>NC_140774.1:97425390-102425390 GCF_044657685.1 Stegodyphus dumicola | reverse complement strand
CAGGTTCTTAAATTGCTAAATCACATCATATTCTCTGTAGGCAGGCATACTAGAATTCTACACATTAATAAATAAAAACAATCTAATTTCTCACAATGAAAGAAAATATTATAAGAAAATAAATACTACAAATTTGGAACACTAAGCAATGCTTCACATACACACACACATATTATCAAGTGCAATTACGATAGCAAACACTAAGTATTATAATAATGAGGTAAAAGTTACTTATAGGGTCAAATTTTACAGTTTTGCTACAGTTGAGTAGATTGTCGGGCTATCGATATATATCGTAAATCGAAAAGCATTATAAAAATATCAAAACCAAAAAATTAAAAATACAATTTAAATGAAAAATGATGTCTTAATTCACAATTAAAACAACAATATAAATTTAAAATACACAAACGATATGTTAAACATTGCATATAAAATACGTTACATTACAGCTCGGCATCACACACTATCTCGTTTTTCCTTGTACACAACGATCCGTATTCGCTCGAAAAACTTCAAAGAATTGCACAAACTCGGTGTCCATGTACACATCCATCTATTTTCACCTTAAAAATATCAGAGAATTGCACAAACTCGGCATTGCGCACTGTATTGGTTTTGCCCATGTGCACATCGATCTATTTTCACTTAAAAAGAACATCCGAGAATTGCACAAACTCAGCACCGCGCACAACCTCGGCATTGCACACTACATTGGCTTTGCCCATGTACACATAGATCTATTTTCACTTAAAAAAGGTCAGAGAATTCGCGCACAACCTCGGTATTGCGCACTACCTTTGCTTTGCCCATGTATATAGCGATCTCTTTTCACTTAAAAATCAGAAATTGAATAAGCTCTGCTTTACTCATATACTAAGAAATCTGCTTTCACTTAAATGAAATCGGAGAATTGCAGAAACTCGCGCATAACCAACTTTATTGATTCGCGCTGTAAAAAAATGTTTCCAGAAAAATTGAGCTTACTATAGGCGAACCAAGATTCTAACCTAATTGATTTCTCAGCCCTACACTTCTTGCATCTCCAAATACTCCATTCGATGACTTTTTCTGACTAACTAACCAGCATGGTATCTTATATTTTTCACAACAAACGTTATCCTTCAATAACCCACAATCATCAAAAATCCTCTAAAAAGTTCATACTCTCTTGTTAATTCATACATAAAATATCTGTTCCCAAACTTTTACGCTTGTTTGAAAACTCCCACCTTAAATTTTCCTTTAAAAATCACCTGATACTTAATTACAACATAACTAACAGTAGTTTTAGAGCAAGCAATAACTAAACGCAAAAATATCACCTCTAAAGTAACCAAAAAAAAAAAAAAAAAATACACACAAAATAGTATTAACGGTATCTGAGCGTTAAACAATCGCCAATAACAGTGTTACGAATTGTGCATTTAGATATTAATTTTAATATAATTCTAATTAAAAAATGTTATATTTCCTCCTGCAATGCAGCGTGAGACAAATTTTGAGAAATCTATGCCGGAAAAGTAAGAATACGGGGCACGTGCATTAAACTTTGAGTAAAAGGATATCTCGGCAGTTTGTATTGAAATTGAATAAATGTAACTGACTACTATGTTAGCTTTAACCGTAATTCCATCCTCTTGTTTACATAGCGTTTGGCGAATAGAATGGGTTACCACATCATATCATTTATCGTCGCTTTTGGCGATACTTTTCGTTTAAAATTCCGGATGGGCTATACTGAAGCTGTGCCTTACGTTTTAAGTAAGATGACGTCATTGATTACATCATCCACAACATAAAATTATATAAAATATCATAAACAGCAAAATTTTTATTTCAAAAAAAAAATGCAACATTAAATTGATTTTTAATATTTAGAAGCCATAAATATTATTTAAAACACTTAATTTATGCATAATAAAACGCATTTTTTAAAAATAAAATGACAACAAAGTATCGTTTACCATAAATAACTTCTCCAGCAATGGGTTTACCATAAGTCGTATCGCTCACCAAAAAAAAAAAAAAAAAAAAAAAATCGCCAAAATTCGTGCAACCGGTCTACCAAAGTAGCACCATGATTAAAGACGTAAAGTTAAAAATTTAGAACTAACGTTTCACAAAGACGAAAATTTTGAAATACATAATAATAAATTTCAAATAATACAAGGGGTGATCAAATGAAAAGGTACGAACCGACGTAAAAACGTAACAGTTAAATATTTGTATATTCCGCCATGGGAGAACGTAGCGAGACATCTCGGGTTGCGATTGGAGTCTCTGACTGGGATCGGAGCATGCGCGGGCGCCCGCATGCGCAGGAGGGAGCACAGGCTCTTATCAAAAGCGGCGTCCAAATAATGCGGCAGTTCGTATGAGGACAGGATGGCGTTCGCGTTGCAAAATTCGATGACTGAGAAGCAGCGAGGTGTTATCCGATTTCTGACAGCAGAAGAGGAGAAACCGGCAGCTATTCATCGCTGGATGGTGACAGTTTACGGGGAGAAATGTGCGTCTGACAAGTCTGTCAGAAAATGGAGTGTCCGTTTTTGTGCAGGTCGTGAGACTGTGGGTGATGATTCAAGACCAGGCCAACAACAATTTGGGCTGCCCCGCCTTGTGAACTCAATCACATTAAGGGTCCACTCCCCCTTTGGGCACTTCGTGGACGTTCAACCTCCACTATTACCCTTCCAAGGGAGCAGCGCACCACCTGGATAAGACACCAGGCAGCACCGGTCGTCAAGTTGCTCCTGCCAGTCGCATGGGCGAGCCCGTCGCAGTGGGCCGTTACCCAGCAAACCGAGGGGAACTAGCCCTCCGGCTGCGGTTCCACACCGCTCAGGACATGCCAGTCTCCGAAGCCGGCCAATAAGTGACCTTTCCCAGGGGCTTCAGAACCACCAAGTTCATAAATTTTATTCCCCGTGGCCGAGACTGCCTAGGTACAGATCCTAGCCAGTAGCTTCGCAGAGTTCTCTACGTCGAACCCCCGGGGGGGGCAAAAACCAGGCCAGGCAAACACTTTCATCACGAGCGATCTCATCGACAATTTGGACGACCTACTGAGAAGTGATCGGCGTGTCACATTGCGAATGTTGGCGGTGAAGGTGGATATCAGCTATGGAACCGTGTGGACAATTGTTCACGACAAGTTGCGATATCGGAAGGTGTGTGCCGCTTGGGTTCTGAAACAGCTCACCGACCAGCAAAAGGAACTGCCTATGGGGCGTAGTGTCAGGAAGCGGGGTCTTCCTGACACTGCAACATCTGTTTCAGTATCAGGAAGACCCCGCTTTCATGGAGCAGATCGTACAGGTGATGAGACCTTTTGCCATCACTACGAGCCAGAGACAAAGCGAGACAGCATGCAGTGCAAGCATGCGTCGTTAGCTCCCCCTCAAAAGTTCAAAGCCGTGCCGTCAGCAAGCGAGGTGTTGCTCACCATCTTTTTCGACGTTCAAGGTCAGCTACTTGTAAAATTCCTCGAGCACAGAAAGAACATTAACTCCGATGTGTACTGTGAGACACTCCAACGCCTACGCAGGTCAATCAAGAACAAAAGACCGGGGCTGCTCACGGAGGGTGTGGCTCTGCTCCATGATAACGCGCGTCCACACGTCTCCAGAATCACACACATGGAACTGGCCAAGTTTGTAAAGGACTGGGTCTCGTCACGACCACAGGAATTCTGGGAACAAGGAATCCTGCGGCTTGTTCATCAGTGGGATCGTTGTGCTTAGGCCTATAGTATATATTTTGAATAAAGTTTACATTTGTACCCACCGTGTCGTTTCGTACCTTTTCATTTGATCACCCCTTGTATAAGTGCTTAAATTCGAAATTTCATTTTTGACAGAAATTAAAATTTAAAATCAATATTTTTGCATAGGCTTAAGCTGATTTTATAACTTTGACACTTTTTTTCTGAAGCGACTTTTGGATGCTGAGAAACATTATATTAAAAAAAAGTCCTTAGCGGGGATAAAGAAAGCAATCTTGTCAGCATAATGGTAGGGGAGCTGATTGAAAGCCTTGGTTCGAATCCCGGAGGAGGCATGCATTTTTGCAAGTGTCTCTGATACATGGGGTTAGGAAAAATCCTTTGAGACGAAATCCTTTCGACAGATATGGTTATGAAAAAGGGGGTTGAAACCCATTGATCCCCAACCTTGGGAGGGAGGAGACTTTTCTATGGAAACTGGGACAGAGCTCAAAAACGGCGGGACTCAACAGCCGATACACTAAAAGCCATTTGACCGAACGCAATATTGTAGCATCAGAGTAAAGAGGAATTTACTAACTGAAAATTTCTCCCCGAAATGTATTAAATATTTTAAATGTTCTGTAACCCAACAAGAATTACCATAATATGAAGGCCTGTTTTATTTGATTAATTAGCAGACTGATCAAGAAATAACCACTTTTGATTTCAAAATTTTAATAATAACATTTAAAGACTCTGTTACCGTTTTAACCTGTGATAATTGCTCTGAAACTGGCCAGTGAACTAAACAGAATATCTGAAATTAAGGCACTAAAACTATCTTTTTCCCTTTAAAATAAAGAATTCCAGTTTGAATTAATATCTAATTCCGATGAATTTACATTTTGTGAAATTTTTATGTGCGCAATTTAATTTTTTCAACAAATATAATTTTATTTGTCACAATTTCTAGCTGTAAAATATTCTCCTTTTGACGGCCTATAATTAAACGCTGAAATTTCAGCATGAAACAAGGCCATTATCGAGATATGAGAATTATGAAGTGTCTTATAGTTATAGAATATTACTTTATAGAATACGTAACTCAAAACATTATTTCAACAGTTTTAAACGTAAGTTAAGAAATTATCTGTTAAATTACAAACAGACTATGCATTTTTATCCAACTGTGATGTATAAGATTTTCAAAAGGTGTAAATCTAAAATCTTTACATTATTCAAACTACATTACTATTCAAATTACATTATTCAAACTGTAAAAAGAAAAGAAAAGAAAACTCCTTCAAATCTTATAAATCCAGGAATTTCTTTAAAACTTATTAATAACTGTATGAGCCTCGCATAATCTAATTAGTTGAAACCGAGTTTTTTATATATATGCATATAGTTATATAATATATATCATATTGCTATAAAGCAAAACTGTAAGCATTTTTGTTTCTTCTCTTACTTTCGTAGTGTAATTGGAAAACACGCCCGGCTGTCATTTGGAAGATGAGTAGCTCGAATTCTGACGAAGAAGCAGAGTGATTTCTCAATTTCTTTTGCATATTAAAAAACACAGATAATATTATTTAAGTTTCTTTTCTTAAAGACATGCATTTTTAAATAAACCTGTTATTAAATATGTGTAATCTTTAGCATTTGTTCGAGCACAATGTTTGTATTTTATAAAATAAAAAATGCAGTTTTCATAAAATATTTATTTCATTTCTATATATGGAGTAGGAAAAAAGTTTGCAGAATAATTGTTCAATCGATTTTCTGACCTGAGACCGTTTCAGATCAGCACAGACCAGAGACTTAAGTCATGGCTAAGCTCTTTAATCTAGCCGGATACTTTATTGTGGGGTTCAAAACTCGGGCGAAATTTCATTCTAAAGAATTTCACAACCATTTTCTTTGCTGCACAAATAAAACTTATTTACCATATAATCCGTCGTAGACTGAGCACCTTTAATTTCAAGCTATATATATACATATATTGTAATTTTTAGGTATATTCGCCATATAATGCGAGCTCTTTTCTTTATGAAGAAACCTAAAAGGTACCATGCTCTTATTTTTTGATTCATTCATTCGAAGACTTTTCCGAGGCTTTCGAACAATGGTATACTGAACTGGCAAGAGATAAGAGGAACAATATGTGTGTTGTATGGGGTGGGGAATGCTTGAAATAGTAAATAATTCTGCAAAGAGGGTGGGTAGTATTCAGTGCAGCTGCGCATGAGAATTTTGTTTTAGGTTTTCGAGAAAGGAGGACATAATGTAGGGTAAAAATGCACTTCTGACCTGAAAAAATTCGCGAAATTAGGAGTCAGATGTTTCCTCTTTCTGTAGTCATTTGATATTGAAGTGAACATCGAAGACTTTAGTAAATTGCATTTGTTTTTGTTGAAGTACAGTTAATCAAATGTTTCTTTCAGTAGTAAGTACGCCTCCTGCAAAACGAAACAATCACAGTTCTAGTTTCAAAGGCATTCAGTTTGGGAAGGAAAATGAAAATGGTGCCGCTTGCAAGGATGTTTGGTGTTGGTGAAAGCTTCATACGTGAGTAGGAGAAAAATGAAATCACTATCATTCATATGCGGAAGAATAAATGTGCTTTGCGTGAAGGAGAAGCGAAATGGAGTATCCTAGAAGAAAATGCTTGAATCATAGAAAATGGGCAGAATAAAACTAATTGTAACAAGAAACAGCGTACATTTATTTACATTAAAGTGGCCAAAAAGTAATGCAAATAAATGTGAAACTTAAAAGAAGCTTTGAGTTGGTGTAGATGGATTTATGGCATGAGATAATTTAGTTTCAAGACAAAAACAAAATTTCAAAAAAATCGCGCAACAAACTGGTAAGTTTCCAGAAATATGTTATTGACCTAAACAGGCAAACAAATTATTTACTGTCACATATTGGAAATATAGATGAAATTACACTAATGCTTGATATGATAGGAAATAAAACAATTTATGTGAAAAAAAAGGTTCACATAAAAACAAAAGGTCACGAAAAGTCTCACCTCACCGTAGTGCTTTGAGGCTTAGCGGACGGTACAAAATTAAAGCATATGTTTAATTTTAAAAGAAATAAAATGCCAAAATGTAATTTAACTCATTCATGTTCACCAGAAAGGTTGGACGGGAAAAAAAAAACGGTATGAAATTGTGGATGAAAACTGTTTAGCAAAAGCGTCCTTGTTGCCTTAAAGAATGCAGAAAGTCTTTTAGTTTGGAACTTTTTCAGATCTCATCTAACAGATAATACGAAAAAATTGTTGAAAGAAATGTGATACAGACAGGGAAGTTGTTCCAGCCGGATTAATGCGATTAGTTCATCCTTTAGATGTCTTTAGATGTCTATCAATAAACATGTCAAAGAAAATTTAAAATGGCAATGGAATACATGGATGCTAGATGGTGAAAAAGCATTTACAAAAGGAGGCTATAAATTGTATGTGTGTCGATAATAAAAGGATGCAGTGAAATTAAACCCAGTTAATTCAAAAGGTCATTTGAAAAATATAGTATATCTAACAACTTAATGGAACGGAAGATGAGTGTTTATTTATGGATCAGGTTAACGATGATGTTGAAGACGAAACTAATTTCAATCGTATCCTTGAAGATATAACTGAAGACGAATATGAAGAACTTTTCATTTTAGCCGGTAATGAAAATTTTTAAGTTCATAAAGTATGTCATTTTTTAAATAAATAGCATTAGGTACATTAGGATGCAGAAATGTAATTTTTATGCTCATTTTTTTCTTAGTTTTAAATCTATCATTTTTATATCCGGCGCATAATGCGTACCCATAAATTTCGATCTTGTTACGTGCGCGTTATACGCCGGAATGTACAGTATACTATACTATCCAAATTCGGGAGGAGCTGCACACTTAATGCGGCGGGGATTCTACCTATACGACTAGTTTGTTAAATTCTAGTGGCCCGCCTATTTTGTACTTTGCACTCGTAACTGCACCTGATATCCTGATCTCTTTTACCAATGCATCAAAATATCTGAATGACTAATTAACCAATGCTCTAAAAATAGCAGTCTTCTTCGAAACGTAAAACATTTTCTGCTAATCAGTCGCTTTCTAAAAGACGAAGTACTCAGGAACATGCTTTTATTTCTTAATTTTATTTTCATTTAACTGCTAATTAATTTGTCGTTTGTTTTTCAGTAGTAGGTTTCCTATTGCTGTTAGTTAAAACTTTAATTTTAAAAGCCTTAAAATGATGTATTATCGAATCCTCTCCGAGCCTATATCGTTAACAACAATTATTTTTTAAAGGCAAGTTATTAATTAGAGGGGGTTGGAATAAATTTAACTGGATCAAAATCGAGTCGGCAATAGTATGCTTCTAGAGAGAGCGAGAGAGAGAT
This sequence comes from Stegodyphus dumicola, assembly GCF_044657685.1. Taxonomy (NCBI): domain Eukaryota; kingdom Metazoa; phylum Arthropoda; class Arachnida; order Araneae; family Eresidae; genus Stegodyphus; species Stegodyphus dumicola. The sequence continues at coordinate 102,417,269 of NC_140774.1, read as the reverse complement.
GAATACTGTGATCTAAAAAGAGATTATTCGTAGGAAATTTAAAGTATTATGACATATTCATCCTTTCTAGTATTTCCGAAAATCCTGGATATTCATTGTATTTTCCGGTACAAACATATTGACTTTCTATTATAGTACATGTAAATACATATATAGTAAAGCGCTAATAGCAGAAAATAGTTGTAATAATGCAAAATAAAGTAAAAAATATATTTAAAACTTTATTACATATTCAATTTGGAACAAATCACATGCAAAAACCAACCAACCAACAAACAACAACAAAAAAAAAAAAAAAAAAAAAAAAAGATAGAAAGAAACAGACGCACAGTGGCAAACTGCAAGAAATAATACAAAATTTGCCAGAACCCAAAATGAAATAAGAAATACGAAATTTATTAGGCTACAGTTTTGCAATTTTTGCCTGCACGGGTTGGACTGATAAACACAAAAATGGCTTTTATCGTTTTTCTACTTACACTCAAATCAGTGGCCATTTTAGATTCCTAAACCAGGTAATTTGACTTTTTTATCTTTCTCAAAATGTTCATTTCAACTACTGCATATCTTTTGTTAGAACAGAAATTGTTTCTCATTATTATTATCGATTTTAATCCGCTTAAAATTCCTTGTTTATCTAAATTCATTATTTAGAACATTTCAAAACTTTCGCTGCTTTTCTGTTACAGATTTTAAAAATTTACTCCTCTATTTTATTTTATATTTTTTCAAACAGAGTTTTCATTTATTTAATTTATTTTTTCATATGTTGGATTATGTCTGTTTTACACATTTGGGGATTTATTTTGTCTATTCGTATTGTAAATTTTATTAGATTTTAAAATTTTGTTGCTTGTTTATGATTTATGCTATTTTTACCTAACCTTTATGTTTTCAAAAACTTTCATACAGTTTACTTTTTTTAACTATTAGATTAACAAATTTGCATATCGTTTTGTTTTCAAGTATTTTATTATTATCTTTACAAGTTTTATTTTTGGACTCGATAAATTCAAAATTTTTTAAAATTTGTTTACTATTTCGCGAACTTTTTGAATTTGTCTATGTTTCTGACGCTATAATTTTACAATTTTTTGCGTTGCTTACTTCGGCCTGTAACAGCTAGACTGATAAAGACACTTGTTTTCCTAAAACCATTTTTAAATTTTAAACTATAATTTTTGTCATTGTCGGTTCGGAAACAGGCTGCTTTATTCATTTACTTCTTTTGATACACCAGACTCCCGATTGACAATGCAAGGAAAGATGTAAATTGCATTTTTGACTTTGGCATATTGCCTGGACAAGTGTCAATGAAATCTCCAAGTATTCACGGCGTAAGAAATAGTTCTAGATCCGATCAATCAAATCCAACGCTAAAAATAGTGTTTCGCAAATAATATAGAAGAAAAAGAGCACCTTGTCATGTGACTAAACTACGTGGATCTCAAGATACGTAAGACCAATAATTTAGCATCATATACCAAGGACATAAAACTTGGAGAAATTGTGTTGTAAGCTGTTACATTAAAGCTGTTACTGTAACAAGTTGTTACATTAAAGAAGATAAATATATGATATTTAGCAGATTTTTAGTCTTAAGTACGACGAGCGTTCAGTAAGTTCTAATCTAAATATAATATTTCTGGGATGAAATCATATGCTGAAATGATTGATTGCATCATTCTTTAATGTGCTCCAACGAGAGCGACAATTTAATATGGCTAATAAAATACTTTAATTTTAGAGAATGGAAAATATTTTTAAATACTTACAATAGGCAAATGTTCCGATTTAAAAATGAAAAATAATGTATGATATGTCCTCTACGACAGTGCTCCGCAACTTTTTCTCACCTGCGACGCACAAAAAATATTTCTGGAATTTCGTGGCACACCAAAGAGTTCCGAGTTATCAAGGAAGTGCCGAAAAAATTCAAATGCTGACACACTTACAATCACACACACAACCACACAACAGTGAAATATATAAAAACATTTAAAATAGACATTATTAAGGAAAAAAATTGTCATTGTGTATTAAATACATGATAAAAAATTGCAAAATGTCAAATACATGTATTTGATTGCGGCATACCTATATCTTACTCATGGCACACCAGTGTGCCGCGACACACCGGTTGCGGAGCACTGCTCTACGACTTGCTCTGCAACACCGCACTGTCTCGATGAATTTCGCAATCAATTTAGCATATATTTGCGCTTATTGAGTTTACTAATCACATGCTCATTTTTACTTAATTTTTTTTTGGTTCTTGTTGCTGTTGTTTCTCTTTAATTAGAATTTTTGGGTACTTGTAATGATAGTATCACGCAAATCAGTGATGTTTTGTGTAGACCAGCTAGACTGAGAACTTACTAAAATAATGTCTGCTGTCAAAACCGTGCCCTAAAACTTCTTTTTCAATGTACGAATTGTTGGTTCATTAGGTGCACTTTCACTTCCAAAGATACATAACACTCTGTGCGTAGCACTAGCCATCCTTGCAATAAATTTTCATAATTAAATCTCACATTTCTTTTGTGTAGCGCTTCATGTCGACCAAAAAGCAACAAAGCTACGAAATGAACTGACAGTGATAAAATGACAGTGTTATGACGTCAAATCCAACTCGACATTCTTAAATCGGAATACTTACCTATTGTAAATATAAAAAATTATTTTCTGAAAATAATGTATTTTTCGAAGATATTAAATCAGGCGCTTTTGCCTGAGCACTCCATATAAAAATGAAAACACACACAGCTGGTTTTGTTATTTGATTTTTCAGAGTCTTTTATATGCTGTCATTCATTCATGTCTACTAATACTGAAAATATCAAATATATAGTTCTTTCAGTGAGTTCTTCACGAAAGAAGTGCTGCGGCAGTGGAGCCGTGTTTGATTTATTGCCAGTGCCAATGATTATAAGTTACGGAGTGCCTATGGTTCAAAACCATGTACCTCCACATCAGAAAAATATCTAAGTAGTGAGCAGAAATAGGTGTGGTGTGTTGGTGTGTGGTGTATTTAATTATGGCAAAGCACACTAGGGCTATCTGCCTAAGGGGAGGGATGCCTTCGTGGAGGACTTTCTAAGGGAAACTGGCTCGTATACACGTTACACATGGGGAAAACCACGAAAACACCCATGCAGCCAGCCCGTTCACGGGATTCGAACCTCGGACCGAACTACCAGTGTTCAGCGACTTTACCGCTCGGCCGCTGGTGGGCTCTGAGCAGAAATAGGAAAATTGCATAATGGTTATCATGATGCTCACTAGAGGGAGTTCTCGCAGCTGTTCAGTAGTTTTATGTTTTATAAGAAGCTTGGTCTTGGCGATATCTATGGGTCAAATCAGAAGTGCGATGCGAGACACCACGTTGGCTCTCAAGGACAGAATCTGGGTCAGAGTCGTGAGAGTTAAATAATTTACCTCGTCATTAAAGAGCTCCTCGCTGGCGAATCTAAGTAGCTCTTTCGAATTTGTGAGCGCTGGCTGGCTCCGCGAGCCACCTTAGAAGGCACAGCATTGTTAAATATTCATGCAAGAGCAGCTTTAGTTAATGCTGATATAAAACTTTCCTATAACACCATCAAAGGAGAGGTTACTACGTTTAGACAGAGGAAAGCTTCACTCAAAGATAATTCCAGGCCCCTCAGTTAATGAGACAACTGTAAATACATGCACTAAAGGTCGCTTAGGTAAGTGATGGAAAATATATGAGTATCAGGTTCTTAGGCTACTGCAGAAATGATTTTTTGAAGATTTTAAAAAGATCCTATATGAAAAGCTGCGTGAAGCGGGTACTCAAAGGGTGTTGCCAGAAATGAATAAACCCTAGATCAAATGTTCTCGAAAATTTCTCTCCATGCTAACCACCAATGGAATTTATCATTTATGAATAATGACAAGAAACGAAACATGACCTGACCATTATAACTCAGAAATAAAATAAGACAACATGGTGTCGAAATACAGAAGAAATCCCAAATCCCATAAGTTTAGATTTCAAAAATCTGCCGGGAAAATTTTGGGCACCTTTTCTTAGACTAAAGAAAAAACACCTCCCTGATTACATGATACACAACAGTACCACGATAACCCATGTTTATTATTATACAAAACTATTACCTCTATTCGAGCAGTCCTCTACTCTAACAGTAAAAAAAAACACCATGGCAAACTTAGTGCAAAAATATAGCTTTCATATGAAAATATTCCATCACACAAGCCTTAGATTTTCTAGGTTACTACCTTGAAATACGTAGTTTGCTCATTCTCCCTTATTAACCAGATATGATAGCGAGAGTTCTTATTTTGTTTTAAAAGATGAAGTTCCATTTGCGTGGTTCCCATAGCAGAGACTCTGATGATTGGATAGATGCCGTTCAGTAATGGTTTTAATGCTGTCCTTTTGGAATCTGGTATTTAATGGATATCTGAGATAAATCAGGGAAAACTTTAAAGGAAACAGAAAATTACGTTACCTCGTACAAATGTGCTAGACTTAAAACTTACCACGTGCTACCTATATATGCACATACGCATATGCTGGTTACTCCCTTAGCAGTGGGACGATACTACTAATAAAATCGTCATCTTTAAAATATTTTATAACTTCGTAAAGCAAAAAATAACGCCATTCATGTCATAGGTTACGTTAGGTTTCATGCAGTCTTCCTCCATCTGTGTATGCAAATTACTTAGCGTGCCCAAAGTGTCACAGTGATAGCCATTAGTTGGCAGTCAGAGTGGTAGTAGAGTTACTTAGAGTGCTGAAAGTGTCAGAGTGGTAGCCATGAGCGACCAGCTGCAAAGCAAATACACAACGGCGAGAGGTTGCTGGAAAAACGCTGGTTAATGAGTCCTTGGGGATTGCTGCATATGCTGCTATAATTAATTTTTTGACGAAGGACTTATAGCATAACCGAGTTCCTGCGCTACCCTATTTCCTCCAAGCACCTCATACGTTAGCTTGATTCATCAACATACGTCCCATATTAGAGTCATGAGGGACTGACGTATAATTAAAAAATACACCATAATACTACTTTTTGTAAAGATGATTCAGTTAAATTTCGATAAGAATACTCAGATACTATCTGTTATAAAGTACTTATGCATTTTTCTCAAGGCTTTGTCACCTAACGATTCATCAAGATCTTCAAATGACAAATTTTCGAATCTTTCTCAACCATTGGGATCTTCTCCAGGTGAACAATCTAGCTATCTGGGATTTTTCGTAGTTTCTGGAAGTGTAACGTGAATACGAGCCTAAGAAAGTCCTCCACGAATGCATCCCTTCTCTTAAGAAGAAGTCTTCTCATGCAATTCCATAATTAAATAAACCAACTAACTAACCAACTATCTTCCCTATTGTCATTGTAATTCTGCTGGAAAATTCGGTCATATTAGGGATGATGGTATCCTTGCTTTTTACACGTTGTGACCAAACAGCTTTCTAAAATGAATTCAAAGCTTCTAGTTTTAATTACATTAACGCTAATCCAACAATTGTTTTTCTTAGTTAGGATGTGGTGTTGCGTGGCCCCAACTTGCCCGCAACAGTAGTAGTGACTGCTATGAACTGGAAATTACACAAACTCTTAAGAAGGTTTTAACCCCCTTTTTATTCCACTTTAGAAGTTACAGATGCGTTCACTTGACGCTCACAAACTACGCCGACCCGGCGGTTAAATAAAAATAGAAAAGTACAACTAAAAATAAATAACAGGATGAATAAATAATGAGGTCACTACCTACGAGGCTCTATAAACGTGACTAACTTGACCGCATTCTAAGATACAGCTGAGATTTCAGCATACTTTCTGAATAAGAAGTTGAAAGATTCAACTAACTGCCGAAGTAGGCACACAGGCCGAAACGCGAGGTTCTTAAATTTCTACCAAGCAACCTTCACGCTCGTGAATCAAGAAGCACATTTACAAACTCGTTTCCCTTCTATTTAACTCAAATTACTTCTGCAGAAAATTTGAATACTCTGCGCGTTCTACTAAAATTTACATACTCTGGCATTGGCAATTCTAGGGGAAAGTAAAGGCTTGACAGGAAAGATAGCTTAAAATAAATGTTAGTTAAAATAAATATAAACCCTACAAGGAAACAATAATTCTTAGGAATTGGTCTAGTCTGTTCGTAGTAAATCAAAATGACGTGCAATAAAAGGAAATGAAATATATATTTGAAATCGTGTTAAATCAGATTTTTGTGTAAAAACAGAATTAGGTGTATCTAAAAAAATATATTTATTTTATTTATTCATACTACCATTATGAGCACAAATCATGGAATTTCATTGGTACTGATATCTTTATTCTTGGCAAGGATGTTAGTTGCTATTCAAAATTAGTCAAATAGTTACTTTATCACTTAATGTGCCGTATGCTTCAAATTAACGGGTCGTTGAAATACGTAATTTCTTTCGAAACCCAACCTCAACCTACCAGAGGCTTAACTGGTAAGACAGCTGAATATTAGTAGTTTGAATCGGGTTCGAATCTCTGCGGAAGAGCTGACATTATTAGTCGTTTCATATTTTCCGCATGTGTAACTTGAACACAGGCAGCTTTACTTTACCAAATCCTTCAGAAACACATTCTCCGTCTTAATATGTTTTGCCATAATCAAATAATTCAATCCAATGCAAACATTTATTGGTTATCAAATACTAATCACATCTGAAATTTTACTTCAATACGGCTAAACAAACCATTCGATTTCTACTTAATATCAGCAATGAATAAAAACATTTCGTTTAGTTCATCCATTTAACGCCCACAGCAACAGGCATCTGTCTTATTTTTGACTCTTAGAATTCAATAATTTTTATTACGAAAAATGTTTTCTCAAATTAATGGAATGATAATCACTAAAATACTTTAATTTGCTCTGACTGTTGAAGATATTTTTCTTATTTTAAGAGTTTAGAATCTCTAACAGATAAGTCTTCCTTTACTCCATAAGCTGATAAAAGGTTTCTTGCCTAACACAAATATGCCCACCATCCAGCAGTAATCTTTAACATATTTACGTTTGATAGAATTTTTTATTGTTCACTTCGTAGTTATTTTCAATTAGAGTTGCAGGAATGTCTTTTGCACTTAATACTTATTTCCTGGGCTCTAAAAAAATTTCCTTCTGTAATATTAGAAATTTATTGACAGAATTTCTCCTGAAAAATTATTTCAATGAACTTCATTACTTAGATACTGTTATCTTTTTAATCTATAACTAACTTAGTTGGAATAGCACACCATTTTAGCAATATGATCTCAGAGACTTCTAATATTAATATCTAAAATTTTAACTTTCGAATGAAATCAAAGCACTCAGGCAATAATAATATATTTTACATATATATCTTACTTGTTTGTGTAGCAAAATGCTTATAGTAAGAAAGAGTGCAAACGTTTTCAATAGAAATTTTTCACAGAAAATTTGTAAGGTTACTATAATTTAATATAACCAATTATTTTATGATTTGCATCTTTACTGTCACATCTTACTTCCGTTTCCGTAACAAAATGCAAATTTAGTTTCAGAGTATTAAGCTAAGCTTTTTGAATTGTTAAGCCATAACGTGCTTTTCCTGTCTATGCCACGTTGTTAGGTTTCGATTGATTACATTAATCGGCTTTGCATTATAGTTGCCTACATTTAAATTGTTTCGCCGGTGAGATATTTGAGCCAATTTTGCGTTAAATAAATTGTGTAACCTTTGGCTACTAGACTTTATTAAATCTTAAAATTGACTGATACTTTAAGTTATATCGCTACGCGTGGTTAGCTGATTCGTCAAGCACGAGACGCGCATTTATGTGATAGTTTTAATTTAATAAAAAGTTTTGTTTTAAAAATTTCGCAAGATTCAGTCGTTACCTTCAGACGCAGCGATAATTCGCTCCCAGTCTGCTTTGGAATTAGTTTATGTTACTAAAGAACACCAAACTGTATTTTGGCTGCCGAACAAAATCTCGGACTATAGATAAACAGAATTGAATTTTTGTCTGGACCCCAACATAGCAGCCTCCACTGGAACCAAAAAAACCCCATGGAAGGATTTTGATTCATCGTAGATAAAATGCGTGCTTCAATGAAGCCATAAGCTCTGTTTTATAGCAGAACTTTTGTAATAACCTTTCTTGAACAATGAAATTCGCATTTCTAGCTTTTATCCAGTTGCGGAAATACAAAGGATCACCATAGCAACCACCACATTCCAAGAACAGGTACTGAACTGGTACAAATGTATCGGTAAACTTTTATCTCGAGGATTAGCCAGCGAGCGTTATAAGTTCAACGTATTTAAAGCCGTCCTTGTAAAATCATTTCCCGCAGGGAAAGATGGAGAAACATTAGAGGAGGAATTGTTTAGTATATACCAAATAAATGTCCAGGAACTGGCTGAGTTTACGTTGAAAAAATATAACTGGTAAAATTATTGCATTTGAAGAAACCGATACAGAGGTTATCCAAATTATACTGCCTAAGTTGTCACCCCAAATCCAGGACTATTTAATCGAGAAACCAGAGAACGATCGAGGACTTATTTGAGCCCGTGGTAAAGTTTCAAAATAGGAGGATGGTGGAAGTTACACATAAGTCAGAATATGGCCACAGGTCAAATGAATATTTTCTTAGATCTGTAGTGGAAAGAAGGCCATGGATTGGTGGCGCAAACGTTTTGAGATTAGAAATAAATTTTCACCAGAGAATGACGATCGCCAAGATAGACCACAAAAGAGAAAAAATACTGGAAAGTTTGCAAGAATTTAAACTAACAAGGGAATAACTGAAATACAGAGGGTGTTTCAGTACCCCTAGAGCGACCCAGGATAATGAAAAATCCCTCTCATCCCTCAAAATCCTCTCAATCCTCTCGGATTCATTTGGATAGCGTGAGAATAAAAAATTGGCCCTGTCAGCCATTGAAATTCTATTAAACAATGTACCAACGGAAGCATTGTTGGATACAAAGACGCAAAATAGCTTTTTTGCTAAACAGTTTTAGAAAGAATCTTAAACTGTGCAGAGTGTTTGGCATTGGCGGAAAGAGGGTTATTGCCACCCAAGGCAAAAAATGTCAAGATATAGGGAAGGTAACATTTAATGTAGAGGTGAAAACTAAGAACCCAAAAGTTTTTCTTGCTGCTATAATGAAAAATCTTCAAGCACCTGTAATTTTTGGAAGGGATGTTTCTAAAAGCAGTGGGGGCTAAAATTAATTTTAATTAAGCGATGATGCAACCTAACATGAGTAAAATGGAAGAGAAAGACCTCCAGCCGCAGACTTCAAAGATCTGAAGCCAGAAAAAAAATGAAGATGGACCAGTTAAGAACGGCAAATCGTAAACAGCAGCATAGACACAGTAAGTATCCCCTCTTGTAGAGAGCAATGTTCAACCTGTACGATAAAGTTAATAAAGAAATAATTGAAAAACACTTTCAAGAGATGTAAAAAAATACAATTATAATTCTCATAAACAGCTAGTACGGTAACACTGGGCCTAAAGAAGCCTAATCTCCCACCAACGGATTATAAAGGGCGGCGTTTTGCAATTAATTATTGGGTATTTTCAAATATGTGCGAAAGCAGAGGATAAAAAAACCGCATTTATTACAAAGGTTGTAATTACAGGTATTAGAAAGTCAGGTTGTAACTTCTTGAGAGTGCTATTTGGCTTATACTCAGAACCTGCCATGTTTCAGAGGGCCAGATGTTATAATTATAACCAGAGAGACTACAGGCGAATATATTCGAAATTTACGGGAAGTATTTTCGTTTCTGAAAGAAGAAGGGTTAAAAAAATTGAAATTTTACATTTTTTTAGCTCAAATGCAAACTGCGGTCAAAGAACATTATTCCTTGGGATATAAGTTAGCTCTGAAAGGAATCAAGAACGAAGAGTCCAAAATAGTTGCAATAACAAATTACCCTCCACTTTAATACAGCTAAGACTTGAGCCTCCTGTGTGGGTTTGTGTTCCTCTCGTAGGACGTTTATCGATGATTTTACCCATACTGCTGAGCCATTATTAGTCTTAAAAAGAAAGAAAACCACGCTTACCTGGTCGGCCGAAGTAAACACCGGTTCGAAAGATTAAAAACTGTATTGATGCAAGCGCAATATTCAAATTCCCTGAAGCCAACGGGGCAGAAATTTCTGAAGATGCATCATATTTTACGATGGGAGCCGTGCTTATTCAAGACAGCAAGCCACGGCATATTTTAGTAAGAAACTTAACCCAAGTGAACGGAATGTTCAGAAAGTAAAATGCTGTTATGGCGGTTCATACATTTCGAATTTATTTGGGGAAATCAGCAGTAAATGTTTACACAGATCATGCTATTATGGTTCTTTTGCATTCCCGGAAAAATTTATCACCAAGATTGATTTGTCATTGATTGATTTGTCAACCACGAGATGTGCATTTATATTCCAGTTCTGATTTAATTAAAAGTTTTGTTTTAAAACTTTCTCAAGATTCTTTTGTTAATTTCTGACGCAGCGATAATTCGCTCCCAGTCTGCTAGGAGTTTGGAATTAGTTTATGTTACAAAAGAACATTATTCTTTATTAATCTAGGACCCACCATCGGCCGAGCGGTAAAGTCGCTGAAAACTGGTAGTTAGGTTCGAATCCCGCGAATGGGCTGGCTGCATGGGCGTTTTCGTTGTAAAGTGTATACGATCCAGTTTCCCTTAGAAAGTCTTCCACGAAGGCATCCCTCCCCTTAAGCAGATAGCCCTCGAGGCTTTGCCATAATCGCACACTTTATGAATCTAATTTCATCGAAAAATTTTTACTTTTCAGTTCTGAAAAAGAAATTTATCTTAATTTAAAGTATTATCTTAAATTTTTATTACCGTATACTGGCATCGAAATTTCAGTAAGTAATTTTAGCCTGTCAAGCTTAAAAAAAGGCAGATTCCTACTGTACCTTATGACTCTCCGCACTTTTATATCGTTCAAATGGATAATAATAGAAACATATGGGCTACCCAGCAGATACAAAAAAAAAAAACTATATAAATTACATTTATTTATAATTACCTATATCAAATTTTCTAGAATAATAAGCTGACTTATAATATAGTAATACTTTGTTGCAAAATTCAGGAAAATAATATCAGTCGCATTTTTGGGAACAGTGAGTTATTCTGGAGAAAGAAACCTGATTCATATAAAATTAAAATAACAAAGTAATAGAAATGTTCAGTTTTATTATATCACTTTCAGTTTAAATTTTGCTACTGAACTATTATAATTTTAATAGTAACGTTGTAAATCAATTTAAAAAAAATTAAATTGTAAATTACCTCTTCAACGCTGTCTCTATTCATCATTCAGGGACCCCATAACACGAAATCACCTCCTTAGAAATCAAGAATCAATTCTTAGAATCTTAACGTCAATTGATATACTTTTGTTCTGGAAAATTCCAAACTTTTCAAATTTGTTAAAAACGTATGATGTCGTGAGAACATAGCATGACATATTATTATTATTTTATCATTGCCGACATACTTGGGATTTTTTTTTTTTTTTTTTATTTACCAGCATATAATACCGCGAGAACATTCCTCAAGATGTTAGATTTATATCTGTTAGCAGCACAAACTATATTCACTCAGCGTAATTTAATCCAAAAGGAAAACCACTCAGCTTGAAATTACATTTTTTAAACATAATTTATGTATATTGAGGCTGAAATGCTCGTATAGCTATTTTCCTGGATGTAATAGTAGAGTCTAGAAGAATATTCTAAGGCAAATTATTGATTTTATTTATTTTTACATATCGATAAACAAACCTTTGAACATTCATCACCAATTCTTTTTGTTATTTCAAATTTATTGCTTTCTATTTACTACATCAAAAATGATATCTTACACATTATAACTTCACTCGTAGTTTTTTAGAATTATTTTGCATCCAAATGAAATCATAACAAATATGTATATGTTTTTCATGAATGAAAACATACAAAGCTTTTTCCTTCTTTGAATATATCAGTTGTTGAAGTCTCAAAAATGTCGATATTTTATTATATCCAAGTTATTCAGAAAAATCTCAAAAGCATACCATCCAACCTACGAAATGATTTTTGACAAACACTGGTACCTTTCTCGCTTTGCACAGAGCATTTACTAAAGCTTAAATGATTAAGGAAATTTCATAGAATATGCCACGCTATGTATATATATTACATCTTTTTAATATAATGCGCTTGGTATACAAGGAAAGGTGCTAGAATTTTAAAAAATCTTCATTGGTTCTAAATTTAGATTGGTAATATTTAGAGATCTTAAAATCTTTATTATATTTTAATGAATAATAACATAACTTAACAAACGTTAATCAATTTTATTTAGCGTACTTTAATGCATTCAATAAAAAATAATAATTTTAAAGATTAATTGAATACGTTTTGATAAAAAGCTCTAACAACAAATAAAATTATTGATTTGTGGATTTTAGATAATCTTAAATATATTTTGATGAGGACTTTTAAGACACTCGAAATCAATGTAACATTTTGTATGCTAAAATAATTTTTTTATTATTTCAAATAATTAAGTTTTAAATATTTATATGCGTCTTAAATACTTGTTTTAACGTAACTGTAAATGAGATGCTGAGAAAGAGAATTATTTCCATTTATCTAAACGTTTTCTATAACTCACGTTTCTTACACGAACTTTGGTATTTGGCGAAGAATTTGGCGATATTTTCTGCTTTTGCTCTCTGAATAGATTTAGCAGTCCTACAGTGAGCCCGATTTGAAATACTACAGCACTTGTACTACATCTTACTTCGCTTCTGTGCTACCACAGCGGATGGGAAGCATTGCTTTAGAATAGAAAGCATTAGTTTTTCTGTGTTGCTTCGCTATTTAATGGATTTCTTTCATCATTTCAATTAATTTTTACTCTCCTGCAACTTTTCTTTAAATATTCACTTCTTTGCTGCTAGAAAGGGAGTTATTTCATCTTCAAGATAGGATTTTATGTGGACAAATTGAATAGCAATTTTAATATTTTGATAGTTAAGCCAAAGTAAATTAAGTTGCCAGTAAATTGGAAAAGAGTTCAATAATTTTTTAGGTTTCTAGTAAATAACTCTTTATAAATAATGGATTAAATTTTTTAATTTAAAATAAATAGCTGCAGAAAACTAGACGTTTCGGAAATTTCAAGCAGAATATTCTAAAAGTATAAACTTGAAGGAAACTTATTTAAAGATTTGGTTTAATGTCTTTATAAGATAATAAAATGTGAATACTAATTAACAAGATACTGAAAAAATGATGGAAGATAGTTGATACAGTTAAAGTATAATGTCACCTGTGATGAAATTTTCGAATATGTAATTGATAGAGGCACGCTTTAAATAACGTACAAGAGTAAAAGTAATTAATACAAGTATTTTTCCCTACATTTAAATAACCTATCATTGTAACACTAAAATATTATTAATTGCTGTTTTCAAATACATTTTCTATTAGTTACCGCCCCAAATCTTACTCGTCTGTATAAATTTTCTTTACTCAACTCGCATGAAATTAGTTTTTAAGCAAATATAAAAATCATTATGTAAGAACTTTAAAAAGTACTTTCTTTTCGAATATTTACTTAAGGATTTTATGTTAAATTACGAGAAGATCATATCATTTTATGTCGACGAAGTAATAGTTACAATCACACATAACAATTACAATATTTGTTTAAAAAATAAAATATAAATATGAATTTCACGAACTGGAGGAACTCAACCCATGGGATGTTGGATGTAGACGATTTCATTGCTTCTGTGTTAGGGCCAAGAAGACTTGCACTAAATTGGCTCCTACCTCTGACTTCTGTGTATGCAGTGATTTTTAGCACCGGTTTGATAGGAAACGCATGCACATGTCTTGTTATCGCCGGCAATCCTTACATGCAGACTGCCACAAATTGCTATCTGTTTAATTTAGCAGTCGCTGACATGCTGACTCTGTTATGTGGTAAGCAATTTTTGTATTCTATATGTGTATCTTGTTTAATGTGCAGTTAATTTCAGCTTTCCAAATTATGTTTAGTGCTTTTATAATTAATCAATATTCATATTAGAACAATATTATTCTCCAAATATAGTATACATTTCTTCCTTCAAATGTTAGATACATTTTTGCTGCTTGAAGGTTAAAGACCTTTCCAATAGACTTCCGAAATGTATACGGTATTTCTCTAAAATAAACAATTTATTTGTCATATTCATTTACAATTAATAACTTATTATTTTTACAGTTTCCTTGTTTTACTGTAGTGTAAGATAAATATAATTATTATGGTGGAAAAAATTACATTCAAGTTCTTCAGCTATGTTCTCATTTGGGAACACGCACGTTTACCTAACATTTACTCATACTGTTAATACCAATCTGTATCGCCCATTCCTAGATCTCACTTCTAGAATGTCATTCTAGAATGTCATTAAAAAATTACGAAATAATTATTAGCACCAGATGAGCTATTAATCTCGACCCTCAATTTTATGTCTATATCACTTTTGTGTCCATATCACATAAGTATGCTGCTACCAAATGTTATCGCCAGGTACTATAGTTAAAGAAATGTTATAATGAACATAAAAACTTTTAAAAATAGTATATCTAATTTAAAAAAAGATATTTGCCAACCCTTAATACTCTTTAGAAAATTCTAAAGATATGCTGCTTTGAAAATTTTGATTTTGCTGCTCAAGTGTGTGTCGCGTAAGAGCGATTAAAGCGATAAATAAAGTTAAAAAGACAAAAAAAAAAAAAAAAAAAGTGTATGAATCATCTTATTACGAAACCTGATATGATGAACCCAGAAGAGACCGAAAAAAATAGATGGCAATATTTTTTAACACTTTATCGGGAATTCTAAAAATATACTTTCAAAAATTTTGAGATTTTACTTTTCAGTTTTATATGACGTAGGTGCGAAGAAGTGATATTTAATAATAATGTTAAAAAAACAAAAACTATTGTGTGACGAGTGTGTTTAAGGGCAGACTGATATGCTACGGTTAATAGTCTTCAAAGAAATCCTCTGAAACGACGGTTAAAATCTGAATCCTTTCAGATTTTATTTTATTTATTATTTACGGTTTCATCATCAGGAAATTTAAAAGAAATTAAATTTCATAAAAAGAACACTTTTTAAAACTTAACTAGTTATATACTGATTTTCCACTGAATCAGGTTATTTTAAAAACAGTTCAAGCATTAACTGAGATTTTAAATTTTGCCCAGTTAAAATTTCAGAATGGCATGTTTCGCCAGCATCTGTTCTTACAAACATTATTTTCATGTTAACTAACTATTATTATATTTAATTCGAAAGTTTGAATTAAAAAATATGTGCATTAAATTTATGTCTTTCTTTAAATATAAAAAAAATGAATTATCTGTCTTTATGGAAATACTATTTTTCTCTACTTAAAAGTATAAGTATAATGCTTGCATAAAATACTTTTGTGTTTTGCAAATTCTTTTCATGGCTTGAGAATTCCACTCCAATACCATTCTCAACATTAGGTTTGGTTTGGTTTATTTAATTACGGCAAAGCACACGAGGGCTATCTGCCTAAGAGTAGGGATGCCTTCGTGGAGGACTTTCTAAGGGAAACAGGCTCGTATACGCGTTACACATGGGGAAAACCACGAAAACGCCCATGCAGTCAGCCTGTTCGCGGGATTTGAACCTCGGACCGAACTACCAGTGTTCAGCGACTTTACCGCTCGGCCGCTGGTGGGCGTCAACATTAGGAACAGAGCTTTTCGGCGACTTTGATTTAAAGGGTAAAACTTCCGAACATTTACAAATGCTAATTACCACTCGCGTTTTGTGGTATATTATCACTTGAAATACTTCCAAGCATACTTTCTTGTTAATCCTTTCAACGACATTTTTGAAATTTCCCTATGTGTGTGTGTGTGTGTGTATGTGTGCGTGTGCAAAAGAGAGAGTATGCGTGTGAGTAATAGATATTTATGAGATTTGGGTAATAATAAGAAGGTATAAATCTAATTACAAAAAAGAAAAAGTTTAAAATTTAGTTAAATGTTTTGCATTTAGTATTAGACAGTTACTTACCTTATAAAAAGAAAAAAAATCTGATGTGTACACCACATGACTTCCTTGTACGGAATATTAAATTATACGCATTTTTTCTTGCATTTCATTTAACCTTATTAGATTGAATTAAACCTACTTCGCCGACAGCGCATAAACCACAATAGAATAAATGCATTCTTTAAAATTCACTTTGTTTACCATAGCGACGCTCTGGCGCTAGGTTTACTTAACAGTATTATATTTCATTCATATTATAACTCAGAATGCACAAAATTTATATCATTTAAAGAATTATCTAATCGTTGCCACATGTTCTATTCAAATACTATAATAAAGCTAGAACTATGCATTAAAGAAATTAAGCAAACAAAACAAAAAGAAAATGTTTTTCACTGACGATTGAGTATTTCTCATTCAATTAATTCAGTTTTCACTTCGCAATAAGGCAAAAATACATAAAAATTCAAAATTTCAAAATATCTGTATTAAAAATTACGAAGTAAATCTTAAACGCTTATTTCCGCGAAAAAGTTCCAGAAAGGATTAAGCATGATTTAAATAAAAAATAAAGGCGTTATCTTTGTTGTTGCGAAGCTAAGTTTCTCTAGATTGGCAACAAATCCGCAGCTCATCTGTTTCAAATGTAAACAAGAGCAATGGCCGCCATCAAATTAGGCTTAGCTGTACTTAAACAATTTTAAAATTGTTGATAATTCTAAACATATTTCATACAGATTTACTAAAGGCATAAAACCCTTAACCGGAAGATAAAAACAACATAATTCAATCATTTTTAAAGCAAAAAATGTACAATTTACAAACATATAAGAGTAAAGAAACTGAGATTACTGAGCCGGGTAACAGAGTGGATATATCTATAAATATATTTTTATACGTTTGGCGCGGCCGATTGAAACCAAAATACGAGGTGCACATCTACATGTTATAGTAGTCTTATATACAAAATTTCAACGTTCTGCGGCTACTCGTTTTTGAGTTATGCGAGATACGTACGTACGTACGTACGTTCGTACAGACGCCACGAAAAATTCTCTTCAGAATTCATTTTAAAGCAGTTTTTTAGTTTGTTTTTGGAGGAAAAGAGTCTTTTATTCTGTCCTTACGTACAGATATCACGCAAAAACATCGTTAAATTGCATTCGAAAGCGGTGAAAGTGGATATTTTCGTTGAAATATGCTGCCTGAAGTTTTTCGCGATTACAATACTTCCTTTTTACTTCGTACAAGGAAGTAAAAAGGCTGGCTGTCTTTAAAGAATTTCCTTAGATAATTATTACTTGCTAGCATAATATACAAAAGAGACACGCTTTTGACTGGCCTTTTTTCCGAGGTTCGAATTCGAAACATAATAACTATGAAAAAATTTAAGTGCTTAATCACTTAATTAAAGTAAAAAGGCAAACAAGAATACACACATGTAAAGAGTTAAGATTCTTCTGTCTTATTAATTATGAAATAAATAAAAACATATTATGTGCTATAAAGTATTCATATTTGTATTTTAATTTTTATCTGCGTCTATTTCTTGATTTATGCAATACTCTCAAATATATATGTTTTTTTAACATACAACCTTCAAATAGTAAAGTATTATCTGACGGGATTAAATGTGTATTATCTGACATATCTTTCAATGTCTTTTTTTCTATGCATCTTTAAACAAATATAGTAGATTACAAATAAAGATGCCGCCCAACCGGTATAGCGGTTAGCGTCGATGATTGCCGTGTGGAAGGGTCCGGGTCTGAATCCCAGAGAAGGGATAGATGTTTGTAATTGTATAGTGTCGGTGCGGCATGGCAGCACTCCAAATATGCGGTTAGCCGAAAGTCCTCTCGTGTGGTTTGGTGGAAGAGGAGAGGGGTGGGAGACCCTCCGACCCGTCCCCCCCCGGGATGTTCTACATCAAAATTGGGGGACGCAACTGAGCCGAATCGCACTATGTCCTGTTAAGCGTAATCTAGAGCTACTTGCCACGAGGATTTTCGTGGGCTTGGGCTGACTACGTCATGTTTGAGCATAAGCAACAACAACAACAAATAAATAAATAAATAAATTAAAAATTCTTGTTTAATTTCCATATATCTCATGCATATACTGTTTGTTGTGTAAATATAGTAATGAATATAGTAAAATTGTATCGACATTATCTATAGACGCTACTGAATTTTTTTTTTATTATATTGTAATTCATTGCTCTATAAAGGAAATTAAGGAAGAACTAAGTTGACCTATAATACCTTTCTATGACATTTTTACGTAAACTATGTAAAAATTCAAAGCTTCAAAATATAGAAAAATACAATAGTTCTGAAACATAATTTTTTAATGGTTTTGAACTTTTGCTGAAAGTGAATTTGCTGAAGCTGATTTTAAATAAAATAATGATTTAAATTTTTAAATTTAACAAAAGAGAAATTCCAGTTTATAGTTTAAATTTTTAAATTTAACAAAAGAGAAATTCCAGTTTATAGTTTAAATTTTTAGACTCAAAAATGTGTGGATGTCAGATAGTAAAGCATAAGATAATAAAATTTTAAGAATTTATATTGAAAAAATATCGGTAGTAAAGAATATTAAACATTTATCTTCAGTTTACTCAAAAGACACATTTATAACAATATTAATTATATTTACAGAAAATATCAACTGATTGCGCTATATCTATTAGTTACTATTAATTAGTGAAATTCAGTTTGATTCGAAATTAGGAGAAAATCAATTTAAAATAAATTTAACCTTGAACCTCTTGAGAAAAGGCTGAAGACTATTTGTTGTAATTTTTGTGCCAAAATATTTCATATATATTTGAAACCAATAATTAGTCAAAATTTAAATATATAGAAATTTCCTTTTTCTCCTGAGAATGATTTCTTGTTGAAAATCCTTTATAATATGCTAAATTTCGATTTTGACTAATTTTGACAAAATCAACATTTTGACAAATTTGGAACATATACTTGGAAAGATGGGAGAAAGAAAAAATCGTGTACCATCTCATAATACTAAAACCTTTTTGGTTTAATTAATGAAAAATTCTTATGAGTTAAAATTTACTTTCTTTTAATTAAAAATACAAAATAAAACACCTACCTACACACTTTCTTTTTACGAATTTTATGCAGAAACAGAAATGTCAGAGTACGATTGAATATTTTGTCTATCCGCGAATAAAAATAGGAGAACATGTAGAGAAATACATTCTTAGCATGTTTTAGCCTTTTTCCCCCCTCCAAAGGCACAATAGCTCCTAGTTGCAAGAAAAAGTCTCATTTCCTGTAAGCTCATCCTGTTATATCTTTTCATTAAGCAGAAGCTGTTACGCGAATAATAGAACATTTTAAGTATTTTTACGGTCATTTATGGAATCCTTTGAATATAAATCTGTTCTACGTGATATGTTTCTGCTACGATCAACTGGAAGCTTACAGTCTGACTATTTCAGATACGGCTTTTCCCCCTGTGTGCAGCTACGATCATTCCTTTGTAATAAAGAACATTATTGACGATACAGCAATATAATCTTTCTCTAAATGAAGCAGATCATAATCTTGAGTGGTTAAAAAGGAAGCAGTAATTTTTTTTATTTGATGTACTTATTCTTTTTCCTGTTAGAAAAAGGTGTAAGGTGGGAAGTGGAATAATTACATTCATTAAAATAAAAATGTATTCTTTGTGTTGCTCCTTCCATGTTTGTTCTCCTTCATTTGAAGATGAAATTATAAAAGTATTGCTTGGTTGCATATCTTTGAGTATTAATTTTATGTTAAAAATGAATAAAAATAAGTATAATTTCAGTTAAAATCTCTATTTCAATTTTGTTTCTTATTTTTGCCAAGATAATCTTTAAAACTCGAAAAACCATTGAGCAATAAGAGGAATAACGATGTTATCAGAAATCGGTAAGTAAAATCGGCAAATCATTCATTATTAGTTAATAAATTGTGCATAAATAAATAAAACGATCAGGGCTTAATAATGTTAACAAACCAGTTTGTTTACAGCCAGCACTCGCAGCCACTGAAAAACGTAAGAATAATTTTTTGACCATACATTATAAGGTTTTGCATCGAATATAGGCATTAAAAACATATTTTACCTGCTGAAGCACTTTCTAGCAAGTTTCATGAGAAAGTATATGTGTATAAAAGTGCACAAAGTTGGAAAGACACGGTGGGTTTTAAAAAATATACAAGTATTTCCTTTTACAGGTAGTTTCGCATGACATCGCGTCCACCATATCATCGCATCATCCTTTTTTTCCAAACCTAAGGCTTAAACGCTCAAAATGAAATTTCTATTTTTACGATTAGAAAAGCTCATACTCTTACCTAAGCACGAGATGTTCATCTAAGATTCCTACATGCATAAACTCACTATAAACTTTTGTTAGGATTTGCGAACAAAATATGTACAGTTACAGGTTTGAGCAAGGTCGGCACATGTTGAGAATCCTTACCTAAGCACGAAATTTATGTATCTAAGATTCCTACATGCATAATATCAATATAAACTTGTGTTAGGATTTACGAATGAAATACTATGTACAAGTAACCTAACTATGAAACTTTCACCCCAATTTTGAGGAAGAATCCTTTGGGGGTGGCTCGAGGGTCTTCTACCGTCTTCTCGAGAGGACGTACGGCTGGCTGTTTTGAGTGCTTCCTTGTCTCCCAGGTACTATACGTTTACAAACATCTATGCGTTCTCCAAGATTCAAAGCCGAGCCCATCGGTACGGCATTCAGTGTCACTAACCGTTATACTGACTGGGCAGTATGTAACGATAACAGGTGCCGGCGGAGAAAAGACCGGCACCTCGGCATCCAAGTACGCATATTAGGTATCGCTGGGTTTTGCTAACTGCCAAGATTCCGCTCTGGGTGGCCCAAGGAAAGAGAGACTTCCGAGGTGCGGTCAGAGGGATTCCCAAACCTCTTCCCTTACCATCAGCTTCTCGAGAGAATTTTGGTTCGCCATGCATTTTGGGTGTCTCCGTCTGGCACTGACATTATACACTCATAAACTTTCATTCCTTTCGTCCCTAACCACTATTCATCTGGGCAGTATGATTCTAAAAATGTTCGTATTGAAAACTCTATGTAAAATATGCTTATTCAATCAAAAATAATATGACTTCATATTTGGTCACGTGTTATGAATGGCCATAAATTTAACTGGCATTAAATCCAAAAGGAGATTTCCGGATATTGAATTTAAGGAGCTTAAGAAGTAAATTGTACATTGGGGATTTCAGAAATATATAACATGCTTATGATTGAAGAACAAAACGCTTGTGAATTAAAATAAAACATTTACATTAACGGAGACAACCGCTTTCTTGGAAGAGACGATTTTCAAATGGTTTCTTTTAAATAGTTTTCAATTGCAGTCCTTTTTCTAATTATTATGCTTATTTTATACCATATGTCTCATCCCTCTAGAGCCATAAGGCCGATTTCATCGGCCAGGGGGGCTGTTGGCTGCGCTCATAGATCTGATCTGACCATATGTGTCACACATAAATATTTCTTTTCAGGATTACATCTATTAGTAAGTACAAAAATAATCTTCAGAGCTCTAAGCTCCAAGAAATATTTACTTCAGTACATCCCTGGACGGTTTTACTTTATTTTATTTAATACATTTAAACACTCTATGGCTATCTGCTTAAGGCGGGAGAATAACTTCAGGGAGGACTTACTAAGGAAATAGGCTTATAGTTACATTATACACGGGAAAATCTACGAAAACTCACCTGAAAACAGCCTGTTTCTTGGGATTTGAATACGAATCTGTGATCATGTATCTGAAATCAAGCCACTTTTAAAGTTTCATTAAAAAATATACGATTGAAGATGAGAATTAAATTTTTATTATAATCTAAGAATAATAACATGCAGCTTCCTTTAATAAAATATTTTTATCTGTGAAAATAAATTTTATAGGAAAGAAATCAGAATTTTTCGAATATTTCCTTGAATTTTGCTGTGCAAATCGTCTTACTTCCCTTAAAAACATCCACCACTCGTAACTTGAGTATTTTCTGCAAATGGTTCAATAAATTCGATACTTTATTTTATTCGATATCTTTAAAATAGTATTTATTTTCGAGTTTGAATATGAAGTAAATGCGAGTAATATCATATTGCTTGTAGTATTTGGTTACTTTAACAGGTTCAATGTTCCGTCTTACCTTCTTCGGGAACATGCAAGGACCTGACTCGGAACAGAGAGCTTACTAAAGCTATGTTCAAAACTGTGGGAAGTAGACAGGATACACAAGAAGGGTATACAAAACCCTTTATTTTTCTCTATTTACAATAACTTCCGTACTTCGGAATACACAGACCCGCTACTTGGGATCTAACGTAAAAATATAAAAATAGAACTAAACTCTAATTTAACTTTAAAATAATAAACGTGGAAGATTGGCCGTATATTAACAGGAAGCCGTATGTAGTACAGAGAACTGTGAACACTACAATACGTTTAAAAATTATCAAGAGGATTAAAACCTTTGGCCTGGAAGACAACCAGCAACTGAGTAAAACTTCTAAGGTAAGCGGCCTGCTTCGACTCACTGCTTCCTCTCTCTCGCTTGGCAAAAAGCCACAACTTAAATACTTGGCGTTCGCCAGACAAATTTGCATAAATAAGTTAAAGCTTTTAATTCTGGCCGGAAGTAGAAAATAAGAAGTGATAGTAAAGATTTAAAATAAAATAAACGTTAGTAAAACTTAAGATCCTTACAACTTAAGCATTTCTTTTCGAAAAACACTATTGTGTTGGATTCAGAAATTACTTAACTTCTCAAAGAGAGTTATGCGCTTCACATTTTTATAGTTGATTATTATTTCTATAGGTCATTCGGAATGTTGTGCAGAGCACTACAAAGATATCAGAAAATTTCATTGAATCACATAAGCACCAATTTTTTCTATGACATTTTTGTCATTCCTCTGGCAGCTGAAAAATTCCTTTTTATCTCCTTGTGCGAAGTAAAGGAAGTATTGTAATCGCGAAAAATTCCGGGTACCATATTTCAAGGAAAATATCCATTTTGACCACTGTCGAATGCAATTTAAAGATGTTTTTGCGTGACGTCTGTAAGGACAGCATAAAGGACTCATTTTCCCAAAACGAATTAGAAAACTAATTTAAAATGGATTTGGAAGAAAATTTTTCGTGGCGTCTGTACCGTACGTACGTTTCCGACATTTCCTTTCGCATTTATTTCATGTACATACCTCGCATAACTCAAAAAACGAGTAGCCTCAGAGCGTTAAAATTTTGTATATAGGAATGCTATAATATGTAGTTGTGCAGTTCCTGTTTTGGTTGCAATTGGCCGCACCAAAAGAATATAAATATACATATATGTAACCGCTCTGTTAATCGGCTCAATGAGCTCAGTTTTTTTATTCTTATATGTTGATAAATTGTGCGTTTTTTTGCTTTAAAATGATTGAATTATGTTGTTCTTATCCTTTGGTTAATGATTTTATGCCTTAAGTTAATCTGCATGCAATAGTTGTAGAATTATCACCAATTTAAAAGTTGTTAAAGTGCGGCTAAGCCTAATTATTTTTTACTGTAGCAGCCATATTTGTTTACATTTGAAACTTAGCAGAATCTTGAATTAAGTCTTTCTGCACACTCAGAGTCTTTTTGCTGAGTGGGACCAAAAGAAAACTTTTAGTTGTGTGCACCGAAAAATCTGCCTTCTTGTCTGGTGACCGTATTGCTTGTTTTTGCGTAAAAACTCGAAATTTAATTGTGAACATTGTTTTTTTATAATTGTTTTAACTGTATTTGGTGTTTTATGGTTTTCTATGTCGTTAAATTTTTAATGAAAATAGTTTGAGTTTTTATGTATTTTTGGCTCACCGCAAAGTGAGAACTGAATAAATTGAATGAGAAATAAATTTCTAATGAAATTTCAAGAAAATGAGTTTAAATGAAATGCAGGAAAAAATGCGCATAATTTAATATTCCGAACAAGGAACTCATGTGGTGTATACATCAGATTTTTTAAATAAAAGAGCATAACATGACGAAAATGAACTTTTGAGTTCTCATCTCTTATCACTGAGCTAAAATACAAATTAGACTACAACACATGCTAGAATTTTGCAATATTAGAGAAAAGAGATCGTATTTAAACATTTGTTGTGATCAGAGTCGCTTTTTATCAGCAGCAACAAAATAATAAGAAGAAAACGCGCTTCGATTTGAAAACCAACAGAGCTTTCCAATTGAATCTAGTTCTGTGCATCTAAATAAACTATAAACTGTCATATAAATTTTAAAAATGCGGAATTTTCTACATTTCATTGTGCACAGAAATTTTCAAATTTTATAATGTTCCATCAGTTTAGAAACTAACAATGTATGTAACTAACACATGCGTAATAATCTAGTGCAACCTAAATATAATTTGCTAAACTATGGAGTAAAATAAACTGACAACTAATTTGCACATTTTTCAAACTCAGTTATTCCAAAAAGATACAAAAAAAATGCAAATCTTTCCATTTTTGAGTATTAAGATACTGTAAGAATCAGAAAACTAAACGTACCAATACGATGGCAAATTTTAAAACTGTGCCAAACCGAATTAATTTAATGAAATGCCATTGAAACATTTCGGACGAAAAAATAAATCAGTAAGTAGAAAGGTCATTTCTTATTCCATGGCACTTGAGAAATTTCTATTTCGGATATTTTTCAGAGAAGACAATTTGAGAAAATTGTTCTTTATTCACTTTTACTCAGGAGAAAAACTGCAAAAATTACTCAATCCATTCAGCCGCCAGATTTTGACTTGTAACGAATTACCATATTTTAGGTGGTTGTAATTTCGGCTATGGGTACTTCAGCTTCATGCGTTAGAGAGTGATCCAAAATAATCGTCATAACAATTTTGACATCGAGAAGAAGGGTTACATTTTGTGTTTTCTAGATGAACCGCAACAACAAACGCAACGCTCAAAAGAGAAGTTGTTGGGATTACAACATGAGGTTTACAGAACTTCTCTTACATGGGAGATTCTTGATGAGCTTGGGGTACCTTGTAAAGTCTCTTCGTTCACCCACTATTAACCATATTGTATTCCTTTTGGGATCATATGAAATTTAGTAACTGTCATATCAAGATCAACAAGCTCCAAAATCTAGAGGCTCGCGTAATGATATAACAAATGAATCATTTAAAGCATAGTGTCATCAGATTGTTTCATGAAACACAGCCATTGTAACTGTAGCAAAAGAGGCCTACCAGCGGTCCAGCGGTAAAGTCATTGAACACTGGCAGTTAGATCTGAGATCGATTCTTGGCAAACAATCTGGCTGCATGGTTGGTTTTCGTGATTCCCCCCCCCAAATTCCTTTAAAATGTCTATTACGAAGGCATCCAACCCCATTAGGCAGATAGCCCTTGAGTCGCTTGGCTTAATTACTTAATGTAAATTAAACTATAGCAACAATGCTCGTTTTTTCGGTTGTTGTCGTGCTATAGTCGCTACCTGCACAGAAACTCCTTAGGAAAAGAAAAAATAATAATAAAGAAAGTGTATTCTGAAATTTTTATCTTTATAATATTGCAACACAAAAAGTACTTTTAACACATACTGCCCTGGGTACCTTTCGTCCGAACTTTATTTAATTAAAATCAAAATATTTTAATTTAATCTGCATGTTTTTTATATTAACTGCTAATTAAATCTCAGTTATATTTTTCAATCGCTTTGACATTTATTAGAAAAATGTTGATAGAATTTCTAAATTTGATATCTCAATAAGCATCATTATAGTTCTATATATTAAAATTATAAAATAAATATAATTTTTGTTTGAACAAGGGCTTCATTTTAAAAGACTTTAAAGATTTTTAAAGAAAGCATTTCAATTAAGTGTGTCTAAGTTTTAAGAAAGCTCCCCTTTAATATGTCAAGGAAATAATAAAATTAATATTTAAGTAGTTCATTAAAGACTATAAAAAGTATTTCATAAAATTGCATTCATATGCAAATAAGGTCGAATTTGGAAAATGTTCAACATACAGAAAGCCACCCACAAAAAAAAAAAAAAAAAAAAAAAAAAAAAAAATAATGAGTATATAGATGATGAAGCAGAAAAGGAATTTAGCTAATAAAGTCTGATTAACATAATGAGGAAGGTTTCAGCATTTAATTGCAATAGGCAAACCAACCCTTGCTTTTCATTGCATTTCAACCCTTGCTTGCACTTGCATATGATGAAAAGGTTACAACCATTGATAATGAAAATAGATATGAATCTGAGGAGGAATATCATTTTAGAATGTACTGAAATTCAGAATTTCAATTCGGTTAAATAATGGTTGAAATAAAATTTATGAAACATGACTCGCATAGAACATAATAATTCTAATTCTTAAGTATTCTAAATTTCTAACTGTAGTTAACTAAATTTGTAATAAACTTCTCTCTAATCGTAACTAGCTTACTAACTAACTTTTCTAATTCTTAGATTCCAACTAATTCAAGTCTTCTTTAACGCATGTCTTAGGTTGTTTAATTAAGCAGGGGTACTATAATTTCCATTAATTTAAGTGTGAATTGAACTTCCTGTTATTTAAGTATTCTCTATGTTATCTATTCTATAGATTATCCATGTATCATCAATAAGGAGCAGAAAATAATTAGTAGAAATAAACTAGCATTCAAAATTAAAGTTACAAACACAAAAGACATATCTCGTAAGGTAATTTTTTAAACTGCAGTTTCATACCGTAATTCTTAATATTATATGAACAAATAGTAACACAACACAATCATCAGGGGTTGAATACTTTTCGGTAAGCAAATGAATTCGAAAATTGCAAAAACATGGCGTCTCATATTTTCAGAATCGTCTGGCTAATTCAAAGAGTGTGGCAGCCCCACACAAATTTATATGACATTCAAATGTCCCTAATAGTGTAAATGAGGTTATTGATAAAATCTTGTGACAACAAAACTCATCCTTCTGTTAACGAGGGTTTCAATGCCTGACTAGTCCTGGCATGAGAAGCCTGCGAGGACAGCAGGGGAGGTAGGCAGGAGCAACCCAAGTATTGGGTAATGTCTTCCAAAAATGAAGTGCACTGGATTCATGTCTGGCTACTTTGTTCTTCGTTGACCACGGCAGTTAATACTGTTTTCATCCAGAAAAACGTCGCCCAGTTCATCTCTACGAAGCCTCACACTTTCGTCCATAAACATAAATTAATTCCCAATAGCTCTCGGCAAAGCATCGCGTTAGATTCAAGAATATTATCACTATAAAACAGAGTTCGCATCAAAGGCATGTAGTGTTATATGGCTGTCCAAAATGATACTTTTTCACTTTGCATTAATTTTTCCATTAATTAAAATGGTTGATTTCTCTGGTATTGGAGAACGATAGAGAGCTCCAGACTCTCTCCAGGTAATGGTCTGCTCTGCTAGAAATCTATGTAGAGTTTAAGTGGAAAATGGTGTTCCAGGCGCCGCAGAGGGAAATCTTGAGAAAATTCTCTTCCTGTCATCACTCAGTGGCTTCATGCATTTAATACCACGAATCGATCCTCTACAAAAATCTGGCTCTTGCTTTTCCTTGGCGAGGCCTTCTGATTGTGGTAAACTTAGTCTGGAATTGAATACCACTATAACTGAATAACACTATTCGAAATAATCGTAACTACTGATCGATTTCCTATTGAGATATGCCAGCCTCAAGTTCACCGATATCTCTGTGTCTGGATCTATTGTACGAGCCTAATTTGAGTGAAATAAGGTAATCTTGTGATTTTCTTTTCACAAAACACAACATTTCTATTCAAGAATTTCACAGACTCGTAATTAAATCGCTTTCACATTCGCTTAAAAAAATGTATCAATTTAACTTTTTAATAACCAGTAGATGCTTTTACAATCGATTAATTTATATATGACATCAGTTTTTAAAACATTCACGGTTACTGTTTTAAAATTATTGAAAAAATATGTTGATAACATTAATTTGAACACTAGTATAAAATATCATATTATCAAAAACACCACTAAATTAATCTCTATTCGATGATCAAACAGTAGTCTCTCAGGGGAACGGATTTGTCGATTTATTATTCCTAGAAAACCATACGACAGGCAATATTGATAAATACTCATTAATACGATACTTACTGAAATCTTACTTACTTACACACTATCCTCAATCTTACCTACTTATGCAGTATCCACAAAAGACATTATGCGGCCTTTTGTTTTTGCAAACATTGGTCGTTAACATATTCTTCCACTTACAAAAATGCTTTAAATAAGGAAAATATTCATGTTATGGCATTTTTAAATTTCGAAGATCCATTTTGTAAAATTTGTGGCATTTAATTTTTATGCGGTCCCCTTGTACACTGCGGGGAAAAAAATGGGATAGTTCCACATCTTCCCTTCTATTGCTTCGATTGACGAAATTCAAATTGCGTTTTCTGTCTCGAAAGCGCAACTTGAGATATATATTAGATTTATATATATCATTGTTCTAGCATAGGTATTTTGATACAAAATCGGACTTTTTTTTTAAATAACACATCATGTTTTTTCCACATTTCGATTCTACGAGTCAAATTATGCCTAGATATTAAATTTTGTAATTTTCAGTGAGAAATTTGTACAGAAATTTTAAAATTTATCTTGGCGCATTTTTTCAGTTTGCGCCAAGAATCAGTGCGCCACTTGGCGTGTGCCACCATTTTTTCTAGTGTGCTTAAAAGAACTTCTTGATTTATTGCATATTTTCCTTTCATTTTCTTCATTGTACATGTGCGAAAAGAAAAGTCATCTTTCATGCTTTCAAGTAATTTTAACAAAGTGCCTAAGCCACATTCGGCATTATGATCGCTTATAATGCCAAATTTCAAAACGCGCCAATACGTAAATGTACCTGTATCTTAGGAAAGTTTGAATAAAAACTCTAATTTTTTGCAGGTATGCTTAGATAGGCATCTACTTTAAGATGACGATAAAAATTTTATAGGTTACAATTAAAAAGTTTTTTTTCCCGAAAAATTTATAAAAATTATTGAAAAACACAATTTTAAAACTAAATAATAAAAGAAGGAAGAATGTTATTTGGAATGAACCTAAACTTCGAATTTTGAGAAGAGGAATGAAATAAATTTAATAAAAAAAGAAATATTAATAAATATATACCAAATTCAATTAACATGGAGAAGCTAAAGTTTCAAACAGCTAATTTTTCTTTAAAAACTACTCGTGCGATTTTTACAAAACTTGGCATTTTGGCATAGTTTGAGTCATAGAATGGAAATATGGGCTAAAAACTGGCATACCATTTCAGAAAAGTCCGATGTGTCAAAATACTTATATTAGAAGAATGCTATATATAAATCTAATACATATCCTAAGTCGCGCTTTCAGGAGAGGGAAAACGCAAGTTGAATTTCGTTAATCGGCCTAGTAGAAGGGTAGAAATAAAAACCGTCCCATTTTCGTTTTGGGCAGTGTACCTGTGCCTATAGTTATGTTTTACCCAGTTCTCTGGTACCTATAGTTACGGTTAGTAAGAGTTTATACTCATTCTAGAAAAGAAAACACAAAGCGTTTAACGTCCGTACTGTAACCACTGACAGCAATACTTACTTTTAAAATTGGAGATCGTATACAGGGGGCGTGTACAAAGTGAAGGGTGAAATAGTTAAATTTGTACGTAATTTTAAAAATGAAGCATCAGTATAGAAGAAGATGTTTAGTGTCACAGATTTGCTTTGTAGACTGTCGTGAAACGCATTGATTAAACAGCGTTATTGAATTAAGATTTTAGAAAACAGGGTCAGCTTTGGGTATCGACACAGCAAACTTGTATTCCGGCGTATAACGTGCACCTGTGGTTTCCAACTACATTTTTTAATGTTTAGGTATATTTGACGCATAACGCTTATACTTTTCGATACGATAAAGCCGGAAAGATACATGCACGATATTGTTATTTTTTTATTTTCGTGTTTTGGAAAATTTTTTCCCAGGTTATCGAACAATGCTATATTGAACTGGCAAGCACGAGAGGAACAATACGTACGTGGGAGAAATGCTTGAGGGAGTAAATTATTTTGCAGAGAGGGTGAGTTCTATTCAATAAAGCTGACCGCAAGAATGTTATTTTAGGGTTTCAAGAAAAGGGAAAAATAATTTAGGGTATGAATGTACTTTCGACCTAAAGGTGTGGTGTGGTGTGTGTGATTATGGCAAAGCCTCGAGGGCTATGCACCTAAAGGGAGGGATGCCTTCGTGGAGGACTTTTTAAGGAAAACTGGCCCGTATACACGTTACACATAGGAAATACTACGAAAACGCCCATGCAGCCAGCCCATTAGCGGGATTCGAACCTCGGACCGAACTACCAGTGTTCAGCGACTTTACCGCTCGGCCGCTGGTGGGCTTCGACCTAAAGGAATTAGCGAAATTAGGAGTCAGATCATTTCTGTTTCTACATTCATTTGAATCCGTTACTTTGAAATAAACATCGAAGGCTTTAGAAAATCGCATTTGATTTTTGCTGAAATATAGTTGATCTAGTGTTACTTTTAACAGTAAATATTACTGTTGCCAAACGAAACAAGTATAGTATTGATTTCAAATGCAAAATTATTCAGTTTGAGAAAGAAAAGGAAAATCGTGCTTCAGTAAGGATGCTTGACGTTAGTAAAAGCTCCGCGAGTGAGTGCAAAAAGATTAAATCCCAATAATTAATATGCAAATGTGCTTTGTAGAAGAATGAATGTGTATGGGGAAAGGAGTAGCTAAATGGCCTATCCTACTAGAAATTGTTACGAATTGGGTCCTATAAAATGGAGAAAATTGACAGTAACAGCGTTTAGGTACATGTAGAGATAAAATTTTTGTATGCCCTTCTTTTCGTTATTTTTAAATGTATCATTTTTATATCCGGCGTATATCGTATGTCGAAAATACCAATTACGTAGGTTGTTTTTTTTTCAACCTCCGATCGCACAGTATGATGGCCAGGTATGCGGCAAGTGGTTGGTATGCGTAGTAGGCGACTGCGAATCTCCTCCTCCACTCGCTCTGTCACTGGCGTATTCAACATGCCATTTTCTGTTGAGTTGCAGTCACGTAAACATGACTGTAGCTATTGATTCTCCCACCAAGTACGAATAGCGAGCTGTTATTCGTTTCTTGCAGGCAGAAGGTAACAGTGCAGAGGAAATTCATCGAAGAATGGTGTGGTGTGGTGTATTTAATTATGGCAAAGCACACTAGGGCTATCTGCCTAATGGGAGGGATGCCTTCGTGGAGGACTTTCTAAGGGAAACTGGCTCGTATACACGTTACACATGGGAAAACCACGAAAACACCCATGCAGCCAGCTCGTTCGCGGGATTCTAACCTCGGACCGAACTACCAGTGTTCAGCGACTTTACCGCTCGGCCGCTGGTGGGCCATCGAAGAATGAGTCGAGTGTATGGAGACAGCTTTATGAGTGATGGCGTTGTTCGTGAATGGTATCGAAAGTTTAAAGATGGCCGAACTGATGTGCATGATGAAGGGGGTCAATCTCTCGCTACGGACGACATTGTTCAACGAGTTGACCAAGCGGTTAAGCAAAATCGAAGGTTCACCATAAATCTCCGGAAGTTTCAAGATCTTCCCTGTACTCTATCGTTACTGAACAGTTGCGCTACAGAAAAGTTTGCGCTTGCTGGGTCCCACAGATGTTGACTGACGACCACAAAACTCGCCGAATGGTTGCAGCGTTTGAGTTTCTTGACAGTTGCAAAACTGACGGAGAAGATTTTTTTAAATCCATTGTGACAGGTGATGAGACATGGGTTCAATATGACACGCCCGAAACGAAACGAGAATCACAACTATGGATGCCCACAAATTCTCCAAAGAGACCCACAAAATTCAAACGAATCTTTAACAACCGAAAGGTTATGGCAACTGTTTATAGGACCAAAAAGGTGTGTTGCTCGTGGAGTTTATGCAGCCTGGAACAACAATTAATGAAGATTCTTATTGTGAAACTTTGCGACGCTTACGGAGAGCTATTCAAAACAAACGAAGAGGCATGCTGACTTCTGGAATTGTTCTGATCCACGAAATTTCCCGTCCTCACAGCGCTCATGTAATCCAACGGCTCCTTCAGCAATTTCAGTGGGACATTTTCGAACATCCACCATATGATCCCGACTTAGCGCCGAGTGACTTTCATCTGTTCCCTGAACTGAAGCAGTGGCTTGGCGGGAAGCGCTTCCAAAATGACGTGGAGCTGAAAGAAACCGTCACAATTCACTTCCAATCATTGGCGGGGACATTTTATGAAGAGGGTATTGCAAAGCTTGTTCACAGATATGACAAATGCCTCAATCGTCAAGGTAATTATGTAGAGAAATAACCTGTATTGTACATTAATTTGGGTAATAAAATCTTTTTTGTATATTCATCCGTCTTTTCTTTAAAGCCCATCGGAGGTTGAAAAAAAATAGCTCTCGTATAAAATTAAGTTTCTCAGACACCTTTTGTTGCATCAGAATGAAACTTTTCTGTGTTTCATTTTTTATAACTGGTATAAACATTTCTAAATACAACTACAGTGGTCGGGACTGAATAAAAGGTTAAGTTTAATTGAATTTTACAAAATTGATTTTTGAGTTTTAAAAGGAAAAACATGAATATTTGCATCACTTAAGGCAATTTTCATGAAAGGATTTAAGGCATTAAGGAAATATATGTTTGTAATACTTAATTGTTAAAAAGGACTTTCATGGACGCGGTAAGTATGTGTGCACTCGTGAAACAGCTTTTGTCTACAATTGTGATCTGAAGATTTTCTTCGTGAAAAGTACTTCGCCATTCTAGCCATTCCGGCGATTCTAAGCTACTGTCAAGACGACTTTTGGTCCTATAAGTGTGACGTCCCTGATTCAACCCTTTCAATGGTCAGAAGTTATCCTTCCTGCTGAATGGAAAGCCAACAGATGAGAATATGATGCTGCATTACTAAAGAAGGAAAAAGCGTCAAAAGGAAAGTACCCTCGCCATTATCAACATATGCTGTTTTCGAATAGCAATCTGTGATGAGAATATTTTTGGGGGGAGAGGGAGTATTGAAGGCGTAAAGAAATTGAAATATGTTATAACAAAAAGTAATAGCACAGTCTGACAATTCGTACGTGTCCCTGCAGTAAGTGTTTGAGAGGGTGTACGAACTTTAAAAGCGGCATCACTTCAGAGAGGGATTTCTTTCCATCAGCATGAAAAGTAATGTTGACTCTCTTCTGAGCGTGATTTTCCATTTCAGGCTTTCCCGATAGAGGCTTTTTGAAAGTGGCAATAAATATCTTACTTTTCAGGCATTTTTTTTCCTTTCTGCGGGTGTTCTGGATGAAAATATCAAAATTCGTACTATTTTAGCATTGGAATTTTTCACGTGTGATTGTAGTTTGGTAGGAAGATTGAGGTGTATAAATAATACTTATTTCAGCCAAAAAGCAAGTCACATTCTTTGTTTAAATACCGTACAGTAGCTCTGTTAAGCAGGTAGTTGTGAAAAATTCATCACAAATGTTATTAATGTTTTACAGCTGCCCGTAATTTATTCACCGGATAAAGATATGTTTTAAATAATACAGAATAAGAGATAAAGAGGAAAAAATGACTGAATTTTTATTTTTTTGTTATTCTCTTCAGAGGTTATTAAGTTTTTGTGAAGTCAGAATAGCTGTTAGTGTAGTGATTCGATTTTTTAATTCTTCAGTATTCCGAATCTCTCCAGCATAAACTCAGTTCTTTAGTTAACCCCAGAAAAGAAGTCGAGTGGCGTGACGTCGGGTGAACAGAGTTTAACCATGAAAGTGTCTACTGTCCAACAATCTGGGAATTTTGCATCGAAGATCGTGTATACGTGTGTAACCCAAGGCGCCCTGTTGAGCAAAAAAGGTTTCGCTAACTTTCTTCGAATCGCAGTACCGAGAATAATTTCAGCATACCGACTACTGGGATATTTTCGACATTTGACAAAAAATATGCTAAAAAATGAAACCGATGGTGAAGTATTAGATCTTCTGTTTCAATGCTGTGATATTACAGAACATTACAGTGGGCCTTGCTTAATGTGATGGCGGTTGACATTATCATTCGACATAAAATTGTGTCATCTTCTAAGATTATTAACGTACAGGAAATGCTGTCCATTATAAAGATCTGAAAATTTTGGAGATTATAAAATACGTTCTTCACCTGTTTTAAAATCAAAATCATTAAAAATATTAATTAGTTAAATTTTCAGAGTTCTTTAAAACAAGTAAAGTTTTTTTTAATCAACTTTTATTTAACCTGCTCATGGTGTTTGTGACTATAGACAAAACTTTGCCATTCATTTTGAAACTTTTCCCTAATAGGGTTTCGAGCTCACAACGCAAACTGCCTGTGAACAGCAATGTGCTGCAGCCATTTACAAAATATTTTATTCAAAGATTTTATAGTTTAATGCTAAAACAATTTTACAATTTTTCACACATATCTTACTTTAGAAAATACACGTTTTGTTTCTAATAAGTAAAAATATCTCTCAGAATCTTTGCTGTTGGCACAATCGGGTAAAGCTGAAAAAAATCCTTTAAATGAAATTTGTGTAAAATAGTGACATAATCTCTCATTTGGGGGCACATTCGCAGAATGTTTAGGCCATTTGATGTCACAGAATTGTTGAAAAAAAAATTCATCATTCATTGTTGAAAAAATTATTTTTAATTAAAAAAATTTGATTGATATTGAAATTGAAAAAATAAAAAAAAAATGTTAAAAAGTTTATATAATATAATCTTTTATTTAAAGCTTGTAGAAACTTTTAAAATTTTTCCATGTCAGTGCCATCTTCGAGATTCGAACTTCCAAACTCCCGCTTATGCGTCGAACGTGCTTCAGCTACATAATGAAGACACCCAGAAAGAGAAAGAAAAAATTATAAAATCATTAATGAACTTAAACTTATCATATAGTTTAATGGGAACTGTTCCGGTTTGAATAGAAACTTTTCTTTGCTTCGGAATGGCAACAGTGAGAACTTGACTTTTGATTTGTTCTGATGCAGATCGAATGCTACTGATGAGATGTAACATTAGATTAGATTCTAGATTGGATTCATTTGTTTGGTATTTTAATAATTTTTTTTAAAACTAGATTAAGTATCTTGATCACAGAATCATCAATGAACCACTACTTATAGAAATTTAGATGTTAAGAAACGCTTCGAAAACGATGAAAATCGCGGTGCAACAATGGCTACAATAACAAATAAAGAAATTCTTCTCATAAAGAATACGTACATTCCCGGAATCTGGAATAGCTTTAATGGAATTTATATTCCGATCGAGTCAATACACGAAGAATTAGAATTTGAAAACAAGTCATTTGACTGAATATATCTACAAATTAAGTTGAATTTGAATGGCATCAATTGTGAAAGCCAGCACTTTTATAACTCGTTAATCATTTTGGAAACTTTTATTGAATTGTATGACAGTGGCTTATTTTAAGGATTACTCTTCAACAAAAATGTCTTTGAAGATGAACTTCCGTAAAACGCTAGTAATTTGATGTAGAATTCAAGCTCCAGCTATGCATTTCTAAAATAAAATTAGTATTTCCTAAAATTATATCAAAAGATTACTAAATATATATTTATTTCAGAATATTCTGATTTCATTTAGTATTTAACAGTTTTCTGACCTTTTAAAATACCACTTTCTGTAATTTTAAATCCCATTTCCCTCTCCTACTTCCAAGAAATTTCAGTACCTTCCCTTCTAGAGTACAGAAACAGAAACAAAGTCGTTTTGTAAAGCTTAAAATATATTCAGTCCACTATATTAATAAAACGCAAATGAGCTTTTTTAACAAAATTATCAACTAAGTTTGGGATATGTTAAAATATATACATTTGAAAATCCTCTTGAAAGGGTGAAGGCCAGAAAGCAGGGATGTCTACGTCTTAGATTCAGTATCTTGAGGTGATTTTTCCGTCAACACTGGTGCAAAGAGCTAAGTGAATAGAACTCCTGTGTTTGCTTTAATTAAACAGTCCAGGTTAAAAATAAATTTTAACAAGTGTTGCGATGTTATCTCAGTTTCTTGTTCACACAAGGGATTTTTATTTTACAATACGCCGAGGGACTGCTGTCATTTGTATTCTTTTAATATTTTGGTATATGTGGCGTAGTTTTTTGGGCATAATTTTCGAATGCTGAGAATAACGTATCATTTCTTTTGTAAGATAAAATACCTTTCATAACTGCGTAATCTATCTTGAAATAAAATGCGACAAGCGAAAAGATAAAACTCAGTCGATTATATTTAAAAACCTAATACTAGTTTTGAAATGTGAAAAAAAGGTGAAACCAGATTATTCGGAATTTTTGGAAATATGTATGGATTATAATGCCAGTTATTCCAACTATATGGAATTCTACTATATCTTCTAACATATGTAAATAATAAAAGCTATTTCACCTCTTATTAAGTATTGACTAATATTTTATAGAGCAAATATTTTGTAACTTGCTTTCCGATCTGGTAGGCAGGAAACAAATGTATAAAAAATCACAAAAATTTAACCGTAAACGAGGAAGCATCGTTCGCGTTTCATTGTTGACTTAATTCTGTTAGCGTTAGTCACTATACCGTAGTCAACAGTCTGCACTTACTTCAGATTGTTGACCTCAGAACTAAACTGCATTTTCCCATGAGCTGATATTTTGTTTGTTCTCTGTTCCTGTGACAATGTTCAGTTTACAATACAATATTTTACCTTGTATTTACGTATCCTATTTTGTGGCCCGTTGCGAGGAGGGAATTCAAAGAGGTGTATGGTGTGTTTAATTATGGCAAAGCACACTAGGGCTATCTGCCTAAGGGGAGGGATGCCTTTCGTGGAGGACTTTCTAAGGGAAACTGGCTCGTATACACGTTACACATGGGGAAAACCACGAAAACGCCCATTCAGCCAGCCCGTTCGCGGGATTCGAACCTCGGACCGAACTACCAGTGTTCAGCGTCTTTACCGCTCGGCCGCTGGTGGGCGGAATTCAAAGAGGAAAACGTATGTATAGAAGAAGAAGGTAAAGGAACCGGAAGCGATGAAAAATAGTGTAGTTAGTGACAACTAAGGCTATAAAACAGAGAAAATAAGGCAATTAAAAAACGTGAGAACGAAAAAGTTAGAGAAACTTTGTTGATTTACTAAACATTAAGACAACGGTGTCTCACTATCTAGACCAGGGTTTCTCAACAGTCTGTAAGCGTAACACTCATGATACGCAAAAGAAAAATAGATAGTATGCAAAGAAACAAAATATTTTTAACTATTAAATTCGAAAATGAAATACCCCAACATCCTAATTTCATTTTCTAATTAAGTTTTATACTAGCACTAAGAACATTGAAAAGAAAAGGAAAATTGCTTAAGGAAAATACAATGAAAGTTATTTATCATTTGGGTTTACTTTTGGAATGGAGATGAAATCTACCTTCAACCTCAGTGTGTTTTTTGCGGTGAACTGTTATCCATTGAAAGTATGAAACATCGTTTCTCAAAAGACATTTTGAATCTAAGCATGACAATTTAAAGGATAAATCTGTAGAATACTGTAGGAGGAAATGATCTGAATTAAAAAATAGTAAACAAGTAATGAAAGGTTTTGTTACTTCAAGTGAAAAAGCTTTGGTAGCTAGTTATCTAGTAAGCCTAAGAGTTGCCAAGACTGGACAGGCTCACACTATTGAAGAAAACCCTATGTTACGAGCAACTAAAGATATCATTTTTAACATTATTCAACGAAAACGCGGATAATGAACTTAATAGTATTTCTTCATCAAATTATACAGTAAATCGACGAATTAATGAAATGGTAAAGTCCATAAAAGAGATACTTATTAAAAAATAAAACGCAGTGAGTATTTCATATTGCAATTTGGGGAAAGTACTGATATAACGAACTTTGTTCAATTATTAGTTTACATACGATTCGAAGAAGATAAACCAATTGCGAAAGAGTTTTTATTTTGCGAATCTCTTCAAGATATAGCAAATGCAAATAAAAGTTTCAAAGTAATTGACAATTTTATGTCTAAAAACGATATTTCTTGCAATACATACATTGCCGTATGCAGTGACAAAGCTCGGGCTTTAACAATAACACATTCCGGTGTTATTTCTCAAATAAAGAAAGTTGCATCTGAAACTTAAATTTACTCACTGCTCCATTCATTGTGAAGCTTTAGTAGCCAAAAAACCTCGGAAAACCTGAAAATCGTTTTAAATCATGCTGGAAAAATTATTAATTTATTCAAAGTTGAGCTTTAAGTTCAAGAATATTTACGATTTTATGCCAAGAGATAGGCAATGAACATGAAATGTTTTTGTTACATTCCAAAGTAAGGTGGTTATCCAGAACCAAAGTTTTAAATCGTCTTTTTCAACTTCAGTCAGAAATAAAATTTTCCTCTGTGATTTAAAATCTGAATATCAAAATTGATTATTTAGTGAATTAGGGTTGGCGCGTTTATCATATTTAGCTCACATTTTGGAAAGTTAAATGAATTGAATTTAGGATTACGAGGACAAAGTGTTAATTTGTTTACCATTAGGGATAAATGCAATAATAAAAAAGCTAATAGTCAAAGAATTGGTTAATAATATTTTAAGCTTTGCACCACTTTTAGAAAGCTTTCTAACCGAAAATAATTTCAAAATATAGAATAATTAGTATCCGATATTAAAAATCATTGTTTTCATTGATAAATAATTTCAGCATGTATTTTACAGAGGCAAATACATGCTGAGGAAAATACATTCCCGATGAAAATGAAATTCCCGAAGAAAAGTTCATTAGAAATCCATTTTGTTCAAATGGACCTGAAATTTTATCTCGTGAAGAAAAAGAATAATTGATAGCAATTTCCTTTGATCGAACTCTGAGGATTTCAAAATAAACCCTTGTTAACACTTGGTTGAACCGAAAAAGAGGATTTAAAGGCATTTCAAATAAAGCTATTGAATTAATTTTTATTGCCTTTCTGAACAACCTATTTGTTTGAACAAATATTTGCTTCCATGTTATATTCGTAAAATAAATATGGAACAAAATTTTAAAAATTCAATGTGGATCCTAATTTACTGTTAAAACTAAGTGGAATAAGGCCAGACATCAGAATATTGATCTCTGTTAATAGGCCCAAATTTTACACTAAGTTTTACAATTAAAGCATTATAATTTAAATTTTGATAATTAAAATGGTAACCAATTTTAATCAAATATTTTTTCATTTGTGCATATTTAATACAAACAGAGAATAAATTGTATAAATGACAAAATATGTTTTTTGAAATATTTCTATTGAGAAATTGAAAAATAATCATTCTAAAATTTAGTGGTGAAACTAACGTTTTTTAGTTTTTGTTCAGATGTTACGCTTTAGAAAAAAGATTGAGAACCGCTGATCTAGACCAACCTTTATAGGTAAAATCCTTGAAATTCCGAAAAGAATTTAATGAGCGTGGTGGTTTCCAAAATATCCGTCCTTTGAATGCTTTACATTTATATTCTTTTAAAGCCAATACTTTGCATGGAAACGCACTGTCATCAAACTTTAAGAAATAAAACACACATAAAAGTAACTGATACTTAATGAAGAATTATTATTAGAAATTTGTACAAAAGCATTAGTTAACGTAAATTAAATGCTATTCAGTTGGTTATTAGCGAAAGATTGAAATTAAAAACAAATTAATCAAAATTGGAAAATGATGGAAAAAATTAAGTCACCTCTTGTGGAAAAATGTTTTCTTTAATACAGTCTTTTATTACCTAGGACAGATATGCATACCTCACATCTTGATTTCATAGAGTTAACCAAAGTGTTGATCAAGTCTTGCAGAATTGCACGCCACTCTTCTAAAAGTGTACTTTGCAGCTTCTGAAATGTCCGGAGGGGAATCTGGCACATAGAAATTCGGCGGCCTAAGGCATCCCACACACGCTCAATAGGGTTCATGTCGGGTAAGTAAGGTGTACAACCCATTCGAGTGATATCTTCTGTTTGCACGTATTCTGACGTCACATATTCTGGAGAGGCCGAGTACTGTCATCCGTTATCAAAACACTGGACTAACCGCAGCCTTAAACAATCTAACTTGGGATTCCAGTACCTCATCCACATATTTTCAAGCGGCTACAGAACTCCCTTGAAAGATATGCAGCTTTGTGCGGCCATTTGTCATGATTCCTCCCCAAACCATTAGAACGCGGTCGCTGAAACGGGATATTTCACTGATAAGGGGAAGCAAGTTGCATTTCCTTCCCCTCTCCAGATCAAAACAGGTCTAGAATCACTGTTCGAATTATATTATCGAGTTATCAGTAAAGAATACTTAGACCAAGTTGTCTTGACTGCACTACACAAGTTTAAATGGTTTAAAGGGCCAGTTAAAACGGCGGCAGTTTAAACAAGCCCCTCTGGAGACTGGATTTAGTGGGACACAAACCGCTAAAATTTTCTCGCATACATTCCAACCTCGATAAGTCTCCGTGCAGTAGTAGCATAGCTAATTTGAAATCCTGCGGCAGCCTGAAGGTTTAAAAATAAAACTCTTGTAGTAGCTTCCCCGGTTTCATCGAGCCGACAATGACAGAAAACGCCTTCTGATGCAGTTGTTGTTCTTGGTCGTCCTTGACCAGGGTGTCTATCAACTGATCCAGTGCTTAAGAAATGACTCCAAACTCTTGATGCGATACTTTGAATGATATTCTAATCTTGAGTGACTTCTATTTGTGTTTGACCTTTACCAAATATTCGCCACATTTGACCTTCACATAAACGGTACCTTTAAGCTATACCTACTGAATACTGATTACTCTCAGAAACCACATTCGCTTTAAACAATACTACAGACCGGATTTCCAAGATCCGCAACACTGAGCATCACATTGTCAATCACCGCATTTGCATATCTCCGGCGTTAACTTACCGGCGGAAGTGCAAGTTTGTGTTCAATTGTATTTAATTATCACAAATAATTACAGTATTGGGTACTGGTTGCAACATTAGCTTATTAAGCATATTTTTGTAAAGCATTAGTGTGGAAAACTTCCCAAATTTTCAGAAAGTGAAGTGACAGCCTCCACCTATGTGAGAAACTCGATTTTTCTCACACTTACTACATACACGCTTTCTCAAGATTTCAGTCAAAAGATGAGTATATATTTGTAAACAACTGCTTGGGTAAAAATTAAAAGCTCAGATTTCTAAATTTGTGATTCACGTCGACCTTCCATTTAATACTTAAACTAAAACATCTAAAAAGCTTTTTTATGTTAGCATGCTTGCTCCATTTCGTGTTCATTCTTTTAACTCCTCCAGCCATACTTATATTAAAAGCGAAAATGTTTAAATTAATGAAGCACTTTCTTTTGATTATATTTGCGAGCTTTCTCGTGTTATTCCCCTTTTTTTCACCTCCCATTAAAATTCTCGAATATCCTCAAAATTCCCTTTAAAGAAAGTTAGGGAACCTCGTAAATATTTTAAGTGACTGTCGTGCTGTTTTGATTTATCTTTTTCTTGTTTTTTTACTGCAAGTTCCCTCTCTTTACCTTGATGTTTAATATCTTGAGTACAGACATGTGCTAGATAATACTACCATTAGGGTTAGACTTCTTAAATTAGTACGAGTGGAGACCTGTGGCAAAAGGACACGAAAGGTAAATAAAAAGTAATAAAATACTAAATAATTAATGATTAAAATACAATGTAAATAAATATATAATAAAGTCTAAATTAATGATAAATAACTAAGCAATAAATTAAAATAGCGAATCAAATTTTATTTAGAGTACCAGCTGGAATTACAGTTTTAATGAAAAATAAAATGTAATGGAGCCAGGCTGCTGCTGAATTTTACTCCTGATAACAACCATATATACATACAGGTGTATTCGTATGTATAATAAATCCGCACTTAAATAACTGTAAAAGTTGAAAAATGTTAAATATATAAAATCTATAACATTGTGTTCGTACCGAATAATACTTAATCTTATGAATGAATAATTAAATGGGAGGAAACTTTTGACATTTATTAAAGCACTGAAATAAATACATTTACTCTCTTTCCAAGAAGAAAAGAAATTGCTTTCGTAAAAGGAGAATATCCAATTCTGAGTGGGTTCTGTATGTATTGTATGGAATATCCAGCTCTGTATGACGACAATGGAAGTCGGTCGTTTTTTGAAGTATCAAGATATATTAAGGATAAAATAACAAAAAGCTATCCGTTCAAAGGTTCTTCAAATAATAAATAAATGTTTGTTCAATAATAAATGTTTGTAGCTGACTTCAACATTTATGATGATGATTATTTATTTATAATGACTTCAACATTATTATAAATAAATAAATTTGCTTCATTTCGCTTTATCTGCTTTGACGAGTATTTTGTATAAAGTTTTTGTTTTAGAAATACATCCGCACGAAGAAATACTGAATTTGTTTAAGAATACATGGGAACCAAAAAAACGTAAATTATACATTTACTTAAAATAATAACCTGTAAATTGTTGCATACGCAGTTTTCTATTCATAAACTTTTCAACCTACGTAAATTCCGCCCTTACATATATATATACAGGCTTAATTTCAGTAGAAATATAATTTAAGTAAATTTTCGGGTGGAGGGGGAATACATATATTTCCTTGATCTTTTTGCGAAATTATGACCACTTTTAGGGCTAAATGTTCTACACAGCGTGTAATCACTTTTAGAGCCTTTTCCTTTCTAATCCACCTATTTAGAAGAGCAAACAGTTTTCGATTAGGACGTAAAAACATAAGTGGGGCTTTGCTGTTAAAATGTATGGAGAAAATTTTGGAAACTGAACTTTTCAACCGATAGGATGTCTATATGGATAACCATGTATTTTAAAAAGAAACATGCTAATATATATTCAGGAAGATTAATTGCTATTTTTGTGCCCAATATCACATGTTTTACATAAAAATACACGTCCACGAAATATTTCGCCAGAAGAAGCGTAAGATTGCGTTTGCTGTTGGCATGGGCCTTGAGGACCGTATACGTAACAGAAAGATAGTAAGAGCTAGGCCAGCTCTGTCCGAACTTTGATAAAGATTAGACAGGAGAACCATAAGAGCGGATATTCCGCCCGTCTTCCTCTTTCACTAAGTACTTTCGGATGGCCATGCATTTTGAGTGTCTACTGTATAACAAGGGTAC
The DNA here is from genome assembly GCF_044657685.1 of Stegodyphus dumicola. Taxonomy (NCBI): domain Eukaryota; kingdom Metazoa; phylum Arthropoda; class Arachnida; order Araneae; family Eresidae; genus Stegodyphus; species Stegodyphus dumicola. Next base: position 102,373,779 of record NC_140774.1, on the reverse strand, counting down.
TTAACGCTTAAAAACATCCACGACTTAACCGAGATTCGAACCCCAGCTAACCGAACGACTCACAACCAGGAGCACTAACCACTGTACTGATATGTGAGGCTAGGAAGTTTAATATATACAAAACACCAAGTAATGTAAATAAGTACGTCAGACTGAAAGAAAAATCTAAAATTGCTAAACAATGTTCATAATTCAAATATTCAGAGCTGAAGTGTCGTTAAAATATATGTGAACTCTTTCTTGAAGTAAATAGGATGAAATCATTCATAACCATGATTTAAATAAAATGATGCTTCCAAGAACAATAATTTAATTAAATAACGGTTTTGAACAAACCATAGTCTCTAAAATCGAAGCTATAAGTCTCGAGGAAGTTTCATTTCACTTAAATGTCCGAAGCATGTGTTTTTCCAAAGAGCATTCTAAAAGAAAAACTTTACAAAAGTCAATTTAACATTATTTTTAAATATTAAACAATTTTACAGTGATATCTCGCGCGCTGAAATCTTACAGATGCTATTCGCACATTTTTTGACGATTTCGTTTTGCTATAAAAAAATCGTATGCTTGGAAATTTTTGTTTTAACTGCAAAAGTGTTCGTACACTTTAAGAATTTGTACAAAAAGAGCTGTAGCCCGAAGTTGAATTCGAATATAAAGCCCACTATTTTTTTTTCATATAAATCTTCTATGATTTTGAATAAAACCAAACTTATTTTTATAACTGACTTGTTTTCTTTTCTAAAATTGAAAATTTAAGAAGGCAAACACGTCACAAAATGAGATAGTACACCGAAACATTTTCGGCCCACCAGCGGCCGAGCGGTAAAGTCGCTGAACACTGGTAGTTCGGTCCGAGGTTCGAATCCCGTGAACGGGCTGGCTGCATGGGTGTCTTCGTGGTTTTCCCCATGTGTAACGTGTATACGAGCCAGTTTCCCTTAGAAAGTCCTCCACGAAGGCATCCCTCCCCTTAGGCAGCTAGCCCTCGCGTTCTTTGCCATAATTAAATACACCACACCACCGAAACATTTTCGTAAAATTTTATAAAAAAAAAAATAATCGCCTACCACGTTTTTTTTTTCCGTTTCCAGGACTAAAAATTTGTTTGGTTTTATTCTTTGTTTGCTTACTTCCTTATATTTTTATTTAATGTATAAAAACAGCTTAGTCGTAATCGTAAGGAAACAACGACCAGCATTCAAAAATTGTTCATTTTTCATCATAAGAGCGGCAAATCGATTCGGGATATAGGTAAATTTGTAAATTTATCCCATTCTACGATGCAGTGTGTAATAAAATACTTTAAAGATGAAACGCGAATCCAAAATAAAGTAAGAAGAGGTTGTTCGGCACAAAGGAGTCGACGTGACTTCACGTGACCAAAGATTTATAGGTAGAAAATTTGTGAAAAATACACTTTTGAGTGCTGTAAATATTTCTACAAAATTTACCGAAAACTTTTCTATTTCAGTTTCACCTGAAACTATTCGAGGAATAATCAGATCAGCTGGATTATATTGGCGTTCTGCTCGAAGAAATGTTTTGTAAGAGCGAAAAATTGAAAGCTTAGGCTTTTCTTTGCAAAATCAATGGTAAATAAACCCGAAGCGCATTGTAATTATGTGTTATTTGCAGATGAAAGAAAATTTAACATTTTTCTTTTCGATGGGCGTATGGTTGTGCGGAGGGAAAAAAATTAGGCACTTAAATCTTAAGACCTTGGTTGGAACAGTGAAAAATGGCAATGGAGGTGTATTATGGTGAGAGTGCATGTTAGCATCAGGATTAAAGAATTTAATATTTAATGATGGCATAATGAACCATGCTCTTTATTTATAAATTTCAAAAGGTAACTTAAAATTATCCGCCTATAATATGGGTACTGAAAACAACCTTATTTTTTATTAGGATAACGATCTTAACCGTACAGCCTTTAATGTGTTTATAATTGTCCATAAGTTCTAAAAACACCACTTCAGTCTCCAAGATTTAAGCCCGATAGAACACACAGCATTATAACAAAACCCTAACTAAGAACAGTAATGGTGGAATGGAAATAAGTTTGATGCAGATATTACAACAAAAAACTTGTGATCTATACTCAGATGCTTGAAAGCTGTCATAAATGCTGCAGGATATCTTGCAAAATATTAACTGACAGAAATACAACAATGTTTATTAATATGTGCAGATTTTTTTAAAGCGTACGAAGACTTCTGTTTGGTAACTTTTCTGTCACTTTTTTTTATTATTGATTTTCCAAAAGAAAAAAAAACTTTACTATGTTCATAAAATAATTAATGTAATTTTTCTAAGAGAAATTTATAGATATTATTTAAAAACTCTCCTCCTCAAATATTAATTTTTATTAAATAATAAAGCAATATTTCGCTGAAATTCGTAAGTGTACCAACAATTTAAGGAGCCAATGTATATTTTTGAAAGTATAAATTATCGTCTGCTGCTTAACAATTTTGTTTTCGTGCAAAATGTCACTTTCAAAGAAGTAGTGGATGGAAGGCTATGTTTCTGCTCTTTCCGAAGAAATTCATTCATATCTAATTATTAAAAGCTCTGTAGTTTAATCTGTTGTATCTAATTATTAAAAAGTCATCGTTTTTTGATATCTAAAGCTACGATAGGTAACACTGTCAACAAGAAGGTAAAAAGCTTCAAAGTTTGGCTTAAAGTGTAAACATTGTTTCAAATACGTTGTAAGATTCCAACTTGTGTACCTTTAAGTTACAGTTAAAATTGAGGAACCTTAAGAACTAATAAGCGAATAATCGCTTGAATTCGTGAGACAGAGAAACAAACGGGAAAAGGATTAATACCTTTCATTATTCCAAATAAAGTTCACAGAATACTCCTTCTTGGAGTTTTACAATAATGCCTCCACTCGGGCTTGAACTCCGGAAACTAAGAAATTAAACTTAACTAACTAAAAAGCTATCAAGATTCTAACAGAGTTGGCCCCTTAATGCTAACTAACGTCGAAGCTATCAAGAGCCTAAAGTACGGCCGAGCGTAATAATAGCTTAAGAGAGAGAGTAGCCTAAAAAGGCGAACGCACGCTAATCAAAAACTCTGGCTTTCTCACGAAGTCAGTAGAACTTCACAGTTCAGTACTTCTCCCCATTTGCATTCAAACGCGATTCTGAAAATACGTTCTGGCCCGAAGTTGTAAGCTGAAGTTCAGGAAGATAGGAAAGTAACTTTTAACTAAAGATTAATTGTTAGAAAAGTTAACATAAACCTTACAACGTATCCAAGGAAAGAAACGTAATGTTTTGAATGCTGCAAAAGTAAGATCTTTAATCTTAAAAGAAAATCCGCTAAATCAAAGGACAGTTGCAAAATTATTAAAGTTCTCAGATTCAATTCTAAACAAAGTAATTAATGCTGATGTGAATCATAGAAAAGCGAAAAATCAGAATTTGCAGCGTCTTTCTCCACGACATATCACCGAAAACGGAACGCGCTGCAGAATTCCTTAAAGAAACATTTATCCGGATAAAAATGAAAAACTGTTGTCACAATAGATGAATATTCGGTGTACTTAAATGACTGCAATAAAAATAGATATATTTATTATCATCAAAGAGGAGAAAAATATCTTAAAACATTGTTCAAGAAATCTAAAGAAAGTTTTCCTAAGGGATTTATGATTTTTGTTGTTTTTTCATACAGCGCCAAATTAAAAATAAAGAAAGTAGAAAAACATGTTAATATCTACTCCGGATATTATCAAAAACATATTTTATAACCAATTTCCAAATATGAAACACCTTCTGTTTACACACAGTTCCATCAAGCAGCAGAACTGCATCAAGACAAAGCAAGCAGCGGTACGTCAGTCTACTGGAAATTTCCCGGAAGAAATAAAATACGAAATGGATGCCTTGGCCATACCCTTCATATATATCCTTATAAAATCTCCTGGTGTATCATCCATCGATTTTTGCTCTTTTATAATTTTAAAAAACAGACTGTTCAAACGTCAACCTACAACCTTCTTGGCTGTTCAAGACGAATGGGATAAAGTACCTCTTTTGATACTATAAAAGGCTTTTATTGTCTTCGAATTTACGGTGAAGAAAGATACTGAAGAGTAAGGTTTAACAAATAGAAAATTACAAAAAAAAAAAAAAAAAAAAAACTTTAGGTAAAATATTGGCTTAAATACAATGAAAATCGTCTGAAACGTGTGTCAACAGTCTCTGTGTGTCAGATCAGGAAGTTACTTTTCTAAATCCTGAAATTTCTTATCCTCCTTTTCTGTGAATACACGATATTTTGATATACGAAACTGAAGTTTTATCTCGCTGTTCTAAAACTGCACCTTAGATTGACTTACTAGAATTGAATACTAGTTTAGGTACAACAAATCGAAACCGAAATACGACACGCAGCCAGAAAATTCGCTCGCGTGGGAGAGTAGGATTTAGATGGAGATGTTCTGAGAAGTGTTTTGAAAAATCGAATTCCATATTGAATGTTTCGGGAGAAAAATTGATCCTTAGATCCTCCCGTCTTCTGGAAAAATGCCAGCAACAGGATGACGATTCTTATCTTGGTGTAGAAATTTGTATAAATGTCACTTGATAAAAAGAATTACATGTCATTCTTTTTTTTTAAGTAAATCATTTCTTGATGTTCTACTATTTGAGTTTATATATAGCCCTGCTACTACATTGATTACCAGGGTCAAGATTGTAATACAAATGTTAATTTTTTTCTGTACTAATCTAATTGAGAAAAGCATACATGTGTTATGAGAGTAAAAATCTATACGCATGATGTAAAAGACTTTTAATAGTAATAATTTGGAACTATTTTGTAATCCAGTTAACATTTTTAATTCTGAAATTTGAGTTCATGGATGGAGTTAAGTATAAAAGCCATAAAACGCTGAATTATCTTTCAAATGTCCCAAAATCAGTACATACACCCTTCATGTTTTTAAACTGGTTTGTTCATCACAATGTTAAAAGACCTTTACAGCATTTATTAGCCTAAAGGGCGTTAGCCCAGAGGGGCTATTAATTTCGTTTTGCTATTTTGCGTTGATTCACTATAAATGTCAGTTCACTTTTCAGATTGTTGCCACCAAATATTATCGCTCTGTGTTATATTTAAGGAAATTAAATAATAAAGAGCCTGCATAAATGTATGTATGTGTCTCACTTTGTGATAAAACAACGGTACCTAGAGCCATCCAGTTCTGAATATCGTAATTCTCCATCGAATATGGGCATCTGGAAGCACTAATTTGGGATTTGGAATTTAATTTGTTTTATTATCGATTTCATATTTTGTAACACTTTAACGAATTTTTGATACACAAACTCAACTATTTCAAAGCGAGCAATGGCAACACTACGGGTTAAAAACATTTTTATCTCCAGCGCGCGAGACTGTGTATCGGAAAAGCTAAAGATAAGCTCATTTTAAAACTATTCTGCGATATTACCGTGGAATTGAATTTTATGGTTTAAGTGCGAAGAACATGATATTTAATAAATGAAGGTAACACACAAACTGTCAGAAAAACACCCTTTTGGGTGTAATGTAAAATCTGAAAGCTTTCAGTTTTTTTTATTTTTTATTTATATATTCTCATGAATTATGGCATGAATGTTTTCTTTCGCAAATTCTTTTTCCATTTATCTTATAAAAATTATAATTTGGTTAAAAGTCTTTTTTATTTACTCAGTGCAGAGGTCCCTCTGCCTTTGTTGACTTTTATCATATAACTTTAATTCTTTAATTTAAAACTTGCATCTATCCTCTAATCTATGCAAAACTTCAACCAAAATATGGTTTTACTGTTGAAATTAACTTGATTTTAGAAAGCGCAACACAACTTAGGGAGATTAACAAAATAACATCTTAGGTGGATTTATGCATCTCATGGTACACACCCTTCACTTTCTGAGCTACTCAAAGTTACCAGATGGCCGTTCTTAGACGCATTCTGCTCGGGAAATTGGGATAGAGCCACTCGTTTATAGAGTACTTGTAAATTTCACTCGGTCTTTCAGTAATAAGGTCACACTTTTGTAGCATCTACTTGGCTGCTTCAGATTTAATCTCAGCTCTGTATAATGCACTAGGCGTGAACTTAACCGGACCTAGTTCCTAGGAAGGACTCAGCCTTTCTGGCGGTACTGGCAGTTACTCTGCTTAGCTCGGTTCTGCTTGGCTCTGCTGGAAGCTGTACTGTGCCTCTGCAGTTAGAATCTCCAGCTTTTGTAGTGCCGGTTGCTTAATTTTCGACCAATACTTGACACTCTTAAAAAAGACCGCTTCATAAGAGACCTTTCTTAAGTATTATTGTGATTTTCGATTGACTTGTTTCCTGTGAAAACAAAATTGTCCAAAACTCCCAGATGTTTAGAAATACTAGTTGAATTTTGCATCAAGTGACCATCGAATACAACTGCATAATGCAGCACGATGCTTGCACACCGTGCTTACGCACGCTTTGATCTACTCTCTTATTATCAGATTGAAAAAAAGGGTTAGAATCAACACGATCATTATTTTTTTTTCATAAGTATTGGCATCATGTCAATTCTATATGTCCCTTGCTTGTTAGTTTAATCGACAACATCAAACACGCGATGGCATTCTCCAAAGGCGATAGAAGTAGAACATAAGTAAATAATAGGACAACGTCCGTCATTCCTATTTATTTAATTAAGTCGAAAAATGCTGCAGCCATCTGCTTTAGCTGAAAGATGCTTCCATAAGAGCATCCTAAGAAACTAAGAAGATGCCCATGTCAAAGGGTTATTTTTCCATTTTCGTTAACCGTCGCGTGCTTAATTTTTAAGAAACAGTCTATTTTATTGCACTTCCTCTTGTGTACTCATTTTTGTGAGTCAGTTATCCTGAATACATTCTTCTAAATAGGCAGTATACACTTACGCAACGTTTATTCATAAAACTTACCTCGAAGCATTATTTTCTTCCAGAAGGACCTAAAACTAAGCCAGTGCTTATTTATTTATTTGAATACAAGAAAACACGCAATGGCTGCCTGTAAAAAGGAAGATATGCCTTCGTGAAGAACGCCCGAAGGAAAACTAGTTGTTATTACCAGTAAGGAAAGCCAAAAAAACTCCCACGCAGCCAAGACTTCTCAGGAATTTGAAACGTCAGCGCTGCTTTATATGCTCTCCTACTGGTAGGTTGGATTGAATTATTTGGTGTGATGTGGCGTATGTGATTCCGGCAAAGTCTCAAGGACTATCTACCTAAAGTAAGGGATGCCCTCTTGTAGGACTAAGAGAAACTGGCTTTTATACACGTTACACATAGTGAAAACCATGAAAATGCCCATGCAGCTAGCCCGTTCGCGGGATTCGAACCTAGGACCGAACTAGCATTGGTCAGCAATTTACAGCCCGGCGTTGGTGAGCCGAATTATTTGGACTATAGCAAAGCATTTGAAGGTTAACTGCCTAACAAAAAGGGTACTTTCATGGAAGACCATTTCATAAGAAACTCGCTTGTATCCTTATTACATATAGGAAAAATTCCTATGCAGCTAGCACATTCGAATGCGATTTGAACACGAGTTGAACGACACATGTTTAGCAATTTTACCACCTGGCCGTTGTTGTGCTATACCACTGATAGATTTAAAGAAAATACTACGAATTTTTAGTTGATTCATATCATTCATATCATGTCATATATATACAGTGGTGGCCAAAATTGTGGACACTTTTGGAAATTTTTATGTTTTTGAACTTTGTATGCTTATAGACAACGTTACGTTTTACAAAATGCAAACTTGTATATATCATTTTAAAGAGAATTTATTACTGAATTCAAAACAAAACACAAAATTCAATTATTTGCAATACGATAAAAGTTAAACGATAATAGTTATCGATATACATTAGATAGTGATGATTGCAGTGAGTTATCAGTACTTAGTAGGGTACCCTTTATTTTTTATTACAGCTTCACATCGACATTTCATTGAGCTGACAAGAGTTTTAAGCTCTTCTTTCGTTATTACATGATGCCAGGAAACAATTATAGCCTCAATTAGTTCCCTTTTATTTGATGGGCGCCTCATTCGGACAAGAGTTTTCAAACGGTACCACAAATTTTCGATAAGTTTGAGGTCAGGACTGTTTCCTGGTCATGACAACAATTTAATGCTCTTTGTACGAAACCACTCTTTCGATATTTTGGCCGTGTGGCAAGGAGCAGAATCCTGCTGAAAAATAAACGAAGCATTGTTGAGAAAGAAATTTCTGATGGAAGGTAGAAGTTTTGGTTCTAGAATAGTGCCAATGTATTTTCTGGCATTCAGCGTCCCATCGATGACATGAAGGCGAACAATACCATCTGCTGACATGCATGATCAAATCATAACACTAACTGGGTTATTCACAGTTGCTTGAATGCAGTCAGGATGTAGCTCTTCTCCTATTTTACGTCTTACATATTTTCGTCCATCAATACCGAATAACGATATCTTAGTTTAATCACTCCATATAACGTGTGACCACTGATCATCTGTCCAATTAATGCCCTCTGTAGTCTTTTTTTTTCTTTGCTGAAAATTTAGATAAGGCTTTATTCGTGGAATTCTACTTCTAAGTCCAACATCTGTTAATCTTCTCCTGATTGTTCTTGAACTGACAGAAACACCAGCATCCTTCAGATCACTTCTGATGGCCGCTGGTGACATTTTTCTATCTTGGAGACATAGTCTTTTTATTCTTCTATCATCAATAGATGTGGTGCACCTTTTTCGGCCTTTTCCTTCTTTGTTTTTTATTGAATTTGTCTCCTGATATCGTAAACAAAACTTTCGGACTTCAGTTGTAGTCACTGAACCACCCACCTGTTTTGCAATTTCAGCATAGGAAAGACCACTTTCTCGTAACATAATAATATTACATCTCTTTCTAGGTGTCCAATCTACTCTTTTATTTGATGTCATTGTTTCTTGACTGAATATTAAAAATTTTTACAAAAATTCCTACTTGTAATTGCAGTGTATAAGAAACAGGTCCTCCTTCTACAGAATAAAGCCAAATAATGAATTGTTTCAAGTGTAAACATGATGTCAGCTTCTACTGGCAGTTACTAACGTTTGATTGGTTCTCAGAACAAGAACAGTGATTGGCTAGGAAAGCTAGACATTACAAACCCTTTCATAACAGTGTTTTTTTTTAAATTTATATTAATGTACATATAACTTTTTTTGTATTGCCAATAATTGAATATTGTGTTTTGTATTGAATTCAGTAATAAATCCTCTTTCAAATGATATATACAAGTTTGCATTTTGCGAAACGTAACATTTTCTATAAGCATACAAAGTTCAAAAACATAAAAATTTCCAAAAGTGTCCACAATTTTGGCTGGTATACATATATTAATTGGAAAAGAAAATGTAAAACTAACACGTAATTAGACGTAAGACCTATTTGGTCTTAAAAAACAAAACACACACACACACACACTACACACTCTTATTATATATATATATATATATATACACATATATATATATACACACATATATATATATATATATATGGGTGTTTTGTTTTGTTAATTCGAGATCTTCCAGTTTCCTTTCCAGTCTTCCAATAAGTTTTTTCTGTTTCTCTTTTTCTGATAATGAGTCTTCGTTTGGAAGAGGAACCTCATACACCGTTTGGAAGAAGATTAGTAACACGCTTTCGATAACAATAAAATGCAGCCATTCAATTACTTTAAAAAAAGCTATCAATGAGATATAATTATTATTTTAAAATATGAGTAATTAATATTTCATAAAATTTGAAATTTTAATTACTATTTTTACATCCGCTGGAAATTAGACGTTAAGAGAAAAAAGCCGATTAAGAAATAGTTTTGTTCTTTAAAACATCAAGATTAAAATCCTTAAAAGGTCCTCCACCAAGGTATCCCTTCCCTTATGCAGATAATCCTCAAGTCCTTTGCTATGATCAAAACTAACCAAACAGAAGCAAAAGCTCCAACATTATTGTGCATATGAGAAAACTGCGTGATTTAAATCATATTTAATGGGTTTGAAACGAGTCTGTTTGCGAGCATCCATATTGTAATATAACGACTAAAACTGGTACACGCACAATATCGTTGATTGCTATGTCAAAAATCTAGTTTCAGTTCGAAATTAAAAGTTCTCAACTTTATACCAGGACTGGTATAAAGAAAAGGGAAGCCTGTGAATCGCATCGAAACAGAAGACGTCGTTTCCGACTTCCATGAAGCAACGTCGTTCTGTATGCATATTAGGCTTATAAGAAATGCGTTGCATATATTTTAGAGAAATCGGAATTAAGTTTTTTCCTCCTTAATATATTTGAAACTATTTAATATTTGAATCTATTTAACGTTTTTGAGAGTAATAAATTCAATCTTCCACTACAAATAACCTCTGATTTTTTTTTTCAAGAAATGGAAATTTAGAATCTGACGAAGAAGTGGTCAAAATGTGGGTGAGATTAAGCGTACTTAGCCTTTTCTGACTGACTGCAGATAAGAGCAGCTTCGCCTATGTCATTATTATGTTTGAACACTATTTTGATATCTACAACTTGTGACGATGACAACTTATGACCATTATTATTATAAAATCAACATAATGTCTAACAGAAGTTTAATGAAGATAGATGATGTCTGACGGGGAGTAAATTGAACGTACGACGTGCGAGTTTTACTTTACTGTAGTGCTCATAGCAAAAGCAAAATTCTTAAGCCTTTATCATTGAAACACATGATAATTCTGATGTTTTAAGATCGTCCGGGCTCTGCTATCAAAGTGAAAGTCAAATTTAAATTCTGGATGAAATAGAATAAGGCCAACGACTGGAATAACTTCAATGAAAATATGAAGCTACATTTTCTGAACTTTTCTATTGTTCAGGTATATTTTATTTAGTTAATACTAAACTGTTGAAACTGAAGTTTCGACTACCAAATGACGCAGATCTTCCTTAAATCTGAGATCGAGTCTAATAGAAAGTTATTAGGAAATATTGCAACAAAAACAGTTCCTGAAGTAGAGAAAATAAAATTTTCTAGACACATTGAAGTATTAGAGGCAAATTCAATACTGATGCTTGGAAAGTTGTAAAAAGCATCTCTTATTTCAAAAAGTTGAGTGCAAGAAAAATTGGGAAAATTATGCGAAAATTTGCTGTAAAATGTAAAATTCATAACCTACGTTGATTAAATACATACATTGATTTAAATTACAAAACAATTGCAAGCATGTGAATACTTAAATAAATATTAATACCATAAGTAATAAAACAAAAACATTCATAAATTTATCCTTAATTTAATATCCAAAGAAATATAAAAAAATCACTTGACAATGAAAATACACATATCTCTGTCTCGTTAGGGTACGGCATATATATATATATATAATTTCATTAGCTTAGTCATTGATTTCGACAGGTCATTCACGAAAATATTTTTAAAAGATAGATTGCATTTTTTTGCAAATTTTAAGTCTTCACGACACGTTATCTATCAAATCATTCAATCGAAAATATTTAGTTTTTCAATAATGAATAAAAACTCTTTTACTTCCAAAAATTCTATCAGATAAAACCGTCAAAAAAAATCAGAAATGTTTTAAAAATTTCAAAAATTACTTTTTTGCCAAAAAGCCAGAAATCACTTTAAATTCAAATATAAGCTTCACTTTAAAGACTTTTTTCAGCTCCCTCTAATAAAATCTCTTCATTGCATTGTATTGTTATCCACAAACAGTGTGTGTAAAAAATAAAACTCCGCAGCTTATCAGAAAAAATCAGATTTAAAAATCGATAGCAAACCCTTGACCTTTAACAAAGTCAAGAGAGAACTAAAAAGGATTATTAAAAATGAAAGCATTGTAATTGGGCTTAAAATTTGAATATGGAAAACAGTATTAATGAAAACGGTGAAGGCTCATTAAAAAATTTCCGAGACGCGCATCTAGCCAATTAAGCCTTCATATTTTGTATTTTGGTTGTCTGCATATGCTTGTGCAGCTTTCCTAAAAAACCAAAGGCGTGCGCATTTGGCTTCCGTTTGTTATGATATTACAAATCCGACTGGTGGAGAATATGGAAATTTCGTAAAATGCTTGTAAATAAAGATTTGTTTAGATTATTAGATTATGGCAGACATACCGCTGTTATCTGCTTAAGGAGAGGGACACCTTTGGAATATATTTTAAGGGAAAATGACTCGTATTTATATAACCAGTGAGAGGGGACGAAGAAACGTTCCATGCAACCAACCATTTGCCAGGGTGTAAACTGGTCTAACTCTCAGCATTCAGCAGTTTTGCCGCTCAACCGTTGATAGGTAAATAAATTAAGAAATATCTCAAACTAAAGGTATTGTCCAGAACTGTTAACTTCTCAAAGAGTGGCAAATTTCAAGTTCATAGAAAATGCCTTGCCTTCCATCAAAAATAAAAGAGATCTATATCTCTACAAATTTCTCTGATACTGAAATATAAATGTAGAAGAATAGTTATAGAAAATCGGCAGTTGATTATTTTATTAAAAGGTAATTTAAATTTCTTTAGTCAAAATTTATAAATTTTAACGATCAATCAATTTCAATCGATTTAAACGACTTTTCGCACAGATAAGTAGGTATATTGTTTCAGAATTTTCTTCAATTTCTTTCTTTCATTGCAGTCCTACATTTCTGAGATACCAGCTTTATATATACAAATTTCGAAAACTTTTCTGAAAAACAAAAAATACTTTTGAATTTTTATTTAAACATCCAAATACTCTGTTAAGTAGTTATCTTTTTACTTCCTTGTACGAAGTAAAAAGGCAGTATTGTAATCGCGAAAAGTTTCAGGCAGCATATTTCAACGAAAATATCCATTTTGACCGCTATCGAATGCAATTTAACGATGTTTTTGCGTGATATCTGTACGTAAGGACAGAATAAAAGATTCTTTTCCTCCAAAAACAAACTAAAAACTGCTTTAAAATGAATTCTGAATAGAATTTTTCGTGGCGTCTGTACGAACGTACGTACGTATCTCGCATAACTCAAAAACGAGTAGCCGCAGAACGTTGAAATTTTGTATATAAGACTGCTATAACATGTAGATGTTCACCTCGTATTTTGGTTGCAATCAGACGCACCAAACGTATATAAATATATTTATAAATATATCCACCCTGTTACCCGGCTCATTAATCTCAGTTTCTTTACTCTTATATGTTTGTAAATTGTACATTTTTTGCTTTAAAAATGATTGAATTATGTTGTTTTTATCTTCCGGTTAAGGGTTTTATGCTTTTAGTAAATCTGTATGCAATATTTTTAGAATTATCAACAATTTTAAAATTGTTTAAGTGCCGCTAAGCCTAATTTGATGGCGGCCATTGCTCTTGTTTACATTTGAAACAGCTGAGTAGCGGATTTGTTGCCAATCTAGAGAAACTTAGCTTCGCAACAACAAAGATAACGCCTTCATTTATTATTTAAATCATGCTTAATCCTTTCTGGAATTTTTTCGAGGAAATAAGCGTTTAAGATTTACTTTGTAATTTTTAATACAGATATTTTGACTTTTTATGTATTTTGCCTTCTCGTGAAGTGAGAACTGAATTAATTGAATGAGAAATACTCAATCGTCTGTGAAAAACTGTTTCTTTTTGTTTGCTTAATTTCTTTTATACATCGTTCTAGCTTTATTATAGTATTTGAATAGAACATGTGGCAGCGATTAGATAATTCTATTCTTTAAATGATATAAATTTTTTGCATTATGAGTTATAATATGAAAGAAGTATAATACTGTTAAGTGAATCTAGCGCCATAGTGTCGCTATGGTAAACAAATACTAGAGTGAATTTTAAAGAATGCTTTTATTCTTTTGTGGTTTATGCGCTGTCGGCGAAGTAGATTTAATTCAATCCAATACGTTTAAATGAAATGCAAGAAAAAATGCATATAATTTAATGTTCCGTACAAGGAAGTCATGTGGTGTACACATGAGATTTTTTATATTCGTACTATGCACGTTTTCGTGCCATGTATATGCATAAAAAAATGATAAATTGCTATTCAATCTGGATAACAAAACTTTTCTTCACGAAATAGGTTTTTTTTTTTTTTTTTTTGTTGTTATTTAGTGGAAAGTTTACTGTGAGTCTCAGTCGTTTTGTCTTATATTTCTCGTGTTAAAGGAAATCAAAAGAAGAAATAAAACGCTGTTAAGTTTTCTTGATGTTGCTTTGAGAATGAGAATGAAATTACTGCTCGATGTAAGGATTTTATACCTTCAAGAATGAGAACAATCTCTGCATTTGATATGATTTATACCGCAAATTTTATTCTTTTCAGTGAGATGGCAGTCATTGACTAGATTTGGAGGTTTTTTTAAAACGTGTGAGTGATAAATGCCTCAAAGTACGTCTTGCTCTTTTCGTTTATTAATTCTTTTATATTTTTTGTTTTCCTTGCCATTTTTTTGGATTTAAATTAGAATAATACTTTGGCAACGTGTCCTGTTGTCACCTTAATATTCTTAAACAGTGAGTTTTTTTTTTTTTTCTTTTCATTTTTCGGAAAGCAGACATCCACTGTAAGGGCTTAATTTCTAAAATTAGAAGTGCCGGAGCCCTATGGAAGACCGTCAGCAAAGAGGAACAACAGTAAATAAATAATATGACTATTAAACTCATTAGTAATTTTAAAATTAAATGGTTAATTATTATCAAATTAATTAATAGCTATTTAATGTTTATAAATTGTTATTTAATCAATTATAATTAATTAATTATGATTTAATCGATAATTATTAGATAATTGATTAATTATAATTTATTGCAATAATTAAATAATTAAATATTTAAGTAATTAATTAATTGAAATTAAATTAAATGTAAAGAGATAAATTAAATTTAATAAGCGATTTTTAATATAATTTTATTGCTAAAAATAAAATTTTCGAGATAAAATTTCTACTGAAATCGTTCAGTTGCATAAAAGCGCCGCAGCCTTCTTATTTAGGGCTTCGGTGCACTCCTGCTAGAATTATGATTTATTACAAAAACTGAGAAGCACCGGAACCGGGACCGATAGGCTCCGGCCCAATTGCAGCTCTGATCGTAGAGGGAAAAGTTCTTTTTACATTACAAAAATTAAATATACTTATAGCTGATGAAAATTCAGATAATGCTAAAAACAGGGCGAAACAGAAGGAGGGCGTGTGAGTGGGTGGAAACATAAAATGAGGGGAATCTTGGTAAGAGATTTGTTTGACCGCTGGGCTCTCTGCTGATATATTTATAGCCATCAAACAGATGTGCGTCACAGGTAAAATGAGTTATGAATCTGACTCCTGAGGATGAAAGTAAAGTTGTGGTTACACTTTTCGCCCCCTCTCGCATTTGGTTACATTAGTGGATACTATGGGAAGGCGATGTATAGGATGTGCTTTGCAGTTTATCTCAGTATTTCACTCTTACTGTACTCACTGTTACTTTACGCACATTTAAGAACACAAATTTTCCTTCCTGCCAAGATAACTAACTGTAAACACTGATAACAATACACTAGATACGATGGCATGCCGAGAAATTTACGCGTTCCTAAACAAACTCCTCCAAATTTATTGCCCTTCTTATAGGGAAAGGTCTCTGAATGTGAGTGAGGGGACTTTACTTGAACGTGTCATGTTCTCATGAGTTCGTTTTTCTACCTGTATACAAACCTGTTTTTTCTAAAAACATTCCTCCCTTTAATTAACTATTCCTTGTGTGGTTTGATAATTATTAACCCAAAAGAGCGTCAGCCCGAATGGCCTATTAGTCTTCATTAGTTATTAGGGCCATCAGATTTTGAATAATGTAGTCTTCCATCTGAACATGCGCTCATGGAATACCGAATTTGGAATTTCGAATTTTATATCTCATATTTCTTGAAACTTTAATATATTTTCTATTAAAAAAACTCAACAATTTGAAAACGACAAGGGGCAACACTGTAAGGAATAAAATATTTTTATCTCCAGCACGCGAAACTTTCCATCGGAAGTTCTGAAGGTATGCTGTTTTTAAATACTATTTTGTGATTTTGATATTTAGGATAAGTGAGAGGAACATAATATTTAATTAATTAATGTACACAAAACATTAATAATAAAACGACAAAAAAGTAGTTTTGCCGGCCATCTTACTAAAAAACTGAACATTGATAAACTCAGAAAAATATAAAAGTGTGTGCCAGCACTTAATACTGCATCGGTAACTCTAAACATATGCTGCTTTTAAACTTTTTGCAATTTTGTTGTTGTTGTTGTGGCTTATCTCACTTGTATGACAGCAACATAATAACTCCACGAAATTTATCGGGGCAAGGAGTGCATGTCGTTAGCAAGAGCTATGAGCATCATACAGGTGACAGTACGACTTTGCTAGGTTCCGCACCAATACAATTTTGTTGTTGAATTGTATATGGCATAAGTGCGAAGAAAATTATCCTTAATAATGAAGTTAAAACGAAGTGGAGTGAGTGCAACAGCAGACTTTGCTGCGAGCTCAGCGAACGTAAAAGAATAAATAAATAAAATCAATATTAAAAACAACGTGACGTATAAATACATCGTACCTTCGAAACCATATTTCTGAGACCTAGGAAATGAGACCCCTAGAAGAAAGGGAAACGAAATTCTTAAGTGCATATTGGCATTGCAACCATAAGAATGGCTTCTAAAATGGATTCCATTGGCTACAAATAGAAATTCACTGACAGTTTCATGAAAAGGAGAAACTCGATTTCGTTTAATGAAGTCCTGTAAAGTATCTAGTATACATTCATGTCCTTTCTAAATGAACTTAATCTGATATTAAAAGCACATGTATAGCAATGTAATTTTAATTATTTCACAAATAAAATTAAAGTATAAAATTTTTTGTCTTTTACAAATTGGCAGCAAAACTCTCTCTATCAGAATTTCACAGTGTACTCGAATTTCCTAGTGGTATATAAAACCCTCGTGTGATTGAGATAACAATGTGGAATTAAGAAATTCGCAAACGGAAACTTTCTTTTCTGCTTTAAAGTCATGTTGCAGAATTTTTGTTTTCTAAAATCTCTGAACTTTATAACGTATACCGCTTGGATATCAAAGCTCTAGATAATAGACGAGAAATGACCGAAACAACTTGAGCAATTCGAAAAATCATCAAAAATATGTGAATGATGTCAAAACTTTGGTATGATTTTAGAGATATCCAAACAAACAAAAAAAATCTGAGATTATTAGTGTGTCCTATCAGCAAAGATGTGTACCAAAAATTCGTAAATCATAGTTCAAAATTAAACTTAAAATGTATAAAATAATTTTTTAAAAATTTGCCTGGCGATTCACACTTTCATAGTCAAGATAATATAGGTTTCAAATTTCATAACTTTGGGCCTATCTGTGGCTGCGCTATGGAAAAATAACCATACGTTCCGGATTTCTTATTTTATAATTGTATAAATAGTTTAAATAGTTATTTATTAAGTAAAGGTTTAGTAATATAAATAATCAAATGACCATTCTTTAAAATTAAATTATTAATAATCGTATAATAATAGTTTAGCATTGGTAATGAGTTCAAAAATTACACCGAATAATATACAAATTTCACTTCACCGAATAAAATTAGACATCCTCTGAATTTTTTATTTTCTTTCTCAAAATTTTAGACTTTACCACGCAATTATCAAATTAAAGCAGCTCTAAAATTCCAAATTCATATCTTCTATAAGAACAGCAATTAATAGCAATTGGTAAACGCTAAATGTTTGGCTATTTTCTGGGAAATATTGTAAGGATCTTAAGTTTTACTAACGTTTATTTTATTTTAAATCTTTACTACCACTTCTTATTTTCTACTTCCGGCCAGAATTAAAAGCTTTAACTTATTTATGCAAATTTGTCTGGCTAACGCCAAGTACTTAAGTTGTGGCTTTTTGCCAAGCAAGCGAAGAGGAAGGAGTTAGTAGAAGCAGGCCGCTTGCCTTAGCAGTTTTACTCGGTTGCTGGTTGCCTTCCAGGCCAGAGGTTTAATCCTCTTAATAATTTTAAACGTATCGTAGTGTTAACAGTTCTCTGTACTACATACGGCTTCCTGTTAATATACGGCCAATCTTCTCGGAGGCCCTTGTTTATTATTCCAAAGTTAAGTTAGAGTTTACTTAATATTTTTATATTCTTACGTTCAGACCACAAGTGGTTGGTCTCTGTATTCCGAAGTTCGGAAATAATTGTAAAGAGTGAAAAATAAAGGGTTTCGTATACCCTTCCTGTGTATCTTGTCTACTTCCCACATTTATTGAACATAGCTTTAGTAAGCTCCCTGTTCCGAGTCAGGTCTTTGCATGTTCCCAAAGCAAGTAAGGCGGAACACTGAACCTGATAGTGGCGCCCGACGAAGAAGAATAACCATGGCCGAGTTTCAAGAAGAACCTGTGCTGCCTGCAGAAGCGGCTCAGAATCCAGAAATGCCAGCTGCCGCCCTGGAAGGATTCGGTTACATCGTCCAGACCATGCGCGCTTCGATGAAACCAGAAGCAACATTTAATGGAAACTCACCGGTAACCAGTTTTTTGGAAAAATTGGATGACCATTTCATGCTCTACTCCGTGCACGAGTTTCAAAAAGTTACCTTAGCTACTAGCGCTTTGAGGGGCCAAGCGCTTAATTGGTTCAAAGGTATAGGCAGAAGTCTCTTGGGTCAAGCAGGAAGTCCCACCTTTACTTACGAAAATTTCAAGAAACCCTAGTAAAAGCCTTCCCTGTCGTAAGGGATCGTGCGAAATTAGAAACGGAAATTTTCAGCATATATCAGCAAAGAATCGAAAATCTTTCCACCTTTATTTTAAGAAAAATTCACGTCTTCAAACTCTTGTATGGAAACCGTCCGGATCCTGAGATAATTCAAGTGATTTTGCCGAGGTTACTTCCCCAAGTACAAGACTTTATTGAATTAAGGAATCCGACTACACTGGAAAAGTTATTTGAGCTAGCAATCCAGTTTGAAAGTAGAAGAACGGCGGGCATTGAAAGAAGACGCCAATATGAACAACGAAACGAATTTGGTGAGCCAAAACCACAGCAAAGTCAAGCACACGGCTACGGAAGCAAAGCGAATCAGTGGGCAAGGAAACCCGAGCATCCCAAAACAGCCGGCGAACGTCGACAGTTCAATAGCAATCCAGGAAAAAAGTCTCAAGGACATTGGAAAAAGAAGGAAAGCATGGAAAGGAAAAAAGATTTAAACTAAAACGGATTTCTGCTGACGGGAGGGTGCGGAAATCCGAAGGCCCTGAAAACCCCTCTTCCTTCAAGTTAAATACAGTAATGGTGAAAAATTTGACTCTTCCGAAGATTGAAGTGTTGGTGAATAACATCCCAGCCACCGCACTCCTGGATACAGGCGCGCAGTGTTCCTGTGTGGCAGAAGATTTTTTTAGGAAGTATTTTCGGAAATACCGCATATATAATTCGGATAATACGACAATGTTAGCTGCGCAAGGAGAAAGATGCAAGTGCATAGGTAACTCCTGGTGAGTTATTTTTAGGCAGAAAGATTATAACGCCGTTAGATAAATTATTTTATGTGCAACGAAGAGCCCCAGAATTTAAAATGGGTGATATAGAAAAACTAATAAAAGAAGCAAAAAAGAATACGGAAGTAGCACAAAGAAAACAAAAACTTTATTACGATTTGAAACGACGGGGAGTAACTTATAAAGTAGGAGATGAAGTATTAAAAATTAGCATTCACTTTCTTCAGCACCAGAAGATAAAACCGCCAAATTTTTTCCACGATTTGAAGGACCATATGTCATGGAAAAAATAACTCACGCTGTAGTGGTGTTAAAAGCCAGGAATGGTGAAACATGCTCCGCAAACATTGACCAGATAAAACCATACTATGCCCGTAATAAAATGCAAATATTTAAAGATCTTTTGCAGGATCCGGCACGGCATGCACTGCAGGCACAAGCTCCAGAGGTGGAACAATGACAAGCACAAGGGCAAGCCATTAGGAGGCAGGAGCAATTGAAAAGAAAGTTTCCCCGTTGGAAAATTGAAGGTAACAAGAAAAAGAAGCCGTTCCACCGACCAGAAAAGAGAGCGCACGACCACCCCCAGAATGAAGAAGGGAGAAGTACGACGAATGCAAAGAGAGCCAGGAGAAATAACGGCAACTATAACCCGGCTCCCAAACGGAAGATCTACTCATCGGACGTGACTCTACGTAGCAAATGTCGACGATTTGTGGAAGGAACACCAGCGGCGGAGGCGAAGATACAAGGAAAATTTGAAAGGCCAGCAACGAGATCCAAGCAGGAACGAGACAGAAGTGTCCCGGGTCCGCCAATACCAGCGGCCATCAAACGGCCAAGACCACAGGCAGAGGCGAAAAAGAAGGTATTCAAGGGTGACCGAACTGGAGGGAAAAGAAAGCTCCTAGAGGAAGGCACTGAAGGGCGAGCCCGTACAAGAAGGAGGATAAATCAAACACGAATCTTCGCTACCTTCCAGGACTGGGCAGAAAAAAGAATGTCCGAATATCACAAAGATAAGTAAAACTTTATGTTAATTTACAATCTTAAGTTAATCTTTCATTCTTACTGCAAGTGGCAGATTTCAAGACGTTTTACCTCATGTGAGGTCTACCTTTATCGCCAAAAAGGCGAGAAATGAGTTGTTACCTATTTTGGTATTATGTTTTTCAATTAAATCTAAAGTTGATGTATAATAGGAATGTGTAAATACTTGAATATTGTAAAAGTTATTGTAGAAAATTTTATTTAGAAGATTCTGGCAAGAAAGAAGTTTTGGTCTGAAAGACTTTTGAAATGTAGTATTTCAAGGTAGAAGAATTGGCACTTGCTTGGAAAAGAATAGAAGTTAACAATGTACTACTAATATATGTTTTAAATTGCGTAAAATTAACGGCATGTTAATATGTTCTTATATACAATGTGAACTGTTATTTTAAATGTTAAGAAATACTGTGATATGGTAAAAGTGAAAGTAATGCCAAAAATGTTAAACTTATTTGTGTGACTGTAAAAAGACCAAATTATTGTGAATATGTGTTAAAGGTTGAACGAATGTAGGTAGGCTCTCTGACGCTACACTTCAGAGTTAGCCACTTTCAGAATAGTACCTCAGGGTTTAGAGATGAAGATAAGGTGTGTTATGAGGTCTTGTTATGTTGAATTATAACACGTTAGTGTTTTGATTGTAGACGGTAGTGTTGAACACTTGTACATAAACACATTCGTGTTCGGTGTTTTCTTTTACAACACATGTCAGAGAGCACGGGGAGAGATAATTAAATAAAGTCAAGAATGAAATAAGAATGTTAGGAGAAATATAAATATTCATTTTACTTGCCATTTAATTGTGTAACATTTCATTAAACTAGTTTTCCTTCCAGATCTCTGGAAGGAACCAGATTTCAACTAAAAGTTCCTGTTTAGATGCAGTACACATGAAAAGTAATTGTCCATGGAGCTGATAATGTAAAAACAATTTTTTTTTAAATTTCTAGTTTCTAGTGAGAAATGTTTGTAAAAGATTGGCCTCGCGTTAGATTCTAGAGCTAAAAGTTTTCAACAAGGTCGTTTTAGACCTCAGTTTCAAACTAATTAACTCTGGCGGGAAGTATGTAAGGATCTTAAGTTTTACTAACGTTTATTTTATTTTAAATCTTTGCTATCACTTCTTATTTTCTACTTCCGGCCAGAATTAAAAGCTTTAACTTATTTATGCAAATTTGTCTTGCTAACGCCAAGTACTTAAGTTGTGGCTTTTTGCCAAGCAAGAGAGAGAAAGGAGTTATTAGAAGCAGGCCGCTTGCCATAGTAGTTTTACTCGTTTGCTGGTTGCCTTCAAGGCCAGAGATTTAATCCTCTTGATAATTTTAAACGTATCGTAGTTTTAGCAGCTGTCTGTACTACATACGGATTTTTGTTAAATAACGGCCAATCTTGAAGTTAGGCACTTGTATATTAATCCAAAGTTAGTTTTAGTTAAAGTTTTTAGTTAGTATTTTTATATTCTTACGTTCACACCACAAGTGGTTGGTCTCTGTATTCCGAAGTTCGGAAATCATTGTAAAGAGTGAAAAATAAAGGGTTTCGTATACCCTTCCTGTGTATCTTGTCTACTTCCCACATTTATTGAACATAGCTTTAGTAAGCTCCCTGTTCCGAGTCAGGTCTTTGCATGTTCCCAAAGCAAGTAAGGCGGAATACTGAACCTGATAATATATCTGATTATAGATAAGTGCAATGTCAAATATTGGTCAAATTTACATATTCTGTTCAAGCGGAGGCAAAAACTGCCACTATAAATGCTTGAAATTCCAGCTGAGGCAGATCAGATTAGAACAAAAGCAGAGCAGAATGAGTAGACTTCGATCAACACTAGAGTAGCTCAGCGGACTCTACCAGGGAGAAGCCCTACTGAATACAGCCAATTTAATGATGATTTTGAACGTCTTAATAAATCTGGGATTGCATTATGAGAATCCAGCATCATCTATACGACATTATTTTGTTTGCTTCTTATTTTGTGTAACATTTTCCTCAATCCAGTTGGTTTCAACAATAAAACCATATTTTAACTGAAGCTTATGTGTTTACTGCTTATATTTTGAAGTCAGATAAGCATGCAGAATAATTAAAATTAAAGACAAAGTATTTAACTGTAGGGTCTGAAGTACATTAATACAGATAGTTTTATCCCTGGTTACTGCAGGGGTGGTTTTGCAATATGTATACTGTTGTGTATTTCAGAATTTGGCTTTGCGATCAATGACTTCCAAAAACATAACATGAATTAATAGTTGGATTTATATCTGAGACTATTCATCATACACCCTCAGTCAAATTTTTACCAAAGTTCTTTCTATGTCTCCTCCCTTTTCCCAATCACAACCTACTTATTGTTGGGTAAATATAAATAAGATTGATGTGAAAGTAGTTTTTTGTAAATCCAGTACGAATTAGGAAAACAATGCTTGATATTATTATTATTATTATTATTATTATTATTATTATTACTGTAGTTCGGAATGATAACGTGGCTAATAAAATAATTTCAAATTTTTAATCAGGGTGGGGTTGTCAAAAGGGCTTTCTCCTTTGCATTCTTAATGCATGTACGAATAAATTAAGACTGGTTACACGCAAATGTAAAAATAATAAAAAAAATGAAACAGTATAAGCCTGTCTTTTTGAATATTAGAGTAGCTACATCTTGTCGGGAGGACGTAAAGTGTATATGTAAGATTTACGATCGAAATATTTGTTCATATTTTACTTTTTGTGGGGTGTCCCCTCCGATTGAAAACAGAGTAAATATATATGTTTCCGTGAAGAAATATATACTCTATAATGATCTATTTATAATTCCTTTTGTCACAATTTTGTGCTAAATTTCTGTCCGCAACTTCGCTTATTTTATCTGCAGTTTCATTTCCAAAGTTGTAGTTAAATCTGATGAGAATCGCTATCAAATAAATTGAGATCCTTCAGTGTACTCATTATGACAAAAATATTTTATCATTTTTGTTGTTTATATGATATGATCTAGAAATGGTTCAAGAAAGAAAGAAAATTGTTGCGTTTCATATCAGACTCCTACATTTTCAATTTAATTTCAAATACTGTTATTTTTTTAAGTACGTTATGATTTGGGTTTTGGGTCTTAAAACGCGTGTTTAATAATTCGTTTAAGATAGAAGATGTACCCACGAAAGTCATAAGACTAATTGTTATTTTCCACCTCAATATGAATGTACTTTTTGTTTTGTTTTGTTTAAAGACACCAGCCCCACAACATTCTCTAAGGCCACAGGTAGTCACAAATTTTCAAACTTTCAAAGAAAAAAAAAACGAGAAAAGATTTCTTGCTCTCCATCTGAATTCAAAATTAAATTGCCAATAACTCAAAA
Source organism: Stegodyphus dumicola (assembly GCF_044657685.1). Taxonomy (NCBI): domain Eukaryota; kingdom Metazoa; phylum Arthropoda; class Arachnida; order Araneae; family Eresidae; genus Stegodyphus; species Stegodyphus dumicola. Next base: position 102,349,762 of record NC_140774.1, on the reverse strand, counting down.
ATAATTGTGACATAATATTTTTTAAAAAACTTTACCTAATCTTCAGTACATAGTAGGTACAAAACTGATAAAACAAACTTTCATTTAAAACTCAATAAAAAAGATGAAGTAAAAGAAAAAAAAATCATTTCTCCTATAGTTTAATGGGAATAAATGGTTAAATAAGGCTCTTTACAAAATTCGCCTCAATAATAGAAGCTGGGGAATTTATAAAGTTTATAGCTTATCCTTTTGACAATGCAATTCGATTTACTAATAGTGTGACGATTTACTTAAGCTACGTTTGTATTATTCGTGATATAAGCAGTGTTGCTTCCTGGAGGGACCGCAAACGTTTCTTGTGTCTGTAAAACTGGAAACATTATCGGATGCATCCCCCTCTCCATAATTCGAATTGGTTGCTGCCTTAACTGTTACCCAATCATGATTTTTTTAAAACGTCTACCCTAATAATTTCCTCTAAATCATGGGAAATGTATCGCATGTGAATATAGAAAATGATATTGATTGTCAAAACACCGTTCAGATAGTGCTGCTCTAAACACAGACAAAAAAATTTTTTTTTGCAGCGAAATATTACTAAAGATGATAAGTGGATTCATTACGACAATCCTAAACGACCAAAGACAAAATGCTTTAAATAACTCTTTCCTTCATTTTGAAAGTAAACAGATGTTTTTAGTTTACTCGAATGAAGCAGGGGTTATATTTATACGCACCACATAAAGGTGAGCATAAAGAATACAGAAGTACTGCTCATAAAATTAGTTAATTATTACGAAAATAAGGGAAAAAATGCACGGGTTTCATTAATTATTTTTATTCCTATCTCTGGTTGCCAATATAGATTAAGGAAAAAACGGTACCGCTAGGGAATGACCTGTCAAAGAGATTGCTTTCTGAAAATGAGGAGTAGATATTTTTAGCGTGCTTAATGAATTGCTACCCAATAAAACTGATTCCAGAGCGGTGATACTGCTTAGTTACTGGAATTCCATTCGGGTTTCGTTTGATGGATTAATTCATGGCTGGGGAGACAAAGAGAATAGCTATTGGAGATTGAGGCTAGGAGCTACATATGTGTATGTATCTATGAAATGAAGTAAATAGTTATACGATATCTACCAATAACAATAAGCTTATATTTAATATTACAAATGAAAATTTTACTCAATTAAATACCGTATATTCTGGCGTGGAAAACGTATTTTTAATACAAAAAAATTAAGATCAGATATTAGAGGTGAGCGTTATTTGCCAGATTTAAAATTGATATATTTAAAAATAAAGAAAAGATGATGAGCATGCAAAAATCAGATTTCTACTTGTATTTAAGTGCTATTTATTTAAAGAAATTACATACATTATGAACTCAAAAATTCTCATTTCCGGATAGCATGAAAAATTCGTCATATTCGATTTCCATTATATCTTCAGGCACATCATCGAATTTTGTTTCATCTTCAACATCACTGTTACGCTGATCCATAAAGAAATAATTATTTTCCGTTCCATATAGATTTCTAGATAAGCTACATTTTTAAACAACTTTTGAATTATATAGAGTTTAATTTCATTCCATGTTTGTATTATCCACAAACATACTAATTCTTGACTGACATGACGCATTTGGCCTCCTTTTGTAAATTTTTCTTCAACTTTTTAATCTCCACGTATTTCAATGTTGTTTTAAATTTTCTTTGAATGGTTTACTGATCTAAAGGCTGAACTAATAGCAGTAATCCACCTAGAATAACTGCAACGTCTGTGTTACACTCTGCAACAATTTCTTAGTAGTATCATCCGTGAGATGGGATCTGGACGTCTTCCAAACGAAATGACTTTTTGGACTTTTTTAAGGCAACAGGCACATTACCAAACATTTCTTATCCACAGTTTGACTATGTTTTTGTCCATCCATCCCATCATCAACAAAATGAAAAACAAACATTTGGGAAATTACATTCCGGCATCGTCTTTCTTTTTAAACATGTGTTTTAATTTTGAGCTTTACGCTAAGCATTCCTGCTTAGCGCAAGTCACAAAATTAAGCACTACGGTGAGGTGAGACTTTTCGTAACCTGTTGTTTTAATGTAAACCATTTTTGTTCCTTTCATATCAATTCTTTCGTTTCCTATCATATCAAACAGTACTGGACTTTCATCCATATTTCTAATAAGTGATAGTAAATATTTTTTAGCCTTCATAGGTCAATAATGTAATTCTGGGAACTTATAAATTTGTTGTCCAAATCTTTCAAAAGCTTGTACGAAACTTTTTTTTTTTTTTTGCATAAAACTAAATTATTCCTTGCCATAAATCAGCTACACTAACTCAAAGTTGCTTCATAAAATTTTCACTTTCATTTGCATTCTTTTTACCCAATTTAAGGCTAATAAACGTATACTGTTTCTTGTTACAATGAATCCATTCTGGCGAATTTATAGGATCCAGTTCACAACACGTTCTTTTAGCATAGGCCATTTCGTCACTTCTTTATGCAAAGCACATTTATTCTTTGGTATATAAGTTATTATGATTTAATTTTTTCCGCTCACATATGGAGATTTAATCAACACTAAACATCCTTGCTGCAGCACGATTTCCATTTTCTTTTAAAATTTAATGACTTTGCATTTAAAACCAGCACTATGTTTGTTTCGTTCAGCAAGAGCCATATTTACTACTAAATGGAACACTAGATCAGCTGTATTTCAACAAAAGCAGAAGCGATTTACTAAAGCCATCGATGTACACTTCAAAATGGCGGCTTCAAATAACTACAGAAAGAGAAATTCCGCGAATTGATTCGAGTCGGAAATACTTTCTAACCCCAAAATTATGCCCCTTTTCTCGAAATCCTACAGGGTTCATAGCCACATTTTAGTTTAAAAAATAAGCACCTATAAGTACTTTTCAAGCACATTTTAAGAAAAAAAATAAGCACCTGTCTAATTACATCATACACAACTGCATAACCTTAAAAATTAGACTTGTAATTTAAAATATGAGAAATGAAGTACTTATTAAGAGAGAATAAGGATTACCTCAACCATGTAAAATAATTACTTTTTTTGTTTTTGTTTTTAATTTTAAATAATATTTCAATTTACAGAACTAGTTTACAATGAGAGAAAAAAAAACTATGAAGAACTAAACTATATTAGAAGATTTAATGATGAAATTTCAGTTCAAAATAGAGAAAATAAATAATAATAAGGCATATTTATTGTATTCGCTTGGAACCTAATTATAAATGCAATCTATTTTCCCACTCGTATTGATATTTAAATAATTTAAATCTAAATTCTGAACATTTTCTAAATTTTCATTGTATATCAGTTTTCTCTTAACAGATACTGCAAGCAAAGTAATTTAAGTAAAAAAGAGGGACATTTCCGAAATCAGAAGACAGAAATTTGCTTCATGCAGTCATCTTTAACAGTAAAAGCTTAACTAACCCGCATACTTAGAAATTGGCGAATATTCGGACAGACGAGCGTAACTTGAAGGTGCGAAGGGGGGGGTAAACTGTAGCCGCTCTTTAGATTTTTCCGCTAAATAAATGCTTTTGACATTTCAATATGTGCATCATATAAAAATAAGCCAACGGAACTAAAAAATATTCTGCTTAGCAAGCACAGTAAAACTCTTTTAAGTTTTCATAAACAAATCTCGGACTGAACATCAAATTAATTATCGCAAACGTTATTGCGCAATACGTGCGCCATAATTCTTTCCTACGTGATATTACGCAATCGGAATCAACAACTGTCGTTATTGGGAGAATAAAGAACTAAATAACTGGGGTGTTTTTCATTCTAATTTTCAACAGACGGCGTTAAATTTTCGGAATAGAATCATTCTTCGCTTGGGCTGGTAGACCGCAGAACTTTTAGTCCTATTCAATCCAGAATTCGATTACTTTCCCTTTATTTAAGCCATTCCGAATATTATTCCTTAGAAAGCTAATCTGTGTTAAAACACAACCATTTTTGGACGTTTACTATACTTCAGCAGTTACTGCAACTATGTCATTATAAACATTCATACATATGCTCATAATATAAGCATAACGATCATAATAAACACGAATATGAACTGACCGCAAATTTTTAAGATCTTGATAGAAATTCAAACGTGTGTAGTATTTGGGTGGGAGGAAAAGAATTCCGAATGTAGCGGAATTTTCTACTGCTTTCTCAATTCTTTGACCAATAGAACGACGGGTGCCTGTCTGTACTGTTCCTGCACACCAAAGGTTATGTTAATCCAGAGAAAGGGGGAAAAGCTATTTCCGGGAGTATGACTCACCATTTGACATTCCATATTAGGAAGAAAAGTTGTTTATTTAGTTTCGGCTTTAGTACGGGGAAAAATAGCGCATTTATTTTTAAAAAAAAGCACTAAAAGCAAAAAATAAGCACTAAAAACAAAAAAAAAAAAAAAACAAAAAAAAAAAAATAAGGGCTTTAAAGAAAAAGTAAGCACTTATAAGGGCCTTTATATTTTATTTTCAAATATAAGGACTTATAAGCACTTATAAGGACCGCTACGAACCCTGGTCCTAGCATAACATTTTCGTGTACATCTGCAGTGAAGATAACCTATCCTCTTTGTAAATTATCTACTCCCTCAAGCGTTTACTTTACACATACATTATTATAAAACTATATACATATTATATACACACAACTGCTACGTATACTAAATAATTTTTTTAGGGTACAATCACTACTTTTAAAATTTTCTTAAAAGTAACAAAATGTAATTAAATTATATTTCAATAACTTGCTTTCTATGATATAATGAAGAATAATATTAAATTATACAAACGCAACAATATACACTGTATATATACACAATATAATACACTGTATATTGTTTCTTTTATCGCTTGTCTATTCAGTATGCTAATGCCATTGTTCGAAAAACCTAAGAAATATTTTCGAATGAATGACTTTAAAAAATAAAAGCATTGCACGCGGATCTTTCAAGGTTCTTCCTATAGAAATGTGTGCGCATTGTACGAAAATAAACCTAAAACTTTAAAAATGTACTAGTTTGATATCATAGGTGCATGTTTTACACCAATGCGCGTTATATGCCGGAATATACGGATATTTGCTAAATTAATCGATGACTTTTGCACCAAATGAATACCTTTTATAATAAGAAAAATTTATCCTCTTTAAAATATTCAAAATTATTTGTTTATTCTTTTTAATTAATTAAGAAGCTTTCTTTCGTTTCGTATCATATCAAACAGTATAATAATATAATATAATAAATAGTATAATAATATAATATAATAATATAATATATCAAACAGTATAATAATATAATATAATAAATAGTATAATAATATAATATAATAATATAATATATCAAACAGTATAATAATATAATATATCAAACAGAATAATAATATAATATAAACAATATAATAATATTCTGCTTAATATATCGTATTTGAATATTTTCTCCTGGATAAATTTTCAAGATAATGTACATAAAACAGTATGTTGTCTTCTATTTTTTTTTTGGGGGGGGGGGTTAAATTGCCATCTACGAGTCCATACATTTATTACAATTTGAATTATCAAGTTGCGATAAAATGAAAATAATGTGAATTTTTAGTTATATTAAATTAATGTTCCATCATATAACTTAAGCACTGAAATCTATTTTTTAAGTGCAAACATTATTGCATTTGAATAAATGAAAATAAGTCTTTAAAACAACAACTCGAACACTTTTTCAGTTAAAAAATTGCGAGCATACATTAAAAATTATAAATAATAAAATCTCCAGCTACCCTTAAGATGGCTTTTCCTTTAAGAAAATCATGTTCTTAAAAATATGTTATACATAAACATTATAAACTAAAACCTATTTAAAAGTTATTGAATATTAAAATTAGAAATTTTTGTTAAAACTCTTAAATTGCAAACGAATTAGCAGATTCTAAGTATTTGAATAACTGAAACATTAATTAATTCATTCATTCATTTATATTCAAATTCTTAATTCAGATATTTTGAATATAAAAAATAACATGACAGTTTATCTATCATTACAATTTCATTTCTTTTATTCTTTTTTTTTTCGTTAAATTAATAAATATTTATAAAACTGCTACTTCTAATTAACATTTATAAAGCTAAAAAAAGTTCTTAAGAACAATTACAAACATTACGCGCAAGCACGCACATTTACAAGCACTGCAAGAATATTCTCAAGCTCATATTTTTAAGGAAATTCTTCGACCAGAGTACTTTTAGGTGTAAATTGAAATAAGAAATTACACTTTGAATTTTAGTTATATATTATAATATGAAAAGGTACGGGGGGGAATTTTTGATGCTTAAAACTATTTTTTAATTATATCGAATGAAGCGCTTTCTCAAAAATGTGTTTCTATTCTTCGATATTTCAAATATATATGACTGTGACTACCTTATATTCATATCATTTGTATCATTCATATCATGAGTTTGTTATACCGGAGAACGCAAACTACTGAAGTAGAATTTAATTGCTACTTGGGAATAACCGGAAGATATATATCGATATTTTACTACTTGCATCTGCAAACTGCAGTTTTTATAAAGTCTGGTTCACGATGCATGTTAAATTTTTATTTAATGCAGTAGACGACTACTTTTGATAACAAATCGAAATTTTATGAAATGTAGAAGACTACTTTTTTATATATCTTATGTATAATGAATTATTAAGCTTGTTATTTCACGAAATTTGAATAAATGGATTTTTGTAAAATGCCCTTATATTATTTTTTCCCAGTACTACTAATTAATATATTTCACAGTTTTAAATTAAAATTTTTATTCCTTAATAATTTCATAATCCCTACTTTGTATTTTAAAATCTTTTAATGACATTTTGTTCTGTTTTTATCATGCAATGCCTTCACTCGTTATTTTTAATGATATTTTTATATGCAAATTTATAAATGAGAGAACATAACTTAATTCTTCGTAATTAAAATCCCATAAAAGGAATTAATTCTTATTCATAAAGTCAGCATGCATTTAATTTTTATTACTAATTCCTTTTAAATATTATCAGTTCTTCTAAATTAAAAACTTTCATTATTAATGGTTTTATAACAATTCAGATGTAGCTCACTAGCTTTATTACCTCTGCTAACCAATCACCCTCAAACGTTACGTTTACTGTGATGGTGAGTTAACGTCCTTCGCTTAAACTGAATGTCAAAACAAGAGATATACAAAATGTAAAATATCAACTTATCCGCATTTTCTCACCAATGGTGTCCTTACAGGTACTGGCTGGAAAATACAATATTTTAAGTGACTAAAATAGTGCCCTTACTTTCTACAAATATCGGGGCCCACCAGCGGCCGAGCAGTAAAGTCGCTGAACACTGGTAGTTCGGTCCGAGGTTCGAATCCCGCGAACGAGCTGGCTGCATGGGTGTTTTCGTGGTTTTCTCCATGTATAACGTGTATACGAGCCAGTTTCCCTTAAAAAGTCCTTCACGAAGGCATCCCTTCCTTGTCGAGGCAGATAACCCTCGAGTGCTTTGCCGTAATCTAATAAACCAAACTCTACAAATATCGTATGTGTTGAACAATCTAAACTCTACTAAAATTCGCGCTTACGAAAGCCCTACATAATGTCATGCGTTCAGTTTTACTCTAACAAGGTATTCTGCTATTTAAGACAGCACGCGGCAACAGCATTCAAGTCTTTACTATTGTGCATGCTTTTTATGTTCTTCCTTGCAATTTACCTCCGCTTGTCGTAAACTTTTATAAACCTCTGTACAGAACGAGTTTGTGACGAAAAGAGACATAAGAGAAAAACTCAAAATAAATTGCAAAGGCTAGTTAAAACAAATATCACACTTTTGTTACGAAATTGGAATATTTCTAACAATTTATTTGGTACTACTCACGGCTCCAGCGATAAACCGCTAAGTCATGTAAACCGCGTGATATCAGAATAGTCTTTTTTTTTCTCAGTTTAAACATTTATGTAAAACGTTTACCTTCATTTTTGACTTTTATTTGCCTAATTTGATGAACAGAGTGGGGAAAGTTATAGACAATAAAAGAGCATTCAATCCAACAACTGTTTAATAGTTCCAGAATGCCATTTCTAACAGCGCTGCTTTCATCTATTGTTGGGCAGAGGAACTATCGTCGCTTAAATGGCACGATAAACAGTTCAACATGCTTCAAAATACCATATTGACTGGAACAATTTTATGAGAGCAATTATTGTGCTAGATTTACTTCGACAACCTAAAGAACAAAATAGGTGTGTCTGTAAAAATAGTCTAAATTAACCAGAGTTTGTTCGTGCGGGGAAAAGCAATGCTATTCCTCAACAGTGGATATGCACCGGTTATTCTGTGAAAGTGACAGGTGCTATCTTGTCCAAGTCGGGAAGCAAGCACACTGGTATCAACGATTGTAGATCACGTAAGGGAAGGATCAGAAGTATATTCAGATTGTTTACGACCCTATAAAAGAAATGAGCTCGAAAAAGCTGGGTACAGCCGTTTAAGTATGAATCACATAATTAATTATGTTAATCCAAAGCGTACTCATACCCATAATTTTGAACGATCGTGCGGCTCTGTTAAATGGCAAAACAAAAGCAAAGGGGTACGACTCGACATCATCAAGGGTCGTAACTTTCGCAATTCATGTGGCGGAAATCCTCTGGGAAATAACAAGCCTTTTGATGCTATATTAGAAACAATCGCGGAGATGAGGCAGCCGCAAGCTATGTGTGAGCAGTTTAAAATTAACAATCATCAGTGCCGCTTCCGAAAATAAGCTGGTCACTATTCCTTCTGAATCAATTTGATAATTAAAGTGCCGGCCCTTTTCCACTTCATCACTAGTTACAGACATATAAGCGTTCTCCTTTCTTGCGCAGTCACATGTCTAATTATCCAAAATACAACTATCGTGAAATACAACAATCAATAATTACATTTCTCAATTTCCTTGAACACTTGACGTGCTCAGTATGGTTTTTCCGCTCTTGTAAAGCTCCTTCTAGGCAAACTGTAAAGGACCAGCCCACCATCTTTGTTTCAGCAATTCGCACCAAGTACAAGATCGAGATGGTAAATCAACCAGATTTTGTTCACCAGGTAAATGTCTACAGCAGCTGACATCAGTCGGTTCTCCATTTCTTTAACTCTGTTACCAACAACTTAATTCAAGGGACCCCGTCTTAGCTATGCACGCCAGTACCACCAAACAGTCTGTCCAAAAATACGCTTTTAAAGGTAAATTTATATCTTCGAAAATAGTCTTTTTTAATCGTGCCGCAATGGCAAATCCGATAAGTTTCATTCTAGGTATAGTAGGTCGGTTCATTGGGACTACTCGGGACTTTGCAGACAAAAAATGTAGGAACACTGTAGCTTCCTCCTCACAACGTAAGAATGCGCAACAAACATAAGCATTTGCCGAAGGTAGTAAATCAGAAGTAATTAGGTAAAGATATACAGTGTTGCAGCTTTACTTCGTTCTGGCAGATTCTGCCCGGGAATAGAAATATGTTCAACAAGAGACAGGGATTTTGACCACACAGATCTTCCGGGAGTGGTTTAACCCAACTATGTTTCCTTTTCCAGGTTTTTTGTAACAGTAGCTTCGGCAACAGCATTACTGGAAATGTAAAAACTGATATTACACGCTGTTGTCGAGGGAAAGTAAATTTCCGTTCGTAACACTTTCTTTCAATTTCAGTAGCCCACCAGCGGCCGAGCGGTAAAGACGCTGAACACTGGTAGTTCGGTCCGAGGTTCGAATCCCGCGAATGGGCTGGCTGCATGGGCGTTTTCGTGTTTTTCGCCATGTGTAACGTGTATACGAGCCAGTTTCCCTTAGAAAGTTCTCCACGAAGGCATCCCTCCCCTTAGGCAGATAGCCCTAGTGTGCTTTGCCATAATTAAATACACCACACCACACCATAAATTTCAGTAAAATTTCCAGTAAAACACAGGTTACTTCATTATAGGAAGTATTCCAATTAAGGACAAGTATCTTTTGATTCCCATCTTAAATTCCTGTGTGTGACCAGCAAAGCAAATTAAAACATCCCTCTTGCATTATATCTGTAGCATGTTTTGAAATAGGTGTCATTCTTCATCATCATCTATACTTGTAGCTAAGTTGTCAATATAAAAATTTGCTTTTAACTCCTAAATGGTAAATGTCAGCTCTTTTGTTTAATATTTTTCTAAACTTACATGATACGAAATAGTCTCTTTTAGCAAAAAAGTGTTTGTTGTAAGGCCGAATAGTATATATGGCAATGTCTATGTTCTTTTGATTTTCCATGAACCTTCCACCACAAAAATTGAAATACATCTGGATCTCCTAGTCGCGCATTAAGCTGTAGGCATCGTTCATTGGTATCTGCTCTAACTCCTACAGAATGCAACCGGAATCTGTTCAATAGTGGGGGAACCAGCTGTCTAAGGCTAGATCCACTGCTCAGATAATCATTACAGGAATCACAGCCAACAACCTTTACTGAGGCATCAAACAGAGGGTGGATATTTGTAATTTTACTTGATCACTTAATTACCGGTCCATGAATTAAATAATGAACAGTACTCTTGAGAGCCAGATGGCTCTACTTGTTCTGTTATGCCTTCTTTCTCTCAAGGCAAAAACATTTAATAATATTTTTCAAAAATAGCTTCTCTTCGTAGCCATTTCTTTACAGATTTCAGCCTCGTTTCAGATATTCCGTAGTTATCATAAAGATGTGTAAGATCTAACCGTCTTTGCTGTCATGCAATGTGACTAGATTTCAATGTCAAACTTGCGAATTCTCGCACAGGCATGAACATGATCACAACCCTTTTATTAATCAAAACTCTTTAACAGAAAGGTACGTACTTATGTGCAGTTAACATCTCTGGCTACTTGCGGTGAGCAATTAAAGGTGATTTAACAATAAATTCCAAAGGCACGATGTAGTGCTAGACTATACAATTTAAGTTAAGAAGCTGACTCAGGAACCTATACTGGCGATATGCTAACTAGACGGCCAGAATGCTTAGCCGCTACTAAGATTTTGACAGCTGGATTAAAAAATAGCGAACGTGAGCTTCACTGGCGAAATAATGCTTTATCTAACCTTTTCGTTTCAATCGTTTAAATACCTACTTAATTTGAATTCTGGCGAGGAAATGCCAGGGGAATTAAGGGAATTCAGAAAAGATAGCAAAATTAAAATAACTAAGTAGTGAATTAATGCTAATCTTGCATCTTTACCGGCCAGAATTTTACTATTGTATAAAAAAGCTTAGAAGAATCTGGATAAGATACTTAAATTCTACGCCTAACCCTGAGTCAACCTTCACAAATTTTAGTTTTAATTTTAATTTAATTTTAAGAGACAAAATATCGTGACACTTCCACAGCAATTCTTCTTAGACTTTTCCATCTTGGTAATGAGTTGCATACATTTAGCATATTCATTTAGCTTGCAACGTTTCACACAATTAGATATATTTCATTTAGCATCATACGGGGAACATTTAGTCATTACATTCTTTCCAAAATCTTGACCCCCTGTTCTTCAGCAAGGTGTACTGATAGGAGAGCGTGTGTTCATGTAACACGTGTACAACACTCCCTTCTAACCAACATCCTGCTTGTTAGCATCTAGACTTCCGAGACCTTAGAATTACATCCTATTATCAAAGCTCAACCCTGAGGTGCTAATTCTAGTGAAAACTTAGTTTGGGATTGAGAGCTTAATTTTAATTTTTATGCATTATCAAGCTAGTTTTTACTTTTAACCTGTATTCTACTATTAGATTGACTTAACTCATACTATTAATTTGACATACACATTTACTTCCATTTGCAACCATCGAAAAATAAATACTTTTGACATTAACACAAATACGGAAAAAGTTGTACATGTACAATTTCTTTACTTGTCTTTGCTGAAAACAATTTCAAACTAATTACATGCAATAAAATTTTCTAAATTAAAGAATAACGAAGTTGCTTCATTAAACTGGAAACATGCAAACATTTTCTAATTGAGTCTCTGAGAATAAAATTGTACGTTCTTATTTAAATCAAAACTAACCTGCTAGAAATGCATAAAATATCTTGTTTAATACAAAAATAAAATTCTCCTCTACCGAGCCAAAAATTAAAAGAAATATTTTCATCTATCATTGTACTTAACTTTAGGATAAACTTCGAGTAATTTGCCCTTATTTTTTGTTTATTGATGTCGGCCATACTGTTCTGTACAAACTGGACCCAGAAAAAAACTCGCTGATTTGCTGAATCCATACTTTAAATCTTAGGCCGCCGCTGCCCTCCTTATCCATCGGTAGTTTCAGCTTATGGCCGGCTCTTTTCTTCCAGCCTAACATCTGACAATCAGATTTAACCGCCAACTCAAATAATTGTTCCAAGAATGCTGGGGTTTCTCAATTCAATAAAATCCGGAATCTGAGGCAAGTGTCGTGGCAAAATAAACTGCATAATATCGGTATCGGGCTTTTCCCCATACATCAAATTAATGATTTGAATTTGCTTTAAAATCAATTCACTTAAGTTAATTTAAATTGGTATTTGCCGTATAACTCGACTTCGAGCTTTGCCTTTGACCACGAAAAATGCTTTGAAAAGGGCATTTTTAAAATTTTCGAACGTATACCTGTGGCTGCTTATTTCACCCAGTAGAAATTTTTCGATCCTTTTAAAACAGCTTAGTGCCTGTCCTCTTAAGGAGGTCATCGTTGTTGTTATTTTCTGTATTTCCGGGACCGATCGCGGCAAAAAGTGATTGCTCAGCTCTTTCAAAAATTTGATGACCGACGTTCTTCCGTCGAATGCCACAACGTGACTAGATCTCAGTGTCAAATTTGGCGACTTCAACCACAGGCGTAAACATGATCACAACAGGGAAAATGTGTAAAAAGCCTTTTTATTAATGAAACCTCTTTAACAGAAAGGTACGGACTTACGTGCGATGAACACCTCTGACTACTTGCAGTGAGCATTTAAAGATGATTTAGCAATAAATTCAAATAGCACGATGTAGTGTTAGATTCACAATTTAATTTAATCTAACAAGCTGGCTCAGAAAGCTACACTGGCGATATACTAACTAAACGGCCGAAAGCGTAGCCGCTACTGAGATTAGCTGGAGGACAATATAACAAACGTGCGCTTCACTAGCGAAATCACGATCTGTCTAACCGTTTCGTTTGAACCGTTTAAATATTCTCGTTCACTTACTTAATTTGCATCCTGGTAAAGAAATGCGAAGAAAAGTAAGAAAATTCAGAAAAGATACCAAAATTAATATAAATAATGGTTAGTGAACTAAGAGTAATCCTACAGAGGAGGATGTCCCACTATCTAAGGCAAAGGCACCTCATAAGGATTTTGATTGCTAACAGTTAAAGTTTCCTTGAAAGGCATTAAAGTTTCACCTTTTTAGCATCCTTTTGCTTTTCTGTTCAATCGGATCACGAATGTACAGAAATTCTAATTCCCATATCTCTTTCACCTGAAAGTTTTTTAGGCAGAGTGTGATGCTTTAATCACTTTTCTTTTCTTCCCGAGACCTAGAATGGTCCAGACTAGCAAGGTCTCTACCTCTGAAATTCTCGATGATAACACCTGCATTCTTCCAGCTGAAACACTCCCTAAAATATTCACGCCAAAAGGAAAACTCGTATTAGTGGTGTATTATTACCACAGTGGTTAAGTGTTACTCCAAGAGCTTTTAAGTTCTGAAATTACAAGATTATCACGAATTCTAGATAGCATGGTCCAAACCTTTTCATATAAACTTTTTACTGCAATATCATACCTCCCATATTTGTAGGACAAAAATAGTTCCACCACCAAATAGCCTTTGTAGCAGCACTTCTGTACCCGTAGGAGAAAGTTTTTACCTTTCGATTTATGATCGACGTGAGCCATCATCACAATAACGCACGTTTCGCAACATTGTTTCTTTTATGGCACCTTTAATCAAGACAGTCTTTAGATAGATTTTCCGTAAAGAGGATTCTCCTGTAAAAAATGTAGTGTACTCGCTTTCTGTAGGAATTTCTTGAAAGTTGCATTCGTTAGACACTTTCTTTAAATCTGGACAAAGCAGAGCGCTATGTCGTCATTCCCTTATTACGCAACATGTTTTTCTAATGTCTCGGCTTACGACAAACTAAGCAAATTCTTTTGGGTATACCTGAGATTTCCTCTCATGAAAAGTCATTGTGGGAACTTCCCTACAGCCTTTTACTAAAATCTAGATTATCTCAAAATTACATTTATTCTTTTCATGCATAGAAAAAAATAAGAGTTGAAGCAGAAAATATATTATTCTTGAAATATCAGCTTCCTTTTTGAGCTTCTCGAGGGATCCTTGACTGTTTTCAGCAATGTCGTTGCTACCATTATGAAGGGTGAACTTTCGGTATCTTTCCTGGAAACATTTCTTTAAATCCGCAAACCTTTCTTCAGACCTTCCTAACGTATCTAAAGCTCTCAAATGTGATTTTTGTTGATCGTGCAAAGTAACCAAATCTGTACATTTCCTACAACTTAAGCATTTTTCATTACCATTGTGAGTAATTCACGAACATATACTAGTGCTAAGAAATGTTCCCTTCCAAATATTTTTTTCAATAATTCAGTCGCTTTGGGTTTTTTCTGATATGCATGGGGGAAGCTCTCTATTAAACTGGCAGGTCGAGACCCAGGGGTCACCTGAATCAAATATTGGAATTTATCTTCAGCTGGCAACTCTTCATCCTCATGAATTTTGAAAATCTGACTCTAAAATCCTAAAAAAAGATTTAATGTCTCTATTAAATCTCTGAATTTCCAATTTTTGGCAACCGATACTTTCAATTATATGGCGACTGAATTGGTCTATCATCAGATTTTGTTTCAAAATTACCGTTAATTTAAATGAAAAGTACCGATCTCTGTAATTTTCAGGTTTCACTTAAATTTTTAAAGTATTCCTATTCTGGTTTTTCGTCACCCTCACCAAGTCATAATTTAGAAGTTGCATGTTGAATACTTTCTAAGCGCTGGAATTTATCATGTAACTGTGAATTCAATCCGCAGTCTGGAAACATTCCCTTTCGTTTTCTTAATTTCTTCTACAATAGTCTTAGACATATTCGTAAATGTTTAACATAAATTTTTATGTTGTATCTTTAGAGCAACCATAATAAAATATCCAAGCTCATGAGAAACTAAATGTCACAAATATTTAAGTCTAAATTCTAATGTTACATCGCTTACTTTGTAGTTACTCCAATATCTATCGTGTCTCAGGACGCCAGTTAATTTGTTTTCACGTGATTATTATAGATTCTTGCAGTTCTATACAGAAAATATAAAGAATATTCTTATAGTCATAAAACTTAATATTTCATTTCGTGTTAAAACACTTTTACTAACTTAGAAGGCTTATACATTCTTATTATCACAAGTTACTCACAAAGCATTTTACCTATATATAAAAAACATGTCTCATATTTCTATACATACGTTCTAAAACTGACGACAAGGATTATCGATATTCAACAGGCAGTATAAACATTACTTTTCAGTAGGAAAACACGGTTTTGTTTATGTAATTTTTTATGCATTTAAGATCTTAACTAGATATTTCAGCTACATGTAGCAGAAATACTAAATTAAAATGCTTTTTGTATCTTGAAATACCCATGAAGAAGATGCTGAAAAGTTTTCATTGAAATATTTGTTCTTCCAAAATGCAGTTTTAACCAAATGGATTTTAAGTTCTCCATCAAAATAAATATTAGGTTAGTATTTTAGTACTATAATAATAAGTTAATATTTCATGCTAAAATATCTGAGTTACTACTAAATTTACAAATTAAATTATGATATCTTCAAAATTTTTCCTTCAGGTTTTTTCTTAATACTTCGTGGTTCTCGTAACTAAAACAATAAATTAAGCAGTGAGAAGAATACAAAATTAGGCTAAAAAGAATTTCATTCGATATTTGGTAAATGTTAACATTTTGATCATTTAGCTAAACACTTCTACTAAAAATTATTTAAGCCAAGCATATTTTATTTTAGGAGAGGTTTTATTATAAATCTAATTTCTAACGTATGATTTTTCGATTTAATGATGTATTTTGAATAAAATTATGTCGCAAAAGAAAATATAATGAATATAAGAAAATATAATGATTTCGAAAACGATTAGACACAGTTACCTCTTTTAAAGGAGAAAAAAGGAAAATAAAAAAATAAATAAAAACTATTTTTAAAATAGTCTTAAGTGATACATAAAACATATAACTTTTAAGAAGTTAACAAAGTAGTAGATAAAAGTTTTTAACTAACGCCACTAAAATCATAACGTTTTAAACGTAAAGAATTATTTTATATTTGGCAAGTATAAATATTGCTAGAATTTAACATTTGAAATGAAAACTATTTAAACAGAGTTTACTTTAATTCAGATCAAGTTTAGTACTGCTCGTAATTTCTAAGTTATGATTTGATTTCCTCGATTTAGTATGAAATAGCCCTATTAATTTAGTACATACATTCGAATTCTGTAGTTTTTCATTCGTTACATATAATATCTTCGTGTGTAGGAAGAAGAGCGGTAATTATGGAATGCAGAATTTGACGAAAGATCATAACGCAGCTCATAACGAAAGAAGAAACAAACTATATACCAGACGTTTGTATCTTCTGAACAGTACGATGTGCAATAAACCGTCAACAAATGTTAGTTGCCCGGCGCATTCTTCCAGCTATTTCGAGCTTTATTAGGGGACAGCAAAATTGATTAACTTGTTTACTGTTTCTCCGATATTTAGCAATAAATTTGCAGTTGGCGTTTCAGGCATTCTTTGGGCGCAGTTTTCCGCTGAATGTGGAATTATTGGTGAATACAGAATACAGTTTTTCATTTTCACTGCATTATTTAATAAATTAAATAAGATATTCAATACAATAAAAGTGATTTGAACCAACCGTAGATTATTGTCTTCTGAGCACTGGAGTGAAATATCGCCCTCAGAAACTTATGTGTATGAGATGAATTATCAAGCAGGGCATTTTCATCTGACTATCAATTTATTGGAATCTAACTCTACTTCGAGTCCAGAAACAGCTGTAAATAATAATATGTGCAATAATGGCGTATAATATGCATAAAAATCTTGCAGAAAATGCCAAAAGTATCTTGAACAATTAATTTAGGACAATAGATTGAAAAATTACTTGATGGTTAAGAGTATTAATATTAAATTTTTCATTATATTTTCTTTTGCGATGTTCATCTTTAGCATAGGCAACTCACCAATGGCTACGTAGATACGACGGTCGAAGTATTATGAAAGAATTAAGAAGCGAAGTATTAAGAAGCGGTCGCAGTATTACGAAAATTATTAAAATATTTTTAAAAAGTGCATAATTATTTGAATAAAAACAAATGCGTTTTATTGCAATACAAAGACTGTCTATGTCATAATTTAATCACTGTTATTAAGCTTTATTCTTGATGTAGATAACAGTCTCAAATAAAAAACTTACTTGAATAAGCACAAAATATACGATGCCAAAAAATCGTTTATTAGTTATGTTAAAAATAAATTAATTAAAAACCATCGTTTTGAAAAAAGGACTTAGTATGTTATTAGTTACATCAAAATTATTGGAGATATTTTCACTTATAGTACAGCATGTGTCATGCAGTTTTTGGCAGAAAGATATTTACTGTTTATTGATTACCTTCAAATAAATTTATTATTCTTACCTCTTGCAGATATTGTCTATAAAATGCTTTTAAAATGTGTCCTTCTCTTTATTTCCTGAACATAAGATATATATATGTTCTCGAACATTTTACAACAGTCGAAATGAGCTGATGGCGAATGTATGTTTATTTGCCGCGAGCACCAAGTTGCAGAGGTCCACTACCAACCGAGGGATAAAATCTTTGAATATTGTTAGCTTAACTCGAGTTCAAATCATTGTGTCTCTTCTAATTTTGCCTCTACATGCTATCTATTATGCCAGCTTTGTTAATGAGATAATGTCTGTTCGAGAGGGCAGAGGGAAAAAACTTTATCCCTCTATTTCCTCCTGAAATGGGAGATTTTCGGTAACTACATGCTGCCTCAGCACAGTATTCAAGCAGGAAGAAATCAGTGTTAGTTATTAAGCACTGAATTTATAGCAATTAATATTAAGCCTTAGGGATTGCCGTTATGCAAAGCCGAGTTTTTGCTTGGATATTTACACTTAAGCTTAAAGATGTTTAATTAAAGTTGGTTTATTTTATACATGTTTATTCTTATTTCTTGGCTTCTTTCAAAATTTCACATGCTAATACATCAAAACAGTAATATTAAGTGAATCACCGTTTTAGAAATTAGAAGCAGATCGAAAATAAAACAGATAGGCTTTTAAAAGACTTAATTCAATTGATATTTCGATTTCGATCATGCTTTGAAAAGTAAAAGTTATTTAAAATGATAAAGCTTAACGGATATGTGCAGTTAATACAAAGATAAAAATACGAGACTTGCTGAAACTATATAGAGCAAGAAAATGAGTTAATTAATAGTTTATGAAGCTAAATAAAGGTTTTCTTTTGCCATGATCATTTCCAAGTTATGAATTAACAAAAGTTTAGTCGGATATCAGTGTCTACATTACGGAATGAAAAATTTCGCTTCGATCGAGATCTGAATTCAGCCAATGTCTGAATCCGGTACTTCTAAAATTTTTTCAGTGAAATAAGAATTCTAATCGGAGCGCAATGAAGCTTCAAATCAGATATACTCAGTTTAGCTGAATTATAATATTAACGGCGAATACTGTTAGCGGAAAATATTAATGCATGTTTTCATTTAGCAGTTATTAAAACTGAAATTAGTACTGAAAACAGAATCACTCTGGTAATTATACAGCTAATAATTATATAAAATTGATAAACAAAAGTTGAAAATGTAGGCTCAATTTAAGGCAATATTTCATATTGCTTGAATTGAAGGATATTTTAAATTGCAATTAAAAATCATATTGTAAGGCATTTTTAATTTTATGCAGTTATTTTAATTTAATTGTGCTTTCCTATCGCTCCTTCTTTCAACTTACAACTCCCTATCCGAATGAGTTTTTAGAATCGCGTTGGATGCAAATGAGTAAGAAGTAGTATTTAAGGAAGGTTCAACTTCGTGAGAGAGAGCTAGGAATCCTGAGTAGCGCGTGTTTGCCTTCGGGCTAAGTCGCTCTAGAAGCTCGGCCATATCCTTACGTGCCTTTTAGACAGTTCCCGATTAGTTTAAATTTAAGGACCAACTACGTTGGATTTGTGTTAGCTTCCGCTGAGTCTCTTAATTAATTACATATATTTCTTATTTTCTGATTTAAGCACAAGTGGAGGCTTTGTTGTAAGCCCGGAGAAAGGGGCCGACTCTTCATCTTGTTTTGAGTGAAATAAACGGTAGTTAACCCTTCTTGAGTTTACAATTCCTGTTATGTGCACTGAGCGATAAGTCGCTTAATAGTTCACTAGGTTTCTCGACATTTAAGACATTAGAATAAGAGTGTGGAACTCTACAATATGAAAACCATTTAAAGGGAATAGCGATTACTTAACTTATTTCAGTTAAAAAGCGCAGCCACATGTCACAAGAAAACAATACACAAAAGTTGCAATTTCCCTCCCCGAGAATTGAATGTGTATCGAAAAATGTGAAATCAATTACTTGTATTGTGAAACTGTAATATGTCCAAGAAACTAAGAGAAAAGCTTGATTCCGATAATGAGAGAATTTGCGAACGTTCTTTGACTCAGAAATTTCGTTTCTCTAATTCCACTTAAGCCGAAATTTTATTAAATGTATCAACACTAGTCTTACAAATTATTTAAACTGAATGTTCTCTGTTTTTCTCTTGAGACTAAATAAACTTGCACGTAAATTTATATCATGTGTCACCCTGAGTACTATATACTTACATACGAAAAATATAATTAACCGCTAACTTTAACTATATTCTGCAAATGTGTTAATATATTTTTCTAAAATATAGTTTAATTGATTCATTTTATCAAATACTGCAACTAATCTTTTCAGTAAACAGGTCTGTGAATTAGCAAGGAGACGCTTTCAAAATGAAATCCATTATTTCTTTCTCACTATCCCTTCTTACGAAAGCCCACCAGCGGCCGAGCGGTAAAGTCGCTGAGCACTGGTAGTTCGGTCCGAGGTTCGAATCCCGCGAACGGGCTGGCTGCATGGGCGTTTTCGTGGTTTTCCCCGTGTGTAACGTGTATACGAGCCAGTTTCCCTTAGAAAGTCCTCCACGAAGGCATCCCTCCTCTTAGGCAGATAGCCCTAGTGTGCTTTGCCATAATTTAATACACACCTTCTTACGAAAGAAAAAATTCCAGACGTCGCTGTATTTACTTAACATAACAGGAGTAGAAATGTATAAATGCTATTAATTCCTATAGCACTTTTATTCTTTTGAAATGTCCATTGATGCTTAAGTGTGTTAAGAAAATGCCTTCACACATTCTGAAAATAAACGAAAGGAAAGTAGGTTACGTTTGGAAATAATCAAAAACTGTAGAGATTTTAAAAAATGTAAAGCGATATGCTAATGGACGAATGCACCCAAAATACGTATTTCATGCATGCATTAATTTATAAATTAAATTTGTACTATTTAACAGAGTACGAGGCATCTTTTATTAGCTATAGCTCGATCTATCAGCTAAAATATCATCAAATTTTGGGGGGGGGGGAACTAACGATAACATGAGAAATAGATTCCCTGAAAAAATATTTATTCCGAAAGTCATCGGCACGGGAGAATGTGGCGTTGTCATAGTCTATATAAGTAAGAATTAAGAAAACGAATAAAAAAGGAGAAATTTCTGTCCAAAACCCCTTTATGCAGCAAATGAACTGCCACAAAGGTTTATAGAGAAACTATTTCAATGAACCAGAGTATTTTATTCAATGAAAGCATTTTCTCGGCGAGGGCATAGAGCACTTTCAATGGGCATAGAGCCCTTCTCCTGATTACACATTGCATCCTGTACACAACAGTCTTGATAGCCGAACGTAACATGCCACTGGGAATGCTTAGAAGAACCTGTGATATGTTGTCCTTTAAGGTCGTCAAGGTCGAGCCCTAACCAAGATAGACCTTGAACTTCAATAATCCCTCTAGAAAATGACACATGGGGTTAGATCTGGAGAGCGAAGCAGCCATGCAATCCGAAAAAAGCGACTTATGTTTCTGTGTTCTGTAAAATGATGACACAGCATCTTCTGTAGCAATAAATCAATGTGCGGTGGCACTTCATCCTGCTAAAAATGTTACCTGATCAAGCAGTTGCCTCCGCTGAAGTTGCCGAATGACAAAAACTAACGAGCATATCATGATACCTTTGCTTGATAACAGTACAGGCCTGTTGTCCTGTTAACCCCTTCGCGCCGACTGTCACGTATACGTGCCAGCAACGAACACACTTATCTACCGGCCGATACGCAGGCGTGCCAGAGCATTGTTGCGTTTTCTACCGAATGTCACGTATTTATGCCAGTACCTTGGAACGTTTTTCAAACTATAATTTCTGCCACAAGATGGCACTGTATGCCCATATGGTTTCAGATACATGTACCTTAGACCTTCTACTCGAAATGAGAGAAGCATGACTCACATACACGTGTTTTTGATTATATAAACAAACGGGAAACTAAATGTTTCCGAATGGCGTGATTTATGACGTCTCTTTAAATCGCACTTTATTCGCACGTGGTAGTTGTTTATTGTAAGTAGAAGTTTTATATGCGCTAAAGCGTTGAGTATTTCGGTTTACAGTTCGGTTTTTAGAAAATAATTAGATCTTGTTAGACGTGAATTCTTTCTGTTTTTACCGTTTCAATGTCGAAGCGTCGAAAATGTTTAACAGAGCATGAAATAGCAGAAATGATGCAAAATATTTCAGATATTGATTCTGAAATTCTGATATTCTGATATTGCTTCTGAAAGATTAACTGAAAGACATTTTCCAAAACTTTGTTCAGAAGAGACTGATAAGAAAATGAGACGACGGTGCTTCGTTTGTTTACATTCCCGGAAAAATCCTCCAAAACGACAAATGAGTTATTACGAGTTCAAGGAATGTAACGTAGGACTGTGTGTAGATCCCTGTTTTAAAATTTTTCATACGAAAAGAGAATTTTAAGTAATATATTTAGTTTTCAGATGTATAATGTTAAAAGTCATAAAATGGTGAGTAATTAAAATAAAATGTGTAAAATATGTATTTAAACAAGAAATAAGGTAATTAAAGTATATATATATAAATATTTATAAAGCATAAGCCGTTTAAATACTCTATAGAGCATTATTAAACAATGCGTTGATACTTCGGAAATTTCATGGATTTAGGCTTAGTAGCAAAAAAGCCCCAGGCCCTGGAGAGACGCTCGCGGAAGACACTGCCGGCCTCCGCGATAAGCGCGCGTTTTCGCTACCCGACTCGAAGGGGTTTTAAAGTAATGTTCTCAATAAAGAATAGCTAGACGATCAAATCTTCTGTGAAGCTACACCAAACAGTGTCTTTTGGTAAATGCAATGAGATTTCTTAAACTGCATGGGATTGTTCGGATGCCAAAGTTCTAGAATTATGAATGTAAACAATCCCAGTTAGTTGAAAATGAGCCTCATCTTCCCGCAAAGTTTTCTCCAGCCAAGCATTGTCGACACATATTCCACCCGTTTAATCATAATCGTTGTGTTTTAACTTCGGCTTATCTTGTGTGGGGGGTGGAACTGAGAATTTCCCCAAAGGATTGAAAAATTTTAATCTAATTGTCACGCTACTCCTCTGGTGCAGCTACTATCAGCAATGTTCCCATGGAGTCATAAATGTAGTCGCGACATTAGCAACTGCCTGACACCAGTTTTCACCTTTGCCAAACCAAACTACTAAGTATCGTGTTTCTTCAAATCACTGAATGATGCTTATCAATGCACTAATATTTGACACAGAGCCTTTACGCAGGTTGTTACTATTTCTAAACTGACGGTTGCGACGGTTGCATTCCATTGGTAACGATAAAACTACTTCGCAAGTAACTCGCGTTGAGGTAATTTCCGACGCATGTTAAAAACTCAGCTAACTTCTGGAATGTTCTTCGGTGTTTCCCCTTCTCTTTATAGATTGAATTACTGGCGCTGCTGTCGTTTACGTAACTGTGCATTTGTGCTTTTAAATTTTACATGGATTTCATGCAGATTTTTAGTTGTGTACCAACAGCGCCAAATTTCCCTTTACCCTCGTCTTTCTTAACTATTTTTTCCTGAATCCCATGACTTCATTATATACTCTACTCAATTTTATGGTATTCCATCTGATAGATCTGATAGATATATCTGAGTAGTGTGTCATTTAAAAAAACAAACACCCTGTATATAATTGATTTATATATATATATACACTGGTGTACAAAAATTAAGGACGAAGTCGAAAAATTCGCATATTAGCTGAACGAAGAAGCAGAGCGGACAGAAAGACCAATCAGGAGATTAAGTAAGGTAATGTACGGTAGCACATGAGCAGATATGCAGGTAGACGTAATGGGGGAGAGTCTGAGTAGTATAAAGCATGTTGTCGGTGTAAGATCAGTATTTCTGGCAAAGAGATTGCACGCCGTATAGCAGTTAAAATCACACCGAGTTGCTGCCTCAGCGAGAAATGGCGAATAATCAATCTGTTAGACGACATCTGGATGCTTTTACCCGAGGTCGAATCATTGGGAAGTTGCAGGAAGGCCGCAGTGTGACAATTGTGTCTGCAGAGTTCGGAATTGCTCAGAGCATCGTTTCACGACTTTGGAGACAATTTCAAACTACAGGAACAGCTATCCGGGGGTTTAGTAGTGGTCCTCCACGAAGAACCACACCCGCAGATGACCGGTATATTGCCTTACAGGCCAGAAGAAACAGGCGGCAGACAGCGGGAGAAATCGCAAGACACGACACAGGCGACTGGACGACCGATATCGCGTTTTACCGTGGCCAGAAGACTGCACGGTGGTGGTCTGTTTGCACGACGCCCTGTACGGTGTGTACCTCTAACGCCTGCCCATCGGAGAAGGCGTTCTCTGTGGTGCCGGGAACACTGGAATTGGAGAGACAATGAATGGGGACGAGTACTCTTTGCAGATGAGAGCAGATTCAGTCTGAGTAGCGATTCTCATAGCATACTCATTTGGAGAGAGCGGGAAGCCGCAATCATCCCTCGAACATCATTGAAAGGGACAGGTATGGAGGGGGCGGTGTTCTCGTTTGGGGAGGCATCATGCTTGGTAGTCGTACAGACCTTCACATCTTCGACGCAGGTTCAGTCAACGGGACCTGTTATTGTAACGAGATTCTTCTTCCATATGAGCATCTTTTTAGAGGCGCTATGGGTCCGCAGTTCCTTTTCATGGACGACAATGTACCATGTCATCGCACAGTAGCTGCCGAACAGCTCTTAGAGAGTGAGGATATTGAACGTATGGATTGGCCGGTACGATCTCCGGATCTCAATCCCATCGAGCATGTATGGGATTTTCTAGGCAGACGCTTGGCAGCTCGTACCTTACCACCAGTAACGATTCCGGAGCTTCGATTGGCGCTGCAAGACGAATGGGCAGCAATGCCTCAACAACTCATTGACACCCTCATTCTCAGCATGGGCAGACGCTGTGAAACCTGCCTAGCAGTCAGGGAAGATCATATGCCCTATTAAAACCGGATGTTTCGTGCTGGACACCCATCACAGGGATGTTTCGGCCTTCAGTCGCATTGCGCTCTATGCTACTTTTTCAATAAGGCTTCTTTTTATCCCTCTGATTTCTCTTTTAGTAAGTGTTGCTTACATTACTCATGTCATTACGTATTGGGGATCTTACAGTATTAAATGTGTTGATTTGGAAAGCTGCTTTTGTACAAAGTTATATTGAAAAAAACCGTCTCGTCCTTAATTTTTGCACACCAGTGTATATATATATTATATATAATTATATAATATGCTTGATTTATATATATATTAGTTACGTATGTAGATATTTAACATTTGTATAAATGTTTGTTAGAATCGGGTAGTCGTGTACTAACTGAAAACATTTGTATAGTAGCTGAAAAATTAGCTTTGTATACTAACATAATAATCATTAATGATGAAAAAATTCCTCTATATATATTACAACTTAAAATATAAATTTTTAATAAAAATTACCAAAATAGAATGTTGTCATTAAGAAAATTTAAATGTTCATTCCATTTATTAATACCTGACAGCAGGTGTTGTAGTCGCCTTTATGTAAAAAACAATAAAAGAGACAGCGCTATTTCACAGCAAAATTTTATTATGCCAAAAAAGAAAAATGTTTCCATATTTCAACAACATAATATCTTTTACGTGCTTTTCAAATTATATGTTGTCAAACCTTGCACTTAGCATTTGAGGCTTCTGAGGTAATGAGAATAGATAATATTTACATTTATGGAAAGAAAAAAATTATACAATTTCTTGGAGCCTCTTCTATTCCTATTTTTCTTCATACCACAGGTACGCAAGAGTAAATGTTTCTCGTCACTAAAAGAAATTGATTATTGTTTTTAAACTTTGTATTTTCCATACGTATACCTTTACTAATTATGAAACGGTTTACATCAATTATTTCATGGATGAGAATATATTGGACTAGAAATTTATGTCCGCTTTGCAATGTTAATTTGAAATCCAGTATTAGATCACAGCTTCTTAGTATCTGAAAGCAGCTGCTTTTGTTTTTATTATGCTATGAAATATATATGACAAAAAATCGCATATTTAACAAAATAAGAAACTGCTGCCATTTAAAGGAGCATAAAATGTTTTAATTGGTTTTTAAGGTCGCGTCGTCAATTGGAAACTTAAAAAAGCGACTGAACAATCAAATCCTTGCCTAGAATCGAACCTAAATTTTTTAGCGATAAATATTTCTAGAAACTGTGAGCCAATATTTTTCATTATTGGAGTGAAAAACCTTGTTTCTGGGTTTCCGTCAACTAGCTAATTTTACAATGAAGAATCTCCGCGTTCAAGTGTTAAACTAGAATATAAGGTATAAACAAGGTTTTATTTTGAATAACAATTTTATTATTGCTAAAGCAATTTAGCACAATTTTTCTAAATAACCGGTACATAATTACACTTTATATTAAATATGAGATTTATTTAATGTAGAAGTCTCCATTTTCTAAAAATTTATTATATATGTATTATTATTATGTTTTAATGCGTTTAAATGTTATATTCCGTTTATATATATATAAACAAGAGTTTCAGAAATACAAAATAAAGATTTTTAATTATTAAAGTCTCTCAGTATGTTACAAAATTAATTAAATAATTAACAGATAATAATTAAATCAGAAATGGTGGTCAACTCTGCAGCAGTAAGAACTCAAATCAATACTGAAACTAAACAATTATGTTATTTTGTTGCATTGTTTTATTTTTCTTTCTGTATTGATTTGTGTTCTTCGCGTTACATAATTGGTCATCGTTTGTGATTTAATTATTATCTCTTGATTATACATATATTTATAAATCATATAACAAAAATTTCAATATGTATTCAGATGATATCCGTCAAAATTATCGCAAGGCCAAATCGTGGCCGTATAAACCTTCTTGGGAGAAAAGAAGCAAGAAAAACATTGCAGTTCTAAAACTACGATAAATTTGTGGCATAAAATATCGCCGTCGAAACTAAAGGTGTTCAAAAACTTTCTCAGTTTAAAAACATCATTATCGACAATTTGTGGTAAAAAACATAAAGTTCAAGAAATCTGTGCAGAACAGTTGCTCCTTGCTTTCCTCGCACATATGCGTTTTTAAAGCTTTAAAATTTGTAAATGCATATTCACATAATGATATGTGAACGGAAGAAGCAATGAGGACGATGTTTTCTTTCATATTTCATAATGAACTATTAAATTTTTCCTGAAAAAATAAGAAGGAAATTGAATCATTCAAAAACTGAAAAATGAGGAAAAAGTTAATATTATCTGTAGTACTTAACAGAATTTAAAACTCTTACTGAAAATTTTATAGCTGATATCCAAACGGGTAACTACGAACTGTACATCAAAATATTAATGAAGCTTTAAATTGAGCAAATCTAAACAAAACAAGATTTAATTTCCATTAAAAGAATATCAGATTAGTAAAGCTGAAAGAAAATAACTTTACAGTTTGATATTTAATTAGACAATACTAACGGAGGTAACTTCACGCAGTTGCTCTTCCTTGTTTTTCTAATTGCTTTTAGAATACAGTTTTCAGATAAAATTACCAGTAAAACTTTATAAAAAAAGATTAATTCATTAGTGACTTTTATTGGTTAGCTATGTAAACTTAAACTTCTATTAAGTGCTATAAGCATTAATTTTCTACTCATTTTCAGTTTTAGAATGCTTAGGTTTCTTTCTTATATTTCCAGGAAAAATTTATAAATTAATTCAAAAATATAAAATGTAAAAGTAAAAAATCCGTCATTCATTCTTGCTCTCGGGCCCACCAGCGGCCGAGCGGTAAAGTCGCTGAACACTGGTAGTTCGGTCCGAGGTTCGAATCCCGCGAACGGGCTGGCTGCATGGGCGTTTTCGTGGTTTTCCCCATGTGTAACGTGTATACGAGCCAGTTTCCCTTAGAAAGTCCTCCACGAAAGGCATCCCTCCCCTTAGGCAGATAGCCCTCGTGTGCTTTGCCATAATTAAATACACACACACATTCTTGCTCTCGTAAATTATCGCGCTCTTATGGATTACAACTTTAAAACCTGAAAAAGCATGTCTGCGATTACGTCATGCAATGATTTTAAAGTAATTTAATTTCTGTGTTTTTAAAATGCGAAGTTTTTGAATCGCTTTATTTTCGACGACGATGTTTTGTATCTCAGTGTTTTACAACTCTGATAATTTCTTCTTGCATTTTTTTTTTATCCCACGATGTTCTATACGCCGACGTTTCCTTTATTTTGTTTTCTCCGCGACGTTTCCGTCTGCAATATTTTCGCGTGTAACCATTCAAGTTGGAATAAAGAGTTGGTATTAAATTACACTTTAAAAGTAATAAACCACTGTAGGAAAAAAATGAGAAAACGATTTCAGTTTTAAAATCCAATAAATAGCAAGTGCTAACGATTTCCTTATGTATATATAGGAAGGTTGACAAAAATTTGAAATTCCCCCCCCCCAAAAATCTGTAGCATTATAAATTCAGAATAATGGCTAAAGATTCATTTTATAAGCTAGTGTATACAACTAAATGCTGCTTGGTTGAATTAATCTTAATCATTATTCTGGAAATATTTTTGATTATTATCTTAATTTATTATATGCGTGCTTATTTATACAAATTAACTGTCTTCAGGCTTTGGCCAGAGCAATATTGCTTTCATTTTAAAACAGGACGGAATAGACTCATGACTTCAGGCTTGTATTTCTATTGTTCGACTTTATCGTTCAATTCTCTCTTCTCTATATTATAGGTTTTTTTAAGGGAGAATCTAGACTCTAGATTCTAGAGGGTGGAGTATAAGGGGGAGTGGATAGTATTTAAAGCAACTGTAACAATCAACGTAACAATAAATTTAAATAATAGGAATATACGACTCATATAATAATTTTGTTTCGTACCTGTTATAAAAAGAACGAACGTACTCTATCTTTTCTAGAATCTCTAAGACTTAAAAGTGTTATTAGTGAAACTATCATCCTCAGAAAATCTAAAAAGAGGATAGCATATATATCAATTTTACATGCACTTCGGTGAAGAACATAAAAAGCAGTTTTTAATCTAATATTCCTCGTAAAAATAAGTTTACAATTTATTACGTTTGGAAAAAAAACGAAATCAAAAATATCACTTAATTAATTATTTTATATGGTTGGTTGTTGCGTTCCAGCTATTATTATTTCTTTTTTTATTTTAATTTTCCTTTGTGGATCCACTAGAGGAGCTGTTGGAAAACCCAAACATTTTAAGTAGTATAGTTTGAAGATCATTGGTATACATTATTAATACTAAATTTTGAGCAGAGCAATATATTTCAAGACATTACAATGTTTATCATTCTCATTCTTCATATACGGTTACTACCAATCATAAAATGTTTTTATTTTTTCACTGTGCTCCGTAAAAGAAACAGCCAGGCAACTGACCGTCCTATTCTAAATCTTTCAATAAACTAACATTAACTCGGAAGATGATTTAAACGAAAATTTTATTAGATCTTAGTTAACTCAAAAAATAATCCTTCAAATGACGATTTTTGCAACTTCTAAAATATTTTTATTTTGTTTATATCGGGTTTTTAAAAAATATTTAAATGTTCTCTAAGATTAGTGAACTTTTAAATTAATGTATATTACACTTAATTGTCTTTGTCCCATGTTTTATGTAAATTACAAGCAAACTGGAATAAGACACTATCAGAATTTTAATGAGCAACAGAAGCGATAAAATCTTTCTTCTGTATATTATTTCAATATTAATAAAGGAATAACATACATAAGAATTTTATTCGTCCTACTTAAATTCATTTTTGACAATTTTATCTATAGTTTATTATTACTAGCAGCCCTATAGTTTTATACTTAGTCTCATGCGAGCAAACCTACAATCGTGTAGCTTAAAACGTTTCACATATATAAGTTGTTTTAGTTAATTATGGTATAAGGTATTTCTCTCACTTCCCTAGCGTGCCTTCGTGGTGTAACGGTGGCACGCTGGGCCGGTATTCCAGAGGTCCGTGGTTCGATTCCCGGCGAAGGCCGTTGCATATTTTTCATCTTTTCTGCTTCCAATTAACCTAAGGACTCTACAATGGCAAGTAACTCAGAAGAACATTTCCTAGAAATGTGACTATTTTCGTAAACAATTTTCTAAGGAAGATGTTAAATCGCATTTACTTTATATAGAAACAAATCTGGTGGTGTCTTTTATTTAACGGATTTTCATTAAAATGTTGAGAGGTTTAGTTTTTCTACGTGATATGTAAATTAAGTAAAATGAGTTCTTGAGAAACATTCACTTCTACATATTTATCGTGAAAGTTATTCTCCCATAAAAATTATGGCTGCTAGCGGAGCATGAATGCACTTGTCGATCGGTGGGGTCTAGAATCCTGAGAAAGTTTAAAAGTTTACATTTTATGCATATATTTCCAAAGTATATATATATATATATATATAACGAACTTTGCAATACATTTCCAAAATAGGGGCAGTTAAAATGTGTTGATCAGAACGAGATCAATACCCTCAGATTCATTTCCTGTAATAATTTCGGTCAAAACTGGAAGTCTGGAGAAATATCACAAGTTTGCGTAGCCTAAATCAAAACGTTCGCTGCAAATTTTGTGAGGTAATGCTTCGTAACTATAATTAGATACCTAATTTAACATACGTAATTCCGATAAAAATAGTATATGCGAGTTGTTATTGTTAACAATTTTTGGAAAATAATTGGCATGCTGTCAAGAAGACACAAATTTATATTATTTTATAGAGAATCAAAGAAAACTTTGATTTCGATTTAATACGATCCACAGACAAGAAAACGAAAATTTAAATTTGAATCCTCAGAAAGGAAATAACTATTCATAAACTCAAATTTCAAAAAAGGGGAGATACAGAATTATTTGCCTACGAACGAATATTGCAGTGATTAAAATGACATAGTGTTAGAAAATTGCACATAAAGAAATTAACGAAATTTGATTAAATAAAATCAACTAATCTCATCTTTCTTTTATCCTTAACCAAGAATTTAGATAACTAATTAATTAAACTTCTTCTGCAATTACGCTATCGAATTCTAATTCGTTCTATTCGACATTTGACAAAGACGAGCACCTGGCATTTGTTTAAATAAGTAAAGATGAATGCATTTCTTGAATATTTAAAAGAAAATAATTCGAATTACGTTCTTTCACTAGTACATCACCGGAGGTTCTAGGAAAAAAGCCCACAGGAATAATGCCCACAGAATAATACTCACAGGTATAAATGCTCACAGGAAGAAAGCCTACAAAGAAATATGCCCACAAAGAAAAAAGCTCACATGGAAAAATGCTCACTTCGAAATATGCTCACGCGGAAAAAAATCTCACACAGATATATGCTCACATGGAAATAAGCCGACTAAATAAAATACGTAGAAATATCCTTATATTAATCAATCAATAATTAATCGATCTGAACATCGTACACCTACTTAATTTTTAAAAGAAAAATTATTTAATCATTTGAAAAAATTATTGAACAAATGCTCAAATTAACCTTTTCAGAGGTTGTACATAAAAGAATGAAAACTATAGTAAAATTTTGTATGTACTATAATATTTTATACCACTGCCCCTGGTATAAATTTTTTTATACCAGGGGCATTTTTATTCTTATGACTGCCAATAGTTAATTTTTTTAACTCTATTTTTGCATTCCTTTGATGCGTATCTATGGGAATTCATGTTTGAATGTAGTTATTTAAGTTTGGAAACTAAAAAACTTCTAGAAGACCACAGTTTCCAATCGAAGCGTGGAATCATCATGAAGCGGCCTCCGAAAAATCTCCTAAAATCATAAATCGTTACGAAAGCTTTCATAAGGTACTAAATTCATTATTTAATTGTAGCCATCCCAGTATGTGGTTTTTATTTGACGGACTGAAAAAAGATTTAGCCTGTCAACGTTTATTATTAGCTATTGTACATTCAGGGTGTACTGAAGTTAAAAAAAAAAATATGAAAACTTACATTTAGTAATCGCGAATCATGTAAGAGACTATGACGAAATCGATGATAAAATTAGATATTTACACATATTAGCTAATATTCAGTAATTTTATATATTTATAACTTTTTGAAATATATATTTATGATTTATATATAATAAGGTATCTTACGTAATTTAAATAAACTAATTATTTATATTTGTTATTATTTGTTATTCTTCTAAATGTTTATATTATAAAATGTGTGTATTATATTTACTATTATTTTATTTTTTTAACAATTTAAAATTGTAATAATTTTTCACTGTATATTCTATTTCATTTCAATTTCTTCCTCCTCTCATTTTTCTAATTCAAAACAGTCCATTTGTTGTTAATCTAATTTGTTGTTAATATAGCAACTCAATCTACACATAAGTTATACAGTTTTTTATATATATATATACCATAGGTGTTTTAGTAATTTAATTTTCCTTTGAAAAATTCAAGTAGGTATAAATGTTCAAATCGGCAAATCGATGAATTATTGATTGATTAATGTAAAGATATTTCTACGTATTTTATTTATCAGTGGGCTTATTTCCATGTGAGCATATATCTATGTGAGCTTTTTCCCATGTGAGTATATTTCTAAGTAAGCATTTTTCCATGTGAGCTTTTTTCTATGTGGCCATATTTCTGTGTGGGCTTTTTTCCTGTGAGCGTTTATACCTGTGAGCATTATTCTATGAGCATTATTCTTTGAGCATTATTCCTGTGGGCTTTTTTTCTGTGGGCATTTTTCCGGTCACCATCGCCGGAATGGTAATAAAAATAAATTCTCAAAATTTAATAAACTGGACCTTCATTCAATATTAGCTTAGATAATAATCAATATTAGCTTAGATAATAATTCAGAAATACACTAATAACTTAAGAACATATTCCTTGACTTTTTCAAGGACCTAGAGATTAAAATACATCAAAAACTAACAATTTTATCTGAAATCGAAATCAAAGTTAGATTCACCACTGCATAAAAGACATATTTTTTGTCTTCTTTGTATAAATAGTTAGTATAAATAGTTGTCTTGACTGCATGTAAAAGAACGCACTGTTCATACATTACTATACATATGTTATCTGTACTTCCGAAACTTCATGGTGAGTACCGTGCAGTACCTGCCTCAAATGTTTTTTCCTTAGATTATTTGTAAGGAGAGGGTATTCGAAAAATTGCCATCAAATTAAAACTACTAATTCTGTAAGAAAATTAAACAATTTAGTGTGAAGAAAATACAAAATTCCACGTATTTCATGGAATTTCGCATCATAGCTTCAATGGCATTTCACATGATGCGTCTCAATGTATCAAAATCCCCCCCCCAGTGGCAGATTGTGAACAATTACAAATGTGGCCTAGTCCATTAATCTATACAAGGCCGGATGTGGTGGTCTCTTTATTATGGAGGCACCTAATAGGTGGGCCACCATCGCCTTTCCTATGAAGAGGCAGACAGTTACAACCATGCCTTCTCCGGGATTCGAACCCAGGCCCTCCGGCATCGCAGTCAGCTTCCCTGACCACTATACCGACTGGACGTCATATAAAAAAAATGTTTCTTATTTATATTATTTTCCTCCAATAGCAGATTGTGAACGGTTATAGTGTAACCCAGTCCATTAATCTATACAAGGCCAGATGTGGTGGTCTCTTTATTTTGGATGCACCTATTAGATGGGCCACCATCGGCTCCAAAGGTAACAAAGTACGATCATGTTTCTCAGTCAGCATAATTAGATTCTGCTTTCAAGTGATAAACCTATGTGTGATAAACCCACCTATGTGTAACTTAGATACGAACCATTTTTCCTTAGAAAATCCTCTACGTAGGCATTACTTTCCCTAGGCTAATAGTTGTAGCCTGTTGTGTCATAATCTAATCAAAACCAAGTGAAGAACATATATCCAAACGGCTGCTAACTGCTCTGTCTGAGATGCGATTCGAGACAACAGAATGGACTACTTTGGAAGGTGTTTCTTTTTCTCTATGTGCAAGTAAACACAAGCGAACTTTTTAAAAATACCTCAATGAAGGTATCGCTCCCTTGTAAAATACCTCCATTTGTTTTGTTTTGGTAACCAACCAGTATATAATCAACCTCAGTAAATTGTTCTTTTATTTGCTGACAAATATTAACAACTTTTAGAACTTGTTGCTGACTGTGCCACTAAAATGTTTTTACTAGATTTATCAAGATGAAACGAGTATAAAAAACGGTTTTTTACTCCCATGATCGGTTTCCACTCATCGGAAGCTGTTTATCAAGATAGAGAGAGCTTCCGATGTCAAGGGCCAAGAAACCTATTGAAAGGCCATGCTAACATAACTCATAGAACTGTGTGTTTAGATGCAGCAAGATGGAATTCTCAAACCTGCGTCAATTCATTGGCGAGCTGGAGAATATTTTTAATGGATGATGGCTTAATATCATGTTTTTGTGGAGATAAATATGAGGTTAGCATTTTATAATTCTTATTACTAGAAATTTCACTCTTTTAAGCATTTGTGCAAATACTTAAAAACATATTCGTATATTATTGATGTTTAATTAACATATTAAATTAAATAAACCAGGTTTTGACGCTTATGTGGTGTTTGATTTCAATAATAGGTAGGATTACCTGTTTGGAGAGGCGATGCCAGTTGTGTATCGAAGTTGTAAAAGATGTAAAGGAATCGGGACTTCCTAGTTCAGTATTGTATTAGTACAGTATTGCTAATATTAAGAGAGGATACATAGCAAATGTTGCCTTAAATTGCTAGGCCATTTATCATTTATTGATAAGTCAAATTTTGCCATTTGCAGCAAGGCAGATAGAATATTTTTTAAATTGTTGCCATTCCACTTGGCATAAGATAATTTTTTTTTTTCAAATTATAATTTCAGCAAATCACTCTGAGTGGTCTAATGCCAATAAAGGCACTTTCTAATAGTTTGTGTGTCTGTTTTATTTTTAACAACATATTTGATTAATAATGTATTTTTAATTGATTTCAAAATGCATTATTACATTAAACATGCATTATTATTACCGCATTATTGCTAATGATAAACTAGGTTTACACGAGACAAAATTATGCCCATCAGTACACACTTGAGGAACTATTATAGTCTTGAGACTTTGCGATAATGTAATCATAATGCCTTTATTTAATTTTCTCACAACGTAAATTCACTGCAGATTAATTACCAAAGAAAGAATTATCGGGTAATAAAATTCATTTAAAAAGATACTGCGTACTAATTAATATAAGATAATTTTAAAATTAATTAATATTAAATACTACATTTCATTTTAAATTATCTTTTACACTTATTATTTTTCATTAGACGGTTATTTATAATTTCAAATTTTACTACCCCTTCTCCTTTTCTTCACCCGAAATGTAACTCAGTTAGATAATATTTAAGTCAAAGTTTTTTGATTGTAAGATAGGGCGTATTTCTGCCTGTCGAGGCCACGTTACTAGGTTTTGCCAATTCTTTTAAATATGAAATTATTCGGCTTTGCGTTATAGCTGCAGTTATTTAAATTGTTAAGCCAGTGAGAAGTTCTGAACTAACTTACTTTAAATTAACTTGCGTAATCTTTGACTACTAGGTTAACTTTTAATTTGACTATTACTAACGTTACATCGCTACGAGTGGTGGTTGGTCTTGTCAAGCACAATAAATGCATTTTATGTTCAAGTTGTGATTTAATAAAAAAAGTTATTTTAACTTTCTCAAGTCTCTGCCGTTAACTACAAACACAGCGATAATTCGCTCCAAGTCTGTTAGGAGTTTATGCTGCCAGAGAAAGTCAAACTCTATAATCTTATCGAGAAATAACTTCTGAAATAAAACTTGTCTGGTAAGCAGTTGAATTTAGTGACCTCTTAGATTTTTATGTTATTTTTTAAAACTGCACAAATTTTTAACTTCAGATAACAATCGATTCTACGCAAAAGTTATTTGCATTCTGACAAACTATGATTAATATCTCTCTTCGGCTTTAACTATCCAATTATTCTGTGCCGTTTTTGTGATCTTCAAGGTCTTAAACAACCTAAGTATAAATATACAAACATTAAATTCGAGTAACTTAGCAAAATAGGAATAACAATAGTAAAGGAGTTAAATAGTTTATAGATTTTAGAAAGACAGGATTGAAATTGAAAGCATTAAAATTATCATTTGATCTTCATAAAAGTCGAAAAATAAATCTGATAAGTTAAAACTGAGGAAGGTTTTCTTAAATAGGTTTTACACAGGGAAAGCTACAAAAAGATTTAGAGACTAACCTTGCAATTATTAATCATTTTCGTTTAACCTCTCTTTCTTAATTTTGAACATTTAATCACTATAATGTAGCTTTATACATTTGAACCACCTAATATGTGTAAAGAGGCAAAGCAGTACATCGGAATAACAACTGATATTTTCGTTGTGAAATATCTTTAAGTAATTGGCCAATTACCCTGGATAATGTATTCGACTCAAGATACATTAGTGTATTACAATAGCCAGTGCAATTTCCATTAGTAGTAATTACAAGCACAAACCGAACCTAGCTAATATTAAAATGCTTTTCGTATTCATCGACCCGAAATCGTTGAAGTAGGCGCAGTGTTTTTGTCCCGAAGAGAAAAACCAAGAACAATGCGCATTATTGTTTTTAATGACCGGAACTTTGTTCGCAAAAAATTAATCGCGAAGAGGGAAAACTCATCAGTCATACTGGGTACCAGTATTGCCAAGGGGTATACAGTATTGCCAAGGGGTATAGACGCGAAAGGGGGGGAAAGAAAATTATAAACATCCAAGCCTTTGCCGGGATTTGAGCCAAGCTCTCAGGATTTGGTAAACGGCACCGCTAACTAAACCGAATACCGCAGCAAAATGCGCATTGTAAAGCCTCAGAATAGTAAATTAGATATGCTAGCTTTGTAATATGGATTTACTTAGAATAGCTTAAAGTGAATATTTACGATTAGATTAAAAAATCTCGGTTAGTTTTTCCCAGTTCACTCAAAATTTCTTCACTCAGGTTCGAAAATATTAGATGTAAAATATTTTGTTAATATTGAAAATTTTTTTATTTAAAAAGGTTTTAGCTTTTATTACTTTTTATTGCCATTTAAGACTAATATTATTAAGTAGGTGAATACATGTTATTTCTTACTTAGTTCGAATGTAAATCTTACCAAAGAATCTATGTTTAATTTTGAAAAATGTTTGTTTGAAAAGTGAAATAAAAAAATGAATATCTTAGAAAATGTAAAATTTTTAATCTTGAAATTTTAGTGAACTGCATGAACGAAAATTATCATATTTCTTCCAATAAATGCAAATCGCCGTGAATAATTTAATTACACGCAAATACTTTCTTATTCTAAGAGTATCGTTTATTTACCTATATCAGTACTTTCGGACCATTTGGAATTACTAATGCAAGCATTTCGTAATGTACCTTTCTATCCAAGAGATAAAAATAAATTATGACGTAGCAGCATAATATAAAATTAAGATTGACTATGTTTGGAAATACAATAAAATTTCCATTTTAACTGAAACTTCCTACCTAAAACAATTTTCAACGTCTTGCCTAAAGACGAGGAAATACTTAACAAGACTGCTCATAAATTTTCAAAATAAGCTTATAAAAAGACATGTGAGAAATAATCGTATTTAAGCGTCTCTCGAAATATCATAGCAAGTTTTGGGTCGCCATGGTGTTCCATGGCTTGACATTTATGAGGTCATCCTCACTGGTGATGTTTTTCAATTCAATAAAGGAATTCCATGGCTGCTTTCCAAATTCTGAATTACGCCAAACGGGTCTTAAATTTCGTTTAACACCCACACTTCTCCACCTATATCGATATTTTCCCCATAAGTCAAAATGCAGAAACGTTTATCTTCAGTATCCATGCTTCTAAATGCTTTTTTCTTCCTACGAAGTATGGTATTCCTTGACAATTTATCGAATGATAAAGACCCTGCTCTATCATTCAAATATGTCAAAGTGACATCTTTTTGTTCTTTGCAGGCTGCTTGGTTAGTTTAAAGATTCAAATGGACATTTAGATAGGCAGCTGTGTGGCAAAATATTTGTGGGTATAAAAGAAAGTTGTCTTCCATACAAGATGATTTTCATACATAATATAGAATTTTCACTCATGTATGTCTGGCGAAACAAATTATATGAGCAACCGTTTTCTTGTGATAACGAAATTTCCTTAACTGGGATTTTGCACATTATTTGCACATATTTTGTTGCGTATTTGCTTTATACACAATACAAATGAATATTGAATACAAAGCTTTTACGTTTGTAACTGTTAAGATTGACTATGTTTCTATTTTTAATAGCTGCGGTACACCAGGAGATATATTTAAAAATATGTGATTTTTCCCGAAAAATTACCTAATTTGCGCTTTTTATTGGGTGTTCTTTTATTAATGGGAAGAAAGACACAGGAACTTTTGGACATCCTTAGCTTCTCCGTTACACTGTATGCCAAGAAGCTGCATTCTGCTAACAGGCAATCTATTTTTAATTCATCTTTAACTCAAAGATATAGCCTGGGAATTTACTGCATGTTTTGTCGTTTCATACCGGATTGTTTCCAGCAAATGTTTTGATTTTCTTGGCCATCAGTGTTCCTTATATATGGTGAAAATATTAGAGCGTTTCTGGTTTATGGACAATATTTTGATAGCATTTCAAACGAAACTAGAGTTACTTCAGACTTTTATTTAAAAATTGTATCTCTATATGCTTTGGAGTTGAATAAAAGTCCAGTCGTTCCTGTCATACAGCTTTACATCCAAATTCATGTACAACCCCCACCATGAAGAAACAACACAAATCATTAGAGAAAATAAAACTTCGTCAAAAGACAGATGGAACTGATACGTCTCCTCAGCGAAGACAGTCAACTACCTTTCAGATTAATGCCCAGGCAAATAAAAATATAGAGGCACCTTGGTATAGTCCACTTTGAAATACGTCCAATGTCCATATTGTTCTACTTTATTCTGTGACATTTATGATACCATAGTTACTGCTTAATTCTATTATTATATATTATTATCTAATTATTATTATTATTATATTATTATCTAATTATTATTATTATTATATTATTATCTAATTATTAATATTTTATTATTTAATATTACTTAATTCTATTCTTAAGTAATACAATCAAGAATACGTTTCGTATCATTAGAATGTCATTCCCAATGATATAAAATTAAACTGTTTTCTACTTTATCATTTCAAAATTGTTATGAGATTATTAATTGATTATTCTTGGAGTAAACGTCTTGCCTCAGTTAAAATATCATAAATCTATGAAATATGAGGAGAAGTTTCATGATGATTTTTATGTCTTTATTTTTCGGTTGTTTCGTGTGAGTATTAAC
The DNA here is from genome assembly GCF_044657685.1 of Stegodyphus dumicola. Lineage (NCBI taxonomy): Eukaryota > Metazoa > Arthropoda > Arachnida > Araneae > Eresidae > Stegodyphus > Stegodyphus dumicola. The sequence goes on along the minus strand of NC_140774.1, from coordinate 102,310,425 downwards.
ATTTTCAATTAATATTCTCTATCGCCGTGATCTAAAATACAGCCTTTCTTAAGAACATCAAATGATGGAACGCATGGCAAAAACTTTTCCACAAATTAGTTCTTCTAAAAAATGCTATCAGTTTATGTTATAATTATAGGAGTTTCACATTTCACTTTTAAAAATTATTAAATCACCATGGCAAGTCGCTCCTAAATTAATTAACGTCAATTATAAGGCTACTGTAACCGGCGTAATCGCTGAATAAAGAAGTTAAAGGGAAATACTTTTTGTTGATGAAGGCTGGCCAAGTATTAAAACGGAAGCAAAGAAGGTAAATGTGTTATGTTACAGAAATATGATTTTAGCGGTGAAAGTTCCTCCATATTTCATCCAATTACTTTATGTTTTAAATTTTAAACCATGTACAATAATTGCTGTATTTTTTAAAATATCGTAAGTAAATATATTGCTTGAGGCAACGTTTTAAGAAATTGTCTGCTCCCTGCTAATAGTCGGAAGATCCAGAGTAAGAATCCCAGAGATTGTACTGCAGATTTTTCACATTTTCTACTCCAATAAAAATAATGAATAAATAAAATTTTTAAAACTATGAAACATTTTAAATTTTATATTACGTCCAAAGAGTCGTTTGTTTTCCCATTTACACATGCATACACGTTTCGAGAGCATTTATGTTAACGCTACTTTGGGCTAAAAATATTTAATATCAGCATATCCTCAGAATTTCTGACAGAGTCTCGTGCGCTGGAGATGAAAAATGCTTTTTCTTTTTGTACAGGTTGTCATTGCTCGCTTTGAAATAGTTGAGTTTGTTAATCAAAAATTCGCTAAGTTTTACAAAGTATGAAATAGATAATAAAGCGAATTCCAAATTCGGGCTTCCAGATGCATATATTCGACTGGGAGGGCTACAGCTAAACTATTGAATCTAAGTATCGTTGTTTTTTCACAATGCGAGAAAAATACATACATTCATGCAGATACTTCATTTTTAAAAAATTCCTTTAAATATAATACAGGGAGATAATATTTGGTACCATGAATTTGAAAAGCGATATTGCCGTTTATAGTGATTCAACGCAAAATGGCGTTTCAAGACTAATAGCCCTTCTGGGTTACCTTCCCTTTGGGGTAAAAAATAAATAAATAAAACTTATTGCCCTTTGTAAATATAGCTCTAACTAAAATTTGGCGAATGATATTTGTCACTTGGTGACTGGGTTCCTTCCGCCATTAAATTTTTAAGTGAAGTGAATGGAAGGAATTTTCTCCTTCCTTACAGCGTACTTTCGCGATGTAACTGGATGCAAGTCTGCCTAGTAATCGGAAGATCTGGAGTTCAGATCCTCGTGACGGAGTTGATAATTTTCTTGTTTCCTGCTTCGAAGTAAATCTAATAACTCTCCTCAGTTTTTTTAATTTTTTCACTTGTGATTCATTAGCTGTTTTCTACAGCTTTCGTCTAAATAAAGATAAAATCTGTTAAAGAACACCGCATGATATAAGGAGTTTATATATAAGTAAAAGAAATATTTTAAAATAAATTTTACAGCCAGATTCTTTTCCCCAGTTGATCACGTTTAATATATTTAACAATATTCAATCTTTATAAAGGATGTAATGATATTGCTTAGGTAACACTGCTTGTGGAGATAAAAGTTAGATTTAGTTATTTATAAAGAAATTAAATTTTAAAATTCTAGTGACACTGGGTAATTTTTACTTAACCCCGTAATGTTTTGTTGTTCGTAAATTGGGTATTCCTAATTTAGGAGATATACATAAAATGTACGAGTATTTTTCTCAATTTTTATTTAAATTTTGCTCATCGTAAAATAGAGTTATAGGAAATCCTGCAGAAACAAACCTATTAAAATTTCAGTATTATTATTACTATTATTATTATTACACATCATTAGCTGATTTTGTAAATATGAACACTTTCGGCCTTGCCGGCGGTCTTTGCCGAGTTTAGACGTCTACTTTATCGGAAGTAGAGATTATTTTACTATTCTTCGCCAGAGGTCTTAACTAGTGGCTTGTTCGCATTGTTTTCTACTCCATTGTTTTTTATCTCAAGAAATGGTGACGGCAACTGCCACGATATCCCAGCTTCTACAACTCAAGTAAACCCTCGTTAATATGTTGCAAAGGAGTTCTTCTAAAAGCCATAAACAATATTTTGTGAACACGTTTTTCAAGCCATCTTAAAACATCCAGGGCTGAAAGGGTTAAAAGACTAAGTTTTATGCCAGCATGTACTTTCTCCTTTATTTGCGAGTGTAACCAATCCTTTAACATACACTGTTCGACTAATTCTGGCAACAAGGGTGCCCTCTGGTGAGTAACCCCAGAAAGACTTTAGTAAAAACCAAGTGTCTAACCCGATAGGTTGTATCAGACTCGCGCTCTGTAATTTTTTTAAAGTTAAATGTAATGTTCGTGTGTAACTTGTTAATAAATACTTGTTACACTATACATGGCTCTTCTATGAACCTATCTAAAACGACTCCCTCTCACACGAGTATAAATATCAGTGCATCTTCGTATTTCATTCTTTCCTTCGAATCTTTCTTTTTCAAAAATTTTAAAGAATCTCCGTTTTTATCTGGTTACGGTACATTTGATAATTGCCAATTTCGTTTCAATCTGAGATCAAGTAACTCGTCTGAGTTTTCCAAAAGGAATTTCTCATGTAGAAGATTTAATTTTCTCTGTCCTTCTCTTAATTTAAGTTTCTCTGTTTGAGGATTATTCCTGTAGAATAATTAATAAAAGCTAAATGTGACTTTGACAATGAGTTAATCTGTTTTTCTGAAATACAGAATGTTGTTCTCTATTTTTGTTTGTTTTATTAATGCATGTAATGTTTATTTATATTTGTATAACTCGTACTGTACACTTGCAATGCACAGACTATTCATATGTCTTCAAATAAACAAAGGAATGTTTAAAACTTTAGAGCATATTTACTAAAACTATTAGTTAAACATAAAATAAACTATACTTAATTCACTAAAAACTACTGTTACGTTACTTCAGTTTTTATTCTATTCGTTAGAACCATAAAACTCTTATTCGCTTGAAATAAAAAGATTAATGGAATGCCACTTTTCTTTACTGCAAAACGTACTAAGCTTTGAAAGTCCTTTCACATAGAAAAGTATGAAATTATCTTCGAGTTTCGACATTTAAGTGAAGTTAGCGGAATAAAATTGAAAAATAACATTTGGTGACTCTATACCAAATTTGATATAGTCACTTATGGGAAATTAAATTTTGGTAATTTCACACATGGCTGATGCAGCCTTCTAATCAAATTTAGTTTTAGTTTCAATCGAGTGAAGTTAAGACTATCTTTTATTTCGATAGAGGTTTTGGAAGAGAATTAAAAATAAAAATCTCGCACACAAAACATAATTCTTCAATATCATAATTTAAGAGTTGGAAGCTTTGCTATTCGATGATAAATTTACTAGTTTTATTTTTCTGTGCTAAAAGTCTTTGCTTACGAACGATGTCCAGTAGTTTTATAACAGATAAAAAGTGATGACATTTAAGTTAATCGAATTATACTCAAAACGAATATAAGAAATTTTAACAAATTGCTGACTACTAGTATCGCGCAAAACTTAAAGCTTACTAATTGAATGTTTTCCTGAAGCGACATGTCATAGATGAATTCACTGCAGATTCCGGATTTTTACATGGTTTTAATATTACGATAATAATGGAATGTTTTCACTGTTGCGGTAAGCAATTTGTACGAATGCAAGCATTAAATATGTTATCAGGTATGGCTAGACACCTTCTAATTAGTAATTTAAGGTCTTGATTTGAGATATTTTTATATCCCTTGGCTCGCATGATATTCAGTGGTATCGTTAACTTCTATGGGAGAGGTCTGGGTGAAGAAAATTGTGCAATCTCTGTTGAGGATATTTCTGACGAAGTTTTCTATTTCTTCGCCATTTTCTGCTTTATTGCTATTATTTTGGGGTAAAAGAGTCAGTTAATTACTTGTGCCATAATATTTACTATTTTCTCTCCTGCATAGAAACATCCCACGTGAAGAATTGGGTCAATCAAATTGGGCCTTTCCAATCTCAGTAATCTTGCGATGTTCTAAACAGAGTTAGGTGAGTGTAATATCAATGTTTTCAAAGAGAATATTTAATAATTACTATAATGTTCTTGAATATCAGAGGAAATATTTCTTGTAAGGTTACGAATTATTTTATTGGTAATGGAATCACGGGAGAGTCTCCAGCGTTTCTGAGATTCCTGCGCCTAATTTTATCAGTGACACTTTCACAGACATGATTAGGGTTTTGACACAACATTGGAATGATTATGCAAACGATATTGGAATAATTTCAAAAATTAGATCAGTAAATTTGTTCTAGTTAACATTACGTTTTAGCTATTTAAGTGGTTTAGAAGCCATAAGATCAAAATTTACTAGTTAGCGATCCCCTTCTTCGATCACGTCTAAGCAAGGCGTCTGCGAAAGTGTTTAAGTATAATAACGACACGCACTTGGATAAACCTATAATAAATCCTATTGTAGATTAAAAATTTTGGAGGTTTTTAATTTATAAGAGTATTACGAAGATGAAGATTACTGAGTGGACAGGTGAATCTGTAAAAATTGAGAGAATAAATTTTATGGTAATAGAAATATCTACAAGGTTATTAAAGTGAGGGGTGATTTCTGATTTATATTTTATATTACGTTTAACAAATAAAGCACGTATTTGTATTGAATATGAAACTGCAATTGGTGTTTTAGCATTCACTTAATATGTAAAATTTCGTTCTGTGAATATAAGACCCGTAGACTCAATCCTGCTATGGAAACTGATAGGTAAAAGAAGGGAAGACAACATAGAAGGCAATTTTTTGTTTTTACTTCGTAAATTTCATGTCCTGCTTAAGTAAACATTTTTGCCACTTTACTTGCGGAAAGTATTTTATGTATGCGACCAGTAAAACAATTTGACAGCTGGCTTGGATAATTAAATACTCGCTGTATAATATTTAATATAGGTGCATGTAATTTAGTATACTTCTCATGAGTACAAGTATACTAGTGCGAAGAACGAGTATACTAAGAGTAATATACTCTTTTTCTTGCACATAGAAAAAGCAGAAAACTATTTCTTTGCGACGCAAGTTGACAAAAATATAGAGAAAAAATATAGTGAAAAATAATAAAGTTTGGTACAAAAGTATTTTTAATTTACTTACACTAGTAAATACACTAGATATAGATAAATAGCATTATTATTACTATTACTATTATTGCTATTTTATTAATAGAGTATTCTCAGTCTTATGTGATTAAAAATTAAATTTTGAAGACGAACTATGATGAATTTTAAGTTAGAACTGTCTCAGAAGATTTTAAATGAATTTCATATGATTAATTTTATATCTATCTTTTTTAATTTATCACCTCTTATTTAAAATTTTTTACTATCCCAATATAGTTTTAAATTTGCACTCGACAATTTTAAATTAAATTTTTCTCGACGCTCGAGTCGCATGAGAATAATAACCCCATTATGACTAAATGTTAATTTTGCTTTTTTATTGCATTTGACTAATACTGTGTAATAAAAAATATTTTTCGCGCGTATATTTGATTTATATATGCGTAAGTATGTGTGTGTAGAGAGAGACAGAGAGAGAGTATTATTTTTCAACTTGCAGAATGAAGAAAAGGTAACAAAGAAAATCACTGCCTTTTTTGAACGTAGGAAAATTATTCCATCCATTGAAGGTTGTATCGAAGTACGCGACGTCATTTTTCCTTTCAAGATGTTTAGATTTAACCGATGACATCAATTCATTTAAATTTATATTTGATTTAAATATAAATTTATATTTGATTAAATTAAATTATATTAAATTTATATTTGATTTAAATATAAATTTATATTTGATTTAAATATAAATTTATATTTGATTAAATTAAATTATACTAAATTTATATTTGATTTAAATATAAATTTAAAATATAAATCCGAAACTGTGTTCATAAAACGCTGAGCCATGTAATGAACCCAAGGAAGAGATGCGGAACACGTACTAATTTTACAATTAATATTCCTCTCAAATATAAGCGGCTATTGCGATGCCATTTATTGAACTGATTTCTTCAACTCTAAGAAAAAAGGAAAGCTTCTTAAAAGCAGAAAATATGTTTTGAAAAATTTTTATAAAATAAATTTTTATTGAAATAAATGAACTGAAAGAAAGAAAATAAATTATAATATTAGTTTCATGGCAACAAGAGATTAAATATTTCCTTTTATAATTTTTTCTACAATTTTGTACTTCGAAAAATAAAACCTTAAACGTAAGGTACCTTCATAAATTTATAATGTCTTATACTTTTGAACAATGCGATTGAATTAAGATATCTATTTCGTTATTTAGACACCCATTAGGAGATTTCTTAAATGCTTAAGGCAACTTTGCATGATTGGCATACCAAATCTGGACTGTACAGGCTGCGAACGGAAACTTTTTAATCACCCAATTATATGTACATTCCAATTCTTTCTATTGATTATCTCAATTGAATAGTATGGGCATCTGATTTCGAAAGCACGCGGTGGAAATAACAGATTTCACAGCTTTCAAGTGTGTTGAATTTTTTTATCTCTGCGATGATTCCACACTTGTTGAATGTAGCTAGAGCAAGGAATGGTAGGCCTTTCAATGACTTCTGAACTGTCCTAATCTGAACTTTTATCAGGACAATGGACGATTCTGAGCATGCATCCGAGAACAATTTGCATTTTCAGCTGTAAAGACCTAATAAAAAACATTCGTGCCCCAGCTTAAAACGGTTGAATCTCACATTAATAAAACAACCTCTATGCCAGTGGTTCTTAACCCTTTTTTCATTTTTAATATATAATAACACTCTTAATAAGAATGAAAAGTATATGTACCATTACAAAAGCATTTTCTAATTTAAATAAGCGATTCATTAATTTCATTCTGAACATTCATTTAAATATCTAGTGTAAAAATTGTATGACCAAAAATAATGTAAGGAACCATTAGCGGTACATATACCACACTTTGAGAAACTTTGCTCTATACAGTTAACGCTAATACCTTCTAGCTTCAAACGCAAAATAATCATAAGAGGCTGTCATATGACTGCTTGTTCCGCCTACCTTCAAACTAAAAGGATTACAACCAAAGGATTGAGATAAAACTATTTATCAACACTTTTGTGACGATTACATATGAAATTTAAAAGAAAAGCTCCACTGCTTTACAGGCAAGAAAAAAACACATTGAGATTAAATTAAATACAAAGCACAAAATTAACATACACAATCTAAGCCTTGGTGGGTTCTTAACTAAGCGTGAAGAAATTGTGACTTACTGAAATCAACAAATTGAATTTAAGAGCAGGAAACCTAATACAGAGTGATCATCAACCTACATGACTAGTCTCTGTCGGAAAGCCTGAAAAACTAGAAGCCTATTTATATGTTAAATAGTTTGCGTTCTGGTGGAATTTGACGCGAAAGTAAAGTTATAGTGAAGCTTAAATAATAAGATAACTGGGTTAATCAAAATAAAACTTTATAACTCTTTTTAGTTTTTTCCGTTGAAATTTAATGTTTTCCATTATGGTATTTCTGCACTTATATTATATTTCAATGAGAAAGTAAAATTACTACTGGAGTACGTACCTATTTGAATTGAAGTTTAACTTCTTCCTGATAATATACTTCACTTAAATTTAAGTAAACTTTAAAATATAAAATTTCTAACAATGGTGGCACAAGTTTTTAATCGTACTCCTAAGGATGCTACCAATTTCAACGGATTGAAAAACCTTGGTTTAGACATGGCTTTGCTATTAAACCACCTATGTTTTATTCTATGAATAGTTTTGACATATTGAAATTTTGTATATTGATTGGTAATAAAACAGAACAGCGTTTGAACGCGAATTAAAATCTGTGTCTGCATTCTATCTATAGCAATAAGGATTGAAATTCGAAAAGAAAAGACTTTTATTGGAACATTTCATAAAATTCCTTTGTGTTCTCGCTATACTACCCTGATATTCTAATGATTTATGAGTAATGTAAAAAGGTACTGCATAAAAGATTATACAATCTACAATTGATTACTATGTGACAATACGTAGATGAAAACAATAATTGTTCATTGCAGATGAAAACAATTATTTTCAAATATTTAATTAATTTTCATTAGCAGTACCCCGGTTTGAAAGAAGTGTTAATGATTTATTATAAAATAATTAAGTAAAACATTTATTTTTATTCTTATGTTCCTCAACAGTACATTATAAAAAAAGAAAAGAAAAATATAAAAGGGTTTAGATTTTAACGATCGCCCAAAAAAATTTTGTTAGGTTATTTTTTTACTCTCTCGCTGAGTTCGCAGTCTATCAGTTTGCTCTTGAACTCACACCTGCTAAACTCACTGAGCTAATTCCGATGTCCCGGTGAATAACAGACCAAGGATCATTAGTATAGTGGCAGGGATTTTGTTCTGTAGGACTTCTATTTTTTAACGTAAGTATTTGGGGCTCATCTAAGAATTGGCTGGGTAACAGCTAGTTAAAGATTTCGGTTGACACAAAGATGCGGTTTCGATTTTGTTTTTTATAAGGTACTAAATGACATTAGCTTCATCGAATGAAGCATTGACTTTATTGAAAGCAGAGATTACTTTAGCGAGCTTTTAAATCAGACTTTGATGACAAACGCGGCCAAATGCCTTCTTAAACACATGCCTAGGAGAAAGCATACAGAAGCTGACTTCTTTTTTTGTAAAACGACACTATAATCAATTAAGTAAGATTCAATCTCTGATTATGTACTCTGCCCTTTACCGAGCTGTGCCGAGATGGTTCTTCTGAATAAATTTATATTTTCTAGATGTTCTGTGACACTATTTTTTTAATAATTCTTTGAAACACTTTGTTAATACAAGGCAAAACGCTTATGGATATATAGTTAGAAGGGCATTTGAGGTTTTTACCAGGTATAGAAAATGGATAACTATAGCATGTTTTCACTGCTATAGAATATAAAGCAGGCAGAGACAAGAGTTAAACGTATTTATTAGAAGTAAGTTTCTTTAGTTCTTTTTTGTAAAAGAAATCGTAGCCTATGGAGAAGCGAATTTGTAATTTTTTTTATTTCATTAGATGTATCCGCTAGAGAAAAGTGGATGAATATATCGGTCGTCATTTCTGGCTAGAAATGCTTGAATAGAGAATAAAATCTTAAGATTTTATTCTCTATTCAAGCATTTCTTAAAGTGCGCCAGTGAAGAATAAAATCTTAAGATTTTATTCTTCACTTTCTTAATCTTAATTTCTTAATCTAGGGGGCCGAGTGGGGCGACCGAACTTAGGAAAAAACAAAAATTTAGTTTTGGCAGCATTTGATTTCATTTGCTCCTCAGAGCACCATTGATTAAAAATTTTCATAATGTTATTAAATTTATTTTCAACTTTTTCTAATGATTCAGCTGTAATTAGGAAAACCAAATTGTCCGTATAAGCAACCACATCGACCCCCGAATCAAATTCTGTCTTTAAAAATTTATCAACTATGAGGCCCCAGAACAGCGGAGCACTACAAGATCCTTGTGGACAACCCTTGAAGATACTTCTTTTAATTTCAATCATGTTATTCGGTTTATAGATTATAATCCTATCATTGAAAAAAATCCCTAATGAGTCCGAAATTATTTGAGCTAATACCAATATTACACAAGGAGGAAAGAAGAGAAGGCCAAGAAACGGCGTCAAAGGCACCGGAAATATCGACGGAGACCACCACGACGTGCAAATTAGGTTTATTATATCTTATAAAATCAACCACCCGGTAGAGAGCGCCCTCTGTTGGTCCTACCAGGGACAAAACCAAACTGTCTTTCTGAAATTAAGTTATTAATAAATAAATGGTGATAAATCCTTTTTTTAATCAACTTATCAAGAGTTTTAGCAAAAACTTTCAGTAAACAAATCGGTCGAAGATGATTCTCTTCCTCGGTATCAAAATAATCTTAGCCATTTTCCAAGCGTTAGGAAATGTGCGTAATTCTAAACATTTATTAAACAGTGTTAAAAGAAATCCAGGAAAGAAATCAAAAAATATTTTAATAAAAGTCGGGGTGATCCCGTCGAGACCCGGTGCACTCCTTAATCGAATCGCGGAAATAACAGAAACGAGTTCGGACCTGGTGAACTGTTTTTCTTCATGCATAATCATCAAAGCAAATTGTGTCATCACAAAAACCGAAATCAAGAGCATTATCTAATATATTTTCGTAATAATGTTGAGGATTCAATATATCACTTGCCGAGTAAAAAATATTTTTTTTACTCTTATTAGTAGCATTTTTAAAAGGTTTGTCATGATAATTTTTAATTTTTTGAAATTGAATGTATTTAAACTCACGTTTAGATTTACGAATTAGTTTTCTGTATAATGCAAGTTCTCTTTTGTATTCAATTTTTCTCTTAATTCTTTCATCGCAATTAAGGTCCCTGACCTGAGATCTGGACCTCAGAGCACGGACTCTCCTACGAGTACGAGCCAGTACTTCATTCCACCAAGTGGCTAAAGATTTATTTTTCTTCCTAGATTTTAAAAGTTTTTTTTTCATATTTGAAGTCAAAAACTCTTCCAGATCAAGAACAAAGTTATTTAAGTCTTTTTTAGAGTCAATATTTCCGAGAAGATATTCAAATTTCCTTATTTCTTTTTTCAGTTTATTACAAAAGGAGTGAATTCGCCTGCTATCAGCCGAAATAACATAGTCATCAGAACTCAAAATTTCAATTTTTGTAATATCAATCAAAATAAAACGATGATCGCTGTGTGATTCTTCATCAAGAATATCAAGCTGAATATCAAACTGATTCAAGGAGAAGGATCCGATTACAAGATCGGTCCACCCCTGCCCAACCGAGGAAACAAATGTAGGAGGAGAATCCGGCTCATTAAAAAGAAGCAAGTTCATTTGAGTTATAAAATTAAGAGTTAACAGTCCCCGGGAATCGTTCAATCTAGCCCTCCATATAACATTTTTTGCATTAAAATCACCACAAATTATAAAATTATCAAAAAGCCTAACAATCCCTTCCAGTTTCAATAAGTGTGGGTTAAGGTCCTCGGCGGGCGAGAAGTAGACCGAAATTACACCAAGATCAATCCCCTCGCCGTAAATACGTACTGCCACTATAGTATCCTTCACATGGGCTACCAAAAAATTAATAGAGCTATTTGGAAAAAGAATGGCGGCTCTTCCCCCCTCCTTGATAACTGCTCTCCAGTTTTCCGGTAGAAAAGCAGGGATGCCCCGAACCAAATAAGGCTCCTGGATTAATAAAATATCAATCTTTCTTTGAATTAAATTTTCGACCATCGGGAGCTGACACGCCGGGGTTCTATAGTGGTTAAGATTAATGTTAAGAATATACATCAATTAAATTAAAATGAGGGAGTCCATCCACTCATAAAAAAATAAAACCATGTTATATTAGTGTAAAATATAAATAATCCCTAACTCATTAAAATACTTAATAATAATAATTAATTTGAAATTTAAACATACAAATTATTGAAACCAAATATACCAGAGAGTTATAGAAGATGAACTTATAGAAAGATCATTACACACCTAAAAATCCTGTGTCAAAATTCGTGTGTGCCTTAATGAAATTTAACTCCCTTTTATAGATAGGACACTCCTTTTAGGACACTCCTTTGAATTGGCATAATGAGCAGTATCAGAATCAATGCGAGTCACATTATTAGCCGTAATACAATTAATACAACAGTGTTGATTCTTATTTTGGCATTCTCTCGAACTGTGTGTGCCAGCGCACCAACGACAGACTGAAGCATTTCGACAGAATTTGGCAACATGACCATATTCCTGACAGTTTAGCCATTGTTTAGGTCTTATAAAAAGATTAACATCATAGGTGCGCCATCCAATGGAGATACTTCGGTGATCCACGAAACCAACTTGGCATAAAGGCAAAATCTGAAAAATCCTGTGGCTCAAATCATTGTCTCTCCTGTTCCGAATTTCAAAAAGAAAACGTGCACATTTCTCAGTACCACATTTGCAGTTACCCTTTAGGGCTTTTACTAAATCATCATTTGAAAGATGCTTAGGCACATTATAGATGATAATCTTAGGAGTAATAAATCTTCTTCTTCTTGTACGAATGATCTCATTACATTCTTTTCGAGAGCAGATTTGTGCATCCAGCTTTGAAACTTACAATTAATACAACCTAATCTAATTTATTAGGCTGGAGCCTAATCTTAGTACAACATCACCATTTCTCCTAACAAATCTCTTACGTGGATGAACCCCAAGGGATTCAGGGGCCGGTAAGTTCTCCAGTACATCGAGTGCAGATACACCTTCCTTCAAAGGGCATAAAATAATTTCATCATTACCCCTTGACACTTCATCCGTATCCATTGCCACGTTCGGTCTCACAAATTCTTTAATTAATAGACTTTCATCGTGCAGAACCTCCAGTTTTTGCATCACTCTAAGTTCATTCTGGTTTGAAAAATCGTTAGTAGTTATAACATCAAAAGTATCCCTCGCTGACACTTCCGCTTCAATAACTTTCAAGCATTGATTAGCTGCCAAGACATTAATATTTTCAAGATTTTCGGATATGGCATCTAGATATTTCTTCCCCACTTTCTTTTCTCTTAGTACGTTCACAGTCTGGAGAGTTTGTCGAACCAATGACATAATAGCACTACCAACTTCGTTTCTCTTATCACGCCATAGAGTGGGCAAAACGCTCTCATCAGATTCTGCTAAACAGTCGGTCCTAAACTCCTCTTTTTGTTTTATATTTGGCTACAATTTAAAAAATTTGTACAAAAATTATTGAAATACAGAAAAATAAAGTGATGGACTCCCCGTAAAATCTCAATCAAAAGAAAAAAAAAAACATAATGGGAAACAAAACAAATCGTGCATTTTGTTACAAAATCAATACAAGATCAATACAAGATCAATAATATAAATTAAAGGTAAAATCACCAAGTATACGGATAATATTAATAATCAATAAAACATCTAAACAATCATATAATATTTACCAAAAGCGCTCTGTTTTCAAAAAATAAATTGCACACACATGTTTACACCACAAACATATAAGGTATTTCACAAAGAACAACAATAATTATAAAATTCTCAAATGCAAACACTCAAATACTTAAATCTATCAGAACATTCGAAAACACCTAAATATTCTTTAAAATTCAATTAATTACAATAAAAAGAACAAGATGGGAGTGTTCTGCGCTAAAAGGCATAAATCGACCATAGTGCACTCAATATTCATTAAGTCTCTCCTGGTGGGAAGAAGAGAAAATAGTAAAAACAATATCCCTGAGTTGGCAGAAAATTCAAAGTGCAAGGAGCAAAACTCAAAAATATCAAGTATCAACAAACGGCGGCCACATTAAGCCTAATCGTTCATCGGAAAAGTAAAACGTTTTAAAAATCTATACTACGTGTTCAAATGCAATAACTTCCTGTATGTAAGTAGAAAAACACATAATCAATCATAAATTAAAGTCAAAAATATCTTGCACAGTTTATAATTAGAGAAAAAAGCATAAACTTATGTTTGGTATGCAAATGAGCATCTCCTCTGACACAGAATACTAAAATCCCTATATCTTTGCGAAAACACGATGCATATCCAAAAGAAGCACTATTTTATAAATCGGAACACCAGTAGATCCTAAAAATCACAAATGTACAAGAGTAAAACCACCATTTCACATAAAAAATGCATAATTGCCGAGAACACTCAAAAAGCCAAGCAACAAGGACGGCGACATGAGCATTCAATGAACTTTTCAACAGGTGAACTTTTCATTCAATGAACTTTTCAACAGGTGTCGAATTCGACCCCGCAGAATCGAAGCATCGACCGTCTTTGTTTTTGCAGCACTGCTTCTCATGTTGGTCTGGTCCCATGATTATCAGGCGAATATGTAATCGAATGTGTGTGTGTGTGATTATGGCAAAGCCTTAAGGGCTATCTGCCTAAGGGGAGGGATGCCTTCGTGGAGGACTTTATAAGGGAAACTGGCTCGTATACACGTTACACATGGGGAAAACCACGAAAACGCCCATGCAGTCAGCCCGTTCGCGGGATTCGAACCTCGGACCGAACTACCAGTGTTCAGCGACTTTACCGCTCGGCCGCTGGTGGACCGAATGGTCCATGAGATGTCCAGTAGAGCTGTACTAGTACCATGCAGATTCTTAGCGGTTCTGGCCTGTTAAAACCCGAGAGGGCAAACAACTTCTCAGACTTGAAGATTCGTATATTCACGTCACGTAGCTTGATTCAGGAACTTGGGCAGTCAGAAACCTGGTTCAATTTAATAATGACTCTTTGCAGAGTTTTTTAAAACAGTTCTTTTGCATAATTAAATATAACTACATCTGCGTACATTTCCTCGAAAATTACGAAAATAAAAAATCAGTTCTCACCCATATAAAATGTAATGATTATATATAGAAAATTTAAAATATTTTTATTTAAAATATAAATCAGCATAGAAACTTTCATGTTTTGTTACGTCACAAGTGAAAAAGTATTTAAGTATAATGTCACTACTGGACAAAAAATATTAATCATTAAGAAAAATCTTCAAAATGTGGCTGTAAATAGTTGAAGTGTGCAATGATAATTCATGCCTCCAGACTATTAAATGACTATCAAGCTACTTTTTTACATCTAGACGAGCTGAGACCATTAAGTTTCAATTTTAAAGGACAGCAGCTCAGAAGACGTTCAACGCTAGCTTCCCCGTCCTCCGTCATCAACCAACCAACCCCAGAACCGGTTCCGAACATCTCCCGCCTCTCTTTCCCTAGCGATAAATCCCTCGTGATGACTTCTGGCTCTCCATTTATTTTTAAAGTCCCCTGTCAAACAATACACTGTACATTTACAAACAACTATGCATTTTCCAGAATTCCAACCAGGGCCTTTCGGAGTGGCAGTCAGCATCACAAACCGATATACTGTCTCAGCGGTACAAACTTTCTTTTGCTAAATGCATGTGCTAACCAGTCACACAATAATAGCACTGCCGAAGAAATGTGATAATCCTTACATTCTCCTCCCCTTAAAGGGCTCTTGGGGAGAGATAAGAAATCCATTCGACCAACTCCAAGTGGCGATGAATTATCGTAGGCTAAAGGATTTTAGGATTTTCGGACGGGAAACGCGAAATATCAATTGGGCTGTGACCGTTATTCAATTTATGGGTAATAAAGTTGCCAAATAGAAGTGATAACTGCTTACTCCTCGAAAATATGCTCGGGGCGATACGATAATTCCTTACAGAACCAAACTTCATTTCAAGAATTCTTGTTAAGGAAGTAAAGAACAATTGGAAAGCTTTCACTGATACATTACCGAAAAAAAAAGAAAAAAAAATAGTTTGATTTCAGGTTATTGTTGAGAAAGCCAAACGTGCCAAATATAAGAAAAGTAACAAACGAAGGTTTACTAATAAATAACTTTCGGAAGATTTTTTTCGTGTAAACTCTTGCACTTCTTCTGTCGTCTCCTGTAAATTAGTGAGCTATATATTTTTTACATACGAAAGTATTTTCTAGTAAATTTTATATGTGTTTTACATATGTGGCTGCCGAGACGGAAAAGTCATTACTGACTCTGACTGCTGTACCGAAGATTCCAATTGCGAGTCCCAGAGAAAGCATTGGTGTAAATTGTTTGTCTCTTCCATAGGATGCAACGGTGGCTCACCTATTAGGTGCTATTAGCTTCAAAAATTTTAAAAAGAGTTTTCTTAAATTTCAACTCTGCAGACCTGTTTTACAAATTAGAAGCATTAGAGCACTGCAACAATATTTTTAAATATTTCAAATATTTAAAAATACAATATTTTTAAATATTTCAAATATTTAAAAATATTTCATTATGAATATTTGTAGAAATTATTATGAAGTATATTGTGTTTCATATAACTAATTTTGATATAGATAATCATTTGCCGTAGATTCTCATCTGATCGGGTGATACCAAAAACAACGCCTGCGGTTTCTGCCAAAATCACGGCTAATCCGATAGCAGATAAAGCACAAGAAAAGGGAACAACTTATTTTATAATTCTCAAGAAAATCAGTGGACGCTCGATAATTCGAATTCGGTTAATTCGAACTAATCCAAAGCCCGCCCCCAAAAAAAATTTTTATTGGAATTAATGTTATAGCTCATTAATTCGAAAAACCATTTTACTACTTCTGTTCATTCGAGCTAAAAATTTGACAAAAACATTTTTTTTTCTCTTTTAACGGAGAAAATACATGATGTGTTTATTGTTTTGTGTGTCAAAATAATTTGTATTTCTTTTCTGTGTAAAAAGGCATGCCTAGACTTTTGCATTTCCGCTAAATATTAATGGCTATTGTCTTACTGTCCACCTCTTATCAGTGCTTAACGGACAAATCTCCCTGGCCTAACCTGTTTCCTTGTATTCATTCTGAAAGCTTTATGAATGGATCGGGGTACGGAAGAACTATTTATTTATTCTATCAATTTTTTAAAATTTCAGTAAAACAGTCTTTACTACAGATTCCAGAGAGCTGCGTCAGTTGTGCCTGCACTGAAAACAAGTTAATGTTCTCCAGTTTTCTTCCTTAGTGTGTTTTGTGAAAATTCAGGATGTCTACACGTCAGGACATCAATCAACCTATAAAAATTCCGGGTGTCTACGCGTTGAAAGTACAAAACTCTAACTTTAGAAGCAAAGGCAGAAATTTTAAAGAAAGTAGAGTGTAAGGATTATGTTAATTTATCTAACAGTTAATTTTGAGTTAAAGTTACTTTCCTATCCTTTTTTAATTTCAAGCTTACAACTTCCGGCCAGAACGTATTTTTAGAATCGCGTTTGAATGAAAATGAGGAGAAGTATTTAACTATGAAGTTTTAATGACTTCGTTAGAGAGAACCAGTGATTCTGGCTACCACGCATTCGCCTTTTTAGGCTTCTCTCTATTAAGCTATTATTACGCTCCGCCGTACTTTAAGCCCTTGTAAGCTTCGCTGTTGTTTAGCGTTAAGGGGCCAACTCTGTTAGAATCTTGGTAGCTTTGGATATATCTTTTTAGTTAAAATTAGTTCGGGCTTGAACTCAGGAACTAAGAAATTTAAGTTTAATTTCTTAGTTCCTGAGTTCAAGCCCGAGAAGTAGCTTTATTGTAAAACTCCAATAAGGAGTTCTGTGAATTAATTTGGAATAATAAAGGGTATTTAACCCTTCCCAAGTTTTATTTTCTGTCTCACAAACTCAAGCGATTATTCGCTTACCAGTTCTTAAGATTCTTCAACTTTAACTGTAACTTAAAAGTACACAGGTTAGAATCTTACAAGAGAATGGCGAATGTGAACCAAATTAGCAGCTGACCATTGAATTGAAAAAGTATCTTCTCAACTTATTTTAAAAAAGGAATCAATTTTAGATTCATGGTAAAAATATAAATTTTCCAGAGGAAGGAAACTCGTGAGAAAAAGCGTCTCAAGAAAGTCTAGAAAAAGCAGTACTACTATACTTTCAGGAGGCTAGATCTCGAACATTTCCGATAAATGGATCCCTATTACAGACGAAGACTGATGAATTGGCATGTCGAAAGTTTATTGAAGATTTTAAATGCAGTGATGGATAGCTTTCTTGATTTAAGTCAAGGCGCAATATTTCATATCAAACTATATGTGGCCAAATCTCTGATGTAAACGAAGACCTATGTACTTATGCACTAATTTCGGTAGGAAACTGTTACAGCTTTTCTCTACAATCTGCAAAAGATATTTTTAATACGGACGGAAACTACTGTTTTTTATAAACCCTTGCCGAACATGATATTTAATTTTAAAGAGGATGCTTGTGTAGGAGGTAGAGGTATTAAACAGAGGAATGCAGCTTTAGTTTGTGCTAATACGGATGGGAGCGAATATATGTGCTAATAGGGTTGCAGTCTAAGAATCCACTGTGTTTTAAAGGAATTAGAACACTGTCAGTTGATTATGTATCCTGTACAAAAGCATGGATAACACGAGACATCTTCAATAACTGGTTAAAAAGACTAGATAAGCAGTTTCCGAGGAAAAAGCGTAAAATTATGTTATGTTTTCTCCTTATGTAAAGTTAAATTATATACTACTGTGGATAAAAATAAATCTTATATACAACAATATCATCTGCTATTATCAACAATATTGTTATCCTACGTATTAATTTATGTTTTTTGTTTTTTGTTTTTGTAAATATTTAGCTTTATTGCGCGGTTTATGGTAGTATACTTGCATCCTTTTGCATTAAACAATCTTAATATTTTTAGACAGGGTCCGGTTATTCCGCATTCCGGACAATTCGAAAGCTGGTTATTTGGAAGTTGACTGTACTTCTATTACTTTAAATGTAAAGAGTGATGGCGAAACTTAAATAATAATCTTTTCACTAGAATCTAGCAATTTGGTTTATTGCCTTTTATTCTGAACTTCAGATACCTGGAAGGTTATGACGTGCCATTTCATTCTCCAGATTCTTTCCCCAGATTTTATTCAGCAAATCATTTCATATGAGTAGTTTTCTTCAAGTCTAGGTAAATATTAAGTATAATATTGCTAGTGATGTTGATATACGAAATCATATCACATATTGTGCCTGCAACTTTATCACTTACAAATGTAAATTACATTAAATTTCAACTCTGTCTTATTTAAAAGTTGGTGGAACATCATTTCCTCTAGTTTTCATTCTAAGGCTTTTGTTGTCATTTCCCTATTATGGTGACCTTTATGCTAATTACTGCTTCTTCCTACACATTGCTTACTAGATTACACCGGTGTATAATTCTCCTGGAACTAATTCATTATGAAAGGCTTAGATGTTTCTAAATTAATGTGGAATTATATACAGATCTTAATTTAATATATCGATTCATCCAGCAAATGTTGTGAATCTAGAATAATGATGTATATGATAATAAGTACTGAATACATCCGCATAATGCGCAGAATTATTAACGCTTAGTTAATGTTACGCACATTTGAATAATAAACTGCTTAAAAATTCTTGAAAATTCATTTTTTTAATATACATATTTTTAGGCTAAATCTTTACTTTAGGTCAGCCTAGATTAAAGCGAATCGCATAAAAAGGACAAATATTAAAAAAAGAAGCAATATTTTCGTCTAGGTATTTTTATAGGACCAAAGTTATAAGGACATATTTCACTGTTTTTATCTTTCATCTAGGCTGATAAGTTTAGTGTTCTCAAATTATCATAACTTCTTAAACTATCATAAGTTCTTAAAGTTCCTATTTCTTTCCTTCACTGAAAGAAAAGAATAATATTCAAGGTACAGTTAGTTTTAAATTCCATTACCTGTTTTTGACGTATCAATTCACTCTAATCTTGAATTAAACTATTTAAACTAATCGTTAATTAACTTTTTGCAAATTGGCTATTATTTATGCTGTACCACCAAAATAGAAATCTGCTGTCTCGTAACTTGTTAAATAAGGCGAACCTAATATCAAATAACATATTATTTAACATTAATTAACAAAGCCTGGCTAATTTTTCAAGTCTCCTGCTTCCAAAAAACCTAGTGTATCTACAGTGGCGCCCGAACTAAAAAGGGTGGCGCATGATGATTCTCCCCACCCAGGATTTAACGTCTGGGTCCCCTAAAATCCTCCAGTCGCATTTTAAAAAGAAGGAGTGTATAAGGTATTTCTCCCGCCTTCTTAACGTGCGTTCGTGGTGTAGTGGTCTGCATGCTCGGCGCGTATTCCAAAGGTCCGTGGTTCAATTCCCGCCAAGGCGTTGCTCATTTTTCACATGTCCTGCTTCAAAAAAAAAAAAAAAACAATCCTAGCATCTCTACAGGGTCTAAAACTCTTTTATACCTAAGTAAAATAGCCATTTACCAGTTCTAAAGCCTTTTCTCATGTTCACATGTGGTGGCGAAGGGCAAGAGGTATTTCAAGATTCAGCGATAGTGAATTTCGCAATCGGTACAGTCACAGTTAACTTGCACCTGTATAGCTATTCGAAATTCCTTTTTCGCATTAGCTAATTTATGTCTTTTTCTGAACTGAGCTCATTTTTTATACAGTTTACCTCGTAGAAACAGTTGGTTTTTTTAGAGAAAGAAACAGGAAAGAAAGCAACAGTGCCTTCGCCTCAATCTTCCAAAGCCGGTTAAATGTACTAAACCCTGGAGATGTTTAGGCAATAAAAATCAGCTGTGCGTTTCGTAAATTTGTAAGACTAGTTTCGAAGGTTTGAATTCAGAACTTCTTTCTTCACTGCAGTACTGAAAATGACTAAGGTTAAGCTTATGCTCACGGAATAAGAATACCAACAATAAATAAGAAAACTCGAGAAAAATCAATCAAACTAAGAAACAAAGGTACTGGCGCCATCTAATGATAAAAGTGGAATAAACTATGAAATAATTTCCATAAAAGCTGAGGGTTGAGGAAATCATTTTATAGGTGTATCGCTAAGTATGGTTAAATAAGTTAAGGTTAGTTATTTGCAGCTGCACGGCTTCTTATTCAAATAGGCTCAAATTTAATTTGCATTATTTTTTATTTAAGCATCGACTACCCTTTCGAAGATGAGCGCAACCTCCTCTAAACAAGAAAAAAAAGCATAGAATTTGAAGAAATGATTCTTCCCTTATTCCTTTAGAAATGCACTTTATTGAAGGAATTCGATCAAACAAGAACATATTTCAAGCATTTGAAGAAATCGATTTAAGGGAACTTATTTTTAGAAATATATAGTTCAAATGAATTCAAACTAGCAGACAAAGAGGAAAAATGTAACTAAGACAAATATGATATTCAAAATTCAACTGAAGAGAATTAAAATAAAATAGAATAATCATGTTTTTCAAGCAATAAATAATACGTACGTAAATAATATTCTGTTAAGTAAAGTAAGCATCAATCAAAATATCTTTTATTTTATGCAATATAAGAATCAGTTAATCAAACATCGAAGAACCAAAGAAAAAGAACGTACAGCAAAGATAGATTAAAAACTTTTCAGTGGATTTTTAATGAGTCCAAAGGGGCTATTTGCCCAGAAGGACTATTAATTTCGTTTTAGCATTTTGCGTTGATTCGCTATAAACGTTGATTCGCTTTTCAAATTGTTGCCATTGAGAGCAAGTGGAGGACCTTTAGTATTTATATAAGGCACAGTATTGTGCTTCACAGAGGTTGATTGGGATTCGGTAATTTAGTAATATCAGGATATTGTAACAATAATTTACCAAATACATTATCAACGCAAGAAGATTTTAGAGAAAAAATATTACAAGAATTTAAATTGGCAGGTACTTTAAAATTTGTTGTTAAATCAATTAGACGCTTGTTACGTAAATCGGGAGATGAGTAATATAAAAAATCTACACCTATGATCGAATATGTAACATTACAAATATAAAAAGAGAAAGTAAAATTGCGTCTCAAACCAAAATTAACAGTTATTGTTTTGCGACCATACGCATTAACGGACGAACCATTAGCAACACGAAAGGTTTGGAGTACTGGTGCTTTCAGTTCAGATTTATTTGCAACAATTAAACTGGCATCACTCCCCGAGTCTATTAAAAAAACACCTACCTATTTACGGGTCACTAATGAAAAGGCGACGCGATGTATGAGGATGGGAAGAGTCGGTCGCCTCTACTCTTCCTCTTTCAAGTTTCCCTTGTAGAAACTCGGAGAAACGCACTTTTTTGCATTATCCTTGAACTTTCGATGATACCAGCACAAAATTTTGTCACGCGATTTGGAACGTTTGCGAGGCGCAAAATTGGTACGAGATGAACACCTGGAACGACGAAGTTCGGACACTTCTTTTCCAAGAGCTTTGATTTCTTCACGAAGTTGAGCTGAAGAAGACCAGTTGGCATTCGCCGAAGAAGATTCGCTGTTAGAGACGATGGCGGATATATTCGTGCTGTTGATAGCTAAAATTCGATCAGCTACTTCCGCAGCTTTGTCCGAAGTAATAGGAGATGGAAGCTAAAATATTTTGAATAGGAACAGGCATCGCTTGTTTAAAGAGTTCCAATAAAAGTGAATCGTCTATGTTGTGATTCTCTGCGCGACGTTTCATCATGCGGAGAAATTCGCTATGTTTTCTATCTCGGAAGCTTTCGCCTGCTAACAACCGACAATCTCTAGAGTCTGGATTCCGAACATCTTTCTATAACTTTTGATTTGACATCATCATATGGGTTAACTTTATCGGGCGAAGAACATAGTAATAAGTAAAGCAAGTTCGAAAACCTCAATAAAAACATATTATTAAGTGATAATGAACAACGAATAAGAAGTGTGCTGAGCGCAAAAATTATTCATTTATAAAAATGCAATTGCAGGGATTGTAGTTAAAACTTGCAATATTAATTGTATGAGACTCTGATTTTCGTAATTATTGCATAATTTTGTTTTACTGGTTATCTGGTTTAGCAAGACTACTGTTTTTACTCTACCTTCTTGATTAATCGATTATGGCAAAGCCCTTGCGAACTATGTACTGAAGGTAAGGACGTTCCGTGAAGAAATTTCAACCCAAAAATGGCTCGTATTCACGTGACACATGAGTAAAAACTCGGAAATGTTAGTAAGCTATTTCACTGGAATTTGAACTTAAATTAGGCTAGCAGAATATAGCTATTTTATTCACCCGGCCTTTATTCATTTCGCAGTAAAATATTTAATATTTTTCTCACGTTATTTATATGCGAATTATATTTTGACCGGCATTTAAACTAATTTAACTATTTAACCCAGAAGGATCTTAGTCTCGAAACGGCATTTTGTTCACTATAAATGTCTGTTTCACTTTTCAAATTGTTGACACCAGTATTAACCTCCAGTTTTATGTTTAAAGAAATCTTATTAGCCCAGAACTCTCTTAGTTTCGAAACAGCATTTTGCATCGTTTCACTATAAATGTCCGTTTTTGCCACTAAATACTATTATCGCCTTGTATTATGTGGTACTTTTGTGGCAGCTATTATATTTAAAGTAATTATGTAATAAAGAATCTGCATGAATGTATGCATATTTCTCACACTGTAAAACAACTACGGTAGGTAGAGCCAGCAAATTTCGAATAATGTAGTCCCCCATCCGAATATGGGAATCTGGAATTTGATTATTGTCTATTTCATATTTTGTAAACCTTTAACGAATTTTTGATTAACAAACTCAACAATTTCAAAGTGAGCAGTGATAACACTGAACGGAACAAAACGCTTTTATCTCCAGTGCACGAGCTTTTCTGTCGGAAATTCTAAAAATATGCTGTTTTTAAATATTATTTTTATCCCAAAGGGACATTAGCCCAAATGCTCTCGAAACGTGCAGATGTATGTAAATGAAAACCCCTTAAGGGAGTAATACAAGATCTCAAATCTTTCAGATGTTATGTATGTGTTTTATATAAAACTTATTTTATTTTATTTCATATACTTCAATTAACTTTTATTTTATACATAAACGTAATAAAGCCTCCCTGTGGCCGAGCGGTAAAATCGCTGAACACTAGTAATTCAACCGGAGGTCATATACCGGTAAACGGACTGCCTGTGGGTTAGTTTCCAAAGTTTTTCCAATATGTAACTGCAATAAGAATTATTTTTACTTATATAAATTATATCTTATGTAAATGTCATACTCATGAAAATTAAAAGTTACAGAACCTTCATTAGAGGGAATTATTAATGGTCCTTGAAACGAATGGAAATTTTTTAACTACCTGGAAATTTCGCTCAGCTGAACAGCATGTGAAGGAACTTCATATCAGAGTAAAAAAATTATTTTTATATAATGATTTTTTCGCCTTCTTCTTGAATAAACTTTAGCAGTTTATCATTTAAGCTGAAAAATTAAAGCAGGCACAAGGCACTAACAGATTTGAAAAGATATCTGAAGAAGCAATGACAGTGAGAAAGAAATAAGATCCAGCAATTTTCGCCATGTCTGCGAAGAAAGAAGATATCTGTTATTATCCTGCAGAAGTAAAGCTCCAGTTCTATTCGTTCAAGTACGCTGCACTTCTATTGCTTTCTACCAGCCAAACATTCAGCTGCTACATTTGCAGTCCCATCAGAAACTAATCAAAACTGTAGTCGAGTATTATGGATAGTTCACTGTGTATCACCACACTGCAACTATTCCTGTTTTCTCTCTATTCCTATAAAGATTTGTTTTTCGTTACTAATACTCAGTTCATTTCAAGACTATTCATTTTATTTCATTTCATAGATTGCTATGGATGAAACCTAGCAAATAATTACTAACAAAATTTGTATCACAGACACAATTTGAGATTTTCACGTACGCAGCCAAGTTGCGTAAGTAATATTGAAGGCAGATTCCTATGGGCGGAGTGTCTTTAAATTTTCCGTATCATTTAATACTCGCATCCGTTATTTTCTGTACAACTTGTGCTGCCTTACGCATACACCCTCAGAGCAAATATGGTACATATTTGATTATAATCGTATTTTTCCTTGTATTAGCTTATACGAAATAACATAGAGAAATTCTAGAAGTCAGAAACACTTGAGTAGTTTTTCTATTGCTGTTTTATTACTAATCTAATAATAATTTGCCTTTACTAATTATTGTCATTTGAAAACAAATGAATCCTTTTGAATCACTCTGCAGAGCTAGGCTACTTGATTCGGTGATTGTAAACTGTGTACATGGGAATTGCTAGCTATCTGGATAAAATTCTTCAAATTTGTTGGATGGAAATCTATTACTATTGTACTGAAATCGCTCCTTTTTACTTTAATTAGCTGAAAAAAAGGCAGAAAATGTTTTAATAAGAATAAAGGAGAAATCGAAAGGCTTTCTTCCGTTTATTTTGAAAATATGTCAATGTCTAATGAAAAAGGAATTTACAATGAGGCTGCATCCATGAGTATGCGATTACAGCAAAGGGTTGATTTTCACTTTACTGTTTTGCGTACTTCCAGTCTTTACTTGTTTATTTGTCTGTTTGTTCTTTTTCTTCTTGCAACCAGAGTTCAAAGTATCATATTTACAGTTCTAGCATTTTCCGATAATTTTGAGTACTTTTATAAGCATTTTCAATACATTACTCATAGAGTATGTCCTAAAATGATACAGCTATTTTAAACTACGTTTCATATCAAATTTTTATTTGTCAAATGCCAGTTACATTGGCCGTTAGGCCATTAAACTCCTTCCTTACCAATAGCGTTGAAATCTACAAGAAAAATTTGTATATCAAATATCAAATAAATCATATCAAATAAAGATTTCCAATTTAGCAAGTATGAAACTAAAATAAATTCTGGGCTAATTTTATAGCATTTAGTGTAAATTAATTTCATGTAACTATGAAATCATTCATTTTATTTTAATGTTTTGACTTAAGCGCTAAAGATAGTGCCATTTCTATAAAATACACGTGTTTTGCAATTTTACCCCCGTTCAGAATGCATTTTCGATCGGGAAGATAAAATTAAAAAAAAAAAAAAAAAAAACAAAAACGCGATGTTGAAATGCAAATGCACAATTCATTTTCCTGAGTTTAAATAAGAATTTTATCTAGTATGGAGTGAAGAAAGTATTAATGACGCAGGAACAATAATAATTTAACATGTCGGAGCAAACCTTCAATTTCAGGATATTTTAAAGGATCATTCGTTATTTCATTATTCTACTTTATTACTAAATTTTATGTCAAACATCAAAGGTATTGTTCGGCATTGCATCAAAGGTATTGTTCGGTTTTCAAATCAAAAGAGAACAGTTCTATTCCTAATGAACGACTCAGTTATAATCATCAAAGAAGTATTCTAGGATATAGCTTTTCTAAAACTATTCTTCATCACATTAAGAAAAAGTTTCGATCATTTGTAAAACAAATGTAAAAATTCCTCATCAGAATGCGAGCTGTCACCTCTGTTTGCTCAAATATCATAATAAAATATTCCGTGAAGTAAGTTTTCGAATGATTTTGTAGAGTCATTAAACTTGTGAAAGTAGAGAACACGAAAAATGTGCAATGCCGTAGCCTGAATTCGAACTCTGGATCTCCTAATTGCTAAACGGAAGTGCTTTCAGTCACACCGACAAGGTACGTGGTAAGGAGGGGAAACGTGCCGTATATTCCTTACATTCTTTCACCACTTAAAGGGAACTGGGAAGGCAAGGCCAAATTCTGGTTGTTATTACTAAAACATAGTCTTATCATTAAATATCATTAAAATAAAAATACTTCCTTCACTCATCCCAGATACCGAGCAATCCAGAAAAACTAAAGACAAAACTTGCTCACTTACCTGGGTAGTGTGATGTTGAATCTGTAATAAAAACTCTAATATGTTGATTTATCTAATTATATTCTTTCTATACTACAAAATATATACATTTTTTAACAATTGTCGGGAAATTTTTCTGGCCCCGAAAGTTATTACACACTTAATCAGTTCACGTCACGAGGTCGAAAAGGGAAAAATCCTTTTTTTCTTCCTACTTCAATGACAGCCAACGCCATCTGTGTCTCGTACATCAAAATGAAGAGATTTGGTTTTAATATTTGTTAGATACAGCTAATCAGTTTCACAACACTCCCACCTTTTTGATTTTCAGAAGGAAAATCAAAAATCAAATAATGGTATCCTTAGTACAGGAACACACTTCTAGAGGGTACAGTTTACTTACAGGACGAATCAGTATGCCATTTCTAGTTTTCACTTTTACAACTCTACACGTCCATCTCTGCTTGTACAAAGTTCTTGGACACGAGCAATTGGCCAGTTCACTCTTTTAAGGTTCTCACAACCTATTAGCACGATGTCTCCAACTTTTAATTCACAGTCCGTCTGTCCATGCTTTTGTACTAACTGTCCAAGGTACTCCTTGCGGAAACGGCTACGAAATTGTTCTCGAAGTTCCTGGCAGAAACGCTGACGAGCCAAGAGTTTATTTCGATCTAAAGCATCCAAATCTGCTGTACCTGAAACATTAACGCCTTCCATGTCCTGTAAGAACATGGAAGGCGTTAATGGTAGAAGGTCCTCAGAGTCATTTGACACATAAGTTAGTGGTCGACAGTTTATTACGGCTTCCACATCACAGATGACGGTGAGTAACTCTTCGTAATTGACTGCAGCTTGTCCTAAGACTCTCACAATCAAATTCTTGGCTGTGCGGATTAGACGCTCCCACCATCCGCCCCACCAAGCAGCAGTGGGCGGAATGAACTTCCAAGTGATGGGATGCAAAGTTTCCTGAGCAATTACCTTTACCCAGTCAACCTTTTTCAGCAATGCAGATGTACCGACGAAATTTGTGCCGTTGTCTGAATAAACTGTAGATGGCCGACCTCTTCTGGCTATGAACCGATGAAACGCTTGAATGAAGCATTCGGTACTTACGGATGTCACTAGTTCCAAATGTACACATCTATATACAGCACACGTAAACAGTACTACCCAGGTTTTGTTTTTATTTTTGAGAATCAGAGGGCCACATAAATCTATGCCGGTAAATTCAAATGCGAACGCATCTCGAACTCTGTCTAATGGTAATTGAATGAGTGCAGTAGTTGGAGGTTTTGCTGAAAATCGTTTACAACGGACGCACTGTTTCACCACCGATCTAATTCGGCGTCTTGCACCAATGATCCAGAATTCTTCTCTAATTATAACAGTTAATGCTTGTACGCCGGCATGAGAATGCTTTAAATGGTAATCTCTAATTAAACAGACAACAATATAATGCTTAGAAGGTAATAAAATCGGGTACCGGAATGCATAAGAATCATCTCGTTCGGTGATTTTCGTTTTTACTCTTCTTAAGCCACTCTGATCTCGTACGGTCAAAAGACCATTGATGGAGTCTCCAGTCTCTGGAAAACTCTCCCCCTGAACAAGTGAAAGAAGTATAATTTTAGATTCCTTTATCTCGGAAGCAGACAGAAAAGGCTCTTTATTTACAATTTTCTTTTGACAATTTTTGATAAATCTCTTTATCCAACCTAAAACTCTTAACATTTTTGAAAATTTAGAGAACTTCTCACACCACTTAACTTTATCCGCTTTTGTAGTTATACTAAGATTTACATTTAAATTTATGCCTTTCCTGCGCTCTGAAAAAACTAAAGTTTCATTTGGCTTAACCTCTAAATTTGGCCAGCTATCTCTAGGGTCTTTGAGCCAAACAGGCCCTCTCCACCAATTTAATTCGAAAAACTGAAGAGGGGAACAACCACGAGAAGGTAAATCAGCTGGGTTAGAATGACCCTGTACATATGACCACTGATTTGCTTTAGTGAAAGCGCAAATTTCCTTCACGCGATTGCCCACAAAAGTCCCCCACGCATCATTTCTTTGAATCCAAGATATGGCCGTGGTGGAATCGGTCCAAAAATATATTGGGATGTCATCCAATGTAAGAGCTTCTGTCACATATTTGGAAAGACGCACGCCCAAAAGACAGGCCATAAGTTCTAGACGGGGAATAGTAAGTTCTTTTAAGGGTGCGACTCTTGACTTAGCCATTACAAAACTGACTAATGTTTCTTCTTTAGTTTCGCATCTCAAAAATATTACCGTGGCATAAGCATGCTTGCTAGCATCACAAAATACATGAAGTGTCCAGGAACTTCTATCTCCAAAACCTATACGTCGCGGTATTCTCAACTTATTCAAAATTTGTAATTTATTATACCACCTCGAAAATTTACTTTTGATACTATCTGGTAATGGAGTATCCCAGTCTGCTTTTATCGCCCAAATTTCCTGTAGCAGTAACTTTGCAGGCCATAAAACAGGTGTCAAGAAACCCAAAGGATCAAACATAGTCTGCGTTACTGACAAAACCTCTCTTTTAGACAAATTATCCGAAACTAATACAGTCTTAATTTCAATATAAAGGTTATCTTCTATTCTGTCCCACATAATTCCTAAAACTGGTACAGAATTCTCCATTGTGGACTCAGTGCACAAAGTACTTTGGGTTAGTTCCACATCTTTTTCTACTGGGCCATAGGTCCACATACGTAAGTCCATTTTTGCTTCAGCTAATATTTCAGTAGAAGATTTCACAAAATTCACAAGCTCCTTTTCGTTATCAACAGAAGTCACACAATTATCAATATAAAAGGATTTATTTAATTTCTGAGCAATAGAACTTTGTTCCTTTGGTACTTGTGCCAAATGAACTGAAATAACCGCTCCTAATAGAAAAGGGCTAGACTTTACTCCAAAAACTACCCTCGTATGGCGGAAAACCTTCAGTACATTATCTTTCTCCCACCATAAAAATCTTAAAAAGTCCCTATCTTCTTTCCGTAATTCAATCTGTAAAAATGCACGCCGGATATCAGAGGTTACGCCAATGCATTTTTCTCTAAATCTTAACAAAATTGAAGGGATTTCTTCTATTAAATTTGGTCCTTTTACTAAATAATCATTAAGGGAGGACGATCTATTAACTTTACATGATGCGTCAAAAACAGATCTTATCTTAGTTGAGACACTGTCTGGTTTAAATACTGGGTGATGCGGTAAGTAGTGCCCTTTATAATTCAGTTCATTGTCTGGTACTATTTCAATTACACCCTCCTCCATCCATTCATTAAAAATTCTATCATATTCTTCATATTTATGTAAAGACTTGAGTTTTCGGGTGACACTGAACAATCTTTTTTCTGCTACATGACGATTTGATGGCAATTCTGCGTTATATACTAACCAAGGTAATCCGACACAATAACGACCATCTTCGTTTCTGGAAAGAGAGTTTAAAAATTGTTCGTGGGCAATTTCTTCCTCAGCAGCGTTAGTTGAATTCTGGTGAGCATCTAATATTCCGATCGTTTCTAAACTCCAAAGATCGGAGATTTTAAAGTCGTGACCCACTAAACTTGCACACAAAATGGAAGCATCTTTATCTTTGTGATTAACAAATTCCTCCGATACACCACAAACTGTCCAACCAAGTTTTGTACAAACTGCTGTTAGTCCTCCTTTTAATTGTTTTACTGATCCCGTGAGAATTTTTCCATAAATATCACTACCGATGAGCATTTCTATTTTTGGACAATCTGCTCCCAGATCCGACAACCAAATGTTGTTTCGTTTTAATTCTTTTAATATTGGACCCTTGGGTACCCGAGGTATATCCCCACATATTATGTCTTGATCTAAAAATTCAAATTCTAGATCTGAATACTTACGCGGACTGGCTGAACATAATTTTACCAAATATTTGTTATGCATCTTTGCCTCTGTTCTGGCACCTCCAAATAAAGTAAGAGCAACATTTTCTTTGGAAATAATTGGTAACCCCAATTCAGTGGCTAATGATTTCAAAATATACGATTTCTGGGAACCACAATCTAAGAGTACTCTAACATCTTTATGCTTTTTGACAACAGCTACTCTTACGCGTAAAGTCATTAAAGCTACGTCAGCGGTACAAGTTTGCCTGGCTGTAGCCGTATGTATGCTGTCTATTTCTGATTTTTCTGTAGGAAGTTCAGTTTCATTATTAATGTCCGGACACAAAATAACTGAGTGTGATTTACCACAAGCAAAACACCTAACAAACTGTTTACAGAACTTTGCCATATGATTTGGTTCCAAGCATTTTAAACAGCATTTTTTCTCCTTAACTTTAGAAATCCTTTCATTAAGAGATAATGAACGCGCATCGTAACAATTTTTACTATCATGCATTTTACCACAAAAAATACATGCATGTTCTCTGGTTGTAAGAAAACCTGTGGCAGTGGGAACATTTCCCTGTTTCTTAAATTTAAATTTACATTTTCTTTCCCTCTTTGCTTTATCATGATATCCTTCTTTACGACTAACACCATCGAGTCCATTACGCGCCAATTTTAATCTCTCCTCACCCTCCACTTCAGACTTTAAAAATTTCATTAAGTTGGAAAGGCGAGAAAGATCAGTTCCTTCAGGCTGGTTAAAGAGCGAACTCCTTTGCCACGCCTTTAAAACATCCTCTGTGAGACACGATTCCACCATCGGAAATAACCACGATGTGTTTCCGCTCGATTTAAGACCTAAAGACTCTAAGGCTCTCAACTGAGCTTCAATTTTATCATACAGTTTATCAAGAGGTAATTTATCCTTTTGATCTGCCTTCACATTAGAAACAGTTAATTTAATTAGTTCCCTAACATACACTTCTACCAATAATTCAGGTTTCCCAAAACGTTCCTTCAAAGCTAAAACAGCTTTATCATAATTTTCCGAAGTCACCGGGTAGCTTTCAATGAATTCTTTAGCACGTGATCCGGGCTTCATACACTGAATCAAATAGGAAAATTTGTCACTTTCATATAAATCAGGGTCAGTGTGAATTTTCTCAAACTGCGACCAAAACGGTAACCAATTTATCAATTCCCCATCAAACTTCTTAAGTTCGATTTTCGGAAGTCTATACTGTTTAATCTTACTACAACAAATACCAGCACCATCATTTGGTCTTGTTTCTAAATTGATTTCATCTGAAAATTGCAATTTTTCATTAATTTGCCGAGTTAGTGTTATGAAATCATCAGAATACACCTCGCGACTTTCGATTTCTTTAGTAACATCATCCTCTAAAGTTTTCCCGTCTTCAGCTAACAAATCAAGAATTTTATCATCTACATTTTTTGTATCTGAATATACATTTTGTAGTTTAGTAAGTTTATCTCGTACTAAATCTACAGAAAAATCTTCTTTTACTAATTCCGTTTTTAAAATATTAGCAGTTTTTGCAAAAGAAGTGCGTAAACCTGCCCGTTTAAGTTTCAGAGCCTTTAAAGCTTCCATAGTTAACTTTCAAAATAAAACAAACTGCTTTACAAAAAATAGTTTCGAATTTAAACTTAATTATACTTTAATACATCAAAAACTATCTATAACCATTAAAATATTTTTTTTAAAGTTTATTTCTTAAGAGTCCTGTCACGGGACGCCACGTTTTGTTATTACTAAAACATAGTCTTATCATTAAATATCATTAAAATAAAAATACTTCCTTCACTCATCCCAGATACCGAGCAATCCAGAAAAACTAAAGACAAAACTTGCTCACTTACCTGGGTAGTGTGATGTTGAATCTGTAATAAAAACTCTAATATGTTGATTTATCTAATTATATTCTTTCTATACTACAAAATATATACATTTTTTAACAATTGTCGGGAAATTTTTCTGGCGCCGAAAGTTATTACACACTTAATCAGTTCACGTCACGAGGTCGAAAAGGGAAAAACCCTTTTTTTCTTCCTACTTCAATGACAGCCAACGCCATCTGTGTCTCGTACATCAAAATGAAGAGATTTGTTTTTAATATTTGTTAGATACAGCTAATCAGTTTCACAACACTGGTGGTGGCAAATTATCGTCCGCCACGTCTTAGTTCACATGCAACTGTGGAATGTTTTTTTTTTTTTTTTTTTTTTTTTTTGAAGCCAGGGAAACGAAAAAATCTACAGTGCCCTCGCCGGGATTCAGCTTCTGAACATTCCCAATAATTAGCCAGATGTGCTTCTAATTGCACCTCGAAAGTACACTTTAAGGAGAAGGAAAATGTCTCACTGTTTGACCTGTCGAAACGATAAATTCTCACTATAACAGACAAAATAGTCTTATTTTGAATTTTATGTAATGCCATATTTGACCATAAAGTTTTTCAATTTTTATGAGTATCATTATTATTATTGTTGTTGTTGTTATTATTGTTATTATTGTTATTATTGCTTTTATTATTATTATTATTATTATTATTATTATTTGTTTATAACTTTTGGTAACGACTGCATTTCTGCATTTTTAAACTCTTTCTAATTGGGATGAGCTAGATGAGATTTCCGTGGATTACGTTCTTGTAACCGGGTAGAGTCAGATTCTTTTTTAGTCCTCTGAGGAAGCAATCTTCTTTTCAGACAGATAGTCCTCTTTAGACTTTCCTAAATTAGTTACCTAACTAGCCTGATCTCGCAGTCGAAGTCGTTTATTGGATGGTAGTAATGTTGTATGAGATGAGTATTTCATATAAGTTGTTCTATAATTTAAGATACTATTAGAAATCTAATTAAAACTAAGAAATTGGTTCTAATATGCCATTTTTATATGAAATGCTCTTAACTATTCTTAGAATCAATATTGATTTACTGTTAATTACTTCAGAATTTTTGATTTGGTATGAAATTTAAATTTTGAATGATTCCATCATTTTATTATCCACTGTTTATGCTGTGCTTTAACTTTGGATATAATATATAAATATATATATCCATAGTTATGGATATTTAGCTATAGCTATAAGTACTCCGAAAAAAAAAGGTAAATAGAAATTGTAGTATAATTATATGGAAATATCTGAGAAAAAGGAGATAAAGAGAAAAGATGTATATTTAGAAGATTCGAAAAAACGTATTATTGAACTTCCAAAAAGATTATTTTCCATAGGAAGTAAAACAATTTTTTCTTCCCGATTTCGTTCTCTCTATTTCTCTTCCTTACCCTTGTTTAAGAGAAAATTAGTAAAAGCAAGAATATAGGGGCTCAACATTTCGAATGAAATCTCAAATCTTTATAGATATACATGCTCTTAAACTTACGCTTAAACTTAAATATTATATGCTCTTTCAACTTACTTACCAAACCGGATATAGATATGTAGGTAAAAAAATACCTATATATCTATATCCTGTTAAATATATATGCTCTTAATTTCGCAACTTTCTTCTGAAGAACAGTCTTCAAATATGAGAACGTAATTTAAGATAGAAATTAGAGTCAATTAGTCTCCTTAAAAAATGATAGTTTAGATTAGGTTATTTTTCTTCTCTTCCTCTTTCTCCTGCTATATTTCTTAATCAGATAGGATAATATTTCAGTCACTGAATCAATAAGATAACTGAAAATCAATCATTTATTTATTATTTAGAAAGGCAACATGATACAGCGCAAATAGTTTAAAACTGAATGTTTAATTTTTAAACCATTTTTATCTTATTGCACGAAATTTTTGTTTCTTATTGTACGAAGAAATTACACTGGATTTCCTAACATATTTTTCTCTTTTGCATAAATTTTATTGTCTGATATTGAGAGGAGAAAATTGTACGAATAATTTAATTTCCCAAGGAAGCGATTACAGTAAGACGATAATGAAAAGTAATCATGGATAAACAACAGGTAGCCATCACAATAATATTTCTTTAAAAGAAACGTGTATTCCCTTAAGAATACAGAGTAATATTAATAAGATTACTTCATTTCTATTTCTCTGTAACTTGAATCTCGTCAGTAGTTGTTGCCTTACTCCTTGTGCCACAAATCATCCATACATCGTTTGAGAAGGTAAATGTGCAACCTATTTAGCGAAATCGTCGACTGAATGTTAGTTTCGTGTTTGTTTTTCTGTGATGGGTCGGTTTCTGTATTAAGATAGCATAAAATTCAACAATTAGAAGAGACGTTACCTCCTCAGGTAGTTTAAATGTTTGTTCTTGCTAATAAGACAAATAGTAAGAACCCGTTTTAAAACTTAGGGAAGGAGAAAATTGCGCGAATGTTTTTTAAACTTTCGCATAGATGGACTCAAGGATTATGATGTGCCATACAGGTGGTAAATTAAATTCTGAGATCCTGGAGCTAAAAGGTTAATGGAAAACATAAGCAAGCAAAACTTCATTTATGATTTGCTATTCATCATACGGAAGAACTGTGAATAAAAAATATTGCCAGCCAGTCATTAAAGCAGCAGCTCTTAAATAAAAATTGCATTTGGCGCAAATATTTATATTTTTGTATTTTAAATTTTAAAAATATTATGTTTGTTTAAAATACGAGATCAACCTTTTATAAGTTGCCTAGCCATTATAGTACTTACATTTATAAAAACTTTTGTCTAGTGAAAGAAAATAAAACACAAAAATATGACTCCCGAACAAAAAAAAAAATATTGGCCAACAGATTTGATATTAAATTCAGAACCCTACAGAAAATGTAAGGCAAAATGTTTGTAATTGTACTTAACGAATAATAAAATATCAGTTTTAAAAATGTTTGTGATGTAATAGATTAAGAGACGAGTATTTCCAGGCAGATTACTGTAAAATGTATTAATCAATTTATACATAAATTTGATTCAAAATGAAGATTTTATTTATGAAATCATAGAGAATTCGTGTTCTAGAAAGCTCTGGCAGGATACAGTTTTGACATATACTAAACTTGCAGTATTATTTACAATAGTGAAAAATGAAAAACTTTTGTGTGTTAAGGAATTTTTGTACTATAACGAGGTTAAGATTCTACAGTGATGAAACTTCATGAGAATATTAATAATGTATTTTTGAAAACTGAAATAACTTGTATGAAAATTCTTTCGGTATACCAAAAATAACAAAATTATAAATTTAAGGCACAAGTAAATAACAAAAGAATATTACTGTACATCATTTAAGGAACAAATAATCAACTTGGAATTACATCTATTTATTTATTAACCACCCTTCAATGCAATTCTGTGGGTGTGCCCAAAGCAGGCACACTGATTGAATAGAGCTTCGAGAAAGAGTGCTAAAGCGAGCATTGCTGGGAAGTGCGTAAAAGAGTAAGAGAATTTGTCTACGATTAAAAAACACTAGATTCTGAATACCATAATAGATTTAGCATTACCCAGGGTGTTCCACGAGAAGATCTGCTACTCTACACCCCTCATATATCTGTTTTTGGTTATATGATGATTACATGCGTATGAATGGAAAAATTAATTTGGGTATATGACATTTACATTATTTACATTTCATATTTCCACTTTAGTCTATTTTTGTCAGGGTGGTATACTTTTCGAAGAAAGTGACACCACCTTTAAAAAAGCACAACCCAATATTACATGTTTTGCACATGTACCGGGATCCGTAACAGATTTACTATCTGAAAGCAATTCGTGTAGCGCTTTCAGCGCTTCAGAAATGGTCAGCCCTCTCCGATCCGTTTGAAAAGTAATTAAAAATCCGAAAAAAAAACACTAATATTATATCTATAATTAGAAATTATAAACAATAAAATTAAATTAAATAAACGTCTACAACTCAAAACTATTAAACGTAGCGCTAGCGAAACTTCTTTAAACTATAGCGAAAGAGAGAATTGCTTCAGTGACAAACCAAACAGATATAAAATTACCCTGACCTTCAGAAAACAACCCCAATAATTTTTTAGCTGATAACTAAACATTCCCTCCCCTCCCCCCCAAAAAAGAAAAAAAGAGAGAAAAGAAGAAAGAGAAAAACAGGAAATGAAACACATAATGTGGACCCAACTTTTCGGTTATGAATTAACTGAGCGATGAGATGTGGAGAAACAAAGAATACAGTCTCTCAGTGACCTTGCTCTGGGAACACCTGATGTTCGCCGTTCGATTTTAGGCAAGATTTCAAGGTAAAATTTTAAATTAATATAGAATAAGGAGATTAGCATACAGCCAAAAAATAGCATAGAAATTTCTTTTCAAACAATTCCTTTTATACCTGAAAAAAATCTGGAAGATTTCTTTGAAAAATGAGAGTCTTAAAAAACTAAACATGGTTAAAATATATGGACTGCTTTGTGTTGAGCTGCCATCTACTATAAATAAAAAAAGGTTCAGAATAACCTATAGTAACCTATAAATCCTTTTCCATTAAATATTTTCGTGCGTACAGAAGGAATATTTTTAGGTGTGCCCAGACCGCGCACACCGCGCCGCAAAGGGATAAGCAGGTCACGAGAGGAGCAAAACCTGTTGTGTCCTAAAGAAGGCTTGTGCTGTCTGAGAAACATGTTCACGGACATTATCCTGCTGAACAGCGCCCGGAATGCGTCGAAGAATGGGGAGGACCTCTGGCTCCACAACTTCCCTTATGTAGCGACCACTGTTGAGTTTGCCCGCAATCTGTACTAGATGGGATCAACAATTATACCCATAATACTCCACACGATGATGGCAGGAGTTTGTGCCGTATGACGCTGGATAACACACTGGGGGAACAGACGTTTCCCTTTGTACCGTCCGAGGCCTACTTTTCCATTACTGTACTTAGCGAGATTCATTGGGGAAACAACTTGTTGCCACTGGGCACGACACACACTGTTTTGCCGTGCCCGTTGTCACAGAAGTCACTTACTTCTGTGATTCAGTGACAGGTTAATCCTACATAGAGCAATCCTTGCACTCAGTTCATGCTGCAGCAGATGATGACGAACCGCGGAACTAGACGACACAGCATTGTAGCCGTGCTTCAACGTTGTACTAACACATGAGAGGACGCTGCACGAGCCATCACAGCCATGCGGATGAGGTCGTTTCGGGCCTTTGTGTGCCTGTCGTTGTGTGCCTGTGAGAGTCTGTCGTTTCGGGCCCTTGTGTGCCTCACTGCTAGGATTTCACCTTTTTTGGTTCTCCTCTGTCCATTTGCTCCAAACACGCATCACTGTTGTGGCATTACGCTGCCTGAGGGCTGCGATTGCTCAATACGAATGTCCATATTCTTGCATACTGATGATGCGGCCTTGTTCGAACTCCATTAGTTGTTGGTATGGCACCCTCCGCTGTTGGCGAGGCATATTGACCACTAATTAAACGTTCACCGCAGACAGAAGATGATAAGCAGATTTCAACGCAACTTTACAGTCCTTTATATTCATGGAACAAACGCCCGGTTCTCATTCTACGCATGCGCAATCCGTTTGCTATTGTAATCATTTGCATGTCTTACACACTTTACGTTTGTTGGACTAATAGTAGTCTGTAACAGTAGTACGCATTAAATGGTGCCATGTT
Organism: Stegodyphus dumicola; assembly: GCF_044657685.1. Classification (NCBI taxonomy): domain Eukaryota; kingdom Metazoa; phylum Arthropoda; class Arachnida; order Araneae; family Eresidae; genus Stegodyphus; species Stegodyphus dumicola. Next base: position 102,272,428 of record NC_140774.1, on the reverse strand, counting down.
TACATAAACACATAGTTTTGATAGCTCCGAACAATATCAAAATATCCGTAAAATTCTTCCTAATTCTCCTGATTAGCATTCACTGATGACTTAATATTCAGCTTCTGTGTATGATTGTATCTCGATACGTGATTACACGTGAGTCTTGCTTTGCTATCTGAAACATGTTCAAAGCTTATCTCAAATGTTTCGCATTTCAGGATTTTTTTAACAAGACTCCATTTAGTAATCCATTCTAGTAATCTTTCCTGATATTTCTCGTAACTACCTTTACTGGGTTTAACGGAAATTATACGTCGATGTGTTTACTTCTGCAGTTGTACTGTCATTTTCTTCAGTATTTATCCATAAAATATCTAACACATTTTGTCCTAGGGAATAAGGAAGACATCTCTATAACTTCTCGGCAGAAATTAAGTTTTATGTTAAACATAAGAATAGCTGTAACAAAGCTCTAGAAATGCTGCGGTTTGCATATGATGATAAAGTATTTCAGTATTTCAGTGAGAGAGGTGCTTCATGACGATAACAAGCCAATGATTGTCAAAGCATGCTGAGGCCAGTTATATAGCGTGTCTACGGATGCCAGCATTCCACACACCCAGAGATAGACATTAAAGAATATTTTTATATAAACGACTTGGAAACTATTTGGTTTGAGACGCGAGAAAGAAACAAATCTGATTTGCTTAAGAAACAGACAATACCTAGCTGCCTTTTGTCGATGTGGCACTGGCAGCATTATCAGAACACATAAGTCTGTCAGAATACCCTGCATACAGCAAAGAACCTATTATATGTGTTTTCGGGGCATTCTCAAGACTGAAAAGGCAGTTATGTAGACAGGAACTTTCTTTGAATAAGGAAATAAAAAAAATATCGGCGCAGTGCTTAAGCCAGTACTACAAAATAGTGTATTTTACGTTTTCGAATTAATTATAAAGCGCTGTGGGAAGCTTCATTCAATGTAAAGGACTCATTTGAGACAGAAGAAAATACATTGCTAGTAGAATCAATTAATTCTGAATAAGTGAATAGGTTTAAAAAAATGTTCAGTTAACTTACTTAGACATGTAGCTGCAGCCCAAAAGGTACAATATTGGTGAGTTATGTTTGTTGACGTACCGATAGCACCGGCTTCAAATCCGGGGAAAGACATGGATGTTTGTCAATGTATAGGGTCTGCGGCAATTGAACGCTGAAAGTATAAGATGAACCTAAAGTCTTCTCCAGTGGATTAGTAGTGGCGGAAGAGAGGTGGGAGATCCTCTGATCCAACCCGAGCTGCTCCCCTTAAAATTTGGGACGGAACTAATCGTTCTGTCACAACACACAACATGTATGGTGTTGAAGGCTTGTGACAACGACAGACGCAGTCTTGCACTCCATGTCAGAGTAAAAGTTCGTGGGCATGTTCTGATTAGGTCAGAAAAGTAAGATTAGCCACAACAACAACGACAAATCCGCTTTTATAAATTAGCTTGAATGCAAAATAGAATTATTTCTTACTTTTGATAAAAAAATTATTAAGCCAATTAAAATGTTATCAGATATTAATATTTTAAGAACTTACAAAACGTTTGCAGAAATTAATTATGTTCAGTTACTCTTGTAGACTTGGACTTTACAGTAGTTGAATATAGCCGAGTTATTGTGAAGTAATGAATAAAAGATAACTGTTAATTCTCTTCTATTGATCGTTTTCATAATGTAAATAATAAATGAGTTAGAAGCTTTTTAATGCTGAATGTGGATCAAGTGATTCAAACTGTCATTCTAGTAATTAGCGAAAGAAGTTATATATATTTCATCTGTTTTCATAAAAGAAAAATTAATGAACTAGTAACAGAGGAATAAAGTCCCTTTAATTCTTTTGTTGACATTAATGAAATAGGAAATTTAACGGCTTTTAAACTTAAACTAAGTTTAATTTTCTGCCTGATTCTAGAATAACAGACGGACTAATGAGAAAATGAAATGTATCCGACCAGCTGAGTTATCATTCAGCCACCGTAGCGCAGGAAAGCCTGGGGAGAAATGAGGAGCTGGAAAACATCAAATATTTAATAAAACCAAAATTAATTATCAGTGGCAAAGGTAAATGAATGAAACACAGAAGAGCTTGCTTAATGAAATACGAAAATGCCCACGAAACAAAACATTTCATTTTGTTTTCATTACACAGAACATATGTTAATAAAGGTTAGATATCATTCATTCTATTTTAGTTATTCTGCTCTGATTGAGAGTGACACCATAGTACAGCTTTCATTTACTAAGATAATAGAATTAAGCCGTTTTAGTTCTATAAGTAGAAGGGAAAACGCAAACTTTCAACTTCTTTAAAAGGATAATGTTTTTTGCTAAAAACTGGAAAATTCCAGCAAGGGGGAAATTCGCCTGGAAAAAGCTTTTTGAGAAGGGCAGGGCCCATCCTGGGTTGTCAGGCCATTGAAGAAGGAAGGTTCTTATTGTCTAACCAATTATTATGATTTTGATCTTTACTACTTCTTTCCGTATTCCTCACCAGGATGTAAATTAGTTTTTAGTGTATTTAAATTTCTTAATCTTTAGTCAGAAAGAGAAAGTCTGGCACTGGAGCTGCTCTTTTATATTCTGCCAGCTGTATCTAAATGTAGTCAATATTATATAAGTGTCTGTCTTTCCTTATTTTACATCCCACAAATAGTGGTTTATTGTGCTACCACAAATAGTGGTGGCACGAGTTGTGCCTGTTTTGTTAAAATTTCAGGTCAATAAAAAAGTTGTTTAAATCTTCGTAAGTCTGCCCACCAGCGGCCGAGCGGTAAAGTCGCTGAACACTGGTAGTTCGGTCCGAGGTTCGAATCCCGCGAACGGGCTGGCTGCATGGGCGTTTTCGTGGTTTTCCCCATGTGTAACGTGTATACGAGTCAGTTTCCCTTAGAAAGTCCTCCACGAAGGCATCCCTCCTCTTAGGCAGATAGCCCTCGAGGCTTTGCCATAATCACACACACTTCGTAAGTCTTTTTCGTACTATTTCAAACACAGAAATAGCACGCTACTTTTGTAGTAAGTCTGTAGGACTAAAGTTCAAATTTCAGACCAAATACAACCTTATAGATTAACCTAGCGAAATATACTAGTAATAAAACAAACCCATATTATGGAAACGAACAGATTAATAAGTACGTGAAACGCATTTAAAAAGTTCATAATTTCGAAACAAAGGATCTGATATGAAGTTATACTACACTGAAATAGGGGTATACGCATCATTTTTTAATTTTACATATTTCACATAACGCTGAATGGTTTTTGTTTAGTTTAGTTGATTACGGTAAAGTACACTATGGCTATCTGCCTAAGGGAAGGGATGCCTTCACAGAGGGCTTTCTAAGGGAAACTGGCTCGTATACACATTACACATAGAGAAAGCCATGAAAACGCCCATGCAGCCAGCCTAGTAACCTGGAATCGAATCCAGGCTGAAATTACCAGTGTTCAGCGATTTTACCGCTGATGGGCCAGGGCGCTCAATGTGTTTCTATCGTTCTATCTTTTAATAAATTTAACTTGGTCTCTATTTATCCTGTCCAGCAACTTATTGCCTCATCATTGGTAATTACAAGTGAGTCAGAAGAAGGTTCAAAAAGCCTTTTATTTAAAACTTTAACAAATACACGGCTTACGCATGTAGTTTAAATATTCACTCCTTGGGGAGTTCAGCTAGCTCAGAATGAGAATTAAAATTCGAAGTAAAATTAATGTTTTATTTTTCACAGTTCAAAAACCTAGCAAACGTTGGCTCAATTTTCACCAAATGTAGGAGTGATTTGGGTAACAAAAGGCCTAACGCCGGAAAACATAATATTCAGAGCTGGGTAAGGAACTATCACAGCCATCAGCGTCGCTAACAATGCTCTCTGTCGAAATTTCAAGAACTCAGTTTAGGTATACACGTATCCCATTTATATTCTGAGAGAACTAACGAAAAGTGGTGAAAAAGTTCAAAGTGATAAGATAATGAGTTAATTAAAATAAAATGAATCTGCGCATCAGAAGTAGAGCTCACTTGTAGAATTATTGGTTTCTTTTCCGAAGCTGAGAACCATAAAGAATCAGCAATGTCCTTGCTTCGATTCGAATTCCAATCTCTCATTTTCTGTCTGAAAAGTTCTTCCAATTACACATTCCTTTTAATTAGGAGAAAATTCCATCCGCATTTGCGAGTTTTGAACAGCTACTTACAGTTGATTCTACGGTTCAATGACAATAATAGTGATTACCACTTTCAAGAAAATAGTTGTTCCTCTCAACGACAAGAAAAAATATTGTGGAAATTATCTCAATGAAAATTTGATTCTACTTTAGAAACTTATTCAGGGTAGTGTCTCCGTCAAAATTTTCTTCGAAATTAGAGACTTATTCCTGAGAATATATGAGTCAAACTTTGCTACTAAGTTGTACACGATGCTCACTAAAAGATGATTCCGCAGTCTTCATATTTAAAAAAAGCTATTATGTTTCTTGTGGGAGTTTATGAAAGATACTTATTGTATGCTTTGCTTCTACTCTAAGAAAATAACTTGTCCACCAGTAGCTGAGCAGTATAACCATTGAACACTGGTAGTATTTCGACCTAGGCTCAAATCACCTCAAATGGACAGGTTGTATGAAAGTTTTTATGATTTTCCTCATGTTTAAAGTGAGCACGAGCCAGCTTGCCTAGAAACTTCATGCAAGAAGGCAGGCAGATAATGCGTTCTTTCATATAATGTGGAGAATCCATTCCAGTGCAGTACGGGCAACCTCCAGAAACTTCACAGCCATATCACTTATACTATGGCTCTGTTCGATCTTAACACACTGGGTACATGTGGATGAAATGATATCTTATAAATATATGGTCCTATGAGTAAAGACAGAGGTGGATACATTGAAATATATGAAAACAACTTATTAAACAATTATTGAGTATATTTCAGTATAATAAAATCTGTTATGTTTTATGTAATTTATTGGTTATGAATTTTAAAACTGATTCACAGAATTAGGAATGATTTTTCACAATGAATCTAAAAGACAGCTGGTGCCACTTCCTTCATTTTTCAGAAACACTGAAAACCGAGCTTCAGACGTTGAAGACTCATTTGTGAAAAACAGAACGTAATTGATGCATTTTAAAAAAACAATAATAATCAAAATAAATCATGCGGAAAATATGAAGCTATAAAAAATAAAAGTGATAAAACGAACAATAACAAATTTAAAAAATATAAAAATATCTTGCTGTCGAATAATTATCATTTCGCAATCGCTTCCTCATATTGCGTTTTAGAAACTCATGAAAAACGGGATGGCAGATTCTTTACGTTTTCCTAAAACCTAATGCTTTTTTTCATAACGGAGAGTTCCATTTGAATTTTTAAAAATGCAGTAATGAAGCAAATACAGATAATAGGCATCAACAAAGTTTAATATTAAAAGGTTGTCTGCCATTCTTATGAAATATTTTACAATGAATATAAAACGTTACATTTCAAACACAATTTCCATTTTGATAGCTTAAGATTCTGTGAAAAGACAAATTTCCAGCATTTAAAAAAACGAGACGTGTGTTTATTGGGTATAGTACTTTTAGATATTTTTTTAGATCTTTTGGGATGCTGTAAGAAATCATTTGTGGCCTACTGAATGAGCGTTTTTTTAATTTCTGATTAATTATGGTTGGCGAACACTCGTGGGGAAACACAATTACCTGGAGATCCAAATGTCGACCACACCAGATTTTCAATAATTGGTGGAAATTTCAAAATAGATATTAATGGCAAATTTATTCAACGGATAACGTCCAGTATACTATTACAAGAAATGCAGCATTTAAATTTTCATTTGCAGTTTATGCTGTTAACTTTAAAAATTATTTGCTAGTGCATAACTGAGATCAGTTTTTCTACCGCAGAACGAATTTTATGGTTGAGCATTCGTTCCCAGCGCATAAATTTGATTGTGATGCCGTCTTTCTCACTTTTCTTGCTGGTAAGTGTAGCATTCTAGCTTTGGAATAACACAATTAATAATCCAACTTCCGGAAACGATATTTCTCAATTTTTTTAAAATAATGTTACATTCACTTGCATTTCTTCTTAACAGAAAATGAACTTTGTAGAGTCGTTAGGCTTTTCGATGCGGTAAACTGAAGAAATCCCCTATGCCTTCGCCAGGATTCGAGCTCCGAAAACGCGTCGAGCGTGTTTCCAGTTACGCCAGGAAGGCATGCGGAAAGGAGGGAGAAAATTACTTATAACTTAGGAAACAATACAAACGTGCCTATTTCTTTTTCCTTCTTCACGTTCAGTTGCGCTCACTGTTATTAATTGTGCTAAAACGCGAACTTAACAAAATACTAACTCGTGGAATAATGGGTTACTATGGTAAATAGAACAGAAATTTGAATAATCGGTTTTAGAAAAATATTAACTATACAGTGAAGAAAAATAAGATCATTCATTCGGAAATAGCGATTTGAAAATGTAAGTTGTACGTACACGAGTTAGCTTTTTATGTCAGCTTCTATGTGCTTTGGGAGAAAATGGCTCAGTGTTCAGCCTTTTATATATAAAAAAAATTTATTATATTCGTTTCTTAAAAAACACTTTAGCTTAGAATGTAATAATTGAAGAATATGTGTTTCTTGACTGACTTAAAACTTACAAACTGTTACAAAAAAAACTGTTAAACTGACTTAAAACTGTTACAAAATTCTCAGATTCAAACATTTCAATTTTGACTCTTTTTTTGCAAAGGTATAAGAACCAATATTACGTATCAGAGATTTTAAGCTGTCTTCTACAACTGAAAACAATATTTAATTTTTCTGAAGTAAACTTCTACCATTTTCACTTTTATATAAAATAGATTATCTTATATAAACATGCAGTCTTGCATAAGCATATTATTTCTGCAGTACATATCTGATTCTTAATATTATACTCGTACAACATTTTTCTTATTGCTTTTTTAATCGATGTACAAAAAATGATAGCAAATAAGTGTTCTTTAAGTAACACTTTTTCTGCAATTTTAAAGTTACTCAATTTCTAACTGAACATGATAAATTCAATTCATATCTGAAGAGATTTAGATTATCTAATACAGACTTATGTTCATGCAGTTTCGGGGGAGTGCAAAATGTCGAACATTTGTTGTTTTATTGTTCAAAGCTCAAGGAAGGAAGAAAAGAACTCATTTCTAGGTTAAACTATGTGAATATTACATTTCCTCCCCCTCTTCACGTATTTTTCCAACATAAAATGGCTTTCTCTTTCTTCTGTAAATTTATCTCTTACGTGTCATCTGTGAATTTGTAAGTTTATTTTATTTTGTGTTGTTGTACTTGTTTGTTTTTTTACTTATCTCTGTAAGCCTTGTGTAATACTATGTGGTGCACAAGGAATTTAAAATTTTCAATTAAAAAAAAAATAAGCGTTCTTGTTTTTCATCTTCTACCATGAAATGAGTCCATGGTTACGAAATGAAATTTTCTTTTGAAAAAAAAAAGTAAGTGAAGTAAAATTTATTATACGGTTAGAGAATATAACTTTTGTTTAGCGTTGATATAAAATGGATAAGATCAATACATTTAATTGAATAGAAATAATTTTATAATAATACATATAATTAATATACTACGAATTAATATGATATGTAATAATGCATAGCACACTCTTGCATCACACCTTTGAATTTAAATTAAAAGACGCAATGCATTTTAAGAGGTAAATCTTCCTTTATCAGTTTCTTTAAGAACAAATAGTTTTGAAAATTTAAGGCTGTTTTAGTAAATAGCTTTTGAAGTACATTGACCGCTATTATTTAAAATTAATAAGGAAAGTAAGATTTTACATGTCATTAAATGCCTAATGAGCTTTTATCTCTTGCATCTATGAAGACTGTATGATTGCCAAATAGCCATGGATGAAATTGTACTGAATGAACACTTTGTTCAAAAAGTTCTTAATCGGCCTTTATTTTCGTAACCTTTGGTTGCAGATGTACACAACTCTAATCACAAAAATGTTTTTATAACTCAAATATTAATTCAGAAGTCAAACAACAAAAATCAGCGTTACATTTACCAAATTTTCACAGGACTAGTTTCGATGGTTTTACCGAACCACCATCTTCAGCTGCAAAACCGCAAAAATTTGCGGTTTTGCAGCTGAAGATGGTGGTTCGGTAAAACCATCGAAACTAGTCCTGTGAAAATTTGGTAAATATAACGCTGATTTTTGTTGTTTGACTTCTGAATTAGTATTTATTCGGCGTGTTATTGTGTCTTAATTAACTCAAATATTATTATTGCGGCATGTTTAAATTTAAAATTTAGTTTTGCAAAAATTAAGAAATCTAACCTGTTGTACACGTTTCCTCTGTCCCTGTACTTATATTTAAAAAAATATTGTACTCGTTATACAAAATAAAATGCAAAAAAATAAGTAAATACAAAAAGCATTCAGTAAAGACAGATCATATTTTTATTTAGTCTTTTTGTATCTCTTATGATAAAAATTGACTGAGATATCTGATATTAAATTTACAAATCATATTCCAGTGTCGTGCACAAACTGAAGAGCCAAATATTTGCATTTGTAAAAATAAAATATCAGTTAACAGAAAATGCTTCTGTGGTTAACAGACTAAGTACTGAGAAGCATTTTTGTACAGATTATTCTTAAAAGTGTTAACCAATGTAATATTTTCAAATCTAATTCACAGAATCTTCGTGTTCTAGAAAATACTAGCAGTGTTCGGTACTGGCATGCAGAAAACTAGTAACACTATTTGCATTAACTAAAAAAACCTATTTCAAGTTTAATGACTTTTTGCATGACTATTGTGTTATGATTTCTGAATGATTTTTAATATAATAAAACTGCATGAGAATACTAACGACGTATTTTTAGCGTTTGGAAACTTATGAATTGCTTACCTAAAAGTTCTGTCCGTGCAAAATCATAAAAAAACATCTAATGGCATTTAAGGGGTAACATCAAACTCGAATCTTTCTGAGTTATTTAACAGAAGTCTTAACCCAAATAATCTCAAATTTTGAAATCTCAGTCAAGTTCAATCGTTCGGGAATCAATTTATTTTCGTGTGTTTCGTTTCATATCATGAGTATAAAGTGTTTCTAATATAAGTATAGGGACACTGTAAAATGAAAAAAAAAAAAAAAAGGAAATGCAAAAAGCATTCAGTAAAAACAGATTACATAAAAAGTTATATTTTGTATATGTTCGAAAAGTTTCCTTAAATTTATTAATGCCAAAACAGAACTAGTTGCGTCATTTAAAATACTTTTGTAGTAGGAAACATATGTCTACGACCAACTGTTGCGAAAATAAAGGCAAAGTACTTTTGTGGACATGATGTATATATAGTATATATTATGAATGCATATCATTACATCTTAAAATAACATATAAATACTATTAGAATATAAACTTTTTATTTAATTTCCAGTTAGAAAAATTAAAAACAAATTTACCCTCTTTGTAATTACATTTTTGATTTTTTAGCGATGCCGTTGGAAATGTACAGCTTGTGGCATCAATATCCATGGCAGCTTGGAAGTTGGATGTGCATTCTTCGCACAGTGATGGCAGAGGCTACCGCTTATGCATCCATTTTGACTATTGTTACATTCAGCTGTGAGCAGTATATTGCAGTATGCCATCCTTTGCACCAGACTACTAGGTCGAAAGTGACTAGGGCGTTTCGAAACATTATCATCATCTGGATAGTTTCTTTTGCTGCAGCGGCACCTTATGGCTTGTTTACGAAAGTCAACTATCTCTCAGTAAGTAAACATATTTTACTTTTTTATCTTATAAAGTAATGTTCATTATCCAAAGGGTGAATTTTACGTTGAACGGAATACTATTAATTCCAAAACGTATTATGAAAAATTGTGAGCACCAAGACAATGCTTCCATAGATTTAGGCCTGACAGGAGGACAATTTTCACTGTCACGACACCACAAAGCCGTGTCGCAGTTGGTGCTAGTAAATGGTGTAAACAAAAATAAGCTAGAAGTTCCAGCTTGTTCCTCATCTTCCTTACGAGTAATACTTGACATCAACCAATGTTTAATTTTGTCAAAACTTGAAAGACATAGTGGAAACAATGACAATCTTGAAATTCACGCCCGTTCCTTATCCTTCTGATAAGTGAGATACAGTAGTGTGTAATTTTTGGTATTTTTTGATATTGCAAGTGATGCTTAAAGCAACATTTTTCATCTGATATTTAAATTAAAGATTCTATATGCAAATAACTAAAGCAAAAAGAAAAATAATATTATGAAGAAAATTAGGGGAGTGAAAAAGTAATCAGATGGAAATTTTGTAGCAAAAAACGTTGAAATATTTTTTTAATGTTTAATAAAAACGATTCCCTGAATTTTTAAACCCATATTAATTATTTCATAAGATTGGGATTCTTCTTTATCATTCACATTATCTCAATGTTAGCGCTTAAACGGGAATGAATAACTCTAAAATTGCGATATAAAGCGAAGCGATTTCTTTCTTGTCTTTAAGAATCGAAAACGATATTAAAAAATAAAACTTCTGTTCGGTTTGCTCACTGAATTAAAATTGCTCGTTTTTGTTCTTGAGACAAAAGTCTGTACATTAATCTCTCAATTGAAGCGGCATGACTAAGTAAAATTTCAGCTTTATTTCTGATGAAGAGTTACTCTAACAAACATTTTTCATAATGAATATTTGATATATTAATATTAATAATCGTAATTAAAATAATAATTAATATTCATATAAAGAGCTAAAAGAAACTGTACAGCAAGATTAATTTCCTTTCATGAAGCTGTTAAACTTCAGTTAAAAACTGCTACCATAAACTGATTTATGTGAATATAAACTCCTTTTTCCGGTAGGTTTTTCAGCTTCCCTTTTCCGGTTTCGTTTTTGAAATAAAGAAAACTGTGTACTTCTCTTCGGCTCTACTTACTTTACCAAGTAGACATTTGCTGAAAACTGCCAGTCCGTTGTGAAACATTTAACATAAAGTTTTTCTCATGTCTTATATATAAAATTTGATTCTCTTTTAATGTTATCTGCAAGAATGGAAAAATGCAGAAGTCTGTCAAAATTTTAAAGCTGAAGAAAGTTCCTTTAAAAGTCAACATTCTAATATAATTCTTTGCAAAGATTAAAAAATGTACTCTTTCTTTCACTAGCAGCATCAATAATGACAGCAAACCCTTTAGAGTATTTTTTCGTTCCGTTAAAATTCAGATGAAATAAAGCGGTTTTACTTTTAATTGTAAATCTTTTCGTAATAATATCTTTAAAGGAATGCATTTTAGAAGCTCTTCTGTTTTAATAAATTTCCCATATGTCATCATAATAAATAAGAACAACCGAATTATGTTAGTTATAGATTTATTGATGGGACAGATAAACTGTAGTGACGCTGCAAGTTTTATTTATTTATTTATTTCGTAAACAGATGTTATGCGACATATCCTCAGCCTTATCTCATTGATGCATAAACCGTAAGTTCCTTAAGATAAACAAGAAGTTCCTTAGCAATAGCATGTAATATTTGATTTTTTTAAACTCGCAAAAAATGCATCTGCTGCTTCCAGAAACATAATTTTAATCACTTCGACGTTTTCATTTTTTTTTTCATTTCAGCTATAGTCTGTGAGGTACAGTGTTTGGTAGAGTATGATTAGGTTAGGTTACTTGAATATAGCAAAATACACGAGAGCTATCTAAGGGAAGGGATGACTTCGCGCAAGACGTTTTTAGGGAAACTGTCTTATATTAACGTTACATATACGAAACCACGAAAGCGAACCATACAGCCAGCATTTTAGCCTGGGTCTAAAATCGTATCGAACTACCAGGATGCAGTGGTCTTAACTACTCGGCCATTGGTGGGATCGAGTAGCGGATAGTTGAAAAGAATAATAAAAAGTGCATTGTAATTAAATAATTTCTTACTCAGACTACCATTTCGACTCGAGACTTTTCAAAATGATGCAAAGTTACACTACTGGTTGTATTAATCTATGTGCTGATTCGCAATGATCCATCAGGGAGTCATATTCACTTATTAGCACGATTACAGAATAATTTTAGAAGCTAATCTGTACCAGTAAATTAGCGGTACACCATCATTTTAAATTTTATTAATTGAACTATGTCAGTTACAGATCATGTGTTTTCCCTTTCTGTTTCGGTCCTTCTTTCAGATACCCTCGCCTTACATTGACCAAGTTCACCAAGCCGGACATAGTGCCAAGTTCAAATTTATATATTACATTGATAGAACTCAACACGCTGAGAAGCATTCTAAGGACTGCTCCTCAACGTGTTGGTTAAGCTATTCAGTCCATAACGACAGAAAAATGTGTATGAGATACGACACGATATGAAAGTGGCACTTGTTTCTTTTTCATACATTCTAAATAAGAATTACTGATAACACTTTTCTAATTATTTCTGTAAAGGTATATTCACCCCTTATTTTTGAATTTATCTGAAACGTTTCCACACTTTAATCTTTTTTGTTGATACTCTGACCGAAATAAATCTATCCTGAGAACAATAGCAAGAAAGCTACAAAGATCAAATCACCACATTTACACTTGTATTTCGCCACATTGAGCATTGTTTCTTTAACGTGAACGCTGAATACCACATTTGAATATTTTTGATTCTTTTATTTACTACAGAGAATATTTTCCAACTTGCACATTTTTGTTGCTTTAAGATCACTTTTTTCCGAGATGTATGTGAAGAAATATAAAGATATCCAATCTATATGTAATGCTACATTTTGCTTCAGTTTTGTAGGGATTAAAAAAAATCGGATTTAAAAAGATGATTGTCAAGAATTTCTCAGCGAAAAGGGTCTATAGATTAGGTTTCGGCTACTTCTCACAAAAAATGGTGATTTTTTAGGTTTCTTATAATAAATAATTCCCGAAATGAGCCATTCAGAGCAAAATGATACATTTATTGGACGGTGCTCTGACGTCGAAACAAGAGATAAGCAGGATATTAAATAAAAATGAGTAAATATAAAATTTTATGAACTCAGCATATTGCCTCTATCCCTTAGCTGCTTCTGAAAGTAACTGAATCCTTTCTCTTATATTAAATTCAAGAAATGTATTATTGGTTGTATAATTATCGCTATTTTTGTCAGCTTTTCAGGTTAGCTGTATCTCCGAGTATAGACAAGATAAAGATTCCTTGATACTATGAAACAAAGCAGTGAAGATAATATGCTGATCTACAATAAACAGTCATGCCTCATGTTCATGTATAAATATGATAAGTTACAAATCGTCCAAAACATTATCTTTTTACAATCAGAGTTAAAGCTGGGTATTAATCTATTACTATTAAAATGTAATGTTTAATGAGTAAATTACTATGTAACAAACAATCTCAATTAATTTAATTTCGGTCATATTTATGTAGAATTCTACTTTAATGTTCTAATAGGTATTTTTATTTTAGAACAAGTTATTAAAAAACATATATTTATATTAAATTGACTTCCTTAAGAGAGCTGATGATACTTAATTCTAATGGAAGCCAATACTTCAGCAATCTACAAAAATAATCATTTTATTTACAAAAGCAATCTGGATTGCATCGATGGTTCATTATCTACTACGTCACAAACTGAGCTAACTATTATTCTTTTCTCAGAAGAGAAGCGCCCTCTAACGGCGATATAAAAATCATTTGTGGGATTTTTCAATACTCCCCACCTGATAATGTTTGCAAAAATTATCACTTTTTCAGCATACAAAATAATTCATATGTAAGAAAGCAATTTACATATCAATATCAAATACATTTACTGATATAAACAGCAAAAGAAGAAATTCAATAAAATTTTAAAATGTCAATAGCATACAATTCAAATATTACTCAATAAGTAAATATTAATTCGAATTACAAACAGTAAATTATTAGTAATAACTAAACTAATTAACTAAAATTAATGTTAGTGAACATGAAATATAAGAAATAAGATTTAAAAGTTACAAAATTAGTTCATTTTCAGTCAGAAAGTTCAAGGGGTATATCAACTGCACAGGTCTCTTAAAGGTCCCCTTTTTTTGTTTTTACGACACATGATCGTACAATACCATCACGTCCTTTAAAACTTTAAATTACTCGGCCTAAATCCCAGAGGAACTTAGATTTAGTTGTTCCTTCAAATAAAACTATATCACCAATTTTAAGATTTTTCTTAGTTTCGGGTGTACCGAAGATATGAGCATTTCTTAATTCAAGAAAATACTGACTTTTCAATTTTTTCGAGATCTGTTTCAGAAGTGCTGTCTGATATTCTTTTCTTTTCATTAGACTCTCTCTTGTTGGAGATCTATTCAGGATCTCAGCAAAGTTACATGGATATTTATCTTTATGACCGATCAATAGGAAACCAGCCAGCGCAAGCGTTTCAGGTTCATGTAAATCATTGTAAATGTAGGTCAAAGGACGTCAATTCACAATATTTTCGACCTCTGTCAACACAGTCATAAATTCTTCAAAATTCAGTTTGAATTTTGAAGAATATCTTTTTGCCCAATATCTTCTTTGCCCAATATCTTTTTCAACGGTTCCTTTATGGTTTTCATAAGACGTTCATAAAAAGCTCCATGGTATGGAGCAAGCTCGACGATAAATTTCCTATTCAAGCTTTCATTTGCTAGGAAATTTTGAAAGTCTGCTCCTTTAATTATGCTGTATAAATACTGTAAATCTTTGGCAGCATATTTGAAAGTTTTCGCGTTGTCTGAATAAAAGGCGTGACAGTTTCCTCTTCTCGAAATGAAACGTCTGAGAGTCAAAATTAATTTATTTGCAGACATATCGGAAATGAGTTCTAGATGTAAGAGCGCACGTAAATAATACGATGTATGATTTCTGAATGTCGTTTCCAGACTTGATGTAAACTGGACCTGTGAAATCTACGCCTGTAACATAGAAAAGTGGAGTTTCAACAATTCGATTTTTAGGTAACTGAGCTGTCATTTGTTTCGCTGGTTTTACTGCATATTTTCGACATATTAAACGACTAAGACTTTCTTCACCAACTGGCGGCCTTTAGGAATCCAAAATTTCTGTCGTATTTTGGCTAAAGTTGTTGCAACTCCTGCGTGCAGAACGTTATTATGTTCCCTTTTTAGAATTAATCCAGTAAATTTGGAATCTTTAGGCAGAAGAACGGGATGTTTTTCGTCAACTGTATATTTGGTTTCTTCTAATCTTCCCTTAATTCTAAGAATTTTATATTCATCAAGAAACGGTGCCAAGGTGAATACATTAGAGCTTGGGGAAATTGACTTGTTAGATTGAAGAGCCTTAATTTCAGGTGTGAAGAAATCCATCTGAGCTTTACAAACACAAAATATTTCAGCCTCTTGAATTTCAGAAGCCCTTAAAGTGCAACTACTAGCGGTCAGTTTTCTTGCCTTAGCAACGAAGCGTTTAATCCATGCCACAATTCTGAGAAATTTCTGCACATTACTGAATTTTGTTATATCCAATAGTTGATCATCTCTTTTCACAATAATGTCATAAACGGATATCTTACTACGGCGTTATAGTTGTTCATCGTTTCCCACGTCAACATTGGGTTGAACTGGCCAGTCTATAGGTTTGTTTTGTAACCATTCTGGTCCAAACCACCAAAGTGAACAAGTCTTCAGAGAATTTACACTCAAACCTCTGGTTAATAAATCAGCAGGATTCTTCTTACGCTACAATGTTTCTAGTTATTGAGATTTATCAAGTCTTGAATTTCTGCAACCCTATTGGGGACAAAAGATTTCCAATTGCTAAAAGATCCTTTAATCCAATGTAATGCGATTTGCGAACCTGTCCATAAATATATCTGTTGCCAAAATATGATTAAATAATTTAGTTAGATATTTTGCGATTCTAGCTGCCGTCACTGCTCCCATCAATTCCAGTCGGGGTAATGTTAAGCTTTTAAGAGAAGTTACTCTGGTCCTTGATAAAATGAAACTCGTTTTGATTTCACAAAACTTATTTGTACATCTGAAATATGCAACACATCCATATGCGTTATTACTTTCATCGCAGAATATGTGTAGTGAAATGTCACTAAATATTTTAAATCTAGTTTAATAGTATCATTTTCAGTATCCCAATGAAGACCTAAAATTTTAGCTTGCGCAAAGGAATCATTCATTGATAAACCGTTTTTTAACCACATGTCTTTTAACTCCTTAGAATTGGATTTAAATTTACGTAGATTCATATTCGCGTGCTTTAAAATCATAACTGCATCAGATGACAATTGGTATGCCTTTTCTACTGTACTCGTCCCATAATACAAATCATCGACATATAAAGATGAATACAACGTTTCATAACTTTCAGGATTTTTAGTAATGTATTTCTTAATATGGTGCTTTATTGTGGATGCTAGAATGAATGGACTGGTACTATTACCAAATGGTAAACGTGTTAATAATTTTGAGCGATTCACTGTTGTCATTCTGAAACCAAAGAAATTTTAAATATTTTCGATCTTCCTCGGAAATACGTATCATTAGAAATGCCTTTTTTTATATCAGCGTAAAAAGCGATATCGTGTTCTTGGAATTTAAGAATGACATCTAATATATTAGGATTTAAATTATTTCCAACCTGTAACAAATCATATAAGAATTTAGTATTTTCTCCTTTACATGACGCATCGAAAACAAGTCTAACACGAGAAGTTTCTTTATCTGGTCTTATTAACCTGATTCGAATCTTTATTTTGATATACTTCAACAATTCCGTCATCGAGTTGATCTTAAATTATTTTTGTGTATTCCTTACGCATTTCTACATCCTTATCCAATCTGTCTCTAAAAAACTCAAAACGCTTCTTTGCAATATGAAAATTATTATTTAATTCACCAGGGTGAGATTTCCAAAGCAATTTAGTTTGATATCTTCCTTTATCAAAGGATAAAGAATTTTCAAATTGATCAATTATTTGTTTATCTTTAAGAGAGAAGTCTACGTTTTCTTTTGAAATACCAAAATGTTTAGGAAATTGAGTCTAATTCCCAAATTCTTAGGTCATTCATTATCGCATTGTTCATATGGTAATATTTTGTAAACAAGCTTCCGTTTTTCCAAATTTCGAACCTGTAATTACCCATTCAAAGACAGTTTTTAATGCACCTAAATGTTTATTAATTGTTATTTTCTCATCTAAGATAAATTTCCAAAATATATCGGATCCTATTATTATTTCAACATCCAAATACTTATCTCCACAGCATGAGTTAGCGAGCGGTAGTTTATGTCTAGTCATAAATTTTGGCACTTTTTTATCTGGAGGAGAAATTATGGCGCCGGTAATGCTTGGGATAACGAGAGTTTCGATTCTAATCGAATGCTGCGTATTATGTCTAGCTTTGATTTCAAATTCGACGACTGGATACTTCTTTTCTGAAGCGTATTCCTTTCCGATGGAATAAACAGACAGTAATTCATAGAGAATAGGTTTTAACTTGAGCGTATTTCAATAAATGTTCAGTGCAGAAACTTCGTTTACTTCCATTATCGAGTAGAAGCCTATTTACTTTCGAATTAAATTCTGAATTTGCAACAACTGCATATGTTTGTAAATAAACAAATTTGTAACATGCCATACTTGCATTTCACTTTGAAATTGAATTTAAAGTCTCAGCATTAGAATTATTTAACTCTTGAATATCTTTAGCATTACAATTTAAATTCAATGATTCTTTGCACTTGTCCTCAATATTATTCGTTTGATTCATTGTTGCAATATTATTATTTTGGTTGTTACCCAAACCAGGGGACCTATGACTTTCGCTTTAGCACTTCAAACAAGAAAGTTTATTAGAGCGACAGTTTTTACCAATGTGATAAATTTTAAAACATTTGAAACAACGTTTAGTATTCTTTAAAACTTCTATTTTATTTTTTGGCGACATTTTGCATTTAAATGAATCATGTGGTGCAAAAGAGAAAATGCATGTAGTCTGCGTCATATTGAATGCCATTGCTGATGGTGTACTTTTATGAATTCCTTTCACAAAACTGTACCGATTTTGAAGCTTTGCACTCAGATCACTAGTTTTTCGTAATGGTGTTTGATTTTTTTTTTTTTTTTTTTTTTTTTTTTTTTTGTGTGTGTGTGTGTGTTCAGTTGAATATTTGTTGCTTGTCAAAAATAAAGTTTTTTTCTCTGCTTTCAACTTCCATTTTGGTTTAATCCTAGTATCCGGTGTACACGGGATTTGGCCACTTTTGGCGACTTTATGATGAACAGTAAAAACGGGACATATACGATAAGTAGTAAACGGGCCATTCAAAAAATATATTAGTGATACATAGTATATACTATGTATATAGTGTATATACTATACACTACATATAGTGTATAGTAGTTCTTATTGTTAACGACGGTATACACTATATACTACTATGTATATAGTGTATAGTATATACGTAGTATATAGTGTATAGAATATACTATACACTATATACATAGTATATATACATAGTATACTATATATAGTATATTCTATATACATAGTATATACTATACACTATATACTATGTATATATGTATATAGTACTATATACATAGTATATAGTGTATAGTATATACATAGACGTTCTTTGGGTCATTTTTGGTGTTGGCGATAATTTTCAAAATCGCGCTAAGTCTGCACCGTATATTAGGATTTTACCTCTATTTTTAGAATATTATTTATTTTCGAGACCTTCCAATCTTAATCTAGTGATCTCTAGTGATCTCTAGAACAATATGTTGCGGTATTAATTTAATCAATATGGGACATAATATAAGAGAATCATAAGTTTCTGAATTTACTCCTAAGGCTTCTTTAATCAATATAGGACATAATAGAGAACCATAAGTTTCTGAATTTACCCCTAGGGCTTCTAAATTGCGAACTTCTGTTTGAAAAGTATCTAACAGTTCTCTAAGCAGAGAGACGTCTGTCGATTTCTTAACAAGTGTTATATTTAACAGCTTATTCAAATGAGAATTAATGACCGAAGTTTTTTGTCCAAATCTTTCCTTGGTACTATTCCGTTTTGAGGACCGTAAAAAAATTGCAGCAAAATTGTATGCGCAGAAGCGCCAAATCTAGCAAACGCGTCCATTTAACAGCGCGCCAAATTTAGCGTACGCGCTTATTTAGAATTGGTTAAGTTTAGATAGTTCTCATTATAGAAAATTATGTTTGAGCAACCGAGGAGATGAAATTATGCTTTAGCGATAACTCGGTAGCGAAAAAGTGATGCAGGAATCCATTTAGTTATGTTTAGCCTTTTTTTATATAAATTTTAATAATGATCTGAAATAGTTATTTACTTTTATGCTTCTATTCAGTTATGTTTAACCTTTTTTATATAAAATATAATAATAAAAAAGTATTACATGAAATTAACCTTTCATCTAAATTAAAACAATAATCTTAGATAGTTATTTTACTATTAGACTTAATTTCTTGTGGGCCCACCAGCGGCCGAGCGGTGAAGTCGCTGAACACTGGTAGTTCGGTCCGAGGTTCGAATCCCGCGAACGGGCTGGCTGCATGGGTATTTTCGTGGTTTTCCCCATGTGTAACGTGTATACGAGCCAGTTTCCCTTAGAAAGTCCTCCACGAAAGGCACCCCTCCCCTTAGGCAGATAGCCCTAGTGTGCTTTGCCATAATTAAATACACCACTACTTTCTTGCGTTAGGGTTGCCGGAATTATCTTGGCAGCACTGACATCAACAATAGTTTAGCGATTTTTACGGTTCTCAAAACGGAATAGTACCCTTTCTTTTAAGGTTTCTATTATTGCTTCGTAATTTTGATTTGCTAGTGTTAGCAGTGCATTTAGTGATAGCAGCTTTCAACTTACATGAGCAATTAATCAATTTGTCATGATACTCTTCACATTTAATAATTTCGTTTTCTATTTCTTTAACATCCGTAATTTCACTTTGAATTTCAGAATCTATTTCTTTTAACTGTTTAAATTTCAAATTTATCTGTTCTGAAAGTTCTTCCAACTCTTCTTCTTCTGTTTCATTTTCTAAAATTCGAGCTTTAATTTTAAAAATTAATCTTGTTGTAAGAGATCTAAGCCTAGCTGTTTTAGCCTTTGCGATTTCCATTTCAAAATCACTTTTTAACAATGCTTTCAAATTAACTTGATATCTTCATTAACTAAATTCGTCTTCTGATTTTAATTACGCAAAGAAGAGGAGTTAGAAGTCATTTGCAACTTGTTCAATCATCAGTTCAATCAAAACGAAAGTAATTTGCAATATAAAATTCATTTCTTAACAAAAGGGAATATTAAATCTTATCTTGAACCATCTTCATATTTATCTTACTTGGAACAAGGTATACAAAGATAGCAGCACATATTTCCAAAGTTAGCTACATTTGAATACTAATTCTTTATTCGAAGCACAACCAGCGTGTTCGGCCTTTTCCCGGCCTTATGATCAAGATATTAAGAAAACATATATTTATATTATATTGACTTCCTTAAGAGAGCTGATCATACTTAATTCTAATTGAAGCCAATACTTCAGCAATTTACAATAATAATAATTTTAGTTACAAAGCAACCTGGATTGCATCGATGGTTCATTATCTACTACATCACAAACTGAACTAACTAACATTCTTTTGTCAGAAGAAAAGCGCCTTCTAAAGGCGATACAAAAATTAATTGTGGGATTTTTCATCACAAGTCTTTCCTTCACCTTCTAGTTTCGTACCAGCGTTTTCCTGCCAGAATGAGTTTTTAGGATTACGATTTATGCAAATAAAGTAGAAACGAGTATTTCAGCTGAAGCCTGTATCACTTCAGTAGAACAGCATGTTGTGCCTTTCGGTCACGTTTTTGTTATTAGTCTAAGCTTGTCATTCTGCGGCCGTACCTAATGCATGTCTGATAATATACGCCAATTAGCCTTAATTAAGGGCCAACTCTGTGAGTTTGATTCTGTGCAGCAAGTTAATTTGATTTAGCATTAGATTCGTTTTATATTTTCCATTTTTAGTTAAAGCCAAAGTGGAGGCTTTTTGCACGCCTGAAAAGGGTCATCTGTAAATATATTTCGAGATGTAATAAAAGGGTAATTAATCCCTCTTTGTTCGGACTTGTTACTTATTCATAAAATCTCAGCCAGTATTCACCATATATAGTCCTTCAGTATTTTAGTTTCAAGGAACTCTATTTTAGCTAGAATATTACAATTAATCCATGTAGTTATATTTAATCACACAAAACTACATTATAATTAATTCTCTTATAATTCGGAATGTGGCCGAATCTATAATCGAGGAAATTATACAAAATTTAAAAATTAAAAAAGATCCTCTCCATTTAGAATTGTAATTACAATTACAGCTAATCCAGTGACAACGTAATTGCAAATGAGCTCTAGTTAAAACTCTGATGAAATTATACACACAGATCAAAATGAAAATAATCTCTTTCATGGGCAAATTGTAATTATTCGTTCTGAGATGCAAATAGTCAATACCTGTCCGTTAAAGGGAAAATACAGGGTATTCAATTTAAAAGAGGAGAGTAAATTTAAAAGTGTACTTGCGAGAGTTCTTTAACTCTTATACTGTCCACTTAAAGGTAAAAGCTTGACAAATCAGTTCGGCGTTATGAGTTCATTAAAACTCGGAGGCTTTTGATGAAATTTCTTGCGAGGTTTTAAACACTCTCATGCTGTTCGTAGACTTTCTGTTAATTCGTTACAGTTTCCTTCACAATGATATTTCCATTTTAGATCAGATTTGTTTCACAGGAAAAGCATGCTTTTATTTTCTTAGTGGATATATCTGTGGCAAAAATTTAGGACATACAACTCTGAAAATCTGCATTTTCTTCTGCACCCTCAAACTATTAACCTATTAACGGGATGAATAATCGGACCCTTGTTCTTTGAAACAAACATACATACTGATATTTGTCTAGAAATCCATTTCCTTGTTGCAAGAAAACCAACATCACTGTTCAGCAAAGTAAGCCTGTGTGACCCGTCATACACCAGATTCCAGTATGAAGATGTTATAGCAAGGATACTTTTGCGGGAAATAATTAATGAAAATAGTGTACTGAATAATACGCACATCTTGAAGAAGTTCAATACGAATTCTGCTGGCATTTAAGTTATACAGGTAAAGTTTCTTAGGTTTTCTAGGAACAGCCAAAACGTGAGACAAATGCATCTAATTGAAATGATGTCATTTCCAGCTTACTTTGCAAGCAAAGTAAGTTTGACAAATATGTATCATAATGCTTCTACGAAGAATTCACTTTTAAACTGAATACCTTGTAAGATCGAAACATGAGGTACCGTAGAATAGTACCTCATATTCCGATCCGTAGATCGGAACCGAGGTACTATTCTACCGTAGAATGTGTAATAACTATAGTCTGTATGTAATTAGTACCGTAGATTGTGTAATAACTGTTGTTTGAATTTTTGGTGGGAAAACGTTCCCAGTTTCTTGGAAAATAGGCACTTTCGGTTAATATATGAAACTTTGCGCAACGTTCTTTTTTATTTCTGATTGCAGATTACAAAGACAACTGTAGACAGAACAAGCAAAGATGAAAGAAAACAAGAAATCTTATATAATCTCGAAATCTATTTTGCGTCTCATCTCGCAATATCTCTCCCAGAGTGATACAGCAGTTACTGCAGGGCAACAACTCAGATATGAAACAATCATTTACTCATGAAGGTTACAGAATTAACAAATTGGGGCTGTGATAATATTCATTCGATGCAGATAATTTTAAAGGAAATCATGGTCAGTAACAAGACGAAAGAAAGCAACAGATTTCTTTCTGGGCCATAATGAAGTGTCAAAAATTCAGTTAATTCTTACTTCATGGCTGTTTCTTTCGGTAACACCTTTCCAAAAAGCTTCTTTGTACTAATTTTTAATTACTTTTTGGTAGTTTAAAAAGGGATGTGATTGTTAGTTATTTGGAGAATATTGGCACCTTTCTTTGCCAAAAAAGTATGCCTTGTCAACTCCATGAGAGGTCACAGTGTGATGGTATCCATTGCATAGCAACTTTGCCCCCCTGAGCTAAGTTGTTTGGAAACGGCTGACATTTTAAGACATCAATATACACGGCTGATTCAAAAGAAGACATGGTTAGAAGAGCAACTTTAGAATCAGACAGTATGAAAACCTTCGAAATATGCTCAAGTTCATATTGGAGTTGGAATAAAACTATGCGTAAAGCCATGATCTCAGCCTCAAAAGCATTTCTATTTATTTCAACAGGATTGTAAAATTAAAAAAGCTTGCAAAAGACGCCAGCATCTGCATTAGTACTTGTAGCAATAATGAGAAGTGAGGTGTGTGATCTGAAAGAAATATAAAATTAAAGTAACTTACCCCCAAAGGATGACAATTCAAATAATACAAATCAGTTAATATTTATTATATCTTGACATCACTAAATTTTAAATCAGTACCAGCATAAATTAAGTAAATATTGCCAGACAGAAGATTATCAGTCGTGATCGTATAGTGGCCGAATAAATAGAAGAGTATCTGTCCTACCATTTTGAATCCTAACCTCTCGTATGAGATGTGCATCATATTCCAATCAAATTAGATCTCATTCCATCAACGTAAAGCAAAGTTTCGTGATAAAAAAGTCAAATTTTTTAATGGCGTAAATTGAGTTATTGGTTGTTTCAATATATTTTTGATGAAGCACAAGGCGAACACTCATATCATCCGGAAAGTGGAGCGCGTGCACATGAAGTCCTTTCGAAGACTTTTAAATTGTAGAACATCGTTAATTTACGGCAGTAGTTAGTATATAGATTTATTTGGTCGAATCTTCAGTACCAATTTCTTTACTAGGAGGAACACATTGCTTTACATCCAGCACGGAGATGGCAGTCTAAAAAAAGAACGAAAAAAGAACAAAATTGGCACACGTCTCAGCCGGGGTGAGGACAGCCAGAAGCTGTCCTACACCTTCGGAGCCCAACAGCGGCAGGAAGAGAAACCGGTTGTAGCCGTCAATTTCGCCTTGTCATTCAGCGGTCGCAGTGAACACACTTGAGGTTGAATAAATGTGGAGGCTTGCCTGCACAATACTGTCAGCCAACACAGAGCCATCCGCAAATACATGTAGACATTCACACTCAGAATATAAAGCATTAATGGTTTTCAAAGATATAGATTTTAAAATTTGATCATCTGTTTGCTTTTTGAGGATTTCGTTTAACAAATTAATTCTGACTACATATTTTTATATCAGTTAGACACTGGAGTTTCACAAAATCTTATCCTTCCCATGTAAGGCCTAGCTGATCTCTGACGGAAAAGACTGCTTGAAGAAAATCATTCTGAGTTTTAAGTTCTCTTTCCTTCGGGAAAAGGCAGTAATTTCATAGAGAAAAACAGCCTGGTTCTCTTAAATATTTTCTCCATAGGATTAGTGCTGTCTCTTCCACAGTAGATTTAATACATATATGGTGTGTAGCTAGTAAAAATGCATCAACTGGGATGGTTTCAGTTGCACCAGTGATAAGTCGAAGAGCACAGTAAATTTCAGAGGCTGGTGAGTAAATAAAAAACTTTGATACACAGTCTTCTCTAAATTAACTTCCATATTATGAATATAGCACCAGTCTTCTGAAATCTTTAAGACCTGATTTAGAATTAACTCTGATTTTCCTTTGCATGACGTCTGGGAGTCTCAATCTAGAAAACAAAATAGTCAGCGTAAAGTAAACTTTTAACACCAGTTTTTTTTCCAATTTCAGATGTGAGACTATTTATGTATATATTAAGCAGAAGACAACAGGTAACACCTCCCTGTGGGAGGCCAGTCCTTAAGACTTTATATCATGAAAACGATCTTCATAGCGAACTCTAGAATTCGCTGGATAAGAAAACTCTTGAACCAACGAAACACGTTTCAGTGAACTCCATATTGGAAAGCTTTAAGAGTAAAGTATCCCTACAAGCTAAGTGATAAGCAGATTTTTATGAAAAGTCAATGAAAGTCGGAAGTCAATGAAATTAAGTCAATGAAAACTGCAGAAAGGATTTGTTTTTACCTAGTGCATTCTTTACTTTTGTTTGGCTAAGTAGTGTAATGTGCTAATCGCTTTGACTTATATTGTCTGAAACCAGTTCTCATTTCGCTTAAGACAAAAATACATAAAAACTCATAACATCTTCATTAAAAATCGTCAATTACAGAAAAACCTAAAACATCTAATACAGTTTTAAAACAATTTTTACAATTAAACAGACAGGAAGAAAATAGGCAAGAAGGGGCAGGCAGGAAGACGCTTCGGTGTACAAAATTTAAAGTTAACTTTTGGTCCCATTGCACAAAAAGACACTGCAAGTTGATGGCACCAACTGACTAATTCACTATTCTACTCGTAGTCTCAAATGTAAAAAAAATAGCAGCTTCATTAGACTTAGTTCCACTTTTAAACTATTGATAGTTGTTCAAGTATTGCATATAGATTAACTAAAGTCATAAAAACCTTAACCGGAACATAAAAATAACATAATGCAATCGCTTCTAAAGCAAAAAGAGCACAATTTACCAACATATAAGAATACAAATACTGAAATTATTGAGCCGAGTAACAGGGTAAGAATAAATACATATGTAAATACATATAACAACAGTATCACAAATGTTTTTAAACAAATATTTCCCAATATTATCCGCGCAAAATGCTGTTGGAAAACTAAATTATAGACAAAATAGTAAGAAATTCGGAAACAATTCCACAAAGACATGAAGGAAATAAAGCATTTTAATATTAGTAGAATGTGCATTTTACTTTGCTTTATTAAGCATTGAGTTTATTTCATTTAAATTTCTTTTTTATATTTATATTTAATATGAGGGAAGGGCTTCTGTGTAGAGGAGACATTCAGAATTTCCGGATGAACTAATTTAAAATTTCTAAGATATTTAAATCATTTAAGATAGTTCATCAGCTAATATTGGATG
The DNA here is from genome assembly GCF_044657685.1 of Stegodyphus dumicola. Taxonomy (NCBI): domain Eukaryota; kingdom Metazoa; phylum Arthropoda; class Arachnida; order Araneae; family Eresidae; genus Stegodyphus; species Stegodyphus dumicola. The sequence goes on along the minus strand of NC_140774.1, from coordinate 102,246,312 downwards.
AACAGAAACACAGAAGTTTTTCCAGGAGGAGAGATGCAATTGAATCTGATTTACCTGCTCTTGATAACGCTGAATCAGATATTAAATGTATTTCTTTCTTATTTTATATATTTTTATGAATTTTATTAGATTTCTGTTGTTTTCGGGATTTCTTCTGATTAAAAAAAATTTTTTTTTTTAGTTTTTTTATTGGGAAATTTGGGGATTTTACTGATCTTAAATTTCATTTCTTGCATATCATTGTAGGTTCTGTTCTGAATTTCTTATTACTTAGGCTTTAATTAATTATATGTATATATACACATATATAGTATTACAGAAATTCCTTACTACAAAAATATCCCCAAATCATTTCCGCGCAAAATGCTGTTGAAATATTAATTACATATAGACAAAAAGTCTGATGCACGTACCACATGACTTCCTTGTACGAAATATTAAATTATACGCATTTTTGCTGCATTTCATTAATACATATTTCCTCGGAATTCATTAGACATATATTTCTCATCCAATTAATTCTCTTCTGACTTCCCAGCATGGCAAAAATACATAAAACCTCAAAATATCTTCATTAAAAATGGAAAAAATACAGAAAAATATTAAACACCAAATACAGTTAAAGCAATTTAAAAAATTATTTACAATTAAAATTATAGTTTCTATGCAAAGACAAGCAATTTTGCCAGCAGGCAAGAAGACAGACTTTCGGTGTACAAAATTGAAAGTTTACTTTTGGTCCTATTCGACAAAAAGACACTGAAGGCGCAGAAATTAACTTCATTCATTATTCTTCTAAGTCTCAAATGTAAACAAATATGGCTGCTATGGCAAAACAAATCAGGTTTAGCCGCACTTAAACAACTTTTAAATTGTTGATAATTCTACAATTATAACATGCAGGTTAACTAAAGGCATAAATACCTTAACCAGAAGATACGAACAGCATAATTCAATCAGTTTTAAAGCAAAAAATGCACAATTTACCAACATATAAGAATTAAAAACCTGAGCTTACGGAATCGAGTAACAGAGTGGGTACACTTATATATAAACGTAGATAGATAAATAGCTATATATAATATAATACTGTGCGGCCGACTGCAAACAAAAAAGGGAGGTGCACAAATACATGTTATAGCAATCCCATATACAGAATTTAAACGTTCTGAGGCTGTTTCTGCTTTATGCGAGATACATACATACGTACGTACGTACAGGTCACGAGGAAATTTCTTCTGAATGCATTTTAAATAAATTTTATAATCCGTTTGGAAAAATGAGTCCTTTATTCTGTCCTTACGTACAGATGTCACGCAAAAACATCGTTAAATTGCATTCGATAGCTGTCAGTTGAAATATGATACCCGAAATTTTTCCTGATAACAATACTTCCTTTACCCTGATAACAATACTTCCTTCGTACAAGGAATGAAAAAGTTTAGGCTTAGCTACGCTTAATTATTTTGAAAGCAAAAAATGCACAACAGATAAGAATAAAAAACTTGAGTTCATGGAGCCGAATAACAGAGTGGGCATGTATATATATATATATATTTATATGTAAGATAAAAAATTTGAAAGCAAACTTCTGAATTTAATTTACTATGACCTTTGTTATTTTTATTTCATTTGGGAACTTCATCTCTCTGTCTTAGAAATAGCACTATAAATCTAAACTGCGTCATTCAAATTAATCATGCGATCTTACGTAACGCTCAATGCAGAAATCACTTGCCCAACCAAAATAATTATAAACGAAAACTAACTCGAACTGAAACTTGACTTCCTCCCCCTTTCCTCTGAAGTACTGCGACACTCTCTCTTCTCGCTTACGTTTTCATCCAGTAAAGGCGCTGCAGAAATCTTCTATTGCTATAGTATCAAAATTATAAATGTTCTGGAAATGGGCACGAATGGAGTGCCAAGTGAATTGTGGCCACAAAATGTGAATTTAAATAAATATGAAATTTAATCCGGCTCATCAAAATGGATGGACGCTCTAAGCATCAAGTATCTACGCAATCAGCATTTCTGCTCATCTACATCTAGTGTTCTATATTAATGCTTCCAAAATTGTGCTTTAATATTACATTTATATATATATATAAGGGAAGCGCACAACTATATGTTATACGAGATCTATGTACAAAATTTCAACGTTCTGAGGCTACTCGTTTTCGAGTTATGCGATATACATACATACATACTTACGTACATGCGTAACGTACGTACAGACGTCACGAAACTGTTTCTTCTGAATCCATTTTTAATCAATAATCCGTTTGTGAAAAAAGAGTTTTTATCGTGTTCTTACGTACAGATGTCTTTCAAAAACATCGTTAAATTGCATTCGATAGCGGTCAAAATGTCAATTTTCGTTGAAATATGATACTCGGAATTTTTGGTGATATCAATCCTTCCTTTACTTCCTACAAGGAAGTGAAAAGTTGAGTTGATAGTGTTTTTTCACATCTTTATTGGGAGTTTTCGGATTTTATTGGTTTTATATTTCATTTCTTTCATGTTGTTTTATTTCTTTATTGTTTGGGTTCTAAATTTATTACTTTTCTTTTTCTCTCTCTCTGTATATATATACACATAGCATGTATGTATATATAACCAAATATATATATATATATATATATATATACTAAAAGTATATATTTGGTTTGAAACGAAAAAGGGAGGTGCACGACTACATTTTATAGCAGCCTTATATATAAAATTTAAATGTTTTTCGGCTACTTATGTGAGATAAATGCATACGTAGGTACGTAAATACAGACGTCACGGAAAAAAACCTATTCTTAATTCATTTTAAATCTAATTTACAATACGTTTAAAGAAAACCTTTATTCTGTCCTTACGCACAGAGATCACGCAAAAAATTATTCCAATGTATTCGAGAGCTGTCAAAATGGCTATATTCGTTGAAATATGATATGTGAAATTTTTCGCGATTACAGTACTTCCTTTACTTTGTACAAAGAAATAAAAAGGATAAGTACCTGTGTCTGATTACCCTGTGAAGCAATAGACATTTTATTCTAAATGTGCCTCGAATAAAGTCTGTTTTTAGCCGCGGTTGGCTTCGTTTTATGCATTTGGTGTATATTTGTATACCAAATGCATAAAAGCATTTAGTATACATGCGTTTTCTTAAAAAAATTATAAGAAGTTGCTGTTAATTTGCATCGCATATTATAACTACTTTACCAAGTTTACGGCCGCGTTATAATAACATGTTTCACTCCATTCATGTTTATATGCTGATATCTAACTCATTAATAATCAAAATCATTAAAGTTAATGTACATTTTATTTTATATTGAGAAACTAAAATATTTGATGCATTATAGTGACAGAAAATCTCTTCTTATTGCGTGGCTTATTTTAGAATCCCAAGAAGAAAACATTTTCTGTTACTTTTTTTCTTCATTTCGTGAATGAAATACTTTTTTTCCTGTCTATTTTCCCCAATTCAAGATTCATAACTTTTTTATAGATTATACAAAATATATTTATGTTTTGTTAAATATATTCGCATGATTTCCTTGGAGCTACAGCAAAGCCTTGTTCTCGATTAGATATTCCCTCTCTCGGTAATCTTTTATTCCCTTGGCTGAGATATTACAGCTGGTCAAATTGGATGTCCCTGTCGAGTAGGATTAACTATCAGTGTCATCCAGAATTTACGTGATATTAGCATTTTATGTCACAATTGATCAAGATGGATGGCTTAGCAACTGAAAAATATCCTAGAAATATTCCGATCTTCCACAACTGCAGCTCGCATTCTGGATGTTAATTTAATAAAAGCGATAGCTTTTACATTATCTTGCAAATTACCTCAACTTTGGTTCTGAAATTAATTTTCCGAAAAGAACCATCTTAAGTACTTCAGGTTAATATGATTACGGAACAGAAATGCTGTGTTAAATAAATGCAAAATTTGCTTTCTGGTATACATTTTCAACGCATAATTAATTGCAATTTATTGTTTTGACGAAATAAATGTTGTAACATGAGTTTTCCTAAACTACAAATTCATGAATCTATATCATTTAATCTAAGTTCCTAATTAGTTATTTTTCTCTTTCACACTGACCTGCCTTTTCAGTTCCAGAAGTAGGAAGCTAAAAGAAAATGTAAATTATCTAAGAATAAGAGTAAGAGGTGAATAAGAGTAATAATGTGAATAATAGGCTAAACTGTTGCAAATGTTAATAGTTATTTGAAGTGAGCCTACCTGCAGTCGTAAGAGGAAATTTCTGAATTGAATAGCTGGTAATAAGACGTAATACGGCTTGAGACTCTCTTTAAATGAGTCTTAGGTTTGAACTAGAAATTTTAGCTTTCTCTTTTGATCTGCTAGCTGAATTTCCTCTAAATATCTAGAAGACATAAGTCATATAAAGCTCACCTATTTGTTGTTTAATGTGTGTATTATATGATTTAATTACTTTTATGTAGAGATTTTATGTTCCAGGTTTATTTCTACATGCTGTGTGTTTCTTGACATGAAATATCGAGAAAATATGGGTTGAGTGTAGGCTCCTGTAGAACTAAACAAGTATATTGTGAATAAAGGATTCTTTCTGTTCTGTGGATGTTGCAAAGACAGGCAGTATAATTTCTCTTCCCATAATGAGATACGAGTTACGGGAAGCCTCCCCCCCCCCAATGATCGAATGTGCTTTTGAAAAAAAAGTCTTTTTTATCTTGAAGCACTTTTCTAATTTTTACGAGCTTGAAAAGGCACATTCCGTTTACTGTCAGTAAATTAAAACCCCAAAACAAACATAAGAATTGAAATAAATCGTAATTGCACCATATTTGCATTGACGATAAGGGCTGTCATCTGGGGTTTTAGTATTTCGGCTGTTTAACCTCGCCGTTATTTGGCTCTGTGCCAAGTTTGGTGGGGAACCCCTCTGGAGAGCCTTTCGGGAGAAATTTTGACTGAACAATATTTTAAGTGGCACTCATGTAGCTTAGAATACTGGTTGAGATAGTATTGTAAGCTATTCTAGGCAATATGCAATTACAAACATCCATAACACCTCTGTGATTCGAATTCGGCCTCAGGGCTATAGCAGCAGACTTTCTTACCACCACGCTAACAAAACTTACTTTAATGTTTTCATTGAACAGTGATTGCATACTTTCTTTTGAGTAAAATGTTCATTATTATGCAATCTGAAACGATTGTTCTGTACTAAAGAATTCGAAGCATAAAGTCAAAATATCTTTTATAAATTATAATAATGGTTTAAAAAATAATAAAATTTATCAATTAGATATACTATAAATTATATGAACTATATGCACAATAAATTATACTTAGATCAATACGATACAATGAAAAATAAAATACAAGTTTAGGAAAAATGTCTATTGCTTATACAGTGGTGGCCAAAATTGTGGACACTTTTGGAAATTTTTATATTTTTGAACTTTGTATGCTTATAGAAAATGTTCGTTTCGCAAAATGCAAACTTGTATATATCATTTTAAAGAGAATTTATTACTGAATTCAATACAAAACACAAAATTCAATTATTTGCAATACAAAAAAGTTATATGTACTTTAATATAAATAAAAAACACATTTATGAAGTGTTTTGTAATGTCTAGCTTTCCTGGCCAATCACTGTTCTTGTTCTGAGAACCAATCAAATGTTAGTAACTGCCAGTAGAAACTGACATGACGTTTACACTTGAAACAATTCATTATTTTGCTTTGTTCTGTAGAAGGAGGACCTGTTTCTTATACACTGCAATTACAAGTAGGAATTTTTGTAAAAATTTTTAATATTTAGTCAAGAAGCAATGACATCAAATAAAAGAGTATATTGGACACCTAGAAAGAGATGTAATATTATTGTGTTACGAGAAAGTGGACTTTCCTATGCTGAAATTGCAAAACAGGTGGGTGGTTCAGTGACTACATCTGGAGTCCGAAAGTTTTGTTTACGATATCAGGAGACAAATTCAATAAAAAACAAAGAAGGAAAAGGGCAAAAAAGGTACACCACATCTATTGATGAAAGAAGAATAAAAAGACTATGTCTCCAAGATAGAAAAATGTAATCAGCGGCCATCAGAAGTGATCTGAATGATGCTGGTGTTTCTGTCAGTTCAAGAACAATCAGGAGAAGATTAACAGATGTTGGACTGAGAGGTAGAATTCCACGAAAACAGCTTATCTTAATTTTCAACAACGAAAAAAAAAAAGACTACAGTGGGGAGAGGAATACATAAATTGGACAGATGATCAGTGGTCACAAGTTATATGGAGTGATGAAACTAAGATATCGTTATTCGGTAGTGATGGGCGAAAATATGTAAGACGTAGAATAGGAGAAGAGCTACATCCTGACTGCATTCAAGCAACTATAAAGAACTCAGTTAGTGTTATGATTTGGTCATGCATGTCAGCAGATAGTATTGGTCGCCTTCATGTCATCGATGGGACACTGAATGCCAGAAAATACATTGACACTATTCTAGAACCAAAACTTCTACCTTCCATCAGAGATCTCTTTCCCAACAATGCTTCGTTAATTTTTCAGCAGGATTCTGCTCGAATGAGGCGCCCATCAAATAAAAGGGAACTAATTGAGGTTATAATTGTTTCCTGGCATCATGTAATAACGAAAGAAGAGCTTAAAACTCTTATCAGCTCAATGAAACGTCGATGTGAAGTTGTAATCAAAAATAAATGGTACCTTACTAAGTACTGATAACTCACTTCAATCATCACTATCTAATGTATATCGATAACTATTATTGTTTAACATTTTTGCATTGCAAAAAATTGAATTTTTTGTATTGAATTCAGTAATAAATTCTCTTTAAAAAGATATATACAAGTTTGCATTTTGTGAAACGTAAAGTTTTCTATAAGCATACAAATTTCAAAAACATAAAAATTTCAAAAGTGTCCACAATTTTGGCCAACACAATCGCTTTGTTGGTGCAATATAGAGTTGTCTACAAAAGTCTTTATCTGGTTTAACAGCCTTTGGTCGTAGACATACACTTTCAGATGCAAAATTGTTTTAAATGAGAATTTTTGTTTTGTATTTTTTGACTTAATCAAGTTCATAAAAATTTCGAAATTTAACTTTTTACATCTTCCTCCGATCCCTATACTTATATTTAGGAAACTTTTGTACTCGCTATAAAAATTAAAACATAAAACGTTTGACTCTCGTAAGCCGAAAATTGACTGAGATATTTAACTTCAAAATTTGTCATTTTTGATGTCATTTTCAAATTTCATTGAAGAAATGGTTTAGAATAAATCGAGAATTCATTTAAATGACATTCAATGATATAGTTTTGTGATTAGTAAAGTATTTAATTTTTTTTTATATTCGATATGGAGAAGAAATTTCATACGAGTTAATTTGTAAGTTTTCGAAGTCTAAAATTATGATATGAACATTCTCATGAAGTTTTATTGTGTCAGAATAATACTAAGGTAATCTAACAAAAAATTCATTAAACTACAAATATTTTTCATTTTTAGTTAAAGCAAAATATTATTACAAATTCCTTGCGCGCCAATATTAAAGCTTGCTAGTATTTTCCAAAATGCAAATTCTATAATATTTTGCAAATAAAATCTCCATTTTGAAACTGTTTGCATTGATTAATAATAATAATAATAATAATAATTTTCTCAATAATCTGCATAGAAATGCTCTATATTTAATGTCTTAAAATCAGAGATCTTTATCTAAATTGATATTTTATTTTTAGTTACAAAATACAGCAAGCATTTCGCTTTATTCCATTCTAATAGTTTTGTTAGCGAGTAAGTTTATGCGCTGTTGAGTATGGTCTCTGAATATGATGTTCGACTGTAAGACGTATTTTGATAGTGATTTAAAACGATTTTAAAACCTAATTGCATGTGCAACTATTTGATACATGTAAAGTGATTAGAAATTGAGTAAACGATGGAAGAGGACCGGAATTATGCTTACTTCTTATTTGTTTGACTAGAAACATGAAGATGTCTGACAGAGCAAGAAACATTCAGCCTTATGTGTCGAATTTGATCCCATGTAACGTATCGTAATTAGGGGTTATTATGCAATCAAGTTGCTTCTCAAATTGATTGAAATCCAACCAGACAAAAACAGGCGGCTACAACGATCTGGACACATTAATCCCGGAGGAGGCTTGTGCGAATGATCCATGCAGACATAGGAAATATCACGTGTCGCACTGCAAGACGTTTCTGCAGATGCTCTGAGACTTCGTCTATCGCGGACTGTTTGCTTGGCGTTCCATACTTTTTCTACTTCTATCAACACAATACTAGCATCTGCGGCTAAAGGAATGAGCTGAACAACGTACATGAACACATGAGTCTGATGAAAATCCCAAAGTTCCATACTCCCAGAGTTCCAACGTACATGAACACATGAATTTGAGGAGAATCCCAGAGTCCCAGAGTTTGTCTGGCTGGATGTGTCTAGATCGTTGTAACTTCCTGTTTTTGTCTGGCTGGATTTCAATCAACTTGAGAAGCAACTTGACAAAAAGGAGAATTGGCCAATTCAACCAAAAACGAGGAAGCTCCCTGTTAATACACAGTCCTCGACAAAGTGAGCTGCATCTCCGTAATAATTACATATTTTGCATAAACAGTTCACCTGGAGGTGGAATTTGTTTAGATAGGCGGGAAACCTATCATGATTGGTAATTATTTGGTTAAGATCTATATCATTCGTAATAGTCATTTTTTTCTTTTTTCAACTCTACATAGCTAATCATATTGAGGAAATATGGCATAAGTACCATAGATCTCAAACACTGCCAAGAGAATATCTCCCAGATCATGATCGAGCCGTCCCGGCCTTGTACAGTTGCAACTTGGCATGCAGGATCCATGGCTTCATGAGCCTGACCCCACATTTTCAGCCTCCCGACGATATTAATTAGTCGAAATTGAGACTCATCATTCCATGCTACTCGTTTCCAGTCCTCTAGAGTCTATTCTCTGTGTTCTCTTGCCCAGGCAAGAAGTGCAGCCCAATGGCATGCATTCAGTAATGGTACTTCGTGGATCTACGGCTCCCGAAGCTCAAATGGTGAAGCGGGTGTTGATCGATTCATTTAGTGACTATACGACTGGCCCTTTGACTCAACTGGGTGGTAATCTGAGGTAATATTTGGCTTGAGTATGTACAATACGGCTGAGACGCCTCACACAACGCTTGTTCGAGGTTAATTGTCCTTTACAATTTACCCAATCGCTAGTTCTTTTTCCCACCAACCGTGTATTCTCAGCATATTCTTAATACTGTCTCAGTGTACTCTTAACACACTTGACAATTCTAGCCCTCTGACGATGTTGGGAAAATGAATGGCCCATGCCTCTATCGCCTACTATTTGTCCGCGATCGAAGCTGTCTAAATCAGAAGTTTAACCCATACTTGAAATTGAAACGTCTGATGAACAAAATCACAACGTCAGTTACCACATGTTAAAGTATGCAGTTACCATAACGCCCTCAAGTGAGCATAAATGCGGCGCAGCGCTACAAAATTTGCATAGCCATGTCTATCCCACATTCAGTGGCACTTCAGTGTAGTTCGTCTCGGGTTCAAATCTGGCAAAAAAAAAAAAAGGCTGACTCTATGAGCGTTTTTCCGAATTTTTCCATCTGTAACTTAAATACGAGACATTCTCTTTTAGAACATTTTTAAGAAGACATCCGTCCCCTAAGACAGATTGGCCTCTTACTCTGTTTCACTTAATTAATCTGACCTAACCTAACCTCAGTTTTCTGTCTTGCCATATTGCACGGGCTATTAGTGTTTATCATTCCGCATTTGGCAGTCATCATAACGTATTCTGTTTATCCAACGTATTTTAAATTTTAATTATTTTATTCTTGTGTTACAAGCAATTTGTAAAATCAGTTCAGTCGTGTTAGTCTTTGTCTGGTCTTTGTTGCAGTTTTACTGATCAGCAATGTATTTTACATAAAAAGAAACTCTTTTATTTATTACTTGTTAATCATAGCTTTGGTATGCACACAGATACAAAGGAGTCTAATGGATATTAAAATTACTTCCTGCTCTCCTAGAAGCCATTCATGTTCCTAACGTGACTCACTAAACGAAAATTAAATTAGTAACCAACAGCGAAAAAATTGTTTACAACAGGATGTGAGAAGACTTTAAAGTAAATATTTAAAATAATGCTGTATTTGGCACATATTTTAATAAAATTGCATTAAACCAGCAATGAGAAGCTATATAATCTTTCTCAATGTGTAGAAAATAAAACATTTAATGCTGTTTTAAAATTTATTTAAAGTTTGTGTTGGTAGCGTTATTTTCATAGTTAATTTTCGAATTGTCTGATGAAAACAAGATAAAAGCTAATATTAAATTTCATCTTATATCAATTAATTGTTTGGTAGCAGAGATTTCTACGTGGTAAGATAAGAATTTCTAGAATGCTCCCTTGAATTTTTGCATTGCACTAAGATACTAAAGTTTATGTAGATACTAGTAATAACCTTTCTTTACAGGACTGTGTAATCGAATAGCAGTGCTGCTATCTGTCTTAATTTCTAAGTGTCAAAGAACTTTAAATGTATTCGAAAAGAAAGGTTTATATTTTTAAAAAATAAAGTATAAAAAGATATTCATTTAGGAAATGGAATTTAAATCTTTCGATTTAAAATTCCGTATGACTGTTTGCTTTAATAATAAAGTTGTAAACATTTCACACAGTATCTTTTGAATAGAAGGAAGTTACTTCTGCTAAAAAAACCGTTAACTTAACGATAATAAGATGAAAGAATGTTTCTCGTATTCATGTTTCTTGAAAACTCAAGCCATCAGTTTTTATAGTAACGATATTTTATATTTATTCCCTTAGGGCGAAACAAAGTAGTTTTCTATTGTTGACTATTTCAAAGAACTTTCTGAAATTCTCTAATATTCCTGAAGCACCAATTTAAAATGTTTCATTAGGGGTTTTTTAGATACATTGATGAGATTTAAAAAAAAAACTCTTTAGAAGATGTTCTTATTTTATTCTTTACTCTTGGCCTGTCATCGAATTTTCCCCTCTTTTTGTTTTTATGTCTGGAAATCGATGTTCAGAGATAAAAGATGCCGATAGTTGGGAACTCTTAGAAGATTCCTTTTGTGAAACTAAACAAAAATAAATTCAGCTCATAGAATTTTTGCTTGTCAGCTATGCTCACTTGCAGTAAATCTGAAAACATTTCTGAAATCTGAAAATGGCATTTTCTATTTCGTGTACAATCATCTGATTTCTGCTCATGAAAGGATCTTTCGTAAGATATATACAGAGGTGAGACCTAAAATCAAAATTAAAATTAATAGCGAATTCAAAACAGTAAAGTAGAACAAAAAAAATTCAGTATAATTAACTGAAACCATTAAAAGCTTTTTATATGTATTTTATTATTTTATTTATTTATGCACTTATATTTATGTAACGTTACATAACTGTAGGTTAAAAATAAGCTTTAAAAAAGCAAGAAAGAAAATTATATGAAACTTAAACAATCTAAACTCTGTACTCGACAATTTTCTAGCATAGTTTATGAGCCTGATTACCATTGCATAAAAAGGTCAAAATCAATTTTTATAGAAAATATTTGAATTTTATTTCAAAACGTTCCTTTCCGAGAAAATACTGAATTTAGCAAAAACAAACTTAGAGTTTTCGAAAAGCAACCATTTCACAAATCTTGTAACATTAAAATTTTCTTTTTATTTCAACTGATATTAATATAAATAAATGAATTTTCATCAGCACATTCAAACTGAGTTTTTTAACTATAAAAATACACTATAAATAAGGTGTTGTGTATTTCAGAAAGCTATGGATTACGCTGAGTGGTATTTTACTTTTTCTGCTCTAGCATGTTAATCCCTTCGAACAGTTATCAACTTCTCAAACATTTTATGATCATAGACTTCTTTCTCTCCTTAAGAACAACAAGTATACTGCTAGTCATCAGTACTGTTACGAGCTTCGTGTTCTTGGGATCATTTTAGTAACTACGCTGTTGTGCATAATGATACAGATATTTTATTGCAACATGCAACAAAAATCCGTTTACGGAAAATTAAACAATTATAAATAGCTGAAGCAGAATAATAGAGATAAGGGAAATTCCCCTTCACACACGAGAAATATTAGCAGGCACCTATATCGCTCACAGAATTGACAATGAAGTAGTAATTACCGAATTTTTATATGAAATACTCAACTAACTCCTTGAACTAAACCCATTCTCGATGCTACGATTTAGCAGTGGTTTCATTCTGGTGTTCTGCTACCTTGGCAGAAGTTCCCAGGAAACTTGAAAGAATTCTATTCAGGAGCCGGAGATCACAGTATTCTGATGCAGTTTCTTAAAAGGGTGAATAGAGAAAATAGAGAAAAAGCGAGACGCTTTGTCTCAGTTAAAAATAGACGTGTAGTACATATCGAGACAGTTGGTCATAGAAATTTGATCTCCTTTTATATAATGGCAAAGGAAAGTCAGCCGAATAACATAAGACGCTGAGCTGGCTTGAAATACAAGCAAAAGAATTCATCACTGGACGGGGAGGGATGGCTTTCATTATATCTCTTACCTAAGCTTTATATAGGGATCAGATAAACTTGAATTTTTAGTTTAATTTTACTTTTTCTAAAATTTTTACTTGGTTCCGCCCGGTACATGCACTAGGTGATCCTGGTTCGGATATTTCTTCCTGTTATTTGAGGCAATCAGGTTTTTTCAATTTTTCTTCTTTTTTGCAGATTAGCAGAATGATATCGAAATTTAGAGTGCAATGGGCAACCATTTTACAAAGCCAAGTATTCAGATTTACGACATATGCTGATTGTTTTCTCCTTGGTTGTGGGTAAGTTAGGTTTCTTCTTAGATGTAAGTATAGGTAAAATACCGTTGCTTACACTTCAATATTTTGGACTGTTGCTTTTTGTGTTGCAGCCATTCGGCTCTGAGATGGTAGATTTGAGTTTCTGCTCAATCGTTGCACCTCAGCAAAAACGGCAACTATTTCATCTACTTTTCGTTATGAAAACAGAGTTATCTTCGTGACAGGGTTCACGAAGATAAAAAGGTTTCTTACAAATTCTTTTCATAAAAATCTTCTTACAAATACTTATTCATATAAAAGTTTCTTAAAAATTCTGTTGATATAACTATTATAAGGTATTTCTCCCGCCTTCTTCACATGCCTTCGTGGTGTGGTGGTCTGCACGTTGGGAGCGTATTCCAGAGGTCCTCGGTTCGATTCCTGGCGAACTCGTTGCTAATTTTTCAAGTCTTTTGCTTCCAAAAAATCCTAATGTCTATACACTATTAACAGACAATCCTTAAATTTAATGGATAATTCGCATTTTCTCTGAAGATTCTGAGGAGTATGCTTGCTTTATTAAACATACGAGCAACCCTGCATAGCGTTTGAGGCGATTGTTGATCTGATTTCTTACTTTGTAAGGGTGACTTAATAGTCACGGATATTGCGGTGACGGAAAACAAAATTTAACTTTTTTCATGTAACATCTAGACAAGGACAGATTATTAGATATAAATGCTCATGTCCTAGAGGTGGGATCCCTTGCTTCTTCGTATTATCGGGAGCAGGAAATGTTTCCTGTTGAGTTCTTTTCAACTAACAGGATAGTCTCGGGAGGTAATCCACTACTGTGTAATGAGAGTCTATGCCAAGTAATTTCATATCTGCTTGAAGTGTAAACTCTTAACTCTGCAAGATCTTCATGATGTTCCTGTTTTGACATTTTTAATTTAAAAAGAACAGTTTTATAAAAATTACGAAATCTAACTTTTTATGCATTTCTCCCGTATCTATTCATGTATTTAGGAAAATTTTGTACCCGTTATAAAATATAAAATACAAAGTAATTGACTCCCGATTAAAAAAATTTATCAGTATTTTCAATTTCAAATTTGCAATATTTGATGTCACATATTCAGTTTGCACTAACTGGTCGATTAAAAAATAAATTAGAATAATTTGAAGTTCATTTTTCTCTTCAATAGTATTGTTTTGTAATTTACTACTACATTTACTTTATAATTTTGTTACATTTCTTATGTCGAAACAATTTCGCCTCTATCTCTAAAAGTGCTGAATACTATGTTTGTATTCAAATTTTGAAAGGTTTGAAAAATCGTTATTAATTTTATGATGAAGTTTTATTACTTTAGAATCATAACTTGGCAATTATACAAAAGGTTCATTAAGCTACAAATATTTTTAATTTTTCATCAATGCAAAAAATATTACGAGATGGCTGTGGACCAATTCTGTAGCCTACTTGTATTTTCTAGACCACATTTCCTATATGATTTTGTGAAAAATAGCCCATGTCTAAAACAAAGTTTATATTTAATTAATTTGCAAAGGAATGCTTGTCACTTAATCCCTTAACATCGGAAACATTTTTCTAAACTGATGTCGGGTTGGCAAGAATGTAATTTCGTTTTTTAGTGTGAAATAAAACTCAGTTTTTTCTATATAGAAAATGAACTTTAATCAATCATATATTTTCTATTCTGTTTGACGACCTTTTCTCATCTTTCTGACAACTTCATAATTCCGCGTTCGTAGAATTTCTGGTCTTTATTCACAAAAAGCTCAATCAAGTGCGATTTAAGGTCTTCGTTAGTAATGAAATTTTCATTTTAAGAAGTCAACGAAGCTTCAATAATTTCATATGTGCTGCTAAATATGTGTGAGTTCTCGCAAGGTCGCGGTGGAAAGCGATTCCTTTGCGATTTGCCAATCTTGAGCTTTTCTCGTTGATTGCTTCTTTCATAAGTTCCTCCTTAAGATATTTCATAAGTTATGGGCAATAAATATCTGAGTTGATCGTTTAGTTTCTTGAAAATAGCTCAAAATACACCTTTGCAATCCCACCCAAATTGATAGCCCGATCTTTTTTCTGTTAGTTTCCGATATGATTTATGCTGATTCTCCCATGCTTAGACCACGATCTTTTTCAACTAATGTTATTGTAGATGATCCATTTTTTTCACAGGTGATAATTTCAAAGAAAGCTCTATTGCATTACGTTGAAATGTTTGAAATGCGTATCAGAAATATTGATTTCTTGTGTTTAGTAAATTTGTTTCGGCTTATGCGGAACCCAAATATTGAGTCCTTTTAACGAAGAGTTCGGCCAAAATGCTGGGCACTTTCAACCGAAAACTTTCCAAGAAGAAATTTTTAAACCAATTCTGAAACATGCCTTCTTTTAAGCAGTTAACACTATAAACTTCACATATGATTTTGTGAGCCTCAGCAGCTTTCTCTCCTTTATGATAATAAAAAAGTAAAATATGTCTAAAACGTTTATTCTTACATTCCATGTTAAAACTTAAACTAACAGTTTTTTTTAAAACAAAATACACATAATGTGTTTCTATAGCAACCTGAACACCAAATATCTCGATCAATTTGTGCCGTCAAGCATCTGTGCTTTAATTTTTAAAAAGCAGCACGAAACCTTCTTAATATAAGCATGAGTGCATGAAAGATTACGTAACTTTTATAAAATTGTTTTCTTTAAATTTATAAATGCCATAATAGGTATCTTTGCGTCATTTAGAACACATTTGTAACTGGAAATATATCTTTAAGGCGAACTGTTGGGTATAAAAGCCGCTTAAAGATGTTTCTTTGGCGCAGTGTATATTTTGGACACATCTAAGGAAAGACTTTTCCAAGTCCTTTTGAGTACTGATTCTGTATATGAAGACTGCTTTATCTACTGAGTCAAGCATTATTGCCGATGCGGAATATTGCCTTTGAAGGTTGCTGTTTCATCATTGCTAATATTCTTGGCCACATTCCTGGAACTTATGTTTCAGAAGTAAATGTGAATGTTGTTCTTTTGCCTCCCAATGCTACTTGTCTGCTACAGGCGATGGATCAAGAAATGATTAAACCTGATGTTATTCCGGTAATCTGATCGCAGGCTGGAAACAGAAAGAGAAGCTAACTCTGCAGTTATCAGTATCATCTTCAAAATACTAACTCTGTACTCTGGAATTAATTCAAGAAAAAAAAACGTATTCAAATACGTTTTTTTTTTCTTTTTAGTACCAGAATATCTAAAATCATAGCATCTTATTTTCGACATTAAGACATTTAAGAAACAGAACGTGCTTATTTGTACCACTTTAACTCAAAGCTCTCTTTCATGTTTTAAACCCCTAGTGTATCTGTTGTGCATATTTACTTCCTTGTAGAAAGTAAAAGAACTATTGCAATCGCGAGGAATTTCGGGTATCAATTTTCAACGAAAATATCCATTTTGAAGGCTCTCAAAACCATTTGAATGATTTTTAGCGTGACATTTGTACATATGGATAGAATAAAGGACTGTTTTTCCCAGAACGGTCTGTAAAATGGATTTAAAATGGACTCAGAAGAGATTTTATTTTCGTGACATCTGTTCTGACATACATAAGTACGTATGTATGCCTCACAACTCAAAAAACGGCTAGCATTAGAATTTCGAACTTTTATCTATGGGAATGCGCATCCAGTTGTGAAACTCAATTTTTTTGTTGTAATCGGCCAGACCAACGTATTGCAACTACAACGAGTATATATATAGAGAGAGAGGTATAGATACAGATATATACGAGTATATACACGTCTTACCCGCCTCGTTAAGGCTCTGTGTTTTTGTTCTAACGTATATATAGTATGCATACATATACCCACGCTCTTACCTGGCTTGTAAAGCTCTCTGTTTTTATTCTGTATTTGGTAAATTGCGACTTTTTTTGTTTTGTTTTAGAAGTGACTGAATTATGTTGTTCTTATATTTTGGTTAAGGTTTTATTAGTTAATCTTCATGCAATAGTTCTAGAACAATCAACGATTTAAAAGCGGCGGCTAGAACTAACGTGGCGGCTGTTTCTTTGCATTTGAAACTCTTAATGGATAGTAAATTAAGTGAGTTGATGTAACAACTTCAGTGTCTTTTTGCCCAGTGAGACCGAAAGTTAACTTTCGATTTTGTGTATCGAAATTGTTTTTCTGCCTTTGCCCGAATTGCTTGTTTTGGAGTACAAACTCTAATTTTAAATGTAAAAATTGTTTCTCAACTATTTTTAACTGTATTTGGTTTTTCAGGTTTTACTGTATTTTACAATCTTTTATGAAAATGTTTTGAGTACCTTTGCTTTGCCGCTAAGTGAGAACCGAATTGATTGAATTAGAAATATATCTCTAATGAAATTCTTGGAAATAAGTTTAAATGAAGTGCAACAATAAATATGTGTAATTTAATAAAGCTTACAAGGAAGTCAATGCGATGTCTATATCATATTTTTAGTTTATACTTATTCTTAAAATACTTTAATTTGTTTCTTTCAAAAACTGTTATTTCTTACTCTTTATTTAGGGATGTTACTCTTCTTATAAGAAATGAAGTCCAAGCGAAGCTGGATTAGACTTTAAATATTGTTTGCTTAGAAACTATGTGCATCGAAAAATCAGTTTTTACTTAGATCATAATTGCAAGTCGCCTCTCAAAGGTCTTTCTGAAATGCCTAAAAACAAGATTTATTAAGGTTTGCAAAAACGTTTTCTTGACGTTTCGTTTCTGAAAAAATGGTAATAAAAAAAAGAAATGCAGTTTAGATTTCCAATTATTTTGGGGGGGGTATACACTTAAATAAAACTTTATTTTTTAATGAAGTATTAAGTAAACGTTTCTTGATTTTCTCATTTCATTATACCTTTCTTTTTTCAGGTACTGGAAGCGAAAGTGGGCTTTCATTTTTTTAAATAATTCTTATGAAATTCCTTGCCGTTAAAAATGAGAATTCTACGAAATTTCTTATTATTATTATTGAAAGTGTCAAACGCAATCAATAATATCAAATTCCTTCAGGTTGTGCAGTGTTTTTTATATGCGAAATTTTCCGCTTGAAACAATTAATAAGTTTTTCCAAGTTATTTTTCTAGTATCTAATACTTTATTAAAGTGAGAGCATTTGATGTTTCCTCCATTAAAAAAATTTACGCAATTTAATGTTTTCATGGAAAATTGCAAATTAACTTACAGATTTAAATTTCCATAGTATGCTATAACTAGTTAAATTTTTCAATATGAGTTCTACGATAAATGTTTGAATAAAAAGAATGCGTAATATTTTTCAAACATTTTAAAAGCTTATTACTGAAGAGACATAATATCTTTATTGATATTAAAATTTCAAATTCCTAAATATATAAAATCCATCAGAATATTTTAGAAATTTATAAAATACTATATCATATACACTACAAGCTTTTAAATTAGCCTAAATATTTTAAAATGTTCGAACTAAACTAAACGTTTAACGGGCTAAAACATATACAGAAAATAAATAATGCAGTAAAAATTTGCAGGGTTGAAATTTAAAAACAATTAAAATCAGCCAGACTGAATTTTTAAACTTTCAATCCAACAAAAACTTCAAAAATTGACAAACCTGAACTTTACACATATTTCTGAAAGTTAAGCCCTCAGCGCAAATTAACCATTTTCAAAAGTATACACTTAAATAAAACTTTATTTTTTAATGAAGTATTAAGTAAACGTTTCTTGATTTTCTCATTTCATTATACCTTTCTTTTTTCAGGTACTGGAAGCGAAAGTGGGCTTTCATTTTTTTAAATAATTCTTATGAAATTCCTTGCCGTTAAAAATGAGAATTCTACGAAATTTCTTATTATTATTATTGAAAGTGTCAAACGCAATCAATAATATCAAATTCCTTCAGGTTGTGCAGTGTTTTTTATATGCGAAATTTTCCGCTTGAAACAATTAATAAGTTTTTCCAAGTTATTTTTCTAGTATCTAATACTTTATTAAAGTGAGAGCATTTGATGTTTCCTCCATTAAAAAAATTTACGCAATTTAATGTTTTCATGGAAAATTGCAAATTAACTTACAGATTTAAATTTCCATAGTATGCTATAACTAGTTAAATTTTTCAATATGAGTTCTACGATAAATGTTTGAATAAAAAGAATGCGTAATATTTTTCAAACATTTTAAAAGCTTATTACTGAAGAGACATAATATCTTTATTGATATTAAAATTTCAAATTCCTAAATATATAAAATCCATCAGAATATTTTAGAAATTTATAAAATACTATATCATATACACTACAAGCTTTTAAATTAGCCTAAATATTTTAAAATGTTCGAACTAAACTAAACGTTTAACGGGCTAAAACATATACAGAAAATAAATAATGCAGTAAAAATTTGCAGGGTTGAAATTTAAAAACAATTAAAATCAGCCAGACTGAATTTTTAAACTTTCAATCCAACAAAAACTTCAAAAATTGACAAACCTGAACTTTACACATATTTCTGAAAGTTAAGCCCTCAGCGCAAATTAACCATTTTCAAAAGTATACACTTAAATAAAACTTTATTTTTTAATGAAGTATTAAGTAAACGTTTCTTGATTTTCTCATTTCATTATACCTTTCTTTTTTCAGGTACTGGAAGCGAAAGTGGGCTTTCATTTTTTTAAATAATTCTTATGAAATTCCTTGCCGTTAAAAATGAGAATTCTACGAAATTTCTTATTATTATTATTGAAAGTGTCAAACGCAATCAATAATATCAAATTCCTTCAGGTTGTGCAGTGTTTTTTATATGCGAAATTTTCCGCTTGAAACAATTAATAAGTTTTTCCAAGTTATTTTTCTAGTATCTAATACTTTATTAAAGTGAGAGCATTTGATGTTTCCTCCATTAAAAAAATTTACGCAATTTAATGTTTTCATGGAAAATTGCAAATTAACTTACAGATTTAAATTTCCATAGTATGCTATAACTAGTTAAATTTTTCAATATGAGTTCTACGATAAATGTTTGAATAAAAAGAATGCGTAATATTTTTCAAACATTTTAAAAGCTTATTACTGAAGAGACATAATATCTTTATTGATATTAAAATTTCAAATTCCTAAATATATAAAATCCATCAGAATATTTTAGAAATTTATAAAATACTATATCATATACACTACAAGCTTTTAAATTAGCCTAAATATTTTAAAATGTTCGAACTAAACTAAACGTTTAACGGGCTAAAACATATACAGAAAATAAATAATGCAGTAAAAATTTGCAGGGTTGAAATTTAAAAACAATTAAAATCAGCCAGACTGAATTTTTAAACTTTCAATCCAACAAAAACTTCAAAAATTGACAAACCTGAACTTTACACATATTTCTGAAAGTTAAGCCCTCAGCGCAAATTAACCATTTTCAAAAGCGTAGTTGAATTTGACTAGCTCAAAAATGCTGCAAATGCAGACAGCAGAATGCAACTATTTTGTATTACAGCCAATGACATTAACTGTCCTAATATATGCTATTTAGGCAGTCGTTGAAGACGGCAGCATTCTGAAGGATTTGAGAAGATTTATTTAAAAACTGATCCCAAGTGTTTGTAACTTTCGTAGGATAATTTTTGGAAGATATTCGTGTTTTTGTAACTCAAACAAGAAGAATAGGAGATTGTGAAGGCAGCTTGCTGACGAATGCATTGAAGCAGCACAGTTATTCAAATATATTGCTCTTTTCTTTGGTGTGTATCATTCAGTACTTTTTCGAATGTGAACAATCGCATCTAGTTTCATATCTTTAAAAACGGTTCTGCGATAGTTGTGTGGTATCGATACCATGCGCTAGTTGATCCTGATTTTCTCCTAATCGATGCCTGACCCCGTCGAGCCAGTCTTGTTAACGTGTTCATGGAAAATGAGGGCGTTTCTGGTATGGAATGGGCGCTGTATACCCTCGACCTTAATAGTATTAAAAATATTTTAGATGTCCTCGCACGTGCTGACTTTGCACATTTACCACCTCCAGCCAGTCTTAGATACTTGGAAAATGTACCTAACGGAGAAATGGGCATTTCCATAGTCTGCTACTTTAATATACGAACTTCAGGGTATTTTCCATCTCCCGATTTGACTCAAAACCACAGGAACAATTCATGCGGACAAAAAAAGTTCCACTCGCTTAATTATTTCGCCCTTTCATTTCCATTTAGCATGTTTCCATTCATGAAAAGCATGAGAATGAAGACTGACTTGAAATACAGTCCTGTATAATGTCGATAAAATAAATTCTATACAATGATGACGACTCGAGTTACGATCGCAAATAAGGAGGGGATTGTCAACATCCTTGAAGTGCTTATTTTGAATTAATAGACTATAGCATCTGGGATGCTTTATTATCCCAGTAAAAGCAGAAAAGTCGTTGTAAAATTTGTCTGAAGGCCCGGCATGGATACGTACCGTATTCATGTTAGTTTTGTTGTTAGTTTTTAGCTTTAAATGTTAATTTATTAAAGACTTGAATGAGATGAGATGTCATCATCTCATTCAATTCTTTAATAAATTAATTAATTTATGAAAATTATTCATTAGCTTAGTTTATTAAATCGCTTCCATCTGTATTCACAATGTTTATTTTTTTTCATGCATAAACGTATTTGTTACTTTCATGTGCAATATGATGTTAATCAAAGCTTTATTTTTCCTTTTTGTTGATTTTATCGTCCCATATTATCTTTTATAAGACAGTACATTAAAAAGCTGCTTTCAATTTTTTTAAAAGAGCTCAATCCTTTTTCAGGCATAAACTAAAATGCTTCTCTTTGCAGCCAAGTTATTCTTCTTATCAAATAAACAAAACAAGTTCAAAACATATAATAAAAAGGACAAAAAGCAACATTCTTTTTATAAAACAGCTACGATGTAAATAATATTAAAGGAGATCGAAATTTAATAATCTTCGGAAAAATCACTCGCTGCCAAAGAAGAGAGTTGGTAAGAAGAGAGTTGGCGTCTTTCGAAAGCAGAAACAAATTTAAGTTTATGCTTACCAATTTCAAAACATTTAAGGGTAAATCAATAAATACTGCAAAATTTCCAGCACTTTGGAATCAAGAAAAGTAATAAATTACTTGAAATTCCTAATATTAATACTTAAATTTCAGATAAATTTGAAGAAATAGAAGATGTTAATATCTAAATTATTTTCACCTTTAAAAGGTTAAATATTAGAGGGTTAACGAAGTTTCAAAAGTTAATCCCCATGTACCTATTTTCTTATAGGTTTATAAGATATGAATAATTTATCATTGGTGAAATTTAATTATTTGAGAAAAGACGAGAAATAAAGTAATAATGTAAAATCTAAACATCAAAAATGAGACACTCAAGAAGGTAAATATTAAAACTCTTGATATGCTTCCAACCCACTATTATTTAAAAACAATTAGCTGTCTACTTCAAATAGGGACATTCTGCGTTAAACCATCTGAAAGACTGAGACTATAGAACTTCTCTCTCCTTTATTCATCCTTTCTTAAAATTTTATTGCACTTATTCTAAAACTGTCCTATTTAGGTACATACAGGTAAGCATCTTTTTTATCTTGAAATTTTTCAATGCACATGGTATAACTATGGGTACGTTAGTATTCGTTTTGATAAGCTTCTACTGGTCCTGTAACTGCTATTTTTAGTCACTGTTTCATCTCGTATGTACATACACACACACACATATATATATATATATATATATATATATATATATAAATATATATATATATATATATATATATATATAATAATAAAAGCACAAGGAAAGGCCGGAACACTGAACTTCCTCATACTTCCTGTTTCACTAATCTACTAATGCTTTGCTCACCCGCCCTCTTGTTTTTGAGGAGGGAAGATGTAAAATATAAAAATTACGATGGCTTTGCTCTACGTGAACGCGGAACCTTTAATTAACTTTCTGAATACAGGATCTTCTCCCTAGACCAGAACCTTCTAGAATTTGCTAGCCTATTACATAAAAGCTACTATAAATACTGAGTACGTGCCATTTTTCATCCAGACAGCTTCCTAATATCGCTGCTACAAGACTCCGCGCTGCTCATTCTATCCTTCTTTCCTTTGTTAGAATAAGTTATGACGTAGAAAGTTTAAATTTAATCGTACTTAGTTAAAATCACTATGGATATGTAATTTAGAGAGTTTAGCATCTAAAAAGAAAATTATCTGCTATATGGATTAAATAAAAATGTGCGATTAAAAGCTAAATCAATTTGTGTCGTCTTTGGATATCCTCCTTACCACTCTGCAAAAAGCCATGCGTGTACCTTGATGCCAAGCTTCACCACGACTGCTAAAGTATCACACACACACATATAGATATATATAATGATACTTATTCTTTCGAACGGTAATTATATTTTATTGTTTAATCTAATTTATATACATTCAGTGAGCTTGATATTGCTTAACCACTGAGGATGAGTGTAGGAACCCTGAGTGTCCAAATTTATAATAAATGTCAAATTCTAAAGAACACCATTTATAGACACGAATAGACTTTTCGGGGCAATTATTCTCAGAATAGGGTGGAAGGATGGAGATTTTCTTTTCCTCCAGCATAACTCTTTCCGGAGAAGAGAAGACCTTTCAAGTCGCAGCAAGTAATACCATCCCTTCTGGACAAGTCTATGTGTTTTGGCAGAATGCCAATCAGGGTTGCGCTTGAGGCGGTCGAACTAAGCTAGCTAGATATGCTGGCTATTTGCTACACTGGAAGAACACGCAAAAAATGCAGAAATCTCTAGTCGCCTCAAACGTTCTTATCTTTTGAATAGCTGAGTCTTACGACTGTAGAAGAAGTTATTCTTCTTCGTATCTGTTTTTCATCAACGTACATATTTTCATATTATGTTTCACATCTCGTATGCCTAGTAATCCTGTATATGTGCTATGTGCGTCCTGAATTTTCAACTCGATTTTCAGCTAGGAACGTTCACTCTTTGTTCGATAGGAAAGGGAATTTTGATGCGAATTTTAAAAGGGTTTAAAATGTTTCGACATCAAAATCTACGCAGTTAAACAAATAAATAACCATTTGTTAGGAATTGAATGGGATTAATTTTACGCTACTTTCTATCATTATTTGGTACCTAGAAAAACAAATATAAAGTGGTGTGCGTTATTTTTTGGATGGTTATTTCACCTCCTTCACCACATGGTTATAAGAACCCCCCTTTGTCACTGATGTACTTACCGAAAACGTAAACCCCATCTCTGGCTATTTAGTGAAGAGCATCTTATTTTCTCAAGTAAACTGACATTTCGGAATTTAAAATTTTCGAATTTTAACAATCTGCAGTTTACAACATTCGAAATTCTTCACGAATCTGGTATTCTTTTATCATTATCTATAATTATAATGCATACAAGAACAAGTATTTCAAGCAATTGTTTTCTTATTTTAGCCCTCTGAATGGCTCAGAATTTTAGATCTGTCATGAAAGACCTGTATTTAAACAGCATTTATTTGCTAAATTGTATAATTACTTATTTTAGTCTCTATTTTCATAAACTTTCATTCATTAAGACGATACTTACATTATTAAAAAAAGTAAGAAAGTAAAATATCTTAAATTATGGCTAATATATGCCAAGTGAGAAAAGTCTGAGTCATGGCGCTGAGAGGATTTTAAATTAACTTCACACTTGAAAAATTGTTTTAAATTAAACTTAGCTCATAATTACAAACTTTCATTCAATACAGAACCTTCTTCCATAGGAATATACACAGCGTACACAAATATCTTCACCGTACCTTTTTTTCGTTACATGTATTTCCAATTACAAAAATTACCGAAAGATTCATATTTCATGTTTTAAGTTTAAAAATGTAAATTTTGTTGAAATAACGAAATCTACCTTTTTATACATTTCTTTATTCCTTATATTTAAGAAAGTTTTGTGCTTGTTATAAAATGTAAAACCCAAAAAGCCTAATTCCCGCACGAGAAACATGATAGAATTTTTTTCTTTTTGTTGAACGCATACAATCAATCCGTGCAGCACAGATGTACAGCATGGGGCTGTACATCCGTGCAGCACAGATGTACAGCATGGGGCTTACAGAAGTAAGTTAACTAAAACATTAAATACTGCATGCATAAATAAAATGAGCAAAAAAACAGAGAACAGCAGACTGGACATCACAAAAACAGGTAAGTTCATTTTCCAAGTCATGCCGAACATTTTC
Source organism: Stegodyphus dumicola (assembly GCF_044657685.1). Taxonomy (NCBI): domain Eukaryota; kingdom Metazoa; phylum Arthropoda; class Arachnida; order Araneae; family Eresidae; genus Stegodyphus; species Stegodyphus dumicola. Next base: position 102,221,118 of record NC_140774.1, on the reverse strand, counting down.
AAATTGTTTTTCAAGCATAATCTAGGGCCATCAAAGGTAGGGCATGAAACAATCACATGTTCCACATACTGAAGTACTTTTTTAAACATTCACATAAATTGTTTGATCTTAGATTGAAACAATATAGGTAACTTGCAAATTTACCGTGATCAGATAAAACTGAGAAATTTTTTAATTACTAGAGAGGAAAGACTCGGAATGCAGTCTATGTTAAATAGAAGGAAAGAACTTTTTGGTGCCCTCGGCATTACAAATGAAATATATTTCTCATTCCACTTAGCTAAACGCTTCTTGTAATGAAAGGACTTCCAATAGCTCTTTTGAAGGCTATTGTTGATGTCTATGGGCAAATTTAAGGCATCTTTAGCTAAGAAATCAGCTCTTTCATTTCCACAGAATCCGTGATGGGGCACGCACATAAGCAAAATGGATATCAATTTCCCTGCTTCTAAGCGAATTGACAGTTAATAGTGTTTCGATTACGAGTTTGTCGCTGCTTATAACACTGGATAATACTGTTTAAAAGGTGACGAGAAGAAAGAGAATCGAAACAAAATACGGTAATTTGAGGATACTGCCACATTATCCTTGATCCATTTGACGGCAAGATAAATACACAGAAATTCTTCTTGAAAAACTGCATTCATCCCGTATACGGTGTTTAAAGTAAAAAAAAACCTCAGAATGGTCTTTAAAAAGAACAAATGCAAGGCCGACCTTGTTGTTCATTTTGCTGCCATCTGTAAAGCAAACCATATGAAAACTCATTTCAGTAGTCTGTTTATAATCGCAGAAATTTATGAGCTCTAAAATAGCTGGATGAGGAAGATCAGGGAAGAGGGAATTTCCATTTACTCAGTCTTCCAAAGTATCAGTTGCCAATGTCTCGAAAATATTATTCTATACTCAATTTCGAAATCAATAGAGGGAACTTAATATCAAATTCGCAAATTATGATATAATTTTCAATTTCCATTGTGGGTTGTGTTAATAAATAAATTAAAATAACTCAATGCTGGTGTTTTAATCCCTTAAATATCATCCAATGGTAGTCTTTCGTAATTTGTTAACATCTTTAATTTATAATTTCGTTACCTTTGATACGGCAAAAGAATTTTCGCATAAGTGATTTACAATATTTATAAGTCTAAAATACGGAATATAAGATTTGTATTCTGAGTTTTATTACTTTAGAATCGTAGTCGGCTAATAGTCCGAAAATTCCTTAAACTACAAATATTTATCAGCTGATTGACTATCGATAATACTGAAATCTACCATTGTTCTAGACAATAAATTCTGTAAGATTTTGTAAATGAGATTTCCGTTTTGAAAACATTTATACTGATAAGTACTTATCTCAATTTGAGTAGAAATAATCAAAACTTCATCTCTTAACATCAGAAACCCTTTTCTAAACTGAATTTAATTTCTAATTACGTACAAATGCAAACATTCCATTCTTTGATTTGCGTATGGCTCTTGAATGATTTTTAATATGAAGCACCTGGTGAAGTTTATGACGTATAAGAATCACTTTTATGATTTAATTCTTATAAGGAGTATAGATGTTTTCTAAATAGGGACTGGAGGAACGTGTTAAAAGTTAAATTTCATGAAGTTTACAAAATTAATATCTTTAAAATAAAAAATGCTAGAACATGTGCATTTTCATTCATGTAAAACATTTTTTATTTGTAAATATATGTCTACTACCAACAAATGCGAAAATAATGGCCGGGTAATGATTATTTTGTAGGCACGGTGTACGAGTATATTCGTTATTAGAAACTGCTTTGGAAATGTATATGAAATTTTCTCCAGAACTTTCTTATTTTTTTTCTTTTCTTATCAAAATTTTCAGATTTTAACTATTTACCTCAAATATTACTGCTTAGATGTAAATTATAGGTTGTTTAATTTACAGAGAGTGGTTAAAATAAAAATCGTACCGAATGTTATTTTATTAAAGTAAAAAGGACTTTCCTTACACTCATGATAAAAGAAAAGTTATGAAATAATATAAAGGATAGAAACAGCAGCAGAATATTGATCTGAGCATTACTGAAAGAAAAACCTAAAGAAGAAGATTTAAATTTTATGTTTCGAAAAAAAAATTCAAATTCGCATTAGTTTGTCAATTCAGAGAATGTTTGCAAAATGATGTCAACCTTTTCAGAAAAGAAGGTAGCTGTAAATCAGAGAAAACAGTGACCAAAAAAGAAGGGAATGAGAACAATAATGAGCCATAGTATATTATCAATAAAAATTAATCATCATCTTTGAAGTGAGGATTGAACCTATAACATGGAAAGCAGTTATTTTTTTTTTAATCTGGAATTCTATAAAATAAAATTAATAAACAAACAAAAGGCAGAATGCTCTTATACAACTTAACGAATTTTCTTTTGTATAATTGCTCATAAATGATAAAATTTAAGGAACTGGAAGCAACATCATTTATTAGCATAACATATTGGTAGAACAAAGTTAAAAAGTCTATTTTTCATGAAAATACACAAATATGAAAAAGTGGACATAAAATTTAAAATTGAAATTTGGAAAGGTTTGTTACTAAAGTTTCCTAACTTTAAAAGAGAGAGACCAACAGGCAAGAACTCAAAACTTCAGAAGAATCCAAAACCCGAACACAAATAACATAAATTTCCTTTGCGCAATTTGCTCTCTAATTTTAAATTTAAAAATAATAAAATAAAGATTTTTAAAAATAAGCTTTTATTTAAAACTCATAAAATAATTAATGAACTTAAGAAATAAAAATAGTTTTTCATGCATTTTAATAGCAACAGAATTAAATAATTCTCTTCGTAAAATTTATTTGAAATTATGTCAAGAATAATAAAAGTATACGGCGCCATGGGATAAATTTATAAAAAATGGTAGCTTTTTACAATGCGATGTAAGTAATTATTTCGTTATCTAGTCGCGCACTTCCTGCCGGATAATAAAGTTACTTCATCTAAAGAAGCCAGTTTCAGAAGGGGATTTATTCCCGTTGCTATGACCTCAAAAATAATAAGTACTTACAGAATAAAATTGCGAGAGTTCTTCTTTCTAGCTGCCAGAAATCAAGAGTTATGCTGCGCAAATTAGCCGCCAGAAAAAAAAAAAAAAAAAAAAAGAAAAGAAAAGAAAAATTTCTTCAGAAACAGGGAAACGAAAACAGTTAAACACAGATAAAATATTTGCGCAGCTCTGCAGGGAAGCAATAAGCGCCACTAACAATATAAAGCACTCACAAGTAGTGCAAGTGGCTAGTTTACGTATCTCTAAGCAACGAATGGCCAGGTGTATTAAAGTTGCAATCATTTCGTTAGCAGTTAAACGTCATACCCCACCAGGCCAAGCAGGCTAACATATTACTTAAGCAGCAGTGTAATGTATTCCTGTTATTACCATTGCGTGTATACAATGTTTAATGTATAATCTAGGCAGCGGTAATGTCTTAGTTGAAATAGAGTTCCTTGAATGCTAGAATACTGAAGATCTGTGTAGCGACTATTCGCTGAGTCCTTGTACCTTTCGAGAAAAGAGTTAAAATAGCCTTTTAGTCTAACTCAGAAATAGAATAACAGTTGTTCCCTCTTGGGCGTACAAGAAGCCTCCACATGGGCTTTAACACAAAATAGAAAATACAGGACTAACTAATACTAAATAAAATTAATCAGCCGCTAATGCTAAAGTTTCTGAAGTAAACAGGTGTAGAATTCACTGATCTTATATACCTCAAAGGCCAAGGGAAGGCAATCCAAAAAAGTGGATATGACTATTCATATGTGTTGCATACTGAGAGGTACATCTGCAGCTGATTTCCTCTCTATCAGCTGATCACTTTCTTAAAGTTTTCCGAAGATTTACTGGATGTAGAGGACGACCATCTACACTATATAGTGACGAGAAAGTAATTTTATAGAATCCAGTGCTTTAAATAATATTAACTGCGCGAAAATTGAAGTTTACATTTTTACAAAAGGCTCAACTAGAAGTTAATTCTCCCTTTTGCACCCTGATGGGACGAATGGAAGAGAATGATAGGTGTTCTTAAAAAACTATTAAGAAAAGCCCTTCGTAAAGCATTGCTGTATTTTTTAAGATTAAAAACAATTCTCTGTGATTATGAAGGAATCATCAGCTCTCGACTTGTAACTGATACTTCCCAAGATCAAGTAATTCAATGCGCTTGATTCATAATAAGTTTCTGAATGATGCTGAAAAAATTACGGTATCAGATCTAAACTTGGGACGAGCTCGAGATCTCAATAAACCGTTCAAGTATAGGTTAAGATTGAGAAAAGTGTTACAGCATAGATTCTTCAGTGAATATTTAGGTCAGCTGAAGTTGGAGGTCCATAAAAGATCACCGCCGAAATAAATGTCGATAACATAGTATTAATTGAAAGTGATAATAAAAAAACGTTTAGATTGGTCACTTTCGAAATGGATTGAACTTTTCCCGGGCCCAGATGGATAAGTTAGATTTGTGCGTTTCAAGAAAGAGTAGAATATATTGTTACGACCAGTTCAAAGAATCTACCCAAGCGAATTGCTAGATATCAAAATGCTGCTGAAGCAATGGAAAACTTAGCTCAGTCCAAAAGTTATGAGAGCCAGAAGGCAACAGAAAGGGTAAAAGAAATTTACCAAAACTATGTGCGTGCGATCATGAGATTAAAACTCCTAAAAAAAGGAACTTGTAAAATTAATATCTGTAAAGAATTGCAGTATTGTAATTTTAATAAAGTGTATAGAATAGTTAATAGTTTAATAGTTAGTTTTTTTTTTCAGAAAAATAAAGATTTTAACGTTAAAATTTATTTTAACTTCTTTTAATTAAGGTATGAGAATATTGGCTTTTGACGATCCACACCTTTAATGAGAATACTTAGCTGCAGCGGATTAGCAAAGTGTGTTCTTCTCTCGAGAGTTAGCGATAGGAGAAAAACGAATTTGCATTTCTGTAAATAAATTTATGCTTTGCATTTCTTTATGAAGAGTAATCGTTTTGCCACAAGATCTGACTCTGTAAAGTGAATGATCGTACTTTCAGTACAAAACTAAGGTTGTTGTTTTATGTAATTTTAAGCTGTAACTTATTTTAGATTTTGAATAAAAAGTGCTTAATTATTTATGAAAAATAAATTACATTATCTCATTGACCAGAGGCCCACCAGCGGCCGAGCGGTAAAGTCGCTGAACACTGGTAGTTCGGGCCGAGGTTTGAATCCCGCGAACGGGCTGGCTGCATGGGCGTTTTCGTGGTTTTCCCCATGTGTAACGTGTATACGAGCCAGTTTCCCTTAGAAAGTCCTCCACGAAGGCATCCCTCCTCTTAGGCAGATAGCCCTCGAGGCTTTGCCATAATCACATACACACACACACACACACATTGACCAGAAAGTGTTACCATTTAATATCTACACAAAACACGAGGAAGACTGAAAGCATCCAATCCAAACATCTTCTGTGTGAACGGCAGCGGTCTATAATCCAGCAATTTAGAATGCTGAAGATTATTCATTAATATTAAATTAAATTAAGTACCACTTCATTGCTTTGAATTAATTCACAAAAACTACTATTTAGTTTAATTTATTCCTACTCTTGAACAATCCATAGGTAAATCCACTAGTCCGACCACCGACTGCTGTCTCCGTGCAGACTGTTATAAAACTCGTTTCGAGCATAAAACTGACCACAAAAGAATATCTTCCAGCTTCAAAACTCTAAGAATTGATTGCTTAAGGGGATGGTGGACTTTAAAATAGCTAAAAACCAATCAAAATATTGAATTTCATTTTTTACTCTCGTAATATTCCATATACGTAACTAAATCGTATGCAAAAAAAAACGAATTCTAATATTCTAATTTTTAAAGAAGTTACAAGCATTTAAAATGTGTAAACAATGTAAACTTTGCCCTTTAAATTTTGGAGAAAATGTAAAAAAAATGTATTTTAAGAGTTATAATTTATATATTTGCCCAAAAGAAATGTTTATTTCTAAAAAAAAAAAAAAAAAAAAAAAAGGCTAGAAATGTTAGTATTGACAACTATTAATGAATTTAACTTTGGTTATGTAAATGCGAAACGCGTAGAGCCCAGGAGGTAACAAACTCGTTTTACCTCTTCATTGCAAAAAAACGGGATCAACGTCGCTTGAACGAAAGCAAACAGAAAAGTTTACCTGCTTGGAAAAAAACAAAAATAATAAAAAATATTCTAAAGCATTAAAAGATAATGTTAATGTGACAAGTGAAGGTAAAACATATGGTGCGGGTGAATTTTAAAAGTTTCATTGGATATAATGCATAAATTGTTTCTTCCTATAACTTTGAATCACATACCAATTTGCGATATGTTTATATTTGTCATATTTAATATTATGAGATTAAAAATAGTTAAATGATACGAAATGTTAGCTAGTGTTTACAATTTCATATTTAAAGTTAATTTGCTGTTTCTCATGATTATGTATTAAAGGTAATTTGAAGAAAAACTTTAAATTCGGTTTTCACAAAACAAATTTTTTCGCCGTTCGTATGTCTTGAAAATGCTCCATGCGACTCATTTTTAGTTCAAAATGAATGATATTTGGAAGAAGCTATCTTGTTATATGTTACAGTAGAACTGCGTATGCATTTTTGGATATGAGGTTATTAAGAAGTTTAAACTTGTGATAATGTTTAACAAAAGGTGATATTTTTCCGAAAACTGTGTTTAAGTTCACAAAAATCCTTTTTAAAAATTTTTGATCTATCATATTCAATAATGGATGCACAAACACTTTTGTTAAGTCTTTATAACTAATTTAAAGGAAACATTAGGAAAAAGTATTGAAAATTAGAGCACAAGGAGCATTTTGAATCTTTAATTAAAATAATTAATTATTTGTTTTAAAAATTTTGAACATATTTTTATAAACTGATGTTATAATATAAATATGTGTAAAATTTCTTGTTGAAAATGCAAAAACTTAAAAGTCCGCCGTTCCCTTAAATGACTAGCAAGACCGTAATGTTTGTACTTTACCATTTCATACTCCCAAGTTTCAACACGGCAAGAAACAATAACATATAAAAATGCATGATTCAAACTTGAAAGAATGTATGTCAGTTAATCTGAAGGACACAATAACTAGGGTAGTTATTTTAATATGACGCAAATTTCCACCATTAGTTTAGGAAAGCTTATGAGTTTTTTTTCTTTTTTTAATTATTATTATTTTTATTTTACAAATGTCACATTTTTCTTAGATTATCAAATAAATATTAGAATTTCAATCTTATTTCTTATTCTCATCATATCTTAATTTAAAAAACATTAGATTACATTTTAAGAAAAACAATTTAAATAACTAAAATTTATAAAAACAAAAGCTACAAAACATTCTCTCCCAAACTCCAAACCAAATATTTGATGATTAAACTGCAGAAACAGATTTCAGAGCATTACATTCAAATAAAAAATTCAAATATAAATCCTTCATGATTTCCAATTTCCATCAATATGTTACGCAGTGCATTAGAAAAGAAAATCTGCGTCATGAGAGCAAAATTAACAAAATTCACTTCTTTTAGAAGTGAAGTAGAATCTCTGGTAGTTGATGGTATTTCCAGGAAGTGACTACAAATGATGTTTACATATTTTAGGACGATTTCGATAAAGACTTGAAAAAAGAAATAAATGTTTCAGAATAAAAATTCCTGGCAATAACGTTTCATTTTAAAAGAGGACTATCGTTTGCTGCTTTTAAACTTATTCTTTCAAATTGACGCATGTAAACAAGCAGTTCATTGAAGGATATGTTTTTGCACTTTCCGAAGAGAAGTATTCCTGTCCCATAATTCAAAAACGTTGTGAAATGCGTCATATTGAAATTTCTAAGTGCAAGATAAGTAGCATTATTAATCTAAAAGGAAAAGTTATCAGTCATTGCTTCTACATGGAAAGATTTCGAATACCCAAAAAAAGATACACTGCGAAAAGATTTAAAAAAAAAAAAAAAAAAAAAAAAAAAAAAAAAAAAAAACCAGTTCTATATCTTCCGTTCTACTGGGCCAAATAACGAAATTCAAATTGCGTTATTCATGTCTCGAAAGCCCGACTTACGGTACATTTTAGATTTATATATAGCTCTATTCCAACATAGGTATTTTGACACAAAATCGGACTTTTTCTGAAATAACATACCAATTTTTTTACATATTTCGATTCTACGACTCAAATTATGCCTAAATATTATATTTTGTAACATTTGGTGGGAAATTTACGGAGAAATTCAACAATTTATGTCGGCGCTTTTTATTCAGTTTGCTCCAAAAATAGTTCACTTGGCGAACTTCTTAATATGTGGCAACCTATTTTCATTTCATTTTTACATAGTGCATGACAGAAAAAAAGGCACACAATCGTTCCTTCTTTCAAATAATGTTCTTTAAATTGTATTTTTAATTATAATTGTTATTAATTTTAAGCAGTTTTTTTCTTTTTTGAATTTCATTTTAATTGTTTAAGTTGCATAGTTACTTTCGAATAACTGTTTTAAAAATTTCTATTTATTCATTCGAACTACGTAGTTTAAATAAAGGTGCATCGTTTATTTATTTTTTTTTTGTTCAAATAGTTTTCTTTATACTATAATTTTTAATCATAGTTATTATTTTAGGTAATTTTTAAATTTTTAGGCTAATATTTTAATAATTTGCGTTGCATTGTCTCTTCAGATAATTGTTTTAAAATTTTCTATTTATTCATTGGAACTGCATTTAAAATATATTTATTAAAATAAATCTTCCAGAAATTGATTTTATTTATTTTGTAACAGCTTTAATATCGTTATTAATCTCTCGTGCATTTGAAATAGATGAGTAATAAATAATGTACAGATTACTGGCAATATTGAAATGCAGGCTCGAGAGCTGCATGCATTTTCTCGCACGAAGCATGTAATTATTTTTTTTAAATAAGTTTATAGAATATGTTTTATCTTTTTGTTTGTATGTCGCCATTTTTTTGAGTGTTAAATACAAGTTATTGCTGTGTTCCATCATTGGAGTTGCTTCATTTCGCCAAAGAAGTATTACAGTCTTAATTATTTTGACTGTGATGCTTCTTTGGCAATATGAAGCAACTCCAATGATTGGAACACAGCAATAACTTTTATTTAACACTCAAGAATGGCGACATACAAACAATAAGAGAAAACATATACTAACATTTAAAAATAAATTACATTCTTCGTGTGAGAGTCGCACGTGGCACTCGAGTCTGGTTTCAAATATTGCCATTCACAAATACCTTAATGCTCATCTATTTAAATTATTTAAATTACAAGATTTTAATATTATTTAAATCTGTTACAACATCGAGAGCTGCATGCATTTTCTCGTACGAAGCATGTAATTATTTTTTTTAAATAAGTTTATAGAATATGTTTTCTCTTCTTGTTTGTATGTCGCCATTTTGAGTGCTAAATAAAGTTTTTTTTCTGTGTTCCATCATTGGAGTTGCTTCATATTGCCAAAGAAGTATCACAATTTCAATCGAGTTCTTTCGGAAGAATTGTTTGTGACCCAGACTACGATGCATTTGAAAACTGCATATATTAAAAGAGAAAATACAGTAAAGCACGCCTTTGAATGTTATATTGAGAAAAGATATATAAATAAGAGAGATGTATAACGGACATTTCAACTTAGGATAACTTGCATACATTGCTTTAAAAAGTTTTATCATTGTGCCCATTGCTTTACACAGTATTATAATCCTACATTTAGTTTCTTAAAATGTTATTCATATTTTAGTCAAATATTTTATTTTTGAAATCGCAAGAATCAAATATCATAGATTACAAAAGCTTTAAATTTAATAAAATAATACTAAATTTTACCCAAAAATTAATTTTTCTTCTTAGTGGCTTGCTCTTTTTCTTCAAGCATTCTGAAAGTATATTAAAAAGCATCCAACTTTTCGAAACATCTTGGTATTTATGACATTCATTTTAAATAAAGATATCGCCTTCCATTTCATAAAGACCCATAAACGGCTGAGCAGTAAAGTCGCTGAACACTGGTAGTTCACTTCGGGGTTCGAGTTCCGGTAAACGGACTGGTTGCATGGGCGTTTTTGTGGTTTTTCTCATGCGTAATGTGTATGCCAGCTGGTTTCTCTTAGAAAGTTCTTGACGAAGGCATGCTTCCTTTAAGGCAGAAAGCCCTGCTCTGACGTAATTTAATAATCCAATTCAATTCATTTCATCAGTATTTGTACAGAGCCTCTATCAGTCTTTAGTGGCTAAGCATTTTGAAGGCATGAGATGAAAGGAAATACTAGTTTCATCAAGAGGGAAAACGTCTTCAGATGATATCCATATGCATTTCAGAGACATTAGGAATTTTTGGAACCAGGAGACTTGAAAAATGAGCAATGCACTCGACGGGAATCGAACACGGACCTCCCGAATACACGCCGAGCGTGCAGACCACTACACCACGAAGGCACGAAGGCGGGAGTAACCTCACTGGATAAATTAATGAATCTTCAAATAATTCGACTGCAAAATCGTGGGATGTTCCGTTTATGATACGATATGATGTTCTATGACATAATTTAAATTTATACAACCATACAGTCGCTCCTCAATTTGATCCGCAATGATATGGTTTTTGTCTTTTCTGTTAGTACTAACTCAATTGCTGCTGTTTGCTCGTATGCATGTCCAAGTGTTTTCTCGTTGAACACCCAACTTCTTTGAAGTAGATTCCCCTTTAAATTTTTGCTTTTCTCCCCCAATTTCCTTCTTTACTTCTACATTTGTTTTCAGTGCTGACACAAGAAAACTAAGATTTTTCGATTGTTACACTTCCATAAATTTTGTATTCCTATAATTTTTTTTAAATATCAGTTGCATCAAATGCAAGTTTAAAGCAAAGTCGAAAGCATAAATTTTTAAATTAAAAGATTTTTGTTAAATGAGAAAGAAATAAACCACTATAGCAGCGCTTATCCTGTACCACTAAGTGGCCCGATTTTTATATCGGGTGCAAACAATCTAAATCATATTATTTAGAGTTTTTAAGCCTAATAATTTCTATATTAAGGAACATGTTTTTTATATAATCTACAACAAGCGACAAAATTACTATTTAAAACATTCTTTCTAAAAGAATTAATGTAAAAATTTATATATATATATATATATTTTAAAGCTCGGACATGACGCAAACTGTCAACGTCCTGTCTGCTTAAAAACATTGTGAAAATAAACATCAAACGAACTTTGTCAGTTTTAGACAACTCAATTTAAATAAAGTCAAAGCAAAGTAGCAGACAGTTACACGGAAGGTAAAATTTACTCTTAAAAATATTTAAAAAAAAAAAAAAAAAGAAAGAAAGAAATTTTAAAAAAAAGTTGAAAATTTGAATAATATCATCTGTAATTTTAAAAAAATAGCTTTTCACATAGTATTAATAAATATTTATTACGCATCATTGACGGAAAAAAATTCATTTAATTAATTCTTCGTAAAAATTTATTTAAAATTTAAGGTTAAAAATAGCTGTGGCAATTCACTGTAACAAAATCCATAAATCCCATTTGGCGTTATTATCGCTCAAAAAAAAAAGATGCCAAATTTCAAAACGCGAAAATATGTAAATTCGTGTATATCTTAGAAAATTTTGAATAAAAAACTAATTTTTTTCAGGTATGCTTAGAAGTACACCTACTTTAAGATGAATGTAAAAATTTTATAGGTTATAATTCAAATTTTTTTCAGAAAAATTTCTAAAAATTATTTTAAAATACAAATTTTTAAATTAAATCATAAAAAATGGGTGAATTTTATTTGGAATGAACTTAAATTTTGAAATGTGAAAGGAAGAATCAAAAATGTTTCACAAAAAAAGAGATATTAATAAATACATAACAAATTCAATTAACATTGAGAAGCTAAGATTTTGAGAACTAAGGTTTTAAAAATTACTCGTGCGATTTTTACAAAACTTGGCAGTTTGGCATAATTTGAGTTGTAGAATCGAAATATGTAAAAAAATTGGCATGTTCTTTCAGGAAACGTCCGATTTTGTGTCAAAATACCTATGTTAGAATAGTGCTATATATAAATCTAATATATATCCTAAGTCATGCTTTCGAGACATGAAGAACGCAATTTGAATTTTGTTAAACTGCCCAGTAGAACAGGAGATATAGAACTGTCCCATTTTTATTTTTATTTTTTTTTTTTTCTGCGCAGTGTACACGCTGTTTAAATCGTTGGTAACAAAAGAAACTCGCCCGACGCGAAAACCAATTATAAGGTTAATAGAAATAAATAAATTAATAAACTAAGATTTGCAACTTAGCTAAAAAACAATAATGTTCACCAGCTTTTGCCGATTCATGTGGTTCAACGTAGAACAATTTGTAGAACCCTGTATGAAAACTATTTAACAGGAGATAAATGGAAATACATTTTGACTCTTTCTAAAGCATGGTCTTAATGATCTACCTAAACGACTGCAACAAAAAAGTCTATTTAGGATTGAAAACTAAGAGCAAAAATTGTACAGTCCTGGTTCCGTCAATACAAATAAAGTTTCAGAAAGGGGTTTGTGATTGTTGCAATATTCCCTTTCAATGAGAAATTAAAAAGAGCAGAAAAAATGTTAAAATCAATGCTGCATACTATAATGATAAAGTTTTGTGTCCGATAATTACAGAAAAAATTTCATTTCTTTATCCCAAAACTTGATCTCCGAGGGTATCCTTCCCTTGGGCAGATAGCTCTTATGGGGTTTGCAATATTCAAATAATCTATTGTAATAAATAATCTATTGTAATCTATTATAACTCTTCAATGAACTATCGTAACTTATATAATATATGGCTCTATTTTATTATGCAACTAATTGTAATTGTGTTCTCCTCCTCATTAGAAAAAGCACAAAATATTTTATAATAACCCAATTCCAGAGATTATTCATTTAACGAACTTTAAATGCTAATTCATCATTTCTTTGCCTGAATTACCTAACATGAACTTAGGCATATGAAAAGTAAAAACATCATTTTCTTTCAATGACAAACATATACATACCACATGATGGCGTCTTTCAAAACAGCCAGTGATACTCGGTGATCTCTATGTACTCTTGATTTCAAGTAGCCGTTTAGCCAAACATCACGTGGTTTCAGTCTAAGAGATCTGTGTCATGTCATTTTAAAAGTAACTGCTTATCAATAGATTCTCTTCAAAAGTTGATAATAAGAATTGTTCACAGAAGAAAAACATGCAGTTATGATTCTTTCTGTGTGATTGTCTCAAAATCCAAAATTTGCCTTTCTTCCAAATCAGAAAAAGGAATCTGCTTCGTAGCTTGTTGAATCTGAACAGTGATAGTTCAGAAATGAAACCATATATTCAAGATTCTGACATACAACATCCTCTACCGGATGTAGCTGAGAGTAAATCTTTTAGGTACAATAAATGCTTCTTAATGTGATGGAGCTTAGCATTATTATTCGGATATTGTTTTCAAATTGTAGAAGACCCGTCCATTTGCATACGAAAACGTGCAAAATACATTGCGTATTGGGATCAATTAGTCGGTGGACGTTGTCAAAATACTATTTAATGATTTTTTTTAACTAAAAGTTTCCAAATAAAACATAAAATTTCCAGACAAGGCCGAAATAAGGTATAGAAACTGCCTCTTGACGCAGACATATCCTCAAGTAAGTCATTAAATCGCAAATTGTCTTGATTTTGATTTAAGGCAGCATTTAAGCTTCAGAGCAGCCTCTCAAAAAACGATAGTAAAGAACTGTTTTAAGTACATCAGCCTTTTCATAAATGACGAAATAGAAGAAGATGAAGAACTTAAAACGTCTCATCAAGATCCATCGCAGCAAGATCCATCGCGCGAATATATTGAGCAAGAGCATGATTCCTATGCTGCACTGCAGTCCCAGAATCGCAAAAGAAGCTATAAGAAATCAGTATGGCTACCAACAATAATCCTGGCCTAAATGATAAAGCTATCACTTCCATACACGTGCATTTCGTCGATATTACTGGAGTTATAAGAAATTCAAAGTGTTCTTCAGACTATCAAGAATCAAACTATGACTTATAGGTAAAGAGTGTAGCATTTTATTGTTGTGGATTCAAGTTCACGTGATGTCGAAACCAGTTTAAATGGATTCCTTTGTGCGAGGATGTTAGTGGAAACGCAAATTGTTACTAATTTAGATACAACTGAACTTTATTCAGCTGCCTGCTTCATAAACGTCAGTTTCATGCAAGATGCTGACGGCAGAGATATAGCCCTTGCTGTCTACATTGCTCTCTCGGAAGCAGTTCATTTTAAGCTGTTAGGAGTTTGGCTATCCACATATCCTTCTCTGCAACACAATTGCTTCCAGTTTAATACCCGTACCACAGAAGAAATGAAAGATTCATTGACATCTAGATCTCATGCTACCTTCTACAGTCACTAGACATTTTCAGTTGTCCTTAGCTTTCCTATACTCCTTCTTTCTCAATATCCTGCCAGAATGCAAATTTCTAATTCGCATGACATTCAAGTGAGGAAAAATGGAGATAGTATTTAGAGAAAGGTTTTAGAAGGTATCTCTTCTGCCTGCTGAAGGCCACGTTGCTAATTTCGATTCTCCTGAGAGTATTACGAGTATTGAGTCGAGATAGGATGAGTATTGAGTAGACTCCTGAGAGTATTGAGTAGTATTCTGTGGCACTGCGTTGTTATCGCCATTAGGCTTGTCACGCCGACCCTTAGGTCAGAGCCAACTCGCGTTACTTTAATTGTGTAGCCGTTCCGCTAACTTACTATTACTTAGTTAAGTCAAATTCTCTGTGATTTAAGTCATAATTGCTGAATATGTCTATAAGTACAAGTGGGGCCTTCTGTTAACTTTCATTTGAGTCCTTTGTGATACTTTCAAGACATAGTGATAATTCACTTTTCAGTCTTTAAGACGTTTCGTAAATTTTGATGTTTCCAAAGAACGCCAAACATTATAAAGTTCGAGATGTCTTTAGCTTAGTTTTGACATTGACCATTCAGATTACAATGCAACTATTTGTATAGTTACCGATGAGAAACAGTCTTTAATATTTTCCGGTTTCCTTCAATTTAACTTCATTTTAATTTATTATTTTATTGCTGTTTTTACCCAATGACGTATAGATTGACCGCAAGTTACGGCAACCTTTAAGTCCCTTGTAACCACTGACTTTGAGAGATATTTGTGTCCTTTGGTTTAGTTTCATCATCAAAATCTGTCTAAAAATTTATGCAATTTATGTACCATCACAAGTTCATTATTTATGGAGTGTACGCTACTGGTTTTCAACGCAAGGGTCATCGCCGATGAACATCGGTATCTTTCTGTACAATTATAATTTAAATATCCGTTAAAGGTATTGAAACGCCCTATAGTAGTGACCTATATGCTGACCACAAGCATTCTATAAGTAACCATTGACCCAAATCCTTGACGGTTATGGGTGAAGTACAGTTTAATTTTATTTTAGTATTCTAAATTTACTGGGGTCACTATCAATCCATGGGTCAACAACGACCAAATCTTTTGATGGTTACCTTGGTTTTAATTAAAATTTTAACAAAAATGTGAAATACTTTTTAATTAATAAATTATGTTCATACCGCCGGATGCAGAATTTTTTAATAACGTTAGTGTTCTTCATGTTTAATATATATGTTCTTCATGTATGTATATATATTATATATATTTACTAAAGTAACTAAACAAATGTTGTAAATCATAGCTAAATCCTACTACAAGTGAAACAAATCTTCAAGAATATAAACCAAATGATTTCTTCTCCGAAAATATTTCACTCCTATGTAAACATGTTTCGAAACACCCTATTTCTCAGAAGTTATGATGTCAAACAATTTCTAACTTGCTCAGTATGACTATTCTTAAAGATATGAATATTTTCTATCAAACTGATCTGTATCTGTATTTTACTAGAATTTTACATTATTTGAAGCTGTATTTTACTGGAACAGAAATAAATTCTTTATTTGTATTCACTCTCACAAAAAATAGG
Source organism: Stegodyphus dumicola (assembly GCF_044657685.1). Classification (NCBI taxonomy): domain Eukaryota; kingdom Metazoa; phylum Arthropoda; class Arachnida; order Araneae; family Eresidae; genus Stegodyphus; species Stegodyphus dumicola. The sequence goes on along the minus strand of NC_140774.1, from coordinate 102,204,998 downwards.
TAATACACATTCGAAACTCTCATTCTTAAATTTAAAATACGAAAACTCAGTCTTGTTCCAAATTCTGGAGATGTTCGAGTACATGATAACAGAATAACACTAGATACTCTGGAAATAAATCTAATAAGTAGAAATGTCAAGAGAAATTCAAAGCTCCGGTGATTTATTGTAATACAAATCAGCATAAATTCCTCTGTTGCATTAAATAAAAAAAAATACCTGATGTATAGACTACATGACTTCCTTGTACGGAATATTAAATTAGACGCATTTTTTCTTTCATTTAATTAAAACTTGTTTGATTGATTTAAATTTACTTCTTCGATATAACGTCGATAGCGCATTGTTATATAGAGAAGTTTCGACACCAAGGTTAAATAGCTTTACTTCAAGGTACCATTGTTAAATAAGAAACTCCTATATGTTAAATGTTATGAAGGTTTGCCGTGAAAATTCAATCCAAAAAAAAAAAAAAAAATTTACTTATCTGGTAAAGACGTCTGGCACCAATGTTATATCTTAAATTCATATATGTTAAATGTTAAATATGAAACTACTTGCCTTGAGAGGTTTCTACTTCCTCTTAGGGAGGAAACTAAACTCTTAAGAATTTGCCAACTACCAAACTTTTAGTGATCGTATAGTGAAACGGAAAAGCATTTTTGCGTTGTGAAAAAAATGCATCCCGGGACCGCGCCGTGAGAGGATCAAAAACATAAGAAAAACATATACAAGATATATAGGAAAAACCTATTAAATATATAAAGAAAACATACTGTAATAGGTTTCCAGATTAAATATCAGTTTATTCAATTACATCACAATAAAAAAATCTTAACCTCATCTGAGAGTCTAAGGAGAAGTCATCAATTTGTCATTTACCCTTTTTTCTCATTTAAATTCATATAAAAAAAAACTTAAGGTTTGTCTGGTAATTTAAAAAAAGGGGAAAGGGAAACAATTAAAGCCTGAGAATTAATTTAAGATTCGACGTTGTTTTTACATTCTAAGCAAAAAGTTATTGAAAACCCCCTCAAAGTTCAGACACACAAAAAAAAAAAAAAAAAAATAGCACTTAACTTGGTTGGACATCTTGAAGTGGAGGACTCGTATCTTAATAAGCGTTGACGTCGGCCGGGCTCATCGTTACACTGGTACGTTATTTTTCCACTGTAGAACAGAAACAGGAGCACTGCTGTTCAGGACGGCTATCCGCTTGGTCTTGAAAGTCTAAAGTCAACACGCACGTAACGGGTTTTCATAGTGCCGAAACTAATTTTTCTTCTGTAAAACAGAAACAGGAGCACTGCTGCCCAGGACGGCTATCCGCTTGGTCTTGAAAGTCTTAAGTCAACACGCAGGTAACTGGTTCAAATTTCGCAACGCGGCAAGGGAGCATGGTTGCAGCTTCCGGCCAGAAACGTTTTTTCTAGGCAATTACGGCTCGCCTGTTCTTACTCATCCCAAGAGCAAACTTCACGAGTAACGACCAAAGTAAGTTCCACACGCCAGTCAGTAAGAGAGTCTCGCCTCTTAACCAAAACGCGGCCGGGGAGCATATTTGCCGCTCCCCGCCGGGAAAACATCTCTCGTCGTCAATTACATCTTGTCTATCTCCTTCAAGCCGGTTTTCAAGAGCAACGTCCACAAGTCCAGCAAGCCCGAAAGTAAGTCAGAGAGTGAATCCAACTCGAATTTCCTTCGTCTCCTTCACAAACGCGGGCTCCCACTATGGCTTCACTTATCGCCCCCTTAATTTTGGCAAAATTTGCGTTTTCACTGGTACGTTATTTCATTTATATCATCTGAAGAATTATCTAATCGTAGCCACATATTCTATTCAAATATTATAATAAATCTAAAACGATGTAAAAAAGAAATTAAACAAACCGGAAAAAAAAGAAGCAATTTTTCACAGACGAAGTCATCACTTCGCTACAAGGCTAAAATACATAAAAACTCAAAATATCTATATTAAAAATTACGAAATAAATCTTAAGCACTTATTTCCTCGAATAAATTCCAGAATGGATTAAGCATGATTTAATTCTCAATAAGTATTGTGCTATCTTTGTTGCTGCGAAGCTTAGTTTCTCTAGATTGGCAACAAATCACTATTCTGTCAAGTTTCAAACATGGCCGCCATGGAAAAATAATTAGGCTTAGCAGCACTTTTAAATTGTTGATAATTCTACAAATATTGCATACAGATTTACATAATCCATACCTGGAATACCTGGAAGGCATAAAATCCTTACCTGGAAGATAAAAACAACATAGTTCAATCATTTTTAAAGTAAAAATTGCACAATTTACAAACATATAAAAATAAAGAAACTGAGATCACTGAGCCGAGTAACAAAGTAGATATATATATATATATATATATACATATACATTACATATATTTATATACTTTTGGTGCGGCCGATTACAACCAAAATACGAGATGCACATCTATATGTTATAGCAGTCATATATACAAAATTTCAACGTTCTGAGGCTACTCGTTTTTGAGTTAGCGAGATATGTACATACATACGTACGCACAGATGCCACGAAAATTCTCTTCAGAATTCATTTAAATTAGTTTTATAATTTTTTGGGGGAGAGATTCTGTCCTTACGTATAGAGCTCACGGAAAAACATCGTTAAATTGCATTTGATAACGGTAAAAATGGATATTTGCGTTGAAATACGATGCCTGAAACTTTTCGAGATTACAATACTTCCTTTTTACTTCGTACAAGGAAGTAAAAATAGTAAAGCACTTATGCCTCTTTATGCTTCCAAGATGTTTCAAAAAGTGAAAAATCGATTCTTTTTACCTTTCACATAATTTAGGAATAAAAATGTTGCCAAAGGTTCTTTAAACTTATTGCAACCTGAAGAAATCAGTCAGTTTAGTAAAAATTTAGATAAATGATATTCGTTTTATACATTATACTTTTTACGTAGCGTTTTATGTGTTTAATATACGCTTTTATCCACTATAACTGTACTTTTGCAGGTTATTAAATTAATTCATGCCTGCAAATGTTATTTTAATTACTAAATTAATACTTAAGAATTAGTCATTTTATAAGATGTAATATAATTCTAACATAACGTTAAGCTACTTGGCTATGGCAAAGAACACAAAGGTTATCTGCTTAGGAGAAGGAGTGGAGGACTTTTTAACCCTAGAATGCAGGTTAAAACCTTTTAAAACCTTATGGCAATGGTAACCATTCGTCTCCGAAACGAATTGTACGTAATCGTGTTTAAAACCTATTTTAAAAGTAAATTAAAATAAACGTATACTCCCCGCAGATGATTTCAGATCTCTGAAACTTTAGGTTAGCAAGAAGGTATCATATATTTATTCTCAAAGCAGTCTTTACACATACTAGCATGTTGTTCTCTGCACATTACTCTGTAACATATTTGACAAGAGTTAGGAGTCATTGTGCGCAAACTGTACGGGCAAAATGCACACATCTTTCTTTTTTTACTGTTCAGGAGGTTCAGTGTTCAAATCAAAATTCCAACATTTCCCTTATAATTGTTCTTGCTGGTCGAGGTAAAGTTGGTACGTTGTAACGCTTCTTCATCCATGCAGTAAGAACATCTTAACTTTGCGATACATTGCGATTTTTTTTTATAATGCCTTTTTGGATTTTATATTACGCACATATATAACATGTGCATTCATTAAACTGATATTTATCATGTTGCAAAACGCAAAAAAGAGGACTTCGGCGAGTTTTCTAATACATGACATACTATTGCATATCTGATTCAATGTGTATGCAGCCCTTTTTATGGCTCAGTCCTTTGGTTCTTTAACAAATTGAATAATATTGTGAGATGTCGTACTTGTTTTTCTTGATTTAGGAACAGATGGGCCCTTATCTTTCCCATTGAGTTGAAATTCTTCAGAGGTAAAATAATATATTTTTTATACTAAAAATATTCCGGAATTTTTCAACTTTTTAAGCATTTTCGTTTTTAGCTCCGTTCTTTCAAATTCAATTTTTCAATATTTTTAGCATTTTGCTTTTTAGCTTCATATTTCAAATTAATATTTTCATCTTCCTGGATTTGTTTTTCGAGTGTTGTTTCTCCTTCATCTTTATTGCCAAATGATAGTTCCTCATTTTCCTTTTTATAGCTATCTGTTAATTCGTGATTGCAACCTCAGTAAAATCACCTTTCTCCGATTCGTCCAAAGAAATAGAATTTTCTTCATCACTCTCGGATAGCCTCAGGTCTGCCCCAAACATTTTCTCCGCGAAAACTTTTTGTCATCTTCAAGGTAACACAGAAATGAGCCTATGTCAGATTCTGAAATGAAAAGTTATAGCTAACCATTCGTCTATGAGACGAATATTGTTCTAAAAATGCTACATGCGAAAATGTTTCGGCAGAAATGAATGTCCTTATCTACAGGAGCCATAATTATATAAAGGTATTGAGTCGCACGTTCCGATTCCTGTTTTAGGGAAGGCAAGGCAAGGTTATTTATTTGTTATGGTCTTCGTCTAGGAGACGAATGGGTAGCATTCTAGGATTACAGGAAACTGGCTCGTATTCACTTTACGCATGGGGAAAACCAACGATGCAACCAGCCCATTCACTTAAATTCGATCTTGTGTCGAACTTCCAGTATTCAGTGTTCTTAACTACTTGACCACTGGTGGGACCTTGTAATAATATTGATCCAATATAAAAATTAATTCAATGTTAAAAAGTTCTTGCTTGTATAAAATTATTGCATTCAGAACGTCTTTAGTTCATCGCGTGAACAACATGTCACTCCACATATTGCAACGTTTTCATCCAACTATTTTAATTAAGTTATTAGTCCATTAACTTATTCATTTTCAACTTTCATTCTGTTGTTATTTTCGTTTTGGAAAAACTATTTACTTTCATGATGTATCCCTTCTTCGTGTGTCGGCAAGGTGTCGGGCAATATCCACAAGGTATCCTGCAATGTATACTTTAACTATCATATAATTTTCCTTTCCAAACGCATTTTAATCAGTTTCTGTAACAACTTTAAATAGAGGTTTTGCATTTTAAAGAATGAAATCTAATTCTTATTCTTCAAATGTTGCATATTTTTGGAATTACTTAATACTAAAAGTTCACATTATACTATTTTTGCAGCTCTAATGCAATTAATTGCACGTAATTCAGACAAAATGTTCGTTTCTAATTCTTCATACAACGAAAGTTCGATTTACGGCTAAGTTAAAAAACAAATATTATAGTTCTTTTTTCTAGGTTAAATTTTTAAATGAATGTGAAAATCTTAAAGATAACTTTAATTTTCTTAATTCATCTCTAGAACTCATAGGCTTTGAAATTCCTTATTTTTATGTGATCCGTCAGTGATGTGCGTCGATGCTTGTCTGTAGTAAATTTTATACACTCGGATCGGTTCCAGGTGAAAACATTTTGACGATAACGTCGCGGTGAAAACAACGTCGGGTACAAACATTGTGGAAGAAACAAAGTAAGAAGAAAACATCGCAGTTCTAAAACATCGTAGTACAGAATGTCGTTGTCAAAAATAAAGCTATTCAAAAACTTCGCAGTTTAAAAACATCGTCGTTGAAAATATCGTTGTATAAAATAAAGTGCCTACAAATCATCGCATGACGATAACATCTCAGACATGGGTTTTCAAGTCTTTAAAATTTGTAAATGCATATTTGCATAATGATTTGTGAGCGCAAGAAGGAATTAGGAATATTTTTGTTTTTAAAATTTTGAATTAATTAATAGATTTTATTGAAAAATTAAAAAGGAAACTTAAGCATTCAAAAACTAAAAATGAGTAGAAAATGAATGCTACTGATAGCAGTTAGAAGAATTTTTTAGTTTCATAACTAATTAAACAATTTTAATACAAGTAACCACATGCAGCTACTCATCTTCAATTTTCTAACCTTTTTTAGATTACATTTATTAGCGGTAACGCTAATTATAACGCTGCAATTAGCGGTAACGCTAATTGACTGATTAACGCTAATTGACTGCGGTCAAAAATACAGGCAAGCGTAATAATAGCTTAAGACAGAGTAACCTGAAAAGGCGGATGCGTGCTAGCCAGAATCATTGGGTCTCCCTAACTAAGACAGTAGAACTCTCGCGGTTAAATACTGCTCCTCAAATTCACATTCAAATGCGTTTCTAAAGCTGCGTTCTGGACGGAAGTTGTAAGTTAAAATTAAGAAGCGATAAGAAAGGAACTTTAAATCAAAATTTAACTGTTAGAAAAATTAACATAATCCTTACACGTTTTACATTAAATTAAAAGAAATTTAAAATTTTCTGGCAAAAGCGATGTTTACCTACATGAAAGCCTTAAAGAATTTATGATACACACAAATTTATTCCTGAAGAAGAAACACCTGTAAGTTTAGAACAAAGGGATTTCTTAAATATTAAAAAATATTTGCATGCCTTTTTGACAAATGACTTTGCGGTTAAATGATACAAAATCTCCAAAAAAAATAACAAAACAAAAAAATAGGAAGAAGCTGTGAATAAATATCTAGTTTCAAGTAAGACATTTGAAAACAAAACAATAAAAGTCTCTAGGAAATCAGAATTATAAATATGAAGATTTTTTTACGAAAAACTTTCTCAAAAAGAATCTTATTTAACTTTAAGTTATAAATCTTCACGTGAATTCACCTCTTAAATATTTCATAAAAAATTCAGCGGAATAAATATTTTCCTTCACTATTAATTCAAACTCCAAGTTAGATTTATTGATGCAGATCAATAAATTCAAATCATCCTAGTCTGAAGCTGCAATATTTTCTCACCAGGCTGACAGTTTCGGCATTGAGAAAAGAAAGATCTTAAAACTTCACTACATTTATGTACCATAAATTCTTCGTTTTCAAATAAGTAAAATATATCAACAATACTTTTGCAAATAATTTCTAAATGTACATTTAGTATAAAACTAGAGGGCGTTTAAAACATTCAATTTATTAAGTTTAAAACAATTATAATAAAACCGTTAGATAATTTTACCATAAATATTGCTACGAATTTTGCACATAAATAGATTAATTTAGTACAACTATTGTACTTTTCCGTCTAATCTAACATGAAAAAAAAAAAGTCTAGAAACGAGCTATGCCGAAAAAGTTGCAATACAAAGGCAAGTCCATTTAACATTGAGTAAATGGGTATCTCGGTCATTTGGCGAGGAATCGCCAAAAGTCGCCAAATTTAACAACCATTCGGCGACATTTTTGTATTACCATATGATAGTTGATGTACTTGAATAAATGTAAACTATAACCGTAACTTGACCCTCATATTGTCTTCTATTAATTTCAAGAAGCAGAAAATACTAGAAATATCTCGGCGGCCAGGAGAAAAGTGTATAAGGCCGGAGAGAGCATCTGCTCTCAGTTGTTGTTGTTGCGAGTTGTTAGTTCAGCATGAGTTCGGAATATTGAGATACCTTCGGGTTAGCTTTCTCTTTAGATGTGCTTTACATTGCGTTGAGATTAGCTTTCTTAGTCATTTGAAATGTAACTACTGACTGTGATATTGTAAACAAACACCTCTACAAGCACCTCTATGAAAAATGTTAGAACTCAAAAATGATTCTTTTGATAAAATAAATTGTATCAGTCTGTCATCAGGACCTGTGTGCATTCTGTCGATTACAAATCCTTAAGCACACAACAATATGTACTTTTTATAAGTGCTTATCCTCCTATTTATCATTACTATCCCATAAACTCCAAGCTAAAAGTGGATAAAAATTAAATATCTAACTTTCTTTATGTTCAAGTAATAAACATATTAAATTTTTAAAGTACTCCTGTACACATTTAAAGTGGTCCATACAAAGACATAAAATTTAAAGAAATAAAAATCACTTCTGTTAGATTTATCGCGATTAATATCATTCTTAAAGCATATAAAAAATAATAAAATGTAAGTTTACAAGAAGTACTGTTGTAAGTCAACGCATTATTCCTTACCCTCTAACTCACCAGCGGCCGAGCGATAAAGACGCTAAACACAGGTAGTTCGGTCCGACGTTCGAATCCCGCGAACAGGCTGGCTGCATGGGCGTTTTCGTGGTTTTCTCCATTCTCCATGTGTAACGTATATACGAGCCAGTTTCCCTTAGAAAATCCTCCACGAAGGCATCCCTCCCTTTAGGCAGATAGCCCTCGTATGCTTTGCCATAGTTAAATAATCCAATCCTTATCCTCTAATTCAAAACTAAATACTATTACAAAAATAATTATTATAACCTGATCATAATAACTTATTAAAATATTGCTAAATAATTACACTAATTACATTTATAATATAGAAGAAGGTATTAAATATTAAACAATAACTCTGGTCTTGTTTTGTGTAATAAATCTATTTTTAACATTTCTCATTATTGCGAGTTTAGCTACTTTTTGTAACTATTAGTCGTCAGTTGTGCTTGCTTTCCTATCATTTCTGATTTGATTTTGTAAATCACAACAAAAGCAGAACTTTAGTGTGAGTCCTTAAATAACATATTAAATTCATACGTCTATAGCTTCCATTCATCCCTCAGCATCTTCTGATTTCTCTAAAACTCTTTACACCACCAAATTAATCAAACATGTTGCAACTGTTCAGTATAGATGGCGACTGCAGAATCGCAAATTGAGTTACTGTCATCTGCAGCGTTCTCCCTTATTTCTTTTCCGCCTGCCGTGACTTCCCCAAGAGTAGAACTCTGGAACAAACTTTGCCTGCTATTTACTTCCATTTTGGGAGAAGTCAAGGGCAGACAAAAACCAAAAGACATTAAATACATCCCAAATTTCATTTAATTGTCCCAGAAGCTCTTTGTGGAACAAAAATTGCCACTAAATAATTATCAAGGACAGATTAAATCCCTTCAAAAAATAATAGCACTTCCTGTACCTCAAGACAAGACAAACTCTGTCCCAGGGAATAAACACTTTAGAACCTTTATATTACAAAGATGAACACGGAAGCCCATTGCGCATAACAGACCTTTTTTACTCTTGAGCACATCTTCATCACTTAAAGATCGCATTCTACTGATCAAACCAGTGGATTCTAAATTTCTAAATATATTCTACCACAGGTTCATAATTAGTTTACGGATAAAGTTAACAAGCCTGGGTTTGAAAGTATCCACAGTCAAACCAATACGCCAAAACGGATCTTCTCATTTCCTGTGAGAAGAAAACGGACATAGATTCCCTGCAAGGGAGAGGTGACAGAGAACTTGGGCAAATGGCGTCTACCAGAGGTAAGCAGGTGCATGCCCCTGGTCCTCCATTATTCAACGCTTGTTGAAGAATTTAAGGATGTGGGTAAGAAACGTGGTTTTACAGGGGTAAGGTGCTGTGGATTTAGAAACAGAGGATACAGGATGATACTTATTTAGATAACAGATATTACGCATTTAGAAATAGAAAAATGGTTACAGATTTAGAAACAGAGGGTGCAATGCCAGAATATAAAATAGAGAATATAAAGCGTAAAAGTAATGCAATGTATAAGTAGTGCCATATAAAAGTACATAAGTAATAAATATGTGATAAAATAAATAAATAGTACAATCAAAAAGTAGTACAGTATTAAATAAGTAGTGTAGTGAAAAGGTAGTACGATATTGAATAAATAGTGTAATGAAATAGGGACAGCTCAGCGAGAGGAGATCTTATATGACCTGGCAGATGTCCTATTCCAGGGCTGCAATTGTGGTGACAGTCTGACCTAACTTATGCACAGTTACACGATTTTAGGTAATAAAGCGTCTGTGAGTCTCCATATTACCGAAGCACTGACGTAGGTGAGAGGGCATTGATAGATGTTGTGGTCTGGGAAGCCTTCTGCTCCGCAGACGCAGCTTGCAGTTTCGGAAATGCCAAAGCGAATAAAATAAACAAAAAACAGTCCATGACCCGTGGGAAAGTTGGTGATTTGTGGGACAGACAGGCATCTTTGAAGGTTAACTTTTGGGAAAAAGTCCTATGTACGTCTCTCGGTATCACTTAAGTTCCATTCCTGTTGCCATTCCAGGGTGGCGTTTTGAAGCAGCTCCTTTTTCAAGCGAGACGGAGGTGCAGGAATATTAATTTCCTCTGCGTTTATGTTGCTACTTGCTTCTTTCATCTAAAAAAAGGAATCACTTAAATCCTCAATTCCAACAAAAGTCGCACTTCAGACGAGAAACAACTATAATTTATAAAGCTCCTTAACATCACAACCCCAGACATGCGTTCCAGGACACTCTTGAAACAACCCAAAGAATTATCCCTGAGAAGGTCATAAACACAGTCAGAAACATCGAAAACGTGGCTGGTAGATGTTACACAGTGCGACATGCACTCCCCTCAGGAATTTCCCTGGGATTTTATTCCTGCCCCAGATGGACTTTCTCATAGGATTTCAAGGTGACTCAATTGTCAAGGTCTCGATCCCATGAAAAACAGTTGCAAAAATTCAACAGGGTCCTGCTCAGTTTGTGCTTTGAAAGAACACATAATTATCGATATTTCACCCAGCAGATGAAGCACTGCATAAAGTGCGAGCACAGCCATAGAGACCAGAATACCTGCAGAAGCATCGAACAATTTGCTTACGGGGAAGGGAGGGAAATTTCCAACTTACATCAAAGCACTCAGTCACAAGATCATGCAAGACAAAAAGAAAGTGTTCTAAGACCACTTAGAATGAAGTTTCTCCAGGCAAACTTGATAAACTCTAGAGCAGCAATACAGTGCGAGGTGAATTCGGCTAAGCCTTTTCCAAGATCAGCATTACGACAATTGCAATTTTACTGGCTTACCAAATTCCTTTCTTTCATTCAAATCCACAAATACCAAGGCAGCAATTATTTATATTGGCCACTGTAATTCTCTCCACTCAAGGGCACACATTGCTCAGTTACAATCATTTTAAAATACTAAATGGAACCCCTTAAAGTTACTTCATTCTACATCTTCCCCACGGGGATTTGTATGGATGCTCTCACAGAGTTTAATGGATAAAATATTTCTCAATGACTTATCTTGGGAGCAGGTACAAATGCTAAACGCCCGTGAAACTCAGCTTTCAGTGGTGAAGCTGTAACAGTCCTGTGTCGCCGTGTTGAGAGTCCCAAGTAATGACGCTCATTCGTCGTTATGGATCTTAGCTGACTTTGTTCGGATGATCTCGATATGGATCCAGTGTCTTAAAACAGTTTTTTGTAATTTGCAGATGACACTGGGTGTTACATTGAGCTTTGTGGCCACCTGTGCTTGTGATTGGCCTGCTTCCAATCTACTGATAATTCCCTATCTCTTTTCGCCATCAATATGCTACTCATTTTATCTGATACCTTAATAAAATTTTTCTAACTCTTGCAAGAAACACGGCGAATATTGTATAGTAGCAAGAACACTCAAATTGCCGAAAGCCCCTCCACAATCTTTAGAATTAAATTTTTAGAATCTTCTTAGAATCCATAATCTTTAGAATCTTTAGAATTTCAGCTCCGTAGACACACGCGTATACGTTTTTATATTCAGATTCTAATACGTCTATGTATTAGAATCTGAATATTTGCATAATAGTACCTTTTGTTCAATACATTTCATACAAAGAGATATAATTTGCAAATTTTCCTAATTCTGCACACGAGTGCATTATATACTTATACAGATCCCTTTAAATATCGCTATACTGCTAATGGGGCAGCAGTTTAAAAATGGCATTAATACGTACACATAAACTTAAAAAAAGATATTAGCTTATTAAAGATTAAGCACTTCTAATGGGTTATTTATACTAACCAAATGTTTATTAATAATGTTGAAAAGAATTCCACGATGGAGATACTCTGTTTTCACTTTGAAAATCTTCATACCACATTACTTTTAATGGAAATTTTCCATAGCTTTATTAAATTAACCAATAGCTCAAAGCTATTTAAATAGTGAATAATTCCGCCCTGAAGGAATTTCATAGTTTCAGGGACGAAAGCAGCCAGCATTTTATTTACCTGTCAAGTATTTAGTTTATGAATATGAATAGCTACTCTTATTGAAGTTTTGGCATATAGCAACATCTTCTACTATTTTTCTTGTTTACTTTATAAAGCATATTAAAAATTACCTACATTTAAATACTTGTATATTTCTTTGAATTTTGTAACGGATGGGGAGAATGATAGTCAACAATGGAGAAAGGGGGTTTGTGGGAAAGAAAGGTTGAGAACCACTGTGATAGCATTTTTGATGTTCAACAAATTCTAGACACAGATAAATGGATTAAGTTTCTCCGATGCACTCTATTTCACAGCAATATTAACAAGCCTACAATTTATTTAAAAAAATTAATGAAGTTTCTATGAGAACCAATTTTCCATCAGCATTTTTAACTTATATATTTATTTACTAAGAAATTTGAATTTGTGCAAAATAGCGAAGACTGCATTAAAATCAAATTTAGTTTTACCTTCATATACTATATCGATGGTATAATCACTCTTAGTAATAAAAAATACTTAAAATGCATAAAGCTCAACAAACTAGCAATAACCAAAACAAAAAGACGTTCTTTACGTAAGCATTATTGACTGCCAGAGGATTACGTTATTTGACAAAAGGAGACTTTTCCACTTCTTTACCGTTTAAATGGCATCCTAGTATTTCTAAAAAAATTATTACTATAACGATTATCTACCAAATTTACCCAAATAAAATATCTGTACGAAGAAACTAATTGAAACACTTGTGAATTTGGAGAGATGATGTAAGGAAAATATGTTGGTAAATTTAACAAAAACAATAGTCTAGGCCTTCTCCTTCTACTCCGAAATATTATCTCTGAGATCTTCTAATCGAGGGTCTCGTTTGACTAACAGTGATAAATGTACCTACTTAGGAGTGGTATTCCATAATAAACTGAGCTGGCGGCTTCAGATAGAATCTTTAGCTGAGAGAATTGAAAAAGATTGAAAATTTGAAAATGTTTTGCCGGCTGTCTCTGAGGTTGTTCCCTGTTAAAATTAAATCAAACTTACGAAGCATTTATTTTACCAGTGTTTTGCTACTTCTGGAATGTTTTGGTCGCAGATGCATGAACGTTAATGGAAAAATTGGAAATGTTTCAAAACCAGGCCCTAAAACTAATTATTGAAGTGATAAATACTACACCTATAGATGCAGTGCTCCTTTTTACAAGCAACAGACCCATTAGATTTATTATCGAAGAGAAAGCCATGCTGTGTTTTGAGAAATTAATGAAAATTGGGATCCCTTTTTCTTGTAATTTTAACGGAAATCACAACAGGATCTTAAAACCCTAGAGAGATTCCTCCAGAAATTGATAAAACTTAGGTCCATATTTAACTGGAAAATGAGACGTTTTAGACTTTTCTGAAACCTCATAGATTTTTGGACTCTTTTGGAGGAATATCAACTTAAATATCATTCAATATAGTTTCAAAAAGCAAACATTTTAAGGTTCCTTAAAAATGTTGGCCCTTGAAACTACACTACACTTTATCCTAAACCGGACTAGTTTCACATCTGTACTAACGATTTATTTACTGAGAGTTCACTAAATACCTATGCAAGAATTGTTTCCGCCCAGTTTTCGTTCTTACCCGTGGATACGCGGAAAATTGCTTTTGATGGCGAGGTAATGGCAATTTTTGTGACCCTCAGAGAAATTAGTGCCCCAGATTTCAGCTATTACAAAATGACTCCAGGGCGTCAGTACAGGCTATTCGATCAGAAGCCTGTCCAATCTCAAAGGAAATCCTTGAATATCAATTGTTTAAAGAAACTGAGACAAGAGGGTAAAGAGATTGTACTACAATGGATTCTCGACCATTGCGTTAACGACCAGGCAGACAAACTTGCAAAAACGTTACAGAAATTGTTTAAAAGATATCTACAAATTGTTTTGACCATTTTGAAAAATTATACGTTAGTAAATTTTTGAAACAAAAAAAAAATTAATGAAAAAATTAATGAAAATTTTTTGAAGGAAAAAAAAAATAAGTCAACTTATGACGGGTATCTCAACCAAGAGCTGCAGAGGCATCTTAGAGAAGAAATTACCAGACAAACCACAGGAGTAGCTGTGGTTTGGAACTGGTCACAATCGCTTGGCAAGCCATCTCTATCGTACTAGTAATTTTAGCAGCCAAACTGCCTATTTTGCGGCTTAAATGAAGAAATGGGCAGGAACGGAAGGTTGCCAATGCTGCGTGTAGCTTCTGAGGTGGAGTAGTGCTTTTCTAGATATCTGTGTAGACATATTTGATTTAAAAATGAAATACATGTACTTCTTTTCCCACTTCAAGATAATGCTACTCCAAAACATGTTATTAATTTGAAACTTGAAAAAACATTGCATTAAATACCTTCTTTAAAGTTACGAATGAAGCATTAATTAATGCAAAGATTAATTGCAGATGGGCAACTCTGTATATTTTTATTAAATTGTAATTAGTTATTTTCTCTGGTAGATAAATCCTTTTATTAATCAGGCTAATTCTTTTCAAGACTCCATGTAGCAGAATAGTTTGCAGGTTTTAGTTATTTTCATTTCTATTGTTTCTGTTTTCTATGGCCACTTTACTGCTTAATATCCAATTAAGCAAAAATATTAATTAGTATTTTTGTACTTAAATTTCCTTAACTGTTCTATCCCCGTTTCTCCTTCCAACTCAACTTACCATGAACCGTCTGTACCGTGAAAGACAAAAAGACCCCTCGTCTTACAAAAAAGAAATCAGAATGGCGTTAGCAATTTGATAAAACGTTCTTATGAAAGATTATCTTCTGCTGTATCTGATGGTGAAAACAGTAAATTTCTGATGTGACGTTGATTAGGTAATTTTCCAAAATTTTTCTGATGTCAAAATTTGTGTTAATTTTTTTTTTAATTTTGTACTGAAACAATAATTTTCACGTATTTTCGTTTATGAAACAAAACAATCTCAGAAACTTATTGTTTTCGATATCGGACAGAGCAGAGAAAAATCTTTTAAAAGAAATATATATAAGATTTTAACAATTTCTTTTTTTTTTTTTTTTTTTTTTTTTTTTTTTTTTAAATCGCTGGATTTGTGTTCTCATTTCACAGAACAGAATTGTTGGAAGTAAAACAGTGATTATCCATTGTTAAAAAAGATTTTTCGATTTAATAATTTGTTTTATAGCATGTAACTGTGGCCACAAGAAGTGAATTTAAAAAATTAATAAGTTTACATAAAATCAATTTCTATTTTCAAGCTTTTAAAATCATTAATGACTAAACAGGAAAAAATATTTTATCACATGCCTTAATGGGAACAGGAGATTAAATAATTCTTTTTGTAAAATTCGCCTACCATTTTATGTCATGAATAATAAAAACATGTGTTTTTACAAAATGTAGTATTCGAATTGTATTGTTAAAAAATGCAAGCTAGTAGCTGTATAAATTTTTCAAGGACTCCCCACGTGTCCTTGAAAAATTCGTGATATAAATTGGTAGATAAATTTTCTAAAGAGAATTACTTAATATCCTGCTCTCATTAAACTTTAAACCATATGATAAATTATTTTTCTACTTTTAGTTCATTAATTGTTTCATATGTTTGAAACAAAAGCTTACTATATGAAAACATATCTTTTTTAAATAGCAGCTGGAAAACTATTTGCAATTTTGTGAAATGATATTACTTAAATTTTATTACACATCACTTACATTTTTCTGATAAAAGAAATAACGGTTTGTGTGCCTTTTTTTAGTTGGGTCCAGATGAAGAACCACTACTCGAATCGGCATGGTGCGGATTTCCTTTCAACGATCCAAACAGAGAATGGGAAACCCTTATGCTGTGCTCTACTTTCCTGTTTTTCGTGGTACCTATGACCTTGATATCTGTTCTGTACTTCAGAATCTCCATAACTCTACATAGAGCAAGAAACATGCATCGAGCAGAAACGGTCAGTCAAAACAGAACTGATGGACAAAGAGCAAGAATTCAGTCAAGAAGGATTGTGATACGCATGCTCAGTAAGTAAATATCGTACTTCTGCATCGACAGACTGGAGGCTATCATAAGAAATATATTATAACTAATTGCCAGCCTTAATTTTCATTATATATCTAGATCTGAATTAAAGTTTAAAAAAATTGATCAAATTTTACTGTTTTTATTTTTAATGAGAGATTTCTCTTGATCTCGCATTTTCTCTTGATTAGTTACTTTGAATACAAACTTTGAAAATAACAAATTGGTGTTACTCAATTTTCGAAGTACTACTAAAGAAAATTTAGTACAATGAATATAAACTAGCTACATTAGTAATAATAGGTAACATTTCATTTTACATTGCTGCTGATTTCAAATGAAAACGCTTATTTTCTTTTTAAAAAAATTATCACTCGTAGATGTTTAAATCAACACCAAAAAAATTTGCAATTTTTCCAATAATGACAAACCAAGATTACTGCAAATGAAGTATAGTACTAAGTAGTTCTCTGGTAATTTATCTACAGAAAAAAAAGAAAGAAAAACGAGGACTACCTGTCTAGGAAAACAGGCCTTCATAAAAATAGGCCTTTTTTATCTTCATTATAATTGTGGAACTTTTTGGAATACTTATAAAGGCTATCTACTTAACTGTAGACTAAAATACAGTGTTAGACACTTTTCTTATAAGCCACCAAATTCACTCAAAGCCCAAGATAAGTGCAATAAAGACAAGCACGTTGATGTCGACTATAGAACACGACTATGAACTATATGCAGGTTAACAACTAGGCCAAGACCCAGTCAAGATATCGCACCCCATTCTAACACTGAACCACCTCCATGTTTTACATTTAACTGGAAAGATTCAGGGAGGTGTAAAGACTTCTCTGGACTTTCTCCAGACACAAACATCCCCGATTGTCTGAGATAGAGTGAACGCAAATTCAACAGACCAAATGATATATTATTATTGAAGTGGGACTCTACCTTCGTGAGCTCTGCACCACTGTCATCGCTTGACAGATTTATGTCTGATATCACCAACGGTTTACGGATTACCAATCTGCCATAAATATGAATAGATTGGAAATCGCTTCATAACGGCTGATGCGGTGCTACTAGAGCATGGAAAACGTTTTCTGTTTCCATAATTGAAACTCCAATTAAATCCAAAAAGTATCTCCCTTACATTTCTCAGAAAAATATGTAACATGCCTCAACTTTGAATTTTTATACATTTATTCTCCTTCTTTAGGGTTTCTATGTCTATATTTTAATGGTTTGTATTGTAATTACACCACATTTGAAGCATATATGATCAAAATTTCTGAAATGAGCTAAATTAAAATGCAAATAATATGAAAACGGTATGAAAATATGTTTAATGAAATCATTCTATCACAAAGCTGGTTAAATTAATGGCTGTACACTTATTTAGAAAGAGTCACTCGAGTAATAATTATGTTTTAAAATTTGCGTAAATTTTCGTGTGCATTATTTTGCACTTTGTTTTCTATGCATTTATTTATTTAATGCGTTTTGCACATTGCTTTTTATTTTATACTAGCTGGCATATACTAATTAATTCGTCAGATTACCGGGCTGCGGCCAAAAAAAATTATTTTCTATGTACACATGAGAATAAAATGCATAAAAACATTCCAGATTGAATATAATTAGTTCATTCTTTCCAATCAACAACCAATTCGTAAATATTTTTTTTTTGTTTCCAAACTGACACTTCAGTTGCATACGTATGGCGTCATGAGTTAAATTTCATGTAATATAACAACTTTTGTTTCAATTTTAATAAACAATTAACATGGGAATTATGTATTGTGTCATTTAACATTTATTTATCATTTATGTATATAATTATGTATCGTGCCATTTAACCGGAAACAAAAAAGGTTGCCAACAGCAGCTATTTATTTAAAATACTGACATTAACGAAATATTTTCGGCATACAATGATGTTACATGAAATCGCAGGCTTTCTGCAACGCCAGAATGTCTGTATATAATAATAATATGTTTAATATTTGGCACTGCTAATTTTATTTCTCATCTTTTAAAACTTGCAAATTTTTGATTAACAAACTCAAACGATTTACAAGAGATCAGTGACATCATTTTTCGAAACAAGGCATTTTTATCTCCAGCGCATGCGTCTGTTGCTACTCGGAAAATGAGTGCGAAAATTAGCGTTTTCAGAGTTTTTAATTAATATCTCGGCTGATGGCTCGAAATGGCTTCCCACAAATTTTTCGAATCTGGGGGTGCCTCTCTCTGGAAACTCAAATCCCCGCCGTTCCGGAGAAGATGATGTTGCAAGCAAACAGACGCGCACACGTCTTAATAATATAAATTTTGTCTAATTTTGGACTTACGGTGATTTATGGTATTTGCTTGTGTCTCAAAACAGGAGGCACGTTTTTGAGGTAAGTAGCTTGATACTGCACAAACAGATGGTCAGTTATTTTCTAACATCTTTATTGTTACATGAAATTCTCAGCCGTAATCCAATTTAAAATCTAGTTTGCACTTAACGTACGTGGAATTACGTGGAATTGTAGCATCGTACGTGGAATTATAGCATCTTACGTGGAATTACGTTTAATTATAGCATCGTACGGCTATCCTCCGAATACCTTTTTCTTAGAAACCTGCCGCCTGATTTGATAACAATTTTTAGTTCCCAGAAAGAGCACAACGACCTGTAATTTAAATGTTATGTCACAATATCAGTGTTTATGATAAAATTAGAGATAACAGACGTTCTACGAGTTCATCATTATTTCCTAGCGTTTCAAGATGTAATTTTCATGAAACTGCTAGAGAACGTTTAAATTATCGGAAGCCAAACTCACACTGGGTACCAGAAATGGTTATCAAATTAGACTACAGATTTCTATGAAGACAGATATCAGAAGCTAGTCGTACGGTATGATAAATGTCTTAATGTAAGTACACGTTATATTACGTTTTCATACCAAGAAAAAACATTCTTCAGTTTTCTCTATCTCTTTTAAATGTTTTCTTGTATTAACGAGTCTTCATCCCAAAAATGTTTTACCTTCTTCTAGTTTTCCTCAAAATTTCTACCGCTCCTTTAATCATTTTGACAGTCATATACGGCGACTGCCTAATTGTTTTTGTATGTTAAAACTGATGTATGGATATGTGGTTCTCCAAGCAGTCACCAGTCTTAATTCTTGAGACTAGAAGTACAAAAACCATCCATCAACGTCTCTTCGTAGAATTCTTGAGAAAAGTCAATTAAGAAAAACCGATCTTCCATTTATATCGCACAAGAAACAAATAGGACAAAAAGTTTTTCGCTGCTCTTCTACAAACAAAGACGAAAACTGGCTGATTTGATTGATTGTTGCGAAAATTGTTTCCAGCATAGTAGTTTCGACAGCCTGAATCTTAGGAACTGCAAATCAATTTTGTAGCGCAATTTTTCATATTATAGAAAAAATCTAAATTGGATTTTATTTGACTCTAATTTCAAGAATTAATATATGTATTCCGGAATAGTTATTCGGCCACTTTTTTACCCATGTGAATTTTTCTTTAGCTGTTCATGCATTTGTAAATACTGTAATATAGTCTTCTTTAAGCATAAAGTTATTAGACAACTATTTTCAAATATTTCCCATAAAAATACCATAAAACTGAATTTATTTTCATTCTTAAATATAACTAAATAACTGATTTGTACAAAAATAAAATTGAGAATAAAACAAAGATTTCTATTTGAATGCAGCAAAATCATGTGTAAATAATCCTGAATTATTATTATGTACCGTTAAATTTATAAGATATTTTCCCCCTCCTTCCAGCCTGCCTTTGTTGTGTAACGATAAAACACCCAGCGACTGTTATAGAGGTCCAGGTTTGAATTCCCGCTAGGGTATTCACGTTCCGTGCTTCAAATATTCTAATGAATCTATGAATTACGTAAAATTAAAATTTTTTTGTTCATTCACAACTAACTTAATTTTAAAAGTGTAAATACGTGATTAAAAAGCAATTAAATTCAATAAATGTATTTACTAAGCAATTAAATTCAGTTAATTTATTGCATAAAGTCCATGTATGATATCAGAATTAAATGTTTCAGAACAATGTAAACAAATTTTCTTTGCCAATTATACTAGAACTATTGCTAGTAGAATACTTTTAAGTTTGGCATGCCATAAAACCGTATAATATTGTTACGAAATGTACAGGCGCGGTGAGATAGCTTCCCCGCAAAGCAGGTTTAGGGTTGCCATAAAATGGCAAGGGAATGCAGGGTTGCTATATTTGGTGAGAAATCGCCCATTTGGCGATATTTTGCGACAAAATTGGCGATATGCCGTGGACGGATGGAAAACCTTCTGGGACGAATTCTTACCGGTTTAGCCCAGAATGTTCTCGAACACAAGCCGAAAGCTACATAAACCCAGCTGCTCCACAGTCAGTGAGTGTGCCACGTCTAGCGAGCTGATAGTCAGTCATGAAATTAGTATCTCGAGCTAGTCAGTCCGTGCGGATTCGATCGTGTTGACAGCCGAGCAGCAAGTGCCGAGTGGGTCTTCGAGTGCACCGAAAGAGTCTCGTAGTCTATCATGCTTAGTGCATCGTCAAGAGAGTGTGTTGAATTCTGGGAACGACTGAACTGAGGATTCGGGAGCTGTGCTCTGCGTGTCGTCGAGTGTATCCCGAGTTGTAGCGTGGAGAGTCTCGAGAGTACGTGGAGTTCCGAGAACGACCGAGCAGAGTCGGGAGCTTTACTCTGGTGCTTTGCAGTGAAGCTGTCTTTATGAACCAAATGATCTCAATAGTGCAGATGGAATGTATACAGACGGTTCTAAATCCCTAGAGGGAACAGGCAGTGGCTTCTGTTATATCGAAACAATAGAGTTACTTACCAGTGGCAAAGGAAACTAGGTACTTTTAACTCAGTTTTTCAGGCAGAGTTACTAGCGATTAGAGCAGCCATAATTTATCTGTCGTAGCGTTATGTAATTTATCTTTAAAGATTACTCATGTATAATAATGTATCTCATATGAATTGTCTCTTTCTTTTTTTAATATTAATGTTTGAATAATGATAGGAATGAATCCATAACTCGTCTGTATATTCAATTTCTTTTATAACATCGTTTATCGTTGTGGTAATATGATCTGAAAATCTACTCATATAATATTTGCGTTGTTTTATATATGTATATGTAAGATATAAAAAAAATACGATAGCTGCTTTAAAACTAATTGGCGACCTCAAAATTAACGATTCCAGATTTGGTGCTCTCCCACTAAATTTATCTGTTCTCCCGAATTCGAGAGCCTTGTATGTTATTTAACAATCTAAAATTAACCAGTTATAGCTTAGAGTACTTTCTGCATGTACTTAGTATAAATACTCTTGGCATAAAAAACTACGTCATTCATTTCCTTAGCTTCTGCCACGCAACATCTACGCTGCTTTGCTTGTCCGTCTAAAATGATTTCGCGCCGTTAATCTGTGCGTATAAGAAATTATTGTAAATGTTTATGATTTGAAAAAATATTTCCTACGAAGAATTATGCTAATGTACGTGGAAATAAGCATCGTAATTAGCTGAACTTTTTTTGGTATGAACATCTTCGTCCCGTCTTGCCACTCCGCCATCACGACTGGGCATCAAAACTTTTACATATATATATATATATATACGTAGTATCTATCTATCTATCTATCTATCTATATATATATATATATATATACGTAGTATCTGTAAGTGCGACACAACCACCAGAGGGCCTCACCGATGCGCCAACAGCGAGGTGAAAGAGGAGTATGACAGAGACTTTCTTCTGCTATCCCACGCGAAGGTGGTGAGATGTCTGTCCACACGTGAAGGTGTAGAATAAGGAACTGTAGTTTTCCACGCGAAGGTGCTAAATTGACTGTATAATACATCAGCGAGTGCGAGTAGGCACTAATCGGTTAAGTGATAAGACTGGCAAAAGCTGTACAGAATCCTGTTTGTATCAAACGGCGCTTGTATTTAATCTAATTTGTACCTCTTCTGATTATCTTTATTAAATGTTCTGTGGTGTGGAAAACTACGTTGGAATTGTTATTTAGCATCTTCAACTCCCCCACTACAGAAAATCTGGGGACTCTGACCGTGATATTTGGATACTTGATATTTGAATACTTCATACTTGGATACTTCAGAGAAGGTACTGTGAAAACTTTGCTTTATTTCTTTCTTGAAGATAGTGATACTTTGGTTTCGTTTTTAAAATGACTTTCTTAAATAATTTTTAAAAAAGTGATTTAATAGTAATTGCGAAACAAATTGGACAAACTGTTCCAGAAAATGCTAAAAACGCTAACATTAGAAAAATTATCGAAAATTCTGATATTTTCAAAACGAACGTTGAATTTGTTCGCGGCGTCGTCAAATCGATCGCAAAGGATCGGACGCCTAAAACAAGTAATGAACACTATCTGTTAGAGATCGAACGTCTTAAATTGGTTCAAATTGAGAAGCAGATTGAGCTAGAAAGTTTAAAATCACAATCATTATCGACTGATAGAAGAAACGCGCAGACTAGTGTTGAAGATATCATTAAAAGCGTCAAAACACTAACTATAGCTGTACCCCAGAAACCGGAAGCTCTGCATTTGTTTTTTCAGTCGCTTGAGAAAGCTTTTACTACTAAAAGTGTACCAGTGGAGTTAAAATCAGAAGTTTTGATTAATATATTAGGTGATAAATGTAATAATGTTTTAACGTATGTTTCTGAACAAGAAATCGCAATCGAATTCTGAACAAGAAATGATAAATTAAAAACTCTAGTCTTGAAAGAATTTCAGCCGACACCGCGTGAATGTTTAAACAATTTTTAAAATGCTCAGAGACATTCATCTGAATCGCATGTTCAGTTCGCGTCTCGACTCAGTGCAACTTTCAATTATTATTGCAAGTTAAGAGAGGTAGATGACTTTAAGAAATTGTGTGATCTTATTGTATCTGATAAGTTGTATGAAACTCTGGATAAAACAAATTAACATATTAGTGTTCGGAAGGGTCAAAGTTGGTTCCCACCTAATCCATTGGGAAGAGAATGTGATTTATTTTATTCATCCAGGGGTAAATCTTTAGTTGATACCAGTAACACACGAATCGAAACTCCAGAAAATAAAAAGCTTAATTTTCCCAAAAACAATCTTAGAAAAGCTCAAAGCAATTTCAAGGATTCAGGGAAATTTGTAAATCAGGGTAGTAGTAAACCAGAACGTATTTGTGGAGTAAAGGGGAGTGGTATGTGGTATGTGGTAAATGGTATGTGGGAGTAAAGGGGAGTTGTTTCATTTTGCGAGAAATTGTCCCAAACGGATAGAAAAGGAGGAAAGTTTGTCTCCAAAATAGATATCTGGGTTAGAGATTGAATCGGATAATGCAGCTAGAAATAAGTTAGAATTTATTGAACTGTTGATTGATGGTAGGAAAGTAAAATGTTTAATAGATTCTGGAAGTGAACTGATAGTTGTAAAGAAATCTCTTTTTCTGAATAAATTATCAAGTGGATGTATAGAACTCAAAAGTTCGTTTGGTCACGTGGTTAAAGCGGAAACGGCTAAGTTTATTTTCTCTTTATGCGAAAGCAAAAAGAGATAGAAGCAGCGATGGTTTATGACTTGATAACAGACTGTATTTTCCCCCCTTCCTGTCTAAAAATGATCTGTTGTGACCAGTTGCTGATTAAGCAATATGAAAATGATTCCGTCGCGACGGAAAGGAATTTTTTGTCTTTTATTTCTGCAGCCATTGAAGGAGACAGCGAAACAGATTTATGGTATATTAAAGGATTACGCAATACTGTTTCCACTCTTATTAATGAGTATAAACCGTTAGAAAAGCCGCGCAGTACAGACTTAAAAATGAAAGTAATATTAAAAGATGATATTCCAGTTTCTCAGCGTTCGAGGAGAATTCCTTTTGATGACCCAAAAATTGTTGATAATCAAATAGATGAATGGTTAAAGGATGGGATTATAAAGCCGTTGTGTTCAGAATATGCTTCGCCAGTTGTTTTGTGTAGAAAAAAATGTGGCAAGACACGGATTTGTGTTGACTTCAGGCAGTTAAATAAAAAAAAATAGTTAAGGATTCTTTTCCCATGGCACAAGTAGAAGAGGTTTTAGATCGTTTGGGTGAAGCAAAGGTTTTTTTCGACATTAGACTTAAAAAATGGGTTTTTTCATGTTCCAGTTGAGGAAAAATGCACCAAATATTTGGCATTTATTACTCATTCAGGCATATACGAATTCCTAAAAGCACCTTTTGGTTTGTGCACGTCCCCTAGTGTATTCCAAAGGTTTATTTATAATGTGTTTAGAGATTTAATTCGGGATGACACTGTTGTTACTTACATTGACGATTTTATTATTCCAGCACGAAATGAGAAAGAAGGTTTAGAAAAGTTGAAACGCGTTTTAGAAGTAGCCAAAGAATATGGTTTGGAGATTAATTTTAAGAAATGCCAGTTTTTGGAAAGAAAAATAGAATTTCTCGGGTATGTTATTGAGGATAGTACAATTCGCCCCTCTACTGAAAAAAACCAGGGCCGTTCAAAATTTCCCGGAACCGAAAATCCTTAAGCAGATTCAAAGTTTCTTGGGCCTTACTGGGTATTTTAGGAAATTTATTGCCAATTATTCAAAAATAGCGAAACCACTAAGTGATCTTCTTCGTAACGGAGCAGAATTCAAATTTGGGCCTGAGCAAAAAGATGCATTTAATAAATTAAAAGAACTTTTATCCACAAGTCCGGTTCTTCATATTTTTAAACAAGGAGCACCGTTAGAATTGCATACAGACGCAAGCAGTCATGGTTTCGGCGCTGTATTGCTACAAAAGTCAGATAATGGACAGCTACACCCCATTTACTTCATGAGTAAAAAAACGAGTCTCCAACAAGAGAAGCTATCTAGTTATGAGCTTGAAGTTTTAGCTATAGTAGAAGCTCTAAAGAAATTCAGGAATTACCTTTTAGGATCTAAGGTCAGGATAGTTACGGATTGCGATGCTTTCCAGAAGACCATGTTTAAGAAAGATCTAACCCCTAAAGTGGCAAAATGGGCGTTACTTCTAGAAGAATTTGACTATGAAATTGTTCACAGATCTGTGCAACAAATGAAGCAAGTGGATTCATTAAGTAGAAACGCTGTTATGATGGTTACTTGTTCTCGGGGAGAAGTTACAGCCAAAATTGCAGCTGCGCAAAGAAGTGATGAGCGTCTCCAGTTGCTAAAATCCTTAGTCGAGCAAGGACTAAAAAAAGATTTACTAGTGAAAAATGGAGTATTATACAAGTTCGACAGTGGTCGTGAGTTACTTGTGGTACCCGAAGCATTAGAGCTAGAAATCATAGGTAGTATCCACCACAGGGGACATTTCGCAGTGTCTGAAACGGAAGATCTGCTGAAAATCGACTTTTATGTTCCTAACCATAGAAAACGAATTGAACAAGTTATTTCAAGTTGTATAGAATGTATTTTGTGCGACAAAAAACGAGGTAAGGGCGAAGGATTGCTGAATCCCATACCAAAAGATAGTATTCCTTTGAGCACTTTTCATATCGATTTTATAGGACCATTACCTTCAACAAATAAGAACTACAATCATATCTTAACCGTAGTTGATGCATTTACAAAGTTCGTGTGGCTCTATCCAGTAAAGTCTACATCAGCATTGCAGAAGCTGAAACTGCAACAATCAACTTTCGGTAATCCTTTGAGAATTATAAGTGATAAAGGTACGGCGTTTACCTCTAAAGACTTTGAAGATTACTGTAGTCAAGAGAAGATCCAGCACATATTCACAACTACCGGTGTTCTAGAGGAAATGGACAAGTAGAAAGAATTCATCTCAATCTGATTCCAGTCCTATCCATATTATCCATAGATGATCCAACCAAGTGGTACAAATATGTTGGAGATGTACAAAGGATCTTGAACAGCACTAAGAGCAGAAGCACAAAGAGTTCTCCATTTGAGCTTCTCACTGGTGTTAAAATGAGAAATCGAGAGGACTTAAAGATTATGGAAATTCTTGAAGAAGAAAGAAATATTATGATGAAAGATCGAGAACATATGAGAGAGGAAGCAAGGAAAAACATTCTAAAAATTCAGGAAGAGAATAGAAAAACATACAACAAAAAGAGAAAAGAGGCACAAGTATACAATGTGAACGACTTAGTTGCCATTCAAAGAACGCAATATGGAGGTGGACTAAAGTTAAGGTCAAAGTTCTTCGGTTCATATCGTGTAACAGCGAGGAAAAGCAAAGATCGTTACCAGGTGGGAAAAGTGGGACACCATGAAGGTCCTGGATGTACCACTGCAGCGGCGGATCTCATGAAGCCGTGGACTTCTACTATCTAACATTATGTGGGGTTCTTCCGTACATCTTTCTTTTTGTTTTTTTCTTTTTCTTTTTTTTTCTTTTTTTTTTTTTTTTTTTAATTTATTTTCAGGTGCTGTCTTGATGTTCCAGTGTTGCTGATCCGTGTTTTCGAGGACGAAAAAGTGTCAGGACGGACGAGCTGTAGTATCTGTAAGTGCGACACAACCACCAGAGGGCCTCACCAATGCGCCAGCAGCGAGGTGAAAGAGGAGTATGACAGAGACTTTCTTCTGCTATCCCACGCGAAGGTGGTGAGATGTCTGTCTACACGTGAAGGTGTAGAATAAGGAACTGTGGCTTTCCACGCGAAGGTGATAAATTGACTGTATAATACATCAGCGAGTGCGAGTAGGCACTAATCGGTTAAGTGATAAGACTGGCAAAAGCTGTACAGAATCCTGTTTGTATCAAACGGCACTTGTATTTAATCTAATTTGTACTTCTTCTGATTATCTTTATTAAATGTTCTGTGGTGTGGAAAATAACGTTGGAATTGTTATTTAGCATCTTCAACTCCCCCACTACATATATATATATATATAGAGAGAGAGAGAGAGATGGAATACATATATATGGTGTGTGTGTGTGTGTAATGAATGAACAATTTTGGAAGCACTGATGTAAGAACACTGAGATGTAGAAGAGTATCAATATTGTTCAGCGTAGATACTTGTTCCATATTAAAAAGGAACAAGTCGAGCTGAATTAATTTCCTATTTTATTTTAATTTACATTTGTACAATTCACTTGGCACACCAATCGTACCTATTTTGATACTATGGCGAAAGAAGCGAAGCATCCACGCATTAGAGAAGTTGAAGCGAAAAAAGACGGATTCAGAGGAAGAAGGGAGGGTATTAAAAGTTTCAGTTCCGAGCTAAAAATGTTTTATTTTACAATTATTTGATTGGGCAAGAGGCATCTGCATTAAACGTTACGTAAGCTAGCATGATTAATTTGAATGACGCAGTTTAGACTTATAGCGCTGTTTTTAGATAGAGATGAAGTCCCCAAATTAAATAAAAGAAAGAGGTTATAGCCAATTAAAGTTAGAAGTTTGCTTTCGTATTTTTCATCTTATACATCCCCCCTTTCAAGAAGGAAAAGGAGGAGCGATAGAGAAGCCTTTTTGAGAGAAAAAGCATTATAGCCGCAAAATATGAGAAATATGTTTTTGAAAATACAAAACATAAAATTAACTTTTTAACAATTAAAACATTATAAGTCGTAAAATTTTGAATTTAATAATAATTTTAAGCACTATATTCTTTTAAAATAATTGCACATTTTAGAGTCCTATTAAGATTCGAGTCCAATCTGTAAGAAGTTCTTGTTTCTGAAACATTGACTTCACAATTTTGATACGTCAGGGAAGGATTTCCAAAAATTTTTACACACAATATCACACTTATAAAACTTTTATGCACCCATTAATTATTACGAACAATCATAATTCTTAAAATGTTACACCGTACTAATTTTCACGTTTATAAATTACACTTTATTATTTGTAATAGCATTATTGAAATTATGCTTTTTATTTTCCTTATATCATTTTACAATTTTTTTTATTTTACATAACTTGGAGCCCCTATAGTTTTCTCGTAGTACACACGTATCCAGTTATTTGGGCATAACCACTTTTACGAACTCATATACTAAATTTTCATGTGTGGTTAAGGGTCGCTTTGGCAGTTGCTTATAAAGGCCTCCGTTCCTTATTTAAAGACAACTGGTCTTTTTGAACTGCATTATACATTCCATTTATTAAAAAAATCCCACTCCATTATATGAAAAAATAAAAATCGTATATAAAAAATTAAATAAAGTGGCAACCTTCAAAGTTTAGGAACAGTTATGCTGAGGTAAAACAGGTCTCTGTTTCTGAACCATTACTCACTCAACATACTTTATTGTTGATAATTGTTGATAATTGTAACATTCATTTACCATAATTCCAAACAAATTTTAATACATTTTACTCTTAATTAAATTCTCATATAAATTTTATTACGATTATTCAATTTCTTAAATCTTTGGTATTTTTATATTAATTTTAACAGTATTTAGTATTCTCTCATTTAATAATTATTTCATTTACATTTCATGTACACATCATTCTCAAAATAATTAGAAATTCGTAAAATTCAAAGTTTTAAACAATAATCTTATTTACAAAATAATTCCAAAATTCTTAACATTAATTCAAAATTTTTGACAAAACTTATACTTACTAATAACAATAAAATTTAATAATCTTCCCTGAATAAAATCTTAGAATACTTATATATTTTAATTTGATATTTTCATAAAGCAGCGCTTCATTAAATTTTCAGATTTGAAAATGTAATCAATTATTGAGCATGCTGTGTATAATGATGCATTTGGAGAGAAACTATAAATTCACTGGCGAAACTAAAAACCCTTGGCTAGAACATAATCGCTCAAAAGGCTAAAATCTTGTACATAATATGTAATTTTGAAATCAAAAGAAAAACTTTTAAATATTTCAATGAAAGTATATTTTTGTTTTTAGTCAAAGAAAAAAAATGCATATTAATTGAATGAAACTTAAGTAAAACCTTACTCTTGTAAAGAAAAAAGGGGAAAAATACTATTCAGTGTAAAACATTAATTAAGTTTTAAAATCAATTGATCCTTAAAAAACTCAAAAGGTAGTCAAAAAAGTGATCAAATAGTTTTTAACAATTGTTTTGTAGATAAGAGCAATAAATCTATAAAGTTGAATTTTAGTTTTTAAATTATATACTTTAAAATTACAGAAAGAGTTGAAAAAGAAAGAAAAGGAACTATGTTAGAAAAATAAAAAGTCTTCACGTCATGGGCTTCTCATGACGACTTTAAAAACATATAAGCCATATTAGTAATTTAACAGTAATACAGTAGTACAGAATAGTAATTAAAAAAAACTATATACCCTTTAAAACATCCTTCTTTATCCTTCTCTTTAGGAACTTTCAGATAAAAAATTCGTACTTTTAAAAAGTATTATAGGGTGTAGACTACTCCAGGTTTCTTTAACATACATAATGAATTTTAAAGGAATTTTAGTGCAAATTCTTTTAATTCTACTAATTTGGTTAAAAATAGTATTTTCAATAACATTTTTAGATATGTTTGAATTCCAATTAATAAGTTTATTAGTCGAAAAATTAAAATCTTTTCTTTTATCAAAAAAGTTTAATTTCCTTCAGTTTATGAATACTTAGATCAAGGTAAACTATTTCCGTTTGGTTTTTATTGCTTTTATTTAGTTTTAGACAATTTGGGTAGATTTTGCTGTGTTCGATGAGATTAAAATTTTTGAAAGTAATAATGTCATCAATGTGTGTTCCTTTATACTAATATTTAGCAGTCAAAATTTCAAGATTTAATTGAAGAACAAAATTTCAAAAAAAAATATTCTTAACTACTTTCATTCACTACCTCTCAGACATCTTATTATCATTCAAAATTTTATCAAAGATAAATTCAAAGGAAATTATCTCAATAAAGATTTGGTACTTGATTTCATAAAATTCAAATTCAACAATGCTTCTTCCAAAAATAAAAATGTTTTCTGTACCATTACCTTTCTACATAAAAATTATGATGATCTTCAACTTCATAGGATTTCTAAACAAGAACAACAAAAATTTTCTGCAATAAATTCCAAAATTTCGGTTTGCTTCAAGTACAACAAAAAACTAAGTAGTTTTATTTCTAACCATAATGAAGAAGATTTTGCAGCAACATGATTATGTGATGAAGAAAAATTTCTGCCATTTATTAACAAAAAACACAAGCATATTATAACAGGAAATCTGGACATCATTCAAAATCATGAGATTAGAGTTCTTTTGAAAAAGGAACAAAGTTTAGACCTAATAAATTCATTAATAAATTACATTTCTTAGAAAGTATTTCTACTGATATCGATAATTTCATCTTGAAAGTTTGTTCTCAACTTAGTTTGCCTTCACATCTATTTAAAGAATGGAAAAATAAAATTATTAATCAAAGCAAAAAGAAAATTGAGAAAATTCAAGGATTTAAAGGGATTAAAAACTGGAAATATATACTTCTAAAGTTTTCACAATTAAAAAAGCAATTTCCCATAATTATAATTTCAGTTGTAAGGATCCTAAGTTTTACTAACGTTTATTTTATTTTAAATCTTTACTATCACTTCTTATTTTCTACTTCCGGCCAGAATTAAAAGCTTTAACTTATTTATGCAAATTTGTCTTGCTAACGCCAAGTACTTAAGTTGTGGCTTTTTGCTAAGCAAGAGAGAGGAAGGAGTGATTATAAGCAGGCCGCTTGCCATAGTAGTTTTACTCGTTTACTGCTTGCATTCAAGGCCAGAGGTTTAATCCTCTTGATAATTTTAAACGTATCGTAGTTTTAGCAGCTCTCTGTACTACATACGGATTTTTGTTAAATAACGGCCAATCTTGAAGTTAGGCACTTGTATATTAATCCAAAGTTAGTTTTAGTTAGAGTTTTTAGTTAGTATTTTTATATTCATACGTTCAGACCACAAGTGGTTAGTCTCTGTATTCCGAAGTTCCGGAAATCGCTGTAAAGATAGAAAAATAAAGGGTTTCGTATACCCTTCCTGTGTGTATTGTCTGCTTCACAATTTATTGAACATAGCTTTAGTAAGCTCCCTGTTCCGAGTCAGGACAGTTAATGTTTCCAAAGCAAGTAAAGAGGAACACAACTCCTGATAGTGGCGCCCGACGAAGAAGAATAACCATGGCCGAGTTTCAGGAAGAACCTGTGCTGCCTACAGAAGCGGCTCAGAATCCAGAAATGCCAGCTGCCGCCCTGGAAGGATTTGGGTACATCGTACAGACCATGCGCGCATCGATGAAACCAAAAGCAACATTTAATGGAAACTCACCGGTAACCAGTTTTTTGGAAAACTTGGATGACCACTTCATGCTGTATCCAGTCCATGAGTTCCAGAAAGTCACCTTAGCTACCAGCGCATTGAGGGGCCAAGCGCTTAATTGGTTGAAATATATAGGCAGAAATCTCTTGGGTCAAGCGGGAAGCCCCACCTATACTTACGAAAATTTCAAGACTGCCTTAGTAAAAGCCTTCCCTTTCGTAAGAAATCGTTCAAGGTTAGAAGCGGAACTCTTCAGCATTTACCAGAAACGAAATGAAAATCTCTCAAGCTTTATTTTAAGAAAAATTCACGTCTTTCAACTCTTGTATGGAAGCGGTCCGGATCCTGAGATAATCCAAGTGATTTTTCCGAGGTTACTTCCCCAAGTACAAGACTTTTTTGAATTAAAGAATCCGACTACACTGGAAAAGTTATTTGAGCTAGCAATCCAGTTTGAAAGTAGAAGAACAGCGGACATTGAAAGAAGACGCCAGTATGAGCAACGAAGCCAATTTGGTGCGCCAAGACCACAGCAAAGGCAAGAACACGGCTACGGAAGCAAATCGAATCAGTGGGCAAGGAAACCCGAGTATCCGAAAACAACCGGCGAACGTCGACAGTTCAATACTAAGCCAGAAAAAAAGTCTGAAGGCCAGCGGAAAAAGAAGGAAGGCATGGAAAGGAAGAAAGACAATTTAAACTAAAACGGATTTCTGCTGACGGGAGGGTGCGGAAATCCGAAGGCCAAGAAAACCCCTCTTCCTTCAAGTTAAATACAGTTATTGTGAAAAATTTGACTCTTCCAAAGATTGAAGTTCTGGTGAACAACATTCCAGCCACCGCACTCCTGGATACAGGCGCGCAGTGTTCCTGTGTGGCAGAAGAATTTTTTAGGAAGTATTTCCGTAGATACCGCATATAAAATTCGGATAATACGACAGTGTTAGCTGCCCAGG
Organism: Stegodyphus dumicola; assembly: GCF_044657685.1. Lineage (NCBI taxonomy): Eukaryota > Metazoa > Arthropoda > Arachnida > Araneae > Eresidae > Stegodyphus > Stegodyphus dumicola. The sequence continues at coordinate 102,172,670 of NC_140774.1, read as the reverse complement.
GAGAAAGATGCAAATGCATAGGTAAATTACCATTATATATTCGTATCAAGGACGAGCAAGTAAAGATCATGTTTTTTATCGTAAAAAATTTACAAGCACATGTCATTTTAGGGATAGATTTTCTTTCAGAGGCAGAAGCAACGCTGGATTTTAACGAAGCGTCCCTTAAGCTGACGATGAAACCAGTTCGAGAAGAAAAAAGAGAACCACCGACGTTAAATCTCAACCACCTGCCTACGGGAGAGCAACAAAAAATTCGCCAAGTGGTAAGTGAATTTGTTTCGTTATTTAGTGATATTCCCGGATTTACTCAAGTTACAAACCATAGTATCGACACCGGAGATTCACTGCCAGTTCGCCACAAACCATATCGGTATGATAAGAGTAAAGAAAAATTATAGAGTGGCACATTCGAGATATGTTACGTAAAAAGATCATAACGCCCATCTCAAGTAGTTATGCTAGCCCGGTTGTGTTATGTAAGAAAAATAATGACTATCCGGTAACATATCCGAAAATGTGGCGTTTTGCAATTGACTACCGTAAATTAAACTCCATGACTAAATATCCGGTATATCCGTTACCTATTATCGAAGAAATTCTAAGGAACATAACTTCTACCAAATATATGACTACGTTAGACTTAACGACTGGTTATTTTCAAATAGGGATTAAACCGGATGATGTGCCTAAGACTGCTTTTATAACCAAGTCTGGCACTTATGCATTCTTGCGTATGCCGTTTGGCCTTTCAGGGGCACCGGCAACATTTCAGCGATGTATGGACATTGTGCTAAAGCCTGTTCTAGGAAAGACCATATTTATCTGTTTAGACGATATCTTTATTACTACTGATAATCTGGACCAACATGTACAGGATTTAAGACAGGTGTTTTCAATATTAAATGAGGCCGATCTAAAATTTAATATCGAAAAGTGAAAATTTGCAGCCTCTGAATTAAAATAATTAGGTTACAAAATATCTCAGAAAGGAATCGAGACGGACGAATCAAAAATAATCGTTGTGCAAAAGTATCCGCCGCCAAATACGGCGAAGAAGCTCTCTTCTTTTCCAGGACTTTGTTCATATTATAGGTCCTTTATAAAAGATTTTGCAGCTATTGCTGAACCATTGTTAAAATTAAAAAGGAAAAAGGCAAGATTCTCGTGGACGGCCGAAGCCAATAGTGCTTTCGAAAAATTAAAGCAAGCATTAACGCAAACCGCTGTTTTGAAATTTCCTGAAAATGATGATAATTTAGAAATTTCAGCGGATGCTTGGGATTATGCGGTAGGAGCGGTACTTTCACAAAATCAGCATCCCGTGGCATTTTTTAGTAGAACGTTAAATCAAACACAAAGAAATTATTTCGCGACTGAGAGAGAGGCACTTGCAGTTCTGTTAGCAGTGCAAAAGGTCCGAGTCTATTTTGGAAGGGCGCCAATAACAGTGTATTCTGATCATGCGGCGGTAACTAGATTGTACTCAGGGAAAAACTTATCCCCAAGGTTAATCAGATGGGCAATCAAGTTACAAGAATATAATCTGGTAAATAAGCACACCCCCGGAAAGGAAAATATCGTAGCAGATGCCCTATCCAGAATAAAAATAGATGAAGAAAGTAATACTGTAAAGGTGGCAATGCTCACAGCATGTACGATACATTCCCGAGAAACTGTAATAACCGAACTGGGTAAGGATGCTGAATTTAAAAATATTTATGAGTATTTAAAGGATCCTGAAAATTTTAGCCACCAAGATATTGTGGCGATAAGAAATAGGGCGGCCCATTACGAACTAATAGATGGTCTATTATTTTATACAAAAACTACGAATTCCAACAACGAATTTCGACGTGTTATCCCAGCTAGTCTTAGATTAAATATACTGCAGGAGTTACACGACTCCCCTTTAGCTTCTCATGCTGGTATTTGAAAAACCATCCAACGCGTACGCGAAGCAGTTTATTTTCCTGAGCTGCAAAAGTTAACACGGGCGTATGTCCATTCCTGCCCAACATGTCAAGCAGTTAACTATATTAATTTCCGCTCGGCCGGGTTTCTAAATAGAATTAAATCCGAATTTCCAAATGAAATAATTCGCATCGATTTATTGGGCCCTTTCCCAAAAAGTCAGTTAAATAAAAAAACGCTATCTCCTTGTTATGGTTGATCATTTTAGAAAGTGGACCGAAATTGTTCCCTTTAAACGAGCCTCCGCGAAATTAGTTACTGATTCTATTTTAAATAACTATATTTTAAAATACGGTGCGCCCCTAAAAGTTATATCGGATAATGGTCCTCAATTTGTAAGTAATATATTTGAAGACATGTGCCAAAAACCGGGCATACGTCATTTAAAAATGGTCCCGTATCGGCCGCAATCAAATATAGCGGAACGGGTCAATAGAAATATAGTGAAAATTATCCGTAGTTATGTTAAAAATTTTCATAAAAGCTGGGATAACTATGTCAACTTTCGCTCTTAGGACCGCAAAACATGATACGACGGGCAAAACTCCTGCTGAGTTATTTTTAGGCAGAAAGATTATAACGCCGTTAGATAAATTATTTTATGTTCAACAAAGATCCCCAGAATTAAAAATGGGCGATATAGAAAAATTAATTAAAGAAGCAAAAAAGAACACTGAAGTAGCACAAAGAAAACAGAAGCTCTATTACGATATGAAACGACGGGGAGTAACTTATAAAGTAGGGGATGAAGTGTTAAAAATTAAGCATTCACTTTCTTCAGCACCAGAAGATAAAACTGCCAAATTTTATCCACGATTTGAAGGACCATATGTTATAGAAAAAGTTACTCAGGCTGTAGTGGTGTTAAAAGCCAGGAATGGTGAAACCTGCACTGCAAACGTTGACCAGACAAAACCATTTTATAATCGTAATAAAATGCCAATATTTCAAGATCTTTTGCAGGATCCGGCACGGCAGGCACAAGCTCCAGAGGTGGAACAACGACAATCACAAGGGCAAGCCATTACTAGACAGGAGCAATTGAAAAGAAAGTTCTCCCGTTGGAAAACTGAAGGTAACAAGAAAAAGAAGCCGTTCCACCGACCAGAAAAGAGAGGGCACGACCACCCACAGAATGAAGAAAGGAGAAGTACGACTAATGCAAAGAGAGCCAGGAGAAATGACAGCAACTATAACACGGCTCCAAAACGGAAGATCTTCCCATTGGATAGGAGTCTACGCAGCAAATGTCGACGAATTGATGAAGGAAGACCAGCTGCAGATGCAAAGAAACAAGAAAAATTTGAACAGCCAGCAACGAGATCCAGGCAAGAACGAGAGACAGTTGTCCCGGTTCCGCCATGACCCGCTGCCATCAAACGGCCGAGACCACAGGCAGAGGCTAATAAGAAGGTCTTCAAGGGTGACCGAACTGGAAGGAAAAGAAAGCTCATGGAGGAAGGAACCGAAGGGCGAACCCGTACAAGACGGAAGATCAACCAGTCTGTAGTCTTCGCCACTTTCCAAGCCTGAGCAGAAAAAAGGATGTCTGAATATCACAAAGATAAGTAAAACTTTATGTTACTTTGAAACCTTAAGTTAATTTTTCATTCTTACTGCAAGTGGCAGAATTTAAGAAGTTTTACCTCATGTGAGGTCTATCTTTATCGCCAAAAAGGCGAGAAATGAGTTGTTACCTATTTTGGTATTATGTTTTTCAATTACTCGCGAGTAAAACTAAAATTAATGTATAATAGAAATGTGTAAATACTTGAATATTGTAAAAGCATTGATAATCTTTGAGAAAGGTACCTTAAGAAAATTCTAAAAAATTATTGTATAAAATTTTATTTAAAAGATTCTGGCAAGAAAGAAGTTTTAGTCTGAAAGACTTTTGAAATATAGTATTTCAATGTAGAAGAATGTTATTTTAAAAGTTAAGAAATACTGTGATATGTTAAAAGTGAAAATATTAGAGTAATGCCAAAAATTTTTTTACTTATTCGTGTGACTGTAAAAAGAGCAAATTATTGTGAATATGTGTTAAAAGTTGAATGAATGTAGTTAGGCTCTCTGACTCTACACTTCAGAGTTAGCCACTTTCAGAATAGTACCTCAGGGTTTAGAGTTGAAGATAGGGTTTGTTACGAGGTCTTGTTATGTTGAATTTTAACACGTTAGTGTTTTGATTGTAGGCGGTAGTGTTGAACACTTGTACATAGACACGCTCGTGTTTGGTGTTTTCCTTTACAACACATGTCAGAGAGCACGGGGAGATAATTAAATAACGTCATGAATGAAATAAGAATGTTAAAAGAGAAATATAAGTATTCATGTTACTTGCCATTTAATTGTGTAACATTTCATTAAACTAGTTTTCCTTCCAGATCTCTGGAAGGAACCAGATTTCAACTAAGAAACTCCTGTTTATAGATGCAGTACAGATGAAAAATCTTGTCCATGGAGTTGATAATGTAAAAACGACTTTCTTTTTTTTTTAATTTCTAGTTTCTAGTGAGAAATGTTTGTAAAAGATTGGCCTTGCGTTAGCTTCTAGAGCTAAAAGTTTTCAACAAGGTCGTTTTAGACCTCAGTTTCAAACTAATTAACTCTGGCGGGAAGTATGTAATGATCCTAAGTTTTACTAACGTTTATTTTATTTTAAATCTTTACTATCACTTCTTATTTTCTACTTCCGGCCAGAATTAAAAGCTTTAACTTATTTATGCAAATTTGTCTTGCTAACGCCAAGTACTTAAGTTGTGGCTTTTTGCCAAGCAAGAGAGAGGAAGGAGTGATTAGAAGCAGGCCGCTTGCCATAGTAGTTTTATTCGTTTGCTGGTTGCCTTCAAGGCCAGAGCTTTAATCCTCTTGATAATTTTAAACGTATCGTAGTTTTAGCAGCTCTCTGTACTACATACGGGTTTTTGTTAAATAACGGCCAATCTTGAAGTTACGAACTTGTATATTAATCCAAAGTTAGTTATAGTTAAGAGTTTTTAGTTAGTATTTTTATATTCTTACGTTCAGACCACAAGTGGTTGGTCTCTGTATTCCGAAGTTCCGGAAATCGCTGTAAAGATAGAAAAATAAAGGGTTTCGTATACCCTTCCTGTGTGTATTGTCTACTTCACAATTTATTGAGCATAGCTTTAGTAAGCTCCTGTTCCGAGTCAGGACAGTTCGAGTTTCCAAAGCAAGTAAAGAGGAACATAAGTCCTGATACAGTGTTTTGTGAAAAAATTCTACAATGATTCAATTGTAAATAAACTTAGAAATTCTACTAACTATAGTATCTGCAAAAATAAAGAGAGGCAGAAATTTTGTTAATTTCAAAACAAAATTTCTGCCTTTCTTTATTTTTGCATTTTAATTTAAAAAGAAATTAACAAAATTTCTGCCTTTCTTTATTTTTGCATTTTAATTTAAAAAGAAATTAACAAAATTTCTGCCTTTCACAAAAAAGGGAGAATTTCTCTCTTCACTACAAATTACAGATTTGCCAATCTTTATGCCTTATCAAAATTTCACAAAAATCGTGTAAAATTTAGATTTTTTGCTAATAGTACCAGAAACTTCAAGAAGAATTTTGATAATACGTATTTTTACCAATCTTCTTAAGACTAATTCAGAAATCAAACAACAAAAATCAGCGTTATATTTACAAAGTTTTCACAGGACTAATTTCGATGGTTTTACCGAACCACCATCTTCAGCTGCAAAACCGCAAATGAACAAGATAGGAAATAATGATTAGATAAGATAAGAAAGCCTGGACAAGAATAAGCAAGTGGCGCCATCTGTTGGTAAAACCAGAACTAAAACATAATTTCTTTAAAGGCCGAAGGCAAATTTGGATTGGAATTAGGATCGTTAACTAGAACAGAAAGATTTTTATGAATGTGAAATGCCTCTAGAAAATCCCGTTCTCCAATTGAAGATGTTTTTTGAATAATTTTGGCAGCAGAAAAACTGAAAGTGTGGTTTTCGGACCAACAATGTTGAGCAACAGAAGACTTCTGTGTTTCCTTTTTTCTAACATATGCCTCATGTTCCTTGACGCGAAATTTTAAGGCTCTCTTAGTTTGGCCAATGTAAATTAAACCACACTGGCAAGGAATCCTATAAATACCCCAGGAATTCATATCCGGAATGGGGTCCTTGAGTATGGAACTCGGAATTTTATTGATGGGAGAATAAACAACCCGAAAGTTAAATTTCTGCAAAATATGTGCAACTTTATTTCCACCCAACATTATTAATCAAGCAGTTAAAAAATTCTCATCTCAACACACTAAAAGGCACAATCTTGTTTTAGGAGATTATAAAAATTCTGTTGTCATTCCCTTCTTTCCATCAATTAGCTATAAAGTTGCACATATTTTGCAGAAATTTAACTTTCGGGTTGTTTATTCTCCCATCAATAAAATTCCGAGTTCCATACTCAAGGACCCCATTCCGGATATGAATTCCTGGGGTATTTATAGGATTCCTTGCCAGTGTGGTTTAATTTACATTGGCCAAACTAAGAGAGCCTTAAAATTTCGCGTCAAGGAACATGAGGCATATGTTAGAAAAAAGGAAACACAGAAGTCTTCTGTTGCTCAACATTGTTGGTCCGAAAACCACACTTTCAGTTTTTCTGCTGCCAAAATTATTCAAAAAACATCTTCCATTGGAGAACTGGATTTTCTAGAGGCATTTCACATTCATAAAAATCTTTCTGTTCTAGTTAACGATCCTAATTCCAATCCAAATTTGCCTTCGGCCTTTAAAGAAATTATGTTTTAGTTCTGGTTTTACCAACAGATGGCGCCACTTGCTTATTCTTGTCCAGGCTTTCTTATCTTATCTAATCATTATTTCCTATCTTGTTCATTTGCGGTTTTGCAGCTGAAGATGGTGGTTCGGTAAAACCATCGAAACTAGTCCTGTGAAAACTTTGTAAATATAACGCTGATTTTTGTTGTTTGATTTCTGAATTAGTATTTATTCGGCGTGTTATTGTGTCTTCTTAAGACTGTTTGTAAAGTAGTTTTTGAACAAGCTAAAAGAAGACAAAAACTTCTGCTGGATTATTTACGACAACTTGAAAATCATTGAAAAAGTTTAAAATCATAAAATTTACAATATTAACTGCTAATACTTTGAAAACCTCAACACAACCCTGCAAATCTAAAAAATCAACACAATCAAGAAATCTAAGAAAGTCTTATAGAAATGACAGAATTTTATCCTAATGTACTTTATATACTGCATTTACAAAAATGGAATAAATTTCTGCATTTTTCACTGTACAAATTGGCCAAATTGTGCAGTGGTACAAAATGGTCGCAAATTTGGCAACTTTTGGCGATTCCTGGCCAAATTACTGAGACACACATTTACTCAATTTAAATGCACATGCCCCTGTATTCTTACTTTTCCAGCATAGCATTCTCTTTAAAATTTGTTTCGCGTTACATTACACAGAAAAATACAACAATTTCACATTAAAATCATCTATCTATGTAAGAGATTCGTAACAATATCATAATCATGCAGTTAATGGTGGGAATGTCCTACGGTTTTAGTTATGGTGAGCAACTCTTTCCTGGTGACAGAGTAATTCCTCTCCGTTCCAGGTAGACTCTTGCTCTAGAATGCTACAAAGTTTTCTTGACCGCTTATTTTCTGGGACATAACAGCATCGGCATGCTCATTGCTTGTATCCGTGTTAGAAAGAAATGGTTTGTCGAACTAATGGATATGTCAGAATTATCGTAGATGGTAAAGCTTCCATTAGCCTGTAAAGTGTACCCTTATATTCCACAAGAATTTTTGTTTGCTATCTGTCATCTGCGAAGCAGTCTTGCGATGAAAGAATACTTGTTCATAAATCTTTTATAGTAGGTGTTAGGCTCAGGATATTTTCGGAGTGTCTGCACATTTTAACTGCCTACACTTTTCCTGGATCCATACGCACTCATTCTTCAGATATGACATGTCCGAGATAAGTCACTTCCTGTGTGAACTAATTACATTTAGCAGGACTTAACTTTGGATTCTCTGTCTTCAATTTCTGAAGCACCTTCCTAATATTTCCCATATGTTCTTCAAAGCTTTTCCAGACGATGATAATGTCGCATATTTCCGCTCATGGTTGTCCTATTCCTTACTAAAATAATCGAAATGATTTCAATAAAGTAAAACTTTAGCTTGCGAGTAACATGGTAATAACTTCAGCCAGTATTTTCAAGAATAATTCCTAAATGACTTTTAACCTCATAAACAAAGAGATTTTGCAATACGAGCACTTCTCAACGCATCACCTTCTCAATATCTGGCAAACGTCAAGTGATTGTAATTGCGTGGATGCTCCTTCACTCTCTCATTTCGAAAGCTGTCTGCCGTATTCCGTCGTATTTAACGTGCGCACATGTATTGTCAATATCCGTAGGAAGATATGCTGCTTGCTATTACTTCGCTGAATACGCACCGAGAGTGCTACCACGAGTGTATACCACAAAGGCATTCAAAAAGGACTGATAAACTTTTAAAGGGCGACTGGGGATCAGAGGACACAGTCGCCAAATCCTGGTGGTGAAGAATTACCATCCAGCACTTTTTTTTAGTTCAGCCGCCACTGTAGAGTGATTAGGATTTTTTTATGTATGAGACGTAAAACATTGGCAACGCCGTCACCGGGAATCGAATCTAGACCTCTCGAATACGCGTCGAGTGTTCTACCGTTATATCACAAAGGCATGCTGGAAGGAGGGGGAAAATACCTTATAAAATTTGCTCAACTCTTGCGAGAAATTATGCTATTGTCGTGAAGGAGTACAAGCTCACAAAAATCCCTCTTGTGCTTATATCCTCTCCACATCTCCGCAGGGCACGCACATGTACGCTTGTGTAGTCGACGCTGAATATTTGCGTATTTCTTCAGGGGAATAATTCGTACCTCAACACATGTGGTAAAATTAGACATAATTTGCTAATTCTGTTAATTTTACACACAGGTATATTTTGGAAATGCTTAATCGAAGTTTGATAGGTTCTTTTGAACTTTCAGCTCGAACTTTTTATTTCATTAATTCTTCTTTCAAATTTATTTCATTTCCTGATAAAATATTTGTTCAATTGATCATTTAAATTTGAATTTAAAATTTGTTGAATCATTTCATCTAATTTTAAATTTCAGAGTTAATCAAATTATTAGAGTTAATTATTAATTTCAGAGTTAATTATTAAACAGGAATAGTTAAAAAAAGACTTTTGTATGTCAAACAATTTTGCTTCTGAGCCCTAAAATGCACATTGGTCGATTGACTTAACAAAGGCTAAATGTGGCAGCCTATCTACCAAAGTCGAGATATGTTCGCAGAACATTTTTCAAAGAATATTGTCTTGCGTCACGTTGCACATAAAGAAACGGTGATACCTCATCCAGTCATACATTATTTACTGCAATATCTGCAGCAAGATGCAATAGCTGCAGCAGCCTGCTTATCAATTTATCTCGCTGTAAACACTTCCACACAATATTGCGCTAAATCTTGTGAATGTCATGGCTCTGATAAAATCCTGATTCTAAACTTCTTAAATTTCTGTTTTTTTTTTTTTTTTTTTTTTTTCAAAACCGATAAGTAAACGATCGACTTTACATTTATCAGTGGTTTAAGTTTACACAATAAATGTGAAACAATATTTTGTTTATTTTGTTTGAAAGGGGTTACGTTTGAGGTTCAAAATTTGTTTATCGGTTATGCTTTTTGGAAGTTCGGGAATTATGTTCTTAAAAAATATACCTTTTTTGCTAATTAAAACAGAAAATTTGCCTGCTTTTAAATTGTGTTATAAATTACTACTTTATATAATATTTTAACCATACTGCAAAGAACAATTCCTTTTCGTTTCAAACAATTGCGAGTTTTAAATAGAATGTGAGTCATGAATAGTTACACGATTAATAATTTTAAAATGATCACTTTAACCAAAAACTAAGTAATTAAAAATAAAGTTGTAGAAAATGAGAGAGAAAGATGAAGAGCATTTTTAAATCACTTTTTGAAAATAACATAACTCATTTGAGCTCAGTTAGAAATTAGAAGTAAGGCAAATTAGCTTGCGTTGTCTGACGTTATCCGTGACTTTCGTCAACAGATTCGCTAGAACTTCATGAATTTCCTATTGTATGTAGTCTTTGAATTCCTGTATAGTGTAACATCGGCGGATATACATAATATCATTCAAATACTCTTATAGGGAGGGGCGGAAATCGCGTGTTGATAAATCAGACGAGCGTGAAGGCGATTCAGCGCCTCGGAAAAGAGAGATGACACGATGCGGAATGCGGAAATGCTCCTCGGTGACAGCCAATAGTTCTAAAATCGTGGGTTATGAGCTGCCAGTATCTGAAAGTATGTTTGTTAACGTATTAGTTTAAATGAAAGAAAGCTTCATCGGACTTGATTAGGAGATTCAAGACTTACGCCTTTATTATTATTATTATTATTATTATTATTATTATTATTTGCAACAACTTCCTACAAAATTCTCTCCGCTCGATGCTTTTTCAACCAACGCGACATGATGACTAAAAACTTTAAAATGTTTTACTGGGTGATAACGGTTTTACCGCGTCGCCTTCAAAAATGTCAGCATAGCGCCATATTTAAATCGTCTAATTGTTTGTAATGTTCCAACCTATAATTTATAGCTAAATGTGTGGAACCTTAATAACTGGTAAGCGAATAATCTCTTAGTTCAGAAAGATAGAAAAGTAAACTCACGAAGGGTTAATTACCCTTTATTGCTCAAATAAAGTTCACAGTCTTTCCTCTCTCAGGACGTACAGAAAAGCCTCTACTTGGGCTTGAACTCAAGCATGCTAAGAAATAAAACTTAGCTAAAGAGATATAGCTGAAGTTATCACAATTTTTCAGGTGTTGGCCCCTCAACGCTAACTAAACGGCGAAGCTACCAAGGGCCTAAAGTACGGCCGAACGTAGAAATAGCTTTAGAGAGAGTATAGCCAAAAGGAGAACGCGCGCTGGTCAGAATCTCTGGCTCTCTAACGAAGTCAGTAGAACTTCAACTTTAAATACTTGCTCTTCCTTCATTTGCATTTAATCGCGATTCTGAAAACATGTTCTGGTAGGAAATTGTAAGCTGAAACTGAAAAGCCATACGAAAGTGGCTTTAACTCAACTGTTAAAATAGGGTATGGCCGCCCTGCCAGTATAGAGGTTACTGATGCTGACTGTCGTACTGAGGTCTCGGGTTCGAATCCCCGAGAATGCATGTAAGCGTATAATGTCTGTGCGGTAAAGGGACACTCAAATATACGGCATGCTGAGTGTCCTCTTGAGGGAATGATGGTGAAGAGAAAGATATGAGAAATTCTTAAACCGCTCCTGAGGTGGTATCCCTTAAACCTGGGGCATAATTGAACAGTGAGAATGGCAGGAAAATTCTGATTTGCGTCCACTTCTGCCTGTACCTGTAGTTGACAAATACCCGAATAAAACATATTATAAGCGTTTATGTTTGGAGGTATGTAATATCAGGTTCACAATATATTGATATCTTGTGTATTTTAACCGACGCAGAACTGAAGATTCATGCTGAATCGATTGCAGTTACATTCGAAAATGTGCCGAAAGCAGCTGTCCATTGAACTTTCTCTAAACAATTATAGTGAAGGAAATAGAGTTGCGAGGCCTCGCGTGTTACATGAATGGACGCAATGGGTTGCAATGTAAACGCATAGCTGTTAATTTTCGTAAAAGAAAATCTTTATTGTATTAATTTTTCCTTTAATTTCAATTTCTTAGAAGTTCCAAAAATTTTCTTATAGCGTAATCTCGTGAATGAGAGAGCTACCACTCCGTTTCTTTCGTAGGCATGGAAAAGCCTTTCCTTTCATTCAACAGAATACTCCAACTTTTGGGTGACTCTCTTTTACTATGTTCACCTCAGCAGCAAACGCTTTGATAAAGCTCGACATAGTCTTAGTGAAACTGCAATCAAAGATTTTTTTTCGGTTGGGGGAAGGCTTATTTGTGCTGATTTTACGTTATACGTCTTCATTTCTTTACTGTTATTATTTGTTTAAGAATTAAATCTGATTCTTCTTTATTAAACTCTTTTTATTTAATGTCAGAAAAGAAATATAATAAATGATACAAATAAACCTCATATAAGTTAACCGGTTTCCTACCTACAAAGTCATTTGTATAGTATGATTTTAATTACATTATCGCAAATTATTAACAAATCGCGAAACTATCTTACAGCGCATTTCATTTCTCTTCTCATTCAGTTTATCATGATTACTTTATAAATACCCAAAGAGCTCTCTTATTTATTTAATTTTGTTACTTTTTCATCATTTAGGGGGCAATTTGTTTTCATAACAGATCCATATTATCATTCTCACTGTTACGTTTCATATAGTGATTGCTGGAATTAATTTTCTTCCACTGTAAGAATATTTTTATGTTTTGACCATTCCATTATTTGAAATTTGCATTAATCTCCTTAATCTAGATACTTAGAAACCAAAGAGGCATAGTTTGGCACTGAAAGATGGAAAACGTCTAAAATGCGTGCTATGAATGCTAAGTGAGATCAAATTGTAATGAGAAAAACCTTATTATAAAATTTTGTGGAGTGCTTAAAGAGATTTAAAAGGCTGCATACATAATAGTATTTACTGTGAATATTTTTACATAAATAGTGAAATAATATCATAATATCCGTAATTTGCAAATGTATCAAAATCGTTAAGGACCATTGGAACGTATTTAGCTCAGATAATGGAAATATCCTGTAGTTAAGAAAATCACGTACACAAAACAAAGAAAGACCATTTAATACCTTCCAGAGCAATCTGAATGCAGAATTCAGATGAGTGATATAACTGAACATCGTTGGAAATTACAAATGGACTGAAATAATAAGAAGATGCAATCTAATAATTCTATTAACACACGCTTATAAGTAATAGCAGGAAAAGCGAAGATGAAGAAAGAAGTAATTTCAAATTTAGAATTTATTTATTTGAAAATAGCTGAAGACCAAATAAAGCGAAAAAACTCTGAAAGCTTTCAAATTTTATATTACGCCCAAAGAGGCGTTTTTAACGTTTTGCGTGTTACTTTTATCTATTAAATACCATGTCTTTCGCACCTAAACCATAAAATTCAATTGAAACAATATCGCAAAATAATTTTAAAATGAGCTTATCTTTAGAATTTCCGATACATAATCTCGCGAATTGGAGATAATTTTCTTTTTCGTACAGTGTTGCCATTGTTCGCTTTGGAATCGTTGACTGAACGTCCTATATCACGTTTTAACGTGGCCAGGAGGCAGCACGAATGTGCTCTATATGCAAGACGACCAGTACGGGTGTGCTCCATTAATGCTTGCTCATCGGAGACATCGGTTTCGGTGGTGCCAAGAATATAAGACTTGGATACCGCAGGAGTGGGTCGACTGTTCTTTATACATGAGAGCCAATTTAGTCTGATGAGGGATTCTGGACTTTTACTGATCTGAAGAAAGACGAGAACACGCAATCAATCCTCCAACATCATCGAAAGGGACCCTTTAAGACGTGCAGGGGTTCTCATTTCGGGTGTATCATGCATGGTATATGCACTGACTTCCACATCTCTCAAGGAATTTCAATCACTGGTGTCTGCTACAGTACCAAGATTCTCTTGCCTCTTGTGCGTCTGCGTAGATGTATTGTAAGTCCGGATTTCCTCTTCATGTAAAACTACACTTCGTCGTACAGAAGCTGCCACAGAGCTCTTGGAAAGTGAAGATATTCAACGCATAGACTGAAGTACAAGTTTCCCGAACCTAATAACCATAGAACACGTGTGGGACTTTCTCGGTAGACGCTTGGCAGCATGTGACAGGGCAAACAATTATTCTTCAACTGAATTCGACGTCATGAATCTCTATGCTTTAACAGCTCCTTGCCCACCAATTTCAAGGCCTTCATTTTGCCCACCAATGTATCTTGTCATCACCATGTACTGAAGCTGTAATTTAAGCATTTCAGGGTGACCATATATCCTTCTAAAGACCACACTTTTCTTGCCAAGCGACTGTCACATGGACTATTCTCTGCTCTCTTCAGCTGTGTTTGCACGTCTTTTGAATAAAGAGCATTTTTATCTTTTTTATTCTTTGTTTGGATGGCTTCGGTTCACTTGTCCAATATTTTCACATATAGGGGATTTTATGGTATGATTTGAGTTAATGTGGAACATTTCTGTATGACATTACTGTGGACAACCCGTCTTCGAAAACTTGTCCTTAAATTTTACCAACCAATGCACCTTGGTATCTTCATTTCATACGCATACGAGTTGTGAGGATAAGTCTCAAAGTCTATCATTTCATCTACTCGACTAGCCTCACATTTCAGCATCGATTGTTTCATCGCAATCGTTTTTGGACACGAGGAGGAAAATCTAGTCTGCTGAATTATTTTGTGACAACAATAAGAATCATGAAGTAGAAATGAGGGTAAAAGACGGCTTGAATCTTTTTTCTACCTTCGTCTTTGATGTATGTAGTTTTCGTATGCAAATTCAGGAAAGTCTTACTGCGTGGGGCCCTAACCTTTTGTCACTGCAAGAAAATACAAATATCAGGATCTCCAGCTCCATTTACAGCTAAGAAGGAATAAGACATTTAACCCTTTCTGGCACGCTTCCTTTTAAAGTCGCAGTTTTGATTAAAAAAAAAAAAAAAAAAGGTAGGCAGTCTTATTAGGCCTAGAGGAGTACACAAGTAATACTTTGTAAAGATAGCACTTGCCATCGTTTTAATTCTGTGGGTGTGCCCAAAGTTGCACACTAATTGAGCAGAATTTCGAAATGAGTGCTGAAACGAGCATTGTTGTCAATGAACTGACCGATGAGATGCGGAGAAACAAAGAATACAGACTGTCAGTTGTCCTAGATTTTCGGTGAGCCCGGTCTGGGCACACCTAGGGTTCGCCGTTTGATTTTAGGTAAGATTTCAAGGTAAAACTTGTAAACTAATATATAATGAGATTAGCATACAGCCAAAAAAATAACATAGAAATTTCTTTTCAAACAATTCCTTTTATACCCTAAAAAATCTAGAAGATTTCTTTGAAAAATGAGGGTCTTAAAAAACTAAACATGGCTAAAATATATGGACTGGTTTGTGTTGAGCTGCCATCTACTATAAATAAAGAAGATTCAGATTAACCTATAAATTCTTTTTCAGTCAATTTTTCTGTGCGTACAGAAGGAAATTTTTAGGTGTGTCCAGACCAGACACACTGTGCCGCAAAGGGTTAAGCAGTCATAAGAACGACGCCAATACATATTCAGATTTGCCTGCGAGTATTCTTCAGTGATTATGTGAGCCATGAATATCGGCTAAGTATAATACTGGTAAATCTTTCAAGAATAAATATTTTATATTAATATTTAGGCTTTAGTATAGAATCGGGTGCTCCTTCGATTGGCGACAAATTTTGTTCAATTTTGGCGATAAAATGCAATTTCTGGTTACCATGGTAGTTTTAACTTAGTTTCAGCATCTGTAGCCGTCACCTTAGGGTTACCGTAACTCTGTTTTAACCTTATATGACGTCATCATTGCGACATTCTTAAATGTAAATTTTATTGGTTTATATTTTTGGTTGCGTTAGCATTTCGTTTTAGTTGCCCGCTTGATATTTAGCGCTATCTTTCTCTGTTATCTAGCAAAGTAGAATGTCTGGAAAAATTAATATGCGTTTTTTTTAATTGGAGCAAAATGGTAAGAGAGCTATTATTGATTGATGTATGCATGAAGGTTTAATTAGTTTTCGGTATGTTTGTCCTGTTTGCATGAAAAATATGCGTTTGATTGAAAGGAATGATACGGATGGCTAGGAATGGGTTTGTCGTGAAAAAAGTGTGAATGCTCATCATTGTAAGAGGTCTGTGAGGAAAGGTACGTAGTTTGAAGAGAGTAATATGAGCATGATTGATATTTTAATATTTTCGTATTTGTGGGTGTATGAATCTGGTACGAATCTGATTATGAATGAGGTGAATGTGAAATCGAATAAAACTGGGGTTGATAGGCGTAATTTTTGTAGAAAGATGGGTATGGATGTATGTGTGAAAAAGAGTGAGATGACTTGAGGTCCTGGTATGGTTGTGGAGATTGCTGAAAGTAACTTTGGTAAGAGGAAGTATAATAGACGTTGACCAGTGAATGGTAAATGGGGTGTTTGGTGGAATTGAAAGAGAGTGGAAAGTGTTTTTTGAGGTTGTGGAAGACAGATCGAGAGAGACTTTACTGGAGGTTATAAGGCGAAAAATTCCGCCTGGGACGATAATTATCACAGATTGCTGGAAATCTTATGATTGTTTGAAGAATGAAGGTTTCCAGCACTTATCAGTTAACCATTCGTTGAACTTTGTTGAAGCTACGACTGGTGCTCATACAAACAATATTGAAAGTATGTGGAGCGGGAATATAAATATAAAGCGGGAATTCCGGAAAAACAGTTTTCGGCTATCATTGGAAGATATTTTTTATTCATATTTTGCGGAGTTTATGTGGCGAAGGCAATACAGAAATCAGACGGAAGCAGATCCATTCCGAGACTTTTTGATTTGCATAAAAGATCTGTATGTGCCGCAGTTTTCCGACGGTGCCGAAGAAATTTCGAAGTAGCGATCTAGGTAAGTTCTATATTTTACGAATTTTTTTTATTATAAAAGTTTATTCAATTTTCTGATTTCCTTTACATGAAAAGAGATCGCTGTATACATGGGCAAAGCCAAGGTATTGCGCGATGCCGAGTTTGTGCAATTCTTTGATTTTTTTCATGAAAATTGATCGATGTGCACATGGACAAATTTAAGGCAGTGCTGAATGCCGAGATTGTGCGCGATGCCGAGTTTGAGCAATACTCTGATTTTTTAAGCAAAAATAGATCGATGTGTACATGGGAAAAGCCAAGGGAGTGCGCAATGCCGAGGTTGTGCGCGATGCCGAGTTTGTGCAATTCTCGGATGTTTTTTAAGGAAAAATGGATCGATGTGTACATGGGAAAAGTCAAGGGAGTGCGCAATGCCGATGTTGTGCGCGATATCGAGTTCGTACAATTCTCGGATTTTTTTTAAGTGAAAATAGATCGATGTGCACAAGGGAAAAGTCAAGGTAGTGCGCAATGCCGAGGTTGTGCGCGATACCGAGTTTGTGCAATTCTCGGATTTTTTTAAGTGAAAATAGTTGGATGTGCACATCGGAAATATACACATGGGATGATATATATATACATATTTGGTCTCGGCCGATTGCTACCAAAAAGGGAGGTGCACAACTACATGTTATACCAGTCCCAAATACTAAATTTCTAAGGCTACTCGTTTTTGAGTTATGGGAGTTACATACCTATACGTTCCTTCGTACGTATAGACGTCAAGCAAAAAATATTTTTCAGCTTTAAATTTAATTTCAAATTCATTTTACAAACCGTTTTGAAAAATTAGCCCATTATTCTGTCCGAACATGAGGATCTCACGCAAAAACATCGTACAAATGGATTCGAGAGCTGTCAAAATGGATATTTTCGTTGAAATGTGATACCAGAAATTTTTCGCGATATAATATTTCCTTTACTTCGTACAAAGATGGGCCCACCAGCGGCCGAGTGGTAAAGTCGCTGAACACTGGTAGTTCGGTCCGAGGTTCGAATCCCGCGAACGGGCTGGCTGCATGGGTGTTTTCGTGGTTTTCCCCATGTGTAACGTGTTTCCCTTAGAAAGTCCTCCACGAAGGCATCCCTCCCCTTAGGCAGATAGCCCTCGAAGCTTTGCCGTAATTAAATAACCTAACCTCGTACAAGTAGAACCAGACGAGACTAGTGCTGATTTTACTCATGAGATCAGAAAACGAATTTATTTCATAGAAGAAGAAGACAATATCCACAACATTTATAATGATAGCAGTGATATTCCTGCAATGTGCGATCGTATACACCATTTATTATTAAAATAAGTATATGAATCAAATCTTGTTGTTAAGTGTAATGCAATTTTTTTGTTGTTGTTTGTTTCTTGTTGTTAAGTGTTATTAGTCTCGAAACTCTCTTATGTCTGTATCTTGTTTCAAATTGCCGCCACCAACTGTTATCACGATGTTTTATTTAAAAAGAAAATAAATTATGATGAAAGCTGTATGTATATATGTTCTTGGCACTGGAGAAAACGACAGCACCTAAGAGCCACCAAATTTTTAATGCATGTAGTCTTCCCGATAATGGGTATCTCGAAAATCGAATTTTGATTTTCCAGTTTGATTAAGATTTATTTCATATTTTGTACAAATTTAAAGAATTTTTATTTAACTGACTCGTCGAATTGAAAGCTAGAAGTGACAACGCTGTTTGAAATTAAACATGTTATCTCTTAAGCTCTAGGTTGTTGGCCATTCTCCAAAATATATTTATTTTTCGATTTTATTAGCCCAAAGGAGCGCTAGCCCAAAGGGCTATTAGTCTCAAAATGCCATTTTGTGGCGTTTCACTATAAACGGCGACTCTCTTTTTAAATTATTGCCACCAAATATTATCGCCCTGCGTTATATTTAAAGAAATTAAATAATGAAGAATTTGCATAAATTTATATATGTTTCTCGCATTGTGAAAAAAATTGACTTTACCTAAAGCCATCAAATTCCGAATAACGTAATCCTTCACCCGAACATGGAAACTGAAAGCCCAAATTTTGAATTTGGAATTTGATTGGTTATCTATTTCTTATTTTTCAAATCTTTAATGAATTTTTGATTAACAAACTCAAAGCGAGCTGTGCGGAAAAAAACATTTTTATCTCCAGCGCACGAGACTGTCTACAGGAAGTGATTATCGGAAATAAAAATATCAATGAAATTAAATAAAGAGTGGATTTTCTGAAATGAGATTTAAAAATCTATCTACCATCATAAAATAATAGCAACACTTACAAATTCGTAAATGTTTCAGCAAAATTTTCAAACCAAGTTTCACATTCTGTGCGTAATTTCAGAATTTATTAAAACTATGAATAAAGACCGAGAAAAATGTATCAAGAATTATACTAATTTTAACTTTTTTCAACTGAAAATTACAGCTTTAACTATCTGAGCTTTTTCCTTCTACGAGTACTTTCCACCAATAAACAGAAATTTAGTAAATACTATTTTTTTTTTTTTAATGGAATGAAACCTGTTTTCATAGTAGTTTTATTCTTTTTCTTTGCCCTAGTGACGGTAGTTGTAGCTTTCTTCGTTTGTTGGGCTCCTTATCATTCCCAAAGGCTCTTCTTCCTATATGTTTCCCTCTACGGGCAATGGACGGAGTCCTTGAGGAAGATCAACCAGGATCTGTTTTCATTAGCAGGTGAAAAATCTTTCTTACGTAAATGAAGTATTATTCTTTCCTTTCTATTACTCTTATTCATATAATGTATATGTAACTCAAAGATATTGATTTTCAATATATCTGGTATTAATGCTACTTATGTAGAACTATATAGTATCTTGTTTTATTAAGCTGTATTACGTAAATTTCTTTGAAATATAGAAATTATGTTTTTAGAATGCAAGTGTAACTAATTTTCCTTTTAATAAAATTTCTGTTTTAGAGCAAAATTACAAAATAACTATTTTTTTTCTCTAAGAAACTCTATCCAGCTTATTCAAATTATTTACAATAGTCATTTATTCAATGCAGTTTATTATCAATACCGTGTGACTATAAATGTTTCTGCAGCAAGTTAAATTTGATCCGTAGAAAATTTTAAAAAAATTTAAATTGTGAGTCTTGTTGTCCATATTCTATGATGTGAATTTTATTTTAAGGTTATTAATTATTTTGTTGTCTACCAGAGGTTAATCAGATTTTACCAATTTGAGGATTTTGCAGAACCCTTAAAACTAATTTTTAGTAGAATCGCTGTTTTCCTCAGAAAAATAATTTTAAAAACTTTTCAATTTATATCAGTATTGCGTGTACTTTATGAGGAATATTAATAGATAATCATTATTTTATTGTTAATTTAATCATTAAAAGAGATCGTTTTTATATGACGATTACAATAGATATTAAAATATTATTTAGTTAACTATATTATCTCTGCGGTTTAATTTTTTGGTCCCCACGTTGATGAAACATTCTTTCAAATTTTGATCTGATTTCTGGCTCACGAAAACTTTTATAAAAAAAAATCCAGAGCTCCGCAGAATATGGTTTGAAGACCATTATAAAAATAAATTGCTCCCGTTCGACATCTATGGCGACTTTTCATCATCCGAATAACTTTTCAGTTTTTTTTCTCTTTTCTTTAATTTTAACACTAGACACGAGAGAATAATTATATGAGTATTATATTTATAAATATAATATAAATCACTTTACGGAAGCAAGAAGCCTCTTAACAAAATTTGACTTCGTTCAAATTAAAATTCTATTTACCTTGCTGCAACTGAAAGTTATCTATACATTATTAAGATGCGTAATGACACATTTTACTCTATTAATAAGTTTCTTAAGTATTTTCTGTATTAATATTATTACTTAAGTTTGAAAGAAGCATTAAAGACGTCATGTGATGGCAGTATATCATTGATTCTTAGTACTGCCATTTTTCCTTCCGGCCTTATGGTAAAATGAACTGTGATGATTTTGCACGAAATGTAGATATAATATGCTAAAAAAATGTTAACAGAATAATAAAAAGCAAAATTTGACAAAATTGAATCTATTTTCCAAAATTAAAATAAATTGCATTCAATAAACTAAAATGAAAACCAAAATTTCAAATTTAATAAACAATACAAAAATTTTGATTTACAATTAATTTAATAAATTACTATTTAAATGTTTAATCATGCTGCTTATTATATAATACCTTTGCATGAATTCTTAGCACTAAGAATTGGGCTTTAATTTTTATGCTACCTAAACTAATCCCATTACTTTATATCCTTTCACAATCAGAATTAAAAGTATTTTCACTAGATATGATTAACTGTGATTAGAGTACATCTAATCAACGGTCTAGCTCATTAATTTAAAATTTTATCCCTTCAGTATATACTATTCTTATGCATCTTCTAAAACAATAAATTTCGACCTCTAAAAAATAATTTAAATCTTATTCAAATATTTATTTAATAACATTTTTAAAAAAGTGTGCATTGAAAATTAAATTTGTATGGATACCCTGTTTTAAAAGATTCAATTAAATGAAGCCTCAAAGTGAATATATCCCCAAATTCGTAATGCATATATCTCAGAAATAAGCGATAAGATCAAAATTAAAATAATGCTACATTCTTTTCTCTGTTAATTTTTTTAAACTTAGCTGCTCGCAGCGCTTTTTTATTTGTGTTATTACTTCTTTAAAAACTATTTTATTTTCAAACAAATTACTGTTGAAAACATTTATAAGGAAATAAACAAAACATTAAACTTTTTTTTGTTACAGCATTTTAAGGTTTAGAGAATATTCAAGCATAATTTTCATCACTCAGGTATTTACCTAATATCTGAGCCATAAAATAAGTAGCAAAAACATTGGCAAAACTTCATTACCTTTGGCACTTCATCTTTACTACTTGCTTACCTTTTATATCGGATTCTCTTACTTCACGCTTCTGGTTTACTTTTATTTCCTTAATTTCATACTGCTGAACTACGAAAGTTTATATTCACATTTTTACCTCTTCTAATTTGTAAAGACATTTCGTTTTTTATGGTGTGAATTGTTTGTGAAATATCAAATTTTCCGGATGGATATATATGGGATATATGGGAAAGATTTAGAGAAAAGTGAATGAAATATGATGTTCTCTTGAAATCTAAAAAAAAGCTGTATTCGGAAAATATTAAAATTTTTATAAACCTTTATTCAACATGTCCGATGTTGAATAAACTTACCATGTTATGCATACTTGCTATGCATACGATATTGAATAAAGTTACCGATGTTACGCATACTATGACTTCAATATTTCTAATACAAATATTATATTTAGTTTCAAAATAAATTTGCTGAAATTTATATCAATTTCTGCACTACTCTCTTAAAAGTACTTTTACACGAATAAAATTTTATTCAAAATAAAAACGTTTAAAGTAATTAATAATACCGTTGAAAAAATGGAGCTCTGACATTGAGATTCAAGCTGAAAGTTTATCATTTGTATGTACGTTACATATAATACAGTCGGTAATTATATAAAACTCAAACTATTCTACTCAATTTAAATGACTTGTAACATAGCCTCACCTTTCTTCTTTCGATGGTGCTCTGATTTGTGCAGACTTTTGATGAAGTTTGACTTTGAAGACTTTTGATGTTTTTCGTGCAGGAATCAAACAGCCAGTTTCTAATAAAAGAAAAAATAGGACCTCGCATTTAAGTCATTTCTACACTTTGTTACAAGAAAAATATTCCAATTCATGAGTGATAATAAAACATAAATATTAGGAATGCACATTTCTATTGTAACTCCATGTAATTAATTTATGGCAACACAAATAAATGCTTTATTCTGAGAGTTATATATCTCTCGGAGTAGTTGCATACCGATGTAAAATTACCAAGAAATGGAATGCTCACAAAAATGAATCTAAAATTAACAGGAATAAATAAAATTGAAAGATTAATGTTAAATAGGTATGCTAAATACAAATTATACAACGTTTACACTATGCAATGTTGCGACAGGTAGCTAAGAATTCAAAACAATATGCAATATTTTGCAAAAGGTATCTCAACAGATAGTCTGACCGAAGGCACTGCTCGTTCACAGACAAAGAATAGAAATTTTTTACTTTATTGCCATAAAAATATTTGGAAAATGTTCTCATTATTATCAGATAGTCATCCCCAAAGTAAACAATAATACAATGCGTGTTAGATCATTATTTAAATTAAAATCTTATAAGGCATGGCTTGTTTTTACTCTATGCGAGAGGAAAATTATGAAACCTGCTATACAGTTTTACCATTATAAGGTACTAAAACGAAATTATTCCTTTAGGCGTTGGTGAGCCAGGAAAACAACTGAAAATTCCAGCCTATTAAGAAAATGGAATGGACTGAATAAACTTAATCATGTGCTCTAAATTTTATGAATGAAAAATGAAAAAAGTGAAATATAAGCCTTTGGGAAATTAAAGAAACATATACCTAGTAATTAACCAAATATTACAAAGTATTTTAGTTAATCTGTGTAGTAAAATTTTATTTTCTTTAGCTGGCTTCGACAGAATCATTCATTGACTAAGATTAAATCGCGGGACTTTGCAATCACTAAATAGGAAAATGATTTAAATCTAAATTTGCCTTTGAATTTTTAAGGTAAATAGCTTTTCACTGCAATAGATAATAACTTTTGATGGTAATAAGAATACTAAAATAATTTACTGTCTTTGCAAGTATTCGAATAGCAACATTAATTTTTTTCTCTTTTCTATTACTCGGTGCTTGAAAAAATGATCCGTTACTGATTGACTATGCTTTAAGTTTATTTATTAAACTCCATTCCCCTTAGTAAACAGGACTTAAGTGGAATGTTGTAGCTTGATAATGTGATATCTCGTTAGAACAAAGGGGCCCATCATCGGTCGAGCGGTAAAATCGCTGAACACTGGTAGTTAGGTCCGAAGTTCGAATCCCGCGAGCGGTCTGGCTGCATGGGCGTTTTCGTGGTTTTCCCCATATGTAACGTGTATACGAGCCAGTTTCCCTCAGAAAGTCCTCCACGAAGGCATCCATCCTCTTAGGCAGATAGCCCTCGAGGCTTTGCCATAATCACACTCACACATACACACAAATTAGAAAAAAGGAATCAAAGGTCTATTTTAGGTATTGTTATCTACTGTTTCTTTCTACTTGAATCATGCAGAATGATGTCATGATAATTTTTATTCGAAAAACTATAAGGTTTATCTTAATTTCTCTAACGGTTAATTTTTTTGTTATAGTTACTTTCCTGTCCTTTCTGAATTTCAGCTTACAACTTCCGGCCAGAACGTATTTTCAGAATCGCGGTCAAATGAAAATGAGGAGAA
The DNA here is from genome assembly GCF_044657685.1 of Stegodyphus dumicola. Taxonomy (NCBI): domain Eukaryota; kingdom Metazoa; phylum Arthropoda; class Arachnida; order Araneae; family Eresidae; genus Stegodyphus; species Stegodyphus dumicola. The sequence goes on along the minus strand of NC_140774.1, from coordinate 102,148,588 downwards.
GGAGTATTTAACTTTAAAGTTCTACTGCGTTAGAGAACCAGTGATTCTGAACAGCGCGCGTTAGCCTTTTGGCGATAATCTCTCACAAGCTATTATTACGCTCGGCCGTACTTTAGGCCCTTGATAGCTTCGTCATTTGTTAGCGTTAAGGGACCAACTCTGTTAGAATCTTGATAGCTTTGGCTATATATTTTTAGTTAAGATTAGTTAAGTTTAATTTCTTAGTTTCCTAACGCCCGAGTGAAGGCTTTATTGTGAACTCCAAGAAGGAGTCTTCTGTGAACTTTATTTGGAATAATAAAGGGTATTTAACCCTTCTGGAGTATCTGTTCTCTGTCTACTGAACTAAAGCGATTATTCGCTTACCAGTTCTTAAGATTCCTCAAGTTTAGCTGTAACTCAAAAATAGGAAACTTACAAAATAATTATGCATATTAAATACAGTATCAAGAAATATAACAATTACTCAGTTAACCAATGTAAACTGTAACTAAATAACAGTAGTATATTAAATTTATAAAGCTAGTAGAAAATTACATAATATTGCAAAAAATAAGTATTCGTACACGTAACTAAACAAGAAAACGTAAAATCAGAAAGAGGAGAATAAGGAGGAAAAAATTTCTTTTAGTAAAAAGGCTGAACATAATTATTAGAAAATTTCGTAGAAGTATTGCATTCAAAATTATCTTTTAATTATTCTTAAATTGCCGCCATGCATTATAGTAATCCATTCGCTTATTTTCTTAATAAATTATTAGAAAAATTAAGTAGTTCGTACATTGAAGCCCTATGAAAAGCAAAGAACGAAGAATGTTATGTTCTTTGAGTACAACGATTCTCTCATAGGGAGAGAACTTCAACCATTCTTGCTTTAATATGAAACAAACTTATGTATGAGCTAGTTATAAATAAAGTGAAGAAAGAAAAGGCTAACACGAGCGATACAACTAATAATGTTATCTACATTTGTTGCAGAATATTCTAAATTTCGAATGACGTAAGGAGCGTTATATAAAATGAAATTTAAGTATAAATATGAAGACGCAATTTAATTTATAGTAATTTTAGTTGTTCTTTATGATCCATTGATTCATATCAATTCTTTCTCGACCATCGTCAGTAACTCCCAGGAGTTCAGTTTCGAAGCTACTGAAATTTCTAATTAAAATCATTTTAAAAGCAGTCTAAGTATAGGTTAGAGTCAATCCTCAAACTTTCAAAGAATGTCTCTCTAGCTCTTTCTGAAGATTAATATATATAACAATACTCTAAGTATCCTTATGAGAAAACACAATATCTTATCCGGATAATTAAAAAAAAGATCCTAATTTTTTTCAAGCCTTAAGTTTGTCTCTTGCATTGCAAGAGAGGGAACTTTTCCTTTTTGTTTATCTATCTGATTGTGTTTAAACAAAATTAAGCTAATTATTATGCTTTACAATAAAAAAAATAACTCTTTCTTCAACAATAGGAAATCTTAATTAAAAAACCAACGTAACTTATACCAAAACTCTATTAAAAAATAATTAACTGCAGTTATGTTACAACTGTAAGACAAAAGTTCTTTGCATGGAGATATAACAGAAAAGTCAGCGCGACTGTTAAGACTATTTTTAAAATGATGCGTTTATTCTGACTAAGCAGTGACTCATATAACGTTAGATAAGAGGAAGGCTATTAATATTTATAAATTATATATTTGTCAAATTAAATGTGATGTCAAATTACTGAAAATGAATTTGTGATAAAACCTGTCACTGCAGCAACTTTCTTAATACGTCATCTCCTAACATCGATCAATATTTCTAGAATGTAATTTGAGGAAATGATTGAAGGTATAGGGTATTTCTCCCGCCTTTGTGGTGTAATGGTCAGCACGCTCGGCGCGTACTCGAGAGGTCCGTGGTTCGAGTACCGGTGAGGGCATTCCTCATTTTCCCGTGTCCCAGCATCTAAATAACCTAATGTCTCTACGGTAGCGCCCGAATTAAAAGGTGGTTGATGATGATTCTCCACCACCAGGATTTGGCGATTGGGTCCCCTAATCCCCAGTCGCCCTTTAAAAGGTGGAGTTTATAAGGTATTTCTCCCGCCTTCGTAGCATGCCTTCGTGGTGTAGTTGTCAGCACGCTCGACGCGTATTCGAGAGGTCTGTGGTTCGAGTCCCGGCGAGGGCATTGCTCATTTTTCATCTCACTTGTTTCAAAATAACCTAATGACTCTATAAAGGTAGTAAACGCATATGTTCTCTAAGACGTCATCTCCAAAGAAGACCAGACTCAGCTGGAACTATAAGGGGTGCGTAAGAGAGGTTTCACTGAATTTTCCAAGTGATTAAATTATATTTAACTAAATAACTGTAATCTATGATATATGCTTTTTAGCTTATAATATATTATGTTTATAGTTAATCAAAAAGCGTGTCAGATACTTTCATCTAAGCTAATCTAGCTGTTTATTGAATAAGCTAAAAAGCGTTCTATTCTCTAACGAATCGAAAAATTCTTTAAATTAAAATGCCGAACTAAGATGCCTGTGTCCTGTCCAACAATGAACCTTTTTTTACATTCCCCAATGGTCTATCTTGAATCTTTTTTTTATTTCTTAATATTGATGTTAACTCTTCAAGTGCACGGAGGGAACAGAAATTTTTGGACTGCTCAATGGTCTCTCTCAGACTTTTTTTATTATTCTCATTTTTAAAACATGACAGTAAATATAAACATTTATGAACTTGGTCTGAGTGCGTCCATGCCCCAAACATTTTTCCTTCGTCATTTCTTTCCTTCTCTACATTTCCTCCTCACCTGAATCATATTAATCAAGATGCTGATGTCATTTCTGTAAGTAATAACTCAAGTAACAATAAATAATAAAGAAAGTAAAAAATAATTAAAGTAGGCATCTCATGCGTTAAAGCTCATTCATCCCACAATACCTGAAAACTAATATCAAACAGCTCTCAGAAAGCAAACCATAAAATTAGATCATAATAATAAAGCTTATAATATTCAAATCTTTAAATTCACAGTTTCAAATACGTAAAATAACATCTTATCTGTCCTATGAAATAAAAGTCTTAAAACTTAGGATTCCATTTTAAATTTCTTTACAAACCATTACCATTCTCAGGGATTTCAAAGTAAAGAATAATTAAAATAAACATTTTGATACTTTCCTATGTTTTCAAATAGTGAGTTGGTATTTTTGTACGTTAACACGCTGTATAAACTTTGCGAAATTGCATGCCAGAATTAACCAAAAAATTTGGAAAATTTTTTATGACGCCAAGGATCAACAATTTTTAAAGATGAATATAACCAGAACAAATCCGGATATCTTCATACATTCACTTCCTAAATATAAAAAATACAGTAAATGTGAAACGTATGTCAACACTACTTCTAAAAATTATGTCAACTCTATAAAATTGGACATTACGCTCACGGCACACACATTCGCCTTTTCTAATACAAGACCAGTAAGCCCCCAATTCGCTAACGAAACGAATAATGCTTTAAATTAAAATGATAAACCATTGTAACCTGTGTCAGAAACCTGTGCAGGGAGGGAATTGCAATTTTTTGTCTGCTGAATGCTGAGCTCGTCGAGCGCACGGGGAAGAACTAAAAGTTTTTGACTGCCCTTATAATCTCTCTCAAATTGCTTATGATTACACTCATTTTCAAAAACATTACTTGTAAGCATAAGCATTGATCAGCTGAATGCATGTGTGGTAGTTTATATTCGTAGTCTCAATTTATTTTCATTTTCTTATGTGCTCAAGGATCATCTGACTTCGCCAACGCCACATACATTTTTTTTCTCTTCGGCTTTTCTAATATATTTGCTACACTATTTTATCATTCTGAATTCCTCGAAAAAGCCTTACAAATTCGTATATTTATAAGGTATTTCTCCCCCCTCTTTGGCATACCTTCGTGGTGTGGTAGTCTGCAAGCTGGACGCGTGTTCCAAAGGTCCGTGGTTCGATTCCCGGCGAAGGTGTTGCATATTTTTTATCTTTCCTGCTTCCAAAAAATTATAATACCTGTACACATTTACAGCAATAGCCTCGATCCAGAGAATTAGAATATGAATAGTTGCGTTCTGGTGCTGTTATATAAATCCAGAGTTTGTTTTCTTATTCATACAGAAGTAGTGTAAAATAAGAGTTAACGTTTTTATATTGTAATAAAACTGCCTGTATTCAGTATTCTTGCATCATAAATGCTCCTACATATCTCGCTCAAAAATATTAGTTAAACCGAAGAACTAATGAACAGCTTTATTTCAAACATTAATGAAATATATTTTCAATTTGGTGAAATTTCTTTAAAAAGCATTTAAATTGATTCTTTCGATCAATATTTCTACATATGCATTTTGTCTCCTTATATGTCATATCGCCTTGCCACTCTAATTAATTTGTGCGCCGTATGCACAGATAGGTATCTTTAGATTATAAACAGTATTACTTTGCAAGTTAAATTGAAAATCCAGAAATATCTGAGGGATAATTACCCTTTATCGAATTCTGAGATTCACTATTGATTTTCTGAGAAGATTTGTGAAATGTTTGGCTGAAAAGATGACTTCAATAAAATTCTAACTAAGAGGGATTATAAATTGAAATTATTAGCCTAAAAGAGGGTTCTTTGTCTTGAAAGAGGATTTTCCGTTGGTTCGCTACAAAAGGCGTATCGCTTTACAAATTGATGTCGCCAAATATTATCGCCCTGAGTTATTTTTAAAGAAATTAAATAGTGAACAATCTGCATGTTTCTCGCACTGTACCTAAAACTGGTACTTAGAGTCAAAACATTTTGAATTACGTAGTCCTTCCCCCGAGCATGGGCACTTCAAAGCCTGAATTTTAAATTTCAAATTAGTTTAATTATGAATTTTATATTTTGTAAACGTTTGATGAATTTTTGAATAAAACGATTTGAAATCGAGCAGTGGCAACATTGTTCAAAATAAAACATTTTTATCTCCAGCTCGTAAGACTGTTGCCATTTAGAAAAATGTGAGATCTTTTAATTTTAATTAAAAAAACTCAGCTTTTTGAAAACAAAATATGGCAGTGACTTGAAATAAAATATTTTTATCTTCCTGCGAGCCTTGTTGCCATTCAGTAAAGCCTGTGATACTTTCAAATTTAAGCTGAAGTTTATTGAGAAATAATAAACTAAGCAATAACACAGTTCTAAATTATTTTTTTCTGCTTTTAATGTATTTGATTTAAATAAACATATAATAAAATCATGACCTTTCTAATTGGAATTATTTAACATTTTTATAAAATTATATTAGCTCATTAAAAGCATTATGTATTTTTATGATAACCATTTCAGACAGCTGGCTGCGCAAGCACTAGTTTTTAAAGAAATAATATGGCGAATATAAAATACGTATAGTAACCTCTAACACTTTCCAGGAAATTCTAAAGATATGCTTTTTTTTAATATTTTGGGCCTTTGCTTTCGAATTGAATTTTTTATGGCGTAAGTGCGAAGAACTTGATATTTAATAAATAACATTAATACATAAAACGTTAATAATAAAAAGACAAAAACAGTTTTTTGTTAGCCGTGTTACTAATAAAATCGAATATTGATATGATAAATTGAGAAAAGAGTGGTGGAAAATTTTGAATGTATGGCAACACTTAAGACTGCACTGGGAACTTTAAATGTATGCTGCTTTGCAGCTTTTAATAATTTTGAGACTTTTTTGTTGAGCTGCATGAGGCATAATTGCAAAGAAAACTGTGCTTAATAATAAAGCTAAAAGAAAAAAATGTATTAGCAGCAGTAAGTGCAAGAGAAGACTGGTAGACCGCAAGGTCAGCGAGAATATATAGCACCTTAACAAACCCTTTTGGGTGACAATTAAAATCTGAAATGTTCCAAATTTTTAACTAACGCTCAAATTTTTAACTAACTTAATAATCTCATCAAAACGCTCAAAGGTTATCAACTTTGGAAGAGATTCAGAGTTTATTTTTTACTTCTGCTTGGAGCTAAAGAAGTTTAACAAAACATTTCTGCCCATAATCATCAGAATTACTCGCTTACTTTTACAACACTTAGAACCCACTAAGAAATAAAACTTTATAGGAGTTAAAAAAGTCAAACAATTTACGGGAATATTCAGCTCGCGAGTTACATGTTTGAGTCATTAAATAGATTTGAATTTGAACCGATTTTAAATCGCTTTTTGGATTTATTTTTTTATTTTCGATTAAAAATATCCTGTAATAAAGAAGAAAAATAATTATATTATTATCTACCTTTTGCAAAAATGTCTAACTTTGGGACTTCAGTTTTTCTATGGGCATTAAATTAGTTTTTATTCTCTGTTTCTTGACTCATCAGGGTTCTCACAAAGAGCAGAAGTTTATGCAAATTTAAAGGCAAGCAATGCAGTTTGAAAGTAAGATATACTAATATACTAATCTTATTGGAGCTTATTCCATGATTCTATTGTCTTGCCTGTGGAATTTCCTTGCAGAGTAGTGAAAATAGCTGCCGAGATGTTTGGCTAAACATGTTAATTTCAAGGGAATATATTTTTGCCTCTAATATATAATATTAGGTGTCAGAAAAGATACATCATAATGAAATAGAAGGTTAAAAAATCTACGTTGTTTACTGCAAGAATATTTTATATTTTATTTTACAATAATCAAAATAATGAAAATGCAGTACATAATGAAGATTTCTGAATTTAATCTTTGAATAAAAGGACGAAGTCGACTTCACAATTCAGCAAGAGCTTTTTGACAGAAGTCATGCACACTCATTGTATAAAGAATCCCTTTTACTAACGTTTTCTTGTAACTTTAGAAATTAAATCCTGAAGTTAGGTTTTACGTATCATACTGCAAAATACATATTATAATCGCTTAAATACTTCAATTCTTAAACGCTGTACTTTTTAATATTTTATTAGAAAGCGAGCATAAAGTAGTCCCATACTTCTCACAGACTTGGGGGGGGGGGAATTATCGCTATGTCTGAAACGAATTACAGAATCTTGAAAAGGTTAAAATAACCTTCCTATGAAAACCAGAACTGGAACATTAACGCAGGTGTGGGTCTCACATATCAACCACTACTTCTGACGATGTAGCTTAAAGTAACAGTCAAATTCAAATTTAAAACTTACTTAGACTACTAAATGGCATCACAATAAATGGCTGCAGCAATAACGCAGAGCCAAATAACTTCAATCTTATCAGAACCTATTTACGCGGCCTCGAGAGGCAGAAAGACGCTCTCTTTCACAATCCAAAAACCTCAACTTAAATACTCCGAAACAGACATATAGTCTGGTGAGGAAACGGAAAGTAGAAGTTATAGCACAGGTTGAAACTATACATATCTGGTTAATGCAAAATAATAGTAACCGTACAACGTAAAAGTCGCTCCTCGTCCGCCAGATTTGGGGGGGGGGGGTCAAGAATTTAGTCACCCTTCAGTTTCCGTAAATGTGTCCAGCGTTTCTATAACCTTCTATTTATCTCAGTCATGGTGTTTGGCTCCGTGGTGAAGTGTTAATTATCGATTTTTAGAGAGCTTTCTGATATGTTTTGATTTTTGTACACACACTGTTTGTAAATGAAAATACAATGTGGTGACATGATGTTTTTCAAAACAGATTTGGAATTTTTTAATTTAAGAGTGAAACGATTTTTCGAACTTGTAACATATAAGGAACAAGCTAAAATTCTCAGAATTTTACTGTGGGTACAATCGGGTAGAGTGAAATAAAAAGCTTTCAGATGAGAAGTATAAAACATTTTAACGTAATTTCTGACTTTTTGGCAAACTGGCTGAATTTTTTCGACTATTTAACGTAACAGAATTATTAGAAGTGAAAGAGTGATTATTCATAGTTTAAATTTTTTTCAGTTGGATAATTTAATTGAGAACATGTCTTTAAGACAAAAAAGAGACCTTTTTTAAAAAAATTTAATTTTTTTGTAAAGGCATACTGAAGGTTCTCGTTTGGCTTAGAATTTTTAAGAAATTATTTCGGTGAAAAATATTTTTCATTTTATTTAATCCTACATGCAAATTGAAAAATCTGTGTTCGATTGTTGGCAAGAGCACAATTCCAGACTTTCTAATTTCAGCATTTCTCTATTTTCCACAAATCAACTTTTTATTTCTTAACTTTTCTATAAAACTTTTACGGTAATTAAGGCTCTTTTTAAAATATTTCTGCGAATCAAGCGACTTAAGAAATAAGTGTTTTAATTATTTTCTCAATTTTGAGATCCCTCAGCGTTTTTTGAAACACCTGAAAAATTGGCCTAAAATAAGGCAAGCAATGACATCTACTTATTTATACGTGTAGTGTCATGCTTTTGTGAAATATCTTGTTATACAAAGAAGAATAGGAAAATATGTTCAAAAAATGTTCTATTAGATAAAGAAAGCTTACCAGATGTTAAAATGAAATTAATGCTGTTTTTATATTGACCTTCCAACCTTCCTAAAAACTGTGTGACAACATATGCCAAATTAAAAGTAATGCATGCGCCTAGTGAATTCACAGCTATGCAAAAGGAAATTGATAACTCTTTATACATATAACAATAGTGTATTTGAAGATGAGAAAAGATTTTCAGTTCCCGAAACTATCTTACCAAGTTTTTAAAAGTTTCTAAAGAAATTTTTTTGCATGCGTTTTAAACAATCAAAGGAACAATGAAAACTTTTCTTTATCTGTGATTGGCAAAATCCTATTTCCGGAAGCAAAATCGTTTGCTTTTCTGTAAGATGAAAGAAAAGAGGGTTTTTTTTTTTTTTTTTTTTTTTTTTTGTCATTTTCTGCGATGCTATTTTTCTTAATTTTGGTTTCTTCTTTTCTAAGAGACACTGATGCTTATATTAAAAATAAATTTGAATTTGACATCGGATTCGAAGTCACATTTTTTTATGAGAGCTAAAGTATTTTCAGAAAAAATAATTTCCTTTTTTGAGACTCCAAAGATGTCTTTTCAGTTAGGAAAAATAAGCGGTTACAATTGAAACAACAGCTGTTCACATTTGCTTTTGCCATTCTTGCTATTTTTTCCTACCGCTGACTGGATAGCTCACGTGCTATTATACTTTATGTCTAGCAAGTAGGAAGATGTCTACTACCTAATCAACCACAGCTTGAGGACAGGGTCAGCAGGCCTATTGGGTATTTATTTCTGTGAACTAGTAGTGATACAATAATAGTTCACAGATGCAATCCCACGTAACATCATATGGAAGTAAGAAAGGACAGATACTGCAATTTTCCAAATTCTGAAACTGGAATTTTAATAAAATTTACAATTCAATGGCAGTTCCCGAACATAGAATTCGGTGCTGCGTTTTTATATTTGAATTGTGAACAGAATTTGGAGTTGCGTTATTAAGTGTTACACTAATACAGATCTTTCAGCTGTATTAGTGTATTTCAGCTGAATTAGTGTATTTACAGCTCTTTCAGAATTTCAGAATTGGTGTTAATAGTCTTTATCGTTTTCGGTATTTTCCGTCTTGATAGGTGTTACAATCTATCAAAGTTCGCATTTAAATGTTTGATTATCTGTATCGCTATGTGATTTCTCGAGAACAGTTTACAAAAGTTTATTTATTTTCTGTTGATAATTTTGACAGATATAGCCTTTCCGTTATTTAACAGTCGAGTAGATAGCAGCTGAGGTGGCCTTTGAGATGCCACAAGAGGACATGTCCATTTCTCTTTTGCCAAATCTGCGTAGATATGCAGGGGTGAGACACTATATATAGTTGTGCAGTAGCCTTAATTTCTATGAATTTCTATTCCTTTGAGTTAGCATTAATTTCTATAAAGACGTTAGGAAAATATTTATATAAGTCAATCTGCTTAGATCAGTCTTGTCCCCGTTTTTCTCAAGAACAAGTCCGAACTTCAAATTGGCATTGCTTGAGCTTTGCTCTTGTTCTTGAGGCAAGAGTCTGGATTTGGAAAGTAGATGTGATGGATTCTAGTATCTACTATTACGGGTTTTGCCAGTTTATCCACGAGCTCATTTCCTTATATTCCGACATGGGGTTTTAACCCACCTCAGTTTAATATTTCTTTTGTTGCCTGCAATGAGATTGCAGATGTCATGTAAAATTATGTTTTTGCTTTTGACACTCTTTATTTCTGGAATACAAGAGAAGTTATCTGAATTGACTACCGTTTATGTTCGATGTACTAGGGGCCATTTAATTGCTCGTTTGCTCTTTTAATGACCATGAGCTCTGACTAGCGGTAATTTAGCACACCATTTGTATACCATCTGATTACATTGCTACAATTTACAGTTTTGTTTTCCTAAACGTTTATTTCGCTTTCTTCGCATTTCATACATTCTTTTTTTCTGACGATATATCACGTGGTACATCTTTTTTTTTCTCCTACACAGTACATACTCACTTCTCTGACGTAATTACGCCAATCAACAACAGTAGCGTAGGTAGAAAGGGGTTGGAGGGGCTGTCCGTCTCTGGCGGAGCATTTCTTAGAGACATTTTTCATGGCAAATATAATTTTATAGGTTTAGTTTATAGGTTTTATTATAGGTTTTTAGTTATAGGTTTTTGTAGGTGACATACAGCCTTGCAACCGCATTTCTAAATATTGTAATACTATTGCGAAATTTCTCCACACTTGCTGTAAGTATTACTTTGGAAAGGAATTTTTCTAATCGCATATCGATTAATAAAGACTTACGACCTTGAAATGAATACCTTGCATTTATGGAATCTTACAGTACTGTCTATAGAACAGCAACTGGAGAAATGAAACAAATATCTAGTACAATGCGTTCTAGAGGTGTATACTAGCCCCCATAGAACGTAATGAACAAATCTATTAAACAAAAAATTACCGCGCAATAGCACTTTAGAATGCTTGAATTAAATCTGTTATTTCAAAACTGAATATAGAGGCTGGAGACAGCAAACGAATCTTCCCAAACGGCGAGAACGATAATCTCTATTTTTCTTCACAAAAGAAAGAATATACGCTGACGTATATTCTTTTTCCGAAAAATAAATAAAGTGAACACCCGTTATAAAAGAAGCTAGAGTCGTTTTTGAAAAAGTTACCGAGCCGCAATTTAACATTTCGAATGCATTTTCTAACATTGCATTCCCACAAAATCGGTCTACTAAGAAACACTAGTTTAACAAAATAGGAACTTTTGCATTCTTTTACTGCTAGAGAATAGAATATATGTATAGATAGAGAGAAAGAAAACGCTTTTTTTCTCTCTCTATCTGACAAAAAAAAACCCGCTAATCAGCAAAATAACGATGAAATATAAAAAGTGTAAATTCAGGTGTACTCCTCAAGCACGTGTGTAGCACACGAGTGCTTTTGTTGGCTATTATTGCATATACACTCAAAAATACGTCAACAATACAGCAACAGTGTGCAGATAATCAGAAAATATCAAGGATTTTAAAAAGTTTCGATTATTCAGTGGAAAAAAAATAGCTATGACCAAAATCTTTGAAGTTTAAGATATTATCCTAATTAAAGCTACCAAACTCAGAGAGGATACACTTATTTTCACACAAATATCTTCCTGACATATTAGCCCTCAGCAAGCAATATAGAAAAATCTCTTCCAGAACTGGTATTCATATTAGATAGATGTCTTATCGTAAACTGTGATTGTTTTTAACTTACTGGAGCAGATTATATTTTTCCTTAACTCATGATACCAGAACTAGTATTCATATTAGACGTCTTATCGTAAACTATGATTATTTTTTCCTTAACTCATGGTACATCTAACAATGGAGTAATTTGTGTTAACTGGAATTTATTACTCGGTTCTTTATATTCCTATCTCGTATTTTTTTTTTCTTTTGTAACTCAAGCTAATTTATTTTTAATTCATATGCCTTTGCTTCTTTCATTTATTATAGTTTAGTTTTTCGATCAGCCATTATTAGGTTTAGAATTAACTTAACTTCTTCTTCATCGTAAAGTTGACTTCCAGTAATTATTTTTTAATTTATGAGACCATACTAGTCAGCAGCATATCCTCATCATATTTTGGACTACTTCTACTGAATCTTGTTTTCTGCTGTTGGCAAGAAAAGACAGTCTGAAACAGACAATTGTTGGACAGCGTATCAAAGTTAATTTTAAAATACTTTTTAGCCAATATTAAAAAATTTAAATCAACTACCACAATTTAACAGTTTATTTTTTATGCTGCTGTTATAAAATTAGAAGCTCAAATATGACACAAAATATTTTATTTTAAGGAAAGCAATCATATTTCATACATTACAATAAAAACATTTACTTTCTGTTCAATAAAAAATCTGCCAAGATTTTGATAAAACAATACTAGAGTAAATCAACAATGCGGTAGAAGTTTATAATAGATTGCTCTTTGATATTTTTGCCAATTTTTCCAAGTAGTAATGTTTCCGAGGTGGCTGTCACCCAAAACAACGTTGGAATCTTATTCTGCAAAAAGAACAAAAGTCAAAAGTACTCACCTCGTTTGTTCTTGGCTACTTCCTCATTGTCAGTGCCGGATGTTTGAGGCACATACAATTCTTTTATGCAACTAATGTAATCCCTGAATGAAGTCCCGCTATCGGTGACGCCATATAAATTCCGCAAAATATGAGTCGAAAATGTCATCCTACGACTGTCGAGGACTGCTTGCGAAACTCTCTCTTAATCTGACTCTACATGCTTTCAATGGTGTTGGAACGGGGGACAGTTTCGGGGTCTTTGCAAGTCAGGGACTGACTCACTGGTAAATGATGGATGCCTTAACCTTTTGAGGCCGGGTCTTTGGTAGCAGTAAAAGCTACCAAAGGACGGAGAATCTTGAACCGAAGGCTTTCCCCCTTTAAGAAATCACTTCCTATTTCAACAAAGATTCTTGTGTGTAGTTTAATAGATTCTCAGAGGGGTGCATCTATGTCGCAAAAGGAAGACCTTTGAAAGAGATAAGTGGTTAAAACCCCAGGAACGTCAAATTTGGCATTTCACCCCACTTTTCAGCCTGGAAAATGGGGGAAAAAGACATGGTCACAAAAGTGGACAACCCCGTCTTTTCAAAGAGAGGACTCTATGGCCACTATAATGGCCATCCCGTCTTCAAAAGGTTAATTTTAGAAGCAATCATATTTTTTTTCCAGCTTTCTGAGATTGTCGTGGTTTCAGATAGGATTTTTCAAGAAATAGCCCAGCAAAGTCTCTTTCGTGCAATCTTCCACAACCTCAATAAACACCCTCCACTCCCTCTTTCAATACCACCGAACCCCGCTTTCTATTCAGCTTCCTACCTCTCTTACAGTTCCCTTTCCCAAACTTGCTCTCATCACTCTCCACAATCATCGTCAATCTTTACACTCTTTTTTACCCATACATCCATATGCATTTCTCTACAAAACTTCCTGCAGTCAGATATAGTTTTAGGCCAAAAGACATTCGCCTCATTCATAAGCAGATTCATTCCAGCTTCATATACCCACAAATAAAGAAAAATTCAAATGCTTAAAGTCCCAAGAATTGTAAATAAATATTCTCGAGGTGATCCAGATACAAGTGTTCGTCATGAGTATTCCTGCTTTATCCTGACCGGTAGTGTTTCCAGTATGAGTCCCTTTCAAGGCGTTTCCCTGATTTATTGAAGCGTTCCTAATTAAGAAGGTTCCTGATGGAAAAGAAGCTTCCAGATACCAGTATTTTCCTGATAGAAGTGGTTATCTTTGATCTGCATCGGGCAATCAGAACGATCAGGTTTTTTTGTGAATTTCTTCGAAAGTCAACGAAATAAGCTGGACGATCTGTTGAACTATTAAAACTCCCTATTAATCAATCGATGGTAGTATTCCCGTGTAATAGGAGTGTGATGTATGAACTTCACTCTGTGAGTGATTTATTTTCATTTCCTTGCCTTTAATAATTAATTTAATACTAAAGCATGAGCGGTCATTTTAATGTTTGTTGAAAATTTGAATATTTGCTGGTACTTAGTGGTTGAGAAAGTAATTTTTAGTTTTAAACGTTTAACTGTCATGAATCATTAGTTCGAAAAAATCTCCATTTGTTTGTGCCGTAAGGCTTTTAAGTGACATGGAGATTTGTTTTACTTGGGATACTGTTAATATCCTTTAATAGGGTAATCACAACGCGCTCATTTATTTGTATTGCCACTATATTTTAATTATTTGAATGTGTTTTGGTTTAATGGAAAAAATTATTTTGTTGGTGCCAAGAAAGCTTTAAAGCTAGTGACAGATTATTCTTTTGTGGAACTGATTGATTGTGTATGAATATTTCTCCTCTGGTGTTTGTAAGGTTTTTGAATTAATGAAACTGAACTTGTTGCTTTCGAGCTAATTATAGAAAATGATTGAATATGTAGTTTAAGTAAATTTAAATATTTTTTTGAGAGATATTATTCTGTTTTACCCGAGCACCAGTGAAGATTTATTCCTTCTTGTTTTCAGGTTAGTATTTATTAAGTGTGAATAATTGGTTTTTGATTGAATTTAGTGATTCTAAGAAATAATTATTTAAATGTTATTGGATATAGAATCAATCATTCAGTTCCTCCGCTCTTCTACACAGCTTAAGATTCAGAGTTTCAGTTTATGTTTAGTAGAAGAATTTTATTATTCCTTTGTTAGTGCTTGTCCAGCACTAAGTGAAGTTTAGTCAGTTAATGTTTTTAAACGTTAAAACACCGTAATTTTCAGTTACGTAACACTAAACTGAAAATTTCCAATCAGATTAAACTTAAGGAAAACTTTGACATGTAACAAAAATGGCTGCCATAACATTGGGGAAACAATGAGTTATTATTATTCTGAGTTACAGGAAATCGATAGCAGCGTCGGTATTTGACGTCAAATCAAAGGCCGGTCTTTTCTACACCAGAACCAAACAATTAAAGCCCTTACTTCACGGAATAAAGATTTTATTTGGGGTTTAATACAAGAGCTCAGGTTTCAAAATGGAAATCTTCTAATATTACATAATATCAACTTGATATTTTAATGCAAAAGCTCAAATTTAGAATACCATATTATTAGCTGAATTCAGTAATAAGATAAGCCATTATCATGGAAATTGGCACTCTATTCATAAAATATCCGGTACACATTGTAGGGTTTATATTTATTTTAACTAACATTTATTTTAAGTTTAAACTATCTTTCCTGTCAATCCTTACTTTTCCCTGGAACTGCCAATGCCAGAATATGTAAATTTGAGTAGAACGCGCAAGCATTCAAATTATCAGCGGAAGTAGTATGATTTAAATAGAAGGAAACAAGTTCGGTGAGAGAGAGTTATTCTTACTTAGCGAGCGCGGAGGTAGTTATAGAGATTTGAAAAACCCCGCGTTGCGGCCTATGTGCTTGGCGGGAAGTAGTTGCAATTGTTCCAGTGAGCTTCAAGTCTGCTGAATTAGCAGCCGTATTGTAAAACGCGGTGAGTTAGTTATTTGAGAGAGCCTCGTAGTTAGAATATTGTCTTTAATTTCTTTTCAGGTTTTTATTTTTATTTTGACTGCCGAGTTGGCACCGTTTGTAAGCGTCAAGAGAACGCAATTGTAAATTAGTACGTTGAATAAAAAGGGACTTAAACCCTTTATAAGACTCTGTGGTTTATACAAGCTTTCACAGTAACCTCTTGGTTGCGTGCTAGTTAGAGGCGCGCAACGTTATATTGGCGCCCGAACACTTATCGAACTGAAATGGCCGAAAACTGGATGGAAGCCGCTGGACAACACCAAGAAATGACAACGCAGTTAGAAGGATTTGGATACCTGGTCCAGACTTTGAGAGCATCAATCAAGCCAAACGTCTATTTCGACGGAAAAAATTCGGTGTCCGTATTTTTAGAAGGTATAGAAAACCACTTTCAGCTCTATCCTGTGCCCGAAAGACAAAAAGTTGCTATCGCCACATCAGCACTAAGAGGACAGGCCGCGCTATGGTGGAAAAATATAGGCAAATTTCTTCTAGGTGAATTTGGAAGCCGTATACTTTTGAAAATTTCAAAAAATCGTTAGTAAAGGCCTTCCCCATAGTGAAAGATCGCGCACGGCTGGAAGCCGAGCTATATAGTTTCTATCAACGGGATACAGCACAATTGACGGACTTTATTTTACGAAAAATCAAGCTAACGGATATGTTGTATGGGAAAAAACCCGATGCGGAGATTATTGAAATAATATTACCAAGATTGTTACCCGCTGGCCAAGACTACTTTGAAATTAGAAACCCAACCACATTGCAGGAACTTTTCGAATTGGCGGTGAAGTTTCAAAATCGCAGAATCGCGGAAAGAGCGAGAGGGGAAACATATTCTCAAAGTACCAGAAGGAAGGAGGAAACAAGAAATGGAAATCGCTCATATGGGGGAAAGAACTATCAAGCTAACGCATCGAAACTTGAAGGGCAAGGCCCAAAAAGAAAATTTGAAAATAAGCATCCGCGTACCCAGAAGACACAGATTGAAAGGAAAGCTTTAAACGACTAGAGGGGCCTGTGAAAGTGAGGGTCCAGACCCCGGAAGTTTTAGAAAAACCCTCAAATAGACATCTAAATACAGTCATCGTAAAAAACTCACAGCTACCAATTATACAAGTCCTGGTTGGCGATGTACCAGTAGAAGCCCTCATCGATACAGGGGCAGAAGGCAATTTCATGAGTGAAACGTTCTTCAAAAAGAATTTTTATAGGATACGACTTTTTAAAACCAGAAATACGGAAATTATAGCGGCGCAAGGAAAAACATGTCACTGCATCGGGAAAGTAGCATTAAACGTACAGGTAAAAGAGGAAAATCTCAAAGTATTAATTTTTGTGGTGAAACACCTCCAACACTCTCTTATTTTAGGTATGGACTTTTTAAGGGCCGCGAGGGCCAAATTAAATTTTCAAGATAGTTCCGTGGTGCTGGAGATGGACCAGAGGGTGGTGGAACCGGTGGAGACACCTGAATTGGACCTTAGCCATTTGAATGACCAGGAAAGTAAAGCAATACAGCAAGTGGTGAGTAATTTTTCTCATTTGTTTTCAGAAAAGCCGGGAAACTGTCAGATTGTAACTCACAAGATTCAATTAAATGCCGAAAAACCTTGTAGGACTAAACCTTACCGCTATGACAAACAAAAAGACGTAATCATCGAAGAACATATTCAGGAGATGTTAAAGAATAAAATAATAACGCCCATAAATAGTGAATACGCGAGTCCAGTCGTACTATGTAGGAAAAAGAACGAGTTTCCTCCTTCGGATAAAAGGGCTTGGAGGTTTGCTATCGATTATAGAAAACTAAATAGCATAACTAAATTCCCAGTTTACCCTTTGCCGGTTATAGACGAGATCATTAGACAGATCAAATCGACGAGATATATGTCTACTTTGGACTTAACGTCTGGCTACTATCAAATAGCTATGAGACCCGAAGATATACATAAAACCGCGTTTATAACAAAATCGGGCACTTATGCATTTTTACGCATGCCTTTTGGGTTGTGTGGGGCCCCGTCAACATTCCAGAGAGCTATGGACATTGTTCTAAAGCCTGTCCTAGGAAAATCAACTTTAATTTATCTAGATGATATAATTATAACGAGTAGTACGTTGGAACAACACATTAGTGATCTCGAACAAGTTTTTAAATTATTAAAAGAGGCCGGTCTTACAATTAACGCCTCAAAATGCAAGTTCGAAACTAAAGAACTTAAATATCTTGGTTATAAAATTTCGCAAAAGGGTATAGAAACGCAAGATTCAAAAATAAAAGCTATTAAGAATTTCCCACCGCCCAACACCGCCAAGAAACTTTCGTCTTTCCTTGGACTATGTTCTTACTGTCGATCTTTCATAAAAGATTTCGCTAATATCGTTGAACCACTCTTAGTAATCAAAAGAAAAAAGAGTAAATTTAAGTGGACAGCGGAAGCTAACACGGCTTTTGAAAGATTAAAAGAAGCGCTTATTAATGCCCCTGTTTTAAAATTCCCTGAGGGGGACGAAAACCTGGAAATTGCGGCAGATGCATCAGACTATGCGGTGGGTGCGGTTCTTATGCAAAATAACCATCCGCTGGCATTTTTTAGTAAAACATTGAATCAAACACAAAGGAATTATACAGCTACAGAAAAAGAAACATTAGCCGTATTAATGGCTGTACACAAATTTCGAGTTTATTTCGGCAAATCGCCAGTAACTGTCTTTTCGGATCATGCGGCTGTTGGTAGACTTTACTCGGGAAAAAACCTAACGCCCAGGTTAATAAGATGGGCTTTAAAACTCCAAGAATATAATATCACAATAAAATATAAACCGGGTAAGGAAAACAATGTAGCTGACGCACTTTCTCGTATAAAACTGGACGAGGAAGGTAATGAACTTAAATGCGCTGTGTTGACTTCAAAAATTTTAGATTCTAGAGATACGGTTATTACTGAACTGAAAGCTGATCCTGAATTTGGAAATATCTATGCTTATTTGAAAGACCCCGAAGGCTTTGAGCATACAGATATCGATGCGATAAGAAATAGAGCAAAAAACTATGAAATAATAGATAATTTATTATTCTATGCGAAAACAACGAACGAAAATCTTGAGTATAAGCCAGTCATCCCAGCCTCGCTTCGATTAAGCATTTTGAGGGAGTTGCACGAAAAAAAAACAGCGGGCCACCTCGGGGTCAGAAAGACTTTAAAAAGGGTACGCGAGGCGGTATATTTCCCGCAATTATACAAAATAGTAACGGCGTATGTCAGGTCCTGCAATCAATGTCAGTTAATAAATGATATTAATTACAGCCCGGCCGGGTACTTAAATAGCATTCGCGCTACATTTCCGAATGAAATTTTAGGCATAGATCTCCTTGGTCCCTTTCCCCAGAGCGAGTTAAACAAAAATCGTTTTCTTTTAGTAATAGTAGATCATTTTTCAAAATGGATAGAAATTGTTCCACTTAAACGCGCGTCAGCCAAAACAGTCGCAGATGCATTCTTACACAGATACATTTTAAAATACGGTGCACCGATAAAAGTCATTAGCGATAACGGAAAACAATTCATTAGTCAAATATTTGAAAACATATGCAATGGACTTGATATACGCCATATCAAAATGGTTCCGTATAGACCACAGGCTAACATAGCAGAAAGAGTTAATAAAAACATTGTAAAAATAATTCGCAGTTACGTTAGCACACATCACAAGCGCTGGGATGGCTACATAAATGAATTAGCTTATGCTTTAAGAACGGCACATCATGATACTACGGGAAAAACTCCAGCAGAATTATTTTTAGGCAGAAAGTTAATTACGCCTTTAGATAAATTATTCTTTGTGCAACAAAGAGAGCAGGAATTCAAACAAAAGGACGTGCAAAAACTAATTGATCAGGCGCTTAAAACCTCGGATACGGCAAGAAATAGGCAGAAAATTTATTACGATAAAAAACGCCGTGAAGCAGATTTTAAAGTTGGTGATAAAGTATTGAAACGGAAATTTTCTTTATCAAGTGCCCCAGACAATTTTATGGCAAAGCTAGCTCCAAAGTTTGAAGGCCCCTATGTAATTCAGGAAATCAAAGGAGTAGTTTTATATCTTAAAAACGAGAGAGGGGAAATCTGTAAAGCAAGTTCCGACTAGGTGAAAAAATACTATAATCCCAATGATTTTGAAATCCTTAAAAGTTTCTTGCAGGACTCAAGTCTAAACGAAATAGAAGGGCCAGAGACTGCAACAACTATTCCACCACCCAAGAAACGGAGAACTGAAGAGAGACCTAGCACTTCTACAACCCGGACGTCGGTATCAAAAAGAAAAAATGATTATCAAACTCCGGCGTTTAAGAAAAACAAAAGTACAGATGAATCGGGTAAAGAAACCGTGGTAAAAAGAAAAACACCACCTACAAAGGATGGCAGGAGGAATTACACATCAAGAAGAACGCGCACACGGCCACAGAGTCAGGTGCCAGCAAGGCCGCCGTTCCGGAAACTGAAACGCCAACAGGAAGCACAGAAGTACGAGGAACAGAAGAAATTCAAGGACTCCAGACCGGAGGACGTCAAGACCAGCCGTCCCAGGCAGAAACGGAAAGGCCAACAACCAGACGATTACTCCGTCAAGAGGCCAGCATGTAGAGGACGCAAAAGAAAGATCAACGGGGACGACAATTGGAGATCAACAAGGAGAAGATTGACATCCATGACACCTCTAACTTGGGATCAATTTTGTCAAAAACGGATGACGGAGTTTCAAGCATCGAAAACTCAAAGATAAGTTAAAACCTTCTATAAATATTTTTCTCTTTTGTTCCGAAATGTTATGCATAAGTACGAAGTTCTATGTTTTGACGAAAGTCAATATGTCTCGGTTGAGACTTAGTTTTGTTTTACTTTATTTAGCTAAGGCAAAAGTATTATTTTCTTTAAGTGTAAAAGCTAAAAACAAGCATTTTCTGTTGGTCGAAAGACTAATTCTGTTAAGTTAAAGCCAAAATTTGGCCGGAGATAAAAATAACTTCGTATTCTTGTATGTACTAATAAGAATTTTAGTTTCAGTGCCGCCAGCTTGGCGAAGGATGAGTAAAGTAAAAATTTATTTTCTCTTATTCATTTTATGGTAAATTGTAAAAAGCATATGTATTAAACTTTTGTAAATGTATGTAAATACTTGCATGTTATGTAAAAGTAGAATTTAGTCTAGAAGCATAAAATTGTAGATGCTAAAAGTGAATGCTTAAAAGCAATGAAGTCAAAATTTAAGTATTAAACTGTAAAGTCATGCTTTAGAGCGAAAGCCTGCATGTTTAAAAGATGAATGAGGGGGAAGTTAGAATGAATGTGTTTTGTAGGGTTCTCCACCTACATTTGAATTTTTAAGAATATTAAAGTAGCTCATTGAGTTGTAGAATGTCGAGTAAGGTGTGTCTATTTGGTTGTTGAATTCTAACAAATCATGGTGGTTAGGGGAAGTGTTGTAAGACTAAAACACGAATATTCCCGTTTGACACCACACACGGTGGAGAGCCAGGGTAAAGTTAAATTAATGCTTGAAAAATTGAATGAATGTGAAGTAAGCAATAACTAATAAAAACGAAACGTTAAAAACAAAAATTTATTGTGTTAAGAAAGTGTAAATTATAATGTATGTAGAAAGATACTGATACTTATTCCTTCCAGATGCTGGAAGGAAAGACCAAGATTGATTGATGAAGTCCAGGAAATTTGCTGTAAGAAGAAACCTTTGTAAAGAGTAACAGAATTTTAATTGTTACATAAGATTATTTTTGTGTAAACGAGGCTTTCGCCAGTTAGTTCAGAATTAGATAAACTTACAACAGGTCGTTTGTAGGACCTGCTTCCAAGTTTTCCAAATTCTGGCAGCGGCAAATGTAGGGTTTATATTTATTTTAACTAACATTTATTTTAAGTTTAAACTATCTTTCCTGTCAATCCTTACTTTCCCCTGGAACTGCCAATGCCAGAATATGTAAATTTGAGTAGAACGCGCAAGCATTCAAATTATCAGCGGAAGTAGTATGATTTAAATAGAAGGAAACAAGTTCGGTGAGAGAGAGTTATTCTTACTTAGCGAGCGCGGAGGTAGTTATAGAGATTTGAAAAACCCCGCGTTGCGGCCTATGTGCTTGGCGGGAAGTAGTTGCAATTGTTCCAGTGAGCTTCAAGTCTGCTGAATTAGCAGCCGTATTGTAAAACGCGGTGAGTTAGTTATTTGAGAGAGCCTCGTAGTTAGAATATTGTCTTTAATTTCTTTTCAGGTTTTTATTTTTATTTTGACTGCCGAGTTGGCACCGTTTGTAAGCGTCAAGAGAACGCAATTGTAAATTAGTACGTTGAATAAAAAGGGACTTAAACCCTTTATAAGACTCTGTGGTTTATACAAGCTTTCACAGTCACCTCTTGGTTGCGTGCTAGTTAGAGGCGCGTAACGTTATAACATGTTTCCTATATTCCTTTCGGCCCACCAGCGGCCGAGCGGTAAAGACGCTGAACACTGGTAGTTCGGTCTGAGGTTCGAATCCCGCGAACGGGCTGGCTGCATGGGCGTTTTCGTGGTTTTCCCCATGTGTAACGTGTATACGAGCCAGTTTCCCTTAGAAAGTCCTCCACGAAAGGCATCCCTCCCTTTAGGCAGATAGCCCTCG
This sequence comes from Stegodyphus dumicola, assembly GCF_044657685.1. Lineage (NCBI taxonomy): Eukaryota > Metazoa > Arthropoda > Arachnida > Araneae > Eresidae > Stegodyphus > Stegodyphus dumicola. The sequence continues at coordinate 102,126,373 of NC_140774.1, read as the reverse complement.
TGTGCTTTGCCATAATTAAATACACCAACACCAACCTATATTCCTTTCGTTTTTAAACACGAAGACTAGTTTCAATTTTTGATCCCAGACACTACCACCAGATATCTTTTAGTCTATAGTGAAGTGTTTAAAAATATTTCACAATTTTGATCGAATTTAAATTTTTATTTTTCAAATTTACAGAAAATTAAGACATTTCCAGAGTGACGGTTTTCAACCCATCTTCAAACGAGATTTTTCAAGCGCGAGAACCTGTATTTTTGGCTGGATCTTTATATGGTAGCGTAGAAACGCAAAGACATCATGCAGCATATTGTTGCGTGCGTACGGGTAACTAATGAATTGAATGCAGAAGTCGATAAAAAGTTAATAAAATTTATTCTTATCCTAATAACTAAAACAAAATGCTGAAATTTTCTCAGAGGCATTCGTACAATATTCATTATCTCACAGTAGTTATATTTAGAACTACTAAAACGCAAATAAAACTCAATTCAAAATACAGAGAAAGCTAATCCGATCTCACCGCGAATTCGCTAGAATCAACAAAAAAACTAAGTAAACAACTGCATTTAGATATTTTAATCCGGCTTTTATAAGCTTTTTAATCATGCACGAGAACATTCAGGTATTTTCTCGATTTTTCTGGACAGCAAAAGAGTACAGTTACGAGATATCTATTTATTAAATGTTAAATGCACGTTCTCCTGTATTTTTTATTTTTTCGGCGTAGCTTTCTTTTAAAACTTGTCGCGCGCTGCATTGCACGGGGAAATGGAACAGTTTAATGAAACTTCTATTAAAAAATCTGATGTGTACACCACATGATTTCCTCGTATGGAATATTAAATTATACGCATTTTTTCTTAAATTTCATTTAAATTGATTGGATTGAATTAAATCTACTTCGTCGACAACGCATAAACCACAATAGAATAAATGCACTCTTTAAAATTCACTATATTTGTTTACTGTAACGACACTCTGAATGCACAAAATTTATATCATTTGAAGAATTATCGTTGCCACATGTTCTATTCAAATACTATAATAAAGCTAAAACGATGTATGAAAGAAATTAAGCAAACAAAACAGAAAAGAAACAGTTTTTTTACAGACGATTTAGTATTTCTCATTCAATTAACTCAGCTCTCACTTCGCGACAAGGCAAAAATACATAAATATCTGCATTAAAAATTACGAAGTAAATCTTAAACACTTATTTCCTCGAAAAAATTCCAGAAAGTATTAAGCATGATTTAATTCGCAATAATGAATGAAAGCGTTATTTTTGTGTTGCGAAGCTTAGTCTCTCTAGATTGGCAACAAATCTACAATTCTGCTGTTTCAAGTGTAAACAAATATGTCCGCCATGTTATTTAAAACTGAACCGCACTTAAACAGCTTTCAAATTGTTGATAATTGTACAAATATTGCTTCCAGAATGACAAAAGGCATAAAAACCTTAACCGGAAGATAAAAACAACATAATTCAATCATTTTTAAAGCAAAAAATGTACAATTTACAAACATATAAGAGTAAAGATACTGAGATCACTGACCCAGGTAACAGAGTGGATATATATATATATATATATATATATATATATATATATTTATATACGTTTGGTGCGGCCGATTGCAACCAAAATACGAGGTGCACATCTACATGTTATAGCCGTCCTATATACAAAATTTCAACGTTCTGAGGCTACTCGTTTTTGAGTTATGCGAAATACGTACGTACGTACGTACATACGTTCGTACAGACCCCACGAAAAATTCTCTTCAGATTTAATTTTAAAGCAGTTTTATTTTTTTTTTTTTTATTTTTTATTTTTTTATTTTTTTTTTTTTATTTTTTTGGGGGGAAAGGTGTCTTTTATTCTGTCCTTACGCACAGATATCACGCAAAAACATCGTTAAATTGCATTCGATAGCGGTCAAAATGGATATTATCGTTGAAATATGTTGCCTGAAACTTTTCGCGATTACAATACTTCCTTTTTACTTCGTACAAGGAAGTAAAAATAGCTAAATAAACCCAAAGTCCGTAATACTGCGCCCTTCCCAACGACTGCACTTCTCGGGCAGTACAATCACTAGACAGGAAGCTAAACTTACAACTAAGGCATTAATGCAATTACAAAACAATAACTGCACTAAATAACTTAAATCAAATACTATCAAATACTAAATACAAGTCAAATCAAATGCAAATTTAGAAACAAAAAGGACCGTCGTCTTACACTATTTACAATTATATGCACTACGTACTATGGCCATAGTAATGAGCTAACCTGTCATAATGAACGACTTTAGGTTTAGAGTTCGAAGACTTACGGATCCGAACTGCGACGTTATACAGTCTGTTCAGCACTGTATATGGACCATCCGAAGGTGACTGTAATTTAGGACTGAGTCCTTTTCGTTGAATCGGGTTCCGCAACCACACCTTGTTTCCTTTGTTGGATCTATGTCTAGTAGCTCTGGTGTCGTATCGGGTCTTCATCTTCTCCGTCGCCAAGTTGACTCGCTCTCGTGCAAAGTTATGCATAACTTCAAACCGGGCCTGAATATCTTCAATATCTTCCTCAGGCGATGAAGGCGCATCCGGAAGCGACCAGACAAGAGATCACAAGGCAAACGAAGGTCACGACCGATGAGCATCTGGGATGGAGAATAGTCGGTAGTCTCGCATTTTTCTTCGACCCTAGTATTCCCTATTTCTTGTACTCTGTTTCGGCCGCTTTCCGAGCAGTCTTTCAAACATGGCGTCGGTGTTTCCATGTGAGGATCCCTTCTGATGATGGATATTTATGTCATCTCATGCTGAAAGCAGTGTGTTGTTTTTGAAGTCCAAGGTAAAATTGTATTTCCTTAAAAAGTCCAATCAGAGTATGCAAGGATCTGTAATAGCTGCCACATATGCGGTGTGGTGGTAGGCGGCACTTGCAAACGTTATGTTGACGTTTAATTTCCCATCTATGTCGATTTCATCACCAGACGCAGTGTGGAGGGTAACACAGGATGGCGTCCAAATGAGTTTTTCTTTAAATTGTTGAGCTAAATCTTTCCGAATGATGGTAACATTAGCTCCTGCATCAATGATCATACGCATTGCAAGGAACTCCATTGATATGCCCACTGATGGATAATCAAATATTGTTGCCACTCACTTCAGAAAGCTTGAGGGCTTTGAAACGGTGTTTTTCATTATCTGGCAACCTTCGTTCCTCGATATGGTCATTAATTTGTTTCCTCCGCCGTTGCTGGGAAATTATCTTAATTTTTGTGCCCTAGTATGTTCTGCAGTTTCTTCGTATGGGGCCTTCAGCTCCGCAGTTCCAGCACTTTGGTTTCTGGTAACTCCTTTTTCATCTCATGGAATTTAGTTGCCCGTTCAACTCGTCTGTCTTATTTTCGTGCTGTGGAGTATGTTGCAGTTTCTTCGTAAATGCCCTTCAACGCCGCAGTTCTAGCACTTTAGAATTAGTTTCTTTTCTCTCCTGCTCCGTCTCAAGGCCTGGACTTGTCTGGTCAAATCATGTGTTTTGTTTCTTGTACCCTGGTCTGTTCTGCAATGTCGTCGTATGTGGCCTTCAGTACCACATTTCCAACACTCTAGAGCCAGTTATTTCTCACTCCTACTCCGTATTCAAGCATTGGCTTGTCTGGATAAATCATCTAAACGAGCCATCAATTGATCCACTGGCTCGTGAACTTGCAAAGTTCTGACGGGGTAGCGATCTCTACGAGTTGCTTGCTGGGCTGCTTTGAATTTCATGGCGTACACTAGAGCGCTTTTTAAGTACTTCACATCCGCCATTAGTAGAGCCTTCTGTACTTTTGCGTGCTGATACTGAAGTCTGTCAGTGTTTTCTAGAACAGGAATTCCTTGAAATAAAATGAGATCTCAATGTTAAAAAAAAATTATACTGATCAATACTTTTCATATCTGCAAAAAGAATGCTCGTCACCTAAGTAAAAATCATTTCCTTATTTCAATATAACGGATATTGAACCTTGTAGGAAGAACAAAGCTAAATTTTCAGAATGACCAAAATACTTCTATTTGAATTTTAGAACAGAACCAAAAAAATAAAATACTGCAGCTCTTAACTATTAAAATTTTAAACTCTTAACTACTACAGTTAAAACTCTTACAACTCTTAAAATACTAAAATCTTAAACTCTCCAAACAAAATATATCAAAAAATAATCTTCCGAATCCCTTCTTGTTGCCACACCGTAAAATGCAAGTTCTTGTCCTATTATTTATATTTCACGTTCTCTTTAAGTAACGATCTTTACAAGTCATGATCTTTACAAGTCATGATCTTTACAAGTCACGATCTTTACAAGTCACGATCTTTACAAGTCCCCCCACAAGAAGCACATTCGTCACCGTAGAAACAATGGTGCTCAGAGTTCCTTGAGAGAGAAAGTGTTAACTGCTAACCTTGACAAAGCATCAGCATTCCCATGTGAACTTCCTTTGCGGTATGTCACAGTCATGTTATACCGTTGTAACGCTAAGGCCCAATGAGACAGTTTAGCACTATGAGGGGCGCTTTGGGTCAAGTAGGTGAGGGTATTGTGATCAGACACAATCTGCACTTTGGCACCGAAAATCCATGTGTCAAATTTTTTCAAGGCTTCGATGACACAAAATGCTTCTCGTTCGATGGTTGACCATCGTTGTTGACAAGGCTTTAGTTTCTTGCTGAAAAATGCTATGGGCATTTCTTTTGTAAATGGCTTATCTTCATTATCATTCTCATCTATGGTAGGCAATCCTAGTAGCTGTTGTTCCTTATTATCTTTCTTCTCTTCTATCTTTCCAATGGCTTTGTCAAGTAGCTCATACCATTCATCAATTGTTTCAGCTTTATCAATTTCTTCAAATATGGGATTTCTGTGCTTGGTGAAAGTCCTATAAACTGAAAAAATCTCAGCAATTTTTTCTTCTGCTTTTTCTAATAATTCTTCATCAACATGATGTAGATCGTCTACCTCGAGCTCGGGCTCTTCTAGTAATTCAGCAATTCCTTCCGTTTCTTTTTCGTCTTCCAGTTCTTCGCTGTCATCCGAATAAATTTCTGTTCAATCTTCCATGTTTTCACCCTTGAACTTGAAAGGTTTCTGTGGTTTTCAGTTTCATTGTGGATGACATTTTCCTTTTCAGTTTCAACTTTTGTTGTATAATCCACACTTTCTTTTTCATCTCCCAGTTCAACAGTATCTATGCTGTCCTTATTGTACTTTTTGTTTCTATTATCATCCAGAATTTCTTTTTCAGTAAATTGTAATAGTTCACTGTTATCTGCAAGTTTATTTTCAGTTTCAAGATCTGCAGCTTCTGTGCGATTTACATTTTCATTTTCAGTTACTCAGCTTTCACACTTTCCTTATGGATTATTAAGTCATTCTTTTTATCATCTACTTTTTCCTTCTCGTTTCCAATTTCAGCAATATATTCTTTCTCTTCTATTTTCTCATCATCAAGATTTACTTGAGTTTTATTGTCATCTGCAATTATTTCTTTTTCAGCTGCAGTTTCAGCATCATCTGTATTTTCTTTTGTGGTTACTGGCTTCACTTGAGTTTCATTTTCATTGACAGTTTCTTTTTCAACTGGGATTTCAGTCTCACCCATAAATTCGTTTTTACTTTCAGGTGGAATAATTTCTACATCTGTTATTTTGCTGTCAAATTAACTTTTCCTCTTTGAGTTCATCTCCTGTTTCTACCCTCTTAGTTTCTTCAGTTATAATTTCTTCCTTCTGTGCTTCCTGTTCAACAATTTAATCTTCTATCATTTCTGTTTTCTCTATTTCTGTAAAGGGCAGTTCTTTAAAACTTTCACAGAATTTTTTTAACATCTTGCTTAATAGTAGGCCAAAAGAATGAGTACTTGATTCGTTGAATTGTCTTTTTCTCACCGATGTGGTCGGCAAGAGGAATACCATGTGCCATTCTTAGGACTTGCCTTCTTTTTTCTAAAGGTAACACAACTTGCTTAATGTTTTCACCACAGATATATTCGGAATGAAGTAATATGCCATCATCGAAAGTATATGAATTTTGATTTTTATTTGCCCATTCAAAGCATTTTTTCAGAGTTTCGTCTTGTTCTTGATGTGTCTTGAATTCTAGTCTTACTCTGTTCGTTGTTTTCAGAGACTCTATGTTTTCTTGGGAAATCTGATTAACAACAGCCAAATCTGTAGTATTGTCTTCAACTGGTGAGGGTTCATCATCTGTCTCTTTGTACTCTAAGAGGGATGCATCCCAATGACGATCACTGCTCCACAGTTTAATATTTCCACAGAGCGTTTCATAAGCTAAAGAACTCAATAGCAAGTCGGTAACTAGCTTTTTTGAAACAGCACACGTAATGGACACTCTACCGTGAAAATCATCGTTAATTTTCATCTGGAAAATCTTTAGTGGAGTAATTTCGTTTTCACCAAAAGCAGAAGATATCTCTATTTTACTTTCTCCTTCGCAAGGTATGCTGTCAAACAATTTCTCACGGACTACTGAAATTTGTGCTCCCGTGTCTACGATTCCATTTAGAATAATATCTCCACATTTAACTTTGACAAGTTTTAATTCATCTATGTTTCTAGACATGTCCACTGATTTTGAGACAGGAATAGAGATCTTGGCAGTTAGCACTTCTGGTTTTTCTTTTTCTGCAAGGGGTGCTTGTGTTTGTATTAAGTTGTTTTGTGCTGTTGCAGAAGCACTTCTTGGTATCCTATTTTTGGTACATAACTTAGATGTATGACCTTCTTTTCCACAATTATAGCAAGTTAGTTTGAAACTAGGCTTTTGTGGTTCGTCACTCTTACGGGATGAGTACACTCTTGGCGTGTTTTCAGCGGACAGCGATTTATTTCTGAAAGCTTTTTCTGGAAGTGGAGAACGAGGTTGCCATTTTTTATTAGTTCTGTCTGCTGATGGATTACCACCAGTCCGTTTTGAGATATTACGAACACTGTCATATTCGTCAAGTTTATCAGCTAATTTGGTTGGAGAAACGAATCTCGTGTTCGACTAATTTCGCCCAGTCGTCAAGAAGATGGTCTCTTACTTCATAGGGTACTCTTTTCTTAATTTGGTCAGTAATAATCAAGTCTTTTAACGCGGCAAAATTTGTGATCTCAAGACCATTGATCCATTCTTCAAAATAACTTGTAATTTCGTAGCAAAAATCTCTCCATGATTTTTCAGCGCTCTTTTGGTGCATCACAAATTTTTTTCTAAAGCTTTCAGGATTTAATTTAAATCTCTTCAATAAAATGGCCTTAATGTACTCATAATCTTCAAAATTTTCTTCAGATTCCCTACCAATTAATTGAATGATTTCAGATGGCATTAAAGTCAATAAACATGAAACCCAATCTTTAGGATCAATCTTTGTCCTTTTAGCTTGTCTTTCAAATAAGGATAAATAAATCACCATATCATCGTGTCTTAAATTGAATTTGGGAATAAGCTTAATTAAATCAAAATTATGATGTCCATTTTCATTTGTTGGTGGAGTTTGTGTTAGTCGAACACGAGATTCAATTTCGAGTTTCCTCAATTCAAACTCCATTTGCTCTCTTTTCTGCTGTGCTTCTAATTCTTCTTTCCTTCGTTGTTCCTCAATCTCTTCTTTCCTCCGCTGTTCCTCAATCTCTTCTTTCTCCTTTCTTCGCTGTTCCTTTTCTTTTCTTTTCCTCTCTTCAATAATCGTTAAAAACACTTCTTTAGCAAATGCTTCATCATATGTATCACTTTGAATTATTTCATTTTTTATCGCCACGATTTTATACTTGGATCTACTTGAATTTCTAATTCAGCAACTAAAGCCAGCAAATGCTCTTTTTTCCCACGTCCCATAAAAGCCATGTCTCGATTTTATTCAGTCAATAGACTCTTAGTTTTATAAAAAGCAATTTTTTCTCTTTTCTTTTTCTATTTAAATATAATTCACAATGAATTTTATTTTATTCGGCACGAAAATTAATAAGTGGAATCAATACTTAATGTGTTGTTCACCTACTCTGGCGAGTCAAACGAAATTACATTTGAACACTGGCATATTCATTACTTTGACTAGTAAATAAACTAAGATTCCATGACGGAAACAATAATTAACTTTTCATAATCTTAATTAATTATTTTACGTTTACAAGGTAAATTGAGCTCTCACCTGAATTATTTTGGTTCGTAATTATATGCGGGGATACCCCGATCCTGTCGACTGCGCCAGTAAAAATCCTTTCCTTATTTCAATATAACGGATATTGAACCTTGTAGGAAGAACAAAGCTAAATTTTCAGAATGAACAAAATACTTTTATTTGAATTTTAGAACAGAACCAAAAAAATAAAATGCTGCAGCTCGTAACTATTAAAATTTTAAACTCTTAACTATTACAGTTAAAACTCTTACAACTCTTAAAATACTAAAATCTTAAACTTCCAAACAAAATATATCAAAAAAAATCTTCCGAATCCCTTCTTGTTGCCACACCGTAAAATGCAAGTTGTTGTCCTATTATTTATATTTCACGTTCTCTTTAAGTCACGATCTTTACAAGTCACGATCTTTACAAGTCATGATCTTTACAAGTCACGATCTTTACACCTAATATCTCAGCATCGGAAATCTTTTTCTAAACTGGTATTTTATTTGCGTACGCAAGCAAACATTTCGCTCTTCAGTTTATGTACGGCCCCTAAATATGATCATCGACTTGTTAGTTACCTCGGTTAATATTTGTTACGGAAGTTACATTTTTTTATGTTGTATTATTATAAAGAATACAGTAATTTTCTTAAGGTCCGTAAGCATAAGGACTTTACTTCCTTTAAAAATATGAAATCGTAGATTTATGTGTGATTTAAAGTACTTTTGCAATTGGGAATATATACCTACGATCAGCAGTTGCAAAAGGTAAAGGCCGGGTAGCGCCTTTTGCGGATATAACGTACAAACAATCCTAGATCAGCCATTAAATATAAATTACCCATCCTTAAAAATAAATCAGTTCTGAGGCCATCGATTTTTTGTTCCAGGTTTACTCTTATCGAAATACAAGAGTAATATACACAAAAACAAACAGTAGGTACACCCTGAATCAGAAAGAAACATAAACAGAAACAGGTTTAAAACGCGGACAGATATGTTGTGTGCGCGCGCTCTTAGGATAGAGAAAGAGAAAACGTTAGATACTGATTTAATTTTACGTGCTAAATTAACTTATTCTCCAGATTGAACTTTAAAATACATATGATCTGCAAACATTATTTTTCTGTGAATTATAGTATGTGTTATTCCTCTTTCTTAATGTTTAAACCACCGTCTTATTAGCTACAATTTTGTATTAATGGTCTTCCATTCCTTATAGTTCGGCTTTCCTTGAGGTTTTGGTCAAAAATTAGAATAATTAGAATAAGTGATTCTTTTTCCTTTAATGTGATTCAATTACATTCATCTACGGTTTAACAGTGTATCAGTTCATGGTTTTATTATATTTGGGATACTGAAAGCATCGTAAAAGCTCACACATGTAATTTATACATTTTCGAATGATAAAACGTTTTAATAACATTTTCATGCAATTTTGTTACTTTTAAGATAATAAACTAAGAATCTTACAAAAAATTCTTCATTACACTAGAAATATTTTCCATTTTTTATTTCTGCAGATAAAATTACATGTTTTGTAATTTGAAAATGGCAAAGCACATGAGGGCTATCTACCTAACTGGAAGCATAACTTCACGGAGGATTTTCTAAGGAAAACTAGCTCGCATTCATATTACCCGTGGGCCAGTCACGCAGCCAGTCAAGTAGTCAGTTCACCTGGGCTCAAACTACCACTCGTCAGCGGGTCTTAACCCCTCGTACTCTTAATTCAGTACAGTTTTTAATTATTAACATACTTTAGCAGGTTATATACACTTCGAGTCGGTTATGTGCAAATACTAACAACTGCCATTGTTTTCTAAAGCACGAATACTACATCATTCTGCGATTAAGATCACCTTTTTGAAAAATTATGTATTGATCAAAATTTTCCCCAATTGTCTACACAGCAGTGCTCGTCGTTTAATCTAATGTAACCAACAGAGATCTACTTCTGTATTTACATTTTATACTTAGTTACATACAAATTTAAATATTTCGGTCTTCAGTTTATATGCGATTCTTGAATTTTCAGAAAACGTGACTAATTGTTTAGAATAATTATAAATTTTTCCTAGATATAAGTGTACGGACGGGAAATGCGTAAAATGTTCGGTTTTGTAATTTTTATGCAATTTTTTAATTATTATTTAAAACGTCTTTATCATAAATATTTTCCTTCTTTAGAACCTTTTTGCATTTTGAAGTATATGCCTGAGAATTGAGAAAGCAAAGCCCTCTTTTATAAACACACTGAAAAGGAATTTTATTATTTTTTAACTTTCTGAATTATACAAGCATTTTATGAAGTCTTATTGATCTTATGCATCGTATATTTGTGTTTGCTTTTGTTATATGTTCCTCGTATACATTTAAAGCTTTTTTTATTTATCCGCATATCTCACATAACTTAATATGTTTTGTTTGAAATTCGTTGTCCTAATTTTATGAAAATATTTTTATTCAGTACAGTTTTTAATTATTAACATACTTCATTAACTCGAGACTCATTTAACTGATATAGCAGAATGCTTATTTAAATAAATTTCAAATCCTCTTTCTGATGCATATGAAGTTGTTTGACACATTTTAAGCTCTTTATCTTCTCATAAAGAATTAATTTCTAATTTCTTGTTTAACATAATGTTTCGAAGATAGGAATTTTATGAACAATATTATTCTGCTTAAAGAAATAAGCTAGAATTTCTTTAAATTTTTTGAAAGCAAGAAAATAGCTCGTTGAGAAGAATTTTTTATAGTTTTTGGAAATGAGAATGCGTGACGAGTAAATATTTAAAGTATATTAGTTTTACATATTTAGAAAACCTACATGCATATTTAGAAAAACCAGCTTAGCTTAAAAATTATTTGAAATTTTAGCAATGTCTTTGGGTAGACAAATTATATTTAGTACTGAAAGCAAGGGAATAAATATTATAGTGCTCAAAGCTATATTTTAGTGCTCAAAGCTCTAACACAATTGAAGCAAAGTAAATTTACTTCTTCAGAATGTAAAATTTAGAATGAAAAATTAAAATTCGTTGCTGAGAACATTCGCATTGTTAGACATGTCCTTTAGAAATCACAAAAATGGGACAAATATTCATTGAAATTATCAGTAAATTATAATAATTCTATATATTGTTAAAAAAATATAGTAATATTATTCGGTATTTGAAAACTTCAGATTACAATCCTCAAGGAAGAATTTACGATTAAAAAGTTTTAAAAATATGGAAAACTTATATGAAATTATTGCCTTTTTCTCTAAGCCAATCGCTATTGCCAACATATGTTTTGTAGCAATAATTACTTTGTGCAATTATTCGACATTAATGAAATGTTTTTATGATTTAATTTAGAATGCCTGATAACTACAGAGGATTCGAAAAATGTTTTATAGAACTGCTTTTCGACTGTTTTAGGTAATATTTGAGGATCTTTAGGCAGAATTATTTAATGCCTCCTGATGTTTCCCTAATGTTTCTATTATTTTATGATTATTTTTGTTCTCTGTGAATAAAGTTTGTGTCCGTTCTTCGAGAGTTCAATTTTGACGTACTAATAAAGAGCGCTTAACAAATTATGATATACAATCCCCACAGAATTTAATCCCTAGATCTTCTTAGAATTAGTATCACTGAAGATTAAAATATGATGTATAATATCGAAATTTCACTTTGACTAGTGTACTAATTCATAAGATCGAAGAGATAATTGAAAATGTTGAAATAGGTACTTGTTATGAACATAAAGAACTGAATTCCCTGAATGACCAGCTAGTAGAAAAATCTAAGAAATTAAAATATCTTAATCACGACACCAAACTAATTAATGAACACTTGTGATAACGAATTAGAAAAGATTACATCTGAAAAATATTCAGGTAAAATTGTATTTTTCAAAAGTAAAATTATTCTTTTTATGACACAAATGCAGAATGAAACTAATAGCTCATCTGATAACTTGAGAAACAATGTAAAACGGTCCATAGAACTGTAAGTACTACAGTTACTTGAACTGACTATTTCGAAATGAATCCAATACTAATGGTAAACCTAATGCTTAGCCCTAATATTGGATTCTGTTAGCACGGATATTTAAATTAGTTATTTTAAAATTCTGCGCTTCGTTTGAGTCTTGCATTCGGTACGAAAAATGCTAGACACGAAAACGAAAACTTAATTAGCACCGAGAAGCTCAATTACTCGAAACCACTTTTATGGGAAACAATGTTAAAGGTAGTTAATGGAATTTCTTTATTGAATGGCAATTATAATAAGGAAACAGAATTACTTTTAGAAAGTTTCAGTGCAGACGACAACAATTAATTTTCCCATGACTAGGTTGCTACAGTTAAAGAAGTTTAAAATTTGCCACACTTTAAGGTAGATAATGTTTTGTCTAAATTCGTTAAAACCGATACCAGGAAGCACTTGGTTAGAATATAATCGTCAGAGAAAATCCAGAACACAATTTAATGATCGAAATCTTATTAATTTCTCATAGCCAGAAAAGCGCCAGATTTGTTAATTGTCGCAAAGGAGACAAAAGAAGAGCCAATTTCATGAATAATTATAAATGAATAAAGTATAGGTTAATCATGTTTACAGTACTTCTTATGAAAGAAATTTCTTTCAGATGCTTTCAACGTAAAGGTTTTCTACGGTTGTAAATGGACTGGAATCAAAACTTAAAAAAACTATTAAAAAAATGCTTTACGTTAACTAAGTGATGTTCAATAAAAGGTAGTGGTCCAGAGATCTTCATTGTTTGAGTATCACGCACTGGAGCCGAGTTCTTTTATTGGTGAATGTTGGTTATGCTTAGAGAATTTTACCAGGAATATTAATAAATAAGAAATAGGAAAACACATCCAGCATACCTGAAAACATCTCTACGAAGGTGGTAGCGTTGGGGTGTTATAAGGTATTTCTCCCGCCGCCTTAGCATGCCTTCGTGATGTAGCGGTCAGTGCGTAATAGAGAGATCCGTGGTTCGAGTCCCGGTGAGGGCACAGCTCATTTTCATCTCTCCTGCTTCAAAATAACCTAATGTCCCTACAGTGTAAGCGGGTATTATTTTGAATGGTGGCACACATTTTTGCAAGAACAACTGTGGATGTTGAGATGTATAGATAAAAGGGTTTGCAGCCTTTTTTATGTCAAGTTATTCAGAAGTGCAATGGATAATACCTTCCTCCTAATTGACGATAACGCTCAATCTCATTGCGCTGCACTAATAACCTTGAGGGCAAGAGAATCCAGCAGATGAAATATATATATATATATATATATATATATATATGTATACCCCCATAATATGCAGTCCGGAATATCCATAATATACAACTAGGAGAATAAACGTGCCATTTCATCTGATGGATTCCTTTGCCCTCACGGTTATTAGGGCAGCGCAATGGATTATATTATGGTTATTAGCTATCCGTGCCCTCACGGATATTAGTGTAGAGCAATCCTTATTTTGGATATATATATATAATCCATAATATGTATTTCATTCGAGAAAATACGATTGGAACATGCTAGGATGCCTACTTGCATCACTGTAGTCCCTGCCTACACTCACCAGTACTTCAAGATGCTCTTTCTCTTTAATGCACTTTATTACGGTAGGAATTCCTGCACTGTCGAATACACAGCATGGAAAATCAAAATAAAGCTGGCATTTCGATCGCGGATGATCACACACTTCATCATTTCTCTGCATCTCTAAAAAAAGTTACAATACCAACGTTTTTCTACCCTACTTTATGATACATTTCCGTTGCTCTTATTTAAATTAACCTTCTGCGAAAATAAGAAATTCTGCATTTTGAAGATATTGTTATAAATTCTGTATATATGTAATTAATTTTAGTAAAATTATATGTGAAATTGTTGTATTTTTCTGTACAATATAACATGAAGTGCTTGAAAGAAACGATGCTCTGCCGAAAATGTAAGAATACAGGAGTAGGTCTATTTACATTGAGTTATAAATACCTGTCACGTTAAACTGGGGAGATATCACCAAATTGGCGATCGTCTTGGCGGCTAATTTTCTGCGCCAAATTTGGAGAGAAACCTCCAAAGTTCGCCAACTTGGCAACCATTTGACGACATTTTGGGCGGTCCCTGTGTTACTTTATTGTAACTGAATATCTGTAATTGATCCTCTAACCGCATCCGACCCTCACATACCTTCCACTAATTTTGAGAAATGGGAAGTACTAAAATATTTCGTCGGCTGGTTGAAAACCAGTATATAAGACCGGAGAGAGCATCAGTTTATCAGTTGTTTAGTTTAGCATAGGTTCGGAGTATTGAGATATCTCTGTGCGAGCCTCGTCTTTAGATGCATTTTACATTGCGTTGTGTTTAACGTTCTTAGAAGTTGGAAGTGCAACTACTGTCTGTACTGTACAATACTGAGAACAGCTGTACGACTATTTTTGTGGGAAGTTCCAGAACTGTGAATGAGTTTTTTTCGTAAAATAAATTTTATCAAGCTATCATCAAATCTGGAGGCATTCAGTCAATGACAAACCCGTACGCACACAGTAATGTGTCAGGCATGACAAAATATCATGCAAGTTCAGGTCTTAGCTGTAATATTATTCAAGTTACAGGACTTTTGAGAGTTGTTCCTTTAATTTTTCCCGCCAATGTTTTGTAAATTAATTCATGAAATATTTAATATGTACTGACGAAAACGAAGTAAACTGACACTCGAAAACGTTGTTTAGAATAATTTCCTCGTTCTCGGTTATATACACAGTTCAAAGGGAAATGGGGAAATGGGCAAATGTTTATTTTGTCAAAATCATCGTTGAATCAGTTTGTTTTAAAATTATAAAATGTGGTACAAAAGGGAAGCTGAAGAATCTAGGTTTAATAAGGAATCAACACAAAAAGAGACGATAATTTCAAATATGACTTAAGAAGAAAAAGTAGTCAAAAATTTAATTCAGTTTTGTTGATCTTAGCTAGAGATCAGGAATCTTCTGAATAGGACATGTGTACCGTTCTATTCGTCTTTAAAATAGTTCCTCATACTTTTATCAGTTCAAAAATTAGAACTCCCAATTACATGAATCAAACATTTATTAGTGTTTACCTAAAGAAATCTAAATCTCAAAGTATTCCCACTGGTATTGTGTATATCGAAATGAGCAATGAAGAAGATTCATAAAGCAAGACTTTCTTTTGAAATATTATTAATAAGTAACATAATCCAAAGCTTTCATTTTCTCTATGTTAAATAGCTTATGCTATTGGATAATATAAAGAGAAATATAAAGAGAATTCCGTTTTATGATTTACAATTCGCAGGCAGGAAGAATATTGACATATTTAATTGGAACGCATATTATACTATTTTGTATTTGAAATCAGGATGCATATTGAAAATTGCAAAACATCTTTTTCAGAACTAAAATGTTTTAAAACTCATACCAATTTTAGGATATAATGGTTTTACAATTTATAAAAGTATTAAATTTTAAATAATTAATATATAGGTAAATAATCTCTGGTTAATTCGTCCAAAAAGGTAGATTTGGAAATAAAAATGGAAGACAAAATGGCACTGTTCCCTATGATGAAGAAAGTAGACTGTACGAAACTGGTTCTTTTCAATGTGTACTGTAGTTTAAATCAGCCAAATTCATTTTTTTTAGTGACAAAGTTTTTAACTGCTTTGTTTTGTTTTCTACTGCAGTGTTTGATACCACAATGTTTATGAACTGCGATGTTTCCTTTTCTCTTTTCTTACGACGTTTCTCATGAAGACATTTTACCTTTGCTTTGTTTTCTCCTCGAAATTTTCGTCTGCCATATTTTTACGGCAGTGCGCCATATTTTATCTCCTGTAATCTTTGTTTTCTTGCAAACTATAAATATATAATGATAAAATCTTGATTTAGATAACAGGTTTGGAAAAGTTTCCATTCCAAAACAAATCAAATCTTTCTTGAAAATTACGGATTACACAATATATTTTTAATGGCTAATGAATCAACAAATCTAGCAATCTTGAATTCTCGCACTTCTTAACTCAACACTAAATTTTCTTTTCAATTTAAACAAGGTTACCTAGACAAGCTAAGAAGTTTTTGAAAGGATTCACGGGATCATACCCGGTGAATATTTGTCTCTAAAGTTTGCTGAACCCACAAGGTATTTCAATCATTATCAACACTGAATAACTTGAGAAAAATCCCTCCTGCCAAAACCAAAATAGCGTATAAGTAAGAAAACTTTCAGTAAAATTAAATACAATATTATACCTGATATTTTCTTTGAAACACCTCGTTACCAAAAATCATTAATATAATCTAACTTTGAAATCTAGTCTTCCGACTCTTTTAGTTAAAGTAATATTTCTTCCAATAAAATTTGCAAAGGAAACAAATTAAGATACACTAACACCGACCACATTCCCGCGGGAGTTTACATACCCAAGAAAAACGTCTTCTTCCTATTTATCTTCTTTAATGGAATCTCTTAAAACTCAAGAAACTCAAAGAGAAATGTTTCGCTATTGTATATAAAATCACTTTACTCAATTTATTTTCCTGCTGATTTAACAGTTAGAGTAAATGTTCCATTGCCAGAAATATGAAAATGTTGTTGAACGTGAGATAAGTATCTGTTTAAATATTCAAGCAAAACAAATGAAGAAAAACGTTTAAAAATTACTACGCTGAAAGCATTATCTAGTCTCTGATGTTATTTCTCTTGCAGTGTGCAAGTTCAGTTAATGCGCAGATTCATATTTTTGCGATTCAGGGGAAGCAAAATATCGAGCATCTGTGTCTATAAGATACCGAAATGATGAAAATAAATTTTAAATTATCTTCAGAATTACTAAATCCCGTGTATCTGTAAAGGAGCAGACTTTACCTAGGCCATGGGTAATGAAATGAGAAAAATTATTATACACTTTGTACTGATTGAAACAAAACAAGATTTAATTTTTACTAAAGGAATATCAGATTAATTAAGTGAAAGAATATAATTTTACAATGTGATAATTAACTAAACATATTTATTGTAAGTCATCTCATGCAGTTACTCATTTTTTCTTTTCTAATTTTTTAGATGACATTTTTCAAGAAAACTATAGATACAGCTTTATAAAAGAGATTAAATAATGATGTTTAATAGTTAAAGTACATAAATTTAAAATTCTGTTAACTGCTATACGTAGGATTAAAGTTCCACTGATTTTCATTTTTAAATGCTTAATAGTTCTCTTCTTGCATTTTTAGCTACAGCAATGCTTTCGAACAGCTTTATTTTCTACTACGATGTTTTACACTCCATGTTTTAGAACTGCAATGTTTTCTCCCCACTTTCATTCCTCCCACAATGTTACCTTTGACGATGTTTTCTCGTTGCTTTGTTTTTCTTCGTGACGTTTTCTTTCACGATTTTTTCACCTTTAACATATAAGTATGCATAGGAAATTTATGATAAAAGAGGATTCTATTGTCATTCGAGAAATTTATTTATTATTTAGCTTCGCGTGAGTGCCAGCCTTGACAAAGTGAAAATGAATGTTTCATTGGATTTAAGCAGGAAGGGTTAATATGTCCTCAGGATTGTATGCGTTTTATTTTTTGCTTAGTTTCTGTGTAAATAAAATTTTAATTTATTCTTCAAGAATTAAGTTTCGTCTAATTAATCAAAAATCGCTTACAAAAGTAAAAAAGATAAGATACAGAACGTCTTTTCTCCCAGTGATGTTTTTTTCCCCTCATGCATGCAAACGTTTCGGCGTGAATCCGTCCGTGTGAATTAATAGTTACTTGTGTGCGAGAATTAATTATTTGTCTGCAGGTGGTACCTCCAGCCTACTGATTAATGTTCTTTATCATCTGTAAATTACTATTCTAATATCCCCCTCACGGCATTCAAAATATGCACGCTAAGAACATTAAGGCTCTAAATATGTTCCGGGTTTATTATTCTTAGTTTTTAAAATAAGTATATAAGTTCTTAGAACATAAAATGTCTTCGAAGTAGTATTCTGACTTAATTATTAAGTATAGGAAAATTGGAACAATACAGAGAAGATTAAAATGGCCTTTTGCGCAACGATAACATACAAATTGTGAAGAGTTCGACATTTTTGGATTTTCATTTCCTTTGTAAGGACGTGAAGGTGTTTTATTCTTCATAGCTCATACGCAGTTCTGGAATTTTCAGTAACGAAAGCCTATTATTATCGCAGAGAAGAACGCGATGCCTCAGTATAGTGCAAAATGCAGTATATTAGCAATTCTTTCGAAACGTGATAGATACTCCAGTAGTCGAGTCACTAAAGCTACCGAAAATTGGCTTTTCGGCGTGTTGTTTTCGACAGATGAAGGTCTGGCTGCACGAAGATTCCATGATTTTCTTTATATGTACTGGAAATACATGATATTTTCTCTTCAAAATTCTTCCATGAATGCATTTCTCTCACCATGAATGCATCTCTTCATTTCTCTTTCTTAGCCATATAATCGCACTGCCTTTTACTATAATTTAATCTCTTCGAAATATTTTGGCAAACAACAAAATCTTCTTATTCCTAAACTTTTTTATCGTTTTTTCTCTTTACCATGTTAAGATGTGATTTTAAAAAGTGTTCCTTTCAACTAAGTTTTGTATCGCTTGGTGAAATTGAGTGCTCTTTTAAGGATGAAATCGGCATTACTCTCTTTTTAATTTTCTACAGTTGCTTGTAAAACTGCTTCGTGTTTCCACGAGTGCGATGTGTCAGGATAAATTGTTGTAAACGTTCACACTCTGATAAATAGAGGAGAAAATTACATCACGAAATAGCTTCTGAAAGCGTATGGATTTATTCCACTATTGTTTCCCTCGAAAACTATTCTTCTACATTTTTATTGTCATTTATATGTCCAACTAGCGGTTACTGATGTTAATCAGGGATTTATGTTTGCTATTATAGTACTATAATATATTTGTATAAAGTTGTATTTTAAATATGAAGTCTAATGGTAAGACTTACCATAGAAGGAAGCTTAATTTTTTCCTTGCGTCTGGCTCAGCGTCTCGTCATTAACAGCAAGAATGAACTGCCTTTCCAAAATCTTATTTCTCATAAAAGCGATACACCAAATTTTCAATGAAACATTTTTAATAGATGGAAAAGAAACTATTTTAAGTGAAAGATCTTCTTTCCTAATATTTCTTCCTTTAATATTTTTTCCGATAATTTTTTTCACTATTCCAATCTGTCCTCCAAATTTCTCCCGGTTAACTATTTTCTTTACTCCTCCAAAAGATAATCAATTCTAATATTATCAGAATGACAGTCAATCTCCCTTATTTTTCAGTCACGTTTTCTTGTTTAAATAATATGAAACTTCTTAGAGTAAGTTCCTTTCAGAAGTACGTTTTCCAGAAATTCTAGACTCAAAAAAGCCCAACAAAACTTCTTTTACTTTGCTCAATTAGTTCAGAAGCTGTTCTGCTTAACCATGTGTCCATTTTTATCAGTTTTACGATCTCCTAAGCCATAAAAGACAACTTCAAGCTTATGTTTTCAATTTGTCTGCTTTTATCTTTCTTCGTAAATACAATATTTCTTCGTTCCTCGTACAGTTCCCAAGAAACAATTTCTTTTTAAATTGATCTTATTTGTTTACCCTTTGCAGAATCTGCTTGATGTCTTGTTTTTATCTAAAGTAAGAAGGTGTTTAGACATCAGAGGCTAAATGCAGTTACTAACAGGAAACTAGTAATAGAATTAAACTTTCACTAGTATAATATTATATTCTGCATAAAGTAATTTTAAAAGCGTTGCAAGTTGGTTAAATAGCAATTCGAGGTTTATAGTACTTTGAATCGCTTTGCTTCAGTCACGGAAAAGCAATCAAACCTCACTATAACGAACACCTGGATAAAACCTACGGTTCTGTTCAGATTCCTGACACTAAATGTTATTTTATACTGCTACAGCGTATCTCCAACAGTAGAAAATTGTGAATTCTATTCTTCATCACCGAAGCTGAATAAAAACACAAATACTGAAAAATATTATCACGGAGAAACATTGTTGTTGTTTTTGTTTTTATATAAATAACGTTTTTATGCTAATGATCTCAAACGCGAACTGCACGCGGTCAGAATGCTGGATTTAAAAACAGCTGACGGAATTTTTTAATGAACTAAAATATTTTTAAGTAAATTTAAATTTTTTTACTAAATATTTAACCATATCACGACTTGTGTTCCTGTTTACTTGCTTTGGAAACATGAACTGTCCTGACTCAGAACAGGGAGCTTACTCAAGCTATGTTCAATAAATTGTGAAGTAGACAATACACACAGGAAGGGTATACGAAACCCTTTATTTTTCTATCTTTACAGCGATTACCGGAACTTCGGAATACAGAGAACAACCACTTGTGGTCTGAACGTAAGAATATAAAACTACTAACTAAAACTATAATTAAAACTAACTTTGGATTAATATACAAGTGCCTAACATTAAGATTGGCCGTTATTTAACAAAATCCGTATGTAGTACAGAGAGCTGCTAAAACTACGATACGTTTGAACTTATCAAGAAGACTAAACCTCTGACCTTGAAGGCAACCAGCAACCGAGTAAAACTACTATGGCAAGCGGCCTGCTTCTAATAACTCCTTCCTCTCTCTTGCTTGGCAAAAAGCAACAACTTAAGTACTTGGCGTTAGCAAGACAAATTTGCATAAATAAGTTAAAGCTTTTAATTCTGGCCGAAAGTAGAAAATAAGAAGTGATAGTAAAGATTTAAAATAAAATAAACGTTAGTAAAACTTAGGATCCTTACATACTTCCCGCCAGAGTTAATTAGTTTGAAACTGAGGTCTACAACGACTTTAGCTCAACGACTGACTGAAAACTTTTAGCTCTAGAATCTAACGCGAGGCAAATCTTTTACAAATATTTCTCACTAGAAACTAGAAATTTAAAAAAAAAAAGTCGTTTTTACATTATCAACTCCATGGACAAGATTTTTCATCTGTACTGCATCTATAAACAGGAGTTTCTTAGTTGAAATCTGGTTCCTTCCAGAGATCTGGAAGGAAAACTAGTTTAATGAAATGTTACACAATTAAATGGCAAGTAACATGAATACTTATATTTCTCTTTTAACATTCTTATTTCATTCATGACGTTATTTAATTATCTCCCCGTGCTCTCTGACATGTGTTGTAAAGGAAAACACCAAACACGAGCGTGTCTATGTACAAGTGTTCAACACTACCGCCTGCAATCAAAACACTAACGTGTTAAAATTCAACATAACAAGACCTCAGAACACACCTTATATTCATCTCTAAACCCTGAGGTACTATTCTGAAAAGTGGCTAACTCTGAAGTGTAGCGTCAGAGAGCCGAACTACATTCATTCAACCTTTAACACATATTCACAATAATTTGCTCTTTTTACAGTCACACCAATAAGTTAAAATTTTTTGCATTACTCCAATATTTTCACTTTTAACATATCACAGTATTTTTTAACTCTTAAGATAACAGTTCACATTGTATATAAGAACATATTAACATGCCGTTAATTTTACGCATTTTAAAACATACATTAGTGGTACATTGTTAACTTCTATTCTTTTCCAAGCAAGTGCCAATTCTTCTACATTGAAATACTACATTTCAAAAGTCTTTCAGACTAAAACTTCTTTCTTGCCACAATCTTTTATAAAATTTTATACAATAATGTTTACAATTTTCTTAAGGTACCTTTCTCAAAGATTATCAATGCTTTTACAATATTCAAGTATTTACACATTCCCATTATACATTAATTTTAGTTTTACTCGCGAGTAATTGAAAACCATAATACCAAAATAGGTAACAACTCATTTCTCGCCTTTTTGGCGATAAAGATAGGCTTCACATGAGGTAAAACTTCTTAAATTCTGCCACTTGCAGTAAGAATGAAAAATTAACTTAAGGTTTCAAAGTAACATAAAGTTTTACTTATCTTTGTGATATTCAGACATCCTTTTTTCTGCTCAGGCTTGGAAAGTGGCGAAGACTACAGTCTGGTTGATCTTCCGTCTTGTACGGGTTCGCCCTTCGGTTCCTTCCTCCATGAGCTTTCTTTTCCTTCCAGTTCGGTCACCCTTGAAGACCTTCTTTTTAGCCTCTGCCTGTGGTCTCGGCCGTTTGATGGCAGCTGGTCATGGCGGAACCGGGACAACTGTCTCTCGTTCTTGCCTGAATCTCGTTGCTGGCTGTTCAAATTTTTCTTGCTTCTTTGCATCTGCAGCTGGTCTTCCTTCATCAATTCGTCGACATTTGCTGCGTAGACTCCTATCCGATGGGTAGATCTTCCGTTTTGGAGCCGTGTTATAGTTGCTGTCATTTCTCCTGGCTCTCTTTGCATTAGTCGTACTTCTCCTTTCTTCATTCTGTGGGTGGTCGTGCCCTCTCTTTTCTGGTCGGTGGAACGGCTTCTTTTTCTTGTTACCTTCAGTTTTCCAACGGGGAAACTTTCTTTTCAATTGCTCCTGTCTAGTAATGGCTTGCCCATGTGATTGTCGTTGTTCCACCTCTGGAGCTTGTGCCTGCCGTGCCGGATCCTGCAAAAGATCTTGAAATATTGGCATTTTATTACGATTATAAAATGGTTTTATCTGGTGAACGTTTGCGGTGCAGGTTTCACCATTCCTGGCCTTTAACACCACTACAGCCTGAGTTACTTTTTCTATGACATATGGTCCTTCAAATGGTGGATAAAATTTGGCAGTTTTATCTTCTGGTGCTGAAGAAAGTGAATGCTTAATTTTTAACACTTCATCCCCTACTTTATAAGTTACTCCCCGTCGTTTCATATCGTAATAGAGCTTCTGTTTTCTTTGTGCTACTTCAGTGTTCTTTTTTGCTTCTTTAATTAATTTTTCTATATCGCCCATTTTAAATTCTGGAGCTCTTTGTTGAACATAAAATAATTCATCTAACGGCGTTATAATCTTTCTGCATAAAAATAACTCAGCAGGAGTTTAGCCCGTCGTATCATGTTTTGCGGTCCTAAGGGCGAAAGCTAATTCATTGACATAGTTATCCCAGCTTTTATGAAAATTTTTAACATAACTACGGATAATTTTCACTATATTTCTATTGACCCGTTCCGCTATATTTGATTGCGGCCGATACGGTCCCATTTTTAAATGACGTATGCCCAGTTTTTGGCACATGTCTTCAAATATATTACTTACAAATTGAGGACCATTATCCGATATAACTTTTAGGGGCGCCCCGTATTTTAAAATATATTTATTTAAAATAGAATCAGTAACTAATTTCGCGGAGGCTCGTTTTAAGGGAACAATTTCGGTCCGCTTGCTAAAATCATCAATTATAACAAGGAGATCTCGACTTTTATTTAACTGACTTTTTGGGAAAGGGCCCAATAAATCGATGCGAATTATTTCATTTGGAAATTCTGATTTAATGCTATTTAGAAACCCGGCCGGGCGGAAATTAATATAATTAACTACTTGACATGTTCGGCAGGACTGTACATACGTCCTTGTTAACTTTAGCAGCTCAGGAAAATAAACTGCTTCGCGTACGCGTTCGATGGTTTTTCACCACCATGAGAGGCTAAAGGCGAGTCGTGCAACTCCTGCAGTATATTTAATCTAAGACTAGTTAGGATAACAGGTTGAAATTCGTTGTTGGAATTCGTAGTTTTTGTGTAAAATAATAGACCATCTATTAGTTCGTAACGGGCCGCCCTATTCCTTATCGCCACAATATCTTGGTGGCTAAAATTTTCAGGATCCTTTAAAAACTCATAAATATTTTTAAATTCAGGATCCTTACCCAGTTCGGTTATTACAGTTTCTCGGGAATTTATTGTACATGCTGTCAGCATTGCAACTTTTACGGTATTACCCTGTTCGTCTAGTTTAATTCGTGACAGGGCATCTGCTACGATATTTTCCTTTCCGGGGGTATGCTTGATTACCAGATTATATTCTTGCAGCTTGAGTGCCCATCTTATTAACCTTGGGGATACGTTTTTCCCTGAGTACAATGTAGTTACCGCCGCATGATCAGAACACACTGTTATTGGCGCCGTTCCAAAATAGACTCGGAACTTTTGCACTGCTAACAGAACTGCAAGTGCGTCTCTCTCAGTCGCGGAATAATTTCTTTGTGTTTGATTTAAAGTTCTACTAAAAAATGCCACGGGCTGCTAATTTTGCGAAAGTACCGCTCCTACCGCATAATCCGAAGCATCCGCTGAAATTTCTAAATTCTCATCGTTTTCAGGAAATTTCAAAACAGGGGCTTGCGTTAATGCTTGCTTTAATTTTTCGAAAGCACTATTGGCTTCGGCCGTCCACGAGAATCTTGCCTTTTTCCTTTTTAATTTTAACAATGGTTCAGCAATAGCTGCAAAATCTTTTATAAAGGACCTATAATATGAACAAAGTCCTAGAAAAGAAGAGAGCTTCTTCGCCGTATTTGGCGGCGGATACTTTTGCACAGCGATTATTTTTGATTCGTCCGTCTCGATTCCTTTCTGAGATATTTTGTAACCTAAGTATTTTAATTCAGGGGCTGCAAATTTCGACATTGACTTTAAGACCGGCCTCATTTAATAATGAAAACACCTGTCTTAAATCTTGTACATGTTGGTCCAGATTATCACTAGTAATAATGATATCGTCTAAATAGATAAATGTGGTCTTTCCTAGAACAGGCCTTAGCACAATGTCCATACATCGCTGAAATGTTACCGGTGCCCCTGAAAGGTCAAACGGCATACGCAAGAATGCATAAGTGCCAGACTTGGTTATAAAAGCAGTCTTAGGCACATCTTCTGGTTTAACCCCTATTTGAAAATAACCAGTCGTTAAGTCTAACGTAGTCATATATTTGGTAGAAGTTATGTTCCGTAGAATTTCTTCAATAATAGGTAACGGATATACCGGATATTTAGTCATGGAGTTTAATTTACGATAGTCAATTGCAAAACGCCACCTTCTCGGATGTGTTACCGGATAGTTATTATTTTTCTTACATAACACAACCGGGCTAGCATAACTACTTGAGATGGGCGTTATGATCTTTTTACGTAACATATCTCGAATATGCCACTCTATAATTTTTCTTTATTCTTATCATACCAAAGTGGTTTGTGGCGAACTGGCAGTGAATCTCCGGTGTCGATACTATGGTTAGTAACTTGAGTAAATCCGGGAATATCACTAAATAACGAAGCAAATTCACTTACTACTTGTCGAATTTTTTGTTGCTCTCCCGTAGGCAGGTGGTTGAGATTTAACGTCGGTGGTTCTCTTTTTTCTTCTCGAACTGGTTTCATCGTAAGCTTAAGGGACGCTTCGTTAAAATCCAGCGTTGCTTCTGCCTTTGAAAGAAAATCTATTCCTAAAATGACATGTGCTTGTAAATTTTTTACGATTAAAAACATGATCTTTACTTGCTCGTCCTTGATACGAATTTATAATGGTAATTTACCTATGCATTTGCATCTTTCTACCTGCGCAGCTATTACTGTCCCGAATTATATACGCGGTATCTACGGATATACTTCCTAAAAAAATCTTCTGCACACAGGAACACTGCGCGCCTGTATCCAGGAGTGCGGTGGCTGGGATGTTGTTCACCAAAACTTCAATCTTTGGAAGAGTCAAATTTTTCACAATAACTGTATTTAACTTGAAGGAAGAGGGGTTTTCTTGGCCTTCGGATTTCTGCACCCTCCCGTCAGCAGAAATCCGTTTTAGTTTAAATTTTGTTTCTTCTTTTCCATGCCTTCCTTCTTTTTCCGCTGGCCTTACTGAACGTAAGAATATGAAAATAAGACTTTTTTTCTGGCTTACTATTGAACTGTCGACGTTCGCCGGTTGTTTTTGGATACTCGGGTTTCCTTGCCCACTGATTCGATTTGCTACCGTAGCCGTGTTCTTGCCTTTGCTGTGGTCTTGGCGAACCAAATTGGCTTCGTTGCTCATACTGGCGTCTTCTTTTTATGTCCGCCTTCCTTCTACTTTCAAACTGGATTGCTAGCTCAAATAACTTTTCCAGTGTAGTCGGATTCCTTAATTCAATAAAGTCTTGTACTTGGGGAAGTAACCTCGGCCAAATTACTTGGATTATCTCAGGATCCGGACGGCTTCCATACAAGAGTTTAAAGACGTGTATGTTTCTTAAAATAAAGGTGGAAAGATTTTCGAATCGCTGCTGGTATATGCTGAAGATTTTCGCTTCTAACTTTGAACGGTTTCTTACGACAGGGAAGGCTTTTACTAAGGCAGTCTTGAAATTTTCGTAAGTATAGGTGGGGCTTCCCGCTTGACCCAAGAGGCTTCTGCCTATACATTTGAACCAATTAAGCGCTTGGCCCCTCAAAGCGCTGGTAGCTAAGGTGACTTTCTGGAATTCATGGACTGGGTACAGCATGAAGTGGTCATCCAATTTTTCCAAAAAACTGGTTACCGGTGAGTTTCCATTGAATGTTGCTTCTGGTTTCATCGATGCGCGCATGGTCTGGACGATGTAACCAAATCCTTCCAGGGCGGCAGCTGGCATTTCTGGATTCTGAGCCCCTTCTGCAGGCACCACAGGTTCTTCTGGAAACTAGGCCATAGTTATTCTTCTTCGTCGGGCGCCACTATCAGGACTTCTGTTCCTCTATACTTGCTTTAGAAACATGAACTTTCCTGACTCGGAACAGGGAGCTTACTCAAGTTATGTTCAATAAATTGTGAAGTAGACAATACACACAGGAAGGGTATACGAAGCCCTTTATTTTTCTATCTTTACAGCGATTTCCGGAACTTCGGAATACAGAGACCAACCACTTGTGGTCTGAACGTAAGAATATAAAACTACTAACTAAAACTATAACTAAAACTAACTTTGGATTAATATACAAGTGCCTAACTTTAAGATTGGCCGTTATTTAACAAAATCCGTAGGTAGTAAAAACTACGATACGTTTGAACTTATCAAGAGGACTAAACCTCTAGCCTTGAAGGCAACCAGCAACCGAGTAAAAGTACTATGGCAAGCGGCCTGCTTCTAATAACTCCTTCCTCTCTCTTGCTTGGCAAAAAGCCACAACTTAAGTACTTGGCGTTAGCAAGACAAATTTGCATAAATATGTTAAAGCTTTTAATTCTGCCTGGAAGTAGAAAATAAGAAGTGATAGTAAAGATTTAAAATAAAATAAACATTAGTAAAACTTAGGATCCTTACAACCAAACATGCATAAACAGTAATAATAATGACTCAAAAAAAATTTCAAATTTATACTTATTTTACGACTGAAGTCTAAAACTGGTATCTGTAAAAAATTCTGTTGATTATACTTTGTAATTAAAACATATTGACAGCAAAAACATTAAATTTTCTAGCTATTATTTATTTCAAATAATTCTAATATATTTATTTAAGCCTTAATTAACATACTTGTACTAATTCCGGAACTTTCTCAGATGGGACAAAACATGGGAATAAATAATGAAAACCTATTCTGTTTCTTACATTTATTAAATTTTTCTCTGACATTTACGGAAAATATATATATATATATATATGGATGTAAATGTTTATAAATTTCTCGTTTTTAGCTGCAGTATCTGATGGCGTTTCGATTTGAATACAGTTTGTAACCTTAAAGAAAAGTTACTCGAAACTATCTTCATCTCTATTTTGCATATTCATCAATCAATACAGTTATTTTCTTAGACTTTTTAATTTTCAGCATTGGAAGAAGACTGTTACATATTATTCCCAAAGAAAGCGATTATTCTTCTTGCAAAAATTCGTAACCGTCTCTTGAAAAGTACAAATAAAATTTAATCGAATCTTCTATATCTTGAAATCCATGCACAAGATATATTACCCAGTGTCAATTAGTTCTATCTGTAGGTTTTCTAGGGCATTTTTAATGATTATGACAAATAATATAAAACTGGATTCAAAATTATTAAAATCTTAAATCTTTTCTACAGTCTTTTCATAATAATTAACGTTATAATAAGGCTAATTAATTAACTGTAAATATATTCTAAAGTCTAATTAATTAACTCTAAATATATTTTAGGATGGTGAAAAATTACTTCGGAGGCCATATACGGCCGGCGAATCACCAATTTCAGATCACTCTGCGACTCGTTTCACTAAGCTGCTGGGAATTCTGTCGTGATGTACTTGCTTTGTTCTAAAAAAATCCATTTTATTAATTAAGTATCAATTATCTGTGTATCGAAAATCCAAATTTTATTTTCCTGTTATAAAAAAGCTGTCGAATGTTAAACTCGGATTAAATAAAGAAAACGAGATTAAAAATTTCGTCTAACCTTATCCATGTTTCGGGATGTGGGAAGTACAGAGGCTGTTCACACATTTTTTAGACGATGTATATTGTATTCACAAAACTAAATTACATAAAATTCTTGCGTTTTAAATGTTCCATTTGACATCCCTTATTCTGAACTATCTTTCTACACCGCAATTTCCAGGATAATAATGCCTTTTGAAGTGGCAGAAGAGGTATTCTATCCCATTCCTCCCGGACAGCTTTCCAGAGTCCTGTTAGGGTTTTGGGACAACGTTTGGATAATGCAGTTTTTAAAAGTCCGAAAGCACAAAAATCCATAGGTGACACATCGGGAGATTTAGTAGGAGTATCAGTGAAGGATATGGCTTTGATACCAGTTTTTTGTTCCATTTCTTTTAGAAAATTTACAGTGGATTTTGATGTGTGACTGCTAGCTTTGTCCTGATGGAGTCTCACAGATTGATGGCACTGTGGGTAAAGCGATGGTATTTCATTCAGAAAAATTGGCGATCAAATATGTTCCTGATAGTATTTGGAGTTAATCTTGACATTTTTTTGCACTCTCTTTATTTTTAACTTGCCATTAAAAGAAAAACCAGCAACAATCATGAACCCCTTAGAAAACCTTTCTTTCGATTCTTTGAACCATGTACTTAAATTTTTTTCTCCCGTTTTATGATAATAAATGGCTCTTTTTTTGTTACAATCATATAAGTACACCCATACTTCATCTATTGTGACAATTGTTTTCAATTTTTCTTTGGATGAGTGTTTCTCATATAGAATTCTACAGCGTGTCCTGCATTGAGCTTGGAAGAAGACGATGCACATTGCGTTTTTTCGCTTTCTTAAGATTTAAATCAACGTTTATCATTTTGTTTACAGTGGACACCGAGCATTTTAATGATTTTGCAACTGTCCTTTGACTAGGGGAATTTTCTTTTAACATTAAACAACGTACCTTTGCAATAGTCGAAGATGTCCGTTTTTTCCTTGGATACTTGTTTGGAATTTTTGTCCCACTTGAGGCTCCAATTTGACGTTTTTTTCCTTTCTTGTTGATGATATTACCTACCGACGCTTTAGATATCACAAAACCATGACTCTCACATCGTTTTTGGATAACGGAGTATGCATATTTCTCTTCGGAAAGAGCGTAAATGTAGCCTTCGAACCACTGCTTTGTTAAATTCGCCATTTTGAATAAAAACAAAACTTTCAAGCCACAGACAATAATTTTGACTTTTAAAAACATAGTGCAATTGCTATTACTTCTTTTGCAGCAAACGATGTTTTATTACCGCTTACCAAAATCGTCTAAAAATGTGCGAACAGCCTCTGTAATAAGAACATTTGAATGATGCTTATTAAGGAATTGGGCTATATGATAATATTTAGACGCATATTTAACAATATTTAAATGCTTATTCCTGTGCATTATATTATTACATTGCAA
Source organism: Stegodyphus dumicola (assembly GCF_044657685.1). Classification (NCBI taxonomy): domain Eukaryota; kingdom Metazoa; phylum Arthropoda; class Arachnida; order Araneae; family Eresidae; genus Stegodyphus; species Stegodyphus dumicola. Next base: position 102,096,375 of record NC_140774.1, on the reverse strand, counting down.
AGAAAGTTTCTCAAAAAATTAATTATAGCACGGCATATTGGGATTATGAACACGCGATGTTACTTCGTTCACTTGTGCGTAAAAGATGGGTTTCGGTATGCAATAATGACCGCTAATCTAGTGGTAAACAGTACGGTATAATACCAAAACAATTAAAAATAAATACGAAAGTAATCTGATATTACTGACTATTATCCTTTTTACACCTACCACACCAGTAAAAAGCGTGGAAAGAAGGAATATACTGGAACATTTTAAAAGGCGTTATGATAATTACGTCTCTATCAAAGAATTCTGTAAGGCGTTTTAGGTTTATAAGAGGTTCCCAATGATTTGTGATTCATCAGAAGATCTACTTGTCTATACAATAGCGCTTTAAAACATTCTACTAATTAATAAGACTGGAATTTCTCCAACCCTATTTGATACTAACAGCTAAACCATGTCTAATTTTGCTATAAAGTGTAATGCAGGGGTGAGTAAATACTTTTAATCAAGGGACAAAAGGGTCTTGGTTAAATTGTTTGTGTCATGTGGGCAATGTTGTCCCAAGATACAAAGGTACACGTATGGGACGAGCTCTTGCGGTGTCCTTATTTTTGGCCAAGCGTGATTATTCACTAAACTGCCCACTTTTTACTTTAAATAAACCCTAGATGGTGAACAAGTGATCACAACTGCCCTGCACGTTGGTCAACAAAAGAAATGTAAAATGTACAAGTAAATTTCAACGAATATGAAGAAAAAAAGCATTGAGGATTAATTAAATATTTTTCATAACTTTATATCTTTGCATACATTTTTATTTTTATTACAAATTGCATACATTTTTATTGCTGAGAAAACAATTATTAATTAATATAGTATGCTTAATGTGGGATGTGAGATCTCGTTTCTTACTTTGCGATTAAATTAGGTTCCAACTCACTAATAGCAATTCTTACTACCGAATATAAATTTTTTTCAGTTATGTGTGATTAATATTTATTTTTGTGTACTTCATTAATGAAAACATGCTTCAAACTAAATAGCTTTACGTAATAAAACTTTTGATATAACCCAGAAAGTTTTTGAATTTATCTGCGTTCAGAGACCATAACAAACCATTAACTCACTTTAATGAAACTTTTCCTTTAACAAAGGGTACGATCAAACATCATTCAGTTCTAACTGATTTTGGGCTGAAGTGTGCTGTAAATTAAAATTAAACGCCTTATTGAGGACAAATCTTTTGCAATTTTTTAAAGTCTTCAAATCTTCTGTCAAATTAAAGATAGAACTTTTTTACTACTTTTTTATACTTGACAGAATCATCATTTCTCAAGTTTTCTTGTTGTAATTTCAGTGATGAAAACTGATTTACCTGTTTCTCATTATACTTTTCAGCAAATAAATTATGTTTTATCATAAATGCTCTGAATTTCGACTACATATTAAATTCGTGCTAATTTTGTCTTTGCAGTACAATGTTTAGCTCACTCGAATAAGTTAGCATGTGAATAGAAAAAGAGAATTCATTTAACTTATAATGTTGCGTGGCCCCAACTTGTCAGCAACAGTAGTAATGACTGCTTTGAACTGTAAATTACACAAACTCGTAAGAAGGGTTTAAATCCCTTTTTATTCCACTTTAGAAATCACAGATGCGTTCACTTGACGCTCACGAACTACGCCGACCCGGCGGTGTAACAGAATAGAAAAATACAACTAAAAATAAATGACAGGATGAATAAATAACGAGGTCACTACCTACGAGGCTCTATAATCGTAACTAACTTAACCGCGTTCTAAGATACAGCTGAGATTCAGCAAACTTACTGTTTAAGAAGTTGAAAGATTCAACGAACTGCCGGAATAGGCACACAGGCCGAAACGCGCGGTTCTTAAATTTCTACCTAGCAACCTTCACGCTCGCGATTCAAGAAGCACACTTACAATCTTGTTTCCTTTCTATTTAAACTCAATTTACTTCTGCTAAAATTTGAATACTCTGCGCTTTCTACTATAATTTACATACTCTGGCATTGGCAATTCTAAGGAAAAGTAAAGGCTTGACAGGAAAGATAGCTTAAACTTAAAATAAATGTTAGGTAAAATAAATATAAACCCTACAAACTCTTCCTCATTTTGTAACTCAGCAAAGTCTTTAATCTAGTGCTCTCAGCCTAGGTTGATCGCTAGTATTAGTGGTACCTATATATATGCACTGTAACAATGAATGCACGTTCGTACTGATGATTTCAATTGTTCGCGTACGAAATCGGGTATGAAAGAAATTAAAATGTCGTTCCACAGGATTTCATAACGGGCCGGATTAAGTAATTAGAGTGGCCGCATTCGGCCTGTGGGCCAGAAACCATCAGCATGACGCTACAATAATTAGAATATTATTTTAAACTGATGATCTGAGCATCTATGTCTTTATATGACCAAAACTGGCTCATCGATATCAACTATGCATATCCAAAAAATGAGATGGTTTTTCCTCCATTGGTGAACGAGGACGAAGCCTGCGTGAAATACGTTGATATTACGCGCAAAATCTGTTTGTCTAAGAATGAAATTTTCCGTGAAAGACAAATGCTAATTAAAATGTCTTCATTGTTATTCAATCGTTATTCATTCAGAGGTAAAAATAAAAATCTCAGCTAACAGTACAGCAAAATTAATCACATGTTTGAATTTTAAATTGCCGGAAAGAGTTATTTTATTTCGAGTGTTCTAATGCACAAAGTATAATGAATACATAGCTGCATGCATGAATTCATTTTCTGTCAACATTAATATTTATTTTGAAAAGCTTTTTAATAAAATGCAAAAGAACTTTGATAAGTCGAAACTGAAAGAAACAAGAAAGAAAATTTTAAGAATTGAAAATCTGCGATAAGAGCAATTTCGGCAATTCACACATTAATCACAGCTGGAATTTTCTGTTCATGTACATATAAATATATGTAATAAAATGTGACAGAAAATATAGCGTACATTTATCCGATATGTAAAAATTGATAAAATACATTTAAAATCAAACATATAAAAGTTTTATGCAATGAAAAATTTCTGAAAAAATAAGTGGCATCAAATTATGATGTAAAATTACACGATCAAAGTTTTACGAAAAAGGTGAAGTAATTACGTAAGTTAATAAAATTTCCCTTGCATTTAGGATCTTTTTCTTTCTGCGGTATAAGTATTAGGTAAAAATATTTATGTAGCCAGCTACACAAAAAAGATATTTTAAAGGCTTTATGTTTTCATTCACCAAGGGAAAATATATTAGAAGTAAAAAAATATTTTTAAAAGCATAGGATAATGTGAAAAAAGAAGTGTCAAGAAAACTCTCATGCGCAGGGATATAACTTATATTTATTCTAAACAAAAACAGAACTGCATTTCTAAAATAAATTTAAATTTTCTTTACATTCTTAAATCCTCACAAGAGAATGAATATCATGCTTTGCCAGAAAGTAATGGCAAGAATTTAGGAGGAAAGGAATGCAGTGAAAATAATTTCAGCATAAAGTTTTATTTATTAAGCATTGTGTGTTAAAAACATTCATCTGACGGAGACACGTTGATCATAATTTTAAAACAAAATTTCATATATGTAAAATATTTATATCCATTTTCAAATGTTCTGAGTAATCAGACTTAGAGTAACTGAAATTTTACTGCATACCAACTTCTGATGCTTATTTTTTTAAATGTTCATGATTTTGATTACTACATTTTTACTTTTAGGTTGCTTATATTACTTCAATTCAACAATTAATCCCGTTCTGTATAGCGTGATGTCCAATCGCTTCCGAGTTGCATTTAGAGAAAAGCTATGCGCCGGAAATCCTTGCACAAGCTTTCTTTGTTGTTGCTGTTGCTGTTGGCGATGGTGGCGAGATCATTTCCAATCGCATCGTTCCAGTTCTGGATCATCATCACATCGATCACCTCATGCCAATGTTGCTATTCCTATGCCCATTCCCACCCATATCCAGGCTAGTCTTCTAACGAATTTGAAAGATAAAAATTTACCTATGAAATGTAACAGCGGAAGACTTGTTGGTTTGTCTCGCTCTGACGATAAGATAAAAGACCAAAATGCGAAATCGAAACAGATGTTCAGTTCTGATCCCAATTTCTCTCTCAGACTGGCAGTTATTCGTTGTCAAGATTATTCTGGACAAGATGGCAGCCAAATGGATATATCTAAACAAGTGGTGAGTACCAGTGCTGTGAATGTTGAACGTGAATGTGTCAGCTGTACGAATTGTAACATCGTCTTCCCGTCCAGGTTACTGTACAAAGCCGTTCCACATTCATCTAGCTCTAGTGAAAAACAGAAAATAGAAGAATCTGAATTTTAATTGATGACTACAGATATTCCATAAATTTTTATGTGATATATTACGAAGGTTGATCAAAACGTATTAAGAGAACATATTAAGTATTAACAAATTTTGTAACAGATATCATCAATGTGCTTCATTTCTTCCTCAAGCATGCAGTACATTTACTTGAGCGCCTATATCTAGTTTTGGAATGAATGTGTAAAGCTGAGCAAGTGTCTAGTATAGTCTGTAATTGCCATAATGTTAATATAGTCATCTAACCATGTTATTCTATGAGCCTTTCTTTCTGACGGTAGCTGTAGTGATCTTATCATAACTTGATTTGTAGATGTTGAAGGTCTGTCTTAAAAGGGGCTACTAATTCATATTATCTTTTCAATTATCCTTCTCTAAAAACTTTAGGACAAAATAAACTTGTTAAATCCAGCTCTATTGTTTCATCTTAATGAGCATATGTTACAACAAATCTATTTACCTAAACCGCATACGAAATTTAATTGCATACCGCTATTTTAATTATGCTTGCTTTCAAATAATTGATTGATTTTCATATGCGGTAAATAAGAACGTTAATTTTGATCGTATTCAGCCGGTTTCGAGTTCCAAATTATTAATTTCTTTCACACAATAAAGCATAAAGCTTTAACTTAAAAATAAATTGTACCTTCCATCTTCATGTTGTTTTATGTGTAACCCCAATACGTTTTGATCAACTTACGTGTTTGCTGTGACTTTAATTAGTAATATGTTTGTGATCAGTCATAAGATGTGATTTTTATAATGCAGTATATTTGTGACTGAACGTACATATATATATATATATATATAATTCTCTTTGAAAACGTGTCAAAAATTATCAACTCCTATGTCACCATGAGAATAATTTTACTAAAAATAAACAGCAACAATTATTGGTAATTTTAAGAATAACTGTTAAACTTCACAAGCTTCAATTATAACATTTGTAGACACAAAACGAGCTGCGTGAAATCTTTTACGTATTTCTCTAGCTAGCTATTTCATGCTAAATATTATTTCTTGTTATTTAAATACTAACAAAATGTAAAATTTACTTAGTTTTACCAAAATATTTTACATTGTTTTCTATAAAGTAGCAGTCTTACATAAATAATCACAAATGTATGCAGTTAAATATACATAAATAAAATATGTCTGCATTATCAAGAATGACTCGACGAAACTTTCGTTTCTTAAATTATATAATTCTAATTTCTTTTTAAATCTTACGAAGTTGTCTTTCTTCGGAAAAGGGTATCTTTTGCAATGACTCTGTGGAACTGTAATAAGATTTTACTTTATTTTATAACGCTAAATTTTTAATTCACTCCAAATTTTGGACTGAAAAGCCTTACTCTCCTTTTTCTTATTTGATCTTTTAATTCTAGCAAAGGTGAATGAAACTACCAGAGGACAGAATGTAGCTTTGTGATCTTATATAATGATTTTATTATATGCCACATAAATCACAGAATTAGTATATTTCATGTGTTAAAACTCTTAAAAAATATTTTTTATTCTGACTGTCATTTTTACTTTACTGAAAAACATGCTTTTCAAATATTTTATCCCTGAATGTCATGAAGTTAACCTCCCTTCATGTATGTACTAGTCTATGTGACCAAACTTTCTAAAGGTAAGTTGTTTATCTATTGTTGGTTATTTTTTAATGCAGTCCAAATGTGTCTTGTTTGCTAATGCATAAATTCTCTTTGACATTGCATAATCAAACGAAGAAATCGAAGTTAAATTACCCAACGAGTGATAAGGGTAATCATTTTATTACATTTCTAGTATGACCCAGTCCTGTTAAAACGGTTTATACTGGAGACCAGGTGTGTCTAAAAAAATAATGTATTATGGTTCTGAATTCATCTCCATTAAGAACTGTAGAGTACATTTTATATGTGGCTTAACCCATTTTCTTATGATTTGGCACTTTACTGTTACATCTCCTTTTCGTTAACTCTCGCTCGGATGCAAATGAGTTAAAAGTATGTAATTCGGAGTTTTTAAAGTGTTAGAGAGAGTTAGAGAAAGAGCTTTTGGTAGCGACGCTTGCCCTATTACTATGCCCAGCTGTTGCAGTAATTACCAAGCATCAGCCGTTTTGCTAGATGAAGTCATTCGCTCACTTAATAAATTGAGGCATCGTTTGTTTATTCTGTTGAATTAGTGTCCAGTTCTGACTTAATTTAAATTTGAAGTTAATTTTTTCTGTTACTGGTATTTACCAAGTTGCGAAGATTAAATTTGCAAGCATAAGTCGTGCATTTATTTTCAGCTTAAACCCTTTAATAAAAGAGTTTGCTTAAAACTTTTCAATACTCAGTTCTTATGTCATAGACGGGGCAATAACGCACTTCTCTGTTTTAGAAGAATGAAGAATTTTAGTCAGTTACAGATCCTGGTCTTTGTTTCCGAAAAGGTGAATTCTAACACTTTCTGTGCTACATCTTGTCCTCCCTTTTAAAGTTCATTTATGCATTTATTTTTCATTTCCGGTTTATTGATAACCTAGTGTTTTGCTTATTAACATCAGCATCTGAAGTGTTTTTCATCCTGCGCGTCATCAGGCAAAACTTTTATGGAAAACTTTGGTGGAACAAAACCATTGACAGAATAAATTATCGACTGAAAAAATAACCTATTACGAATTTGCATTTAATTAAGAAACCATTCATTGTTTCCAGAAAGCATTTAATAAAGCAATAACTTCCATTAAGTGATTTCCCTCAGCTGTCAGTTTTAATGTTGCAAGGTTTGAGCTTTGTATGAAAATAGACAACAAATGAATCTTTAAAATTCATTTTAATAATGCACTTAAAATTCTTTTTTTTGGGGGGGGAAGAATCCGTGATAATTTCGGTGGTTTGTGACAATTTTAGTATTTTCATTGATCTTCTCTCTCACTTTCTGAATAGCTTGAATATCGTGACTTGTTTATCCCCTATAGTTCTTCTTCTTGGTCCTCTTGTCGATCCTGATTTTAAATATATTTAATTAGCCTGAAGATGTAAACAAAAGATGGAATATCCCTGTTGTTGAAGCGTTCTGATATTCTCACTGAGTTATGATTTATTGTTGCTGATCTAATACGCAGTAATGTTTGCAAGTTGTTCTGGTAAACATAAAGCTGGTAAATAACAGTTAAACTCTAGTACATATATAATTATGTTTAAATCATAAACTTTATTTCCCTACCTGTATTATTACACTATATTGTGCCTGTATATTCAAATAAATAACCTTGGAGAATTAGTTGAAATTTTTCTTCAACAAGTATACTAAATGTAAATACTGTAAATATTTTGGTGGTTGCATGACTGGCGTTTAAGATAATCGACGTTTTTCAACTTGTTTTTGTGTAAGTGAATAACAATAAAAATGTATTGTAGTATAAAAAATGTTATAGCATCTATTGTGAATAAATTATATGGATTCTATTATTACTTCTAACAGAAGAAAACTCTTATTATAATACAAAAATGCAAGTTTAACTAAAATTCCAAATGCGCGAATCTAAACTGCTACAAATCAGCAAAGTTGCAGCTTGCAGTGAATGTCAAAAATCTAAAACTGACTTCAAACTGAGAATGAAAATAAGATTGATAAAAGATTAGTTAATAATAAATTTGGTATCAAGTTATCAAATGTTATAGGCATCCTCTTTCAATGGATAAAATGCACTGAAAGGGGATAAAAAAACCCTTGGAAAATAGTCAGAAGTCAGAACGAGAGTAATGAGTTAATACTCGATAACACTGATTGTTAATATACTGATCATTCCGCTTTTTATATGTATAAACTTATAATGTGTGTGCGTGTTCATTTATGCATGTGAATGTTTAAAAGATATTTTATAAAATTGTAATGTTGTAACGTCAGTCTTTTGGAGTCTCAATATTACAGTTATACCTTTTCCGAGACCTTTTCTACAAACTATAAATTTATATGTATTTAAAGAATTTATCCTTTATATCACAATATTAATTTTTCTAACTTAGTTCTCGAATCACCTATTCCATCATTTTCTGTATTTAAAAAAATCTCTTATTAATTAAAATTATGAAATCAAATAATAAAGAAAGTTTATTAAGACTTCATACATGCAGCATGAAACAAACAATTCTAAAAATTTTAATTAAGATTAGGTAGATTTATCATAATTAATGTTGTACCGTTTTCGAAGGTCATTTTGTATTTGCAACAAAAGTAAGCTAAAACAATGGTGGCAAAAAGCATGCTCATAGAATCACATTTTCAAATTACAAACATTATGGCTATTACAATAGCCCTCTCGTTCCAAAGGCTAAAATTAATTTTAATTAGTTTCCAATGCAAAAAATAGTGTACATTTATTTTTGGATATGTATATGTTTATTTTTGATTTATGGTAATTTTAAAAAGCCTAAGAAAATTCAGAAATTTTTATAAAAAATTCTGAAAATTCTGCAGGTTACGGAAAAATAAATTTCTGTTATATTTTATACTATATTATAAAATATTTTACTCTTGTTGCAGCATACCAGCGGCTGCAAGCTGCGTGGCTGTAATATTTTGAAACATCTGATTGCTAACAAATTTGGTTTACATCAAATTATAATGATTCTAGTGTATGATTTCAAAACTTTAAAAACAAGTCACCATTAATCGTGTGATTTAGAGTTGGCTATGCACCATAAATTATCTGCATTCTTGATCTTTCTAAAAACAATATGCTTTATACGATAGTTTCATATAACAAGTAAAGGAATTATCATAATATTCCTATGAAATACTGTCTTATTTTATGATTAAATGTAATTTTGCAGAGAAAATAGGAAACTTTTTGATGGAGTTTTCGTTTATTTAACAAACATTATTGGGTTCTAACAAAGTAGAGATTGATACGAAAGATTTTTCAATGAATAAGTAAATCCTTAAATGACTATAGTACAATTTTTAGGAAAAGCGATTATTAGAATTTTCGCATTTAGTTAGATTTTCAAAAAATATATTTAAAAAAATTTTCTTAGTGATTGATTAAATGATGTAATTTTCTTCTGAAAGAAAATTTTTTTGAATCTCTTAATTTTATTACTCCTGTCGACGTCTGTTTGTCATGAATAGAGATGGATGGGTATAGAAAGAAAGCTTTCCAATTTGACACAGAAATGTAAATAAAATTCAGCTTATATTGATATTGCACAGAGGTGAATGACAGAAAACCTGCATGCATACTGAAATAAATGCTACTGGATGCTTTTCTTCGAGAAATAAAACTATTTTTTATGAAACGATTTCACCAGCTTTGTCATTACCATCTTCTTGGCCTTATCTCAATTTACGCTTTACTGCTCTACTTTTTACTTTTTTAAGGGGGATTCATTGTAAAAAGTAATCTTTACGATCTGCATATGGCCTGCTAGTGGCTGCATGACTTAATTCATTAACTCTTACAATTTTCCTCCCCTCTCACTTCCGGGTAATTTAACAAGCTGGTTGAATTTTGTAATTTAAAATCAAGTTTAGTACGAGTGCAAACTTGTTTCCTGTAGCAGTTCTACAAATTTAGTAATTCTTTTCTAGATTCTCTTAGACACATAAACTTCTCTTGCCTTACTTCTCTCTCTTTACTAACCAATTAGCCAGTGCACTTCAAAATATGCTCTTGGAAATTTTCTTTTCAGGCAACTTTGCAAACGTGACCTGGAGCAATACACGACGGACACATACAGCTCTGTCTTATAAAGACCTTTGTGTAATTTGCATAACTTCTAAACTTCACTAGCGGTTAATGGAACTCATGACTAATCATGTTTACTGGACTGCGAAATTTTTATCACAATCCAATATTACCAGCTGTACGGAAACTTTCAGTTAACACTTTTTGATATCTTTGCTACCTCATTAGTTTCTTCGAATGGAGTTTGCAAACGGATGATAATAATTTGACACACATTAAAAGTCTGTTCGCTGAACTTTGCAATACAATTTTGGACGTTCCAGCAGCTTATGCTTTATTCAGTGTTAAGGTAATCTTAATATTAGCGGCTTAAAAAATGTTCATTGCTATGACAGATCGTATGTCAGAAAGGAATGTCTCATGAAAAATATAAATGCAGGATCTGTTTATGCATTATTAAACACAGGTTCATTTTGCAAAAGGTGAATGACACTTTCAATCAATTTAAAGAGCGAGAATTTTTTAATTTGTTCTAGTGAAGGGAAAAGGTTACAAACAATTCATGTTAATATGAAATTTTGCTGTAATTTTTAATAATTCGCCACAAGTCAGTCTAATTTAGCTAACAAAACTTAGTATAGAAATTTAGGTAACACTAAATTTGCTACTTTGCTTTGCATATTATCTTACTTCAAATATACGGTACGCAAAGTGGGCAAATCAAAATGTATCTGCATATGTTGATGCAGTCAGACTAATTGTCTCATAGCACGTTTTCACTGTATCTTTTGGATTCATTAGTGAGCAGCTAAATTTAATGCTTTGTAATTACAGCAAACATACACATAACCTTGTACGTTTATATAAATCTTTACTCCTATGTACAAGCTCCATTAACTTTATTAGACCATAATTTTAAAACTAATAATAATACTAGCGTTTTAAAACTAATAACATTAACTCATCTTAATGTTTTAAAACTAACTTTATAATCAATTTTGTGAGAAATAATAAGGAAAAACTGTTATCTACATGTGGAATTTTGGGAAACAAGCTTAAGAAATAATGGCCATTAGTTTTCTTTTCTATGCTTAAAGAAAAAAAAACAGTTCCCGTCTTTTAGCATTTATTATTTCCTTGTTTTGAAGCTCAAATTTGACAGATTATTATCAAAAATTATTATTTTTTGCAGTGACACTTCAAACTCTACATCATAATTGTATAAATAATAACAAGGTCCTTGTCCTTAGTTTTAGCTGCTTCTACAAAAAAGCAAACGAATTTAAACAATATTCTATTTTAATATTATGGTTGTGATATATACAGCATTTTTAAAACTAAACATAAAATTTTATTATGATTGAGATGTATAGTAGCAATGAAAACAAGTTTTTCATTCTTAGGTCATTTAGTTTTTTAATCAATTTTATGAGAAATAATAAGGAAAAACTGTTATCTACAGTTCATTAAAACGTAAGTACTTAATTTATACCTGACAAAATAACTGAGGACGTAAAACTGATCAGACTAACTTTAATAAGAAATATGTGGTTGCAGTCAGTTACTTTACGAAATTTAACCGTATTTGTTGCAGAATAAAGAAAAAAGTACATTTAGTAAAGGCTTTCTCATTTTCTAGTCAAATAGAATATACGATCATAAGTTTTACTCGTATAACATTTAATTATTTAACTAGTCTTATAATACTTTTATGTTTTCAATATTCAGATATTCATAATATTTACTTACACGAGTACTTTATGTTTTCATTTTTAAATAAAGCAAAGGTGTAAACGATTGGAATAGTAGTCCAAAGGGGCTTTGTCCCTGAAGGAGTATTATTTTCGTTTTGCGATTTTGCGTTGAATTACTATAAATGTCCGTTTCACTTTCCAAACTGTTGCCACCAAATTTTAGATTTCTCCATTATATTTGAAGAAATTAAATAATTAAAACTCTGCATAAATGTAGGTATATTTCTCGCATTGTGATAAAACAACAGTACCTAAAGCCATCCAATTTTGAATGACGTAATCCTACTGCGAATATGGGCATGTGGAAGCCCAAATTTTAAATTTGGTACTTGTTTTATTATCGATTTCATATTTTAAAAACTTTAACGTATTTTTGAGTAGCAAACTCAACGATTTGAAAGTGAGCAATGGCAACACTTTACGGAGAAAAAAAAATTTTTATTTCCAGCGCGTGGAACTGTATATTCGAAAATTCTAAAGATATGCTCATTTTAAAATTGTTTTGCAATACTGCTGTTAAATTGAATTTTATGGTTTAAGTGCAAAGAACTTTAATAAATAAAGGTAATACACAAAAGGTTAAAAAAATGTCCCTTTGTGCGTAATGTAAAAATCTGAAAGATTTCACATTTTTTTTTCTTTTCTTTTTTCTTCATTTCTCTTACTTCAAGTCTAAAAGACATTGTTTGGTTAATTATACCAATATTCTCAAGTACCAATTGGGTAAAGAGAGGAATCCATTTGCTGGGTAACTTTCCTAAGGTATCCGGTATTTATGTTACTTAAGGCTATAATCATAAAACTAAATGTAGCTGTTACTTTTAACCATCACAACCCTGAGCCCCGGATAAACTCTTAGGATTTCCCGGCTTTAGCCATTCGGCCACAGATGCGCATACAGTACATGAGAAATGCAGTTGTAAGAGTTTCACAAAAACAGCAATACCTGAACTCTAGAAGCAACAAATCAAAACAATAACACTAATGTGTAAAGAAATTTAGCCAAAAAAAGTAATGGGAATCGTAAAATTTATAATGTTCATACTAGTGGTTTTATCATTCAATGAGAATCATAAAACAGGTCTCAGCATCAATGGTAATAATCACTTAAGGATAAGTATTTTGTTTTTTTCTTCGAATATGAATCATCATGTCAATATTAACTTGCTTTCTTGCACTGAGGAGTTTCCTACTTATTCAATATACAAGTTACAGTAGTTAGGCAGATTTAAAACTTGTTTCACTACAAAAAATGAAGTTACTCTTGCATATAAGTAATCTGCTGTTTTATTAAATTCTTACATCGCAATGCCATTCTGAAGAAAGGAATCACATTTCAACTAAAACAATTAATTATTGATTCAAGAAATAACAATATACTTCTCTAGTAGTCCAAATGCTCTTAATATAGAATTAATAATAATATTCTTATTATTTTGTTCAAGAAAGAAAACATTAAGAATTTATATGATAAATAATGCTATTTAAAAAGAAATAGAAATAAGAAAGAAGTTTACCAAATGTTGTTTGATTGTAATAACAACGTTTGCCTGTTGTTAACAGATATCTCCTTGGTGATTAAATTTTTACTGTTATTCATATGCATATCAACAAAATATGAATAGTTTGTGAATAGCTATGACTTAACTATATCTGCCTTCGACTTGTTAAACGCACACTGTAAACGGGTAGAACGGAAAATTTTGTCAAATAAAAGTAGAACAAGTAAATTTTCAGTTGATTAATTCTATAATTTTTAAACTATCAATATGTTAATTAAAATTTTGAAACTATACACAGCTTTTTTTAATTAAAGAAATCTTTGAAAAGATATGCAATACATTCCGTTCAAAAGGATGCTATTTAAAAAATACACGAAAACATCTTTTAATTTTTATTAGATTCGTTTCTAGCATGCAAAATGTTGACTTATTATCTATTTCCTAATAATGATTTATATTAGGACCGTCTAGGCAATAGTTCCGTGAAATGTAATGTCGAAGTTTTTCTTTGAAAACACTTCAAAAAAGAATAGTATGTAGTTCTTCAGTTTGTTAAAAATAAGATGGTTATTTTTGCTCAATATTCCGGTTGTGAATTTAAGAACGCACAATCTGTCAGGAAGACGTAAGCACTGGATGTGGTATTTTAGAACAATTAATTGAATATGGTGGTCCAGTATCTTAGTTATCAAGTCTACTCCATTCAGCGTTGCTTTGTTTTTTATTCTGAGACATTAGACAAAATGCTACAAAGTTCAATATATCTAGAATATATTTATAATTCTATAAGTTCAATATATTTGGTTCTTCCTCAAATAAGTATGTAAGTTACAGACACTATAATATGAGATCACACTTTACACTGGTAATTCTCTGCAACACAAAATGTGAGATGTAGAAATGCGTTTATTTTCGGCAAGTGTAAAGAAATCAGTAGACAGCTAACAAATAACTACAGAAATAAAAATGCTTGAAATAGACTCGCAGAGCAACTAGTTTCATTTTTCGACATGACACCCACCCACATGGAGAGGTTATTCATCGATATAAGAGGGTCTTAATATCTCCTGCACCAAAGTCTGCTGGTTGCTTTTTCACCCGCTGATGAACTCATGTGTAATACTTGAAAACTCTTCGAAATATGTGTCTGTCCATGGTGAGCTTTAAGGCCACTAAATTAAATGAAAATTAATTCACTTGGTACTAAACTTAGGCTGCGCGGGTAATGTTGTTAAAGTTTTTCAACCCAAAGTCCTCAAAGCACTCTTCGGTTAACCTTGCCCATAAGACACAATATTACTGTGATAAAACCTAAGTTATAACACATCGAGCGTGGTCGTTTTAGGAGAATTGGGTGGAATGTTGCCCGATGTTGGGACCTTATCTAGCAATGTGATGCAGCAGTTAACAATGATTGCTCATCTTTGAAAACGGAACAGAAGTATTGGGAATATACCATTTTGCACTGCTTCTCTAATGTACACTGGCAAGAAACCTCAAAGGTACGCTTATAAAAACTCATCTAGACTGAATGATTTTGCAGCTAAGAACGTGAAGGGTCCATTATTTTGGCATGCCTGACATAACTTCAAAATGCAGAATTATTTGTTACCAAAATGCAAGCTTCCTTGATGTGTATTAGATTGTCCTCCTGCAGTAAAAGAATGTGTATTCACAATGAATATCGTTTTGAAGCTCCTGAAGAGTCTTAGATCAAGACTGAAATGATCTACGTTAGCGTCCTGGTGTAACCAAATATGTTTTGTTGGGATTAAATCAGGAGAATATGCTGGCCGCTTTGTCCGCTGGATTTATTTCGTTCACAAGATAATCGGTCATTGGTGTAGCGGGATGGGCCTGATAATTATCAGCTATAAGAAAAATGTTATTACCGATTACACTGCTAAGCAACTTGATATAAGGATCAAAAGCATAACATCTGTATAATTAACCTTTCGCAGTTGCACTGGTAAAAATGTATACGACAATGCGGCCATTTGAAATGATGCCTGCCCACACTACAATTTTACCACCTTTATGCCGCAGCCTTTTCACAGATGATTTCAGGCTTATTTCGTGTATTTGCTTTCTTCAGATTGTAACATACCTGAAATAATCCTTCAAACAAAAATGAGATTCTGCAGTAAAGAGAATTCAGCTCCTATCCGTGATAATCCTATTATGATGATTTTTGCATAATTACAACCGGGCTTATTTCGGAGCCCGGGTTAGTGAAACACAAATCATGACTTTCCTTGCATATTGTCCTCTTTGATACAGCTTGTCATTTATGGTATACCTGGACAGTCGGACCCCTATGACTGCAGCAAACTCCCTTGCAATCTGGGCTGGAGTCAATTATTTATTTCTTTAAGCAATCTTTGCCAAATAAGGGTCCTAGGAGTCTGATTTGACACGTTTTTGACTTTGATCTGGTTGCCTGCATACATCACCAGTGTCCTTGAATTTATAGATTCTTAACATTCGGCTTTCAGTTACTTTTAGGTCTTTGTAGACCTTGGTCAGGTCTGCCTTGCTTCCATTCTTTCAGTCGCACCTCATTGCTCAAAATCAGTCAAATACCCTTTTCGGGTCATATTCCACTTTTCACACGAAACCATTTTATCCCGTTTCTTATAAGACCTTTGAAAATAGAATTTGAACCACCCTTCTGCATGCGTGCCAAAAGACCGAACGCAGAGCTTTACATGTTTCTATGTAGAGAAGAATCCGATTAGACTACGAGATAACGTTGACTTACGTTGATAACGCTCTCAACGTTAGTTAACGTTGATAACGTTTACTAGCGTTGAGCTATCAATCCCCTTTCATTCGACTTCACTTAAAAGAATTAACCTAAAGCATCTTTTTACCAGTTGTTCCTTTAATTTTTTTACCAGTATATATTTTTATAGGCACTGTACTCATTTTCAAAATGGTCTGTTTTTGATTTGGTTTATTTGAATATGGGAAATCACGCTATTCATAATGGCCTACCGTGGCATGGTGTTATTTTTGCAATGCCCTATAATGCCATCAATAATCGGTTGTGTTGATCATTAAATCAGTACGAAGCATAATAACGTTGCTATTTAGAGACATTTTTAAAATTACTCTTCATGGCTATTTCTTGTAATCTCATAGCATTTTGCAAACTATTTATCGAAATGAAATTAAACAGCGCTCATATAAATGTGTAATCTATTTTTCTTAAAAAGCAATTTATTTTCATTAAATTTAGAATCCATTCTTCTCGCGCAGAAGAATATTAAAAAGAGTATATGGGAGTAAATGGAACTTTGCTCTCATAAAATTATTAAATTATTTTCTTTATTAATTTAATATTTTGAAGTTATTTTATTTCCAAAGCTCGCCAAAACCTTTTAAAGCTTGTGTAAAGACGTGCAAATTTCATAGCTTTTACCGTTATTCTCTTTTTAAGCTTATTCTGGCAACACTTTGAAAATTTATATTTATTAGGTCTTTAACTTGTTTTCCACAATATAAAGGTTTTGATATTATTTTGTAATAGCTCTTTCAATGTTATGAGCAGTCCCTTATATAAGAGAACATTACACAGTTTTCGTCCATAATTATTAAAGAATTGAATGACTTTTAATTCGATTTGGGACTTTAACTACTTTAGCATTAAATTATATAACATATAATGATATTTTTTTAAATGTTTTTCATAGCTCTTTTAAATAGGCTTATTAAATAATAATATTTTATACAATGTTCAGAATACGCTTTCCATAAGTGAATGACTAATTTATACACATATAAATATGTATTCTGTTACCAAAAAACTCATTTTTCTCTTTTACAAATCTTTGGTACAGAACTTAGATACAAAGTTTTCTAACTGTGTAGAATTAGATTACTTGTAAGGTATGTGTTAAAATTCTTGTCAATGGAAATTTCAGAATTGTGTATCGTAAACAGCACTCTCCTCCTCAAGTAGCTCTAGGTTTAATGTTTCGAAGTTTTGTAAATCCCTGTTGTTTCATGTGCTTATGTATTTTTACAAATTTTTACTGAATATGTGTTTCTAAAATGTTTCTCAATGATAATGCTTGAAGTATATTCTATTCTAGTCAGTTATAAGAAATATGTAAATGTATTTGTGAAATGTGACTGATAAATCGGTGCTGTCATATATCTTTGTACTGTATATCGTGATTTCATACATATTCATGTTCTATTTATATCTATAAGTGAATGTGTATTTTGAATCTGTAATTTCATCGTACGAACGTAAAAAATTGTATATAAATTAATGTATGAAATTTAAAAAAATTATATGAATTACATAAAAATCTGAAGCCATTAATGTGTTTCGAAATTAAATTATTTTTATTTAAGGTTAAAGTTAAAATTAATAAAAATGTGCATTTTTTTAAATTTTGCATATCAACTTAGACAGTTACATTTTAGTTATAGTAAAAATGCTAAGTAGTTGTATTAAATTGCTAACATATATTTTTATACTATTAAATTATTAAACTTCTATCATTTACGAATTAAAATATTTATTTCAAATCGATTCTAAACATTTAGAATTTTCCTTGAAGTTCAGTGAAACATATATATATCGGGAACGGGCTATAAAAATAAAGAAAGAATGGCTTTTAAAGATGACCTCCCTTCGGCTAAGTGTCTTCTTCACGACATTCTTTCACTCGCTTCATAAAGTTCGTCATTCCAAAATTTTTGGCAAAGAAACACTTTGGCTTTTCGAAGCACTCTAATTATTATTTGGTTTAATCTTCTTGTGGCTATTTCTTTTCTACGGTATAAAAGTACCACTTAAAATATGCTGATTTCGGAATGTTATGCAGAAATTTATGACGAGGGTTTCAAAGAGCATCCTTTTAACTGCTTTTATACCTTTTAAAATTGTGCAAAGCCATGTGTAAATTTCAAAAAATTATTTTGAATAAACAATTGATTATTTTTATCTGGCATCAGTCTTGTTTCCGAATTGCCGAAGTAGGTTAGAATAAATGGAGTAGGTCTCCTTCATATGTTCTGTGCAATGAAAATGAAGCCATAACACATTAAGGTTTGATGTCACGACTTATCGTGCCCGCTGCCATAAGCATTTTTCTAGTTTTGTATTCTGGTTGATTTAGTTTTATTTACATTCTAATCGGTGCTGTCTGCAAGTTATTCATAAATTATTGAACTTTTATAAGTCTCTCGTTTTAATTTTTCTACTTTACATAATTGATTTTCTACTTAATATATAAAAATGTCACAAGGCTTGCAAATAACCGTTTCATATTTAATCAAATATGGGTACATGAAGATAAATGGTAACTATAAGACAAATGTATGCATGATAAAACCTGGAAAACCAGTGAAACTTTCAATGGTATTTTATGTAAATTATGCCTAAAGACACTTTTCTGAACCTACGGACGTTGATATTTGCTTCCAAAATCAATGTAATTTTGTTTAATAGTATGTTTTTGAAGTTTTATCCGTAAGCTGTATGGGAGCCATGATTCTTGACTTCTTTTTTGTGACGTCATACTAACCTCCTTGGAACTCTCGCATTGTCCGTAATTTAAAAGCAAGGAAAGGGGAACGGATTTCAATTTCAAATAAAATTCAGCTGGCAAATAAATATATGTGATCAGAAACCTATTTAAATTTTCATCTGTCTTAGAAAAAGACTTCCCTTTTTATTAATTACTGGAGTGCTATTTTATTCAAAGTAACTAATCGTACGCCAGTCTTAGACAAGTAATTTTTTCTTGCTAATGTGTAACTATACGATTTCCTATTCGTAGCTCATTCTATATATATCAGGAATTTGCTCATATTTCCAAGGAACGTGCCCGATATGTTATGGATATATAAACACATTTAAGTGAAAACACATTTAAGTGAAAATATTTTTATATCTTCATTAAAATAACATTACTTTATATTTAAATAAAATGCTTTAATTGACTAAATGAAAATTTTATAAAAAATAATAATCTTGATAAATTATTTAATTTTATATAAAATGAATTAATTATGTTTCATTGAACAATTATTTAATCATGTACTTATTAGGTTATTACTCTGCTATTTTATTTTTATATTAGTGCATTGGTATACAATATAAGTGCGCTTTCTATTAGACAAATAACATTGTACTTTTTGTGAATATTTTATCTGCATCTTAATGTATTTTTCAAAGTTTTATTTATTTTTCATTTTCTGAATTATTTCAAAAATGAACTTAGTATGACTGCATTACTGTAAATTTATTTTAATAAAGTTGGATTAATCTATTAAGAATCTGTGCAATTGTTATATCAGTTGACATTTTTGCACTGCATTTTCCTTCGCTAAGCAAATTAATTCGCCAAATAAAACAGTTGCTTCAACAAACAACTTATTTAAATAAATCAACTTCTATTCCAGCATTTATTAGCCAAACAATTTGCCTATACGTTGGTTAAGATATATTTTATAAAATCTGACTTTAATGAATTGCTTATTATGAACACTGCAGTAGTTCTCAGTCGAATTATCTACAAAAATATTGCATGATGCAGATACAACATAGAAGGCACGGTGGGGCAGTGGCTAAAGCGTCGAGCTGCAGCATTACAGGTCCGGGGCTGAGCAAGGCTGACTCAGCCTTTCATTTCTGGAGTGGGTCGATAAAGTGAGTACCAAGTGCGCTTGGAGACTAAACACCGGGGTCCTGCGTCAAGCTGACCGTTTGTCCAGGCTAAGATGCACAAGCTGGCCGGAGCACACGATTTTTTTTTTTTTTTCGATTATACTTTTCTCATCCTTTGAATACTACATTATACGTCTGTATATTAATTTCATATTGCGGAATTACAGTTAAAATCAGAAAAGTTGCTTAAGTTTTGCACATATATATACTTATATACTACTCAGCAGCCTGATTTGAATGCATTGTTGTGTGCGTACAGGTTCGTATTAGATTGAATGCACAAGTCTGATCAAAAGTTAATAACATTTATTCTTATCACAAGAAATAAAACAAAGTGCTGAAATTTTTCCTCACATATATTCATACAATATCACATATATTCATAATATCACACAGTAGTTATATATTAAACTACTAAAACGTTAAATAGAACACAATTCAAAGCGCAGAGAAAGCTAATCCGATCTCAAAATTACATCAGCTAAGTAAACAACAACAACTTAGTAAACAACTGAAATGAAATGTTTCTGTCCAGTTTTTTAAAGGTTTTTAATCAGTCACAAGAAGCTTCTGATAATTTCTATTTTCTCTAGGTTTCTGGAAAATGCCACGTGCTCCTGCATTTTTACTTTTTCGGGGTTGCTTTCTCTTAAAACTTGTCACGTGCTGCATTGCACGGAGAAATAAAACGATTTTAATTACAATTGTACTAAAAATAGCTAACTAAATACAAAATCCGTAACAGAATGTAGAAAGAAAATATTCATATTTTGTTCTTCGCAACTTATAGATGGCGTCCGTGACCAGACACCGAATAGCTTTCATTCAAAAAATTTTTAATCGGTAAAATAAAGACTTTTGACTTTTTATTTTAAGAAATACAGAGTTGTACGGTTGCAAACTAAATTTTTGATTCTGTGAGGAATATTTGTTGAAGTTCAATTATTTATTAAGAATTCGCCTCACGAACATTAATAACACTATTTTCGATTTCCGATACGGAAGAACTTAAACGCTTATGAGGTTGTTTAAGAACGACCTTTACTAAAAATAATCTAGATAAACTTTTAAGCATCAATACATTAGATTTTGCTAAGATTACAGCTCCTTTTTCTTCAACTTGATGGTAAATGGCAAAAACGTAATGTGGGTAAACAGGTACTGAAGTTGTGGAACAATAAAGATGACAAATGTTCTAATGAAAAATTTGAAAAATAAATCGAAACTGTTGAACTATATAGTGACAAATTTATATATATCAAAATGAAAGTAACTGCGCTTGAACAGAATTCTAATGAAGGGGACAATATTTTAACTAAAAAAACTGAGATGTTAAAATTACATTTAAACTTCCTAAATTTGATTTAAGTTTAATATCGAAGCAAACGAATGGCTGTAATTCCGGAGTCAATTTAAAAAAATTCATGAAGATTAGGAAATTGACTTAAATAGATAAATATAGATAATTATCATTAATAATAGATAAATATCATTATCTACTGCAATGCACGAAACCTCTATCTAAAGCTAGAAGTCTTGTAGAGCGAGTTCTCCCTGTTTCTGAAAATTATAATAAAGCTATCGAATATTTGAAAGATAAGTTTGAAAGAGACGATATTTCATTTGAAAACAATGAAAGAGACTTCTCTATTAGTAATGAAAAATAATACGAATTCTATCTATAAACGTTTTTAGTTTAAACTGCATAATGAAACAGAAAAACACGTTCAAGCGCGTTGGAATGTTTAGAGGTTACATCCGAGAAATATGCTGCTATAGCTTTAACCTCTTCTTGTACCAGAGCATATTTTGAAGATACGGAAAAGAAACTTTGTCTCAGTTGACAAAAGTATTGCAACAAATAAACTAAAAGTACAAATGACATTCTTAAAGAAAGAAGTTGAATGGGAAGAGAGAATAACAATGGTAAATTTGTGATGATGTCAGAGGTCATGTGATCCTGTATAACTATGACGTCACAAAAAAATCACGTGATCTCTGACGTCATTTGTGACTTTTTTAGTCTGCTTTTGCTACTTTAGGAAAATTTTCTGGCAACACTGTGCTTGAGAGAAATAATAGACAACAGATTCTCCTGGCTTCCTCACATTAAGGGTCTTAAATAAAGGTTGTATAAGCTTTCTAAGACGATCCAGATAACAGCAGCCACTAGCTGCATCTCCTCTCAGATGTTCAAGGCATGGTATGGCACCGTTGCTGAGCGCATACAACTTCGGGTTGTTACCATGTAGATGCCAGTATTACGAAACATAGACAACAACCAATAAGTTAATTTGGCCCAAAGACCATTCCTGTTGGGCATCTACTGAGTATTCCGAACAACTGCAACAACTGTTTTAAAACTTATCATCAAGACTTCCGGCCCTACACTTGGTACTGCAGAGCGAGGATGTTATAATGAGGAGGGGCAGACTGAAAGAAAACGTTTATCTTTGTAATTGCACCTCGGACTAGGATAATAACATTTCCCATTCCCCTTGCCATCGTACTGACTTCAATATAGCAGTAAGCAGTAATCTTTCATTTGCATTCCAGCAGTCTGTATACTGATGGCTCCAGAGGACAGTTTGGTACCGGCAGTGCATGCTGACCATGACTTCATCCTAAAATTTCAATGTTCCAGGCAGAGCTTACAGCCTCAAAAGCGGCTCTGTAGTTTACTATAATCAATGGATAGTACAAAGTAATATATGCAACTTCAATATCAAGCTTGCAGGCCATTTAGAGCATCCGCAATAATCCCACAATCGAAGTCATACAAAAACAATTAATTTCGATTCCTGCAAGTCTGAGACCCAAGTTTCAGGGAGTATCAGACCATAGTGGAATTAAAAGAAGCAGCAGACGTGATTGCGAAAAGTGCAGCTAACGAACCCTACTTGAGTAGCATGAATGTGCGCTTTCCGAACTCTTATCTGAATTAATGAAACAAAGGCAAAAGCACTTGAAGTCGAGCATCACGGGCAGAAGACTTTACAATTTTTATCCAAACATAGGCCAGAATTTAAATACCGGCTCTTCGCAATTATCGAAGTACATGACAGGGCCCAGTCCATGCATGGTTGGTCTTCAGAGATTTAGCCTCAGAGACAGCGACAGTGCATTTGTGGCAATACTGGTGACCCCGATCACTATCTCTATAATTGCACACAAACAATGAATTCTCATTTAAAAAAAACCGATGAAACTAATATTCCGGCGTAGATCAGGAATACAATTAAGAATAAATACGCTCTCAGCCGCATAACAGATTCTACTCACATTGCCAAGACCCCCCCCCCCGAATTGCTGACAGCCTTGAATAGCTTCTCTGCTACTTTCCTCCGACACCATGCGGTTCGCAGTTCATCTTGTATTTATATTAATTTACTTAAAATCTTGTTTTGTGTGCTTTTATAGTTTAATAGTACTAGATACCGCTATGTATTCTACCCCAATTAGATTTTTATTATTTTCCTTTACATTATCATTTGCGTAGAGGTATTTACAAGTCTGTTGTATTTAAGTATGTAATGTAAGTATCACCCTGCATTTTCATTTTAGCAAACATCGAACATGCCCTCACCTTGCTATTCAGTTTTCTTTTATTCCCGATATTTTACTGTTTAATGTATTGCACAGAATTGCAAAATTTGATTCTGCCCCTACGGTAATATCGTAACATACGCAACTAGACACAGATATGTATGCTACTACAATTAGATTATTATTCTTTTCCTGAATGTTAATATTTGAGCATAAATATTTGTACGTTAGCTATATTCAAGTATGTATGTAAGTATTATCCTACATTTTTTATTAGCAAATCTTTTATATATACCCAAACTTTGAGACTCTGTTTTCTTTTATTTCAATTTTATTATAATGTATTCTTCTGTTTTTCTGTACATTTTTAATGAGTCTGATGTATTTAAGTATGTATGTAAGTATTATATTGCAGTTTTCTTTTTGCAAGTCTTGTATATGTCATTTTTGTTTTCCTACTAAAAGACAGACCCCGGGAGCAAATCATGCAGCTAAGTTCATAAATAGTTTTGATAATGGGCTTTAATGGAAGAGAGGCTAATTCAGGCTAGTGGAGGACTGCATTATTATCAGTGTAAAAGTAAAATATGAGAAAAGACTAAAACGAACTCATAAACTTTAATTGCTTAAAGCAGCAATTGCCTCTCATAATAAAACAATTTTTATTGTATTCTTTCTAAGATAAAAACAGTTCAACAGTTTCTGTGATTTGGGAGAAAGCTTTTTATGAACAACCATCAGTTGTTAACTAAAATTCGAACAAAATAGCATACCAAAGAATAAATATTGGATAACTAAGGCAACAAAAATCGGAGTATGTTACAGAAATTTGCAGGACAAGTTTTGAAAGTTTAAATAAAATCTCCTTCTTCAGCTGCAGGAGGGAAAATGACGAAGAAGAAGCTTATGTTCAAGAGATAAAAATAAATTAGAAAATTTGGAAATGTTCTAAATAAGAAAAGAAACAGAGCCGTGAGCTTCATCTTTTAATAAAGTAAAAACAGTTATGAATTATTTTCCTTAAAAGCTGAAGGTTAAGACATATTAGATTTAGGCTGATACTTATCGCTTTAGTTTTTCAGTACAGATAATAACTGTGTAATCCATTTTGCATTAGGAAAAGTTTTCGCAGCTTCAATTCTAGTTGCGTTCCTTATTTTGCATGCATTGTACGACTTGAACAGAAAAATATTGTTTCTGTAGATTTTGACTCAATTTAGCTTTCATCCTAGTGTCTGTTATCAACATTAATATATCGTGAAGGTTTTAGATGTGTCTTGCTTAAAGCTTTTCATATGGAATAAGTATAAAGGCAGATAAAGGTACACCTTCCTGATTCCTCCCTTGATGAAGTATTCCATCATATGTCTCAATAACATTTTCATTCATTTTATCACAGTAATAATGTTTTAAATTTCAAGGTCATTACCACCAATGTTAATTCATACATCCTAAAACAAGTTAACACAGATTCCGATCAGATACGACCACGAAATTTTATTAAGGTTGCATAATCTTTTTTCTTCATCTTGATTTAAAATGCCTATCTCTGTACCTTTCAATGTTGATTTTTATTTGTATTTAACTACATTCAATTTTCTGCAAATTTCTTCATAGATTTAGTAGCCCATACTTACAGAAATATATAAACAAATTCCATAGCCCTGTCATTTTGTGTAATCTAATGCAGGTAAATTTTCACTTGCGCTTTAATTAGACATTGTTGCACCTGTTGAAATTAAAATTCTGTTTTGTGTTATCTGCAATATTATGAGTGCATCACACCCACCAGAGATTAAACCCGTGGTGAAATTTCAAGCCCTTTGTTAAGTTTGTCTGTAATTTTTTAGCCTTTTGATCCTTTTGTTTCCTTATTTATTTCGAGAAAGGCGCATCTGTATGTCATAATAATACTTATCATAATCTTTCTCTAAAAATTATGGTTTTCTCTGGTGCCGCGTAAGTTTCACCAAACGCGTTGTAAATTTCATAAAATTTAAACAGATAGTGCTAAATGCAGGGTACGTTTAACAAATTTATCACTGAATGTTAAAAAGTTTTAACATGGGCGCAATGGTATAAAGTCTCGTTGTTTATTTTGTAATACCTACTGTCAGTATAAATAACTCCGCTAGCTCAGTTTGAATGAGAATAAGGTGTTACGTATGTTCTAGAGGTGAATTATCACCAGCACAACTTAACAGCCTTAACAGACTTAATTCTTAACAGACACAGTAGTAAAATAACATTAAATTCTATCTATCTCACCACTTGTGATAGATGAAATTAAAATATGCAAACATAAAATTCTCAGCAAACTAGATTGGTTTTTTTTCAACACAAGCTATTTTTTAGATTTTCTATGAGTTCAACAATTTTAATCTAATCTGAACAGAGACTACAAGCTTTGCCTATTCCTCGACAGAAATTCTAACACAGGACTTACCAAAAATATAATTTATCTTCAAGCTACAATATCTCAATCAAGACTAGCACTGGAGTCGCCAATAGAAATTAATTTAATGGGAAAGGCAGCAGTACACCCCAGGCCAAACTCCTACACAGATATTCGTAATTCCTATACCTCATTATAGTAAATCTACTTACCACAATATATGTATCAAATGATATCAAACTTATATATGAAAAAATATAAGCTTAAACCATTTCGTTTGCTAATATTTATTTACTGAAATATTAAACTAAAAATAAATTGAAGAAACAAATAAAATACTTTAATTAATCATTTATTTCTGATATTTATTTTCTAGATATTGAAACTCATGGTTCTGGTCAAATTTTCTCAGTGGTAAAAAGCTTATCTGGCCAAAAGGGAAGAGAGTTAATTTAAATCTGAATCAGAAACCTGTAAGATCTCCGTAATATTGTAGGGTTTATATTTATTTTAACTAACATTTATTTTAAGTTTAAACTATCTTTCCTGTCAAGCCTTACTTTCCCCTGGAATTGCCAATGCCAGAGTATGTAAATTTTAGTAGAACGCGCAAGGATTCAAATTATCAGCGGAAGTATTCTGAGTTAAATAGAAAGAAAACGAGTTCGAGGTGTGCTGTTCTTACTTCACGAGCGCGGAGGTAGTTAGCCAGAAATTGAAGAACCCCGCGTTTCGGCCGGTGTGCTTGCCTGGAAGAATTGTTAATCGTTCAAGTGATCTTCAAGTTTGCTGAATTAGCAGCGGTATTGTAAAACGCGGTGAGGTTAGTTACTTTTAGAGAGCCTCGTAGTTAGAGTCTTGTCTTTAGTTTCTTTTCAGGTTATTATTTTTATTTTACCGCCGAGTTGGCGTAGTTTGTGAGCGTCAAGAGCACGCACTTGTAATTTATTACGTTGAATAAAAAGGGACTTAAACCCTTAACAAGACTCTGTCATTTATCCAGTTTCAACGGTCACCGCTTGGTTGCGTGCAAGTTCGAGGCGCGCAATGCTACATTGGCGCCCGAACACTTATCGAACTGAAATGGCCGAAAATCGGATGGAAGCCGCTGGACAACACCAAGAAATGACAAGCCAATTGGAAGGATTTGGATACCTGGTCCAGACTTTGAGAGCGTCAATCAAGCCGAACGTCAATTTCGACGGAAAAAATTCGGTGGCGATATTTCTAGAAGGCCTAGAAAATCACTTTCAGCTCTACCCTGTGCCTGAAAGACAAAAAGTTGCCATCGCCACATCCGCACTAAGAGGACAGGCCGCGCTATGGTGGAAAAAGATAGGCAAATTTTTATTAGGGGAATTTGGGAGCCAGACATATACATTTGAAAATTTCAAAAAATCGTTAGTAAAGGCCTTCCCCATAGTGAAAGATCGAGCAAGGCTGGAAGCCGAACTATATAGTTTCTATCAACGGGATATAGAAGAGTTGACGGACTTTATTCTACGAAAAATTAAGCTGACGGATATGCTGTATGGGAATAAATCCGATGCGGAGATTATTGAAATAATCTTACCAAGATTGTTACCCGCTGTTCAAGACTACTTCGAAATTAGAAACCCAAGCACATTGCAGGAGCTCTTCGAATTGGCGGTGAAGTTTCAAAATCGCAGAATAGCGGAAAAGGTAGAGGGGCAACGTATTCTCAAAGTACCCGAAGGAAATCTTCAAATGAGGAAACCAGAAATGGAAATCGCTCTTATGGGGGAAAGAGCTATCAAGCTAACTCATCGAAACTCGAAGGTCAAGGCCCAAAAAGAAAATTCGAAAATAAACATCCGCGTACCCAGTAGGCACAAATTGAAAGGAAAGCTTTAAACGAGTAGAGGGGCCTGTGAAAGGAAGGGTCCAGACCCCGGAAGTTTTAAAAAAACCCTCAAAAAGACATTTAAATACTGTCATCGTAAAAAACTCACATCTACCAATTATACAAGTCCTGGTTGGCGATGTACCAGTAGAAGCCCTCATCGATACAGGAGCAGAAGGAAATTTTACGAGCGAAAATTTCTTCAAAAAGAATTTTTATAGGGTACGATTATTTAAAACCAAAAATACGGAAATTATAGCGGCGCAAGGAAAAACATGTCACTGCATCAGGAAATTATCATTAAACATACAGGTAAAAGAGGAAAGCCTGAAAGTATTAATTTTTGTAGTGAAGAATCTGCAAAATCCTCTTATTTTAGGTATGGACTTTTTAAGGGCCTCGAGGGCCATGCTGAATTTTCAAGACAGTTCCGTGGTGCTGGAGATGGACCAGAGGGTGGTGGAACCTGTTGAGAAACCGCAAGTGGACCTTAGCCATCTGAATGACCACGAAAGGCAAGCCATACAGCAAGTGGTGAGTAATTTTTCTAACTTGTTTTCAGAAAAGCCGGGAAATTGTCAAATAGTTACGCATAAGATACAATTAACTGCCGAAAAACCTTGTAGGACTAAACCTTACCGCTATGACAAACAAAAAGACGTAATCATCGAAGAACATATTCAGGAGATGTTAAAGAATAAAATAATAACGCCCATAAATAGTGAGTACGCGAATCCAGTCGTACTATGTAGGAAAAAGAATGAGTTTCCTCCTTCGGATAAAAGGGCTTGGAGGTTTGCTATCGATTACAGAAAACTAAATAGCATTACTAAATTCCCAGTTTACCCTTTGCCGGTTATAGAGGAAATTAATAGACAGATCAAATCGACAAGATACATGTCTACTTTGGACTTAACGTCTGGCTACTATCAAATAGCTATGAGACCCGAAGACGTACATAAAACCGCGTTTATAACAAAATCGGGCACTTATGCATTTTTACGCATGCCCTTTGGGTTGTGTGGGGCCCCATCAACATTCCAGAGAGCTATGGACATTGTTCTAAAGCCTGTCCTAGGAAAATCAACTTTAATTTATCTAGATGATATAATTATAACGAGTAGTATGTTGGAACAACACATGAATGATCTAGAACAAGTTTTTAAATTATTAAAAGAGGCCGGTCTTACAATTAACGCCTCAAAATGCAATTTCGCAACTAAAGAACTTAAATATCTCGGTTATAAAATTTCGCAAAAAAGTATATAAACGCAAGATTCAAAAATAAAAGCCATCAAGAATTTCCCACCGCCCAACACCGCCAAGAAACTTTCTTCTTTCCTTGGGTTATGTTCTTACTATCGGTCTTTCATAGAAGATTTCGCTAATATTGTTGAACCACTCTTAGTAATCAAAAGAAAGAGAGGTAAATTTACGTGGACAGCGGAAGCAAATACAGCATTTGAAAGATTAAAAGAAGCGCTCATCAATGCCCCTGTTTTAAAATTCCCGGAGGGGGACGAAAACCTGCAAATTGCAGCAGATGCGTCAGACTATGCGGTGGGTGCGGTTCTTATGCAAAATAGCCATCCTCTGGCATTTTTTAGTAAAACGTTGAATCAGACACAAAGGAATTATACAGCTACAGAAAGAGAAACATTAGCCGTATTAATGGCTGTACACAAATTTCGAGTTTATTTCGGCAAAGCGCCAGTAACAGTCTTTTCGGATCATGCGGCTGTTGGTAGACTTTACTCGGGGAAAAACCTAACGCCCAGGTTAATAAGATGGGCTTTAAAACTCCAAGAATATAATATCAGAATAAAATATAAACCGGGTAAGGAAAACAATGTAGCTGACGCACTTTCTCGTATAAAACTGGACGATGAAGGAAATAAACTTAAATGCGCTGTGTTGACTTCAAAAATTTTAGATTCTAGAGATACGATTATCACTGAACTGAAAGCTGATCCTGAATTTGGAAATATCTATGCATATTTGAAAGACCCCGAAAGCTTTGAGGACACAGATATCGATGCGATAAGAAATAGAGCAGAAAACTACGAAATAATAGATAATTTATTGTTTTATACAAAAACAACAAACGAAAATCTTCAGTACAAACCAGTCATCCCAGCCTCGCTTCGATTAAGCATTTTGAAGGAATTACACGACGCGAAAACAGCGGGTCATTTAGGGGTCAGAAAGACTTTAAAAAGGGTACGCGAGGCGGTATATTTCCCGCAATTATACAAAATAGTAACGGCGTATGTCAGGTCCTGCAATCAATGTCAGTTAATAAATGATATTAATTACAGCCCGGCCGGGTACTTAAATAGAATTCGCGCTACATTTCCGAATGAAATTTTAGGCATAGATCTTCTTGGTCCCTTCCCTCAGAGCGAGTTAAATAAAAAATCGTTTTCTTTTAGTAATAGTAGATCATTTTTCAAAATGGACAGAAATTGTTCCACTTAAACGCGCGTCAGCCAAAACAGTCGCAGATGCATTCTTACACAGATACATTTTAAAATACGGTGCACCGATAAAAGTCATTAGCGATAACGGAAAACAATTCATTAGTCAAATATTTGAAAACATATGCAATGGACTTGGCATACGCCATATCAAAATGGTTCCGTATAGACCACAGGCAAACATAGCAGAAAGAGTGAATAAAAACATAGTAAAAATAATTCGCAGTTACGTGAGCACACATCACAAGCGCTGGGATGGCTACATAAATGAATTAGCTTATGCTTTAAGAACGGCAAATCACAATACTACGGGAAAAACCCCAGCAGAATTATTTTTAGGCCGAAAGTTAATTACGCCTTTCGATAAATTATTCTTTGTGCAACAAAGAGAGCAAGAGTTTAAACAGAAAGATGTGCAAAAACTTATTGATCAGGCGCTTAAAAGCTCGGATACGGCAAGAAATAAGCAAAAAGCATATTATGATAGAAAACGCCGTGAAGCAGATTTTAAAGTTGGGGATAAAGTATTGAAGCGGAAATTTTCTTTATCAAGTGCCCCAGACAATTTTACGGCAAAGCTAGCTCCAAAATTTGAAGGCTCCTATGTAATTCAGGAAATCAAAGGAGTCGTATTATATCTTAAGAACGAGAGAGGGGAGATTTGTAAAGCAAGTCCCGACCAGGTGAAAAAATACTATAATCCAAATGATTTTGAAATCCTTAAAAGTTTCTTGCAGGACTCAAGTCTAAACGAAGTAGAAGGTCCAGAAATAACAACTGTTCCACCACCCAAGAAGCAGAGAACTGAAGAGAGACCTAGCCCTTCTACAACCCGGACGACGGTACCAAAAAGAAAAAATAAAAACTTTCAAACTCCAGCATTTAAGAAAAACAAGAAGGAAGATGCACCCCGTAAAGAAACCGTGGTAAAGAGAAAAACACCACCTACAACGTATCGCAGGAGAAATTATACATCAAGGAGAACGCTCCCAGGGCCAGAGAGTCAGGTGCCAGCAATGCCGCCGTTCCGGAAAATGAAACGGCAGCAGGAGGAACAAAAATACCAGGAACAACAGAAGAAATTCAAGAAGGACTCCAGACCGGAGGACGTCAAGACCAGCCGTCCCATGGAAAAACGGAAACGACAACAACCCGACGAGTACTCCGCCAAGAGGCCAGCATGCAGAGGACGCAAAAGAAAAACTAATGTGGACGACACTCGGAGGTCAGTAAGGAGAAGATTGACGTCCATGAAACCTATAACAGGGGAACAATATTGCCAGAAAAGAATGACGGAGTTTCAATCATCGAAAACTCAAAGATAAGTTAAAATCTTCTATAATTTTTTTTTCTTTTGTTCCGAAATGTTATGCATAAGTACGAAGTTCTATGTTTTGACGAAAGTCAATATGTCTCGGTTGAGACTTAGTTTTGTTTTACTTTATTTAGCTAAGGCAAAAGTATTATATTCTTTAAGTATAAAAGCTAAGAACAAGCATTTTCTGTTGGTCGAAAGACTAATTCTGTTATGTTAAAGCCAAAAATTGGCCGAAGATAAAAATAACTTCGTATTCTTGTATTAATAAGAATTTTAGTTTCAGTGCCGCCAGCTTGGCGAAGAATGAGTAAAGTAAAAATTTATTTTCTCTTATTCATTTTATGGTAAATTGTAAAAATCATATGTATTAAAATTTTGTAAATGTACGTAAATACTTGAATGTTATGTAAAAGTAGAATTTAGTCTAGAAGCATAAAATTTTAGATGCTAAAAGTAAAATGCTCAAAAGGAATGAATTCAAAATTTAAGTATTAAAC
This sequence comes from Stegodyphus dumicola, assembly GCF_044657685.1. Taxonomy (NCBI): domain Eukaryota; kingdom Metazoa; phylum Arthropoda; class Arachnida; order Araneae; family Eresidae; genus Stegodyphus; species Stegodyphus dumicola. The sequence goes on along the minus strand of NC_140774.1, from coordinate 102,064,302 downwards.
TGTAGATAAAGTCATGCTTTAGAGCGAAAGCCTGCATGTTTAAAGATGAATGAGGGGGAAGTTAGAATGAATGTGTTTTGTAGGGTTCTCCACCTACACTTGAATTTTTAAGAATGTTAAAGTAGCTCATCGAGTTGTAGAATGTCGAGTAAGGTGTGTCTATTTGGTCGTTGAATTCTAACAAATCATGATGGTTAGGGGAAGTGTTGTAAGACTAAAACACGAATATTCCCGTTTGACACCACACATGGTGGAGAGCCAGCGTAAAGTTAAATTAATGCTTGAAAAATTGAATGAATGTGAATTAAGCAATAACTATGGAAAACAAATCGTTTAAAAACAAAAATTTATTGTGTCAAGAAAGTGTAAATTATAATGTATTTAGAAAGATCCTGATACTTATTCCTTCCAGATGCTGGAAGGAAAAGATCAAGATTGATTGATGAAGTCCAGGAAAAGTTGCTGTAAGAAGAGAGAGTTATAAGTATCCACAGAAATTTAGTATACAATTTGTTACATAAGATTTTTTTTTGTGTAAACGAGGTTCTCGAGAGTTAGTTCAGAATTATAGAAACTTACAACAGGTCGTTTGTAGGACCTGCTTCCAAGTTTTCCAAATTCTGGCAGCGGCAAATGTAGGGTTTATATTTATTTTAACTACCATTTATTTTAAGTTTAAACTATCTTTCCTGTCAAGCCTTACTTTCCCCTGGAATTGCCAATGCCAGAGTATGTAAATTTTAGTAGAACGCGCAAGGATTCAAATTATCAGCGGAAGTATTCTGAGTTAAATAGAAAGAAAACGAGTTCGAGGTGTGCTGTTCTTACTTCACGAGCGCGGAGGTAGTTAGCCAGAAATTGAAGAACCCCGCGTTTCGGCCGGTGTGCTTGCCTGGAAGAATTGTTAATCGTTCAAGTGATCTTCAAGTTTGCTGAATTAGCAGCGGTATTGTAAAACGCGGTGAGGTTAGTTACTTTTAGAGAGCCTCGTAGTTAGAGTCTTGTCTTTAGTTTCTTTTCAGGTTATTATTTTTATTTTACCGCCGAGTTGGCGTAGTTTGTGAGCGTCAAGAGCACGCACTTGTAATTTATTACGTTGAATAAAAAGGGACTTAAACCCTTAACAAGACTCTGTCATTTATCCAGTTTCAACGGTCACCGCTTGGTTGCGTGCAAGTTGGAGGCGCGCAACGCTACAATATAATTAAAATACTATAAGAGATGGGTTTTCTGAACACAGATGCTATTTACCCTCAACTAAAAGAACTTACTACAAAACAAGTAGGCTGTTTTGAGTGATTGTCATCCTCTGCTAATGTCTGTTGCTTAAAATCTTCAATAGTTCTTGAGCCCTCAGATGAGTACTGAACAGAAGAGCAAAGAAGAAATTCACGGGTAGTTAAGGTAACCATCAGACTCAAATCTAATCTTATCTTACTCTCTCCTCTTTATAGCTCCTTTATTTCGGTACCTGCTGTGAACAGCTGACGAAGTAATAAGATGGTAAAACTTAATTAAAATGAAGGCTAGAAAAAACGGCGGTTGGCAGAATAATATTATCTTATACACTGTATCTTTAACATTTTTTTTACTTATTTCGTATTGCTATATATTATCAAAAAGGTTTTATCATCTTATTATCCGTTTCTCACCTCCTCATTCAGCACTTACTTTCAGGATCTCATTTATTACTAATTAGGACCTGTTAATTTTCCCTCTAGGTTCTTCTATTATAGCTGGCAGGGTTAACAACACCCATTGCTTTTGTAGTCACTGGTACGCAGGAACCTGATTGCGTTCGGTCCTGCAAAAGATTCTCGCAAGTTAATTAAGATACCTTGAGGGAATTCTGTTCTATAGATAAACCGTAAAGTTTTAATAAAAGTCAGCTTACTATTAACTGATACCACCTATAAGTAAGGTCAATCACAAAGTAGCATCATTAACTGAAATGCTTAAATTTTTTAAAAAAAAATTCAAAAATAATGTATAAGTAAAAATTACCTAAAATAAAAACAAAATGGCTTAATATTAAATGGAATATTTAGTAAATATTCGTTAGATGTAATCACCAGCATTTAAATTATAGCTTTTAGAAATTTAAAATATTTCTTGTTAAGTATTGGAGCTACCACTATCTTCTACACAGAAATAATTTTTTGTTTTTTAATTATTTATTACGCCTTAGATAAAAATTCTAAAGTAGGACATATTCAGTTTTATATTAAATGTTAACGATCACAAGCCGACTATGGGTTTCGTCCTCATGCGATGCTTCTCTTCCTGAAATAAAGAAGTCCTCTTCTTTACTAATAATGTTTTATTATATAATTTTCTTCCCAAATTTCTCACTTTTTTAGATATGCTTCCATTTATTTCGTGTTCTTTTTGCGAAGTTTTACTCATATTTACTTGATTCTTGGTAAAGATTTATTCATAATGCCGTGAAACAGTTTAGAAATTCATAAAAAAAACTATCCAATATATTTTCTTATACTTACGCTAGATTTTATTGTAATGAAATGAAAGCAAACTTTCCAGGTTTTTAAAGTAATATTTTGCTAAGGCTTAGTGTCCATATTTTCTTATACGATAGGCCTTTTAAGCAATTATCCATTTCGTATCACATGTATGTCGACATATCACGACTAACAAATCATCAATACAGGCTGTGGAGATTAGCGACAAACGAGACAACAAGATGAGGTTTCTGACTACCCCCTTCCCAAGAAAAGTTAAATAATAGGTCTGACCATAGCGAGGCTCGCGACCACGTACAGCTCTTTCATGCAAGGGGTGCGGCTGTTATGCAAATAAAACAAATATATGAAATATGGCAAACTAAAATTACTCACTATGTAAAAGAAAGTAATTATTTTATTTAATTTCCTCTTACAAAATTATTAGTTAGCTTAAATTCATCGATATCCAAACCTAATTATTTTATTTCTTTCTTAATTAATTAAAAAAACTTAATAATGTTGCTCAAAAACCTAATAATTTTTTCTAAATCAGGCATTATAATGCAGTCAAAGTGCATATTATAGCTCGAAGAATAAAGTCGAAAGCAATAAAAATGCCGTTTAAATATCTGTGTCTATTAAACTTAACCTTCAGAAAAGATGATAATTTAATGTTTCTCAGAGTCCCAAACAATTGAGCTATCTACATGAAATTGTTACTTAAACTCTGCTAATAACAATATCAAGATTATTACGCTACAAACTTTTGCTTACACTTTTCGACCAAGGTCAATCAGCCTAGTGACGTTAACGTTGTCGACGAACACTCGTAAAGCCCTATTTCCATTAGGATGATACAAGTGCGTTGCTTATGTGGTTCCCAATTAGTGAACGAACTGACTTTGATTCGCATCTTTGATCCGGTAACGTCACTATCTTGAGCGTCAAAAAGAGAAATGTTTGACTCCGAAAAACGTAATCTTGTCTGTCTACTGAAGTTGGTATGCATCACCTTAATTGCGGCTGAGTAAAGCACTAACTGCTGCCCTCAAAACTGGGATCATAGGTGTATGTTGCTAGTCATCCTTCAGATGAGCTAATATCTTGTGGTTTATTTTTTTCCAAAATTGGTTTGCCATTGCAGCTAATGCCGGGTAACGGTTAGTCGAGTATTAAGACTAGTTAAATAATAATTTTGTAAAAAAAAAGTATTTTAAAGGCATTTTTCCTATTCAGACATCATATCTTCATCTACTTTTACCCAAAACATTGCATGAGATTAAAATTTCAGAACTTATCTACCATTTGATTGTTATTTTTCATACATCAGAGTCTAATGTATGGATAATGATGTAATGTATGCTTTTGTGCCTTGACTTACTCCATGGTCCAGACCACAGTGTCATACACAAACCTCATGTACCTATATATTAAATTTTTATAGTACGTGCGGGTATAATTTTGGCTTTCGTGAGGTTTTTCTAATCGGAAAGGTTTGTTATGTGCATTAATAAGCCCTACTAATTTTGATAATTCATACTAAATTTAATATTTATCTCTAGCATTTAAGATTGGATCGTTGTTTGAAACCTGGAATTTTTACACCATACGAAAGTAGTGATTATAGTAATAATCAACAGACAGAAAATAATGAAATTAACGAAGGTGAACGACCTTCAGAACCTGTTAGTAAAAAAAGAACGAAAATTCGCAAGTACTACAAATAATATCTTAAATTTGGATTCTCACCGATTGGAGATGAAAAATGGCCTATTCCACTTTGCCCCATTTGTTCTGAAAAATCTAACAAAAATGCGTGAAACCCGGCAACTTAAAAGCATCATTTTGAAACAAATCACAATCAAGACAAAGGTAATTCCAATCGATCTTTTGAAAACAAATTTAAGGATTTAAATAAATCTCGAAAAGTAATGCGTTGTTTTACAGAAGGTGATAATCAGAAAATCCTAGAAACTTAGAATTGCTTGTCGCTTTTAACTACGAAATGCTATGGACACGATTAGCGCAACTTTATTCAAGCCGGCATGCCAAATAATTGAAGAAGTAATGATAGGCGATAGGGGAAAGGAAACTTTTGGCCGAATATCCCTCTAACATGATACAGTTCGTCCAGTGATATTGCGAATTTCTGCAAATATTATGGCTTTTGTTCAGTACGAAAATGACCAAGAAATTTATGAAGACTTTATTTTGCCAAACTCTATCAGATCATAAAAACAGGAAAAGATATCTATGAGTAAACTTATGCGATAAATAAAATTGATTGGAATAAATGTGCTGAAGATGGAGCAAAAGTTGTGGTCGGAATTAATAAAGAACGTGTTGCAAGGATTTAGAATGTTGCCCAAAATGTCATATCCACACGTTGTTGCATTCACAAAGAGACTTTGGCATCGCGTAAGATTCCCGCCGATCTATGTAAAGTTCTGGATCTAACTGTGAAAATCATTAACTGCATTCAAAGACGGGCTTTGAATGCACGACTTTTTTCTCAAATATGTGGAGAAATGGGAAGTAGTTGTATCAGCTTCTTTTTCATACCGATGTTCTTTGAATGTCTCGAGGGAAAATGTAAACCATTATTTGAACTTAGCTATGAACTTGAGGTTTTTCTTAATGATAGGTTTGAGCTGAGAAACTGTTTTCATGACTGGAAAGTGCTCTGTAAATTGTCCCACTTAGTAGGTATATTCTCTGTTTTAAACTGTTTCAACTTATCGTTGCAAAGAAATGCCATTGTTTCACGTTCAAGATAAAACTACCAAAAACCAAAATTTAAATTTTTGGAAAAAGAGAGCTCGTAATGGAGATTTTGACTCATCTCCATTACAAGCTCTCAGAACCGAACTTGTTATAAACTGAACTTGTTATAACTGAACTTGCTTAAACCGAACTTGTTATAACCTGATGGAGATTTTGACTCATCTCCATCAGTTTATAACAAGTTCGGTTAGTAAAACTAATGATAATATTCTAAAACGCATTACATTCTAAACGCATTTAGAGAACTTATAAGTGGGCCTAAAAAACTATTTTTTTATTTAAACAAAAATATTGAATGAATAAGATATCCGTTCAACATTAATACAACATCCATGCCAGAACGTTTATCACTTACAGAAGTGTAATTGCTGGAATTAGCTTGACGGATTCTTGAAACATAAACACAAGGAGTACATTAATTCAGAAGTCAAACAACAAAAATCAGCGTTATATTTTCAAATTTTCACAGCACTAGTTTCTATGGTGGTTCGGTAAAACCATCGAAACTGGTCCTGTGAAAATTTGAAAATATAACGCTGATTTTTGTTGTTTGACTTCTGAATTAGTATTTGTTCGGCGGGTTTTTGTGTCTTAATTATAAGGAGTATACTTTAATATCATTCTGGTTGAAAATTCAACATGTTAGACAGTTTTAACAGAGAAAGTCCTGAAATACATCTTGCCTTTTACAACTTCATATTAATTTGAAATTGCTTTTTAGCATTTGTAGACATTACGACAAAAAAGAACAGCATCTCAGAATAAAATTAACAACTAGGAAATCAAATTATGATGATATATCTTCTCAATATAAATAATTTCATCCTCCTCATAGATTATAATGAATGTTATTAACATAACTTTTATTTACAGTGTTATGTTATAACTTTTATTTAAATAAAAGCTATAACATAACTTTTATTTACTTTAATTACATTTTATTATTAATGATATTTCCGTTTATTATTATTTTGTTTATGTACTAAAGAAAAAAAAGAAATATATTTTGACTGATACTAAAGTGTATGCATTTTGTAAGAAGGGTGCTCAGTGGTGCACAAATATCGAAAATTTAGGTCTGCTATTCAAAAATCTAGTAACGCTATTTATAGTTTTACGTTACGTTCTTATTTTATGTTTCTTTATTTTTTTCTCGTTGATAAGCTATTGTCTCCATACACGTCTTTCCAGATGATACGAATGCAATAAATTATTTTAAAGAACGGTTGCTGTACAGCGGAACAACAAACGATCATAAGTCATCATTTTCGAAAGTAGTTGAACTGAATTTTAAATATCTTTTGAATGCGTGCAGGCACTTAAAAATGATGATTTGGGCTAGAATCGAATGAGTGTTCTGTTTTTAGCGATAAGAGCTTATCATATCTAAATGCAAAATGTGTTTTTCATTTCCTCGGGTCTTTGCTTTCTGGCTCCAGTTAAGCAAAATAATAGTAGCTTCGCAATCATGTATAATAAAGAACAGTATACGAATAAATAAGCAAATTATTTCTATTATTGTCGTGTTAAAGCATGCGAAAACACTGTTAATGAATTTGGCCTTATTCGAGTCAAAAGTTCGGCTCTCAAAAAAACTTTACGTGAAAGTTTATTTTAAAATATAATTGGATTTAAAAAAAAAAAAAAAACTCATTTTCTCCTTCAAACTAGAATTTGAATTTGTAAAGACAAAAATTAAAAATTTGTCTTTAAAAGAAAAACATTCCTTTGAAATCAGGGAGAAAAATAGCCTCAAACTTGCTTTAATTTTAAATAAAACCGTATCAGTTTCAAAGACGATATGACACGATTTGCCATATTCTAGGAGCTAGAATTCAGGACCATGTGGGCGTTCTCGGAGTGAATGACTGGACCACCCTGAAATGTAGTAAAAAAAAATGCACTTTTGTATTGATGCACGTAAAGTATATGTATAATGCATGTGATTCGTATCACTGTTTTTGATAATCTATTGTGACTAAACTCGAATAAAAAATGTTTAAAAATTTTTCATGTAAATATATGTCTCCATATCCTTTTGAAACTTTCCTGCGGATGCTTATTTCCAGAACATCTGATGTATGAAAAATTAATTTCAATCATTGTAAAGCTTACAATACGCACGTTATTATTAGCATGTATACATGCTCAGTTCTAGCATTTTCAGCCCCCTAGGGGATTAGTACATATTATACACAGATCAGTACATACTAGCGCACCGCATAAATTAAACGTTCATTAGTTCAAAGCGAAATGTGTTTTTATTTAGTTGTCGTACGTAAGACCAACTTTTACATAATTTTAAAAATTTCTGATTTTTGATTTCCTTTGTTGTTTATGTCAATAATGCCCCATGAGTGACATTTCTTTTTCTATGGCCTTCATTGCAGTTTTCCAGTTTGCGAAGAAATTATAAAATAATAATTCACTGATTTAAAATTTATGCCATTTTTACAGGATCTTTATTTTCTGTCTCGTTCTCTCTCTCCCTTTAAATGAGCATAAGCATTCGCCTACAGCGGCCAAATTTTGGAACAGCAATTCTTTCTCGCAAACAAACAAGATACAATTCATTCAATCTTTTCGATTTTTAAAGACTATCTAAATATTGTAATAATTACCTATTAGCAACCACTTGACAAAGTTTGACGTTTCTTTAAAAAAATGCTAATTTATAATTATAAAAAAGTAATGAATAATATCTTCAGGCATGCCTATTATTATATACATGTTTGAAGGTCTAATTAATATTTATCCCAAAAATCTAATAAACATATTTACAGAGGATGTTTGCTTTTGTATAGGTGTACATTTCGTGGGGATCGTTTTATCTTCAAAGCGATTGTTTAGTTTAACGATTTTGCTGCAAAATATTGTATTTCCACAGATGTTTTACTGAAATATATTTTTTGTTACGTATAAATGCAAATATTTTGTTTTCCTACTTGTCAACGATCCCTGAATATAATCTCCAATTTTAATTTAAAGTATCTTGGTCAATGTTTTTCATACGGGAGTTATAGGAACTACAAAATTTTCCTTATATGCACTGCCTACCAAAAGCTAAGCATGCGACGACAAAATTTTTTAAAAAACGTAAAAATAAAACTTTGATTAACACTAGAAATAAATGCAACAAATCTGTTTATGCTTGAAGAAAAAGCATTATATACATATGTAAAAAAAATTCTTAATTTTCCTACAATGTTACATTTGGATCACTAACAAATTTATGTTTAAAGATAAAAACAAGCAAAAAAAATATATTAAATTCGTCGTAGAGTCAATAGGTTTATTACGGGGCAGGACAGGGTAAAAATATGCAGTGTCCTCCGAGGAATTCGAAACTCCGGACCTTTCGATTGTTGGCCGGACGTGCTTTCCAATTACAACCCAAGGACGCTCGGTAAGGAGGGCGAAAATACCATGCATACTCCCTTCAGTACTTAAAAGAGAAGGGCTGGTTCATACATCTTTTTCCCTGAAACAAGAAGTGAGGAGTATTGACGTAATTATGCTGACACCGACTACGCAGAAGCAATTCACAGAAAAAAAAAATTTTAAAACTTTAAAAAAATTGGCCTTAAAAGAAAATGTGCGTTTAAGATAGCTATTATTTGAAAATGATGTTACTGGATCAGGAGAGAATTCTGCCAGGGAAGCATCTGTACACCTTGCAGAGTACGTTGGCTGACGCGAACAGTGTATGGTCTGGCGTTATCCTGCTGATAAAGGGCACTGGGCACTCCCTGAAGGTAGAGGAGTGTTACCGGCCGTAGCACATCATTCACGTATAGTTGGGTCGTCGTAGTGCCCTAAATACGAACTAGAGATGACGTGGAATCGTACGCAATTGTACCCCAAACCATGATGCTGCGTTGTTGCGCGGTAGGGCGGTCCACAATTGCTGCAAGATGGGACCTGTCTCGACATCAACGCCACACTCGTACGAGGCGACTATCATCGGAGAAACAGAAGCGTGACACATCTGAGAACAGGACTCTATGTCATCCCTTCGTCCACATCGCTCGAGACCGGCACTATTGCAGACGTTGGCGCCTGTAATGAGGGGTCAGTGTCAGTCTTCTTCACGGACGCCACGAGTTCAGGCCACTTGCCACCAATCGACTTCAAGTGGTTCTGGTCGATATGGAAACATTCAGGGTCTCTTGAACATGCTGCAGAATGTAGGTAAAAGTTGCTTGCGGGTGCGCAACCGCTTTTCGGCGGATGTGTCGATCCACGAATGCTGACATCACTCTGGCTGGACCAGCACTCCTCGAACTTGCCATAGCCGGTGTACTGTGGACGCGTCCAGATGTGTGTCAGCTGAGATTTGCCATATGGACAAACTTTCCCTTCTCAGTCAGATCACAATGCCCCTCGTAAAATTGTCTGTCTGCTGAAACTGCTTCCATCGACGATAGCCTGGCATTCTCTGCTATTGCACGCATCCTTTGAGACAAGAACAAATTTTCTAAGATGACTTCCCTAGCAGAAATAACGGCACGAATATTAAACATTCTGCAGGTTATTTCCCTTATACCTTCTTCAACGTATCCCTTATATCTTCTTCTGGACAGCTGCGCACTTCACATCTTTCGCATAACTTGATAACGTACGTCTACCCTGAAATTTGCACAATTTTCAGGCCACTCTTTCTTGATGTTGCATTTTCAATGTCGAGTAGTGTGCTTTCGGCACAACACTGGATTTTAATTTTCTTTTGTTGCAATGCAAAGTAAGCAAATTTTTTCTGTTACCTTCCTAATCACTGTATAGAAAATATTCTTGAGTTCTTCACCTTAATGGAAACCAGTCTTCGACCTGATGTATACGTTTTTTCGCCAAAAGGAAATTGGTCTTTTGGAAAACATGTAATACGAAATCATTTCCTTTATTATTTCCATGAGTGTTACATCACTTTGTTACAGCGCAAGAAGCCATATTACATAAACGATATAGGCCCACCAGCGGCCGAGCGGTAAAGTCGCTGAACACTGGTAGTTCGGTCCGAGGTTCGAATCCCGCGAACGGGCTGGCTGCATGGGTGTTTTCGTGGTTTTCCCCATGTGTAACGTGTATACGAGCCAGTTTCCCTTAGAAAGTCCTCCACGAAAGGCATCCCTCCCCTTAGGCAGATAGCCCTAGTGTGCTTTGCCGTAATTAAAATACACAAAAAAAAATACACATACATAAACGATATAAGACAAAATTTAAAAGAAAAACTTATTAAAACTACAAATGCAAAATTTTCTAAGTATTTGCATTTCTATAAAACAAATATACATGATTAAAATAAATTTGGGAACTCCACATCGCTAGAATATTGCTGTACGGCACAATAGAACTACAGTTTTAAACCCGCGTAGTCAGAGCTGATGGATCATAGTGATGTCATATTACTTCCTGTAAACTCCGTCTGCGAGGACAGCATCAGCGAGTGGTCAATTAGTCCTTCTCTTTAACTCCTGGTGACGAATTGTTGACCACCACTGTTTAATTCGGGCGCCATTTGTAGAGTCATTAAGTTTGTTTCGTAGCAGAAGGCATAAAAATTGCGTAGTGCCTTCGCCAGGATGAGCTCCGCACCTTTTGATTTCTAGCTAGATGCGCTTTCCAATTACACCACGAAATCAAGCGGTGAGAAGGGAGAAAATATCTTACAACATGACCACCCCATACCTTCACACAAACTTTACAACAATTGATATGCTTTCAGTGAGGTGATCAACCATTCCCAAGTAGCACAGCAAAGTCGTAACGACGTTGCAAACTCGTCGCGGATGTCGTTGCAAAAGTGTTGCAGTATGTCGTTTTTAAGACGCCCAGATGTCCGCGAACATCCACTGTTTTGCAACCGTTGCAAAGACGTCTTTATTACGCCTTTGCAGATGAGGTTTTGTCGCATAGACGCCGTTATTGCGTCTTTCGCAGGTGATATTTTGGTTATGAAAGCATCGTATCACGACGTTCTAAAGACGCCTAAATGTTCGCAAAATTCCACCTTTTTACAACAGTTGTGAAAATGTTGTTATTATGTTCTTGTGTTACATATTGATTTATGCAGAAAAATAAGCTTAATAATTAACATATTTTTTTTCTTTTTTATAATTTTGTAGTCCTCTTATTTATCTAAAGTTTAAACATTTTATCATTTCCTGAAAATTAGAAGATTATACAATTTTTTTCTCTTTAGACTAAACATGCATAATTAATAATAGTTTCAATTATTTTCAGTACTTTAAACTATAGTTTTTAAATTTCTCTTTAGACAAAATATGCATAATTAATAATAGTCTTAATTATATTCAATGCTTTAAGCTATATTTTTTCAATAACTTAAATTCTAAGTTATGATTATTTAAGATTTCATCATTTTTTTCCTTAAGTGAGAATAATTATGAAAGTGGTAATTATAAATATATAACATTAATGGTAGGTTTTAAGTAAATAAAACTCAATTAGACATAAATAAAAGCAAAGATATATATGTGGGTAAAAAAAAGAGCGTTTCTGATGACAGCAGTATCACATTTATTTCTGTTTAATCTCAGAGACACTGAAAAATTGCCCCTTTTATGATAAATTAGGAAGTGGTTCTTAAGGTAACATAATCAGTATTTTACCTGAACTCAAGTATAAATTTATTTGCGTTTCACAGTAAAAAATATAACCATTAACTTCTATATCTCCAAGATATGCAAATGAAAGACAGTATAAAGTAGTTAATAAATGTGATCCAAAATATTTTATACAAAAATATACCTAAACCCAATAACTTCCCATATTCGTATCTAATAGGAAATAATAACTTAACAAACAACATACATGACAGCACTATTTAAGAAAAAACATGAACTAGTAGTGTTTGGAAATATAAATAGCAGAAGGAAGGTAACGGAACTAAAATTTCCAATTAATAAAAAAACATTTGTGTTTTTAAATAGTAAAAAAAAAAAAGTGCAATAATTATGGATTGCAGTATTTACTAGTAAAGCTGATGTTTCTTAACACAATTTTTTTCGATCATATGTTAATGTATTTACTTATTTTTAGTTTCCACATTTTAGAATAGTGGTAGATTACAATGATTATTTCAGGCACTTTGTTACTGTACAGAAATAATTTAAATAATATAGTATACGATAGTAAGCTAAGTACGTTAAATTTATCAGGACTTGTGTTTCTCTTGATTTGCTTTGGAAAAATGGTATGTCCTGAATAAGAACAGGGAGCTTACTCAAACTATGTTCAAGATTTGTGTATAACAGACGTCACAAGCAGGAAGGGTATACGAAACCCTTTATTTTCAATACTTTACAGGTACTTCCGAGCATCGGAATACAGAGACCAACCACTTGTGGTCTGAACGTAAGGATATAAAACTACTAACTATAACTAAAAGCTAACTTTGAATTAGTATACAAATGCCTAGCACTAAGACTGGCCTTTATTTAAAAGGGCACGTATGTAGTACGCCGAGCTGCTGAAACTACAATACGTTTGCAAATATCAAGAGGGCTATACCTCGGGCCTTAAAGGCAACCAGTAATCGAGTGAAAACTCATAAAACTGCAGTGGCAAGCGGCTTGCTTCCTAAAACTCCTTCTCTCTCTCTTAACTCTTGACAAAAAGCCACAACTTAAATACTTGGGCGTTAGCAAGACAATTTGCATAAACAAGTTAAAGCATTTAATTCTGGCCGGAAGTAGAAAATAAGAAGTGATAGTACAGTTTTAAAATAAAATAAACGTTAGTAAAACTTAGGATCCTTACAAAGTAAGCTCTTCGTTAAATAGCACACGATGAAACTTTTAGTTTCTATTTATTATGAATTTCTTTGTTATTACAAGTACATAAAAGGTAAGCGAAGGAAATAGAATATACTTAAATTTAATAAAAAATAAAACCTGACTTCCAACAATCATTTATTGAAATAATCTAATAAACATACATAACGGTAATATTTAAAAAACGCGAATTACACAGCGTGTGGAAGAATAGATGCCAAACGAAAAGTAACAAAACTGCAATTTGCAATCAATAAAAAATATTTAGTGTTTTTTAATACTACACAATTAAATATCACATAATTATAGATTAAAATATTATTTCCTTAACACTAGTTTTTCGATCATACATTTCATACACTGTTTAAAATCATTAAGCTTTTCTGTATACTGTACAAAAGACAATATACTATAGAATGTGCATTATTAATTTTAATAATTAATTAATTGCTTATATTATACATATATCTAATTCATCTTCAGCAGTCATATTAAATACTGGTACCAGTCCAATAATTTCTTAGTATTTTGAAAATAATGAACATACCATAACAGCTTGAATTGTTGCTTCTGTATTGATAGCATTTTCAGCAAAATCAGAAAACGCCTTACCGTTGTACGTTATTTTTGGTTTTAACATGAATTAATTCTGAGCACCAACACAATAATCGTTTAATATGAATGATATACGATATAGCACTTACGAAATTATAACCGAATCGCTAAATCCGTGTATCCAAATATTGTACCTCTGGAAACAATGAAGTTTGGAGAACACCAACTACAGTAACACATAAAACACCAAAACAGAACGATATTTCACGAACACTATATTCACCAAAAGAGAACACTATTTCACCAACACTATATTCACAATTAGCATTGTAGCACGTTGCTTTTGATATTTTCTAAACAATTTATCCAAACTTGTGTCTTCTTGTAGAGCAGATATTCAGAAACAAAATAAGCACAAATTCGGCATTTCTACAATGATTTATCCTCAATTCAGAGGCTTCCAAGCAGGAACTCACAGCAATGCAAATTCACTCAATGAAAGCAGTTGAAGTAAGTAGATAGAGAACAATGAGAAGATTCACAATGGGTTCTTTGATTGACAGTGCATTCATTACATTTACTTTTAATATAAGCAATATTATTTATATCAGTTATTGCTTGATTCAATTTCAAACATGCAGTCAGTCTTTTCAAACGATTTACAAATGGCATCTGTAACAAATTACTTGAAAGAACTGCTAGAATCTGAATTAATTGCGCAGTTCCTTGTTCGAATTTGGCAGCTAGCCAAAGCGCGCAAATCTTGAGATGTTCCTTTATATAAGCATCCAGTAAATAATGTACAGGTCTGCTTCTCGACTGTCGATGAGTTTTCCATCATATTGGACAGCCGTGAATTCGTCCTTACTTCAAAAATAAGAAACAAAGTCATATTTGAGTAGTGAAATAATTGCTAACATGTGATTTGCATTAATTTCGGAAATATGATTTTTTAAAGTATATAAAATGCATAACTTAATAACTTACTTTGTAGATTAGTTTCATTTTTAAATATTTTGCTATAATATTTATAAAAAATATTTTAAGTATTAATTATTTTAACAAAATTTTAAATAATTATTTAGCCCGTATTTTTAGTACAAATTAAATTTAATAAATCAAAAGTATTTCCATTAAATTTACATTTCATTAGATGAAGCTACCTTAGATTAATATATTTAGATGAAATCTGATCTGGGCTGGTGTCAATTGTTTATTTCTTTAAGCAATCTTTGCCAAATAACGGTCCTAGGAGTCTGATTTGGCACGTTTTCGACTTTGATCTGACTGCCTGCACGCTTCACAAGTGTCCCTGAATTTATAGATTCTTAACATTCGGCTTTCAGTTTAGATCTTTAAAGACCTTTGTCAGGTCTGCCCTGCTTCCATTCTTTCAGTCGCACCTCATTGCTCAAAATCAGTCAAATACCCTTTTTGGGGCATATTCCACTTTTCACACGAAACCATTTTATCCCGTTTGCGTATTTCCAAACCCTACCCCACTTTTCAAATTTTTGACGTCACGAAAATATCGACTAGTTTCACCTGGCAAGACGCCTACCTCACTTTTGACTACTACGGCGGGCTTTCGAAAGAATTGTGCTGCTGAATAGTGTGTTTAGGTGCTAATTGTGAGATTTTCGCAATTTAAATTATTATGAGTGGGAATTTACGCAAAATCTTTAGTGAATGGTTATTGTTTATCGCCGTAGTGTATTTGAGGAAAGAGGAGAATAATTCACTGCTGATGTATACATTAACAGTATGAAAAATCTGGAAGGTAATACTCGGCAATAAATGTGCTGCATTTCATCGCAAAATTCAGCGACGCCAGTAAAACAAACGAAAGTGTTCGAAAAACTTATCCACATCTGAAGCCACTATACAAAAATTGTATGTGTGCCAATACAGCAATTTAAATTAAAAAAAAAATTGCAGAAAACTTCAGATCAAGGAATAAGAATTGCAGTGCCTCTATGTGCTTAAAAACTACGAAGCATTCTGCAGACTTTCGTGCCAAAATCAAGGTTGGCAAATAGATTAATACATTTTATGGAAGCACTTCCGCAGAGAACCCGGTAAATGTAAACATCGCCAACTTTGGCGATAATAGTTCAAACCTGGTAACCTAGCTAATTCATCCTATTCGCTTATGCGAAGGTTGTCGTTGTTCGCATTTGGAGATTTATATTATTTTTCTCTTATTTATTATTATTTTTTCTGAATTTTTTAACAACGAATAGATAGAAATATTTTCGCATAATTAAAGAAGTTTTCGTCGAAAGATGCCGGTTCTCGGGTCGTCAGTTCGGGATCAAAGGAAGAAATTATGGCGGGAGGGGTGAATGCTAATTTGTAACATGGCTGTTCACGTTATGTTCTTAATTATTAACAGCTGTAAGCACGTAGAACCATGAGGTTTCCAACCCCTATAATAATTTTAAAATGTATAAAGTTCTAGTTTTATTAAAAATGCTACTGAAGAAAATTTGATTACTGTTGAAGGTTATTTGTATTGTGAAATATATTATGAAAAAGGATAGGTATTTGTTTCAACGTAAAATGCTTTAAGCTGTATGCAAGTAACTTGAAAAAAAAATACTTAAAACTATGTAAAATGGATATATTAAAGGTCATGCATTCATTAATTTATTACATGGGCATGGCTCTTACCGAAATTCATCAATCAACAGGCAAAGTACTTAATGGTGAAAAAAGACGTTTGTAATAGAAATATTAGTATTTTATATGAATTAGAGAAAATACATATAAGTATATTGTAAACGCAAGTATAAGAATACTAATTGTTATTTTTTAAATGAATTTTTACATCCCGTTATGTTTAATACATTGTTTTCTTTGCTAACTTGAATTTAATAGAAATTCATTTTCGTATATCACGTTTAACCTGTTAGTTTTATATCTACATACTTATTATCTGTGAATTTTTACTACCATTGTCTGCTAACTTGAATTTACATCACTAAAATCCACGTTTACAAAATATCACGCTTACGGCTCGGCTCATCCTTGGCGAGTAAAACTGCAACGGCGCCAAAGGGTTCTTTCCCGAAGCGCCAACGGGTTCTCTGCGGATGAAAACCCCATTTTATTGTTTCTTTTAGGGTATATATTTCAAAATTATTAAAATAACTTGAACAGTTATTTAATTGCTTAGAACAGCAATAAAGTTCATTTATAAAGATATACAAGGAACTTCATAATTCATTGCTTTGGTGAACATCTGAAATTTACCAAATTACCTAACTTTATAACATTAAATATCTTCGTAATGCTCTGTTTTATAAAAGCTTAACTACTTCTAAAAGCTAACTACTAACTAAAAGCTTAGCTACTTACTATTCATTTGTTATACATTAAAATATTTTCTGATTTATTTACTAAATGCATAATCAATCATCAGGATTATTAAATGTATTAAGAATTTCATACCTGCTTGTGCAGTGTGAATGCATGTTTGTGTAATGAACTTTGATTTTCATGAACGAAAAAGAAATACAGGCTAATCTTTGGAATATGGTAACAGGTAGATTGGCGACATTTTGGTAAGGCGATAAAGGTTACTAGCTAGGACTTTAGCAGTGTACATGGATAAAGTCAAGAGTGTGCGCAATGCCATTTTTGTGCAATTCTGGGATGTTTTTTTAAGTGAAAATAGGTCGACGTGTACATGGATACCGCGTACGCGCGATTCTGCACTTTCTCCCAATTTCACACCTAATCTTCGTCACTTTTGTTCCACAAAAAGTTTTAGCACAAGCGTAATTCGGCTAGCAGATTGTTGGAAAAAAATTTGAGTTAAAAAAAAAATGCCTTTACTTCGTGAAAACAAAATGACGTCCAAACAAAAACTAGCAGGTTGCTGTAGCAGGGTTGGTCGCCAAAAAATCGCCAAGTTACCATAATCCAAAGATTAACCGAAATATAATCTCCGAATAAATACTTTTTTGTTTTCCAGTTGGGTTTAGCTGTAAAAGTAAATTCACTTCAAGTATGTGTCTGTGTAATTTTGACGATGTAAATGCTGAAATGTATGTATAGTAAAAACTCAACAAAAAAATATTCAGAAAGCTCTTGAAAGTTTGGATAGCTGAGCATATAAAAAATGAAATATTGTAATAAGTGAATGGAAGAATAAACTAGTTTAAAATCATAAAAACAGTTCATCTTATTTGTGTCAACTTGATTATCAAAAGCCAATATTTAATATTATGCACGATTTTGAAAAAAATGTTTGCTGCTGATCTTTGGAATATGATAATGGGTGATTTTTACAATGGTTGTTATGTGGATTAAGATTGCAAGTTGAGACTTTAAATATGAACAATAGTAATCTGAAAATTTGAAGTAGTAATTTTATATCCAACAATCTCTGCCAAATAACTTCCATGTTTTAAATAATTAAAAAATATATTTTTAACCACTTATTATTAATTTTTTAAAGTACATTCTATAATTTAAATTTTATTTACTTTCATATATTTTTTAATGTTTGCCATAATAAATTTCATACTCTGTACTTTTTTAAGATTTCATAGTTATTTTATGTAAGAAAGGGATTTATGTGCAACAGATATACAATGAAAATCATTTAACACAAAACTGAGGGGACTGAAATATTTTTTCGTGTTAAAAAATATTGAAAAGAAAAGAATATATATATATATATATTTAACAAAATTAAGCTTATTAGAGTACATTTTATTTATATAGATATGTATATATGCATGTATTTAATAAAAACCAATGAAACAAAAACTTCCACAAGAACTTAATGGAATTCAATACAAAATTTTCAAGTTTATGAAAAACAAAACATTTTTTGAGTTTTGGGAAAATAATCTGATATTTTTCTTTGCGTCGTCTTTTTTAGCATTTTCGCCTAGCACGGGTTTCTCCCCTATATCGGGCTCAAGAGGGAAATTTTGTAAAGCCTCTTTTCAAGTCATTTCCCTCTTGGTGTCAAAAAAATCCTTCCGAGGATTTGGCGATTTTGGCCGGTTCAAGATGGCGGAAAAAATTGCGCCAAGTGCCGGTTATCTGAGTCTTTCCAACTACTGCAACAAATTCTTCCGATAGTACAATAGGGCAGTTCATTAATACAGAAACTTTCTCAAACATTTCATTAAGTGTCAGCTAAGTTTCAATATCCTACTTCACCATTTCTTTCGGCGCCGAAGAATCTGCTACTTTTGAGAATCTTGTGTAATGAAAATAATTTTCATTCATCCTTGGAGTCGCTGAATTCTATGCAGTGCAACATATGAGCCAAACTCACTAATTTTTACTGACACTGCCATGTACTCATCACTGAATTCCAAAGCTAACTGATGAGAGATGAGATGTTTGTGTGGCGTTTGTAGACGTGGAAGGCGAAAGTACCATAGATAAACAAAACTGGCTCGTGTCACAGGCTATTCCGAGGGTATTTCAAAGCCAAATTAGCCTCTTTTCTACGAAACATGTGAAACCACCTCTCTTTCATTTCACCCCCCGTTTAAATCTCGCCAGCGATACCAGTGTTTTCTGTATTTTGTTCATTTCCAGGAAGGATATCTTTTCGTGTTAAGAGAAACAAAATGCATGAAAATACATAGTAGCTTGTCGGGACCGTTGCATTATTTCGTGTTCACCGATATTTCGCGTCAAACGTATTCCACTGTATACAGATGTGTTTGGACTATGTATATACAAATAATGTTTTAAAAGGAAAATTTATAACCCTTCCAAAAATTTTTGTGCATTATGCTGCTAAAAATTTATCAGTAAATATATAAAGAAAGAAATTTAGAACCAATTTTTCAGAAAGAATAAAAATTGAAATTAAAATTAACTTGATAAAATCCTGTTTAGACTAGTAAAATCTTTTTAAGTTGGAAGATATTTTGAACTTTTGATTTTACTTCCCTTCCCCCCCCCATTTTCCTCTACTACTGCTGTTTGATAAGAGGTTCTAGTAAAGTTTTGTGTTAAAATTATTTTGAACTTTCAAAGATTTTCCGCTGCAGGATTTTAATTTTTTCTACATGTTCATTTTTTCTACTATGTGTTCTTTTTTTTTGGGGGGGGTGAACTATTAAGATAAAAAAATATATTGAAATGATTCATCAGCTGATTCTGGATACAGAGAAGCAAGGATTTTGTTTTAGAAGGGAAAATGTAATTAAATTCGACAAACCTCCTCTTGATGATATTATGTTAAAGTTGGTTGGATTCCTCACCTTTCTTGTTCTTTTTATACTACTTTTTTGGTTTTTCTTGTGATGGTTTATTTTAACATGTTGACCGCCGTGGGGGTCACCGGTGACCTGCACTCGACTTGGCTACAGCGCCGTGGGTGCCACTGGCAACGCGACCAATAGTAAAATACATAACTAGAATAAATATTAATACTGATAAATTTTTAAATAGTACCATTGTTACTATAATGGTTTGAAGAATAATAAATCGTAAAAATTTAAATTATAAATCACAAAAATGGTCTACAGATGTTTGGAGGTCGCTGGTGACCCCCACCATGAAGCACAATTATATAACATTATTTTCTGTAGATAATATTTCGACATAATATATATCGCATAATAAAAATTTCAAGTTGCCGTCATGGGCAAATCACGTAAAATGCGCGCGGCAGTCAACGTGTTAATTTTTACATTTTAAAGTATTCTTGTTCTACATTTATAAGATTTTATGAAGATCATTTGAACTTCAATTTTTAAGTCTTTGTGAAAAGTTGGTTCCAAATTTCTTTATATACTATATATAAGAACTCCTACACTCCTAGAAAAAACTAATTTATAAATTTATTTATCCCACATTTTCATTTTGAAACATTTTAGTACATGCTTTTCCTCAATATTTTAAAAGTTGATTTTTTTTGTTGAACTGAAATATGTAATATGTAAAAATTCTATTAAAAAGCATAACTCAGAATCAAAATAGGAGATAAATAGAGATAATAATAATGTGGGGTATTTGATTCTCTTCCCCTAATAGTCATTTGAAACATTTTAGCGTGTTTTTCCATTCAGCTGAAACAGTAAAAATATAGAAAAATTCCCATAGAAACATAATTCGGTTGAGAAACAAAACAGGCAAAAAATTGGGTTGGCGTCAGGAAACTGATTGGTCTAAAACAGAGCTTCTTAAACGTTTTTTCTGTCGTGAGCCTTTTTTATGATAGATTTTTTTCACGACCCCAAAATATTTATGAAAATTTTGTGGGACCCTATAAGCATAGCGAAAATCGGACACACGTGCGAGTGAAACTGTCAATTTTTTCACTTGTATTGTAAGATAGTATTGCAGCTTTAGGTCAAATTTTTAATTTCTCATTTTAAGACATAGAACAATGTGAAAATTTTAATTAATTAACAGACGAAATGACAGCGTCACATGCAAAGCAAGTAAAGTGAACATTTATATTATAAACAGAATGCGTTGAAACATTTTTGTTTTTCTCTTTGTCTGTATGGTCTTATCTTTATCTATTTTCAGATACATTGTGTAAAAATATTGGGTAATTGTAAAATTATTATATTAAGTTTAAGAAATAACGAAACTACTGAAATTTTTTGCGACCCTCTGCTGTAGATGGAGGTTGCGATCTACAGTTTAAGAAAGTCTGGCCTAAAATAACGTTACAATATTTGATTTTGTTGGAACATTGGATAACTGAGGCCACACCTAGTGCAGTTATGGCAGGTGTGCAAATTTTGGAATTTACAGAAATATCAAGTAGCAAAATTTTTGGAATTTAGGAGTGGAAAAGTTTTTAGAATTTAGGACCCACAGAGATTGCATAGCACAACAAAATGTATCTGCTGAAGCTAGGACTCCAGTGCATGGTTATATTTTTATAAAAAGCGTATGCCTGAATGCAAAGATGCATTTTGAGTCATTATCGCTAGGTCAGCAGCCTACACAGCATTGTGTGATACATCCTTTATGTAAATAAGAAATAAAATTGACAGCACTTTAGTTAAATAACCCAACTCATTTCTTGTAAGTATTATGCAAGAGTATTGTAATTGTTGAATAAGAATACAACACTTGCTTTCTGTTCATCTGAAATGGGATAGATATTCTAGCAGTTATTCCAGCAGAAATTTGCAAGAACGGATCATTCTTTATTTAGTTAGATAATCAAAATACACAAGCTATGAACATAACATATTAAACCGTAATTCACTTTTCACATTAGACAGCCAATGTTTATCAATTTTCACATAAGTCGTACTTTCCCGTAAATTTGAAAATACAGTCAAAAGTCGTTAATTCGGACACCCATAATCCGGAATGATCTATAATCCGGACCTCAAAGCTAAAAACTTTCTGCGCATGCGCCGCGTTGGCACATGCGCACAGGCGTTTTATGCGTGCGCGTAAGACCTTGACTACTGCGCATATGCGTGTGCGCAAGTGCAGAATACGTTTTTGCCTGCGCGTTTAATGTATAACAGACGGTGTAAGCTAAAATTATCAAATTATATATTTCAGTTAATGTTAATGATTGCGTTGTTCCTTAAACTTCGAATTGGATCCCGCTTATTATTTTTTGCAGATTGTAAGAGCAATTTTATAAAAGTAAACTTGAAACTTTCGATTATGTCAAATAGAATTTCCGATGCTGGAACTTCCAAAGGATCTACAAAACGAAAGTATGTTTCGATGTCCAACAAACAAAAAGTGGAATTGCTGCAAAAAATGGATAAAGACATGAAGAATGTGACAGAGAGGTTAGTAAAAACGAAAAAATTTCGATTGACAAGTTAGTCGGTATTCTCGGCACAGCAATTAACGGGACTTGAACAGCGGGACTTTGTAACTGAACAAGAAATTATGTCTGTTTATAGAATTAAAGAGAAAGTATTATCACATAAAACGAAGCAATTTAACTTACATTGAAAGAAATGTTTAATAAAGTAAACAAATAAATATTAAGCTTTTTTTTTTTTTTTTTTTTTTTTTTTTTTTGTAAATTTTGATACCCTTTAGATCATAATTATACTTTATTTCATAAATTACGGTTTAATATTTTTAATTTTAGAATTTCTGCATGCCATCTTACGAGATTTAAACTGATGATCTATAACCGGAAAAATCGATAATCCGGAATCGCCGAAGTCCCGACGAGTCCGGATTAACGACTTTTGACTGTACTCTATTGTATGCTGTTCTGTTCAAGACAAGCCTGAAATCATTTTTTTTTTTTTTTCAAAATGCAATTGATAACTTTTTTTTTACAAAATTTTAACCTGGGAGTTATGAACAAATTTGTGGGGGGTCACCAAATTCAAAGAAATTTACTTGACAATAAAAGATATACGGAATTTGAAGAGAATTTTGGATTTTTTTAACATTTGCCAGGAATTTTAAATTAAACATTTCCATATTTTAATTCTGATTTTATTGCTTTTCACTTGATTTATGTGTTATGTTTGATGATTTCCAAACAGCTAGAATCAAATTTTAAAGCAACTGCATACGCGCAGCTAAGATTTAGTTTTTTCGGCTATCTTAGTAATGTCTTGCATGCAATTTGTAATTGTAATACGCATCATTTATAAACTATGTTTCTTATTTCTAATCAAATTTGTTGTCAAGTAAGTGCAAAACATTTCCTAAGCATTGGAAAATTCAGTAGTGTCTCAAAGGATAATAAAAACAATTTTGTTTTCGTTGCAATTTTGTTCATGATGGTTAAATGGCCCAAAATCTCTTGTAAGAGAAATGGGATGGATGCACCAACATCAAATAAACTTAGAGAAAAACTATTAATGAAAATGCAAACAAAAATGTAACCATTGGCTCTCTTTCTACTTCTAAAAAAAAAAAAAAGAAAGAAATTGAGTAAATATCAAGAAGAGTTTATTTATACTGTTTTACATGTTGCATTATTAATGGAAAAAGAATATCCAATGCGTGTTAAATGCAGTGAAAACTTGGCACATGGAAAGCATGAAACCTGCGAAATTAAAAATACATTCAGAAATGGTACTTTTCCCATTTTGCCGCCGCAAACAGTAAAGTCGCCAACAACGGTACTACTGATGCCAAACGAAATATCTTCGCTGCCAACGTTTTACGCCTCATTTTCGAAAAGTCGCAGCCATTTCTTATGAGATTGTTTCTTTCAATACTGGCATACAACTACATAGAATTTTTACAAGATAATTAAAATTTATGCCCCAAGACCATTCGTGGTAATTAAGACAATTACACTGGTGTGCAAAAATTAAGGACGAAGTCGAAAAATTAGCACATCAGCTGAACGAAGAGGCAGAACGGACAGAAAGACCAATCAGGAGATTAAGTAAGGTGATGTACGGCAGCACATGCGCAGATATGCAGGTAGACATAATGGGGGAGTGTCTGAGTAGTATAAAGCATATTGTCGGTGTAAGATCAGTATTTCTGGCAAAGAGATTGCACGCCGTATAGCAGTTAAAATCACACCGAGTTGCTGCCTCAGCAAGAAATGGCGAATAATCAATCTGTTAGACGACATCTGGATGCTTTTACCCAAGGTCGAATCATTGGGAAGTTAGAGGAAGGCCACAGTGTGACAAGTGTGGCTGCAGAGTTCGGAATTGCTCACAGCATCGTTTCACGACTTTGGAGACAATTTCAAACTACAGGAACAGCTATCCGGGGGGTTTAGTAGTGGTCGTCCACGAGGAACCACACTCGCAGATGACTGGTATATTGCCTTACAGGCCAGAAAAAAACAGGCGGCAGACAGCGGGAGAAATCGCTAGACACACGACACAGGTGATTAGACGACCGATATCGCGTTTTACCATGGCCAGAAGACTGCACGGTGGTGGTCTGTTTGCACGACGCCCTGTACGGTGTGTACCTCTAACGCCTGCCCATCCGAGAAGGCGTTCTCTGTGGTGCCATGAACACCGGAATTGGAGAGACAATGAATGGGGACGAGTACTCTTTACAGATGAGAGCAGATTCAGTCCGAGTAGCGATTCTCATCGCATACTCATCTGGAGAGAGCGGATAACATCATTGAAATCCCTCGAACATCATTGAAAGGGACAGGTATGGAGGTGGCGGTGTTCTCGTTTGGGGAAGCATCATGCTTGGTAGTCGTACAGACCTTCACATCTTCGACGCAGGTTCAGTCAATGGGACCCGTTATTGTAACGAGATTCTTCTTCCATATGTGCGTCTTTTTAGAGGCGCTATGGATCCGCAGTTCCTTTTCATGGACGACAATGCACCATGTCATCGCACAGTAGCTGCCGAACAGCTCTTAGAGAGTGAGGATATTGAACGTATGGATTGGCCGGCACGATCTCCGGATCTCATTCCCATCGAGCATGTATGGGATTTTCTAGGCAGACGCTTGGCAGCTCGTACCTTACCACCAGTAACGATTCCGGAGCTTCGATTGGCGCTGCAAGACGAATGGGCAGCAATGCGTCAACAACTCATTGACACCCTCATTCTCAGCATGGGCAGACGCTGTGAAACTTGCCTAGCAGTCAGGGAAGATCATATCCCCTATTAAAGCCCGGATGTTTCTTGCTGGACACCCATCACAGGGATGTTTGGCCTTCAGTCGCATTGCGCTCCATGCTACTTTTTCAATAAAGCTTCTTTTTATCCGTCTAATTTCTCTTTTAGTAAGTGTTGCTTACATTACTCATGTCCTTACGTATTGGGGATCTTACGGTATTAAATGTGTTGATTTGGAAAGCTTTTGTACAAAGTCTCATCCTTAATTTTTGCACACCAGTGTAGACTGCAATCACACCACTCACCCGAAGGCAAAAATATAGAAAAGGCAAAATCAAGGGTTAAATTCTTCAATTCTAATGAAAATGCAGTAGCGAGGTAAAGCACTGCGGTTTTTACATAATTTCTGAGTAAGCTATTTGTACGAATTGAAATAATTCTTGCATTTAAACTTGTATTCCAAATTAAGATTTAACTTGAAATTAATGTAGATAATTATTTAGAGAATTAGATTTTTGTAGCGTAGTTCACGTGCGATGAGATCACGTGGTGTTACGTGGTACGAACCGGCAAATCAGGATTTTGAACCATGAAAACATAGTAAATTCTTAATGTATTTTTACAAATTTATTATCTTTATTTATTGGCTTTTTACAAAATTTTAAAAGATATTAAAATGTTTGTGCCTTCAAAATAAAAAATTCTTAGAACTAACAGTTGTTAACATTTTTTATGTGTATATTGTATGTTGTCATCAACAAAGTCTGCTTGGCGAGATTTGTGCCAGTGAAACTGAAAAGTACCTCAGAAACTAAACATAAAGATTAAATAAATAAATCTGAAGAATTTTTTTAAGGAATGAGCTGAGAGCATGAAAATTAAAATGTGTTTTTGAAGAAATATACAACAGTTCCTGAGAAGAATTTACAAGCATCCTTAAAAGTTTCGTATTTAATTGCAAAAAATTTAAAACCTCATACAATTGGAGAATCACTCATTCTTCCTTCAGCAATTAAAATGACACCATTTATGCATGCAGAAAAATATAGTAACGATTTAAAAACAATAGCATTAAAAAAGATACTGTTTCTCACCAAATTTTTGTCATATCAGACACTATAGAATACAAAATTCAGTCTTTACTATAAAACTTGAAACTACCGACATTACTAAAATGTTTCAATTTATGGTTTATGTGAGATATGTTTTTGAAAACAACGCAGTAGAATATTTTTTATGTTGTAATATTTGGGAAGAAAAAGCAACTGGAGAGAAAATATTTGAAATTATTAACAGACATTTTGAAAAAATGTTACCTAGACACACTGTGTCGCAGTTTGTACTAATGTAAGCTTTTAAAACTAAGACAATACTTTGGCAAGGAGAATTGAACAACAACAAAAAAAAAAAAAAAACAGAAACATGCTTTTCACAATTTACTAAAGAAAATAATACAGATTTCTTGTTTAAAACAACATGTGATAAAATTGACAGAAAGTTTTTTGAAAAATTTCCAAATAAGGAATTAGGTTGGATCTGTGATCCATTTTGCCTTTGGTGTTTTCAATTCCAATGTATCTCTAAATGAAAAAGAACAATTAATTGATATTTTAAGTGACGGAATACTGTGTGTTAAGTCTCTAACTTGCCAAAAATTTTAGTTGATTGGAAACTAATATGTCGATTCAAAAGGAATGAAAGTAAATTATTACGTTTCTTACGTAAAATTGTACAATAAACCTTTAGCTTCTATTTAAAACTTCTAAAATGCTTATGTTACATTTTTCTGTTATACAAGCATTGAAAGTGGATTTCTCACTGAAATAAAAATAATTTTGCAGTGCTCACACACTTTACCGCCAGGCCGCTGCTGAAATCTTCATTAATTAATTACATAATCACACAAAGCCACGCATTTACACACAACTCGTGAACATAACAACCAACCCAATTATTCTACACTTATATAATAATTCTATAATTATTCTCATTATTTAAGTGATATGATTCAAAAGTGTAATTGTACTGGCTCGTATACACACGAGGAAAACCACGAAATTTCCAATGCAGCCAGGGCAATATGAAAGACAAAAAAATGTAACAAATAACCAACAATTAAAGGTTACCAATAATAGTGTACAACAGAGATGTATACCTCTCGCCAACTGAAAACAATTGTTAAATTCAATGGAAATGAATTTTCAAAATCAACAGACTTAAATTTTGTACATCCGAACTGTCTTCTCTCTTAAGCAGCAATATGACAAAACATTTAAAAGAAGAGCATATCTTTAGAATTTCCGATAGACAGTCTTGCGCCGAACAGTGTTGCCATTGCTCGCTTAGAAATCGTCGAGTTTCTTAATCAAAAACACATAAATGCTTTACAAAATGTTAAATAGTTAATTAAACAAATTACAAATTTGAGCTTTCAGATGCCCATATTCGGGTGGTGACGTACATATTCAAAATTTCATAGCTGTAGGTACCGTTGTTTTATCACAGTATCTGCATAAATGTTATGTACGTTAAACATACGTATATTTATGCTGATTCTTTATTATTAAATATCTTTAAATATACAGCGATAATATTCGGTAGAAACAGTTCAACGAAAAATGCGAAAACGAAATTAATAGCCCTTCTAGGCTAACGCGCTTTGGGATAAAAACGCAAAAATAGAACATAACAGCTTTCATTGTCAGTTCTTAAAAAAAAAAATCGATAGGCTTTATTTAATTTAATAAAATCGAAAAGTTGAGCAAGTTGCATATTTTTGAGAGGATAAATATGCCACGAAACCTTCAAAATCATTTTTTAGTTCATCACGCACGCATATCTGCACACAAAAATAACAATACCTATTATTCTTCTGCATCTCTGTTTAAAAATGTTTTAAAAAAACATGTACCGAAAAACATTTATTTGTAAAGTAAAATATTTTTTTTTTCGAAAATATTTTAAATAAATTTAAAAAAGAAGATTTTTCGCGATCATATTTTGCCGCGGTTAAGCCCGTGCAGCTGTCTGTCTGTCTGTCAGGTACTGAAAAAATCAGTACCTCGGTACTTACGTGAAAACGTGGTTTGGACTTTACCAAAGCTAAGTTTACTTTTAATCTATTTTCATCCATTACATTTTTTAATATTATTTTTCACTTGAAATTTGTTTTAATACTTTGTTTTCATAGATACATATCATTACTATTATTTTTATTTTCCTTTTTTTTTTTTTTTTTTTTTTGTAACAGTACTTTCTAGTTTGAACTTTTCACTTCTCTATCTTCCTATAATGAACTAATATTGTTTAATTAAACTTATAATTACTTTTCATCTTTACTAAACTTTTTTATTTCTGATAGTTTTGACTTTTGCATAATTGCCAAGTTTCTGAAATTTCTAACAATAAATTTCATTAAACTATTTCTGTCACTGTACTGACTTTTTTGAATATGGCTTCTTTGCATGAAAAACTGAAATATTTCTGTTTAATTACTGACATGCATTTAATTAATACAGAGGCAGCTGCACTCGAGTTTGCCACCGATGCTGGACTTCTTCCCAGAGAGAATGAGGCACCACCTTGCCCCAAGTGCCAGGCACCGATGAGAAGCAACAAGAGAAAGGAATCAAAGCTGGGATGGCGTTGGGTCTGCAGCCTGAGAAATCGCAACAACTGCTCTGGCATGATTAACCCCATTGAAAACACTTTTTTCGAAGGTACAAAAATCCCAATAAGGGAAGCTTTAGTCATAACTGTGTACTTTGTTCTAGATCACAGTTTCAGCTACATAAATCAGCAGCTAAAGCTATGGAGGGAAAAGCAAAAATTACCAGTAATTGCAAATGAGACTATTGTTGACTTTTTATCATATTGTCGTGAGGTATGCGAAATTTTTGCCTCTTATCATAGCAGAATGTTAGGTGGTAAAGGAAAATCTATATTAATTGATGAAACATTTTTGACCCGCCGCAAGTACAACCGCGGCAGGGTAACCAAAAATATGACCATCGTAGTTTTAGGCATCTACTGTCGAGAAGACAAAGAAGGATCATTTTTCAAAGTTAAAGTAAAAAGCAAAAGGCATTTGTGGCCTTACATTAAACGTCATGTTCACCCAGAAACCACCTTCATATACACTGACTCTGCTCCACAATATAAAAGGATAGAAAATTTATTTCCGGCAGCAACACATAAAACTACCAATCACAAGAAAGGTAAATATGTGTCTTTTTTTTAATGAGTGACATTTTGTTTTTCATCCTTAACATTCATTAATCCTTTATTGACAGGCGTATTCGTAGATCCCGAACGCTATAAATGAACAGAACACTATAAATGATCTTGAGGGTGAAAACAAACTTTTTAAGAGGTCTATAAAGAGCAAGAGAACAGATGATATTTGCACGCAGTACATGGCTGTACATTATTACAGGCGGTTCCGCTTGAAGCCCTTTACTTATGATGGAGAAAGACTTGCTCAGTTTCTACAGGACTGTGTATCCAGGCCATGGAAAAGTCGGCTTTGAACTTAAAATGTTGGACGAACCAACATCAGAAAGCGAAGGTATTGAGGACCTGATGCCTCCAAAGAAATCAGCCCGACAAGATGATGATATACCATTCATTCAGGAAGATGATGATAAATGGGGTAAAACCAACAAATATAACTTTAATTTTGACATAATTTATTTATTTACATATATATACATACAAAAATTGCATTTAAATATTAAATTACATACCGTTATAATCTATGTGCTTATTTTTCAGAGTAAGGGAACACAGACCAAGTTTTAAAACTGGAATAAATGATAAGAAAAGCATACAAGTAAATTGTTTACTATAATTTGTGTAAATGTTCAGATGGTCCACAAATTTTGATTTAATACCTTTTTGTTTTTCACTACATGAAATTGTTATTTTTTATTTCCTTTTAGAATTCAACCAAAAAACAGAGCCCAGAAAACAAAAGGATGGAAATGTTGCGAAAATGTTGCATATCTTTTACAGAAAGAGGTAAATGTGTATTTCAGTTATTCTCAACTTTTATTTTGACGTGAGAGCTATTCTTTATATATTTTGTTATTCCTTCATTAAAATAAACTTTCTTTCACAGCTGCAGATCCAAAATGTCATGAAATACTATGACAGAGGTAAGACAAAATTTTAACCATTCACAGCTTATGTTTCAAATTAGTGCTTCACTTTATTTTAATACTACTCCTTCAGTAAAAGCAGCTGTAAAATTTATTTAGTTATTATTAGTATAAGCTTACCTACTTATTTTTCAGTAAAAAAAACTTTATTGCAAATTAGGTAATCCAAAAAAAATAAATAAAAGAAAGAAGAAAACTAATTTTGACAGATAAATTGACAAACATAGAGGTGAGTTGATTAATTTAAAGGTTTCCAGCCTACTTCTTACCAGAAAACATTTTATTGTTAAGGATAATTTATCACCCCTTTCAGGTAAAGAATATTGCAGAAATGAGAAATGAATCATGGAAAGAAATGAATCTTCAGTCAGAAAATATACAGGTGAATTCATTACTTTTAATGTTTCCAGCCTGTTTATTTTAATTATGTATTTTCATACTACGTTTATTATTTTAATTTTACCGTTTATTTATTATTTTAAATATAAGGATTCAATCTTACATTATTAACTTCTTAAACTAGCCACCCTTTTGTGGTAATTGTGTATTTTTGTACTATTGTGTATTTCAATTATTATTTTCTAGTTAAAAAGAGTATGTAGTTAACAAAAGATTAAAACTAAACAACAGAAAGAACACTTTTAGAAAAATATTAAAACATTTAATAAAAGTGTTTATATATACGCTAACT
Source organism: Stegodyphus dumicola (assembly GCF_044657685.1). Classification (NCBI taxonomy): domain Eukaryota; kingdom Metazoa; phylum Arthropoda; class Arachnida; order Araneae; family Eresidae; genus Stegodyphus; species Stegodyphus dumicola. Next base: position 102,033,362 of record NC_140774.1, on the reverse strand, counting down.
TATGTTTTCATTATCGTAACCTTGTTTAGTTATCTTGTATTATGAATATGTATAATATGGATATTTTGTTTAGGGAGTTCAAAAATAACATTTTGCTGCCACTTAGACGAGGGAAAAAGCAGATGGAGAAATCAACTCGGATGACAAACCCAGTGCCTGGGGGTATAGCCAGGTTTTTCTTTCAAGAAACACATCCGAGTTGAAACGACTGATGCGGGCCACACCTGAAAGCGAAGGAACTGAGCAACTGCTGCCACCGGAGGAAATCTCGACGATCATGAAATTTAAAATCTTGTATTTTGAATATGCATAATATGGATATTTTGTTTAGGGACTTCAAAAATAACATTTTGCTGCCACTTAGACGAGGGAAGAAGCAGATGGAGAAATCAACTTGGATGACAAACCCAGTACCTGGGGGTATAGCCAGGTTTTTCTTTCAAGAAACACATCCGAGTTGAAACGACTGATGTGGGCCACACCTGAAAGCGAAGGAACTGAGCAACTGCTGCCACCACAGGAAATCTCGACGATCATGAAATTTAAAATCTTGTTTATTTATCTCGTATTCTGAACATATATAACATGGATATTTTCTCTACAAAAAACTCCAAATAGTGAACTGCCAAGTAATACTGCTGAAAACTGCAAAATGTGGTGCTGAATGGTAAGTAATATAAAATATATGTTGTTCGGTGTCTGAAAGAGTATTGCTTGGCAGCATTGTTTCACGCCAAGCAGAGTTTGGCTTTAGTGTAACCCTAAAGTTATTTGGTTTTTGCTTTATTAGTATGAATGATTTCTGACTTGATGTAAGAGCATATGGTTGCTCGCTCTTTAGCTAAGTTACATAGGTAACTATAAGCACATGCGTGTGCTAGTATTCAATAATGTTGTTTTTGTTAAAATAAAATTGTTATTGTTAATATTACAGTCCACTTACTGAAGTTAAGTATCATTAAATAAGTTCGAGCTATCTTCGGCAAGAACAGTTTGGTCTCACGTTAGCCGGAGAAGAAAATGGCTTAAAATAAAATTGTTATTGTTAATATTACAGTCCACTTACTGAAGTTAAGTATCATTAAATAAGTTCGAGCTATCTTCGGCAAGAACAGTTTGGTCTCACGTTAGCCGGAGAAGAAAATGGCTACTAATATTGTTTCATTGAATCGCCAACGCGGCGTAGTGAAAACGAAACTCGGAGCTTTGATAAAATTCCTTGATGAGTATAAAATGGAGGAGAATAAACTCAACCATGATGTTATTATGAAGACTAAATTGGATTCTTTGTTGGAATTAAAATCTCGGGTTAAACAACTCATAGTGGAATATACCAATTTGCCAGAGGAAATTGACTTGAAAGATAATCTAAGCATTACACAAGAATTGGAAGAAAGCATCGAAGAGTTCGAAGTAAGATTTAGAATTTTTCTTTCTAATTGTGAAACAAATAATAAAGATAAATTTGAAACCAAAACTGTTTCTAAATCAAATTTTAAATTGCCTGATTTACCTCTTCCTCAATTTTATGGTAAATATGAAGATTTTAAAAATTTTAAAGTGCAATTTATGTCTATGATTGGTAATAATAATAATTTAAATGATACTGAGAAACTGTTTTATTTGAAAGCATCACTTAAAGGTGAAGCAAAAATGTTAGAATCATGTCAGGATACATTTGAGTCGCTATTTTCTGCACTTGAAAGCAGATATGAAAACAAAAGAGCAGTAGTTGATGCCTTTATCAATAATTTGTTGAAATTTGAAAAAATAAATGACTCACCTTCTCAGTTGAGATCACTGGTAGATAATGTTAAAAGATGTTTGAGATCTTTAAGTGTATTAGAATTTGATAGAAATAATTTATCTGATGTTTTGATATTAAATATTTTATTGCATAAATTAGATAGAGAATCTAGAAAAGCATTTGAACTAAACGTAAAATCAAATGAAATTCCCAAACTTGATGAATTTTTAGAATTTCTCGAAGAAAGAATTCGCATTCTTGAAGAAATAAACAAAGTTAGTTTTCCTAAGCAGAGCTATGCTACTAAAGTATCAAATCAATTAAGTCGCTCTAGAAATTCAAAATCCTTGGTAACTAAAACAAACCCTTTTCGAAAGTGTATTATGTGTAAAGAACCACACCCAATTTATCATTGTTCGAAATTTAAGAGTATTTCTGTTTCTGAGCGGTATGATTTTGTTAAAGAATATAAATTATGCATTAAATGCCTTTCTCCATCACACGTATTATCGCAGTGTAAGGCTAAATTTAGCTGTTATTTCTGTAAGAAAGACACACATCATTCGCTGTTACATAAAATTGACGAAAAACAAAATGATTCATCGAAAGAAAATGAATTAACCTTGAACCTTTCGTCAGTGAATGGGAAAGAGGACTGCCCCTCTCCCCCCCCCCTACAACTTTGATGGCAGCTGCAAATAAATCTAAATTTGTGTTAATAAATACAGCAATTGTTTATCTTCGCGATGTTTACGATGAACGAATTCCTTTTAGAGCCGTGCTTGATTCAACTTCGACTTGTAATTTTTGTACTGTAGGTGTTATGAACTCATTAGGAATAAAAAAAGAACGAGCACTTATTCCAGTTAGTGTAATAGGCAACACTACTTTGAATGTTAAATCGCAAATAAAGACGCGTTTATCGAACTTAGAAAAGGAAAATGAATGGGAAATAGAGTTATTAGTTGTTCCCAAAATAACTGACATGACACCATCGAAATCTATTGATATTTCGAAATTAAATATTCCGAAAGGAATAAAGTTAGCTGATGATGAATTTTTCAAGGCAAAAAAGGTAGATTTATTATTAGGTGCGGAATTATTTTTTGAATTTTTAAAAACAGATAAAATACGTTTAGAAGATAATGAGTTACTTCTTCAAAACAGCTGCTTCGGCTTTTTAGTTTCTGGAAGCATTAGAATTCCAAATGTAAAAAATTATGACTTAAATTATTGTTTTTTGTCAACAGAGATTAATTCGTTAAATAACTTAGTAAAGTCATTCTGGGAAGTTGAAGAAGTAAATGAAACTAAATCTACAGTTAATTCTGAATTAAATTATTGCAACGAACTTTTTAAAAACTCATTTTACCGACATGCGGATGGAAGATATGTAGTTAAAATGCCGTTCAAGCCAGATATTGGTGAAAACATACAATTAGGGGATTCAAAGGAAATCGCTGAAAAAAGACTGAATCAGTTGTGGAAACGTTTGTCGAGTGATTCTGTAATGAAAGAACTTTATGTTTCATTTTTAAGGGAATATGAATCATTAAATCATATGGAGAGGATGGAAGACTATTCTGAAACTGAAGGAGGATATTTTCTTCCTCATCATGGCGTGCTGAAACCTGATAGTAAAACAACAAATTTACTCGTTGTGTTCGACGCGAGTGCCAAAACTACTAACGGTTGTTCATTGAACGACATATTATGTAAAGGTGGAATGATTCAAGAGGAACTTTTTTCCATCTATCAGTGGGGACATGTTTCATCAGAAATGAACCCAGCCAACATCATTTCCAGAGGATCAGATGCTACAACTCTTGGATCTAACAAGCTGTGGTGGAAAGGTCCTGATTTTTTAAACAAGGACAATTTTCAAGATAAAAATGGACTTAGTGATGAGCTTTATTCTTCAGAACTGAAACCAGTTACGACTTCCTTGTTGACTTTAAAAACTGATTCATTCTTTGATTACTTCCTAAAAATAACTAATGATTTCTTGAAACTAATACGAATTCTTAGTTTACTTTTCAGATTTATCTACAACTGTAGGAACACAAGTGAGAAACGAACAGGTAGTATTAGTATAGATGAAATGGAGCTGTCAAGGAATACACTCCTTAAATATATCCAAGGTAGATATTTTGCAGAAGAAATTTCTTCGTTGCAGAAAGGTCTACAGATAACATCAAGGAGTAAGTTAAAATATTTTGATCCCTTCTTAGATGAAAAAGGTCTGTTAAGGGTAGGTGGTAGGATAAAGAATTCTAATTTAAGTTATAGTCAAAGACATCCCATTATTTTGCCTGCCAAGAATAAGTTAACTGAACTTATATTTATTTATTTTCATGAAAAGGATTTTCATAATGGTCCACAATCACTATTAAATTCTATTAGGCAAATTTATTGGCCCATTAATGGCAGGAATATAGCTAGAAAGATAGTCCAAAGCTGCATAAATTGCTTTAAGGCAAAACCAATAATTTCTCAACAACTAATGGGAGAATTACCTAAAGAGAGAATTAATATTAACTTTACATTTAATTGTTGTGCTACTGATTACTGCGGCCCATTTTTGATAAAGTACAAAGGGCAACGCAAGGGTAACTATCATAAGATATATGTTTGTATTTTTGTTTGTATGGTGACAAAAGCAATTCATCTAGAGATTGTCAATGACTTAACCACAGAAGCATTTATTGCTTGTCTGAAGAGGTTCTTTGCCTGACGAGGTAAACCAAAAAAAAATATTTAGTGACAATGCAAAAAACTTTGTTAGTGCAAATACAGAAATAAAAAAATTAATGAGTATTTTTCTAAAGCAGAATGGAACTTTAGCTAATTTTCTAGCCGAGGAAGGTATACAATGGAAGTTTATACCCCCAAGAGCACCAAATTTTAATGGTCTATCTGAAGCAGGAGTAAAATCCTTTAAATTTCATTTTAAACGAACAGTAGGAAATTCAGTATTAACCTACGAAGAATTTTTGACAGTAACAGTTCAAGTAGAGGGAATCTTAAATTCTCGCCCTCTTACACCGTTAACTTCTAATATTGATGATTTAAATGTTTTGACCCCTGGTCATTTCCTTATAGGTCGACCGATCAATTCAATAATTGAACCCAATTTAACAGAAGTAGATAATAACAGACTTAGTTCATGGCAAAAAACTACAAAAATGGTACAAAATATATGGAAGAACTGGACTAATAATTACTTGAGCACTTTGATTCAAAGAAATAAATGGATGATTGCTAAACAAAATATTAAAATAGGGGATATGGTAGTGATTAAGGAAGAAAATCTTCCTACCTGTAAATGGTTGTTAGGGAGAATTGTAGATGTGTTTTATGGGAAGGACAACCTTGTGCGAGTTGTCTCTGTCAAAACCAAAAATGGTATTTATAACGAGCAGTTACTAAAATTGCTGTACTGCCAATTGAGAAATAATGTACGAATTTTTATGTTTATTTGAAGGTTTGACTTGTAATCTATCATATTTGTTCTTTTCACATTGTAATTACTTGTATTATAATTTGTGCATTAATTTACACTGTATCATTTTGTATTGTATGAACATTTATTATTTTTTTGAATTTACTTATTGTATTGAAATTAATATTTCAACGCCGGGCGGGATGTTCGGTGTCTGAAAGAGTATTGCTTGGCAGCATTGTTTCACGCCAAGCAGAGTTTGGCTTTAGTGTAACCCTAAAATTATTTCGTTTTTGCTTTATTAGTATGAATGATTTCTGACTTGATGTAAGAGCATATGGTTGCTCGCTCTTTAGCTAAGTTACATAAGCACATGCGTGTGCTAGTATTCAATAATGTTGTTTTTGTTAAAATAAAATTGTTATTGTTAATATTACAGTCCACTTACTGAAGTTAAGTATCATTAAATAAGTTCGAGCTATCTTCGGCAAGAACATATGTGTACACATTAAAATTAGAGGATTATGGCTCCTGGCGAAACCTCGTAAAAAAAAACGCATCAGGATTCCTACCTCCTAGTCTTACACGTACTAGCTTAAAAATTGGGATTATTTGTAACTATTTTGTTTCACTAATATCATTAATCACATTTCTTACTGTTTCTATTTTTTTATCAAATTTAGATTTAATTAAAAATCACTTTAACCTGCACGTAACGTCAAGTAATGTGAAAATAGATAGTGCCTATTTTTTAAACGAAATTATATGATAATACCCGCATAAATATTTTTTATAAATAATTGATTTAAATATAATTATAAAAACTCTAATTTACAAAATTTGGTAATGCTTCAATTAAAATGAATAGTCAAAAAGCAGAAGAAAAGATTTTTCTTTTTTTAAGTACGTGTAAGTCTTAAGGTGATGTGGAAATGGAATCATTTCTAATTTCAAAATGCAAAATGCTTGTAAAAATTGTTCTTTTTCAGATCTGATGAACTGGCCTCGATCTATAAGAGTGGAGTTCAGTGAAACGAAGTATTGGATTTTAACAAGGAATGAATCTATAACAGTTTTTCTTGTGAAAAAATGAAATTTTATAAGTTATCGGCAGAGTCATAGTTACTGTTTGCAGCGCCCAGGGACAACTGAAGATTTTGTGCCCCTCCCGACTACTGGCCAAAAATGGAAAACATTCAACTCTAAAAATTCGTAACATCATTTTGGCTTCCCTTGGATGATGTGCCCACGGACATATGCCCTCTTTCTAGCCCTGGTTATCATATACACAGTTTCTTGTGAACTTGTTGACTGTGAGAACCTGGATACATATTTTCTTGCAAAACTCTGAGAAACTAGATAAAAATTTTCTTGTGAAAAGATGAAACTGTGAGAACCTGGATAAAAATATTCTTGTGAAAAGGTGAAACTGTGAGAACCTGGATAAAAATTTTCTTGTGAAAAAGTGAAATTTTTATATAAATACAAGCAATGTCATCTAGGGGTAAGTACCTTCATTTTGCAATATATGTTTACATTGATAAATTAAAAAATATGAAATTCTAGCATATTGAAACATAAGTTAAGAAATATTTGTTTAAATTTTCTAATTAAGAAAGGTGAAATTCTTACATATTGCAACAAAAGTTAAGAAATATATGTTTAAATTGATTAATTAAAAGAGTTGAAATTCTTGCATATTGAAAAATAAGTTAAGAAATGTATGTTTAAATTGATTAATTTAAAAAACGTTGAAATCCTATCACATTGAAAAATAGAAAATATATGTTCAAATTGATTAATTAATAAAAAAAATGAGTGCTATATACTGAAAAATAAGTTTCTTAAAAAGAACTTAGCATATATTACAAATACCTTAATAAATGTTCTAATTTTTCATTTCTCATCCATATATATCATGTTTAACTATCATACACTTACCTGCATAACATAATTAATTTAAATATAAATTCATTATTAATTTAAATGCCAAATAATATAATGCCGAAATTACATGCAAGTCAAATTTTTAGGTTGGAAGCTTTCTTTTAAATCGATTGTTTACAGTTTGAGCATAAGTACTTCTTCGCCCTATAGCGTTTCATGCAAAACATTTCACTCGTTAAAGTACACGTTAATTAAAATTCCTTGTTCTATTACTTTAGACTGAATTACAATTAGTAAGTTATCATATCATGCTTAGTAATATAACATTAACTATGTTGTACAACATTGAAGAAATAGGGAATGTCAGGCGTCATCATGTCAACATGAACAAGGGTAAGTTCAACTTTTCCTTTTGGCAGTTCAGAATTGTTTTCCCTGTCCACTTCCCTCGGATAGGGAAAACAATATTTGGCAAAGCGCATTTCGAAATCCAAGATGGCGGCCAAAAACTCGCCAAATTCAGCCAAGAGCCGGGTATCCGAAATGAGCCGAAGATTACGATAGTACCTAGAGTTTTCAGCATTTCGTATAATCCTATAACCAGATAATAATAATATTAAAATAAATTTTATCTGAATGACGTTTTCTTATTACAGAAACAGTAAAATTATGCAATTACATAAACGAATACACTTTCGGACAATATACTTAATATTGTTTACAAGCGCAAGCCAAAGTTCTGTTTATGTTACATCTCGCCCTTCAGCGCATGCTCAAGAATTACCATCCAGGCGAAACTAGTCGATTTGACCATGACGTCAAAAATTCGAAAAGTGGGGTAGGGTTTGGAAATACGCATCCCGTTTCTCATAAGATCTTTGAAAATAGAATCTGAACCACCCCTCTGCATGCGTGCCAAAAGACCGAACGCAGAGCTTTACATGTTTCTATGTAGAGAAGAAGAATCCGATTAGACTACGAGATAACGTTGACTTACGTTGATAACGTTGGCTTACTTTGATAACGTTCAACGTTAGTTAACGTTAATAGCGTTTAGTTAACGTTGAGCTATCAATCACCTTTCATTCGACTTCACTTAAAAGAATTAACCTAAAGCATCTTTTTTTACAGTTCCTTTAATTTTTCTTACCAGTATGCATTCCTATAGGCATTGTATTCATTTTCAAAATGGTCTGATTTTAATATAATTTAATATTTTTAATAATTACTCTAGGGGTCATATCATGACGTTTCAGAGACGTCGACAAATTGCCAAGATGCAACGGCAAATATTCTGCGTCTTCACAACGTTGTAAAGACGTCGTAAAAGTTACCACGACCACTTTGCAACCTCTCGGACCAGTTTGCAATGTCGTGTGCTACTTCGGATTGCAGATGCAATGATAATGCTGATAATGCTATTCCCTCATTAGGACAATTTTCTATTAATATCGAAAAATACTACGCTACTCCATACAAGACATGCCTCTACTCTCAAGGTACTCGTTAACTATGTTGGCTCGATAGAGATAGATATTATCAATAAAAATGTGGAAATCAATAGAACGATATACTGCAACATAGTCTCACAATGGAGCGATAGACTTCATCCAGATACAACGCTGCCGTTACAGAACCATCTTTAAAGATTTGTAGCTGGGTGCGATATCCCACTGAAATTCTAAAATTTGCACCATTTTGCTGCCACCCCAGTAAGTGATGTCCGATGGTGCTCTGGGCCAGATTCTGTGTGCCTGGTTTTTTTCCAAATCCTTGCGCTCTTATCATCTTGATTCGAGAGAAAATCTGGACTCGTTTATGAACAGGACATTGCATCAGTCTGACATAGTCCAGTTGAGATGTTAACGACAGTACTTTATTATTGACCCTCTGGATTGAACAGTTAGTGGCGCACAACCACTTGGTGCTCAGGTGTACAATCTTTCCATGCAAACGTTTGGCTCATAGTACTTGCAGACATTGTCTTACAAAATGATACTGGAAATATGGATGTAACAGTTGTGAATGTCACTCGTTAAATCTGCTTGACTACCGTAGCAATACACCAATCTTCAGAAGGGGTAGTAACTCTTCGTCATCCGGATAAAAGTAGCAGGATAACTATTTGGTTTGTTTGGAATTGTTTCTATATTAAAAAAAATCACTGAAAGACCAATAATAATGAATGTGCTGCCCTGCTTCAATGCGTCAGGCGGCATGACAGCATTCACTCTGTGTCATTCTTCTTCCTTCAGCCATTGAAAACAAGAACATTATTCTTCGAAAGTTCTAAATGCTTCGTATCAACATTTAAATGAACTCTTTAAAATCTTCGGAATGCTGGCGTCTTTAATGAACTGCCTAAATAACATATATTCGGACATCAGTGTTAATTGGCTTTAACGTACAATATACAGGGTGTATCAGTACAATGGTAACAAACTTCAAGGAGAGATAAAGTACGCCTAGACGATGGGAAATCACATAACAATGAATGGTCGCAAACACTTTCCTGGCACGGTAGTGATGACACAAAAGTCAAGAAAGTAAGGACATGAACGGGGTGAGAAAACATGTTTATTATTCGCAGTACACTGACTACCAATAAGTATTTGGACACCTGTGATAGAAAAGAAAAACTAACTTTATTCAAAATCAATAGTTGGTAGAGCCTCCACGAGAGGTAATTACAGCGTGGAGCCTCCGCGACATACTTTCCACAAGTCTTTGTATGACAGCTAGTGGTATTTTCTTCCACTCGGCTTGGAGAAGACATAGAAGTTCCTTCACCGGTTTTGCACGGGTAGTGCTCCTGAATTCGGCGATGCACTTCTTCCCAGAGGTTCTCGATAGGGTTCAGGTCTGGACTCTGGGCAGGCCAGTCCATTCGATGAACTCCATTGGCACCATACCAAGCCTTGGTTAACGTCGAAACATGACAATTGGCATTGTCGTCGTGAAAGTAACAGGGGTCCAACCCGTAAAACTGCCACAACGTAGGAAGCACATTGTCATCCAAAATAGTGCAGTAGGCATCGGACTTGAGCTTACCATGAATGGGGACAAAGGGTCCAAGCCCATACCAGGAGAAACACCCCCAGACCATAATCCCATTTCCGCCGAACTTGACTGTAGGCACAATGCATTCTGGCGTTCTCCAGGTTCTCCAGACGTTCTCCAGGTAGACGCCAGACCCAGACCCTGCCATCCGAACGGTAAAGGGCGAACCTTGATTCGTCACTCCAAAGAACCCCTTTCACTGATCTACGGTCCAATTTCGATGTGCTTTGCACCACATTTACCGAGCAGCGCGGTTGGACTTTGTGATCAAAGGCTTATGGGCAGCAGCACGACCCTGAAAACCAAGCAGATGTGCTTCCTTACGGATGGTATTCATTGAAACAATACTCTCGGATGCCTGTTGAAACTCCTCGCGGATGAGGGTCATCAGTTGGGTGCAGTTCTTTCGAATTTCTCTGGACAGCACTCGTCGGTCTCTATCTCCCAGTTTCGTTGGTCTGCCGACTCGGGGCACATTCCAACAATTACCACTCACCTTCCACTTCTTAATCACATAGGCCACTGTCGATTTTGGATACTTCAGATCGCTAGATCTGTCCCTTAAGGATCGGCCACATTTGTGATACCCGATAATTATACCTTCCTCGAAATCAGAGAGCTCCGAACTGCGAGGCATCTTGCATGCGACTAAAGCCGATGTTGTTTCCTACACGATATATACCAGCGGAGTCCGTGACGTACTTTAGGACCGCAGATATAGTCATTTGCATAGGTGTCCAAATACTTATTGGTAGTCAGTGTATAGCAAAAACAAAGAAAAAACATAAAGAGATATCAATCTCATTAAAAAAGGTGTTCGAAATTACGAATCGGACCGTGATGCAGGAACCGTGCGCCATGCATCTTCCATTCGTGCTGCAGATCTTACATGCGCCAGAGAAGTGAGGCCTGCATCACGGTCCAGGTCGTAATTTCGAACACCTTCTTTAATGACTATCGGTGTTTGTTTTTATTTTTATTTATTGGTTTGTGCTGTGCATAATAAAACACGTTTTGTCTGACTGTTTGTGTACTTCATTTTTTGCGTTTTGTGTCGTCACTACCGTGCCAGGAAAGCGTATGCAACCATGCACTGCTATGTGATTTCCCATCGTCTCTATCTCTCCTGAAAGTTTGTCCCCGCTGTACTGAAACACCCTGTATATACATTGCCATCCGAATACGCAGTAATTTTCAGCCATTCAGATTCAACTATGCTTTCGAAATTTGCTCATTTCTGTTGCATGCTTAAAGTTTGGAAGCCAGTGTAAGTGTGAATGTACGAATAGATTTCTGAATTTTTACAAAACTGTTTTACTTGGCAAAATGTGAACCTTTGCATCATTTAAAACATTTTTGTAACTGGAAATATATATCTACGGTCAGTGGTTACAAAACTAAATGCCGAATAAAGACTTTTGTGGACCCGGTGTGTACTGTTTAAACAAGATAGTACAGAGACGCCTAAATTTGCTTCTGACCTACTGGCCGTCAGATATTTTTACGCAGGCCTTGCTTATCTGTTTAAATTGAATATAACTAAATGTATGAAGTTTGATAATGGTACGTATTATAGAAACATATAATATAGCAGATAGATCATTCACGAAAGTCAGCTATCTTGTTCTGATTAGATTTTTAGGGTAACAAAGTACATTTCCTTTTAGTACCCCAGTTTTCAACTAATACATAATTTTATTTCTCTTCCTTTACATTTCAGTGAAATGCAGCACATTACAATGTGCTGCATTTCAGGTTTTAGACAACTTTGAAGCTTCCAATTTCTTTTCAGCGTCTTCATTTCTCACTTTTGAGAAATAAAGCTTGGAGACCGTAAGAAAGCCTTAAGATGAAAGAAGTTGAATACGATGTGTAGAAAAGTAACTGAATAGCAAAGTTTCCTTACATTCTTCTTACTCAGGGAGACGAACTGTGAACTTTTATTTTTAAAAATGCCGAACTCAAAAAAGAAATACAAAGAAAGAAAAGAGAAAGTCATGCAATCTGAATTCTCAGGAGTATCTGTTCCTAACGTTTTCAAAAATCGGAACATTGTATTCTGATGTCTTTTTTTTTTATCTGAAAGATTTTGAAATTTAAGAGCACTGTCTAGAGTTGAGAAAAGGGAATTTAGTATACTGAGAAAGACGCTTAAACCTAACATATCTGTTGTACCATAAATCTATATATTAAACGTCTGCTTCAGAATTTAAACATGTTGAAATTACTCTAGTTATATAGTTTATTTATATTTGTTTTTGTTTTTCTTTTACCAATTAAAACAAAGCAAGTAAGAGGTATTTTATTTTTACTTAGATGTTTAGACATCTTTTCCAAAAGTGCAACTTTACCCTGCGGCAGGAAAAAGGAGCATTTTTTCTGTTAACTGGAGTCCACTTAGAACTAACCATATACGTTGGGGGCGAAATTTAACTAAATACTGAAAAGAGTAACGATATGTAAAGCTTCATAAAAATGAACTTGTAATAATAGTAATATATAATATGATATTATAATGTTTAACATGCGCAACGCCGAATTTGTGCATATCTCTGACTTTGTTTTTAAGAGAGAACATTCCTACTCGTGTAGCCCACCAGCGGCCGAGCGGTAAAGTCGCTGAACACTGGTAGTTCGGTCCGAGGTTCGAATCCCGCGAACGGGCTGGCTGCATGGGTGTTTTCGTGGTTTTCCCCATGTGTAACGTGTATACGAGCCAGTTTCCCTTAGAAAGTCCTCCACGAAGGCATCCCTCCCCTTAGGCAGATAGCCTTAGTGTGCTTTGCCATAATTAAATACATCAACATCAACCTCCTCATATACACAACGCTCTGTTATGAACAGCAATCTAACGGTTTATACATCCGTTGTCTTTTGTCACTTGAAAACATCAGAGAATTGCAGAAAGCCTTGACGTTGCTCATTTTAAACATTGCACATGACACTGAATTCATGACATTGCAACATGGGAATGACTGCACTGCCTTGATGAAGTGATATAAATAAGCTACCACATTTGGCGCTTTGGTGCACATTTTGCATCTGGTGCCCGATTAACTGCAAAAGAACGGGCCAATGTGCTTATCAGGTTACAGTTCGCTGTTACTTTCTGATATAAACTAATTTTACATTTTTTTTATTTTTCCAAAAGTGTAATCAGTTTTTAAAGCAATAGTTCTAGCAATTTTTAAAGACAAAAAGTAGTAATACTCGTATCATTAACTATTCACTCAATACATTAGACAGCCTCATTTTATTACTAAAATTTAAAATTTTAATCAACTTAATTCTTCAAACTAAAATGATGGTTTTCTTATCTGCGATAGGCAAATAATATAATGAAGAATTAAAATTCGTATGCTTAGAAATGTCATACTTATTCTAATAATTTGTGTGCTCTCTTTAAAATTACATAAATTCAATTTTTTCCAGAATTTCATTTGACACTTAATGGTCTGATACTTCCAATTAATTTTCTAGAATTATTAATAAACTAAGTGCAAATTAAATATCAGTTTTATAGTCTGCCAACAGTGTGTTTGTTTTACTCGTGGAATTAACTATATGTGGCAGACTTTTCTTTCGCTTTCATCTTTTTTTTTTTTTTTTTTTCGGATTTTCAAGATCTAAGATATAAAACTCTTACATTCTTTAATTCTATTTTAGTATTTAGAGTAATATTATTGTGTAAAATGAGAAATTGTTTCTTATTTCAAAAAAAGGATGAATAACCTTCCTAAAATTTAAATTACAAAAATTCCATCTCACAAATTAGAGTAGATTTATGAGATCCTTTATACAACAGCGCAATAAAAACGAATAAGCATACAAAATATGCAGTGAACCCAGATTTTTCGAACCATTTAATATGCTTTAAATTAGGCCTAAAGTTGCTATTTTTACCTAATTTTATATTGGCATTTTTAACTTCTAATTTTCTTTTAATACTCATAAATTTTTCCAAACAACGCCAATGATAATAACTTTTCATAAGTAGATAATATGGATAGAATTTCAAACCCCTAGATAGTCTTATTAAAACTAATTAATCTTCATTTGGGGATCTACTGGCTTTGTGTTTGACCGCGATATTCGAGCATCATTCACAACAAGTTTTATCGTTCAATATTTAAACAAGTATTACATTTTATTAATTATGTCTTTCGTTTCAAATCTTAATTCGGTTGTTTTTCTTCCTCAGAGTACAGTTATGCTTCCGTTAGCTTTAGCAGAATTACTTATTCATGAAGTTGAAAATCCAATTTTTTTCTCAGAGAAATGCATTTATCATTTAAATCTGAAATCGTACCAAAGGTATTGGGCATACTGTTATAGCACAGCAACTGTTATAGTATAGTTTATATATTTACGAAAGAAACTGGGAAATTTTTTAAGTTATTTTACGAAATTAAACAATTCAGGAAAAATGTTCTTTCTTTTTCCCACCGAAGGCGGGGTAACCGATTCACTGAGGAGTTAGCATACCAGCCAGATGGCCCCGTTGACGGAAATAAATATGCCTGAAACTTTCCTGGACTGCAGGCTCTCTTGTGCTATTTTTAGTGAAAGATCAAGTAAACTGATGTATTTTCAAAAGTCCGAGCGCAGCATGAGAAGTGATGCACGAATGAATGGTTCAGGGATGGAAAAAGGGTGCATTGAGGGTGAGAAGAACAAATTCAGTTTCCTCATGTACAGAGCTAGATATGGATAAATGCAATTTAAATATTATTGATGGGTTTCCACAACGTGAACAACTAATGAGTCCTATAGATATTTACTATGCAAATTCAAGGTATGACCGAGTTACATAGATGTATTTGGCGCAAACATTTATATAATACATTAAGTGCGAAAATAACAATTTGCAATGTAAAACTTTTTAAAATGCATTAAATAAAGTATTAGACACAATTATTCAAGGCTAAATTAGAGTACGTAACAATAACTGAAAGATAATATATATATATATATATATTATATATATTATATATATTATAGAGTGCATTATATATACAAGTAGTATATATATATACACTTTATAACAAAAAAGTCAGCTCACCAAGAAGGAATCATCCGATTGCTTTTAAATTTCGCCTGCATAAATGTTTTGACCAAAAATGCAAATGATTAAAATTTGGTGTCCGAAGAATGAACAATGCGATCTCCAGCGCATCGGAACTGCGCATCCACCAGATGTATATAAGGAGCTGTTCTTGAACTGTTGGTTAAATCAAAGGATTCGGAGCTGTGATAGCGAGCGTGAAGAACGCACTCTGGATAAGCTGTGTTACGTTGTTTCTAGCTGACCCAGTCCCGTAGGCGGTCAGCGAATAAAAAGTTACTTGCGGTATCCTCATACCTCGTGGCCTGGTTAGGCCTACTTCACCGCTGTAATTGCATGCGATTATTAATTGTTTGACTGTGCCATACTGCCTATAATTGTTGGTTTGGTGATTTATATGCCTTATTGCTTTTACCAATGTGATCTTGAAATTTCTTCGTGGGTGTTCTTGTTGACTTTATCACTTATTTTAACTGATTTTTGCGGTGCGCGTTTTACTTAGGTTCTGGTCGTGGTATCCCGTATTTTCGCTTCAGGTGATTGTCTTACGGGATTTTCGCCTACACATCTGTCTTCCGGGACGCCTTCGAGCGAGCCCGGTTCCAACGTGCAGGACTCTACTTATTTGGGGTCACTGGATTTTTTTGGATTTGGTATGCGAACTTGGATGCGGTACTAGGAGCGGTTAGAGTGCAAATTAAGGACTTAGAGGATTTAAGACTGAAAAACAGAGACTTCACGGATACTGAATGTAAGTTATTTAAGTTTTTACACAGTATGTTAGAAATGCTACAATCGGTTCATGATCAATTAACTAAGGATAAAGCGACAGAAATCCCGAAAAAATCAGGCTACGAAGAAAAGATTCGCGAGGTTTATGATCATCGAAAACCGATTGAGGATAATGAACGTGGGCGAAGCCCAATCAAACTAAATGATTTTTCGACTAGTGAAAATGAAAAAGAAATCCAATTAGACCAAGTTACAAGTTCTGAAGATGAAACCCCAATTAGGAGAAAAGGTGATCAGACAGTCAGAACGAAAAGCAAATGTCCATGTCCATATTCCCATGTTAAGAAAATGAAATTTGCAAACATGACACAAATCAGGACAAACAATTTACCCATTGGTGACAAAATTGACAACTCGGTTACTCAATTAGCAGCACAGATTGATAGCACACATGTTTGAAATCACGATATGGACACTAATAACAATGAAATAGTTAGCACGGATACTAATACAAATAATAATTGAGCTGTCATGGCTTGAACAAATCGCAAAAATCTAAAATCCCACCAATCACGCTCAAAGAAAGCACAATGTATTGGGAAGATATCAAAAGGCATTTTCATCAAAATAAACTTAAATTTTATGGACAACGAACTCCTGGTGCCATGAAGGTTTATGCCGAAAATCCGGAAAGTTATAAAGCAATTGTTAGAATACTAAATGACCTTAAAGTAGAGCATCACTCTTACTTTTTGCCTGAGGAAAGACATATTAAAGTAGTGATTAAAGGATTAACATCCCGTACTGTAGTATCGATGATCGATGATAATAATCGATGATATCATCGTTGACTTAGAAAGTCACATTTCAAAATAGAGGACATTAAGCAAATGTCTCGCCGTCGTAATGGAGAGGTTACGAAGCTCCCCCTTTTTATTGTTTCTCTGCCTAGGACGGAAAACTGAAAGGAAATATATAATGTAAGATACTTCTGTGATATGAGAGTCAGGTTCCAGGAATACAAGGGGCATCAAGGCCCACTCCAATTTTTCAGGTGCCAGGGTTTTGGCCACACCCAGACAGGGTGTTCGCTGTGGAAAGGATCATGAGTCCAAGGACTGCCCTGATAAAGGCAACCTCGAAGTACCGTTGTGCTGTGCCAACTGTGGACAATCTCGCACTGCCAGTTTTAGGGGGGAGAGAAATTCCCCAAGAAAAAAGAAGAAAAGGAAAACGTTTTCGGTAGCAGAGTTATCGAAAATTAAACATATGCACAAGCTCTGTCTGTGGGAGCCTATTCCGATATGATAAAGGAAGCCAAAAGAGTCTTCGGAGATCTGGCAGAATTAGTTCCTCTTATTAAAAGTGCCAGCTTTCATATCACACAATAGGTGAGACAGATCACACAACGTAATCAGGAGAACAGTACTTCCAACAATGCTAATAATAGGGAGTAAATCCCCTCTCAGAGCACCCATTAAATTTCTGACGTGGAATGCTAGAAGCATTCAAAGTAAACTTCCAGAGCTAAACGACTTTTTAGTCTCACAACACATCGAAGACGCATGCTACGCCGAACATGAGTTTAAAAATTCCAAATTTCAGGAGTTTTAGATGCGACCGGCTAAGCCATAGGGGTGGGGAGTGGCTATCTATGTTAAGAACACCCTCCAATCATGTTTCATCAGTGATTACCGGAATAACGGGCTAGAGCTCATTACAGTTTCTGTACTGTTACCATAATATGGCATTGTATATTTTAATTCTCTCTATAATCCTATCAGCGGCTGTTAGACGTGAACCTACTTGAGGATATTTTGAAACTTGACAGACCTGTGATTCTGGCTGGCGATTTCAATGCCAAAAACGAGGAATGGTTCTGCAGAAAGTCAAACCCTAACGGTGAAAAGTTATTTGACTTTGTCTGCAAAAATCCTATTTTTTTCCATGCACTCAGAAAATACACATATCTGCCTGATCAGCTAGATAAAGGCGATATTCTAGACCTAATTATTACCACCACCTCAATTCCTGTAGACATTGAGGTTTTCCACGACCTAAATTCAGATCATGTACCAGTCGTAGCCACCTTAGGTACCACTAAAGACTTAAACACCGAACAACGTAAGATCACGGACTGGAAAATGTTTAGTAATTACCTTTTCAAGCATCCGCCCGGTGCTTGCAGTCTCAGAACTGCACAAGATATCGATTTTGCTGTGTATCCGCTTACACATACAGTAAATACTGCCTACAATAAGGCCACAAGTCGATCCCGAGACTTCCTTTGCATATCATGGATGAGTGAAAGAAACAGACTGAGGAAAAATTGACACAGATCATGGGACCCATACGCCAAGGCCAAGCTTAATAAGCTTAATAGGACCATTACACAGCAGATTAGAGAGTTCAGAAACGAGACTTGGGGCGAAAAGATTATGAGCTACAATGAACACAATAACAGTGCTATTTGGTCTCTCGTGAAAAAAACTTAAGAAACAACCCTCGATCTCCAAGCGCATTCGGGTCAATAATAAAACTGCCCTGATAAATTAAGAGAAGGCTAACATTTTAGCTGAGCACTTCGTTGACCAGTTCAAGCAAAACGACGATCCATGTGATATGGAATTTACCTACGACGTTAGACACTGTGTTAAAGACTGGTTGCAAGCAAACAGTAATGCAAATGTTTCTAGAACTTGCAAGTCCCCAGAAAATACTGAACATTATTAAACAACTCAAAAATAAGAAAGCACCAAGGTATTACAACATTACGAATGTTGCAATTAAATTCTTACCTCCGGGTATCATTACTAGATATGCAGGTATCTTAATTGCCTGCATCACAATTAACTATTTCCCAAGTTTATGGAAAAGTGCTAAAATGATAGTCCTGCCCAAACCAGGTAAAGACACTACAAAGCCTGACGGTTTAAGACCGATTAGTCTGCTACCGGGACTCGCGAAAATTTTTGAAAAGGTCATTTTTAAACGGAAGGAACCCTACTTAGATAAATTACCAGCAGAGTAGTTTGACTTTCGCAGATCACTGTCCACCACGAAACAACTTGTGAGACTCACTGAGTATATTGGAAGCTCTCTGCACAATCATCAAAGCGTCGCCTTACTCATGCTGGACATGGCGAAAGCTTTCGACCGCGTCTGGCATAAGGGGTTCATCTTTAAATGAAGCAAGGGCTTTAGCAAAGAAAAGAACTATCGAATACCACCGAAAGAATAAAACTAGATATGACATCAGATTTGTAGAATCTAAATTTCAACCTGGAGATTTTCTCCTTTACGAGGAATTTGAATACCCAAATACTAGAAAATTGACTTCACCCTATTCAGGCCCTTATCGGATTATGAATAAATTATCTGAAGTTAATTATGAAATCGACAGGGAAAATTTTCACGCGAAGAAACCAACTGATATTGTACATGCGTCAAAATTAAGGTTCTATCATCCACCCGAGAACTTTAAATTACATCATCAAAAAATCAAAATTTATAAATCAATAAACTATCCATAACCCTTCTTTTAGTTTTCATCCTGTTGTCCCCCTTAATAGTTGATTTATCTCTCAGTGTCTGAAACGTTTGTCTGGCCTTTTCTTTTACTGGGCTCCTTCAAACTTGAGTTTCAGGTTCAATACACTTTCCGTGTGGGAAACACTCAATTGAGGCTATACTACAAGTAGAGTACTATACCCTCACATTTCCTTGAGCTCATGTTTTCTTATGTTTGTGTTATAAATTGTAGCAACAGTTGAAAAAGTTAAATTTCAGTTGTTGAAATTTCTGAATTTCATTATATGTTTCTGCAGCATCGTGTACAAAAAACTGGTATGGATGTTGGAAGTTAAATTTTGTTTTGTTATCATTAATAAGAGAAAAATAGAGTGACAAAATATGTTAAAAACCTAACAAAATGTGTATTTTCAACAAGAGTATAAGAGCTCTAGTATCGTAACATAAAAACTCAAATGTTTTCAGTGCCAATGCTAATCCATAATTCTAGCGCTAATTAAATGATCCGGAGATCTCCAAAGACCAGTAAAAGACTGAAGATGAGCCTTAATGACAACTCTAATGATTGTACGGACTCTAATGATTACACAAACTGTGAATGGCATGCCCTAAGATATAAACTTACAAATTCAGTTATATTACTATTTCCTATTGCCGCGTAGCTAACCAGCAATATGTTATTAGTGCTTTATTTGTTCTGCACTTAGTTACTATATTATAATTTCATTAATCATTTATTATATTTTATATACTGTATTCATTATATTCAAATATTTTATGTCATATTTTATGTAAACATTTTGTTGCCTTGAGATAAATCGAATCAGTTTTCCTACTCACTTAATTTCCTAATAACTAAATTTTCTGCTCTCAATATCTGGACTGTCTTGGGTCGACGGCCGCGACTGCAAGCCTTTTCAGATGGGGGGGGGGATAATCTGTAATGATATTTTTAAATCAATTGATTAAATTAAATTCTATTAATATTGCTTAATAACGTGTTGGCGATTCTCTACCTAAATTGCATCCCTGTTCCTAAATTTTGGCGAAATCCTTTTTTTATCATTCGTAATAGTGATCTCGTTCTCTTTTCCAGTACTCTTATCTACAGCAGACACATTCAATATGCCATTGGCAACAATATCGAAGGTAACTTCAATCTGTGGGACACCTCTAGGTGAAGGAGGAATGCCAGTTATTCAAACTATCCAAGATGATTATTGTCCTTGGTCATTGCACGTTCACCCTCGTAAACTTGGATCAAGACACCTGGTTGATTATCAGAGTAAGTTGTAAATGTTTGTGTCTGACGAGTTGGAATGGTTGTATTACGTTTCATGAGCACAGTCATTACACCACCAGCAGTTTCAATTCCTAGAGACAGTGGGGTTACATCCAACAGCAACAGATCTTGCACTTGTTCAGATTTATCACCATTCAAAATTGCAGCTTGGACTGCAGCACCATATGCGACAGCTTCATCTGGATTAATACTTTTGTTAAGTTCTTTACCATTAAAGAAATCTTGCAGTAGCTTCTGAATTTTAGGAATACGAGTAGATCCACCTACCAGGACAATATCGTGGACTTGAGCTTTATCTAATTTTGCATCTCGCAAAGCCTTTTCAACAGGTTCCAATGTGCTTCTAAACAAATCAGCATTCAGTTCTTCAAAACGGGCTCTTGTTATGGTTGAATAGAAATCTACACCTTCAAAGAGAGAATCAATTTCGATGCTACTTGAGGACAGGGTTCTCTTAGCCCTTTCACAGGCAGTATGTATGAGAAATTACATTTCATATATATACAGAGAGAGAGAGATGGAAGACAGATAAATTTAAACACCTAAAACCAATATTAATTTGGAATCAAAGCAAGGCAATTCCTCAACAATATTAATAATCGCAACCTCGTATAAGAGTTTTAACACAATTATAAAAAATAATCGAAATTAAAATAAGAATTAATAATTGAACAAACTCGAAAAATAAAAATGCGAAAGGGAAAATATACAAATTGTTAACATGTAAGAATTAATCTCCTTTTAAAGAGCTCGGTTACCCAAAGAAAGTTTTCTCACTTACATGAAATTCGAATTCATATTACAAGAATTTATTAAGTAAATAGTTCAGTATTTAAAATCATTCTCTGGGATTTGGATATACTTATGGATTACGAGGAAATGACGACGCCCTTATACTTATACTTATAGTCTCCGCCCTAAGGGGGTCTGAAGTCTCGTAATTTTGCCTGAAAGGGCAATATTTTATGATTCATGCAGTGTCTCAAGAATAAAGCTTTGAATATTATAATGAATCATAAATAAATAATAATAAACGAAAGTCCTTAATACAAATGAGATGAAAAGACGAATGATTCAAATTTTATTGGAGAGCCAAAAGTGTTAATTTTACATTTAATTTTGAATAAAAGTCTAAACATTATAACGCGTTCGAAATTTTTTTTGAAATAATAATAATAAATGAAATTGTAATGAAAAATAAAATCAAAAATTTAAAAATAAGTAAATCAAGTTCAAAAATATAATAATAATAGTAATGAAATAAATACTATAAAAATTAATGGTAAGGAAAGTAAAATATTAAGAAGAAATAAATATAAAATGTAAAAAGTAACAATAAGAAAATACAAAAAACACAAAAGTAAATATTAATAAACAAATAAGTAAAAATAAATAGCATTAAAATTGAATATGATATAAAAATAGTAAAAAAATCCATTAATTGCAAGAATATACATAAAAAAGTTCTTAATCTTTAATTAAGGGCTTTAAGTTTGGCTAAAATGCACAGTTTAGTCGCATTCAAGCCGCATCCTTGGCTCCCCACTTAATATCATTTTTATTAAATAAATATAATTCAGCTTATGAGCTCAATTTTTTATCAGTCACAGGTCCGTCAAGGAGGTTCCCCACTTAGTCACTCACTGGTCAATCAGCGTGCAATTTTTTAGCCAGCCACTGGTCAATCATCGAGATCGTCATTTAGTAAGTCTCTGGTGTGTCAATGAACAATTTTGGTCAGATTGATGTCATTTCGAACAAATTTATGACGAATATAAACTGAAAGTATGTCAACTTAGCTCAGATCTTGATAGGTTGCTTTAAAGTGTTATGTTTATTTTTAATTTTCTTAGAGCAAAAATATTTGAGTAAGGCTTTTCTTAGGTTTGAAAATGTGAAACGCCGGCTACGATGTGAGGAAGGAGGCTGAGTATTCTCGTCATCAACGTAGATAACAGCGACAGTATCAACGACGATATCAATAAGGCTTTCTTGAAATTCTTGAATTGGTTTCGCTTCTATTCTGTCTACATGATCCATTTTGCCTTTTATTTCTATTTCATTATTTGTGTTGATGAGATTGCCGAAATCGATGTCCCCTTGTGCTCCATGATCGTTATGCGATACAAAGCATTCAGCATCCAATGATTTAATAGAGGTATTCAAACTGAGTTCTTCCTGGTTAAAGGTGGTTGTAGCGGTATTCATGCCTGTTTGATTACCTGAGTTATAAGGTTTTGGAAAATCAAAATTCTTTTCTGTTTCTTGATGAAGGTAACTAAATTCATTTTCATCACTGAAAAGGTACACATCAGTGGGATTATTATCGAAATCATTTTGAAAAAGGTCGATGTGGTCAATGGCACTATCAATATGCAAATTAAGATGGTTATTATCAAAAGCTGCGTTAGAAACTTGGAGGAAATCGGTGTCATTGTCTATATCCACTTCAAAGAAATCGTCATTAAATTCATTAATATCAGCATATGAATCAAGGAAATCTACATTATGTACCTTCTTTCCGGCATTAAGGTTGCGTTCATTACGGTTAATGGTGTTTTCATCATGACTTTTCCGAGTTTTCTCTTCTCTTCGAGGAAACAAGATGAAGGCAGTCGCAAAACAAATAAGTATGCCCAATAGGCTGTCGATAAACGGTGTTGGTATAAAAACGTAACACAGTACTGTCAACAAAAAGAAGCCCATTTTAAAAATGGCCCCAATTCGATTTTAGAAATAAAAATAATATATTTAAGCAAATAAGATCCACACGTAAGATTTTAACACCACTAGATTTGATATCTCTAATGATTATGGTTTATAAGCATTGTTAAAAAAGTATTCATTAACTCTGTTGTAATTCAACAGAAGCTGAAAAACAATTATTGGTAACTTGATTGTTACAAATCTTATTAAAAGGATTCTTTGAATATGTAGCAATGAAAGATCTTCTGATATATAATTCATAATAAAAAGGAAGTTTCTTTGTGTGTCTTTCGTTCATGGTGCGTGTAAGCTAATAGACCCAGGGCTACGAATTTGGTACATAGGTGCATCTAGTCAAGAGCCAGTGTACCTCGAAGCGAGTATTTCAAAATTGGAATATGTTTCTTTATCGTATGTTTTTTCATGAAATCGCATCAAATCGATAATTCTCTCTCTATATATCAGCAATAATGCTATTGTATCACTATTGCCATTGTTTATTGTATCAGGACTGTTGCCATTCGGAAAGATTAAGGCGAAAATTAGCGTTTTAAGAGATTTTAATTAATATCTCTGATCTTTGCTATTTTTTTGGATAAAAGAGGAAGCGGAAAAGCGGACAAAAGAACGAACGCTAAACTACCGCTCCCATAAATATTCAAATAAATATTTTTTGGGGGTTTCTTGTGATACAAAACATAAACGTAATCCTCATATATATATATAGTCAAAGATTATTATTATTAAAACGAAAATTATGGGAAACATATATTTCAATTGAAAAAATACTTTCAAAACTTGATGTTTTCCTGGTTTTATGAGTGCAAAGCGCAGAATATCATGTTTACCGTAGACTCTCATGCAAAGCGTTTCTTCTACCTTTGGTTAGGTGAAAATGAATTTAAATATAAACACAATATAAAATATATAAAAATGTTTTTAATTCTTTAATAGGCACCTATTTATGATAAAATCAACTGATTAGCATAAAATTAACTTATATTAGCGTTATATTCGTAGTGGGAAGGTATTCATGCTTAGGAATGCCTTTAAATGATAAGCTCAACAATATGCTTTCATACAAAACCATCACAAGACCCAACATTCTGACATCATACCAGGCTACGACAGTCATAACAAACATTCTGAACATGGTAAACCGAGTGAATAAAATATAACGTTTCAATTCTCTACATTCCTCAAAAATAAGATGTAATAATTTGAGTCAACATGGAGTGTTCAGAACGCCTACATTACTAAGGGATTCAGCGAATGGATTTAAGTTCGCTCGTGCGATGGTCACTTTCTCGTCCAACAGATTATGACTAGAGAGTGGAAGGGAGAAAGGGACTTATATGTCATCTTCGGTGCACGAACAGAGCTAAATTATGCGCCTGCTTAAAGCTGTTAGCTGAATATCATTCTAACACTTACACACAAGCCTGAAAAAATTCATGAGACTTAAAATGGAAATCTTTATTATCTTTTTACTACTTAGTGGGTCACAATCACAGAGTTAAGGGAAGTGGGAGTTTAATTAAACTTTTCTTTTGTGTCTCCTTTAAATCTCAGAATATTATATTGGATATAAAAAGTCTCACATCGCTTTTCCTCCTACTGAAACCCTTTGATTCTTATTAATATAAATAATAATAATTGTTTTCCGTCACTACTTACCTGACATGAACGTATATGTAATTTAGGCACACGCACCCAACAAAATATCTGATTTCGATACCACACGACTTCCCTGTAAGGACTATTAATTTATAGACATTTCTGCTTCAATTGATTTGCCCCTGTGTCCTCGAATTTTAATTAGATATATATTTATATTTCAATTCATTCAGTTCTCACTTCGCGGCGTAGCAAAAATCAATGGAGATTCATACCACCTTCATTGAAAACTGTAAAATATATAAAAATCTAAAACATTAAATGCAGTTAAAAACAATTTTTACAATTAAAATTACAGTTTCTGCGTCCAAACAAGCAACTCAACCAACAGGTAGACAGACCAAAATTTTTGGTGTACAGTTTTGAAAGTTAATGTTTAGTCTACCTTTGCAAAAAGACATGGAAGTTGGCGCACCAAATGATTTAATCAACAGTTCTAATAACAGTGTCTGGCCTCGTTACGCCTACTATCACTTTTACATTGCTCATAATTCGACAGCTATCGCATACACGAAAGGTGTAAAATCCATAACCGAAATATAAGAACAACATAAATCGACCTTTTAAAGGGTTAAAAGCAAAAATGCAAAATTTATTAATATATAAGAACAAAAATACAGAGCTAAACGAGCCGGTGTAAGAAGACAGGAATATATATATATATATTTATACATGTTAAAGTGACCGATTGCAAGGAAAAAGCGAGGAGTACAACTAGATGTTATAGCACTCCCGTATACTAAAACATTCTACGGCTACTCATTCTCGAGTTATTCGAGATACGTATCTCACGAAACGAAAATACTTGAAAATACCGCTAATCTCTGTGCTGAATCTATTTTACAATCCGTTTTTATAAAAACGTGCGCCATATATTTTATGTCCAGATACTATGCCAAAACAAGTCATTCGAATTGATTTAAAGCGGTAGAAATGAATACTTGTCTTAAAATCTGCTACCCTAAATTTTTCGCAACTATACTTCTTCATTTAACTCGTACAGTGAACTAGAAGGAGACAGTTTTGTAATTTCAATTCTGCAGAGCCGATTAACGGAATTTAGCTTGCATTATTCATACCGAAAAAGCGCGTCTTATGATGCATCTTATTAATCTGTAATGATATTTTTAAATCAATTGATTAAATTAAATTCTATTAATATTGCTTAATAACGTGTTGGCGATTCTCTACCTAAATTGCATCCCTGTTCCTAAATTTTGGCGAAATCCTTTCTTTAGTATAAAATATATTACCCTGTTGGCGCCCGCCAAATCGCCAAACTCATAAATCTATCATATTACATAAAGTCCTTAAGAACACTCCTGATGAGAAGATAGCGTCACCGCGTGATTTCAATTAATATCGCTGATTGGAGGAGCCTCGTGACGCACACATATGTATAAGTAGGGCTTCTGCTCAAGGTACGAGGAGAACGCTTGTGAGATGGATGCTAAAATAAACCTACCACTTTATATTCCAAAATTTGTCTCATTCCTGTTGCCCCGGCTGCACAAAACAAATAATGTATGAGAAATTACATTTCAGAAAGCCGGTAGGATACCACCTTCAAAGGGATTATCTAAAAAAGAAGATACCCCAAGGATTATACGGATAAAATGTTACGCACTTAAGATGAATTTGCCGCTGTGCGACTTCTATGTTTCTACATTTTTCTCTAGGCGTTCTTGCTTCAAGAGAATCATCCTTCTGTTACCTGTATTCTGGTATTCTGCAGATTATTTTACGTCCAGAGAAGCACCCTTCTGCCCCCTGTGATGCGTGATCTGTGTTTCCATCGAAAGTTCGTCGTTCATCAAATGTGCTCTTACCGTTGACCTACTTTTGAGGATGGAACTCTTTCCCTACGTCAGCGGCGTTCTGTGTTGCTCTCGAGAGCTTTGTGCTTGTGTGGTGATTGATCGTGTTTTGCGAAAATCTAATTAAGAGTGCACAAAAATGTGTATTTTCGTGTCGATTTCATCACTCGTATTCTCGTCACAATAAGTCAAACAGAAGCAATTAGTAAAAAGATTGGCGATGCAAATGATATTATTACTATTGAATTATAATTACTGATTTAATAATAGTGTTTTTATTTTGAAAATTTTAAAAAGTATTATTTTGGTATAAATGTATTTTAAATTTGGTATTCAAAGGATGTATTTTGGTTTTAATATTGTTTTGGGAAAATTTCAAGAGTATTATTTTTGAGTTAGTTTTATTTATGAAAGTATTATTAGTTTTATTTATGAAAGTATTATTAGTTTTATTTATGAAAGTATTATTAGTTTTATTTATGAAAGTATTATTAACAGAATAATGGCTAATGAAAACCTCTCTGATCCTGATGATTCATTAAGGGCAGCTAGCGCTGAACCTGAAACAAGTATAATTCCCTTTGACGCGCAGAATGATATGGATATAAATTCATGGCTTGAGTACTTTAACAAAACTCATTTAGATAAAAATGAAACGTGGAAGCTTAATAATGTAGCTCGATATCTAAAAGGTAATGCACTTAGCGTATATGTCAAAAACTGCCATAAAATTGCTAAATATGTGGAATTAGTCCAAATTTTAAATGAAAATTTTTTCGACTCCACTTTAACTACGTTTGGTGATTTTGCCAATTACAAGTACAATCATAAAGAGGACATAACGCAATATTTTCGCAAAAAACTACATATTGGTAAAAAATTAAATCTAACTCATGAAATGATCTTGGAGGGTCTGACGGATGGCCTTCCTATAGAATTAAAATCCTTAATGACGGTCAACGCACCCTCTGACCCTATCTCTTGGCTTACTCATGTCCATAAGCTTATTAAGATTAGCGAAAATCAACAAATCAAAAGTGCACCTCCCAGATTTGTTACTCCGATTGGGAACAGTCCCCAAGATTACAATCGATTTAATAGAAGTAGAATTTCAGCTACTGTGAGACAAGATTCTCCTAGACCCAACAATTTCCAACGTTTTCAGAGACCAAGTAATTTTTATAATCGGTTCAGTGGTCCAGGATTTACAAGCCATCATAATTATAATTCTCAAAATAGATTGCCATTGCCACCCAGTCCCTGTAGACTTTGCACCCGGAACGGAATCCCAAATGCTTTTCACTGGTTTAAGGTTTGTCCTTTCAGAGGGGGGAGATCTGATACACCTAATGTTACGCCCCTTGCAATAGAACACCCAGAAACCCCTCACAGTAGTTGACTGTTAAAGGTGTCGGGATATTTGTCCAATAAGAAACGTCTAGAGTGTGTTGTAGACAGTGGTGCAACCATATCGATAATTTCTTCCAAAACGGCTAGACAATTACGTTTAAAATTACAAACAATTACGTTTAAAAGTACAAAGAGTTAGGTCATTTTCAGTAACCCAAACTAAAGGAAACATAATCTTTAACAAAATATGTTGTATACAAGTGAAAATTGGACGGATTAGTAACCAAATTACCTTGTTTGTTCTTGATAATAATTTGAATTATGTAATTTTAGGACTTTATGAATGCAAATTATTTGAGTTGAGTATTGATTGTAGTAATTTAAAAATTAAACAGAGAGCTATTGTACTTGACTGCCATTTTGACAGCCGACCCATATCTCCACACCTCCAACTTCAAGGTGGTACAACAAATATTTATCCATGTGTTAATAATGATGATGATGTAAGAAATTTTCAAACCTGTAAATATCGAACTACAAATCCAAAGGAATTAGTTTCTCAGTCTAACATTTATGTGAAAAATGCTGTTTCTAATACTGTCGATAACAAAGAGTATAACTTAAAAAAATTGTTAAATGATTATTCATCTGTGTTTTCTAAAAATAAGTATGATGTAGGAAAAATTAATATTGAACCTCAACGAATTAATTTAAATTCTGATTTGCCTGTATCATTAAGACCTTTTAGAACATCCCCTATGGAAGAAGAGGAAATTAAGACCCAAATTGATCAATTATTACAAGCAGGTATAATTAAAGAAAGTTGTAGCCCATATTCGTCCCCCGTGACTTTAGTATTTAAACGTGAGGAAGGTAAGAAAACTAGATTGTGTATAGATTATCGAAATTTGAATTCCCTGGCTAAAACAGATGCAAACCCTCTTCCTCGCATTGACACTTTGTTAGACAAATTAAGTAAAGCAAAAGTATTTTCTACAATTGATTTGAGATCTGGTTTCTGGCATATCCCGATTCACCCTGCAGATACTGAGAAATTAGCTTTTTGCACGAATTTTGGATTATTCGAATGGTTAAGACTCCCTTTTGGTTTCAAAAATGCACCTGAAATTCTTAACAGAACAATTAGACGAATATTAACAAAAAATAAAATTAATTTCGCTTGCAGTTACTTTGATGATATAATCGTTTACTCTTCCTCTGAGAAAGAACATTTAGAACATTTAAAAATTTTATTTCAGGTGTTTAAAGAGGAGCATATTAAATTGAATCGAAAGAAGTGTGTGTTCGCCAGAGATCAGATCACATTTCTTGGCTATGAAATAAAAAATGGTAGAATAATTCCCGATAACCATAATATAGAAGGTTTTAAGAAACTTAAAAAACCCCAGTAACACCAAAGAGTTACAAAGAGTTTTGGGAAGTGTGAATGTGTATCATAGATTCATTCCGAATTATGCAACTATTAGAGCTCCATTAAACAGACTCTTGAAAAAAGATGTCAAGTGGGAATGGGATGACTAATGTCAAAAAGCTTTTGACGAAATGAAAAGAATACTGATTTCCAAACCTGTTTTACAATTGTATGATTCCAGTAGGCCATGTCATATTTTTGTTGACGCTTCTCAAACTGCTTTTGGAGCTGTTTTGAAACAACCAGATGAAAATGATGTCCTCCACCCTGTATCATATCATTCCCTAACTTTAAGAAATTATGAGAAAAATTATACGATTACTGAGTTAGAATGTTTGGCCATAGTAGATGCCCTAGACAAATTCTATTACTATCTGCATGGACAAAAATTTGTTATACATACGGACCATGCGGCCCTCGTTTGGCTCAAAAATGTTAAAAATTTAAAAGGTAGACTCTTCCGTTGGTCACTCAAACTACGTATGTTCAATTATGAAGTAAAGTATCAGAAGGGCTCTACCAATATTGAAGCTGACATGCTTTCTAGACATCCTGTTTCACAACACCTCCAACATTATGTACATTTACTTGATAGAAATGAAATAATCCAACAACAAAAAACTGATAATGTCTGCGGAAAAAAATTACCAAGAGATAAATGATATGATGGTAATTAAGAAAAAGAATTTTTATAAAATTGTAGTACCTAAATCTTTAAGATTAAAATTGTTGAATAAAACCCATGGAAATTTTGGTCACCCGGGAGTTCAAATAATGCTTAACTTAATCACCCCTCAATATTATTGGCCTCATATTAGCGAAGATATCGGAAATTTTGTTAAACATTGTCATACTTGTCAACTTAATAAAAAGAAAAAACAGAAAAAATTTGGTCTTATGCAAGACGTACCCCCAACCGACAAACCTTTCGAATGTCTCTCTATTGACACTGTGGGAGGATTTAATTATTATAATTCTACAAAAAAATATTTACATATAGTTATTGACCATGCAAAAAGATATGTCTGGGCTTTTCCCTCGAAACGTGTAACTTCAGAAACCTATGCCAATTGTCTAAAACAAATATTTCAAATACAAGTCCCCGAAAAAATTCTGAGTGACAGGAATTCAGCCTTCACTTCCTCTAGATTCAAAAAATTTCTTAAAAAGCATAATGTTAAACAACTTTAAATTTCATCTCACCATCCCCAGACAAATGGTAAAGTAGAAAGAGTAAATCAATCAATAGTAAGTCGACTAAAATGTAAAGTAAATTCTTCTTCTAAAAATGTACCATGGACTAAAGTGCTAGAGCAAGTTGTTATCGAATATAACAACTCCCCTCATACGGTAACTAAGTTCACCCCAGCATACTTACTATTTGGTAACCTCCCTTTTGAATCTCCAATTGATCAAAATAAATACCCTTCCTTAAATGAAGCAAGGGCTTTAGCAAAGAAAAGAACTATCGAATACCACCGAAAGAATAAAACTAGATATGACATCAGATTTGTAGAATCTAAATTTCAACCTGGAGATTTTGTCCTTTACGAGGAATTTGAATACCCAAATACTAGAAAATTGACTTCACCCTATTCAGGCCCTTATCGGATTATGAATAATTTATCTGAAGTTAATTATGAAATCGACAGGGAAAATTTTCACGCGAAGAAACCAACTGAGATTGTACATACGTCAAAATGAAGGTTCTATTATCCACCCGAGAACTTTAAATTACATCATGAATAAATCAAAATTTATAAATCAATAAACTATCCATAACCCTTCTTTTAGTTTTCATCCTGTTGTCCCCCTTAATAGTTGATTTATCTCGCAGTGTCTGAAAAGTTTTTCTGCCCTTTTCTTTTACTGGGCTCCTTCAAACTTGAGTTTCAGGTTCAATACACTTTCCGTGTGGGAAACACTCAATTGAGGCTATACTACAAGTAGAGTACTGTACCCTCACATTTTCTTGAGCTCATGTTTTCCTATGTTTGTGTTATAAATTGTAGCAACAGTTGAAAAAGTTAAATTTCAGTTGTTGAAATTTCTGAATTTCATTTTGTGACAAAATATGTTAAAAACCTAGCAAAATGTGTATTTTCAACAAGAGTATAAGAGCTCTAGTATCGTGACATAAAAACTCAAATGTTTTCAGTGCCAATGCTAATCCATAATTCTAGCGCTAATTAAATGATCCGGAGATCTCCACAGACCAGTAAAAGACAGAAGATGAGCCTGAATGACAACTCTAATGATTGTACGGACTCTAATAATTACACAAACTGTGAATGGCATTCCCTAAGATATAAACTTACAAATTCAGTAATATTACTATTTCCTATTGCCACGTAGCTAACCAGCAATATGTTATTAGTGCTTTATTTGTTCTGCACTTAGTTACTATATTATAATTTCATTAATCATTTATTATATTTTATATACTGTATTCATTATATTCAAATATTTTATGTCATATTTCATGTAAACATTTTGTGTGCCTTGAGATAAATCCAATCAGTTTTCCTACTCACTTAATTTCCTAATAACTAAATTTTCTGCTCTCACTATCTGGACTGACTTGGGTCGACGGCCGCGACTGCAAGCCTTTTCAGATGGGGGGCAAAATCTGTAATGATATTTTTAAATCAATTGATTAAATTAAATTCTATTAATATTGCTTAATAACGTGTTGGCGATTGTCTACCTAAATTGCATCCCTGTTCCTAAATTTTGGCGAAATGCTTTCTTTATCATTCGTAATAGTGATCTTGTTCTCTTTTCCAGTACTCTTATCTACAGCAGACACATTCAATATGCTATTGGCATCAATATCGAAGGTAACTTCAATCTGTGGGACACCTCTAGGTGCAGGAGGAATGCCAGTTATTCAAACTTTCCAAGAAGATTATTGTCTTTGGTCATTGCACGTTCACCCTCGTAAACTTGGATCAAGACACCTGGTTGATTATCAGAGTAAGTTGTAAATGTTTGTGTCTGACGAGTTGGAATGGTTGTATTACGTTTCATGAGCACAGTCATTACACCACCAGCAGTTTCAATTCCTAGAGACAGTGGGGTTACATCCAACAGCAACAGATCTTGCACTTGTTCAGATTTATCACCATTCAAAATTGCAGCTTGGACTGCAGCACCATATGCGACAGCTTCATCTGGATTAATACTTTTGTTAAGTTCTTTACCATTAAAGAAATCTTGCAGTAGCTTCTGAATTTTAGGAATACGAGTAGATCCACCTACCAGGACAATATCGTGGACTTGAGCTTTATCTAATTTTGCATCTCGCAAAGCCTTTTCAACAGGTTCCAATGTGCTTCTAAACAAATCAGCATTCAGTTCTTCAAAACGGGCTCTTGTTATGGTTGAATAGAAATCTACACCTTCAAAGAGAGAATCAATTTCGATGCTGGCTTGAGTACTTGAGGACAGGGTTCTCTTAGCCCTTTCACAGGCAGTATGTATGAGAAATTACGTTACATATACACATATATAGAGAGAGATAGAAGACAGATAAATTTAAACACCTAAAACCAATATTAATTTGGAATCAAAGCAAGGCAATTCCTCAACAATATTAATAATCGCAACCTCGTATAAGAGTTTTAACACAATTATAAAAAATAATCGAAATTAAAATAAGAATTAATAATTGAACAAACTCGAAAAATAAAAATGCGAAAGGGAAAATATGCAAATTGTTAACATGTAAGAATTAATCTCCATTTAAAGAGCTCGGTTACCCAAAGAAAGTTTTCTCACTTACATGAAATTCGAATTCATATTACAAGAATTTATTAAGTAAATAGTTCAGTATTTAAAATCATTCTCTGGGATTTGGATATACTTATGGATTACGAGGAAATGACGACGCCCTTATACTTATACTTATAGACTCCGCCCTAAGGGGGTCTGAAGTCTCGTAATTTTGCCTGAAAGGGCAATATTTTATGATTCATGCAGTGTCTCAAGAATAAAGCTTTGAATATTATAATGAATCATAAATAAATAATAATAAACGAAAGTCCTTAATACAAATGAGATGAAAAGACGAATGATTCAAATTTTATTGAAGAGCCAAAAGTGTTAATTTTACATTTAATTTTGAATAAAAGTCTAAACATTAAAACGCGTTCGAAATTTTTTTTTGAAATAATAATAATAAATAAAATTGTAATGAAAAATATAATCAAAAATTTTAAAATAAGTAAATCAAGTTCAAAAGTATAATAATAATAGTAATAAAATAAATAATATAAAAATTAATGGTAAGGAAAGTAAAATATTTAGAAGAAATAAATATAAAATGTAAAAAGTAACAATAAGAAAATACAAAAAACACAAAAGTAAATATTAATAAACAAATAAGTAAAAATAAATAGCATTAAAATTGAATACGATATAAAAATAGTAAAAAAAATCCATTAATTGCAAAAATATACATAAAAAAGTTCTTAATCTTTAATTAAGGGCTTTAAGTTTGGCTAAAATGCACAGTTTAGTCGCATTCAAGCCGCATCCTTGGCTCCCCACTTAATGTCTTTTTTATTAAATAAATATAATTCAGCTTATGAGCTCAATTTTTTATCAGTCACAGGTCCGTCAAGGAGGTCCCCACTTAGTCACTCACTGGTCAATCAGCGTGCAATTTTTTAGCCAGCCACTGGTCAATCATCGAGATCGTCATTTAGTAAGTCTTTGGTGTGTCAATGAACAATTTTGGTCAGATTGATGTCATTTCGAACAAATTTATGACGAATATAAACTGAAAGTATGTCAACTTAGCTCAGATCTTGATAGGTTGCTTTAAAGTGTTATGTTTATTTTTAATTTTCTTAGAGCAAAAATATTTGAGTAACGCTTTTCTTAGGTTTGAAAATGTGAAACGCCGGCTACGATGTGAGGAAGGAGGCTGAGTATTCTCGTCATCAACGTAGATAACAGCGACAGTATCAACGACGATATCAATAAGGCGTTCTTGAAATTCTTGAATTGGTTTCACTTCTATTCTGTCTACATGATCCATTTTGCCTTTTATTTCTATTTCATTATTTGTGTTGATGAGATTGCCGAAATCGATGTCCCCTTGTGCTCCAAGATCGTTATGCGATACAAAGCATTCAGCATCCAATGATTTAATAGAGGTATTCAAACTGAGTTCTTCCTGGTTAAAGGTGGTTGTAGCGGTATTCATGTCTGTTTGATTACCTGAGTTATAAGGTTTTGGAAAATCAAAATTCTTTTCTGTTTCTTGATGAAGGTAACTAAATTCATTTTCATCACTGAAAAGGTACACATCAGTAGGATTATTATCGAAATCATTTTGAAAAAGGTCGATGTGGTCAGTGGCACTATCAATATGCAAATTAAGATGGTTATTATCAAAAGCTATATTAGAAACTTGGAGGAAATCGGTGTCATTGTCTATATCCACTTCAAAGGAATCGTCATTAAATTCATTAATATCAGCATGTGAATCAAGGAAATCTACATTATGTACCTTCTTTCCGGCATTAAGGTTGCGTTCATTACGGTTAATGGTGTTTTCATCATTACTTTTCCGAGTTTTCTCTTCTCTTCGAGGAAACAAGATGAAGGCAGTCGCAAAACAAATAAGTATGCCCAATAGGCTGTCGATAAACGGTGTTGGTATAAAAACGTAACACAGTACTGTCAACAATAAATACCCTTCCTTAAATGAAGCAAGGGCTTTAGCAAAGAAAAGAACTATCGAATACCACCGAAAGAATAAAACTAGATATGACATCAGATTTGTAGAATCTAAATTTCAACCTGGAGATTTTCTCCTTTACGAGGAATTTGAATACCCAAATACTAGAAAATTGACTTCACCCTATTCAGGCCCTTATCGGATTATGAATAAATTATCTGAAGTTAATTATGAAATCGACAGGGAAAATTTTCACACGAAGAAACCAACTGAGATTGTACATGCGTCAAAATTAAGGTTCTATTATCCACCCGAGAACCTTAAATTACATCATGAATAAATCAAAATTTATAAATCAATAAACTATCCATAACCCTTCTTTTAGTTTTCATCCTGTTGTCCCCCTTAATAGTTGATTTATCTCTCAGTGTCTGAATAGTTTGTCTGGCCTTTTCTTTTACTGGGCTCCTTCAAACTTGAGTTTCAGGTTCAATACACTTTCCGTGTGGGAAACACTCAATTGAGGCTATACTACAAGTGGAGTACTATACCCTCACATTTCCTTGAGCTCATGTTTTCCTATGTTTGTGTTATAAATTGTAGCAACAGTTGAAAAAGTTAAATTTCAGTTGTTGAAATTTCTGAATTTCATTTTATGTT
Source organism: Stegodyphus dumicola (assembly GCF_044657685.1). Classification (NCBI taxonomy): domain Eukaryota; kingdom Metazoa; phylum Arthropoda; class Arachnida; order Araneae; family Eresidae; genus Stegodyphus; species Stegodyphus dumicola. The sequence goes on along the minus strand of NC_140774.1, from coordinate 101,997,264 downwards.
TCTGCAGCATCGTGTACAAAAAACTGGTATGGATGTTGGAAGTTAAATTTTGTTTTGTTATCATTAATAAGAGAAAAATAGAGTGACAAAATATGTTAAAAACCTAACAAAATGTGTATTTTCAACAAGAGTATAAGAGCTCTAGTATCGTAACATAAAAACTCAATTGTTTTCAGTGCCAATGCTAATCCATAATTCTAGCGCTAATTAAATGATCCGGAGATCTCCAAAGACCAGTAAAAGACTGAAGATGAGCCTTAATGACAACTCTAATGATTGTACGGACTCTAATGATTACACAAACTGTGAATGGCATGCCCTAAGATATCAACTTACAAATTCAGTTATATTACTATTTCCTATTGCCACGTAGCTAACCAGCAATATGTTATTAGTGCTTTATTTGTTCTGCACTTAGTTACTATATTATAATTTCATTAATCATTTATTATATTTTATATACTGTATTCATTATATTCAAATATTTTATGTCATATTTCATGTAAACATTTTGTGTGCCTTGAGATAAATCCAATCAGTTTTCCTACTAACTTAATTTCCTAATAACTAAATTTTCTGCTCTCACTATCTGGACTGACTTGGGCCGACGGCCGCGACTGCAAGCCTTTTCAGATGGGGGGGATAATCTGTAATGATATTTTTAAATCAATTGAATAAATTAAATTCTATTAATATTGCTTAATAACGTGTTGGCGATTCTCTACCTAAATTGCATCCCTGTTGCTAAATTTTGGAGAAATCTTTCTTTATCATTCGTAATAGTGATCTCGTTCTCTTTTCCAGTACTCTTACCTACAGCAGACACATTCAATATGCCATTGGCATCAATATCGAAGGTAACTTCAATCTGTGGGACACCTCTAGGTGCAGGAGGAATGCCAGTTATTCAAACTTTCCAAGAAGATTATTGTCCTTGGTCATTGCACGTTCACCCTCGTAAACTTGGATCAAGACACCTGGTTGATTATCAGAGTAAGTTGTAAATGTTTGTGTCTGACGAGTTGGAATGGTTGTATTACGTTTGATGAGCACAGTCATTACGCCACCAGCAGTTTCAATTCCTAGAGACAGTGGGGTTACATCCAACAGCAACAGATCTTGCACTTGTTCAGATTTATCACCATTCAAAATTGCAGCTTGGACTGCAGCACCATATGCGACAGCTTCATCTGGATTATTACTTTTGTTAAGTTCTTTACCATTAAAGAAATCTTGCAGTAGCTTCTGCATTTTAGGAATACGAGTAGATCCACCTACCAGGACAATATCGTGGACTTGAGCTTTATCTAATTTTGCATCTCGCAAAGCCTTTTCAACAGGTTCCAATGTGCTTCTAAACAAATCAGCATTCAGTTCTTCAAAACGGGCTCTTGTTATGGTTGAATAGAAATCTACACATTCAAAGAGAGAATCAATTTCGATGCTGGCTTGAGTACTTGAGGACAGGGTTCTCTTAGCCCATTCACAGGCAGTATGTATGAGAAATTACGTTTCATATATATATAGAGAGAGAGAGATAGAAGACAGATAAATTTAAACACCTAAAACCAATATTAATTTGGAATCAAAGCAAGGCAATTCCTCAACAATATTAATAATCGCAACCTCGTATAAGAGTTTTAACACAATTATAAAAAATAATCGAAATTAAAATAAGAATTAATAATTGAACAAACTCGAAAAGTAAAAATGCGAAAGGGAAAATATACAAATTGTTAACATGTAAGAATTAATCTCCTTTTAAAGAGCTCGGTTACCCAAAGAAAGTTTTCTCGGTTACATGAAATTCGAATTCATATTACAAGAATTTATTAAGTAAATAGTTCAGTATTTAAAATCATTCTCTGGGATTTGGATATACTTATGAATTACGAGGAAATGGCGACGCCCTTATACTTATACTTATAGACTCCGCCCTAAAGGGGTCCGAAGTCTCGTAATTTTGTTTGAAAGGGCAATATTTTATGATTCATGCAGTGTCTCAAGAATAAAGCTTTGAATATTATAATGAATCATAAATAAATAATAATAAACGAAAGTCCTTAATACAAATGAGATGAAAACACGAATGATTCAAATTTTATTGGAGAGCCAAAAGTGTTAATTTTACATTTAATTTTGAATAAAAGTCTAAACATTATAACGCGTTCGAAATTTTTTTTTTGAAATAATAATAATAAATAAAATTGTAATGAAAAATATAATCAAAAATTTTAAAATAAGTAAATCAAGTTCAAAAATATAATAATAATAGTAATAAAATAAATAATATAAAAATTAATGGTAAGGAAAGTAAAATATTAAGAAGAAATAAATATAAAATGTAAAAAGTAACAATAAGAAAATACAAAAAACACAAAAGTAAATATTAATAAACAAATAAGTAAAAATAAATAGCATTAAAATTGGATATGATATAAAAATAGTAAAAAGATCCATTAATTGCAAAAATATACATGAAAAAGTTCTTAATCTTTAATTAAGGGCTTTAAGTTTGGCTAAAATGCACAGTTTAGTCGCATTCAAGCCGCATCCTTGGCTCCCCACTTAATGTCTTTTATATTAAATAAATATAATTCAGCTTATGAGCTCAATTTTTTATCAGTCACAGGTCCGTCAAGGAGGTCCCCACTTAGTCACTCACTGGTCAATCAGCGTGCAATTTTTTAGCCAGCCACTGGTCAATCATCGAGATCGTCATTTAGTAAGTTTCTGGTGTGTCAATGAACAATTTTGGTCAGATTGATGTCATTTCGAACAAATTTATGACGAATATAAACTGAAAGTATGTCAACTTAGCTCAGATCTTGATAGGTTGCTTTAAAGTGTTATGTTTATTTTTAATTTTCTTAGAGCAAAAATATTTGAGTAACGCTTTACTTAGGTTTGAAAATGTGAAACGCCGGCTACGATGTGAGGAAGGAGGCTGAGTATTCTCGTCATCAACGTAGATAACAGCGACAGTATCAACGACGATATCAATAAGGCGTTCTTGAAATTCTTGAATTGGTTTCACTTCTATTCTGTCTACATGATCCATTTTGCCTTTTATTTCTATTTCATTATTTGTGTTGATGAGATTGCCGAAATCGATGTCCCCTTGTGCTCCAAGATCGTTATGCGATACAAAGCATTCAGCATCCAATGATTTAATAGAGGTATTCAAACTGAGTTCTTCCTGGTTAAAGGTGGTTGTAGCGGTATTCATGCCTGTTTGATTACCTGAGTTATAAGGTTTTGGAAAATCAAAATTCTTTTCTGTTTCTTGATGAAGGTAACTAAATTCATTTTCATCACTGAAAAGGTACACATCAGTGGGATTATTATCGAAATCATTTTGAAAAAGGTCGATGTGGTCAGTGGCACTATCAATATGCAAATTAATATGGTTATTATCAAAAGCTACGTTAGAAACTTGGAGGAAATCGGTGTCATTTTCTATATCCACTTCAAAAGAATCGTCACTAAATTCATTAATATCAGCATATGAATCAAGGAAATCTACATTATGTACCTTCTTTCCGGCATTAAGGTTGCGTTCATTACGGTTAATGGTGTTTTCATCATTACTTTTCCGAGTTTTCTCTTCTCTTCGAGGAAACAAGATGAAGGCAGTCGCAAAACAAATAAGTATGCCCAATAGGCTGTCGATAAACGGTTTTGGTATAAAAACGTAACACAGTACTGTCAACAATAAATACCCTTCCTTAAATGAAGCAAGGGCTTTAGCAAAGAAAAGAACTATCGAATACCACCGAAAGAATAAAACTAGATATGACATCAGATTTGTAGAATCTAAATTTCAACCTGGAGATTTTCTCCTTTACGAGGAATTTGAATACCCAAATACTAGAAAATTGACTTCACCCTATTCAGGCCCTTATCGGATTATGAATAAATTATCTGAAGTTAATTATGAAATCGACAGGGAAAATTTTCACACGAAGAAACCAACTGAGATTGTACATACGTCAAAATTAAGGTTCTATTATCCACCCGAGAACTTTAAATTACATCATGAATAAATCAAAATTTATAAATCAATAAACTATCCATAACCCTTCTTTTAGTTTTCATGCTGGTGTCCCCCTTAATAGTTGATTTATCTCTCAGTGTCTGAAAAGTTTGTCTGGCCTTTTCTTTTACTGGGCTCCTTCAAACTTGAGTTTCAGGTTCAATACACTTTCCGTGTGGGAAACACTCAATTGAGGCTATACTACAAGTGGAGTACTATACTCTCACATTTCCTTGAGCTCATGTTTTCCTATGTTTGTGTTATAAATTGTAGCAACAGTTGAAAAAGTTAAATTTCAGTTGTTGAAATTTCTGAATTTCATTTTATGTTTCTGCAGCATCGTGTACAAAAAACTGGTATGGATGTTGGAAGTTAAATTTTGTTTTGTTATCATTAATAAGAGAAAAATAGAGTGACAAAATATGTTAAAAACCTAACAAAATGTGTATTTTCAACAAGAGTATAAGAGCTCTAGTATCGTGACATAAAAACTCAAATGTTTTCAGTGCCAATGCTAATCCATAATTCTAGCGCTAATTAAATGATCCGGAGATCTCCAAAGACCAGTAAAAGACTGAAGATGAGCCTTAATGACAACTCTAATGATTGTACGGACTCTAATGATTACACAAACTGTGAATGGCATGCCCTAAGATATCAACTTACAAATTCAGTTATATTACTATTTCCTATTGCCACGTAGCTAACCAGCAATATGTTATTAGTGCTTTATTTGTTCTGCACTTAGTTACTATATTATAATTTCATTAATCATTTATTATATTTTATATACTGTATTCATTATATTCAAATATTTTATGTCATATTTCATGTAAACATTTTGTGTGCCTTGAGATAAATCCAATCAGTTTTCCTACTAACTTAATTTCCTAATAACTAAATTTTCTGCTCTCACTATCTGGACTGACTTGGGCCGACGGCCGCGACTGCAAGCCTTTTCAGATGGGGGGGGATAATCTGTAATGATATTTTTAAATCAATTGAATAAATTAAATTCTATTAATATTGCTTAATAACGTGTTGGCGATTCTCTACCTAAATTGCATCCCTGTTGCTAAATTTTGGAGAAATCTTTCTTTATCATTCGTAATAGTGATCTCGTTCTCTTTTCCAGTACTCTTACCTACAGCAGACACATTCAATATGCCATTGGCATCAATATCGAAGGTAACTTCAATCTGTGGGACACCTCTAGGTGCAGGAGGAATGCCAGTTATTCAAACTTTCCAAGAAGATTATTGTCCTTGGTCATTGCACGTTCACCCTCGTAAACTTGGATCAAGACACCTGGTTGATTATCAGAGTAAGTTGTAAATGTTTGTGTCTGACGAGTTGGAATGGTTGTATTACGTTTGATGAGCACAGTCATTACACCACCAGCAGTTTCAATTCCTAGAGACAGTGGGGTTACATCCAACAGCAACAGATCTTGCACTTGTTCAGATTTATCACCATTTAAAATTGCAGCTTGGACTGCAGCACCATATGCGACAGCTTCATCTGGATTAATACTTTTGTTAAGTTCTTTACCATTAAAGAAATTCAGTAGCTTCTGAATTTTAGGAATACGAGTAGATCCACCTACCAGGACAATATTGTGGACTTGAGCTTTATCTAATTTTGCATCTCGCAAAGCCTTTTCAACAGGTTCCAATGTGCTTCTAAACAAATCAGCATTCAGTTCTTCAAAACGGGCTCTTGTTATGGTTGAATAGAAATCTACACCTTCAAAGAGAGAATCAATTTCGATGCTGGCTTGAGTACTTGAGGACAGGGTTCTCTTAGCCCGTTAACAGGCAGTATGTATGAGAAATTACGTTTCATATATATATAGAGAGAGAGAGATAGAAGAGAGATAAATTTAAACACCTAAAACCAATATTAATTTGGAATCAAAGCAAGGCAATTCCTCAACAATATTAATAATCGCAACCTCGTATAAGAGTTTTAACACAATTATAAAAAATAATCGAAATTAAAATAAGAATTAATTATTGAACAAACTCGAAAAGTAAAAATGCGAAAGGGAAAATATACAAATTGTTAACATGTAAGAATTAATCTCCTTTTAAAGAGCTCGGTTACCCAAAGAAAGTTTTCTCGGTTACATGAAATTCGAATTCATATTACAAGAATTTATTAAGTAAATAGTTCAGTATTTAAAATCATTCTCTGGGATTTGGATATACTTATGAATTACGAGGAAATGACGACGCCCTTATACTTATAGACTGCGCCCTAAGGGGGTCTGAAGTCTCGTAATTTTGCCTGAAAGGGCAATATTTTATGATTCATGCAGTGTCTCAAGAATAAAGCTTTGAATATTATAATGAATCATAAATAAATAATAATAAACGAAAGTCCTTAATACAAATGAGATGAAAAACGAATGATTCAAATTTTATTGGAGAGCCAAAAGTGTTAATTTTACATTTAATTTTGAATAAAAGTCTAAACATTATAACGCGTTCGAAATTTTTTTTTTGAAATAATAATAATAAATAAAATTGTAATGAAAAATATAATCAAAAATTTTAAAATAAGTAAATCAAGTTCAAAAATATAATAATAATAGTAATAAAATAAATAATATAAAAATTAATGGTAAGGAAAGTAAAATATTAAGAAGAAATAAATATAAAATGTAAAAAGTAACAATAAGAAAATACAAAAAACACAAAAGTAAATATTAATAAACAAATAAGTAAAAATAAATAGCATTAAAATTGAATATGATATAAAAATAGTAAAAAAATCCATTAATTGCAAAAATATACATAAAAAAGTTCTTAATCTTTAATTAAGGGCTTTAAGTTTGGCTAAAATGCACAGTTTAGTCGCATTCAAGCCGCATCCTTGGCTCCCCACTTAATGTCTTTTTTATTAAATAAATATAATTCAGCTTATGAGCTCAATTTTTTATCAGTCACAGGTCCGTCAAGGAGGTCCCCACTTAGTCACTCACTGGTCAATCAGCGTGCAATTTTTTAGCCAGCCACTGGTCAATCATCGAGATCGTCATTTAGTAAGTCTTTGGTGTGTCAATGAACAATTTTGGTCAGATTGATGTCATTTCGAACAAATTTATGACGAATATAACCTGAAAGTATGTCAACTTAGCTCAGATCTTGATAGGTTGCTTTAAAGTGTTATGTTTATTTTTAATTTTCTTAGAGCAAAAATATTTGAGTAACGCTTTTCTTAGGTTTGAAAATGTGAAACGCCGGCTACGATGTGAGGAAGGAGGCTGAGTATTCTCGTCATCAACGTAGATAACAGCGACAGTATCAACGACGATATCAATAAGGCGTTCTTGAAATTCTTGAATTGGTTTCACTTCTATTCTGTCTACATGATCCATTTTGCCTTTTATTTCTATTTCATTATTTGTGTTGATGAGATTGCCGAAATCGATGTCCCCTTGTGCTCCAAGATCGTTATGCGATACAAAGCATTCAGCATCCAATGATTTAATAGAGGTATTCAAACTGAGTTCTTCCTGGTTAAAGGTGGTTGTAGCGGTATTCATGTCTGTTTGATTACCTGAGTTATAAGGTTTTGGAAAATCAAAATTCTTTTCTGTTTCTTGATGAAGGTAACTAAATTCATTTTCATCACTGAAAAGGTACACATCAGTAGGATTATTATCGAAATCATTTTGAAAAAGGTCGATGTGGTCAGTGGCACTATCAATATGCAAATTAAGATGGTTATTATCAAAAGCTATATTAGAAACTTGGAGGAAATCGGTGTCATTGTCTATATCCACTTCAAAGGAATCGTCATTAAATTCATTAATATCAGCATGTGAATCAAGGAAATCTACATTATGTACCTTCTTTCCGGCATTAAGGTTGCGTTCATTACGGTTAATGGTGTTTTCATCATTACTTTTCCGAGTTTTCTCTTCTCTTCGAGGAAACAAGATGAAGGCAGTCGCAAAACAAATAAGTATGCCCAATAGGCTGTCGATAAACGGTGTTGGTATAAAAACGTAACACAGTACTGTCAACAATAAATACCCTTCCTTAAATGAAGCAAGGGCTTTAGCAAAGAAAAGAACTATCGAATACCACCGAAAGAATAAAACTAGATATGACATCAGATTTGTAGAATCTAAATTTCAACCTGGAGATTTTCTCCTTTACGAGGAATTTGAATACCCAAATACTAGAAAATTGACTTCACCCTATTCAGGCCCTTATCGGATTATGAATAAATTATCTGAAGTTAATTATGAAATCGACAGGGAAAATTTTCACACGAAGAAACCAACTGAGATTGTACATGCGTCAAAATTAAGGTTCTATTATCCACCCGAGAACCTTAAATTACATCATGAATAAATCAAAATTTATAAATCAATAAACTATCCATAACCCTTCTTTTAGTTTTCATCCTGTTGTCCCCCTTAATAGTTGATTTATCTCTCAGTGTCTGAATAGTTTGTCTGGCCTTTTCTTTTACTGGGCTCCTTCAAACTTGAGTTTCAGGTTCAATACACTTTCCGTGTGGGAAACACTCAATTGAGGCTATACTACAAGTGGAGTACTATACCCTCACATTTCCTTGAGCTCATGTTTTCCTATGTTTGTGTTATAAATTGTAGCAACAGTTGAAAAAGTTAAATTTCAGTTGTTGAAATTTCTGAATTTCATTTTATGTTTCTGCAGCATCGTGTACAAAAAACTGGTATGGATGTTGGAAGTTAAATTTTGTTTTGTTATCATTAATAAGAGAAAAATAGAGTGACAAAATATGTTAAAAACCTAACAAAATGTGTATTTTCAACAAGAGTATAAGAGCTCTAGTATCGTGACATAAAAACTCAAATGTTTTCAGTGCCAATGCTAATCCATAATTCTAGCGCTAATTAAATGATCCGGAGATCTCCAAAGACCAGTAAAAGACTGAAGATGAGCCTTAATGACAACTCTAATGATTGTACGGACTCTAATGATTACACAAACTGTGAATGGCATGCCCTAAGATATCAACTTACAAATTCAGTTATATTACTATTTCCTATTGCCACGTAGCTAACCAGCAATATGTTATTAGTGCTTTATTTGTTCTGCACTTAGTTACTATATTATAATTTCATTAATCATTTATTATATTTTATATACTGTATTCATTATATTCAAATATTTTATGTCATATTTCATGTAAACATTTTGTGTGCCTTGAGATAAATCCAATCAGTTTTCCTACTAACTTAATTTCCTAATAACTAAATTTTCTGCTCTCACTATCTGGACTGACTTGGGCCGACGGCCGCGACTGCAAGCCTTTTCAGATGGGGGGGGATAATCTGTAATGATATTTTTAAATCAATTGAATAAATAATTTCTATTAATATTGCTTAATAACGTGTTGGCGATTCTCTACCTAAATTGCATCCCTGTTGCTAAATTTTGGAGAAATCTTTCTTTATCATTCGTAATAGTGATCTCGTTCTCTTTTCCAGTACTCTTACCTACAGCAGACACATTCAATATGCCATTGGCATCAATATCGAAGGTAACTTCAATCTGTGGGACACCTCTAGGTGCAGGAGGAATGCCAGTTATTCAAACTTTCCAAGAAGATTATTGTCCTTGGTCATTGCACGTTCACCCTCGTAAACTTGGATCAAGACACCTGGTTGATTATCAGAGTAAGTTGTAAATGTTTGTGTCTGACGAGTTGGAATGGTTGTATTACGTTTGATGAGCACAGTCATTACACCACCAGCAGTTTCAATTCCTAGAGACAGTGGGGTTACATCCAACAGCAACAGATCTTGCACTTGTTCAGATTTATCACCATTCAAAATTGCAGCTTGGACTGCAGCACCATATGCGACAGCTTCATCTGGATTATTACTTTTGTTAAGTTCTTTACCATTAAAGAAATCTTGCAGTAGCTTCTGCATTTTAGGAATACGAGTAGATCCACCTACCAGGACAATATCGTGGACTTGAGCTTTATCTAATTTTGCATCTCGCAAAGCCTTTTCAACAGGTTCCAATGTGCTTCTAAACAAATCAGCATTCAGTTCTTCAAAACGGGCTCTTGTTATGGTTGAATAGAAATCTACACATTCAAAGAGAGAATCAATTTCGATGCTGGCTTGAGTACTTGAGGACAGGGTTCTCTTAGCCCATTCACAGGCAGTATGTATGAGAAATTACGTTTCATATATATATAGAGAGAGAGAGATAGAAGACAGATAAATTTAAACACCTAAAACCAATATTAATTTGGAATCAAAGCAAGGCAATTCCTCAACAATATTAATAATCGCAACCTCGTATAAGAGTTTTAACACAATTATAAAAAATAATCGAAATTAAAATAAGAATTAATAATTGAACAAACTCGAAAAGTAAAAATGCGAAAGGGAAAATATACAAATTGTTAACATGTAAGAATTAATCTCCTTTTAAAGAGCTCGGTTACCCAAAGAAAGTTTTCTCGGTTACATGAAATTCGAATTCATATTACAAGAATTTATTAAGTAAATAGTTCAGTATTTAAAATCATTCTCTGGGATTTGGATATACTTATGAATTACGAGGAAATGGCGACGCCCTTATACTTATACTTATAGACTCCGCCCTAAAGGGGTCCGAAGTCTCGTAATTTTGTTTGAAACGGCAATATTTTATGATTCATGCAGTGTCTCAAGAATAAAGCTTTGAATATTATAATGAATCATAAATAAATAATAATAAACGAAAGTCCTTAATACAAATGAGATGAAAACACGAATGATTCAAATTTTATTGGAGAGCCAAAAGTGTTAATTTTACATTTAATTTTGAATAAAAGTCTAAACATTATAACGCGTTCGAATTTTTTTTTTTTTGAAATAATAATAATAAATAAAATTGTAATGAAAAATATAATCAAAAATTTTAAAATAAGTAAATCAAGTTCAAAAATATAATAATAATAGTAATAAAATAAATAATATAAAAATTAATGGTAAGGAAAGTAAAATATTAAGAAGAAATAAATATAAAATGTAAAAAGTAACAATAAGAAAATACAAAAAACACAAAAGTAAATATTAATAAACAAATAAGTAAAAATAAATAGCATTAAAATTGGATATGATATAAAAATAGTAAAAAAATCCATTAATTGCAAAAATATACATGAAAAAGTTCTTAATCTTTAATTAAGGGCTTTAAGTTTGGCTAAAATGCACAGTTTAGTCGCATTCAAGCCGCATCCTTGGCTCCCCACTTAATGTCTTTTATATTAAATAAATATAATTCAGCTTATGAGCTCAATTTTTTATCAGTCACAGGTCCGTCAAGGAGGTCCCCACTTAGTCACTCACTGGTCAATCAGCGTGCAATTTTTTAGCCAGCCACTGGTCAATCATCGAGATCGTCATTTAGTAAGTTTCTGGTGTGTCAATGAACAATTTTGGTCAGATTGATGTCATTTCGAACAAATTTATGACGAATATAAACTGAAAGTATGTCAACTTAGCTCAGATCTTGATAGGTTGCTTTAAAGTGTTATGTTTATTTTTAATTTTCTTAGAGCAAAAATATTTGAGTAACGCTTTTCTTAGGTTTGAAAATGTGAAACGCCGGCTACGATGTGAGGAAGGAGGCTGAGTATTCTCGTCATCAACGTAGATAAGAGCGACAGTATCAACGACGATATCAATAAGGCGTTCTTGAAATTCTTGAATTGGTTTCACTTCTATTCTGTCTACATGATCCATTTTGCCTTTTATTTCTATTTCATTATTTGTGTTGATGAGATTGCCGAAATCGATGTCCCCTTGTGCTCCAAGATCGTTATGCGATACAAAGCATTCAGCATCCAATGATTTAATAGAGGTATTCAAACTGAGTTCTTCCTGGTTAAAGGTGGTTGTAGCGGTATTCATGTCTGTTTGATTACCTGAGTTATAAGGTTTTGGAAAATCAAAATTCTTTTCTGTTTCTTGATGAAGGTAACTAAATTCATTTTCATCACTGAAAAGGTACACATCAGTAGGATTATTATCGAAATCATTTTGAAAAAGGTCGATGTGGTCAGTGGCACTATCAATATGCAAATTAAGATGGTTATTATCAAAAGCTATATTAGAAACTTGGAGGAAATCGGTGTCATTGTCTATATCCACTTCAAAGGAATCGTCATTAAATTCATTAATATCAGCATGTGAATCAAGGAAATCTACATTATGTACCTTCTTTCCGGCATTAAGGTTGCGTTCATTACGGTTAATGGTGTTTTCATCATTACTTTTCCGAGTTTTCTCTTCTCTTCGAGGAAACAAGATGAAGGCAGTCGCAAAACAAATAAGTATGCCCAATAGGCTGTCGATAAACGGTGTTGGTATAAAAACGTAACACAGTACTGTCAACAATAAATACCCTTCCTTAAATGAAGCAAGGGCTTTAGCAAAGAAAAGAACTATCGAATACCACCGAAAGAATAAAACTAGATATGACATCAGATTTGTAGAATCTAAATTTCAACCTGGAGATTTTCTCCTTTACGAGGAATTTGAATACCCAAATACTAGAAAATTGACTTCACCCTATTCAGGCCCTTATCGGATTATGAATAAATTATCTGAAGTTAATTATGAAATCGACAGGGAAAATTTTCACACGAAGAAACCAACTGAGATTGTACATGCGTCAAAATTAAGGTTCTATTATCCACCCGAGAACCTTAAATTACATCATGAATAAATCAAAATTTATAAATCAATAAACTATCCATAACCCTTCTTTTAGTTTTCATCCTGTTGTCCCCCTTAATAGTTGATTTATCTCTCAGTGTCTGAATAGTTTGTCTGGCCTTTTCTTTTACTGGGCTCCTTCAAACTTGAGTTTCAGGTTCAATACACTTTCCGTGTGGGAAACACTCAATTGAGGCTATACTACAAGTGGAGTACTATACCCTCACATTTCCTTGAGCTCATGTTTTCCTATGTTTGTGTTATAAATTGTAGCAACAGTTGAAAAAGTTAAATTTCAGTTGTTGAAATTTCTGAATTTCATTTTATGTTTCTGCAGCATCGTGTACAAAAAACTGGTATGGATGTTGGAAGTTAAATTTTGTTTTGTTATCATTAATAAGAGAAAAATAGAGTGACAAAATATGTTAAAAACCTAACAAAATGTGTATTTTCAACAAGAGTATAAGAGCTCTAGTATCGTGACATAAAAACTCAAATGTTTTCAGTGCCAATGCTAATCCATAATTCTAGCGCTAATTAAATGATCCGGAGATCTCCAAAGACCAGTAAAAGACTGAAGATGAGCCTTAATGACAACTCTAATGATTGTACGGACTCTAATGATTACACAAACTGTGAATGGCATGCCCTAAGATATCAACTTACAAATTCAGTTATATTACTATTTCCTATTGCCACGTAGCTAACCAGCAATATGTTATTAGTGCTTTATTTGTTCTGCACTTAGTTACTATATTATAATTTCATTAATCATTTATTATATTTTATATACTGTATTCATTATATTCAAATATTTTATGTCATATTTCATGTAAACATTTTGTGTGCCTTGAGATAAATCCAATCAGTTTTCCTACTAACTTAATTTCCTAATAACTAAATTTTCTGCTCTCACTATCTGGACTGACTTGGGCCGACGGCCGCGACTGCAAGCCTTTTCAGATGGGGGGGGATAATCTGTAATGATATTTTTAAATCAATTGAATAAATAATTTCTATTAATATTGCTTAATAACGTGTTGGCGATTCTCTACCTAAATTGCATCCCTGTTGCTAAATTTTGGAGAAATCTTTCTTTATCATTCGTAATAGTGATCTCGTTCTCTTTTCCAGTACTCTTACCTACAGCAGACACATTCAATATGCCATTGGCATCAATATCGAAGGTAACTTCAATCTGTGGGACACCTCTAGGTGCAGGAGGAATGCCAGTTATTCAAACTTTCCAAGAAGATTATTGTCCTTGGTCATTGCACGTTCACCCTCGTAAACTTGGATCAAGACACCTGGTTGATTATCAGAGTAAGTTGTAAATGTTTGTGTCTGACGAGTTGGAATGGTTGTATTACGTTTGATGAGCACAGTCATTACACCACCAGCAGTTTCAATTCCTAGAGACAGTGGGGTTACATCCAACAGCAACAGATCTTGCACTTGTTCAGATTTATCACCATTCAAAATTGCAGCTTGGACTGCAGCACCATATGCGACAGCTTCATCTGGATTATTACTTTTGTTAAGTTCTTTACCATTAAAGAAATCTTGCAGTAGCTTCTGCATTTTAGGAATACGAGTAGATCCACCTACCAGGACAATATCGTGGACTTGAGCTTTATCTAATTTTGCATCTCGCAAAGCCTTTTCAACAGGTTCCAATGTGCTTCTAAACAAATCAGCATTCAGTTCTTCAAAACGGGCTCTTGTTATGGTTGAATAGAAATCTACACATTCAAAGAGAGAATCAATTTCGATGCTGGCTTGAGTACTTGAGGACAGGGTTCTCTTAGCCCATTCACAGGCAGTATGTATGAGAAATTACGTTTCATATATATAGAGAGAGAGAGAGATAGAAGACAGATAAATTTAAACACCTAAAACCAATATTAATTTGGAATCAAAGCAAGGCAATTCCTCAACAATATTAATAATCGCAACCTCGTATAAGAGTTTTAACACAATTATAAAAAATAATCGAAATTAAAATAAGAATTAATAATTGAACAAACTCGAAAAGTAAAAATGCGAAAGGGAAAATATACAAATTGTTAACATGTAAGAATTAATCTCCTTTTAAAGAGCTCGGTTACCCAAAGAAAGTTTTCTCGGTTACATGAAATTCGAATTCATATTACAAGAATTTATTAAGTAAATAGTTCAGTATTTAAAATCATTCTCTGGGATTTGGATATACTTATGAATTACGAGGAAATGGCGACGCCCTTATACTTATACTTATAGACTCCGCCCTAAAGGGGTCCGAAGTCTCGTAATTTTGTTTGAAACGGCAATATTTTATGATTCATGCAGTGTCTCAAGAATAAAGCTTTGAATATTATAATGAATCATAAATAAATAATAATAAACGAAAGTCCTTAATACAAATGAGATGAAAACACGAATGATTCAAATTTTATTGGAGAGCCAAAAGTGTTAATTTTACATTTAATTTTGAATAAAAGTCTAAACATTATAACGCGTTCGAATTTTTTTTTTTTTGAAATAATAATAATAAATAAAATTGTAATGAAAAATATAATCAAAAATTTTAAAATAAGTAAATCAAGTTCAAAAATATAATAATAATAGTAATAAAATAAATAATATAAAAATTAATGGTAAGGAAAGTAAAATATTAAGAAGAAATAAATATAAAATGTAAAAAGTAACAATAAGAAAATACAAAAAACACAAAAGTAAATATTAATAAACAAATAAGTAAAAATAAATAGCATTAAAATTGGATATGATATAAAAATAGTAAAAAAATCCATTAATTGCAAAAATATACATGAAAAAGTTCTTAATCTTTAATTAAGGGCTTTAAGTTTGGCTAAAATGCACAGTTTAGTCGCATTCAAGCCGCATCCTTGGCTCCCCACTTAATGTCTTTTATATTAAATAAATATAATTCAGCTTATGAGCTCAATTTTTTATCAGTCACAGGTCCGTCAAGGAGGTCCCCACTTAGTCACTCACTGGTCAATCAGCGTGCAATTTTTTAGCCAGCCACTGGTCAATCATCGAGATCGTCATTTAGTAAGTTTCTGGTGTGTCAATGAACAATTTTGGTCAGATTGATGTCATTTCGAACAAATTTATGACGAATATAAACTGAAAGTATGTCAACTTAGCTCAGATCTTGATAGGTTGCTTTAAAGTGTTATGTTTATTTTTAATTTTCTTAGAGCAAAAATATTTGAGTAACGCTTTTCTTAGGTTTGAAAATGTGAAACGCCGGCTACGATGTGAGGAAGGAGGCTGAGTATTCTCGTCATCAACGTAGATAAGAGCGACAGTATCAACGACGATATCAATAAGGCGTTCTTGAAATTCTTGAATTGGTTTCACTTCTATTCTGTCTACATGATCCATTTTGCCTTTTATTTCTATTTCATTATTTGTGTTGATGAGATTGCCGAAATCGATGTCCCCTTGTGCTCCAAGATCGTTATGCGATACAAAGCATTCAGCATCCAATGATTTAATAGAGGTATTCAAACTGAGTTCTTCCTGGTTAAAGGTAGTTGTAGCGGTATTCATGCCTGTTTGATTACCTGAGTTATAAGGTTTTGGAAAATCAAAATTCTTTTCTGTTTCTTGATGAAGGTAACTAAATTCATTTTCATCACTGAAAAGGTACACATCAGTGGGATTATTATCGAAATCATTTTGAAAAAGGTCGATGTGGTCAGTGGCACTATCAATATGCAAATTAATATGGTTATTATCAAAAGCTACGTTAGAAACTTGGAGGAAATCGGTGTCATTGTCTATATCCACTTCAAAGGAATCGTCATTAAATTCATTAATATCAGCATATGAATCAAGGAAATCTACATTATGTACCTTCTTTCCGGCATTAAGGTTGCGTTCATTACGGTTAATGGTGTTTTCATCATTACTTTTCCGAGTTTTCTCTTCTCTTCGAGGAAACAAGATGAAGGCAGTCGCAAAACAAATAAGTATGCCCAATAGGCTGTCGATAAACGGTGTTGGTATAAAAACGTAACACAGTACTGTCAACAATAAATACCCTTCCTTAAATGAAGCAAGGGCTTTAGCAAAGAAAAGAACTATCGAATACCACCGAAAGAATAAAACTAGATATGACATCAGATTTGTAGAATCTAAATTTCAACCTGGAGATTTTCTCCTTTACGAGGAATTTGAATACCCAAATACTAGAAAATTGACTTCACCCTATTCAGGCCCTTATCGGATTATGAATAAATTATCTGAAGTTAATTATGAAATCGACAGGGAAAATTTTCACACGAAGAAACCAACTGAGATTGTACATACGTCAAAATTAAGGTTGTATTATCCACCCGAGAACTTTAAATTACATCATGAATAAATCAAAATTTATAAATCAATAAACTATCCATAACCCTTCTTTTAGTTTACATGCTGGTGTCCCCCTTAATAGTTGATTTATCTCTCAGTGTCTGAAAAGTTTGTCTGGCCTTTTCTTTTACTGGGCTCCTTCAAACTTGAGTTTCAGGTTCAATACACTTTCCGTGTGGGAAACACTCAATTGAGGCTATACTACAAGTGGAGTACTATACCCTCACATTTCCTTGAGCTCATGTTTTCCTATGTTTGTGTTATAAATTGTAGCAACAGTTGAAAAAGTTAAATTTCAGTTGTTGAAATTTCTGAATTTCATTTTATGTTTCTGCAGCATCGTGTACAAAAAACTGGTATGGATGTTGGAAGTTAAATTTTGTTTTGTTATCATTAATAAGAGAAAAATAGAGTGACAAAATATGTTAAAAACCTAACAAAATGTGTATTTTCAACAAGAGTATAAGAGCTCTAGTATCGTGACATAAAAACTCAAATGTTTTCAGTGCCAATGCTAATCCATAATTCTAGCGCTAATTAAATGATCCGGAGATCTCCAAAGACCAGTAAAAGACTGAAGATGAGCCTTAATGACAACTCTAATGATTGTACGGACTCTAATGATTACACAAACTGTGAATGGCATGCCCTAAGATATCAACTTACAAATTCAGTTATATTACTATTTCCTATTGCCACGTAGCTAACCAGCAATATGTTATTAGTGCTTTATTTGTTCTGCACTTAGTTACTATATTATAATTTCATTAATCATTTATTATATTTTATATACTGTATTCATTATATTCAAATATTTTATGTCATATTTCATGTAAACATTTTGTGTGCCTTGAGATAAATCCAATCAGTTTTCCTACTAACTTAATTTCCTAATAACTAAATTTTCTGCTCTCACTATCTGGACTGACTTGGGCCGACGGCCGCGACTGCAAGCCTTTTCAGATGGGGGGGGGGATAATCTGTAATGATATTTTTAAATCAATTGAATAAATTAAATTCTATTAATATTGCTTAATAACGTGTTGGCGATTCTCTACCTAAATTGCATCCCTGTTGCTAAATTTTGGAGAAATCTTTCTTTATCATTCGTAATAGTGATCTCGTTCTCTTTTCCAGTACTCTTACCTACAGCAGACACATTCAATATGCCATTGGCATCAATATCGAAGGTAACTTCAATCTGTGGGACACCTCTAGGTGCAGGAGGAATGCCAGTTATTCAAACTTTCCAAGAAGATTATTGTCCTTGGTCATTGCACGTTCACCCTCGTAAACTTGGATCAAGACACCTGGTTGATTATCAGAGTAAGTTGTAAATGTTTGTGTCTGACGAGTTGGAATGGTTGTATTACGTTTGATGAGCACAGTCATTACACCACCAGCAGTTTCAATTCCTAGAGACAGTGGGGTTACATCCAACAGCAACAGATCTTGCACTTGTTCAGATTTATCACCATTTAAAATTGCAGCTTGGACTGCAGCACCATATGCGACAGCTTCATCTGGATTAATACTTTTGTTAAGTTCTTTACCATTAAAGAAATTCAGTAGCTTCTGAATTTTAGGAATACGAGTAGATCCACCTACCAGGACAATATTGTGGACTTGAGCTTTATCTAATTTTGCATCTCGCAAAGCCTTTTCAACAGGTTCCAATGTGCTTCTAAACAAATCAGCATTCAGTTCTTCAAAACGGGCTCTTGTTATGGTTGAATAGAAATCTACACCTTCAAAGAGAGAATCAATTTCGATGCTGGCTTGAGTACTTGAGGACAGGGTTCTCTTAGCCCGTTCACAGGCAGTATGTATGAGAAATTACGTTTCATATATATATATAGAGAGAGAGATAGAAGACAGATAAATTTAAACACCTAAAACCAATATTAATTTGGAATCAAAGCAAGGCAATTCCTCAACAATATTAATAATCGCAACCTCGTATAAGAGTTTTAACACAATTATAAAAAATAATCGAAATTAAAATAAGAATTAATTATTGAACAAACTCGAAAAGTAAAAATGCGAAAGGGAAAATATACAAATTGTTAACATGTAAGAATTAATCTCCTTTTAAAGAGCTCGGTTACCCAAAGAAAGTTTTCTCGGTTACATGAAATTCGAATTCATATTACAAGAATTTATTAAGTAAATAGTTCAGTATTTAAAATCATTCTCTGGGATTTGGATATACTTATGAATTACGAGGAAATGACGACGCCCTTATACTTATAGACTGCGCCCTAAGGGGGTCTGAAGTCTCGTAATTTTGCCTGAAAGGGCAATATTTTATGATTCATGCAGTGTCTCAAGAATAAAGCTTTGAATATTATAATGAATCATAAATAAATAATAATAAACGAAAGTCCTTAATACAAATGAGATGAAAAACGAATGATTCAAATTTTATTGGAGAGCCAAAAGTGTTAATTTTACATTTAATTTTGAATAAAAGTCTAAACATTATAACGCGTTCGAAATTTTTTTTTTGAAATAATAATAATAAATAAAATTGTAATGAAAAATATAATCAAAAATTTTAAAATAAGTAAATCAAGTTCAAAAATATAATAATAATAGTAATAAAATAAATAATATAAAAATTAATGGTAAGGAAAGTAAAATATTAAGAAGAAATAAATATAAAATGTAAAAAGTAACAATAAGAAAATACAAAAAACACAAAAGTAAATATTAATAAACAAATAAGTAAAAATAAATAGCATTAAAATTGAATATGATATAAAAATAGTAAAAAAATCCATTAATTGCAAAAATATACATAAAAAAGTTCTTAATCTTTAATTAAGGGCTTTAAGTTTGGCTAAAATGCACAGTTTAGTCGCATTCAAGCCGCATCCTTGGCTCCCCACTTAACGTCTCTTTTATTAAATAAATATAATTCAGCTTATGAGCTCAATTTTTTATCAGTCACAGGTCCGTCAAGGAGGTCCCCACTTAGTCACTCACTGGTCAATCAGCGTGCAATTTTTTAGCCAGCCACTGGTCAATCATCGAGATCGTCATTTAGTAAGTCTCTGGTGTGTCAATGAACAATTTTGGTCAGATTGATGTCATTTCGAACAAATTTATGACGAATATAAACTGAAAGTATGTCAACTTAGCTCAGATCTTGATAGGTTGCTTTAAAGTGTTATGTTTATTTTTAATTTTCTTAGAGCAAAAATATTTGAGTAACGCTTTTCTTAGGTTTGAAAATGTGAAACGCCGGCTACGATGTGAGGAAGGAGGCTGAGTATTCTCGTCATCAACGTAGATAACAGCGACAGTATCAACGACGATATCAATAAGGCGTTCTTGAAATTCTTGAATTGGTTTCACTTCTATTCTGTCTACATGATCCATTTTGCCTTTTATTTCTATTTCATTATTTGTGTTGATGAGATTGCCGAAATCGATGTCCCCTTGTGCTCCAAGATCGTTATGCGATACAAAGCATTCAGCATCCAATGATTTAATAGAGGTATTCAAACTGAGTTCTTCCTGGTTAAAGGTGGTTGTAGCGGTATTCATGCCTGTTTGATTACCTGAGTTATAAGGTTTTGGAAAATCAAAATTCTTTTCTGTTTCTTGATGAAGGTAACTAAATTCATTTTCATCACTGAAAAGGTACACATCAGTGGGATTATTATCGAAATCATTTTGAAAAAGGTCGATGTGGTCAGTGGCACTATCAATATGCAAATTAATATGGTTATTATCAAAAGCTACGTTAGAAACTTGGAGGAAATCGGTGTCATTGTCTATATCCACTTCAAAGGAATCGTCATTAAATTCATTAATATCAGCATATGAATCAAGGAAATCTACATTATGTACCTTCTTTCCGGCATTAAGGTTGCGTTCATTACGGTTAATGGTGTTTTCATCATTACTTTTCCGAGTTTTCTCTTCTCTTCGAGGAAACAAGATGAAGGCAGTCGCAAAACAAATAAGTATGCCCAATAGGCTGTCGATAAACGGTGTTGGTATAAAAACGTAACACAGTACTGTCAACAATAAATACCCTTCCTTAAATGAAGCAAGGGCTTTAGCAAAGAAAAGAACTATCGAATACCACCGAAAGAATAAAACTAGATATGACATCAGATTTGTAGAATCTAAATTTCAACCTGGAGATTTTCTCCTTTACGAGGAATTTGAATACCCAAATACTAGAAAATTGACTTCACCCTATTCAGGCCCTTATCGGATTATGAATAAATTATCTGAAGTTAATTATGAAATCGACAGGGAAAATTTTCACACGAAGAAACCAACTGAGATTGTACATACGTCAAAATTAAGGTTCTATTATCCACCCGAGAACTTTAAATTACATCATGAATAAATCAAAATTTATAAATCAATAAACTATCCATAACCCTTCTTTTAGTTTTCATGCTGGTGTCCCCCTTAATAGTTGATTTATCTCTCAGTGTCTGAAAAGTTTGTCTGGCCTTTTCTTTTACTGGGCTCCTTCAAACTTGAGTTTCAGGTTCAATACACTTTCCGTGTGGGAAACACTCAATTGAGGCTATACTACAAGTGGAGTACTATACCCTCACATTTCCTTGAGCTCATGTTTTCCTATGTTTGTGTTATAAATTGTAGCAACAGTTGAAAAAGTTAAATTTCAGTTGTTGAAATTTCTGAATTTCATTTTATGTTTCTGCAGCATCGTGTACAAAAAACTGGTATGGATGTTGGAAGTTAAATTTTGTTTTGTTATCATTAATAAGAGAAAAATAGAGTGACAAAATATGTTAAAAACCTAACAAAATGTGTATTTTCAACAAGAGTATAAGAGCTCTAGTATCGTGACATAAAAACTCAAATGTTTTCAGTGCCAATGCTAATCCATAATTCTAGCGCTAATTAAATGATCCGGAGATCTCCAAAGACCAGTAAAAGACTGAAGATGAGCCTTAATGACAACTCTAATGATTGTACGGACTCTAATGATTACACAAACTGTGAATGGCATGCCCTAAGATATCAACTTACAAATTCAGTTATATTACTATTTCCTATTGCCACGTAGCTAACCAGCAATATGTTATTAGTGCTTTATTTGTTCTGCACTTAGTTACTATATTATAATTTCATTAATCATTTATTATATTTTATATACTGTATTCATTATATTCAAATATTTTATGTCATATTTCATGTAAACATTTTGTGTGCCTTGAGATAAATCCAATCAGTTTTCCTACTAACTTAATTTCCTAATAACTAAATTTTCTGCTCTCACTATCTGGACTGACTTGGGCCGACGGCCGCGACTGCAAGCCTTTTCAGATGGGGGGGGGGATAATCTGTAATGATATTTTTAAATCAATTGAATAAATTAAATTCTATTAATATTGCTTAATAACGTGTTGGCGATTCTCTACCTAAATTGCATCCCTGTTGCTAAATTTTGGAGAAATCTTTCTTTATCATTCGTAATAGTGATCTCGTTCTCTTTTCCAGTACTCTTACCTACAGCAGACACATTCAATATGCCATTGGCATCAATATCGAAGGTAACTTCAATCTGTGGGACACCTCTAGGTGCAGGAGGAATGCCAGTTATTCAAACTTTCCAAGAAGATTATTGTCCTTGGTCATTGCACGTTCACCCTCGTAAACTTGGATCAAGACACCTGGTTGATTATCAGAGTAAGTTGTAAATGTTTGTGTCTGACGAGTTGGAATGGTTGTATTACGTTTGATGAGCACAGTCATTACACCACCAGCAGTTTCAATTCCTAGAGACAGTGGGGTTACATCCAACAGCAACAGATCTTGCACTTGTTCAGATTTATCACCATTCAAAATTGCAGCTTGGACTGCAGCACCATATGCGACAGCTTCATCTGGATTAATACTTTTGTTAAGTTCTTTACCATTAAAGAAATTCAGTAGCTTCTGAATTTTAGGAATACGAGTAGATCCACCTACCAGGACAATATTGTGGACTTGAGCTTTATCTAATTTTGCATCTCGCAAAGCCTTTTCAACAGGTTCCAATGTGCTTCTAAACAAATCAGCATTCAGTTCTTCAAAACGGGCTCTTGTTATGGTTGAATAGAAATCTACACCTTCAAAGAGAGAATCAATTTCGATGCTGGCTTGAGTACTTGAGGACAGGGTTCTCTTAGCCCGTTCACAGGCAGTATGTATGAGAAATTACGTTTCATATATATATAGAGAGAGAGAGATAGAAGACAGATAAATTTAAACACCTAAAACCAATATTAATTTGGAATCAAAGCAAGGCAATTCCTCAACAATATTAATAATCGCAACCTCGTATAAGAGTTTTAACACAATTATAAAAAATAATCGAAATTAAAATAAGAATTAATTATTGAACAAACTCGAAAAGTAAAAATGCGAAAGGGAAAATATACAAATTGTTAACATGTAAGAATTAATCTCCTTTTAAAGAGCTCGGTTACCCAAAGAAAGTTTTCTCGGTTACATGAAATTCGAATTCATATTACAAGAATTTATTAAGTAAATAGTTCAGTATTTAAAATCATTCTCTGGGATTTGGATATACTTATGAATTACGAGGAAATGACGACGCCCTTATACTTATAGACTGCGCCCTAAGGGGGTCTGAAGTCTCGTAATTTTGCCTGAAAGGGCAATATTTTATGATTCATGCAGTGTCTCAAGAATAAAGCTTTGAATATTATAATGAATCATAAATAAATAATAATAAACGAAAGTCCTTAATACAAATGAGATGAAAAACGAATGATTCAAATTTTATTGGAGAGCCAAAAGTGTTAATTTTACATTTAATTTTGAATAAAAGTCTAAACATTATAACGCGTTCGAAATTTTTTTTTTGAAATAATAATAATAAATAAAATTGTAATGAAAAATATAATCAAAAATTTTAAAATAAGTAAATCAAGTTCAAAAATATAATAATAATAGTAATAAAATAAATAATATAAAAATTAATGGTAAGGAAAGTAAAATATTAAGAAGAAATAAATATAAAATGTAAAAAGTAACAATAAGAAAATACAAAAAACACAAAAGTAAATATTAATAAACAAATAAGTAAAAATAAATAGCATTAAAATTGAATATGATATAAAAATAGTAAAAAAATCCATTAATTGCAAAAATATACATAAAAAAGTTCTTAATCTTTAATTAAGGGCTTTAAGTTTGGCTAAAATGCACAGTTTAGTCGCATTCAAGCCGCATCCTTGGCTCCCCACTTAACGTCTCTTTTATTAAATAAATATAATTCAGCTTATGAGCTCAATTTTTTATCAGTCACAGGTCCGTCAAGGAGGTCCCCACTTAGTCACTCACTGGTCAATCAGCGTGCAATTTTTTAGCCAGCCACTGGTCAATCATCGAGATCGTCATTTAGTAAGTCTCTGGTGTGTCAATGAACAATTTTGGTCAGATTGATGTCATTTCGAACAAATTTATGACGAATATAAACTGAAAGTATGTCAACTTAGCTCAGATCTTGATAGGTTGCTTTAAAGTGTTATGTTTATTTTTAATTTTCTTAGAGCAAAAATATTTGAGTAACGCTTTTCTTAGGTTTGAAAATGTGAAACGCCGGCTACGATGTGAGGAAGGAGGCTGAGTATTCTCGTCATCAACGTAGATAACAGCGACAGTATCAACGACGATATCAATAAGGCGTTCTTGAAATTCTTGAATTGGTTTCACTTCTATTCTGTCTACATGATCCATTTTGCCTTTTATTTCTATTTCATTATTTGTGTTGATGAGATTGCCGAAATCGATGTCCCCTTGTGCTCCAAGATCGTTATGCGATACAAAGCATTCAGCATCCAATGATTTAATAGAGGTATTCAAACTGAGTTCTTCCTGGTTAAAGGTGGTTGTAGCGGTATTCATGCCTGTTTGATTACCTGAGTTATAAGGTTTTGGAAAATCAAAATTCTTTTCTGTTTCTTGATGAAGGTAACTAAATTCATTTTCATCACTGAAAAGGTACACATCAGTGGGATTATTATCGAAATCATTTTGAAAAAGGTCGATGTGGTCAGTGGCACTATCAATATGCAAATTAATATGGTTATTATCAAAAGCTACGTTAGAAACTTGGAGGAAATCGGTGTCATTTTCTATATCCACTTCAAAAGAATCGTCACTAAATTCATTAATATCAGCATATGAATCAAGGAAATCTACATTATGTACCTTCTTTCCGGCATTAAGGTTGCGTTCATTACGGTTAATGGTGTTTTCATCATTACTTTTCCGAGTTTTCTCTTCTCTTCGAGGAAACAAGATGAAGGCAGTCGCAAAACAAATAAGTATGCCCAATAGGCTGTCGATAAACGGTGTTGGTATAAAAACGTAACACAGTACTGTCAACAAAAAGAAGCCCATTTTAAAAATGGCCCCAATTCGATTTTAGCAATAAAAATAATATATTTAAGCAAATAAGATCCACACGTAAGATTTTAGCACCACTAGATTTGATATCTCTAATGATTATGGTTTATAAGCATTGTTAAAAAAGTATTCATTAACTTTGTTGTAATTCAACAGAAGCTGAAAAACAATTATTGGTAACTTGATTGTTACAAATCTTATTAAAAGGATTCTTTGAATATGTAGCAATGAAAGATCTTCTGATATATAATTCATAATAAAAAGGAAGTTTCTTTGTGTGTCTTTCGTTCATGCTGCGTGTAAGCTAATAGACCCAGGGCTACGAATTTGGTACATAGGTGCACCTAGGCAAGAGCCAGTGTACCTCGAAGCGAGTATTTCAAAAGTGGAATATGTTTTTTTATCCTAAGTTTTTTCATGAAATCGCATCAAATCGATAATTTTCTCTAATTATATCAGCAATAATGCTATTGTATCACTATTGCCATTGTTTATTGTATCAGGACTGTTGCCATTCGGAAAGATTAAGGGGAAAATTAGCGTTTTAGGAGATTTTAATTAATATTTCTGATCTTTGCTATTTTTTTGGATAAAAGAGGAAGCGGAAAAGCGGACAAAAGAACGAACGCTAAACTACCGCTCCCATAAATATTCAAATAAATATTTTTTGGGGGTTTCTTGTGATAAAAAACATAAACGTAATCCTCATATATATATATAACCAAAGATTATTATTATTAAAACGAAAATTATGGGAAACATATATTTCAATTGAAAATATACTTTCAAAACTTGATGTTTTCCTGGTTTTATGAGTGCAAAGCAAAGAATATCATGTTTACCGTAGACTCTCATGCAAAGCGTT
Organism: Stegodyphus dumicola; assembly: GCF_044657685.1. Taxonomy (NCBI): domain Eukaryota; kingdom Metazoa; phylum Arthropoda; class Arachnida; order Araneae; family Eresidae; genus Stegodyphus; species Stegodyphus dumicola. Next base: position 101,970,855 of record NC_140774.1, on the reverse strand, counting down.
TCTTCTACCTTTGGTTAGGTGAAAATGAATTTAAATATAAACACAATATAAAATATATAAAAATGTTTTTAATTCTTTAATAGGCACCTATTTATGATAAAATCAACTGATCAGCATAAAATTAACTTATATTAGCGTTATATTCTTAGTGGGAAGGTATTCATGCTTAGGAAGGCCTTTAAATGATAAGCTCAACAATATGCTTTCATACAAAACCATCACAAGACCCAACATTCTGACATCATACCAGGCTACGACAGTCATAACAAACATTCTGAACATGGTAAACCGAGTGAATAGAATATAACGTTTCAATTCTCTACATTCCTCAAAAATAAGATGTAATAATTTGAGTCAACATGGAGTGTTCAGAACGCCTACATTACTAAGGGATTCAGCGAATGGATTTAAGTTCGCTCGTGCGATGGTCACTTTCTCGTCCAACAGATTATGACTAGAGAGTGGAAGGGAGAAAGGGACTTATATGTCATCTTCGGTGCACGAACAGAGCTAAATTATGCGCCTGCTTAAAGCTGTTAGGTGAATATCATTCTAACACTTACACACAAGCCTGAAAAAATTCATGAGACTTAAAATGGAAATCTTTATTATCTTTTTACTACTTAGTGGGTCACAATCACAGAGTTAAGGGAAGTGGGAGTTTAATTAAACTTTTCTTTTGTGTCTCCTCTAAAATCTCAGAATATTATATTGGATATAAAAAGTCTCACATCGCTTTTCCTCCTACTGAAACCCTTTGATTCTTATTAATATAAATAATAATAATTGTTTTCCGTCACTACTTACCTGACATGAACGTATATGTAATTTAGGCACACGCACCCAACAAAATATCTGATTTCGATACCACACGACTTCCCTGTAAGGACTATTAATTTATAGACATTTCTGCTTCAATTGATTTGCCCCTGTGTCCTCGAATTTTAATTAGATATATATTTATATTTCAATTAATTCAGCTCTCACTTCGCGGCGTAGCAAAAATCAATGGAGATTCAAAACACCTTCATTGAAAACTGTAAAATATATAAAAATCTAAAACATTAAATGCAGTTAAAAACAATTTTTACAATTAAAATTAGAGTTTCTGCGTCCAAACAAGCAACTCAACCAACAGGTAGACAGACCAAAATTTTTGGTGTACAGTTTTGAAAGTTAATGTTTAGTCTACCTTTGCAAAAAGACATGGAAGTTGGCGCACCAAATGATTTAATCAACAGTTCTAATAACAGTGTCTGGCCTCGTTACGCCTACTATCACTTTTACATTGCTCATAATTCGACATCTATCGCATACACGAAAGGTGTAAAATCCATAACCGAAATATAAGAACAACATAAATCGACCTTTTAAAGGGTTAAAAGGCAAAAATGCAAAATTTATTAATATATAAGAACAAAAATACAGAGCTAAACGAGCCGGTGTAAGAAGACAGGAATATATATATATATATTTATACATGTTAAAGTGACCGATTGCAAGGAAAAAGCGAGGAGTACAACTAGATGTTATAGCACTCCCGTATACTAAAACATTCTACGGCTACTCATTCTCGAGTTATTCGAGATACGTATCTCACGAAACGAAAATACTTGAAAATACCGCTAATCTCTGTGCTGAATCTATTTTACAATCCGTTTTTATAAAAACGTGCGCCATATATTTTATGTCCAGATACTATGCCAAAACAAGTCATTCGAGTTGATTTAAAGCGGTAGAAATGAATACTTTTCTTAAAATCTGCTACCCTAAATTTTTCGCAACTATAGTTCTTCATTTAACTCGTACAGTGAACTAGAAGGTGACAGTTTTGTAATTTCAATTCTGCAGAGCCGATTAACGGAATTTAGCTTGCATTTTTCATACCGAAAAAGCGCGTCTTATGATGCATCTTATTAATCTGTAATGATATTTTTAAATCAATCGATTAAATTAAATTCTATTAATATTGCTTAATAACGTGTTGGCGATTCTCTACCTAAATTGCATCCCTGTTCCTAAATTTTGGCAAAATCCTTTCTTTAGTATAAAATATATTACCCTGTTGGCGCCCGCCAAATCGCCAAACTCATAAATCTATCATATTACATAAAGTCCTTAAGAACACTCCTGATGAGAAGATAGCGTCACCTCGTGATTTCAATTAATATCGCTGATTGGAGGAGCCTCGTGACGCACACATATGTATAAGTAGGGCTTCTGCTCAAGGTACGAGGAGAACGCTTGTGAGATGGATGCTAAAATAAACCTACCACTTTATATTCCAAAATTTGTCTCATTCCTGTTGCCCCGGCTGCACAAAACAAATAATGTATGAGAAATTACATTTCAGAAAGCCGGTAGGATACCACCTTCAAAGGGATTATCTAAAAAAGAAGATACCCCAAGGATTATACGGATAAAATGTTACGCACTTAAGATGAATTTGCCGCTGTGCGACTTCTATGTTTCTACATTTTTCTCTAGGCGTTCTTGCTTCAAGAGAATCATCCTTCTGTTACCTGTATTCTGGTATTCTGCAGATTATTTTACGTCCAGAGAAGCACCCTTCTGCCCCCTGTGACGCGTGATCTGTGTTTCCATCGAAAGTTCGTCGTTCATCAAATGTGCTCTTACCGTTGACCTACTTTTGAGGATGGAACTCTTTCCCTACGTCAGCGGCGTTCTGTGTTGCTCTCGAGAGCTTTGTGCTTGTGTGGTGATTGATCGTGTTTTGCGAAAATCTAATTAAGAGTGCACAAAAATGTGTATTTTCGTGTCGATTTCATCACTCGTATTCTCGTCACAATAAGTCAAACAGAAGCAATTAGTAAAAAGATTGGCGATGCAAATGATATTATTACTATTGAATTATAATTACTGATTTAATAATAGTGTTTTTATTTTGAAAATTTTAAAAAGTATTATTTTGGTATAAATGTATTTTAAATTTGGTATATAAAGGATGTATTTTGGTTTTAATATTGTTTTGGGAAAATTTCAAGAGTATTATTTTTGAGTTAGTTTTATTTATGAAAGTATTATTAGTTTTATTTATGAAATTATTATTAGTTTTATTTATGAAAGTATTATTAGTTTTATTTATGAAAGTATTATTAGTTTTATTTATGAAAGTATTATTAGTTTTATTTATGAAAGTATTATTAACAGAATAATGGCTAATGAAAACCTCTCTGATCCTGATGATTCATTAAGGGCAGCTAGCGCTGAACCTGAAACAAGTATAATTCCCTTTGACGCGCAGAATGATATGGATATAAATTCATGGCTTGAGTACTTTAACAAAACTCATTTAGATAAAGATGAAACGTGGAAGTTTAATAATGTAGCTCGATATCTAAAAGGTAATGCACTTAGCGTATATGTCAAAAACTGCCATAAAATTACTAAATATGTGGAATTAGTCCAAATTTTAAAAGAAAATTTTTTCGACTCCACTTTAACTACGTTTGGTGATTTTGCCAATTACAAGTACAATCATAAAGAGGACATAACGCAATATTTTCGCAAAAAACTACATATTGGTAAAAAATTAAATCTAACTCATGAAATGATCTTGGAGGGTCTGACGGATGGCCTTCCTATAGAATTAAAATCCTTAATGACGGTCAACGCACCCTCTGACCCTATCTCTTGGCTTACTCATGTCCATAAGCTTATTAAGATTAGAGAAAATCAACAAATCAAAAGTGCACCTCCCAGATTTGTTACTCCGATTGGGAACAGTCCCCAAGATTACAATCGATTTAATAGAAGTAGAATTTCATTTACTGTGAGACAAGATTCTCCTAGACCCAACAATTTCCAACGTTTTCAGAGACCAAGTAATTTTTATAATCGGTTCAGTGGTCCAGGATTTACAAGCCATCATAATTATAATTCTCAAAATAGATTGCCATTGCCACCCAGTCCCTGTAGACTTTGCACCCGGAACGGAATCCCAAATGCTTTTCACTGGTTTAAGGTTTGTCCTTTCAGAGGGGGGAGATCTGATACACCTAATGTTACGCCCCTTGCAATAGAACCCCCAGAAACCCCTCACAGTAGTTGACTGTTAAAGGTGTCGGGATATTTGTCCAATAAGAAACGTCTAGAGTGTGTTGTAGACAGTGGTGCAACCATATCGATAATTTCTTCCAAAACGGCTAGACAATTACGTTTAAAAGTACAAACAATTACGTTTAAAAGTACAAAGAGTTAGGTCATTTTCAGTAACCCAAACTAAAGGAAACATAATCTTTAACAAAATATGTTGTATACAAGTGAAAATTGGACGGATTAGTAACCAAATTACCTTGTTTGTTCTTGATAATAATTTGAATTATGTAATTTTAGGACTTTATGAATGCAAATTATTTGAGTTGAGTATTGATTGTAGTAATTTAAAAATTAAACAGAAAGCTATTGACTGCCATTTTGACAGCCGACTCATATCTCTACACCTCCAAATTCAAGGTGGTACAACAAATGTTTATCCATGTGTTAAAAGTGATGATGATGTAAGAAATGTTCCAACCTGTAAATATCGGACTACAAATCCAAAGGAATTATTTTCTCAGTCTAACATTTATGTGAAAAATGCTGTTTCTAATACTGTCGATAACAAAGACTATAACTTGGAAAAATTGTTAAATGATTATTCATCTGTGTTTTCTAAAAATAAGTATGATGTAGGAAAAATTAATATTGAACGTCAACGAATTAATTTAAATTCTGATTTGCCTGTATCATTAAGACCTTATAGAACATCCCCTATGGAAGAAGAGGAAATTAAGACCCAAATTGATCAATTATTACATGCAGGTATAATTAAAGAAAGTTGTAGCCCATATTCGTCCCCCGTGACTTTAGTATTTAAACGTGAGGAAGGTAAGAAAACTAGATTGTGTATAGATTATCGAAAATTGAATTCCCTGGCTAAAACAGATGCAAACCCTCTTCCTCGCATTGACACTTTGTTAGACAAATTAAGTAAAGCAAAAGTATTTTCTACAATTGATTTGAGATCTGGTTTCTGGCATATCCCGATTCACCCTGCAGATACTGAGAAATTAGCTTTTTGCACGAATTTTGGATTATTCGAATGGTTAAGACTCCCTTTTGGTTTCAAAAATGCACCTGAAATTCTTAACAGAACAATTAGACGAATATTAACAAAAAATAAAATTAATTTCGCTTGCAGTTACTTTGATGATATAATCGTTTACTCTTCCTCTGAGAAAGAACATTTAGAACATTTAAAAATTTTATTTGAGGTGTTTAAAGAGGAGCATATTAAATTGAATCGAAAGAAGTGTGTGTTCGCCAGAGATCAGATCACATTTCTTGGCTATGAAATAAAAAATGGTAGAATAATTCCCGATAACCATAATATAGAAGTTATTAAGAAACTTAAAAAACCCCAGTAACACCAAAGAGTTACAAAGAGTTTGGGGAAGTGTGAATGTGTATCATAGATTCATTCCGAATTATGCAACTATTAGAGCTCCATTAAACAGACTCTTGAAAAAAGATGTCAAGTGGGAATGGGATGACTAATGTCAAAAAGCTTTTGACGAAATGAAAAGAATACTGATTTCCAAACCTGTTTTACAATTGTATGATTCCAGTAGGCCATGTCATATTTTTGTTGACGCTTCTCAAACTGCTGTTGGAGCTGTTTTGAAACAACCAGATGAAAATGATGTCCTCCACCCTGTATCATATCATTCCCTAACTTTAAGAAATTATGAGAAAAATTATACGATTACTGAGTTAGAATGTTTGGCCATAGTAGATGCCCTAGACAAATTCTATTACTATCTGCATGGACAAAAATTTGTTATACATACGGACCATGCGGCCCTCGTTTGGCTCAAAAATGTTAAAAATTTAAAAGGTAGACTCTTCCGTTGGTCACTCAAACTACGTATGTTCAATTATGAAGTAAAATATCAGAAGGGCTCTACCAATATTGAAGCTGACATGCTTTCTAGACATCCTGTTTCACAACACCTCCAACATTATGTACATTTACTTGATAGAAATGAAATAATCCAACAACAAAAAACTGATAATGTCTGCGGAAAAAAATTACCAAGAGATAAATGATATGATGGTAATTAAGAAAAAGAATTTTTATAAAATTGTAGTACCTAAATCTTTAAGATTAAAATTGTTGAATAAACCCCATGAAAATTTTGGTCACCCGGGAGTTCAAATAATGCTTAACTTAATCACCCCTCAATATTATTGGCCTCATATTAGCGAAGATATCGGAAATTTTGTTAAACATTGTCATACTTGTCAACTTAATAAAAAGAAAAAACAGAAAAAATTTGGTCTTATGCAAGACGTACCCCCAACCGACAAACCTTTCGAATGTCTCTCTATTGACACTGTGGGAGGATTTAATTATCATAATTCTACAAAAATATATTTACATATAGTTATTGACCATGCAACAAGATATGTCTGGGCTTTTCCCTCGAAAGGTGTACCTTCAGAAACCTATGCCAATTGTCTAAAACAAATATTTCAAATACAAGTCCCCGAAAAAATTCTGAGTGACAGGAATTCAGCCTTCACTTCCTGTAGATTCAAAAAATTTCTTAAAAAGCATAATGTTAAACAACTTTAAACTTCATCTCACCATCCCCAGACAAATGGTAAAGTAGAAAGAGTAAATCAATCAATAGTAAGTCGACTAAAATGTAAAGTAAATTCTTCTTCTAAAAATGTACCATGGACTAAAGTGCTAGAGCAAGTTGTTATCGAATATAACAACTCCCCTCATACGGTAACTAAGTTCACCCCAGCATACTTACTATTTGGTAACCTCCCTTTTGAATCTCCAATTGATCAAAATAAATACCCTTCCTTAAATGAAGCAAGGGCTTTAGCAAAGAAAAGAACTATCGAATACCACCGAAAGAATAAAACTAGATATGACATCAGATTTGTAGAATCTAAATTTCAACCTGGAGATTTTCTCCTTTACGAGGAATTTGAATACCCAAATACTAGAAAATTGACTTCACCCTATTCAGGCCCTTATCGGATTATGAATAAATTATCTGAAGTTAATTATGAAATCGACAGGGAAAATTTTCACACGAAGAAACCAACTGAGATTGTACATGCGTCAAAATTAAGGTTCTATTATCCACCCGAGAACTTTAAATTACATCATGAATAAATCAAAATTTATAAATCAATAAACTATCCATAACCCTTCTTTTAGTTTTCATGCTGGTGTTACATGAAATTCGAATTCATATTACAAGAATTTATTAAGTAAATAGTTCAGTATTTAAAATCATTCTCTGGGATTTGGATATACTTATGGATTACGAGGAAATGACGACGTCCTTATACTTATACTTATAGACTCCGCCCTAAGGGGGTCTGAAGTCTCGTAATTTTGCCTGAAAGGGCAATATTTTATGATTCATGCAGTGTCTCAAGAATAAAGCTTTGAATATTATAATGAATCATAAATAAATAATAATAAACGAAAGTCCTTAATACAAATGAGATGAAAAGACGAATGATTCAAATTTTATTGAAGAGCCAAAAGTGTTAATTTTACATTTAATTTTGAATAAAAGTCTAAACATTATAACGCGTTCGAAATTTTTTTTTTGAAATAATAATAATAAATAAAATTGTAATGAAAAATATAATCAAAAATTTTAAAATAAGTAAATCAAGTTCAAAAGTATAATAATAATAGTAATAAAATAAATAATATAAAAATTAATGGTAAGGAAAGTAAAATATTAAGAAGAAATAAATATAAAATGTAAAAAGTAACAATAAGAAAATACAAAAAACACAAAAGTAAATATTAATAAACAAATAAGTAAAAATAAATAGCATTAAAATTGAATACGATATAAAAATAGTAAAAAAAATTCATTAATTGCAAAAATATACATAAAAAAGTTCTTAATCTTTAATTAAGGGCTTTAAGTTTGGCTAAAATGCACAGTTTAGTCGCATTCAAGCCGCATCCTTGGCTCCCCACTTAATGTCTTTTTTATTAAATAAATATAATTCAGCTTATGAGCTCAATTTTTTATCAGTCACAGGTCCGTCAAGGAGGTCCCCACTTAGTCACTCACTGGTCAATCAGCGTGCAATTTTTTAGCCAGCCACTGGTCAATCATCGAGATCGTCATTTAGTAAGTCTCTGGTGTGTCAATGAACAATTTTGGTCAGATTGATGTCATTTCGAACAAATTTATGACGAATATAAACTGAAAGTATGTCAACTTAGCTCAGATCTTGATAGGTTGCTTTAAAGTGTTATGTTTATTTTTAATTTTCTTAGAGCAAAAATATTTGAGTAACGCTTTTCTTAGGTTTGAAAATGTGAAACGCCGGCTACGATGTGAGGAAGGAGGCTGAGTATTCTCGTCATCAACGTAGATAACAGCGACAGTATCAACGACGATATCAATAAGGCGTTCTTGAAATTCTTGAATTGGTTTCACTTCTATTCTGTCTACATGATCCATTTTGCCTTTTATTTCTATTTCATTATTTGTGTTGATGAGATTGCCGAAATCGATGTCCCCTTGTGCTCCAAGATCGTTATGCGATACAAAGCATTCAGCATCCAATGATTTAATAGAGGTATTCAAACTGAGTTCTTCCTGGTTAAAGGTGGTTGTAGCGGTATTCATGCCTGTTTGATTACCTGAGTTATAAGGTTTTGGAAAATCAAAATTCTTTTCTGTTTCTTGATGAAGGTAACTAAATTCATTTTCATCACTGAAAAGGTACACATCAGTGGGATTATTATCGAAATCATTTTGAAAAAGGTCGATGTGGTCAGTGGCACTATCAATATGCAAATTAATATGGTTATTATCAAAAGCTACGTTAGAAACTTGGAGGAAATCGGTGTCATTTTCTATATCCACTTCAAAAGAATCGTCACTAAATTCATTAATATCAGCATATGAATCAAGGAAATCTACATTATGTACCTTCTTTCCGGCATTAAGGTTGCGTTCATTACGGTTAATGGTGTTTTCATCATTACTTTTCCGAGTTTTCTCTTCTATTCGAGGAAACAAGATGAAGGCAGTCGCAAAACAAATAAGTATGCCCAATAGGCTGTCGATAAACGGTGTTGGTATAAAAACGTAACACAGTACTGTCAACAAAAAGAAGCCCATTTTAAAAATGGCCCCAATTCGATTTTAGCAATAAAAATAATATATTTAAGCAAATAAGATCCACACGTAAGATTTTAGCACCACTAGATTTGATATCTCTAATGATTATGGTTTATAAGCATTGTTAAAAAAGTATTCATTAACTTTGTTGTAATTCAACAGAAGCTGAAAAACAATTATTGGTAACTTGATTGTTACAAATCTTATTAAAAGGATTCTTTGAATATGTAGCAATGAAAGATCTTCTGATATATAATTCATAATAAAAAGGAAGTTTCTTTGTGTGTCTTTCGTTCATGCTGCGTGTAAGCTAATAGACCCAGGGCTACGAATTTGGTACATAGGTGCATCTAGGCAAGAGCCATTGTACCTCGAAGCGAGTATTTCAAAATTGGAATATGTTTTTTTATCCTATGTTTTTTCATGAAATCGCATCAAATCGATAATTCTCTCTCATTATATCAGCAATAATGCTATTGTATCACTATTGCCATTGTTTATTGTATCAGGACTGTTACCATTCGGAAAGAGTAAGGCGAAAATTAGCGTTTTAAGAGATTTTAATTAATATCTCTGATCTTTGCTATTTTTTTGGATAAAAGAGGAAGCGGAAAAGCGGACAAAAGAACGAACGCTAAACTACCGCTCCCATAAATATTCAAATAAATATTTTTTGGGGGTTTCTTGTGATACAAAACATAAACGTAATCCTCATATATATATATAACCAAAGATTATTATTATTAAAACGAAAATTATGGGAAACATATATATTTCAATTGAAAAAATACTTTCAATACTTGATGTTTTCCTGGTTTTATGAGTGCAAAGCACAGAATATCATGTTTACCGTAGACTCTCATGCAAAGCGTTTCTTCTACCTCTGGTTAGGTGAAAATGAATTTAAATATAAACACAATATAAAATATATAAAAATGTTTTTAATTCTTTAGAAGGCACCTATTTATGATAAAATCAACTGATTAGCATAAAATTAACTTATATTAGCGTTATATTCTTAGTGGGAAGGTATTCATGCCTAGGAAGGCCTTTAAATGATAAGCTCAACAATATGCTTCCATACAAAACCATCACAAGACACAACATTCTGACATCATACCAGGCTACGACAGTCATAACAAACATTCTGAACATGGTAAACCGAGTGAATAAAATATAACGTTTCAATTCTCTACATTCCTCAAAAATAAGATATAATAATTTGAGTCAACATGGAGTGTTCAGAACGCCTACATTACTAAGGGATTCAGCGAATGGATTTAAGTTCGCTCGTGCGATGGTCACTTTCTCGTCCAACAGATTATGACTAGAGAGTGGAAGGGAGAAAGCGACTTATATGTCATCTTCGGTGCACGAACAGAGCTAAATTATGCGCCTGCTTAAAGCTGTTAGGTGAATATCATTCTAACACTTACACACAAGCCTGAAAAATTCATGAGTCTTAAAATGGAAATCTTTATTATCTTTATACTACTTAGTGGGTCACAATCACAGAGTTAAGGGAAGTGGGAGTTTAATTAAACTTTTCTTTTGTCTCTCCTCTAAAATCTCAGAATATTATATTGGATATAAAAAGTCTCACATCGCTTTTCCTCCTACTGAAACCCTTTGATTCTTATTAATATAAATAATAATAATTGTTTTCCGTCACTACTTACCTGACATGAACGTATATGTAATTTAGGCACACGCACCCAACAAAATATCTGATTTCGATACCACACGACTTCCCTGTAAGGACTATTAATTTATAGACATTTCTGCTTCAATTGATTTGCCCCTGTGTCCTCGAATTTTAATTAGATATATATTTATATTTCAATTCATTCAGTTCTCACTTCGCGGCGTAGCAAAAATCAATGGAGATTCAAAACACCTTCATTGAAAACTGTAAAATATATAAAAATCTAAAACATTAAATGCAGTTAAAAACAATTTTTACAATTAAAATTAGAGTTTCTGCGTCCAAACAAGCAGCTCAACCAACAGGTAGACAGACCAAAATTTTTGGTGTACAGATTTGAAAGTTAATGTTTAGTCTACCTTTGCAAAAAGACATGGAAGTTGGCGCACCAAATGATTTAATCAACAGTTCTAATAACAGTGTCTGGCCTCGTTACGCCTACTATCACTTTTACATTGCTCATAATTCGACAGCTATCGCATACACGAAAGGTGTAAAATCCATAACCGAAATATAAGAACAACATAAATCGACCTTTTAAAGGGTTAAAAGGCAAAAATGCAAAATTTATTAATATATAAGAACAAAAATACAGAGCTAAACGAGCCGGTGTAAGAAGACAGGAATATATATATATATTTATACATGTTAAAGTGACCGATTGCAAGGAAAAAGCGAGGAGTACAACTAGATGTTATAGCACTCCCGTATACTAAAACATTCTACGGCTACTCATTCTCGAGTTATTCGAGATACGTATCTCACGAAACGAAAATACTTGAAAATACCGCTAATCTCTGTGCTGAATCTATTTTACAATCCGTTTTTATAAAAAAGTGCGCCATATATTTTATGTCCAGATACTATGCCAAAACAAGTCATTCCAATTGATTTAAAGCGGTAGAAATGAATACTTTTCTTAAAATCTGCTACCCTAAATTTTTCGCAACTATAGTTCTTCATTTAACTCGTACAGGGAACTAGAAGGTGACAGTTTTGTAATTTCAATTCTGCAGAGCCGATTAACGGAATTTAGCTTGCATTTTTCATACCGAAAAAGCGCGTCTTATGATGCATCTTATTAATCTGCAATGATATTTTTAAATCAATTGATTAAATTAAATTCTATTAATATTGTTTAATAACGTGTTGGCGATTCTCTACCTAAATTGCATCCCTGTTCCTAAATTTTGGCGAAATCCTTTCTTTAGTATAAAATATATTACCCTGTTGGCGCCCGCCAAATCGCCAAACTCATAAATCTATCATATTACATAAAGTCCTTAAGAACACTTCTGATGAGAAGATAGCGTCACCTCGTGATTTCAATTAATATCGCTGATTGGAGGAGCCTCGTGACGCTCACATATGTATAAGTAGGGCTTCTGCTCAAGGTACGAGGAGAACGCTTGTGAGATGGATGCTAAAATAAACCTACCACTTTATATTCCAAAATTTGTCTCATTCCTGTTGCCCCGGCTGCACAAAACAAATAATGTATGAGAAATTACATTTCAGAAAGCCGGTAGGATACCACCTTCAAAGGGATTATCTAAAAAAGAAGATACCCCAAGGATTATACGGATAAAATGTTACGCACTTAAGATGAATTTGCCGCTGTGCGACTTCTATGTTTCTACATTTTTCTCTAGGCGTTCTTGCTTCAAGAGAATCATCCTTCTGTTACCTGTATTCTGGTATTCTGCAGATTATTTTACGTCCAGAGAAGCACCCTTCTGCCCCCTGTGACGCGTGATCTGTGTTTCCATCGAAAGTTCGTCGTTCATCAAATGTGCTCTTACCGTTGACCTACTTTTGAGGATGGAAATCTTTCCCTACGTCAGCGGCGTTCTGTGTTGCTCTCGAGAGCTTTGTGCTTGTGTGGTGATTGATCGTGTTTTGCGAAAATCTAATTAAGAATGCACAAAAATGTGTGTTTTCGTGTCGATTTCATCACTCGTATTCTCGTCACAATAAGTCAAACCGAAGCAATTAGTAAAAAGATTGGCGATGCAAATGATATTATTACTATTGAATTATAATTACTGATTTAATAATAGTGTTTTTATTTTGAAAATTTTAAAAAGTATTATTTTGGTATAAATGTATTTTAAATTTGGTATTTAAAGGATGTATTTTGGTTTTAATATTGTTTTGGGAAAATTTTAAGAGTGTTATTTTTGAGTTAGTTTTATTTATGAAAGTATTATTAGTTTTATTTATGAAAGTATTATTAGTTTTATTTATGAAAGTATTATTAGTTTTATTTATGAAAGTATTATTAGTTTTATTTATGAAAGTATTATTAGTTTTATTTATGAAAGTATTATTAGTTTTATTTATGAAAGTATTATTAACAGAATAATGGCTAATGAAAACCTCTCTGATCCTGATGATTCATTAAGGGCAGCTAGCGCTGAACCTGAAACAAGTATAATTCCCTTTGACGCGCAGAATGATATGGATATAAATTCATGGCTTGAGTACTTTAACAAAACTCATTTAGATAAAGATGAAACGTGGAAGCTTAATAATGTAGCTCGATATCTAAAAGGTAATGCACTTAGCGTATATGTCAAAAACTGCCATAAAATTACTAAATATGTGGAATTAGTCCAAATTTTAAAAGAAAATTTTTTCGACTCCACTTTAACTACGTTTGGTGATTTTGCCAATTACAAGTACAATCATAAAGAGGACATAACGCAATATTTTCGCAAAAAACTACATATTGGTAAAAAATTAAATCTAACTCATGAAATGATCTTGGAGGGTCTGACGGATGGCCTTCCTATAGAATTAAAATCCTTAATGACGGTCAACGCACCCTCTGACCCTATCTCTTGGCTTACTCATGTCCATAAGCTTATTAAGATTAGCGAAAATCAACAAATCAAAAGTGCACCTCCCAGATTTGTTACTCCGATTGGGAACAGTCCCCAAGATTACAATCGATTTAATAGAAGTAGAATTTCAGCTATTGTGAGACAAGATTCTCCTAGACCCAACAATTTCCAACGTTTTCAGAGACCAAGTAATTTTTATAATCGGTTCAGTGGTCCAGGATTTACAAGCCATCATAATTATAATTCTCAAAATAGATTGCCATTACCACCCAGTCCCTGTAGACTTTGCACCCGGAACGGAATCCCAAATGCTTTTCACTGGTTTAAGGTTTGTCCTTTCAGAGGGGAGAGATCTGATACACCTAATGTTACGCCCATTGCAGTAGAACCAACCCCAGAAACCCCTCACAGTAGTTGACTATTAAAGGTGTCGGGATATTTGTCCAATAAGAAACGTCTAGAGTGTGTTGTAGACAGTGGTGCAACCATATCGATAATTTCTTCCAAAACGGCTAGACAATTACGTTTAAAAGTACAAACAATTACGTTTAAAAGTACAAAGAGTTAGGTCATTTTCAGTAACCCAAACTAAAGGAAACATAATCTTTAACAAAATATCTTGTATACAAATGAAAATTGGACGGATTAGTAACCAAATTACCTTGTTTGTTCTTGATAATAATTTGAATTATGTAATTTTAGGACTTTATGAATGCAAATTATTTGAGTTGAGTATTGATTGTAGTAATTTAAAAATTAAACAGAGAGCTATTGTACTTAACTGCCATTTTGACTGCCGAACCATATATCCACACCTCCAACTTCAAGGTGGTACAACAAATGTTTATCCATGTGTTAATAATGATGATGATGTAAGAAATTTTCCAACCTGTAAATATCGAACTACAAATCCAAAGGAATTAGTTTCTCAGTCTAACATTTATGTGAAAATGCTCTTTCTAATACTGTCGATAACAAAGAGTATAACTTAAAAAAATTGTTAAATAATTATTCATCTGTGTTTTCTAAAAATAAGTATGATGTAGGAAAAATTAATATTGAACCTCAACGAATTAATTTAAATTCTGATTTGCCTGTATCATTAAGACATTATAGAACATCCCCTATGGAAGAAGAGGAAATTAAGACCCAAATTGATCAATTATTACAAGCAGGTATAATTAAAGAAAGTTGTAGCCCATATTCGTCCCCCGTGACTTTAGTATTTAAACGTGAGGAAGGTAAGAAAACTAGATTGTGTATAGATTATCGAAAATTGAATTCCCTGGCTAAAACAGATGCAAACCCTCTTCCTCGCATTGACACTTTGTTAGACAAATTAAGTAAAGCAAAAGTATTTTCTACAATTGATTTGAGATCTGTTTTCTGGCATATCCCGATTCACCCTGCAGATACTGAGAAATTAGCTTTTTGCACGAATTTTGGATTATTCGAATGGTTAAGACTCCCTTTTGGTTTCAAAAATGCACCTGCAATTTTTAACAGAACAATTAGACGAATATTAACAAAAAATAAAATTAATTTCGCTTGCAGTTACTTTGATGATATAATCGTTTACTCTTCCTCTGAGGAAGAACATTTAGAACATTTAAAAATTTTATTTGAGATGTTTAAAGAGGAGCATATTAAATTGAATCGAAACAAGTGTGTGTTCGCCAGAAATCAGATCACATTTCTCGGCTATGAAATAAAAAATGGTAGAATAATTCCCGATAACCATAATATAGAAGTTATTAAAAAACTTAAAAAACCCCAGTAACACCAAAGAGTTACAAAGAGTTTTGGGAAGTGTGAATGTGTATCATAGATTCATTCCGAATTATGCAACTATTAGAGCTCCATTAAACAGACTCTTGAAAAAAGATGTCAAGTGGGAATGGGATGACTAATGTCAAAAAGCTTTTGGCGAAATGAAAAGAATACTGATTTCCAAACCTGTTTTACAATTGTATGATTCCAGTAGGCCATGTCATATTTTTGTTGACGCTTCTCAAACTGCTGTTGGAGCTGTTTTGAAACAACCAGATGAAAATGATGTCCTCCACCCTGTATCATATCATTCCCTAACTTTAAGAAATTATGAGAAAAATTATACGATTACTGAGTTAGAATGTTTGGCCATAGTAGATGCCCTAGACAAATTCTATTACTATCTGCATGGACAAAAATTTGTTATACATACGGACCATGCGGCCCTCGTTTGGCTCAAAAATGTTAAAAATTTAAAAGGTAGACTCTTCCGTTGGTCACTCAAACTACGTATGTTCAATTATGAAGTAAAGTATCAGAAGGGCTCTACCAATATTAAAGCTGACATGCTTTCTAGACATCCTGTTTCACAGCACCTCCAACATTATGTACATTTACTTGATAGAAATGAAATAATCCAACAACAAAAAACTGATAATGTCTGCGGAAAAAAATTACCAAGAGATAAATGATATGATGGTAATTAAGAAAAAGAATTTTTATAAAATTGTAGTACCTAAATCTTTAAGATTAAAATTGTTGAATAAACCCCATGAAAATTTTGGTCACCCGGGAGTTCAAATTATGCTTAACTTAATCACCCCTCAATATTATTGGCCTCATATTAGCGAAGATATCGGAAATTTTGTTAAACATTGTCATACTTGTCAACTTAATAAAAAGAAAAAACAGAAAAAATTTGGTCTTATGCAAGACGTACCCCCAAATGACAAACCTTTCGAATGTCTCTCTATTGACACTGTGGGAGGATTTAATTATTATAATTCTACAAAAAAATATTTACATATAGTTATTGACCATGCAACAAGATATGTCTGGGCTTTTCCCTCGAAAAGTGTAACTTTAGAAACCTATGCCAGTTGTCTAAAACAAATATTTCAAATACAAGTCCCCGAAAAAATTCTGAGTGACAGGAATGCAGCCTTCACTTCCTCTAGATTCAAAAAAATTCCTTAAAAAGCATAATGTTAAACAACTTTTAACTTCATCTCACCATTCCCAGACAAATGGTAAAGTAGAAAGAGTAAATCAATCAATAGTAAGTCGACTAAAATGTAAAGTAAATTCTTCTTCTAAAAAAGTACCATGGACTAAAGTGCTAGAGCAAGTTGTTATCGAATATAACAACTCCCCTCATACGGTAACTAAGTTCACCCCAGCATACTTACTATTTGATAACCTCCCTTTTGAATCTCCAATTGATCAAAATAAATACCCTTCCTCAACCCTCTGAGCGTTATGACCGGGTTGCGTATTTCCAAACCCTACCCCACTTTTCGAATTTTTGACGTCATGGACAAATCGACTAGTTTCGCCTGGATGGTAATTCTTGAGCATGCGCTGAAAGGCGAGAAGTAACATAAACAGAACTTTGGCTTGCGCCTGTAAACAGTATTAAGTATATTGTCTGAAAGTGTATTCGTTTATGTAATTGCATAATTTTACTGTTTCTGCAATAAGAAAACTTCATTCAAATAAAATTTATGATAAAATCCTAGTATACGGTGCAGTCTTGGTGCGACTTTGAAAATTATCGCCAACACCAAAAATGATCCAAAGAATGTCTATATATACACTATATACTATGTGTGTATATACATAGTATATATACTATATACATAGTATATACTATGTTTAACTATATATTTTCTTTGAATGACTCGTCAACTACTCATCGCAATGTCCGGTTTTAACTGCTTAACATAAAGTCGCCAAAAGTAGCCAAATCCCGTGTGCACCGGATACTAGGATTAAACCAAATTTATTTTAATATAAATTATTATCTGGTTATAGGATTACACGAAATGCTGAATACTCTAGGTACTATCGTAATCTTCGCATAACCTTTCACATTGGATTTTGCCTTATCATTTTAAAATATATTTTATTATAAAGATTAAATCAAAGCAAATTACTTTGTTAGAGATGTGAATCTTCTAACTGAAGTTTCTTTTTATCACTTATTTCCTCTTTGAAAACACATTCATATTTGTCAAATAATTATCTCCGCTGAAAATTTTTTGATTGTTTAAAAACTATATTTGTCAATAATGTAATAAAAACTCACTAATCTAGTGCTTCATAGATCAATATGACAACGAATTCAAAATGTTTTAAAAAAAACAGTTCTTTAATCTTTATTTTGTAGTAGATGCAACTAATGTCACAGAGAAAAAATATTTCAATAAAAAAGTTCTCCATGTTAATTCAATAGCAAAATTATTTCTATTTCAGTGAGAAATCCTCTTTTAATGCTTATATAACAGAAAAATGTAACATAAGCATTTTAGAAGTTTTAAATATAAGCTAAAGGTTTATTGTACAATTTTATGTAAGAAACGTAATAATTTACGTTCATTCCTTTTAAATCGGCATATTAGTTTCCAATCAACTAAAATTTTTGGCAAGTTAGAGACTTAACACACAGTATTCCGTCACTTAAAATATCAATTAATTGTTCTTTTTCATTTAGAGATACATTGGAATTGAAAATACCAAAGGCAAAATGGGTCACAGATCCAAAAAAATTTCTGTCAGTTTTATCGTATGTTGTTTTAAACAAGAAATCTATATTATTTTCTTTAGTAAATTGTGAAAAAAAAAAGCATGTTTCTGTTTTTTTTTTTTTTTTTTTTTTTTTTTTGTTCAATTCTCCTTGCCAAAGTATTGGCTTAGTTTTAAAAGCTTACATTAGTACAAACTGCGACACAGTGTGTCTAGGTAAGATTATTTGTTTCAAAATGTCTGTTAATAATTTCAAATATTTTCTCTCCAGTTGCTTTTTCTTCCCAAACAAATATTACAACATAAAAAATATTCTACTGCATCGTTTTCAAAAACATATCTCACATAAACGATAAATTGAAACATTTTAGTACTGTCGGTAGTTTCATCAAGTTTTATAGTAAAGACTGGATTTTGTATTCTATAGTGTCTGATATGACAAAAATTTGGTGAGAAACAGTATCTTTTTTAATGCTATTGTTTTTAAATCGTTACTATATTTTTCTGCATGCATAAATGGTGTCATTTTAATTGCTGAAGGAAGAATGAGCATTCTCCAATTGTATGAGGTTTTAAATTTTTTACAATTAAATATGAAACTGTTAAGGATGCCTGTAAATCCTTCTCAGGAACTGTTGTATATTTTTTCAAAAATACATTTTAATTTTTCATGCTCTCAGCTCATTCCTTAAAAAAATTCTTCAGATTTATTTACTTAATCTTTATGTTTAGTTTCTGAGGTACTTTTCAGTTTCACTGGCGCAAATCTCGCCAAGCAGACTTACACATACAACGACAACATACAATATACACATAAAAAATGTTAACAAACGTTAGTTCTAAGAATTTTTTATCTTGAAGGTACAAACATTTTATATGTTTGTGCCTTCAAAATAAAAAATGGAAATATGGAATGTTTAATTTAAATATGGAATGTTCAATATGGAAATGTTAAATTTAAAATTCCTGGCAAATGTTAAAAAACATCCAAAATTCTCTTCAAATTCCGTATATCTTTTATTGTCAAATAAATTTCTTTGAATTTGGTGACCCCCCCCCCCCCCACAAATTTGTTCATGACTCCCAGGTTAAAATTTTGTAAAAACACAAGTTATCAATTGCATTTTGGAAAAAAAAAAAAAAAAAAAAAAGATTTCAGGCTTGTCTTAAACAGAACAGCATACAGAACAGCTGTGCTATGCAATCTCTGTGGGTCCTAAATTCTAAACACTTTTCCACTCCTAAATTCCAAAAATTTTGCTACTTGATATTTCTGTAAATTCCAAAATTTGCACACCTGCCATAACTGCAGTGGCTGTGGCCTCAGTTATCCAATGTTCCGACAAAATCAAATAATGTAATGTTATTTTAGACCAGACTTTCTTAAACTGTAGATCGCAATCCCCATCTACAGCAGGGGGTCGCAAAAAATTTTAGTAGTTTTGGTATTTCTTAAACTTAATATAATAATTTCACAATTACCCAATATTTTTACACAATGTATCTGAATATAGATAAAGATAAGACAAGACAGACAAAGAGAAAAACAAAAGTGTTTCAACGCATTCTGCTTATAATACAAATGTTCATTTTAATTGTATTGCATGTGACGCTGTCATTTCGTCTGTTAATTCATTAAAATTTGCACATTGTTCTATGTCTTAAAATAAGAAATTAAAGATAATGACCTAAAACTGCAATACTATCTTACAATACAAGGGAAAAAATTGACAGTTTCACTCGCGCGTGTGTGTGTGTGTGTCAGATTTTCGCAATGCTTATGGGGTCCCACAAAATTTTCATAAATATTTTGGGGTTGTGAAAAAAATACCCACGGCGCTGTAGCCGAGTGCAGGTTACCGGTGACCCCCACAGCAGTCAACATGTTAAAATAAACCATCACAAGAAAAACCAAAAAAGTAGTATAAGAGAACAAGAAAGGTGAGGAATCCAATTAACTTTAACAAAATATCGTCAAGAGGAGTTATGTCGAATTTAATTACATTTCCCCTTCTAAAACAAAATCCTTGCTTTTCTGTATCCAGAATCAGCTGATGAACCATTTCAATATATTTTTTATCTTAATAGTTCACCAAAAAATTCTAGTCCTCCTCAAAGCGAAGGAAAAATCACTGAAAATATCTTCCGATTTAAAAATATTTTTCTAATCGAAAAAAAAGAAAGAAAGAAAACATGCCCTTAAAAATGTAGAAAAAATTAAAATCCTGCAGTGGAAAATCTTTGAAAGTTCAAAATAATTTTAACACAAAACTTTACTAGAACCTCTTATCAAACAGCAGTAGTAGAGGAAAATGGGGGGGGGGAAGAAGTAAAATCATTAAAAATATCTTCCAATTTAAAAAGATTTTACTAGTCTTAAACAGGATTTTATCAAGTTAATTTGAATTTCAATTTTTATTCTTTCTGAAAAATTGGTTCTAAATTTCTTTCTTTATATATATACTGATCAATTTTTAGCAGCATAATGCACAAAAATTTTTGGAAGGATTATAAATTTTCCTTTTAAAAAATTATTTGTGTATACATAGTCCAAACACACCTGTATACAGTGGAATTCGTTTAACGCGAAATATCGGTTAACACGAAATAATGCAACGGCGCCCACAAACTACTATGTATTTTCATGCATTTTGTTTCTCTTCACACGAAACAAAAATCGCTTAACACGAAAAGATATCCTTTCTGGAAATGAACAAAATACAGAAAACACTGGCATCGCTGGCGAGATTTAAGCGGGGTGTGAAATGAAAGAGAGGTGAATCCTTTTAAAAAATTATTTGTATATACATAGTCCAAACACATCTGTATACAGTGGAATACGTTTAACGCGAAAATATCGGTTAATACGAAATAATGCAACGTTCCCGACAAACTACTATGTATTTTCATGCATTTTGTTTCTCTTCACACGAAACAAAAATCGCTTAACACGAAAAGATATCCTTTCTGTAAATGAACAAAATACAGAAAACACTGGCATCGCTGGTGAGATTTAAGTGGGGTGTGAAATGAAAGAGAGGTGAATTCACATGTTTCATACAAAAGAGGCTAATTTGGCTTTGAAATACACTCGGAATAGCCTGTGACACGAGCCAGTTTTGTTTATCTACGGTACTTTCGCCTTCCATGTCTACAAACGCCACACAAACATCTCATCTCTCATCAGTTAGCTTTGGAATTCACTGATGAGTACATGGCAGTGTGAGTAAAAATTAGTGAGTTTGGCTCATATGTTGCACTGCATAGAATTCAGCGACTCTAAGGATGAATGAAAATTATTTTCATTACACACGATTCTCAAAAGTATCAGATTCTTCGGCGCCGAAAGAAATGGAGAAGTAGGATACTGAAATTGAGCTGGCACTTAATGAAATGTTTGAGAAAGTTTCTGTATTAATGAACTGTCCTACTGTACTATCAGAAGAATTCATTGCAGTAGTTTATGAAAATGTGTGTACAGCCCCAATTATGGCAGACAAAGTTATTTTGAAGTTTGTTCAAAGCTAAAAAGATATCATTGATGCAGATTCTGATGACGAAAATAAAATGAATGCAGTTCCTGTTCCCACGTAATCCGAAATGAGGAATATCATAAAAAGTATGGACAGTTATTTAGACGCACATTCCAATGGTGAAATGAATAAAAATGTTTGACATTGAACAATTTGATGCTAAAAAAGACAATGCAAAGAAAAATATCAGATTATTTTCCCAAAACTCAATAAATGTTTTGTTTTTCAAAAACTTGAAAATTTTGTATTAAATTCCATTGATTTCTTGTGGATGTTTTTGTTTCATTGGTTTTTATTAAATACATGCATATATACATATCTATGTGAATAAAATGTACTCTAATAAGCTTAATTTTGTTGAATATATGCTTTTTTTTTTCCTTTTCAATATTCTTTAACACGAAAAAATATTTCAGTCCCCTCAGTTTTGTGTTAAATGATTTTCACTGTACATCTGTTGCACATAAATCCCTTTCTTACATAAAATATAAATGTACTATGTATAGAATAACTAAATAAATCGTAAAGGAAGTTTAATTAGCAACTATGAAATTTTAAAAAAGTACATAGTATGAAATTTATAATGGCAAACATTAAAAATAGATGAAAGTAAATAAAATTTAAATTATAGAATGTACTTTATAAAATTAATAATAAGTTGTTAAAAATATATTTTTTAATTACTTAAACATAGAAGTTATTGGCAGAGATTGTTGGATATAAAATTACTACTTCAAATTTTCAGATTACTATTGTTCATATTTAAAGTCTCAACTTGCAGTCTTAATCCACATAACAACCATTGTAAAAATCACCCGTTATCATATTCCAAAGATCAGCAGCATACATTGTTTTCAAAACTGTGCATAATATTAAATATTGGCTTTTGATAGCCAAGTTGATACAAATAAGATGAACTGTTTTTATGATTTTAGACTAGTAATTTTTTCTTCCATTCACTTATTACAATATTTCATTTTTTATATGCTTGGCTATCCAAAATTTCAAGAGCTTTCCGGATATTTTTTTTTGTTGAGTTTTTACTATACATACATTTCAGCATTTACATCGTCAAATTGCACATACTTGAAGTGAATTTACTTTTACAGCTAAACACAGGAACTGGAAAACAAAAAAGTACTTATTCAGAGATTGTATTTCTTTTTCGTTCATGAAAATCAAAGTTCATTACACAAACATGCATTCACACTGCACAAGCATGTATGGAAATTCTTAATACATTTAGTAATCCTGATAATTGATTACGCATTTAGTAAATAAATCAGAAAGTATTTTAATGTATAACAAATGAATAAAATAGTTAAGCTTTTATAAAACAGAGCATAATACCACAGTTACGAAGATATTTAATGTTATAAAGTTAGGTAATTTAGTAAATTTCAATTGTTCTCCAAAGTAATGAATTATGAAGTTCCTTGCATATCTTTATAAATGAACTTTATTGCTGTTTTAAGCAATTAAACAACTGTTCAAGTTATTTTAATAATTTTGAAATATATACACTAAAAGAAACAATAAAATGTATTAATCTATTTGTCAACCTTGATTTTGTCACGAAAGTCTGCAGAATGCGTCGTATTTTTTAAGCACATAGAGGCACTGCAATTGTTTTTTTTTATTTAAATTGCTGTATTGGCACACATACAATTTTTGTATAGTGGCTTCAGATGTGGATAAGTTTTTCGAACACTTTCGTTTGTTTTACTGGCGTCGCTGAGTTTTGCGATGAAATGCAGCACATTTATTGCGGAGTATCACCTTCCAGATTTTTCATACTGTTAATGTATACTACATCAGCAGTGAATTATTCTCCTCTTTCCTCAAATACACTACGGCGATAAAGAATAACCACTCACTAAAGATTTTGCGTAAATTCCCACTCATAATAATTTAAATTGCGAAAATCTCACAATTAGCACCTAAACACACTATTCAGCAGCACAATTCTTTCGAAAGCGCGCCGTAGTAGTCAAAAGTGGGGTAGGCGTCTTGCCAGGTGAAACTAGTCGATATTTCCGTGACGTCAAAAATTCGAAAAGTGGGGTAGGGTTTGGAAATACGCGACCGGGTTTAGGCGGTCAAGACGGCCTACCTCGAAAGCGTTACGGACGCTTCTAGGCGGTCACTGGAAAAGTGTTCGAAAGCGTTACGATTCTAGGCGGTCAGTGGTGAAGACCTCGAAAGCGTTATGACCGCCTTAAAGCGGCCGTGCAGATGTCTCCTGCCCCCCTTATTTCTGGAACCCTGGAGATCTCTAAATGACAGTTCTCAGTAGGAGGCAAAGAGGGTTGCTCTTTTTCGTTTTAGACAGATATGTTTAATCGCCAAGAAAACGCTTGAGCATGTAGTGGTTTATAAAAACAAACAAACGTGGACATTCTTTGCGAAATAAAAAAGTAGCATGTAAGCATGTTTTTTCAATACTCTCTTTAAACAGATAACATTTTCATAAAATATCCTTTAGTTTTTAAATTGAATGTTCAGAAACATGCAAAATGCTCGTGAATTCAATTAAAAAATAGCATTAGGAAATATTTAAACAAATTTACTTATGGATATATAGATACATGATTAAAACCGATAAGTTATAAATTTTAATTATTCGAGCGAAACGAAGCGCATTTAATTACTGCATTTAATATGAATTATATATAATTACATGTAAAGAATAACATAATTAAGCAATAATTCAAATAAAAATTAGCCATCAACAGTAAGTTATAATAAGCGTATTTTGAACGGGTTTATGAAGCATAATCTAATTTGATAGTAAAAATAATAATGGCGAATTATTTATTCATTTTGGAACAATATTCGTGGCTTATACTGGTTTGATGAAGTTCTGTTCAAATTCATTTCAAATATTCCAAATATTTTTATGTACATTGATTTCAATGCGATTTTTATTAGAAAAAAATTCAATGAGTTTGATTTTCTTACATAATTGTAATTACATTGTTCAACGCAAAATAACTACAAGCAGAAAGGCAAAGGTGTGTTAAAATTTCTGTATTTTGCTATATAAATTATTAAAATAACCAACCTCCAGCCTAACAACTGAATGTCCGAAATATAACACGCAACTTTTCTAAAAGTAACAAATTTCAGTTAAAAAGACCGCAGTAAATAAATAAAACGAAATACTATTAAGAAAAGAAGCACGAAAATTTATTTTTTTAAATTTACTTACTTTATTTTTAGTTCAAAGGGGCAATTTGCCCTGAAGGACTTTTAATTTCGCTTTGGCATTTTTCATTGAAAACTATAAACGGCGAATCACTTTTCAAATTGTTGCCACTAAATATTATCGCTCTGTATTATACTTAAAGAAATTAAATATTGAAGAATTTGCATGAATGTACGCATGTTTCTCGCATTGTGATAAAACAACGGTACCTAGAGCTATCCAAATTTAAATAACGTAATCTTCCATACAATATGGGCATGTGGAAGCCCTAATTTTAATTTGAAATTTGCTTTATTATCGATTTCATATTTTATAACTCTTCAACGAATTTTTGATTAAAAAACTATACGATTTCAAAGCGACTAATGTCAACACCGTACGAAAAAAATCCTATTTTTATCTCCAGCGCGAGAGACTCTAAGATACGGTCATTTTAAAATAATTTTGAGATATTGCTGTTGAACTGAACTTTATGGTTTGAGTACGTAGAACATGATATTTAATGAGGTAACACACAAAACGTTAAAAACGCTCCTTTGGACGTAGTTTAAAATCTGAAAGCTTTCATATTTTTATTTATTAGTCCAAAGGGACGTATTAGTATTTAAAACAATAGTCCGTGAGAGACTATTGTTTTAAATACTAATACAGTTTTCGTTTTTGCTATTTTACGTTGAATCACTAAAAACGGCGAATCACTTTTCAGACTGTTGCCACCAAATGTTATTAGTCCCGCATTAAATTTGAAGTAATTAAATAATGAAAATCTGCGTAAATGTATGTATATTTCTCGCATTGTGATAAAAAAAAGGTTTGAAAAAAGACCATCCAAGTTTGAATGACGTAATCCTCCTACGAATATGGGCATGTGGAAGACCAAATTTGAAATTTGGAATTTGTTTTATTATCTATTTCATATTTCGTGAAACTTTAACGAATTTTTGAGTAACAATCTCAAAGATTTCAAACCAAGCAATAGCAACACTCTACAGGGGTGGAAACCTTTTTATCTCTAACGCGCGGAATTGTGTACCGGAAATTCTAAATATATGCTCATTTTAAAATTATCGACATTGCTATTGAATTGAATTTTATGGTGTAAGTGCAAAGAACATTGTATTTAATAAATAAAGGTAGCACACAAAACGTTAAAGAAATGTCCTTTTGGACGTATTTCTTTTTTTTTTTTTTTTTTAATTTTTTAATTTTTATTGTTTTTTTGAATATATGTTGTTGGCGAATGACGCAGTAGTAGTGTATAATCTGAATATATAATAATTATTTGTGCTATTTTTTATTTGAAATGCATAGAATTCTCTAAAATAGTAGCATTCTTAGATTGAATATTGTCTAAGCAGGTGCAATGATATTTTAACTTCATTACCATATCAAATACAGTTTCTTTTTAATTTAAAAACTTCGGTCTGAAGCACCTTTTTGAATCATAGTATGAGTTTTAATAAAATTTGTAGTAGTACGAATTTTTAAAAGTATTTAGAATTACTGAAATAAAAAAAAGCTAACCTTTTTAGAATTTCTTTATCAAAGTATTACATCTTATGCCAGCAAGACTTGATTAGTAAAATCTGGGAAAGGATCTATGATTGTTTAGTAAGAAGTAAAGAAAAAGTACTCTAGGTCTAAGCAGTAAAAAAAAGCTTGTCCCTCTATAGAAAATTGTCACGTATGTTAGAAAAGATTTTGCAAGACATTAATATTTTAGCTTAAACATGATTTTTTTTTTTTTTAATTTAGTCTCTTGTTTTGGAGATGGTGTTCAAGCATTTTACCATAATTTTATTTTCACATGTGCCGAATTTTTATATTTTTTATTGATTGCTGTATTTTTAACTTCCATAGCATAAATTAAAGAAATACACATAGCAACTTCAGCCATAAACAGATGACTTAAGAGAAATTTGTTTTGACATATTATGTGAAAGACTAAATAAATATTAAATGCTTTTGCATTTATATTTATTTACATGACATGACAGTAATGTAATGACATGTTACATGACAGTAATTAGAAAACAATAACTGTAGATGCGCAAAAAACCTGTACTTATAACCTTCTGCATTTTTAAAGAAAGTACAAAATAGTTCAGAATAGCAGATGGCTTTCAGATCATTCAGTAATGTCATCGTAAGTATATTCTCTTCACGTTTCGGAAGAACTGCAGTAGTTCAGATTTGTGGCAAAAGGCTAATTACACCCCTGGGGATTGGCATACTTAGGGAACGGAAAAACAAGCTTTGAAACATACTCATACAAAAGTCCTACCTTTTCTTCGACAGATAAATGACAGATGTGATATTTGAACACATGGTTTCAATCAGTTGTTTCCTTCTAACAAAGCGTCTTGGGCGGCTAGCAGGATCCTAGCAAAAGTCTTGTAATAGTCTCTTGTTTTAAATATGCTGTGTTCGAACTCAGACTCAAAGACAGATTTTAAAGACATTTAAAGATTTTATTAATGTTTTCTTTTACATTCGGCGACTCAATATTTATTAAAATAAACACATAAATAAACTTTCATAGCAGATCAAAATTATGTTGCTGTGGAAATGTTTCATCAACAGTTATTAGTAGTTATAACAGCATAACTAAATAAGCCCATTTCGAAATATGGATGATATTGCATTCATTATTTTTAATCTGAAACAATATCATGTTGTTATTACTAGATAAAATGGCTTAAAGTAAGCTGACACATTATAAGAAAATTTTTTTAATGAAAATTGGATTCACTTTCTTTCACATAATTTATGACCAGTTCTTCCAAAATATTTTAAAGCTTACTTTACTACATAATAGAAATGTCTCCACGTTCGTTGTTTTTAGTTAGTTAGCAATTTTAATTGGGGCTGTTATATAAGAAGGCTATTTATCGTTGTTGTTGTGTTACAGTATTTATTTTATTGTATAATGCAAATTTTGATCAATTGGTTAATTTTATAATGTATAGAGGAACTTCAAAAAGAAAAAAAGTAATTTCCACCGTTATAATATATCCTTAAATGGTTCCCCCAATAAAAACATAGTTAACTAAGTAGTATACTACATTATATTAATTAATTTACTAACCAAATAGCAAAAACATTTCAAATTCGAAATCCATCTTTTTACTAAGTGCTTTTTGCAAAGTAACAAAAATTCTAATCCCTTTGCTGTTTAAGATTATTTCTCACATAGTTTCACAAATAAACTCACAAAATAAAGAACGCTTTTTTAAATTTTTAATTTGTAGTATGTTAGATGCTTTATTGAAGAATTTGATTCTGATTTTCATTTTATCCAAATTGCCATTATTTTTTCCTGATGAGCAACTTGCTAATTATTAGTCCAATGTAGAGTCCTCCTTCTGTTTTCTCATAAAATCGCCTTTGTAAATTTAGAGTTTAATTTAGCAAAACGTTTTCCACCTAAGTGGTAAAATGTCTTCGTAAAGGATTCCCTAAAGAAATCTGCCTTGCATTTATGTTGCATTTAGGGATATTTTCAAAAACACACGCTGCTGATTGTTATTTTTAATAGGTAAACAAATGAAATATATTTTTAAGAAAGAATATAACTTAACTGCAGCGCTATATCTTATTCCTAGATAGCGAAGCTTGATTACAAACTCAATTTTTAAAATACATTTAATTCTCTTTATGCTTTAAAAAATGCCTTGTCTGGTAATTGTAAATGCATAAATCACTTGTTTTTTAAAACTAAGTAATCCACTCTAAGTTGAATAATTACAAATAGCATAATATGAACGATTAATGAAGCTAGAACCGCCAGTTTATTCTTATGTAATTAATAAAAATTTCATTGTTTCAGCATCCTAGTATCTTTCTTCTTCCATAGTAAAGCTCACATAGAAAATAATCATATTTCTTTCAATTACCATCCCTCAGTCGAAACTGATGAATAAGAGTTTTCACGCATAACAAAGGTGTTTACTGGGTATTTGGATAGAAAAAAAAGTTCTCGAAAAATCTGAGTTGTTAATATATTTTTGGATAACATCCTGAGTGGAATTCATTAATAATAATAAAGCCATGAAACAGGTAAACTCAAAACGTCCTTGGAAGGATCAAAATCATGATCGATTCAGTTATTTAAATAACGCAAAGCTGCGAGGGCTACCTGCCTATGAGGAAGGATGCCTTCGGGGAGGACATTCTGAGAGAAACTAGCATATTATACAGGGGGAAAACCACAAGAACCAAACATGCAGCCGGTCAGTTCGCTTGTGATCGAACCCAAAACAGGTCGAACTGCCAGTATTCAGAGGTGTATCTTAGCCACTGATGAGGCTTGGATCACAATCATGAATCTTCAAAATTATTCCTCTAGACGACCTGTCAATTTACCTTACAAGGGCACACCCCCCCCCAAAAAAAAGATCATTCCTTATATTCTCCTCCCTTAAGGACCGGGATTCGAACCACAGATCTTCCAATTTTACTAGCTGGATCTGCTACTACTTGCACCACCACAGGACGCAAGGTAAACCAGTAAGTCTTTATAAATGTACTAGCACAACAGCATTAATTATATGAATTGTTGGGCATTTTAACTTCGAAAATTAGATAGAATAGTATTTGAAAATGAATATTATGTTCATTTATTTTTAAGTTTGTTTGTAAACTGATCGTTGCCGTTCCAATTCAAAAAATTTCGAATCATATCTAGATGCTAGATATATCATTAAAACATTTACTTGATTTGGCCACCCACTTAACTTACACGTTGACCATTTAAATAGAGCACTACCAATTGGCACATTCGCATCTCTTTCTCGGAAACAAATATACCTCTGTAGTAGATTAATGTATAAGTAGCAGACATTGTGTCACTGTCAGCCGAACGGTAAAGTCGCTGAATAGTCGCTCAATACCGAGTTCTGACTTAAGTTCGATTCTAGGAGAACGGGCTGGCTGCATGGGCGTTTTCATAGTTTTCCGCATATATAACATATATACGAGCAGTTTTTTTAAAAAGTCCTGGGGCCCACCAGCGGCCGAGCGATAAAGTCGCTGAACAACACTGGTAGTTCGGTCCAAGGTTCGAATCCCGCGAACGGGCTGGCTGCATGGCTGTTTTCGTGGTTTTCACCATGTGTAATGTGTATACGAGCCAGTTTCCCTTAGAAAGTCCTCCACAAAGCCATCCTTTCCCTTAGGCAGATAGCCCTCGAGGCTTTGCCGTGATTAAATAACCTAACATTTAAAAAGTCCTCCACGAAGAGACCCTCCTCTTAGACAGACAGCTCTAGCATGCTTTGATGTAGTCAAATAAGCCAAAACATTCTGTTGGCGAAAAAGCAAGATTGCATTTATCGTGAATAATTTCTAATGCAAAAGTTATACTTGTTACTAAGGAAAGAATTTATTTTTGTGTAAAATTCAGATTGCCTGAATTTTAACAATTCTCAGAAACGAAACACAAATAACAAGAAACTAAAAAAATATTTATAATTAATTAGGATATATAAACGATGTAATCATTAAGCATATTTTAGTAAGAAAGAATATTTTGTAATAAATAAATGAAAAATATATTTAATATTAAAGAATCCTCTATATATCTCTACAAAGTATAAAAATTACAAATATTTTTCAAGGTGCATGTGTATATGTACCTGATAAAAAGATTTACATTGTTTATTATTCTAGCGATATTTTTAACCAGATGCATATTTTCCGGGAGGCATTTTCCGGAGATTTTTTTCACCGATATACATTTTCAGGATATTTTCTTGGCATTCGTTTTACTCAAGTGGTTAGATTAAAGTGTTATTTTGTATTCTGTGAAACCTAACTAGAATTTATTTTCATTCCATAGTTGGTTCACATAAATTTTCGATTTCATGTAATATTCAGTTTCATAATGGCATTTTGAGATTTACTATACTTTTCAGTTTTTTTTTTTTTATTTATTAAATGTCGTCTACAACTACTTTCAATAAAATAGTGATATATAATAGGGAAATATAACATACACGCGCACTCATGCTCACAAACATACATCACCATATGTATACACAGTGTTTTGTTCTGTGTGTTTACATATATATATATAGTTTACATACAAAACCGTTTTAATAATTCCTACGAAAAATGTGATAAATTTTCACGAAATAAACTGCGTGTGCTTTCTATAGTTTAACATAGATGAAGCTTTTAAAGTCTGAATTTAAATAATGATATTGTGTTTATATGTACTGTAATTACTGATGAAAGGATGTTTCTGAATTTAAAGCCAGGTTAGCTTAAATTACTAACAGACGGCAAATACACAACTTGAAATCAGAGTCTTTGGAAGAAGCAATAAATTTAGAATTTACGGCAGCTCCATTTCTCGTCATAGTTAACAAAAGGAACAAACTGAGAAAGATCAGAATTATAGATTGTCCTTGCACAAAGGTAATGGTCTCCTATACAAAGTAGAAAATGTACAAAGGTGGTAAGCTTTTAGTTCAGTACCCCCTGGAGGTATATTTACGTTGAAGTCAACTTGAAGATTCCGCTATTAGGTGTTTTCTTTGAAAAGGATAATATCTTTTTCAGCACATAACCAGAAATAAGAGTTTATGTTTTCATTACTTAATCTTCAAAGCTGTATAATTTGGAGCATCTGCTCGGAAAACTGTTAACTTATTTTTCATCATTTATGAAAAGAATACACACCTGCGTAAATGTCTTGGAGAAATAATATCGTTAACAATTTTGCTACAAAGAATTTTTTTTTTTTTTTTTTTTTTTTTTTTTGGGTTTCTATTAACATCTCGATAATGCACGTAGTATATAAATACTTGCATTGTAACTCTTATATAGTTAACTACAAGGAAATTGCATTGTAACTCAAACTATAAAATTCAGTTCAACAGCAATATCTCAAATTACATATCTTTAGAATTTCCGATACAGAGCCTCGCGCAGGAGATAATTTTTGCCCCCGTACAGTGTTGCTATTGCTCGCTTTAAAATTGTTTCGTTTTTTTAATCAAAAATTCGTTGAAGGGTTACAAAATCTGAAATCTATAATAAAATAAATTTCAAATTCAAATTAGGGCTTCCACGTGCCCATATTCTATGGAAAATTATGTTATTCAAATTTGGGTGGCTCTAGGTACCGTTGTTTTATCACAATGCGAGAAACATACGTACATTTATTGAGATTCTTCATTATTTAATTTCTTTAAATATAAGACAGGGCGATAATACATGGTGGCAACGATTTCAAAAGTGATTCAGCCTCTTAGCAAAATGCCAAAACGAAACTAATAGTCCTTCAGAGCCAACCTGTACTTTTGGAGTTAAAAAAAAAAAAAAAAAACGACCGAATGGATGTAAAATGCACAATTTAAGGGAAATTTCCTTGCGTGACAAGGTATTCCAGATTACCTCAACTTAAAGGTAATAATTTTATCAGATTTTAAATAATGAGAAAAGGGAATTTAGACTCCCAGGTATATGATATACCGATGAGACAAATAATATGTACGTATGTCCGATCTGTAACAGAACTGCTTAGGCAAATATTAAGTTGCATTATACATAAAGTTTTGCTTAATTTAATAACATATATAGTAAGACATCAGATAAATAAACAGCTAATGAGCAATATATCAAACAACTAAGCAGTGAAGAAAATCACTTCATATCATATGCTCCTTTTTTAGAAGGTGGCCGAAAAACCGGCAAAAATATTTTGTAATTATGTTATTACATTAAAATTGCATAATTGAAACGGCGATAACCGAAGAATCGAATTATCACAGTTAATTTTATATACAGTTTTAATTTAGCTGTATTAAAATTTTTAATACTTACAAATTTCATTACATTATAAGATATTTCTCCGCCTTCGTGGTGTGGTGGTCTGCACGCTCAGCGCGTAATTGAAAAGTCCGGGGTTCGATTCAAGGCAAAGGCGTTGCATATTTTTCATGACTCCTACTTTCCAAAAATTACCTAATTTCTTTACAGTGGCGCCCGAACTAAAAGGGTGTTGGATGATGTTTCTCCTTCCCCTGGATTAAGCGACCTAAAAACCCAGTTGCCAAATCCCACCTTCTTGGTATGCCTTCGTGGTGTGGTAGTCTGCACGCTCAGCGCATAATTGAAAGGTCCATGGTTCGCTTCCCGGCATTGCTTATTTTTCATTTTTTCTGCTTCCAAAATACCTAATGTCTCTAGAACGTAAAAAATAACAAAAACTGTGTTTATGATTTCTCATTCATGAATAAGTTTTTTGATAAAATTATTCAAGCTAATTTGTTTTAAGTGCATTCTGCACTCTGATTTATCCCAGTTTGGAAAGTGTGTCTAGAAGCAAAATATTGTTTGCGTTTTATTCTCCTTCGAAAAAAGTTTCAACACTTCAAATGTATTTACTGCCTTTTTTTATGTCATACTTTCTCTGTGTATGTATATCGTACTTCCTCAGAACGATATATGTATATAGAGGACTGTCGTACTTCGTCGACACTTTACACTTTTACATCGCACTTTATCGGAAGCTCATTTGATTTAACTGTAAGCGATGAAAAATACTAAGGTTATCTGCCTAAAGAGCGTAATGCTTTCGTGTAGGATTCTGTAAGGAAACCTACCTCACATTTGTACTCCCTATGGAGAAATCCACAAATGCAGCCAGGCATTTGCCATGATTCTGGCCCAGGTCGAAAACTCAAATTCTTTGGGCTTATCCAATCGGCCACCAGAAGGCCCAGTTTTATAGAAAATTACTTGAA
Source organism: Stegodyphus dumicola (assembly GCF_044657685.1). Taxonomy (NCBI): domain Eukaryota; kingdom Metazoa; phylum Arthropoda; class Arachnida; order Araneae; family Eresidae; genus Stegodyphus; species Stegodyphus dumicola. The sequence continues at coordinate 101,937,107 of NC_140774.1, read as the reverse complement.
TCAAGTCACTGAGAATTTAGTAATTTGTTGTTACTTAGTATCTGCTAAACTTAAAGATGACATAGATTTAAAATTCTAACATAGTACAGCGGTAATATCTCTGAACACTAGTACTTCGAGCCAGTGTCTAGTTCTGGCGAACAGGCTGACTCCATGGAGGCTTTGATGGTTTTCCTTATGTGTTAACGTCAGTGCCAACCAGTTTTCCTTAAGCAGTTCTCCACGAAAGCATGCCTTCATTAGGAAGATAATATTTACGAATACTTGTTTTGCCGCAATCAAATAAATAAAACTAAACTTAAAACACTTATGTGTTTTTGCCACCTTTTAAAGGACGTTTTACACACAACATCCTCCTGTAACAGCAATGAGATAATTAATAATGTAAAAAATCTGATGCGGACACCACATGACTTCCTTGTACGACAAATAAATGAAACGCAATTTTTGCTAAACTTCATTTAAACCTATTTCGTTTGAAAATGAGATATGATCTTCCATTTCAAAATGCCCCTTTGGCACTGCCGAAAGCAATAAAAAAGGGAGGTGCACAATTAGATGTTATACAGATGCCCCATACAGAAACTTTCAACATTCTACGGTTAACCGTTTTTGAGTTATGCGATATACATGCATACATACGTACAGACATACGTCGCGCTAAAACTAGTCATAAGTCCCAAACATAAAATTTCAACATTTTATGTTAAGTTATGCGTCATACGTACGTGTAAACGTCATGATGGAACTATTCAAAATGGAAATTTCCTATGAAATATGAAAATCGAAATGTTTCGCGATTACAATACTTTATTTATTTCTCACAAGTCAAAACGGTGTCATAAATAACTAACTACTAATAAATTTATGATGCAATCTAAAGAATCATTTAAATCTAACACTTTAAACTGAAATAAACTTATAATATTTGAAAATTAAATATAAACATAATACTAAAATAAGTTGCGAATAATTTGTATTCGAAAAATTGGAAAAATTGGAGAGAAAAAAATTCTCACAAATTCCCTTTGTATATTAAAAAGTATTTCCTCAGAAAATAAGGATAAAAAAAATGCAAGATTAATTTTTCACCATTATCGAAGCAATTCCTTAAAGAAACTGAAAATTTAAAGCATTTTACGTAGTTTCTCTTACCGATGTATATTGACTAACTTTCTGTATTCGGCACACATCTTGATTTAAGGTACGAGTAATATATAGCATATGTGTTAGTGTGCAAATTATAAAGTAGCCAAACAGGAGATAAAATACTATTTTAGCAACAAGTCTCGTGACGAAGATACCATAGGGAGAAAAACTAATTTCACTCGCTAAATTCAACGGAGGGGAGAATTAGCTTAATTATATCCACATGGTAAGGGGGGCCCGCTTTTGAAGCAGTTTGAGTAAAAATGCTTGCCGCTTTTGCGACAGTCCTGGTAAGAAAACACGATTATTTTTACGTCGTTTTCTGAAAAAACCCGTAACGCTCGGGGGGTTAAGCTCATTAGCGCTGGTTTTTTACCAGCACTTATGAAGCTCGTTCACTTCTTCTTGACTGGGAGAACTTTCCACGTCTCAATTGGTAAATACACTTCGGATAGCAAGATAATTAGAGCCGAGGTCCCCCAAGGTAGTATCCTCGGTCCCATACTCTATCTGTTCTACGTGGCTGATCTGCCCAAGACCAATTTAGATTATAATTACTTCTTAGGATGTTATGCAGATGACACCGCCCTTGGGGTGAAGTCTGCTTGTCCCAACCTTGCCATAATGAAACATAATTGCTGTTAATACAGTAGGACTAGGTTGGACACACGTGCGCTCCTCGGAAATCTGTTGCCATCCGCGGTATTTCTGCAGCAAGAGCATAAATTATTATTTATGTGTGCTCGTGTTACTCTAAGGATTACGCCAATACCAGAATTTATTGGATATCTTCATTTTAAAGTGTTTTAGTGAAATTTGAAAATTCCGTAAAGATTGAGTCTTGTGTGGACCTTTTACGCCGTGCGATCGACGGAAGACCTACGGCCCGCTGCCACGTGGTGCCCTGCTAGGGTTAAGTTCTCAGACCGATTACCGTAGTGCCAAAAATGGATTCAAAGTGTAAATTTCATTATCTCAGCTTCCTGTAATCACAAAGTCTCCATCTGCGAAAGTACAAGGTAGGACTCTGATTACCTATCCATATCAATACAGTTTTAATATCTAAAATAATTTTTTCTAGTTCTATTTTTCGGACTTTTAGAACTTTTTCCGCAAATTTGAAATTTGACAAAGTATTAACTTTACCACCTTACTAATTCAGTTTATAATCTGTATAAAGTTCCAATCTGAAGTGTATATGTTTAACTTTTTATGTCACTTATATTCATGTATGTTTTGTTTTAATTGCTTCATTTTTAAATGCATTTTAAACAGTTTTAATTCAATGTTTTGATTCCTTTCCCACAATTTTATTCAAGTGCTAATTTGGCTAAAATTGTAAAAATCAATATCTCAGCCTGTAATTACGCTAGACTTACGATCTAAAGAAGCTTTTACATGTATTTCTTTGCTTACCTTGTAATTATAGTTCTTTTTTGATTTTATGCAATATTTTATATTTGGTTCTTTTTGTGCACATATTTTCCCGCGACTGATCACTTAACAGTCCACAACCTCGGTTCAATTTTTTACGTGTAGCTGCGCAGGGTCGGGCCATATAGTTTGGTCCCTCACGTTTCAGAGTTACCCGAGGCTCCTAAGCCTAAGTCTAAACTTTTACCTTTAGCCCCCCTAATTCTTTATTCTTGACTTAAACACTCCAATTTCTAATAGAAGACCCCCCTAACCTCCCATTCAAAAATATACAACTCTCATATCTTAACTCCTATTAATTCTCTATCTATAACGTTTTTAATTGCTTTTAATTACCTTTAATTTCGTTTTATTTCTCCAATTTCCCGGTCCCTAATGCACTAACCTCTCCCAAACACATTTTTTCGTAATCCTGTCTTCTTCCCCTTACAGAATCCTACTCACTTAATAGTTTTGAATATACAAGCGTCCTCCTCCTCTTTTAATATTAAATTTATATTATAATTTTTTACACTATACCTCCCGCTCTAATTTCAATAGAACCATAATTTCTTTTGCCTTCATCTCCTAATAACCAAAGCTACAACCCTATCTCATCAACAACTTTCTTCCCCCACTCCCTGTTCTTTCCCCCTTTATAATCGAATTATATCGCTTTTTCCCACTTTTATTTCTCCCTTAACTCCCCATCTAATTCACTTAATCCCATAATTCTTTCACCTCCCTTCTCTACTTAAGACTAGCTTTCTAGCAATATAAATTTTTAATACATCTTCATCGCTTTTAATTTTCCCATTTTTATTAGACTATAATCGGCCTTTTTTTTCTCCCATAACTCCCCAACTAACTCTCCTAACTCCGTAATTCTTTCACCTCCCTTCTCTGCTTAGACCAGCTTTCTAACAATATAACTCTTTAATTCACCCGTTCCATTTTTATTTTATTCCATTTTAATACCCTTTAATTGATTTTTTATTTCTCCCATAACTCCCCACTTTATTCACCTAGTCCCATAATTCTCTCACCTACCCTCTCAGCTTAAGACCAGCTCTTAAAAAATATATCTCCTTAGCACATCCATTTCAATTCCAATTCTCTCCCTTTGTAATAGCCTTTAATCCACTTATTATTTCTTCAATTCCTCCGATACTTAAAGTCCCTTTCACTCAGGACCACTTCTAACCACCTTCTCTACCCTTCGGCTTTCTCCTACCACCACCTTCCCACTCTTCAAGCTTTCTCACTAATTATTCCTTACATTCTGCCCCTTTTTTCTCATTCCTAACTGAACTTTTTGTTCTCTCTTACTTTTACGATTTTCGAAACCTCTGGTACACCACTACAACCCTGTGAAGCCATTATCACTGAAGTGTCGCATTTATAAGCTCACTAATGCTGTCTATTCATGACTGAAAAGCACTTCATCTAATGTCTGTGTTGTTTAGTGTCTGTATTGTGCGTAACAAACTTATATAGTATTTGCATTGTACATTGTTTTGCTATTCAGCTACTGGTATCAGCTCTGTCATTCTGTATCATATTGCCAATTACTTACTATGCCACTTAACATAACAGAGCACCTAATGACAAGTACTTGTCCTTAAGGCCTCAGCTTACTATATTAGTGCACAGTTTCTCTTAGTTTTTTAGTGCCCACAACGTCACAGTGCATTCAGTATTACAAAGTCTCTTCAAGTCCAGTGTCACCAAGTGTGTTTTCAAATTCAGTGTGTGTTTTCAAGTTCAATGTGTGTTTTCAAGTTCAGTGTGTGTTTTCAAGTTCAGTGTCACTAATATTTGCTCAACACCTCTCTCCACTGAGTTAAAATACTCAACTTCAAGTGCAGCTTCTTTGGCACATTTCTAGTGCTGCTTCAGTGCCCACATTCTACGCCATAAGCGCACAATTATCCCGTGCAAAGGATTTCAAGTTTATGTTCCTTCAGCCGCCTACACATTCACAAGCTGCAGAGCAAACGCAAAAGTCACAGTTCCCGCAAGATGTCTGATCCAGACACCTATGTCAGCGGCATAGTTCCAGAAACACTACTCACCTCTACGGAGCACACCTACGAAGAAACGATCCAAGCACTTTTTAAAGAGTGCTACTGCATTGCTACATGCAAGAGAGGCGGAAGATACCTCCTCCCCACGGACGTAAGAGACGCCATCACCAAAAACTTAGAGTCCTCAAGACACTAGCCCTAAAGGGCCCAGGCATTAAGGAGACCCACGACTGTGCTTCAAATACAGGACTTTCACTTGCCCCAGACGTTCCAGTACCTTTGTTCCCAAGCAACCCAACACAGCTGCATACAACTGCTGTGCGCACATACTCCCAGGTCGCAGCTGCCTCTCCCCAGCCGCAATCACTACCTACACTACTCATCTATCCTCAAGAGGAATTAACCAGCAAAGACTTAAGGCAAAAACTGACAGAAGAATTTCCACTACCAAAGATTGGAGTTAAAGTGCATCGAATCAGGCACATACAAAAAGGAGGTTTAGCCGTAGAGTGTGCTACTACAAAAGATTACGACAGGCTTTCCGAGAAACTTTCAAATTCTAGTGCTAAAAAATTGGTAAAGATCAAAAGCCCTACCACGCGACTCCCGCGCATTGCCATCCATAACCTACCTGCCACTTTGCAACAGCAAGACCTAGGAGCATCCTTAGAATCAGAACTTGGTGTCAGAAAATCTTCAATTAACTTACTACATCGACTAAAAGAAAACCAAAATGTTAAATGGATCGCCGAGTGCCAACCCTCCACTTTCCACAGGATTATCCAATTCGGACGTCTGTACATTGGCTGGAGAGCCCACCGTATCACGGAACACTTCAGCACAAAACGCTGCTACCGATGTCACGAGTTTGGACACCTGCAGCACGAATGTCGCAATAAGGAATACTGTGCGTTCTGCTCAGGTGAGCATAACGTCAAAATCTGCACTGCCAAAAGACCAGCCTGTATCAACTGTGCTGATTACAACCACAGGACAAGAAGTAACATCCCATGCGACCATCCAGCATACCATACCACCTGCCCTTCCTACAGCAATTACGTGGACCGCGTCCGCAGAAGTACTACTTACGACGACCTCCAGCCAGCAAGGCAGCACGCAAGTAGCGCACAGTGCCAATCTGACCACCAACAACAGCACCTCACTGCAGCTAACCAGTCCTTTGTGCTGTCTACAGATTAACCTACAACGAGCTAAAGCCGCAGCAACACAGGCCACAACACACGCAATTCAACAAAACATTGACATTATCCTTATTCAAGAGCCTACGAACACAACGACAAAAATGCCGTGCCTTACGACGCAAGATCAACAAAGTCATAGGCGATGAAGAAAAGGCACATTATCTACTGCCTCTACAGAATGGAGAGAGCATCTTACAAAAGAAGTATCCTTACCGCTAAAACTACCAGCTGGAAACGCTTCTGCACCACAAATGCAAACCCCTTTGGCATCCTGCACAAAATCTGCACCAATAAAGTCTTTCGCCCACATCAACTTCATCTTCAACAAGCCGCAGGCTCACAGGACAATAACCTTACATCCGCCACGGCCACCATCACGATGGACGCGATCTTTCCTCCCGATGATCCAACCACAGACACAGCTGAACAATGCAGCATCAGACAGAACACCACCTGCCCTGACACGGCAAATGACATGGACTTCAGCATGCAAGAAATCTCAGAAATCTTTTGAATTATCTCAACAAAGAAAGCGCCAGGGCCTGACGGCCTGGACTACAATATTCTCAAAACAGCTTTCGCCGCACAACCTGCCTTCTTCTTGCATCTATTCAATGGTCTATTTAAACTTCAAAATCTTTCCAACTGCCTTTAAAACAGGTCATGTTGTCTTTTTTGCCAAAAAGAATAAAGACCCACAAGACCCCCGTTCCTTAAGACCAATATGCCTGCTCCCAGCCATGGGCAAAATTTATGAAAAATTGTTAGTCCAGCGCCTCAGTCACCACCTTGAATGTAATAATATCCTCAGTAGTAAGCAATACGGCTTCAGACCAAGAAGATCCACCATCTACGCACTTGAAGAAATTCGCCGCATCATCCATAGCAACAGGAAACAACAACTTCACACTGCCTTCATCTCTCTCGATCTGCGCAGCGCCTTTGATACACTTTGGTGGCCTGCCATTAGACAGGCCCTCAGAACAGCTCGCTGCCCATAAAATCTCTTCAGTACCTTCAGCGACTATCTAAGCAATCGCAAGCTGATAGTGCCACACAACCAAGGCATTACAATCAAGGTCCAGGAGAGAGGCTGCCCACAAGGCTCATGTGCCGGCCCTCTCCTCTGGAACCTTACGTTCAGCACAGTCCTCACCTATGCATGGCCGCCCTATGCAAAGATCACTGCCTACGCGAATGACGCGGCTGTCATCATCCAAGGACGTACGAGAAATGAGTTAGAAGAAAGAGGTAAAGCCGCATGTGAAATTTTCAACACCTTATGCACCAAACTCAAACTCATACTCTCCATCGATAAATCCGCAGCACTAATTATTCCAAAGCCAGGCACCAACCCAACACGGAAACCTTGTATCAAGCTACAGCAAACCAATATCAAGATCGTTTCTGAGCTCAAATACCTCGGGATTATCTGGGATCGAGGCCTGACGTAGATCCCCATCTTCACTACATACGCAGCAAAACAAACGCAATAGCCAGAAAAGCCAAACTTTTCCAAGGAATCAACTGGAGTCAGAATCCTCATATCAACAAAATCCTGTACACAACCGTCATAGAACGCATCTGCTTGTATGCCGCAACAATCTGGGCAAATCCAATGCAGGGTTGAAAGCAAAAACAGCTACTCACTATCCAGCGCCCTTTCGCGCTTATGATATGCAAAGGTTTTCGAACCACTGCGACATCCGCAGAACTAACACTAGCCGGCATCCCTCCCCTTTATCACAGAGCCACGCAGGAAGCAGCGACCACCAGGATACTACAACTCAGACAAGATGCCACCTTTAATGGACACACCTTCAGCCCCACCTCCTACGAACACATAAGGCATCACAGCAGACAACATCCAGGTGACAAAGGAAACGGAGGCATCATCAGCATCCCAAAAGCTCCCTCTTCAAATATCACAAGCGCTCATCCTGTCTACTATACGGACGGCTCTAAGCAGGACGCAGGAGTCGGCAGCGCCTTCCTTCTTACCCACCATAATGAAGTCATCACAAGCTGGAAGGGCCATTTCCAACCACATAATAGCATCTTCCAAGCTGAGGCACTCGCCATCCTGAAGGCCATAGCACACGCTGCACGCTTCAACTACCGCTCACCCATAATCTGCACTGGCAGCCAGTCAACACTACATGCCATAAAAAATCACAGACATACATCACCAATCATCAAAGACATTCAAAGTCTACTGCAGCAGCATCGTTCCAACCCAGCAAGACTTATATGGGTGAAGGCCCATGTGGGCCTTGTTGGCAATGAAGCTGCAGATGCCCTAGCCAACGAGGCAGCCACCAACCATGAGGCCATAGAAGTGAACCTACCAGCTCCATCCTCCTACCTCAAGTCACAGCTCACACGAGCAACCATTACAGCTTGGCAACGCGACTGGGACAGCTGCAACACGGGGCGTCGGGCTCACATTTTTCTACCAAAAGTCTCAACTAGCCGACTCTGCTCCATACCGCAGGTTTATAACAGGGCATGGGCCCTTTCCCACGTACTACCACAGACATGGTATATCCACCACAGGCATCTGCATATGCGGACAAGAAGGCAACCCTAACCACTACCTGTCCGCATGCCCTCTTACCTCGGCCATGCACCTTCCAGAGCCTACCAGCGATCTCGATGCCTTTCTCCGTTTCACGGTTAAAAACCGTGCAGTGGTGAATAAAATTTGCCAAATGGTTAACTACCTAGCCACACAGGGTCAAGACGTCTGTCACCCGACTTAAAACGTCCATTGCCGTTCTTCACAGAAGTCCTCAACCGCAGTATACTGAGTGCCTGTGCTAACTGAGCTACGCTAACTGTGCTACGCTAATTGTGCTATAATCTGTGCAACAAACGTGCATAACGGACCTAGCGCATCATATGTTAAAATTTCTTAAGCATGATATATGTCATGCATGTTTATATCCCTGTTTATTACATATGTGCACTATGTATAGTAATTTAAGTGTCGGGGTATAGTGTTTTGTATCATATGAGTACTGCACTACAGTGTATGTGTATATGTAATTATTATTGTAAATTGCAAGATTGCAATAATTGCATAGTGGATTCCATAGTGGAAGGCGTGGGACATATGCCTGCTTACTCCTGTTAAACACCAGGCGTCCCCGTCCTCCGTCACCTGTCACCTGCCATAATGAAACTGCAAAGGGTTATGCCTCAGATAGAATTCTGGTGCCGTAAGTGGAGAATTTGCATTAATGCGGGAAAATCACCACTCTTACTCATCAGGAAGAGGAACACCAGAACTGTAATAACGACAAAACTTAGACCATTCGACACTGAGGTTACAATGGTGAACAAGGCTTCCTACCTTGGGGTTGTCATCAATTCAAAATTTGACTGGAAGGACCATATCATCAGTGTTCGAGGCAAGACGATAGGGGCTATCCAGAGCCTCATGCCACTCCTTAACTCAGACTCGAAACTGGACCTAAGAAGGAAGAGACATTTATACATTGCAGTAATCCGCCCTATCGTCGCCTCTGTTTCGTCGGCCTGGGCCACCATCAGAGATAAGGACTTATAAAAATTGCAGATTACTCAAAATAAACTTCTTCGGACCATGACCAACGCGCATTTCTTCGTCTCGAACAGGACTCTGCATGAAGACTTGAAAATTGAACCGATCCTCACTTTCTTGCATAAATTGAATCGTAACTTCTTTACGAGAGCTCTGAACTGCCCTCGTATGAAAATCCTTAAGGTGTTTGATTATATGATACTGGAGGAAGATAAAGAGTTGAGACCACTAGCCGCTCACCTCACCCGCAACTTAAACTCCCCGACATAGCATGTGTATCCATTTGTACATAGTGTATATACTGTAAATATGTTTTTCTTTTCTCGCTTGCTATGCATTTACAACTACATAATATCTTATGTATAACGTATTTTAATGCATGTGGATTTTATATCTGCATTTTGTATACTTCATTTCAGTCACGTCTTCGTACTTATCAGGAATAACTACTTGAGGATGTAGTCTTTGCACTCTTAGCGCTTTCGACCTCTCCAAAGCAAACTGCTCCTAGGCTTCCCCGTTCGCTATTTGTTTGGCTTTAGCTCCTCCCCGGACCTTGTGACTTATGGTCACTTCCTCTTCTCTTACCTCGGACCTCCCACCCTACCTACCCAGACACTTTGAAACTCAAGTGCCCACTGGGTTGATTTTAGTGAGCTGGTAACAGCGCGCTTCGAGCGCTAACCCAGCGATAATTGTTCTGATTGGATTGGATTGATTGTTGGTTAAAACTTCCTGTTGTATTACGACTTGGGATACCTTCTAACGACTGAAAAAATGCCTCGCCACAGGATTCGAGCTCAGTACGAGCAGCTGTCAGAGTTTGAAAGAAGTCGTATGATTGGATTGAAAGAAACAGGCTGGAAAAATCGGAGAATTTTTCGTCATATGAGTCGAAGTGATGCGACGATGCTGGCAAGAATGGGTGGACAAGTGGCAGATTTCAGCGTCATGATGGTAGCGGTTGACCTAGGGCCACAACAGATTGGGAGGACAGAGTGATTTTCAGATCAGCTGTCACAGCACCTGATTCATCGCTATCATCCTTCAGACGTGCGGCTCGCACACGAGTGTCCATCATGGCCATTCCCAAACGGCTGATAGAGAGAAATCTACACTCATACTGACAGTTACGCCATTCATGCCTGCAGACTGTCGAGCCAGATTACAGTGGGGCTTGGCTCGATCAGGTTGGAATGATGCTGATTGGGGACGTATAGTATTAAGCGAAGAATCTCGCTTCCATCTGTGTGGTTACGATCCTCGAACACATGTCTGGAGACGACCACAGCAGCGCGCCTATCCTGTTTTCATTATTGCGAGCCACACAGGCCCTCAACAAATAGTTATGGTTTGGGATGCTATTGCCCTTTATAACCGGACCCCTTTGGTCGTCATTAGAGGCACACTTACAGCACAACGGAACATCGACGACATTTTCAGACCTGTTTTGCTACCATTCCTTTTGCAGTACCCTGGCCTTATTTTTCAGCAAGATAATGCCAGATCACATACGGCACGTGTTGCTATAACTGTCTTACAGCTTGCTAAACACTTCCTCTTCCAACCAGATCGTCAGATCTCTCTCCCATCGACTCTCCATCGACAGAAAGGCGACTGCATCTACCAGGGAATGTTGATGACCTAGCCCGACAATTGGAGCAGATCATAGACCTGTTATATACTAGACGGAGCATCGCCATTCAAAACCGGGTGAAAAAGTGACACAGGAATGAGCTGCAGGAGTTTGGGCATGAAATGGAACTGAATCCAGACTTTGGCGTACTATCGCCATGGCTGGCGATTTTTTCCTCTCTTTTCTCTCAGTTCGAACTGCGAACTTGGAAAGACGTCATTTCGCAGAAGCTGCCGTTGAATTTGCAGAAGAGGTTAGATCGATAAACACCAGCCAAAATTAATAATTTCCCTAAAATTGGACACTTTATTTTAAAATTTATTTTAAATTTTAATTTTTAAAATTTAAATAATTTTCATGCTGTAGAATAATATTTTGCAATATGTCCATCGGCGTCTACAAAATTTAAAATAAAATAAAAAAAACTGGAGAGAACAAACTAAATAATAAACTAATAACTAAATAATAAACTAAATAATAAATAATAAACTAATAGCAAACTAAAAAATAAATAAGTAAAATAAATAAATAAAAAAGAAGACCCTTTTTAGTACTTAGGACAGAATAAAAAATAAAAAAATAGATAACATAAGAAGAATGAGTGAAAACAGAAAATAGTACAAAAAAAGAAAATTTAATATTAATACGAAAAGGAAATTTAATGTTAATACGAAAAGGAAATTTAATATTAATACGAAAAGGAAATTTAATTTTAATATGAAAAGGAAATTTAATGTTAATACGGTGTATTACAGAGAACTACAGAGTAGGCAAATCAAAGTGAGAAAGATATTAAATAAAATGAACTAAAAATGAATGTCAATATAGCAGATATAAGTTAAAAGGAAGAGAGAGAGTGGTAAATAATTAAATTATGAAACAAAAAGGTGGTAAATTAAGACTTCCTTTTACTAGCAAATATATATATATATATATATATACATATATATATATTATGCACGTTGCACAATGTAGTCGCACTTATTTTAAATAATTTTAGAAGGTAAAATTTAAATAGTGTTCATTATTTTTAAAAAGAAACTTAAAACTATTAAAGTTTTGAAATTTAACTGCTATATAATTGCTATTTTCTTAATACTTAACAAATTCTTAATATTTGAATAAATGCCAGAAACATGATATAAGAAAGAAAATACGTGATTGAAGGTAAACAAATTTGTTATATTTGGATGCAAGAAAAGGGGATAAAATAAAGTCATTCATGTCCCCCCCCCAAAAAAAAGGAACATAATTTTATGCAGTTCTTACACATCAACATTACCAAGTATTAAATACATACATTACTACTTCGCACATGTCCGCATGAGCAAACACATACAAAGAATATATAAACAAACGCATTCAAAGCAGTCTGTTGGCGTATAAAAAATGTCGCCAAAGCAGAATACTAATTAAAATTATATTGTGTTACTAAAATTTTAACATTTTTTTTTTCAGAAAACAGTTATTAGAAACATACATATATATTAAGATACTTTTATTTAAATGTTATTTCAAGTATGCATATATTATATAAAATTAGAAAATCTATTTTTTATTAGAAAAAGGAAAGTAGAGTGGATAAAAAAACCTCTACATTTTATAAAATTAGGTTTTAAAACATTAGAAAAAGCTCAGTTGTGAAATGTTACTCCTCCATCTTTCACATATCTGGAATTACATCCATATGCGAAGCATGAAAGTATCATTTTTGAAGTCCGAAACAATGCGCTTACACGCAAAACACTTGCTTCTCACAAATTCTCCATAGAACTGTAATGGTAAGGAAGATTCGCGGGAAATACGATTTGGGAAATGTTCCATATGTTACGTGGTTCGCATTCCTGTTCCCTTCAGGGTTGCCCTTTCTCTCTCTAGTACATTACAGCTCTATGGAGCAGATTTGGCAAGAAATACCGCTGGAGACCATCCGGAAGCTTTATCAGTCTATGCCACGCCGTGTGGCGGCTTGAATCTAGACTATAGGTGGGTCAACACCTTATTGAGCTCGTCATTTTGTAACTATGTAACTCTGAAATAAATCATTCAATTGTTCTGAAATTTTAATCATTTTCTGTTCTGTTTATAATCTTCCTATCCTCCAATTTTTGCCTCCATCGGACAACTTCTTCCTGGTGTGTGAAGTTTTTTTGTTATAGAGTGTATGTTACTGTGAAAGATCGAAATTTGGAGAATGTCGACATTCACCACGGTCATATTTCGTATTGACAACCGTATATGTATTGATGTGTTGTCGTATTTGACCTTATATGTCAAAATTAAAGTTAAGTAGCAGCAAATGTACGTAAAACGTTTGAACTTAAACAGTATATTCCAAATGAGAAAAGAAAATAATATTAAAAAACTTACTTAATTATGTGATTTAAATCTTATTTATTGTAACAACTTAAACTTTTATGACATTTTGAACTGCATAGGAGTCCCCCGCTTTTACAACTGCATTATTTGTGTAACATTACCTTTTGCAGTGACAGCGTGTATGGCGTTGCCCTCCACTTTTCAAATTAGCTACATCTGCTTATTTCAGCGACATACTTTCCATAGAAGAAATCTCATTTATGGAAACCAATGTTTCTTTACAATTTACGAGCTGATTATGGGTATAAAGCTGCTTGAAAGTTCCATTTTTATTTCCTAGTTTATAAAAGTCGGAGTCTTCTATTCCAACAACAACTGCCAACACATTTCGGCCATCTGTACGACCTCGCTCGACATCAGGGACTTGTATTCGTACGGTCTATATAGTTGAATTATTTAAACCGCTTCGGAGTTCGCGAAAGTGATCAATGCATCTGCGGAGAAGCTGGAGACTTAGTTAGATCAATATATCTTCGATTGCCTGGAAACAACCAGATTTCACCTTCGGAAGCCAGCTAAAGAACACTGCTACGCATGGGCTAAACGCACGGTTAATAACCTATATGCCATTAAACATATTAAGCAATGCACTAATATTTCACTTATGATTTCCAACAATTCGGTATAATTCCCGCCTCAGTGCTGTGGTTGCATATCATGCTGCCTTCTAAATTTTCAGCACTTACATAGAGCTTTATTCACTTACCTTCTTATCGCGTGCATTTTTTCCTATGTCTTCAGGTTAGTTCACCAGGTACCAGCTCATTGGATTAGTGTTTGCTTATATTTATTTCTCATCAACAGTATCAGCATTAGCATGCGTATATATAGTACTGTCACGGAACCTACTTGCTAATTTGTGATAGCAATCTTTATCTTATTTAATTCCTACACTAGACTACATGTATTACATATACATATGCCTATGTTACTTCATATTACACGATATTTATGATGTCTGTGTTACACAATATTTATTATGTTATAATCAGTTTATATTTTCCAAACTTGTACTTAATGCACTCACATCAATTCTTATATACTACATGTATATATATCGCAGTATGTTTTAACTACACTGGTGAAATAAATTAAGAAAGTTTGCATATTTTATCCAATTGCATGAAAAGAACTCAACTGAAGGAAAAACCACTGCTTCTAGATTAAAATACAAATCTTCTACGGCAAATACGTAAGCGTAGAAGCGTAAGCGGAGCCAGGCAAGCCTGGGCAAGGTCGTCCAAGAGCCAGGACTTCAGAGAAGATCGCTATTTGTCCATTTTAGCGAGGCGTAACAGAGGGGCTACAGCTTCTCATCTCTCTCGTAACGTGTATGCAGCCACAGAAACTCGTGTCAAAAGTGACCGTTTCCAAAAGACTGAATGAGAGAGGGTTGTTTGCCAGAAGACTGGCTGTTTGCGTCCCACTCACGTGTACGGATAGAAGAGTCCAATTAGCATGGTGCAGGCAGCATAGTAATTGGAGTATGGAGCAATGAGCGCTGCGTTCTGTTCACCGACGACTCCCGTTTTAGTCTAAACATAGATGCTCGCCGTACTTTCATATGGAGAGAGCCAGGGACCCGCTACCTACCCTCCAATGTCCGCGAAATCAACAATTATGGCGGTGGCGGTGTAATGGTCAGGACAGGCATCATATTGGATGGTCGCACACCTCTCCACGTCTTTGACAGAGGCTCTGTGACTGGTGTGAGGTATAGGGATGAGGTCATGGAGCCCTATGTTCGCCTTTTCTGGGGTGTAGTGGGCCCCGAGTTCATCTTACAGGATAATAACGCGAGGCCACATAGAGCTCTTCTGCTCAACGAATCTCTCGAGAGTGAGGATACTCGACGGATGGATTGGCCAGCCAGGTCTTCAGACCTCAACCTTATACAGCATGTCTGGGACGCTCTGGGGAGGGCAATTGCAAATCACAACCCCCTCCGAGAACCATCCAGGAATTGAAAACAGTGTTGCTGAATGAGGGGGACCAATTCCCTCAGGCACTGATAAACTGCCTTATTTCCAGTATGACATCATGCTGCGAGGCCTGTATGACTGTAAGAGGGGACCAGACCCCCTATTAACCCATTTCTTTTGTGTCTTCTGCAGCCGCTGTTTCAGACCTTCAGACTCCCATGAGTGTTACACACGAACATGTGTGTCTATGATAACTGTTGAGTGTTTATTTTGTTTGTATTATATCAACGTATGTTCAAACCGAATTTTATTAAAATCTGTCCAGTAGTTCTGGAGTACAAAAATTCTTTTAATTTCTTACACCAGTGTATATTAGGGGTTTCTGCTTCAACATAACAGCTTAACAAGCGTACTTTTTGTTTAGTTTTTTAATTATTATTTCTCTTTTCGGTGATTCTTATATAAATACATGTATTCATTTAAAAATTGTTGATAAAAAAGTGATTCATTAAATATGTTCATGTTCTTTCAAAGTTTATAGATATACACCTGCATTTATTTAAAAATTTACCGTCTGCGTAACAGGAACTAAGTACCTGCATATTTGTTTTAAAAATGCTTGCACCATCATATTCACTCGAACCAGCTGATGTACTATTTAATAGTCATTGTATATTTATATCTAACTATTTGTAATATCTGTAATAGTAGTATTCGGTATGTGTACTTTCGCATTAATAAAGCTAGAACATTGTTGTCATTCTTGCTCCAACATGTTATTCCTTTTTTAGTTCCTCTTCCATTTTCTATTTTATTTTATTTTATTTTTCTTAATTACATCCCTTGCAAAGAGAGACTTTGGGTAACTTGATCTAAGGCGCTATAAATTATTTTAATCATAGACGGGACTTAAATAGGCCGACAAGCACCTTTCCTAAGCGGGGCTGTCCCGCCGGGGGAGAAACGAAAAGATATTCTTTACTTGAGGCATAACAAATTATTACTAGCTTTATTTTTATTTAAGTTAAGAAGTAATAAAAAACTTCAGTTTAGTATGAATCATCCTACAAGGTATATAACAGTACATATAACACAGTTGGGCAAAATTCTATTAATAAATGTATATGTAAAGAACAGTTTCTCTTTTCCTGAAGTAACACGTCAGCAAAATTAAATTACTCATTTTCCGAATTTTTGAGAAACCAAGCCCTAAAAGTGTTGAAATCAGATATTTAAAATGATAACATGATAAAAAATACTTCCTTGTCAAATGTCCCTTAAAACCACTTTTTAAGTACCTTGGTTCGTCATCTAATATAACAAGCCATTTAAGATGAATTTCTTATTACTAATTAAGATATATAGTACAATGCATATAACGACTAAGCTAAAACTTTATTAATGCGATTTGTAATTCATTTAAACTCAATAGAAACTGCGTCTGACAAATCGAATATGTAATGCGATCAGAAGTTCTAGCATAATTATTCAAATTCAGTTGATATAAACACCTAGAATTATTTTACATCTGATTGTTTCTTAACGGTCATGAATTCAAAAGTTAAATTTACAACTGAACACTTTACTCAAACTTAAATCAAGCGATGATCAAGTTTAACTAGTAACGAATGCGCATAAAAAAATGCAATCATTAGTTAACTTCCACTATTTATATCCAGTTCCTTACCTCCTTATTCTTTATTTCATTTTTATATTTTCCTAAAATGAGCTGTTGTGCGTATAAAGTTAGAAGAAACAGAACAAAATTTTAAAGTAAAACGCAAAAATAACCGATTAGGAACTTAATACACTCGTGTGCAAAATTAAGAGAATTTGAATATTATGGCTATTTTTACGAAAAGTGTTGAACCAAAAGTGCTAATTATGCCACCGAAGAGTTATCCAAATATTCAGATTCAAAGATATAAGAGTATATTTGCATGTCTACGGAGCTGTAATTGTGGAGGGGATATATGCACAAGGAGTTTTCGGCCATGTGTGCGCTCGTACTCCTTCACGACATTTTCCGTGTTTTTCGCAAAAGTTGGGAAAATTTTATAAAGTATGAGATAAAATGAGTGCCGCAAGTGTATAGATGCCGAAATGACGTGGAGAAATGTCGGTAGACTAGAGGCGGGCCACTCACAAGCGCAGGTGGCTACAAAGCTCAGTGCAACACTCAGTTTCGTCTGCAATTTGTGGAAACAGTTTCAGGATACTGGATCTACATTGAAAAGAGCTGAATAAGTTCGACCAAGATCCAAAAAGACGAATGACGATCATTATTTGGCACTTACCACAGGACTGCTAGAGCTTCACATTTCTCACGTGAGCTGTATGCTGCCACTGGAACGCGAGTTTCACGATGTGCATTTGCTCGATGGCTTCATAAGATAGAGCTGTATACCAGAACACCCGCTGTTTGCATTCTGCACACTGTGGCATACAAGAAAGTACGTTTAGTATGATGCAGACAACATGCATCTTGTTCTGACTTCAGTGGAGCACCGTACTTTTTTCACGTTGAGTCGAGTTTTAACCTGGACACTATTCTCAGCCTACGTGTTCCTGAAGAGATCCTAAAACATCGTACCATCTGTTCCTCATCAGGGGAAAGAATCATTACGATGTTGGACGTCTAATGGTTTTAGCAGGCATTATGTTGAATGGCCGTACACCGCTGCATGTGTTTGACAAATGCTCCCTGACTGCTATGAGGTATATAAAAGAAACCTTAGAGCCCCATGCTTGACTTTTTGGAGACGCTTTTTGTCCTGGGCTCCTGTTAATCGACCACAGATCTCGTCCACATAATGAACTATGAAATCTCCACATGATTATTCCAATCGACTAGAACTGAGCCCATGACAAAGTACCAGTTTTTAGTTTTCTTTTCCATTACAGCTTAATACATGTGAATGCTCTAAATTTTAAGGAAACTATCTGTTCACTGATAGTTGTGCTACAAATTATAAAATATTATTAATAATATTTCATAAGTTAATCAAAATGAAAAGTGATGGTGAAAGTTAATCAAATCGTGAGTTTGCAAGATAATGAACCACGGTATTTCATAAAGTGTTCCTATTTTATCAAATTTGATAGCTTGATACAAGCTATAAAGTCTGACAAAGATAAAGCTATATTTATTCGTGGCAACCTAGAATTAAATACCATTCTATCATAGAGCAAGCGTCGAAGTGGGTGTGAAAAAGGAATCTTTTTATATAGCTTCAGAAATAATCTACACATTTATCTAGACATATTATGAATTATTCTAGACAAATAACCTAACTTTTATATTGAGAAAGGATTCTGATATAAGGATAGTGACTTGTATGATATAAGAAGTGTTATAAAACAATACACTTAAACTAAGGTCATTTGCAGTCCAGTGAAAAGCAATTAAATACGAACTGCGTTTTCCTGTGAAGTCTTTATCAAGCTTATAACAATTCATTTCTATTTTTAATCACATAACTCAATAACGTTCCAAATAAGCTTTTAAAAGGTACTAAACTTACGTGTAAATTTAGCAGAATGAATATCCCCTTTCTTTACCAGTGCTTTCATCCGCTTCGTTCCATTTCATTTCCCAAAAATACGAAAGTCATGGTTTCATCATTGGGTTTCCGATATCTGTTAAAAGAATTCACTCACATACGAGTATATTCACATTCTGTCTGAACAAACACGTTCCGGTGATCCACCGACATTTTTTGGCTGATGATTCAGACTATAACAGGTGCTTAAAGGAAACATAACAACGATATTTTTCAGCTCGAATTATTCAACCATGTTTTGGAAAGATTTCGAGAATAGCTTTATGTCGCTTTGATGTAGTGGTTATATTTGTTATCTCGCTATTTTATTTGTTATCCTGAGAGAGAACTGTAATCCTTTCTTTTTAGCTTGTGCGCTGAAAATTTCATCATTACTACCGGCGTTTTGACCTCTACATTGGTTTGAAAAGAGGATTAAGGATTCCGTTATTTAATTACATAATCGTTGCAAATTTTAACAAAAATTCTTTGCCGATCTCAAAGCAGGTGTTTCAATAAAGAAAATAGCAAAATTTTTACCTTTTTTTATTTTAACTTTCAAACGCTTTCAAAAGATATAGCAATATGCATGTAAATGGAATTCATATCAAATGTTAATTCACATGCCCAGCATTCTACGTAAGCCTCCTCAGAACACAGAAAGATTACTACAAGGAAAAAACTTTACAGCAGAAGGATTACATCTCGAATAATCATCAAGCACCCCACAAAGTTCTACATGGAATACAGGTGAGTTTTAAGCAAATTTGTCTCAGAAGAATATTAATTGAAAATATAATTTTTTTCCACAACTGTTAAATACTGAAATAAAAATACACTTGAAAATAATTCTTTAGCAGATCTGTATTCACAATATTTAATAATGGACTATTATTTATTTTGTTTTTATTTACTTTACATACTACTTCTGTTAAACTGTATCAAAAAAATAAACAGACAGAAAACAGAATTACAGAAAAGACATTAAAGATTTTTTATAGAATAAGAGTTATATACCTACAGTACTACGCTTTGAAAGAACTATGATAATATGTGGTGAACAATAACATAAATATTAATACTAAAATAATTGAAAAAGCAAAATCTGCTACTGAGTATTGTGTCTATGCCTTATGTATAATTAATAAGAGCCTGTACTAAGCACCTTACAGAGCTGTCATGGTAAAAAGCAGAGTTGTTTAAGAAATGTGTAAACCTGGATGTAGTAAATAAAATAAAGGAGCTAAACGTTAAAAAAAAAAAAAAAAATGCAAAGATGTAGTCACATAGCTAGAAGAGGGCGGACGGCCAGAGGTGGCAAAATTATGGCGGGCGGCATTTTTCCCCTGAAGCATTATTTTATTATAGAGGTTAGTCACGTGGACCATCGAGGCAGGTGAAGAATAATGAGATCCTAAATTACCACATGGAAAAATAATTTAGAAGAATTTTTAGTCCAAAGCAGCAATTTGTCCAGAAGGACTATTAATTTCGTTTTGGCATTTTGAGTTAATTCACTAAAAGCGATGTTTCACTTTTCAAATTGTTGCCACCAAATATTATCGCCCTGAATTATATTTAAAGAAATTAAATAACGAAGAATCTGCATAAATGTATCTGTTTCTACCATTGTGATAAAACAACGGTACCTAGAGCCATTGCATTTTGAATACTGAACGTTTCCACACGAATATGGGCATCTGGAAGCTCAAAATTGAAATTTGGAATCTATTTTACTATCGATGATATAAGAAGTGTTATAAAACATTTTGTAAAACTTTAATGAATTCTTGATTAACAAACTCAAGGATTTCAAAGCGAGCAATGGCAACGTTGTACAGAAAAAACATTTTTACTCCAGCGCGTGAGACCGTGTATCGGAAATTCTAAAGATATGTTCATTTTCAAATGATTTTGCGATATTGCTGTTGAACTGAATTTTATGGTTTAAGTGCGAAGAATATGATATTTAATAAATAAAGGTAACACACAAAATGTTAAAAAAAAAAAAACGCTCCTTTGGACGTAATTTAAAATCTGAAACCTTTCAGATTTTCTTCTTTTTTTTTTTTTTTTTTTTTTTTTTTTCCCAGTCCCGTCCCAAGGGACTTTGTATCTGAGGGACTATTGCTTTCGTTTTGCGATATTTCGTCGAATCACTCTGATGTCCGTTTCACTTTTCAAACTATTGCCACCAAATATTATCGCCCTGTATTATATTTGAAGAAACTTAGTAATGAAGAATCTGCAGAAATGTATGTAATTTTCTCCCATTGTGATAAAACAATGGTACCTAGAGCCATCAAATTTTGAATGACGTAATCCTACTGCGAATATGGGTATCTCATTTTTGTAAAACTTTAACGAAATTTTGATTAAGAGACTGAAGGATTTCAAAGCGAGCAATGGCAAAGTTGTCCAGAAAAAACATTTTTATCTCCAGGGCACGAGACTCTATATCGGAAATTCTAAAGATATGCTCAATTTAAAAGTATTTTGCGATATTGCTCTTGAACTGAATTTTATGGTTTAAGTACGAAGAATATGATATTTAATAAATAAATGTAATACACAAAATGTTAAAAAAAAGCCCCTTTGAAAGTAATTTAAAATCTGAAACCTTTTAGATTTTTTGTAATAATATTAGTGGGTTTTTTGGGTGGGGAGGGTTGTGTTTCAGAGCAAGTATTCAAAGAATTCAATATGAAATTTTAATTTGATACATTTTTTTTATTCTGTCAAAACTTTTGATAGTAAATTACGTATCTCAGCTGAACTATAAACACGGATCACGGTGAAATTATTGAGGAAGAATTCTTCGTTAATAGTGAAGTATTTCCATTATTGCTAGGATTAAACAAAACAGGAACTTAGAAGACCGATACTACTGAATTTTTGCAGTTTGTTTTAAAATACAACATTCAAAACTATTTTCCAAGTATTGTAATAGTACTGCGAACTTGTCTCACAATTTCTGTAAATGTTGCTAATTGAGAGAAGAGTTTTTTAAATGAAAATTATTTAAGAACTACCAATGTTCGCTTTAAGAAATCTTTCGGTAACGTCTATATAACAGCAATTGGAAAAATTAAGCAGGCCTCTAAATTGTAAAATTGTCATCAATGGTTTCGCAAATATTATATAAAAAAAAAAAGAGAGAGAGAGATCAAAATAATGGTATAGTTTCAAAACGTTGGAATTAAAGTCTTCCTTTAAAAAGTACAGTTTTAGCTTATTTTCCTCTATGTAATTTTGAGACCTTTTTACTTGTGTGCAGAGAGGAGCGGCAAATTCAGAAACTTGTAAAATCATGAAGCTAGATATTTCTAATATTAAAATGTATATGTTATATTTCATTTCACATTTCGGCGATACAAAAATTAGTTACGATTTTATGAGAGTTATTATAATCTTGCTGAGAACTCTCAGATATGCAGTCTCATATGTAAATACACTGCCTCTCAAATTCAAAGGATAATGAGAAGCAAAAATTGCGCTCATTGAATAAAGTTTTAATCGGGGATAAAAAATAAAATTATTTATGCTTAATTATCTGGAATTGAACGCAAAAATGGATTTTTATGTGCAGGTAAGTATATAAAATATGCAAATCGTCGACTGACAACGTGTTACGCTACAGATGCATGCAGAATTTTTTTTTTTTTTTTGGGTGTAGCGTTGTCAATATGATTTCTAACATTGATTGTTATTAATAATGAATTAAAAGCATTCAAGCAGAGCAAACAAAAATGAAATGACTTACATGTGAATATTCATCAGAGTGTCATAGTATGAACCTGGAAATGCTTTTTAAGTAGAGAGTCAGTTAGTAGACAGTCTTGTTGGTTAGATTTCGTAATTTGTCAAAATTTAACTTTTTTAATTTGAAAATCCCGAAACATTAATATTTCCGTCATTCAAACGCATATGTTATTGGAAGTGTATGACTACTTTCAACGACTGTGAACATAAAGACGGGGTAAAGGGGTGGGAATATAGTATGTCGATTCCGATAAAATTGAGGAGGAGCATAACTAGATTTATATCAATCCCCTATACAAAATTTCAATATTCTACGGCTAATCTTGTTTGAGTTACGCGAAGATACACGTACAGATATCACGAAAAAAATTCCTTTTGAATCCATTTTAAATTTACAATCTACTTTAGAAAAAAAAAAATCCTTTATTCTGTGCGTACGTATAGACGTCATGCAAAAATTCGTTGAAATGGATATTGAAATATGATTCCCCCAATTTTCTTGATTATAATACTCTCTTTACCTCGTACAAGGAAGTAAAAAAGAGCATGAAAATAAAGGATTTTTTAAAAATATGGTGAATTTGCTGTTGAATTTCATGAATTTAAAGAATCTCAAATTTTGTATTGATTTAACTATTTTTAAATAGAACTGGTTAAAATTGTTTTATATCCCCGTGCAATGCAGCACGAGACTTATTTTCAAGAGAAAGCTACGCCGAAAAATTAAAATGCAAGAGCACGCGCATTTAACATTTTAATAAATACTAAATATCTCGTAATTGTACTCTTGGTATCCATAAAAATCGTGAAAATATGAGAAGTTTCTCGAAAACTGTTGTTGTTTATTGCAGGAGATTCGCGGTGAAATTGGATTAGCTTTCTTCGTTTTGAATTAAATATGATTAAAACGTTTAACTAGTTTAAACGATAACTACTGTGAGATATTGCGATATTGTACGAATTTCTCTATGGAAATTTAAATATTTTGTATTTATTATTGGGATAAGAATAAATTTTATTCACTTTTCATCGGACTTGTCCATTCAATGTATTACGAACTTGTATGCAAGCAACACTTTTTAGTGTCAAGAGTGGGATTTTGAATGAAAATAAAGGATTTTTTAAAAATATGGTGAAGTTACAAGAGCGATGGAAGAACAATTCAGACAACCGATGACTGCATTCTAAGAAATAATGGAAGGGGCGTCAACTCTGAAAGCGAGCCAAGAAGAGATGAAAGCGCGACAGGAATCCGTCAAAGAAAAGATGAAAGCCATTTAAAAAAAGATGAAAGCTGGTCAAGTATATGTTAAAGAAGCAATAAAAGAGATCAAGAGAAAATGAAAAGGGAAATTACCTGCGTAATAGAAAACAAATTTGAGGCTATGGAAGGCAGAATTTTTAGTTTGTTTTTAATAAACTATCGAGTTAAATTTTGTAAAAACGCGGCTTTTTGATGTCAATGTAATATGGGGAAGCGTTTTTGTCAAAATTCAATTTAGATTTTTTTATTTAATTTTACTGTTTGCATCATTTCATGTGCAAAAATCTTTTCAATGAAAGAAAATTATAACTTAATTCTTGAATTATTGGCGGATTTTTGAAAATCGCTCATTTTTTTAGATTATTTGACCTCTATAACTTCTAAATTTCAACATCTAAAAAATGTATGGGATATAAAGTTTTGAAATTTTCACAGATTATAAATAAACTTTTCATTTTTTTCTAAAATAAAAATGATTAGAAAAAAATATCAATTTGGTAGTTTTCTACACTTTTTTAAAGTGTTGCATTAAAAGCAGTTTGAGTTTGCCATCTTGGTGTACTTAATGACGTAATAAATAATTGGCGATATTCTTTTCTTCGTGTATCTTTAAGCAAAATTCTTGTTACCATTGCTATTTCATTCAATTTCCGAAACTGAATATTCAAAGCAATTTCTTCATTCTTTGAATGACACTCAGTTATTAGCCCAGAGGAGCTATTAATTTCGTTTTTGCATTTTGTGTTGATTCACTATAAACGGCGAATCACTTTTTAAATTGTTTCCACTAAATATTAGAGCCCTGCGAACTATTCGAGGGAGACCCAATCCGCCTTGCCCCAGCGGGACCATATGATTAAAAATAGGTCAACCCTCCTCCAAACCAAAACGATGGCAACCAGAGACCAGTGGTTCCTCCTCTCATTAGCTGAGCAAAACAAAAAATTAATTTAAAAGCCAACTAAACCACACATTAAAACTGGGTCCCCAAAGCCCGAGTCCCGAGTACACAAAAATTAGTATAAAGAAACCAAAAAGAACTTAAAAATATACAATCAGCATTCCAACTCTCACTTACTCTAAAAGTCATGCTGATAAAACATCACAGAAACATAAAATAACAAACCAAAAATAAAGAACGGTTAGTAGAAAAAGTAAAGATAAGAAAATGACACAAAACACAAACAAACACTTACGCAATCAAACAATCACAGACAAAAACACTCACAGAGAGGCAGTTTCTGTCGCATAATAAAACTCGCTTCAAACCATAAAACAGTATAAATAACTAAGCACCTCAAAGGTCCATTGAGGAATTCCCAAAAGGAAAAGAACCCGCAGAAGGTCACACCAAGGCCGGCCGCGCGTAATGAGGTGTTCTATAGTTAAAAATGAAATAGAAAATAATTATAATCTGACAGCAATATTAATTTTAACTTTGCTACTTAAAGCCCTGGTTAGACAAGAACAAAATAACTACACTAAAGTAAAATAAAATCCTCAGCTCACAAATGATCGTTAAATTGATAAAATTATCTTAAAAACATATAAAATCATTTAGAAGCCTAAAATTCAATTAAAATATCTAGACTGTGATCTATGATGTTATTACAGTGTGCCTAAACTGTAAATATGTGCTGTGACATATGTTTAAATTAATAAAAAAAACGGACAATACACCATACAATACATACACATGAATAATGCATAAAGGAAAAAATAAATTAGACAAAATAATTGAAATATTTAAAGACTTAATTTAAACTAATACACCAAATGTCACTCTATTATTATTTATATAAGACATTGCATATCATATCTAGAGAATCTTTTTAAAGTTTCAATACTTAATGGTTTATCACCAAAGCATTCGATTCTCAAATCCTTTAACAAAGGACAGTAATTGAGGAAATGCTCTGCGTTCCCAACTACATGACAAACGCCACATAAATCTGTATTTTGCAAACCAAACCTAAAGAGGTACGCGGGAAACGGCCATGTCCGGTCAAGAACTCATTCAGATCTATGTCACTAATCGTCCTCATTTCGTTTTTAATTTTTAATTTTAATATACTGCAATAAACCCGCACACCTCTCAGACTCCTTCCATTGTAATGTCCAGATATTCAAATAAAAACTTTTCATATTTCTAATGGCATAGCTTCTCGAACCGGACATCTCAAAGAATTCAACTCTTTCAGCATAAATGGCTTGTTTTGCCAGCACGTCGGCTCTTTCATTTCCAGTAAAATCAACTTGGGCCTTTACCAAATGTAAATAAACATCCATGCATTGTTTCAACAATTTCAACAAGCACTTAATTTCAAAAATTAGAGCATTGGCTGTACGGGCCCAGGACAGAGACTGCAGCATAGACATACAGTCAGAGTAACTATGTACAATATTTACACAGGTCAAATTACTCTTAATCCATTGTAAAGTCTTAAGGAGTGCACAACATTCCGCTTGAAAAACAGAATTGTAACTATTCAACTTGCACATTTTATTTACAATTTCAACACCAAAAAAGTAAATTACAAAAGCTGCACCAAATTGACCCTCCTGTCCAGACCCGTCAGTGTAAACGTCTATTTCTCCTATTGCAGGAAGAACACAATCAAAGCAAAAGGTACAATACTCTGAGGAATGTACAAAATCTGTAAAAAATCTCACAAACATATGTTTTGTAATTAAAATGTCATTATAAAGTTTAAATTCCATTCTTTGAGTGCTAAATAAAAATTTCTCATAATAAAATTTATACATTATAAAAAGAGGCGATGTGCCGGCAAGAACACAGAGCACCTCAGTCGACACTGTACGAGAGCATCTTGTGATCGCTAGGCACCAACTCCTTTGTATTGAGTCGAGTTTGCTCCTTAGTCCCCCTCTCTGGAACCCCATGCACCAATTCCATAAAGTATCTTCGGAACTATAACACAGTTTAATATATCCTTTAACACTTGAGCCTTGTAAGAGAGGGTATCACCGGAGAACGATCGCTTATAATACATTAATATATCGTCAGAACGTTGGTGAACTGTTCGAAAGTGTCCTGCAAAAGTAAATTTACACATTAGAGCCCTGTATTATAGTATTTAAAGAAATTAAAGAATGAAGAATCAGCATAAATGTATATATGGTTCTCGCACTGCGATAATACAGCGGTATCTAAAGCCATCAAGTTTTGAATAACGTACGTCTCCACCCGAACATGGGCATCTGGATACCCAAATTTGGAATTTGGAGTTCGTTTTATTATCTATTTCATATTTTGTAAAGCATTTATGAGTTTTTGAATAGGAAACTCAACAATTTCAAAGAAAACAATGGCAACACTGTACAGGGGGAAAAAATTATCTCCAGCGCGCGAGACTGTGTATCGGAAATTCCAAAGATATGCTCTTTTAAATATTTTGTGATATTGCTGTTGAATTTTATGATTTAAGTGCGAAGAACATAATATTTAATAAAATAAAGGTAACACATAAAACGTTAAAAAACGCCCCTTTGGGCGTAATATAAAATCTGAAAGCTTTCAGATTTTATTTCTTTGCTTCATAATTTTCATTACCTGTGCTTCAATAAGGACTAAAAATTTAATGATTGATAATCTGCAATCGAGACTGAAAGACAAAAAATAAAACACAATTTTAAAAAAATGTTTTTTTTTTTTTTTTTTTTTTTTTTTTTTTTTTTTTTTTTGTAAAATGAGCGTTTGTTTAAAGTGGATATGATAACGGAAAAGAAAATTGATCACATAGTTTAATGGCAATAACAGATTAAATAATTCTATTTACAGAATTTATGTACAATTTGATACCGCCAATAATAAAAGTGCGGAGAGCTTAACTAACGAAATCTGTTAATTTAATTTCTCTATCAAATCTACTTGCCATTATAATTTTAAATTTTCTGTTAATTTTACTGTATTATTAAATGCTTAAGCCATGTTTTAAAATTTATCATGTGTGCCTCATGCTTTTATTATTTGAGATATCAAATAGCTGATGAATTCTATAAATAGGATTATTTAATGTACTGCTTCCATTAAACTAGATGATAAATTATTTTCTCCTTTTAGTGCATTAGTTAGCATATCTATTTTAAATAAGTGCTTATTATATAAAAAATCTTTTTAATTATATTTTTATTTATTGCTTTTGTTAACAATGCAACTTAATATTCGAAATTAAAACTATTACAACTGAAAGCTGCAGTTTGAGGTATCGTTCTACAGGAGTATCATTAAGACATTGTTGTGACTAATGGTGATTACTCTTGGGGCTCATTTTATTCGTCATAACACTAAACAGCAAACAAAAACTAAGTAACAAGCAGAAAGCTGAGCATCTGTTCTGTTCACGTCCAAATATTTTAGATTAAAATATTCATTAAAAGAATGGTTAAGAATCAAGATTTAAATTAGTTATTACCAACTACGATTGCCAATGGGAGTTTTCTTTTTCCATGGATCATGATAAGATTAACAAAAATGTTTAATAATGTTGTGTTACATGAAAACTTCCTGATGTATTTACTAGGGTCACACCTTTTTTTTTTATATAAGGTACAGTGAGCACATTACATATTCTTAAAAGCACTTAGCTGAAATCAAGAGAAGAAACTGGCATTGACTTTTGCACTGCCATGCGAAAAATTAAGTATTTTAGCAAAAGCATTTTGTACATATTTGAATTAATGAAATGTATGAATTCCATCAATACTCCTATACACGAAAACCCTTCTTATTAATTGACCAAATGTATATTTCGAACAGTTAATCTTTAGTTAAAAGTTACTTTCCTGTCCTCCTGAATTTCAGCTTTTAACTTCTGGCCAGAACTTATTTTCGGAATCGCGTTTGAATGCAAATGAGAAATATTTAACTGTGAAGTTCTACTGTCTTCGTTAGATTGCCAGTGATTCTGACTAGCGCACGTTCGTTTTATTAGGCTACTCTCTCTCTTAACCTATTATTACGCTATTATTACACTCGGCCGTACTTTAGGACCTTGATAGCTTCGCCGTTATTCAGCATTAAGGGGCCAATTCTGTTAGAATCTTGATGGCTTCAGCTATATCTTTTTAGTTAAGTTTTAGTTCTTATTTTCCTAAGTTCAATCCCGAGTGGAGACTTTATTGTAACTCCAAGAAGGGAATC
Organism: Stegodyphus dumicola; assembly: GCF_044657685.1. Classification (NCBI taxonomy): domain Eukaryota; kingdom Metazoa; phylum Arthropoda; class Arachnida; order Araneae; family Eresidae; genus Stegodyphus; species Stegodyphus dumicola. Next base: position 101,908,082 of record NC_140774.1, on the reverse strand, counting down.
ATCTGTTAAACTTTATTTGGAATAATAAAGGGCAATTCAACCCTTCTCACGTTTGTTCTCTGTCTCACGAACTCAAGCAAATAATCGCTTATCAGTTCTTAAGGTTCCTTACTTTAACCTAAAAGTACATAGGTTGGAAACTTACAATTTGACTGTGTTGTTTGCAGAGATAATTTAAAATACGAGTAAATATAACTACTATCGAGTCCCACTATGATAAACTTCAAGGGAATGATAATTTGATTCAAAGTATCCGGTGGCTCGCTATATCCGATCTGATAAGACAAAATAAGTCACCTCATAAATCTGTGTAAAAATTTATTTATGAATCATACAAACAGTATTGTCACATCTCCCAAAATACATTAATAATTAATTTGGAAAACAAATCATATTAAGGATAAATTATCATTATTGTTACATGCATTTATTAAATTTTTTGTTGCTTTTCTATCTCACCATGCGTTCATAATTTTACACGATACAAACAACCGCCAGAGATTAAGAAATTGCATTTCCGAAAATATGAATTACCTGTATAGCCTCAACCTTACTTACTACTTCCTCTTTCCTTGCATAGCAAAAATTTCAAAATTTCCACTACAGCAGGGGTTCTCAGCCGGTGGTACGCAAGAGAAAAATAGGTGGTACGCAAAGCAGCAAGGTATTTTTAACTATTAAATTTTAAAATTAAACCCCAACATCCTGATTGAGTTTTTTGTCTAACACTGGTAAATTTATGCGAGAGCTTTGTTCAAGAGTGGTGGCGGTAGTAGTACTTTATAGTGGTGGTACTAAAGGTTTTCAATTTTTGTTTAGATGGTACGCGTTAGTCAGAAGGAATGAGAACCGCTGCACTAAAGCATCAAGCTTGAACAGAGCACATCTCATGGGTCAATAAAAGAGTTTGAAGGGAAATTTCACTGGGACATAGACTTCATGTAACTATTGTTTGGTAATAAATGCGAGCGATGAATTACAAGAGAAATTGACGCTGGTTCCAAAATAAAACTAAGTTAGGCCACACAAATATTTAATTATTTACATAATGTACAAAGTTAAGTGCTCTGTTAGCACAGACAAAGTGGAACGAGCGAACATACCATAGGTCCACTGCGTACATTCCTCAACAACCAACTAAACTAAATTTGGCTCCTCTCACAAGAGGGCGCTGATCCTGGAGGGCGCTATATAAAACCGAACAACTATTAAAATCTGCTATTTTATTTGCATAGAAGGCTTAGATTAAATTTTATCTACTTGATACTAGGAAAGAAAACCTAAGGGCAATTTTTCGCAGACTTAAAACAGCACCTTTGGATGACCTCAGACTCTTTTTCTCCAAGATGTCTAGAAGTGTTGAATATTGTGTTGGATTCTTGGGTGCATTCCTGTGCCCGATGATTCTAAAATTACTGCCTCAGCAGTTGACACTTTAATTTATTCGAAAGCAAAACTTCGGAGCCGATTATAAAATAAATTATCTGATGAAATTTCTACACCGAGAATTAACTTCCTACGAAGGCGCAATATCAACGATTTCACAACAGCAAAAAAAAAAAAAAAAAAAAAAAAAAAAAAAAAAAAAAAAACTACGATATGAGGTAATATTCTGTAATGTTCCAACCTATAATTTACAGCTAAATGTGTGGAATCTTGAGAACTGGTAAGCGAATAATTGCTTAGTTCAGAAAGATAGAAACGCAAAGTCACGAAGGGTTAATTATCCTTTAGTGCTCAAATAAAGTTTACAGTCGATCCTCTGTCAGCAAGTACAAAAAAGCCTCTACTAGGGCTTGAACTCAAGAATGCTAAGAAATAAAACTTAACTAAACTAAATAGATATAGTCGAAGCTATCACAAATCTACAGGAATTAGCCCCCTAATGCTAACTAAATGGCGAAGCTATCAAGGGCCTAAAGTACGACCGGGCGTAGAAATAGCTTTAGAGAGAGTAGTCAAAAGGCCAAAAGGCGAATGCGCGCTGGTCAGAATCTCTGGTTCTGTCTAACGAAGTCAGTTGAACTTCAACATTAAATACTTGCTCTTCCTTTATTTGCATTTAACCGCGATTCTGAAATATGTTCTGGCAGGAAATTGTAAGCTGAAATTAAGAAGGATAGGAAAGTGACTTTAACTCAAAATTAACTGTTAAAAACTTACGATAAACCATACATATCTACTAACTTCACACAAACAAAAACCCGTCTGATTCTTTTGAAGAGAAGATTTCGACCGCTACAGATTTGTTTATAAAATCCGAATATAGTAAGGAAAATTTGAGTTGTATATTTTGAAATCAATTCTACAAGAATTATGATTGTAGTTCCATTTTTTCCTGCTTATCGTTTAATGAGAAAATGGACATTTTCAAAAAAGAAAGTTTCTGTTGCAAACTTCTAAAAGCGCATCATTTAGTACGAGATTTTAAAGCAAAAATAACTTGAAATAACTTGCTCTTTCTGTAGAATAAGGATGCTAATATTATACGTAATAAATGAAATTCTTCTGTGGAGGATTTTTGTATGCTTAAAAAGGACGAAGAGATAGAAAATAAAGTAGTTTCAAATCATGCACAAGCCTCTATTTTCGTTTATCAGATATTGTAAAAACTGTACATACAAAACAAATATTAATTTAAAATCATCGCGCGTGCTAAAGTAAAAATGAATTTCTTTTACACTTATTTTAAAGTTTTATTATGCTTAAAAGAATAATGCCGTTATATTCATATTTTGTGATTTTCAGTTCCCTTTTAATCCATTCCCCTTCCACATATTGTTGCATTGTATTCAAGTTTTCATGTGTGTAGAAATTTATGTATTTTGTATTGTATTTATGCCAATTTATATTTAAATGATAATTTTTATATAAATTCTTGGATCATAACTCTAGTTAACATAAGATGTTTCTAACACCTTTGCACAGATTAATCTTCAATAGGCAGCTTATTTTCAATCTAGTTTCAGGCTTGTAAAATTAATTACTTGAAATTACAGGTATTTGTAAACAAAGATGGTCGCTAAATCACGCTAATAATATTTCTAACTGTTTTAATTTATAATGCAGCAAGTTCATGTGATTTACAATATAATTCATTTATAATTTTTTCAACAGAATTGAAATTAACAGCAGATACTGATAATGCTATACATTTAGATTACAATGATTTAGATTGTCATTGCTTTCTTCTCTGATGCTTGTATGCTACCTTCCTAATATTTCATAATGGCATACAGATAAGTTTAACTCATTCACCAAACATGTAAACCTATAATTCAGCCCACTTTTGTTCTTACACGTGCTGTATCTTCTATTTGCTTTAATATACTATTCAGCCTAATTTCAAAAGGTTTTATGATCAAGCGGAAAAGTCACTAAACATTGGTAGTTTGACCCGAGTTTCTAATTCCAGAGATCCCCCAGCTCTTGCCCTTTTTTGTACATATTTACTGTGAAAAAATGTTTTGTAAACATTTCAGCTCATGAAGTAAAAATACTTTCTAAATTTATTCTTTAAGAATACTGCAAAAATTGTCACCTTTACCTTAACATATCTCTTTATAAAACCCTTTAATAAGGAAAAATAACGAAAGAAATTAACACGATTTCTTTGATTGATACCTCGGTGCAAATTATATGTAACTTTTTCCAAATTCATAGCGTTAATATGGATATCAGTAAATTATGGATTGTTTCTCCATCTAATTTTCTTAACATGTTTACTCCAGAATTTTCCTTTCACACTGCAGCGTTTAACTTTACGAGTTTTATGAGTAATGAGTAATCATTTCATTTCTGTAGCTAAGGCAATTATGCATACCTTCTGACAAGCAGCTATATTTTTAACCACTGTATTTTAATTCCTGTTGACTATCAGTACATTATTCACTTGTTTCACAACTGCATCTTTTATTTTATACGCAAATCTACGTAAAATAGCAATAAAACTTCAGTTATGCGGAGCTCCTGATCGATTGTTTGTTTTAGATTGAATGAAATTAAGTTTAATTTTACTATTAATTACCTTGTTATTAATTTAATTATATGTTTCTAATTAATTATATATATTCAGATATTTCCAAGTATATTACACAAACTTCTGCATCCCAATTTTTATTTTTGGTCAAAAAAGTAAGCTTTTATTTATTAAGAGACCTGATTGATTATATTAATTTGCAGTACTGTTTATCTAATTCTTTTCTTCTAGATAAATTTTAGAAAAAATCTTCTTAGCATAATAATTTAAATTTATTTAAAATTTATATGTTAGTGTTCCAAACGCATAGTAATGTTGTTATAATAGATTTCAAACTAAGTTTTTTTTAACTATTAATTTCTGAAAATATGTACATGATTACTTTAATTAACAATTAATTAACAAAAAATATTTCTAGTACACTTAAACACACTTTGGTACGGAATAATCTTTTGCGCACCAGTATATTAAACCAGCATATACCAGTGAGCTTTATTAAATTTTCCAGTCTAGTTCAGACATCATGACCATTATTGATGTAATTTATAAAAAATATAATTGGTATGCTTTATAATTACTTAATTTATGATATTATTATAATAACCTTTGCTCTAATATTGTAATTAATAAAAGATGTTTGTAATGCTAATATGTATGTTTACTAATACCTTTGATTTTCTTTGTTAGCTCTCGCATTTATTACTGTTATTCAAGTAATTAGCCTGCTTGTTAGATATTCTTTACTTGTTCTTGTGATTGTGATATTTAATTCTATTTCTTTATTTTTATTTTCCTCTTGGTTACAGTTGGCTTCGAAAATTAAATTGCAACCCTGTAGAGAACGGGGGGGGAGCAATTTTTATTCGCGCAGTTGGAATATACCCTTCAGAAGTATATTTATACACTTTAGTTTTTCGTACTTATGGAAGGCGAAATAATTTTATTCGAGCATTAATCGGCACCGGAAGTCAAAGTCTTACATAAGCAGGTCTGAGGAAGAAAGAATACAACTGAAAAGCTTAAGTAAAAAAAAAAGTAACATGCATATAGATGTTTCTGAAAAGCGTAACCGTTATAGAATAAAACTGATTAGCCCAGATTTTAAGAATTTGATTTTGAAATCGATGTGTTGGATAAAAGGAAAATATTTTCTTCTGTTCATAAAATTAAAAATGTACATTGAATAAGAGAACTTAGAAAAAGTGGAATTTATATCAGTGAAGTTTCCGAAAACAAAAATTAGAGATTATTTCGGAAGAACCTCCCAGATTTGCTCCATTTGCTGTTCGTAGCAAATGTTCCTACAAATTAACAGGCAGAATTGAACCTCTTCCTTGAGGAAGATTATTGACTGTTAGTACTAGAGCTGTGTGGACTGTTATAGGAAAATCGACCATCGAAAAATTCCCTTTCTACATTTTCGTTGTCCCTGTATGTTTCTAATGCCCAGGTTGCCTATCTTTGGCGTTTAGACACTAGACTTACTAGATAGGGTAGAAAACAAAAACAAAACTATGTCAGAAGATGAGGAGAATAAACATTTTCTAGACACAGTAAAAACAAATTAAGACAGGCTTTACGAGATATCATTGCCGTGCGTTATTAATAGTCTTATTTTAACTAACTGCAAAATTCTAGCTGAAAAATATCTTCGTAGGGCAGAACTTAAGCTTGCTGATTCGGTACTATTCGGTTTCGAGGGCCGTAAAAAAATTGCAGCAAAAATGTATGAGCAAACGCGCCAAATCTAGCAAACGCTCCCATTTAACAGCGCGTCAAATCTAGCGTACGCGTTGATTTCAGATTGCGTAAGTTTATATAGTTCTATATTTCTTAAGACGCCATTGAAATACTAGTTTAATTTTTAAATGCTTTTTTGATTTTAAATCCTTTTTTGATATCCTATGGATTTAACAATTTGGGAATTGCCCATGACGAAAAGTCGGCAATAGAATTTTGGGTAAAGTGCAGAATCACCACTGCTTGGCGCGTTTTTAAGAATTGCACATACTCGGTATCCATGTGCACATCGACCTATTTTCACTTCAAAAAAAAATCCTAGAATTGCACAAAAATGGCACTGCGCACACCCTCGACTTTATCTGTGTACTCATCGACCTATTTTCACTTAAAAAGGAAAAGAAAATTGACAAAAATCCAATTGTTTTTACCCATGTAAAAAGAGGCAAACAAATAAGTGAGCAATTCTGCACTTTACCGAGAATATTTTCAAAGAAAAGGCATCATTCTTTATAGAAAGTTAAGTTTGAACAACCAACGAGATGAAATTATGCTTTAGCGATAAGTCGGTAGCGAAATAGCGATGCAGGCGTCCATTCCGTTATGTTTAGCAGTTTTTATATAAATTATAATAATGATCTGAAATAGTTATTTACTCTTATGCTTCCATTCAGTCATGTTTAGTCTTTTTCATATAAATTATAATAATAAAAAAGTATTATATGAAATTAACCTTTCATCTGAATTAAAACATTCCTTTCATGCCGCAGTTATTACGGTTGCCTAAATTATTTTTGGCAGCATTGGCATCAACAATAGTTTGGCGATTTTTTGCGGCCCTCGAAACCGAATAGTACCAAAAAATATATATATCGTTAAAAGTAATGGATTCATTTTTTGTTGAAAACGTTGTTTTTTAAGATGGCTGGCAAATGTAAATAAATACATTTACTAAGAGTATAAAATACTAAAGTAAGGTTATTATTACTTTCATACAGCAAAGAAGAGAATAAAAACATTGTGCCAACGTTTAATTAGATTAAAATATTACTGAAATTGAATATCGAATTAAAAACCATCATACCAACATTTAAAAGAATTAGAATATTATTAAATTCAAATACTTTAAAATACGTTATATAGAATATAATTAACATTAAAACATATGTGACAATTATTATCTCAGCAATTTCTGAAGAAATTGTATTAATTTTTTAACGAAAATTGAAGTATACAATTATAAAATAAAAGAAAGATATGTACTTACATTTTTTGAGTCATTTAACCTGTCGTTTATTGATAAGTACCACAAAAAAATTGGAAACATAATTTAGATATCAATAAAAAAAATTTGAAAAATGTAATATCAAGAGCAGGAATAAAAATTTTTTAAAAAAAATTTATAAATAGATAAAGCAATTTAGAGCCAAATTAATGGATCATAAAGATTAAAAATAACAAAAAAATTGAAAAAAAACTCCAATAATAGGTATTGTTTATAAGATTTCGAAGATCCTTTAACCGCCCCTCCCTGAAGCACAAAGAACAATTTTTTTTATTCTGATACCAATAATTCTTGGTACTTACCAATAACAACATTCATCCTTGAAAGAGACATTTTTGAAGGAATTCGAAGATATAAATTAAATTTTAAAATGGAGCGGTAATGCACAAATTTTCCGTAACCAATCAGGGAGCTGATTACAGCTCGTTAATGCACAAATATTCTATAACCAATCAGAGAGCTGATTACATCACGCCTAGAATTAAAATTATTTAAATAATCATACATAATAAAATCATTTGGTGCTACTTTGGTAGACGGTTGCACGGATTTTGGCGATTTGTTGGCGATTTTTCTTTTGGCGAGTAATACAACTTATGGTAAACCCATTGATGGTTAAGTTATTTATGGTAACCGATACTTTGTTGTCATTTTATTTAAAAAATAATGTGTTTTATTGTGCATAAATTCCGTGTTTTAAATATTATTTATGGCTTCTAAATATTAAAAATCAATTTAATTTTGCATTTTTATTTGAAATAAAAATTTTGTTGTTTATAATATATTATATAATTTTATGTTGTGGATGATGTAATCAATGACGTCACCTTACTTAAAAAGTAATTGGTTTTATTAATATCTATAAATTTAATCTAATGTTTTAAACATTATTTATGGCTGTTAAATATTAAAATACAATTTAATTTTGCATTTTTTTAAAAAATGATTTTATTATGTATGAAGTTTTAAATAATTTTAATTCTAGGCGTGATGTAATAAGCTCTCTGATTGGTTATAGAATATTTGTGCATTAACGAGCTATAATCAGCTCCCTGATTGGTTACTGAAAATTTGTGCATTTCCGCGCCGTTTTAAAATTGAATTCATATCTTCGAATTCCTTGAAAGATGTCTTCAAAGATGTTATTTAAATTATGATTCCGATTTTTTTGTGGTACTTATCAATAAGCAATAGGTTAAATGACTAAAAAAATGTAAGTACATATTTTTCCTTTAATTTATAATTGTATACTTCAATTTTTTGTTGAAAAAATTAATACACTATTTTAAAAATTGCTGAGATAATTATTGTCCATATGTTTTAATGTTAATTATATTCTATATAACGTATTTTAAAGTATTTGAATTTAATAATATTATAATTCTTTTAAATGTTGGTATGATGGTTTTTAATTCGATATTCAATTTCAGTAATATTTTAATCTAATTAAACGTTGGCACAATGTTTTTATAGACGTGTTTTTATTCTCTTTGCTATATGAAAGTAATAGTAACCTTACTTTACTATTTTATACTCATAGTAAATGTATTTATTTAACCTTGCTGCCATCTTAAAAAGCGACATTTTCAACAAAAAATTAATCCATTACTTTTAACGATATTTATTTTTTTAAAGTTTTGAATACTTTACTATGCGTAAAAACAGCGTTTTTCAAGATGGCTGACGTTTGTGAAAATCGCGCCAACGTAAATCGCCAAAAATCCGTGCAACCGTCTACCAAAGTAGCATCAAACATTTTTTAAAAAATGCAAAATTAAATTGTATTTTAATATTTAACAGCCATAAATAATGTTTAAAACATTAGATTAAATTTATAGATATTAAAACTAATTACTTTTAAAGTAAGGTGACGTCATTGATTACATCATCCACAACATAAAATATCATAAACAATAAAATTTTTATTTCAAATAAAAATGCAAAATTAAATTGTTTTTTAATACTTAGAAGCCATAAATAATATTTAAAACACGGAATTTATGCATAATAAAACGCATTATTTTTTTTAATAAAATGACAACAAAGTATCGGTTACCATAAATAACTTATCCAGCAATGGGTTTATCATAAGTCGTATTACTCGCCAAAAGAAAAATTGCCAAATTTCGCCAAAATCCGTGCAACCGTCTACCAAAGTAGCAGCAACTGGTACTATTTATTTACCTTACCTGCCAGTTATTGAAGAAACAAACCAAACCACGAAACTTCGGCCTGCTTCTGCACGAACGAAGAGTTCTCCATCGCTTTAGGGATTGTTTAACGAAGAGACTTAATCTAATTGAAATTTCATTTAGCATTTTCAATCGGTTTTTGGAAATACTATGTTTCGGTTTCTTCAGGCATTTAAAAGACATTCTTTAATTCGTAAAAGAAGAGGACAGCAATTTTTTTAATTTTATTACTCGGCGATGAAATGTAAAGGGAAAATATATCGTCATAACAGAGTAGCTTTCTGATTGAAGTTAAGCCCCATCTTCTTAACAAAGTACTAGATCATCATTTGAGCAAAGTACCAGAAAATTTGTTGGCTGCACAAATTTTAAGAAATTCGTTCCATGTAAGTAATTCCTAAGGATGTTTAAATTCCACCGAAGAAGCAGAGAAGTTTGTTTAAACAGCCAAAAACATTATATCTTCTTGGCATTTAAACTTGAGGTCCAAAAGGACGTTTTATTAACGTTTTGTGTGTTGCCTTTATTTATTAGATATCATGTTCTTCGCACTTAAACCATAAAATTCAGTTCAACAGCAATATATCAAAAAAATTTTAAAATGAGCATATCTTTATAATTTCCGATACACAGTCTCGAGCACTGGAGATAAAAATGTTTATTTTTTCGTACAGTCTTGCCATTGCTCGTTCTGAAATCGTTGAGTTTGTTAATCAATTTGTTATAGTTTTACAAAATCTGAAATAAGTAATAAAACAAATTCCAAATTCCAAATTCGGGCTTCCAAATGCCCATAATCGGGTGGAAACGTACGTTATTCAAAGGCTCTAGGTACCGTTGTTTTATCACAATGCGAGAAACATACATACATTTATGCAGATTCTTCATTATTTAATTTCTTTAAATATAACACACGGCTCTAATATTTGGTGGCAACAATTTGAAAAGTGAATCAACGTCTACAGTGAATCAATGCAAAACGCCAAAACGAAATTAATAGTCCTTCTGGGGAAAATGCCCTTTGGATTAATAATAATATCCTCGGTTAACTAGACACGTTTGCTCTAAACACTATTTAAAATTTAAAAAAAAAAAAAATCCGCAGGTTTCAGATTTTAAATTACGTCCAAAGGAGCGTTTTTTAACGTTTTGTGGATTATCTTTATTTATGAAATTTCATGTTCTTTGCACTTAAACCATAAAATTAATTTCAATAGCAATGTCACAAAATAATTTTAAAATGAGCATATCTTTAGAATTTCCGATACACAGTTCCGCGCGCTGGAAATAAAAACATTTTTTTTTCGAAGCGTTGCCATTGCTCGCTTTGAAATCCTTGAGTTTGTTTATCAAAAATTCGTTAAACGTTTACAAAATATGAAATCGATAATAAAACAAATTTCAAATTTGGTCTTCCACATGCCCATATTTGTAGGAGGATTACGTCATTAAAAATTCGATGGCTCTAGGTACCGTTGTTTTATCACAAGGAGAAAAATATACATACATTTATGCATATTTTTCATTATTTAATTTCTTCAAATATAATGCGGGACTCTAACATTTGGTGGCAACAGTTTGAAAAATGAAACGGACATTTATTAGTGATTCAACGCAAAATCGCAAAACGAAAACAATTGTCCTTCAGGGACAAAGGCCGTTTGGACTGAAAAATACTTCATAAGAAAGCATTGTTAACTACGAAACAACTTCTTGCTACAAATCTACCAGCAAGCATACAGTGCATGAAGACAGTTGTTAGTGGAATATAGCAGAATTTCTGTCAGAATATCTACTTCCCCACTTAATAAGCAGTAATAAATTTACAAAAAAGACTGCAGGTGTTCTGTAAAATATAAGTATTTCCGTTAGATCTTCCTTTCCATTTTATGATTATATGGTATCAAGTAATACTTCCAAAATATGTATTGCATCAACCCAAATGCTCTCGAAACACATATGTGTGGGTAAATGAAAACGTCTCTTTCGGTGTAATATAAAATCTGAAAGCTTTCAAATTTTTTTGAAGTAGAGGACTTACAATAATAATTTGTTTTTTCTCTTTTAAAGCTTTTTCACAATTATAAGATCAATTATTATTATTATTCCCTTTCAAACCATTTTAGTTGCTTTTTCTTCGTATCTAAGCTTGACTTTTCGAACAATTGGGTTTCAGACCTAAATACTCTTCGGTATATCAGTTACTACGCGTAATGGAATTCCTTCACGAAAGCTTTCGTAAGCGAGAGAAACCTGGAATTGTCTATCTTGACATATGTCAAGATACCTTTGACAGGGTTTGACAACCTTTGACAGGGTTTGAGAGGACGGACTTATTTACAAGCTCATGCGGCTTGGTTTTCCGGCTCACATCATTAAAATTATTAGCTCATACTTAACTGAGCGAAGCTTCCGCGTGCGAGTTACCACGAATTCTTCTCTCTTTGCCCGATCTATGCTGGATGTCCTCAGGGCAGTCTTGTCTCACCTCTGCTCTTCAATATCTATATTAACGACGTGTGTTACAACTCGAACGCGAAATGGGCGAAAGTTTCTCTTCTGCCGGTGGCAACAGGGAGTCGGAAAACGAACTTGGAAGAGAGCGGTCGCCCACTCGGTTTTCTCTCGATAGAATTTGATACGAAGGGGGGATAATCCCCATCTTTTGATTTGAAATTAATCTCGAATTATGTATATATTGTAATATAAAAGATGTGTGTAAATAAAAGTCATTAAGACTTAATTGAAGGAATGATTTGAATCGAATATAGAGATCGAAAGCTCTCCCAAATAGAACTATGGATCATAGAAATAACAACGTGTCTAAGGCACCTAGTATCGATCTATCTTTATATGCAGACGATACGGCCATCCTAACCAACATACCAGCATCACCACGGTAATCTCTACATTACAGACTTACCTTAGAGCTCTGGCTCGAACTGTATGAAATCAAAATTAATGTCGTTAAATGTGCTACCACTTTATTCCTCCGAAGAAACATCCCTCGTTTAGATAATCTAATTTTCTTCTGTGAACCTATTCCCTGATTTACTGCTTACAGATACCTTGGTGTTTTACTAGACTCAAAATTAACATGGCAACATCACATTCAAAAAATCATTGCGAATGCGAAAGCTATCAAAACCAACCTGCGCTTCTTTTTCGCGAAAAATAGCGACCTGTCTTGAACCAACCTGTCAAGATCTTGCTTTACAAATCTATCATAAGGCCTATTCTCCCTTACGCGAGTCCCATCTGGGGCTCAGCTGCTCTTACTAACCGTAAACACATTCAAATTTTTCAATCAAAACTTTTACGACAGATATTGCTCAGCGGTTCATAAGGAAAGATAACATTCATAACGACCTCAAAATTATACCCACAAATCGCTTTATACAGCAACTTTCGGAAAGATTTTTCAAAAACATCCATCTTGTTGGAAATCCAGTATTACATAACCTGCCGGTATACGATCCTGCGGTTGCCTCGCGACCCAGAGCTATCTTACATCCTGAATATGCTCAACTGCCTTTTAAACGGAGCTGGTATGCGAATGCAGATGCTCAAGTGGATGTTTACCTCATGTTCCTAAACCCAACCAACCCCACGTTAACAATCCGTATGGGCATTGACCGGAGGAACCCTGTTTCTTAATTCTTTAAGAAGAGTCTTTTAACGTCTCATTTACAAGGGACAACTTATCTCCGCAGCCGCACGATACTGCATTTAATTTCTTAATCACTTCTTAGAAGCTTCTTTTCACCCGCTAAACGGGTTGCTTTCGACCCCCAAAGGGGCGCTCTTACCTGGCCTTTAAACGTCGCACGGAATAGCGACCAAAATTTCTTCTCCATTAGCTGTATACTCTTATCCGGTTCTAGAACCTGCCTAAAGGGTCCACCCCCCCCCGCCCAGTTCGCCCAGCTACTCCAAATGGGTGCGAGTTCAATGAACCCGCGCTAGCTCCTTTCATCCGGACTGCTAGTTCTAAGGATTTTGTTTTACTGTTGATATCAAGAATCAAGGAAATGTATTGCACATTTTTTTTATCTTTTCAAAATTTTATGAATGATGACTGCCCTATCAAAATTTAATTCTGGCTCTTCTTAGACACGGAATTTAATTAAAAAGGCCTTCTATGAGTTTTTACCTTTTTCTCATGCGGAAGGCATTATCTGAAAAGCTTTTATTTTTTATAAATTAGGCTTCAAAATTTTTTCCTTATTAGATGAACCTCTTTTTTGATGTAATTATTTTTATCTGTGATGATGTGGAGTTAAAGGCCTAGTCTACTGCACTTTGTAAATTAACTTCCTTGATCCTTGATCTTGATTTTTTGCCTTGCGGGCAGAAAGACTTAGTAGGTGCAAAACAAGACATCTCTACTTGCGGTAATGTAGTTCAGATATCCAAACAAATCCTTTACATTGAAGAAAATTCTGTTTCTTTTATTTTAATCCATTAAATTTGTTAATGCGTATCGAGGATGCACTCAGATCTTAAAATTTTTAGAAAAACAATTTTAATAATCACATCAGCTCCATTTATTCTGTTTTTTTTATAGTGCAGTAAGTTTCTGTGCCTGTTGTTTTCATCCCTTTCAAACATACCGTATTTTCTAAAGCGAAATTTGCATCTATTATTAGGTTGTTTTCTCAATAAATGTCACCCAATTCGTCAGATAATTGTTTCAATCAATACTGATTGTAAATCAATAAAAACTCATACCGTTTTTTCGGGATTTTTCTTAATGCAAACATATTGTTTTAAATATGTGTGTGCAAAACATAAGTAATGTATGTAAACAGTTTACTGTGCATCAGCACTTGCAAGAATTTCGGTTGATCTTTACAATATGGTAACTGGTAGTTTGGCGACATTTTGTAGGGGATAAAGGTTACTACCTGGGACTTTGGTAATAATGTGAGCAGTACTCAGTTCCGATTACGCATTATTTTGTGTGAGGGAAATGAGAGATCATGGGATATGTCATGTGATATTAATGGACGAATTACGGTTCTTGAATCGGAAAAGGGGGGAAATCGGGAAAAAAATCTGGAAATTTTGTATTTGGTTTATTCTGTGTTGTGTGAAACAGTGTTCGTGAATTTTTGGATCCCATGGCCGTAACTAAAGAAAAGTTTATCGGACGCGTAATCAAGATTCTGAAGAAGATTAGGTAAGTTAGTATTTTTAATTATTTGAGGATATTATTTTTATGCATTGTTCTAAATGTAAGGTGGAAGTAAAGGAATTTGGTATTATTGGGAAAATTGTTATTAGCAATGATTTAGTTTAAAGTAATTAGGATTGTAAGGTAATTTTTATTAATTTAATGTATGTGCTCATTTATATTTTAAGTAGTGTTTTTGAATTTAATTATATTTTAATTAAATGATAGTTATTTTGTGAATTTTATGTTTGTAGGAATTTGGTATACGTTATCAGGTAATTTCATATATGTTCTTTTTACCAGGTTTAAAGATTGAGAAAATTGTCATGTATTTTCGTGAATTTTTTTTAATTTATGAGAAAAAAGCAGTGTACATAGATGTAGTGAAGAGTGTGCGCAATGCCATTTTTGTGCAATTCTGGGATGTTTTTTTAAGTAAAAATAAGTCGACGTATACATGGTTTAGTGATATTTTAATTAAATGATAGTTATTTTGTGAATTTTATGTTTGTAGGAATTTGGTATACGTTTAAGTTGAAGTAAACGTGCATGGAAATAATTTAAATATTTGATATTAAGTATTTGTAATGCTTGCGGTATGAATTCGTTGGTGACGTGTATAATGTAATAGATGATTTAGAGGTAAAAGTTTTTGGATATTTTATTTATTTTATATGTGGAAATGTTCATATTTGGAAAGGGTAAATACTTTTTCGCGATCAGGTAATTTCATATATGTTCTTTTTACCGGGTTTAAAGATGCAATGCCATTTTTGTGCAATTCTGGGATGTTTTTTTAAGTAAAAATAAGTCGACGTGTACATGGTTTAGTGATATTTTAATTAAATGATAGTTATTTTGTGAATTTTATGTTTGTAGGAATTTGGTATACGTTTAAGTTGAAGTAAACGTGCATGGAAATAATTTAAATATTTGATACTAAGTATTTGTAATGCTTGCGGTATGAATTCGTTGGTGACGTGTATAATGTAATGGATGATTTAGAGGTAAAAGTTTTTGGATATTTTATTTATTTTATATGTGGAAATGTTTATATTTGGAAAGGGTAAATACTTTTTCGCGATCAGGTAATTTCATATATGTTCTTTTTACCGGGTTTAAAGATTGAGAAAATTGTCATGTATTTTCTAATTTATGAGAAAAAAGCAGTGTACATGGATATAATGAAGAGTGTGCGCAATGCCATTTTTGTGCAATTCTGGGATGTTTTTTTAAGTAAAAATAAGTCTGCGTGTACATGGTTTATGTGTATGTGTTATTTTGAAAAACGCATAAGGAGTATGGTATTGTGCACTTTTTCCCAATTTTGCAGTGAATATTTGTCATGATTAAGTAGTTTTGTTAGATAAAATTTCTAGCATAAGTGTAATTCGGCTAGTAGATTGTTGGAAGAAGTGTTCAGTAGATAAAAAGAAAAGAAACATGTCTTTACTTCGTGAAGACAAAATGGCGGCGGGAAAAAAAAATAGAGGGTTGCTGTAGGAGAGTTGGTCGCCAAAAAACGCCAAGTTACCATAATGTAAAGATCAACTAGAATTTCCTTTGGCTAAAGTGCAGAATCACCCACTTATTTGATTGGCGCTTTTTACAAGAGTAGAATTGGATTTTTGTCAATTTTCCTTGACTTTTTAAGTGAAAATAGGTCGATGTGTACATGGATAACGTCAAGGGAGTGCGCAGTGCCATTTTTGTGCAATTCTGGGATTTTTTTTTAAGTGAAAATAGGTCGATGTGTACATGGATACCGAGTATGTGCAATTCTTAAAAACGTGCCTAGCAGAGGGCGATTCTTCACTTTGCGCTTTCCTTTTGTGTATTTATAGATAGTCCTATAAATCTTGCAGTTCATATGGCTCAAAATATATTATTGTACTCATTAAGGAAATTAAATGGTCTTTGAAAAAGTTTTTGTTTTTATTAATTTAAAGTTTCTAAATTGTTTTAATAGTTATTGTCAGTTATATTTTATGTAAACAAACTATTTAGTTTGCCAGTTTCTTAGTAAATTTATTGTAGCACAGTCAACACATGTGCTAACAACCATTCTATTCAAATGAGTAATGCAACAATTTATGTTTTATGATTTCTCTTATTTTCATAGTAGAAAGTTCAATTTGGATATTTAATTTTATGCTTTTTAAAAACTGTGTGTGGAATGGGTTTCTAGAATCTGTTGTAAATATTGTTTATCTTAACAATACTATCACTCATTTTACTTTGTTGAAACAGTTTACTCGTACTCCATGTGTGTCTATATTATGAGTAAACTATCTATTAAGAAAATATAATTTGTTTCTTCAAAATTTTGTGTTCTTTTAAAAGTTCAGAAAAAAATATAAATTTCTTTATTTTAGAAAAATGAATAGAGATATAGTTCAAGTGTACCTTATCTCTGCTTATTTTACTGCTTTTATATGTGTTATGTCAGTTAATAAAATGAATCAACATTTGTGTTCATAGTTCACCATTTTCTTTTATATTTTCAGAATGCAAAATCCAAATGTTAAGAAGAAAGACAACACATTTATCGAGGTGACAAAGTATTCAGTTCAGAATGATAAAAAGGTACTTTTCTTCTTTTCTGTAAGCTATGTCAGTTTTCAACATTAAATATGCCTATGATAGGAATAGCTCTGTTATACTGTATTCTCCTGAAAATGAAGCTTGATTGCAAAGTAAGCCCTAACATGATATTTCAATATACTCATAATTTAAGTCCTATACCCAAAAAATGCCATAGTTAAGATCATCACCTTACATAAGACTTATTGCCAAAGTTAGACCTAGTTAAGACTTACCTCCGAATTACCATTTGAAGTACTGACTCAACGCACGTGAGCATTTGTTACTGAATGGACATGATTGTGACTATTAGAATGATCTTAAATCAATATCTTTTTTAATATAATAGATATATTTAATGTACTCATATGAAATAAAGAAATCTTTTCTGAATTTTGTACTTGAAATTTTTTGTCACTTCTATGTTGTTCATCATTGTTAATAGTTTTTGTAATCACTCCTGTCTCATAAATCTTCAGTTAACACTTTATTTAATAATAGATTTAAATGGAACAGCATTATGATCCCTAAATAAAATGAGCTATTCCATTAAGTACAAAAAAGGAGTTATGGAAGATTCTCAGAGAAGAATTTTTCAGCTTTCTGCAAAGAGAAGATAGATTTCAGAAAATAGTGACCATAGTATGATAATCTGCAGCAGGGTAATGACTTGAGTTAAGAATTCATGGAAAAAATCAATGATAGCTGTATAATCAAAACTGTATGAGCAAGTCTTAATTTCTAAAATTAGAAGTACTGAGCTCTATCAAAGAACACGAGGGGGGAGAATGTAAAATAATTAATTATTAAACAAAATAAATGTAAAACTTAAATAAATTATTAGATAAATATTTTAAATAAGAAAATAACCTACTAGATCTCATCCTACTTGGGTTCTGGCTTTAATTACAATTTTATCCAAAAACTAAGAAATAACTCAACCCGGCACTGACTGAATTTAAGCTCTGAATGTATAGTATAATATACTACTTCAAGAAATGATAGAAACAATTGATAGACCATTCTTTATCCAGCACACCAATGAAAAACAAAATGATTAAAGCATCACTGGTGAGAATAGAAAAAATGCTATAAACAATTACGGAGTATGAAGGTAATTTTAATGGACCGTATTTAGACATAAAAGCAAAGAGAGAAGAGCCTCTTGTTACCTGCTATCATAAATTCATTGTACGTCTTAAAGAATAAGCCTTAGACATGTGAGTGAGGCTTTTCTTTTCTTAAAAGTCTCAACATTCATCTGAGGGCTAGTTTCCCAGGGAAAGAGAGGCATGCATTCAGAAGTTAGAGATGATTTTTAATTTTATTATTAACCTTCATATTTTTTGTTTAGCCTTCATATTTTTTGTTCACAATTTCCTGCTTATATAATTCTAGTTGTTAATTAGAGTATGACAGAGTGAAAAAAGTTTCCCAAATCCAAGAGTAAGCTGTGAACAAAATAACAAATTTTCGTTCCTCGTACTTAGTTACATGGTTAAAAAAAGTCTGTGTAAGTGCTTTTCCTAGAGGAAGACGGAAGCACTAGAATGAAAAAAGTTACCTGCTATCATAAATTCATTGTACGTCTTAAAGAATAAGCCTTAGACATGTGGGTGAGGCTTTTCTTTTCTTAAAAGTCTCAACATTCTTCTGAGGGCTAGTTTCCCAGGGAAAGAGAGGCATGCATTCAGAAGTTAGAGATGATTTTTAATTTTATTATTAAAATTAAAATTTTAAGATCAAAAGAAATTTTTTATTGAAATTGTGGTTTATTTGCATAAAAGAAATGCAAGAGCCCTCTTATTTAAACACAGCTTAAGCTTTGTGTATGAACTGGCAAAAGGGACAAAAATGCTCATTTAAGAAGTATTTAAGTATTGCTAAACATGATAGATTATGATCTTTAATTCTAATGGCATGGAGTCAAAAGAAAATCAGACTGGGTTTGCAGCTTTATTATGATGTTCCAGAAGATGATATGATTGTACTTGAAGAAATGTAATATTTTATGCATGAATAAATATAGATTCTATAATATATTGATAAATATTGAATGTTTTGCACAAACAAATAAGATGTCCTTTGAAACAAGGCCCTAATTCATTTTTCGAGACAAAAAAATTGATGAATGTCACAGTTTTATTTTTAAGATATATGTAAAATCTATAGATAACTTTATAATCATAAATTTTGCATCAAAATATATATAATTTAAATTAATCCCCATAAGTATAGTTCGACATCTCAAATGCAACGTTGGCTGGCATTCTGCCAAAAGACATAGACTCTTCCAAAAGGGGTGTTATTACTTGCTGCAACATGAAAGTCTTCTTTTCTTTGGAAAGAATATGCTCGAGTGAAAAAAGTCCTCATCCTTCCACCATATTTTGAGAATAATTCGGTATGAATGGCACATGCGTGTTTGCGCTCATGGTCATGGATGAGGCAGTCAAACTATAGCTTATACGTATGCAAGTTTAATATTTCAGTAATTATCAGTTATTTTCCACAAATTGTTCGATGCATATCTGATTAGAGACATGAAATTATTCACTGACACTAGAAAAGAATGAAATGTGCCAAATTTGAGCATAGAGATTATTTGGATTGACAAATAAGGACTGGATTTTGTTGATAAATGATTTTGTATGAATAGTCAGTAACCAATAAGTCATTCATTCATGCAACTAAAAATTAGCAGTACTTTTATTTAATAAGCACATTCTAATTTTTATTGATCTGTTGTTAAGTTTAAAAAACTTGAACATAATAGTTCTAAATAATGTTACTCTGTGAAGCAGTTTTATATGAGATATCGCTTTAGAAGTTTTTATGTGGAATTTAGATAAATAGCTAATTAAGAAAGCTGTATTTTTATTTATTTTGAATGTTTTTTTATTTTTATCAGTTATTTTTATTTCTTCGACATTATTGGCAGTAATCTGAATTTTTTACTATTTCCTATATTTGAATTTTTTAGACTTTTTCTTAATATGTTTTATACTGTGCTATTAAATGTATTTCTTTAAAATCTTTATTAAAAAAATTATCACATAAATGTCTTAACTTTGTTTTAAATTCAAGTTCTTTAAATGTGTTTTTTATCAAAACAAAAACTTTTGCAGGGATATGATTATGATATGATGTTAAACAGATGATATATGAAAACAGTAAGTGGAGAAAAATCTATTCTAGGTATCAAAAAGTAGTGATGTGATACAGATGATATATGAAAGTAGTAATTTGAGAAAATCTATTTTAGGTATAAAAAAGTAATGAAGACTGAAGGAAATTCTTATAATTTAGCATGTGGTTTAAGTAAAATTTAAAAGCAGTTGCTAACTATGAGTGTTGAATAAGAATAATTAAATAATTGGTCTTTGATAGTATTTTAATTGCAGGGATATGATTATGATATGATGTTAAACAGATGATATATGAAAACAGTAAGTGGAGAAAAATCTATTCTAGGTATCAAAAAGTAGTGATGTGATACAGATGATATATGAAAGTAGTAATTTGAGAAAATCTATTTTAGGTATCAAAAAGTAATGAAGACTGAAGGAAATTCTTATAATTTAGCATGTGGTTTAAGTAAAATTTAAAAGCAGTTGCTAACTATGAGTGTTGAATAAGAATAATTAAATAATTGGTCTTTGATAGTATTTTAAATTTTTAAAAAATAACAAAAACTTCTTTTCTTCAGTTCTCCCCCCCCCTTTAAATGCTATGTTGAGCACTATGTTGTACTGTGTACTATACTGAAAGCTGTTTGATGCATATCACGCAAAGATCCTTATCATAAAAACTGAAAAGATGTAAGGAATTTTCATATTCCCCCATGCATGCTCTATTGGTATCAGTAGTTAACACATTTATTTGGCAAATTGGACATTACATGGCTCAAATCATGGTGGTACATAGTTAATTTTTCACATTTTCTCCTCTGGGAAACCTAACGGTCTTTTCAAAACAGTAGCAACATCATATATTTAAAAAAAAAAAAAAAAAAAATCAGACAAGGTGATAAAAGAAAATAGTGTATTTTGATAATAGAAAATAATTTGTTTTAAAATATTGTGATGAACTTGATAATTTTTGTAACATTATTACACATTTTATGATATATTTGAATGACAAAGATAAACTGCAAGAAAGAAGTTTTAAATTTTGCTTTATAATAATAATAATCAATTTAAAAATTAAAAAATCACCAAAATTGTATCATTTAAAGATTAAGTGAAGAAAACTTTATTCAAATTATAACAGTCCTGTTTTTTTTTCCATAATTTAAATACTTTTTCATATTTAAACAAATAAAAATGGCAATAATAACTTAATTGAACCTCAGGACTTTGTAAATGATTTACAAATATTTTATACACTAAATTCAAAGGCAGAAAAAAAGTAATTAATAGTAGCTTCTTGTTATATATTCTGTATTATTGCATGATAATACATATTTTTTATCTTACTTGATAATGATTATATATATATACTTTTCATCATTGGATATTATCTTTAAGCAACCCAATTCTCTTCTTTATATATATAAGTGGCTAAAGTGTGTGTCGCCGATAGTTTATTGTTGCCACTTGGAAAAATGAGCGCGGAAATTAACGTTTCCGCAGTAGAACAGCATTGATGGATTCGGAGAATTTTTTGGAATCCGAGGATACATGTCTCGAAAGAAAGTGGAAAATGTAGAGGAAAATTAGTTTTTAATTAATATCTCGGCTAATTAAAGCCCCACGAAGACACAAATGTTCAAAATGGCGTGCCACGGATCTGCGGAATGCAACAGTGTGCTTCGCTAAGCCCGGGAGCCAGCCCTTTCGGAGGAGATGATTTAGACACATCTATATTACCGAGCAAGCGCAACGTTGCCGGTTCCTTAAATTAAGCCCAAGGGCTAATGCATAATGAATTCTGAAAATGGAAGACATTTCGGAAGAGAAAACAGAGAAAGGAAAAGTAAGAGGGGTGGCAAAAGGAACAAGGCCAAAGTCATCTGGCAGGTGAACGGAACTTGACAAGATGAAGAAAATCCGAATGGATCCATGACAATTCACACAAATGACAATGGAGGAGATGATGTTACTTCATCCCATATATATATATATGCGGCTTAACTGCCTGTTTCTTGCCGATAGTTTATTGGTTGCTTGCGTAACTGTACTAGCCAATGGGGTGAAGTTGCCACGGAACAGAGTTTTTGTTTCAATTGAGACGTAGATAATTTCCTGTAAAACTTGCCTTTGCTAGGACCATCAATAAGTCTCAGGGCCAAACACTTAAGTGTGTTGCCAATTTTGTACCTGAGCCAGCATTTGGACACAGTCAACTTTATGGTGCCTGTTCAAGAGTTTGTGAAAGAACAGACATAAAGTTAAAAATAATTGATAGTCCTCTGCAAGGTGAGCTTAAAAATGATGGAAAGATCTACACAAGAAATGTTGTGTACAAAGAGGTCTTTGACATGTGAATTAACATTTTATTATTTAAATAACCTTTATTTATTGAGCTAGTGGTGGGCTCTTTAGAAATGTGCCACCAGTGGTTTTCTTCATTGCACTCTACTTTAAGCAATTAAGCAAGTTGAAGTAGGAAAATCCGTGGGGCAGTAAGCAAAGGGGCGTCCTTGCCGCCCGCCCTGGGTAATTCAGTTTTTATTAGCAGACACCTTTGCATAAATAAATTCAATTACAATTTATAATATCTAGAACAGCAGTCATTTCGTATGACCGCCAGGCTTCCTAGTTATAATATATTAAATTTATGTCTTCAATTAGGACTGCAGTAAATGTATAATATTCTATTGATATTTGGTAAAGAAAATACTTCTGTTAATTAAATATTTGATGTAAATATGTCAATGAATTTCATTATGTGGTTAGAAAAATAAAAGGCCATAAGAAATCTAAACTGATTCATTTAAATCAAATTGTTATAAATAAAGTTCTAATAGCTTAAAAAGTTTCTTTTATTAACAATACTTTTAAAAATGAATGCTTGGTTCAATAAAATACAATTTACATAAATAAATAATATTGCTCCCTTGTAAATGTTATGACAACTAATGTAAACAGACTGCTAATATGTTTATTAATTGTTAATGCAGAGTTTTATATCACTTCTGGAAAGTGTTGGTTCTGCAGTCTTGTATGGGTTTTGTTCAACCTCGATGGCATTTACAAACAAAGCAGTTATCACCAGCTTCAGCTTTAATTTTCCATTTTTCATCATGTCTTGTCAGATGTCTCTTTGTATTATTATTCTTGAAGTGGGAAGACTGTTACATTTAACTCACATTCCTAAGTACTCATTGAAATTAGGTATGTTGAACTTCAAACATATGATTTTGTGTTTTTAATATTATTAAATATATGTTTGCTAAATAAAATGTCATTTAATTATGTTATTTAAAGAATGTTTTTAATAACATAAAACTTACTTTAAAGAATGTTTTAATATCATAAAGCCTACTTTAATTGTTAATTAAACATACTTAAACATATTAAAGCATTCTTTAATTAATATAATTATGTTAATTAAGTATGCTTTTAAAATTCTTTGTTTGATTATTATTTATTGCTTAATCAATTTTGCTTTCTTGTATGGTAAATGTGGTGAATGATGTTTTCTAATTTCTTAAAATATATAAATAAATAAAAGAATACCAAGGCAAGTCTTGAATATATGTGCATTCAAAAAGTAATGAATCTTTGCTAGAAACTATATATGTATAAGAGATAACAAATCTTTATTTTCATCTTCAAAATAAGCCAACCAATGGTCATGTGACTAAAGCCTAAAACACTAGTTAGTTCTCCCCGGATTCTGTCATATAGTTGAAGAGTGACTGCATCTAATTTTCATGATTTCAGTGTTATTTGAAGACAGTGCTATCTCTTATAAAAACCCTTCGTGAAAGTATCCTTTGTTTCTGCACATGGTGCTTCACTGTAATCAAATAATCCAGTCTGTACAACCATCAATGTTCTTTAAGAGACTGTCATCATTTCAGTCATTGTAGGGTATAGCAACACTGTGAATTATCCGGTATAATCTTCTTCAATAGATCCATTATAACATGCTCAATAGTGTCATGATTATAATGAAAGTTTTGCAAATATAGAATTTTTTTGCAAAAACTCATTACTATATTTTGTAGTTTGGAACTTCTGTATGACTATTGAAATTTTTCCAATTTATAAACACTGTGACCAAAAAAAAATATACTGATTCATATTGTATTTTATCTTATTTAGTATAATATGAATAGTTCATATTTTGAAACTTTTTAATTTCAAAACAAGACCTAACAGCATATACTTCCAAAAACATAGAATTAAGACACTAATATGGCCAGTGGCTATTGGTGATTTAGGAAGTTTTCCAAGGTGCTGGTGATCCCCACACAAAATGATAATAATAATAATTATGGTAAGTATACTAAGCTCATCATCTTAACCTTGTAATCGTTAGCTAATTTCAAATTCATAACTCTTAAATCTAATTGTTTACTTCATAGCATAAAAGCTAAGAATTTTCATATCCCGTCATTCTGGTGATTTCATAAATTTGAACAGAAAATGTACTGGTTTAATATCCAAAACCTCAAGCTTTAATATATAGAAATGAAAGATTTTGTTTAATCAGATGCAAATATATGTATTGTTTTACCCATTAACTGCCAAATTTTTAATCAAATGTTGTCCTAAAAGTCATTTTCTTTTATACCATAATGGTATAACTAAAATATTTAAGCAAAAAATATCAATTATGGTTAACAATCATGTTTTTTTAATAGATGTCTATTTGGAGAACTATTTAATGATATTGTGTAAAGTATTCTGTGTAGAATCAGGCACAGCATTTATCACACTGATTTCCAGTATGTGTTTTCATATACAGTCAAAAGTTGTTAATCCGGACTCGTCGGGACTTCGGCAATTCCGGATTATCGATTTTTCCAGATTATAGATCATCGGTTTAAATCTCGTAAGATGGCATGCAGAAATTCTAAAATTAAAAATATGAAACCGTAATTTATGAAATAAAGAACAATTATGATCTAAAGGGTATCAAAACTTCCAAAAATAAAGCTTAATATTTATTTGTTTACTTTATTAAACATTTCTTTCAATGTAAGTTGTTTAAGTTCCTTCGTTTTATGTGATAATACTTTCTCTTTAATTCTATAAACAGACATAATTTCTTGTTCAGTTACAAAGCAGCTCCGCTGTTCAAGTCCCGTAATCGCTGTGCCGAGAGTACCGACTAACTTGTCAATCAAAATTTCTTCGTTTTCACTAACCTCTCTGTCACTTTCTTCATGTCTTTATCCATTTTTTTGCAGCAATTCCACTTTCTGTTTGACGGACATCGAAACATACTTTCGTTTTGTAGATCCTTTGAGAGCTCCAGCATCGGAAATTCTATTTGATATAATCGAAAGTTCAAGTTTACTTTTATAAAATTGCTCTTACAGTCTGCAAAAAATAATAAGTAGCATCCCATTCGAAGATTAAGGAACAACGCAATCATCAACATTAACTGATTAGATAATTAGATAATTTTAGCTGATACCGTCCGTTATACATTAAACGCGCACGCGAAAACGTATTCTGCGCTTGCGCGCACACATATGCACAGTCGTAAAGGTCTTGTGCGCACGCGTAAACGCCCATGCGCATGTGTCAACGCGGCGCATGCGCAGAAAGTTTTTAGCTTTAAGGTCCGGATTATGGGTGTCCGAATTAACGACTTTTGACTGTAGTACATTTTTTCCCTTCATAAGACACAATAACCTGCAAATGTGCAGTGTTAAGCACATGCAGAAAATTTCTAAATGGGAATCATATCAGGCAGTAGGTTAAGTCAACAGCAAGTGCAGTCTTGTCTAATAATAATTATTGAAACGGAATATCCAAAGAAAAATTAGGCCAATAATAATAATAATAATACAAAATTTAGTTGGTGGTTAAAATTAACCAAAAAGATTAAAATATTTTAATGAAAACAATAATCCAATAAAATATTACAAAAATGATTGAAAATTTGATAAAATTGATTAAGTAACCATCTGTATAAAAAGTATATTAGTTTTATTTTTGTTTAATTTTTTTTTTTTTTAATTTTTTATTTTGGTTGTTTAACATGAGTTCAGTCCCAAGCTAATGGGTTGACTGCATGGTTTGTTTTTTTTTTTTGGTATTTTTTCCTTGTGTAATGTGAATATGAGCCAGTTTCTTTTAGAAATCCTTCCATAAAGGCATCCCTTCCCTTGGATGGATAAACCTCATCTGTTTTACTATATTTAAATTACCTAACCTATTGGTTTTGCGAAGCACAAAGGCATCCCTTCCCTTAGGTGGATAACCCTCATATGTTTTACCGGTACTTTTCCATTTTGCTGGTGCAAACAATAAAGTCGCCAATAATGGTACAACTGAAGCCAAACAGAATATCTTCTATGGTAACCTTTTACGCTTCATTTTCAAAACAAGTCACAGCCATTTTTTATCAGATTTATTGTTTCTTTCAATACTGGCATACAGTTACATAGAATTTTTACAAAAGATAGTTAAATTTTATACTCTAAGACCATTTGCGGTAATTAAGTCAATTAGGATGCAATCGCACCACTCACCCGAAGGCGAAAATATAGTAAAGGAAAAATTAAGGGTTAAATTCATCAATTCTAATGAGAATGCTTGAGCGAAGTAAGGCACTGCGGTTTTACATAATTTCTGAGTAAGCTATTCGTACGAATTGAAATAATTCTTGCATTTAAACTTGTATTCCAAATTAAGATTTTAACTTGAAATTAATGTAGATAATTACTGAGAGAATTATATTTTTGTAGCGTAGTTTACATGAGATGAGATCACTTTGAGTCACGTGATACGAGCCGGCGAATCATGATGTTGAACCATGAAAGCGTAGTAAATTCTTAAATTAATGTCTTTTTACAAATTTATTGTCTTTATTTATTGGCTTTTTACAAAATTTTAAATTATATTAATATGTTTATGCCTTCAAAATAAAAAATTCTTAGAACTAAAATTTTTTATGTGTATACTGTATGCTATCGCCTACAAAGTCTGCTTGGCGAGATTTGCGGTGGCGAAATGGAAAAGTACCGTTTTGCCATATTCAGATAACCTAACCTATTGCTTTTGCAAGGCATTTTATACTGAATCTGTGAAACTGAGAATTTTTTCAAAGAAGATCAAATGCCCTCCAATGCTATGGTTGCTTATAAAAGAACCATTTGAATCTTTATCTGGAAATGAGGCTCCTCCCTTGTATTATTTCAATATGAGAATATGGTGTAATTTTTTACACCACTCGAGAACTATAGTTAACACTATTATAAATCTATATGGGAATGAATCAACAGATAATAATGTCTTATTAAAAATAATGAAATTACAAAATAAATCATAAAGAGTTAATAGCTAGGTATTTTTTTTTTTTAATTATGTTTTTATGTTAGTATACAAACTGTTCAGTTTATAATGTAGCTTCATGAATAAATAAAAATTTTGGAGGTAGAATAATTAAAACAATAAAACTTCTAAAAAAAAATCCCCCAAAATAAGAAGTTTAATCAGAGCTCACTTGTTAAAACATTTGCTATTAAATATGTTGTTTTTATTCTGCATTGTCTTAATGTATTTACTTAGAAGGCAAATATTTTAGGTTGGACTTTTGCATGGCCAGCTACATTTTATGCCCTACATTCTGTAACTGCTTTGCATGCTCTTGGTGGCATGTCTATTCCGATGTATGCTGCTGTCAAAAGATGTGCTCCAATCATCACTCTTATCCTGTCAGTTGTGATATTAAAAAAGAAAATTCCCAATTTAAAAATTGTTACAGCAGTTGTTCTTATATGCGTTGGATGCTTTTTAGCAGGTATAAATATTTCTTCTAATTTATTCTATACAAGATAGGTTTTTGCCTTTTTGTTCAGAGATAATATGTGATAAGTTTTTAAATTCATATGTGAAATGGAATTGTAATAAAAACATGACTTGCCACTATGTCAAAAAAAATGTGATTCTGGAAATTTATTTCATTAGTAACATTTAGACCTTGATTTTTGACTGAATTTTCCATTTTAATTATGATTTAACACAATTAAATTAAAATATGTTACGAAATCTTCTGTTTAAATAATGCATGTATATATTGATTATGATAATCTAAAATTGAGATTATCTAGTTGATGTTGACATGTAAGTGTGCAAAGTAGTTTCAGTCGTTGTTGATTTAGCACTTTTATTTTTGAATAAAACAGTTCTTGACATAGACACACACAGCTTAATGGGCACAATATGTGTGCCCATTCTTGTTCACATTTACGCCTTTATGATATCTGTAGAACTTTGAATTTCAATGGTGGAATGAGCAGCAGGTAGTAGTGTGCCAGCAGAAAAACAGTGAGAGAGTAAATGCAACGTATCCAAGAAGAAAACTGATTCAGAATGACTTCATGGTTTCGGTTAAGATTTATCCTTATTTGTTAATTTTAAACTTCAGGTCCTTAATTTGAAATTATTATTGGCTGAAGCATTATATAAATGCCTGCATCATTAACATTATGCAAATATCATGTGAGAAGGATTAAATTTAAAAGTTTATAGATATTTATTTTAAAGAGCTACATTTTTTAGGACAGAAAGGGAAAAGGATCAAATTAGAAAAA
Source organism: Stegodyphus dumicola (assembly GCF_044657685.1). Lineage (NCBI taxonomy): Eukaryota > Metazoa > Arthropoda > Arachnida > Araneae > Eresidae > Stegodyphus > Stegodyphus dumicola. The sequence goes on along the minus strand of NC_140774.1, from coordinate 101,879,405 downwards.
AGCATTCAAGGACTGCAAATTAAAGTTAGTATTTTATCTATTTTTTCACCTTGCTTTATATATAATACACTATGCTATATAATACACTAATAAGCAAATTATAAAATGGGCCCCTGGAAATTTAAAAGAAGACGTATGCTATTATATATATATAGTATTTATAAAAGAATCCATTGTCTTTTAATTTTAAACATATAAATGTAGTTCAGCAGGGTATTCAAGGGCCCTCTAAGCCTTCGGGCCCCTATGCGACAGCATTCTTTGCATACCCTTATTTACGCCACTGCATAGGAGGTCCTTATTATATTATTTGAACCACACAAAATATTTATATTAAAGGAATTTAGTATTTTAATTGAGTTCTTCATCTTTCTATTAAATATATGTATAGAACCTGTGTTTATATTATTAAAAAACAGGTAAAATTTTGTCTGCTCATTGTTTCTTTTTGTAACTGATCAGGATAATTATGTAACTGTAATCAGTTTCCATAATTAGTATTTCTAATATATTATAATTAGCTGTAATAATTTAAATCATTATTAGAATCATATTTAGCCACTTTAACATCAGTGACTATAAATAAATAAATCATAAACTGTATTCAGAGAGAAGGAATTCATTATCTATTCTGTTATTAACTTTCTGAGTGGCATTTCTTGTTGGATCTGCTCATGAAAACCTGTATTTTATCAGCTTCTGTTTTTATAAACTTCTATTCATTATGGTAATATCTAGATTATTAAAAAAGTAAGAAAATAAAATATTTTAAAATTATAATCTTGTATATCCAAGCAACAGAAAATCTCATGATCTGATAAAGATGGTGTTGCTTCTGAGAGAGTTAAATTTATTTTCCATAGTAAAATTATGATTTTTGCTGCATATATCATAATGCTTTTTTTATTAGCCAAACAAAATAAGCCTTTCAGTTGCTTTTCCTTATTCACTTAAGTACAGAAAAGTATCTTACAAATAAACTATGCTGACTGAAGGATTAAATTCCAAAATTGTGCAAAATTAAAACTTTGAATTCTTTTTTTTTTGGGGGGGAAGGGGTCCAAAGAGGTATTAGCCTAGAAGGGCATTTTGTGTCAAAATCTTGAAATGGCATTTTGCATTGAATCACTAAAAGTGTTAAATCATTTTTCAAATTGCTACTACCAGATACTATCGCCCTGTATTATATTTAAAGAAATTAAATAATGAAGAATCTGCATGAATAATAATGTATGTTTCTTACATTGTAAAAAAACAATGATACCTAAAGCCAGCAAATTTTGAATTACATAGTCCTCCACCCAAATATGGGTACCTGAAAGCCAGAATTTTGAACTTTGTTTCGAGCTTCTTTTTTTTTGCTCTGAAAAGAAACAAATATTCAGGAGCTCTTAGTTACTAGAATGAAGCATATGATTTCCAGCAAATTTTGAATAACATATTCCTCCAACGTAATATGAGCAGCTGGAAGCCCGAAATTTGGAATTTACTTTATTATCTCTTTCATATTTTGTAAAACTTTAATGGATGTTTTATTAAAAACTGAACAATTTCATAGTAAGCAGTGGCAATACTGTAAAAATAAAACATTTTTAAGTCCAGTGTGTGAGACTGCGTAGTTATCAAAAGTTCTAAAGATATGATGTTTTTAAATATTTTTAACCCAAATGCTCTTTAAATGTGTATGTGTGTGTAAATGGAAAATATGCCCCTTTGGAAGTAATATAATATCTGAAAGCTTTTCCATTTTTTTTTTTTTTTTTTTTTTTTTTTTTTTTTTTTTTTCCATTGAAGTAGTTACAGTACATACGAATGTATATGAATAATGTACATATTTTTTTCTTTCAGGTTTAGGAGATTTGGAATTTGATACGAAAGCATATGCATATGGGATATTCAGTGTTTTTGTTCAAGGCCTCTACCTTACTTTAGCTCAAAGGGTTTTAGAAGATATGTCTGCATTAGATGTCTTATATATTAACTCTTATAACTCTAGTCCTTTCTTCATTATTTTGTGCTTACTGTTTGAAATTCGGGAAGTGACTCAATACAATGGATTCTCAGGTTCAGTATTGTAAAATATCTAGCAACTTTTAAAGCGAATTTTTTATAATGCTTCTTATTTTGTTTGAGAAAGGCCATGTTAAATCTAACAAAACATTTCTTAGGGTTTTCCATTATTTGTTTTAAATAAATAATAAAAATTGTATTCTCTTGCTATTTCACAGACACTGTAAATGTTAAATACTAAATTTAATTTATGAATGATATTGAAGTCTGCAATTTTCTGCTTTAAAGTTTAATGACGAAATTCTAATTTATTTTTTTCCCTTCTTCCAGATCCTGCTTTTGTATTGTGCTTTGGTATTCAAGCATGCATGGGAATTCTACTCAATTACTCATTATTTCTTTGTACTGCAAAGAATTCAGCTTTGACTACCAGTTTAGTTGGAATACTGAAAAGTGTTTTACAGACTGTTATTGGACTTTTCACATTTGGTGGCATAAAACTCAATTTAACAAATGCATTTGGTATTAGTCTAAACCTGTTTGGAGGAATTTTGTATTCTTACTCCAAATATAAACAGACTATAAAAGATTCAAACAGTATAAAACCAGTTTAATTAGATGTTAGGTATTATGTATTGAATAGGAGAAAATGCCTTCAGTTCCCTTGATAAAAAAGATGTAGCAATTAAAAATTGTGTCATAATCATATAGAAAATTTATAAAATAAATAAACACTTAAATTTTAAAATTTTACAAAAGCTTCAGTTTAAGCTTGAAAAGTTCTTCAGTTTAACAGCATATGTAGAACTTGCATGTGTTGTAATGAATTTGGAAGTCTTTTTCTTTATTACCTGTAAAACATTTTCAGATGTTTACAGTATAATAAACATGATAATTTATTCATTTTTAGTTCTTAACAAAATTATTAATTTTTTTTTTTTTTTTTTTTTTTTTTTTTTGGTACCATTTTACCTGTAATTAAGTATTGGTCACATTACAACACTGAGCCCTTCATTGCTTTAATAAGAATTTTTAAAAAATTATGAACCTTTATAGTGTTAATATTAGTTAGAATGATGCACATTTCAACTGTATTATTTCATATACTGCATTGAGAGGGCTATATAAGCACTGATTTACTGAAAAATTAATTTTCTTCATTTTAATTACAGTAGGTGCTGTTTAATGTGTCACATTTGTCCATGACTATTTTCATAGCATTTAGGGATGAGAAAAATATCGTTCAGAATATCAATAGAATTGAATTAATATAAATATGAAACACACAAATACAGCATTTTAATTAAAGAAAATGCCACTAATAGTTGATTGTCTTCAACTGTTATGCAAAAGTTGTTTCTGGAAATTATTTAAGTTGTACCTTACCTCTAATTTTAGTACTCATACAGTATGACTTATTTCAACATTTGTAGAAAATTCACCGATTTCATTATCTTCTTCAGAAAATTTATCTATTGATGTCCTTGGATTAGTTTCAGAGAGTGTTTGGCAAATAGCTTTTATCGCTGATGATGCAACTTAAGTTTCATCAGTATCTACCCAAATATTAAATTCCTCACAATAGAAATGTTGTTTTTAATTCTTCAACTTCTAGATCCTAATTTGTTAAAAGGTTAACATGCTTTGTTGTCTTTTCTGAGGTACAGACTGAAGTTAAAGAAATGCAGCACATTAAACTATTTTTCCTTACTAATTCATTTACACTTATATCCATGTAATCTAATATGGTCTTTATAAAGGACTCTAAAGCTCATTTTGTAGGGTCTTTAGGTTTATCGAAACCTAATGACTACATGTATTGAATTTACCATACATGTTGACGCAGCAACTCGATCATTGACTCAAGTCATTCGATGTTTTGATGCATCTTTTTCTCCACCATGATTGCGTCTGTTAACAATGTTTTCTCTTTTCTTCCAACAGATATACCAGCCATCTGTTGCAACAAAATCATATTTCCAATTTGTATGGCTATTTCTTCAACTTTCTACCATATTAATGGAGTGCTGACTGCCACATCTTTAACACTTGTAAATCAATTCTTGAATGCTTTTCTAACACTAAGATTTTTCTCATTACACATCCATGTCATGTTTCAACTTTAGTTTTGCTTTGATTTGCAAATAATACCTTCACAATCCTTCAAAATTTTATGTAAGAGGAGTTGAAAAACATTTAACTTTAAAGCAGCATTCTGTTAAATAACTACACAGAATAAAAAAACTGAGCATTTTATAGAACAGAACATTCATAAAAATGTAAAGCTTATAACAAGCAAAGGGATGTTTGGGAGCAAAAAGGAAGTTATTTAGAATTCCATTTTGTTAAACCGGTTAGTTCAGACAGTCTTCCTAAAACCTGGAAAACGAGGTTCTTTGCAAACTGGTACGCAAAATTAAAAGACTCTACGAATTATGTATTTTTTTTACTAGTATAAAACCAAAGGTTCCGAAGATTTATGCAAATACTCAGAGTCGAATACGTAAGCGTACACGTGTGCTTCTGCCGAGCTTGTAATTGTGGAGGGGATATAAGCGCAGAAGTGGTTTTCGGCGATTTTTGCGTTCATTCTCCTTCACGACATTTGTCGAATTTCTCGCAAAAGTTGGGTCAATTTATAAGGTGTCGGGTAAAATAAATGGCCATGGATATATGGATGACGGAATGAGATGGAAAATGGTCGATAGATGGGAGTCATGCCAGTCACAAGCGCAGGTGGCTACCTCAGCATAATGCCAAGTGTCGTCTGCAGTTTGTGGAAACAGTTTCACGACACTGAACCATATCAAAAAGTCGACTAGGAGCGAGCGACAGCGACGTATGAGGATCGTTATTTGGCACTTTCAGTGCGGTGACACAGGACTGCCACAGGTTCACAGCTCTCAAGTGAGCTGCATGCTGCCACTGGAACCCGAGTTTTACAGCCCAAGGCTTTACATTTCCCCAATGTTAATGAGATGGGGCTCTATGCCAGTAGACCCGCTGACTGAAGCACACTAGAGAGCACGTTTAGCATGATGCAGACAATATACATCTTGGGCCAGATTTAATTGAAGCACTAAGCTATTTACATATGAGTAAAGATTCAACCTAAACACTGATTCTCGGCACAAACGTATCTGGAGAGGGAGCCCGGAGCATGGTACCATCCCTCCCTCATCACCAGTTCTTACAGACCTATCTGCTTACTCTCAGCATGGGGCAAATGACAAGATGCTTACGCAGAGATTAACGTATTACCTGGTCAAAAACAAACTACTAAACCCCGCCCGATACGGGTTTACTAAAGGGCGGAGCACCACCGACGCCCTCAACCGTCATCTTAAAGAACAAACAAAATAACCTCCATACGTGTATAACATGGCTTGACGTAGCGTCAGCATTCTATAAACTATGATGGCCAGCGCACAAGCTACCTCACAGAACGTCAAGTGACCTACAAAAAAGAGACCTTAAATATTACGATGAATTACCACAAAGGAGCCCCGCAGGGGTCTAATACCGGACCCATCCTGTGGAGCATAATTGCAGATTCAGCGCTAAATATCAACTTTGGAGACTATGCCAAGATACAAGCTTACGCCGACGATATTATACTCATAATAGACGGAGGCAATATGACAACAATAAAGCGTAAAGCTGACCCAGCACTCAAATTGCTTACAAAATGGAGTCAAGACAACAAACTGTGTTTCAGTATTGAAAAGACACAGATGATAGTCTTTCCAAAGGGCTCTAAAATATACCGGGAATCCAACACGCATAAAGTGGAAAGGGCATCCACTGCGACGCCAGGATGCCATTAAATACCTCAGATTCACGCTTGATAAGCATGAACCTTATAAGAGATAGACTAACCCAGTGGGCGGAGCGTGCGTCACCCGCATGTCCGCAAGAAAGAGTAGGGACGATCTGGCTTACTTTAACACGGAAACCTATGGCGTTTGTATCACATAGCTGATTTTAATTATTAAATGTGATACGTTGTATAAGTGATGAGATTATGAAAGTCATAGTTTTTGCAAATAAAATTTAATATATCTCATTAAAGCACTTTTTTCCCACGCGTAATTCTTGTACAAACATCTTTGGTAAAACGATAAAAATTCTAAACGCAAAACTTATGAATTTATTTCTGTGTACAAATAAAGTAAAATTAAGTAATATTGATAGCGCATGATGCTTTGAAACAAATAAGGTAAAATTAAACAAGATCTGATAGTTTTCTGTGATTTTATTCATCATTTCTGATAATTCTGATTCAGGCAGTAGTTTTTAAAATTATTATACCATAACAAGACGATCATTTATTTGATTATATGATCATTAATTATTAACATTACAAGATAATTATTTATTTTAGTAGTTCATAAAATTCGGAGCATAAACCTTTCTCAGTGCAATGAGGAAAAAAAAGATAAACTCTGGAAGCATTCAGATTTGATTTTATATTACGCCCAAAGAAACTCTGGAAGCATTCAGATTTCATTTTATATTACGCCCAAAGGAGTGTTTTTTGTAACGTTTTGTGTGTTACTTTTATTTATTAAATATCATGTTCTTCGCAAGTAAACCACATAAAATTCAATTCAAGAGCATATCTCAAAATATTTGAAAATGGCATATCTTCAGAATTTCCGCGCTGGAGATAAAAATTTTATTTTCTGTACAGGTTTGCCATTGCTCTCTTTGAACTAGTTGAGTTTGTTAATCAAAACTTCATTAAAGTTACAAAATATAAAATGGATTAAAACAAATTCGAAATTAGGCCGTCCAGTGCCCATGTTCGGGTGGAGGATTACGTTATTCAAAATTTGATGGCTCTAAATTCCGTCGTTTTTTCACAATGCGAGAAACATACATGCATTCATGCAGATTCTTTATTATTTAATTTCTTTAAATATAATACTGGGCGATAATATTTGGTGGCAACAGTTTGCAAAGTGAAACGGACGTTTATAGTGAAACAAAGGTAAATGCCGTTTCGAAACTAATAGCTTTGAGCTGCCGCCCCTTTGGGCTAATAAAATAAATTCACGATAAATAAAAAAAATTTAAATTTCGTTATGCAGAACTATTAATAAATTTAAAAACATAATCACTATAAAATACTAGCACAATTAATTATTACAGTTAAATACAATTTTTAACATTAGAATAAATGCATAAAAATTATTAAAGTGTTAAAATTGTTTATCCCTATGATGTATTATGAAATATTATTGAAATAAAACTCCTTTGTAGAATATTATGCTATAATATTCACCTGTAAATTGTAAATTTGTAAGAGAAAATTGTTTGTTTGAATTTTTCTATTAGTTCAGATTTAAAATATTATTTTTTAAAAGAAGTAGATGCAAATTTCGGTACTTTTCCGTATTGCTGGCGCAAACGATAAAGTCGCCAATAATGAATGGTACAACTGATGCCAAACGGAATATCTTCGCTGGTAACCTTTTGCGCTTCATTTTCAAAACACGTCGCAGCCATTTCTTATCAGATTGATTGTTTCTTTCAATACTGGCATTCAAATATATAGAATTTTTACGAAATAGTTAAAAATTGTATGCCTTAAGACCATTCGCGGTAATTAAGTCAATTAGGAGGCAATCACACCTCTCACCCTAAGACAAAAATATAGAAAAAGCAAAGTCAAGAGTTAAATTCATCAATTCAAATGAAAATGCACTAGCCAAGTAAAGCACTGCGGTTTTACATATTTTCTGAGTAAGCTATTCGTACGAATTGAAATAATTCTTGCATTTAAACTTGTATTCCAAATTAAAATTTAACTTGAAATTAATGCAGATACTTACTGAGAGAATTAGATTTTTGTAGTTTACGTGAGATGAGATCACTTGGGGTCATGTGATACGAACCGGCGAATCAGGCTGTTGAACCATGAAAGCATAGTAAATTCTTAAATTAATGCCTTTTTACAAATTGTCTTTATTTATTGGCTTTTTACAAAATTTTAAACCATATTAAAATGTTTATGCCTTCAAAATAAAAAATTCTATGAACTAACATTTTTATGTGTATACTGCATGCTGTCGCCAACAAAGTCTGCTTGGCGATATTTGCGCCGGCGAAACGGAAAAGTACCCAAATAGCATAGGAAAAGCTAAAAAAATATCCAAACCTGAAAGCATGCAACAGCTTTATAATTATTTAGAACATTAATTATGCTTGATAAACATACTAAATTTTTTTAAATCAATCTCAGTTTCAAAAATAAAAATATCTAAAAATTATAATTTGTGAAATGAACCACCAGCTTTTTCTTGAAAATTATACGCGCTGCAACAGCCAACTATTGTTAAGTTTCTGCAAGCCGTCCCTACTTCTCCAGATGTGGTCAAAGTGATAGCCGGAAATCCGCCAGGACAAGGGAGAAAATCCATTTGGGTTGGTCTATTTCCTATAAGGTCCATAGCCGGCACCAATCGGAGAATTCATTCATGAGGACTTTCGTAAACGAGAGAAAACTGGAATTGTCTATCTTGGCATGACGGGCTTATTTACAAGTTCATGCGGCTTGGTTTTTCGGCGCAACTCATTAAAATTATGAAGTCGTACCTGACGGGTAGATCTTCTCGGGTGCGAGTTCGCCATGAATACTCAACTCCCCGACCGATCTGTGCTGGGGTCCCGCAAGGAAGTTTGCTCGGACCTCAAATGTTCAACATTTTCCTAAATGTTACCTAAGTCACCTAATGTCGATCTAGCTTTATATGCGGACGACACAGCCATCATGAACCAACATTCCAATACCTCCACGGTAATTTCTGCACTGCAGAATTACCTTTCAAGCCTAGAGTTCTGGCTCGGACTGTGGAAGATCAAAATTAAATGTCGCTAAATGTGCTGCCACTTTATTTATCCGAAGTACTTTCCCAAATTTACCTAACTTGCAGTTCTTCGGAGAAAAAATTCCCTGGGTTCCTACTTATAAGTATCTAGAAGTGATACTTGATAAAAAAAAAAAATTAACGTAGCAACGTCACATCCAAAAATTGATTTCCAATGAGAAGGTTGTCAAAACCCAGTTACTACTTTTTTTTCGCTAGAAATAGCGACCTGTCCACGAAAAACAGGATTTTGCTCTATAAATCAATGATAAGACCAATTCTGACATATGGTAGTCCTGTATGGGACGCAGCAGCAATTATGAACAGGAAACATATCCAAATTTCTCAGAATATTATGCTACGGCAAATTTATAAAGCTCCTTGGTTTGTTACGAATGAGGACATTCATAATGCAGCCGAAATTCTCCCATAACGCGCTTCCTTTTTCCCAAGAGACATTGCTATGGAGACGAGGGGCCTCGAAGGTTTCACTACACTCGTTCGCGTGCTCTCCCCCCCCCCGCCTGAGTGAATTCGCTGATCTTTCCGCTTCCTTCAGGGTCACTCTTCTCTTTATCCTGTAATCGGGCAATCTTATTTCTTTCAACCGTAAGCGGTTGTTAACTGACTTTAAGCACGCTTTTTTTCCCATCTTAAAAGGGTTCTAGTGCATTGATTATTATTTTGATTTAATTTTGACATAATCTCACTATGAAAATTAATACTATTTTTCATTAGTTGACATAACACTTAAAGCTAAAGTAATGATTTTGTATTTATAAAAATTTCTCCTCAGAGACATTGCTGGCCGTGTCTCTTTAAATCAAACCCGCCTAACGAGTTCCCGCTTCTCCTCCCCTCCCAGACCGGAAGCACTTGCGACATGAAATTTTTCGCGAGTGTTTCCGCTCTCAGGTTTTTAACACCACATGACCATTAATCAAGGAAACGTCGATGCTCGTCAAAATTCATTATGTAACCCCCTCAAAATTGATTCTGGCCCTTTTTCGACACAAAAAATTTACTAAATTAAGTCCTTCAATGTTTTTACTTTTTTTCACTGTGGAAGGCTGTTACTCTTTTGTTAAATTTAATATTTGGCACTAAATTTTATCTCTTTGCGGAACCCTCTTTTTGGTGATAAAAATAATTCTTTGATGTGGGGATAAAAGCAATAAGCCTAAGTGCCTCGTAATAGAACCCTTCCTTGGTCCTTGGTCAAGGAGGAAGGAAGTGCAAGTTACGGAGTTCATAGGCAATTACGCCTTTACCTCCACATCTTCAAAGGAAATTACATCATCAAAAAGAGGGGAATGTCAAATAGGGTAAAAATTTTGAAAAGCCGAATGACTTGGAATAAATGCCTTCACACTGAGTAAAAAAAAGGCAAAAAACTCAGAAGGTCTTAATTTTGCGCCGAAAAACAGCCAGAATAATTTAGATAGGGCAGCCATAAAATTTAGACTAGAAAAATAAAAGGTGAAGTTTCCTTGAACCTTGATAATCATGTTTTGCATACGTCAGATGAAGAATACGCAGGGAAATTCCGATGCGCGTTCTTCGGGGTGGGAGGGAGGGGGAACCTGTTTACAGGTCGAAAAAGTAGTTCTGCCAGTGATCAGCTGGGAGGGAGAAGTTTCGTTTTTGACCGCTATTCAATGAGGTATTTAAAGGCCTAAAATGACGCTGTTAAACGCCTGAGAAAGTTCCTTTTTAAGGAAGACAGAAGCTGTAATTAAAAATCTTTTTCAGTTTAAGTCAATTGATAAGTTAAAATATTTTAAATCAGTCCTATTTGACTGTGATGTTTCTTATTAAAGAAACTTTAAAGGGGGTTCCTCGAGTTAATGCTGTGTGCATTAAAGAACTTTAGAGGCGGGGGGTTAAGGAACGAGAGGTAGTTATTCACGTGGCTGTCAGTGTGCTCATATCTAGCCCGTTTAAATTGGAGAGCTGAGTATTCCTGGTTAAAAACCGCTCTGGGTCTTTTCCGGGAAGAAGCAACAGCAGGATCGTATACGGCTATCATATGAAGCACAGGATTTGCAACACGTTGAATACTTTTGAAAAATTTTTCCGAAAGTCGCTGTATATGGCGATTAATGGGCAGAATTTTGAGGCCATTATGAATCTCTTCGTTCCGTACGAACCACGGAGCTTTTAAAATTTGCCGAAGCATTTTAGATTGAAAAATATGGACATGTTTTCTGTTAGTCAGTGCAGATGGGCCCCAGACGAGACACGCATATGTAAGAACAGGCCTAATCATTGATTTGTAGAGCAAGATTTTGTTATCCGTTGACAGGTCGCTATTAATAGCTAAAAGGGGGCGTAGGGCGGTTTTGACAGCTGTCGCACCCGCTATGATTTTGCGGATGTGAGGCTGCCAAGTTAATTTTGAGTCTAGTAAAACACCTAGATATTTGTAAGAAGAGACCCAGGGAAGAGTTTGGGCGGGGAGAGGGTTCACCGAAGAGCATTAAATTAGGTAAACTTGGGGTATTTCTTCGGATGATAGTGGCAGCACATTTTGCGACATTAATTTTGATTTTATACAGACCGAGCCAGAGTTCTGAGGTCGAAAGGTAACTCTGCAATTGGGAGATTACCTGGAGGGTGTTGGAGTGTTGTGAAATGATGGCTGTATCGTCTGCGTATAACGCAAGATCGATATTTGAGGCCTTAGGAATATCATTTACATAAAGGTTAAAGATTCAAGGGCCAAGGAGGCTACCTTGAGCTACACCAGCATAGATTGGGCGGGGAGAGGAGAATTCGTGGTTAATTCGCACGCGGAAACTACGTCCGGTCAAGTACGAGTTAATAATTTTAATGAGGTGAGCCGAAAAACCAAGCCGCATGAGCTTGTAAATAATCCTGTCATGCCAAGTCCTGTCAAAGGCTTTGGCCACGTCCAAATAGACAATACCAGTTTTCTCTCGCTTACGAAAGCCTTCATGAATGAATTCCACAACACGGAGTAACTGGATTGGTCCTTGGTCCAATCGGAGGTTTTATGTCAGCCAATAGGAGAGCAGTAGTACTTCTTATGATTCTGCGGAGTATGATCACATTCACATAAAGACGCTATCACATACGCTATTTGTTGCTGGAAACACGACGAAAGAAACATTTCTCCGAACCGCAGCTCCGCGAAACCGGGTTACCATCTTCACTTGGTAAACAGGTTAAAAGCCAAACAGGAATCAGTTATCGCTCAAAATGGCGAAAGAGACATCTCCTTTCAAATTCCGTCTATATATAAAATATATTTTGTAATTATTTTAATACTGTTGGCTCAATATCTTGGCAAAATGTCATGTGTTTATTACATGAATTGTTACTTTTAAATTGTATATGTTTTTGCTTCGATTCTTGTAATTATCTGTCGCATATGTTTTTGTAAATACTTCTACATCGTATTCAGTGATTTGTCGTTGTTTCTGATTTTATTATTGTAAACAATATTTTTGTATCCATATATTTATTTAATAAATTTATGTATGCAATATAATGTCATTTACTGATATACAGAGTTCGTACACATTTCTGCACACGGAAATTAAGGACTTTTAAGAACCACTAATGAAAAAATTAAGGACCTATGAGCAAATGGGGACTGAATAAATTCAATTAAAAATATTATCTATGCCTGAATTTCACTTTTGTAATACAATCCTAAAATAAAATAGATGCCTAAATAGTATGTATTATTACTAAACATAAATTAATTAACATAATTATTAATAAGCTTGAGAATAAAATTAACTTTATGCAATTTATCAAGTAGCATTAAATATTTTACACTTATAATAGTTGGTCATATTTGAAAGAACATAAGTGACATTTACGTTTTACTAACAGTTAGCTTTATGTTGATTTTTTTTTTTTTATGTCTTATTTTGTCACATACTTGGTCAGTCTAGAGGCTTAGTAAATAGCAGGTAGATTTTATGTCAAACAGCATAGGTTAAAATGAGAAGATCATAATGAGCATTATTCATAACAAAAGACTGGATGTTGTCACCGCTGCTGCTCGTCTAAAGAGAGACTGCTGAAGAACAAACCTGAAAGGCGTGATGTAGGCACAATGTGTAACGTGTATACGAGCCAGTTTCCCTTAGAAAGTCCTCCACGAAGGCATCCCTTCCCTTAGGCAGATAGCCCTCGTGTGCTTTGCCATAATTAAATACACCAAACACCTGATGTAGGCACGATTGGCAAGTGTTGAAAGTTAGTCAAGCCCTGTTTGATGCAGTTAGTGTCATAGCTTCATGTGGAGTTCCAGGGGTTGTAACCCAGTTAATATACTTTAAGGTTTCAATAAGCCATTAAAGCAGCAGAGGTGATAAGATATATTGTATTATTTTAAGTCGTAGTAGATACAAAGCATAAGTTTTACTTGAATTTTTACATTTTTGTATTTTATCTTGTGACCACAGTGAGAATTAATGAAACACAATAACTCGCTTTAATATGTAGAGATACTTTTCAAGGGTAAGCAGATAGTTATAAATAACTAAATTAGGTAGTTTAATAACCTTAGTCATTGTGGATTTACATGACCACTATTAAATTTTATTTTTTTAACAATATTTGTTAAAAAAGCCATATTAAAATCAAAATCTAATAAAATTTCACAGTTTAAAATACATGTAATTTATGAAATTGATTCTTAAATGATATTAGGATAATAACACATTAAAAGCTACAAAATATTTATGTTTTGTAGCAACAACGCTCAATAAAATATTTATCCGTCATTTTAATTTGAAGCCTTCCCAGACATTTTGGCTAGTTTATACCAATGTCCTTCTCTTTAAGAATATTTTCTAATAATTATAGATTTGTCTTAATATGCAAACCAGTGCTTTCGCTAGTATCTGCGTGCTTTATCTCCTAACTTGCCAACCTCTCCACAATGTACCTATGAGGGTTTACTTGATCTGGTAAAAGTTAAATAGTCCAAACGCCCGACAGACTTGAAGCATATTATCGCTATGTCTGAAAGTAACTACAATATCAGACAAAGGTTTAAATAAGCCTCTTTATTTAAAAAGAATTTAGAACATAAAGGCATGTTCTGATGCTAACAAAATCAATTACAGCTCACGGTGACGTAATTAAACAAGAACAGTCAAATTCAAACTAATAATGAGGGCCCACCAGCGGCCGAGCGGCAAAGTCACTGAACATTGCTAGTTCGGTTCGAGGTTCGAACCCGCGAACGGACTGGTTGCATGGGTGTTTTCGTGGTTTTCCCCATGTGTAACGTGTAGGCGAGCCAGTTTCCACGAAGGCATCCCTTCCCTTAGGCAGATAGCCCTAGTGTGCCTTACCATAATTAAATACACCAAACTAGTGGTCGAAGATTATACAATTTAATTTTAATTTTAATTTTAATTTAATCTGGCTCAGTAACTCTATCATTGGAGGAAATCGAAATCGGAAATTATACTAAAGGTTGAAATCATAAACAATTGGGTAATTTACATAATAATAACTGCACATATCTTTGAAGAATAATTTTCTTTATATATTCAGTTTCTTTTTTCAACACGTTTTCCTTTTCATTTTAGAATTTTTGGATTTAATTAAGGATTTCTGTTATTCTAAAAAATACTAAATGCATTAAGAATGTACAGAAAAAGCGGCTAATTTGATTTCTTTAGTAATAGAAAAATCGAGAAATGGCAAAATTTTAGAATTTAGAGCAGGCATTGTAAACAGAATTTAGAAAGGCACTAGGCAACAGAATTTAGGATCCACAGAGATTGCATCAGGTGGGAAAATGCCTAGTGCCAGCTATGTGTATGATGCATTAAGACATATTAGATGAATCTTTTAAATTGTAAGTTTTCAGTTTCTTTATTAATAAAAAAAAATACCTTTCTATAATGCCTGCCCATGTCATAAGATTAGAAGCATTTTCGATATATTCCATGCTTGTGTCTAGTAAAATGTAAAGAAAATAAAGGGAAGACAAACATGTTAAGGTTCTAGTATCAGAAGTAAAACATTGAAATATTATGTTTTCATTGTTCTTCCAGACGTTCTCAGTGAGAAATTTATTGCAAACTTTCTGTAAAACACACCCATTACGTGTTGATACCACGGAGACATTTTTCATTTTGTCACATATTTCTTGAATCTTCTAGAATCATGGGTCTATAAATCTTGCCTACAAATCCTTTTAAATTTTCCAAGCTACAATGTCTAAAATCCTAAAGAAAAATTATTCCTACCATTTCTAAAACAGCAAAAAGCCAGAAATCTTTTGAAAAAAAAGAGAGGGAAAAAGTGTAAAAATAGAGAAACTGATGAATTTTCTGAGAATTTTGAATATTCTGAGACAATTAAACGCTTACTATGGAAAAAAGAAGGCATTTTTAATTAATTACATAGATAATTTTGCTTTTGCTAAGATCTGTTTCGTAAATTATGCTTTATAGCATTATGCCTTATTTATTTTTCAGATTGAAAATATTGTATAATAAGTTGCCAAAATGAAACTTCATAATATGACAGCGAAAAATAAAAATGTTTTATCTTAATGTTATTTTTTAAATATAATTTCAATATATTACCATTATTTTACTGTAATTTATCAATATTACGATGTTTTAAAAAAAAATCGTCGAAAAATTCTCAGGTCTCGGAATTAAAAAGTTTCTATATAAACTGATCTTAAAATCGCCAAAATGTTGAAAAGTCGCCAAATTTAGAACCGTTTAATAAAAGAATTCACATCCCCAAAAGCGAAAATTTTAAAAGCTCTTTATTAGAAAAAATGACTTATAGACGAAATGCATATGCTTCACTTCTTGCTTAGAAACTCGAGTATACCATCATTTATACTAGAAACAAATTATGACTCATGAACCCACTCAAAAGATAACCATATTGTTGCGTGCGTACGGGTTCGTTATGAAATAAATGCACAAGTCCGATGAAAAATGAACAAAAATTTATTATCACAACAAAAATGCTTAAATTTTCTCAAATTATCATGCAGTATTACAATATCTCACAGTAGTTATCTTTTAACTACTCAAATGTCCAATAGAACGTAATTCAAAACAGCTCAAGAACGCTAATCCGCGAATTCGCTACAATCAACAAGAGCAGTTCTCTAAACAACAACAAACTAAGCAACAACTACAAACTGAGATGTTTTCCTCCTTTTATAAGATTTTAAAATCACGCGCTAGAATTTTCCAGCACTTTCTCGAAATCAAAAAGAGATATTTATTTATTTAACGCCCGCGCTCTTGTATTTTTAATTTTTCCGGCTTAGCTTTCTTTTAATATTCGTCACGCGCTGCACTGCGCGAGAAATAAAACCATTTAATTTATAATTGCACTAACATTAGCTTTTTAAATACCAAATTCGTAACAATATCTACGTCATTGAATCGCCAAAAATATTTCTCCAAAATGCTAATTCACACTCAAAATGGCAGTAAAACTGACAGAAATTTCAGATGATTAAAATTAAGGACCTTCTGCTGATTTTGGCCAAAATTAAAAACTTTTAAGGACCAAAAATCGTTTCCAAAAAATTCAAGGACTCTTAAGGACCGTATGAACCCTGTTTCATCGAAAGTGACGATATGGTCCAGAAATGTTTCCTTGCATTTGACTCAGCTCATGTGGCACCCAGCGACCGACCAGAGCTCTTCGCTTCTTGATTGTCATAGTCATCGTTTCTGAACTTTCGACACCAAATCTTCACAGTATCACATGATACAACATTAGTACCTAAAACTGTACACAAAATTTGGTGATATTCATTAGCTGACTTTCTGCAAAAATCGATTCCAAAAAATTTAAGGACTTTTAAGGACACTTAAGGATCGTACAAACCATGGATATATGTTATGTGATGAGTGAAAAATATTTATTTTATCCCCAAAATGTTAAATATTTCGCAAAGGCTACTTGTTCACTTGTTTTGCTTAAATTCCCAAGTAAATTACAAATGCAAAGGTTGTGTGTAAATTTTAATGACTAGCTTAATGCACAAAATGCACTTCAATTATTTTTCAACTGTGTTGTTCAAAAATTCTCACCAAATTTGTTACCTCAAGAACTATTTATTACTCGGAAATAACTATCTATATCTCTTTAGTTATTTATGACTCTACAATAATTAAATAATTCCTTTACTCATACTCTCAAATGAGGAAAACAAAAGTTACACTAACTCTCTAAAAAGAACAACAACATAGTATGTTGCCATTCTCTGAAACATAAATTGTTACAAAACATAGATAATAATAATATGAATAGATAATGAATAAGAAAACCTATAGAGTAAAGTAAACGATTACATCTGCTTGAAGCTCGTGCAATATTACTCAGAACTTGCAGTTAGAAAAAAATATAAACCAAAATATTAGAGTCAAAATATTGTTCATCCTCCCACCTTGCAATATGAAATTCGGGATTGAGTATTGCAAAATAATAAAAAATTAAACATTGTTCTCACAAGTCCAATCTATGAGGAACTCTAATTGTCCTTCCTGATTTGGTTATCGTGGGCGATTTTAAATGGGTATGGATTATTCTATTTGTTTCTACAGGTACATCATCAATTGGAGTTTGCTCTGCCGAAATATTTTCGCATCGTTGACTTCCGCTGAACTTTGATGGAAGTTCCTCGGCAGTCGATAATTCCAAAGGATAAAGATTTTGTACAGCTCTTATGACTTCTCCATTTTGCACTTTAATTCTGGCTCGTCGACTTTCACTGTCAGTACCTGGAAATAATTGTATGATTTTACCAAGAGGACAATTTAATCTCCTTTTGTCATCGCTTCCAATTAAGACAATGTCTCCTTCTTTTAATTTACAACTTCTAGCAAATTTTTTGCTTGTTGTTTTCAAAACGGATGACATAACTCTTCTTCCCGCTAATATCCAAAATCTTTCTGTTAAGGAATTTAGAACGTGAGAAACTCCAACATGTCTTTTCAACTTATATTCTTCCATTATTAAACTTCTTATAAGAAGATGATTACTTGGCAAAATAGCAGGAGTTCTGAACTCAGATGTATCTTCTCTTTGAAATATCACTGTTTTAGTTCTGATGATCCCACAATCAATGAATGGATTAAGACTTAAAATCCGTTTATCTTTGTTAGCATAAATTTAGGTATTTTGCATAATGAAACTCGAAAGGCATACGAAACGAACGTGCGCCAAGATATATATTGGCAAGAGAAAGTAAAGTTCGCGTACAATGCAGTATATTTGACTTTCACTGCCAAAGGTCTAATTCAGTTAGTACTTTCTCTTTTCAGGTACGGTGTCAAAGTATGTTCCTGTTTTTTTCTTATTACCTAAATAGGTATGCTTGAAGATGTATGACTTATATTTGTATGTAAGTTATCTCCTTTTCGATAATTCAGTGTTTTAATGTCTGAGAAGATTATTACTTTTTGTTATGCTTAAGTTAAGCAAAATTCTCCTATTTTATTAAATAAAGATTTCGTAGTTAATTTTTTGACTTATATGATTCTTTAATGAAAACTGCGCCTGAGGAAACCTACTCATTACGCCTTCAGTGCTAATGCACAAACCAACAAAAGATTATGAGACTGAGTAGGGTAATTGCCTTGTGGAAATGCTTCTAAAAAAACCAAATTCCAAATTAAAAAATCTAAAATTAAAATTTTGTAATGTTGTAAGATTCCAGGGGCATAAAATGTTAAAACTCTTTGTTGAAAATACTAGTTACAAAGTTTATAAGAATAATTGTAACAAATAATAATGTCTATTCTAAAAGAATCAATTTGTATAGAAAAGTTAACAGATGAAAATTACTCAGTGTGGAAATTTAAAATAGAACAACTTCTAATAAAAGAAGGTTTAAATGATGTTGTATTCGAAGAAAAACCGGGAACTGTTTCTGATATTTGGTTAAAGAATGATCGTAAAGCTTTAATATGCCTAAACATTTCGGATTCGCAAATTATCCATTTTTTGCATAGTAAATCTGCAAAAGAAATTTGGCAGAAGTTAAAATGTGTCCATGAATGTGTAAATTTAACAAACAAGTTATTTCTTCTTAGAAAACTATATTCCATTAGATATAATGAAAGTTCTAAAATGCAAGAACATATCAAAGGAGTACTAGAATTGGCTGAAAAGCTGCGTAGTATAGGTGAAGAAGTTAAAGAAAATAACTTAATAGCAATATTACTATGTTCTTTACCAAATTCATACAACTTCTTAATAACTGCAATAGAAAGTAAATCGGAAGCTGAATTGTCGCTAGAATGTGTTAAAAACAAACTAATAGTTGAGTATTGTAGACGTGTGGAAACTAAGAAAGTTCAAAAATACGATTCAGTTGCTTTAAAAAGTAAAAGCGAAAATAAATCAAAGTATGTTACACGATATTGTACTTATTGTAAGAGAAATAACCACACGATAAATGACTGTTTTCATTTAAAACGCAACGCTAGAACTTCCCCGAAAACAGATGTAAATAACAGTAAAGTAAGAAATTATTCTCAAAATTAATAAAAATAATGCATGCCAAATAGCAAATATGCAAAGTGTAGAAACATAACAAAACTTAAATAAGTATCTTAAAAGTATTGAAACTGAAAATTCGCAGATTCAGTTTAATCAAGTTATAAAAGTGGAAAATAAACATGAAACACGCAAACGCAAGAATGGGTTATCGACTCAGGAGCCTCAACTCATATGACAAGTGATAAGAATTTTTTTCTCAGTTAAATGACTCTAATAAACAAACAGTAACTGTAGCCAATGGTGCTAAATTAAATTCTTATGGTATTGGTGAAGGCTATTTTAAAGTTCAAAACTTAAAGGGTCAGGTTACACAAATAAAATTAGAAAATGTATTATATGTACCAGGTTTAGATAGTAATTTACTGTTCAATCTGTTACGAATAAAGGTTGCATTGTTACATTTGATAGTAATAAGTGTTATATAAAGCGTAACAATATACTCGTAGCCGACGGCAACGCTCAGCAAGGTTTATATAAATTGACCGTAAACTCAATTGACAAGAAAGCATACTTAGCTAATGATGTTTCATGTTCTAATACGAACTGTATACTAAAATCAAAGATTAGGCCACAGAAATATAGATGCCATAAAAACACTTGAGAAAAATGATTTGGCAGACGGCATTAAACTTGGCAAATGCACTCATAGTGTGGAATGTTCTACTTGTGTAAAAGCGAAACTAACTGAAAAATCTTATCCCAAAACTGGTTTTAGATTTAAAAATCCACTGGATTTAGTGCTCACAGATGTGTGTGGGCCAATTGAAATCAACAACTTAGGAGGGAAAAGATATTTCGTAAGGTTCATTGATGACTATTCGCGTTATACTCAAATTTATTTTATTACTTCAAAAGATGAAGTATTCGACAAATTTAAACGGTATGTTGCATTGACAACAAATAAATTTAGAAAGAAAATAAAGGTTCTCAGATCCGACAACGGTACAGAATACTGTAACGAAACTACTGGAAATTATTTAAAGAAAATTGGTATTTTTCATCAAACTTCGGTTCCTTATTGTCCGGCACAGAACGGCGTCGCAGAAAGGAAAAATCGCTCGTTAATAGAAATGACAAAAGCTATGCTAATAAACTCTAAATTACCGAAAGGATTCTGGGCTGAAGCAGCAGCTACTGCCGCATATCTTCAAAATAGGTTACCAACTAAAGCCAGAGATAGAACACCATATGAATTGTGGAATGGTAGAAAACCAAACTTAAGTAGTAGTAGTCGTAGTAGTAGTAGGTTTCCTGGCGCAAAACCTTAATGATTATATGCGCCGAAACTCAAATATTCTTAAATACAAAGACATATAAAAACAAATGGACAAGATAAAAACATACTAGCATTAAAAAACAATGATGAAAATGATATGCAAAGATACAATGCTTAAAATAAACAAATACACACATCTCATATAATTATCACAAGTACAAAACACTAAGCCATCAAACATAGCACATATTAAAATGCATACTATTAAAAACAATAAGACAGGACAACAGACTCAAATTAAATTAAATAATAAATACAACCTTTGAACTGTCAACTGGCAGTCAACATAAAGACTTTGGACAGGAAATGTTCTAAATGCACCAGAAGAAATACGCAGGGCCTGATGATGAACAGGATCTAATTTTACTAAAATGGAAGGCCTTGCAGACCCATAGACAACTGAGCCGTAATCTAGTTTGGAGCGTATAAGTGCTCTATAAATCCGGAGTAACGAAGTACGGTCTGCACCCCAGGAGGTGTTCGCCAGGACTTTCAAAAGGTTCAGTTTCTTTCAAGTAAAGGAACAAATTTGAGTTGACCTCTTTCCCAATTATATGATCAAGAGGCAAGTCACCTTTCTTAAAATGTTTTAAACGAAGATTTTTAAGGTACGGACATTCTATTAAAAAATGGCTAACTGACATTACAGAATAACAGTTTGAGCACACCGGTTCACTGTCAGCTTTTAATAGATAACTGTGTGTAATATACGAGTGACCAATTCTCAAACGGGTCAATAAAACTTCCTCCTTCCGGTTCCTAGTGGGCTCCCAACATTCAATTTTTGGTTTGACCCTTCTCAGTTTATTTTCCGGACATCCAGACATCCCAGAGTTGCTGCCACTTTTTCAATAATCTGTCTTTGATGACTTTATGGATGTCACTAAAGGGGACGAGGCGATGTGTCAGATGAATTGCAGATTTAGCTGTAGCGTCTGCGAGCTCATTCGCTTTTATACCTACGTGTCCTGGAACCCAACAGTACAGGATGCAGTACCCACGGCTTTTTAATTTAAGATTAAGGATTAAAATGTCAACCACGATGGGGTTCTGAGTATTGTAATATAAATTTAAGGGTTTCAAAACACTAAGTGAGTCTGTATATATAATGAAATTTCTTTGATGTAGCTTTGAAATAAAAGAAAGCGCATAATAAACAGCATTTAATTCTGAGGTAAAAACGGAGCAGGCATCATGAAGTCTTCTACCCTCCATGTGGTCTTCAGTAACAAAGGAGGCACCAACATGTTCTGCTGATTTTGACCCATCCGTGTATACAGGAATGTAACTAGAGTATTTGTGCCTGTGGTCAGAAAAAAGTTGTTTGTACACAAACTCATTAGTGTCTTTCTTGCCTAAATGTTGGAAAATATCTAGAAACCGAATCTGAACGTCCTCCCAAGGTGGGATTTCAAAATACTTTGCTGGCTGAGTAGTGAGATCTCTCATGTGGTATTTCTCGAGTAGTGAGTTAACCCTAAGTGAGAAGTAAGGCACATGGGATGGTCTGGCCTGAAACAAGAACTTGTAACTGTCATCAATGTTAGAAACATTGTTTGGGTGATCAGGAAGTGACAACACATTGAAATGATAGCAGAGTGACAATTGCTCACGCCTTAAATGCAGCGACGGTTCGTGGCAGTCAACATAAAGACTTTGGACAGGAGATGTTCTAAATGCACCAGAAGAAATACGCAGGGCCTGATGATGAACAGGATCTAATTTTACTAAAATGGAAGGCCTTGCAGACCCATAGACAACTGAGCCGTAATCTAGTTTGGAGCGTATAAGTGCTCTATAAATCCGGAGTAACGAAGTACGGTCTGCACCCCAGGAGGTGTTCGCCAGGACTTTCAAAAGGTTCAGTCTCCTAAAACATTTCTTTCTTAGATACAGGATGTGTGGAAGGAAAGTTAATTTCCGGTCGAACATCACTCCTAAAAATTTTACTTCAGGTTCCTCTGGAATTTGTGATCCTTCAAGAAACAGCTCAGGCTCAGGATGGAGGTTGCGCTTCCTGCAAAAGTGTATGCATACTGTCTTCTGTTTAGAAAAACTAAATCCTTCTTTCTTTGACCATTCCTGGATCTTATTAAGAGCGGTTTGCAATTGCCTCTCTATATATCTCATGTCTGCACCTTGACAGCAAATGTGAAGATCGTCAACATATAAGGAACCTACAACGTAGGAGGAAGTTCTTTTAGAACAGAGTTGATTTTTAAGATGAACAAAGTAACGCTTAGTACACAGCCTTGAGGCACACCCTCTTGTTGAGAGAATACATCTGATACAGCAGAACCAATCCTAACTTGAAACCTTCTACCCTTCAAAACGTTTTGCAGAAATATTGGCAGGTTGCCGCGTAATCCAGCGGTGTGAAGATCAAGCAAAATCCCATGCCTCCATGCTTTGTCGTACGCATTTTCTATGTCAAAAAACACAGAGACTAGGTGGTTTCTATTGACAAAGGCTTTACGAATTGAGGTTTCCAAAAGGAGCATATTATCAACAGTCGTTCTGCCTTTACGAAAACCACTTTGATATTTGGATATTATATTGTTCTTTTCTAAATAATAGACCAAGCGGCAGTTTACCATTTTTTCGAAAAGCTTGCAAACGCAACTGGTAAGGGCGATGGGCCTGTAGTTGGTGGGATTCTTTGGATCTTTCCCTGGCTTAGGTATCGGAATGATTACTGCTATCTTCCATGCATTGGGAAAGTTATGCTCCTTCCACACTCGATTATACAAAGTGAGAAGGGCATTCAGTGACTTACAGGAAAGATGTTTCAGCATTTCGTAACTAATGCCATCTGGACCAGGGCAAGACTTATGTGTCTGTAATAAAGCTCTTCTTAATTCAGAATGGGAAAATTCGCAATTGTAAGGCTCAGAGTTGGCAGAGTTGAACTTAATAGGAATATTTTCAGCTTGTAGCTTAGCAGACAGAAATGTTGGGGGATAACTGCAGCCATTAGAGATGGCTGCAAAGGTTTCACCAAGGGTGTGTAAATGCAACGTATTAATTTTATTTAAAATGTATTTTCCCGATTGGCAACAACAGTTTTTTTCAGAACGATAATATTTTTTGAACTGTAAGTTTTTGAGCAGTAATGTTGACGGTAATGTTTCTGAATAAAGCAAGTATTTAACAATTAATGTTTGACGGAATGTGTTTTTAATAAAGGAACTAATTAAATGCTAACATTTCAGAAGTGGGATAAACTAGAATTATTATCTAGATTTAACAACGTATTGCCTTAACGTACGCTAAGCCTAAACTGAATGTGGAAACTCGCCAAAACTGAAAGTAGAAAGGTACGTGAATTTATAAACTGTTTATGTTATGTCTAAGTATTAAACGGAAAGAACTTAAGTATAATTATTGTATTAGTATTCGAAAATCGAAGTCTAAGATGGCTTATTTGGCAAGAGGCAAAAAATGTGATTTTAAAGAACTTGCTTTGGAACTTGATGTAAATGTCCATTCTGATATTAAAATTGTAGGCTTAAGAGATATGATTTTGAATAGTAAGAATTATAACGAAGACTTTACTAAACAAATGCTAGATAGAATTATAAATGATCGTTTAGACAGGGAAAAGTTAGAAATTTTAGAAAAAGATAAGCAAAGAGCATTTGAAATGGAAATTATAGAAAAAGATAAGCAAAGAGCATTTGAAATGGAAATAATAAAAAGAGATAAGCAAAGAACTTTTGAACTTGAAAAATTGAAAATAGAAGCGGAAATCAGAAGTAGTAATGTAAATTATTCTGTTTCTTCTAATGTTAGTAGAAGTAATATTTGTGATATGAGTAAATTAATGCATAAGTATGATTTGAATGAAGGTGATATAAGTTTTTATTTAGTTTCATTTGAGAGACAGGCACGACGTATTGGGTTAGAAGAACAAAACTGGGTTTCTCAGCTGTTGGGTCTATTGCCTTATGAAATAACTCAATTAATTGCCCGTGAATCAGAAGAGAAAGCTAACGACTATAAGCACGTTAAACAACTGCTACTGAGAAAATTTAAGTTAAGCCCTGAACAGTTTCGGCAAAAGTTCGTTGATCATATTAAAACGTTGCGTAATACGTGGAAGGACTTCACGTTTGAATTAAAAAAATATTTTGAAGAGTGGCTTGCTGGATTAAATGTAACAGATTTTGACTCTTTAAAACAACTAATTATTACTGATCAATTAAAGAAGAGGGTCCCCGCTGCTATCCGAGACCATTTCATTGATGATTGGTCTAAATTCATTAATTCTGAAGAGTTGGCTGAAAAACTAGATGAATATGAAAATATTCGTGCAGGGATAAAAGTACTTCAAGTAGAAAATAAAACTTTTAGGCATAATTTTAAGCCCAAATCTGGTTCTAAATTTTATGAAGGATCCTATAATCAGTATTCAAAACAAAGAAATGTTAAAGATTCCATGCAGACAGATGGTAATTTCAAAGTGGATTTTAAAAACAGTTTTGATAATAAATACAATCTGAGAGATAAATTTTATAAAACAGACGAAAAGAAAAGGGAATATAATCCTGGCATCCGCAATGAAAAGGGTGAACCGAAATGCTTCAATTGTAATGATTATGGACATATAGCGACGGATTGTCCTCAGCCTAAAAAAGAAATTATTTGCAGGAAATGTAAGGAAAAGGGTCATACTTTTAAAAGGTGTACGTCTAAGAATCCAGACTTGACAAATGTTAAAAATAATTTATCCGTGATCCAGAATTCAGGTGTTTCACCAGCTGTATATTTAAAGTATGCTCGCATCAATAATGTAGAAGAAATGACTGCAATCATAGATACGGGTTCTAGTTCGTGTTTATTGAAACAGTCTGCGGCTAAGAGACTGAATCTTATTGTAAAACCTGATGTGGAGGAATTGTTTGGCTTTGGGAACCAGAATAAACCAGCCGCTAGAATATTGGGAAAAGTAACTGTTAACTTAGAGATTGATAATGTGGAAGGAAAGGACATTACAGTTCTAATTGTAGGAAATGAAACGCAACCATGCGACTTATTAGTTGGTCGAATATGGATTGATTTACCGCATATTGCATACGCCAAGATAGGAAATACCTTGCACATACGCTATGCTAATAACTGCCCATTTTCACAGTTGCAAAATGATAGCAACACTCCGCGAATTAAACTGAAGGCTTCCCAAGAAACTCAAATCGAAAGTAATACGGTTAATTTCGTGAAAGTTAAAACTGATGAAATAAATAACGGTTATTTCATAAATAAATAACGGTTATGTTTTAATAAGTGGATCGGAAGATGAGTTGGGCTCATTATTGGAAGTAATACAGGGAGAAAAAGTGATACCAGTCACTAACTACAACGATGAAAAGGCAGCAACTCTGGACAATGATGGAAAGTTTAAAAATACAAATACTGTAAAAGTCACTAATTCCAAAGGTAGAAAATCACTGAAAAGGAAAGGGACTTCAAAGAAAATCGTTAAACAGAATACAAGTGAAGAAAATAAGTATCCTAAAGAAGAAGCTAGAAGTGATGGCATCAATGATATTAAAGAATGTAAGCCTATTCAAGAAAAGCATTATAATCAAAAGCTTAAGAAATATAGTAATAAGTGTAAAATTACAGCACTTGAGAAAAAGTTTAATACAGGGAAAGAAAAAAGTTTACAAAAAGAAACTGTAATAGATAATTTTGCTGGTGAAGAAACAAAATTAAAAGGAAATAAGTTTGTTGAGAAACAAAACAAAAGACAACCGGAGAAAGATATTGCAAAAGGAAATAAACCTCGGGAAGATGTAAATCCATCTGCAAAGCAATCTAAGATAAATGAGAGAATAGACAGATCTCCTAAGAAAGTAATTACTGGTAAAAGAGAGCATCTAAAAAGGAAAAAGTTAAAGAAGAGAATTGAAGATATGCAGATGAAAATGAAAGCAAATTATGACAAGAAGAAAAGTAATTCTTTAACATTCGAACGAGGAGAAATAGTAGTTATGAGAAGAGTACCTAAATCAACTGCAGAATCAACCAAAACACAACAAAAGTATCGAGGACCTTTGGTAGTTACAGAAGTTTTACCAAGTGATACCTATAGAGTGACTCAATTAGAAGAGAAGGTGAAAGGACATTTCTTTAGTACGACAGCTCATGTAAGCCAATTAAGTCATGGCAGTGTCAAGCTGAATCAGAAGAAGACGATGATGATGGTGATGACATTAGTGTTACTGAGTATAACGATAACAACACGCCGCATATTACTAAAACTAGGACACGGAAAAAGAATAGAAAACGACGGTGAATCTATATGACAGCTAAAGACTTTCGAGCTATAAACATTAATATTACAGATTTAATTTTTTTAAATATAAGTTCTTAGTGTTCCGAGGTCGTAACTAAGTCAGGATGCCCGAATGTAAACGCAACGTATTAATTTTATTTAAAATGCATTTTCCCGATTGGCAACAACAGTTTTTTTCAGAACGATAATATTTTTTGAACTGTAAGTTTTTGAGCAGTAATGTTGACGGTAATGTTTCTGAATAAAGCAAGTATTTAACAATTAATGTTTGACGGAATGTGTTTTTAATAAAGGAACTAATTAAATGGTAACAGGTGTTTGCAATTTCTTCCGCTGTGCTGATCGTTCAGCCGTCTTTTTCCAGGATGGAAAGTGAGTGGTCTCGGTATATTCCACGAGCTTTTCTAACTCTTTCCCATACTCGCTTACTGGATGTTGAAGCTGTTATCCGAGACACATAAGATATCCAGGAATTCCTCTTACTCTCCCGTCGTACTTTCCGTGCGTTTGCTTTAGCTTTTTTGAAAGCAATAAGATTTTGAAGTGTGGAATATCTTCGAAAGTGTCCCCAAGCTTTTCTCTGCTGTCTTAGAGTTTTCTGGCATTCTTGATTCCACCAAGGTTTCGAGTATTTTGGAGGTTTTGCTGAGGTCAGAGGTATAGAGGCTGTAGCCGCTTGGATTATAATGTCAGTAATGGCTTTCACTGCATCGTCGACCGGCACATCGTTCACTACTTCATCCGTGAGCTCTGCAAGAGAGGAGAAAAGCTCCCAGTCTGCCCTTTCAAATATAAAGTTTGGGGGCCTTACGACGGGACTCATTCCTGCCCTAGCAAAGTAACAAATATCGGGAAGTGGTCACTGTTGTGAGGATCATCTCCAACACTAAAAGTACAGAAGGGCAAAAGAGAAGGTGAACAGATGGCAAGATCAAGAGCGTGAAATGTCCTTGTTGGCGCATGGAAGTAGGTATCCTGATCATTATTGAGAAGACAAAGGCAATGATCTTCTATCATCTGCTTAATTTGTCTACCTCGAGAATTTGTATCTCTACTTCCCCATAACTGACTATGTCCGTTAAAATGCCCCATGATAATAAACGGCTCTGGCAGCTGTTCTATCAACTCATTTAGCTGTCTCTGATCGATAGCTTCATTAGGAGGTAGATATATGGAAATGACAGAGACTAATCCTTTAATATTAGCTTGTATAGCTACCGCTTGAAGGGATGTTGCTAACGGAAGCACAGTTGACGGATAGTCATGTGAGGTGAGAAGGCCTACACTCCCACAGACGCGTTCACTAACAACATTGTCCTTTCTCGTAAATGAAAATCTCCTAAGTTTGGCTTTGCTATTAGCTTTGAGATGTGTCTCCTGTAAAGCGAAGCAAACTGGCCGATGTTCATCAATCATGTTCTTAACATTATAAAGACTCTGATGGAAACCACGACAGTTCCAGGAGATAAGGGTAGCCATTATGAGTTTTTATTTCCCCGATGCTGCTTCTTTGTCAGACGAGGAAGCAGATTTCTCGGAAATTCAAGTCCGGCTTCAACTTCCATATCATCAAAGTCAGAGCTCAAACTTTCGAGTGAACTGTCAGTTCGACTCCTATGCTTAAGAATAGGAGTTTCGGATTGTTTCAGGAGATTTTGTTTACTTGATGATGCGGAATTGTTTTCTAAAGGCTTATCCTTGGTGTTTATTGTTTCTGTTGCTTTGTTTTGAGTGGCGCTAGTTTTTGTTAGTTTATTTCCTGCATTATACTCTATTACTGTTATTTTAGAGGTATTTTCCCGTTGGTTATTTATCTTTTGACATAGATTGCTTAGATTAGTTTGGATTCCTACTGTTTTGAATTTCTTTGCATCCTCAGCATATGAAACATTTAAACGTGGCTGTGTACTAGCTATTATTTTTCTAGCTTCTGCATATGTTAAGTTTTTAGTCACTTTCAAGGACTGTACTTCCTTCTCAGCTTTCCATTTAGGACATGAGCGAGAGAATGTTGTGTGCTCCCCCTTACAATTGACACACAGTGGCACAGCTTTACAACTATCACTGTCATGGCCCTCCACGGAGCAGCGAGCACACATGGGTTTGCCTCGACAAGACATTTTTGAGTGGCCAAAGCGCTGACACTGGAAACATCGCATGGGGTTTGGGATGTAGGGTCTTACTGGGCAATGAAGATACCCCGCACTTACACTTTTTGGCAACTCAGGTGTGTTGAAGGTTAGGATAACATTTTTAGTATCTATCAACTTACCCTCTCTGCGCACCTTGATTCGCCTTGCAGCACAGACATTTTGATGGGAGAGTTCACTCACGAATTCTTCTTCTGAAACGCAGGGAAGATCGAATTCTGATATTACTCCACGGCTATAATTTAAAGATTTGTGAGGTGATACTGTTACACTTACATTTCCTAATTTGTTTAAACTGAGAAGGGTTGCAGATTGGCTGGAAGATAAAGTTTCGACTAGAAGATCACCTGAGCGAAGTCTTTTGATATTTTTAGGTTCTCCGGCACATGACTTGATAAGTTTTTGTATTAAAAAAGGTGACTTTTTTTAATTTCATCTGTTGTGTTATTTATAACAAGAAATCGAGGTATCAATTTTCTTTCATCCTCATTAGCATTTGCACATGTTTTCATTTTTTTTTGTAGAATTTGCTTTTTGTTCTGGTACACAGGGTTCACTTAAGGAGTTCATAGTGAGATAAAATAAGGTTCGGACCCGGCAGCCCCACCCACCACGGAGCCCAACAAGGGGACGCAGAGATCTGCGCCAGGGTTAACCGGGTCTATACGCAATCTGAAGCCCCCACAGTCAGCTCTCCCGAAAGCAGGAACTCTCGAAAGCTTATCCCCAAGCCACTGACCCTAAGGACGAGTGACCAGCCGATTGACACTAGTGGGGACAACTAAGTGCCTCCCGTTTCAATCTGAAGCAGAGGCCAAAGCAGTGTGTTGGGAACAGTACCTCGCCCCTCAACTACCAGGACCCTCCTTTCCAGCCTTACGGGTCACAACGCACGGCAAACGCGTAGGTGGGAAAAACCACAAGGGAGAAGGAAAAGGAAAAAGGTAGCAGAGAAGAGGAGAGGAAACAGAAAAGAGGATAGATCACTGGGGCTCCAGGATCGTAACACCCGTCTCACCAAGAAGATGATCCCTTGAAGGGCTAGGGTACCTCGGGATTGCCACACCCGTACTCACAAGAGTGAGCCCCTGAGGGGACCAAACTTAAGTCACTTACGAGTATTTGGCTGTAAAGCATTTTATTATGTGAACAAACAAAAAAACGGCGTAAATTCGACAACAAAACTGAAGAAATAGTCGTAGAATACGATTTACGAAGTAAGGGATACAGGATTTATGTAGGTGGAAGGAAAATAATAGTAAGTAGAACTGTTAAATTTTCAGAAAAACGCGTCTTTATCTGACAAACATGCAGAAAAATAATGCTGAAGATTTAGAATTAATTCACTTCAATAACTCGCAAGAATATGAAGAAAATAATGAAGAAACATCTCTTGGCGGTGATTTTACAGAAGATTCAGAAAGTTCTGAAGTGTTAATTAAATGTGAAGAAAATGTAGAAAGAAGGGTTTCTAGCAGATCAACCAAAGGGGTCCCACCGGAAAGATTCTTTTATAAAGCAGAAGACGAAGAATCAATCTTACCTAAAAATAAAGATCCAGAAAGCTTTGAAGAAATTCTAAACTTACCAAAACGTGAACAAGAAGCTTGGATCAAGGCTATGCAAGAAGGAATATATTATCTAAAAGAAAATGAAACCTATACACTTACAGAATTACCACCATGAAAACATGCAGTAGGCAGAAAATGAGTGTTTAAGACAAAATATGATGAAACTGGTAAAAATATAAAATACAAAGCACGCTTAGTAGCCAAAGGATTTACTCAAGAATACGGCAGTGATTATGATGAAGCGTTTTCACCAGTAGTGAAACACACTACGATAAGAGTTTTCTTAGCAGGGGCAGCGTATAATAATGCCAAGATACATCAACTAGATGTTAAAACAGCTTTTTTTTTGTATGGCAACTTAAATGAAGAAATATATATGGAACAACCAGAAGGATTCGTGGTTCCGGAAGAAAGACATAAAGTTTGTAAATTACAGAAGTCGATTTATGGTCTCAAACAAGCAGCTAGGTGCTGGAATGCAGAAATTGAAAATACATTGAATAACCTTGGGTTCAGTCAAAGCAAAGCAGATCCATGTCTTTTCACAAAAGTGGTTCGTGATAAAAGAATTAATTTAATAGTGTATGTTGTGACATCTTAATAAGTTCTACTGAAAAAGGACTAATTCTTCAAACAATTATTGACTTAAAGAAACGTTACCAAATAACGCATCTTGGTGAAGCTAAATATTTCTTAGACATGGAAATAAATCGCAAGGAAGATGGAAGTTATCTCTTATCACAGAAAAATAAAATAAATCATTTGGTCAAGCAATTTCAACTTGAAGAAGCGAAACCCGCTAGCACACCAATGGAAACAAACTATTATAACCTAAACAAGGAAGAAAATCTCCTAACTTCAAATGATAAATTTTGCCAAGCTATTGGAAGTCTTTTGTATATATCGTCTATCACAAGACCAGATATCACAGCTTCAACTGACATACTCAGTAGAAGGTGTAATAATCCACGTCAAAAGGACTGGAATGCTGTTAAAAGAATCATTAGATACTTAAACACGACAAAGAAGCTATCTTTACAAATTTCGTCGAGTGAAGAACCTAATATTACAGTTTATTCAGATGCTGATTGGGGACAAGATATTGAAGATAGAAAATCTACATCAGGAAGTGTTATTTTATTAGGAAAAAACTGTATTTCGTGGTTTTCAAGAAACCAAACCTGTGTTTCTTTATCCTCAGCAGAAGCTGAATATGTTGCACTATCGCAAGCTACGCAAGAACTATTATGGCTATTAAAATTAACAGAAAATTTCAATCTACCCCAAACTCTACCGATAAAGGTATTTGAAGATAATCAGTCTACTATAAGACTTGTAGAATCTGAAAAATTCAGTTCACGCACAAAACATATTGATACAAAAGTTCATCATATACGCGACTTGAATAACAAAGGAATAGTAAACCTTGCTTATCTTTCAACAGAGCAAATGGTTGCTGATATTATGACTAAACCAATTCCTAAAGCTAAATTTCAGTTTTGCAGGAATGAATTGCAATTGGTATGAGTTTCATTAGCAAAACAGGGGCAATGTTAGCATAAATTTAGGTATTTTACATAATGAAACTCGAAAGGCATACGAAATGAGCGTGCGCCAAGATATATATTGCCAATGCCAATGATTTGCAATTTTCGGAGTGCCTATGGTTCAAAACCATGTACCTCCACATCAGAATTACTAAAGGTGAGCAGAAATAGGAAAAATTTGGCATAAGTGAGTTACTTGATGCTCAATAGAGGGAGCCACAGGCTCGAGAAAGTTTAGGGATAGGGATAAGAAAATAAAAACTTAAATATCATAATTTTTTTATAAGTTTTTATAATTTTTTTGTACTTTTATATTTTATACTTTTTTTGGTTTTTATATTTTTTTTAATACACGATACAAACACTAAAGCAAAAAGCGGATAGGAAAGAGTTTACAATTAATAGGCTCATTGGCATGTGGCTTGTGTAGGAAAGTGCAAATAATAAATGGGAACGCGATGAAAATATTCTTAGGCAGATTTGGAATCTGCGGGAGATGTGATTCTTAAGTAAACAGATTGATAACTTTGCTTGAAGATCTTGAATTGCTGTTGTTGAAGGTGTAAAAGCAATTATATGGCAGCTCGCTGAAGAGACGTTCTTCCTTCATGGCGCGGGGGCTGGAACTACTGTTGAGAGGGCGTGTTTTGCCCTTTTGGATGGAGGGTATATGCCGAACTCTCGGCCAATCACGGCTCTCGGTCTCTTCTGTGAGCTGCGAATAGCAGGATCGTATGCTGGAATCTGCTGGAGTGCTCGGTTATCAATCTGTTCAATTTTGAGGAATAAATTTTGACTAAGTTTTTTAATATAGTAATCCACAGGTTTAATGTTAAGGTCCGAATGAATCACATCTGTACGGACGTACCAGGCTGCATTTAGGGCCATACGTAAGGTCTTACTTTGAAAAGATTGAAGTTTTTTCACATGAGTTTTTGCAGCAGTACCCCAGATTGTACATGTATACATAAAGACAGGTCTTGTAATTGATGTATAGAAGAATTTTGTTTTTAATTGAGAGATGGCTCTTTCGAGCTAAGAGAGGGTAAAGTTGGGCTCTAGGACTTTTTGCTTTATTGAGAACATTTTCAATGTGAAGGTGCCAGCGTAATTTTGAATCAAGTACAACTCCTAGGTACTTGTAAGAATTTGACCAGGGAACATAGTCGTCGAAAAACTTTAAATTAATGGAAGGGTAGGGGAGGGGGCTACGTTTGAATATCATAGCAGCACATTTAGCAACATTAATTTTAATTTTCCAAGTGATGAGCCAGTGCTCAAGGCTGGAGAGATATCTCTGAATGATGTGAACCAAGTTTTCAAGGCGTTTGTGCTGAGCTAGGATGGCCGTATCATCTGCATAAAGTGCAAGAGTGATACTAGGTGATTTTGGTATGTCATTTATGAAAATGTTGAACAAAATTGGGCCTAAAAGTGACCCTTGGGGGACGCCACTTAGTATAGGACGGGGTGCCGAAATGAAAGAATTAACTCGTACAGAAAAAGATCTATTAGTGAGGTACGAGTTAATTATATGAATTAAATGGGCCGAAACATCAAGTCGTATGAGCTTGATAATGATTCCCATATGCCAAGTCCTATCAAATGCTTTGGCTATATCAAGAAATAAAGCGCCAGTAAGCATATTGTTACGAAACCCTTCGTGAATGAACTCCACTGTCCTCAGCAGCTGGTGCGTAGTGCAGTGTTTTGCTCGAAATCCAAATTGTTCATCAATCAGAACGTTGTGATTTCGGAGAAAATCATTCAGGCGTTTATGTAACACAAATTCGTATATCTTTGATAACGATGATAGGAGGCTGCTAGGTCTATAATTTTGAGGATTTGAAAGGCTTTGGCCTGGTTTTGGAATAGGCACAATGAGTGCTTGTTTCCAGCTTTGAGGAAAATAGCAATGCTGTATCATAAAATTTATAAGCATTACTAAGAAAAATAGATAACTGGTGGGTAAATTTTTAATCATACGATTAGAGATAGAATCCATACCAGGGGCTTTTTTGGGTTTGAGCTTGGTAATGTATTCACTTACCTCGCTCATGGATGTGTACTGTATTTCTCTCGCGAAAGGCGAGGAAAGGAAGCGTTGAACATCTTGTGGGAAAGAACTTGCGTTGTTCGCAAAAATTCCTTCATTATGTGGTGTAAATTGAGTTTGAAGAGAATCCGCAATTAATTCAGATTTCTCAGCGTCTGTGTGAGCCACCACTGCATCCGTAGCTAAGGACGGAATGTGAGATTTGTGTTTGCGTAGGTGGGCTGATGCGCGCCAAAGACTGTTATCATTGGTCGTTAAGGACTGAATGTAATTCGTGTATTGTGATTGGAAGAACTGGTCACATGATGCCTTGATCTCATTTTGGAGAGTACGGAGTTGAATAAGATATATATTGGCGAGAGAAAGTAAAGTTTGCGTGCAATGCAGTATATTTGACTTTCAAGGCCAAAGGTCTAATTCAGTTAGTACTTTCTCTTTTCAGGTACGGTGTCAAAGTATGTTCCTGTTTTTTTCTTATTGCCTAAATAGGTATGCTTGAAGATGTATGACTTATATTTGTGCGTAAGTTATCTCCTTTTCGATAATTCAGTTTTTTAATGTCTGTGAAGATTATCACTTTTTGTTATCTTTAAGTTAAGCAAAATTCTCCTATTTTATTAAATAAAGATTT
Source organism: Stegodyphus dumicola (assembly GCF_044657685.1). Taxonomy (NCBI): domain Eukaryota; kingdom Metazoa; phylum Arthropoda; class Arachnida; order Araneae; family Eresidae; genus Stegodyphus; species Stegodyphus dumicola. Next base: position 101,844,449 of record NC_140774.1, on the reverse strand, counting down.
CGTAGTTAATTTTTTGACTTATTCTTTAATGAAAACTGTGCCTGAGGAAACCTACTCATTACGCCTTCAGTGCTAATGCACAAACCAACAATCTTCTATTCCATTAAAGGACTCTATTTGTATTAAACGAATCAAGATATTCTCAGCTTCATTTAACTCAGATACAGTAAGTTCATTCTTTTTCTTGTTTTGATGTTTACAGTTGTAAACAAAACTACACATCCACGCTACCAGTCTGATTGTCTTACGATAACTTGAGAATCTAGTAGCAACTATTTCACTAGCATTAAGATTTATTAAGGACGAAATAATCCTTTTCTTTTTCTCAAAAGCTATTTCTTCTTCATCAGCACTAAAATCTTCTTTTGGTCATTTTTTTTTTGGTGATAAATATAGCCCTTTAGGGCCTTCCCACCATCTGGATTTAATTAAATAAGTAGCAGAGCATCCTCTACTGGGCAAATCAGCAGGATTCAGTGATCCTGGTACGTGCCTCCAAGATTCAATAGGTATCAGTCGCTTTATTTCATTAATTTCTCTAGCTTTGTCACTTCCCTCAGACATTGGCAAGACCAACGGCTGTATGGTCAATACAAGATAACTTTGTGTTTAATAGGTTACTTCAAAGCTATGAAAGAAATAACAGTTGGGTAAAATTATGGACGTTTTCAAGAAACAAATGTTCTCTTATGTACTTTTGGTATTATATTTATAAACAAAATGCAAAAATTTAGTAAAGACGTAGATAAATCTCAGGAAAAATGGTAAATTAATATGAAAGTTTACTTAAAGTCTATGTAAAGTTGGAAAACAGTGATCGTAATACATTTGAAAAATAGCTCATATACAGTGCATTAAAATTTTGCACCCGATCTATGAATTCATGAAAATCAGCCCAAAAAATCATTTATCACGTTCGCTTGCTTGCAGTATATTCTCTTGTCGTTTTAATCTTTTTGCTTTTGAGTTGTATTATTTCTGAAATTGTAATATTTCTGAATCTGAAGCTTTAAAACACAAAATTACTCTGATTTATCAACTTAGGTCTAAATGTAAAGTACAGTCAACCTAATGGAAGATTTTAGCATAAGTAAATGTATTACAGACAAAATAAAATTAAAAATTCATCATTACTTTTCATGCTCTGTTCATGAAACTATTTCTGACTTAAACCATTCGGAACATTTTCAGAAAAAATATTCGTTTCTTGTTCATGTTTTTGCATACTCAGATACTAATTTTGTTGGAAATATGGCATTTTCTTATTCCATTTTATATTTCACTGTTAAAGCCTGGCTTGGGAAAATTGTTTTCCTTGGAAATGGCATACTTGTCCTATATATCTGCGACTGTTCTAATAAATTACATTACTAACAAGTGTGAATAAAATCCCTAGTTATACAGGAATTGTCTTGAATGCTTCCTTAATCTGAAATGCAAAATGTAACCGATGTGCAAAAATGAGCAAGTTTATCTTAAAAAGTTCTCCACGAATACATCTTTTTCTCGGTCCTTACATGCTTTTCTGTATTTATCACTCAAGTTCATTGTGTACGTCTCTTTTATCTAATTTGTGAAGTATTCCTGTTTCAATACTAACATTTGAATTTGTTTAACTGATTTTAAAGTATATATATATTTTGGTCAATGCGTGGGGAAATGAGGAACTGTGGCACTGAGTGTTCTAAGCATTCCATACTGCATTTTTCTTAAGAGTACAGTCAGTTAAAAGAGAAATGTGTTTCGTACTTTTTGAAAATTTTATTTACTTATTATGTGTCACGCTCATGATAAATAAAAATGTTATACATGTGCGCAGGACTGTGTGGTTCCAATATTTAATTAAAATAATGCTTTTCAAAATAGTGTGGTCTTTCTTATGACATATTAAAAATGCGTTAAAATTTTTAAAGTTGGTGACTATAGTAGATCATTATATGGACATTCTGTCATTATTACCTATTTTGTATAATTGTTTGTGTGTAATTTTATTTACTATCTATGAGAAGTTAAATGTCAAAAAAGCTGTAAAATCTCATTATTAAGCAATGTCAGTTTGAAATTTCTATCTTAAAATTACTTGTGTTAGGTCTTTTATGTTAATTACTTTGTTAGATTATTATTTGGAACTCTAATCAATATTTCGTGTAATGTATCATAACTATGTAGGAGTCATTTGTCAGGTATGATAAATTAAATTTCGTTCTCAAAAGGCTGTAAGAGTTCAGTGCTAAATAAATTATTGACAATGTGAAATATGGGTATTTTTCACTTAAGTTACAATGAACACGTTAAAAATATTCCAAGTTAACAAATTTTTATATTCCAAGTTGGGAAAAAGGCGATAAAGTTTCATTTCCATGGCTGAATATTAATTCCCTGTGTATTATAGACTTTAAGTTCTTCACAAAATGTGACTAAAATACTTTACAATGTGGATATTCTTCTCTGTAGTTAAAATATAATTCAATCTTCTGTACCTTGTTAAGAGAGTAAGGCTGTGATAAGTTCAAATAGAGTAGTGTTTATAAAGTTCTGCGGTAAATGGTGGAATCATATTAAGAATGCGAGTGACGTTTTCAAATGAAGGAAAAATCATGGTTCAGTGTATGTTTGGTGATTTAAGTAGGATGTGTGCAAGAAAATACAAGATATTTTTGTAAAATATTTCAAAGAGTTAGCAAAATTTGTGTTAGTAGTATAAATGAAACTTACTGAATAAAAAGGAGTGTTCTGAATATATATGTATAAATGTCTGTAGAGTAAAATAAGAAGAAATGAAGTACTATTGGTATGTATCTAAACTTAACTGGGTAGAAATGCTCCATGCATTGGATTGAGTGGGTTTCATAGCATGAAAATTCATTGCTTCTTATAAGATTTGTTTACAGTCAGTAGGTCTTACAATAAAGAAACATGTGTAAGTCTGTATTTATTATGGGGAAAAGGAATCAGAAATGCAGCATGAATATGTTTTATAAGTTAAATATAAGGGTAAATGTGTAAATGGAAAGTGTAAAAATTACATTTGTCCGACACAGTTTGGTGAATGCTTTGAATAAAAGTAAGACGTGTAAAAGGCAATCAACAAAGTTTTATATAGTTGGCCAAAAAGTTAATACAGTCATTAATAGTACAATACATTAGAAGGAAAAATTCTGAGTATCTCCAACTTAGTAGTAAAAAAGTAAGAAATGTAGTATTCCAGTTAAACTATATAGAATGAGCATTGTGTATATTGGTTTAAAGTTACGGAAAATATTACCTAGCGAAGTTATATACATTAAAATTCCAGCTTAAAATTTCAAAGACAGAGAAATGTAGGTAAGTTTACTTTTGGAGAAATGGAAATGTAACATCCTATTGTATTTAAAACAAGGGAAAAAAGTTAAGGGTAAAATAAAAATGTAACAAAAAAAATTATAAGGAAAGGAAAAAAATGAAATTTACTTTTAGAAGTAAAATGCATAAGGGAAAAAACAAAAAACTTCTTTTGTGTAAACATAAAACTCAAAAAAATTTAAATTATGAAACTAAATATTACTTTTGTAAAAAAATAAAGTTAAAAATGTAGTAATACCATTTTTGAAATAAAAAGCGAAAAGGAAAAATTAAATTTGTAAAAATAAATATTACTTTCGTAAAACCAAAAAAAAAAAAAAATTAAACAAAAAACTAAAATAAAGTACAGTAAAAATACGAAAAGGAATAAATTTTGGGAAAAAAAACTTTTGCAAAATAAAATAGTGAAAATGAAAAATTCAATTCGTAAAAACAAATATTACTTTTGTAAAACCAAAAAGAAAGTTAAATATTTAAAAAAAAAAAAAAAAAAGTGAAAATACGAAAAGGAATAAATTTGAAAAAAAAAACCTTTTGCAAAGTAAAAAAGTAAAAAGAAAATTCAAATTCACTTTTGTAGAAATAAACGTCCATTTGCGAAAGTTAAAAATAAAATTTATGTTTGGGAAAGGAAAAACATATTAAATCAAAAATTAATAAATTAACTAATAACTTAAAAATAGTAAGAATGAGATGAAAAATGAAAACAATTAAAAATATCTTAATAATAAAAAATAATAAACTGTGGGAAAATCTTACATTTAAAACAGCGATGAATAAAGTAATGAATGGACGCCAAATGTTCAAAAATTCTCAATAAGTTTGTTACCTCAAGAACTATTTATTATTCGGAAATAACTATCTATATCTCTTTAGTTATTTATGGCTCTACAATAATTAAATAATTCCTTTACTCATACTCTCAAATAAGGAAAACAAAAGTTACTCTAAAAAGAAGAACAACATAGTATGTTGCCATTCTCTGAAACATAAACTGTTACAAAACATAGATAATAATAATATGAATACATAATGAATAAAGAAAACCTATAGAGTAAAGAAAACGACTACATCTACTTGAAGCTCGTGCAATATTACTCAGAAGCTGCAGTTAGAAAAAAATATAAACAAAAATATTAGAGTCAAAATATTGTTCATGTGTATCCCATATCCATGATAATGTGCAAAGAACTGATATTTACAGTTCCTGCCAATTACATGATCTTTATATTAATCAGAAATAACTTCAAATAAACTTTTTTGGCAATGCTCATTTTTGTATTCATACATGTATACACTCTTTTGCAAAAAAATCGAAGCACCATGAAGGAAGTGGTTGTTTTTGATGAAATTGAATAAATAATAATGATGTGTGTAACTCATACACAGATAATAAAATGATTAAATAAAATCAAGGTCATAGTACCTGTTCTCAGCTCACAATCACCCACTGAGTGTTCAAATTAGTAGTTGGTCGAACCGCCACTGGCCGCAATGCATGCTTGAATTCGTCGAGGCAAGGAGTGGTAGAGACTCTTAATGTCATCCTGCGACACATTCTGCCAGGCATTCATCAGTTGTCGCTCGAAATCTGCGATATTTTGTGATGCCCGAATCTGGCGGCCTACTATGTCCCAGACATGCTCGATTGGTGAAAAGTCTGGTGACCTTGCTGGCTAAGGAAGAGTCCTGAGATATGCGAGCGGCATGTGGCCTGGCATTATCTTGTTGGAAAATGGCCTCCAGGATGACGTGCAATGAAGGGTAATGCAACCGGCCACAGGATGGTATCAACATATCATTAAGCTGTTAAAGATATATGGAGGATGACTAAAGATGACCCGCTGTCATAAGAAATAGCGCCTCACACCAGGGGTTATGGCTGTATGACTTTGCAAAACAAAGGCTGATTGGGACCGCTGGCCCCGTCCTCTCCAGACACGAACGTAGTGGTCATCTGATTCAAAAGTGAAGCGGGATTCATCGCTAAACGCTATACGATACCAGTCTGATGGCAGCCATGACGATCGGCTGCGACACCACTCCAGACGACTCTGCCAATGTTGTGGGGTCAAAGGCAAACGTCTTAAAAGCCTTTGTGAGCGTAACCCCGCCTGAGACAAGCGCCGTCAGATGGTGGGCGTGGTACCACGGGAGGTATAGACGTGGCTGTAGTGCGGTGAATAGTCGACAATGATATCGTTGCGGCAGTTCGGGCCTGGCGAACAATCATTCTATCTTACCTCGCATTAGTGCTCTTTGGCCTTACAGAGCCTTCATTTCGTCAGCAGTTTCCTTATAGCAGCCATTGCTGCCAACATCTTTGCCCAGCAGTGTCTGTACGCTGCAGGTGGCAGCCTGTTGCTCGATATGACCACACAGCTTTACCCAACCCTACAATGCGACCACGTTCGAAGTCGTTTAATTGTCTGTAAGGTCTTCGATATCGTCGTAATGGCATCTTTAGTTGCTTTTTTACGGACTTATAATGGCAGCAACAAAAAAAGATAAATTTTGCGCCTCTTTTACTGGTTTTATACTTGGCAAATTGGGCACTAGAAATGAGCGCTATGATCGCATTTCCTGTTCATTTGCCTTGAAACTTTGATTATTTGCATGTTCGATCAAGATGTTTTTGCATACCAAATTTCGTCACGATCGCAAAAGTCCTTGGTACTTCGATTTTTTGCAAGAAAGTATATGTATATATACACATATCTAATACGTCATATATTTACATACACATAGAGAGAATCGATGGTTTAGAAGTTGTTGATGTAAATATGAAGATAATAACATACAAATGTAATGTGTATCCTCATTATTATATAATATATGTTTTAATAAATATACATAATCGCTGATTATGCAATTTCAATTTAAAATTAGTAAAAATAATTAACAAAAAAATAAAGTCGCGCATATACAAACAGATTTTAAAAAATTATTCCCCTTAAATTTAATTAAAAGAATTCTATTATATAACAATAGCCTTTTGTTTTTAGACGATCAGCACGAAGTACGACAAATAATTTGTAAACAAATCATCAGAAAAGTCACATCATAAAACATTGTCTACTCTGAAATTTCCATGATTATAAATTTAATGAATATATAAACATTTTAAAATGTCTTAGACAGTTAAACTACAACTAAACAGTAATATATTGTTACGAATTTGGCATCTAAATAATTAACGTTAGTTGAATTGTAAATTGAATTGTTTTATTTCCCGCGCAGTGCAGCGCGTGACGAATATTAAAAGAAAGCTAAGCTGGAAAATTGCAAATACAAGAGCGCGTGCTTTAAACATTTAATAAATATCTCTTTTTGATTTCGAGAAAGTACTAGAAAATTCTCGCGCGGGATTTTAAAATTTTATAAAAGGAGGAAAACCTCTCAGTTCGTTGTAGTTACTTAGTTTATTGTTGTTTTCAGAGTTTGTTTAGAAAACTGCTCTTGTAGCGAATTCGCGGATTAGCTTTCTCTAGCTGTTTTGAGTTAAGTTCTCTTGAACGTTTGAGTAGTTAAAAGATAACTACTGTGAGATATTGTAATACTGCACGAATATTTTAGGAAATTTAAGCATATTTGTTGTGATAATAATAAATTTTTGTTCATTTTTCATCGGACTTGTGCATTCATTTCGTAACGAACCCGTACGCACGCAAAAATATATATATACAGTCGCGGTGTATTTAATTATGGCAAATCACACTAGGGCTATCTGCCTAAGAGGAGGGATGCCTTTCGTGGAGGACTTTCTAAGGGAAACTGGCTCGTATACACGTTACACATGGGAAAAACCACGAAAACACCCATGCAGCCAGCCTGTTCGCGGGATTCGAACCTCGGACCGAACTACCAGTGGTCAGCGACTTTACCACTCGGCCACTGGTGGGCTATATATATACAGTCAAATACCGAAAATCCGCCGACTCCTGAAATTCGCGTTGCCTCTCAAAATATAAACATTCAGTTTATAGGTTCCGAAAACCGCAACATGGAGTACAAAATATCGAAGAAAAAATACTTACCGAATAATGACGTCATAATTACCGAATAATAATGAGTCTAACGGAAATACCAAATTATTGGCATCATGATAAAAGTTTTTTTCCTCCTCTAATCTGCATCGAGGTAAAAAAGCAGACGATTCACTCAACTCTTCTTTCAAGTTCACGATTCACGTTGTTGTATTTTCTGAGCTCATTGCTGATTGGACGTCCGTGGTAATCGGGTGGATTATGCCTAATGAACGTAAGCGTAAACCAGATGATGACATGGATAAGGGCAGCAATAAAAAGAGGAAAACAAATGGGAACTTTTATAGCGCGGACTCTATCGCAATCGACAATGTCAAAATAACCTCTAAAAACGGCAGAAAAGAGGTAAAAACTGTTCTGAAAGGAATTGAAACTGGGATTCCGTTAGTAAGTTACTTATAAAAGGTTCTATCCTTAACGAAATTACGGATAAAGATGATATTTATATCACGAGAGAGAAAAAAATCATTTCCACGAAAAGAATCAAAACTATAGAAAAAGTTTGTAAATTATAATCCTTGGAAGGTGTTGGAGTAAAGGCCTCAGTAATTGAAGATACGTACACTACTAAATATGTAGTTAAGAATGTTGATACTCAACTTATTTTAGAAGACATAGCAGCTAGTCTAGAAGAAAGTGAAATAAAATTTTCATGTATTATAAAATTTATTAAACCAAAGTCGGACGAAAAGTTGCCAATAATTCTGATTAAGGAACTTGGTTCCTATAATCGGTCAGATATCAAAATAGGTCGAATTAATTTTGCGGTATCCAAATATATTGAAAATACAGTAATATGCTACAAGTGCTGTAATATAGGTCACAAGTCGAAACTTTGCAAAAGCAAAGCGAGATATGCGAACTGTGGTAAAAATGACTGCAACGACCCATGTAAAGATAACACCAGTTGCTTTATATGTGGAGGCGAACATAATGCTTTTGACAAATCTTGCCCAAAAAATAAATATCAAAAAGGGAGGTGAACGATCAGAAGCGTGTTTTTTCATCGAAGAGACCTGTCCAGACTCCCAGATATTTTTCCCGGGCAGAAGCTGTCCAGAAAGAGGAAGAACAAAACTCTACTAGCACTCACACAAATATAAACGCTGAAGGCTCGGTATCGGAAAAGCCAAGGGAATAATGTTTTAAGTAAGATAGTAACAAGATTAGAAAATCTCGAACGGAAAATTGATTCCCTCTATGTAGAAAATTTAAATCTTAAGGAAGCCAATAACAAACTTAAAACTGAAAATACACAACTTAGAAGCCTGTATGAAAATTCACTAAAACAGATCCAAAAATAGAAAGATGATCTTGAAAAGACATGCCCTGCAAGTGAAAACATTCAAACAGAACACCTAAATTTGAATTTTGCTGATCAGGCTAGTCCCTTGATATCTTGGAATAATGGGACAGACACGCTTCAAGAAGAGGAAATTTCTCGAATTGATGATGATATTTTCTAATTTCATGTGTTTTATCCTTAGTTGGAATTGTCGTGGTTTAGGCGAATTTCTTATCTTCTTTTGTTTCTTGGTTAAAACCTTCTGCTGTGTGTCTCCAAGAGACTCGGAGTAGGAATCCTAGGGTTCCCTTCCTTTCTGGCTACAATAGTTTTTTTTTTTTTTTTTTTTTTTTTTTTAAGGAAAGAATGTTTCCCGGTAAAGGCGGCGGTCTAGCCATTTTTGTGTTAAAAAATCTACCTGTTACCAAATTCCCAGACACTGGAATTAAATCTGACATGGAAGTTCTAAGTGCTTACGGTAAAACTTTTACCATTGTAAATTGCTATAGGCCTACTGGAAAATTTAAACTAAAAGAGTCAATGATATTGGATTCCTTTAAGGATGCTTTCACGATCTTGGTTGGCGACTTCAACGCCCGCCATAGAAATTTTCGAGATAGCATTACATCACCCAGCAGTCAAAAGCTCATGAACAGGCTAACTGACTCTAATGTGATCATTCTAAATAATAAGAAACCTACTCATATTTATCTTGGCAGAGAAGGAGGCATCCTCGACCTTTGTATGGCAAATGTCAATATCGCGTCCAAACTGTCGCTCCAGAGACTTGATGATACGGGTCAAAGTGATCATTTCCCTGTGTATCTTAATTTTGATCATAACTTTAAGAAGAGACCTGGAAAAATTAAATGTTGTACGAATTGGCGAGATGACAGTCTATCACTGTCACGTTCCTCTATGAGCCACGCTGATAATATAGAAGATAAAGTTAATGCTTACACCTCTTCAATTAACAGCGCAATCAAGATGCACTCCAGAAAAATCACCTACAAGGTCGAACCAAAAAACCCATGGTTTTTTTTGGAAAATTCAAAAAAAATTTGGAGTGCGCCATATTAAAACACCTCAGAGATAAGTTGAAAAGGAGGTCAGTATGATCACTCAATCCGAGCGACTGGGTGGAATATAAGGGTGCAAATATCAAGTACAAAAAGGAACTAATAAAAGCAAAACGCAAGTACTGGGCAAAGATTTCCTTTGAATCCAATTCCTGTAAGCAGATCTTTAAAAATGTTAAACACCTTAAAAAATACCTGTCGATCTCTCCCTTGGAGGTAAATTTTGTGATCACACATTCCAACACAGATGTATTAGACAAGGTTGCTCAGGCGGATATTTTCGCAGATTTTTACAGTTGCAACGACAATACTACCCAATTGCCTCCTATCGACTGGCCTTCAGCTAGAATTGAGCCAATTTCCGCCAAAGAATTAATGAACGCACGAAGGAGTAGGAAAAACTCCTCACCGGGTACCGATGGAATTACTTACAAAGGTCTGAGGGTTGCCACCAAATATACATACAAAGCCCTTCTCGAGATGTTCCGAGTGGTGGCCAAAATTATGGACACTTTTGGAAATTTTTTTGTTTTTGAACTTTGTATGCTTATAGAAAATGTTACGTTTCGCAAAATGCAAACTTGTATATATCATTCTAAGGAGACTTTATTACTGAATTCAATACAAAACACAAAATTCAATTATTTGCAATACAAAAAAAAAGTTATATGTACTTTAATATAAATAAAAAAACACAGTTATGAAGTTGTTTGTAATGTCTAGCTTTCCTGGCCAATCACTGTTCTTGTTCTGAGAACCAATCAAATGTTAGTAACTGCCAGTAGAAGCTGACATCATGTTTACACTTGAAATAATTCATTATTTTGCTTTGTTCTGTAGAAGGAGGACCTGTTTCTTATACACTGCAATTACAAGTAGGAATTTTTGTAACAAATTTTAATATTTAGTCAAGAAGCAATGACATCAAATAAAAGAGTAGATTGGACACCTAGAAAGAGATGTAATATTATTGTGTTACGAGAAAGTGGTCTTTCCTATGCTGAATTTGCAAGACAGGTGGGTGGTTCAGTGACTACATCTGGAGTCCGAAAGTTTTGTTTACGATATCAGGAGAAAAATTCAATAAAAAACAAAGAAGGAAAAGGCAGAAAAAGGTGCACCACATCTATTGATGACAGAAGAATAAAAAGACTATGTCTCCAAGATAGAAAAACGTCATCAGCGGCCATCAGAAGTGATCTGAATGATGCTGGTGTTTCTGTCAGTTCAAGAACAATCAGAAGATTAACAGATGTTGGACTGAGAGGTAGAATTCCACGAAAAAAGCCTTATCTTAATTTTCAGCAAAGAAAAAAAAGACTACAGTGGGCGAAGGAACACATTAATTGGACAGATGATCAGTGGTCACAAGTTATATGGAGTGATGAAACTAAGATATCGTTATTCGGTAGTGATGGGCGAAAATATGTAAGACGTAGAATAGGAGAAGAGCTACATCCTGACTGCATTCAAGCAACTGTGAAGAACCCAGTTAGTGTTATGATTTGGTCATGCATGTCAGCAGATGGTATTGGTCGCCTTCATGTCATCGATGGGACACTGAATGCCAGAAAATACATTGACACTATTCTAGAACCAAAACTTCTACCTTCCATTAGAGATCTCTTTTCCAACAAAGCTTCGTTTATTTTTCAGCAGGATTCTGCTCCTTGCCACACGGCCAAAATATCGAAAGAGTGGTTTCGTACAAGAGCATTAAATTGTTGTCATGGCCAGGAAACAGTCCTGACCTCAAGCCTATCGAAAATTTGTGGCACCGTTTGAAAACTCTTGTCCGAATGAGGCGCCCATCAAATAAAAGGGAACTAATTGAGGCTATAATTGTTTTCTGGCATCATGTAATAACGAAAGAAAAGCTTAAAACTCTTGTCAGCTCAATGAAACGTCGATGTGAAGCTTAATCAAAAATAAAGGGTACCCGACTAAGTACTGATAACTCACTGCCATCATCACTATCTAATGTATATCGATAACTATTATCGTTTAACTTTTTTGTATTGCCAATAATTGAATTTTGTGTTTTGTATTCAATTCAGTAATAAATTCTCTTTAAAATGATATATACAAATTTGCATTTTGTGAAACGTAACGTTTTCTATAAGCATACAAAGTTCAAAAACATAAAAATTTCCAAAAGTGTCCACAATTTTGGCCACCACTGTATAACGAAAACCTGCAATCGAGCAAAATTCCAAAAATCTAGAAAACATCCTGAATTATCCCGATCTTAAAACCGAATAAAAACGGGAGAGAGGTTGAAAATTACAGGCCAATTTCTTTAATGCCAGTCATTGGAAAAACCCTTCAAAAATCATTCTATGCCGCCTAGAGTAGTGGGCTGACACAGAAAATGTTTTTCCTTCAAATATTTATGGCTTTAGAAAAGGCACTAGCGTAACTGGCTGCCTTGGAGACATTTATGTGTCAATCTGGTCAGACCAGTGCTTAAATTCCGCCGGAGCCCACCGGAGCTCAGCTCCGGTGCGTCTCAATTTTTAAGATAAATTACAATTTTAGCCGGAGCGCACTGGAGCCCTAAATAAGATGAGCTCCGGTACTTCTTTTTATAAAACTGAACTCCAATTCAAAGGGAAAAAATGCGGAAACCTTTCCATTTAAGAAAAGCAATAAATTTGGGGGAATTAGTTTAGGAACATGTAAATTTCTCGCCATGCCATCGTATCTAGTGTATTGTTAATGATGCTTATAGTTAGTTATCTTCCCAGGAAGGAAAATTTATGTTCTTAAATGTGTGTTAAGTGACAGCGAGTACAATAAGAGTGAAATACTGAGATAAACTGCTCAAGCACGTCCTATGCATCGTCTTCCCACAGTATCCACTAATGGAGGGAAGCCTAACCAGCAACTTTACATTCATTCTTAGGAGACAGATTCATAACTCATTTTACCCCTTACATACATCTGCTTGATGGCTATAATTATATCAGCAGAGAGTCGCGGTCAAAGAAATCGTTCTCTCTCACCAAGATTCCCCTCATTTTTTGTTTCCACCCACTCATGCCCTCATCCTGTTTCGCCCTGGAATTTTCATCATCTATACTTTAAGTATATTTAATTTTTGTGATGATAAAAGAACTTCCTCCCCCCGTACGATGAGAGCTTAAACTGGGCTGGAGCCCAGCTGATGCCGGGCCCGGTGTTTCTTAGATTTTGTAATAAATCATAATTCCAGCCGGAACGCACCGGAACCCTGATTAAGAAAGCTGCGCCACTTCTTTTATGTATTTGAATAACAATTTCTGTAGAAATTTTGTCTCGAAAATTTTATTTTAAAAATAAAATTATATTAAAAATTTCGTATTAAATTTCCATTTATCTCTTTACATTTTATTTAACTTGAATTATATAATTACTCCAGTGTTTAATTATTTCAATAAATAATAATTACCTAATATTTATCAATTAAATTATAATTAATTATCTAATAATCATCAATTAAAATATAATTATTTATATAATAATTATTGATTAAATAACAATTTATAAACATTAATTAATTTGATAATAATTAACTATTTAATTTAAAAATTATTAATGAGTTTAATAGTCATTTTATTTATTTATTTACTCTTGTTCCTCTTTGCTGACGGTCTTCCATTAGGCTCCGGCACTTCTAACCTTAGAAATTAAGCCCTGGGTCAGCCAGAAGTAAAAATCTGGAAAACTACTTAATTTGCTTAGAAATCAAAGGTGCATACGATAATGTGCAACATGAGATATTTACTAAAAGGCTGGAAAAGATGGGCATGAACTCAACCCTGATGCGCTGGATCTACAATTTTATTACTAATCGTACGATTTTTGCAAAGTGGAGATCTATCCTATCCGCAGAAAAGCTCATGTCCAAGGGCCTTCCGCAAGGGGCTATTTTATCACCTTTTCTCTACAATTGTTTCATGTTGGATTTTTGTAAACTGAATGTTGGGAGTACCAAGCTTTTCATTTACGCTGATGATATCTAGGCGCATGTAATTGTTAGGAAGAACAGTCGGGATCCCTGCTTACAAGATACTCTTAAGATTCTTAGCTGGTCTGCTGAAAACAAGGTTGCTTTTTCCTTCGAGAAATCAACACTAATTGACTTTTCAAAAGGAAGAAAGAAATATTTTTCCCCCACCAGCATAGAAGCTCTCAGTATTGCATGGAAAAAAGAGCATAAAGTCCTTAGCGTTATACTCGAACACAACCTCAAGCAAAGGCAAGCTCACGAGGCCTATCTGGTTAAAAGATTAAATAACACTTTAAACTTAATCAAAATCATCTCCCACCCACAACTCAAGGAATGAGAACAAAAAAGTTATTAATGGTCATTCAGCAGATCATGATTCCCCAACTCGTATAAGGCTGTCAAATCAGGTGGGGGGAATCTCTCTCCTCCCAAAATAAGTATGATATTTATATCAATAATGCGATTAGAAAAGCCTTAGGGGTAGGGCATTTTGCTCCCAATGACGTTATAAGGAGAATAGCAGTTATTCCGCATTACAATAAGATAAAAAAAATGGCAAAGAACATTATCCATCATAAAAAAAAAAATTGGGGGGAGCCGCCCACTTTCTCCCCGCCACTAGAAGTGGAAGGTTTAAGAAAGAAAGAAAGGATTTAAAGGCAGTCCTTGACAGCTATGGATCTAAATGGATTTTAGATATTAACGTTGTTCGACAAAAGAAATGGGTTCCGCCTTATTTAAACTTTAGCAAATTTTGTAACACCGATTTAAAGAATCTTCACGATTTCATCACTGATTACGCCCCTTTTATCAAAAATTTGACTGCGTATTTCAAAGCAGAAAACGTATAGGACGTATAAACGTATAGCAGAAATCGCCGTTTTTTTTTAGGGCTCAGACGGCTCCAAAAACTTCGACAGAACCGGATTTGGAATCTCAAATCTATAAAATACCGTAAGCAGAGACACCAAAATTGAAAGAAACGCCTCTATATACACCACGGAAGTTTCAGCAATCTGGTACACTATGAAATATTTAGCTAACTTTTCCGAAGCGACGGTAATTTTCATTGATTACCTTGGGACAGTAGAATCTGTTGCCTCCTTCGAAGATTCAAATAACATAATTGAGAATATTCGATATGAAATTTATAAAAATATGCCAAATAGTAAGATTATAATTTGCTGGATACCTGGTCACAAAAGCATCGAGATCAACGAAAGGGCAGATTATTCGGCAAAACAGGCGGTTAATTCACACAATACTCCGATCCTTCGTATTTATACACTCACGTTTGTGAAAATTGCAACACCAAGAAGGAATCGTCATAATTGAATGCAATTTAATACACAGTTGAGTGGTAGTGGTACAAATAAATGATTAAATGTTCAAAGCAAACAAACAAGAACAAGAGATCAGAATCAGTATTTTGTGTGGCCACCACGCGCCGCAATAAGTGCTGCTACACGACGTGGCATGGAGTCAAACAAAGTTTGAATGTCTGACTGAGGAAGAGCATTCCATATCGTTTGTACGCGTACCCAAAGTTCGTCTGCAGACGCAACAGGACGAGGATCACGAGCAAGACGCCGACCAATGACATCCCACACATGTTCAATTGGCGACATATCCAGGGAACACGCAGGCCAAGGAAGAAGCTGTACCTGCTGCGCTGCAAAGAAGGATTTAACAATCCGAGCAGTATGAGGGCGGGCATTGTCCTGTTGAAATACAGCGCCTGGCAAGCTTTGAAGGAAGGGAACAGCTTCGGGCTGTAGAACTTCACGGATATACCGGTTGCTGTTCAGATTGCCCACAATTCGTAGCAATTGAGATCGTCTATGATATGCTATGGCGCCCCAGACCATAACTCCGGGTGTTCGTCCACTGTGGCGTTCGATAATGCACTCCGGAAGGTGGCGTTCACCGGCATAGCGTCTGACACGAATGCGGCCATCATGGTACCACAAATTAAAGCGGGATTCGTCAGAAAACACGACATGCTGCCAATCAGCACGCCAGTCTCCATGCTGATTGGCCCATTGTAGCCGCAGGCGGCGATGGTCGTGCGTTAGGGGAATCCTGTATAAAGGAGTCCGTGCGCGCAGTCCACACTGCAGCAGACGTCTACGAATTGATGAAGCACACAATGAAACACCTGTAGCTATTGACCACAGTGCTGCCAATTGTCTAGAGGAAGCTTTACGTTTCGTCCGCGCCATGCGGACCAGGTGTCTATCATCGCGAGCTGACGTCACATTTCGGGGTCCACTTCCGGATTTCCGAGTTGTCCGACACTCGTCCGTCCACTGCTTCCAAACGCGCATCACTGTGCTGCTGTTACGCTGCACACGAGAGGCTACTGCACGATACGACAATCCAGCTTCACGAAGGCCGATGATTCTCCCTCGTTCAAACTCTGTAAGTTGTTCAAATCTCGCTCTCTTTCGTCGACGAGGCATAAGTACAGATTGAGTTAACGTTTACCACTAGCAGATAACCACCGATAACCATACACGCCTCGCTACAGCCGTCTATTTATTCGGGTCCATCAGCCGTTCAGAGGGCGCTGCTCAGCATACGCATGCGCTACGGATTTGCAATTCTAATCATTTGCATATCATGGGCTACTTTGCATTTCCTGAAAATTTCAGCTCACTCGCGTAAGTCCTTCATGGTGTTGCAATTTTCACAAACGTGAGTGTACATGGCAGGATATCAAAAAGAAATTAATCAAGACAAGAACGGGGAACTTGAAACCATCTGGCAGAATACCAAGCATTATTGTTATTTTAAAAATGTCTTAAACACCAAATACCTTAATATCAATTGATCCGACTCAAGGAAAATGGAATGTAAAATTAACAAAATCCTCACGAGATGATTTTGAGCACAGACTGTATGAGCGTCAAAACTACAATCATCTAATGAACTAGATCACCAAATTCTGCGATAAAGAAGACATTCAATACTTTCTTCCTGCAGAATTAGTAAACAATTCCAATCTAAGAATTCTGAAGTTGGGTCATTTACTCGCCAACTTCTAACTTACCAAGCTTCACGGACTGGAGAAACGGCGTTCGCCGAAGTCCTCATCTCCTTTCTTATTGCTTCAAAGCAAGA
This sequence comes from Stegodyphus dumicola, assembly GCF_044657685.1. Taxonomy (NCBI): domain Eukaryota; kingdom Metazoa; phylum Arthropoda; class Arachnida; order Araneae; family Eresidae; genus Stegodyphus; species Stegodyphus dumicola. Next base: position 101,827,583 of record NC_140774.1, on the reverse strand, counting down.
TTGCTACAGACAGATTTTCTGAGCTTTGTTATTTCACGAAATTGTTTAGTGCTGCCGTTTTTTTTTTTTTTTTTTTTTTTTTTTTTTTTTTTTTTTTCTCGGATATTTTGTGGATAAATTAAGAATATTTTTAATTTGAGCGCTTTTTAATACGACAGATAAGAAACGCGCTCATGATTTTACTGCTTGCAACATTGAAAGCGTAAACACGTTGTGTTGTCCTAAATCGATGGCTTCAAATTGTAGCAGCTTCGTGGTTTAGTCAAGAAGAATTGGATATAAAATAACAAAGATGCTGGTAATGAGTTAAAAAATTTAGAAATGAAGTTGCATGAGTCGGCTAATGATTATATCGCAAGAGCGAGAGGAATAGCAACTAAGTGCCAATCGCTAGGCCTAGATGTATCTCCTCGGGAACTGGTGTTTTACACAGTCCGTGGACTTCGTGGGAAATTCTCTCGAATTAGGGAAATTGTAAAAACTCAGCGTGAAAAAACAATTGATGAAGTACTCGAAATACTCCGTGAGGAAGAATCCGTTCACAATTCAACGAACGGGAAACGACCTGATGGAACCAACGCGGAGGCGTTCATATCAAGAAGGAATAAAAACTATAAGCCAAGAATTTGTTACATTTGCCAACAATCTGGTCACATCGCGAAGGACTGCTATTACAGAAACAAGAATCCAAAAAGTGCGTTATCCAAAGGTAACAAGGAAAGAAAACCTACGAGTGTGAACGTTTCATCTCGTTCTGATGAAAGTGATTTTGCTCTTCAACTTACGCGTGGAAAAAATGATGAATGTGATAAAATTTGGTTGCTGGATAGTGGTGCAACTGGACACATAGCAAAAGACTTCTTTTGGTTTCAGAATATTACACCAGAGGTGAGGGAAATTTACCAGGCAGGTAAACATTCAAAAATATTTTCAGTAGGTATTGGTACTGTTAAAGCAAAAGCTATAAATACAAAGAATTCTAGTTTTATTAATTTAACTATTAGTAATGTTAGTTATATTCCTGATTTAAGAAATAACTTATTGTCACTCACTGCCTTAATGGATAAAGGATGTAAAATTGAATCAAGGAATAATTCTGTGTTAGTTTTTAGTAGGTGTAATGAATTACTTTTTAAAGCATTTAACAATAAGGGTAGGCTTGAAGTTAATTTAAAACCATATTATAATTCTGAATCTTGCTTTGCTAATGATTGTACTGGTAATAATTATGAACTTTGGCATTGTAGATTGTGCCATTTAAATCCAAAATATATGCTTAAAATGAAAGAATACATTGATATTAATGATGTAAGTGATTTTAAGTGTGAAACTTGTGACATTAGTAAAATAACTATAAAACGTCATCCAAATATTGACAGTAATCAGAGTTCAGAAATTTTAGAATTAATTCATTCGGATCTATGTGGCCCTGTTCAAACTGAATCAATTGGTGGGTCTAAATATTTTATGATCTTAGTGGATGATTTTTCTGGAATGTATTTTACTTATTTTCTTAAAAGTAAAAGTGAAGTATTTGACGCATTTTGTAAATTTAAAGCTAAGTATGAAAATTTAACTGGTAAAAGAATTAAACGCTTGAGAACAGACAATGGTTTAGAATTTGTAAATCAACAATTAGATAATTATCTTGCTAATTCATGTATTTTTCATGAAAAAATAATTCCACATAACAGTGAAAGTAATGGGAAAGCTGAACGGGCAAACAGAGTTCTTTTAGAAAGAGCTAGGACATTACTACATGAGAGTGAGCTTCAGGTAAAATTCTGGGCAGAAGCAATTAATTTTAGTACTCAAGTATCAAATTTAACACCCCGGAAAGGAAAAATTCCTTTAGAAATTTGGACTGGTAAAAAACCGAAATTAAACTATCTAAAAAAGTTTGGATGTGTGGCATACTTTCACATTCCGAAAGTAATGCGAAACAAATTTGACATACCAGGGAAAAGAGGGATAATGTTAGGATATGCTAGAGAAAGAAAAGGATATCGTATTTATGATATAGCAAGTAATAAAATAATTGAAGAACGATCAGTTAAATTTAACGAATCTTTAAAAGGTAGTAATTATATGGGGGAAAATAAAGCCTTAGAAACTTGGGATATTGAAGAATTAAAAGGAAAGAGAAACGAAGTAGATCAAAAAGCACGCTCTGCTACCATTTGTTGTTCAGGAGGCCAATATTTAGAGTAAAGAAGCCATCGATTTAGGACAACACACTTTATTTACATGGATAATGAATAAAAAGATCACACAGGAAATCATATTGACCATCACACAGCAAGTAGCATCTCACCATCTACCTACGCTCGAAGCTCGACTGACGGATGTGTCGGTAGAAGAGACAGCTGCACCATCATAATTAATACGCATGCGCATAAGAAAAAACGTTCGCTCGCCTCTACCCAACACGTTGCATTGACGGTAATGCAAAAAGTGAAAAAGATGGAAGCAGGTGCTACTCCTCGGCTTATAGCAGAATCGTACGGAATTGTGACACAATTGTATATGATATACGGAAAAATAAAGACAAGCTGTTGAAATTTTACAGCAACATGGTTCTAACAACGGAAATCTTTGCATGAGGAGAAATCGGCAAACCTCGATGCTGTGTACATATAATACAATGAATAATATAATAAATTTATATATGTAATAATAATTTAATGCATATAATAAATTATTGCAATAATGTATTTAATAATTTAATAAAATGTATCTAATACGCCTTATTTATTTTACACTTTTAGTCTGAATATTGTGATTTATCTTTACTGTCCTTTGCTGTACTACTTTTTCCGTATTTCTTTAATTAATCGGCTTCAATTTCCACCGCTCAGGATCACACAGTTGCATCGCCATATTGAAAATTACCCGTGATCCTTCAGAAGTAGAACTTTCGTCTGATTGGTTGATCTCTACGTGGAGCACGGCTCCAAACGAAACATTTTCGGAAAGTTTCAAATAGCCGGGACAGGTTTCGCCTAGCTAGACGAAACAATTCTCGGAAGCCTTAAACCAGAGCTACTAGAATGTCGTTTCTCGGAAATGTCCCGCCTATCCGAGCGCATAGCTAGAAGCGATATGGCCATAAGGTGTAGAGGAAAACACCTGACAAGGTAAAACGAAACTAACTATAGTTTGAAATTAGAATTTATTAATTAATTAGAATGCCTATTTAACTCTATTAACTGCTCAAAATCGAACTCAACAGAAATTATGCAACTAACTGTTTGCGAGTGTAATTTCCATTAGCCTTGAGCCAGTAATAAGTTTAGAGCTTTATTAATTATCAATCAAAATGAAATTAAAATCGAAACTAACCCACTCTGAATTAAGATTTTGTCCTGAATACATCACACTTTGCTTCGAATGAATATTTAAAATCGGCCACGAATGCAAAAGCTTTTACTATTTTGTGCTTCAACATCTATGAGGATTCCCACATTGTTACATACATACAGTTATTTATATATATTACTTTTTAATGTGTTTTATAAATTTTACAATAAAAATATACAAAATGTTGATAAATAACAAAACTAAGTAGTTTTTTATATTCATAAAATCAACCTAAATACTTAACAGCTAGATAAAAGGTTGATCGCATTCTTCCTCAAAACTATGAAAATCTCCCGCTGGTTGAAAACCCCTGGGTTAGTGGTAAGGTGAGAGGTGATAAAAACTTACATCTATCCTCTCAGATGTTTTCCCATAAAAATTGGATAGAGTGCCCTTTTCACATGGATGCAATTCAGTTCCACACTGTGCTGCAAGCTGGACAATGCTCTTGGTGTTGAGACAGCTAAGTAATTAAAGGGTTTGATCATTTCTGACAAAAGCATTAAGTAGCAAATGTCTGGCCATTTGGAAAACAATAAATTCATAATTTGTGACAACTGCGCTTTCTCCGGAAACACAGAAAATAATTTCAGTTGAATAAATACACAATTTTGTGAAAAAAATTCTAAATTTTAATATAAAGACATCCAAATATTGAACATTTCAAGTAAGCTAAAATCTGCCTATGAACATGTCAGATCTGTCAATAGTGATAACTTGACAAAACCAGCCTTTTACAACAATTCTAAATTTTGTATCAGGCAGAGTCCAAACGGAAATGTGCAAAAGGTTTTAAATTGAAATAAAGATACAATGACTGCTTTATTTTGTAGAAATGCTTTTGAGTTTCATAAGCCCACCAATATCCAAGTGGTTTAGACCACTGAATACTGGTAGTTCAACCCCCAGGTACGAATTTCCCTTACACGGTTCGTACACATTTCCTTACATGAAAATTAAGGACTTTTAAGGACCATCAAAGAAAAAATTAAGGACCTATCAGCAAACAAAAAAACGAATAGAATAAAGCAATTATCCATACAACCGACTTCATGCTTGTAATTTCACTTTAAGAAACTAACAGAGTGTATTATGCACTATTATTAAATTCAATTTAATACTTACCATAAAACAATTTTGAAAATTAAACTAACTCTCTACAAGTTATGAAGTAGATAACATTAAATTAGGAACATAATTTCTTGAAAAACATGTATAAGTGTATTTTACACTAATAACAGTCACTATTTTAGAGATTTAATGATTATTATTTAAATTATTTGATATTTATTTAAACACAGTCAACTACTATTATAATCACAATGTAAGAATATTTTGCAGATTAAAATAACTGATTTGTAAACATACAATTTATTTCCTTGGTTTTTTGAAAGATACTAGAATAATAAACTGTACAATAAAAGATACAAAACATTTGTGCTTTTTTAAAATCTGAAATCTTTTCAGCTATTTTAACATCTAATTTATTTATGTCTATTTCCTTTTCTTTAACTATTCTTCTAAGTTCATTTGCTTTGATAAACAAATCAATGTTCCTGCTGGTCTCAGCTTCATCTGCTAAAGCATCTACTTCTTCATTAATATATTTAATGTCCCTTTGAAGAAATTTTTTCTTCTGCTTCATATAATCAATTTCTTCCTCAATAATATTTTTTTTCCTCTTTGAATTTTCAAATTTAGTTAAAAGATTTTTGTTCTTCTAAATACTGCATATATTTAGACCTTGCAGAAGCTGCTGCTGATCTCATTTCTTCATTAATTTCGATATTAAGAACACCTCCGAATTTTCTATCATATAGTAGGTAGCATTTAATGTTATCAAATTTGTCCATGTCCAGTTTGATAGCATTAACTGAATTATAATATTAGAAAAACATACCCTCCAAAATAGCAACAGAATTTAACTGATTTAATATAACTAGAGACATACAAATAGGTACTCTTTCTGTGAACAATCTAATAATTATACTTTCAAGAAAGTATAATTATTAGATGGTTCAGGAAAACAAAATTATTAAATGGATTGAAAGTGATGAAAATAAGCCCATCTATACAAGAGCTAATGTCATAATTCAAAGATGTGAGTCTATACAGAATATATAGTATATATATATACATACATGAATCTGCAGATAGTAAATGAAATTATTTAACTGTGATCATTTAGCATGGAGTCTGATGAAATTTTAAATACATTTGTAAAATATGCTTAAATAATACAGTAAACCCTCTCCTAATGTCTTCTGAAGATGACCAAAAACATAAACAAACAATGGTACTGGTTATTATAAATCTAGAGATGAGGGCTCATTAATCTTATTGAAGTCATTAAACAGGCAGCAGGTGATTATTAAAATCTCTTACTTAACTATTAAACTAAACATATTACACAATTTACATTTTTATCTAAAAGTTAAATTTTTTATCATACTTCCAGTTACTTTTATGACAAAAATTAAGCATTAATTCAACAAGATTTGCCTGCTTGTTTGTTTAACTGAATATACTTAAACACATAAGAGCTTTCTATTCAGTACTGTATTATGAAACAACTTTCAATGATTTATCATATTTTTATAGTGTTTCAGTTCCTGTCCAAGCAAATGGTACTGTATAACAACTAAAGTATAAAAAGCATGCCTAAAGCAGCCATTTTTGTCTTTTTTATTAATACAACTGATCACATTGATTTTGAAGTTGACACTTCAACATACTTAAGCATTTATTAAAAAAGAAAAAAATTAGTAAATTTTATTATTCCAATTTTAAGTGATTAAATATTTGAAAACAAATTTTTAAAAATTTGTACGTTTAGAAATATGACTGAAAGTTACTGAATTTACAGCTAGTAGTCTGTCTAATATTAGAATGGATGACTAATTCAAAGAATGGAGTTTTTCAAATTGCTATTTAATTTTGTTTCCATTTTACATGAAAGATCTGTTTTCTATATTCAAAAATATTATTACTTAAGAGTACTTTACTTAAGAAAAAGAGTAGCTTAGAGAATTGCACTAATTTAGCAATTTATATTTTATTGCTATAGTATTTGCTATGTAGCTTTAAAATCAATTCATAATTTAATTCCAACAATATGCAAATCAATACTTGTGATATTCATTCATTTTTTAATGTAAGCAAGCAAAATTTCAATTTAAAAAACATCCAACATGCAAATTCAATAAAATAAAATTTTTATACAGGGCAATTCTAAGATATCTGTAAAAAACATGTATATAGGTAGGTAGAACAGATTTTGTAACGGAAATGTGTGCATGGAAATGGCATATGCAACTGGCATGCAAGGAAGGTATTAATGATACAGCATTTATATGCAAACAGATAGAAGAATACTAGAAAAAAGTTGAGGTAAATTATCTTGTCAAAAGATTTCTGTTTTTGTCTATAGACAGGCCCGCACCAAGCCTAATTGTCACTGTTGTGTAAATGTCTAGCTCGCTAGACATTTACACTAGCTCGCTAGACTCGCTAGACATCGCCTTTTGCTTATGGTTAACATTTAAAATGAAGCAGTATAAACATAATATGAAAAAAAAAAAATATGTATCTTTTAATTTGTCTAAATATGCAAACATTTTGTGCTTTGTTAAAACCCACACTCTATTTATTGAAGAATTATACATACATTTATGTTATAAAAAGCCGCCCAACCTGTTAGCGTTGCTGACTGCGGTGCCGATGGGCCCAGGTTCTAATCTCAGAGAAGGCATGAATGTTTTTAAATGTAAAATGTCCATGCGGCATGGGGGCACTCTAAATATGCGAAGCGAAAGTCCTCTCAAAAGTTTGGTGGTAGGGGAACAGGAGAGGGAGATGCTCGGACCCGTACCCCCAGGATGCTCTTCATCAAAATTGGGGGCGAAATTGAGCTAAAACGCACTGTCATCTGTAAGGTGCTCAAGGCTGTTGCCAATGACAGGCGTATCTTCTGCTCCTTTCCGTGGTTACAGTAACAAGTTATTTGAAAGAAATAATAATTTTTTAAAGTGTATAGAAATGATCACAGAATTTGTCCCTATCATGTCTGCATATATTTCAAACTAAAAAACAAATATGCTTCATTACCTTGAAGATAAAATTCAATATGAAACAATTAGATTATTAGGGAATAATATAAAGCAAATTATTTTAAGTAAGGTCAAATGGCCAAAGTATTTTTCTATTTTACCTGATTGTACCCCGATGCCAGCCATCAAGAACAATTATTAATTTGTATGAAGAATTTAAATTAGAAAGGTTAATTTAGAAAGTACAGATATGAGTGAAGCAGAAAGGTTTTTAGTATTATGTGTTTTTATGGTATTTTTCCTTGATAGCAGCATCAACATGGACTAGCATCTCGCTGAACACCTTACTGTCATGGGTTTTACCCTTTCCCAGATACTCTTTGTGGATGACAACCCCACCAGATACAAAGCATGATTTTTTTGTTAGTCAAATTGTGCTTTGGGATGCTGCCAACTGGCTCACCAGGCACAGACCAACCTTTTCAGCCTGTGTTGTTGACGTAAATCCACTTTTCACAGGGTTCGTACACATTTCTGCACACGGAAATTATGTACTTCAAATGGACTTTTAAGGACCATAAATGAAAAAAATTACAGACCTATGAGCAAATGGACACATGATTACATTCAATTAAAAATATTATTCTATGCCTGAATTTTACTTTTGTAATACCACCCTAAAAATAAAACAGATACCTAAGTAGTATGCATTATTACTAAACATGAATTAACATAATTATTATTAAGTTTGAGAATAAAATAAACTTTATGCAATTTATCAAGTAGCATTATATATTTTACACTTATAATTAGTTGGACATATTTGAAAGAAGATAAGCGACATTTACGTTTTCCTACTAGTTAGCTTTATGTTGAATTTTTTTTTTTTTTTTTTTTTTTTTTTTTTTTGTCTTATTTTGTCACATACTTGGTCAGTCTAGAGGTTTAGTAAATAGCAGGTATTAGATTTTATGTCAAGCGGAATAGGTTAAAATTATATAGGTAAGTAATAAAATTACATAGGAAGTAAGATCATAATCAGCATAATTCATAACAAAAGACTGAATGTTGTCACTGTTGCTGATTGTCCAGAGAGAGCCATTCTGATTCGAACAAACCTCAAAGGCCTGATGTAGGCACGGTTGGCAAGTGTTGAAATTTGGTCAGGCCCTGTTTGATGCAGTTAGTGTCATAGCTTTGTGTAGAGTTCCAGAGGTTGTAACCCAGTTAACATACTTTAAGGTCCCAATAAGCCATTAAAGTACCAGAGGTGATAAGCTGTTTTGTATTATTTTAAGTTTCATTAGATGCAAAGAATAAGTTTTACTTGAATTTTTACATTTTTGTGTTTTATCTTGTGACCACGGTGGGTATTAATGAACGGCAATAGTTCTCTTTAATATGTAGAGATAATTTTTAAGGGTAAGCAGTGAATTATAAATGATTAAATTAGGTAATTAGATAACCTTAGTCATTATGGATTTACATGGCCACTATTAAATTTTATTTTTTAACAATATTTGTTAAAAAAAGCCCTATTAAAATCGCAATCTAATAGAATTTCAGAGTTTAAAATACATGTAATTTATGACATTGATTCTTAAACAATATTAGGATAACGCATTAAAAGCTACAAAACATTTATGTTTTGTAACAACAACACTCAACAAAATATTTATTCATCATTTTAATTTGAAGCCTTCGTAAACAATTTGGCTAGTTTATATTGATTTCCTTCTCTTTACGCATCTTTTCTAACAATGAGAAATTTGTCTCAATATGCAAACCAATGCTCTCGCTAGTTTCTGCATGCTTTATCTCCTAACTTATCAACCTCTCCACAATGTACCTGTGAGGGTTTACTTGATTTAGTAAAAGTTAAATAGTCCCAAACCCCAGACAGGCATGAAGGAAATTATTGCTATGTTTGAAAGTAACTACAATATCAGACAAAGGTTTAAAAAAGCCTCTTATTTAAAAAGAACTTAGAACATAAAGGCATGTTCTGATGCTAACAAAATCAATTACAGCTCATGGTGACATAATTAAACAAGAGCAGTCAAATTGAAACTAAAAATGTGGACTAGTGGTCAAAGATTATACAATTTAATTTAAATTTAATCTGACTCAGTAACTCTATCATTGGAGGAAATCGAAATGGGAAATTATAGTAAAGGCTGAAATCCTAAACAATTGGGTAATTTACATAATAACTGCACATATCTTTGAAGAATAATTTTCTTTATGTATTCAGTTTCTTTCTTCAACACGTTTCCTTTTCATTTTAGAATTTTTGGATTTAATTAAGGATTTCTGTTATTCTAAAAAGCACTAAATGCATTCAGAATGTACAGAAAAAGCAGCTAATTTGATTTCTTCAGTAATATGAACATTTAGAAGAAATTTGAAATATATATGGTAAAGGCCAGTTACAGAACTGATGTGGCAGAATTTTTAGAATTTAGTGACACACCGAACAACAAAATCTAGAAATGGCAAAACTTTTAGAATTTAGAGCAAGCATTGGAAGCAGAATTTAGGATCCACAGAGATTTCATCAGGTGGGAAAATGTTTAGTGTATGATGCATTAAGACATACTAGATGAAGCTTTTAAGTTTTCAATTTCTTTATTAATAAAACAACTCCCTTTCTATAATGCCTACCCAAGTTATACGATTAGAAGCATTTTTGATATTTTCCATGCTTGCAAGTGAAAAGTAAAGGAAATAAAGGGAAGATAAACTTGTTAAGAAAAAGTTTCTAGTACAGTAGAAGTCCAGAAATCCACAACGCTTGGGACCAGAGGTTATGCGGATTTCAGGACAGAAAAGATAATATTCAGACTAAAAGTGCAAAATAAATAAGGCATATTAGATACTTAATTAAATTATTATATACACTAATAGAATAATTAATTATATGAATTAAATTATTATTACATATATAAACTGATTATATTATATTTTTCATTTACATTAGACTCCTCTATTTTTAAATCAGCATGAATCTGCTTCCCCTTTTCTCTCAGGAGTAGTCCTGAAATAGGTACCCCATCACTCCGTAGCTACTGGAACCACTTGTACATACATCAAGGTTTGCCGATTTCGCCTCACGTAAAGATTTCTGGTTTCGGATTCCTGTGTTAGAATCACTGTTGCTGTAAAATTTCAACAGCTTTTCTTTCTTGTTCCATATATCATGCACATTCCATGTGGCTATTCCATACGATTCTGCTAGAAACCGAGCAGTAGCACCGGCCTCCATCTTTAGCAGAATTTCCACTTTTTTTAATTACCGTTGATGCAATGTGTTTACGTTTTTCAACGTTGCAAGCAGTAAAATCACGAGTGCGTTTCTTATCTGTCATTATATTAAAAAGTGCTGAAATTTTAAAAATATTCTTAATTTATCCACAAAATATCCAGATTAAAAAAAATACATCACTAAACAATCTCGTGAAATAACAAAGCTCAGAAAGTACAACAACGTGAAGCAAGAACTTGAAGTTGAAGAACTTGAAGAAGTGTTGAGTTAATCGTCTGCTTTTTTACCTCGATGCAGATCGGAATGGAAAAAACTTTTGTCATGACAATAATTTGGCATTTCCATTACGACTCATTATTATTTGGTAATTATGAGGAAGTATTTTTTCTTTGATATTTCGTACTCCAAGTTGCGGTTTCCCGGAACCTATAAACTGAATGTTTATATTTTGAGAGGCAAGTTGGATTTCAGAAGTTGGCGGATTTAAGGTCAGTGGATTTTCGGTATTTGACTGTATCAGGAATAAAACTTTCAAATATTATGTTTTCATTGTTCTTCCAGATGTTCTCCAAAAAGTAAGAAATTCATCGCAAACATTCTGTAAAATACATCCATTACGTATTGATACCATGGAGATATTTTTCATTTTGTCACATATTTCTCGAATCTTCTAGAATTGTGGGTTTATAAATCTTGCCTTCAAATCCTTCTAAATTTTTCAAGCTGCAATGTCTAAAGTACTAAAGAAAAATTATCCAATTCTGTAACAGCAAAAGCCAGAAATATTTCAGGAAAAAGCGTAAAATTAATTTTATAGAGAAAACTGATGCATTTTCTGAGAATTTTGAATATTCTGAGACAATTAAACACTTAATATGAAAAAATTAAAAAGAAGACATTTTTAATTAATTACATAGCTAATTTTGCTTTTGCTAAGATTTGTTTCGTAAATTATGTTTTATAGCATTATACTTTGTTATTTTTCAGCTTCAAAAATTCTGATATGTACACCACATGACTTCCTTGTATGGAATATTAAATTATACGCATTTTTTCTTGCATTTCATTTAAACGTATTTCATTGAATTAAATTTACTTCGCCAACAGCGCATAAACCACAGTAGAATAAATGTATTCTTTAAAATTCATTCTATTTGTTTATCATAGCGACATTCTGCCACTAGGTTCACTTAACAGTATTATATTTCGTTCATATTCTAACTCAGAATGCACAAAATTTACATCATTTAAAGAATTATCTAATCGTTGCCACATGTTCTATTCAAATACTATAATAAAGCTAGCGATGTATAAAAGAAATTAAGCAAACAAAACAAAAAAAGAAACAGTTTTTCACAGACAACTGAGTATTTCTCATTTAATTAATTCAGTTCTCACTTCGCGATAAGGCAAAAATACATAAAAACTCAAAACATCTGTATTAAAAATTAGGAAGTAAATCTTAAACACTTATTTCCTCGAAAAAGTTCCAGAAAGGATTAAGCATGATTTAATTGGCAGTAATAAATGAAGGCGTTATCTTTGTTGTTGCGAAGCTAATTTTCTCTAGATTGGCAACAAATCCACTAGTCTGCTGTTTCAAATGTAAACAATCAATAGCCGCCATTAAAAAAAAAAAAAAAAAAGCTTAGCGGCACTTAAACAACTTTAAAATTATTGATAATTCTAAAAATATTGCATAGAGATTTACTAAAGGCATAAAAACCTTAACCGGAAGATAAGAACAACATAATTCAATCATTTTTAAACCAAAAAATGTACAATTTACAAACATATAACAGTAAAGAAACTGAGATCACTGAGCTGGGTAACAGAGTGGATATATATATATAAATATATTTATATACGTTTGGTGCGGCCGATTGCAACCAAAATACGAGGTGCACCTCTACATGTTATAGCAGTCCTATATACAAAATTTCAACATTCTAAGGCTACTCGTTTTCGAGTTATGCGAAATACGTACGTACGTTCGCACAGACGCCACGAAAAATTCTCTTCAGAATTAATTTTAAAGCAGTTTTTATAATTTTTTTGAAGGAAACAAGTATTTTATTCTGTCCTTATGTACAGATATCATGCAAAAACATCGTTAAATTGCATTCGATAGTGGTCAAAATGGATATTTTTGTTGAAATATGCTGCCTGAAACTTTTCGCGATTACAATACTTCCTTTTTACTTCGTACAAGGAAGTAAAAATTGTATAATAAGTTGCCAAAATGAAACTTTATAATATGACAGCAAACAATAAAAATGCTTTATTTTAATGTTATTGCCAAAATGAAACTTTATAATATGACAGCAAACAATAAAAATGCTTTATTTTAATGTTATTTTTTAAATTTCAATATGTTACCATTATTTTAATGAAATTTATCAATGTTTTAATGTTTTAAAAAAAATAATTGAAAAATTTTCAGATCTCGGAACTAAAAATGTTCTTTAGAAACTGATCTTAAAATCGCCAAAATGTTGACAATTCACCAAATTTAGAACTGTTTAATAAAAGAATTCATGTCCCCAAAAGCAAAAACTTGTTTAAGAGCTCTTTATTAGAAAAAATGAATTTTGAAAAGCTTATGTTTCACTTCTTGCTTAGAAACTCGAGTATCCCATCATTTATATTAGAAATAGAAACAATTTATAACCCAAGAACCCACTCAAAAGATAACCATATATGTCAATGAATCGACAAAAATATTCCTCCAAAATGCTAATTCACACTCAAAATGGCAGTCATAAAAACAGACAGAAATTTCAGATACTTAAAATTAAGGAACTTCTGCTGATTTTGGCCAAAATTAAGGACCGTATGAACGCTGTTTCATCAAAAGTGACGATATGGTCCAGAATTTTTTCCTTGCATTTGAGTCAGCTCATGTGGTACCCAGCAACCGGATAGAGCGCTTCGCTTCTTGATTGTCATAGTCATCGTTTCTGAACTTTCGACACTAAATCTTCACAGTGTCACATGATACAACAATTAGTACCTAAAGCTATACACAAGATTTGGTTACATTCATTAGCTGACTTTCTGCAACAGAACTGAAAGTAAATAATAGTTCTAATCTGGTAGAGTGATAGTTCCATTTCAGACACCTTTTACTCAATGATACTTTTTATACAAATTTCACAACACAGTGTTCTCAAGTCTCTTTCTTTTGAACGACAAAATCACTTGACAAAATATGATGAAACACCACAAAGCGAACTGTTTGCGTAGATGATATTTGCAGTGGCAGGAAACTTTTGCTAATATTTTACTTTTGAAGTTGTTTAATACTTTCTGTGAATCAGAGTTTCATTTTATAGTAAACACGCATGTCTACAAATTTTTTGTTTCAGAAAAATGCCTGCTTTTAGATATATATTCCAGTCTTTAAAAATTAAAATTAAAAATTAATTTTGAGCTTATGAACTTAAAATGTGCAAAGAATTTACCTTTTCACAATTTTTCAGACACTGAGACTTTTATCCTCTAATACGTTTTTCCATCGGACTTTTGTTTAACAGTATTTAATGTTCTACCTTCATGCAGGAACTTTTATCTGAAAATATCCCTTCAGTCTAATACAGTAGGACTTTTTTTGAACGAGGAAGGAGGGTAAATGTGTGGTTTGCAGTTCCTGGAGAAAATGTTAAAATTTTTTCCGGTAAAGTAAACATATTTTTAATATAATTTTAGTTAATACTTCACAAAATAAGAAGCACAATTTCATTGACTTGTAGATTAACACTGTCAACAGACAGAAAAAAGTAAACCTGCAAGAAATTCAAAAGTCAGAGAAAAAAAAAAAAAAACAACCTTTTAAAATATTTCAACTTTAACAGTTTAAGTAAAACAACACACACATAACAACAAAAACAAACCTCACATGCATTAAACTAACTATATAATTGGCTTACAAAAAAGCTTATCTGGTTGATGCAATTTCAACTAACTAATTTAAGACTTTTTACGGCTACAGTCATCCACAGCTAAAGAAATTACATGTTTATTTCATTGCAAATTAAGAAAGTACAATCCAATTGACTTCAAAACGTTTTTCTTTTCATTTCACATCACAAAAACATAGTTCTCTCCTTATTCCAGATGGAATGCTAAGCTTGTGTGCATACAATGATGTCCAGTCTATAGTAAATAAACATGTCATGTCAAATGAACCACTTTAAGGTTTTGGGAGATTATTAAAGTTCTATAAAATTTATCAAGGTGGTGTATAATGATGTCCATTTACAAATATAAACATGTCGTGTAAAATCAACAACTTCATGGTTTTGGAAATATTGTGGTTTCCGTAACATCATGCAAACAACACATGGTATCTTGCTCGCAGGCATTCAATGGCGCAACCTGCAGTAATTTCAGGTAATTAAGAATTTGAGCACTAGAATTTAAGGTAAATACTTAAGGCTTGTATTTAATGTATATTTTGAAAGACAATGCTATTCAAAATCGACATTCAATTTGTAACTGTTTTTAACTTTTCATGCAGCATAATCAAAAGTTACTGTATGTAAAATGCTGTAATTTCTCAAAGTGAGTCAAATACATAAACTACTCTTTATTCATGACAACTAATAATTCACATCACATTAAACTACATAAATGCCAAGAATTTCAGTATCTTTATGAAAAATATGAGTAACTTACAAGTGCGAAAAATGTAAAATTGCTCAATACACAAGTATGAAGATGAAATATGTTCGGTGTAAGATAACATTGATATTACAATCATTATTTCAAAATACTCAAAGTTCAGTCAAATTTAAGTCATTCCATATCTCAAAATACTAAATTACAAGAGCACAGGTGTTTAATATTCAATCAATAATATATAATATTTATAAAAAAATCTTCCATTTAAATAATGTAATAAAAATTTTGTTATTAATCTGCCTACAATCCAAATTTACACTGCATATGAATATTGAAAACTTTCCAAATTCTTAGTCCATAATATGAAAACCTTTGAGCAGCACACTCACTTTCATTCAGTCGTAAGATTAACTGCCATTTCATATACACTATATCTTGTTGCACAAAATATTTTGCTTTCTTATTCTCTTCAGTGGTCTACATAGCATTCTAAGGAATGGAAGGTTATGAGAACAAAGTAAGCAGTTATATAAATCTAGCTAATAAATGGTGTATAAAATACAACTCTTCATAAACTGATATCCAAACAGCTTAGCCGTTCAGAGGGTTAAGTTCCATTTACACAGTTATTGCAACTCATTTGGCTTTAAACATACAATCTGATTTGACAAATGGACCTAAATTCAAATAAAGACATGTATGTTTAGTATCATAAATAAAAACATGATTTTAATAATAAATTATTGTGGTTTCTGAGTTCCTTTCTTTCCAATCAAAGATTTGTGAATATGTGGAATAACACCTGAAAATAAAATATTAAACATTAGAAAGTTACTTTAATACAAGCAGAAAATCTGAATATGTCCCATAATAATATTTGCATATATTTCTATTGCACATATATATATATAATCCATTTAGATATTTTCTTTATTTGATTAATTACAAAAACTTTTAAAAGTCAAACCTTAAATTATATTAGAAAATATATATTTCAATTCTTATTACTTTGGTGTTAAGCAAACAATTAATTGAGAGCATTAGAATTACCAGTTTTTATATCAGGAATGATAATAACTAAAATTACAGTTCTATGGTTTAAATAGCATATCTATTATTGTTAACTTACCACCACCAGCAATTGTGGCTTTTATCAAAGAATCTAATTCTTCATCACCTCGAATAGCAAGTTGCAAATGTCTGGGTGTGATACGTTTCACTTTCAGATCTTTACTAGCATTTCCAGCCAACTCTAGTACCTTAAAATTATTGAGATCATTAATATTTAAGAAGAGAGAAAAATCAAAACTAAATTAAATATTGCATATGACAGAATGTTATCTTGCATTTTAGAGGTAAAGAACTGATCTCATAATGAAAATTAATGCTAATAAAGGCAAACATATAACTAAGTACAACTCTGATAATCTGCCGCCACTTAATCATTGAATGTCTGTCATTTGCACTTGATTTTAAATGTTAAAAAAAATTTTCAAATTCAGTTTTCAGAAAATTCATCATGGCAAAGATATTTCCATATTAGTGTAACCACTGTGCCACAGTTTGGTGATTTCTTACAGAAAAAAAAAGATGGATGATTCATAATTGCAAAAAAGTTACTTATTACATATGCACATACTATTTCATATACAGTCAAAAGTCCTTAATCCGGACTCGTCGGGAATTCAGCGATTCTGGATTATCGGTTTTTCTGGATTATAGATCATCAGTTTAAATCTGGTAAGATGGCATGCAGAAATTATAAAATTAAAAATATGAAACCGTAATTTATGAAATAAAAAGCAATTACGATCTAAAGGGTATCAAAATTTACAAAAAAAAAGCTTAATATTTATTTGTGTTGGAAAATATAGCTTATTTTTAAACCTTTTACTGCATCATCTCTCCTCCTTGAAATGTTTATTTAGTTTAGTCCTTATTTTAATGTAATATAGTAGTTACTTCTACTTCTTTTTCTTGCTGCCACTGTTTGCATTGAGAACGGACTGTTTCAACCTAATTGAGATGCAAAAACGAAACAATGTTACGTCATCTGAAAAGCCGATTCGTGCTGATAGCTGATTGGTTGCCGTGAGATGACGTCATTCCTACTTCTGCTATAAGTATCTCGCGTCGCTCTGGCTCAACCCTTCTAGTTCCTGGTTTCCCGGCAAGTGAGTGAGCGGTTTCCAGCCCCTTCAAAAGGATGCATGCAGTCCGGTGAATAAAAATGCCTTGATTCCGGTTTGCGAGATGATGGTTCCAGAGGCTACCATTCGAGTGACTGCCGTGGGTGGCATCCATGTTCTTCAATGAAGGCGGAATTAAAAATACGTGAACGGCGATTCCTTGTGCAAACGGAGTTAGGCCGGTTTTAAGTGTTTTCAAGAACTTCATTTAAATTTTCAGGTGTTTTTCTTGACCACTGATTATGGACTTATTGAATGGGTAGCCAGCTTTATTTTTAGGCCGCATAATTACTGTTTAGGACATTTTTGTTTGTATAGAATGCCAGTGTTTTGGAGACCAGGTAAAAATATTATTTGATGAATGATGATTATATTATATTTTTCCTAATACTCTAATATTGTTGACATTTATTTCCTGTGTTTTTATTTTTTATTATATTTTTAATAAATTGGTTAAGTTCAAAATCTTTTATTGTCTTCAATGTCTGCACAACATATCTCAGGGAGCTTTGATTGCTACTACTGCTAAATGTTTAATTTCTTTAAACTTTGCTTTAGCATCATTTTGGTTATGGGCCACCAGCTCCTGAGTTATTTTTAGTGCAGACTTTTGAAGTTTAAAGTTAATTTAGGACTTAAGAGATTGGGGGACGGTTTTTGTTAAAATTCAAATATGGCTACTGTTAGTGTCATGCATAATATTGCTAAACTTGATGCATGTAATTATTTTACATGGTACAAAGATATGAAGTTTGTCTTGAATGAAAAAAATGCATGGCTTTTGGTCAAAGGTATTGAAAAATGTCCTGATTTAGATGATATTAAGGGTATTGCAAAAGAAATCATTGCCGACTATCAAAATAGAAGTCGATTGGCATTATCGTTAATTTATATGAATGTAAGCCCTGAGTATAGAAACTTGATATGTGAAATTCATGACCCAGTAGTGGCATGGAATACGCTTGCCAAATATTTCCAGCCAGATTATCGGTCAAGACATATGTCCCTGTTTTCAGAGTTCTTAAATTGTAAAATTAAGCCAAATGAAAGTATTAGTTTCTTTTCTTCTAGATTAAAACGCATAACTGAACAGTTAGCTGATATTAATCAGGCTGTAAGAGGCGTATATATATGTTTCCAGTTTCTTAGGTTCCTTCCAGATAAATTTGATCAAGTAGTTCAGAATATTTTGAGGTGGCCAGATGAAAAGTTCATTTTTAAAAATGTTGAACTTGAAATTCTAGTAGAGGAAACGCGTCTTAATTTAAGAGAAATAGATAGGGAAAACTCCAATAAGACTATAGAAGTTCAAAGTACTCACTGTGAACCCAAATTTAAGCAGATTAAAGGGTTCAAGTGTTATAAATGTGGCCGTCCAGGTCATATTCAAAAATACTGTAGAATGAGAGGTAACTTTTCCAGATCACCCTCACCTGCTTCTTCTGTTTCCTCAGCTGTGTCTAGTAGTAATAAAACATCTTCTAAGTGTAAGAATAAACCCAAGTTGAGTAAAAGTAAAAATAATTCCCATGCACAGTCCCATTTTATAGCTCAAGCCAATGTTAACAATGTGGAAGAAAATGATGATAGTTGGATTTTTGATACGGCTGCATCTCATCATTTTTGTAAAAATCGTGAATTGTTTGATACTTTTTCTCCTGTGAAAAATGAGAATATGCTAGTAGCTATTGATGGGATAACTTTTCCAATTCATGGGAAGGGTACTGTTAAAATGAAATTTGGGGATATGGTTATTTTGCTTAAAGATGTGTTATATTCACCTGAACTGAGACGAAATTTAATATCTGGACCTAGGGTGGATATCAATGGAGCAAGATTTTATGGTAAAAATGGGCAAATTAAAGTTACTGATGATGAGATTTCAACTTTATACAAGGCAAAGTTGATAGGAAGTAACTATCATGTATTCCCAAAAATAATCAAAAAGGGGGGCAAATCTGTAAAATTTGAGGCATCCACAGTTCAGCATAATAATAGTGAATAATGGCATGGTCGGTTTGGTCATATAAATTATGATACTATTGTCAGGACTAGTAAGAGACATTCAGTTCGAGGTCTTCCTGTGTTAAAGCACTCACCTAATTTGTTTTGTGAACATTGCCAAATCAATAAGCAAAGACAAATCTCCTATAGACCTTTAGAAGGTATTCAAGTAAAGAGACCGCTTGAAAGGGTTTTCTCTGATGTATGGGGACCTATTAACATTACAGGTAGGAATGGTGAACGTTATTTTGTTTCCTTTATTGACGAATATTCTCGTTTTGTGGTAGTATACCCCATTGTGGAGAAAAGTCAGGTGTTTGAAGTATTTGAAAGGCATATAGCACGTGCGGAAAGATCTTTGAACCTTAGATTGAAGTACTTTAGGACTGACAATGGGCGAGAATATGATAATGATCAATTCAGGTCATATTGTAATAAAAATGGTGTAAAGCACGAATTTACAGATGTCTATACTCCAGAACAGAATGGAGTTTGTGAGAGATTTAATCAGACAGCTCTCAATAATATGCGTGCAATCTTACACGATAGTGGAATGAGTTCCGAATTTTGGTCAGATGCAGTAATGTATTTTGCATATTCATTTAATAGAATTTGTCATAAGGGCCAAGATAGAACCCCATTTGAATTATACACTAAGCGGAAACCATCAGTACGTCATCTTAAGACATTTGGAACAATTGCCTATGTAGGAATTCCAAAGGCTAAAAGAAATTCTAAACTTGATCCAAAGGCAACAAAGGGCCGATTGATTGGGTACAGCGTACGAACAAAAGGGTACAAGATTTGGATGGAAAATGAGCAAAAGGTAGTAGAAACTCTAAATGCTACTTTTAAAGAGTCGATTGGAATGCAGAAAAGTGGCAGTGGAGCTGCACTGGGCACCCTACCTGATTTGGAATCTGAAGAAAGGGTAGAGTTCCAATCTACTGACACTCCAGTTGGCTATTTTCCTGAAATAGAGGAAAGAACCGATACCAATGTACCTTCTTCTACAATTGGCACCGACACTCAATCTACATTGAGACAAGTAACTTGGCTTCGTAAACCTGTTCCAAGGCCAGACGGCACTCGTACGGATGTGTATTATTTTGAGAGGGGGTCTAATCAAAGACTACGATCACCAAATGATGTAGAAAGGTATTGCACTGAACATAACATTCAGTATGATCCTACCTTGTTTGATTTCAAGGGAAGCAATACTTATAGTGGTGAAATCGACCCAACTGGTACTCCTTCAACGTCGTATACCAGAGATAGCTGACTAGATGTTTCAATTCCAAACACTTATAACCAGGCAATGAAATCTGCAGAAAAGCTTAAATGGATAGAGGCAATGGAAGAGGAAATGGTCAACATGCGAAAGCATAAGGTATGGCATCTTGTTCCACTTCCTAAAGACAAGACTCCACTAGGTTGCAGGTGGATTTTCAACATTAAACGTGACGAATTTGGAAACATTGTTCGTTTTAAAGCTCGTTTAGTGGCTCAGGGTTATCGGCAAATTAAATACGATACCTATGATGAAACCTACTCTCCTGTAGTCAACTTTTCAGTAATAAGGCTCTTTTTCTCCCTTTTAGTTGCACACCTTGAATGGGCAAATATACAATGTGACGTGAAAAGTGCCTATCTCTATGCTCCTTTATCAGAGGAAATTTACATGTCCCAACCTCAGGGTTTTGTGGAGCGAGATAAAGAAACTTTTGTGTGTCGCTTAGATAGAGCCTTGTATGGTTTGCATCAGAGTGGCCGATTATGGTACTACGAGTTGGATAGAACACTATGTAACCTAGGGTTCATCAAGTTTGAGTGGTGTAATTGTGTCTATCGTTTTAAAGATTTTGTCATTCTGTTGGTTTATGTTGATGATATAGTTGTTTGGGAAAAGTGAAGTTCAGGCCAAAAGGATATTAAAAGTCCTGAGTTCACATTTTGATTTGAAAATTTTAGGTAAAACAAGAAAGCTTCTGGGTGTGGAGTTTGAATATGAGAACAATAGTGTTTTAATTCATCAGCAATTATATATAGAAGACATAGTTGATCGATTTAAGTCTTTTAAAATACAAATTACTTCCCTTCCAATAGTTAAAGGTGTGAAATACTCAAAGTCCCAGTACACAAGAAGAAATGACTGAAATGATGAATTATCCTTATAGAAATGTTTTGGGATGTCTCTCATTTCTTTGCAATCGTACTCGTCCGGATATAGCTTATGCTGTTAATATATTTTCTCAGTTCCAAAGCAATCCTGGTAAGTTTCACTGGGAAGGATTACTTAAACTTTTAGGGTATGTTTCCAATACCAGACAGCACAAACTCAAACTGGTATGCAAGGAACTGAAGCTCAATATATATTCAGATTCGGATTTTGCTTCAAGCAGGGATGATATGGTGTCTATTGGTGGACAAATAGCTTTGTTGGGAGAATCACCTGTATCTTGGCGTACATTTAAAGAAAGGGGAGTGAGTTTATCTACTATGGAGGCTGAATTTATCTCCATGACTGAATCAGCAAAAGAATTAGTTTGGTTTAAAAACATTTTGGATGAATGCATTCAATTTAAGATTGCAAGTAACTATGTTTCGAGGCCAATATTGTTTGCTGATAACATGGCTGCTATATGTTTTACAAAATCACCCATTGAAAACTCGAGGACAAAACATATAGATGTGAAACTATTTTTCATTCGTGATCTATTGAACAGGGAAATTTTTGATTTAAAATATGTCCCAAGTAAAGATAATCTGGCTGATCCCATGACAAAACCGCTGACTAAGCATAACCTGATAAGATTTTGTGGAACAATTTTCCTATGAAATTTGTTTTTGTGTGTATTTAAATTAAGAGTTTTGTTTATTTGAAACTAATATGTTATAAGTCATATTATGATGGATATTAGGTAAATGTAAAAGTGTATAGTGTAGAATGTTGTATGAGTGACCAGGGCCCTGGGTAAATGTATTGAGCATGTGATCATATATATGTCTTTGTATTGTTCTGTAACATGTTGGACTTTCTTGCTATGGTAAAATTTTTGAATAATGGGATAAGATTTTCCCAAAGAAAAATTTTCTTAAAAATTTCTGAATGAAATTGTGATATTCATTTATTCTTGTTTTGAATTTTGTAAAGATACTGGCATTCGGTTTTTATTTCAGGTCGAAGATGATGATGTGGGGGGCATTTGTTGGAAAATATAGCTTATTTTTAAACCTTTTACTGCATCATCTCTCCTCCTTGAAATGTTTATTTAGTTTAGTCCTTATTTTAATGTAATATAGTAGTTACTTCTACTTCTTTTTCTTGCTGCCACTGTTAACTTCTTTTCTTCTAACTAACTTTCTTCTAACTAACTAATGTGGCAGCAAGAAAGTTCTAACTAACTTTCTTGCTGCCACATTGAGAACGGACTGTTTCAACCTAATTGAGATGCAAAAACGAAACAATGTTACGTCATCTGAAAAGCCGATTCGTGCCGATAGCTGATTGGTTGCCGTGAGATGACGTCATTCCTACTTCTGCTATAAGTATCTCGCGTCGCTCTGGCTCAACCCTTCTAGTTCCTGGTTTCCCGGCAAGTGAGTGAGCGGTTTCCAGCCTCTTCAAAAGAATGCATGCAGTCCGGTGAATAAAAATGCCTTGATTCCGGTTTGCGAGATGATGGTTCCAGAGGCTACCATTCGAGTGACTGCCGTGGGTGGCATCCATGTTCTTCAATGAAGGCGGAATTAAAAATATGTGAACGGCGATTCCTTGTGCAAACGGAGTTAGGCCGGTTTTAAGTGTTTTCAAGAACTTCATTTAAATTTTCAGGTGTTTTTCTTGACCATTGATTATGGACTTATTGAATGGGTAGCCAGCTTTATTTTTAGGCTGCATAATTACTGTTTAGGACATTTTTGTTTGTATAGAATGCCAGTGTTTTGGAGACCAGGTAAAAATATTATTTGATGAATGATGATTATATTATATTTTTCCTAATACTCTAATATTGTTGACATTTATTTTCTGTGTTTTTATTTTTTATTATATTGTTAATAAATTGGTTAAGTTCAAAATCTTTTATTGTCTTCAATGTCTGCACAACATATCTCAGGGAGCTTTCATTGCTACTACTGCTAAATGTTTAATTTCTTTAAACTTTAAACTTTGCTTTAGCATCAATTTGTTTACTTTATTAAACATTTCTTTCAACGCGCGCATGCGTAAAGCATACACTACGCATAGTCGAAATTAGAAAATTGCAACCAGAAAACTATTTGATGTGCATTCGTGATATTTATAATGACGAGGAATTTAATTTAAATCATATCAAGGATGGAGTACATCGAAATGAAATACTACATTAAGTAAGGAATTATAAGCCGAATAAAATAAAAACATCTGCCCTGAAGATAAGGATAGTGCTGACAGATCAACTTCCAGTTCATTGCCCGCCGCATCGGTCCCCCCCCCCAAGCAGTGTGAAATTGATAAACATATTTCGAAATGGTTAGCGAATCAAAGGATATGCCTTTATCCATTTTTTGCAGCAATTCCACATTTTGTTTGATGGACATCGAAACATGCTTTAGGTTTTGTAGATCTGTGGCCTTGGCTACTAATGTTTAAAATTAATTTATGATAGGAACAGCATGAATTATAAACAAATAGCTAATTTTATTTTCCAGCCATAGAAATGCGACGCTACGAGCAACGTTTTGAAACCAAAACCTAGCAATCATGAATCAGAACTAGTTGCCATTCAGCATAAAGAAATTTAAATATAAATATGAACTACTTGTTGCCATTCAGCATAAAAGAAATATAAATATGAATATTAACAAAATATTAAAGTTAATTTTATAAAATAATTAAACATATGAACAAATATATGAAATAAAAAATAATTATTTCTCATGCGATAACTGGGCCACTACACTACTCCCCCACCAGTAACTAAGTTACGTTACGAAGATGGAGAAATAGGTAGTAACTAGTATTGCAGTGTTAACCACTATCAGAATAATTTAGTCCGTCCTCTAACAGGTAAACGTATAGTTCTGCCTGTGCGAGAAGGTTTTTGATTCACATCGGAATTTGAGTCTGGTCTCTGCAAGTTACTGTAGTCAGGTTGTATCAACTGGGAATTTTTCTCAGCTAAAATATATGCTGGTTTCAAGCGATCCAGGGATACATTAACATGTTTTCCTTTTATGCTAACAGTAAAATATTTGTCCTTGCGATCAATAACAGGAAATGGTCCTTCATAAGGAGGTTCCAAAGGTTTTTTTTACCCGATCTATTCACTGAAACACATGAGAACAAGTTTTTTAGTCTTTATGTACAAATATCCGTTCAGATGACTTTTTACGAATTAGTCTAGGTCTAACAACTTCCATCTGTTTCTGCAGTTTATTAGCAAAAGTCTCTGATGTTGTCTGGAGACTTGGTTCACTGAAAGTGAAGGAATCTCCAGGAAGTCTGAGATTCTGGCCATAAACTACTTGCGCAATAGAATGATTTGTATCTTCTTGAATAGCAGTACACAAACCCAAAAGAACTGTTGGTAATGTGTCCGTCCAAGATATGTTGTTGTGGGATTTTAATGCTGTTTTTAATGTTCGATGAAGGCGCTCAACTTTGCCATTACACGAGGAGTGGTAGGCAGTAGTGTGTTGTAAATTAATGCCACAGATTTTGGACAAAGCTCGTAATGTATCACTTTTAAATTGGGATCCACGATCACTAATGAGTTTACTTGGTGTTCCGAAATGCGCAATCCAGTTGCTATAAAAGGCTCTTGCGACATTCTCAGCTGAAATATTTTCTACAAGGAATTGCTTCCATCCAATTCGAAAATCTATTTATGCAAGTAAGACAATAAATATTCCCTTTAGATGGGGGAAGTGGTCCAATGAGATCAATATGGATCACAGAAAATCTTCCTGGTGGTACTTCAAACTCACCTAATTTTGTTTTGGCATGCCGACTGATTTTAGCTTTTTGGCAAGGAAAGCAGGTTCTTGTCCACAACTGTACATCTTTTTTTATGTTAGGCCAAATGAATTTTGATGTCATTAATTTCAGTTGAGTTTATTCCTGGATGTGATAAACCATGAATCTTTAGTTGATGTATCACACCACAAATATTTCCCTGAAGGTAGAGAACATTGCTTTAAATTCAAGGAAGTAGTGGTTTGCAAACTCTTCAGTTCTTCATCTTGAGTTTGTTCATCAGCTATTTTATCATAATCTATCGATGAAATTTTATTAGCTCTAGATAATGTATCCGCCACAATATTATTCTCACCTTTTACATATTTGATATCAGTCGAAAACTGGGAGATGTATTGAAGTTGGCCAGCCTGTCTAGGTGCTGCTTTGTCAAGTTTTTGACGAAAGGCGAATATTAAGGGCTTGTGATCTATATAAATTGTAAATACTCTTCATTCTAGATAATGCTTAAAGTGTCTAACTGAAAGATATATACTTAATAGTTCTCTATCATAGGTGCTATATTTTTGCTGAGTATCATTTAATTTTTTAGAAAAAAATGCTATTGGCTTTTCCACGACGAGTTTTCGTATTGTTGCAACACTGAGCCAATCGCCATATCTGAAGCATCTGTAAATAAGGCCAGAGGTAGTTCAGAATTGGGAAAAGACAACAGTGCCGTGTTCACCAGGTCATTTTTGCACTTTTCAAACTGTTTTTCAGCTTCTTCAGTCCATTCGATTTTACGTTTGTCCCTCTTTTTAGCTCCTTTAAGATACGCATGTAACAATGCTCGATTCTTCGCTGCATCTTTTATGTAACGACGATAAAAGTTAAGTATTCCAAGAAAAGTTCTAAGTTCATGAATTGTTTCTGGTTGTTTGTAGTTAGTAATAGCTTGAACTCTTTCTGGCAAAGGACGGGAACCCTTAGGTGTAATTAGGTAGCCTAGAAACTCGATTTGGGGAACAGCAAAGACAGATTTTGAAACATTAATTCTTAACCCAAATGTGTGTAATCGTTCGAAAACTAATTTAAGGTGATTTTCGTGTTCTTCATGGGTACTGGATGCAATGAGTATATCGTCTAAATAGGGAAAAACAAATTCTAATCCTCTAAATACTTCGTGAATAAATTGTTGGAACGTTGCAGGAGCATTTTTTAAACCGAAACTCATTACGCTGAATTCGTATAAACCGAAAGGAGTAATGATAGCCGTTTTATATTTGTCTCCTTCTGCAATAGGAATTTGAAAATAAGCTTTGAATAAATAAATTTTAGAAAAAATATTTGTACCTCTTAAAATATGATGAAAATCTTCAATGCGAGGAATTGGGTATTGATCAGGTATCGTCTGTGCATTCAGTCGTCGGTAGTCCCCGCAAGGACAATATGAACCATCCTTTTTCGTAACAAGATGCAAGGGGCTTTACCACTGGGAATTTGATGGACAAATTATTCCATTGTCAAGCATAAATTTAAATTCCTCTTTAGCTATAGCTAAGCGTTTTGGATCGAGCTGTCATGCCTTTGAATAAATGGGTTGACCATCAGTCGCAATAAAATGTGTAACACCATGTTTAATGTGTGTAGGAAAAAGGTTAGGTTTAGAAATTTCAGGATATTTCGACAGTAAATCGAAAATTTTTATGGATTTATTTAGATATTTGTGGTTATTGAGTAATCACTGGAAATAGCAGCGGCATCACACTGGACACAAAGTTGTGTTACGCCATCAATTAATTTTTTCTTATTTATATCGATAAGCAATTAATATTTGTGAAGAAAGTCAGCTCCTAAAATACCTTTTGTGACATCAGCAATTATGAATGGAAACTGAAAATCACGACGTAATCCCAAATCAAGAGTTAGTGTTTTTATGCCATAAGTGGAAATATCTGTGCCATTAGCTGCATACAGTTTGTATTCAGTTTTACATTTATTCTGTGAAGTAGCAAGAATTATGATTACGTCAGCTGCGCTATCAATAAGAAAGTGCTAATTTGATCTTCGGTCACGAACGAATAAATGAAATTTGCGACAATCCTTCATATTTTCTGCAGAAGCGTTTGCCGCTGAACTTACAGATGATTTGAGTTTTTCTGGGTTTTGGAATCATTGTTTACCCAAGCACACGGAGGCCGGCATTTCTCTGGAATACATTTTGCTCCAAATCAAAATTTATAATAACAAAATTTGCCAGCAGGGTCATATCGTTTACGAGATCGTGAACGTGAATTACATAAATCCGAGTCCCTGCGTCTTGAGCGAATGGTTATTTGATCAATTTTTTTGTTCAAGAGAGGTAATTCTTTGCAACAAATCATTTGCGGGAATGGAAGGAGCATTAGCACTAAATACTTCTGGTTTCCGATTCATATCACTAATTTTATCTGCCATAGACGCTGACTTGGTTACATCTTCATCACTAACCAATAATATATTTTTTATTGAGTCAGGTAGCTTCTCCAGCCATAAAGTTTTGATTAGATTTTCAGACACATCTGTAGTAGCAACTGATTTCAACTTCTGCAAAAGTTGGCTTGGTTTCATGTCTCCAAGCTCGATACCAGTAATCAAACGTTTAATTCGTGCATTTACACTTTCTTTGAATAAATTTAATAACCTAATTTTAGCATCTGAATATTTTGTGGCACTATCGTTCGTTACAATGTCCCAAATATTTTCGATGAACTTAGGTTCAAGCTGTGAAACTAAATAATTAAATTCTGATTTCTTCTGAAACGATATTACTAATTCTGAACTGAGCTTCAACTTGAAAAAACCATATTTCTGGTTTATCAGTCCAAAAAGGAGGTATTTTTACGCTCACCTTACGAAGCTCTAGTGATTGCATCGTATCTTTCGTAGCAGTTTCAGAAGAGTCATTTGTTGACATTTCAAAAATTAATCAGGGTCACCATGATGTGGCCTTGCTACTAATGTTTAAAATTAATTTATGATTAGAAACAGCATGAATTATAAACAAATAGCTAAGTTGATTGCATTTTATTTTCCAGCTATAGAAATGCAACGCTACGAGCAAAGTTTTGAAACCAAAACCTAGCAATCATGAATCAGAACTAGTTGCCATTCAGCATAAAGAAATTTAAATATAAATATGAACTACTTGTTGCCATTCAGCATAAAAGAAATATAAATATGAATATTAACAAAATATTAAAGTTAATTTTATAAAATAATTAAACATATGAACAAATATATGAAATAAAAAATAATTATTTCTCATGCAATAACTGGGCCACTACAGATTCTTTGGTAGCTCCAGAATCGGAAATTCTTTTTGACATAATCGAAAGTTCAAGCTCATTTTTATAAAATTACTCCAACAGTCTGGAAAAAAATAATAAGCCAGATCCAGTTAGAAGATTAAGGAACAACGCAATTTGCAACATTAACTGAAATAGATAATTAGATAATTTTAGCTTAGCTTATACCATCAGTTATACATTAAATGTGCATGCGTAAATGTATTATGCGCATGCATAGATGCATATGCACATGCGTAAAGGTATTATGTGCATGCATTAACTCATTATGCGCTGACGCATGTGCAGAAAGTTTGTAGCTTTGAGGTCCGGATTAAAGACTTTTGACTGTATATAATTAGGTATCCATCCCAAAAATAATCTAAAGCTACTTAAATGCAGCTGTTTAGTTTCTTTTGTCTTGCAGGGAATTTTATTGGGATTGCTTCAATAGACTGGAAGCATAGTTCCCTCCAACAATTTTGTGGCTGAATATATACTCTTACACAAATTTTACCAGAAATTTCTTCCACTGCAAGTAAATCCCGTAAACACACATTTTAAAAACTGAGTTTAAAACAAAAACAAAAACAAAAAAAAATCATGGAAACTCAGAATATGACAAAAAGACTGCATACAAAAATGCTGACTTTGCTTATTAAAGCTAAAGAATTGTTATGCCTATGGATGCCACAGTTTGAGTATTCTGAAAATTTGACAATTTCTACTATAATGACTGCACTAATACTTAAATACCATGGCAAATTTAAAAGAAATTTTTAACTATGTGTAGACACTCACAAAAATACACTACATTTATAAACATTTTGAAGCTTGTCTTTAAAAAAATGTAATTTTAAATAAAATGTTAAGGATAAGTTTATATTATCCTGTCGACCATGAAAACTGAGTACTGTCAAACTGGCTATCATCAAACCACTAAAGTTGCACCAGTTATTCCTGTTAAATTTTGAAGGAAGTGGCACATCTTTAATTAATAAACAACCGGTATTCAACACACTTCACCTTAGCTTTTTGAGATTTCTTCTATTTTGTTATACCCAATTTTATCAGGAGTCCCATCTAGACCACTATGATTAAACTTTCAGCAGGTAATTCTTCCAAGTTATTTTGCCAGCCATATTCAGATAACCCTAATATGCCCATTAATATACACCTTTTTTTAGTGGTAAGATGCTATAACATTGAAAATAATCCACTGCTTGCTGTTCTGTAGAAGGCATGACCTAAATTTTAATATCTTCTTTTTTTCAAAATAGAAAAAAAAAAAAAAAAATACAGCAATAATACTTTATACCCTTGTTCATAAAAATAAAGCATGGCTTAGTATGAGAATCAATCATGGTCACATCAAAGTAAAGCGTAGATGTTATGAACGGGTTATTACACCACACTTATCCATACTGATGCTAAATCATACTATTTGGCAACAGTTTCACTGTCAACAGGATAACACATAAGTATCACAAAAAGTTGTACTTTTTTTCAGTTGGCCTTTTCAGGCCTGCATTTTAAATAACATAATAAAAATTTTCACTTTCACTTGCATTCTTTTTTGCCCACTTTTAAAGCAATTAAACATACACTGTTTCTTGTTACAATTAATCATTCTGGGTATTTTCTAGGACCGAGTTTGTAACACTTTCTTCTAGGATAGGCCATTACTATTTTATGCAAAGCATATTTATGCTTTGGCCTATTATTTACTCCGATTTCATTTTTCTTCCACTCATATAGAGCTTTCACCAACATGAAACACCCTTGCTGCAGCCCAATCTCCATTTTCTTTCGCAAACTGAATGACTCTGCATTTAAAACCCGTACCATGTTTGTTTCCTTTGGCAGGAGCCATTTTTACTACTAAATGGAAAATTTAATCAACTGTATTCTGCAAATGTGATTTACTAAATCCTCACTTCAAAATCACAGCTTCAAATGATTACAGAAAGAGAAAACATCTAACTCGTAATCCCAAAAATTCATTCGGGTCAGAAGTGCATCCCAAATTATGTCTCCCTTTTCTCAAAACCCTACAGGAACATTCTTGTGCACACCTATATTGAATACAACCCATGTTCTTTGCAGAATTATTACTCTCTCACATATATACTGTTCTCCTTATCACTTATCAGTACAGTATGGGAAAGATGTTTGAATGAATGACTTCAAAAGATAAGAATATCATACATGTATCTTTCAGGTTTCTTCATAAAGAAATGGATATGTGTTATATAGGAAATGTACCTAAAAATTAAAAAATGTAGTTCAAACTTATAGGTGCACAGTTATACAGGTTAACCCTAACATTGGTTACAGAGGGCGCTAAAATAAATAGTATTGTCCTGCACTTGCTATTACCACACCTTTTTTTTTTTTTTTTTTTTTTTTTTTGCTACATTTATGTGGATTATTACGTTTAGGTTAAAAACGTGAAACGTTTTTTGATTATTTTTTTCCCAATGGATATCAACATTTTCCAACTTCAAATGAAGAAGTACCGATAGAACTTTTCAGAGAGGCTGGAATTTTACCCAAAGAACACATTTGTAAAAATGGCCATGATATCAAGTTTAATAATTCAGGATTTTATTGGAGATGCAATGTCAAAAACTGGCAACAAAAGTTTGATGTCCAAACTGGTACATGGTTTGAAAACAGTCGTACTGAATTTTTAAAAGCTTAACACATTGACTGCCAGTCACTAGAGTTAGATTGATAGTTATTGCCACCCATATGGAAGTAAATTGTATCCAGATGCCAACATACTTATTATAAGAAGTATGATTTAAGAATATTAATAAAAGATAATTGTGTGATCTTTAAGTATTATTTAAGCCTTTTATTAAAGAATTTTTTTAATTACGCGCCAGTGTGTGATTGGCACTACATGTCAAAATTTTCCCCAAATGCCACATTATGCGCTGGCGCGTGAAATGTAAAAAATAAATTTAAATAAGAAAAATAAGTGACAGTATGCATTATTTTTATATCAATATGTATTACAGACAATTATACATATCATAAAGGACTTTATAACAAGAAAATTACAAAGATATTATACAGATGCATCTAAAATGTTATTTGTGTATTATCTTTGAACAATCTAAGCAGTACCCGGGAGATCCTTCACAAAATTTGCAAACATATATTGTATCTTTATGTTTCCCTTGGGAATAGCAACTTTTGCATTGCTTTCTTAGAATTTTTCCTTCTTTTTTTATTCCCCATATACTCAGCACATGTTCAGATTCAGACTGATCACACACAGGAGCACGAAGAACAGATGGCTGTTTCAGTAAACTTCGTATCACAGATAAACGGTAGTCATACAGTGATGTATTTTCATTGGAATACTTATTATAGATAAAGTGGGAATTTTTCATTATTATTTGCAAAATATGCACAAATATTTTCGGGGCCACCTAATTGTTTTTTCCTCACAAGAATAATACTGGTCATAAATTTATTATATTGAATTACAGGTAGAGGTTTCGATTTAATTTCACCTCTTTTGTTTGTTATTTCCAACATATAATTTTTATATTTCATTGGAAATATAATTGATGTCTCTCTTATCCTGCCACTTTGTAATCATCACACCATTAGCATACTTTGCTACAGTTTGCCCTTTCTTCAGTTTTTTTTTTTTTTTTTTTTTTTTTTTTTTTTCTCGTTTACCTCTTTCGGAAATGTCTTTCTGTTCTTTCTGATTGTCCCAGTGCAATGCGTTTTCTTATCAGTAAGACATTTTGACAGTTCATAGCTATTACAATAATTGTCCATAAATATGCTATGTCCTACATCCAGCATTCTCACGAGTAAATTCATAACAACATTTTTTGCATGTTCTTTTCCATCAGAATCATCCAACATGCCTGTATATATCATAAATTTCAAAACCATACCACCAGGGGTTGTGATCATGTGCAACTTGATACCATATTTGTGACGTTTATTTGGTATATACTGTCTGAATATAAGCCGTCCACGCCACAATACCATCAATTCATCTAAACTAATCTCACACCCTGGGTAATATATTTCCGATACTCGGGCGTTGAACAAATTCACCATATCTCTTACTTTATGCAGTCGATCCTTTGGAAGCTCTGTATTCTGATCTGGGATTTTTGCGAAGTGCAATGCCCTCAGTAACAATAAAAACCGATTCCTGCTCATATTTTCAATAATACTCAAGTAAACCAAACAGTGAATATGTTTTCCAGAAATCTTGTATACGGTTAATTCGTATAGTTCCCATATGTATGATCAATCCCATAATCCACCAAGAGTTCCTCTTTTGTGGTGCTCTTCCAAGCACTGACGTGAGAATGTTTCTTTTTTTCCTTGCGAAAAAGTACTTTATGAACATAATCATTAGTTTCAGCAACTATTTCTTCCAAGATACCATCAGTGAAAAAATGAGGAAAGAAATCTATAGGATTGTTAACTGAAACAGGTTGGAGCAAACACTCGGATTTTATAAAAGGAAATTTTTTCATTGATGATGAATTGTTTTTCCAAATAACGTTTTCCGCCATAGTTGAATTATCCTGCTGACATGCAGCCTCTTGCACGATTCGTTCTTCATCATCATCAGAATCCAAAATATCATGGATTCCAGTCGGAGGAACGAATTCTTCGTCACTGTCATAACTAAAATCGCTCAGCCAACAAATTTGCTATTTTATCATCCGTAAGAGCCTTTTTTTATTGAACTTTTATTTTTTCGGGCCCGAAGGCCCTGCATTATCATCTCTATAACTCATACTAAAAGATTATTTTTTCAATAAAAAATAAAACAATAATTTAGAAACCGCGATTATTTATACATAGTTTCTAATTTTTACTCCATGCCAATACCAGAGGAAATACCCTGCATGCAATGCCAAATGAACTGGAGAATGAATAACAAGTACAGTCAAAAGTCTTTAATCCGGACTCGTTGGGACTTCGGCGATTCCGGATTATACATCATCAGTTTAAATCTGGTAAAATGGCATCCAGAAATTATACAATTAAAAATATGAAACCGTAATTTATGAAATAAAGAGCAATTACGATCTAAAGGGTATCAAAATTTACAAAAAAAAAGCCTAATATTTATTTGTTTACTTTATTAAACATTTCTTTCAACGTGCGCATGCATAAAGCATACATTACGCATAGTCGAAATTAGAAAACTGCAACCAGAAAACTATTTTATGCGTATTTGTGATATTTATAATGACGAGGAAATTGATTTAAATCATATCGGAGTACATCGAGATGAAATACTACATTTAGTATAGAATTATAAGCTGAATAAAATAAAAACATCTGGCCTGAAGATAAGGATAGTGTTGACAGATCAACTTCCAATTCACTGCGTGCCACGACGTCCCCTCCCTCCCCCGCAGAGCAGCGTGAAATTGATAAACAGATTTCGGAATGGTTAGAGAAACAAAGGATACGCCTTTATCCATTTTTTGCAGCAATTCCACTTTTTGTTTGATGGACATCGAAACATACTTTTGCTTTGTAGATCCTTTGGCAGCTCCAGCGTCGGAAATTCTATTTGACATAATCAAAAGTTCAAGCTTACTTTTATAAAATTGCTCTAACAGTCTGCAAAAAATAATAAGTCGGATACAATTCGAAGATTAAGGAACAACGCAATCTGCAACATTAACTGAAATAGATAATTAGATAATTTGAGCTTAGGTTATACCGTCTGTTATACATTAAACGCGCATGCATAAAAGTATTATGTGCATGCGTAAATTCCTATGTGCATGCGTGAGTGCATTATGCGTTGACGCATGCGCAGAAAGTTTGTAGCTTTGAGGTCTGCTTTAAAGATCATTCCAGATTATGAATGTCCGGATTAACGACTTTTGACAGTATAGGATTTTCCCGCGCCAGCGCGTGACTGGCTGCTGAGACATCACCCCACATCACGCGCTGGTGCGCAATTGGCTCCTTGCTGATAACAAAACGTCACGCACTGGCACATGATTGGCAGTCAATGTGTTAAAGATTTATTTACTTTTGGGCATATGAACAGTCATTCATTGATTTATCCGTGTTTGTTATTGATTGGAATAATTATATGTGTGAAGGGTTTGGAGGATAATCGAAATGTTAAAATTGGAGGGCCTGGAATGATTGTCGAAATTGACGAAAACCTTTTTACGCATTGAAAGAGTAAAGGTCATATCTTGCCACAACAGTGGGGCTTTGGTGGAATTTGCCGGGAGACAAAAGAAACATTTCTAGTCTGAGTTCCAGACATTAATCAGGGTTGCCACTCAAACAGGAGAATGAAATTCCCTGACTTTTCCAGGTGCATTTCAAGAAAATTCCAGTCTATCCGCGTAATGTACGTTGGCTACGCTAAGAGGTAAATTATGGTATTACTTGTATTGTGTAGCAAATTCACTTAATTATTCAATAAATCCCAGAGGACATTTATTCTTAATTATTCTTGGTATACTTTGTTTGATAATTTTGTTTACTTTTCCACTTAAGAAACTTAATAAAATTTAAGATATATACATTGGATAACAAATGTATGTTTTATTTAATTATTACTCATGATCATCACCAGTTCAACACGAGGCTAATCCGGTCCTTATAAATCACAACGCAATGCTAAATAGTTAGGTTAGATTTTAGGTAAATTTAATTTGCGTGAGGTATGTTCTTAAAAGGCATCTTAACACTTGAAAACACAAATATAATTATAATAGTTGTTGTTTTCTCCATTGAAGATTGAGATTAGAATCTTCCCAATCTGGAATAAAATAAGGCTTTTTTTGCAGACATTCTGCAGCTAAACGAAACAAAGAAATCTATTTTAATAAATTGAGGTATTTTATATTTAGTTCGCAGCATACATAAGAAAAAAATATGTGCATTAAATTTCGTGATGGTATGTCATCATACTGCTAGAATTAATTTCAAGATTATGCCAGAGAAAATTTCCTGAAATTTAGAAATATTATTTACTAATAATTAATAAATTTAGAGGGAAGAAGCATCATTAAATTATACGAATAACATAAAAATAAAGATAATTACTTAAAAACTGAATTAGAATAATCAACGATATTTTAGCGAATATAGTTATATTACATGGTTAGCCTAGATGACAGATTACTATTTTTTATTTTACTGCAAAATGGCAAGGTATTTATTAAAAAGAAAAGTTTAAAAAGATTTTGCGGTAAAATTCTAGTATACGGTAAGGCTTTGGGCACGATTTTGAAAATTGTCGCCAAGACCAAAATGACCCGTTTACTGCGCATCATCATGTCGCCAAATCCATACATGGAGATTATTTTAACCAAAAAACGTCTATGCAAAGAATCTCTAATTCTTTGGTCTATGTAAAGAAGAAAATTTTCCATACAAGTAAAATGCTATTACGCCGCTAGAATGCGGAGGGAAAATTTGCCAAGGGATTTGGCGACGGAACCTGGCAGCCAGAATTTCCCTCTCCGCGATGTGTACCGGAAATTGAGAAACGTGTTAAGAAGAAACGTTCTTTGACAAAAAGAAAGCTACGAAAATCCGTTTTTAAAATTATTGCGAAAAATCCAAGAAGAAACGTCCTTTGATAAAATGTTTCTTCTTGGATTTTTCGCAATAATTTTAAAAACGGATTTTCGTAGTTTTTCCCCCCCTGAAAATTACTAACCTATGAATTAATTTACTTGTGCCAAAAAATATTTTCTTTTAATTTAGAGTTTAACTACTTGCGCTAAGACTAAACTTCACGGTTGCGGTGCCGTGCGCTACAATATAGCAAGTGGTAAAGTGTCTCATTTACGCCGCTCCGCATCTGCGAGTGCAATCCAGAGCTGTAACTCGAGAAATAAACAATCTCGTTGTTAGGTGACGTGTGCACCATGTTATTTTCATTTTTGCGATAAATGCTTATCGACGTGGTGTTCACATCGCTCGCAGTTTGAGACAAAAACATCTCGACGTGCGTGGCACGTCTTTTTAGCGCAAGTGGTTAAAGAAATTTTAAAGGATATTCATTTAATGAACTCTTGATAACGTGACCTTCGAATTTCGACACCGGTTTCCAGCTTTGGCGGCAGATATATCACGCATGCACAGATGTTTCCCTCTATGATGGAACGGAGCCACGTCTGTTGCAGAGAGGTTTTCCTTCTTTACAATACATATTCTTTGATTCTAACCTCCATGGTACCGTATACTAAGATTAAACTCATTTTGTTTTATACCAGAACAGGTACTTTCTTTAGTTCATGCACTGCACATGCGATTCTCGAGAATACTGGAAACCAAAAGTTGCGGGAAACTTGCTTTGCCAATCTAAAAGGCAATCAAATTGGAGCTGCGAAAATTGGCGCTATGCCAGCAGACACTCACGTGATAGGCAATTCGCCAAAAAAGTTATCTCTTCCGACGTCGGCGCAAAAATCGCTTTTTTTGGCGGGATCATCGTATGAACTTCCCTGACTTTTCCCTGAATTTTTTGGTCAATTTTCGAATCCCGATTTTTCCCGGTTCTCCCGGTTTTCCAGGTAGCGTGGCAACCCTGATTAATGCATGAAATCCAAAATAATATTGCTGAAGGCTCAACAATAATGTCAGATTCGTGGCCTGGATATCAAACAGAGGAGCTCACTTGAGCATTTTAAGGAGAATCAACCATACAGTTTTGTTGACTCATCTACGCAGACGCATACTCAACATGTTGAAAGAATGTGGAGTCATGCCAAATGGAGGAACAAGCAACAACGTGGGACAAGCTGCCATCATTTGGATACCTGTTTAACTGAATTTATTTGGCGGAAAAAACATGAAACACCTTTCGATGCTATTTTGAAAGCTATTTCCTGCACTTTCCTCACCATTAACTTCAACGTTTTCTTTTAACCAGTTTTAAGAAAATTAATTTAAATTTTTTTAATTCATATTTAGTATACAGTTTATATATATATATATGTTTATTTATAATATATATATATATATATATTCAGGATTTTTGGTTTTTAAGTTTCTGTTCCTTTATAATTAAGGCTTTTATTTTAAATGAATTTATAAACATGAACCAACAAACGCCAATGAAGATTTTTATCGGCAAATGTTATCAAGGTTAAGTACCCAAATTTTTTTCTGGTTTTTAGCCACTAATGATAGATTTTAAAATCTTGCAATAACTTTTTATGACATGTCTGAAGGAAAAGACACAGGCTTTTTCTCTGAAGAAGAAAATAAAACTGCCTGAATGGCCAATTACAGTCAATTAAAAAAAAAGGGACGACTAATCATTTCCTCTCCAAATGGATGCTCTAGTGCTCCACTACTCTTAGTAACGCCGGAACTGGAGTCAGAAGAACCTTCCACGTACATATGTGGCCCTACATCAATTTAAACTGTTCTAATACCACTACTCTTAGTAACACCGGAACTGGAGTCAAAAGAACCTTCCACGTACATATGTGGCCCTACATCAATTTAAACTGTTCTAATACCATACTTGCCAACCTATGACACTCAAAAATCAGGAGATTTTTCACAATGTTAAAAAGACTTTTTAAATGATAAAAATATAGTTTTTAATAATGAATTAACTTTAAATAGTTATTAAGTCTTAAATGCAAGCAAAACAAAAATACCTTAGACATAAAAACATTTTTATTACTTTCATCGTTAAAAAAAAAAAAAAAAAAAAAGGCACTTTAATCAGTTTTCATACAAAAGTTATGGAAAGCGGCAGATTTTGCTCTTGTAAGAAAGAAACTTCATAATTTTGTTCATAGCAATTGCCACGTAGGCCTGCTTTCGCTAATAAAAGTTTTTCTAATGTGTCATCACTAATATTAGATCTAAATTTAGTCCTCGTTTTCGCAACAACACTGAAAATCCTCTCACACTCTGCATTACTATGGGGAAGTGTCAAGATGGCCAACATAATTCTAGAGAGTTCACTATATTTTAAAATTCCATCAGCACCTTTCAATTTTCCAATTAACCTCCACTGGGTGTCAATCCTAGCTGATTTTATAACTTCATCCAAGTTTTCTAATTGTAAACTGCAAAATTGCGACTGCAGTATATCAGTAGCAACATCAATATCATCATCTTTCATGACTAAATGAAGTAACACAGGAAATCTGTTCAAAAAGTACCTTATATCAAAAAAAGATGCATTTGCTAGAGCAGAAACATCAGCAACTTTAGCATGCAAAATCACTTCATCGTTGACTGGAAATTTATGTAATGTGTAATCACATACTCGACAGAAGTAACTTCTAACATGAAGATAAAACTTATTTTTGTCTTCTTCTGAAAGTTCTTCCACTACTTTTGTAGTTGCAGCTCCTAATACCAAATCTTCATCTTCCTTCTGATTTTCTGTTTCACCATAAATCACATCATATATAGAATTACAAGACAAAACACAGACTGGTTTTACAAACTTTGATAAAATGTCTTTAAACGGATCATAAATCATCGATTGCAAAACATGAATTAATGGAATTCTGCTTTGTATAATTGTGTTCAGAACATCGAATGATGGCAAAATGAATTGTAAAAAAAAAAAAGCAAAAAGATTTGTCAAGGTCCGAAGAAAAAAACATAAATATTCGTTCTTCACAAGATAAACTTACAGTAATCGGAAAATGTTTCGTGTGTTGAGCAATTTTTTTTTTTTTATTTTATTTTGAGAGAAATTTGTATCAGCTTTACGCTTATATTTTGCAGTATTATTTTGAGAACTGCCAGTTGAATTGCTGAATGATGTAGAAATTACAAAAAATCAAAATTTTTCTCATTTCAGTATTATGCAGCTGTTGGAACTGTTTCAATTTTTCCTTTCTTTTAGAACTCCTTTCAAGATAATAATAAATATCAACAATATGTTCATCCACATTTAATGGTAAAGAAGCTGCCCCTTTTTCAGCTGCTAAATTTAAGAGGTGACAGGTGCACTTCATAATCTGCAAATGTGAATTTGCCTTTCTTAAGATGCCTGCAACACCAGTCTTCAAGCCTACCATTACTGGTGCATTATCGGCACCAAGCGCTAAGCAATTATCCAGAGGGACTGCATTTTATTTTAAAGTTTTAATAATTAGCTGTGCTATATTAAAGCCTGTCGAATGTCCTTCTAAAGTGGGGACAGAAAGTAAACTGCACTCAATTTCTGAAGACTCTGGATTAAAAAAAGAAACAACAATTGGATACAGTTTTGAATTGGTATTATTGCTTCCATCCGTAGAGAGGCAGAACGGAGCTGTTTTAATGCAATCAATAACTGAAGATTTATTTTTCAAACCCATTTCTTTAACAATTGCACCTGTTTTGGTCCTTGCACTTGAGTATTTCTTAGCGATTTCACTATCGGGAAACATTTTTCTAAATAAAGCTGCAGCATGATCCGATGCATTCAGTGGCAGGTTGTGCTCCAGTAAAAAGGCAGAGAACAGACATTCTGCATTAATCACTTTTTGGTCTTTTGTTTCCGAAGAAAAATTTAATTTTTCGTTTTTTCAAAACAACTCATGTTGTCCTTGTGTTTTTGTGTACGCACATGTTTGAGAACATCTGCCCTTCCACCAAGCGAAATCGAAAAATCGCAACGACAGATGGTACACCTCGCAAATTTATTACATTTCCTTGAAGAAATAATGGAAGAAAAGTCAACTGTGTACGATTTTTGAAACGTGCACGAGTATTTCACCTTTCTCGCAGACATATCAAAAGACGATAATTTCTAAAACTATTTCCTAAAGGCACGTGTACTCACACAACTCAGGACAAGATGAACAAAATAGCAAAAGAACATCCAAAGAACGGCCAAGGGCCTTGAGCTTGCTTTGTGCTCAATGGCTAATATATGCCAGATGACACGCAGTGGAGCTCGATGCCCATTGGACAACTGGAGAACGACGTTTCTGGATACGTATGCTGTCAATCACAAAGCAGAAATTCTCATCTGATTCGCAAGGTTTCATTTTAGATATAATCTAGAGAAAATTCAGTTGCTTTCAGACGTCCAAAATCACTTTTTTTTTTTTTTTTTTTTTTTTTTTTTTTTTTTTTGTTTATATAACGAAGTATTAAGCCAAGTTCCATAAAAATCGTGAGAAATATTAAGAATAAGAAAAAGTCGGGAGAAATATATTGTAAATCGGGTTGGCGGGAGAGCGGTCGAAAATCGGGAGAGTTGGAAACTCTGTAATACTAACAAATATTTTCAGAATAATCTCACCCTCGTTTGACTAATGTCTTTTATCCACAAACCCTTGAATAATTTCTGTATTCTCCAATAGTGTTCTAAAGCGCAACCTATGTAAGATCATGCTTCAATCTTCTTGAAGGTCACTCTTCAGAAGAAGTTGAAGCATAAGGTTAAGCTAGAAGCCCAAAAAGATATTTCTTTCCTTTTTTTTTTAAATGCAGACAGAGAGCATTATAGTTGAAGACTAGGTAAGCAATCAGTCAAGCATCCTTATCCTAAGAATCTTGAGAACAGGTTGACTGTTCCTTATTGTTCAAAGTGACATTTTGCAGTGGCTCCATTACTGACCAGGTAGTTTGAATTCTACATTTATCTAAAAATTCACATTATGAATGGCAGTTGTAGAAATGGTACAGTAATGTCAGACCAGCAAAATTAAGGGCCATTTGAAAATTTTGCCATAATTTAGGATTCTTAAGAACTACAGTACAAAGTCCGAAATCCGGATGTCCAATATCCGGAATGATCTAAAATCCAAACTACCAACAACATTTTTCTGGTAGGCTTCACGCATGCGCATTTGATTCCCTCCCCTCCCTCCACGCATAATAAAACATCTGGAGAGTCCCGATTCTTAATTTCACTTTGACACTGAATTAAATACCTTGTTATTGATGAAACAATCATTTTAGGATATATTTGTACGATCAGTAACTTGGCTCCGTTGCTGCATATCTGCTTGGCACCCATCTCAAACCCAAACATTCCACATACATACATCGTTGATCTGACGCTAATCTGGCAAATCATTATTTTTATTATACTTTCCTTTCATCAGCGCATGTTTATCAAAACATGACAACTTGAGTGTAGCAATGCCTAAACAATTTTTTTTTTTTTTTTTTTTTTTATGTTAGTAATTGAAAAATAAAGGCATATGGTAACTTTTTATGTTGACATTACGTTTGGCAGTAATTACAGATTTAAGTTAAATTCATATAAACCCAGAAAATGCGCCAGGGTTTGTATGACTGTGCCAAATCGCAGAATTTAGGACCCACAGAGACCGCATCAGGTGGTAAAATATCTAGCACCGGCCCTCAATAAGGCTTAAGTACATGTGGGAATTTATTTATTCAGAACTCTGATGTGCAAGAAATAGACATAAGTATAATAAATAACTAAACTAATACAATTCAGGCTTAATTGTCTCAGTGTGCGATAGAAGCGAGATAAAATTTAAGGGTACAACTTGTCGTTAGTCACAAAGCTCATGATGCATAGTCAAATACGTATAGCAAAGGACAGCTAAGTTTGATGATGATAGCCGCTAATTTTAAAGGTTTTCAGATATCGCAAAACAAAGGTGAATTTTCAAATTAACGGATTTTGTAAAGAAATTTGGAGAAGCGGTAATAAATGTAGATGACATAAAAGAAGTTTTTCATTGTGATGACAATATTTCTCAATCATCAATCAATTAATGAATGGCAAAATCTGTAGTATGGTTCTAGATCCAAAAAATACTGCTACCAATAGTGAAGAAAGTGACAGAAAACGAGAAAATTTCGATTGACAAGTTAGTCGGAATTCTCAAAACAGCAGTTACAGGACTTCAACAATGCAACTAAAGAGATTATGTCTGTCCACAGAATTAAAGAGAAAGTATAAGCACAAAAAACGAAGCATTTTAAACAACTTACATCGAAAGAAATGTTTAATAAAGTAAACAAATAAATAAGCTATTTTTTGTAAATTTTGATACCCTTTAGATCATAAATACTTCATTATTTCATAAATCACAATTTCATATTTTTAATTTTACAATTTCTACATGCCTTCTTACTAGATTTAAACTGATAATCTAATATCCGGAATCAACGAAGTCCCGACGAGTACAGATTTCGGACTTTGTACTGTATATGACTTTTAAGGCTTGCATACTAAATTACAGCACTTTTAATATCCAATAAAACTTGCTGCAGTTTTATCATAAAGAGAATTGTAAATGACTATATTATCAAACTATTAATTCCTAATA
Organism: Stegodyphus dumicola; assembly: GCF_044657685.1. NCBI lineage: Eukaryota > Metazoa > Arthropoda > Arachnida > Araneae > Eresidae > Stegodyphus > Stegodyphus dumicola. The sequence continues at coordinate 101,784,556 of NC_140774.1, read as the reverse complement.
AAACTAAGCACTATAAAAGGGACTATTTCTTACTTCTGCTGTTAAATACTCAAGAATAGCAGCACTGTACACAGCAGCAGTTGCTCCAACACGTCCATGACTGGTTGTTCTGTGCTTCAAATGTCTGTGGATTCTTCCAACTGGAAACTAAAATTTTTCCATTGGAAAAAAAAAAATGATTTTAATTATAAACAAGCATATTAGTTATAAAAGTTAATCTATGCAACAATGTTCTTTTGAAAAAGTACTTTTATAAAATAACTAAAATAATTAATTAAAAGTAGTAAACATTTTTAATAAAAAATAACACATAAAATTTAGGGATAGTCTATATTTTAAGCAGAGTCGTAGCTAGGGTTTTCAGCGCCCAGGGACAACTGATGATTTCGCGCCCCCTACTGCTTGCCAAGGATGGAAAACATTTAATTCTAAAATGTCGTAACATCAGTTTGGCACCCCTTGGATTCTGCACCCGGGGACAGATGCCCCCTTGCCCCTTCTAGCTACACCCCTGATTTTAAGGTACCCCTTGGTTTATCGCCAAGTTGTTGTTTTGGTTAGAGTATACTCAAGGGTGCCCTTGGATTATTGCCATAAATGAATGGACGTAAACAGGAATGGCACCATGGGCTAGCTGCATTGGCATTTTCATGGTTTTCCCCATGTGTAACGTGTATATGAGCCAGTTTACCCTTAGAAAGTCCTCCACGAAATTATCCCTCTCCTTAGGCAGATAGTCCTCGAGGCTTTGCCATAATCACATTAGCCAACGCAAACTCTTCAAAATACTCAAATGAAAGAATGATTTCAGTCATCCTGCCAAACTAAGCATTTCTGTCTTCCAGGTATGTCCCAGCCTGCACACTAATTATCAGCAACTTAACTCTTATATTAATCATATTTTTTAAATTTATCATGTAAGCCAAAAGATATCCAAATTAATTATAAACTTTACATTATATTTATGATAATTATATTTTATAATTACTGGTGCTTTTTGTACAACATAAAATTTTACAGTATAAATTCAGGGTTTAAGGCAGAATTCCTCCTTTTGGGTAATTTCATAATTTTCAGGGAGAATGTGGTTAAAACTTAGTTTTCTTTTATGAATATAAAACAAACTTACTTGAATTCAAGTTTTAGCATGTATCAATATTTTCCATACTTTATGTTGTTTAATTCATAAAACGTGTTAAAAATTAAACTAGATCTAAAGAAATGCATATATATTTTTAAATTTTTGGAAAGGAAGAGGGGAATGAAGCTCTAGCTATGGTGAAAAGGGTGCACAAGGCAAAAGAGGTCGAGGACCCCTGTTAAATGCATCCATAAATGTCAAAAGTACAAACAGCAAAATTTGATCCATTATATTTCTGTCATATGATTTGTTTTACAAGATTGTCAAATGATTGTATAATTTCTGAAAAACTGATTCAGCAATAGAGGTACTATTCTGTCGGAACAGACTCAGTTTACACTAGAACGGCGGGAGGAGTCATTTTGACCCCTGAACACTTTTGACCGTTGATTACTTTTGTTTTATTGGAAGAAATCGTTTGGAATTTTTCCTAAACAAATAAATATTTTTTTAAAAAAAATTTCAGCATTCTAGGTTTGTTAGTTTTTTAAATATTGGCATGTATTCCTAGAATGGCGGACAGGGGTTCATTTTGACCCCATTTATCCCTCTTTCTGCTCTAGCCATTGTCAAATAACCTATTAAATATTTCCATAATCGCCTGTAGTAACGGCAACCGCCGTCAATAAAAGGAGGTGCTTTCCTTAGTGGCACCGCAGTTCATTTTAGTTCGAGCCAGAATAGACCTGCCCGGGGGAGAAGCCAAGGGATGAGAGATTCCGGTTCCCGTCTTGTTCCGGATCCAATCCTGTTCCAGTTCCCGTCTTGTTCCGGTTCCAGTCCTGTTCCGGTCCTGATCCAGTCCAGTTCCAGTCCGGCCGTTTAAGTCCAAAACACGTAGGAGCAGAAGTCTGAATCCAGCGAATGGAGATATATGCCGAAAGGGCTAGATGGATTCTGTCTTTTAAAAGAAAGTGTTCTTCACCGTGCCGGCATAGCTGTTACTTTAAAGCACTTTGAATGTTTTCCACCCAAGATGTTAAGTTTTCGTTTATGATGTTAAGTTTACATCATTTTTAAAGTTGCAGTTGAATAAACCTTTAAGTTTTAGACAAGGTTTTTGTGTTCTTCAAAAAATTTTAGATTCGAAGTCAGATATATCACATAGGATTTAACGGAAAAATCAACATTTGGCACCAAGTGACAGGACATTGTCTGCAAGGTAAGCGACTTTTTTATTTTTGAATCATGAAAGCCTTAAAGTTAGCACGAACTCAATACAGAAGATTATTCAGTAAAGCGTGTAATGAATTTGACAATGAAGAAACTAAATTTAATTAAGAAGAAAAATTAATTAAAATAAAAGTTATTGCCGAGAAAGCTAAGGTTTTGTTTGATACTGAAATGAAAATACGAGAATTAACGTTTAAAGAAATTACAGATGAGACTTTACTTATTAAGGAAATAGATGAATCTGAATTATATTTTGATAGGTGGAGACTTATGCAAAGTAAATAAACTAAAAGATCTTACTTCTGGTACCCCGAATGTAACTTTAATTGATCCGTCCTTTGTTCAGAATAAAATGTTACATTATCCGAAGATTAAATTGCCTATCTTTGACGGCAACATGAAGAAATGGCTAGGATTTGGGGGGCAATTCCAAAAGATTGATAAAGATCCTACATTAGATAATAATGATAAATTTGCTTATTTGGCACAGACTATGGAGAAGAATTCTCCCGCAGAGGAAATAGTTAAAAGCTTTCCGCCAACTGGCGATAGTTACAAGAGCGCAACTGAAGCATTGCAAACGCGTTTTGGTAACAAAGAATTACTAACGGAGATTTATATTCGTGATTTGTTAAACCTTGTTATCCAAAACAAGGTACACACTCTTTGCGGAAACTATACGATGAACTCGAATCTAATCTAAGAGCCTTGGAGATATTGAGAATAAATAGAGGCAAATATTGCGCGATATTATATCCACTGGTAGAATCAGCATTGCCGAATGAAGTCTTAAAAACGTGGGAGAGACTTAAGTTTTCGCGTAAAGGATCAGAAAGTTTAACCGGTGAAAACGCCGAGTTAAGAGAAAGGGAATCTGACCTTGAGCGTCTTTTATGTTTCTTGCGCGGTGAAGTTGAAAGTGAGGAAAGAATTTCTTTAGCAGCTAAATCTTTCAATGTTTTCGATCGATTGGCTCACAATAATAAGAAAGGAAATTCGAGTTTAAAGATAAGAGAACCTCACTTAAAACCTACAGCAGCTGAACTGTTTACTTCTTCTCATGAAGCTAGAAAAGGCTGTACATTTTGTTCCAGTATAAATCATGGTTCTGCGGAATGTTTTCAGGCGCATAATTTATCATTGTCGGAAAGAGAAGTTTTGATCCAAAAGACACGCTCTTGTTATCTGTGTCTGAAATCTGGACATTCTGTCAGGAGGTGTAGATTAAAAATAGTTTGTTTTATATGCGGTAAAAGGCATGATATTTTTCTATGTAAGGGCCATTCACAAATGAGTGAGACAAGGGCAACAGAACAGCCTCCAAATCAGGCTGAAACACTCGCCAACATTTCTTCAAGGTCTCCTAAAGTTTTGCTGCAAACAATAAGAGTAATAATTAATTAAAGGAGATAAAAAATCTTGTTCGGCTCGAGCTATAATTGATACTGGTTCTCAAAGGTCATGTATTCTGCAAAGCACAGCTCAAGATATGGGTTATAGGTATACGGAATACCTTAGCCACGTATTATTTGGCGGTACAACGACCAGTTTGTGTGAACATAAAGTTTACAAAATTCATTTATCTAATACGTCTGACTCATACAGCTGCAATTTTGATACGTTAAGTCAGCCTGTTATTTGTAATAATATACCTTCTATTGGACAAGAAATATGGCTTAAAGAGCTTGCTGACTGTGGAATAAGTTTAACAGATCGTTAAGAAGGACCTATAGAAATTTTAATAGGAGCCAATGTTGCAGGACGATTATTAACGGGGAATCGTAAACAAATTTCAAACGGTCTTGTAGCTATTGAGACAAAGTTAGGATGGACGGTTATGGGAAAAACCGGGGAGTTGAATAGTGAAGGTTCAACATTCTTAGTCACTTCAATGTTGAATAAAGAGGCTTGTATTTCTGAGTTATGGGCCCTCGACTTGCTTGGTATTATGGACCCATCCGAAAAAAAGAGTAAATTGGAATTGTATGAGGCTACCAGGCAACATTTTCTTGATACTGTAAAAATAGAAGATAACCGCTTTGTAGTGTCTTTGCCTTGGTTGGAAGGGCACCCTCCCCTGTCGGATAATTTTGAGGTATCGCTTAAAAGGTTGCACGGTACGATTAGGCAACTTGAACTAGATAATCTTCGCCAAGAGTATGAAAATGTATTCCAAGAATGGCTCAAAGAGGGCATAATAGAGGAAGTACCCATAAATGAATTGGATTTACCCCATCTTTATTTGCCACATAGACATGTTGTTAAGGAACATAGTACTACGAAGTTACGGCCAGTATTTGACGCTTCGTCTAAAGCAAAGGGTTCTCCGAGTCTCAACGATTGTCTTGGAATAGGATTAAACCTTATTGTATTTATTCCTACAATCTTAAATAGATTTCGCCAAGAAAAAATAGGGGGGATTTCTGATATTCGTAAGGCCTTTCTACAAATTGGCCTGAATTCTAGTGACAGAAACTTCCTCCGATTTCTTTGGATAAAGGGTGAAGATGGCTTGAAGCATTTCCGTCATTTTCGAGTCGTTCTGTTTTGAGTAAATGCATTACTTGCAAGAGATATTCTGCTGTACCTGTTGACCACATATTAGCCCCACCGCCAATAGAGCAAGTAAATGATTCAGCAGTATTTCAAGTAACGGGTATAGACCTTTGTGGTCCTTTATTGCTGAGAAACAAAGAAAAGGCATGGATTTGTGTTTTTACATGCGCCGTTTATAGAGCGGTCCATTTGGAGTTACTGACTTCTCTACCTACAGAAGTGTTTCTTCAGGCTTTTCATCGGTTCGTGAACTTTTTTGGCAACTTGGTCGTGTCATAGAACTACTTCCAGGACCTGATGGAATAAATCGGCTTGCAAGAGTAAAGACCCGAAATGGAATTTTGCTTAGAGCGGTTCGAACTCTGTATCCTTTAGAGGTAACGCAAAATAATGTACCCGTGAAGCTGCAGAATGAAAAACAAGATTCGTTGTCTGAACTTAAACTCAACGTAAATGAAAAATCTGTGAGACCTGTAACACGATCTGGTAGAACTGTAACTCCGCCAGACAGACTGGCATATTAAGGCTCTTTGGCATTGTTTTACTTTGTTGTGAAAGTTCACTTTTTTTTTTCTTTAGGTGGAAGGATGTTAAATATTTGCATAATCGCCTGCAGTAACGGCAACCGCCGTCAATAAAAGGAGGTGCTTTCCCTAGTGGCACCGCCATTCATTTTAGTTCGAGCCAGAATAGACCTGCCCGGGGGAGAAGCCAGGGGATGAGAGATTCCGGTTCCCGTCTTGTTCCGGTTCCAGTCCTGTTCCAATCCTGATCCAGTCCAGTTCCAGTTCCAGTCCGGCCGTTTAAGTCCAAAACACGCAGGAGCGGAAGTCTGAATCCAGCGAATGGAGATATATGTCGAAGCCGAAAGGGCTAGATGGATTATGACTTTTAAAAGAAAGTGTTCTTCACCGTGCCGGCATAGCTGTTACTTTTAAGCACTTTGAATGTTTTCCACCCAAGATGTTAAGTTTTCGTTTATGATGTTAAGTTTACATCATTTTTAAAGTTGCAGTTGAATAAACCTTTAAGTTTTAGACAAGGTTTTTGTGTCCTTCAGAAAATTTTAGATTCGAAGTCAGATATATCACATAGGATTTAACGGAAAAATCAACATAACCCATGAAAAACATTCACTGATAAGGATTTTTCGATTGCATTCATACTATCACCCAGAGGGATAAAAACCTGGGTGCTCTCACTACTTTGTAATGTCTACATAAGTTGTTGTTTCTTTGTTTGCAATTAGCTATTTGTTTGAAGATAATACTGCAAGGAAGGTAGATGCAGGGTTTGCTTACATTTCTTTTCAGAAATAGTTTATTTTACAGATGTATTTTCCCATTTGTTAATTCAGCTTACTTACTGCAGGTGATAACAGTTAGGACAGATGTTTTCTTGGTATTCCCAAATCAGTATTTCAGTACATATGAATTCTGCAGTCAAGTTATGCTAAAATACATTCCCTATCATTTTCTGATAGTCTGATATTTTTCTACTTTTTTCAACTTTCACAAAATAGGTCTAATAAGTGGAAAAGAGGTTTTACGGATGAAGAAAAAATTTGTTGCAGGATCTATCTGAAAATGAATCTGAAAGAGGTGAAATATATAATTTTTTTGTAGAAACTGAAGATGAATTCCAGACATAAACTATTAGTGAATCCGAGGACAGCGAAGTAAATAAAGAACTCAGCAAAAATAAATTAGCAAAAACGGATCAGGGTATTTGCAAAAGTGTTTTTACAGCTCCTGATAACACTATATGGAATGAAATAAATTCCAAAAATTCAGTCTGCGCCCGTGTTCCTGCTCATAATGTTCCAAAAGAAACAGCAAGACCAACATCTTTTTGCAAAGAGTTGTGTTTCTGAGGACAAAGTGTCTAGTGCTTTCAAGTTTTTTATTAATGATGATATCTTGCTTCATATAAAGAAATGTACAGAATCCGAAGCTCATTGGCAACTTGGAAATAAAGACTGGAAGTTATCTCTGGCTGAGTGAGATGCTTTTGTTGCTATATTGTATGCTCGAGGAGTAATAGAAGCAAAGGAATTTATATTTCGTATGGTCCGAAGAGTAAGGAATACCATTTTGTAAAGAAACTATATCAAGAGATAGATTCAAAGAAATAAAATGATTTTTAAGGTTTGATGAAAAGACAAGATCTACTCAATTACAAACTGATAAATTTGCACTTACATCAGACATGTGGAACAAATTTATTGAAAACTGCAAAACATGCTACCGGCCAGGACAAAATACAGTCAAAAGTCGTTAATTCGGACACCCATAATCCGGAATGATCTATAATCCGGACCTCAAAGCTTCAAACTTTCTGCGCATGCCTCCCATTGACGCATGCACGTAAGGCCTTTACGGCTGAGAATAAGCTTGTGCGCATGCACAAAATATGTTTACGAGTGCACGTTTAATGTATAACGGACGGTAATAGCTAAGCTAAAATTATTTAATTATCTATTTCAGTTAATGTTGCAGATTGTGTTGTTCCTTAATCTTCGAATTGGATCCGGCTTATTATTTTTTGCAGACTGTTAGAGCAATTTTATAAAAGTAAGCTTGAACTTTCGATTATGTGAAATAGAATTTTTGATATATATTTAATAATATGTAAATGATCTACAAAGCGGAAGTATGTTTTGAAGTTCATTAAACAAAAAGTGGAATTGCTACAAAAAATGGATAAAGGCATATCCTTTGTTTATCTTTAACACCGCGGCGCCGCGCAATGAATTGGAAGTTGATCTATCAGCACTATCCTTATCTTCACAGCAGATGTTTTTATTTTATTTGGTTTATAATTCCTTATTAAATGTAGTATTTCATCTTGATGTACCCCATCTTTGATATGATTTAAATCAAATTCCTCGTCATTATAATTCACTTCCGATAGCGAAGAAAGTGACAGAGGTTATTGAAAACGAAAAAATTTCAATTGACAAATTTGTCGGTATTCTCGACACAGCAATTATAGGACTTGAACAGAGGAACTTTGTAACTGAACAAGAAATTATGTCTGTTTATAGAATTAAAGAGAATGTATTATCACATAAAAAACGAAGCAACTTAAACAACTTACATTGAAAGAAATGTTTAATAAAGTAAACAAATAAATATTAAGCTTTTTTTTTTTTTTTTGTAAATTTTGATTTTGGAGCAAAAGCGTAAACAGAGGTGGGCTCATTTAATCGCCGCTTGCTAATATAAATACTCGTGTGTCTGATCTATATCCAATTCCTTTTTTTATTCTATTTTTTCCTCTACTATATACGGTCTTTTAGGGTTACTAGACAGCCCAGTCAGTTTTGCATCGAGATATATTCCCGTTCTTTCTCTTTTTATTTCGGGAAGTCTCACCTCCACTCCAGTATAGCGCGAAGGCGCTATTTATCAGAGGAAGAATACCCTCGTATGGTTAATGAACCATTTAACTAACACAGATAAGAGTGATGATTCTTTTTCTAAAGAGTTAGAAAGTGATACTTTTTCTATGAGTTAGAAAGTGATACTTCTCCGTGCTTAGAGATTTACCACACTCAGTCTTCATTTTAAATTTTGTTACTTCTTGCTGTAAATAGTCTTTATTGTGTTGTTTTATTAATTTTAGACTTTATTGATGAATTTTACCAATTAAAACTTTGGAATAATTTGAATATTGCTTCCGAAAATTATTTTACATGATATGGAAATTTTTAAGTATATTTTCATGTAAAAAAAAGAAAAAACGTTATTAAGTGTAATTTTAACATACATAAGAGCTCAAGTAATAATCTAAAATGATACCAAAAATTACAAGGCTAGAAGTGAAACTTTTTTTCTCTGATTTTTTTAATAAAATTAGGCATAGCGATGCTAAACCTCCATCCTGTACGGTGACTGCCTTCTATTCCCTTCCGTCCCGCACGATCGTCTTAAACAAAGGTGCGCCGTCGCGAAAAGGTTAATGCTTTATTGACACATTATACGAGGAAAAATTCACTTGACAAGACACATCTTACACATTTAATTACATTCAACTACATTCTAAAGATAAAAGTAAATAAATCAGTTTTAAATTCAAGGGTTCACTCACACCCTCTATTGGCTGAGTTTGCAACATCCTCCTGGGCCAACAGTTCGTCAGGAGATGCAAATGTTCATTAAGTGTTGACTGAGAGTTCCAGAGGACATAACAGTTGCACGGGTCTCCTAATGATAGTTCCATTCAAAAGTCTCACGGTGCATGCACGGACATGACAATCACATCCAGAATGTAATTCAGTCACAATAAGCATTCACCATACAAGTCTAGGCGCATTGTCATCTTATTAAAACCACAGTTTTCTCTCGAAGTTCTATGGGCCGGTTTAATGATCGTGATTGGTGAGCTGACCTAAGCTCAAGAAGATATAATGCCTTCCATCTTTTCCAAATTCGATTAAGTAAATCTTCTTGGTATCTTCTCATTTTCAAAAGTTGAGATTCGGAGGAAGGAATTACTTTAATTACATTAATCACTTGAGAAAGAGTTAGTAATCGTCATCCAATCAACATATGTCCATGAGTTATGTTCATTTGGATCGCTGAAAGCATAAGTGAGAGGTCTAGAGTTGATAACTGCCTCTGTCTCTATCAATATAACTTCCAGTTCTTGAAATGAAACTGATGTTCATCCTAAGATTCTCTTTAGAGACATCTTAACTGACCTCACTAAGCATTCTCCAAAACCACCTCACACCAGGCGGCTCTTTCAACGATAAATTTCCATTTGATAAATAACTTCCCAAATAAATTTTGGACTTCTTCCCCTCTCATTTTCCACAGCAAATTCAATTCTCGGTTTGCCTTGTGGAATGCCTTTGCATTATCACTATAGATCACACTGCAAATGCCTCTTCTTTCAACAAATTTTCGAAAGGCTTGTAGAAATGACTGCGTGGTTAAGTCAAGAGTCAATTCAATGTATTGCTTTAGTTACTGCGCAAGTAAACAGCAGTACATAGGTCTTCTTCATAGTATCTCGATCTTTAATATATAATGGTCTTAAGTAATACAATCCAGTCATTTGAAAAGGATATGCCTCTGATATTATGTCAGCTGGCAATGGCGCAGTAATCTGAGTCACTGGCTTCGTTCGAAATTTCTGGCATAAAAGGCATTTATGTACAAACTCCTAATTCTTTGCCTGGCTCTTAAAATCCAAATTTTCTCTCTAAGATGAATTAGTGTTTCTGCTACACCTCCATGTCTTACTCTTTCATGGCAGTCCTTAATGATTAGATCAGATAAGTGACAAGCGCTTGGCAACAAAACTGGATGTGCTTCTTATTGTAAAATATTAGCACACTGAAAACGCCATCTGATTAAAATTATTCCTCTTTCATCTAGAATAGGGTTAAATTGCCTAATTATTAAATTTGCTGGCAATGGTCTTCCTTTAGTTAAAGCTAAATATTCTGTTGTTGTTACTAATCTCCATGCCTAGGAATATACTAGATGAGGGCCACGAGTCCATTCATCTTCAGAAAATCAAAAACAAGCTTAGGAGACTTGTCCTCAAGAGACAACTCCAGGAACTCAAGGATATGTGCCGGTGATCCCGGTGCATTTTGACATTTAGAAAAAATTGGGTGCATCTTGAGACCTCTCTCAAAAGTAAGTTCCTTCAGGTGTCCACTGAAGAATCAGGAAAGTGTTGTCTGAACACATTTATCGCAATCAATAGCAAGAGATCTTCCAGGACAATCAGCTTGATACCAGGGATGATTCGGGAAAACGAGCCAAATTTGCCTGTCTGCATGTCTTCTAATGGAATACAGTTCAAGATATGTCAATGAATTGGTAACTGGTAATGGTTCTTCAGAACCCTCCTTCACCAGAATGTCTGCCATTTCATTCCCCCATATGTAAACATGGGAAGGAATCCACTGAAGGTGCACTTCACAGAGGAACGAGACCTGCTTAAGCTTGCTAAGAATTGCAATTCCGGTCCTATCAACAACTCTTCACCATTTTGAAAGATATTGGATGGCACTACGACTGGCAGACAAAAAACCATACTGCCTTAAGATCTGTAAAGGACGAAACAGCATTTAGTTCCTCTTCGATGCGTATAAGCTCACTCTTAAAAACCTTGGCTATAAGCTCACTCTTACAAACCTAACTGAAGTCAGAATTTCTTTTCTTTATTTTAACAATATTTCCATTTGTGTATTTAATGACAACCCCACTACCGGAACAAGAGTCCTTGCTTTTACTCCCATCGGTATAAATAAGGGTAGCTTCAGAGGGAATTGCGTGTATAGTTCCTAAAGCAGATTGTCGTAACAGGGCCAGAATATCATTTTTCTTGGTAACTCGAGACAAAAGTTCCGCATGAAACTCGACTCTAGGGAGTCCCTCAGACGGATATAAACATTCTTTCAAGGAATGCTGCTCAGCATTAGGTCAATTATACCAGCATACTCAATTTGACTAAGTGGGCTATTTTAAGTCTTTGGTTATTACACCAGTGCCACGAATTCTGAAGTTCTATTTTTGAAGCCATAACTGAAAAGTTTATTATAATATTCTGCAAGGCCAGCATTTCTTCTTAGGCTAAGGAGTTGAAGGTCTGTTTTATACAATGCAATTTTATTCGGGCAACTGTTGTGTAAGCTAGTTATAATACGAGAAGCACTAAGTTGGACACTTTCCAGTTTCTGAAGGCTGGTAGAAGAGGCACAACAGTAAACGGGGAAACCATATTTCAAAATAGCTCGTATGATAGCTGAATGAGTAGTTCTCAAAGTGCAAGCATCAGCTCCCCAATCACGTCCCGAGATATACTTTAAAATGTTTTGTCCTTTTCTGCCCCTAAAAACCAGTGCATCCACATGTTTGTTACTAGTAATCTCTGGATCGAGACCGAAACCCAAATATTTAGGATGTTTGTCATACATAAGAGGCAAGTTTTTCATAAAAACTTTTGGATGATAATTATAAAACTTCCTATTGGTGGTAAAAAAACTAACAATAGATTTAGTTGGATTAAAACTCAAATTGTGGTCTTTCGAGAATTTCCACACTTCTTCAAAGATAAGATTTATATTGATCTCAGTTGAACTCACACCTGGGCCAGAGCTCCAAAGGGCAATATCATCCGCAAATAGCCCAACCTCACATCTCCTTGATATAATTGGGGTCAACACAGAACCCTGAGGGACGCCTTAGCTCAATTTAAAGGTGTTTGACATAGTGGAATTAAGCTTTACTTTTATGTCTATTTCTCAAGAAATCTGCGATCCAGGTCAAGGCTTTACCTCTGATGCCGAAGTCTTCATAGAGTTTAATAATTGGTTTATGTTTCCAGACACGGTCAAATGCCTTTGATAAATCTAGAAAAGCAGCCAAAGTATGATTGGTAGGTCGCTTGTTTTGGGCATCTCTAATCTTCTGGCTGAGATAAACCAATTGATTAGTGGTGCTATGGCCTCTTCTGAAACCGTATTGCTCTTTTGGTAGGAGGTCATGGGTATCCAGGTGGAAGAGCAACTGCCCCATAATCATTTATTCCTTGATTTTACATGCAATGCTGGTTAGAGCAATGGGTCTGAAGCTCCCAGGAGATCCACTGGTTTGGCTAGGTTTCTCAACAGGTATGATTGTGGCTCTTTTCCACTCTTTCAGAAGGCGTACAAGACTCTAAGGTTGATTCACTATATTCAGAAATTTCTTCCTTGCATGAATGCCAAGATGCCCAATCATCTGTCCATGGATGCCATCAGGTCCAGGAGTTTTGGTCAAGTCAAGATCCTTGAGTGCCACCTCTAATTCATACATGGAGAAGGATTTAAAGAAAAGGGGATTGCCCGAGACAGCACTACGACACCCATGTGCAAGATCTCTAGACCTTTTTGCCACTTTCTTATCAACCTCTGTAAAAGTGCTCACTTATCTTCTGGTAATGTGCCCCAGTGAGATCAGCCGCAGCTTTGTCGTCTATAGGGATGTTGCCATCCGAATCTAAAATAGTATTACATCTCTTTATCTGAGGTTGTTTACTGAGAATATTTTTGATCAATTTCCACAGTTTCGTGTCAGGTAATCTAGCATCAAGTCTCTCACATGTATCTATCCACTTTTTCCTCTTGAGCAACACAGAGATTCATTTTATTTCTGCATTAACTTTGTTCATCTCCGTCCTGTTTTGCTCTGTATTTTTGTTTTTCAATTCGTGTCGCAGGTTCTCTCTTTTCCGTAGCAGAGGCAGCAAAGCCAGCGAATTATGACAAAAGTAGGGATTAAAGAGCTTTACCTTTCCTCTAGGTTTAGTTCTTTTAGCTGCCTTGAAGAGCATGTGCTTAAAAGTAATCCAGTTAGTATCAAGGTCACTTGAGTGAATACTAGGTTCAGTAAGTGTGTCAACGAGATCAACAAAGGCCTTCCAGTTTGCCTTGACAAAATTTCAATATTTTTTTACAATTGAGGAAAGTACACTGTTTCTTCTTTATTTCAATTAAAGTTGGAGAATTGTCACTCCCAATATTCTTCATAACTGTCCAGGTGCAAATTGGACAAATCAAGGGCTTCAGACATGTTATAGCTGTAGGAAGAGTGTGTTGGAGTACCATCATTAAGGATCATGAAACCTGAGTCATCTATAGAATGAAGAAGATCAATTCCTCTCTGAACATCCCAACGCTGGATGCTTAGCATTTAAGTCACCCAGAAGTAGAGTATTTCCAGATAAAAGATTATGAAAGACTCCAGGCAGATTACCAGTGTTGGGTGTTAATGAATATTATTTGATATCACCAAGAGATGACGTAAAAAGTGCATCTGTTGGCTTACTTTATGCTTCCCCTTCTGAACACGTGACTTGAAATTCTATTCTTCTTGAAGGTAGAATTCCATGCACTACAATGCATAATTCGATTTAGATTCTTTGATGGAACTATTCAGTTCTTGCTCTTTCAGCCTTAATATTCGATTCAGGCATTTTAGCCTACATTGTATGTATGTAAATATTAAGTTTAATTAAAATTTATGTAAAACCCTCCAGGCCATGCATCTCAGTTTGGATTATGAGTGATTCGAATTTGATCTAAAACTTTCGTTACAAATGGTGCATCCACAGGGAAAAGAATCTGATTAATTTGAAATTTTGTATTTTTTGCCTCTTGGATTAGCTTTGTAAACGAACACCGCTAAGGTAAGTCTCCTTTGATAATTTATTAAAATGGAACAGAAGACACTAAATAAGAATCGAGCATATATACGTGCTTCTGTAACTAAATTATTAAAAATGTAGATGAGTATTTAAAAGAAGAAAAACAAGAAAAGTTAGAAAATTGTTTGGAATTGTTAAATAGGAAAGAAACGGATGATTTAAATGAAAATATACAAAATTTGATTGAAGATGAATCAAAATTAGAGTCAGATATTAACACTTCTATGGAATATAATGATAAAATAATAATAACGAAGTCTAAAATCAACCGTTATTTAAGGAAATACAATACTCAAAATGTCAACACGAATTTAAATAATTCACTTACAGAAGTTGAAACTGAAAGACAGATTGAAAGTAATGTGAAACTGCCCAAATTGTTAATTCACAAATTGGATGCAGACTATAATGATTGGATGAATTTTTGGAATTCATTCAAGGTCACTAATTCATGACAATGTTACACTTTCGAAGATCGAAAAATTTAATTATTTGAAAACTTATTTATGTGGAAATGCAGCATCAGCCATACAGGGTCTCTCAATCTCAGAGGCTAATTATGACTCTGCTACAGACATTCTTAAAAATAGATTCGGTTAAAGTGATCTTACACACATTTCACACAATACACACATTTCTAATCTCTTAAATTTAAATCCCATTCAAAGTTCAAATGAAGTGGCAAAATTGCAAAAATTTTATGATACAATTAACATTCAAGTCAGAAGCCTTTTAGCATTCGGGTGTGAAACCAGAAACATATTCCAACATGTTTATTCGAATTTTGATGAAAATTGTCCCAAACGATATACAGGGTTCATAGCCACATTTTAGTTAAAAAAATAAGCACCTATAAGCACTTTTCAATCACATTTTAAGAAAAAAAATAAGCACCTGCCTAATTACATCATACACAACTGCATAACCTTAAAAATTAGACTTGTAATTTAAAATATGAGAAATGAAGTACTTATTAAGAGAGAATAAGCATTACCTCAACCATAGAAAATAATTACTTTTTTTGGTTTTTAATTTTAAATAATAGTTCAATTTACAGAACTAGTTTACAATGAGAGGGAAAAAAAACTATGAAGAACTAAACTATATTACAAGATTTAATGATGAAATTTCAGTTCAAAATAGAGAAAATAAATAATAATAAAGCATATTTATCGTATTCGCTTGGAACCTAATATTAAATACAATTTATTTTCCCACTCATATTGCTATTTAAATAATTAAAATCTAAATTCTAAACATTTTCTAAATTTTCATTGTATATCAGTTTTCTCTTAACAGATATTGCAAGCAAAGTAATTTAAGTAAAAAAGAGGAACATTTCTGAAATCAGAAGACAGAAATTTGCTTCATGCAGTCATCTTTAACAGTAAAAGCTTAACTAACTCGCATACTTGGAAATTGGCGAATATTCGGACAGTCGAGCGTAACTTGGAGGAGCGGGGGGGGGGGGGGGTAGACTGTAGCCGCTCTTTAGATTTTTCCTCTAAATAAATGCTTTTGACATTTCAATATGTGCATCATATAAAAATAAGCCAACCAAACTAAAAAATATTCCGCTTAGTAAGGACAGTAAAACTCTTTTAAGTGCTCATAAACAAATCTCGGACTGAACATCAAAATTAATTATCTCTGCAAAATATCGCAAACGTTATTGCCCAATACGTGCGTCGTAATTCTTCCCTACGTGATATTACGCAATCGGAATCAACAACTGCTGGTATTGAGAGAAAAAAGAACTAAATAACTGGAGTGTTTTTCATTTTAATTTTCAACAGACGGTGTTAAAATTCCAGAATAGAATCATTCTTCGCTTGGGTTGGTAGACCGCAGAACTTTTAGTCCTATTCAATCCAGATTGGAAAGTGACCCCTCCCCCCCAAAAGAAAGGTCTGTTGCTTGTTTTGCAGCGAACTGTAACAGTTTCAATATTCAAGATTTTGCGGAGAAAGGGGAGACCTCCCAACCTTCGTACTGTTTAATGTATTGGCCAAAAAAAATGAAACTATTTTGACTATTCGATTACTTTCCATTTATTTAAGCCATTCCGAATATTATTCCTTAGAAAGCTAATCTGTGTTAAAACACAACCATTTTTGGAAGTTTACTATACTTCAGCAGTTACTGCAACTATGTTGTTATAAACATTCATACATATGCTCATAATATAAGCATAACGATCATAATAAACACGAATATGAACTGACCAAGCAGAACGAGAATGCAAATCTTTTTAAGATCTTGATATAAATTCAAACGTGTGTAGTATTTGGGTGGGAGGAAAAGAATGTCGAATATAGCGGAATTTTCTACTGCTTTCGCAATTCTTTGACCAATAGAACGACGGGCACCTGTCTGTACTCTTCGTGCACACCAAAGGTTATGTTAATGCAGAGAAAGGGGGAAAAGCTATTTCCGGGAGTATGACTCATCTGACATTCCATATTAGGAAGAAAAGTTGTTTATTTAATTTCGGCTTTGTTACGGCAAAAATAGCACATTCATAAAAAAAAAAAAAAAAAAAAAAAAAAAGCACTTAAAGCAAAAAATAAGCACTAAAAAGAAAAAAAATAAGTGCTTTAAAGAAAAAGTAAGCACCTATAAGGGCCTTTATATTTTATTTTCAAATATAAGGACTTATAAGCACTTATAAGGACAGCTACGAACCCTGATATAACTTTAGAATTTCATCGTATAAATACTGGAAATCCCTCAAACTATGATTTAAACAAATTTCTAGACTTTCTCCGATTAGAAATAGAATTGCAAGAAAAAATTAATTCCACATCCTTTCTACGCAAGTCAAAACTGGAAATGAAAAATATTAACAGATATCCACCGATGCCAAAACATAAACAAACTGTCACCACACATGAATTTATGGCAGCCGCGGCATCAAATCGAAACTGCATTTTTGTTTTCAAAACCATGACTCAGAATCCCATTTATGCTTCCACAGTTAATGAGAAGAGAGATATTTTGAAGAACCAAGCACGGTGTTTTCTTTGTCTTGCACCTAAGCAGAAAATTTCACAATGCCGGCATTGTCAAACTAAAGTTTATAAAATTTGCAAAGATAAACATTTGGAAGCCATATGTTTTAAATCCAGTTCGATAGTTAAAAATACTCCAAGTGATAAAAAGGATAGTATATTTTTTTCGAGAAATGATACACAAATTAAAAAACAAAAAGAAGAGATTGTTTATGCTGTTTCGCATAGCGTAAATAACACAATTCTTTTACAGACTTGCACGATAAAGGTTGAAACAGCTAAGGAAAAGATGTTTGCCAGACTTCTCTTTGATAGTGGAAGCATGAAAAGTTTTGTGCTCGCGACTTAGCGGACAGATTAAACCTCGAAGTCATAAGAAAAGAAAAATTGACTGTCTACACTTTTCGGAATACTTCACCCATTGAAAAAAATTATGACATAGTTAAATTAACTTTAGAGCATGGAAGTTCTCCCGATTCTAGAATAGAAGTTGAATTATTAGTAACCGATCATATATCAGGTACAGATATTCCTTCTCCTAAATCATAAGAAATTAAGCAAAACAGACAATTAAAAAATTTGATGCTCGCAGATTTTCCTGATTGTAAAAAACCCATTGCCATTCTAATTGGAGCAGATTATTATTACAATATAGTAATGTTAAATATTTAAGCAAAAATCTTGTTGTAGTGGAAACTATTTTCGGCTGGTGCCTACATGAACGAAAAGGTAATGATGATGTCTCTTTAGCTTTCAAAGTAGTTGTAGGGGAAGATTTGATTTCCAAATAAGAAAATTTTGGGACTTGGAAAACTCAGGACTTATTGATAAGAGGGAAAACTTCGATTCAACTGCAAATGAAGTTGTCGAATATTTCGAATCAAATATAACATATGAAAATTCTCGCTACGAAGATAGATTGCCTTGGAAACAGGACACATCAAATCTAAATAATAACAGGGAAATCACGAAACAAAGATTTAATCGACTTAGAAAACGATTTTAAAAAAATTGTAATATATTTTCCGAACACAGGAACGTATTGAGAGATCAGTTAAAACAAAATATTATTGAACCAGTTACAGAAATTTCAAATGAAGAGGATGTCGTTTCAAATGAAGATGATGTTTATTAATTTCACGCTGCTCTGCAGGGGAGGAAACGTTGTGGCGCGCAATGAACAGGAAGTTGATCTGTCAGCACTAACCTCATCTTCAGAGCAGATGTTTTTATTTTATCCGGCTTATAATTCCTTACTAAATCTAGTGTTTTACTTACCACATAGGGAAGTTATACGCGAGGATCGAGCTACAAGTAAATTATGTATTGTTTATGAAGCATCATCGCATGCCTCAGGATCCATTTCATTAAATGACTGTCTACATGTTGGGCCAAAGTTATACCCTGAAATATTTGAAATATTGTTAAGATTTTGGTATAATCCAATAGCTTTCACCGCAGATATAAAACACAAAAATATATATTAAAGCCTTTTTACAGATTCTCATATATGAAAAGGATCAGGACGCAACCAGGTTTGTTTCCCGAATTCCCTAATGATGAAACCATTTCTCCTGACATATATAGGTTCACTAGAGTTTTATTCGGAATAAATAGTAGTCCATTTCTATTAGCCGCTACCACTAAACATCATCTGAAAAAATATAATAAACTTTATTCTACAATGGTTCCCTTTTTGAATGAGAACGTATATGTAGATGACATGATTGGAAGCCAACTGACGATCAATGAAGCATTAACTACGAGTCTAGAATCGGTCCAAAAACAGTATAAAGTCTTTAATCCAGACGTCCATAATCCGGACCTCAAAGCTACAAACTTTCTGTGCATGCGCATAATACGTTTACGCATGCACGTTTAATGTATAACAGATGGTATAAGCTAGGATAAAATTATCTAATTATCTATTTCAGTTAATGTTACAGATTGCGTTGTTCCTTAATCTTCTAAATGGATCCGGCTTATTATTTTTTGCAGACTGTTAGAGCAATTTTATAAAAAAGTAAGCTTGAACTTTCGATTATGTCAAAAAGAATTTCCAATTCTGGAGCTGCCAAAGGATCTACAAAGCAAAAGCACGTTTCGATGTCCATTAAACAAAAAGTGGAATTGCTGCAAAAAATGGATAAAGGCATGAAGAAAGTGACAGAGAGGCGATTAGTTTCTCTAACCATTCCGAAATCTGTTTATTAATTTCACGCTGCTCTGCAGGGGAGGAAACGTTGTGGCGCACAATGAACAGGAAGTTGATCTGTCAGCACTAACCTCATCTTCAGAGCAGATGTTTTTATTTTATCCGGCTTATAATTCCTTACTAAATCTGGTGTTTCGTCTCGATGTACTCCAATATGATTTAAATCAATTTCCTTGTCATTAAAAATATTACGAATACACATCAAGTAGTTTTCTGGTTGCAATTTTCTAATTTCGACTACGTGTAATGTATGCTTTACACATGCACGCGTTGAAAGAAATGTTTAATAAAGTAAACAAATAAATATTAAGCTTTTTTTTTTTGTAAATTTCATAATTAGAACATAATTGCTCTTTATTTCATTAATTACGGTTTCATATTTTTAATTGTATAATTTCTGCATGCCATCTTACCAGATTTAAATTGAAGATCTGTAATTTGGAAAAACCACCAATCCAGAATCGCCGAAGTCCCGACAAGTCCGAATTAAAGACTTTATACTGTATTTAAGGAAGCAAGCATGCAGCTTCACAAATGGCATAGTAACTTGAGACAACTACATGAATTGTAGGTAAAGCAGGGTATCATTCCAGATGAAAATCCTGAAGATTTTAAAAGAGAAAATTTCCCATTTAAGGTCTTAGGTATGGCATGTAATAATTCAAAGGACTTACTGTATTTTGATGTTCGAAACCTGTCGTCTTTCACATCTAAACCAATAGAAACAAAATGATTTCTTCTACAAGTGTTGGGTCGGATATTCAACCCGATTGGAATTTTAGGACCTTTCACTGTTAGAATAAAGTGCTTAATACAGAAGATTTGGTCATCACAAATAGATAGGGAAGAACCATTGCCTGAAGATATGTTCTCTGAATGGAGAAAGTAGTGTGAAGAGCTACCTCAAATGGCTGAATTCTCCATCTCTCGTTACCCTTTTGTGCACTCGAACTTTAATGTCGAAAATCACGAATTACATTGCTTCTCAGATGAAAGTGTCAAAGCCTATGGTACAGTCGCATATTTACGTTTCATGACAAATAATAAAGAAATCAAAACGAACTTTGTCTCTTCTGAAAATAGGGTAGTCCCACTAAAACCCCTTACTTTACTGAGGTTAGAATTAATGGGGACATTATTATCAGTTAAGTTAGTCAGCAATATTCTGAAAGCACTTAAATTGAAAATTCCGTGTTATTTTTGGACAGACTCAACAATTACTTATTTTTGGATCCAAAAACAACCTGAAGTATTCAAACCCTTTGTCAAGAATCGTGTCGAAGAAATACAAAAATTGAGCTCACCTCAAAGTTTGGCATTATTGTCCAGGTGTTGAAAACCCTGCAGATCTCGTACCTCAAGGAACGAAGATTTCCAAATTAATAAACGAGCCCATTTGGACGCAAGGTCTCCAGTGACTTTAACTCCCTCACAAACTTTGGCCAAGATTAGATATTAAAGAAACAATTGATGAAAACAAACTGGAGAACTGAAAGGGATCCGGTGATATACATCAACTTGAATGTACAATCAATAAAAGTACAGATGATCTTTTCGACATATCAAAATATTGCAAATTAGAGGTGTTTAAGAGTCACTGCTTGAACAACACGTTTCATTAGAAAATTAAGAAAAACTAGCGACATTCAAGGAACTCTCACAGCTGAAGAGTTACAAGAAGCAGAAAATTTCTGGATAACACCACAGCAAAAGAAGTTTTTTTACCGAACAATATAAATCCCTCAGTAATTCGGTTGCAAAAAATTCTCCTTTGTACAATTTTCTTCCTTACATTGATGAAAAAGAAAACATGAGGTTGAGAGGAAGATTGGAATTTTCTGACTTCTCACTAGATAATAAACATCCAATAATCCTACCTAAAAATTCCCGACTGACAATACTAATTGTACGCAAAGAACATGAGAAGATAATACATGGAAGAATTGCTGCAACTTTAGCTAAAGTCAGATCATGTTTCTGGATTCCTAAAGAACGACAGTTGGTAAAAAAAACATTAAAAGGTTTTTTGATTTGTCCAAAATATTTAGCTAAACCAGCAGACCAGATTACAGCACCCTTACCTAAGGATATAATCCAAAAATCACCTCCATTTGCAATTTGTGGCATTGATTTCGCCAGACCAGTTTACGTAAAAAATTCTAAAGACACTTGAAAATCCTATATTGTTTTGTTCGTTTGTGCAGGGACCTGAGCTGTACACTTAGAACTTGTATCAGATATGTCAACAGAATCCTTTTTACTTGCATTTCATAGATTTTTGAGCAGAAGAGAAAACTGTATAATCATCTACTCTGACAATGATGCATAATCATCTACTCTGACAATGAAGAAGACAAAGAAAGAACTTGAGAATTTTTCAAAAGTTTTAAAAGATGACAAATTCAAGAGTTTCATTGCCAAAGAAAGAATCCATTGGAAAATTATAATCGAACAAGACCTATGGTGGGGAGGGTTTTATGAAAGACTTATCAGATCTGTTAAAGAATGTTTAAGAAAAATCGTAGGAAAAGCATTGTTGACCTTCGAAAAAATGGCCACACTACGTGTCGAAGTGGAGTCAGTTCTTAATTCACGACCTCTAAGTTACATTTACAATGACAATGACGAACCACAACCCTTGACTCCAATGCACTTCCTAAACATTGGACAAACTGATTTGAAGTATCTTTTGACTTTTGCTAGAATCATTGGTAGCGAAACGACAAAAGAAATGCTGTTAAAAAGAAAGCATAAGAGAATTGCTGTTAAAACAGTTGTGGTGCAAACGGAAGCAACAATATTTATTCGATCTTAGAACTGCTCATTTCTTGAAGAATCCGAAACTTCAACCAGAACTAAAGGTAGGAGATGTTGTTTTAATTGAAGAAGATAATAAAAACAAACTGTTATGGGAACTTGGTAGAATCATAAAAACTATTCCTGGATGTGATGGTAAAGTCTGATCATTCGAACTAGAAATTGGTAATGGGACTTTAAAACGTACCGTCCAACATCTATATCCTCTTGAACTTTAAAAAAAAATTGAACTTGAACTTTTTTTTTATGTGCATTTTCCTTCTTTTTCCTATTAATGATTAAACTGAATATCGTTAGTTAAGTTTGTTTAGTTCAGTTGAAAATATTTTAACAAATTTAGTTCATTTATTAGTTATAACATTTATTATTTGATACATTTTGTGTATAACATGTTTTGTAATTGAAGTGTTTGACTAATTAGTATTTTTTTCTCAATAATTTTTATTTGGTTTAATTTTAGTATACGGTACACTTTACATGGTTATGTAAATAAAATCAATACGAAAATAATTACAACAAAAATATCAGGCTTTTAATATCTGAAAATTAATATTCATTACATATTTAATTTGAAAATTATACAGCACATAGGTGGAAGCAGTGCTTGAGTTTCAAAAAAACTCAAGCACTGCTTTAAAGTTTCACTCTGAAAGCATTATGGGCGCGAGAAACAAAAAGCGAAACTACTGCCCATAATATTACGGATTGCACGTATTACACGATTAAGGAAAAATTAAAAAGTTTAGAAACACATTATCATATTAACAACAATTTAACGAAAAATGTAGACAAAATAAAACAATTACATACTTGCAAGCCTGCTCTAGCAGACCTAGATATTGCTTTTGCTTTTGCCTTTCCGGAATCTTTACCAGCTTTACCCCCGGCCTGAAAATAAACAAAGAGAGAAAAGAAAATGCTACGATTAACATATTTCATTAAGCAACTTATATAACACCATAAAAAGTTAAACAAGCATTTTACCATAATAAAGACTGAAATGCAAAATTATCTTCGAAATGTTTATGTACAAATTGGCGCGCAATAAAAATTCAGTACACAAACACGAAAAATTTTGTAATCAGAACAACGCTAGCAGGGTACTGCCAACAATTTGACAGAAATTCTGCGCATGAGTTAACTACTAAGGGGCGAATTCAAATGCAACGCTCTGATAAATTGCAAATGTTAGCTCGCAAGAGGCGTTCCTGCTATCCTCTGCTAAAGTCGAATTCAAGTGCAACGCTTTACCGCTCTGGTAACTGATGACGTCAAAATTGCAATGGGGAGCTGGTTTGCTCTCGTGCCAGGAGAGCTTGTCCGATAAACTACATCAATATCCAATGAGACTGCGTGTCGATGTAAACAAAAAACATCACTTCCCATGATTTCTCTGAGCTTATGGTCAAGTATTTACTGCGTTGTAGTGTGGTGTAACGAATTGTTCCAGTCCTGAAAACGAATGTGTACAACATGTATTTAATGTGTACAACTTTATTTACTTTATCCTATCGAAAATTCCCTCCAAAGTAATCTAGAGCAACAGGTGTGTGTAAAATATATTTTACTTTTCAGACAAAAATCCTTGCTTTTTCAAATATAAACGACATTTTTTCCCCATTATCAAATTACAGCATTTGGTTTTAATTCTTCTAATAGTAAGTTTAATTTAAAATTAAAATTTTTGTTATATTTTTATTGTTTAATGCAGATGCATGATTCTTCAGTGACAGTAGGCATGTTTACTATATGAAAATTAACTAGTTCTTGAATTATATAGTAATCAATAAGCCCATCTATCTACAAGCAGATAAGCCTGCTGAACACCGCTATCCCAGTCTCTCTTTACATCCAGGTGAAAAAGCTGGCTGCATGAGTGTTTTCTTCATTTTTTCAATGTATAACATGAATACTAAGTTTTCCTTAGTCTTCCACGCAGGCATTCCTTCCCTTAGACATTCATTATGTGATGAAACAGTTAAGAGCAATTTTTAGATTTATATTGTACATCGTTGGGAAAATATAAAAATGAAATTAAAGGTATTTCAATGTAATACAATAAATAAAAAATTATATGAAACCCTGATAATTCTAATGTGATATTAATGTAATATATACATCCAGAGTAAAGGTTAATTTATAAATTATGCTTTGTGTTCTGCTCATTATATTGTGCATTTACAGTACACTTTCTGCTTCTTAAGTGAAAGTTTGGACCCATTCTCATTTGATATCAGTTATGTTCAGATTTATTTATTTCATAAAATTTCAAAAAACAATTTTTGGTTATTAAAAGCTACAAGTGCAGAAACAAAAGCTTAATTTCTTTACTGTAACTGTGTCATGCTTCTCTGCTGATAATGAAAGTCGTCTTTTAATAAGATTTCTTTCATTGCATATATTAATTATATCCTTTACCATACTGGTTGCAATCTTTCATTGTGCATTCTTCAATATTTTTTGGTACTTACGTATTAACACAAACACCTGGATCAGTTTGGTGGTCTTTATAAATGAAAAGAGAAAAATACTTATCAGGAGAAGTATGTTGTTTTTGCAGCTTGCTTTTAGCATAACCAAACTATCAATATTTATCTAAGTTGGCCAAATGTTATCAACATATCAAAGGAAAAAACATTTAACAAATTTTAAAATACTAATTTGAATTATTAAATAAAAATTATATGATAGTTTAAAAAAAATACATTTAGAGAATTACATAAACTTGATACTGCATGCCTTGTCTATGTACCAAATTCATCTAATAGTTGTTTCCATTAGAAATTTTTGTACTAAAATGTTCTATTCCTGCAGAACTTTTAACACAGCTTCGTCTTTTGATGGTAAGCTCCACAAGCAGTATTTTAAATCTGAAATTAATCTAAAACAACTATTCGTATCTAAAATCCATTGGAACTTGAAATACAACATAAGAAACACATATGAAAATGGTGACATTGCTTGAATGAAAAATTGTCATGAGCATGTTACCTGAAAAATTTTGATACATAATCGTTGTCAGAGTTTGGCACATTTTTGAAAATTTGGTAACTTTTATTAAGGTGGTTTCAATAATATGCAAATATCTTTTATTCTTATGATTGCTTCATTGTATACTTTTTAATTGTCCCTAGAGTGTAGCACAATACCACAAGTTTTCCAGCCAAATGCGGTATGCATTTCAAGTTTCTATACATTTATATAAATTTTAAGAGAGTAAAATATTGACAAAAACTGCATTAAGTTTTCAACTCTTGTTTCGTTTTTCATTAAAAATTTGCTACCATTATGTATAATTCATTATTTTTTAATGTAAATGTTTTTAAGTATTTGTAGGATAAAGGCAAATTACACTTATTCATTCTTTCTTTGATGTAATACATGTAGCTCTTTACCTCAAATCAATGTTTGTCAAATTATTATGCATAAATTAGAAGTATGCATGTTTTTCTTAAGTCAGTTATGTTTCAGGAACTATCTTTAATGAATTGTATAGAAAATTGTGGATGAGGTGTTAGGTGTACAGGAACGTGGTATATTATAAACATGTATAGTATCTCATACTATATAAACTCATAACTTTGATTATGCAGTATGCTTTGTATATTATTTCTGAAAGCATATATATTTCAATCAAGATTGTTGAGTAAACTTTTCTTGCTTTATGCTATCTCTGAAAGCATGTATATTTCAGTCAAGATTGTTGAGTAAATTGTGCTTATTTTATGCTTTTTTCTTTTTTACATTAGAAAATTCCACACCTTTATCACGAGGTAATCTGCAATGGCATTTAGGAATGACAAGTTTGTATCTATTACATAAAATCTAATGTTTTCTGCATTCTTCTTTTCCTTTTCCTCCCAACAGAAAAACTTTAATGGTATAAATCAGCGGTTTTCAACCTTTTGACTATAGTGTACCATCTAAGCAAAAACTGAAAAACATTAATACTACCACTAATTTTACAATGATTATTTTTCAATTCATCAATAGAAATATTAAAAACATATATATATATATATATATATATTGCCATTTGCACACTCTTTGTATTAAATATGTACATATAAAAAACAGATTAAAAACTGATGATTACTTAATTATCAAAATTAAATTTAATTAAATTAATTATTCACTTGATTATCAAAATTTCAGTTCCAATACTTTAATATTTAATTTCTTTATGTCTGCTCTTATTTCATTTAATGGTAAATTAGGATCCACTTTTTATTTTGGTGAGTATTTATATTTCAAATTTAACATGGAAAAAATACTTTTTCACACAAACAGGTTGTGCGAAAAGACAATACAAATTTGATAGCTTTATTTGAAATGCCTTTAAATTCTTTTTTTCGGTTCAGCCAAAAGTTAACAAGTGTGTCATTTTCCAAATCTTCAAGTCAATTTCGATCGAAGGAAATTTCTATTAACTATTCTTTTCTTTATGAGATTTTTGAATTTCATAGTTAAAAATATTTTGTTTCTTTGCATACCACCGGCTGAGAACCGCTGGTATAAATTAATTATAACAGATGTAAATTAATATTTCTCATACAAAAGAGTTATTTCAATTCTTTATTGCGAACATTATATACAGAGTATGTCTTTTATTAAGAACAAGATTTTAAGAATTTAAAATAATAATCATTAAATCCTCTTGATCTATAAACAGTCTTAAAAATTATAAAGGAAAAAAAATTGAAAGTTAAAGAAATCAATATTATGAATTGTTCCTTTTTAGAGAAGTTTCATTGTTTAATTAATTATAAAAAGTGTTTTACATTATGAAATATAAAAATTAAGAATATTTGAATTTGAATGAATATTTTAAAATTTTCTCTCAGATAGAAGCTCAACTATTCGAAGCAGAAGACCGAAGAGAAAAAAGGAAGAGAGATGATATTACAGCTGCAGAAAAGGAAATAATTGAAATGCAGAAGAATATATTAATGTACTGTGTGAAATATGTGACTTGTATAAGCAATCAGTTGCAAATCAGTCTGCTGTCATAGAAAATCAAAATATAATTATTAATTTATTAAAAAAATAAATCATGCATTTC
This sequence comes from Stegodyphus dumicola, assembly GCF_044657685.1. NCBI lineage: Eukaryota > Metazoa > Arthropoda > Arachnida > Araneae > Eresidae > Stegodyphus > Stegodyphus dumicola. The sequence goes on along the minus strand of NC_140774.1, from coordinate 101,757,371 downwards.
AAATATTACAGTGTTTTCATTCTTGTATGAATTTCTGCAGTGTGGTATTCATATTTTAATTGTAAAATTTACTACTTTCTTAATTTTATAAAATTTTGTGATTATAAAAATTATTTAAAAGAAATTCACAGATCCATTATATGACATAAACATTATAATAATTCTAATACCACTATTATAAGTCTCGTGAAAATATTTATGCATTTTACACAGCAATTATCTTTTTCCTGGAGGAAAATGGGAATAAGATCTGTAAGAATCTTTAGTCAATGTATTACAAATTTTAATTTTCAGATATAACACGAAATGAATTAAATTGTTTTTCAATTACGTTAATAAGTTATATGAATGATATGTGGTATTAAAAATTTCATTTCTTTTTATCATTGAAGAAATAACATTCGATATCCTACAGCTCCATAACAATGGCAGATAAAATTGACATTCTAATTTCGAACTTCTAAAAATATAGAGATGACAACTATTAAAGTATGCCTAATGTCTAGTTTACAATAACAATGTTGAGTCGCGTACTAAAAATTAAGTGAATCAAACTGTATTTATCTTCCCCCTTCTCTTTTTTTGGCTGAAAAACAATTTATTATACACTCATGATTTTACTTAAATGTATTTCTTTTAATGGCAAACCCACTGAGGTAAGTATGCAGTAAGTTATTATAGTGAATGCGTAATGATGATACAAATCTAAATTCAGCAAACAATCTTTCCCTTACTTTAATGTTTTCAAATCTAGAATTAAAAGAAAAATGTATGTTCTTTAAATAATACAAGAGGATATGGAGGCATAAATCATAGGCTGCTTATCCTTTACATATTATGCTAATCAGGAATTGGAGCAAAACCCTGCTTAATCGAAGAATACACTCACAGGAATGGTGGAGGAAAATTGAACTGTCCAATATTTGTTTTGCCCACCCCCAAGAAGACATAAACAGTATAGAGTAAACATAATACATAAACAGTATAGAGTGAAATGTTTTTAGGAAATACATTTAAATATCTTTGACAGAATATGTCAGTTTTAATTTATACTATAATAAATAAGCATGAAGTTCTTATGCTATTAAATGTGTATTGTCACATGGAAATTTTCTATCTTGTCCCACGGAAGGGGATGAAAGGGAAACATTTGACTTTTTGGAAGAAACTGAATTTTGGTGCAGTAAATTTTATTGCTAAGTTTAAGATAAATTAAGTGCAATGCTAATTTATAGTGACTTACTATTGTAAATCATGACTGGCATACCAACACTAAAATATATATATATCAAGCCTATTAAGTTATTTCTGGTAATCAAGAGTTTTTAAACATAAATGATGGAAACAAGAAATTCAGAGGGAAGAACAATAATAATAAAAGTTGTCAGTATGCATTTGAAATCAGGACTAATAAAATTATTTAGGATTACTATAATAAATTAAAATCATTTAAGATTGTGCATTTAGTTACAGGTTTAAATATAAACCATGGCTTGTGGGTCCCCAAGAATATATTATGAAAGTAATTTTTTTCATAATATATTCTTTATTATTCATGAAGGGGGTTTCACCTTTGCCAGAGTTTCATTGTTGCCCACTTTGGGTTTTTATTATCGAGTTTCAAAATTTAAAGATAATTCATTGTGCAATGCAATTTTAACATGCACTGACTGAAAACTTTCTGAAGGTACCAACTCATCATCTTCAAACACATCAATCTCAGGATTTTCAACACAATACCTTAAGCATATATTATGTAAAATGGCCACCAGATATGACCATTTTACATATTTTGCTTTGTGAATACAATAGGTTCCACCAGTATCGTGCAGTACCCTAAACCTTGATTTGATCTCTATAGCTGCACGAACTTTTCTGTGCTTCTCATTATAGAGATATTCCCGTGATAAAATGGGAATATAATCCACTATCTCCCAAAGATATGCACGATGCGACAAAATTCTATCTAGATTTTGTTTCAGTCCACTCCATATAAAATGCATCATGAGTATTGCCTGGCCATTGTCCTATAGCATAGAAGAACCCTCAGACCAGCATTCCATACCTAGAAAAACATAAATACTAAGTCAAAAGAAAGTTTCATCTGAAATTTTAATACACAGATTTTTAACATTAAATATAGTGGACATATTAATAAATCAGTCTTTTTAAGGAGTTTACTTTCCATTTTTAACAAAAATATGTCACTGTTTCTCATTATTAAAAAATATGCAATAAAACATTAAAACACCCACACACACGAAAAAAAAAAAAAATTACAGCTACCCATTTTTCATTAAATTGTAGTTATTATAGTAAATAGGTAATTCTAAAATTTATTTAATATTTTGTATTATTTAATATCTATACTTCACTATAATTATAGTATAGATAGCTTTTTGTTATTATTATTTGAATAATAATGAAACATTCTTGCAGTAATTTAAAATGACTACAATGTTATACTTATTATCATATATTTCTTACCTTTTCACCATTAATGAAAAATTTATTTTTCCAGATAATAAAGACAAAACAAAAATTAATATCACCACACTCGCAACATCTGCAGTTTCATTTGTATGTAACCCAAAATAATTTTTGGTAAGCTAGGTAGAATCACATTCGTGATTGCACTCCAGTTCTTTTACAGCTGGTCGAAAGAATTAATATCTACTGTATGTGGAAATAGCGAACAAAACAGTAAGAAATTGGAACAATTACCTGTGGACAACTTGTAATATTAGCATTCTAAAATGAGCTTTTGGTAAAATTTGGCCGCAAATAAAACAGTAGTAATGAACGAATGTTTTTTCACGAAGTGGGTCCAATACTTTCACAGCAGGGTTATTTCATGTATTCTGCAGAGAGACTGATGTATGGTTTGTTGTAACTGCTGTATACAAATGTCTGGCTCAGAATTCCACAGCAGTAATTAGCACAACTTTTATGGTTGATGGTATAATATGGAGGTACCAAAAATTAGTATTATCACAGTAACTGCAAGATGGCTTATATTTCTAAAACTCAGTTAACACATTTCATGCAGAAAGAAAATATTATCCAATTTCATACTTAAATCAAGGTCACTGAAATGTGGTAAAAGCAATCTGCTTAAGAAAACAGATGCCTCTGTAGAGGACTTTGTATGGAAAACTGGCTTTCATTCCCATTATACATGGGCAAAACCAATGTCATGTAATATAATAATCTATTAGTACAGTAAATACATTTAATTTCTTTGTATTTAGTTATATCATGCTGCTTTTCGTGTAATTTAGTATGATAACCTTATAAGTTTATTTAATTCTGATCATGGTCTACGGAAGTAAGGTAAGTCATCTGTTATCGAGAATATCAAGTTATTAATAGTTATGTGAAAGTCTGCAATAACTTTTCATATCATAAGAGGTTTACGAATGTGTATATAACTTACATGTGTAGTTAATATGCAAGATCTATAGAAAGTATCCGAAATTACTATGACATTAATCACACTGTACGAACAGGCAAGACATTATACATTAGGAGAAAATTAACTAATATTTTGGGGGATGAAATACTATTTTACACATGGGCACTGTTTAAACAGCTGAGAAAAATTCATGCTTTTTCCCCCTACAGTTACAGAATATATGTATATGTTGTTTCATAAGAATAAAAAGTAAAGTTAAATTTAAATAATTCTCATGCGCCATTGCTGCAAAAAATGAAATTTGAATTTAACAAATATTCTCTCTTCATATAAAGTTAATTTAAATTATGAAATTTTAATTGCATACATATCAAAGATTAATTATTGCTGCAAACTAATTTACTATATCACTGAAATTCTGATAGCATATGTAAATTAAATGCACGTATCTAAAACCACGAAAAAATACATAATATTCCAAAAAACTAATCCCAAATATATACATATATATATATATATATATATCTCAAAGACAGGCATATGCATAATTTCTGTTAGAAAAACAATTTTGACAAAAGTTGTCAGTATGCATTTGAAATCAGGACTAATAAAATTATTTAGGATTATTATTATCAATTAAAATCATTTAGGGTTGTGCATTAAGTTACAGGTTTAAATATAAACCATGGCTTGTGGGTCCCCAAGAATATATTATGAAAGTAATTTTTTTCATAATATATTCTTTATTATCCATGAAGGGGGTTTCAACTTTGCCAGAGGTTCATTGTTGCCCAGTTTGGGTTTTTATTATCGAGTTTCAAAATTTAAAGATAATTCATTGTGCAATGCAATTTCAACATGCACTGACTGAAAACTTTCTGAAGGTACCAACTCATCATCTTCAAACACACCAATCTCAGAATTTTCAACAAAATACCTTCAGCATATATTATGTAAAATGGCGTTACGTTTTAGAGTAATTAAAACAATAAATTAATTGTGATATTATTACTGCATTCCAAAATTCGCAGTAATTAACGATTTGGATCATTACTACGAAAAAAAAACGGGATGAAAAAGAAAGAATCCTGATACAATAACATTAAAAATTTGTGTGTTTACGTATAAAAATATATAATATTCTCAAATAGGTCATTTAAGCATAGTGTTTGATTCGGAAACATTTCCAGATGTATTTCAGTTTTCATAATCTGAAGTAAAAACAAACCTGCTTTTGCAGAGAATATCCATTGGCAGTTGCCTTCAGAAAAGGTTTCAATTCATTGAAGCAAACCGATTTAATCTGAATCAACTGATGAATTCACGCTCCGACATTTCAAAAGCATTACGACTGTCTCTTAAATGCCAAGGAATTTGATCTGCATTTCTCCGATTTCTTAAACGTCTGAGAATATCACTTGCGCCATCTTGTTTACAGTCGCTGTTAAAAGTTTGCGGCAGGTCAGGAGTAGCAGCAAAATTCCTCTATGGTAGTAACGTATTTTCAGTAGGCGTGTCCGAAAAGCGTTGCAGTTGAATTCGGTTTTGCAATGCAAGTGCGATTACCATGACAAGCGTTGCACATGAATTCGCCCCTTAGGGGCACATGAATTCGCCCCTTAGTGTTGCCCTTGCGACAAGCAACGCTAAGGACGCGACAAGCAACGCTCAAGCAACGCCACAAGCAACGCTAACGTTGCCCTTGCGACCCCCCTTGTGACAAGCGTTGCACATGAATTCGCCCTAATCGCACTTGCATTGCAAAACCGAATTCAACTGCAACGCTTTTCGGACACGCCTACTGAAAATACGTCACTACCATAGAGGAATTTTGCGGCTACTCCTGACCTGCCGCAAATTCTTAACAGCGACTGTAAACAAGATGGCTGAAGAGATTTTCTCAGACGTTTAAGAAATCGGAGAAATGCTGATCGTATCCCTTGGCATTTAAGAGACAGTCGTAATGCTTTTGAAATGGTGGAGCGTGAATTCATCAGTTAAATCGGTTTGCTTCAATGAATTGAAACCTTTTCTGAAGGCAACTGTCAATGGATATCCTCTGCAAAAGCAGGTTTGTTTTTACTTCAGATTATGAAAACTGAAATACTTCTGGAAATGTTACCGAATCAAAGACTATCCTTAAAGGACCTATTTGAGAATATTATATCTTTTTATACGTAAACACACAAATTTTTAATGTTATTGTATCAGGATTCTTTCTTTTTCATCCCGTTTTTTTTTCATAGTAATGATCGAAATCGTTAATTACTGCGAATTTTGGAATGCAGTAATAATATCACCATTAATTTATTGTTTTAATTACTCTAAAACGTAATCTCGGAGAAATTGTTTTTCTAACAGAAATTATGCATATGCCTGTCTTTGAGATATATATATATATATATGTATATATTTGGGATTAGTTTTTTTGGAATATTATATATTTTTTCATGGTTTTAGATACGTGCATTTAATTTACACATGCTCTCAGAATTTCAGTGATATAGTAAATTAGTTTGCAGCAATAATTAATCTTTGATATGTATGCAATTAAAATTTCATAATTTAAATTAACTTTATATGAATAGAGAATATTTGTTAAATCCAAATTTCATTCTTTGCAGCAATGGCACATGAGAATTATTTAAATTTAACTTTACTTTTTATTCTTATGAAACAATATATATATATTCTGTAACTGTAGGGGGAAAAACCATGAATTTTTCTCAGCTGTTTAAACAGTTCCCATGTGTAAAATAGTATTTCATCCCCCAAAATATTAGTTAATTTTCTCCTAATGTATAATGTCTTGCCTGTTCGTACAGTGTGATTAATGTCATGGTAATTTTGGATACTTTCTATAGATCTTGCATAATAACTACACATGTAAGTTATATACACATTCATAAATCTCTTATGATATGAAAAGTTATTGCAGACTTTCACATAACTATTAATAACTTGATATTCTCGATAACATGTGACTTACCTTACTTCCGTAGACCATGATCAGAATTAAATAAACTTATAAGGTTATCATACTAAATTACACGAAAAGCAGCATGACATAAATAAATACAAAGAAATTAAATGTATTTACTGTACTAATAGATTATTATATTACATGACATTGGTTTTGCCCATGTATAATAGTAATGAAAGCCAGTTTTCCATAGAAAGTCCTCTACAGAGGCATCTGTTTTCTTAAGCAGATTGCTTTTACCACATTTCAGTGACCTTGATTTAAGTATGAAACTGGATAATATTTTCTTTCTGCATGAAATGTGTTAACTGAGTTTGAGAAATATAAGCCATCTTGCAGCTACTGTGATAATACTAATTTTTGGTACCTCCATATTATTCCATCAACCATGAAAGTTGTGCTAATTACTGCTGTGGAATTCTGAGCCAGACATTTGTATACAGCAGTTACAACAAACCATACAACAGTCTCTTTGCAGAATACATGAAATAACCCTGCTGTGAAAGTATTGGACCCACTTCGTGAATAAACATTTGTTCATTACTACTGTTTTATTTGCGGTCAAATTTTACCAAAAGCTCATTTTAGAATGCTATGAATACAAGTTGTCCACAGGTAATTGTTCCAATTTCTTACTGTTTTGTTCGCTATTTCCACATACAGTAGATGTTAATTCTTTCGACCAGCTGTAAAAGAACTGGAGTGCAATCACAAATGTGATTCTACCTAGCTTACCAAGAATTATTTTGGGTTACATACAAATAAAACCGCAGATGTTGCGAGTGTGGTGATATTAATTTTTGTTTTGTCTTCATTAACCGGAAAAATAAATTTTCCATTAATGGTGAAAAGGTAAGAAATATATGATAATAAGTATAATATTATAGTCATTTCAAATTACTGCAAGAATGTTTCATTATTATTCAAATAATAATAACAAAAAGCTATCTATACTATAATTATAGTGAAGTATAGATATTAAATAATACAAAATATTAAATAAATTTTAGAATCACCTATTTACTATAATTACTACAATTTAATGAAAAAAGGGTAGCTGTAATTTTTTTTTTTTTTTTTTTTTGTGTGTGTGTGTGTTTTAATGTTTTATTGCATATTTTTTAATAATGAGAAACAGTGACATATTTTTGTTAAAAATGGAAAGTAAACTCCTTAAAAAGACTGATTTATTAATATGTCCACTATATTTAATGTTAAAAATCTGTGTATTAAAATTTCAGATGAAACTTTCTTTTGACTTAGGATTTATGTTTTTCTAGGTATGGAATGCTCGTCTGAGGGTTCTCTATGCTATAGGACAATGGCCAGGCAATACTCATGATGCATTTATATGGAGTGGACTGAAACAAAATCTAGACAGTATTTTGTCGCATCGTGCATATCTTTGGGAGATAGTGGATTATATTCCCATTTTATCACGGGAATATCTGTATAATGAGAAGCACAGAAAAGTTTGTGCAGCTATAGAGATCAAATCAAGATTTAGGGTAATGTACGATACTGGTGGAACACTATTATATTCACAAAGCAAAATATGTAAAATGGTCATATCTGGTGGCCATTTTACATAATATATGCTTAAGGTATTGTGTTCAAAATCCTGAGATTAATGTGTTTGAAGATGATGAGTTGGTACCTTCAGAAAGTTTTCAGTCAGTGCATGTCGAAATTGCGTTGCACAATGAATTATCTTTAAATTTTGAAACTCGATAAGAAAAACCCAAATTGGGCAACAATGAACCTCTGGCAAAGGTGAAACCCCCTTCATGGATAATAAAGAATATATTATGAAAAAAATTACTTTCATAATATATTCTTGGGGACCCACATGCCATGGTTTATATTTAAACCTGTAACTAAATGCACAACCCTAAATGATTTTAATTTATAATAATAATCCTAAATAATTTTATTAGTCCTGGTTTCAAATGCATACTGAGAACTTTTATCATCATTGTTGTTCCCTCTGAATTTCTTGTTTCCATCATTTATGTTTAAAAACTCTTGAATACCAGAAATAACTTAATAGGCTTGATATATATGTATTTTAGTGTTGAGTATGCCAGTCATGATTTACAATAGTAAGGGGCGAATTCAAATGCAACGCTTGTCATGGGAATCGCAGTTGCATTGCAAAACCGAATTCAAGTGCAACGCTTTTCGGACACGCCTACTGAAAATACGTCACTACCATAGAGGAATTTTGCGGCTACTCCTGACCTGCCGCAAACTCTTAACAGCGACTGTAAACAAGATGGCTGAAGTGATTTTGCTCAGACGTTTAAGAAATCGGAGAAATGCTGATCGAATTCCTTGGCATTTAAGAGACAGTCGTAATGCTTTTGAAATGTCGGAGCGTGAATTCATCAGTTGATTCAGATTAAATCGGTTTGCTTCAATGAATTGAAACCTTTTCTGAAGGCAACTGCCAATGGATATTCTCTGCAAAAGCAGGTTTGTTTTTACTTCAGATTATGAAAATTGAAATACTTCTGGAAATGTTTCCGAATCAAAGACTATCCTTAAAGGACCTATTTGAGAATATTATATCTTTTTATACGTAAACACACAAATTTTTAATGTTATTGTATCAGGATTCTTTCTTTTTCATCCCGTTTTTTTTTCGTAGTAATGATCGAAATCGTTAATTGCTGCGAATTTTGGAATGCAGTAATAATATCACCATTAATTTATTGTTTTAATTACTCTAAAACGTAATCTCGGAGAAATTGTTTTTCTAACAGAAATTATGCATATGCCTTGCTTTGAGATATATATATATATATATATGTATATATTTGGGATTAGTTTTTTGGAATATTATGTATTTTTTCATGGTTTTATATATGTGCATTTAATTTACATATGCTCTCAGAATTTCAGTGATATAATAAATTATTTTGCAGCAATAATTAATCTTTGATATGTATGCAATTAAAATTTCATAATTTAAATTAACTTTATATGAATAGAGAATATTTGTTAAATTCAAATTTCATTCTTTGCAGCAATGGCACATGAGAATTATTTAAATTTTACTTTACTTTTTATTCTTATGAAACAATATATATATATTCTGTAACTGTAGGGGGAAAAAGCATGGATTTTTCTCAGCTGTTTAAACAGTTCCCATGTGTAAAATAGTATTTCATCCCCCAAAATATTAGTTAATTTTCTCCTAATGTATAATGTCTTGCCTGTTCGTACAGTGTGATTAATGTCATGGTAATTTTGGATACTTTCTATAGATCTTGCATAATAACTACACATGTAAGTTATATACACATTCATAAATCTCTTATGATATGAAAAGTTATTGCAGACTTTCACATAACTATTAATAACTTGATATTCTCGATAACATGTGACTTACCTTACTTCCGTAGACCATGATCAGAATTAAATAAACTTATAAGGTTATCATACTAAATTACACGAAAAGCAGCATGACATAAATAAATACAAAGAAATTAAATGTATTTACTGTACTAATAGATTATTATATTACATGACATTGATTTTGCCCATGTATAATAGTAATGAAAGCCAGTTTTCCATAGAAAGTCCTCTACAGAGGCATCTGTTTTCTTAAGCAGATTGCTTTTACCACATTTCAGTGACCTTGATTTAAGTATGAAACTGGATAATATTTTCTTTCTGCATGAAATGTGTTAACTGAGTTTGAGAAATATAAGCCATCTTGCAGCTACTGTGATAATACTAATTTTTGGTACCTCCATATTATTCCATCAACCATGAAAGTTGTGCTAATTACTGCTGTGGAATTCTGAGCCAGACATTTGTATACAGCAGTTACAACAAACCATACAACAGTCTCTTTGCAGAATACATGAAATAACCCTGCTGTGAAAGTATTGGACCCACTTCGTGAATAAACATTTGTTCATTACTACTGTTTTATTTGCGGTCAAATTTTACCAAAAGCTCATTTTAGAATGCTATGAATACAAGTTGTCCACAGGTAATTGTTCCAATTTCTTACTGTTTTGTTCGCTATTTCCACATACAGTAGATGTTAATTCTTTCGACCAGCTGTAAAAGAACTGGAGTGCAATCACAAATGTGATTCTACCTAGCTTACCAAGAATTATTTTCGGTTACATACAAATAAAACCGCAGATGTTGCGAGTGTGGTGATATTAATTTTTGTTTTGTCTTCATTAACCGGAAAAATAAATTTTCCATTAATGGTGAAAAGGTAAGAAATATATGATAATAAGTATAATATTATAGTCATTTCAAATTACTGCAAGAATGTTTCATTATTATTCAAATAATAATAACAAAAAGCTATCTATACTATAATTATAGTGAAGTATAGATATTAAATAATACAAAATATTAAATAAATTTTAGAATCACCTATTTACTATAATTACTACAATTTAATGAAAAAAGGGTAGCTGTAATTTTTTTTTTTTTTTTTTTTTTGTGTGTGTGTGTGTTTTAATGTTTTATTGCATATTTTTTAATAATGAGAAACAGTGACATATTTTTGTTAAAAATGGAAAGTAAACTCCTTAAAAAGACTGATTTATTAATATGTCCACTATATTTAATGTTAAAAATCTGTGTATTAAAATTTCAGATGAAACTTTCTTTTGACTTAGGATTTATGTTTTTCTAGGTATGGAATGCTCGTCTGAGGGTTCTCTATGCTATAGGACAATGGCCAGGCAATACTCATGATGCATTTATATGGAGTGGACTGAAACAAAATCTAGACAGTATTTTGTCGCATCGTGCATATCTTTGGGAGATAGTGGATTATATTCCCATTTTATCACGGGAATATCTGTATAATGAGAAGCACAGAAAAGTTTGTGCAGCTATAGAGATCAAATCAAGATTTAGGGTAATGTACGATACTGGTGGAACACTATTATATTCACAAAGCAAAATATGTAAAATGGTCATATCTGGTGGCCATTTTACATAATATATGCTTAAGGTATTGTGTTCAAAATCCTGAGATTAATGTGTTTGAAGATGATGAGTTGGTACCTTCAGAAAGTTTTCAGTCAGTGCATGTCGAAATTGCGTTGCACAATGAATTATCTTTAAATTTTGAAACTCGATAAGAAAAACCCAAATTGGGCAACAATGAACCTCTGGCAAAGGTGAAACCCCCTTCATGGATAATAAAGAATATATTATGAAAAAAATTACTTTCATAATATATTCTTGGGGACCCACATGCCATGGTTTATATTTAAACCTGTAACTAAATGCACAACCCTAAATGATTTTAATTTATAATAATAATCCTAAATAATTTTATTAGTCCTGGTTTCAAATGCATACTGAGAACTTTTATCATCATTGTTGTTCCCTCTGAATTTCTTGTTTCCATCATTTATGTTTAAAAACTCTTGAATACCAGAAATAACTTAATAGGCTTGATATATATGTATTTTAGTGTTGAGTATGCCAGTCATGATTTACAATAGTAAGGGGCGAATTCAAATGCAACGCTTGTCATGGGAATCGCAGTTGCATTGCAAAACCGAATTCAAGTGCAACGCTTTTCGGACACGCCTACTGAAAATACGTCACTACCATAGAGGAATTTTGCGGCTACTCCTGACCTGCCGCAAACTCTTAACAGCGACTGTAAACAAGATGGCTGAAGTGATTTTGCTCAGACGTTTAAGAAATCGGAGAAATGCTGATCGAATTCCTTGGCATTTAAGAGACAGTCGTAATGCTTTTGAAATGTCGGAGCGTGAATTCATCAGTTGATTCAGATTAAATCGGTTTGCTTCAATGAATTGAAACCTTTTCTGAAGGCAACTGCCAATGGATATTCTCTGCAAAAGCAGGTTTGTTTTTACTTCAGATTATGAAAATTGAAATACTTCTGGAAATGTTTCCGAATCAAAGACTATCCTTAAAGGACCTATTTGAGAATATTATATCTTTTTATACGTAAACACACAAATTTTTAATGTTATTGTATCAGGATTCTTTCTTTTTCATCCCGTTTTTTTTTCGTAGTAATGATCGAAATCGTTAATTGCTGCGAATTTTGGAATGCAGTAATAATATCACCATTAATTTATTGTTTTAATTACTCTAAAACGTAATCTCGGAGAAATTGTTTTTCTAACAGAAATTATGCATATGCCTGTGTTTGAGATATATATATATATATATATATGTATATATTTGGGATTAGTTTTTTGGAATATTATGTATTTTTTCATGGTTTTATATATGTGCATTTAATTTACATATGCTCTCAGAATTTCAGTGATATAATAAATTATTTTGCAGCAATAATTAATCTTTGATATGTATGCAATTAAAATTTCATAATTTAAATTAACTTTATATGAATAGAGAATATTTGTTAAATTCAAATTTCATTCTTTGCAGCAATGGCACATGAGAATTATTTAAATTTTACTTTACTTTTTATTCTTATGAAACAATATATATATATTCTGTAACTGTAGGGGGAAAAAGCATGGATTTTTCTCAGCTGTTTAAACAGTTCCCATGTGTAAAATAGTATTTCATCCCCCAAAATATTAGTTAATTTTCTCCTAATGTATAATGTCTTGCCTGTTCGTACAGTGTGATTAATGTCATGGTAATTTTGGATACTTTCTATAGATCTTGCATAATAACTACACATGTAAGTTATATACACATTCATAAATCTCTTATGATATGAAAAGTTATTGCAGACTTTCACATAACTATTAATAACTTGATATTCTCGATAACATGTGACTTACCTTACTTCCGTAGACCATGATCAGAATTAAATAAACTTATAAGGTTATCATACTAAATTACACGAAAAGCAGCATGACATAAATAAATACAAAGAAATTAAATGTATTTACTGTACTAATAGATTATTATATTACATGACATTGATTTTGCCCATGTATAATAGTAATGAAAGCCAGTTTTCCATAGAAAGTCCTCTACAGAGGCATCTGTTTTCTTAAGCAGATTGCTTTTACCACATTTCAGTGACCTTGATTTAAGTATGAAACTGGATAATATTTTCTTTCTGCATGAAATGTGTTAACTGAGTTTGAGAAATATAAGCCATCTTGCAGCTACTGTGATAATACTAATTTTTGGTACCTCCATATTATTCCATCAACCATGAAAGTTGTGCTAATTACTGCTGTGGAATTCTGAGCCAGACATTTGTATACAGCAGTTACAACAAACCATACAACAGTCTCTTTGCAGAATACATGAAATAACCCTGCTGTGAAAGTATTGGACCCACTTCGTGAATAAACATTTGTTCATTACTACTGTTTTATTTGCGGTCAAATTTTACCAAAAGCTCATTTTAGAATGCTATGAATACAAGTTGTCCACAGGTAATTGTTCCAATTTCTTACTGTTTTGTTCGCTATTTCCACATACAGTAGATGTTAATTCTTTCGACCAGCTGTAAAAGAACTGGAGTGCAATCACAAATGTGATTCTACCTAGCTTACCAAGAATTATTTTCGGTTACATACAAATAAAACCGCAGATGTTGCGAGTGTGGTGATATTAATTTTTGTTTTGTCTTCATTAACCGGAAAAATAAATTTTCCATTAATGGTGAAAAGGTAAGAAATATATGATAATAAGTATAATATTATAGTCATTTCAAATTACTGCAAGAATGTTTCATTATTATTCAAATAATAATAACAAAAAGCTATCTATACTATAATTATAGTGAAGTATAGATATTAAATAATACAAAATATTAAATAAATTTTAGAATCACCTATTTACTATAATTACTACAATTTAATGAAAAAAGGGTAGCTGTAATTTTTTTTTTTTTTTTTTTTTTTTTTTTTTGTGTGTGTGTGTGTTTTAATGTTTTATTGCATATTTTTTAATAATGAGAAACAGTGACATATTTTTGTTAAAAATGGAAAGTAAACTCCTTAAAAAGACTGATTTATTAATATGTCCACTATATTTAATGTTAAAAATCTGTGTATTAAAATTTCAGATGAAACTTTCTTTTGACTTAGGATTTATGTTTTTCTAGGTATGGAATGCTCGTCTGAGGGTTCTCTATGCTATAGGACAATGGCCAGGCAATACTCATGATGCATTTATATGGAGTGGACTGAAACAAAATCTAGACAGTATTTTGTCGCATCGTGCATATCTTTGGGAGATAGTGGATTATATTCCCATTTTATCACGGGAATATCTGTATAATGAGAAGCACAGAAAAGTTCGTGCAGCTATAGAGATCAAATCAAGATTTAGGGTAATGTACGATACTGGTGGAACACTATTATATTCACAAAGCAAAATATGTAAAATGGTCATATCTGGTGGCCATTTTACATAATATATGCTTAAGGTATTGTGTTCAAAATCCTGAGATTAATGTGTTTGAAGATGATGAGTTGGTACCTTCAGAAAGTTTTCAGTCAGTGCATGTCGAAATTGCGTTGCACAATGAATTATCTTTAAATTTTGAAACTCGATAATAAAAACCCAAATTGGGCAACAATGAACCTCTGGCAAAGGTGAAACCCCCTTCATGGATAATAAAGAATATATTATGAAAAAAATTACTTTCATAATATATTCTTGGGGACCCACATGCCATGGTTTATATTTAAACCTGTAACTAAATGCACAACCCTAAATGATTTTAATTTATAATAATAATCCTAAATAATTTTATTAGTCCTGGTTTCAAATGCATACTGAGAACTTTTATCATCATTGTTGTTCCCTCTGAATTTCTTGTTTCCATCATTTATGTTTAAAAACTCTTGAATACCAGAAATAACTTAATAGGCTTGATATATATGTATTTTAGTGTTGAGTATGCCAGTCATGATTTACAATAGTAAGGGGCGAATTCAAATGCAACGCTTGTCATGGGAATCGCAGTTGCATTGCAAAACCGAATTCAAGTGCAACGCTTTTCGGACACGCCTACTGAAAATACGTCACTACCATAGAGGAATTTTGCGGCTACTCCTGACCTGCCGCAAACTCTTAACAGCGACTGTAAACAAGATGGCTGAAGTGATTTTGCTCAGACGTTTAAGAAATCGGAGAAATGCTGATCGAATTCCTTGGCATTTAAGAGACAGTCGTAATGCTTTTGAAATGTCGGAGCGTGAATTCATCAGTTGATTCAGATTAAATCGGTTTGCTTCAATGAATTGAAACCTTTTCTGAAGGCAACTGCCAATGGATATTCTCTGCAAAAGCAGGTTTGTTTTTACTTCAGATTATGAAAATTGAAATACTTCTGGAAATGTTTCCGAATCAAAGACTATCCTTAAAGGACCTATTTGAGAATATTATATCTTTTTATACGTAAACACACAAATTTTTAATGTTATTGTATCAGGATTCTTTCTTTTTCATCCCGTTTTTTTTTCGTAGTAATGATCGAAATCGTTAATTGCTGCGAATTTTGGAATGCAGTAATAATATCACCATTAATTTATTGTTTTAATTACTCTAAAACGTAATCTCGGAGAAATTGTTTTTCTAACAGAAATTATGCATATGCCTGTGTTTGAGATATATATATATATATATATATGTATATATTTGGGATTAGTTTTTTGGAATATTATGTATTTTTTCATGGTTTTATATACGTGCATTTAATTTACATATGCTCTCAGAATTTCAGTGATATAATAAATTATTTTGCAGCAATAATTAATCTTTGATATGTATGCAATTAAAATTTCATAATTTAAATTAACTTTATATGAATAGAGAATATTTGTTAAATTCAAATTTCATTCTTTGCAGCAATGGCACATGAGAATTATTTAAATTTTACTTTACTTTTTATTCTTATGAAACAATATATATATATTCTGTAACTGTAGGGGGAAAAAGCATGGATTTTTCTCAGCTGTTTAAACAGTTCCCATGTGTAAAATAGTATTTCATCCCCCAAAATATTAGTTAATTTTCTACTAATGTATAATGTCTTGCCTGTTCGTACAATGTGATTAATGTCATGGTAATTTTGGATACTTTCTATAGATCTTGCATAATAACTACACATGTAAGTTATATACACATTCGTAAATCTCTTATGATATGAAAAGTTACTGCAGACTTTCACATAACTATTAATAACTTGATATTCTCGATAACAGATGACTTACCTTACTTCTGTAGACCATGATCAGAATTAAATAAACTTATAAGGTTATCATACTAAATTACACGAAAAGCAGCATGACATAAATAAATACAAAGAAATTAAATGTATTTACTGTACTAATAGATTATTATATTACATGACATTGGTTTTGCCCATGTATAATAGTAATGAAAGCCAGTTTTCCATAGAAAGTCCTCTACAGAGGCATCTGTTTTCTTAAGCAGATTGCTTTTACCACATTTCAGTGACCTTGATTTAAGTATGAAACTGGATAATATTTTCTTTCTGCATGAAATGTGTTAACCGAGTTTTAGAAATATAAGCCATCTTGCAGTTACTGTGATAATAGTACTAATTTTTGGTACCTCCATATTATATCATCAACCATGAGAGTTGTGCTAATTACTGCTGTGGAATTCTGAGCCAGACATTTGTATACAGCAGTTACAACAAACCATACAACAGTCTCTCTGCAGAATACATGAAATAACCCTGCTGTGAAAGTATTGGACCCACTTCGTGAATAAACATTTGTTTATTACTACTGTTTTATTTGTGGTCAAATTTTACCAAAAGCTCATTTTAGAATGCTATGAATACAAGTTGTCCACAGGTAATTGTTCCAATTCTTACTGTTTTGTTCGCTATTTCCACATACAGTAGATGTTAATTCTTTCGACCAGCTGTAAAAGAACTGGAGTGCAATCACAAATGCGATTCTACCTAGCTTACCAAAAATTATTTTGGGTTACATACAAATGAAACCGCAGATGTTGCGAGTGTGGTGATATTAATTTTTGTTTTGTCTTCATTAACCGGAAAAATAAATTTTCCATTAATGGTGAAAAGGTAAGAAATATATGATAATAAGTATAATATTATAGTCATTTCAAATTACTGCAAGAATGTTTCATTATTATTCAAATAATAATAACAAAAAGCTATCTATACTATAATTATAGTGAAGTATAGATATTAAATAATACAAAATATTAAATAAATTTTAGAATCACCTATTTACTATAATTACTACAATTTAATGAAAAAAGGGTAGCTGTAATTTTTTTTTTTTTTTTTTTTTTTTTTTTTTTTTTTGTGTGTGTGTGTGTGTGTTTTAATGTTTTATTGCATATTTTTTAATAATGAGAAACAGTGACATATTTTTGTTAAAAATGGAAAGTAAACTCCTTAAAAAGACTGATTTATTAATATGTCCACTATATTTAATGTTAAAAATCTGTGTATTAAAATTTCAGATGAAACTTTCTTTTGACTTAGTATTTATGTTTTTCTAGGTATGGAATGCTCGTCTGAGGGTTCTCTATGCTATAGGACAATGGCCAGGCAATACTCATGATGCATTTATATGGAGTGGACTGAAACAAAATCTAGACAGTATTTTGTCTCATCGTGCATATCTTTGGGAGATAGTGGATTATATTCCCATTTTATCACGGGAATATCTGTATAATGAGAAGCACAGAAAAGTTCGTGCAGCTATAGAGATCAAATCAAGATTTAGGGTAATGTACGATACTGGTGGAACACTATTATATTCACAAAGCAAAATATGTAAAATGGTCATATCTGGTGGCCATTTTACATAATATATGCTTAAGGTATTGTGTTCAAAATCCTGAGATTAATGTGTTTGAAGATGATGAGTTGGTACCTTCAGAAAGTTTTCAGTCAGTGCATGTCGAAATTGCATTGCACAATGAATTATCTTTAAATTTTGAAACTCGATAATAAAAACCCAAATTGGGCAACAATGAACCTCTGGCAAAGGTGAAACCCCCTTCATGGATAATAAAGAATATATTATGAAAAAAATTACTTTCATAATATATTCTTGGGGACCCACATGCCATGGTTTATATTTAAACTTGTAACTAAATGCACAACCCTAAATGATTTTGATTTTTAATATTAATCCTAAATAATTTTATTAGTCCTGGTTTCAAATGCATACTGACAACTTTTATCATTATTGTTCTTCCCTCTGAATTTCTTGTTTCCATCATTTATGTTTAAAAACTCTTGACTACCAGAAATAACTTAATAGGCTTGATATATATATATTTTAGTGTTGAGTATGCCAGTCATGATTTACAATAGTAAGTCACTATAAATTAGCATTGCACTTAATTTATCTTAAACTTAGCAATAAGATTTACTGCACCGAAATTCAGTTTCTTCCAAAAAGTCAAATGTTTCCCTTTCTTCCCCTACCGTGGGACAAGATAGAAAATTTCCATGTGATAATACACATTTAATAGCATAAGAACTTCATGCTTATTTATTATAGTATAAATTAAAACTGACATATTCTGTCAAAGATATTTAAATGTATTTCCTAAAAGCAATTATTTCACTCTATACTGTTTATGTCTTCTTGGCGGTAGGCAAAACAAATATTGAACAGTTCAATTTTCCTCCACCATTCCTGTGAGCGTATTCTTCGATTAAGCAGGGCTTTGCTCCAATTCCTGATTAGCATAATATGTAAAGAATAAACAGCCTATGATTTATGCCTCCATATCCTCTTGTATTATTTTGAAGAACATACATTTTTCTTTTAATTCTAGATTTTAAAACATTAAAGTAAGGGAAAGATTGTTTGCTGAATTTAGATTTGTATCATCATTACGCATTCACTATAATAACTTACTGCATACTTACCTCAGTGGGTTTGCCATTAAAAGAAATACATTTAAGTAAAATCATGAGTGTATAATAAATTGTTTTTCAGCCAAAAAAAGAGAAGGGGGAAGATAAATACAGTTTGATTCACTTAATTTTTAGTACGCGACTCAACATTGTTATTGTAAACTAGACATTAGGCATACTTTAATAGTTGTCATCTCTATATTTTTAGAAGTTCGAAATTAGAATGTCAATTTTATCTGCCATTGTTATGGAGCTGTAGGATATCGAATGTTATTTCTTCAATGATAAAAAGAAATGAAATTTTTAATACCACATATCATTCATATAACTTATTAACGTAATTGAAAAACAATTTAATTCATTTCGTGTTATATCTGAAAATTAAAATTTGTAATACATTGACTAAAGATTCTTACAGATCTTATTCCCATTTTCCTCCAGGAAAAAGATAATTGCTGTGTAAAATGCATAAATATTTTCACGAGACTTATAATAGTGGTATTAGAATTATTATAATGTTTATGTCATATAATGGATCTGTGAATTTCTTTTAAATAATTTTTATAATCACAAAATTTTATAAAATTAAGAAAGTAGTAAATTTTACAATTAAAATATGAATCCCACACTGCAGAAATACATACAAGAATGAAAACACTGTAATATTTGAAATGCATTATTTATTTTTTTTAATAAATTAATAATTATATTTTGATTTTCTATGACAGCAGACTGATTTGCAACTGATTGCTTATACAAGTCACATATTTCACACAGTACATTAATATATTCTTCTGCGTTTTAATTATTTCCTTTTCTGCAGCTGTAATATCATCTCTCTTCCTTTTTCTCTTCGGTCTCCTGCTTCGAATAGTTGAGCTTCTATCTGAGAGAAAATTTTAAAATATTCATTCAAATTCAAATATTCTTAATTTTTATATTTCATAATGTAAAACACTTTTTATAATTAATTAAACAATGAAACTTCTCTAAAAAGGAACAATTCATAATATTGATTTCTTTAACTTTCAATTTTTTTCCCTTTATAATTTTTAATACTGTTTATAGATCAAGAGGATTTAATGATTATTATTTTAAATTCTTAAAATCGTGTTGTTAATAAAAGACATACTCTGTATATAATGTTCGCAATAAAGAATTGAAATAACTCTTTTGTTTGAGAAATATTAATTTACATCTGTTACAATTAATTTATACCAGCGGTTCTCAGCCGGTGGTATGCAAAGAAACAAAATATTTTTAACTATGAAATTCAAAAATCTCATAAAGAAAAGAATAGTTAATAGAAATTTCCTTCGATCGAAATTGACTTGAAGATTTGGAAAATGACACACTTGTTAACTTTTGGCTGAACCGAAAAAAAGAATTTAAAGGCATTTCAAATAAAGCTATCAAATTTGTATTGTCTTTTCGCACAACCTGTTTGTGTGAAAAAGTATTTTTTCCATGTTAAATTTGAAATATAAATACTCACCAAAATAAAAAGTGGATCCTAATTTACCATTAAATGAAATAAGAGCAGACATAAAGAAATTAAATATTAAAGTATTGGAACTGAAATTTTGATAATCAAGTGAATAATTAATTTAATTAAATTTAATTTTGATAATTAAGTAATCATCAGTTTTTAATCTAATAGTTCTTTATGTGTACATATTTAATACAAAGAGTGTGCAAATGGCAATATATATATAATATGTTTTTAATATTTCTATTGAGGAATTGAAAAAAAAAAAAACATTGTAAAATTAGTGGTAGTCTTAATGTTTTTCAGTTTTTGCTTAGATGGTACACTACAGTCAAAAGGTCGAAAACCGCTGATTTATACCATTAAAGTTTTTCTGTTGGGAGGAAAAGGAAAAGAAGAATGCAGAAAACATTAGATTTTATGTAATAGATACAAACTTGTCATTCCTAAATGCCATTGCAGATTTCTTCGTGTTAAAGGTGTGGAATTTTCTAATGTAAAAAAGAAAAGAGCACAAAATAAGCACAATTTACTCAACAATCTTGACTAAAATATACATGCTTTCAGAGATAGCATAAAGCAAGAAAAGTTTACTCAACAATCTTGATTGAAATATACATGCTTTCAGAAATAATATACAAAGCATACTGCATAATCAAAGTTATGAGTTTATATACTATGAGATACTATACATGTTTATAATATACCACGTTCCTGTACACCTAACACCTCGTCCACAATTTTCTATACAACTCATTAAAGATAGTTCCTGAAACATAACTGACTTAAGAGAAACATGCATACTTCTAATTTATGCACAACAATTTGACAAACATTAATTTCAGGTAAAGAGCTACATGTATTATATCAAAGAAAGAATGAATAAGTGTAATTTGCCTTTATCCTACAAATACTTAAAAACATTTACATTAAAAAAATGAATTATACATAATGGTAGCAAATTTTTAATGAAAAACAAAACAAGAGTTGAAAACTTAATGCAGTTTTTGTCAATATTTTACTCTCTTAAATTTTATTTTATTTTACTCTCTTAAAATTTATATAAATGTATAGAAATTTTATTTTACTTAATTATTTATTTATTTGGTTAAATTTTATTTTTATTAAAATTTTATTTTACTCTCTTAAAATTTATATAAATGTATAGAACTGGAAATGCATACCGCATTTGGCTGGAAAACTTGTGGTATTGTACTGCACTCTAGGGAAAGGGAAAAAGTATACAATGAAGCAATCATAAGAATAAAAGATATTTGCATATTATTGAAACCAGCTTAATAAAAGTTACCAAATTTTCAAAAATGTGCCAAACTCTGACAACGATTATGTATCAAAATTTTTCAGGTAACATGCTCATGACAATTTTTCATTCAAGCAATGTCACCATTTTCATATGTGTTTCTTATGTTGTATTTCAAGTTCCAATGGATTTTAGATACGAATAGTTGTTTTAGATTAATTTCAGATTTAAAATACTGCTTGTGGAGCTTACCATCAAAAGACGAAGCTGTGTTAAAAGTTCTGCAGGAATAGAACATTTTAGTACAAAAATTTCTAATGGAAACAACTATTAGATGAATTTGGTACATAGACAAGGCATGCAGTATCAAGTTTATGTAATTCTCTGATTTTTTTTTTTTAAGTGAAAACAGATCACTTGGCACAAGTGCTAAAAAATTAGACAAAAAATTTGTGGAAAATGTATTTTTTTTAAACTATCATATAATTTTTATTTAATAATTCAAATTAGTATTTTAAAATTTGTTAAATGCTTTTTCCTTTGATATGTTGATAACATTTTGCCAACTTAGATAAATACTGATAGTTTGGTTATGCTAAAAGCAAGCTGCAAAAACAACGTACTTCTCCTGATAAGTATTTTTCTCTTTTCATTTATAAAGACCACCAAACTGATCCAGGTGTTTGTGTTAATACGTTAAGTACCAAAAAATATTGAAGAATGCACAATGAAAGATGGCAACCAGTATGGTAAAAGATATAATTAATATATGCAATGAAAGAAATCTTATTAAAAGACGACTTTCATTATCAGCAGAGAAGCATGACACAGTTACAGTAAAGAAATTAAGCTTTTGTTTCTGCACTTGTAGCTTTTAATAGCCAAAAATTGTTTTTTGAAATTTTTTGAAATAAATAAATCTGAACATAACTGATATTAAACGAGATATTAAATGAGATAACTGATATTAACTGATATTAAATGAGAATGGGTCCAAACTTTCACTTAAGAAGCAGAAAGTGTACTGTAAATGCACAATATAATGAGCAGAACACAAAGCATAATTTATAAATTAACCTTTACTCCGGATGTATATATTACATTAATATCACATTAGAATTATCAGGGTTTCATATAATTTTTTATTTATTGTATTACATTGAAATACCTTTAATTTCATTTTTATATTTTCCCAACGATGTACAATATAAATCTAAAAATTGCTCTTAACAGTTTCATCACATAATGAATGTCTAAGGGAAGGAATGCCTGCGTGGAAGACTAAAAACTTAGTATTCATGTTATACATTGAAAAAATGAAGAAAACACTCATGCAGCCAGCTTTTTCACCTGGATTTAAAGAGAGACTGGGATAGCGGTGTTCAGCAGGCTTATCTGCTTGCACATAGATGGGCTTATTAATTACTATATAATTCAAGAACTAGTTAATTTTCATATGGTAAACATGCCTACTGTCACTGAAGAATCATGCATCTGCATTAAACAATAAAAATATAACACAAATTTGAATTTTAAAATAAACTTACTATTAGAAGAATTAAAACCAAATGCTGTAATTTGAAAATGGGAAAAAATGTGGTTTATATTTGAAAAAGCAAGGATTTTTGTCTGAAAAGTAAAATATATTTTACACACACCTGTTGCTGTAGATTACTTTGGAGGGAATTTTCTATAGGATAAAGTAAATAAAGTTGTACACATTATACACATGTTGTACACATTAAAAGAAATATATTTCTTTCGTTTTCAGGACTGGAACAATTCGTTACACTTCACTACAACGCAGTAAACACTTGACCATAAGCTCAGAGAAATCATGGAAACTGATGTTTTTTGTTTACATCGATACGCAGTCTCATTGGATACTGATGTAGTTTATCGGACAAGCTCTCCTGGCACGAGAGCAAACCAGCTCCCCATTGCAATTTTGACATCATCAGTTACCAGAGCGGTAAAGCGTTGCACTTGAATTCGACTTTAGCGGACGATAGCAGGAACGCCTCTTGCGAGCTAACATTTGCAATTTATCAGAGCGTTGCACTTGAATTTGCCGCTAAATTGGTTTGCTTCAATGAATTGAAACCTTTTCTGAAGGCAACTGCCAATGGATATTCTCTGCAAAAGCAGGTTTGTTTTTACTTCAGATTATGAAAATTGAAATACTTCTGGAAATGTTTCCGAATCAAAGACTATCCTTAAAGGACCTATTTGAGAATATTATATCTTTTTATACGTAAACACACAAATTTTTAATGTTATTGTATCAGGATTCTTTCTTTTTCATCCCGTTTTTTTTTCGTAGTAATGATCGAAATCGTTAATTGCTGCGAATTTTGGAATGCAGTAATAATATCACCATTAATTTATTGTTTTAATTACTCTAAAACGTAATCTCGGAGAAATTGTTTTTCTAACAGAAATTATGCATATGCCTGTGTTTGAGATATATATATATATATATATATGTATATATTTGGGATTAGTTTTTTGGAATATTATGTATTTTTTCATGGTTTTATATACGTGCATTTAATTTACATATGCTCTCAGAATTTCAGTGATATAATAAATTATTTTGCAGCAATAATTAATCTTTGATATGTATGCAATTAAAATTTCATAATTTAAATTAACTTTATATGAATAGAGAATATTTGTTAAATTCAAATTTCATTCTTTGCAGCAATGGCACATGAGAATTATTTAAATTTTACTTTACTTTTTATTCTTATGAAACAATATATATATATTCTGTAACTGTAGGGGGAAAAAGCATGGATTTTTCTCAGCTGTTTAAACAGTTCCCATGTGTAAAATAGTATTTCATCCCCCAAAATATTAGTTAATTTTCTACTAATGTATAATGTCTTGCCTGTTCGTACAATGTGATTAATGTCATGGTAATTTTGGATACTTTCTATAGATCTTGCATAATAACTACACATGTAAGTTATATACACATTCGTAAATCTCTTATGATATGAAAAGTTACTGCAGACTTTCACATAACTATTAATAACTTGATATTCTCGATAACAGATGACTTACCTTACTTCTGTAGACCATGATCAGAATTAAATAAACTTATAAGGTTATCATACTAAATTACACGAAAAGCAGCATGACATAAATAAATACAAAGAAATTAAATGTATTTACTGTACTAATAGATTATTATATTACATGACATTGGTTTTGCCCATGTATAATAGTAATGAAAGCCAGTTTTCCATAGAAAGTCCTCTACAGAGGCATCTGTTTTCTTAAGCAGATTGCTTTTACCACATTTCAGTGACCTTGATTTAAGTATGAAACTGGATAATATTTTCTTTCTGCATGAAATGTGTTAACCGAGTTTTAGAAATATAAGCCATCTTGCAGTTACTGTGATAATAGTACTAATTTTTGGTACCTCCATATTATATCATCAACCATGAGAGTTGTGCTAATTACTGCTGTGGAATTCTGAGCCAGACATTTGTATACAGCAGTTACAACAAACCATACAACAGTCTCTCTGCAGAATACATGAAATAACCCTGCTGTGAAAGTATTGGACCCACTTCGTGAATAAACATTTGTTTATTACTACTGTTTTATTTGTGGTCAAATTTTACCAAAAGCTCATTTTAGAATGCTATGAATACAAGTTGTCCACAGGTAATTGTTCCAATTCTTACTGTTTTGTTCGCTATTTCCACATACAGTAGATGTTAATTCTTTCGACCAGCTGTAAAAGAACTGGAGTGCAATCACAAATGCGATTCTACCTAGCTTACCAAAAATTATTTTGGGTTACATACAAATGAAACCGCAGATGTTGCGAGTGTGGTGATATTAATTTTTGTTTTGTCTTCATTAACCGGAAAAATAAATTTTCCATTAATGGTGAAAAGGTAAGAAATATATGATAATAAGTATAATATTATAGTCATTTCAAATTACTGCAAGAATGTTTCATTATTATTCAAATAATAATAACAAAAAGCTATCTATACTATAATTATAGTGAAGTATAGATATTAAATAATACAAAATATTAAATAAATTTTAGAATCACCTATTTACTATAATTACTACAATTTAATGAAAAAAGGGTAGCTGTAATTTTTTTTTTTTTTTTTTTTTTTTTTTTTTTTGTGTGTGTGTGTGTGTGTTTTAATGTTTTATTGCATATTTTTTAATAATGAGAAACAGTGACATATTTTTGTTAAAAATGGAAAGTAAACTCCTTAAAAAGACTGATTTATTAATATGTCCACTATATTTAATGTTAAAAATCTGTGTATTAAAATTTCAGATGAAACTTTCTTTTGACTTAGGATTTATGTTTTTCTAGGTATGGAATGCTCGTCTGAGGGTTCTCTATGCTATAGGACAATGGCCAGGCAATACTCATGATGCATTTATATGGAGTGGACTGAAACAAAATCTAGACAGTATTTTGTCTCATCGTGCATATCTTTGGGAGATAGTGGATTATATTCCCATTTTATCACGGGAATATCTGTATAATGAGAAGCACAGAAAAGTTCGTGCAGCTATAGAGATCAAATCAAGATTTAGGGTAATGTACGATACTGGTGGAACACTATTATATTCACAAAGCAAAATATGTAAAATGGTCATATCTGGTGGCCATTTTACATAATATATGCTTAAGGTATTGTGTTCAAAATCCTGAGATTAATGTGTTTGAAGATGATGAGTTGGTACCTTCAGAAAGTTTTCAGTCAGTGCATGTCGAAATTGCATTGCACAATGAATTATCTTTAAATTTTGAAACTCGATAATAAAAACCCAAATTGGGCAACAATGAACCTCTGGCAAAGGTGAAACCCCCTTCATGGATAATAAAGAATATATTATGAAAAAAATTACTTTCATAATATATTCTTGGGGACCCACATGCCATGGTTTATATTTAAACTTGTAACTAAATGCACAACCCTAAATGATTTTGATTTTTAATATTAATCCTAAATAATTTTATTAGTCCTGGTTTCAAATGCATACTGACAACTTTTATCATTATTGTTCTTCCCTCTGAATTTCTTGTTTCCATCATTTATGTTTAAAAACTCTTGACTACCAGAAATAACTTAATAGGCTTGATATATATATATTTTAGTGTTGAGTATGCCAGTCATGATTTACAATAGTAAGTCACTATAAATTAGCATTGCACTTAATTTATCTTAAACTTAGCAATAAGATTTACTGCACCGAAATTCAGTTTCTTCCAAAAAGTCAAATGTTTCCCTTTCTTCCCCTACCGTGGGACAAGATAGAAAATTTCCATGTGACAATACACATTTAATAGCATAAGAACTTCATGCTTATTTATTATAGTATAAATTAAAACTGACATATTCTGTCAAAGATATTTAAATGTATTTCCTAAAAGCAATTATTTCACTCTATACTGTTTATGTCTTCTTGGCGGTAGGCAAAACAAATATTGAACAGTTCAATTTTCCTCCACCATTCCTGTGAGCGTATTCTTCGATTAAGCAGGGCTTTGCTCCAATTCCTGATTAGCATAATATGTAAAGAATAAACAGCCTATGATTTATGCCTCCATATCCTCTTGTATTATTTTGAAGAACATACATTTTTCTTTTAATTCTAGATTTTAAAACATTAAAGTAAGGGAAAGATTGTTTGCTGAATTTAGATTTGTATCATCATTACGCATTCACTATAATAACTTACTGCATACTTACCTCAGTGGGTTTGCCATTAAAAGAAATACATTTAAGTAAAATCATGAGTGTATAATAAATTGTTTTTCAGCCAAAAAAAGAGAAGGGGGAAGATAAATACAGTTTGATTCACTTAATTTTTAGTACGCGACTCAACATTGTTATTGTAAACTAGACATTAGGCATACTTTAATAGTTGTCATCTCTATATTTTTAGAAGTTCGAAATTAGAATGTCAATTTTATCTGCCATTGTTATGGAGCTGTAGGATATCGAATGTTATTTCTTCAATGATAAAAAGAAATGAAATTTTTAATACCACATATCATTCATATAACTTATTAACGTAATTGAAAAACAATTTAATTCATTTCGTGTTATATCTGAAAATTAAAATTTGTAATACATTGACTAAAGATTCTTACAGATCTTATTCCCATTTTCCTCCAGGAAAAAGATAATTGCTGTGTAAAATGCATAAATATTTTCACGAGACTTATAATAGTGGTATTAGAATTATTATAATGTTTATGTCATATAATGGATCTGTGAATTTCTTTTAAATAATTTTTATAATCACAAAATTTTATAAAATTAAGAAAGTAGTAAATTTTACAATTAAAATATGAATCCCACACTGCAGAAATACATACAAGAATGAAAACACTGTAATATTTGAAATGCATTATTTATTTTTTTTAATAAATTAATAATTATATTTTGATTTTCTATGACAGCAGACTGATTTGCAACTGATTGCTTATACAAGTCACATATTTCACACAGTACATTAATATATTCTTCTGCGTTTTAATTATTTCCTTTTCTGCAGCTGTAATATCATCTCTCTTCCTTTTTCTCTTCGGTCTCCTGCTTCGAATAGTTGAGCTTCTATCTGAGAGAAAATTTTAAAATATTCATTCAAATTCAAATATTCTTAATTTTTATATTTCATAATGTAAAACACTTTTTATAATTAATTAAACAATGAAACTTCTCTAAAAAGGAACAATTCATAATATTGATTTCTTTAACTTTCAATTTTTTTCCCTTTATAATTTTTAATACTGTTTATAGATCAAGAGGATTTAATGATTATTATTTTAAATTCTTAAAATCGTGTTGTTAATAAAAGACATACTCTGTATATAATGTTCGCAATAAAGAATTGAAATAACTCTTTTGTTTGAGAAATATTAATTTACATCTGTTACAATTAATTTATACCAGCGGTTCTCAGCCGGTGGTATGCAAAGAAACAAAATATTTTTAACTATGAAATTCAAAAATCTCATAAAGAAAAGAATAGTTAATAGAAATTTCCTTCGATCGAAATTGACTTGAAGATTTGGAAAATGACACACTTGTTAACTTTTGGCTGAACCGAAAAAAAGAATTTAAAGGCATTTCAAATAAAGCTATCAAATTTGTATTGTCTTTTCGCACAACCTGTTTGTGTGAAAAAGTATTTTTTCCATGTTAAATTTGAAATATAAATACTCACCAAAATAAAAAGTGGATCCTAATTTACCATTAAATGAAATAAGAGCAGACATAAAGAAATTAAATATTAAAGTATTGGAACTGAAATTTTGATAATCAAGTGAATAATTAATTTAATTAAATTTAATTTTGATAATTAAGTAATCATCAGTTTTTAATCTAATAGTTCTTTATGTGTACATATTTAATACAAAGAGTGTGCAAATGGCAATATATATATAATATGTTTTTAATATTTCTATTGAGGAATTGAAAAAAAAAAAAACATTGTAAAATTAGTGGTAGTCTTAATGTTTTTCAGTTTTTGCTTAGATGGTACACTACAGTCAAAAGGTCGAAAACCGCTGATTTATACCATTAAAGTTTTTCTGTTGGGAGGAAAAGGAAAAGAAGAATGCAGAAAACATTAGATTTTATGTAATAGATACAAACTTGTCATTCCTAAATGCCATTGCAGATTTCTTCGTGTTAAAGGTGTGGAATTTTCTAATGTAAAAAAGAAAAGAGCACAAAATAAGCACAATTTACTCAACAATCTTGACTAAAATATACATGCTTTCAGAGATAGCATAAAGCAAGAAAAGTTTACTCAACAATCTTGATTGAAATATACATGCTTTCAGAAATAATATACAAAGCATACTGCATAATCAAAGTTATGAGTTTATATACTATGAGATACTATACATGTTTATAATATACCACGTTCCTGTACACCTAACACCTCGTCCACAATTTTCTATACAACTCATTAAAGATAGTTCCTGAAACATAACTGACTTAAGAGAAACATGCATACTTCTAATTTATGCACAACAATTTGACAAACATTAATTTCAGGTAAAGAGCTACATGTATTATATCAAAGAAAGAATGAATAAGTGTAATTTGCCTTTATCCTACAAATACTTAAAAACATTTACATTAAAAAAATGAATTATACATAATGGTAGCAAATTTTTAATGAAAAACAAAACAAGAGTTGAAAACTTAATGCAGTTTTTGTCAATATTTTACTCTCTTAAATTTTATTTTATTTTACTCTCTTAAAATTTATATAAATGTATAGAAATTTTATTTTACTTAATTATTTATTTATTTGGTTAAATTTTATTTTTATTAAAATTTTATTTTACTCTCTTAAAATTTATATAAATGTATAGAACTGGAAATGCATACCGCATTTGGCTGGAAAACTTGTGGTATTGTACTGCACTCTAGGGAAAGGGAAAAAGTATACAATGAAGCAATCATAAGAATAAAAGATATTTGCATATTATTGAAACCAGCTTAATAAAAGTTACCAAATTTTCAAAAATGTGCCAAACTCTGACAACGATTATGTATCAAAATTTTTCAGGTAACATGCTCATGACAATTTTTCATTCAAGCAATGTCACCATTTTCATATGTGTTTCTTATGTTGTATTTCAAGTTCCAATGGATTTTAGATACGAATAGTTGTTTTAGATTAATTTCAGATTTAAAATACTGCTTGTGGAGCTTACCATCAAAAGACGAAGCTGTGTTAAAAGTTCTGCAGGAATAGAACATTTTAGTACAAAAATTTCTAATGGAAACAACTATTAGATGAATTTGGTACATAGACAAGGCATGCAGTATCAAGTTTATGTAATTCTCTGATTTTTTTTTTTTAAGTGAAAACAGATCACTTGGCACAAGTGCTAAAAAATTAGACAAAAAATTTGTGGAAAATGTATTTTTTTTAAACTATCATATAATTTTTATTTAATAATTCAAATTAGTATTTTAAAATTTGTTAAATGCTTTTTCCTTTGATATGTTGATAACATTTTGCCAACTTAGATAAATACTGATAGTTTGGTTATGCTAAAAGCAAGCTGCAAAAACAACGTACTTCTCCTGATAAGTATTTTTCTCTTTTCATTTATAAAGACCACCAAACTGATCCAGGTGTTTGTGTTAATACGTTAAGTACCAAAAAATATTGAAGAATGCACAATGAAAGATGGCAACCAGTATGGTAAAAGATATAATTAATATATGCAATGAAAGAAATCTTATTAAAAGACGACTTTCATTATCAGCAGAGAAGCATGACACAGTTACAGTAAAGAAATTAAGCTTTTGTTTCTGCACTTGTAGCTTTTAATAGCCAAAAATTGTTTTTTGAAATTTTTTGAAATAAATAAATCTGAACATAACTGATATTAAACGAGATATTAAATGAGATAACTGATATTAACTGATATTAAATGAGAATGGGTCCAAACTTTCACTTAAGAAGCAGAAAGTGTACTGTAAATGCACAATATAATGAGCAGAACACAAAGCATAATTTATAAATTAACCTTTACTCCGGATGTATATATTACATTAATATCACATTAGAATTATCAGGGTTTCATATAATTTTTTATTTATTGTATTACATTGAAATACCTTTAATTTCATTTTTATATTTTCCCAACGATGTACAATATAAATCTAAAAATTGCTCTTAACAGTTTCATCACATAATGAATGTCTAAGGGAAGGAATGCCTGCGTGGAAGACTAAAAACTTAGTATTCATGTTATACATTGAAAAAATGAAGAAAACACTCATGCAGCCAGCTTTTTCACCTGGATTTAAAGAGAGACTGGGATAGCGGTGTTCAGCAGGCTTATCTGCTTGCACATAGATGGGCTTATTAATTACTATATAATTCAAGAACTAGTTAATTTTCATATGGTAAACATGCCTACTGTCACTGAAGAATCATGCATCTGCATTAAACAATAAAAATATAACACAAATTTGAATTTTAAAATAAACTTACTATTAGAAGAATTAAAACCAAATGCTGTAATTTGAAAATGGGAAAAAATGTGGTTTATATTTGAAAAAGCAAGGATTTTTGTCTGAAAAGTAAAATATATTTTACACACACCTGTTGCTGTAGATTACTTTGGAGGGAATTTTCTATAGGATAAAGTAAATAAAGTTGTACACATTATACACATGTTGTACACATTAAAAGAAATATATTTCTTTCGTTTTCAGGACTGGAACAATTCGTTACACTTCACTACAACGCAGTAAACACTTGACCATAAGCTCAGAGAAATCATGGAAACTGATGTTTTTTGTTTACATCGATACGCAGTCTCATTGGATACTGATGTAGTTTATCGGACAAGCTCTCCTGGCACGAGAGCAAACCAGCTCCCCATTGCAATTTTGACGTCATCAGTTACCAGAGCGGTAAAGCGTTGCACTTGAATTCGACTTTAGCGGACGATAGCAGGAACGCCTCTTGCGAGCTAACATTTGCAATTTATCAGAGCGTTGCACTTGAATTTGCCGCTAAATTGGTTTGCTTCAATGAATTGAAACCTTTTCTGAAGGCAACTGCCAATGGATATTCTCTGCAAAAGCAGGTTTGTTTTTACTTCAGATTATGAAAATTGAAATACTTCTGGAAATGTTTCCGAATCAAAGACTATCCTTAAAGGACCTATTTGAGAATATTATATCTTTTTATACGTAAACACACAAATTTTTAATGTTATTGTATCAGGATTCTTTCTTTTTCATCCCGTTTTTTTTTCGTAGTAATGATCGAAATCGTTAATTGCTGCGAATTTTGGAATGCAGTAATAATATCACCATTAATTTATTGTTTTAATTACTCTAAAACGTAATCTCGGAGAAATTGTTTTTCTAACAGAAATTATGCATATGCCTGTGTTTGAGATATATATGTATATATTTGGGATTAGTTTTTTGGAATATTATGTATTTTTTCATGGTTTTATATACGTGCATTTAATTTACATATGCTCTCAGAATTTCAGTGATATAATAAATTATTTTGCAGCAATAATTAATCTTTGATATGTATGCAATTAAAATTTCATAATTTAAATTAACTTTATATGAATAGAGAATATTTGTTAAATTCAAATTTCATTCTTTGCAGCAATGGCACATGAGAATTATTTAAATTTTACTTTACTTTTTATTCTTATGAAACAATATATATATATTCTGTAACTGTAGGGGGAAAAAGCATGGATTTTTCTCAGCTGTTTAAACAGTTCCCATGTGTAAAATAGTATTTCATCCCCCAAAATATTAGTTAATTTTCTCCTAATGTATAATGTCTTGCCTGTTCGTACAGTGTGATTAATGTCATGGTAATTTTGGATACTTTCTATAGATCTTGCATAATAACTACACATGTAAGTTATATACACATTCATAAATCTCTTATGATATGAAAAGTTATTGCAGACTTTCACATAACTATTAATAACTTGATATTCTCGATAACATGTGACTTACCTTACTTCCGTAGACCATGATCAGAATTAAATAAACTTATAAGGTTATCATACTAAATTACACGAAAAGCAGCATGACATAAATAAATACAAAGAAATTAAATGTATTTACTGTACTAATAGATTATTATATTACATGACATTGGTTTTGCCCATGTATAATAGTAATGAAAGCCAGTTTTCCATAGAAAGTCCTCTACAGAGGCATCTGTTTTCTTAAGCAGATTGCTTTTACCACATTTCAGTGACCTTGATTTAAGTATGAAACTGGATAATATTTTCTTTCTGCATGAAATGTGTTAACTGAGTTTGAGAAATATAAGCCATCTTGCAGCTACTGTGATAATACTAATTTTTGGTACCTCCATATTATTCCATCAACCATGAAAGTTGTGCTAATTACTGCTGTGGAATTCTGAGCCAGACATTTGTATACAGCAGTTACAACAAACCATACAACAGTCTCTTTGCAGAATACATGAAATAACCCTGCTGTGAAAGTATTGGACCCACTTCGTGAATAAACATTTGTTCATTACTACTGTTTTATTTGCGGTCAAATTTTACCAAAAGCTCATTTTAGAATGCTATGAATACAAGTTGTCCACAGGTAATTGTTCCAATTTCTTACTGTTTTGTTCGCTATTTCCACATACAGTAGATGTTAATTCTTTCGACCAGCTGTAAAAGAACTGGAGTGCAATCACAAATGTGATTCTACCTAGCTTACCAAGAATTATTTTGGGTTACATACAAATAAAACCGCAGATGTTGCGAGTGTGGTGATATTAATTTTTGTTTTGTCTTCATTAACCGGAAAAATAAATTTTCCATTAATGGTGAAAAGGTAAGAAATATATGATAATAAGTATAATATTATAGTCATTTCAAATTACTGCAAGAATGTTTCATTATTATTCAAATAATAATAACAAAAAGCTATCTATACTATAATTATAGTGAAGTATAGATATTAAATAATACAAAATATTAAATAAATTTTAGAATCACCTATTTACTATAATTACTACAATTTAATGAAAAAAGGGTAGCTGTAATTTTTTTTTTTTTTTTTTTTTTTTTTTTTTTTTTTTGTGTGTGTGTGTGTGTTTTAATGTTTTATTGCATATTTTTTAATAATGAGAAACAGTGACATATTTTTGTTAAAAATGGAAAGTAAACTCCTTAAAAAGACTGATTTATTAATATGTCCACTATATTTAATGTTAAAAATCTGTGTATTAAAATTTCAGATGAAACTTTCTTTTGACTTAGGATTTATGTTTTTCTAGGTATGGAATGCTCGTCTGAGGGTTCTCTATGCTATAGGACAATGGCCAGGCAATACTCATGATGCATTTATATGGAGTGGACTGAAACAAAATCTAGACAGTATTTTGTCGCATCGTGCATATCTTTGGGAGATAGTGGATTATATTCCCATTTTATCACGGGAATATCTGTATAATGAGAAGCACAGAAAAGTTCGTGCAGCTATAGAGATCAAATCAAGATTTAGGGTAATGTACGATACTGGTGGAACACTATTATATTCACAAAGCAAAATATGTAAAATGGTCATATCTGGTGGCCATTTTACATAATATATGCTTAAGGTATTGTGTTCAAAATCCTGAGATTAATGTGTTTGAAGATGATGAGTTGGTACCTTCAGAAAGTTTTCAGTCAGTGCATGTCGAAATTGCGTTGCACAATGAATTATCTTTAAATTTTGAAACTCGATAATAAAAACCCAAATTGGGCAACAATGAACCTCTGGCAAAGGTGAAACCCCCTTCATGGATAATAAAGAATATATTATGAAAAAAATTACTTTCATAATATATTCTTGGGGACCCACATGCCATGGTTTATATTTAAACCTGTAACTAAATGCACAACCCTAAATGATTTTAATTTATAATAATAATCCTAAATAATTTTATTAGTCCTGGTTTCAAATGCATACTGAGAACTTTTATCATCATTGTTGTTCCCTCTGAATTTCTTGTTTCCATCATTTATGTTTAAAAACTCTTGAATACCAGAAATAACTTAATAGGCTTGATATATATGTATTTTAGTGTTGAGTATGCCAGTCATGATTTACAATAGTAAGGGGCGAATTCAAATGCAACGCTTGTCATGGGAATCGCAGTTGCATTGCAAAACCGAATTCAAGTGCAACGCTTTTCGGACACGCCTACTGAAAATACGTCACTACCATAGAGGAATTTTGCGGCTACTCCTGACCTGCCGCAAACTCTTAACAGCGACTGTAAACAAGATGGCTGAAGTGATTTTGCTCAGACGTTTAAGAAATCGGAGAAATGCTGATCGAATTCCTTGGCATTTAAGAGACAGTCATAATGCTTTTGAAATGTCGGAGCGTGAATTCATCAGTTGATTCAGATTAAATCGGTTTGCTTCAATGAATTGAAACCTTTTCTGAAGGCAACTGCCAATGGATATTCTCTGCAAAAGCAGGTTTGTTTTTACTTCAGATTATGAAAATTGAAATACTTCTGGAAATGTTTCCGAATCAAAGACTATCCTTAAAGGACCTATTTGAGAATATTATATCTTTTTATACGTAAACACACAAATTTTTAATGTTATTGTATCAGGATTCTTTCTTTTTCATCCCGTTTTTTTTTCGTAGTAATGATCGAAATCGTTAATTGCTGCGAATTTTGGAATGCAGTAATAATATCACCATTAATTTATTGTTTTAATTACTCTAAAACGTAATCTCGGAGAAATTGTTTTTCTAACAGAAATTATGCATATGCCTGTGTTTGAGATATATATATATATATATATATGTATATATTTGGGATTAGTTTTTTGGAATATTATGTATTTTTTCATGGTTTTATATACGTGCATTTAATTTACATATGCTCTCAGAATTTCAGTGATATAATAAATTATTTTGCAGCAATAATTAATCTTTGATATGTATGCAATTAAAATTTCATAATTTAAATTAACTTTATATGAATAGAGAATATTTGTTAAATTCAAATTTCATTCTTTGCAGCAATGGCACATGAGAATTATTTAAATTTTACTTTACTTTTTATTCTTATGAAACAATATATATATATTCTGTAACTGTAGGGGGAAAAAGCATGGATTTTTCTCAGCCGTTTAAACAGTTCCCATGTGTAAAATAGTATTTCATCCCCCAAAATATTAGTTAATTTTCTCCTAATGTATAATGTCTTGCCTGTTCGTACAGTGTGATTAATGTCATGGTAATTTTGGATACTTTCTATAGATCTTGCATAATAACTACACATGTAAGTTATATACACATTCATAAATCTCTTATGATATGAAAAGTTAGTGCAGACTTTCACATAACTATTAATAACTTGATATTCTCGATAACATGTGACTTACCTTACTTCCGTAGACCATGATCAGAATTAAATAAACTTATAAGGTTATCATACTAAATTACACGAAAAGCAGCATGACATAAATAAATACAAAGAAATTAAATGTATTTACTGTACTAATAGATTATTATATTACATGACATTGGTTTTGCCCATGTATAATAGTAATGAAAGCCAGTTTTCCATAGAAAGTCCTCTACAGAGGCATCTGTTTTCTTAAGCAGATTGCTTTTACCACATTTCAGTGACCTTGATTTAAGTATGAAACTGGATAATATTTTCTTTCTGCATGAAATGTGTTAACTGAGTTTGAGAAATATAAGCCATCTTGCAGCTACTGTGATAATACTAATTTTTGGTACCTCCATATTATTCCATCAACCATGAAAGTTGTGCTAATTACTGCTGTGGAATTCTGAGCCAGACATTTGTATACAGCAGTTACAACAAACCATACAACAGTCTCTTTGCAGAATACATGAAATAACCCTGCTGTGAAAGTATTGGACCCACTTCGTGAATAAACATTTGTTCATTACTACTGTTTTATTTGCGGTCAAATTTTACCAAAAGCTCATTTTAGAATGCTATGAATACAAGTTGTCCACAGGTAATTGTTCCAATTTCTTACTGTTTTGTTCGCTATTTCCACATACAGTAGATGTTAATTCTTTCGACCAGCTGTAAAAGAACTGGAGTGCAATCACAAATGTGATTCTACCTAGCTTACCAAGAATTATTTTGGGTTACATACAAATGAAACCGCAGATGTTGCGAGTGTGGTGATATTAATTTTTGTTTTGTCTTCATTAACCGGAAAAATAAATTTTCCATTAATGGTGAAAAGGTAAGAAATATATGATAATAAGTATAATATTATAGTCATTTCAAATTACTGCAAGAATGTTTCATTATTATTCAAATAATAATAACAAAAAGCTATCTATACTATAATTATAGTGAAGTATAGATATTAAATAATACAAAATATTAAATAAATTTTAGAATCACCTATTTACTATAATTACTACAATTTAATGAAAAAAGGGTAGCTGTAATTTTTTTTTTTTTTTTTTTTTTTTTTGTGTGTGTGTGTGTGTGTTTTAATGTTTTATTGCATATTTTTTAATAATGAGAAACAGTGACATATTTTTGTTAAAAATGGAAAGTAAACTCCTTAAAAAGACTGATTTATTAATATGTCCACTATATTTAATGTTAAAAATCTGTGTATTAAAATTTCAGATGAAACTTTCTTTTGACTTAGGATTTATGTTTTTCTAGGTATGGAATGCTCGTCTGAGGGTTCTCTATGCTATAGGACAATGGCCAGGCAATACTCATGATGCATTTATATGGAGTGGACTGAAACAAAATCTAGACAGTATTTTGTCTCATCGTGCATATCTTTGGGAGATAGTGGATTATATTCCCATTTTATCACGGGAATATCTGTATAATGAGAAGCACAGAAAAGTTCGTGCAGCTATAGAGATCAAATCAAGATTTAGGGTAATGTACGATACTGGTGGAACACTATTATATTCACAAAGCAAAATATGTAAAATGGTCATATCTGGTGGCCATTTTACATAATATATGCTTAAGGTATTGTGTTCAAAATCCTGAGATTAATGTGTTTGAAGATGATGAGTTGGTACCTTCAGAAAGTTTTCAGTCAGTGCATGTCGAAATTGCATTGCACAATGAATTATCTTTAAATTTTGAAACTCGATAATAAAAACCCAAATTGGGCAACAATGAACCTCTGGCAAAGGTGAAACCCCCTTCATGGATAATAAAGAATATATTATGAAAAAAATTACTTTCATAATATATTCTTGGGGACCCACATGCCATGGTTTATATTTAAACTTGTAACTAAATGCACAACCCTAAATGATTTTGATTTTTAATATTAATCCTAAATAATTTTATTAGTCCTGGTTTCAAATGCATACTGACAACTTTTATCATTATTGTTCTTCCCTCTGAATTTCTTGTTTCC
Organism: Stegodyphus dumicola; assembly: GCF_044657685.1. NCBI lineage: Eukaryota > Metazoa > Arthropoda > Arachnida > Araneae > Eresidae > Stegodyphus > Stegodyphus dumicola. The sequence goes on along the minus strand of NC_140774.1, from coordinate 101,718,416 downwards.
ATCATTTATGTTTAAAAACTCTTGACTACCAGAAATAACTTAATAGGCTTGATATATATATATTTTAGTGTTGAGTATGCCAGTCATGATTTACAATAGTAAGTCACTATAAATTAGCATTGCACTTAATTTATCTTAAACTTAGCAATAAGATTTACTGCACCGAAATTCAGTTTCTTCCAAAAAGTCAAATGTTTCCCTTTCTTCCCCTACCGTGGGACAAGATAGAAAATTTCCATGTGACAATACACATTTAATAGCATAAGAACTTCATGCTTATTTATTATAGTATAAATTAAAACTGACATATTCTGTCAAAGATATTTAAATGTATTTCCTAAAAGCAATTATTTCACTCTATACTGTTTATGTCTTCTTGGCGGTAGGCAAAACAAATATTGAACAGTTCAATTTTCCTCCACCATTCCTGTGAGCGTATTCTTCGATTAAGCAGGGCTTTGCTCCAATTCCTGATTAGCATAATATGTAAAGAATAAACAGCCTATGATTTATGCCTCCATATCCTCTTGTATTATTTTGAAGAACATACATTTTTCTTTTAATTCTAGATTTTAAAACATTAAAGTAAGGGAAAGATTGTTTGCTGAATTTAGATTTGTATCATCATTACGCATTCACTATAATAACTTACTGCATACTTACCTCAGTGGGTTTGCCATTAAAAGAAATACATTTAAAAAAAATTAAAAGAAATACATTTAAAAAGAGAAGCGGGAAAATAAATACAGTTTGATTCACTTAATTTTTAGTATGCGACTCAACATTGTTATTGTAAATACTTTAATAGTTGTCATCTCTGTATTTTTAGAACTTCGAAATTAGAATGTCAATTTTATCTGCCATTGTTATGGAGCTGTAGGATATCGAATGTTATTTCTTCAATGATAAAAAGAAATGAAATTTTTAATACCACATATCATTCATATAACTTATTAACGTAATTGAAAAACAATTTAATTCATTTCGTGTTATATCTGAAAATTAAAATTTGTAATACATTGACTAAAGATTCTTACATGTCTTATTCCCATTTTCCTCCAGGGAAAACATAATTGCTGTGTAAAATGCATAAATATTTTCACGAGACTTATAATAGTGGTATTAGAATTATTATAATGTTTATGTCATATAATGGATCTGTGAATTTCTTTTAAATAATTTTTATAATCACAAAATTTTATAAAATTAAGAAAGTAGTAAATTTTACAATTAAAATATGAATCCCACACTGCAGAAATACATACAAGAATGAAAACACTGTAATATTTGAAATGCATTATTTATTTTTTTTAATAAATTAATAATTATATTTTGATTTTCTATGACAGCAGACTGATTTGCAACTGATTGCTTATACAAGTCACATATTTCACACAGTACATTAATATATTCTTCTGCGTTTTAATTATTTCCTTTTCTGCAGCTGTAATATCATCTCTCTTCCTTTTTCTCTTCGGTCTCCTGCTTCGAATAGTTGAGCTTCTATCTGAGAGAAAATTTTAAAATATTCATTCAAATTCAAATATTCTTAATTTTTATATTTCATAATGTAAAACACTTTTTATAATTAATTAAACAATGAAACTTCTCTAAAAAGGAACAATTCATAATATTGATTTCTTTAACTTTCAATTTTTTTCCCTTTATAATTTTTAATACTGTTTATAGATCAAGAGGATTTAATGATTATTATTTTAAATTCTTAAAATCGTGTTGTTAATAAAAGACATACTCTGTATATAATGTTCGCAATAAAGAATTGAAATAACTCTTTTGTTTGAGAAATATTAATTTACATCTGTTACAATTAATTTATACCAGCGGTTCTCAGCCGGTGGTATGCAAAGAAACAAAATATTTTTAACTATGAAATTCAAAAATCTCATAAAGAAAAGAATAGTTAATAGAAATTTCCTTCGATCGAAATTGACTTGAAGATTTGGAAAATGACACACTTGTTAACTTTTGGCTGAACCGAAAAAAAGAATTTAAAGGCATTTCAAATAAAGCTATCAAATTTGTATTGTCTTTTCGCACAACCTGTTTGTGTGAAAAAGTATTTTTTCCATGTTAAATTTGAAATATAAATACTCACCAAAATAAAAAGTGGATCCTAATTTACCATTAAATGAAATAAGAGCAGACATAAAGAAATTAAATATTAAAGTATTGGAACTGAAATTTTGATAATCAAGTGAATAATTAATTTAATTAAATTTAATTTTGATAATTAAGTAATCATCAGTTTTTAATCTAATAGTTCTTTATGTGTACATATTTAATACAAAGAGTGTGCAAATGGCAATATATATATAATATGTTTTTAATATTTCTATTGAGGAATTGAAAAAAAAAAAACATTGTAAAATTAGTGGTAGTCTTAATGTTTTTCAGTTTTTGCTTAGATGGTACACTACAGTCAAAAGGTCGAAAACCGCTGATTTATACCATTAAAGTTTTTCTGTTGGGAGGAAAAGGAAAAGAAGAATGCAGAAATCATTAGATTTTATGTAATAGATACAAACTTGTCATTCCTAAATGCCATTGCAGATTTCTTCGTGTTAAAGGTGTGGAATTTTCTAATGTAAAAAAGAAAAGAGCACAAAATAAGCACAATTTACTCAACAATCTTGACTAAAATATACATGCTTTCAGAGATAGCATAAAGCAAGAAAAGTTTACTCAACAATCTTGATTGAAATATACATGCTTTCAGAAATAATATACAAAGCATACTGCATAATCAAAGTTATGAGTTTATATACTATGAGATACTATACATGTTTATAATATACCACGTTCCTGTACACCTAACACCTCGTCCACAATTTTCTATACAACTCATTAAAGATAGTTCCTGAAACATAACTGACTTAAGAGAAACATGCATACTTCTAATTTATGCACAACAATTTGACAAACATTAATTTCAGGTAAAGAGCTACATGTATTATATCAAAGAAAGAATGAATAAGTGTAATTTGCCTTTATCCTACAAATACTTAAAAACATTTACATTAAAAAAATGAATTATACATAATGGTAGCAAATTTTTAATGAAAAACAAAACAAGAGTTGAAAACTTAATGCAGTTTTTGTCAATATTTTACTCTCTTAAATTTTATTTTATTTTACTCTCTTAAAATTTATATAAATGTATAGAAATTTTATTTTACTTAATTATTTATTTATTTGGTTAAATTTTATTTTTATTAAAATTTTATTTTACTCTCTTAAAATTTATATAAATGTATAGAACTGGAAATGCATACCGCATTTGGCTGGAAAACTTGTGGTATTGTACTGCACTCTAGGGAAAGGGAAAAAGTATACAATGAAGCAATCATAAGAATAAAAGATATTTGCATATTATTGAAACCAGCTTAATAAAAGTTACCAAATTTTCAAAAATGTGCCAAACTCTGACAACGATTATGTATCAAAATTTTTCAGGTAACATGCTCATGACAATTTTTCATTCAAGCAATGTCACCATTTTCATATGTGTTTCTTATGTTGTATTTCAAGTTCCAATGGATTTTAGATACGAATAGTTGTTTTAGATTAATTTCAGATTTAAAATACTGCTTGTGGAGCTTACCATCAAAAGACGAAGCTGTGTTAAAAGTTCTGCAGGAATAGAACATTTTAGTACAAAAATTTCTAATGGAAACAACTATTAGATGAATTTGGTACATAGACAAGGCATGCAGTATCAAGTTTATGTAATTCTCTGATTTTTTTTTTTTAAGTGAAAACAGATCACTTGGCACAAGTGCTAAAAAATTAGACAAAAAATTTGTGGAAAATGTATTTTTTTTAAACTATCATATAATTTTTATTTAATAATTCAAATTAGTATTTTAAAATTTGTTAAATGCTTTTTCCTTTGATATGTTGATAACATTTTGCCAACTTAGATAAATACTGATAGTTTGGTTATGCTAAAAGCAAGCTGCAAAAACAACGTACTTCTCCTGATAAGTATTTTTCTCTTTTCATTTACAAAGACCACCAAACTGATCCAGGTGTTTGTGTTAATACGTTAAGTACCAAAAAATATTGAAGAATGCACAATGAAAGATGGCAACCAGTATGGTAAAAGATATAATTAATATATGCAATGAAAGAAATCTTATTAAAAGACGACTTTCATTATCAGCAGAGAAGCATGACACAGTTACAGTAAAGAAATTAAGCTTTTGTTTCTGCACTTGTAGCTTTTAATAGCCAAAAATTGTTTTTTGAAATTTTTTGAAATAAATAAATCTGAACATAACTGATATTAAACGAGATATTAAATGAGATAACTGATATTAACTGATATTAAATGAGAATGGGTCCAAACTTTCACTTAAGAAGCAGAAAGTGTACTGTAAATGCACAATATAATGAGCAGAACACAAAGCATAATTTATAAATTAACCTTTACTCCGGATGTATATATTACATTAATATCACATTAGAATTATCAGGGTTTCATATAATTTTTTATTTATTGTATTACATTGAAATACCTTTAATTTCATTTTTATATTTTCCCAACGATGTACAATATAAATCTAAAAATTGCTCTTAACAGTTTCATCACATAATGAATGTCTAAGGGAAGGAATGCCTGCGTGGAAGACTAAAAACTTAGTATTCATGTTATACATTGAAAAAATGAAGAAAACACTCATGCAGCCAGCTTTTTCACCTGGATTTAAAGAGAGACTGGGATAGCGGTGTTCAGCAGGCTTATCTGCTTGCACATAGATGGGCTTATTAATTACTATATAATTCAAGAACTAGTTAATTTTCATATGGTAAACATGCCTACTGTCACTGAAGAATCATGCATCTGCATTAAACAATAAAAATATAACACAAATTTGAATTTTAAAATAAACTTACTATTAGAAGAATTAAAACCAAATGCTGTAATTTGAAAATGGGAAAAAATGTGGTTTATATTTGAAAAAGCAAGGATTTTTGTCTGAAAAGTAAAATATATTTTACACACACCTGTTGCTGTAGATTACTTTGGAGGGAATTTTCTATAGGATAAAGTAAATAAAGTTGTACACATTATACACATGTTGTACACATTAAAAGAAATATATTTCTTTCGTTTTCAGGACTGGAACAATTCGTTACACTTCACTACAACGCAGTAAACACTTGACCATAAGCTCAGAGAAATCATGGAAACTGATGTTTTTTGTTTACATCGATACGCAGTCTCATTGGATACTGATGTAGTTTATCGGACAAGCTCTCCTGGCACGAGAGCAAACCAGCTCCCCATTGCAATTTTGACGTCATCAGTTACCAGAGCGGTAAAGCGTTGCACTTGAATTCGACTTTAGCGGACGATAGCAGGAACGCCTCTTGCGAGCTAACATTTGCAATTTATCAGAGCGTTGCACTTGAATTTGCCGCTAAATTGGTTTGCTTCAATGAATTGAAACCTTTTCTGAAGGCAACTACCAATGGATATTCTCTGCAAAAGCAGGTTTGTTTTTACTTCAGATTATGAAAACTGAAATACTTCTGGAAATGTTACCGAATCAAAGACTATGCTTAAATGACCTATTTGAGAATATTATATCTTTTTATACGTAAACACACAAATTTTTAATGTTATTGTATCAGGATTCTTTCTTTTTCATCCCGTTTTTTTTTCGTAGTAATGATCGAAATCGTTAATTGCTGCGAATTTTGGAATGCAGTAATAATATCACCATTAATTTATTGTTTTAATTACTCTAAAACGTAATCTCGGAGAAATTGTTTTTCTAACAGAAATTATGCATATGCCTGTGTTTGAGATATATATATATATATATATATGTATATATTTGGGATTAGTTTTTTGGAATATTATGTATTTTTTCATGGTTTTATATACGTGCATTTAATTTACATATGCTCTCAGAATTTCAGTGATATAATAAATTATTTTGCAGCAATAATTAATCTTTGATATGTATGCAATTAAAATTTCATAATTTAAATTAACTTTATATGAATAGAGAATATTTGTTAAATTCAAATTTCATTCTTTGCAGCAATGGCACATGAGAATTATTTAAATTTAACTTTACTTTTTATTCTTATGAAATAATATATATATATTCTGTAACTGTAGGGGGAAAATGCATGAATTTTTCTCAGCCGTTTAAACAGTTCCCATGTGTAAAATAGTATTTCATCCCCCAAAATATTAGTTAATTTTCTCCTAATGTATAATGTTTTGCCTGTTCGTACAGTGTGATTAATGTCATGGTAATTTTGGATACTTTCTATAGATCTTGCATAATAACTACACATGTAAGTTATATACACATTCGTAAATCTCTTATGATATGAAAAGTTATTGCAGACTTTCACATAACTATAACTTGATATTCTCGATAACAGGTGACTTACCTTACTTCCGTAGACCATGATCAGAATTAAATAAACTTATAAGGTTATCATACTAAATTACACGAAAAGCAGCATGACATAAATAAATACAAAGAAATTAAATGTATTTACTGTACTAATAGATTATTATATTACATGACATTGGTTTTGCCCATGTATAATAGTAATGAAAGCCAGTTTTCCATAGAAAGTCCTCTACAGAGGCATCTGTTTTCTTAAGCAGATTGCTTTTACCACATTTCAGTGACCTTGATTTAAGTATGAAACTGGATAATATTTTCTTTCTGCATGAAATGTGTTAACTGAGTTTTAGAAATATAAGCCATCTTGCAGTTACTGTGATAATACTAATTTTTGGTACCTCCATATTATACCATCAACCATGAAAGTTGTGCTAATTACTGCTGTGGAATTCTGAGCCAGACATTTGTATACAGCAGTTACAACAAACCATACAACAGTCTCTCTGCAGAATACATGAAATAACCCTGCTGTGAAAGTATTGGACCCACTTCGTGAATAAACATTTGTTCATTACTACTGTTTTATTCGCGGTCAAATTTTGCCAAAAGCTCATTTTAGAATGCTATGAATACAAGTTGTCCACAGGTAATTGTTCCAATTTCTTACTGTTTTGTTCGCTATTTCCACATACAGTAGATGTTAATTCTTTCGACCAGCTGTAAAAGAACTGGAGTGCAATCACAAATGTGATTCTACCTAGCTTACCAAGAATTATTTTGGGTTACATACAAATGAAACCGCAGATGTTGCGAGTGTGGTGATATTAATTTTTGTTTTGTCTTCATTAACCGGAAAAATAAATTTTCCATTAATGGTGAAAAGGTAAGAAATATATGATAATAAGTATAATATTATAGTCATTTCAAATTACTGCAAGAATGTTTCATTATTATTCAAATAATAATAACAAAAAGCTATCTATACTATAATTATAGTGAAGTATAGATATTAAATAATACAAAATATTAAATAAATTTTAGAATCACCTATTTACTATAATTACTACAATTTAATAAAAAAAAGGGTAGCTGGTTTTTTTTTTTTTTTTTTTTTTTTTTTTTGTATGTGTGTGTGGTTGTGTGTGTGTGTTTGTTTTAACATTTTATTGCATATTTTTAATAATGAAAAAACAGTGACATATTTTTGTTAAAAATGGAAAGTAAACTCCTTAAAAAACTGATTTATTAATATATCAACTATATTTAATGTTAAAAATCTGTATATTAAAATTTCAGATGAAACTTTCTTTTGACTTAGTATTTATGTTTTTCTAGGTATGGAATGCTCGTCTGAGGGTTCTCTATGCTATAGGACAATGGCCAGGCAATACTCATGATGCATTTATATGGAGTGGACTGAAACAAAATCTAGACAGTATTTTGTCGCATCGTGCATATCTTTGGGAGATAGTGGATTATATTCCCATTTTATCACGGGAATATCTGTATAATGAGAAGCACAGAAAAGTTCGTGCAGCTATAGAGATCAAATCAAGATTTAGGGTAATGTACGATACTGGTGGAACACTATTGTATTCACAAAGCAAAATATGTAAAATGGTCATATCTGGTGGCCATTTTACATAATATATGCTTAAGGTATTGTGTTGAAAATCCTTATATTAATGTGTTTGAAGATGTTGAGTTGGTACCTTCAGAAAGTTTTCAGTCAGTGCATGTCGAAATTGCATTGCACAATGAATTATCTTTAAATTTTGAAACTCGATAATAAAAACCCAAAGTTGGCAACAATGAACCTCTGGCAAAGGTGAAACCCCCTTCATGGATAATAAAGAATATATTATGAAAAAAATTACTTTCATAATATATTCTTGGGGACCCACAAGCCATGGTTTATATTTAAACCTGTAACTAAATGCACAACCCTAAATGATTTTAATTTATAATAATAATCCTAAATTATTTTATTAGTCCTTGTTTCAAATGCATACTGACAACTTTTATCATTATTGTTCTTCCCTCTGAATTTCTTGTTTCCATCATTTATGTTTAAAAACTCTTGACTACCAGAAATAACTTAATAGGCTTGATATATATATATTTTAGTGTTGAGTATGCCAGTCATGATTTACAATAGTAAGTCACTATAAATTAGCATTGCACTTAATTTATCTTAAACTTAGCAATAAGATTTACTGCACCGAAATTCAGTTTCTTCCAAAAAGTCAAATGTTTCCCTTTCGTCCCCTTCCGTGGGACAAGATAGAAAATTTCCATGTGACAATACACATTTAATAGCATAAGAACTTCATGCTTATTTATTATAGTATAAATTAAAACTGACATATTCTGTCAAAGATATTTAAATGTATTTCCTAAAAACAATTATTTCACTCTATACTGTTTATGTCTTCTTGGGGGTGGGCAAAACAAATATTGGACAGTTCAATTTTCCTCCACCATTCCTGTGAGCGTATTCTTCGATTAAGCAGGGTTTTGCTCCAATTCCTGATTAGCATAATATGTAAAGAATAAACAGCCTATGATTTATGCCTCCATATGCTCTTGTATTATTTTGAAGAACATACATTTTTCTTTTAATTCTAGATTTTAAAACATTAAAGTAAGGGTAAGATTGTTTGCTGAATTTAGATTTATATCATCATTACGCATTCACTATAATAACTTACTGCATACTTACCTCAGTGGGTTTGCCATTAAAAGAAATACATTTAAAAAAAATTAAAAGAAATACATTTAAAAAGAGAAGGGGGAAAATAAATACAGTTTGATTCACTTAATTTTTAGTACGCGACTCAACATTGTTATTGTAAATACTTTAATAGTTGTCATCTTTGTATTTTTAGAACTTCGAAATTAGAATGTCAATTTTATCTGCCATTGTTATGGAGCTGTAGGATATCGAATGTTATTTCTTCAATGATAAAAAGAAATGAAATTTTTAATACCACATATCATTCATATAACTTATTAACGTAATTGAAAAACAATTTAATTCATTTCGTGTTATATCTGAAAATTAAAATTTGTAATACATTGACTAAAGATTCTTACAGGTCTTATTCCTATTTTCCTCCAGGAAAAAGATAATTGCTGTGTAAAATGCATAAATATTTTCACGAGACTTATAATAGTGGTATTAGAATTATTATAATGTTTATGTCATATAATGGATCTGTGAATTTCTTTTAAATAATTTTTATAATCACAAAATTTTATAAAATTAAGAAAGTAGTAAATTTTACAATTAAAATATGAATCCCACACTGCAGAAATACATACAAGAATGAAAACACTGTAATATTTGAAATGCATGATTTATTTTTTTTAATAAATTAATAATTATATTTTGATTTTCTATGACAGCAGACTGATTTGCAACTGATTGCTTATACAAGTCACATATTTCACACAGTACATTAATATATTCTTCTGCATTTTAATTATTTCCTTTTCTGCAGCTGTAATATCATCTCTCTTCCTTTTTTCTCTTCGGTCTCCTGCTTCGAATAGTTGAGCTTCTATCTGAGAGAAAATTTTAAAATATTCATTCAAATTCAAATATTCTTAATTTTTATATTTCATAATGTAAAACACTTTTTATAATTAATTAAACAATGAAACTTCTCTAAAAAGGAACAATTCATAATATTGATTTCTTAAACTTTCAATTTTTTTCCCTTTATAATTTTTAAGACTGTTTATAGATCAAGAGGATTTAATGATTATTATTTTAAATTCTTAAAATTGTGTTGTTAATAAAAGACATACTCTGTATATAATGTTCGCAATAAAGAATTGAAATAACTCTTTTGTATGAGAAATATTTATTTACATCTGTTATAATTAATTTATACCAGCGGTTCTCAGCCGGTGGTATGCAAAGAAACAAAATATTTTTAACTATGAAATTCAAAAATCTCATAAAGAAAAGAATAGTTAATAGAAATTTCCTTTGATCGAAATTGACTTGAAGATTTGGAAAATGACAAACTTGTTAACTTTTGGCTGAACCGAAAAAAAAATTTAAAGGCATTTCAAATAAAGCTATCAAATTTGTATTGTCTTTTCGCACAACCTGTTTGTGTGAAAAATGATTTTTTCCATGTTAAATTTGAAATATAAATACTCATCAAAATAAAAAGTGGATCCTAATTTACCATTAAATGAAATAAGAGCAGACATAAAGAAATTAAATATTAAAGTATTAGAACTGAAATTTTGATAATCAAGTGAATAATTAATTTAATTAAATTTAATTTTGATAATTAAGTAATCATCAGTTTTTAATCTAATAGTTCTTTATGTGTACATATTTAATACAAAGAGTGTGCAAATGGCAATATATATATAATATGTTTTTAATATTTCTATTGAAGAATTGAAAAAAAAAAAACATTGTAAAATTAGTGGTAGTCTTAATGTTTTTCAGTTTTTGCTTAGATGGTACACTACAGTCAAAAGGTCGAAAACCGCTGATTTATACCATTAAAGTTTTTCTGTTGGGAGGAAAAGGAAAAGAAGAATGCAGAAAACATTAGATTTTATGTAATAGATACAAACTTGTCATTCCTAAATGCCATTGCAGATTTCTTCGTGTTAAAGGTGTGGAATTTTCTAATGTAAAAAAGAAAAGAGCACAAAATAAGCACAATTTACTCAACAATCTTGACTAAAATATACATGCTTTCAGAGATAGCATAAAGCAAGAAAAGTTTACTCAACAATCTTGATTGAAATATACATGCTTTCAGAAATAATATACAAAGCATACTGCATAATCAAAGTTATGAGTTTATATACTATGAGATACTATACATGTTTATAATATACCACGTTCCTGTACACCTAACACCTCATCCACAATTTTTTATACAACTCATTAAAGATAGTTCCTGAAACATAACTGACTTAAGAGAAACATGCATACTTCTAATTTATGCACAACAATTTGACAAACATTAATTTCAGGTAAAGAGCTACATGTATTATATCAAAGAAAGAATGAATAAGTGTAATTTGCCTTTATCCTACAAATACTTAAAAACATTTACATTAAAAAAATGAATTATACATAATGGTAGCAAATTTTTAATGAAAAACAAAACAAGAGTTGAAAACTTAATGCAGTTTTTGTCAATATTTTACTCTCTTAAATTTTATTTTATTTTACTCTCTTAAAATTTATATAAATGTATAGAAATTTTATTTTTATTTTACTTATTTATTTCGTTAAATTTTATTTTACTCTCTTAAAATTTATATAAATGTATAGAAACTTGAAATGCATACCGCATTTGGCTGGAAAACTTGTGGTATTGTACTGCACTCTAGGGAAAAGGAAAAAGTATACAATGAAGCAATCATAAGAATAAAAGATATTTGCATATTATTGAAACCAGCTTAATAAAAGTTACCAAATTTTCAAAAATGTGCCAAACTCTGACAACGATTATGTATCAAAATTTTCAGGTAACATGCTCATGACAATTTTTCATTCAAGCAATGTCACCATTTTCATATGTGTTTCTTATGTTGTATTTCAAGTTCCAATGGATTTTAGATACAAATAGTTGTTTTAGATTAATTTCAGATTTAAAATACTGCTTGTGGAGCTTACCATCAAAACACGAAGCTGTGTTAAAAGTTCTGCAGGAATAGAACATTTTAGTACAAAAATTTCTAATGGAAACAACTATTAGATGAATTTGGTACATAGACAAGGCATGCAGTATCAAGTTTATGTAATTCTCTGATTTTTTTTTTTTTTTAAGTGAAAACAGATCACTTGGCACAAGTGCTAAAAAATTAGACAAAAAATTTGTGGAAAATGTATTTTTTTTAAACTATCATATAATTTTTATTTAATAATTCAAATTAGTATTTTAAAATTTGTTAAATGTTTTTTCCTTTGATATGTTGATAACATTTTGCCAACTTAGATAAATACTGATAGTTTGGTTATGCTAAAAGCAAGCTGCAAAAACAATGTACTTCTCCTGATAAGTATTTTTCTCTTTTCATTTATAAAGACCACCAAACTGATCCAGGTGTTTGTGTTAATACGTTAAGTACCAAAAAATATTGAAGAATGCACAATGAAAGATGGCAACCAGTATGGTAAAAGATATAATTAATATATGCAATGAAAGAAATCTTATTAAAAGACGACTTTCATTATCAGCAGAGAAGCATGACACAGTTACAGTAAAGAAATTAAGCTTTTGTTTCTGCACTTGTAGCTTTTAATAGCCAAAAATTGTTTTTTGAAATTTTTTGAAATAAATAAATCTGAACATAACTGATATTAAACGAGATAACTGATATTAAATGAGAATGGGTCCAAACTTTCACTTAAGAAGCAGAAAGTGTACTGTAAATGCACAATATAATGAGCAGAACACAAAGCATAATTTATAAATTAACCTTTACTCTGGATGTATATATTACATTAATATCACATTAGAATTGTCAGCCTTTCATATAATTTTTTATTTATTGTATTACATTGAAATACCTTTAATTTCATTTTTATATTTTCCCAACGATGTACAATATAAATCTAAAAATTGCTCTTAACTGTTTCATCACATAATGAATGTCTAAGGGAAGGAATGCCTGCGTGGAAGACTAAGGAAAACTTAGTATTCATGTTATATATTGAAAAAATGAAGAAAACACTCATGCAGCCAGCTTTTTCACCTGGATTTAAAGAGAGACTGGGATAGCGGTGTTCAGCAGGCTTATCTGCTTGTAGATAGATGGGCTTATTAATTACTATATAATTCAAGAACTAGTTAATTTTCATATGGTAAACATGCCTACTGTCACTGAAGAATCATGCATCTGCATTAAACAATAAAAATATAACAAAAATTTTAATTTTAAATTAAACTTACTATTAGAAGAATTAAAACCAAATGCTGTATAATTCAAGAACTAGTTAATTTTCATATGGTAAACATGCCTACTGTCACTGAAGAATCATGCATCTGCATTAAACAATAAAAATATAACACAAATTTGAATTTTAAAATAAACCTACTATTAGAAGAATTAAAACCAAATGCTGTAATTTGAAAATGGAAAAAAAAATGTGGTTTATATTTGAAAAGGGAAGGATTTTTGTCTGAAAAGTAAAATATATTTTACACACACCTGTTGCTGTAGATTACTTTGGAGGGAATTTTCTATAGGATAAAGTAAATAAAGTTGTACATGTTAAACACACGTTGTACACATTAAAAGAAATATATTTCTTTCGTTTTCAGGACTGGAACAATTCGTTACACCACACTACAACGCAGTAAACACTTGACCACAAGCTCAGAGAAATCATGGAAACTGATGTTTTTTGTTTACATCGATACGCAGTCTCATTGGATATTGATGTAGTTTATCGGACAAGCTCTCCTGGCACGAGAGCAAACCAGCTCCCCATTGCAATTTTGACGTCATCAGTTACCAGAGCGGTAAAGCGTTGCACTTTAATTCGACTTTAGCAGACGATAGCAGGAACGCCTCTTGCGAGCTAACATTTGCAATTTATCAGAGCGTTGCATTTGAATTCGCCCCTAAGAGCATGAACTTGAGTTTCAGAAATCACAGGCTGTGTCTACCCGTACGATGTCGGACGTTTAGCTGAAACATATGACTAGTTGCGCAGAAACACTTTCGTGATTTCTGCGCATTCCGACCAGTCGTAAAGAGATGTTTGTTTAAATTTGTGTCTCTTTCTATATACCTTTCCTTCGCACCTATGCTTGATTTGAGGGCGCTGTGATCACGTACGATGGAGGCAGGATCTTGGAAGAGCTCCTGAATTTTCAAAGGTGTTTTCCGGAAAATCTTCATTTATTTCAGAAAATTTTCGCGAATATCCTCTGCATTGTCTCGTTCTCAAAGCTGGGAGTTCTCCTGTACCTGGGGGGTCTTGTCTTCCTTGCAATCTTTTGCAGCACTAAGACGGAGCGTTCAGATAAGTAGAACTTCTTTTCTCTAAACTAAATCAAATATGTGTCACTAAAGTACCTTTAAATTCATTCATTTATTATGATCATTATTATTATTATGCTCATTTTATTATGTTTTGGCATTAAATACTTAGTAATTGCTTTAAATCATGTGGTTCTTTTTTGGTTACTATTTCGTAGGGACGCTATCCTTATCAGTAGCCCTTATCAGTAGTGTTAGCCCTACCCATTGGGGCCCCTTTGAGGAATGTCTCGAGAGCTAAAAACACGATCTCGGGCCTCAATGAATGTACAGAGTTGTAGTTTTTGCTCCTTTAATCTATATTTCCTGTCTATTTAAATTAAAAGCATATATTAATGCAGTGTGCCTCAAATTGATAAAATAGTACACATATAATAAATTATGACCATTAACTTAATAAATAAATAAAATGCTTATTTTTTTTTAAAATTAATTAATAATAATAATAAAAAAACTCCGTAATTTATTTACTTATTTATTTTTGCTGATATGTTCTCGCCTTGTTTTGGATTTATGATTTTATCTGATGGTGTTTTCTGAATATATAAATATGTTGGAAACCGCAATAGATGATGTTACTTAGTTTAATGTATAACTTTGCATGATATTATATGTATCTTGATCTTATGTGTCTTCTGTTACTGTGTCTCAAGGTAGAGGCTAATATTGGTTTCCATGTAAAAAAATAAAAGTTTAAATTTAAAAAATTTTAAATTTTAGTTTCCCTGTTATAGCAAAAGTTAGCTTCTAAACCTGACCTATACTGTTATGTGACTGGACCCCCAAAATTTATTATTTTATTATTAATTTTGCCCATCTTTACCTCTATTCAGCTTTACAAAACACACACCTGGAAGACTGTATTTAATGTAAATGATAACAACTTTGACTACACTCATGAACACAATTGTGTTTTTTTTTTAACAAAATTCTCTTACTTCCTTTCCTTTTCTTTCTATAGGCCCTTTTTTTTTTTTTTTTTTAATTATAAATAAATTTTTTTTTTCCCTCTCCATTACTTTTGGGCCATTTATTTTTTACTTTATTTTGTCCCATCTTTTCTTCCTGGCCTTTCGAACTCGTATAAAATATACGAAGTTTCTTTTTACTCTCCTCTGAAATACGAAATTGCCCCCCTTTCTATATACCTTTCCTTCGCACCTATGCTTGATTTTTCGCCCATCGGTGCAGAAAGACTTAGCGGGTGCAACAAAAGACATCTGTCTACTTTGTGTGTCTGTCTGTCTGTCTATGCTTGATTTTTCGCCCATCGGTGCAGAAAGACTTAGCGGGTGCAAAACAAGACATCTGTCTACTTTGTCTGTTTGTCTGATTATCGGAAGGGTGAATTGCTTTACCGTGTAGTGCTAGAATGTCAAGAAAAAGTTATTTTTTATTTCGTTTGATGACTAATTACTATCATTCTTTGATAGATATCTAAAACATTATGTAAAATAAAGAACTTTGAATATATCTGAATATTATTCTTCTTTTAAATTGCTAATGTTTGATCATTTTATACTGATGCGGAGTTTACACAAATAATCAAAATTTCTTGAAATTCTTATCAACAGATTTAAATAAATCATGCATGCAAGCAGTAAAATCACATTCTTATGAAACGAAATTGAAAAATCGTCTTAAAACCTTGTGTAATTTTTCTGTCATGCGTAGCTAAATATTTCTATAAAATTGCATACAGAAGCATTTATATACATAAAGAATGTGTTCAGGAGATTAATTCAGAAATGTATGTGCATATGCTTGTATGTACGGATGTAGGTGTTCATGTAGCATATGTATATGTGTGCACATACGTTTGTGTGTGTGTGCACAGATATACATGCATACATACATTTTTGAGCCTGGTCTCGAAAAATGTTTTGCTGAAAAAGAATGTAAACAAACCACCCAGCTCCTTAAAATAAAAAAGTTTAGAAATTTTTTATCATAATTTTGGTTTCTACAGCAAACTTTTGTATGTGGGTTTGTTTTAAACTCTTAGAAGAACTCAAATTTTAATATAAAGACGTGAAAATTTTTTACCTTTTGATAGTGTACCTGATGATGATTTATTAAAATCACAATTGACTCTTTTATATTTAATATTGAAAAAAAGGAGGGGGATATGTACAAAATTATAATAAAGATAATTCTAAGGTATTTTTTATAAATATATGTGACTGATTACACACTCTGAATATAGAAAAAATAATCGCTTACATATGACTTATGCAGTATTTGTTTTATTATCATATCCTGCCCTCATAAGCTCAAAAATAAAACTTTATACTGGAAAGTCATTTTACCTCCAAATATATTTTATGGTATTGAAGTATGATAACAGATGATTATTTTTGTTAGAAAAATTATAATGTTATGAATATTTTCCTGAAAATAATTATACATTATATTCAAGCATATTTATATATTAATATATATATATTATATTCAAGTAATAGATGACATATTTATATATTCTATTTAAGAAATAAATGGCAGCTGTATGTCTTGTCATTAACTTTATCAAAAGAACTTATAGGTTCAAAGCACCTAATTTCTAGTATAAGAACTGTACTTCAAATGTCCTTTTCTTTTCCTTTCCTTTTTTTTTTTTTTTTTTTTTCTCTGTAAGAGTTTTGCTTTATACTATTTACAGATGGACATCTAAAAATGCTTGGCCTTTTTTATCCAAATATCTAAATATGGAAGTAATTGTCTGAAATAATGCAATATGTTTGTATGTATATAGAGTAAAATATTAGTAAATTCTACATAAGTACATTATTATTCTACAATAATGTATTTAAAAATATTCGGTTTAATGCAAATATGGGAATCAATTTATACATATAAATTTTAAGTGTATGACTTCTGTTGGATGTTTTAAGTAAACAATCAAAAAAATTAACCTTTTTATCAACTTATCTTGCACATATACATTATTACTTTTTTTCCCTATAAGAATAAACTTAATCTAATATAATAATCTAAAAATAAATAATGCACAACATCTATTAAGGCAGACCATTTTTAGTACAGTAACAAATAATACAAGCAATATAATTTAATACTTTCAGTCGTCAGAGAATGAAGTGAGTTTTGTGAAGCTATTTAATGAAAAAATCTGAAAACAATTTTTGATGGTTCTAAAATACAAGTTCTAAAAGAATTAAAATATGTACATGAGATAAATGTCACTCTTTTTGTTTTAACCCCTTTGAATAAATTTTAACCAATTTGATACTTTTTTTACTTCTTTTCAAAACCTTGAAATACATGAGAAACTGATTTCAGGACCAACACATTTCAAGAAATATTGCTAACTGCAATGAAGCAGCACACATGTATGACTTCATCAGAACCACCAGAATGTCTTGTATTACCTTTATTTATTTATTTAAAGTTACTAATGGATTTATATGTAGAAGAGCTGAGATTTCTAATACAGTTACCACACTGGCATTTTTAATGATCTTTTCACTAATGATTTAAAATCTCTCTATATTTTTTTATTATTATTCAAATGAAAAGTTTTTGTTCATTTGTTTCCAAAATAACAGCTACTTCCTTAGTCCAATTATTATTTTTTTAACTGGTTTGTCTGGTGAACTCCTGTGATTTTTTTTTTTTTTTTTTTTTTTTTTTGTGTGTGTGTGTGTGTGTGTGTGTGAATACATTAATTCTGTAATTTGTTGTTTTCAGTTTTTAATTTCTCTTTTGAAAAGTTTTCTGCAGTTTAACTTAATAGCCTTGAAACTTATGATCAACATTCAAAATCTAACTTCCATTTTAAATTTCATTGTTTACCTGGATTCATAACAAGTGTATTATTTTTAAATTATTCAGACAACTTAAGAGCTCTGTGTCTTACATCTTCATAATGGTAGAAAATTTCATTGTACAGCCTATGTACATTTTAGTTTTGTCATGTCATACCATTTGTGAAATATTCCTTCTCTCTGCTTAATTTTATTCCATATATAGAGATATTCAGTAAGTTTAAGCATAATAAATTTGTAGAAAATGTTTAAAATTCCATTCTCAGTTTCCTATGTATACTTAAATGCATTTAGTACAGCAATCAATTACGCATTGAATTCCAATATAAAAATATTTTTTATCACAGCCTTCAGATCATTCCTGAACATCATTCAAATCATCATCAGACTGCAGTATGAAATATACAAATACTTCTTCTGTTTTTGAAACAAAAAAGAAATCATTTGATGACAAGGTCTAGTGAACATTGTGCATAGGGTATGAACTGTACTCAGGAGCTGGTTGACTTTGTATTTAATAACAAAGATTATCATCACAAAGATATTTACTTTATTATATATTTATTAATCATTTTGTTGCTGTAGAGGAACGATCTGGCTCCAAAATATTTTAATTTCTCAATCACAAAGCTGTAAGATCTGTTACAGCAAGTACACAAAAGAAAAGAATACTCAATTCAAATTACGTAGGTCGAGAGTATAACGCGCTAGCAGCGCCTCCTGTCGGCAACTCTTAATCACTACTGAACATACTCCCGACCTTGAAACCTTACGGGTTTCAAAATATTACAATTAGTATACACTGTTTTAAAGCACAATATAATAACAAACAATTGTAAGCAATAGCAATACAATGGTTAAATTTTAAAAGACACATTAAATCATAAATGCAATATAAACACTGGAAAGAAACACATTACAATATACAATACATAAATCTAATTACAACTCACAGGAAGAACACAAATGTCTCTCACATTTCTTTTTAACATTTTACCACCTGGTAATACTATGTTAATCACTCGAACTTTTTTATCTTTTCCAAAAATTATTTCTGCAATTCTACTTGTTAACCATTTTGTACTGGGCATATGCTCATCCTTGACTAACACAAGTGAACCCACCTTAACATTATCTTTAGCAAACATCCATTTACTACGTTGTTGAAGGTTATTTAAATAGTCTCTCTTCCATAACTTCCAAATTTGTTGACTATATTTCGTTATTTTTTGCCACTTTGAGAGCCTATTTTCTGGTATCTCAACAAGTTGGGGTTCAGCTATTGAAGTTAAAGGCCTCCCTATGAGAAAATGTCCGGGGGACAAGGTTTTAAAATTATCAAACTCGGATGATAAGGGAGTAAGAGGTCTAGAATTTAATACGCTTTCAATTTCTAGAATCACAGTGAGAAATTCTTCAAGAAACAGATGAGCATTGCCAATAATTCGTTTCAAATGAAACTTAAAAGATTTCACCCCGGCTTCCCAAAGGCCGCCGAAGTTTGGTGATTTAGGAGGGATAAACCTCCACTCAATGTTTTCACTTAGCAGGTATTTAGTCAGTGTTTCATCTGGGTGTTTAACCAATTTATGCAATTTTCTGAGCTCAGTGCTTGCACCCACATAATTCTTTGCATTGTCACTGAATAATTTTGCACATTTACCCCTGCGACAAAAAAATCTTTTCAAACAAGCTATAAAGGCATCTGAAGTAAGATCAGAGGCGAAATCTAAATGGATGGCTTTGGTGCTTAAGCATACAAATATGCACACATAAACTTTGTTTAGTTTACCCTTACGCTGATTTTTAAATTTAATGTGGAATGGTCCACAAAAATCAGTTCCAACATTACTCAATGGGTAAGAAGGTGTTACTCGTTCTTTGGGCAGATCACCCATTATCTGAGTCTCAAAAACAGGTTTGTTTTTAAAACAAGTTATACATTGAAAAACAATTTTACGACAAACATTTCTGCCATCTAAGACCCAAAATTTACGTCGAACATGATACAATAATGCATTTGAACCAACATGCAAATATTTTAAATGATAATACCTCACAATTATTAAAGTTAATGGATGCTTATCTGGCAGAACAATTGGATTTTTCTCATATGTACTGAGGTCAGAATGTTTCAGTCTGCCTCCAACCCTTAGAACATTGTCTTTATCTAAAAAACAGTTTAAAGATTTTACTTTGCTATTGCTGGGCACTGAGGCACCTCTCTCAAGATGTTTTATTTCATCTACAAACTCACCTTGTTGGATTGACCTAAATAAATAGATTTCCGCTCTTCTCAACTCGCTAAATGTAAGGTGACCTGTAAGCTTTTCATTTCTTACATTATTGATAAATCTAAATACATAGCACATAACATGAACAATAGTTAAATAATTATTACTCAAGGAAAGAATATCATCAACTATAGAACTATGATATAAAACAGTAAAGGCAATAGAAGAATGATCATTAGAGTCATCAGTTTTCTTTAGTTCATCAGAAAAGTCATCTAATGAAATTAGAATGTCATTATTGTCTACCGGAACATCAGTCTTTTCTCTCAAAAATTGGGGTCCATGCTACCAAATGTCACTGTTCAATAAAATGTCAGCACTGACTCCCCTGCTGAGGAGATCAGCTGGATTTTGCTTCCCAGGGCAGTGTGCCCCAGGCACTGGTATCACTTAAACTCTGTATTTCGTTAACTCTATTGGCAACAAATGATTTCCATCGTTTCGTAGATCCTTTAATCCAATGGAGAGTTATTTTTGAATCCGTCCAAAAGAACACTAAGGAGGTCTTTTTCAAATCCACTGTTTTCTTGACTTTACTCGCTAGTCGGGCGGCAAGCAAAGCACCGAGTAATTCTAGTCTAGGTAGAGTGATTTTCTTTAGTGGCGTCACCCGACTCTTGCTAACCAATAAATTCACTTCGATATTATCATACTTCACAACTCTTGCATAAATAGCAGCACCATAAGCCTTTTGGCTAGCGTCGCAGAAGCAGTGTAGTTCTAAGATATCGGTTGACTCTTGTAAATTTAAATTGAGCACGTTTCTAGGAACTCGTAACTCTGAAAGATCAAGAACTTCGGAGCACCACTGAAGCCATATTTTTTGTAGAGCTACAGGTATTTCTTCATCCCAAGAAATTTTCTTCATCCACAAGACTTGCAGAATGAACTTTGCGCGAATAGTAAACGGCGAAAGCAACCTAAGCGGATCAAAATCCTTCCAGTTGTACGTAGTAGGAATCGTTTGGTATTTTCGTTTTTAGACAGACTATTCACTAGGCTCTGCTTTCCCAATATTAGACAATCTTCAGTAGGAATCCATGACGGTCCCAAAACTTTAATAGTGTTGACTTGTGGCTGTGTATCGAAACCTTCATATGTCCAAAACTGCATCAATGTATTGTCATTCGTAGTCCATTTTCGTAGCACCATGCTAGCTTGGCTCATAATTGATGTAGCTTGAGTGGAGATCTCAAAACATCCGACACATTATCAGCTCCAGAAATAAAATCATCCACATACAAACAGCGGTCTAAGCATTCTGTTGTAGTCGGGAATTCTTCAGAGTGCTTTCTCAGGTGAGTTTTCAAAGTAGCAGTCAAAAGGAATGGACTGCTCGTAACACCAAAAAGAACACGATTAAATCTGTAAACTTGAATTTTACCATTTTCTTCCCACAGAAAACGAACTGCATCTCTGTCCTTTTCGGCTAATAAAATTTGTAGGAAAGCTTTCTCTATGTCTGAAGTAAAGGCGACTTTGTTTAATCTGAAATTAACAAGAATGTCGAATATGTTCGAATTCAGGTTTGGCCCTGACCACAGGCAATCATTTAGACTTAAATGCTTAAAGTTATGACTGGAACTTGCATCAAATACTATTCTCATTTTTGTAGTTGCACTTTCCTCTCTAAAAACTGGTTGATGTGGCAAATAGAACACAGGTTTATCAACAGGCTCTTTAGGACATCTAACTTTCTCTATAATATTCTTATTTTCATAGACTTTTAAAGTTTCAATATACTGCAAATGAAGATTTGGATCTTTTTGAAGTCTACGCATAAGTAAATTAAGTCTGTTTTTAGAAACGATGAAGTTATTATTGAGCTCTCCCCAATCTCTTTTCCACGGTAATTGAACCTCATACCGGTTATCTTTAAAACGAACAGTTTTTTCAAATGTTTCTAAAGATTGATCTATCTCATTTTCACTGGGATAATCTTTAATTCCTATAGACTCAAGTTGCCAAAATTTTTTAATTTCATTTTCTGTACCACTATAATTATTAATTAATCCACAGTGAACTGCTCGCGTATTTTCAGTCTCTGAACCTAAAATGTTGCCAGTGGCTATAAAGCCAAAAAAAGAATTTTGAAATCTTAGCTCTGAATTGGGCACTTCAACTTGACCGAATTTTAAGATCTGATAAAACACCTCTGCGCCTAATAATGCATCAATTTTTCCTCTTTTATTAAAGTTTGGATCAGCAAACTTAATGTTTTGAGGAAAATGTTCAGTCGGAACTTCTATATTATTTATTGGTATGGAGTCCGAGATTTTAGGCACGCACAAAAATTCTAAACTCATTTCAAAGTCAATACCGTTTGAAATAGAAGCACATACTTTAGAATTAATATTTTTTCTCGTGTTATTTAATCCAGAAACCGCAACAGATATTTTTTCTCTTTTAATGCCTAACGAATTAGCACATTCAACCGTTAAGAATGACGTCATCGAACCTACATTACACAAAGCGCGCGAACCTACATTACACAAAGCGCGAACTGATTTTAATTCACCGTCACTTATTAAAATATTCGCAATAGAAAGTAAAACATTTTTCGTTTGACGCATTCCGTTTACAGCTGTGCCGGCGAAACTACTTTCTTTATTGGTAGAAGAAGAGTCATAAACAAATTTTTCAGCATTCGGATTGAGACTGACTGTCGTCTTCTCCCCCCCCCCCTACTTCCGGCTTTGAAATATGAGCACTTTCGGATTTATTTTGTTTTTCATTTTCGAAATGTAATAGCGTTGAATGCTTTCGTGAACATTTTTGACATCGATAATTAGACGAACACGTTCGAACGAAATGGTTTTTCAAACAATTAAAACAAAGCTTATTTCTTTTCACGAATTCACACCTGTCATTGACAGAAAGATGTATAAATTCCGGACACTTATATAATGAATGGAATTCTTCACCACGGCACTTTATGCATTTCAAATTTATGTTTTTCGTATTAGAAGTGGATATCATACTCGTAAGTTTATGTGGAGAATTATTACTCTTTTTTACCTCCTTTATTTTACTATTTTGAAGCGTTCTCGCTTGGCTTTGTAAAAACGAAAGTAATTGTTCAATCGTACCAAATTCTTCCGAGTTTTTTAATTCCTTTTCCCACCAGTATCGAGTCGATTTATCAAACTTATCCACTATCAAATATACAATCATTATTTCCGATAAGTTTTCTACTTTGTAGTTTAAAATATTTAAAGTTCGAATACATTCGTTCGTTACATCAATTAAATTTAGAATAGAACTAGATGTCTCGCTAATACTCGGCTGATTCAAAAGCTTTTTTATTATAGCATTTAAAAGCTCACGTTTATTCGAATACCTATCTTCTAAAAGTTTCCAAGCTATATCGAAATTTGTATACGAAATAGAAATAGACTGTATTACTCTCAGAGCTTCGTCCTTACAACTAGCTTTTAAATATTGCAATCTCATTGCATTACTCGAAATAGATTTGTTTTCTATTACACTAGCTTTAAACATATCTTTAAACATTATCCAATTCTCTATTTTACCATTGAATATTGGTACCGATAGCGTCGGTAACTTAACATCCGAAAACACATTTGAATTATTATTACTCGGCACAGGAGAAACAGAATGTTCAGAATTCATCTTATTTTTTACTACTGCTAATTTACGTTTAATCATCAATAGCAACTCATCAACAATATCATCTGTATCTTCTTTATCCTTAATAAAGTTATCCAATTCTTCGGGTTTACATGTTTCGAAAATTGAATAAAATACAGATTTAAGTTCGTTAGAAATTTCATTAGTTTTAGTTTCAAATAGCTGCAACGCAACTGAATCTGAAACATCTAATGACGAAACAACTTTATCTTTATGCTTCGTCAGTGAACTTTTTAACACTCTTTTTCTAGTTTTTAGAGCTTCCATATTTATAACAGTTATACTCTTCAAATTTAATAGAGATTAAAATGGGAGAGCTCACCTTCGATTCTCGACGGACCACTTGAACTGTACTCAGGAGCTGGTTGACTTTGTATTTAATAACAAAGATTATCATCACAAAGATATTTACTTTATTATATATTTATTAATCATTTTGTTGCTGTAGAGGAACGATCTGGCTCCAAAATATTTTAATTTCTCAATCACAAAGCTGTAAGATCTGTTACAGCAAGTACACAAAAGAAAAGAATACTCAATTCAAATTACGTAGGTCGAGAGTATAACGCGCTAGCAGCGCCTCCTGTCGGCAACTCTTAATCACTACTGAACAGGGTATAAGCTGAAATTATCATTCCTGGAACAGCAATCTGGCAAATTTTAGTCTTGTGTGCTGCAGCGTTTTTATGCATAGCGGAATTTTACTGCTGAATTTGCTACACAGTTTTATAGTTAATAGGAATTGTATTGGATTATTACGTCAAAAAAATGTGAGAACTATCTGTCTAAGAGAAGATATGCCTTTTCAAAGGAACAATATAAGTAAAACTGGCTCTGATTCACTTTAAACATGAGGAAAACTGCAAAATCTCCTCTAGAGCCAGCCTATTCGTCAAGATAAAACTCTGAGCGAATTACTAGCATTCAGCGGATTTACCTCTCGGCCGCTGGTGGGCCTAGTACAAGTTGTGTCAACAGGTTAGCGTAATAAACACCTTTTATCATGATATTATGTGACCTATAATCTATAAGCAATGCTCTTCATAAAAAATGTTAATTCTGTTTGCTTTCTGGATTCTGAACTTAGCTCTTGTTTATCTATTCTCTTGTTTTGAGATCTGCTCATCAAAACAGAGCAGCAGGTCAATTAAAGAAGGATATGCATGCAGTGCAATCATCTTCAGTACGATCTCAAGTCATAGTCACGTCTTTAATCCACCTAAAATCCAGTCCCAGTACTTTTCACTCTTTGAGCAAAAGTATAATTCCTGTTGGAGTCTAAATTAAGATGAGCTCCGTTATTTCAATTTTCTACTGAACTATTTTCATTAATTAAATTGAATTATCTAATTTTATTTATTAATTTACATTTTATTTTTATTTTTTTCTTTATTTTTATCTTTGTTGACGACCTTTCATAGTCCTTCTTCTTTTAGAAATTAAGTACTGACCACAATGCATTGAGGCATAAAATTGAACAGGCACTCGTATAATCCTATGGCAAACATTCCACACTTGCTAGATAATGTGTTTCACATTGAGGAATCGAAGCACTGAGCCTACGCAGGCCAGATAGAGCTTAAGTCACATTATTTTGATCACTGCAAAGCACTCAAGGGCTTTCTGCCTAAGAACAGGGATGCTTTTGTGGAGCACTTTTTAAAGGTTCTATTTGGTTTGCTTGATTTTAGAAAAGCACTTGAGGGCTATTTGTCTAAGAAGAGCAAAGATTCTTGATGGCTTCATGATGGACTTTTCGAAGAAAACTCGCTGGCATTCACATTGCGCAAGAGAAAACATCAAAAACTCCCATGCGACCAGTCCGTTCGCTGGAATTTCAAACCAGTCGAACTAACAGTATTCACCAAATTTACTGGTAGGTTTATGCTCAACAAGGGACATATTTTTGGAGCAGGTAGGTTGTGTAAGTGTCAGTAAATGACGTAGCCAGTCTTGGGCAATAAGCTATGAGTGGCGTTCATTATCGTACTGAAATATCGTGCTTGGATTCTTTGTCAGGTATTGGTGTATATTGGTTGAGACAGACAGATTTTCGCATGTTATGTCTCATGTGCAAGCAGTAATTAGAATGGTGCAAAGGATAGTATAACATCGTCAACGTATTAGACACTGAGAAATGTGACAACCCTGACTAAGAAAGGAATGCAAAAGATACAAAAGCAGATTCGAAATACATCTGTATTCTACTCAAATTAGAAGTTGAATGCCCATATGATAAGGGTAACACAAACGCAATTATCACTAGGGGATATAATCCTACTTAATTGTGATGCAGTCTCTCTACTGTATATTCATGCTCTGTACGAGATCGTCCACGAATTTCTGAGAAATTATGTTCAATTCTTCTTGCAGGGCTGATTACAGCTATGAAAGCATTGAAAGGCACTAGCGACGGGCTGTCAAAAGTCCCCAGACCATACACCATATATTAAGTTGGAGCATACGACAGCCTTCAGAATGCCTACGCTAAGACAGGTGCTATATCTTCACTCCTTAACAAGCTAGCGACAGTTGGTATACCATGAAGTGTAGCACTATTGTTCGTGAAGAATCTTGGAAAAGATGCACGTGAGGAGAAGAAAATTAGCACAACTGCAGTCAGTAGTGAATTAATCTTCTTCATATGTATGGAGCTTCATATAGCGACCAAGCATTTCACTTCCACAAACGAAAATTTGAGCACTTGCAAACTGTTTCCTTTCGATGATCTTAGAGGGACGACTGCGTAATCTCTGCTTTATCTAGATATTTAGACTTCCAGAATGGCTAGATAATCTAAATATCGGAAGATTAAAGCTGTTATCTTATTCTTGAACCTGGATGATAACCCCTCATATAATATTGCAGCGGCTCCTCTATTGTCCTAGAAAACTGGATGACACCGCCTTTCCCTGTTTAGTCTTGCCAGCGACTGCTGCTATCCTTAAAGCTCAACTCGATTGCTGAGCTACTCAGTGGCGTAAAGGGGGTGTATGATGCGCCGGTCGCAGAGGGGCGCCAAATGGTCTCCAAACAAGATTTTCACCATATCATTGTGTTTTTTTCGGGAAGGGGGCGCCAAAAAGGTATTTTGCCCCGGGCGCTAGTTATGCTCGCCACTCCACTGGAGCTACTCAGATCTTTTGTTTGCAACACTACAGAAGACACTGCCTCCGACGAGAAGGCATGAAAGTCCGCAAAGCGATCAAAACACCATCAGATTGTTTCGTAGTGATATCAGTGTTATAGCTAGAGACGGGCGAGGGTGGACAACTGTCCCTGGGTGTAGTGTCACGGAAATACCAAACTGACGAAGTTTTAGAATGAAACAGTTTCCATACTTAGAAAACAGAAGGGTGTACGAAATCTTCAGTTGTCTTTAGGCGCTGAAAACTATAGCAAGTCTTTAGCCATATTGGATTTCCAGTAATAGATTGCATGCATCTTAGGATGTCACCCACTGTCAGCACCACCAGATGATGGGAGTCATTAGCATAGATATCGCATCATCTAAAGACGGCTCTCCAGTGGCCGAACGGTAAAGCCGATAAACTCGGGCCGGGGCTCGAATCCCGGTGAGCAGATTGCCTGCTAACTAAGCGTTTTCATGGTTTCCATATGTGTAACCTATATACAGTCCAATTTCCCTTAGAAAGTCTTTCACGAAGCCATCCCTTCCCTTAGACAGGTAGCCCTCGAATGTTTCGCCATAACTAAATAAACTGAACACAACTCATCATCTGTAAGAGAAGATATCAGTTCTTCATATCCTGGCGTGATTGTTTGTGGAAAACCACTACCAGAGTTGGATTAGCCATTAAGGAAAGTAAGCACGTGCTTAGGGCATCAGGTAAAGGCGGCGTTACAAAAAGGTGCTTAAAGATTCAAAGAAAGAGTGCAAAGGCTCCACAAAAATAAAATTCTCACTGCAGATTTTAGAAGGGAATACATAGTGCAGTTAATCCAAGCCCAAGAAAGAGGGTATGATGAGAAAGAGGCGTTATACTATAGATGGGTATGTGGAGGCAGCAAAATCTTTGAAGTGCTACGGGCATATAAAAGTCTAATTTGACGATGAGCATTACTAAACCTTCAGATAGCTGCTCCCTTTGTTCGAAATGTAATCCAAACTACTGACATGATGTGTATAGTCGCACTTTGGCCTTTTTTCAAACTTCCAGACAAAGTCGTCTAGATATTGTCAATAGAACTGTCACGCTGAGACTACAAATCGATGTTGTTAAAACCAAATGTACCGTGCAGTAGCTTCCTTTCATGTTTTGAGCATACACCATGCTTTATACCTTCTCCTACACCCCATACATGTCATGCTACTTATATGTGCATGCTGTACAATACCGGACCTTAAGTGATCTCCTAATTGATCTTTTTGTTGCATCTTCTTGTTTGTACTAACGTTACATTAATTTCTCCATTTCATTCTTAATTTTTATTATTTATATAATTGCAGAACTGATCAGCTATCGTGGATGACTTCTTAAATCGCAATATTTTACAGGAGCGGAAGCACGCTGTCCACTAGGAAGGTTGGGATTTATGCTACTGACCGGGAAATTCGTTTAGCTACATATAGGAACTGTGTGCAGCCAAAATAAAATAAGATACTAAGTCACTAATTTTCTCTTTCCTTACCACTTGGCTTCGTGTTCTAATTAGAAGCACGTTCGGCTGGCAATAGGTAAGTCCAGAATGCAAATCCTGGGGCGGTCATTCGCTGATATTTTCTATTTCAAATAAATACCTAAAGGCTCAACCAACTAACCAAGTGGTTCCCAAACTAAAATGTGGTAGACGATAATTCTTCACCACCAGCAGGTGGCGATTAGGCTACCACCTCCCCAACTGCCTTTTAAATGGGGAAGAATGTACGGAATTTTCTTTTTTCTCAACGCATGCTTTCATGATGTAATTAGAAGCACTTCTGGATGGCAGTCTTTAAGCCCAGATTTCGAATCCAGGATAGGTCATTTCTAATTTTTTTTTTTCTCCTAAATAAACCTAATATTATACATCACCATTCTATGGTACTCTACACTCATCTACAGTAGCACAATCGCAAATAGAGCTACTAGTGCTTTAATATCGAGATTAGTGTACATAGTGACTCTGAAATTGCAGTTTCGATGGTAATGGTTCAGAGGCACATGTTCTACTGTAGTTTAGGTTAACATATCTTTCTGGAGCTGTTTCCAAAGCAGAAGGGTGCTAATCATTCTACAGATTTAAGGCAAATGATAAGGCCTTTACCGAAGCTTATAAGTTGGGTAAATCAATGTCTACATGATATTTTTTCTGATTACATACTTTTTGTTTTGTGTCATATGAGGACAAACTGTATACTAGTTTTTATGCCTGCTTTGAATCAGACACTAATTTTTGTTTGCAGCACCACTATAGGGTTTGCAGTCATACCCTGCTACATGACACTTGAACCATTAGCATCTATGTTCACATATTGCTCAATTGATTTATTAGTTATAGTTTATGTGCATACATTTCTTTGTCATATGTGTATGTATTTTAATATGAATCTTTTGTAAAAAATAAATTAGACTTGCATATATGCATAGGCAAGCTAGTTTGCTATACAAAAAGAAAATAAAATTAAAAACCCTGTTCCTTAGACCATATCAACTGGCTGTTTACCCAAGTCACATATATTGCTATAGCACCAGATGTGAAATTTAAATCGACCACTTCATTTGAAAGTTATAAAATGGACATCTGTATACTATGTTATCTTTTAGTATATAGTTTATGTCTTGTATATAGCTCAGCTGTTGAATTTTTATAGCAAAGGTCCTGAGGGCTATTTGCTTAAAAGAAGAGATGCCCTTCTTTGAGTACTTTTTGAATGAAACTGACTTGTATTCGTATTAAACATAGGAAAACTGTAAAAACAGAGATGTAGCTAACCCATTTGATAGAATTCAAACCTAAATTGTATCACCAGTATTCTGTGGTCTTATCTATTCAAGAACTAAAACCGGTGGAATTC
The DNA here is from genome assembly GCF_044657685.1 of Stegodyphus dumicola. Lineage (NCBI taxonomy): Eukaryota > Metazoa > Arthropoda > Arachnida > Araneae > Eresidae > Stegodyphus > Stegodyphus dumicola. The sequence goes on along the minus strand of NC_140774.1, from coordinate 101,688,235 downwards.
TTCTGAAGCAAGATTTTGGTTTATGTTTGCATATAGATATTACTTATGCAGTAGATCATTATCAGACATATAAAAATAGTGATATCAGTGAATGAAATTAAAAAAAAAAATAATAATAATTCCATTTTGCTACAAACTTCATACACAGAAAACAAGAGAAATAATGTTTTGAATTTTGCTCATGAGAAGCATTAAATAATACAGCACTTTTGATGAGCACAGTTAATTGGTGTGTATATGTATTTTAATCAGTGAGCTGTTCTAAAAGATTTTTCATGGAATGGTCAGACTTTCTTAATTTCTCAACCAGACTAGCAGCATTGTTCATCTGACATGAGACAAACTTAAATTAAGATATACATAATTTTTAAAACAGGGCACATAAATTTCTATATAATGGCTAACATAAATTATATTTTATGTTAGCCATTATATAGAAAACTGGCTAAATAAACAGAAAATCTAAACAATACAGCCTCCTATTCCACAAACAAAAAAAAAAAAGGACAAATAATCTTAAAATGAACTCAATGATTGCAGACTATAGTAATAACAATTTATTCAAAATGAATGTAGATGCAATATTTAATATATGTCATGAAACTCATAGTGATCATCCAGCTAATTCAGTTTACTTTTAAAAAAGTGTGCATTGAAATAAAAAAAAAACACAAGAATTTAAAGAAAAAAGAACAAGAGCTTTTCATTATTAAAAACTGTTATGACCTAGAAGAAATGTAATCATATCCTTTCACATTACCATCCATGCACACCAATCACATTATCATCCAGCTAGTTGGAGAAAAATGGTTTTAGGTAATGAATGTATTTTGCTTTTTTAATTCCCCTGATATGAAACTCAGCCAGATCAGATTCGTGAATTTAATTGTAAAATACGGGTATTGAGAAGCAGCTGTCATTGGCGAAGGGCTTGGGCATATTGTAGATGACAGTAGGAATCTGCCCAGAAGCTGGCCCATAGTTATCCCTATGGGATGGACGGATAGAGAACTAATGTCAATTTCAAAAATATGTCTCTGCAATAATATTTTATTAAATTAATTATGTGAGGTTTGTTTGGTGCATTATGAAAAATGAGCACTATTTATGAACAACTTAAGATACTTAACAGTAAATTATCATCACATACATCACAAAAAAGAAATGTATCTCTTTGAGTGTGCATATAGTGAGCTTGGATATATATATATATATATATAAGTATATTTTATTTAGTATTATAATATATTATTCTTTTTCATATTTTATGTTAAATGATAATTCTTAAATAGATAAGAATGAATGAATTTATAAAAACAATCATCTCAACCTTTATAATAAATGACACCTAAAGGTTTTCGCAAAATTTAATACAATTATTCCCATACATGTTGATTTGGCATCCATAGTTGTTATGGCCAAACTATTATAATGCAAATAATAGAGGGGAAAAAAATACAAAATGCATTTTAAATGAGAACTGGCCACATCATGCCAAAATAATTTGTACTAAAATTCCAATCATAAGCAAAAATATACAAGTATAAAATAAAAAAATATTGTTCTGACATCAAATACAATACTGCTTACTTTGCTTATAGTACTTAACATTTTATTCAGGGTTAAATTAAAACATCAAAATTCTCAACATTAGAGATACAGAAAATATATTAAAAATATATATGATATAGTATACAATCTCAGCATGCACAATTTATCAATTAAATTTGACTTCCTTTATACGCATTTTTCAAATCATGAGAAACAGTTTTTGACTGATTTTTGTGATGAAACACTAGAAGATATTTTCCGAGAAGGGATGTTTTAAGGCAAACTGGCTTGCATTCATATTACACATGGAAAAATCATGACGACGCTTATGCAGGCAGTCCATTCACCAGGATTCAAGCTATTAGTGTTCAGCTTCTCACCAGCTTGTCCACTGGCACACAACAGCCTCTTGTAATACATTATCTGCAGACATGAAATCCTTCTGTATTTATATGAAAAGAAAAAGTTATACATTCAATATTAATTACAAAACCCATTTTCATACATGCCTACTGACAAATTATAAGTAATCCTCAACTCATGATGAGTATTGTTCCAATAGTTCCATCATAAGTTCATACTGATGTAACTCAGGGTCTTAATAAAATTATACCTTGGTATGTTTGATTATATTGTTATGAATAAGGCTTCTGTTTCACATGAAAATGGTTTAAGGAGGTATAAACTTATGTGGCATTTATAAACAATTTATTTGCATACATTCACATGAATTTTATAAAATTAATACATATACATCCCTTTCATTAGTTGATAAGAACAAAAATATATACAAAATTCTTTTAATTAAAATAATGGATAAGTAACTGTTACTTATTTGAAAGAATTATTGTAAAATACAACTTAGTGAAAAATTATTATTCAGGTATGGTCAGAATCCTGTAAAAACAATGCATGTATGAATAAGCTGTTTATATTTTTCTGTAAAATAAACATTTGATCTGGACAACTGCATACTTTTATTTCAAGATGCTTTTTTAGTTAGGACTACCTAATATACACTAATATTTGTGAAAATCACAACCATGAAGAAATTATGCACTTTGAACCAAACTTACATGAAATGTAAAGTGAGTTAAGACATACAAATGATTAGAATTACAAAGGGATTATGCATGCATGAAATGAGAACTGGCAGTACTAAAGGACTGTAAAGTTGTGCTGAAATCTGTTTATCATCCTCCGTTTGCAGTGAACATTTAATTTGTGCTCAGTATGCCTCGTCAACAGCGGAGGATGCCATACCAACAAGTTTGAACGAGGCCACATCGTCTGTATGCAAGAGGGTGGACTTTCATATCAAACAATCACAGCCCGCATGCAGCACAATGCCACAACAGTGATGCATGTTTAGAAGAAACGGACAGCGAGAACCAAACAAGGTGAAATCCTGGCAATGGGGCACACAACAGCACAGGACGACAAACACCTCATCTGCATGGCTGTGATGGATTGTTGAGCATCCTCTCATATGTTAGTACAATATTGGAGCACGGTTACAAGTGTTCGTCACTGTCTGCTGCAACATAAACTGCATGCAAGGGTTCCTCTATGCAGGATTGCCCTGTCGCTGAGTAACATATGCCTCTTCAGTGAGCACTGCAACTCAGTGCATGGCGTGCTCTGTGGCAACAAGTTGCTTTCTCCAACAAATCTTGCTACAATCTGGAGTATAATGATGACAGAGTATGCATTATTCGATGCATTCCAGGCACTATATTTTAGGGGAAAAAAATACCTGTGCACAAGCCTTCTTTAAGGTACAACAGGTTTTGCATCTTCCCCAGATATGTTGGTCAATCAGCATGCCTAGGATTTCATCGGTCAGCGACTCGCACGTACAGCTAGTGGGGCACACACTGAAACTGAACTTTCACATCAAGTCAAAGCCATTCCCCAGGATTACATTCAGAACTTATACGATTCAATGCCACAATGTGTACAGGCTCTCGCTCAGCATGACAGAACCCCAAAGTACTGATTTTCCAACTTTCGTTTTTTTTCCGTTTGTAAATGTGATCGTTTACTTGTATCACTATCGGTAATATGCGGAATAAATTTCATTCATTTCCGACAGTTCCTTCATGGTGTTGCATTTTTCACAAACATTAGTGTGTCTACAGCTTCCAGTGCCTGTTCAGCATCCTCTCGTATGTTACTGAAGATAAATGACTAACTGAAGACAATTTTTAATCTCTATTGAAATGCCCGTAATGATTCGTTGCTAAGCACAGAATCTTAAATAACACTTTTCACTCCTAGCAATGCCTCACTCTGCCTCTAGTCCATCATCAGAAAACTCCATCAACCTGCTGTGGAGGAAGCTCCACGTTTATAAAATCATTGCCGTCATCTTCAAAGGCAGAATTACAGAGGTTCTGAGAATCCCATATTATCTTTAAATTCTTTCAAAGCTTTTCTCAAGCCTTTTCTTGTACAATACAATCATAAAATGCTTGTTGAAATTCTACTCAGTATCAACTGTAATCTCCAAATGCGGCTTTATGAATTTGTGTCCATCATCTATACAAATTACACTGACCAAAAACAAAACAACAACAACAAAAAAAAAAGCATTATCTAATTTTTAAAATCGCATTATCTTTCGGCTATGCCGAACTGGATGACGAAAGGGGCAATTCTCAGAACCCGCACATTTCCAGGAAACCCATGTAGCTAGGTTACCATTTTCACTTACTACAAAGACAATGCCCAAACAATAATCGATTATCACTCAGATTGGGACCATGTGATCCTTCAGAAGCAGAACTTTCATCTGATTGGTTCATTTCTACCCAGGACAGAGTTTCAGCCGAGACATTTTTGGCGAGGTTTGAAGAACTATCACATAGCCGCTACATTGTTTCTGTAGCTAGGTGGTATTCTTTTTTTTCTAAGAATCCTCCCATTTAAACCAGTGCTACCAAAAATCTTATTTCTCAGGAAAGTCCCGTCTAGCAGGGACTGTTGCTAGAAGTAAATAACCGCTTTAATCAACACTCACAAATAATATAGTGAAATCACAATGACCAAAATTAGCCTCAATCCACTATGTCTAATCCGTTTTCAAAACACATGTTTCGCTTTTGTGATAAGAGGAGAGTGGAATGTGGAAATGAACATGAGCTCAACATAAGAGCGTATAGGTAGTGATCACTTTAGGTTTTCTACAAATGACATTCAGTGGATGACTTGAATGTTGCCTTTTTTCCCCTCCGAGATAGCTAGATGGTGTTACTAGGTGGCTTAAAGTACAGTCAAAAGTCTTTAATCCGGAATGATCTATAATCCGGACCTCAAAGCTACAAACTTTCTGCACATGCTTAAACGCATGCGCATATGCGTTTAATGTATAATGGACGGTATAAGCTAAGCTAAAATGATCTATTTCAGTTAATGTTGCAGATCGCGTTGTTCCTTAATCTTCTAATTGGATCCGGCTTATTATTTTTTGCAGACTGTTAGAGCAATTTTATAAAAAGTAAGCTTGAACTTTCGATTATGTCAAAAAGAGTTTCCAATTCTGGAGATATCAAAGGATTTACAAGCGAAAGCATGTTTTGATGTCCATCAAACAAAAAGTGGAATTGCTGCAAAAATGCTTAAAGGCATGAAGAAAGTGACAGAGAGGTGATTTGTTTCTCTAACCATTCCGAAATCTGTTTATCAATTTCGCGCTGCTCTGCGGAAGAGGGGGGGGTACGTCGCAGCGTGTAATGAACTGGAAGTTGATCTGTCAGCACTATCCTCATCTTCAGGGCATATGTTTTTATTTTATTCGGCTTATAATTCCTCACTAAATGTAGTATTTCATCTCGAAGTACTCCGTCTTTGATATGATTTAAATCAAATTCATCATTATAAATATCACAAATACACATGAAGTAGTTTCCTGGTTGCAATTTTCTAATTTCGACTATGCGTAATGTATGCTTTACGCATGCACACGTTGAAAGAAAAGTTTAATAAAGTAAACAAATAAATATTAAACTTTTTTTTTGTAAATTTTGATGCCCTTTAGATCATAATTGCTCTTTATTTCATATTTTTAATTTTATGATTTCTGCATGCCATCTTAAAAGATTTAAACTGATGAGCTATAATACAAAAAAAACGATAATCTGAAATCGCCGATGAGTCCAAATTAAAGACTTTAAACTGTTTATGATAACCAAATGAGCACCACAGCATTTAATGGGTTAATATATGACATAATTACACAGATTGGAATTTGCTAGCAAGTTTGCCCTTGAAACAGAAACGAAAATTAAAAATCCTGCTCCAGAGGACATTCCAGCTGGCAACTTTATGAAATTTATATACTACTGTTATGAAATAATTTGATCCAGTTTTGTGAAATTAACAAAATATATGGCATTAATGAACTATACAATCATCTGATGTATATTTTAACTTTGAATTTCAAAACAGAATAGGGACTTTTTTTTTTTGGCACTGTGGCTGATTCTTACCTTTAGTCATAAAGATTATTATTATGATGCATGTTGCTTTATCGAAGACCTGCCAATGATGGATTACTATATTCCCCCCCCCCACTTTACAGCGCTGAAATTCATTAAAAATATTTCCCTCATTTTCCACTTTTTTCAATACATTATTAGAATGAGCTTTCCTATAGTTTAAAATGTATTTGTTGATGTAGTAATCATTGTCTTACTTACAAAGACAAAATCCCATAAATACATACAAAGGTTACATTGAAGCTTTCTTCTTGTAATTTTTTACCTTAATGCCAACTTAACACAACTGTTGAAACACAATGAAGCAAACACAAACTGACATTCATTCTATAATTTCAGCTGCATACTCAACTTCTCGCCTACGACTCTGCAGTTGTGAAATTCTAAGATGTTTCTTCAAGTAAAAAATTGGTCGATGTGGACATGGATACCGAGGATGTGTAATTCTTAAAAATGCGCCAAGCAGTGGGTGATTCTTCATTGTTTTTCTTGAAGTCCTGTTTTAGATATTTTTGCATGTTTACAGAATTAATTCAAATTTGTAACCGGCGATATGATGAGCACGAAAACAATCGATTTGACAATTTTTTTAAAACTCACCAATCTGGACCATAATATCTAGTTTTACCATATTGCTGTAGTGAAAAGACATGTTTGAAGATGAGTACAAGTTTAACAATTTAAAAATACTGTAATCCTAAAAACAAATCATATGGACCATGGCAGACAAAAAAATAAAAAAAGGCACTGCAAAAGCATATGGTTAGACACGGCCAGAATCTCATAAAAAATAGCACACAGCTTCCTGGCAAAACATACTTCGGCTCAACTTCGATGTTAATGTTTCTGGTTAAGTAGAAGCAACATTAAAACTGGTTTGCAGTAAATGCTGCCAAATGAACACATAACTGAAATATTTGCTGATATTAAGAAAAATATTAATTTGTTCAGCTAGACATTTAGCACCAATGCTCGTACATAAGCAGCAGAAAAAAAGAAAAGAAAAGGCACATCAATATCACTACCACACCATACAATTATGTTTGAAAAAAAAAATAGAGTTATGCGCACAGCATTGAAAGAATATCTTTGAAGTACACCATATTCATTTCTTACCCTGAATCGAGCAGAACCATGTAATTATTTAATCTGCAACTACATTCTGAAATTTAATAATTCACACAAATTATATACATTTAATACACATTTTGTACTGAAATTAAATAATTACAAATATAGTTTTTACGGCACAGCTTTAGTATAGCCCACCCGGAATTTTAAACAAAAAAATATCGCCAAGAGCGGCGATAAATGATATGATCTGGTAACCCATACTATTCGCCAAACGCAATGTAAACAAGAGAATTACGGTTACAGCCAATTTAGTAGTCAGTTACATTTATTCAATTTCAATACAAATTACCGACATATCCGTTTACTCAAAGTTTAATGCACGCGCCCTGTATTCTTACTTTTCCGGTATAGATTTCTCTTAAAATTTGTCTCACGCTGCGTTGCAGGAGGAAATACAACATTTTAAATTAGAATTCTACTAAAATTAATATCTAAATACACAATTCGTAACACTGTTATTGGCGATTGTTTAACGCTCAGATACCGTGAATACTATTTTGTATATATATTTTTGGCTACTTGAGGTGATATTTTTGCGTTTAGTTATTGCTTGCTCTAAAACTGCTGTTAGTTATGTTGTAATTAAGTATCAGGCGATTATAAAGGAAAATTTAAGGTGGGAGTTTTCAAACAAGCGTAAAATTTTGGAAACATATATTTTATGTATGAATTAACAATAGAGTATGAACTTTTTAGAGGATTTTTGATGGATTGTCGATTATTGACGGATAACGTTTTCTGTGAAAAATGTAAGATACCATGCTGGTTAGTTAGTCAGAAAAAGTCATCAAATGGTAGTATTTGCAAGAAATATACGGCTGAGAAATCAATTAGGCTATGATCTTGATTCGCCTGTAGTAAACTCAATTTTTCTAGAATTTTTTTTTTTTTTTTTTTTCAACGCGAATCAATGGAGTTGCTTATGCGCGAATTTCTGCAATTCTCCGATTTCTTTTAAGTGAAAGCAGATTTCTTAGTATATGAGCAACGCAGAGTTTATTCAATTTCTGATTTTTAAGTAAAAAGAGATCGCTATATACACGGGCAAAGCCAATGCAGTGCGCAATGCCGAGGTTGTGCACGGTGCCTAGTTTGTGCAATTCTAGGATGTTTTTTAAGTGACAATAGATCGATGTGTACATAGGCAGAGCCAATGTAGTGCGCAATGCCGAGGTTGCGCGCGATGCCTAGTTTGTGCAGTCCTAGGATGGTTTTTAAGTGGAAATAGATCGATGTGTACATGGGCAGAGCCAATGTAGTGCGCAATGCCGAGGTTATGCGCGGTGCCTAGTTTGTGCAGTCCTAGGATGTTTTTTAAGTGAAAATAGATCGATGTGTACATGGGCACAGCCAATGTAGTGCGCAATGCCGAGGTTGTGCGCGGTGCCTAGTTTGCGCAATTCTGGATGTTTTTTTAAGTGAAAATAGATCGATGTGTACATGGGCAAAGCCAATGTAGAGCGCAATGCCGAGGTCATGCGCGGTGCCTAGTTTGTGCAATTCTAGGATGTTAAGTGAAAATAGATCGATGTGTACATGGGCACAGTCAATGTAGTGCGTAATGCCGAGGTTGTGCGCGGTGCCTATTTTGTGCAATTCTAGGATGGTTTTTTAAGTGAAAATCGATCGATGTGTACATGGGCAAAGCCAATGTAGTGCGCTATGCCGAGGTTGTGCGCGGTGCCTAGTTTGTGCAATTCTAGGATTTTTTTAAGTGAAAATAGATCGATGTGTACATGGGCAAAGCCAATGTAGTGCGCGGTGCCTAGTTTGTGCAATTCTAGGATGTTTTTTTAAGTGAAAATAGATCGATGTGTACATGGGCAAAGACAATGTAGTGCGCAATGCCGAGGTTGTGCGCGGTGCCTAGTTTGTGCAATTATAGGATGTTTTTTAAGTGAAAATAGATCGATGTGTACATCGGCAGAGCCAATGTAGTGCGCAATGCCGAGGTGGTGCAATTCTCTGATATTTTTAAGGTGGAAATAGATGTGGATGTGTACATGGACACCGAGCTTTGATGTTTTTCGGGCGAATACGGATCGTTGTGTACAAAGGAAAACGAGATAATGTGTGACGAGTTGTAATGTAACGTATTTTATATGCAATGTTTAACATATCGTTTGTGTATTTTTAATTTGTATTGTTTTAATTTTTGGTTTTGATATGTTTATAATGCTTTCCGACTTACGATATATATCGATAGCCCGACGATCTACTCAACAGTAGCAAAACTGTAAACTTTGACCCTATAAGTAACTTTTACCTCATTATTATAATACGTAGTGTTTGCAATTGTAATCGCACTTGATAATGTGAGTTCTTTGATAATACAGTGTCTCACAAAAGTGATGGGACACTTGTGCTTTACAAAAGGAAACTGTAGTAAAATAAATTAAAAAAAATATGTAAAAAATTTTTGTGGGTGTGTTTCATACTTAAATTTAGTAACAATTACTACATAACATACATTTTCTCAAAATATTAAAATATCTGTTTAATAAAAATACAATTGTTTAGAACGGAGCAAAAAATGGCTCACATAAGTGATGGGACACCATTAGATACTACTACGTACTATGCAACAAAAATCGTCTGAAGTAAGCAATAAAATATTTTTTGGGGTTTTTATTTTTACTCAAAAGCAATTGGCAATAATTTATCGCAATCGTCTGCAGTATTTCTCTCCAGTTTGTTTTGGAATTTTTGTGTTTTTTATCTCTGTGCAGCCATGAATGCTAAACGAAAAGAAATTTTGCCTGAAATTCGAAAATTAGTTGTTAATTTGCATATTGAACGTGGAAATTCTATTAGAGAAAGTGCTGAAACCGTTAACCTGAGTCATTCAACAGTTTTTAATATCATTAAACGATATAAAAAGAATCATATGATTCAGGATAAAAGAAGACTTGGCCAACCATCAAAGCTATCCAATGGACTAAAGCGAATTATCGTTCGAAATATTAAAAAAAATCCAAGAATGAGTGCTCCCAAAGTTGCTGCTGATTTATAAGCATTATATGGAGTAATTGTTAATCCTGAGACTATTGGAAGAGTAATTCGATCTGCTGGATATCACGGTAGAGCAGCCAGGAAAAAATTCTTCGTGAGTGAAAAGAATAGAAACCTCAGACTGGCTTTCGCAAAATCCAACATAAATAAGAATTCCGATTACTGGAATGAAGTTATATTTGCTGATGAGAGTAAATTTAATATATTTGATTCTGACGGTAGAATCTTGGTGTGGAGAAAACCCAGGGAAGAATTTCGCAAACACACCATTTCTTCAAAACAACAATTAAAATCGGTGCTTCAAGAAGAATGGGGTAAAATCACTCCAGAATCGCAAAAAAATTAGTCGAATCCATCCCAAGAAGATTAAATCATGTTTTAAAAGTAAAAGGAAATCCAACAGAATATTAAAACCTTTTATAAAGTAAAATTTTTGGATAAATATTTAACGGAAAAGTAAGTGTCCCATCACTTATGTGAGGCATTTTTTGCTCCGTTCTAAACAACTGTATTTTTATTAAATTGATATTTTAATATTTTGAGAAAATTTATGTTATGTAATAATTGTTACTAAATTTAAGTATGAAACACACCCACAAAATATTTTTACATGTTTTTTTTTAAAATTTATTTTGCTACAGTTTCGTTTTGTAAAGCACAAGTGTCCCATCACTTTTGTGAGACACTGTATGTGTATGTGAAGCATTGCTTAGTGTTCCTAATTTGTAGTATTTATTTTCTTATAATATTTTCTTTCATTGCGAGAAATTAAATTTTTTATTTATTTATGTGTAGAATTCTAGTATGCCTGCCTACAGAGAATATAATGTGATTTAGAAATTTAAGAACCTGTTTTTCATTAATGTGAAGTTTAAATTTTTAGAAAATAATGAAAATTGTCTACTTACTGGTATATAAGGGATTATGTTGTTACGTAGCAAAACGTTAATTTGTAAATATGATAAAATTGATATGTTCCAGAGTATTAATTAAAAAAAACTTTTTTTATTTGTATAAATGCTAAAGCTTAAAAATCTTTGAAAATATGGAAGCTGTATGAAATACGAGTATGAGAGACTGCGACGTTCTTTATCGTTGTAATAACTGGTAGAATTCGCTCACTGTATCATGATAATTTTAAATATAAACAATTTATTTTTTTTTTCAGTTACGCCTAAGCTCAGAAATGTAAATTTAAAGAATTTGATGTTAATTTACAATAATAAACAATTCATTATTTTTTTAAAGAGAAAATACAAATTACGCGTAGCATGAAATATACATTGTGACGTCACACCAAATTATTTATTAAAGGTGAAATAGCTAAAGGTTTCCGGTATTGTTTTTAAAATTACATCCTTTTAACCTTAATCATTTTTATTAATCATTTCTTAATATTTCTTTCTCTTAACATCGTTTATAATAGTCGTAAACTTATTTCTATTATCCACGATTTCTGGTGAAATCAAGATGGCCACCATTTTTTGAAACACGGAGTTTCGTCGAAAATCTGGATGGCAACCATTTTTCAAAACAACGTATTTCATGTGCTTTGGCGCCAAACCAAATTTGCCAAACTTTGAAGGTGTGCTATACTAAAGCTGTTCCGTTTTTACTAACCTATACATGCAGAAATTCAGGGAAAAAAGATCGCCAGATCGCATTCACCAGTTTGCTTTAAAAAAATGAATTAACATAAATAATTACAATTGAAAATCTATTCATTTAAGCAAATAATGGATTATAAATTTTAATTTTACCTTACAATCAAGAATGAGAATAGCCGTATCACACCCACACCACGCTGCATACAGGCAAGAGAACATTTAACTGGGCTTAATAACAAAACAACCACATCACAGCAAAAGCTACTGCTTCTTGCTGCAATTTTTAATTTCGCTACAAATAACAGAATAATACTAGAATTGCTTACAATAAATGTACATAGAATGTTAGGCTTTTGGTATTAATATTACACGCTCTAGCTCGGCTGAAGTTAATATGTTAATGTTTCTGGCTAAGCATGTTCAACTAGATGCATTATTAAAGCTGATTTCCAATAACGCCTGGAAAGTTGAGCGCAGATAACCAAAATATTTGCTCAGCCAGATATTTAACATTACTATTAATACGATATCAAAGAGAACATGTAAAAATGAGTATGTTTGTTCAAAAGAACACAGAAATACAAGAATATATTACATTTCGCAGTATTTAATAAGAAAAATGGGTGAATAAGTACATAAACGACACGATTTTTTTCCTTCCTTTTAACTGCACACACAAACCGATAAACTATATACAATTCATAAATAATTTTGTATTCAAAGTTAATTAAATATTTACAAAATCAAAAATAATTCTTACCTATACATTCATCAGAAAAAGAATTATGCCTATAATTGCGGTCTGTGCAAGAAAAAAAATAATGATTAAAATTAATCAAAAAGACAATTAAATTAAAAAAAGATTATTCATTTAAGTGGAAAAAGCATTAAAATTTGGAACAATAGATATCACTCGTATACTCAACACTATACGATCCGACGACGTTCGAGAACTAAATGGCGCGCGATTCGCATGGCACATTGGAGACATATTCGCATGGCACATATCGTCTACGGAGAGAAGGCAACTTTTGGGAACTAGCGGCTCAAAACAGGGATGGCTGTGAGCGGCTCCTTACGGAAGGCCTGTTATGCGCATGCTCACGGACATAGTGAAATGTATTTATTTTCAAATGATCATTGGGCTACTACATTTGGCTATTATGCGCCACTTGGCGTTGTTTCAATCAATTATCGGAAAATTCGAATGTGAGAGTGGTTCCTTTTTCACTTTATATATAAATAATATTTTTCACACATATGATAACTGTTTTAAATGCTGAAAATGAAAGATCTGCTATTTAGACAGAGTTCATTGCGAACAATGAAAACTGAACAGTTAAATATTAAAATTCTTTCCGTGAAAACATTCACGTTCAGCTTCCGAGCCATCACTAGGCAGAAGAGACATTTTTCGAATATTTTGATAGTGCTTCTGAGAACAAAATAAGAGAAATTCCTGTCATAAAAATAAATATTTTGGGTGCTAGTTTCCCTAAGAAAGGTCCTCCATGGAAGCATCCCTTCCCTTAGGCAGATAGTCCATATGAAGTTAACCTAACCTGAAAGTAATAATTTTATTATGGATTGATTTGAAGACATCTTTAACAAAAAAACAAACAAAAAAAAAAAAAAAAACCTTCAAATTTCAGAATTTTTTCTCTAATAACCATAATCATATTTATTTAGTTTTGGAATAATTATTTGAGTATTTTCCATTTATATATAACTTTAATGCTCATGTAGATTACAAAAAAATATTTTCCTAAATTTTAAAATGTTCTATGGAAATCAAAGCTATTACGTTTAAAGAGATTTGCTAGTTTAATTGAGAATGATGAAATGTGTGCTAGCTACCTAACAGAAGGAATATCTTCACTGAGAACTAAGGGATTAGGATTATTTGGATTATGTAAAAGTATTTTACAGATATCTGCCTTAAGGAGGAATGCCTCACGACCAACAATAGAAACTTCCACAGAAGCTCTAGGGTTATATCAGAATCTCCTTCTAAACAAACCTTCCAACTTCATGATTGAAATTCATCGTTGCATAATATAGTAAAATTAACTTTCTTACATCAGATTTCAACCGCTTTATATACCTATTATGCAGTCATTTTATTTCTATCGTTATATTATTTATGCCCCATTTTAGAGAATTTTAAAAATGCAAATTAAAAAAAAATAATAATGAAATAGTGGCAGTACATGTTTACTGACTTTCGTAAATGTTTCTCTTATGTAGTGCGATTAATTGAGTATGACGTACTTCTTCATTTATGCTTTCATCACCTATAAATTTAGATTTTAGAAGTATTAAATGTTTAAACATTATTTGTAATAAGATGTTCTTAAACGAGTTTTGTAGTTCTTAAACAAGTTTTGTGATTTCATAAAGTAAGAAAATTGCACAAATCAAAAATAAATTTTTATTTTACTAAAAAATCATATAATATATCATATAGTAATCATTTATAAAAATTTCATATAGTATTTTAATACTTGAAAAATAAGGAAATGTAAGAACTCAATAACAAGTTTTAAAGTACATAATAAATTACAAAAAGGGAAAAAAGAAAATTATCTTGCAGTTTCGGATACAAAAATTTTATCATAAAATGTTTTTACTTGATTTTCAGCTACACCGCATACTAATAATAGTAGCAAGTAATAAATTTCTTCAGTTTCATTTTCAAATAAACTGACTTAAATCAAACATCTGAATGTTAGACACATAATTTGAAAAGATTCTCTCTCTCTTTTTTTTTTTTTTTTTTTTTTTTTTGCATATAACCATAACTTGATTTTTAATGCTGAGAACAAGCATAAAAGGTCTAAATTATATATCCTAACTTGTTATACGATTACACTTAGATAAAGCAAACTTTGCAATACTAAAGACATAGTTTTTAAGGTTTGAAATAATTTTCAAAGCAAAAACTTCAAACATCCAACTTCTAACACAAATGCGAAACACTTTATATTAGCTCTACATAAAATAGTAATAAATAATTACCTAGGTTTGAAATATTTTTTCATGAATATAAATAAACAGGTATTTAATGTTCTGATGTCATTTTCAGGAACAACATGCATGAATAGATTCACATAAACTCTACATTAAATAATAGCTACATTATTTGAAAGAGTATTAATGCTATTAGTCAATATCCAAAACACTTTCTTCAAAATTAGAAAAACTTGTGATTAAATTCACATCAATTATGCATTTGGACATGGCAGATACAATCTGAAAAGGGCCTAATTGATTTAAGTGAATAACCGCAGCCTTGTGTCAAATGATATAAAAACCCTTTACATTCAAATTTTGTCAGAATCATACAACATTTTTTATAATAATTCTATTTACATCAGAGTTCCATTATTACCTACATTTGAAATTACCAACATATTTATAAATAAGGAGGATAACAGTTTTCTGATTTTATTCTCAGAAACATAATGTGCATGAATAGATTCATATACGCCGAATCTTGAACACACTAATTTAAAGAACCTTAATGCCATTAACTAATTTCCAAAAAATTTTCTTCAATACAGCAAAAAATCATGAAACACTCAGATCAAAGCAGAATCAAATTTGTGATTGAATTCACATAAATCATGCATTTAAACATGGCACATACAATTTGACAAGAAACGACATTGTTTCGACTGCTATAAAGGCCCTTATATCCAGATTTTACTTGAATCATGAAACATTTTTCAAAAGTTATTATTACTTGTATTAGAAATATACCTTCATGAATATAAATAAGCAAGTAATCATTTTTTTTTTTTTTTTTTTTTTTTACTTCACTCTAAGAAACATCATGTAAATAAATAAATTTTTATTAACAAACATTTTAAACTATAAATATACTACTTTGAGGGATTTTTAATTCTATAAAGTTATAACAAAAACACTCTTTTTCAGTAGCGAAAAGCATTTTAAACACCGCGATTTTACAATAATTATATATATGATTAAGTTGACATTAACTAATTATTTTAAATTAGACATAAACTTTTGAAAAGGGCCTTATGACTTAAGTAAATAATTGCAGTATGTATTTTTATAGATAAAAAGGACTTAAATAACTAGATTTTCATTTAAAAATACGGTACAATTCCGTTATAGGGACCGAAAAAAATCACCAAAACTATTGTTGATGCCAAAATAATTATGGTAACCTTAACTCAAGAAAAGCATAATAATAAAAAATAACTATCTAAGAGTATTATTTTAATTTAGATGAAAGTTTACTTTCATATAATACACTTTATTATTATAATTTAATATAAACAAACGGCTAATTGTAACTGTAAGAAAGCATTATTGTAACTATCTAAGATTATTAATTTAAGTTGATGGAAGGTTAACTTCATATATTACACTTTTTTGTTAATTTAATTTATCAAAAAAAAAAAAAGGGTTAAAAATAAGTGAAATTAAACGGGAGGCATAAAATTTTTAAGATCCTGCAACATCGCAGAAAATAATTTCAGTTTTTTTTTTTTTTTTTTTTTTTTTGTGCAAATGTCTATACATAAACTCTTACAAATAAGAATTGAAATGTGCCCCGATGGTGTTTATTACGCCATTTAGCACTGCCCCACAGTCGCTGTATCGTTTGCGTATGGTCCCCGTTTCGGGGTCCACAAAATTCTAGTTGTGGTTGACAGTAAAATGTTCAATGCCGACATATCGCAGTTAATTCCAACTTATATGATTTCTAGCAGTCAGTATAAATAATGCTTCCTTCTGTGACATTTTCCTTTATGATGTTCGAACATCAGTGGCCGAGCGATAAAGTCGCTGAACACTGGTAGTTCGGTCTGAGGTTTGAATCCCGCAAACGAGCTGGCTATATGGACAATTTAATGGTTTTCTCTATGTGTAACGTGTATACAAGCCAGTTTCCCTTAGAAAGTCCTCCACGTGGGCCTCTCTTCCCTTAGGGAGATAGCCCTCGAGGCTTTGCTCTAATCACATAAACCAAACCTTTATGATGTTCCATAAGGTTTTCACCGATCGATCTGGAATAGCGACTAAAACATTCTTTTGATTCTCTGCACAATCCACCGAAAACCCATTGTGGCAGAAAAAGACGTCCAATGTTATTCTTGCTTCTACTGAAAAGGCTTTTGTCTGCTTCATAATTTTTTCCACATCCGCCGAATTTCAACTTAGGCTGAGAAATTAAAGCTATGACACACACCTCACGCATATCTTCCAGTCTACAGTTGTATTGTGGTTCATCTTCAGTTGGAGTTCACAAAATTCAATAGATGTCATCTCTTGATACCAAAAATAGGTGAGCCTGCCTATCAGTTATAAGAAAGGGGATTTTTGTTCCTTTGATCCAATATCTGACTTCTTAATCCTTTCTTCAGAATACAGGTTCATTCCTGCATCTCCATTTCGCTATTGAGTTACCGCTAAAGCATAATTTCATCTCGTGGTTTTTCGATCATAATATTCTATAATGAATGATGTCTTTTCTTTGGAAAAATTATATTGCAGACATTTTGTCATTGGGCAATTCCCAAATTGTTAGATCCATATCATTATCAAAAAAGAATAAAAAAAATAAACCAGTATTCCAATGGCGACTTACAAATATTTCCCCCCCCCCAACGGCGGGCCTTCGGCTTGGATACAACTAAGGCCAGGTGGTGGTCACTTTATTATGGAGGCACCTAATAAACCAATAGGGGTGTGCGGAAAAATCTATGAAGGAACCAGCAGTTATAACCATGCCTTCTCCGGAATTCGAGCCTAGGCCTTGTAGTATCGCAGTCAGCTTCCCTAATCAATATATCGTGTGGGCGATGACTTACAAATATAGAACTATTTAAATTTACGTGGTGTGAAATCGCCGCTTTCGTTAGATTTTGTGCATATATTTTTGCTGCAATTTGCTACGGCCCCTATAATGGAATTATACCACAAAATAGTACTTCTATTTGAATCGTGATGTTTTATACGATAAATAACACCAAGATTGAAAAATTCTTAAGCATACAAGTCTTGCACAATGAAAATATTTAAATTACCTTTGCAAACCTAACTTAACATACCATGTCACTTTATGTTTCTTTTTATATAAGTAATGTACAATTTTCATTATTTATAATATAATAAATTATGTTGATTTAGGGCCACTTTAACCTTGCAAGAAGTATAAATGTATACTTAAAACAAACAGTTTAAGAAATTGTGATTTTAAACATAGCATTAAGAAAATATCATCCAAATATAAAAAAAGTTGCTTTTTACTGATTCTTGAATTTTTTCAGTTTCGTTTCCTCATTTCTTTCAAGTGAATTTGAAGGAATGTTTTGTACATAATTGTTCAAACATATATTTAGAAATCCTAACGACACTCATGTTTATTATCTTGTACAACAAATTACATTCACAGCATCTTTTATTAATACGTACATACTATATTACAAAAATAACTGAGATGAGCCTCAGTTATTTTTGTAAGAAGCTGATGGTGTAGATGAAATGCTTTTCGTACTTTTCAGATATAATAGTCTGGAAAAGTAAATATTCAACTGATATCAATGCCACCATATTTTCTGCTGGGTCTTTGAAACCTCCCAAATTTTACAGTATTAATATATACATAATTTGTTTCCACTAATGTTCCATTTTTTCCACCAAGATGCAGAAATCTATGCAAGCACTTTAGTTAGTTTCAATATTACTTGCACAATAAACAGCAATTGTATGTGAAAACTTCTGCAACAGTGTCTGAAACTGCAACCAATTTCACCGACCATTGGAAATAATTTCATTGATTAATACTTTTATGAACTTCTTTTACATCTGAAACTTCTGTAATAAACTGTTTTAGAGAGATGTATCGATAGGAATTAGAATGAAGCTGAAGAATAGACTTAAATTAAATTGTTTTTCTTTTATATTCCAGGATTTGCTGTACTGAAATATAGTAACTGCCTTCAGACATCTGATGAAAATCTGTACTCAAATTTGTGAGTTTGAAATTTACACGTTAAAATTAATTTTGACCTAATTACTAAAAGTTCTTAATTCTATCGATGATAGCATATATAGTGTGAAAAAGAGCAAAAAATATTTCCTTGCGTAAACATTTGAAATGACATTTTTTATTATCGTTGTTATTAATCTCACTGACAACACCTACGCTAATTCAAATGAAACGCGAAACGCTGGCGAGAAATTACAATAGGTTTACCATCATTTGTTGGCGATAAAAAGAAACGGCGCATGCGCAGTTCGTTCAAAAGATTTTCTCATAGGGAGCCGTTGCGTATTTCCAAACCCTACCCCACTTTTCGAATTTTTGACATCATGGACAAATCGACTAGTTTCGCCTGGATGGTAATTCTTGAGCATGCGCTGCTGAAGGGCGAGAAGTAACATAAACAGAACTTGTCAACTGTATGAAGTATGTTGTCTGAAAGTGCATTCTTTTATGTAATGGCATAATTTTACTGTTTCTGTAATAAGAAAACTTGGTTGATCTTTACATTATGGTAACTTGGCGATTTTTTGGCGAAAATTTGGCAACCAACTCTCCTACAGCAACCATCTATTTTTTTTTCTCGCCGCCATTTTGTCTTCCCGAAGTAAAGACATGTTTCTTTTCTTCTTATCTACTGAACACTTCTTCCAACAATCTACTAGCCGAATTACACTTATGCTAGAAATTTTATCAAACAAAACTGCTTAATCATGACAAATATTCACTGCAAAATTGGGAAAAAGTGCACAATACCATACTCCTTACGCGTTTTTCAAAATAACACATACACATAAACCATGTACACGCCGACTTATTTTTACTTAAAAAAACATCCCAGAATTGCACAAAAATGGCATTGCGCACACTCTTCACTATATCCATGTACACTGCTTTTTTCTCATAAATTAGAAAAATTTCACGAAAATACATGACAATTTTCTCAATCTTTAAACCCGGTAAAAAGAACATATATGAAATTACCTGATCGCGAAAAAGTATTTACCCTTTACAAATATGAACATTTCCACATATAAAATAAATAAAATATCCAAAAACTTTTACCTCTAAATCATCTATTACATTATACACGTCACCAACGAATTCATACCGCAAGCATTACAAATACTTAGTATCAAATATTTAAATTATTTCCATGCACGTTTATTTCAACTTAAACGTATACCAAATTCCTACAAACATAAAATTCACAAAATAACTATCATTTAATTAAAATATCACTAAACCATGTACACGTCGACTTATTTTTACTTAAAAAAACATCCCAGAATTGCACAAAAATGGCATTGCGCACACTCTTCACTATATCCATGTACACTGCTTTTTTCTCATAAATTAGAAAAATTTCACGAAAATACATGACAATTTTCTCAATCTTTAAACCCGGTTAAAAGAACATATATGAAATTACCTGATCGCAGAAAAGTATTTACCCTTTACAAATATGAACATTTCCACATATAAAATAAATAAAATATCCAAAAACTTTTGCCTCTAAATCATCTATTACATTATACACGTCACCAACGAATTCATACCGCAAGCATTACAAATACTTAGTATCAAATATTTAAATTATTTCCATGCACGTTTATTTCAACTTAAACGTATACCAAATTCCTACAAACATAAAATTCACAAAATAACTATCATTTAATTAAAATATCACTAAACCATGTACACGTCGACTTATTTTTACTTAAAAAAACATCCCAGAATTGCACAAAAATGGCATTGCGCACACTCTTCACTATATCCATGTACACTGCTTTTTTCTCATAAATTAGAAAAATTTCACGAAAATACATGACAATTTTCTCAATCTTTAAACCCGGTTAAAAGAACATATATGAAATTACCTGATCGCAGAAAAGTATTTACCCTTTACAAATATGAACATTTCCACATATAAAATAAATAAAATATCCAAAAACTTTTGCCTCTAAATCATCTATTACATTATACACGTCACCAACGAATTCATACCGCAAGCATTACAAATACTTAGTATCAAATATTTAAATTATTTCCATGCACGTTTATTTCAACTTAAACGTATACCAAATTCCTACAAACATTAAATTCACAAAATAACTATCATTTCATTAAAATATAATTAAATTCAAAAACACTACTTAAAATATAAATGAGCACATACATTAAATTAATAAAAATTACCTTACAATCCTAATTACTTTAAACTAAATCATTGCTAATAACAATTTTCCCAGTAATACCAAATTCCTTTCCACCTTACATTTAGAACAATGCATAAAAATAATATCCTCAAATAATTAAAAATACTAACTTACCTAATTTTCTTCAGAATCTTGATTACGTGGCGGATACACTTTTCTAATTCATTCAATAAAATTATTGAAAGATTTTTTCTGCGAATTTTTCCTCCATACTTCCTCCGCTAAATAAAAAGCAAACTTCTCTTTATCACAATGCCTAAATACCCATTTCGAATTAACTTTAGTTAGGGCCATGGGATCCAAAAATTAAACAACACCGTTTCACACAACACAGTATAAAGCTAAATACAAAATTTCCACATTTTTTCCTGATTTTTTCCCCCCTTTTCCGATTAAAGAACAGTAATTCGTCCATTAATATCACATGACATATCCCTATCCCATGATCTCTCATTTCCCTCACGCAAAATAATGCGTAATCGGAACTGAGTACTGCTCACATTATTACCAAAGTCCCAGGTAGTAACCTTTATCGCCTCCAAAACGTCGCCAAACTACCAGTTACCATATTGTAAAGATCAACCGAAAACTTCATTCAGATAAAATTTATTTTAATATTATTATTATCTGGTTATAGGATTATACGATATGCTGAATACTGTAGGTACTATCGTAATCTTCGCATAACCTTTCACATTGGAATTTGCTTTATCATTGTAAAATATATTCTATTATAAAGATTAAATCAATCCAAATTACTGTTAGAGATGTGAATGTTCTAACTGAATTTTCTTTTTACAACTTATTATTTATTTTCGCTTGAAAACACATTCATATTTGACAAATAATTATATCCGCAGAAAATTTTTTGATTGTTTAAAAACTATATTTGTCAATAAAATAAAACGTTTGTTAATAAAAACTCACTAATCTAGTGCTTCATAGATCAATATGACAACGAATTCAAAATGTTTTAAAAAGAGTTCTTTAATCTTTAGTTTGTAGTAGATGCAACTAATGTCACAGAGAAAAAAATATTTCAATAAAAAAGTTCTCCATGTTGATTCAGTAGAAAAATTATTTCTATTTCAGTGAGAAAACCACTTTCAATGCTTATATAACAGAAAGATGTAACATAAGCATTTTAGAAGTTTTATGTAAAAAACGTAATAATTTACTTTCATTCCTTTTAAATCGGCATATTCGTTTCCAGTAGATAGCTAAAATTTTTGGCAAGTTAGAGACTTAACTTGAACACACAGTATTCTGTCACTTAAAATATCAATTAATTGTTCTTTTTCATTTAGAGATACATTTGAATTGAAAATACCAAAGGCAAAATGGGTCACAGATCCAACCTAATTCCTTATTTGGAAATTTTTCAAAAAATTTTCTGTCAGTTTTATCATATGTTGTTTTAAACAAGAAATCTGTATTATTTTCTTTAGTAAATTCTGAAGAACATGTTTCTGTTGTTTTTGCTCAATTCTCCTTGTCCTTGATTTTGCCTTTTCTATATTTTTACCTTTGAGTGGTGTGATTGCATTCTAATTGACTTAATTACCATGAATGGTCTTAAAGCATAAAATTTAACTATCTTGAAAAAATTCTATGTAATTGTATGCCAGTATTGAAAGAAACAATCAATCTGATAAGAAATGGCTGCGACATGTTTTGAAAATGAGGCGGAAAAGGTTGCCAGCGAAGATATTCCATGTGGCATCAGTTGTACCATTGTTGACGACTTTATCGTTTGCGCTTGCAAAACGGAAAAGTACTGTTTCTAAATGTGTTTTTAATTTTGCAGGTTGCGTGCTTTCCATATGCCAAGTTTTCACTGCATTTAACACACAATGGCTATTCATTTTCCATTAATAATGCAACATGTAAAACAGTATAAAATAAACTCTTCTTAATATTCACTCAATTTTTTTTAGAAGCAGAAAGAGAACCAATGGATTCATTTTTGTTTGTATTTTCATTAATAGTTTTTCTCTAAGTTTATTTGATGTTGGTACATCCATCCCATTTCTCTTGTGAACATTGGGTATCTATTTTGGGCCATTTAACCATCAGGAACAAAATTGCAACTAAAATGAAATTGTTTTTATTATCCTTAGATGCTACTGAATTTTCCAATACTTAGGAAATGTTAAGTGCTTACTTGACAACAAATGTGATTAGAAATAAGAAACATAGTTTATAAATGATGTGTATTACAATTACAAATTGCATGCAAGACACTACTAAGATAGTCGAAAAAAACTACATCTTAGCTGCACGTATGCAATTGCTTTGAAATTTGATTCGAGCTGTTTGGAAATCATCAAGCATAACACACAAATCAAGTGGAAAGCAATAAAATCAAAATTAAAATATGGAAATGTTAAAAAACATCGAAAATTCTCTTCAAATTCTGTATATCTTTTATTGTCAAATAAATTTCTTTGAATTTGGTGACTCCCACAAATTTGTTCATGACTCCCAGGTTTAAATTTTGTAAAAAAAAAAAAAAAAAAAAAAAAAAACAATACAAGTTATCAATTGCATTTTGAAAAGAAAGAGAAAAAAAAAAAAAAAAAAAAACATTGGCTATCCAATGTGAAAAGTGAATTATGGTTTAATGTGTTATGTTCATAGCTTGTGTATTTTGATTATCTAATTAAATACAGAATGATCCGTTCCTTCAAACTTCTGCTGGAATAACTGCTAGAAAATCTATCCGATTTCAGATGAACAGAAAGCAAGTGTTGTATTCTTATTCAACAATTAAAGTACTCTCGCATAAAACTTACAAGGAACAAGTTAGGTTATTTAACTAAAGTGCAATCAATTTTATTCCTTATTTGCATGAATGACATATCAAACAATGCTGTGTAGGCTGGTGACCTAGCGATGATGACTCATAATGCATCTCTGCATTCAGGCATACACTCCTTACAAGAATATTACCATGCACTGGAGTCCTAGCTTCAGCAGGTACATTTTGTTGTGCTATGCAATCTCTGTGGGTCCTAAATTCTAAAAACTTTTTCATTTTTTTTTTTTTAATTTAAAAAATTTTCCTACTTGATACTTCTGTAAATTCCAAAATTTTGCACACCTGCCATAACCACACTGGCTGTGGCCTCAGTTATCCAATGTTCTAGCAAAATCAAATATTGTAACGTTATTTTAGACCAGACTTTCTTAAACCCCCATCTACAGCAGATCTACAGATCGCAACCCCCATCTACAGCAAGGGGTAGTAAAACATTTTAGTAGTTTTGTTATTTCTTAGACTCAATATAATGATTTTCAATTACCCAATATGTTTACACAATGTATCTGAAAATAGATAAAGATAAGACAATACAGACAAAGAGAAAGACAAAAATGTTTCAACGCATTCTTTTTGTAATATAAATGTTCATTTTACTTGCTTTGCACATGATGCTGTTGCTTAATTAAAATTTTAACATTGTTCTATGTCTTAAAATGAGAAATTAAAGATAATGACCTAAAACTGCAATACTATCTTACAGTACAAGTGAAAAAATTGACAGTTTCACTCGCGCGTTTCGGATTTTTGCAATGCTTATGGGGTCCCACAAAATTTTCGTAAATATTTTGGGGTCATGAAAAAAATCTGTGATAAAAAAGGGTCACGACTAAAAAAAAGTTTTAAGAAGCCCCGTTTTAGACCAGTTTCCTAACGGCAACCCATTTTTGGCCTGTTTTGTTTCTCAGTCGAATTATGTTTCTGTGGGAACTTTTCTATATTTTTACTGTTTCAGCTGAATGGAAAAACACGCTAAAATGTTTCAAATGACTATAAGGGGAAGAGGATCAAATACCTCACATTATTATCATCTCCATTTATCTCCTGTTTCGGTTGAGTTGAATTATGTTTCTTGATAGAATTTTTCCATATTACATATTTCAGTTAACAAAAAATCAACTTTTAAAATATTGAGGAAAAGCATGTACTAAAATGTTTCAAAATGAAAATGTGAGATAAATAAATATATGAATTAAGTTTTTTCTAGGAGTTCTTGGATATACATATATATAAAGAAATTTAGAACCAACTTTTCACAAAGACTAAAAAATTGAAGTTCAAATGATCTTCATAAAATCCTATCTAAATGTAGAATAATAATACTTTAAAATGTAAAAATTAATACGTTGACTGCCGCGTGCATTTTACGTGATTTGTCCATGATGCCAACTTGAAATTTTTATTATGCGATATATATTATGTTGAAATATTAGCTACAAAACATAATGTTATATATAATCGTGCTTAATGCATTTTTCATGCCGGGGGTCACCGACGAATCCCAAACATATGTAGACCATTTTTGTGATTTATAATTTAAATTTTTACGATTTATTATTCTTCAAACCATTATAGCAACAATGGTACTATTTAAAAATTTATCAGTATCAATATTTATTCTAAGTTTGTATTTTACTATTGGTCGCATTGCCGGTGGCACCTGGACGGTTATTCTACGCTACGAGAGTCGACAGCAAGTTGTGGGCCGCCAGATGTCGCTGCTAGTGAAAAACAGGTCTGCCCGACATCCTATATTCTCTGAGTATGGAAGTTGTAGAAAGCGCGCAAAAAAGTGTTGCCGCGTCGTCAATCAGGGTTGTGCAGTTGACGTACTAAGTAGACGATGGCTTTGTATATGTTTTTGCCACTGATTTTTTTCATATTTAAGTGAAGAATACGGTCGTAGATCTCTGAATTGGTGGCGAATTTATAGAAAATATGTTGATGCTTTTGCTCTGCCAGAAGATGTTTTCATTGTGTATTTCAGATTGCCAAAATTTATAGTTATTTTAATTTGCGATGAATTGGTAGAGTATTTGGAACCACATTCAGAAAACAAGAACGCAGTTTCTACTGAAAGAAAGGTTATTTATACTATTCCTGAAATTATAGATATAAATTGTAATTATATGCTTTAAAAATGTAGAAGATAATAAGTTTATTAAGCACATATAGACATCCGATAAGCTTCTACTCGATTTATGTACAGCAAGAATTACGTTTATTTTAAAATCTAACAGTTGAATATCTTACGAACAATACTGTACACAAAAAGGAATGTCGTTCATTATTACGCGAAATTCACACTACTGTAAAATAAAAATTTAAAAAACAATTATAAAACTATAAAATAGCTTTATAATATTTTTTCAGTAGCAGTACTACTACTAGTGTGATACTTTTAAAAATAAGTTTTAGCCCAGAAGGGCTATTAACTTCGTTTTGCCATTTTGCAGCGTTTCACTTTTCCAATTGTTGCCACTAAATATCATCGCACTGTATTATATTTAAAGAAATTAAATAATGAGAAATCTGCAGGCAACATTATACGGAAAAAAAAAAAAGAGGAAAAAAACATTTTCATCTCTAGCGCGCGAAACTATGTATCAGAAATTCTAAAGATATGCTCTTTTTAAATTATATGATTTTGCTGTTGAATTGAATTTTATGGTTTAAATGCGAAGAGCATGATATTTAATAAATAGAGGTAACACGCAAAAAATTGAAAAAAAAAAAACGCCCTTTTGGTAGTAATATAAAATCTGAAAGCTTTCAGATTTTTTTCTTTTGTGTGTGTAGTTTTATTACGCTTTAAAATTGGTTTCTAAGGGAGGACTTTCTGAGGGAAACTGGCTTGTATACGCATCACATATGGGGAAAAGCCACGAAAACGCCGATGCGGGCAGCTCGTTCGTGGGATTCGAACCTCGGACCAAACTACCTGCGTTCAGCGACTCTACCGCTCGGCCACTGGTTGGCTTATTAGCAGAGTTATACTGTATTATGCTATAAAGTAACAATACTATAAGACTGAGACATACCTTAGAATTTCCGATACATAGTTTCGCGTGCTAGAGACGAAAATGTTTTTTTCCTCTTTTTTGTTCATGGAATAGTACTTTTGTAATCCATTAGTATTAAAAAATCATTGTTTCTTTGCAAACTTAAAAAAAAAGATACTGTTCATAGCAGAGTTCTCATTTTTATACAGTCAAAAGTCATTAATCCGGACTTGTCGGGACTTCGGTTATTCCGGATTATAAATCATCAGTTTAAATCGCGTAAGATGGCATGCAGAAATTATAAAATTAAAAATATGAAACCGTAATTTATGAAATAAAGAACAATTATGATCTAAAGGGTATCAAAATTTACAAAAAAAAAAAAAGCTTAATATTTATTTGTTTACTTTATTAAACATTTCTGTCAACGTAAGTTGTTTAAGTTGCTTCGTTTTATGTGATAATACTTTCTCTTTAATTCTATAAACAGACATAATTTTTTGTTCAATTACAAAGTTCCGCTGTTCAAATCCCGTTAATTGTTGTGCCGAGAATACCGACTAACTTGTCAATCGAAATTTTTTCGTTTTCACTAACCTCTCTGTCACATTCTTCATGTCTTTATCCATTTTTTGCAGCAATTCCACTTTTTGTTTGATGGGCATCGAAACATACTTCGGTGCCCATCAAACAAAACGATCCTTTGGGAGCTACAGAATCTAAAATTCTATTTGACATAATCGAAAGTTCAAGTTTACTTTTATAGTATTGATCTTACAGTCTGCAAAAAATAATAAGACGGATCCAATTAGAAAATTAAGAAACAACGCAATCATCAACATTAACTGATTTAGATAATTTTAGCTTATACCGTCCGTTATACATAAAACGCACACGCAAAAACGTATTCTGCGCTTGCGCACACGCAAATGCGCAGTCGTAAGAGGTCTTACTCGCACGCGTAAACGCCTATGCGCATGTGTCAACGCGGCGCATGAGCAGAAAGTTTTTAGCTTTGAGGTCCGGATTATAGATCATTCTGAATTATGGGTGTCCGGATTAACGACTTTTGACTGTATTGTAAAAGAGATATTGATTATTATTAGTTTTCTATTTAATGTGTTGAAACGCTGGTTTGACAAGGACTTCAACTGCAGAAAAATATTTAAAGAAACATTGCGAATCTGGAAAAAAATCACCTTCAGTATATTTAAAAAAACACTGATAAATTTATAAAATAATCTGAATTAATATAAAAGATTTTCTTATATGAAATTATCTAAGTGCATTTAGTTACAAAATTATTAACGCGAATATCGTTTTGTGTAAAGGTAAAGAAAATATTTTTTCGCGCTAAATTAATTAATGGATTATTTATTTTGAGAAAAAAAGAAAAAAAAAAAACCATGAAAATCCGAGTTTAAATTATCGCGAAAAGTCAAAGAAACGTTTTGTCAAAGAACGATTCATCTTAAACCCTGTTCCTCAATTTCCTATATACGTCGTACATTGATTATTTTTACTTTGGTACTTGCATTGTGAAAATAATATTACTAGCTTTTAATTATTTTCACAGAATAAAATCTTTTGAGAAGGAAGAATATTTTAAATAAGCAGTTTATATATATATATAAGAAATTAAAATAACACCAATGTATTATTAAAAAAAGTATTAGTAATTGTGTGACAAAAATTACAGTACGAATTAATCACACATACAGGATAAATTAGTATAATTTAGGTATATTTTTTATATTGAAAAAATATTTTCTTTCATGTTAATTATAGAATAAATTATTTAAAATAAAACATTTTGATGAGTGTGTGATAGCTGAATGCAGCAGCAATCGGCCGTACTGTAATAGCGAATGAATTTTAGTCCTTTTCCTGAAAGAAATAATTTTCATAAAAAAAGGAAGAAATATTTTCTTTCTAATTTCTTACTTAAAGGAATATTTTTCTAATATTAACTGTAAAATAAAATGCGTGAAAACAGCTTAATGTAAGCATATTTAAAAAAAAAAAAAAAAAAAAAGAACTTAGTTTGCAATTAGATTGCAATGCAAGTTAATCATATTATAAATTTAAATGAATAAAATTGTTTATTTCTAAAAAGATTTGGAGTAAGCTTAATTCATTTACTCTTATCTATTTGCTTTCATGATATCCCATATCACTCTATATTTCCTAAATTCCTGCGTTAACTTTCCCCTTAAAAAACGGATAACATAGCAGCATGTTCTGCTGCGTGTTGGTCATAATACTGTTTTGTGCCATTTTTTTTTTCAAACAACAAATGCAGCATGTGAGTTAGTGAAATAATGGGAGA
This sequence comes from Stegodyphus dumicola, assembly GCF_044657685.1. Taxonomy (NCBI): domain Eukaryota; kingdom Metazoa; phylum Arthropoda; class Arachnida; order Araneae; family Eresidae; genus Stegodyphus; species Stegodyphus dumicola. Next base: position 101,659,040 of record NC_140774.1, on the reverse strand, counting down.
ATATTCCTAGAGCTTTCAGCCAGCGCGCGCTATAAATTTCGTCACTCGTCTGTACTGCGATTGGTCTAAAGCTCCTTGAAGCCTTGTCCCCTTTCAGTAAAGTCAAATGGACCCACCCGCCCACCAACTGAGGACCACAGAATGGCTTTCTCCGATAAGTTGTGATGGGTTGTCCATACCAGTTTTTTTGAGTCAATATTGTTCGCTCAAATTGTAGAAAGATCCAGTGATCATAGAATAGGCGTCCTGAGGCGCTGTAGCCAAATCGAGTGCTGGTCACCGGTGATCCCCACAGCAGTCAACATGTTAAAATAAACCATCACAAGAAAAACAAAAAAGAAGTATAAAAGAACAAGAAAGGCGAGGAATGCAACCACCTTCAACATAATATCGTCAAGAGGAGGTATGTCGAATTTAATTATATTTCCTCTTCTAAAACAAAATCCTTGCTTTTCTGTATCCAGAATCAGCTGATGAACCATTTCAATATATTTTTTATCTTAATAGTTCACCTGAAAATTCTAGTCCTCCTCAAAGCGAAGGAAAATCATTAGAAATAATCTTCCAATTTAAAAATATTTTTCTAATCTAAAAAGAATCTTTCAAAAAAAAAATGTAGAAAAAATTATAATCCTGCAGTGGAAAATCTTTGAAAGTTCAAAATAATCTTAACACAAAACTTTACTAGAACCTCTTATCAAACAGCAGTAGCAAAGGAAAATAAGGGGGGGGGAAGTAAAATCATTAAAAATATCTTTTAAAAAGATTTTACTAGTCTAAAAAGAATATTTGATATTCTACATTTACAGGATTTTATCAAGTTAATTTAAATTTAAATTTTTATTCTTTCTGAAAAATTGGTTCTAAATTTCTTTCTTTGTATATTTACTGATCAATTTTTAGCAGCATAATGCAAGAAAATTTTTGGAAGGTTTATAAATTTTCCTTTAAAAAAAAATATTTGTATATACATACTCCAAACACATCTGTATACAGTGGAATACGTTTAACGTGAAAACGCTTAAGGCGAAATATTGGTTAACACGAAATAATGCAACGGTCCCGACAAACTACTATGTATTTTCATGCATTTTGTTTCTCTTACAACAAAAATTGCTTAACATGAAAAGGTATCCTTTCTGGAAATGAACAAAATACAGAAAACACTGGCATCGCAGGGGAGATTTAAGCGGGGTGTGAAATGAAAGAGAGGTGGTTTCACATTTCCTTAGAAAAGAGGCTAATTTGACTTTGAAATACCCTCGGAATAGCCTGTGATACAAGCCAGTTTTGTTTATCTATGCTACTTTTGCCTTCCACCTCTACAAACATCTCATCTCTCATCAGTTAGCTTTAGAATTTGGTGACGAGTACATGGTAGTGTGAGTAAAAATTAGTGAGTTTGGTGCATATGATGCATTGCATGGAATTCAGGGATTCTAAGGATGAATGAAAATTATTTTCATTACACACGATTCTCAAAAGTATCATTCTTTGGCGCCAAAAGAAATGGAGAAGTAGGATATTGAAACTGACAGGGTTGCCACTCAAACAGGAGAATGAAATTCCCTGACTTTTCCAGGTGTGTTTCAAGAAAATTCCAGTCTATCCATGTAATGTACGTTGGCTGTGCTAAGAGGTAAATTAATTATGGTATTACTTGTATTGTGTAGCAAATTCACTTAATTATTCAATAAATCCCAGAGGACATTTATTCTTAATTATTCTTGGTATACTTTGTTTGATAATTTTGTTTAGTTTTCCACTTAAGAAACTTAATAAAATTTAAGATATATACATTGGATAACAAATGTATGTTTTATTTAATTATTACTCATGATCATCACCAGTTCAACACGAGGCTAATCCGGTCCTTATAAATCACAACGCAATGCTAAATAGTTAGGTTAGATTTTAGGTAAATTTAATTTGCGTGAGGTATGTTCTTAAAAGGCATCTTAACACTTGAAAACACAAATATAATTATAATAGTTGTTGTTTTCTCCACTGAAGATTGAGATTAGAATCTTCCCAATCTGGAATAAAATAAGGCTTTTTTTGCAGACATTCTGCAGCTAAACGAAAGAAAGAAATCTATTTTAATAAATTGAGATATTTTATATTTATTTTGCAGCATACATAAGGAAAAAATATGTGCATTAAATTTCGTGATGGTATGTCATCATACTGCTATAATTAATTTTAGGATTATGCCAGAGAAAATTTCCTGAAATTTGGAAATATTATTTACTAATAATAAATAAATTTAGAGGGAAGAAGCAACATTAAATTATATGAATAACATAAAAATAATTACTTAAAAATTGAATTAGAATAATCAACGATATTTTAGCGAATATAGTTATATTACATGGCTAGCCTAGATGACTGATTACTATTTTTTATTTTACTGCAAAATGGCAAGGTATTTATTAAAAAGAAAAAAAAAAAGGTTTAAAAAGATTTTGCGGTAAAATTCTAGTATACGGTAAGGCTTTGGCACGATTTTGAAAATTGTCGCCAAGACCAAAATGACCCGTTTACTGCGCATCATGATGTCGCCAAATCCCATTATTATTCTAAACAAAGAACGTCTATGTAAAGAAGAAAAGGTTCCATACAAGTAAAATGCTATTACGCCGTTAGAATGCGGAGGGAAAATTTGCTAAGGGATTTGGCGACGGAACCTGGCGGCCAGAATTTCTCTCTTCGCGATGTGTACAGGAAATTGAGAAACACGTGTTAAGAAGAAACGCTCTTTGACAAAAACTACGAAAATCCGTTTTTAAAATTATTGCGAAAAATCCACGCAATAATTTTAAAAACGGATTTTCGTAGTTTTTTTTTTTCCCTGAAAATAACTAATCCATGAATTAATTTACTTGCGCCAAAAAATATTTTCTTTTCCTTTAGAGTTTAACCACTTGCGCTAAGACTAAACTTCACGGTAGGGGTGCAGTACGCTACAATATAACAAGCGGTAAAGTGTCTCATTTACGCCGCTCCGCATCTGCGAGTGCAATCCAGAGCTGTAACTCGAGAAATAAACAATCTCGTTGTTAGGCGACGTGTGCACCACGTTATTTTCATTTTTGCGATAAATGCTTATCGACGTGGTGTTCACGTCGCTCACGGTTTGAGACAAAAGCATCTCGACGTGCGGGGCACGTCTTTTTAGCGCAAGTCGTTCAAGAAATTTTAAACGATATTCATTTTATGAACTCTTGATAACGTGACCTTCGAACTTCGACACCGGTTTCGAGCTTCGGCGACAGATATGTCAGACATGCACAGCTGTTTCCCTCTATGATGGAACGGAGCCACGTCTGTTGCAGAGAGGTTTTCCTTCTTTACAATACATATTCTTTGATTCTAACCTCCATGGTACCGTATACTAGGATTAAACCCATTTTGTTTTATGCGAGAACAGGTACTTTCTTTAGTTCATGCACTGCACATGCGATTCTCGAGAATAGTGGAAACCAAAAGTTGCGGGAAAGTTGCTTTGCCTTTCTAAAAGACAATCAAATTGGAGCTGCGAAAATTGGCTCTATGCCAGCTACCCGAATGACACTCACGTGATACATAATTCGCCAAAAAAGTTATCTCTTCCGACGTCGGCGCAAAAATCGCTTTTTTTGGCGGCATCGTTGTATGAACTTCCCTGACTTTTCCAGACTTTGACAAAAATACTTAAATTCCCTGACTTTTCCCTGAATATTTTGGTCAATTTTCGAATTCCCTGACTTTTCCCGGTTTTCCAGGTAGCGTGGCAACCCTGAACTGAGCTGACACTTGATGAAATGTTTGAGAAAGTTTCTGTATTAATGAACTGTCCTACTGTCTATCGGAAGAATTTGTTGCAGTAGTTTACGATAATGTGTGTACAGCCCCAATTATGGCAGACAAAGTTATTTTAGAGTTTGTTCAAAGGTAAAAATATATCACTGATGCAGATTCTGATGATGAATAATGCAGTTCCTGTTCCCACATCATCTTAAATGAGGAACATCATAAAAAGTATGGACAATTATATAGACGCACATTCCAATGGTGAAATGAATAACAAAATATTCGACATTGAACAATTTGATGCTAAAAAAGACAATGCAAAGAAAAAAGATTATTTTCCCAAAACTCAATAAATGTTTTGTTTTTCAAAAAACTTGAAAATTTTGTATTAAATTCCATTAAGTTCTTGTGGATGTTTTTGTTTCATTGATTTTTATTAAAAATATGCATATATACATATCTATGTAAATAATGTGTACTCTAATAAGCTTAATTTCGTTGAATATATGTTCTTTTTTTTTTTTTCCCCTCAATATTCTTTAACACGAAAAAATATTTCAGTCCCCTCTGTTTTGTGTTAAATGATTTTTACTGTATATCTATTGCACATAAATCCCTTTCTTACATAAAATATAAATGTACGTATAAAATAACTAAATAAATTGTAAAGGAAGTTTAATTAGCAACAATGAAATCTTAAAAAAGTAGTATGAAATTTATAATGGCAAACATTAAAATAGATGAAAGTAAATAAAATTTAAATTATAGAATTTACTTTATAAAATTAATAACAAGTGGTTAAAATATGTATTTTAATTGCTTAAAACATGGAAGTTATTTGGCAGAGATTGTTGGATATAAAATTACAACTTCAAATTTTCAGATTACTATTGTTCATATTTAAAGTCTCAATTTGCAGTCTTAACAACCATTGTAAAAATAACTCGTTATCATATTCCAAAGATCAGCAGCATACATTTTTTTCAAAATCGTGCATAATATTAAATATTGGCTTTTAATAGTCAAGTTGATACAAATAAGATGAACTGTTTTTATGGTTTTAGACTAGTAGTTTATTCTTCCATTCACTTATTACAGTATTTCATTTTTTATATGCTCGACTATCCAAAATTTCAAGAGCTTTCCGGATATCTTTTAGTTGAATTTTTACTGTACACACATTTCAGTATTTATATCGTCAAAATTGCACAGACACACACTTGAACTGAATTTACTTTTACAGCTAAACACAGGAACTGGAAAACAAAAAAGTACGTATTCGGAGATTGTATTTCTTTTTCGTTCATGAAAATCAAAGTTCATTACATAAACATGCAATCACACTGCACAAGCATGTATGGAAATTCTTAACACATTTAGTACTCCTGATAATTGATTACACATTTAGTAAATAAAATAGAAAATATTTTAATGTATAACAAATGAATAAAGTTATAAAACAGAGCATAATACTACAGTTACGAAGATACTTAATGTTATAAAAGTTAGGTAATTTTAGTTTTTCACCAAAGCAATGAAATATTTTGATAATTATGAAGTTCCTTGTATATCTTTATAAATAAACTTTATTGCTGTTTTAAGCATTTAAACAACTGTCCAAGTTATTTTAATACTTTTGAAATATATACACTAAAAGAAACATTAAAATTTAATTAATCTATTTGTCAACCTTGATTTTGGTATAAAAGTCTGCAGAATGCTTCGTAGTTTTTAAGCACACAGAGGCACTGCAATTCTTTCTTATTCCTTAATCTAAAGTTTTCTGCAAGTTTTTTTTTTTTTTTTTTGGAAATTTGTTTGGCGAAATTTTGGAGCGATAAATGAAAAATTATGATAACCTTGGTAACCCTAAATACTGAGCTTCAAACAGCCATTTCTGTCCACGTAACTTAAACGAATTTGATAGGTATCAGAGCTTTGATGGCAGGAAAGATAAATTGTGTGTTTTTCTTAAAGTTACTTTTGTGTTAGGAAAGCACAACATTTAAATTTTTTTTTAAAAAGCCAAATTTTTGATAGTTAAAACTGGTGCTTTTAATATTACATCACATGAGTCTTGACATTTTTTCATATGTCAACTCTGCATATTCTTATAAACTCCACCCCCCCCCCCAAGGAAAAAAAAAAAACACATTTTCAGTAGCATGAGGTAAACTCTTGGTGTTTCCTTTGCTAAGGAGATCAAAATTACCATGGTCTAAAAATACTTATTTACCTCATATTAGAACTAAAGGGATGTGTAATTGCATGAATTCATAGGTTCAAATCAAGACCAAAATCAGGTTTCATTATTGCTTTTATAACATGAGGTAAACTCTTGGTGTTTCCTTTGCTAAGGAGATCAAAATTACCATGGTCTAAAAATACTTATTTACCTCATATTAGAACTAAAGGGATGTGTAATTGCATGAATTCATAGGTTCAAATCAAGACCAAAATCAGGTTTCATTATTGCTTTTATAACATTTTCATAATTTGTCTGACTATAAAAAATATAATGTTGCTTAGATTATGGAATATATTGCTTATAATTTAGAGTTCTCAAATTTTGTAAATCTTACAACCTAACAGCTGTATGTGAATAACCTTCACTGAGTATTATTACTTTTATTAATAGTATGTTGACATAACAGTTGACTTTTTATTTTAAATTTTATGCAAATTTTCTACATTACTTAAACATTTTATCTAACAGAAATCTGAATTTTTTGTAATAAAAACTCTATAATAAAAGTAAGAGTACAATTTATATATAAAAATTTGACTACATGGGAAACACTAAGATACTGATTTCAATGTCTTTAAATGTTATTATCATAAAGTTTAGATATATTCTTATTAAGTTAAGATATACTTTTATTCTATTATAAAGTTTAGATGTACAGAACAGAAGGCACACTTTGTGCTTACGACTCAGTCAACCACTTGTGGCATGATAACAATTAAATTCAAATAAATTTGTAGCCCAAAGGCTGCACAAATCAATTTAATGCAAAGTTGGTTAAAAACTTAACTGGCATGGAATTCAACTATCAGCAATTATAATGCAAGGCTGAAGACTACAAATCTTTTCTTATCTAGCAACCTATTAATGTGTCCTCAAAAGGCAAAACACAGTTTGTTTTACAAAATAAAAACTTCATTTGGATTCTGGTGAGAAAACGGATGGAGGAAATTAACAGTAAAGATTCCAAGCATAAAATAACTCTGGTTACAAAATAAAGGAATGTTACAATATACTTTGTTCCCTGATTAATTATTCAGTACATGAAATAGTGTAATGCATTTTTGTATTTAGTTTATTTAAATGCTTTCCAAAACTGACAGGATTTTGCAAACATATTGACCATATTTTTCGACCTATAGATGCAACACTTCTTCTCTTCAGAAGTAAGATTTAGAATTAAGAAATAAGAAAATAAGAGAGAATTATGAATAGAAAATAAATACATATGCTGGCTAGCAGAAGAAGGATGCCTTCATAAAGTACTTTTTAAGAGAAACTGGCTCAGATTCACATTACATCTACGGAAAACTACTAAAACTCCCATATAGCCAGCCTGAACTACCATTGTTCAGTGGCTATCACTCCACCACTAGTGGATTCCAATGACTGTTCGAATTTTTCACAGAAATTATCATTTACAATGATTGTTGTATTATTACCACTGGTACAAAATTTACTCATTATGATAATTTAATTTTAGCTTTTAAATTATAATCATAAATTACTTGTAATAAATTGAGGGATTAAAAAATACACACTTCTTAATATTTTTACCATTTACAAAATTTAATCATAAAAAATATTTCTAACACTGGTACAAAACTTGCCCATTATAATTGAATTTGATGTCCTTCAGTTTGAAATATTTTTTTTTATTTTCTTTTAATAACAGCATCTAAGAAACTAAAGTAACATATACTAGTTTGAAATGCATTTTTTAACCTTTTGTAAATTTCATTATTCATAAACATAAAAATTAACCTTTTGTAAATTTAAAATATTAGCTAAGTACTAATATAAAAAAATATAAATATGAACTAACTACTTAAAATATTAATGTTTAATACATTATATTTTGTAATTAAAAATATTAACATTTTGTAAATTTCATTACTCATAACATAATAATTGTCATAAATTCATTTACAGTAGTGTTTCAAGAATTTATCATAGCAGTACTTGAAATATTGAAAATTAGAGAAAGACTGTTTATTCTGATTAAGAGCTTATTTTTTAGGATTGTTGTTTAGTCTAGATCGGGTTTTGTTGACAATCCGCCATTTTTTTCCGATCTTCAAAACCGGGTCTACCTTTGCGACCGAAGTTTGTCGCCAAAAGGACCAATACTAAAGCTGTTACTTTTTTTTTTTTTTTTTTTTTTAATTTATTTATTTATCAAAATATCTGTGTTGGCACACATACAATTTTTGTATAGTGACTTCAGATGTGGATAAGTTTTGCGACTACTCGTTTGTTTTACTGGCTTCGCTGAATTTTGCGATGAATGCATCACATTTATTGCGGAGTCTTCCAAATTTTTCATACTGTTAATGCATCAGCAGTGAATTATTCTCCTCTTTCCTCAAGTACACTACGGCGATAAACAATAACCATTCACTAAAGATTTTGCTTAAATTTCCACTCATAATAATTTAAATTGCGAAAAATCTCACAATTAGCACCCAAACACTCTAATCAACACCATGACACCACAATTCTTTCGAAAACGCGCGGTAGTAGTCAAAAGTGGGGTACGCCGTTTTGCCAGGTGAAACTAGTCGATATTTCCGTGACGTCAAAAATTCGAAAAGTGGGGTAGGGTTTGGAAATACGCGGAGCCGTTCACAGCCATCCCTGTTTTGAGCCGCTAGTCTTTTGGGATCATGAATCTGATCCTCCCGTCTTACGCGCATCTCAGTTTGCGCATCATGTGACGTTAACAGATACGTCGAAAATGTGTCTGTTTACATTTTGCATTTGACTTCGTGCGTTTTATGCTTCGTTAGTATGTGAATTTTGCTTTCACATATTTATAATGAACTGAAGAATCTCTCAATAAAAGACCCTTCTCACGGCCAAATACTTAGGAATATTGTGAGGATTCTGCTTCAGAATATTAGAATATATAGCACCAATTTAAATGAGCTGGGTGGTGATATCAATGATCATTCAAGACAATAGATCTGAAATTCACATTTCCGCTTTGATTACGATTGGTAACATCTTTCAGAAAACTGTAATTTCAAAATCTTACAACTGTTCTATTTGCAAAAAGTGTTTTTCAAATGCCAGCAATTTATAGCATCATTTGAAGAACATACATTCCAATAAAAAGCATATTTCTACTGCTGAAATATTTAATTCCAATTCAGATCATGCATTTTATAAAGTCGTCAATGGTAATTCGATTTCATATACTTTTGCTTCAAAATCCAGTATAACGTCAAAAAAGTTTTAGCTGCCCTGATTCCAAAAAAATGTTTCTCAAGTAACAGCAATCTAAAATGTCACTGCATGAAATTGCATATATCACAACAAACAACATTACTCAAAGCAAGTAAAAATAAAGTTTTCCAATTTAAATGCAGTTTATATAGTCGTCAGTTCAACAATAATAAAAATTTATTATTTTCACAATCAGATAGTGCATTTACTGCCCTTGAATGTTCATCATTAAAAAATTATATAAATGCACATTATGTAATGAAGGTTTTCCAAAGGAAAACTTTTCATTACATTTTCAAATGGAATATGAAATAGTCATTGAAAAAGAAGAGAGAGATTTCTCTGTGTTTAATGATTTCATGTTGTGAAAGGAGAATTTTGAAATGGAAACATAATCTAAATTTTTTTAATTTACAAAGAAACATGACCCATTACATGTAAAAGATATTTATTTTGTATGCCATCATTCAGGACATTATTTTATATCTAAAGTGCAAGGCATGGGACATTTAAAAATACAAGGGAGTAACAAAATTAATGCTTATTGCCCAGTAAGCCAGTTTAATAATGGAAAATGTACTGCTTATATAGAAAAACCCATTGTAAGTCATAGAAAGGGTATAGGGCATCTGTCTCTTACAAAATTAGATCGGCAGTTATACCATTCTAATGTTAATTTATGTAACTTAAATTGCTGGAAAAGTATCTTTTGATGAAATTTTAGATAAAATTCAAGATTCTGTATATGATACTGCATCTTTTGACAAAGAATGATTTATGGAATATTGAAAATTCGGTACTCTTCCATTATCAGAACCAGAATCAGAAATGTATGCATGTATGGCTGGATGGATGTGTTCATGTATGCATATATATGTGTACATATGAATGTATACATTTCTGAATCTGGTCCCAGTAACAGAAGTGTACCGAAAATTCTTATAATCCACAATCAAATGCTGTAAGGCATAAAAATGATTGTATAAATGTTAATGAAATGCCTGGGGTTAATGAAATTACTAGTGAGGATAACAACTCTATTTTATTTTATAAGCCTTAAAATAGAATTTTAGAAAGTTATCCTGAATTTTAAAATGATGATTTCACATTAATGAAAATGAATGACTCCCAGAGGCACTTTCTTCAGAAGTTGGGATCAGACTATATATGTATAAATGGTATACATAGGTTGAACGGTTACAGAATTGAATTAATCACACTGCTTTTACTTGATGCTTTGCTTCACGGCTTTCCCTGTGCATTTATTATTAGAAACAGAACTGAGCAGGAAGTTTTGTCTGTTTTCTTTGCACATCTGAAAGATAAAGTCAGTTAATACCCGAAGTATTTATGAATATGAATACAAGCTAGTTTTGGCTCACCAGCGGCCGAACGGTAAAGTCACTGAACGCTGGTAGTTTGGTCCGAGGTTCAAGTCCCTCAAACGGGGTGTCTGCATGGGCATTTCCATGTTTTTCCCCATGTGTAATATGTATACGAGTCTGTTTCCCTTAGAATGTCCTCCACAAAGGCATCCCTCCCCTTAGGCAGATGGCCATCAAGTGCTTTGCCATAATAAAATAAACCAAACCAACAAACTAGTTTTGATTAAAAAGTCTTCCATGAAGGTATTTCTTCCCCCACATGATCTTTGCCATATTCCAGTTCCAACAATCAAATCAACACATTGTTATTTAACTACTTAATTTGAAGATTTTTGGGCCCACCAGCGGCCGAGCAAGCGATAAAGTCGCTGAATACTAGTAGTTCGGTCTGAAGTTCGAATCCCGTGAACGGGCTGGCTGCATGGGCGTTTTCGTGGTTTTCCCCATGTGTAACGTGTATAGGAGCCAGTTTTCCATAGAAGGTCCTCCACGAAGGCATCCCTCCTCTTAGGCAGATAGCCCTCGAGGCTTTGCCATAATCACACGCACACATTTTGAAGATTTTATAGCAGATTATGAAATATACAATATTATATTGATGCAAAAATATATTTTTTACTCAATTCTGGAGGAGGGGGCAAGTGTTCATTTTCCCGTTTCCTGCAGATTCCTAGAGTCTAGCATTTTCAAACCTAAAACATGATAACCCTAAGTAACATATCACCATCATTGGTACGCATTAGAGCAAACAGATCACTAGAATTTGCATATCTTCTATGTCTATTTGCTTCAATATTAAATCTGCTTCAATATTAAGTCTGTAATAGTTAATGTGAGAGGCTTGAAATAAAGCAGTATGCATGATTGATTAGAGCTCATATTAGCAATATCATTATTGTTTAGAGCCTGTTCTCTGGAAGTAATTTACAGACTTGCTGGGAATTTTATTAAAAATGATATACTTTTCAGTAGTTGCTGCGTAAAAAGTAAAAGCCGTGTGTTGGCCATCCCTGGTGTAGGACGGTAAGGATAAAAATTGCCTTTCTCTCGACATGTTGCAATGCAGTGAATATAACTGAGCTTTAACTTCAAATATCTTGAGTTATACTTTGTGCAGCAAATGAATGACATATGTGTTATCCCTGTTTCATTCTTACTTTTAAGCAATTCTACTGCAGAACGTAGCTTGAGAGTTATACACCAGAAATATGAAATACTTGTCAGCTGGACTAACACCACAGATTTACACCAGTGGACAGGGCCGTCCCTAGGCCATTGGCTGCCTGTGTACTTTCCTAAGAATACAGTGCCCAAATTTTAAAAAAAAATTCTTAATGATTAGTTGAATTTTTATTTCATACTCACTAAGTACTTATATGTGACAAATTGTATAAAAAGTATTTACATGTGACAAGTACAATGAATTAAAAATATTTAGTCGTGGTATCGCGAGTGTTCAGCTGTTGCATAATTTTACAGCTGCACCGCGCTAGGAACGGCCCCGACAGTGGAAGATAACCATGTTCAAATCATGACAAAATTACTTTGGCAACAACACAATCAACTGGCTATTAAATTGCTGGTGAAGGTTACTTATCAAGTTCCTATAATTAATAAATACCCTCATTCAGGACTTAATTTCTAAACTTAGAAGTGCCAGAAATTTCTAAACTTAGAAGTGCCAGAACCCTATGCTAAACTGTCAGCAAAGGGGAAGAAAAGTAAATAAATAAATAAAATGACTGTTACAATCATTAATAATTTAAAAATTAAATAGTTAATTAATACCAAATTAATTCATTATTATTTAATTAATATTAACAATTATCAATTATTTTTAATTAATGATTGTTATTTAATTAAATAAATTATTATTAAAAAACTAAATTATTAAAGTAATTAAAATTAAGTAAAATGTAAAGAGATAAATTAAAATTTAATAAGCGATTTGTAATACAGTTTTACTGCAAAAAATAAAATTTTTGAGATCAAATTTTTGTTCAGTTGCATAAAAGAAGTGCCGGAGCCTTTTTATTTAGGCCTCCGGCTATATTTATGATTTATTCCAAAAACTAAGAAGTACCGGAGCCAGGCTCCGGTGCAATTTAAGCTCTGTCTCTATTAACTTTTTAAAAAACTTACACATTTAGTCATTATGAATATCTTAAACTTCCATTAAGTTATAAGGTTATTCTTGGTCTAATAATGGAATTTTAGTCTTATAACCCTAATATAATTATCACTTGAGATATTATGACAAAGCTTTATGAAAGATTTTAAAACAACCTTTTTATTTAAACTGAACTTTTAACAAAACAGAGCATGGCCTGAACTTAGAGCATAACCACGGCTAGTGGCGATGCAAATAAATGCGAACAATCAAATAAATGAAAAATGTTGATCAGTAGTCTAAGACTACATAGTTAATTATTAAGCTAGCCACTAATTTACTGGCACATCAGATTAAAGTATCGGTGGCATGAGAACACAAAGCTGATACTTTTAATTATACTAGAGCTGGAAGAATCTGACCATCCAACACAGATGCCAGAAACGCTCTCTAAAGATCCAAAATCCTTAATTTAAATAACGGAGGTAGAAATAAGAGGAGAGGTCTTAACTGGTTTTCCTCGTGTACTGCCCTGAAGCAGTAGTGCACCTCTCGTGGAAACCAAACTATTCAGTGACTATCCATTAAGATCAATAGGTTTTAACATAATCGGCGGTAAACATTTTGTAATTACATCGTAAATATACATATAAATATATATATTTTCTTTTTCCGTAATACTTCAAAGTCATAAGTATGTAAAAAGAAAATATTTTAAAACAATGTTTTATTCTGAGCGGAATTAAATGCTATACTTTCCCAGAAAAGTTTAATTTGAATGAAATATTTTCACAAGTTCTTGTTAATTACATTACAAAGAAATTTTAAGTTAATTTGATTTTATTTGGTTAATGATTACAAAAATTAAGATCAAAGTTTATTATAATACTAAAATCAAAATTATGCATTATTTCTTTCCTATTTACAGAGCTTCTTCCTGAAATACCTTCTCAAATGCAGAATGATTTTTCAGCTTCTGAGGCATCCTTTAAAAATCAGAGTTACTTTATAATTAATGCTCAGTTCGGTTAATTTCAAATTAGAGCAGCGGTTATTTCCATAGTAAAATACGTTAAATATTGCTACTGATTTCCATGTACTTAACTTTCTATGAGTATTTTTGAAATGGATTAAAAAAGTTTATTTTTAATATTGTTTAAAACTTGTAACTGATTTATTACAAAATGTAAGGAAAGAATTCTTTTGATACTTACAGTCAAAAGTCTTTAATATGGACGTCCATAATCCGGAATGATCTATAATCCAGACCTCAAAGCTACAAACTTTCTGCGCATGCGTCAACACAGAAATTATGGTTTCATATTTTTAATTGTATAATTTCTGCATGCCATCTTACCAGATTTAAATTTATGATCTATAATCTGGAAAAACCCCTAATCCGAAATCACTGAAGTCCCGACGAGTCCGGATTAAAGACTTTTAACTGTATTATATTTTTTATATCCTTAATTTCAACAATGCATATTCTAAAAATTATTTTTTACTAATTCCTTAAGTACACATCTGTCTACCTCACTTTTATGTACTTTGTGTGTTTCTGGACAAGTCATGGACACTGCTCATCTGGACATGTGCTAAGCACTTTAATGGTCAGCCAGGCATTTGATAGATAAAATTAAGTACACATCTTGTAGACTGTGCTTTACAGCACTTTTTAACAGATTGCTTTCCAGTATGAATAATTCTTGCTGAAATAGCAAATAAAAAATTCCTGCTCAAAAATTTCAATTTATGTTTACAATTAAATGTTAAGGTTATTATATATTTAAATAATATTTATAATCATTATAAATTTAGATATATTTAATAACTAGATTTCTTCACAATAACGTTAACAGGAGTTTATGAAAGAATAAATCCTTCATTTCCAAATACATTTATAATAATTTAATAAATATTTATGTATTTTATGCTTTTTACAAGGATAATGTATACTCATATATTTCATATTTTTCGAAATGTGCAAATCTTAAATTTCTGTGTATTTACTATATTTTTCAAGTAAAGTAATTAACAGTAATGTAGCATATATCAGAATTTTTTACATATGAAATATGTATAAATTGAATGAAAATTAGATGTATTATTTTTTAATATGCACTCAAACTTCAGTTTTGCCTTGAAATTCCTCCATGAAGGCATATTTTCCTTTAGGCATATAGCTCTTGCATTCCTTACCTTATTTAAAAAGATTAACCTGACCTATGTGCCTAATTACAAAGTATTTAAACATCCATAATTTTATATTTACACTCAGCCATCAAGTTTCAAACTTTTGACTCAAAACATGTGTTTGGATACATTCATTATGAAATTCAAATTTTTTAGTAAACATATTTTCGCGTAGCATTCAATACCTTCCTTGGCGATTATGCCCAGTTTAATAATTCTCTGATAATATAATAAATAACAACTTTCCATTTCACATTTAAACATTAATCTCATTGTCATCGGATCACAATCTTGATTTCCTTACTCTGCATAATATTGCTTCATTTTTTAAAACAGTTAAAACGACTAATTGATCTGAATTCACAAATGCATACATTATACAAGTAATTAAAAATATATAAATTATACAAATTTTCACACTTAATACTATTTAGATGTAAGGAAACTGAGGTTTAAAGAGTGTTATATTTTTCCGAAATTTTGACATTTTAAATGTATCTTAAGGTATTTTTCATTCTTTACGCATAACATGAACATTTTGCTAAAATCTATATTTTTGTTATCCAGTAGCTTAGAATTTCCTAAAACAAATTTATAATCAAAATCACTGTTGCAAGTTATTGAAAAATAACCAACACATAATTTTTACATAAATGCCCAACTGTACAAAGTACTATTATCCATTCAACAATTGAATGTTTCTTTTATGTAGAAGTGTCCCCCGTTTTCGATTTGTGTTGAACTGTCATGTGTGGAAAAAACACTACAGTCAAAAGTCGTTAATCCGGACTCGTCGGGACTTCGGCGATTCCGGATTATCGATTTTTCCGGATTATAGATCATCAGTTTAAATCTCGTAAGATGGCATGCAGAAATTATAAAATTAAAAATATGAAACCGTAATTTATGAAATAAAGAACAGTTATGATCTAAAGGGTATCAAAATTTGCAAAAAGAAAAAGCTTAATATTTATTTGTTTACTTAAATAAACATTTCTTTCAATGTAAGTTGTTTAAGTTTTGCTTCGTTTCATGTGATAATACTTTCTCTTTAATTCTATTAAACAGACATAATTTCTTGTTCAGTTACAAAGTTCCGCTGTTCAAGTCCTATAATTGCTGTGTCAAGAACACCGACTAATTTGTCAATCGAAATTTTTTCGTTTTCAATAACCTCTGTCACTTTTCTTCGCTATCGGAAGCGAATTATAATGACGAGGAACTTGTTTTAAATCATATCAAAGACGGAGCATATCGAGATGAAATACTACATTTGGTAAGGAATTATAAGCCAAATAAAATAAAAACATCTGATCTTCAATTATAAGCCAAATAAAATAAAAACTTCTGCGCTGAAGATAAGGATAGTGTTGACAGATCAACTTCCAATTCATTACGTGCCCGCCGGCGCGTTCCCCCCGCCGAGCAGCGTGAAATTGATAAACAGATTTCGAATTTCAAAACATACTTTCGCTTTAGATCCTTTACATATTAACAAATATATATCGGAAATTCTATTTGATATAATCGAAAGTTTAAGCTTACTTTTATAAAATTGCTCTTACAGTCTGCAAAAAATAATAAGCCGGATCCAATTCGAAAATTAAGGAACAACGCAATCATCAACATTAACTGAAATAGAGAATTAGATAATTTTAGCTTATACGTCCATTATACATAAAACGCGCACGCGAAAACGTATTCTGCACTTGCGCACACTCATGTGTGCAGTCGTAAAAGGTCTTACGCGCA
This sequence comes from Stegodyphus dumicola, assembly GCF_044657685.1. NCBI lineage: Eukaryota > Metazoa > Arthropoda > Arachnida > Araneae > Eresidae > Stegodyphus > Stegodyphus dumicola. Next base: position 101,642,335 of record NC_140774.1, on the reverse strand, counting down.
CGCGTAAACGCCTATGCGCATGTGTCAACGCGGCGCATGCGCAGAAAGTTTTTAGTTTTGAGGTCCGGATTATAGATCACTCCGAATTATGGGTGTCCGAATTAACGACTTTTGACTGTATCAAAGAGCTCTGGATGTAAAAACAAAAAATACTGCCTCTGGAGACAGTAAGTGAAAATACATGCAAGATCGAAGTACTGTAGGCAGTTCAGGTAGAATGTTATAGCTAACATTCAACCTGAAATGGTCTTTACTAATATCTCAACTATGAACTAGCAATAAAAATGTTGCAAATTTACTAACTGTAGTCTACTACTATACTGTTATGTTACATAATCCTTAGCCATTGAAAGGCTCCTCAACGATAAAATCACAAATATCTGAATTATTAAGTAAACTGCAGCTATGGCTCTTACAGTTATTTTAAAATTAGATACTTCTATTTAATCTTCATGTCTATTAATTTCATTTTAAAATCCAGGTTGATGTATGTTTTTTAAGATAAAACACAGAGCTTCAATGATAATTCTGAGCACCTTGTTCTCCAGCTGTTACACAGACAGTCGCTTCATTGGCAGCAACCATCCAGTAAGATGATGTACATAAAAACACGTTATTCATGGATTGATAAACCTCTTTATTTTAGTACTGAGTAGTGAATCATGTTTAGTTACAGAAAGAATTCTTATACTTTCTTTGTCAACCTTGTCCTTGACATATAATATACCTCTTTTAAAATGATAAATTATCACAAATAATACTTAGGTATTATTAGCTTGACATTGTAAATATATTGAGAATAACATGATGAATATGAATGTCTAAAGTATTTATTTTTTCCAAAAAGTAACAGTTTTTTCAAAGAAATTGACTTTAATTTTCTTGTTTTCACACTATTGTAATAACAATTTAATGCATTTGTCTCACATGCACGACTTAATGATATAATTAAAATACAGTACAGTCAGGATATATGGAAAAACAGTGCACTTCATTGCTCTTGTACAGATGATGAAATGTCAATAATTTAATTCATAGTTGAAATGCCAGTTGTAACACCAACTTATCACATAGCTGATGCAACAGAATGTGCTCATATGTGTCGTAAATAAGCTTTTTAATACACTTTAACGCATAAGCTTAGTATAAGCAATAAAGAAATTTCAGGAACAAATAATAGCCACTCTCTATCATGGTCCTGTGATTACCTGCTAAGAAATAAACTAGCATAACATATATTTCCTCATTATTTGCACATGTTTTAGCAATAATTTACAGAAGATAGGCATGCTTAATTAACAACAATCATAGGTAATATTTCATTATTATTTAATGTATAAATTTAATTTAATGTTTAATGTATAAAAAGAAATAAACTCTTTTAATGAAAAGTGCACTACTTAATAACTTTCATTAGCAAAAATTTTATTTTTTTATCTCCAAGCATAAATTAATTTTTTTAACAATTTTTAACAATGAAAGTTATTAAGTAGTGCACTTTTCATTAAAAAAGTTTATTTCTTTTTATACATTAAACATTAAATTAAATTTATACATTAAATAATAATGAAATATTACCTATGATTGTTGTTAATTAAGCATGCCTATCTTCTGTAAATTATTGCTAAAACATGTGCAAATAATGAGGAAATATACGTTATGCTAGTTTATTTCTTAGCAGGTAATCACAGGACCATGATAGAGAGTGTCTATTATTTGTTCCTGAAATTTCTTTATTGCTTATACTAAGCTTATGCGTTAAAGTGTATTAAAAAGCGTATTTACGACACATATGAGCACATTCTGTTGCATCAGCTATGTGATAAGTTGGTGTTTTTTAACAAACACCGATTTATTAATTGAACTGTATTTCACTGTAGATCAAATACAGATGTAATACAATTTCATCCATTCTCAACACATGACGCAAATTTCAAAACCACAAAGTACTTCACGTAAATAAACAAAATTTCACGAAGTGCACGGCAGCATATGCGCAAATTGAGATGCGCACGGGAGGATCAGATCACGATCCCAAAAGTTGCCTTCTCTCCATAGACGCTAGTCACATTGGAGGCATGTTCATGCGCAGATGATCTCTGCGCAACCAGTCGTACGTTTAGCATTTTTACCATGTTTGAGCTAGCCGTCCGACGTCGTACGGGTAGACACTTCCCAACTTATATCAACAAGAAAATAAATATTAATAAAATAAAACAGATTTATGTGAATTCAATGATTTCAGTTTATGCGCGTTTCATATTTATGAATCTCAAAGAAATTACCTTGAATTAAGCTGAATTACAGAAATATACATATATAAATTTTTGGAGATATCTTTTCACATGTTCAATTGTGTAATATTTTATTTACATTTATCGCTATACTGCCAGAAATTTGTAAGCTTATGCAAAAACATTTTAACAACAGAAAGTTTATCTCGATCAAATGCACAAATTATATCCGCAACAGTTAACAAAACTTAAGAATGAATAGTAATTAATACATAAAGAAAAGCGTTGCTTTATTTAACACCTTCACAATTCATAAAAATAGTAACAATTGATTTCTTACTTTTCATGAAAATTATAAAACGAATTATCTAAGCGTCCAAATTATACAGTTTAAATCCTAGCATATATCATTGTATGTTAAGGAACGAAGATACCAGATGTAAGCAAAAACATTAAAATGTATTTAACATGTTTTGATTATTATTAAGTCATTTTTGTCACATCTGGAAAGAAAACAACATGACATTGTGATATTTTTAACATACTTATAAAATTACATAAAAAAAAAGAAAATCAATACTTACGAGTGAACAGTAATCCCAGGAATATTTTTCGAAAATCTATTTGTGCATCCATATGCAATATAAGCTGACATGCTTCAAAAAGAAAAGGAAAAAAAAAAAAAAAAAAAAATGTTGCAATTACAGACTTCCTTGCACAAGTCACAGCGATAACAGTAACATGGCCGTCAAGCTTCACTGTTTAAAATGAACCTTCCCTCCTTGTATTCTAACCAAGGAGGTTAGAATAGAAGGAGGGAAGGTTCAACTCAAACGGTGAAGCTTGGCGGCCATCTTCCTGTTATCACCGTGACTTGTGCAAGGAAATCTGTCATTGCAACATTTTTTTCTTTTCTTTTTGAAGCATGTCAGCTTGTATTGCATATGGATGCACAAATAGATTCTCGAAAAAAATTCCGGGCATTATTTTTCACACGTAAGTATTAATTTTCTTTTTTATGTAATATGACAACTATGTCAAAATATATCACAATGTCATGTGGTTTTCTTTCCAGATGTGAAAAAAAAGGACTTAAAATAGGTTATTTAATATAACTATAATCAAAATATATTAAATACATTTTAATGCTTCTGTTTATAGCTGGTATCTTCGTTCCTTAAGATACAATGCTATATGGTAGGATTTAAATTGTATAATTTGAACGTTTTAGTTAATTCGTTTTATAACTTTCATGAAAAGTAAGAAATCAATTGTTACTATTTTTATTAATTGTAAAGGTGTTAAATAAAGCAATGCTTTTCTTTATATATTATTATTCATTTTTTAAGTTAAGATAAACTGTTCTGTTGTTAAAAATTTTTTGCATAAACTTACAAATTTCTGGGCAGTATAGAGATAAAATTAAGTAAAATATTTACACAATTGAACATGTGGAAAGATGTATCCAAAAACTTATATAGGTGTATTTCTGTAATTCAATCAAAGGCAGTTTCTTTGAGATTAATAAATATGAAATGCGCATAAACTGAAATCATTGAATTCACATAAATCTGTTTTATTTTATTAAGATTTATTTTCTAACCTAAGCAAATTCGTGAAATATGCAGAAACATCATTTTTGAAAGGCTTTAATGTTATGCGCATGCATTTAGATTTCGAACTATTTCTTAATAATTTGCTGTACATAGTAAATTATGGATATCATCTTTATTACTTTAAAACAAAAATTCAACAATAGCGAAGGATTTCATTATAAATTTAAGATATTTTTACTGGAAAATAAATGCACGGAACAGCTTAGAAACACGTACATGTCACTGCCGTAATGCAATGTTTTGAAGTCACAAACATGGACGCCGCTTGTTCGGCGGAGTTTCATTCCCCGATAGTGGAGGAAACTGCGAACCCTCCCTCCTTCTATTCTAACCTCCTTGATTCTAACCTTCTTGGTTTGTGTCCGTGGTTTGTGGCAACGTTCTTTTCACATGTGCGCAGAGAGGCTGAAAAAATTTGTTAGATGTTGTTAATATAAATACTTTATTATTATAAAATATGGATCGCCAAAGTGGATACCTAAATATTTTTCCGTCTGTGGATCCTAATATGATGCAATGTGAGTATTTGATTTTAGCGTAGTTTTATGAACAGCATATGATAAAATTTTCAGCAAGATCATGATATACATTACGTAATCTGGAAATTTACTTTTTAATTTATGAATAATTAAACTTTTGGGGTATTGTTCAAAAAATTAATGCTTTTCTTTTATATAATTCATTTTAATCTGTATGATATTAAAATGCAGCAATTTAGACATGTAGTGAGGCAAATACATGTTATCCGGCTCCACTCGCCCAGTTAATACAAACACGGAAACATGCCAAGGTATCGCATAGCTCAGACCATTTCTCTCAGTTTAAACATCATAAATAAGAAAAGGTTATGTGGTAAGTGGAAAATAAAGAAATACTTTATTTAATAAATGTTACGTTTACTTTATGTAGTTTTCACAGGTAGCATATTGGGATCTTTACATTATGGTAACTTGGCGAAAATTTGGCGACCAACTCTCCTACAGCAACCCTCTATTTTTTTTCCCCCCGCCGCCATTTTGTCTTCACGAAGTAAAGACATGTTTCTTTTCTTTTTATCTACTGAACACTTCTTCCAACAATCTACTAGCCGAATTACACTTATGCTAGAAATTTTATCTAACAAAACTGCTTAATCATGACAAATATTCACTGCAAAATTGGGAAAAAGTGCACAATACCATACTCCTTACGCGTTTTTCAAAATAACACATACACATAAACCATGTACACGCCGACTTATTTTTACTTAAAAAAACATCCCAGAATTGCACAAAAATGGCATTGCGCACACTCTTCACTATATCCATGTACACTGCTTTTTTCTCATAAATTAGAAAAATTTCACGAAAATACATGACAATTTTCTCAATCTTTAAACCCGGTAAAAAGAACATATATGAAATTACCTGATCGCGAAAAAGTATTTACCCTTTACAAATATGAACATTTCCACATATAAAATAAATAAAATATCCAAAAACTTTTACCTCTAAATCATCTATTACATTATACACGTCACCAACGAATTCATACCGCAAGCATTACAAATACTTAGTATCAAATATTTAAATTATTTCCATGCACGTTTATTTCAACTTAAACGTATACCAAATTCCTACAAACATAAAATTCACAAAATAACTATCATTTAATTAAAATATCACTAAACCATGTACACGTCGACTTATTTTTACTTAAAAAAACATCCCAGAATTGCACAAAAATGGCATTGCGCACACTCTTCACTATATCCATGTAGACTGCTTTTTTCTCATAAATTAGAAAAATTTCACGAAAATACATGACAATTTTCTCAATCTTTAAACCCGGTAAAAAGAACATATATGAAATTACCTGATAACGTATACCAAATTCCTACAAACATAAAATTCACAAAATAACTATCATTTAATTAAAATATAATTAAATTCAGAAACACTATTTAAAATATAAATAAGCACATACATTAAATTAATAAAAATTACCTTACAATCCTAATTACTTTAAACTAAATCATTGCTAATAACAATTTTCCCAATAATACCAAATTCCTTTACTTCCACCTTACATTTAGAACAATGCATAAAAATAATATCCTCAAATAATTAAAAATACTAACTTACCTAATCTTCTTCAGAATCTTGATTACGTGTCCGATAAACCGTCACCAGGTTTCTTGCACCGCCATTCAAACTGTCTGTAATATCCTTCCTTTCACACAATCTCATTTCATTCCCACATATCGGACATTCATACTTATCCGCAATTAAGCAATTCTTTTCAATTACACATAAACGCAATAAAAATTTTGGATTTACTTTATATACGGCCATGCGATCCAAATATTAAACAACACTTTTTCACAGAGCATAAGATGAAACTACTGCTATAAAGTACAGCAGATATTTTTACAAATATACCCCCTTTTCCGATTAAAGATAAGTGATTCATCCATTAATGTCACATGACATATCTCAAGATCTCTCATTTCCCTCACACAAAATAATGCGTAATCGGAACTGACTACTTCTCACATTATTCCCAAAGTCCTAGGTAGTAACCATTATCGCCTCCAAAATGTCGCCAAACTACCTGTTACCATATTCCAAAGATCAGCGAATTTTTCTTAAAATTTTTGGTACATTATGAGAAGAATGTTCAGGTAGTTGTCAGAATTAATTTTAAAGCTTTATTATTATATTTTTCTTAAAGATTTTACAAAATACTCATTTTAGAATAATATACCAGGTTGTTCAATAAGTTCTCGGAATGGAAATGAAGAAATCAATTTTTATTTGTAAAAATGACTATTTTTCAATATAGTTTCCCTGAACTTCAATATACTTATTCCAACAGTCTTCTAATTTATGGATCCCTTGATTGTAGTGGTTTTTTGGCAGCTCTGCAAAATATCCCAGCTATTACCTCTTCATTTGAAGAAAATCGTTTTCTACGGAGATATTGTTTGAGGTGTGGGAAGAGCCAGAAGTCGGAGGGAGCTAAATATGGCGAATAGGCTGGATGTTGCAACAATTCGTACTTCAATTCAGTTATTTTAGCAATGGTTTTTTGAGCTGTGTGCGCAGGTGCGTTATCTTGGTGGAAAATTATTTTCTTCTTCTGTAATCCGGGTCTTCTTTCACGAATTTTTTCGTCTAATTGATTCAAAAGGTTACAATAATAATCTGAATTAATTGTTTTGCCAGTCTGATAAACAAAATTCCTTTCGCATCCCAAAAACTGATGCTAACACATTCTTGGCTGATTTTTGCAGACGTTCTCGCTTCGGCACCAAAGAGCCGGGTTCACACCACTCCTTAGCCTCCTGTTTTGATTCAGGATCATGATGGTAGACCCAAGTCTCATCCATTGTGATAAATTGACATATAAAGTCACTTTTATTCTTCTTAAAACGCTCCAAATGTTGCTGGCAAAGTCACATCCATATGTGTTTTTGCTCAATCGTTAGAGAATGTGGCACCCATTTTGCACAGAATTTTTTGAAACCCAAATTAACACTCAAAATATTGCTCACTATGCCCAATGAAATGCCTAAAGCCTCTGTTAAATCTCTTTCAGTCAATTGACGGTCTTCATTTTTCCGATGATTTCCAGTGTTGATGCAGTTTTTGGACGTCCCTCTCGTGGATCGTCTTCAAGGCTGGTACGACCACTTTTGAATAAACTAACTTTTGAAACCCACTTGCAAACCATTGTTTTTGAAGGAGCAGATTCACCCAACACATTCACCATTTCAGTATGAATTTCCATTGCCTTTAAACCTTTCTTTACAAAGAATTTGATAACTGTATGTTGCTCAATTTTATCCATACCTGAAAAAAAGCACAACGCGTTAGATATAAAGGGCAGTTAAACAATGAATAAATTAACAGATTGAAATGAAACTTTTGACGTGTTCCTAAGAAAGAACAAATATGAAAATGGCATCGAAGTTTTAGGTCTAATATTGACGAATAGATGGCACTCCGCAAACTTGTTGAACAACCTTGTAATTTTCTCATCTCGCAAATAAATATATATGGAAAAATATCCAAACAATCGCAGATTTTATTTAACATAACACACAATAAAAATTAAAAAATATTAAAACTGTCTCATAAAAATTTAATGAGCAAACAACGAAAAGTAAGCAATATTTTAAAATGAGACAGTGTATGATATTCTTTGAAACATGGGTGTGTGCAAAGTCCAACGTTGCATATATCACAGGAATATAATATCTGCTGCTATTTGACTCATTTAGCATTTGTATATGTTCCATGGTCAGATAGCGCTTTCGTTTTGCCATTAAAAAAAAAACCTTTCGCTAAGCAATACAAAATATTCATCTCAATACCAGTAAACTCAAAAAGTAATAAAAAAGTCTCTAATGATAGAACATCTACTCCACTATAATGGATAACAAAATAAAATAAAAATTAATAAATTAAATTAAAAGTATTCCAGAGCATCGAGAACATGTTCATTTGTTTGTATAAAATGACGCAGTAAGAGCCATTACATTACTCAACACTAACGAATTAGCATTTGTGTATATTCTACGTTTACATACTGCTTTTGTTTGCCATTAACAGAGTTGCCAACTCCCGATTTTCGACCGCTCTCCCGCCAACCCGATTTACAATATATTTCTCCCGACTTTTTCTTATTCTTAAAATTTCTCACGATTTTTATGCAACTTGGCTTAATACTTTGTTATATGAATAAAAAAAAGTGCTTTTGGACGTCTGAAAGCAATTGAATTTTCTCTACATTATACAGTCAAAAGTCGTTAATCCGGACTCGTCGGGACTTCGGCGATTCCGGATTATAGATCATCAGTTTAGATCTTGTAAGATGGCATGCAGAAATTCTAAAATTAAAACTATGAAACCGTAACTTATGAAATAAAGAACAATTATGATCTAAAGGGTATCAAAATTTACAAAAAAAAAAAAAAAAAAAAAAAAAAAAGCTTAATATTTATTTGTTTACTTTATTAAACATTTCTTTCAATGTAAGTTGTTTAAGTTGCTTCATTTTATGTGATAATACTTTCTCTTTAATTCTATAAACAGACATAATTTCTTGTTCAGTTACAAAGTTCCGCTGTTCAAGTCCCGTTAATTGCTGTGCCGAGAATACCGACTAACTTGTCAATGGAAATTTTTTCGTTTTCACTGACCTCTCTGTCACATTCTTCATGTCTTTATCCATTTTTTGCAACAATTCCACTTTTTATTTGTTGGACATCGAAACATACTTTTGTTTTGTAGATCCTTTGGAAGTTCCAGCATCGGAAATTCTATTTGACATAATCGAAAGTTCAAGTTTACTTTTATAAAATTGCTTTTACAGTCTGCAAAAAATAATAAGCGGGATCCAATTTGAAGATTAAGGAACAACGCAATCATTAACATTAACTGAAATAGATAATTAGATAATTTTAGCTTACACCGTCCGTTATGCATTAAACGCGCAGACGAAAACGTATTCTGCACTTGCGCACACGCATATGAGCAGTAGTCAAGGTCTTACGCGCACGCGTAAAACGCCTGTGCACATGTGCCAACGCGGCGCATGCGCAGAAAGTTTTTAGCTTTGAGGTCCGGATTATGGGTGTCCGAATTAACGACTTTTGACTGTATCTAAAACAAAACCTTGCGAATCAGATAGCTTCTGCTTTGTGAGTAAGAGCATTATACGTATCCAGAAACGTCGTTCTCCAGTTCTCCAATGGGCTTCGAGCTCCACTGCATGTCAGCTGGCATATATTAGCCAATGAGGACAAAGCAAGTTGTTATTTGGTCGTTCTTTTAGTTATTTCGTTCATTTTGTCCTGAGTTGTGTGAGTACACGTGCCTTAGGGAAATAGTTTTAGAAATTATCATCTTTTGTTACGTCTGCGAGAAAGGTGAAATACTCGTGTACATTTCAAAAATCGTACACAGTTGACTTTCCTTCCATTATTTCCTCAAGGAAATGTAATAAATTTGCGATGTGTACCGCCTGTCGTTACGATTTTTCGATTTCGTATGTTGGAAGGGCGGATGTTCTCAAACATGTGCGTACACAAAAACACAAGGATAACATGAGTTGTTTTGAAAAAAAACGAAAAATTAAATTTTTCTTCGGAAACAAAGGACCAAAAAGTTATTAATGCAGAATGTCTGTTCTCTGCCTTTTTACTGGAGCACAACCTGCCACTGAATGCATCGGATCACGCTGCAGCTTTATTTAGAAAAATGTTTCCCGATAGTGAAATCGCTAAGAAATACTGAAGGTGCAAGAATCAAAACAGGTGCAATTGTTAAAGAAATGGGTTTGAAAAATAAATCTTCAGTTATTGATTGCATTAAAACAGCTATGGTCTGCCTCTCTACTGATGGAAGCAATAATACCGATTCAAAACTGTATCCAATTGTTGTTTCTTTTTTTGATCCAGAGTCTTCAGAAATTGAGTGCAGTTTACTTTATGTTCCCACTTTAGAAGGACATTTGACAGGCTTTAATATAGCACAGCTAATTATTAAAACTTTAAAAGAAAACTGCAGGCACTCTGGATAATTGCTTAGCACTTGGTGCCCATAATGCACCAGTATTGGTAGGCTTGGAAGGCTGGTGTTGCAGGCATCTTAAGAAAGGAAAATTCAGATTTTCAGATTATGAGATGCACCTGTCACCTCTTAAATTTAGCAGCTGAAAAAGGGACAACTTCTTTACCAATAAATGTGGATGAACACATTGTTGATATTTATTATTATCTTGAAAGGAGTTCTAAAAGGAAGGAAAAATTGAAACAGTTCCAACAGCTGCATAACAGCAGTTTACAATTAGAAAACTTGGATGAAGTTATAAAATCAGCTACGATTGACACCCAGTGGAGTTTAATTGCAAAACTGAAAGGTGCTGATGGAATTTTAAAATATAGTGAACTGTCTAGAATTGTGTTGGCCATCTTGACAGTTCCCTATAGTAATGCAGAGTGTGAGAGGATTCTCAGTGTTGTTGCGAAAACGAGGACTAAATTTAGATCTAATATTAGAGATGGCACATTAGAAAAACTTTTATTAGCGAAAGCAGGCCTACGTGGCAATTCAATTGCTGTGAACAAAATTATGAAGTTTCTTTCTTAAAGAAAGCAAAATCTGCCACTGTTTATAACATTTGTACAAAAACTGATTAAAGTGTTTTTTTTTTTTTTTTTTTTTTTTTCTTAAAAGATGCGTGTAATAAAAATTTTTTTATGTGTAAGGTATTTTTGTGTTGCTTGCATTTAAGAATTAGTTACTACTTAAAGTTAATTCATTATTAAAACTTATATTTTTATCATTTAAAAAGTCTTTTTATTTTTAACATTGTGAAAAATCTCCTGATTTCTTAAAAAAAAATCCTGATTTTTGAGTGTCATAGGTTGGCAAGTATGCATTAAAAAAATACATTTCGCTGATGATAAAACATATCAAAGCCTGAAAAATCTAAGAGTAATAAAAAAAATCTCTAATGATAGAACGTCTATCCCACTATATCGTAAAAATAAAAAGTACCTCAATGCAGCGAGAACACATGCATTTCTTTATATCAAATGACGCAGTTAAAGAGACATTACATTGCTCAACACCCACCCACGAATCTCTCTCATTCTGAAACAAAATACCAAAAATAAAAAACATTGCGTAGGAATGAAGGTAAACCTACTTAACTTTCGATATATTTCGCCATAACACACATACAGCTACAACGGCAATGAAAAATACAGTCAAAAGTCTTTAATCCGGACGTCCATAATCCAGACCTCAAAGCTACAAACTTTGCGTTTACGCATGCGCATAATACCTTTACGCATGCGCATATGCGTTTACGCGACGCATGCACATTTACTGTATAACGGACGGAATAAACTAAGCTAAAATTATCTATTTCTGTTAATGTTGCAGATTCCGTTGTTTCTCAATCTTTGAATTGGATCTGGCTTATTATTTTTTGCAGACTGTTAGAGCAATATTATAAAAGTAAGTTTAAACTTTCGATTACCGTAATTTCCGGAAGAAACGCCGCGGTGTTTACGTGTTTAAAACTTAAATTTTCAGTGGGTGCGGCGTTTCTACCCATGCGGCATTTAGGTGCACTAAAAATAAAATATTTCCTATGATGGTCATTGTACATAGTTTGGATGGCCTTGTCATTGTGCATAGACTGGTGCTGTTCCCACACAAAAGACCACTCAGTTGCTTTTCGTGAACGTTATTTTGTTTACATTCTTTCCCTTGAATAGACCTACATGCCTTATTCACCCTAAACGAGATCTCAGAACAATAACATTCTTCCCCCTTTCAAATCAACATTCTTATCAGTTTGAGTAGTCTCTCTCCTCTGCCATTCAATGAATCTTCCGGGACCCATCCTCTTTCCACTCCTGCCTTTTCTGCAATTTTTTTCAAAGGTGGACACGACTCCACCTGCCTCGCAATAACGAACTCTTGAACTCTTGACGTATTTCCCCTTCAGCATGAATGGATTTTTCTTGGCATTCTGCCAAATACAGATCCCATCAGTTAGGGTACAAGTACTTGTTGCATAGTTTTTAATTAGGGTGCGGAAAATTTTTGAAAATGTCTCTAAACAGCACAGAAGCTATACATTTCTTACCTTAAATTTATTTTTGAGTTATGGTTTCATTTCATGCATTTTTCTTAACTGGTATGTCATATATCGGGACTTAGGTTGAGTTTTTGCATCTATACGGCCCACGACAATGTCACGTGCAATTTAATCTATTGTGGCGTTTCTGTGTAATTTTAATTTTTTTCCTGCCATTTTTCTCGAGTGTGGCGTTTACGCTGATGCAGCCTTTCTTCCGGAAATAACGGTATGTCAAAAAGAATTTCCGATTCTGGAGCTGCCAAAGGATCTACAAAGCGAAAGCATGTTTTGATGTCCATCAAACAAAAAGTGGAATTGCTGCAAAAAATGGATAAAGGCATATCCTTTGTTTCTCTAACATTCCGAAATCTGTATGTCAATTTCATGTTGCGGCCCGCAATGTACTGGAAGTTGATCTGTCAGCACTATCCTTATCTTCAAGGCAGATGTTTTTAATTTATTCGGCTGATAATTCCTTACTAAATGTAGTGTTTCATCTTGATGTACTCCGTCTTTGATATGATTTAAATCAAATTCCTCGTCATTATAAATATCACGAATACACATCAAATAGTTTTCTGGTTACAATTTTCTAATTTCGACTAGGCGTAATGTATGCTTTACACATGCGCGCGTTGAAAGAAATGTTTGCTAAAGTAAACAAATAAATATTAAGTTTTTTTGTGTAAATTTTGATACCTTTTAGATCATAATTGCTCATTATTTCATAAATTACAGTTTCGTATTTATAATTTTATAATTTCTGCATGCCATCTTACCAGATGTAAACTGATGATCTATAATCCGGAATAGCCGAAGTCCCGACGAGTCCGGATTAAAGACTTTTGACTGTACTAATTAAATGTTCTATCTAAAAAGTCAAATGGGGTAAGCCAGGCCATAGAGTGAACTAAATGGCGATTCAAATATGACACACCCGGCTGTAAGATAACGTTTGCTGCTGATGCATATATGACACGCCCGTACTGAACGGATTAAGCCAAATGGCATTCTCAAACAAAACATGCCTAACTTCGTTATAAAAGCTATTTTCTCGACATCCATGGGTTTCACTGCAATTTGAAAATATTCTGCGTCAGGTCTAGAGTATTCATGTACTTAGTGGATCAGATTTATCTAATTATTGGGAGGGGATATGTGGGATATTTAGTTATATTATTCAGTTTACATTACTCAACGGTGAATCCCCACGAATTCGCATCAGTGGAGGTGGGAGGCCATTTTCCTTTCTGCATAAAACTACTGGGCTTGCATAGGGGCTGCTACTCAGAACAATTCTTTGATATGCCAGCATCTATTTAATATGCTGTTGTAGGATTTTTTCCTTCACCTGGCCATAGTGATAAGACTTAGCCTGAACTGGGAAGGTGAGCATATTTATCTCGTACTACACCAGCTGACAGAAACTGGGCTTCTCATTGAATAATTTACAAAACTTTCGTACCAGATTTTTACCCATTTGGTAAGCCATCTAATGGTTTTTCTTTCACATGGATAATAGGCAAGCATCTGATCTTGCTTATCAGTACCTGCCATAAACTTATTATATTGAATCACAGGAAGTGGTTTTGATTTCGTTTTGCCTCTTTTGTTTATTATCCTTACAATATCATTTTTTTGTGTTCATTAGAAATATAAGCTATGTCTCTTTTATCTTTCCACTTGCCAATTCATATCACCATTAGCACACTTCGCTACCGTTTCCTCTTTCTATAGTTTTTTCTCACTAACCTCTTTTGGAAATGTCTTCCTGTTCCTTCTGATTATCCCGGTACAATGAGTTTTCTATTGTTAAGACATATTGCAGTTCATAGCTATTATAAAAATTGTCCACAAATACACTATTCCCAACATCTAGCATTCCTTCCAATAAATTAAACACTACTTTTTACACCTGTCTCTTCCATCTACAATCATCTATCATGCTGATATAAACCATAAATTTGATACCAATACCATTAAGGGTTGTAATCATATATAACTTGTATCTAACTTGATATATTTATGGTTTTTGTTTGGACTATACTGTTTAAAAATGAGCCGCCTATGCCATAATAGAGCTACTCTTATATAAGCCCTCACTTGGCGACAAATTTCTCGCCAAATATTTTTGGCGAGAAACTCCACGGTGCCATATTACTATCTCAATTTTTACTCTACATTTCGAACTTAAAGCCTTAAGCCTAAAGTGTCTCCAAAAATGCGGTTTTCGCATGTGCAAAAGCCACATTTTGAACACACAATTTAAGCTAAAAATCTGAAACAAAAAAAAAAAAAAAAAAAAAAAAAAAATTTAGATAGCATAAACGTAAAGTTTCTAACCTAAAATATTTGACAAGAATTCATGTTCACAGCGATATGTTTTAACTTAAAAAAAATCACAGAATTGCACAATCTATGCAGCAAAGAAATCTACGAACTACCCACACCTAGCTTAAATAAATTAACATAACAACAATAAATTTCAAAGAATACCATATACACAGTGCTCTGTTTAAATTTAAAAGAAATCTACGAATTGCGAAATCTAGGCAGCGAAGGAATCTACGAATTACGCACACCTCGCTTTAATAAATTAACATAATAACAATAAATTTCAAAGAATACCATGTACACAGCATTCTGTTTAAACTTTAAAAAAAAAAATCTACGAATTGCTCAGCGAAGGAATCTACAAACTACGCACACCTCGCTTTAATAAATTTCAATAATTCCATGTATGCAGCATTCTGTTTAAACTTTAAAAAAACATCTACAAATTGCACAATCTAGGCATTGCGCACTAATCAACAAAATAAACTAAAATAACTAAAATAAATTTCAAACAATTAAAAAAAACAATAAAAAAAACAACAATAAAGACAGAAATTCATACTAAAAAGACAATGAACATAATCTTTACATCAACAACAACAATAATCATTACAGTAATAACGACGAGCATAACATTCTACAAAATAAGAACAAGAATAAAATAAAATGCACTTGAATGAATGCTTCTTCGAACAGCAGAAATACCAATTTCAAACATCACCAAACAATTTCACCACAAATTTGTTAAAAGCATCTTCTCCCGTTTCAGAACAACGATGGAAAATATATAAACCACCAAATAAAACTCCAAATCGCTTTTCCGTTTATAAGTCGGCAATGTCGCTTTAACATGCCGCTACGTAATTTATATGACAGCCAGACTCACTATCTACAAAATTGATATTATCTTTAACAAATAAATGTTCAAAACCTTCTCCTAAATACTTGTACAATTTCCAGCCACCCGAAAAAATAGTTGTACCAGGCACATGACTAAAATTTTGCCAACAGTAAAATCCAAGTTTTCACGTAAAAAGGAGCATCCATAAAAACCAACATCACCCCAAATACCAGTGCACAACACATAACGCAGCATTTGGCAACCTGAGGGCGCATATAAGAGTAGTACATAGTAAGAGTAGATAATGTCATCAACTCAACTAATCTCTCATCTTGGGTAATACATTTCAGTCAATCACATTTTGAACAAATTCACCATACTTCTAATTTCATATAGTCGATCCTTTGAGGGTTTTTGCATTTTGCTTTGGGATTGTTGCAAAGTGCTAAGCTCTCAGCAATAAAAGAAAACAATTCCTGCTCATATTATATGAGAATCTCATATTTAAAATTAATCCCACAAATACCAACATTTCATCTTGTGGTTTCCTTCCAAGGGTTTTCCATCTTTTTCATACTCCTGTAAGATATTTATATTGTTTATTAGTTCTTCATCAATTAAAATTCTTTGTTTAAATATGCTGCACAATGCTGCTAGGGAAATTTAGTTTAAATGTAAATTTTCACTGGGTTCTCTTATCAAGGACCTTAAGATTTTTAAACAATTTTTCCTTATCTTTCAGGCTTAGATCTTTTCACCTAAGCATTTTTTAAATGTTACAGAATAAATCTACAGCAAGTTTTAAAATGCTTCTTTCTATAATTTATTCAGTTTTAAACTCGCATTTCTTAGCCAGTGGAAAGTTTGCACTTATTCAGTTAAGTTTATCTGCCACTTCATGATTACAGGTATGACCTTTTTTTTTTTTTTTTTTTTTTTTTTTTTTAACCTTATGTTAATATACGTTGCTGCTAGGAAATAGTTTATGAACTTTTTTCAGAGCATTTTATGAAAAGAAGTAATCCTGAAAAGACAATATTGAACATGGAAACATCAAAAGTTGGGATGCAGAAGTTGCATGTCTACCTCTTGTTAGTATGGAGAAACACTTACTCATTTACATTGACTCTAGAGCAGCAGTTCTTGATCTTTTAAATACCGCATACCATCTAAACAAAAACTGAAAAATTTTACTACTGCCACAACATTTTACAATGATTATTTTTTAATTTCTCAATAGAAATATTTTTGAAAATATATATTTTGCCATTTGCACAACCTATTGGCTATTTGTATTAAATATGCACGCACAAATAATACGTATTAGATTAAGAATTGGTTGCCGTTTTAACTATCAAAATTTAAGTTTTAATATTTTAATTCTCAATTTAGTGCAAAATTTGGGTCTGTTTAAGGGAGGTCAATTTCTTTATGTTTGTTCTTATTTCACTTAGTTTTAGCTGTAAATTAGAATCCACTTTTAATTGTGTTCTGTAATAATTTTACAAATGTAACACGGAAGAAAATCCTTGTTCACACAAATAGGTTGTGCAAAAAGGCAATAAAAATCTAATAGCTGTATTTGAAATGCCTTTAAATTCTTTTTTTCACTTCATCCAAAAGTTAACAAATGTGTTACTTTTGAAATCTTCAGTTAGAGTTCCCCCCCCCTCCCAACAGCGTGTGATTGTGAACAGTTACAGTTTTGTAACAGAGTCCATTAATCTATGCCAGGGGTTCTCAACCAGTCGTACGCATACCATTGGTGGTACCCTAGAGAAAAATAGGTGGTAAGCAAAGCATTTTTAACTATAAATTCAAAAATTAAAACCCTTTTCAAAATTAAATCCTGATTGAGTTTTTTCTCTAATACTCGCAAATTTATGTGATCTGAGCTTTGTTCAAGAGTAGTGATGGGCAACTTCGGTACTTTCTTGTACCCGGTACAAAATACCCGTTACTCAAGTAACCGTTACTTTGAAAAGTACTGAAAACCGATTTCAAGTACCGAGTTTACATAAACATGTCCGGATAATTTACGGTGTTCCATTCGATAGTTCCCCCCCCTCAAATAAGCTCCAAAGGTAGTAAAAAAAAAAAGATTCGGACTGCCAGGTGAAAGTTCACCTCTCTTCCTATCGGAGGAGCGTCGTCACGTCCTGGGGTTAAGCAGGCGTTGACAATCCTGCGTTAGGCACATGACCTGGGTTTAGTTTTTGGCGAGATGAAAATCTGTTTTTAGAAAGGGGAAGAATTATCATAAGTGGGTCAGTTATCTTTGTTCTTTCATTAGAAAAGTTTAAAATTGCGTCTGCATTTTATGTTGATTGGCTTAGTGATCCACTAGATGCTGTGACATTTTCTGAAGTAGGTACAGCGGGATAAAAAAGGATCCTATTTATTTAAAAAGGATCATATGATTTACGTTGCTCTATTAAACAAGCAAGCGAAAAATATTTTTCTTGATTCATGCTAAAAATATGTTGAGGAAAAGGAAGTAATCTAGTTGGTAGTTGATTCCATTCACCAATCCAACAACAGCAACTTACCAAATCAGTCATTTCAGATCCATGCAGTTTTTCTCCTACAAATGATGAAAAATTAAAACATGCACAATTCAGATTGCAAATCATCTAGTGCTCCCTTCCCTTTCCCTCCTGACTATACCGACTCCAACCACAAGCGAGCAATGCCGGCTACAGTGACTATCCCCCCCCACGCGCACACGAAGGCAATTAATTATACTACCTCAAACTCTAGTCTCCGTGACGAACGGAACGGAAGTTCCCCCCTTTCACGCTTGCCATTCCATGCCCTATTTCAAGGTCATTCATGGACACAAGGAGCGCATATCACCATTTCGCAAATACAACCAGATACTACTGTCCTCGTACCAAAACCGAAGTGAGCTGAACCGTCATCGATCCTCCAGTAACGAATACCGAGAAGAGACACATATTTGCGTTCCAAAGTAGCGAATACCAAAAAGCACCCGTTTCGCTACAGAAGTAACGAATACCAAAAAGTACCCGTTTCGGTACAGAAGTAACAAATACCAAAAAGTGCCCGTTTCAGTACAGAAGTAACGAATACCGAAAAGTACCCGTTTCGGTGCAGAAGTAACGAATACCGAAAAGTACCGATTTCCGTACTGAAGTAACGGGTACTTGGATGTACTGATTTTCAGTCCCCGTTACAAAATACCCGGTTCGGTAGTACCGACTCTTCACTATTCAAGAGTGGTGGTGGTAGTAGTACTTTGTAGTGGTGGTACTAGAGGTTTTCAATTTTTGTTTAGATGGTACGTGTTACTCAAAAGATTGAGAACCGCTGATCTGTACTAAGGCCAGATGTGGTGGTCTCTTTATTATGAAGGCACCTAATAGGTGGGCCACCATTGTTTCCTATGAAGGGACAGACAGTTACAACCATCTCTTCTCCGGTATTCAAACCCATGCTCTTCGCTATCACAGTCAGGCTTCCCTAACCATTATACTGTCTGGGCAGCCTTCAGTTAGAGTTCGATCACAGAGTTTCTGTCAGTTGTTTTTTTTCTTTATGAGATAAAATGTCAGGTACATTTGAACAAAATGGATTTCTAATTCAATTTTCTTTTTCATAATCCAATATTATACTTTTATTTATTTATCAATAAATACTTGTTAATTATTTATCAATGAAAAACGATGATTTTTAATATTGGATGCTAATTTTTCTTTGATTTTTCAAATTATTTTTGTTTAGAAAACTTTCTAAAAGTTTTAAAAAAGCTTAAAATATTATTATTCATTTCTTTGATTATTAGCTCCAGTTTCTTTTTTAGTTCAAAGGTGCTTTGTCCCTGAAGAACAACTATTGTTTTAGTTTTGCGTTAAAAACTTTAAAAGGCTGTATCACTTTTCAAATCATTGCCACCAAATGCTATCACCCTGTATTTGAAGAAATTAAATAATGAAAAATTTGCATAAATGTATGTATGTTTCTTGCATTGTGATAAAACAATGGTGTAAGCCATCCAATTTTGAATTACGTAATCATTCTGCAAATATGGGCATCTGAAAGTTCAAATTTGAAACTTGGAATTTGTTTTATTATCGATTACATATTTTGTAAAATTTTAACGAATTTTTGATTAACAAACTCTCAATGATTTAAAAGCGAGCAATGGCTCTCTATGGGGCGGGGACCTTTTTATCTCCAGCGTGTGGAACTGTATATAGGAAATTCTAAACTTATGCTCATTAAAAAATTACTTTCCAACATTGCTGTTGAACTGAATTTAATGGTTCAAGTGCAGAGAACATGATATTTAATAAATAAAGGGGACACACAAAACATTAAAAAAAAGCCTCTTTGGATGTAATTTAAAATCTGCAGCCTTTCAGATTTTTTTTTATACATTGCATTTATTTGATCTCCAAAAGCAAATAAATTAACACTTTGTCCTTGTAATCCTGAATTTAATTTATTTAACTTCTAAAAAAAAATCTGCAAAAAGCTTAAAATATTATTATCCAATTCTTTGATTATCGAGTTTTTTTTAATCATTGCTTTTATTTTATTTCTAACGGTAAACAACATTTGTTCTTATAATCATTTTTTCGGTAACATTTTGTACTTATAATCCTAAATTTAATTCATTTAATTTTCCGAAAATGACAGCTAAGTATGCTCAACCATAATTTCCTAAATAAACATTTTTGCAATTCCTGTTTTGATTCACAAAAAAAGGAAAATTTGAATTTCTGATTGAAATTCAAAAAGACGATTTAAAAGTCTGACTCTGGATAACCACTTTACTTCAGAATGTGACAAAGGTATTTCATGTTCATTGCCCATCTCTTGGCATAAAATTATAAATATTCTTGAATTTAAAGCTTGGCCTTTAATAAAATTAACAATTTTCACAGTTTGATTCAAAATGATTTTCAGATTTTCCGCAATTGTTTTGTCTACTAAAACTTCACGATGAATGGAGAAGTGAGTAAATTTAGTTTCAGATGTGACTTTATTTGAGAAATAACGTAGGAATTTTTCCTTTTAAAGCTTCGTCATTGCATACGCCAATGCACTAAATCAATGGAATATCATTCTCAGACATAAAATTATCAATTACTTTAAAAATTTCATTTTCATTTGCTCTATCATGAAGAGAAGCACAAAATAAATACTCTTTGGCAATTCGTTTATCTTCTTCGAAATGTATGTTAACTAATAATTGAACGAACATCGTTATGTGATTACTTTCATCTAATTGTAATGCGAAACACTCACTATGTGTTATTTTTTGAATTTGTGTCTCTTTTATGGAATTTGCCATTTCATGAATTTGTCTACTTTCTCTATCATTTGATAATGGAATATTATTATGTTCATTAGCTACTTTTTCATTGAGCACTGTTAAAACAATATCTTTAGCTGCTAGTAATAAAAGTTCAAAATGCGGACCTTAAAACCACCAACAAGGTTTTTCTTGTAGGCTTTATGCATGCACATTTGATTTCCCCCTCTGCACATAATAAAACATCTGAAGAGTTCTGATTCTTAATTTCACTTCAACACTAAATAAAATGCCATGTCATTGAAGAAACAATCATTTTAGCATAAATATGTACGATCAGTAATTTGGCTCCATTGCTACATATCTGCTTGGCAGCCATCCCAAACTGAAACATTCCATGCCAAAAGCTGATGAATCATTATTTATTATACTTTCCTTTCATCACCACATGTTTATCAAAATGTGACAACTTGAGTAATGACTCATGTAGCACTGCCTAAAGAATTTTTTTATGTATCCTGGTGTGGTAACCTTTTTTGTTGACATTACGCTTGGCGATGATTACAGATTTGTGTTAAATATGCTAAAACATGTTGACAAGGAAAAATTTACCAAAAATTTTTTTCCATATGCTGAAAATATATTTTGTTGAGGATACTCATAGACCCAAAGATTACATTTAGGGCTGTTTGAATTAAAAATAACTGATTTGTTATTCACATAAACCCAGAACCAGCGCCAGGGCTCGTATGGCTGCAACGAGTCGCAGAATTTAGGACCCACAGATGCTGCATCAGGCAGTCGCTGGCCCTCAATAAAGCTTAAGTATATGTGGCAATTTATTTATTCAGAACTCTGATAAGCCTTAAGCATGTGGAAGAAATAGACATAAGTATAATAAATAACTGAACTAATACAATTCAGGCTTAATTGTCTCAGTGCGTGATAGAAGCTAGATAAAATTTAAGGGAACAACTTGTCATTAGTCGCCAAGCTCATGATGCATAGCCAAATATGTATAGTGAAGGATAGCTAAATTTGATAATGATTGCCGCTAATTTTAAAGGTTTTCGAATATCGCAAAACAAAGGTGAAATTTTCCAATTAATGGATTTTGTAAAGAAATGTTGAGAAGCGGTAATAAATGAAGATGATATAACAGCAGTTTTTTATTGCAATGGCAATGCCGCAATCATCAATCAATAAACAGATGTCGAAATCTGTAGTGTGCTTCTAGATCCAGAAAATACTGCTACCGATAGTGAAGGAAGTCGACAGAAAAGGTGCTAAAAACGAGAAAATTTCGATTGACAAGTTAGTCGGAATTCTTGAAACGGCAGTTACAGGACTTCAACAATGTAACTGAACAAAAGATTAAGTCTGTCTACAGAATTAAAGAGAAAGTCTTAGCACAAAAAACGAAGCAACTTAAACAACTTACATTGAAAGAAATGTTTAACCGCTTGCTTGATTATCCCGAGTTATCTCGGGTTGGTATATATTGCAGTTAATTATTATGCCGGGAAAACTCAGGCAAAGCAGAATTTGGTAGTACGATTCGTTTTATTACATTTTTACTTGCTCTTGAGGAAATAAAAGGAAATACAGTCAAAAGTCGTTAATCCGGACTCGTCAGGACTTCGGCGATTCCGGATTATCGATTTTTCCGGATTATAGATCATCAGTTTAAATCTCGTAAGATGGCATGCAGAAATTCTAAAATTAAAAATGTGAAACCGTAATTTATGAAATAAAGAACAATTATGATCTAAAGGGTATTAAAATTTGCAAAAAGAAAAAGCTTAATATTTATTTGTTTACTTTATTAAACATTTCTTTCAATGTAAGTTGTTTAAGTTTTGCTTCGTTTCATGTGATAATACTTTCTCTTTAATTCTATTAAACAGACATAATTTCTTGTTCAGTTACAAAGTTCCGCCGTTCAAGTCCTATAATTGCTATGTCAAGAACACCGACTAATTTGTCAATCGAAATTTTTTTGTTTTCAATAACCTCTGTCACTTTTCTTCGCTATCGGAAGCGAATTATAATGACGAGGAACTTGTTTTAAATCATATCAAAGACGGAGCATATCGAGATGAAATACTACATTTGGTAAGGAATTAAAAGCCAAATAAAATAAAAACATCTGCGCTGAAGATAAGGATAGTGCTGACAAATCAACTTCCAATTCATTAGGCGCCCGCCCCCGAGCAGCGTGAAATTGATAAACAGATTTCGGATTTCAAAACATACTTTCGCTTTAGATCCTTTACATATTAACAAATATATATCGGAAATTCTATTTGATATAATCGAAAGTTTAAGCTTACTTTTATAAAATTGCTCTTACAGTCTGCAAAAAATAATAAGCCGGATGCAATTCGAAAATTAAGGAACAACGCAATCATCAACATTAACTGAAATAGATAATTAGATAATTTTAGCTTATACATCCATTATACATAAAATGCGCACGCGAAAACGTATTCTGCACTTGCGCACACTCATATGCGCAGTCGTAAAAGGTTTACGCGCACGCGTGAACGCCTCTGCGCATGTGTCAACGTGGTGCATGCGCAGAAAGTTTTTAGTTTTGATGTCCGGATTATAGATCATTCCGAATTATGGGTGTCCGAATTAACGACTTTTGACTGTATTCAACTTTGATTGGCAGTTTGCGAAGTTTTGTTGGTTTCGCGGTTCTTTTGGCAGGACTGGTTGCGTGTTTCCCTATTGTATAGTATATGTCGGTTTGTGGATTAGTAACGTATGAAGAAGGATACTTGTGTTGAAAAAAGTAAAATAATGGCGATGGTGCAAGACAGCGGTTTGCACCATCACAGATTATGAAAAGGTGGAAAGATTATGAAGAGAATTATGCGAGGTGGAAAGATTATGAGAGATTATTATTAGAAGAGGATTATGAGAGGTGGAAAGATTATGAAGAGGTTCATATAGTGATTATGAAGAGGTGGAAAAAAATCAAATCCTACGACACAGTGTACTATATGCTCCCATAGAAGAGATCCCAGCGGTAAGTCAGTAAGAAAAGAGACCAGGACGGTTATTCTACGCTACGAGAGTCGACAGCAAGTTGTGGGCCGCCAGATGTCGCTTCTAGTAAAAAACAGGTCTGCCCAACATCCTATATTCTCTGAGTACGGAAGTTGTCAAAAGCGCGTGAAAAAGTGTTGCCGCGTCGTCAATCAGGGTTGTCCAGTTGACGTACTAAGTAGACAATGGCTTTGTATGTGTTTTCGCCGCTGATTTTTTTCATATTTAAACAAAGAATACCGTCGTAGATCTCTGAATCGATGGCGAATTTATAGAAAATATGTTGATGCTTTTGCTCTGCCAAAAGATGTTTTCATTGCGTATTTCAGATTGCCAAAATTTATAGTTATTTTAATTTGAGATGAACTGAGAGAGTATTTGGAGCCACATTCAGAAAACAAGAACGCAATTTCTACTGAAAGAAAGGTTATATTATTCCTGAAATTATAGATATAAATTGTAATTGTACGCTTTAAAAATGTAGAAGATAATAAGTTTATCAAGCACATAAACCTTCTTCATTTAATACAAATATAGACATCTGATAAGCTTCTACTCGATTTATGTACAGCAAAAATTACGTTTACTTTAAAATCTAACAGTTGAATACCTTACGAATAATACTGTGAACACAAAAAATGTTCATTATTACGCGAAATTCACACTAAAATAAAAATTTAAAAAAAATAATAATAATAATTATAAAACTATAAAATAGACTTATAATATTTTTTTCAGTAGTTGTACTACTACTAGTGTGATACTTTTAAAAATAAGTTTTAGCCCAGAGGGGCTATTAATTTCGTTTTGCCATTTTGTGGCGTTTCACGATAAATGGCGTTTCACTTTTCAAATCGTTGCCACCAAGTATTATCGCACTCTATTATATTTAAAGAAATTAAATAATGAGGAATCTGCAGACTGTATGAATGTTTCTCGCACTGTGATAAAACAACGGTACCTAGAGCCATGAAATTCTGAATAACGTAATCCTCCATCCTAATATAGGCATCTGGAGGCCCAAATTTGGAACTGGGAATTTGTATTACTATCCATTTCATATATCATATTTTGTAAAGCATTTATGAGTGTTTGATTAAGAAACCCAACGATTTCAAAGCGAGCAATGGCAAAAAACACTTTCATCTCTAGCGCGCGAGACTATGTATCGGAAATTCTAAAAATATGCTTTTTTAAAATTATATGATATTGCTGTTGAATTGAATTTTATGGTTTAAGTGCGAAAAACATGATATTTAATAAATAAAGGTAACACGCAAAACGTTAAAAAAATGGCCCTTTGGGAGTAATATAAAATCTGTTTTTTTTTTTTTTTTTTTTTTTTTTTTTGTGTGTGTGTGTGTGTGTGTGTGTATGTGTGTGTGTGTAATTTTAATACGTTTTAAAACTGGTTTCTAAGTGAGAACTTTCTAAGGAAAACTGGCTCGTATACACGTTACACATGGGGAAAGCCGCGAAAACGCCGTCCAGCTCGTTCGCGGGATTCGAATCTCGGACCAAACTACCTGCGTTCAGCGACTCTACCGCTCGGCGGCTGGTGGGCTTGTTAGCAGAATTATACTGTATTATTATTGTATTATGCTATAAAGTAACAATGCTATAAGACTGAGGGTTTGTTCATGGAATAGTACTTTTGTAACCTATTATAGTATTAAAAAATCATTGTTCCTTCGCAAACTTAAAAAAAAAAAAAAAAAAAAAAAAAAAATTAAAATACTGTTCATAGCATTCTCATTTTTATATTGTAAAAGAGATATTGATTATTATTAGTTTTCTATTTAAAATGTGTCGAAACGCTGGTTTGATAAGGACTTGAACTGCAGGAGACCTACACTGATTATTTTTACTTTAGTACTTCCATTGTGAAAATATTACTATCTTTTAATTATTTTCAAAGAACAAAATCTTTTGAGAAGGAAGAATATTTAAACTGAGCAGTTCTTATATACAAAATTAAAATAACAGCAATGTAATATTGAAAAAAAGGTATTAGTAATTGTGTGACAAAAATTGCAAAACGAATTAATCACACATACAGGATAGATTAGTTTAATTTTGGTTATATATTTTATATTGAAAAAATATTTTCTTTCATGTTAATTATAGAATAAATTATTTAAAATAAAGCATTTTGATGCATGTGTGATAATTGAATGCAGCAGCAATCGGCCATACTGTAATAGCGAATGAATTTTATTTCTTTTCCTGAAAGAAATAATTTTCATAGAAAAAGAAAATAAAAAAAGGGAAGAAATATTAAGAAAGAAATATTTTCTTTCTAATTTCTTATTTAAAGAAATATTTTTCGAATAGTAACTGTAAAATAAATTACGGGAAAACAGTTTTAATGTAAACATGGGAAAAAAAAAAAAAAAAAAAACTTAGTTTGCTATTAGATTGTAATGCAAATTAATCATATTATAAATTTAAATAATTAAAATTGTTTATTTCTAAAAGGATTTGAAGTAAGCTTAATTCATTTACTCTTATCTATTTACCATTGCTTTCATGGTATCCCGTATCACTCTTTATTTCTTACCTCTAAATTCCTGCGTTAACTTTCCCATTAAAAAACGAGATTTTCTTTCACATAACACAGCAGCATATTCTACTGCGTGTTGGTCATAATACTGTTTTGTGCAATTTGTTTTTCGAACTACAAATGCAGCGTGTGAGTTAGTGAAATAATGGGAGAATATTCTTAGAACTTCAGCCAGCGCGCGCTATAAATTTCGTCACTCGTCTGTACTGCGATTGGTCTAAAGCTCCTTGAAGCCTTGTCCCCTTCCAGTAAAGTAAAATGGACCCACCCGCCCTCCAACTGAGGACCACAGAATGGCTTTCTCCGAGAAGTTGTGATGGCTGTCCATACCGGTTCTTTTGAGTCAATATTGTTCGCTCAAGTTGTAGACAGATCCAGTGATCATAGAATAGGCGTCCTGATACCAGTGTGTAGAATGTCAGGTATCACTTTGTGTTGTCCTTTGTTTTAAAAACTATCATACAAACACTAACATTTAACTTGTTTTCGCTTGCCCAAGATAACTCGGGATATTAAAACTAAATGCATTTACACCTTCAAAAAATTAAAAATTCAACTTAAACCTACATATTTGGATTTGTTTCATTGTATTTAGTAATAAAATATAAAAATGTGATGATTTTTTACAATTTTGTTTGAAAAAAATGTGTAAGGGAAGTGGTTAATAAGGTAAACAAATAAATATTGAGCCTTTTTTTTTTTTTTTTGTAAATTTTGATACTCTTTAGATCATAAATACTTCATTATTTCAGAAATCATGATTTCGTATTTTTAATTTTATAATTTTTACATGCCATCTTACTAGATTTAAACTGATGATCTAATATCTGGAAAAATCTCAAATCCGGAATCGCCGAAGTTCCGACGAGTCCAGATTTCGGACTTTGTACTGTACAAGGTTTTCTCCAATAGTGTGAGCCTGCGTAGTCTTAGTAATTCTTATTCTTACTAGCTAACTAGCTTCCAAAGCTTTTTCACTTGAAGTAACAAAACCTGTCATTACTTGTTTACAAATTTTTAACGCCCATAATTTCCTCTCAAAATATTCTTCAGATTTATATTTTAAACTGGCATGTTTAGATTCAGCATGGGAGAAACAATGGTTTCTTGCTTTGATTAGATAATAGTTTACCGCAAACAACACATTGAGGTTGATGGTCCATTCCATCTCTATTCCAAGCAAACCCAAATGATAAACAACTTTTATATTTTTTATAAACATTTTTTCTTTTCTTTTCAATATTCTTAGTACTAGTAGATTGGCCTGGATACATCACTTGTGAATCATCACTTTTCAACTTAATCAGTCGTAGCCTTTTTTTTTTTTTTTTTTGAAAATCTAAGTTTGTTTTTATCATTTTTTTCACAAACATTTAAATGCATAATATATAACGAGTTCTTCAAAAACAAATGATACCATGCTCAAATGGGTAGAAAAGTAAAGAATGCAAAGCAATTAGAAGACAAAATACCTGCTGTTAGAGATAGCAAATCAAAGTTAAAAAAATATATATATTCTAATTGAAAATAGAGAAATATGAGCCGAAAAATGATGGCGATAAAAATGCAACATTCAAATAAATTGATTAACTGTAAAAGAATTAATGAGATAATACTATCTTTGTATAGAAACTTATTTTTATTTCCTGTAAACATCTATTTCTATTACTCCTTTTAAAAACATCATTTATGACAAATTTTATGATATTGTCTATGGCTAAAAGAATATTTGTGAAAATAAAAACGGATTATTTTGCTAAAGTCTATGAGTGGCTCTTTCATATGCAAAACATTTATCTTTTGGGGGGAACTAAGTAAGCAAATATTTGAGGTTTGTATGACACTGAGGTGGTTATAAGGAAATACTAAAAAGAGTACTTTCTGTTTAGGAAGCACTTTCTCTGCCTGATGAGCTTTCTTCTTCAATGTACCTGATACTTCTGATGAAGAATATTCACACACACACACACCAAAAAAAAAAAAAAAAAAAAAAAAAAAAAATGAAGAAGGGGTAGTTGTTTAACAGCATTTCTTCCTGATACAGAATGCTTTATTACAACTTACATTTGCAAAAATAAAGAGACCCAATGATCGAAAGTGTACAGGTGGGGGGAGGGCTCTCGTTATCATAGCAAGAAACGTGCTCTTTTTATGTACTATCTAAAGCATAAAATATAATAATTTCAAAAAAGAAGATTTTCATTTTTTTCAAAAAAGAAGATTTTTATTGTTACATTTTTAGAGCATTATGCTAGTTCAGTTATGATAGTTTACACATGCAGTGTTAAATTTTTTGATAAAATGAAAATATATATAATTATAAGTTATCATTTTAGTTCTGACTTTTCCTTTTCATTTTATTAATTTTATTATATATATATTTAAATATTGAATTATTGATTTTATATTTAAAGATAGTGTAGCTAAGTGAATTTATTGTCTCTATTTGTAATTTTAAGCCATAGTGTCCTGTTGACGTTTTAAAAAAATCAAATTAATGAATTCTTGATATATATTATATTACTGATTTTTATATTTAAATATTGAACTTAAATTACTTTCAAAAGCCATTTGTCGTATATTTTACATAAGTATTTTCAACTGGATTACATCATCTTAAAGTGCTTAAAAATGTAAATTTTATTGCTAAAATTTTAAATTCCTTCAGAAATTCCCAGTGTTTTTTAATATAGTTTTCTTTTTGTATATCATAAATAGCAGTCAGTTTCCTGATGGCTATCAGGCACAGGTTCCTCCATTCACTTCTTGAAGAAGAGGGACCAATCCATAAGTCAAAATTAGTAATTTTGCTTTTTTACTTACTTTTATATTGTGTCACTCAGTTTCTGTTTGAGTACTAGTGTGTGTTGTTTAATAAGACAGCTGTCATTATATATTTGCATTAGTTTCAGAACGTGGATTTGCTGTTTTTAGGAAGGATTTTGGATTTTTTTCCATTACAGGGCAATGTGCCACAGAGAATTTTGCATAGAAAAATAATGAGTAAACTCTTAGACTAAACATTTTAATAAATAAGGAATGAAAAAGAATTGCACACTTTAAAAACTTTTTATTGACATTACTTATTTTAAACAACCAGAATATTGTTATAAGAAATTATTTAAAAGAAAATTGTAAATAATAGGCAAAATTAGTGCATATGTCTTTTTGGAGAAAATCGTTTGGCACATGTTGTTCTCTAAGCAAAAAGGGCTAGGATTTTATTTCATTTTCCAGAAATTGACCTTTGATATATTTAAAGAAAAGTATAGCTAAGTGAATTTATTGTCTAGTACAGTCAAAAGTCGTTAATTCGGACACCCATAATCCGGAATGATCTATAATCCGGACCTCAAAGCTAAAAACTTTCTGCGCATGCGCCGCGTTGACACATGCGCATAGGCGTTTGCACGTGTGCGTAAAACCTTTACGACTGCGCATATGCGTATGCGCAAGCGCAGAATACGTTTTCGCGTGCGCGTTTTATGTAAAACGGACAGTATAAGCTAAAATTATCTAATTATCTATTTCAGTTAATGTTGATGATTGCGTTGTTCCTTAATCTTCGAGTTGGATCCGGCTTATTATTTTTTCCAGACTGTAAGAGCAATTTTATAGAAGTAAACTTGAACTTTCGATTATGTCAAATAGAATTTCCGATGCTGGAGCTCCCAAAGGATCTACAAAACGAAAGTATGTTTCGATGTCCATCAAACAAAAAGTGGAACTGCTGCAAAAAATGGATAAAGACATGAAGAAGGTGACAGAGAGGTTAGTGAAAACGAAAAAATTTCCATTGACAAGTTAGTCGGTATTCTCGGCACAGCAATTACGGGACTTGAACAGCGGAACTTTGTAACTGAACAAGAAATTATGTCTGTTTATAGAATTAAAGAGAAAGTATTATCACATAAAACGAAGCAACTTAAACAACTTACATTGAAAGAAATGTTTAATAAAGTAAACAAATAAATATTAAGCTTTTTTTTTTTTTTTTTTTTGTAAATTTTGATACCCTTTAGATCATAATTGTTCTTTATTTCATAAGTTACGGTTTCATAGTTTTAATTTTAGAATTTCTGCATGCCATCTTACCAGATTTAAACTGATGATCTATAATCCGGAAAAATCGATAATCCGGAATCGCCGAAGTCCCGACGAGTCCGGATTAACGACTTTTGACTGTAGTAATTTTGAGCCATAGTTTATTGATGACGTTTAATAAAAATCAAATTAATGAATTCTTGGTAAGCTTAATTTAATGGAACCATAAAAAAATTAAATTATAATTTTTGACTTAAAATAAAAGAAAAGAAGGGGGGTAGCTTCATAGACTATACCTAAAGCTTTAGTTGTGTTTCTATAGAATTAAAGATCAAAATGTTTTTCTTTTAGATGGTTCTGGTGGTGGAATGCAAAGTATATCTCCTTACTTGAATGTTGATCCAGCTTACTTAAATCAAGTATGAGGTTTGACTTCTTTTTTTTTTTTTCCTGTTTTAAATTAATACAATTATATCTTAATGATTGATTTAGAGAAACATAATATAAGCCAATTAATTACATAAGAAAATTCTAGCTTAGTTACATCTTTCTACGTTAAACTTTTTCATAGTTTTTGTATTTTAGATTGATAATGTTAGCATTAATAATACTTTGTTCAGGCTATAATTATTATAGCTATCTTATATACTGGAGCTATAACAGGATCTGAAATTAAGTGTATTTGGTATTTGCCTTCTGTAGTGACCTTGGCAAGAGAAAACAGAATTGGTGCAATTTAGACTTAAGAATGTGTGATTTAAAAATTAGGCAAAAGAACAATTTTATTTTGGCGATAATGAATTCTGTAAAAGGCGAAATTTTCAAATTACCTGAATTTGTAAAGAAATGTGGAAAAGTGATAGTAAATAAAGATGATGTGAGCTGAAGTTTTCTATTGCAATGGCATTCCCTCAATTGCCAAGCAACTAACAGACTGTGAAGTCTGTTGTATGGTTTTAAATCCAGAAAATGTCATCATAGGCATGTTAAAATAAATATCTTCTTCATGATCCATGTTCTTATCCTGCAACATCATTCAAATTACACAAATTGTTATAGTTGTTCCTTGTTATTTTTTTTTTTTTTTTGCTAATGCATATATGCATAGATTCATAAGGAGCAGCTAGCATGCTTCATATCAGATTTATCTAGCTGAAGTAATTTCTTGTCATTTGAAAATTTCCCATTTCAGGGAGGACCAGAATGGATATTTCCCGAAGGTGCATCACGGACTCGGGGTAGATTTGAGCTTGCGTTTTCTCAGATTGGTGGGGCTGTCATGACAGGTAATTTTGTTATTAAAAAAAAGTAATAATAACATTTTGGATACTAATTTATGAACTAGAAAAAGATAAATTGGAAATATTTACCCCTTTTTAAGAAGTTGTATAACCTTGTTTTTTTCAAGGGGGAAAAATGTTAGATTTTATGAGATGTCAAAGTCTGCCAAAGATTGAATAATTTGTGTACATTTGATTCTATGTGTATATAAATATATCAGTTTTTGTTTCTTTGAAAAGTGTGTCATCTTAAAATATCTAAAATTGCAATAAAAGAAATGTAAATATTACAATTCAAGAAAAAATATAAGTTTCTTTTATTCTTTTAGTATTCTTATTGAAATTTTAAACTCTTTGCTTTGAAAAATTTCTCTTCAGGTGCATTTTTTGGTGGTATCCAAGGGTTTTATGGAGGCTGGAAACAAATGAGTTCAGTAGAACAAAAAGCTAGTGTTAGGAGAACTCAGTATGTAACTTTTACTATTTCTTCACTATTTGAATGATTTTGTATCATATCAATTTAATGTATTAGGCAATAATATTTATACATGTAAAAGACATATTTTTATCATAAGATAAAATATTTCATCTTATTTTGAAAGATTATAAAAATATGCTTTAAATAAAATTTATACAAGCTTTTATAGTTCTAATTTATAGACGTTTGCCAAACGAAAGATTTCTTCATTATTTCCAGCTATAATGATTGTTATTCGTTGAAAAATAAAAACTAACTTCCAAAAGTGGCTAATTTATTGTCACCCAAAAGGCATTTTATTATTTTTTACTTTATTTAATTTATATATGTATTTTAAATTTTTTATTTCTTCTTATATCTGGCATTTAAGTAAAAGGTTATCTTTGCATGTTTTGTTGCTAGCAGGCTTTATAATCAAAACTGAAATATTTTACTGCATGATTTAATGTTGCATAAAATATTAAAGTAGATTTATTTTATGTGTATAACGTTTAAATGTCTCAATACGGCATACCCGAGAAACAGTAAATGACTTGTTGAACAAAAAATACTACCATATCAGATTTTTTTATCAAGTCAAGAAAAATGGATACCATGTTTAATCACATATTTCCCCTTTTCCTTTTAATTTTACCGCTTGAAAACTGGAAGAGAAAAAATATGCATTCTATACTATATAAGATGGCTTAAATGACACTAATAGCACATTAATAAATACACATAAAGGCATATCATTATTATTATTATATTATTCATTTTAAAGAATTTCTCTGTTTCATTGCACAAACTTGGCTATTTAAAAACAGTGTATTACTACTGCCTAAAATAAAATACTGTTATCTTCCACGCATCAGGAACTTGTCATTCAATAAACTGTAAGGTATTTAATCTTTTTGTTATAGATTAATAAGCCAAGCGATTTTAAAGCAATAAACACAATTCTTATAATTTTCTTTCAATATGGTTGATTTTAATAAAAATACATTTAAATCATGAGATGTCTAATTAGAAATATTAAATATTTTTATGAAATTACACTAATTGAACTCACGAAAATCATTTTAAATTTTTTCTTTTCATAATAACTGTTCTAAGCAGCTGGCCATGCAAATAGTTTGTTTTATAAATATGTAATTAGTATAATGTTTATTTATACAAGCTTTTATAGTTCTAATTTATGGACATATTTGCCAAACGAAAGGTTTCTTCGTTATTTCCAGCTACAATGATTGTTATTAATAAACAACATCTTTTTTAAAGTTTTTCATTAAAGTAAGTTCTGCTATAATATTCCTTTAAAAGAAAAGTAGGCTTTTGAGATATTTTATGTTGGTACTATTAAAATATTGATTAAGTATTGATGAATTAATGGACTGAACTTGGTTTGTAATAATATCATTTAGAAAATATGTTATTAGTCATAAAAATATTTTTTCAAGGTGATCTGAAATGAAGAGAGTACTTATTAACTAACTTTGGGCATATTGCACTACGAAATTTATTATTATAAATAGAAAAGTGCTATAATAATAGGCTTTGTTATAATAGGAAAAATGTAAAGTATATGAATTTTTAAGCAAGCTTGAATACAAGTAATTTGCCACAGTCAACTTATATTTAGCATTTATTTCAGTTTTAAGAACTTCATTAAATTTCCAGATGTAAAAGATTAAAATTTTGTGTTTACCTGATTCCTTAATCTTGTTTTTAATTATTGAATTTCCTTTTTAAGTTCCTTCTAATTTTGCTATATACTATGCTGTGTATTTTTGCAATATGAATTTATCATGTGATCATTAACTGGCAATCTCTTTAAGAAAACTAATATAATGAAAACATTTCTAACTGTGAGAGACACAGATAAAAATGATTCTAATTCTGTCTCTCAACTTTATGTGAGAAATATAGGTTAATATAAGAGGTTGCAATCTTTCATCCAAATCCATATGTACTGGCATCATCAAAAACATCAATGTATTTTAATGTAATAACACCCCCTAATGAGGAAATTATGAACTCTGTTTCCTATGAAAATTTCAAATAGAAATACCTGCTTCCCTTTTGGTAATATGCATTTTTCTGCCTCTAAAATATCCTTGTAGTTATTGAATAAAAGATGTGCTTCGTGTTAAATATAATATTGAATAAAGGATGTGCTTCTTTTTAAATATAATATTGAATAAAGGCTGTGCTTAAGTTATATATTTGTTTATTTGATAATGTCATGCCAGAAATAAAGAAATGTATCGACCTATCATGGCAGCTTCACCACCATCATCATCTACATAAGACCCAGAGTTTTATCATACACTGTGCATAAATTTATGAATTACATTGCATTTTTTATTCTGCCATACATTTTCCCCCTTGTTTGGATAAACATAGATGTGCATTTTTGTATAGTTTGGTTTATTTCATTATGGCAAAGCATGTTAAGGTTATCTGCCTATGAACATGGATGCATTCTTGGAAGACATTCAAAGGGAAACTTACTCATATCTACATTACATGTGGAGTACAATGTAACAACCTATGCGAGGAATCAAACTCGGATCAAACTTCCAGTATTCAATGACTTTGTCACTATTTTTGTAGTTTTAAGTACTTCATTAACGCTTAGAAGACTGGTGACCTAAGAAATGGCCAGAGCTGCAGTGTCTCAAAAAGGCGGCTGTGGCTGAAATTTCGGCCAGAGAAATTCTTTAAATTTAAAGGGGTGGAAATGCATTTGCATTACCCATCTTTTTAAGTGAAACCTTTCCAAACTCCCCAGTCTTTTAAAGGTTAAGATGTCTATATAACACAGCATTTCTGTGTTTTAATTTTATTAAAACATACATCATTAATAAAAATGATGAATCAGCACACAGTGTGCTTTGCAACTGATTTGAAAAAGAGCAAGGAAATCTATTCTGTTGGCCATCTTTGAAAGAGACCAATATTTTTCAGAATATAAACAAACAATGGTGTTGAAACATTAACTATCTATTGCTATATTTCCATGGAGCACCAAAAGTATATGGAACTATGAATGATGAATTTATTCAAAAAGTTGTTTGTGATGTTAATTGTATTCAAATTCTTTTTTTTAAACTGGTATCAAACTAATCTGAATTTATGAATTTTTGAGTTTTATTAAAGTTCAAAAATGTATCAGTGCATTTTATTTTTTGTTGTGTAGTGTATGTATATGTTTGTATAGATACATTTATATGTGTATAATGATCTAAATGATGCATTGTTCCATCATTAAAGATATCTTTTATTTCTTTAGATTACTAAATCATATAACAAAACGTGGAGCTGGTACTGCAAATACCCTTGGTGTAATAGGTATGTTAATATAAAATCTCATTTCATTGATAATTGACTACTATTTGTATTGCTTAAAGAGTAATCCATAAAAGTTAGGTACTAAAAGTTGTCAATGACTACTCTTACATTATTTATGATATCTATTAATAATGACATGTTTTTGTGCCAAAATTAGTATTTCATAGTGTTTTCATTTCTTACTAAAAATATTTGCCAACCATGATATCTATTAATAATGACATGTTTTTGTGCCAAAATTAGTATTTCATAATGTTTTAATTTCTTACTAAAAATATTTACCAACCATTGTGTGGGGATGTATACTTTTTCCTTTTATATCTTTTACAATGAAACATAAATTCTTGAAATAAAAAAACTTGTTTTAATGTCTCAAACTTGGAAAAATTCTGACACTGTTTAAAATAGTACACAGACATACACACACATACCAAAAAAAAAAAAAAAAAAAAAGTCCCCCTCCCCATGCTTACCTTGGAGGAAGGTTAGGTTTATTTGGATATATCAAAAGTCATAAGGACTATCTACCTAAGGGGAGTTTTGCCTTCATAGAGGGCTTTCTAATGGAAGCTGGTGCTTGTATTATCATTACGCATGGAGGAAAACCAACCATGCAAGTAAGCTCATTAAAGAATGTAATACATAAAGTAATAGTCATTAATATTTTTAATATAAGCCCTTGAATTTTTTTATTCCCCCCAAATTTTGAAAAGTTAATCTACCGCCACCCAATAAAACTTGGTGCACTTCTTTGAATATGCATATCTATACATTAAGTGTCTGGATTCGTAGCGTGCATTTCTTATGTAAAAATTCTGAAAGATGCTGAATTATTGTAAACTAATTTACTCAAAAAATATAAAGAATGCCCTGAAAATAAAAGAGTTGCTCTAGCTGAAAGTAAAATATGTGAGTGTTTATGCATATCCTTTTAAAATAACATGCATTTCCATCCAACCAATTATGTAAATATTAATTAACCCCTTCGAGCCGGGTAGTGAAAACGCGCGCTTATCGCAGAGGCCGGCAGTGTCTTCCGCGAGCGTCTCTCCAGGGCCGGGGGCTTTTTTGCTACTAAGCCTAAATCCATGAAATTTCCGAAGTATCAACGCATTGTTTAATAATGCTCTATAGAGTATTTAAACGGCTTATGCTTTATAGGTATTTTTATATATATACTTTAATTACCTTATTTCTTGTTTAAATGCATATTTTACACATTTTATTTTAATTACTCACCATTTTATGACTTTTAACATTATAATCTGAAAACTAAATATATTACTTAAAATTCTCTTTTCATATGAAAAATTTTAAAACAGGGATCTACACACAGTCCTACGCTACATTCCTTGAACTCGTAATAACTCATTTGCCGTTTTGGAGGATTTTTTCGGGAATGTGAACAAATGAAGCATCGTCGTCTCATTTTCTTATCAGTCTCTTCTGAACAAAGTTTTGGAAAATGTCTTTCAGTTAATCTTTCAGAATCAATATCAGAATTTCAGAATCAATATCTGAAATATTTTGCATCATTTCTGCTATTTCATGCTCTGTTAAACATTTTCGACGCTTCGACATTGAAACGGTAAAAACAGAAAGAATTCACGTCTAACAAGATGTAATTATTTTCTAAAAACCGAACTGTAAACGGAAATACTCAACGCTTTAGTGCATATAAAACTTCTACTTACAATAAACAACTACCACGTGCGAATAAAGTGCGATTTAAAGAGACGCCATAAATCATGCCATTCGGAAACATTTAGTTCCCCGTTTGTTTATATAATCAAAAACACGTGTATGTGAGTCATGCTTCTCTCATTTCAAGTAGAAGGTCTAATGCACATGTATCTGAAACCATATGGACGTACAGTGCCATCTTGTGGCAGAAATTATAGTTTGAAAAACGTTCCAAGATACTGGCACAAATACGTGACAGTCGGTAGAGAATGCAACAATGCTCTGGCACGCCTGTGTGTCTGCCGGTAGATAAGTGTGTTCGTTGCTGGCACGTATACGTGACAGTCGGCGCGAAGGAGTTAAATTAGTTTTAAATGTATTTAGAAATGAAAGATTAACCACCAGCCATTGGTGGGGCTCACCTTGGAGGAAATGTAGGATTATGAGGGGAAATATGAGCTAAATGCATCGCTGAATTAGTGTATGACCTGAATTTAAATTCTGGCAGTGATGTGTATAGTAATTATGAAAAATTTCCCTTAGAATATCCTTCACAAAGGTATCCATTTCCTTATACTTATATACTTTGCCATACTTGATTAAGTGAATAAGTAAATCTTTTGAAGACCAAAATACCATGTTGTGATAAAAAGGATTAAAGAAATTTTTCAACTGAAGTTTTGCATATTGACCTTTTATGGTGAATTAATAATTTTCAGGTGTTCACTTTGCAATTTTAAGCTGCAATTAATTAATCAACCCAAATTCTTAAATCCACAATTCATAAGAATGCAATATGAAAATCCACTAAATGAGAAAAATGACTGTGATTGATGAATATATTAGTATATAGAATGGAAAATTGGAATTTTTTATTTACTCAGTATTTATAGCAAACATTAACATTCATCATACCCAGTTTTACCACTTTCACCTTTTGACACTTTTATATCCCTAATAGCAGTGTAGAAGTTTTTAGCATGTATGGACATGACTGTGGTTTTCATGTGTTAAGCACTTGCTGCATTGTCTCGTGCGCCTATTTGGAGCTGAGCTGTCCAACACTAATATGTAATAGTTAAATCACTATTTTGGTTATGATGCCCCATGTCATGTTTCCCATAACTCTCTTTCATGCCTGATATAATCTGGTGAAGAGAATTCTCCACATTAATGACACTGGTCTTCATTGCCTCAATCTATTCATGCATGTATGTATCAATGCATGTCATTATATTGAATTCTCCTCTGACAATTAACTTCTGTAAGTGTAGCTACTTTTCTAAACAAAAATCTTACTATACTTAATTGCTTTTGCTTGGTGCATCATTGTAGACACACCTGTTTTGTCAAACTGCTTTTCCTTGCATACACACATAGCTGACATAATAATAATGGGCATACATGCACACAGATTTTAGTACAACTTTTTGAGTTTCTTACTGGATTAACCTAATAATTTTTGGTGATTAGCTATTGCTGGCCTGTGAAAAATTGAGTTTTACTGATATATAGTTTATAACTGTTCATTTCAGAAAATTTTAGAAATTTTGATGCATAAATACACTATTTATTCATGCATTTTCCCACTTGAAAACCAGGAGGGAAATATGTGGTACATAATATTTCTGAAGAGAATACTTAAATTGTAAACATAGCATATTAAAAAGCATATGTAAAGACACATTATTATATTATGTATTTCAAAGGATTTATCAATTTCAATTATTTTTCACTTGCGTGAAATAATTTCCTTTATGTGCATACATTTTACATTGTTGTCACAAAGTTATAGTTTCTAAAACATGTGTTGAAAAAAATAGGGGAAGAAAGCTTTGAGTAAATGTGATATTTAACATAGTGTGCATTAATTTTGTTACACCGAAAAGAAATTATATTCGTAATTTCTTAAGTTCGTTGATATAGAATTTCTCTCAGTTTCGATGTATAGTTAAATGTTTTTTAATGCAGGCACTGTCATTAATTAAGTTTTATAATAAATTTATCCCACTTGCAGATTTATTTTATTCTTTGAATGTTATTACAAAATGAAGTTTGGGCATAGATATTTGCTTTAGCATATTCAATTCCCTTTGCTGTTAGGTTCTTTATTTTTTCATTAATGGTCATTAAAAGTATTTAATATCAATGTGCAGAAATGTGTACAAATCCTGTAAAAGTATTGCCACTTTGTCTAGCTTTGCATACTTTGCATTGAGCTCTCATGCTGTGGATAAAGTTATTGATAGTAGCTTGCGGCAACAAATCCCATTCTTTTTAAAGCAAGTATTTTAATGTCTGGATGATGTTGACATCATGCAGTAGCCTTTTTCTAAAGTATCCTCGTATTTGTGTAGGATTCAGGCCTGGTAATTTCAGTGCCAATACCAGATAGCAAACACCATCTTCCTCCAGAAAACTATCAATCATTTGAGCTCTTTGTGGAACATTCATTATTAACCCAGTACAAATTATGTCCTCACCATGAGCATTACAGTAAAATCTAACCTAAAGCTCAAGGACCTTATTCTTATAATGCTGTATGGTCATAGTGCCCACATTGAAGACATGCAATGGTGTTCAACCTCAAAGATGATGCCTCATCCCTTAAGGACTCAACTTCACTTTAGGTGGAGTGGTGGTTGTGGCTAATTTCTCTTTGAAGAGAAATGGTGGACTCCAGGTTGTTCAGATAAACATTTGTTGAAAATTACTTTGTATACCTTAAACATTTGTTGAAAATTACTTTGTATACCTAATCTTGACTTCAAATTTGGTGGTCATGTTTTCAAGACATAATTTCCAAATTTGATGTGTTAAAAAATGATGTGCTTGATTCCATAAAAAATGTTTCTGTTCTGCTGTCTGTTGATAAGGATATATGCCACTGAGCATAAAGGGTCTACTTTTTAAGGCATTTGTGTACAATTTGCCTAGAAATTGTTATTCCCAATGCAGTAATGGCATCCTGAGAGAGAACTCTTTATGTATCATCTGTATAGCGTTGTGATGATCTCAAAATGTTTTCTCACTTGTGCTTTTCCATCTTGGCTGTTTGCTAATAACAAGATCTAATTAGCATTAATAAGAAGTGCAGCAGCTTGTGAGTTTTCAGTGCCCTCGAAGATGGTAAGTGACCTTGGGGTTCAATAATGGGTTTGCTTTATGTGAGTTATATCATACCACTATCGCTAAAGCATTCTCAGGCAGTAGCTTTAGATGTTGTTCCATCGTACCAGCTTCTGATTGACTCTTGAGACCACTACATAGTCTTTTCCCAAACTTTTTTAATGCGATATGAGGAGATGCGACTGGTCATCATAAATTGAGCCCATGTTATGGGCACGGTCACAAGCCCTTTGCATTGATGTGATTGATCATTACACTGATGGGTTGTGGCCTCGGTGTATGGGCATGTGTAGTGTGTCCATTATAGCACTGTGATACTACTAATATATGTTATGAACTACATAATACATGTTATGGCATACTGAGCCATAACATGTATTACGTAGTTCAACATTTGCCCTCACGTGGGTGGAGGGGCATGTTGTTGTTCAAGGTTATCCAACTGTGACGATGCTGAGGTGGTATCCTTCTTATTACGTCTCAGTCTGTAGGCAGTATGCTTGTTATTGCTAAGAAATTATCTCGAGGTATGCTCATTTTGCTTGTCGGTCCTTTGCTGTTGCTTCATGATTTTTTGTTGGTATTTTCCAGGTCACCATTTATAGTGAGCTCAAAACGTATGCTTGTTTGTGCTTGCTGCTTGTTCATGTCACGGTCTATCGATACCAATGAAAAGTGTAATAGTGTGCTAGTTTTGATGTTCTTGAAGGTGGCATATGATCTTGGAGTTCAATCATAGGTCTGCTTCTTTTTAGTTAACCTCTTATTGTACTCAGCCGAGTTTACTTGGGTACACTGAACTAAATTATTTTCACACACCCAAGTAAATACGTTTTAAGAACTTTTTTCAGATACATATACAACAGAATATATCTGCTACAGTTTTGAGTTAAAATAAAGAAAGAGGTTAAAATAAGCTGAATTAAAGAATAAAAAAATTGGTGGAAGGAAGATCACTTCCTGAATTTTTATTGGTGCATTAAGGTGTTAAATACCATACTGCTATCGCAAAAGAGCTCATACGTAGTAGTTTCGTATATTTGAACAGTTTTAGTGGTATGAGGATCTGATTGACTTTTGGATTCACTCTGGTGCCGTGCACTTAATGATTTTCTATATGTGTCATGACTCTTACATGCCTTTGGCCAAGTCTGCTCTTCATGGTGCCTTTAGTTTAGAATTGGTGCCATAATATGGATACCATCATTCAAAATTTTCATAAATTTTGAGCAGCTTCCACTTGAGACTAGCCAGCCCAGCCTCAAGCCAACTAGTAGCTGTCCATCTCAATTCATGTGTTTTAATTGTATCGTCTAATCTTTTAATAAGTGAATTTTACTCAAAATCTCTTCCAAAATAAGGTTGCTTTTTTGCCTAATTTTAAACCACCAGATGCTTACATATCATTTGAAATATTAGTGGTAGCTATTTTGAATTATTAAAAAAAAATGTGTCTGTGACTTTAATTTTCGATGTCATTATACCGGGTGGCCATAATTAAACGGACAGTGCTCACAGTGTTCTGTAGCGTGATCTATTTGCGAGAATGACGCCACATTTTGTAGGAATATTACACAAGACGGGGACGATCCGCGAAAAAACAAATTAGTTTCAAAAGTCACCGCTAGGGGAATATTTAGCACTGTGTAATAGAAAATAGAGTGTTAACAAATGCAAATTAATGCGGAATAAAATTACCTTTTATTATGCACATTTTCTGATTTAGTTCCAGTGCAATATGGCAACACTTTTAAAAAAGCGTAAAGTCTACATAAACACTGATAAAGTCTCGTGATCTGTAATATCACGAACGCTGAGCAGAAGAAGTTCTTTATTCAGATTTCACGTTACATCCATTTGCACAGTGCCGGCTGCTTGGGTTTTAAAAGGCAATGTGTTACGTTTCGAATCAATCAGATTGAAAGTTTATGTGCAATGTCTCCTTCTTTAGTCGAGCGTGCGTTACTCGTCAAATTTTTTTACCTCAACCAGTGCAACGCGTCAGCCGTTCTTCATGCTATTAGAACGCACAAAAAAATGCGTAAAGGTAACGGTCCTGTGTCAGTTAATGGGCTAAAAGCAATGGTTGTGACGTTTGAGAAAACAGGTTCTCTGAAGGTTCAGTCAGGCAGAGGACAAAAACCTGTACTACAGGATACAATCAAAGCAGTTGCCACGGTGATTGTCGACAGAGAACCAGACAATATTGCTGCCACCTCTAGCGCTCGTGGAGTACCTCGGAATATGGATATGCCTTACAGTACAGTATGGAAAATCTTACAAAAGATTATCAACTTCTATCTGTACAAGATCAGCCGTGTACAGGAGTTACTGTACCCCGACCATGATAAGCGATTGACTTTTGCCATCACCTTTCTTGCCAGAATGGAGGTGGATGATGCTTGGCCGTGGAAAATCTTATGGGGAATTGAGGCCCACTTTTACCTGAATGGAACTGTGAATACCCTGAACTGCCGAATTTGGGATGACAAATCACCACATGCAGTCACAGCAATTCCCTTACATTCACCAAAGGTAACTGTTTGATGTGGGTTCACAGCAGAATTTATCGTAGGTCCATTCTTCTATGAGAACATTACCCCGACAGGACCGGAAACCTATTCCCAGGAAATTCTATTCCCAGAGAGAAATATCGTCACATGTTGAACAGCTTTGTCATTCCGGCACTTTAGCAAAGGCAATGCCTGGGGAAAATCATTTTCATGCAAAATGGAGCCCCTCCACACGTTGCTGTACGGGTGCAACAGATGCTCCGACAGAAATTCACAACTCAAAGAGTCATTAGCCACTACTTTCCAACTGCATGGCCACCTCGGTCGCCTGATCTTACCCCATACGACTTCTATGGGGTTACCTTAAGTCCAAAGTCTATAAAGGAGTGGTCCAGGACCTGGCTACGTTGAAGGATAACATATCACGGACTGTGCGGGAGATTCCTGCAGACATGTTACTTTCTGCTGTTGTGCATACTGTGCGCAGAATGTAATATGTGGTCCACAACAACGGCAGCCACATTGAACCTCATTTGAATGCAAAATAAAAGGTAATTTCGGTATTGATTTGCATTTGTTAACAGTCTATTTTCTATTACACAGTGCCAAATATTCCCCTAGTGGCGAGTTTTGGAACTAATTTGTTTATTCGCTGAATACTTCGTCCTCCGTCTTGTTTAATCTTCCTACAAAATGTGGCGTCATTCTCGCAAATAGATCGCTCTACAGAACACTGTGAGCACTGTCAGTTTAATTATGGCCACCCGGTATATATAATTTTTAAATCATGCATTGAAATCTTTTATTCTTTTATTATTATTTATGTATTTATTTATTTATAAATGTCTATGTATCAATAAAATATCTGATTATTAAAATGTTAATAAATTGTAAATTTTTATCTGTTGTAGCTGTTATGTATAGTGGCTTTGGTGTCGTACTTTCATGGATCCGAGGAGTTGACGATGAAGTCAATACCATTGCTGCAGGTACAGCGACTGGTTTACTGTACAAATCTTCAGGTGAGAATCATGCTTTCCGAAAACTTTTTAATTCATTGAAAATTGTTTGTGATATATTGGTGCAAAGAAGCAGTAGAATTCTTAATAATTATTTTAAATTCAGTGTGAATTGTTGCCTTTCTGATACAAGTGGGAAACTTCCAGTTTTTCTTCTCATCTGATTGACTCATCTGTAAAATTTCTAAATTTCCCAATTTTTAATTTA
Source organism: Stegodyphus dumicola (assembly GCF_044657685.1). Classification (NCBI taxonomy): domain Eukaryota; kingdom Metazoa; phylum Arthropoda; class Arachnida; order Araneae; family Eresidae; genus Stegodyphus; species Stegodyphus dumicola. The sequence goes on along the minus strand of NC_140774.1, from coordinate 101,598,079 downwards.
TCTGAATTTAGATCATCTCTTTCAGATGTGGTTCTGAAATAACTTTTGATTTTTAAATGACAAATAAAAATTCTTTTATAAGTTTGCTAATTAATTTTTACTCCATGACAGAGATTATGTTTTAATACATAGCAGAGATTGTTATGACAACAGAGATTATTGTTTTAATTCATAACAGAGATTGGTAAATATTTCACCTCTTCTTCTATTTCACTCAGATTTTCATCAATATAAACTTTGAAAAAATTTAAAATCAAGCAAGATTAGCATAATTACTTAATGTTTAAAATGTTTTTCTAAATTTTAATTATAAATTAGGTTACAATTAGTGTAATGTTGAAATTATGCAGTAATAAAATGTTTTTGTGAAAAATGTTAAATTTGCATGTTGATAAACACGTAGACTCCAACTACTACAAATTTTTTGTAATTTTTATAGAAATTCCTTAAAAATTTCAAGCTATGGGGAAAAAACAAAAATATGGATTTTGCAGAAAGAGGACAAGTGAAGTAGTATTTAAAATAAAACCAACTTATTATTCTGATGATTGGTAAAATGCTCATGACATCATGTATAGCATGTTAAGTTGGTGGTCTTGCTCGTTTTGTAGAATAGCCAATTGTAGATTTGAAAATTCTGACTATTAATCTTTTCATTCAGGCATCTTGCATTCCCTTTCAGTTAGATCACAAAATGCCCCTTGCTAAACGCGGACTTGTGAAATGTGATTTTGCATATGTATGCATTATCTTAATTGTCTTCATTTAATTTGTCCAGTGTGAAAATTTCAAATTTATCTTATACACTGCAGAGAATCAGCTGTGCTGTAATGATCCTCTTCAACCCTTTGAAGGGCTGGTTGTTTGTCAGTTTTTTAACTTCTGAAAAAATGCTAATTTTTCTACACCAAAAGCTATAATCGTAAGTGTCTAGTGTTTCCTTTTGATTCTAAATGGCAGCATCACCCTATGAATGCTCAATATTTTGCAGTTATGAAATTAATATACCTCGTTCCAAGGTATCATGTTGGAAAATTGATAAATTCTATTGGAGGGAAAGAAAAAATTCAAAATCTGCAAATATATGACGTACACATGCTGAATCTTATATATTTACTTCATTTCAGTCAGAAGTGATAAGTAACAGAAGATTGTTTATACGATTTTAAAACTGGTATGTAATATATACCGTCGCCCGCACTGAGAGTACCACGCCAATAGATGGCAGCACCAGTCTTCTCCTTTTCTACTCTGTGACATGACATAATTTCTTTGTTATTGTAACAGTTTATGATGTAATAATTTTTCATGATTAATTTATAAGTCGTTTAGGATTCAATATTATCAAAATCGTAAAAACAACCTTGTATTTAGCGTAAAGTATAATGAAACACTCAATCGATTTCGAGGGCAGCTAAAGGTCCCTCCTCATCAGGAGAAAGAAATACCTAGAAAGAAGAAAATAAAGGAGAAGGAATCTCAGAAACACATGGTCCTTATCAGCACTGCACGTGGTTATAACTGGATTTTTAATCAGAGTTGCACTGGCCGCCTACTTTTAGTTAGCCAGGCTATCTGATCAAGCATAAAGGACAAGGAAAATTAGCGAAGTTAAAATAGGGAGCGAGGGGCAAATGCACCTTCATGCTCAAAATCTGAACTTCAAATAATGGAAAGCAACCACTGAACGGATTTTTATACCCTCTGGTAGTACCAAACGCACCAAACGCGAGGAGGTAATGCCATCTATCGGCAAAAATAACTGAATTAAGATAGTAGAATTTTAAAGGCATAAGGAAGGACTGGATTGGACTTCAAATCATTAACTAAACCTGCTAAATCTTTGTGAATGTGAAAAGCCTCAAGAAAATCCAATTCACCTATGGAAGAAGCCTTTTGCATAATTTTTGCAGACTCAAAGTCAAAATTATGGTTAAATGTCCACTTATGATACGCTATTGAAGACTTGTTAATTTCGCCTTTTCTGACATAAGATTCATGTTCCTTGATACGAAACTTCAACGCTCTTTTTGTTTGGCCAATATATCTTAAACCACACTGACACGATATACTATAAATTCCCCAAGAATTCAAGACAGAAATGCAATCTTTTAGAATCGAAGGGTGAATTTTATTAATAGGGGAGAAACCGACTTGAAAATTGAATTTCTGGAGAATCCATGCAATTTTATAGCTAACAGAAGGACGTCCTTCTGTTAGCAAGTAGCAAGAGGTTGCTAAGCATGGTTCGATTAAACCTTTCTATCATACTGTCTGACTGGGGATTTAAGGTGTCATTGGGTTTTGTCTATGCTCAGTAGTTTGCAGAGGTCTTTAAATACAATCAAGATGAAATTTCCTTTGTCAGAATGTAACTGAAGAGCCATTCAAAACCTCTGATACCATGACAGCCTCTTGATCAGAGACAGGGTATGCTTCAGGCCACTTCCTAAAGTAATCAATGACAATGAGGATATATTTGTTGCCATTAGCAGTTCATGGCTGAATGTTGAAGGCGATGCTTTCAAAAGGCACTCCCACATTGTAACATTGTAGCTTCCCTCAGTTGTATTTCTTCATTTTTTTCTGGCCCACACAGGCATCCAAGATTGGCACCATTGTTGCACATCAGTTGTATTACTCCAGTAAAAGTGCTTCTGATACAAGATGCCATTTCAAATATGTAGTGAGTCTGATAGAGATTGTTTTTTCATATAATCATAGCTCGAAATGACCTGCCAGGTTGATTTCTTATTTGAAGATTCCATAAGGTCAGATATGGGTTTAATGTCGCCATTTTAAATCTGGTCGTTTCTAACTTATTCATCATTGTATGGGTTCAGGATCAGACAGTGTTCAATTTGTAACTTGAGGTGTGACTGTATGAAGCAGCTCGTATATTTAACTTTGGAACAATATGGACAGTTTTCTGGGTATGGTCTTCTTGACAGGGCATCGCCATTTCTCTGTGACAGTCCTTTTTTGAAGACTAGTTATGTCATATCCCTGGAGTTCTTTGTATCTATCTGGATATTTGGCCTTCCGGAATCTTGAAATTTAACTACCAGGTCAACGTGCATGGTCTGTGTGGAGTGGGAATTTTTCACTGTAGAGGTAATGGTGTTCTACGGCTTTAATTATGGTGAGAAATTGAAATGTTCTGCCAGGAAGGTATTTTATTTGAAGACTACATGAGGTCAAATGGGTCACCATCTTAAAACAGATTTTTCGTGACTTCTTTATCATTCCATGGATCGTGATCAACCAATGTTGAAGTTGTAACTTGATGTATGACCAGATTAACCAGCTTGTTTTTCTCTTTGACCCCTGCAATGATATGAGCAGCTTTCTGGACAGGGTCCTTTAGACAGGGCATCGGTGTTTCCATGTGATGATCCTATCCAACATCATATTCTCCACGTACTGATTTTTTCTCTGTATTCTTCGGTGGATTCAAGTTCTTTATCTTGATCTTTGGAATCTACTAACTTTTCTACTTTGGTATCCACAACTTTGAGACTTTCAAATTTGTTGTTTAATTGTTCTAAGTACAGCTCCAGCTCACTATCAGTGGCAGTTACTTCTGTTTTTGTAATTTCTGCTTCAATTTTTGAACAGAGTTTTGTAACTGACGCTGTTTAATGTTGATCGTTTTTGAATACACAAATTTAATGCTTCAGTGGCCATTTTACTGAATTTATGTTATGTTTATATGCTTAATTCAACTTCAATACTAAATATGATATTCAAATATATTTCTGATAAATTATATCATATTACGTAAAATACAGATCACCATTCCAGCGTGGGATGCCATGTTAAAAAACTGACTTGATAATTTTTTAGTTTCTTTAAAAGTTTTATTTCAAATGAAATATAAAAATTCTGCCTACCTGTTCTTCCCGTGTGGTGACTGTATCTCCTTCGATGTTGATTCAGCTTACAATGAATGACAACGTAACTAAATGGCCACATGGTTAGACTAGCCCTAGAATATATTTAAAACAACATTGAAATTACAATTAAAATGATACAGTCTCAAGAATACGTCGTTAGCATGTCATGGAACACATCTATCTCTTTTTCCACCGTTCCAAATGTGTTGTAGTTAGAAGAGTTGAGTTGCAGTGTGCTTCTCACAAATGATAACTATGCGCAAAATTTTAAAGGCTCTGTTTTTAACACTCCCCCTTTTGAGTTTTGAGAACATTAATCCGGAACTCAATACCTTTTTGCCCTATCTTAAGGGAGGTTTTAACAACACGTCCAGTTTTTGTTCTAACAAGATGGTAATCGTTTCATAGAAGGTTCTCCTTCTAACATAGATTTTCCACATTGGCGACATAGTTCTCGTCATCCAATTCTAAAGGACACAGTTTTTGATGGGCCACAAGTCCTGCTTTAGTTTTTATTTTGGCGGTTCTAGCTACTCCATCTTTGCTGGTGTAAATTGATAATATTCTTCCTAAAGGCCAATAAAATCTTTTGAGGTTATCAGTCCATATTAATACAATATTTCCAATGCTAGGGACATAAACTTTGTTTCGAGCTATTGCCCTTTGTTGCAATTGACCCAAGTATTCATTTCGAAACTTGACTTGAAGATCGAACATCAGCTTTCTTCTGTAAACCAAATTTTTTTCAAGTCTTTGCTAGTAGATTTTATTTGAACAAAATCAGTTGTATTGCTTAGGCAATTCTCTTTCAAAAATAGATCAGGTGTTAATGGGTTTAAATCCTCTGGATCTTCACTGACATAGATTAGATGTCTAGCATTTAGTTGGCTTTCACAGTCACAGAGAATGATTTCCATCGCTTGATTGTTTAGAGATGCTCATCCTAAAACTTTTTCAGAATTCATTTTAGAAGGCCAATCAACCTGTCCCGAAAGCAACCCCACCATGGGGCTGCTGGAGGAATGAATTTCCAGGTAATAGGATAAATAGGTATTTTTAATCTTTTTGGATCGAAACTTTTCAATACATTTTCAGCTCTGGTAAAGTTAGTTGCGTTGTCTGAGTATATCACTAAAGGGCGACCGCAACGAGCTATGAATCTTCTAAGTGCCAATAAGAAATTGTCTGCTGATAGAGAAGTTCTATCAACTGCTCTATAAACTGCACAGGTTAAAATTACCTTCTTTCTTTCAGTAGTAATGAACTTGCTACATCCACTCCAATAATTTCAAAAATGCATGCATTTTTTACACGATCTTCAGGAAGCATTCCTACTGGAATATCAGGCGGTTTGACTCTGAATCTTGGACAAACATTGCAAGTTTTGATTACTGCTTTTATAGTTCGTCTACTTTTCAGTATCCAATAATTTTCCGTCAAAGCTACCATTAGCAACTGTACTGTACAATGTCCAAGTTCGTGATGTTTAGACAGAATCAGGCACTTAACTACATGATCATCTGATGGTAGAATAATCGGGACTCTGAAATTTTTATCGTCATTTCTCAAAAGAAGTTTTGTTTTAATTCTCAAAATTCCATTAGTGCCTGTAAATGTCAACAGTGATTTTAGACATTGAGTTTTCACTATGGAAAGAGTCTTCTTGAACTTTTTTCAAAATTTTAAGTTCAGCTTCTTTAAGCTGTTCAGTAGATAGTTCTCTGAAATTTTGTTAGGAGACTTAGAATTCCTATAAAACCTATATATCCAACTAGTTATTCTAATTATTCTCTTATAGGAGGATATGTAACTATAACAGGGATGCCACGCTACCTGGAAAACTGGAAAAAGTCAGGGAATTCGGAAATTGACCAAAAAGTTCAGGGAAAAGTCAGGGAATTTAAGTGTTTTAGTCAAAATCTGGAAAAGTCAGGGAATTTCATACAACGATCCCGCCAAAAAAGGCGAGTTTTGCGCCGACGTTGGAAGTGATCACTTTTTTGGTGAAATGTGTATCACGTGTGTCATTCGGGCAGCTGGCATAGAGCCAATTTTCGCAGCTCCAATTTGATTGTCTTTTAGAAAGGCAAAGCAAGTTTCCCGCAACTTTTGGCTTCCAGTAACCTCGAGAATCGCATGTGCAGTGCACGAACTAAAGAAAGTACCTGTTCGCGTATAAAACAAAATGGGTTTAATCCTAGTATACGGTACCATGAAGGTTAGAATCAAAGAATATGTATGTATTGTAAAGAAGGAAAACCTCTCTCGAACAGAGGTGGCTCCGTTCCATCATAGAGGGAAACAGCTGTGCATGCGCAATATATCTGTCGCCAAAGTTCGAAACCGGTGTCGAAGTTCGAAGGTCACGTTATCAAGAGTTCATAAAATGAATATCGTTTAAAATTTCTTTAAACTCTAAAGGAAAAGAAAATATTTTTTGCCGCAAATAAATTAATTCATGGATTAATTATTTTGAGGGAAAAAAAAAAAAAACTACGAAAATCCGTTTTTAAAATTATTGCGAAAAATCCAAGAAAAAACGTTTCTTCTTAGATTTTTCGCAATAATTTAAAAACGGATTTTCGTAGTTTTCTTTTTTGTCAAACAACATTTCTTGACATGATCATGAGCAGTAAACGGGTCATTTTGTTCTTGGCGACAATTTTCAAAATCGTGCGAAGACCGTACCGTATAGTAGGATTTTACCACAAAATCTTTTTAAACCTTTTTTTTTTTCCTTTTCTTTTTAATAAATACCTTGTCATTTTGCAGTAAAATAAAAAAAAAATAGTAATCAGTCATCTAGGTTAACCATGTAATATAACTATATTCGCTAAAATATCGTTGATTATTCTAATTCAATTTTTAAGTAATTATCTTTATTTTTATGTTATTCATATCATTTAATGTTACTTCTTCCCTCTAAATTTATTTATCATTAGTAAATAATATTTCCAAATTTCAGGAAATTTCTCTGGCATAATCCTGAAATTAATTCTAGTAGTATGATGACATACCATCACGAAATTTAATGCACATATTTTTTCCTTATTTATACTGCGAAATAAATATAAAATACCTCAATTTATTAAAAAAATATCATTAGATTTCTTTCTTTTGCTTAGCTGCAGAATGTCTGCAAAAAAAGACTTATTTTACTCCAGATTGGGCAGATTCTAATCTCAATCTTCAGTGGAGGAAACAACTCCTATTATAATTATATTTGTGTTTTCAAGTGTTGAGGTGCCTTTTAAGAAGACACCTCATACAAATTAAATTTACCTAAAATCTAACCTAACTATTTAGCATTGCATTGTGATTTATAAGAACCGAATTAGCCTCGTGTTGAACTGGTGATGATGATTATGAGTAATAATTGAATAAAACATACAATTGTTATCCAATGTATATATCTTAAATTTTATTAAGTTTCATAAGTGGAAAAGTAAACAAAGTGTACCAAGAATAATTAATAATAAATGTCCTCTGGGATTTATTGAATAATTAAGTGAATTTGCTACGCAATACAAGTAATACTATATTTAATATACCTCTTAGCACAGCCAATGTACATCACACAGATAGACTGGAATTTTCTCGAAACATACCTGGAAAAGTCAGGGAATTCCATTCTCGTGTTTGAGTGGCAACCCTGTTATAATAATTATCATTACTCTGATTCATGTGAGATACTATAGTTTTCTTCTCTTCTGCATTTATCACATCTTCGTCAGGTGACAGATCATAATCCAGCCATTTATCTTTAGAATCTCTAAGCCAGGGAGGCCCTACGTGCCATTTTTGCTTTAATAAGGTTTTTACTGAGCAACCTCTTGATGGTATATCAGCAGGATTTTGACATCCAGGAACAAACTTCCATTCATTGGATTCTGATAGAGTTTTAATTTCATTTACACAGTTAGATATAAACATTTGCCACGGACCTTCTCTTTGTATCCAATATGGTACGTCCGTGGAATCGGACCAGTAGACTGAATATTTTCTAACTTCAAATCTTTCTTCACTGCATTGGTTAATCTAGCCCCAATAAGACATGTTAGCAATTCCATCCTCAGAATCGATAATCCCTTCAAAGGCGCAGTTCTTGATCTAACTTTTACTAATTGATAAGTTACCCTTCGCTCCTTTTTAGCTCTAAGAAAAATACAAGTCGCATATGCAAACTTGGACGCATCACAAAATGTATGCAGTGTTATGTCGGATTCACTAAGGTCTAAATCAGATAGTCTGCGAGGTAGGTATCTTGAGATTTTTAATTTCTGGTAACTGGTTTTCCTATTTTTCAAATCTTTTAATTAAATATTACGAGATTCCCAGCTTCCAGCATTCCTGAAGAAGCAGTTTAGGAATTAACGCTATCGGGCAAGTGAAACTTATGGGATCAAATAATTGATGTGCTTTAGATAAAATCTTTCGTTTAGTAATCAGTCCATTGTTCTTCTTAGTTTCTATCAATTGGCATGGTAGGGTGTCATTCTTAGTATCCCATTTGAGACCTAAAACCGATACATTGTTTTCATCTACATAAGCTGAGCTATCTCTAAAGGAATCTTGTATCTCAGGAAGATAATTACTTCTCCATCCATGCAAGTCAAATTTAGCCGCTTTTAGAATTTTTTGAGACTCTCTTTTGAAATATTCTAAGCCAGCAACAGAGTTAATACTTGCAACACAATTATCGACGTAAAATGAATCTTTCAATTTCATTGCAATACCTTTCAAAGGCTCTTCTACTTGATCTAGAACATGATTCAAAACAGCTGCAAGTAAAAAGTGGCTGCTTGAAATACCGAATATGACTCTGCAATGTCTGTATGTGATTAACTGTTGGGGATCTCCACCTTTCCACCACATAAACCATAAAACATCTTTATTGTTTTCGTTTAGGCTTATCTGCAAAAAGGCTTGCTGGATATCTGCAACAACACCTATATTTCCCAGCCTAAACCGATTTAAAATTGTCAGAATCATTTCAATTAGATTGGAAACGTTTTCGATGCATTCATTCAATGATACCGAGCTGCTTGTTCTAGCAGAACCGTCAAACACAGGATAAATTTTGGTGGTAGAGTTATCCTTAAATATTGCTCTATGCAGCAAATAATGTATACCAAACTTTTCCTTGAACTTATCCTGATCAACTTATTCAATACCTTCTTTTTCCCATTGATTGAACTCCTCTTCATATTCATTTAATAGATTCTTTGATTTAAGAGATTTCACTGTGATTTTAAGTCTTTTTTGGGGTAACTCTTTATTATCTGGTAAAGAAGGATGTCCTTGTAACCAGGGTAACCTTGAACCTTGAATCTACCACTATTGTCTCTGCTAAGAGTTTCTCTGAAATGTTTCAAAGCCAGTTTTTGGATCTCCGTTTTAGTGCATTTTTCGCCACTTATCTAAACTCCAGAGATCTTCAATCTTTGCTTTATTCACGTAAGCCGAAGCATCTTTTTTCTTATATTTACCCATTACTGACCACTCCAAGAGAGTATGAACTGCAACTAAGCCTCTTGAAAGATGCTTTATGTTCCCCGTTAATAATTCTCCCGCACAGTCAGCTCCAGTGAGTAAATGGATTTCATCCGAATTATTTTCATATAGACAAGATTTATCATTTATAGCCGTATCACTTATTAAAATATCAAGATCGTTTAATTGGTTTAAGCAAAGCGAATCATTCAATTTAGGAATAGAAGCACCCAGATACATTATTTTCGTCTAAAACTTCTAATTAACAATTAAAGCTTCCATATATATTTGCGAGTTTAACCCGATCTTTTTGGTGCTTTTCTGTGTGGGTAATTCCTCCAAATAAACCATGGTTTACAGATATTTCTCCTATCTTCTTTAATTTCAACTGATTAGCAACAAATTTAGACACATAACTTGTTTGGCTACCCATGTCTATAATTATTCTTGCAAGATATTTTATATTGTTTTCCATAATATACACTATTAAAGTTTGAAGATAAACTTCAGTTGTACAGTTATTATTCGAAAGAACTGTGTTCTGACAAATGTCCTTTATTTCAGTATATATGGCTTTATCACTCGACTTTTTTTTTTTTTTTTTGTCTGAGTAACACATTATTTCCAAATGTCTTTTGCTGCCACATAGTATGCTGCACTTTACCTTTGATAAACATCGAGAAGAAATATGACCAGATTTCAAGCACCGGAAACAAATCCTGTTTTTATTAGTAGTGATTTTTTGTTTTCATATGGTAAACCCTTTCTGTATAAACAATCTGTGCTTATATGTGAATTCTTTCTGCAGAGGTACAATGTTTAGATTTGAAGGCCAAATTGCTCGTTAATAACTCATTAGCTGTCACGGGACACGACTTTTCTTTTTGTTTTTCTAATCACGTGCCACCCGGTCTGGAATTAGTAAATGTATCTGGGTGTAGCACAGGGGAATTATGAAAATGCAATTCTGTTTTTTTCTTTAGCTATTAACTGTTTGTGCAAAAAGCCAATTAGATCATTAATAGAATATTCATCTCCTAATTCTTTATTAAATTTGAATATTAAATCGCTCGGTAATGCCTTTAAGATTACAGGTGCTAATAAGGCACTGAACATGTTCGAACTTATACCTAGCGATTCCAAACTTCTAATATTAATTTGAATTTTATCAAACTATTTCAAAAATTCACTACATCACTAGAACGTTTAAGTGTGGATATTTCTAGTAACCGTTTCATGTGTTTATCAGAACTGCTTACCTTCCAAATCTTTCTTCAAGTAATGAAGCAGCTTTTTTTATAATTGTCGCTTGAAATAGAAAAACCTTTTATAGTTTCCAAAGCAGTTCCAGCTAAATGGGCTTTTAAGTAATTGAATTTACTAACATCGTCAAGTGATTTGTGATTATACATCGATGTTTTGAATGAGTTCTGAGTTCCAGAATGTAAGCCAATCACTTAACTTTCCATAAAATTTTGGAATTGTTATTTTAGGTAATTTCAGATTAAGCATTAATTGGTGAGAATTTGCATCCAAATGAAGTGATGAATGGGAAGAGTCGACTGGCTGATTAATTTGATTCACACATGGTAAATATTTGTTTGCTCTAAATCTCCATAAAAATGATTTTTTCTCTGCATTCATCGGTGGATTCAAGTTGTTTATTAAGATCTTTGGAATCTACTAACTTTTCTACTTCAGTATTCACAACTTTGAGACTTTCAAATTTGTCATTTAATTGTTCTAAGTAAAGCTCCAGCTCACTATCAGTGGCAGTTACTTCTGTTTTTGTAATTTCTGCTTCAATTTTTCAACAAAGTTTTGTAACTGACGCTGTTTAATGTTGATCGTTTTTGAATACACAAATTTAATGCTTCAGTGGCCATTTTACTGAATTTATGTTATGTTTATATGCTTAATTCAATTTCAATACTAAATATGATATTCAAATATATTTCAGATAAATTATATCATATTACGTAAAATACAGATACCATCCCAGCGTGGGATGCCATGTTAAAAAAACTGACTTGATAATTTTTTAGTTTTATTTCAAATGAAATATAAAAATTCTGCCTACCTGTTCTTCCCGTGTGGTGACTGTATCTCCTTCGATGTTGATTCAGCTTACAATGAATGACAACGTAACTAAATGGCCACATGTTTAGACTAGCCCTAGAATATATTTAAAACAACATTGAAATTACAATTAAAATGATACAGTCTCAAGAATACGTCGTTAGCATGTCATGGAACACATCTATCTCTTTTTCCGCCATTCCAAGTGCATTGTAGTTAGAGAAGAGTTGAGTTGCAGTGTGCTTCTCGCAAACAATAACTATGTGCGAAATTTTAAAGACTGTTTTTAACGCTGATCTAATACTAAACTAAACTGACTTAGCCAAAGCTAGACACAAATATCTAATGTAATTGGCCTTTAATTTAACCTAGCCAGCAGTTATCAACAGGCTCATTCAATATGGCCGAGTGCAGTAGATTTAATAACAAAGTAGCCTGACGGCAAGCACACATCACTAAGGATTCCTAAGATCTCTCTTTTGAAATAAGCTGAACCTTCCTTAAATAGTCCTTCTAACTCATTTGAATACAACGTGATACTGGAACTCATTCTGGTAAGGAATAGTAGTTGGGAAACAAGAATGGACAGTTAAACGTAAAATAACTGTTAGAAACTTAAAGTAACCTCTACAACTTATTTATTACACTTTCTCTTAAGGCTTATCCAGGGCCAGTGCTTTATTCCGTGGCCTGTTGCAGTCTCTTTGGGTCCTAAATTCTGTTGCCAAGCATCTCCTTAAATACCTTAAAAACTAAGAAAAAACACCCCTTCTCATTTTTTTTTTGTCTTACATTCGATGAAAGTCTTATTTCTTATCTTTCCAAAACTGTTTGAATTTTGTTCCTACGAATTGAATTCCTAAAACTTTATTTAATTGCATTTTAAAGACCAGAAAGTATTTTTATGATGGCAACAAAACAAAGTTCTAGCATATTTTCAAGCTGTGTGTTATTGAATTCACTAACGCATTTTCGTTGGTTTTTTGATTCTGTGTTTACATTGCTGATAAGCACTTTTTTAAATTTATTACTGAGTAATATTCATTAATTTTTATAGGTATAGATATGGTAAATTAGGTATTGATATTGGTTACTACACTGCAAACAAGTGTGAATAGTTTGATGTTAATTGTATCAACAATGCAAAACGACATTCCCTGATTTGGCTTTAAAAAGCAGAGAAAAATTTTAAAAGCTGCCAAAAATGCAAATTCTGAAAAACAAGAGGTCATTAGTTATAAATCAGAGGAATTTTAAGTTTATGAGCTGATTAAAAGTAGGTAATCGAGTGTTTGAATTCTTTAAATGCATTTATCTTGTTTTTCATTTTTGTGTTTTAATGCTAACAAGAAACGCAATATCTTTAAAAATTATGATTGAAATCTTCTGAAATTTGGTATACCTGTTTAGAACACTTCATGTAAGGAGACAGACTATTCACTCATTGAGAAATGCATTTTTTATAAAGTTTATTATGTGTTAAACATGAATTTTAATGAGAAAATATGCTTTTTCTTTGTTATATTACACATTCTAGCTTAAAATTGTTTTAAATAACTTCCTAGCTTTAACACTATAAGCGCTGAGCTTTCTCCCTACCTAGAAGTGCCAACAGCAGTCAGATTGACTGCTCAGCCAATTAAGTGTATATATCAAAATAAAAATGTTTTATAATGCTTTTAAGAGTATCAATTATAGTTCTTTAAATAACAACAGATTATTTTTAATAATAAATAAATATTTTATAACTTTCAACTTACCATCAATAAAACGCATTTTATAGCTTTTCGCAATTTTAACACAACTTTTTCAATACTGGAAGTGTATTTTTCGCACATATAATATGAACATTTTTTACACATATCACTTGTTTTGTTGTTGTTACAAAGTCCAATCTGGCACTGACATCTTTTCTTCGAGAGTCTATTGCTAGAGTTGGAAATTTTCCTAGGGCAATCTTGTGCTTTTTCTTCTGTTTAAATGAAGCTGTCTTAACTCCTCTGCTAATTGAAATAGGAAGTTGTGCCTTGTAATATTTTTATCACTCAATTTATAGTAGATAACGTAGGCATTCATTCCTGCTAAATCCAGCATATTATAGAAAACATGCACAGGCCATCTACGTGAAGCAGCCCGAACAGAATATTTATGCGTCATTTGGTCAAGGATAACTCCATATGTGGTTTTGTTGTAGAACTTTACTGTTTCTGGAAGTCTCTTCTTATTTTGTGAGTCTATATTTGCACTCGGATGTAGTAGGACATTTTTATTTCCTTTTCTCTGATAGACCGTCAGTGTAGTTTCACCATTCTTTAGCAAAACTGTTTCAAAAAGCCGGCTTTTTGATTTCCTTACTTCATGCGGAATTTCTTTTCGATGTCTTCTTACTGTGATTACAAAACTTGTGTTTTTCATTCTAAGTTTTTTAGCTAATGATAGTGAGGAAAAATAATTGTCTGCAGTCAAATTTCTACCTGAATTCAGATAATGGCTTAGAAGACGCATTACTACATTTTCAGGAAGACTTTCAGTTTCTTTTCCAAGATATGGAAAAGCATTGCACATAAGTAGACTAGAAGAGAAACACGCTAATGTGACAATCAAAATCGTAAAACCCACCTTGTCTTTAGTGTAAGTATAATGAAACACTCAATCGATTTCGAGGGCAGCTAAAGGTCCCTCCTCATCAAGAGAAAGAAATACCTAGAAAGAAGAAAATAAAGGAGAAGGAGTCTCAGAAACACGTGGTCCTTATCAGCACTGCACGTGGTTATAACTGGATTTTTAATCAGAGTTGCACTGGCCGCCTACTTTTACTGAGCCAGGCTATCTGATCAAGCATAAAGGACAAGAAAAATTAGCGAAGTTATTTGCCCCTCGCTCCCTATTTTTAACTTCGCTAATTTTTCTTGTCCTTTATGCTTGATCAGATAGCCTGGCTCAGTAAAAGTAGGCTGCCAGTGCAACTCTGATTAAAAATCCAGTTATAACCACGTGCAGTGCTGATAAGGACCACGTGTTTCTGAGACTCCTTCTCCTTTATTTTCTTCTTTCTAGGTATTTCTTTCTCCTGATGAGGAGGGACCTTTAGCTGCCCTCGAAATCGATTGAGTGTTTCATTATACTTATGCTAAATACAAGGTTGTTTTTATGATTTTGACTGCACATAAGCTTCGAGTCTACATTGACTAGCATCCAAAATTTGATACCGAATTTGTCTGGTTTATTCGGCATATACTGAATAAACTTACACCTGGCTTTGGATGGAAATAACAGCTCATCCACAACTAGATTTTCTCCTCGCTTATAGGAAATTGCACAATCTATATCTGTGGCAGATAACACACTTGTTCAGGACTTTTCGAATGGAAAATCGAGCAGATATCACCCAAAAGCTTTGTCTCAGAACTCATTAGTAACTGAGGTTCAGCATGTAAATATTTTAGGTGAAAATGTTTAATGATCAGTCCGTTGATGAAATGCTTTTTAGGGGGGGGGAATTACATGTTTTTCATTTTCTGGAATATTAGCATTTCTTGAATGTCCACCGACACACAAAACACCTTTTTTAGATATTTGGAATAAATTTATCCCAAAAATCTGAAAAAAGTGCAAACTAACCACTTTCTAAATGCTGCACCCTAGTTGACCAAGTCAAATCTTAGATATTTCATAATATTTCGAAAACGATTGCCAGACATTGTTTCTCGAAAAAAAGGAGGACTCCCATGTATTGTTCCACAAAAAATCATAATCCATATCATTGCAACCATATGCTCCTCTTGCATACATAATAGCAATAAAAGCATCAAGCTCCTCTAAAGATGTTGTCCAATTTTCTTCATTGTTCAAAACTGCCTCTTTTTGTGCACTTTTTAATATGGTGTAACGTAGAAATGCTTAATAAAGTAAATGATTAAATATTTAGCATTTTCTTTTTGAAAATTTTGATACCCTTTAGATCATAATTGCTCTTTATTTCATCCACAAATAACCTCCAAGCACTTGACACATTGTCCCCAACATTTCTTTTTGCATAAGATGTTGACCCTGCATTTCTTTTAGCACATTTTGAGCTCCATATTTCCCAGTTGTAGTTTGTGAAGTAGATGCCACAGTCCACGAGGTTCCATCTTTCGAGACATATATAGAACCTACTTCGTGGTTTTGTAAAAAACTTCTTCTTCCCCATGCATATTTTGAATTACATAAATCATGTTTTCTCTTTAATCCTGTGCCTTGTACATTAGTAGAACCTAAAAAAATAGTATATCTGTATTTTTGACAATAAATGAATCATTATGTTTTTAAAAAAATTCAAGTATATCTGAAGTTATCAAAAAAAATAGCAATACATAACCAGAAACATTTCTTACCTATTTTAACTGATGTGGTCGTCGCAGTTATTGATAACAAAATGTTTGCTGCGGAAATATTGATGGGCTGAGAATCTAGGCCCAACGATTGCTCCTCCATGCTCTCTTCAGAATCAATAGAACTATTATTTCCCTCAAAGTTTTGTGGAGGCTTGTATTCCATATCATTATCAATATTATGTTCTTCAACATGGGGTTCATTTTCAGGTAAGTTCTGTAAAAGTTGTACAATTTCTTCTGGACTCAGTTTTGTGGCCTTCGAGCTCCCATGAAATGCCACAAAGCATAAATTGACTCAACTACAGCAAACTAATGACTATAACATTTCGCCAAAGAAGGATGGACAGAGAGGCAGGAAAGTTAGGAAGTATTTTCTGTGTAAATAAACAGAGAATGAAAAGGAATGTGGAGACCAGATGTTTTTCCAAAAAAATGTGTTTTCTGATCAGAAGTATATCCTGTTGTAAATAATCAGTGAATGAAAAGGTGTATACCAGACGTTTTTCGAAGAAAAAGTGTTTACTGAACGAGATAACAAGATAACTCTACCCAATATTACTAGCAGCCAATATGACTGCTCGTGGCACTTTTAGGTATAACTCATAATATCTTTGTTACTTTTATTCGATTCATGTTTGGTACCAATAATTTTCGAGGTTTTTTAGGAAAATACAAAAATTGACTTCTTAAGATAAGGTTTTTTTTAGGAATCCATAGTGAAATGACAAAAACAGTCAAAATGACTGCTCTGGTGCTTCTAGTTTTAAAATACAGTCAAAAGTCATTAATTCGGACACCCATAATCCGGAATGATCTATAATCCGGACCTCAAGGCTAAAAACTTTCTGCGCATGCGTCGTGTTTACGCGTGCGCGTAAGACCTTTACGGCTGCGAATATGCGTGTGCGCATGCATGTTTAATACGGTATAAGCTAAGGTAAAATTATCTAATTCAGTTGATGTTGCAGATAGCGTTGTTCCTTAATCCCTTCGAGTCGGGTAGCGAAAACGCGCGCTTATCGTGGAGGCTGGCAGTGTCTTCCGCAAGCGTCTCTCCAGAGCCGGGGGCTTTTTTGCTACTAAGCCTAAATCCATGAAATTTCCGAAGTATCAACACATTGTTTAATAATGCTCTATAGAGTATTTAAACGGCTTATGCTTTATAGATATTTATATATATATATACTTTAATTACCTTATTTCTTCTTTAAATGCATATTTTACACATTTTATTTTAATTACTCACCATTTTATGAATTTTAACATTATAATCTGAAAACTAAATATATTACTTAAAATTCTCTTTTCGTATGAAAAATTTTAAAACAGGGATCTACACACAGTCCTACGTTACATTCCTTGAACTCGTAATAACTCATTTGCCGTTTTGGAGGATTTTTCCGGGAATGTGAACAAAAAAGCATCGTCGTCTCATTTTCTTATCAGTCTCTTCTGAACAAAGTTTTGGAAAATGTCTTTGAGTTAATCTTTCAGAATCAATATCAGAATTTCAGAATCAATATCTGAAATATTTTGCATCATTTCTGCTATTTCATGCTCTGTTAAACATTTTCGACACTTCGACATTGAAACGGTAAAAACAGAAAGAATTCACATCTAACAAGATCTAATTATTTTCTAAAAGCTGAACTGTAAATGGAAATACTCAACGCTTTAGCGCATATAAAACTTCTACTTACAATAAACAACTACCACGTGCGAATAAAGTGCGATTTAAAGAGACGTCATAAATCACGCCATTTGGAAACATTTAGTTCCCCGTTTGTTTATATAATCAAAAACGCATGTATGTGAGTCATGCTTCTCTCATTTCAAGTAGAAGGTCTAATGCACATGTATCTGAAACCATATGGACATACAGTGCCATCTTGTGGCAGAAATTATAGTTTGAAAAACGTTCCAAGGTACTGGCACAAATACGTGACAGTCGGTAGAGAATGCAACAATGCTCTGGCACGCCTGCATGTCGGCCGGTAGATAAGTGTGTTTGTTGCTGGCACATATACGTGACAGTCGGCGTGAAGGGGTTAATCTTCGAATTGGATCCGGCTTATTATTTTTTGCAGACTGTTAGAGCAATTTTATAAAAGTAAGCTTGAACTTTCGAGTATGTCAAATAGAATTTTCGATATATATATACTAATATGTAAAGGATCTACAAAGCGAAAGTATGTTTCGAAGTCCATTAAACAGAAAGTGGAATTGCTCAAAAATGGATAAAGGCATATCCTTTGTTTCTCTAACCATTCCGAAATATGTTTATCAATTTCACGCTGCTCTGCGGGGGGGACGTGGCGTGCAATGAATTGGAAGTTGATCTGTCAGCACTATCCTTCTCTTCAGGGCAGATGTTTTTATTTATTTGGCTTATAATTCCTTACTAAATGTAGTATTTCATCTCGATGTACTCCGTCTTTGATATGATTTAAATCAAGTTCCTCGTCATTATAATTCGCTTCCGATAGTGAAGAAAGTGACACAGACATTATTGAAAACGAAAAAATTTCGATTGACAAATTAGTCGGTATTCTCGACGCAGCAATTATAGGACTTAAACAGCAGAACTTTTTAACTAAACAAGAAAGTATGTCTGTTTAATAGAATTAAAGAGAAAGTATTATCACATGAAACGAAGCAACTTAAACAACTTACATTGAAAGAAATGTTTAATAAAGTAAACAAATAAATATTTAGAATTTTCTGTTTGTAAATTTTGATACTCTTTAGATCATAATTGCTCTTTATTTCATAAATTACGGTTTCATATTTTTAATTTTATAATTTCTGCATACCATATTACCAGATTTAAACTGATGATCTATATATAATCCGGAATCGCTGAAGTCCCGACGAGTCCGAATTAACGACTTTTGACTGTAATAGTCTACCTTATTGAGAGTATAATTATGATGGGTTTGCCTTTTACAAAATATGAAAATATATTATACTTGTTTTAACGCAGTGTTTCTAATTTATTGTAAATATTGCTGTGTTTTTGCTTGTATTCTTACTTTACTCCAAAAATACAAAATTAATGGTCATTAAATAACTCGGCTTCTTCATTTTTTTCATCACTAATTAATTTAAAACCAAAATTAAATGCAGAAACTTAAAATTTTTTTAAAAAAGTGTTTAAAGGTATACAGCCTACTTAAATTTTAAAAATTTTGCATCCTAGTGCCTATTCTAAATTCTAAAGACTTTACCATCTCTAGCACTGGTCCTGGGCTTAGCTGAATATCAAATCAAATATTCTCAAGTTAAGCAATACTAAATGTGATACAGTCAAAAGTCTTTAATTCAGACTCATCAGGACTTCGGTGATTCCAGATTATAGATCATCAGTTTACATCTGGTAAGATGGCATGCAGAAATTATAAAATTAAAAATATGAAACTGTAATTTATGAAATAAAGAGCAATTATGATCTAAAGGGTATCAAAATTTACAAAACAAAAGCTTAATATTTATTTGTTTACTTTATTAAACATTTCTTTCAACACGCGCATGCGTAAAGCATACATTATGCATAGTCGAAATTAGAAAATTGCAACCAGAAAACTATTTGATGTGTATTCGTGATATTTATAATGATGAGGAATTTAATTTAAATCATATTAAAGACGGAGTACATCGAGATGAAATACTACATTTAGTAAGGAATTATAAGCCGAATAAAATAAAAACATTTGCCTTGAAGATAAGGTTAGTGCTGACAGATCAACTTCCAGTTCATTGCGTGCCACTACATCCACCTGCCGAGCAGCATGAAATTGATAAACAGATTTCGGAATGGTTAGATTAAAAAAGGATATGCCTTTATCCATTTTTTGCAGCAATTCCAGTTTTTGTTTGATGGACATCGAAACATACTTTCGCTTTGTAGATCCTTTGGCAGCTCCAGAATTGGAAATTCTTTTTGACATAATCGGAAGTTCAAGCTTACTTTTATAAAATTGCTCTGACAGTCTGCAAAAAATAATAAGCCGGATCCAATTCGAAGATTAAGGAACAATCTACAACATTAACTGAAATAGATAAGATATATAGATAGATAGAATAGAACTGAAATAGTTTATTAACTGAAATAGATAAGATATATAGATAGATAGAAATAGAACATTAACTGAAATAGATAACATATATAGATAATTTTAGCTTAGCTTATACGGTCCATTATAAATTAAAAACGCATGCGTAAATGCATATCCGCATGAATGTGTTTACGCATGCACAGAAAGCTTGTAGCTTTGAAGTCCGGATTATAGATCATTCCGGATTAAAGACTTTTGACTGTAATCTTTTAGCCTATGAGTATCATTTATAAATTCTTTCCCCCCCATAAGGAATGAAATTTCTGTTAAATTTATCTTCATGACCACACACTTCAACTTCGCAGCAGTGTTAACTCAAGTTTGTAATCATCACCAAGTGTAATGTCAACAATATAAAGAGATTACCATGCTCTGGTATTCAGTTACAAATATTTAAAAATAGGTTATTTAGACATGACAGAGTGAGTCTTTCTCAGGCAGGGTTCGTACAGTCCTTAAGAGTCCTTAGATTTTTTGGAATCTATTTTTGGTCCTTAAAAGTCCTTAATTTTGGCCAAAATCAGCAGAAGGTCCTTAGTTTTAATCATCTGAAATTTCTGTCTCTTTTTACAATTGCCATTTTGAGTGTGAATTAACAGTTTGGAGGAATATTTTCGGCGATTAACTGGCATATATGGTTATCTTTTGAATAGGTTTATGGGTTATAATTTGTTTCTATTTCTAATATAATTGATGGGATACTCGAGTTTCTAAGCAAGAAGTGAGATATAAGCATTTCAAAATTCATTTTCTCTAATAAAGAGTTCTTAATCAACTTTTCGCTTTTGGAGATGTGAATTCTTTTATTAAACTGTTCTAAATTTGGCGACTTATCAACATTTTGGCGATTTTAAGATCAGCTTCTATAGAAAATTTTTAATTCCGAGATCAGAGAATTTTTGGACGATTTTTTTTAAACATCCTAACATTGATAAAGTTCATAAAAATAATGGTAATATATTGAAATTATATTTAAAAAATAACATTAAAATAAAACATTTTTAATTTTCTCTGTCATATTATAAAATTTCATTTTGACAACTTATTATACAATATTTTGATTCTGAAAAATAAAGAAGGTATAATGCTATAAAGCACAATTTACGAAATGGCTCTTAGCAAAAGTAAAACTAGCTATGTAATTAGTTAAAAATATCTTCTTTTTAATTTTTTCATAGTAAAAGTTTTTCGCATGTAATTGTCTCGGAATATTCAAAATTCTCAGAATATGTATCAGTTTTCTCTATAAAATTAATTTTACACTTTTTCCTTCCTTTTTTTTCCAAAATATTTCTGGCTTTTTTGCTGTTACTGAATTGGTATTGATAATTTTTCTTTAGTATTTTAGCCATTGCAGCTTGGAAAGTTTAGAAGGATTTGAAGGCAAGAATTATAGACCCACGATTCTAGGAGATTCGAGAAATATGTCACAAAATGAAAAATGTCTCCATGGTATCAACACGTAATGGATGTATTTTACTGAAAGTTTGCGATGAATTTCTTACTTTTTGGAGAATGTCGGGAAGAACTATCAAAACATAATATTTGAATGTTTTACTCCTTATACTAGAATCATTTTCTTAACATGTTTATCTTCCCTTTATTTTCTCTACTTTTCACTAGACACAAGCATGGAAAATATCAAAAATCCTTCTAATCTTGTCACACGGGCAGGCATTATAGAAAGGGATTTTTTTATTAATAAAGAAATTGACAACTTACAATTTAAAATATTCATCTAATATGTTTTAATGCATCATATACAGAGGCACTAGGCATTTTCCCACCTGATGCAATCTCTGTGGAGCCTAAATTCTGCTTCCAATGCCTGCTCTAAATTCTAAAAGTTTTGCCATTTCTAGATTTTGTTGTTCGGTGTGTCACTAAATTCTAAAAATTCTTCCTCAATGGCTCTGTAACCAGCCTTTACCATATATATTTCTTCTGAATGTTCATATTACTAAAGAAATAAAATTAACTATTTTCTATAGATTCTAAATGCATTTCATGTTTTTTAGAATAACAAAAATCTTTTAATTAAATCGAAAAATTCTAAAATAAAAAGGAAACGTGTTAAAGAAAGAAAATAATAAAGACAAAGAAAATGTGCAGTTATAATTATGTAAATTACCCAATTGATTATAAGATTTCAGCCTTTACTATAATTTCCCATTTCTATTTCTTCATGCGATAGAGTTACTGAGCCAGATTAAATTAAAATTAAATTGTATAATCTTTGACCGCTAGTCCACACTTTTAATTTGAATTTGACTGTTCTTGTTTAATTACCTCACCGTGAGCTGTAAATGATTTTGTTAGCATCAGAAGATGCCTTTGTATTCTGTGTTCTTTTTATATAAGAGGCTTATTTAAACCTTTGTCTGATATTTTAGTTATTTTCAGACATAGCGATAGTTTGCTTCACATCAGTTGGGGGTTTCGACTATTTAACTTTTACCAGATCAAGTAAACCCTCATAGGTACATTGTGGAGAGGTTGACAAGTTAGGAGATAAAGCAGTTAGGTTGATGCAGAAACTAGCAAGAGCATTGGTTTCCATTTTGAGACAAATCTCTAATTGTTAGAAAAGAAGCTTAAAGGGAAGGAAATCGATATAAACTAGCCAAAATGTTTGGGAAGGCTTCAAATTAAAATGACAGATAAATATTTTGTTGAGTGTTGTTGTTCAAAACATAAATGTTTTGTAGCTTTTAATGTGTAATTATCCTAATATCGTTTAAGAATCAATGTTATAAATTACATGCATTTTAAACTATGAAATTTGATTAGATTTTGATTTTTAAAAGGGCTTTTTTAACAAATATTGTTAAAAAATAAAATTTAATAGTGGCCATGTAAATCCATAATGACTAAGGTTATCTAATTACCTAATTTAATTATTTATAACTAACTGCTTACCCTCAAAAATTATCTCTACGTATAAGCGGGTTATTGCCTTTCGTTAATGCTCACTGTGTCACAAGATAAAACATAAAAAGCATCTAGTGAGACTTAAAATAATACAGAACAACTTATCACCTCTGGTGCTTTAATGGCTTATTGGAACCTTAAAGTATATTAACTGGGTTACAACCTCTGAAACTCTACACAAAGCTACGACACTCTGCATCAAACATAGCCCGACTAACTTTCAATACTTGCGAACCTACATCAGGCCTTTCAGGGTTTGTTCTAATGAGCAGGTCTCTCTCTAGACAAGCTGCAGCAGTAACAACATTCAGTCTTTTGTTCTGAATCATGCTGATTATGATCTTACTTCTCATATTAACCAGCCTTTACTATAGCCGTTTGACATAAAACTACTTGCTATTTACTCAACCTCTAGACTGACCAAGTACGTGACAAAATAAGACATTTAAAAAAAAATCAACATAAAGCCAACTGTGAGTAAAACGTAAATGTCACTTATCTTCTTTCAAATATGTCCATCTGTTGTAAGTGTAAAATATTTAATGCTACTTGATAAATTGCATAAAGTTTATTTTATTCTCAAACTTATTAATAATTATGTTAATTAATTCATGTTTAGTAATAATGCAGACTACTTAGATCTATTTTATTTTTAGGATGGTCTCACAAAAGTGAAATTCAGGCATAGATATATTTTTAATTGAATTTTTTCAGTTCCCATTTGCTCATAGGTCCTTAATTTGTTTTATTAATGGTCTTTAAAAGTACTTAATTTTCGTGCGTAGAAATGTGTACGAACCCTGTCAGGGTAGCATGTGTTGATAATCATGCAGTGATGAAAGGGAAAAAGAAATAAAGATGATAATGATTTTTCAGGTTGCCGTCATGGATATTTTTCGATTACAATGTTTGGGTTTGAGTTATATCGCAAATAAAAAGGTGATTGTGGAGATTACTCATCTCCATAGTCAGTTATTGACCATACAAATTTATGCTAATAAATGATTATTTCTTCGATATGGAGGTATTTTATGTGGTACTGAAATTAAATTAAGAATTGGGATTCTCAATGTATATATTATGAAAAAAATAACTTGCGTGCCTAAAGCATATAAAAAAATTTCTTTAAAGAGAAAAAAAAAATGTATTCGTGATCCTGATAATTCAGGATACCACTTCCAGATTTCGGAATTTGTGCTGTATTGCATATTACTAACACTTATTGTTTTCAACATGAATACCTGCATTAAAAAAAATTACTATTTAAGCCCCTAACCCCCCCCCCTAAAAAAATTACTCATTCCTTTGTTTCTAGCTTGTATTGATTTTTATCTACTACTTCCTCCAGATGCTTTTGTAACTGAAACTAACTAACAGGGTTTGTAGCGATCCTTACAAGTGCTTATAAGTCCTTATATTTGAAAATAAAATATAAAGGCCTTTATAGGTGCTTACTTTTTCTTTAAAGCCCTTATTTTTTGTTTTGTTTTTAGTGCTGTTTTTTTAATCCTTTGTTTTTAATGAACGCGCATTTTTTCCCCGTACCAAAACTAAATAAACAACTTTTCTTCCTTATATGCAACATCAGATGGTGAATCATACTCCCGGAAATTGCTTTGCCCCCCTTCCTCTGCATTAACGTAACCTATGGTGCGCGCGAGAGTACAGACAGGTGCACGTCGTTCTGTTGGCCAAAGAATTGAAAAGGGTAGAAAATTCCGGTACATTTAGTATTCTTTTCCTCCCACCCAAATACTGCACACGTTTGAATTTTTATCAAGATTTTAATAATTTGCATTGTCGTTCCGCGTGGTCAGTTCATATTCGTGTTTATTATGATCGTTATGCTTATATTATGAGCATATGTATGAATATTTATAATAATACAGTTGCAGTAACTACTGAAGTATAGATAAACTTCCAAAAATGGGTGTGTTTTTACACAGATTAGCTTTCTAAGGAATAATATTCATAATGGCTTAAATAAAAGGAAAGTAATCGAATAGTCAAAATAATTTCATTTTCTTTGCCAATACATTATACAGTACGGAGGTTGGGAGTTTCTCTGCAAAATCTCTAATATTGAAGCAGCGGACTTTTTTTTTTTTTTTTTGTCACTGTCCAATCTGGATTGAATAGGACTAAAAGTTTTTGCGGTCTACCCAACCCAAGCGAAGATTGATTATATTCCGGAAATTTAATACAGTCTGTTGAAAATTAGAATCAGAAACACCCCAGATTAGTAAGTCTCTTTCTTTCTCTCTCTTTCCCCCCCCTTTATTTAGTTCTTTATTCTCCGAATACCGGCAGGTGTTGATTCCGATTGCGTAATATCACATATGGAAGAATTATGCCGCACGTATTGCGCAATAACGTTTGCAGTATTTTGCATTGATAATTAATTTTGGTGTTCAGTCTGAGATTTGTTTATGAACACTTAAAAGAGTTTTACTGTACTTTCTAAGCAGAATATTTCTCAGTTCCGTTGGTCTATTTTTATATGATGCACATATCGAAACGTCAAAATCATTTATTTGGCCGAGAAATCTAAAGAACGGCTACAATCTCCCTCACTCCTCTTTTTCCAGTTACTATCTGGAATATTCGGGAATTTCCGAGCATGCGGGTTAGTTAAGCTTTTACTGTTAAAGGATGACTGCATGAAGCAATTTCCCGTCTTCTGATTTCAGAAATGTGCCTCTTTTTTACTTAAATTACTTTGCTTGGAATATATGTTAAGGGAAAACTGTTATGCAATGAAAATTTAGAAAATGTTCAGAATTTTGATCTAAGTTAAATTATTTAAATATTAATATGAGTGGAAAAATAAATTGTATTTATTATTAGGTGCCAAATAAATACAATTAATATGGCTTATTATTATTTATTTTCTATATTTTCAACTGAAATATCATCATTAAATCTTATAATATAGTTTAGTTCTGCATAGTTTTTTTTCTCTCATTGTAAACCAATTCTGTAAATTGAACTGTCATTTAAAATTTAAAAAAAAAAAAAAAAAAAAAAAAAAAAAAAAAAAGTTAATTGTTTTCCATTGTTGAAGTAATGCTCATTCTCTTAATAAATATTGCATTGCTCCATATTTTAAATTACAAGTCTAATTTTTCTTTTAAGGTTATGCAGTTGTGCATAATGTAATTAGACAGGTGCTTATTTTTTCCTTAAAATGTGCTTGAAAAGTGCTTATAGGTGCTTACTTTTTTAACTAAAATGTGGCTATGAACCCTGAACTAACTCTGAAACCCATCAGGAATAAACTAATGGAAATAAACTTAGTACAATTTGAAATCGAATAATATTCTGAAACAGTACTTATGTTGCAGAGCTTAAGACCCCTAGTCTGAAAAGAAGGCAATACAAATTATAAATATGCTCTTTGGTTCAGTTTTATTTTTCAGATGGTTTATATGGCTAATGCTGTGTTATTTACTAACAATTCATGCAGTAAAATGGTAATTTGAAAAATTTGGGTGTGGAAATAAATAAAATCTTTTTTATATGATTTAATAGCAAGTGATTACTGATTTATATTATTTAATAGCAAGTGATTACTGAAGAAATGATAGATTATGGCATATCGTACCACTATTGCATATTATACTTCGGTTTGATAAAACAGTTAATCAATCGGATGTAAATTACTCTGTTGATTCATTAATGTGTCCAATAAAGGATATGGTAACTTGAAGCAATGAAAGAACCTTTGTTAGTTGAAATTTTGCTATCCTAAAAATTTCATAGTATGTGAAATTAAAATTTGCTTTCAGTAATTTTGCTTATATAACTTAGCAAATTTGAAATTTGGATAAACTGTTATTTTTATGCTAAACAGATTAAAATTGCATTTCTAGGTCTTTAAGAGGAGTATTGTGAACTGTTTTGCCTTCTTCTTCTTGGATATCTTTAGTACTTATAAAATAGAAAGCCTTTTTCAGACACTTATTGCACATGTTTTAGTATTATCTGAAATATTAAATATAAAATGATTTTTACTTATAAATGTTAATGCACTTTTTTTTCTTCTCACTTCTAGCTGGTTTAAGGAAATGTGGAATAGGAGGAGCTCTAGGTCTAGGAATGGCTTCAGCATATTGTTTATGGACTAGTAAAGATAGAATAAAGCAAATGTTTCACATAGCATAAATAAAAACCTCCATAAAGGAATGTTGACATCTTCAAGCGATAATTCATCAGACTGTAGGGTTACTCTGTACATTTAGACTCGATTTATAGCAGAATTTTAAAACATGTTACTTCACATTCAATTTTCAGTTCCATGTCAAGTGGAGTTTATATCTTTTGCTTTCTCAAGTGTGAGGTGCATTTGTTTACAAACATAATTCAAATAATTTGTTTTCTCAAAATTATTTGATTTTTGATGCTTTCTTTCTTGTATATTTGCATTGTAGAATTTCTGGAATAATAATTTAGATAAATATGTTTTATTTATATTATTTGTAAATTTGTTTTCTGAAGTGTTGCTCATGCAGTCAAATGAATGGAATCAGTGAATTTGTTTAATTATTGCAAATGCATTATGGTTATCTTCTGTGGGAAGGATGCTTTCTGGAGGACTTTCTAAGGAAGACTGGCCCATATTTGTACATATGAGGAAAATATCACATAAATAGCCATTTAAATGTTTGGTAAACAACTGCAGCTTCAACCATTCAATCACTTGCTGGCAGGTGAAGGAAAAGAAATGCTAAGAAATTTTCATTTCTTTTCTTTCATTTGCGAATCATTTTACAATTGAGGTATAAATGTAATTATAAAAATATTCATAATTTTTTACTTGCCATAATTTAGGAAGCATAAAACAAACCACATGACTTTGCATTCATTGTATAAAATATTTATTGAAATAAAGCGATTTGTGAGAAACTATAGAGGCTGTATGTAAATATATTGATCCTAGCCAGTTTTAATAAGATTAAATCTTTCTTCTAGTAAAATTATAATTCACTTCATTTATGTCAATTATTTTACTTAACATGAAATATGTTTTTTCTTTATCATGAATAAAAATATGTAATAAAAAATGAAAACATTATTAAAATTTTAGAACACCTATTATTTATGAATCATTTTCCCAAAGCAAAGAATAAGGTGTCAACAAATAAAAGAATATTATTTATATCCATTTAATTTTATACTCAGTTTGTTAGTACATTCAGTTTTATATATAATGGATATATATATATAATGCAAACTGAAAGTGTGTCTTCATAGTAGAAAATGATAGTTGCAGGAGTTGTACCTTGAATATTTGGTACTTGCATATTATCTCAGACAACTTTATGCAGATAATTATCTCAATCAATCAGTGAATGTTACAAGAATTTTTTTTTTTTTAACTTTTTGAAATTTCATGATATTCACAACAAAAATAGAATCAAAATAAGTGTTTTAGCCATTTTTCAGCAAAATACTGTATTTCTGCACAGTAATTTTACCGCAGTTCTTCCATTGCAGCAAATCTCACAAATACATACTTTAAAGATAAGTTTAATGCAAACAATATCATAGTTTGTTTATAAAGATCATTAGAACATAGAATGTTTAAAAAGGAAAAAAGTGCATATGACATAAAACTGAAGAACTGTTATTCACATGTTTGGCAGAATTTTGATGCATTCTAGAAATTTGGTAGCCTCTACTGAATTGGTTGCAGTAATATGTAAATGCCAAATATTTGTTTGATCAGTTTTATTTTTATGCTCAGCTATACAATATAAAATAAACTTATTATGTAATGCAAAAAGGCTTAATTTCTAAAATGAGAAATGGCCAAAGCCTCATGGAAAGATAAAATTCAAAATGTGTAAAAACATAAGGATGAAAATTCAAAATGAAACATAAGAAGATAAATGAAAATTTAATAAACTATTAAATTAATGATTGATAAATAAATAATAAAATCAAATACCAGATATTACATTATTCAGTGCTCCAGATGGAGATAAGAGTTTCATTCAAAAGCTAAGAAATAGTGAAATAACCTGCTATTTTAAGAAATGATAGAAATAAAGACCATTCTTTTTCCAGCATACCGATAAAAAAAAAAATAGTTAAAGCATCATTAATGATACTAGAGAGAGTACTAGAAATAAATGAGAAAATGAATGAAATTTTAACACAGAAGTGTAGTTATGAAAATAAAGAATGAAGAGTCCAGCACTTTACCTTCCAGTATGATTCTAGTTATTAAGCACAATAAGATGGAAGAATATTCCTCTGAATCCGAGGATTAATTTTTTAAGCTGAGAACGAAAGTAAAGATCTATGCAAGTGACTACTATTTTCATCCCATGCTTTGGTCACATCATTAAAAAAATGTACTTTCTTTTCCATGGAAACTTTCAAGTGTTGAAAGTGTTTCAGCCATTTATTTTATTAGTATTGAATTGTCTGAAAAGTCTTGCACCTGCTAACCCATGCATGCAGAGGTCAGAAAAAATGCACCTGTATGTCTTCCAGCTACTTTTTAGTATAAAGGGGGATAGCTCATGCTCGGGATACCTATCTTGCAGAGACTGTGTTATGTAGAATGCAGAAAATAGATGTTTAAGATAGATCCAGTCTGGCTGCTATCTCCCTGATTTTTAATCTAACATTCAATATTTCCTTCTGGACATGAGCAGTATTTTCTGTAAATGTCTTCCATGGTTGACCTGCACAATAAGTCCTAATTTGGGCCCATGCAAAATCGTTTTATTCATTCTTTCACTGTGAAGGAGACAAATCAGCATATAACTGAACCAGAAACTGTTTTATTTCTTTGACATTAAGATTTTTAGTTGAATTTAATCACAAAAGCAATACTCAACTTTTAACATTCCAGAACAAATGTTCTTCACTTCATTCAGTAAACAGTCAAAAAAGAACACATACGATTTCTTTACTGAAACTTTCAAATATATTCAACTTATTTTTGCAATGGCATGTCTCCAAGAGGAATTTATAGCTAAATATTTTTTTTTTTCCATGCTAGGCCGGAAACTTTTGGATCAAACTACTTATTTTCCCATTATTACTCAGCATGCATTTTGAGAATTTTTTCCTTCTGTAAATGACAGATAACTGAAACCACAGATGCAGAAAATACTCTGATATTACAAATTTTTTATTTGCTTATACAGTACAAAGTCTTTAATCCGGACCTCAAAGCTACAAACTTTCTGCGCATGAGCATAATACATTTACGCATGCACATTTAAGCTATTTCAGTTAATGTTGCAGATTGCGTTGTTAGCTATTTCAGTTAATGTTGCAGATTGCGTTGTTTCTTAATCTTCTAATTGTATCCGGCTTATTATTTTTTGCAGACTGTTAGAGCAATTTTATAAAAAGTAAGCTTGAACTTTCGATTATGTCAAAAAGAGTTTCCGATTCTGGAGCTGTCAAAGGATCTACAAAGCGAAAGCGTGTTTCGATGTCCATCAAACAAAAAGTGGAATTGCTGCAAAAAATGGATAAATGCATGAAGAAAGTGACAGAGAGGTTAGTGAAAACGAAAAAATTTCGATTGACAAGTTGATCCGTATTCTCGGCACAGCATTTACAGGACTTGAACAGCAGAACTTTGTAACTGAACAAGAAGTTATGTCTGTTTATAGAATTAAAGAGAAAGTATTAGCACATACAACGAAGCAACTTAAACAACTTACATTGAAAGAAATGTTTAATAAAGTAAACAAATAAATATTAAGCTTTTTTTTTTTTTGTAAATTTTGATACCCTTTAGATCATAATTGCTCTTTATTTCATAAATTACAGTTTCATATTTTTAATTTTATAATTTCTGCATGGCATCTTACCAGATTTAAATTGATGATGTATAATCCGGAATCGCCGAAGTCCCGACGAGTCCGGATTAAAGACTTTGTACTGTATACAGGAATTGGGAAGCTGAAGTTTTCTAATGTCAATAATAAATGTGAATTCCTGAATTAGGGAATTTTTTTTTAATTCCTTAATTAAACTATCATATGGACATTTTTGTGCAGTAAAAAGACTTTTCAAAAATTAAATTTCCTTTAGTTATTACTTACATTCTTGCAGTATTTATTAACCACATCTCATACAAATTTTTTTGAAAAAAAATTGCAAAAAATCATCACATTTTTTTATTTTATTATTAAATACCAGGAAATGAAACATAAAGTACGTAGGTTTTAAGTTGAATTTTTAATTTTTTACCGGTGTAAAAACATTTAGTTTTACTTTAATATACCGAGTTATCTCGAGCAAATGAAAAAAAAAAAAAAAAAGTTAAATATTAGTTTTTGAAACATGGCACAAAGTGAGTGATACATGACATTCTGTACACTGGTATCTGGTCCCTTTTTTTACTGGCTTACCCCTGGAATCCATTTTACGGGAGCGCAGAGTACACTGTCTCGTTAGATTTGATGTTTTTTTCAGTAGCGTGTATTGTGTGTGTATTTTATTATGGCAGAGCACACTAAGGCTATCTGCCTAAGGGAAGGGATGCCTTCGTGGAGGACTTTCTAAGGGAAACTGGCTCGTATACACGTTACACATAGGGAAAACCACGAAAACACCCATGCAGCCAGCCTGTTCGCAGGATTCGAACCTCGGACCGAACTACCAGCGTTCAGCGACTTTACCGCTCGGCCGCTGGTGGGCTCTTTTTTTCAGTAACAGAAATAACATCTGGAAAATGTCCACCTCTTCATAATCACTATCTGAAAAATCATCGCTTTTGCTATCTTGCATCATCACCATTATTTTACTTTTTTCCAATGCAACTATCCTTCTTTATACATTACTAATCCACAAGCGGATATATACTATTCAACAGGGAAAACGACATGACCAGTCCTGCCAAAAGAACCGCAAAACTTGGCAGACTGCCAATCAAAGCTGAATATTTCCTTTCATTTCTTCCAGGCCGAGTAAAACCGTGATGAAACAAATCGTAGTGACAAATTTTGCTTTGCCCAAGTTTTCTCGGGATAATAATTAACTGCAATGTATACAAACCCGAGATAACTCGGGATAATCAGGCAAGCAGTTAAATAGATTATGTATTTATTCATAACAAGAATTTACATTGCTTTGCTTTTCATCCATTTATTTATTGGAGGCTATGAATTTTCGAAAAACAAGATAATGCTGCATTTTCAAATACCATTATTTTTTATTTACTTTTCATTATGCATGTCTGGATGAATCTAGGCATTTCAGATAGATTTTTTTTTATTAGACATATGAGATGCCAGATACAGAACCAATATCTAGTGGAGCTCATGTGTCAATTTAGAAAGATGTTTATTAATATTTGTGACCTTTTATAGTGGCTCACATTTGTTTTTGGACACTTGCATTTTTAAAATTTGAATAGACACTAAATATTGAAACAGCATTCCAGATTTTTTTTTTTTTTCTGTAGTTTAATAATTAGTAGTAGTAAAATAATTTGTTCAAAATGTGTTAAGCAGTAACTTGTATACAGACGCTCCAGATTTTGTTGAGATGTTTCTCGTCATAATTTTCTCTTTTAAATAAAATACATCACAAGAATTACTGTCTACATTTGAAATTATTATATATTTACCAAAAGGTATTAGCAGTTCCACATCTGAAGTAAATATGGTAACACATGACAAATTCTATTAGAAATTTAATTATTCATCGTTTTTAAACATAGTATTCAAAAGATCACTGATGTAAAGCATTTGACTTTGATATTATTAAACAGTGGAACTGTTGAAAATGCACTGATATCTGGGCCATATTCGAAATTAATACCCAAGACATCATAGATTATGAAATTTTTTTTTTTTTAAAAACTAGAAATTGGTGCTGTAAAAGTTAAGCATATTTAGAAGAGTCTGCAATAAAATTTAACCCTGAAACTGCTTGAGAAGTCCTTAGGGTGCACAGATAGAATGGGAATCTGCATCAAATCAGAAAACAAGAAAAATAATCCTGGTATTTGCAAAACCCATAGTAAACAGATTTATCATATTGGAATAGTGTTACATTTTTAGTAGTCACAATTCAATATATTTGTGTCAGTGGATGAATTACTGTGTGATGAAAGCCAAATGAATGATTTAATTTGTAAAATCTATTGCTAAGTTTAGGGGTAGAGGAATAATTGTTTGTAGATGTTTCACTGCCAGTGGGATCAGAAAGATTATTAGATTAGGAGAGAAAGCAATATGAATAATATATAAATATTCCTAATGGAAACCTTAAAGCATCTTCAAAAAAACTTAGAATGCAAAGAACCTTTAAGCTGTATCAAGATAATGATCTTAAACATATAGCTATAAATATTGACTTGCGCTTATCATACAACTGTCCTGAAGTTATGAAAACTCCTCCATATTATCTGGACTTGAATCTTATCAAATATGTAAGACCTAGATTGGAGAAAGAATCAGGAAGCATTTCTACAAAAGCTGTACATATAGTAGTTCTTACATAAAAATATTAGTTGAATCCATGCCAAAGCACATGAAAATGTAATTTTAACTAAAGGATATTCTATGGAGTACTGACTATCTGTTTATTTCAATGTTTTTATTAAATGTTCATTGTTATTTTTTACCTTACATGTTTTGAACATTTTTCAAAACAGAAAGTTTATAAAAAAACTAACAAAAGTGTATGCGACAGAAAAACGTAAAGTTTAAAAAAAAAAAGCTAACAAAAGTGTATGCGACAGAAAAAGGTAAAGTTTAAAAAAAAAACTAACAAAAGTGTATGCGACAGAAAAAGGTCATTTAGCTAATACTTAGTAACTGATATTTGTAAATAAAATTGAGTAGCATGAGTGCCCAAAAACAAATAGGAGCTCCTATACGTATCCAGTGATACTTTTCTTTCAAGGTGAGACCTAGTAAATATTGGGCATAAAACTTCTTTTTAATATAGAGTTAACATTTTTTCCCACTCTTATTAATTTCCCATTGTAAGAGAAGCTTGTGACAGTCATAAACACACGTCATGATGTGCTTTCATGCTGGCATTCTTAACCACAGTTTAAGGAATTTTAAGTTCCACTCCAGCAATGCAATCTTCGTGGCATTTATATCTATTGGAGGAGGATGTCACTGTGCAACTGCTTTTTCAAGATAGTCCCATATGTTCTTTATCAGATTTTTCTGGCCATGGTATTTGCTCAATGCCTTCGCTTCAATGAATTCATTAACAGGATTTGTTTACTGTGACAAGCATTATTGTCCATAAATAAAGTCATATATATGCACTTCTGAAAAGTCTTAACAGAGATTTCCATTATCTCAGGCCAGTAACAGATCACTGTTGAAAATGTATAGGGGTGTTTGTGTGTCGATCATTATTCCTCCCTATGCTTTCACACCTGCATTACTGAAACAGTCGCATTCCATGATGTTCGAAAGAAAATCTCACATTCCTGACTCCCTCCAAATGTAAACACATTTAGAACAAGATGTTAATCTAAAACCATTGTGAATCTTTACACATGAAATCAAACACTGTATTGCAGAAATAATGCCTTGATTTGCATATCAAAAACTATTTGATCACTTATGATTGGACAGTCTTTCACATATTCCCTGCAAAAATAAATTGGATATTTTATGAAATAGCATTATTTTGGTGTGTACAGATAAAATTGGGCATGAATAATTAAATTGTTTTGTGGAACACACACACATTCTCTTTATTAAATTGCAATACACTGGTATTTGTACAGATGTTCATGATTACTGAGGTAAAACGACTGATATAATAACACCTTTGTTTCTAAGTCATGAGTCCGATTGAAAATTACAGAAACTTTTATGAATTTAGTTTCATCATTATGTTTTAAAAATGCATAACAATCTTAAAATTTTATTATACACACATATTCAAATAAAAGAGCTTTATTTCAAAAATACATATAAAAAGGAAAGTTGTAAGCAATTGCTTGCTTTGAAATTTTCATATGACAATTCAGAAAAGCTCATTCAACATATTACAATAATATAAGTACAAAGCACATGTAAGTAAATTGTCCATTGTTCAGAAGCTAAGAATACAAATTACAATGTCATCTAAAATTTCAGTTGCTGATGAAAGGACAATAAAAGATTGAAACAAATATATACAAATAGAGGAACATTAAATTAATTAGCTGCAAACACTTCCTATATTTGAACCTGTCAAAGCCTTCATAAAAATGCAACTATATTAAGAGAACAAAAATTAATCTTTGCATTCAATAGCAAACATTTTTAAACTCTGTAAAATGCAACTAAATGTCATATATTTCCTAATAACATTTCCCTGTTAGGCTGATGCATGTATATGTGTGTAAATCAAGACAAAAATGAAAATTAAGGAATATATAACATTTCAACACAAGACACTTGAATATAAATAAAACGTGTGACTGAAGCTGCAACCTCATATTTAAAACTGAGATTTGAAGAGGAGTAAGCGTGTGTTTCATACAAATTACACTGAAATATTTAAGAAGCATGACTTGTAAGTAATGCAAATAAGGACCTTAAATGAAACAATAAAATGTCATTGCTCCTTAACCACACTGCCTTTAAAGCATTCCAAGCATCTAGCAGCTCTTCTAGGGTGGTGCAGCTGGCTTTAAAAAACGCTCTTGGGATGGTGACTTACCTCGATTTGAATTGGAACCTGTACCCTGAGAGTTCTAAAAATAAGAGCAAATAATACTAAATTTTCTAAATATGAACATTTGATCATCAAAACTACAGTTTAAAAAATAAAAAAAAAAAAAAATAAATAAATAATAATAATAATAATAATAATAATTAAAAAAAAAAAAAAAAAAAAAAAAGCAGCTTGATGCAAAGTTACGCTTTTACTATTATGCTGTCGTGAACAAATAATGATTTGCATTAATCTTTAACATTTGTATATTTATTATCAATATGGACTATTATTTTGTCAGCATATATATATGTGTATGTGTGTGTAAAATACAAAATAAGGAAGAAAACTACTAATTTAGCAATAGTCCTTTTATTTCCTCATTTTAATTTGGCTATCTTTCCTTTGTGTTCTTAATTGTTTATAATAATTTTTCTGGATTGCATCTTTTCTAATTAATTCATTTGATGTTTCTTAAGTAATCATGCTGCAATGCAGATGACTCCCATTCAATCGGATTTAAAAAAAATTTCCATAAATATCACTGTTTACTATTGCGCATCCCTTTCTTTCCTTCTTTTGCTTGCTGGCATGCATCTATTGCCTCTGCAGTAATTGTCTAAAAAAGATGTGAGCTTTACAGAATAGAATACTCATAAAAATGATGTGTGAGACTAAGAATGTATTAAGCGTTGAGAAATAAATTATGTCTTTCTCTTCATTATGTCATCATATGGATCTATGCACTATAGCCTTGCAAGCAAGCATCTCATCTTTAATAGCTATTTTCTAATCTCAAGTTATCTACAGGATTCATTACATATACAAATATTAATACATATGTAAAAATGAATCCTATATATATATATATATACATACGATTTAATGAGTGTATCATAATTTATTAAATTTTGCAGCACACTGTGCGACTTGTGTGTAATTAATCATCTTCATTTTGTGAATATTTATTGTGAATAATTAATAATCTTCATTTTGAAATTTCTAAACTCTTGTTTATATATATATGCTGACAAAGTAAATACATAATATATATATATGTTATCGTGAAAGATCAAAATTGGAGAATGTCAACTTTCACCAAATACATTGATGAAAGATTGAATATTGCATTACATTCTTGTACATTCGGACCCTCATTGGTGCATGTCGACAATCACAGATATGCTCTTGTGTAGGTCGAAAAGAGAGGAGTTGACAATTCAAATTGTCATAACAGTTTAAGTTGTTGCAATAAATAAGATTTGAATCACATAATTTAGTAACTTTTCTATTACTATTATTTTATTTTCTCATTTAGAACGTACTGTACAATTAAGTAAGTTTTTAACTTCTATTATTTTCCATTCTCATTTTGAATGTACTGTGTGTTTTAAGTTCTTATTTTAAGTCTCAAGTGAGTTTTTTCGCGACTGAATTACGAAGAAGAAAATATAATATTCTTATATGTTCAACATTCACCATTAGTACATGGTGAATGTCCATATTTACCGGTGTAAGTCAGAAATAAGAGTATTTGGAAAATATTTCGGACATCCACCAAGCGACTCCAATCTTTGAAATGTTGCTTGATACGAGTATCTGATTGGCTTTCAGAACACCTACAAAGATAAATACCTTAAAATGACTTTTGATGCCTTAGGTAGTTATACAATGCCTGATTCTTAATGGTCTTTTTTATTTATTTATTTATTTATTTAAGAACTGAGAAGAGATTTAAAAATGAGATTTTGATAAGTAAAGATAAAAAATGAAACAGATTATCATGGAAGCAGAACTGATTATTTGTTGAAACATTTAAATAAGTCTTTACAATTTAAAAACATGTAATTTAGGTTATTTCAAAAGAAAAGGCATCATGTACGAGGGCTATCCAGAAAGTAGATTACGTTTTGGAATAAAAAAATAAACAAAGTATAGGAAACAAATTTTATTATATACAGATGAAAGCCACACTCAAATACTACTTTTCTACATAGTCACCATACAAATTAAGGCATTTATCGTAGCGATGTACGAGCTTGGAAATTCCTTCGTCGAAAAATTCGGCTGCCTGCGCCTTCAACCACTTCGTTACCTCTTCTTGCAGCTGTGCGTCGTCATCAAAACGCTGCATAGCCAGTCACTTCTTCATTGCTGGGAATAGGTGGAAGTCGCTCGGTGCCAGGTCGGGACTGTACGGCGGATGAGGAAACAACTCCCACTTAAAAGATTCAAGAACTTTACGAGTGACATTTGCCGTGTGGGGCCGGGCGTTGTCGTGAATCAACAAGATCTTAGAGCTCAACATTCCTCTGCGCTTGTTTTGAATTGCTTTTCTGAGTTTTTGGAGAGTTTGGCAATACCTTTGAGAGTTTATTGTAGTGCCTCTTTCCAGGAAGTCCACCAAAATTACACCTTTTCTGTCCCAAAAAACAGTCGCCATCATCTTCCTTGCCGACATTGTTTGCATGCATTTCTTGGGATTTTGGGGAGAACTTGTGTGCCCCCACTGCATTGATTGCAATTTCGTTTCACAGTTCACATGTTTCACCCATGTTTCGTCACCAGTAACGATGCGATCGAGTAAAGAGTCACCATCCTTATGGTAAGCGTCCAAAAAGTTCAACGCTGCAGCCATTCGCTGATTTTTGTGGTCCTCTGTCAAGATTTTTGGAATCCATCTTGCACAAAACTTGTGGTAACCAAGCTTTTCGCTGATGATTTCGTGCAACAAACTTCGCGAAATTTGTGGAAAACTCAAAGAAAGTTCCGTTATTGTGAAATTTCGATTTTCACGGACTTTAGCATCGACTTTTTCGAGAAGTTCGGCGGTCACTATGCTGGGTCTCCCACTTCGATCTTCGTCGTGAACATTGGTTCGGCCATTTTGAAATCTTATGACCCACTGACGCACTCCACCTTCAGTGATAATGTTGTCCCCATACACTTCACGAAGCTGCCGATAGATTTCTATCGGTTTACAGTTTTTTGCAGTCAGAAACCTTATTACTGAGCGCACCTCGCAGCTCGCGGGATTTTCAATTAACGCAGACATTTCAAACCGTCACAGTATCTGAACGGAGCACAGCACGAACCTCTCACTAGCACGGCTAGATGCAGACTGAGCTGCGCAACGCTCTGACCCCAAGATGGCCGCGCTAGCCCCGCCCCTAGCGGACACAGACGGAAACGTAATCTACTTCCTGGATGGCCCTCGTATTTTCAGTGAATAACGCAGGTCTCCACCC
The DNA here is from genome assembly GCF_044657685.1 of Stegodyphus dumicola. Classification (NCBI taxonomy): domain Eukaryota; kingdom Metazoa; phylum Arthropoda; class Arachnida; order Araneae; family Eresidae; genus Stegodyphus; species Stegodyphus dumicola. The sequence continues at coordinate 101,559,287 of NC_140774.1, read as the reverse complement.
GAATATGGGCGTCTGGAAGCCCAAATTTGGAATTTGTTTTATTATCTATTTCACATTTTGTAAAGTACTTACAAATTTCTGATTAAGAAACTCGACGATTTCAAAGCAAGCAATAGCATCACTATACAGGAGGGAGGGGAAACAGTTTTATCTCCAGCATGCGAGACTGTGTATCGAAAATTTTAAAGATATAATCTTTTTAAATTATTTTGCGATATTGCTGTTGAATTGAATTTTATGGTTTAAGTGCAAGGAACGCGATATTTAATACATAAAGGTAACACACAAAATGTTTTAAAAAAAAAAGGCCTCTTTGGGCGTAATACAAAATCTGAAAACTTTCAGATTTTTTTTAGTTATTTATTTTTCCAAAATTCAATTTTAAACAGCCAATTGCAGATTAAAATATTTACTTACTACAGAGCCTGGTGAAAAAGCTGGTGGAGGTGAGGGACTTGGCATCACATTGAGCTGGGTTATACTTTGATTACAGTGGTGGCACCTGTTGAAAGAACTGGGACTAAATGTTTCTCGGCTGCTAGAAATACTCATGGCTGTTATTGGGAGAAAAAAAAATTAATAGGATGATAAATTTTAACCTACAACAGACATATAAATAGCCAAATTGAATGTAAACTTAAATATATCACAATTATAACCTATAATAAAAGCTATTATTTCTGATGTTAAAAAAAAAATACAGTATTTATATGATGAATTTTACACAATTTGTCATGTAAACATTGACATTTCATAGAAAGCGACACTAATACTCTACAAAAATTACTCTTGATAACTTAAAAGTGTAAAGAGGAGACTTTAAAATTATTAAACTAAATATGTATTAAAAATGAGATACAAGTAAAAAAAAATTAAGGCATAGAAAGTTCAGTTCAATAATGGACTTACAGTGGCTGGCATTCATTTTTGTGTTTTCAGTTTTATTTGCAAATATCAGATACTAAATATTTAGTAACTGACTTTTGGGAGGAGGGACACTGTTCATTTTTTAAAACTCGCTTGCTTTGAAAAAAAATAATCAAAATGTTTTGACAAATAAAATAATTTATTCATGAAAAGAAACGGATGTAAGTATTCAGCACAAGTACACAGTTTATATTTAATAAAAATGTGAAACAACACTTGGTATTTAAGTTCTATAACACAAATTATATGTAATATATTTACCAAGGAATTAAAAAAATAAGATTTTCTAAACCTTTGCTTGATTATTTAAGAATTTTAATTTCTTAACTAAGTTGAGAAAAATTTAACCCATGTTTGAAAAAACAGTATACAGTAAGTAATGTCCAGATTTATGCAAACCCAGAGTTACGCGATTTTCAAATCTCTTTGATTCGTCTTTTGAGCACAACACAACTCGATTTTGGCAACAAAATGTTGCATAATGGATCATAAGCAGTGTGAAATGACAAACTTTCCTCTCAATATCTGGAACGTCTGCAATGCTTGCCACAGCGCTTTTCACATTCACTTTCCCGCACACTATTGTTTAGCTGAGTTATTATACTCAGATTATATCTGAATATATCTGAGTCATTATACTCAGATTTGAGAGACGTCTATGTCATCCAAAGATTCTTCTGCACCAAACCAGAATTGACAGTCAAAAGAGTTATAAAAGATAAAAAAATTCTCGATGCTGTGAAAAATACTCAGTCTTTAAATTTAACCATCATTTGTAAAACACCATGGTATTATCGCTGAAATGGATACTATGTTAAAATTATGGTGTGATAATCCAGTAAGTGTGAAAAATTGTCCTGTTGGTAAAAACATGGTGTGCTTTCAACCTAATCTGATTTCTGAAAAAGGATGCTGGAGAGACGTCTAAAGGTGAAGAGTTCAAAACTAGTAATGGTTGGTTCAGCTGACTTAAAACTGGCTGTAATTGGTATAGCATTGCAGAAAGTGAAGAGGGGGCAAGTGCTGATATACAGGTTGCATCTTATTATCCAGAGAAATTAAAAGCTATGATAGATGAAGGCAGCTAAACCAACCAAACCATATTCAATGTGGATAAGACGGACCTGTTCTGGAAGAAAATGCCTAAAAGAACTTTTATCGCAAGTGAAGAGAAAACCTTTCCTGGTTTTAAAGCTGCCAAAGATCATTTGACAGTGATGGTTGGCACAAATGCAGCTGGAGAATGTAAGTTAAAACCTCTGTTTATCACTCAGAAAATCCAAACAGCATTAAAAATAAATCTAAAGCTGGCTTGCCTATCATTCAGAAGTCTAACAGCTTCCCTTTTTGAGGACTGGTTTGGTCATCATGTCATACCTGACGAAGAATGTTATTGTCAATCTAAACAGTGATGCTAATAACTGACAATGCATCAAGTCATCTCCCTGCAACTATAACTAATTTTGACCCACATGTAAAACTTGAATTTTCGCCACCCATTACAGTTAGTTTACTTACAATCGATGGATCAGGGAGTTTTCAAAGTATTTAAGCTTATTATATGAGACTATCAATTGCACATCTGCATGAAGCTGAGGCAAAACAACAAGCTCTTTGTTAAAGACTTTTGGAAACAATTCAATGTTTTAGATGCAGTAAGAATCATCGAACAATATTGAAATTAAGTTTCACAAAAATCTCTAATTGGCATCTAGAAAAAACTGTTTCCTTTTCTTTTTCATCACTGAAACTCAGGCACACAGATCCAAAGTCTGATGAAATTGGTAATGTGACTGAAGAAGTTGTTGATCTTGCCTGGCAAAAATTTAGAAGTGGATAAGTAATGACGTTAAAGAATTGCTGGGTTCCCACAATCAGGAGCTGACAATTGATGAGCTCATAGAAATGCAAGAGCAAGACATCGAAAACCTGGAGTCTTTTAGACCCAGTTCAATCAGAAGATCAAATGATGGTTGAGAATTCGACAGAAGGCCTCAGATTAATTGAAAAAAGGATTACGAATTTTAGAAAATATATACTCCAATGAAGAGTGTATTTTTTCAACAAGGAATTAAAAAATTATTAGCATGCTACAAGGAAATTTTGAGGGAGAAACAAAAAATCTTTTAACCAGCAGACTACTTTTAGATTTTATGAAAAATTCTACATCAATATAACTTTGATTTACAATTTTATATTTTTGTTTCTAAGATTTTATTAAACATTTTTCCCCTAAATTATTATTTTCTTTCGTCTCTGGCCACCAACTAAAAATAATTTATATGTATTAATATGTGAAATTATACCCCAACTTACGTACTTATCACTCAGTACCACCTATCGTGCAAATTCAGGGTATTACTGTATAATAAAACATCCATTAGCAAGAGCATGATAACCTTATTTAAGTTCTTCAAATTACAGTTGAAACATATTAATATATGTATTTAATATAAAATAATTATTGTTATAAAAATTAAGTTACTGCCTAAAAGAAGGTATACAGAAAAACATTTGCAAAGTATAAATCAATTTTTAATCTCATTATGAATATATTAAATAATTTCAGATTATAATTTATACATATTCATACTTTTGATATTAAAAAATATTCAATTTTTGTAGTTTGAAGGAGGCAGTCAAACTTGGTGATGAAGCCTTTTGGTGGGAGAATGTAATCACATATCAATAATTTTCGACATATTGCTTTAACCATCATACTAAAGAGTATGTTTCTTTTCTGGCAAAATAATTATCTTCCGAGTTTTATGCCAAAACATCTTGAATTTTGTGCTGTACCTCTTTCAAAACGAAAGAAGCAGGGCAACAAATTTTTATTTTGTATTATGACATCACAATTAATCTATGTATAATGAGATTATAATACAGAGATATACATTTGAATTTTACACCTCTTTAGGTGCAAGGATCTACTCTACAAAATTTCAGTTATTTGGCTGAAGTTTATGCTTTCTTGCACACATTTTATTTCAGTGTTTTCATCTCCCCCCCTTTTTTTGAGGAGGAGTCAGTTATATGTAAAAATATTACTTCAATATTAAAACATTCCATTTGTTTTAATATCCAAAATTGATTTTTTTGCTAGAATAGTTTCATTTTAAGTTCAAATATTAATTTAACCCTGATTTTTAAATCAAAGCAAAAATGTGTAATAGAAATGCATCTTACATCATGATTTCACTGCTTCCTAACTGCACGAAAGCAACATCTTGTAGTTAGGATTCCTTGTTTAACTTGGAAGTTGCATGCAAATTTTCTATACTGCGTTGTTTAATTGAATATGGCAAAGATTCGAAAGCCGTTTGTCTATAAAGAGAGATGCCTTCATGACAGAATCTGTGAGAAAAACTAGCTCATATTCACATTATGCGTAGGCAAACCACGAGAATGAATGAACAATCAAGCCAATACATCCACTGGAATTTAATTTTGGCTTGAATTATCAGTGATTAGTGGCCTTATTCATTCAGTTACTTGAGGGCTTTTCATGTTATGAAAATATATTTTACATTAATATTTCTGTGGATTTTTTATAATATAAAAAATATTAATTTTATAATACAAAAAAAATCATAACTGGGATTTACATGATTTACTGAGCTACTTGAATGAGACTACAAATATATTTCAAAAATGTTTAATGTATGATTAAAAAAAAAAAAAAAAGTAGTGCTTGCCTGGACTGTGAGGATTGGAAGACATAGTTGGATGGGTCAGCGGAACAGGACTAGGCACTGATCTTGAATTCATATGACCACAGCTTGTCATTTCATTGAACTGCCTGAAAAATTACAGACTTATTCATACACTAGATTTAAGTGTAGTAGATAAAAGAGGACAAAAATGTATTAGTTTTGTTGTACATGAAATGGCCATTAAATGATGTCACGTTTTTTCTGGTTGCAGTAGAAAGCATGAACTAAGTGTATATAAGTTTTTTACAACAGGAAACAACCTTGGGGATGCAACTGTAGTATCTGTTTCATTCAACAAATTTTAGTGACATCAAGTCAGTCACTTAAGGTTGCTATAAATTTGCAAGATCAACAGAGAAGTTCTGAAATAACTGCAGTATAAAACACTAATAAAACATTGGTGGAGAAACAGCTAAAGAAAGACGTATTCACCACCGATTTCAGGAGATCTGAGGTTCTAAACCAAACCCTGTGACCTTTGTTCTTCCTCTGTTGACTAGGTAAGATCTTAAATTATTACTCGGTATTATCTCAAATTTGTCCTTTTTTTTTTTTATTTGTGGTTAATTTTATTCACTTTAATTATAACTGCATCTTTATAAATCAGTTGTAACAGTTAATAAATGCAAACAACAATTCACTTAAAAAATATATATATAGTATTTTACAAAGTTCTAGGTACACACCGAGTTTGTTTGATACGAGAATAAGTATTTTGTTTAGTTCAGCATGCACTGAACATGCGCATGCGATTCTCGAGGTTACTGAAAACTTGCTTTGCCTTTCTAAAAGACAATCTAATTGAAGCTGCAAAAATTGGCTCTATGCCAGCTGCCCGAAGGACGCTCACGTGATACACAATTCGCTAATAAAGTGATTGTTTTCAACGTCGATGCAAACACTTTTTTTTGGGGGGGGGGATCGCTGTATGAAATTCCCTGACTTTTCCAGATTTTTGACTAAAATATTTAAATTCCCTGACTTTTCCCTGAATTTTTTGGTCAATTTTCGAATTTCCTGACTTTTTCCGGTTTTCCAGGTAGCATGGCAACCCTGTAATAAGCAATTAAAAAAGTAGTGTTAACATTCTATTTGAGTCTAAAAGTATCTTTACATCATCTAGTAATTTAATAAACAGCAAAGTTGTAATACTTTAAAATAGGTTGTAAAACACGTGTGAATTGCGAGTCTTAATGTTTAACAAAGCCATGTCAACATTTTAAAATTACTGATCTATTTGCTTTTAATTACAACCTTTCTTCATCCATTTCTAGACTAGATTCAATGTTTAACAAAGCCATGTCAATATTTTAAAATTATGATCTATTTGCTTTTAATTACAACCTTTCTTCATCCATTTCTAGACTAGATTCACTCTCAGAAAGATGACGGCATAAGGCTTCTCTTCTTTCAACTTCCATCTGTAGTCGTCTCTGGAGGCGAATATTTTCATCTCGGACATTTTTTTCTTCTAAAGCAAACTGTGCCATTTTCTCAGAATCTATAGAATTAAAATGCATTTACTGAGCAGTGAAAAGTAAGTGAAAAATAAATCATAATTTCCACTTTGAACATTTCAGTATTAATACAAATAGACCAAAGCATTTCTATAACATAATGTAGTAATTATTAATTAAGTAATTATTAGCCGATGGTTCTCAACCTTTTTTGTAACATGCGTTCCTTTCACCATTGCTAGATGATTATTCCCTTCCCCTTCTTTTGCATAAATTAAAAAAATGCATATACATTTATTTACATTTAAAATATTTTTAATGCATTTTATGAATTAAACAAGAAAGTATAGAAAATATTGCTAAATACCAAAACTTCAACAAAAATGTTTATAATGTATATATCAAAAACTAAAACTATTCTTAACAAGTAAATAAAAGGCTGGCCACATTCTTCCTAGAAACTGTGAAATTCCCTCGTGGTTAAGAGCCCTGTATTAGCCTGATACTTCCATGCTTTTGGGTCCCCAAGATCAGCAATAACAGATTGACTGAAGATTAAGTGTTCATGAAGTGGTGGAGTTGATTAGCTTGAAGCTGTTCAACACATTTTAACTAAGGAATAACATATAAGGAAGATTTGTGTGATGATTCTTCCAAAAGTTCTGTTCAATGACCAAAAGCAGTTCCATAAAGACTTGTGTGTGGACATGTTAGAATGCATTAGAAATGATCCAAACTTTTTGGAATCTGTTGTAACTTGTGATGAAAAATGGATTTTTACCTTGGATCCTGGAAGTACGCAAAAATCGATGCAGTGGAGTATTTAGAATCCTCAACACACACAAAAGTGTGCATGTTAAAATCAAAATTCAAGGCAATGTTGATTGTCTTCTTCTACATTAAGAGAATTCTAATGACAGAGTCGGTTCCTAGTGGTCAGACTGTTACTCAGCCCTACTACATTGAAGTACTAGACTTCACGGAAAAATTAGGAGAAGTAGGCCAGAGTTGTGGAGTGATGGATGGTTATTGCACCACCACAATACACCAGCTCAGAAGGCCCTTTCTTTCAAACTGTTTGTGATTAGCAAAAACATAATCTGATGGAACATCCACCCTATTCACCTGAATTGACTCTGTGCAACTTTTTTTTTTTTTTTTTTAATCTCACCTCATACTTCTTCCCTACACAAACACTTTTCTCTTTGTGAATCATGCCATATGCAAATACTTAAGTTTTAATATTTTAACAATTTTAGCTCTTTTTAACAGACACATGATTATTTTAATGTACATAAATGATAAAACATATCAGTATCTACATATATTTTATGTTTTATCTTAAGATTTCTTTAATTTGTATGTCACATTGCTTATTTGCTAATTTTTTCCAATTACAGTAATTTTCCAATATATTTATTCAAACAAATCTACATTTTAAAACAAACTGTGCAACACATACTCCTATGGTGCACAATATAGATAATGACTGCAACTTGACAACAATTTGTTATTTTTTTTAAAAGTGGAAACAAAATTCTTCCTTTATTTTCATTGTATTGGAGTGTACGCTGAAATTTCAACTGTTCTTGAGCAACTGTTATCATGGCCCATGTGCAGTGCTGAGGTTATGCAACTCTCTGGTGTTCTTTTAGCAAAAGGCCCATTTTCAAATTTTGCTTACATATGCTGTCCCAGAAGAAAGAAAATTCAAGATAAATTAATATTTGAATTAATATTTTAATTAAGTTGAATTTGAGCAATGCATTGCATAAAATGACTATAAATATATTTCTACAATTTAAAATATAAAAAAATCAATTGAAAATTTTTAGATAAAAATTTAGCAAATCAATAAAAATAATTTATCTTCCACTTCATGCAAAGTCCGTTACCTTGAGATTATTTTACCCCCAATTAGTTTGTAAATCTACCTAAAGGGGGTAGTACATATTCAAAGCAAACTTAGCATGATTCGTTTATCTATGGGCAAAATAATCTCAAGGTAACGGACTTGACATGAAGTGGAAGACAAATTATTTTTCTATTGATTTATTAAAGAAAAAAGCATCTGTAATTAAGTTTTATCATGAATATAACACACTAATAGTTCATTTTTTAAATAATTATGTTAAAAATCTTATTACAAAACAAATCAGGTTATAAAACAAAGAGGTAGAATAACATGAAACTTGATAGGGACAGACATTTTTGCCTATGATCACACATTTTAAGATTTATATCTAAAAATTTCAATTGATTGTTTTATATTTTGAATTGTAGAAATATATTTATAGTCATCTTTATGCAATGCCTTGCTCAAATTAAACTTTTAATTTATCTTGAATTTTCTTTCTTTTTTTCTGGGACAGCATATGAAAGCAAAATTTGAAAATGGGCCAAAAACACATTGCTGTATTCATGGGAAGAGCAACAGCACACAAAAATTATGGAAAGATATCTCGAAAAAGATAAGTGCATAATGCCAAGGTTGTGAAATTCTTTCTTTTTTGGGGAGAGGAGAAGGGTTTTCATTATTTTGTTTTTAAGCAAGAGCAGACTGCTGTGAGCGTGACAGAAACACCACAAAAATTTATAGCAGAATTTAGAATTTTTCGAAAACGGTAAGGGTTCTATTTTTTTATGTTATAAGGTATTTCTCCTGCCTTCATGGTGTACTGGTCTGCACGCTCAGAGCGTTTGAGAAGTCAGCGGTTCGATTCCCGGCGAAGGCGTTGCATATTTTTCATCTTGCCTGCTTCCAAAAAAATACCTTTTTACAGTGGCACCTGAACTAAAAACGTGTTGGATGATGATTCTTCTCACCTAGGATTTGGCGATTGGGTCCCCTAAAAACCCCAGTCACCCTTTAAAAGGGAAGAGTATGTAAGGTATATCTCCTGCCTTCTCGGCAAACCTTCGTGGTGTAGTGGTCTGCACGCTCAATGCATTTGAGAGGTGCACAGTTCGATTCCCGGCGAAGGCGTTTGCTATTTTTCATCTTGCCTGCTTTCAAAAATACCTAATCTATAATGTATCAAAGTGCAGCTGTTCAAGTTCTATAATTGCTGTGTCGAGAATACCGACTAATTTGTCAATCGAAATTCTTTCGTTTTCAATAACCTCTGTGTCACTTTCTTCACTATTGGAAGCAAATTATAATGACGAGGAATTTGATTTAAATCATATCAAAGACGGAGTACATCGAGATGAAATACTACATTTAGTGAGGAATAATACCTGAATAAAATAAAAACATCTGCTCTGAAGATAAGGATAATGCTGACAGATCAACTTCCAATTCATTGCGCGCCGCGGCGTCCCCCCCCCTCGCCGCAGAGCAGCGTGAAATTGATAAACAGATTTCAGAATGGTTAGAGAAACAAAGGATATGCCTTTATCCATTTTTTGCAGCAATTCCACTTTTTGTTTAATGGACTTCGAAACATACTCTCGCTTTGTAGATCCTTTACATATTAGTAAATATATATCGGAAATTCTATTAGGCATAATCGAAAGTTCAAGCTTACTTTTATAAAATTGCTCTAACAGTCTGCAAAAAATAATAAGCCGGATCCAATTTGAAGATAAAGGAACAACGCAATCTACAACATTAAACTGAATTAGATAATTTTAGCTTAGCTTAGACCGTCTGTTATACATTAAACGTGCATGCGTAAACGTGTTATGCACATGCCTAAACGCGTATGCGCACAAAGCATGCACAGAAAGTTTGTCGCTTTGAGGTCCGAATTATAGATCATTCCGGATTATGAATGTCTGAATTAACGACTTTTGACTGTATTTTAAATGAATAAAATATATTACCGTTTGATATACTGATAGAGTTTGCTAGTAATATTACAATAAATATTAATAGTTTGGAGAAGTCTTTAAAAAAGTCACCGAAATTGCCAACTTGCACCCAGTAAGTAACTTTTATGAGCATTTTCTTGCAAATTAGACACCTAGAATTCAGGGATTGCATTTAACTTGTGAGGATAAATCAACAGTTTTTAAATCCTGCACTTTAAATACTAGGCCAAAAAATAAAGAGAAGTAAAAACAAATAAGTATATATAGTAACTGCATTAAAATAAATAAATAAAGGGAGCACAGAAATATGAAAAACAAATTACTATTAAACAAAAATAAAATTACAAAGAAACAAAGTCTGATAAACAGAAACAAGAAAGTCTGATAAAATAACTTGATTGTTTTCCTTTTCTGCTTCACGACAACAGAAATTTTTTAAACAAGTCATCAGAATGCAAACATCCCCCCCCCCATGTGCTGAATGAAACAAAAAAAAAAAAAAAAAAAAAAAAAAAAAAAAAAAAGCAAGAAATTTTAATGTCATAATCGTTAAATTTAGTTATTCATTCTGAAAACTATTCACACATGACATGAGAACAACCATGTTAGAGAAAAACTAACACGTGTTGCAAATGGTTTAAAAAAATTCTTGTTTCAATCATACATTTACTTTTATCTAGTCTATTTTTTCATCTCTTTATATGAATCACGACACTTCTTAATTTCTTTCTTTGGCATGATAATTTTCAAAATCTTTCAATGCATAGAACTGTTTTAAATAAAGATGTGTAAATTTTGGTTTAAAAAAAAAAAAATTAGTGGGGAAATTTACACTATATACCATTTATAATTTGCCTTAAAGGAAGAAAATGGTAGAAGATTAAATGCATACTAATATTACACTATTCTATGTTTTAAAGAAGTCAGGTACAGTTTATTATTTTTCACTTATGCATCGTAGTGCCTGGTCCTCCGAAACTGTAACCCTGAAAACAAGTAGCGCCCTCTAGGCGGAAAAAAACGGTAAGTTGGAGACTGGCTTTCAGTGGGAGAGGCCGAATGCTCAGTGTGGTAATTTTGGAAATTTAACAATTCTGTTATTTTATATATTTCTATTTGTACAAAGTGTATATAGTTTACGTTGATGGTATGAATAAATTAAAAGATAAATCTGAGTCTATTAATTACGGCACCGGACACGGCTGCATCTTACACTGTCGCAGTACGACACGATTAGAATCGAAACTAATGCTTCAACGGAGAAAAGGTAAGTGATTTATGCTTACTTAAAAGTGACTCTAACTTTAAATTTTAGTTACGTAAACTGTATAATGAGAAAAATTTTAAGTTACTATAATAGTTTGAACTAATTAGCGCTGTATTACGAAGTTATAAGAAAGTTGCAAAATGTTTTCGGTTAAAGGTCTCAAGAAACAAGATTTATTTTTATTGGCAAAAGAACTAGGTCAGGATGCTGATGAAAGTCTTAAACTCACAGAACTGAAAGATAAAATTACTAACAGTAATGATTACAAAACAGATCCTGAATTTGTTAAATCTATGCTAATATCCATAATTGATGATAGGAAATCAGCTGAAGAATTAGAAAAGTTTAAATTAGAAAAAGAACACGAATTGGAAATCGCAAAACTTAGAGCTTCATCTAATTTTAATCTTTTGGATAACACATCATTAGAAAATTTAATCAAAAGCATAAAAACTTTAACGATATCCGTTCCGACTCATCTGGAATCATGGACACTTTATTTCTTTTTGCTAGAAAGTGCATTTAAGATTAAAAATGTACAAGAAGAATACAAAGCCGAAATTTTGATAAATCTTTTAGGTGAAAATGCAACAAACGCTTTGATTTATGTTAGTGAAGATGATGTCAAAAACTATGAAGCTGTCAAGGCTAAAATCTTAAAAGAATATCAGCCAACTGCTCAAGCATGTTTGGATATGTTTCGAAAGGCTAAACGTCAGTCAGGGGAAACACATGAACAATTTGCAGCCCGGTTAATGACACAGTGGAAATACTATTGCACTTTAAGGAATGCGAATGATTTAAATACAATCCATGAATTAATTGTAGCCAATAAATTAATGCAAACTCTTGATCACGAGATAGCCATGCATATAAACATAAAACAAGGCGATACTTGGTTAAAACCCACGGAAATCGGAAAGGAATGTGACACGTTCTTCGCTTGTAAAAGAAAATCTTTAAATGATATCGGTAGTTATTCTCAGAAAACACCGAATATTGAAACCAAAAGTACCCGCTATGTAACCCCTCCTATGTGAAGAAAGAATGGTTTGCCCAAAATTACTAAATTTAAAAGGGATTGTTATGTTTGTAGGTCTTTCCAACATATAGCTAAAGACTGTCAGAAGAAATTTAAACGCGAAAATCAAAATAAAACTACTTCCGAAAGTAATAAATCACAGAAAAGTGATGCGGTTGTGGCGCAGATTAATACAGAATACCTCGAGAAGAAACAAGTCGAAGTTCAGCCTTTGCAATATGTGAAAATATTAGTTGAAAATAAAGAAATTGATGCTATTATCGATTCAGATACACAAATTCCGGTATTAAACAGTAATATTGTACCATCAACCAAACAAGATAATGGAAAAATTAAGTTAATATCTGCATTTGGCGAAGAAATAGAAGCGAAATTAATAAAATTATTTATATCACTGAAAGATGAGGATTCTGATTTATTAAGCTACCCGGTAGACATTTTGGAGGCGGTAACAGATTGCTTGAACATAGATTGTTAATTACCCATACAGACCTTTGAACTCTTGTGCAATGGATGCGGTTTGAAAGGGGAAACAAATTTAATGGGGGGAAATGAATTTGGAAAGCGAAACAAATAAATGTTTAGACTACGCGGAGTCAAATACGCCTGAAATAAACATTCCTCAGCCATATGAAGAAACTAAAATAAAAAATAGGGCTAATTCATATGCCAACACGCATTCAGTAACGACTCCAATACAGATATTATAAAATAATCAACTTAATGATGCATTAAAATTTCGAGAGGAGCAGATGTCTTGCCCGACTTTAGAAGAAGTTAGAATTAATTTAAAACAGGGGAAAGGAAATTTTATGGAACTTGATAATATAATTTTTCATAAGGATAAAGTAATGGGAGATTCGGTTCAGCAGTTAGTTCTTCCAAAGAGTCGAAGAAAAGATGTTTAAAAATTAGCACATGAATCTGTTTTCGGGGCTCACATGGGAAGGAATAAAGAAAACAAAAGAGAGAATCAGATATAATTTCTACTGGCTCAATATGACTAATGATATTACTGAATATTGCCTATCTTGTGAACCATGTCAGTTAAGTACCGAAAAAATAACTGATAGAATTCCTATTACCCCAGTTCTAAGACTTTATTTACCATTCGAAGTTGTTAATATCGATATTATAGGCCCTATAGATTCTCCTTCAGCTAGAAAACATAAATATGTTTTATGTTTAATGGATCAACATTCACTTTGGCCAGAAGCCATTCCATTACGTCTTTAACGGCAAAAGCTACTTGTGATGCTCTGTTGGAAATATTTACGAGAACTGGTATTCTGAAAATTATAGCAAGTGACCAAGGAACTAACTTTATTTCTCAACTGACACAAGAATTTATGAAGCGTCTTGGATGTCATCCTAGATTTTCAGTTCCAGGATATCCAGCTAGTAATGGACTTGTCGAGAGGTACAACCGAGCTTTGAAAAACGCTCTACATCACATCATCCGTATGGATCCATCTAATTGGGATAAGTATCTACCATATTTGCTGTTTGCTTATCGCGAGGTTCCCAATTCTACTACAGGGGTTTCTCCGTTAAAGTTAATGTATGGTCGAGAGATACGTGGTCCACTGAGTGTTTTGAAATCTAGTTTTAGTGGTGAAATACCGATACCCTTAAATATGAAGCAATCAGTTGTTGATTATTTACAAGAAATGAAAATAAACTTAGAACGAGCAGCTGATCAAGCATCCTTGATAGCATCTGAGAAACAGGCAGCTTATTCGAATTACTTTAATCATCGAGCTATACCTAAAGAATTCAAATAGGGAGACAAAGTTTATTTGCTTATTCCCGATTCGTCCAATAAAATTTATGCAAGATGGACTGGTCCAGGGAAGATTATAAAATACTGTCCACCTCATTCATATAAAGTCAAACTTTCACATGGGAAAGTAAAACATGTTCACGTGAGTAAAATTAGAAAGTATATCGCTAGAGTAAATGCTGTGGGAGTTATTTTCGAAAATGAAGAAGAATTTGGAGAGATTCATCCAACTCTGCAAGCTTCTTCTCAAGATATGGAAGTTGTTCTCCAAAAATTGCAACTTGAACATTTAACGGGTGACCAACAGCAGAAAATTAAGCAACTCATAAGAAAGCACGAATCGTTATTTACAGGGAAAGAGAAAACTGCAAAGGTGGGTTTTCACAAAATAAAATTAAAATCCAATCAAGAAAGGAAAAAGCCACATATCTACCGTATTCCTGAAACTTTAAAATCCAAAGTTGATGAACAAATTGAAGAGCTGTTAGAACTTGATTTAATAGAAGAAAGCAGTGCAGAAATTGCATATCCTATAGTTTGTGTGAACAAGAAAGACGGAGGAATTCGACTGTGTGTTGATTATCGTGCATTGAATTCTGTGACAATTACTGATGATTTTCCTATGCAAAATGCTTCAGAACTTATACATTCAATAAGACAAGCTAATATAATATCAACACTGGATTTACTAAGAGGTTATTGGGCTATTCCTATGGATCCTGAAAGTCGTGATTACACTTCGTTTAAAACCCATCGACAACAGTACAGATTTAAAGTTATGAGTTTTGGTCTGAAAAACGCTGCAGCAACCTTTCAAAGGGAAATCAATAAAGCACTCCATGAATACAAAGACTTTGCCAGAGCATATATTGATGACATCGCAATATTTTCATCTGGAAAAAGGACTGGAAATCTCATATGGTTCATTTGGATATGATACTCACTAAGTTGGAAGAACTTCGCTTTACAGTCAATAACAGCAAATGTGATTTTGCCAAACAGCAAATCAAATATTTGGGTCATGTAATCGGATCTGGAAAACATCAAGCCGATCCTGAGAAGATAGAAGCAATTTCCAGATTATCAAAACCGAAGACCAAGAAGCAACTCAGAAGTTTATTAGGTCTATGTAACTATTATAGGGACTATATTCCAAAATATTCTGAATTAGTATATCCACTTACTGAACTTACAAAGAAGACACCTGAGGAAATACCATGGAAAGAAGAGCATGGCATTGCTTTCGAGGAACTCAAGAATGCTCTGATTAAAGCTCCATCGTTGTATACACCAGTTTTGAGACAACCATTCATTATACATTGTGATGCATCACAAAGAGTTGCAGCATGTTTGTCACAAAATTTCAATGAACGCAATTATCCCATAGCCTATGCAAGTCAGAAGTTAACTCGAGCTTAGCAATCGTGGTCTACTATAGAAAGAGAAGCATATGCTATTGTGTGGAGTTTGGAAAAATTTGAAACCTGGATTTTTGGATCCAAAGTTGAACTTTACATCGACCATAATCCTTTACCTTACCTGACAAAATGTGCACTGCAATCATCTAGATTGAGCAAAACCCCAACTACATTGTTTGGCTTTTGCTTTACAAAAATACGAAATAGACATGAAGTATCTACCAGGAGTCAAAATGGGTAACACAGATGCTTTATCCTGACTGATAGAAGGATGAATTTCCTTTTTTTTTATTTTTTATTTTCTTTTCTTTTATTTTATTTTTATTTATGTCTTTTCATAGACCAAAAACATTTATGGACAATAAATAAAGACTTTAATTTTGGTGGTTAGATTAATTGTTAATTTTCTTATTTTCTTTAAAGTTTATTGCAAGATATATCTAAGTAATATGTGTAAAGTTATTGAAATTAGTTACTTACAGCAATTAGATGATTTAAGTGTAGCATTCTTAACCATTTAGAAGTTTTTCTTTAAATTGCATACTTGTAAGAGTTAACTCTTTTGTTATGCAAATGTTGTAATATTTTATATTTTCTTTTAGTTAATTAGTAGTTATATAATGTTGAATTGTGAGCACCAGGCTTTGTTATCAGAATGTGTTTGGTCATCCTGCCCAACCACAATCTTAGGGGGAAGGTGTAGTGCCTGGTCCTCCGAAACTGTAACCCTGAAAATAAGTAGCGCCCTCTAGGGGAAAAAAAAACAGTAAGTTGGAGACTGGCTTTCGGTGGGAGAGGCCGAATGCTCAGTATGCTCAGTGTGGTAATTTTGGAAATTTAACAATTCTATTATTTTATATATTTCTATTTGTACAAAGTGTATATAGTTTACGTTGATGGTGTGAATAAATTAAAAGATAAATCTGAGTCTATTAATTTTGGCACCGGACACGGCTGCATCTTACATGCATTGTATTTTATTATCTGTTTATATCTTGGATGCCGTTACTATAAATAAAAAATTTTTAAAACATATGCTGAAAAAATAAAGGGATAATAAGAAAGAGAAAATGCAGTAAAGAAGATCATAAATAATATCAATCTTATTAAAGTTTCAGGCATTTTTGTTAAATTATATAACATAAATACAATTTGTTTAGGCAGATTTCCCTTGACTTTTTTTTATATCTAATAATCTGAAAAATCAAAGACAAACCAGCTGACTTCCCTTTAACCCCTTAACTGCCGCGGGCGTATATATACGCCTTGCTCAGCCGATGCGTTAACTGCCCCAGGCGTATATATACGTCCTTCCAAACTGCTATCATTTGCTTTGCGCTGCTACACCTAAAATTATTCGCAAAGTTAACGCATCGGCTGCGCATCTGGGGCAGTTAACGCATCGGCTGAGCAAGGCGTATATATACGCCCACGGCAGTTAAGGGGTTAACATAATGGAAAATGTAATGGATTTTTCTCCTCAGAATTTTGATCTCCTAGATTTATTTGATGTAATTACTACATTTTAATACATCTTTTTCACATTAAACTTTTTGCCCTAGCTTTTGTTGCCATTTAGCATATGCGATTCCTGAAAGGAATGTTAAAAATTAACTATTCTAATTACTCGGTTTTATTCTCAAGTCTCTGAAAGCAATAGCCTTTATTGCATTTCTTAAAAAGTTTATTATCAAGATAATTCTTTCATACAACTACATAATTGTACTATATAAGATTTTCAGGTACATTTTGATCATTACTTACAAGAAAAAAGGGGGGAAATGTTTTGGTTTGGCATGTTTTATGACAAAGTGTGCAAAGGCTATCTGCCTAAGATAGCCTTAAGATAGCCTTTGCAGCAAGATAGATAGCCTTTGTGGATGATTTTCTAAGGGTAAGTGGCTTGTGTCTACATTACACATGGGAAAAACCACAATAATGCCCATGCAGCCAACCTGTTTGCCTGGAAACAACTTAGGTAGAACTACCAGTGTTCAGTGATTTTACTGCTTTGCTAATGGGTTCTGCAAACCAGTAATGAAAGCTTTTGATAGACTGAGCATACTGCTTTGCCTCATGAATACTTTCTCACAACTTTTCGGTAATACAGATAGTGCTACTCTTCAGAATAGATAAGCACTAATTTTTAGTATTTATATGCTTTATATAATTAAAGAAATCAAAATTTCCATAAAAAGAGGAATTTAACTACTGATATGATATGGTAACTACTGATTTTTCATTATACATACACTATGCATAATGAAAGAAATCAAAACCTCCATAAAACAACTCAAGGAATTAGCATTATATTTAAATACTTGTCTTGAATGACAATTATTAAGCGCTGTCATAAAAGCATGACCTGTTCTCCATTTTAGTTCTTAAACTTGTCTTCCAGGTGACTTCAAAATTTAAAAAAATAAATAAATATAATAACTTCCAAAGCTATAAACATGAATTTGATGACAACTATATGAAGCTTAAAATATGTGAAATAGCTCCATGAAAAACTTTTAATAACTGTAATGGTAATGTTTAATGGGCAGAATGCCAAAGCTGCACACATTGCCGAATTTCTGCAATTCTCCGACTTTTTAAAGTAAAAGCAGATCAATGTGTAGAGTTAATTCATGACAATACAAAAAGAGGCTATTGTGCTTTGATGCACATTTTGATGACTGGCAGCCCATTAACAGAAAAGTACCATGAAAAAAATTACTTCAAAAATTAGGAAATCATTTTAAAGAGAAAAATCTTTCCTCTGAAAAATAAATATTTTCTGGATTTTTTTTAACTTAAAATGTTGTACAAACTGTAGATTTAATAATTTTTTATCTATTTACAACTTTTCTCTATGAATTAAAAAATTTAAATACAATAAAATTAATTTTTAAAACCCTAATTCTTAAATATATGAAACAAAATGAACAAACAAAACATTTATATCAATAAAATAATTTCAGTTTAGAAAAATAAAATGTAAATTAACATACGCTCTTGCTGTGCATTCAGAAGCTGCATTTTTAACTTTGCTACTTCATTTCGGAGGTGTTGCACATGTAGAGTTAAATTAGCAGCAGTATCACCTTTATTGATATCTCTTGGAGAAGGAGGTGCAGACACAGGTTGCTCTAATTTTTCTTGTAAAAGCCTGTAAGAAATGAAATTTTTAAAAACTAATAAAAAAACAGTCTAATAAGTTAAAAATCTTAAATAAAGCATCCCACAAAAACTTTACACTTAAAATACAAAATTTTAATTTGTTCTTTCAACACTGGTCATTCTTTCTGTGATATAACTCTTACTGTAGAAATTTTAGAGCTTCTATAAGAAAATTTCTTCAACATATTTAAAGCTTTTATTATCAAATGCACTATGATGTTTTATTTTATAATGTAACTATATAACCTGACATAATCATGCCGTAGAAGTACACAGGAGAGTATTCCTTGAAATACCTTAATTGCTAAAGGGTATATTCATTTACATTCATAAGGGATGCCCTTTTTTTCTACAAGTTCATAACTTACATCAAATCTTTTATTATACGATCAAAGCATATAGCATGACTTTTCTGAACACTATACAGTCAAAAGTCGTTAATCCAGACTCGTTGGGACTTCGGCGATTCCGGATTATAGATCATCAGTTTAAATCTGGTAAGATGGCATGCAGAAATTTAAAATAAAAAATATAAAACCGTAATTTATGAAATAAAGAACAATTATGATTCTAAAGGGTATCAAAATTTAAAAAAAAAAAAAAAAAAAAAAAAAAAAAAAAAAAAAAAAAAAAGCTTAATATTTATTTGTTTATTTTATTAAACATTTCTTTCAATGTAAGTTATTTAAGTTGCTTTGTTTTATGTGATAATACTTTCTCTTTAATTCTATAAACAGACATAATTTCTTCTTCAGTTACAAAGTGCTGCTGTTCAAGTCCTATAATTGCTGTGTCGAGAATACCGACTAATTTGTCAATCGAAATTTTTTCGTTTTCAATAACCTCTGTGTCACTTTCTTCACTATCAGAAGCAAATTATAATGACGAGGAATTTGATTTAAATCATATCAAAGACGGAGTACATCGAGATGAAATACTACATTTAGTAAGGAATTATACGCCGAATAAAATAAAAACATTTGCTCTGAAGATAAAGATAGTGCTGACAGATCAACTTCCAATTCATTATGCGCCACGGCGCCCCCCCCCTCGCCGCAGAGCAGCGTGAAATTGATAAACAGATTTCAGAATGGTTAGAGAAACAAAGGATCCAATTTTTTGCAGCAATTCCACTTTTTGTTTGATGGACATCGAAACATACTTTCGCTTTGTAGATCCTTTGGGAGCTCCAGCATCGGAAATTCTATTTGACATAATTGAAAGTTCAAGCTTACTTTTATAAAACTGCTCTAACAGACTGCAAAAAATAATAAGCCGGATCCAATTCGAAGATTAAGGAACAACACAATCTGCAACATTAACTGAAATCGATAATTAGATAATTTTAGCTTATACCGTCCATTATACATTAAACGCGCATGCGCATACGCATACTTGCAGCCGTAAAGGTCTTGAAAGTTTGTAGCTTTGAGGTCCGAATTAACGACTTTTGACTGTACAACTAAAAAAAAAAGGTTTACAAAACCCTGATCTGTTAGCTATTATAAAAGAAACTAATCAAAAAAAAAAAAAAAAAGTATCTCAAAGACATGTATGCTATGAAATGAATACTGATTTTAAAATCATTTGATCAAAAGATAAGTTTCCCTAGCAATTTAAGAAATAAAGAACTCTATACAGAATAAATGTTATTACAAAATGTATATATTAACAAATGTTTATTATATATATATATATATATATGTATGTATTAAACAAGGTATATTAATATTAATCAACATTAATAAGCTATATGGTAATTTATTATTGCTTATAAATCTGCATTAAAATTATTCCAGTACCTTTATAAAAAATGTACTACCAATATTTTATATTCATAAGTTATTAAATTTTAATCCTAAATATTTTTTTAATAAATCAAGGCAAAAACTTTTAAAACTTATAAGCATAAAAATTTAATAAAATATTTCATCCCTACCTTTTCTCAGCTTCCAATTTATCCATGCGCTTCCATAACTTATTCACAAGAGCTTCTTGTTCTTGTTCTAATGTATTCTCCAATTCTACTTTTTCTCTCCGCAACTGCTCTAAATTATGCTGCTTGGCTTGAGTCTGAGCTTCCAACTTTTCTATTTTTCTCATAAGCTTATTAACTAAGGCTTCTTGTTCATGTTCAAGAGTTTGCTCCAAATGCACTTTTTCTTGACGAAGCTGAAAATTTTTAAATATTAGCTCCATGACTTTAGGGAAAAATTTATGTTATTAATTAACATCCTGCCACTCCTATACTGAAAGAATAATTTGTAAAAGCTGAATCTCATTTCTCTATGCTTCTACATGTACCTTAAAATATCATTAAATTATAAATAACTAATAAAAAATAAAATGAAAACAATGGTTAAATGGTACTAACATATACATGCTGATCTTTGGAATATGGTAACTGGTAGTTTGGCGACATTTTGGAGGTGATAAAGGTTACTACCTAGGACTTTCGTAATAATGTGAGAAGTACTCAGTTCCGATTATGCATTATTTTGTGAGGGAAATGAGAGATCATGAGATATGTCATGTGACATTAATGGAAAAATTACAGTTCTTTAATCGGAAAAGGGGGGGAATTTGGAAAACTGTAGTACTACATTATTTTGTATTAAGCTTCATTGCATGTTGTGTGAAATAGTGGAAGTGTGCGTGCCACGTAATGAAGATTCTGAAGATTAGGCAAGTTAGTATTTTTAATCACTTCAGGATATTATTTTTATGCATTGTTCTAACTGTAAGGAGTAAATAAATTAATATGATATTATTGGAAAATTGTTATTAGCAATGATTTAGTTTAAAGTAATTAGGATAAGCTAATTTTTATTAATTTAATGTATGTGCTTATTTATATTTTAAGAAGTGTTTTTGAATTTAATTATATTTTAATTTAATGATCGTGATTTTGCGAGTTATATGTTTGTAGTATTTTGGAATACGTTGAGTACTTTTATGCCTTTTCGTGAAATTTTTCTAATTTATGAGAAAAAAGCAGTGTACATGGATATAGTGAAGAGTGTGCGCAATGCCATTTTTGTGCAATTCTGGGATGTTTTTTTAAGTAAAAATAAGTCGACGTGTACATGGTTTAGTGATATTTTAATTAAATGATAGTTATTTTGTGAATTTTATGTTTGTAGGAATTTGGTACACGTTTAAGTTGAAGTAAACGTGCATGGAAATAATTTAAATATTTCATACTAAGTATTTGTAATGCTTGCGGTATGAATTCGTTGGCGACGTTTATAATATAATAGATAATTTAAAGGTAAAAGTTTTTGGATATTTTATTTATTTTATATGTGGAAATGTTTATATTTAGAAAGGGTAAATACTTTTTCGCGATCAGGTAATTTCATATATGTTCTTTTTACCGGGTTTAAAGATTGAGAAAATTGTCATGTATTTTCTAATTTATGAGAAAAAAGCAGTGTACATGGATATAATGAAGAGTGTGCGCAATGCCATTTTTGTGCAATTCTGGGATGTTTTTTTAAGTAAAAATAAGTCTGCGTGTACATGGTTTATGTGTATGTGTTATTTTGAAAAACGCGTAAGGAGTATGGTATTGTGCACTTTTTCCCAATTTTGCAGTGAATATTTGTCATGAAAACAATGGTTAAATGGTATTAACATATACAGGCTGATCTTTGGAATATGGTAACTGGTAGTTTGGCGACATTTTGGAGGCGATAAAGGTTACTACCTAGGACTTTCGTAATAATGTGAGCAGTACTCAGTTCTGATTACGCATTATTTTGTGTGAGGGAAATGAGAGATCATGGGATATGTCATGTGATATTAATGGACGAATTACGGTTCTTTAATCGGAAAAGGAGGGAAATCGGGAAAAAATCTGGAAATTTTGTATTTGGCTTTATTCTGTGTTATGTGAAACAGTGTTCGTGAATTTTTTGATCCCATGGCCGTAACTAAAGTGAATTCGAAATGGGTTTTTATGTATGTATTAATTTAATGTATGTGCTCATTTATATTTTAAGTAGTGTTTTTGAATTTAATTATATTTTAATTAAATGATAGTTATTTTGTGAATTTTATGTTTGTAGGAATTTGGAATACGTTTTAGTTGAAGTAAACGTGCATGGAAATAATTTAAATATCTGACACTAAGTATTTGTAATGGTTGCGGTATGAATTCGTTGGTGACGTGTATAATGTAATAGATGATTTAGAGGTAAAAGTTTTTGGATATTTTATTTATTTTACATGTGGAAATGTTCATTACTTTTTCGTGATCAGGTAATTTCATATATGTTCTTTTTACCGGGTTTAAAGATTGAGAAAATTGTCATGTATTTTCGTGAAATTTTTCTAATTTATGAGAAAAAAGCAGTGTACATGGACATAGTGAAGAGTGTGCGCAATGCCATTTTTGTGCAATTCTGGGATGTTTTTTTAAGTAAAAATAAGTCGACGTGTACATGGTTTAGTGATATTTTAATTAAATGATAGTTATTTTGTGAATTTTATGTTTGTAGGAATTTGGTACACGTTTAAGTTGAAGTAAACGTGCATGGAAATAATTTAAATATTTCATACTAAGTATTTGTAATGCTTGCGGTATGAATTCGTTGGTGACGTGTATAATGTAATAGATGATTTAGAGGTAAAAGTTTTTGGATATTTTATTTATTTTATATGTGGAAATGTTCATATTTGTAAAGGGTAAATACTTTTTCGCGATCAGGTAATTTAATATATGTTCTTTTTACCGGGTTTAAAGATTGAGAAAACTGTCATGTATTTTCGTGAAATTTTTGTAATTTATGAGAAAAAAGCAGTGTACATGGATATAGTGAAGAGTGTGCGCAATGCCATTTTTGTGCAATTCTGGGATTTTTTTTAAGTAAAAATAAGTCGGCGTGTACATGGTTTATGTGTATGTGTTATTTTGAAAAACTCGTAAGGAGTATGGTATTGTGCACTTTTTCCCAATTTTGCAGTGAATATTTATCATGATTAAGCAGTTATGTTAGATAAAATTTCTAGCATAAGTGTAATTCGACTAGTAGATTGTTGGAAGAAGTGTTCAGTAGATAAAAAGAAAAGAAACATGTCTTTACTTCGTGAAGACAAAATGGCGGCGGGGGAAAATAATAGAGGTTTGCTGTAGGAGAGTTGGTCGCCAAATTTTAGCCAAAAAAACGCCAAGTTACCATAATGTAAAGATCAAACCAATATCCTTATCTTAAGGGCAGATGTTTTTATTTTATTTGGCTTATAATTGCTTACTCAATGTAGTATTTCATCTCAATGTACTCCGTCTTTGTTATGATTTAAATCAAATGCCTCGTCATTATAATTCGCTTCCGATAGCGAAGAAAGTGACAGAGGTTATTGAAAACGAAAAAATTTCGATTGACAAATTAGTCGGCATTCTCGACACTGCAATTATAGGACTTGAACAGCGGAACTTTGTAACTGAACAAGAAATTATGTCTGTTTATAGAATTAAAGAGAATGTACTATCACATAAAAAACGAAGCAACTTAAACAACTTACATTAGAAGAAATGTTTAATAAAGTAAACAAATAAATATTAAACTTTTTTTTTTTGTAAATTTTGATAGCCTTTAGATCATAATTGTTCTTTATTTCGTAAATTACGGTTTCATATTTTTAATTTTATAATTTCTGCATGCCATTTTACCAGATTTAAACTGATGATCTATAATCCGGAAAAATCGATAATCCGGAATCGCCGAAGTCCCGACGAGTCCGGATTAACGACTTTTGACTGTATTTAAATTATTTCCATGCACGTTTACTTCCACTCTAACGTATACCAAATTCTACAAACATATATAATTCACAAAATAACTATCATTTAATTAAAATATAATTAAATTCAAAAACACTACTTAAAATATAAATAAGCACATACATTAAATTAATAAAAATTAGCTTACAATCCTAATTACTTTAAACTAAATCATTGCTAATAACAATTTTCCAATAATACCAAATTACTTTATTTCCACCTTACATTTAGAACAATGCATAAAAATAATATCCTCAAATAATTAAAAATACTAACTTACCTAATCTTCTTCAGAATCTTGCTTACATGGTGGATACACTTTTATTATTAATTCAATAAAATTATTGAACGATTTTTTTCTGCGAATTTTTCCTACACACTTCCTCCGCTAAATAAAAAGTAAAATTCTCTTAATCACAATGCCTCGGAATGGTGCTTTTTATAGCACTCCACGTTCCCTCTATTGTATTGGTATGTGCACCTGTTTCCGGATCTTTAAAATAATATTAGACAGCGCCATACAATCCGAAAATTATTCAACACTACTTCACACAACACACAATGAAGCTTAATACAAAATAATATACTGCCACAGATATTTTTCCAAATTTCCCCCGTTTTCCGATTTAAGAACTGCAATTCGTCCATTAATATCACATGACATATTTCATGATCTCTCATTTCCCTCACACAAAATAATGCGTAATCGGAACTGAGTACTGCTCACATTATTACTTAGGTAGTAACCTTTATCGCCTCCAAAATGTCGCCAAACTACCAGTTACCATATTCCAAAGATCAGCCAAATAAGCATTTCTGATTGCTTCATAATTACATAGTTTTTCATGAGTATATTGCTATAGGAAATCAGCCCAAGCAATTTGCTCATTTATAGAAGTTATTAAATGTGTGGCAATATATATAAATTAAAAAGTTTATTACATTTATCCTTCCTTGTAACAGTCACAATTACATTACTTCTATGCTAGGCATAACACAATTCAGTTACATAAATAAAAGCAATACAGAATGAATTGGTAATAATTCAACTCACTTGAGAAAGCTTTCGAAATAAATCATTAGTGAGACATTCTTCTTCTTGCTCATAATTGATAGCTAAGGCCTCTTGTTCTTTTTTCAAAGCTTGAATTTTCTTTAAAAGAGTATTGCTAATATATTCTTCTTCCTGTTCAGCTTTTGCTTGCTGCAATGAATAAAATCATATTTCATTCCATTATATACATGTGATATTGTAAAAATTATCAATTGACCAAGCACTTGTCCTTAATAAACAGCAACTTAGCAGCCAAGGCAGATTAAGTATTCATTTTTTATTTCAATTGACATTTGCGGCCACAATTCACTTGGCACTCTAAATCATGCATATTTCAGGAACATTTAAAATTTTTATAGCTTTATGGTAAAAAGAGAAGCAGCTATCTTTGCTCAGAAGCAGAAGTGCATTGTTAACCAATATGGAAGCTTAAGAGAAAGGTTTCCTGTCGAATTAGCTACATCATCATCATTATATATAGATATATAAGATGTGGATTAATCTAAAAATGATGCAGTCCAGAAAAGTTTGGAATTACTCAAATTAAAATGAATTAAGAGGCTATTGCTAATTAAAGTTACAAGTTTTTTTAATCTTACATACACACAAAAGTTTACAAATTTCAAAATTGAGCGATTATTACAGTCCTGTAGTAATAGATGAAATTAATAAAATAATCAAATCAAAAGTAGGTAGGCAACAATCTGCAGGAAGAACACAAATCAAAACTGAAAAAGAAACAAAAAACTTAATAATATAACAAATAACAGAAAAATTGTTGGCTTTACCTTGAAAATAAACAAAACATTTTCACCTGCTTGTTATACTATATTGGTCATTGAGTTGTTTTGTTTTTGTTTCAATTTTGATTTGTGTTCTGTTAGAATGTGTATGCAGCACTAATATTTTGATTTAAAAGTTTTATTCTTCATACAGCAATTATTTATAAAAGTTAAATTTCTGTCATGAAAATATAATAGTGAGTAGATTGCTACTACTATTAATGTGAGTGATAAATATTACAGAATTTAACTGAAAGTTTAGTTGCTAGCTTATTTTAAAATCTGAACTTTTGATTGCACTTTCAAAAGAAAAATATATGACCCACACTTTTGCTTGTTTTCCCAATGTGAATAATTTGCAGAAATTATCCCAATGTGAATAATTTTTGCAATCACAGAATCATTTAATTGCTAACAAAAGTTTCAATTTAGCATACAATGGTTGATATCATTATACAAGATACAGAAGTGATGAAATTTTTGCTCACATTATTACTATAAATGGAATTCCACTTCCTTTTTAGTAAGACTAATAAAGTAATAAAGCGGATTACTTTTTCAGATAAAACATATTTTTCGTACTCAGAATTATTTTTTAATTTACTACAGTTATAAACTTTCATATTATTCAAAAGACTTCATATATCTACCAATGTTTAGTTTTGACATTAATAAGAATGATGTACCTTTTAAGGCCACTAATTAAATGAATTGTTTAATATATTAAAGTAATGCCAATATTAGGTTGAAATCTGCTACTAATTAAAGTTGGAATGCATTTAATAACACAGCTGCTATATGTAACAGCTAATTTAACATCTTTTAAGACAATCTAACAGCCTCATTTCCAACTTGCTCAGAATTACAGATAGACAGACTTCAAGTACAACAACGTCCGATTGTTTATTAACATTCGGTTAGGAATTTTCTTCCCTGCAGCAGTATTTTTATCACTTTTCCTAAAAGCATAATATTACAAATTTATTTTGGAGAAAGTGGAGATCATATGCATAAACGCATAGACTAGTTAAATGTAATAAAAGAAACTTAAAACCTTTTATACTAAATTTGATAAATTACAAAATAATTATTGTGCATAATAAAATGTTAGTATGAGTTTTTAAGTTCATTAGGATTTACTGAATAGTTTTATGTAAACACATCATGACAAGCGGCATTTAATTAACTAATCTCTTCAAACTTATGACAAAACTTTCGATTTAAAAATAAGAATTTATCACGAAAGCGGCTTACTATATTAACGCTAACTTGTCTCAAATATTTATTTTCTTCTTGCAAACTTTTGATTCTAAATTTATAAGTTTCAACTTCAAGTTTCAAGACTTTATTTTCTTGCTGTAAAGAGTCTATTCGTTTTTGGAACTGTTCTCTAGTTAAAGACAGAGGAATAGTACACAATCCATCAACCGAACCGCTGTCGCTTTCACTAGCACTATCCGCCATGTCAAAAACACAAACCAGATTTTACAACATGAAAATAGTAATCACTTAGAAAAATAACTTGTTGTAATGTTTGGGTACATTTCTGTGGCAAAGAACGTTAATAATAATATATAAAGATATCCCAGTCTCCGGTAGACAACACTATCTACCCATAGAAAATAACCGCTACAAACACCCGCACAACCACTATACTAAGCACAACACATCAATTTCATTAACCGTCGGTATCGGTAAATTTCAGGTACGAATGCCTAATGTAGAGGACAAAGTAGAATTATTTTATGTTTTCTAATTATATTTTGCTTTATTTTTGATTATAGCTAATATAATTAATAAATAAATTATAATGCATCAGAATAACTATAAAACATTTTTCAGATTCCCTATCAGACTGTATGAAAAATGTAAAATAACTAAATATTACGTTCTCACTGAAATTATATGAATTGTTTACGAATAAAATGACCAATTCCATGAAATTTCAATTTTTTTCCTTAGTGGAGGTATGTTAGTCAAAATAATTTGCATCTGTATTTATTAATACTTCAAATAACCTTCGAACGGTATTAAAGCCCAAACTATTAAACTCTATACTTCTGCTGAAAGCTGATACGTCCAATGAATTCACCCTTCCATGAGTTTTCTCCCAGAAGAACAATTCGGTTTTCGCAATCATCATAGCACTTGCCACCAACTTCTTACAGTTATCAACATTATCATTGAAAGCTACAACTGCAAGCTTCCGACCGGTGCCATATTCCTCGATATCGCGAAAGCATTTGATAGAGTATTACATCGCTGCCTCATTTACAAATTAATCACACTCAATTTTCCAGATCATTTTATTCGCTTAATAGCCTCTTTTCTCAGCAACAGAACAATCAGAATCATAATTGGTACTGCTTACTCAACCACCAGAGTAATTAAAGCTGGTGTCCCACAGGAGCAGGCACTTTCGCTGTATCTTTTTAATATATATACGCAAGACCTCCCTAAAGACCCCTCTGTTCATCTTGCACTCTTTGCCGATGACACAGCCATACTTACTAGAGCCTGCCCAGCAATCGCCGTAAGAAACTAACTTCAAAACTATCGGCCAATGCTATTCCCTCCAACGGTGCGAAATCGCACCAGGAGGTTCTAACCTCCTTGATTCGCACCAACATTAACGACGCATTCGCTTTGAGTTGTCGGATCTCAAGGTCCGTAGAAAGAACAGGTTAGCTCACTTGGGGTAAACAAACGAAAATGCGTTCTCGCTGTCTTTTGGCTGTGACGTCACTGAAGTTTTCTCTCCTCAGATCAACATAGATTTTTGCATTGATTTAAGCTGAATGTAAGCTTGGCTTGTGCGCGACTTTGGAAACTCATTCGGTTTTTTTTTTTTTTCCTCTCAAATATAATTAAATTTATGTAGTATAATGGTTGGTACGCACTGCGCGAGATTGCATTATGCACCGATAATGCAGCAAAATAAAACATTTAATCAGCAAAATGTATTATTTGATAGGTATAGAACTACTATACCTATCAAATAATAGTTTTGATTTGATGCAAGTTATTTTGAATTTTCGGGTTACTTAAATTAATTTATTCATTAATATATATAGAAACTTCTATGCATTTTATTAGGTGTATTTAAATGCCAACGGTTTTGAATATTGTTGTGAATTGTGACAGATGCATATAAATATGCTTAAATAGTTTTAAATTATGTGTATATGCATTAACTAACTCGTGTTACACATGGAAAAATGGCCATGCAACCAGCCTTTTCTCCAGGAATTGAAGTCAAACCACCAGTGTTCAGCTGATGGGCCTTGTCAATTACTTAGAATTTGAGCCTATTGTACAGTCGGTCACAAAAGTATTCGAACACCGCTACCCTATCAGAAAATGACAAGATGGCGTTTTTTTTTCTTTTTCTCTCTGTGTGTCGTGTTATTCCATCCTAGGTTTTCTTCTCCCCCCATCTTGGAAAAAACTGGAAAAAATTGGTTACGATCTCTTTTTGAATGGGAAGATGCCATTTTGAGAAAAAGCTGACGACCCTATCTTGGAGAATGAACATGACCGCTCTACACACCCTTTTACTCTCTCTCTCTCTTTGAATTGGGAAGCCATTTTGGGAAAAAGCAGACGACCCTATCTTGGAGAATGGAAATGAACGCCTCTCCCTCTCTCTTTGAAATGGGAAGCCATTTTGGGACCCTCTATTCTTGGGGAGGGAGAAAACTGAAGTCTGCATTTCGCTGTCTCTGAATACGGAAAGCCCTTTTGGGAAAAGCGGACCCTCTTCTTCTGATCTTGGAGAACTGGAAATGAACGCTCTACACGATCTCTCTTTGAATTCAGAAGGTATTTTGGGACCTTCTAATGTTGGAAAACTGAAATGAACGCTCTACACCTTCTCTCTCTCTCTCTCTCTCTTTCTCTGAAATGGGTAGCCATTTGAAAACTCCCTAACTTTGGAAAAAAACAGAAATGAACGCTCTACACCATCTCTCTTTGAAAATGGGGGTGTCATTTTGAGACCTCCCTCCCCTAAACTTGAAAAAAAAAACTGAAATGAACGCTCTACACTTTCTCTCTTTGGACATGGGTAACCCTTTGGGGACCCTCTCCTCTTGGTAGAAAAAAAAAGAACTGAAGTGAAGGCTCTACACAATCTCTCTTGGAATGGGATCCATATTTCGGGAAACGTGGATCACCTAATGCTGGAAAACTGAAGTGAACCACCAAGATTGGACTCTATATAATATTTTTTTTAATTGACATCATGACCCTCCTCCAATTTGTTATTAAAAAAATTGTTTTTTTTGTTTTGGTTTTTATCCCATTTCCGATGTGATTTCAGAAATGCAATTCCATAACAGTTCAATTTCATTCGAGGTTAAATGATCTAAACAGTCTTTGACCCACCCATCCGTATGATTATTTTCTTCTCCTTCCTGTTGCACCAAATTTTGTAAGTCCATATAATCATTCCATACGGGAAGGGCTGGATCCTCACAAGGCTGTCTTGAAACACTTGGAGTCTCTTTGGGATGAGTGGAGGGATCTAGGATGTCTGGACCCGGCTGCGATTCTACCTCCATGATTTCTGGACCCGTTGGAACTTGTTTACCCGGCTGTGATTCTGCCTCCATGATTTCTGGACCCGTTGGAACTTGTGGACCCGGCTGACATTCTACCTCTACGATGTCGGGACTTTTTGAAGCTTGTGGACCCGTCTGACATTCTACCTCTACGATGTCGGGACAGGTTAGAGAAGAAGAAGAAGAAGAAGAGGATACTGGAAGAGGTTCTGTCTGTGAGGAGTCCGAAAGAGGTTGCCTGTTTGAACAAGTCGGGGAAGAAGAAGAAGAAGAAGAAGCTTCTGGGTTCTGAAGCGGATCTTGCACGCCAGGTAGGTTCCGGTAAGTCGACCGTTTTTTAAGAGGTAATTTTTTTTCTTCCTCGTCATCTTGAATTGTGATGACTTCAATTTCATTCCGTTGCCGGGTCGATTTTGTTTCGGGCCTTGACGGTTTGGTCCAGCTCCTCTTATCATCTAAGGAAGGGATGGGTAAAGGTGGCGGAGGGTTTTCTTCTTCTTTTTCTTGAAACATCATCGGCGATTGGAAAGAAATCTCCTCTTTCAATTGTTTCCAAAGCGAGTACGAGCACCGATCGACGAGAAAGAGACTCTTCTGGGTCGTGACGATGAGATATTGCGTTTTCGGGGGAACGACATAGTTTTGAAAAGGTCTTAGAATATATTTCTTATATTTCATCCTGTCGCTGACTTTAAAACTTCTTTCCTTCAGATTGGGGGACGATGATTCGTAATAGGCGAGAGGAGCGGCTGTGGCCTGAACAATATGAACTTCGTCCTCAGCCGTCGTTCTCACTCCAAACGTAAAATATCGTTTCGTGAGAAAAATATTCTTCCACCGAAAACTCGTGCGCGGAACCGTATATCGCCGGTCTGTTTGAATAGGCCGTCTCAAAGCTCGATCCATCCGATTCCAAGAGAAGGGAGATTCCTCTTTCGTTTGTTGCGATTCGAATAAATTTCTGTATATATTCTGAACGAGCAGGTTGGAGGATTCGACATCATGGTTGAAAGAAACGATCGCTTGATGAGGTGGTAAATGCGGAATAAATGTCGCACAATGACACGCCAAAAAAATTTTCAAGTTGGAGATTTGCTTTAGCGTCTTCAAATCCTCCCCGTTCGAAATCCGTTGAGTTGGAAAAACGTCTAACAGCGACATGGCTCCCAATGGAAAAGAAATGATCTCGCCCAGTACTCTCGCCCTTTTGTATATATATATATAGACACACACAGACACACATAGAGGCTCTATGACGTCCGTTTTATTTGTTTTTTTTTGTTTCTCTCTCTCTTCTTTCCAAGAAATCTTATCTCCATGACCTCTTTTTCTTTTCTTAAAAAGATGAATGTGTGTGGGAATGAGGAAGTGAAAGTAATAAATTAATAAACAAAAAATTATCCAACCATGACCTTCTTTTTTTTCAAAGTCACCCTTTCCAATCCAAGGACGTCCAGAGATAGAGGAAGCAGGGAGAGAGGAGGAGGGAAGGGAAGGTCACACTCTCTTTCTCTCTATAAATAAAAGGGGAGAGCCCCAAAGTCGTATTTTTGTCCAAGTGGATCATGAGGAGGCATCCCCAGCTCACTACGTGTATTCCTTTCAAATATAAATATGTTGATCTTTCCTTTTATATCATCCAAGGAGTCGTTTACCTGAAAGCCTCCGATTTTTCAAAATGTGCGGGTTATCATACCGTGGGGAGTTATCAAAAGATGCGGGACGAATTTTTATCCGACGAAAACGTGTTGATGGCTCGTGACATTCCACCTTTGGATGCACAAATTTTGTTAATGAAACGAGCCAAATATTTTTACACGTCCCACTTTCTAACCGTCTCGCAAATGAATAGGATTATGGATCGTCTTGAGAAGACAAAAGGGATTCTCGTTCATTTTAGTGAATGGTTGCACAAATGTTTGCACGAACCTCTCTCGATCGAGAAGACTGGGAAGAATACCTATTATATTCTTCTCGAGGACTCTCCTCCTTCGTCTCATCTTAAAGAGGCCACGACTTTTGAAAAAATCCTCGAGCAAGAAAAAATAGAATGGTGGAACAACTACCCCATCCCTCTCCCCGAGCATCAAGAGGAGCCTGTTCAGAAGAAAAAGAAAAAACCTTTCCAAAAGCCTATCCTCATCCTCCTCGATAATGATGGGGATGAGGAGAAGCCTGTTCAGATTCCTCTCAGTTTGTCAAAACCCGTCGAGGATGAAAAACCTCTCCCTTCCTCAAAACCCCTTGAGGAAGAGAGACCCCTCGAGAAGGAGAGATCTCTCCCATTGTCAAACCTCCTCGAAGATGAAAAACCTCTTCCTTTCTCAAATCCCCTCGAAGATGAAAAACCTCTCTATTTATCAAGACCCCTCGAAAATGAGGGACCTCTCGATTTGTCAAAACCCCTCGAGGATAAGGGAACCAAAACTTCTCTCTCTTTCGAAGAGGAGGTACCTCTCAATTTGTCAAGACCCCTCAAGAATAAGGGAACCGAAAATCCTCTCCCTTTCTCAAGACTTCTCGAGGAGGAGGAGGAGAGACCGTTCCATATCTCAAGACAGGACCCCCCTCTATCTCTTGAGGATCCGAGGGAAACGATTCCTATTGAAAAACCATCTATCGACGATCCCCAGAAAAGGTCTTCGGAGGAGATTAGACTTCCATGTAGAAAACGAATCTGCCACAATAATAATAATAATAATAATAATAATAATAATAATAATAATATACCCCCTTCTCAACAACAGAATCCTACAACATTTGCAGATAAATGCATTCAAACCAATCCCTTTATAGTAATCCTTTTGATTGGAGAACCCGTGCATTAGCCTCGAAAAATAAAATGAGATTCTAGACTGTTTCTATGACCAGAATGTTAAGCCAATAGATAGGTCTAGCTCAGAATTTTTCTTTTTAAAAGAAAATAAATAAATAATCCAAAGACTATTCGTAAATATAAATGGTAAAGTCTCGAGTCGGCTGGAAAAAAATTTTCAGAGCTGAAAACATTTTTCCAACTCAAAAAAAAAAAAAAAAACTTTTTGTTAATTTTTATCATGTCTTAGACATGATAAAAATTAACGACCCCCTTCCCTTTTCGTCTGGGAATGTTGTCTCACTCTTTTGAAAAACAAATCGTGATTCATTCATGGAATGATTGCCATTAGCGAAAGGATGAGTCATGGTCTATTTTTAGAAAGGGTGAGACATCCTTCCCAGACAAAAAGGGAGGGTCATTAATTTTTATTATGTTTAAGACATGATAAAAATTAACCAAAAGTTTTTTTTTTTTAGAGAATTTTATTTCAGCTCTGAGAAATTTTTTTTTCTCCCAGCCGATTCGAGACTTTACCCATTTGTTTTTAAGAATGATTTCTCCCTGATCTATTATTTCAAAATTCCAAGTTTCGCTTCAGAACCATCTGTGCTGTTGAAGAAGTAACATGATATATGTATTTTTTTTAATGAGTTCTGTCAAGATTGAATTGTGCAGGATCGACCTTGCGAATTTCTTCTCTGTGTCTTTAAATAATAATGATACCGAACCGCTTTTTGTAGAGCGCAATGGAAAAAACCTTTTGTATGGTTAGGACAATTCATGTGTTCGATCCCATTGTATTTGAGAATCTCTTGCGTCGATCCCGAAATGCAATAAATGGATCTTTGCAACCATTTCTCTAAAAACCCCGTTTCATTTCTCCTCGCACCCAAATCATGGAAAAGGGTTCCGTCAACATCGTTAACACCCATGGAAAATAACTGTACGGAATTTCTCCTTCGTACCACGACAAGCCGTGATAATAATCACTCGCCCACACAGCGGTTCGTTTTTCTTTCTCGGTGAGCATTTGCCATGGAAACGGGGGTTTAAAAACAAATACTCCTCGAGAAGTACCGTCCAATGTGACGTAAGCCAATTCTTTCACAATAAAGGCTCCTTGAGAATCGTAGAAACCTTCAAAGTCGAGCACGAGTTCCATGTCTTTTATTTTATTTTCTTTCCAAGGTGACCTTTATTATTATTATTATTATGGATGTGTATTGAGATACGCACGATATTATTCAAAAACAAATATATATACGAATGTGACCTTTCCCAGAATTCATACGACCTATCACGTGCAACCTTCTCTCTCTCTCTATAAAAGAGGAGACGGCGAGAGAACGCTATCCATTTTTTCCTTCAGGACACACAGCGAGAGACAGAGAGAATTTTGTTTTCTTTTTTTCCTCAATTGAAGAAGATGGACATTTTGAGTGCCAAACCTCTCAAAGATTCCTACATTGTTCTGGACATGGAATACTTTCACTGTTATGATCCAAAGACGGGAGATATATGTTTCATCTTGAAAGAACTGGGCTACATCACTTGCGATTTAACCTTATGCGGATCCATGATTTTTCTCCCTCCTGTCCATTACGATGACTTATCGTCCCGCAATCAAGCTGTGGTCAACCAGACTACAAATAACCGACACGGCCTGCAATGGACCGAGGGTCGTCTTTCCTACGAGCATCTTCCTACGATCCTGAAAATACTGACCGAAAATGTGGAGGTGATCTACGTCAATGGATACGATAAAGCCGAATTTTTCAGCAAGCTCTGCCAGCGATCCGTTTACGAGTTTTACATCCCAGGGAAAACCGAGTGGCGGAACAAGTCGAAATGCACGCGACACCAATATTTCCAAAAGATGATTCATTGTGCCGAGAACAAGGTGAGAAATTTTCGATACCATTTGATGGAGGGTAGTTACGTTTTCCGGAAATTACATTGTTACCCCTCCGAGAGCAAAGCTGTCGAAGACGAAGAGGAGTCGGAAGAATCTCCCCAGGAGAACTTGTGCGACGATGAGGAGGAGGAGGAGGATGAACTTTCTAATAATAATAATAAATGTCTAAGTTGGGATGCTTTAGAGACCCAAGAATATTGGTCTCAACCCTTATCTCACCTAGACCTGAAAGAGGATCCTCAATTGTACTCTTTGTGGTCCTCTTCTAAAATTTGGTCTTGGAGAGAACCCTTGAATGTTCATGAATGAAATGGTATGTAAATCCCTAGAGAAGAAAAAATAGAAAAAAAAAGTTCTTTTTTTTGTAATATGTTGATTTCTTTCCAATCCCATTTCTTTTCCATAACTCCACCCCAATCGACGAGAAGAAGAAGAATTTTCCAAGTTACACAAGACGAATCTTCCAAGTTACACAAGACGTAGAAAGATTTCACAAAGATTTATAAATCACACTCTCCCACATGATATATGTATAGAGAGAAAAAGACCCTCTGTTCTCTAGCCAATACGTCAAGACTTCCCTAAACTAAGAGTGACCATGAGTACCGAGGAAACCTTAGCAGAGCAAGTGGAAAGACTTTCAAAGAGATTAGAAGAGTTAAGACGGGATAGATTTACAGTTCCGCCGACTAAAGAGGAAACTATCATCGATTTCAACAAACCGCTGTACTTTCATCCCCTACCCCAAAGAATGAGACGAGTGGACTCGCCGTTGAACAGTTCCAATGAGAAACAAAATGTCACTTATTTGAATAGCCAATTTCAACACATGAATATCTCATAAGTATTTTTTTGTTTTTTTCCCTAAAGCGTAGGGAGATCGGATCAGTAGTTTTTCCCTTTTCATCGTCGAAAAAGATTGGGAGGAAAAATCTTTCTCAGCCCTCTCAGAAAAATTTTTCAGCCTTAAAAAAAAAAAAAAAAAAAAAAACTTTTTGTTAATTTTTATCATGTTTTAGACATGATAAAAATTAACTCTACCCCCCTTTTGTCTGGGAATGTTGTCTCACACTTTCTAAAAATAGACCATCACTCCTCCTTTCCTAAAGAATAGAATTCCAAGAATGGGATCTGGTCTATTTTTAGAAACGATGAGACCCTATTCCAAGACAAAAGGCGGGTAGAGTTAATTTTTATCATGTCTAAAGTTCAGGGTCCATCCATCTTCTTATGTGAAACGGTGACCCTAACGAACGAGATCGAGATAAACAAGTCCTGTGAGTTGTTTTGTAATCTTGACGCGATCCAAGAAAGACTTTTTATTTTTTTTTGAAATAGGCGGGGGGTGGGGAGAGAAAATATTCTCATGACCCTCAGATATCTTTTCATAAATATATTTTTTATCAAAGTGTTTCTTTCATTCCGATCCTTTTAAGAGGTTGGAATGACCCTGACATTTAGATGGGGTCGCGATCCCGACAGATGTCGCGCGAGTATAAAAATGTGTGTCCTCCACGAGATTTCTTCAGAGAACAGAAGAAGACGTGAACTGAGCTGGTAAGTCCCTTTGGTCCTATGAATATGGTTATCTATAAACTCGATTTGATTCTTTGTTTCTTTTTTTAATAATCATAATAATCATAACTTCATTTAAAAAGAACTCTCTTCTTAACCCTTTGAAAAGAAAAATGTCTCTTTCAAGACGACGACTCTAAAACGTTTTATTGTTTTTTTTTCCTTTCTAGATCTTCCCTGTTATACATATATACCTTTTCGATTCTTTTTTTGCTCCTGTTTGTGGAAGACATCACCGTATTCATCGCCATGGCGTGTTCAGAAAACTTTATCGTGCTCGATTTAGAGGGTTTCCAGTCCTACAACCACAAGAAGGGTGAATTTACCTACGTTTTAAAAGAATTGGGCTATGCGACAAAAGATTTTTTGACCGTGGGATCGTTGACGTTTGCTCCTCCTCACCCCTTCCACCAACTGAATGAAAAAAACCAAAAGACGAATGCCTGGCTGACGAGAAACCGGCACGGACTTCGTTGGAACGAGGGTCATATTCCCTACAACCATTTAGGACGCATTCTCCAATCGCTCACTCACAGCTTCTCCACGATTTATGTGGTGGGATGTCAGAAAGCTAAATTCTTTGCTAAAGCCTTGGATTATAAAAAACCCGTGACGGAAATTTATGTGCCAGATGGAATCATTTGGAAGTATCGGGAAAAATGTGCCCGACATCATCAAAGGAGGAAATATTTCCATTGTGCCGAAAACAAAGTGCGCAACTATCGATGGCATATTACGGAAGGAGATTTTCATATCAATCACGTCTATCCAGACGGAACGGAGAAAGAGGAGAGGATTCAGGGGGAAGCAGACAATCCTCTGCAAGCTTTTGATAAGGCCTACGATCAGTTAGAGAAGGGTCCGTCCCCAAAAGCGTACGATAACCTCATCCAGAAATGGGATAATCTGTCCTGTTTCCAAGTGATGGAACATCCGGATGAGCATACGCCTTTAAACTTGATGGGCTCTTCCTTGTCGTCAACTTCCTCCAATAACTCGAGGAAGACGGAGGGTTGGGGAGACATACCTGAAAATATTCCCCATTACGAACCAGCAGCCTGTTGGGACGAACCTTCCAAAGAATGTCATGAGACCCCCAAAATATCTTCAGAGGATCCAAAGACAAAATCCACTGAATGTTGGGACGATGAACGGACGACTCATGCTCTAAAATCCACTAAGACTATGTCCACTGAGTGTTGGGACAATGAACAGACGACTCATGCTCCAAAATCTACTGAGACTATGTCCACTGAATGTTGGGACAATGAACGGACGACCCATGCTCCAAAATCGACTGAGACTATGTCCACTGAGTGTTGGGACGATGAAACCTAAAAGACGACAGAGAATTGGGATGACCGTTCTCAAAAGTATTTGAATTGATATATACATAAACTCAGGAGAAAAAAAAAAGAAAAGATTTTTAGAAATAAATATAGGGAAAGGTTCTTCGCTTTCCCTATATTTATGGAAATGGACTGAGAAGAGAGAGAGAGATGAATCAGGAGACCAAAAAAATGGGTCTTGGAAGGAATGAGTGCAAATGCATTCGATTCCTTCCGAGACCCATTTTTTTGCGTCCCTCTCTCATCCAATCTTGGAAAAGAACTTTGTCCTATTTTTCTAGGTCCATTCAAAAAGAAATGAATCTATCCATAAATTTTCTTAAAAGAAAAAAAAAAACAAAAAGATCCTTTACCTCTTGACGGTCCAAAGTCGAGAATCTTGGAAAAAGTCATCCACTCTCCATCCAGTCAAGCTTCTCTGTAGAAAATCTAGTAGGTACATCTGCATTCTTGAACACCCGGCAGTTATTATTGGACGCGAAACGTCGAATGCTGAAATAGTTAACAGTGAGCCCATTCTTAAAGAAACGGGGATGTTTTATTCATCCAGTCGAGTGCGGAAAATTTTCTGAGAGCCGGAGAAAAATTTCTCTGGCTGAAAAAAAAAAAAAAAAAAAAAAAAAAAAAAAAAAAAAAAAACCCTTTTAGTCTGAAAATTGATTGATGGAATATACTGAAAACGGGTGTTTGAGTCGGTTTTCAGTATATTTCAATACAAATAGAGCTCGATCCAAGAAAGAAATGATGTCTTTTTTTTTATTTTGTGGACTGCCAATTTGTATTGGAATATACTGAAAACGGGTGTTTGAGACGGTTTTCAGTATATTTCAATACAAATAGAGCTCGATCCAAGAAAAAAATGATGTCTTTTTTTTATTTTGTGGACTGCCAATTTGTATTGGAATATACTGAAAACGGGTGTTTGAGTCGGTTTTCAGTATATTTCAATACAAATGGAGCTCGATCCAAGAAAGAAATGATGTCTTTTTTTATTTTGTGGACAACCAATTTTGTATTGGAATATACTGAAAACGGGCATTCACGTCGGT
Organism: Stegodyphus dumicola; assembly: GCF_044657685.1. Lineage (NCBI taxonomy): Eukaryota > Metazoa > Arthropoda > Arachnida > Araneae > Eresidae > Stegodyphus > Stegodyphus dumicola. The sequence goes on along the minus strand of NC_140774.1, from coordinate 101,519,807 downwards.
TTTCAGTATATTTCAATACAAATGGAGCTCGATCCAAGAAAGAAATGATGTCTTTTTTTTATTTTGTGGACAACCAATTTTGTATTGGAATATACTGAAAACGGGCGTTCACGTCGGTTTTCAGTATATTTCAATACGAATGGAGCTCCATCCAAGAAAAAAATGATGTCTTTTTTTATTTTGTGGACAGCCAATTTTGTATTGGAATATACTAAAAACGGGCGTTTGAGTCGGTTTTCAGTATATTTCAATACAAATGGAGCTCCATCCAAGAAAAAAATGATGTCTTTTTTTATTTTGTGGACTGCCAATTTTGTGTTGGAATATACTGAAAACGGGCGTTCACGTTGGTTTTCAGTATATTTCAATACAAATGGAGCTCCATCCAAGAAAAAAATGATGTCTTTTTTTATTTTGTGGACTGCCAATTTTGTGTTGGAATATACTGAAAACGGGCGTTCACGTTGGTTTTCAGTATATTTCAATACAAATGGAGCTCCATCCAAGAAAAAAATTATGTCTTTTTTTATTTTGTGGACTGCCAATTTGTATTGGAATATACTGAAAACGGGTGTTTGAATCGGTTTTCAGTATATTTCAATACAAATAAAGCTCGGAAAGTCGAAAAACGAAATGAGATCGGCTGGCAAAATATTTTCAGAGCTCAGAAAAAAATTCTAGGATGTAAAAAAAAAAAAAATCTTTTTGTTAATTTTTATCATGTCTTCTAGACATGATAAAAATTAATTCACCCCCCTTTTGTCTGAGTATTTTGTCTCACCGTTTCTAGAAATAGACCAGAACCCAGTCTTTTCTTGGATTCTATTCTTTAAAAGGATGAGTCATGGTCTGTTTTTAGAAAGTGGGAGACAACATTCCCAGACAAAAGGGGGGTGAGTTAATTTTTATCATGTCTAGAAGACATGATAAAAATTAACAAAAAGATTTTTTTTTTTTTTTTTTTTACATCTCAGAATTTTTTTCTGAGAAATTTTTCCTAGCCGATCCCATTTCGTTTTTCGACTTTCACTTTCAACTCTTCACTTTTCTATAAAAGCATTCCACGTTTCTGTTCAGAACACTGTCTCTCTCTACCCAAATCTGGAACCCTAGTCACGAGAGAATATGAGACTAGAAAAAAATAGTTCAGCTTATTGATCTAAAAAATGTCCCATGCTAGAACTCAGAATTATAATCAGAGCGGGGCTTTCCAGTGTCCACTTCCAAGATTTTAGATTTGCCTCTCCCAAGATTGGAGGAGAGAGTGGCCCAAAAAATGGGTCTCGGAAGGAATCGAATGCATTTTGAAATGCACTCATTCCTTCCAAGACCCATTTTTTTGGTCTCCTGATTCAACTCTCCAGTCTATGGTATAGGGAAAGCGGAGAACGTTTCCCCTTCTTTAAGCGACTGGAGACCATATCGCATCATCATCATCATCATCACCATCATCCTCTTTCTGATACTTTTCAACGAAGGCTTGATGTCTCTGGATTATTTTGGGGAGATGATGGATCCCGAATTGAGTGATGAAAAAGAGAGGACTCTTTTTCCTTTCTTGTTCGTCTTGCACAGTCTCTCGGAGGGTGATATACGTTTGCCCGTCCTCCTCAATTTTCGTCAGAGGTCTCATGAATATTTTACACATCCAAGGGAAGAGCGACTTGTTATGCAGGGATTTCGAAGCGACGAAGGCCGCTTCATTCGAAGTGAGGACAATCTGGTTCGGTTGACCCCATTCTTTGGAGTAGCTGTCCAAATCGCCTAGTCGAAGAAAATGGTGTCGATTAGGAAAAAAGACTTGGAGAACACTCGTCGTATGCGAGACGTTCGTAGGCAAGAGAGTCAAGATATCTTTGGCATTCCAGTACAGGAATCCTAGATCCACATACGCGTGCACGTAATAGTCATCGTTATATTCCAGTTTGAGCAGCATGGCTTTTGTATTTTTTTTTTCCGTTCTCAAGGCGAAACACTCGTCTGATATGAACAAGAGCTCGCTGGCGATCCGTTTATATGGACTCCTCAGAGAGAGAGAGAGAGAGAGAGAGAGAGAGAGGGAGAGGAACAAGGTTGATGAATTCTGAAATAAAAAAAATGATAACGAAATGAGTGTTTGTGAAGGTCATAGAGAGATGATTATAAAGTTGTTTTATTTTTTATTTTCTCAAAAGAAAAAACCAAAAGGTTCCCATTCCATACGACATGGCCTTTGAGAAGGTGACGGGTTCATGTGTCTACAAAGTTGATAAACTCTAGAATAAAAAAAAAGCTTTCATCACGTAGCTCTCGAGAAGAAAATGACAGGGGTCGCTAGGAGAAGGTCATAGGTAGTATACAAAGGATGGTTGTTTTTTTCTTTCGTTCCTCTCAATCCCATGACTTTTGAGAAGGTGACGGGGTGTCCTTTAGGAAAAAAAAATAGAAGGTCAGAGAGAGAGAGAGGTAGACAAAGTTGATTTTTTCTATAAGTCAACCGTCACGTCGCCCATCACGTGGTCTTCTCGTATATATAGAGAGGCGAGTGGAAGACAGACTCTATTTCCCAGAGAGAGAGACTGCTGTGCGTATCCATATTTCTACTCAAGATGATGATCCGCGTCTTATATAATGAGTTTGTGAGCATTCGTTGTTATGTGGATGACGGAAGATTGTTTTGGAACGCTATGGACATTTTGCCTCTGATTCATACTTCCAGTAAAAGAACCTGGGACATTCTCTCCGTGTTTTTCGACGAACACCACATCTTCAGGAAAATAAAAGATCTTGAGAGTCTCGGCAGTTCTCAAGAGGGATATGTCCTCTCCAGCGAAGAAATGTTACATCTGGCCGAAAATAATCCGAAAAATAATCAGCTTCTGGCCTGGGTGTATAGCATTTTAACTCAGCCGCTGGTTCGAGTTGTACCCAATCAACCCGTTTACCGACTGCTCTATCCGGGGGAGAAATTTCCCTTCATCACCCTCTTTAATCTGGGAGTGCGCTACATACCGCCTCATCCAGGCATGACGGATTCTTCTACTTACCCTAAACAATATGCCAGCGCTTATTGCCAGACAGACCCCCGTCAAGAAAAGGTCGTCGAGACTCAAACGCATCCTCTGGTGGTCTCTTTAAATGTCACTAAAGTCATCACCTTCTAAAAAAAACAACCACCACCACCCCAAAAAAAAATTTGCTCCTCCTCCAAATTTTTTTTATCTTCTCGAAAGAAAAAAAAAGAAACTTTTCCATCTAGCCTCTTTCTTTCAATCCCTCTTAAGAGAGAGAGGGAGGAGAAAAGAAAGAGAGTTCTGAGGAGGCAAAAGAAATGGGTCTGGAAGGAAACGGGTGCATTGCGAGAAAAAGAGGGTCCTCTTTTTTTTGTCGAAATGCACTCTTTTCCTTCCAGACCCATTTTTTTGATCACTTCTTCAAGCCGATCTTGGAAAGGGGGGACACAATAAATTGTGCGTAAAGTCCATTTCGATCAAGACTGGATTTTGTTTTTGGAAAGAAAACATAATGTTATATATAGATAGCTAAATCATTGTCATGATATTCTTTAAGAATTTCTTAGCCATTTGTCAAAGAAGGGGACTGTAATTGAAGAATTTATGAATTTGGGAACATGTCACCCATAGCAAATCTAAAATCTTGGAAGTGGATACTGGAAAGCCCCGCTCTGATTATAATTCTGAGTTCTAGCATGGGACATTTTTTAGATCAATAAGCTAAACTATTTTTCTAGTCTCATATTCTCTCGTGACTAGGGTTTCAGATTTGGGTAGAGAGAGACAATGTTCTGAACAGAAACGTGGAATGCTTTTAGCTTTTATAGAAAAGTGAAGAGTTGAAAGTGAAAGTCGAAAAACGAAATGGGATCGGCTAGGAAAAATTTCTCAGAGCTCAGAAAAAAATTCTGAGATATAAAAAAAAAAAAAAACTTTTTGTTAATTTTTATCATGCCTTCTAGACATGATAAAAATTAACTCACCCCCCCTTTTGTCTGGGAATGTTGTCTCCCACTTTCTAAAAATAGACCATGACTCATCCTTTTAAAGAATAGAATTCCAAGAAAAGACTGGGTTCTGGTCTATTTTTAGAAACGGTGAGACAACATACCCAGACAAAAGGGGGATGAGTTAATTTTTATCATGTCTAGAAGACATGTCTAGAAGACATGATAAAAATTAACAAAAAGTTTTTTTTTTTTTTTTTTTTGCCAGCCGATCTCATGTTTTATCATTTTTTTTTATTTTACAATTCATCAACCTTGTTCCTCCTCCCCTCTCCCTCTCTCTCTCTCTGAGGAGTCTATATAAACGGATCGCCAGCGAGCTCTTGTTCATATCAGACGAGTGTTTCGCCTTGAGAACGGAAAAAAAATACAAAAGCCATGCTGCTCAAACTGGAATATAACGATGACTATTACGTGCACGCGTATGTGGATCTAGGATTCCTGTACTGGAATGCCAAAGATATCTTGACTCTCTTGCCTACGAACGTCTCGCATACGACGAGTGTTCTCCAAGTCTTTTTTCCTAATCGACACCATTTTCTTCGACTAGGCGATTTGGACAACTACTCCAAAGAATGGGGTCAACCGAACCAGATTGTCCTCACTTCGAATGAAGCGGCCTTCGTCGCTTCGAAATCCCTGCATAACAAGTCGCTCTTCCCTTGGATGTGTAAAATATTCATGAGACCTCTGACGAAAATTGAGGAGGACGGGGAAACCTCCGAGAGACTGTGCAAGACGAACAAGAAAGGAAAAAGAGTCCTCTCTTTTTCATCACTGAATTCGGGATCCATCATTTCCCCAAAATAATCCAGAGACATCAAGCCTTCGTTGAAAAGTATCAGAAAGAGGATGATGATGATGATGATGATGATGATGATGATGCGATATGGTCTCCAGTCGCTTAAAGAAGGGGAAACGTTCTCCGCTTTCCCTATACCATAGACTGGAGAGTTGAATCAGGAGACCAAAAAAATGGGTCTTGGAAGGAATGAGTGCATTTCAAAATGCATTCGATTACTTCCGAGACCCATTTTTTGGGCCACTCTCTCCTCCAATCTTGGGAGAGGCAAATCTAAAATCTTGGAAGTGGATACTGGAAAGCCCCGCTCTGATTATAATTCTGAGTTCTAGCATGGGACATTTTTTAGATCAATAAGCTGAACTATTTTTTTCTAGTCTCATATTCTCTCGTGACTAGGGTTCCAGATTTGGGTAGAGAGAGACACTGTTCTGAACAGAAACGTGGAATGCTTTTATAGAAAAGTGAAGAGTTGAAAGTGAAAGTCGAAAAACGAAATGGGATCGGCTAGGAAAAATTTCTCAGAGCTCAGAAAAAAATTCTGAGATGTAAAAAAAAAAAAAAAAAAAAAAAAAAAAAAAACTTTTTGTTAATTTTTATCATGTCTTCTAGACATGATAAAAATTAACTCACCCCCCTTTTGTCTGGGAATGTTGTCTCCCACTTTCTAAAAATAGACTATGACTCATCCTTTTAAAGAATAGAATCCAAGAAAAGGCTGGGTTCTGGTCTATTTTTAGAAACGGTGAGACAAGATACCCAGACAAAAGGGGGGTGAGTTAATATTTGTCATGTCTAGAAGACATGATAAAAATTAACAAAAAGTTTTTTTTTTTTTTTTTTTTTTACATCCTAGAATTTTTTTCTGAGCTCTGAAAATATTTTGCCAGCCGATCTCATTTCGTTTTTGGACTTTCCGAGCTCTATTTGTATTGAAATATACTGAAAACCGACTCAAACACCCGTTTCCAGTATATTCCAATACAAAATTGGCTGTCCACAAAATAAAAAAAAGACATCATTTTTTTCTTGGATCGAGCTCCATTTGTATTGGAATATACTGAAAACCGACGTGAACGCCCGTTTTCAGTACATTCCAATACAAAATTGTTTGTCCACAAAATAAAAAAAAGACATCATTTTTTTCTTGGATCGAGCTCCATTTGTATTGAAATATACTGAAAACCGACGTGAACGCCCGTTTTCAGTATATTCCAATACAAAATTGGTTGTCCACAAAATAAAATAAAGACATCATTTCTTTCTTGGATCGAGCTCCATTTGTATTGAAATATACTGAAAACCGACTCAAACACCCGTTTTCAGTATATTCCAATACAAATTGGCAGTCCACGAAATAAAAAAAAGACATCATTTCTTTCTTGGATCGAGCTCCATTTGTATTGAAATATACTGAAAACCGACGTGAACGCCCGTTTTCAGTATATTTCAATACAAATTGGCAGTCCACAAAATAAAAAAAAAAGACATCATTTCTTTCTTGGATCGAGCTCTATTTGTATTGAAATATACTGAAAACTCAAACACCCGTTTTCAGTATATTCCAATACAAATTGGCAGTCCACAAAATAAAAAAAAAGACATAATTTCTTTCTTGGATCGAGCTCTATTTGTATTGAAATATACTGAAAACCGACTCAAACACCCGTTTTCAGTATATTCCAATACAAATTGGCAGTCCACAAAATAAAAAAAAAGACATCATTTCTTTCTTGGATCGAGCTCTATTTGTATTGAAATATACTGAAAACCGACTCAAACACCCGTTTTCAGTATATTCCAATACAAATTGGCAGTCCACAAAATAAAAAAAAGACATCATTTCTTTCTTGGATCGAGCTCCATTTGTATTGAAATATACTGAAAACCGACGTGAACGCCCGTTTTCAGTATATTTCAATACAAATTGGCAGTCCACAAAATAAAAAAAAAAGACATCATTTCTTTCTTGGATCGAGCTCTATTTGTATTGAAATATACTGAAAACTCAAACACCCGTTTTCAGTATATTCCAATACAAATTGGCAGTCCACAAAATAAAAAAAAAAGACATAATTTCTTTCTTGGATCGAGCTCTATTTGTATTGAAATATACTGAAAACCGACGTGAACGCCCGTTTTCAGTATATTTCAATACAAATTGGCAGTCCACAAAATAAAAAAAAAAGACATCATTTCTTTCTTGGATCGAGCTCTATTTGTATTGAAATATACTGAAAACCGACTCAAACACCCGTTTTCAGTATATTCCAATACAAATTGGCAGTCCACAAAATAAAAAAAAAGACATCATTTCTTCCTTGGATCGAGCTCCATTTGTATAGAAATAGCCTAGAAATCAGTTCGAACGCCCGTTTTCAGTATATTGTAATACAAATGAAATGACATGAAAAATGCAAAAAGAGGAAAAGTAGTCTACCTTGACGAAAATTCTATTCCAAAAGAGGAAAACTTGTATCCAGGTGGGCCCACAGCACGGCCGGAACTCAAGCGAAACTCGATAGGTTGAAATCGATCCATTAAATAATATTCTTAAAAAACAGTAAAGTTTTATTCTATTCCAAAAGGGGAAAACTTGTATCCAGGTGGGCCCACAGCACGGCCGGAACTCAAGCGAAACTCGATAGGTTGAAATCAATCCATTAAATAACATTCTTAACAAACAGTAAAGTTTTATTCACATCGAGTCGGCTGGGAAAAGTTTCTGAAAAATAAATTACCCCCCTTTTTAGTCTGAAAATTTGAAAATTGATGTCTTCAATTTTTGAAAAATTGAAGACATCAATTTTCAGACTAAAAGGGGTTTTTTTTTTTTTTTTTTTTTTTTTTTTTTTCAGCCAGAGAAATTTTTCTCCGGCTCTCAGAAAATTTTCCGCACTCGACTGGATGAATAAAACATCCCCGTTTCTTTAAGAATGGGCTCACTGTTAACTATTTCAGCATTCGACGTTTCGCGTCCAATAATAACTGCCGGGTGTTCAAGAATGCAGATGTACCTACTAGATTTTCTACAGAGAAGCTTGACTGGATGGAGAGTGGATGACTTTTTCCAAGATTCTCGACTTTGGACCGTCAAGAGGTAAAGGATCTTTTTGTTTTTTTTTTTCTTTTAAGAAAATTTATGGATAGATTCATTTCTTTTTGAATGGACCTAGAAAAATAGGACAAAGTTCTTTTCCAAGATTGGATGAGAGAGGGACCCAAAAAAAATGGGTCTCGGAAGGAATCGAATGCATTTGCACTCATTCCTTCCAAGACCCATTTTTTTGGTCTCCTGATTCATCTCTCTCTCTCTTCTCAGTCCATTTCCATAAATATAGGGAAAGCGAAGAACCTTTCCCTATATTTATTTCTAAAATTCTTTTCTTTTTTTTTTCTCCTGAGTTTATGTATATATCAATTCAAATACTTTTGAGAACGGTCATCCCAATTCTCTGTCGTCTTTTCGGTTTCATCGTGCCAACACTCAGTGGACATAGTCTCAGTCGATTTTGGAGCATGGGTCGTCCGTTCATTGTGGCAACATTCAGTGGACATAGTCTCAGTAGATTTTGGAGCATGAGTCGTCTGTTCATTGTCCCAACACTCAGTGGACATAGTCTTAGTGGATTTTAGAGCATGAGTCGTCCGTTCATCGTCCCAACATTCAGTGGATTTTAGAGCATGAGTCGTCCGTTCATCGTCCCAACATTCAGTGGATTTTGTCTTTGGATCCTCTGAAGATATTTTGGGGGTCTCATGAGATTCTTTGGAAGGTTCGTCCCAACAGGCTGCTGGATCGTAATGGGGAATATTTTCAGGTATGTCTCCCCAACCCTCCGTCCTCCTCGAGTTATTGGAGGAAGTTGACGACAAAGAAGAGCCCATCAAGTTTAAAGGCGTATGCTCATCCGGATGTTCCATCACTTGGAAACAGGACAGATTATCCCATTTCTGGATGAGGTTATCGTACGCTTTTGGGGACGGATCCTTCTCTAACTGATCGTAGGCCTTATCAAAAGCTTGCAGAGGATTGTCTGCTTCCTCCTGAATCCTCTCCTCTTTCTCCGTTCCGTCTGGATAGACGTGATTGATATGAAAATCTCCTTCCGTAATATGCCATCGATAGTTGCGCACTTTGTTTTCGGCACAATGGAAATATTTCCTCCTTTGATGATGTCGGGCACATTTTTCCCGATACTTCCAAATGATTCCATCTGTACATAAATTTCCGTCACGGGTTTTTGATAATCCAAGGCTTTAGCAAAGAATTTAGCTTTCTGACATCCCACCACATAAATCGTGGAGAAGCTGTGAGTGAGCGATTGGAGAATGCGTCCTAAATGGTTGTAGGGAATATGACCCTCGTTCCAACGAAGTCCGTGCCGGTTTCTCGTCAGCCAGGCATTCGTCTTTTGGTTTTTTTCACTCAGTTGGTGGAAGGGGTGAGGAGGAGCAAACGTCAACGATCCCACGGTCAAAAAATCTTTTGTCGCATAGCCCAATTCTTTTAAAACGTAGGTAAATTCACCCTTCTTGTGGTTGTAGGACTGGAAACCCTCTAGATCGAGCACGATAAAGTTTTCTGAACACGCCATGGCGATGAATACGGTGATGTCTTCCACAAACAGGAGCGAAAAAAGAATCGAAAAGGTATATATGTATAACAGGGAAGATCTAGAAAGGAAAAAAAAACAATAAAACGTTTTAGAGTCGTCGTCTTGAAAGAGACATTTTTCTTTTCAAAGGGTTAAGAAGAGAGTTCTTTTTAAATGAATTTATGATTATTATGATTATTAAAAAAAGAAACAAAGAATCAAATCGAGTTTATAGATAACCATATTCATAGGACCAAACGGACTTACCAGCTCAGTTCACGTCTTCTTCTGTTCTCTGAAGAAATCTCGTGGAGGACACACATTTTTATACTCGCGCGACATCTGTCGGGATCGCGACCCCATCTAAATGTCAGGGTCATTCCAACCTCTTAAAAGGATCGGAATGAAAGAAACACTTTGATAAAAAATATATTTATGAAAAGATATCTGAGGGTCGTGAGAATATTTTCTCTCCCCACCCCCCGCCTATTTCAAAAAAAAAATAAAAAGTCTTTCTTGGATCGCGTCAAGATTACAAAACAACTCACAGGACTTGTTTATCTCGATCTCGTTCGTTAGGGTCACCGTTTCACATAAGAAGATGGATGGACCCTGAACTTTAGACATGATAAAAATTAACTCTACCCGCCTTTTGTCTTGGAATAGGGTCTCACCGTTTCTAAAAATAGACCAGATCCCATTCTTGGAATTCTATTCTTTAGGAAAGGAGGAGTGATGGTCTATTTTTAGAAAGTGTGAGACAACATTCCCAGACAAAAGGGGGTAGAGTTAATTTTTATCATGTCTAAGACATGATAAAAATTAACAAAAAGTTTTTTTTTTTTTTTTTTTTTTTAAGGCTGAAAAATTTTTCTGAGAGGGCTGAGAAAGATTTTTCCTCCCAATCGTTTTCGACGATGAAAAGGGAAAAACTACTGATCCGATCTCCCTACGCTTTAGGGAAAAAAACAAAAAAATACTTATGAGATATTCATGTGTTGAAATTGGCTATTCAAATAAGTGACATTTTGTTTCTCATTGGAACTGTTCAACGGCGAGTCCACTCGTCTCATTCTTTGGGGTAGGGGATGAAAGTACAGCGGTTTGATGAAATTGATGATAGTTTCCTCTTTAGTCGGCGGAACTGTAAATCTATCCCGTCTTAACTCTTCTAATCTCTTTGAAAGTCTTTCCACTTGCTCTGCTAAGGTTTCCTCGGTACTCATGGTCACTCCTAGTTTAGGGAAGTCTTGACGTATTGGCTAGAGAACAGAGGGTCTTTTTCTCTCTATACATATATCATGTGGGAGAGTGTGATTTATAAATCCTTGTGAAATCTTTCTACGTCTTGTGTAACTTGGAAGATTCGTCTTGTGTAACTTGGAAAATTCTTCTTCTTCTCGTCGATTGGGGTGGAGTTATGGAAAAGAAATGGGATTGGAAAGAAATCAACATATTACAAAAAAAAGGAACTTTTTTTTTTCTATTTTTTTTCTCTAGGGATTTACATACCATTTCATTCATGAACATTCAAGGGTTCTCTCCAAGACCAAATTTTAGAAGAGGACCACAAAGAGTACAATTGTGGATCCTCTTTCAGGTCTAGGTGAGATAAGGGTTGAGACCAATATTCTTGGGTCTCTAAAGCATCCCAACTTAGACATTTATTATTATTATTAGAAAGTTCATCCTCCTCCTCCTCCTCATCGTCGCACGAGTTCTCCTGGGGAGATTCTTCCGCCTCCTCTTCGTCTTCGACAGCTTTGCTCTCGGAGGGGTAACAATGTAATTTCCGGAAAACGTAACTACCCTCCATCAAATGGTATCGAAAATTTCTCACCTTGTTCTCGGCACAATGAATCATCTTTTGGAAATATTGGTGTCGCGTGCATTTCTACTTGTTCCGCCACTCGGTTTACCCTGGGATGTAAAACTCGTAAACGGATCGCTGGCAGAGCTTGCTGAAAAATTCGGCTTTATCGTATCCATTGACGTAGATCACCTCCACATTTTCGGTCAGTATTTTCAGGATCGTAGGAAGATGCTCGTAGGAAAGACGACCCTCGGTCCATTGCAGGCCGTGTCGGTTATTTGTAGTCTGGTTGACCACAGCTTGATTGCGGGACGATAAGTCATCGTAATGGACAGGAGGGAGAAAAATCATGGATCCGCATAAGGTTAAATCGCAAGTGATGTAGCCCAGTTCTTTCAAGATGAAACATATATCTCCCGTCTTTGGATCATAACAGTGAAAGTATTCCATGTCCAGAACAATGTAGGAATCTTTGAGAGGTTTGGCACTCAAAATGTCCATCTTCTTGAATTGAGGAATAAAAGAAAACAAAATTCTCTCTGTCTCTCGCTGTGTGTCCTGAAGGAAAAAATGGATAGCGTTCTCTCGCCGTCTCCTCTTTTATAGAGAGAGAGAGAAGGTTGCACGTGATAGGTCGTATGAATTCTGGGAAAGGTCACATTCGTATATATATTTGTTTTTGAATAATATCGTGCGTATCTCAATACACATCCATCATAATAATAATAATAAAGGTCACCTTGGAAAGAAAAAGAAATAAAAAACATGGAACTCGTGCTCGACTTTGAAGGTTTCTACGATTCTCAAGGAGCCTTTATTGTGAAAGAATTGGCTTACGTCACATTGGACGGTACTTCTCGAGGAGTATTTGTTTTTAAACCCCCGTTTCCATGGCAAATGCTCACCGAGAAAGAAAAACGAACCGCTGTGTGGGCGAGTGATTATTATCACGGCTTGTCGTGGTACGAAGGAGAAATTCCGTACAGTTATTTTCCATGGGTGTTAACGACGTTGACGGAACCCTTTTCCATGATTTGGGTGCGAGGAGAAATGAAACGGCGGTTTTTAGAGAAATGGTTGCAAAGATCCATTTATTGCATTTCGGGATCGACGCAAGAGATTCTCAAATAAATGGGATCGAACACATGAATTGTCCTAACCATACAAAAGGTTTTTTCCATTGCGCTCTACAAAAAGCGGTTCGGTATCATTATTATTTAAAGACACAGAGAAGAAATTCGCAAGGTCGATCCTGCACAATTCAATCTTGACAGAACTCATTAAAAAAAATACATATATCATGTTACTTCTTCAACAGCACAGATGGTTCTGAAGCGAAACTTGGAATTTTGAAATAATAGATCAGGGAGAAATCATTCTTAATAAAATGGTAAAGTATCGAATCGGCTGGGAGAAAAAAAATTTCTCAGAGCTGAGATAAAAATTCTCTAATGAAAAAAAAAAAAAAAAAAAAAAAAAAAAAAACTTTTGGTTAATTTTTATCATGTCTTAGACATGATAAAAATTAATGACCCTCCCTTTTTGTCTGGGAAGGATGTCTCACCCTTTCTAAAAATAGACCATGACTCATCCTTTCTCTAATGGCAATCATTCCATGAATGAATCACGATTTGTTTTTCAAAAGAGTGAGACAACATTCCCAGACGAAAAGGGAAGGGGGTCGTTAATTTTTATCATGTCTAAGACATGATAAAAATTAACAAAAAGTTTTTTTTTTTTTTTTTTTTTTTGAGTTGGAAAAATTTTTTCAGCTCTGAAAATTTTTTTCCAGCCGACTCGAGACTTTACCATTTATATTTACGAATAGTCTTTGGATTATTTATTTATTTTCTTTTAAAAAGAAAAATTCTGAGCTAGACCTATCTATTGGCTTAACATTCTGGTCATAGAAACAGTCTAGAATCTCATTTTATTTTTCGAGGCTAATGCACGGGTTCTCCAATCAAAAGGGTTACTATAAAGGGATTGGTTTGAATGCATTTATCTGCAAATGTTGTAGGATTCTGTTGTTGAGAAGGGGGTATATTATTATCATTATTATTATTATTATTATGATGATGATGATTGTGGCAGATTCGTTTTCTACATGGAAGTCTAATCTCCTCCGAAGACCTTTCCTGGGGATCGTCGATAGATGGTTTTTCAATAGGAATCGTTTCCCTCGGATCCTCGAGAGATTGAGGGGGGTCCTGTCTTGAGATATGGAGCGGTCTCTCCTCCTCCTCCTCGAGAAATCTTGAGAAAGGGAGAGGATTTTCGGTTCCCTTATTCTTGAGGGGTCTTGACAAATTGAGAGGTCCGTCCTCTTCGAAAGAGAGAGAAGTTTTGGTTCCCTTATCCTCGAGGGGTTTTGACAAATCGAGAGGTCCCTCATTTTCGAGGGGTCTTGATAAATGGAGAGGTTTTTCATCTTCGAGGGGGTTTGAGAAAGGAAGAGGTTTTTCATCTTCGAGGAGGTTTGACAATGGGAGAGATCTCTCCTTCTCGAGGGGTCTCTCTTCCTCAAGGGGTTTTGAGGAAGGGAGAGGTTTTTCATCCTCGACGGGTTTTGACAAACTGAGAGGAATCTGAACAGGCTTCTCCTCATCCCCATCATTATCGAGGAGGATGAGGATAGGCTTTTGGAAAGGTTTTTTCTTTTTCTTCTGAACAGGCTCCTCTTGATGCTCGGGGAGAGGGATGGGGTAGTTGTTCCACCATTCTATTTTTTCTTGCTCGAGGATTTTTTCAAAAGTCGTGGCCTCTTTAAGATGAGACGAAGGAGGAGAGTCCTCGAGTATTCTTCCCAGTCTTCTCGATCGAGAGAGGTTCGTGCAAACATTTGTGCAACCATTTACTAAAATGAACGAGAATCCCTTTTGTCTTCTCAAGACGATCCATAATCCTATTCATTTGCGAGACGGTTAGAAAGTGGGACGTGTAAAAATATTTGGCTCGTTTCATTAACAAAATTTGTGCATCCAAAGGTGGAATGTCACGAGCCATCAACACGTTTTCGTCGGATAAAAATTCGTCCCGCATCTTTTGATAACTCCCCACGGTATGATAACCCGCACATTTTGAAAAATCGGAGGCTTTCAGGTAAACGACTCCTTGGATGATATAAAAGGAAAGATCAACATATTTATATTTGAAAGGAATACACATAGTGAGCTGGGGATGCCTCCTCATGATCCACTTGGACAAAAATACGACTTTGGGGCTCTCCCCTTTTATTTATAGAGAGAAAGAGAGTGTGACCTTCCCTTCCCTCCTCCTCTCTCCCTGCTTCCTCTATCTCTGACGTCCTTGGATTGGAAAGGGTGACTTTGAAAAAAAAAAGGTGATGGTTGGATAATTTTTTGTTTATTAAATTATTACTTTCACTTCCTCATTCCCACACACATTCATCTTTTTAAGAAAAGAAAAAGAGGTCATGGAGATAAGATTTCTTGGAAAGAAGAGAGAGAGAAACAAAAAAGAAACAAATAAAACGGACGTCATAGAGCCTCTATGTGTGTCTGTGTGTGTCTATATATATATATACAAAAGGGCGAGAGTACTGGGCGAGATCATTTCTTTTCCATTGGGAGCCATGTCGCTGTTAGACGTTTTTCCAACTCAACGGATTTCGAACGGGGAGGATTTGAAGACGCTAAAGCAAATCTCCAACTTGAAAATTTTTTTGGCGTGTCATTGTGCGACATTTATTCCGCATTTACCACCTCATCAAGCGATCGTTTCTTTCAACCATGATGTCGAATCCTCCAACCTGCTCGTTCAGAATATATACAGAAATTTATTCGAATCGCAACAAACGAAAGAGGAATCTCCCTTCTCTTGGAATCGGATGGATCGAGCTTTGAGACGGCCCATTCAAACAGACCGGCGATATACGGATCCGCGCACGAGTTTTCGGTGGAAGAATATTTTTCTCACGAAACGATATTTTACGTTTGGAGTGAGAACGACGGCTGAGGACGAAGTTCATATTGTTCAGGCCACAGCCGCTCCTCTCGCCTATTACGAATCATCGTCCCCCAATCTGAAGGAAAGAAGTTTTAAAGTCAGCGACAGGATGAAATATAAGAAATATATTCTAAGACCTTTTCAAAACTATGTCGTTCCCCCGAAAACGCAATATCTCATCGTCACGACCCAGAAGAGTCTCTTTCTCGTCGATCGGTGCTCGTACTCGCTTTGGAAACAATTGAAAGGGGAGATTTCTTTCCAATCGCCGATGATGTTTCAAGAAAAAGAAGAAGAAAACCCTCCGCCACCTTTACCCATCCCTTCCTTAGATGATAAGAGGAGCTGGACCAAACCGTCATGGCCCGAAACAAAATCGACCCGGCAACGGAATGAAATTGAAGTCATCACAATTGAAGATGAGGAGGAAGAAAAAAATTACCTCTTAAAAAACGGTCGACTTACCGGAACCTACCTGGCGTGCAAGATCCGCTTCAGAACCCAGAAGCTTCTTCTTCTTCTTCTTCTTCCCCGACTTGTTCAAACAGGCAACCTCTTTCGGACTCCTCACAGACAGAACCTCTTCCAGTATCCTCTTCTTCTTCTTCTTCTTCTCTAACCTGTCCCGACATCGTAGAGGTAGAATGTCAGACGGGTCCACAAGCTTCAAAAAGTCCCGACACCGTAGAGGTAGAATGTCAGCCGGGTCCACAAGTTCCAACGGGTCCAGAAATCATGGAGGCAGAATCACAGCCGGGTAAACAAGTTCCAACGGGTCAAAATCATGGAGGTAAAATCGCAGCCGGGTCCAGACATCCTAGATCCCTCCACTCATCCCAAAGAGACTCCAAGTGTTTCAAGACAGCCTTGTGAGGATCCAGCCCTTCCCGTATGGAATGATTATATGGACTTACAAAATTTGGTGCAACAGGAAGGAGAAGAAAATAATCATACGGATGGGTGGGTCAAAGACTGTTTAGATCATTTAACCTCGAATGAAATTGAACTGTTATGGAATTGCATTTCTGAAATCACATCGGAAATGGGATAAAAACCAAAACAAAAAAAACAATTTTTTTAATAACAAATTGGAGGAGGGTCATGATGTCAATTAAAAAAAAATATTATATAGAGTCCAATCTTGGTGGTTCACTTCAGTTTTCCAGCATGAGGTGATCCACGTTTCCCGAAATATGGATCCCATTCCAAGAGAGATTGTGTAGAGCCTTCACTTCAGTTCTTTTTTTTTCTACCAAGAGGAGAGGGTCCCCAAAGGGTTACCCATGTCCAAAGAGAGAAAGTGTAGAGCGTTCATTTCAGTTTTTTTTTCAAGTTTAGGGGAGGGTGGTCTCAAAATGACACCCCCATTTTCAAAGAGAGATGGTGTAGAGCGTTCATTTCTGTTTTTTTCCAAAGTTAGGGAGTTTTCAAATGGCTACCCATTTCAGAGAAAGAGAGAGAGAGAGAGAGAAGGTGTAGAGCGTTCATTTCAGTTTTCCAACATTAGAAGGTCCCAAAATACCTTCTGAATTCAAAGAGAGATCGTGTAGAGCGTTCATTTCCAGTTCTCCAAGATCAGAAGAAGAGGGTCCGCTTTTCCCAAAAGGGCTTTCCGTATTCAGAGACAGCGAAATGCAGACTTCAGTTTTCTCCCTCCCCAAGAATAGAGGGTCCCAAAATGGCTTCCCATTTCAAAGAGAGAGGGAGAGGCGTTCATTTCCATTCTCCAAGATAGGGTCGTCTGCTTTTTCCCAAAATGGCTTCCCAATTCAAAGAGAGAGAGAGAGAGAGAGTAAAAGGGTGTGTAGAGCGGTCATGTTCATTCTCCAAGATAGGGTCGTCAGCTTTTTCTCAAAATGGCATCTTCCCATTTAAAAAGAGATCGTAACCAATTTTTTCCAGTTTTTTCCAAGATGGGGGGAGAAGAAAACCTAGGATGGAATAACACGACACACAGGGAGAAAAAGAAAAAAAAACGCCATCTTGTCATTTTCTGATAGGGTACCGGTGTTCGAATACTTTTGTGACCGACTGTCTGATTATACTGGGAGAACCATAAAATCGGAAAAGCGATGGGTTTCACAGTTAACAAGGCAATCGAAGACAGACTGGGAAAGAGAGATCCTTTTTTTAGCTGAGAAGCAGATTACCCTGGAAATCCGTGACTCTGACCATATAATTTCTCCATAGACTCTTTGAACGGTATTCAGGAGACATCCTCCATGATGAAAAAAAATCTCCCCTTCCCCTTCTAAATCGACTGGAAAGAGAATGAGGTGGAAGAGATCCATCCACGAGAGATCATACTCTTGAACGTCAGACAAATATGAAGTCGAATAGCTTAAACAAAAAATGCTTGAAAAGTCATCGAGTCTCGAAAATCTAGGCCTCTCTCTCTCTGAAGGAAATGAGAAAATGGGAATCTGCGTTTTTCTTCCTCAACGGCTGACATTCATCTGAAGTGACACTCGAAATGCTTAAATAGATGAACGAGAATCCATTCTTAAAAAAATGACGCTGTGTCGTCAATTGGAGAATCGAGTCGGCTGGGAAAATATTTTGAGAGCCAGGAAAAAAATTTTCTAACTCTATAAAAAAACTTTTTGTTAATTTTTATCATGTCTTTAGACATGATAAAAATTAACTACCTTCCCCTTTTGTCTGGGAATGTTGTCTCACCGTTTCTAAAAATAGACCATCACTCATCCTTTCTAAAAAGAATAAAATTCCAAGAATGGGTTCTGGTCTATTTTTAGAAACGGAGAGACAACATTCCCAGACAAAAGAAGGAGGGTAGAGTTAATTTTTATCATGTCTATAAGACATGATAAAAATTAACCAAAAGATTTTTTTTTTTTTTTTTTTTTTTAGAGTTAGAGAATTTTTTTTCCCGGCTCTCAAAATTTTTTCCCAGCCGACTCGATTCTCCATTGACAAGACAGCGCCATGTTTTTTTAAGAATAAACTCTCGCTTATCTATTTAAGCATTCCCAGTTTTCCTTTAGATGAGTGTCAGCCGTTGAAGAAGAAGCATCCTGTCACTTGGGAGAGACATATTTTGAGGAGTCAACATGTTGTGTGGACCGTTGAGATCGATTTTTCTCTTCCCATTGTGTGGACATTGTTGAGCGTTTTGTGAAGCTTTGAAAGAATGGAGGGGTTTTGATGGAGAATATTTCTTTTTATTGAATTTTTAAAAAAAGATTTAAGATTGACATTTTATAACAGGTTTTACATGGAAAGAAGGTTTTTCTTCTAGTTTGACGACTTCTTTTTCTTGGGAGATGTTTCTATTGGAAAGATGGAAGGAAAGACGATTCCCACATTGAAGAAGGTTCATGAGAAACTCGTACGGATCTTGGTTCTCTTCTCGAGCCGATATATCATACGGAATCCGGGACATGTTTTGCAATCGCTCCAGTTCCTCCTCGTATTTTTGCTTGCTCGCCAATTTCATGCGGGGACGAAACTGGTCCAGAATATACAATCCCTGGGGTTGAGTCACTCGAGAAAAAGCGACATATTGTTGAAATCGATTAAAAGGTCCGTGCATGTAAATTGCGATCGACGGAAAGGTGGCTCCTTGGGCTTTATGAGCCGTGATCGCTTCGGCTAACATCAAAGGAAACTGTTCGCGATAAAATGCGAGTCTTTTCGTCGAACAGGTGTCAATACGAATGGAGACGCGATCGATAGGAGCTAGACTATTCGAAAATTGCAGCCAGACACGCGTCACAACTCCGTCTTCATCCTGGTCTATTTGGTGTAGTGTTCCAATCGCTCCATTCATCCATCCTTTGGATCTGTCGAGCGTTTTAGTCAATTGATATCGCGCTCCTCTTTGTAAATGGAGGACGGATTCGAGATTCGCCATCTGAGATCGATGTAAATGTCGACTCCGTTTCATCATCCTCTTCCGCAATTTTTCGCTCTCGGAATAAATCACGTCTCGAGCCAGACACGAACAGTACGTCCCTCGGGATTGGAGACGTTTCATATTATATTTCTCTGCATCCTTGCTCGAAAAACAGAGAATAATAGCTTCGCGAGGAATTTCATCGAAACTGCGAACGCGGGACTGAAAAAATGCCACATCGTCCGGTTCTAAAAAGTGATTTCTCGTTAAACGATCGAGTCTCTTCTCGTAATCCAGAGAGAATCGCATACATTCGACTAGTTCATAGTAGAGCGTGGATTGAGGCGTCCACCACCCTTCAGAATAAAAAATGGGCGTGTCGCGAATCGGTTGGAGCTGCTGCAAATCTCCGAATTTAATCATGCACATTCCCAAACGGCTTATCCGGCACATGACACAATTGTCGAAGTTGCTGGTCGAGGCGCGAAAATAAATTGGATCCGATCGTGGAAACGTCATCCAAAATCACCATCCGTAAAGGAGCATACAGGGGTCTGTAATAGTCTAAAGTCTCTTGGGTCAGAGGTCGAACAAAAGTCCCGTTCATTTGAAGACGCAGGGCATGATGCAAAGTATCTCCCGTAATGTAGACCGCTCCTTGAGCACTGAGTGCGAGTTTGAGAACCGAGCACGCTTCGCTAAAAAGAGGCGTTCGAATCAGAGTTTGGTATAAAGCTTGGATCAGGAAAGATTTACCCGTTCCGGCAGATCTTTGCACAATAATATCCAGAGGAGGGGGACGTTTCGATTCAGGTAACGCGTAATAGGTGTACAAACGGACGAGAACGTAGATCAGGAAATTGTATTGCTCTTTATTACATTGTCGAATACATTTTTGATAGGCTTCTTCGGACCACATATCCTTATACTGCAAATTCGTATAGCTTTCCCACTGCTTGGGAGGAAGATGTTTCTTTCACGGTCGGGAGTTCTTTTTAAGAACAGCATAACGTTCCCTTTGAAGTATTCGTTCTCGCTCTCGATTAGCTGAATTGCTTCGCCAGCGTCGTTTCTGTTCACGCATTCTTTTCCTAAGACGTTCTCTACTGGATAGGCTCATCGTGACACCACTCAAAAAGGTGAAGTGTGTGTATAGAAAATCACTTCCTTTAATTTATATACATATACTTTTTGAGGAGGGGGGATGTGAAATGACCTCGTCTCGAAACGAACCAATAGCACTTCGAGAAGACTTGGAACGAGATAGGTTTCTTAGAGAGAGAGAGCGACACAAAAAATATATAAAAAATCAGAATGATTTATCCGTCGACCTCTGGGCTAAAAGTAAACAAACAAAATTTGAAAAGGTCAAGGTGAACTCACTGAATTCATCTTAGAAATCAGATAGGAAAAAAAATGAGGGTACCCATGTTTCCTCTTCAACAACATAGACTCATCTAAAAGTCATCGAATGGGTGAGACATCCTTCCCAGACAAAAAGAGGGGACAGTTAATTTTTATCATGTCTATAAGACATGATAAAAATTAACCAAATTTTTTTTTTTTTTTAACTCAGAAATTTTTTTCCCAGTCAACTTGGCTGGACAAGACATCTCCGGATTCTTTCTGGAATGGACTCTATGATCTATTTAAACATTTCGAGTTCCGAGTTTCGCTTCAGTTGAGTGTGAGCCGTTCTAGAAGAAGAAACCATCCTGTGACTGGATAGAGAGAACTATTCCTTTTTTCCATTCACCCGTTGTGTTGAACCGTTCAGATATTTGCTTTTATTAATATTTTTTTTTCCTAACCCACCCGTCTTTAAACAATAGAATAGTTTGAAAGGGTCAACCCATTTTATAGATATCAACCTCATACCTTCATCTCAACGGGTCTCGAGTGGGAGGAAGGAAGGAGCAGGCGACGAGAACTAAGCATGTCTGTTTATCGAGTAGACGCATCGGGGAAAGAACGATACCCGACCGACCCCCAACATCCTCATTACGAATTATACGTTACGGATCCTGAAGGAAATCCTATCTTGGCTCGAGACGAAAACGGTCATGAGTATTACGCAGTAGATTTAAACGGAAACCAATACATTTTAGCTCCTCGACGGTATGCCCGAACGTCTTTTGGACGAGAATACTACCCGAAATTTCAAAATGGGGACGAGTATTCGCTTTATACGTCTGTTTTATTCCCTTATGCCAAAGACGAATCGGGGCATGAAATGTATCCTAAAAAGGCGGATGGAGTCGAATATTGTTTAACGGCCGGCGATCGAATTCGTTATGCTCACGATGCTTGGGGAAACGAGTTTTATCCTCGAAGAGCGGATCAGCAAACGGAATACCTCTGTGAAGAAGTGGGGTATGCGAAAAGAGCCGACGGATCCGAAACGTATCCTAAATTTTATATCTCCACTTCTGGTTAAGATCTCTCTCTCTCTCTCTCAAAAGAGAAGAAAATAATAAAGAGTGTGTTACTGCAATGGAGCATTCTGACGCGGAACCTGTTTCGTATTCTATTTGGTGTGTGAAATGCCGAGCCAAGACCGATATGGTCGACGTCCACTATCGCATGTCGAAAAATCGACGGCCGATGGTCACGGGAAAATGTCAGGCGTGTGGAACCAAGAAACAACAGTTTATTACAAATGCTTCCGTTCCACCTGGAATTCAGTTCCTGGATGAGGAGGAAGAAAAAGGAAAATGTTCCGAGTAAGAAGAAACAAGTATACAAATCAAAAATTGGAAAAAGATGGATCTTACTATTATCTGCTCTCCTAAAGCGGGTGGTTCACCTTTACAGTTTGGCATACAGACGGATTCGCATAATCCGGTTCCACGACTCGTGAATTTTCCTCAACCGGCAACTCCACCCTTAGATACTTCTTCTTTGAATGAGTTCTCTAGCATTCTGAAAGAATATCTAAACGTCGTGAGAGAATTGATTCTTCCCCTGCATCGAAATGTTGAAGAAAAGAGCTCTGAATGTGGAAGCAAGGACACGGATCCAAAACCAAATTCGGAGGGTTAAAAGGGATAGGTGAAAATCCATTATTAAAAAAAAACAATGGTCATGTCATGTCTTGTCGATCGAGTCGGCTAGAAAAAATTCTCTAGATATGATTAAAAAAAAACTTTTGGTTAATTTTTATCATGTCTTAAGACATGATAAAAATTAACTCTCTCTTCTTTTTTGTCTGGGAAGGATGTCTCACCCTTTCTAAAAATAGACCATCACTCACCCTTTCTCAAGGCAATTATTCCAAGAATGAGTCATGATCTATTTTTAGAAACGGTGAGACAACCTTCCTTGACAAAAAGGAGGGACAGTTAATTTTTATCATGTCTAGAAGACATGATGAAAATTAACCAAAAGTTTTTTTTTTTTTCATCACTTAGAAAATATTTTCCAGAGCTCTGAGAATTTTTTTTTTCCAGTCGACTCGATGATCCAAACAACAAGACATCCAAAAGTGTTTCTAGAAGAAACTCTCGCTTCTCTATTTAAACCCCTCGCGTTTCCAACTTCAGATCCGTGTGTGCTGTGCATTCAACCTAGATATGCGCTTCTCCTCCCTCCTGGAAAGAGCCTTTTTTTTTCTGAGCTCTTAGCATTTTTTTCTCAGCTTCATTTCCATTCTCCAGGTTTCTGTCTCCTCCTTTCCGTTAACACTGCAAAATTTCTAAATTTCTCATCACTCGGAGCTTGGAAATCTGTCATCAAAAAAACATGACATAGCTCTGCTTTCAAGGAGTCGGTTTAGATTCGTCAGTATCATGGCTGATTTTCCATGACGGCTCTCCAACCGCAATATTAGAGTTTGAAAGGAATAAGGTAAAAAAGTTCGTCCTAGATATCCAACGAAACGTAAAAAGA
This sequence comes from Stegodyphus dumicola, assembly GCF_044657685.1. Taxonomy (NCBI): domain Eukaryota; kingdom Metazoa; phylum Arthropoda; class Arachnida; order Araneae; family Eresidae; genus Stegodyphus; species Stegodyphus dumicola. Next base: position 101,496,881 of record NC_140774.1, on the reverse strand, counting down.
GCGACGAGGATCTAAAAATGCTACGACTCTTTCCAGAAGGGGGAGGGAGCAATGGATATTCAGGTGAGTCCACAGCATGGACTGCACGAAAATGAAACGACTTCCGCAGATAACAGAATGTTCGAGATGTCTGTCGTCGATCAAGTCAGCTGGTAAAATTTTCTAAGAGCTGAGAAAAATGTTCGCATACCTTCACAGAAATTCTTTCCAGGAGGGAGAAGTGTGTATCCAGGTCGAATTCACAGCACAGACTGAACTGAAGTTGGAAACACGAGTGGTTTAAATAGAGAAGGGAGAGTTCCTTCTAGAAACAATTTGGATCTGTCTTGTTTGGATCATCGAGTCGGCTGGGAAAAAATTCTCAGAGCTTTGGAAAAAATTTCTGAGTGATAAAAAAAAAAACCTTTTTGTTAATTTTTATCATGTCTTCTAGACATGATAAAAATTAACTCTCTCTTCTTTTTGTCTGGGAAGGATGTCTCACCGTTTCGAAAAACAAACCGTGACTCATTCTTGAAATAATTGCCATGAGAAGGATGAGTTTTGGTTTCGTTTTCGAAACGGTGAGACATCCTTCCTTGACAAAAAGAGGGGACAGTTAATTTTTATCATGTCTATAAGACATGATAAAAATTAACAAAAAGTTTTTTTTTTTTCATTACTCAGAAATTTTTCCAGAGCTCTGAGAATATTTTTCTCCCCCCCCCAACCAACTCAATGGACTAGACGATGAGTTTTTAAGAATGGACGTTTTGTTATTTATGCAGATATTCCGAGTTTCGCGTCAGGTAAATGCGCGCTCACCTTAGATTGGATTTTTTTCAAACAGGTCTAGAGATTGGATAACCCATCAAGAATTCTTCGACAGGTTTTTGGAAAAAGAAATCGTCAAGAAGTGAGTATTGATTTTGATATTTTCTTTTCAACCTTGGTTCAGTTTCTAGTACATTCCTATACTAATTCCATTGTATTTAAAAAAAATAATGTCAGCACGGACTGATCTGACCCGAAACGCTTGCCCATCCAGTTGGCTGCTGGAGGGAGACAAAAAAAGAAATTTGTTGTGAAGGATATGTCAATTCTTTTCTAAAAATAGATTTCTAAGAAAAGAATGAACCTTTCTTGGAAATCTATTTTTAGAAACATGTCTAGACAACATGTTGACAAGAAAAAAATTCTTTTTTTTTCCTGAGAGCGAAATGATTTTTTTCATTCCACCCACTTATCTTTCTTTGGGAGGAAGGAAGAACTTCCCTTCCCCCCGCCTTTTTTCCTCTAGTATTTATATAGATTCGAGTTTTTCTGCCTACAGGGTTCTTTCTCGTTCTTCTTTCTCAACCGAGCAAAACTAAAATGTCGACCGATGCCGTTGCAGTTCTACCTACCCTGGTGGAAATCACGCCCGTCTGTCATCTCGAAGTAGCTGATCAATGGGAACCTCTCTCCCGTTTCGAAGAATGGTTTCGGGACCCGGAGCGTATGGAACAAATCGTCCAAGAAACCATGTGCTATTTATCCTGTTACGATGGAAAAATCCTGCATTATTTTTCGTCCATCGAAGTTTTCAAGCATTTTGCTTTCCAATCGATGATGGAGGCAGGAACCTTTCGCTTACACGCTTATCTGCGATGGGAAAATGTGATCGCCGTCGATGCTGGAACCTTTTTAAAACTGTTTTACGTTTCACCCGAGTGGGTTCATATTCTTCAAACCGGAGAAGCTTCTATCCGTCTTTATGGATGGGAAATGGAATCAGAAGCCGACGGGTATCGTATGATTCCCTATCGACTGCGAGCTCGCTCCGTGTACATTATTCACGGACCTCTTTACTACCAACTCCAATTTCATGACAAGACGGTGTTTGCCGTAGACGCCCTCTCCAGGAAGAAAATGGAGTCTTTACGAGCGTTGCATCCTGAACAGCATTTCCAATTCCCTGCTCGCGAGGAAGAGAGGAGAAGGAAAAGATCCAGAAGGAGGAGACACCTAAAGAGGTACTAAAAAGAAGTCGGAAGGTAGAAGCATATTTTTTTTTTCATTAACGGAAAAAAAAATTGTGGATCATTCTTTGTATATTTCTTGGAAAAAAAAGACTAATAGTCATAATAGAGGGAATTAGGAGGGACCCTATCTATATATAGCTCTCTATATAAATCGGAAGCGTCAACAGTACGGTCAACCCAAAACAATCTATCCTATCTTTCTCAGAGCAGAGTGGAAGAAAGGCCAAGATGCGGGGACTCATTGGAAGCAAAAAAATTCGAGTGGTTTAAATAGATAAGTGAGAAAAGATTTTGAGAGGTGTTGTTTTATGGATGGAGCTAGCTGGGAAAAAAATTGGCAAAGCTCAGAGAAAAATTTCTAAATTGAAAAAAAAAAAAAAAAACTTTTTGTTAATTTTTATCATGTCTTATAGACATGATAAAAATTAACTCTCTCTTCTTTTTGTCTGGGAATGATGTCTCACCGTTTCGAAAAATAGACCATCACTCATCATCCTTTCTAAAATAATAGAATTTCAAGAATGGGATATGTTCTATTTTTCGAAACGGTGAGACATCATTCCCAGACAAAAAGAAGAGAGAGTTAATTTTTATCATGTCTATAAGACATGATAAAAATTAACCAAAAGTTTTTTTTTTTTTTTTAACTCAAAACTTTTTTCCAGAGCGCTGAGAAATTTTTCCCAGTCGACTCACTCATCCAAACAAGACATCTAAAATTGTTTCTAGAAGGAGCTCTTATTTTTTTCTATTTAAGAAACTCGAGTTTCGGCTTCCCATCAGTCTGTACTGTGCATTCAACCTGGATACCCATTTTTTGGAGATAGGGGGGAAACTTTCGCATTTTTTTTTCCTGAAACCCTCTATGGATCAGAGAATCTCACACATATCCTCCTCCGTGGATCGAAATGGACTGACCGCCATATCTGTTTTAGATAATAGTTTTGAATTTTCCACCTCCTCCCCAAGATTGGACTATCTCAATATTTTTTTAAAGAAAAACAAAATTATTTTTTATGATTATTCTACAATTTTTAGTTTCCCCCCACACTCTTTAAGAAGAATAAAAACATAAAGCACATTGAAACATTTCCGATAAATTTTGAAACTGAAAATCCATCACCTTGTTCTCCACGGGACTAAAATAAGTTTCCCCGGTCTGAGAATCTTCTTGGATTTGAAGAGGTTCTCTCATCACACTCTGAAGCCAGGTCGAAAAGAGGAGAGCGTCTGGACCCAAATCGTTGAGCAGTCTTTCCAGGGAATCGAAGGTGATAAAAGGGGTATCGCGGAGAATCCGGCTGGGGCGGTCCGACGTATCGATCCAGAGATCCGTCGTTAAGGATCGGTAAGGGCGAAAAGGGGCTCGAGAGATCCATTGCTGAATAGTCCGTTGACTTTTCGGACTCATCCAAGTCCCTTGCTGGGAAAGGCAAGTCACGAGTTCCGATCCTCGAAAATAGAGCGTGCCCGACCCCAAGTAAAACGTGAGGGGAATTGTCTTGGCGAAACGGAAACGAATCGCGAGGGAAAAAGACTCTCGCCGTAACCACTCCATGGCGTTTGGTTTTCTCTCTCTCTCTCTCTCTCTCCTGAGGACGAGATGGAAAAAAAAGAAAAGACAACTTTTCTCTCGGTTTCTTTTATATATAGGAAGAGAGAGGGGGGAGGGTTCTCGAAAAGACTCATGGGAAATTTCCTCTTCTTCTTCTTTTTGGGGTAGGTGGGAGGAACTCGTTTTTTTTGGCGGAGAGAATGCGTCGGATGATATCCCTAGACATTTAAAAAAAGAATAGATAGGAAGGATTCTTCAAATGGGAAATGCGGGGTGGTTAAGGGATCTTATTTTAAAGAATATTATTACCATTCTTCGAGGGTGAGACGTCTTACCATTAAGTCAGGTAATCCGAGATGATGAGCATTCCTTTTGACATGCCTCATATGTTTTCTAATAGTTATGTAACATAAATTTTCCAGGCTAAGAATACGTGGTTCAACAGCATAATTGAGTAACCGCATATTTTCCTCTTCCAATTTTCCATTTTTTCGCCAGCGTTCTAAAACGGTTTTGGGATCGCAACACCGGACATTCGCACCAGCAAGCAACAACATATCCACGATGAGTTTGCATCGTAATTGACAGGTATAGTGTAAAGGGGTAAAACCAAAAATATCATGTTTGTTCATGTCGCATCCAAGAAGAATCAGTTGCCGAACGATATCATCCATTGAGAACAAAATAGCGAAATGTAAAGCATTTCTTTTCGTTAATCTGTGTTCATAAAAAACGGGTGGTTCCGCGTTTATTATTAATTTTGTGAATATCCATTGATGAAAAATGTTAGAAAAACTCATATTGAATTCAACTGTATTAAATTTACGCGTAGCTTCTTTGATAGATAGGTAGGAGATATCCTTAAATTCTTCACTGGACGGGGTTCTTGAGAAGAGAGGGTAGAACCATGTTGGAGAGCACACACTCATTCTAAAAGGAAACACGGATTGAACTAAAGCGAAACTCGGAATGCTTAAATAGATGAGCGATAGTCCGTTCTTAAAAATTGGATGGTTTTGTCCATCGAGTTGGCTGGGAAAAATTTCTGAAAGCCAAGAAAAAAATTTCTAAACCTTTAAAAAAAAAAAAAAAAAAAAAAAAAAACACTTTTGGTTAATTTTTATCATGTCTTCTAGACATGATAAAAATTAATTACTCCCTTTTTGTCTGAGAATGATGTCTCATCCTTTCGAATATGTTTCTAAAAATAAATTTCCAAGAAAGAAATGAGTCATGTTCTATTTTTAGAAGCACATCGAGACAACAGGTTAACATCATTTGAAAAAGAGGGTATAGTTAATTTTTATCATGTCTAAAGACATGATAAAAATTAACAAAAAGTTTTTTTTTTTTTTTTTTTTTTTTTTTTTTTTAAGGTTAAAAATTTTTCTGAGAGAAATATTTTTCCCAACGACTTATCTTTTTTACTCCTACCTACTTTCATTCCCCCCTCTCACTCTTTCTCTATATAAACGATTGCAGAAGGAATCGCGGCTCATTTTCTTGAGCAGATAGGTCGAAAACAGATGGCTACGGGAGACTTAATCATGGCGTGTGAAGACGATAATGAACCCTGTTTGGACTTGCAACCTTCTTCGCCTTTATATGAATGTGTTTCTTCGGAGAATGAGTATATCACGTCGTGGTCTGATATATCGCCAACTCCTTCTCCTCCACCTGTCCGCCGTAGGATCAAAAAGAAGAAACCTAATCCAATTCGTGATACTCCTTCTCTGAATTTCAATCCGCCGTTATCACCCATTTCGTCTTCTTCCTCTCATTATTCAGAAATAATGGACCAATCCTCTCCACCACACATGCGTTCTACAATCGAAGAAGATCTTCCCTCCCCATCTCATTCTACTTCTTCTACTAAAAAAAAGAAATATCGAACTGAAATTCATCCGAGTGTCATAGGTGTGCTGGCCATCACGTCTGATGGATACACTCTGACAAACAGTGTCCGGTTTGCCTCTAGAGACATGAAAACGTATCGACCGCATACCAAATGGATTCAGCAATTGAATGAGGATCTGCGAAAACTTCATATTCAAAGACTGTATGTCGCGAATGAACATTGTCGAAAAAAAATTTATCAATTGCTCCGTGTTGAATCTGTATGGACAGTAAGCTATAAACCTTCTCGTCGTCCACAGCAATGTGGGTATTGTGGAACGAAATATTGTCATCGATTTATGGCTATGATCGCCCTGCAACAAATAGTGAAATATGGTGTCAATAAATATATTCATTGAAGAACCAAATGAAGTGTTTTTTTTTATAGATGATGATTAGTATTTTGTCCAACCTCCTCTGTGTTCTATGACAGATGCAATTCGTCGAGGCATGGACGCGATTAATGTTTCAAAATAAGTTTCTTCCAAACTATAAAAAGCATCGCGGACCAAGTCCCATAATTCCAATCGGTTTCGAGCTACCCGATTCGCTAATCGACGCTCTAATTCCGCCCAAACATTTTCGACGGGATTCAAATCAGCTCCTTTAGGAGGCCAGTCTTCGACCATAGGAATTTCATGTTCTCGAATCCATTGTGTGACGCGTAAACTCGTATGGATCGGAGAGAGATCGTGCATGAACAAGAGACGGTGTTCGGTGATCAAAGGGTTTAAAGAAACATCGGGAGGTTCACTATGATCGAGAAGCACCGGCTCTAAAATATTAGAGAGGTAATAGTCGGCATTTAAATGCTGGATCCCGATTCGACGGATTTGGTTGGGAAATTTTCCGCTCATGCACATCCAGACACTGAGATTAAAACGACCGGAACGTTGACGGCCTTCTAACGCAGAAGAAAAATAACGTTCGTCTTGATAACGCAGGACCTGTCGAGGCCGCCATACGCGAATAGGACCGTACCCTATCGAACTGAATACTTTCTCATCGGAAAATATAATCCGGGACCAATCATCGACCGTCCATTCCGCACGCTGAGAAGCAAAGTCGTAGCGTCGTTGACGATGAATCTCCCGCAAATAATCTTTTCGGACGGGGATGCGCGACACTAATCCTTTTTCTTTTAATCTTCGACGAACCGTTTGAGCGGTGCAAGGCACTTGTAATCGACGACCAATATCCGTCGCGGGTAAAAAGGGATCACCCGTCGACATTTCAAAAATACGTTGATCCATTTCTTGGGTCGTGGCTCGAGGTCGGCCGGATTTGTGTTTGGTTTGATAGTTCTCCTCATTTTCCGAGGAGCGGGAGATCCAATATTGAACTGTGGAAGGAGCGACATTCAAGTGTCGAGCAATTTGACGAACCGTTTGCCCTCGTTCATAATACGAACGACGAATTTCCCGTCTTATTTCAATAGGTGTATACGGCATGATAAGAATAAGAATAATACAAGTAGGATCTTGGTTACCATGTTCCTTGATTTCATTTCAACGTGTCACGGTCCCGATAAAATCGTAGCAGGTGTCAATGGTCAATTGCAGTGCACGGAATGTGATCAAATTCAAGATGCGTATGCTTTTATTTTACGAGCGTCCTTTCCTGATGACAGTGATCCGTTCCTATCAGCTCGTCTAGCTCGAGAATATGCGAATTGGACGGGAGATTTGAACGTACCCTGCACATTTCCTCTCATAGGGATTCCTGGTATTTTACCGATCCGTAATGTTTCCGTCACGTTACGTATTTTATTAAACGGGATTCGATTATTACAATGCGTGAATGCCCCTTTTCGATCCCAGGCCGAACCTTTTGAATCGTATGAATCGCTCGAACGGTTCATGATCGAATACATGGACGAATACGCCCAGCATATTGAAAAAATCGCCAATGAAGAGAATCACTCCCAAGTCGATAAAGCGGCTCTGCACGCTCTTTTCACCAACATGAAATCGCTCATGGAAAATGTCCATCAAGACGAGGACCAACCTTTCAATTTCTTAAGTTATTATCACAAAGTCCTAGCTCCCTATGTAAAAATATGTGACGGCGACGATGCTTCGTTCCTTCTACCTCCTACTTCCAAGGATGTTGAAAAGGATCCCGCTTATCAATTATGTTTGGAAATGAAAGCCTCGAATCAAATTCGGACTCGTTATTCTCCTTACACGACCCTATTTGATCTTGTGCACGTCATGATTTATTGCAATTTATGCCGGAACGAACTCAACGTGGTGGCGAATTTCGTGTTTGAGTTTGGAGTTCGCATTTGCCGTCGCCCCTTCTTCTTCAAAGAATCGTTCTTGACCCAGCAATTGCGAAAACTGGTCGCTTCTCAAATTACGTACCATCGGAATACAGAATTCTACTACCTCCTTCGAGAGATTCAACAAGGCGGCACGTGCGATGCCTTATCACTAGAATTTATTGAAAAAATGAGTCGAATCGAAACCTTTTTAGCGAAACTGTTTCTAGGAAAAGCGGATGACCGAATAAAGCAGTTTGCGTTCAAACAAAATTTCCCCTACGTCCTGTTTGTTCCGAAAGAAGACGAAGAGACGACGAAAAAAGCCACCCAAATTGATGAGTACCTCGGATATCTTTTAGGGACCGGGTTTATTATTTCCAAGCTCAAAGGTAAAGGATTAGTGAAAGGTTCGATCGCGACGGGTAAGAAATTTTACCGTCTTGTACAGAAAGTGGCCTTGAAAATACGCGAATTTGAAAAATCCGACGAAGAAATTTTCTGGACGATGGAAATGGTGAAACTGTTCTTATGTTCCGACGGGTATATGGAAAAAGAATTGAGAATGTTACTCAATGTAGCGACGAAGGAATCTCAAGTTCCCTCTCGTCAAGAAATATGTCAAGGAGGAGGAGGAAGAAGAAACGAAGATGGCGAAGAGATGGATATGTCATAATCAAGTAAATCATTGGGAAGAATGGCAGACGCAGAGGAAGAAATCTGTGGAATTTGCCTGAAGGCCTTCAAAGAAACGAAACGCCATAAAGTCTACAATCTCGATTGTGAGCATTCCTTTCATATTAAATGTATAAAGAAATGGATTCGAGAGTATGGTAAAAAGAAATGCCCGACCTGTCGGACTCGTATCAGCCAGGATGATATGCTCTATTTTACCAGCGGAACATTGCAAATGGAACATTTAAGAATAGATTCGGATGAAGAGGAAGAGGAGGAAGAACTAGAGGTGGAAGAACCGCCAAGGCAACGACGAAGACGAAGACCCGAAGAAGAATTAGTCGATCTGGGAGGCCATGGTCTCATTTTTTCAGGGTCTAGTACCAGTCAAACGAGACCCAGAAGACAGAGAAGAGAAGATTTAGTGGGAGATTATGCTTATATGGATACACCTAGACAAAGTTCACCTACCTCAGATGATGAAGAACGGGAAGTCAATCCTTATTTTGGTCGACCGAATGCATTTTGGAGAGAAATGAGACGACAAAGACGAAGTAGAAGGAATTAGATGATTCTTAAAATAAAAATAAAAACAGTACGCAAAAATGGAAAAGTAAGACTCACGACTGGTGTATAATATTTCGTTATCAACAGATCCATTTCCTATACATTGTTATATCAACAGATCTATTTCCAAATGGAAAAGTAAAACCGACCGACTGTTGAAAAATATTTCTCAAAAAAAATTTGATAGTAAAAAAAAAAAAAAAAACTTTTTGTTAATTTTTATCATGTCTTTTAGACATGATAAAAATTAACTGTACCTTCTTTTTTATTTTGAATGATGTGACCTTTTCTAAAAATAGATTTCTAAGAATGAATCATGCTTTTCTTGGAAATTTATACTTAGAAACATGTCTAGACAACATGTTGACATCATTCCAAACAAAAAGGAGGGTAGAGTTAATTTTTATCATGTCTAAGACATGATAAAAATTAACAAAAAGGGTTTTTTTTTTTTTTTTTTTTTTTTTTTTTTTTTTAATACCACATTAGATTTTTTTGAGAAATATTTTCCACCAGTCGGTCGGTTTTACTTTCTTTTTTTGGAGATGTTGATAACGATATATAAGTCGATATATAAGTTTCACTCACTGGGTTCTGATTCATTCGTTTTCGCCTTTGCTTTCACGAGATATCGAGACCGCTTCAGCATTTCGAAGGAAGCCCCTTTGATGTTATACTGTTTCTTCAATCGTCGCTTTAGATTAAATAAATACTGGTAATGATTTTTTCCAAATAGTTTGGATGGAGGAGCATTGAAAAGAAACTGGAATAACTTTATCTGATTTGGATCCTTATAGACTTCTAAAGATTTAGACGCAAACGCTTTTCGTTTCTCTGGATCATCGTTTAGATAGCCCAAGATGTGAATCATCCTCAATTCCGTTTCTAAAAGTAATATGACTATCAGCGACAGTTCATCTGTTTCATAATTGGAGAGACAGTGATTACGGATTTGATTCATCTGCTCTGCTGTAAAACGTTGGTGTTTTCGACGACGAGGTTTCTTGACCACCACCTCATCTGCAGAAGGTAAGAACCATTTTCGTCGAATAGCATTTAAAGCATTTGAAATATATTTCGCGGAACGTTGTTTTTGATCGATAAGATATTGGTGATATTCTTGAAGTGTTTCGGTATGATTTAGATCTTTATGCATTTGTAAACACCAAGTTTCATATTGATTTTCATAAATAGAGTAGACTAATTTACTAGTTTTTGAGGGAGACATGATGCTTCTTTTATTTTTGGTATAATGAAGAACTCTTACTTATTTATAATTTTTTAATAGGTTTTTGAATCAAAAAAAATATTTATAATAATAAGAAGAAACAGTAGAAACAAAATGGCCGAATGTTGTCCAATTTGCTTAGACGAACTCATTGCCGAAGATGTAGAAACCATTTCTACTTTAACGTGCCAACATCAGTTCCACACGAAATGTATTGACATTTGGAGAGAAAAAGCATTGACGTGTCCTGTCTGCCGAGAACCGTTTGAAGATGCCCTGCAGAAATTAATTTCTATGTTTCTCCCTTTGCGACGTTCTTTTTTATATGATGTAATTTACGATTATGAAAATCGCATCAGGTTTTCAGACGATGAGGCTGATTTAGATGATTTACTCATGTATGAATTATTGGGACCTTGGGAAACTTCTGAGGAGGAAGAGGAGGAGGAAACAGAATCAATCGAACCTGAGGAAGAAAACCAGAGTGAGGAAACTAATTGAGACTGGAAAAAGGAATCGAGACCATAGATGGGTTTGAGTAAATTAGCCGATGACGGATGTAGGGATTGGACTCGAACCGATGGAATGGATTGGGACTGATATTCATCCCATTTCTTTAATCCCATCCGAAGATTTAAAGCCAATGACTTTTTCATATATTCGGAAAGAAGGAATCGCCAGGTTTTGGGACGATACTTTCCAACAATCTCGAGAGCGTTTAACATGCTGAGATAGCATTCTTGAGCTGTACGACACAGTTTCAAATGAAAGACAACATCCATTTCATTCTCGACTTGCTTCCACCATCTCCCAGTTTGATATTTCCTTGGGTACAGCACTTCATTGTGTGGATATATTTCAGCCTCATCTTCGATCCACGGTTTCATGGTACTGGAAGGAAGGTCGTAGGGATCGCCTAAATGATAATTCAGTAACTGACAATTAGATAAATTGAGATGAAGATGGCTCGTGAAAACAATGAGACGATCGGCATAGGCTGGTTTGACCACCGAGTCTCCAAAATTCGGTTCGATCCAGATGAGAAGATCGCAATGCGTGCCGTCGCATTCGTAAGACGGATCTAACCCGCTGACGAACCAATCGTTGGAATCGTCGAGAAGAATATGGACCGTTTTATGATGTCGAACAAAAAGGGTTTCCAAATGATAGGATAAGAGGGAAGGATGCCTTCCTAAATTACCTAATACAACGGTCACGGGTGCGTCTTGACATTTCTTGAAAAGATCTTGAATGGAACCCATGCTGGTTGTTCCGCATACTTGATTCCCGAGACGAGTCAGAAAAGATCCCATGCTTCTTATTCTTTATTTTTTTAACGCAGCTCGCATATATTCTTGATCTTTCTGGAATTCCGATTCAGGATAAGGTGGCTTTTGAAGACTGGCATTCACTTCATTATGAAATTGAAACCAGACGTGGGCAAAGTGTTCGCCTAAAAACCGTTCTTTATACGTTTTGAGTTTGGATAAGTAATGATACACACAAATCCCGCATCGGAGAGTTCGATATAAAGATTCTGTCACAAAGTCTCTCCAAAGAGTTTTCGCGAGACGAATATCCTCGTCCTGATCGTCCTGAACTGAAAACGCTTCGGCCATCCAATGTAAAAGCCGCCAGTAATAAGGACCAAAGACCAACGTGTTGTGGTAATTGATGTGATGAAAATAATCTTCGGCTGAAAACGGTTGTGGGGATACGGAAATGCCGATCCGGGTCATCAAGTCTCGAATCGCCTGACTTTTCCCCTGGAGTAATTCAATCACCGCTTCGTCTAAAAAGAAAAAGTATTCGCTTTTCCATCGAATACGGTACAGGAGCGTTAAGACGCAGTACGTGGTCAATTTAAAGAGTTGAATCCAACTGTATTCGCCTACCCAAGCTCCAGGTCGTAGAAACGTCCGTCCCCATTTATCTTGGTTCATTAAATTGGCCATGAATAATAAATAGGTGACGACGACTTCATCTAATCGTTGTTGGGGCTCTTCTTCTCGGAAAGCGGTCGTAAAGTGGGTGACGACAATACTCGGAGGAGGAGGTGGAGAAGAAGGAGTTTTGAAGTGTAAAAGTTCATGAATTTTATGAGCCACGAACGGTGAAACACGAGCCTGGCTTTCTTGGAGTTCGTTCGAAACGATCGGTTCATCTTCTAAATAAGTTCGTTTTAAACGTTTAAAGGTTTGAGCATCCATTCTCTTTACTTAAACCACCATTGACGAAAACGGCAATACCAATCTCCCACGTCTTTATTTTGCACCAAACTGCCGAGCAATTCGCCGAAAGTTGTAAAAATCGTCAGCTTGCGAATGTATCCAAAAGCCAGAAAGAGAAAAATGAGTCCGTTGATGAGGAGGAAAAGGAGAAAGAACCAGCTTTGTGTTAAAATGAGACAAAACAGGATCACGAAGGACGTATACGCTCCAGCGACTAAAAGCGTTCCTAATGTTAAGGAATCCATTTGTTTTTTTTTCTTCTTCTTCTCTATTCTTGACCTAATGCCTCGTAATAAAGGGTCCGATACGTAATATTCTGGTAAGCATTATAAACGGGATGGTGGATAAAGAGAAATAATAAAATCCATAAGAGGATCGATACCATATTTTTGTTTTCTTTGTTCTGAGTCAGAAGAGAAGAGATAATAATAAAGTAACTCATATTAATTAAAAAAATGGTTCGAAGGGATAAACCCAAATCTGATAAAGCGGAACGAAAATTGCTTCGAATGGAAGCAGCTCCTCCTAATCATGTAGGAGACCCAGTCGTTGACAACCCCCTTAACAATCACCCTCCAAGCAATCCATCTAACCATCCTCCTCCAATCCATGACAATCCTCCTAATAATGATAATGTAGGCAATATTCCCATGGACGTGGATGAGGAAATAATTCGTCGGCATAGGCGAGATCTCCTCAATTACGAAGAATACTACCCCGATCGAATGAAATCAGATAAGCGCTATGCCAAATTGGCTGACGGAAATGAGATTTATGCTAAGAATCGACAAGGAGATGAATTTTATATGCTGGATCCCGATGGAAATATTGTGTTTGCAAAACAAATCTCTCCCATCACCGGTAAAATAACCCCTGTCTATGCCGTCGATCATCTGAACCGTTCTATTTTACCCGTCGACGCCCAAAACCGTCCCGTGTATGGATTTGATAGTGATGGGGAACCCATGTTTCCCATGGAAAACGGAAAAATGGTGTATCTGTTCTACGGAGGAAAAGAATGGTATCCGGAAAATCCTCAGACCAAAGAACAAATCTATGCTTTAGACGAGCACCATCGACCCTATTTTGCCAAAGACGAGCATCAAAAGCCTTACTATGCTCGAAAACTCGATGTCAATCAATTCCCTATCGAATATGCCCCTCTCGATTCCAACGGTCAACGGATCTATATTCCCTTAGAGAACAATAAATTCCAATACCCGTTTAATCTCGTCACAAAACGACCGCTGTTTGAACTCTCTCCGGATCAGGACGAAATGTATTTCCGAAACAATACGCTAGGTGAATATTATCCCGTCAACGAATTCAACGATGAAATTTACGCTCGAGATCGTTTGCACAATGAAATGCCGGCTAGGAACATCGATGGAACCCCTTATTACGCTAAGAGAGCGAGTGGGGACGAATACTATCCCAAGCAACTCAACGGTCTCGAAACGTATATTCGAATTGGAAATAGGGACGAACCGGCCTTAGATGCTTTAGGAGGAGGCATTTATGCGAAAGATGAAAACTTGGACGAATATTATCCGAGAATTTACCACAACGACAATGACGAATAAAGCAAAACGATTACCAAAGGATCTTCGATGGCAAAAGATGAGTATTATGCAGTCGACAATCTTGGAAATCAACGATATAGAAAGGATCGAAGGGAATTTGAAACATATATTACCACTGACGATCCCAGTCTACTGTATGCCCTAGACAAATATAAAGTTCCCCATTATGCTAAAAAACCCGTGTATATCGGTGGAGAAAAAAAATTTGAGGAGTATTATGGAAAAATCAATAACTTGCCCGTCTTTCTAAAGTACCAGGGTTGAGAAATTTATGCCAAAGAGCATTCCGGGGCGGAGATGTATCCCAAAGATTTGTTTGGGAACGACATGATTGCTCGAGATGCCGACGGGCGGTATTATTATGCTAAAGATGAGACAGGAAATGAAAAATATCCCTTGTTGGCCGACGATACGGAACACAAGCCCGAATACATGTCTTACGCCCTCGATAAAAACGGTATTCCGTTCTATCCTATCAATTCTCAGGGTAAACCCATCTATCCTAAAAATGCTACAGGCGATGAATTTTATCAAATCCTTCACCCTTTCACTCAGCAAGTCATCTTTGGAAGAGATACCGATCAGAACCAAGTGTATGCGCGGAAAGCGGATGGAGGCGAAATTTACCCGGATAGCCGTCAATTCGCCATGACGAGGCTGAAAGAATTCTTTTATGCTCATGATAAGAACGGGGTCATTATTTACCCGGTCGATCAACACGGCAACGAACGATATTTAGTGACGGACAAAGGATCGTACGATCAATTGATGAAAGATCCGGCCGTGAAACGATACGCCAAAGATGCAGACAATAATGAAATCTATCCGGAAATTATTCATGCCGATAAGCGCATTACCCAAAAACCTTTAGGAAACCGGTACGCTCAAAATAAATTGGGTGAATATTACTACCCGGTCGATCGATACAATAACGAGTACATTGTCCAGTTCAAGAAAGTGAGTGAGGAACAAATCTTTGCGAGTGGATACCCCATCACGTGTGATCAAATCATCATTGTTCCCAATTTAAATGACAAGCCCTGGACGCCTGCGTTTATACGAGACCCTAGAATTGAACCCGAAAATTTGATAGGCTACTTGTACCGATCGCATTCGAAACCGATGGATTATTTGACCAATTTGAGATCTAAACGCGCTTCTCGACACGAGTTCCAACCCTATAAAGTTATATATAATAACTCGGAGGGTAAAGTGGTCGAGAAAGTGGAAAGCGGTCTTCCAGGACAGGAAGATCCAGTGGAAGAGGAAGAGAAAAAGAAGAAAAGAAAGAAGAAAATATATGCCAACCCGATACAGTCTGACGAAAATAATCATCAATCCACCACCAACTGGACTAAAATCATTCTTTCTATGATAGGTATCTTGGCCATACTTGCGTTCCTAATCTGCATTAATATACTGTTTAAAAACTAAAGTCGTGAGAGAAAGAAAAATATCTGAAACAATCCATTCTTAAAAAGATTGGGATGTCTTTTCAATCCAGTTGGTTGGAAAAAATTTTTCAGAGCTGGAAAAAAAAAAAAAAAAAAAAAAAAAAAAACTTTTTGTTAATTTTTATCATGTCTTCTAGACATGATAAAAATTAACTATCTACTCTTTTTGTCTAGGAATGATGTCTCACCCTTTCGAAAATTAGACCATGACTCACCCTTTCTAAAAATAAAATTCCAAGAAATAAATGAGTCATGGTGTATTTTTAGAAACATGGTGAGACATCATTGAAAACAAAAGGGGATAGTTAATTTTTATCATGTCTAGAAGACATGATAAAAATTAACAAAAAGTTTTTTTTTTTTTTTTTTTTTTTTTTAAATAGCTCTGAGAAATTTTTTCCAGCCGACTGGATTCACAAGTCATCACCATTTTTTTTAGGAATGAACTCTTTCTTATCTATTTAAGCATTTCGAGTTTTGCTTCAAATGTGTACGTGCTGTTGAAGAGGGACCCACCTAGATCTTAGTTGACTCATTCATGGGGAAGAAAAAAAAAGTATTCTATAACGTGTTGGATAATGTTGGAGGTAAGTCTCTTTCTTTTTCATTTTTTTCTAAAGATTTATGAATGACAAACGGAAAGGTTTCTTTCTTGTACTCTTGAAGGCGATGAAAATAAAACAAAGCTTCTTGGAAAGCACAATATTTGGTCCGACCTATATGTTTCGGACAAAACGATGAATATTCATGGTTCATTGGTATGGGCGCGGTATGAAACGCCTCCTTGTTCTTGGAGACGAAATTGAAATAAATAGGACGGGCCAGTATCTGGTACAAAACATTAATTTTCCAATAATGAGGGCAGTAAATGTTTTTATATCCTGCCATTAGAGCTACGAGAAACGGTTTTAATTGATCGTACGGCAAATGACCCTCATTCCATGAAAAGCCATGCGTTATATCCGCTAACGGTAAATGAACACTCGATACACTTTGTTTGGCGGAATATGATAATTCAGACCACGGTATGGGTGGTTCCACGTAGATAATGCCTTGGGAACGATCATGGGTGATATAAGCCACTTCTTTAATAATATAGTCGGAAAAGTCATCATTATAAGAAAGATTGATTTCTTTGGCGAGAGGATCACCATTCAATTCGAAACCTTCGAAATTGAGAACGATATAGGATTCCATGTTTTATTTTTATCGGTCATCTTGTTTCAGGAGAACATTGAATCTAAAATCCTCTACGGTTATCACATGAAAATCTCTCAATTTGCCTTTTAGATAGGTGGCTCCAACTAAGTGGATGGATTGAGTTCCATATTTTTTCTTTAATTGTTGGAAACAAATCCGCTCTGATACTTGTACTGCAATAGGTCCTAGACGTATCTTATCCTTGCGAGTGAACAGAGTTATATATTCTATACCCACTCGATGTTGACGAAACTTTTGTAGAAATTGTATTAAGGACCAAGATTGAAGACCCAAGGTCGATTTTAAATCTCTTTCCAAATCAAACGTGGCAGTATGGGAAATAAGAACAATATATCGAAAGGAGGGACCTATTTGTCGATTGAACCGTTCGGTGATTCGCCATGGAAGAAAGGTTGAATGATTCATTTTTTTTTTCAATTTAATTTAATATTTTTTTCTTCTTCTTCGGTTCGAAGGATTAAACAAGCATGGCAGAGTATTACGATATTTCTGTTTTGAAAACTATTCAATTACCGATTGATCGACTCATCCGATTCGTGATTGGGCAAAATCCTCAACTTGAAAACTATCAAGCGACGTACCGGTTTCTGAATTTATTTTTTGAGATTACGCCTCGACTCGTTCGAGATTTTCAATCACAGGCCGTTGCTCATATCCGTCACGTGTTAGATAATATGTCGCAATATGGACACCTATATCTTTTAATCGATCAGCAGCCCCTGTTTAATGCCCTGGAATGGAATGATGAAGAATTTATTTTATCGAATGAAGAAGTCTTAGACCCTATTCGCAAAATGGCCAGTCAGTTTTTTCCTAAAGATTCTACTCATTACCATATCACTTGCATCTATCTCTTATATTTTTACGCACTACTCGTGAATCCGAAATATACTTGGATCACAATGGATTATTTAATGCACGGCAATAAATATCATCAATATTTATTAGCTAAACATTCTCACGAAGAAAAGTAAAAATAAAATCATTAGACGAGAAATTTATTTTTGAAAAGATAAAGCAATATAATGGAATTTTATCCGAATCGATATGGTAGTGAATATTACAAATATCGAAAAAAAGATCCAGTCTTTGTGAAAAGTGAATATGGTCATGAAAGGTATGCCATTCACTCCCAAAAGGGGGAAATCTATCCCGACAAAGGTGATCCTTTCGCTAAAACCCGAGACGGCCTTCCATATTTGGCCAAAGATCGGAAAGGAAATGAAAAATATCCTCTACAACGTAAAAAATCCCTCGTTATTCAAATTCAAAACGAATTCGTTCTGGCCAAATACGCGGACGGAAAAGAACGATACCCGGTGGATTTTAGAGGGAACGAATATTATTTAGTGAAAAATGAAGAACCTTACGTCCTGAAAGATGCCCAAGGTGAAATCTACTTTGCTAAAACATGTAGTGGAAAAGTCCTCATTCCCTGGAATTATTTTGAACAGTACAAGTATCTTCTCTCAGAACATTATAAACGCACATGCGATGCTGCAGGAAACTGCGTTTATCAATCCACGGTACCCGTTGAAGAAATTCTTAAAAAGTTGTTTCCATGCCTCTGTTTGTGCTTAGCTGAAATACCTACAATGGCTTTTATTCTAGCAGCTACGTTAATGTCAATACCAGGACTGTAAGAACAACATTCTTATATATAGTCAGTGAGAAGAGAAAGAATGACTCGAAGCTGGCTGAGAAAAAATTCTATTAAAAAAAAAAAAAAAAAAATATCCCCTTTTTCTTCCGAAATTGATGTCTTCAATTTTCGAAAAATTGAAGACATCAATTTTCAGACTAAAAGTTTTTTTTTTTTTTTTTTTTTTTTTTAATCTTTAGAATTTTTTCTCAGCTGTTAGAAATTTTTCCAACCCGACTCGATCGACCGGACATCACCATGTTTTAAGATTGGACTCTCACTTATATATTTCAGCATTGCGAGTTTCACTTCACATGATTCTGTGTTTTTGAAGAAGAAACATCTTGAAATCTGGCTTTCTTCAGTCAACTTTTGTTTTTTCCAAGTCATTACACAATGAAATGTTGGGAACCTACCTCATGCATATGTAAAAAGGTTAGTAATTCTTGTCTTTTTTCAGATTTTTGATGATAACATTATCGTAATAAATAACTTGTCTTTTATGCTGAGACAGATCAATGGGTTCATCGTCCACTTTTAAATGTTTCGTGGTTGAGTGTTCTCCCTCTTCGTCGTCATGCTTTCGTTTGAGAGACGAATTCAATTCGGCATTTTCAAACTGAAGGGGTTCTACTATATCCAAAGAAGAGGAAATATTATTTTCGGCTGAAAAGGAACTGAAATCCATTTCGGTCCGTTTCAAATGTCCAAATTCATCATTGAAACGCATAATGAGTTCCGTTTCGTGGATGGAGGTGTCGCGCATCGTTTTCAAAAATTGTCGAATGGCCGATTTCAGTTCGTTAAAGGTTGTAACAGAACCGGGAATGATTTGTACATCGGCATACTGTTTGAATTGTGTAAAAATATCGGTCGAAGATAAAAATTCTTTTTTGAATTCTACTAATATTTCAGGTTCGGAACGGTAACCGATCACGCCGTCCTCCATGTTAATATTGTGGGCCAGATGCAGATAAATCATTAAAAAGAAACCTTTGTAGGAATCTTCGACGATAGAATCTTTGGTTTCGAGTAAATATTGATCCTGCATCACTTGTTCTGAGGTGAGGGATGGAGCATTTTTCGTAAACACGGCGTCAAAAGGAATTGCTACCACGCGATCATTAAACGCCTCTGTGGCCGTACACACTGGGAACGTATTGGTAGAAGCCATGAGTTTGGCACTGGGAATCGCTCCTACATTTTGCTCGTACAAATTCCGAAAACTGGTGGTCGAATTACCCGTGATTTCTTTCACGAGGTTTTCGTTTAATTTTCCCGACATTTCTTCAACAGTCACTACCCGACAACAAAATAACGAAGAGGCCAGTTCGGGTTGGGCTGATAGTCCTTGACCACTCGTCGTTTGTAAATTGACGGCTCGAATACCATGACTATAGCCTCCAAAGACCTTCGAGATCATTTGAAAGAATTTACTTTTTCCATTGCGCGTGTTGCCTTTCAAAATAAAAAATTTGCGACCGTAATTGGTCGCAATGAGAAGACTGGCCAGGACATCTAAAAGGTACATGAACAGATCGTATTCGAAACACGTATATTTACACATGTGCACATAAAAATGAAGCATGCTTTGAATGAGCGGGTTGGTTTCTAGTTTGTCATGAAACTCGCGCACTTTTTCCCGCAGCGTATCCAGTAAATCGTCCGTGAGGTCGAGAAAACAGCTTTTCAGGTATTGTAGAAAAAATTTCCGGTCGGTTAATAAACGATAGATGGCTATCAAATCCGGATCGTGACGAAATTGCATCAACTCGTGTCGACTAAAATTGATGCCCAAACGTCGATCCGATAGGTAAAATTCTGGAACCGTCCCTCCTTCATGACCCGTCAAGAGATTCAGAACCCCATCGTGGGTTCGAATATGCCATTTATGTCGATCCATTTGAATGATTTTACGATCAATGTTGGTTCGACTCAGAATGGACGAGACTACATAATTAATGTTGACCTGTTTCATAATGTCTGTGAAAGGACACATGTTTTTAGTTTTATCGGCAAACTGATTCCGAGCATAGGCCTGAATGGAGGACCAGATGGCATTCATCAGGTTTAGAATTTCTATCTGGTGGGGCACTTCTTGCCAGTACTCGTGGATATTATTCCACATATAGCGTTGAGGTTTCTTACAGGAATTGTGCATGGTAATGACGAGAATCGGAAAATATCGCTCTTGAATTCGATGAATTTGTTCCACGAGCTGATCTCCAGACACCGAATATAAAATAACGCCTTTCATGGTTTTGATAATAGCTTCCAGTTTATCTTTAAATTTGTAAATTTTAGGATTGAGATTCGAGCCACAAAAGAGGATCGTGTCGAGAGTAAAATCTTGGGAAATGATATCTATAATTTTACTGTTGATTTTTTCCACAGAATCTATGAGTTCGTGAGATTCTAATATCGTACGCAAATGGGATGCGAGTGTATGGGAGGACATTCGTAAATGTTGACACAAGGCACAAAAGACAGGTAAAAAATAGTAACCTTGATTGTACTGCATAATCGTACGAAGGGGATTGGGATCGGAATGCAAACTAGGATTGTCTAACTTGAGAGCTTGATTCACCGTCTGGAATACATCGTTTTCGATGACGATAGAATTTTGACTTTCCCGGTACCATCGTTTTAGAGCCCGGTTATTCGATTCAAAGTCTGAAATCACAAACCCGTTAAACTTGATAAAGTAAAACGTTTTTAACCAATGATGACCTTCGGTTCCAAAATCCTTCCCTTTGTAAATATACATCGGGGTTTTTAGTTTATACACAAATGTAGCCACTTTTTCATCGTCGGGTCCAGCTTCCTCATCTTTGCTAATAAGCGTGGGATACGATACTCGATACAAAGGATCGTACAGTGTCACCACAGGCATCATATATTCATAAAGTTGTTTTTGAATATCCATTGGCTGGAGGTGGAGCAGTTTACGAAAAAAGGAATTGGTATTATCCTTGCGACGTTTAAATTTTTATTGAATGCCTAACAATCGCATGCTGAAAGCATTGGGATTGGTCAAATCTAAACGCCAGGTGGTTTGTTCGTCTACATAAATAATCAGCATGGGTTCGTATTTATTCGTATAGGGCTTGGAGGAATTCACAAGCGTCGCATTCGCTAAAACGTCCAACTGGAAAATAAATTCAGATGTTTCGTGATAGAACCGGGGTTGAAGTTGGCTGCAGAATTGAATATAATCATCATGAGCGATCGAGATTTCCGGCAAATGGACATGAATACCACCTCCTGGACGAACAGCCACAATAAAAGTAAAATGCTTAAGGGATAAAAAGTAAAATTTTAAGGTTGAGAGAATAACAGAATCTACATAATCGTAGAGCATAGATGAAGGAAGGGATGCATCGCATTCGGTTTTAATATCAATATCTAGGATAAGGGAATGATGGGTCGTCGAGCAAAGATCCATCGTTAAAAAAAGATTTTCGGCAGACGTTCGAGTATAAAATCGAGAAAATTGTGCGTAGTCTTTTCGGTTACAGTAAAAGATTCCTCCCGACATCTGGTAGAAAATGTAAGCATCGTTGGGCGCATCTCCAACCGAATTAATCCTTGTTAAATAATGGAGGCTCTGCGACATGATTATATATCTTTAACTTGATTAATATTTCTTAAAAAAATACAAGCAATGCTTTGTAAGTAAATATCCTATAAAATCTCCACGTGCTCCTCTAAAGGATAAATAAACTGAGCACTTTTACCTTCATAAAGTCTGTTCCTATATACTGTTGAATTCACGGCACAGAATGATTTAAAGTGAAATTCGTTTAGCACGTCTTAAATAGATAAACCAGAGTTCTTTCTAGGCAGAGCTCAGAAAAAATTCTAAAGTAGATATTAAAAAAAAAAAAAAAAAAAAAAAAAAAAAAAAAAAAAAAAAACCTTTTTGTTAATTTTTATCATGTCTTTAGACATGATAAAAATTAACTACCTTCCCCTTTTGTCTGGGAATGTTGTCTCACACTTTCGGAAAATAGAACATGACTCATCCTTTCTAAAAATAGAACTCCAATAAAAGAATGGGTCAAGATCTATTTTTTAGAGAGTGAGACATCCTTCCCTGACAAAAAGAGGGGACAGTTAATTTTTATCATGTCTAAAAGACATGATAAAAATTAACAAAAAGTTTTTTTTTTTTAATATGTATTTCAGATTATCTGAGAACTTTTTCCCAGCCAGCTTTTACTTTTCTAGACATAAACGTCCTTGTTTATGTCCTTGAATGACGTCATCTCTCATGTATATATAAAGCGTGTAAGTTGGCTCTGTAGACTTATTCCTTTCGAGGAAGAAGGCGAGATAAAGTAAGCTCTGTCATGGATAATGAAAAGTATTACAATGTTTCGGATTATGTGGAAGCGTATGGAAATGTTTATAGACAATATTATTTTATAGCTTATCGTTTCAAACTACCCATCTTCCATGTCGATACTTTGAAACATTTTAGCCCGGGTCTCGTTCGAGCACCTTGCATTCTCGTGGTCAGTGAAAATCGACTCATTTTCCAAGGAGAAAATTTAGACAAAGACTATCCGTTTCCTCATGGGTCTTTAGTCTTTTGCGTGCATGGAACAAAAGAGGATCCTCGTTGGATTAACGTCTCTAGAGATACGACCGATCAGTTTTTACAAAGTTTATTTTCCTCTCGAGATTTTATCAAGGTCTCCTATGAAAATAATACCTTATTTGTTTGTTCGACCATCAATCCGTTTTCCTTGTTCTGGAAAGTACTTCCTCGCAATATGGCTTTTCGCGCCTTAAGCGATCTGACGATGACCTACATAAAAAGAGAACCTTTCCAGTTAGAGCATTGCATGCACCTCCGATTTTTCAAACGAAATACGCACGTCTGGGAATCGTGGTCCAACTGGTATCACTATTTACATCCCATGTTCATCCTCCACTTCATACATTTAACGGGACAAGCTGCGAGTGCTCAATTGGCTGCCAAACTTCATAAATTGTGGAAACGCTCCCTTCCACCTTACTTCATACGGATTCTATTCCATCGGACTTTTATACTTGTGAAATTACTTTTGACGACACGAAATTAACCGGTGTTTGGTTTGTCGTTTTGAATATGTCTTTAGTGATGTATGTTTCGCCCATGATTGCATCATTCCATCATGAAACGTTCCTCGACGTGAATCGTGAACAATGTAATTATTGGCTACCGTTTTACCGAAATAATGAATTATGGACCCGATAAGGATTTAAAATATACGTTTCCCACTTTAGAAAGAATCGTCGCTACTTGAAAGAAGTCATGATTTGGTTATCGTCCCGCTCCGAAGAAAAATATCAATATATGTTGCTCGATTTGAACAAAGTAGCCTACCTTTTAATGATTTAAAAAAAGCAAAAAGAAAAGAATGTTACGAGAACTGGTTCGATGTCTTATTCAATACCAGTCCGACCCCACTTTTATATCTTTAAATGTTGTCGATGGTCTCAAACAAAATCTTCGAGACGACGTGATCGATGCTTTTCTCCTGAGTCGACCTTTACTCCATCTCTATCCTCAACTGTATAAAAAGAGTTCGAGCATCATCGATTTCTTGTTTCGCATTTCGGGCTTGCATTTGGAAGAGATTGTTCCGATGGAATCGCAGGACCTGGAAAACAAAATCGCTTCTTTGGAAACTCAATTGGAGGCAGATCGGAAAGCTTTTGAGAAACAAATCGAGACGCTCCAACAAGAGCACCGGAACGAAATGCGTTATTTTCTAGCAGAAAAAGAACAATATGTGAATACCGCTCGATTCGGAAAAGAGCATTCAGTCGTGGATTTGCAACGACAATCGGAACGCCTTACATGGGAGAAAGAAACCCTGCAAACTGAGTTGGAGCAGCTGAAACGGAATCACGAAACCTTACAAACTCAGTGGGAGCAATTGAAACGAGATCACGAAACCTTACAGACACAAATTCGAACGCATGAGTCTGAAAAAATACAATGGCAGAGGCAAATAGTAGAACAACAACAACAACAACAACAACAACAATTGAATAATAATAATAATAATAATAATAATATCGAGTTTCCAAACCGTTTGATGAACGAATGGCAAATGCTCCACCAACGCTACGAAACAGTACTTGAAGAATGGATGCAACGAACGGAAAGTTTAATCCGCTCTTTGCAAATGGCTTTACAAGAAACGATCGAGCAACTGAAACTTCCTCCTTCTTCTACAACTACGATCATTGAAACTTTACCGCTCGAATCGCCTCCTTCTCAGCAGCTCATGATCGAGTCGTCGCGATCTAAATTAGAGCAATTACAAGAAACCCTCGACCAGTTTTTAACATCGTATCAATCGGAACAAAAACAGCACGTCCAGCAATTGAACGAGGAACTGAAAGGACAATTGACCCTTTGTCAAAACGAAAAACGGATATTGGAAAAGCAGTTGGAGCAGGGTCAGAAAGAACGAACTGACCTCCTGCAAAAATGGAAAATCGAGTCCGAAACACATTTCCAGGAAGGTATTCAACGCGTTCTTGACACGCTGCAAAAGAAAAATCCTCATATCGAGACGATTCTTCGAGACGAAATGGCTAAACAAATGAAGGAGTTCCACAAAACGCAGTTTATGACGTTTTTACAGACGATCCTTCCCCCCTCATTTTGGAAACCTTTAGGTGCGAACCAAGATTGGAAAACGTTTTTCTTCCAGCAAATTCAAACGTATATCCAGTATTTACAAAATTGGCAAACCCAGCTTTTGAACCAATTAACACTTCTCGGGAATGCTTTAAATCAATCGCTAACGCCCGACAATTTAGCTCATACCATTCTTCACAGTCTCCCTTCTTCCTCTAAAAGCATGATGGAAGACACGACCCTCTTGCAACGATTGCACGATCTTCAACAATCGATTGAGAACCAGAACGAAGCGAAGGAGGTCCTACAACAAATCCAAGCTCAACTCCATCGGGATCGTAGCCAAGAACATAAAAAATTACAGCAGAGTCTTGAACATGAAAAACGGCAACGCGTCGCTTTGGAAAAGAAACTGGAGGTCCTGAAAACGAATTTGGTAACTCTGATACGGACTAAATGGAATGCGTATTTTGGGGCCACGGATTACGATCAGATTCTCTCGGAACTCGAAAAAGTATTCCATTTCAAAGAAAATCTAGAGAGGACCCTCGAAACGCAATTGGCGCAACTGAAAGGTCATTTTCCCGAAATACCGGTCGTTCAATTCGATAATTTGGCGTCGGGCATGATCGAATGGGCTCGACAGGTCGAGAATCGCAACAATTGTGAAGTCGAGCTCCGTAAAACCAAAGAACAACTTTTCGAATTGAAACAGAAACTCGATCAAGTCGAAAGTAATTATACGAAATGTAATGAGTACCTCCTCTACGCCAAAACGAAATTAACCACGTTCCTAAAAACGATCCTTCAGAATGATCCTAGTGATCAAAGAGAAGATTGGCCGCAAGCTGTTGTCCATCAACTCCAAAACGTGATTCACGAGCATCGACAATTTCAAGATCTCGTTTATAAACAAATTGTCACGCTTCGAGCCCAGTTTCCGAACATACCGGATCCCATTGAAGAATTGGCGAATTCGGTGATTTTATATTTCGAGCAGGAACGAGACCTATATCGACGGCAGTTGGAGGAACGTCCTCACATCACCGAAGTGAAAGAACCCACTACTGTACCGGCCATTACGTATCCTACGGATCAAGTGGAGGAATTACAGCGGGAAGTGAAAGATTTACAAAACCAACTGGAAGTGTCTCGGTCTCGAAACCAAACTTTAGAAAACCAACTGGGTAAAGCTCTCGTAGCTCCGCAGGATGTAGAAATGTCCGATACTTCGAAATATAAACGAAAGCACGTATCGACGGTCGACGAAGACTATGTAAGAGGTCTGTCATTGGATTTACAAGAGGCCAAACACGCTTTAGATCGATGTCTGGACGAAAAAGCCCACTTGCAAAAGGAATTGGAACACATTAAAACCGAACCAACCCCTTCTCCCTCCGTATCGTCCGATTTCAAAATGCTCAGCGACCTGTTTTATCAATTATACGTGTCCTATTTTCGATTACGATTTGATGTCGTGTACGGAAAAACCGTTTTTTCGTCGGAGGAATATATTAGATCCGTGCTGAATAAATTGGATTTCGTGGATCGAAGCATTCGATCCAATATGACTGTGAAAGAATGGACCGATGTTTTATTGCAATACATCAAGTGGGACGTACAAACTCTGACAGGAGGGTTAGATTGGCAGGGGTCGCATACAGCCTACATTAAAGATGAATTCTTAACCTATTGCATGAATCAAACGATTGAAATCATTGACCGGTACGCGAAAGAATTGAGGAAACAGACCGAGATGTTTAGAAGTCCATAAAATAATAATAAAGGGGAACTATGGAATATTCAGAGTTAATCGATCGTATTCTTGCGCACCCGATTTTAAAAGCGGGGATTGACGAAATCGTTGAAAATAACCCGAGAACGTTAAACCTCGTGAGCCGGGAATGGAAAAATATATTAGCCAACAATCCTCAGTTTCAAGATTTTCAAGCTAAAGCGATCCCGTTCCAGCATCCCGTAGAAAAAGGTTATATTCAGATTGAAAATATTAAAGATTTTAATCATCATTATAATATTCTCGTAGCGGGGTATTGGGTTCTCTGCGCTACTAATTATAAGAGGAATCTGAATGCCCATTCTTTCATATGTAAACTCTGTCCTCCTCTGGTGGACATTACCAAAGCCGTGGCCGCCGATCATTCCCAAATGCTGATTTCAGAACAATGTCGGTTCTTCATTGAAAAATGTAGACCTTCTCTCTGTAAAGCGTGTCGGCAAATGAGTCAACGAAATGATCTGAATTCTCAGATGTCTCAAAATCAATGGTGTTTACGCAAAACCAAAGTGTTTGATGGAACGACCCTTTTAAACGTGTTTCAAGAAACCCTGGACCAAGAATTTGTGAATAACGATATGTTTATTGGTATTTTAAATATTAAAATTAATTCGCGGTACTTTTACGAAACGGACGCTTTGTATTGTAGAGTAGGAGGCATTTGTAGAGATATGATTCTCTTTCAAGAAGATGCTCTGAATATGATCGAAAAACCCGTGTTTCAGTTAAATATTTTAGAACCTTCTTAGAGAAATATTATTAACGAAACCATTTCCACTACCTTCGATAAAGAGAAAATCAAAACTGAAAAGGTGGATCCAGACCAGGTTCCCATCAAAAGCAAGATCAATCCAGATCTGTGCAAACCATTCAAGAAAGAGAAGCCTAAGAAGGAGGCTGAGGATGTAAAAGGCAATGAGGATCCAGTCTATTTAGGTGAGGTTTCTGCCAGTTCTATGAAGAACAAGTTTAGTAAATTTGCGTATAAACCGTACGCTCTCAGGTCTCGTCGTGATCTGGATTAGAAGTTAAAAAAAAAAAAACTTTTTGTTAATTTTTATCATGTCTTTAGACACGATAAAAATTAACTACTCTCCCCTTTTTGTCTGGGAATGTTGTCTCACTCTTTCGAAAAATAAACCGTGACTCATTCTTGGAATGATTGCCATTAGAAAGGATGAGTTATAGTCTATTTTTAGAAAGTGTGAGACAACATTCCCAGACAAAAAGGGAAGGGGGTTGTTAATTTTTATCATGTCTAAAAACATGATAAAAATTAACAATTTTTTTTTTTTTTTTTTTTTTTTTTTAGATCTTAAAAATTTTTTCCAGCCGACTCGATCAACAAGACCATCATTTTTTTTCAAGAATGTGTTCTCACTTAACTATTTAAGCCATTCAAGTTTCATTTCAGATCGTTTAATGCTGTGGTCTGTGTACAAGCTTCTACATGATGAAAACAGATTCTGTGTCAAGGTATATTGCCATTTTTTTTTTTTTTTCCTTTTTTACATAATAGAAATTTTTCTGTACTGACTTTTTAACCCCCCAACCAAATCAATTTTTTTCTCCAAACTTTTTCGCATTTAGCAAGTTAGGAACCGCGTATCAGAAAACTGCATGGCATTTTTCATAATGAGATTATCGGGCAAATCCTTTCTCGTCAATTGTTTATTTAAAGCCGTTTCTTTGGGATACGTGATGCATTTGGATTGATAGAGATACGAAGATCCTGTTTCTTCTCCCATCACAACAATCGGTTCAGGGTGACAAATATCTTCTAACGTATAAAACCCAACCCCTTTCTTGTACGCGACATTCGAAATGACGGTTTCGGGAACGAGGTCTAAATTGGGTAGTTTATGAAAATCGAATAAACAATGCGCCAGCAGGAAATTGTAAAAAGGAGAGAATTCCGTTTTAGGGTCGACAAAGAGACCTCCATTCGCCATGTCGCATACCTTTATCTTGTCGAAGAGCGTCGCTACATTTGAATTATTAATATAGTGGTATAAACCGCAAAGACGTTGCTGAAGCGTGCTCTTGAAATGAACCATCATTTCTTCTTGCATCTTCGTGGTATTGTTCACGCCTAAACCAATTTCGTTCGTGTTGCCAACACTTAAATTCCGTAGCAGTTCGTAATGGAAACGCCGATCAAACACATCCATGGCGTTATTGCGTTTCAAGTCGGTCGGGTCTTGAGAATACAGGTGGTTGATATAGTGCTCGATGCACGGGTTGAGTTTAAATGTGAGATCGTCCAACTGGACGTCGTGTAAATCGGGTCGGAAATGTTTATCCAGGAACTCGCGCGTCGGTAAAATGACAGTATTTTTCGGAAACGAGAAATTTTCCTTCACAATCAGGAAAGGTCCAACGACCTTGGTATGCGATTCCGATTCCATTCGATGATAATAAATTTGCAATCCATAAGGATTTCGAAGATGGTTCAGGCAGAGAATATTCCGAAACGCCGAAATATTGTCCGACCCACAAGGAATTTTTCGATTACTAAAAATACAATTGGATTCGTTCATTGTCTTGGTTTCTGAAAATCTGGCAAGGGTCAAGAGACATGCGATTTTTTAACAAGTCTGGAGGCAAAGTCGCTAAACAATTTAAACGATTCGACATTCCTGTCAAACGAGCAGGGGAGGTCGCTAAAGTCGTCGCGAAGAATAAACCCCTTCAAAAAGCTTTTGATAAAGTGTTTAGTAAGAAAGCTCTTCTGACCGCAGGAGGGGTGACGGCCGTCGCGCTCGGTTCTCAATATGTCAACCAATACATTCGGGACAATTCGGGCTGTTTTCTCTACAACGGAGGGGACATGGTTTGTAAACTTAAAGAACTGAGTTGTTGTCAACCCGAACCTGTTCACGGGATCGAATCGTGCACGGGATTTCCTATTCAGCAATGGAATGCGTGTGAAGGGTACGACAACGAGAAAGAGGATACGTGTTGTCGATTATGTGATTGTCAATATCACGATTGTACACCGACGCAAGAATTGAAATGCCGTCGACCCACGATCGGAGAAGCTTTAACGCATTTCAGTCAAGACGTGACAGGTTCCATCACGAGTGGTATTTTAGATGTTTTTGGTAATATACCGTACCTAAAACCAATCTTGTTGGGAATCGTTCTTGTCATCATCGGCCTTATTATTTGGAAATTCGTATAAGAAAAGATGGATATCGTTACACTTCAATCCTTAAAAACTCCTATCGATCACCTTCTTCATCATAAATATCGTCCTCGACTGAATACCGTGGTACCTCAATATATCAAATTTCATAAATTTCCGCCCTTCACGAGCCTCGTCACGCTCGAACTGGTGCGCGATCCAGAAGTACGGGAAGCGGTGCGAGACTATATTCAAACGCTGTTTCGAGAAAAAGAGAAATACGGCTATTTGTATTTTTTGAGTGAACAAAACCTCGTACTTCCATTTACAATTCAATGGAATACAGAATTGGTCGTGGATCCACTGAACTTTTTTACTATCATTACGGAAATAGATCAGATAGCCGACCAGTTCGCTCAACGGGGAGATATGACGTACGAAATAACTCGCGTTGAAATAGTCTATTTTTTAGTGTTGATTGTGAATATTCAACTCAATTGGATCACGGTCGATTATTTGCTACGATGTAATCAGATGTATGATTACTTGATTGCTGCTCCTAATCGAATCTTGACCAATTCCGAAATGGAAAAGAATACAATATGATCTCGAAGTTACGAAATGCTTCTTCTTCAACCCTCCTGAGCGATCTGAAGTAAAACTTGAAATGTTTAAATAGATAAGCGAGAGCCCATTCTAGAAAGAATTTTGAGATGTCTTGCCAATCGAGTCGGCTAGGAAAAATTTCTGAGAGCCCAGAAAAATTTCTGTAGATGAAAAAAAAAAAAAAAACTTTTTGTTAATTTTTATCATGTCTTTAAGACATGATAAAAATTAACTCTCTCTTCTTTTTGGCTGGGAAGGATGTCTCACCGTTTCGAAAAACAAACCAGAATGAGTCACGGTTTGTTTTTCGAAACGGTGAGACATCCTTCCCAGCCAAAAAGAAGAGAGAGTTAATTTTTATCATGTCTTAAAGACATGATAAAAATTAACAAAAAGTTTTTTTTTTTTTTTTTTTTAAAGCTCTCAGAAATTTTTTCCAGCCGACTCGATTCACAAGACATTTCAAGATGACGTCATCGTTTCAAGAATTGTGTATATCAGTGGATAACTTTCGCACTTCTTGTGAGTTGAGTTCCTAGCTGAGCTAAGGGAATCACCATTTCTCAATCTACAGATATTTGTTTCGTTTTTTTTCTCTTTACAACAGAACACATGGAGAGGAAACTGGTCGTTCCATAAATTCAATTCTTAACCGGACAATATCGAGAAATTTTCGAGCTTCCCGACTCAGGCGAATGACGATCGGGGACGATGAATTTCTTGGTACAATGATACCTTCTTCTTCTTCGGTTTCGACCGTTTCGGCCGAAAAGCATATTTTATGTCGAGCCAAAGTTAGAGCCAATTGAAAGAGTTTCAGATTGCCGTACCTGATTTCTGGATCCGTGGAACGATTCTGATGATAAAATTCCAGCCATGATTGAACCAGGTAAGGTAGATGAGCATAGGGTTTAGCAAGTGGAACTGGTTTTTCTTCTTCGATTTTGGTCAGACACCATAAATCATGAGGAATGGAAGCATATCGAACTCGGTGAAGCGCATGCTGACAATCGTATTCGTAACTCTCGAGAAACGTCAATTCGCTCACATCTGTGACGGGATGGAACAGACACGCTGTGTTTCTATTAGCAGGTTGTTTCGGATGAGATTCGAGCATGACATAACTTAAACATAAGAAAGCCCTTTTGTATTCAAACCCGATGATCGTCGAACAGAGTACGACCGGTTGAAGTGGATACGTGGTTTCTGGTTCGTAAAGAATAGGAATCCAGTGCACGGTCGTGGGGATGGCTTGATATTCCATGTACCGCTGATACGGTGATCGAACATATAAAATCGTTTCCGGTTCAGAACCGTTGACGACGAGTCCAATGCATTTCCCGTTAGGATTCGATCGAGTAGCATTTTCGAACCCGATTTGAAACGGGTATTCGATCAAGAGTCCGACCTTCTCAAGCGAATTTCTCTGATCGTACGTATTCAAAATATCTTGGACAATATATTGAGGATGGTGCTGATACGTCCATTGTTTTTGAATGAGCGCCGTACTCTTTTTGTACTCAATGGGAAACGGGATGGGTTTCTCAGGATTCACGGACGGTAAAAATTCAATAAAGGAAGACGGAAAAGCCGTTCGCGTTTTCAGAGGATCGTAATAAACGTCCGGTCGATCTTTCCATTCGTTGATGAAATTATGGACGAGGTCATTCTCGTGATGGACCTGGTTGGACAAAAAACAAAGACGATACCTTTTCCCTCCGTCATCTTCTGGTAAATGTAATCTGGGCCCGTTATCATCATCAAAGTAATGTCCTCCTGGATACGGTATATCCCATTCGTCTAAATATAGAATTGTATGATTATTTTGGGAGCGGTACACGTTTTCGAACACGGGATTTTGTAAATACCGTTCGATCGTTTTAGGATCTTTCACAAAAAATGGTGTGGCGAAAAGTTTGAAAAGATTGTGGGAGGATTCCGATGAATTCGGGATCGTGTAGAAAATGACCCGTTCGTTTTCTAAAAGAAGGATCCATGATGCATTGCGTTGAAGAAAAACGGTACACGACAAGTCCGACATTTTACAATAGGCGGCTAGGGCGAGAACGAGTGGTTTCGGACTCGGGACGACTTTATCGAAATGAGCGAGTTTTCGAATCACAGAAGGTTGAAGCCGCATATGGGCTAAGGGAAAAAAATCGTATCTTGAATCACATTGAATCCTCCTAAATGCAAGCCATGAAATTGGCTGTAAAGTGTAACGTATTTATGAATATTCATTATCCTTTGTTTTTAAGAGGGTCGGATTAAAAAAAGAAGAAAATAGACATCTGAGAAAGTATCCGCAAGTGGAAAAGCTTACGATGAGCCGATTTTATAGTTGGCGTAGTATCCGAACTGACATTCGCTAAGGGGTCTAATAAAATCTAAAATCCATGGCTAGAGAATAGATGGGGAAAATCTTTTATGCTTCTGATAAAAACCGCTCGTTGTAAATCCAGAATCCATTGGTTAGAACAGATGCGGGAAATGTAT
This sequence comes from Stegodyphus dumicola, assembly GCF_044657685.1. Lineage (NCBI taxonomy): Eukaryota > Metazoa > Arthropoda > Arachnida > Araneae > Eresidae > Stegodyphus > Stegodyphus dumicola. The sequence continues at coordinate 101,463,896 of NC_140774.1, read as the reverse complement.
TTGGAATTCTAATAAACAGACCAAACTGCCTTGAGTATCTGCAAGTAAAAAATCTTACGATGAGTCAAATTTATAGTTGAAGTAGAATCTTGGATCCATTAAGGATATTGATAGAACTTGTATGTAATTAGAGAGAAAGGAATGAACAAGATAAAATGAGTTATGAATCATTTCTCCGATCCGTTTTTGGATCTAATTATAAGACATTTATGCCTTTTATTCATACTATTCAGCTTTACTGTTTATTTGTCATTACATTAGTAATTTGTCTGACCATCTACATGATTTATGAAACACAGCAAGATAAATAATAGGAAAACTATGTTCCCCCTTCATGGTATTTGTTTTTCAGACATATATATTATGGATTAAGTTATTTCTTTATCAATAGCGTCAGATCCTGGCACCCATTCAAAAAATCATTAATAATAATTTAATATCATTAATAAAATTTTGAAACCTTCTAGTATAAACCTTTTTATCAAATTTTTAGTAAAATAAAAAAGATCCTAAAATCCTTACCTTTTAAATCTAGTGTGTCCCATAGGACAAACCGGTTTGTCCTATGGGACACACTACATTTAAAAGGTAAGGATTTTAGGATCTTTGTTATTTTACGGTCAAGGAAAATTTAAAAGTTTTATGGAATCCTTATATTTTTTTTAATCAATTTACTTTTTAGGTACCAAAAAAGGATTAGATTAAAAAATATAAGACGAAGTGAAAAATAATAGATAATAATTAATAATGAAGGGTAGGAATCAAGATGGATACTGAGGAACCTACAACTTTATCTGAAAGGAAAAGAAAAAGAAAAGCATATTTGAAACATTATTGGTCACTGGAACGAGTAAAAGAAGCAAATCGATGGAGAAAACGAGAAAGGCGAAAAGATCCAAACGTTCGATTCAAAGAAAAAGAATACCAACGAATGAGACGATGGAAATGTTGGGATACCTAAACATAGACATAAGCCTGACAATACAGTATTCAAACAATGTCCGTCGATGGAGGAATGTCAAAATATCATTAAACGTATGAATATTTCGGAAGGAACACGAGCTAAGTATGAATTTTATTTTAATGAATTCTATGATTGGTATCAAAAACATGGTGACGGTATAAAATATCATTATAAAAGAGCACTAGAGATATGTGAAAAGTATCTGACTGAGGAAAAGAGGAAATCGTATAATAAAATAAAAAATAAAATCGTGTTTTTATACCATTTGCTCGGTGAAAAAAGGGAGCGCTCGAAACAAATTCATATTAAAAGATGTCAAGGTCCTCTTCTTACATTAAATGATCTCAAAAAACTTAGAAAAATAGTTATAGATCGCTATGAATATGAAGAGATGGCTTTATTTATTCTTGTCATTCTTGAAACTGACTTAAAAGCAAACGAAATTTTAAAACTTCTGAACGAAACAGATCTTCGACGACATTATGCAGAAAAGAAATTGGCATCGTCCAATATATGGGATCAACGTAATCGGTTTTTATATGAATTTTTAGCTTGGGTTATTGCCGGCCCACTTTTCCCTCGATCATTAGATGGTTGCTTAAGAAAATTAAAACATTCTTTCGAAAGTATTTTCCGTATCGACCCTTTAATCCTTCCTATACCATCATTAAACGTTCCATGAAAATTGCAAAATATCGTAAATATATACGAGAAGAAGCTAAAAAAGAGATGAAATCAGTGTAACTAATGGGAATCAAGATGAATATTGAGGCATCTACAATTTTGTCTGAAAGGAAAAGGAAAAGAAAAGCGTATATGAAATGGTATTGGTCACAGGAAAAAGTAAAAGAAGCAAATCGATTGAGATCTCGAGAAAGGCGAAAAGATCCAAATGGTAGAACTCAAAACACTTAGATAGATTCAAAAAATAGGATAATCATTTCTTTCTAGTAAAACAAAAAATAATATAGAAGGAAAAATCTCTTACCTTTATTGAAGCATTTGTCGTAACGTAAAAGCTGCGTTGAAAGATGTTACCTCTTCAGCAGTACAGACTGATCTGTAGGGAATGTCGGATTGTTTAAATAGATAAGTGAGAGTCTGGATAATTAAAAAACCACAAGGATCAAGTCGATCGAATTGGTAGGAAAAATTTTCTGTAAACTTAAAAAAAATCCCCCTTTTCGTCTGAAATTGATGTCTTCAATTTTTCGAAATTGTGAGACATCATTTTCGGACAAAAAGGGGGGGGTGATTTTTAATTACACCCAATGTAAGATAGAGTCACGGTTTGTTTTTTCAAAAAATTTGAGACATTTTTTTTTCAACTTACTCAATTGATTTGGTCCTTACATTTTTTAATGATCCAGTTCATTACGGATCCCGATAAAACCGAGCTATATTCCTATGCACACACTGAGGTTTTCCTTGAATCATAGCCTTTACTTGTGGAAATTGACACATGCATTCATGCTGATTGAACCCCCTATAGATAAATGTACCATTTTGACAAAAGTCTTTCGCCAATTCTCCACAATCCGGTCCATTGTAAAAAGCTGGATCCGTACAGTAACACGACCACTGATAGAATCCATTTTTTTCGGTAAGAATAATCATACCTCCTTTTTCAGTTTGACACGGGTAAGGATTCAGTTTGGGCATACAGAGTCCTCGAACACATTGCATTTCTTCCCCGTTTGTGCAAAGAAAATCACATGTATCCACACACCAGATTTTTTCTCGTCGACAATCTTTAAGCGGTATAGATTCGTTCATGGGGATGGAAGCCGATTCTATGACAGAAGTAGGAAAGAAAAATAGAAAGAGACCAAACATCATCAAGAATATATACATTTCAGCCATCTTTTTTTCATTTGGAAAAAAACAAAGGATAAGGATATGGAAAGACGAGTTGATCAACACGAAGAACGTCGATCTTGTCGTCAAACGGCTCTTCAGTCTAAAATTAATACTTGGCGAGATGCTTGTACGGCATGCTTTAAAATTATGGATGATTGTGCCACGATCGATTTTAAAAAATTCCATTTCATATTTGAACGATGGGTCTCGATTCTCAATCGTATCTTGGAAAATCCACTTCGTCGATTGGACCGTTACGAAATGTCCATGTATTATTGTGAAGAGCCAGGAGGACCCAAAGAGGTTATTCAGTTATATATTAATGAAACCGAAACCGAGGAAGGAAAAATTCCCGTCTACGTTATTTTTAATCTTTTCCAGTTTATTAAAATTCATCGCAATTACTGCTTAAACTATTCCACTTCGAACAAGATGCTAGTAGATCAAAACAGGGGCACGATCAATATGAACACCTATTATGCTAATCAGGTCAATGTAGATCAAACTCGATTTTATCGTAATGAAACGACATGGCAATTATTATTCATTTTTACTTTACATGCCTTGGCTCATTTAGATGTGTTTGATTTATACGATCACGCTTACTATGATACACACCAGCACGTTCGAGATTCAGTTTTCTTCCGATTATATTTCTATGGACAAGTCATTTGGGGAATATAAAGCAAAAAAAAAAAAATGTCTTATCCTTCCAAAGTTCCTATTGAGTATGTTCAAAAAGTGTTAGAAGAGAAATTAAATCGAAACGTGCATCGTTCTGAATTGACAGGGACATGTTCGTTGGGGCACGTTTTATTCGACTTGTCTCATTTACAAAAATTTTTTCCCGCTATAGTCCAGAAGAGTTTATAAAGTTTCGAGACGATAAATTTATAATCATTCCGGGAAATTACTGGTATGACGCTATGAGTGAAGAACCTCGTGTCCAAGACTATGTAAAACGTTTCTTAAACCGTAATAAAGTAGAAATAAATCCAAATATGCGGCGTCGATCTCAACGTCAACGTTCTAGAAGTCGATCTCAAAGTCCAACGAGAGTCCGAACACGATCTCAAAGTCCAACAAGAGTCCGAAGGCGATCTCCAAGTCCAACAAGAGTAAGAAATCGATCCCGAAGTCCCTCTTCGAGTATAGATATACCCATTCGGCATTACTTGGCTCCTCTACCCAAAAAAAGAGGGAGAAAGAGAAAGTCCAAACTCAAAGCTCGTGTTGGCTACGATCAAAAGTTTATAAAAGCCCTCGAGACAAACGAATCGGGTCTGATTCTAAAACCGACTCGAGGAATGGATCGAGATTTAAATTTGCCGGGATCTATTTGAATGTTACTATTCAGATACATTATGAAATTATAAATTTGTTCTTCGAACATCTTGTATTTAAACATATCAAATTCAGCAAGATGGTGACTGGACAGTTTAACACGAAAACATTTTTCCGGATATTGATTTATATTAAAATCTTTAGGATCGATTTGTCGTCGAATAACCAATTTACTACTCTCGTCCGAAGTGATAAATTCCAGTTTATATGGATTGGGTTCTTCTAAATATCTTTGATTCAACTCGAAACATGGGGAGTCAAATCGTTTTACTTTCCCGTCTGATTTATAAACCTCTTTGTAATAAATATCCATGACCACATAACCCAATAAAATGGGATATTTTTTCCGTTTCAATAAATCGAGGACGAGTTGTTTATAATCCATCTTCTTGTTTATCTCGCAGAAAGCCACGTTCGAATGAGTTGACGAATAGGCTCATGGGGCATGAGTTCTTGAAAAGTATCTAAAACCTCGGCCAGACTGCGTTGTCGACTTTTACAAATCAGTTGATGCGTTACATCGTTGAAGACGACTTTCTCGGAGAGAATGCATTGACCGCGACATTTCTTCTTAAAATAATCCGGATGCATGAGTTTTACGTACCGAATAATGTCTCGAGTCGTTCGTCGTTTCAAGAACCGATGCCATTTCTTCTCGTTTAAAAATTCTCGATGACCGATGCGTTCTCTCTTTTCCACATTCAGAGCTCCAATATCCACGAGCACGGGATGATGGTCCGTGTACACAAAAGAACATAATTTTAAAACGGGAGCCGTTCCTCCGGGTCGATAACAAATACTACACAAGAAAACAATGAACGTGTAAAACGTTTCTGCTAAATATTCCGGTTGAAGAATGCGAGCACTATAAAGTCTAGGATTCATTTCAAAGAGACCTATTGTATATCCCGAACATTCTCGAAAATGCGTTGCAAAAGACAACACATACTCCGAACTCAATTGTCGATGAAGAAGGATCAAATCGAAAAAATGTTCGGGCAAGTCACAAGAGCTGCTGGCACTGTAAGATCTCCATTGCATCGAGTGGGAAGTAAACAGGCAGTGGAATCGTCTTTGATTGAAATTATTTAAAATGAGAAAACAGGCATAATCAAAATGCCAAGGACATTTGGAAGGAGCATAATAAACATTTTCTTTCACGTGTTCAATAATAGTATGAGTCGTGGATCGACTCATCTTCTTCTTTCTTTAAAAAAGAAAGATGGTGGTGGTCTGTGTCTTAGATATGGATGAGACGCTTGGATACTTTGAAGGAGAAACATTTCAAATTCGACCCAAAACCAATTTCCTGATCCAGTTTTTACGTCTTTGCAATATCGATATCATTTTGTGGAGTAAAGGTTCGGATGATTATGTCGAGCGAGTGATCAACAGTTCATTGCACGATATTGCACGATATGCGTATCGGATATTTGGCCGCACGCAATGTGAAAAGTCGTGCCGAAAGTATAATATTTCAAAATGTTCGGAACATATCAGAGTCTTGTACGATTACGACATTCTTTTAATTGGGGTCGATGATAACGTCAATGAAAATATGGACGAGCGCTATGATTTAAGAATTCACGTGAAGCCGTACAAGCAGATAGATCCCCGTGATCAAGAACTGTATAAAGTCGTGGAAAAAATTACCCAATTTTGTATAGATCATCAACGAGAGTTGTAGATGAAGCGAGATAGGGTTTCTGCTATATCAGCTGGGAACCCCATTCCGTATAGAGAAGTGAGTACGAGAAAGTTATGTGTATATAGTTCTTGAAGCAATGACGTCATTTTTAAACAAACCAATAGTAAGCCAGTTTTAAAAAATGATGATTGGGAAAAGGTCGGTTGAAAATCTGGCTGGAAAAAATATGTCAGGAAAATTTACAACCATTAAAAAAAAAAAAAAAAAAAAAAAAAAAAAAAAAAAAAAAAAAACTTTTTGTTAATTTTTATCATGTTTTCTAGACATGATAAAAATTAATGACCCCCCTTTTTTGTTTTCAATGATGTCTCAGCATCATGTTTCTAAAATACACCATGACTCACCATTTCTAAAAATAAAATTCCAACAAAAGAATGAGTCATAATTTATTTTTAGAAATGGTAAGACATCATTCAGAGACAAAAGGGTGGTAGTGTTAATTTTTATCATGTCTTTAGACATGATAAAAATTAACAAAAAGTTTTTTTTTTTTTTTTTTTTTTTTTACTTTCCAGATATTTTTGTTCCAGCTCTCACAAAATTTTTTTTTCCACTCGACTTCATCAACCAAACAAGACATTGCAAAATTCCTTCTAGAATGAATTCTCGCTTATCTATTTAAGTCATCCCATTTTCGCTTCAAATCAGTTTGTGCTGCTAAAGAGGTAACATCTCCTAAGGCCAGTAGTCTAATAACCAAGATACTACATTCTACTTTGTTCGAAAAAAAGAAATCTATTGAGTAAGAATGGATTATTCGTTGATTATCAAGAATATTCTTTCTTCTCCCATCCTTGAGAAAGCTATCGACGAATTAAAAGAACGTCAAGGTGCTCTCAACTTAATATGTCCCAACTGGGAAGATGTTTTAAATCACGATCCGCTGTACGAGACACATTGTCAACAAAAAGTTCAATTTTCCAAAGGAACTCGAAAAGATACTGTTCACATCCGAAACATTATTGGTTTACAAAATTGCTATAATGTTCTCGTGGCTGGTTATTGGTATTTGAAACCGGGGGAGAATAATAAAACAGGAACTTCGTTCATGACTCGACTGTGTGCTCCTTTAACTAAAATTGGTGAAAGCATGAAAGAGAATCCGCAACACAAATTTGCGGAGAATTGTCGTTTTTTCATGGACCGGTGCGATCCCGCGTTCTGCTCTGCTTGTAAAGGAGCCCAAGATAAATTTCAAATTCATAGAAATATGTGGTGTATACGAAAGAGTCGGATCTTTAATGGAGAGGGTTTAAAAATACTTTTCAGTGTTCGATTGAAAATATGTTTGGTACGACGACTTCTTTTCTAGGTATTCTAAACCTTCAAATTTCTAACCGGTACACTTTCGGAGAAAATTCGTACAAGGTAGGAGGTTTAGTTCGCGAATTTATCTTATTTAAAGAATCTGTTCTGTTCTCGACCGATCTGGATATTGAAACTCCTCTTTCCCTCCCTGTAGTCGAAGAGATGGAAGAAGGGGAAGAGAAGTGTCCCGAAATTATCGGCATTCCCAATTACTTCAAACCCGTTACTCATTTTTAAGTAAGAAGAAAGCATTTAGAAATGGATTTATGGAAAATCCATCGTCGACATTTATTATCCAAACGACGTTACCGATTTTTTGCCAAGATGGCTCAAAAAGAAATGGATCAACTTCCCTATCTCACCCCTCATAATATGTTTATTCATCGAGGTTTATCGGAATCGCTGTTGAGTAACAGTTTTGTGATTACCGATCATATGCTTTCCAGCATTATACACCGAAAAGATAATATTGATCCTCAGTACAGTCAATATTTGAACAAAATCGTTCCTTGCCGCAATTTTAATCAACCTCTCCTCCTTCAGTTAATAGCCACCTCGATCGCGGAAAAGGTGAAAACGGAACAGAAAGAATTACCGATGGACACAAGAGGACTTCCTAAAGACCCAATAGAGGATCCAAACGCTAGGAAAGTAAGTGTTATTAAGGGGGGTCCAGGAACCTCCACGGAGGATGCACTGAATCAAATGTTTGGCGTAAACAAGTAATTTAAAAAATAATGGACGACCCTGTCAAAATGGTGAAGGCTCAACGAAACGATATGGTCTACAGTGTTCGAAAGTATTTATTATCGATCCAGAATCTACAAACCAAATATAAATTTTTGCAATATTTTGAACAAATAGGGGCTCAACGAGATAATGCCGGTCTGGTGCATGAAGATCGAGGCGATAAAATAAAAGTTGTGAACCTCTATTGAAAAAAAGAAGATGACGCTTTGGATATTTCTTCTCGTCTTTTATCTTTACCTGATCATGATCTACCTGTTTCGAAACGAGTCACAAACGACTACAACCCCTCCTTGGCAATCCATTTCCTACCACCCTCCTCAGCGGACGACGCTTTATTCGACTTGCATTCACGCAACCGATTGTGACGACGATCAAATATGTTTTCGGGGTGAATGTCTTCCCAAACTCCTTCCCCATACCACTTGTTCTTCAGCTACGGCAGAGTGGGTTCTGGTGAATCAAAAAGGATTGAAATTCGCGACCTGTTTTTGTAAATACCCTCATCTCGTCACGCAAAAAGAACGCGGGGGGAATTGTGACGTAGACATTGCTTGCGGACCTCACGGCCGATTAGAAAGTTTAGACAAAGATCCTTTGAAAGAAGGTAAATGTGTTTGCGATTTTGGATACAAGCCGCTTTTGCAAGGTTTCGGGTGTGAAGAAATGACCGCTCACGAACGATTAGCGTTTTCGAAGGAAGAAGAAAAAAACAACGTATGGGATCCGACCGTATTTTCCGAAAAGTATCTCGCGTCTTTCCAAAAACCCGGTTACTTCCAGCAGCCCTGTTCCTTCGATGCTTTTACAGGTCAGCCTTTAAAACATACTTTTTATCATGCAGAATTTGGAAGTTGTGTGTGTGATCCGAGGTATGGGAATATCGGGGTGCGACTCGATCATCCCTATTATTTGAAAAATAACGATAAGGGCTATAATGCTTGCGCGAATATTTTTAAAAGCGAACCCGATTCCCCGATCCATCATGTGAAACTGTTTGCCTATTTCTACATGTTTGATTATTCGCCGGTCGCGTTCATCGAATTTGAAAATTTAGACCCGACTCAATTATCCTATCCTTTCAATTATTACGTGGTCCAATCCAAGAAACACCATCTACAAATCGAAGAAACGTGGCCTTTTGACTACATGCAATATGTTTTTAAGTACCTTCCCTTTACGGTGCATACGCGTCACTGCCACGAAGATCCTATTTTTCATGTCAAAACGTGCTACGAAACCATTATTCGACAAAACCAGCTCACGCGTTGCCAGTTGATCGAGCAAGAACTGGATGGAAAATTAAGTCAACACGCGAACGCCTACACGCTCCTGTATCGATATCCCGTATGTCTTTTTTCAGAGGAGGATCGACGTGTTCCCGAAATTTATCAAGGCCATGTCGTTCTCAATCCTTTCCTTTTACTGTTGAAAGCCCTCCCAAACCTTCTTCGATCGAACGGTATTCAGATGAAACCGAATGAGGAAGGCATGTGGCACGTCACGTTTGCTCGAGCTCCTTATGTAGAAACATATGCGGCGACGTTAGATCCAGCCGTCTTTCCCGATATTAAAGGATAACCCACGAAAGCGTTGGAAAAAGGTCATTTATTTTAAAGAGAAAGAGACAGAAAATCAAAATAAAAGAAAGGGAGACATATAATCAAAATAAAAATGAAACGCGCTCATGAAGAATCTGAAAAGGAAATGGACCATGAAGAGGGAGAGAAGGAGGAAGAAGAACCTACCCATAAACGAATTAAACAGTCGGACGTGTCTCTATTATTAGAGCTTCAAAATAAACACACGGATCCCGGTCAGCAAATGAATCGAGAATTGGAAACGGCTCGCGAAAAATATCTCGTTTCTTATCTACGGAAAGTCATTGAAAAACTGCCCATGAGTAAACACGTTCTAGATTCAACGACCGAAATTCCAGAAGGCTACGAAGGATTTTTAAAAATGTACAGTATCGCTAAAACATGCGTCCATTCGGAAATTCAGTTAAAAAAATTGATGGCGTTTAATTCCATCTTTGACATGTTGAATGGCGTGATCGGGAAAGTCATTCACGATAAATATATCGCTCCATATTTAACGAAACTCGTTACCGATCATGATTTGAATCGGGCTTTTGCCGTATTCCAAGAAACTCTGCAAGCAGACGATACGAACGTATCCACGGAACTCCATTGCGTTTCGTTTTTGATTCAAGACGAATTGTCAAAGAAGGAACCTCTCAAAGTCCCCAATCCTTTGTATAATCGTTTCACGCAGCAAATGTATGCCGTCAGTAAATACGTGACAAGTATATTAATGGCGATCGCAGCGAATCATGCAACTGCATCTACGCCTGACTTTGAAATGATCGGAACACCTAGAAAAGGAGAAAAATAACCAATGAAAAAAAAAAAAAAGCTTAGGAATACGAAAGTCCATTAGTAACAAAACATGACAATGTCAGTTGGAAAATTTTCTAAGAGTTAAAAAAAAAAAAAAAAAAAAAAAAAAAAAAAAAAACTTTTTGTTAATTTTTATCATGTCTTTAGACATGATAAAAATTAACTCTACCCCCTTTTTCTTTTTTGTTGTGAATGATGTCTCACACTTTCTAAAACTAGATTTCTAAGCAAAAGAATAAGTCATATCGTTCTTGGAAATTTATTTTAGAAACATGTTGACACCTGATTCAAACCAAAATAAGGGCTGAGGGGTGGTAAAGTTAATTTTTATCATGTCTAAAGACATGATAAAAATTAACAAAAAGTTTTTTTTTTTTTTTTTTTTTTTTTTTTTTTTTTTTTATGGCCAGTTTGATGTGGACAAGAAGTTACCCTTTTTTAACCAGAATAAACTTTCACTTAACTATTTAAATCGTCAGTCAGTGCTGTGGCCTGGATCCAAGCTTATACTCCATCATAGAAAAAACCTTCTTATTTGGGTCCATATTCTTAAAAGAATTTCTTTTTTTTGAATGTCTATTCTCCATTCGATAAACCACGCAACCAACACCAGAAACACGATCCATCGAAACTGAAATATATAGAAGAGTTTAGGAAAGAAATGAAATCCATGGAATATAGTTTCGGCCGCTTCATGGTACCGTAAACGCCGATCAAGGTTGACGAGCTGTTTAACCGGTTCAGGAGCGATTAATTATTGTCTGTCTTGATTCACCAGAATCACGGAATGAGCCCAATCCACCTCATTTAAAGAATCCACGTTGAATTTTTCTGCCGAGGGGTAATTGGGATAAACATGTTCCGTTACATATCGTAAATGCGCGTCTAAGAGTTGAGCTGTAAAAATAATATTTTTGGGATACGTCAATAACAAATGACTTCTTAGAAATTCTTCCTGATAAGGAATCCAAGCTGATGAACGATCAAGAATCGTTTCCATCATGATATTATTTCATCTACTCTGTTTTTTTCTTCTTTACCTATTCCAATGTTTCATGTACCGAAATTTACTCGTCTATTATTCGGGACAATCGATCCCTTTTCATTTCAATCTTCTTCAATGGTATCGACAAGTCCATCAAGAAATCACATAATAAAGGAATCATTAGTGGATAAAACAATGTTTGGTTTTAATCTTCGTTCGACTCTCGCCATAACCATTTTAATATGTCTGGTGACAACACTGGTCATCATGGCCCTCATCGTATATCGTCTCTCCTACGGCAGTGTGGCTTTCGTTTACGATGCTGCCGATCCGAATAAAGTCACGACCAAAGGAACGACAGCGAGCGATTTTTGGACCAACAATAAAATGTTGCTCATTGCTCCAACGGTTGTCAATGTGATCAATATACTAATGGTCGGTTTATTACTTTACGTGTAACCGAAAAGAGAATAAAGACTAGATTCAAAAATACAGCACGATGGATACAAAGGCTATCATGGTAATTATCTTATTAGGAATTGTATTTGTCTCGTTACTCAATTTCGGCTACCTGGCAACAGCTATTTACAGTGATGCGACACCCAAAACAGGAGCCGAACATTTTAATCAACGCAACTGGATGTTTTACGGAAATATAATGCTACATATTATAGCTCTGATGCTAGGTGGAGGCATTTTTATGAAAAAGTAATGATTTAATTAAAAAAAATATGACAAGACCTACCCAAGATGAATCCAAAATCTTTCAGAGAAATACTTTCATAGATAACGATGAGTCACTCGTATTGATAAACACGTTCAAGGTGATGGACGGGCGTAACTTCAATCCAAGAAGAAATATACCAACAACTGCTTTTATTGACATCTTGCCCACTCAAGAAGGAAGAACAAGAATGATCAGAGTCAGCTAGAAAAATTTCCCAAGAGCTAAAAAAAAAAAAAAAAAAAAAAAAAAAAAAAAAACTTTTTATTAATTTTTATCATGTCTTCTAGACATGATAAAAATTCACTCTACCCTCCTTTTCGTTTTGAATGATGTCAACATGTTTCTAAAAATAGATCTCTAAGAATGAATCATTCTTTTCTTGGAAATCTATTTTTAGACACATGTTGACATCATTCAAAACGAAAAGGAGGGTAGAGTTAATTTTTATCATGTCTAAAAACATGATAAAAATTAACAAAAAGTTTTTTTTTTTTTTTTTCATTACAGGAGAATATTTTTCTCAGCTCTCAGAAATTTTCCCAGCCAACTCGATTGACCAGACATCACCATTTTCTTACAATAATGAACTTTCACTTATTTATTTAAACCATCCCCGTTTCACTTCAAAAAATCAGTCTGTGCTATGACCTGAATACAAGCTTCTGTTCAGGTATGTTAATAATATATTTTTTGTTTCTTTGGCTTTTCGCGTTTAGTTTATGTGATTCGTCTTTCGCTATAGAGATCCAATATTTTATAATGGCAATTTTGATTTAAGATGGTCACCATTTTCGCCATTTTCCGTAGCGCTTGATCTGCTCGAGTGTCCATGTTGCGTCTATCTTCATAAGACATATCTAAACACAGCTCATTGGCGTTCGGTTCAATATTTAGGTGATACACTTCATGATTACGTTCTTTGTCCATGAGAAACTTGAACACATCAAATTCATTTGGCCGGCGATCTGATTTGAACGGTTTCAGGACTCTCGGACTGTAAAGTCGTTTCCCCTTCGGATCAAAGACGAAACCCGGACAAGGTCCACCTTTTTCAGAACGAACTTCCACCTCGTCCGGTTCGACATCTTCTTCGACCTGTCGGCCATTGTCGGAACGATACTGTAATTTAAACCGTCGCCAATTGTCAATAAACGCGTCGAGAGTATCCTCCGATTCTGGAAAATATTGTCGGTAAAGCGTTTCGGCTTGAGTTTGTTCTTCGGGTAATAAATTGGCATACTCCACATATTCAGTGAACAATTTCCGGAAAATAGGATCTTTCTCACTTAAATAAGTGGCCATTTCATCCAACGTCATTTCGTATAACTGTTCGACAAAATTCATGATGGAAGTGCTTTTTTCTTCTTCTTCTTATTATTATTGAATTTTCAAAGCGGACATTATATCTTCCATTCTCTCACATTGATAGCGGTATTTTAAATATTTGAAAGATGTGATGGCCATGAGCGCTAGAAAAATGACGAGCGTTAAGACCGTGAAATGAAATTTAAAGTGAGTTTCTTCCTCATGCACAATCAACACGCAAATGGAATAGAGTAATCCGCCCGCTAAAGCAAAGATACCGAACGGTTCTAGCTTCGAAATATTCATGGGGATCCTAAAAGCGACTGGGCAACTCTCAAGTTAGTAAATACTTTATTCCAAAATTCTTCGTGAATAGCGAGCGAATTTTCTAAAGAGGCCTGGAACGTTTCGTACTGAGGCAGAGTTTGAGCAAACGATAAAATACAGTCTTTGGGATTCTGCATCGGCGTATGAACTAACCATTCGCGTAACCGGTTCCACGTCTCGGGCCAACATTGAATTTCTTGGTTGAACCGATCGGCAATCGAGGGACCGAACGTTTCATTCAAAAACCAAGAAATGCAAGCTACAGTTTGTTTCATAATCGTTTCTGAATTCATGGTTCCTTATTTTTAAATATTTTTTTTTCATTTATTTCAGAAAAAGAAAAAGAAGAGCAAAGAATGAATCATTTAGACGAATTGTTTCAGTACCTTCTCCAACACAAGAAAACAATTGTGTTTGGGAACCTGAGTCGATTACCTTATGTGATCAACGATTACATTTCCAAACATTTATCCCACCTCACCATTTTTGTCATTTGTCCCTTTTATACGTACCCGTCTTCCCTCCATGTGCGTGTAATTAAACCGGAAGAATTGAGCACAAACACGTGCGATTTATTATTCTACATTGAAACTTTTCCGCATGCCGTTTTACACCACGACATTAAAACGGCTCAACACCTCGTCATTTTAACGAGCCACATGATTTTTATCGATCGATACCATACGTGTTCCTATTTATCCTATTTTCATTTCCCGGGAAGTTTAGAAAGGTATATGGAAAAAACCAAACAGCTGATGGATTTGGAACAGACGTTCCTTTACAAAACGGATCTACCCGAAGTTAAAGAGTCCAAGAAAGCTCTTTCGATCGGTCCTAGTCCTACCCTGGATCGATGGATCAGTCCCGAGAATCCCGATCCGACTCCCTTAGAAAACATGTCATGGATTTTAATCGATCTCACGTCCTTCCGGAATACGTCGTCACTGTTATTTCATTTTTGGACAGCTTTTGATTACATGGTGTATCATATCGATCGCATTGAAGGCTGGCAATTGTGTTTTAAAACGTCCGCGGAAGCTCGTGCTTATAAGAAACTCGTTCAGAAATGGATCGATTATCTCTGTTGTAGGGAATTCCAGCACGGGAACGTGTTACAATTGAATGAAATTCTCTCCCTCACGCCTTTTTATCGAGCAGGGACGGTCGATCTTCCCATTATTTTAGAAAAGAAACGATTCGGACCTTTGGAATATATTCTTTGCACATCGGTTCAAGATGCGTATCGAGCTTCTATGCGATATAACTTAGATCCTGTCGTCGGATCCGTGTTTCGATTGAAATAAAGTCAGAATGAATGATCCTAACGAGGATGATGTTTCGAAGGAAATTCCACCTCTTGGAACACCCGAAGTTATTTATTATGACGATATTCTACCTTCACAAATTCAAAACCAAGTCGACCTTCCCGACGATTTCGAACTTCAATTTCCTCTCCACACGTATGCCAAATCCGATGTAACCACTAGCCCTTACATTATTCGACCGTCCGTTTCTCCTTCTTCTCGAAGTTCGAGTTCAAGTTCAAGAAGAAGTCCAAGAAAACGCAGTCCGAGTCCAAGAAGGAGCAGAAGTCCAAGTCCAAGAAGAAGAAAAAGTCAGAGAAATCGTAGTCGTAGTTTAGAAATACGTCATTCTAGAAGAAGAAGTCCTGTAAGAAGAAGTCGTTCGGCTTCCTTTTCATCGTCTGCATCTTCTTCTTCCTTTCCTTCCAATATCAATCGTAGAGGAACACAAAGACCCATTCGTAGAAGACCTATGAGAAAACGTCGAGGATACGTTCTTGGATCTCGAACCGTTCGTGTGGGTCCTAATCGATTGCTTCATAAATATGGTAACCATTCCATTACGTTTGTGACCGAAGGTGGGGCCCACATACGAAATAAGAAAATTCCCAATAAAGCTTGTCGATATCTATTAAGTCATTGCTCACGACGGCATCCAACAGCTCGAGATCGATTGCCACGACAAGCTCGTCTTGTTTTGAGAAAGAAAAGAGCTTAAACACAACGAGTTGAAAAAGAAACAATATCCAAGCAATTCACAAAAGCCAAAAAACAATTCAACAAAATAATAAAGTTCACTTACCAAAATGTGTATATAATAGACTTTAACTGAAGATCTTTCGAGGCTGGTATCCAAAGCACAAACTGATCTGAAACCGAAACTCGAGTAATTTAAATAGTTAAGTGGAAATCCTTTTTCTGGTTTTATCGATCGAACCAACTTGGAAAAATTTCCAAAGCTGTATTAAAAAAAAAAACTTTTTGTTAATTTTAATCATGTCTTCAGACATGATTAAAATTAACTATCCCCCCTTTTGTTCAAATGATGTTAATCTGTTGTCTCGATATGTTTCTAAAAATAGAACATGACTCATTTCTTTCTTGGAAATTTATTTTTAGAAATATGTTCGAAAGGATGAGACATCATTCCCAGACAAAAAGAAGAGAGTTAATTTTTATCATGTCTAAAGACATGATAAAAATTAACAAAAAGTTTTTTTTTTTTTTGAAGCTAAATTTTTTCCTACTACCCAACTTTTGCTTCTCCTTTCTACCTCCCCCCTTTCGTTTCACAGTATATAAACAGCTGGAGCTGAGACGATTTTCTCATTTCATACTGAGGACAAGATGGATCAGGAAAACACTGTAACCCTGGAGCCTTTGACATTACCCTTGAAGGATCGTCTCAAGTACGTGTTGGATGAAGTCGTGCTGGAAGAATTTAATCAATCTAATTTGTTTACGACTAAAACCACCGTTCAGTTGAGAGTTTTAAAAAGAATAGCTAATATGATGATGTTTCCGTGGAACTTGATTCAAGATTTGAAACCTCTTGTACCCGTCCATCGATACTGTTTAAATACCATTTGGCGTTTATGGATGGATGTGCAACAGCAGTTGGTACAAAATAAAACCATCTCCACGCCAGATGAATTGAATATGATCGAGAAAGTTTTATCTAAAGACTATTCTAGATCGACCGATCTAATAAGACTTTCCAACATCTTATTCAAACGACAGGAAATACCTAAGATAGAAGTGTATAAATTATTTGCCGTAGACGGATTGCTGGGCGAGGATCTGCAAAAGTATGTTTTTAATCTACAGTACGGAGGAGATGAAAAAACACCTTTAAACGAACAAGAAGCTCTAGATTTTAAAGCAGTTCATGCTCGAATCGTCCGTTGTTTATATCACGAAGTTTCCAAACGATCGGAATCTCTTCTCTACGTGGATGTGATTCGACGTACTATAGAAGAAATAATAAACACTACACCTTCTACCAGTGATGAAGTAAGCGAATGGGGTGCATTATATTTAAAGTATCTTGGAGAGGATCTATTTTCAAATATATTTTACGAAATTAAAGTCTGGAAGACGAAAGAATTGGAACAATACCAGGCGAAAAAGAATCAACAAGAAAATAATTCTCAAAAGAGAAAGAACGTGAGAGAGGATCCTAGAATCAAGAAGAAAAACAGAAATAATATGTCGGACCGTACTTTAGCTTCGAGTGATTATTTCGACCCTTCGATTGTCGATTTGCAACCTGTTCGTTATCCTTCTCCCAAGAGTCCACCTCCATCGGAAAAGGGGGAAGAAGATCCTATTTCTCCCGAGAGTCCACCTCCATCGGAAAGGGGAGGAGAAGATCCTGTAGAAGCTTCCTTCGAAAGACTAGAGTGTGAA
The DNA here is from genome assembly GCF_044657685.1 of Stegodyphus dumicola. Taxonomy (NCBI): domain Eukaryota; kingdom Metazoa; phylum Arthropoda; class Arachnida; order Araneae; family Eresidae; genus Stegodyphus; species Stegodyphus dumicola. The sequence goes on along the minus strand of NC_140774.1, from coordinate 101,446,506 downwards.
GACGAAAATGTAGAAACTACAAGTAGTGAACAAGGCAAAATGAACCCCTAGAGACTCGGAACATTTTTTCCATGGCTCTTTAATGGAATATAAAGAGTGAACAGTCCAATAATACATTGAAGGTATGTGGGAGACTATATATATATATTTTTTGGAATAGATTTAAATACTTTAGATGCACAAATATTAGACGAAATGAACTTGTTTTTGTCCTTTACAAGAAGAACTACTAACCATGATAAAATGTTTTTCGAATAGCATCCTTTCCAAAATATTTTTTCATCAGGTTCCATCCTCAACTGTAAAAACTGATTTTGACAAGATTTTATAGATAAGATAGTTCATTAAAAAAATTTTGAGAACTGGTTTTTATCGCTATTCCATACGCAACTGTAAAAACTAAAATTTATAGGATTTTATAGTTGAGACAATTTATTTTTTAATTAAAAAAATTTTTTTTTCGAACTGGTTTTTGTATATGTTCCATACGCAACTGTAAATACTGAATTGAATCTCATTTTATACTTGTTACTATATAAAAAATGAATCCTTTTATTTTTGTTGTTAAAAAAAGCAACAACATCGAACATTTTTTTCGATATATAGGAACAAAGCCCTCCTTCAAGATGAAATGGGATTCAAAATAGAAATGAATATACTGTCACTTCTTACGATCTCGATCACGCTATTCGGTATGCTCAAGAAGCGACTCAACTCTATATTTACGAACAAGCTCTTCAAAGTCGGTACGCTTTTATTTTTAAACATACCACCTTCCAAATAAGAAAAGCCGACTCCAAACGGGATTACTACATACCTAAAACCCTCGATCCGGAACAATGTCACGTCGTCGAAAAATTTGTTTTTACGCAAACGGGATGTGACATGATTGCCTGCTTCCCTTTTCAAGAAAATTTAGAATCGTGTTCCCCGGAAGATGAACCGCGATGGATTCGACTCGGAACGGGTTTCAGTTTAGCTTGCCAACCCGCCTGCGATCGTTTATATTCCAACACGCAGCAGAGTATGGACACGGAATATCGAAATGGAAAATGTGTAGCCGTAAATCTCGCCAAGAAATTATTAGCTCTCTTGCCCGAACAAGTTTTCTTTCAATCAAATCATCCTTCTCTTCCTCGTCATCATGCCGGCCTCAATCTCGTCGAGGGTCATTTACGACTCAACCAGCCTTATTGTGAAGCGTACGGTCTTGTTTTCAACGGGTCTGATTGTGTGACGACGACGGGGCAAGATATTGGCGAATTGTTCTTGGGAAGCAGTATCTATCGATCTATTTCCACTCTGCAAAAAAATCATACGTTAACACCATATCCTCCTCATCTTCCCGACTTTGTACAAAACTGGCCCAAGAAACATGTGAAACGGTCCTTGGTTCATGAATTGGCGATTGATGTAGGGATCGATATCGGATTAGAAGCCGCGCAAAAAATCCTTGAAAAACGGATGCCTAAACTCTTAACCAAATTGAGTATGCAGTCTCTTCCCATTCAATCGGCCATCCTTCAAGCTGTCGTTCGGACCCAATTAAGTACGCTCGCAACACTTTCCAGAATCGCCGCGACAGGATTCTCGGTTACTTCCAATGTGCTGACGGGTATAAGTATTCTGTCCGCCGTACTCGATATATTGGATCCGTTTCATTTCAATAAAGTGCTGACCGCTCGAACTCTTTACGATATCGACTGGCGATTAGACGTTCAGTTTTATCAATCGGAAACGGACCATGTTCTAGAAATCACACCCGATCTTCTATGGGACGTGTTAGAAGAAGATGAGAGCGATCGATACCTCTTCTTTGCCGAGAAAGTGCAAGAATATTTAGATGCTATCCATAAAGTGCCCATGACCGATCGACCCCAAACGCGAATGTCATTTCTCCAAAAATCACGAACAGACGAAAGAACCCCGAAAAATTGGATTTATTTCACGATAATTGTTTATTTGTTAACAGGATTCACCTTCCTATTTCAACCCTACATGCATTACTTATGCGTGACCATCTTTTTCCTATTTGTGTTTTATTTTTATCGTCATTCTAAATGAAAGCTGAAGATTTTTGGAGAGAAAAAAAACGAATGACTTGGAGGGAGAGTAACTAACCAGTGAATAAACTAAAAATCAGTTAGTACTTACAAATTATAAGAAGATGTTTCTTCTTTCACAGCACAGAGTGATCTGAAGTGAAACTTGGAGTTTAAATAGATAAGCAAGAATCCCTTCCAGAAACAATTTTGACATGTCTGGTTTTGTGGATCAAGTCGGCTGGGGAAAAAATGTAAAAGCTGAAAAAAAAAAAAAAAAAACAAAAAAACTTTGGTTTATTTTTATCATGTCTTTAGACATGATAAAAATTAACTACCTCCCCCTTTTGTCTGGGAATGTTGTCTCACACTTTCTAAAAATAGACCATCACTCCTTTCTAAAGAATAGAATTCCAAGAATGAGTCCTGGTTTGTTTTTTCGAATGGGTGAGACATCCTTCCCAGACAAAAAGAGGGGACAGTTAATTTTTATCATGTCTATAAGACATGATAAAAATTAACCAAAAGTTTTTTTTTTTTTTTTTTTTTTTCAGCTGTGAAAAATTAAATTTTTTCCCAGCCGACTCGATGGACAAGATACCATTTTTTAATAATGGACTCGTTTATCTATTTAAGCTTTCCAAGTTTCGTTTCAGATGAGTCCGTGCTGCGGATACTGTTCTCCTGAAGATCTTTCAATAATACCACTTTCTCGGATAAAATTCATCACCATTCGCTTTTTTAGCACAACTTAGATAGATATAGAGAAATTCCTCGTTTTTATGATCTTTCGGGTAATACTCATTTCCATTTTCGTCTCGTGCATATCGGATGTAATTCGTCTCTGGCTTTTCCCGAATTCTATCCTGTATATAATATTCTTTTCCAATGCTGGATTTAGGATAAATCTCTCCTCCCCTCGCATTGATAGCATACGTTTTCACATTTACATCCAATGAATTTAACGGGTATTCTCCTCCATTGTTTAATTTAGGATAAAATTCGTCTCCGGAATTGGATTTGGCGTACCGACGAGGAAGCGCTATATATTCATGACCCCGATATTCCACAGCGTAATATTCATTTCCATGCTCGTCTTTGGCAAAAATAGGTCGATTGTCATTATCGAAATAATACAGCTCCTGTTTAGGTTTTTTAGGATCTTTTGGATATCGTTCTTTTCCAAATTCATCTATGGTGTAAACCGAAACCATGTTTTTTTCCTTTACCGATCTTGATATTTACATGAGTCACCTCCGATTATCCAGTTATCTTTTGATACATCTTTCGAATCCAGTCTTCAATCGATTGGCCCGTCGTTTTGAGATGTTCGGAATTATGAACGGTCAAATAAGCCATGTAAGCGGCTAGACCAAACGTGAGGACTAATAAAAATAAAAAGATGAGCCGGTTCGTTAAGAGGGTGACTGCGACTAGGATGATGCTGATATAAACCATAGAGTAAAACAATATGCCTTGACCTAAATAACGATCCATTTTTTTTCTACTTTATTCCATTTGAATCAACGAGTCAGCCGAGACCGGATAGTCATCGGTCGTGACGGGCTTTTCGGTCATTTCATCTGTGTACAACAACGTCATGTCAGGATCGGGGAGGGCTTTTAATTTTCGGTCTTCCCAGTAAGCTGAACGAGGATGCGTGACGAGAATTCTAAAAAACAATTTCATGTCGCGCTCGGTCCAAATTTCATAGACTGAGGTAAGGAGGGGGATACCTTCGGGATGCTGCGTCGCATCAAAAACAGCTTCTCGTCCATCTATTTTATATCGCGCTCCATGTTCCGGTACAATACGACTCAGCTCTTGAACTTCAAGTCGAAGGGTTAATCCAGCCGGTAAAATCCCTTCATAGGCTTCTTCTTTGGGTACGCATACGTGATACCCGTACGGAGTGGCTCGAATTCCTTCTGTGGAGGAAGAAGGACAAAAGACAAAAGGTTGACGCCAATTACAAGTGGCGTATAATACAGAATCGGGAATAAATCGTCCCGATCGTATGCGATGGCCTTCACGACACGTTTCGGGAACACTATAAGTCGAAGCCTGTTTCACGAATCGCTGCGACCAAAATTTCAAACCTTGCCGTCGAACGCGTTTCTTTCGAATTTTTCCCTTTTCGAAAAGACACATGTGAGGAGAAGTGGGTAAATAAATAGCCGTTTTCAATTGTTTGAGGAATGGGTACGGCGTGCAGTCGGGATGAGAACAAATATTATAGCCGGGAATATAAACTTCTTCTTTGGTTTCGTCACAAGAGGTACGAGGTTCATGATCAAGAGTCGTCCAGGGCCGAATCCAATTCGCAACGATCGATAAATGATCGAATTTAAACACATCGAGATGCCGATACTGAAACGCGCCGGGGATGCGCGGTCGACATTCATTTCCGTCAAAAAATGTTTGAAGAGGACACGTTTGAATTTCCCTCCGAGCGCAATCAAAATATTGATCGCTCGTATCGCCTATCGCGAGTTTCGACGATGACGACTTATCCTCACAGGCCCATTCAACCGTATATTGATCCGACACTCGATAGCCTGGTTCTAGAACCGTACGTTTTCGGGTTGGATCACACGTGTAAGCTACAGCTCGATCCAAAGATGTTGAAAATTGATAGGACGGGAGATGTTTCGTATACTCGTGAGCGGGAACGACAATTTCTTTTGAGCTCGGTTGAACATTTTCACAGAAAAGAGGCGGTTGACATGTTTGGGACGTTTCGTCGTACACCATCGGTAAATGGAATAAGGCATCGCCGATCCATGTATCCCAGGAAAGAGGACAGGATATAGTGTCTCGAACCATTCCGTTTTCACAAATCGCGTAACCCGGAGAGTACAGAAAAGATCCTTTTTGGACGATGGGGAGAGGTCGTTGCGTGTTATCCGGAAATCCGTCGCAGAGATCAGACACGCATCGCCGATAATGTGTCGAATATTTTTCTCCGGGCGAACATCGAATCATTTTCGGTCGATGGCCACGACACTCGATATACGTCACCTCGTCAATCGGAAAATGTTGACCGTCTTCACAGTAAGATACGAAATGTTTTCGCGAAGTGCAAGCGTCGTAGTAGAAAAATGTCTTGGGCGGACAGTCGATTCGAATCGGTAGTTCGTTCTGGCATTCGTAATAAAAACGTCGATTGGTTGGATCGGGTAAAACTGATCCGTCATGCTGATCGATGCAGGGATTGACGGGAATGCAGGTAGAAGGAGAATGTTCTTCTTGACACATGAGCACGTCTAGAACACGACCGTGCCGACATCGATAATAATAATACATCATGGACTTTTCGCGGGGTACAAAACTCTGCAATCGTAATAAAAACAGGTAGAGGTTTTTCCCCGTTGCGAGGAGCTGAGTATCATCGGGCTGTCCAAAACATTCATCTTTTTCCCAAATCCGTCCTTCCGCGAAATAATATTCGAGTGGGAGAGGAAACGTCCATGTTTTTCCCGTGGAGGTGTGAAACGAAACCTCGTTGTCGTTTGAGGTCTCGATCTGATATTGGAAACGCGTCGTTGTCGTCCGAGGAGAAGAAGGAACTTTCGGGGACGGGACCGAAAAATTATAGAAATACAAGTAGCAGTAGTATAAACCCAAAACGAATAAAAGTATGACGAGCATCCAGCCTTTATTCATAAATGAGATGTGCCAATTATGGAAAGAGCAAAAAATTCCGAAAAAGGACGCAGCAGAGTGTTGTTCCAAACCGAATTATCGACATTTTTTAAAACAAGATCGCGCGTTGGATGAAATGCCGGCTCTGTATCGTGAATGTTTATCCTGTCAACAAAAAAGAAAGATCTTGGCGCGATAAAAAAGTAAGTCAGAATGGATTCGTATCGTCTAACCCGACGTTATTTTCGTCAATTGCAACGGCTTCACTTCCTCTCGCAAATGCGGCAACGCGATTGGTATCATCATATCGTCATCCAATACGTGATGGATCCCCAAAAAGGACGCCATTTCACACTTTTTCATCCGGCTATGGATACCCATACAGAAGAGTCGCTGGTTTTCTTTGGAAAACGTCCCTTGTTTCTTACGTTTATGTTGAAACGGATCGTTCACCAAGGTTTGAGTGCCGAACAACGGTTACAACCGAACGCGTTATTACCTCTCAAATCGCTCGACGATCCCGTCTATGAAACACAACGCAAGGCTATTCAAAATATTTGGGAGGTCGATGCTCATTGGTATACTACGGAGAATAAAAACGATATTGCCGTGAAGAATACGGCTCCTTTCATCAAAACCGAACCTCAAGCTCTGTAATTTAAAATATCCATCGGATGGGTGAGATGATTCGGATACGACACGATTTCAATCGTATGAGGCCATTTTAGCATGTATTTATAATGTAAAAGATCGTGCCGCTTCAGCGTATCGAGCCGGATAGCTGAAATATAGGTTTTTTCTTCGTTGGTTTTCTCATACAAATAACAAATACCTTGATCGACGAACACGTAAACATCTTGAGGAAACAGTTGCAGAAGCGACTTGTCCTTGGAAAAGTGTCGAATCACAGTATAATGAGAACTCGTAGGGATCGGAACCGGTTCTAATTTATAAAGGAGGAAAGAAAGAAAAATGATACACCCGAGCGCGATCATTCTATGCATTGTATTTCTAGTGACTCTCTTGAATCTTTTTTATAAACCCGATCTCCGGATGCCTTCTATTCCTCCCTCATCATCATTAGCCTTACCAGAAATTTCAACCGAGACGTATTGCCCTTTTCAAATCTTTCAGTGTCCCGATAGCCATTGCGATTGTTCTCAGCTCTGTGAAACAAATCCCACATTTTACGAAAAACTCACTCTTTCTGATAAAACATGGAATCATCTCGAACCGGGTACTTATTGTATTCCCCAAGGAATTCGGACCGCTTGTCTTTCTTCCTCGGAAATTCCTATTTTTTCGGCCTCGGGATGGCTCTGTGCTCCTCGTTCCTCTTTCACCCATCCCTGTCAACATCCAGAAGCCCGTGATCCTTCTCTCAATGTTTTAATAGATCGTCGAACCCAACAACCCGCTCAAGAAGTAGCCGACTATTACGAAACGTTAGAAGATGGATCATTCCGATACCAATGACAATGCCATTCTTTAGATCGACGAGGTAATCGAATGATTCAAACATCTCCGTGGGTCTGTTCTGTCGATTACTGCGTTCGAGATTTGTGGAACGTGCCCGGACTAGGATGGGACGCCGAACGACACGTCTGTGAATGTGGACCCTACGTGCATCGAGTTCTGGGCGATCTATCTTCCCCCTGTGTTTTGGAATATACACACATAGACGAAAAGCATAGGTTAACGGGAAAACGAGAATGTATGACCGACCAATCTGTTGAATTTCGACCGATTTATTGTCCAGAGAATCAGTCGGTTTTACGGTTCACAAAACGGGTCTTGCGAGGCAACACAGCGTACGATTATGTCATTGTACATGGAACAAGTGTTCCTAAAATTTCGAGAGGTCAAGAATGACATCTCATTTCAAACGAATCGAGAAAAACTTTCAAACGGACCAAGAATTGAGTCGGTTTGAAAAGGAAGACGAAAGCCCCAAAGAGGAAGGATGGTCGAAGAGACAAACGTTCGCCATTCATTTACTACTGGTAACGGCGGGTCCTACGATTCTTTTCGCTTTACTGGGCAACGTATTGAAGATTCATTATTATGTCGTCTGTTTAATTCTATTATTTTACTTTGGAGCTCTGACCTACTTGATACGATACCGATTTCAGTGGCTATTGCAAGCTTTTAAAGAAAGCCAGAACTATATTCGTTGAATATGGGACTTGAAGAGTGGATTATATATATAAAAAAAAACTTTGAAAAAAAATGAAGAGGGAGAAGAGGAATAAAAAAGGAAGAAGTAATAATTTAACCATGGCGATGGATCCTGTACTTATTCATCTATCTCCCAAAAATTCTGAAGGTAAAGAGTTAGATTTGGAAATATGGATAAACCCCGATGATACGGATGACAAGATTATAGAAATACATCATCATGATCGCAAAGACAAAACGAAAGAATTTGAACCCTGTTGTCAAAATCCTTTTTTAACTCCCGCTATCCTCCAACGTAGAGAAAATGAAAAGAATAAGACGATAGATAAAACATTAGAATTGACCAAAGAAGCCATCCACATGTTGAAAGAAGTGTTTTCGGGAAATGGAGAATTCAGTACAATGGAATTTGATGCATCGTCCACTGAGGTAAGAGCTGATTTTAGACAGCCGACCAAAGAACCTGAAGTTGAGAAAGCAACAAGATGTCAAGGTCGTAAACATAAGAAAAGAGTTAATAAAAGGAAATAGTACATTTAAAAAGACCTCCCCATCCTTCTATGAATTTCTTGAACAATGAACTGTTTTCACGAGACTCAATCCACATCTTTGCTGGATCTAAAGAGAATCTTGAGAGAAGACATGGCTTAAACTGTTTCCAGGAGAGTTGAAGTGCAGGCTTTTTCAACAGCACAGAGGGATCTGAAGCAACAGTTGAAATGCTGAAATATATAGAACAGAAATTCCATTCTTAAAAAAAACTGGGATGTCTTGTCAATCGAATTGTTAATTTTATCATGTCTTTAGACATGATAAAAATTAACTCTACCCTCCTTTTTGTTTTGAATGATGTCTCACCTTTCCTAAAAATAGATTTCTAAGAATGATCATGTTTTTCTTGGAAGTCTATTGTTTACAAACATGTCTAGACAACATGTTGACATCATTCAAAACGAAAAGGAGGGTAGAGTTAATTTTTATCATGTCTAAAAGACATGATAAAAATTAACAAAAAGTTTTTTTTTTTTTTTTTTTTTTTTTTTTTTTTACTGAAGAATTTTTTCTCCTAGTTCTTAAAAATATTTTTCAACGATATCTCGATACCTCTACCTATTTTATTCCCCCCTCTCTTAGTATATAAATGGTTGAAAAAGAAATCGGAGTTCATTCTGTTTCGTAAAAAGATAGCGAACACATGGCAACGGATAACTTAGTCATTTCATGTGAAGAAGATCCCTTTGAGGATATTCCAGATACGGAACCCACTTTTTATGGACCATTTTCACCCGTTTTTAGAGTACCGAAAAAGTCTTCTCCTTCTCCAACTCATTCTTTGGAAATACTGTCTTCTCCTCCCTCGTCATCCACTCATCAGCGCTCTAGAAAGAAGAAGTCCTCACAGACCAAGCTCCACCAAAAAATTGTTGGTGTGTTGGCTGTCACCTCTGATGGATATACTCTTACGAACTGCGTCCGGTTTATAGCCAGAGACCTGAAAACACATACGAAGGAATTTATTCGGCAATTGAATGCGGATCTGGAACGACTTCATATTGAAAAACTCTACGTGGCGAATGAACCCACTCGAGAAAAAATTCATCAAAAGGTACATCACAAGTTTTTATGGACTGTTATTTACAAACCTCAACATCGTCAGCCACAGCAATGTCCATCTTGTCGATCGAAATCTTGTCATCGATTTATGGCCATGCTAGCGCTCCAACAATTAGTGAAATTTGCTGTTCATAAATGTATTCATTGAGTGGATAGGTAATCAAGGAATTTTTCTCTCTTTTTCCTTTTTTCAGATGATCCAGAGAAACAAATACTCTACTTCATATGGTTTAGTGGTAAAGACCTCATCAGGACAGGTGGTGATGATTCATCGAAAAATGCCATACTGTTTTCAAAATTATTTAATTCAGCTTTTAAAAAATAAACGTATCGAACCACCCTTCGATTTGGAAAAAATATCGGTGCTTCAAGATGAATTTGAAAAACCATATTTATACGACTCTCCATCCCAATTTACAAGACGATTATGATCGGTACAAGGCTAAATTAGCTTATGAAGATGAATGGGATTTCCCGCATGGACAAATGGATAAAAGACGCTTCAAGAAAGACGACGACCCTCGATTCAAATGGTTCAGAGTTGCGTATCAGGAATTTGAAGAAGAGTCCGGCTACCGATTCGCCTACCAACCCTCGGACGTGGCTCAGTATCCCTTAATCAAACTAGAATTTACGGGATTAGATCAATGCATTTATACACAATATTTTTTTATAGTCGAACATCCTAAACATTTACGCCGTAATACCTACTTTGATAATTATTCTCCTTTCCAATCTCAAGCTGCTTATAGAATGGCTCTCGAACGCAATATCGGGAGTATTGATGATCGGATGGTCTATTAGGGTTACTTAATTAAAATCGAAGAGGCTCTAAAGTATATAACACGTCAACAGGAAATGAAAAAGGACGGGAAGGATCAAGTGTTGCTATATTTTTTAGAAGGAGATAAATGGAATCCACCCGATTCTATTTGTTATTTAGAAAAGTAAAAAAAAATGGAATAAGATCCCTTAGCCACCCCGCAATTCCCATTTGAAGAATCCATCCTATCTATTCTTTTTTTAAATGTCTAGGGATGTCATCCGACGCATTCTCTCCGCCAAAAAAGAAACGAGTTCCTCCCACCTACCCCAAAAAGAAGAAGAAGAAGAAATTTCCCATGAGTCTTTTCGAGAACACTCCTTCCCCTCTCTCTTCCTATATATAAAAGAAACCGAGAGAAAAGTTGTCTTTTCTTTTTTTTCCATCTCGTCCTCAGGAGAGAGAGAGAGAGAGAGAGAGAGAAAACCAAACGCCATGGAGTGGTTACGGCGAGAGTCTTTTTTCCTCGCGATTCGTTTCCGTTTCGCCAAGACAATTCCCCTCACGTTTTACTCGGGGTCGGGCACGCTCTATTTTCGAGGATCGGAACTCGTGACTTGCCTTTCCCAGCAAGGGACTTGGATGAGTCCGAAAAGTCAACGGACTATTCAGCAATGGATCTCTCGAGCCCCTTTTCGCCCTTACCGATCCTTAACGACGGATCTCTGGATCGACACGTCGGACCGCCCCAGCCGGATTCTCCGCTATACCCCTTTTATCACCTTCGATTCCCTGGAAAGACTGCTCAACGATTTGGGTCCAGACGCTCTCCTCTTTTCGACCTGGCTTCAGAGTGTGATGAGAGAACCTCTTCAAATCCAAGAAGATTCTCAGACCGGGGAAACTTATTTTAGTCCCGTGGAGAACAAGGTGATGGATTTTCAGTTTCAAAATTTATCTGAAATGTTTCAATGTGCTTTATGTTTTTATTCTTCTTAAAGAGTGTGGGGGAAACTAAAAATTGTAGAATAATCATAAAAAATAATTTTGTTTTTCTTTAAAAAAATATTGAGATAGTCCAATCTTGGGGAGGAGGTGGAAAATTCAAAACTATTATCTAAAACAGATATGGCGGTCAGTCCATTTCGATCCACGGAGGAGGATATGTGTGAGATTCTCTGATCCATAGAGGGTTTCAGGAAAAAAAAATGCGAAAGTTTCCCCCCTATCTCCAAAAAATGGGTATCCAGGTTGAATGCACAGTACAGACTGATGAGAAGCCGAAACTCGAGTTTCTTAAATAGAAAAAAATAAGAGCTCCTTCTAGAAACAATTTTAGATGTCTTGTTTGGATGAGTGAGTCGACTGGGAAAAATTTCTCAGCGCTCTGGAAAAAAGTTTTGAGTTAAAAAAAAAAAAAAAAACTTTTGGTTAATTTTTATCATGTCTTATAGACATGATAAAAATTAACTCTCTCTTCTTTTTGTCTGAGAATGATGTCTCACCGTTTCGAAAAATAGAACATATCCCATTCTTGAAATTCTATTATTTTAGAAAGGATGATGAGTGATGGTCTATTTTTCGAAACGGTGAGACATCATTCCCAGACAAAAAGAAGAGAGAGTTAATTTTTATCATGTCTATAAGACATGATAAAAATTAACAAAAAGTTTTTTTTTTTTTTCAATTTAGAAATTTTTCTCTGAGCTTTGCCAATTTTTTTCCCAGCCAGCTCCATCCATAAAACAACACCTCTCAAAATCTTTTCTCACTTATCTATTTAAACCACTCGAATTTTTTTGCTTCCAATGAGTCCCCGCATCTTGGCCTTTCTTCCACTCTGCTCTGAGAAAGATAGGATAGATTGTTTTGGGTTGACCGTACTGTTGACGCTTCCGATTTATATAGAGAGCTATATATAGATAGGGTCCCTCCTAATTCCCTCTATTATGACTATTAGTCTTTTTTTTCCAAGAAATATACAAAGAATGATCCACAATTTTTTTTCCGTTAATGAAAAAAAAAATATGCTTCTACCTTCCGACTTCTTTTTAGTACCTCTTTAGGTGTCTCCTCCTTCTGGATCTTTTCCTTCTCCTCTCTTCCTCGCGAGCAGGGAATTGGAAATGCTGTTCAGGATGCAACGCTCGTAAAGACTCCATTTTCTTCCTGGAGAGGGCGTCTACGGCAAACACCGTCTTGTCATGAAATTGGAGTTGGTAGTAAAGAGGTCCGTGAATAATGTACACGGAGCGAGCTCGCAGTCGATAGGGAATCATACGATACCCGTCGGCTTCTGATTCCATTTCCCATCCATAAAGACGGATAGAAGCTTCTCCGGTTTGAAGAATATGAACCCACTCGGGTGAAACGTAAAACAGTTTTAAAAAGGTTCCAGCATCGACGGCGATCACATTTTCCCATCGCAGATAAGCGTGTAAGCGAAAGGTTCCTGCCTCCATCATCGATTGGAAAGCAAAATGCTTGAAAACTTCGATGGACGAAAAATAATGCAGGATTTTTCCATCGTAACAGGATAAATAGCACATGGTTTCTTGGACGATTTGTTCCATACGCTCCGGGTCCCGAAACCATTCTTCGAAACGGGAGAGAGGTTCCCATTGATCAGCTACTTCGAGATGACAGACGGGCGTGATTTCCACCAGGGTAGGTAGAACTGCAACGGCATCGGTCGACATTTTAGTTTTGCTCGGTTGAGAAAGAAGAACGAGAATGAACCCTGTAGGCAGAAAAACTCGGATCTATATAAATACTAGAGGAAAAAAGGCGGGGGGAAGGGAAGTTCTTCCTTCCTCCCAAAGAAAGATAAGTGGGTGGAATGAAAAAAATCATTTCGCTCTCAGGAAAAAAAAAGAATTTTTTTCTTGTCAACATGTTGTCTAGACATGTTTCTAAAAATAGATTTCCAACAAAGCTTCATTCTTTTCTTAGAAATCTATTTTTAGAAAAGAATTGACATATCCTTCACAACAAATTTCTTTTTTTTGTCTCCCTCCAGCAGCCAACTGGATGGGCAAGCGTTTCGGGTCAGATCAGTCCGTGCTGACATTATTTTTTTTAAATACAATGGAATTAGTATAGGAATGTACTAGAAACTGAACCAAGGTTGAAAAGAAAATATCAAAATCAATACTCACTTCTTGACGATTTCTTTTTCCAAAAACCTGTCGAAGAATTCTTGATGGGTTATCCAATCTCTAGACCTGTTTGAAAAAAATCCAATCTAAGGTGAGCGCGCATTTACCTGACGCGAAACTCGGAATATCTGCATAAATAACAAAACGTCCATTCTTAAAAACTCATCGTCTAGTCCATTGAGTTGGTTGGGGGGGGAGAAAAAAATTCTCAGAGCTCTGGAAAAATTTCTGAGTAATGAAAAAAAAAAAAACTTTTTGTTAATTTTTATCATGTCTTATAGACATGATAAAAATTAACTGTCCCCTCTTTTTGTCAAGGAAGGATGTCTCACCGTTTCGAAAACGAAACCAAAACTCATCCTTCTCATGGCAATTATTCCAAGAATGAGTCACGGTTTGTTTTTCGAAACGGTGAGACATCCTTCCCAGACAAAAAGAAGAGAGAGTTAATTTTTATCATGTCTAGAAGACATGATAAAAATTAACAAAAAGTTTTTTTTTTTTTTATCACTCAGAAATTTTTTCCAAAGCTCTGAGAATTTTTTCCCAGCCGACTCGATGATCCAAACAAGACAGATCCAAATTGTTTCTAGAAGGAACTCTCCCTTCTCTATTTAAACCACTCGTGTTTCCAACTTCAGTTCAGTCTGTGCTGTGAATTCGACCTGGATACACACTTCTCCCTCCTGGAAAGAATTTCTGTGAAGGTATGCGAACATTTTTCTCAGCTCTTAGAAAATTTTACCAGCTGACTTGATCGACGACAGACATCTCGAACATTCTGTTATCTGCGGAAGTCGTTTCATTTTCGTGCAGTCCATGCTGTGGACTCACCTGAATATCCATTGCTCCCTCCCCCTTCTGGAAAAAGTCGTAGCATTTTTAGATCCTCGTCGCTCTTTTTACGTTTCGTTGGATATCTAGGACGAACTTTTTTACCTTATTCCTTTCAAACTCTAATATTGCGGTTGGAGAGCCGTCATGGAAAATCAGCCATGATCCTGACGAATCTAAACCGACTCCTTGAAAGCAGAGCTATGTCATGTTTTTTTGATGACAGATTTCCAAGCTCCGAGTGATGAGAAATTTAGAAATTTTGCAGTGTTAACGGAAAGGAGGAGACAGAAACCTGGAGAATGGAAATGAAGCTGAGAAAAAAATGCTAAGAGCTCAGAAAAAAAAAGGCTCTTTCCAGGAGGGAGGAGAAGCGCATATCTAGGTTGAGTGCACAGCACACACGGATCTGAAGTTGGAAACGCGAGGGGTTTAAATAGAGAAGCGAGAGTTTCTTCTAGAAACACTTTTGGATGTCTTGTTGTTTGGATCATCGAGTCGACTGGAAAAAAAATTCTCAGAGCTCTGGAAAATATTTTCTAAGTGATGAAAAAAAAAAAACTTTCGGTTAATTTTCATCATGTCTTCTACACATGATGAAAATTAACTGTCCCTCCTTTTTGTCAAGGAAGGTTGTCTCACCGTTTCTAAAAATAGATCATGACTCATTCTTGGAATAATTGCCTTGAGAAAGGGTGAGTGATGGTCTATTTTTAGAAAGGGTGAGACATCCTTCCCAGACAAAAAAGAAGAGAGAGTTAATTTTTATCATGTCTTAAGACATGATAAAAATTAACCAAAAGTTTTTTTTTTAATCATATCTAGAGAATTTTTTCTAGCCGACTCGATCGACAAGACATGACATGACCATTGTTTTTTTTTAATAATGGATTTTCACCTATCCCTTTTAACCCTCCGAATTTGGCTTTGGATCCGTGTCCTTGCTTCCACATTCAGAGCTCTTTTCTTCAACATTTCGATGCAGGAGAAGAATCAATTCTCTCACGACGTTTAGATATTCTTTCAGAATGCTAGAGAACTCATTCAAAGAAGAAGTATCTAAGGGTGGAGTTGCCGGTTGAGGAAAATTCACGAGTCGTGGAACCGGATTATGCGAATCCGTCTGTATGCCAAACTGTAAAGGTGAACCACCCGCTTTAGGAGAGCAGATAATAGTAAGATCCATCTTTTTCCAATTTTTGATTTGTATACTTGTTTCTTCTTACTCGGAACATTTTCCTTTTTCTTCCTCCTCATCCAGGAACTGAATTCCAGGTGGAACGGAAGCATTTGTAATAAACTGTTGTTTCTTGGTTCCACACGCCTGACATTTTCCCGTGACCATCGGCCGTCGATTTTTCGACATGCGATAGTGGACGTCGACCGTATCGGTCTTGGCTCGGCATTTCACACACCAAATAGAATACGAAACAGGTTCCGCGTCAGAATGCTCCATTGCAGTAACACACTCTTTATTATTTTCTTCTCTTTTGAGAGAGATCTTAACCAGAAGTGTAGATATAAAATTTAGGATACGTTTCGGATCCGTCGGCTCTTTTCGCATACCCCACTTCTTCACAGAGGTATTCCGTTTGCTGATCCGCTCTTCGAGGATAAAACTCGTTTCCCCAAGCATCGTGAGCATAACGAATTCGATCGCCGGCCGTTAAACAATATTCGACTCCATCCGCCTTTTTAGGATACATTTCATGCCCCGATTCGTCTTTGGCATAAGGGAATAAAACAGACGTATAAAGCGAATACTCGTCCCCATTTTGAAATTTCGGGTAGTATTCTCGTCCAAAAGACGTTCGGGCATACCGTCGAGGAGCTAAAATGTATTGGTTTCCGTTTAAATCTACTGCGTAATACTCATGACCGTTTTCGTCTCGAGCCAAGATAGGATTTCCTTCAGGATCCGTAACGTATAATTCGTAATGAGGATGTTGGGGGTCGGTCGGGTATCGTTCTTTCCCCGATGCGTCTACTCGATAAACAGACATGCTTAGTTCTCGTCGCCTGCTCCTTCCTTCCTCCCACTCGAGACCCGTTGAGATGAAGGTATGAGGTTGATATCTATAAAATGGGTTGACCCTTTCAAACTATTCTATTGTTTAAAGACGGGTGGGTTAGGAAAAAAATATTAATAAAAGCAAATATCTGAACGGTTCAACACAACGGGTGAATGGAAAAAAGGAATAGTTCTCTCTATCCAGTCACAGGATGGTCTTATAGACATGATAAAAATTAACTGTCCCCTCTTTTTGTCTGGGAAGGATGTCTCACCCATTCGAAAAAAACAAACCATGACTCATTCTTGGAATTGTTGCTATTAGAAAGGGTGAGTGATGGTCTATTTTTAGAAAGAGTGAGACATCCTTCCCAGACAAAAAGGGGGTTCATTAATTTTTATCATGTCTAGAAGACAAGATAAAAATTAACCAAAAGTTTTTTTTTTTTTTTCAGAGTTACAGAAATTTTTTCCAGCCCACTCGATCGACAAGACGTCCCCATTTTTTATTTAAGAATGGATTCTTGTTTATTTGTGTAAGCATTCCGAGTTTCGTTTTAGATGAGTCTATGTTGTTGAAGAGGAAACATGGGTACCCTCATTTTTTTTCCTATCTGATTTCTAAGATGAATTCAGTGAGTTCACCTTGACCTTTTCAAATTTTGTTTGTTTACTTTTAGCCCAGAGGTCGACGGATAAATCATTCTGATTTTTTATATATTTTTTTGTGTCGCTCTCTCTCTCTAAGAAACCTATCTCGTTCCAAGTCTTCTCGAAGTGCTATTGGTTCGTTTCGAGACGAGGTCATTTCACATCCCCCCTCCTCAAAAAGTATATGTATATAAATTAAAGGAAGTGATTTTCTATACACACACTTCACCTTTTTGAGTGGTGTCACGATGAGCCTATCCAGTAGAGAACGTCTTAGGGAAAGAATGCGTGAACAGAAACGACGCTGGCGAAGCAATTCAGCTAATCGAGAGCGAGAACGAATACTTCAAAGGGAACGTTATGCTGTTCTTAAAAAGAACTCCCGACCGTGAAAGAAACATCTTCCTCCCAAGCAGTGGGAAAGCTATACGAATTTGCAGTATAAGGATATGTGGTCCGAAGAAGCCTATCAAAAATGTATTCGACAATGTAATAAAGAGCAATACAATTTCTTGATCTACGTTCTCGTCCGTTTGTACACCTATTACGCGTTACCTGAATCGAAACGTCCCCCTCCTCTGGATATTATTGTGCAAGGATCTGCCGGAACGGGTAAATCTTTCCTGATCCAAGCTTTATACCAAACTCTGATTCGAACGCCTCTTTTTAGCGAAGCGTGCTCGGTTCTCAAACTCGCACTCAGTGCTCAAGGAGCGGTCTACATTACGGGAGATACTTTGCATCATGCCCTGCGTCTTCAAATGAACGGGACTTTTGTTCGACCTCTGACCCAAGAGACTTTAGACTATTACAGACCCCTGTATGCTCCTTTACGGATGGTGATTTTGGATGACGTTTCCACGATCGGATCCAATTTATTTTCGCGCCTCGACCAGCAACTTCGACAATTGTGTCATGTGCCGGATAAGCCGTTTGGGAATGTGCATATGATTAAATTCGGAGATTTGCAGCAGCTCCAACCGATTCGCGACACGCCCATTTTTTATTCTGAAGGGTGGTGGACGCCTCAATCCACGCTCTACTATGAACTAGTCGAATGTATGCGATTCTCTCTGGATTACGAGAAGAGACTCGATCGTTTAACGAGAAATCACTTTTTAGAACCGGACGATGTGGCATTTTTTCAGTCCCGCGTTCGCAGTTTCGACGAAATTCCTCGCGAAGCTATTATTCTCTGTTTTTCGAGCAAGGATGCAGAGAAATATAATATGAAACGTCTCCAATCCCGAGAAACGTACTGTTCGTGTCTGGCTCGAGACGTGATTTATTCCGAGAGCGAAAAATTGCGGAAGAGGATGATGAAACGGAGTCGACATTTACATCGATCTCAGATGGCGAATCTCGAATCCGTCCTCCATTTACAAAGAGGAGCGCGATATCAATTGACTAAAACGCTCGACAGATCCAAAGGATGGATGAATGGAGCGATTGGAACACTACACCAAATAGACCAGGATGAAGACGGAGTTGTGACGCGTGTCTGGCTGCAATTTTCGAATAGTCTAGCTCCTATCGATCGCGTCTCCATTCGTATTGACACCTGTTCGACGAAAAGACTCGCATTTTATCGCGAACAGTTTCCTTTGATGTTAGCCGAAGCGATCACGGCTCATAAAGCCCAAGGAGCCACCTTTCCGTCGATCGCAATTTACATGCACGGACCTTTTAATCGATTTCAACAATATGTCGCTTTTTCTCGAGTGATTCAACTCCAGGGATTGTATATTCTGGACCAGTTTCGTCCCCGCATGAAATTGGCGAGCAAGCAAAAATACGAGGAGGAACTGGAGCGATTGCAAAACATGTCCCGGATTCCGTATGATATATCGGCTCGAGAAGAGAACCAAGATCCGTACGAGTTTCTCATGAACCTTCTTCAATGTGGGAATCGTCTTTCCTTCCATCTTTCCAATAGAAACATCTCCCAAGAAAAAGAAGTCGTCAAACTAGAAGAAAAACCTTCTTTCCATGTAAAACCTGTTATAAAATGTCAATCTTAAATCTTTTTTTAAAAATTCAATAAAAAGAAATATTCTCCATCAAAACCCCTCCATTCTTTCAAAGCTTCACAAAACGCTCAACAATGTCCACACAATGGGAAGAGAAAATTCGATCTCAACGGTCCACACAACATGTTGACTCCTCAAAATATGTCTCTCCCAAGTGACAGGATGCTTCTTCTTCAACGGCTGACACTCATCTAAAGGAAAACTGGGAATGCTTAAATAGATAAGCGAGAGTTTATTCTTAAAAAAACATGGCGCTGTCTTGTCAATGGAGAATCGAGTCGGCTTGGAAAAAATTTTGAGAGCCGGGAAAAAAAATTCTCTAACTCTAAAAAAAATAAAAAAAAAAACTTTTGGTTAATTTTTATCATGTCTTATAGACATGATAAAAATTAACTCTACCCTCCTTCTTTTGTCTGGAAATGTTGTCTCTCCGTTTCTAAAAATAGACCAGAACCCATTCTTGGAATTTTATTCTTTTTAGAAAGGATGAGTGATGGTCTATTTTTAGAAACGGTGAGACAACATTCCCAGACAAAAGGGGAAGGTAGTTAATTTTTATCATGTCTAAAGACATGATAAAAATTAACAAAAAGTTTTTTTTTTTATAGAGTTAGAAAAATTTTTTTCCTGGCTCTCAAAATATTTTCCCAGCCGACTCGATTCTCCAATTGACGACACAGCGTCATTTTTTTAAGAATGGATTCTCGTTCATCTATTTAAGCATTTCGAGTGTCACTTCAGATGAATGTCAGCCGTTGAGGAAGAAAAACGCAGATTCCCATTTTCTCATTTCCTTCAGAGAGAGAGAGGCCTAGATTTTCGAGACTCGATGACTTTTCAAGCATTTTTTGTTTAAGCTATTCGACTTCATATTTGTCTGACGTTCAAGAGTATGATCTCTCGTGGATGGATCTCTTCCACCTCATTCTCTTTCCAGTCGATTTAGAAGGGGAAGGGGAGATTTTTTTTTCATCATGGAGGATGTCTCCTGAATACCGTTCAAAGAGTCTATGGAGAAATTATATGGTCAGAGTCACGGATTTCCAGGGTAATCTGCTTCTCAGCTAAAAAAAGGATCTCTCTTTCCCAGTCTGTCTTCGATTGCCTTGTTAACTGTGAAACCCATCGCTTTTCCGATTTTATGGTTCTCCCAGTATAATCAGACAGTCGGTCACAAAAGTATTCGAACACCGGTACCCTATCAGAAAATGACAAGATGGCGTTTTTTTTTCTTTTTCTCTCTGTGTGTCGTGTTATTCCATCCTAGGTTTTCTTCTCCCCCCATCTTGGAAAAAACTGGAAAAAATTGGTTACGATCTCTTTTTGAATGGGAAGATGCCATTTTGAGAAAAAGCTGACGACCCTATCTTGGAGAATGAACATGACCGCTCTACACACCCTTTTACTCTCTCTCTCTCTTTGAATTGGGAAGCCATTTTGGGAAAAAGCAGACGACCCTATCTTGGAGAATGGAAATGAACGCCTCTCCCTCTCTCTTTGAAATGAGAAGCCATTTTGGGACCCTCTATTCTTGGGGAGGGAGAAAACTGAAGTCTGCATTTCGCTGTCTCTGAATACGGAAAGCCCTTTTGGGAAAAGCGGACCCTCTTCTTCTGATCTTGGAGAACTGGAAATGAACGCTCTACACGATCTCTCTTTGAATTCAGAAGGTATTTTGGGACCTTCTAATGTTGGAAAACTGAAATGAACGCTCTACACCTTCTCTCTCTCTCTCTTTCTCTGAAATGGGTAGCCATTTGAAAACTCCCTAACTTTGGAAAAAAACAGAAATGAACGCTCTACACCATCTCTCTTTGAAAATGGGGGTGTCATTTTGAGACCTCCCTCCCCTAAACTTGAAAAAAAAACTGAAATGAACGCTCTACACTTTCTCTCTTTGGACATGGGTAACCCTTTGGGGACCCTCTCCTCTTTGTAGAAAAAAAAGAACTGAAGTGAAGGCTCTACACAATCTCTCTTGGAATGGGATCCATATTTCGGGAAACGTGGATCACCTCATGCTGGAAAACTGAAGTGAACCACCAAGATTGGACTCTATATAATATTTTTTTTTAATTGACATCATGACCCTCCTCCAATTTGTTATTAAAAAAATTGTTTTTTTTGTTTTGGTTTTTATCCCATTTCCGATGTGATTTCAGAAATGCAATTCCATAACAGTTCAATTTCATTCGAGGTTAAATGATCTAAACAGTCTTTGACCCACCCATCCGTATGATTATTTTCTTCTCCTTCCTGTTGCACCAAATTTTGTAAGTCCATATAATCATTCCATACGGGAAGGGCTGGATCCTCACAAGGCTGTCTTGAAACACTTGGAGTCTCTTTGGGATGAGTGGGGGGATCTAGGATGTCTGGACCCAGCTGCGATTCTACCTCCAGGATTTCTGGACCCGTTGGAACTTGTTTACCCGGCTGTGATTCTGCCTCCATGATTTCTGGACCCGTTGGAACTTGTGGACCCGGCTGACATTCTACCTCTACGGTGTCGGGACTTTTTGAAGCTTGTGGACCCGTCTGACATTCTACCTCTACGATGTCGGGACAGGTTAGAGAAGAAGAAGAAGAAGAAGAGGATACTGGAGGAGGTTCTGTGTGTGAGGAGTCCGAAAGAGGTTGCCTGTTTGAACAAGTCGGGGAAGAAGAAGAAGAAGAAGAAGCTTCTGGGTTCTGAAGCGGATCTTGCACGCCAGGTAGGTTCCGGTAAGTCGACCGTTTTTTAAGAGGTAATTTTTTTCTTCCTCCTCATCTTCAATTGTGATGACTTCAATTTCATTCCGTTGCCGGGTCGATTTTGTTTCGGGCCATGACGGTTTGGTCCAGCTCCTCTTATCATCTAAGGAAGGGATGGGTAAAGGTGGCGGAGGGTTTTCTTCTTCTTTTTCTTGAAACATCATCGGCGATTGGAAAGAAATCTCCTCTTTCAATTGTTTCCAAAGCGAGTACGAGCACCGATCGACGAGAAAAAGACTCTTCTGGGTCGTGACGATGAGATATTGCGTTTTCGGGGGAACGACATAGTTTTGAAAAGGTCTTAGAATATATTTCTTATATTTCATCCTGTCGCTGACTTTAAAACTTCTTTCCTTCAGATTGGGGGACGATGATTCGTAATAGGCGAGAGGAGCGGCTGTGGTCTGAACAATATGAACATCGTCCTCAGCCGTCGTTCTCACTCCAAACGTAAAATATCGTTTCGTGAGAAAAATATTCTTCCACCGAAAACTCGTGCGCGGATCCGTATATCGCCGGTCTGTTTGAATGGGCCGTCTCAAAGCTCGATCCATCCGATTCCAAGAGAAGGGAGATTCCTCTTTCGTTTGTTGCGATTCGAATAAATTTCTGTATATATTCTGAACGAGCAGGTTGGAGGATTCGACATCTTGGTTGAAAGAAACGATCGCTTGATGAGGTGGTAAATGCGGAATAAATGTCGCACAATGACACGCCAAAAAAATTTTCAAGTTGGAGATTTGCTTTAGCGTCTTCAAATCCTCCCCGTTCGAAATCCGTTGAGTTGGAAAAACGTCTAACAGCGACATGGCTCCCAATGGAAAAGAAATGATCTCGCCCAGTACTCTCGCCTTTTTGTGTATATATATATATATATATATATATATACACACACAGACTCACATAGAGGCTCTATGTCGTCCGTTTTATTTGTTTTTTTTTGTTTCTCTCTCTCTTCTTTCCAAGAAATCTTATCTCCATGACCTCTTTTTCTTTTCTTAAAAAGATGAATGTGTGTGGGAATGAGGAAGTGAAAGTAATAATTTAATAAACAAAAAATTATCCAACCATGACCTTTTTTTTTTCAAAGTCACCCTTTCCAATCCAAGGACGTCAGAGATAGAGGAAGCAGGGAGAGAGGAGGAGGGAAGGGAAGGTCACACTCTCTTTCTCTCTATAAATAAAAGGGGAGAGCCCCAAAGTCGTATTTTTGTCCAAGTGGATCATGAGGAGGCATCCCCAGCTCACTATGTGTATTCCTTTCAAATATAAATATGTTGATCTTTCCTTTTATATCATCCAAGGAGTCGTTTACCTGAAAGCCTCCGATTTTTCAAAATGTGCGGGTTATCATACCGTGGGGAGTTATCAAAAGATGCGGGACGAATTTTTATCCGACGAAAACGTGTTGATGGCTCGTGACATTCCACCTTTGGATGCACAAATTTTGTTAATGAAACGAGCCAAATATTTTTACACGTCCCACTTTCTAACCGTCTCGCAAATGAATAGGATTATGGATCGTCTTGAGAAGACAAAAGGGATTCTCGTTCATTTTAGTGAATGGTTGCACAAATGTTTGCACGAACCTCTCTCGATCGAGAAGACTGGGAAGAATACTCGAGGACTCTCCTCCTTCGTCTCATCTTAAAGAGGCCACGACTTTTGAAAAAATCCTCGAGCAAGAAAAAATAGAATGGTGGAACAACTACCCCATCCCTCTCCCCGAGCATCAAGAGGAGCCTGTTCAGAAGAAAAAGAAAAAACCTTTCCAAAAGCCTATCCTCATCCTCCTCGATAATGATGGGGATGAGGAGAAGCCTGTTCAGATTCCTCTCAGTTTGTCAAAACCCGTCGAGGATGAAAAACCTCTCCCTTCCTCAAAACCCCTTGAGGAAGAGAGACCCCTCGAGAAGGAGAGATCTCTCCCATTGTCAAACCTCCTCGAAGATGAAAAACCTCTTCCTTTCTCAAACCCCCTCGAAGATGAAAAACCTCTCCATTTATCAAGACCCCTCGAAAATGAGGGACCTCTCGATTTGTCAAAACCCCTCGAGGATAAGGGAACCAAAACTTCTCTCTCTTTCGAAGAGGACGGACCTCTCAATTTGTCAAGACCCCTCAAGAATAAGGGAACCGAAAATCCTCTCCCTTTCTCAAGACTTCTCGAGGAGGAGGAGGAGAGACCGCTCCATATCTCAAGACAGGACCCCCCTCAATCTCTTGAGGATCCGAGGGAAACGATTCCTATTGAAAAACCATCTATCGACGATCCCCAGGAAAGGTCTTCGGAGGAGATTAGACTTCCATGTAGAAAACGAATCTGCCACAATCATCATAATAATAATAATAATAATGACAATAATATACCCCCTTCTCAACAACAGAATCCTACAACATTTGCAGATAAATGCATTCAAACCAATCCCTTTATAGTAACCCTTTTGATTGGAGAACCCGTGCATTAGCCTCGAAAAATAAAATGAGATTCTAGACTGTTTCTATGACCAGAATGTTAAGCCAATAGATAGGTCTAGCTCAGAATTTTTCTTTTTAAAAGAAAATAAATAAATAATCGAAAGACTATTCGTAAATATAAATGGTAAAGTCTCGAGTCGGCTGGAAAAAAATTTTCAGAGCTGAAAAAATTTTTCCAACTCAAAAAAAAAAAAAAAAAAAAAAAAAAAAAAAAAAAAAAAACTTTTTGTTAATTTTTATCATGTCTTAGACATGATAAAAATTAACGACCCCCTTCCCTTTTCGTCTGGGAATGTTGTCTCACTCTTTTGAAAAACAAATCGTGATTCATTCATGGAATGATTGCCATTAGAGAAAGGATGAGTCATGGTCTATTTTTAGAAAGGGTGAGACATCCTTCCCAGACAAAAAGGGAGGGTCATTAATTTTTATCATGTCTAAGACATGATAAAAATTAACCAAAAGTTTTTTTTTTTTTTTTTTTTTTTCCATTAGAGAATTTTTATCTCAGCTCTGAGAAATTTTTTTTCTCCCAGCCGATTCGATACTTTACCATTTTATTAAGAATGATTTCTCCCTGATCTATTATTTCAAAATTCCAAGTTTCGCTTCAGAACCATCTGTGCTGTTGAAGAAGTAACATGATATATGTATTTTTTTAATGAGTTCTGTCAGGATTGAATTGTGCAGGATCGACCTTGCGAATTTCTTCTCTGTGTCTTTAAATAATAATGATACCGAACCGCTTTTTGTAGAGCGCAATGCAAAAAACCTTTTGTATGGTTAGGACAATTCATGTGTTCGATCCCATTGTATTTGAGAATCTCTTGCGTCGATCCCGAAATGCAATAAATGGATCTTTGCAACCATTTCTCTAAAAACCGCCGTTTCATTTCTCCTCGCACCCAAATCATGGAAAAGGGTTCCGTCAACGTCGTTAACACCCATGGAAAATAACTGTACGGAATTTCTCCTTCGTACCACGACAAGCCGTGATAATAATCACTCGCCCACACAGCGGTTCGTTTTTCTTTCTCGGTGAGCATTTGCCATGGAAACGGGGGTTTAAAAACAAATACTCCTCGAGAAGTACCGTCCAATGTGACGTAAGCCAATTCTTTCACAATAAAGGCTCCTTGAGAATCGTAGAAACCTTCAAAGTCGAGCACGAGTTCCATGTTTTTTATTTCTTTTTCTTTCCAAGGTGACCTTTATTATTATTATTAAGATGGATGTGTATTGAGATACGCACGATATTATTCAAAAACAAATATATATACGAATGTGACCTTTCCCAGAATTCATACGACCTATCACGTGCAACCTTCTCTCTCTCTATATAAAAGAGGAGACGGCAAGAGAACGCTATCCATTTTTTCTTTCAGGACACACAGCGAGAGACAGAGAGAATTTTGTTTTCTTTTTTTCCTCAATTGAAGAAGATGGACATTTTGAGTGCCAAACCTCTCAAAGATTCCTACATTGTTCTGGACATGGAATACTTTCACTGTTATGATCCAAAGACGGGAGATATATGTTTCATCTTGAAAGAACTGGACTATATCACTTGCGATTTAACCTTATGCGGATCCATGATTTTTCTCCCTCCTGTCCATTACGATGACTTATCGTCCCGCAATCAAGCTGTGGTCAACCAGACTACAAATAACCGACACGGCCTGCAATGGACCGAGGGTCGTCTTTCCTACGAGCATCTTCCTACGATCCTGAAAATACTGACCGAAAATGTGGAGGTGATCTACGTCAATGGATACGATAAAGCCGAATTTTTCAGCAAGTTCTGCCAGCGATCCGTTTACGAGTTTTACATCCCAGGGAAAACCGAGTGGCGGAACAAGTCGAAATGCACGCGACTCCAATATTTCCAAAAGATGATTCATTGTGCCGAGAACAAGGTGAGAAATTTTCGATACCATTTGATGGAGGGTAGTTACGTTTTCCGGAAATTACATTGTTACCCCTCCGAGAGCAAAGCTGTCGAAGACGAAGAGGAGGCGGAAGAATCTCCCCAGGAGAACTCGTGCGACGATGAGGAGGAGGAGGAGGATGAACTTTCTAATAATAATAATAAATGTCTAAGTTGGGATGCTTTAGAGACCCAAGAATATTGGTCTCAACCCTTATCTCACCTAGACCTAAAAGAGGGTCCTCAATTGTACTCTTTGTGGTCCTCTTCTAAAATTTGGTCTTGGAGAGAAACCTTGAATGTTCATGAATGAAATGGTATGTAAATCCCTAGAGAAAAAAAAATAGAAAAAAAAAGTTCTTTTTTTTGTAATATGTTGATTTCTTTCCAATCCCATTTCTTTTCCATAACTCCACCCCAATCGACGAGAAGAAGAAGAATTTTCCAAGTTACACAAGACGAATCTTCCAAGTTACACAAGACGTAGAAAGATTTCACAAGGATTTATAAATCACACTCTCCCACATGATATATGTATAGAGAGAAAAAGACCCTCTGTTCTCTAGCCAATACGTCAAGACTTCCCTAAACTAACAGTGACCATGAGTACCGAGGAAAACTTAGCAGAGCAAGTGGAAAGACTTTCAAAGAGATTAGAAGAGTTAAGACGGGATAGATTTACAGTTCCGCCGACTAAAGAGGAAACTATCATCGATTTCAAGAAACCGCTGTACTTTCATCCCCTACCCCAAAGAATGAGACGAGTGGACTCGCCGTTGAACAGTTCCAATGAGAAACAAAATGTCACTTATTTGAATAGCCAATTTCAACACATGAATATCTCATAAGTATTTTTTTGTTTTTTTCCCTAAAGCGTAGGGAGATCGGATCAGTAGTTTTTCCCTTTTCATCGTCGAAAAAGATTGGGAGGAAAAATCTTTCTCAGCCCTCTCAGAAAAATTTTTCAGCCTTAAAAAAAAAAAAAAAAAAAACTTTTTGTTAATTTTTATCATGTCTTAGACATGATAAAAATTAACTCTACCCCCCTTTCGTCTGGGAATGTTGTCTCACACTTTCTAAAAATAGACCATCACTCCTCCTTTCCTAAAGAATAGAATTCCAAGAATGGAATCTGGTCTATTTTTAGAAACGGTGAGACCCTATTCCAAGACAAAAGGCGGGTAGAGTTAATTTTTATCATGTCTAAAGTTCAGGGTCCATCCATCTTCTTATGTGAAACGGTGACCCTAACGAGATCGAGATAAACAAGTCCTGTGAGTTGTTTTGTAATCTTGACGCGATCCAAGAAAGACTTTTTATTTTTTTTTTGAAATAGGCGGGGGGTGGGGAGAGAAAATATTCTCACGACCCTCAGATATCTTTTCATAAATATATTTTTTATCAAAGTGTTTCATTCCGATCCTTTTAAGAGGTTGGAATGACCCTGACATTTAGATGGGGTCGCGATCCCGACAGATGTCGCGCGAGTATAAAAATGTGTGTCCTCCACGAGATTTCTTCAGAGAACAGAAGAAGACGTGAACTGAGCTGGTAAGTCCCTTTGGTCCTATGAATATGGTTATCTATAAACTCGATTTGATTCTTTTTTTAATAATCATAATAATCATAACTTCATTTAAAAAGAACTCTCTTCTTAACCCTTTGAAAAGAAAAATGTCTCTTTCAAGACGACGACTCTAAAACGTTTTATTGTTTTTTTTTCCTTTCTAGATCTTCCCTGTTATACATATATACCTTTTCGATTCTTTTTTTGCTCCTGTTTGTGGAAGACATCACCGTATTCATCGCCATGGCGTGTTCAGAAAACTTTATCGTGCTCGATCTAGAGGGTTTCCAGTCCTACAACCACAAGAAGGGTGAATTTACCTACGTTTTAAAAGAATTGGGCTATGCGACAAAAGATTTTTTGACCGTGGGATCGTTGACGTTTGCTCCTCCTCACCCCTTCCACCAACTGAATGAAAAAAACCAAAAGACGAATGCCTGGCTGACGAGAAACCGGCACGGACTTCGTTGGAACGAGGGTCATATTCCCTACAACCATTTAGGACGCATTCTCCAATCGCTCACTCACAGCTTCTCCACGATTTATGTGGTGGGATGTCAGAAAGCTAAATTCTTTGCTAAAGCCTTGGATTATCAAAAACCCGTGACGGAAATTTATGTGCCAGATGGAATCATTTGGAAGTATCGGGAAAAATGTGCCCGACATCATCAAAGGAGGAAATATTTCCATTGTGCCGAAAACAAAGTGCGCAACTATCGATGGCATATTACGGAAGGAGATTTTCATATCAATCACGTATATCCAGACGGAACGGAGAAAGAGGAGAGGATTCAGGAGGAAGCAGACAATCCTCTGCAAGCTTTTGATAAGGCCTACGATCAGTTAGAGAAGGATCCGTCCCCAAAAGCGTACGATAACCTCATCCAGAAATGGGATAATCTGTCCTGTTTCCAAGTGATGGAACATCCGGATGAGCATACGCCTTTAAACTTGATGGGCTCTTCTTTGTCGTCAACTTCCTCCAATAACTCGAGGAAGACGGAGGGTTGGGGAGACATACCTGAAAATATTCCCCATTACGATCCAGCAGCCTGTTGGGACGAACCTTCCAAAGAATCTCATGAGACCCCCAAAATATCTTCAGAGGATCCAAAGACAAAATCCACTGAATGTTGGGACGATGAACGGACGACTCATGCTCTAAAATCCACTAAGACTATGTCCACTGAGTGTTGGGACAATGAACAGACGACTCATGCTCCAAAATCTACTGAGACTATGTCCACTGAATGTTGGGACAATGAACGGACGACCCATGCTCCAAAATCGACTGAGACTATGTCCGCTGAGTGTTGGGACGATGAAACCGAAAAGACGACAGAGAATTGGGATGACCGTTCTCAAAAGTATTTGAATTGATATATACATAAACTCAGGAGAAAAAAAAAACAAAAGATTTTTAGAAATAAATATAGGGAAAGGTTCTTCGCTTTCCCTATATTTATGGAAATGGACTGAGAAGAGAGAGAGAGATGAATCAGGAGACCAAAAAAATGGGTCTTGGAAGGAATGAGTGCAAATGCATTCGATTCCTTCCGAGACCCATTTTTTTTGGGTCCCTCTCTCATCCAATCTTGGAAAAGAACTTTGTCCTATTTTTCTAGGTCCATTCAAAAAGAAATGAATCTATCCATAAATTTTCTTAAAAGAAAAAAAAAACAAAAAGATCCTTTACCTCTTGACGGTCCAAAGTCGAGAATCTTGGAAAACGTCATCCACTCTCCATCCAGTCAAGCTTCTCTGTAGAAAATCTAGTAGGTACATCTGCATTCTTGAACACCCGGCAGTTATTATTGGACGCGAAACGTCGAATGCTGAAATAGTTAACAGTGAGCCCATTCTTAAAGAAACGGGGATGTTTTATTCATCCAGTCGAGTGCGGAAAATTTTCTGAGAGCCGGAGAAAAATTTCTCTGGCTGAAAAAAAAAAAAAAAAAAAAAAAAAATACCCCCCTTTTAGTCTGAAAATTGATGTCTTCAATTTTTCAAAAATTGAAGACATCAATTTTCAAATTTTCAGACTAAAAAGGGGGGTAATTTATTTTTCAGAAACTTTTCCCAGCCGACTCGATGTGAATAAAACTTTACTGTTTGTTAAGAATGTTATTTAATGGATCGATTTCAACCTATCGAGTTTCGCTTGAGTTCCGGCCGTGCTGTGGGCCCACCTGGATACAAGTTTTCCCCTTTTGGAATAGAATAAAACTTTACTGTTTTTTAAGAATGTTATTTAATGGATCGATTTCAACCTATCGAGTTTCGCTTGAGTTCCGGCCGTGCTGTGAGCCCACCTGAATACAAGTTTTCCTCTTTTGGAATAGAATTTTCGTCAAGGTAGGCTACTTTTCCTCTTTTTGCATTTTTCATGTCATTTCATTTGTATTACAATATACTGAAAACGGGCGTTCGAACTGATTTCTAGGCTATTTCTATACAAATGGAGCTCGATCCAAGAAAGAAATGATGTCTTTTTTTTTTATTTTGTGGACTGCCAATTTGTATTGGAATATACTGAAAACGGGTGTTTGAGTCGGTTTTCAGTATATTTCAATACAAATAGAGCTCGATCCAAGAAAGAAATGATGTCTTTTTTTTTATTTTGTGGACTGCCAATTTGTATTGGAATATACTGAAAACGGGTGTTTGAGACGGTTTTCAGTATATTTCAATACAAATAGAGCTCGATCCAAGAAAAAAATGATGTCTTTTTTTTATTTTGTGGACTGCCAATTTGTATTGGAATATACTGAAAACGGGTGTTTGAGTCGGTTTTCAGTATATTTCAATACAAATGGAGCTCGATCCAAGAAAGAAATGATGTCTTTTTTTTATTTTGTGGACAACAAATTTTGTATTGGAATATACTGAAAACGGGCGTTCACGTCGGTTTTCAGTATATTTCAATACAAATGGAGCTCGATCCAAGAAAAAAATGATGTCTTTTTTTTATTTTGTGGACAAACAATTTTGTATTGGAATATACTGAAAACGGGCGTTCACGTCGGTTTTCAGTATATTCCAATACAAATGGAGCTCGATCCAAGAAAAAAATGATGTCTTTTTTTTATTTTGTGGACAGCCAATTTTGTATTGGAATATACTGAAAACGGGCGTTCACGTTGGTTTTCAGTATATTCCAATACAAGTGGAGCTCCATCCAAGAAAAAAATGATGTCTTTTTTTATTTTGTGGACTGCCAATTTTGTATTGGAATATACTGAAAACGGGCGTTCACGTTGGTTTTCAGTATATTTCAATACAAATGGAGCTCCATCCAAGAAAAAAATGATGTCTTTTTTTATTTTGTGGACTGCCAATTTTGTATTGGAATATACTGAAAACGGGCGTTCACGTTGGTTTTCAGTATATTTCAATACAAATGGAGCTCCATCCAAGAAAAAAATTATGTCTTTTTTTATTTTGTGGACTGCCAATTTGTATTGGAATATACTGAAAACGGGTTTTCAGTATATTTCAATACAAATAGAGCTCGGAAAGTCGAAAAACGAAATGAGATCGGCTGGCAAAATATTTTCAGAGCTCAGAAAAAAAATTCTAGGATGTAAAAAAAAAAAAAAAAAAAAAAAAAAAAAAAAAAAAAAAAAAACTTTTTGTTAATTTTTATCATGTCTTCTAGACATGATAAAAATTAACTCCCCCCCTTTTGTCTGGGTATGTTGTCTCACCGTTTCTAAAAATAGACCAGAACCCAGTCTTTTCTTGGATTCTATTCTTTAAAAGGATGAGTCATGGTCTATTTTTAGAAAGTGGGAGACAACATTCCCAGACAAAAGGGGGGTGAGTTAATTTTTATCATGTCTAGAAGACATGATAAAAATTAACAAAAAGTTTTTTTTTTTTTTTTTTTTTTTCATCTCAGAATTTTTTTCTGAGCTCTGAGAAATTTTTCCTAGCCGATCCCATTTCGTTTTTCGACTTTCACTTTCAACTCTTCACTTTTCTATAAAAGCATTCCACGTTTCTGTTCAGAACAGTGTCTCTCTCTACCCAAATCTGGAACCCTAGTCACGAGAGAATATGAGACTAGACAAAAATAGTTTAGCTTATTGATCTAAAAAATGTCCCATGCTAGAACTCAGAATTATAATCAGAGCGGGACTTTCCAGTATCCACTTCCAAGATTTTAGATTTGCCTCTCCCAAGATTGGAGGAGAGAGTGGCCCAAAAAAATGGGTCTCGGAAGGAATCAAATGCATTTTGAAATGCGCTCATTCCTTCCAAGACCCATTTTTTTGGTCTCCTGATTCAACTCTCCAGTCTATGGAATAGGGAAAGCGGAGAACGTTTCCCCTTCTTTAAGCGACTGGAGACCATATCGCATCATCATCACCATCATCCTCTTTCTGATACTTTTCAACGAAGGCTTGATGTCTCTGGATGATTTTGGGGAGATGATGGATCCCGAATTGAGTGATGAAAAAGAGAGGACTCTTTTTCCTTTCTTGTTCGTCTTGCACAGTCTCTCGGAGGGTGATATACGTTTCCCCGTCCTCCTCAATTTTCGTCAGAGGTCTCATAAATATTTTACACATCCAAAGGAAGAGCGACTTGTTATGCAGGGATTTCGAAGCGACGAAGGCCGCTTCACTCGAAGTGAGGACAATCTGGTTCGGTTGACCCCATTCTTTGGAGTAGTTGTCCAAATCGCCTAGTCGAAGAAAATGGTGTCGATTAGGAAAAAAGACTTGGAGAACACTCGTCGTATGCGAGACGTTCGTAGGCAAGAGAGTCAAGATATCTTTGGCATTCCAGTACAGGAATCCTAGATCCACATACGCGTGCACGTAATAGTCATCGTTATATTCCAGTTTGAGCAGCATGGCTTTTGTATTTTTTTTCCCGTTCTCAAGGCGAAACACTCGTCTGATATGAACAAGAGCTCGCTGGCGATCCGTTTATATAGACTCCTCAGAGAGAGAGAGAGGGAGAGGGGAGGAGGAACAAGGTTGATGAATTGTAAAATAAAAAAAAATGATAAAACATGAGATCGGCTGGCAAAAAAAAAAAAAAAAAACTTTTTGTTAATTTTTATTATGTCTTCTAGACATGATAAAAATTAACTCATCCCCCTTTTGTCTGGGTATGTTGTCTCACCGTTTCTAAAAATAGACCAGAACCCAGTCTTTTCTTGGAATTCTATTCTTTAAAAGGATGAGTCATGGTCTATTTTTAGAAAGTGGGAGACAACATTCCCAGACAAAAGGGGGGTGAGTTAATTTTTATCATGTCTAGAAGACATGATAAAAATTAACAAAAAGTTTTTTTTTTTTTTTTTTTATATCTCAGAATTTTTTTCTGAGCTCTGAGAAATTTTTCCTAGCCGATCCCATTTCGTTTTTCGACTTTCACTTTCAACTCTTCACTTCTCTATATAAGCTAAAAGCATTCCACGTTTCTGTTCAGAACAGTGTCTCTCTCTACCCAAATCTGGAACCCTAGTCACGAGAGAATATGAGACTAGAAAAATAGTTTAGCTTATTGATCTAAAAAATGTCCCATGCTAGAACTCAGAATTATAATCAGAGCGGGGCTTTCCAGTATCCACTTCCAAGATTTTAGATTTGCTATGGGTGACATGTTCCCAAATTCATAAATTCTTCAATTACAGTCCCCTTCTTTGACAAATGGCTAAGAAATTCTTAAAGAATATCATGATAATGATTTAGCTATCTATATATAACATTATGTTTTCTTTCCAAAAACAAAATCCAGTCTTGATCGAAATGGACTTTACGCACAATTTATTGTGTCCCCCCTTTCCAAGATTGGCTTGAAGAAGTGATCAAAAAAATGGGTCTGGAAGGAAAAGAGTGCATTTCGACAAAAAAAAGAGGACCCTCTTTTTCTCGCAATGCACCCGTTTCCTTCCAGACCCATTTCTTTTGCCTCCTCAGAACTCTCTTTCTTTTCTCCTCCCTCTCTCTCTTAAGAGGGATTGAAAGAAAGAGGCTAGATGGAAAAGTTTCTTTTTTTTTTCTTTCGAGAAGATAAAAAAAATTTGGAGGAGGAGCAAATTTTTTTTGGGGTGGTGGTGGTTGTTTTTTTTAGAAGGTGATGACTTTAGTGACATTTAAAGAGACCACCAGAGGATGCGTTTGAGTCTCGACGACCTTTTCTTGACGGGGGTCTGTCTGGCAATAAGCGCTGGCATATTGTTTAGGGTAAGTAGAAGAATCCGTCATGCCTGGATGAGGCGGTATGTAGCGCACTCCCAGATTAAAGAGGGTGATGAAGGGAAATTTCTCCCCCGGATAGAGCAGTCGGTAAACGGGTTGATTGGGTACAACTCGAACCAGCGGCTGAGTTAAAATGCTATACACCCAGGCCAGAAGCTGATTATTTTTCGGATTATTTTCGGCCAGATGTAACATTTCTTCGCTGGAGAGGACATATCCCTCTTGAGAACTGCCGAGACTCTCAAGATCTTTTATTTTCCTGAAGATGTGGTGTTCGTCGAAAAACACGGAGAGAATGTCCCAGGTTCTTTTACTGGAAGTATGAATCAGAGGCAAAATGTCCATAGCGTTCCAAAACAATCTTCCGTCATCCACATAACAACGAATGCTCACAAACTCATTATATAAGACGCGGATCATCATCTTGAGTAGAAATATGGATACGCACAGCAGTCTCTCTCTCTGGGAAATAGAGTCTGTCTTCCACTCGCCTCTCTATATATACGAGAAGACCACGTGATGGGCGACGTGACGGTTGACTTATAGAAAAAAATCAACTTTGTCTACCTCTCTCTCTCTCTGACCTTCTATTTTTTTTTCCTAAAGGACACCCCGTCACCTTCTCAAAAGTCATGGGATTGAGAGGAACGAAAGAAAAAAACAACCATCCTTTGTATACTACCTATGACCTTCTCCTAGAGACCCCTGTCATTTTCTTCTCGAGAGCTACGTGATGAAAGCTTTTTTTTTATTCTAGAGTTTATCAACTTTGTAGACACATGAACCCGTCACCTTCTCAAAGGCCATGTCGTATGGAATGGGACCCTTTTGGTTTTTTCTTTTGAGAAAATAAAAAATAAAACAACTTTATAATCATCTCTCTATGACCTTCACAAACACTCATTTCGTTATCATTTTTTTTATTTTAGAATTCATCAACCTTGTTCCTCTCCCTCTCTCTCTCTCTCTCTCTCTCTGAGGAGTCCATATAAACGGATCGCCAGCGAGCTCTTGTTCATATCAGACGAGTGTTTCGCCTTGAGAACGGAAAAAAAAATACAAAAGCCATGCTGCTCAAACTGGAATATAACGATGACTATTACGTGCACGCGTATGTGGATCTAGGATTCCTGTACTGGAATGCCAAAGATATCTTGACTCTCTTGCCTACGAACGTCTCGCATACGACGAGTGTTCTCCAAGTCTTTTTTCCTAATCGACACCATTTTCTTCGACTAGGCGATTTGGACAACTACTCCAAAGAATGGGGTCAACCGAACCAGATTGTCCTCACTTCGAATGAAGCGACCTTCGTCGCTTCGAAATCCCTGCATAAAACGTCGCTCTTCCCTTGGATGTGTAAAATATTCATGAGACCTCTGACGAAAATTGAGGAGGACGGGGAAACGTATATCACCCTCCGAGAGACTGTGCAAGACGAACAAGAAAGGAAAAAGAGTCCTCTCTTTTTCATCACTCAATTCGGGATCCATCATCTCCGCAAAATAATCCAGAGACATCAAGCCTTCGTTGAAAAGTATCAGAAAGAGGATGATGGTGATGATGATGATGATGATGATGCGATATGGTCTCCAGTCGCTTAGAGAAGAGAAACGTTCTCCGCTTTGGACCGTCAAGAGGTAAAGCATCTTTTTGTTTTTTTTTCTTTTAAGAAAATTTATGGATAGATTCATTTCTTTTTGAATGGACCTAGAGAATAGGACAAAGTTCTTTTCCAAGATTGGATGAGAGAGGGACCCAAAAAAATGGGTCTCGGAAGGAATCGAATGCATTTGCACTCATTCCTTCCAAGACCCATTTTTTTTGGTCTCCTGATTCATCTCTCTCTCTCTCTTCTCAGTCCATTTCCATAAATATAGGAAGAACCTTTCCCTATATTTATTTCTAAAAATCTTTTCTTTTTTTTTCTCCTGAGTTTATGTATATATCAATTCAAATTCTTTTGAGAACGGTCATCCCAATTCTCTGTCGTCTTTTCGGTTTCATCGTCCCAACACTCAGTGGACATAGTCTCAGTCGATTTTGGAGCATGGGTCGTCCGTTCATTGTCCCAACATTCAGTGGACATAGTCTCAGTAGATTTTGGATCATGAGTCGTCTGTTCATTGTCCCAACACTCAGTGGACATAGTCTTAGTGGATTTTAGAGCATGAGTCGTCCGTTCATCGTCCCAACATTCAGTGGATTTTGTCTTTGGATCCTCTGAAGATATTTTGGGGGTCTCATGAGATTCTTTGGAAGGTTCGTCCCAACAGGCTGCTGGATCGTAATGGGGAATTTCAGGTATGTCTTCCAAACCCTCCGTCTTCCTCGAGTTATTGGAGGAAGTTGACGACAAAGAAGAGCCCATCAAGTTTAAAGGCGTATGCTCATCCGGATGTTCCATCACTTGGAAACAGGACAGATTATCCCATTTCTGGATGAGGTTATCGTACGCTTTTGGGGACGGATCCTTCTCTAACTGATCGTAGGCCTTATCGAAAGCTTGCAGAGGATTGTCTGCTTCCTCCTGAATCCTCTCCTCTTTCTCCGTTCCGTCTGGATAGACGTGATTGATATGAAAATCTCCTTCCGTAATATGCCATCGATAGTTGCGCACTTTGTTTTCGGCACAATGGAAATATTTCCTCCTTTGATGATGTCGGGCACATTTTTCCCGATACTTCCAAATGATTCCATCTGGCACATAAATTTCCGTCACGGGTTTTTGATAATCCAAGGCTTTAGCAAAGAATTTAGCTTTCTGGCATCCCACCACGTAAATCGTGGAGAAGCTGTGAGTGAGCGATTGGAGAATGCGTCCTAAATGGTTGTAGGGAATATGACCCTCGTTCCAACGAAGTCCGTGCCGGTTTCTCGTCAGCCAGGC
This sequence comes from Stegodyphus dumicola, assembly GCF_044657685.1. NCBI lineage: Eukaryota > Metazoa > Arthropoda > Arachnida > Araneae > Eresidae > Stegodyphus > Stegodyphus dumicola. The sequence goes on along the minus strand of NC_140774.1, from coordinate 101,409,746 downwards.
ATTCGTCTTTTGGTTTTTTTCATTCAGTTGGTGGAAGGGGCGAGGAGGAGCAAACGTCAACGATCCCACGGTCAAAAAATCTTTTGTCGCATAGCCCAATTCTTTTAAAACGTAGGTAAATTCACCCTTCTTGTGGTTGTAGGACTGGAAACCCTCTAGATCGAGCACGATAAAGTTTTCTGAACACGCCATGGCGATGAATACGGTGATGTCTTCCACAAACAGGAGCAAAAAAAGAATCGAAAAGGTATATATGTATAACAGGGAAGATCTAGAAAGGAAAAAAAAAACAATAAAACGTTTTAGAGTCGTCGTCTTGAAAGAGACATTTTTCTTTTCAAAGGGTTAAGAAGAGAGTTCTTTTTAAATGAAGTTATGATTATTATGATTATTAAAAAAAGAATCAAATCGAGTTTATAGATAACCATATTCATAGGACCAAAGGGACTTACCAGCTCAGTTCACGTCTTCTTCTGTTCTCTGAAGAAATCTCGTGGAGGACACACATTTTTATACTCGCGCGACATCTGTCGGGATCGCGACCCCATCTAAATGTCAGGGTCATTCCAACCTCTTAAAAGGATCGGAATGAAAGAAACACTTTGATAAAAAATATATTTATGAAAAGATATCTGAGGGTCGTGAGAATATTTTCTCTCCCCACCCCCCGCCTATTTCAAAAAAAAAATAAAAAGTCTTTCTTGGATCGCGTCAAGATTACAAAACAACTCACAGGACTTGTTTATCTCGATCTCGTTAGGGTCACCGTTTCACATAAGAAGATGGATGGACCCTGAACTTTAGACATGATAAAAATTAACTCTACCCGCCTTTTGTCTTGGAATAGGGTCTCACCGTTTCTAAAAATAGACCAGATTCCATTCTTGGAATTCTATTCTTTAGGAAAGGAGGAGTGATGGTCTATTTTTAGAAAGTGTGAGACAACATTCCCAGACAAAAGGGGGGTAGAGTTAATTTTTATCATGTCTAAGACATGATAAAAATTAACAAAAAGTTTTTTTTTTTTTTTTTTTTTTTAAGGCTGAAAAATTTTTCTGAGAGGGCTGAGAAAGATTTTTCCTCCCAATCTTTTTCGACGATGAAAAGGGAAAAACTACTGATCCGATCTCCCTACGCTTTAGGGAAAAAAACAAAAAAATATTTATGAGATATTAATGTGTTGAAATTGGCTATTCAAATAAGTGACATTTTGTTTCTCATTGGAACTGTTCAACGGCGAGTCCACTCGTCTCATTCTTTGGGGTAGGGGATGAAAGTACAGCGGTTTGTTGAAATCGATGATAGTTTCCTCTTTAGTCGGCGGAACTGTAAATCTATCCCGTCTTTACTCTTCTAATCTCTTTGAAAGTTATTCCACTTGCTCTGCTAAGGTTTCCTCGGTACTCATGGTCACTCTTAGTTTAGGGAAGTCTTGACGTATTGGCTAGAGAACAGAGGGTCTTTTTCTCTCTATACATATATCATGTGGGAGAGTGTGATTTATAAATCCTTGTGAAATCTTTCTACGTTTTGTGTAACTTGGAAGATTCGTCTTGTGTAACTTAGAAAATTCTTCTTCTTCTCGTCGATTGGGGTGGAGTTATGGAAAAGAAATGGGATTGGAAAGAAATCAACATATTACAAAAAAAAGGAACTTTTTTTTTTCTATTTTTTTTCTCTAGGGATTTACATACCATTTCATTCATGAACATTCAAGGGTTCTCTCCAAGACCAAATTTTAGAAGAGGACCACAAAGAGTACAATTGAGGATCCTCTTTCAGGTCTAGGTGAGATAAGGGTTGAGACCAATATTCTTGGGTTTCTAAAGCATCCCAACTTAGACATTTATTATTATTATTAGAAAGTTCATCCTCCTCCTCCTCCTCATCGTCGCACGAGTTCTCCTGGGGAGATTCTTCCGCCTCCTCTTCGTCTTCGACAGCTTTGCTCTCGGAGGGGTAACAATGTAATTTCCGGAAAACGTAACTACCCTCCATCAAATGGTATCGAAAATTTCTCACCTTGTTCTCGGCACAATGAATCATCTTTTGGAAATATTGGTGTCGCGTGCATTTCGACTTGTTCCGCCACTCGGTTTTCCCTGGGATGTAAAACTCGTAAACGGATCGCTGGCAGAGCTTGCTGAAAAATTCGGCTTTATCGTATCCATTGACGTAGATCACCTCCACATTTTCGGTCAGTATTTTCAGGATCGTAGGAAGATGCTCGTAGGAAAGACGACCCTCGGTCCATTGCAGGCCGTGTCGGTTATTTGTAGTCTGGTTGACCACAGCTTGATTGCGGGACGATAAGTCATCGTAATGGACAGGAGGGAGAAAAATCATGGATCCGCATAAAGTTAAATCGCAAGTGATGTAGCCCAGTTCTTTCAAGGTGAAACATATATCTCCCGTCTTTGGATCATAACAGTGAAAGTATTCCATGTCCAGAACAATGTAGGAATCTTTGAGAGGTTTGGCACTCAAAATGTCCATCTTCTTCAATTGAGGAAAAAAAGAAAACAAAATTCTCTCTCTCTCTCTCTCTCTCTCGCTGTGTGTCCTGAAGGAAAAATGGATAGCGTTCTCTCGCCGTCTCCTCTTTTATAGAGAGAGAAAGAGAGAAGGTTGCACGTGACAGGTCGTATGAATTCTGGGAAAGGTCACATTCGTATATATATTTGTTTTTTAAATAATATCGTGCGTATCTCAATACACATCCATCATAATAATAATAATAAAGGTCACCTTGGAAAGAAAAAGAAATAAAAAACATGGAACTCGTGCTCGACTTTGAAGGTTTCTACGATTCTCAAGGAGCCTTTATTGTGAAAGAATTGGCTTACGTCACATTGGACGGTACTTCTCGAGGAGTATTTGTTTTTAAACCCCCGTTTCCATGGCAAATGCTCACCGAGAAAGAAAAACGAACCGCTGTGTGGGCGAGTGATTATTATCGCGGCTTGCCGTGGTACGAAGGAGAAATTCCGTACAGTTATTTTCCATGGGTGTTAACAATGTTGACGGAACCGTTTTCCATGATTTGGGTGCGAGGAGAAATGAAACGGCGGTTTTTAGAGAAATGGTTGCAAAGATCCATTTATTGCATTTCGGGATCGACGCAAGAGATTCTCAAATACAATGGGATCGAACACATGAATTGTCCTAACCATACAAAAGGTTTTTTGCATTGCGCTCTACAAAAAGCGGTTCGGTATCATTATTATTTAAAGACACAGAGAAGAAATTCGCAAGGTCGATCCTGCACAATTCAATCTTGACAGAACTCATTAAAAAATACATGTATCATGTTACTTCTTCAACAGCACAGATGGTTCTGAAGCGAAAGGTGGAATTTTGAAATAATAGATCAGGGAGAAATCATTCTTAAAAACAAATGGGTAAAGTCTCGAATCGGCTGGGAGAAAAAAAAATTTCTCAGAGCTGAAATAAAATTCTCTAAAAAAAAAAAAAAAAAAAACTTTTGGTTAATTTTTATCATGTCTTAGACATGATAAAAATTAATGACCCTCCCTTTTTGTCTGGGAAGGATGTCTCAGCCTTTCTAAAAATAGACCATGACTCATCCTTTCGCTAATGGCAATCATTCCATGAATGAATCACGATTTGTTTTTCAAAAGAGTGAGACAACATTCCCAGACGAAAAGGGAAGGGGGTCGTTAATTTTTATCATGTCTAAGACATGATAAAAATTAACAAAAAGTTTTTTTTTTTTTTTTTTTTTTTGGGTTGGAAAAATGTTTTCAGCTCTGAAAATTTTTTTCCAGCCGACTCGATACTTTACCATTTATATTTACGAATAGTCTTTGGATTATTTATTTATTTTCTTTTAAAAAGAAAAATTCTGAGCTAGACCTATCTATTGGCTTAACATTCTGGTCATAGAAACAGTCTAGAATCTCATTTTATTTTTCGAGGCTAATGCACGGGTTCTCCAATCAAAAGGATTACTATAAAGGGATTGGTTTGAATGCATTTATCTGCAAATGTTGTAGGATTCTGTTGTTGAGAAGGGGGTATATTATTATTATTATTATTATTATTATTGTGGCAGATTCGTTTTCTACATGGAAGTCTAATCTCCTCCGAAGACCTTTTCTGGGGATCGTCGATAGATGGTTTTTCAATAAGAATCGTTTCCCTCGGATCCTCAAGAGATAGAGGGGGGTCCTGTCTTGAGATATGGAGCGGTCTCTCCTCCTCCTCCTCGAGAAGTCTTGAGAAAGGGAGAGGATTTTCGGTTCCCTTATTCTTGAGGAGTCTTGACAAATTGAGAGGTACCTCCTCTTCGAAAGAGAGAGAAGTTTTGGTTCCCTTATCCTCGAGGGGTTTTGACAAATCGAGAGGTCCCTCATTTTCGAGGGGTCTTGATAAATAGAGAGGATTTTCATCTTCGAGGGGGTTTGAGAAAGGAAGAGGTTTTTCATCTTCGAGGAGGTTTGACAATGGGAGAGATCTCTCCTTCTCGAGGGGTCTCTCTTCCTGAAGGGGTTTTGAGGAAGGGAGAGGTTTTTCATCCTCGACGGGTTTTGACAAACTGAGAGGAATCTGAACAGGCTTCTCCTCATCCCCATCATTATCGAGGAGGATGAGGATAGGCTTTTGGAAAGGTTTTTTCTTTTTCTTCTGAACAGGCTCCTCTTGATGCTCGGGGAGAGGGATGGGGTAGTTGTTCCACCATTCTATTTTTTCTTGCTCGAGGATTTTTTCAAAAGTCGTGGCCTCTTTAAGATGAGACGAAGGAGGAGAGTCCTCGAGAAGAATATAATAGGTATTCTTCCCAGTCTTCTCGATCGAGAGAGGTTCGTGCAAACATTTGTGCAACCATTCACTAAAATGAACGAGAATCCCTTTTGTCTTCTCAAGACGATCCATAATCCTATTCATTTGCGAGACGGTTAGAAAGTGGGACGTGTAAAAATATTTGGCTCGTTTCATTAACAAAATTTGTGCATCCAAAGGTGGAATGTCACGAGCCATCAACACGTTTTCGTCGGATAAAAATTCGTCCCGCATCTTTTGATAACTCCCCACGGTATGATAACCCGCACATTTTGAAAAATCGGAGGCTTTCAGGTAAACGACTCCTTGGATGATATAAAAGGAAAGATCAACATATTTATATTTGAAAGGAATACACGTAGTGAGCTGGGGATGCCTCCTCATGATCCACTTGGACAAAAATACGACTTTGGGGCTCTCTCCTTTTATTTATAGAGAGAAAGAGAATGTGACCTTCCCTTCCCTCCTCCTCTCTCCCTGCTTCCTCTCTCTCGGGACGTCCATGGATTGGAAAGGGTGACTTTGAAAAAAAAGAAGGTCATGGTTGGATAATTTTTTGTTTATTAAATTATTACTTTCACTTCCTCATTCCCACACACATTCATCTTTTTAAGAAAAGAAAAAGAGGTCATGGAGATAAGATTTCTTGGAAAGAAGAGAGAGAGAAACAAAAAAAAACAAATAAAACGGACATCATAGAGCCTCTATGTGTGTCTGTGTGTGTCTATATATATATATACAAAAAGGCGAGAGTACTGGGCGAGATCATTTCTTTTCCATTGGGAGCCATGTCGCTGTTAGACGTTTTTCCAACTCAACGGATTTCGAACGGGGAGGATTTGAAGACGCTAAAGCAAATCTCCAACTTGAAAATTTTTTTGGCGTGTCATTGTGCGACATTTATTCCGCATTTACCACCTCATTAAGCGATCGTTTCTTTCAACCAAGATGTCGAATCCTCCAACCTGCTCGTTCAGAATATATACAGAAATTTATTCGAATCGCAACAAACGAAAGAGGAATCTCCCTTCTCTTGGAATCGGATGTATCGAGCTTTGAGACGGCCCATTCAAACAGACCGGCGATATACGGATCCGCGCACGAGTTTTCGGTGGAAGAATATTTTTCTCACGAAACGATATTTTACGTTTGGAGTGAGAACGACGGCTGAGGACGAAGTTCATATTGTTCAGACCACAGCCGCTCCTCTCGCCTATTACGAATCATCGTCCCCCAATCTGAAGGAAAGAAGTTTTAAAGTCAGCGACAGGATGAAATATAAGAAATATATTCTAAGACCTTTTCAAAACTATGTCGTTCCCCCGAAAACGCAATATCTCATCGTCACGACCCAGAAGAGTCTCTTTCTCGTCGATCGGTGCTCGTACTCGCTTTGGAAACAATTGAAAGAGGAGATTTCTTTCCAATCGCCGATGATGTTTCAAGAAAAAGAAGAAGAAAACCCTCCGCCACCTTTACCCATCCCTTCCTTAGATGATAAGAGGAGCTGGACCAAACCGTCATGGCCCGAAACAAAATCAACCCGGCAACGGAATGAAATTGAAGTCATCACAATTGACGATGAGGAGGAAGAAAAAAATTACCTCTTAAAAAACGGTCGACTTACCGGAACCTACCTGGCGTGCAAGATCCGCTTCAGAACCCAGAAGCTTCTTCTTCTTCTTCTTCTTCCCCGACTTGTTCAAACAGGCAACCTCTTTCGGACTCCTCACAGACAGAACCTCTTCCAGTATCCTCTTCTTCTTCTTCTTCTTCTTCTCTAACCTGTCCCGACATCGTAGAGGTAGAATGTCAGACGGGTCCACAAGCTTCAAAAAGTCCCGACATCGTAGAGGTAGAATGTCAGCCGGGTCCACAAGTTCCAACGGGTCCAGAAATCATGGAGGCAGAATCACAGCCGGGTAAACAAGTTCCAACGGGCCCAGAAATCATGGAGGTAGAATCGCAGCCGGGTCCAGACATCCTAGATCCCTCCACTCATCCCAAAGAGACTCCAAGTGTTTCAAGACAGCCTTGTGAGGATCCAGCCCTTCCCGTATGGAATGATTATATGGACTTACAAAATTTGGTGCAACAGGAAGGAGAAGAAAATAATCATACGGATGGGTGGGTCAAAGACTGTTTAGATCATTTAACCTCGAATGAAATTGAACTGTTATGGAATTGCATTTCTGAAATCACATCGGAAATGGGATAAAAACGAAAACAAAAAAAAATTTTTTTAATAACAAATTGGAGGAGGGTCATGATGTCAATTAAAAAAAATATTATATAGAGTCCAATCTTGGTGGTTCACTTCAGTTTTCCAGCATGAGGTGATCCACGTTTCCCGAAATATGGATCCCATTCCAAGAGAGATTGTGTAGAGCCTTCACTTCAGTTCTTTTTTTTTCTACCAAGAGGAGAGGGTCCCCAAAGGGTTACCCATGTCGAAAGAGAGAAAGTGTAGAGCGTTCATTTCAGTTTTTTTTTCAAGTTTAGGGGAGGGTGGTCTCAAAATGACACCCCCATTTTCAAAGAGAGATGGTGTAGAGCGTTCATTTCTGTTTTTTTCCAAAGTTAGGGAGTTTTCAAATGGCTACCCATTTCAGAGAAAGAGAGAGAGAGAGAGAGAGAAGGTGTAGAGCGTTCATTTCAGTTTTCCAACATTAGAAGGTCCCAAAATACCTTCTGAATTCAAAGAGAGATCGTGTAGAGCGTTCATTTCCAGTTCTCCAAGATCAGAAGAAGAGGGTCCGCTTTTCCCAAAAGGGCTTTCCGTATTCAGAGACAGCGAAATGCAGACTTCAGTTTTCTCCCTCCCCAAGAATAGAGGGTCCCAAAATGGCTTCCCATTTCAAAGAGAGAGGGAGAGGCGTTCATTTCCATTCTCCAAGATAGGGTCGTCTGCTTTTTCCCAAAATGGCTTCCCAATTCAAAGAGAGAGAGAGAGAGTAAAAGGGTGTGTAGAGCGGTCATGTTCATTCTCCAAGATAGGGTCGTCAGCTTTTTCTCAAAATGGCATCTCCCCATTCAAAAAGAGATCGCAACCAATTTTTCCAGTTTTTTCCAAGATGGGGGGAGAAGAAAACCTAGGATGGAATAACACGACACACAGAGAGAAAAAGAAAAAAAAACGCCATCTTGTCATTTTCTGATAGGGTACCGGTGTTCGAATACTTTTGTGACCGACTGTACTGTTAATATGGTACATGCCAGAAATACAATATCATTAATACACGGGGTCCATATAAGCAATAAGAAGGACTAACAACACCGCAGAGTACAGAAAGCAACATATTAGAAGTCTACAATTCATTTGGCGAGCAAATTAAGTTGTATTATTATACTTAAGGCTATCATTTCTGGATAATTTAGTTACAGTAATTTTGCAAAGATAGTAAAGCAGTTCCTTCAGCAATATTAATTTTCTAATTATTAAGGCTTTTTTCTTTCATATTATTTGAAAACAGAGTAATACACAGCATGCATTTAAATGCAATCAAAATTTAGGAAATGTATGATTTAAGAATATAGAAACGTTTAAAAAACAAATATGCTAAAATTCTTGTAAAATATAAAATTTCATTTTCTATCTGTACTTATAATTTGTTATAATTTGTTATGATTTGTTATGATTTGTATTATGAATGAATAATATAACTTAAGCAAATATTTTATTTATTATAGTTTTAAAATTTGCATTCCATTACTATCCAGTGCACCATGATATATTTCATACAAAATTTTATTTATAAAATTAAGATCCATTATTACTAAGATTTTGTTGAATGTAGTGTTTAAAATTTAGTACCAATTTTGACTTTTGCATTTAATTATATAAATTTACCTGCAGAATTATATTTTGCTAGTATCTACGAATGTAATCATTATGTCTGTGGGGATATTGTACACAGGTCATCATATTAAATAAACATCCACCCTTTTTCCATGTGTTCACAGAAAGTACGATGACAGTCAAATGACATTAAGATAAACTGCATAATGTTTTTATGAGTGCATTTATCTGTGTATGAATAATATTTTTCCACAACTAAACTCATAACTCTAAATTTTTTAATTCATAGTGTAAGGATCTTAAGTTTTACTAACGTTTATTTTATTTTAAATCTTTACTATCACTTCTTATTTTCTACTTCCGGCCAGAATTATAAGCGTGAAGGAGTTTATGCAAAGTTGTCTGGCGAACGCCAAGTATTTAAGTGTGGCCTTTTTGCCAAGCAGAAGAGAGGAAGCCGTGAGTTCGAAGCAGGTCGCTTACCTTAGAAGTTACGCAGTTGCTACTTTGCCTTCCAGGCCAGAGGTTTTAATCCTCTTGATAAATTAAACGTATTGTAGTGTTCACAGTCTCTGTGCTACATACGCTTCCTGTTATTATAAGGCCAATCTTATTCTAAAGTTAAATTAGAGTTTAGTTTTATTTTGATATCTTTTAAGTTAGACCCCGAGTGGAGGGTCATTGTATTCCGAAGTACGGAAGTCATTGTATATAAAGAAAAAAAATAAAGGGTTTTGTATACCCTTCGTCTGTATCCTGTCTACTTACTACAATTAGTGAACATAGCTTTAGTAAGCTCTCTGTTCTAGTCAGGTCATTGTATGTTTCCGAAGAAGGTTAGAAGAAACATTGAACCTGATAATAGAATGGTTAAACTGAATATGCTAAATGAAATGTAATATTTAAGTTATTATGTAAACATATTTCTTTTTTGATACCAAAACAAACACATACAGCATTCAGTCGTATCAATATCTGCCCACCAGTGGCCGAGCGGTAAAGTCGCTGAACACTGGTAGTTCGGTCCGAGGTTCGAATCCCGCGAACGAGCTGGCTGCATGGGCGTTTTCGTGGTTTTCCCCATGTGTAACGTGTATACGAGCCAGTTTCCCTTAAAAAGTCCTCCTCGAAGGCATCCCTCCCTTCAGGAGCATAGCCCTCGAGGCTTTGTCATAATCACACACGCCACACCACCAATTAATATTTAGGATTTACTTTTCTGAAATAAAAAAATGATGATGACAATCCAGAAAATGACTACATGTTTCAATTCGTTATTCTTTTTATAAATTAATCAATACATAAGTGAAATAAATATAGAAACCTAAAGGATAAAATTCTAAATATACAATATTAATAACAAAACATAATAGAGGATATGCAACTATTCTTTTAATATCTTTTACTCATTATTTTATAGAAAAAGTTAACATCTTCTATCTGAATACTTTTGGAAATTTTTATTTTTTATTTTTGCTAAAAAGTAAAATTCAAAGAATTAAGATTTAAATTAAAATTAAGTCTCAATTTTTTATATAGAATTACATAATGCAGCTGCTGATTTTAAAGAGTCTGCTGATTAAGTATTACACTTCCTTTCAGTTATAGCTTCAATAGTTCATTTGTTTATGTTTCTTGTTGCTGCTTTACATCAGGAAATTACAAACAAGTATTAGAATCTAGCGACTTATAATTTTATGCAATTCCTTTTTTTAATCTATTAAAATTAATCATATATTACAGGAAAAGCTCATGCGAGTTCATTTGAAAAAAAAAAAAAAAAGAAAAAAAAAAAAAAGAAAAAAAAAGAAAAGAAAAGAAAGAAAAAAAGAAACAATTGGAACGAAAGTTGGCTTTAGCAAAAAATTAATTTAAATTTCAGCCAAATTAGATTCCAAACATTAAAGACAAGTTTGTACAGCTTTATAGAATAAATATTCTTAATTTGAATTTCTTCTATATCGCTACACTCAGGGCTTAATTTCTAAAATTAGAAGTGCCGGAACCCTATGGAATACCGTTAGTAAAGAGGAACAAGAGTAAATAAATAAATAAAATGACTATTAAAATCATTTATAATTTAAAAAACAAATAGTTAATTATTATCAAATTAATAAATAATTATTTAATTAATATTTATCAATTATTATCTAACCATTAATTAATAATTGATTATTATTTATTAAAATAATTCAATAAAATGCAAAGAGGTGAATTAACATTTAATAAGAGATTTTTTAATATAATTTTATTGCTGCTAAAAATAAAATCTTTGAGATTAAATTTCTACTGAAATTGTAGTTCCGTTAATTACATAAAAGAAGTGCTGGAGCCTTCTTATGTAGGGTTCCGATGCGTTCTGGCTGGAATTATCATTTATGACATGAACTGAAAAGTACCGGAGCCGGCACAATTTAAGCTCTGACTACACTACATATTTTCCAGTTCTTGTGAAATGTGGGTTTTCAGTCTGTTGAAGCTAAAATGAGTAACGGTATAAACAGCTGAATCTTGAATAGCAAATTCTGTAAGGAAGTTTGGAAGATTTTTGATGAAACAATAAATTACTGAGGGAACTTTTTGTAATTAAAACTTATTCTATACAGTAAACAATATTTGAGGTAGTTAAGTTTCAACTGCAAATATTAGAATTTTTACTTTTCCGATGAAAAAGAGAAAAAATTTCAAAAGGAAATACGAAACTACTATTAGGAGATGCTACAGCGAACTTCAGTGACGTCACAGCCGAACGAGTCGCTGGCTTTTCGTTTGTTTACTCCAAGTGAGCTAACCTGTTCTTTCTACGGACCTTGGTCGGATCTGTCATTTAAACCAAATCGAAAAGAAGGAATCCTAAGTACGCAAGGAGGTTAGAATAGATTCTAACCTATTTTAACCTCCTTGTAAGTATGCAAGCTGCCAAAGTCTGTTGTAGTGAGTCCTCCCCCCCCCTTTTTTTTTTTTTTTTTTTAAAAAAAAGGCCGGTTACTACTTTGACGTGGTTTATCATTTTTTAAGCGTTAGAGACTTTCAAAAGATTTTCTTATATATATAAAAAGAAAGAACATTTCTTTTATTTATGTATATATAAAAAAGGGCAGATTTTTATGTTCGCATAACCTATTCCAACCGTTCGTTCTCCTGGACGCTGACTCTCCCCCCCCCACACTTCTTCTACTACTAGTCTTTCTTTTCTTTTCAGATTGTTATCAGAAGCAGAATAAAAAAGATGTTTCTACATCTTTTGACTCTTGAGAATAAAATAGGATCTGTGTGTGTGTGTAGATTCTTGCTGTTCGACGTTGGACAGGTAGACACAAAGGAGGTTAGAATACACACTTCACTTGGGTATATAGACCCAAGGTTTCTAAATATCCTAAGAAAGTATTTTATTGATCTTGGATAGACCAAAGAAGGTCTATATTCTTTCGATAGACACTTCGAGTTGAGTGGGTGTTTTCCAAATTACAATATTCAGTTTTTCACCAACTGGTCGGAAGATTTGAAATTGTGCACTGAAAGAGTGGAGGTTGAGAACCACGTTATATTAAATTCGTCGAAGTAAATAACGAGAAGTAAAGGGTATGTACTGAGGCAAAGTATATTATGTTATAATATTTTGTAACGCAGATCATCTTTTTTATACTATTTCTGTTTGTTGTTGGTGTTGGATCATTACATTTTTCATATCTGTATAAAGAATGTAATTTAAAGGAGTTCATAGATTTCGTTTATTGTAAAATTTTTATTTATATAGCGACTCCACACTATGGAGTGGCCAGTGTTCTCTTATTTCCACTATGTAAACAATAATTAGAAAAATCCGAGATGATGGTAATTTACATATAATGTATGCGTATTATTTAAATAAAATAGTTTAAGTGTAGAATGTTTAATGAATCTGTGTATTTTTACAGTTAAGGTTGTCGTAAAAATATATTTCTTCGGAAATAATAGCCGTGAGGTTTTTTTAATTGATTATGCTAAATTTATAATCTAATGCTTATAAAATATATTTAGGGGGGGATGTACAGATGAATCTTTGTTTATGTGTACCCCTTTTTCGATTTTCGTTGAAAGTCATAAATTTTGAGTGAAATCACATATCAAGGAAAGTTTTTTTTTTTTAAATCTTAATTAAGCCATTTTTTAATACAAAATATCAAGCAACCTTAGCCAAACTCAAAATGAGAATTTTTCTATAAAAGACCTTCAAACATTTACCTTGTTTCTGTTGTAGAATTCAACTTTAGTTTCAGCCAACATTAAGAGATAAGTCTGTGTTTTTTAAAGTATTTAGGAATTAAATATGAAGTGTTCGATCTGTAAGCAATACTTATATTCATTATGTCTTTATCAAAAAGCATTGAATTTATCTTACAATCATAAGGTAGTTTATTAGGTACTTATGTATTATCATAACCACCGTAATAGAAGTCACTAAATTTTCAGAATGTGCCAAACTGTAGTAACCATGTGCATAAACAATCTTCAAGTAACCATTCTCATGATAATCTTTATGTCAAGCAACAATGCCATTTTTTGTATGTATTTGTTTTGTTGTATTTCAAGTTCCAATAGTTTTTGTAGGCAAACTGTGATATTTTTTTAATTCTCCTCAATTTTAAAATATTATTTGTAGAATTTGCTAGCAGTGGAAGTAACTGCAGTAAAAATTTGGCTGGAATTAAATGTTTTACTGTAAACTTGCTAAAGGCAGCTAAATAATATGAGTTTGAGCAGCGCACAATGAACTGGAAGTTGATTTCTCTTTAAGAGTCTTCTGGTTGATCTTTACATTATGGTAACTTGGTGATTTTTTGGCGAAAATTTGGCGACCAACTCTCCTACAGCAACCCTCTATTTTTTTTCCCCTCCGCCATTTTGTCTTCACGAAGTAAAGACATGTTTCTTTTCTTTTTATCTCCTGAACACTTCTTCCAACAATCTACTAGCCGAATTACACTTATGCTAGAAATTTTATCAAACAAAACTGCTTAATCATGACAAATATTCACTGCAAAATTAGGAAAAACTGCACAATACCATTTTCCTTACGCATTTTTCAAAATAACACATACACATAAACCATGTACACACCGACTTATTTTTACTTAAAAAAACATCCCAGAATTGCACAAAAATGGAATTGCGCACAGTCTCCACTATATCCATGTACACTGCTTTTTTCTCATAAATTAAAAAAATTTCACGAAAATACATGACAATTTTCTCAATCTTTAAACCCGGTAAAAAGAACATATATGAAATTACCTGATCGCGAAAAAGTATTTACCCTTTACAAATATGAACATTTCCACATATAAAATAAGTAAAATATCCAAAAACTTTTACCTCTAAATCATCTATTACATTATACACGTCACCAACGAATTCATACCGCAAGCATTACAAATACTTAGTATCAAATATTTAAATTATTTCCATGCACGTTTATTTCAACTTAAACGTATACCAAATTCCTACAAGCATAAAATTCACAAAATAACTATCATTTCATTAAAATATCACTAAACCATGTACACGTCGACTTATTTTTACTTAAAAAAACATCCCAGAATTGCACAAAAATGGCATTGCGCACACTCTTCACTATATCCATGTACACTGCTTTTTTCTCATAAATTAAAAAAATTTCATGAAAATACATGACAATTTTCTCAATCTTTAAACCCGGTAAAAAGAACATATATGAAATTACATGATCGAGAAAAAGTATTTACCCTTTACAAATATCAACATTTCCACATATAAAATAAATAGAATATCCAAAAACTTTTACCTCTAAATCATCTATTACATTATACACGTCACCAACGAATTCATACCTCAAGCATTACAAATACTTAATATCAAATATTTAAATTATTTCCATGCACGTTTATTTCATCTTAAACGTATACCAAATTCCTACAAACATAAAATTCACAAAATAACTATCATTTCATTAAAATATAATTAAATTCAAAAACACTACTTAAAATATAAATGAGCACATACATTAAATTAATAAAAATTACCTTACAATCCTAATTACTTTAAACTAAATCATTGCTAATAACAATTTTCCCAATAATACCAAATTCCTTTCCACCTTACATTTACAACAATGCATAAAAATAATATCCTCAAATAATTAAAAATACTAACTTACCTAATCTTCAGAATCTTGATTACGTGGCGGATACACTTTTCTTACTTCTGTTTCAGAATTTTTAAAATCATACTTATCTTTCAAAGCAAGATACCAGGTAAAATAAATAACATAATAAAACATCTTTATTTCTCTCTCACACAACCTTAAAAAACATTTATTACTATCCTTTTCAATACCACTAAATACCCATTTCGAATTCACTTTAGTTACGGCCATGGGATCCAAAAATTCACAAACACTATTTCACACAACACAGAATAAAGCCAAATACAAAATTGCCTGATTTTTTCCCGATTAAAGAACAGTAATTCGTCCATTAATATCACATAACATATCCCATGATCTCTCATTTCCCTCACACAAAATAATGCGTAATCAGAACTGAATACTACTCACATTCTTAACAAAGTCTAACTAACCTAATCTTCCTTACATGGTGGATACACTTTTATTATGGATTCAATAAAATTACTGAACGATTTTTTTTTCTGAATTTGATAGAATTTGATAAAAAAAAATCTCTTTATCACATCTACAATTCACTTTAGACAGCGCCATACAATCCCAAAAATTATTCAACCCTACTTCACACAACACAAATGAAGCTTAATACAAAATAATATACATCCACAGATACTTGTCCAAATTCCCCCCTTTTCCGATTAAAGAACCGTAATTCGTCCATTAATATCACATGACATATCCCATGATCTCTCATTTCCCCCACACAAAATAATGCGTAATCGGAACTGAGTACTGCTCACATTATTACCAAAGTCCCAGGTAGTAACCTTTATCGCCTCCAAAATGTCGCCAAACTACCAGTTACCATATTGTAAAGATCAACCTGTCTTCTTAATACATTTCAGTGAATAAAAAATAGCCATAGCTTCCTCTTGATAAAGAGTTATAAATATTTAGTTTAAATTTATTATTCTCAATCTCTGTTCCATAATAATATATAACATATGCGAAAACAATGGCGTCTCCCAGACCTGACTCGTCTGTATAAATGTCCATTTCTCCTGTTTTTTTAGCATCCAAATAATACGGAATAAAAATTCTTTCAGCAGGGTGTGGTATCTCAAAGCCTTCAAATTTGCAGCTGTCATCATAAATCTTAGCTAGCATACTTTATACACTATTGCCAGTTATTACAAGAGTGGCGTATTGTTCTGCTAAATTTTTTCTTACTTCTGTTGCACACCGAGGAAGTTAAGCTGAACTATGTTAGTTATTTGTTGTACTTATGTCTATTTTTCTCATATGCTTATCTGTGTCTCGAATAAATAAATTCCAGCGTGTACTTAAAACATATCGCAGCAACAGATCAGTTAAACAGTGCTTAATCTTTTGTCTTACAAATGTCATTTACAAAATCTCTCCTTTGCATATGGAAAGAAATTTCTGCTAAATTTCTTCTTCTCAATGCACTTTACAATTTGCAGCGCAGTTAGCTGAAAACTCTAATCATTGTCAAGCGTAACATCGACAATAAAGATTATTCGCTGTTTGGTATTCAAGTACTAATATTTTTCATAATGTCTTAGACATTGCTGCGTAAGTCATTTCTCAGACTGGCATGAGTTGATAGAATTGGGGTTGAAAGCGAAGAAAATAAAAAAATAACTCGTTAGGTTGGCATAAGGGTTATATGCTATTAGTAAGCCTAAAATCAGCAATAAACTTTTATAGAATGTTTTAGTTTTAAATGAATGCCGAGCAGTAAGGCAGCTATGGAGCCAAATTATTGATCATACAAATTCATGCTAATACATTATTGTATTTGTTTAACATGGAGGTGTTTTATTTAGTGGTGAAGTGAAATTAAAAATCAGGAACCTCCCTCATGCTTTATTATGGAAAAAAGTCTTCTGTGCATGCATGAGAAATTAAGCATATGCGAAAGCAATGTGTTACTCTGAATTTCTCCCTTTTGTTAAGCATTTCCAAACCGAAAGAAAAGACAACAGAATTACTGTGATCCAAATATTGGACATTGGATTTCGGACTTTGTGCACTAGTAACAAAATGGATTGTAATCGAAATATTCATGCATATAACTGAAACTGGACCGGACAAAATTTGAGTGTGTTATATCCTTCAAAACTGTAGAAATCATTGCGTTATTCACTTGATCCTCATTGTCCATATCACATTTAAATATTTTCACTGCATTCAACAAGAACTTTAATCAGATATAATACACAATAAAAATTCATCTTTATTTCAAGACTTCAAATATGCGTACTTCTCCTTGACAGCCAGTCTATGTTCTTCCTTTGCGCTTCTCCGAAAAACTTCCTTAGGATATTGAGTGCGAGGTACGCTCCTTATTGCTATCACTACAATATGCTTTTAAAATCTCATATAAAGTGCTGTGGTGGCTCAGAGGTATGTCATTTTCTAATATTGTAAGGATTGTGAGTTCATATCCCATTATATATATTTTATCAACTTGAAAATGCTGTTTATTCTATATTTCCAAGGTAAAATTAATTTCTGCTTGAATTATACTTTCTTTTGCTTTTGACTCTTGTTTACAATAGTTTAAATATTTTATTTTATAATTTTATTTCCTTTCTTGGATTTAATATTGAATTCTTAAATTCATTTAATGAAGTTTTAAAACCATTTACATAAAGTTATATATAGGAGAAAAAGTTTCATTACCTTTAATTTAGTATTTTAAATGATATAAATAACCAAATTTAATAAATAAATAAAATGAAAGAAGTCTTATAAAACCAGTAGTAATATAATTTATTGGTATTCTGTTTATCGGGACCGGATTCAGAAATGTATTTATGTATGTGCATACATGCATACATGAACATATAGGGTCTGTCCAAAAAGTAAAGACACTGCTTCCATGAAATTGATTTATTTGAAGGTAATTTTACAGACACTTAATATTCTTCCTCCTGCATTAACACACCACTGCCATCGACTCTGCCACCTATTAACTTTCTGAAGCCAGCTGGTACAGCAGTTGTACTGGGAAAATGACTTTCTTTAACGCCGGCTGTGGTACAACTGTCGTACCAGCCATCCCCTCCCTATTTTAGAGAATCGCTTATCTGTAGATCTCTGGGTGGTCCATTGTCGCTGCTCAGAATAGCCGCTGGCTATGCATTCTTTCCCTCTTCTTATCAGTTTGGCTACATTTTGGCAAAAACCGCAGGTTTCGTCTTGCGCCAATATACTTGAAAATCAAATAGAGGCCATTTCGTTCTCAAACGTTAGAGCACTCTCTCATAATTTTAGTGCTAATTTTTTTAGTACTGACTTTTGCTATGATTAAACGTCAGCGATTTTGCACGCTGTTTAAGCTTACCAGATTTAATGCTTTTTAATCATAGCAAATAAGAATAGATTAATATTTTAGATTTAATGCCCTTCTAGAAAATAGGTAAAACCGCTTTAATCGTTTACTTCCTTTTTGTACTTATGAATAATAAGATTTTATTTTGACATTTTATTTATTTATTTATTTATTTATTATTGTTATTATTATTATTATTATTATTATTATTGAAGTGCTTAAAATCCTTAAGAACCGTTAACTCTTTCAAAGTGCTTCTATTATGTAGGCAATTTTGTCTGATTTATCAGGAGATAAATAAGTAAATAAGAGACAATTGTATGCAAAATAGTTTGTGATTTTCATTCATTCAATTATTTCATTCAATGATTGCTTTCAATGATTTTCATTGAGTGTAAATTAAATAAAATCAATTTATCTTTAGACCTTCTTTTAGGATGAGATCTGCCAAAAAGTATTTAAATATCAATAAAGCTCACGTTACTTCTAAATTGAATAAAAACATCAGTTACATTGTATAAAATTTTGGCCAGTTTTATTTGCTGAAATTCTTATACTCCTCAGGAGATAAAGGGAATTCAGACAGGTTAATAAAAAAAATATCTTTAAACAAGATTTTTATTTTGTCTGTAATAAGGTGTATATCATATTACTATTAAATGTATGAGAATTAGGATTGGATTATGGAAAAGCATGCGAACGCTATCTGCTTAAGGAGATGGAGGCTTTCATGTAAACCTTTTTAAGAGAAAATTGCTCACATTTACGTTCCTGGTGGAAAACTCCACAAGTAATCAACCTGTTCTTCGGGTTTGATTGGATTAATTTTGTTCGCTTACTGAATTACATCAAAGCACACAACAATTACCTGTATAAGGGGAGGGATGCCTTCATGGAGGACTTTCTAAGGGAAGCTGGCTTGTATTTACGTTACACAAAAGCCATGAATCCAACCCTTTAGCCAGGATTCAAACCTGAGCGAGCTAGAAGTGTTCAGCCACCTTTACCACTCTACTGAAGGGCCCGTAAAAATTGATAAAAAAGTATTGAAATAACCAGTTTAATTTACTAACCTATATTTCTCAATCAACCGTACATAAATTATGCATATGAGGAGATTATTTGTGAATAAATAAAGTGTATTGCACTTTTCTCACCTATTTCATATTACGATGGAATTATTGCATTTCAAAGTTATTTCTCATGAATTAATTTTGCTCCGTTCATGATTTTTTATTTTTTTAAAGAGAAAATTTCACACTTTAAATAAAAAATACACGAGAAGATACTTTATGCAAAATTTGGCGTAAACAGTTTTCTTAATTTTGCTTTGAAAATATTCCAGGGTAATCGTTTTCATTACTGAAAGAAATATGAAAAACAGATTTACTACATTGTAAGTGTCAACACCCAGTATGTCCTTATTCTTTTGAAAACGTAAAAGATTAATGTTTCTAAAATAAATTAGAAAATATATTATGTGCAAATAGAATATTCATTGAAAATGAAATAGACTTCAACCTTTGAATATAACGATGGTTTTGAACGAATTTTCTGCCAAAGAAAAGAAATTGACATATAATTAATTCTTCATGAACTAACTGTTCTGAAAATTACTTTTGATGATTGCATGTATAGATCAAAGATTTTTTTTTCTCTGCTAACATAAACAAAAGCCAATTTTACAAAGAAAAATTCTCGTTAAAGATATACTACCTCCTTTGCCTGATAGTCCAATGTAATATTTGTTAAAGTTAAATGATGAAACGCAACAAATGTATCTCGGATTTTCTTTTTTATATTATAATAACAAAATTATATAAAAAAAAGCAGATTTAAAGCTCTGTTATTGTTATGTAAAGCTTTATTATTGCTGTAAGTTCATCTCAAAATCTAATTCTATTGAATCTCATTCTAATCATCTAATGGTAATAAATATTATTTCATTAAATTAGTCATTACCATTATTTTGCTAATGAAAATGTTATTAAAAATCGCATTCCAACCTGCAGACTTACAAAGCTAGTTCGTATTTATTATATTTTGTAAAATTTTGTTTTCATTTTCTAATTTCTAATACAAAAATATGCGAATATAAATGAATTGTGAAAACAAAGTTATAAAATTCACAAATTATTGCCGAGATTGATCAGAAATAGTGAGTGAAATATAAACATTGCATACATTTTGTTCTAAATGAAAGCAAAATAATTATTGAAAAAATCGCAAATCTAGCAACCCATCTACTATGGGACAGCGTCCGACAAACATGTAAATTTTACTGAATCCATGGAGGGGACTAATGACTTTTCTCATTAGGAAAATGTCAAAGAGGGGGCAAAACTGTTTTGGATTGCGCTGGTCTGAATGCTATATTATCAGATTCTCGCCCCGGTTTTAGAAGGTTAATGCCCACCTGGAAGTCTTCTACTAGAATGCTATTCAAAACATGCATTGCATTTTTCTCTTTGTTCTCCAGATTGTCAAAACAATGACCTTTTAAGCTGGATTTTAACTGAGGGAATATAAACAAATCTGGCAGTGACAGATCGGAGCTGTATCATGGTTGGAACATCATTGTGATGATTTGTTTTTCCAGAAACTGGGTAACTTTGTGTGGAGACTGGTGCATTATCGTTGTGCAGAATACAATTGTTTTTGAGTTTTGGGGAGAAAGCACAAATGCATTAACTGTCCAGGTGGCACGAACTCTTTGTGCACTATTCCCTTGGTGTCAAAGAAGGCAGTCAGCATGGACTTTAGTTTTGATTTGCTCACTCAAGCCTTTTTTTGTCAAAGAGGTTGGGGCATGTGCTACTCTGCACTCTCTTTGTATCGGGGTCATGCTAGACCCCATGTTTGCTTTTAAGAGAGTCATTACGACTCGCTTAAAAAATTCAGCATCATTTGCTACACACTTCAACAATTCACGTGTAATCAACTTGTGGTTTTCTTTCTGTTCGTCAGTCAAAATCCTTGGAATCAGCTTGGCACAAATTTTCTACATTTAAAGTTGTTCCTGATGATTTGATGCATAATCGATTGTAAGTCCTCTAATGTCTCTGCAATCATCAAAACCCTCATCCAAAGATCAGAGTCCAAAAGCACTTTAATTTTAGCCTTATTGCCTGAAGTTCAAGAATTTGATGGATGACCAGTGCAGTGTTCATGATCGACACTTGACCCTTGGACAAAGAATCCTTCCTGTAAGCTTCATGTAACATGGCATGCATCTCAATAGCTGATTTGTTTAGTTTTATACAAACTGTATTGCATATCGCTGCTCACCACTCCACTGCATTCTGAAAACTTAACGTCACTTTCAAGTGTGTGTCTGCTTCATGAATATTCATGTGCTGTAAAGGCTCAAGGCTGACTGACTTCTGCCAAAATGTATAACTTATATCTCTGATCACACGTACCACCTACAAAGTCCACCCTTTTGCTTGGCACGAAGAATTCAGTCTCATTACTTTCTGAACAGACCCTGTATACCTTCATACATACTGTACCTATTGTTACAAATTTTGTGTATAAGTAAATAATTTTAATGGTTATATGTGAAACTGTTATTTTTTGTATAATGTAACATGAAAAGCTTGAAAGAGATGAAGCTGTGCGTGAAAAATAAAATTACTGGGGCAAGTCTATTTAACACTGAGGTAAATAGTTAATTGCCAAGATAACGATGGTTTTGGCAATTTGTATTTCCAGATGTTGCGAGAAATCACCAAAAGTCACCAAACATAGCAACCATTTGGTGACATTTTGGTCCAGTCCCTGTATAACTGTAATTATTATTATAATTGAATAACTAATTGATCCTTATATGTGAGTGTAACCATATTTAGCCTTTATATATATGCCTTGCAGTAATTTCAAGGTGGAAGGCACTAGATATTTCTTTGTAGCTGGGGAAAAACTGTATAAGATAGGAGAGAGCATCAGTTTTGCAGTTGTTTAGTTTAGCGGGAGTTCGGAGGATTGAGAGATCTCTAGGAGCTTTGCATTGTGCTGTATTTAAAGTTCTGAGTAGTTTGCAGTGTAACTACTGATTGTACTCTATCATATTAAGAAGAGCTGTACAGCTTTTGTGGAAAGTTCCAGAACTGTAAATTGTTTCTTTTGGTAGAAATAAATATTATAAAGCTATCATCGGTTTTGTATGCATTCAATCCATTATGAACTTGTAAGCATGCTACAATATATTTCTGAATCAAGTCCCAATAACAAAAAGAGTATCGATTAAAAAGAAAATCACAGTATAAAAATATGATAACAAAAGTTAGATTATAAATATTATATTAAAGTAACAACTTAATGTAAATATCGTTAAAATAAAAAAAAATTAAAAAAAAAATTGTAAATTACTGAAAAAGTCTCAAAATAAACGTTAAAGTAAAAATTTTAAATAAAGTATATAATCATTTAAGTTATAAAATCAAAATTAATCTGCATGCATTCTTTACTACATTAAAACTTTTAATGTAATGCATATTTAATGTTAGACAAATATCAAGTAACTAAGTTTTGGGCAAGGAAGGAATTTGAGTTAAATAAATAGTTAACAAGGGTCAAACACCCCAGCCTAGCATCCAAAACTCTGTGTATTTGCTGACTTCATGATTTCACAGGAAGAGGGTTTATTTTTTAAAATCTGTATAAGACTTTTCCACTTTTCTCTTGCATTTTTATATCTTCTTTCTAGTAGCAATGTTAACAATAATATTAATTAGAGCTCCTGAATTTGATGAAAAAGTATTAATTGAACTATTGATGTAAACTATTAATTGAAACCTGAAGTGTAAACATAAAATGTGTACATTTGCAATTACAAAATTGTACATCTGAGAAACTAGGTGCTTATGGATTAATTTATCAAATTGTGTAAAATAAAAAAATAGTTTCATTTTATTGGACTAAGAAATTTGATTGTGTATTCTGTCCTGGTTATCCTGGCTGTTACATAGAGTTAATAAAGAAAGGTACACTTTTGCAGGAATTTTGGTTTCTTTCTGATTATCTACACTCGCTAGAAAAGTATTCACAAGGAAGCACACTTTGTCACTGAAATGGGAAGCTCATGATGTCACTGAAATATATTTATATGCTCATGTATGCAGCTTGATCATGAATTTCCACTTTCCAGATTTGATGTTCATTTTTCTGACTGTTGTTTGTTTTTTTGCACTGAGTACATTTTATTATTATTATTTATTTTTATTTCTTATTGGAAATTGTAATGGAATTGTGTAGTTGATGGCTGATGAAAAGGTGTCATGTTTCTTTTGATTTATCTTTTTTTCCCAACGATAAAAAATGCAAAAATATGCATTCATTGAGGTTGTGCTTCTTAAATAACTGAAATTTGTGGATATAAAGTATTAAAAATTGCAAGCAAAGTGTTATAATGTGGATCGGAAAATGGTCTGAAAAGAACCTTACCTTGTTTACAACAGCTATTGGGTTCATTTGTTACTGGACAAGAAAATATATGTCAGTAAAGTTATGTTAAAAATAACTGGACTTACCTTAATTTCAGGTAGGTAAGCCGCTCTGGCGTATACTCTGCACACATGATAATTGACTGAAAAAAATTAAAGTTCATTGGATAAGCCGCAGCAAAACATTCCGAAATATGGCTTTTAATATTTATTTATTCAGTAATTCCCTGCCATATTTGATGTAATCATCACTGATAACGTTTACAACATAAACATAATCAGTAATATATAAAAAAATAAAGAAGGAACATCTTACCTTGAGCTTGCCGAAAATGAGCTCTATCAGATGATTTCTATCAGATATTATTTTTACGGGTTCGGTAAGCTTCATTTATCACCATTAATTACCATATTATGAAAAAGAATATATTAGATGGCTCAAGTGCAAAGTTGCCTACTTATATGGTGCGTATTGATGTGTACATGGAGAAAGTCAAGGGAGTGCGTAATGTCAAGTTTGTGCAATTCTCTGATGTTTTTTCAAGTTAAAAATAGGTCAATGTGTATATTAATACCGAGTTTTTGCAATTCTTTGACTTGTTATTTTCAAGTTGGTGATTTTGAGAAACGCACAAAGCAGTGGGCCACTCTGCATTTTCCCCAATTAGATAAATAAACAGAAATTTGTAATTAAATTAAACTACTTTTATTTAACAAAACCTTCAAAATGCGACTCGTTGATGTCAGAATTAAGTAAATTTGACAAATGACCATCAAGGTCAAATTCATCATTCCATTCTAAATCACTTCAATCAACGTCACTATCTTCACACATCCATTCCTCCCACTGATTTCGTAGTTCATGCTTAAAAATTCCACTGATAGTGAGATCCAGCAACTGTAAAATTTTTAAAAGCCGCCTGGTATCACTGAGACATAGGTGCTAAGTTTCTTTGCTTCAGATCTTACCGTATCCGCTAAATGGGATTGCAATGAATCCAGAACGATGAGCCCTCTGGGTTTGAAAAAAAGTACCTTTCCTGTTATGACCAATTTCTCTCAGCCAAGCATCACTTCTTCGCACATCCGACCTTTTTCGTTGGTGCAAATAATAACTCCTTTAAGGAAGTTTCCTTTCGGAATTGTTTTTCTTTTGAAAATTATCAAAGGGGTTAACTTCTCTCTATTGGCGGTACAACCCAAAACACAAGTAAAAGAAGTCTTTTCATTCTCGGTTGTTAACACTGAAATAGTTTTTCACCTATTGAATGAACAATTTTGCTCTAAGGACAGTCAAAAGTAACGGGCACTTCATCCATATTAATTATTTGCTCTCTTTTCAAATTTTCTTTTTTAATTTTCTTATATGTGTACTAAAAAAAAGCTATCTTTTTTCAAGCCAGTCTACGGGAAGCTTTTGTCCAACTGTTGTTTTAGTCCTGACAGATACTTTCTTTCTCTTCATGAACCTGAAATACCAATTAGATCCTCCAACAAAATTTTTAATGCCCATTTGTTGAGCAATTACCTTTGCTTGAAGGCAAATTTTAACTTCTGATATTGATGCTTGGCTGAAGATCTTTTATTTCTTAGACATTTTCTCTAATTCTTCTTGTTCGGACTTCCACTGTCAAATGCATCGCTCATCAACTTGAAATTATTTATCCGCTAAGCGATTTTCAATTTAGATAGCTTTCTTCATTGCTGAAGGCTTAAAAGAAGCTGTATAACTTTTTCTTCGAGAAAGAGTCGTAATAATAATAATATTTTTAAAGCACAAATGAAAAGACTAGCAAAAGGCAAGCTACAAAGCAGTAAAAACGTATAAGAATGAAAACAGCACTTGGAAACTAAGCGTAGCTGTTTCCATTAAAACAAAAAGTGATAGGAAAACACAGGCAAAACCATGGAGTTTCCGAGATTAGAATATTGCAGTGAATTCTTACCGTTTCGCTTGTGCGTAGCTTACGATCTGGACTAGGGAAGTTTTAAGGATAGAGGAAAAGTATAATTCCCTCAGATACGCCACTGACCTAAATTTTCAACTTTTAAACACGTATGAGCCGCGGCTTATATACCCGAAATTACGGTATTCATTATGGTAACCATATGGCTGAAAACTAGTACAGTCAAAAGTCGTTAATCCGGACTCGTCGGGACTTCGGCGATTCCGGATTATAGATCATCAGTTTAAATCTCGTAAGGTGGCATGCAGAAATTCTAAAATTAAAAATATGAAACCGTAATTTATGAAATAAAGAACAATTATGATCTAAAGGGTATCAAAATTTACAAAAAAAAAAAAAAAAAAAAAAAAGCTTAATATTTATTTGCTTACTTTATTAAACATTTCTCTCAATGTAAGTTGTTTAAGTTGCTTCGTTTTATGTGATAATACTTTCTCTTTAATTCTATAAAAAGACATAATTTCTTGTTCAGTTATAAAATTCCGCTGTTCAAGTCCCGTTAATTGCTGTGCCGAGAATACCGACTAACTTGTCAATCGAAATTTTTTCGTTTTCACTAACCTCTCTGTCACATTCTTCATGTCTTTATCCATTTTTTGCAGCAATTCCACATTTTGTTTGTTGGACATCGAAACATACTTTCGTTTTGTAGATCCTTTGGAAGTTCCAGCATCGGAAATTCTATTTGACATAATTGAAAGTTCAAGTTTACTTTTATAAAATTGCTCTTACAGTCTGCAAAAAATAATAAGCGGGATCCAATTCAAAGATTAAGGAACAATGCAATCATTAACATTAAC
This sequence comes from Stegodyphus dumicola, assembly GCF_044657685.1. Classification (NCBI taxonomy): domain Eukaryota; kingdom Metazoa; phylum Arthropoda; class Arachnida; order Araneae; family Eresidae; genus Stegodyphus; species Stegodyphus dumicola. The sequence goes on along the minus strand of NC_140774.1, from coordinate 101,383,430 downwards.
TGAAATAGATTATTAGTTAATTTTAGCTTACACCGTCCGTTATATATTAAACGCGCAGGCGAAAACGTATTCTGCAGTTGCACACACGCATATGCGCAGTAGTCAAGGTCTTACGCGCACGCGTAAAACGCCTGTGCGCATGTGCCAACGCGGCGCATGCGCAGAAAGTTTTTAGCTTTGAGGTCCGGATTATAGATCATTCCGGATTATGGGTGTCCGAATTAACGACTTTTGACTGTATATCGGCTCTTCTTGGGTAATTGTGATAAAGACCGGTGTGCAGTGACAAGCTTGTACAGTTCCCTGGTGTTTTTTATGCCAAAAAAAAAAAGGCCCCTGTGTATGTTGTAAGAGCAACAGCATGCATAGTGTGTGCCTTTGTTGGAATATCTGATGTTTTTTAAGGGGATGTACATGGAGAGAACAACAATGTGTGCAGTGGCAGATTTGTACAACAATGTGTGTGGTGGTTGTCTGGTGTTTTTTTAAGCAAAAATCGTGTGTATGAGGAGAACAAGAGCATGTGCATTGCCAAATTTGATACAGTTCTGTGATGTTTTTTAAACTCATAACAGATCTCTGTAGAGAACAACACAAATGAAAGAAAAAAATGCATAAGTATTTCTTAAAAAGAGAAATGTTTTATGGTGGATATTTCTTGTTTTTTAATTTTATTAAACATAATTAATTTGTTTTTTAATTTTATTAAATACAATCAATTATAATTGATTGCTCATACAGTTCTTACTGTAGTGCCATTTTGAAAATGGATGTTATCTTTCGCATTTTCAAATGCACCAGTATTACTGGAATGCTAACATTAAAACCTACTGCTAATTTAATCACAGCTTGAGAAGATCCACTTCGGCTACAACTTTCAGGTCCTCATTATTCATCTTAGATCAGTGATTTTCAAAATTAAAATTTATTAATTAAAAAAATAATATTATATCCCGTTAATTAATGTATTTCCATTTTTTTTTTTTTATCACTAGAGAAGTAAACGAGATTCTCGCATGAATAATATTTTGTCCAGTTTTTTTTTTTTTTTTTTTTTTTTCTTATTTTTATTGACATCACATCTTATACACAAACATATACAAGTGTAATTAATCCGAGAAAAGAAAAAATTAAACTAACCTAGTAAGCAAAAATATCCCTTACATTTGGAATTCTAAAGATTTATTTTTTTTTTTAAACATTTATCACAAGGCCAGCCAGGAAAAAGAATTCAGATGACTACAAATGCATGGCCATTTTATTAACAACTTCCCCCTCCCAATGAACCACAGGGGGGGATTCATCAAACTTTTATATAAACAGTATAGATTCACACTACAAAAACAATCGAGGTCCAGGCAAAAGAAAAAATATATCATCTAAATAACTGAGAATTTAAATATAGCATTATGCAAATTAATTTTTTTATTATTATTATTTTTTTTTAATGTTTAAAGAATAACCAGTGGCCTTAAGAGAGTATACCATGACTCTATAAACTTAAGCATATTTTAAATTATTAAATTTGTGCATGGAAGCTACTAGAGTTACAGATTTTAACATAATAATTTAAAAAATAATAAACAGCCATAAAAAGATATACTCAGAATACATATTTGTAAATTAACACTGAAAATACAACTTTAATTCTGAAGTTCTAAATTGTACAAAAGTTGTACAGGACGTCTAATAACCAGTGATTCGGTTTTTACCTTGCAAGCCCTCACCTTGCCATCTCTTCCATGAAATAACTCTTTCTCCCCAGTCTCCAAAAATTTTGGGGTAAGTTCTCCTTCTTAACTAAATCATTAACTTTCAATTCGGGAACATTATTCTTAACCAAGCTCGAAAAGGCAGGTCTTAAATTCAACAAATACTCTTTTTTTCTACCTGGACCAAAAGGAATTCATTAATTTTTCATTAATTATAGGCCCATATCAAAGAATTCCTGGAAGAAAAATTTGAATCAAGGTGAAGTCTCACAGAAGATAACGATGCTATTCTTTTTCCTAAAAGGAAATGTGCTGGAGTTAAGGCATGTGGTTCATCTAAGTCACTTCCAACATAGGAAATTGGCCAAGAGTTAATCATCCTTTCAATTTTGATCAGAACAGTTTGCAACTGCTCAGTGGTCATGGATGACTTTCCAAATGTCTTCCGGTCAGCAAATTTCATGGAATGCACCATACCACCAAGCTGCTCTTTCGATAATGTATTTCCATTTAATTCTGTAAGCAGCACAAAAATTTTTTACTTCTGGATGATTCATTACTGACCAAACTTGTTTCAGCTCAAGTTCAGTACATTTGAAAGTATGTCCATTATCAAAAAAAGACCTATTTCGAGATAGAAAACGTCGGAAGGCAAGCAAAAATGCATCTGCCGTCATATTACTAACTAGCTCCAAATTAACACTTTTTGTAACAGCACAGGTTATCAATAGAATATATTGTTTGTTTTTACGACCTTTCATAAATAACAACCAGCATTGTAGATATCAATAACTGTAAATGGAGCTGATTGTTTCATTTGGAGAGCTGGTAATGGAGCAGCCATTTGGTCTCCTGGAGAAATGCTGAATCTTTTGCAAATAACACATTTTCCGTAATATCCAGTATTTTTCTGTCACCTGCACCAGTGTGTGAGATACCCGTAATGAAATGCATTATTATGGGATTCCCAAATCACTGATTCAGTGAGTTTAGATTTTGACAGAGAATAATAGGGCGTTTTTCATCTGTAGATAAAGAAGCTCTTCTTGTCACTCGCAATACATACTCATAATCTAAAAATGGTTTAACACGTTCACGCCGGCGCATACCACTGGTGGCCCGCACTAGTCTGTCTTATCGGGCGGCGCGTGTCACCGATGATACGCATTTGATTGTGTTATTAGAAGTTGAAAATTAAAATCATAAAAAAATAACATTTATTTATTATAAAAACTTTTTAATAACAATTATAATTAATAATTATTAGCAAATGTACAAATCGTATACAGTTCTGAACAGGTAATAATCGCGTGCCGGCAGATGAAATGTGGCAAAAATTCGAGCGCAGCTCCGCGGCAAAGAACATAAAAAATTGGCCCCGACGTAAACGTGTTAAGCATAACAGCTCAGAGTTTTTTTGGTAAAGGTTTGCCATTCTTCAAGCAATTAATTTCCTCAGAGAAAATGTCCCTTTGAACAGCTTTTGCCCAAAACTGTTCAGCACGATTATATTCTTCAGTTGTAAGAGGACCCATTATACTAGTTTTCCTCCTAAGAGCATCAGCAAACCGTAATATCCAAGAAATCACCTTCAGTAGTTTGCGTAAGCAACTAAACATATTAACATCAATTCTGAAAACAATTTGGAGCTAATTTTAGCATCAGATTTATAATCAACTTCAATCTCCTGTTATATTGAGTCATGTTTAAATCTCTTCGGCTGGGGCCAGGTATCCGTCGAGTACAATAACCATTTTGAGCCCTGCCACCTTTTTTTTTTTTTTTTTTTTTTTTTTTAAGTAAGCAAACTTTTACTAGTTAATCCTCTTGTTAACAACTCCACAGGATCATCTATCTTTACCTATACAGTGTCTCCATGCACTGGGATCTATAGTTTCTTAAATTTCTAATACTCTATTTGAAACAAATTGCTCCCACTTAGATGCCATGCCTTTTATCCAGTATAGCACAATTTTTGAATCACTCCAGAGAATAATCTTTTCTAGATTTTTAAAAAAGTTTTACAGTATTTGGCTGACCCTGCTACATTTACTGCACCCATTAATTTATGGTGATTTCCTGTTATGTTTTACCACCATATCACAGATTATGTTCTTACTGCATTAATATAAATATTAACAAGACATAGTGCACAATAAAAATTAAGCTTTATTTTGGAACCTCGCGCACACTGCCCGACAGCCTGCCTGTTTCGCTCTGCTCGCTACTCGTAAGAAACTTCTCCTCTAGGGTTGCCACACTTATCGGAGGGCGCAAGGCGCGCTCCTTATCGCCATCACCACAGAGTTTCCCCCCAGTTCCTTTAATGGCTATTCAAAGGAACGACATAGGTTATGAAATTATCTCAGAGGATCCGTACTGTCGGGTATTTTTACATGATTACAAAATTAGAATATAAAATTAGAAAAGATCAAAATGCAATTCAGTATATAACAAGGTATTGACACATATAATAAACATGAAATAACAAGAATTATGTTAAGATATGAATTTTAAAAAAATGTTTTAAATTGTTATGTAAGAAGCAAGTTTCTTAGGGAAGTGAACATGTCTTCCCGATCTGGTGACAGTTTGTATCTTAGAGAGTTCGTTTGCAGATTTATTCTGCTGAACTGTCTTTAAGTCTTTATTTGTTTTCAGTCCAGGCAAATTAGAGTCCGAAAGCAAATAGGCTGGTTTCACACGGTCTATAGACACAGTAGATTTCAGACCGTTAATATCAATTGTGAAAGTTTTGTCCGTTCTAGAAAGGACTTTATGCGGACCTGTATATGGTTGGCACAGAGGTGGCTTTACTCGATCGACACGTAAGTATACGTGCGTACACGACTTTAAGGTAGCACTTACGTAACACTTTTCTTCGCAATGTGCAGATGTTGCTATTGGATTGGATTGTTGCATTCTACGCCGAAGATTTGTGATAAATTGAGTGTAATACGGAGATATCTTAGATGACGTTATCATATCACTAGGCAGCTCGAGAGTTGTGCCATACACCAGTTCAGCATAAGATGACTGTAGATCTTCCTTTACGGCTGTCCGAATACCAAGCATAACAACTGGTAGTGTTTCAGTCCAGTTATTGGTCTCGTGAGCCTTGAGAGAAGATTTTAAATGTCGATGAAATCGTTCAACAATGCCGTTGGACATTGGATGATAGGCTGTTGTTGTGATTCTGTTCGTACCCAAAATGCGCGTAAATTCTGCAAAAAGTGCGGATCTCATTTGAGAACCTTGGTCTGTTGTTATGATCGATGGGCAGCCAAAACGAGATATCCAACAGTTGAAGATGGCTCTGCAAATGGTTTCCGTTTTCATATCCTGGATGGGAATGGCTTCAGGCCATCTGGAGAATCTATCTATGAGAGTTAAAAGGTACACATTGCCTTCTGATGGAGGTAACGGTCCGACGATATCCATATGGATTTCTGAAAAACGTGCATCAGGAAGAGAGAATGTGCCCAGTGGTGCTTTAGTATGCCTAGTAATTTTCGATTTTTGGCAAGATTCACAGGATTTCACCCAATTTTTGATATGACGTTTCATATCGGGCCATACATAACGAGAACAAATAAGCTTCGTAGTAGCTGCAATTCCTGGATGTGACAGATTATGCAGATGATTAAAGATGAGTCTGCGAAAGGAATTCGGAACAAATGGACGAGGAATGTCTGTTGACATGTCACAAAGAATATTACCATCAGAATACTGGCACGGTTTAAATTCCAGTTTCAAAGATGATGTGTTGTTTTTGAGAATGTCTTGTACCTCCGGATCATGCTGTTGAGCTTCCGAAAATTTTTTAAAATCCAAAAATGGAGATTTTGTTATGGAATCAATTTCGATTCTTGAAAGAGCGTCAGCAACGATGTTTTTTGAACCTTGCACATGCCTAATATCTGAGAAATAAAATCTAAATGTCGCAATTGTCGAGGTGAACATTTATGAGGGTTCTGTTTAAAAGCGTATATTAACGGTTATTGATCTGTATAAATTATAAAATTTCTGCCCTCTAACATGTGTCGGAATTTCTTAATTGCAGAATAAATTGAAAATAAATCCCTATCGTACGCGGACCATTTCTGTTGACTTTTATTGAGTTTCATAGAGAAAAATGCTATAGGTTCCCATGTTTGTTGAGACAACTGCATAATTGTGCCGCCTATTGCGACGTCTGAGGCATCTACCCAGATGCTTAGCTGGGCTCCGGGAATAGGGTGTCTCAAAAGGGTAGCCTGAGCAATGGCATTTTTGGCAGCAATAAAGGCTTGTTCAGCATTCTCGTTCCAATTTAATTGTGGGGATGAATCCTGAACATGAGAACGAGATTTCTTTTTATTAATATAGCCTTCTAACAATTTTATTAAAGGAGAAAGAATATGTGCTGCTTTAGGTATAAAACATCTGTAAAAGTTAAACATGCCTAAAAATCGGCGAAGCTGAGTGAGAGTGGTAGGTTGAGGAAAATCTAAAATACATTTGACTTTGTCAGGAAGAGGTTCAATTCCGTTTTCACTAAGGTGAAAACCTAAGAAATCAATAGACGTTTGACCAAAGGTGCATTTTGAAACATTTATGCAAAGTCTATGGACTTTGCATAAATGTTTCAAAATGAAATTCCTGAAGTTTGGAAAATAAAGCTTTCAAATGCCTGCAATGTTCCTCAGAATCTTTAGAGGCTATGAGCAAGTCATCGACAAAAGCGTAAACACCTTCTAAATCCCGCGTGACTTCATCTATAAAACGTTGAAAAGTCGCGGATGCATTGCATAAGCCGAATTGCATACGGGTACTTTCGAATAAACCGAATGGTGTGCATATGGCGGTTTTGTGGATGTCGGCTGGGTTAATTGGTATTTGATGGTATGCCTTAATCAGGTCGACATGACTAAAAATTTTAGTACTGTGCAATGCAGCAGTTAAATCGGCTAAGCATGGAATAGGGTATTTGTCTTTTATTGTTTGAGCGTTCAATACTCGATAATCTCCTACAGGTCTCCATTCCAGACTTGGAACCATGTGAAGTGGGGATGCATAATTGCTGCTCGAAGGTCTCAAATGCCCCAATTGCATCATAGTTTGAAATTCTTGTTTTGCTATTTTTAAGCGATCTGGAGCTAACCGACAAGGTTTTGCAACCACAGGTGGACCTTTAGTTATGATATAATGAACGGTGTTATGTTTAACAGGTTGGTTAGGATCTGGTAATCTAGTAACTGAAGGAAATTCTTTTAAAATTTTGTGATATGGTGTATCACTAAATACAGTTTTTACTGAATAAATGCTTGCATTTTTCACGCAACCGACGGTTTTAAAATGCGTTTTTAAATCTTTGAGACTTTTGTTTCTGAGATCAGGCACCAATTCAAAGAAATGGAGAAAATCTGCTCCAAGAATGGGTGTACTAACATTTGCTATAAGAAAAGTCCATGTAAACTGTCGTCTTAATTTGAAATCCAAAGAAAGTGTTTTTTGACCATAAACATGAATAGTAGAAGAATTAGCAGCGAAAAGTGTTTGTTGGGACGAATTCCGTTTTTGAGAATTATTTGCTGGAAGTAAGGACACGTCAGAGCCGGTATCGACCAAGAATGAAAGGTTTGTTCTACGGTCACGAACGAACAGGCTACGTGAAACTTGAGGCAAAGAATAAGTCGCCTCTATTCTTTGCTGGTTTCGTTTCCCTGCCATGAACAAGGTTTTGTACATTTGTCATCTCTACACTTTTTCCTAAAACGTCTATGATACCAGCAAACAGAATAATCTCTCCTTTTGGAATTGCTTCTTTCCTTATTGCGATCTCCGCGATTTGGCGAGCGACCGCGAGAAAGAGAAATGCGATCAATACGTTTGTTTAATTTTTCTATTTGTTTAAATAATTTATCCTCAAGAGACTGATCGACTGTGCGAGAAACGGCACAAGTCCCTGGGGTTGGATTTACTTCTAAAATTCTGTCGGCAATTTCTGCAGCTTTATCTACAGTTAAATTGGGAACCGCTGCCAAAATAGACTGAACAATCAAAGGCAAACGTTGAAGGAATAGTTCTAACATTAAGTTATCAGGAACATTTAAAGATTCTGCTCGACGTTTCATATTTCTAAGCAAATCGGAAGGTTTTCGACAGCCTAATTCTTCTCCAGATAATAATTGGCGAATTTCTTGCTGAGAAGATTCTCCTGCACGATTTATTAACTCAGTTTTAAGCTTTGCATATGGATCAATAGGGTCTGGTTTCATAAGTAAATCCCGTACTATTGATGCAATATCTGGAGGAAGATGAGCAACTACATAATTATATTTAGTAATGGATTCTGTGATAGGTTTGGGGGTGGCAAGAGCAAAGGTACTTTCACACATAATAAACCATAAAGATGGGTCTGATCGGTTATAAACCGGAATTTGGACGGCATAAACATCAGACATTGTGCAAGGTTTTTAAGCCAAAATAAAAGCAAAAATTTAACTAAAGAAAATGAAATTAAATGATAAGTAGAAAACAGAATTATAAAATGATCTATAATTACTACTCATCTGTGATTCGGAGGATGAAAACCGATGTAATCCATTACTTCTGGTTTGGAGATCTTGAGTGATGGCTTGTGGTCAAAACCGAAAGTGCTTGAGAACTGTTCATACGATTTAACACAGTCCAGGTTACCATTATGGTGATTTCCTGTTATGTTTTACCACCAATCCTCGAGTTCCATATCACAGATTATGTTCTTACTGCATTAATATAAATATTAACAAGACATAGTGCACAATAAAAATTAAGCTTTATTTCGGAACTTCGCGCACACTGCCCGACAGCCTGCCTGTTTCGCTCTGCTCGCTACTCGTAAGAAACTTCTCCTCTAGGGTTGCCACACTTATCGGAGGGCGCAAGGCGCGCTCCTTATCGCCATCACCACAAATTCTAGTCGGGGCAGTGTCATCTTTTTAATTTGTGCAACTTGTGATTTGGAAATTCTGAAGCTACTTTTAAAAGTGCCTTGTCTTGTACCTAAAGTATTTAAGCTTTAGGTACAAGACATCTCATGGCACTCCAAAAGCTATTAATGAAGCATTAGAGAATATATGGATTTCTACATTTTCTTCCGCTTCAGATTTGTGCCAGAAAAATAACGCCAAGGAATCTTTAAATTTTGAACTTTTTTAATATCATTACACCATACTTGCCATTTTTTCTTTAATTTCTCTGTAAAACACATCTTCCCATTCTACACCTAACTGCCACAATCCTTGTAAAAAACATTTCACTCGAACTAGAAACAGAGAGATAAGTCCTAATAGATCAAATATTTTTGCAGATGGGTGCGATACATTTCTTTTAGTACATTCATTAATATCCAACGTGGATAACAACAACCTTAAGTCTAGATTTAATGACTCTTCAATATTATTCCAACTGAGTTCTAATACTTTAAAATGTGAATTGGAATTTCCATTTGTTTCGATTAATGAATTAGACTTTTTCCATAAATCTTTCAGTTCTTTAGAATTAGTGTCAAATTTTCTGATATTCATTTTGCGTCCTCTAAAATTAAAACAGCATCAGAAGGTAACTCATAAGCTTCTTGAACAGTGGAACTTCCATGAAGAATGATTCCTGAAAGATCATCTACACAAATACAGTCAAAAGTCGTTAATTCGGACACCCATAATCCGGACCTCAAAGCTAAAAACTTTCTGCGCATGCGCTGCGTTGACACATGCGCATAGGCGTTTACGCGTGCGTGTAAGACCTTTACGACTGCGCATATGCTTGTGCGCAAGTGCAGAATACGATTTCGCGTGCGCGTTTAATGTGTAACGGGCGGTATAAGCTAAAATTATCTAATTATCTATTTCAGTTAATGTTGCAGATTGTGTTGTTCCTTAATCTTCAAATTGGATCCGGCTTATTATTTTTTGCAGTCTGTTAGAGCAGTTTTATAAAAGTAAGCTTGAACTTTCAATTATGTCAAATAGAATTTCCGATGCTGGAGCTCCCAAAGGATCTACAAAGCGAAAGTATGTTTCGATGTCCATCAAACAAAAAGTGGAATTGCTGCAAAAAATGGATAAAGACATGAAGAAGGTGACAGAGAGGTTAGTGAAAACGAAAAAATTTCGATTGACAAGTTAGTCGGTATTCTCGGCACAGCAATTACGGCAGAACTTTGTAACTGAACAAGAAATTATGTCTGTTTATAGAATTAAAGAGAAAGTATTATCACATAAATCGAAGCAACTTAAACAACTTACATTGAAAGAAATGTTTAATAAAGTAAACAAATAAATATTAAGCTTTTTTTTTGTAAATTTTGATACCCTTTAGATCATAATTGTTCTTTATTTCATAAATTATGGTTTCATATTTTTAATTTTAGAATTTCTGCATGCCATCTTATAAGATTTAAACTGATGATCTATAACCCGGAAAAATCGATAATCCGGAATCGCCGAAGTCCCGACGAGTCCAGATTAACGACTTTTTACTGTAGAACTATTCAACATTTCATATGCAAGAGGGTGTGTATTCTTGTAAGCATTAATAAGTTTTAATTGTTGCAGCCAAAATGTAAGGAGAACAAGTGATGACAAGACAATGTCTAATGATACATCGTTACAAGTGGGTTTTATTGCAGTTTTTATAATACAGAAAACATACATACTTTTGGTCATCTCTCGTGACTTGAATTTGAGGAAATGTTCGTGCAATATCTCCATTCCAATTTTATGTTTTCTAAATTTCAAAGTAATATTGAAAAGATTGGCATTTAAATTCTTTTCGGGAAGAAGACATTTATTAAGACTTTTACAACTTCCTTCTTTACTACTGGCATCATAAACTACCCTAGTTTTAGTACTCGAAGAATCCTTCCTGAAAACTTCTGTATGTGGCATTACATATCCAGTAAAACAACTGTTGTTGCACATTTCAGTAATCCCTTCATTTAATTATTCCTTCATAACTGCATTATGTCTCTCAAATAATAACTTATCTCTCTTAAACTTTTTCCTAATGCAGCAAATCTTTTTGTTACGATTTCTAAATTAGTAGATAAATTTTCTCATAAAGTCCCAGACTTCCATAAAAGTGACAACTCATACCTTTATAAACCATGATTGCATTTCAAATTCTGTAATGTTATCTGAGATTTTTCTCTTTTTCATGCTCAAGCAAATATGATTCAGAAGTCCATAAACATTTCAAATCATTTTCTACTGAAGTGCATGCAATCTTCAAACAGGAAGTAGAATCATGCAACCGATTTTCTGAAATCTGCAAGACCGTTCTTTCATTAAAGGTTGCACCTTTAAAACCTTTATTAAATCTGTTCTAATAAATGATTTCTGCGAGCCCAAATCAAATAACATCAATTCACTTAACGGTTTAAAATCATTTTCCACTTGTATGCAAGCAGTCTGAAGTAAAGTAGTGTAATTTTGTACACATAGTTTTGTGCCTTAAATGTAGAAGACATCACAGCTTGTTTATCAGAACTTTGAAACAATTCGGCCTTTTCTGACAGTTTCATTTCTGATCAATATTTTTCCCCTTTTTCTGGAGCAGAATAATGAATTATGTTGTAAACTCTGACAAATTTCACAAGGTTCTATTCTTACTTTACACTGTGAAATTAAATGTTTGTTAACCAAACATCTATATAACTACGTCTCTCTTTTCTTAGTTTGCGTCGCTTTTGTTCTTTGGTGAATGTTTTATGCTTTAATCCGGAATTAGAATTACAAAAGCTGCACATATTCTTCACTGCCATGTTTAATTCAGCTAATGTTGGAATACTGGTTTTAATTCTAGCCTGAGGTTGAGAGTGATTCTTTCCTTTTGAAGGTTCCGGTGTCTTTAAAGAAATCCCAGAAACAGTTCTTGCAGTTTCAAGTTTGATAAAATTTATCAGCTGATCTATATCACTAGAATTTTTAGGATCTTTCTTGCAATAAAATTCTATTAGTAAATCCTGATCCAGATGCAACTCCCATACAATTTAAATTTCTTATACTAATTTCACTTTCTTCATACAATTTTCTAAGTACGTGGAGATTTGAACGAAACTCAACTGGTTTAATTTCTAATAGTTTATTCATGAAACAACTAATCAAGTGTTCTTTACCGTATTGCTCCTTTAACAAATTCAAACAGGATTTATAATTTTTTTATGTAAGTGCGAATCCTGAAACAATTTTGTAATTATTGCCTGAAAGAAAAGGTTTTAGATATATGAACTTAACATTATTACTTAATGACTCAATCTAGTCAACTGCACTTGAGAAACTATTAACGAATTCTTGAAATAAACTAAAATTGCCATTAAAAATGGGAATGCGTAATTTAGGCAAATTGATAGAAGATGATGTATTGCGAATATTCAAATTACAAATATTAATATTTTTAGAAGATTTAAATTGTTCAGTTTCATACCCTTTTAATTTTGTTTTGATTTTGAATTTAACATTACTTATAGATTCAGTATACTCGAGTGAACTTTAAATTTCCATTTTGAACATTGTACTGTCATGAATTAGGTTTTTGATTTTCAGGTTTAAAGTTAGAAGTTCATTCTGTTTTTCTTCTAAACAAAAATTCCAACAGATCTCCTGAACCATTTTCATCTTTATTAATATCAACACTGTCAGTTCTATTAACTAATTTCGTGGAAGAACCTCTAATGACTTTTCCTCTTGAATTTCAACTTGTCAAGAGTTTCCATTTTGTGCACGCAACAAAATTTAAAGTGATAATAATTCAAGGGAGAAATAAACTATTAAATTACAAAGTTACAGTACCTGAAATCCAAGGTTCAAGAATTATCCTGGAGCAGTCCGAAAGAAATAATCCCAGGCTTCCAGATTTTGTAGCACGGGGAAAAAAATAATATTAAATCACTGGAGAAATAAATGATATTCTCGCATGTAGAACGTGTTGTCCAATTTTTTAGTCCAAAGGGGCTTTGCTCCTGAAGAGACTATTCTTTTCGTTCTGTGATTTTCTGTCGGAACCCCATAAACAGCGTATTTCTTTTCAAATCATTGCCACCAAATGCCATCACTCTGTATTATATTTGAAGAAATTAAGTAATGAAGAATCTGCATAAATGTATGTACGTTTCTTGCATTGTGATAAAACAGTACCTAGAGCCATCCAATTTTGAATGACATAATCCTATTGCGAATATGGGCATCTGAAAGCCCAAATTTAGAATTTGGAATTTGTTTTATTATCGATTTCATGTTTTGTAAAACTTTAATGAATTTCTGATTAACAAACTCAACGATTTAAAAGTGAGCAAGGGCAACATTCTACCGGGAGGGGGAACCTTTTTATCTCCAGTGTGCGGAACTGTGTATCAGAAACTCTAAAGATATGCTCATTTTAAAATTATTTTGTGACATTGCTGTTGAAGTGAATTTTATGATTAAATGCAAAAAACATGATATTTAATAAATAAAGGTAACACACAAAACATTAAAAAAACGCCCCTTTGGACATAAGTTAAAATATGAAACCTTTCAATTTCCCCCTCCATATTTTTATTTATATCACACATCTTATACAAAAAATGTACTAGGCTGAAATAATCCAAGTGTAATTAATCTGAGAAAAAGAAAATAATAAACTAACCTAGTAAGCAAAAATTCAGAATGCAAACACATTCAGAATTCTAAAAATTTATTTTTTTTAAACATTTATCGCAAGGCCAGCCAGGAAAAAAAATTCAGATTGCTACAAACACACAGTTATCTGGTCGCATGATAATTTTATTTTTAACATTTAGCAATTTAAATTTTATTAAGATCCCCGGTAGACTATGTATTCATTGCATGATAACAGTATATTCATATTATGAGTTGTCTGTGCTGTTATATTAGTTACAGAGAAAAAAATTACTCAATCTTTTGATTTACTGTAATTACCAGAAGAAAGGCAGCATCAGTGTAAGCTCCACACTCAAGGAAAACGGCGGAAAAAAACTAAAATTGTATAGAAATGCCATACTAAGTTAAATTGTGCTTGATGTCATCGTGAACACTATAGATGCAAAATCTTGACCTATGTCTATGGTCATATATGGCATATCAGTTAAGAAGAATGCATGAAATGAAACCATAACTAAAACAGAAAATCTGAAAGGTTTAAAATTACGTCAAAGGGGGCCTTCCCCCCCCAATTTGTGTATTACCTTCATTTATTAAATATCATGTTCTTCGCACTTAAAGCATAAAATTCAGTTCAAGAGCAATATCGCAAAATTTAAATTGAGCATATCTTTAAGAATTTCTGATACACAGTTTCACGCACTGGAGATAAAAATGTTTTTTTCTATGCAACGTTGCCATTGTTCGCTTTAAAATCCTTGAGTTTGTTAACCCCTTGGGTATGGATTTATTTGAGAAAATCCTTGCATGTGGAACGGATATAATTTTTGGTTGCTTGGAGTAGAATGTAAAAGCAGCACGTTTTACGTAAGAATTTATTTATTTCTAAAATATTGGTGACATATGTAGTATTAAGATATCTTCAAGTAATTATAATTGCAAAACAAAAATAAATTAATGACAACAAAATAAAACTAAATGAAATAAATTCAAGCTATAACAAAAAACCAATTACTAATAATTATGCAGAGTGTGATATTTTTCAAAGCCAAATGAGTAAATACAGTGCTACTTTGCATTGTTTGCACTGCCACGTAGTTTCTTTCCTAATATTGTGCTTATAACAAACACAACACCTTTTTCCAGGGTGTTGCTTGAGCTTAGTTGAAAAGTTGGAAAGTGTGCCCAATTTTTCGCTGCCAAACGAAATGGTGTATCACTACTTAACGGGCGTCCACGATGTTTATAATTTGAGCATATATATAATTTAATGACAATTGCTTCAGCAATTCTTTGGCAATAGCTAAACGAAAGGAAGTAATGCCTGCCTTGGTTGTGCAGTTGATTTTAGAATATAAAACATGAGCATTATAAAAGGCCATATCTATTAGATAAAAAAACATTTTATAACTCTTTACAAATTTTCTCATAACTGAGAAGCATGCTAGCAATTGGTCTTGTTTATCAACGCCTCCCATACCTTTATTGTACTCAAGCACAAATTCGGTTTTATAATATTTTCGCTATCGCCACCTTCATTTTTTTCTCCTTTTGCCTGTGTTTATCAAATCAGCATTTGAATGTTTCATGCTAAGTATGTCAATCATCTGCTCCTAGGGAAAACAAGTGAATGATGTCTCTCAGACGTCAAATGTACCCAAGAGTATAATATTTGGTTTGACGTCTTAGACACGTCATCCACTCCTAGGGGGAAAAAGTAAATGATGTGTCTCAGACGTCAAATGTACCCAAGGGGTTAATAAAAAATTCGTTAAAGTTTTACAAAATATGAAATCAATAATATCACAAATTCAAAATTTCAAATTTGGACTTCCAGATGCTCATATTCGCTGTAGGATTATGTCATTCAAAATTTGATGGCTCTAGGTACTGTTGTTTTGTAACAATGCGAGAAACATACATGCATTTATGCAGATTCATCATTATTTAATTTCTTCAAATATAATACAGGGTGATAATATTTGGTGGCAACAGTTTTAAAAGTGAAACGGACATTCAGAGTGATTCAACACAAAATCACAAAACGAAAACAATAGTCCTGCAGGGACAAAGCCCCTTTGGACTAAAAATAAACTATAGGTAAGAAATGTTGAAAATACACTCACTTCCAAAAGTTGAGCACGGAGATGTAAAATGCAAAAAAATCAACAAATACTGCTTTGATTGACATGAAATTCGGCAGGAGAGTAGCATATATATTTATGCATAAAACAAAACCAATAATTATATACAGAAATGATAACAATATTAAATTTTTGTAAGTTATCAGATAATGACATACTGGAGACTTAAACAGAATTATGTATAAAGTGAAAATAAACAGCATAAAATGAAAAAAGGACATTAATAGGGTATGTGATCTCCAGTCATCTGTATACAAAGTTTACACCTTGTGACCATGCTTTCAATTAGGTGGTCAACCACCGCAGAATTAAGCAATTGCCATTCTTCTTATAGAGCAGTTTCCAGTTCAATAAGAGTGGCTGGAGGTGGGAAACGTGAAGATACAGCACTGCTGAGAGCATCCCAAAGATTTCAATTGGATTAAGGTCCGGCGAATATGCTGGCCACGCCATACACGCAATCCCTTCACTCTCCAGGTAGTCATCGACGATGTCAGCTCTATGGGGATGTGTGTTAATGTCCATTAAAACAAAAGTAGGGCCAACTGCTGCAGCGTACAGTCTCACAATGGGTTCTAGGACTTCATCTTGATACCAGACAGCCGTCAGAGAACCCCGTCTAAAGATGTGCATGTCGGTGCGGTACCCTAATGAAGTCCCTGCCCACATCAAAATGCGTTCGCCTCGGAATGCGTGATGTTCGGTGATGTTTTGGAACTGATTGCGTGTTTGTTGTTCACGTCATATCTTTATTCGCTTGTCATCTGGCTCAAGAGCTAAAGTGACCACACATCTGGATTTTGGCGGGACAGTCCCGCATCCCGCCAATTTTTAAAAATGTCCTGCTTTTTAGAAAATATCAGTATTTCTTATTTTAAATGTACTGTAAAAATATATTATTTATTAATTATTATAGTGAATATAAAGAAATAAAAAAAAATAAAATGCATGCAGAGTAAACTAAATTAGGCGATGTAGTGAGTTAAATTTACTCGGTGGTGTTCGATCTGTGTCGTTACGTCTCGTCAAGGAATATATATTGTTAACGGAGGAACAGCTAGCATTAGCTGAAGGGCTATTTGCTTTCCTCACCATAAACCACAATCAAAGTTTCAGATCAATTGACTGCACGTCACAAATGAGCAAAACATTGTATGACAAAAAATTTGCACTTACGAGAACAAAAACCAAAACAATTGTAATGTTTTTTCACAATATTCGTTTTCACAATTGCAGAAAGAATTGGATAAATGCACATTTATATCCATATATTATGATGCTTCCAACCACAAAGCTTTAAAATTATTTCCCACAGTTGTTAGAATTTTTTATCCAGAAACAGGAATTAAAATTAAAATATTAGATTTTGTTTCATTACCGGGTGAATTTTTTTTTTTTTTTTTTTTTTTTCTCTAATGGCAGATTTTATTACACTTTTGTAAAAGAGTCCATTAATCTATACTAAGGCCAGATGTGGTGGTCTCTTTATTATGGAGACACCTAATAGGTTAGCCACCATTGCCTCCTAGGAAGGGATGGACAGTTACAATCGTGCCTTCTCTGGGGATTCGAACCCAGGCCCTACAGTATCGCAGTGAGGCTTCCCTAACCACTATACTGTCTGGGTGACTGCCGGGTGAATCTTCATAAATAATTTTTGATTCGATAAGGACTATTTTAAAAAAGAATAATTTGAACAATAAAATTGTTGGCTATTGTGAGGCAATAATGTTATTATTGACACTAACGCAAGTTTTGGTGGAAAAGCTAGAAGAGGCATCAATAACGTTTTTACGAAACTTAACGAACATTTGAATTAAAAAATTATTCAAGTAGGTTGTGCACCGCACATTCTGCACAATACTATTCAAACAGCGTCTGACTTATTTCCTGTGGATGTTAAAAATATTATTGCAAAAATTTATTTGTATTTTATATATATGTTACGGTGAAACACCGAAATTTGGAGAATGCCGACTTTCACTGGTGAATGTCAACATTCACATAGTTGCTTGGTGTATGTCCAAAATATTTTCCAAATACTCTTACTTCTGACTTACATTGGTGAATGTCGACATTCACCATGTACTAATGGTGAATGTTGAACATATAAGAATATTATATTTTCTCCTCCATAATTCATTCGCAAAAAAACGCACTTGAAACTCAGAATAAGAACATAAGAACTTAAAACACACAGTGCATTCAAAATGAGAAAGGAAAATAATAGAAGTTATAAACTTACCAAATTATGTGATTCAAATCTCATTTATTGCAACAACTTAAACTATTATGACACTTTGAATTGCACAAGAGGCCCTTGCTTTTACAACTGCATTTATTTGTGGAACACTTCCTTTTGGAATGGCAGCGTGTACATATACTCCTCTCTTTTCAACCTAATCCAGAGCATATCTGGGATTGTCGACATACACTGGTGAGGGTCCAAATGTACAAGAATGTAAAGAAATATTCAATCTTTCACCGACGTATTTGGTGAATGTTGACATTCTCCAATTTCGGTCTTTCATGGTAACATATATACTGTGTGTGTCGAAAGTTTGAAGGATTTTTGTGAAAGCGCAGAAATCGAATATAAAAGAATTATTGATTACAGCCAAACATGATGGCTAGCTCTTTTACCAGCTGTAGAAAATATTTTTTAAATATATGAAACATTAAAATCCTATTTTTTATCACAAGATAAATGCCCAAGAATATTGCAGCTGTTTTTTTGAAAATGACTCATCACAAATTTTTCTTCCACAACCGAGCTACATTATTTCACAATGTTGTGAAAATTATTGAAGGGGGACAAAATTTCAATTATGGAAGCGTCAAATGAAATCAATAATTTAAAAACAAAATTGCAAAAAAGAATTGATAAGCATTACGTTCCTTTAGTTATTCGAAAAGACATCACTAGTTTGAAAGAACAAGGTGCCATTATAAATGAGCTGATTTTCTGAAAGAAGTCAGAAATTTTTATAATAACTGCTTGGAATATCTTGAAGAACGGAGAGTTCAATTCGAGGATATTAAAAACTTTCATTGGGTGACATTAAAAATGGGAATTTGTGGAAAAATCTTTTTAATATATTAGTAATCATTTTCTGAAAAGTAATATTTGCGAAAATGATCTTTGTGATGAGGTGTCATTGGTAAAAACATACGTTACTGATGAAAAAATTAAATGTAGGTTGTCTGCAAATGTGGAAACACAAAAAATGAACAGAGTTATTCCTTCATTTTAAACAGAATAATATTACTTATGAAAATATTTCGAAAATTGTAGAACACATGCTCTCTCTTCCAGGAACAAATGCAGCAACAGAATATGTTTTTTCTGATATCAATAAAATATGGACGATTGAAAAAAACGCAGTTGAACATTAAAACTTTAAAATCTGTATTAAGCCTAAAATATAATTTGACCAATTCATGTGAGAAATTTCACGACATTTTAATAAATGATCTGAATCTATTGCAAAGTAATCACTCGGATAAAAAATATAACCATAAAAGAAAATCATATTTTTAAAACGAAATATTAAATTAATTAAAAGCATAATATTCAAATTAAAATTGTTAAATTAAATATTGTTTTTTACAAATATTTTTATAGTTACCAATAGTAATAATAAATATATTTTTGTATATTTGTAGATAAGTATATGAATGTGTATAATAAAATATTTTTTTGAATTATTGGTATGCTTTCATAACTAAATTATAATTTTAATTTCATTCCATTTGTCCCACTTTGTCTCAATGAAAATGTGGTCACTTTATCCAGAGCAAATCTTGACTGATCAGTAAACATGACGTTGCCCCAGTCAGACACATTCCAGTTGACATGTTCTCGGCACCACTGTAATCGTGCCTTTCTTGACTGGATAGATAGAGGAACACAAACTCGAAGTACCCAGGCGTAAAGTCCACTCATATGTAATCTTCGGCATACAGTAGCTGCAGATATCGCCTTACCAATAGATGCTGTAACCATAGATGTCGCTCTGCGATTCCGCTTGGCTACAATAGCAATATATCGATCATCCGCGGGGGTTGTAACTTTTGGCCGACCGGCTACGGGCCTTCAGACAACTGTCTGTGTGGTTTGGAATAGTTTCCATAAACGTGAAATTACAGAATGATGAACGCCGAAGAAAAGAGCAACATCTGTGATCGACTGTCCTGCTTCAGTGCGCCCCACAGCACGCCAGCGCTCAGAATCTTTCATTCGTCTTCTGGAAGTCATAGAAATACGTATGTCTTGAAAACAAATTGTACGAAAGTTTTAAACACCTTCTATCAGCTCTTACAATCAAATTCTGTAACCCTTCATAAAGCTGGCTTCTTATAAGACTGCCTTTTTTGCATATTTCTTGACATAAAAGTGCGATTGGCTGTTACCTAACATATTTGCATACTTCCATCTACCTCTGCAGTGAATTGCATCCTCTTCAATTCTGATTGGCTTCTGGAAATTAGCATTTTCCTCTCCGTTCTTAACTTTTGGAAGTGAGTGTATGATTATATTCACAAATGTACTTGTATTTACCCACTAAAGAAGTCCATATACGTAATAATCATACTACATTATAAAAAGTATTGCAACAGCGAGGTATAAAATTGAATGACAGAAGAAAATTTTTAATTTTACTTTTGCTCACAAAAAGAATTACAGCAAAGTGTACATTATATGAAGCCGTCTATCTGATTCCTCACTATCTGAATTAGAAAAGATTTAGCTAATCCTCGTCTAAATAGTCCAAAGTCTTGCAAATCGTCATATTCATCCTCTTGGTTTACAGTTTTTTATCTGGCGATATACCGTAATTTCCGGAAGAAACGCCGCGGTGTTTACGTGTTTAAAACTTAAATTTTCAGTGGGTGTGGCGTTTAGGTGCACTAAAAATAAAATATTTCCTTCGATGGTCATTGTGCATAGTTTGAATAACTTTTGTTATTGTACATAGTTTGAATAACTTTGTCATTGTACATAGTTTGAATAACTTTGTCATTGTACATAGTTTGAATAACTTTGTCATTGTACATAGTTTGGGTGGCGTTGTCATTGTACATAGACCACTCAGTTGTTCCAACACAAAAGACCATTCAATTGCTTTTTGCGAACGTTATTTTGTTTACATTCTTTCCCTTGAATGGACTTACATGCCTTATTCACCCTAAACGGGATGTCAGAAGAATAACATTCTTCCCCCTTTCAAATCAGCATTCTATTCATTTTGAATAGTCTCTCTCCTCTGCCATTCGATGAATCTTCCAGGAACCACCCTCTCCCCACCCCTGACTTTTCTGCAATTTTTTTCAAAGGCGGACACGACTCCACCTGCCTCGCAATAACAAACTCTGACGTATTTCCCCTTCAGCATGAATCGATATTTCTTGGCATTCTGCCAGATACAGATCCCATCAGTTTGGGTACAAGTACTTGTTGGATAGTTTTCAAGTAAGAAGGGCATGGAAAATTTTTGAAAATTGCACCTAAACGGCACAGAAGCTATACTGCTGGTTTTAAGCTTAATGTAATTTCACGTACTGAACAAATTGGAAAAAGAGCAGCAGCTCGAGAGTTTAAAGTGGACGAGAGATGTATTCGACGTTGGAGAACTGAAAAAGAAAAACTTAAAAATATGCCACAACAGAAACGAGCCAAAAAAGAAGTGGTACTGTAAGGTGCCCAAATCTAGAGGACAACCTTGCAAACTGGATAAAGGAGCAACGAAAAAAAGGAATGGCAATTTCGACTGTAAAAATTCGCTTACAAGCAAAATTTATAGCAAAGCAAATGAACATAAATGATTTCAAAGGAGGGCCTTGCTGGTGTAGCAAATTTATGAAAAGAAAAAATATTTCTGTGCGTACTAAAACAGTCGGGCAACAATTACCAATGGACTGGCAAGATAAAAAGGCATCTTTTCTAAAATATGTGACAGATATTGACAAAAGAAAACTTCTTCGGTCACAGATAATAAATATGGATGGAACGCCGTTAGCTTTCGACTCTCCTGCAAACAGAACTGTTGATGAAACTGGTGCAAAAACTGTATCTGTGCTTACTACGGGGCATGAAAGAACATCATTTGCATGTGTGTTAGCTTGTGGCTCAAACGGTGACAAGCTAAAGCCTATGATCATTTTTTAACGGAAAACTATTCCGAAGGGAGATTTTCCTAATTACGTAATTATTTTTGCAAACAAGAACGGCTGGATGTGCGAAACAATCATGCATGAGTGGCTACAAAAGTTTGACAGTGTCGTAAGGGATCGTTTTTCAAACCAAAAGGCTTATTGATAATGGATTCCATGCGTGCTCATTTACTTGAGTCAGTGAAAACCAGATGTCAAAAATTGCATACGACCGTAGCAATAATTCCTGTTGCAATAAAATCTTACAACCATTAGATTTGTCAGGTAATAAATCTTTCAAAGCTGAAGTCCGAAAGCGGTGGGAGTGTTGGATGAGTGAAGGATTGCATACGTATACCAAAAGCGGTAAAATTTGCAGAGCATCTTATCAAGAAGTGCGCAGAAATCAGTAAAAACATCGTCAATACACTGTAAAAAAAATCTGTAAGGTTACTAAGAAAACTCATGGAAACTGGGATGCCATGGGTTATTTGAGTAACAGAAACAGGTGTTTTCTTTGTAACATTACAAGAGTTTTGCCTGTAATGGTTACAGATCTTTTTCTTGTAATATCACAGCATATAGTTATGTAAGTAGAACATATTTTTCTCATGTAAATTCCCAAACGATATATCTGTAATGGTTACAGATTATTTGCGTGTAATATTACAGCAAATAATTATGTAAAAAGAATATGTTTTTCTCATGTAAAATCCCAAACGATATATCTGTAATGGTTACAGATTATTTGCGTGTAATATTACAGCAAATAATTATGTAAAAAGAACATGTTTTTCTCATGTAAAATCTCAACAGATATATCTGTAACCGTTACAGGTTATTTGCTTGTATTATTATAGCAAGTTATTATGTGAGTAGAAGATACTTTTCTTACGTAAAATTCCAATGGTTGTATCTGTAAAGGTTTCAGATTATTTCCTTCTAATATCCCATTAAGTAATTATGTGTGTCGAATATATTTTTCATAGATAATACTAAAGGATATGTCTATAAAAGTAATAGATTTTTTTTGTTTAAAATGATGCTTATTATAATAAAATATACTGAAATCAAGATGTTTTGAGTAAAACAATATCTGCATGTGTATATCATTATACAGATATATGCAAGTGAAGCATAATAGTTTGGCTTTTTAAATTAGTCAATTTGACCTCAGAATAGCATTAATTTAAAAAATGTGCTTTCAACAGCAATGTTCGTTTTTCAAAAAGTAACATTAGTCTGTTGCAGAGTATTTTTGTTTTATGAAGAGAAACTTATGTCTGATATTATTGAAAGGCCTTTCATATTATCATTTTGATTAATTTAAAAGTTCAAATTGATATGCTACTCCTTATATTTGCCCTGTAAAATAGCTGAAAAAATAGTATGTTTTATTTGCATGTTTTAGTGTCAGTTAATAAGATATATTCTAGAACTTTCTTTTTAGTAATTTTAGCTAAAATAGACACATGTTGCTTTAGATTTAACGTATATGAGTAAATGTGTTGCATGTTGATATGATCATATTATTACAGTAAAAGGCATTTTGTGAAATGTTTCTATGAAGAACTCAGAACAGCTGTTCTTCATATTTCAAAAATATATTCTCTCCTTCTAAAAAATGACATTTTCAGTAAATTAAAGAAGTCAACATAGCAATGAACTTCATTTTGTTACTACAAGGAATTCAAATTTTGTTCATACGCTTGAATTACAACGTCTAACTAATTTTTTTATTCTTATCTGCACTCAGTGTTTGTCAACAGTCTGCTATTGTTTGAAATAATGCATAACTTTTTTACTTACCTTCAAATAATTTCCTTTGAATTAACAGATTCTTTCATTAAAAACCTAATGTCGTGCTTTTTGAATAAGCATAAAACTTTGCCAACTGACCTTAATTTTTAAAGCCTTGTTTCCCTTAAAATTCTTAATACAATTATGCCTTTAAGAAATTTATTTCTAAAATTAATACTTCAGTTTAGCTTAAAATTTAATGCATTTTAATTTTACCTATAATTTTTTACAAACATAATATGTAATAAATCTAAGCTTAATATTTACCATTTCGAAAGTGATACTAAAAAGTATTCCTAGTTATTATAAATTTCGAGATTCGCATACAAAATTGTGAAATAAACATGTGACAACAGAAAACAAACTTTATGCTCTCTCTATATTACAGCATGTTAATTAAGAAGTTTATTGAATTTTATAATTTTATTGTGAAACACTATGAAGCAAATAATATGCTAATTAAAATACAGAAGTAAAAATAATTTATTACTTAATTCATAAACTTTACGTAAAACCTGAAAAAAAGAATTAATTAAAAAATAACATAATATAATTTAATAAACATTTCATAAAAATTCGTTTCGACTGCTTGGAAAAAATGAATGGTTTTTCTCCTCTTTGTAAACCATGTCTCCTAAATAAAGAAAAAAACATTTCTTTTAAAATCATAATCATGCTCTTAAAAAGCTTATAAAAATTATTTTAATAGATGTTTTAAACATGTGCTCATATAACACTTTTAACCATATTTCTTTATAATATCTTAATTAATTAAGAACAGCTTAAATTCTTTAAAAAATTGGATTACAGTGAACCGTCTCATTACAACAAGCTACCTCAGTCAATCACTTTTTAAATTTAACCAGCATTCCTCATAAAATAACTAATTAGTAAACATAATTTCTCTAGGATGCCCACTATCATTTAAAGATCAAAATTTTCAGGAATCACGTATAGCTAGCTTAGAGAAGAAGGTTCATTGTACAAAAACAGCCAATATTCAAATATTTTCATAAATGAAGCCACCATAGTTATTAAATATAATATACAGTATACTTATATTCAGAATTCAGAACTTGAATAAATTTCTCGAACTGTTTTAGCATTCGAAAAATATTATATTTATTACCTTAAATTTCTAAAACAATATTACATATTCGTCCAAAGGAATCACTGGGACTTGGACAACATTTTCCCCCTAGCTTTCTTTTAGCACAGGATTCGGAATATGTTTTAAAGATTTAGGTAATGTTTGTCTTCCTTAAGGCGCTCACAAAACAAGTTACCCTAAATGTTTTGTCCGCATAGTGGTCATTTTCATCTTACTAACTGATTTGCTAGTGGATTTTGGGTGCATGGCCTATCATTGATGAAACAATAATAGTGAACAGCTTCAAGAAAATGGGGATATCTAATGCTCTTGATGCCATATTCCCACTTATTTTTACTAATTTTATCTTCCGTAAATTAAGAGGGAAAAATTAAATGAATAATTTAATTTCCAAAGGACACATTCACAGTAGGAATATAACAAATGAAAAGTAATCATGGATAAACTACTACTATCACAATATTATTTATTTAAAAGAAACCTCTATTTCAATAAGAATACACATAATTGCAACATCTAATAAGTTATCTCATTTCTTCTTTATAATTTGAACTTCTGTCATTCTCATTGTTGTTCTTGCAAATCCTTAGGCCTCAGATCATACATAAATAATTAGAGAAGGTTGTGGTCCGATGCTTGCTAGGGTGAACATTCAGCTGATATGGCAAAATTGCACAGTGAATGGCAGTTGGTATTTGCTTTCACTATCATAGATCATTGTTTGTATTAGGCTGACATAATATTCAACAGTTAGAAGAGAAAGATTCAACGGGGCCTTAAGTGTGCAAAAGTTTGCCTTTGTTAGTATGACGAAAACAATCATTATGTTGATAAATCCATTTTAAAATATTGGGATATTCATTTTCTGAATGCATTAAAAGGGGGAAATTATGTAAATATTTTTTTTAATTTTCAGAATCTGGTTCTAAAGCTGGGTGGGGTGGAATATGCAACGCAATACGGTAATCCTGAAGATCATTGCTCGTGGCAGTACAAACTAAACGGTGATAACTTGCATGCTGTAGAAGAAGACACAAATTGCAGTTCCAGATGCATTAAATGCTTTGAGGTCTAGGGAGTAGCAGTGGGCAATACTAAGAGTGAAATTCAAGGTATAGGAAGTAGGAATGAAAATTACTTTTATCAGATAACTTAAATGGTTATGTTACTAAGCGATCTTATTGGAATGTAGGTTTCTTTTAAATAATAATACTATGATAGTTACCAGTAGTTCATTCATGAATATTTTTGATTGGTTATGATCTTATTGTAATTACATCCTTCAAAATTAAATTGATTGCTTAATTTCACCCTTGATTTTCATACTATAATATTAGTAAAAAGGAAGAAAAAAGTCTGCAAGTAAACATAACTCCTCTTTCTCCCTCCCTCTCTCTCTCTATATATATAGGTATGTATCTTTGTGTGCAACTAAGCAAACCAAATGTGACTTTTTCTTCTTTAAAAAAATTGTGTAAATAAATAGAATTAAGTTCATTTCAAAGACTTATGACATATGAAATATACATGATCAAAATAAATTAGAAAATTAAGTTCAAATAAATTTTAAGCTAAATTACGTGTTGCAATGTAAGTTGCAATAATTCAATTGTAATAATTAATACTAACAAAACCAAAAATCATATTCCCATTTTGCAAAGTATAAAAATTCTTCTGCAAAACTGAAAAAATGACCAACACTTTGGCTTATTTGATAACTTTCAAATTCACTCCTTTGTTTGCATTTAGAATTTATAACTTTAATTTCCCACAGAAATTTGTTTTTGATTTTAAAAAATTTCACTGGCATAATTTCATTCACTTCAGCATATATTAATAGATGCAGAAGGTTTTTGTACCTTACATAATTTTAAATCTTATGTAAACTAACATAATTAATAACAAAATCAAAACATAGATCAGAAACAGCATAAAATTTAATTAATAATTACTACTAGTGTCACACAAAATGTTATGAAATTAATTAATAAAATAAGAATGAGATAAAATATATAGAATTAATATTCCACATGTGTGAAATTTGGAAGTTTTACGTTAAATATTTTTTTAATTAAGTATTTTTAAAAATGACTCCTTAAAGCATGGGACCTTTCGTAATTAGAACTTGCAAATCCACTGTGCTAGTCTTTCATAACATTGCTTTTCTTTTATTAACAAGAAATATTGCATTCAGTTATTTAATTTAAGATATCAAAAATAATGCTACTGAAAGGCATGAATACTTACTTAAATTTGAAATTAATTTGGTTGACTTAAAAATAATATTTAAAAAAATAAATCTTCATATATACGTCTAAAAATCAGACCTTATTAATTTTCTTTTATTTGAACGATATCTGAATTCTGCCTTAGTTTGGACTAGTAAATCATTGGGCAATTAAATGCCAAGCTATAAGAGAACTAATATAGTTTACAAATGCACTGAATTTTATTTCTGGTATTAACTTTCAAAGAAAGTAAAATTTTCTGCATATTTGCATCATTTGGATTGATAGAATATGGCAAAGCATACAAAGGCTATCAGCCTGAAGGGAAGTATATATTCATGGGCGGTTTTGTAAGGAAAAATAGCTTGCATTTCCATTTATTCATGTGTATATATATATATATATATATATATATATATATATATATATATATATATATATACATTGTTAATGCTAAAATCAATGCTTCATTAAAAATTCATTATTATTTTATTTTTAATACAACATACAGATACAGAATTGTTTTAAATTCCAATAAACAACAATAATTTATTTTTAAGAAAACTTATTTTATGATTTATATATTATATTACATGAATAAGAGAAACATTTGTCAAGAAATGTATTAAACTTGTATTAGCAGATTCATGCTATCCTAGTAACTCAAAACTGTATTAAAACTGGGCAAAATAAAATCAACATAAATTCTACATTAAATGTTTAAAAACTTATAAGTATGCAATGGTAGTTATATATACAATATAATATATGTTGTCATTTATAAAATATTAATGAAATGATATTTTTGGAAATAATGCACAAAATTTTAGTTTTGTTTTATAATTAGTTTAATGAATTGTTAGAAAAATATTTTAGGTCATTTCCATTTTTCCCCTGTTGATATTGGTATATTAAAATATATGGAATAATTAAGTTGCATCTAGTTAGTAAAACAAAACATTACGAAAAGTATGATACGGCATATTTTTAATCAATATAATTACTTCATTTTGGAATTATAATATTTTCGTAAGAAATTAATACCACTGAAAAAAATATTATTACACTAAAGGAATAAACGAGATTCTCGACTGCGTTGGTTAAGTTTTTGTAATTTTACTTCATAACACACTCGTACACATACATATTAGACTGAATTATAAACCAGGTATAACTAATTAGATAATCCTAGAAAAAGAATAAACCAAACCTAGTAAGCAAAAAAATATATACATTACATTCAGAATTCTAAATGTTTATATAAACGTTTCTCGCAAAGCCTGCCGGGAAAAAGATGTCAAACGTTCTTTGGTCAGACGATTGGAAAAGAACGCTAAAATGATTAGTTTTGTTTTCAACAACCACATTACCATTTCAATTATATACCACAAACAGTGATTAAATTTTGGAATAATTAGTTTTAAATAATAATACGGGCAATTTAAGGCGTAATTTATCGGATGCACAATGACAAAATACTACTATTAGATCTGCATTTGGAATAAATACAGTGTCTCACAAAAGTGATGGGACACTTGTGCTTTACAAAAGGAAACTGTAATAAAATTAATTAAAAAAAAACATGTAAAAATTTTTTGTGGGTGTTTTTTATACTTAAATTTAGTAACAATTATTATGTAACATACATTTTCTTAAAATATTAAAATAATAATTTAATAAAACTACAATTGTTTAGAACGGAGCAAAAAATGGCTCACATAAGTGATGGGACACGATTAGATACTACTACGTACTACAATAAAAATATTTTTTGGGGTTTCTATTTTTACTCAAAAGCAATTATCAATAATTTATAAAATCGTCTGCAGTCTTTCTCTCCAGTTTGTTTTGGAATTTTTGTGTTTTTTAGCTCTGTGCAGCCATGAATGCTAAACGAAAAGAAACTTTGCCTGAAATTCGAAAATTAGTTATTAATTTGCATATTGAACGTGAAAAATCTATTAGAGAAACTGCTGCAACAGTTAACATGAGTCATACAACAGTTTTCAATATCATTAAACGATATAAAAAGAATCATATGATTCAGGATAAAAGAAGACCTGGCCGACCATCAAAGCTATCCAATGGAATAAAACGAATTATTGTTCAAAATATTTAAAAAAAAATCCAAGAATGAGTCCTCCTAAAGTTGCTGCTGATTTACAAGCATTATATGGAGTAATTGTTAATCCTGAGACTGTTAGAAGAGTAATTCGATGTGCTGGATATCACGGTAGAGCAGCCAGGAAAAAAATCTTCGTAAGTGAAAAGAATAGAAAACTCAGACTGGCTTTCGCAAAATCCAACATAAATAAGAACTCTGATCACTGGAATGAAGTTATATTTGCTGATGAGAGTAAATTTAATATATTTGCTTCTGATAGTATAATCTTGGTGTAGAGAAAACCCAGGAAAGAATTTCACAAACAGAACTTGGTGCCAACAGTAAAACATGGTGGAGGAGGAGTTATGGTATGGGGGTGTATGTCATCCGCTGGAGTTGGTTATCTTGTTTTTATTGACAGTATAATGGATCAGTACAAGTATATTGACATTTTAAATCAAAATTTGAAATCTTCAGCACGAAAATTGACCCTTCATAACGATTTTAAATTCTGCCAGGACAATGACCCCAAGCACACTGCTTTGAACGTTAGACTCTGGCTGCTGTATAACTGTCCTGAAATAATAAAAACACCACCACAGTCTCCAGACTTAAATCCCATAGAGAATATTTGGCAAGAATTCGCAAACACACCATCTCTTCAAAACAACAATTAAAATCATTGCTTCAAGAAGAATGGGGTAAAATCACTCCAGAAATCACAAAAAAATTAGTCGAATCCATCCCAAGAAGATTAAATCACGATTTAAAAGTAAAAGGAAATCCAACAAAATATTAAAACATTTTAAGAAGTAAAATTTTTGGATAAATATATGATGGAAAAGTAAGTGTCCCATCACTTATGTGAGCCATTTTTTGCTCCGTTCTAAACAATTGTATTTTTATTAAATTACTATTTTAATATTTTGAGAAAATGTTATGTAATAATTGTTACTAAATTTAAGTATGAAACACACCCACAAAAATTTTTTACATGTTTTTTAAATTTATTTTACTAGTTTCCTTTCGTAAAGCACAAGTGTCCCATCACTTTTGTGAGACACTGTATTTTGCACTCTTTCAACTCATTAGACATTACGAACACTGATATTAATTAATCGCAAAGCTTAAACGTTTAAATACTTACTCACTACATATAACAGTGCAAAGTGCATGAGAATAATCTGCATAAAATGAACAAAAAATATTTCAAGCAGTAATTGTAAACATTTTCTTACTTACCTGCGCTATACAACCAACATGCATTCAGCCATGTTTTTTTCTGCAACTAGCTTTCAAACACTTTCCTCCTGATTGGCTAATTTCCAGTCAGTCACGTGATTCTTCCGCGCGGCTACTGAAACATTATCTGTAATGTTACAAACAAATCAGCTGTTACCGCTACAGTTTGCTTTCAACCTGTTCCCATTACAGGAAATTCTGTAACTTTTTGATTTCTGTAACTTTACAAAACTTTTGCCTGTAAAGAGCGAACTTTTTTTTTACCGTGTAATAGCAGGATTCAAAGAAGCTGAAATTATATCTTTAGATAAAGAGGCTGTAAACCAAGAGGATGAATGTGGCGATCTGGAAGACTTGTACTTAGATCAGGATTTACTAAATCTTTTTAATTCAGAAAGTGAAGAATCAGATTTTGATGGCTTCATATGATGTATAGTTTGCTTTAATTCCTTTTGTAAGTAAAATTTAAAATTTGCTTTTGTAATCCAAATTTAATAGTTCGTTGTTGCAACATTTTTTATAATATAGTCTGAGATATAATATAGATTTTTATAATATAGTCTGAAACTAAAGAAGTCCATATAATACAAATATGGACTTCTTTAGCGGGTAAATATAAGTATATTCGTAAACGTAAATATATTTTCAACATTTCTTACCTTTAATTTATTTTTAAGTTACGATTTCATTTCATGCATTTTTCGTAACTTATATGTCATATATCAGGACATAGATTGAGATTTTGCATCTATACTGCCCCAGACGAAGTCAAGCGCAATTTAATCTATTGCGGCGTTTCTGTGTAATTTTAATTTTTTTCCCGCCATTTTTCTCAAGTGCGGCGTTTACGCTGATGCGGCCTTTCTTCCGGAAATTACGGTAATTTCAGCTACTTTGAACCTTGATGTTATTGACAATGTTTTTACTGATATCCACGCAATTCCTACCCACTTTGCAAATTCTTCATAAGATGCTCTACGCATTTTGTGGCTTTTGATATATACATTTGTAATCCTTCACTGATCTAACATTCTGAACACTTTTGGATTTCAGTTTTGAAAGATTTATTGCCTGAAAAATGTAATGGTTGTAAGATTTTTGTCAAACCACCAAAAATTATTGCTAATGTCGTAGACAGTTTTGACAGCTGATTTTCACTGACTCAAGTAAATGAGAATGCATGGAATCCATTATCAACAATCCGTTTGGTGAAAAAAAAGATCCCTTACGATGTCGCCAAACTTTTTGTAGCCACTCAAGCATGATTGTTTCATACATCCGTCCATTCTCGTTTGCACAAATAATGACGTCATTAGGAAAATCTCCCTTCGGAGTAATTTTCCTTTTAAAAATGATATCTGCTTTAGCTTGTCAGCTTGCAGCACAAGCTAACACTCATGTAAATGACATTCTTTCATGCCTTGTCGCAAGTATATATAGTTTTTGCACCAGACTCATCAACAGTTTTGTTTGCAGGAGAGTCAAAAGCTAACAGCGCTTCATCCATATTTATTATCTGTAATGGAAGAAGTTTTTTTGTGATCAATAATATCTGTCACACATTTTAGAAAAGTTGTTTTTTTTAACCTGCCAGTCGATTGGTAATTGTTGCCCGACTGTTATTCTAGTACACACAGAAATATTTTTTCATTTCGTAAATCTGCTACACCAGTAAGGCCTTTGAAGTTATGTTCATTTGCTTCGCCTTAAATTTTGCTCTTAAGTGAATTTTTACAGTCAAAATTGCCATTTCTTTTCCTTGCTGCTCCTTTATCCAGTTTTCCGTCGTCCTCTAGGTTTGGCCACCTTACAGTACCACTTCTTTTGGCTCATTTCTGTTGCAGCATCTTTTTAGGTTCTGCAACTTTGAGTGCATCTCTCATCTACTTCAAACTCTCAAATTGCTGCTCTCTTTCCAATTTCTTCAGCATGGGAAATTACTTTAAGCTTAAAACCAGTAATATAGCTTCTGTGCTATTAAAAAAATTTTCCCGCTTCCTTCTTACTTAAATTGGCCACTACTATATATACTAGGCCAGAAGCAGTGGTTACTTTATTATGAAGGCACCTAATAACTGGGCCACCTTTGCCTCCTCTGAGGGGATGAACAAATACACCCATGCCTTCTCCGGAATTTGAACCCGAGCCCTTTGGTATCACAGTCGGCTCCCCAAACCACAATAAACTTCTCTACTTGAAATCTTTCCAACAAGTATTTATACTAAAGCTGACAAAATCTGTATCTGAAGATACCAAGAAAAGATACCAAGAACAATCGATTCACGCTGAAGGAGGAATATGTCAGAGTTCGTTATTGCAACTCGGCTGGAATCATGTCCACATTGGGAAAACAATCACAGTAGATTTGCAGTGGGGAGGGAAAGGAAGATGCTGGGTTCTGGAAGATTCATCAAATGATAGAGAACCGAGACTGTTAAACTGATGAAAATCCTGATTTGAACAAGGCTAAAAAAAAAAAAAAAAAAGAATGTTAATGTTACAATGCCGTTTAGGGTGAGTAAGGCACATAGGTCCGTTCAAAGGAAGAAATGTAAACAAAGTAGAATTCGCAGAAAGCAAATGAGTGGTTTTTTTTGTGTGGGAACAGCATTAAGGTCACCTACCGTGGAAATTAGAGTACATTTTAGTAGAACACTTCAAAAGACACACACCAACATGAACATTTGATAGAATAGAATATTGATATATTTACACAGCTTGACTACAAATGCCTGATTTTGTTCTAAGTCAGAATATCAATTGGCAAATCTTAGACTCTTCTAGTTTGCACATTTCATACTTAATGAATAGGTAGAAACAAAGTTAAAATCTGCAGTTCTTTTCTAAGCATATCTATAGTTTTTAAATACATTATTTTAGAATGTATCTTTAATGTAACTATAATAATTTATTTTATTTTTTATTCAAACAAAATGATTCAATTTGAATTTCCATCCATCCTCTAGAGTTGTATTTTAAGTATTTACCTGGGATGGGATACATATTTATAAATTTATAAATGTATTCATTGTTTAATTTCTGATTAATATGTAATCTTTTTTTTTTTCCCAGAAACAAGGATGACATCCAGTGATGATGAATCTGCGTCATCATTCGATGATAATGTTTCATTTATTGATAGTGAAGAAGGTGAAATATTGCCACAAGTTGATGTCCCTAAAGATATTGAACTGAAGTCTGTAATTGTTGATATATGTTGCCATCCCAAGAAAAATGTGATAGCAGCTGGAACTATTGATGGTCCTGTGCATTTGTATTCATTTGAAAAAAATAGCGAATGTAAAGAAATTCTTACTTTTGAACATCATAAAAAGTCTTGTAGAGCTGTGAAATATTCACAATCAGGAAATTACCTTTTTACAGCCTCCCAAGATACAACAATTTATGTTGTTGACCTTGAAACCAATTCTGTGCATCGTAAATTTTCCCGGCCAGATGGATCGCCTATTTATTCTTTATTACCTGTGGATGATTATTTTTTAGCTGCAGGAGAAGATGGAGGGCAAGTAGTTATATGGGATTTTCGAATGCAAGCTCCTATAGCTTGTTTTGAAGACTGTGATGATTATATCAGCAGCTTGTGTGTAAATAAAGAAAAAAAAATTCTTTTATCAACCAGTGGAGATGGTCTGCTTTCAGCTTATAATGTACGCTCAGGGAAAATGATGGCACAGTCAGAAGCATTTGATTATGAATTATTATCTTCTGCTATTTTTAAAGATGGAAGTAAAGTTGTTGTTGGTGATAGTGATGGTTCTTTGGACTTTTTTAATTGGGGTGAGTTTGGTAGCATAAGTGACAGATTTCCTGGCCATCCTGGTACTGTTGATGTTTTAGCTGTTGTTGGTGATGATGTTGTATGTACAGGCTGTGAAGATGGTAAAATAAGAGCTGTGCAGCTGTTCCCTAACAGGTTCTTGGGAATTTTAGGAAGCCATCATGGTTTTCCAGTTGAAGCTCTTTCTGTTTCTCATGATTCAAGTGTGGTTGCAAGTTCATCATATGACCAAAAAATAAAATTTTGGGATTTGTCAAGTATAGAAGATGCTAAGTCAGAAGAGGTTGTTGACTCTAAGAAGGGAAAGCAGTTGAATAAACAGATAGATAGCTTTTTCTCTGATTTAGCTGACTAATTTATATTTCTGTATGACATTATTGTAGAATATTAATCTGTAATTAAAATGTTTTGAAATAAGTTATAGTTCAAATATTTGTAGCTTTTTGTGTTTTGTTATAAATACTTTGAATCTTCTTGTGGTGCTACTTTCATAAAGCACCATCTCGGAAAGTGATCACTGTTTCTGAGAAAAACTAAACATTGTTATTGAAAATCACTTCTCTAAGATGACCATCTCCGGCAAAGACCATTGTCATCCACAGTAATGGATTTTCATCTTAGAAAGGATTAAATGTAAAAAGGAATTCATAAAATTATTATATTATTATTTTTTATGTTAGCAGTGGAACGAAAACTATTTTTCTCAAATCCTTCATATAAAAATGAGAAGGTGAATGATAAAAAATTATATTAATATTATACTTAAAGCAAGTTTAATATCTGCTTTTTATGAAATAAAAGCAGCTTAAAGTAAAAATTGAAGCAAGCATAAAGGGGTAAGACTGTTTCAAGAGTTAATGTAAACACTAAACATGGAGCAATAAACTCTTTGGGTTTACTTCTGCAGAGAACCTATTGGCAACAGTGCATTTTTAATCACCAATGGTAATAGTTTTGGGGTTATACGACTAAGTTTTGAAATTATTCAGGTTGGTAGAAAAGCTTGGAGTAATATGTAAGTAAAAATTAGCATAAAAAGTAAAGTAAATGTTAGTATTATTATTGAAATACTAGAAAGCCTGGCGGTCATGCGAAACGACCGCTGTTCTAGATATTATAAATTGTAATTAAAATGATTTGTGCAAAGGTGACTGCTAATTTAAACTGAATTACCCAGGGCAGGCGGCGAGGACGCGCCTTTGCTTAGTACCCCACGTGGTTTCCCCATTTTGCTTGCTTAATTGCTTAAAGTAGAGTGCAGTGAAGGAAACCGTTGGCGGTACATTTCTTAAGAGCCCACCGCTAGCTTAATCAATAAAAGTGATTTAAATAATGAAATCGCATGTCAAAGATCTCTTTGTACACAACATTTCTTGTGTAGATCTTTCCATCATTTTTAAGTTTGCCCTTGCAAAGGACCATCCATTATTTAAAATTTTATGTCCGTTCTTTCACAAACTCTTGAACAGGCAACATAAAGTTGACCGTGTCCAAATGCAGGCTCAGGTTAAAAAAATGCGAACACGCTTAAGCGTTTTGCCTTGAGACTTATGGATGGTCATAGCAAAGGCAAGTTTTGCAGGAAATTGTCTGCGTCTCAATTGAAACGGCAACCCTGTGCCGTGGCAACTTCACCCCATTGCCTAGTACAGTTACGCAAGCAACCAATAAACTATCGACGACAAACAGACACTTAAGCCGCATACATATATGGGGTGAAGTAACATCATCTCCTTCGAAACGGCTGGCTCACGGGCTTAGCGAAGCACACCGTTGGATTCCGCAGGTCCGTAGCACGCCATTTTGACCATTCGCGTCCTCTTGGGACTTTAATTAGCCGAGATATGAATTAAAAACTACTTTTCCCTACATTTTCCACTTTCTTGGGTTTTCCCTATTAGAGAGTTTTGGCTACGTGCCAATTCCCCCCCCCTCGAATATCTACGGAACGGCGCTGAATTGAAATTCGAGACACGTATCCTCAGAGTCCATCGATACCGTTCTCATCTTCGTACGACTTTAATCGCCCGAGATATTAATTAAAAACTGCGGAAACGTTAATTTTCGCGCTCATTTTTCCGAGTGGCAACAATAAACTATCGGCGACACACACTTTAGCCGCTTATATATATAAAGATTAGACTCCTAGTTAATCCTCTTATTATAAAAGAGTTTAAAAAAACTTGCATTCTTATATAATAGCTTTAATGCTTGCTAAAAAAACTTGCATTTTTATACTACATTTTTTTTCCCAGATTTTTATGGCTTTAAAAAACATCTCCCTTTTTTCAGAAATCTATGCCATTAAGGAAATTTTCAGAGACATACTACCCTAAAAGGATATAATTTTTAATTGCGTTTAAAATTTCTGTTAAGGATCTTACCACTATGCTTAACTTCGGGCCGACATAGGTATTTGAGCCTGTGATCAGCTAGATTTTCCTTGTGAAAACCACGTTTTTGTGATTTTACTTTTAGAGGCCGCCTGTTCGATTTTGTGGACTGTATATGTGCGCCAGTTGCCAGATTAACACAATTTATGGAATGGAAGTAGCTATAAAATGAGGTTCTCTGTATCGTTCCTATTTTATATGCACTTCCGAGAAGTACAAAATGGGGGTTCTGTATCAAAGGACCTGAAGGCGAGACCAAGGGCAACAACATCAATGAAATTACCAGAGGGCGGAGCCAATGACGTCATGAGTTGAGTTGTAGACGTCGTGTTGCTAAGATATTTCATTTAAATTTAGTTTTTCAAAATTGGCAATGGGGGAAATTCTCATGACGCCCCCTAGGGACGAAAAAAGTAAATTTATTTTGGAAATTTTTAAATCATTTAAATAATTCTCTGAATACAATGTACATTATGACAGAAAAAAAGGAACTTTAAAGAAAATCTCATAAAAAGGAAATTATATGGAGCAAAAAAATTTTTTCTTTTTGTTCCCACCACCACCCAACGCTATAAACGTTGCAACAATCTATTTTTTTTTTTTTCCTTATTAAACATCTTTTATATTTTTATGATCATTTGCATAGGAATGCACTCCATCATTGAGTACATAACGTTTATCATCAAAAGTAGAGAGCTATTTTATTGATAGCAGCGGTAAAGGGTTGATGATTTATACTTTGAATATTATGTTGCAATTCTCTGGTATATGTAGACATTCTCTATAATTTTTATATTTAAGTTTTCTTTTAATTATATTGCGCTTGATTCCTGTTGCGGTTTTTTATTTTCCTTCAACAGTAAAGAATACATTTTCGGTCTCAGGCGTATAAATTTCAATATCGGTTCTGAAACCATTTCGTCCTTGAAACATCCAATTTTCTTTTATTATTGGTATTGAATAAAGAATGACTCCGGATAATTTGATGTATCATGTATTTGTATGTGTAAACTCATATCTTCATATGCGTCTTCAGTTGAAATCTCTTACATAAGAGAATCCGTATCTGTAAAAAACAATTTTGCCGTTTCTCCATACTGTCTTTTGATATGATTGTAATGAAAGTTATACATATGGTATTTACTGAGCTCTAATATTACTATCCTACATAAATGGGTCTATTTAAATTAACACAGTTTTCAATCTTTGTACTCCAAATAATTCATTGTCCAAAATTTTGAAGTTATGAAAGGCTGATGTTGCTACTAATTTCTTTATTAATTTATTCATTTTTTTATTTAATTTCAGTATTGACTAACTGAACATCAACATGTCTTCTCACCTTTTCCATCGATTTACCGTATACACTATTGTTCATTAACTTAAAGAAATCTTTTTCATACCCTGCCTGTGCATTTTTACACTGGTCCGTATTAAATTGTATATATAATTGCAACTATGCCGTTTGATTAAATTTTAATATTTTATGTACATGCAATAATTTTAAACGTAATGAAAGGTATAATTG
The DNA here is from genome assembly GCF_044657685.1 of Stegodyphus dumicola. Taxonomy (NCBI): domain Eukaryota; kingdom Metazoa; phylum Arthropoda; class Arachnida; order Araneae; family Eresidae; genus Stegodyphus; species Stegodyphus dumicola. The sequence goes on along the minus strand of NC_140774.1, from coordinate 101,345,592 downwards.
TAAATTTTTATGATAGATAACGTAATTCAATTTAGAGTTTAAATTGGGAACTAATTTATTATTTTTTAAAACACTGACTGTATACGGTGAAAAATGATGAGCTTCAATTTTCATTTTTTTTTTTTTTTTTTTTTTAAGCCAGTTGATAATCGTTATGCATGTCATGAAGTTTTTCGGAATATTCGAAATCTACTTCCAAACTATCTTCAAGTAAAGCCAAAACATTTTCTATGATATTCTTATTGGGTTCGAAATACATTCAAAATTTCCATAGGGCAACAGTTGACTCATGGCCCAACCATATAAATTATTTGCATCTAGATACAAGATATATTTATTTTTCTTAGATGAATCAAAGTGACTAAGGTATTTATTGTTTGCAATAGCCTTGTGCTGAATAATCATGGATACTCCTCCGTGAATTCCATGTTCTATAAATAAGTGCATTTTGATATCTGTTAATTGGTTGATTGATAATTTTCAAGTAGGCTTGCCAAGTTAATCGAAGTGCAGTCAATAAATGTTCGTAGTCTAAACTATAGTAGGTTTTACAAAGTCTTCTGAAATTTTCAAAAAGTCTGCTAATTGCAAAACATCACTTTTCACGTATAAATCGTGGTATTCATCTAAATGTTTTATATAACAGCTTGCCAAACAGTTTGAAAGTATCCTTATAATCATCTGAGAATATACTTTCAAAATCTATAGATGGCAATTGAGTTTCTTTAAATTTTTCAAGCGTGTTTATATATTCATAAGGATACATCCCCTTCCGTAATCAGAGTTGCCAACTCTCCCGATTTAGGCGGGAGACTCCCGATTTTCGACCGCTCTCCCGCCAACCCGATTTACAATATAGTTCTCCCGACTTTTTCTTATTCTTAAAATTTCTCACGATTTTTATGCAACTTGGCTTAATACTTTGTTATATGAATTAAAAAAAGTGCTTTTGGACGTCTGAAAGCAATTGAATTTTCTCTACGTTATATCTAAACCAAAACCTTGCGAATCAGATAGCTTCTGCTTTGTGAGTGAGAGCATTATACGTATCCAGAACATGGACCTTATAAGAAATAGACTAACCCCATTGCGTTTTCTCCCTTGTCTGGCGCGTTCCCGGCTGTCACCTTGATCACATCCGGAGGAGTAGGGACGACTTCCAGAAATTAGCAATGGTTGGCTATTGCAGCGCGTAAATTGTCACGAAAAAGCTGGTGGTAGTGTCTCATTTCACAAGTAAGAATTTTTAAATATTTTTGACACTGAGATTGCATTTTAAAAACTTAGCATGTTTTTCAAGCATAATTAACTTTCTAAATAATTATAAAGCTGTTGCATGCTTTCAGGCTTGTATATATTTTTAGCTTTTTCTATGATGTAAGCGAATTTGTAACTTCTTCTTTTAGAAAATAATATTTTAAATCTGAACTAACAGAAAAATTCAAGTAATTTTCTCTTACAATTACTAAAACTGTAACTAATACTAAACTACAGCTAAGTACTAAAATGCCTAAAAATGAATTTCTGAAAGTTTTTCTTTAAAATTTATAATTTTTTGCTGCTTTTTTAAATTATAGGTAAATTTTAATTCCTAGCATTGTAACTAATCAAAAATAAGAATATTTAAGAACGAAAAGTATACATCTTATATATAGCTGGTTTTGTTGTTAAAAGCTTAGCTTATAAAGTAAAATCTAATATCTGTTTTTCAGGTTTAGTTTCAACAGAACCATATGATGGTTTGCTAGGTTTCAAATATTATAAATCTGAATGTAAAGGTTTGACTTCTCCTTCCAGTGACGTCCGAATGATCTGCAAAAATGCAGAAATAATTTTTAGGCAGACTGAAAAGGAGTTTAAATTGAATAAAAAAAATATTATAAATTTCATGACTCTAAAAGTCTTAAAAAGCGTAGGAACACATATATTTCCTTCTCTTCAAGACCATATTTATGATGATGAGCCAGATAAAAACCACCTGATTAAATTAATTAAAGCAGTGATATTTCAATATTTAAAAATCAGAATGCATCATGCAGTTGCATGTTACAATGAATCTAAACAGAGAGAAAATATTCGAAGCAGATTTACTAAATTAATTTTATTTAAGTATCAATAAACCATATTATCTGTTTCTCTTCCTCTCTCTCTCTAAATATATATATAGGTGTGTGTATTTACATTAATAGATAAATAGATATAATCTTGTTTTCACAAATATTTGAAATAAAAAGTGAAGTAAGCGAATTTTTCAATGCAACAAATATCCTAAATTGTTTACTTTCATACATATGTATTTATGGATGTATAGTCATTCTGCTTAAAGTATTTACAGGTATATAAAATTACTAGGTTACTTTAGGCTCATTAATGAAAAATTAAGATTGGACATATAATATCTTGTATTTTATAGTAATTATTTTTTTTAATTTATTTCTAGTTCCGCATAAGATTTTTTTATTTACTGCGAATTTTTTAAAAAATTTTTCATTACACTCAGAAAAGTTTATGCTCCGAATTTTATGAGTTATTAATATTGTCATAAATGATCATCTTTTAATACCATAATAATTTTGAAAACAGAAAAAATAAATAAAACAATCCTTGGTTTCTATAAACATTTGAAATGATAAATATTTGCTACTACTGCCTGAAAATGTTCATAAAATTTTTAAAAAATGACCAAATCTTGTTTAATTTTACCTTATTTGTTTCATAGCATCATGTACTATCAATCTTACATAATTTTACTATATTTGTAGGCAAAAGTAAATTCATAAATTTTTTGTCTAGAGTTTTTACCGTTTTATCAAAGTAATGATGTTTAGACAAGAATTACGCTTATGCTCAAAATGCAGTAAAAAGTATACTCAAAATGCACTAAAAAGTGGTTTCATGAGATATATAAAATCTTATTAGCAAAAACTGTGATTTTTATTACCTCATCATTTATACAACGTATCACATTTAATAATTAAAAAGAGTTATGTGATACAAACGCCATATGTTTCAATGTTACGATAAAATAAATCGTCTCTACTCTCTCTTCCCGACATGTGTGTGACGCATGCCCCGCCCACTGGGTTAGTCTATTTCTTATAAGGTCCATGATCCAGAAACGTCGTACTCCAGTTCTCCAATGGGCTTCGAGCTCCCCTGCGTATCAGCTGGCATATATTAGCCAATGAGGACAAAGCAAGTTGTTATTTGGACGTTCCTTACTTATTTCGTTCACTTTGTCCTGAGTTGTGTGAGTACACGTGCCTTAGAGAAATAGTTTTAGAAATTATTGTCAGGATCTTAAGTTTTACTAACGTTTATTTTATTTTAAATCTTTACTATCACTTCTTATTTTCTACTTCCGGCCAGAATTTAAAACGTTAATCTGGCGAACGCCAAGTACTTAAGTTGTGGCTTTTTGCCAAGCGAGAGAGAGGAAGGAGTTAGTCGAAGCAGGCCGCTTGCCTTAGAAGTTTTACTCGGTTGCTGTTTGCCTTCCAGGCCAGAGGTTTAATCTTTGTGATAATTTTTATTGTAGTGTTAACAGTTCTCTGCACTACATACGGCTTCCTGTTAATAGCCGGAGAATCTTACACGTAGGCCCTTGTTGATAATTCCAAGTTTAAGTTAGAGTTTAGTTATATTTTATATTCTTACGTTCAGACCACAAGTAGTTGGTCTCTGTATTCCGAAGTATGGAAATTATTGTAAAGAGTGAAAAATAAAGGGTTTTGTATACCCTTCCTGTGTATCTTGTCTACTTCCCACAGTTATTGAACATAGCTTCAGTAAGCTCCCTGTTCCGAGTCAGGTCTTTGCATGTTCCCAAAGAAAGTAAGACAGAACATTGAACCTGTTAGTGGCGCCCAACGAAGAAGAATAACCATGGCCGAGTTTCAAGAAGAACCTGTGCTGCCTGCAGAAGCGGCTCAGAATCCAGAAATGCCAGCTGCCGCCCTGGAAGGATTTGGTTACATCGTCCAGACCATGCGCGCTTCGATGAAACCAGAAGCAACATTTAATGGAAACTCACCGGTAACCAGTTTTTTGGAAAAATTGGATGGCCACTTCATGCTCTACCCCGTGCACGAGTTTCAAAAAGTTACCAGCGCTTTGAGGGGCCAAGCGCTTAACTGGTTCAAATGTATAGGCAGAAGTCTCTTGGGTCAAGCAGGAAGTCCCACCTATACTTACGAAAATTTCAAGACTGCCCTAGTAAAAGCCTTCCCTGTCGTAAGGGATCGTGCGAAATTAGAAACGGAACTTTTCAGTATATATCAACAAAGAATCGAAAACCTCTCAAGCTTTATTTTAAGAAAAATTCACGTCTTCAAACTCTTGTATGGAAACCGTCCGGATCCTGAGATAATTCAAGTGATTTTGCCGAGGTTACTTCCCCAAGTGCAAGACTTTATTGAATTAAGGAATCCGACTACACTGGAAAAGTTATTTGAGCTAGCAATCCAGTTTGAAAGTAGAAGAACGGCGGACATTGAAAGAAGACGCCAATATCAACAACGAAACCAATTTGGTGCGCCAAGACCACAGCAAAGTCAAGCACACGGCTACGGAAGCAAAGCGAATCAGTGGGCAAGGAAACCCGAGCATTCAAAAACAGCCGGCGAACGTCGACAGTTCAATAGCAATCCAGAAAAAAAGTCTCAAGGCCAGCGGAAAAAGAAGGAAAGCATGGAAATGAAAAATGATTTAAACTAAAACGGATTTCTGCTGACGGGAGGGTGCGGAAATCCGAAGGCCAAGAAAACCCCTCTTCCTACAAGTTAAATACAGTAATGGTGAAAAATCTGACTCTTCCGAAGATTGAAGTGTTGGTGAATAATATTCCAGCCACCGCACTCCTGGATACAGGCGCGCAGTGTTCCTGTGTGGCAGAAGATTTTTTTAGGAAGTATTTTCGTAAATATCGCATATATAATTCGGATAATACGACAGTGTTAGCTGCGCAAGGAGAAAGATGTAAGTGCATAGGTAAATTACCGCTATACATCCGTATCAAGGACGAACAAGTAAAGGTTATGTTTTTCATAGTAAAGAATCTGCAAGCACATATTATCTTAGGAATAGATTTTCTTTCAGAGGCACAAGCATCGCTGGATTTTAATGAAGCGTCCCTTAAGCTGACGATGAAACCAGTTCGAGAAGAAAAGGCTGAACCGCCGATGTTAAACCTTGACCACCTGCCTAATGAAGAGCAACGAAGAATCCGGCACGGCAGGCACAAGCTCCAGAGGTGGAACAACGTCAAGCACAAGGACAAGCCAGGAGCAATTGAAAAGAAAGTTTCCCCGCTGGAAAATTGAAGGTAACAAGAAAAAGAAGCCGTTCCACCGTCCAGAAAAGAGAGCTCACGAACACCCCCAGAATGAAGAAGGGAGAAGGACGACGAATGCAAAGAAAGCCAGGAGAAATAACGGCAACTATAACCCGGCTCCCAAACGGAAGATCAACTCATCAAACAGGACTCTCCGCAGCAAATGTCGCCGAACTGCGGAAAGGCCACCAGCGGCGGAGGAAAAGTTACAAGGAAAATTTGAACGGCCAGCAACGAGATCCAAGCAGGAACGCGAAAGAAGTGTCCCGGTTCCGCCAAGACCAGCTGCCATCAAACGGCCAAGACCACAGGCAGAGGCGAGAAAGAAGGTTTTCAAGGGTGACCGAACTGGAGGAAAAAGAAAGCTTCTAGAGGAAGGACTGAAGGGCGAGCCCGTACAAGAAGGAGGACAAATCAAACTACTATCTGCAATACCTTTAAAGACTGGGCCCAAAAAAGGATGTCCGAATATCACAAAGAGAAGTAAAATTTTATGTTACTTTGCAAACTTAAGTTAATCTTTCATTCTTACTGCAAGTGGCAGATTTCAAGAAGTTTTACTTCATGTGAGGTCTAGCTTTATCGCCAAAAAGGCGAGAAATGAGTTGTTACCGATTTTGGTATTATGTTTTTCAATTACTCGCGCGTAAAACTAAAGTTGATGTATAATAGGAATGTATAAATACTTAAATATTGTAAAAGTTATTGTATAAATTTTATTTAAAACATTCTGGCAAGAAAGAAGTTTTAGTCTGAAAGACTTTTTGAAATGTAGTATTTCAATGTAGAAGAATTGGCACTTGCTTTGAAAAGAATAGAAGTTAACAATGTACTACTAATGTATGTTTTAAAATGCGTAAAATTAACGGCATGTTAATATGTTCTTATATACAATGTGAACTGTTATTTTAAATGTTAAGAAATACTGTGATATGGTAAAAGTGAAAATAATGCCAAAAATTTTAAAACTTATTCGTGTGACTGAAAAAAGACCTAATTATGGTGAATATGTGTTAAAGGTTGAATGAATGTAGTTAAGCTCTCTGATGCTACACTTCAGAGTTAGCCACTTTCAGAATAGTACCTCAGGGTTTAGACTTGAAGATAGGGTGTGTTACGAGATCTTGTCATGATGAATTTTAACACGCTAGTGTTTTGATTGTAGGAGGCAGTGTTGAACACGTATACATAAACACATTCGTGTTTGGTGTTCTTTTACAACACATGTCAGAGAGCACGGGGAGAGATAATTAAAATAGTCATGAATGAAATAAGAATGTTAAGAGAAATATAAATATGCATGTTACTTGCCATTTCATTGTGTAACATTTCATTAAACTAGTTTTCCTTCCAGATCTCTGGAAGGAACCAGATTTGAATAAAAGCTCCTGTTTAGATGCAGTACAGATGAAAAATTGGGTGTCCATGGAGCTGCTATTGTAGAAACAATTTTTTTTTTTAAATTTCTAGTTTCTATTGAGAAATGTTTGTAAAAAATTGGCCTCGCGTTAGATTCTAGAGCTAAAAGTTTTCAACAAGGTCGTTTTAGACCTCAGTTTCAAACTAATTAACTCTGGCGGGAAGTATGTAAGGATCTTAAGTTTTACTAACGTTTATTTTATTTTAAATCTTTACTATCACTTCTTATTTTCTACTTCCGGCCAGAATTAAAAGCGTTAACTTATTTATGCAAAATTTGTCTGGCGAACGCCAAGTACTTAAGTTGTGGCTTTTTGCCAAGCGAGAGAGAGGAAGGAGTTAGTCGAAGCAGGCCGCTTGCCTTAGAAGTTTTACTCGGTTGCTGTTTGCCTTCCAGGCCAGAGGTTTAATCCTCGTGATAATTTTAAACGTATTGTAGTGTTAACAGTTCTCTGTACTACATACGGCTTCCTGTTAATATCCGGCCAATCTTACACGTAGGCCCTTGTTGATTATTCCAAGTTTAAGTTAGAGTTTAGTTATAATTTATATTCTTACATTCAGACCACAAGTAGTTGGTCTCTGTATTTCGAAGTACGGAAATTATTGTAAGGAGTGAAAAATAAAGGGTTTTGTATACCCTTCCTGTGTATCTTGTCTACTTCCCACAGTTATTGAACATAGCTTTAGTAAGCTCCCTGTTCCGAGTCAGGTCTGTGCATGTTCCCAAAGAAAGTAAGACGGAACATTGAACCTGATATTATCATCTTTTGTTACGTCTGCGAGAAAGGTGAAATACTCGTGTACGTTTCAAAAATCGTACACAGTTTGACTTTCCTTCCATTATTTCCTCAAGGAAGTGTAATAAATTTGCGATGAGTACGCCTGTCGTTGCGATTTTTCGATTTCGCATGGTAGAAGGGCGGATGTTCTCAAACATGTGCGTACACAAAAACACAAGGATAACATAAGTTGTTTTTAAAAAAACGAAAAATTAAATTTTTCTTCGGAAACGAAGGACCAAAAAGTTATTAATGCAGAATGTCTGTTCTCTGCCTTTTTACTGGAGCACAACCTGCCACTGAATGCATCGGATCACGCTGCAGCTTTATTTAGAAAAATGTGTCCCGATAGTGAAATCGCTAAGAAATATTCAAGGTGTAAGAATCAAAACAGGTGCAATTGTTAAAGAAATGGGTTTGAAAAATAAATCTTCAGTTATTGATTGCATTAAAACAGCTCCGTTCTGCCTCTCTACGGATGGAAGCAATAATACCGATTCAAAACTGTATCCAATTGTAGTTTCTTTTTTTGATCCAGAGTCTTCAGAAATTGAGTGCAGTTTACTTTATGTTTCCCCTTTAGAAGGACATTTGACAGGCTTTAATATAGCACAGCTAATTATTAAAACTTTAAAAGAAAATGCAGGCCCTCTGGATAATTGCTTAGCACTTGGTGCCGATAATGCACCAGTATTGGTAGGCTTGGAAGACTGGTGTTGCAGGCATCTTAAGAAAGGAAAATTCAGATTTTCAGATTATGAGGTGCACCTGTCACCTCTTAAATTTAGCAGCTGATAAAGGGGCAGCTTTTTTACCCATAAATGTGGATGAACACATTGTTGATATTTATTATTATCTTGAAAGGAGTTCTAAAAGGAAGGAAAAATTGAAACAATTCCAACAGCTGCATAACAGCAGTTTACAATTAGAAAACTTATATGAAGTTATAAAATCAGCTAGGATTGACACCCAGTGGAGTTTAATTGGAAAACTGAAAGATGCTGATGGAATGTTAAAATATAGTGAACTGTCTAGAATTGTGTTGGCCATCTTGACAGTTCCCATAGTAATGCAGAGTGTGAGAGGATTCTCAGTGTTGTTGAGAAAACAAGGACTAAATTTAGATCTAATATTAGTGATGACACATTAGAAAAACTTTTATTAGCGAAAGCAGGCCTACGTGGCAATTCAATTGCTGTGAACAAAATTATGAAGTTTCTTTCTTTCTTAAGAAAGCAAAATCTGCCACTTTTTATAACATTTTTACGAAAACTGATTAAAGTGTCTTTTTTTTTTTTTTTTTTTCCTTTCTTTTTTCATAAACGATGCAAGTAATAAAAATGTTTTTTATGTGTAAGGTATTTTTATTTTGCTTGCATTTAAGAATTAGTTACTATTTTAAGTTAATTCATTACTAAAAACTATATTTTTATCATTTAAAAAGTCTTTTAAACATTGTGAAAAATCTCCTGATTTTTGAGTGTCATAGGTTGGCAAGTATGCCGTAATAATAATTTTATGTTTTCATGATCGTGAATATTCTCTTAAAAAATCTTAAATTTTTCTTCGGCTAAGTTGGATACAAGTTTCTGTAAAGACACGTTCATGAATTGTAAACTATCAATAAAGATTAAAGATACTCTTATATTGTTTCATTTTCTTCTGATACTGAACGAAATATATTTTTTCATATTATTGACTATATGACGTAAAATTCACGGTTTTAAATTTTATCCATGCTTTGCATAATTAAGTGTGCATCATAATGTTTGAAATTGTGAAATACACAGGAATTTTGTTTTGAAGCTTATATTTTAAATTGCACTTATTGTGTAGAGCTCCTGTATACTTCCCCGTAAGGTGATCATGATCTTTTGCATGGTCATTATTCAAAATGTTTTTGCACAAGTAACATTTTAAATTTTTTTCCTCTTGAGGCGTCATGCAGAGAGGTACGTTAATGGATAATGGGATGATAAAAAAAGAGGGTTACCTTCCGAAAACTTATTAAAACCAAGTATTTTTTTAATTCTACATGAATAACTTTTATTAAAAATATAAATAAAAATTACAACGTATTAAAGTACTACACAAAACAAAAAATATTATTTTAATTTAATTAATTTCTTCGTCGTTATTGCTCAGTATAATCAATCAAGAACGTTTTTTCGGTGGAATGAGATCGCTTTCATTTTCAGAATTTTTTTCTTCATTTAAAATTCTGGCACCTTCTCTCTTTTTAAAATCTGTAATTTTACTCTGATTACTGGTTCTTACCGGATCTTTGTAAATTTCTTGATATGGAGCTAGACAGTTTTGCATCTCCCTTTTGAATTTTCGGCTTCTTTCAGCGGAAGGGTCTGCCTTCAAGAATAATGACTCGAGTTTTTTAGCTAAGCTTTGGCCTTCTTTTAATTTTCTTGCTGTTAAATTATTAACAGCACAGTCTTCACCAGTCTTTAAGTGTCCTCAGAATCGATTTGATTTACAGCTTCGGATGACATTTCCATCAAATCTGCTTCGTCAATTTCTTCTTCCACTAATAAATCTTGAACGTCCCGAATAGTCATATCCAGAAAACCTTTGCCTTATCAAGTTCTAATATTCGACCAATATCATTGTCTGGAGATTCACACATGTTTTCTATTTCAACTGAAGAGGGCCATATCTTCTTACAACACACACGTATCGTTGATGTTTTCAATTCTTTCAGCGACAACGATATGATGTCGATACAGTGCTTGATTGAAAATTTCTTCCAAGCAAAATTTCTTCCATTACATTAAATGATTTTGAATCGGTTACGTCTAAAATCCGTTGTAATCCTCTTTTTATGTAATACGTTTTAAAGGCATAAATAATACCTTGATCCAATGGTTGAAGTAACGAAATACTGTTAGGTGGTAGGAACAGCATTTTGACGTTGGGATGATTCAAATCTTGTGGGTGAAATGGAGCATTATCTAATAGTAATAGCGCCTTGAAGCTTTGATACTTTGATACTTTTGATATGCCTGTTTCAGCAAGAATTATATCCCGCTATTACAGGCACCTCAAATAACCCCGGTTAGGAGAGACATAACATACAGTGCTTCGCAGGAATACCTTGATGACGGACTGCAGGAAGATTGTGTAGATGTGGCCCAGGTCAGTGTAAATGAAGAAGTCATACTTTGAAACTTCAATATTGGCTGGCAGAAGTTAGGAGTATTTATGGGGGATTCCGATAAATGTGGGTTGCATAGGGCCTTAAATTGATGTCAATTTCTAGGAGCTCGTACTTAAAATTGTCAGAATAATTTACCTCCGCGTTGGTAAAGGCTTTCTTGAAAAAATTATTATTTAAATTATTGATGAATAACGCCAGATTTTGGAGTTTAAGGTCTCTGTGTAGCTGTTCATTGCGAACGAACCAGGGGGCTCCTGTGATTTTTCGTAAGTAGTTGTTTTGGAAAACCTGCAATTTATTTAATACGGAAGGGGGAACAGAGCACCATGCAGGGGAGGCATATGTAAGGAAGAGACTTAATACTGATGTGTAAATGTGCTTCTTGAGAGCAAGATCCAGTGGTGAAGTCTAGTGAAGCTCAAATTTTTCTGCCTTAAATAACGTTCAGTGTCTGGCACAAAAAAGTTTCAAAACCAGTCTTTAAATAAATTTCCAGTTACCCAAGCTCTTGACTTTGCTTTTCAATATCCCGGTAAGGGATTTTCATGTACGTCTTTAAGTGCACGAGGACAAAAGGGTTTTTGTCATAAATTCCCCCAACGCGTTACTGCCCAAAAGTAGTGTTAGATGATCTTTAGTAGTTTTTTCATTTTTCGATATAAAGGTTCTAATGGGCATTTTTTTTTTCCAACTACAGCCTAGTTTCGTCGGCATTGAAAGCTTGATCTGCTGTGTATCCCTGCTCTATTATATTTTGAATTTTTTCAGAAAATGTCCTAGCAGCTTCATAATCAGCCGATGCAAATTGAATTCTTGTGCTATGAATGGCAAAACGCTTTTTGAAATTTTTTAACCAACCTTTGCTTGCCACAAAATCTGGGCTGACAGAGGATTTTCCATGTTCTTTAAGGTGCTTGTAAATTTTGAGTGCTTTTTTTTTTAATGTTATTACCATCCAACGGAATTCTTTTTTGACTACTATCATCAATCCAAATGCTGAGTCCCTTTTCTATCTCCTCAATTATTGGTACCTGGGGAAGAGCTGCACTTTTTGCGGATGTCAAAGATCCTACAGGAAGTGCACTTCTTATTTCGTTTTCATTTTTCTTAATAGTCCGGATTGTTGCTTCATTCAAATTAACACTTTTTCTAATGATAGATGTCTTTTCCCCTTTTAAAAGACGATCCAAGATTTGTATCTTTACTTCTAAAGATATAAATTTTCTCTTAAATGTTGTTTTTTATCATTATCGGACATATTTTGGAACTGAAACTTAATGTCTTAATGCAAAAAAGTTATTTTTTAAAACACCGTTGCTCCACGCAGACTGACGACCAGCGGCATGAGACACTTTTCTTATATATGTTAGACACCAGCGGCCACGTAGATGAGAATTCAAATTTTGGAAGCCAGACGTTCAGGTTGTGCGTTTTGGAGGTGTTATTGTGACCCCATGTTGTTCATCTACATTAGTGAGGTTCCTTCATTGTTACTTGATGATTGTAGTTTTTTGTGACTGTGTATTGTTTTTATTGTGCTATACTTTGACGGTCCATGGAAGAAAGCGATGTTTCCTTGTTAGCGGTTAAAATTTTAACGGTTTGACTCCATCGTACCTGTAGTTCCTTTACTTCGTACAAGGAAGTAAAAAAAATGCCAAAAAAAAAAAAAAGTGATATTCGGTAAATACTTATTAACAATATCATATTTTTTCCAACAGCTTTTTTTTTTTCCAATTCAGCAGAATTTTAAAATGTATGTAGCAGCAGACTTTTTTAGTACTTCACTACTACTTTTTACTTCCTTGTACGAAGTAAAAAGGAAGTATTGTAATCGCGAAAAGTTTCAGGCAGCATATTTCAACGAAAATATCCATTTTGACCGCTATCGAATGCAATTTAATGATGTTTTTGCGTGATATCTCTACGTAATGACAGAATAAAAGACTCGTTTCCTCCAAAAAATTATAAAACTGCTTTAAAATTAATTCTGAAGAGAATTTTTCGTGGCGTCTGTACGAACGTATGTACGTACTTATCTCGCATAACTCAAAAACGAGTAGCCTCAGAACGTTGAAATTTTGTATATAGGACTGCTATAACATGTAGATGTGCACCTCGTATTTTGGTTGCAATCGGCCGCACCAAACGTGTATAAATATATTTATACATATATCCACTCTTACCCGGCTCACTGATCTATGTTTCTTTACTCTTATATGTTTATAAATTGTACATTTTTTGCTTTAAAAATCATTGAATTATGTTGTTTTTATCTTCCGGTTAGGGTTTTGATGCCTTTAGTAAATCTGTATGCAATATTTTTAGAATTATCAGCAGTTTTAAAGTTGTTTAAGTGCCGCTAAGCCTTTTTTTTATGGCAGCCATTGATAGTTTACATTTGAAACAGCAGACTAGTGGATTTGTTGCCAATCTAGAGAAACGTAGTTTCGCAACAACAAAGATAAGGCCTTCATTTATTATTGCCAGTTAAATCATGCTTAATCCTTTCTGGAATTTTTTCGAGGAAATAAGTGTTTAAGATTTACTTCGTAATTTTTAATATAGATATTTTGAGTTTTTATGTATTTTTGCCTTCTTGCGAAGTAAGAACTGAATTAATTGAATGAGAAATACTCAATCGTCTGTGAAAAACTGTTTCTTTTTGGTTTTGTTTGCTTAATTTCTTTTATACATCATTCTAGCTTTGTTATAGTATTTCAATAGAACATGTGGCAACGATTAGATAATTCTATTCTTTAAATGATGTAAATTTTGTGCAGTTATAATATGAACGAAATATAATACTGTTAAGTGAATCTAGCGCCAGAGTGTCTCTATGGTAAACAAATACTAGAGTGAATTTTAAAGAATGCTAAAAAATTCTATTGTGGTTTATGCGCTGTCGGCGAAGTAGATTTAATTCAATCCAATAAGTTTAAATGAAAATCAAGAAAAAATGCGTATAATTTAATATTCCGTACAAGGAAGTCATGCGGTGTACACATCAGATTTTTTAACATAGAAAGAATATGAGGCAAAGAATGATGAAAAAAGAAAGATGATTATGAAAAAAATTAAAAATCAGTTTTTGTGTAGCATGAAATATAAAAATAGTACTTCTTTTTTAAAGTGGCCTTTATATTTAGCGATCAGAAATGGCAAACTTAATCTCACAATCTGTAGTTTGCAATTTCAGGGTCGCAAAAGCAAACAAGTATCTGAAAACGAAAAATTTTTTAACCTATTTGTTATGGAAGTTATGTGGTGTACACATCAGATTTTTTTTATGTGATAATGCACCGCAAAATTTGCTTATGTTCAAAGAATAGGCAGACATTTGTCGACAAACCGCCTTAAGTTATAACTCTTTAAATGTCAAGTGGCGGCATTACCGAACAAGTTACTCCTTCTGCAATGCCAGAGCTTGTCGTCTCACAACTGCGACTTGTGGAAGATCTTACACATGAATTCCTTATCTTTGTGTGGTCCTCCACAAATGTATTTATGATTGGATGTAAATCTTCGTTGTCTATATAACATTAAATTTTCTCACAGCATTTATCAAGAACTTTAATCAGGTTCAGTTTCAGTTTAGTTGATTATGGAAAGGCACATTCGGGCTGTCGGCCTAAAGGTCGTGTGTGGAGTACTTTTTAAGGGAAACTGCCTCGTATACGTATTACACATGGGAAAAATCACGAAAACGCACATGCAGTTGTCGGAACTACCAATGTTCAGTGATTTTACCGCTCGAGCGCTGGTGAGCCCAAACTTTAATCAGATGTAATACACACTAAAAATTTTCTTTATTTTAATACTTCAAACATTCAATCTTTGATAGACGGTCTGTGTTGTTTCTCCGCTTCTATGAAACTTCTCCTTAAGGTTGCCGTATTTATCTGCCACAACGTGGGCGCAAGGTCGTGCAGTGCATGATGCCGCCGAGTCAAAAAGGCGCTGAGCAATTAAAACAAGCAGTTCGTCTCGCTGCCACTCTGAACAGGAAAATTCTTGTTTTATTTGAATGTATTCTGGGGGTCAACTCAGATAAAACCTAGGAAGCTACTGATTATGATCTGTACCTAGGTAGTGTCAGCCATAGGTGTTTAAAATCAATCTCCCCAGGTCATCGCTAGCGATGGCTGTTTCAGGCTCGGCAGGGACCATATGGCGTTCTCGTTCGTTCTGGTTGAGCTATATAGTCAGATATTCATGGTTGTCCGGGGTGAAACACCCCCCGTCGGTGGAGATGGCAAATTCCGCGAGCCATTAAACTGCTTGAGGTTTCCAGTGGGCGCCTGGAGCCTCAAAACTGCATATTCATAACCATTCTTGGTTTCACCCTAAGGGCGCCTAAAGCTGACATCTGTATACCATGACGTAGGGTTAGCAGGCCGGATTTGTGGCCCGGCTTGTCTGACAGTATTTAAGTGACTTCTGCTGTACGGGGTTGGGTGCGCCTGCTGATGGCAGATGTGTTTACCATCCTTTCAGAACGAGGACGTGGAATGTGGTCGACTCAGCTTAGTCTTAGCTCGTCGGCTCGACCGATAGGTTAACGGCTTCTTGGAGCGCCTCTAGCCTCGAGCTTGCCAGTTCTGAGTGCCCCTTTCTCCTAGCACACTGTCTTATTTGACCGAAAGTTATAAAGAGGGTAGGAGTTCGTCTCTGGTGTATTCTTCTGTCTTATTTGAACGTGAAAATATCTCAAGTCGATGCGTGTGTAAGGGTAGACGCATTCGGCAAACTGCTTAATCCTTATTTTGTGTCTACTGCTGCAATCGTAGTAATTTGTTGCAACATTTATCTTTTTTGTGATTGCTTCTTATTATTGTTTTTTTAGATAGAAAAAGTAAGTGCAGTTACATATTATCTTAAACCTAGGTTAACTTTTTAATTCGGAAAAGCGACGATTTGAGCATAATTACTCGAAAATTGTTTACCTCTCATGTCTGCACCATAGTCGTATTCTTCGCGGCGTAAATTACTAATATCTAAACTATTTTCCTCTGAAGTCTTTATGAATGTTGTTCGTCCTCCATCGGTCATATCTGTTGTAATAAAAAATACTAAAAGCCTTTCTTCAAAAACTCATGTCTGTATTTTCTCTATTAAGATACCTCATGCAAATTGATATCTGCTTTTGATGGCTGGCAGCAGAGATGCAATCAAGTAAAATAGAAAAATGCTTTGCCTGTTTGACCTTATTTAAAATAATATGTTTTATATTATCCCCTAATAAGCTAATTGTTTTATTTTGAACTTTTATCTCCAAGGTAATGAAGCATATTTTTTTTTTTTTTAGTTTGAATTTTATTAATATGTACAGACATGATAGGGTCAAATATTGTGATAATTTCTATTTACTTTAAAAAACTATTATTTCTTTCGAATAATTTGTTTCTGCAACCACGGAAATTTTGTTTGGCTAAAAACTGAATGGCATAGGTAATTCTTTCAATAACATCGTGCCAATGCTTAGTCTCTTTTTTTTTAATAAAATTTGAAATTCCGAATTAACGGGTTTATTCTTTCGTAATAGTTCTAAGAAGTCTGATTAACTCTTTTGTTGTTTGACAAGATTCGACAAAAATACATCTAAAAAAATTTACGTACATTTTTGTCTTTTGGAAAACTGAAACTCGAAACCAGGTTTTTGTAATATCCAGGACAATTTTCTATTAAGGCTGGAACTCGGGAGGGCAATTAATGGACTTGGGCATAATTCGATATCATCAGGCACAGGCAATTGCGTATCTACTGCAGAAATTGTAGATTTCAATAGTATTTCTTCTGTTTTTTTCGACCAGCTGCGTTGAAGTTAAAGGTAATTCCCAGGTGAAAACACTTTCTAAACTCTTTCTGATTATTAGGCTCTTTTGGTAATTTCAGTGGTAGCTGAGACGTTGATGATCAACTAGTGCTAATAGCGTCAGCTTGGTTATTCTTTGGGTTTTGCAAAACTTGAAAAATTTTAAAGTTCTGTCTTATTAAGGGGTGTACTCCAACTGCGCTAATGAAAATCTCCCCCCCCCGGGTCGAGCTATTGTCTAACTGCGCCAATCAAAATTTTTTTTCCCTGCTGCCTACAGGGTTACAATTTAACTTTTCGAAGTCAATTGTAGCCAAGAGGAAAATAAAAATAAATAAATAGAATTACGTATCACGAAAATAAGTAAAAAAATATCTAACAATCAGATTAATTATTTGAATAACAGTAATAAATGCGTTAATGAGTTAACAAAGTAAATAAAAGGTACTGGTAAACAAACATATTAGCATTACAAACATCTTTCATTTATTATAATAATATCATAAATTAAATAATTATAAAACATACGAATTATATTTTTAATAAATTACATCAATAATAGTCAAGATGTCTGAACTAGACCGGAAAATTTAATAGAGTTCACTAGCGTGCAAAAAATTATTCCATATCAAAGTGTGCTAAAAATATTTTTTGTTAATTAAAGTAATCATGTAAATGTTTGCAGAAATTAAATTTAGTTAAATTAAAAAAAATAGCTTAGCATGAAATCTATTATAACATTACTATGCATTTGGAACACTGACGTATAAATTGTAAATAAATTTAAATTATTATGGTAAGAAGTTTTTTCTAAAATTTATCTAGAAGAAAGGAATTAGATAAACAATACTGAAAATTAATATAATCAATCAGGCCTCTCAATAAATAAATTTTTAATAAAATAAATAATAAATAAATGTTTATTTTCTTAACCAAAAATTAAAAATTGGGATGCAAAGGTTTGAGTAATATACTTGGAAATATCTGAACATATAATTAATTAGAAATGTATAATTAAATTAATAACAAGCTAATTAACAGTAACATTAAGCTTAATTTCATTCAATCTAAAACAAGCAATCGATCAGGAGCTCCGCAAAACTGAAGTTTTAATGCTATTTTACGTAGATTTGCGTATAAAATAAAAGTTGCACTTGTGAAACAAGTGAATAATGTACTGATAGTCAACAGGAATTAAAATACAGTGGTTAAAAATATAACTACTTGTCAGAAGGTATGCAAAGTTGCTATGGCTAGAGAAATTGAATGATTTTAGAAAACTCATAAAATTAAGCGCTACAGTGTGAAAAGAAAATTCTGGAATAACCATGTTAAAATTAGATGGAGAAATAATCCTTAATTTATTGATATCCCTATAAACTCTATGCTTTGGGGAAAATGTTACACATAATTTGCACCGAGGTATCAATCACCGAAACCGAGTTAATTTCTTTCCTTATTTTTTCTTATTAGAGGGATTTGTAAAAAGATATGTTAAGGTAAAGGTGAAAATTTTTGCAATATTTTTAAAGAATAAATTAAAAAAGTATTTTTACTTCATGAACTGAAATTTTTATGCTACATTTTTACACAGTAAATAAGTAAAAAAAAAAAAAAAAAAAAAAAAAAAATCACTCAAAACTTTTTAAAATCTTAAAAACAGTGAAATGAGCAATAAATAACATAAAAGAATACCCCCCCCCAAATTTTTTTTCTGAAAAGCAAAGTATAATTAATGATATTTTATGTTATATTTTCAAGAGAAAAAAATTAGGTCCTACTTTGGTAGACGGTTGCACGGATTTTTGGCGATTTACATTGGCGCAATTGTTAGCGCGGTTTTTATAGTCATCAGCCATTTTGAAAAATGCTGCTTTTACGTATTTTACGCATATAGTAAAGCATTAGAAACTTTAAAAAATAAATATCGTTAAAAATAATGGATTAATTTTTTGTTGAAAACGTTGTTTTCTAAGATGGCTGGCAAATGTAAATAAATACATTTACTAAGAGTATAAAATGCTGAAGTAAGGTTAAATTATTAGGTACTTTTCCGTTTTGCCGGCGCAAGCGATAAAGTCGCCAATAATGGTACAATTGATGCCAAACGAATATTCTCGCTGGTAACCTTTTACGCCTCATTCAGATAGTTCAGTTTTATGTCTAAGACCATTTTCGGTAATTAAATCAATTAGGATGCAATCACAGCGCTTACCCGAAGCCGAAAATATAGAAAATGTAAAGTCAAGGGTTTAAATTCATCAATTCTAATTAGAATGCATTAGCGAAGTAGCACTGCAGTTTTACATAATTTCTGAGTAAGCTATTCGTACGAATTGAAGTATTTCTTGCATTTAAACTTGTGTTCCAAATTAAGATTTAACTTGAAATTAATGTAGATAATTACTGAGAGCATTATATTTTTGTAGAGTAGTTTACGTGCGATGAAATCGCTTGGGGTCACGTGATATGAACCGGCGAAACAGGATGTTGAACCATGAAAGCATAGTAAATTCTTAAATTAATGTCTTTTTACAAATTTATTGTCT
Source organism: Stegodyphus dumicola (assembly GCF_044657685.1). NCBI lineage: Eukaryota > Metazoa > Arthropoda > Arachnida > Araneae > Eresidae > Stegodyphus > Stegodyphus dumicola. Next base: position 101,326,526 of record NC_140774.1, on the reverse strand, counting down.
TTATTTATTGGCTTTTTGTAAAATTTTAAGCGATATTAAAATGTTTATGCCTTCAAAAAAAAAAAAAAAAAAAAAAAAAAGAATTCTTAGAACTAACATTTTTTTAATATTTTTTTATGTGTATACTGTATGATGTCGCCAATAAAGTCTGCTTGGCGAGATTTGCGCCGGCGAAACAGAAAAGTACCAATTATTACTTTCATATAATATGATAAAAACACCGCTATAAAAACATTGCGCCAACATTTAATTGGATTAAAATATTGCTTAAATTGAATATCGAATTAAAAACATCATACCAACGTTTAAAAGAATTAAAATATTACTTAAGTACTTTAAAATAAGTTTTATAGGATTTAATTATTTAACATTAAAACATATGTGGCAATAAATATCTCAGGAATTTTTGAAAACATTGTATTAATTTTTAATAAAACTTGAAGTATACAATTATAAAGAAAAAGAAAATTATGTACTTACATTTTTTTAAAGTATTTTACCTGCCGTATATTGATAAGTACCAAAAAAAAAAAAAAAAAAAAAAAAAAGATCTTCATCTGTGATCCCCATCTCTCGCACTTCATTAGAGAAACAATTAGCGAGGTTTTCTCCAAAAATTTAAAATAAATTTCCTCTGACGCTATTAACAATTTATAAATAAATCCTTGATTAGGAAAGCCAGGTTGGCCAAAATAAGGTCTCAAAGAGCAATTTTTTTTTATTCCGATACCAATAACAACATTCATCTTCGAAACGGACATATCCATTTCATTTGAAATCTGAGGAATTCGAAGAGATGAATAATAAAATTTTAAAATGCCGCGGTAATGCACAAATATTCAGTAACCAATAAAGGAGCTGATTACATTACGCATAGAATTAAAATTATTTAAATAATCATTCATAATAAAATCATTTTTAAAACAAATGCAAAATTGAATTGTATTTTAATATTTAACAGCCATAAATAATGTTTAAAACATTAGATTAAATTTATAGATATTAATAAAACCAATTACGTTTTAAGTAAGGTGACGTCATTGATTACATCATCCACAACATAAAATTATATAAAATATTATAAACAACAAAATTTTTATTTCAAATAAAAATGCAAAATTAAATTGATTTTTAATATTTAGAAGCCATAAATAATATTTAAAACACGGAATTTATGCATAACAAAACGCATTATCTTTTAAATAAAATGACAACAAAGTATCGGTTACCATAAATAACTTATCCAACAATGGGTTTACCATAAGTCGTATTATTCCCCAAAAGAAAAATTGCCAAAATCCGTGTAACCGTCTACCAAAGTAGCACCAAAATTTACAATGAAGTAAGCTATATCCCTTAATACAAATATTAATTATCCTAATAAAAAAAAATTAACCAACTTTCCGTTGAAGAAAAAAAAAAAATCATGCAAAACTTTTCAATATCTTACAAACAGTGAAATAAGCAAAAAATAACATGAAAGAAATTCAAAAAACAAAAAATTTTGGCAGAATTTTACTCTGCAGAACAACTTTATAAAAAACATCAATAAAAATGTATTATATATATAAAAAAATGGCAATGAAATATGCCAATCTCTTAAAAACAGTGACATAAGAAATACAATGAAAAATTGTTGCCAAACCCATATTTCTAAAAGAATGAAACTATTAAAAATGATGCGATTTCATGAAAAATCTATCAACAACAATAAGAAAGGAAAATTTTTGCCAAAATCACATTTGTAAAGATGTGAGATGTGAGAAGTGTATTCGGAAGCTTCATTAAAAAAATATTTTTAAATGCAAAATATTATCATTTTTCCAAAATTCTTTTTGTATAAGCAGTCGCAAGGATGAAAAGTTTAACGTGTCCAAAAATCAAAGAAAAATAAACTGTACATTTTTAAACATAAACGTTTTTAGAAAAAAATCTCGTTAAAAAGGTGTTAAGCTCCCTTTTATAAATAAATTCGTATTTAATCGATTTATTGAAACACGAAATTTATTTTAAGTTCGTAAAATAGCTAAGTGCCTACATTTCATGACGATGGGAAAATGGAGTGCGTAGAGTAAAATCCTGCTTTCCTATAGCCCATTATGTCTCAAAATGACGCGATTTCGTCACAAAACATAAAATAAAAAAAATTCGAATTCGAATTTCGAAAATAATCGCTTCGAGGTGCACTGGCTGTTGTCTAGATGCACCTATGTACCAAATTTCGTAGCCGTGGGTCTATTAGCTTACGCGCAGCGCGAACGAAAGACACACACACACACAGACTCTTTGTTTATATGTAGAGAACAGATCACAGGAACTCGTTGCATTATAAATTACAACAGTTAGAAATATTATTAGCGTGATTTAGCGACCATCATTGTTAACAAATAATTTCAAGTAATTAATTTTACAAATAATTTAGCCTGAAACTAGGTTAGAAAATAAGCTACATGTTGAAGATTAAGCTTTGCCAAGGTGTTAGAAACATCTTCTGTTAACTAGAGTTGTGATGCAAGAATTTGTAAAAATTATCATTTAAATATAAATTCGCATTAATACAATACAAAGTATATAAATTCTACATACATGAAAACTTGAGTACAGTGCAACAATATGAGAAAAAGGAATTTATTAAAAGGGAACTGAAAATTCCAGGATATAAATATAAGGAAGTTTGATTTTTTTTTTTTTTTTTTTTTTTTTTGTTAATAATGAAAATTCTGCTGATGCTCATAATTATTAATTAAATGTGTATTAGAAATTAAATGTATGCCAAAGTACATCAGGTGGAAAACAGAATAAATATTTAAACCTTTCTAGTATTAAAATATGAAATTTGTTACAAAGTTAAATAACCTTAAAATAACTTCAATGACTAAAAATGGAAAGCTTAATACGGGAATATATTGCAATAATATTACAGTGAATTTAGAACGTCCAATTTCTAGATTTAATAAAGAGAATTTTTAAAATTAAATTAGAACTGTTTACCTAAAATGGTAAATTTTAAAGTTAAAACCATTCTACTATCTAAGAAGATTTGTTAATATTTATCTAGATAAGAAACTTATTTAAGGTGCGCTACAAATCTGATATTTAATAGGTTGATTATGTATCAGTTTTGTGTATGTCATTAATCTATCAATTTTACTATTCAAAACTGATATATCAGCGACTAAAATCTACAACTTGGAAAGTTTTTAATTCTTACAGAGAATAAAAAAAGATCTGGCTCATCATTCCTTTAGGCGTCATAAAATTTTAAAATGAGTGTAAAAGAAATTTATTTTTACTTTAGCACATGCCAGACTTTAAATTAATATTTGTTGTGCATGCACAATTTTTACAATATTGATATACGAAAATAAAAGTCAGTCTCAATAGAATGTCCCATTTATGGCGATAAATGACTTTTTGTAGCACCCAATCTTCTTGGGAAAGAAATAGGGGACAGAAAACGTCGTGCATTTCGTGGATTAGATAAGAGGGGGACGGGTATCTTCGATCAAATTTGGCGCAGTTCGTACCCTACCTTTAAGACATAATGAAAATAACGAAACATTTTCCTTCGGTTTTTCGTACAGCTAAAAATCGGAAAATGGCCAATTTTTGATTTCAAAATACCTTTTATATTTTTACTTCGCTTAAAATCTCAAATAGGTAGATTTTAAATTCAGTAATATTCAATACTCCGTAAATATGTCAATCCTTTCTTTTCGAAAGATAATAATTTTTAGTTTAATAAACAAATGGTTCATGTAAAAAAAAAAAAAAATCGAGTAATTTTGCTTAAATCGTCGCTTTTCTGAATTAAAAAGCTAACCTAAGTTTAACATAATATGAAACTGCACTTACCTTTTTTTTTATGTAGTATAACAATAACAACAAGCAATCACCAAAAAAAAAAAAAAAAAATCACAAAAAGATAAATGTTGCATAAATTACTACGATTGCAACAGTAGACACAGAATAAGGACTTGAGCAATTTATCAAACGCGTTTACGGCGCCTCCTGTACCCTATACGCATCGGCATCACGTATTTTCGTTCACGTAATATTTACAAGATCAGCTCAACTTATGTCAAAAACTGCAAAAAGCATTAAGTGATAAAAATCAAAAGGATATAAATAGTATAGATCTTATGCATGGACTGAAGTTTTTGCAAACTTTTGGAAAAAATGGAGCATCGCCGGTAGAAATTCTAAGCTATATCGTTGTCAACAACATAGCGGTGTGCAGAAAAGAATTTTGGATATATCTCTAGATATTAGCTCTAGAGCATTTTTTGTGCCCTACTGTAATCGCAGTTTGATCCTTGTCGTAAACTACGCTGCGAACAACAATTTATTCAGTGCAAATTTGTTAGATATGTATATTAATTTGTTTTTAATTTTAAGATAATAAATAGTGTTCAGCAATATGTTTGGTATGCAATACGTTTAGTATATTATTTCGCTTCGCTTGCAGTGTTACTTTTTTATAATATGTTGTTGTTGTTGACTAATGCTCACTTGTCTGATCTATAGTCAACCTAAGCCCACGAAATTCCTCTTGGCAAGGAACGCAAGATACGCCTTTTGTTGGCAACAGCCTTGAGCGCCTTACAGGTGACAGTGCGATTTAGCTCAGTTTCGCCCCCCAATTTTCATTGAGAGCACCCTGGGGGGACGGGTCCGAGCGTCTCTCACCCTTCTTATCCACCAACCTTTCGAGAGGACTTTCGCATCGCATATTTGGAGTGCCCCCATGCCGCACGCATACTATACATTGACAAACATCCATGTCTTCTCCGGGATTCAAACTCGAGCCCTTCGCAGCAGTATACCGGTTAGGTGGTGAATAAATGTATGTATAATTCTTCGATAACTATGTTTGAGTGTGGTTTTTAACAAAGCACAAAATGCCTGCATATTTAGGCAAAAGATAAAATGTAATTTTCTAAGTTTTTCATATTATTATGTTAATAATGCTGGCGCCCAGTCGGTATAGTGGTCAAGGAAGCTGACTGCGATGCCGAAGGGCCTGAGTTCGAATCCCGGAGAAGGCATAGTTGTAACTGTCCGTTCCTTCATAGGAAAGGCGATGGTGGCCTACCTATTAGGTGATTCCATAATAAAGAGACCACCACATCCGGCCTTTTATAGATTAATGGACTTGGTTACATTTGTAATTGTTCACAATTTGCCATTGGAAAAAAAAAAAATGTTTATAATGCTTCATTTTAAATGTTAACCATAAGCAATGTTCCTTTAATATCGTCACTACATAAAGGCGCTCGCTAGACATTTGCACGACGCCGCCGATTAGGCTTGGCGCGGGTCTGCTTTCATCTTATTTTCAGGGAGTTTTGGGCACATCAAAATCGAATGTTTTTTACTGCAAAGAACACATTTGATGTTGGACTTGCAAAATTTAGAACGATGTGCAATTTTTAAACAGACAAAACTGGTCTTTTTGTTTTTTAAAATTTCTTGTTTTCTTGAAACCTCGAGTTTGCAGAAAAGAAATCTTTACTTTCGTGCAATTAGTCACAAAATATACAAACATTTTTTCTTTTATTCTCTGTTGTTCCCGCAATCTGCTGCCGTCGGTGGATTACTAGGAACAGAACCCTGTATTTTTTCCTTCTGAAATTTGTGTTTTTTACTAACAAATCCCTTTGCTAAACGAATACGTTCTTCCCCTTTAACTTCAGCTTTCAGGAACAATAATAAATTTCTTAATTTCTCCCCATAAGCATTTTCTTCAGAAGAATCGAATTTGTGTTAACTATAAGGCTTCTTAACCAATTCTAAAAATATCTTCTGGAATACACGATTCTACAAGAGGGAAAAGTATAGCTGAATGTGTATCGGATGTTAAGCCTATGGACTCCAACGCTCTTAGATGTGATTCTAATTTATCATATAATTTCGACGTGTCTAATTTTCTTTTTTCTTCGGTAACATGTTTTACAACAAGATTTATAAGTTCGCATATGTAAAATTCAATTAGTAATTTCTGCCTGCAGAATCTTGATTTTAAACATGCAATAGCTTTATAATAATTTTCACATGTCGGTGGGTAACTATCGACAATATTGCGAGCTCTAGAGCCTTCAGTCATACATTGAATTAAATATCGAAATTTATCTTCTTTCCCAATATTTTCATCGTCATGTATTCTTTTGAATTGGCTCCAAAAGGCAAGCCAATCTTTGATTTCAAAAGTTTGATCTCCCGTAACTTTAACGTTCGCTTTTGAACGGACAAAGAATCAACAGAACTCTCGGTTTTAGAAATTCTATTTAAATAGATTTCTGTGTTTACTTCCGCCTTTACGAAATTTTCATTATATTCTTCTATTATCGCATACTAGTTCTGATACTTTTTATCGTCTTTATCTTCTGATAATAAAGAGCTTATTTCCTGATCTATTTCAGTTAGATGACAATAAATTATACGTAAATTAGCAAAGTTAGATCTAATGCTCTCTTCTTTAACATTATCTGCCTTTAATAAGTCATTCAAAACTTTAAAACACTTTGTGAAGTTAGCTCTCATAGGAGAGCGTTTTTTAACAAGTAATTTCATTTGCAGAATAATAGGTAATTCAAAATAACGTACCTTTAATATCACGTCCGGGTCACCATGTTAGGAGACTCTGCCTGAATTTTGTTCATTCAGCCGGTAACGTAAAGAGAGATTTATAATTAAGTAATACGGGCAATCCACCAATTAATAATTCAATTAATTCAATTAAAATAGGCAATCTACCTTAATGGAAAATCATGGTGCATTTTGCTTTTATTCTAAACATAAAAACGATACAATGTTGCAAAACCGTAAAATTTAACCTTTAAAGAAATTACATTTATAGAACCGTTGAGTGGCTCGCGACATCTCCATGAAATAAAATGAAGTTTTGGAATAAAAGTAAATAAATAATTTCAAAGTTCAATAAAGTTATAATTGTTTATGTGAATAATTAATTTAATATTTTCAGTATGAAATAATCAGATGCATTTGCATGTATAAACGAAGCAATTATGGTGCAACAGTCAAGGTTCATATCCTGAAAACAAATATTGCTGCTAGATGAATTTTAAATGTAAGGACTGTAAAAATGTCATTCAACTCGTATCTAATTTATTAAATTATATTAGTGCAAAAATTTTAACTTAAGTGTAACTTGTAATAATGAATTTCACTGTACATAATTATTTGATTATATTATGCCTATTAAATTCTAAAAAATTGTGAAGTTAAAAATTTAATTAAAAGCAACAAATTATCAAATTAAGGAAATTGTGTTATGCTAAAAAAATAATGGCACAAAAAACTAATTGATAGTAGATAGAAATAAAAGAGATAGCATTTTAAAAGCATGTACACTGGTTACTCAGTTGCTTTTTGCATATTAGTTCCATAATTATATATTTTAAGAAATGTCTTTCTTTACGAAATTTCAAGCATTATTTGTTGAATTGAAAATGTTTTTCGTTTTATAAACCTATCAATATAGTTTATTAATGATTTTTCAAATTTTCTGCCTATTTGATAATCAATTTACTTGGTTTCAAATTGAAAGCATTTCCATTACTGGTTAAATAATCTTTGTTAACAGATTATATTGGGAAAAACTTGTAAAATAAAATTTAAAAAAATCAGTTTTCAATAATAGTGTTGTACTTCCCATAATACAGCGAGGATAAGTCTGGCAACAGCTGCAGGGAGAAAAACTTGGCAGTGCTGGAATGGCAACAGCGGATGATATTCTACAGATTTTAATATTTTGATTTTTGAGTCGATGTTTCCTTTGCGATACTATTGCGTTAAAACATTTGAGTTTTGGGTGAATGAAATGAATACGCTGTCCCGCTGCGGATATTAGTAAAAAATAGCTGAAGAAAATTAGTTGCGTTGGAAAGGATGAAACTTTGTGTTTGAGTTTGCGGTATTTCCCCCCCTAAGGTTGCGTCGAGTTCAGAATATTATGCCAGGCTTATTCACGCTGGTGCAGATAAGTTCAAATTTTGTTTATTGTGTTTATAGTGTATAACTCGCAAATATATGAATAGAATTCTATTAAATAAACATTTAAAATTCTGGAATGGTGTTTTAAAATTTTAGATGTAGAGTATTCACATTGCTATGTCGGAGCCAGTGGCAGTCAGGTGTAAAGTAAAAGTGTTTTTGCTCCACGACATAACAAAATGGCGAGCCAGCCAGGATTGCGATCCTGATTCGAATGTGTTGGGATTATTATATTAATATAGTTGAGAAAGTATTGTGTTTGCTATATTATATTATTGTAGAAGTAAATATTAATTTAAGTGTTATTTGGAAACGTAATGCGTTTTATCGTCTGCAATGTTGAATTTCGTATTTGTATTCGAATTAGTTTCAATTTTCAATTGAAATGCTATGCGCTAAATCGTCTGCAGTGTAAACGTAGAAAAGGTTATGCGTTAAATCTTCTGCTGTGATATTCAAAACAATTTTGTTTTGCTGTATTATGAATGTTATGACATAATGTTATTTATTTTATTATATTGAGTTATATTTTTGGAATTGCTGAGTAAAGGCGTTTTTGAGGATTTATCGGATTGATGATAACATTACAGATTTTGAGTTTTAAGTGGGTCTGCATTTAAAGATAAAATGGATGTTGATATGTTGAAGAAAAAGCGTGCAACGGCACGCAGTTCCTTTACTAGGACGGCTAAGATTCTAAAAACCGAACTTTGTAAAGATGTTCAAGCAGATAGAGATGTGTTGAAAGACAAAATTTTGAAGTTGCAGATGATAATTGCTGAGTTGAGATCTTGCGATTCAGAAATACTAGATTCAATGATTAAGGGAAAAGACGCTGAAGATGATCTGGAAACAGAGGTTATAGGCTGCGAAGAATATTCAGATGAGTTTATCACGCTTAATCGCCGGGTGAAAGAGAATATAGATAATGCGGTTGACCGTAGAGTCAATACGATTTCTAACACAGATAGTAGCATAAGTGCTTCTAATGAAAAACGGTACAAGTTGCCGAAAATTCAAATTAAAAAATTCGATGGACAATTATTAAGTTACCTTACATTTTGGGGTCAATTAAAAAAGATCCATGAGGATAAGGAGCTTAATGACGTTGACAAATTCCATTATTTAGCTCAATCAATGTTACCCGGAACTCAGACTAGTGAGTTGATAGATAGTTATCCTTTAACGGCTGAAAATTATCCGAAAGCCATTTCGGCGTTTGAGGAGCGTTTTGGAAACAAGGAAATTTTAACTGAGATATACGTGAGGGAATTGTTAAAATTAATTATCTAAAATGTACGCTTACAAGGGAAGGGTCGGTTGCCGCTAGTGTCACTGTTTGACAAAATTGAATAACATCTCAGATCTCTAGAGTCTTTAGGCTTAGCCCTGGATACTAATGTTTCCTGGTTATATCCCATGGTCGAGTCTTGTCTGTCTTCTGAGATGCTTCGAGTATGGCAGAGAAGCGTTTTGTTCAGTAAAGAAGGATCACGTCTCACAAATCTCCTGGAATATTTGCGTAAAGAGGTCGAAGGAGAGCAGAGAGTTAAACTAGCCAGGACTGGATTTGAAATTCCTTCTACTTCGCGCAATGAACATTCTAAAGATGTAAAAGTTAAGACCAAAAAAACCAATCGCTAGCGCAGCAAGTCAAGTTGCTGTCAAAGAACAAAAATGTGCTTTTTGCGGAAAATCTCACGAAAGCAAAGAATGTTTTACAGCTCGATCGATGAGCTTAAAGGAAAGATTAGACAAATTAAGAGAACTAAAATGCTGCCTCCGCTGTCTTAAACCAGGGCATTTTGCAAAGAAGTGTCCACACTTTATTCAATGCTATTTGTGTAGGCGATCTCACCCTATAATTTTATGCCCGGAGGTATCAGAAAACAATGCTGACAATAAGGAAAACCGAAACGAGTCGGTAATGGTACAAAGTACAATGACCTCTCCCTTATGTATGAATGAAGTCACTCTTATGACGTTAATGGTTGAAATAGTTGTAGGCACTGTAAAGAAGGTGGTCAGGTGCCTCTTGGATTGTGGATCCCAACGATCTTACGTTTTACAATCCACAGTTGAAGCTTTAAATCTGAAAAGCACTTCCTCTTAGACTTTAACTCATGCGTTATTTGGCGGAACAAGGACTGAGTCAAAAATTCACAAGAGATATTCTATAGGTCTAAGCCCGGTTGGGAAAAACAAAGTGTACCAATTTAGTTTTCTGGATCAAAATACCATTTGTGGAGACATACCACGCATACCTAAAGGACCGTTATTGAAGGAATTAAAAAGACACAGAATTTGGATTTCAGATGTCGGTGAGGGTCACCCGGAAATAGAAATCCTCATAGGGAGTGATATTTATGGGCAAATACTTACTGGAGAAGTAATTCAGCTTGAGGGTGGTTTGACAGTCATAACTAGTAAACTGGGATGGACGCTGTGCGGGGAATCGAAAAGAACGATTATCCAAAGTTTTGAGGGTACCCCATCTATGTTAGTAACTAATCTTCTTATTCAAGATATGGAACCTTCCTTTATGTGGAAGTTAGAAACTATCGGCATTGCAGATGATGCGCAAAGCATTTCCAGGGTCGCAGAAGATCAAGCAGCGAAAGAGCAGTTTCTTAGGGACCTTCGCAGAACCGGAGATGGTAGATATTGCGTGAGTTTACCTTGGGCTCTAAAATTCCCTCCTGATATTCCCTCTAACTGGCATATTGCAGAAAAGAGACTCTTTGCTACTACGAGAAAATTGAGAAAATTAAATAAATTTGATGAGTATAGTACAGTATTTAACGAATGGCTAGCGGAAGATGTCATAGAAATTGTCCCAAAATCAGTAAAGAATGACGGAGGGCATTATTTACCACACCATCCAGTAATAAAATTAGGTAGCCTCATTACCAAGATTAGGCCTGTATTCGATGCGTCGAGCAAAGTCGTTAGTTCGCTTTCGCTAAATGATTGCTTGATTAAAGGTCCAAACCTTGTAGAAGAAATCTCAGCCATTCTAATGCGGTTTAGGGAAAAGGCAATTGGTGTAACATCCGATATTAGGCGGGTCTTTTTACAGATTGAGGTAGAGCGTGAGGATCAAAATTACTTAAAGTTTTTGTGGTGGGTAAATAATAGAATTGAAGTGTTTCGTCACAAGAGGGTTCTTTTTGGGTTAACTAGTAGCCCCTATTTATTAGCAGCTATGATTTCATTTCATTTGTTCCACGTTTCACCTGAATTCAAAGCTGTTGCGAATAAACTTGCCAAATCATTTTATGTTGACAATTGTGTCACGTCAGTCGATGATAACGAAGAGCTAAAGGTTTTTATGAGCCAGTCGATTACTATTATGGCAGAAGCCAAAATGGATCTTCGAATGTGGACTTTTAATCAATATGGTGATCAAGAGCTAGCAGCTGAAGATAGTGATCCAGTCTCCGCAGTTCTAGGCTTGCAGTGGGACCGACGAGGTGACAGCCTTACAATATCCGTCCAAAGAGAAATCGTTAAAAGAGACTTATCAAAAAGGAGATTATTGTCTCTAATCCATGCTGTTTTTGACCCGCTAGGTTTCTTTGTGCTCGTCATATTACATGCGAAATTAATTCTTCAAGAGGCTTGGGCAACAAAATCGACCTGGGATATGCCATTATCGGATGAACTTCAGACAAGATTTGAGAGATGGTACGAAAGGTTGCCTAGTCTTTCCAGCCTTAAATTACCTCGTCGCATAGGTCATGGAATTAAGGATTCATGGACTCTACACGTCTTCTGTGATGCCAGTCAAGCTGCTTATGCAACTGTCATTTACTTACAAAGTAAGGAAGAAGACAAAGTTTTCGTGAAATTCGTCATAGCAAAATCACGGGTATCGCCCTTAAAGAAAATAACTATTCCGCGTTTGGAGTTGCTAGCCTGTGTTCTAGGTGCACGCTTGGCAAGGTATACTTTTGAAACCCTGTGCTTAGTAGATGTCCCGATATATTACTGGACAGACGCTACTGTGGCTCTTAGCTGGATACAACGAGAGGAAAACTCGGGAGTATCTGTGAATAATAGAGTAAAGGAGATTCGGAAACTCTCGAAGCAGGAATGTTGGAGACATATCCCTGGGAAATTGAATCCGGCAGATGTGGCATCTCGTGGCTGTACGCCTGAACATTTGCGGCAATGCAATTGGTGGGAGGGCCCCGAATTTCTGAAAAGCTCTCCGAAAGAATGTCCAGACTTTGAGTTTACTCCAGACGAAAATTCTGTTGCAGGAGAAATTAAGAAGGGAGTGATTGTCAGTTTGAGTATAAAATTAGAAGATTCTGAGTAGTACAAACGTTTTTTGAGTTTTTCTAAAATAGTTCGAGTATTCTGCTGGGTTCTATGCTTTACTAATAAACTCCTAAAGAAGCCTCGTATTCTTCGGATACCTTAACAGTAGAAGAAAAAACTAACGCCGAAAGCAAAGGAAGCACTTTCAAGAGAAAGGAGATTCCGTCCATGGATTATTGGTAGTGAGAGACAACGACGGAGTCCTCAGAGTTAAAACTAAAATCATTGAACGTGGTGATGAATTCTGCTTCCTTTATCCCCTCTTGCTTCCGTCCAAGCATTACTTAACTGAATGCCTCATAAGAGAGTATCATGAAAAGAACTGTCATGCGGGAGTGCAGATATTAGCTGCTAAGTTAAGAGAGCGATACTGGATCATTTCGTCGAAACGTAATATAAGATCTTGCGTAAGTCGATGTGTAGTATGTAGGAGATTTACCGCTAAGGCTTTATTTACCCCTCCGATCCAGTTACCCCTTGACAGAATAAGAGATTCGGCAGTCTTTGAAACAACTGGAGTCGATCTTTGTGGACCTTTACTTCTGAGACCAAAGAGTAAAGCTTGGATCGTCTTGTTCACCTGCGCCGTATACCGGGCAATTCACCTGGAGCCTGTCACCTCTCTGAGTACCGAAACGTTTCTACAGGCTCTGAGACGGTTCATTGCCAGACGAAGCCGTCCTGCGACAATGTATTCAAATAACGGAACCAATTTTACCGGAGCAGACAATGCTCTGAGATGCCTGGATTGGAGAAAAATCACAGAAAACGAGTGTTTTCCAATAAAATGGAAATTCACTCCCCCCTACGGCTGCGTGGTGGTGGGGATTGTGGGGATGCTTAGTTAGTTCCACCAAGACTCTTCTCGTGCGAATTCTAGGGAGATCGTCGGTGAATTTCGAGGAGTTACTGACCGTCCTGTGTGATGTTGAATCCACATTAAACAACCGTCCTTTAACATACATCTATGATGATTCGGAAGAGCTCCTACCTCTGACACCTTCCCTGTTTTTGCAAGACATAAAACAAGTGGGGGTGCCAGATCTGGATTACATCGATTCCCAGAAACTGAATGTGCGTTTAAATTACTGCAATACGTTGAGACAAGAACTGAGAAGTCGCTTCCGCAAGGAATATCTGGCTCAACTAGTGCAGAAGGCAAGCGCTTCATGTCAAAACCTAAAGGTGGGGGATGTAGTCCTCATAGAACTAGACAATAAAAACGTGTAATGTGGCCAATGGGCAAAATTGTAAAAATATTCAGTAGTAGAGATGGGGCTACCAGAGTGGTACAGGTAAAAACAAGCAGTGGATATTTGGTAAGACCAATCAAAAAACTGTATCCACTAGAAGTTTCAACTACCAGTGATCCTGTGCTAACTCTGGCAACTGAAAACAGATCTAGATAAGGTAGACTCTTAAAACCAAGGACATGCTCATAGAAATAATGTACAATATAGACGTTTTGGACTTATATCCTCTTTTCTTTAGCAATGACTTTAATTAGAAGTTTATTCTTTATTGATCTCATTTTAGTATGATCTGTCATATATATTGTATGTTAACCGAGTTTCTTTTATGTGTTTTCTAAACTAATACATAGTACTGTTTTGTTTTATTCGTAATGTAAGAAAATTTTGTGCAATGTCTGATTTTGAGAAAATCGGGGGGGGGAGGATGTTGTACTTCTCATCATACAGCGAGGATAAGTCTGGCAACAGCTGCATGGAGAAAAACTTGAAAACTTGGCAGTGCTGGAATGGCAACAGCGGATGATATTCTACAGATTTTAATATTTTGATTTTTGAGTCGATGTTTCCTTTGCGATACTATTGCGTTAAAACATTTGAGTTTTGGGTGAATGAAATGAATACGCTGTCCCGCTGTGGATATTAGTAAAAGATAGCTGAAGAAAATTAGCTGCGTTGGAAAGGATAAAACCTTGTGTATTTTCTTGTGTATTTATTTATGTATGAAATTTGTGGTATTTTCTCCCCTAAGGTTGCGTCGAGTTCAGAATATTATGCCAGGCTTATTCACGCTGGTGCAGATAAGTTCAAATTTTGTTTATTGTGTTTATAGTGTATAACTCGCAAATATATGAATAGAATTCTATTAAATAAACATTTAAAATTCTGGAATGGTGTTTTAAAATTTTAGATGTAGAGTATTCACATTGCTATGTCGGAACCAGTGGCAGTCAGGTGTAAAGTAAAAGTGTTTTTGCTCCACGACATAACAAATTGTTAAAAAATTTTTCGTTTTCAGATACTTGTTTGCTTTTGCGACCCTGAAATTGCAAACTACAGATTGTGAGATTAAGTTTGCCATTTCTGATCGCTAAATATAACGGCCACTTTAAAAAAGAAGTACTATTTTTATATTTCATGCTACACAAAAACTGATTTTTAATTTTTTTCATAATAATCTTTCTTTTTTCATCATTCTTTGCCTCATATTCTTTCTATGCTAAAAATTCTGATGTGTACACCGCATGACTTCCTTGTACGGAATATTAAATTATACTCATTTTTTCTTGCATTTCATTAAAACTTATTGAATTGTATAAAATCTACTTCGCCGACAGCGCATAAACCACTATAGAATAAATGCATTCTTTAAAATTCACTCTAGTATTTGTTTACCATAGCTAGATTCACTTAACAGTATTATATTTCGTTCATATTATAATTCATAATGCACAAAATTTATATCATTTAAAGAATAGAATTATCTAATCGTTGCCACATGTTCTATTCAAATACTATAATAAAGCTAGAATGACGTATAAAAGATATTAAGCAAATAAAACAAAAAAGAAACAGTTTTTCACAGACGATTGAGTATTTTTCATTCAATTAATTCAGTTCTCACTTCGCGAGAAGGCAAAAATACATAAAAACTCAAAATATCTATATTAAAAATTACGAAGTAAATCTTAAACACTTATTTCCTCGAAAAAATTCCAGAAAGGATTAAGCATGATTTAATTGGCAATAATAAATGAAGGCGTTATCTTTGTTGTTTCGAAGCTAAGTTTCTCAAATTGGGAACAAATCCACCAGTCTGCTGTTTCAAATGTAAACAATCAATGGCCGCTATAAAAAAAAGGCTTAGCGGCACTTAAACAACTTTACAATTGTTGATAATTCTAAAAATATTGCATACATATTTACTAAAGGCATCAATACCTTAACCGGAAGATAAAAACAACATAATTCAATCATTTTTAAAGCAAAAAATGTACAATTTACAAACATATAAGAGTAAAGAAACTGCGATCACTGAGCCGGGTAACAGAGTGGATATATATATAAATATCTTTATATACGTTTGGTGCGGCCGATTGCAACCAAAATACGGGGTGCACATCTACATGTTATAGCAGTCCTATATACAAAATTTCAACGTTCTGAGGCTACTCGTTTTTGAGTTATGCGAGATACGTACGTACGTACGTACATACGTTCGTACAGACGCCACGAAAAATTCTCTTCAGAATTAATTTTAAAGCAGTTTTATAATTTTTTTGGAGGAAACGAGTCTTTTATTCTGTCCTTACGTATTGATATCACGTAAAAACATCGTTAAATTGCATTCGATAGCGGTCAAAATGGATATTTTCGTTGAAATATGCTGCCTGAAACTTTTCGCGATTACAATACTTCCTTTTTACTTCGTACAAGGAAGTAAAAACGACATTATCATCTTTCAAACTTTAAACTGCTACAACTTTTCATTTCTTGCATTACAAAATTGCGCATGTTAACCAAATTTAAAGCACACAATAGGCATCACAAAATCTCCTATAAATTCGTAAATGAAAGGTATGAGTTTTTCAGCACCTACTGCACAATCAATGCCATATAGTTTCAGAAAGTGTTAGAAACTTTGCCTTTCCAGTTTGTTCATTATCTGCTTTTAATTTTGTTTTATAAAAACACATAAATACTTTTAAATGTTAAGACAATGATTTATTTATTAACTTAATTTAGTGCTTGTTCATGCGATGCTGGCGTTGTTATACAACAGTTCAATTTTAAAGAAATGGACTGTACTAATTAGTATTTTATTCTACAACCTCAATCACATGCGTGCCATCTTTTCAATCGATGACTTACTACTAACAACAGCAGCAATAAAAAAACTGAGCGAGCGTTTACAGGGTTGTTGTAATGAACATCTGCGTCATGCAAGGTGCCAAGAGAAAAAAGGGACGTAATCTTACAGCTAAATAGTCCTAATGACTTAACATACCCCTCGGCATTGAAGGGTTACTTTAATAATTTCGTGCGATAATACTCATAATAACATACTGTTACAAAATGTACAGGAGCGGTGAGATAGCTTCTCCGCAAAGCAGTTGCAGGGTTGCCACATTTGGCGAGAAATCGCCCATTTGACGACAAAATTGGCGATATGCCATGGACGGATGGAGAACCTTTTGGAACGAATTCTTACCGGTTTAGCCCAGAATGTTCTCGAACACAAGCCGAAAACTATATAAACCCTGCTGGTCCACAGTTAGTTAGAGTGTGCCTCGTCGGGAGGGCGAGTGAGAGTGCCTCGTCGAGAGTGC
Organism: Stegodyphus dumicola; assembly: GCF_044657685.1. Lineage (NCBI taxonomy): Eukaryota > Metazoa > Arthropoda > Arachnida > Araneae > Eresidae > Stegodyphus > Stegodyphus dumicola. The sequence goes on along the minus strand of NC_140774.1, from coordinate 101,309,605 downwards.
GAGATAGTCAGTATCACAAGCGTCTATGTACAGCAGGGTCACAGCGCGGCGCGCATGCGCAATATGATCTGCGACCAATATGAGGGTTGTACCAGTTTGGCGATGATTTTGTTCATCTTCACAAAAGTCACAAAGCGGTATGTTGGCGGTGAATTTCGCGTATATCATAGCAAAAGAATGAACTTAAAACATCTGAAGTTAAAAGTAAATTGGAGTCAGAGCAAGACTATTCCTCAACAATATTAAAAATTGCATCCTTGCAAAGGGGTTAAACATAAAATCTAAACAATTCAAAACAAAAAATGATCATAGTAATACAAAGTCGAAAACTAAAAATGAAAAAAGGGAAAATATATACAAGATAATAATAATATAAAAATTAATCTTCCTTTATTGAAACTCCAATTCAGAACTCATCAGGACAATTTTTGTCTTGTCATCAACTATCTGTGAATTTTTTCTGATATTAATATAAATTTTTCTTTCTCGTAAGTTGATTTCTTTGGATTTCATTTTTGAAAATAAATAAATAAATAAAATAAAAATATTGTGTTATTTTATAAGAAAAGTAGCACAAGAGTTGCCTTTCTCCTTTCTTAATTGAAAAGATTTATTTTCAGCTGCTGCTTCATGCATAATTTCTTCTCTAATCCGTTTTATTGCATATTTTCCTGCTCTTAATTAATAGCATTCTTTACATTGCTTAATATTTATATAATGATCTAATTTTAGGAGTTATATTCTGCAAGCATCATAAACCTCTTTACATATGTGATTTGGAGAGGGTGGGAAAATTTGAAAGTTTTCTCTTTTGATGTGTATAAAAGCAATTTAAAATGAAACAAATCCTGTTGAAAATAGTAAATATTATTAACAGGTAAACAATTGGGAATGGCTTTGTATTTGAGATAAAGCATAGATAATTGTAACTGTAGTAACATTTTGTAAAATTGGAGCACATGAAATCTTCTGATACAAAAGTTTTCTCAAGAGCTTTGTGATAATACACAGGAAGCTGTATCAGATTTGATCGTTATGAATTGCACACATATGAGTGAAAAATAATGTGTATTACAGTTACATATTTCTTAAAATCATTTTGAATTATTTACTGTTTCCCATATTTAAACATGTAAATCATAATTATAAATAGAATATGTAATTGTATGTGCATCATTTATAAAAATGTAAAATCACACGAGGGAAAAAATCCTTAAGTGTGCTAAAGCTACATTGGTATGGGTTGAATATAAAAGCTCATTATGTACATGTTATATACATTTTAAATATAGTCCTCACTTATTAATTATCTACACATCAATGATGTTTAAAATATTAATAATTATATTTTGTTGATCACATAGTTTTTTTTTTTTTTTTTTTTCAACTATTATTGTAATAGACATTTATATAATGAAAGACTTTCTTAAAAGAAAAGTGGTAAAGTTTCCTTCCTTCACTCTAATTTAAAAAGATTTGTGTAGCTGATTTGTTTCATTCCTATTTTTTAATTACAAATTTTTTTACATGATTGTGTACAGATTATGTGATAATTTTAAAAGTTATATTCCTTTAAGAAGTAAGATTGGATTATTTGAATTGGGAAAGCACAAAAATGCTGTTCACCTAAATAACAGAAGAATACAAGAGGGATGAACACTAATTGGAATTATGATTTCACTTAAAACTGAGAGGTACCGAGTTCTGATAGGCTCCAATTTTAAATCTTACGTACTCTTATACTCAGCAGGTTCTATTAATGTAAATGAATGCCATATGTGAAAAATGATACAGCAATCTTCAGTAAGTTACGAGACTTTCTTGGATCACCCGTAAGATGACAAACTATAAATTACAGTTCATATGCTAACACCAGTTTAAACAGAATTTTTTGTTCTTATTCAGAAAATACAGTTAAATAAACTATATGTGAACATAAAATTATTGTGAGATTTATTCAGAATGATTTTAAACAAATAAAGAAATTCAGCCCAATTTTACTGCAGTTTTCTGTTGTTGCTGAAAGTTCCATTGCTACTAATTAGCAATAACAACAGTTACTTCATATAAGTGGAATACGTTGTGACAAAATTTTGTTTTACGTGGCAGTACATTAAACAGCTTTACAGCAGCTCTGAACATGAGTATTTCTTAATTTCTAAATCGGTAAATGTAAAAGTTTGAAGTATAATGTGAGGTTTTTCCCAATTTATATTATTACGTTAACTGTATAAGTTCCTAAGTTTTCTCTTTGTAATGGATATCCATGAAAATTAATAATGTTCCATAATGAAATTGCATTAAGTATGTTTTGCATTTGTATTATATTGTTATCATTCATAAGGGTTCTATGAGTAACACTACAATTTTGAAGTTGAATCGGCATCTTGTGGGTCATTTTTAACATTAAATTGTTAACTGAAATAAACAGGCTATGCATTTTGATACCATGATGTAATTTTTTGTGGCAAAGACCTTGAAAAACTAACTTATACATTCATTCGAAATAAAAATTCCCTAGTTACAATCCCATGTTTTAATTTATTATAGCACCAAGTTTTTCTCCACAAATTTTTAAGGCAAAGCATATTTATTTCGTTTTTATCTGATTATATTTCTCAGTTTGGCCATTACTCCCTATGTCACGTTATTAATATTATATCTTATTAAATCTTTTTTTATTTATACAAATTCAATATCTTTCACTTATGATGCATGAATGTACCAGATACAAAGGTGCATTTTGTCTTTCGAATGGTTTTCTTTTTTCAATAGCAATGTTCAAAATACGATTTGGTTTAGAATCGGCAGATTTTTGGACGACAAAGAGTCACTCATAATTATTATAAATTAAACATGCTAATTCACAGTTCCACTTTCAGTCGGATGACTTCCTAACTAAAATCGATCAACACAATGCCAAATTGGCGAGAAACGTCGCCAGTCTGGAGTAATTCCAGCAGCAGGGGAAGACGCAACACCTCCTAGAACTAACCTAGAACTGAGTTAATTCTAGGAGGTGTTGGCAGACGGCGGTCATAGAAGCGGCGGCTCATAATGCGCATTCTCGCCGCATCGTGACCTGCTGGCCGTAGACGCTTGTGTCAGTATCGAGTTGGTATCTCGTCTAGCGAGTTAATCCTTGCGGAGTCAATCGAGTTGACAGCCGGGCAGCGAGTGCCGAGTGGGTCGTCGAGTTCACCGAAGGAGTCTGTCTGTTAGTGTATCGCGGTTAGTGCATCGTCGAGAGAGCGTGTTGAGCTCCGGGAACGACTGAACCGAAGAGTCGGGAACTGTGCTCTGAGTGTCGTCGAGTGCATCGCGAGTTGTAGCGTGGAGAGTCTCGAAAGTACGTGGAGTTCCGAGAACGACCAAGCAGAGTCGGGAGCTGTACTCTAATGCTTTGCCGTGAAGCTGTCTCTACCGTGATAGCCTGATAACCTGGAGGCTGTTCCACTGATGGTGTCAGCGTGTTTATAGTAGTTCACTGACGACTGTAAACTTGTTTTGGAGCTGTCCTGACAATACTGGCCAATAAAGTGTGTTTCGATACTTCATCAAGTAGTGTTGTCGTTATTCACTCCAAATCTACAAACCCCTTACGAACGCAAAGGAACAAAATAACGTAACAACTAGTGTCAGAAAAAGAAAAACATAACAATACAAAATTGTACAATTACAACCTTATACAATAAAGCAATACGAATAACATATCTTAATTCAATAGAATAATATTCAATTTTCAATACAAAATATTTTACACAATACAAGTTACAATACAAGTTTTATAATAATAAGCTAACACAATTAACTTAGGAAGCTTCTTCGTGGGGTAAATTGAAATTTTTGTAATTCCACGCTTAATGATGTCTTTTGCTGCATGTATTTCTACTACTCTAACCGTCAACTCCAGGAAAACGTCTTGTAATGCGCCCTAACGCCCATCTACTGACAGGAAGCTCATCCTCCTTAACTAGTACTAGCATACCTATTTTAATATTCGTTTGTTCTACCTTCCATTTTGAACGCTGTTGTAGTGTGTTTAAATAGTCCCTATGCCAACGATTCCACATCAATTGGACAAACCTGGTAGTTCGTTTCCATCTTGAGAGTCTGTTTTCAGGTCGGGTTCTACTATAGCATTCAAGGGTCTTCCAATGAGAAAATGGCCTGGTGTTAAGGCCTCTGAATCATTTACACCGGAAGATAAGGGAGTAATAGGGCGAGAATTTAAAACAGACTCTATCTGAATTACTACAGTTAATAACTCCTGGAAAGTCATCCTTGCATTACCTACTGTTAAGTTAGAATACAGCGCCACCTATTGGATAAGGAGAGAAACGCTCACTTGGCCATCTGGATGCCAAATCACATGCCAAAGCATGTATTAGAACTGAATTTAGTTAATTACTGTCAATAAATTTATTTGGTTCATTGCTATACAGTCCACTCATTAGTTTAGAATCATAGTACATGGTCATAGTAGCCGTAGAAATGAACAAAATGCTGGCATGAGATAGAAATAAAACTTCGTTAAAAGCGAAACTAACTAGGTTAGAAAATGTAGTGAAGGAATATAATGATAGTTCGAATAAGAACGAAATTCAAATAAAGTATAAATCCCTTCAAAGCATTCCAATGGATATTAGAAACTTAAGGAATAGATTTTTCGAAAGCGTTGATGAAAAAAGATGTCACAGCCATCGATGAAGAAATCGCCGAAATGGAACAAAGAACGGAAGTTCTAGAGGTAAGAATTATGGAAATTCTATCATCTATCGCTCATTCTGAACATGAAAATGATTCTAATAAATTTGATTCTAAAGTATAAGTACGTTTGCCAGAATTACCAATTCCTAAATTTTCTGGTAGCCGTAGAAATGAACAAAATGCTGGCATGAGATAGAAATAAAACTTCGTTAAAAGCGAAACTAACTAGGTTAGAAAATGTAGTGAAGGAATATGATGATAGTTCGAATAAGAACGAAATTCAAATAAAGTATAAATCCCTTCAAAGCATTCCAATGGATATTAGAAACTTAAGGAATAGATTTTTCGAAAGCGTTGATGAAAAAAGATGTCACAGCCATCGATGAAGAAATCGCCGAAATGGAACAAAGAACGGAAGTTCTAGAGGTAAGAATTATGGAAATTCTATCATCTATCGCTCATTCTGAACATGAAAATGATTCTAATAAATTTGATTCTAAAGTATAAGTACGTTTGCCAGAATTACCAATTCCTAAATTTTCTGGTAAATATAGCGAATGGAATAGTTTTAAGCTTCAATTCGAAAACATCATAGCAAATAACACGCAATTAACAGAAGTTCAGAAACTCTACTATTTAAAGGCTGCATTAACTGATGAAGCAAAAAATCTTGAAACTGTTGATGATATTTTTAATTCTCTATTTAAAGCTCTTCAAGATAGGTATGAAAATAAAAGAATATTAATTGAGACCCATATAAAGTCAATAATGGATTTACGTACTTTAACATTCGAATCGTCTAAAGGAGTAAGATATGTAATAGCTAATGTTACTAAAAACGTTAGGGCTTTGAATGTTTTAAAATATGAGAAAAATAATTTATCCGACATTCTGTTATTAAATATAGTACTTCAGAAACTAGATTTTGAAACGCGCAAACAATTTGAACTAAGCATTAATGCTACGGAAATTCCTACGTTTGATGAATTAATTTCGTTTTTAGAGAAAAGATGTCAGTTATTGGATAACATTAACCGTAGTACTAATAAAATGAAATATCCGTTAGAAAAAAGTTTGAAATAAAAGGCTCTGATGGCTAAAACCGATAGTGTTTCGATTTATGTTATATGTAAAAATAATAATCATCCACTGCATAAATGTAATTCATTTTTTGAAATTAAATCCAAATCAAAGATATGAAATAGTTAAAAACCATAAATTGTGTTTAAACTGTCTCAGTAAGGAACATTTAATCGCAAAATGCGATTCTAAGTTCAGATGTTCAGAATACCATAAAAAACATTATTCATTAATCCATCGCCTGCTCAGAAATGGCGCCATCGAACAAAAGTTAGACAAAACAAAAAACGGAAGCAGCGAGTGACGAAATTATAAACAAGAATGCAGATGTATCTAATAAAAATCAATCAAGTTGTCTTTTGACACGAAGAAAAATGTGTTATTAGCGACAGCAATAGTATATATTTGCAATTCAGAAGGAAAAAGAATTCCACTTCCGCAGTACTTGATAACGGCAGCATGAGTTGTTTCCTATGTGAAGGAGTTGCTAATTTGTTAAATATAAAGAAAGAAAGAATTTATGCATCTGTATCCGGAATTAATGAGAACGTTATAAATATTAATTATCAACCAGATGTACAGATTTCGAATAAGGATTTAACATATGTAAGATCAGTTAATTGTTTGGTTATTTCTAAAATAACCAATGTAACTCCATCAAGGAGTTTAGACGTGCGGTCATTAAATATTCCCGTTGATATTGAATTAGTAGATCCGCATTTTGGAATACCTAACAAAATAGATATGTTAATAGGAGCCGAATTGTTCTTTGAGATTTTGAAACAAAGAAAATTTCAATTAGAAAATCAACCGTTGATATTCCAAGAAACAGTTTTTGGATATATCGCGTCTGGTGCATGCAAGAGTAACTCAGAAGTAAATTATTGTGGTTTAGTTCTAAATAGTGAAGAAAGAGTTGAAGAAATTTTGCAAAGATTTTGGGAAGCTGAATCCATTGAAAATATCGAGGATGCTTTGAGTGAAGAAGAAAAATACTGTGAAGAATATTTCAGGCATACTCACTATAGACAAAATGATGGAAGATATGTAGTTCAGTTACCCATAAGGGAAGGAGTAGAATTAGGAGAATCGGAAACGCTGGCTGAGAAAAGATTGCATCAAGTGTGGAATCAACTAGAAAGCGATTCGAATATGAAACCATTATATAAGAATTTTATCAAGGAATATAAGGATCTAAATCACATGGAAGAAGTTCAAGAAATTGAAACATCGACATGCAATTATCTTAGTCATCATGGAGTTTATCAGCTAGAGAAAGCCTCTACCAATCTTCGCGTTGTGTTTAATGCATCAGCGGCTACTAGCAATGGAAAATCACTTAATTCAATATTAATGAAAGGGCGAATACCTCAAGAATATTTATTTTCTGTTATTATTAGATTTCGAAAATACAACTATGCATTAGGAGCTGATGTTCAGAAGATGTACAGAGAAATACTTATTGAACCGTCTCAACGAAAGCTGCAGTTGATCTTGTGGAAAGAATCGGTTGGCAGTCCTGTGCAGACTTATTGTCTAAGGACTGTAACATACGGAACAGCAAGTGCACCATTCCTTGCAACAAGGGTCCTGAAGCAGTTAGCAATGGATGAAGCAACTGACTTTCCTCATGCCCCAAGAGCCATACTGAAGGACTGTTATGTGGACGACATTATCACTGGAGCTAATACGCTGCAAGAAGGCAAGGAGTTGCAGACACAGTTAACCTGTCTTCTAGAACGTGGTGGAATGCAGTTACACAAATGGTGTTCAAATAATCCAGAATTATTGAAGAATAAAGAAAGTGCAACTCAGGATTACTCTTTTCAAGTTACGGATAAGCCTCAGATTACAAAGGCCTTAGGAATGTCATGGAATACGTCTACAGACTGTTTTTCTTACGATTTAAAGATACTTGACATTGAAGAAACAGGAACGAAAAAGAGATGTATTATCAACAATAGGTCGCCTCTTTGATTCGTTAGGTTTAAATGGACCTGTTACGACAAAAGCTAAAATATTTCTACGAAACCTCTGGCTTCTAAAATTAAATTGGAATACAACTTTTCCTAAAAATTACTTTGAAGAATGGAAGGAATCTCTGCATTGTCTAAAAATAGTCAACGATTATGGCATCCCTAGATTTGTTCTAACCAATGGATTACAGAACATAGAAATTATAGGATTCTGTGAGGCTAGTCAGAAAGCCTATGGTGCTGCAATTTATGTGAAATGTATGTTATTTTCGAATGAATGTTCATCAAGACTTCTGTGCAGCAAGTCTCGCGTGTCACCTCTGAAGTCAATTACCATTCCTCGTTTGGAACTTTGTGGCGCAGTTCTGTTGGTAAAACTAATGAAAAGTATATTAGAGGCCATTCAGCTGCCTATAGTCAAGTTGTATTACTTCACTGATTTGTCAATATTGTTATCATGGATTAAGAAGGAACTTTATCAACTACCCAAGCAGCACCGGAACGTTCCGAAAACGTTCAGAGTCCGTGTCATACCGTTCTATAACGGTGTTAGGTGTATTTAGAACGTTCTACATAACGTGCTAAAGTGGTGCGTGTAACAACCGTGTATTTAATACGTACATTTCGACGTACAACAATCGTGTTTTTTGAAACGTTCCCAGATTGAGTTATAAAATACGTTCGACATAACGTGCTAAAGTTGTTTATGTTAGAACCGTGTTCTTAGGACGTACATTTCAACGTAAAATACTGGTACTTTCCGAAACGTTCTCAACATGTGCTAGAAAATACGTTCTAAACGACGTGCTAAAGCGGTGCGTATTATAACCGTGTTCTTAGGACGTATATTTCAACGTACAACACTAGTACTTTTCGAAACGTTCTCAACATGTGCTAGAAAATACGTTCTAAACGACGTGCTAAAGCGGTGCGTATTATAACCGTGTTATTAAAATGAACATTTCAACGTACAATCCTGGTACATTTCGAAACGTTCTCAACATGTACTAGGAGAAACGTTCTAAATTACGTGCTAAAACGGTGCGTATTATAACCGTGTTTTTAGGACGTATATTTCAACGTACAACACTGGTACTTTTCGAAACGTTCTCAACATGAGCTAGAAAATACGTTCTAAACGACGTGCTAAAGCGGTGCGTATTATAGCCGTCTTATTAAAACGCACATTTCAACGTACAATCCTGGTACATTTCGAAACGTTCTCAACATGTACTGGGAAAAACGTTCTAAATTACGTGCTAAAACGATGCGTATTATAACTGTGTTTTTAGGATGTATATTTCAACGTACATTCTGGTACTTTTCGAAACGTTCTCAACATGTGCTATGAAAAACGTTCTAAACGACGTGCTAAAGAGGTGCGTATTATAACAGTGTTCTCAGAACACATATTTCAACGTACAACACTTATACTTTTTGGAACGTTCTGATCATGTGCTAAAGTACGTTCTACAGGACGTGGTAAAGCTGTGCGTATTATAACCGTGTTCTTCGGACATGCATTTTAAAGTACAACACTAGTTTTTTCGAAACGTTCCCAGACATACTATAAAGTACGTTCTGAATGATGTGCTGAAGAAGTGTGTGTTACAACTATATTCTTATAAAGTACATTTAGACATACAATACTGGTATTTTTCAAAACGTTCTCAGCATGTGCTATAGGCCCCCAGCGGCCGAGTGGTAAACTCGCTGGATACTGGTAGTTCGGTCCGAGGTTCGATTCCCGCGAACGGGCTGGCTGCATGGGCGCTTTCGTGGTTTTCCCCATGTGTAACGTGTATACGAGCCAATTTCCCTTAGGAAGCCCTCCAGGAAGGCATCTCCCTTCCGTGTAGTGCCTAAGATCGAAGCACGTTAATTAAAAAAAAATGTGGTATAAATTATTTTATACATGACACGCTAAAGCTAATTACACCGTGTTTCTTAAGATGTTCTTTTCAGAGCATCCATTGGTAATTTTCGGATGGCTCATTGCATGCTATCAAGCGCATTCTACATGACGTGCTTGTTACACCTGTATTTTTCTGTACATTTTAATATATAAAACTGCCGTGTTGTACCATGTTCTTCGTTAAAACATTTGGAGCGTGTGCTATAAAGTACATGCTACTCACATTACAATTATACTAATTACCTAGGTTTCAGGCAACCGTCAAATTATTCATTTTCCATAAATACTTCAATATCTTTTATTTTGCCGCAGTATTAGTATAGAAAACATTTTCATTAAATATGTTCTGTAAAGACAGTTCGTAAGGCTTGTATTTCAAAAATAGATAAAATAATGTTACTTAAAAACTGTATTCTGCTTATTAAATGTAAGTTATTTAGAATTTCAAAAAAATATTTAAAAGTTCCTGCATATTTTTCAGATGAAATTATGTCGATTTTTTTTTTTTTTTTCCATTTCGCATTAATCATTTGTGTTTGCAGTACATTCATGAAACGTGTCATGAACTTTCTACTAGAACAACCATGTGAATACTATGTAGCTTTCTATGTGCAATATTGGTATCTTCCATAACATTTGGACATGGGCTAAAAAAACTACATGTTATTCGCGTTACAAATGCGATTGTACATATTTAGAATAGCAACAGAATTATGATGATGTTAGGACACGTTTGCGAGCGTGCTAATTTTTTTCCCTAAAATGCACGAATTATTCGTATTGTAGGTGTTAAATGTCGTTGGTGATGAACTGTTTCTTTCAAGTGAAAGAACAGAAAAGTCACTTAATGATTTTTATTTAAGAAAATTGTTTTATAAATTTTATTAATTTTACAAACATGTAAACACGGATACAATAATAATAATAATAATAAAGGATACAAATTTGGGGCGACATAATCCGCTTTTTTGCTTGAACTTTTTCCATGTTTCTCACCGCCTAAAACAGGCGTCATAAAGAGGATATTTGTTAGGCACACAGACCAAAATCTCTCGCGAACCCCCACCTTCACATATTGCAACAATCTATGATATTGTACAAGATTTATAATAAAGCAGAGTGATACTATAGAAAATTTAGGATAAAAATGACTCAATGGAAAATCAAACTTATTTTCGAGCGCATGTAAAATAATTAACAACACATGGACCCGAACTCTTTAATTAATTACTTAAGGGGCTTCGAGGGCCCTAAGTAATTGATATGCGCGTTACCGAATATCAGTTATAGTGAGAACTGAAAAGTGCATGACATCAGTAGAAGACTACTAGATAACAAGCATTAGTAAATGCCAATAATCTTATCTAGTAATACGTTAATGCTTAATTGCTTTTCTTTGGAAGAAATGAAAAGGCCTTGGGATTATTGCAAGATTCGGATACCTAAATACGCCACAAATGGAATCCCTTCTGAGTGATCACCAAATGAGTCATTTGTCCCCTATTACGTTTTTACAGAAAAATTAAAAATTGAAAATTAGGCAGCATAAGAAATTTATGAATTCAAAATATCTTGATATTTTACACTTGTTATCCATTTTCATAGACATGAAAAAAGAAGAGTATGAAAAAAATAGTTTTTTCAACAGCATTTTAATTTCATACTCTATATATTTGTTGCTTTAATTTTTTCCCTGTTTAAAAACTCTGCGAATTGAGAAAATTTAATCCTGTTATTTTTCGCAAATTTAAATAATTTAATCATTATTCGGAAGATCACATATATGAAGCTGAAATTTATCAATGATTTTTAATCACATGCGAGAAATTTATGTATATCTGCATCGAAACTGTTACGAATATTATTAAGCTGTAGATTTTCAAATGAATTTATATAGTTCCTTTTATATAAATTTGTCCTTTATTCATATCAACTTTTAACTTGGAATTTGATTTCCTGTATGAAAATCATGTCGTCCAATTAACTAGAAGCTATTTACATATTATTTCTGATATTTAGCAAAATATTCGTTGTTTTAATGAAAAGCAAATTTTATTTGCATTGCTGATCTATTGACAATAACATGTAAACAAAGTATTCTTGAAAACGCTTAACTTCTTGAACAATCGTGCGTGCAAAGCTTATGCACATTCGGTAAACATGGAAAATAATATTTTACTTTACTTCCAAAAGTTTTTTCGCAGAAGTCTATGAGCAAATGTTTTTGATTTCCTTAAAATTTTTACCCTGTGACTATGACTCATTCTCGAGGATTCAAAGTTTTACACCGAACTTGGATGAAAGGCCTCAGGTTCCCGCTGCTTTTGACCATTCTCAAACTAGCTTTCAAGACATCGTGGGGCGCCAAGTGCCTCGCCTGTGGCCACGTCTGTTAACAATAAAACTGATCTTTCTGGTTACCGACCGCATTATTTCCTTTTCACGGGATACAATAATGTTTACGTCCATTCCCAAAATGCCAATATAAAACAGCAATTGGAACGTTTCAAGATATTCGATGATTAAGAACTTTAGGCTTTCGTTATAACACTGTGAAGTTCATTAATTCCAGATTTCTACAACTTTTCAATTAAATCTAAAAGTGCATTTTATTTCCCTTTATAACTATATCCTTTCAGTACTTACTCTTATTATTATTATCATCATCAAAGAACCGTTTTTTGTATACTGTTTATAAGGAACAGAAAATGTTTTACATTTCACTTAGCACTGTTATCTCTGATGAAACAAAACTTAGTATCTACAAAATTTATTCACTTGTAGAGCAATAATCACATTTAGCCTACAAATAAAAGATTTAAAGAACTACCCAGATTTTTCAATTCAGAATTTAATATCTAGTACCAAGTACTTTAGAACTCTGACTATTTGGAGTTATAAAATACTTGTTTCGTATCCGTAATTAGTTCAACAATGTAAATAAATATTTTCTACATGCGCTAATCCAAACGTTAATTATGAAACAGAATATGCTCTTATTCAAGAATAATTTTATTTTAAATATGTGCATACTGCTCTACTTAGCGATGAAAATTTCAAATGAAGCAACACAAAGCGAGTTATGTGTTTCTTCAACAAAAGAAAAATAGCTTTCTGGCAACATGGTGGTTAAAAAGAAGATTTTTCTCTAATAAAACTGGCTAAAATAACGCTGATTATTGTTTAGAAACCAAACCTATATGTTCAAATATTTGATTACTATTATATAAATGTTCACGTAGAATTAATTAAAATTTACCATAAAATATTTTAAGAATATTTATTGTTAAAATATCCACATAAAATTATCGCCCCCCCCCCCAAAAAAAAAAAAAAGAAAGAAAGAAAAGAGAAGAAAAACTTAACTTAAATGGTGCAGTGTAATAAAATCTATAAAGACTTTATATTTTTAATAAGCGTGCACATATAAAATTTCAAATACACTCAAAAAATCCTTTTGCGACTACAGTATTTTAAATTGTTGCATACAATACGTCTGCATGCATATAACAGCATTCGAAATCTGTTAAAAATTTGTATATCTTCTTTTGTAATAAAAAAATTATGAGATTTTCATAAAAATTGCAATCTGATCCTGCAATATCCAACTTAATAGCTAATATGAGTTTAAACTGAAGGCATTCTGTACCATTTAAATTATACATGGCCATAAAAATTTTAGCTTAAATGACATACGGTGCATTTAAATGATGTGTATAAGCATAAAAACTTTTTATTAAGAGGGAAATTTATTATTTTCATAGTTATATGAAGCTAATGATCGTTATAACGTCATTTCGCATCCTTAGAAAATGTTTTTGAGTATCAACGGTATATGAAATATAAACCAAATAATTCAATTGAAAATAAAATTCAAAATAAAAATTGCACAATGTTATGGAAATAATGTTTAAAAAATATTATTCGTTTGTTCTATATTGCACGCTAGACGTAATTAACGTCAAAAAAAGTTGAATGTGATTTTAAGAGTGATGATGTGCGTTCTACATTCTAGCATTATTTCGATATTTTGAAACTGTTACGTATCATGGAAAAATGTTCGCTGAATTACAATTTTATTTATTACCTGATCTTTGGATACCTTGCAAATTGCCGTGTAGAGTCATATATGATGATGGAAAACATGGAAGGTAAAACATAGTCGGACACATGCATGAATTTTTCAGGAAAACACAGAAACTCGTTATATCTTGTTATGCTCATAGCAGGAATGAATTGCACTATTTATTTATTCGTAAAAGCAGGGATTTTTAATTTTATTTTCTGCATCTATGTAGCGCGAAAAATTCTGATAGTCATGTACAATTCACGCTGAAAACAATCTGCGAAACTAATTGAGAAATGAGAACTGAAAGCTGTAGTCTCAAATTCCGGGCATTCGTAACTTAATACATTCTTAGGAATGGCCAGTCTTCATCAGTTATTTAGCCATTCCATCACCGAGAACTTTACTGTGAGTGCGACCGATCTTCTGCCGTGAGAAAGGGAAAAGTTTCGTCGCAGTTTTGATGGAGAACACTCCGAGGGACTCTCACCTCTCTTTCCTAGCCAGCAAAACACTCGAGAAGACTTCCGACTCGTCAGTCTTATAAATGCTTCTTTAGAACTGGTAAGTAAGAACTTAAAAATATAATATATATTTTAAAATATTTTAAGGAAAATTTTAAAAGAATTTCCATATGTTTCTGTGAGACATCTAGTTAAATAAATTGCAGTGTTTAGATTTTATTTATCTCTTACGATCTGGTCTAATACTTATTTTCATTGCAATAGAGTTAATAAAATAATTCAGCAGAAAGGTTTGCAATTAGAAATCGCAATTTACAGGAAGAAAGTGCCGCATATGAAGAGTTCTTTTACTATGCTTCTATTCTATTTGGCTATGGAAAACAACGTAATTTTGAAAATTGTTGATGCACAAAATATATTTCATAAGTAACTTCAATTTTTAATTTCAGAATAATAGGATGAAGGGTAATAAATTAGGTGATAATCTAAACATACTATAGAAATTGCAACTTAAAAGAGAAACCCCGTTAAGGGGCCCTATGATCCAGCTTGCGAGGACTACCAAAATTACTTAAACCGACCCTAACGATACGATATGTTTTACCTAATTGTGGAGAACAGTTTTTCCTGCTATTCTGTTTACATTATAAGATTTTTTCGCCCTTCTTTCCGCATACCATCGTAGTGTAACTGCAAGCACGCTAATACGTATTCGGAGGATTCGGAATTCGAATCCTGGTGAGAGTACTGCGGATTTCTTGTTTCGTGAGTTCTAAAAAGCTTTACAAGGGGCGTCCGAAATAAAAGATGGTAGACAACAATTCGTCACTACCAGGATTTTTCGACTGAGCCACCTCATACTAATAAGTCACCCTAAAAGAGAAAGTATATAAGACTTCTTTTCCTCACGTGTTTCATGTTTCCTGGATCGATTTAACCTAATGATGCTACGATATCGTAACTGATCCTGCTATTCTGTTACTTATATAATCGACTCAAAAATAGTAACCAATGACACAAATAACAGGATCATGTTCCGAAATGTAAAGCAGGCGTTATTCACGGTAGTGTCAGTAACGTTTTACAAGAACGTTCTGAATTATGCCTATCTGTTACACCTTTTATCCGTATAATCGCACGTCAATTACCGGTATTAACAGTTTCCATTACATGTAAAGACAGTATAAAAGTGTCTCATAGACGGTAAAGTGGTTAGGGAAGCCTACTACGATACCGAAGGTCCCGGGTTCGAATCTCGGAGAAGACATGAACGTTTGTAAATATATAGTGTTGGTGCGGCATGGCGGCACTCTAAATATGCGGCGACCCGAAAGTCATTTCGTGGGGATTTGTGGAAGGGGAGAGGAGTGGGATATCCCCGGGATGCTCTCTCTCAAAATTTGGGGTGGAAAATAGAAGTCCAACCTCTCTTCGGAATAAGCTCTGGCAACCATTGTTCCATGTAATATGGACACGACAACAGCAACAAAGTATAAAAGTTTACGTAGTAGAGCACATTAAAACGTGTCACATGGACAGTGTATGTTCATGAAGTGTATCTTTTTTATATGTTTAAGTATGATATTCATAAATGTCTCTTAAGAATAGTTTAATATACATAAATCAAATACGTATGTGCATTTATGGATTCTTTGAAATACTAATGTTACCTTAAATATCATTATGATGTAATAAATAAAGATGTATGCTTTTTAATATTTCACAATGCATTTAAAAAGAAAGCTAAGAAAAAGGATGCTTTCTCGTTAAGCATTCAGATGCAGAATTCAAAAACACACACGAACATGCCCAATAAATAAATAAATAAAATTAAATTCGGAAAAGGACACTCTAATATTTCTGTGTTAATGGATTTAAATTTCCTACTACCTTGCAATCATGAAGATCAGCTTAATTTCCAGATATATTGGACAAATTTCAAAATATTCGAATATACTTTTTAACCAACTTTTGTTTACTATCAGATATAAAATATTTCATCATAGTCGTACTATGGTACGTTGATTTTTCTATGATAATTTTTCTAAAATTATAAAAACATTTGTTGATGTCGACGAGAATACGAAAATATGTTGGTTTTCTGCCATAATTATCTGAGTAAATTTTGAAATTAAAGTAACTTTTGCAATGTGTGGAACTTACATCACTTGCAAGGAAAGCTGCTAGTTAAATTCTCGACTTAATGAAAAATTTTAAAATTAACGCCTCCGTTTTTGATTAACTATTAAACTATTACCGTATAAAAACACTATAAAAGCCAAAACGTCTCTGCAGTGAATGTGTTGTAAATTGTAAAGTGCCTAGTAAAACATTTTTAATTTTTGGTCGATGGATTAATCAAAACAAAATGTTTTTTGTACGTTTACTTTTTTATCATCTCACTTGACTTATGGATCTGCACACAGTAGACTTTAGGCTGGAGCTCTTTCCGCTTCTCCATATGTTGTCCCACAGCACTATTTCTCTCAAGGACGAAATCACTTTTTTTCCCTCGAAGTACTCTCCCTCAAAGTATGCCCTGCGGTCCAAAAAACGTATGTAACCAATCAAATCCTGAAATTACTGACGTCCGGCTGACTCTGACCTCAGTCATTCTTAAAGAAGAAGGATTCGAAAGACCGGGGTTTGAGGTCATCAAGAACACCGCTAAAATTATTCCAGATCGAAGGGAAGTATTGATGTCTTTGTTTTATCCGCTCTACTAAAAGTGTAAGTATGCATATTTTCACATTTTTAATCGTATTTTTAATAATGAAAGTTTGCTAAAATTGTTTTGTATATGTCTAAAATCTTCCAAATGCAATAATCATGTTGATCTCAAACTTATCATAGCTCCCAACTCAAGTTTTCAACTCAGTCTCAGTTTTTCATCACATCTCAAGGTAAATTACCGAATCTCTAGATTTTAAAGTCTCGAAATTTAAATCTTTACTAAAGAAAATTTTTCCCAGCAAAAAAAAAAAAAAAAAAAAAAAAAAAAAAAAAAACGAAATTTATCAAAATAATGAAATTTTTAATTAGGCGAATTGTATTCGTCCACCTGTAATGATTTTCATAATAATTTTTCTTGTTAAACTTTATTTCACAAAACTGTATTTTTTTATTAATTTTATTGACCTTAATAAATTTTTCTTATCGGATTTCGTTTAATCTGAGTTGTTTTAATCTGCTGTAGACATCAGTAGATTTTTATGTGAAGATTTAGGCAATGTTTAATTAGTTAATTTTCGTGTTTAATTTTGTTTACTTTAGTACCTGGCATATTACTAATTTTATCTAGTGTTATTATGTATGTTAATTATTAATTTCACATGCATCATATATTTAAAAATACTTTGATAAATAAAAGCTTTGCTTCACTACTGAAGATTTCCTCAGCATAAAAAAGCGAGGAAATAAAAAAAAAAATGAAATTAGTAAAGAGCATAAATTTTAGACTATCTAATAAAATGCTAATGCATCTTACATCAAAATTGAATTACAAGTACTATAGTAACCTGAACCATCATGCATCATAAACTGAATCAAAGCGAGTTTGGAATTTCTTTGAAATGGTATAACCTCGCAGAGTGAAAAACCTTTCATTTTTCTAGAGCAAACCCGTCTTTAAAGAAAATCTCCCGTCTTTTAAGATTTTCCAAGGCTGGAAACTATAATCTGCATGCATGTACGATTGTGTTTATGGCTTTAGAAATACAATTTTTATACTATTCAAATGTAGTACTGGTATTTTATACACGTACTCTTTTCATTAAATTGTAAAGAAAAATTAAAACACTAAGAGAATTAGATATCTTATATTTACACAAGCAATGAAATAGACATTTTTTATTATTTAGAGTTAAAAACTGAAATTTTGGCTAGTTTTTTTAACTTTTTGATAACTCTTTTAGAGCAGTTTAAGTTCTCCAGCTAAAGCGGCAATAAATAAATAAACAAATAAATAAGTAAAAATTTTAACTGTCAATAAATCACTGGAACTGCACTGGAGCGATGTAAATGAAATATCCTCATCTCACATTGGTCTAAGACATTACGTACCAAGCGAATTTAGTCGTAAACCTAGAATGCTTTAAGAAATACAGAGTTGGAAGGCAACAAAGTTTCATTTATTTCTTTTACACACTAGGCCTGTTGTTATGAATTCAATTTTACCATCTGCTACGTACAACAACTTTCTTTTACTACATGTGGAAATTTTTATTTTAATAAAGCCTTCAGATATTGCTTTCTCTAATGATGCATTTGCAGAAAATGATTTAAGAGCTTTTGTTAAACACAGTATTCGATTACATGGGAAAATATTTATTTAATAATTTATTTAATAATGTATAATGTTCTATCTTTGATTCATTTAATAAATGATGTTCAAATATTTGGGCCTCTTGACACTTTTTGTTGAAAACATTTGAACTTTTTGGAGGAACTGAAAAATATGCTTTGTGCTCTTTCAAAACCTTTGCAGCAGCTTGCACGCAGATATGCTTAACAAACACGTTTTGACGAAGAAAAGGAATCAATAAGCGAAATTAGCAAAATATATCGTTTCAACTCTCAGAATTTAAGATATCTGCTGACACTGGTGATAATTGTTGTTTATTTATAGACAAATCAGTTATTATAATCAAATATCTGTTAGAAAATTCATCGGAAAAAGAAATTGTTTTTTTTACAGATTTAATAAACAAAAAGAATTTTAGTCATCCTTTCAGTTCTCTAAATTTAGGTGTCATTATAATTTCAGAACTATCAATAAATTTAGAATCTACATCAGTGGAATCTGTTAACTGTATATATATGCTACTGGCATATAGGGATTATTATGTTTGTTATCCATTATGTTTTTAATCAGGTGTACTAACAGAGTTTCCCTCAATTAGAAAATTTTAGACTGCCATGGAAAATACAAAATATATTCAGAAAGTCAGGGAGGAATTTTTCCAGAATGTCAGGAAGGTTGAGTTCGTATAAGACAAGCTTTTTAATGTTGATAATTAACTACATATAAAGTAAGATTGCTTCAATTCAGTCTCAGAACATTTACGGATTTATTTCATTACATTCACAGAAAATGGCATTTAGCGTTGTACATTTGCTAATGACCGATGAAGTGGCTGTCGTCTAAGCAAATGAGTGTCAGATGATAAAAAGGGACATGTAACTGGCCTTCGTATAAAGAAAGAAGTCACATGAAAAGAGCAATTCTGGAACACAGAGAACCAGATACATCCTGAGAGAATTTTTATATTGTTGTCGTGGGAGAATATTGTAAGTATTCTACAAATGATTTTTACGTCTGTTTTCCCATATTAATTTAATTGGTAGGAAGTTTTTCGAGAGCATAAAATTGAAATAATTTGTTTTCTGAATTGAAACATTGAAATTTTAAAAAAATGTTTTGATGCGTAGGAAAATGTATTAAGCTTACTTTAATTTTTCTAAACAAATATTATTTATCCTTATTCTGTCTAATTAATTGTGCTCATATTATATCAGCTTATGTTTTAATAGTTTCGCTCCGAAATAAATCATATCTACATTCTTAATTACGGTTCATAGTAAGACTCTAATATTAATATACTTTGCTAGTTTGTGAATTTTAAAACAACCTCTTTAAAAACTTATCCATATATAAAATAATGGATGCTCAAAGGAAGACTGAACGAGAGATTTTAGCCTGTGGATCCATATAAATGTCAAATTCAATTCCATTGAGTGAAGTCATGAATCAGGCTCCAGAATGTTAACACTGTGTTTAAATTTAATTAAAAAACGCCTATCTATATTTTATTTACAAATCTGAATAAAAATATAATTTTCAATAATAAGATTTGAGTTTTCTATAAGAAATGTTAAAGTGATTAACGATTCTAAACAATAAATATGCTGTTGAGTTGAAAGATGAGACTGTATCTAATGAAAAATGTATGCATTTTTGTAGCTAATTATGCTACAGTTGAATTTAAGTCCAAAACCGGCTTTAAAGACATTGAATTTTAGATTCAGGTTCAGACTTTGAAACACCAAAACAGAAGCGAAAGAGGCCATTAACATTCTGATATCAGAATGTTAATTCTTCGGATGATAAATTAAATACAAAAAGAAACAAAACAGAATTACCTCCTACTAAATTAAATTATAGCTAAATAAAAAGAAATCCCTTTTAATTTTTCCTCATGCGGTAGTAAATTAAATTTTACTACACTTTCTTAAGATTCTTTACTTAGTTATATTAATTACAGTAGTAGAAGATGTTTTTAATCATTTATTTCAGTTTTTATTTTTTTTATAATTAAATCGAAATTATATGTTTAATTCCATTATAATAATTTTGCTTGCTGATTATTTTTTCCTTTATCAAAATTAAATTTTATTTTGAAATTTTGCATTTTAACAATTTCACATTATGAACGTTTGTCTATTATAAGATTTTTGAATTCTACATTTTTCTTTTTCTTGGTGGCTTGTGCTTTATGTCACTGTACTTTGTCAAGTTCTTTTTATAAAAAGTTTGTACTTTAGTAGTACTTTTATAGTACATTTTATATAAAAGTTTCTAACTTTCAAATTAACAAAATTTGCTCTTTTCAAAAAAGTGTTGACTTTTTCATATTTTTATATATTGAGTAACTAATTTTGAATCACGTCAAAAATTAACTAGCTATTTAGTCATTTACTTTTATTTTTCAAGAATGTTCATTTCAGAGACACTTAGCGCTATGTTTAATTCCTCAGCATTAACTTTGCTTATTAGCTATTTTTTCACGATCTAAATTAATGAATCTTTTTTTGAATTTCATAAGTTTACTAAGTCCATATTTTCAAAATTTGGCCAGCTTTGCCTTCTCTGCGGTTTTGAATTCCGCATGTGTCTTTTTTTTTTTTTTTTTTTTTTCCGTGTACATTATGTCATTCCTATTTTCCAAGTTATTAATTTTTAAAAACTTTTTAATTTAAAATTAATAAATATGCTTTCACTTATTCTTCAAAATCTTCTAAAGAAGGCGCGTTAAAAAATACTTCAAAAGGCGAGTCCAGTCTATTTTGTCATTTATGTATTCGATTTTGAGTCACGTCGGAGCAAGTGATATCGTGATAAATACTGATTTCAGATACTTGCAATTTTTATCATTATTTTAATTTGCCTCATCGGTTGCTAAATGTATAACACTAGCGAAGACTGGGAGTTCGTCTTGGCTTTCCAGACGAACGGTTTTGTTGCGTAGTTGGTTTTCGTGGTTTTCCCATGAGTAGCATGAATACGAGCCAGTTTTCCTTAGAAATTCCTCCACGAATTCATTCCCTCCCTTAGGCAGATATCACTTGTACACTTCGTTATATTCGAGTATCCTTAAATAATCATTAAATAATTTTTAAACAGTTTTAAATTTTTTGAAAAATTTTAATTTTGAATTAAGGTTTTGGGCTTTTAATTCAAAGGACTCTTTGATTACTTGTACAATTCATCCAGATATAATTTGATTTCTCTGTTTCTAATTCTATTTTCTTTCGGCTGCTCTTTGACAAAGACCGAAGATATTTTTTAATTCTTTAAATTTCATGCGAACTTTGTTTTATTTATGTATTGATTTAATTTTGCTCCAATTTTGTTTTCCATGTTTTTGATTCATTCTTTTGATTTGTGACTTATTGTTACAGAGTTCATCATTTTAGGTTTATATTAACTCCATTTGTTTGAATTCACATGTCTCTCTGTATGTATATATATATGCAAGGAAGAGGAAAGTTCAAAAGCGATTGCTTAAAAGTACATTTGGAAATTAAAATTTTAAAATCAAAAAGTACCCTCCCTTCCAATATTTCACTTAAATGATCTTTGAGACTAAATCGCGATTTCAAAATACATAAAAATCATATTCTAACCATATTCTAATCATATTCAAAAAAATTTCAATGACTTTTTTCAAGGATTGTATATTTTTCTTCAAGTGAATTTAACTAAATTCAAATAGTGACATTACAGAGCGTGTTAATTTTCTATTTCAATCTCGAAAATGATTGCTTTAAACGGCGACCATTTCGAGAGCATTTTGACATAACTGACGATACATGAAATTGAAGCGCAATTTGTTGGCGACGTTTGGTGCTAAAAACAATTCTTGACCAATAATCTTCTACAAAATTAATTTTAGTAAGTGTTATAATTTGTTTGCTATTTCACTTTTAAACTTTGAAAAACCGTCAGTCATTTCTAGGATTAACCCATATTGATTTTTACTTTATATTTATTAATTATATACATATGTATAGATTTATATATATCCGTCGATCTGTTTTTTTATATGTGTTAACTTTTCACGTATCACATCGATAAGATTAGTTTTTAGTGCATTCACACGTTTTCCAACATTGATTCTAACAGTTTTATTTCGCGTGTAGGCTGTTTTTTCACCTTTCCATGTTAATATTTTTTTTTTAAATTACTTCCATGTTAATATTTTAAAAAATACTGCGTTGAACTATTTTATGGAGCCACAGCTTCTGGTAACTTTTTAGCAAGCTCACTAGAATATTTATTCCTATTCATATTTTTGCAGCATTTTGCCCAAAAGAATTTTTAAGAACAAATACGTCTTACGTCAAATTACTTGTTAGCTTTTCAATTTCTATTTCAATTTATATATATATATATATATATATTAATATATATGGCATTGCTTATTAAAAGTTTTTTGTGGTTAAAATTTATCAGATCTATTTTAGTAGAATCTAATGAGTAAGTATTATGTTGCGCTTCTTGTAGTTGTTCTCCATCACAGGTTTAAAATCATAAGCACTCATTAAATGAATCATGAAATAGCTTTAGCACTACTGTTATATTAATAGATGTAATTGTTGCCCCAAAATTTCGCTACTCGGCTTTCCTGAAGTCTATTGCTCTAAAAAAAGAAAAGTCTATAGTAAAATGCTTTATTCAATTTAAAACAAGGGTGCCAAAATTCCTAAATACATATTTGTAGGAATAGAATTGCATATTAAACGTTTTTCTCACTTACACATTTCTCCATTTACGTTGACAAATTTTCATGACTAAATACTACTTCACTTTTTGTTAAGATTATTTCACGTTTAATTAGATACCTGCGCAAATTTAATACAAATAAAGCACATTTAACAACATATAATGACACAATTCTAACTAATCAATGCACTAATCTCTAATATTGAATTGAATTTACATTGTAATTTGATTTTAAATTAATTGTAAATCTCTCATATTAAATTTAATTTTAATTTGAATGAAACACTAGGATAAAAAGTTATTCTGATTACTGAAATGTATTCATATATGCAAAATGTAAATAGCAAATAACATTTCAAATCAAATTTCTCAATTTTATATTTATACTTATTATATGTATAATAAATTTAAAAATATTTAAGGAGTCATTGTAAGATATTTTTGCTTGTGAGTCAAAGTTCTATTTAATTTCCTTAACATTCGTATTAAAATACATATATAGTGTGTACATACATACACACACATATATATATAATAATTTATTTCCTAAACAATATTGATTAATTGATTATATTATCTAAGTTTAATTAAAGTAGAATTATTTTAAAAGAGTATATATATATATGTAAAACATTTATCTTTACATGCATATATGCACATGTAGTTAAATTTTTTATCATAGTTGCACTGTATTCTGTTATATTAATATAAGCATTTCAAGGTGACAGTTTCCATGCTCTTTATTTTCGTTCGTAACATATATGTTGCCATCCTTTCAATGAAATAATTTTTTCTACTCCATGACTGTAACTCATATGAACCTTTAAGTGCGGTGCCGAAATAAAAGGAAAATAGGAAAAACGAATCTCCAGAATCGAAAATCTTTTGCAGCACATGTTACCCTTGTTTACTAGAGAAACTAAATGGGGAAATAGCTACTTGAAAGAAACACAATTCGACATTTTTTGTTTGTAATATTTCATAATTTTATGACCATTTCATTCTTTTCAAATATTTTAACTAGACCAGCATTTCATGATTTAAATAATCATTTTCGTTTCTTTTCTGGCAAGGAAACAAATTTCATTTTTTTATTGTTTATAATGCTATCTGAGAATGTCAAAAAATGAGGTATTTGTATTGCAAACCTCAAAATCTTTAACAAAAAATATCTGTTAAAAAATACTTTTTCTTAATTCCATTACATTTTTAGTTCCCGTTTTCTAAATAACAGTTCAATTTGCAATTATCTAATTTTTGAAAAATTGAAATTTATCTAAAATTTTGATTTTTTTTAAATCAACTCTAACGGCGAAATCTCAAATTGAAGCATTATTCAATAGTACTATTTCAAGATAACATAATTTTACATTAAACCGACCACATAGGATGAAACAGCATCGCTTTTATTAAAGTTTGAGAAAATTTATTATTTCTTGATTATTTAGTTTAAAAAATATATATTTTTTTATTCTTTTAGGTGCTTTCAAAGAAAATCGGGCCACCAGAGAGGTACCTTGCAATATTATTGAACATATTATAAAAGACTGGTTGAAAAGTGTTTCATTTAGAGTAAAATATCATAAACAAAAAGGGAAATGTACAACAGAAGGAAGTTTGTAAACAATGGAATAAAAAATTTGTGTATTAGCTTGTACGAAAATACTGTAATTAAAGTTATTAATTGTTCACTTTGTTTCCTAACTTTCATGAAGACTTGGATTGGTAGAGGATACTTAGCTTAAGCAAATATTATATCTTATACATTGTATTACTGAATATGAAAATAATTAGTTCATTGAATTTGAATGTTTGATTCTAGAAGAGAAATTTATTACATGAATATGCAATATGGAAATTAATTTCATTACATTTCCTTTAATACTTTTAATTTTGCTTTAAAATTTTATGAAATAATATAAAACTATCAGTTTATAGATTTTATGAATTTAATGCATTCCTAGTAGCTAAATTAAATTAAAACCTTTTGCAATAAATGCTTCAAATTTTAAATTATGACAATAATTATATTTTAACTGAAAATTGCTTGTTAAGAACCTTATCCATTGACTGGACCATCCACTGAACTAATTTTATAAATCAAATTTATAGCAAAATAATGAATTTGTGACAGATATATGTCATTTTATTTGTTTATTAACTTTCAAAATACGCCTTCTAACTTTATAAAAAAATTACATGGACAGAAGTAATTTTAACAGAGAACTGTTTAGTACAGTTAAATTGCTTGTAAACAGAACACAGGAAAAAATATTTATTATTTTTAAAATTTGCATACATTTAAATGCAAACTTTTAAATTTATTTTAATGACAAGAAATATCCAAGCATGCACTTTAAATTCCCATCATCCTGATGCTTTTAGTCTACTGCAATGACAAAAACTCTAGACAGCAGTAGTCTCATATAAAGTTTAAGTACAGTTATTAAACTGGCATATCAGTGTGTGTATTGAGAATACGGCAAAGCACACTAGGGCTATCTGCCTAAGGGAAGGGATGCGTTCGTGGAGGACTTTCTAAGGGAAACTGGCTCGTATCCACGTTACACATGGGGAAAACCACGAAAACGCCCATGCAGCCAGCCCGTTCGCGGGATTCGAACCTCGGACCGAACTACCAGTGTTCAGCGATTTTACCGCTCGGCCGCTGGTGGGTCTGGCATATCAGAGCTTATTAGTGTTGAAAGAAAACAATTTGTTTTTAATTTACTGCAAAAAAGTACCGAGGATTATATTTAATAAGAAATAATTATTTCGTCCAGAATATAATACAGTCTCCCATTAAAATAGTTTGGTGTATATGATCACATGAATAAGGTTTCAGAATTTTGAAAATTGCAATGATTCTGGCCATATATTAAAAATCGTGATTTGCAGTCTGATTCCTTTTCCTTCCAGTGAGAACAATAACTTAATTTCTTGGTTAATTTATTAAACTTAAAATACATTTCTATCATTAGAACTGTAACAAATCTTGTTTTTATATGTAGTTAATAAGAATGGTGTGTAAAACTTCTATGGGAATATAAGGTCTAGATAATATTGCATTGGAGGAATTGCATGTAAATGTAGAGAAAAAGTGTAAAGTTTCATTAATAAATGGCATGTACGTAATGAACTAAGAAAATAGAAAAAAAAAAAAAAAAAAAAATAGAATTTGAATTTTGATGCACATATAAAGCATAACATATATTTGTAAATGTAACATTTCAGGCTCAACTCTTCAAACAGATAATGTCTTTTCCAGAAAATTGCAGTGTTCTCTTCCGTTAAAGAAATGTAAATTATTATATGAATTCACTATTTGGAAACTAAGTTTCGCATTAGACGCAAATATTACAAACACAAATATTTCATGTACTGTTGTCCTTCAGAGTCTGTACATGTAAACCGGATTCAGAACGTTCTAGTTAGACGTAACTCAAAACGTTCTAGTTAAACGTGATTCGGAACGTTCTTTGCATGTTATACAGAAGTGTTAACAGTACAACTATTTGACGTGGTATTGCTCGTCATAAACCTTTAATCTATAGACGACATTCAGAACGCCTGCCCAAACGTTAAGAGAACGTTCTGCTAGCACGTTATAGAAACTTTTAAAGAACGTTATATAAAATTATTACTAGTACCACATTTTGACGTTCTATTGTCCATTAATGAACTACATCTTACAGACGTAATTCAGAACGTTTTGCCTGAACGTTAAAGAAACGTTCTGCTAGAACGTTGAAGGAACGTTCTGTTAGAAGGTAACGGAGCTTTCATATAACGTTCAAGGGACGTTTTATAAAATTGTTAGTAACACCATTTTTTGACGTTCTACTACCCGTTATTGAACTGTAACATACTGACGTGATTCACCACGTTCTGCCTGAACGTTAAAGGAACGTTCTGTTAGAACGTTAGAAGAACATTCATAGAACGTTATAAAAAAGTGATAGTAGTACCACTATTGACGTACTACTGTCCGTTATTGAACTGCAATACATAGACGTGGTTCAGAACGTTCAGGTAAAACGTGCCAAAAACGTTGTACTAGAACGTTAATGACACGTTGCATGAAAGTGTTACAAACACAAGTATTTGACGTGTTATTGCCCGTCTTAGAACTGTAACATGTAGACGGCATTTTGAACGTTCCCGACACGTTTGTGAAGCACTTGCTCTGAACGTTCTCTGAACGTTCTTGTGCTAGTTGGGTAAAGACATTTGTTGCTAATAGAGTATCTGTTATTCAAAGCATGACTGCTGTTCATGAGTGGTACCATTGTAAGGATCTTAAGTTTTACTAACGTTTATTTTATTTTAAATCTTTACTATCACTTCTTATTTTCTACTTCCGGCCAGAATTATAAGCGTTAAGGTTTTTATGCAAAGTTGTCTGGCGAACGCCAAGTATTTAAGTTGTGGCTTTTTGCCAAGCGAGAGAGAGGAAGCAGTTGAGTCAAAGCAGGCCGCTTACCTTAGAAGTTACGCAGTTGCTGTTTGCCTTCCAGGCCAGAGGTTTTAATCCTCTTGATAAATTTAAACGTATTGTAGTGTTCACAGTCTCTGTACTACATACGCTTCCTGTTAATATAAGGCCAATCTTCCACGTTTATTAGTTTAAAGTTAAATTAGAGTTTAGTTTTATTTTTATACTTTTACGTTAGACCCCAAGTAGCGGGTCAGTGAATTCCGAAGTACGGAAGTTATTGTATATAGAGAAAAATAAAGGGTTTTGTATACCCTACATGTGTATCCTGTCTACTTACCACAATTAGTGAACATAGCTTTAGTAAGCTCTCTGTTCCGAGTCAGGTCCTTGTATGTTCCCGAAGAAGGTAAGAAGGAACATTGACCCTAATAGTGGCGCCCAACGAAGAAGAATAACCATGGCCGAGTTTCAAGAAGAACCTGTGCTGCCTGCAGAAACGGCTCAGAATCCAGAAATGCCAGCTGCCGCCCTGGAAGGATTTGGTTACATCGTCCAGACCATACGCGCTTCGATGAAACCAGAAGCATCATTTAATGGAAACTCAACGGTAACCAGTTTTTTGGAAAAATTGGATGACCACTTCATGCTCTACCCCGTGCACGAATTTCAAAAAGTTACCTTAGCTACCAGCGCTTTGAGGGGCCAAGCGCTTAACTGGTTCAAATGTATAGGCAGAAGTCTCTTGGGTCAAGCAGGAAGTCCCACCTATACTCACGAGAATTTCAAGACTGCCCTACTAAAAGCCTTCCCTGTTGTAAGGGATCGTGCGAAATTAGAAACAGAACTTTTCAGTATATATCAACAAAGAATGGAAAACCTCTCGAGCTTTATTTTAAGAAAAATTCACGTTTTCAAGCTCTTGTATGGAAACCGTCCGGATCCTGAAATAATTCAAGTGATTTTGCCGAGGTTACTACCCCAAGTGCAAGACTTTATTGAATTAAGAAATCCGACTACACTGGAAAAGTTATTTGAGCTAGCAATCCAGTTTGAAAGTAGAAGAACGGCGGACGTCGAAAGAAGAAGCCAATATCAACAGCGAAACCAATTTGGTACGCCAAGACTACAGCAAACTCAAGCACACGGCTACGGAGGCAAAGCGAATCAGTGGGCAAGGAAACCCGAGCATTCAAAAACAGCCGGCGAACGTCGACAGTTCAATAGCAACCCAGGAAAAGTCTCAAGGCCAGTGGAAAAAGAAGGAAAGCACGGAAAGGAAAAATAATTTAAACTAAAACGGATTTCTGCTGACGGGAGGGTGCGGAAATCCGAAGGCCAAGAAAACCCCTCTTCCTACAAGTTAAATACAGTAATGGTGAAAAATCTGACTCTTCCGAAGATTGAAGTCTTGGTGAATAATATCCCAGCCACCGCACTCCTGGATACCGGCGCGCAGTGTTCCTGTGTGGCAGAAGATTTTTTTAGGAAGTATTTTCGCAAATACCGCATATATAATGCGGATAATACGACAGTGTTAGCGGCGCAAGGAGAAAAATATAAGTGCGTAGGTAAAGTACCTTTGTATATCCGTATCAAGGACGAACAAGTAAAGGTGATGTTTTTTATAGTAAAGAATCTGCAAGCACATTTAATTTTAGGAATAGATTTTCTTTCAGAAGCACAAGCTACGCTGGATTTTAATGAAGCGTCCCTTAAGCTGACAATGAAACCTGTTCGTACAGAAAACGCTGAACCGCCGATGTTAAAACTTGACCACCTCCCTAATGACGAGCAAGGAAGAATCCGACAAGTGGTAAGTGAATCTGCTTCGTTATTTAGTGATATTCCAGGATTTACTCAGGTTACTAACCATAGTATTGACACCGGAGATGCAATGCCAGTTCGTCAAAAACCATACCGGTATGATAAGAATAAGGAAAAAATTATAGAATGGCATATTACCGATATGCTACGTAAAAAGATCATAACGCCCATCT
This sequence comes from Stegodyphus dumicola, assembly GCF_044657685.1. NCBI lineage: Eukaryota > Metazoa > Arthropoda > Arachnida > Araneae > Eresidae > Stegodyphus > Stegodyphus dumicola. The sequence goes on along the minus strand of NC_140774.1, from coordinate 101,279,955 downwards.
CAAGTAGTTATGCTAGCCCAATGGTTTTATGTAAGAAAATTAATGACTATCCTTTGACGCATTCAAAAAGATGGAGATTCGCTATTGATTACCGTAAATTAAACTACATAACTAAATATCCGGTATATCCGTTACCGATTATAGAAGAAATTCTAAGGAACATAAAATCAACCAAATTTATGACGACTTTAGACTTAACGACTGGTTATTTTCAAATAGGGGTGAGGCCTGAGGACGTGCCTAAGACTGCTTTTATAACCAAGTCTGGCACTTATGCATTTTTGCGTATGCCGTTTGGCCTTTCAGGGGCCCCGGCAACATTTCAGCGATGCATGGACATTGTGTTAAGACCTGTTCTTGGAAAATCCACATTTATCTATTTAGACGATATCATTATTACTAGTGAGAATCTCGACCAACATGTACAGGATTTAAGACAGGTGTTTTCTTTATTAAATGAGGCCGGTCTAAAAGTTAATGTCGAAAAGTGCAAATTTGCAGCCCCTGAATTAAAATATTTAGGTTACAAAATATCTCAAAAAGGGATCGAGACAGATGAATCAAAAATAATCGCTGTACAAAAGTATCCGACTCCAAACACGGCAAAGAAGCTCTCTTCTTTTCTAGGACTTTGTTCATACTATAGGTCCTTTATAAAAGATTTTTCGGCTATCGCTGAGCCATTATTAAAATTAAAAAGGAAAAAGGCAAGATTCTCGTGGACGGCCGAAGCCAATAGTGCTTTCGAAAAATTAAAACAAGCATTAACGCAAGCCCCTGTGTTGAAATTTCCTGAAAAGGATGAGAATTTAGAAATTTCAGCGGATGCTTCGGATTATGCGGTAGGAGCGGTACTTTCGCAAAATCAGCAGCCCGTGGCATTTTTTAGCCGAACTTTAAATCAAACACAAAGAAACTATTCCGCGACCGAGAGAGAGGCACTTGCAGTTCTGTTAGCAGTGCAAAAGTTCCGAGTCTATTTTGGAAAGGCGCCGAGAACAGTGTACTCTGATCATGCGGCGGTAACTAGATTGTACTCAGGAAAAAATTTATCCCCAAGGTTAATAAGATGGGCACTCAAGCTGCAAGAATATAATCTGGTAATCAAGCATACCCCCGGAAAGGAAAATATCGTAGCAGATGCCCTATCAAGAATTAAAATAGACGAACAAGGTAATACCGTAAAAGTGGCAATGCTTACAGCATGTACAATAAATTCCCGAGAAACTGTAATAACCGAACTGGGTAAGGATCCTGAGTTTGGAAGTATTTATGAGTATTTAAAGGATCCTGAAAATTTTAGCCACCAAGATATTGTGGCGATAAGAAATAGGGCGGCCCATTACGAACTAATAGATGGTCTATTATTCTATACAAAAACTACAAATTCCAACAACGAATTTCGACCTGTTATCCCAGCTAGTCTTAGATTAAATATCCTGCAGGAGCTCCATGACAGCCCTTTAGCTTCTCATGCTGGTATTCGAAAAACTATCCAACGCGTACGCGAGGCAGTCTACTTTCCTGAACTGCAAAAGTTAACAAGGGCGTATGTCCAGTCCTGCCCAACATGTCAAGCAGTTAATTATATTAATTTCCGCCCGGCCGGGTTTCTAAATAGTATTAAATCCGAATTTCCAAATGAAATAATTGGCATCGATTTATTGGGCCCTTTCCCAAAAAGTCAGTTAAATAAAAGTCGCTATCTCCTTGTTATGGTTGATCATTTTAGTAAATGGACCGAAATTGTTCCCTTAAAACGAGCCTCCGCGAAATTAGTTACTGATTCTATTTTAAATAAATATATTTTAAAATACGGGGCGCCCCTAAAAGTTATATCGGATAATGGTCCTCAATTTGTAAGTAATATATTTGAAGACATGTGCCAAAAACTGGGCATACGTCATTTAAAAATGGTCCCGTATCGGCCGCAATCAAATATAGCGGAACGGGTCAATAGAAATATAGTGAAAATTATCCGTAGTTATGTTAAAAATTTTCATAAAACCTGGGATAACTATGTCAGTGAATTTGCTTTCGCCCTTAGGACCGCAAAACATGATACAACGGGCAAAACTCCTGCTGAGTTATTTCTAGGCAGAAAGATTATAACACCGTTAGATAAATTATTTTATGTGCAACAAAGAGCCCCAGAATTTCAAATGGGCGATATAGAAAAATTAATTAAAGAAGCAAAGAAGAGCACTGAAGTAGCACAAAGAAAACAGAAATTATATTATGATTTGAAACGACGGGGAGTAACTTATAGGGGATGAAGTTTTAAAATTAAGCATTCACTTTCTTCAGCACCAGAAGATAAATCTGCCAAATTTTTTCCACGATTTGAAGGACCATATGTTATAGAAGAAATAACTCACGCTGTAGTAGTGTTAAAAGCCAGAAATGGTGAAACCTGTTCCGCAAACATTGATCAAATCAAGCCCTACTTCGATCGTAATAAAATGCAAATATTTTCAGATCTTTTGCAGGATCCGGCACGGCAGACACCGCAGGCACAAGCTCCAGAGGTGGAAAAACGACAAGTACAAGGGCAAGCCAATAAGAGGCAGGAGCAAGTGAAAAGAAAATTGAAGGTAGCAAGAAAAAGAAGCCGTTCCACCGTCCAGAAAAGAGAGTTCACGAACACCCCCAGAATGAAGAAGGGAGAAGGATGACGTATGTGAAGAGAACCAGGAGAAATGACGGCAACTATAACCCGGCTCTAAAACGGAAGATCTACTCATCCGACAGGACTCTCCGCAGCAAAAGTCGCCGAACTGCGGAAGGGCCATCAGCGGCGGAGAAAAAAGTACAAGGAAAATTTGAACGGCCAGCAACGAGGTCCAAGCAGGAACACGACAGAAGTTTCCCGGTTCCGCCAAGACCAGCTGCCATCAAACGGCCGAGACCACAAGCAGAGGAGAAAAAGAAGGTATTCAAGGGTGACCGAACTGGTGAAAAAAGGAAGCTTCCAGAGGAAAGCACTGAAGGGCGAGCCCGTACAAGAAGGAGGACAAATCAAACTACTATCTGCAATACCTTTAAAGACTGGGCCCAAAAAAGGATGTCCGAATATCACAAAGATAAGTAAAATTTTATGTTACTTTGCAAACTTAAGTTAATCTTTCATTCTTACTGCAAGTGGCAGATTTCAAGAAGTTTTACCTCATGCGAGGTCTACCTTTATCGCCAAAAGGGCGAGAAATGAGTTGTTACCGATTTTCGTATTATGTTTTTAAATTACTCGCGCGTAAAACTAAAGCTGATGTATAATAGCGTTGTGTAAAGACTTAAGTATTGAAAAAAGTTATTGTATAAATTTTATTTAAAACATTCTAGCAAGAGAGAAGTTTTAGTCTGAAAGACTTTTTGAAATGTAGTATTTCAGTGTAGAAAGAATTGGCACTTGCTTTGAAAAGAATAGAAGTTAACAATGTACTACTAATGTATGTTTTCAAATGTGTAAAATTAACGGCATGTTGATATGTTCTTATATACAATGTGAACTGTTATTTTAAATGTTAAGAAATACCGTGATATGGTAAAAGTGAATGTTAAAATTTTTTTATTTCGTGTGACTGTAAAAAGACTAAAGCATGGCGAATATGTGTTAAAGGTTGAATGATGTAGTTAGGCTCTGTGACGCTACACTTTAGAGTTAGACACTTTCAGAATAGTACCTCAGGGTTTAGAGTTGAAATTAGGGTGTGTTAAGAGGTCTTGTTATGTTGAATTTTAACACGTTAGTGTTTTGATTGTAGGAGCAAGTGTGGAACACGTAGACAGAAACACATTCGTGTTTGGTGTTCTGTTACAACACATGTCAGAGAGCACGGGGAGAGATAATTAAAATAGTCATGAATGAAATAAGAATGTTAAGAGAAGTATAATTGTATATGTTACTTGCCATTTCATTGTGTAACATTTCATTAAACTAGTTTTCCTTCCAGATCTCTGGAAGGAACCAGAATTGAATAAAAGCTCCTGTTTAGATGCAGTACAGATGAAAAAAAATTGTTGTATATCCTGGGAGCTGCTATTGTAAAAAAAAACAAATTTCTTTCTTTTAAATTTCTAGTTTCTAGCGAAGTATGTTTGTAAAAGATTGGCCTCGCGTTAGATTCTAGAGCTAAAAGTTTTCAACAAGGTCGTTTTAGACCTCAGTTTCAAACTAATTAACTCTGGCGGGAAGTATGTAAGGATCTTAAGTTTTACTAACGTTTATTTTATTTTAAATCTTTACTATCACTTCTTATTTTCTACTTCCGGCCAGAATTATAAGCGTTAAGGTTTTTATGCAAAGTTGTCTGGCGAACGCCAAGTATTTAAGTTGTGGCTTTTTGCCAAGCGAGAGAGAGGAAGCAGTTGAGTCAAAGCAGGCCGCTTACCTTAGAAGTTACGCAGTTGCTGTTTGCCTTCCAGGCCAGAGGTTTTAATCCTCTTGATAAATTTAAACGTATTGTAGTGTTCACAGTCTCTGTACTACATACGCTTCCTGTAAATATAAGGCCAATCTTCCACGTTTATTAGTTTAAAGTTAAATTAGAGTTTAGTTTTATTTTTATACTTTTACGTTAGACCCCGAGTAGCGGGTCAGTGAATTTCGAAGTACGGAAGTTATTGTATATAGAGAAAAATAAAGGGTTTTGTATACCCTTCATGTGTATCCTGTCTACTAACCACAATTAGTGAACATAGCTTTAGTAAGCTCTCTGTTTCGAGTCAGGTCCTTGTATGTTCCCGAAGAAGGTAAGAAGGAACATGGACCCTGATACCATGTTAGCACTCACAATAATCCAGCTGATTTGATATCACGTGGAGCTGAACCTAAAGATCTTCTTCATAATGATTTATGTTAGTATGGACCAACTTTCTTGACTAAGGAGAGGTTTTTGACTAATCCTTGTGAAGTAATTTCATCTGATATAGATGATGTGGAATACGTCAAAGAACTCAAGGGTAATGACTTAGTTAATTTAAATGTGAACTCTAATTCCCTTATTTTAGATCATATTCTTAACATCAGTAATAACTATATTCGTATTATTCGTGTGTTAAGTTTTGTTTGTAGATTTATAGCCGATTGTAAGGGAAAAAAATTTAATAGGTTCTCTAAATTTAATAGGTTTAAAGAATTGGATTACGCTGAGAAAATCATGATCAGGTATGTACAGTTACAACATTTTAGCAAGGATATTCTATCCTTAATAAAAAAGAATTGTGTTTCTCCCGAAAGTAAGTTAAAATTTTTATGTCCATTTCTTGATAATGATTCTCTTCTGAGAGTAGGAGGCAGATTTGTCAATAGTAATCTTAATTACAACCAAAAATTTCCTTATGTAATGCCAAAAGATCATGTATTTATTAGATTAATTTTTCAGTATTAACATGTTAAATATTTACATCTTGGTGCTCAAGCACTATTGCATCAGGTTCGCAGTAAATTTTGGGTTATTAATGGTCGAGATATAGCTCGAAAGGTTGTACATGAATATGTAACATGTTTTAAGGTCAAACCAATTGTATGTGAACAACTTATGAGAAATTTACCTGGTGAAAGGGTTAACCCAGGGTTTGTATTTAATACTTGTGGACTCGATTTTTCTGGTCCATTCCTCATCAAGTATAAAAATCAGAGAAAGGGTAATTATGCAAAATTATACGTTGCTATATTCATATGTTTAGCTACTAAAGCAGTACATTTAGAGGTAGTAACTGATTTAACCACAGATTCATTACTTGCTACTATTAAAAGATTTATTGCTAGACGGGGAAAATGCAATACTATAATGTCAGATAACGGTTCTAATATGGTTGGTGCAAAATCAGAACTGAAAAAAATTGCATAGCTTAGTCCTTAAATCTAATTCTGACATAGCAGATTTCTTAACATCTGAAGGTATACGAGGGCTATCCAGAAAGTAGATTACGTTTTGGAATAAAAAAATAAACAAAGTATAGGAAACAAATTTTATTATATACAGATGAAAGCCACACTCAAATACTACTTTTCTACATAGTCACCATACAAATTAAGGCATTTATCGTAGCGATGTACGAGCTTGGAAATTCCTTCGTCGAAAAATTCGGCCGCCTGCGCCTTCAACCACTTCGTTACCTCTTCTTGCAGCTGTGCGTCGTCATCAAAACGCTGCATAGCCAGCCACTTCTTCATTGCTGGGAATAGGTGGAAGTCGCTCGGTGCCAGGTCGGGACTGTACGGCGGATGAGGAAACAACTCCCACTTAAAAGATTCAAGAACTTTACGAGTGACATTTGCCGTGTGGGGCCGGGCGTTGTCGTGAATCAACAAGATCTTAGAGCTCAACATTCCTCTGCGCTTGTTTTGAATTGCTCTTCTGAGTTTTTGGAGAGTTTGGCAATACCTTTGAGAGTTTATTGTAGTGCCTCTTTCCAGGAAGTCCACCAAAATTACACCTTTTCTGTCACAAGGAACAGTCGCCATCATCTTCCTTGCCGACATTGTTTGCATGCATTTCTTGGGTTTTTGGGGAGAACTTGTGTGCCCCCACTGCATTGATTGCAATTTCGTTTCACAGTTCACATGTTTCACCCATGTTTCGTCACCAGTAACGATGCGATCGAGTAAAGAGTCACCATCCTTATGGTAAGCGTCCAAAAAGTTCAACGCTGCAGCCATTCGCTGATTTTTGTGGTCCTCTGTCAAGATTTTTGGAATCCATCTTGCACAAAACTTGTGGTAACCAAGCTTTTCGCTGATGATTTCGTGCAACAAACTTCGCGAAATTTGTGGAAAACTCAAAGAAAGTTCCGTTATTGTGAAATTTCGATTTTCACGGACTTTAGCATCGACCTTTTTCGAGAAGTTCGGCGGTCACTATGCTGGGTCTCCCACTTCGATCTTCGTCGTGAACATTGGTTCGGCCATTTTGAAATCTTATGACCCACTGACGCACTCCACCTTCAGTGATAATGTTGTCCCCATACACTTCACGAAGCTGCCGATAGATTTCTATCGGTTTACAGTTTTTTGCAGTCAGAAACCTTATTACTGAGCGCACCTCGCAGCTCGCGGGATTTTCAATTAACGCAGACATTTCAAACCGTCACAGTATCTGAACGGAGCACAGCACGAACCTCTCACTAGCACGGCTAGATGCAGACTGAGCTGCGCAACGCTCTGACCCCAAGATGGCCGCGCTAGCCCCACCCCTAGCGGACACAGAAGGCAACGTAATCTACTTCCTGGATGGCCCTCGTAAATTGGACACTGATTCCACCTAGAGCGCCAAATTTTGGTGGTTTATGGGAACCATGTATAAGTCATTTAAATATCATCTTCACCGTACAGTCAGCAGTTATAAATTAACTTTAGAAGAATTTTGGACTGTTGTCACACAGATTGAAAGTATTCTCAATTCTCGTCCAATTTTACCTTTATCAACAGATGCAAATGACTTTGAAGCCTTAACGCCGGGTCATTTTTTAATTGGACGTTTCATTACTTCATATCCTGAACCAGATTTGTCTCATCTTATAGATAATAGACTTTCTAAATGGCAAGTTATTACCAAGTTCATTCAAGTTATTTGGAAACGTTGGCAAACTGATTATTTAAATCATCTCCAACAACGCACCAAATGGTTTATTAATAAATAAAATGTAAAGGCAGGTATGTTAGTTGTGTTAAAGAAAGATAATCTTTCCCCATTTAAATGGTCTTTAGCTAGAATTCTAGAAGTTTTACCTGGTAAAGATAATAAGGCCAGAGTTGTTAAAGTGAAAACATCAAATGGTGTGTATATTCGATGTATTAGTAAAATTTGTTTATTTCCTATCCAGGATAATAATGCTTAGTTTACATAATGTTCTTATTGAAATTTGTGCCTTACATTAAAATGGAACTGTTTAAAGAGTAAGTTCGATTGTAGCATAGTGAATGTTAATGTTCTTGAATGTTTGTATAGTTTTATATTATATTCATGATGAAAGATTATCTATTAGCTTTCATATGGTACTGTAGAATTTCTTTTCTTGATTGTTAAATTGTATGTATGTTTGTAATTTTACATGTTGAAATTTGGAATTTCAACGGGCGGCGGCATGTTAAGTTAGAATACAGCGCCACCTATTGGATAAGGAGAGAAACGTTCACTTGGCCATCTGGATTCGGTTAAGCAACATGCCAGAGCATGTATTAGAACTGAATTTAGTTAATTACTGTCAATAAATTTAGTTAGTTCTTTTGCTATACAGTCCACTCATTAGTTTAGAATCATAGTACACCTACAATCCGCTTTAAGTGATATTTCGCGGATTTAATTCCAGATTCCCATAGTCCTCCAAAATTAGGTGTCCTTGGGGGAACTTCCAAAACGATTCCTTCTTCACCTAAATAATCTGCTAATTTTTTGTCGGGATTTCTAATTAAATTGTTAATTCTTTGCAATTCGGCATTTGCGCCAACGAAGTTTTTTGCGTTGTCTGAGAAAATGAGTGAGCATTTTTCGCGTCGAGCAATAAATCTCTTTAAGGTGGCAATAAATGCGTCACATGGACCTTATAAGAAATAGACCAACCCAAATGGGTTTTCTCCCTCGTCTGACGCGTTCTCGGCTCTTACCTTCATCATATTCCGGAGGAGTAGGGACGACCTGCAGAAATTTAACAGTGGTTGCCTATTGCAGCGTGTATAATTGTCAAGAAAATGCAGTCTGTAGCGCTTCATTTCAGAAATTAGAATTTCTCCATATTTTTATTTTTAAAACTGAGATTTATTTTTAAAAATTTAGCATATTTATCAAGCATAATTATAAAGCTATTGCATGCTTTCAGGGCTGGATATTTTTTTAGCTTTTCCTATGCTGTAAGGAAATTTGCAACTAATTCTTTTAGAAATTAATATTTTAAATCTGAACTAATAGAAAATTTTAAACAAGCAATTTTCTCTTGCAATTTTTATGCTTTTTATTGGTGTAAATAAGTAAAAAATACTAAAATATTTAAAAACGAATTTTTGAAAGTTTTGTTTAAAATTCTAAATTGTGCTGCTTTTTTAAAATTATAAATGAGTATTATAGCACAATTTCTATAAAGGAATTTTATGTCAATTACATTTCATAATACATCATAGTGATAAACACTTTTAACATCTTAATTTTTATACATTTAATTCTAATATTAAAATTGTATTTAACCGTAATAATTAATTTTGCTTGTATTTTATAGTGAACATATTTTTAATTTTATTTTAGTTCTGCATAAGATTTTTTTTTTACTTTTAATTTATTAGCTCGAAGCGGCATTTTGTGCTGTTTCACTATAAATGTCCGTGTCTCTTTGCAAATTGTTGTTACCAAATATTATCGCCCTGTATTATATTTAAAGAAACTAAACAATGAAGAATCTGCATGAATACATGTATGTTTGTCGCACTGTGACAAAAACGACGGTATCTAGAGCCATCAAATTTTGAATAATGTAATCCTCCACCCGAACTTGGGCATCTGGAAGGCCGAATTTCAAATTTGTTTTAATCTATTTCATATTTTGTAAAACTTTAACAAATTTTTGATTTACAAACTCAAGAGTTCAAAGCGAGAAATGATAACACTGTACAGAAAATAACATTTTTGTCTCCAGTGCGGAAACTCTAAAGATATGCTGTTTTCAAATGTATGTGGTTTACGGGCAAAGAACATGATATTCAATAAATATAGGTAACACAAACGTTAAAAAAAGGTTCCTGTTAGGCGTAATATAAAATCTGAGTGCTTCTAGATTTTATTTTATCTTTTTTTTTTTCCTTCATTACACTCAGAAAATTACATGCTCCGAATTTTATAAATTACTAAAATAAATAATCCACTTTAATGTTAATAATTTAATGATGATAAATGAAATAAATTATCGTTTTGTAATGTTATTATAGTTTTAAAAATCACTGCCTGAAAATGTCCATTATTATTATTTTTTTTTAATTATCAGATCTTGTTTAATTTTACCTTATTTATTTCAAAGCATCACGCACTATCAATCTTATTTAATTTTACTTTATTTTTATTTACGCAAAATTTAAGTTCATAAATTTTGTGCTTAGAGGTTTTACCGTTTTACCATAGTAAAGATATTTGTACAAGAATTACGCGTGGGAAAAAAAATGCGCGAAATGAAGTAAAATGTGCTTTAATGAGATATATTGAATCCTATTTGAAAACAACTGTGACTTCCATAATCTCATCACTATACAACGTATCACATTCAATAATTAAAACAGTTATGTGATACAAACGCCATAGGTTTCAGTGTTAAAGTAAACCAGATCGTCCCTACTCTTTCTTGCGGAATTGTTGGTGACGCGCGCACCGCCCACTGGGTTAGTCTATCTCTTATAAGTTCCGTGATGCCTCAGTGGGGAGGTCATTCTGAGCTGTGACTCCGAGCTAGTAGGTTGTGCTGTGGTTACGCTTAAGATTTTCGGATACTGACCCAGTCCCGTAGGCGGTCGGTGATTTTACCTTTGATTAGTACTTTCGGGTAAGTAAAATCTCCTTTTATAGGACAACACTCGATAGTTTTGATGAAGAGGACTACCGAAGCGAGCGTTCGTTCAAATCCAACAAGACCTATCCATTGAAGAAAGAGGATTTCATCCTTACGGCTAAAGACAAGAAAAATAAAACGAAAAAGGCGAAAACTATGTCAGATACGGAAAGCGGACAACCAAGTAAGAAGATAGATGTTAAGCCTGGTAAGGAAAAAAGAGACAGTCAAACACCGAATGGAGAAGCTACTCAGGAGCAGACACCAAAAATTTCATCAATGGAAAAAGATGAGGACATCCCAAGATTCGTGACATGTTCTGAAGAAGAAATACGGGGCCAGATCCCGAAATTTGGATTTGATGACATCTACAGTTACTTTTATAAAAGAGCTAAGGGAAATATGGACGTGAAAACTTTCACGAGAAAATTCGGTCCAGAGCAACTAACTGAAAGCAGAACAGATAGCAAGGAACAGGAATGGATTTCTTCTAGGAAAATCGCAAAAGTAACAGAAAATGAAACTCCAATGGAAGTTACGAAAGAAAATCGGTTTGAACAGCTGAGTGAAGTAGAAAATATGGAAGAAGAAGGAGGAGCCGATAAAGAGGAAATTCCACCTCGATAGTTTTCCAGCAGAGCGAAGTGGATTGGCCGAAAATTCACGAAATTCTTATCAACACCTGCAGTAAATAATTTGAAGATGAAATTGTTATACGTTAACACAATATCCGTGGATGATTATAGGAAAGCTACGCTAGCCCTACAAAAAAGAAGTATACCATTCCATACCTTCCAGTTGCTCAGTGAGAAGCCAATTAAGGTAATACTTAAAGGTTTGCCATCGGCGATGAAAGAAGAAGTCATACAGGCTGATCTGGAGAGAAGAAAATTCCCGATAAGCAAAGTCAAACAGTTTACAAGACGTTGAGGGGATGTTATCGAGAAACTACCGATATTCCTATTGGAAGTGAAGAAAACGAAGGAAGGACATGCAATCCATGGACTTAATATGTTAAGTGTTAACGTCAAGATTGAGAATTTTGCCCCAAAAGACGAGTGATCCAATGCTACAGATGTCAAGAGTATGGACATTCGCAGCATCTCTGCTCAAATCCTGAGCGATGCTGCAAGTGTGGACAGCAACATAGAAGTAAGGAATGCCCACTAAAGCCAGACGAAAAACCCAAGTGCATTTTCTGCTTACTATCGCATGTATGTTCCTACAGGGGTTGCCCCGTGTACAAGAAGCGCTTTGAAGCAAAAAAGCAGCAGACGAAGCCAGCAACCAAGATCCCTACTTCGGCAGATTTTCCGAAATTCATCGAAGCAGAGGAAGACTGCAGTAAAACCCAGATGAAACCCCTCTACAGTGATAGAGTAAAGAAGAACCCTCACCCAAAGAGTACAAGGAAGTCATAAACTGAATTCAAGATCCCAAAATCAAAAAATTTCTGAACAGTATAGTCGAGCACGTAGAGAAGATCTGCGCTGCAAAAACCACGGCTGAGAAGTTTACTGTCGGGTTCAAAGCAGCCATGACACTGATGAGGTTTGTTGAAAGTGAAGTATAATCATCAGCTTAGAAGCATATGAGGAGATTTCACTTTTTTACGATTTCTTTTACTTTTTCCAACACACAGGTTCCCCTGATTCCAGCAGCAGAGCTCAGTGTCAGTACTTGGGTGGGTGACCACCCACGTGACTGGCGTCGACGTATCATTTTTCTTCAACTAGTGAAGATACATCACAGCTTGTACGGCGGCCAATGAAGAACCATATGCTTAAACCCTCCTTCTCCTAAGTCAACTTGCCCAACTCACGTGCATTAGCGCATTTTCCAGCTTCACCTTCATCGGTGCCGTGTAAATCGCCCTAATTTTCTAATTCCTCCCAACGCCTTAGGGCATATCTCCATCAGAGACGGTTAAAGTAGCAGAGGCTACTAAATGCCGCCTAACCACTATTTCGATTTCAGTGGTGAGGTCACTCATTAGTTCGAGATGCACTTTGTTGTAAGGCAAATGAAAAGAACTAAATATACCTTATGAAGAGTTCCTTTCCTCTGTCCCTTGTACTTAATCAAAAATGGACTGCAAAAATCGGTTAGCAACAGAAAATTTTAGTACATGTGGAGGATTCTGAAGCCACGCTAACACTATGGTTGAGTCACACCACAGACATATTTTACTGATGTCCAATTTCAATAAAGGCACCACCTTTGTAACAAGCTTGCTAGCAGTACAACCGTGCAGAGTTCCAGTCGTGGTACTGTCAACGGTTTTAGTGGAGCTACACTGGACTTGCTGCAAAGCAAATGTGAAGATAAATTATTGTCACTTCACATAAATTATTGTCACTTCTATAACGTAAATAGATGGCTGCTCCATATGCGTGTTCTGATACATCTGAATATCCAGGAATTTGTATCTCAGAAAAACTGTTCTGTAAAACATATCTGCTCACTTGAAAATTGTTGATTGCATGGAATCAATAAAACGTTGCCACTTCTTAATTATCTTCTCGGATAAAGAATCGTTCCAATCAAGCTTCAATAACCAACGTATTTGGATGAAGATTTTTGCTTTTGTTATCTGGGAGCAAGCAGTCCTAATGGATCATAAATGCGAGCAATATCAGACAACACTGTTCTCTTTGTGTAAGTAGTTGGTTTCTTGATCGTTGATTTGTACAAAAAACAATCTTTCTTTGGATTCCATAATAATCCTAAAGTTTTGATGCTCTGATCGTCATCGAAATTACTGAAAGAATATTCCTCTTGTCCATCGGGAAACTGCAAAAGATCAGGATGATTAGCACAGCATCTGTGCAGACATATTCCTCCACGTGATAAAAGGTCAATCAATTGCTACTGTAATTATATAGCCTCTATTAGAGTATAGGCTTCTGTGAGTACGTCATCAACGTAAAAATCCCTTTGTACTATTTGCGCTGCTAAACGAAAAATTGTTTCTCTCGTCTTCTGCTAATTGGTTAAGTATGCGTGTTGCCAGATATGGTGCGTTGGAAGTACCGTGAGTTATAGTTTTCAGTCTATAAACTTTAACTGGTTCTTCTTCACTACTCTTCCATAAGATGCGTAATAAATCTCTTTGATGTTCCTTAATCAAAATCTGACGATGCATTTGTACATTGTCTGCTGTGAATGCAATTTTATGCCTTCGAAATCTGCAAATAATATCAAATAGTTTGTCTTGAACTAACCCTCCATTCAGTAGAATATCGTTTTACGAAATTCCAGTAGTCGCAGAAACAGTGGCATCAAACACAACCCTAAGTTTAGTGCCAGGTTTATCGGGCCTGAAAACACTATGATGAGGAAGATAATATGAGAAACTAGAGCTATCCCCTTCATCAATTTCTTCGGAATGGCCGAATTTATTATATTCCTTAATGAAATCTTCATACAAGGATTTCATTGTGGGATTGTGAGTTAAGCGTTTAAGTAGATAATTCAGTCTTTTACTAACGTTTTCTCTCGATTCGCCTAAAAGGCTAAGCTCTTCCTCCTTAGTTGGCATTTCCACTACATATCTACCGTCATCTTGCCTCCTGTGTGTACGAAGAAAGTGCTATTCACAAAATTCCTCTTTTTGACTCTTCACTTTTTTGTTTCATTAATACCTTCAGTCTCCCAAAACCTTCTCATATTGTCAGATGAATGATCCACAGTTTCAACAACTCCACAATAATTATCAACAATGCCTTGCTGCGGCATGCGTACTGACCCGCTAACGATGTATCTAAAAACTGACTGATCGAAAATCAGGTCCTGAATATTTGTTCCCAGTAAATCAAAAAAATATTTCGTTAGATAATAAAACATGTATTTTACCAGGTTTATAAAACTCTGGATCAGTAAAACAATAAGTTGCAACTGCTTAAGATCAGGAATGTCTAGATATCTAGCACGCGTTACGCAAGTTATTTTTGGAACATTGTAAGGTACGAATACTCGTTGTAAGGTACGAATACTCGTAATATCTCTAGTATCGTTAGCGATGGTTGCTATGGCGTTTTCCTTACCACCCATAACTGTACCATTGTTACCTGAAATAGAAGCGTTTATTTTCTTTTCTTCAAATTCAATAATTCAGCACATTCTTTAGTAATGAAATTATTTTGAGAACCGGAATCAAGCAAGGCTCTCAGCGAAATAAAATTTCCCTCACCACCTTTAACGAAAATAATTGCAGTTGAAAGTAGAACTTATTAAAAGAACTGGAAATATTCAGTGCAGTACTGTTAATGGGCTTTGCTTAGTTGGTTTAATTAGTGTCACTAACCTTTTGGCTGCTTGCAAATGGAGTAAATGTATCAACATTTTGAGAAAGATTACTGCTAAATTTATTAGTCTTGTTTGTGATTTGATTTGATGTGCCATTTGCTCTATCGAAATATTCTTCACTTTGATCAAAATATAAGAGCGAATTGTGAAATTTCTGACATTTTCTGCATGTATTAGAAATTTTACAGTCCTTGATTGTGTAGACCGAAGATAAACAACTGAAGCACAGTTTTTTTGTCTTTACAAATTCAAATCCTTTCTTGACTGTTAAATTTAAGAATTGCGCACATTTCAACAATAAATGATCACCTTTACAATAAGAACAAGTTTTTGAATTTTCCGAAAGTGATGTAAGAGCTTTGGTATTAAATGAACGTTTCGATTCCCCATGCGAAGGTTTGTAGTGTGATACGGTGCGAGCCTGTTCCTTCAAAAACATGTCAGTTGTTTAACTGTTCCTATTGTTCGAGATTTGCAAGAACTAACCGTTCGCCTTTCTCCTAATAAACTTAAATTAAAATAACTTTACATATAAAATTCCAAAGCGTCATATTTATTTTCAGAACTACAACAAAACTCACACGGTTGCCACTCTTACAGTGACAAACTATGAAAAGAAAGATAACAACTGAGGCTGAGTTCTGACAATACTCCCACCTTTTGATTGATGACATATACTTAATCAATCAAAACAAAATATAAAAATACTGTCCGCACAAATATTAAGGCTATATAGTAAACAAAAGAAAAAAAATTAAGTTCTTAAATTTCTACTCTAAAATAACTCAAGTAGTGTTCAGGTTAGAAATCTAGATGGAATTTTAATTTGTCGTCCACTTCTAGTCAAGACAGTCTTAATGTACTTTGATAAATCTGCAGCTGAATTATTTTTTGTTAATTTTGAGACTAAACTGTCTTCACCCTGCGTCTCAGTTTCATTTGCCTCATCTGACTCCAAAGACGAAGGTATTTCGAGGGGAAATATTCTCTGGATTGGTCGAACTGATTCTCCAGACATGGTTTTGACACGAACTACTCGAATGTTGCAGTCTTTTCCGGGGTATAGTTCAATCACTTTTGCTAGAGGCCACAACATAGTGCGTTTGTCATCACATTCGATAAGAACTATGTCCCCGACTTTTATCTGTTGAGAAATCGGCCCTGTAGATGGACGTTGCACTAGCAGGCCGAGATATTCATTTCTAAATCTCTTTCTCAAGAGCTTTCGTAAATTCTGTAAATGTCTCTTGTTGAAATCAACTTTATCAAGATGATCCAAATCAGGAACTTCAAAGACTGGAATTTCACCTAAAAACAAGATCGGTGTCAAAGGGATGAGGTCATCAGAGTCCTTTGACACATGAGTGAGTGGTCTGGCATTCAGAGTTGCTTCGCAGTCGCACAACACACTCATCAGTTTTTCATAATTCAGACATGACTAGCCTAGGACTCGACGCAAAAGCTTCTTAATGATTTGAACAAGTCGTTCCCAAAAGTCACTCCACCATGGTGATGCGGGTGGACTGAAATTCCAATAGATTTTCTTTGTGGCGGCTTCTGTCTCGATGGTATTCCAATTAATTGATCTCAAGAGATTATTGTTTCCTTTGTCGCTATAAATTATCGATGGCCTCCCTCTACGAGCAATAAATCTTCTAAGGCCAAGTAAAAATCCTTGAGTTGAAAGGGACAAAATCAGTTCCAAATGGGCCGCCCTGAAAACAGCACATGTGAAAAGTAAAATCCAAGCTTTTCTTTTATCCTTCAAAATTAATGGGCCAGCTAAATCAACGCCGACAATATCGAAAACATTATCATCTCTAACCGTTTTCTGTTAGAGTAGCAGGAACAGTCTGTAGTCGTTTACCTCCATATCTCCTGCACCTGACACATGCATATAAAGCTTTTCGAATCGTAGCTCTGCTTTTCAGGATTCAAAACGTCTCTCTAAGTGTTGACATAAGTACGTGAATTCCTGCATGAGATATAAATAGATATTTATCAATTATCAGTTTCTCCACAGTCTTATGATTCTTTGGAAGTAACATCGGATAAATAAAATTTTTATGGTCTTCCCTTTCAGTCAACCTAGACTTGGCACGTAAAATGCCTTCGTCATCTTTGAACACATTTATTCACTTCTTTTTAATATCATCAGATGAAAAAGAATCATGTTGAATTATCTTCACGACAGATTTCTCAGCCCTTGTCAATTCATAAACTTTTAACTCTCCTGCTTCTCTTTCTTCTTTCCTCTTTCGGTTCGACCAATCTTTCGGGTATTTCCTATGAATCTGTGTATCCACCCAATCATTCTAAGTATTTTCTTATACTTTAAAAAGTAGCCAAAGAATTGTAAAGACATATTGCTAACATTGCTTAACGAAACTATAACTGCTTTACGTTTTTCAGTATTAACCTCTTCTTTTTTATAGATTGGGATGGAACGAGGCCATTCTTCTTCCGGTAGTGCCAACCAAGGTGGGCTCTTACACCATCTTGATTCAATGAGTTTCTTCACAGAACATCCTCTTGATGGTATATCGGCTGGGTTTTCCGCACCTGGTACAAGTTGACAATTTTCACGGTCCGATAGGATTCTAATTTCTGAAACTCTGTTATGCACAAAAGAGCTCCAAACTTCTACGTTCTTTATCCAGAATAGTGCTGTTGAAGAATCGGTCCAGTAATATTCCTATGAAATTTCTATTTTAAGGTTTTTCTTGACAAATGAGGCTAATCGCACCCCAATAAGACAAGCAAGCAATTCAAGCCGTGGTATAGTTTTTTTTCAAGGGAGCTACTCGTGCTTTGGCTTGCAGTAGCGTCACTTTAACTTATTCTTTATTTTGACTTCTCAAATATAATACGTACGCAAACTAAAAGTTTGTCCTTCTGTCAGTAGAAGTAGTCTGGAAATCTTCACAGATGACAACAAGGCCAATTCTTTAACCCACTTCAAGAATTTTCTTTTGATATCTTCAGGTAGCTCTGCATTCCAGCTAAATTTAGTTTCCCAACTTTTTATGTCACAAACCAAACAATCTTAATATTTATCCTACAGAAGACCAAGCGCCTTCAATGGTTCGCCCCATTGTAGATTTTCCCTTCTCAGTTCTATTTATTCCCACCCTCTTAAGTTAAACTTCGCACTTGCCATTAACTGAGTTGATTTTGCAATAAAGTATTCTGCTTCTTTATTCGAATTCACTGAAGTGACACAGTTCTCACTGATCACATAGAAGAAATTTTTCAGTTTTGTAACCTCTTCCTTCAAAGAAGGTTCACATTGGTCTAAATGAGAACTGATCACTGCTCCTTAAAGAAATGGACTACATTTTAGCCCGAAGACTTCTCTGCAATGGCGAAATTTTCTTATTTCCTTTTGTTCCGAGTTTTTCCACCATAGGAATCTTAGGAAATCACGATCATATCTGACAAATATTTGAAGAAAAGCTTGTTTAATATCTGAGATAATCCCTATTTTCCCATGCCTAAATTCAAGAAGCAATCTAGGTATTAATTCAATTAAATTTTGACCTTTTGCTAAACAGTCGTTAAGTGATAGGAAATCCTTTTTGCTTGCATGAAGCGTCAATTACAGGCCTTACTGCTGTTGTACAGTTATCTCTGAAGACCGGTATGTGGGGGAAGATAATGATTGTTAACTCGTTCCTCTTCTTCTGTTACTTCTTCTATTACTCCAGATTCGAGCCACTCTTCGAACACTCCATTGTATGTTTCAAATTTATCTTTCAACATGAGCTGCTTTGTCGTGGAAATCAATCGTGTTTCAGCAACTTCTCTGTTACTTGGTGAAGCTTCTTTATTGTTGATCCAAGATAAATTGACTTCATATCGATCATCCACCCTCTTCAGAGTCTTGTGAAAGTGATCCCACATTACTTCTAACTCTGAATCAATTTAATTTTCTTTAGAATCTGTAATTCCCAGTGCTTCTAGCTTCCATAAATTTTCTATGTCACTGCTGTGATTCAAAATCGACGTTATTGTTCATAACATGGACGAGAAGTTTCATTCTGAAACTTTATCTTTCCCATGACTATCCATCCAAGTAGTGATTCCACAGCAGTTAGCCCATTTTCTAATTTCTGAATTCTTCCGGTAAGCAGAGCACCTGCGACGTCAGCTCCAATAAGAACTTCTTTTCAAATTCTTTTTTCCTACATCAGATGCATGGATATTCTTCTGTCTTAGTTCTTCTATCCATGGTCCAGGCTGTAAATTGACTACTGGTCCACAAATCTTTGACTGTTCCAACATGATTAGTCGTCCAGAAAAATCACCTTTCAGGCTTCTAACGTTCACTTCATAGCGGTTGTGAATTTCTCTCTTTGTTGTCACTCCTCCAAAAAGTGAATAAATTAAAGATTCGGATCCAATTGCGTGGCACCCTATGTCTACTGCAGTCTCCTTTAATATGTATGAATGTTGCGATCCTGTGTCGATAAGTGACCTTACTGTCTTCTGCTTTTTGTTTTCGTCTATATTAATTAATAGTGTTTGAAGAAACACTTCATCTAGAAAATTGATGCTCGCAAGTGATACGTTTTGTGTTTCCTCTTCTTTATTCTTTCCAATATCATTGCTCTTTTGATTGGTGAGTAAATCCGGACATATGACACCCCCAATGTATTTTCGAGCATATCAACATCGTCTTTCATTGCTTGGCTCTGTGTCCAAATTTGAGGCAGAAGAAGCAAACTTTCTTTTTCTTAATTTCATCATTCTTATCCTCAGAGGCATCTTCTGAGCAACAAAGCAATTTCTGACTTTCAGGATTTTTTTTTCACAAAATATGCAAGAATTCTTCTCACTATAATTGGTTGCTTTATTATGGCCTTAGAATAAATCATTTCCTGTAGGCACAAAATGTTCACTCTGGTACTTTTTATCTTTTCTACTTTTTTCTTGGCACCTGAATCAATTTATTTAAATCCAGTTTTTGCCAAAGAAATTCTCTGCTCACCTTCCACTTTTTTAAAAACAATAATAAATGTTTCAATTTCTCAGAGTGAGAATCTTCTGCTGCAATTATTGATGCATGACTTCTAACCCAAACTCGTAAAATTTCTTCGGGAATGCAAGATTCCACGAACGGAAACAGCATTGCAGCGTATTTATCGTTTTTCATTCCTATTGACACCAACGAACGTAAATGCGACTCTAACTTGTCATACAATTCTGATATATTGCATTTTCGCTTTTGATGAGTGACATTTTTAAAAATCAAACCTAATAATTCTCGAATATAGAATTCTACCAACAATTCGTCCCTGCCGAACCTATTTTTTAAGCTTTCTATAACTTTTTCATAATTTTCGGCAGTTGAAGGGAAGCTGTTTACAATATTACGTGGTCTCGTACCGGGTATGGTCGCTTGAACGAGGTAATGCATCTTATCCTCGTTTTCCAAGTTCCAAGTTCCGCTGGATGCGCCGCTGATTAACTTCCAGGATTTGAAAGTTTTGTTCCGGTTATCTGAGTTAGTTGCTAGAGCGCTGAAAGTAGGAGAATGCATGAGTGAGACCTAAGTAAGGATTGCAGATGTTGAGAGGGCGTGACTACCTTGTCACGTGAGGTGTGAAGAAGTCGTTAATACGTTGCGAGATTTCAGGTTAGAAATGCTGAAGAAAACATTAAATGTACAAATTTGAAGAAATAATTACATAAAAGTAAATTTTTTCTAGTAATCATCAGAGTAACAACATATGGAATAAACCAAATTTCATCACATAATACAGTCTAGCAGTCCTGTAAGTTGAAGTTCTGATTCCATGATAACGTGATCGGGGTGGCGTAAACAGAATCATGGTTTCATTATAACAGTCGAAGATGTTTCAGGAAAGCAATAATTTTAGTAAGAGTTACAAAATAACAGAATAAATGCAGAGCAAATGTTAATACAAAATACATATATACAAATTCAAGATGTCTATCCCAGAGCATACTTAGAATAAGTTACATATCACGTGAGCGGAATCAGGCATTACGATTCGCTTAGCGTAAACTTGTCCAAAACTGATGAAAAGAGTAAAATAATTAAATAATGGGTTGCAATAGCAAAAAATCACTATTTTTCTCATGTTTTTCAATATGATAAATATAAGGAATACCAGAAATTTCAGTCCTAAAAAATGCAGAAAGTCCTACAGCAAGGCTGAAAATAGAACTCAAGTTCTTAGGTCACGTGGGAGGTCACCCTCCCAGGCGCTGACTTTTAGAAGTGCTTCTTGAATATTGAAGAAAAGCAGTATTCTGGATTAAAGTAAAAGAAAATAAGAGTAAAATCACTATGTACACATAAAAATTTCCACTAACTTGGTATTAGGTGAGGAAATTTTCGTTTCCACTGAGTATGTAGGCTCCGAAAGGTCGAAGAAATCGATCATCGGTGAGAACTTCATATTAAAACATGTTGAAATGATTCATGAAGTTACATTCCTGCGCATTTTTTGAGGAATTTATCGTTAAGTTTTCGCAGATGTACCGCGATGGTATCGATTTTGAGGGTCTTGTTGCGCATATAATACTGTGCGTTCGTGATAATACGCAGGAGTTTATTTTGAACGATTTGGAGTTTGTTTACATCTGAGTCTTTGGCTGCCGCCCAGGCAGAAGATGCATAAGTCAAAATAGGTTTAATTGTGGAGAGATTGTAAGGATCCTAAGTTTTACTAACGTTTACTTTATTTTAAATCTTTACTATCACTTCTTATTTTCTACTTCCGGCCAGAATTTAAAACGTTAATCTGGCGAACGCCAAGTACTTAAGTTGTGGCTTTTTGCCAAGCAAGAGAGAGGAAGGAGTTATTGGAAGCAAGCCGCTTGTCATTGTAGTTTTACGAAGTTCCGCTCTGTTGCTGGTTGCCTTCAAGGGCAGAGGTTTAGCCCTCTTGATAATTGCAGACGTATCGTAGTTTTAGGAGCTCGGCGTACTACATACGTACCTTCTTTAAATACAGGCCAATCTTAGTACTAGGCACTTGCATACTAATTCAAAGTTAGTTTTTAGTTAGAGTTTTAGTTAGTGGTTTTTATATTCTTACGTTCAGACCACAAGTGGTTGGTCTCTGTATCCCGAAGTTCGGGAATACCTGTAAAAATAGAAAATAAAGGGTTTCGTATACCCTTCCTGCTTGTGTTGTCTATTTCACACCTTCCTGAACATAGCTTGAGTAAGCTTCCTGTTCTTATTCAGGACCATTCATGTTCCCAAAGCAAATCAAGAGAAATACAAGTCCTGATAGTGGCGCCCGAATAAGAATAATCATGGCCGAGTTTCAAGAAGAACCTGAGGTGCCTGCAGCAGCGGCTCAGAATCCAGAAATGCCAGCTGCCACCCTGGAAGGATTTGGTTACATCGTCCAGACCATGCGCGCATCGATGAAAATAGCAGCAACCTTTGATGGAAACTCACCGGTAACCAGTTTTTTGGAAAAATTGGATGACCACTTCATGCTATATCCAGTCCATGAGTTCTAGAAAGTCACCTTAGCTACCAGCTCTTTGAGGGGTCAAGTGGTTAATTGGTTCAAATGTATAGGAAGAAACTTTTGGGTCAACCGGGAAGTCCCACATATACTTACGAAAATTTCAAGACTGCCTTCATAAAAGCCTTCCCTGTCGTAAGAAGTCGTGCAAAACTGGAAGCGGAACTCTTCAGCATATACCAGCAACGAATTGAAAAATCTCTCAAACTTTATTTTAAGAAAAATACACGTATATAAACTCTTGTATGAAAGCCGACCGGATCCTGAGATAATCCAAGTAATTTTGCTTAGGTTACTTTCACAAGTACAAAACTTTATTGAATTAAGGAACCCGACTACACTGGAAAAGTTATTTGAGCTAGCAATCCAGTTTGAAAGTAGAAGAACGGTGGACATTGAAAGAAGACGCCAGTATGAGCAACGAAGCCAGTTTGGTGCGCCAAGGCCACAGCAAAGGCAAGAACACGGCTACGGAAGCAAATCGAATCAGTGGTCAAGGAAACCTGAGTATCCAAAAGCAACCGCCGAACGTCGACAGTTCAATAGTAAGCCAGGGAAAAAGTCTGAAGGCCAGCGGAAAAAGAAGGAAGGCATGGAAAGGAAGAAAGAAGATTTAAACTAAAACGGATTTCTGCTGAAGGGAGGGTTCGGAAATCCAAATGCCAAGAAAACCCCTCTTTCTTCAAGTTAAATACAGTTATTGTGAAAAATTTGATTCTTCCAAAGATTTAAGTTTTGGTGAACAATATCCCAGCCACCGCACTCCTGAATACAGGCGCGCAGTGTTCCTGTGTGGCAGAAGATTTTTTTAGGAAGTACTTCCGTAGATAGAGAATATATAATTCGGATATAACGACAGTGTTAGCTGCGCAGGGGGAAAGATGCAAATGCATAGGTAAAATACCACTCTATATTCGCATTAAGGACGAGCAAATAAAGATCATGTTTTTTATCGTAAAAAATCTACAAGCACATGTAATTTTAGGGATAGATTTTCTTTCAGAGGCAGAAGCAACGCTGTATTTTAACGAAGCGTCCCTTAAGCTGACCATGAAACCAGTGCTCGAAGAAAATAGAGAACCACCCACGTTAAATATCAACCACCTGCCTACGGGAGAGCCACAAAAAATTTGCCAAGTGGTAAGTGAATTTGCTTCGTTATTTAGTGATATTCCCGGATTTACTCAAGTGACTAACCATAATATCGACACAGGAGATTCACTGCCAGTTCGCCACAAGCCGTATAGGTACGATAAAAATAAAGAAAAAATTATAGAGTGGCACATTCGAGATATGTTACGTAAAAAAAATCATAACGCCCATCTCAAGTAGTTATGCTAGCCCGGTTGTGTTATGTAAGAAAAATAACGATTATCCAGTAACACATCCGAAAAGATGGCGTTTTGCAATTGACTATCGTAAATTAAACTCCATGACTAAATATCCGATATATCCGTTACCTATTATTGAAGAAATTTAAGGAACATAAATTCTACAAAATACATGACTACGTTATACCTAACGACTGGTTATTTTCAAATAGGTGTAAAACCAGAAGATGTGCCTAAGACTGCTTTTATAACCAAGTCTGGCACTTATGCATTCTTGCATATGCCGTTTGGCCTTTCAGGGGCACCGGCAACATTTCAGCGATGTATGGACATTGTGCTAAGGCCTGTTCTTGGAAAGTCCACATTTATCTATTTAGACGATATCATTATTAATAGTGATAATTTGGACCAACATATAAAAGATTTAAGAGAGGTGTTTTCATTATTAAATGAGGCCGGTCTGAAAGTTAATGTTGAAAAGTGCAAATTTGCAGCCCCTGAATTAAAATACTTAGGATACAAAATATCTCAGAAAGGAATCGAGACGGACGAATCAAAAATAATCGCTATCGGTGTTCAAAAGTATCCGCCGCCAAATACGGCGAAGAAGCTGTCTTCTTTTCTTAGGACTTTGTTCATATTATAGGTCCTTTATAAAAGATTTTGCAGCTATTGCTGAACCATTGTTAAAATTAAAAAGGAAAAAGGCAAGATTCTCGTGGACGGCCGAAGCCAAGAGTGCGTTTGAAAAATGAAAGCAAGCATTAACGCAAGCCCCTGTTTTGAAATTTCCTGAGAACGATGAGAATTTAGAAATTTCAGCGGATACTTCGGATTATGCGGTCGGAGCAGTACTTTCGCAAAATCAGCAGCCCGTGGCATTTTTTAGTAGAACTTTAAATGAAACTCAAAGAAATTATTCCGCGACTGAGAGAGAGGCACTTGCAGTTCTGTTAGCAGTGCAAAAGTTCCGAGTCTATTTTGGAAGTGCGCCAGTAACAGTGTATTCTGATCATGCGGCGGTAACTAGATTGTACTCAGGGAAAACTTATCCCCAAGGTTAATAAGAAGGGCACTCAAGTTACAAGAGTATAATTTGGTAATCAAACACACCCCCGGAAAGGAAAATATCGTAGCAGATGCCCTATCCAGAATAAAAATAGATGAAAAAGGTAATACTGTAAAGGTGGCAATGCTCACAGCATGTACGATACATTCCCGAGAAACTGTAATAACCGAACTGGGTAAGGATCCGGAATTTAAAAATATTTATGATTATTTAAAAGATCCTGAAAATTTTAGCCACCAAGATATTGTGGCGATAAGGAATAGGGCGGCCCGTTACGAACTAATAGATGGTCTATTATTTTATACAAAACTACGAATTCCAACAACGAATTTCGACCTGTTATCCCAACTAGTCTTAGATTAAATATGCTGCAGGAGTTGCACGACTCGCCATTAGCCTCTCATGGTGGTGAAAAACCATCCAACGCGTACGCGAAGCAGTTTATTTTCCTGAGCTGCAAAAGTTAACAAGGGTGTATGTCCAGTCCTGCCGAACATGTCAAGCAGTTAATTGTATTAATTTCCGCCCGGCCGGGTTTCTAAATAGCATTAAGTCAGAATTTCCAAATGAAATAATTGGCATCGATTTATTGGGCCCTTTCCCGAAAAGTCAGTTAAATAAAAGTCGGTATCCCCTTGTTATGGTTTATCATTTTAGTAAGTGGACCGAAATTGTTCCCTTAAAACGAGCCTCCGCGAAATTAGTTACTGATTCTATTTTAAATAAATATATTTTAAAATACGGGGCGCTTCTAAAAGTTATATCGGATAATGGTCCTCAATTTGTAAGTAATATATTTGAAGACATGTGCCGAAAACTGGGCATACGTCATTTAAAAATGGTCCCGTATCGGCCGCAATCAAATATAGCAGAACGGGTCAATAAAAATTATAGTGAAAATTACTCGTAGTTATGTTAAAAATTTTCATAAAAGCTGGGATAACTATGTCAATGAATTAGCTTTCGCCCTTTGGACCGCAAAACATGATACGACGGGCAAAACTCCTGCTGAGTTATTTTTAGGCAGAAAGATTATAACGCCGTTAGATAAATTATTTTATGTTCAACAAAGAGCCCCAGAATTTCAAATGGGCGATATAGAAAAATTAATTAAAGAAGCAAAGAAGAGCACTGAAGTAGCACAAAGAAAACAGAAGCTCTATTATGATATGAAACGACGGGGAGTAACTTATAAAGTAGGGGATGAGGTGTTAAAAATTAAGCATTCACTTTCTTCTGCACCAGAAGATAAAATTGCCAAGTTCTATCCACGATAGAACTTGGCAATTCCATGAAGGATCATATGTCATAGAAAAAGTAACTCAGGCTGTAGTGGTGTTAAAAGCTAAGAATGGTGAAACCTGCACCACAAACATTGATCAGATAAAACCCTTCTATAATCGTAATAAAATGAAAATATTTGAAGATCTTTTGCAGGATCCGGCACGGCAGGCACAATCTCCAGAGGTGACACGTCAGGCACAATCTCCAGAGGTGACACGTCAGGCACAATCTCCAGAGGTGGCACAACGACAATCACAAGGGCAAGCCATGAGTAGACAATTGCAATTGAAAAGAAAGTTTCCCCGTTGGAAAACTGAAAGTAACAAGATAAAGAAGCCGTTCCACCGACCAGAAAAGAGAGGGCATGTCCACCCCCAGAATGAAGAAGGGAGAAGTTCGACTAATGCAAAGAGAGCCAAGAGAAATGGCAGCAACCATAACACGGCTCCAAAACGGAAGATCTACCCATCGGATAGAAGTCTACGCAGCAAATGTCGACGAATTGACGAAGGAAACCCAGTTGCAGATGCAAGGAAGCAAGAAAAGTTTGAACAGCCAGCAACGAGATACAGGCAACAACGAGAGAGAGTTGTCCCGGTTCCGCCAAGAACAGCTGCCATCAAACGGCCAGGAGGACAAGCAGATGTTAAAAAGAAGGTCTTCAAGGGTGACCGAACTGGAAAAAAAAGGAAGCACACGGAGGAAGGAACCGAAAGGCGACCCCGCACAAGACGGAAGATAAACCAGACGGTAGTCTTCACCACTTTCCAGGATTGGGCAGCAAAAAGGATGTCTGAATATCATAAAGATAAGTAAAACTTTATGTTACTTTGAAACTTTACGTTAATTTTTCATTCTTACTGCAAGTGGCAGAATTTAAGAAGTTTTACCTCATGTGAGGCCTACCTTTATCGCCAAAAAGGCGAGAAATGAGTTGTTACCTATTTTGGTATTATGTTTTTCAATTACTCGCGAGTAAAACTAAAATTATTGTATAATAGGAATGTGTAAATACTTGAATATTGTAAAAGCATTGATAATATTTGAGAAAGGTACCTTAAGAAAATTGTAAAATTATTGTATAAAATTTTATTTAAAAAGATTCTGGCAAGAAAAAAGTTTTAGTCTGAAAGACTTTTGAAATATAGTATTTCAATGCCAGGGCAGTATCATCTGCGTAACATGCAAGGATAGAGTCTTTACTGTTGGGTTTAGGGAAGTCTGCAGCATAAAATAGAGTACAGGGCCTAAACAAGACCCTTGAGGTAGTCCACTTTGCATATTACGTTCTGAGGAGTAAGCTCCTTTCACGTACACTTTAAAAGTCCTGTCCGAGATAAATGAGAGGATGATCAGAAGAATTTCTCTTTCAAAATTAAGGTTGATTAGTTTTGCAATGAGTCCCTCATGCCAGACGCGGTCGAAAGCTTTCGTTACGTCCAGCATGAGGATAACAACATTCAATTTATTATGTAAAGCAGCTCCAGAATACTCCGTAATACGAAGAAGTTCTTTTGCAGTCGAGAGCTTCTCTCTAAAGCCAAACTGCTCCGGCGGAAGAAGTTGAAGATAATTTTTCATTCGGCTGAGAATCATTCTTTCAAATATTTTACTTAATACAGGCAGTAAACTAATGGGCTTGTATCCGTCAGCTTGTGAGTGGTGTTTTCCAGGTTTTGGTATTAAGATGACCTTAGCAGTTTTCCATAATTTGGGGAAGTATGAGGATGTAAGGCAAGCATTAAAAACACTTGCTATTATTCCGATAGTGTTTCTGGGAAGGCATTTCATAGCTTTATTTGTGATGCCATCTATTCCCGGTGCTTTCTTGGGATGGAGTTTCTTGACAATTTCTTTAATTTCAGTTGGGTTGGTGAATTTAATTAAGTATCTAGCAGTGGGGGAATATAACCAGTGTTTGACATGTGTCAAAATGTGCTATGTTCAAAGTCCTTATTATTTGGCCATTCATTGGGTGTCAATTGTTCCTCTAGGTAGGTCGCAAACACATTTGCTTTATCCTGATGAGTGACTGCGGGAGCTCCATTATGGGTAAGAGGGTGATTTGTAGTACAGTGAGATTTAAGATTCTTAATTAATGTCCATAATGACCCATCTCTAGTGTCAATATTAATTAATTTCTCGCACCATAATTCTTCTCTATAATTTTTTATTCTGAATTTCTTTATTAAGTTTATTGATTTCGCGTTTCATTCGTAGGTCCCAGGTCACGTGATAGGATTTTCTCATTCTGTTGCGTTGTCTAATCTTGATGCGAATGTAATTAGGGAGTCAAAGGCTATTATCTTTAAGTGGTTTAGTGTCACTTGCTTCTGAAATAGCACTTTTAATATTTTCAGTAAGTGCAGAAACCGCATTTTCAATTCCTTGCACTGTATTAAGGTTATAGAGAGGAATAATACGATCACTCATAAGATTTTCAAAAAGATACCAGTCAGTAATTGTGTTAAGAGTACGAGCTTCAGTTTTAGTAATTCCCAGATAAGCGATAACGGGCAGGTGGTCAGATGAAAGTTCTTGAAGTACTTCAGTAGTAATAGGAATAGTAGTGGTAGACAAAGCGATGTCTAATATATCAGAGTACTCGAGTATAACTGGACGATAAGTATAATCATTTGGTGCATGAATTACAATAGGATTATTAAGTATGTAATTATATAAAATTTTGCCATTTGCATTGGATCGTCGACAGTTCCAGGCAGTATTCTTTGCATTTAAGTCTCCTGCAAGGACGGTCGGGATATCACTTGACAAAAAAGCATTTAATAAGTTATCACTAAGCCTGTTATTAGGCGGGTTGTATAGAGCACTGAAATAAATATTTTTAAAAACTGATAGCGTCACACAAACTGTAACTAGTTCACAGTTAAAGTCTCTGCTTTCCTTAATTAAACATGATAGTAACGTGCGTTTAACGTATATACAAACACCTCCACCACGGTGACTAATTCTATCACACCTGTAAAGTAAATAATTTGCAATCCTGAGACTGTGACACTGTTGCGCATGAGTTTCGGTAATCACAGCAATATCAATATCATGATACTGTAGAAAATTATGAAGTTCATATAAACGGTTCTGGAGGCCATTGGCATTCCAGATGACGAAACGGATGGGATTCACAGTTCTGGTAGTTTTATCCATGTTGCTGGGTTTTGTCAGGAAGTGAAGCTTTATCAGTAGTCAATTGCTTGAAGATTTGAGTTATTCCAGATTCCTGAATGATGGAAACGATGGCCCGTAAGTCACAAAGCACTTTTTTAGCTTCCATGAGAGATTCAGGGGCTAATCCAGAGCTTAAGGCTTTAGCGTATGATTTGTTTATGATGACTCGATCTATGACTGGTTTCGGTTGAGAGGAAGTTTTCGTCTTAGGAAATCTTTCACATCCTCTGTAGTTTGCTGTGTGTCCTTCCATAAGGCAATTCGCACACTTTGGAGGAGTAGTTTTATCTTTTTTGCATGTGAAAGATTCATGCTCCTCACCGCAGCGAACACAGCGCGGGGTGTGATGACAATTACTGAGAGTGGTGGAACCCTTGACAGCGAAAACACTGTAAAGGCCCAGCTCTTCCTTTATAACCTTCGACTTTGATTTTCATTCCAAGCACAAAATGTTCATGGAAGATGGCATTGCTCTTTTCCTCTCTTTTTAAAGTCACAAGTGACAGTGGTAAATTTATTATTTCTCCGTCACGGCGACGCTTCATTTGGTTGACTCTGATAATACTATATCCTTTTTCTCTGAGTTCTTCCTCTATATCTTCCGATTTCATATAAGATGGGAGACTTCTGATGACTGCTTTTACATATCTGGTCTCTGGCAGCTCGTAACAATGATAAAACACACCTTTATCTTTGAGTATTTTAATGATTTGGCGGTAGATGGTAGGATTGTGAGCATGTATTTTAATTCCTCCGCTAATAAGTTGTTCGTAGTAATCTCTGTTAGTAGAGAGGTTATATCCGATTAATAAGGCTTTGAGTTGCATGAAATTTTTCCTTTGGTCTTTAATTATTATCGGCGGTGTTCTTTTTTCTTTATCTTCATGTATTCGCCGAAATTGTCCCCAAAACGGTAACCAATCTTTAATTTCGCCACCTAATTGTTTTAACTCTATTTTAGGTAATTTCAGCTTCCGTTTGTTCGAATTCGGCGGTACACTTCTAGTAGATGGTATCATTTGGAGATTGAAGAATAATTTCGTTTCTACTCGTATTAAATCTAATTTTTCTTTGTATTCTTCAACTTTCGCCCATTCACTTTCAAACTGATCATTTGAAGAAAATTCCGAATTTAATATTTGAGTATCAATGCATTAAGTTCAACAGATAAACGTTCTTAAGTAAAATTTTCGTTTTTACAGATTAATCATCAGGAATTTCATTTTCTAATTCCTGCAAAATTGCATTAATTGTTCTCGTAAAAGACGCTCTGACAGGATTTCGTTTCTCATTTAACGATTCCATGTCAATAAAAATAAATTCAATAAAGTCAAATAGAATTAAATTCGATAAAACCAATAAAATTACCTTGACTTGTTTTACCACTCACTTCCGTCGTCACCAAAATTGTTCGAGATTTACAAGAACTACCGTTCTCCTTTCTCCTAATAAACTTAAAATAAAATAACTTTATATATAAAATTCCAAAGCGTCATATTTATTTTCAGATCTACAACAAACTACAACAAATCTCACATAGTTGCCAATCTTACATTGACAAACTGTGAAAGAAAGATAACAACTGAGGCTGGGTTCTAACAGCAGTATTCAGCAATGAAAAGTTCTGCAAATCATTTTAATATTATAAAGTACTAGCTAGCAGCTACGCGGCCAGCCTTCGTCTGGCTTTTAAATGTACCGGAAAAATGCATGAAGGCAACACCGAACGTTAAATGCGAAAACTACGCAGAATTTTACTTTGCAGAACAACTTCACTTTAAAAAAAAACAAATTTTTTTAAATAAATTTATTACATATAACAAAATTACAACGAAATAAGCAATATCGCTTAATACAAATATTAGTTATCCTAATAAATAAATTAACCAACTTTCCGTTGCCTTGTCTCAACAAACATCCAGTATCCAAGAGAAACATTAAATTTAAAAACTGCACAGAATTATTGCCTTCATTTCTCCAAGTGGAAACAGTATTGATTTTCTACAGCCAGCAGTCCAGTATACAATTGAATGATAAATTGTTGCCAAAACCAGATTTCTAAAAAAATGGAACTATTCAAAATAATGCAGTAAAATCGAAAAGTTGAAATAAAAAAAATCTGATTCGAATTTTGAAAAAATTACTTCGAGGTACACTGGCTCTTGTCTAGATGCACTTATATACCAGATTTCGTAGCCTTGGGTCTATTAGCTTACGCGCAGCATGAACGGAAGACTCACAGGCTCTTTCTTTTATATACAGACATTAATTACTAAGTTAAGCATCATTAGTTTACATCAACAAGAAGTTTGCCATTCCAATTTTTTCGATAGTAATGCCAAAAGAGATTTATTATTGTAGCCTCAGATTTGGGGTCTACAAAACTAACATAATATACTTTGCCATAACATTTGGCTTATGACAAAGTAGTCGAGGGCTATCTGCGTAAGGAAAGGAATGCCTTCGTGGGGACTTTCTAAGGGTAGTAGCTCGTATACACATTACACATGGGGAAAACCGCGAAAACACACATGCAGCCAGCCCATTCGCCGGAACTGGAACTCCGGACCTAACTACCAGTGTTCAGTGATTTTACCATTCAGCCACTAGTGGGCTCCATCAAGTTTCTATGACTCAGTTATATACAGTTTGCAGATACTTATTATTTAGCTTTAAAATCACATAAAATATTCCCCTAATTTCCAGAATTATTTAATTTAGACATGTTTCTTTTTCTGTAGTATTAACATCATTTAATTGATACAAAACATCAACAAATTCATTATCAGTAAGATCATCATCATCATTAAAATCTTCAATATCATTATAAGAAAAGTGTTGTAAAATAAATGAACCTTTCTTAGAAGACTGAATTTTAAGTAAACTAATTAATTTTAGTTTTCTTTCCGACTCTATAATTTGCCGTAAAGATACGTGATAATTACAGCCACTCATTTGTCGAAATTGTCGGAAACATACCTCAAGGTCATCTGTCTGAAATTTTCTTAAAAGAATAAAAGGTAATATAAAATCTTTTAACAAATAATTTGAAAGTTCAGTCAATATTATTGTTGTATGGGAACAACCTGGATTTGTATTGGCAGTTTCCCAATTTGTGACTTTTTTTGTTGTTGGGGGAAAATCGTTTCATGATATGAGCCATGAACAAAACTGTGATAAATATTCTAAGCTTTTATCCTCTGATGTACTTATGGGCTGTATAAATACATCTCGAAACTATAAGGCCTGTTTAGAATGCTTAACATTTACAATTTTCCACCACTTTCAAATTATATCAATATAAAGTGTTTAGTTCCTAAGACATTCTTCTCATACCCAGTTCTATTATTCTGCGATTCTATTTGCAGAGCATCTAAAGTTTTTTCATCAAAAAGTTTCATAGCAGTACTTACTTTCTGCTTCTCTATAGAGGATGGAAAAAAAACTTTTCTTGACAAAGCTGGAACCATTTGTTAAGTCTTTAGGACTATTTAACTGTAAGATTACGTCATTTGTTCTCTTCTTGGCGCCTTGCATGGCGCAGATGTTCATTACAGCAACCCTGTAAACGCTTACTCAGTTTTATTTTTATTGCTGTTGTTGTTAGTAGTAAGTCATCGCTTGAAAGATGGCACGCAGTTGATTAAAGTTGTCGAATAAAATATTTAGTACAGTCCACTTCTAGTTAATTTTGAAATTGTTATATAACAACGCACGCATCGCATGAACACTTTATGGCCCGCCGAGCAACAGGTAAAAGAAATCGTTGCTAAAATTAACCTTTTAGAACATGTTGTATCTTTGGTTATATTACGCATAACTTCATATAGAGTGTTTGGAATGCTTTCGTTTTCGTGTGGATTACGCAATTAAGATTGGATACTATGTCATCGTTCATTTCCGGTGTTGCTGTCGAGAAATCTGCAATCACGGTAAGTGATAAATTATTTACTTGTTCATGATGAGTGAATTGAAAGCCATTAAAGCTAACAAAAAGAGTTTAAAATGCAGTATCACAAAGTCTGAAAATAAGGTAAATTCTACAGTGGATGAAGCAGATATTTCCTTATTAGAGTTATACGAATAAAAAATATTAGAATTTAAAAAGGAATTAAGTAACATTTTCGATTCTTTATTTGCACATTGTGAGGAAAAGGACACTGACGAATTCATTAAGGGAAAGGAAAATGTAATAGATAATCTCGATGAAATTCATTTTAAAATTAAAAGAAAAATTTCTGAGATCAGTTCTCAAAGGAATAGTTGTTCAAATGAAAACGGTTCGAGTAAAGACATAATTGTTTCGGATATAAAATTATCTAAATTGTCTCTTCCAATATTTAGTGGAAAAATCGAAGAATGGATTGAATTTGAGGATTTATTTTCCGCAGCTGTGCATAAAAATAGCAAATTAACTAATGCGCAAAAATTGCAATATTTAAAGAGTTCGTGTAAGGCAGACGCTTTAAATATTATTCAGTCCATTCCAATTTCAGATTCGAATTACGACATAGCATGGAATCTGTTGGTTGAGCGCTATTGCAACAAAAAAGATTTGATCAATTCTATCATAAAGAAATTAATTTCTATACCTCAAACGAGTGATTCTACTTCGTCGCTTTTAAAATTTATCGATAAGGTGCATAAATGTTTACAATCCTTGGAAGCATTGGAGCAAAAGGTGGAAGAATTTTCAGACACGTTAATTGTTTATTTAATTAGTTGAAAAGTTGGGTAGAAATACTCGGTGTTGGTGGGGAAGGTCACTAAAAGACGAGATAGGAACGGTTAAACAACTGACATGTTTTTTGAAGGAACACGCTCGCACCCTATCACATTACAAACCTCCGCATGGGAAATCGAAACGTTCATTTAATACCAAAGCTCTTACATCACTTTCGGAAAATTCAAAAAATTGTCCTTATTGTAAAGCTGATCATTTATTGTTGAAATGTGCGCAATTCTTAAATCTAACAGTCAAGAAACGATTTGAATTTGTAAAGACAAAAAAACTATGTTTCAATTGTTATCTTCGGTCCATACAATCAAGGACTGTAAAAGTTCTAATACATGCAGAAAATATCAGAAATTTCATAATTCGCTCTTACATTTTGATCGAAATGAAGAAAATTTCGATAGAGCAAATGGAACATCGAATCAAATCACAAACAAGACTAATAAATTTAGCAGTAATCTTTCTCCAAATGCTGATACATTTACTCCAATGGCAAGCAGCCAAAAGGTTAGTGACACTAATGAAACCAACCAAGCAAAGTCCATTAACGGTACTGCACTGAATATTTCCAGTTCTTTTAATAAGTTCTACTTTCAACTACAATTATTTTCGTTAAAGGCGGTGATGGAAATTTTATTTCGCTGAGAGCCTTGCTTGATTCCGGTACTCAAAATAATTTCATTACTAAAGAATGTGCTGAATTATTGAATTTGAAGAAAAGAAAATAAACGCTTCTATTTCAGGTATCAATGGTACAGTTATGGGTGTTAAGGAAAAAGCTATAGAAACCATCGCTAACGCTGCTAGAGATTTTATTCGTATCTTACAATTTTTTGTTATTCCAAAAATAACTCGCGTAACGCCTGCTGGATATATAAACATTCCTGATGTTAAGCAGTTGCAACTCATTGGTTTAGCTGATCCAGAGTTTTATAAAACTGGTCGAATACATATTTTATTATCTAACGAAATATTTTTCGATTTACTGGGAACAAATAGAATAAATATGCAAGACCTGATTCTCCATCAGTCAATTTTTGGATACATCGTTAGCGGGTCAGTACGCATGCCGCAGCAAGGCAATGTTGATAATTATTGTGGGTTTGTGGAAAATGTGGATAATTTATCTGACAACATGAGAAGGTTTTGGGAGATTGAAGGTATTAATGAAGCAAAAAAAGTGAAAAGTCAGGAAGAGGAATTTTGTGAACAGCACTTTCTTCGTACACACACGAGGCAAGATGATGGCAGATATGTAGTGGAAATGCCAATTAAGGAGGAAGGACTTAGCCTTTTAGGCGAATCTAGAGAAAACGCTAGCAAAAGACTGAATTATCTACTTAAACGCTTCACTCGCAATCCCGCAATGAAACACTTATACGAAGATTTCATTAAGGAATAAATGAATTAGGTCATTCCGAAGAAATTTATGAAGGGGATAACTCTAGTTTCTCATACTATCTTCCTCACCATGGGGTTTTCAGGCCCGATAAACCTGGCACTAAACTTAGGGTTGTGTTTGATGCCACTGCTTCTGCGACTACTGGAATTTCGTAAAACGATATTCTACTGAATCGAGGGTTAGTTCAAGACGAACTATTTGATATTATTTGCAGATTTCGAAGGCATAAAATTGCCTTCACAGCAGACATTGTAAAAATGTATCGTCAGAGTTTGATTAAAGAACATAAAAGAGATTTATTACGCATTTTATGGAAGAGTAGTGAAGAAGAACCAGTTAAGGTCTATAGACTGAAGACTATAACTTACGGTACTTCCAACGCACCATATCTAGCAACACGCACACTCAATCAATTAGCAGAGGACGAGAAAAACAATTTTTTGTTAGCAGCGCCAATAGTACAAAGGGATTTTTACGTTGATGACGTACTCACAGAAGCCTATACTCTAATAGAGGCTATATAATTACAGTAGCAATTGATTGACCTTTTATCACGTGGAGAAATATGTCTGCACAGATGGTGTGCTAATCATCCTGATCTTTTGCAGTTTTGCAGACAAGAGGAATATTCTTTCAGTAATTTCGATGACGATCAGAGCATCAAAACTTTAGGATTATTATGGAATCCAAAGAATGTTTGTTTTTCGTACATATCAACGATCAAGGTGCTTTTATTGAAATTGGACATCAGTAAAATATGTCTGTGGTGTGACTCAACCATAGTGTTAGCATGGCTTCAGAATCCTCCGCATGTACTAAAAACTTTTGTTGCTAATCGAGTGTTGCAGATCCAAGAGCTAACACATACATGCCAGTGGAATTATGTGCGTTCAGAGGAGAACCCATCAGACCTTATTTCCCAAGGACTGAATTTTGACAAGCTGCATGATGCTGATCTGTGGTGGAAAGGTCCTCCATTCTTGAGTGAGGGTGTCATACCTAACAAGAACATTGACTTTGAACAATTAGAAAAAACAGAGACATTTTCTAATGAACTGAGAAAAGAACTGACATTGCTTGTTTATGCACTTTGCCTTCAAAATTTAGTGATAATGTCCTAGATATCACTAACAATTATTTAAAATTATTACGTATTGTTAGTTATATTTTCAGGTTCATTTGGAACTCTAGGTGTGCAAAACAGAAAGGAGCACAGAGAAGAACAGGAGGGGTAAGTTCAAAGGAGTTAAATGAGGCAGAATCCTTTTTAGTATAAGAGGTTCAAAAATGTAGTTTTTATTCAGATTACAACTCCCTCGCACAAGGTAAACCCATTAATAATAAAAGTAATTTACTTTCTTTGAACCCTTTTTTGGATGCAAATAATGTAATGAGAGTAGGAGGCCGATTACAAGGGGCCAATGTAATGTTTTCACAAAAGCATCAAATAATTTTGCCTGTTAAATGCAAACTAAGCTGATTGCTGAGCATTATCATCGGAAATATTTACACGTAGGTTCGCAAGCATTATTGTGTTTTATGAGACAGATATTTTGGCCATTACAAGGTAGGAATTTAACTAGAAAGATTACCCATGAATGTATAATTTGTAGTAAAAATAAACCAGTCACTATCGAACAAATTATGGGGTCATTACCTGCAGAGCGCGTAAATCCGAGCTCACCCTTTAATCATGTCGGCACCGATTTTTGCAGTCCATTTTTTACTAGGTACAAGAGACAGAGGAAAGGAACTCTTCATAAGGTATATTTAGCTCTTTTTATTTGCCTTATAACAAAGGCAGTGCATCTCGAACTAGTGTGAGTGACCTCACCACTGACGCATTTATTGCCACCTTAAAGAGATTTATTGCTAGGCGCGGAAAATGCTCAATCATTTTCTCAGACAAAGCAAAAAACTTCGTTGGCGCAAATGCCGAATTGCAAAGAATTAACGATTTAATTAGAAATCCTGACAAAAAATTAGCAGATTACTTAGGTGAAGAAGGAATAGTATGGAAGTTTATTACCTCACGGACACCTAATTTTGGTGGACTATGGGAATCTGGAATAAAATCCGTGAAATATCACATAAAGCGGATTGCAGGTAATGCAAGGTTGACTTTCGAGGAGTTATTAACTGTAGTAACTGAGATAGAGTCTGTTTTAAATTCTCGCCCTATTACTCCCTTATCTTTCGATGTAAATGATTTAGAGGCCTTAACACCAGGCCATTTTCTCATTGGAAGACCCTTGAATGCTATAGTAGAACCCGAATTAATTCATATACCTGAAAACAGACTCTCAAGATGGAAACGAACTACCAGATTTATCCAGTTGATATGGAATCGTTGGCATAGGGACTACTTAAACACACTACAACAGCGTTCAAAATGGAAGGTAAAACAAACGAATATTAAAATAAGTATGCTAGTACTAGTTAAGGAGGATGAGCTTCCTGTCTGTAGATGGGTGTTAGGGCGCATTACAAGACTTTTTCCTGGAGCTGACGGTAAGGTTAGAGTAGTAGAAATACAGACAGCAAAGGGCATCATTAAGCGTGGAATTACAAAAATTGCAATTTTACCCCAAGAAGAAGCTTCCTAAGCTAGTTAAGTGTTAGCTTATTATTATAAAACTTGTATTGTACATTGTATTGTGTATAAAATATTGTATTGAAAATTGAATATTATTATATTGAATTAAGAGAAGTTATTCCTATTGCTTTATTGTATAAGGTAGTAATTGTACAATTTTGTAGGTTATTATGAGTATTATCGCACGAAATTATTGAAGTAACCCTTCAATGCCGGGGGGGTATGTTAAGTCATTAGGACTATTTAACTGTAAGATTACGTCATTTTTTATCTTCTTGGCGCCTTGCATGGCGCAGATGTTCATTACAGCAACCCTGTAAACGCTTACTCAGTTTTATTTTTATTGCTGTTGTTGTTAGTAGTAAGTCATCGCTTGAAAGATGGCACGCATTTGATTAAAGTTGTCGAATAAAATATTTAGTAAAGTCCACTTCTAGTTAATTTTGAAATTGTTATATAACAACGCACGCATCGCATGAACACCATTTTAATGTTATCATTCTTTTCTATTTCATACTGTTACGAATTTTGTAATAGCTAATTTTAGTAGAATTATAATTAAAATTGTTTTATTTCCCCATGCAATGCAGCCCGTGATAAATTTTAAAAGAAAGCTACGCCGAAAATGTAAAAATACAGAAGTACGTGCATTTAACATTTAATAAATAGATATCTCGTAATTTATATTTAAATTGAATAAATGTAATTGACTACCGTGTTAGCTGTAACCGTTATTCCACCGATTAAAAGCTGTAAAAAGCCAGAGAGAGAGAACATCTCAGTTCAGGATTTTGAGGCATAAAAGGAGGTTACAATATGAGGAGTCTCAGAGTGCTTCTCTTGATATTTAGTAAATATCATTTTTGCTTGTTCTCCTCTATATGGCCAGTAACAGCGAACCATCTGATTCATACTGTTACAAATTTTGTAATAGCTAAATTTTATAATTCTAATTAAAATTGTTTTATTCCCCGTGCAATGCAGCGCGTGATAAATTTTAAAAGAAATTACGCCGAAAAAAGTAAAAATACAAAAGCACGTGCATTTAACACTTAATAAAATGATATCTCGTAATTTATATTTAAATTGAATAAATGTAATTCATTACCGTGTTAGCTGTAACCGTAATTCCACCGATTAAAAGCTGTAAAAGGCCAGAGAGAGAGAACATCTCAGTTCAGGATTCTGAGGTATAAAATGAGGAGTCTCAGACTGCTTTTCTTGATTTTTGGTAAATATCATTTTTGCTTGTTCTCCTCTATATGGCCAGTAATAGCGAACCACCTGATAGCAGCCAAATTCCTTGGCATGCTATTTTCAGCGATTATGATTCTATTTATTCGAATTATTCAGGAAAATCGCCTACATCCAAAGAGATGCCTGTAATTGCTTGAGATAACTCGGCGCTTCAGAGTATAATTGCTACTTCAATTTCTACTAAGAAAAGTAAATTTCAGAGAAAAGAAAAGAAAACCACAGGAAGTCCTACGAAAATAGCCGATAATACTAAGAGATTCAAAACCTCCCCTTAAAATTTTGCAGCAGTAGTTAAAAAACACAGAAAAGGTTTTCCTAATTTAACAGAAGCTATCTCGCAAGAATATCTTAATACTCAGCATCCGACAAACCCAAAAGATCTCGCACTCAAATTAGAAAACGAATCACCGATAGATTAAACTGTACTGAGTCTATGAAGACATTTATCTCCCCACCAGCAATAGAAATGCGTTCAAAGTTACAAGAAGAAATTCAACAAAATCAGTTAATTTTAATAAGCATTCAGAACACCCCGAAGCTTGCAAATTCTAAAACAGGTGATAAAACAATAAATCAGAACGATTGACAAACTTCAAAGAAAACAGCAAAAAATATTGAGTCTATCCTACCACCAGATATTCCGCAAAATAAC
This sequence comes from Stegodyphus dumicola, assembly GCF_044657685.1. Taxonomy (NCBI): domain Eukaryota; kingdom Metazoa; phylum Arthropoda; class Arachnida; order Araneae; family Eresidae; genus Stegodyphus; species Stegodyphus dumicola. The sequence goes on along the minus strand of NC_140774.1, from coordinate 101,240,097 downwards.
ACATTTGAAACTCTTAACGAAAATAACGAAGCTATGGAAGTTACAGATGAATCGCAGACGACTACAACACAGAATAACGCAGAAAGTAAAACGAAAATTCCCTCATTAGTCATTCCGGAAAACGATGTTGATTGGCCTGAAATAGACAAAATGCTTAGAGAAATATGTAAAAACGAATTTAAAGTTACAATCAAAGATAGACAGCTTTTCGTTTACACTACCACCGAAGCCGATTATAGAACTACAGTTGATAAATTCCAGAAAGCACAGATTAGTTTTCATACGTGCCAAATTTTCTCAGCCTCTTCAATTAAAGTTATACCTAAGAATATCTCACGATCCTACACCGAGCAAGCAATTCACACAGACTTAGAAGGCAGAAGCTTCCCTATAATTAAAGTAAAGCAATTGACGAAGAAACAGAAGATCAAATTATCCGTTTATCTATATTTTTCTTTGAACTAAAAATAAATTCTGCAGTAGAGAAAATTCATCAATTAAACAATATGTTCGGATTCAATATCACAATAGAAAAATATCAGCCCAGAAAACACCCAATTCAATGTTTCAATTGCCCGGAGATCTGGCACTCCCAAAATAACTGCTTTAAAAAGGTCAGATGCTGTAAGTACGGACAAAATCACAGATCCAATACCTGTAAATTAAAACCAGGTGAAAAACCAACTTGCATTTACTGTCACGAAAATCACGTTTCTTCTTATCGTGGTTGTAAGGTATACAGAAAAAGATTAAATCATTTAGAGAACATAGAAAAACCACAAGAAATTTCTTCTAAAGATGACTTGCCCAAATTTATTCAAGCTCCAGCCCAAACTAATCAAGAAATGCCTAAAAAAACTTTACAGTGGCAAAGTTAAGTAGAAACATTTAGCAGAAATCATTAACATTTTCAAAGATCAGAAAACCCTTTATCTCATGAAATCAATAACCACAATAGCTCAGAGAATTAAATCAGCTAAATCAAATATGCAAAAACTTTGTCTAGCTATTCAAGCCATCGAGATTATTTTGAACTTTGCAGATCAAGATTAATTCGCAACTTATTCTCAAGACAAGCATAGCCGAGCGGCAGAAATTCTCAAGCTGCAGATCCTCACATCGTGGGTTCGGGCCTCAGTCCCGTTCCAGGCCAAAAATGGCTATTCGTTTCTCCTACAATTTTTGCCAAAATATGGCTCCGCGCTTACTTCTCTTCAGGAGACTCTGCACTAGGTGAAAAAAGTACGTTCCATCTCACTGAATTCAACTTGTGGAGAACTCTTTATTATTATTATTTGTTCGCTGCCCCGAGAGAGGGCGCTACCAGCTTTCTCCCTCTTCCTCTCTGGAGGAAAATTCGAATTGGTTACTCGGTTCTTGGCTGCCGTCGGTGAAGCACGCACTCACATCTCTTTCCCTCCGTGATGTTATCGTGGCTGTAATATGACTTTCTTGATTTTTACTCATGCGGACTTGCGAACTGTAAAAATACTCATCTTGTAACTACATGCAATGTGATTGTGTATAAGTGAATATATGTTAAAATATATATCATCCTAGAATTAAATAGTATAAATGTTAATATTACCGAGTCAGATTTTGTTAACATTCAACGTGCAATCAAAAATGGCATCCATCAACAATAGCCATAAATGGTGACTCGTCAAGTTAGTGAACACGTGCCTCCTGTAACCTGGTTGAATCCTCAAGTTCTGTGATTATAATGTGCTATGAAGTGAAAATTATTTCTGTTCATGCAAACTACTAGCGTAATCCATCATTATTTTCGTGTCATCAGCAATATAGTGTGAAACACAGTTGTGCCTGCTTAACAACGTGCTTGTGAATTATCATGTGTCTCATGCAAATCGTCAAAGTGCTTTGAAGTGATCTCCATATAAATCGTACAACGTGGTTACATATCATAAAATAAGTTTTTTCGGAATATTTTTTCTATAAGTGAATTGTGTTGTGCTGAATCTGCTGCTGACTGAGCAAATATTTCTCGTATAATTCGGAGGTAAGCCACGCAAATTCTTAGTATTACTTATGCTTATATTTGGATAGCTTACCTGCAAAAGTGTTTCTCTCACATTAATGGTTACATTATTTATTTTGCACTAGTGTCGTATGTGAACTTATTAGTGACTGATTATTGTGTATTTATTTGTGTCATATTGGCAATATATATTTGTTTTTGTGAATCATGGCTCCACCACAACCCATCGCAGACGATCTTAATATTTCACGTGTTTCCGTCAAACCTCCCCCATTTTGGAAGGTCAACCCTACTTTGTGGTTTGCACAACTAGAGGCCTAGTTTGATATCGCTGGAATCACTGTTGACTCCACGAAATTCAATCATGTGATATCTGCAATCGAATCTGATATTAAAAAATTTATATCGTTTCAATTCAGTAAAAAACAGATCATTCAAAATTCTAGATAAGCAAATAAAGAAAGGTTGCTTACCTATATGATCCGCGTTCTTCGATTCTGGTCCGCCGCTTTTGTAGACTCCGATTTGGTTTCAAACTCATCTAAAATTGGCACTCTTTTGTATGAATCACTTTATTTGACATTTGACACAAAAGAGGAACAATATCTAAATCATTACACTATCAAAAAACACTTCTAACTACTTAGCATCATTGTTCTACATATCTAACAGCGTCATTAGTCTACTGCGTCAGTGTTCTAAAACAAGGAGGTTAGAATAGAAGGAGGGAAGGTTCAACTCAAACGGTGAAGCTTGGCGGCCATGTTACTGTTATCACTGTGACTTGTGCAAGGAAGTCTGTAATTGTAACATTTTTTACCCCTTTTCTTTTTGAAGCATGTCAGCTTATATTGCATATGGATGCACAAATAGATTTTCAAAAAATATTCCTGAGATTACTGTTCACTCGTAAGTATTTATTTTCTTTTTGTGTGTGTGTGTGTAATTTCATAAATATGTTAAAAAATATCACAATGTCATGTTGTTTTCTTTCCAGATGTGAAAAAAAAGACTTAATAATAATCGAAACATGTTAAATACATTTTAATGTTTTTGCTTACAGCTGGTGTCTTCGTTCCTTAACATACAATGGTATGTGCTAGTAATTAAAATGTATGATTTCAACGCTTAGGTAAATAGTTTCATAATTTTCATGAAAAGTAAGAAATCAATTGTTACTATTTTTATGAATTGTAAAAGTGTTAAATAAAGCAACGCTTTCTTTATGCATGAATTATTATTCATTTTTAAGTTTTGTGAACTGTTGCGAATATAATTTGTGCATTTGATCGAGATAAACTGTTCAGTTGTTAAAATGTTTTTGCATAAGCTTACAAATTTCTGGGCAGTATTGCGATAAACGTAAGTAAAATATTTACACAATTGAACATGTGAAAAGATATATCCAAAAATTTATATAGGTACATTTCTGTAATTCAGCTTAATTCAGGGTAATTTCTTTGAGATTTATAAATATGAAACGCGCATAAACTGAAATCATTGAATTCACATAAATCTGGTTTATTTCATTAATATTTATTTGCTTTTTGATATAAGGTTGTTGGTTGTGAAAAAAATCTATTTAAAACATTCATTTAAAAAAAAAGCAACATGTTACCATTTTTTTAGATAATTATCTGCTATTAATTTCAGGTAAAAATTATTCTAAGTGATTCTTTAATAAATTGTAATAATATTGCGAATAAATCAGAAATATCACTTCTTAAAGAAACAATTGGAAAGTATACCCAACAAGTTTATAATAAAACCTATACAAATTCTTGAAGTTATGCAGAAACATCATTTAGATTTCGAACTATTTCTTAATGATTTTCTGTACTTAGTAAATTACGGATATCATCTTTATAACTTTAAAACAAAAAAACTAACAATAGCGAAGCATTTCATTATAAATTTAAGATATTTTTACTGAAAAATCCCTGCATTTAACAGCTGAGAAACACGTACGTTTCACTACTGTATGGCAAATGTTTTGAAGTTACAAACATGGACGCCGCTTGTTCCGTGGAGCTTCATTCCCCGATAGTGGAGGAAACTGCGAACCCTCCCTCCTTCTATTCTAACCTCCTTGTTCTAAAAGCATACACTTATCGTTGCCAGTTCTCAAAAACAAACTTTCTTTTTCAATTCTCGTCGGTCTGGAGGCTCAATCCGTTCCCCAAGAGCGGAGCGTGCGTCGTTCGCGACACACTCCCCCCGATGAGTTTCACCAAGTTGAAACTCAGCCACAGTCTGGTTGAAAGTTCATGAGGTTTAATCGTTCAGGAGTTCGAATCACTTGTCCACATCTAGTTGTTTTGAGGGGATTCTGATTGAGTTCATCTGACTGATCTTTGTCAGTGGCACGAAACTCTGTAGATCCAATAGAAGTTGTAGGCTTATCACACATTTTTGGATCAGAATGCTTCTTTCTCAAACAGTTTCCTATATTATCCGTTTGTAAATGGACTTCCAACGGATAAATTCGTTGTATGGGTCGAAGGATTTCGCCACTTTTGGTGCGTAATTTTACTAAACGAACTACACCATCATTTCCTGGGATAAGTGTTATAATTTTTCCCAGAGGCCACTTAATTCTTTTCTCAGGCGTTTCTATTAACACAATGTCTCCAACCGATAGTTTAACACATTTCTCTGTTTTTAAAATATGGTTTTTCAGTTGCCCTAAGTATTCAGTTCTGAACCGTTTTCTTAGATCTTCTCTAACCTTCATCTGATATGCATACCTTTTTTGTAAGTATTTGGCATCAATAATATCTAGATCTGGAACGCCACTTTCTTTTAGATCACGAAAAAACATTGCAGGTGTCAAGGGTTCCAGTTCCAAGTCCTCGGAAATATAAGTTAATGGTCTGCAATTTAAGATATTTTCGCAATCACAGAGGATCGTATAGAGTTCTTCATATTTCAGTGAGGCATTACCTAAAACTTTTCTGAGAATGTTTTTCATCAGGCCAATCATTCTTTCCCTAAATCCACCCCACCAGGGAGAAGCTGGTGGGATAAATTTCCATTTAATGCGGTTGACAACATGATTTTTAATAAGTTTATCCCAGTCAATCATTTTTAAGAGCGAATTTGTACCAATAAAATTACTACCGTTATCAGTGTAGACAATTTCAGGTCTTCCTCTGCGTGCTATAAAACGTCGGAAAGCCAATAAAAAGTTATCTGTTGACAAAGACGTTAAAGTTCAAGATGAATTGCCCTGTATACAGCACATGTAAATAAAACGATCCACGTTTTCGATCCATTTTTTAAAAACAAAGGGCCAGCTAAGTCGATACCTGTCACTTCAAAAATAGAAGAATCTTTAACACGGTCCTTTGGCAAAGGTGCGGATTGTACCTTGGAGGGCCTCGAATCAAATCTTCTACATTTAGTGCAGTTTTCAACACTTTACGAATAGTTTTACGACTTTTCAAAATCCAGAAATTTTCTCGTAGCATTGCCATTAAAGTTTGAGTTCCGCAATGCATTTGTTGTTCATGTTTTTCCATAATCAGTTTAGAGACAACTGGATGTTCAGGAGGTAGGATTACAGGTGTTCTAAAATTTTCGAAGTCTTGTCTCATTAATATTCTTGACTTTACTCTTAAAAGACCAGATGAATCAACAAATGGTTTTAAATTTCGTAAGCGTTTATCCTTTTCTGTTTTAAAGGAGACCCTTTGCACAATTTTCCAAACAAGGACTTCAGCTGCATTCAATTCTTCGATTTCTAAGTTCTTTGACGTTGTTCTCTTTTTATCTCTGCAGTTATCAATATACATTTTTATCCAAGCTGTAACTCTAATTATTTTCTCAAAAGAAGAAATTCGTGAGAAATGCGAAAATTCTTCATCTACATTTGTTAACGAGGATACAACTGTTTTTCTTCTTTCTCGATCAATCATATCCTTGTCAGGAGAAATATCACAAGTAGGCCAACAGTCTGGATTCAACTTCAACCATGCTGGACCTTCATGCCATCTTTTGGCTTTAATAGTTTCGACAGAACATCCTCTTGACGGAATATCCGCAGGATTCAAGTTGCCAGGAACATAATTCCATGCATCAGGATTAGTAAGAGCTCGTATTTCTTTCACTCTATTCATAACAAATACACCCCAATTTTCTTCATTCTTAATCCAGTACAATGTGTTCCTTGAATCTGTCCAGTAAAACGTAGGTATATTTTCTTCCTTCAAATCTTGTTTTATAGATTTCATTAATCTTGCACCAACAACACAAGCTAATAATTCTAGTCTACAAATTGATGTGGGTTTTAGAGGAGCAACTCTAGATCGTGCTTGAACTAAATGACAAGAAATTTCATTTTCATTTTCATTTCTTAAATAAACGCAGGTTGCATATGCCATTCGGGATGCATCACAAAATATATGAAAGATAATTTCAATTCAGAATCAATATTAAGCATCATCTGCCGAGGAATTTTTATTTCTGTTAAACGATTTGCATCATTTTTCCATTTCATGTATTTCCTTTGAATTTCATCAGGAAGAGCTTCATCCCAAGTCACTTTTAATTCCCAGCAGTTTTGTAACAGAATTTTAGGAATTAAAATTATAGGGCAGGTGAATCCAATAGGGTCATAAATTTTATGAATTTCAGACAAAATTGTTCTTTTAGTAACAGGTTTGTTTTTTGATTCATTACTCCCTTAATATCACAACTTAATGTGTCATCATGCAAATTCCAAAGAAGTCCCAAAATGTTGACCGTTTTAGCTTCACAAGGATCATCGAAAAACTCATTCTCATTTAATTTATCAAGCTTCGACTTTTCTAAAATGGGTTCAACAACAAATGCATCCCTTTTATTTCGAGGATAGTTATATGCCCACTCTTGTAATTCAAATTTAGCACTTGCCAAAATTTCAGTGGCATCATTTTTTAACTTCTTTAATTCTGATTCATCATTCACACTTGTAACTAAATTATCAACGTACCAGGATTCTACTAATTTATTAGCACTCGCACGATAATTTTCTGGTACTTCATTCATTAATTTCGTTAGTGTTGCATTTAAGAGAAATGGACTGCTGGTTATTCCAAAGACCACTCTTCTATGCCTGTATATTTTCAAACGCTCAGAATTTCCCTGTTCCCACCATAAAAATCTTAAATAATCTCTGTCTTTAGGATTAAGTGCTATCTGCAGAAAAGCCTTCTTAATATCAGCGCTCACGCCAATTTTTCCCAGTCGAAATCTATTTATTATAGCTGGAACAGTATCAATCAAATTTGGACCCTTTTCCAAACAGTCATTTACGGAAGGTGATCCTTTAGTTCTTACGGATCCATCGAAAACCGGTCTTATTTTTGTCGTGGTGGAATTCATTCGAATAACAGCACGATGGGGTAAATAATGAGAGGGGTTATTAACTTCTTCCTCAGGAACAATCTCTATTATTTTATCATCTTCCCAAGATTTAAAAATTGCGTTATAATCTTCTAAAAATACCCCATCCCTTAAATTCTTCACTGTGCTCTTTAATCTCTTTTCTGCTATTTCTCGATAGTTTGGAAGTAGGAAACGATTTTCAATCCAAGGTAAACAAACTTGAAACCTTCCTTCTTCATCTCTTTTCACATTGGAAAGAAAATGTATCATTGTTTGTTTTTCTAATTCACTTTTAGTTTGACTTTCTGAAGGGTCTAATATCCCAAGAGTATCAAGTTTCCATAAATCAGAAGTTTTACTATCTGATACTAACATAGAAAATGCATAAGAACAATCATATTTATTTTCCATTTCTACGGGAATTTTCCCCATGATACTCCAGCCTAAATAAGTTTCAATGCAAACTAATCCACATTCTAACTTCTTTATTTTCCCTGTAAGCAATTTTCCCGCTATGTCTGCGCCTATGAGGATATGAATTTCAGAAGGAGAATGCTCAAACAACAATTTTTTATGCCTACCTTCAACATCATTCAAAAATATGTTATGAGTTTTTAACTCATTTAAATAAGGCTTGATGTTCAATTGTGGAATATCAGAACAAATATTCGCTTGATCAAAAGCTTTGAAGTTACACTGATAATAATCGTTTTTGATACTACTTAAACGTACAACGAACTGTTTATGAGTTTCAACCACTTCAGTTCCTCCGAACAGACTATGAATCACACTGCTTTCGTTAATACATTCGTACTGCATAGCATTAGCTAAGAATTTAGATACATAGCTTCGTTGACTCCCAGAATCAATTAAACAGCGGCAGTATTTTTCTGGACCATTGCCACGCACTCTTACAACTAAAGTTTGTAATAAAACTTTCTCTAAACATGATTTGTTCGTCAAATTGAGATCCTTCTTATTTGATTTTTTCTCATCTAAACTATTTTTGTCATAGATTAAACTGTTGTGTTTCCACCCACATGAATCACACTTTATCTTCAAAAAGCAATTTTTTGCCAAATGGTTACTCCTTTTAAGGCATAAATAACACATTCCGAGTTTCCGAAGTGACGCCTTTCTGTCTGTTACAGACTTCGGACAAGCTTTGGAAGTATGTTTTTCTTTTTCTGAATCCTCGCAAAATATGCAGCTGTTAATTGAAACCTTTAACACAGCAGCCGTTGGAATAGAAATTTTATTTATTCTTTTTTCTTTAGGAAAGTGGCTCGAATTATGGTTGTTTATTTTATCTTGAATTTGTAGCATGGATTCGCGGCACTCAATTTCCGTTTTCAAGAACTCTAATAATTCGTTTACATCGAAATTATCTTTCGATTTCCTTTTTCTTTGGAAATCAAGATTCAGTTCATTCGGAATTAATTTTAATAAAACTGGTGTCAATAACGTGCCATATGTGCCAGAAGTTACATTAAGTGATTTTAAACTTCTTATCTGTATTTCGATGTCATCATATAACTTACGTAATGCAAATATGTTGTTAGCATTCCTAACAGGTTCTAAATTTAAAAGTTTTCCCATATGTGCATTTATAATTAAATCTGTTCGACCAAAGCGTGTTTTAAGTAACTCGATTGCGGCAAAATAATTTTCACTTGATAATGCAAAACCACTAACGGCATTACAAGCAGCACCTGATAAAAATTATATCAAATAATTAAATTTGTCTGTATCTGTTAAATCACTATTCTGATGTATCGCATTGTCAAACTGGTTCCAAAATGATAACCAATTAACAGGATCGCCATTAAATTTATTGATCGATAATTTAGGCAATTTAATTTTTGAATGAGATACAGAAATATTTGAAATATCATTATTCACAATATTACCAATTGTATTCGAAACAGGAATTTCAGGTTTCCTATTCTCTTTTAACATAAATGTTAGTTTTGATTTCATGGAAATTATTTTCTCGGAATAAACTTCACAAGTTTCAAATTCCGATTCATATTCAGTGGCCTCAATTAATTCTTGTATTTGTTTATCTAATTCTTTTAGGCTGTTATGTTTTGAATCTAATAAATCAATATTTTCATTAAGAATACACAAATCGTGTTCTGTTTCTTGGAGGTATTCTTTACAATTATTTATCAACTTTGTTGTCATACTCCTAACCACAGTTCGTCTTTTCTTTAATTCTTCTATTTTAGTACACATGTTTAAATATTTCAGATAGAAAATATTTCAAATTAAAAATCAGTACTCTCAAATCATAAATAAACTTCTCAAATCAAAAGGAGATATTTTTTAAACATTCCTAAATCTTTCACTTCAAGATAGTCTACATCGGCGGTCCCTGTTCGGGCGCCAAAAAATTTATATCGTTTCAATTCAGTAAAAAACAGATCATTCAAAATTCTAGATAAGCAAATAAAGAAAGGTTGCTTACCTTTATGATCCGCGTTCTTCGATTCTGGTCCGCCACTTTTGTAGACTCCGATTTGGTTTCAAACTCATCTAAAATTGGCAGTCTTTTGTATGAATCACTTTATTTGACATTTGACACAAAAGAGGAACAATATCTAAATCATTACACTATCAAAAAACACTTCTAGCTACTTAGCATCATTGTTCTACATATCTAACAGCGTCATTAGTCTACTGCGTCAGTGTTCTAAAAGCATACACTTATCGTTGCCAGTTCTCAAAAACAAACTTTCTTTTTCAATTCTCGTCGGTCTGGAGGCTCAATCCGTTCCCCAAGAGCGGAGCGTGCGTCGTTCGCGACAATTCTCAATAACGTTTGTGATATCGTTTTACACCCACCTGTGACTGACAAATATGACACACTAAAAACACGCTTAATTGAATTGCATTCTGAAAGTGAGGAGTCAAAGATACGTACACTTCTTCAAGGGCTAGAACTTGGCGATCAACGCCCATCACAATTACTTTGCCGTATGCGAAACCTCGCTGGAGAGACCGTTGGAGAACCTTTGTTGAAATCCCTATGGATATCTCGTCTCCCGCAAAATACACAAAGTATTCTTGCTCCCTTAGTGATGATCTTCCAAAACTAGCAGTTGTAGCTGATAAAATTACAGATCTCACAACTCTCCCGCACATAAATAGTGCTGCTACGGCATCTACCTCTCCCATTGAACAGCAAGTTGCAGAGCTGACAAAGCAGGTAAATGAACTTTCGCTAGCCCTCAAAAACAGCCGTGAGCGTTCCTGTGAACGAAGAGACTATTCCCAGCGCAACAGTAGGCGTAATAGATCTAGTGAACGCTATCGACAGTATAAAGAACCGTGCAACAACATCTGTTTCTACCATACTAATCTTGGTTCCAAGGCACGAAAATGTGTTTCTCCGTGCAATTTCCGGCAGTCGGAAAACTAGATCGGTGATCGCTTGCCGGCCAACGTTTCGACCGCCACATCAATCGAATTCTTTTGGCCGATTCATCCTCAAAGCTGACTTTTTAAATTGACACCGGAGCCGATTTATCTGTCATTCCCAAGAGTTGCAGTCAGCATGCCAAAATACCAGCTGCATTGGAACTTTTTGCCGCTAACGGCACTAAAATTGCAACGTATAGCACCAAACTTTTGACCATCAATTTAAACTTACGTCGCTCATTTATTTGGCCTTTTATCCTGGCAGACGTCAATCAACCCATCATAGGTGTTGACTTTCTCACAAAGTTCAACATACTCATAGACGTTAAAAACAACCGTTTAATTGATGGACAAACAAAACTATATTCTTGCAGTAGACTTCCTAATGTGAACCCGCTCAGTACTAGCATTCATATTTTGATGGGTAACTCAAAATTTGACAAAATTCTTGCCGATTACCCTAGCTTGACGAATCCTTCGCAAACTTTTGAGAGGCCATCAATGTCAACGATTTTCCATCACATTGAAACTAAAAGACCTCCTATTTTCTCCAAACCTAGAAGATTATCTCCAGAATTGCTTCAAGCTGCACGTCAAGAGTTTGATTTTCTCCTATCAAAAGGCATCATTCAGCCTTCAAAAAGTCCTTGGGCAAGCCCCCTGCACATGGTTCGTAAGGCTAATGGCGACTGGCGACTGGCGACCGTGTGGGGATTATCGTCGCTTAAATGCCGTTACAATTCCGGATCGCTATCCCGTACCCCATATTCAGGATTGCACTCAAATGTTTTCAGGAAAGAACATATTCTCAACACTTGATTTAGCACGTGCCTATCATCAAAATCCTGTTAACCCTGAAGACATTCCGAAAACTGCCGTCACAAACCCTTTTGGTCTTTTTGAATTTTTGGCTATGCCGTTTGGTTTACGAAATTCAGGCCAAACTTTCCAACGTTTTATACATGAAGTTTTATTTGGATTGGATTTTTGCATCCCTTATTTTAACGACATCCTTATTGCATCGAATAGCGAAGAAGAGCACATCCGTCATCTTCGTCAAGTGTTTGATCGTTTAAATAAACATGGTTTGACATTAAACCCTAACAAATGCGTACTCGGAAAACCATCTGTTTCATTTTTAGGTTGCCTCATTACTGCCTCAGGTGTAAAACCCCTGCCTGAGAAAACAAAAGCAATTGCCGACTTCCTAAAACCTACCACTATTGTCGATCTCAGACGTTTTTTAGCCATGATAAACATTTATCGCCGCTTCTTACCAAAGGCAGCCGAGACCCAAGCTTCACTGAATGAACTCTTAAAAGACTCGCGTAAAAATGATAAACGCCCTGTTCCTTGGAACGGCGAACTTGATCAGGCATTTGAAAAATGTAAACACGACCTTAGTAATGCTGCAACTCTCTCCTATCACTCTCCTAACCAAAATCTGAGTGTTATGGTCGACGCTTCTGACATTTCTATCGGAGCTGTCTTAAACGTTCGACATTCTAATGACTACCAGCCGCTAAAATTTTTCTCACGTAAGCTGTCCCCTACAGAACAAAAATACAGCACGTATGACAGAGAATTATTAGCTATTTACGCAGCTATTAAGTATTTCTGGCATAATCTTGAAGGTCAACACTTCACTATATTTACTGATCACCGACCTCTAACTTATGCATTCACATCAAAATCAAATTCTGCTTCCCCGAGACAAATTCGGCATTTAAATTATATAGCTCAATTCAGCACTAATATTCAGCATATAGCAGGTTCCAGCAATGTCGTCGCGGATACTCTCTCACGTATTCAGGGCATCGATGCCAATGCACCACTGGATTTCACGCTTATTGCTCACTCGCAAGCTACTGATGAGGAGCTAAAACGTCTGAGTGAAGACCCAAACTGCTCGCTGAAATTCCAGTCATTACAACTTACTCGGGACCTCCAACTATTGTGCGATACCTCCAACAACAGACTGCGACCTTATGTACCACTTGAGTTCAGGAAAAAAGTTTTTGACTGTTTTCACAACCTATCGCACCTAGGTATCCGGGCTTCCAAAAAGCTTATCAGGTTCAGTGTTTCTCCTTACTTGCTTGGGGAACATTGAGGAACCTGACCCGGAACAGGGAGCTTACTAAAGCTATGTTCAATAAATGTGGGAAGTAGACAAGATACACAGGAAGGGTATACGAAACCCTTTATTTTTCACTCTTTACAATAATTTCCGTACTTCGGAATACAGAGACCAACTACTTGTGGTCTGAACGTAAGAATATAAAAATATTAACTAAACTTTAACTTAAATTTGGAATAATAAACAAGGGCCTACGTGGAAGATTGGCCGTATATTAACAGGAAGCCGTATGTAGTACAGAGAACTGTTAACACTACAATACGTTTAAAATTATCACGAGGATTAAACTTCTGGCCTGGAAGGCAACCAGCAAACGAGTAAAACTGCTAAGGTAAGCGGCCTGCTTCGACTAACTCCTTTCTCTCTCTCGCTTGGCAAAAAGCGACAACTTAAGTACTTGGCGTTCGCAAGACAAATTTTGCATAAATAAGTTAAAGCTTTTAATTCTGGCCGGAAGTAGAAAATAAGAAGTGATAGTAAAGATTTAAAATAAAATAAACGTTAGTAAAACTTAAGATCCTTACAAGCTCATACAAGAAAGATTCGTTTGGCCATCCATGCTAAAGGACATTGCCAACTGGACTCGTTCCTGCATCATGTACCAACGTTCAAAAGTTACCCGGCACACACATAGTCCTTTGGAAAAAATTGCGATGCCATCCGAACGATTCGACCATGTCCATATAGACATCGTCGGTCCTCTGCCACCATCTGACGGTTATCGATATCTACTCACCTGCATTGACAAATTTACTCGTTGGCCTGAAGCTTTTCCCATTCAGGACATCTCTGCTGACTCTGTGGCTCGACAATTCATCACCGGTTGGATTGCACGATTTGGTGTACCATCAGTTGTGACTACTGATCAAGGTCGACAATTCCAGTCACACCTTTTCTCTTCTCTGACATCTATGCTTGGAATACGCCGAATTCTCACTTCACCATACCATCCTTCCGCCAACGGCTTAGTGGAACGCTTACATCGCGATCTGAAAGCAGCCCTGAAGTGCCGTAATGACACCCGTTGGACTACTTCACTTCCTCTTGTGCTTCTTGGTTTGCGTTCTTCTTTCAAGCAAGACCTCGCAGGTATCCGCTGAACTTGTCTACGGCACACCCCTTCGATTACCATCTGAGTTCTTTCAGCCATCCTCTGCTCCAGTCGATCCAGCATCCTTTGTCCAGACTTTCCGAGAGGCGATCCGGGCTTCCAGAGTCAGGTCGGAGCTTAAGGTCAGGTCAGGTCGGAGCTTTAGGCTACGAGTGCCGTACTACCTAAAGTACATGACTCGTTCTTTGAATTAATCCATTTAAGGTATTAGGAATGGGAAATTTTTTGATTCTTGAAAAAGATGTGTGGAATTTTAAGTTCTAAAAGTCTTGAGTTGCATTGAGTTCAAGATGTTATTACTGAAGTAGGCACTGGGCACATGATCCCTAACCAGGAGGGTGATTGGTTGGAGCGAGAAAAGCTTGTATTGTCATAATTTGCAATATTTTTAGATATATATACAAATATTTACATAACAAACGCTTGGAATTAAATACTAACATTCTTTGTTAGTGTACAAAATTAACATGATGATGATGATGATGATAAAATAGAATATATGAAAAATAAATACTTGATTATATGGGCGTGGCTGCTGATAGCCAATAAAATGCAGTAAAATATGTTAGAATCTTGGTTAAATATTTCGTTTACTTCAATAAAAGTTCAAAGTTTATAAGTTTGAAGTAAAATCTTGATTAAATAGAACATAATAAATGATGAATATTTACAGTTGAGTATATACAGAATTCACCACCGAACATTGTGATGAATTGTCCGGGGCCGTTTATACGTTTGATCGATGAGATAATCGTAATTTCCAATGTTTTGTATAATATTAGAGGGATGGTTTTGCATCTTATTGTAAACAGTTTTGAGGATTTCTTCATCTATTGTATTTATGTTTAAATCTCTATGTAAGACTTCGTTTCTGCAAACCAAGGGGCACCCAGCATGGTCCTAATTATTTTATTTTGAATGACTTGTAGTTGATTTCTATTTGTTCTTGCAGCTGCAGCCCAGACAAGTGCTCCATACAACATGACAGGTCGAATGAGCTGTAAATAGATAATTCTTTTGGTGTTGATGCTGAGTTTGGAGTGACTATTAATGATAGAGTAGACGCTCATGAAAGCCTGCAGTGCTTTAGTTTTAGTTGCTAGAAGGTGATCTTTAAAGTTAAGTTTGTAGTCGAGGAAGATGCCGAGATATTTGACAGTATATTCTGTATTTACTGGTTGATTATTTACATAAAGTTGTTCGCAGACCGGTCTTCTTGTAGTTCTTCTGAATATTATATTGTTACTTTCATGAGGGTTAATTTTGATTTTCCATTTTTTCAGCCAATCTAGGATATTGTCGACAGCATTTTGTAGCTTATGTTGAGCATGATTAGGGTTGATAGATATTGAGAATATTGCTGTGTCATCAGCATATTGTGCAAGCTCAGTGCCTGGATAGCTAGGAAAGTCGTTTGTATAAATTATATATAAATACGGGGCCAAATTTCCTCCTTGAGGGACACCCGCATTTATTCTTCTTTTAGTAGAATAATCATTATTGATGCGAACTTGAAAAAATCTGTTTTGTAGATAGCTGTGAATGATTTGGACTAAAGCAGCAGGAAATTTGTAATTAATTAGTTTATAGATGAGACCTGTGTACCAAACTTTATCAAACGCTTTTTCCACATCGAGGAAAAGAGCGGCTACTGTCTCCTTTTTATTAAAAGCTTCACCAATCTTTTCGACGAATGAAGAAGTTGTCTCCGACTCCTACTTCGTGCCACAACAAATCTGCCCTTTTCGTGCACCACGCACGGAGCACTTGCACTCATGTGTTTGTGCGAAACGACGCGGTCAAACCACCACTCACTCCTCCATACGATGGACCGTTCAAGGTCTGTGCACGTAACAATAAGCATTTCACCGTTCTCGTGCGCAATAAGGAAACCGTTCTGAGCATAGATCGTCTGAAGCCTGCTTTCTTCGAAGCTTCAAACACTCAGGTTCCTGTGACCAGCGATCCTCCTGACTCCCCGGATCCAACTGCTACTCCTCCTTCGACGGACCTTACGCTTCCTCCCAGTGCTCCACCAGTCGTCACACGATCGGCAAGACGTGTGCGCTTCAACACCAGATATTTGTGAACTGATTTTTTTCATCGTACCTTTGGTACTCGGGGGGGGAAACTGTGGAGAACTCTTTATTATTATTATTTGTCCGCTGCCCCGAGAGAGGGCGCTACCAGCTTTCTCCCTCTTCTTCTCTGGAGGAAAATTCGAATTGGTTACTCGGTTCCTGGCTGCCGTCGGTGAAGCACGCACTCACATCTCTTTCCCTCCGTGATGTTATCGTGGCTGTAATATGACTTTCTTGATTTTTACTCATGCGGACTTGCGAACTGTAAAAATACTCATCTTGTAACTACATGCAATGTGATTGTGTATAAGTGAATATATGTTAAAATATATATCATCCTAGAATTAAATATAAATGTTAATATTACCGAGTCAGATTTGTTAACATTCAACGTGCAATCAAAAATGGCATCCATCAACAACAGCCATAAACTCATCATTAAAGATACCATATTTGTAATATATTAGTAAAGGCCGCGCTAGGCCGATTGCCTCCTAATTGCGTTACGACATAGACATTTCAGTTCGGTTTCGGCCGCGTCTGGCATGAGGGGCTTATTTACAAGCTGATTTTCTTTGAAAGAAATCATTGAAATTATTTACTCCTTTATCAAAAACAGGAAATTCTTTGTCGGTAAATACCAATAATGATTTATTGCTCGACGTTACCAGCTCTGCTGAAATAGTGCAGTGAGAACGACAATTGAGATGGTAATCTACGTGAAGGGTATTGTGTCCGTTGGACGGTGACTTGAGTCCGGGAGAAGAAGGGGGTGTCGATGTTACACTATGAGGTGACGAGCAGCACGGCTACACCTGTCGTCGCTCAGGAGAAACACAAGTCGTCTAGTCTAGTCGGTACCAGTATCGCCGGGATATCGCGCAAAGCGCGATGGATCCGGCTCTGTGAGTATTTGCCATTAGAGGCCGATGACATAAGACCATCAGGACGGATGGTTGAAAGGTCAAATGTAAAGAGAAGGGGGTGACCGTGCATCACCAAGGCTTGTGAAGCCAAACTACAGCAAGTGAGGGACGAACAATGGAGATGCGTGCTGCGGCGAGTCTGACAATTTCTATAAGCTAGAAAGGAGTAATTAAGTGCAAGCACAAGACAAAATTTAGGAATTTCCGATAAGTATAATACTTACAAGCTATTTACAAAATTAATCTATATACAAAAATCAAGCTATTTACAGCTATGTACAAACATTAATACACAATACTTATAAACATTAATACTTATTTTTTGAATTACATGGAATATAAAATGTAAATTTAATAAAAGGAGATATAATGAAGATCAAGTATTCTGCAAAATCTGGATGGTAATTATACAAAATTAGTCATAAAGCAGGTTTTCGTAAAAAGTAGTTCCAGCAAAAAATAACATGCCAGCAATCTCCTGAAACTCTAAGTGGGCCTTTGATCTTCGCCCTTACGTAGAATCTTCAATTCTGCTTAACTTTTGTGAGAGCAAAGATCAAAAGTTTTAGGAGACTGCTGGCGTGTTTCCTTCGCTCGAACCACTTTTATGAGAAACCTTCCGTATAACTACTTTTGTATAATTACCGTCCAGATTTTGCAGAGTACTTGAACTTCATTACATATCTTTTCAGTAAATTTATATTTTTATGCTATGTAATTCCAAAAATAAGCTTCGAATAGGATGAATATTTGCACATTCTACTGAATTGCCTAGATCTGAAGAATTTCTTTTACATCCAGATTTTTACCTTATGTCTGCATAACCTGCATTTATTCCATTCCATGTCTGCATAACCTGCATCCATTCCATTTATACATTTATTCGTATTTCCATACGAATAAATGCACTCGTCTTCTTATTATTGATAGGAAAAATTAAAGTTATGTGAGAGATTTAGAATACTGAAGTTCATATGAATGTTGAATACTAAGAACATATCCTGCATTCTGTCATAGTTGAGTAATACTCTGAATAATAAAATTTTAAGAAAAGATCAGTTTCATTCACGGGAAAAAATACATTTTCCAAAAACACATCCAGGAAATCTACCACAAGTGTCAACATAAATGATCTACAAATATATTTTTAAGTATTTAAATTATTCATAAGCTGAAGATAAACCAAGAGAAAAAGTATCGAGAATTCATTGGCATATATCAATAGCAAAGATAAAATAGTTTCCAATAGCAAAGAGAAAACAGTTTCGAAGTGTTTAAAAGAGTACCGAGAGCACACTCTCTCAAAGCGTTTGCAAAAAGTCAACGACATCACAAATTCATAAATTTTATGGAACATGACATTATTTAAAAATTTTCGTTCTGATATAGTAAATGCTCATTAAATTATTAAATATGGGTATTCTGTACGTGTTTTTAAAGAAATAAATGTATACATTTTTAGGGAAATTTTGCATTCTATTTTGGTAATAATACTGATAAGTTAGAAAATTTTTTCTGTATTGAGTACATATATCTACGAAATTCTTTGCAAAAAGCAGATAGTTGATAATCATTTCGATACTTCATTAGAAATCAAGTGTTATAGATGAAAAACAATTTAAAATTAACCAAGAGTACAACGGAATACATGTATAAACTATTTTGCTAACCAGTTATGAACGTTTAAGTTGGATATATCCAGAATCTTCAAAATTAGTAATGAAACGTGCAGTTTAACGTTGAGATTTTACTAAAGAAGTCTCTGTAATAGTAAAATGCTCGTTCAAATTGTGCTAACAGAAGGAAAAAATGTGCCTTTTTTATAATATTCGCATGATATGTAATAAAAATGAAAGCATGGCCCCGGTTCAGCAAAGCAATGCAAGGTGTTAAAGTACGAAAAGGTTGTTTATGTCACATACGAAACTGAGTTTATGTCACATACGAAAGGCACTGAAAAAGCGAAAATTAGCAATATATTAGCACTAGACTAGGAAACAAATTTTCAAAGATAATCAAGTGGTATGAAAATTAATCAAAAAGTATAACATGTACAAATTTTTCTTCACAATAACTTAAGAATGTTTCCGTTTCAGTAGAATGAAGTCGGAAAGTACAAATTTGATAAACAAACAGCCTTTGAGATTTTATCAAAAAGTGCAATAAACACATGTGTGTGTGATAATAAAATTCCACTTGAAAAATGAGCATTTAGGGAAAAACATGACTTTCTGCTCATAGTCATTTAATATATAATACAATAAGTTAAAATATAACACTGGTTCATCAATACAATATATTACTTATGTACGGTTAGTTGTTCATTTAGAATATGATAAAGAAGAAACTTTTGAGTCAAAGAGAAACATATTTACAAAACAATGATTCTTAGTTTCCTAGTAATTTAAATCAAGGTGCTGATGTTTCTCATGAATGTCAGATATTTTCTTAGACATGTTTCTAATAAAATTAGTATATAAACTTCTTTTAAGAAAAAAATAGACTTCATGACAAAAATCTATGATAGTGCAAGTCAGTAATTCTTGGTAACTTCGAAAAAAATATTCTTTATGAGCTGGGTTAACAGTCTCTATTCCCATAGTATACTAAGATAAAAAAATTCCATTTCTTTTCTTAATTTTCTGATTCAGCGTGGTAGTGTTATTGAAGTCAAATCTTCCAAATGTGCAAAACGTTATTAAATCAAACAACATATCTATTTAATAAAAATTTATTCCCAAATCTTTACATGGCAATGTAAAAGATAAATAAGGAAATATTTGAAAATTCAATGATTTGCAGTGGCCGTAACATTAAAAATTGGTAATACTCGAAGTTTTCAAAAGGTTTATGGAAACACGATAACATCATAGTCATTCGCAAATAACTTCCATCGAAACTGAAAACTTTATGCACAAAATTTACTTGGAATGCAGGAAAAAAGAAACATTAGAGGATTCAAAATGAAGATACTTTCCGGAATGAAATGTACAGTATTTCAAGAAGAATTCACTTAACTTCTAACTTGGCTGTAATGAGCATATGTGAGACGCGAAATGCATTCGGATGTGAAAAAAAATAACAAACATTTAACTATCTGGCAATGAATCAAATTTCATTGGAAATGTAATGGCATGAAAAGCAGAAAATTATATTGGAAAAATTTTCACTTTTATATTTTAAGGCGAAAAATCTCCACTGTTATTTCGTCTATGGGAAAACCCATGTTAATTTCAAAATGTATTTAGAAAAATTACACTTTGAGTTTAAAAACGTGAAAAAAAATTCGTTTAGATTTTTTAAGTCGAAAAAGTTTCACTTTAAATTTTTTAGAAAGAAAAATCTCCACTTTTATTCTGTCTATGGGAAAACCCATGTTAATTTCAAAATGTAGTTAGAAAAATTACACTTTGAATTTAAAAACGTGAAAAAAAAAATTCGTTTAGATTTTTTAAGTCGAAAAAGTTTCACTGTAATTTTTTTAGGGAGAAAAATCTCCACTTTTATTTTGTCCATGGGAAAACCCATGTTAAATTCAAAATATAAGGGGCAAAATTTACACTTTGATTTTGAAAAGTCGAAAAAAATTCATTTAGAAATTTTTAGGTCGAAAAAATTTCACGTTAAATTTTTTAGGGAGAAAAATGTCCACTTTGATTTTGAAAAGTCGAAAAAAATTCATTTAGATTTTTTTTGGTGGAAAAAGTTTTACTTAAATATTTTTAGGAAGAAAAAAAAAATATTGGTTACGGTATACTTCATTCTCGCTCTAACCTTTTTTCTTTTGAGTTGTAATATTTCTGAACCTGAATCTTCAGAAAACGAAATCATTCTGATTTATTAAATTCCTTCTAAGTGTAGAATATAGTCTTCAAACAGAATATTTTAGTATAAATAAATGCATTATAGACAAAAAATAAGATTAAAAATACTTCATTATTTTACAGGCCCTATTCCTGAAACTGGTTAAGGTTCTTACTCCTGACTTATCCCATTCGGCACATTTTCAGAAAAAATGTTCATTTCTTGTTCATGTTTTCCATACTCAGACACTTTTCTCCCCTCTTCTTATATGTTATATTTCACTATTGCTGTTTGGCTTGGTAGGAAGTTTTTTCATGGATATTGCATACCTCTCCTATGCGTCTGCGGCTGTTCTAATAAATTACATTACCAACTAGTGTAAATAATATCTCTAGATATATAGTATTCTCTTAAATGTTTGCTTAATATGTAAATTTGTGAAGCATTTCTGTTTGAATACTTGCATTTGAATTTTTCTTTTTAAAATTAATTCATACTAAATTGTATTAAAGGTTCATTTAAGTTACCAACGTTGGACCATGATATGGAGTTCATGTCAATATTATATGTTTTGTATGGTACTTATGCAAAAATGTTTCTCATATCTGTGAAAAATTAAATATCAGATGTACTCAAAGAGCTGTAAAAACTCTAAGTAAAGTAATGTCAGTTTGAAATGCGTATCTTTAGTTAAATTGAATATATTGAAGTTACGTTGTATTATTATTTGGAAATTCATGTCAATATTTCCTGTTATGTAGGATTTTATTTGTTATGTATCATATAAATATAGGAAGATTATGTTTTGTTGGGTTTTCAAAAGAAATTTTAATGCACAACCACAAAACATTTTAAACATAGTCCTGTTAATTCTATTATTGCCTGCTATAGAGTTTAATTCGATAGCCAAAAGGCTGCACATGATCAAGTACTTGTTTTGTAAACATTAATAGTTGATGTGATAATAAGTTTTTTTACAGGAAACATTGCTACAATATCTCTTTTTTTTTTTTTTTTTTTTTGGATAATGTAGAGACATTAGGATTTTTTAAAGCAGGAGTGATGAAAAATGAGCAACACCCTCCCCTGGAATTGAACCACCGACCTCTGAAATACGCGCAAGCATGCTGACCACTACACTACGAAGGCATGCTAAGAAGGCGAGAGTAACAGTATTTTATTGTAATCCAAAGTATATTGTAAGTTTATTAAGTAAAAGTAAAGTTTATTGTTATTGCAAGTAGTAAAGTTTTTTTTTAACATTATATACTTAACCTTATAACTTTAATCTTAAACTGCTTACAAGACCCGGTACTTTGTCATAATCTGAGGCTTAAAAATTTTGCCGTATCACATCAGAAAAATATTAGAAACGATTTTATATCAGAATACGTATATTGGATCAGTACTATATATAAATCTTATACATATCCTAAGCAGCATTTTTGAAATATGAAAGACACAAGCTGAATTTTATCGATCGCCCACACAGATCAGAAACATATAATTGTTCCCTTGTTTCAGTCTCACTGAACATATAAACTGGGTAATAATTAAACTTTTTACCTTATATACCTTATATACTCCCCCTTTTAAAAGGCGACTGGGGTTTTATGGACCCAATCGCCAAATCCTGGGTGTGGAGAATCATCATCCACCACCCTTTTAATTCGGGCGCCACTGTAGAGACATTAGATCTTTTCTGAAAGTAGGCGACGTGAAAACCTCGACCACGAACCTCTCGAATACGCGTCGAGCGTGCTGGCCACTACACTACGCGGGCATGCTAAGAAGACGGGAGACATACCTTATAATAATATACAACCTAGCATAAATTTTTGCATATTTTGTTACCTCCATCTGCGAGTTATCCGTAAAACCTAAAACACGACCACTCTTATACGAGAATTGTGGTTTAATATATATTTCGTCTAATAATAAACTGACAAGCTTCTCAGTATCATTTATAATTTCACATTTTTTTCTTCAAATGCATCCAATGACTTGTTTGTAACCCAGAATCTGCTCGATCAAATTTTCAGAGATAACTTTCTTAAATATGATGCATGAGGTAATATAAAATATTTACTGTTACGTATAATATTGTAGCTTTTGGATTACAATAAAATATTGTTACGGATTTTGTATTTAGTTAGCTATTTTGAGTAAAATTTTAATTAAAATGACTTTATTTCCTCGTGCAATGCAGCGCGTGCCAAGTTTTAAGAGAAAGCTACGCCGAAAAAGTAAAAATACAGGAGTACGCGCATTTAATATATAGATATCTCGTAATTTATATTTAAACTAAATAAATGTAATTGACTATTGTGTTAGCTGTGACCGTAAGTCTACTCTTTTGCTTTCCAGAAATCTCGACAAAATGGAAATTACCAGAATATTCTCGTGCCCCATTAAAAAGCTTTAAAAGGACGGAGAGAAACATCTTGAGTTCAGTTGTTTAGTTAGTTGTTACTGATTGTAGCGAATTTATGATGAGATCGGATTACACACACACACACACAAAAAACAACAACAAAAAAAAAAAAAAAAAAAAAAAAAAAACTTCACTACTAGCTTTTTCTGCGCTTTGCATTGCGTTGTATTCTAAAGATTTTAATAGTTTAAAGTAGTACTGATTATACTGTGTGATATTGCATGAATATCTCTGTGAGAAAATTCAAGCGTTTTGTTATATTTCTTGTCATAAGAATAAATTTTATTAACCTTATACTGGACTTGTGCATTCAATCTATTACGAACCCGTACGCACTCAACAATACATACATGCCCAAGGAAGGAATTCTGTAATATCGGAAGACTGTTTCATTTGAATTAATTGAGTTTATTCATACGAAAATTTAAATTTCTCAGAATAAGGATTATTTTCTGCTTCTGTACATTTCAACAGTAGCATTGATATTTTACCTAAATTTAAATTGCAGTCATCATGATTATCATAAACAGAAAAACCATCTAAATGCCTAATCATTGTTTCAAGTTTAGATTACCTTTATATAGTTTTTCTTCTCCAAATATCCATCTGAACTTTTCAACGGGAATTTCATTTTCATTGAATAATCTTTTACATTTAAATGTTCCAATATTTTTAAATATACAAGCACTTCTGGGTAGTTTAAAAACTCTACTTTCGATAGCCAAAAGATCTTAGGGATAAGGTTCGGAGAACACCCTTGGTTGCGCCAACTTGGCTCCTTTAAGGATATGGGCGACATTTCATTATGCCAACGGAAGTGAATATCATGTTGGGAATAGGGGCTAGGGAGAAAAGGAAAATACATGTGGAAAAACGGGATTAAGATGTATTTATATTTGTTTGGTATCTGATTGCTAATTTTGTTCTGTTATGTTGCTAAATTAGCATTAAGAGTCGAGTAATGTGCGAAAACGCAGGGCAATTACTTTTCGATCCGATTTTATATATGTATTAATATATCACATTCCTGCTCATATGATCTACATATGTATCAGATAACTAGCTACTTTTGACACTTATTTCTGGATGTGTATTATTTTATAACTTTTTCTGCTTTGAAAACCCAAGTATTGAAACATTATGTGTATGCTTTTGAAAATATTATTTCAGATATTCTCGTATAACTAACTATACTATAATCTCATATTATTCAGTTCTCATATAACTACGATAGAAATATGCTTCTATTATTTACATTAAAAATGCAGTATTTGATTGCTTTCCACATAGTAGCCATTCTAGAATTAGTTCTGTAATGTTATATAATGTTAATTGTCTTATGCATTATTTTGTCTAAATATTCATTTTCATAAAGAATATATAATCAATGTAGAGAATGCGAGTTCAATATATTTTAAAGACAGAGATAATAAACAAAAAAGAAAAGGGAGACTACACGTGCAACCAGATAAAAGTGACCACATTCTAAAGAAGTTAATAAACTCAAAATGATGTGAAAGTATAGCCCATGCCACAAATTCGCTTAAGTATTATTTCTTAGTGGTAAAGCAGAACATATATATCTGAGTGCATTTTTTATATCTAAAATAAAATCTGTTATTAGTTGCTGATGAAAAAGTAAGAAAACAATTTTTATGGATAGAAATTTATGTAGCTGAGTATTGAAAGTCTGATACTTCATTGACACTAAAATAGCAATTTATATATTGTATGAAAGTGAAAAAAAGTGTTGTTTTTGGAAAACTTCAAAAATCTGAATAATTTTCAGAACATATTCTTAAAACAAATAAAGAATATACTATTTCTTAGAAGTTATTTTTTTATAATTATATGCGATATACTTTATGTACAGATCAAGCATGGCCAAACTGAGACTCGGAATTCATAATTTACTCACATAATAAGCGACTCAATACAATAAACCATGTTTGAACTAATACAATAAACCATGTTTGAACATCGATGAGTACAGGGAAGCATAACAAAGCAAATGAAAACAGAAAATAAAGCCTTAAATAAATATTTACAGGTGCAAGACACTTATTTTTACATATATTATCAATATTTTATTCAATTATGTGCTTTTCTAATTTAATAGTCTTTGCTTGATAAGCAAACAGCAAACATAATAATATTTTCCGAATACGTTTTGCTTTTGAAACATAATTGTCATTTGAAACAGAATTTGTGTGTCTTTTTAATAATTACTAATTTAATTTTTTGAAATCGCATTGTGTGTATAATAATTTCAAACTATGCCTTATTTGCTAATCTCTGATAAGTAAAAACAAAAGTCAAACAGTGCCATATCTGTAACTACCATGTTGATATTACTCTTGAAATGTGTAGTGGTCATCAGCGTAGCAGAAAAGATAAATGTTTTTTTATCCTGGTAGATGATTTTTATCCTGCTAGATAAATGTTTTTTATCCGGCAGTAGAATCAATCTCTGTTTCGTAAACAAGATCCACTGTCATTGTAATGCATGAAGTTTGCATTATCTATTTGTACAATTCATTTATAATAATTCTCAAATATCTTGCTGTAATCATAAACAATTACCAAGGACTTCAGTTTACTTAATTAAATTAAATCATGAAGGAAATACTGAAAAATTTTCACTATCACTTTCTGTAAGTTGGAGATGATTTATATTTATGACAATTAAAATTAAAAATGAAACAAACTATTTTTAGTTTATTCTTATAGCACTTAAATCCACTTTTATTAACTGCATACAGCATTACAGTTAAAAAATGAAATACAATACCATTGCATTTTGTCGAATTTTGAACAATTCAGACTTGAGACCATTACCATGTCTAACAGCACACAAATTTATCGCATACATATTTCTAAAAAGTTATTATTATTTCTAATTCGTACAATAAATACTAAAAATATTAAATGTTCTATAAACTAAATATCAGACTGAGGCTACACATGTCTCAGAACAAATATAATGCAAATATGTTTAGTATGAGAAGTTAGGTCCGTTTAAGCCAGATATTTCTAGCAACTGTGAAGTAAAACTGCCACCCTATAGGCAAATTTAAAGTTCCTCTGAATTCAGATTACTGTACATAACTATGAATATGATATGAAAGCACACATTGACTTATTTTATTGCACTACGGTATGAAAGCACACATTGCAAGAAAGAAAGTACAAGAAAATGTTTATAGATTACTTGCAATCAATGCACATAAAATAAATACTAAAAAGCTATACAATAAACCATGTTTGAACATCGATGAGTACAGGGAAGCATAACAAAGCAAATGAAAACAGAAAATAAAGCCTTAAATAAATATTTACAGGTGCAAGACACTTATTTTTACATATATTATCAATATTTTATTCAATTATGTGCTTTTCTAATTTAATAGTCTTTGCTTGATAAGCAAACAGCAAACATAATAATATTTTCCGAATACGTATCCCGATCTTCTGCTACGGATAATCCCTTAGCAGGGAAAACGTATCAAGCTGTCCTCCTAGAAGAAGTACGTCATCGGATGACAACTATAAAGTGGTTAATCGTAATAAGCTGTTTCTCCCCGTTTTGGCGTTAAGGCTGTTCTCCGAACCTTATCCGATCTTAGCTCTTGTTATGAATATCCATGAAGAGAGAAGTGATTCCTATCAATCGTTGCATTTCTTGTTTTATTATATCTAGTTGGCCTTGCTAATAAGGCTCGTATTTAAAGGTAGTAGTAGCTCTATCGTGACGTCAGATCACAGCCATAGCTACTAGAGATAGGAGCCTTTGAGCAAGCCTGTAAATCTAGTTGGCCTTGTCCATCACCCGACAGCTTTTCATTAGTCAGACACATCTACAGCATTATATTCTTAAATTACTCTCAAATTATATTTTGGAAAATCATAATCTGATAAATTTTATGCGATATGAAATCAATCTAATTCAAATTAAATATTTTGCTAGCAACATAGCCTCTCAATTAATAATGTGGATGCATTTTAGTCGCGATCGTCTGGCATTGTTTGAAGGATAAGCGTCTCGGTCATCTGGTGTTACTAAAGTTCATGGCAGTGTTTGATAAATAAATGATGCATAGATACGCCAATAGTCTTGTTTAAATAATTGCATCTGAATTTTAATGTGAAAATATGTCTGTATGTGTGGGTTTAAGTGCGTCTCAAGCAGATTTAGATGTTCAGGGTGAAATAGACTTTGATTTCTTTGAACAAAGTGATCAATCGAATATTTGTAACAAAACTTCTACTCTGCAGGATAGTGTTTCTACCGATTCTAAGGAAACTTCTAAATATATTTCTGATAACAATTCTGAAAACTGTATGCCAAATGATAAATTAGATTTCTCAGAACATGGACGAAATATATCGAATATTCCAGATTCTTGCTCAAGTCGTAATTTCAGTAAGCCTTTGATTACAATTTCTTGTGATGGTACCACAGGTATCGTTCAGACAACGAATATTGAGACTGTTATTCCATCTCCGTTTCACTATAAAGATAATAAATGCGATAGAATAAGTCCGTGCAACTCAAGGAAAGGAAGACGATTATTAAGCCCGCGATTAAAAAGCAAGATTTTTAGAGATGATAATGAAATATCAGATGACAGCTCTTTATCTAGCATGTCAGAATCCGAATCTGAATCGGATATATCTTCTGTAAGCGATGATTCATTTGAACTGAATGAAGAGTCTGATTCAATGACAGATGTGAGCCCATTAGTGTCACCTTTTGAGTGCCATAGCCCTGCTGTGACTAATAATGACAGTTCAGACGTTCAGGTTGCAGAAAGCAGTCCTAAATTACCCAAAAAAGACGGAGTTAAATTCACCGATGACATGGAGAAAAAAGGATGTGTGAAATGTGAAAGTATTGATCTCCATGAGCTACTAAAAGCAGTGAAACGTTTAGAAATGGAGCAAAATATCAACGCCGTCTCCCTTGAAAAATGTAGAAACCCTTCAGTTATTACACAGAATGCAAGATGCCGTAGAAATTTATCATTTTCCAATGAAGAAGTGCGTCGAATTGATAATGACAACCAGATTTTGCTTAAGAAAATTAGAGCACAAGAAAACCGAACAAAAGCACGTAATAATTCTACAGTTCGTGTTCTGTCATCATCTGCAGTAAACAGACAAAGACAACAACGTCAGATCGAATTGGACAATTTGGTATGTAAAGTACAGACTTTTTTTAATAATTGCGATGATTTAAAATGAATCACTGCAGAAGTATTAGAAATTGAAGCATTTTCTTGCAATTATTTTTATTCTTTATGAATATTATGTCACTCACCATGACCACTTCTTTAGAATGTGCAATTTTTATGAAACCTAAAATTATTACTGGATGAATAAATATTATTGCAGTTTCCAATTTTGGGAAGCACTTCCGGAGAGTACCCGGTGAATGTAAACATTGCCAAATTTGGCGATAATAGTTAAAATCTGGTAACCCAGCGGATTCAACCTATTCGCTTGTTGCAACCATTCATCTTGCGTCCATTTTGTTTCGTTATCACTGTGGTTCTTCGCATTTGCAGATTTCTATTATTCTTCTTTTATTTATTACTTTTTTTCTTAATTTTTTAACAACGAATAGATAGAAATATTTTCGTAGATCCCGGTTCTCGGTTCGGGATGAAAGGAAGAAAATAAAGCGGGAGGGGTGAATGCTAATTTGTAACACGGCTGTTCACGTTGTGTTCTTAATTATTAACAGCTGTACGCACGCAGAACCATGAGGTTCGAAACGCTCAAATAATTCGTTTTTGTACTCCGCAAAAATGTGCGTTTTAAATAATTAAGTAATGCTTTTATTTTTATTATTGTTTATTGTCACCTAAAACTATGATAATAAATCAATTTATGGCGTAAAATTGTAACAATATATTGTTAATGCTTTTCTTACAATAACCTTTCAGAGGATGGCAGGTGTGACATAAATAGATTATTAAATTTTAATAATAAATACTATTTATTACTGATTATCTGTGACAGAATAGTTTGATGTATTCCCATGGTCATCAAAATTAGCAAACCACTGCTGGTGTAAGGAATATAGTTCAAATGACTCTTGAAAAGTAATGAAATGTGTAATGTTCAAGTTTTATTAACAATGCTACTGAAGAAAATTTGATTACTGTTGAAGGTTATTAGTATTGTGAAATAAATTATGAAAAGGATGGGTATTTGTTTCAATGTAAATTGCTTTAACCTGCATGCAAGTAACTTAAAAAAAAAAAAAAAAAAACTGAAAACAGTTAATCAGAGTTCATACACATTTCTGCACACAGAAATTAAGGACCATTAATGAAAAAAAATTCAGTACCTATGAGTAAACGCGAACTGAATAAATTCAATTAAAAATATTAGCGATGCCTGCATTTCACATTTGTAATACCATCCTAAAAATAAAATAGATCCATAAGTAGTATGTATTATTACTAAACATGAATTAACATAATTATTAATAAGTTTGAAAATGAAATAAACTTTAAGTAATTGATCAAGTAGCATTAAATATTTTACACTTATAATAGTTGGGCATATTTGAAAGAAGTGACATTTACATTTTACTAACTTTATGTAACTTTTTTTTTATGTCTCATAATGTCACATACTTGGTCAGGCTAGCGGTTTAGTAAGTAGCAGGTTGATTTTATGTCAAATGGCATAGGTTAAAATGTGTGTATGTGTGTGTATTTAATTATGGCAAAGCACACGAGGGCTATCTGCCTAAGGGGAGGGATGCCTTTCGTGGAGGACTTTCTAAGGGAAACTGGCTCGTATACACGTTACACATGGGGAAAACCACGAAAACGCCCATGCAGCCAGCCCGTTCGCGGGATTTGAACCTCGGACCGAACTACCAGTGTTCAGCGACTTTACCGCTCGGCCGCTGGTGGGCCCCATAGGTTAAAATGAGAAGTATCATAATCAGCAAAATTCATAACAAAAGTTAATAATTTAATAATTAATTTCTGTTTAAATTTAATACCAATTTATTTCCTTATATCACGTTTAACCTGTTAGTTTTACATCTACATGCTTATTATCTGTGAATTTTTACTACCATATGCTTAATATATTGTTTAGTCTGCTAACTAGAATTTACATGCACTAAAAATCACGTTTACAAAGTATCACGTTTACGGCTTGCCTCAAGCGTCGATGAAACGCGAGCTTGGCGAGTAAAAATGGAACGGCGCCAACGGGTTCGCTCCCGAAGCGCCAACGGGTTCTCTGCGGATGAAAACCCAATTTTGGTTATACATAGTTAGGATATATATCCATATTATCACTTTTCATTTTTCAAAAAAAAAAAAAAAAAATATGCTAAATATATATTACTGTGTAAAATAATCAGATGTACTGAATTACCAACCATCTTTTGTTTTGTTTAAATTACACCAAATGAAAATCGTAAGTTGTCAATGGCAATATGGTTTTACATTAAAGTTTCTTAATCATTCTGGATTATGAAAGCTGATAATTTTGTAAGCTTCCTGTTAAATGTTATGTCTTTTATTTGTAATATTTTTTTAAATCTCTAGTTTGTATTTTGAAGAAAACACGCTTCTTTTAAACATCTCTTGCGAGAGAAATATTTAAATTAAGTGAAAACATTTGAAATTTTTATTCATGTTGAAGTGCAAGGAAGTGAATTGCATGATTTATTTCTGAATTCAGTAGTTTTTAATTTTTATATTTGACTGTTAGCCAAATGGAAAAATGTATGAAAATGTGATAAATTACCATATATGGTACCCATGTTAAACTGGATCAGAAATGAGTGTAGTTTGGCCAGTAATAAATTTTTGGGTCTATAGAACTATATTTGAGAGTGACAATTACATGCTGCAGTCCAGCTTTTTTTTGTGCATATTTATAGAAATCTGATTTTTGATGACATTACTGAATCTAATTGTATAGTGATATGTCTGTTGAGAGATATTGATGTAGCAAACTTTCATACTTGATGATTAAATTTTTTTTGGATATTTTTAATGGTGCTGTAAGGATTCCATGTATTTATTTATATCAGTCTGCCAGCTTTCTGTCCTTCCGACAGATTTCATGCATATAAAATTATAGTCTACATTTGGGGGGGGGGGGGACATTATTTGTCATAAGAGTCCGTTTCAAAATTGAGTGAGAATTCTTATCAGTATCAACAGATGTAACTATATAAACTTTTTGTTTAGTGGACCTTATGTTCCAATATTTATCACAATTAATGTATTACAAGTTTGAAGCTAACTTGCATATGTTTTGGTTATAGTGACCCTCAAGTTAAAAACCACCAATATTGATATAAATTGCCAAATGGGTTAACTATTGTTTACTTCAGATATTGTGTCATTATGGGAACCTTTCAACTAAATCTTCATTGCTGCAGAATTTAAATTCTGATTATCCATACTTTTATCCAAATTTCCCAAATCATCCAAGCCCTAATGATTCTGGATCTTGGACTTTGTACTATATTTATTTTATTCTTTTTGCATTTGAAATTTTATTGAGCTTTTATCTTTCACAGTACTGTTAGCAAGCTGCCATTTTGGAAATTATATGTGTCTTGGAGATTAGTCACTAGAATTAGCAAATGTAATTGCCAGGTTTTTAATATGCAACATAATTAATTTTGAGACTTTTGATGAATGTTGTCTTTCTCCTCTGAAATGTTTCCCATTCTAAATTTTTAATTAATTAGAAAAGAAGCAGTAATATTTCTTTTTTTTGGGGGGGGGGTATTTACACCAAGTGTTTGCAGAATATTTGATTTCCATACTTACTTTAGACTGCATATCATACTTTTGTTAATCATTCTCTTTTTAGAATGCTGATCACTTTTTAATTTCCATCAATCTGAAAATAAGCAGTTAGTTTCTTCGTGATATTTTTCATTAATAATTTTCCGGTTAGTCTATATTTTAGGGTGCCCCTTGGATTATCGCCAAATTGTTACATTTATGGTAACCTGAGTAGTTGAATGTTCTGGCAACCCTATTATGATGTGATTGGTAGTTAATTTAAATGATGGGAAAATATTTGTAAGGGCCTATTTCTGCATTGGATGTCAGTTAGGAAGCATGTTGCTTATTTTCTGCTGTACACCATAAAATGGCTGTATATGATGAGATTAATCTGAAGTTTTTGTATGATTTGGAAAGAAAGGGAAAAAAAGCATCAATTGACTGTCGTGTAAATGAAGGTTTACTTAGTAGTCATTATAAGTATTCTGTTTGTATGAAGGAAATGTGTATGGTCGAATGTAAAGATCGTTCAAATGGCTTTAAATAGGTTTGTCGCAAGAAAGATTCATGCAAGAAATGCCACTGACAGTCCAAGAGTATGGTGGATATTTTTTACTCTTATTTTTGTGAATTTGCATATTCTAGTTCAGATAATATTAGAAAGTTTTTGGATGCTGTTCAGAAATTTTGTGTGCCACAGAGTGAAGACAGAGAAATTTCTAAATATGGTAATATTCCCACGGTAAGTCTATATCTGGAACTACTCTTAAATGTGCCCTCAGGTCGGCAAATTTCTCGCCAAACAATTTTGGCGAGAAACTACACGCTGTCTTATTACTACCTAAATTTTTTGTCTGCAATTCAAATTTGAAGCCTAAAATATCTCCAAAAATGCGGTTTTCGCAAATGCAAAAACCACGTTTTGAAGACAGAATTTAAGCTAAAAATCTGAAACAAAAAGAAAAAATTTAGATAGTAAAAATGTAGTTTCTAACCAAAAATATTTGACAAGAATCCATGTACACAGTGGTACGTTTTAACTTCAAAAAACATCTACGAATTGCACATTCTAGGCAGAGAAGGAATCTACGAACTATGCACACCTCGTTTCAATAAATTAACATAATAACAATAAATTTCAAAGAAATTCTGTTTAAACTTAAAAAAGCATCTACGAATTGCACAATCTAGGCATTACAGACAAATCAACCAAATAAACTAAACTACAAACAATTCAAAAAACAACAAGAACAACAGAAATTCATAGTAAAAAAACAGTGAACATAACATTCTACAAAATAAAAACAGTAAAATTAAATGCGCTTACCATAATACATTCCTAAATAAAATTTCGCCAGTCACACAATGTCTCTGAACAAAAGTGCCGCGATTTTGCCATATGATTTCTGAGATTCAAAATTTTGAAAGTAAAGATAAAAACTTCCTCCAAAGTTAACATACTACACGAAAACCACAATCCATATCTTAAACTCCGCTGACAGCCATATACTTTACCAGTAACCATTTGATTGCAAATCCACACAAGAACTATTAGAAACGCCCTTCTTCGTTCATACGAGTTCTCATAGCAGCTCCACATTTTGGACTCCGTTTTAAAATTCCCACGGTAATTCCAAAAATACACTTCAATCCTCAGAAACACACTCGTGAACAAAAGACTCGTTAACAACTCCAACATCGTTTCTTTTAATACTAAATTTACTTTCCACACAATCTAAAATTTAAAAATAATAGCCTATTTATTTAATAGAGCCCTATATTTTCTTTGGAACTACTTCCTCGCTTGGCGACAAATTTCTCACCAAATATTTTTGTCCACGGTGCCATATTACTATCTAAATTTTTTGTTTACATTTCAAACTTTAAGCCTAAAATGTCTCCAAAAACGCGGTTTTCGCTTCATGCAAAAACCACATTTTAAACACACAATTTAAGCTAAAAATCTGAAACAAAAACAAAATATTTAGATAGCAAAAACTTGGTTTTTAACCAAAAATATTTGACAAGAATTCATGTACACAGCGATACGTTTTAACTTAAAAAAAAACATCTACGAATTGCACAATCTAGGCATTGCGCATAAATCAACAAAATAACTAAAATAAAATACAAACAATTCAAATGACAACAGGAATTCATAGTAAAAAAAACAATGAACCTAACATTCTACAAAATAAAAACAATAAAATAAAATGCACTTACCATAATATATACGTGAATAAAATGTCACCAGTCACACGTCTCTGAACAAAAGTGCCATGATTTTGCTATATGACATGTCTTTCTGTGATTCAAAATTTCGAAAGTAACGATAAAAACTTCCTCCAAAGTTAACTTACTACACGAAAACCACGATCCAAATCTTAAATTCCGCTGACAGCCATATACTTTACCAGCAATCATTTGACTGCAAACCCACACAAGTCTATCAGAAACACCATTCTTCGTTCGAATTCTCATATCAGCTCCATTTCAAACACACCAAACTCCGTTTTAAAAGTCCTGACTCCCACAGAAATTCAAAAAATGCACTTCTATCCACATAAACACACCTGTGAAAAAAGACTCGTTAACAACTCCAACATCGTACCTTTTAATACTAAATTTACTTTGCACACAATCTAAAATACGCGACAGAAATCTTGCCATCTCTGTTTCTCATTGCAACATTCAAAACACGCATGACACGAACCAACAAGCAATTAAACCACTGCAGCAAAAAAGTTAAGTTTCAACGTCAAAAGGGTTGCCATACAAACACCATCCCACAACACGGAATCGCATAAAAAACCAGCGCAGAACACATATCGCCGCATTTGGTGATCTTTGGGCGCATATAAGAGTAGAGCCTTTTCTTTTTGTAATACGTATATCCGATAACATGTATTTCCTTTCTTATGTTATTTCATTGTGTGATTTAAAATGCAGTTTATTGAGCTTCGATTGGCTACAAATCGTGTTCAGTTTTGGTGATGAGTAGCTTTGCTTTAACATTACATGATGTCATCATTCCTTTGATTTTTTTAAAATTGAAAATAACATCGATGTGTATATGGAGAAGCCAAGGGAGTATGCAATGGGATGTGTGAATAATTCTCTGATTTTTTATTTTTAAGTGAAAATGGATTGATGTGTACATGGACACTGAGTTTATGCTGTTCTTTGACTTGTTATTTTGGTTTTGTGTAGCAGCCTTCTTAAAATTGTGTTCTTGCTGTCCAATCGCCAAGGGGCACCCTTAAATATATTTTCACCAAGTTTCCTTTGAAAATGTTGCTTAATCTTTATTATATGGTGCTCCTTGGTTTTTGTCTGAAAAATTCGCCAAGCGGTATTGGTTGTTTGTGAAATCTGGAAGATTGTTGTGCTGTTTTGTAATAGTAACCCTTTCGTTATGGACCCAGGTTTTTGGCTCTTACTATTCTTTTCAGCTGCTGTGTTGCATGTGTGTGATATGGCCTTGTATTTTGAACTTGCTATTATTTTTCTGTGGGAACCATCATTTGAATATGTCTGAGGTGAGTAAGAGTATGAATGTTGATTAACAGCGGATGAGCCGAAATGGCGAAAAATTTAATTGATTTTCTTCCCTGGAGGATGTAATAGATGGTGGTGGGAAACCTAAATGTATGTACATGAAAAAAGGTATATTAAAAATTTGTCGTTTCATTTATTTATTCGTCTCTCTATGTATATATTTTTTTTTTTTAAAGATTTGTTATTTAATGTTTTTATGTTAGGAAATATGTATTTTTGGTTATTTTTTCCTCTCTGTTTGTGTATTTTTGGTTATTTGGGCATTTTTGGTTAAATGGGTACTGCTTGCAACCATTTAGAGTCATATTTGATAGAATTGATGTGGCGTCAGTTATATTCAAAAACTGAATTTTTTCTATAATACTGAGTGATTTTTGTAATTTTATGTCGCTTGTTTAGACTGTGATTTTTGTTTGTCATTTCTTATTTATATATAGAATATTCTAGATTAAAAAAATTAAAAAAGAAAAATTTACTTTCTTTAAGAATTATGAAATTAAAAAAAAACTACTTATTTATAGAACTAATTTTTTTTTTAGTCTTTTGAACTCTGTTATTATTTCATGATTTTATACTTGGCAATAATTGGCAGGGAAAAAAATAATGTAGCGCATTTTTTAACTCTTGCCGTTCTAACGGTATGGTACCCCAGCAAGTATTGAATTAGCTGCATTATGGCCTTCATAAAGGTAAATAAATGTTAGTTCTTCCCTTGCACATTATGATTTTTTTTTTACTCTTTGAATGTTAGCATAGGTTTTTCTTGTTTCTACCAGATTAACTTAAAATTTTGCCAAAGCGTATGTGCTGGAAGGAACCAGTTATTTTTGTTCTTGTATAACAATTATCACTTGTGATCCATTTTTCACCTAGGCCAAATATGTGCCAATTTTAGTTTCTCTTCAAGAGCTACTATATAATAGACAAATATTCTAAATGCTAGCCAAAAAAACTTAAAATTATCATAGTGAAAGATATAAACTGAAATAAGGTGAGTGTTGCTTATAACCATTATAACTACACAAGGTATAACAAAGAGGTAATGATGCTATTTCTCTAGTGCAGGAACTGGCATATGCACCTTTATGTGGAAAGGCGATATCTCTTTATGTGAAAGGTTACGTGATCAAAATTAATTTCTACTTCCTGCCAAGCATAATTATACTAGTTGGAGTTAATTTGGTGTCATGTGCACTCAGTCAATTATTCCCTAACAAATGCATAAATTTAAATTCACATAACTTGATTAGGTAAAAGTATATTTACGGGTACACCTTGGTGAAACTTGGTGATTTTTGGCGGTACATGGATACCGAGTTTGTGTGATTCTGCCAAAAATCGCTGCTACACAAAGCTAAAATGACAAAACAAGGAATTGCACAAGCTCAGTATCCATGTACACATCGACCTACTTTCACTTAAAAAAACATATCAGAAATGCACAAATTTGGCATTGCGCACTCCCTTGACTTTGTCTATGTACATATCGAACTATATTCACTTAAAAAGTCAAAGGAGCAGCCAGTAAAAAATATATATAATTTCAATAAACTACATTTTAAATCAAACAATGAAATAACATAAAAAAGGAAATTCATCTTTGCACTACACAAAGGAACTATCCACTTACCTGATTTACGAATTAACACGTCTTCAGTCAAACAAAATTCCTTAATAGCATCCAAAAACTTCCTAAAATTATCTAAACTTGAACCTGTATACTGGCATTGCCACATAAATTCGCAAAATAAGAGTAAAAAATATCCTCTGTAGCGACGTTTGACCATACACATTTCCTTCCTACAAACAGGACACCTAATAATGGCTACTAAGTAAACCTTCATTTACACATCAGTCAAGTAATGCTCTTTTCCCTCTTTCTTTCCAAATCGTACACAAACTTCAAATTAATCTTACCACTTTCAGCCATTTTACTATCTAAACCACAAAACAAGCAATACTTTCTAACCAACACACTCACACCACAAGCCCTTACAAATTTACCACAATCATGCAATTGATTATGTCTTAATAGGGTTTCTATTAGCATTCAACTTCCCAGGCTACCATAAATGAAACAACAACTTTGCGATAATACAAGGGGTACCCTTTTCTCTACTATAACCAAATTCATCATTGCACTACACAAAGGAAATATCCACTTACCTGATTTACGAATTAACATGTCTTCAGTCAAACAAAATTCCTTAACAGCATCCAAAAACTTCCTAAAATTATCTGAACTAGAATCTGTATACTGGCGTCACCACATAAATTCACAAAATAAGAGTAAAAAATATCCTCCGTAACCACGTTCGACCATACACATTTCCTTCCTAAAAATAGGACACCTAATAATGGCTACTAAGTAAACCTTCATTTACATACCAGTCAAGTAATGCTGTTTTCCCCTTTCTTTCAAATCGTACAGAAACTTCAAATTAATCTTACCACATTCAGCCATTTTACCATCTAAACCTGTAAACAAGCAATATTCTTCCTAACCAACACGCATGACAAGCCCTTGCAAATTCACCGCAATCATACAACTGATTATGTCATAATAGGGTTTCCATAACATTCAACTACTCAAGCTACCATAAATAAACCACCACTTGGCGATAAATGAAACAACAACTTAGTGATAATACAAGGGGTACCCTTCTCTGTACTCTAACCCTTGATTATTATGTGCTCTTCTTGGCTGTCTTGATATGCAGGTGTACGTATACATTTTTTTGATATAATATATCTCAGATTAATCTCCAATACGTAACCCTGGCTTTCTTTGACATGTTGTACAAAAAATTCCAAATTCTGCTGTTTGACCTTTCTTCTGTCAGAATGAATAGTGTAGGCCTTATTCTGACTTCTATGGTTTCATTTGTATAATATGTAATTTTCGGTTTATCTTTCTTCTTTATCTAATATCAGTGGTCTGCAGCTTGATTCTTCCAGTGCATTGGGAAAGTAGCCAGTTCATTTGAGCAATCAATTTTCTAGAAAAATCTTAAATCCCACAGGAGAATTTCCAGTTCTTCATTAAAGACTTTCTTCTACAACATGTAACTGTTGATGGAAAAAACTTCTAATCTCCAGAAAAAAGCTTTCCCTGCTATTTTAAGTGACAAAAGAAATTATTTCTGGTGTCATATTATTCAAAAAATGTTTAAAAAATTTTGCATGGAAATATAAGATTAGTACTCTTTTTTTTTTTTTTTTTTTTTTTTTTTAAATTTTCTTTTTATAAGATTTTTACAACATAAATGACATGTATAAAATCTATGACTGTTGTGGTCATGACCGTAAAAATAAGCTTGCTGGAAATATTTCCTTCTGAAAAATGGTTCTGAAATATTGTGTTACATTTTCATTGAACAATTGAACTACTCTTTTCATCTTAGCAGCTGCCAAGTCACTGAATACTAATAGTCCCAATGAACGAGCTGGTTTGGACATTTTCATGGTTTTCTGCATGTGTGACCTGTATATAAGCCAGTTTGCCTTAGAAAGCCCTCCACAAAGGCATCCCTGCCCTTAGGCAGATAGCCCTTGAGTACTTTGCAATAATTAGATACATCAAACCAAACTTTTCATCTCAGCTTATTAAGAAGCTGCTGTTTTTATATGACATGTTTGGCTCATTCCACTTCAGATTAAATAAATTTTTACTTAGAGATGATAATTTAATTTTCATTTCTTTTCATGCTTGCTGCAGTTACTTGATAATTACAACAAATGTTAGAAATGTCATCATCATTTAAAAATTTTTTCTAGGCTTTACTTAAGAGGTTGGAGTCAACTAAAGCTTCGCGTGATCTCAGTCGTTTCCATTTACTTCGTGACTATGATCGTCGATCATCAGGTGTGCTTTCTAGAGCATCATCTAGATCATCACAAGTGGGCAGCTCTTCGCAAACATCTTGTCGAACATCATCTCAGTCGTCTGGACGTTCCAGTGCTGTGAGTCTTAAGCTATCAAATACATCAGCAATGCATTCTCGCCCAATGTCATCTGTAAATAAACATTGAGCTGTTATAAAAATGGTTGTCTTTTAAAGAAATGTCTGTGTTATAAATAAGTATAGTTTATTTGTGCACTTTTCATTCCTAAATTATTATGAAATGTACTGAATTTTGCATGCTTTATATAATTTTATGCTTTGGAGTTTGTTTTTAAATATACAGGAGTTATTTACGAATTTGAGCATTTTTGTGAATTATTTTATTGCTGGCATAGATTTTTTGTGCTGTTTTCTCATTTCTGGGAAGTATGTAATAATATATTACTTACAGTTAATTAATCCTGTTTTTATTGTGTTTAATGTTTCTGGTAATGCATTTATATTTTTGAACTACACCATTTGATCTACACTCATGTCCAAAATTATCTTTACATACCCAAAAATGATGATATTCAATGAAATATCGAATCAATGTGATCCGTATTTGCAGGGAATGTGTGAAAACCAAGCCTAATTAGCATTATCCAATCAAAAGTAATCAAACGGTTTGTGATATGCAAATCTAGGCGTTACGTCATCCAAGGGTGAATCAAGCGCTTTGCGCAAACTGAATATTTGAGTGAATTTCTGCAACATAGCGTTTGATTTCAGTGTGTAGGGATTCAAAGCGGTTTGTTATGGCGTCGAAGTATCATTTGGAAGAATCTGTAAAGTAGCAAATTATCGGCCGTTTAGAAGAGGGCAGTCAATCATGGAAACAGCCACATGTCTGAATATTTCAAGACAGACAGTCTCTAAGCTATGGAAGCAGTTTCAAAATGATGGAAGTGTTGTAAGGAGGCCTGGACAAGGTCGGAAACGAATGACAACTGCTTCTGAAGATCGGTATCTGGCATTAACTGCCCGTCGTAACAGAAAGGATACTGCTCGCCAGTTAAGTTCAGAGTTTGCAGCCGCCACTGGAACTGTTGCATCACGGCAAACAATATACAGAAGGCTTAATGAAAAAGGCCTTTATGCCAGAAAGCCAAGGGTATGTGTTTTACTGTCTTCACAGAAAAAGAGGGATCGCTTAAATTGGTGTAAAGAACATCAAAACTGGACTGAACATCAGTGGTCCCATGTTCTCTTTATTGATGAGTCGCGGTTTAGTTTAACTGGTGATTCTAAACGTGTTTACATCTGGAGGGAGTCAGGAACACGAAATGATCCCTCGAACATTGTGGAACGTGACCGTTTCGGTAGTGGAGGTGTGATGGTATGGGGTGGAATAATGATCGATGGACGTACGGCCCTACACGTGTTCAGCAGCGGATCTGTGACAGGCCAGATATATCGAGATGAGGTCTTAGATCCTTATGTAAGACTTTTCAGGGGTGCATATGGACCTGACTTTTTATTTATGGATGATAATGCCCGTCCACATCGAGCAAACCTCGTTGATGAATTCCTTGAAAGTGAAGACATTAAGCGAATACCTTGGCCACCAAACCCTCCTGACCTTAACCCGATAGAGAACTTATGGGACTACCTTGGAAGAGCAATTGCACGTATACATCCTCCTCCTAGAGATGTAAATGCTCTGAAGACGGCATTGCTGGAAGAGTGGAGATTAATTCCCCAAACTGTGGTTAACAACGTTATTTCCAGCCTTAAAACACGTTGTGACATGTGTGTACAAGTCAGGGGAGATCATATTCCATATTAAATTCGTAAGACTTAATTCTTTTTCTGAATCATTCCTTTCTTTCTTAACTCTCTTTGTCACACTTTATTACCATTTTTATTGTTTCATGCTACAATTTCATATCATATGAGGTGATCTTCAATTTTTTTCTTTTGCATTTATGTGTCATCATGTTATGTATGATTCCACGAAAATTCATTAAATTATAAGTCATAGTCTCTGAGAAATCCGTGAATTTATGCATGTAAACATAATTTTGGACATGAGTGTATCCTCAACAAGCAGCCAAAAACTTTTTTTTTTTTTTAAATGTGTGTGTTGCATTATTTTATAATAGTACGTAAGCAGAAAACTATGCAATTTTTATATTTATTGTAATAGTATAGTGTTAGTTAACTTCCATGATATGCTGAGTGTGCTAATAATTTGTTACTTATTTATAAATTTTATAGCTTCTAAATCAGTCATCTCAATTACATTAGAGAATTCAATTTCAGTAATAACCATGTGTTGTATTGTACTGATAAATTGGTAGACTATTTCACATTGAATTAGTTTTTGCATAGGTGTTGCATATACCCATGTGAAATGTATATTGGAAAAAATACACATTTAAATATATTAAAGTTAGGGTCATTTTTCCATTCACATGTATGACCTGTGCTGATGTTTGTCTTGCTTCAAATGAATGTTTATTAACACAGAGTGCTGCAGTACAGTAGTTAAGTAATCTTCTGAACATGAGTTGTGCCATGACTTTGATAAATTTGTGTACAGTCATATACCCTTATCTACTGATTCGGTATCTGCAGTATAGAAAGGTTAAGATTGAAATAAGTTATTGTAAATTATGTAAGGGACAACAGTCCTTAATGTAACCAATATTCAGTTCAAATTGGCCAAATTCTGTCTTGTTACACATTTGCACGATCATTTGGAGCCAATATAGCCAAGTTCAGTGACTGGAAATAATCACTGCAACACCTTGTGTAATCTGGTTACAGAAAGTCTGGGTTCACATCCTAGCTGGATGATCTAAAATGTGGTGGTAGGTATTTTGTCTATCAGTACTACAGAAAGTGTTTAACATACAGGCAACTCTGTTCTTGTTTAAAGTTCTTTTTGCAACAAAAATAATCTCAGATCCTAAGATTATTTTTGTTGCAAGTTTATGCGAACTACTAATATGCTATTAATGTTAGAAAAATGATTAATTCTTATTTCTACCATCCTTTTAAGCAATATTTTATGCTATATAATGTAAAAACTGCATTTCTTGATTTCTCACTTGTTTTTGTAGATGAGGCTAAAATGTTTTGAATTCTTTTTCTGCATAAGCAGATGAAATATCATAATGGTGTTTTATATTACTTTCTAAGTGTAGATCTTAGTGCAGGGCTGCCAGCTTGTCTGTTTTCTCATGACATCACCTGGTAGATCACCATATTTCTAGGTTTTTTAGCCTTGATGAAGGACTAAATAAAATTCATAGCTCTCAACTCTTGTTTTTTTTTTTTTTTTTTTTTTTTTTTTAAGTATACTGCTAGACTCTCAGCAGATCGACAAATCTCTCAGGTTTCTCTTTTTAGTTTTTCTGCAATAAATGAAATATATTGGATTATTGAAACTTAAATTATACAAATTTCATTCTCACACTTCATTCTGTTTAAAAATACTTTGATGAGTTAAAGCTTTCTTTCCCTGCTACAAAATGTTTTTAGTGGAAGGGTGTAAAAAAAAAAAAAAAAATACAATATGAAATTATCCAAGAAACAAAATTTAACACTAGGATCATGTTATAAATACTTGAATAACCTGAATTGAGCATTATGAAGCAAATTTAAACCAATGTGGATTTCTTTTGAAATGGTGCTGCCATGAAGTTGAAAACCTTTTTCAGAATTGAAAGCAATTTAAATGTAATGTCTTATTGCATATGTTATATTATGACAATATTTAATGATGATCTTTTCTTTGCATAATTTATCAATCAAACTTTATTACGGGTGTTAAAATAAAAATCATGTTTTGCATTGTGTTCTCTATTATCCACACAAGATCTCATAATATATTACCTGTGAATACGCCACTCTTTATAACAACTGATAAAAAATATTTTTTCAACTTAAAAAAAAAAAAAAAAAAAAAAAAAAAATTAGAGGAAATTCTGTTGCATGAATTTTTGTACAGACCAGGGCTAGAAATGAATATAAATTTTTAAGAAAAGTTAATAGATTAAATTTTACATTATTTGTCTAAGTACACATAGAATTTTACTGATAAATATTTTCAGGTTATAGAAATTAACAAAAATGTAATTATGATTATTTATGTATATTTTTAGTACGTAAGTCATTATATATTTAGTTATCTTTTAAGATTCAAAAGATTTTAATGTAAGATTGTGAAATTTTTCCCTAGTATATTAATAATGATTAAGTGTTTAAATATTACCTACAAGATGCATGGAATACAAGTATTTCAGATTTTATAATACAGTTAAAAGTCTTTAATCCGGGCGATTCCGGATTATAGATCATCAGTTTAAATCTGGTAAGATGGCATGCAGAAATTATAAAATTAAAAATATGAAACCGTAATTTATAAAATAATGACCAATTATGATGCAATTATGATCTAAAGGGTATAAAAATTTACAAAAAAAGAAGTTAATATTTATTTGTTTACTTTATTAAACATTTCTTTCAACCCGCGCATGCGTAAAGCATACATTACGCATAGTCGAAATTAGAAAATTGCAACCAGAAAACTATTTGATGTGTATTAGTGATATTTATAATGATGAGGAATTTGATTTAAATCAAATCAAAGACGAGGAAATACTATATTTAGCAAGGAATTATAAGCCGAATAAAATAAAAACATCTGCCCTGAAGATAACGATAGTGCTGACAGATCAACTTCCAGTTCATTGCGTGCCGCAACGTTCCCCCCCCCCCACACGCAGAGCAGCGTGAAATTGATAAACAGACTTTGGAACGGTTAGATAAACAAAGGATGCCTTTATTCATTTTTTGTAGCAATTCCACTTTTTGTTTGATGGACATCGAAACATACTTTCGTTTTGTAGATCCTTTGGGAGCTCCAGCATCGGAAATTCTATTTGACATAATCGAAAGTTCAAGCTTACTTTTATAAAATTGCTCTTACAGTCTGCAAAAAATAATAAGCCGGATCCAATTTAAAGATTAAGGAACAACGCAATCATCAACATTAACTGAAATAGATAATTTTAGCTTATACCTTCCGTTATACATTAAACGCACATGCGAAAACGTATTCTGCGCTTGCGCAGACGTAAAGGTCTTGCGCAGAAAGATTTTAGCTTTGAGGTCTGGATTATAGATCATTCCGGATTATGGGTGTCCGAATTAACGACTTTTGACTGTATTTATATATATATATATGTGTAAGAAAAATAGGGAATATGTAAAAGATTAAATTAGCAGCGTAAATTAATTTCCCTACTCTGTTCTAAAAATAGTAACCCCTCTCTGATCTGCGTAATTTTGAGAAAAATCTATGTCATATGATTCTTACATAATTATGATGATGTAAATGGAACTTAACCAGCCAATAGTAATTTTAGAACAATATTAACTA
Source organism: Stegodyphus dumicola (assembly GCF_044657685.1). Taxonomy (NCBI): domain Eukaryota; kingdom Metazoa; phylum Arthropoda; class Arachnida; order Araneae; family Eresidae; genus Stegodyphus; species Stegodyphus dumicola. Next base: position 101,195,195 of record NC_140774.1, on the reverse strand, counting down.
TCCAATCAAAATGCTTTGAGAACCAAAACTAACTCGGTTTGACTTAAGATTTCATCCTGAACATTACACACTTGCTTTTCTATGCTTTGGCCTGGCCGCACTGCAGTCTGTCTGCTCTTTCTTTCTTATTGCAAATTTATCTAAAATGTAAAATCTCTTGGAATAGGCACGATTAATGTCCTGACTTAATTGTCGCCACAACATGCTTGCTAAAATAAAAAATGAAGATTTTAATCTGCCTTCGCCTCCAATATCCTGGTCATTGCTTTTGAGCCTGAATATATTACATATACAATACAAAGTCTTTAATCCAGACGTCCATAATCCGGACCTCAAAGATACAAACTTTCTGCGCATGTGCATAATACCTTTACGCATGCACATAATACGTTTATGCATGTGCGTTTAATGTATAATGGGCGGTATAAGCTAAAATTATCTAATTATCTATTTCAGTTAATGTTGCAGATGGCATTGTTCCTTAATCTTCTAATTGGATCCGGCTTATTATTTTTTGCAGACTGTTAGAGCAATTCTATAAAAAGTAAGCTTGAACTTTCGATTATGTCAAAAAGAATTTCTGATTCTGGAGCTGCCGAAGGATCTACAAAGCGAAAGCATGTTTCGATGTCCATCAAACAAAAAGTGGAATTGCTGCAAAAAATGGATAAATGCGTGAAGAAAGTGACAGAGAGGTTAGTGAAAACGAAAAAATTTCGATTGACAAGTTGATTGGTATTCTTGGCACAGCAATTACAGGACTTGAACAGCAGAACTTTGTAACTGAACTGAACAAGAAATTATGTCTGTTTATAGAATTAAAGAGAAAGTATTAGCATATACAACGAAGCAACTTAAACAAGTTACATTGAAAGAAATGTTTAATAAAGTAAACAAGTAAATATTAAGCTTTTTTTTTTTTTTTTTTTTTTTTTGTAAATTTTGAAACCCTTTAGATCATAATTGCTCTTTATTTCATAAATTACGGTTTCGTATTTTTAATTTTATAATTTCTGCATGCCATCTTACCAGATTTAAACTGATGATCTATAATCTGGAAAATTGATAATCCGGAATTGCCGAAGAATCCGGATTAACGACTTTTGACTGTACAGGGTTTTTTTATTATCAAGTAAGGATTAAATGATACATTGTAGATTAGGTATTTTTGGAAGCAGGCAAGATGAAAAATAGCAAACGCCTTCGCCGGGAATCGAACTGCGCACCTCTCAAGTGCATTGAGCTTGCAGACCACTACACCACGAAGGCTCTCCGAGAAGGCAGGAGAAATACCTTATATACTATCCCTTTTTAAAGGGTGACTGGGGTTTTTAGGGGATCCAATCGCCAAATCCTGTTGCTTTGCCAAAATGGTTGCTTTTATGTTATTTCACTACAATATCATTTTGCTTGAGTTTTATTAATATTTCTGTTGTAAAATCTGTTATTAACACTATAAAACCTGAATTTCCAGATTAACTTAGATCATAGCTCATCTAGATTGCTCACCCCTTTTTTAGTAATCCAAATGCATGTTTTGTCTAAGTTGCAATATTTTTTTTCATTAAACAATATTATTTATTTACCTGTACACACATAACCCATTTCTATTTGAACTAAACTAAACTAAAATTAATTTTTATTTACAGAGGCCTAAAACCTAAAATATGTTTTTATAGTACTAAATTTCAACTGATATTTTTTTGATACAAGATAATAAAATGAACAATGAATGAGTGCCAAGCGTATTTCTTAGGCAATCCCGTTCAGGCCACGCACGCCGCTGGTATTGTAGGGCCAGCGATTCTTATCGCAGTAGAAGATAGTTTACGTTTGGAATGTGATTCCTATAGGCATTCATTCAACATGTTACGTCTGTTTTGTAAATAGTTACATTCTATGCAAAGATATTATGAAGCAGAAAATTAGCATTACTGAAGTCCAGAAAGAATTAGCGCTATCCCTTACAAGTTGTGAAAAAGAAGATATTCCATCGAACAGAAATGCAAGAATATCTAAAAAACAACAACATTTACTAAGAGAACCGGGAAAAGCCTCTGGAGTACGGAAATATTGTAAATTATGTTATGATAAAAATGCAACTGAAGCTGGTAGAGTAATGGCCAGAAAAAAGATTAAGACAGTTGTCACATTTTGTAGTAGCTATAATGGAGAACTGTTTTTTGTGCTTACCGTGTTTCAATGAAATCCATTAGTCCTGTAATGAATCAAAATTAAGTAAATTCTAAATAATTTTTCTGTAATTCCATAAAACAGTGTAAATTGTATAGTTATATATCATGTTACACACTGTCAGCCAGTGGCGGTCAATGCGGCCTAAACGGAAAGTCTAGTGTAGCCACAGATTGCTGACACGGTCTAAACGGAAAGTCTAGCGTCAGCCACAGATGGCTGACGCGGCCTAAACGGAAAGTTTAGCGTCAGCCAAAGATGGCTGACATGGCGCTCAACGTGTTAATGAATTCAGATTACATTTTATTTTATTTAAATTGTCTTCATCTATTCTAGATATTTGTAAAAAAGTTTATGGAGATTCAACCTGTGTTTAATCACTTAGTATTTATTTATTTTTGTTTACTTCTGCATATGTGCAATACCAAATTTATCTGCACAGTGGTATGCGAATAATTAATTTTGCTTCAATCAGGTTTAAAAGTACCTTGATAAATAAAAGCTTTTCTTCCCTATTTAGAATATTCTTTGTATAGAAGTGTAAGAAAGTTCTAAAATAAATACCCCAAAGAACATAAAATTGAAAATATCTAATTAAATATTAATATATTTTATTTCAGAGTCATATTGTGCATAACTGAATAACCTGAATCATGCACTATAAAGTGAAGTTAAGTCAATTTACAGTTCTTTTGAAATAGTAGCGTAGTACAGCGTGAAAATATCCCGAAAAGTCCTAGTTTTTCGTACTTCAATGTTCGGCAACTATGACATAAGATGCATCTGCAGTCTTTTGCAATAGTTATATTAAAATAGCACATGATAATGAAGTAATCTTGCTGAGAATCAAATATTTCCAAACTCTAGCATCTTATTGCACTAGCAAGCCAAACTAGTAAGTTGTTTCTTAATTCTTGGTGAATAGGTTGTCTGCATAGAGTTTCCTTATATATATATATATATGTATAATTTATTTACTAAAGAAATATTGATTTTATTATCACCTAATATAAATGTAGTAGAAGTATCAAAAAAGAGTGAACCCATATGTAGGAAGTTTTATTCCGAGAATTGTTTTTAAAGTAACTTGAATCTAAATTATTAAAAATGTTTTAGGGAACTGGAATTAAATCATGAATAACAAAATTTCAAACTTTGAAAAAGAAATTAAATTAAAAGCAAGTAATTATTGCTATTGATCGAAATTACTTGACTTTTCAAGGGAAACAAACCAACTCCCGTTCAATGAACAATAATTAATAAATACGAAAGTGTTTCATCTTTTATTCAAGTAAGAATGGTAATGCCAACCTGGCAAATTAAGTTAGGCCAAATTGTAGTTCCGTGAAGTGATAGGATTTAGAATCAAAGTAGAGTGCCAAAGAACTCGTTCTGAATTATGCATTTTCGCTAATACGAGATTCTTTATAAATTTTGAGTGAGTATTCCTTAAATAGTCGTCAAACTAAAAGTATTCTAGCATACCTTTTGCTAGAATATTTTGCACATTGAAAAGAAGTGAGTTTGCAGATGTTGAGTCATCCAGAAAGTTCTGCGGTTTTTCAAATCGAAGTGCATTTCTTCTAATATTTTTACTGCTGTCAAAGCAAATGTTTAAATTTTGTCTTTTCTACTTACGGTGCACAATTTTAGCATATGCTACGGTATTTTTTGTTTCAGTGCAGTGCTTTAGAATGGAGAATCTAGAAGTCCATTTTCATCATATTATGTTCTTTTTTTTTTTTTTTTTTTTTTTTTTTTTTCTTAAAGGAAAAAAAATGTCAGACTACTTATAAAATTTTGCTATATATGGACAAAGTACTGTTTTTTATGACATAGCTCGAAGGTGATGTGTGAAGTGTGGGAATCAGCATCGAAGATGACTGGTGTTGATTACGATCGTCAGTAAACAAGAATTTATTAAGAATACTATCATTGAAAATCCACATTATACAGTTAATGAATCATCAGATAGAATAAATATTCCAAAACATACAGTATGTGATCATCTGAAGAAGATTTTGTATGTAAGCTGCTATGTTCTATGAAGAACAGAATATGCTTGCTCAAATTGTGATTCTTTGCTGGAAAAAAAAAAAAATTTTTTTTTTTTTTTTTTTTTTTTTTTTTTTTTTTTTTTTTTTTTTAAAGGCTCATTACTGAGAATGGTTCTATACAATAATTTTAGAAAAAAGATTATGGGTAAGTTGAAAGAAGCTTCTTTATTAACATTGAGTGGGGTACTGCATTCCAAAAAATTGTATATATATATAAAGGAACTATATGTTATGAATTGTTGCTACTGCATCAAACAATAAATTAAAAAAAAAAAAAAAAATACTGTTCCCAAATGGCAGTTTTAAAAGCAGAAATCGAAGTGAAGTTATCAGAACCGACCAATCTTCAAGGTGTCTTCCATCATGACTATGCCCAACTGCACATATTGATAAATATCAGAAGACTTATTGAAATGGGTAAGATGTGTTGTATCCCCACCTCCACATGCGCTAGACCTTGCCTTCTCAGATTTTTAACTGTTCAGGTCACTTCAAAATTCTCTGAATGGCCTACTTCTTGAGAGACTGTGCCACAGTACATCCAGAATTTCTTTAGGAGTAAATCTAATTTTTTTTTTTTTTTTTTTTTTTTTTTTTTAAGAATTTTCTGACTTACTGAGAGATGGCAGAAAGTCAGAATAAAATGGTATTTTGCAATTCAATGAAAGATTCTTATGGTTTTGTACTTCATTTGTATTTATCATTAAAAGGGAAGGGGAACAGCAGAATGTTTCAGTTGACCTAATACATATTTTATCAGAAAAGCTGACTAATCCTTTAATTTTTTGTAGAAAATAAAAACCCTATAATATATATATATATATATATATATATATTATATAGGGTTTTTATATATATATAAATATTTTATATATATATATATAAAATATTTTTAGATTTCTTCATTGTAAAACCTTGACAGGAAAATTATTATCAGTATATATTTAGTAATTATGTTCATCAATATATGGAATATTAAATGAATTTTTATTTGAGGTACGTTATTAGAGATCTAAATACGAAAAGTACTTTTAACTGTGCATACTAAATATAGTAAATAATTATATAACAAATCCTGAAAATTATTAATATGCATTTTAAAAGACTAGAACTAGGATTCACATTAGAGAATTGAGTTCACGAGAAGAATGAGGTGCATATTGCATTGTATCTTGATTTTTGCTCAGGCTGGAAGTGTGGAGTACCATTTTGATTTGCCCCCACTTCCCCTTGTAAAACAAATTGAGTAAGTTTGTAGAAAAACTGGTTTCTGTAATGAAGTTATATTTTAGATACGTATACATTTTAATATTGCAGAAAACCCAATTACAAATATTTACATCTTCAATATTGTTAAAATAGAACACAAAATAGTATTTTTCTAAAATAATTTTTTATGTAGTTGATATATACCAGAACTTTTAACATAATTTTGCTTTTCAAAATTGTGTATTATGATGTAAAATGTTTTCATATTAAAATATCTAAGACTAAATGTATTAGCTGTAGTTTGATAAAGCTTAGGAAATTTTTGAAAATCATGTATTAAATAGTAATATAATGTGCTATTTTAAATCTGTAATCACTAAAGTTTTGTTATAAAGTACTTAATAATCCTTTAAATACTATTAATAAAGATGAATTTCTATATAATATTTCATATATAGAATTGTTTAAGCTCTTTGAATGGTTAGAAATATAAATGTATCTCAACTTTCTATTTAAAGAAACTAAATAACTAAAGTCTAAATGTGTTAAAAGCAATTGATTTCATTTTGTATTTCTATGTTTTAATAAACATAGTTGTAATAGACAGATATCTGGTTTTATTATTCAGTGGTAATTCAAAGAGAGAAAAGGATACTGAGCTTAATTTAAGTCTGTACTGCAATATGGATAGCACTAAATTTGTATGTAATTTTTTCTAAATGGTTACCCCTTTTTTTGTACATGTTTTGCATTTAGATAAATAAAAGTGCTGTGCACTAACAGACTTTGTCTTTTGTTTTAATGCTGAAAAATCAAGCAGTTTTATAAATCTAAATCAGAAGTGCTCAGTTTTTTGTTATTGGGATCAAATTTTATATAAAAATTCGTTTCCTAGCTACTTAGTCAAATTTGCAAAATTCAGCACTGATTCAAAACCCTAAGGGATTAATCATGATTGGGTGTTAGAGATGATGTATCAAACAATAAAATATTGATAATAAAATGTGTTCATACTATTGGCAATATGATTTGTGTGTTAATCTATAAAAATAGTACTTGTTATCAAGTAGAATTTGTTTTGTATTCAAATTGATCATATTTAGTTGTAAATTTTTATTACAGATTATAAGGGAAATCATTAAGGATGGCGCCATAAAAGAGTCCTTTACAGTGTAACAATAATTTATTAAGGTTTAAGTTACACACAGACATCACATTTAACTTAAGAAAATTACAGAGCAAGAGTCTGAAACAACCTATCAGGCTCATCACTTGGCTTTTACTGAAGTATTTCTCTTTCTACTCACCAGAGAGTACCCTCGTTGCTAAAGTTAGTCCAACAGTTTATATTAAAGGATTGGTTGCAAGATGTAATATATTTACAATAAAGAAATTGTTAAAAAGTAATTTTTAAACCACATAGAATATTAATGATATCTTGAAGTTAAATCAAAATTATTAGCAAAACAACTGTGTAGATCTAATTCTTACAAAGTGCACCCTTTTTTTATTACATTAAATAGTACCAATATTGCTGCAGCTTTAAAACTCGTGTTTTGGGGTGGAGACATTTGAAAAAAAATTAATGTCATGCAGTTGCTAGTTGTATATTATAATGTAAATATTTCTCTAAATTAACCTTTTGAGGCCAGGGCTTTGGTAGCAGTAAAAGCTACCAAAGGATGGGGAATCTTGAACCAAATGTTTTCCCCCCTTTAAGAAATCACCTCCTATTTGCAACAAAGATTCTTGTGTGTAGTTTAATGGTTTCTCAGAGGGGTACATCTATGTCGCAAAAGGAAGACCTTTGAAAGAGATAAGTGGTTAAAACGTCAAATTTGACATTTCACCCCACTTTTCAGCCTGGAAAATGGGGGAAAAAAACATGGCCACTAAAGTGGACAACCCCATCTTTTCAAAGAGAGAACTCTATGGCCACTATAATGGCCATCCCGTCTTCAAAAGGTTAAATTTTATAAATTTATTTATCTGATATGCTATTTGGTGAGGAGAATTTGTGATGCACTCATTTTAGACGCTCAATAAAAGGATGGATGGTCTAAATTAAGCCAAGCAGTTCTTTTTTTTGGGGGGGGGTATATGGTACTCAAATAAGGATGCCATTGAATTTAAAGAATTATTTATGTTTCTAACTTCGTATCTTTAGTGTAAAATTAAAAAAGGACTTCGTTAAATGAAAACATCAATTTAATTTGAGAGATTAGAACTGGAGCTTAAATGGAAATAGCCAAAGTATAGCAAAAATCTGTTGTAAAATTAATTTCGAAGCAAAAACTTTAAAAAAACAGCACAGAAGAAGGAAAGTTGGAAGAACTGTTACAACAAATAAAATTTAAACTGTTAAATAGAAATCACAAATTTTAAGAAAATAAAACTTTAAATTATGAAGTGAACTGTCACACATACACACACACAAAAGATCATGTGCACATGCAAATTAATCATTTCACCTACGACTTCATCATAAAGAACTAATGTTCTGTAAAAACTATGCAGTTTAATAACAACAAACAAAACAAAAAAAAAAAAAAAACAAAAAAAAATCGGTAATGATTTCATTGATTGGCAGAGATTTTTAGGTTGGACAGTTTGAACCCACCATTCATAGAAAATAATATCAGTTAAATTACATTCATATTTAACTAGTTTTCTGCAAATGCAGTCAAAAGATTTATGCTTCCTAAAATATAAATTATAACGAAATTATAGAAAATAACTTTTTTGAACAAGAAAGTTTCGCTTATATAATTATTATGATTCATTAAATGGGCTAAATGATAGATTTGAGAACAAGGCTTTAGTTGTTAATTCTCAAGCTGCTGTATCTAATATCTGTTAAGAAAGCATTGTGCAGCTGTTTGCTCAGAAACTTATTAGATACCTGTCAGGCAAAAATCTGCAATTCAGGTGAGTTAAATATTAATTCAGAAAGTTATAAACCTTTGTTGTGTATTATATTAATCAAATACCTAGAGATATTGTTCTAGAAATTACTAGAAAATGTGAATTAGATGAGACTGGAAGTTTCAAAAGCAATTAATATTCTAAGAGCAATACAGAAAGTAGACAGAAAAAGTTATTTTTGATGCGAAAGAAGCACTCAAGCAAAAATCCAACCCCCACTATACTCTGTTACTCTAAAATAGGCACTTTAAGGTCATAGCGACCCTTCCCTAATATATGATCATAATGAATGTCATCATCACTGAACTCACAGAATTAGGGGATTTAACAAATTTGAGGATTCAAACTTTTCCCCAAAGCAGTCATTGCTATGGTTATGAGGGAAAAAAATGGCTTTGAAGTGCCTATTCTGGAATAACAGACTATAGGGGGGAAAAATGGTCTAAATGCAATGTTTGGAAACTGAAAGATTCTCGTGAAGAAAAAGGTAGAAAGAAAACTTCCATTTTAGCCTTAAGTGCAGTTGAAGGATACTGTATTTTTGTTAGAAATTAAAATATTTTTCCAATAATTGCAATAAATATATAACCGAGAAAGGAGATTTCGAGATGTTACAAAAAATGCTTTCACCTAAAAAAAGGGGCATTTAGTGAAATGATGGAGTACAATCAGCTGTTTAACATGACAGAACTGGTATAACATAGTTGCGTGTGAAACTAAAGTCAGCAATAAATCCGTAATAAGATCACACCTCAAGCTGTAAAGGGCACTTGTTATTTCTATAGTGAGAAATTTCTCTGCTTAAGAATATCAATGTATTGTTGCAATAAGCATGTGCTATGCTTGAAAGTAAATAAAAAATAATCAAGAAATTGCATCGTGTACTGGATGATTGAAGGCAATGCATATTAAATTTTTATGATTATATATATATAAGTTAGATGTGTCTGGTTAAAAAAAAAAAAAAAAAAAAAAAAAAAAACAGTATGCATTTATTTGGGAAAGATAAACTGATGACATAAAAAAAGGGTTTGCTTGTCTTTATAAAAATCTAACAGTCTCAATGATCCAAGCCACTAGCAAAACATTCATGGAAACTTGACATTTTAAATGTCACGTTGATCCTTAGGGACCGGCCTTATACCAAGCAAAATATCCTTTAACATGCTAATGAAATAGCAGAAATTTGTTTGTGTAAAAAATAAATGTATCCAATAAGAAAGTTGCATTATTAATCAGATTAGATTTTTATCAGAAGAAAGTTTGTTTAGAGGGGAGGGAACACAAAGATTTTTCAGGTCTTTCGTTGTCACTGAGACTCAATTGGGAAGGGCTACAAATGGAAGGACGACTGTTTCTGCCAAGCATGAGCTCTGAACACTGTGAATATCATATCTCAGATTAAGGATGAAACTGAGAAATATTTTTGAAGAAAGAAATTAGAAGGCAATTAAACTCCTGAACCGAAGCATATATGTAGATGATCTGTTAGGTGATATGAAGACAAAAATGAAGCTAAAATTGTCTGTGATGAACCACAGCCATCAGTTTCAATGTGTAAAATAAAAGACAAATTGTACAAATCCACAATAAAGTTTTAAATGAATATGGAAATGAGGAAATATAGAAACTGAAAACAGAAGACACTGAGATGTAAATAAAATTATTAGGAAAATTTTTTTAACAACAGAGATACAACTGCAAGATCTAACTCAAGCTAAAAAGAAAACAAAGCAAATTAAAAAGAGGGGTGTTTTAATTAGAAAAATTTATGATCTCATTGGACTTTAAAGAGCTCTACATCAGCATATCCTGGGATGACCTACTGCCATCAAACTTTTAAAAATCTAATGAACAGTGAGAAAATTTGGCATCACTATTTACTGAAGAATAGTAAAGCTGAATTAAAAGATATTCAAATGCACATTTTACTGACACAAGCCAAAATGTATACAGAACAGTGATATATTTGAAATATATCATAAAGGATGGTGAAATAGTTTTATCTAAAATAAGAAAGCCTTGGGGAAGAGGAAATGCCATTATCAAACTGGAAATGATGACAACACTCATTGAAACAAACTTTGAATGTAAGAAAGCAATCAAAGAAGTTTAAGATCAGTGTATAGTTTAGAAATTCTTGTGCAGTGTTACATTAAATGAAGAGTGGTTTAGAAAGGTGGAAATTATTCATTTAACACCGAGTAATGGAAACATTAAAAATGTGATACTTAAAATTACTGTCTTGGAGAAGAAAATCCGACATATTAACCAAGGGAATGAAAACGGAGAAAAAATAATTTCTTATAACATGGATTTATGTTATTAATTGATGAATACTGAAAGTAGCCAAATTATGAAATAAAGGTTTCAAGTAAAGAAGCTGATAGAGTAAAGAGGTAATGAAGTTGCCAAAGTAAGAAGCATTATTTTTGTTTTACAAAAATACAGCAGTTAAAGAAATATCATTTGTGTTACAGCTTGTATTTTAAGTTTTGTGAATATCAACAACAGAAGTAGTCGGACATATTAAATCTGAAACTACAGTAAAGAAAATCTAAAGAGTTCTTAAAAAAAAAAAAAAAAAAAAACTTCAAACTGAAGATCTAAAAAAGAATGGAGGATATGGAGGAATAGCAGAAATGCTTACACAAGTTACAGGTACTCTATGGATTGTCAAAGAGAGACAAAGAAAGCTGCAGGTATGTCAATGAATGAAAACAACGCTATGACTCTCCTCTCACCAAGCCAGATTAGGAAAGCTATGCCTTTCAAAGTAAATAGAGAGAAGGTGTATATTGCATTATTTACCTATGCAGTGACAACTTCTAAGTTCCTCTTTGCACTAGAAGATTCATTTCTAGATTTGGGATTTGCAAATACGTATACTATTCAGACACTACTTAAACATTAAAGAAAACTGATAAAGACCTCAAACTACATCAGTTAACCACAGTTGTGGCTGAAGCCTTAGATTATTTCAGAAGACATGGAATAAAGTGTGCATTAATTGTTGGAAGAGTGGCTGATGGAAAGAGTTAAGGAAAAAGCTAGTACAGTTCACAAAAACTTGCCTGGAGATCATGTGTGGAGAAGCAGCACTGGTATAGAGAAGTTAAAGACAATCCTAAAACTAGAAGTAAACTCCAAATTTTTTATTTATCTATACACATGATAGGTCAAAGATCTGGAAAAGCAAAATGATTTAGGAACCAGAATCTTTTGTATCCTGGGCATCTTTATCACCAGAAAATACTAAATAAATTTCAAAGAATAAACTAATAAATTACATCATGGCTCATAATTTGACATGCTCTAAATCAGTGCAAGAAATCAAGAACTCTGTGGTGCTGGCATACAGTGGAGATTATTTCTAACTCAGGATTATTATAGTGCATCCAGGAAGAGAAAGGAAAATTGTATGTGTGTAGGATGAGAATGCCAAATGAATGCCACTCCAAAAGAATTGTGAAACACCTGAACCATTATAACTCTATTGATTTGAAAGAAATGTATGCTTAACTTTTTCTGGGCAAGAGGATGTTGCAATATCCAACCCTACAAAACTCCTAAATCAATAGAAGGAGGTTTACAATATACCACTTCTATGCTTACTAGCTCTTTGGAATGGAGATGCTTAGAACTGTTAAACAATACAGATTTGTCTTGCAGTTATTTGTTCTTAGTTACTATAATGTATCCTAATTAAATCAAAAGTATTCATTTATCTGATGTATTATTAACTAATTAATGAGTAGGATTTGTTAGTCACTTGTAATTCCAATGTATACTCAGTTAGAAAGCCAAGCCCAAGATAAGCTCACTTTACCTTGATTAATAATCTAATGGCAAATTCTATGAATGCATATATTCTGTATAATTTTAAAACTATTTAATTAGGTAACATTTTTATTTAATAGTTTCATATTACAATAATTATTAAATTTGTTCTCCCAAGATTTAACTTTTTAGACAACAATTTTAAATACAAATTAACTTTTTTGCTTTATATACATATTTAATGTTCTCCATTGTGATGAGCATTGGTTATCATTACAGGAAAGGCTCAACCTATATTGAACATATTCAAAGATTTAATTACTGCCTCAAAAATATAGCTTCTTATGAAATTTTTAAATTTTAAATTAAGTCATTTCAAATTCCGAAGTAAATAACTGCAGAATATTTTGCTTTGCGAAAGTCCTACAAAAGACATAGAATATTTTTTATTAAACTTATTACAGTATGAATATTTTACAAACCGGAATTTTTGCTTGGTGGGAATGCTATAAGAAATTTAGATTTTATATATAAGAACCCTCCAACTTAAAATGTTGAAATTGTTTTCACAGAATTCTCTACCTCATTTTGAAAAACTTGAATACAACTTAAAACAGGTATAACTAGATGTACATGTCCATGATCAGTATCTATGGAAATAAAGTCTGTGGCCCATCATTTTCAAACACTACGCATATCAGTGTTTTACCCCAGACTATAATTAAGGTATTTTGAAAAGAATTATAAGAAAATTTTCAACATTTAAATTTTTATTTGGATCTAGGTATTAAATTGCGAATGTGTTTAAATTGTATTTACATAAATAACTGAAATTCATTTTATTCATCATACTCATTGGTAGAGACATTCCCAGAAATGAAGTTTTGTATAGGTGAGCATAATGTTAATATATGCAAGTGATTACAATTTTAACAATTTTAGAGTGAAAAGATATGTTTGAAAAAATCTGTACAATTTAAAAGGAGTTTTAGTATCCTACTGGGCTGCCTATAGTCTGGATGCAAATTCAGATGTGTTCAAGCATATAAGTTTCATACAGTTTTCTGTAGCACATTAGCCCACAGATGTTGCAGCTGGGCCTCTAGATCCTATAAGTGTTTAAATCCTTATACAGTCAAAAGTCTTAAATCCGGAATGATCTATAATCCGGACCTCAAAGCTACAAACTTTCTGCGCATGCGTCAACGCATAATGCGTTCATGCATGCGCGTAATATGTTTATGCAGGCGCATTTAATGTATAACGGGCAGTATAAGCTAAGCTAAAATTATCTAATTATCTATTTCAGTTAATGTTGCAGATTGCATTATTCCTTAATCTTCTCATTGGATCCGGCTCATTATTTTTTGCAGACTGTTAGAGCAATTTTATAAAAGTAAGCTTGAACTTTCGATTATGTCAAAAAGAATTTCCGATTCCGGAGCTGCCAAAGCCTCTAACAAAGCGAAAGCATGTTTTGATGTCCATCAAACAAAAAGTGGAATTGCTGCAAAAAATGGATAAAGGCATATCCTTTGTTTCTCTAACCATTCCGAAATCTGTTTATCAATTTCACGCTGCTCTGTGTGTGTGTGTAGGGGGGGGGGACGCCGCGGCGCGCAATGAACTGGAAGTTGATCTGTCAGCACTATCCTTATCATCAGAGCAGACGTTTTTATTTTATTAAACTTATAATTCCTTACTAAATGTAGTATTTCATCTCGATGTACTCCATCTTTGATATGATTTAAATCAAATTCCTCGTCATTATAAATATCATGAATACACATCAAATAGTTTTCTGGTTGCAATTTTCTAATTTCGACTATGCGTAATGTATGCTTTATGCATGCGCGTGTTGAAAGAAATGCTTAATAAAGTAAACAAATAAATATTAAGCTTTTTTTTTTGTAAATTTTTATACCCTTTAGATCATAATTGCTCTTTATTTCATAAATTATGGTTTCATATTTTTAATTTTATAATTTCTGCATGTTATTTTACCAGATTTAAACTGATGATTTATTATCCGGAATCGCCGAAGTCCCGTCGAGTCCGGATTAAAGACTTTTGATTGTATCAATGTATTAAATCATTTCAAAAGCTTTGCTGTTTTAACAGGGACACTCTGAAGTCAAATCACATTGTAAGGACTAATAGTTAGTCACTAATGTAGTGACTGCCATTGCCCATGAACTGTTCCTACTGGTAAACTAGGCTGTTGCTACCATTACCAAAAAAAAAAAAAAAAGAAACTTAATATGTTTGAAATTGCCGTAGAGACAGAACAAAGAGTAATCAGATAGTATTATGTCTTGGCTGATGAGTTAAGGCTCCAAATCTTTTGAAACTGTTGCACGCTTCATGAGGTGTGTGTGTGTGGGGGGGGATCAAGATTTGACAATAGGAATTCATACACAATTCATCTAAAATTTAATTACTAATATTTTAAAAAGGGAAGAAAATTCCAACAAACTGAATTTTTTTAAAGTCTTCTACAACCAAAAATCCTTTTCATTTTAATAAATAATTCTGGTCCTTAAAGTTATCAAGACATGATTCTACGATAAAGAACTTTTTATGACATTTTGAATATTCACTCTTCATTTACAATTAGATTTTCTTTATATTTTCACAAGAGATGGCGGTATTAAAAGTTTGGTTTTGAGCATTTGCTAGCTCCTTGGTGAAAAGATAAAACACTTGCTCTGTAAAATTACATCAGTAAATTTTCAGAGTATTAAAACAATTCATGTTATTTTTCATTAATCTTTCAGGTATATTTCAAATTCATGGCATTTATTCATGCCAAAAAAAAAACTTTTATTTCATATATCTGCTTACTGCATAGGAAGAATAAAATATTTTCTCCAAAATGCATCCAACATTTTTATTATGGATCAATTTATGTTTTTATTAAATTTTAAATCTTCAACACAAGATGTCATTTCAAGTTTTTTATGAATATTTTTATTAAATGCAGGTATATTATATATTAAATAAAAATTTGCTTAGATTACATAAAGGACATCTGTATAAGATCTATATAAAAGTCACCTAAAACACAGAAAATTAATTTTTACTTAACATTTATATAAATTAGAAAGTACACAGAATTAAAATTCTAATTGTCAGTATTTAAAGTATGTTATAGTTTAAAAGTCAGATTAACAACCACTTTTTATAATCTTGATGCTTTCATTAATGGTATACGTAGTGGATTATCTGGAAAGTTCTGCAGTTTTTTTATGACAAATACAAATGAAGCAGTAGAAAAATATAAGCAAACCTTATTGATTCACACAAGCATCATTTTATTCTATGACTTTTTGTGATCACTCCAAAAGCTGAAAAATTCTTTATAAAAAAACATATTTATTCACAGAAAAGTTACTGAGGGCTGTTTGACAATTTTCAAAGAAATAAACTCCAGGCGGTTCAGAACATTTTGAAAAGACCTAAAGAAATGAAAATTTGAGAGGACAGCATTTGATGAATATGGGGGGGGGATAACATAAAACACCCCAGAAACTTTCAATAAGTTTTTACTTAGCATTCATCGAAATGTGGGCCAAGCATTGTCATGACAGAAAACAGAACTATATTTTTCTAAATTTATTGTGTGATTCGGTGGTGGCAATTTAAAATATATAATTCCTTTTAGTCCCATTATACACAAAGAATTACATTTTTGGATCTACATTTAAGTGTTACTAAAAGAAGTTAACTTGGCTTATTCCAGGATCTTTTTCTTTTAACGTTATTATATAGTATCCACTTCTCATACTAGCTTTCAAAAACGGAGCTTCTTTATTTTGTTCCAGCAAAGAATAAAATGATGAAATTTGAGCAAGTTTATTCTGCTCCTTTAAGTATGGGGTACCCATACATCATAACGGTTTATATGGTCAAGCTCCTTGAAATTATCATGTACTGCACTTTTCGGGATGTTCATTAAATCACATTCTGTATCACAGTCACTAAGCAAGTTCTTATCAACAATACTGTTGTTTCTCAATATAATGTAATTTATTACATAGGTTGATTTGAAGAATATGACCCAGAGCTCTTTAAATATTTCATCACATTCCTAAACTGTTTAAACTTTTTTTTTTTTTTTTTTCCATTTTTTTGTCTGTGAAGCTGGTAACAGATACTTTTCTGTTTAGGACATAATTGCAGTAAATTGCATTTATTTCAAATTTAACATTTTAATGCAAATATCTGAGTGTGTGATTTTATTATTATTTAATATATCTTAAGTAATTAACCTCAGAATAAAATATCTACAAAGCAAAGCACAAAAGAATTAAATTTAGAAACAAATTACAAGTTACCAAAGATGCCACTGGGAGTTTGTCCCAAAGGTTGTTGGCAAAACATGATAGATAAATGATTATTTTAAGAAATCCATACTGATTAGAAAATAGATTATCTAAACCAGGAACTAAAATAAGCAGACTTCATTAGATTAATGTTTTAATAAAAATTCAATATTTTAGAAATTATTAAACAAATTTGTAAGATTTTTGTAATTTTTTTAATATTGATTTCAAATTCATATTTTAAAACATTATTTACACACTTTACTTCACAAGATTTAAATAGCTTTAGCTATATTATTTTCTACTTTTCTTCATTATTAATGTGTAATTTTATTGAAATAACAAATAAAATAAACTTTACTTCAATATTTTTCTTAACAGACTCCAAAAGTCTTGAACAGAGTAAATCTATTGTGCAAAACAATAAGTGTCCTTAATGACCATCATTCCTATAATGATCATTTCCACATGATAAAATTATTTGGAATCATGGTTGGTCATCTTAGATGGGGTACATTATATAATTTCAAGTTTTGACATTTCTATGAATTCATTAGTCATACATTCAAACAAATATATATAATAAAAGAAATTTTACTACAATTTACATACAAATTATTTCTTAGCAGGTGAATGGATTTTTGAGAACTCTACACAATTTCGAATTTCAAAATTCTTATCACTTGATCAAAGGAAACCAAGTAGAGATTTGATTTTTGTCCTGAAAGGGAAAAAAAAAAAAAAAAAAAATAATAATAATAATGTTCAGCTGTTTCTTTAAATTATACATGCAATTTTTAAAAATATCAGAAGCACTGAAACTAGATATACCTTAAGTATTAAAGAAATGCCCTTTATTTCAAAACCTCAATAACTCCAGAGAAAAATAAGTGGTATGCAAAGAAGCAATATATTTTTAACTTTTAAATGTAAAAATTAAGTACCCCCAAATCTTGTTCAATTTTTTTTTCACTAACACTCGTCAATTTATGCGATCTGAGCTATGCTCAAGTTCAATAGCCATTCATAGATTTATTAGTTTTAATTTTTGCTAATATTTTATTAGCCATAGACATAACAAAATTTGTCATAATGTTTTTAAAAGGAGTACTAAAAATGGATGTTGTATTTAATAGGAAATAAAAATAAGTTCCTATAAAAATAACAGTATCTCATTAATTTTTTTTAAAGTTGACTGTTTTGTTAGCACATCTGCACTTTATGTGGTCATTATTTCCAGGCTCATATTACTTTATATTCATTTAGAATAATTTTTACGTGGTTTTGCTCTGTCTAACAGCAGGTATTTTGTCTTCTTGTTGCTTTGTATTCCTTACTTTTCTAGGCAATTTGAGAATATCGTCGTTTGGTTTTGAAGAACATGTAACATATTACGTGTTTAAATATTTGTGAAAAGATAATAAAACAAACTTAGATTTTTCAAAATGGAAAAAAAGGGCTAGGATTGACTAAGCGGAAAAATGTTGATTTACAGATGATGGATCCAAGACAATCTACTAACATTCAGAATATTGAAAAGAAAAATTGCTTATAGAAAACTATAATGAAAGATATTTATCATTTGGATTTACTTGGAATGGAGATGAAATGGACTCTCAACCTCAATGTGTTGTTTGCGGTGAACTATTATCCAATCAAAGTATGAAACCATCATTTCTTAAACCACATCTTGAATCTAAGCATGCCAATTTAAAGGATAAAACTCAAGAGTATTTTACGAGGAAATTATCAGAGTTCAAAAACAGTAGACAAGTAATGAAAGGTTTTGTTACTTCCAGGGAAAAAGCTTTGGAAGCTAGTTATTTGGTAAGCCTAAGAATTGCTAAGACAGGGCAGGCTTACACTGCTGGAGAAAACCTTATATTACCAGCAGCTAAAGGTATCGCTTTAACATTATTCAACGAAAAAGCAGGTAATGAACTAAATAATATTTCTGTTATCAAATGATACAGTAAGAAGACGAATTCATGCAATGGCAAATTTCATAAAAAAGAGACACTTATTCAAAAAATAAAAGACAGTGAGTATTTTGCATTGCAATTGGATGAAAGTACTGATATAACGAACTTTGTTCAATTATTAATTTACATACGTTTCGAAGAAGATAAACAAATTGCTGAAGAGTATTTATTTTGTGAATCTCTTCATGATAGAGCTTTGCAAGTGAAATTTTCAAAGTAATTAACAATTTTCTCTCTGAGAATCCTTGGAATAAGAACATTGCCGTATGCAAGTGACGGAGCTTGGGTTTTAACAGGAAAACATTTCGGAGTGATTTCTCAAATAAAGAAAGTCGCACCTGAAACTAAATTTACTCACTGCTCCATACATTGTGAAGCTTTAGTAGCCAAAACAATCCCTGAAATGCTGAAAATTGTTTTAAATCAAGATGTGAAAATTGTTAATTCTATTAAAAGCCGAGCTTTAAATTCAAGAATATTTACGATTTTATGCCAAGAGATGGGCAGTGAATACGAAACGCTTTTGTTACATTTCAAAGTAAAGTGGTTATCCAAAGGCAAAGTTTTAAATCGTCTTTTTGAACTTCAATCAGAAATTCAAATTTCCTCTGTAATTCAAAATTTGAATTGCAAAAATTTTTATTTAGTGAATTATGGTTGGCATATTTAGCTGATATTTTCTAAAAATTAAATGAATTAAATTTAGGATTATAAGAACAATTGTTGTTTACCATTAGAGATAAAATAAAAGCAATGAAAAAAAAAAAAAAAAACTCGGAACTCGATAATAATATTTTAAGCTTTTTGCCACTTTTAGAAAGTTTTCTTAACTGAAAATAATTTGAATATAGAAGAATTAGCAACTGGCATTAAAAATCATTTTTTTCATTGATAAATAATTTCAATATGTATTTTCCTGAGGACTGTGAAAAAGAAAATTGGATTAGAAATCCATTTTGTTAAAATATATCTGAAATTTTATCTTGTAAAGCACAACTGATAGAAAATTTCTGTGATCAAACTCTAATTGAAGATTTCAAAAATAACACACTTGTTAACGTTTGGCTTAACCAAATAAATAAATAAATAAAATTTTTAAAAAATAGAAGCATTTGAAATAAAACTATTAAACTTTTATTGCCTTTTTGCACAATCTACATGCGTGAAGAACAATTTTCTTGCATGTTATATTTAAAAAATAAATACAGAACAAAATAAAATGTGGATTCTAGTTCTAATTTACAAATAAAACTAAGTGAAATGAGACCAGACATAAAGAAATTGATTTCTCTTAAACATAGTCAAATTTTGCACTAATTTTTAGAATTAAATTATTATAACTTAAGTTTTGATACTTAAAATGGTAACCAATTTTTAATCTAATATTTTTGTGTGTATATTTAATTCAAATAGCCAATAGGTTGTACAAATGGCAAAATATTTTTTAGCCCAAAAGGCATTAGTCCAGCAGGGCTATTAATTTCAAAACGACATTTTGCGTTGATTCACTTTTTAAACTTTGTCATTAATATAACCATCATGTGTTATATTTAAAGAAACTAAACAATGAAGAATCTGCATGATTGTTTCTCACATTGTGAAAAAACAATGGTACCTAGAACCATCAAATTTTGAATAACGTAGTCTTCCAACCGAACATGGCCACTTGGAAACCCGAATTTTGAATTTGTTTTATTACCTATTTGAAATTTGTCAAAACTTTAAGGAATTCTTGATTAACAAACTCAAAGATTTCAAAGCAAATAACGGCAAAACCATAAAATAACCAACACGAAAAGAAATTTTTTTTATCTCCAGCGAACGAGACTGTGTATCGGAAAATCTAAAGGTATGCTGTTTTTAAATACACTACTGGCCACCGTAAATGCAACACCCTGAAGGAAGCATGCAAATAACATGAAATTTACAACATGCATTATCGGAGGTGAGATATGCAAATGATTAGAATTTCAGCGCAGACACACATCACGCACGCCTGTGGCGTCACTTCAAAATGCTATTTAAGGCTTGGAGTTTTTGACAATTTTAAGTTCAGCAATTGTGTTTTTCTTGTGGTTTTTTTCATTAAAAAAATCAATTCTTCCTCATAGTAAACAGCGATCATCATTTGATCAAGTATCCGAGTTCGACAAAGGAAGAAGAGTGGCCTACCAAGACTGTGGATTTTCTTTCAGGGAAATCAGTAGTCGTGTTGGACAAAACCAAACAACTGTAATGCGGATATGTGACCACTAGATGCAGGAGGGTATGACGGACCACCGTGTTCGATCGCATCCACCTCAGTACACCACTTCACGTGATGACAGGAACATTGTGCGCATGGCAATGACGGATCGTTCAGTAACATCACGAACCATAGAACAGCACATTCAGTCTATAATGCATCATCTCCAGTATCTACACGTACCATTCGACGCCATTTACAGCAGTGTGGTCTGTCCTCAAAACGGCCATTGCTTCGTCTATCCTTGACGCAGAACCACAGATGTCTCCGCCACCAATGGTGTGATGAAAGAAGGATGTGGACGGCAGAATGGAATAAAATTGTCTTTACTGACGAGTCATGCTTCTGTCTGCAACACCACGATGGTCGGATTCGAGTCTGGAGACAGCGTGGAGAGAGGATACTAAACAGCTGCATTATGCACCGCCACACTGGTCCTGCACCGGGTATTATGGTATGGGGCAGTATTGGATATCACTCTTGCACTCCTCTAGTATGCATTGCCGGTACTTTAAATAGTCAGTGCTACATCTCTGAGGTGTGGAGCCAGTTGCCTTCCTTACCTTCAGGGCTGGCCCACAGCCATATTTCAATAGGATAATGCGTGACCACACATGGTACACATTGTCCAAGGGTTCTTCGTTAATTGCCAGATTGAATTGCTTCCCTGGCCGGCTCGTTCTTCGGATCTTTCGGCGAGAGAAAACATGCAGTCCACGGTTGCTGAACGATTGACCCAGATTACATCCCAAGCTGCCACACGAGATCAACTTTGGCAACGTGTGGAAGCTGCTTGGTCTCTGTACCCCAAAAACACATCCAAAGTCTCTTTGAATCAATGCCGAGTCGTGTGGCAGCGGTGATCTCCAACAATGGCAACTACTCTGGCTACTGATTCTGGAAGGAACCACATGTCACAGAAGTCTATAAATTTAATCATTTGATACTTGGTCAACATGTTATCTATTAAATAAATTTTGTTGTGATACCTCTTGTCTTTCTTGTTGTTGCAATTTGTGTAGCCAGCAGTGTATATTGTGATATTGCTGTTGAATTGATTTTATGGTTTTAGTGCAAAGAACATGATATTTAATAAATAAAGGTAACATACAAAACGTTTAAAAAAGGTCCCTTTGTGCGTAATATAAAATCTGAAAATTTAAAAAAATTTTTCTTTTAATATTTTTTATTTAGAAATTGAAAAATATTGATCATAAAATGTAGTGGTGGTACTAAAGGTTTTCAATTTTCGTTTAGGTGGTATGCATTAGTCAAAAGGTTGAGAACCACTGATCTAAACTACTTAATATCAGAAAAATGGCATAAAAGAATATTGTTGCAAAACGCCTGACTGTGGTAAGATAGCTTCCCCAGAAAGCAGGTTAGGTTGCCAAACCAAAAATTGGCAAGGAAAGGAAGGGTTAACAGCTTTGGCACAAAATTGGCGATATGCCATAGATGGAGTGAGAAGCTTCTAGAATGCATTCTTAGATTAGCTGTTTTCTTGGCAATATTCTCAAGGTAGGTTAAAGCTATATTTATACACCCTGCCTGTATGGAGAGAGTAGTAGTGTCTTCAGTTCAGAGATTAGTGTGTCTTGAGTTCAGAGATTTGCTTGAAAGCAATCAACCGAGTTGAGAGCTGTATTTTAGTGCTTTGCTGTGAAGCTACCTTCACCATAATAGCCTGAAGGCTGTGTTACTAATTGTTTCAGTGTTTTCATCAGAGTTTTTTGACGATTGTAAGCATATCTTTTGAACTGTCCTGTATAACAGTGCTTACTCGTGAATAAATTGTGTTTTGATGTTTGATCAAGTGTTATCATCAATTACTCCAATTCCACGAACCCTTAAAGGGTTATCACATCTAGTGACGGTCCTCGCTAGATGGAACTTTTATGAGAAACGAGATTCTGGTAGCACTGGTTTAAACAGGAGGATTCCTAGAAGAAAAAGCTCCACTGGAAGCGAAGTCCTGCTTAGTTACAGAAATGATGTCCCGGCTACGCGGGATATTTTGAAACTTCGCCAAAATTGTTCCAGCTGCAGCTCTATCCCGCGTACAATCTATCAAGCAATCATACGAAAGCCTGCTTCTGAAGGATCACGCGATCCCAATCCAAGTGATAATCGATTACTGTTTGACATTTAAGTCTGCTTAGTAAGTGAAAATGGTAACCTAGGTAGGCAGGTTTTGTGGAAATGTGCAGGTTCTGAGAAATGTCCCCTTCAACGCCCAATCCCACCTAGTGGAAGCATATGTGATAGGGACTTTAGAATGCAACAATTCTTGTCAGAAGTGGAATTTGTGAGTGAATGCCAGTGACCTGCCTACTGGAGAAAGCCATGGCAGAGGAAATGAAGCCTCTGATGTACAAAAAGAAATGAAAGCCAGACATTAAGAGATGAAGGCTGAGATCAAGGTTGGACAAGAAAAGTTAGAGTGAAATGAAATTGTGTCAAGAAATAAAAACTGGTGAAGAAAAGCTGCAAGAAAAACTTCAATATATGAAAGTGGAGCAAAATAAGATTAGAAGCGACATTGTGGAGCTTAGACACAAAAACGAAGCTAAATTAGAAGACATGAAACAGAATGTGAAGCAAAGTTAGAAGAAACTGGAGCCAAAATAGCAGATGTGGAAGAATGATTTGAAGAAAAATTGAGAAAGTTCTAGAAAGAAGTAGAAGTTCTGAAAGAAAACCGGACCGAGCCCATGAAGGAACCTGAAGATTTTAAGGTTTTCCCAGTTTCTTCTCATATGGTATTCAAACCAAGCATATATGATGGAAAATAATCATGGAGTGTATATAAGACCCAGTTTTCAATCACAGAGGAAACTAACAAGTGGGACTCCCACATGAAGACGTTGCAGTTGGCTGTGTTACTCGGCAATGCTGCAGACATTTTAGGAGTCCTGTCAGGAGACCAGATTTCGAACTTCAACAACCCTCGAATGTACTGGAACCGAGAAAATGCATAAAAGAATCACCTGCAGTTGAAAACTTGCCAGCAGGAAATCACAGAAAGCCTTCAGCCTTCAAGAACTGGTGACTAACATTGAGAGGCTCGTGCATCAAGCATATATTGACTGTCCACCTGATGTCTGCAAAAATCTGGCCATGATGCATTTTGTCGAGGATACAGGCAAAGATTCAGAAATTTAGAAGGCTGTCAGATTAGAAGATCTGAAAGACCTAAAATCCACCTTGGTCTATGCCATGAAGTTCAAGTAGGCTCAACAAGCGACTCAAAAACGTTTGTGATCCTATTAGAGTGACTCAAATAGAAGAGCCAATGTTTCTAATTTCAGAAAAGAAATAAAAAAGATTTGGGAGGCGTTAAGAAGTCTGAATACAAGCAATACAAGAAAAAAATTAAGTGATAGAATTGCGGACTGGAAGGAGATCTCCACAGGAATTGTAAAACCAAACCAGGGAAACTAACATGCAAACTCTCATGAGGTAGAGGTTGCTAGACAGAGATGCAGCCCCTTTGAAAGTTCTCCAGATCTCTTCACTATGAGGCAAAGGGCTGTTCATTAAAAGGTATGTGAATAAGCATCCCTGTAAGATGATCAGATTATCGATACGGGAGCAAATATAACAATCGTCAAAACAGATACAGCAAGGAAACTGAATGAAACGTTGCGACAGACTCTGCCCTGTGTGACTTTACAGACAGTGATAAGATCCTGATTGTAAGTAAAATTAATATCACCATTACTTTTGGAAATGAGACCTACCAGCCCCCGGCTTTCATCACTAACATTGTGGAGGCATTAATACTCGAACTGAACTTTTTATGGAAATACGACTTTACACTGGACTTTAAACATGACGAGATGCATTCTGCAAAGGAAGATATAGTTATGTTTGAAATAAAAAACAGCATTTCTTCAGCTCACCAAGTAACAACAAAAGCAGCTGTCACCATCCCTTCGATGACAGTATTATTAATAGCCAGCTTTATAGAAAACACCAATAGCTTCAAATTTGGAAGAATTGAAAAACCCTGAAAGTAGCCCAAGAGATGTATTAGCGGTCACGGCATTAGCAGATCTTTCAAGAGACTTTGTGAGAGTGCAGAATGTTAGCCACAGACCGAGAACCATCCAGAAGGGTTTAAGTGCTACCAACATGCACACTAGTTATGTACATGTTACAAAGCCCCACCTGTAGTTCCGACTGAGGCGACTGGAAGAACTTCTGCAGAGTGCAAATTTAACCAACAAACTAAGACGTGTGACAGAGAAAACAAATTACAGAATTTGAAGATCTATTTTCTAGAACATCCAGAGATGTTGGTCGCACAAGACAGACACAACATCAAACTGATACAGGGGATCACTTTCCGATCAAGCAATATCCCAGACATTTGCTGTTTGTAAACAGGAACAGGTTAGAAATTTTCTGAAGGAGATGCAAGAAAATGACCATCATTGAACCATCCACAAGCCCCAGGCATCTCCTATAGTTTTCGCCAGGAAGAAAGATGGCTCGACAAGATTTTGTATCGACTACCAGAGACTAAATAATGTCACTATGAAAGACAGTTACCCTCTTCCTAGGATTGATGATATTCTAGACACACTATCAGACACATAAGTGACAGACACAAGTGGTTTTCCATTCGGGACCTCAAGAGCGGATACTGGCAAGTGGAAATTATCCTGATGATACAGAGAAAATTGCATTCACTACCCGCCAAGGAGTCTGGCAGTTTAAAGTTATGCCATTTGGACTTTGTAATGCCCCTGCAACATTTGAACACTCGATGGAGATGGTGCTTCATGGCCTATCTTACGAATCTTATTTGGTCTACCTAAATGACAACATTAAAGTAGGCCATAATTTTGAGAAACATCTAGAAAATATTAGGAAGATGTTGCAGAAATTGAAAGACGCCAACCTTAAGCTGAGTTCTTTGAAATGCAAGTTGTTCCACAGTGAAGTCATCTATCTGGGCACATCATCTCTGTCAAAGGTATCCATACAGATCCAGAGAAAGTGCGGCAGTTAAAGACCGGGAATGCCCTATGGATATTCATCAACTACAGAGCTTCCTGGGACTTTGCACCTATTACAGAAAACTTGTAAAGGGGTTCTTCAACATCAATAGCAGAGTATAAATTAACAGAGTAAACAAATATTCATGTGGAATGAGGAGTGTGAAAAATCCTTTAATCAGTGAAGGCGGCATCAACATCTATGCCTGTGCTCGCATATCCCCAGACCAACAAACAATTCATATTAGGGACAGATGCGAGCAATGAAAGTGTGGGAGTTGTCTTTTCCCAAAAGACTGATGGTTAAGAGTGAATAATAGCCTATTGGAGTAAGTGCTTGTCCAAGGTAGAAAGAAATTATTGCATCATCCACAAAGAATTGCTCACTAACATAAAATCCATAGAACATTTCCATCATTATCTCTATGGCAGAAAATTTTTGTCGTGGACCGATCATGCTTTCCTAACCTTGCTAATGAATTTCAAAAATCCTGACGGGCAAATAGCCAGATGAATTCAAAGACTCCAGGAATAAGACTTTGAAATAAAGCATCATAAAGGCTTCTCCCATGAAAATGCAGTTGCTTTATCCATAATATATCCATATTGCTTTATCCATAAAGCCTGTACAGGCACTATTCAAAAGCTAAGGCTAAGTATGGGTTGACGAATCCTAGCATCCAGCGAATAACGTCTTCAGCATCAGCTGATCTAGATCCATGGAGTGATAAAAAAGTTAGAGATGATCAATTCGTGGAGCCTGACATTAAGCCAAAGATAGAGATGAAAGAATCACTCAGTACAAAACCCAACGGATAGGCCATTTCCATCTTCAGACCTACAACTAAAAGGTACTGGGCTCACTGGGACTCACTGCACTTCCGAAATGGTGTCTTATATCGACTATAAAAGTAATAAGAGATGACGGCTGCTGCTTTCTCGAAATGGAATACCTGATGTTTTGATGGAAACACACATCAGTCCAACAGGAGGACGTTTTGGCTATATGAAGACACTAAACAAGGTTTGAGAATGCTTCTTCTGAAGTTTGATGAAAATCAATGTTGAGAAGTGGTGCCGATCTTCAGATGCTTGCCCAGCCAAGAAAGAACTGAAGGGATATAGCCAGGGAAGGCTGCAATGATACAATGTAGGAGTGCCTTTCAAGCAAATTGTCTTTAATATACTTGGACTTTTTCCACAGACCACAGATGGCAACAAATTCATCCTCAATGTCATAGATTATTTTACAAAGTGGCCCGAAGCGTACCCAATTCCAGATCAAGAGGCTGTCATGCCAGCTGAAGTTCTGTTACAGCACTGGGTGTCCAAATTTCGGACTCCCCTCCAGATTCATTCCGATCAACGCAGGAACTTCTTCAGCTGTCTTCAAGGGACTCTGTGACTTACTGGAAATCAAGAAAACACAGATGACCCTGTTACATGCACAGTCTGATGGCATGGTGAAGACATTTAATGGTACAATCCTGAACCACCTCTTGCTCATGGTTTCTAAGAACTAAGAAGACTGGGATCACAAGCTGCCCCTGTTCCTGCTTGCTTACCGTAGTGCCATTCACGAGAGCACTGGCTATTCTTCATCCCAAAAGCCCTTCAATCATGATCTCCGTCTGCCAAGTGACTTGCTTTTCAGCTGCCCTATAGATGTACATTCATCGCCTAAGGAAAACATGCAAGACCTCAAGGCCCGTTTGGAAACGGTACACAGGTTTGCCTGGAATCAAATCAACATCTGACTGACAGGATGGAATTAGAGATATGACGCAAGAGCCACCGAACATCAGTTCCATGATAATGGCAAGGTGTGGCTGTGGAATCCAAATCGTCGTACAGGTATTTCTCCCAAACTGCAGTCACATTGGGAGGATCTTAGACAGTTCTTAACAGATTGAGCGATGTTACGGTACGAATCCGTCAAGTCCCCCAATTCCAAACCAAAAAACTTTTGATTATGTCAAAAAGAATTTCCGATTCTGGAGCTGCCAAAGGATCTACAAAGCGAAAACATTTTTCGATGTCCATCAAGCAAAAAGTGGAATTGCTGCAAAAAAATGGATGAAGCATATTCTTTGTTTCTCTAACCATTCCGAAACCTGTTTATCAATTTCACGCTGCTCTGCGGGGAGGTAACGTCGCGGCGTGCAATGAACTGGAAGTTGATCTATCAGCGCTATCTTCATCTTCAGGGCAGATGTTTTTATTTTATTTGGCTTATAATTCCTTACTAAATGTAGTATTTCATCTCAATGTACTCCATCTTTGATATGATTTAAATCAAATTCCTCATCATTATAAATATCATGAATACACATCAAATAGTTTTCTGGTTGCAATTTTTCTAATTTTGACTATGCGTAATGTATGCTTTACGCATGCACACGTTGAAAGAAATGTTTAATAAAGTAAACAAATAAATATTAAGCTTTTTTTTTTTTTTTTTTTAATTTTGATACCCTTTAGATCATAATTGCTCTTTATTTCATAAATTACGGTTTCATATTTTTAATTGTATAATTTCTGCATGCCATCTTACCAAATTTAAATTGATGATCTATAATCTGGAAAAACCGATAATCCGAAATCGCCGAAGTCCCGACGAGTCCGGATTAAAGACTTTTGACTGTATATATCTTGCCAGTACAAAGTAGAATTGAGTAGTGGCTTGAGTTCAGAGTCAGAAGCTGTACATTAGTGCTTTGCCGTGAAGCTGTCTTCACAGTAATATCCTGAAGGTTGTGTTGCTGATTCTTTCAGTGTGTTTGTTGAAGTTCTTTAACGACTGTAAATGTGTTTTTGGAACTGCCTTGTGTAATATTAGCAAAGAAATAGTTTTGATTCTACATCAAGTGTCATCATCAATTACTCCAAATGCATGAACCCGTAGAATGCAACAATATTAAAACTAAATGTTGAAAACATCTAGCCGATACTGAAAAGTTAATCCATTTTCAATGAAACTATTTATATGCATGCATGTACCGTCACTTTGTCAAATAAAGTCTTAAATCCCTAAATGTAATGTCACCAGTCTTAAACTATTAACAAATTGTGAATTGCAAGATATACAAAGAGGTACCCCAAAGTAAACAGAATGATATCATTGCAAAGAAGCATTTTGTAACTATGAATTGTGCCTCTAGACCTTCTTAGCTTAGGATTTCCTATGCCTATTTACACTGTTCATCAAAATTAAAGGGTAATGGCAGAAATAAACGTAACTGATACTTAAAGAAAAATTATTAATAGAAATTTGTACAAAAGCATTAGTTAACATAATTTGTTAACAAAATATTAAAATTAAAACCAAATTTATGGAATCTGGAGAATGTCGGAAAAATTAAGTCACCTCTCATAGAAAAATTTTTTTTCTTTAATATGGTGCATGGTCACCTAATACAGATATGCTTACCTCACATCTTGATTTCATAAATTTTACCAAAGTGTTGATCAAGTCTCATGGAACTACATGCCACTCATCTAAAATGAACATTTCAGCTCCTGGAGGGTCCAGGGGGGAGAATCCGGCACACTGAAATTCAGCACTCTATGGCATTCCACGTGTGATCTAATGGGTCCAAGATGGATGAGTAAGGTGTTCAGTCCATTTGAGTGGTATCTTCTATTTGCAAGTATTCTGACAACACATATGTTGGATAAGGCTGAGCATTGCCATCCATTAGCAAAAAATCTGGGCCAACAGCACTCCTAAACAGTCTAACTTGGAGTTGCAATACCTTATCCACATATCTCCAAGTGGTTACAGAATATCCGTGAAAGATATGTAGCTCCGGTGTGGCCACTTGTCATCATTCCTTCCCAAAACATTAAACCCCAATCATGGAAACAGGATATTTCATGGACAAGGGAAGGTAAGTTGCGTGTTCCTCCCTCTGTCCAGATCAAAACACATCCAGAATCACTGTTCAGACCACATCTGGACTTGTCAGTAAATAATACTCGGACGCAGTTTTCTTTGCTCCACTGAACATAACGATGGCACCAGTTTAAATAAGCCTCTCTGGAAGCTGGATCTTGGCTCCATTGAACATGACAATGGCACTGGTTTAAAAATGCCCCTCTGGAAGCTGGATCTTGGCTCCATTGAACATGATGACGGCATCATTTTAAACGTCCTCCTCTGGAAAGGAGTGAATGGGACACAAACCATTGGTTTTCTCACGTAGTCCAACTCTGTTAAGACTTCATGCAGCAGTAGAATGATTAATTTGAGTTCCTGTGGCAGCCTGAAGGTCTAAAACCAAATCTCTTGTAGTCGCTTAGCAGTTTTTTCGAGCCGACAACGACAGAAAATGATCTTCTGATGCAGTTCTTGCTCTTGGTCACTCTTGAACAGGCAGTCTATCAACTGGTCCAGTGCTTAAAAAGTGGCTCAATCTCTTGATATGGCACTTTGAGGGATATTCAAATCTTGGGTGACCTCCCTCAATTCTACCAATTCTTTGCCACTTTTGACCTTCACTTAAATGATGCCTTTGAGCCATAACTACTGAATACTAATCACTCTCAAGCCCCGTTCACATGCAACACTCCTTCGCACAGCTGCCGTTAGCAAGAGGAGAAAAAGGAGACATGAAAGAGTTTCGTCTTTAGGACCCGTTCAGAAGACCACCGTCTTCCTTCCCTTACACCTAAGCCTATGTGAACAATCACGCTTCCGAAATGGCCAACTTCTAATACTGTTTACACATTTTTAATGTTTTTTCACTGTTGTTAATTTTGTAATCTGTGCTTTCTCAACTGGTACCTGAAAAATATATGCTTTTTAATTATTATTATTATTATTTTATAAGCTGTTATTTAGTTCACTCTTGGTGCTTGTCGCTATGGTTAAAAGGTGGTCACGGATTTTTAAACTGCTTCCCGATAAGATATAGAACTCAAACTTTGTACATACACTGCTTGTGTATGTGGTGTCACACTTTTGATTTTTAGAGGATTAGTTTTATTTTTTTCAAATTTAAAGTTGAAATGACTTTTTGCAAATATTACCAAATAAACTGAGAATCTCATATTATAGTTTGCAACACACTGTGGAGGAAAAAAAATTAAATGAAATTTTTAGTGTAATTTTTTTTTTAAATATTTTGAGAGAATTTTTGAAAATCGTTCATATTTTTAGACTTTTTGATGCCCATTAATTTTAAAATTTCATATCTAAAAATATATCAGTTACAAACTTCCGACATTTTCACAGCTTATAAAACAAACTTTTTGCATTTAAAAAAATGATAAAGGAAATTAATTGGATGATTTTTTTACTTTTTTAAAAGATATGCAATGAAGCAGAATGGGAAATATTGGTTTTTCTTGGGCATCAATTCGAAGCATCGGTTTCAAAGTAATAATCTCATTTTACCACACTATTTTTATGACATTATTTATACTATATAAGTTGTTATTGTTGCCAGTTTTTAGTTCAGCATGAGATTGGAGATATTTATGAGTTAACTTTCTCTTAAGATGCGTTTTGTATTCTGTTGTGTTTAACATTCTTATTAGATTGAAGCATAACTACTGATTATACATAGTGATATTCTAAACACTTGTACGAGTATTTCTGTGGAAAATTCCAGAACTCTGAAGTGTTTCTGTTGATAAAACTAATTTAATTAAGTTATCATCCGATTTGAGTGCAATGACAATCATTTATGAACTATTATCAATCTTCAATCTATTACAAACCCGTACGCACGCAACAATATTATAATTCATTAATGTATTAAAATTGTTTTGAACATGTTTTGCAAAACAAAAACAGGCAAAGAAAAATTTTGCTAGCATTTTATGAGTTTTTGCAAGTTTTCTGCCCACATAAGGTTTTAAAAAAAGGTTTATATTTACCAATTGAATTTTATGCTTATATTTACCAATTGAATAAATAGTACTACGTTTGATTTATATATATGTGTGTGTGTATTGAAATTCAGTAATAAAATTTTAAAGATTTCAAATGATTAAATGTCTATTTAGACCGTTTGTATTCTTTAAACTGCAATTGCAAACTGAGAAACCTTTTGCATTTTTTTCGATAAATCCTTTTACTTAAAGTCCTAAAACATATACAGGTATGGACTAAATTATTTATTATTTTTACTGCTTCTTTAAAATTATATACTTTATAGAAATGAGGATGGGTTTTGCAAAATACTGAAAAGAAACATTATTTGAAATGAAAATGTGACTGAGATTATATTTGTTTTAAAGATTTTAGATAAAAGTGTATTTTTATGTTTTTCTCAGAAATTAATTCATTAATTGCAAAATCATTCCTTGAAGTTATTAAAAAAACTCTAATAAATACAATAAAAAAACTGGGGGGGGAAAGACACTGAAAATTGTAGGAGAAGAAAGACATTTTAATTGTAAAACTTTTCTTCAAAAATTTTAATTAAAAAAAAATTGCTAGCAAAAACTTTTTTTTCAGCTTAATATTATTTTGTCTCTCAAAACCATTTAATAATATTCATAAAAAGTAGATGAAAATGCTTAAATTTTTTTTAAAAAAATCATTGAAAAGATACCGAGTTCCTTGTCGCGTTGAAGCCGATATGCACTTGTCTTAACTTTAGTTTTAATTTGAACGATATTTCTGGAATAACTAGCATCAGATAACCTTATCTGTATTTATCTATAATTTCCATACCTTGGACAGTTTTATCTAATTTTTGGGTGGATGCTATCACATCCCCAGACATCTATCAGCGTGATTGTTTCACTGACAGTCCAGCAAGCAGTAACTAAAATTAAGTGAACTGTGCATTTGCACAGTAAAGTACGGGAAATCTCTCCATTTGCCCTGCTCCCGAGAGGTAAGGAACATTCAACAAAGTTCTACCTCCAATTCGGCGAGGCAGTTAATGCTTGTTCCCATGTGAATGGGACACGTTGGAAGAACCGGTTTTCGCTACCGGTCGAATCTGCTCTTGTGAACGGGGCTTCAGAAACCACATTCACTTTACACAACACTATAGACCAGAATTACAATATGTGTATAATGTACACCACATTGTCAATCAACAAATTTGCATGTTTCCAGCACAAACGTATTAGCGGAAATGCAATTTTGTGTTCAACTGTTATTTAATTCACATAAATAATTACAGCACTGGGCATTGGTTGCATCATTAAAATAGTGAGCATATTTTTTTGCATTATCTTTTAATTTTGATGACCAGTGTATTAAGCCATATCAACCTGAATAGAATGGTTAATCTCCGATGGATTTTTTTCTGTTCCTGCTTGCAGCATTCTGCCATTTCTGCAACATGTTATACAGTATTTTCTCCCTCCTTTCCGCATGTCTTTATGGTGTAATTGAAAGCATACTCGACAGGCTCAAGTTCGATTCCCAGAGAGAGCATTGCACATTTTTCATGTTTCCTGTTTTGAAATACCTAATGACTCTACATTGTGATCACAAAGAACAAAGCATTCATGGAATTCCCCCCCCCCCCCCGAGTAAAATGCCTGTTTTACTTCAGCAAACCTTCAGACATGATACATTGAGTAAATCATAACTGAAAAAAAAGTAACATGTCCAAGGAAGAGTGCTATGACTTGGATAACCATTGATGAACAGAAAATATTAAGAAAAAGTAATAGGTTTTTAATGAAGACTGTCAGAAGTTTATTCACCAAATTTCTGAAGGAACTCTTGTTCTTGGGAAAAAGTAACATAGTTCTTGTGTCTCACTTTGCTACTCGCAAAATCTTCTAACTTAATGCAGTTTTTTTTTCTATTTCCATGGATAAAAATAGCTCTCAGAAAACAATTCAGCGGCTGAAAAAGGCCACTCAGTGAAGCAGATGTAGTGCAAGAGAATTTGCTGCTAGCCTTGAATAACATTATGGATCAAGAGTTCGAGAACTGTTTCCATGTTTCCAAAAGTGGGGGAAATACAGTGATGATAATGGAAAGTATTTTGAAAAGAATCTAAAACATTTATGTGCAAAGTATAATTACTTTAAAATAATTCCAGTTATCTTGGATACCTCTTGTGTTTAAATTTTGTCTAAATCAATATAATAACAACAAATGCATATATTCATAATTATTTATACAATTTTACAGCACACTGTTTTATTTTAAGGATGAATATTCTAGGCAGCAAAATCACTAGAAGCAGGGACAAATTACTTTTATATCACCATAATAAGAAAAAAATTTACCATGGTGTACTAATCATGATCTCGGATTCTAGAGTCCTTAGGTTCTGGAACATGATCATGTTTAGTTTAATTGATGATATGATAACATTCCTTTCAACATGTTTAAAATTTATTAGAAAGTCCATGTGGTCATTGTATTCCACAGGTAGTCTTGTTTTTGATTGATTTTTTAATACTTCAATTACAAATTCTTTACTGTCAAACTGACATACATCTGTTAAGACATATGCAATTACTTTTGGCATTGCTTAGATGAAAATGTCAAATGCAGCGACTCCTAAAGAGCAGACTACATGGCAGATAAAAAATTCAGCATAAGATCACTTGTTATAAGATAAATCTGAACCCTCATGAATTATGTATGCTACAAAAAAAGAAGAAAATATTCTTCACCAAATCTTGTCATCATGACGGCCCAGACAGATAAATACAGTTATAATCATCAAATCTCTCTATCAATACCCGAATGCCTGTAGATATTAAACACACTATCTAAAATTTAACTAACATCACTACAAGGGATAATGTTCAAAGGTCTTTCTCTTTTTTAAACCAAATAAAAGGACATCTGGACTTATTTTATGTTTGTCTACCTAAGTTATAACTCACAATGAAATATGAAAATGATTTGGAATTCATGTTATATACAATCCTGAAGGAACAAACTTCAGAATTTCTTTTGCTTAGTTCATCAGTGGATGAAGGCCATTGCCCCTTTTGCAGTTTACACATAACTAAGCTCCAGTTGGGATGCATGAAGATGTAGTGTAAATATGCACTATTTTCATTTAAAGACAGCCTTTGCTTATCTTCCATAGACGACAGTCTTTGCTTATCTTCCATAACCAGACAGTCTTTGATTATTTTCCGTAGATATTTAAATATCTTTGAATTGTAAACCTCATCAATTTTCCATGCTTAGTAATTTTAACAACAGCAATACTTTATTTTTTTTAACAGTCACAGGAACAAATCCTAAAAAAAGGAGAAGCAATTTGAAAACAAGAAAAAGAAGATAATAAAATCAATGGGTTGCTTATAGGCAATTTCAAAAGCTGCATTTTTTTACCTCACCAGCCTACCCATGGAAAAACAAAATTTTTTTTTAATGTTTCAATAAATGAAATATATATGAAACGAAATGAAAGAGCTGATTTCTTAGCTAAAGATGCCTTAAATTTACCCATTGATATCAACATTAGCATTCCAAAGAGCTATTGGAAGTCCTTTCATTATAAAAAGCTTTTAGCTATGTGGAATGAGGAATACATTTCATCTTGTAATGCTGAAGTCACCAAAAAGTTCCTTCCTTCTATTTACAATAGACTGAATTCCGAGTCTTTCCTCTCGTTAAATTTTAAAGTGTCTCAGTTTTTATCTGGTCACGGTAAATTTGCAAGTTATCTGTTTCGTTTTAATTTACGATCAAACAATTTATGTGAATGTTCAAAAAGAGTTCCTCAGGATGTGGAACATTTGATTTTCTCGTGCCCTACATTTGATGGCCC
This sequence comes from Stegodyphus dumicola, assembly GCF_044657685.1. Taxonomy (NCBI): domain Eukaryota; kingdom Metazoa; phylum Arthropoda; class Arachnida; order Araneae; family Eresidae; genus Stegodyphus; species Stegodyphus dumicola. Next base: position 101,159,754 of record NC_140774.1, on the reverse strand, counting down.
TAGATTATGCTTACAGAACGATTTGAAGATGTTCGGAGTGACTTGGCCAGTGAACTTATCTGTTTTCATGAAGTCCAGACTGCTGTTCTCTGCTTTTGTTCGCTTTATTTATGCATGTAATTTTTAATGTTTATTTATATATGTAACCTTTAATGTTCTAGTTAACTTACTTCTGTAAGCCCCGTGTTGTACATATGTGGTGCACGGGGAGGGAGTCTGTATGTTCTCAAAGGAAAAAAAAAAAAAAAAAATCTGAAATGTTTCAGATTTTAAATTACGTCCAAAGGGGCGTTTTTTAACATCTTGTGTGTTACCTTTCTTTATTAAATATCATGTTCCTCGCACTTAAACCATAAGATCCAGTGCAACAGCAATATCGCAAAATAGTTTTAAAACGAGCATATCTTTAGAATTTCCAATACAGAGACTCACGCGCTGGAGATAAAAATGTTTTTTCTGCACAACGTTGCCATTGCTCGCTTTGAAATCCTTGAGTTTGTTAATCAAAAATTCGTCAAAGTTTTAAAAAATAGGAAATCGATCATAAAACAAATTTCAAATTTCAAATTTGGTCTTCCACATGCTCATATTCGTTGGAGGATTACGTTATTCAAAATTCGATGACTCTATGTACCGTTGTTTTATCACAATACGAGAAATATACATACATTTATGCAGATTTTTCATTATTTAATTTCTTCAAATATAATGCAGGACTCTAACATTTTGTGGCAACAGTTTGAAAAGTGAACCGACATTTATGAGTCTGACGCAAAATGCCAAAACGAAACTAATAGTCCTTCGGGATTCAAATCCCTTTGGACTAAAAAAAACATTACTTCTAACAAAAAGTGATGCTTCTTTTTAACATAATTTTCTAATCAGTTGCTGCATTACTTAAAAAAATATCCATCTAATTACCAAATCAATTATATAATAATAATAAAACATACCTTTATTCCAATCCCAAATTTTTCAAGAGATGAACGAAATTCATCACAAAAGCAAAATAATGAAGATAATTTTCTGTTACTACAGTTTAAAGCTTCCACCATGTTTTCTTCTGTTAAGATTAAAAATTGGAGCATATAATATACAAAGCAAATAAAATTCAGATATACAGAAGGAATCATACATATATACAAAGTATATGGAAATGAAATTAACAAAGTTTTGTACAACATACTCCAAAAGTCAGAAACTTGTTGATAAAAGTTATCACAGACTTCAACAATAGGTGAGATATTCAAAGACTGCACCTGTTAAAAAAAAGAAAATTTTAACCAAGTAACATGATCTGAAAAACATTGTTCAGTGGACTTATCAAAGATATACATAAATCAAACTATTTACTATATATACTTTTTTGCTACAAACTCAATTTAACATTAAAAATGAAATTCTTTCACCTTCAATTTGTGGCCAAGATATCATATTTTGCAGTGATGATGATGATAGTGACAGCCACAAATTTGAAGGTTTTTAGTTAGCATAAGCAAAAATAAAAATTTTCCAATCGATGAAATTTGTGGAGAAGTGATAATAAAAACAGACGCTATGACAGAAGTTTTCTAGTGTGATGACAATTTCCCAATCATCAGTCAACTAATAAATGACAAAATCAACAGTATGATTTTAAATCCAGAAAACATCGCTACCAATACTGAAGAAAATGACAAGGAAATTGTTCAGAATGAAAAGATTTCGAATGACAGTTCAGAATTCTCAACGTAACAATTACAGAACTTGAAAAATGGATCTTTGTAACTGAACAAGAAACTATCAATTTATAAAATTAATATAAAAGTATTAGCACAAAAAAATAAAACAGCTTAAAAAACTTAACATTGAAGAAATGTTTAATAAAACTATAAAAGTATTTTCTCCTTCCTTTCTGCATGTTTTCGTGGTGTGATGGTAGCACACACTTGGCGCTTATTCAAGTGGTCTAGGTTTGAGTCCCGGTGGGATCATTCCTCATTTTTCATGTTTCTTGCTTCAAAAATAACCTAATGACTCCACAAAACTAGGGGAAAAAAATACTGAGCGTCCCTTCCCTACCAAATTTGGATTCCTTTAAGTTTATAAATGCTTCATCATTTCATATACAACTATTTAATTTCATAATTTCTACATATTATCTTATTTAAACTGATGATTTAAAGCCTGGAAATATCTGAAATTCAGAATTGCTACAGTAAATATATATATATATATGGGCTAGAATTTCCTTTTGACATCCAAAAGTGGCAATATGGCCATAAGCAAGTGGGCCGACTTCTTCTTCTTCAAGCTGCATGAATGAACTCTTTCTTCTTTGCGTGAAAGGATTCCACCAATTGAGACGGAGACGAGCAATGGCGTGAAATTTACGACGTAGTTTTGAGGAACCAGACACTCTAAACCTTTTTTTATGTGATGTGGCCCCACTTGTGTGATGCTATGGACTCATTTTTTCATTTTTCTATGTTCTATCTTTAAAACACTAAATCTTATTGCCAGTGTCATCATTGGGACAGAGTAAAATGACAGCTCACATGGAGGCTCGACCCCTTTGAACTCTGTGAAATTCTTTACTAAATTCCCCTAGAGGCCTGCCATTTTGAATACAAAATCTTTTCTCTTTTTTTTTTTTTTTTTGTATGTTTCTCATGGAATGCCATGATGAATTCCCATTCCGTGCTGTGTCAAACATGCAAGTACGGATAATTTTATTTAATGTGCCTCTTGGATGAAATAATAAATGCTGAAGCAATAAATAAATGAAGTAACCAAATAAATTTGATGACGTTAAATGTCTTTAACCAAACACTGCTCTTTGATAACGTTATTATGAATATTTGATGAAGCCTCTGTGATGAAATTTAGTTTAATAAACGAAAGGAATTTAATTTTGATGAAAATGAATTGAAGAGTATTGTTTTGAAGATGATTATTTTGAAGAATTCTTATATTATTTTTATTTTGAATTATTGAATATTATTTTGAAGAATTAGTTTGAAGTATTATCTTGAAGAATTGTCGATCCTCTCATAAATTCTTTCATTCTTTAACACATTCGTTTTCAAATTTGATGCATATATTTGCTTATTTCTTTCGATGCCTACATTTTGAAAGCATTATAAAATGCTATTTGGAATTATTTGAAGTTAAAACGTATTTGAAGTTATTGATTTTGAAGTAATATCTTGAAGTGAAATTTAACACATATTCTCCATTCATATAAAGCTAATTTAAATTTAAATTTTAATTGCAAATATAAAAGATTAAACTTTTCTGTGAACTAATTTACAATATCATTTAAATTCTAAGAGGATATGTAAATACGGAAATTTATGTGATTGAGACGAGCTATTATAAAAGTAAAGAGGGAGCTAACCTACAATACAGTGAATTTTTAAAGTAAAAATTCTTAACTCAATTTTTGGACAGGAAAATTAAAAAAAACTGGGAATCTAAATGGTATTGCTAATTTAAATCACTAAAATTTTAAAATTTAAAATGAACTATTATTATTAAAAAAGATACTGCAAGTTAAATTTTTTTAATAAAGTTTTTTAAAAATAGAATTAAGTGTATAAAATTATTAAACCAGTAAACTAAAGAAATTAAATTAAATAAAGAAAACCAAACTATTAGAATTTGAAAATGTAGTTACGTTTTGAAAAAAGTGAAATCAAATAAGGTAATTAGTGTTAAAAGCTGCTAAGTACAAACAAAATTGTTTCACAAAAATATAGTAAAGTTAAAATAAAATTTGAATAATTCTCTTGTGCCATTGCTGCAAGGAATGAACTTTGAATTTAACAAATATTCTCTATTTGTATAAAGCTAATTTAAAGTTAAAATTTAATTATGAAATTTTAATTGCAAATATAAAAGATTAATTATTGCTGTGAATTAATTTGCAATATCATTTAAATTCTTTCATTTTCTATTCTTACAATATAGTTTACAATTTGTTTGAATTTGTATGCTCAAAATTCTAACTGTAATTTTTTAGTGTTTTAATATCATTGTTATTAACATTCCTTTAAGAATATTTGTGTAATATACTAAAAAGAATTAAGAATATTGTGAAGAATAAGAAACATTAGGAACATATTTCAGAATATTGTGTAACATAATAATATTTGTCTAATACATTTAAGAATATTAGTGTGCTAATTTCTTGAAACTGATAAATATTTTGCGAAACTGATATTTGGTAAAATCGAAACTGATAAATAATGGCTACCCTTAATGATTATCCCAACATTGCACGGCATTAAAAATCGCCAGTACACAGCATATTAAGCTCTTACATCATTTCATTTTTGGCACAGAAGATGATAGACAAAATTGTACTCGATTATGTAAATTTTCAAGCTTTCCCAAACCATTTAAAACTTTGACGATATGAAGCAAAAAATAATAAAATAATTTTCACTCATGGATTTAATTGCTATATGTAAATTACTATATTTAGAATTTTCTACTGATATTGAAAAGTGTGCTAATACAATCTTTACAAATCTTGCTGACATTTCATAATTAAAATGAGATCTGCTTGACCTTAGTGAAATTGATGACGAATTTTGGTGCAAAGTTCACCCTCAATGAATAGTGTAGCCAAAGTGAATATTAATCACACACCAGATGAATCTTTATGTAAACCAAAAATCTGTCTCGAAAGTTTTTATGGAACCAAAAATCTGTCTCGAAAGCACACCTCGAAATTCATTACTTCCAGCTAATCCACATGCTCAAAGTGTTTCTTTTCAATATTTTGGTTTGAAAGATATTTTTGGTTTGATTAAACCATTTTCCTGTTGCGATAATTACAGCATTGAAACTTTTATTTCTGATATAGAAGATATTTTTAATCTCTATCAGATAGTGAATCTTCACCAAGTAATTTTTGTTTTAAAAATGCCTTACAAGTCCAGCTTTAATAAGATGAATTCATGGATTTACTAATTGGGAACAATTAAAACACCATTTGTTAGATGAATTTTCAGAAAAAATTAATAGCCTTCAATTACATCAAATAATAGAATCTTGTCATATGAAACCATTTGAAACCTTACAAAAATATTTTTTAGCCATGACAGATCTCATGCATAAAGGTTGTATGGATGATTCTTCTCTGATTGAGTATGTTATAAATGGTATTCCTGATTCATCAAACAAAATAATTTTATACAGCTGTAAATCCATTCCTGAATTTAAAGAAAAACTGAAGATTTACGAAAAACTTTTTAACAGTTCAAAACATTTGAAGCAAACTACTCAAAAGAAATTTTCTAATTCTCTTCCCAATGTTAAAGAAGGGAATAACAACAGAATTTTTATAATCTCCTAAAACAAGGGTGTGTCTTTTGGTGTGTAGAGATGAGAATTTTTTAACTGCTTGATTAATAATGTTGGGTGAAAAGCCCCTGTCAATAGCTATTGCTTTTAAATAATTTAGTTCTTCATCAAGGGATAGTTTGGAGGAGCAAACTTGAAGAGCACGGAAAACATAGGAATAAAATGAAGCTAACTTTTGTTTAGTCGGATGACATGATTTGAAGTGCGATTAGTTTGGCCAATGTAAATTAAAGCTTCTTTCCATCAATTAGCTATAAAGTTGCACGTATTTTGTAGAAATTTAACTTTCGAGTCGTTTATTCTCCCATCAATAAAATTCCGAGTTCCATACTCAAGTACCCCATTCCGGATATGAATTCATGGGGTATTTACAGGATTCCTTGCCAGTGTGGTTTAATTTACATTGGCCAAACTAAGAGAGCCTTAAAATTTCGTGTTATGAACATGAGGCATATGTTAGAAAAAAGGGAACACAGAAGTCTTCTGTTGTTTAACATTGTTGGTCCGAAAATCACACTTTTCTGCTGCCAAAATATTCAAAAAACATCTTCCAGGGTTTGTACACATTTCTGCACACAAAAATTAAGGACTTTTAAGGACCATTAATGAAAAAAATTAAGGACCTATAAGAAAATGGGAACTGAATAAATTCAATTAAAAATATTAGTTATGCTGAAGTTCACTTTTGTAATACCATCCTAAAAATAAATTGGATCCATAAGTAGGATGCGTTACTATTAAACATAATTATTAATAAGTTTGACAATAAAATCAGCTTTATGAAATTTATCAAGTAGCATTAAATATTTTACACTCATAATAACTGGACATATTTGAAAGAAGATAAGTGACATTTTATTTAGGTTTTACTAACAGTTAGTTTTATGTTGATTTTTTTTTAATGTCTCATTTTGTCACATACTTGCTCAGGCTATGGGTTTAGTAAATAGTAAGTAGATTTTAAGTCAAGCGCCATAGATTAAAATGGGAAGTAAAATCACAATCAGCATGATTCAAAACAAAAGATTGGCTGTTGTCGCCACCCCTGCTTCCCTAGAGAGAGACCTGCTGATCAGAACAACCTGAAAGACCTGATATAAGCACTGTTCGCAAGTTTTGAAAGTTAGCTGGGCTCTGTCTGATGCAGATACTGTCATAGCTTTTTGTAGAGTTTGAGGGCTTAGTTAACATACTTTAAGGTCCTAATTATCCACTAAAGCACCAGAGGTGATAGATAAGTTGTTTTGCATTATTTTAAGTCTCACTAGATGCAAAGAAAAGGTTTTATATGAATTTTTACATTTTTGTGTTTTATCTTAGTGACCACGATAAAGGTTAATAAAAGTCAATAACTCGCTTTAAAATGCAGAGGCAATTTTTAATGGTAACCAGTTAGTTATAAGTAATTAAATTAGATAACCTTAGTCATTATGCATTTATATGGGCACTATTAAATTTTATTTATTTTTTAACAATAATTTTTAAAAAAGCCCTATTAAAATCACAATCTAATAAAATTCCACAGTTTAAAATACATGTAATTTATGACATAGATTCTTAAACGATATTAGAATAATTACACATTAAAAGTTACAAAATATTTATGTTCTGTAAGCAACAACACTCAACAAAATATTTATGTGTCTTTTTAATTTAAAGCCCTCCCAGACATTTTGGCTAATTTATATCAATTTCCTTCTCTTTAAGCAACTTTTCTAACAGTTCGAACTTTGTCTCAATACGCAAGACAATGTTCTTACTAGTTTCTGCGTGTTTTATCTCCTAACCTGTCAACCTCTCCAAAATGTACCTATGAGGGTTTACTTGATCTGGTAAAAGTTAAATAGTCCAAAACCCTCCAGACAGATGTGAAGCAAATTATTGCTATGTCTGAAAGTAACTACATTCAGTCAGAAAAAGGTTTAAATAAGCTTCTTATTTAAAAAGAACTTAGAACACAAAGGCATATTCTTATGCTAACAAAATCAATTACAGCTTGTGGTGATGAAATTAAACAAAAATAATTAAATTCAAACTAAAAATATGACCTAGTGATTAAAGACTATACAATTTAATTTCATTTTAAGTGGGCCCAGTAGCTCTATCATCACAACAAATTCAAATGTCAGCAGCGGTAATGTAAAGACGAATAATTACAAATTATCAGAACTAGCAGGAACTAATGCAGGGAGAAAGTGGAGGTTAGAAACATACTCTTGTCTCATACTCCAAAAACCTCAGTTTAAAAATTGTCTAAGTGACTTGCAATCTGGTGAGAAAATAGAAATGGGAAATTATAGCAAAGGGTGAAATTGTAAACAACTGGGTAATTTACATAATAATATCTGTACATATCTTTGAAAAACAATTTCCCTTTCTCTTAATGTATTCAGTTTCTTTCTTCCACATTTCCTTTTCATATTAGAATTTTTGGATTTACTTAAAGATTTCTGTTATTCTAAAAACATTAAATGTATTTAGAATGTGTAGAGAAAGCTGCTAATTTTATTTCTATAGTAATATGAACATTCAGAAGAAATATAAAATATGTATGGTGAGGTTCAGTTACAGAGCTGGTGTGGCAGAATTTTTAGAATTTAGTGACACACCAAAAACAAAATCTAGAAATGTCAAAAACTTTTAGAATTTAGAACAGGCATTGGAAGCAGAATTTAGAAAAGCATCAAGCAGCAGAATTTAGAATCCACAGAGATTGCATCAGGTGGGAAAATGCCTAGCGCCATCCCTGTGTATTATGCATTAAGACATATTAGATGAAGTGTTTAAATTGTCAGTTTTCAATTTCTTTATTAATAAAAAAATTATTTTCTATAATGCCTGTCCATATGATAAGATTAGAAGCATTTTTGATATTTTCCATGTTTGTGTCTAGTGAAAAGTAGAGAAAATAAAGGGAAGATAAAAATGTTAAGAAAGTGTAAAATTAATTTTACAGAGAAAACTGACACATATTCTGAGAATTCTGAATATTTTGAGACAAACTCTTACCATGAAAAAACTAAAAAGACATTTTTAGTTAATTACATAGCTATTTTGCTAAGAACTGTTCTGTAAATTATGCTTTATAACATCATATCTTGCTTATTTTGTATTAATAATTATATTATATTGTATTAATAAGTGGCCAAAACGGAACTTTATAATATGATAGTGAAAAATAAAAATGCTTTATTTAAATATTATTTCTTAAATATAATTACAATATATTACCATTATTTTAATGAAATTTATCAATGTTACAATGTTCTAAAAAAATCGTTGAAAAATTCTCAGATCTCGGAATTAAAAATTTTCTACAGAAACTGATCTTAAATTCGCCAAAATGTTGATAAGTTGCCAAATTTAGAGCAATTTAATAAAAGAATTCACATCCCCCAAAGCGAAAAGTTGTTTAAGAGCTCTTCACTAGAAAAAATGAAATAATTTCGAAATGCTTGTGTTTCACTTCTTGCTCAGAAACTCTATCCCACCATTTATATTAGAAATAGGAACAAATTATAACCCATGAACGCATTCACCTACAGCGAATTGCCAAAAATATTCCTCCAAAATGCTAATTCACACTCAGAATGGCAGTCGTAAAAACAGACAGAGATTTCAGATGATTAAAATTAAGGACCTTCTGCCGATTTTGGCCGAAATTAAGGACTTTTAAAGATCAAAAATCGATTCCAAAAAACTTAAGGACTTTTAAGGGCTCTTAAGGGCCATATGAACCCTGTCTTCCATTCGTGAATTGGATTTTCTAGAGGCATTTCACATTCAAAAAAATCTTTCTGTTCTAGTTAATGACCCTAATTCATATTCATCTTTGCCTTCAGCCTTTAAAGAAATTATGTTTTAATTCTGATTTCATCAACAGATGGCGCCAGTAGCTTATCTCCTGTCCAGGTTTTCTTGCCTTATCTTAGCTCGTTCATTTGCACTTTTGCAGCTGAGGATGTTGGTTTGGTAAAAACATCGAAACTAGTCCTGTGAAAATTTGAAAATATAACGCTGATTTGTTTTGTTGTTTGACTTCTAAATTAACAGTATTGATGATCAACAATTTCCATTTGAGCTTACACACATCACGAACTCTGACATTCGCGTGAAGTTCAACATATCCTTACTCGTTACAAATCACACAAAGTTAACACTGCTATGAAAGATTTTAAGGGAATAAAAGAAAATGAAAATCAGTTGAAGAAAAGAGTTAAAGATAAAGATGATGATACTGATGACAATTTGAAATTGGATTTGGATGATGGCAATGACAAACATGATGATGATGGCAATCATGAAGCTCATGATTATGATGTTGATGTTGACGACAATCAAATAACTAATGATGCTACCGATGATGATGGCAATCATGAAGCTAATGAAGATTATGTTGATAATGCTGATAAAGATGTTTATGAAAATGCTGCTGATGATAATAATGATGATGACGATGAAAGTCATGAAGTTCATGATGATGATGAACAAAGTGTGAAGAATACTGAAGAAGCTGTAAAAAATACACCAAACCAGTTTGAACAATAATATGCTGAACAAGCAAAAGAGAAAACACCTGCTAAAAGTGCAGAAACTGCCAAAGAAAAGAAACCAGACAAAACTCTGAAGGTGGAAAAATCTGTGAAAACTGAAAAACTTCTTTTTTCACAGAAGACTCTCGATGATAAAGTAACAGATACTAGAACCCTCTATCCCGAATATTTACCTAGTCATATCACTACAGAAGCAATCAACACTACAATAGAAATCCAAAGGTTTGCATTCTGATATTTTAGATGTTGCTATGCCGAAAAAAGATGCAAAGGAGATGGAAGAAAAGGGATATAACCCAAGAAAATAACTTTTCTCTGACATTCTAGCAGATACTAAAATTTCTCAAATTGTTGAACTTTTTCCAAAAGCATCTCAGACAACTTTGGATTTATCACCTATATATTGAAATGCAATCGTAAGCTACATACAGGAAAAAGATGCACTTGAAGCTTTAGAGGCAACAAAGAATGCTAAAATATCTGGGGAAAAAATTCTGTTTCATATTCTTTAGCTGCTTTATGCCTAAAGAAATGCAAGAAAAGGGCCTGGATGTATATAGAATTTAAAAGGACTTCATAGAAAATGAAATTAAAGACACAGCCAGATGATGAAAGTGATGCATTACATATTCAAGCTAAGTGGAACACACATTGTTTACAGAAAAAAAAATATATGACAGTATAAAAAAAGTAGCAAACCTGCCTCCAAATACAAACTCGAAAAAAAAAAAAAATGCCAATTCAACCTGGACTAAAACTTCATCCCAAATTTTTCTGTCCTTATGAGACAACAAAAGTTCATCCATCTGATTGTTACGAAGTACAAAAGATACAAGGGCTATCTACATAAGATGAGGTATGCCTTCAGGGGTTACTTTCTGTGGGAAACTGACTTATATCCATGTTACCTTTTTGATTAAACAGTATGCAAAATGAACAATCCATCTGATATGCCAAAATATCACACGTGCCTTATGACGTGATCCCTCACAATCTATCGGTGACTAAATGTCAAGACATGGTTGGTTGACTGGTTAACAAAGCCAATGAAGATATCTATCTTCCAAAATTTGTCTTAATAAATGGCCTTCTAAGAAAAATTGGTTTATTTCATGCTATACAAAAGGAAATCTACAAAGATCTCACATAGCCAACCTATTTGTCATTCTGCAATAAGTAACTTAGTTGCGTTACACTGCATGGACAGATTTATTGATCACAGATATAAATATACTTATGGTGTCTCATAAATGCTTCAAGGGATATTTCAGAAGATTAGAACCAAGTAATGGTGTTAAAACCAATATGAAAGTGTCTTTGATCAACTTCTAACAATCAAAGACAAGAAATGCATTACGTTAAAATCTTGTTAAAATACTCTTCCATCATCATGAAGCTTCACAGTCATGAAGAGATTCAAGTAATGTGCACAAATGCTTGTACCTGCCAGGAGTTGCTTTAAATGGATGAAATAGCTATAGCCTAATGCAAACAATAATGATGTGCACCTGTACTGATTGAATTCTAATATGAAATAAACATAGCCATATCTCATAATATCTACTTCCAGGCTGAAAAGTACCTAACAAACAGAAGGAGTCTATGGCTTTGCGAGTATACTCCACGCACATAATATGCCTGGCAGCACACCACAATCAGAGTCTTCATTCATCATGCTATTAGACTGTACTGTTTTATCTAACAATTCTGATAATTTTGGACACAATTTAGTTACAAACCACCATGCCCACATCTCAATAAATGAGACACTATAGGATTTCAACTCTTAAATTTGGTTAAAGGTAGTGGTTGTAGATAATTCTTTTAGAAACCTCTTTTTTTTTTTTTTTTTTTTTTGTTTGTTAGTTCATACAAAAATTTTCAATGATTATGCATAATGTAACTCCTCTGTTGCTGACAACCAGCCACATTATTTGAGAGCACTATATGTCAGATGCACATAAATATTTGCAGCAGTTTCTAAGTGGAAATGCCCTCAGTACAATATTTAATTATAAACTTTTCATCCACAAATCTAGAGAAACAGAACTCCATCTTTGTATTTGAAATTGAATATCTATCACTGATTATATGCCAAATTTAAACCTTTGCAGTCATATACCTATTCTCAGCCACCAAAGTTTTTTGGTTCCCCCATCGTTCCAGCACGTCTGTTCTCAGCCACCACAGCAAAGAACCACATATAATACATTAAGTCTTATAATACATTAATAATCTTATAATTACATTAATAATTAATTATCTTATAATACATTAAGTCAACAAGCTTCAGAGATATGTAGAATTCAATATATTTTCCTAATTGTGGTTAAGTGTAATTACACAATTTTGCTTCTTAAAATATTTTTTAAATAATACTCTAAAATACCAAAAAGAGTTACCAAACTAATTAACCACATGATAGAAAACTATAAAATATAGTTTTTACACAAAATTAAATCACATTATTGTGTTAGATGCAATTAAAGTTAAAAATAAGAATTAATAAAATAAAATTTAAAAAAATCTAAAGGCTTTCAGATTTCACATTGCGCTTAAAGGGGCGTTCATGGGGATACGAAACAGAACTTGAAAAGTGATACTGACATTCCACACAAAATACCATCAGACACTGTAACGTTTTTGTGTTGCTATGCTACCAACATAATACATACATTGCTATGCTACCAACATAAAAAATTTAAAGAAACCTCGCGCATAAAATATCCATGCTTGAAGATGCACACAATGTTAATGATAATGGAACACTTTGAAATCAGTGAGTTTGTTAATAAAAAACTTGTTAAAGTTTTACAAAATATGAAGTAGATAATAAAACAAATTTTAAATTTGGGCTACAGATGCTCATATTCTAGTGGAGGACTATGTTATTCAAAATTTGATGTCTCAAGGCACTGCTGTTTTTTCAAAATGCGAGTAACATACATACATTCCTGCGGATTCTTCATTATTTAATTTCTTTAAATATAATGCAGGGCTCTAATATTTGGAAGCAAAATTCAGAAAGTAATTCAGACCTTTTATAGTGAACCAACAAAAAATGCCAAAACGAAATTAATAGCCCTTCTAGGCCCGTTTGGGCTAATAAATTTTGTTTTTCTTTTTTAATCTTGCATACAATGTAATGCTGTTCACTCAAAGAAAATTAATTCCAACCAACATGATACCTATGTATAACCTCAATATGATCGCAAAGAGTTAAAGTTAACATGGAAGAAAATTCGGGACATGCAGCCACACTGAAGGAAAAACATGAACTGAATGCTGTTTGCTTTGTAAGTTACTACAAAACTAGCCACAATTCATATCCAAGATATTACAGTCAAAAGTCTTTAAACCGGACTCGGCGGGACTTCGGCGATTCCGGATTATCGATTTTTCCGGATTATAGATCATCAGTTTAAATCTGGTAACATGGCATGCAGAAATTATAAAATTAAAAATATGAAACTGTAATTTATAAAATAATGAGCAATTATGATCTAAAGGGTATCAAAATTTACAAAAAAAGAAGCTTAATATTTATTTGTTTACTTTATTAAACATTATTCTTCAATGCCCGAAATTAGGAAATTGCAACCAGAAAACTATTTGATTTATATTCGTGATATTTATAATGATGAGGAATTTGATTTAAATCATATCAAAGACGGAGTACATCGAGATGAAATACTACATTTAGTAAGGAATTATAAGCCGAATAAAATAAAAACATCTGCCCTGAAGATAACGATAGTGCTGACAGATCAACTTCCAGTTCATTACGCGCCACGACGTCCCCCCCCCCCCGTGCAAAGCAGCGTGAAATTAATAAACAGATTTCGGAACGGTTAGATAAACAAAGGATATGCCTTTATCCTTTTTTTGTAGCAATTCCACTTTTTGTTTGATGGACATCGAAACATACTTTCGTTTTGTAGATCCTTTGGGAGCTCCAGCATCGGAAATTCTATTTTACATAATCGAAAGTTCAAGATTTTTATAAAATTGCTCTTACAGTCTGCAAAAAATAATAAGCCGGATCCAATTCGAAGATTAAGGAACAACGCAATCATCAACATTAACTGAAATAGATAATTAGATAATTTTAGCTTATACCGTCCGTTATACATTAAATGTGCATGCGAAAACGTATTCTGCGCTTGCGCAGACGCATATGCGCAGTCGTAAAGGTCTTGCGCGCACGCGTCAACGCGCGCATGCGCAGAAAGATTTTAGCTTTGAGGTTCGGATTATGGGTGTCCAAATTAACGACTTTTGACTGTATTAGGTACACAACATATTACTTCTACTGTCATTGCAATTTCCATGACTTCTGTTTTCCCAGCATTTACCTGTGAAACAATAACATTTATTCTGCACAAAATAACTTTTTACAAAAGCCTTTCTCTTTACCTCACGTTTTTCAATCAGGTTGAGTTTTTGCTTGAAGCATTCATAAGCAGAATCTATAGATATTTGAAATGCTTTTTTGTCAACCACAGTTCCACCTACAAAATAAAATATGCAAACATTCTTGTGATTTTACTAGCTTATACTAACTACAACATACAAAATATTTGGGGTGAGGAACACTCTGCATTTTGTTTAAAAAAAATGTTACATAATTATCTATTGCCCAAAGCTTTAAAATATATAATAAAAAGTAACAAAATATTTATCTTCTGAATGACCTAATACCTTTTCCTCTAAATTAAATACCTTCTACAGTATGTTTTGCATTGCTTTTAAATTGCCTATATTTTATAGTAGTTTCTGATATTAATTTATGTGATTTTTATATTTTATTTTATATATACTTTTTTACATTTTGCCTTGAAACTCTAGATGCTTTTTCTCTTCAATATTTTAAAACTGGAATAGTAAACTTTTAGGAAAGTGTAATACAATGGCTTCAACAATATCTTCTAAATGTGTCTAAAATTAATTTTTGATGAAACGTTCATTTCCCCATTCCAAGATGCACTCTTATCTTTCGCATTTTGCTCATACTAAAAAATGATAATGTTGTGACATTATCAAACTCAACGTACCACATGCTTAAAAATTTTTCAAAGATATACAAAATCATATGATGCATGACTGTTTAAATAAATGCAAGAAATGCCAAAAACATATGTAACTTTTTTTTAACTTCTGCACAGCTTCACAAAACTGGCTATCAGTTACTCCAAAATGTGTATCAGGTTGGCTATTAATTATTCAAAAATATTCAATTAAAACACATTATGACTAAAGAAGGTAGGACATTACTAACATAAATAAGCCAGCATTCAATATATAAACAGTATGTGAAACAATCAAGAAACATGAGGTTTCTTAGATTACAATAAAATTTTAAGAATTAATCATACTATTAGAGATCAAAATTGGTTTAAAAATAATTATATTTTCATTTATTTACATGAACTGTAATATATAATGTATTATTAAATTGTATATGTTATACCTTTCTTATTGTAAGAATGAGCCAGAAGACGAATTTCATTTCGAAATTCAACAACAGCATCCACTTGGTAAACAAACTCCCTGCTCAGTCTCTAGAAGAATAAACATGTCTATGCATAACTCTTTAAAGATATAAAATTTCAAATTTTAGTCGACTAAACTTTTTCTCCTTGATCATTTTAAAATACAATTGTGAAAAAAATATATTTCTAAATCTTAGAAATAGATAAAAACAGAAAGCATTTACATAAGTGATTTAGTTTAGCAAAATAAATCCACAACTGAAAGAAACAGCTATAAGAAAATAAAAAGTTTTTTTCATTTACAAGTATTTTTGCACTAATGTAATTCAAGTTAAGACATTAATATCCTTTAATTCAGAAACTATTACTCATAATATCTGTATTCCTTTTAAATTAAAAAATAATACAATTATTCTGGAACTAGGACAAAAATGTTAAACACAGTTTTGAGACTTTTCAGCACATATTTAAGTGAAAAATACATCCATTGAATTGTAAATATAATAAAAATATTGGCAAACTACTAGATCAAAATTAGCATTTCCATTTCAGAATTAAGTTTTCAACAATTTTTTCCTTCAAAGGGCTAAATATTCATATATATATATATAAACTATATCTTTAAACACCTTAAAAAAGTTTTACAACAAAAGATTGCAGTAAAAAATAAGCTTTTGTAACAAATTTTGTTCCAAGCTAAGTGCATCATGAGATTGATTTATGAATAAATCAAAAATCAGATTGAAGCAAAATTTTGATTCAAATACCATCTGCACATTCATATTACATACATTCTTAAAAAAATCCAACAATTATTAAATGCAAAAGTAATTCTAAATAGTTACATGTAATTTCATTTCACGCATTTCAGAAAACTGCCTCAGTATGCATTTCCTATGAAATATGTACAACTTAGTACATGTCCTGTTTTAACATGAAAATATTTGCTTGCTATACGACTTGATTCGCAACAGTGCACACTACACTTGCTTACATCTTTCAAGCCAATGCTACAACTGCCCATGAGCATCAGTATGCCTGTTGCTACTATTCAGTAAAAAACTTGTGCTATGAATTTCAAAGTGATTTTATGTTTTTCTGCATAATTTTTTAAAAATTAATTAACAATGAGTTTTAGGAAAATGAATTAGAAGAGTCAAACAACGGAGAAAATTGTAAGGTGGACCACAAAGGCAAAAAAAGAAATCACTGAAAAATATGAAAATGGCATGCATATTTGGGACTTGGATATTGCTTACCATATACCTAGTACAACTGTGGGAAAAAAACACTATTATGTCATCTAACACTGCAAAGGGGATGAAACTGATTACCGAACAAAGATCAGAAATGTTACAGTATTTTGAAAAACTACGTTAAATAACACAAAAACATTTACATACAGTGTATAAAGTACAGTATGCAGTGCTTCATTTATGTGCAGTATAGATTTTCACATTAAATTTGTATTTTAATAGTAAACGGTATAAAAACATGATTTTTTTATAAGAACGGATTAATTATTTTCTTACTGGAAAATTTCATTTGGTGTAACTCCAGTGATCTGGAATAGATTAATTAAAGTATCACTGCATTAACTTAAAATAAAAAAACTGCACTTAATAGAGATATGGAAAAATTTAGCCTCAGACATGCCCAGCTTCAGGACTTTATATGATCAGCAGATTACAATCCTGCAATTATTAATGTGAATTAAATATATTCACAATTCAAAAATAAATTCTGCAGATGCCCTATATGGCTGCCTACATTGCTGTGCTTGAAGCTCAGCACTTTATGTGTACAGCAGATTAGCATCCTGCAATTATTAATGTGAATTAGTTATATTCCCAATTCAAAAATAAATTCTTCAGATAATCCTACATGGTTGCCTATATTGTTTAAGCTTGAAGCTCACCCTGGCCTCAATGGTAATGTTATAATAGATAATTCATAAAATCCCCTTCCCAAATAAATCACTTTAGTGATAAAATGTAGCATGCAGCTTTAAAAAAGAAATGAGAATTGTGCAACATTTAAAAAACACTCACAGCAGATTCATTACTTTAAAATATTTAAATTATAATTCCATATTTATTAATTTAAAATCTTTTAATTCATTTATTCCCTGCATTTTAAAATATTGATAAAGAATACATTAATTTAAATTATACTTAAAACAATGGAAAAATAAATTGAAGAAAATTCTTACACTTTTCCCCGTAATATTAATATGGATTCTTTATCACATACCTGCCATAATTTTACTGAAGGTTTTATTTGCAAACTACATAATTAACCTAATTCATTATAATTAATCACATATTTCAGTTTTCCAAATAAAATTTTTCAGATGGTAAAACTCCTCTTAATCAAAACTGTGAAAACTGCATTATTGAGCCCTAAAGTTGGTCATTTCTAAGTTTTGTTAAATGGACTTATATTCATTTCTTAATTTTTAAAGAAGTTACATCTTTGTAATGGGGGGAAAATTAGAGTACACTCACATGTAAAACTAATAGTCATCCATGAAATAACCTTTAATTATGCACATTTATCGAATTCTCTCATAACAATCTGAGTTCTACCAAAAAAACTGCTCATTCTTTTAGGTCATTACAGACGAATAGTCCCTTTTTATAATTTTTTTTCTTTCAGCTTCAGATGCATTCAAAAATAATATTATTAAAGGAAATAAAGAGTGCAAAAAATGCATCATAACTATTTTTATGAAAAGAACCTAACCTTCAAGTGTTCTGCACTGAGTTCAGATAAATGGGGCTCTATCATATTACAAACAGGAAATTAATATTTTTTTTTACATGTACCTTATAGGTAGCATAGCTAGTGAACTTGAATTAGGAAAACCAAGAGGTTCTTCGATGAAAACTGGGAGTTTGAAGAAGGGTTTTAGCAATGCGATGACATCATTTCAAAAGAACTCTAAACTGACTTAAATTTATTTTATAAATGCATGATTCATGATTCAGGAGTAAGGTGATTTAAAACAACAGATCTCTCATGGTTACACTAAAAAAATTTCAGATCTCTGTAGAGATGAGAGAGAAAGGGAAACAAACTTTTACTGGAAATACAAGTAGGCAGGAGATTGCGGACAATGACAAAGATAACACCACAAAAGAAATCTGCATAACTTCACATTTTATGGCATCTTTCAAGTCTGACAAATATCATGGATTTAATGCATACACCTTAGATTTTGGATAACCTCAGAATCAGAAATCCATCTGAGTGAGGTCAGGAGATTGTGATGGCTACGAAACTGCAAAGTTATGGGAGATGACTTTTAACTCCAAAGTGCTGTAGCAGCACTTGCTGAACATACATGGCAACATCCATACAATGTCATGTGGCATCATCGATAAAGAGGTGGCACATAAAAGAGTCATGTCCAGAGACATGTGGTTCATTCATGAAAAAGTGGAAGCACGTGACACAAGTGGCAACATCCATACAATGTCAAAATGGCATTTCTCTGCTGCAATTCTATTATGTAATTCTGCAGTATTGTTGAATACTGAGCACTTGGGATGGAGCACGCTTTCATACACGTGGAAGAGACCTCTTTAAAGAAGTATGGACTGAGAACAAATATGCTAGAGCATAACTGTACCATACAGCCACTTCAGCCCCTGGTACCCCATCATGAGGATTCTCATCAATCCAGTGAACAGTTCTTGGAGTTTACATCCTCAGTTAAGAAATGTGCCTCAACTGTCCAAAATACCTGTAGCAGGCACCTGCTATCTTCATCCCATCTGATAAGGAAAAAAATTCACAAAGTCAACACACTGTTGCTTGTCTCTAGGTTATGACATCTGGATGCACTGAAATTCATATGGAAACATCTGCAGAACAAAGCACAGAAGCTTAAGAATTGTGATTTTTGGCACATCCAAACTGCGGACAACATTTCTTGCAGTATACGATGGACCTGCAGTAATCATATTGTGCACTTCTGCAATAACTTCAACAGGAATGTATGATCATCTGGATCATGGTCTATCACATGTGCATCTAGTTTCTTTAAGTTTGTTTTTATCAAATCTTGTTCAGTTTTTATGGAACACAGGCAATGTCTTAGCTTATAATTTCAGAGATAAACTCAGTTTATAACTTGAGGTTCGAATACTTCGTCCACATATCTCCGAGAGGTTATAGAACCTCCTTGAAAGATATGCAGCTCAGAGTGGTAATTTGTCATGACTCCTCCCCAAACCATTAAACTGCGGTTGTGAAAATGGGATACATCATGCACAAGGGAAGGCAAATTTTGTGTTCCTTTCTCTATCCAGATCAAAACACATCTAGAATCACAGTTCAGACTACATCTGGATTCATCTGTAAACAATACTCAGACCCAGTCGTCTTGGCTCCATTGAACATAACGACGGCACCAGTTTAACAGAGCCCTTCTGGAAAATGGAGTGAGTGGGACACAAACCATTAATTTTCTCACATACAGTCCAACCTCTTTAAGTCTTTGTGCAGCAGCAGAATGACTAATTAGAGTTCCTGTGGCTGCCTGAAAGTCTAAGACAAAATCTCTTTTAGTTGCTTTGTGGTTTCTTTGTGCTGACAACAGCAGAAAATGGTTTTGTGATGCAGTTGATGCTCTTGATTAGGTGGCCTATTAACTGATTCAGTGATTAAAAAGTGGCTCAAACTCTTGATATGACACTTTGAGGGATATTTAAATCTTGGGTGACCTCCATTTGTGTTTCACCTCCCAAATTCTACCAATTATTTGCTAATTTTGACCTTCACTATTTGACCCATTTTGACCTTTGAGCCATAACTACTGAATACTGATCACTCTCAAAAATCACATTCACTTTAATCAACACTACAGACAGGCATTCCAACATGTGTCCATTGCGCACCACATTGTCAATCACCAAATCAGCATACTTCCGATGCAGATTATGCTCAGAAATGCAATTTTGTGTTCAATTATATTTAATTCATATAAATAATGACAGCATTGGGCATTGGTTGCAACGTTACTTTTGTTAGCATATTTTTTCTCATTATCCTTCAATTTTGATTTTGTGAATTACCTCCATATTGAAGAAACGATCATTTATTAGCATACATCTCTAAGACCAATAATTTGACTCTGAAGGTGCATTTTTTTGTTTCAAACCCATCTCAAATTGAAACATTCTAAATTGAAATATCATCGATTTTACACCTATTGAATAATACATATAAGCCTGATGTCAGCCTTGAAAATAATTTATTATTATTGTTTTCATCAGCACATGGCAGCTTGAGAAATGACTCATGCAGCAATGTCTACACTACTAGTAACTGAATACCAAACGACATAGTAACCCATGGTGTTGAAATTGTACCTGGCAATGATTGCAGAATTCAGCTGTTAGCTAACCGTACCGCAAGGAGAAATTTAACAGAAATTTCTTTCCATATGCAAAATAGATTTTGCAAATGATGTTGATAGACCAATTTAGGGCTGTATAAATTGAGATTAACTGATTTGTTATTCCGATAAGCACAGGGCCAGTGCATGAACTAATGCAGCAGAATTTAGGGGAGGCAACATTTTTAGAATTAAGAGAAGCACCAAGCAACAAAATTAAGAAAAGGTAAAAAGTTTTATATTTAGGGAAGGCACTGGGATGTAAAATAATTAAGAATTTAGGAAAGCACTTGGCAGCAGAATATAAGAGAAGACTGCAAAGTGTCTAACACTGGCCCTGGATAAGTCTTAATTATGTAATCTGCCGACAGATGGCATTGTAAAAAAGGAGCTGTTAGAGGGCGTAGGTGAGAGAAAAAGTAGTCTAGAGGACACGAGCGAGGTGAGCTGCATAGCTCAGCTTACAGCTATATGTAAATATGTATATAATTAGTTTAGTAATAGACAAAATTTATTAAATACCATGAGTCATCCTGTAGAACAAAAAAGAAACAATCACCTTTAATATCTCAGAAGCAAGATTATGATGTGGATTACGATGCAAAATGCCCATCAAGTTACTCGCATAAATAATGAGCGTCAAAGAAATGGCAAGTTTTGATTTTAAAAATTTGAATGCATGCGAACTGTAGAATAATTATATTGAAATACCTGTGATAATTTTAACAGAGTATAGAATTTAGAAGTATAGAATCATATTATTAGTTAATATCATGGATGAGAATACCAAGAAAGTTTTAGATAAAGCGAAAATGAAACACAAAACTTTGAGGAGATCAACAACATAAGTACTTAACAGAATATCTGAATTCCTGGCACAAGGGCACTGTATATATAAAATCATTAGAAGGATGCGATATGAATCTACAAGAAAAAACAGATTGTCAATCACCAAATCACATTATATATTTATTTATATTAATATTTAATAACAGATATTTAAGTTAGATCTAGAAATTGAGGATTTTATTCCTGAAGTGTTGGATCTTGAAACAGAAATCGAAAATAATCAGGAATATATAGAGCAAATTATTTATTTACATGAAAGTGAAAGTTAAGAATTGTCTCCACAATTCAGATAAAAAGAAGGCAGTCACTTACTTTGAATACTGAACCAGAGAAACCCAAAATAAATTTGCCAAAACTTCACGTAGAACATTTTGAGGGTAATTTCGAGAAGTTTCAGGAATTTTGGTCACAGATTGATAATGCGATTTACAGTAATGGACGCTTAGCTACAGTAGATACATACAGTCAAAAGTCGTTAATTCGGACACCCATAATCTGGACCTCAAAGCTAAAAACTTTCTGCGCATGCGCCGCGATGACACATGCACATAGGCGTTTACGCGTGCACGTAAGACCTTTACGACTGCGCATATGCGTGTGCGCAAGCGCAGAATACGTTTGCGCGTGCGCGTTTTATGTATAACGGACGGTATTTAGCTAATTATCTATTTCAGTTAATGTTGATGATTGCGTTGTTCCTTAATTTTCGAATTGGATCCAGCTTATTACTTTTTGCAGACTGTAAGAGCAATTTTATAACAGTAAACTTGAACTTTCGATTATGTCAAATACAATTTCCGATGCTGGAGCTCCCAAAGGATCTACAAAATGAAAGTATGTTTCGATATCCATCAAACAAAAAGTGGAATTGCTGCAAAAAATGGATAAAGACATGAAGAAGGTGACAGAGAGGTTAGTTAAAACGAAAAAATTTTGATTGACAAGTTAGTCGGTATTCTCGGCACAGCAATTACGGGACTAAAACAGCGGAACTTTGTAACTGAGCAAGAAATTATGTCTGTTTATAGAATTAAAGAGAAAGTATTATGAAATAAAACAAAGCAACTTAAACAACTTACATTGAAAGAAATGTTTAATAAAGTAAACAAATAAATATTAAGCTCTTTTTTTTTTTTTTTTTTTTTTGTAAATTTTGATAGCCTTTAGATCATAATTGTTCTTTATTTCATAAATTACAGTTTCATATTTTTAATTTTAGAATTTCTGCATGCCATCTTACGAGTTTTAAACTGATGATCTATAATCTGGAAAAATTGATAATCCGGAATCGTCGAAGTCCCGACGAGTCCGGATTAACGACTTTGACTGTATAATTATCTTAAAGCTTTCTTAAAAGAAAAAGGAAGCCTTAATAAGTATTCAAGGATTATTGGTATCAGAAAGTAATTATGATTTAGCAGTAGAATTGCTTAAAGAAACATATGGAAAAAAGAAATTATTATAAAATCTCATATTAACCATTTGTTAAATTTAAATGCTGTAAAATCAGCTTCATATTTGAAACAGTTACGGGAGTTATACTTTACAACTGAAATCCAAGTATGCGGCCTGCAAACTCTTGGTATTTAACTGAATTCATATGGAAGTTTGTTGTTCCCATTACTTACCAAACTTATTTCAGATACTATTTTGTTAGAGTTCTTTAGACATCATGGGGGGGGGGAAATCTTGGAATATAGCAGAATTACTAAAATTTTTTAGGAGGGAAATAGAAATGTGAGAATGAACATTTTTGTTTCGACAAACAGGGGACAATAACGCTTCAGTGAAAAGTGTAGAACATAAACAGTCATTTAATAAATTTTCAGAAAAGGGAAATAGATTTCAGAAGTTTAAAGGGAAGAAGCAATATTTGATTCCTAATGACACCGCACTGAGCACATATCAGAAAATTTCCATTTTTTGCAAGAATTCTGAGCACAATTCTGAAAATTGTGATAAAGAATGTGAGGAGAAAGTACTAAGTTTAAAATGAAATGGAAGATGTTTTTGCGCCTGCAAATGCAAAAAAAGTCATGTGGTTCGGTCATGTATATTAAAAAAGCACTGCTTGACATGTAAGTGTAAGCATTCGTGATGCCAAATGTCTTCCACGTCAGACAGAGAGTCGTGAAGAATTGATGAAAGATAAAAAAAAGGAACAAAGTAGTCTTGTGATAAATCATGATGAATTTTCTGATGTTTGACCGTATTTGAAGAAATCAAGGATTAACGACAGAGAACCGATTGAATGTTTGATAGATACAGGAAGCAATATTAATCTAATAAAGACTTCAGTTCCTTCAAAATTACGACTGCCAATACAACTGGAAAGGGGGAAAAAAAAAATCAGAATTGGAAATGTGAATCATGCATCTGCAGTGACCTTGGGTAAAGCTCAGATGTCACTTCGAATTTCGACAAAATCAAAACAACTATGAATCTGTTTATCGTAAATGATGAGGCATAGTTTTATGACTTACTTATCAGGAGAGATATTTTAAACGATGAAATGTTAGTTTATGGAAAATAGGGGATACGTTTTAACATATGGTATGGTAATAAAATTCCATTTGCGCAACTGAAAAATGAAGTGGAGTGTAAACCCATCAAGTTATACACTGAGAAACCAATGGAAATAAAAAGTAATATAATAAACATTGTGCAAGCTGTAACCCTAGATATAAATAATGGATTGATTTTATTTCAAAACAAATACGGAAGTTCGGATTCAGTAACGGAAGTTACTGATGGTAGCGTAATAAGTCCCAGTCATAAGCAAGGACATAATAGTATTAAATTAAAAGGAAACCAGTGTATTAGCAGAGTAATAGATATAACAGAAGACTGGGAATTAAATAGACATGTCTAATATAAACAAGGATGAAGAACATTCCATTTCTCAAAATATTTGACCAATTAAGATAGATGATATAAAATTTGATGAGACAATTACGGATGGTGAAAGAATTGATATCTTAAAGTTATTAAATGAGTTTGGGGATTGCTTTGCTTTTAAATGAAATGAATTAGGTTGCATGGATATAATAAAAGTGGACATCAAGGAAATTGACGGAAATAAGCCTGTATCTTCTCGCCCCTTCAAAATGAATGCAACTGAACATAATGTGATAAAAGAAATTGTTAAGGAATGGAAAGATAATGGGATAGTTTCCGAAACTATATCCCCTTACGCTAGACCAGTGTTACTAGTAAATGAAAAAAAATGGGAGAACATTGATTGGTAATTGATTATCACAGACTTAACAATCAGACAATAAAAGATAAGTTCCTTTGCCTCGACCAGATGATCTGTTAGAGTGTTTAGAAGGATGTAAAATTTTCACTACTCTGGATATAGCCCATGGCTATTTGCAAATACCATTAAGTGAACAAGCTAAATTGAAGACAGAGTTCATTACTCCAGATGAAACAGGACAGTGAGAAAGAATGAGATTCAGGTTAGTCAATGCCTCTGTCGAGTTTCAGCGCTTAATGTTGCATGTCCTAGGTCCCTTGCTGAACACTAAAGTGTTATGTTATATGGATGATATAGTTATTCCTGCAAAATCTTGAGAAGAGATCATTTTTAAACAAAAGGAGGTATTAAAATGCCTAAGAAAGGCAAAATTAACCCAGAAATTATCTAAATTCGACTTTAGAAGAAAAACTGAGGATTTAATTTCTGAAGTATGAACTTTATTAGTACTTTTTGGGTTATACTATAAACAAAGATGCTATTAGACTAGATTCTAGAAAAATAAAAGCCATAATAGAATTTCTAGAACCAAAGAATGAACACGAAGTACGAAGATTCTTAGGTCTAACTGGATTTTTCAGATGATTTGTGTCAAAGAATGCATTAAAGCTAACCATTGACCAGATTGACACACGAATTGAGACATCACGCGGAAGCAGGAACAAAAGAAGTCATTTGAACTTTTAAAGAAACAACTGACTGATACGCCCATATTAGCTCACTATCAACCGCATGCAGATACTGAAGTCCATTATGATGCAAGCAGAGAAGACAGCAAAATTAAGGAACTGTATTGGTTCCCAGGCATGAAACAATATATAAGAAGAAACAAATAAACATGCATTTAATGTCTTATGTATAAAGTGAGAGGTGGCAAGCAACAAGGGCTGTTACATCCCATAAAACCTGGTAAAAGACCTTTTGGTATTAATCATATAGATCATTTAAGTCCTTTCAAAGAGTTCAAAAGGTGATCAAGAACTGTTACTGATAATTGATAACATGACTAAGTTTGTGAGAATTTTCACAGTTAATACTAGTGATAAAAATGTTTTACAGTCTTTGAAGAATTTTGTTAATTATTTTGATCTACCGGAAAGAATAATAAGCGATAGAGGATCTTGTTTTACTTCTCATCAATTTAAGCACTAATGTACAGACAATAGAATATATAATACTTTGAATTCTACCAAAAACCCCAAAGCTAATGGTATAGTACAGCATGTCAACAGAATAATTTAGAAATGATAATGACAAGCCTGTTGAATAAGCAACACAGAGATTGGGATTTGAAAATAAAAGCAATGGAAAGAAATCTGAACAACATGGGAAACAAAATTACGAATAAGACACCATTTGAAATGTTATATGGATATTTGCCCAAATTTAATGATGGTGTACTTAGGAAGTTAGCATATGAAGAACAATCCGTGAGAAATCCAGAACAAGTGTGAGGAAGAATTGAACACCAAGCAAAAATGAAAGAGGGATTTGATAGAAAGAGATGTCATATACTGATATTTGAACAAGGAGAAATCATTGTGATGAGATGTGCTCCTAAAGCTACGGGTCAACCTACCAAAACACAGATGAAATAGCGAGAACTATTAACAGAAGTATTACGAGACGTATTCAAAAACTAAGTACCGTTTTGAAAAAAAAAAAAAAATAGTAAAACAATTTTTTCGAATCCATTTTTATTTTTACATGAAAATACATATCTTAAACTATTTTTCAACATAGTTTCTGCCAATGATCAAACACTTGTCATAGCGGGTGACCAGTTTTTGTATACCATCGTCAAAGAAACTTCCGGCCAGTTTCGATAACCACGACTCCACAGCATTTTTCGTGTCATCGTCAGATCCAAAGCGCTTGCCACCAAGCTCGCGCTTCATCTGCAGGAACAAGTGATAGTCGGACGGTGCCAAATCCGGGCTGTACAGCGGGTGATCGAACTGCTCCCAATGAAACTGTCGAATTAACGAATGAGTGACACCAGCAGTATGGGGCCGAGCATTGTCATGGAGCAACACAATTCCTTTACTGAGCAATCCTCTTCGTTTGTTTTGAATGGCACGCCTTAGTTTTGTTAAAGTCTCACAATATCATGCCGCATTAATAGTTTCACCTCTGGGAAGAAATTCAGTAGGCAAAACGCCTTTCCTATCCCAGAAGACAGTGCACATGATTTTTTGTGATGACATTGTCACTTTGAACTTTTGTTTTTTTGGAAAATGAGTGTGTCTCCACTCCATCGATTGTTGTTTCGATTCTGGTGTGAAATGACACATCCAAGTTTCATCACCTGTCACAATTTGGTTTAAAAAGTTTTCTCCCTCATCACTGTATCGCATGAGAAATGTCAGGGCACTACCAAGTCGCTTTGTTTTGTGAACATCAGTGAGCATTTTTGGAACCCATCGGGAACAGTTTGCAATAACTCAAGTGGTCAGACACAATTTCGAACAAAACAGTACGTGAAAATCCTCTGAAAGAGTTGCTATTGTGAAGCGTCTGTTTTCATGAATTGCTTCATCAACTTTCCTAACCAAATCATCGGTGACAACAGAAGGCCGACCACTCCAAGCCTCGGCGTGGACATTTGTTCAACCTGCATTAAACATTCTTACCCACTTTCTCACCATTCCATCACTTATAGCGTATTCACCGTAAACTTCTGTCACTTGACGATAAATTTCGGCTGGTTTAACATTCCTCGCGTTCAAAAATTTAATCACGGCACAAATTTCACAGTCAGTGGGAGAACTAATTGTCTTGAACATTTTGAATGCGCACAGCAAACTGAAAACACAACATAGAGCAACCAAAATGGCGACAATTGAAAGTCAGTGAACAAGAAATACTAGTGCGCATGCGCGGGATGCCTACCATAGCGCTGCAACGGCGCTAGAATGAAACGGTACTTAGTTTCCGAATACGCTACGTAGATTTTCTAAAAGCCACAAGTTCATATTTACATCATTATCGAAGTAGTGGAGGAGGTTTTAAATAGAAAGAAATCCCTGATAACTTTGTAAAAAGAGTCTAAACTAATTAATTACTTACTTTTGGACAATGAATAGTTTTAGTTTACCATATTTCATACATATATTTTATATTCATGAGCCGCAGACATCAGGCTCGCGAGCCGCACTTTGGGCACCCCTTCTCTAGAAGATAATAGAAATTTATTTTAGGTTTGATTAAGATTATTTCTCGTCTGCTGAACATGTAACTCTAAGGTTGCTTTCATTAATGCATTTATTATTCGCTTACATCTGTTGCATATTAAACTGCCAGTTACCACTAGGAATATTGCTGGATTTTATTCTCACCATTTCCATCGCCAACTTAATTCGCGAACCGTTTAAATACGTAAACGCTGTTGCCTCAACGTTTCGCTGTTCTACGCCCAAAAAACCACAGACACCCAAAATATTTATTCCAGTTGAAACACCTTCATGTGCTTGCTAAGTGTGGATTAGCAGCCGTTTTTACTTCCTTGTATGAAGTAAAAAGGAAGTATTGTAATCGCGAAAAGTTTCAGGCAGCATATTTCAACAAAAATATCCATTTTGACCGCTATCGAATGCAGTTTAACAATGTTTTTGCTTGATATCTGTACGCAAGGACAGAATAAAAGACTTGTTTCCTCCAAAAAAAATTATAAAACTGCTTTAAAATGAATTCTGAAGAGAATTCACCGTGGCGTCTGTACGAACATATGTATGTACGTACGTATCTCGCATAACTCAAAAACGAGTAGCCTCAGAACGTTGAAATTTTATATATAGGATTGCTATAACATGTAGACGTGCACCTCGTATTTTGGTTGCAATCGGCCGCACCAAACGTATATAAATATATTTATATATATATCCACTCTGTTACCCAGCTCAGCGATCTCAGTTTCTTTACGCTTATATGTTTGTAAATTGTACATTTTTTGCTTTAAAAATGATTGAATTATGTTGTTTTTATCTTCCGGTTAAGGTTTTTATGCATTTAGTAAATCTGTATGCAATATTTTTAGAATTATCAACAATTTTAAAGATGTTTAAGTGCCGCTAAGCCTTTTATTTGATGGCGGTCATTGATTGTTTACATTTGAAACAGCAGACTAGTGGATTTGTTGCCAATCTAGAGAAACTTAGCTTCACAACAACAAAGATAGCGCCTTCCTTTATTATTGCCAATTAAATGATGCTTAATCCTTTCTGGAATTTTTTTGAGGAAATAAGTGTTTAAGATTTACTTCGTAATTTTTAATATAGATATTTTGAGTTTTTATGTATTTTTGCCTTCTCGCGAAGTGAGAACTGAATTAATTGAATGAGAAATGCTCAATCATCTGTGAAAAACTGTTTCTTTTTTTGTTTTGTTTGCTTAATTTCTTTTATACGTCATTTTAGCTATATTACAGTATTTGAATAGAACATGTGGCAACGATTAGATAATTCTATTCTTTAAATGATATAAATTTTGTGCATTATGAGTTATAATATGAACGAAATATAATACTGTTAAGTGAATCTAGCGCCAGAGTATCGCTATGACAAACAAATACTAGAGTGAATTTTAAAGAATGCATTTATTCTATTGTGGTTTATGTGCTGTCGGCGAAGTAGATTTAATTCAATCCAATAAGTTTAAATGAAATGCAAGAAAAAAATGCGTATAATTTAATATTCCGTACAAGGAAGTCATGTGGTGTACACATCAGATTTTTTTTTTTTATGTTTATACATGCATGCTTGCTGACAAAGATTCTGAACATTTGAGAACTTTCAGATATTAGATTGAAAGACTTACGAAGCATTTTAGGACTGATAATGAATCAGTGTTATTTCAAATTCACCGTATTTAGTAATAATTTAGAGAAAAATTTCCATTATTATGCTAGTGTATTTTTTTTTTTTTAATCTGAAAGCTTTCAGATTTTATATTATGCCCAGAGGGGCATTGTTTTTTAATATGTTGTGTGTTAGCTTTATTTATTAAATTTTGAGTGTTACCTTTATTTATTAAATATCATATTCTCTGCACTTACACCATAAAACTCAACTCAACTGCAATATCACAAAATAATTTTAAAAGGAGCATATCTTTAGAATGCCCGATACACAGTCTCGCATGCTGAAGATAAAAATGCCCCCTTCCCGCACAGTGTTGCCATTGCTCGTTGAAATCGTTGAGTTTCTTAATAAAAAATTTGTTAAAGTTTTACAAAATATGACAAATTTTTTATACAGACAATAAAAAAAATTCCAAGTTCGAGCTTCTAGATGCCATATTCTAGCGGAGGACAGCTTGTTGAAAATTTGATGTCTCTAGGTACCTTTTTTTTTTTTTTTTTTTTTTTTTTTTTTTTTTTTTTTGCAGCACAAGAAAAATACATATATTCATGCAGATTTTTCCTTATTTAATTTCTTTAAATATAATGCAGGGCTCTAATATTGGTGGCAACAATTTGAAAAGTCAACATTTATAGTGAATCAACACAAAATGCAAAATGAAATTAATAATTCATCTGGGCTAACACTCTTTGAGCTCAAAAATTATGTGAATTTAAGTATATTATCATATTAAATTTTAGCATAATGTGTATTCTTTTTAATGTATCAGTAATATATATGTTAATTAATGGGCATACGAGTTAATATAAAAACATGTATTAATTAGAAAATTAATTTTACTCCCAACAATTGGGAAGATTGTTGCATCAGAATGACCGAATGTAATCCACCAATAGATGGCATTGTAAAAAAGCTATCATTAGGGGGTGCAGGACAGGGAAAAAGTAGTTTAGAGAATGCATCCGAGGTAAGCTGGATACCTCAGCTTACAGCTATATGCTTACAGCTATAAATATGTATATAATTAGTGAAGTAATAAACAAAACTTATTAAATACAGCCTGTAGAATGAAAGAGAAAAATCACCTTTAACAAGTATATGTAGAAATTTATTTATTCTGCTCTAAAATAAGCCTTAAACATATGCAGGAAGTAAGTGTAAGTATAATAAATCTCTACATATAATAAAACAAAGAGTCTGTCTGTTTGTGTGTGCCTTTCGTTAG
Source organism: Stegodyphus dumicola (assembly GCF_044657685.1). Lineage (NCBI taxonomy): Eukaryota > Metazoa > Arthropoda > Arachnida > Araneae > Eresidae > Stegodyphus > Stegodyphus dumicola. Next base: position 101,128,761 of record NC_140774.1, on the reverse strand, counting down.
TGCTGCACGTAAGCTAATAGACTTACGGCTACGAAATTTGGTACATAGGTGCATCTAGACAGGAGCCAGTGCACCTCGAAGCGATTTTTTCGAAATTCGAAATAAATTTTTTTTATTTTATGTTTTGTGACAAAATCATGTCATTTTGAGACATAATGGGCTATAGGAAAGCGAGATTTTACTCTACACACTCCATTTTCACATCGTCATGAAATGTTGGCACCTAGCTAATTTACGAAATTAAAATAAATTTCGTGTTTCAATAAATCGATTAAATACGAATTTATTTAACAAAGTGAGCTTAACACCTTCTCAACGGGATTTTTTCTAAAAAAGTTTGTTTAAAAATGTACTAGTTTATTTTTCTTTGATTTTTGGACATGTTAAACTTTCATCCTTGCGACTGCTTATACAAAAAGAATTTTGGAAAAATGATAATATTTTGTATTTTAAAAAAAAAATTTTAAATGAAGCTTCCGAGTACACTTCTCACATCTCACATCTTTACAAATGTGATTTTGGCAACAATTTTCCTTTCTTATTGTTGTTGATAGATTTTTGATGAAATCGCATCATTTTGAATAGTTTCCCTCTTTTAGAAATATGGGTTTGGCAACAATTTTTTATCGTATTTCATCGTATGTCACTGTTTTTAAGAGATTGGCATATTTCATTGCTGTTTTTTTATATATATAATACATTTTTATTGATGTTTTTTATAAAATTGTTCTGCAGAGTAAAATTCTGCACGGAATTTTTTGTTTTTTGACTTTCTTTCATGTTATTTTTTGCTTATTGCACTGTTTGTAAGATATTGAAAAGTTTTGCATGATTTTTTTTTCTTCAACAGAACCACTACAAATCAATACTTCTAGAACTTTTATTGTCGCCCAGTATAATATGGATACCTCTTTAGCAGCAAAATTAATTTTCATCGCGTCATTCTTTTAATTTGAATTTTAATGGCGGAAAGCCGTCACTTTGTCTTAGTTCTACAAACTTGTCCGCAGCTGATGATAATGTGGTAACTAAAACGGGGGAAAGAGAGAAGCTGGATTTTAAAATCTTCTTGGGCATCTTTCAGAAATTCATCCTTTTGTTCCCTATCTAAACATAGTTTCTTACCCACTTTCAAATTCGGAAAAATGCTTTACCTTGTGGATTTAAAAAGGGAGGGCGAGGAGGAAGAGCAGGACCTATTTATAAAAGGACCAAAATTACATTTGTTACGACTGGTTGTATACTACAGGCTATTATGCATATAATTCAAATACATAAATTTTCGAATGCAAGTTTCTGCATACATGCCTTGTATGACACTGCGATGATTAAATATAGGTGTCAAATTTCCATTCACATTCAAGAAATGTTATATTTCAAACATTTTGTCGAACAAAAGTTTTTATTTTTCTATCAAAAGTTTTCTACCATCCCTCAAATAGTTCTTTTTCATTAGGTAAAAGGAGTTAAGAAAAAAAATATTAGCATTCTCTTTCACATCCAATTCTGCATGTTATAAAACCATGTTCTTTATAAAAAAGGACATCATCTGTAGCATAAAGAGGAACTTAGTTTCAATTTACTGTATAAAACGTCTATGCAAAAAACTAAATTTCATATATTTTTACTACACGATATCACACAAATGAAACTGTCGTAATCGTGAGTGCCAATTCTTTTTTTAAGTGTAAAACTGACAAGTTAAAATAATCCGAGGAAAAAATGGAAAAGGAAAAATTCTAATGAAGTAAGTACTTATCAAGTTGAGTTTCTTATTTTCTTATATGTCACATCAAAGGGCCAGGATCACTGCTATGGAAATATACATAACTTCAAAAGACATTTAGAGTCGTGCAGTCATTTTGAAACACTTAACATATGGACTTTTTTGGTGTCTCATCAAAGATGCTATCTAAGTTATGCAGGTCAATGGCATTTCTTTTTTCGTCTTTAGGTAGTGTATTTTGCCTCTGCAACGCAAATATCCCCCATATTTTTCCCTCAAAGGAAACTATGTACATTTCTTGATAAGTTACAGAGATATGAAAATGGACTTCTTCCCAGGTTTCCCTCTTATGGAATGAGACACGTAAAGTTTTCCCTCAGTATGTCTCACAAAATAGATTATTATTTTTTTTTAGTGATACTCTTGCTAGTTTCTAGAAACATTCAACTGGAAAATTATAAATGCATAGTAAATGAAGGAGCTATGAATAACTAAGTTGCTGTTATACAAATGGATGCAATCTCTACATATAATAAAAGAAAGAGTCTGTCTGTGTGTGTGCGTCTTTCATTCGCGCTGCACGTAAACTAATAGACCCACGGCTACGAAATTTGGTACATAGGTGCATCTAGACAAGAGCCAGTGCACCTCGAAGCAATTGTTTCAAAATTCGAATTATAATTTTTTTTTTTTTTTTTTTAATGTTTCGTGATGAAATCGCGTCATTTTGAGATATAATGGGCCATAAGGAAAGCCAGATTTTACTCTGCACACTCCATTTTCACATCATCATGAAACGTAGGCACTTAGATATTTTACGAACTTAAAATAAATTTCGTGTTTCAATAAATCAATTAAATATGAATTTATTTAACAAAATGAGCTTAACACCTTTTCAATGGGATTTTTTCTAAAAAAGTTTATTTTTAAAAATGTACAGTTATTTTTATTTATTTATTTATTTATTTTTGATTTTTTGGACACATTAAACTTTTATCCTTGTGACTGCTTATACAAAAAGAATTTTGGAAAAATGATAATATTTTGTATTAAAAAAAAATTTAAATGCAGCTTCCGAGTACACTTCTACATCTCACATCTTTAAAAATGTGATTTTGGCAACAATTTTCCTTTCTTATTGTTGTTGATAGATTTTTGATGAAATCGCATCATTTTGAATAGTTTCTTCTTTTAGAAATATGGGTTTGGCAACAACTTTTCATCGTGTTTCTTATGTCACTGTTTTTAGGAGATTAACATATTTCATTGTCATTTTTGTTTATATATATACATTTTTATTGATGTTTTTTATAAAATTGTTCTGCAGAGTAAAATTCTGCACGGAATTTTTTGTTTTTAGAGTTTCTTTCATGTTATTTTACTGTTTGTAAGATATTGAAAAGTTTTGCATGATTTTTTTCCTTCAACGGAAAGTTTTTTTTATTAGGATAATTAATATTTGTATTAAGGGATATAGCTTATTTCATTGTAATTTTTGGTGCTTTTTTGGTAGACGGTTGCACGGATTTTGGTAATTTTTCTTTTGGCGAGTAATAAGACTTATGGTAAACCCATTGCTAAATAAGTTATTTATGGTAACCGATACGTTGTTGTCTTTTATTTAAAAAATAACGTGTTTTATTATACATAAATTCCGTGTTTTAAATATCATTTATGGCTTCTAAATATTAAAAAACAATTTAATTTTGCATTTTTATTTGAAACAAAAATTTTGTTGTTTATAATATTTTATATAATTTTATGCTGTGGATGATGTAATCAATGACATCACCTTACTTAAAACGTAATTGGTTTTATTAATATCTATAAATTTAATCTAATGTTTTAAACATTATTTATGGCTGTTAAATATTAAAATACAATTTAATTTTGCATTTGTTTTAAAAATGATTTTATTATGAATGATTATTTAAATAATTTTAATTCTATGTGTAATGTAATCAGCTCCCTTATTGGTTACTGAATATTTGTGCATTACCGCGGCATTTTAAAATTTTATTATTCATCTCTTCGAATTCCTCAGATTTCAAATGGAATGGATATGTCCGTTTCGAAGATGACTGTTGTTATTGGCAATTACCAAGAATTATTGGTATCGGAATAAAAAAATTGCCCTTTGAGACCTTATTTTGGCCAACCTGGCTTTCCTAATCAAATATTTATTTATAAATTGTTAATAGCATCAGAGGAAATTTATTTTAAATTTTTGGAGAAAACCTCGCTAATTGCTTCTCCAATGAAGTGTGAGAGATGTGGATCACAGATGAAGATCGTTTTTTTCCTGGTACTTATCAGTATACGACAGGTAAAATACTTTAAAAAAATGTATGTACATAATTTTCTTTTACTTTTTAATTGTACACTTCAACTTTTATTAAAAAATTAATACAATATTTTCAAAAATTCTTGAGATTTTTATTGCTACATATGTTTTAATGTTAAATAATTAAATCCTATAAAACTTATTTTAAAGTATTTAAGTAATATTTTAATTCTTTTAAATGTTGGTATGATGTTTTTAATTCGATATTCAATTTAAGCAATATTTTAATTCAATTAAATGTTGGCACAATGTTTTAATAGCGGTGTTTTTATTCTATTATATGAAAGTAATAATTTAAACTTACTTTAGCTTTTTATACTCTTAGTAAATGTATTTATTTACATTTGCCAGCCATATTAAAAAACAACGTTTTTAACAAAAAATTAATCCATTATTTTTAACGATGTTTATTTTTTTAAAGTTTCTAATACTTTACTATATGCGTAAAATACGTAAAAACAGCATTTTTCAAGATGGCTGAGGAGTATATAAAAACCACACCAACAATTGCGCCAATGTAAATCGCCAAAAATTCGTGCAACCGTCTACCAAAGTAGCACTTAATTTTTTCTCTTGAAAATAAAAGATAAAATATCATTAATTATACTTTGCTTTTCAGATTTTTTTTTTTATTATTATTTTTTTTATTTTTTTTTATTATTTATTTTATTTATTATTATTATTATTATTATTATTATTATTTTATTATTATTATTATTATTATTCTTTTATGTTATTTATTGCTCATTTAACTATTTTTAAGATATTGAAAAGTTTTGAGGGATTTTTTTAGGAAACATAGTTCTTAACCCCTTAACTGCCGCGGGCGTATATATACGCCTTGCTCAGCCGATGTGTTAACTGCCCCAGATGCACAGCCGATGCGTTAACTTTGCGAATAATTTTAGGTGTAGCAGCGCAAAGCAAATGATAGCAGTTTGGAAGGACGTATATATACGCCTGGGGCAGTTAACGCATCGGCTGAGCAAGGCGTATATATACGCCCGCGGCAGTTAAGGGGTTAACCTCCTTTATACCATGAGTTCTTAAGATTTTGCAAAGGGAAGTTGGTTAATTTATTTATTAGGATAATTAATATTTGTATTAAGGGATATTGCTTATTTCATTGTAATTTTGTTATATGTAATAACTTTTTCTTATGAAATTGTTCTGCAGAGTAAAATTGTATGCAGTTTTTAAATTTAACGTTTGGTGTTCCCTTCAGCCATTTTTCCGGTACATTTAAAAGTCAGACGAAGGCTGGCAGCGAAGCTGCTAGTAACTAATATAATTCAGGTTTAACTTTGTGAACATGTCATAGAAAGAAGAGAAAATTTAGTGGAACAATATGTCTTTAGTAGCCAATCTAATGATTCATCAGCACCAGTGTTTAGCAGATGCTAGCTAAGCTTTATGATAATAGCCATTAATTCAAAGGTGCTCAGATATTACTAACAAAATGCTAAATTTTCCAATTAATTGAATATTTGAAGAAATGTGGAGAAATGGTAATAAATAAAGATAACATAGCAGAAGGTTTTCTTTGCAATGACAATGCCACAATCATTAGTCAAACGACAAAATCTGTAGTGGTTCTAAATCTAGAAAATATCCCAACCAAATAGTAAAGAAAGTGACAGAGAGGTTGTTGCAAATGAAAAAATTTGGAATGGCAATTTAGTGGGAATCCTCGATACAACAATTACAGAACTTGAATAATGGAACTTTGTAACTGAACAAGAATTTATGTTTATCTAAGAATTAAAGAGAAATATTACCACCAAAAAAATGAAGCAAATTAAAGAACTTACACCAATGTTTAATAAAGCAAACAGATAGGGGGGGTTACCTTTTATCTTACTATATTTAAAGCAATGATTTAATACGCAGAAAATTGCCTATTCCAGAATCGCTTAAGTGTCAGAGTCTGGATCTCAGATTTTATACTTTACAAAAACTATATTTTTATGATAAAATAAAACATTGTATTTATACACACCTGACGTTAATAGCCGATCATAAATCAACTGTAACATAGCAAACATGCATTCTTACCATAACAATATTAATGCTACTACCTGAGACCAACAGCAAAACTAATAAGTCACATGAACTGTGAAACAAAGGCCAATGCTGATTGGCTAAAAAGTGTCTGCATTGTGACAAATTAACCCAAAAATACCAATACTGCATGAGATTTCGAGGAATCTCAATACTGCCACGTAATACTGAAATATCAAGCAGGGTCTTATTGTACTTTTAAATACAACAAAATAAATTTAATAATTAATATACATAGTATTGTATGGATAAACTTGATAATATACCATACATTATACAAAACAAAATAAAATATGACTATTAACTGATTAAAAGTTGCTTGAATCTTTGTAAATACCATAAATGTCTACAACAGATTAAATAAATTAAGAAACAAAATTTAGCAAGAAACATCATGCTGAAAATCACTAGAGGCAAGAAAGCTGTTTGCACAATTTATGTTTTATTAATTCAATAAACTTCATTAATTTCTCCAAAACATTTTCTTTAATTAAAGGTTAAAAATTAAAAATTGGAAATTTGGTAATCTACTAAGAGATGTGATGAAAAACCAGCATCTAGCAGTTATATTAATCACGTTAAACTCATATATTGAAAACAGATTTAAACAGAATGCATATCATAAATTCTGATATAAATTGCAGAACCTTCAGATAATGACAGAACACTTATGTCACCACTGCACAATGAAAAGAAATATTATGGGGGTGGCAGAACCTACTGTAAGATTTTAGATAGTCTGAATATAAATTATTCTTAATATACAATATACACAGCACAATACGGAAAAAACTTTTGAAATACGATAATTTTAACCCCTCAAAATAAATCAAAATAATTCCTTCTAATATGAAGATAATGTATAGCAGCTTTTATAACATTTCCTTCAAAGATTACTAAAATAACCTGATTAAATTATTGCAGAAATATAAATATTAAGGTTATAGCATGATTTTGAAAACATATTTTCAGTTACACCAAATTACTAGCACAGAACTAAGACCAAGAAATTTTAAAAAGAAGAGAAAAAAATTAGACATTTTGACTATGGAAATGGCAAAGGGGGGAAAAAGTGTTGAGCAACATTTGAAATACCAACAAATTATTACCTTCTTACAAATGATATTAACTCCCAGCATCTCTAAAACTGAATCTACATAAGATGCACATGCAGCAACAGCAGTACTTCCTTCTGGATTTGATGAATTGTTGACAGATGAACAGTGAAGGCATCTGTTCACTTCATCTATTAACTGAACTAAATTTAATAAAGCTTGACTTGTGTTGAAATCCTTAGAAAATGAAAATGTAACTTGCTCTTTCACAGAAGTTAATCTAAACTTAATAATAAGAATGAGTAATTAAACAGAAGTTTTAACAGAATTAAGAGAAAACATATATACTGATTAAGTTAAAATTAAAACTAAACAGGCAAAAGAAGAGTATTATCATAAGATAGCTTCATCTTATGATGAAAGTGAAAATGTAACTCGTTTGTTGGCATGTTTTATTTGCGTATATTTGTGTTTATTGTTGGCAAGTTTTTTCACAGAAGTTAATCTAAACTTAATAATAAGAATGAGTAATTAAACAGAAGTGTTAACAGCATTAAAAGAAACATATAACATATATATTGATTAAGTTAAAATTAAAACTAAACAAGCAATAGAAGGGTATTATCAAAAGATAGCTTCATCTCCTCTTGACAATGTAAAAGTCTGAAGATAATAATCCTGCTTTTTTCATTTTAGTAATTTATACCACTATATTTCCATTTATTGTTTTTTTATTATTATTATTTTATTATGCAAGAATTCTTTTGACATAATTTTAAATTTTATTTCACAAAAACTGTTGACTCCACTTACAGTTTGTAGTACCAATAATTTGTTCAAAATATTTGAATTCTCTTACTCGTATTTTTTTGCCTGTTTACTTTTAATTTTAACTTAAATCAAAATTTGCAAATTATATCTCAGCAGCATTATGCACAGGAACTGTTTTTTTTTACGTCCTTATTATTCTCCCTAATTTAGATATATTTATATATATCTGTGTGTGTGTATAAGATAAAAAATAAGACAGCAAACTTTTAATCTTAACAGGCAATAGTCCCCTTATATTCTTCATTTTAATTTGTCCTTTTTTTAGCTTAAAAATAGTTACTGTTTATAATATATCAATCTAAAGTGCATGATTTCAAAACTAATCCGCTTCATATTATAAAAGTTTCTTTGGAATTAAATTTAATACTTGTGGGTTAGATACATTCTACTAAATTTATATTAAGAAATAATATAATCAATATTTCTTTAGCAATTAAATTATATATACAGTCAAAAGTCTTTAATCCGGATGTCCATAATTCGGAATGATCTATAATCTGGACATCAAAGCTACAAACTTTCTGCGCATGTGTAAACGCATGCACATAATACCTTTACGCATGCACAAAAAACGTTTACGAATGCACGTTTAATGTATAACGAATGGTATAAGCTAAGCTAAAATTATCTAATTATCTATTTCAGTTAATGTTGCAGATTGCGTTGCTCCTTAATCTTCTAATTGGATCCGGCTTGTTATTTTTTGCAGACTGTTAGAGCAATTGAACTTTCGATTATGTCAAAAAGAATTTCCGATTCTGGAGCTGCCGAAGGATCTACAAAGCAAAAGCATGTTTCAATGACCATTAAAAAAAAAGTGGAAAAAATGGATAAAGTCATATCCTTTGATTCTCTAATCATTCTGAAATACGTTTATCAATTTCACACTGCTCTGCGGGGTGGGGGGAGACGTCGCAGCGTGCAATGAACTGGAAGTTAATCTGTCAGCACTATCCTCATCTTCAGAGCAGATTTTTTTATTTTATTTGGCTTATAAATCCTTACTAAATGTAGTATTTCATCTCGATGTACTCGGTCTTTGATATGATTTAAATCAAATTCCTTGTCATTATAAATATCACAAATACACATCAAATAGTTTTCTGGTTGCAATTTTCTAATTTCGAATATGCGTAATGCATATTCGAATGCATGCACACGTTGAAAGAAATGTTTAATAAAGTAAACAAATAAATATTAAGCTTTTTTTTTTGTAAATTTTGATACCCTTTAGATCATAATTGCTCTTTATTTCATAAATTACGGTTTCATACTTTTAATTATATAATTTCTGCATGCCATCTTACCAGATTTAAATTGATGATGTATAATCCGGAATCGCCGAAGTCCCGACAAATCTGGATTAAAGACTTTTGACTGTATATATCTCTTTCAGGACAGGCATGTCACATATGCATCAGCCGTCAAAGTTCTTCCACTGCATGACAGGTCAAATATGAACTGCTGTTTAAATTGACTCTCAGGACGGGTGTACTATATACGAATTTTTAAACAGAACATTTAATTATTATTATAATTATTATTTGCCACTTGACACAGCCCTATGTTTGTTATGGTGAAATTTATCGATACTGGAGAATGTTGACCCTCATTTTGCTGCAGTGTTTTTTAGCATTTTGTTTCAGAATGAAAACAGAAATTGTGGGAATGAGTAATGTAATTAAACACAGGCAATTTATTACCTGCATCGGCTAATATAAACACATGGGGGTGCTCTCAATGCTTCTGAATACTTTTGGTTTTATTTTTGATAATATTCATTCTTCTCGGAGTTTGGCTAGCTCTTAGGCGAATATTTTGTGTACTGTTTAATTAATTTTTTTTATATTTCAAATGGCAAGGAAAACATAATGATCAAATTTTTAAATTATTTCTGACAATAACCTATTTTTTCTATTTACACCAAAAACTGGACCCTAAATTTAATTTATGAAATTTTTTCTCCAAAGTTAGGCTTAGCAGTGCAAACTGCCCACCCTCACAAGGCAATGTATCCTTTGTCCCGAAACAGCAATTGGGTGACTCAGGTGCCCATTGCAAACGAGTAATATATATGTATATACCATATGTGTGTATTAGATGAATATATGCAAAGCAAACTTCTAATTTTAATTGGTAATAACTCCTTTTATTCTCTGCTTTAATTTGGATATTTTCCCTTTTCTTCCTTTATATAATGTTGGATGATATAAACTTCAGAACTTAAAATCTGCAAACCAAAATCTTTCTCTCTCCTTTTGAATTAAATTTCCACATTGGATTACTACTTTGGTTATTTGTATTGGGTTAATGAAAAATGCGTATAAATCATAAATTCACCCACGTCAGCAAGTTTCTTCTTCATCCTTTTACTACACAATTACACATTCCATATTCCATGATTAAAAGTGTTTGTCTCTCTTCTTACCCACATTTTAAATTATTACAAAGAAAAGCAAGAAATTTATTTTCGAAAAGGAATTGTAATTGATTTCAATGTACCTCTTCCTGATCACGATATATTGAAGTTGACTGAATTCCTCTTCTTTCTGTGTTCTTTTTTACTATCTCTTTGTTTTTGGTTTTTCTTGTGATGGTTTATTTTATCTTTTCATCTACATTTTATAATTCTACATTTATAGGATCTTTTGAAATTTATTTATTTAAATTCTTGTTCTTTGTGAAAAATTAGCTCTAAATTTCTTTCTTTATTTTACTGCTGATAAATTTTCTGCAACATAATGCACGAAAATTCTTGGAATAACTACATTTTATATTTATAATTTTTTTTCCATTTATGTATGCATATATGTAATATTAGCACAAAATTTGAAAGCACTGAGATGTAAATGCACAGAAATGCTGATGGCGCATATGCTTTATGCTTAGAGCGTCCATCCATTTTGATGAAGAAAGAGTCAAGCCGAATTAAATTCCATATTTATTTAAATTCACATTTTGTGGCCACAATTCACTTGGCACTCCAATCGTTCCTATCTCAAGAACAATTTTGATACTATAGCAGCAGAAGCAAATTTAGATGATTGCAGCAGCATCTTAATAGGATAACAGCTTAAGCCAGGAGAGAGCGTGTTGCAGTACTTCAGGGTAAGAAAGGAGTTTCATTTTCAGTTCGAGTTAGTTTTGGTTTACAATTATTTTGATTGGGCAAGAGATATCTGCAGTAAGCATTCTGCAAGACGGCAGGATTAATTTGAATGACGCAGTATAGATTTATGGCACTATTTCTAAGACAGAGAAAGGAAGTCCCCAAAATAGATAAAACCAAAAGAGGTTATAGCCAATTAAAATTAGAAGTTTGCTTTCATATTTTTTTATCTTACACACACACACATATATACATATTAATATTAATCAAATGTAAGGACTTTTAAGAATCCTGCACCTAAGCTGCAATGATTTAATTAAACATAATTATGATTTAAGGGGAATACTGCTATTAAAATTCTTATATTTCAAATTAAATTAAGAAAGCTAATAAAGTAAAAGGATTACAATTTTAAGTGTAAATAAATCCAATTTACAAATTTGTTAATTTTAAGCAATATTTAAATAACTGTTTAAATTTTAAAACATTTAAGAAAAATTTTTACAAGTATTAAATTTATACTTAAAATTGTAATTATTATTAATTTAATCTAAAATATAAGAACTTTACTTGATATTCAAGAGCATTTTAATTTTATTAATAAAAATATATATGAATTAGTTAATTTAAAACTATGCTGAAAATCTTTAAAATAAGTTAAAATTTATTTTTTGATATCTCTCCTGAAATTCGTAACAGAGTAACAGTTACACATGCTTCTTTGGTTAAAAAAAAAATATCTTAAATCAAACTTTACCAAATGAGCACTAAACTGACAATTTACAAATATTTAATAAGATCTGTTTTGATATAGGGAGCTGGATCTGGACATTAACTGAATAGGATTCACATGCACTTCGAGAAATTTTTTGGGAAATATTTTGAGAAGCATTGTTGGAGAAATTCAAATATATGACATTATCAGAAAAACAATGCAGAAAGCTACCATACGTGTGGGTATTCGGACAGTATAAATTTTATAAGATCTCAAAGATTAAGAGGGGCTGGTCACCTAAATGGAATGCCCAAAAATAAAACTACTGAATAAATATATTATTCACGTACAAGTCAATAGGAACTTGAAAATGAGGGAGACCAAAACTCAGATGACTAGAGTGTCTGGAGAGAGACTTGTCTAACTTAAAGACCATTAATTGAAAGACTAAGGCCAAAAGTAGAACACCTGAGAAAGAGTGTCTGAGAAAAAGAACATCTAAAGAGTGCCAAAGCCTATAATGGGCTGACATTAGTAAAATAGAAAGTTGCTAGTGTTTCTCCTAAAACACTTATATTTTTTTGCCCCCATTACTTACAACTACATACAGAATTTTGATTATTAATACACTGAATTCTGTCAGTATTTGATTATAAACCTTAAAAAAAAAAGATACACAATAAATCTTCTGGAAATAAGATTCATTACACAATAAACAGACTGAATTCTCCCAAGATATAAAATTACTTTTGTGTGGGGGGGGATCATTTACTTTTTCTTATCAAACACAAATTTAAAACATTTAGTCTTTCTATATCTGCCTGGCTTCCAATGACATGCCAAAAACCTAACATCTTAGGATATTACGTTAATGGGCAAAGTGGACCATTATTCTACCAAAGAAAAGTGAAACGTAAATTACTTAGTTTAAAAAAGGATCAATTCAATAGAGATAATCATATATATTTACTGAACTGCAGAATGAATATTATGATTTTAAATAGGAGTGATACATTTCTGAGATAACAGTGCTTCAAAACACAAAGCACTGATATATCTGAGAACTGAGCAAGCAGTCAGCCACAATCAATATTAAGGTGCATCACCATTGAAAATTTTAAAAATGCTATCTATTATTAGCTGCATGAATCATATCAATAGATTGGCAGAAATTTCATAAATAAATTATCAGACACAGCAAAAATCTAAAACACTTTGCTATTTCTCCCTCCATGAGAAGCAAAGGGTATACACATCACATTTCATCACAAGGAGGAAAACCCATCTATGCAGTATGGTGAAACAGAAAAAACAATCTCAAGAGCACTTCTGGTAACATACTTGTTGGCAAACACTGCAAGAGAAAGCTTCATAAGATCATTTATTTGCTTTTAACAAACATCAATTTATAGATGCATTATAATGCTGTGAAGCCCTCCCTACAATCACCTATGATTGGAACCAACCAAGGAACTTTATTCTGGAACAGCCATCCCGCAAACCGGAACCAAGGCACTTTATTCACTGGGCTGCATGCATCCTTCTGAAGTGGCTGGAAACCGCTCACTCAAGTGCCAGAAAAGCAGGAACTAGAAGGGTTGAGTCAGAACGACGCGAGATACTTATAGCAGAAGTAGGAATGACATCATCTCACGGCAACCAATCAGCTATCGGCACGAATCGGCTTTTCAGATGACGTAACATCATGTTTCGTTTTTGCATCTCAATTAGGTTGAAACAGTCCGTTCTCAATGCAAACAGTGGCAGCAAGAAAAAGAAGTAGAAGTAACTACTATATTACATTAAAATAAGGACTAAACTAAATAAACATTTCAAGGAGGAGAGATGATGCAGTAAAAGGTTTAAAAATAAGCTATATTTTCCAACAAATGCCCCCCACATCATCATCTCCGACCTGAAATAAAAACTGAATGCCAGTATCTTTACAAAATTCAAAACAAGAATAAATGAATATCACAATTTCATTCAGAAATTTTTAAGAAAATTTTTCTATGGGAAAATCTTATCCCATTATTCAAAAAATTTTACCGTAGCAAGAAAGTCCAACATGTTACAGAACAATACAAAGACATATATATGATCACACACTCAATACTTTTACCCAGGGCCCTGGTCACTCATACAACATTCTACACTATACAGTTTTACATTTACCTAATATCCATCATAATATGACTTATAACATATTAGTTTCAAATAAACAAAACTTTTAATTTAAATACACACAAAAACAAATTTCATAGGAAAATTGTTCCGCAAAATCTTATCAGGTTATGCTTAGTCAGCGGTTTTGTCACAGGATCAGCCAGATTATCTTTACTTGGGACATATTTTAAATCAAAAATTTCCCCATTTAATAGATCACGAATGAAAAATAGTTTCACATCTATATGTTTTGTCCTTGAGTTTTCAATGGGTGATTTTGTAAAACATATAGCAGCCATGTTATCAGCAAACAATATTGGCCTCGAAACATAGTTACTTGCAATTTTAAACTGAATGCATTCATCCAAAATGTTTTTAAAACCAAACTAATTCTTTTGCTGATTCAGTCATGGAGATAAATTCAGCCTCCATAGTAGACAAACTCACTCCCCTTTCTTTAAATGTACGCCAAGATACAGGTGATTCTCCCAACAAAGCTATTTGTCCACCAATAGACACCATATCATCCCTGCTTGAAGCAAAATCCGAATCTGAATATATATTGAGCTTCAGTTCCTTGCATACCAGTTTAAGTTTGTGCTGTCTGGTATTGAAAACGTACCCTAAAAGTTTAAGTAATCCTTCCCAGTGAAACTTACCAGGATTACTTTGGAACTGAGGAAATAAATTAACAGCATAAGCTATATCCGGACGAGTACGATTGCAAAGAAACGAGAGACATTCCAAAACATTTCTATAAGTATAATTCATCATTTCAGTCGTTTCTTCTTGTGTACTGGGACTTTGAGACTTTGAGTATTTCACACCTTTAACTATTGGAAGGGAAGTAATTTGTATTTTAAAAGACTTAAATCGATCAACTATGTCTTCAGTATAATATAATTGCTGATGAATTAAAACACTATTGTTCTCATATTCAAACTCCACACCCAGAAGCTTTCTTGTTTTACCTAAAATTTTCAAATCAAAATGTGAACTCAGGACTTTTAATATCCTTTTGGCCTGAACTTCACTTTTCCCAAACACTACTATATCATCAACATAAACCAACAGAATGACAAAATCTTTAAAACAATAGACACAATTACACCAGTCAAACTTGATAAACCCTAGGTTACATAGTGTTCTATCCAACTCGTAGTACCATAATCGCCAACTCTGATGCAAACCATACAAGGCTCTATCTAAGTGACACACAAAAGTTTCTTTATCTCGCTCCACAAAACCCTGAGGTTGGGACATGTAAATTTCCTCTGATAAAGGAGCGTAGAGATAGGCACTTTTCACGTCACATTGTATATTTGCCCATCCAAGGTGTGCAACTAAAAGGGAGAAAAAGAGCCTTATTACTGAAAAGTTGACTACAGGAGAGTAGGTTTCATCATAGGTATCGTATTTAATTTGCCGATAACCCTGAGCCACTAAACGGGCTTTAAAACGAACAATGTTTCCAAATTCGTCACGTTTAATGTTGAAAATCCACCTGCAACCTAATGGAGTCTTGTCTTTAGGAAGTGGAACAAGATGCCATACCTTATGCTTTCGCATGTTGGCCATTTCCTCTTCCATTGCCTCTATCCATTTAAGCTTTTCTGCAGATTTCATTGCCTGGTTATAAGTGTTTGGAATTGAAACCTCTAGTCAGCTATCTCGGGTATACGACGTTGAAGGAGTACCAGTTGGGTCGATTTCACCACTATAAGTATTGCTTCCCTTGAAATCAAACAAGGTAGGATCATACTGAATATTATGTTCAGTGCAATACCTTTCTACATCATTTGGTGATCGTAGTCTTTGATTAGACCCCCTCTCAAAATAATACACATCCGTACGAGTTCCGTCTGGCCTTGGAACAGGTTTACGAAGCCAAGTTACTTGTCTCAATGTAGATTGAGTGTCAGTGCCAATTGTAGAAGGTACATTGGTATCAGTTCTTTCCTCTATTTCAGGAAAATAGCCAACTGGAGTATCATTAGATTGGAACTCTACCCTTTCTTCAGATTCCAAATCAGGAAGGGTGCCCAGTGCAGCTCCACTGCCACTTTTCTGCATTCCAATTGACTCTTTAAAAGTAGCATTTAGGATTTCTACTACCTTTTGCTCATTTTCCAACCAAATCTTGTACCCTTTTGTTCATACACTGTACCCAATCAATCGGCCCTTCGTTGCCTTTGGATCAAGTTTAGAATTTCTTTTAGCCTTTGGAATTCCCACATAGGCAATCGTTCCAAATGCCTTAAGATGACGTACTGATGGTTTCCGCTTAGTGTATAATTCGAATGGGGTTCTATCTTGGCCCTTATGACAGATTCTATTAAATGAATATGCAAAATACATTACTGCATCTGACCAAAATTCGGAACTCATTCCACTATCGTGTAAGATTGCACGCACATTATTGAGAGCTGTCTGATTAAATCTCTCACAAACTCCATTCTGTTCTGGAGTGTAGACATCTGTAAATTCGTGCTTTACACCATTTTTATTACAATATGACCTGAATTGATCATTATCATATTCTCGCCCATTGTCAGTCCTAAAGTATTTCAATCTAAGGTTCAAAGATCTTTCCGCACGTGCTATATGCCTTTCAAATACTTCAAACACCTGACTTTTCTCCACAATGGGGTACACTACCACGTAACGAGAATATTCGTCAATAAAGGAAACGAAATAACGTTCACCATTCCTACCTGGAATGTTAATAGGTCCCCATACATCAGAAAAAACCCTTTCAAGCGGTCTCTTTACTTGAATACCTTCTAAGGGTCTATAGGAGATTCGTCTTTGCTTATTGATTTAGCAATGTTCACAAAAGAAATTAGGTGAGTGTTTTAACACAGGAAGACCTCGAACTGAATGTCTCTTACTAGTCCTGACAATAGTATCATAATTTATATGACCAAACCGACCATGCCATAATTCACTATTATTATGCTGAACTGTGGATGCCTCAAATTTTACAGATTTGCCCCCCTTTTTGATTATTTTGGGGAACACATGATAGTTACTTCCTATCAACTTAGCCTTGTACAAAGTTGAATTTTCATCATCAGTAACTTTAATTTGCCCATTTTTACCATAAAATCTCGCTCCATTGATATCCACCCTAGGTCCAGATATTAAATTTCGTCTCAGTTCCGGTGAATATAACACATCTTTAAGCAAAATAACCGTATCCCCAAATTTCATTTTAACAGTACCCTTCCCATGAATTGGAAAAGTTACCCCATCAATAGCTACTAGCATATTCTCATTTTTCACAGGAGAAAAAGTATCAAACAATTCACGACTTTTACAAAAATGATGAGATGCAGCCGTATCAAAAATCCAACTATCATCATTTTCTTCCAAATTGTTAACATTGGCTTGAGCTATAAAATGGGACTGTGCATGGGAATTATTTTTACTTTTACTCAACTTGGGTTTATTTTTACACTTAGAAGATGTTTTATTACTACTAGATACAGCTGAGGAAACAGAAGAAGCAGGTGAGGGTGATCTGGAAAAGTTACCTCTCATTCTACAGTATTTTTGAATATGACCTGGACGGCCACATTTATAACACTTGAGCCCTTTAATCTGCTTAAATTTGGGTTCACAGTGAGTACTTTGAACTTCTATAGTCTTATTGGAGTTTTCCCTATCTATCTCTCTTAAATTAAGACGCATTTCCTCTGCTAGAATTTCAAGTTCAACATTTTTAAAAATGAACTTTTCATCTGGCCACCTCAAAATATTCTGAACTACTTGATCAAATTTATCTGGAAGGAACCTAAGAAACTGGAAACATATATATACGTCTCTTACAGCCTGATTAATATCAGCTAACTGTTCAGTTACGCATTTTAATCTAGAAGAAAAGAAACTAATACTTTCATTTGGCTTAATTTTGCAATTTAAGAACTCTGAAAACAGGGACGTACGTCTTGACCGATAATCTGGCTGGAAGTATTTGGCAAGCGTATTCCATGCCACTACCGGGTCATCAATTTCACATATCAAATTTCTATATTCAGGGCTTACATTCATATAAATTAACGATAATGCCAATCGACTTCTATTTTGATAGTCGGCAATAATTTCTTTTGCAATACCCTTAACATCATTTAAATCAGGACATTTTTCAATACCCTTAACCAAAAGCCATGCATTTTTTTCATTCAAGACAAACTTCATATCTTTGGACCATGTAAAGTAATTACATGCCTCAAGTTTAGCAATATTATGCATGACACTAACACTAGCCATATTTGAATTTTAACAAAAACCGCCCCCAATCTCTTGAGTCCTAAATTAACTTTAAATTTCAAAAGTCTGCACTAAAAATAACTCAGGAGCTGGTGGCCCATAACCAAAATGATGCTAAAGCAAAGTTTAAAGTTTAAAGAAATTAAACATTTAGCAGTAATAGCAATAAAAGCTCCCTGAGATATGTTGTGCAGACATTGAAGACAATAAAAGATTTTGAACTTAACCAATTTATTAACAATATAATAAAGAATAAAAACACAGAAAATAAATGTCAACAATATCAGAGTCTTAGGAAAAATATAATATAACCATCATTCATCAAATAATATTTTTACCTGGTCTCCAAAACACTGGCATTCTATACAAACAAAAATGTCCTAAACAGTAAATATGCGGCCTAAAAATAAAGCTGGCTACACATTCAATAAGTTCATGATTAATGGTCAAGAAAAACACCTGAAATTTAAATCAAGTTCTTGAAAACACTTAAACCGGCCTAACTCTGTTTACACAAGGAATCGGCGCTCAAGTATTTTTAATTGCCGCCTTTATTGAAGAACATGGATGCCGCCCACGGCAGTCACTCACATGGTAGCCTCTGGAACCAAGGAACTTTATTCTGGAACAGCCATCCCGCAAACCGGAACCAACCAAGGAACTTTATTCTGGAACAGCCATCCTGCAAACCGGAAACAAGGCACTTTATTGACTGGGCTGCATGCATCCTTCTGAAAGGGCTGGAAACCGCTCACTCAAGTGCCAGGAAAGCAGGAACTAGAAGGGTTGAGCCAGAGCGACGCGAGATACTTATAGCAGAAGTAGGAATGATGTCATCTCACGGCAACCAATCGGCTATCGGCACGAATCGGCTTTTCAGATGACGTAACATCATGTTTCGTTTTTGCATCTGAATTAGGTTGAAACAGTCTGTTCTCAATGCAAACAGTGGCAGTAAGAAAAAGAAGTAGAAGTAACTACTATATTACATTAAAATAAGGACTAAACTAAATAAACATTTCAAGGAGGAGAGATGATGCAGTAAAAGGTTTAAAAATAAGCTATATTTTCCAACAGAAGTCACTGGTGGTCATTTTAGACAGAGTTAAACATATTAAATTTTAATTATAGAAACATATATGGGAATTTACACAAGTTAGAAAATGCATTATATTTAACAAGAAACATGATTTGAACTTACTTTGACAATAATCTGCTGTGATCTACGCAGTTATTCTGTATCATACCACTGACATATAATTCACAATCATTAATAAAACTGTGAAGTTTTTTATGAAGTCCTTTAGCTCCAGCTAACGTTTCAGCATTGTAAGAAATATCTAGAAAAATTATAATTTTTATTCCTTTTTAAAGTACTATTATACAATTACAGAAAATTAGTTTTAGCAGCAACGGTTTTTCATAAAAGTATTTTAAAATGTTTCTATACTATTATTTATGCATACTTAAGTACTGAGCTTTTTAATTCTCAGTCTTCAAAGCTTATTAACATACAAGGATAAGATGAAAGTTCTCAGTTTGACCCAGAGATGGCACTCCAATCAACAAAAATTTGTTTCCTGCCTGGGTGCGTGTCATTAGTTCATATGATCAGTTTCAACTTGTTCTCTCACATAGTTTGGGTTGGAGTTGACTTTAGGGTACCCCTTGTATTATCGTGAAGTTGTTGTTTCATTTATCACCAAGTTGTTGTTTCATTTATGGTAACCTGAGTAGTTGAATGTTATGGAAACCCTATTATGAAGTAACCGTTTGCATTATTCTGGGAAATTTTGAATTATGGGATGTTTTGTAAGGGCTTTCGCAGTGTGTGTGTTTAAGAAATACATTGCTTGTTTCATTGTTTAGATGGTAGAATGGCTGAATATAGTAAGATTAATTTGAAGTTTCTGTACGATTGGGAGCGAAAGGGGGGAAGGGCATTAATTGACTCCGGTGTAAATGAAGGTTTACTTAGTAGCCATTTTCGGGACAGTCTGGAATACATAGGATATTTTTTACTCTGATTTTTGTGAATTTATGTGACGCCGCCGATATACGGATTCTAGTCCAGATAATTTTAGGAAGTTTTTGGATGCTGTTAAGGAATTTTGTTTGCCACAGAGGTAAGTGGATATTTTGCTTTGTGTAATGCTTAAATGCATAATGTTAATGCATAATCCTTTTTTATGTTATTTTATTGTTTGGTTTAAAATGTAGTTTATTGAGATTATGTATTTTTTGTTTGCCTCCTACTGTAGAATTGGGTGCTTCTTTGACTTTTTAAGTGAAAATATATCGATGTGTACATGGAGAAACTCAAGGGAGTGCGCAAAGCCTAGTTTGTGCACTTCTCTGATGTTTTTTGAAGTGAAAATAGGTCGATATGTACATGGATAAAGTCAAGGGCATGCACAATGCCATTTTTGTGCAACTCTGGGATGTTTTTTTAAGTGAAAATAGGTCAATATGTATATGGATACCGAGTTTGTGCAGTTCTTTGTCTTGTTATTTTGGCTTTGTGTAGTGGCGAAAAAATCGCCGCTACGCAAGCCAAAATAACAAGACAAAGAATTGCACAAATTCGGTATCCATGTACCGCCAAAAATCACCAAGCTTTGCCAAGGGGTACTCTAAAATATACTTTTACTGTAGTTTGTTTACACGAATTTTTGCAGTACACATCTTGCATGTCATTTGTTAAAATGGATAAACTGATTTTGTGCAGTGACTTGTCACCATGAATGAGACACGGGTCCACCATGGCACGCTAGAAACGAAACAGCAGTCCAAGCAATAAGTGGAAGCTGGCGGTGCGAAAGGGATCCTGTTAATTTATTACCTTGAAAAGGCAGAACAATTACAGGTGAATATTACTCCAACCCTCTTGACCAGCTGGATGCCAAAATTTGCGAGAAGAGGCCCTCCTTAAAGATAAGAAAAAAATCATCTTTCACCAGGGCAATGCACTTCTGCATAAGGGTACGTTGGTGATGGGAAAACTGCTGGATTTGGGGTACGATTTGTTCGGCTATCTCCCCTTTATTTTCCTGATCTGGCACCCTCAAACTTCCACCTATTCCCAAACTTTGAAATTTGTTTCTGGGAAGTGCTTTGCATCTAATGAAGAAGTTGGAAGGGTCATAGATGAATATTTTCACAACTTTCCAAACTCTCATTTCTGGGAAGGAATACTGATGTTGGAGAAATGCTGCACCAAATGTGTTGAAGTCAAGGGAGATAGATTATGCAGAAAAATAAAATCTTTTCTTAATGGAAAGTCACAGTTTTCATTGTCAGGCTGAGAACTTTTCACCTTACCCTCATATATATACACATGTACAGAAAGAAGAAGACAGTAAAAGTTCTGCTTTAAAAATATGACATTTAAAAACAAAACTTACTTTTTCTGTACAAGGACTGAAGACAGAGAATTCGAAAATCATTTACAGAATTTTCCTTTAAATAATCTTTAATTGATATTGTGTTCTTTAGAGACTTTGACATTTTTTCACTGTCATCTATTTGTAGAAGACCTGAAACCATTTCATGATATTAAATGAAATATTTCAATACATGAACCATATGAATTATAAAAGCATGATACTTAATAGTTAAATGCTTAAAAATAAGAAAACAAATAATTAGAACTTTGACTGAAAAGGGAGTTTTGAAACCTACTATAGGTTCATAGTCTGAATAATACCACTACAAGTTTAAATGCACTCCAATGATTTAACAATGCCAAAGATAAAATCTAAAACATTTCAGTCAGAAAGTCTTTTTTTTTTAATTCTTTAGAATTATCAAAAATTTGGTTTAAAATACAGTAAATTACAGATTTTAAAGCCATTTTTAAATATATTTCCACATATTCTCTTTAATAATGAAAACATAAAATGATAACATCTATCCATATTTTAAATGAATACTTATCAATGTCAGCTTATGCTCATATACAAACCACTTGGACAACAACAAATACAACTTACAATGAACAAAAACCTTTTGATATTTCCCAATAATTTAAGCCATACAACATAATAAAATAAGTGGATTTATGCATAGTTTTTTTTATCATTTTTACAAACCTAAACTATCAAAATTTTGTGAATTTTGTGTATCTGCAATACTTTTGCTTTTGCGGAAAGTTTTGCTTAAAGAGAGAAGTATACTATAAGTTTCAAGATAAATTAGTAAGATTACAGAGGAATGAATTTAAATAGTTGAACTTGCAAATTCCAGCTTTTACTTCTGTATCTCCAGAATCACAAGTTTTCAAATTTTATAAACTTAGTAATTAATTATTAACTTTACTAAATTAATTATTTATCTGACATATAAGTCTCCTGTCAGAACTGAAAAAAAGGAGGATTTTTTCATTTTCTTTCTTTTAAATCTTCAGTTATGTTTGGCTAGGTTTTTTAAATATGGTAGAGGATATGAGGGCTATGAGGGAGGAAACTGGTTTTCTACGGGAAACTGGTTTGTATCATGTTACACAGAAAACCATGAAAAATGCAGACAGCCCATTTGCCTATCAAATTCAGGACAAGGTCTCAACATTCAGCAGTCTTAACCACTTTGCCACTGGTATGGCCTTAAGCCTTTACTTAACCCTTTGATGGTTATGAATGAGTTCAGCTCGCAATCGAATCGTGCTTCATAATGCGTGCAAACGAATTCTGCTCGGGAACAAGATTTCGACCGAAATGGTTAGAAACGAGCACTATTCGCTTAGTTAAATTTTCTCCCATTGCGCATTGAGGAGCTGAGCTTGTTCGCAATTATTATTCTGCATTGATTATGTTACAAAGGAATACTACTCGTGAAATTTAGTTAGTTTTACTGTCTACAGATGGCAGTACGGGTTCCATGAATTTCTTTTCATAATGAACGGGGATTTTTTTTTTTAAACCTTGTTTTTTTATGCGTATTTTGGCACGTTTTTTAGGGTGTTTGTAAAGTAAAATGGCTCAAAAGTGAAAGTTAGATAATTATGATGGTGATTATGATTGTGATACAGAAAACTTATCAAGACTTTGTTCACAGTATATTAGGCTCAGAAGACGATTCAAGCCATGAGGAAGATTTTCGTGTTCCACAGTGGTGTAGAATTGATTCAAGTTCTCACGCTCCTAGCCAATTTAGTTTACTGGTGATGTGGGCATGAAAGCTTGTATGACAAATATTTCTGATCCACTAGAGTACTTAGAACTGTTTTTCGGTAATTACTGTATTTAAATGCTTCATAAAGTTTTACATTAGTTGCATATATTCAGTACTTTCAATTTATTATTTTTCTTATAATTAACTATTATTATTTATATAATTGATTATAATCATTTATAATTTACCATTTAATAATTATCATTTATTAATTATTTTAAAGTACATAAAAACTGTTATTTATGTACTACAAATACTTTAAGAAATTTTTAAAACGTGCGAGGCAAGCTATCTACGGCATCGCCAGAGAAGGGTGACATTTTCGGAAAAACGGCAGGGGAAAACAGCTGCCACTTTCGACTACTGTTTACTCATAATACTGCGAGAATTAAGTAAACAAAAGCTGCTTATTTTCCTAACTGTGAAAGGGTTAATAACAGGGTGTTGTCTTACGGTATGCGGCACAAGTAAAATCTTTTATCACACTGCATTGCCTTGAATCATGGATTTTATTTAGAATTATATACTTTAAAACAAAACAAACTGCCTGTTATCCTATCAATTTTCTGTCTCTGTATGTTGTCAAATATTGACTTCATTAACAAAATAAGACATTTTACTAGGTCAAAGGGAAAAAGTTTCCCTCCTGTCTTGCTGTAATGAGATAGAGCTGCCCATTTTTTCCCTATCTTCATGCTGCATGCTTATCACATCAGTGGAAAGTGATGCATTAATGCATTTAATTTGCTGGAATTTATCATTACTCTTTAGGTATTACTAATACTTAAAGGTGAGTTTACAGCTTCAAAGTTTACATTGTATTGCACATTTAAGTTTAAAGTTGTTTAGTTTTGTTTAAAATCTTTTAAAATTTAAAACTGGCTTATTTTAAAAATGTTTACTGTTATTTATCATGTTTTCCCTAAGTTTCATATGATAATGAAGCTTTTTTTTTTCCCCTCTTGATTTGAATCATGACAGACTGAAAATGAAATAGAACGGCTTTTAAAGGATTTAATTCAACCGATGTTTAAATTTTGATCATCTTATGAAAAACAAAGAAACTTAATGGGTATGCGCAGTGATAAAGTAAAAAAACAAAACACACACAAATTACATGAGGCAAGCAAACTAGCTAATCAATAGTTTATATTAATGAAAAGTTTCAGTTTTACGTTAGGAACTTAACAATTTCTGTGTGTAATTAATATCTGTCTTAAGACATGGTATGTTTCACTTTGATCAAGGCCTGATTTCAGCCGATGTCTAATTTTGATACTTCTGAATTTTTTTGTGCAAAAGTGTAATTCTAGCCAGAATGCAATGCAGCTTAATTATGACAGACTCCACTGTACAACTGAACTGTAGCATTAACAGAAAAGTTTAATGTTATATTTTATTCAGCAGTTAGTAAAACTGATATTGATACTAGATACAGAACGAAGGCTATTTAATAATTATCATTTATTAATTATTTTAAAGTACATAAAAACTGTTATTTATGTACTACAAATACTTTAAGAAATTTTTAAAACGTGCGAGGCAAGCTATCTACGGCATCGCCAGAGAAGGGTGACATTTTCGGAAAAACGGCAGGGGAAAACAGCTGCCACTTTCGACTACTGTTTACTCATAATACTGCGAGAATTTTCAGGGAATAGCAAAATGAGCAGAAAAATTTCAGCAACTAATTCAAAATTCGACTAAAACTTATTTTAAATTTTAACTTCAAAATTCAACTTGAGCAAGAAAACCCTCTCTGTCAAAATCAGAAAGAGGAGTTTTATGAGCTAAATTAATTTCACCAAAATATATTTAAGCAGATCAAAAGCCAACATAAAAACTCGCATATGTCTCTGTTTAATGAATACTTATAGTGTACCCTACACAAAGTAATGAGACACTTAAACTGAGCAGTTAGGTTATTCATAATGCATGAGAAGCAAGTGTCTGGCTATTTGGGAATAAAAAAAAAGAGAGAAAGAGTGAAAGAAAACCTAGCTTTTATGCTTAGTATCATATGTTATTATAGTGAACGTTCATGTGAAGTTTCATAATGAACTTTCTTTAAATAATGAACCTTTCATTTCTTTAATTATTTCACTTAGTATGTTACAAAATGACTTTCATGTGTGTCACTGATGATTCACAGCAGCCCTACTTTTCAGAACTGTGTGCATTAAATGTGATCCACAGGCTTTGTACTGTTTGAAGCTGTGGAGTCACTGGTGCTTCATAAACACACATGTTTTTAAAGTTAAAATTACTTCTGTGACCTCAGAAAGTTGCTCCGTATTCTTGGTTTTCAACTTCTGGAAGCTTTTTTCCATAAATTATTATATCATTTTAATATATATTTTCCTGCAATAACTTTTAAATAATTATTGTTAAGTGTGGAAGTAAGATACAAAGCTGTAAATAAAGAGGATTGTGTTGGTTAATGATAGAGTACAAGACTAGTGCCCATTTTAACCCATTATCCGCTGGTGTTGCGTTGACGCAACAGTCAAAATAAATGCGTATATAAAAATAACTACCTATGATATTTTATACCAGCAGATGATTTTGTGTAGGGAATATTATGAAGATTATTTCTGTAAAAAAATATTTGCCTTCAACAATCACTTTGTTTATAATAATTAATCTCATACTTTAAGCAAAATTTTCGACCTGGTATTTTTGCTGAAAATATTTAACGAAAGAATTGCCGTCTTTATGAGTGATCTATTTTTAGTCAAGGTAACCATTTATCAGAACATTACATCAGTCAGATGTTTATATTTGTGTTGGGAAGGAAAGAAAAACAGGTGTTGCGTTGACACAACGTCAGCAGGAAACGGGTAGTCAATCTCCTTTTGCACTCATTCCTTTCGATGTTCTGTTTCATGTTCTGGTTGTTTAAAAATGCCTAGAACGAGGTATCTTACATTAGAAGAAGCCCTTCAAAGATTTTTTGATGAAGAAACAGATGATGATAATGTTAATAATGACCAGAATGAAACTGATGTTGTTGTTGTTCTCCCAGAAATTGCAGAGGCTAGTGGCGAAGAAGAAAGGAATGGCAATGTTTTAAATAATGATAATGATATTTTACCAAATGATACTGCTGGGGAAGTTTAATGTCATGTAAGAAGTAAGTTTCAGCCTTCTAAAAGCAGTTATAGTCATACTAAAAAGTTTAAAAAGCAGAAGACTGAAATCTTGACGTGGATAAAAAAGGAACTGTTAGTTATGTCTCAGGAAGAACATGAAGAAAGAGATAGAAGAGAAATTAAAAGACAAAACACAAGGTATAACTAGTGCACAGATTTTTGATTTTCTTTTTGGTTTAGACATTTACTCTCTACTCTCTTCTCGTTGAACAAACAAATATATACGCTCAGCAAAAAAAAAAAAAAAAAGCTCAGAATTTATTGCATCTGAAGCCTATATGAGAAGATTTATCAGAATATTATTGCTTACAGGATATCATTCTTTACCTCAAGAAAAAATGTATTGGTCTTTTGATAAGACATTTCTGTTCCTGTTGTAAGAGAATTGATATCACGTTTGTAGTACAGGAATATGAAGCAGAATTTGCATTTGACAATAGTCAAATTAACAATACTGATAAATTACATGAGGTGAGACCGTATCTAAACTTACTCAATATCACGACTTTCTACCACTGGGAACAAAAAGTGTCTTTTAGATTTCACACGTGAGTTTGCATTATTCTTTTTGCAAACTCCTACTGAGAGTTTAGAATTAGCCAGAAATAGATCTGCAACAGGAAAACCTAGTAAATTCAGCATTAAAAAACCATTGCATGGAGATGGTAGACTTTATATCGTAAAGTCCGATGATAACAAAAGACTTCGTTGTAAAGAGTGTCATAGCCAGACTGTTTATAGATGCAAAGTATGTAATGTAGCTTTACATCATGATTGTAGGAGCTTTTCATGCTTGAACCTTTATTATATTAAATATTAAATTAATATTAGAATATTAAATTAATTACAAGTAAAGTGATTTGTAGATTTATAAAACGTTATACAGCTAAAAAGTAATCCTGCGCCCCACTCAAAAGAAACGTCACACGAGTGCAATCCTACTCACTAAACATCTGTAGTCTTATTCCGCTGATGTTGCGCGAACGCAACACTCGCGTTTTCCACAGGTAAGAGCATTTATTTTTTTTTATTTTCAATGTAAATTTATGTTATAAATGCTTAATTTAATATTTGTTATTATTTTCATGAGAAAAGAAACATTCCTTGTAGTTTTGGCGGTTAATGGGTTAAGATGCTTGTAACATACTACTTGTCTAATTTTACTAATTTTTACTATCAAGACAATGAACTCTTGTATTACTTTAAGGTGAATTAAATTGTAATCTATTTATTATTATTTAATTATCCATTTATTTATACATGTATATTCATATTAGGTACTGAACTAATTTTTAGGATAAATTAGACAGGAAAACACTAGAATTAAAAAATGGCCCGATACAGTATTTACCAGATTTTGCTGTGGCAGTCAACATGGTAATTGTTTCAAATTTATCTTATTATTAATTTACTCTCTTTCATTTGATTTTTATATTTCAATTCATTATTTACCTCATTATTATTAACTTAATTTATTAATATTTTTATCCTTTAGATTTCAATTAATTATTAATTGCGGTACTTTTCCGTTTTGCCAGCGTAAACGATAAAGTCGCCAATAATGGTTTAACTGATGCCAGACGGAATATCTTAGCTGGTAACCTTTTACGCCTCAGTTTCAAAACAAGTTGAAGCCATTTCTTATCAGATTGTTTCTTTCAATACTGGCATACAATAATATAGAATTTTTACACGATATTTAAATTTTATCCCCTAAGACAATTCACGGTAATAAGTCAATTAGTTCTAAGTCAATTAGGTTCTAAGTCAATTAGGTTCTAAGTCAATTAGAACGCAATTACACCGCTCATCCGAAGGCGAAATCAAGTGTTAAATTCATCAATTCTAATGAGAATGCACTAGCGAGGTAAAGCACTGCGGTTTTACATAATTTCTGAGTAAGCTATTCGTACGAATTGAAATAATTCTTGCATTTAAACTTGTGTTCCAAATTAAGATTTAACTTGAAATTAATGTAGATAATTACTGAGCGAATTAGATTTTAGTAGCGTAGTTTACGTGAGATGAGATCACTTGGGGTCACATGATACGAACCGGCGAATCAGGATATTGAACCATGAAATCATAGTAAATTCTTAAATTAATGTCTTTTTACAAATTTATTGTCTTTTTACAAAATTTTAAACCATATTAAAATGTTTATGCCTTCAAAATAAAAAAAAAATTCTTAGAATTAACATTTTTTATGTGTATATTGTATGTTGTCGCCAACAAAGTCTGCTTGGCGAGATTTGCGCCGGCGAAACGGAAAAGTACCTTAATTGCTTTACCTAATATTTTATTTAATATTTTTCCCCACGGAAAAGTATTAAATAAAATATTTATAATATTTGTTGTTGGTATTCTATAGAGATATAACATTTTTAATTTTAGAAATTAGGTCTTGGCTCTAATATTAGAAGTTTAGAGATCTTCACACATGAGCAATAAAGCACAGATATTCAGTAAAATAAGCAAATATTTGTGAAACTTTATAAAGATGTGATAAAAAGGCAATAAAATACCAAATTGATTTATAAATTCCATACATGTCTTCATAAAACAAGAGCTGCCTTTAGAATACTGACCAGTCTGCTAATTACACAAATAGACAAAATTGCCTAATTTTAATAAATATGAGCAGAAAATGTAGGCACAATTTAGCATGGCTAATTCTTATTGCTTAGAATGATTGGTACTACATTTTGAGGACCGTAAAAAATTGCAACGAAAATGTATGCGCAAAGGTGCCAAATCTAGCAAACGCGCCCATTTCACAGCGCGCCAAATCTAGCTATGTGCTGATTTCAGATTGCGTAAGTTTACATAGTTCTATATTTCTCAATATGTCATTGAAATACTAGTTTAACTTTTAAATCCTTTTTTAATATCCTAGGGATTTAACAATTTGGGAATTGCATATGACGAAAAGTCGGCAATAGAATTTTGGGTAAAGTACAGAATCCCCCACTGTTTGACGCGTTTTTAAGAACTGCACATACTCGGTATCCATGTGCACATCGACCTTTTTTCACTTAAAAAAAAAAAAAATCCCAGAATTGCACAAAAATGGCACTGCGCACACCCTTGGCTTTATCTATGTACCCATCGACCTAATTTCACTTAAAAAGTAAAAGAAAACTTACAAAAATCTAATTGTTTTTACCCTTGTAAAACGCGGCAAACAAATAAGTGAGTGATTCTGCACTTTACCGAGAATATTTTCAAAGAAAAGGCATCATTCATGTGGGAATCATGCCTCAACGAAGCACCAGATGTCGCTATCTATCACTACTCTGTAGGAACTCTCCAGGTTCCAGGATCTTCAGTTGGTTCGAGAAGTCCAAGAGAAGCGGTCTGACAGAACGCTCGCGAAGGAGCTACAACTAGACGCTTACTGGTCGTGTGTAGGCAATTGGACTTGGAACTTATCTAAAGTGACTGCACGTAAGTGTCAGCTGTGACTTTTACATCTCCATAGTGGAACCAGTGTGATTACTCTCCTAAACATATTTAATCCCTTTGTACATACTCATTCCGTTTATCTTTACTTCTATAATTCAGGAATAAAACCTGATACTTTGAATCATGAGTGTGATCTCTGTTTGATGATAAGACGTCACCCTCACAACTATGGGGGCTCCAAGCCGGCAAACTTCGAAAAAGGCACTGTGAAAACTTTTCCCTCTTTAAGATAGTGATACTTGTTTCATTTTAAAATGAGTTTCTTAAATAATTCAAACAAGAGTGATTTAAAATTAATTGCCGAAAAAATTGGAGAGAATGTTCCAGAAAATGCTAAAAAAGCTGACATTAGAAAAATTATAGAAAATTCTGATGTCTTCAAAACGAATACTGAATTTGTTCGTGGCATCGTCAAATTGATCGTCGAGGATCGGACACCTAAGACAAGTAATGAACACTATCTGTTAGAAATCGAACGTCTTAAATTAGCCCAAATTGAGAAGCAAATTGAGCTAGGAAATTTAAAATCACAATCATTATCGGGTGATAGAAGAAACGGACAGACTAGTGTTGAAAATTTACTGAAAAGCGTTAAAACGCTTACAATCTCTGTTCCTGAGCGGCCAGAGGCATTGCATTTGTTTTTCATTACTTTGGAAAAAGGTTTTGCCACCAAAGAAGTTCCCAAAGACTTACAAGCTGAGATACTAATTAATTTGCTAGGGGTTAAAGCAAATAATGTTTTAACGTATGCAACTGAAGAAGAATTGTCGAATTACGAAAAACTAAAAGAGTTGTTTTTAGTTTAATTTCAGCCGACACCTAGAGAGATTCTCAACACCTTTAAGCATGCTCAACGCGCAGCAAACGAATCGCATGCTCAATTTGCTTCGCAATTGACCGCAACATTTGAATACTACTGTCAGGTTAGGGAGACACAAAAGGATTTTAAAAAGTTATTTGATTTAATTTTTGCAGACAAATTGTATGAAACTTTGGATTTCAAAATGAAAGAATACATAGGTGTTCGTGAGGGCAGAACATGGTTTAATCCAACACAGTTAGGGCGAGAATGTGATTTATATTTTTCATCCCGAGGAAAATCATTGTCTGAAATACATAAGCCTAAAGTTCAGTCTAATGAATCGAAAGTACCAAGTGTTCAAAACCAAAGTATTAAGAATGACTCATTCCATCGTAGCAAACCTAAAAATAAACCGGATGTCATTTCGTCGACGCCAGAGAGATCATGTTACGTCTGCGGGGGAAGAGGTGAAAATTTTCGTTTCGCTAAGGATTGCGTAAAACGTAAACAAAGCGAATCACATAAGGAAACAGAAAGAAAAAACAAAACAAGTGAATAACATCAGTTTTATTCACGAGTTGCAATATGCTGATATTTTCGTAGAAAATAAAAAAATAAAAGCACTTATCGATTCAGGCGTTGAAGTTCCGGTCATAAATTCATCATTCATTCAAATAAAGACACCACTGGATGGTAAAATAATATTTAGCTCATGTTTTGATGAAATAAAAGAGGCAGATGTCGCTAGAGCAGGATTATCTTTAAATAGCAATTCACCAAGGTTAGAAATCATTGTTGCAGCCGTAAATAAATTATCTGTTCCTTTAATTTTAACACCAAACATTTATTCTCAACTTCTAAAAGTAAGTCGGGAAGACAAAAATGAAACATCTAATCCTGATACCGAAAATGATTTTAAAAGTGAATCATCATTACAAGAGTGTTTTTTATTAAATTTTGCAAATGTGATTGACGAATGTGATGTGGATTTCTTGTATGTTACTGATGTGAACATTTGTAAGGATCTATCATTATTGATTCGTAATTGATTCGATCCAAATAAAACTAAGGACACAAATTTAAAAATGAATATTGTGTTAAAAGATGATATTCCAGTATTGCAACGGTCTTGGAGATTACCGTTCGCTGAGCAAAAAATTGTTGATAAACAGATAGACGAGTGGTTGCAAAAGGGGATAATTAAACCATCTTGTTCCGAATACGCATCTCCAATTCTGTTATGTAAGAAACGTGATAAAACGTATAAAAACGTGATAAAATAGATTATGCGTAGACTTCAGACAGTTAAATAAAAAAGTAGTGAAAGATTCTTTCCCTATGGCCCAGGTAGAGGAAGTACTTGATCATTTGGGGGGAAGCGAAAGTTTTTTCAACTTTGGATTTGAAAAATGGCTTTTTCTACGTTCCAGTCAATGAAAGATGTACCAAATATTTAGCATTCATTTGTCATGCAAGTTTATTTGAATTTTTAAGAGCACCGTTTGGTTTGACCACCAGTCCTAGTGTATTTTTAAGATTTATCTATAATGTATTCAGGGAATTAATAAGGGATAATACAGTTGTAATTTACATGGATGATTTTATCATACCTTCCCGTGATGAAAATGAGGGATTAGAAAAACTTAAACGAGTTTTAAAAGTAGCTTCAGAAATTAGACTACAAATTAATTTTTAAAAATGTCAATTCCTTAAAAGAAAAATTGAATTTCTCGGTTATTTAATTGAAGAAGGTACAATTCGTCTATCTCCAAATAAGACCCTTGCAGTTAAAAATTTTCCTCAACCTAAGAACGCTAAGCAATTGCAACGCCTCCTAGGTCTCGCAGGCTATTTTAGAAAATTTGTACCTGGTTATTCGAAAATAGCCAAACCATTGAGTGATATGCTTTGCTATGGTGTAGAATTTGAATTTGGGCCAAGACAGAAGCAGGCATTTGACCACCTTAAAGAACTTTTGAGCAAAAGTCCTGTACTTAACATCTTTCAGCAGGGAAAAACTTTGGAATTACACACGGATGCTAGTCGTCATGGTTTCGGTGCAGTTTTGCTTCAACGCTCAGATGATGGACAGCTGCATCCTATCCATTACATAAGCAAGAAAACATCACCTCAACAAGAAAAAATGTCAAGTTATGAACTTGAAGTGCTAGCGATCGTTGAAGCCTTGAAAAAATTTCGAAGTTATCTCTTAGGCACAAAAATCAAAATAGTCACAGACTGCGATGCATTTCAGAAGACAATTCAGAAAAAAGATCTGACACCAAAGATAGCTAGATGGGCACTGCTACTCGAAGAGTTCGAATATGAAGTTATCCACAGACCCAATCAAGAGATGAGACATGTCGACGCATTAAGTAGGCATGCTGTGTGCATGGTCAATCGTTTGCAAAGTGAAATCACTACTAAGATCGCAACAGCGCAACAGGCTGATGAGTGTCTTCAATTATTGAAAACTCTGGTCGAGAAAGGACTTAGAGATGACTATCTGCTAAAAGATAATGTGTTGTACCTGCAGGAGAGAGGTCAAGAACTCATCGTTGTGCCGGAAGCGATGGAATTCGAGATCATCCGTGGCATACATAACAAAGGACACTTTGCTGTACAAAAGACAGAAGATCTGTTGAAAAGAAATTTTCACATTTTGAATGCTACAAAGAAAATAGACCACGTTATAATGAACTGTGTCGAGTGCATCCTCTGTAATAAAAAGCGAGGCAAAGCGGAAGGTCTATTGAACCCAATCCCAAAGGACAATATTCTGTTAAGCACATATCACATAGATTTTGTAGGACCCCTGACATCTACAGATAAGAGATACCAAAATATATTCACAGTGGTAGATGCTTTTACAAAATTTGTCTGGTTTTACCCAGTCAAGACAACATCAATGGCAGAAGCTGTACAGAAACTAAAAATCCAACAAGCTGTCTTCGGAAATCCTTCCAGAATTATCTCTGACAAGGGATCTGCTTTCACTTCAAAGGACTTTGAGGAATACTGTAAAGATGAAGGAATTCAGCACATACAAATCACAACAGGCGTTCCAATAGCCAACCCTTATCCCAGTGGAACCCTTATCCCAGTGCTTGCAAAACTGTCAGTAGATGATACTGCCAAATGGTTCAAATTTGTGCCTGACGTCCAAAGAATCATCAACAGCACCGTCAGTAGATCAACGAAATTCACTCCTTTCGAGCTGATGACAGGCATGAAAATGAGAAATAAGGCAGACCAAAGAATTAAAGAAATTCTCGATGAAGAATTCCTGATCTCCACCATCCAGGAGAAAGAGTCTATTCGTGAAGAGGCTAAAGCGAATATCTTAAAACTGCAGGAGGAGAACTGATGACAATACAATCGACGTCGTAGAACCGCTCCACTCTACAAAGTCAACGACCTAGTAGCCATTAAAAGAACCCAGTTAGGAGGCGGTCTCAAGCTAAGACCTAAATGCCTAGGACCTTATAAAGTGATCAAGATTAAGCCATATGATCGATATGATGTAGCCAAAGTAGGATCTCATGAAGGACCTGAAGCAACTTCCACTTCGGTAGACCACATGAAGCTTTGGTCTGATGACATCGCAACTTGAGATCATTTTGAAAACTATTTTTCAATTTTTTATTTTTTTATTTTGTGTTTTACAGATGTATTCAAGTGTTTGAAGGTCCTCATCTGTCGATGGCCGACTGTGTGGGAATCGTGCCTCAACAAAGCACCAGATGTCGCTATCTATCATTACTCTGTAGGAACTCTCCAGGTTCCAGGATCTTCAGTTGGTTCAAGAAGTCCGAGAGAAGCGGTCTGACAGAACGCTTGCAAAAGAGCTACAACTAGACGCTTACTGGTCGCGCGTAGGCGATTAGACTTGGAACTTATTTAAAGTGACCACACGTAGGTGGTCAGCTGTGACTTTTACATCTCCATAGTGGAACCAGTGTGATTACTCTCCTAAACATATTTAATCCATTTGTACATACTCATTCCGTTTATCTTTTCTTCTATAATTCAGGAATAAAACATGATACTTTGAATCGTGAGTGTGATCTCTGTTTGATGATAAGACGTCACCCTCACATTCATTATAAAAAATTATGTTTGAACAACCAACGAGATGAAATTATGCTTTAGCGATAAGTTGGCAGCGAAATAGCGATGCAGGCATCCATTCAGTTATGTTTAGCAATTTTTATATAAATTATAATAATGATCTGAAATAGTTATTTACTCTTATGCTTCCATTCAGTCATGTTTAGTCTTTTTCATATAAATTATAATAATAAAAAAGTATTATATGAAATTAACCTTTCATCTAAATTAAAACATCAATCTTAGATTGTTATTTACTATTATACTTCCTTTCTTGCCACAATTATTTTTGGCAGCATTGGCATCAACAATAGTTTGACGATTTTTTACGGCCCTCGAAACCGAATAGTACCGAATGATTTTACAAATAGCAGTCAAAAAATTATATGAATGGCATATAATGGTAACAGCAATTTCTCAGTTTGTTTCCATCAAAAGCACAGTCATATGTCACAAAATGCCAGTCCACACACAAAAAAAAATAAAATAAAATAAAATAAAAGTTCCCCCTCCCCTCCCAACAGAATACGTACTGCAGAAAAAGTAAAACCTGTACTGCAAGACTGTAATATGTCAAGAAAACATGTGAAAAGTTGAATGAATAATTTACGAACTTTTTGAAAGCAGAAAAATTTCCATTTTCTAATTCCAGTTTTTCCAAAATTTTAAGCCCTTGAGTTTGAAAATAAATGTTTTAATAAATTTCTTCCATGTATAAATAAACCCAGGGGAATTCGTAACATAAATGCGAGTCACTGATTTTACCAATACTAGCATTAACTATTCCAGTATTTAACTTTTTATCTGGCACTAAGATGAATTAACAATGGATTTATATAATTGATTTACTGATTAGGTTTGGAAATATATTAGAGTGCAATTTACATAAATCAAGCAAAGTTGAACTATAACCTTACATTTGGTGAATATGTGCATTTCATGATTTTGCATGTTACATGATATTTAACACTATATTAATATGCCAATACTATAGCCAACTTTCAAATACATGTAATTAATCTTGAATTCATTATCATATTTTTTTGAAAATTTGGTGTTCAGCAGCATGCCCTTCATGAAAAATTAGGATATGCTCCTGCTTAATCATTACTTTTTGCATAAAAAATGGGTTATTACAGGCATTTTTATGAAGACAACAAATCACGTACAAAAATTAAATAATATTTTACATAAATATTATAATTCTATGTGTGCTTCAATAGTCTTATATGTTTCAGCAAATTTGAGTAAAACATTACAGACAATCCAAGTAAAAATTTTAAGTTTTTCAAATAATCAGTAATTTGACGCTATGGGTTAACAATAATGTACATAAAACTAGAAAGAAAACCTGAGTGCATCCAGTAGTTGACCCACTGAGAACAACCATGAAATGCTTCAGACTGTGATTTTTCATTAGCATGATGAGGAAATAGAAGATCATAGCCTCCAGAGTGTAGATCAAGTTGAGATCCAAAGATATGACTAAAAAATAAAAAAAAATAAAAATTAAAAATTAAAAAAAAAAAAAAATACACATTTCTATCAATACTGTTATAAGAATTACAGAATTAAAATATTTAAATTTAAAAAAATGTTTCTTTAAAAATCAAGCAAGAAATTAATCTATTAGATAGCTTCATAAAAGTATCAGAATAAAACTATATTTTCTTCATTTATCATAATAAATTAAAAATTTAAAAATTACCAGAAATTCACCTATTGATATGAAAATACAGTAGTACCTGAGTATACATCTTCTCTGAAATACAACTTGTCCAACTTGATATGCTCCCTATTTAGATGGGGAAAGTTTTGTTTGGTATATGATATTTGTTTGGAATATGATTCAAGTTCAATGAGTCCAACTGCACACACTATACTTGTTTACCTCTTTTGATACAATGCTATGAGCATCAATACTCCTACTGCTACTATTAAGGAAAGAACCAGCATTATAAACAACTGAATTTTCACATGCCTTTGTGTTCCTTTTATCTAGAATTTTTGTAAATTTGTTTATAATGAGTTTCAAGAAAATTAGCAAGGAGAGTGAAGAAATGACAAAAATGGTTAGAACCAACATAGAAGTGAAAACAAAAATTGTTGAAAAATATGAAGATGGCCCTGCATGTTCGAAATTAAGCTTTCGCATACCATATGCCAAGAACAACAATACCTAAGACTGTGAAAAACAAAGATGCAAATTGGCAAAAGGAGTGAATTCAATTACCAAACAAAGATCAGTGACATTAGAGCATAATGAGAAATTGTTTTTGATCTAGATAACAGTAAAATAGCTGTCAAATAAGCCATAACTGCATTGTCTGCAATGACCAAACAATGGCACATTTCCAAAAGGCAGAAGCAATGTTTTTCAGACAAATTTTTGATGACCTGATGAACCTCAACAAAGTCCGAGTAAGGACCCGATTGAAGAAAAGAGACAGAAAAGATAAATAAATTTGGTAAATTTTCATTTATGCACAGTGCAGTCATAAGTAGTTAATTCGGACACCCATAATCCGGAATGATCTATAATCCGGACCTCAAAGCTACAAACTTTCTGCGCATGCGTCAACACAGCTGCGAATATGCGTGTGCGCATGCGCATAATACGTTTACCCATGCGCATGTATTAATGTATAATGGATGGTATAAACTAAGCTAAAATTATCTAATTCAGTTAATGTTGCAGATTGCATTGTTCCTTAATCTTCGAATTGGATCCGGCTTATTATTTTTTGCAGACTGTTAGAGCAATTTTATAAAAGTAAGCTTGAACTTTTGATTATGTCAAATAGAATTTCCGATATATATTTACTAATATGTAAAGGATCTAAAAAGCGAAAGTATGTTTCGAAGTCCACTAAACAAAAAGTGGAATTGCTGCAAAAAATGGATAAAGGCATATCCTTCGTTTCTCTAACCATTCCGAAATCTGTTTATCAATTTCACGCTGCTCTACGGGTAGGGGGGGGGGTAAACGCCACGGCGCGCAATGAATTGGAAGTTGATCTGTCAGCACTATCCTTATCTTCAAGGCAGATGTTTTTATTTTATTTGGCTTATAATTCCTTACTAAATGCAGTATTTCATCTCGATGTACTCCGTCTTCGATATGATTTAAATCAAATTCCTCATCATTATAATTTGCTTCTGATAGTGAAAAAAGTGACACAGAGGTTATTGAAAACAAAAAAATTTCGATTGACAAGTTAGTTGGTATTCTCGGCACAGCAATTAACGGGACTTGAACAGCGTAACTTTGTAACTGAACAAGAAATTATGACTGTTTATAGAATTAAAGAGAAAGTATTATCACATAAAACGAAGCAACTTAAACAACTTGCATTGAAAGATACGAGTTATTTAATAAAGTAAAAACAAAAGCTTCTTTTTTTTTTTTTTTTTTTTTTTTTTTTTTTGTAAATTTTGATACCCTTAGATCATAATTGTTCTTTATTTCATAAATTACGGTTTCATATTTTTAATTTTATAATTTTTGCATGCCATCTTACCAGACTTAAACTGATGATGTATAATCCGGAAAAATCGATAATCCGGAATCGCCGAAGTCCTGATGAGTCCGGATTAACGACTTTTGACTGTATGTATTTCCCCTATTCTGTTTTTATTTTAATGCTAGATAGTATTATAATAATAACAACGGAGTTTTTTTTAATAAGAACAAATTATTTGCCCTTTATATCTTATTGGACAGGTTTGTCTGGCATATATCTAGTTTGGTAAAAGTCCAAGAATTGAGGATGGATTAATGACCTATGCCAAAGTAACACTGAATGCTACTTTTATTTCAGGACTGTATAGAAAGGTAACAGAGATGTTTCACAAGAACAATTGTACATCAAGCTGTAGCTGAAACTGCTATATATTCAAAATGTGTTGAATTGTGTGACAGTGATAAATACTTTTTGTTTTTCAGGCCCAGAAGCCTGTTTTAATAACAACAGTAGTTCAGAGTAGCACATAAAGAAAATTCAAGAATTTTCAAAGAATGTTTAAAAATACCATTACAAAACTGGAACTGCAAGCATTTGAATATGGAGTTTTACGTTAGAAAATAAACATTTTCATTTAAACTATTAAAAGTTTTTCTGAATTTTAAAATAAAATATCATATTTTGTCAGACTCAAAACTTAACTTAATTTTTTTTATAAAATAGAAAATAAATACTTTTCAAAAAGAAAAGAGGAATACTGGATGAAAAAAAAATTAAAAATCATTTACCTTTTATATGCACCAAGAATGTGAAATCAAAATTTTTAACATGAGGATGAGGAAATTTTCAAATTAAAAAACAGGTATTATCATGCATGAATTATAGATTTGATTTAGCTTAAGTTTTTACAGTTTTAGAAATTTGAATTTGATTCAAATTTCTAAAACAAACTTGATTAAATATTATTTGATACTTATTTACACTTCTTTAGTGCTACATTCTCAGTTTTCATTTTGGCATTAACAGCAGAAATAAGTTGTTCCCCCCCCCCAATCTAATTCAGAATGCAAAGCATATTAAAACTCTGCATTTGTATAAACTCGACACCAAATCTTTGATTTAATACACAGCTGGAATAAAATCTAAAATTTCTTTGTAGCAACTGGATTCTAACTCTCTCAAATGGCTAGTGTCAGCCTTTTGCAACAATCTCACACAGCTTCTACTTCTGTGCAAAGTTTAGAGCAACCAACATAACAATACCAAAATTGCTATCTCTAATTTAAGCAGGATTGCAGCTTTAAACGCAAGCAAATTAGGCCACTATCTAAGGTGCCATTTTTGGCACCAGCTAAGTTGTTCTCAGAACTGATATTTATTTCACTTGATTTATATGAGGTGTGAACTGTAGCCTCAGCAGTTAACAGCCCACAAATGGTACTGGAGAAGAAAATTTCAAAGGAATAAGGCATGTTTCAGTATCATGGTCAAACAGATACAGCTTACTATCCAAACTTAGAGTACAATGATAATTTTTTTATTAATGCACAATCAGTGTTAGAGCCAAAAATGATGGATCTTGAGTGAATTGACATACTTAATATATGCTAAAAGTTGACTCTATTATATTTAAGGAAAACTAATATTCTGTGTACCTTCAAATATTGATATCTGATGGCTGTACATTAAAATTTTCTATTGCAATTAAAAGACATGCTTTAATATTTGATTAACTTTTATACAGAACATTAGACAGGGAAAATGTTTTGAAGTACTCGATACAGTACCAAGTCTGAGATCCAGTAGGATTTCAGTGATTCCAGACTTCGGAATTTTTTGGGTTTTAGATCATCAGTTTAAATCTACTAAAATGGGATATAGAAATTATAAGATGAAAAATCTGAAATAGTTGTTTATGAAATAATGAAGCATTTATAATATCAAGAGAATCAAAATTTACTCCCCCCCCCTTCCAGCCAAAAGAGCTGAATATATTACAGTGAAATTCTCAGCTATAACAGATGAAAGTGGAGCAAAACAAGATTACAATCAACATTGTGGAGCTTAGAAAGGATACTGAAGCCAAAATAGAAGATGTGAAAATGACAGTATTGGCAGCTGAAGAATCAAAGAATGAAGAAATGAATGATGTAGCTGGTGAAGTGTCTGAGAAAGATTAAAGAAATGAAGGATGAAACACTTTAAAAGACCTAAGAAGGAGAACAAAAAAATGAAGAAATGAAAGATGGAGAAAAAAACTTTTGATTCTCAAGTGGCTGAAGTGAAAATGATTATTTGTAAAGATGAAGAAATAAAAGAAGTGCCTAGTAAAGCATCTGAAAAAAGATGAAGAAATAATTCATGGAAATAAAGTTCCTGGTTTTCAAGTGCCTGAAGTAGAGATGGAAGAAAGTGAAAATGCGACTATTAAGTTGCTAGAAACTGATAGTGAGGTTACGAAGTCACAGCAAGTACTGAACCACCTGAAAATTCATGTGATGCAGAGATAGAAGAAGCTGATATACAGCTTAAGCACACGGTTCTAGTATTGCAAAAAAATACACCCACTTCACAAACTGTGTGTCTCATAATACAAGTTGAACAGATACAAACTTGATTTTAAAACAGAATACTTCAGTTTGTAAAAAATCAGATTCTTTTTATAACTCTAATGCAAAAATCAGAACTGGTTTTCAGGAAGTAGAGGAAAATAAGCATGTATCAACTGCTAAAAATACTGAGGTGAACTGTACACATAATGCGAATAAACTACAGAATGGAGAGCAAACTGTTTCAGATCTTCCTGTGGATAAGAAACCTGAAAGGACTTTAGATTGTTCAGATGTGTTGCAGATTGTTTCAGCCTGTTTATCGTAGTTTTTTGATGACTGTAAACATGTCTACCTACTGTGATATGCAAAACAGAAATACAACTGAGAATGGCAGTGAAAAAGTAATTAACCAGGGTATAACTTGATAAAAAGCCTGAAATTCATTCTGAACTTTAATTTAAAATTGTTATGTAGTTAATTTGTGTATATTATTTGTATGTAGTTATTTGTAAATACTGTAAACATTTGTTTCTTTTGTTTTTATTTACCTTTTTGATTGTTTTGTTTATTTGTACTGAATTTGGCTTCTGACCAAGCATTGTACTAACCAGAAAGTGCAGTCCTTGGGAGGGGGCAGTGTTGCAAAATGCTCAACTGCGATGAGATAGCTTCTCCGCAAAGAAGGGCTGGGAATGCTAGATTTGGAACGAAATTGCCCATTTGGCGATATGCCATAGACAAAGCGAAAACATATTGTTAAAACTCTCACCATTAAAACTCTTACCAATTACCACGTAATTTGCGCATCCATACGGCCAAACTAAAAACAGAACTATAGAGCTAGTAATAGATGCATGAATGAAAGATGCAACTCATAAATTTTTCTCTACCAAATACCACGTAATTTACACATCCATGTGGCCAAACTAAAAACAGAACTTTAGAACTAGTAATGGACGCATGAATGAAAGATGCAATTCATAAATTTTTCTCTTCTAATACTCCTTCTCTAGTTGGTAATATGTGTGTCAAAATATATTATATTATAGAAGTGCCTTCTTTTGTGATGCATAGTGATTATCTTCAATTAATAATAAATTATTCCCAGATTATTTTGGATTAGAACAAAGAAAGATCTTCAAAAAAGGTAAGTCTTTATTTTTAGAATGTTTAGTCTTGAGATTAACATCACACATTTTTTGGCATCTCCTGTTGTGATGAGATTGAATTAAGAGAAGATAATATTATTGATTTTATGTATTTTGAACTTGAAAGGCATTCTTATTGGATTCATAAGATTTTATATTCTTATGAATAATTTATTTAGTTAGATATTTTTAGTAGAATTATAATTAAAATTATTTTATTTCCCCGTGCAATGCAGCACGAGACATAGTTTAAGAGAAAGCTCTACCGGAAAAGTAAAAATACACGAGCACATGCATTTTACATTTAATAAATAGATATCTCGTAATTTATATTTAAACTGAATATATGCAATTGACTGCTGTGTTAGCTGTAACCATAATTCTACTCTTTTGCTTTCCAGAAATCTCGAGAAGCAGAAATTACAAGAATCTCTCGCGACCGATTTAAAGCTATAAAAAGCCAGAGAGAGAACATCTCATCTCAGTAGTTGTTTAGTTAGCTGCTGTTGTTATTATTTGCGAGTTCAACGTGAGATCGGATTAGCTTTTTCTTTGCATAGCGTCGTATTCTATTTATTGTTTTTAGTAGTTTAAAGTATAATTACTGATTATATTGCATGATATTTTGAACAACTGTATGGATATCTCTGATGAAAATTCCACCATTTTGTTATATTTCTTTTGATAAGAATAAATTTTATTAACCTTTTATCGGACTTATGCATTCAATCTATTACAAACACATATGTATATTATATGTTTTGATTCAGTAAACATGTCGTTACAAGATATTACTAAACTAAAGAAAAAGAGAGGTGGTTTGAGAATGTCTATTACCAGAATTCTTAAGAAAATAGAATTAGAACTAGATAAGTCTTCTATTGATATAAATTTGCTAGAAGAAGATTTAGAGCTGTTGAATAATAAGTTTGAATCTCTTAAGATAGCTGATTCTGAAATCGAAAGATTTTTGAAACCAGAAGTATTAGATGAAGAGATTCAAACTACAGATGAATATCGTGAAAGGATTCTGCTATGGAAATTTACAGCCAAAAAATGGATTCAGTTGTTAAACCAAAACTCTACCGTAAATGATACAAATCTATGTAATTCTCAATTATCTTCTCAAACATTAGAAAAATACAGATGAGAATGCATTAAATTGCAGAAAATATCTATTCTGAAATTTTACAACGATGTCAGCCAATGGCTTTCATTTTGGAACTGTTTTGAACTGGCTATTCACAAAAAGAATCCTTAGAAAAAGTAGATAAATTTATTTATTTGCATGCACATTTAGGAGGAACTGCATTAAAGTACAATGAAAGGATTTTCACTTTCTTCCGAAAATTATGATTCAGCTATTAATTTACTACAAGCTAGATTCAGAAGTAAAGACGTGTTGATTAATACACACCTGGAGAATTTACTGAAAATTAAAATTTTCAGAAATTCTAAAGAAATTAAAGCGTTTAAAAAATTATTTGATCGCTGTCAGACTCACATACACAGTTTAGAAGCATTAAATGTTGCATCTGACACTTATAGAAGTATTCTATGTCCAATTCTCTTTAAGTCCCATTTCTGATTTAATCCTTGAATATAATAAACAAGAAAGGGAAAGTTTAAAATATGATTTACACAATCTAATAGGATTTATTTCTCAGCAATTAACTGCAGAAGAAAAAACTGCTTTACAATCAAAACAAGTGGTGCCGATAATCTCTCCTCCCTCCCCCGACAAAAAAAACATAAAAGCAAGCTGTCAATTTGGCATAATAAACGGACACCAGATGTAGCATCTGTGTCACAATTATTGCCTAGGGATGAGAATCGAAATTATAAACATTCAAAACTACATATTTTGTGATTCAGATCATCAAAGTTCAGAATGCCTGAATGCAATTCGTTTAACCTTAGCGGCAAGAAAGTGAAAATTAATAAACAACGGAGGTTGTTTTAAATGCTTGAAACCGAAACATATTTCTCATTTGTGTAAAGCCAAAGTCAAATGTTCCATCTGCAGTAAAGCTCTTTTTGCAATAATGTGTCATACTTTTAATGATGATTCTCAAGGAAATAATTCTACAGACATTAATGGGATAGAAAATGATAAAAAGGACAGTGCTCTGACCAATAGATCTTGCATGCAGTTAGTTAATTTGCAAACTTTACAATGAGCATTATCAAGTCAACTGTGAACATTATCAAGTCGGAGAACCAGAGCAGGCTCAATGATTCGCATCTAGACAATTGCTTGCATGCAGGAACCTCAGAGTATGAACCTAACGTACATATGTTGGTGGACGAAATTCAGTGTCAAAAATCGCATTAAGTGCAACATCATAAACAGAAGAGACACGGCTATATTGTAAGTAATAAAAACTTTGTGCATGAAATGTATATTTTGTTTCTATCTCAATTCATTTTTTCGATCTTCTTTATGAGGGCATGTTTTTTTCTTACGGGCTAGCATTAACTAGTAACATGATAATATCGTGACAGGATGGCCTGAATATCACACGGGACAGAAATGTTATACAGTGCCTGCTTCGCTTTCTGAAACTGCCTTGTGTGCCCCACCACCAAAATAGGTTCAATACC
This sequence comes from Stegodyphus dumicola, assembly GCF_044657685.1. NCBI lineage: Eukaryota > Metazoa > Arthropoda > Arachnida > Araneae > Eresidae > Stegodyphus > Stegodyphus dumicola. The sequence goes on along the minus strand of NC_140774.1, from coordinate 101,084,013 downwards.
ACTGCTTTAACTGCATTCAATGCCATTTGGTTAAAACATTTACATACACTGTTCTCTTCTGAGGTGTAAGCATTTGTACATTCAATACTAATTCCATTTTCGGTTGAGAATTGCCTGTTACAGAATTCACTACCGTTACTGATACATATACAGTACAAAGTCCATAATCCGGACTTCGATGATTCCGGATTTAAGATCATCAATTTAAATCTGGTAAGATGGCATGCAGAAATTACACAATTAAAAATATGAAACCATCATTTATGAAATAAAGAGCAATTATGATCTAAAGGGTATCGAAATTTACAAAAAAAAAAAAAAAAAAAAAAAGCTTAATATTTATTTGTTTACTTTATTAAACATTTCTTTTAACGTGCATGCGTAAAGCATACATTATGCATAGTCAAAATTAGAAAATTGCAACCATAAAACTATTTGATGTGTATTCGTGATATTTATAATGACGAGGAAATTGATTTAAATTATATTGGAGTACATTGAGATGAAACACTACACACATGTTTAAGTTGCTTCATTTTTTGTGATAAACGCTCATGTGTAAACATTAAAATCGGCGTGCGTAAAGCATAAAAAAAATAAGTTTGTGACTTTGAGGTCAGGATAATAGACGTCCGGATTACAGACTTTGTACTGTACTAATTAATTTTCTAACCATCCATTTTTTAATTTGCCAATGATAGTTTCTAAAGTTACTGAAGCATTAATTTTTATTTTTCATAGAATATACAATTACTAATCTACTACAGTCATCTATGACAGTAAGGAAATATTTACTCCCATCTTTAAAATGGAACTGGGAGCAAGCCACAAACATCTAAATAAACCAACTGCAATGGTTTATTTATTGGATGTTTTTGGAACAGGTTTAAAAGATATTCTACTAGATTTAGCACAAAGGTTTACGTTTCTCCACTGGTTTTTCAGTTTTGGGTAATCCTTTCAAATTTTCATTTTTACTAGCATTCTGAATATAATCAAAATTTATGTGACAATATCTTTGATACCATAACGTCACATCATCTACTAATTTAACTTCCATATTGTGGCCAGCTTCCTTTTCTCTGTTACTTACATTTATATGACTGATTTTTACATGACAGTCTGTCATACCATTTCACGTAATACAATCTATCCAAGTTATTGAAGTATATTCACATTTCACCATTTGGACCTACAATTGGGCACTTGCTTTTTCAGACATTGCTACCAATAGTAAATTTTTTTTTTAGATTTGGATACTTTAGATACGGATTTTTTTTTTTTTTTTTTTTTTTTTTTTTAAATACAACCTATAGTGGAATTCAAACCAATTTATTCAATTTACTACTTTTACTGCAAATCCGACAGTATCTTTCCTTAATACATTACTTCGAAAATTTCTTACGGCTAGAGATACACATATATCACTCATTTCTTCAAAATATATCTTTAAATTTCTGTTACTGAAGAAGTGAGTTGTATCGGCTGTATCTGCAATTCAATTAAAATTATCTGTTGTCAAAACATAATTTTTTACTATTTTATCATCTGTTTTAAACTTCTGATTTTTATTTCAATTTTCTTTAGACTGTGTAATTAAGTGTTCAAATTTATGACATCTATGATAAGGCCCTTGCCCGTATGATGAGCAAGTGTGAAAGAAAAGTCCCAAATGTAGCTCATGCATGTTGTAAGAGGCAACTACAATGGGAACCCAGCATCTAATAGCTGGAAATACTGCCCCTGGGGATTATATCAGGGGACTAGTCCTATAGAACATCCCCATTCCTGGAGGGAAAAAAATCCTGTTTTGAAGTCTCAACTAGTGAATAACCAGTACCCTTCTCATAGACAAACTTGAAAAAGGATTAAGCACTTAATTTTTAGCTTGTGGAATGTCCTCTATCATTCTATGGCCCTGCAGGAGCTTATACAGGAACTTGTTAGGTACAAAGGTAGATACTGCAACAGTCCAGAAATTGAGGTGGGCTTGGCAGGGTATAGCTGACAAGAAATCTTATAGACTACAGCTGTCATAATAAAAAGCACACAGAGGGAACGGGTGTCTTGGTAACTAGGAGAATAAAACATTTAATTTTGGATTTTAAGGCTATAATGCAGAGGTTATGCAAGTTAGGCATTGGGAGGGGGGTAGATTTTTCAATTATAGTATTATTAACACATGCCCCTACTGAGGAACAGAAGATGAAGAGAAAGATATATTTTATGAAGAGCTCTCAGAATGTTTTAGGAGCTGTCCACTTAATGATATTAAACTTTTACTTGGTGATCTGAATGCTAAAGTGAGTAAGAAGGATGACTTTAGCCCCAACATTGATATGCATAGTGCACATGATAAATCTAGTGATAATGGAATCTGCCTTGCTGTGTTTTCTATTGCATATGACCTAGTGACTAACAGTACCTGCTTTGAGCATAAAAATATGTACAAATATAACTGAAAGGCACCAGATGGAGCAACTTTTAATCAAACTGATCCCGTTCTTATTGATATTAGGCATTTCACAAACTTGATTAATGTTAGAACTTTTAGAGCAGCTAATATGGATTTCCATCACTTTTTAGTTCTAGCCAGAATAAGAGAAAAATCTCCAGTGCTAACAAAGAATGACTTACGAAACTACAAAGGTTAGATTTTAAGAAATTTAACCCCTTACTCATTGCGAAATCTTGACAAAATTTATTCAAAAATCATCATTTTTTTTTTATGAATGCTTTTTAATGCTTATGAAATTTTAAATAAATTCACATAAAAACACTATATTTTTCGTTAAATTTAACAGTTTTTTTAAATATGGAAAATTTTTTATTAACTTACTTTGTTTTATTTTATATTTGGCTTTCCTCTTTTACCCAAGTGAAATGCTTTAATATAGGCATTTAGATTACATGTAAATTTTGGAGAGAGAAAAATCACGTGCATTTAAATAACGCACACTATTATCTGCAAATGGTGAGGCTTTTATTCAACATCAATAATAGCTGTAATATTTTTTTCAAAAATTAATAATTTTTCTGGGTATGGTAAAGTTTGAAACATGGTATGCACAGTCCTACATTGCAATCTTTACAATAATACCTCGTTTCTCTCCTAATTAGTTTTCCATTTGCATTTTTCTTTGATGAACACACTTTACATTCTCTGAAACGAATTTCTTTCTTTTTCTGTAGGTGGTATAGTTTCCAAAAAATGTCATTCAAATAAATGATTTGATGGCGTTTCACTCGATGGATGACATCGTCTTGAAAAACTGATAAAAGTATGGTATTTGTCAATTATTTCATCGATTAAATCCAGTCTAAACTTTAGATGTGACTTTTTTCCACCTACTTTTTTATAAACTTGAAAAGCGTTGAAAACAGCTTGGTCTAAAAAGTGAAAGAATATTTTTCTATAATATTTTTTTCCACCGTTTCTTGCTACTTGATAACTAGAAAGATACTGATCTACAAGATCCACACCTCCCATTGTTTTATTGTAGTCAATTACTACCTTTGGTTTTGTTTTCAGTTTTTTACTTTGGATCATTACTTCGACAGCTTCAGAATCATGAAAAGATGATAACGTTGTTTCCTTTTTGTCCTTCCATTTGAGAGTGAGGATTTTGCTGCGTCTAAATGATATAACTTTGTAAGTTTTTAATTTTTTTACTTTTGAATGCTAAAGGTAAATCTTTCTTGTTTTGTCTAACAGTTCCAACCACATCTGCTTGATAAGTCAAAAGGATATCACATAATTCTGGTAAAGTATAATAATTATCTAAGGTGATGCAGTAACCTTGTTTCAATAATGGCATCATCAGAGTCATAACAACTTGTGAAGGTACCGAGAGAGATCGGAATTTAGAATGAAACAAAGTACCTTTTCTGGTATATATGATAAATGACCATATATAATCAGAGCTAGATTCGCTTAGCACGTATGTTTTGATACCAAATTTTGCTTTTTTCAAGGGTATATATTGGTGCCAGGATAAACGTCCTTTGTACAACATCAGCGTTTCATCTATGGTAATATCTCTTTCTGGAGTAATTGTTTCTTGATGTACTTTAGTCAGATGCTCGCAGATAGGCCAAATTTTGTAGAGTTTTGGGTTAGGATGAGTTTTTGGATCATAAGAATAATTGTTCACAAAATACAAGAATTTTTTTATTTCACAGTATTGATTATATGACATTATCTTATGGAGAAAAGGAGTTTCTACTGATGTTTACTTAGTCCAATGCATACTTTCTTTAGCTTTTTTTACAATACCTTGTAAAACTGAAAGTGGAAGAAACAAATGGATTTCATGTTCTGATACGGGTTTCCATTCTCTTCTACTTTTCAGTTTCCTTTTCCTGATAACATTACCTGATTGCTCAGCATAATGATTAGTCTCTTTTACAATTACATCAACTATTTCATCATTTATAAAATGTTCATAATATTGTAAAATGCCTACACTGGCTTGAAATGAAATATTCACTTCAGGCAACAATTTGAACTGAAAACGTGGAGGACAAACATCTGGGACATCCGATATAATTTGGTTCCATTGGTACCCTTGTAAAAGTTGTGCAAGATCGTCACTATGTTCAGAATCAAAAGCATCTGAAAAAAAAGCTGCCTTCTGAATCACTTCCCGATTCTTCAAGACTTAAATCCTCTTGAAAATTTAATCCTCTTGAAATCTGCTTTCATTCTAAATTCACTTGAACTACACATTTTACAAACATTAAACACGAAAAAGCGATGAACACTGAAATTGAATCCTTTCAAAATATGTTGTAATGGAAAAAATATTCTGAATCTATATACTACTGTTATCTAATCAACTTACAAGTATTGTGCTGCCACCTGAGTAAATAAAATTGATACGGGCATAATAAAAATTGGTATTCCTTGACCTTTTTATTGGGAAAGCAGAGCCCATGTGAGATACGAGCGCAACAAAATTTATTCGTATTGGTTGCTCGTACGAGACACGGGCACAGTGAGTAAGGGGTTAAAGAGGAAGAAATGACTACAACTTACAGAGAGACATTGAAGAGGAGTATTTCAGAAGCAAAAACAGACATCCCTGATCTTGAAGACTTATTGCTTAGGTTTAGAACAACAGTATCCAATAGTGCAGGTGTAATTTTGGGCCACAGAGCTCAAGGGAAGAGTAGTGTGATTTGATGACGAATGTACTGTCACAAATGAACAAAAACTTGCCGCATACAAAAGAACATTGCAACACAGTACTAGAAATATGGCAGAGGAATACCGTGAGGCAGAGAAAAATGAAAAAAAGATTCTTAGGACTAAGAGTACAGTTTTTGAGAAAAATAGATTTAAGGATATTGAACACCTGAAGAAGACCAATGAATGTGAGCAACTTATTTGGAGCTCAGCTACTGTCGAAGAAACTTTAAACCCAGAATCAATTTTTGTAGAAATAAAACAAATGATATCCTTAGTGAGAATTTTCTGATTTTGGAAAGATGGGTCGAGCAATTTGAGGACTTATTAAAGGGTAGAGAAAATTTTAATTCTTTTGACATTTTACAGAAAGAAATCTTGGCCAATTCCAAGAAATTGGCACCACCAAGTTTGCAGGAAATAGTAACTGCTTTCAAGGAGCTTAGAAACTACAAAGCACCTGGAATCGATCTCATATAGGTAGGTAGAGCTTCTAAAATATAGAGGGCCAAGAGGTATGGAATTCTCTGATAGAACCATTCAGAATGTTTGAGTGAGAAGATGCCAGAGAATTGGCTCTTATACATTGTGTGTCCAATCTAAAAGGAGACTAAAAAAGCTTGTAAAGAGGGAGAAGTTTACTGTGCAACTGCTACAAAGCTTTCTCCAAATTACTATACAAGAGTTTTCCTTATGTAAATATAATTGTTGGTGACTATTAATGTGGATTCTGTACAGGTAAATCCACTGTGGACCATATGTTTGGCTTTAGATTAATTATGAAGAAATCTCAAGAATTTAATACTGATATGCATCTCTTTGCTTATTGACTACAAAGCGGTGTACAATTCCATTGGCAGCAATGAATTATTAAGAGCCATGCATGATTTTGATATTCCCTTAAAATAGATCAAACTGAAAAAAAAAAAAAAAAAAAAGTATGATTTTTTGGAAGGCTCTGATTCAAGGATACCTTTCTAGTGGTTTCCTCATCAATAAGAGAGTTAAACATTATTAGTTCTAGGGTGTTTCATTATTCCAAAGATGCGATTTTCATATGACTTTGCTTATGCCCTAAGTCTCAGTAATGTAAAAGATATACATTCAAGAAGATTGGATAATATTTAGAGGCTGCATATGTTGATCACCTTTATCTCAAACTAGTGATCATGCTTTGTACTAATAGACTTCTCAAGTATTTCTCAAAAATTTCCTAATTTCCAATACTACCATTTACCGAGCTCAGGCAATCAACAGAAGTAAAATAGCAAAGAAAATCGAAGAGTTACTCTCTGAAAATCCTTCTCATTTGGTCTTGCATTGGGATAATAAGCAGTTGCCCTGAGTTGCCCATGTGAATGTCAGAACTTTGGAAGATATAATTGCAGGTCTAGTGACTAAGATTTTGAGCATTTACTTGTGTACGTGTTGCCCTGAAACGCATTGGTGAGCAGATGGCTGAAGTAGTTGGCTTTAAGTTCTTCAATTTGGACTACATGACAATATCATCAGCATGCCTTTTGACACTGCAGCATCTAATGTAGGACTGATCCAAGAGGCATATACCAGTACTAAAAGGGAATTCGAACAAGGTTTGCCATCATCAGACCCCATGAACTAATAATGAAAGGGGTGTTGTAGCATACCATCAAGTAAGTGGTCCTGACATCCAGATGATTTGGAAGTTCCAAAGTCTGTGAGCTTCACTTGATAAGACATCATATATGACAATGCTGGATGAAGAAAGTTCCATTCAAGGCTTTCTAGAAGAACAGCGATAGAAACTGATTAACTACATCCAAAAAATCCTAAAAGATGAACATCATCCAAGAGAAGACTACAAAGAATTATTATAACTCTCTCTCCTAGGAGGTTAGTCTCAAAACAATTTCATTTTTAGGATCCCAGAAGCTCTGCATCAAGCAAGATGAATGGCAGAGGCAACATATGCACTTAAAATTGTCCTCTTCACTAACAGTTGAATATTCCTCAACAAAAATTGGAAATAACAAAACAGGTTGCACATTAGTCAGCCTCATATATGTTTACTTTTGGCACAAGGCAACTGTATATAGATGGGCTCTAAAGAATGATTTGGATATACTACAGCTTCTGAGTGCTTATGCACTTGCAGACATCAAAAAAGTGCTTTCACAGTTGCTGAGAGACACCTTTGGTATTTGTCAGAAACAAACATAGGATAGGCATTTTTGGATGAACATATTACTCAGGCTAGAAGGAAATAAATAAAGGCTGTAAGAAAAATATGACAAAAACATAGAAACCAAACCTGCAAAGAAAAAGGAAATTAAATTATTAGAGAGTTAAAAACCTAGGTTCAGAAGTAAAAGACCTCAGCCATTTTTTTACTAATAAAACAAAGATGTTCTTTGAATTTTTTGGGATCCATGACATAACAGGGTATTCCAGTGGTTCTCTAAGAAACCATGTGAATGCTCTTAAGGTAGTCAGTGATACTGCAGAAAGAGGAGTAGCTCTGATAAAAAAGTTTAACAAATCGATCAGGGATGAACAACAGATGTTTTGCCTATCATACTACCTATTAATCTTAGTGTCTAGTTTTAATATCATTTTAAGTTTTAGTTTTCCCAAATGAAAGTAATAAACATTGAAAAATCATAATTTTTGCTTACTTTTATAAAACTGATCAAATTGCACAACCTCTAAATATTACCCAATCTTCTTAAAATTTGGCATATATATCTTTCACCGAGACTCGAGGAGTAAGGATGCAAAAAATTTACATTTTATTTTTTGCCTTACGAAATGAAACACCCTAATGCCCTCTCATGCCTTTTATTTAAGATTGCATTTGAGAGAATTATCAGGAAGTCTGGAGTATATAGTAGGAGCAGTATTCATGCACTAGCATTTGCAGATGATAGAGCACTAGTGGACAGAAGCAAAAGATACCTAATAAAAACGTTTGAAACTATTGAGAGGGAAGCTAAACCAGTGGGCCTTATTTAACTAAGATAAAACTAAATACATGACTACTATTGGAAATACGAGGGCTATCCAGAAAGTAGATTACGTTTTGGAATAAAAAAATAAACAAAGTATAGGAAACAAATTTTATTATATACAGATGAAAGCCACACTCAAATACTACTTTTCTACATAGTCACCATACAAATTAAGGCATTTATTGTAGCGATGTACGAGCTTGGAAATTCCTTCGTCGAAAAATTCGGCCGCCTGCGCCTTCAACCACTTCGTTACCTCTTCTTGCAGCTGTGCGTCGTCATCAAAACGCTGCATAGCCAGCCACTTCTTCATTGCTGGGAATAGGTGGAAGTCGCTCGGTGCCAGGTCGGGACTGTACGGCGGATGAGGAAACAACTCCCACTTAAAAGATTCAAGAACTTTACAAGTGACATTTGCCATGTGGGGCCGGGCGTTGTCGTGAATCAACAAGATCTTAGAGCTCAACATTCCTCTGCGCTTGTTTTGAATTGCTCTTCTGAGTTTTTGGAGAGTTTGGCAATACCTTTGAGAGTTTATTGTAGTGCCTCTTTCCAGGAAGTCCACCAAAATTACACCTTTTCTGTCCCAAAAAACAGTCGCCATCATCTTCCTTGCCGACATTGTTTGCATGCATTTCTTGGGTTTTTGGGGAGAACTTGTGTGCCCCCACTGCATTGATTGCAATTTCGTTTCACAGTTCACATGTTTCACCCATGTTTCGTCACCAGTAACGATGCAATCGAGTAAAGAGTCATCATCCTTATGGTAAGCGTCCAAAAAGTTCAACGCTGCAGCCATTCGCTGATTTTTGTGGTCCTCTGTCAAGATTTTTGGAATCCATCTTGCACAAAACTTGTGGTAACCAAGCTTTTCGCTGATGATTTCGTGCAACAAACTTCGCGAAATTTGTGGAAAACTCAAAGAAAGTTCCGTTATTGTGAAATTTCGATTTTCACGGACTTTAGCATCGACTTTTTCGAGAAGTTCGGCGGTCACTATGCTGGGTCTCCCACTTCGATCTTCGTCGTGAACATTGGTTCGGCCATTTTGAAATCTTATGACCCACTGACGCACTCCACCTTCAGTGATAATGTTGTCCCCATACACTTCACGAAGCTGCCGATAGATTTCTATCGGTTTACAGTTTTTTGCAGTCAGAAACCTTATTACTGAGCGCACCTCGCAGCTCGCGGGATTTTCAATTAACGCAGACATTTCAAACCGTCACAGTATCTGAACGGAGCACAGCACGAACCTCTCACTAGCACGGCTAGATGCAGACTGAGCTGCGCAACGCTCTGACCCCAAGATGGCCGCGCTAGCCCCGCCCCTAGCGGACACAGACGGAAACGTAATCTACTTCCTGGATGGCCCTCGTAGTTACATCCCCAACTCCTGAAATGGTTACAGATTTCATTTATATGGGATAAAGGTTTATCAAAAAAGATTAATTTCTCATCTGAAATAAAGACATAATGTTGCAGCTAATAAAGCTCTTTATGGATTAAAGCATTTATTTAGATTTGGCCTTTTTATTTGGAAAAACAAACTCTACAAGACTCTAATTCAACCTGTCCTGACTTACGCTTCAGAGACCTTGACTGTGACCATGAAGGAGGAAGGGATCTTGGGCACCTCGGAACACAAGGTCTTGAGAAGTGTTTTCAGAGAAATTCAGGAAAATACTATCTGGCGTAGATGATGTAACACCAAATTATACCGAATGTTCAAAAAGCCAGATGTTGATTATTATATTGAAATAAGTCACCTTGTTTGGACTAGGCATATTTGCATGAAAAATAGTTATGTACTAAAAAAAATATATTTTTAGTTAGACCAAGTAACACAGGAAGAGGACAACTTAGACTTCGATAAATAGCTGCTGTAGAGAAGGTTTATTTAGTTCTTAAAGCTAGAACTGGAGGAGCTTGACTGCTAGTAGAGGTGGTTGGAAACTTCTAGTTCAGGCCCACCCTCGGTTGTCCCAGAGGAAGATGAGGAAAAGTCCTTTTGTATTAATCCCTATATTTTCTAAAATTTAGTTTTAGTTTCAGATCATTTTACCCTGTATTTGTGCTAACATTATTAAATATGCTTACTTTGCTGTCCTCGAACTCAGCATGTACCTGATGAAGTCAAAAATTTTCTTACCAATTTTTCAGTGATTTTTTGCCAACATAAAATCTTCATCTCTCCACCTATAAATCAGCTGTACTATCCTGGAGTATTTCTTAGGTAAATGTCAAATTGCCTGAAATCCTTTAAAAAGACCTAAGTAGTTGCACCCACCATCCACTAGCTTATTCGGAGTCATTTTTATCCTCGCGATGAATAACCCCACTTCTTCATTTCTATTCAAAAAGAGCATCTTTACGTCAACTTTCTATCAATCCTAGTTGTCATGGTTTAACAGTTCAAACCTTTCTGGTTCTAGTGACATCTTTGATTACACATAAGAAAAACAGCTTGAACCAACTTCTAAATCTGAGGATTCTGTGCCTATAAGATATATTCCAGGCAGAGAGTTACAACACCTGTGGAAGACGGTTATTTAGCTCTTTCGGCCACAGAAGAAGCAACATTACTGTGCTTGAGCTTAAGGAAGATTATTTAGTGGTCACAGGAACAAGAATTTCAGCTATTACAGTATGCAGATGCCTGCACAATACAGGCCTGTATGTTAGACAACCAGTTGTTTGAGTCCCCTTGAGAACACATCTCCTGGACCATTCAATAATGAGCTTCTGTTACCTTCACAAAAGAGTCCAGGTTTACATGTGAGAGTAATTCAGGTCGTCAGCTGATCTGGAGGAAATAACACACCCGATGCAACCAATCCCACATTGTGAAATGACACAGTTACAGAGGTGGTGGAATAATGGCTGGAGCTAGGATCTCTCTCGGTGATAACATTCACTTGCATGTGTTCCATGAAGAAACTTTGATCAGTGTGAAATATCAAGATGAGATTCTTGATCAATATATCCGCCCATATGCCACTGCTATTGGTCCTGGATTTTTTCTGAAGGACAACAATGTGCGACTGCATCGAGCTTAGGTTGATGAAGAATATCTTGAGGGTCGTGGTATGGAGTGGCCAGCTAAATCCCCAGATCTAAATCCAATAGAGCATATATGGGACTACCTTGGAAGATCAGTAGCTGTTTTAAATCCTCCTCTAAGGTGTTAGATGATCTTGAACAAGGATTATACCGTTGTCTGATTGTTGTTTCAAATTTCACTGACCAACAACTTAATTGACAGCATGGAACGTTGCTGCCGCCAATGTAGAACCCATTTTTGTAATGTTTTTATTTTCCTCGAAAAACTGTGATATACTGTTTCTCCAAGACTGGATTTCTTTGCCAAGAGCTCAAATTTTTGTTGTAATTCATGTTTGTGTTGATCTTAAGAAGTATTCTACATCACATTCATCAAAGAACTGTTTGGTGAACATGTTTACTAAATTTCTTGTTTCTATGTTGCTTCATTCTCAAATCAGACACCAAAAACATGTTGTTCCTTAACTTTTGAAGGGCAGTGTATATGCCGAGCAACAAGGTGACAACGAAGCTAAATTATTCATCATACAGATTTATGCTAATAGATTATCTGTGTTTCTTTAATACGAAAGTGTTTTTATAAAGTGAAATTAAGAGCTAGAAAGACCTAAACGATGTTCTCGACTAGAGAGAACTTTGTTAGCAGACTCCTCACACTACGAGGACTTTAATTCCTTTTTAATACCTATTTTAAAGAACTCTGAATGGCAACAATGTAACTGAGTAATGCACATGCGTAAAGAGAAGAGATTTCTGGTCGGGGAGAGAGTTGGAAAGCTCCGCCAGCGAGCTGAGGTGTGGAGACTTTATTCGTCCAGTGATGACGAGTGCCATCTTTGTTAACATCTCTGATCGTGTCACCAGCTCAGATAGCTACTAAAGTTTTCTAAATGTGTATGTGCTGTGAATAAAAAGTGAATGCATCACCAATACCAGTGTTATTTCCCTTACAACTGGAGCATCCACGACATCATAGACAAAATAACTTGGAGGTTCCACCGAGATTTGTGTGACAAGAGACAAGGTATGTGTTCTCCACAATATTCATTTTCCAGGCCTGAAGAGTATAATTTAGTTATTAATTACTTATTCGGGAAATCAATTCCCGAAGCAGAAGTAGCACGTCAGTGCATACGAGTTTAAGCACTAAATGTGTTTGGTTTATATATCTAACAAGATATTTTCCTTTTGCTATATATTCGGGAAATCATTTTCCCATTAACACGTAGCCTATCAGTGCATTTTATAGCACGTCAGTGCATAAGAGTTTTTAAAACAATCAAAGTGTAGCATTTATATATCTAACGAGATATTTTTCTTTTGTATGATAATGGGGAAAATCCCTTCCCGTAAATAAACAGCATGGGGTAAATCCATTCCCATAAATAATTAGCACATCAGTGTATTTATGTTTAAAGTTTAGCTATAAAATTTTGTGATAGAATCTGAACTGTATATTTTGTGTATATGTGGAGCACATCAGTGCAATATTGCAATTTTCAGTTCTTAGTTAGAAGAAAATTTATATTAAATACTTGGGAAAGAAATAAGTTGTTGAATATATTAAAAACTTGTTACTTTGATTTTCTCATGAAAGCACACCAGTGCTGTATTTTAATATGATGTGTATTTTCTGATAAGTAGAATGTTAAAATTTTATCATTTCATTGTATAAAAATTAAAGTTTGTAGCAGTAAGGAAAAGTTCTAATAGTGTTCTGATTTAAACCTGCTCCCATCAAATCACGTAGTTTTGGGTGGGCCCTGTGGAAATAGAAATGGCTGTTTATGAAAGCGGAAGTTAATTTAGCGGTGTTTATACCTATTAGCGCCACTCTGTTTAATCTCTGTCTGGCTGTACTGGATGAAAAGAATTTGTTATTAAGTTTTTTATACGAAATATTCAGTAAGGATTTCATTCATTTTATGTTTTAATGGAAATAAATTCAAAATGCTTTTATTAATCTTTTATTTCCATTTGCCTAATTTTGTAAGAAAGAAGAAAAGTTAGTGTTTTTTTATATCTCTAATATATTTTTATGTGTATTATTTGTGAATAACAATTTGAGTTCTTATTTCTTTTTAACAATTACTTTTACAATTACCACAATTACTTTTGTGAAAATGATATTTGGGGGCTAGGAAAAAGGATCTATTCCTTGTCGCGACTGAACTTGGGGAAATAGCTTTAGAAGATATGAAAGTAATAGATTTAAAACAATTAATAACGAATAGTAAAAATTATGAGGAAGAATTTGTTAAAAATTTGTTAGAAAGTATTATGACTGATAGGATAGAAAATTTAAGCAAACAAGAGCGAAAGAAGGAAGCTAGGGAGAGAGAATTTCAGATACTACAACAAAATAAAGAAATTGAAAAACAACAGTTAGAACTAAAATGCCTTAAAGCAAAACAGAACACTGAATCTGCTAAACCTGGTTGTGAAATCGTATTTAATCAGAATTTTTAGAAACTTATGCCCAAGTTTAATTTAAAAACTGATGATATCAGTTTATTCTTAGAACTTTTTGAGAGGCAAGCTAAAGTTCAAAATTTGCCCATGGATCAATATATATCGGGATATCTCATTGGTATCCTTCCAGTTGAGGTAAATAATATAATTGCTAGGGAGCCTGAAGAACAGACTAGAGATTACCAACATATTAAAAAATTACTACTTAAAAGATTTAAGGATTTAAGTTAAGTGCAGAGAAGTTTCGGCAACTTCTTGTTAAGACTTAAAAAAATCCGGATTCTACGTGGTACGATTTTTATCACAAACTTGAGACATTTTTAGATGGGTTGCTCAAGGGATTAAAAATCGAAACATTTTAGCAACTAAGGGATTTCATGTTGGTAGATCAAATTAAAAGGTTGCACGCCACATGAGTTTAAGGAACTTTTTAAAGTTGAATGGGCCACGATCACTTCGGCAAAACAGTTGGTGGATAAAACAGAGGAATTTGAAGATGCGAAAAAGACAATGGTTGGAAAAACGAAATTGGATGAACTGAAAACGAAAACATCAGGTAGACAAATGGGTGTTTTTCAGTCCACTGGTAATGTTTTCAAAAATAGAAAAAACCCACAAGGCGCACAATTTAAAAAAGATGATGATGATGCACGCAATGTTGGGAAAAAGTCAGACTCGAATTCTGATAGGAGAAAAAGACTCTAGTGCTATGAATGTGGATCTTTTGACCATTTATGTCCTCAGTGCCCTAATTTTAAAACTCAAAAGGCAGATTTGTATCGGATAAGCGGGAGATCAGAGAAGAAACTGTTAGATCCCTATACATTAAATGGAAGAGTGAATGGTTTTAAAGTACCTATTCTTAGAGATACAGGAGCAATGGTAGATATTATTTGTCAGAAATATGTAGACAGAGATAGAATGGGAGAACATGTGTGGATTCGACATTTGCTGCGTGATCATATGACTAGTTTACCTGTTGCTGAAGTAGATATTGAATGCGATTTGGGTACAATAACCACCAAAGCAGTTGTTATAGGAGACCACTTAGACCAAGGGCAATATATCTTAGGCAACCAAACAGCGGCTCTTCTCAGAAAAACTGAGAAAAATTGTTCTTCGCGTGTCGGGAATGTTAATGCAGTCGTTACTCGATCTCAAGCATGACAATTTAAGGAAACGGAAAATTTAAGTGAGACGAATCAAAATTCTGAGCAGAATGAGTCAGAATTGGAAGAGGAGGACAATGCTCATGAGAAGTCTGAAAACAGAGAGATATTGCCTCCTGTCGACCTTTGTGTCCCCACAAGTCCTGCGATTCAAATAGACTCAAGTACTTTTATTGATGAACAACAAAAAAGTAAAGAACTTGCCCCTTTATTAGAACTAGTATAGTTTTAGTAAAAAAGAAAGTAAATAAGTTAGGAGGAGGAGAACATTTGATTGTTGTTCCAGAAAACCTCAGAGCAAATTGAAGCAATTTTTTCGAACTTCAGGTCACTTAGGAGTTCTGAAAACAAAAGCCGGTTACTAAGACATTTTTTCTGGCCAAATTGTTATAAAGACATTGAGAAATTCGTTAAAACATTCGACTCCTGTCAACATGCAGGAAAAGCAAAGGACAAAAGGAAATCACCGTTGGTAATGGTACCTGTGATATCTGAAGTCTTTAGTAAGTTTAATGTAGATGCTTGCGGGCCTATGCCTACATCTACTGAAGGTAATAAATATCTTATTACAGTTATGTGCTTAGCCTCTAAATATTCTGATGCCATCTCGGTATCGGATATAATGCTGAAATCTGTTGTAAGTGCACTCTTGCAGGTATTTAGTCGGATGGGCTTTTCAAGGGAGGTTCAAACTGATCAAGGGAAATCTTTTATGAGTCGCTTAACCATTGAACTTTTGAAGAGGTTTGGTATAAAAATTTCCAGAAGTTCAGTTTACCTACCCCAGAGCAATCCTGTGGAATGGTTCCATAGGTCAATAAAAAGGGTCTTAAAGGTATTATGCATTGAAACTGCCCCAAATTGGAAAATACAAGTACCTGCTGCTCTCTTTGCTCTGCGGACAGTAATGCATGGTAGTACAGTCAAAAGTCGTTAATCCGGACTCGTCAGGACTTTGGCGCTTCCAGATTATCGATTTTTCCGGATTATAGATCATCAGTTTAAATCTGGTAAGATGACATGCAGAAATTATAAAATTAAAAATATGAAACCGTAATTTATGAAATAAAGAACAATTATATTCTAAAGGGTATCAAAATTTACAAAAAGAAAAAGCTTACTATTTATTTGTTTACTTTATTAAACATTTCTTTCAATGTAAGTTGTTTAAGTTGCTTCGTTTCATGTGATAATACTTTCTCTTTAATTCTATTAAACAGACATAATTTCTTGTTTAGTTACAAAGTTCCGCTGTTCAAGTCCTATAATTGCTGTGTCGAGAATACCAACTAATTTGTCAATCGAAATTTTTTCGTTTTCAATAACCTCTGTGTCACTTTCTTCACTATCGGAAGCGAATTATAATGATGAGGAATTTGACTTAAATCATATCAAAGACGGAGTACATCGAGATGAAATACTACATGGAGTAAGGAATTATAAGCCAAATAAAATAAAAACATCTGCCGTGAAGATAAGGATAGTGCTGACAGATCAACTTCCAATTCATTGCGCGCCGCGGTGTTTATCCCCCCCACCGCAGAGCAGCGTGAAATTGATAAACAGATTTCGGAATGATTACATAATCAAAGGATATGCCTTTATCCATTTTTTTGCAGCAATTCCACTTTCTGTTTAATGGACTTCGAAACATACTTTCGCTTTGTAGATCCTTTACATATTAGTAAATATATATCGGAAATTCTATTTGACATAATCGAAAGTTCAAGCTTATTTTTATAAAATTGCTCTAACAGTCTGCAAAAAATAATAAGCTGGATCCAATTCGAAGATTATGGAACAATGCAATCTGCAACATTAACTGAATTAGATAAATTTAGCTTAGCTTACACCATCCGTTATACATTAAACGCGCATGCGTAAACGTATTATGCGCATGCGCACACGCATATTCGCAGCCATAAAGGTCTTACGCACAAGCGTAAACGCCTATGCGCATGCGTCAACGCGACACAGCTTTGAGGTAGCTTTGAGGTCCGGATTATAGATCATTCCGGATTATGGGTGTCCGAATTAACGACTTTTGACTGTACAGAATTTAGTTCAGCTGAATTAGTGTACGGGAACAACCTCAGAACACCTGTCGCATTACTGTACGAGAAATGGTTAGATCCTCAGGAAAAAGAAGACACCATAATAGAATACGTTTTCTAATTAATCAATAGGCTAAAGAAATAGCTACAAATGGAACAAATGGTAATGCCATGAAAAGGGAATTCCAGCAAGGAGATTCCGTATTAGTATTAGCAGTGAACCAACCCCATAAACTCACTCCTTAATGGAAAGGGGTGGGAAAAATAGAGAAAAGATTATCAGAAACAAACTATGTGGTTAGTTTTGAAGAGAATCAGGAAGAGAATAAAGTGTATCACATCAATATGTTAAAACCTTATCATAAGAGACCTGAACTTTTGAATATGGTGCTCCTTGACAATGAGGAGATAGTTGAACCCTCGAAATTAGTGGAGGATTTTCCTTATATGTTAACCGACCCCAATGTGTTTGATTTCAACGAAATAATAGCAAAAGATAATCTTAAAGAAAGACTTAGTGATGAACAAACCCTGCAGTTGGGAAAGTTGTTGGTAAAGTTTTCTGCTATATTTTCGAATATTCCAGGGAAAACAAATTTAGTCGAACATGATATCGAACTAATCAGTGACAAACGTGTAAAGTATAAGCCTTATAGAATGACCAATCGACAGAACGAAATTCTTAAAGTCGAGATTGTAAAAATGTTAAAATACAAGATTATTGAACCAGGACCCTCTTGGTATACTTCACCCATGATCCTTGTTGAAACACCAGGTAGGGATCCTAGGCCATGTATTGATTACAGAAAGTTAAACGAAATAACACGTACTGAGCTCTATCCGATCCCCAATATAGAGCAATGTGTTGAATTGCCAAATTTATCACCTTGATAGACTTGACTAAAGGTTATTGGCAAATTCCGCTGACCCGCGCAGAAAATTGCTGCATTTGCTACAAATTTTGGTGTATATAGGCCTTTGCGCATGCCATTTGGGCTTAAAAATGCTCCTTATTATTTCAGTAAAATGATGAGCAAAATAATGTGCAGATGTCAGAAATATGCTACCCCTTATTTAGATGATATTGCTATTTTTTCTGAAAGGTGGGAGAAATATTTACAACATTTACATGAAATTTTAAAAAGAAAAGCCAATTTAACTATTAAACCCTCTAAGTGCAAGTTTGCACAAGAAGTGCAATATCTCGGTCACATAGTCGGTTGAGAAAAGCGCTCTCCAGCAGAACTAATAATAGAAGCGATTCAAAACTTTCCTGTTCCCACAACTAAAACTGAGATTAGAGCTTTCTTAGGGTTAGCTAGATACTACAGACAATATATACCTACGTTTTCTGCTATAGCCACACCTTTGACAGATTTTTTAAAAGAGAATAAGAAAAGGGGTAAAATTGTATGGAATGCTGAATATAATGAATCATTCAAATTGTTAAAAGAAAAGCTATCTAGTAGGCCTGTGCTACATGCACCCAATTCTTCTAAACCATTTATACCACAGACAGACGCATCAGATCAAGGATATGGTGTTGTTTTAGCCCAGAAAGATAATAAAGGGAAAGAACATCCCATATTGTATCCCAGTAAAAAATTTACAGATAGTGAGCAGAAGTATTCCACCACTAAAAACAAGTGTGCCGCAATTCTGTATGGAATAAAAAAACTGAAAAGGTATATAGATAGGCAGACTAAATTTTCCATTCAAACGGACCATAATCCCCTAATATGGCTAAAAAAATAATGCAGGTAGTAATGGTCAATTATTACGCTGGGCCTTAGCCTAGCAATCTTATAATTTTACGATACATCATAAAAAGGGAAGTGACAACTTACATGTAAGACTACTTAAGTAGAAACTTGTACATGCCAGTTAAATAGACTAGTTATCATTTCTTTTAAATTGTCTTGTTATTTGCTTATATATATTGTATTTTTTTTAATTCATACTATATTGTAAATTGTTAGCTTTATTCATAAAGACAAAAATTTTTGTGTTGTTTTTTCATATATTGTATAAATATATGTATTGTTATATGCATTTTTTTTATGATGACCTGGTTATGAGAATGGAGAGCCTTTGTAACGGTGTGATTTTTAAATTAACTGGTAAAATGTTGAACAATCTCTATTGAAACCAGAAACTGTAAACTTTAAAAAAAAAATGTTCTCCTGTTTCCGGAGAAACAAAAACTGGAGGCAGAAGGTGTTTGTTTGTAGCGAACGCCTGCTTGAACTTTTATTTTATCCTGTAGGAACTTAAAAAAGTTTTGTTTCCTCTGTGTCCGAGGAAAACAAAATCTGGAGGCGAAAGGAGTCGGTCTATAAAGAATGCTCCTGAACTCTCTACTAGAAAGACCTACAATGCTCTCGACTAGAGAGAACTTTGTTAGCAGACTCCTCACACTACAAGGACTATAATTCATTTTTAATACCTATTTTAAAGAACTATGAATGGGAATGACATAACTGAGTAATGCACATGCATAAAGAGAAAAGACTTCTGGTCAGAGAGAGAGTTGAGAAGCTCCGCCAGCGAGTTGAGGTGCGGAGACTTTATTCGTCCAGTGATGATGAGTTAATGTCTCTGATCGTGTCACCGGCTCGGATATCTACTAAAGTTTTCTAAATGTGAATGTGCTGTCAATAAAAAGTGACGCATCACCAATACCAGTGTTACTTCCCTTACAACTGGAGCATCCACGATGTCACACATGCATTCATCAGACTACCGTAATTTCCGGAAGAAAGGCCGCATCAGCGTAAACGGCGCACTCGAGAAAAATGGCGGGAAAAAAATTTAAATTACACAGAAACGCCGCATCAGCGTAAATGCCGCAATAGATTAAATTGCGCGTGACATCGTCGTGGGCTGTATAGATGCAAAAACTCAACCTAAGTCCTGATATATGACATACCAGTTAAGAAAAATGCATGAAATGAAACCATAACTCAAAAATAAATTAAAGGTAAGAAATGTATAGCTTCTGTGCCGTTTAGAGACATTTTCAAAAATTTTCCGCTCCCTTCTTACTTAAAAACTATCAACAAGTACTTGTACCCAAACTGATGGGATCTGTATTTGGCAGAATGCCAAGAAAAATGCATTCATGCTGAAGGGAAAATACGTCAGAGTTGTTTTTGTGAGGCAGGTGGAGTCATGTCCGCCTTTGAAAAAAATTACAGAAAAGGCAGGGGTCGGGAGAGGATGGGTCCTGGAAGATTCATCGAATGGCAGAGGAGAGAGACTATTCAAACTGATGAGAATGTTGATTTGAAAGGTGGAAGTAAGTAAGAAGTAAGATTTGGGCTTCCCTGCCTCGTGGAACTAAATCACATTACAGGTCTGCTCCCCCTTTGGGCACGTTGTGGAGGTTCAACCTCCACTATTACCCTCCAGAGGAGCAGCGCACCACCTGGAATTCACCAGGCAGCACCGGTCGTCTAATGCTCCTACCAGTCGCTTGGGCGAGCCCGTCGCAGCAGGACATTACCCAGCGAACCCGGGCTACTAGTACCACGCCGCGCTAGGACGTGCCAGACTCCGAGGCCGGCCAATAAGTGACCTTTCCCAGAGCCTTCAGAAACACCAAGTTCATAAATTTTATACCCCCGTGGCCGAGACTGCCTAGGTACAGATCCTAGCCAGTAGCTTCGCAGAATTCTCTACCTCGACCCCCGGGGGGGGGGTGAAAAGGGGAAGAATGTTATTGTTCTGAGATCTCGTTTAGGGTGAATAAGGCATGTAGGTCCGTTCAAGGGAAAGAATGTAAACAAAATAACGTTCGCAGAAAGCAACTGAGTGGTCTTTTGTGTGGGAACAGCACCAGTCTATGCACAATGACAAGGCCATCCAAACTATGTACAATGACCATCATAGGAAATATTTTATTTTTAGTGCACCTAAACACCGCATGGGTAGAAGCGCCGCACCCGCTGAAAATTTAAGTTTTAAACACGTAAACGCTGCGGCGTTTCTTCTGGAAATTACGGTATATAATGGTGCTAAAGATAATTTTAGCATGTATATAATCTATATTTTTAATTCCAAATTGCATTTATATAATTAACCATTCACATGGCCTGCTGTCTATAATGGTTTATTATAAAAAAGTAAATACACAGAAATGATTTTAATGAGTCTAACCAGTATAATTTCATCTTTATAGCTAGTAATTAATAATAACTGCATTTATCATTTTTAAATTGCTTAGTAATCTACAAAACACAGATTAAACTTAAAAGAAAAATTAAATATCCAATACTTTGTCGAATGACAATATACTGGCAAAAGGAAGAAAAAAAGTATTTTATTTTGGGCAGCGGCAAAACATTTCTTTTAAATCACTGAATTTGTTAATCAAATTATCATTAAATTTCCTCAAAATATGAAATACATAAATGATAAAAAATTTTGAAAATTCAAAATTTGGGATTAAAGGTGCAATTTGGGATTTAATGTGTTTATATGAAGGATTATGTGTGTGTTCAAAATTTGGTGGCTCTTAAAAGTTGCTACTTTTCCGCAATGCAGGGAACATACAGATTCATTATTATTTAAAAATAGAGATTATAACATGGTTGTTATGCCATATTTACAAAGATAATCATAACTATTACCATATGGGCTTTACTTTCTCAATTTTTATGCCTTTAGGCAACATTTTCACATAAAAGCCTAAATTATTAAACAAATTATCCATGCAACAAAGGCTCAAAACCCAGGATTTTACCTAGCCATTGCTGAGCATTCGATGTGCCAACCTGGTCTTCCTTTTCCCCAAGGAGATAACCAGTATGGTTCATCAGGTTTAGCTGCTTTCCATACAGCAAAATCTCGCTGATCTTTTTTTAAAGGGTCAGTAACTAATTGGCAATCTTCAGGTAGATTCGACAATATATCTGCTGAAATACCTTTGGATACCATAAAGTAAACATTACCTACATAATGATGAATACAAATCACTGTTACCGTAATGTCTGGGAAAATATTATAAAATAAAATTCATAATTATATAATTAAAAAAAAAATAAAAAGTTAACTAAAAAAATGGAAACATTAAATTTTGTCAACAATTAAAATTTACTTTAGCATGTATCTCTTTGTTCTTCTTAACTACTTTCAACTATATTTACACAAGCAGACCAAGAAATTAAAATGAAAAAAATTTCTCCTTTTCATACAGAATACATTAGCAGAAACACAAAAGATTTCTCAACTCTGCACTTCTTGGATATAAAAAAAAATGTATTATAAATTTAAGTCACATGAATTTAATGCAAACATAACTATTTTATGTTACTATTGAAATATTTATCACTGAAACTGGTAAGGAAACAAAAGGACAAAAAATAACCTAAATAGCAATTGTTAAACAGGGTTCATAGCCACATTTTAGTTAAAAAAATAAGCACCTATAAGCACTTTTCAAGCACATTTTAAGGAAAAAGTAAGCACCTGTCTAATTACATTATACACAACTGCATAACCTTAAAAATTAGATTTGTAATTTAAAATATGAGCAATGCAATATTTATTAAGAGAATGAGCATTACCTCAACCATGGAAAACAATTAACTTTTTTTTTTTAAATTTTAAATGACAGTTCAATTTACAGAATTAGTTTACAATGAGAGAAAAAAACTATGCAGAACTAAACTATATTACAAAATTTAATGATGAAATTTCAGTTCAAAATATAGAAAATAAATAATAATAAGCCATATTAATTGTATTCGTTTGGCACCTAATAATAAATACAATTTATTTTTCCACTCATATTAATATTTAAATAATTTAAATCAAAATTCTGAACATTTTCTAAATTTTCATTGCATAATAGTTTTTCCTTAACATATATCCCAAGCAAAGTAATTTAAGTAAAAAAGAGGCACATTTCTGAAATCAGAAGACAGGAAATTGCTTCATGCAGTCATCCTCTAACTGTAAAAGCTTAATTAACCCGCATACTCGGAAATTGCCGAATATTCTGGATAGTAACTGGAAAAAGAGGAGTGGCAGGGTTGCCACTCAAACAGGAGAATGAAATTCCCTGACTTTTCCAGGTTTTCCAGGTGCATTTCAAGAAAATTCCAGTCTATCCGCGTAATGTACATTGGCTACGCTAAGAGGTAAATTATGGTATTACTTGTATTGTGTAGCAAATTCACTTAATTATTCAATAAATCCCAGAGGACATTTATTCTTAATTATTCTTGGTATACTTTGTTTGATAATTTTGTTTACTTTTCCACTGAAGAAACTTAATAAAATTTAAGATATATACATTGGATAACAAATGTATGTTTTATTTAATTATTACTCATGATCATCACCAGTTCAACACGAGGCTAATCCGGTCTTTATAAATCACAACGCAATGCTAAATAGTTAGGTTAGATTTTAGGTAAATTTAATTTGTGTGAGGTATGTTCTTAAAAAGCACCTTAACACTTGAAAACACAAATATAATTATAATAGTTGTTGTTTTCTCCATTGAAGATTGAGATTAGAATCTTCCCAATCTGGAATAAAATAAGGCTTTTTTTGCAGACATTCTGCTGCTAAACGAAACAAAGAAATCTATTTTAATAAACTGAGGTATTTTATATTTAGTTCGCAGCATACATAAGAAAAAAATATGTGCATTAAATTTCGTGATGGTATGTCATCATACTGCTAGAATTAATTTCAAGATTATGCCAGAGAAAATTTCCTGAAATTTAGAAATATTATTTACTAATAATTAATAAATTTAGAGGGAAGAAGCATCATTAAATTATACGAATAACATAAAAATAAAGATAATTACTTAAAAATTGAATTAGAATAATCAACGATATTTTAGCGAATATAGTTATATTACATGGTTAGCCTAGATGACAGATTACTATTTTTTATTTTACTGCAAAATGGCAAGGTATTTATTAAAAAGAAAAGTTTAAAAAGATTTTGCGGTAAAATTCTAGTATACGGTAAGGCTTTGGCACGATTTTGAAAATTGTCGCCAAGACCAAAATGACCCGTTTACTGCGCATCATCATGTCACCAAATCCATACATGGAGATTATTTTAACCAAAAAACGTCTATGCAAAGAATCTCTAATTCTTTGGTCTATGTAAAGAAGAAAATTTTCCATACAAGTAAAATGCTATTACGCCGCTAGAATGCGGAGGGAAAATTTGCCAAGGGATTTGGCGACGGAACCTGGCGGCCAGAATTTCCCTCTCCGCGATGTGTACCGGAAATTGAGAAACGTGTTAAGAAGAAACGTTCTTTGACAAAAAGAAAGCTACGAAAATCCGTTTTTAAATTATTGCGAAAAATCCAAGAAGAAACATTTTATCAAAGGACGTTTCTTCTTGGATTTTTCGCAATAATTTTAAAAACGGATTTTCGTAGTTTCCCCCCCCCTGAAAATTACTAACCTATGAATTAATTTACTTGCGCCAAAAAATATTTTCTTTTAATTTAGAGTTTAACTACTTGCGCTAAGACTAAACTTCACGGTTGCGGTGCCGTGCGCTACAATATAGCAAGTGGTAAAGTGTCTCATTTACGCCGCTCCGCATGTGCGAGTGCAATCCAGAGCTGTAACTCGAGAAATAAACAATCTCGTTGTTAGGCGACGTGTGCACCATGTTATTTTCATTTTTGCGATAAATGCTTATCGACGTGGGGTTCACGTCGCTCGCAGTTTGAGACAAAAACATCTCGACGTGCGTGGCACGTCTTTTTAGCGCAAGTGGTTAAAGAAATTTTAAAGGATATTCATTTAATGAACTCTTGATAACGTGACCTTCGAACTTCGACACCAGTTTCCAGCTTTGGCGGCAGACATATCACGCATGCACAGATGTTTCCCTCTATGATGGAACGGAGCCACGTCTGTTGCAGAGAGGTTTTCCTTCTTTACAATACATATTCTTTGATTCTAACCTCCATGGTACCGTATACTAAGATTAAACCCATTTTGTTTTATACGAGAACAGGTACTTTCTTTAGTTCATGCATTGCACATGCGATTCTCGAGAATACTGGAAACCAAAAGTTGCGGGAAACTTGCTTTGCTTTTCTAAAAGGCAATCAAATTGGAGCTGCGAAAATTGGCTCTATGCCAGCAGACACTCACGTGATAGGCAATTCGCCAAAAAAGTTATCTCTTCCGACGTCGGCGCAAAAATCGCTTTTTTTGGCGGGATCATTGTATGAACTTCCCTGACTTTTCCAGATTTTGACAAAAATACTTAAATTCCCTGACTTTTCCCTGAATTTTTTGGTCAATTTTCGAATTCCCTGACTTTTCCCGGTTCTCCCGGTTTTCCAGGTAGCGTGGCAACCCTGGGAGTGGGGAAGATTGTAGCCGTTCTTTAGATTTCTCGGCTAAATAAATGATTTTGACATTTCGATATGTGCATCATATAAAAATAGACCAACGGAACTGAGAAATATTCTGCTTAGAAAGCACAGTAAAACTCTTTTAAGTGTTCATAAACAATTCAGACTGAACATCAAAATTAATTATCTCTGCAAAATACCGCAAACGTTATTGCGCAATACGTGCGGCGTAATTCTTCCGCATGTGATATTACGCAATCGGAATCAACAGCTGCCGGTATTGGGAGAATAAAGAACTAAATAAAGGAAAAGAAAGAGACAACCTTTTACACGCCAATGTTCCATAAATGGAACATCGAATTTAAAATTCCATAAAAAACACAATTTTATTAATATTGCTTTGTATAAATTATTACATGGAGAGTAAATATTGACTGATGTTTTAGTAGCAATATAATTCTTCTAAAAGAAAAATTATCTTGATAAAAATATTCATTATTTCACCTTTTTTCCTTCTTTTCTATGAGCAAAATTCAGAAATTCACATAAAATTAAAAATTCAACAAATGTTTTTAAAACTCAATGAGGATATTTAAAAAGGATCATTTTATGCATAGACAGTAAGTTATCATAATAAGATGATGATTATTTTTTACTCTGAGGTAAGAAATGTGGATGTTCCAGAAAGGTAACATTGGCGTGTAAAGGTATATTTTTTAACATGATGAAATTACTTTGATTGCCGTGAATAGAGGCATGGAGAAAGATTTTCCAAATGTGAAAAGTTTCAGTAAGTGTGGAAAACAGATGTTTATGACTGTTAATCTGTTTTCGACTCCCGTATATCCCCCTCCTCTCCTTTCACACATTCCCATAAGGGTTTGAAGTGAGTTACTCAAAGCTGCTAGAGAAAAGCACATGGCGTTTCATGATAGGCTAGATGCTAGAGGTTGTTTATGACTCATTGAAAAAGGCGCATATTTTGAAGTGTGGATTTCATTACTTTCCCATTGTTTGCTTTTTTTTTTTTTTTTTTTTTTTTTTTTTTTTTTTTTTTTTTTTTGTTCAGTTCGTGAAGATACACTACGCTGATAAGATGGCTCATTCAGAAGCATTTCAGTCTATGAAGAAGCATTGGAATATTTTTATACATAATCAGATGATGAAGAGTGTATTGATATTTGTCTGCTGCCTCCAAAAGAAACTGGATGTTTGACAGATGAGGAAGATGTAAATGAAGATATTTTTTAGCCTCTTCTGCCAGCGGATGTATGTGGAAAAATCGAATTTTCTAATAAAATAGATGATGATGATGAAATATCTCAAGAAATTTCATTCGATCCTCAAGAACCTTCATCTTCAAAGGGAAGAAAGAGTTTGAAGTGAAAACTAATAAATGCAAAAGAGAAAATCATTGAACATCGGTGGGGGGAAAATTTAAATGTTAACAAAAGTCTAAAAACTGGCAGCATTGAAAATATTTGCGAAGTGTTTCCTGAACTAGTTACTTTATCTCCAGTTGAAAATTTTCACAAATTCCTAACTAGAGAATATTTGCTGCATTTAGCAAATGTGACAGGTCTTTACGCAATGCAGAAAGGAGAAGTTTTAGTTGCAGATGAAAGCGTTATTGGACAGTTTTTTTTTTATTATTATTATTACTGTTGTTTAGTGGGTATCATGGAGTACCCGGCGAAGATTTATACTGGAGCACTCAAGAAAATTTATCTGTCCCAGTAGTTTCTTCTGTGATGCCAAGAAATAGATTTCGAAAACTGAAAAAATATTTTCATATTATAAATAATACCATGTTGGCATTAGAAGATAAAACAGGAAAGGTTTTTCCTTTTTATGAAGAACTGGAAAAAAACTTTCAACAATTCCGCATCTTCCAATCCTGCAGTGTGAATTATTTGTTACTTATTTCTGCAACTATTTCCCTTGTTTCAGTATAAACTGCTAACAATTAATGTAGAATTCTTTTATAAATTCTTGCTTATCAACTATGTAATTTTTGTTTTAATTTATTACGAAAGCTTTTTTCTGTGGAAGCTTCATATCTTCTCCTAAGAAATTTTGGTGGAGTAGCTTTTCGGTTATAAAGGTGTAGGCTCCCTATTTTTCTGCTTAATCTATGTTACTTCCGAATAACGTTGACAAATTCACTTGCTAATGCTGAAAAAGTGCAGTCAAAAATGAAGCTTCCAATTAGAAAGTCGATAATCATGTTTTACAAAAATCATGTAAAAAAACTAACTGTTTCCTGCCAATGTTCCATTTATGGAACGTTATAAATCATTAAAAATTTTTTTTTAATTTTTTTCTTTTTTCATAATTCTTATATTTGAGTTTTAAAACGCATTTTCACAATAAAACGTTTATTTTACTTTCGCATCATAGTTTGGCGTGTACAAGGTTTTAACTAATTGGGGTGTTTCTGATTCTAATTTTCAACAGACTGTGCTAAATTTCCAGAATAGAATCAATCTTCGCTTGGGTTGGATAGACCGCAAAAACTTTTAGTCCTATTCAATTAAGATTGGACAGTGACAAAAAAAAGTTTGCTGCTTCAATATTAAAGATTTTTTGGAGAAAGGGGAGAACCTACCAACCTGCGTACTGTATAATGTATTGGCCAAAAAAAAAAAATTATTTTGTCTATTCGATTACTTTCCTTTCATTTAAGCCATTCCGAATATTATTCCTTGGAAAGCTAATCTGCATAAAAACACACCCATTTTTGGAAGTTTATCTATACTTCAGCAGTTACTGCAACTATATTATTATAAATATTCATACATATGCTCATAATATAAGCATAATGATCATAATAAACACGAATATGAACTGACCATGCAGAACGAGAATGCAAATTATTAAAGCCTTGATAGAAATTCAAACGTGTGTAGTATTTGGGTGGGAGGAAAAGAATACCGAATGTACCGGAATTTTCTACCATTTTCCCAATTCTTTGACCAATAGAACGACGTGCACCTGTCTGTACTCTCAAGCGCACCATAGGTTAAGTTAATGCAGAGAAAGGGGGCAAAAGCAATTTCCGGGAGTATGATTCACCATCTGACATTGCATTATGAGGAAGAAAAGTTGTTTATTTAGTTTCGGCTTTGGTACGGGGAAAAAATGTGCGTTCATTTAAAAAAAAAAGGGGGGGGATTAAAAAAATCACTAAAAGCAAAATATAAGCACTAAAAACAAAAAAATACACGCTTTAAAGAAATTATATTTTATTTTCAAATATAAGGACTAATAAGCACTTGTAAGGACCGCTACGAACCCTGTTAAAACAATACCTATATGGCTTCTGAAACAAAAGAAATGGAACTAAATAAAAAATTGCAAAACAACAGCACATATTTACCCTCATCTGTGACATATGCATAGCCCTTGCTAATAAGTCTTTCACAAAAAGAAATAATAAGAGGTATATTATCTGTTACACGGCATATTATAGATGGCGGCTTGATTTGCATAGCTGCCATGTCATTAAAGAAATCTAACTCGTATTTCTTAGAAACTTGAGAAACGTTCTTTCCCACCTAAAAATATAAGTTTAATAGAAAAATATTTTATGACATCTCATTGGAATGATTTTTACCATACTGTTAATATAAAGTATGAACATAGATATAAATATTACCTTATTTGCTTCCTTTATAATTTTATCATCAATGTCAGTAATTCCCATTAGTAATAAGACATTGATGCCAAAAATATTTTCCATAATTCTCCTTATGATGTCAAATTTTACATAGCAACTGTTAATAAAAGATACTTAAATTAAACTAAAAAAATCTGTATAATCATTAAAATATCAAAAATACAAGATATTTCATTTCGAGGGAAAAACTTAATAATCAAAACATATTGTTTTTTAAATATCGTTACATGCTTTTAGGTTCATAATGGATTAAATGCATACAGAATCAAAGACAGCTTGATAAAATTTATTTATCACCACAAGACACCATTTCGAATGTGAAGTGAGTGCTACACAGCCCAATATTGTTTTGTCATAGGAGGTTTCTTATCCAAGAACTCCATTAGGTCAATTATTCGGTTTAAAATAACAATCTTAAACTTCCTGACTTCTTTGTCACTCCCTGAGTCTCGATCAACCAATGTTGAAGTTATAATTTGATGTGCGACCAGATTAACCAGTTCACATTTCACCCTGAAACAACATCGGCAAATCTTTTAGGCAAAGCTCAAATGATCCTTTAAAATGACAACAGTAATGTCATATTCCAGGAGTCTCTATATCCATCTGGCTGTTTGGCCTTTTATATTCTTAAAATTTAATAGCCAGGTCAATGATGTACGATCTGTGCGGAGCAGGAGTTTTTTGCCATAGAGTTGATGGTGGTTTCATACTGCATTATGGTCATATTATGTACGGGCCTTCGATAAAAGAAATGTTCTTCATAAATTTCCTACAGTAAATGCAGAGCCCAAGGAAACTTCTCAGCTACTGGACATATTTGAGACGACTCCAATCTTTAACTGCCCACATATTTTCTGGTTTCCTATGTGCACCTTTGCAAGAGATGACATGTCCAAGGTAAGTCACTTCCTCTCTGAATAATTTATATTTGGCAGAATTTAAATTTAGATTTACATCTTTCAATTTCTGAAGAACCTTTCTAAGATTTTCTGAATGCTCTTTGAACCTTTTCCCGAATGGTGATGATGTTATAGACTTTATCAGAAAGAATTCTCAATACAGTCCCTAGGAGGCATTCAAATGTTGCTGATGCATTACATAACCCAAACAGCATCACCTTGAATCGCCAAAGTCCTTGTCTAGTAGTAAATGTAGTCTTTTCTACCCGCAAGCATCCACTCTTTAAATCAGGAGTTGAAAACCACTTGCTTCCAAAAAGTGTGTCCAGAATATCATCAGTTCTAGAAAGAGGGCAGCTGTCTTTCTTCATGATGTCATTCAACCTGTGATAGTCAACGCAAAATATAGTTGAAACATCCTTCTTTCTGACCAAGATGACGGGAGAAGCCTAAGGACTTGTTAGAAGGCTTGGTAACATTGCTTTCTTACATGTCCTTTAAAAGTTTTCCCTTCCTCTTCCTATGTAATCGGTAAACGTTTTGGATGTTGCTTCATTGGTTATTGTTTTCATTTCATGTACCAATTCTATGTAGTGCCAAACTAGTTTGAGGTATACCAGATGACTGGGAGAAAACATCTTGAAATTTTAGAAGGATATGTTCAGCAGCACACCTCTCTTCATTGCTTAATTGGGCATTCTACAATAACTCCAATGTTACGCTCTCCAAAGACACAGAGACTGAAAGATTTTATTGGTTCATTTAATGTGGGCCACTGGAGTACATGCTGCAACCATTTTGCCTTTCCTAATGACTTATCACTTACATTTGCACCTCTTACTGGGATGACAGTCCTCGATAGGTCGACATGACAAGATATCTATATTTAGATGGAAATCTGATACATTATATAGTATATAGATACCTTTCTTTAATATTATGTCTATTTTCTATAACACCCTCTTAAATTTAGGAAAAGATCATGTGATATCGACATTGTTTGAGAGCATTAACTATTAACAGGTGGCAACTTTATGTTGTCTTTAAGAAAATGACAAGTCTTCCTGCGGCCAAGTGATCACTGAACACTGGCAGTTCAATCTAAATTTGAACCTAGATGAATGACCTAGTTACATGGTGGTTTTCATTCCCTTTCTCATGTGTAATATGAATAACTAGTTCAAAAAGTTTTTCTATGTTATGAAGGATGTTTAAGCTATGTGATCCACATAGGTATATCTTCCCTTACACAGATAGACCTTGTGTGTTTTGCTATAATCAAATATTATAAGAAAATTACAGCAATCCTGTCTAAAAGGAGGAAGACCTTTGTGGTGGGCTTTTTAAGGTAACTGACACTTATGTTGCACATGGAAAGCCAGCCTTTTCATTGAGATTCAAAAATTGGATTGAACTATCAATCTTCAGCATTCTTAACCAGTGGGCTACTGGTAATTTGCTAAAATCTTTAATGCAATGGAAAATCTGGCAATGTAAAATGTATGGCAATTTATTCACTGAGAGTAATAGTTTAGAACAGCATACATTTTAATTATAAAGTATTGCATCAAAAAATGTAGGTACTGAAAATAGTACTTTCTAATTACCTGCATCCCTGATTTCAACATTTGGTAGAACTGTTGTTTTTTGCCATCTTTATTTACTGAGAGCAATAGTTAACAGGGTTCGTACACATTTCTACACATGGAAATTAAGTACTTTTAAGGACCATTAATGAAAAACATTAAGGACCTATGCAAATATAGCAAATTAATAAATTCAATTAAAAACATTATCTATGCCTGAACTTCACTTTTGTAATACCATCCAAAAAATAAAATAGATTTGTAAGCAGGATGCATTATTAATAAAAATAACTTAATTACCGTAATTATTAATAAGTTTGAGAATGAAATATACTTTATGAAATTTATCAAATAGCATTAAATATTTCACACTTATAATAGTTCGGCATATTTGAAAGAAGATAAGTGACATTTTATTTACGTTTTACAAATAGTTAGCTTCATGGTGATTTTTTTTAATGTCTCATTTTGTCACATACTTACTCAGTCTAGTAATAGTAAGTAGATTTTAAGCCAAGCACCATAGGTTAAAATGAGAAGTAAAATCACAATCAGCATGATTCAAAACAAAAGATTGGCTGTTCTCGCCGCTCCTGCTTCCCTAGAGAGAGACCTGCTGATCAGAACAAACCTGAAAGACCTGATATAAGCACGGTTCACAAGTTTTGAAAGTTAGCTGGGCTCTGTCTAACGCAGATACTGTCATAGCTTTTTGTAGAGTTCGAGGGCTTGTAACTCAGATAACATACTTTAAGGTCCTAATTATCCACTAAAGCACCAGAGGTGATAGATAAGTTGTTTTGCATTATTTTAAGTCTCACTAGATGCGAAGAATAGGTTTTATATGAATTTTTACATTTTTGTGATCTTAGTGACCACGATAAAGGTTAATAAAAGTCAATAACTCGCTTTAAAATGCAGGGGCAATTTTTAACGGTAACCAGTTAGTTATAAGTAATTAAATTAGATAAGCTTAGTTATTATGCATTTACATGGGCACTATTAAATTTTATTTATTTTTTAACAATATTTTTAAAAAAAGCCCTATTAAAATCACAATCTAATAAAATTCCACAGTTTAAAATACATGTAATTTATGACATAGATTCTTAAACGATATTAGAATAATTACACATTAAAAGCTACAAAATATTTATGTTCTGTAAGCAACAACACTCAACAAAATATTTATGTGTCTTTTTAATTTGAAGCCCTCCTAGACATTTTGGCTAATTTATATCAATTTCCTTCTCTTTAAGCAACTTTTCTAACAGTTAGAACTTTGTCTCAATATGCAAGACAATGTTCTTACTAGTTTCTGCGTGTTTTATCTCCTAACCTGTCAACCTCTTCAAAATGTACCTATGAGGGTTTACTTGATCTGGTGAAAGTTAAATAGTCCAAAACCCTCCGGACAGACGTGAAGCAAATTATCGCTATGTCTGAAAGTAACTACAGAGTCAGACAAAAGTTTAAATAAGCCTCATATTTAAAGAGAACTTAAAGGCATGTTCTAATGCTAACCAAATTAACTGCAGCTTGTGGTGATGTAATTAAACAAGAACAGTCAAATTCAAACAAAAATTGTGGACTAGTGGTCAAAGATTGTACAATTTAATTTTAATTTAAGCTGGCTCAGTAACTCACTTGTAACTCAGTGGGCTCACTTGTGCCATGGTTTTGGAAGTAGGGCCTCGATTCTTAGCTTCTAGTTGTGTTATTTTGTAGGTATCACTAGATACGTAGCGTATTCGTAAACTAAGTACCGTTTCATTCTAGCACAGTCGCAGCGTTGTGGTAGGCATCCCGCGCATTCGCACTAGTCTTTCTTGTTCACTGACTTTCAATTGTCGCCATTTTGGTTGCTCTAGTGTTTTCAGTTTGCTGTGCATATTCAAAATGTTTAAGACAATTAGTTCTCCCGCTGACTGTGAGATTTGTGTCGTGATTAAATTTTTGAACGCGAGGAATGTTAAACCAGCCGAAATTTATCGTCAAGTGACAGAAGTTTACGGTGAATACGCGATAAGCGATGGAATGGTGAGAAAGTGGGTAAGAATGTCTAATGCAGGTCGAACAAATGTCCACGCCGAGGCTTGGAGTGGTCGGCCTTCAGTTGTCAACAATGATTTGGTAAGGAAAATTGATGAAGCAATTCTTAAGAACAGACGCTTCAACTCTTTCAGAGAAATTTCCACAAATTTCACGTACTGTATTGTTCGAAATTGTGTCTGACCGCTTGAATTATCGCAAACTGTGTTCCCAATGGGTTCCAAAAATGCTCACTGATGTTCACAAAACAAAGCGACTTGGTAGTGCCCTGACATTTCTCACGCGCTACATTGATGAGGGAGAAAACTTTTTAAACCAAATTGTGACAGGTGATGAAACTTGGGTGTGTCATTTCACACCAGAATCGAAACAACAATCGATGGAGTGGAGACACACTCATTCTCCGAAAAAACAAAAGTTCAAAGTGAAAATGTCATCACAAAAAATCATGTGCACTGTCTTCTGGGATACAAAAGGCGTTTTGTTTACTGAATTTCTTCCCAGAGGTGAAACCATTAATGCGGCACGATATTGTGAGACTTTAACAAAACTAAGGCATGCCATTCAAAACAAACGAAGAGGAATGCTCAGTAAAGGAATTGTGTTGCTCCATGACAATGCTCAGCCCCATACTGCTGGTGTCACTCAATCGTTAATTCGACAGTTTCATTGGGAGCAGTTCGATCACCCGCTGTACACCCCTGACTTGCCGCCGTGGGACTATCACTTGTTCCTGCACATGAAGCGAGAGCTTAGTGGCAAGCGCTTTGGATCTGACGATGACACGAAAAATGCTGTGGAGTCGTGGTTATCGAAACTGGCGGGAAGTTTCTTTGACGATGGTATACAAAAACTGGTCACCTGCTATGACAAGTGTTTGATCATTGGCGGAAACTATGTTGAAAAATAGTTTAAGACATGTATTTTCATGTAAAAATAAAATTGGATTCGAAAAAATTGTTTTACTATGTTTTTTTTTCAAAACGGTACTTAGTTCCGTTCTGTAGATGTGAAGTAGGGAGCTACGCTCTGCCCCCCAAGAGGTGTTTGCCAGTACTTTTAAAAGATTTAGCACTTTGAAACACTTCTTCCTCAGATACATTACATGTGGCATGAAGGTTAATTTTGAATCAAACATTACTCCCAGAAACTTCACTTCCCGTACAACTGGAATTAATGATCCTTCAAGATGAAGCTCAGGCTCAGGATGAAAATGTCTTTTTCTGCAAAAGTGCATGCAAACAGTCTTGTCTTTTGAAAATATAAAGCCCTGCTTATTTGACCATTTCACAATTTTGTTAACAGCGACTTGCAACTGTCTCTCTACATATCTCATATCCGAACCTTGACAACTTATTATGAGATCGTCAACATACAATGATCCTGAAACGGTACTGGGAAGCTCATTCAACACAGAATTAATTCTTAAGATAAAAAGGGTGACACTAAGCACAGAGCCTTGAGGCACTCCCTCTTCTTGATAGAAAGTACCTGAAAATACATGGCCAAGCATTACTTGAAATGCCCTAGACTTCAAAAAGTTCTGTATAAAAACTGCCAGATTGCCACAGATGCCACTGGCATACAGGTCACACAATATGCCATACCTCCATGCCTTATCATAAGTTTTCTGGATGTCGAAAAATACTGAAACTAAGTGGTTCCTTTTGACAAAGGCTTCACGGATGGAGGTTTCCAAAAGAAGTAAATTATCCACTGTTGTTCTCCCTTTACGGAAACCATTTTGATAACGTGAGATTACATTGTTTTTTTCCAAAAAATAGACTAAGCGGCGATTTACCATTTTTTCAAACAGTTTGCAGATACAGCTTGTTAAAGCAATTGGTCGATAGTTCGACTGATTTTTGGGGTTTTTTCCTGGCTTAGTTATAGGAATGATGACAGCTTTCGTCCATGATATTGGGAATGTATGCTCTTCCCATACTCGATTGTATAGTGCGAGAAGGTTCAACAACGACTTGCAAGAAAGATGTTTGAACATTTCGTAACTAACACCATCCGGGACAGGACTAGATCTGTGTGTGTCGGACAATGGTCTCTTCAGCTCGATCATAGTAAAATCAGCATTATATGGTTCCAAGTTGGAAGAGGTGAATGCAATGGGAGTGTTTTCTGAGCGACGCTTGACAGAAAGAAATGCTTGTGAATAACTTTTGCCACTGGAAGTGGCAGCAAAAGTCTCACCAATAGTATTCGCAATTTCTTCTGCGTTGCTAATCACTTGGCCATCTTTTTCCAGGATGGAAAGTGTAAGGTCTTTATATAATCCACATGCTTTCTTAACACTTTCCCATACTTGTTTACTTGGTGTAGAAGATGTAATTCCAGATACATAGGCTATCCATGAAGCTCTCTGGCTCTGACGGCGTACTTTCCTTGCATTCGCTTTGGCTTTCTTAAAGGCTATTAGGTTTGACAAGGTGGGGTATCTACGGAAAATTCCCCAAGCCTTTCTCTGTTCCTTTACTGTGTCTCGGCATTCATTATTCCACCACGGCTTTGAATATTTTGGGAGCTTATTTGATGACTTTGGGATAGAGATTTCAGCAGCTTGAAGAATTTTGTTTGTAACAGCCTGCATTGCTTCATCTATTTCCGCATTGTTCACTAACTCTTGTGTAACTGTGGCATTAGCATTAACGATATCCCAGTTGGCACGATCAAATATAAATTTTTCTGGTCGTTCAATAGGAGAGTTAATTTCTCTGGGTAAAGACAAGAAGATGGGGAAATGATCGCTATTAAAGGGATGATTTCCCACACTAATTGTAAGAAGAGGCAAGAGGGCCGGTGAACGAATGGCAAGATCAAGCGTATGGAATGTTCTCGTAGGCTGGTGGAAGTAGGTTTTCTCAGCATTATTCACAAGGCAAAGAGAATGATCATCTATCATTTGCTCTATCTGTCGTCCACGTGAGTTGGTGTCTCTACTTCTCCACATAGGACTATGACAGTTAAAATCTCCCAAAATTAGAAAAGGAGCAGGCAGCTGCTCTACGAGGTCATCTATTTGTTGCTGATCTATGTGTTCGTTGGGTGGCAAGTAAAGAAAACATATCGTCATTAGTGTTCTTATATTTATTTGTATTTATTTGTATTGCTGTAGCTTGGAGGGGTGTTGTCAGGGGGATTATGTTAGATGGGTAATTAAGTAAGAATAAAATAGCTACACCTCCAGAGGCTCGATCATTACTGACGTATTCCTTCCTTACTATAGAGTATCCTCGCACTTTTACAGAACTTTCAGGTTTTAGGAGCGTTTCCTGTATTGTCAGGTATGCTGGATGGTGAATATTGATTAGCTCTTTTATGTTATCAAGACCGTGGTGGAAGCCACAACAGTTCCAGGAAATGAAAGAGGCCATCAAAAATGCTTATCTTTCCGGTGCTCTTTCTTAGACTTGCGGGGAAGCAGATGCCTTGGGACACTGAATCCCCTTCCACTTCCAATATGTCTGAGTCTTGCGAGTCAAAGCTCAGACTTTGCAGAGAGTTATTGCTAGGGCTCCTTACTTTTTCCGATTTTTTATTTTCCGATTTTGTTTCTTTATTTTTAGATGTTATTTGGTGTGGAGATAGGGCAGGTTCACTTTTATCAGAATTTTCTTTTCTAGGTTTCTTTGTTTTGCTGGTGAACTTTTTGGGAGACTGCATATTGTTTGACAAGCTATTGTTCTTTTTGATTTAGTTACACTAGCATAAGAAGTATTTGATCGCAGCTGAGAACTCTGTACTATTCTTCTGGCTTCTGCATATGAAATGTTTTTCGTAACTTTGATAGTCTGAACCTCTTTTTCGGCTTTTTACTTAGGGCAAATGGGTGAGAATGCTGTATGTGCCCCCTTGCAGTTAATGCACAATGGCTCGGCTGTACAATTATTGCTGTCATGGCCTTCCCCAGAGCACCGGGCACATGTGGGTTTACCATGACAGGACATTTTAGTGTGACCAAACAGCTGGCATTGAAAGCATCGCATGGGGTTAGGGACATAAGGTCTCACAAGACAATTTAAATAACCAGCTTTAATGCTAGTAGGCAGATTAGGCGTGTTGAAGGTCAGGATAACGTGTCTGGTGTTAATCAACTGACCCTCCTTACGCATCTTGATCCGCCTAGCTCCACATACATTTTGTGACGCAAGTTTCTGCATGAATTCCTCTTCTGAAACAGATGAAAGATCGAATTCGGAGATAACGCCGCCACAACTATTCAAGGTCTTGTGGGCAGACACACATATATCTATTTGTCCTATTTTAATAAGCACAAGAAGAGAGGCAGATTGTATAGATGATATGGTTTCGATAAGTATATCTCCAGATCGTATATTTATTATATAGATATTTTTTGTATATTTAAAAATATAGATATTTTTTGGCTCACTAACACTAGCTGTCATATATTTATGTATTAGAAATGGAGACATTTTTTTCAGCTCATCAGAAGAGTTGCTGATTACTACAAAGCGTGGTATTGTAGATACTTTGTCTTTTATAGGGATACTCAACTTGTATAATATTAGGGTTTGCATTGGTTCTTGCTTTTTTTAGAGGGATATTGTCTGATTTATCCATATTAAAAGAAAAAAATTTGGACCCGGAAGCCCCACCCACCGTGGAGTCCAACAAGGGGACGCAGAATCCTGCGCCAGGGTTAACCGGGTCTATACGCAAACTGAAGTCCCACAGTCGGCTTTCCCGAAAGTAGGTACTCCCGAGAGCTTATCCCCAAACCACTGACACAAGGACTAGTGACCAGCCAATTGACACCCGTGAGAACGACTAAGGTGCCTCCCGTTTAGCTGAAGCAGAGGCCAAAGCAGTGTGTTGAGGACAGTACCTCGCCCCTCAACTACCAGGACCCTCCTTTCCAGCGACACGGGTCTCCACGCATGGCAAACACGTGGGCAGTTTTCTCGCCACTCGAAAACTAGAGACAAGGGCTGCTCCAGTTTCTCGTGACGAGCCCCAAACTCCGTAGAGAGAAACCACAAGGGAGAAGGGAAGGAAAAAAGTTCCAGCCAAGAGGAGAGGAGATGGAAAAGAGGATAGATCACTGGAGCTCCAGGATCGTGACACCCGTCTCACCAAGAAGATGATCCCCTAAAGAGCTAGGGTACCTCGGATTGCCACACCCGTACTCACAAGAATGAGCCCCCTGAGGGTCTACAAAGCGAAAGCATGTTTCGATGTCCATTAAACAAAAAGTGGAATTGCTGCAAAAAATGGTTAAAGGCATGAAGAAAGTGACAGAGAGGTGATTTATTTCTCTAACCATTCCAAAATCTGTTTATCAACTTCATGCTGCTCTGCGGGGAAACGTCGCGGCGTGCAATGAACTGAAAGTTGATCTGTCAACACTATCTCATCTTCAGGGCAGATGTTTCTATTTTATTCGGCTTATAATTCCCCACTAAATGTAGTGTTTCATCTCAATGTACTCCAATATAATTTAAATCAATTTCCTCATCATTATAAATATCACGAATACACATCAAATAGTTTTCTGGTTGCAATTTTCTAATTTCGACTATGCATAATGTATGCTTTACGCATGCACGTTAAAAGCATGCTTTACGCATGCACGTTAAACGCATGCACGTTAAAACAAATAAATATTAAGCTTTTTTTTTTGTAAATTTTTATACCCTTTAGATCATAATTGCTCTTTATTTCATAAATTACAGTTTCATATTTTTAACTGTATAATTTCTACATGCCATCTTACCAGATTTAAACTGATGACATATAATTTGGAAAAACCAATAATCCGGAATCGGCAAAGTCCGACGTTCCGAATTAAAGACTTTTGACTGTAGTTTAATGTTATTTTTTAAATATAATTTCCATTATTTTAATGAAATTTATCAATGTTAAAAGGTTTAAAAAAATCGTAGAAAAATTCTCAGATCTTGAAATTAAAAATTTACTATAGAAACTGATCTTAAAAATCACCAAATTTAGAGCTGTTCAATAAAAGAATTCACATCCCTAAAAGTGAAAAGTTGTTTAAGATGTGTTCATTAGAAAAAGTGAAATATTTTCGAAATGCTTATGTTTCACTTCTTGTTCAGAAACTTGAGTATCCCACCATTTACATTAGAAATCGGAACAAATTATAACCCATTCAAAAGATAACCATATTTATCTCTGAATCACCAAAAATATACCTCCAAAATGCTAATTCACACTCAAATTGGCAGGCATAAAA
The DNA here is from genome assembly GCF_044657685.1 of Stegodyphus dumicola. Taxonomy (NCBI): domain Eukaryota; kingdom Metazoa; phylum Arthropoda; class Arachnida; order Araneae; family Eresidae; genus Stegodyphus; species Stegodyphus dumicola. Next base: position 101,044,282 of record NC_140774.1, on the reverse strand, counting down.
ACAGACGGAAATTTCACATGATTAAAATTAAAGGCCTTCTGCCGATTTTGGCTGAAATTAAGAACTTTTAAGGACTAAAAATCTTAAGAACTTTTAAGGACCACACAAACCTTGAGTTAACCCTCTCGCTGCGCATCCCGCAATTTCCACACACAACATAGAAGTAGCAAAATTTGCTCAACCTACGATTTCTGCAGGGATGAATTGTTGCCTCTAACTGTGCAACCCGCTCTTTCCCCCGTTCAAGTTTTCCTTTCGGCTTTTCTGTGATGTTTAATATTTTATTTAGATGCGGGCTTACAGTTGGCATTAGTTGCCACATTTCTGCCAAATATACAAGAACACATAATGTAGCATTTTATGCATGCTTTTCACAGCTCAAAGATGTCTGACAGGAATCGTTTCGCTAGTGATATAACCTATATTCCTGACGATATTTCCAACACTGATAGTGGTTCTGACTCTGATTTCAAGTATATTGAAGATAGTTATAAGCTGATGAGAATTCCTCTGCATACAGTGGTGAATCTGAAAATTCATTTTCTATTGAAAACTTTCAACAGTGATGCAAAATTGATATGAAAAATACTACATTATGCAAATATTTTCATTAGTATATATGTTTTACCCTTGTATTTTATAAAATAAATCATAATTTAACCAATATTAATTTTCAAAATTTTCCTTTTATATCATTATTCTTCAATTTCAGTATTCTGACAACCTGTGATCTAATTCTATATTTAAAAAACTCTTTTACAAAAAATTTTTGTATATTTTAACTTAAAAATATATGTAGATTTGAAATATGTGATAAAAAAAAACGCAATTTTTGAACCTATTTTGATAAAAAAAAAAAAGTACGTAGTGAGTGGGTTAACAGCAGACTTTCTCAACCGGTGATACGCAAAAAAGCAAAGCATTTTTAACTCTTAAATTCAAAAATTAAAACCCCGACATCTTGATTGAGATTTTTTCTCTAGCACACCTAAATTTATGCGATCTGAGCTTTGTTCAAGAGTGGTGGTACTAAAGATTTTCAATTTTTGTTTAGATGGTACGCGTTAGTCAAAAGGTTTACCATACATTTTAATTAAAGTATTGCATCAAAAAACGTAGGTACTGAAAATAGTACTTTTTGATTATTTGTAACCCTGATTTCAACATTTGGTAGAACTGCTGTGTATTTTACCATTTTTATGGTATATACACTCACTTCCAAAAGTTAAGCACGGAGAGGAAAATGCTAATTTCCAGAAGCCAATCAGAATTGAAGAGGATGCAATTCGCTGCAGAGGTAGATGGAAGTATGCAAATATGTTAGGTAACAGACAATCGCGCTTTCATGTCAAGAAATATGCAAAAAAGGCAGTCTTATAAGAAACCAGCTTTATGAAGGGGTACAGAAGTTGATTGTAAGTGCTGATAGAAGGTGTTTAAAATTTTCGTACAATTTGTTTTCAAGACATGTGTTTCTATGACTTCCAGAAGACGAATGGAAGATTCTGAGCGCTGGCATGCTGTGGGGCACAGTCGATCACAGATGTTACTTTTTTCTTTCGTCATTCTGTAATTTCACATTTATGGAAACAATTCCAAACCACACAGACAGTTGTCCGAAGGTCCGTAGCTGATCGGCCAAGGGTTACAACCCAGGCGGAAGATAGATATATTGCCATTGTAGCCAAGCCGAATCGCAAAGTGACCTCCTCACGTGTGACATCTATGGTTACAGCGTCCAATGATAAGGCGATATCTGCAGCTACTGTACGCCGAAGATTACATATAAGTGGACTGTATGCCTGGATACCTCAAGTTTGTGTTCCTCTATCTATCCAATCAAGAGGGGCACGATTACAGTGGTGTCAGGAACATGTCAACTGGAATGTATCTGACTAATGTCATGTTTACTGATGAGTCAAGATTTGCTCTGGAGCCAGATGATATAAGGATATGGCGTAAACAACGAACACGCAATCAGTCCCAAAATATCACGCATTCCGAGGGCAAAGCATTATGGTGTGGGCAGGGATTTCATTAGGATACAGCACCGACCTGCACATCTTTAAACGGGGTTCTTTGACAGCTGTTTGGTATGAAGATGAAGTCCTAGAAACCATTGTGAGATTGTACACTGCAGCAGTTGGCCCTACTTTTGTTTTAATGGACGATAACGCACATCCTCATAGAGCTGACATCGTAGATAACTACCTGGAGAGTGAAGGAATTGTGCGTATGGTGTGGCCAGTATATTCGTAACCTTAATCCCATTGAAAATCTTTGGGACGCTCTCAGCCGTGCTGTATCTTTCCTTTTCCCACCTCCCGCCACTCTTATTAAGCTGGAAATTGCTCTACAAGAATAATGGCAATTGCTTAATTCTGAGGTGGTTGACCACCTAATTGAAAACATGGTCACAAGGTGTAAACTTTGTGTACAGATGAGCGGAGATCACATACCCTATTAATCCTTTTTTTTTTTTTTTTTTTTTTCCATTTTATGCAGTTTATTTTCACTTTATACATAATTCTGTTTAAGTCTCCAGTATGTCATTATCTGATAACTTACAAAATTTTAATATTGTTTTCATTTCTGTACATAATTAATGATTTTGTTTTATGCATAAATATATATGCTACTTTCCTGCCGAATTTTGAGTCAATCAAAGCAGTTTAGATTTTTTTTGCATTTTACACCTTCGTGCTTAACTTTTGGAAGTGAGTGTACATGACAATAAGTAAACCTCTTTATACGTGTATCATATACAGTTCAAGTTTCCATGTTGAGACTATGTTTTGATGCTGAAAAGACAAATACATATTAAAGCACACACGGATTTCGCATGTTTTGTATCATACCATCATTTTCCAACCAGCGTTTTCAACAATATAGACTTTTCCCACAAAATTTTTCTTCTTTAACTGTTCAGTATCACTGAGAAGTAAAGACAGCCAAATGGATTTCACCAAATCATAAGGTCAGCAATAAGTTGTCGAAATTTTATAAGGGTTAAAATACAAAGAAAAAATGCTGAACTTTTGCCCATAGCTATGCTTTAAATGTGATTCATTATCTCCTGATCACAAAGTTTCTTCCTTTAAGAATGGATAAAGCTTGCTACTCAATTTTGAAATGGTTTCAGAATGAGATAGCACGGTTGTTTTTAAGAGAAACAACCTATTATTGCTTCTTAAAATGCTTTGTGAATTTTGAATTTGCAAAGACATTTAACACTTCAAACAAAGTGTACCCAAGTAGCACACGATGTTGCAAATTGGTCCAAGAGGTCGCAAAGTGGTCGTGGTAACTTTTATGACGTCTTTACAACGTTACGAAAATGCAAAATATTTGCCGTTGCATCTTGACAATTTGTCGACGTCGCTGAAACATCATGATATGTGATCACTTTTCATTTTAGCATTTTTTTCATAGTTCATCAGCATTACTTTTAGAATGAAAAGAGACTAAATCTGCCCTTTCAAGAATCTAAAGTATGCATAAGATTTACTTTGCAATATTTCATTACTTTATTTCATCTAAATATAGTAATCTAAGGTAGATTCATCTAATAAAATATAAATACTTTTGATTTATTAAATTTAATCAGAACCAAAATACGTGCAAAATAATTGTTTAAAATTTTGTTAAAATAATTAATATTTAAAATATTTAAAAATGAAACTAATCTATAAAGTTATTAAGTTATGCATTTTATATACTTTAAAAGATAATATTTCCAAAATCAATGCAAATCACGTGTGAGCAATTATTTCACTACTGAAATATGACATTATTATTTTTGAAATAAGGATGAATTTATTTGAATTAATATGGTGACTTTATATGAAACATTTTACCACATAGAGTGCCAAAAGTAAAATTTTTTCCGAAAATATGATTGTGCATGAAGATGTATTCACGGATGAAAATGGGGCGATTTTATGAATTCCGAGAAAATGTCCCATGTTAAAAGACGATGCATATTTAACAGCTGTCCAATAAATACGATGGAAAACTCGACAGTCAGGAGAAGCAGAATGGTACATTGCTTACTGAATGCTTATATAAACAAACATCTCGAGATTTGCACGCTTTGGCTAGCTGCCAAATTCGGACAAGTAACTGTGCAATTAATTGTGATTCTAGCAGTTCTTTCAAGTAATTTGGTAAAGATGCCATCTGTAAGGCATTTGAAAAGACTGACTTAATGTTTCAAATTGAATCAAGCAATAACTGATATAAATAATACTGCTTATATTACAAGTAAATGTAATGCACTGTCAATCAAAGAATGCATTGTGAATCTTCTCATTGTTCTGTATCTACTTACTTCAACTGCCTTCAGCAAGTGAAATTCCTTTGTTGTGAGCTCCTGTTTGGAAGCCTCTGAATTGAGGCGAAATCATCAAGAGAATGCTCAATTTGTGCTTATTTTGTTTGTGAATACCTGCTCTAAAAGAAATGCTACAATGCTAATTGTGAATATAGTATTCATGAAATAGTGTTGTGTTTTGGTGTTTTATGTGTTTCGGTGGTGTTCTCCAATCTCTGTTGTTCCAGTACAATATTTGGATACCCTTATTTATTAGCTTTGTGCTTCGGTTATAACGTCCTAAGTGCTATATCACATATCATTCATATTAATCAATTATTGTGTTCATATTGAAAGGTTGGGTCTCAAAATTAATTCATATAAAACCAAAAATAACATACTACAGTAAGGCACTTTCTGGCTTTGCTAAAAATGCAATCAATACAGAAGCAACAACAATTCAAGCTGTTATGGTATTGTTATGTTACGGGGTTCGTGCGGATTTGGAGTGAATAACGACGACGCTTGATGAAGTATCGAAAAACAGACTTTATTGGTATTAATCAGGATAGCTTCTATGTCACTTTTTACAGTTGTCGAAGATCTGCTATAAACACGCTGGAACAATCAGCGACACAGTCTTCACACTGTCAGGCAATAATGGTGGAGAGATCTTCACTGCAAAGCACCAGAATACAGCTCAAGACACTGCTCGGTCGTTCTCGGAACTCCAAGTACTCTACAAGTCGCGATGCACTCGACAACACACAGAGCACAGCACCCGACTCTTCGGTTCAGTCGTTCCCAGAGCTTAACACACTCTCTCAACGATGCACTAGCCGCAATACACTAAGGGACTCTACGATGCACTTGACGACCCACTCGGCACTCGCTGCCCAGCTGTTAACTCGATCGACTCACTAGACGAGACACCAACTATCTCACACTCTAGATGAGGCACACACAGACTGTGGACCAGGGTTTATATAGCTTTTGTATTGTGTTTGAGAACATTTTGGGCTAAACCAATAAGAATTCGTTCCAGAAGGATCTCTATCCATCCATGGCATATCGCCAATTATGTTGTCAAATGGGTGATTTCTTGCCAAATGTGGCAACCCTGCCTTCCCTTGCCATTTTATGGCAACTCTAAAACTGCTTTGCAGAGAAGCTATCTTACCGCGCCTGGACATTTCGTAACAGTATGTTCATTATTTTCAAAATACAAAGAAATTATTGGACTGGTACCAGTACTTAATATGACTGCTGAAGATGAATTAGATATATGTAATAGCTAAAATTAATAATAATGCACATTCTATAGTGTGTTGTCTTTCGTATAGTATGCAGAAAGGGTTAATGATTTTAAACAGTGTATGAAATGTATGATTGAAAAACTAGTGTTAAGGAAACATTAGCATTTTTATGAAATATTGTAATCTATAATTATGTGATATTTAATTGTGTAATATTAAAAAACACTAAGTATTTTTTATTGATTGCAAATTGCAGTTTTATTACTTTTCGTTTGGTATCTATTTTTCCAAACACTGTGTAATTCGCGCTTTTTTAAATATTGCCGTTATGTATGTTTATTAGATCAACTCAATAAATGAATACTGGAAATAAGGTTTTACTTTTTATTAAATTTAAGTATATTTTATTTTCTTTGCTTACTTTTTATGTGCTTGTGATAACAAAGAAATTCATAATAAATAGAAACAAAAAGTTTTATTGTGTGCTATTTAACAAAGAACTTACTTTAATGTACTTAGCTTACTATCATTATTTAAATTATTTTTGTACAGTAACAATAGGAAAGTTATTGATTATAAAAAGTACATGAAATAATCATTGTAATCTACCACTATTCTAAAATGTAGAAACTAAAAATAAGTAAATACCATTAATGAATAGAAATGGTAAGAAACATCAGCATTACAGTAGCGTCTCCACTCTGCGGGGTTAATGCTTCCCGCATGCACAATGATATGATTCGTTAGCATAATAGGCTGTATCTGTTATACACTATTGGTGATGTATCATAAGATTGGAGATTAATTTTGTTCCGTTAAATATTGTCACACTAGAGTTAACCCAGAATTATCGGTTCACTTGTGTTTTATAATTAGCGTGATTATTACGGAAGAAAATTTTTTTGTGTTTGGAATGTTCAAAGTCCTATTCATTCTGATGAAATCTACGAGTGCATGTTATTAAGTACCATCCTTCGAAATTAGAGGAACTAGCTTCTATATTAAGAACTGCTAGCAAACTTACATGTGATGATTGTGAGGAAGTTTTTTCAAAACAAAACCTGCTTCGTGCACATAAATGCAAAGAGCATTGTAAAAATGATGCATCCAAACTTGCAGAAGATAGTAAAAGTTACAAATGCAAGCAGAGCAAGCGGAAGTGCTCGATATGTGATTTTGCATCTATAAAGGCGGAATTCAAATTTTATTTCACAAGAACATTTTGAAGGGATGATAAAAATTGCATTGAAATGTACTATTTATGGTTTGTACAAGGGCAACTCGCATTATTTAACAAAGCTATGTTGATTATGGAAAGTACAAAAGCAACTGATATTGCAAATGAAATTCAAAAAATTTGTGAAGAAAAATGGACACAAAATTTCAGTAATTTCAAAGAAAACACATTTCATTGCATAGTGCCATTTAAATGATAGAATATATTTTCAAGCATGCGAGACACACTAGCAGCAATCAAAAGAATAATGTCAATTATGGGAACATCGTAAAAAAAATTGAAGAAAGAAGTAAACTGATTGAATCAACAGTAAAAGCTTTACTAAGCTACAAAATTAACAGCCAACTAAATTGCAGTGAATTTTTGATACTGTTAAAAGTAACAAAGAATTTTTTAACAAAGTTCACACTAGTGATAAAACACTAGTGTGAACACTAGACACTAATGATAAATATATTGAACACTAGACACTAATGATAATATAATTAATGAATAATATATTGAGTTACTAAAAATTTATTTTAACTCATTGTTATTTTTTGTTAATAACTTCTTTATTTAGGCTTTTCAATCCTTCTTTATTTTCCTTTTTTCTTAATAGTTGCTTTTCAGGTTTTATTTTCTGATCGAGTATTTTCTCAAAATTCTTCTGGTTTGAGCAAAAAATATTATGGTAAGCCTAGTCGTAACAGGATCGATGAAGAATAAAGTGTATGTCTTTTAATCAAGAACAAGAAAACATAGATATATAATATAGAAGATATAAATTTAAACAAATTTAAATTTAAATTTTAACAAACACGTAGAAAGTAAAAAAGCAAATTTAAAGCCATAATTTTAAAAAAAAAGCAAATTTAAAGCCAAAAAAAAATTTTTTTTAATTAAAAAAAATGTGTAAACATATAAAAGATTTAATTCTCGAACTAATCTACAATATCATTTAAATTCAGAAGCATAAGCAAATCAGGTGCAAAATCATTCCATGAAAATAAATTCACTAATTTAGCAAATTAAATTTTTTTTTAAATTGTTTGGATTAATTTAATTTTTTTAAAAAAATTTTTTTTTTTTAAATTGTTTGGATTAATTTTAATTTGCTAAATTAGTGAATTTATTTTCATGGAATGATTTTGCATTTGATTTGCTTATGCTTCTGAATTTAAATGATATTGTAGATTAGTTTGAGAATTAAATCTTTTATATGTTTACACACTTTTTTAAATTTTTTAAAAATTTCTTTTGGCTTTAAATTTTTTTTTTTTTTAAATTTTGGCTTTAAATTTGCTTTTTTACTTTCTACGTGTTTGTTAAAATTTAAATTTAAATTTATTTAATTAAATTCCATTTTTTCTTATGAAACATTATAGAAGATATAGATATATAATACAGAAGAAAATATAGATATATAGATAGCTATAAAAAATGCATTAGAAAAAAATTGAAAAATGAGTTTCAATTAATTGATTATGGCAAAGCACTCAACAACTATTTGGATGGTTTGGTTTATTTAATTACAGCAAAGCACACTAGGGCTACCTGCCTAAGGGGAGGGATGCCTTCATGGAGGACTTTCTAAGGGAAACTGGCTCGTATACACATTACACATGGGGAAAACCACGAAAACTCCCATGCAGCCAGCCCGTTTGCGGGATTCAAACCTCGGACCGAACTACCAGTGTTCAGTGACTTTACCGCTCGGCCGCTGACGGCCCCCAATTATTTGGATGAAGGATGCCTTTGTAGAAAATACGAATTCAAATAAGTTTCAAAAGAAATTTTATAACACTAAATATAGAATGGAATATCAAACAAAAATTCATTACGAAATAAATATGAAATAAGGTTAAGTGAAATGATTATTAAGCGTTACAGAAACCTACAGTATTAATTTAAGGCAATTAAGAAACATCAACACATCAACAAAGAACGTTTGTTTTGAAGAAAGAACAGTGTAGGCTTCCGCATAAGCTTTTAAATCCCCAGTAAATAAATTCCACATTTCTGTTTTTATCTGAATAACAAATCAGTAATTCTTAATCAGGGTTCGTACACATTTCTGCACACGGAAATTAAGTACTTTTAAGGACTTTTAAGGACCATAAATGGAAAAAATTAAGGACCTATGAGCAAATGGAAACTGAATAAATTCAATTAAAAATATTATTCTATGCCTGAATTTCACTTTTGTAATACCATCCTAAAAATAAAATAGATCCCTAAGTAGTATGCATTATTACTAAACATGAATTAACTAACATAATTATTAATAAGTTTGAGAATAAAATAAATTTCATGCAGTTTATCAAGTAGCATTAAATATTTTACAGTTATAATAGTTGAGCATATTTAAAAGAAGATAAATGACATTTACGTTTTATTAATAGTTAGCTTTATGCTTTTTTTTAATGTCTCATTTTGTCACATACTTGGTCAGTCTAGAGGTTTAGCAAATAGTAGGGAGATTTTATGTCAAACGGCATAGATTAAAATGAGAAGTGAGATCATAATCAGCCATGCTTCATGACAAAAGACTGAATGTTGTCCCTCTGCTGTTTGTCTATAGCTGCTGCTTGTCTACCTGCTGATTGGAACAAACCTGAAAAGCCTGATGTAGGCACAGTTGGCAAGTGTTGAAAGTTAGTCAAGCTCTGCTTAATGCAGTTAATGTCATAGCTTTGTGTAGAGTTCCAGGGGTTATAACCCAGTTAATATACTTTAAGGCCATAGCCATTAAATAATAATAATGGCTTTAATGGCCAATAAGCCATTAAAGCGCCAGAGGTGATAATTTGTTTTATATATAAGTCTCAAGTAGATGCAAAGAATAAGTTTTACTTGATGGTGTTGATGGTTATTTGATGGGTGATAGTTACTTGATGGGTTCTCCACACAAATGATTTGACGATTGGATTCCCTAAAAACCCCAGTCGCCGTTTAAAAGGGGGAGTATATAAGGTATTTCTCCCACCTTCTTGGCGACCCTTCGTGGTGCAGTGGTTTGTACACTGGTAGTGGTATTCCAGAGGTCCGCGGTTCGATTCCCGGCAAAGACGCTGTTAATTTTTTATCTTTCCTGCTTTCAAAAATACCTAATGTCTCTACAAGCCTTCCCAAACATTTTGGCTAGTTTATATCGATTTTCTTCTCTTTATTTATCGATCTTTTCTGACAATAATTAGAAATTTGTCTCAATATGCTCTCTCGCTAGTTTCTGTGTGCTTTATCTCCTAACTTGTCAACCTCTCCACAATGTACCTATAAGGGTTTACTTGATCCGGTAAAAGTTAAATAGTCCCTCCCCCCCCCGGTAGACGTGAAGCAAATTATTACTGTATCTGAAAGTAACTACAATATCAGACAAAGAACTTAGAATATAAAGGCATGTTCTGATGCTAACAAAGTCAATTACAGCTCACGGTGACGTAATTAAACGAGAACAGTCAAATTCAAACTAAAAATGTGGACTAGTGGTCAAAGATAATACAATTTTATTTTAATTTAATCTGCTCAGTAACTCTATTATATGAGGAAACAGAAATGGTAAAGGCTGAAATGATAAACAATTGGGTAATTTACATAATAATAACTGCACATATCTTTGAAGAATAATTTTCTTTATGTATTCGGTTTCTTTCTTCAACGTGTTTACTTTTAATTTTAGAAATTTTGGACTTAATTAAGGATTTCTGTTATTCTAAAAAACACTAAATGCATTTAGAATGTACAGAAAAAGCGGCTAATTTTATTTTATAGTAATATGAACATTCAGAAGAAATATGAAATACATATGGTAAAGGCCGATTACAGAGCAGGTGTGGCAGAATTTTTAGAATTTAGTGACACACAGAACAACAAAATCTAGAAATGGCAAAACTTTTAGAATTTAGAGCGGGCATTGGAAGCAGAATTTAGATAGGCAATAGGCAGCAGAATTTAGGATACACAGAGATTGCATCAGGTGGGAAAATACATAGCACCAGCTCTGTGTACGATGCATTTAGACACATTGGATGAATCTTTTAAATTGTAAGTTTTCAATTTCTTTATTAATAAAAAAATCTCTTTCTATAATGCCTGCCCAAGTGATAAGATTAGAAGCATTTTTGATATTTTCCATGCTTTTGTCTAGTGAAAAGTAGAGAAAATAAAAGGAAGATAAACATGTTAAGAAAAAATACTCTAGTATCAGGAGTAAAACATTCAAATATTATGTTTCCATTGTTCTTCCAGACGTTCTCCAAAAAGTAAGAAATTCATCGCAAACTTTCTGTAAAATGCATCCATTACGTGTTGATATGTTGATACCATGGAGACATTTTTCATTTTGTCACATATTTCACGAATCTTCTAGAATCGTGAGTCTATAAATCTTGCCTTCAAATCCTTCTAAACTTTCCATGCTGCAATGTCAAAAATACTAAAGAAGAATTATCCCAACCAATTCTGTAACAGCAAAAAGCCAGAAATATTTAAAAAAAAAAAAAAAAAAAAGTGTAAAATTAATTTTATAGAGAAAACTGATGCATATTCTGAGAATTTTGAATAATCTGAGACAATTACATGGGAAAAACGCTTACTATTAAAATATTAAAAAGAAGACATTTTAATTAATTACATAACTAATTTTGCTTTTATTAAGAGCTGTTTCGTAAATTATGCTTTATAGCTATATACCTATAGAATTTGTTTTTGAGTTTATTTTTGAGATTTAAAATATTGTATAATAAGTTGCCAAAATGAAATTCTATAATATGACAGCGAAGAATAAAAAAGTTTTTAATGTTATTTTTTAAATATGATTCTAATATATTACCATTATTTTAATGAAATTTATCAATGCTATGTTGTTTTAAAAAAAATCGCCGAAAAATTCTCAGATCTCGGAATTAAAAATTTTCTATAGAAACTGATCTTAAAATCGCCAGAATGTTGACAAGTTGTCAAATTTAGAACCATTTAATAAAAGAATTCACAACCCCAAAAGCAAAAAGTTGTTTAAGAGCTCTTTATTAGAAAAAATGAATTTCGAAATGCTTATGTTTCACTTCTTGCTTAGAAACTCGAGTATCCCATCATTTATATTAAAAATAGAAACAAATTATAACCCATGAACCCATTCAAAAGATAACCATATACGTCAGTGAATTGGCAAAAATATTCCTCCAAAATGCTAATTCACACTCAAAATGGCAGTCGTAAAAACAGAGAGAAATTTCAGATGATTAAAATTAAGGACCTTCCACTGATTTTGACCAAAATTAAGGACTTTTAAGGACCAAAAATCGATTTAAAAAAATTTAAGGACTTTTAAGGACTCTTAAGGACCGTTCGAACCCTGTTAATTCAAACAGTACTGAATATTTATCTTTTGGAACATGAATACTTTAAAACTTTTTTTTTTTTTTTTTTTTTTTGTGTGTGTGTGTGTGTGTGTGTATGAATAAAAAAACACAGCACACACAATTCGCAGCAATTTACAATGGGTGCCTGAAGTCTACATTCGTCACCAATCGCCGAAGGTTGCCATGCTGAAAAAATGTGTATCGCGCGTGCGTGAAGCGTAAGGCCAGCAGAACGGAGAAGCTACTCTGCATTACTAGTAAATACTGCAATCCATAATTATTGCTCTTTTAATTGCTTACTATTAAAAAAACACTAATAATTTTTTATTAATTGGAAATTTTAGTTCTGTTACCTTCCTTCTGCTATTTATACTTTCAAACACTACTAGTTCTTGTATTTTCTTAAATAGTGTCGTCATGCATGTTGTTCGTTAGGTTATTATTTCATTTTAGATATGAATATGGAAGGTTATTAGATGTAGGTATATTTTTGTCTGAAATATTTTTTATCACATTTATTAACTACTTTATGCAGTCTTTCATTTGCATATCTTGGAGATACAGAAGGTAATGGTTATATTTTTTACTGTGAAACATGAATAAATTTATACTTGAGTTCAGGTAAAATACTGATTATGTTACCTTAAGAACCGCTTCCTAATTTTCATGACAGGGGCAATTTTCAATGACTCTGAGATTTAACAGAAATAAATGTGATAATGCTGTTATCAGAAATGCTCTTTTTTTACCCACATATATATCTTTACTTTTATTTATGTCTAATTAAGTTTTATTTATTTAAAACCTACTATTAATGTTATGGATTTATAATAACCCCTTTCATATAATTACTCTCACTTAAGGGGAAAAAATGATGAAATCTTATAATCGTAACTTAGAATTTAAGTTATTTAAAAAATACAGTTTAAAGTACTGAAAATAATTAAGGCTATTATTAATTATGCATATTTAGTCTAAAGAGAAATTTAAAAACTATAGTTTAAAGTATTGAAAATAATTAAGGCTATTATTAATTATGCATATTGAGTCTAAAGAGAAAAAAATTGTATTATCTTCTGGTTTTCAGGAAATGAAAAAATATTTAAACTTTAGAAAAATACAAGGAATACAAAATTTTAAAAAAGAAGAAAAATATATTAATTAATAAGCTTATTTTTCTGCATAAATCAGTATGTAACACAAGAACATAATAATGACGTTTTCACAACCATTGCAAAAAGGTGGAATTTCGCAAACATTTAGGCATCGTGATACAATGTTTTACAACCAAAATATCACCTACAATAATGATGTTTATGCGACAAAAACCTCATCTGCAAAGACATAATGAAGACGTTTTTGCAACGGTTGCAAAACAGTGGAGTTTGACGGACATCTGGGCATCTTAAAGACAACATATTGCGACATTTTTGCAACATGACTTGCAACCAGTTTGCAACGTCGTTACGACATTGCCGTACTACATTGGGTACACATTTGTTTACTTTTTAGCCTAAATTGGCATATATATTTCTCATCTGTTTGTTCCTTCTGCAAACAGTATTCTGATTTTGCTTATTTATACTTACTTTAGGATATTGAAAACACTTAAGATAATGTTTTATTTGAAAATTGAAAACATACTGTTAAAAACTCAATATTTTTTGAACAGCTTGTAAATATTGTATATCATATGTTCATCACAATTTTAACAGATTTGAACATTTTTATTTGGCATACTTGGGTTTTGGTAGGACATAATTTTTGACAAAGGTATTTACTTGCTGCACTCAAATTTTTCTTGCAACTGCAAGTGCAAACTAAATTTTTTATAGTTCAAAAAGTCCTTAATTTTAATTTCTTTGAAATGAATAATCATAGCATTACATTAAGTCAAATTCCTAATGGCTGTTAATAGACTGATTTCACGATGGTAGTTATATGGAATGCAAGGAACAGTTATGGGATTAGTATTAAAATAAGCCTATATGTAAACACATATTTCTTCCAAAAATAAACATACATATTGCTTTGTTAACTATCAATAAAAATTATCTTAATAAATAAAGGTTCAATTATTTAGATATCTGAATGAGGGTAAATAGGTAATTTAGTATGGTAAAGAAGCTGAGAACTATTTGCCACGAAAGAATGACTTTATTATACTTTTGCAGATTACTCACATGTGCATCATACATACAAAAGGAAAGGGATGGACACAAAAGCAGATCTGCAACCAGCTTATTTCCCTATGGATGGCACCTTTTGGGTGTCAATAGACTGGATTAAAAAAGAATTAAATACTGTTCAATGCATTTTTCCCATTTGACAAAACCGTTGAATTCTAGAAGGGATAAAAATCAGTGAATTACCTTGCATGTCCAATGTGAGATTCTGCATATACAGTAGGCCCACAAATATACCTAAAACAAAAATGTTTAACATAAACAAATTAAATACTACTGAGAAACTACAATCATTATACATAAGAATATATTAAAACGAATTTCACTTAACACTAAGTTAAGGACAAAGATAATTGGGTAATGATGTGATATATTGCCTTTAGTTAATTATTTTTTAAATGGCAGCACTAAAATGTTCAAATAGCCTTCTATAACTACATTCAATATTTCAGGAAAAATGGATGGAAGGGAAAAAGAAAATTGTAAATTTCTGTTAATGGAAGAGAGATGCACAAATTTTCAAAATTATAACAGCTGATCTCCTTTTAATTCAACATTTTTAAGTGTAGAAAGAACAGGAACGCTGTTCTTAACCCTCTGACTGCTCAATTTGTAGGCTGAAATCGCTTCAAAAAATATTTTATTTTATTTTATTTTATTTTTATTTTTTATTTTTTATTTATTTATTTATTTATTTATTTATTTATTTATTTATTTATTTATTTATTTTTTTTTTTTTTTTGCATATTTTAAATCTATATATACTGGAGAGTTGAAAAATGCACTTTTCTTTTCTAGAAAATTTTTTTTTATATATATATATAGATTTTCATCATGAGAAACTAAGTTGTAGAAAAACCAATTTCAGATGTTATCATGAAAAAATAAATTTTTTTTTAAATAAATTTCAGTCGAATTACAGTTAATTTCTATTTATAGCATAATATAAAAAAGTAAAATACATAAAATTTAAGAAATTATAAAGCACTGAGGGAAAAATAGCTTAGAAATGCAGTTTAGTATGATAGAGTTCAAAACAGGTTTCAAGGCAAAGTCCAACTTCACAGTCTTTGCACCAGATTCAATAAATCTAATTAATAATTCAATAATTTAATTAAATAATCAAGATAATCGCTGAATGTTTTCTAGCAACCATTTCTGTAAGAAAAAAATTGTAAAAAGTGGAGTTTGAGTGGTAATACCACGTGCCTTCAAATGGCGCAATTTAGTGGACAATTAACGATATCTGTTGGCCAAAGCGTAAACTAAATGCCTAATACTGCATACAATTTATTTCAATGGTTAAACGGGGGAAAAAAACGGGATATGCTCCTCAATAAAGAAAGAAAAACACATGCCCTCAGAAATCGCGGGATGAGCAGATTTTCTACATTTGAGTTGCCTGAGGAAATCGCGTGATGAGCAGCCAGAGGGTTAATAGCCCAATTATAATAGCACCCTTTATTGACTGGTGGAAAAAAATAACAGTGCAAATTTCTTTAAGCTGAAGAACAAAATTGCAAGAAGTCAACTGATTACAATTTTTCTAAATCAACATTTTCTTTTATAATAGTTTTTTCTTTTTTTTATCCACTCTAAAGGATAGTATAATCTTTTCCTAGTAAAAAAAAAAAAAAAAAAAATTTAAAAAAAAATTTAATTTGATTTTTACTGATAGATTTTATTTTATATGCCCTGAATTATCCTAAAATAGATTAATTTGTATAATTATATTATATATATATAGATAGGACAAAATTGTTTCAAAAGAATATATTGAGTTTAATTAAAAAAATTAAATTTAAATACATATTTAATTAAATATTCTTTTTGCCATTGCTGCAAGGAATGAAATTTAAATTTAAACAAATTTAAATTCTAAACAAATACGTATAAAAGTAAAAAAGTAGAAAAGCAAATTTAAATTCTAAAAAAAGGAAAAAAACCAAAATAATTTAAAAGGAAAAAAGCCAAAATAATTTAAAATAACATGTTTGCATATTTTTAAATTATTTTAAATTATTTTGGCTTTTTTCCTTTTTTTAGAATTTAAATTTGCTTTTCTACTTTTTTACTTTTATACGTATTTGTTTAGAATTTAAATTTGTTTAAATTTATATATAGGACAACATATTTTGTCCTATGAATTCTATTTATCACTGCTAGATATTCTAGCCCTCATTTCCTAAACTCAAGAAACAGACATACAGTTATTTAAATTTAGATTATTTTTAGCACTTTTTATAAAATAAACTATAAAAGGTATAGCAAATGTTGATAAAAACCAAAACTTGATTGAAAGTAGTTTTTCATATAGTACAAAGTCCAAGATTCGGACTCACTGGTACTTCCGCAATTCCAGATTTGAAATTTTTCTGGATATTATATCATCAGTTTAAATCAAGTAAAATGATACATAAATATTATAAAATTAAAAATAAGAAATAATGATTAATGAAACATTTATGACCTTCAGGGAATCAAAATTTAAAAAAAAAAAGGTCAAGACTTATTTGTTTGCTTTATTAAACATTTATTTCAATGTAAGTTACCAAGTTGCTTTGTTTTTCGGGTACTGTTCTGTTACCAGGATTGGGTCCAGAAATGTATGTATGTATGGATACATATATGGACAGATGTGTTCATGTATGCATGTATATATGTACCCTGAGGCAAAAAAAAAAAAAAAAAAAAAAAAAGGGACAATTCTATATCTCCCATTCTACTGGGTCGATTGACGAAATTCAACTTGCGTTTTTCATGTCTTGAAAGCACGACTTAGGATATGTATTAGATTTATATATATAACAGTGATGACGAACCTATGGCATGCCTACCACAGGAGACACACAGAGCCTCATCAGCCGGCATGCAACTAAAATATTACTTCCTTAATAAATAATCACAATAAAATGATACTATGTAATTTAAATAAATATTTTAGTATGTTCTTGAATGTTTCACTTACTTGCTTATCACATAATGCCACTGGCATAGGGCTTAAGCCTAGCTATAAGATTTCCATATATCACCATAAAAATTGTATACATATTTATTGACCCAATTTATAACGTTTCAATAGCTTGATCCAATCATGTTACTTGTTACATGGCAAAGAATATGCCAAAGTTGAAGCAGCTAATGTTTGCTAAACGAATTCAAATTTATTGCAGACTTCTGGTAATTTTTAATACTTTCATAGTTAAATAGATTCCAGTTTCCATATCAAAGCATTTTGAGGTAAGTTATAAATAATTCTAATTTAATCTCTTAAATGGAATGTACAAATATAATGTAAAAACATGCAATTTGATAATATAGCAATATACAAAAGCTTAGTAGAGAAACCAAGCTTATTCACATGCACTCAGCCAAAATAAGCCCAATAAAGCCGAAAAGGAGCATATGAAATCTAAAGTTAGAAGTTTAGCAAAGAGATGTTTGGGTTAACAGTTATTGCTACCTGTTCATATTTGAATCTGCAGCCATAGATTGTTGATTCGTGAAAAATCCAGTTCCTTACTATTAGCTAATAATATTACCTCTTTTTAGTATACGATCGATTTATATTTAATGCTTCATTTTTAAATTTTGTGTTTTTCAAATTTCTTTTAAATTTTGCTTTCTTTGTGCAGCAGAAAATGTAAAATTCAACACTGATAGTATAAGATCACTTCAAGAGACTTGGACAGAATCATTTGGAGTTACTGAATACAATAGGAAAGCATTATACATTATGTACAGAGAAAATGTTGTGTGTCGCACATCTTATGTCAGAAGGCACTTTAACACCAACCACAAGATTGCTGCTGAACTTGAAGTTGAATGGAAGGTGTTTATTGAAGGGAAATTGAGGAATTATAATTACCAGAAAGTTGGTTTTTGCAGTTCTTTCTAAAACAAACCATCTAACAATGGCCAGCTTTCAAATTTCACCATGCCTGGCAAAACATAGTAAACGCTCTCCAATGGGGATTTAATCAAAAAGATTTGCCACCACTGATACATAGCATTGTTCTAATATAGGATTTTTGACACAAAATCGGACTTTTTCTGAAATGACATGTCAATTTTTTTTTCCATATTTCAATTCTACCACTAAAATTATGCCAAACTGCCAGGTTTTGTAAAAATCGCACAAGTAATTTAAAAAAATTAGCTCTCAAAATTTTAACTTCCCAATGTTAATTGAGTTTGGTATATATTTATTAACATCTCCTTCTTATTAAACTTATTTGATTCTTCATTTCACATTTCAAAATTTAGTTTCATTCCAAATAAAATTCGCCCATTTTAATGATTTATTTTTTAAATTTGTATTTTAAAATATTTTTTGTAAATTTTTTGAAAAAAAAATTTGAATTATAATCTATAAAATTTTTCATTCAAAATTTCTGAAGATATACGTGAATTTATATATTGGCACATTTTGATATTTGGCATATTTGTTGAAATCAATAATAACATCAAATGTGGTTTAGGCACTTTGTTAAATTATTTGAAAGGAGAACGATGTGACTTTTTTCTGGTCCTTCACAATGGATGGAAAAGGAGAATGAGTTGCCATATATTAAGAAGTTTGCCAAGTGAATCATTCTTGGTGCAAACTGAAAAAAAAAAGACGCTAAGATAAATTTGTAAATTTCTCCATAAATTTTGCACCAAATTTTGTATGGAAAAACTGGTATGTTATTTCAGAAAAAGTCCCATTTTGTGTCAAAATACATATGTTAGAACAATACTATATATAAATCTAATATATATCCTAAGTCGCACTTTCAAGACATGAAAAACGCAACTTGAATTGGTACTATTCTTTTATGAGCCCTCAGTTGCCAAATGTGGCGATATGTGTTCTGCGCTGGTTTTTGGCACGATTGTGTGTTCTGCAATGGTTTGGGGGACGATGTTGTTTGTATGGCAACCCTTTTGACGTTGAAACTTACTCTTTCACTGCAGTGGTTTTATTTGCTCGTTGGCTCGTGTCGTGCTCATTTTGAAATGGAATACTGCAATGAATGACATGGTGTCAAAATTTCAGTCATGTATTTTAGATTGTGTGCAAAGTAAATTTAGTATTAAAAGATACGATGTTGGAGGTGTTAACGAATCTTTTGTTCACGGATGTGTTTATGCGGATCAAAGTGTATTTTTGGAATTTCTGTGGGAGTCAGGACTTCTGAAGCAGAGTTTGGCGTGTCCGAAATGTGGAGCTGATATGAAAAGTCATACGAAGAAGGGCGTTTCTGATAGACTTGTGTGGGTTTGCAGAAAAATGGTTGTTGGTAAAGTATGTGGCTGTCAGCAGAGTTTAAGATTTGGATTGTGGTTTTCTTGTAGAAAGTTAACTTTGGAGGAAGTTTTTATCGTTACCTTCAGAATTCCGAATCGCAGAAAGACCTGCGATATTGCAAAATTGTGGCACTTTTGTTCACAGAGGTTGTATGACTGGCGAAATTTTATTCACGAAAGTATGCTGGATTTTGTATGCTCTTGATATTTCTGCTGTTCAAACAAGCATTAAGTGCATCTTATTTTATTGTTTTTATTTTATAGAATGTTATGTTCATTGTTTTTTTAGTATGAATTTCGTTCGTTGTTGTTGTTTTTTTGAATAGTTTGTAATTTTTTAATTGCACAATTTAGGCAATTTGTAGATTTTTTTTTCAAGTTTAAACAGAACCCTATGTACCTGGTACTCTTTCAAATTTATAGCTGTTATGTTAATTTATGTAAGCGAGGTGTGCGTAGTTCGTAGATTCCTTCGCTTCCTAGATTGTGCAATTCGTAGATTTTTTAAACAGAACGCTGTGTACACGATATCTTTTGAAATTTATTGTTGTTATGTTAATTTATTTAAGCGAGGTGTGCGTAGTTCGCAGATTCCTTCGCTGCCTACATTGTGCAATTCATAGATTTTTTTTTTTTTTTTTTTTTTTTTTTTTAAGGTTAAAACATATTTCTATATCCATGGATTCTTGTCAAATATTTTTGGTTAGAAACTTTATGTTTTTGCTATCTAAATTTTTTGTTTCGGATTGTCAGCTTACATTGTGTGTTCAAAATGTGGTTTTTGCAGGTGCGAAAACCGCGTTTTTGGAGACATTTTAGGCTTAAAGTTCGAAATGTAGAAAAAAAATTTAGGTAGTAATATGGCAACGTGGAGTTTCTCGCCAAATGTTTTTGGCGAGAAATTTGTCGCCAAGCGAGGGCGTATATAAGAGTAGTTAGTTCTCTTGAATTTCGTCAATCAGCCCAGTAGAATGGGAGATATAGAACTGTCCTTTTTTTTGGGGGGGGGCGCAATGTACATACATATGTATCTGTGTGTATACACATATATATGCACATACCTACATACATACACTTCTCAATCTGGTCCAGATAACAGAAGAGTAAAGTTTTTATGTTAATACTTTCTCTTCAATTCTATAGGTAGATATAATTTCTTGTTCAGTTACAAAGTTTCCTTGTCCAAGTCCTGTAATTGTACTCTGTCTATTCTCCACTAAATTGTCAGTCAAAATTTTTGCATTCTCAACGATCTCTGTCATTTTCTTCACTATCAGTAGCAATATTTTCTGGTTTTAGAACCATAATACAGATTTTGTTATCCACTAGTTGAATGATGATTGAGGCATTATCATCACACTGAAAAACTTGTTACATCATTTTCATTTATTACAACTTCTCCACATTTCTCACAAATTCCACTAACTGGAACATTTTACTTTTTGTCTGGAAAACCTTCAAATTCTTGGCTATCATCTTAAAGCTCACCTAGAATACACTACTGGCAACAAAAGACATATTATTTTGCTAAATTTTATCCTGCTTTTATCAAACACTGACAAAGTTAAGCCTGAATTACACTAGTTTAGTTATCATACAATGCCTATTTCCCACACATGTGCTGTTTGAATCTGAGTCCTGAATCCTATCCTGGTTTATCCGAGTCCTGAATACATAATTTCCCCACATATACTTAAGGCTTATTCAAGGCTAGAGCTAGATATTTTGCAGCCCAGCGCAGTCTTTACAGGACCAAAATTCTGCTGGTAAGTGCCTTCCTAAATTCTAAAAATTTTGCTTCAAAGTTTCTGCCCTAAATTCTAAAAATGTTGCCTTTTCTAAATTAAGTTACCTGGTGTGGCCTTACCAGCTCTGGCAGTCCTGGGCTTATATAAATAACAAATCAGTCATTCCTGTTTCCAACAGCACTAAAGGTAATTTTTAGTTTAATATTCATTCTAGAATAATTTTCCCCTTATCCCACAAATAAATATATATGGAAAAATATCCAAACAATCGCAGATTTTATTTAACACAACACATAATTAAAATTAAAAAATATTAAAACTGTCTTTCATAAAAATTGAATGTGAAAACAACGAAAATGAAGCAATATTTCAAAAAAGAGACAGTGTATGATATTCTTTAAAACATGGGTGTATGCAAAGTCCAATGTTGCAAATGTCACAGGAATAGAATATCAGCAAATTTGACTTATTTAGCATTTGTATATCTTCTACGGTCAGATAGTGCTATGGTTTTGCCATTAAAAAATAGAACACCAGCACAAGAACATTAAAAAAAAAAAAAAAAAAAAAAAACTTTCAAAAAAATAAAATAAATTAAATTAAAAAGTATTCCACAGCCACAAGAACATGCTCATTTGTTTATATGAAATGATGCAGTAAGAGCCACCACGTTTCTCAACACTAACGAATTAGCATTTGTGTATATTCTTCTACGTTCAGCCACCTACATCGCAAAAATAAAAAGTACCTCAAAGCATCCAGAACATGTGCATTTGTTTATATCAAATGACGCAATTAAAGAGACATTACATTGCTCAACACCCACCCATGAATCTCCCTCTCATTCCGAAACAAAATACCAAAAATAAAAAACATTGCATAGGAATGAAGGTACACATAACTTAACTTTCGATATATTTCCCCATAACAGACATACAGCTATATCTAGTGGCAACAAAAAATACTAATTAAACGCTCTATCAAAAAAGTCAAATGTGGTACGCCGGCCCATAGAGTGAATTAAATGGCGATTCAAATATGACACACCCGGCCGTTAGGTAATGTTCGCTGCTGATGCATATATGACACGCCCGTATTGAACAGGTTAATAATGAAAATATCAACCGCATAAATTTCTTTTTTAAAAAAATGTTTGCTGGCAATTCAGAGGTTTAGATTTTAGATCATTCTAGATACTGGATGTCCGGATTTCCAACTTTGTACTGTATTCATTAATTAAAACTAAATATGTAACAGCTAAATAAAAGGCTAATTATATTACCCTTGAAAATGTGAATTTCCTTTTTGACTGAGAACCCCTTCTCTAAATAATACTTATAAACAAAGCCCAGGATATAATACCCTATTTTTAGAAAGACTGGTTTTAAAAAACTGCTGCAACAGAAAATATTGTTAGAAATATAAAGGAAATAAAAATAGTTGCATACCATGTAGCTATTCCTTTGTCCCTCAGGATCAGAGGAACTCTTTTATTTACTGCAGAATTATACACAGTAATTCCAGTATCATATCCCTGAGGCAATTTCCACTTTCCTAGATAACTAGAGCACAATTTAGCTAGAAATAATGTAGGTATTGATGGATGTAGAATATTTGATTTCCCACATAAGGACAGGAACACTTGGCGCATCATTATACTATCTTATTTCTGTAAAAGAAGACAAGATTAGTAATAGCAAATGAACTATTTCATGTTTTCCTGTTATATTTGCTTAGCGATATATGAGTTTTTTTGGTACTCTCCGAGTAGCATAAACATATGCATTAATAAGCTTAAAATATACAAATATTACAATAATTCAATTAATATATTTTTGAACATTTTAAAACTTAATACATTTAGTATAACACTAGTAAGTCTGAATACAAAGGTTAGCAGATTTAATAAATACAATGCACGTTAAAACACAGTGCAGCCACAGCCTTTGCAGCCCAAGGCAACCTTTGAGTTTGCCACTTAGCAATCCCTAAATTTGCCATTCCACTTGGTACACAAGCAAATGACAAAAATGTCAGAGTTACACATAGGGAAAAAAATTAATATTTAATATTTATTTTTTAAGTAAAACTTCAGTTCCAATATTTTAAAATTTTATTGTTGTTTTTCTGTTGAGAAAAACATGGACAACATTGTAGAGGTATACTGCAGACAGAAAGATTTTTTGGGACTTACGGAAAATCCCGTCAACCACGTGAGATAGCGCCAAACCAAAAAAAAAAAAAAAAAAAATTTACTAAATACAAGAAAAAATTTTCTATTCTTACTTTTCTTTCAAACTCATTATTATAAAGAATAAATAAGAATGAAAATGAAAATGCATGATAGAGGGAAGAAAAGGAGTCTTTACTCAAGAATAATAACAAACAAGTATAATCAAGGTTACACCAAACCCAGCGTGTTTGAAGAAGCCTTTTCCATTTTTTGCCAAAAATCACGTAGTTTGGCGTCTTCTCTTGAGTAGGCAAAAATGGTCAATGGGATTTTCTGTAAGAAGAGAATTTTTTTTTTTTTTTTTTTTTTTTTTTTTGGTTGTAAAATATAAAATTGTAATTCTTAATGATTTTTTAATTAGAAAACTCTTCTCACAGTTAGCACTGCAAGTAAAAATTGACAGGAAAGTTCACAGTAGTATTATGATATTTGGAATTTTACTCTGGATTTTATAATTTAGGAAAAAACAATAAAATTTCAAAAGAACCACTCTTCAACATCCCTGTTTCTCTTCCTTGACGATTACAAAAATTACACTTTGAAATATTTCTCTTTTGACAAGAAACTATTTTTTATTAAATGTCAGCATGACCGTAACTTAGTTGATATCTGTATTTGTCATTCAAAAGTTCAATGAAGGGATGATTAAGGTAGTAGCTATTGAATTAAGGTAATCTCAACTAAATGTAGTTGAACATTTTATTTAATATAAAAGCCACTTTTCTTCTTAATCTATTTCCATACAATTCAGAATCACATTTTTCTTCACCTGCTTCAAAGATTGATATTTCTGATACCTATAAAATAATGTTTTACATGAAAAACACTGCCTTAAAAAATGTACTACTCAATACAGATGGGCAAAACTGCTCCTTTAAGGGATAAGATCGGAACCATTTGTTCTCTGAAGTGAATCAGTTGTTTTTAAAGATTCACTGCTCACTAACAATGACCTTGAATGTGCTGGGAAGAGGCATGGATCAAGAGCAGCATGCAAAGATGGGAGGGGGTGAAAGCAGCAAGAATTGAACAAAGAGTGGGATCGCTGGAATTAACTCAAACAAAATGATCACTCTCTGGACTGATTTCTTTCAACTGTACTTTTGAGATTCTAAAAAAAAAAAAAAAACTTTTCTACATAGAGCAACAATAAAATTCTGAGATAAAAAATAATGAAAATTAAACTCACTTGTTAGAGATCACATTATTTTATTACTAAAATTGATATTTCACTGCTACTAGAAAGCACAGTGTAAAAATTAATTTTTAGATTGGAGGCAGATCCCAAAGAAACAGAAATTGTCTGCCACCAATATCGGCATTTTCCTTTTTTTTTTTTTTTTTTTTTTTTTTTAATCTAATTTGAGAAAATGATATCGAATATCGCTTGAGGTTCTTCTATTCAGTAAGATCTACATTTTGTTCTGCAACTTTGATAAAATTCATTACATGAAAAAATTTGTGCTTAGAAACATATAATAATTTTGAAGAAGATTAAAGACAAATTCACAGCTTTTGGTTACAAGACGTTAGTAAAATAAGTAAATAAATAAAAATATAATTTATTATTTTACATAAATATTACAGTAATATTGTACGAAAAAGTAATACCTAATATACATAGCTTTACTATGATACAGTATTTAAAGGATCAAAATGAAACTCAAAGGAAAGCTCAAGAAATGAAAAGAACAAATAATCAAGACTCCGCAGGAGCCAGATTTGCAGCTAAAGCAGACATTTGCTATTATGAAAACAGCATGTAATGAAGATTTAGGAGCAATGAAAAAAGCAAATAATCATGATTCCGAAGGACTCAAATCAGGGACTAGCGTCAGAGCGCTGACAGCTGGGAATCCAAGGAACTAGTTCCTATAATCTACTTACTTTATGCAGATCCTCACACTGCAGATGGGGGGGGGGACTCCATCAATTTGCAAATAGGGGGTGGTCAGTTTATTTAATGTTTTGTTTTCTAAATACTAAATGGAACACAAGCAAACCAAAACCACACATATATGTAAAATATAAAAAAAATATGATGACTTTGCTCTATGCGAACACGCAACCTTTAATCAACTTTCTGCAATTCAGGATCTTTCCTCTAGACTAGTACTTTCTAGCCTATTACGTAACCGCTACTATAAATACCGAATGCGCGCCATTTTGCGTAAGAAGCTCAACTCTCCTCCTGTGCTATACTCTGTTCTGCTCTGTCCATCCTTCTTTTCTTTGTTAGAATGTTATGACGCAGAAAACCAACATTTAATTGTACTTAGCAACACATTATTGAATATGTAATTTGGAGAACTTTGTTGGAAAAGGAAATTGATCTGCTATTTGAATTAAATAAATATGTGCAATTAAAAGTGAAATTCCTCTGTGTCTTCTTTGGATATAGCCTTACCACTCTGCTAAAACCATGCCTGAACTCTGATGTCAAGCTTCACGAGCCAAAATATCACATATATACATACACACATAAGAAATAGGTCAGAGAATAATAGGTAAATAAAAGAAAAGAATGCTAGTCTTTACATTAACAGAAATAAAATTTTTGACACGTTTCCCAACAATAGATTTCTGAACTGTTAAAGAAATGCTGTGCTGTTTTCACTGCACAGCTGATCATTCACTCAGTAAAGTGAATCAGTTCTGGAGTGGATTGTCCATCTCTAGTACTCAGGACAGACCACTAACCTCCCTCTATCTATATCAATGTTCAAATACAAAGATTGGGTTTTCATCCGCAGAGAACCCGTTGGCGCTTCAGGAAAGAACCCATTGAATTTTTACTCGCCGTTCATCGATGATGAGCCGAGACGTAAACGTGATTTTTAGTGCATGTAAATTCAAATTAGCAGACAAAACAATATATTAAGCATATGGTAGTAAAAATTCACAGATAATAAGCATGTACATGTAAAACTAACCGGTTAAACATGATATACGAAAATAAATTTGTATTAAATTCAAGTTAGCACAGAAAAGAATATATTAAGCATAAGATAATATATAAGGATTTATAACGGAAATAAAAATTCATTTAAAAAATATAAATTACTGAAATTAACTGGTTAAGCGTGATATACGAAAAAAAAAATTGTCTTAAATTCCAGTTAACACAGAAAACAATATATTCCTTACACCAGAAGTGGTTTGCAAATTTTGATGACCATGGTGATGCACCGAACTATTCTGTCATCTTAGATAATCACTAATATTTTTTATTTCAATTTAATCATCTATTTATGTCACCCTGCCATCCTCTGAAAGGTTATTGTTAGAAAATATCTAACATATATCTACGAAAATATTTCTATCTATTTGTTGCTAAAAAATTCAGAAAAAATAATAATAAATAAGAGAAGAATAATATAAATCTGCAAATGCGAACCTACGACAGTGATAATTCAACAAAATGAACGCATGAGGAATGGTTGCAAACTTCGAACAAGCAAATAGGATAAATCCGATGAGTTACCAGGTTTGAACTATTATCGCCAAAGTTGGCGATGTTTACATTTACCGGGTTCTCTGCGGAAGTGCTTCCCAAAGATTGTATAATTAAATTTCAGAGTATCTTCAAAATTAATACAGTAAAGCCTCCGAAAGTCAGGAATATTTCTTCAAGCATAAACAAATGTTGGTACTGAACATAAAGTTACTATAGCAAACATCTCCACAGAAAGCCAAAATCATTCACAATCATATGGGTGTTTATTTTCAGTAATCTGTCATCAAGATCAGATTCAGAAATGTTTGTATTCATATATATGTATGAGTATACACATGCACTTACATACATACATTTCTGAATCTGGTTCCAATAAAAGAAGAGTACCTTATTTTTTCGGCATAAAAAATAAATATTCTTACATTCTTTATACCTACATGTACATAACAAATAGTCTTATCATCAATTAATGGAATATTTATATAAATAGAATGATTAACAGACATACTGTCTGGCACTTTTCTGGGAAAAGTATTTAACAAATAGTAATCGTGATGGACAACTAAATTATTTATATATTTTTAAAAATTAGTAAATATATCTTGCATCTTAAAATAAGGGACCTCTGACTTCACATATCTGCTACTGGCTGATTAGAGAATGCCAATTCTCTTTAATAGCAGAAATATTTATTATTACTGATATAACAGGATTTAGGAACTTATAACAACCACCTTAGTAAAAGTCACCAAACTCTGGCAACCATTCACATAACAGTTCTTTAGGTGACCATATCTACTGTAAGTTGCAATCCGAAAAATTCACTAATTATCTTTTGTTTCTGCAAAAAGTTGCCAAATGGTGGCCAGGTGGTTGTGTTAATATGTATGTACTCAGATCTAAAAGCTATGATAATGCACATAAGTATCAGCTTGAAAAGGAAGCCTAAATGAACTTGCTCAGGGAAGCTGATGATGTCAAGTTGTCAAGAAGCAAACTGGAATATATCATTAGCATCTGACTGCTTATGTTATTTGGTGATTGGAAGCCTAAGATTAATCAGCTATCTTAACTATGAAAAAAATATAACTGGGATCACTTTAAAATTGTTGCACAGAATCTAAACTAACAGAAACTTCAAGGCCACATAATTTAAAATATAACTGGGATCACTTTAAAATTGTTGCACAGAATCTAAACTAACAGAAACTTCAAGGCCACATAATTTAAAATATAACTATAGTCTTTTGAAATATTTACAGTGTTAGGAATAACAAAAAAAAAAAAAAAAATTAATTAAAAAGACAGCGTTCACAATGAGATTTTAATAATGAACTAAATACCTACAATAATCATATGAATCGAACAGGAAGAGAGAATTGTCCGGAACTTGCATTTGATGCTCGTTCGTTTGACTAATACGGCAAACACAATCTACAACTCGCACTCTGAGTAACTTATTTTAATTGCATTATAAATTTAAAGCTGTCATTAAGGTTAACACAGATATAAGAGATTTATAACGCATTAACTATATAACTATTAATTCAATTAAACTTATGGCGATCATGAAGTATTTATGGAGAGAGAAACTTATTTGATATGTTGACAGATATTTGAATGTATTTATAATTACAGTGTTAGGTGGTTACTGCAAAATATTAAAATATTTATAGGCGAAATATGCTACTAAAAATCTAGCAAAATAATACATGTCGTGGATACGGTTTCAAAGCGCTCTGAAAATAATATATATGTGTACCAGTCTGATTATCCGATGCGGAATTAGACAGTTCAATTTTCTTCACAGCAGCGAAATCATAATAGGCGATATGAGTCAAGAAGAAAGCTGTAGTGTTTTGTTCTCAAATAAATCATACTTCATTGACAACACTAAAGCTTAACAAACAGAAATAATAATATATGTTTGGTACCACAAACACATTTTCAAAACAGGAGCACAGAAATATTGTTGCCAGAAAAGAAATTGTAAATATTTCTCCTTCAGAATAATTTTTCGCAAAATGGAATGGATTGTCAGTTAATATTGATGAATTTAAACAGGTGATTGCTACAGACATTTAAACAACCAGTTTAAAATTATTATACTATGGCCTTTTACTTTACATTTAAAGAAAATGCCTGATGTCTGGCAGAACATGAAAATAGTAGCTTCGCGTTTATGTTCATAGATGTGAAGTCTGCTGCATAAAATCTAAAGTATTATTAATATAAAGAACAAACTTTTTAAAACAATTTTACTAACGAGAAAACAGGGTTGGGACAAATGTCACGCAGCCTTTTTGGAAACGAAATTCCCAATGAATGTTTATCTTTAGTCTTTTTGTGATGCCATTTTACGAAAATTAAAGATAGGATGACGAGGAAACATAGAGGACGCTACACACTTTCCCTTCCTAGTGAAAACGATTCCCAATGAAACTTTAAGTGGGATGGAAACCTGAAAGTCCTTCCACTGCGGGTGGTATGGTTATGACTGACCGGCGGCGAAATTTTCCCCCAAGGTTCGCCCTGTGTGTGCAGATCTGGATAATCCATGGCTGTGGGGTTTCAAGCAAGGATCTAACCTCCTTGGTTTCAAGAGGCTGCTTAACATTGTCCTTTATGGTAAAACACGGTTTCAGTTAATCAATTGAAATTCCTTTGACAGTTCCATTAATTTCAATGTCAAAATACTTTGGGGCTCGGTGTTTGACAACATAAGGCCCAAGATAAACTGGTGAAGGAGGTAGCCGCGTTATTGTAGACGAAAACATTTGGAAAAAATTTGTAAAAACAATTCAAAAGGTCTTTAGAAACGAATGCGGTTGTATTACCATGGGTGGTCGTTGCAGAAGGTTTCATGTTACGGATAATATTTTGTAGCCTTTATACGAACTCCAGCGCTTAATTTCTAAGATTAGAAGTGCCGGAGCCCTATGGAAGACCATCAGCAGAGAGGAACAAGAGTAAATAAATAAATGAAATGACTATTAAACACATTAATAAATTTAAAATTGAATTATTATCAAATTAATTAATAGATATTTAATTAATGTTTATAAATCGTTATTTAATAAATAATTATTATATAATTAATTAATTATAATTTAATTGTTAATTATCAGATAATTAATTATTATTTATTGAAATAATTAAAGGTTGAAGTAATTAACTAATTAAAATTAAATAAAAATGTAAAGAGATAAAATGAAATTTAATACGCGATTTTTAATATAATTTTATTGTTAAAATAAAATTTTCGAGATAAAATTTCTACTGAAATTATTATCCAGTTACATAAAAGAAGTGCCGCAGCCTTCTTATTCGGGGCTCCGGTGTGTTCCGGCTAGAATTATGATTTATTACAAAAACTAAGAAGCACCGGAGTTGAGATCCGGTGGGTTCCGGCCCAATTTAAGTTCAATCGTAGGGGGGAGTTCTTTTATTATCACAAAAATTAAATATACTTAAAGTATAGCTGATGAAAATTCCAAGGCGAAACAGAATGAGGGTATGAGTGGGTGGAAACAAAAAATGAGAGGAATCTTGGTGAGAGAGAACGTTCTCTTAGACCGCGGCTCTCTGTTGATATAATTATAGCCATCAAGTAGATGGGTGTCAGGGGTAAATGAATTGGACTCCTAAATGTAAAGTTGCTGGTTACGCTTCCCCCCCATTAGTAGATACTGTGGGAAGACGGTGTATAGGACGTGCTTGAGCAGTTTATCTCAGTATTTCACTCTTATTGTACTCGCTGTCACTTAACGCACATTTAAGAACACAAATTTTCCTTCCTGCGAGGATAACTAACTGTAAGCATCGGTAACAATACACTAGATACAATGGCATGGCGGGAAATTTAGGCGTTCCTAAACAAACTCCCCCAAATTTATTGCTTTTCTTCCGCATGCATTTTATTCCACATGCATTTTCTTCCGCTTGGTTTCCACATGTGAGTGAGGGGACTTTACTTGAACGTCTCATGTTGTCATGAGTTCGTATTTCTAGGGAAATAGAGTATTGCAAGGTCTGCTTATTGTTAAACTAAAACGTTAGGAATTCTAAATTTTTTCCCTTTAAATTGTGGTTCAGTTTTATAAAAAGAAGTACCGGAGCTCATCTTATTTAGGGCTCCGGTGCGCTCCAGGGCTCCGCTGTGCTCCGGCTAAAATTGTAATTTATCTTAAAAATTGAGAAGCACCGGACCCCGCAATTTAAGCATTGAACGAACTCTAAGTATGTGACATTAGGGATTGTGGTGATGAATTCTCCGGGTGAACATAGGGGACTTCAGTAAGGAAGCTGGGTTGAAGAGTATCATATATCTTCTTTCGGTGCAGAGCGTAATCCGAGAATAACCAAAGGTAAGCGTCTACCCAAGATTTGCTTTGTTGTAAATGACATTTCAAGCTTGCCTTTATAATCTTGTGTTGTCGCTCAATCAATCCATTTTGCCAAATTGGTACCCTTTTTTTTTTTCACTTTTCACTTTTTGGTTTTCACAAACTCAGATTTTATTTTAAAGGTTTTTTTTGCTTCAAAAATAAATCTTAATTTTTCTTTTCACTTTTTCCTTTTTACAAATGTAAATTTTTTATGCTTTTGAAATGTTTCTTGTCACATTATGATTTTATAATTAATTTTCCCAATCGTTTTAACTACTCATTGATATTACGTTTCCATTTCTCCAATATTCAATTTATTTACCCGCTGGTGGGCCAATAGTACCTATTTCATGTACTATTGGCCCACCAGCGGCCGAGCGGTAAAGTCGCTGAACACTGGTAGTTCGGTCCGAGGTTCGAATCCCGCGAACGGGCTGGCTGCATGGGTGTTTTCGTGGTTTTCCCCATGTGTAACGTGTATACGAGCCAGTTTCCCTTAGAAAGTCCTCCACGAAAGGCATCCCTCCTCTTAGGCAGATAGCCCTAGTGTGCTTTGCCATAATTAAATACACCACCACACCACATCCATTTCTCCAAAAGTAAATTTACACATATTTCTTTGTCTGCGATATTTAAGCTAAGATTTTCATGTATATCGTTTCATTCTACTAGCCGTACTGGCCCTCATGGATAATATCCTCAATAACGTTAAACTAATACATTCTCGTTCTATATAGTTTAGTTCGAAAACATAAGTGTAATATCATCTTTGTTATTTTTTATACTAATTAATCGCAGATACTCAGAACTTTCTCTTCGAATGTACAATACAGGTTGTACTAACCTTTTGCAAACTGTGTGAAATACAATACAGGTTGTACTAACCTTTTGCAAACTGTGTTAAATATTACGGATTTTTGTTTACACATCTTAAATTTATTCAACAGATTTACCAAATTATGTCTATGCAATACGTAACTAATTCTTTTTTGCATATCTTAGTGTTATTCAAAGGACTCACCAAATTATGTCTAAACTTAAATTTTACATTTTTTAGTTTCTATTTTAACATTTTTCTTGCATTTAAAACATTCGCGATAAATTTCCTTTTCCTTAAAAGTAAGGACAAATTTACATAGCTTTCCTTATAGCAAGATGTATCGGCTTTCAGTCAAATATTATACGAGTAATTCAGGAATGACCGCTTTTCTTGAAATAAATTCTACTTAAACTAATGAATGTGCATTTCTACTAAGTTTATTGAAATAGAGTCATCTTTGCAAATTTTACACATTATGCTACATATATGCATGCAAATATACTTAGAATACTCTTTTTTATTCAGCAGACTTGATCTTTATTGTTAACATAGATTCTGTGAGCTATTTCAAACACTTTACAAAAATATTCTAGATATTCTTATACACAACCTGGTTTAAACCCCTAACCATACGCTAAAACTTGATTTCAGTGGCGTAAATAAGGGTATGCAAGGAATGCCGTCGCATAGGGGCCCGAAGCCTTAGGGGGCCATGAATGTCCTGCTGAACTACATTTACATGTTTAAGCCTAAAACATGGATTTTATTACACTGTAGAGACTTTAGTATATTTCGAAGCAAGAGAGATGAACAATGAGCAATGCCCTCACTGGAACTCGAACCTCGGACCTCTCGAATACGCGCCGAGTGTGCTTACCATTACACCACGAAGGCGGGAGAAAAATCTTTTATAATCCGTCTTCTTTTAA
This sequence comes from Stegodyphus dumicola, assembly GCF_044657685.1. NCBI lineage: Eukaryota > Metazoa > Arthropoda > Arachnida > Araneae > Eresidae > Stegodyphus > Stegodyphus dumicola. The sequence continues at coordinate 101,011,082 of NC_140774.1, read as the reverse complement.
ATTTTAAGGGCCCCTAACTATATAACGCAGATAGGGGGTCCGTTGGAAGCAGATGGAAGCTGAATTCATTGTTGCACACACCTGAACTTCAATTGAAAGCAAAACAAAAAAAGCTGTATGCTTTCGTTTTGAATCCCCTCTAGGACAGATTTCAAGTTATTAGTGTAACCGGACCAAGCTGTTACTCGTCTGTTGTGAGAATAAGTTCTGAATTTAAGGCAAGCACGTGCAATGATGCAGTGGGAGGTGTAAGAGAGCTACGTAAATACTATTTCGAAAATCTTCAAATTATTTGCGTGTATTTCGGACAAAGTTTAAAAAGATGGAGTGTTTGAGTGATGAGTTTCTTCGGGAGACTTTGATATTGCTGTCAAAAATCTAAATCCTACAAGGTAGGTTGGACGATAGTCATCTTTGATATCAATTAAAATACGACACTTTGACATTTTGAAAGCATTAAATTAAATTATATTAACTTGAAGAAAGCACATGAAAAATACATTGCAAATGGGTTAAAAAAATAGAATCTTTCGAATTTCAATTCTTAACAATTTTTACCTTTTACTAATGCAGCATATTACCAGGACTTAGAAGAGAAGGGCTAGCTCATAGAGCTTTTACCCCTGAAGCAGAAAGTGAGAAGTGATGACGTAGCCATGAGCGCGCCAATATAATTCACAGCTTGGAAATTAGCGTTTTTGAACCAGCGTTTAAAATGAGCTGTGTGTGAAAGATAGCTATAATTTGGAAGAGGCAATGTTACTGCTTTATGCATTTTAGACTGAACCATTAAAAAATTTAATAATGCTTACTCAATTTTAAAATAATAGATAAAATGTGCTACTCTTTTAACATAAAGTTCCGTGGATTTTTTTTTTATTTTTATTTGCAGGTTTTTTATTTAATGCATGTTTATTTCTAATCATTTCTTTATTTGCATACTAACTGAGAGAATTTTTATACTGCTTCTAAGATAACTATAATAGCAGCTATTTAAATTTACTCAAAAACAACTTTACATTGACATAGGTTTAAACATATATGCCATATATGGCAACATTTCTGCTAACCTACGTTTGATTTTTTGCCTAATTGTAAATTTTACATTGTTATAATTCTCTTCCGATTCAATATAATAGATATTTTTTAAATAATTTTGTAATTTATACTTATATCTATATTACAATTAAATAAATGTATATAAGATTGTTACCTTAATTTTGACAAAATAGCTTTATTCAGAGTACCTAAAACAGTTATTTAATTTTTCAAAAGTGTGAGTAAAGGAAGCAGGTCTTTTTATGCTAATTACTTTGATGTTTTATACTATTATATTTTATCTAGAATGCTAATCTAGCACAAAATCTAATCAATAATTAGTTACAAAGGATACAATAAGAATAACTTTAACAAGTACTTAAACAAAATTAGTTTGTTAAATACTTGTTATTCTTGTTGGTATTATTTTGGTACTATTCATAATACCGAAGATATTATCGATTAACTCATAGAAGTCAGATGCTTTCTGATTTCCTGTGGGATAGAGTATACCTTTTGCGGTACTTTTTGAAAATAATGTTTTCTCTGGAGCGACTTTTTGTCTCTCTTTTCCCTTGACCATTAAATAATTTGGTTTTAGTTTGTGACACAATTTGATTTCTTCTCAATCTCTATTTAAAACCTCTTTAATAATATCAAAATTTAAAACAGTTACATCTTCTAAAACAAATCCTCTATCTAAAACGCGGTTTCTCAGTAATTTGAGGCAGAGCGCGAAATGAGACCTCTGATTAAAACAAGCTGCACATTTTGAAAAGAACCAACTTAGTCAGTTTAGAGTCATAGCAGAGTTTTCAATCTATATGCATTTCGTCGAAACTGAGAACGCATATTTTTTCTACAGAATACAAATATTCGCCTCTTTCCTTCTTTAGAGTAAGAACATTACTTTGAATTCTTGAACTACACTAAAATTTAGAAAACACTAAAAAAATAAAATAAACACCATTTCTTTAATTTGATAATACTAGGTAAAGATATTCCAATTTTTTTCTTAATTTTTTTTCTTTCCAAAAATCAAAGCTTTAAGATGACAGAGCTCTTATGACGATGCAACGTGAAATATTTTCACTAGTCCACCTGATTTTTTTCTTCTTTTTCAGTAATGCATTAATCTACGTCTTTATAAAAATAGGCTTTAGACATTTTTCCAAATTCTCCGATTTGTGCTCTCCCCCCCCCCCAAATTTCGCTATTTGAGATTTTAATTTCTGATACCAATTTCTGTCTAGATGTCGTCCACCTTCTTTGTCGCTGAACAAACATTCTAAAATTTTTCTTTTCTCTATTTTTCAATACTTTAATACAATTTAATACGATTTTCTAAGGATATTATTTTGTTATTCAAATTATCAATGCATTCTTGTTTATCCTTAAACATTCAAGATGATCTACGTTTTCATTTGCGAGTTTTATTTCAAAATCATTAAAATTTGATTTATTATTGTCATCATCAATTTCGATTTATTATTGTCATCATAATTTACTTTCGGCACAGCATTCCATTTCAACAGTTTCCTTTTGTGGCTATCCAAACAAGCGATTTTTCATATCATCTTCATATACATTGCATAGAAAATGTTCGCTGCAGATTTTTCCGCTCTTCACATTAATAGAATCTTCTCTTTGACATTTGTGTATCCATTCTTTCGTCAAAAGCAAACTCTCATTTGGATCCTTTGGTCCCATGAAATAAAATATCTCATCCTTTCATACTTCTGTAAGTGCTACGGCACGTTACTGCAGCGCAAAAAGCCATATTACGTAAACGATACTTTACAATATAGAATTTAAAATAAAAACTGACTAAAATTACATATATATAAATTATTTTAAATATATACATTATTAGAAAACAGATATATATATTATTAAAATTAATTTGGGATATGTAACCTCTAGCAAATCGTCTCGCAGCTCAATGAAACTACTGTTTTAAACGCGGGAAATCAGGACAGGTGGCATCCATGGACCTTATAAGAAATAGACTAACCCAGTGGGCGGGCCGCGCGTCACCGACATGTCGGCAAGAAAGAGTAGGGACGATCTGGTTTACTTTAACATTGAAACCTATGGCGTTTGTATCACATAACTCTTTTTAATTATTAAATGTGATACGTTGTATAGTGAAGAGATTATGAAAGCCACAGTTTTTTCCAAATAGGATTTAATATATCTCATTAATGCACTTTTTACTGCATTTCGCGCATTTTTTTCACGCGTAATTCTTGTACAAATATCTTTACTTTGGTAAAACGGTAAAAAATCTAAGCACAAAATTTATGAACTTAATTTTGCGTAAAAATAAAGTAAAATTAAATAAGATTGATAGTACGTGACGCTTTGAAATAAATAAAGTAAAATTAAACAAGATCTGATAATTTTTTTTAAAATTTAATGAAAATTTTCAGGCAGTGATTTTCCAAACTATAATAACATTACAAATCGATCGTATTTATTTGATATATGATCATTAAATTATTAACATTAAAGTGGATTAGTTATTTTAATAATTCATAAAATTCGGAGCATAAAATTTTCTAAGCGTAATGAAGAGGAAAAAAAGATAAAATAAAGATAATAAATAGTGCTATAATACTCATCTGTAATTTTAAAAAAGCAGCACAATTTAGAATTTTAAACAAAACTTTAAAAAATTTGTTTTTAAATATTTTAGTACTTTTACTTATTTACACCAATGAAAAGCATAAAAATTGCAAAAGAAAATTGTTTGTTTGAAATTTTCTATTAGTTCAGATTTAAAATATTATTTTCTAAAAGAAGTAGTTACAAATTTCCTTACAGCATAGGTAAAGCTAAAAAAATATCCAGCCCTGAAAGCACGCAATAGCTTTATAATTATTTGGAACATTAATTATGCATGATAAATATGTTAAATTTTTAAAAATCAATCTCAATTTCAAAAATAAAAATATGTAGAAATTCTAATTTGTGAAAGGAGGCGCTACAACCAGCTTTTTCTTGACAATTATACACGCTGCAATAGGCAACCAATGTTAAATTTCTGCAAGTCGTCCCTACTCCTCCGAATGTGATCAAGGTGACAGCCGGCAACGCCTCAGACGACGAAGAAAACCCGTTTAGGTTAGTCTATTTCTTATAAGGTCCATGGTGGCATCACAGTGACGTCAGATTATTGCCTGGTACGTCCCCCCATTAGGCTCGCGTCGGCGAGGAGTCGAACAAAGAAATGAGCTAGCCCTTCTATTTATCCCTGGCATATTACAAAGAAAATCAATCGACATGAATGAAGCTCGTTAACATCAAAAAGCGTTTCTATCAGTATGCAAGGTATGAGAAACAAGTTTGACGATATTATGAAGCTAGGTTTGTAGCAAATAATCGGGCGTGAAGCCTTGGCGTATTGTATAAAAAACGAGGACGCCAACGTCAGCGAAATGCAGAGAAAAAACAGTAAAACGGACTACGTGAGACGATTGCGATTATTAAATTGTACTTCAAAAAAACTAAACGCGCTGAATAGTTAAAAAATAAAACAAAAATCTTTAGAACATATTTGTAAAAGACATGAAAGATATAAATGTTGTACTGTATTACTATGAATAAGAAAGTTTAAAAAGCACAAGTTTATTTGAAGTGTGACATCGAACAAGGTATGGAAAGAACCCACAATCATCGGTCACGACAATGTGGCACAGAAACTAAATTTGAAAATGAAAGAAAAATAAATAAAAAAAAAAAATTAGTGAGGGTAACAGGTTTGAAAATTCTGAAATTTCTTTTAAAGTCACAGTTTTTGTGTGCTGTTGTCCATATTTAAAATCCTCAGTTAAAATATAGAATGACTGGAATTCCAATGACGTTTTCGTTTTTGGAACCTAAAGCTTTGTCATCATTAACAAATAAGAAAATTATTAATGATGTTTCAAAAATACAGAAAATATATAAAGAAGACGCTACTAATCATTGCAAGTACAACTGCTATTATTTATGAATACTTTAGGAACAGAAATTCGAAATTTGAAATCCATTAAGGATTTAGCTAAATTAGCAATGGTAAAATAGTATTATGACATGGCAAGCAGTTATTCGGAAGTGTGCAATTTCTTTATATTGTACCTGTAACCACAGCCAATACAGCCATTTTCAAAGCTGAAACTAATAGAAATATATTTCAGAAACACTATGACACATGATCGGTTGTCAAATCTATGACTATTGAGCGTTGAAGCTGAGATAGCTGAGAAAATGGACGTCCAGCAATTGATAAATAAGTTTTCGGAAATGAAGTTTAAGTGCCGCAAATTTTAATAAAGAAGGACTTTTGTCTTTATGATAAATTTTGGTCACAAGTGTCACTTAATTACACTTAATTCTGGAAAAAAAAAAAAAAAAAAAAAAATTAGAGAAGAAGAGCAGATAAACCGATAAAAATTAAAAGAAAAATAGGAAAACAAATTTACCATACGTATTGTTTTATAAAAAAAAATCTTGTATTCAAGTAGTTTAGTGCACCAAAAAGTTTTTAAAAAGAAAGGGAAAAACTTTACTATACAATATATTCTACAAAAATATAATGTTCAAATAGTTTTCTTCATGAAATTTATGATAAATATGTTTTATATTTAACAAACGTATCGTTTACAAGGTAACCAAAAAAGTTCTTGTCGTTTCTGATCATGGAGGTAGGAAGTAAGAAGGAGTCGCCCTAAACAAGTTTCTCCGTACCCTGCTCTGAAGCACCGGCGATCCCTACGTGGTGACCAAAACATTGGGTCATTTACCATTGAGTTCTATGGGATTTGACGCGTTCGGGTGTAAATATTTTGTAATTACGTCGCAAATATACATATAAATGTATATATTTTCTTTTTCTACAACACTTCAGAGTCCTAAGTATGTGAAAACAACATATTTTTAAACAACATTTCATTCTGAACGGAATTAAATGCTATACTTTTCACAGGACAGTTTTCTCAGAATGGTTTAATTTGAATGAAATATTTTCACAAGTTTTCGTTAATTACATTAGAAAAAAATTAAGGTAATTCGATTTTATTCGGTTAAGGTACAAAAGTTAAGATCAAAGTTTATTGTATTATTAATATTAAAATTATGCATTATTTCTTTTCTATTTATACAGCTTCTTCCTAAAATACTTTCTTAAATATGACATGATTTTTTGGCTTCTTTTAAATCGAAAAATGTAAGTCAATTTATAAATAATGCTCTATTCGGTTCATTTTAAATTAGAGAATTATTAGGAAAATAGTATTTGACTTTCTCTGAACATTTCTGAAAGGGAATAAAATAAGTTTTTTTTTTTAAGTATTATTTAAAACTTGTAACTGAGTTATTATAAAATGTAAAGGGAATAATTCTTTTAATTATACTTATCAGATTTTTTTTTTTTTTTTTTTTTTTTTTTTTACCCTTCATTTCAACAATACATATTCCAAAACTCTTTATTACGTTCTTAAGTGCGCATCTCGTAGCATTTGCTTTACAATACCTTTTAACAGATTGCTTTCCAATACGAACAATTCTTGCTTAAATAGTTTTATAACGTATTTGTCAACAGGATTTCAATTTATGTTTACAATTCAATATTAAGGTTATTATATATTTAGATAACATTTATAATCATTATAAATTAGATACATTTAATCATTAGATTTCTTCACAGTACTATCACAGTTGTTTATAAGTGAATAAATTCTTCATTTCAAATACATTTATAAATAATTTAATGAATATTTAAGTATTTTGTCAAAGGCAGATACATGCTTTTTGCAAGCACATGCATAAATACCCATACATATTTCCTATTTATCATTTCCGTCATGTGCAAATCTTTAATTTCTGTGCATTCACTATATTTTTCGTGTAAAGTAATTTACACTAATTTAGCATACACCCGAAAGTTTTACATAAAAAATATATATGAATATAATTTGAATGAAAATTATAAGTATTATTTTTAATACCCACTCAAAGGTCAGTTTTTCTTCAAAATTCCCCCACGATGGCATCTCTCTCTTTAGGCAGATAGCCCTTGCATGCGTTACTCTATTTAATAAAAACTTAATCTGACCTGTGTGCCTAATTACAAATATTTTAACATACATAATTTTATATTTACATTTAGCCATCAAGTTTCAAACTTTTCAAATCTTCTAGAAAATAAATTTTGGCAGATCTCTTTTAGCAATTTTCTTAAAATCTATATTTTTGTAGTGCAACAGCTTAGAATTTTATAAAACAAATTCATAATCAAAATCGCTGTTGTTAGTTATCGAAAAATAACCAAGATGTGATTTTTGCGTAAATGTCACTAAACTATACAAATTGCTCACACTATGAATGTTTCTTTCATGCGAGAGTGTTCCTTTTTCGATTTCTATGGAACTGTCGCGTGTCGAAATACTATCAGAATTTTGTCAAGCGAGCTTCTGAATGTAAACAAAAAACACCCCGTCTGGTGACCCAAGCTTCAAAGCAGTGCTTCACTTCTAGCGCGGAATGGCCCCTCCTCCCTTTCCTACCTCCATGTTTCTGATACTACATTAGAAGAGTGAACCCCAACATAAAAATAGTCGCCAAACCTGGCGATGAAGTGGTTAGGATGAGAGTCCGGACATTGACCAAGAGTATAGAAGCGCGTTGCATCAGTAATGGAAACGGACTTCAAACGTAACTCACACAGCGACTGATTGAAATGGAAGCGTCAAAGACGCTCGTTCGGAGTTGTTTGCTGTATGATTTTAAAGTGGGTCTGTCAGCAGAAGAATCAAGTTGTCGAATTTGCCAGGCATTTGGGGATGATGCGGTCAACGAACGAACCGTTAAGCAGTGGTTTCTGAAGTTCAGGTCAGGGGATATGTCTCTTAGTGATACACCAGGCAGCGATCAGCCACAAGCGCTGCACGATGAGGCCCTGAGAGTAGCCATAGAAAGTGGCAGTAGTGGCAGTAGCCAAACATGTAATGAGCTTGCTGCACACTTCCAGATATCTGGTGAAACGATCAGACTCCATTTGCACCGCTATGGAAAGGCATACAAGCTGAGCAAGTGGGTACCCCTCTCACTGTCCGATGCAAACAAGCAACAGCGTGTTACTGCCTTTTTGTCATTGATTACTCGGCATCGCAGTACATCCTTATTTGATCAAGTACTCACTAGCGATGAAAAGTGGGTCCAGTATGACACCCTTAGGCGTTCCAGACACTAGTTGTGACCACGGGACCCTGTGCCTCCAACTACGAGAAACCTTCTCTCCACCCGCGCAAAATCCTGCTCTGTATCTGGTGGACTAGTCGCCAAATGGTGCACTAGAACTTCTGACAGTGGACCAAACCATCACGGTGTAGAGTTTATATTTATTTTAACTAACATTTATTTTAAGTTTAAACTACCTTTCCTGTCAAGCCTTACTTTCCCCTGGAACTGCCAATGCCAGAATATGTAAATTTTAGTAGAACGCGCAAGGATTCAAATTATCAGCGGAAGTATTCTGATTTAAATAGAGAGGAAACAAGTTCGGTATGAGATATTCTTACTTAGCGAGCGCGGAGGTAGTTAGCGAGAATTGAAGAACCCCGCGTTGCGGCCTATGTGCTTGGCGGGAAGTAGTGGTAATCGTTCCAGTGAGCTTCAAGTCTGCTGAATTAGCAGCGGTATTGTAAAACGCGGTGAGTTAGTTATTTTAGAGAGCCTCGTAGTTAGAATCTTGTCTTTACTTTCTTTTCAGTTATTATTTTTATTTTGACTGCCAAGTTGGCACAGTCTGTGAGCGTCAAGAGCACGCAATTGTAATTTTATTACGTTGAATAAAAAGGGACTTAAACCCTTCACAAGGCTCTATCTTTTATACAAGTTTTCACAGTCACCTCTTGGTTGCGTGCAAGTTGGAGGCGCGCAACGTTATATTGGCGCCCGAACACTTATCGAACTGAAATGGCCGAAAACTGGATGGAAGCCGATGGACAACACCAAGAAATGACAACTCAGTTAGAAGGATTTGGATACCTGGTCCAGACTTTGAGTGCATCAATCAAGCCAAACGTCCATTTCGACGGAAAAAATTCGGTGGCGGTATTTCTCGAAGGTCTAGAAAACCACTTTCAGCTCTACCCTGTGCCTGAAAGACAAAAAGTTGCCATCGCCACATCAGCACTAAGAGGACAGGCCGCGCTATGGTGGAAAAACATAGGAAAATTTCTACTAGGTGAATTTGGAAGCCCGACATATATATTTGACAATTTCAAAAAATCGTTAGTAAAGGCCTTCCCCATAGTGAAAGATCGCGCACGGCTGGAAGCCGAACTATATAGTTTCTACCAACGGGATACAGCAGAATTGACGGACTTTATTTTACGAAAAATCAAGCTAACGGTTATGCTGTATGGAAAAAAACCCGATGCGGAGATTATTGAAATAATATTACCAAGATTGTTACCCGCTGTCCAAGACTACTTTGAAATTAGAAACCCAAGCACATTGCAGGAACTTTTCGAATTGGCGGTGAAGTTTCAAAATCGCAGAATAGCGGAAAAAGCGAGAGGGGAAACAAATTCTCAACATACCCGAAGGAAGGAGGAAACCAGAAATGGAAATCGCTCGTATGGGGGAAAGAACTATCAAGCTAACGCATCGAAACTCGAAGGTCAAGGCCCAAAAAGAAAATTTGAAAATAAGCATCCGCGTACCCAGAAGACACAGATTGAAAGGAAAGCTTTAAACGACTAGACGGGCCTGTGAAAGGGAGGGTCCAGACCCCGGAAGTTTTAAAAAAATCCTCAAATAGACATTTAAACACAGTCATCGTAAAAAACTCACAGCTACCAATTATACAAGTCCTGGTTGGCGATGTACCAGTAGAAGCCCTCATCGATACAGGAGCAGAAGGAAATTTTATGAGTGAAAAGTTCTTCAAAAAGAATTTTTATAGGATACGACTATTTAAAACCAGAAATACGGAAATTATAGCGGCGCAAGGAAAAACATGTCACTGCATCGGGAAATTATCATTAAACTTACAGGTAAAAGAGGAAAATCTCAAAGTATTAATTTTTGTGGTGAAAGACCTACAACACTCTCTTATTTTAGGTATGGACTTTTTAAGGGCCGCGAGGGCCAAATTAAATTTTCAAGATAGTTCCGTGGTGTTGGAGATGGACCAGAGTGTGGTGGAACCTGTGGAGACACCTCAATTGGACCTTAGCCATCTGAATGACCATGAAAGTAAAGCAATCCAGCAAGTGGTGAGTAATTTTTCTCAGAAAATTTTTCTCTTTTTTGTTTTCAGAAAAACCAGGAAACTGCCAAATCGTGACTCACAAGATTCAATTAAATGCCGAAAAACCTTGTAGGACTAAACCGTATCGTTATGATAAACAAAAAGACTTAATCATCGAAGAACATATTCAGGAGACGTTAAAGAATAAAATAATAACGCCCATAAATAGTGAGTACGCGAGTCCAGTCGTACTATGTAGGAAAAAGAACGAGTTTCCTCCTTCGGATAAAAGGGCTTGGAGGTTTGCTATCGATTACAGAAAACTAAATAGTACTACTAAATTTCCAGTTTATCCTTTGCCGGTTATAGACGAGATCATTAGACAGATCAAATCGACAAGATATATGTCTACTTTGGACTTAACGTCTGGCTACTATCAAATAGCTATGAGACCCGAAGATATACACAAAACCGCGTTTATAACAAAATCGGGCACTTATGCATTTTTACGCATGCTCTTTGGGTTGTGTGGGGCCCCATCAACATTCCAGAGAACTATGGACATTGTTCTAAAGCCTGTCCTAGGAAAATCAACTTTAATTTATCTAGATGATATAATTATAACGAGTAGTACGTTGGAACAACACATTAATGACCTCGAACAAGTTTTTAAATTATTAAAAGAGGCCGGTCTTACAATTAACGCCTCAAAATGCAAGTTCGCAACTAGAGAACTTAAATATCTCGGTTATAAAATTTCGCAAAAGGGTATAGAAACGCAAGATTCAAAAATAAAAGCTATTAAGAATTTCCCACCGCCCAACACCGCCAAGAAACTTTCATCTTTCCTTGGGTTATGTTCTTACTATCGATCTTTCATAAAAGATTTCGCTAATATTGTTGAACCACTCTTAGTAATCAAAAGAAAAAAGAGTAAATTTACGTGGACAGCTGAAGCTAACACAGCTTTTGAAAGATTAAAAGAAGCGCTTATTAATGCCCCTGTTTTAAAATTCCCTGAGGGGGATGAAAACCTGGAAATTGCGGCAGATGCATCAGACTATGCGGTGGGTGCGGTTCTTATGCAAAATAACCATCCGCTGGCATTTTTTAGTAAAACATTGAATCAAACACAAAGGAATTATACAGCTACAGAAAGAGAAACATTAGCCGTATTAATGGCTGTACACAAATTTCGAGTTTATTTCGGCAAATCGCCAGTAACAGTCTTTTCGGATCATGCGGCTGTTGGTAGACTTTACTCGGGAAAAAACCTAACGCCCAGGTTAATAAGATGGGCTTTAAAACTCCAAGAATATAATATCACAATAAAATATAAACCGGGTAAGGAAAACAATGTAGCTGACGCACTTTCTCGTATAAAACTGGACGATGAAGGTAATGAACTTAAATGCGCTGTGTTGACTTCAAAAATTTTAGATTCTAGAGATACGGTTATTACTGAACTGAAAGCTGATCCTGAATTTGGAAATATCTATGCTTATTTGAAAGACCCCGAAAGCTTTGAGCATACAGATATCGATGCGATAAAAAATAGAGCAAAAAACTATGAAATAATAGATAATTTATTATTCTATACGAAAACAACAAACGAAAATCTTGAGTATAAGCCAGTCATCCCAGCCTCGCTTCGATTAAGCATTTTGAAGGAGTTGCACGAAAAAAAAACAGCGGGCCACCTCGGGGTCAGAAAGACTATAAAAAGGGTACGCGAGGCGGTATATTTCCCGCAATTATACAAAATAGTAACGGCGTATGTCAGGTCCTGCAATCAATGTCAGTTAATAAATGATATTAATTACAGCCCGGCCGGGTACTTAAATAGCATTCGCGCTACATTTCCGAATGAAATTTTAGGCATAGATCTCCTTGGTCCCTTCCCCCAGAGCGAGTTAAATAAAAATCGTTTTCTTTTAGTAATAGTAGATCATTTTTCAAAATGGATAGAAATTGTTCCACTTAAACGCGCGTCAAACAGTCGCAGATGCATTCTTACACAGATACATTTTAAAATACGGTGCACCGATAAAAGTCATTAGCGATAACGGAAAACAATTCATTAGTCAAATATTTGAAAACATATGCAATGGACTTGGCATACGCCATATCAAAATGGTTCCGTATAGACCACAGGCTAACATAGCAGAAAGAGTTAATAAAAACATAGTAAAAATAATTCGCAGTTACGTGAGCACACATCACAAGCGCTGGGATGGCTACATAAATGAATTAGCTTATGCTTTAAGAACGGCACATCATGATACTACGGGAAAAACTCCAGCAGAATTATTTTTAGGCAGAAAGTTAATTACGCCTTTAGATAAATTATTCTTTGTGCAACAAAGAGAGCAGGAGTTTAAACAACAAGATGTGCAAAAGTTGATTGATCAGGCGCTTAAAACCTCGGATACGGCAAGAAATAGGCAGAAACTTTATTATGATAGAAAACGCCGTGAAGCAGATTTTAAAGTTGGGGATAAAGTATTGAAACGGAAATTTTCTTTATCAAGTGCCCCAGACAATTTTATGGCAAAGCTAGCTCCAAAGTTTGAAGGCCCCTATGTAATTCAGGAAATCAAAGGGGTAGTATTATATCTTAAGAACGACAGAGGGGAAATCTGTAAAGCAAGTCCCGACCAGGTGAAAAAATACTATAATCCAAATGATTTTGAAATCCTTAAAAGTTTCTTGCAGGACTCAAGTCTTAACGAAATAGAAGGGCCAGAGACTACAACAACTATTCCACCACCCAAGAAACAGAGAACTGAAGAGAGACCTAGCACTTCCACAACCCGGACGTCGGTATCAAAAAGAAAAAATAATTTTCAAACCCCAGCGTTTAAGAAAAACAAGAATACAGATGAACCGGGTAAAGAAACCGTGGTAAAGAGAAAAACACCACCTACAAAGGATAGCAGGAGAAATTACACATCAAGGAGAACGCGCACACGGCCACAGAGTCAGGTGCCAGCAAGGCCGCCGTTCCGGAAACTGAAACGCCAACAGGAGGCACAAAAATACGAGGAACAGAAGAAATTCAAGAAGGACTCCAGACCGGAGGACGTCAAGAGCAGCCGTCCCAGGCGGAAACGGAAAGGCCAACAACCAGACGATTACTCCGCCAAGAGGCCAGCATGTAGAGGACGCAAAAGAAAAAGCAACGTGGACGACACTCGGAGATCAATAAGGAGAAGATTGACATCCATGAAACCTCTAACTTGGGATCAATTTTGCCAAAAACGGATGACGGAGTTTCAAGCATCGAAAACTCAAAGATAAGTTAAAACCTTCTATAATTTTTTTTCTCTTTTGTTCCGAAATGTTATGCATAAGTACGAAATTCTATGTTTTGACGAAAGTCAATATGTCTCGGTTGAGACTTAGTTTTGTTTTACTTTATTTAGCTAAGGCAAAAGTATTATTTTCTTTAAGTGTAAAAGCTAAAAACAAGCATTTTCTGTTGGTCGGAAGACTAATTCTGTTATGTTAAAGCCAAAATTTGGCCGGAGATAAAAATAACTTCGTATTCTTGTATTAATAAGAATTTTACTTTCAGTGCCGCCAGCTTGGCGAAGAATGAGTAAAGTGAAAATTTATTTTCTCTTATTCATTTTTATGGTAAATTGTAAAAAGCATATGTATTAAAATTTTGTAAATGTATGTAAATACTTGAAGGTTATGTAAAAGTAGAATTTAGTCTAGAAGCATAAAATTGTAGATGCTAAAAGTGAATGCTTAAAAGCAATGAAGTCAAAATTTAAGTATTAAACTGTAAAGTCATGCTTTAGAGCGAAAGCCTGCATGTTTAAAGATGAATGAGGGGAAAGTTAGAATGAATGTGTTTTGTAGGGTTCTCCACCTACATTTGAATTTTTAAGACTATTAAAGTAGCTCATTGAGTTGTAGAATGTCGAGTAAGGTGTGTCTATTTGGTCGTTGAATTCTAACAAATCATGGTGGTTAGGTGAAGTGTTGTAAGACTAAAACACGAATATTCCCGTTTGACACCACACACGGTGGAGAGCCAGGGTAAAGTTAAATTAATGCTTGAAAAATTGAATGAATGTGAAGTAAGCAATAACAAAGAAAAACGAATCGTTTAAAAACAAAAATTTATTGTGTCAAGAAAGTGTAAATTATAATGTATGTAGAAAGATACTGATACTTATTCTTTCCAGATGCTAGAAGGAAAGACCAAGATTGATTGATGAAGTCCAGGAAAAGTTGCTGTAAGAAGAAAGTTATAACGAGCAACAGAAATTTAGTATATAATTGTTACATAAGATTTTTTTTGTGTAAACGAGGTTCTCGCCAGTTAGTTCAGAATTAGAGAAACTTACAACAGGTCGTTTGTAGGACCTGCTTCCAAGTTTTCCAAATTCTGGCAGCGGCAAATGTAGGGTTTATATTTATTTTAACTAACATTTATTTTAAGTTTAAACTATCTTTCCTGTCAAGCCTTACTTTCCCCTGGAACTGCCAATGCCAGAATATGTAAATTTTAGTAGAACGCGCAAGGATTCAAATTATCAGCGGAAGTATTCTGATTTAAATAGAGAGGAAACAAGTTCGATATGAGATATTCTTACTTAGCGAGCGCGGAGGTAGTTAGCGAGAATTGAAGAACCCCGCGTTGCGGCCTATGTGCTTGGCGGGAAGTAGTGGTAATCGTTCCAGTGAGCTTCAAGTCTGCTGAATTAGCAGCGGTATTGTAAAACGCGGTGAGTTAGTTATTTTAGAGAGCCTCGTAGTTAGAATCTTGTCTTTACTTTCTTTTCAGGTTATTATTTTTATTTTGACTGGCAAGTTGGCACAGTCTGTGAGCGTCAAGAGCACGCAATTGTAATTTTATTACGTTGAATAAAAAGGGACTTAAACCCTTCACAAGGCTCTATCTTTTATACAAGTTTTCACAGTCACCTCTTGGTTGCGTGCAAGTTGGAGGCGCGCAACGTTATAACGGCAAGCCTGTACTCGCAGCAGCTCTTTATGCATCAGGCACTGATGCATTTACACACTACTATTATACAATAATTTTAGATTACTCGCGAGTAGTTGAAAAACATAGTAGCAAATAGGTAAAACTCAGTTTCTCGCCCTTTTGGTGATAAAGATAAACCTCACATGAGGTAAAACTTCTTCTTACAGTCTGCCACTTGCAGTAAGAACGAAAAATTAAAGTTTCAAAGTAACATAAAGTTTTACTTATCTTTGCGATATTCAGATATCCGTTTAGCCGCCGAGTCCTGAAAGGTAGCAAAGACCATTGTCTGGTTTATCCTACGTCTTGTGGGGGTTTGCCCCTTTAATTTCTTCCTCAATGAGGTTTCGTTTTTAGCATGGTTGATGTCCCTTGAAAAACTTCTTAAGCGTTGGCTGTATTTCCGGACGCTTGATGGGTGCTGTCCTAGTAGGTATCGGGACATCTCTATCCGGTTGTTGCCTGGATCTGGTTTCTCGTTGTTCAAACTTTGTAGCTGCCTTGAATCCGCAATTTTCTGGTCAATTCGCGGACATTTGCTTCGTAGAATCCTTTCTGATGGTTCACTTTTTCATTTTTCACCAGTGGTATGGCTTCAGCCATTTCTCCTGGCATCTCTTCGCCCCTCCTCTTGTTGGAGCCGGTCGTGCCCTCTTTTCTGGTCGTGGAAATAGCTTCTTTTTCTTGCTACCTTCGGTTTTCCATCGGGGGGGGGGTTAGTTTCTTTCCCATGTCTTTACTCGTAGCTGACTCTGGCGGTTGACGTTGTGCCATGTCTTGGCCGTGCCGGATCCTGCAAAAAGATCTTTAAAGACTTTCATTTTATTACGATTGTAAAACGGCTTAATTTAGTCGATATTTGCCGTAAATGTTTCACCCTTCTTTGCTTTTAAAACCTCTACAGCCTGGGTTACTTTTTCGACCACATATAGTCCTTCAAACCGTGAGCAGAACTTAGCTACTTTATCTTCTGGTGCTGAAGAAAGCGAATGCTTAATTTTTAACCGTCCCCTACCTTATAAGTTACTCCCCGTCGTTTCATATCATAATATAGTTTCTGTTTTCTTTGTGCTACTTCCGTGTTTTTCTTTGCTTAAAAAATTAATTTTTGTATATCAGCCATTTGAAATTCAGAAGCTGTTTTTTTAAACATAAAACAATTTATCTAACGGCGTTATAATCTTCCTGATTAAAAATAACTCAGCAGAAGTTTTGCCCGTCGTTTCATGTTTGTCGGTCCTAAGGGCGAAAGTTAATTCATTGACATAGTTATCCCAGCTTTTATGAAAATTTTTAATATAACTACGAATAATTTTAACTATTGACCCGTTCCGCTATATTTATTGCGGCCGATACGGGACCATTTTTAAATGACGTATGCCCAGTTTTTGACACAAGTCTTCAAAAATGTTACTTATAACTTGAGGACCATTATCCAATATAACTTTTAGGGGCGCCCCATTTTAAAATATATTTATTTAAAATAGAATCACCCCAATAGCACGCGACGTCGCTATGACACTACATATGCGTCACATTGTGACGATCTCAATGTCACAGTAAAGTTGTGCGTATGGCTTAATGTCCTCTTTTTGCGACGTCACATTGCGACGTTGATGTGAAGTCAATTTGGGACTTTGATGTGAAGTCACATTGTGGCATTAATGTGAAGTCACGCTGCGACTGTGTTCTGAAGTTACACTGTAATATTGTTATGAAGTCGCACTGCAACATTCATGTAACAACACATTACGGCTTTAATATACCACCATAGAGTGACATGAATGTTAACCTAATAAAGTGCCATGAATGTAATGTCACAAAAGATGCAAATGCATGTCACGCAACACAGGATTACTTTTTAAATGATTAGCGTGATGTACTCTTATTTTAGTGAACTACAACAATGTTTTAGTGATTTAGTAAAGAATTAGACTCTTCAAGGTATAATATTCGAAATTTTCAAATTATTGAAAATATTCCATATAATCATTTGAAATTTTCTCATTGTACTAAGGTTGTATCTCACCATATTAAGCTTTGTATCACTGTAATCCATTTATATTTATTACCTGTATGTATGAACCATAGTGTACAGAAAATGCTGGACGTTGTATATATGATGCAAAAGTGATCATATGGACATTTTTTAAGCGTATTATATTGCAAATACTATTTTTGAGTATTACCTGTTCAGAAGCTAAATAATTTTGCTTTCATTCTTTAGAATTTATTATATGAAGACACTTCATATTTTTCTAAATTTTCTAAATTGTATTCAAATCTGACTTCTTATCTTAAACTTATTAAAAATTGAACGTTATTTCTTAATTTAATAATTTCCCCCCTCTTTCAAAATAGAAATATTTCAAAAATATTCTTTGGTTTGCAATGTTTATAACTATATTTCTTAATTTAATACCTTTCCCCCCTCTTTCTAAACAGAAATACTGTAAAAAAATGCTATTTGGCTTGGAAGATTTTTTAACAGTTTAGCTTTTAATACTGTTTTCTGTTCTCCATTTCTTTTTTCCTTAATTGCTTTCCTTCCAGAAAAAGAGCTAAATTATTTTGATAATTGGAGAAAAGAAAAACCGTTTTAGTACCATATTTATAGGACTTTTACCTATTTTATTACCTTGTTTTATAATGAAATGTTTTGTGTTGAATTAAAAGCTTTTGTAAATCAACACAATCATAGTTTCGAAATTAGTTAACTACAAGCTTCGTTTTCAAATCAGTAATTTGTTGCTTAATCTATAATACTGAACAAATAGTTATAGGTACAAAAGTCAGTAGCTGGGAAACGTGGTTATAGAAATTAAATTACAAGAAATACATATTTATACTTGATTATATTAGTTATACAAAACGGGCATTCTCTTTCCCAGGCGGAGTTTTGTTAAATATTATTGGAATAATAAAGGGTTGTAAGACAGTAGCAGCCTGATTTCATGGGGAGGTGAAGCTGTTATCCATTAACACTTAAACACACTTTTTTGCCCTTTCTAACGCCATCTTCTTCTTATGAAAGCTATTTATTTTGTACCAAAAAATCTCCAAATTTTGGCATATAAAATGCATTTAAAATATAAAATTTTAAGATAGGGGACGTATAAGTTACCCTTCTATCTTGTTGTTTCTTGTCACCGAACTTAAGCAATTATTCGCTTATCAGTTCTTAGATTCTTCACTTCCAACATTAACTTAGAATTACAAACTCTACAAGGGCATTTGGGATTATTTTAATACGATTTTTCAGAGAAAAGATGAGGATTCGGAAAATGTGTTTTGATGAAATATGTTGCAAAATGAAATATAGGCATTCTTACTATCCTTCTCCTTTAATATAAACACGATTCAGTTTTTTATTTAATTTAAATAATATGAAGATATATTTTACAATGCATACTTTCAAAAAGTTATTAATTTAATCTAAATGAATCTGTACAACACAGAGCTGCATCGTTTTTTGGTGAATCAGGCACTTGAAAGTAATGGGGCACATATGCTGCATAAATAAGAATTTGGAAAGTAATAAAAATGTTTAGGGGAAGCAGTTATGAGATTAGTTTCAGATATTAAAATCTGATGATAAGGCCATGTTGCTTTACTTTCTTTAAAGTACTTCATTTTTCTTTAAACTAGACTTTCTTTAAAGTTTTCACTTGATTTCTTTATTGAAATCAGAAAAGATTTCAAACTGTTAAGATGTCAAAAAGGCATCAATACATGTTTTAGTAACGATGTTATAGTTTTTTATTAGACGGGAATTAAAGAAACAGTTTCCTTAGTATACTTTTAACTGAAGACAAGTAGATTATTTGATCTTCTTGGTACTATTCCGCTTTGAGGACCGCAAAAAAATTGCAGCGAAAATGTATGCGCAAAAGCGCCAAATCTAGCGAACGCGTCCACTTAACAGCGCGCCAAATCTAGCGTACGCGTTGATTTCAGATTGCGTTAAGTTTATATAGTTCTATATTTCTTAAGACGCCATTGAAATACTAGTTTAATTTTTAAATCCTTTTTTGATATCCTATGGATTTAACAATTTAGGAATTGCCCATGAAGAAAAGTCTGCAATAGAATTTTGGATAAGTGCAGAATCACCCACTGCTTGACGCGTTTTTAAGAATTGCACATACTCGGTATCCATGTACACATCGACCTATTTTCACTTAAAACCAAATCCCAGGATTGCACAAAAATAGCACTGCGCACACCACACCCTTGACTTTATCTATGTACACAACGACCTATTTTCACTTAAAAAGTAAAAAAAAACTTACAAAAATCTCTCTTTTTTTTTTTTTTTCCCCCACCAGCGGCCGAGCGGTAAAGTCGCTGAACGCTGGTAGTTCGGTCCGAGGTTCGAATCCCGCGAACGGGCTGGCTGCATGGGTGTTTTCGTGGTTTTCCCCATGTGTAACGTGTATACGAGCCAGTTTCCCTTAGAAAGTCCTCCACGAAAGGCATCCCTCCTCTTAGGCAGATAGCCCTAGTGTGCTTTGCCATAATTAAATACACACAAATACACACCCAATTGTTTTTACCCTTGTAAAAAGCGGCAAACAAATAAATGGGCGATTCTGCACTTTACCGAGAATTTTTTTCATAGAAAAGGCATCATTCATTATAGAAAATTATGTTTGAACAACTAACGAGATGAAATTATGCTTTAGAGATAACTCGGTAGGGAAACAGCGATGCAGGCATCAATTCAGTTATATTTAGCAATTTTTATATAAATTATAAAAATCATCTGAAATAGTTATTTACTCTTATGCTTCTATTCAGTCATGTTTAGCCTTTTTTATATAAATTATAATAATAAAAAAGTACTATATGAAATTAACTTTTCATATAAATTAAAACATCAGTCTTAGATAGTTATTTACTATTATACTTCCTTTCTTGCGTTAGGGTTGCCGCAATCATTTTTAGCAGCACTGGCATCAACAATAGTTTGGCGATTTTTTACGGCCCTCAAAACCGAATAGTACCGATTTAGTTAATATAAAAAATAGTTTTTTAATTTACTTTTAGCACAATAAGTATGAACACGTTTTTGCCTTTCATTTTAGAATCTACGCAATTACAACTTTTGTTAAAATTAAGAGATAACGAAAATATAAAACTCCTCCTTTTACATTAAAAGAAATATTTGTTTGTCCTTCAGTATAACACAGCGCAACTATACGGAGTTTTCAGAACCTTCGATTGACTCTTCAGGAATTGGATTTCTGTTATAAAATTTGCAAACAAATTTATTTGCTTATTTAAATGCGGCAAAGAACTGAGGTCTGTCCCAATAAAAAGAATTTCATGAAGTTATATTTTACCTTAAAATCAGTTTTTCTTCCCCTGTATGGCAAAAACTTCACTTTAATCAATCAGTGTTTTATAATATACGAATTTCCAAGTTATCACAATGAAATCTTTTCAATGTCTATTTCTGCAAATGATATATTAAAGAAAAACTGTGATAAGGTTAGATAATTAAATTAGACGTAATTAGAGGGTTATATGTAATTTTTAAGTTTATAATAACAAAATAAAATACATTGTTTGCAGAATTGAAATATATTAATTGACAATAAAATTATTATTTGAAACAAAATTTATCGGTGAAGCTTAAATATACATTTCGATTTATAGTAATTTTCATTACATTCATAAAATTGTCTGCAATAGGTTAAATTTTCTTAAAATACAATTTGAAATTCGGTTTCTTTATTACATGAAGTAACTTGTACTTTTAGAGACAAATTAATATTAATTTATACTCTTTTGTCACAAGTGAAATTTTTACTTCCTTCATATATAAGTAACGATGAAATGTAATTTCCTTATTTTTATATTGTTATCGTTTAAATAATTTATGTATCTATTTAAAAAATTAATACTATAAATATATTCTATTAATCTCTCAAGTAACAAATACTTTTGTACAGTTGGTTTTTATGTTTTTCTTAATATGTAAAGTGAATACGAGTTAGTTTCCTTAGGAAATCCTCCACAAAGGCGTCCCTTCTCTTAAGTACGCAGCCCTCGTGTTCGTATTCAAATAATTTAACCTAAACTACGAAATATTTTTCTCCAACTAAATCAATAAGGAAATTGGGTTACTTTAACAAAGCAACTTAAAGATATTATACCCCAAAGTGTGACATAATTTGCGAAAAGAAAAGATCTGATATAATAAATTTTTAAAATAATCTTAGAAATTTACATATAGGAAACACGTAGAAAAGTCCAGTGTTTTAAAGTAATACACCATTTGTAAAGTTATAATAATTCAAAAACGTGTTCTATATAACTAAAACGTGGTTATGGAAGTATGGCATCATTTATGATGTGGCGCTAAGTACCACGCATGGAAGTAAGTAATTATTTTGTGAATAATTTCGAAAAATAACTGAACACGATGAAAGTACTGCAGTAAAATGCATAAACTCAATTCCTTTTTCACATTCTCTTTTAACATTAAAAACACCAAAAGTGAATTATATGTACCAAATAAACCTGACGCCCTAAATTAAAATTTCTAAACAATTAGACCAAAAAAATGAGGCTAAACCTTTGATAATGGCCTTTGCTTCCGCACACTTTGTAATACAAATAAATGTGAATCAACTGCCAGTATTTCTTTTGGTTTATAGCATTTAATTTACGCATAGTCACGAAGATCGATAAGACAGATAAACGCTATGCTGACAACAAACTCTTTCGTCAGTCTCTCTTAACACTAGATACGGTAGAATGTGAATTCATTCACCACAGAATATAGTTCAATGATTTCGAAGTACCACATTAATAAAAAAAGCGATAAACTGTTAATATTTTTAATAAAAAGAAATAACTAAAATTGCAAGCTATTAGCATAAATGAATAATTTATTTAGAAAGGTTTATTGAAACACATAGCAATGAATCAGGGGGAGGGAGGTCAGCGCGCAAGAATACCTCCCATTAAAGAAGAATTACGAGAGCAAGGTCAAAAAAAGTCAGGATGGGGAACACTGCGAAATTCTTGTCGTCACATTAAACGTTTGCTGTGAAGTGTATGTGACATCTGTACGACATTCAAATCCACATCACAATGCGACATTTCTGTGACGTTGTACCGTGGGCACAAATGTAATGTGAAGAAAATGCAACCTTGACAGGTCACTGCAACGTCATAGCAACTAAGTATGCTAATTGTGCTGTATGGGCAGTAACTAATTTCGTAGAGGCTCGTGTTAAGGGAACAATTTCGGTTTATTTACTAAAATGGTCAACCATAACAAAGAGATACCGACTTTTATTTAACTGACTTTTCGGGAAAGGACCCAATAAATTGATGCCAATTATTTCATTTGGAAACTCTGATCTAATGCTATTTAGAAACCCGGCCGGGGAGACATTAACATAATTAACTGCTTGACATGTTGGGCAGGACTGGACATACGCCCTTGTTAACTTTTGCAGTTCAGGAAAATAAACTGTTTCGCGTACGCGTTGGATGGTTTTCCGAATACCACGATGAGCTGCCAGGGGCGAATCATGCAATTCGTGTAATATATTTAATCTAAGATTAGCTGGGATAACAGGTCGAAATTCATTGTTATTATTCGTAGTTTTCGTATAAAATAATATACCATCTATGCACCAAGATATTGTGACGATAAGAGCTAAGCTCGTAATAGGCCGCCCTATTTCTTATCGTCACAATATCTTGGTGGCTAAAATTTTCAGGATCCTTTAAATAATCATATATATTTTAAAATTCTGGATCCTTGCCCAGTTCGGTTATTACAGTTTCCCGGGAATGTATGGTATATGCTGTGAGCATTGCCATTTTAACACTATTCCCTTCTTCATCTATTTTTATTCTTGATAGGGCATCTGCTACGACATTTTCCTTTCGAGGTGTGTGTTTAATTATCAAATTATATTTTTTTAATTTAAGTGCCCATCTTATTAACCTTGGGGATAAGTTTTTCCCTGAATATAATCTAGTTACCGCCGCATGATCAGAATACACTCTTACTGGCGCACTTCCAAAATAGACTCGGAACTTCTGCACTGCTAACAGAACTGCAAGTGCCTCCCTCTCAGTTGCGGAATAATTTCTTTGAGTTTAATTTAAAGTTCTACAAAAAAATGCCACGGCTGCTTATTTTCGGAAAGTACCGCTTCTACAGCATAATCCGAAGCGTCCGCCGAAATTTCTAAATTTTCGTCGTTCTCAGGAAATTTCAAAACAGGGGCTTGTGTTAACGCTTGTTTTAACTTTCCAAAAGCCGTATTGGCTTCGGCTGTTCGCGAGAATCTGGCCTTTTTCGTTTTTTTATTTGAACAGTGGCTCAGCAATAGTTGCAAAGTCTTTTATAAAGGACCTATAATATGAACCAAGTCCTAAGAAAAGAAGACAGCTTCTTCGCCGTATTTGGCGGCGGATACTTTTGAACAGCGA
The DNA here is from genome assembly GCF_044657685.1 of Stegodyphus dumicola. NCBI lineage: Eukaryota > Metazoa > Arthropoda > Arachnida > Araneae > Eresidae > Stegodyphus > Stegodyphus dumicola. The sequence continues at coordinate 100,987,338 of NC_140774.1, read as the reverse complement.
TAGCGATTATTTTTGATTCGTCCGTCTCGATTCCTTTCTGAGATATTTTGTATCCTAAGTATTTTAATTCAGGGGCTGCAAATTTGCACTTTTCAACATTAACTTTTAGACCGGCCTCTTTTAATAATGAAAACACCTCTCTCAAATCTTTTATATGTTGATCCAAATTATCACTAGTAATAATGATATCGTCTAAATATATAAATGTGCTCTTTTCTAGGACAGATCTTAACACAATGTTCATACATCGCTGAAATGTCGCCGGTGCCTCTGAAAGGCCAAACAGCCTACGCAAAAATGCATAAGTGCCAGACTTAGTTATAAAAGCGGTCTTAGGCACATCTTCAGGTTTTACACGTATTTGGAAATATCTGGATGTTTAATCTAACGTAGTCATATACTTTGTAGAAGTTATGTTCCGTAAAATTTCTTCAATAATAGGTAACGGATATACCGGATACTTAGTAACACTATTTAATTTGCGATACTCAATTGAGAAACGCCATCTTTTTGGGTGTGTAACTGGATAATCGTTATTTTTCTTACATAGAACAACTGGACTGGCGTAACTACTTGAGATATGGGCGTAATAATCTTTTTTTAATATATAATTAATATGCCACTTTATAATTTTTTGTTTACACTTATCATACCGGTAGGCCTTGTGGCAAGCTGGCTGAGACTCTCCCACATCAATATCGTGGCTGGTCACTTGCGTAAATCAGGGACTGTCACTGAATAAAGTAGAAAATTCACTTACCACTTGGCGAATTTTTCCTTGCTCTCCCGTAGGCAGGTGGTGGAGATTTAATGTGGGAGGGGGTTACTTTTTTACTTCCAGCACTGGTTTCATGGTCAGCTTAAGGGACGCTTGTTTAAAATCAAGCGTTGCTTCGGTCTCTGAAAGAAAATCTATCCCTAAAATAATGTGTGCTTGAAGATTTCTTACAGTAAAGAACATAATTTTTACTGCTTATCCTTAATACGGACGTAGAGTGGTTATTTACCTATACACTTACATCGTTTCCCCTGGACTGCTAACACCGTCGTGTTATCCGAATTATAGATTCTATATTTACGAAAGTATTTCTTAAAAAAAATCTTCTGCCACACAGGAACACTGAGCGCCTGTGTCCAGGATTGCGGTGGCTGGAATATTGTTCACTAACACTTTAATCTTTGGAAGAACCAGATTTTTCACAATAACTGTATTGAGCTTGAAAGAAGAGGGATTTTCTTGGACTTCGGATTTCCACGCCCTCCCGTCAGCAGAAATCCGTTTTAATTTAAATCTTTTTTCTTTTCCGGGCCTTCCTTTTTTTTTCCGCTGGCCTTCAAACTTTTTTTCTGGCTTATTATTGAATTGTGGACGTTCGCCGGTTGTTTTTGAATATTGAGGTTTCTTTGACCACTGATTTGACTTGCTTCCGTAGCCGTGATCGTGCCTCTGCTGTCGTCTTGGCGCACCGAATTGGCTTCGTTGCTCGTACTGGCGTCTTCTTTCAATGTCCGCCGTTCTTCTGCTTTCAAACTAGACTGCGAACTCAAATAACTTTTCCCAAATCGTCGGATTCCTTAATTCAGTAAAGTCTTCTACTTGGGAAAGTAACCTAGGCAAAATCACTGGTATTATTTCAGGATCCGCCCGGCTTCCACACAAAAGCTTCAATACTTTTATTTTTCGTAAAATAAAACTTGAGAGGTCTTCAACTCTTTGCTGATATGTGGTGAAGAGTTCCGCTTCTAATTTCGCACGATTTCTTACGACAGGAAAGGCCTTTATTAAGGCGGTCTTGAAATTTTCGTAAGTGTAGGTGGGACTTCCCAGTTGGCCCAAGAGAATTTTTTCAATACACTTGAACCAATTAAGCGCTTGACCCCTCTAAGCGCTGATAGCTAAGGTGACTTTCTGGAACTCATGGACTGGATACAGCATGAAGTGGGTCATCTAACTTTTCCAAAAAGTTATTCACCGGCGAGTTTCCATCAAAGCTTGCTGCTGGTTTCATCGATGCCCGCATGGTCTGGACAATGTATCCGAATCCTTCTAGGGTGGCAGCTGGCATTTCTGGATTCTGAGCCGCTGCTGCAGGCACCTCAGATTCTTCTTGAAACTCGGCCATGGGTATTCTTCTTCGGGCGCCACTATCAGGACTTGTATGTCTTTTTATTTGCTTTGGAAATATGATGCGTCCTGAATAGGAACAGAGAGCTTACTCAAGCTATGTTCAAATATGTGTGGAATAGACAACACCAGCAGGAAGGGTTTACTTTACCCTTTATTCTCTATAAGATCACAGGTGCTCCCGCACTTCGGGATACAGAGCCCAACCACTTGTGGTCTGAACGTAAAAATATAAAACTACTAACTAAAATTGTAATTAAGAGCTAACTTTGAATTAGTTTTCAAATGCCTAACACTACGACTGGCCTTTTAAAAGATTACGTATGTAGTACGCAAACTGCCGAAACTAAAATACGTTTTAAATATCAACAGGACTAAACCCCTGGCCTTGAAGGCAAGTAGCAACTTATTGAAAACTCGCATGTAATGCAGTGGCAAGGCAGCTCACTTCCTCCCTCTCTCTCTAACTCTTGGCAAAAAGCCACAACTTAAATACTTGGGCGTTAGCAAGTACAATTTGCATAACTAAGTTAACACATTTAATTCTGGCCGGAAGTGGAAAATAAGAGAAGATAGTAATTTTTTAAAATAAAATAAACGTTAGTAAAACTTAAAATCCTTACAACTTAATAAAATGAAACGAAGAATGCAAGCCGTCGTGGAATAACACAAATTTGCCCTATAATGTCTCCCATGAATGCATCGTTTTCTTAGACCGTTACGCGCCTTTCCATAATTATCAATTAGGTTCATTGCCTTCCTATATTTTCTCGAATTTGAAAAGAATTCTTATTTGAATATCTGTGCTTGAATTTATTTAGCCGACTTTAAAGTACATGTATGTTTTGATCAATGCGTAAAAAATGAGAAACACTAATGCTGAAGGGTTCCAAGTACCTGCACTGTATCTCCTTGATCCGTTTTTCTTAAGAATACAGCAGATTAAGAGAAAATGAGTTTGTTGCTTTGTGAAATGTATCTGCTTTACTGATTATGTACGAGAAATGAAATATTATGTATTTTCAAAGAATTGTATGAGTGAGGTGTTTAATTAAAATAATACTTCTCTGAAAGTGTGATTTTTTTAAAAAAAATTAAATCTACTAAAAATGTGTTTTTTCTTCGTTTTTAAGTTGCCCACTGTGTTAAATCATTATATGGAATTCATGTCAATATAACCTGTTATGTATATCCTTTATGCATGATTTTATTTGCTAAGTATGATATCCATGATAAAATAAATGTCAAATATTCTCAAAAAGGTGAAAGACTTCGGTGTTAAATAAAGTAATCGGAATTTAAAATGCATATTTTACATTAGAATGTATGTGTTGAAACCTTTAAGTTAACTACTATGTTTTATCATCATTTGGAATTCACGTCGGTATTTTCTGTTATATGTGATAATAATACATAATTTAATTTGCAAAATATAATAAATTAAAGGTCAAATATTCTCAAAAAGCTGTTACATTTCATCGTTAAATCAAATAATGTCAATTAGGAATGCTTAATTTAGAACGAATATATGTTATAAAGCTTTGAGCCTCATAAAGAATAATCATAAAACTGGTTGAAGAAACTATTCCAGATTGGAAAAATTGTATGTTGCCTATCAGAGAGTGGAAGAAAACGTTAATTTCTTGGCTGAATATATGTATTATGGACAACGTTTCTGATTTCTCCCTGCCAAATTTGGCTAAAATTCGATTTTAAAGTAACATGATACAGTGCTGATATTCTTTCTTGTAGTTAAAACAGTTCGACATCAGGTACTACGTTAAGAAAGTCAAAGCTGTAATACGTTCGAATAAGTATAGTTGCTATGAGTCTCTACTTCTGATGGTTGCATTATGTTAAGAATCTTAGTGATGTTTTCGCATGACGAAAATTAAGTTTTAGCGTATGCTTAGAGGTTTAAGCCAGGATGGATAAAAAACTTTTAGGAAATTTATGTAAAGTATTTCAAATAGGTAACAGAATCTATGTAAACAATATAAATTAATTCTTCTGCTGATTTTCAGGCATGTCTCGAACTGTAAAATAAAATTCTCACATATGTATACATTTCAAGAAACTAAGTAGAAAAGCACATACACTGGTTAAAGTAGACTTTATCCTAAAAAACGTTATCATTCCCTAACTATAACATTTGATTCAAAGTCGGTAGATCTTACAATAACGAAAGCTGTGTAAGTCTTTATCTTCTTCTGTAGAAAAGGAGTTGTTAATGTATCATGAATATGATTAAAAAGCAATACAAATATTATATATAAGCAAACTATGTGTAAATAGAAAGTAAATAATGTAATACTTACATTTACTAGACATAGTTTGATTAACCTTTTGAATAATAGTAATATGTGCTAAAAACGAATTTGTGATGTATAGATAAAGTTTTGTAAATTTGTTGAATAAATTTAAGATGAGTAAACAAAAATCCGTAATGTTTTACACAGTGTTGCAAAAAGTTAATACAACCTGTACTATACATTCGAAAAGGAAGTCCTAAGTATCTGCGATTAATTAGTATAAAAAATAACAAAGGTAATACTACATTTATGTATTCCGACTAAACTATATAGAACGAGCATGTATTGGTTTAACGTTATTTGAAGATATTATTCGTGAGGGCCTGCAGAATGAAATGATATGCATAAAAATCTTGCTTAAATGTCGCAGACAAAGAAATATGTGCAAATTTACTTTTGGAGAAATGGAAGCGTAACATCAATAAAAGGTTAAAACGAGAGGGAAAAGTAATTATAAAATTACAATGTGACAAAAAAAAGTTTCAGAAGCATAAAAAAATGGCATTTGTAAAAAGGAAAAAGTGAAAAGAAAAATTAAGATTTATTTTTGAAGCAAAAAAGTTAAATTTAAAAATCTGAGTTTGCGAAAACCAAAAAGAGAAAAGGAAAAAAAATAACTTGTGAAAGTAATACATTACTTTTGAAAAATAAAAAAAGTGAAACGAAAAAAAAAACACTTTTTAAAATATAAAGCGAAAAGCAAGATAAAAAAATGGAAAAAAAGATAATAAACTATAAAAGTGAAAAGGAAAGAAGACCGTCGGGCATTGTCACAATGACGACGGAATTATCGGACATATTCTGGGAAAGGAAAAAGATGATAAAGATGAAGAGAAGGATGCAGATGAAGACGGCGGATTAAGATAGTTATGTGGAAGGAAGCTGACGAAGGATTGTAGACTTTCATAGGATTTGACTAGGATTTGCTACTTAGTACATTATGTTGTGAAGCTTCATTGTATACACAGCAAATTTTTAAAACTACGGCGGCAGTTTTGTAAATAGGCAGACATTCGAAATTATATACCATAACACTATGAAATTCGCAACTTTCGAGATAACACTCGTATAAATGGTAATTTTAAAGAGTCGTTTAATTTTGTTTTCTTAAAATATAAAATGTGTATATGTGTTTTAATTTTAAATAATCTGTACGATTTTCAATATTATTAAAAAAAAATATTGGATTAAAAAAAAGAAAAGAAAACAGAAAAGACAAGAAAATATGATCAACGAACTTTGCTTGTTGCAATTTCTGCTCGTAGTATCACAATATATGAACAGATGAGTCCTAGAGCTATGTATGTACTCAGTTATTCGGGAAAATCTCATATCCTGAATCGGCGAGATTCCGTTACTGCCGGTTAAGAGAGATTCTACTATAGTCAGAAAATATAGAGAAAGAGAATCCTAATTTATCATATTTACATGCTATTTTTACAGCAGACGTTAAAGATATTTAGCAGCAGATATTTTGGAAGTTTCTGTTATTAACGGTTAAAGTTACGCACTGAAAGCTTTAACTGCATAGATTATAAATTAATATTTAATATTATCGTCAAAATTGATTTAGTATTATTGATAAAAATCCTCTCTTTCGATTAGATGCACACAAAAAATGTCGATACTCCAGTAATCTATGAACTTCTTTTTTCCTATTATATTTCGTTTCTACTCAGATTTTCAGGTTTTTTGCTATTTTGTTATTTCGACACGTTATGCTTGAGTAATAATAATCCACAAATGGAAGAACAGATAACATTTCGTAATTATACATTTTTTTCACATTTTAACATCTTTCTGATTTTGGCTAGCGCTTTTTCATTTGTTATTAAATAATAAATTACTGGGCATAGAAAATGCAACACCATGAAGGAAGCATATAGACAGCATGAAACTTGCATCATGTGTATATCGCGATGGAATATGCAAATGATTACTATAGAGCACGGGGCTGGCTGCATGGGCATGTTCGTGGTTTTCCCCATGTGTAGCGTGTATACGAGCCAGTTTCCCTTAGAAAGTCCTCCACGAAGGCATCCCTCCTCTTAGGCAGATAGCCCTCGAGGCTTTACCATAATCACACACACACACACACTATAGAGCACGAGCACATCATGAAAGATTGCTGCGTTCCTTACAATCCGTATATAAAGAGAGGAAATATTGCCGTTTTCAATAACGTGAGTTGTTCTTTCGTGAGTTTTTTTGTGTGTGCAGCTTCAGTACGATCCGTAGAAAAACATGAGCATCAATCAAGCACGTTTATGAGTTCGACCGAGGCAGAATCGTTGCATAAAGAAATTGCGGATTACCCTTCCGGGAGATCAGACATCGTCTCAGACGTAGCCAAGCAAGACATTTGAATATGAAATCAGTGGATGCAGCACGGAACGACTGACGGACAGGAGCAATTCAATGGCCTCGTCCATGGGAAAACAAACATGTTGTGTGCATAACACAAATGGAGCGCACGGCCACATCCGCAAACATATCACAATGAATGCAGTCTGTAGCACAAGAGTCGGTGTCCGCACGAACAATTTGACGTCATTTACAGTACATTAGACTGTCCGCTAGGCGTCCATTGCTTCGTTTATCAGGTTCAATGTTCCTTCTTACCTTCTTCGGGAACATACAAGGACCTGACTCGGAACAGAGAGCTTACTAAAGCTATGTTCACTAATTGTGGTAAGTAGACAGGATACAGACGAAGGGTATACAAAACCCTTTATTTTTCTCTATATACAATAACTTCCGTACTTCGGAATACACCGACCCGCTACTCGGGGTCTAACGTAAAAGTATAAAAATAAAACTAAACTCTAATTTAACTTTAGAATAATAAACGTGGAAGATTGGCCTTATATTAACATGAAGGCGTATGTAGTACAGATAACTGAGAACACTACAATACGTTTAAAAGTTATCAAGAGGATTAAAACCTCTGGCCTGGAAGGCAAACAGCAACTGCGTAACTTCTAAGGTAAGCGACCTGCTTTGACTCAACTGCTTCCTCTCTCTCGCTTGGCAAAAAGCCACAACTTAAATACTTGGCGTTCGCCAGACAACTTTGCATAAAAACCTTAACGCTTATAATTCTGGCCGGAAGTAGAAAATAAGAAGTGATAGTAAAGATTTAAAATAAAATAAACGTTAGTAAAACTTAAGATCCTTACATACTTCCCGCCAGAGTTAATTAGTTTGAAACTGAGGTCTAAAACGACCTTGTTGAAAACTTTTAGCTCTAGAATCTAACGCGAGGCCAATCTTTTACAAATATTTTTCGCTAGAAACTAAAAATTTAAAAGAAAGAAATTTGTTTTTACAAAAGCAGATCCCAGGATACACAAATTTTTTTTTCATCTGTACAGCATCCAAACAGGAGCTCTTATTCAAATCTGGTTCCTTCCAGAGATCTGGAAGGAAAACTAGTTTAATGAAATGTTACACAATGAAATGGCAAGTAACATATATAATTATACTTCTCTTAACATTCTTATTTCATTCATGAATATTTTAATTATCTCTCCCCGTGCTCTCTGACATGTGTTGTAAAAGAACACCAAACACGAATGTGTTTCTGTCTACGTGTTCCACACTTCCTCCTACAATCAAAACACTAACGTGTTAAAATTCAACATAACCAGACCTCTTAACACACCCTAATTTCAACTCTAAACCCTGAGGTACTATTCTAAAAGTGGCTAACTCTAAAGTGTAGCGTCAGAGAGCCTAACTACATCATTCAACCATATTCGCCATGCTTTAGTCTTTTTACAGTCACACGAATAAAAAAAATTTTAACATTACTTTCACTTTTACCATATCACGGTATTTCTTAACATTTAAAATAACAGTTCACATTGTATATAAGAACATATTAACATGCCGTTAATTTTACACATTTGGAAACATACATTAGTAGTACATTGTTAACTTCTATTCTTTTCAAAGCAAGTGCCAATTCTTTCTACATTGAAATAATACACTTCAAAAAGTCTTTCAGACTAAAACTTCTTTCTTGCTAGAATGTTTTAAATAAAATTTATACAATAACTTTTTACAATATTTAAGTCTTTACACAACGCTATTATACATCAAATTTTAATTTTACGCGCGAGTTATTTAAAAACATAATACGAAAATCGGTAACAACTCATTTCTCGCCCTTTTGGCGATAAAGGTAGACCTCGCATGAGGTAAAACTTCTTGAAATCTGCCACTTGCAGTAAGAATGAAAGATTAACTTAAGTTTGCAAAGTAACATAAAATTTTACTTTTCTTTGTGATATTCGGACATCCTTTTCTGGGCCCAGTCTTTAAAGGTATTGCAGATAGTTGTGTGATTTATCCTCCTTCTTGTACGGGCTCGCCCTTCAGTGCCTTCCTCTGGAAGTTTCCTTTTTTCACCAGTTCGGTCACCCTTGAATACCTTCTTTTTCTCCTCTGCTTGTGGTCTTGGCCGTTTGATGGCAGCTGGTCTTGGCGGAACCGGGAAACTTCTGTCGTGTTCCTGCTTGGACCTCGTTGTTGGCCGTTCAAATTTTCCTTGTAACTTTTCCTCCGCCGCTGATGGCCCTTCCGCAGTTCGGCTACATTTACTGCGGAGAGTCCTGTCGGATGAGTCGATCTTCCGTTTTAGAGCCGGGTTATAGTTGCCGTCATTTCTCCTGGTTCTCTTCACATACGTCGTCCTTCTCCCTTCTTCATTTGGGGGTGTTCGTGAACTCTCTTTTCTGGACGGTGGAACGGCTTCTTTTTCTTGCTACCTTCAATTTTTCCGCGGGGCAATTTTCTTTTCACTTGCTCCTGCCTCTTATTGGCTTGCCCTTGTACTTGTCGTTTTTCCACGTCTGGAGCTTGTGCCTGCGGTGTCTGCCGTGCCGGATCCTGCAAAAGATCTGAAAATATTTGCATTTTATTACGATCGAAGTAGGGCTTGATTTGATCAATGTTTGCGGAACAGGTTCACCATTTCTGGCTTTTAACACTACTACAGCGTGAGTTATTTTTTCTATAACATATGGTCCTTCAAATCGTGGAAAAAATTTGGCAGTTTTATCTTCTGGTGCTGAAGAAAGTGAATGCTTAATTTTTAAAACTTCATCCCCTACTTTATAAGTTACTCCCCGTCGTTTCAAATCATAATAGAGCTTCTGTTTTCTTTGTGCTACTTCCGTATTCTTTTCTGCTTCTTTTATTAGTTTTTCTATATCACCCATTTTAAATTCTGGGGCTCTTTGTTGCACATAAAATAATTTATCTAACGGCGTTATAATCTTTCTGCCTAAAAATAACTCAGCAGGAGTTTTGCCCGTTGTATCATGTTTTGCGGTCCTAAGGGCGAAAGCAAATTCATTGCCATAGTTATCCCAGCTTTTATGAAAATTTTTAACATAACTACGGATAATTTTCACTATATTTCTATTGACCCGTTCCGCTATATTTGATTGCGGCCGATACGGGACCATTTTTAAATGACGTATGCCCAGTTTTTGGCACATGTCTTCAAATATATTACTTACAAATTGAGGACCATTATCCGATATAACTTTTAGGGGCGCCCCGTATTTTAAAATATACTTATTTAAAATAGAATCAGTAACTAATTTCGCGGGGGCTCGTTTTAAGGGAACAATTTCGGTCCATTTACTAAAATGATCAACCATAACAAGGAGATAGCGACTTTTATTTAACTGACTTTTTGGGAAAGGGCCCAATAAATCGATGCCAATTATTTCATTTGGAAATTCGGATTTAATACTATTTAGAAATCCGGCCGGGCGGAAATTAATATAATTAACTGCTTGACATGTTGGGCAGGACTGGACATACGCCCTTGTTAACTTTTGCAATTCAGGAAAGTAGACTGCCTCGGGTACGCGTTGGATAGTTTTTCGAATACCAGCATGAGAAGCTAAAGGGCTGTCATGGAGCTCCTGCAGGATATTTAATCTAAGACTAGCTGGGATAACAGGTCGAAATTCGTTGTTGGAATTCGTAGTTTTTGTATAGAATAATAGACCATCTATTAGTTCGTAATGAGCCGCCCTATTTCTTATCGCCACAATATCTTGGTGGCTAAAATTTTCAGGATCCTTTAAATACTCATAAATACTTCCAAACTCAGGATCCTTACCCAGTTCGGTTATTACAGTTTCTCGGGAATTTATTGTACATGCTGTAAGCATTTCCACCTTTACGGTATTTCCTTGTTCGTCTATTTTAATTCTTGATAGGGCATCTGCTACGATATTTTCCTTTCCAGGGGTATGCTTAATTACCAGATTATATTCTTGCAGCTTGAGTGCCCATCTTATTAACATGGGGGATAAATTTTTCCCTGAGTACAATCTAGTTACCGCCGCATGATCAGAGTACACTGTTATCGGCGCCTTTCCAAAATAGACTCGGAACTTTTGCACTGCTAACAGAACTGCAAGTGCCTCTCTCTCGGTCGCGGAATAGTTTCTTTGTGTTTGATTTAAAGTTCGGCTAAAAAATGCCACGGGCTGCTGATTTTGCGAAAGTACCGCTCCTACCGCATAATCCGAAGCATCCGCTGAAATTTCTAAATTCTCATCCTTTTCAGGAAATTTCAACACAGGGGCTTGCGTTAATGCTTGTTTTAATTTTTCGAAAGCACTATTGGCTTCGGCCGTCCACGAGAATCTTGCCTTTTTCCTTTTTAATTTTAACAATGGCTCAGCAATAGCTGCAAAATTTTTTATAAAGGACCTATAATATGAACAAAGTCCTAGAAAAGAAGAGAGCTTCTTTGCCGTGTTTGGAGTCGGATACTTTTGTACAGCGATTATTTTTGATTCATCTGTCTCGATCCCTTTTTGAGATATTTTGTAACCTAAATATTTTAATTCAGAGGCTGCAAATTTGCACTTTTCGACATTAACTTTTAGACCGGCCTCATTTAATAAAGAAAACACCTGTCTTAAATCCTGTACATGTTGGTCGAGATTATCACTAGTAATAATGATATCGTCTAAATAGATAAATGTGGACTTTCCAAGAACAGGTCTTAACACAATGTCCATGCATCGCTGAAATGTTGCCGGTGCCCCTGAAAGGCCAAACGGCATACGCAAAAATGCATAAGTGCCAGACTTGGTTATAAAAGCAGTCTTAGGCACGTCCTCAGGCCTCACCCCTATTTGAAAATAACCAGTCGTTAAGTCTAAAGTCTCATAAATTTGGTTGATTTTATGTTCCTTAGAATTTCTTCTATAATCGGTAACGGATATACCGGATATTTAGTTATGGAGTTTAATTTACGGTAATCAATAGCGAATCTCCATCTTTTTGGATGCGTCAAAGGATAGTCATTATATTTCTTACATAAAACCACCGGGCTAGCATAACTACTTGAGATGGGCGTTATGATCGTTTTACGTAGCATATCGGTAATATGCCATTCTATAATTTTTTCCTTATTCTTATCATACCGGTATGGTTTTTGACGAACTGGCATTGCATCTCCGGTGTCAATACTATGGTTAGTAACCTGAGTAAATCCTGGAATATCACTAAATAACGAAGCAAATTCACTTACCACTTGTCGGATTCTTCCTTGCTCGTCATTAGGGAGGTGGTCAAGTTTTAACATCGGCGGTTCAGCGTTTTCTGTACGAACTGGTTTCATTGTCAGCTTAAGGGACGCTTCATTAAAATCCAGCGTAGCTTGTGCTTCTGAAAGAAAATCTATTCCTAAAATTAAATGTGCTTGCAGACTCTTTACTATAAAAAACATCACCTTTACTTGCTCGTCCTTGATACGGATATACAAAGGTACTTTACCTACGCACTTACATTTTTCTCCTTGCGCCGCTAACAATGTCGTATTATCCGCATTATATATGCGGTATTTGCGAAAATACTTCCTAAAAAACTCTTCTGCCACACAGGAACACTGCGCGCCGGTATCCAGGAGTGCGGTGGCTGGGATATTATTCACCAAGACTTCAATCTTCGGAAGAGTCAAATTTTTCACCATTACTGTATTTAACTTGTAGGAAGAGGGGTTTTCGTGGCCTTCGGATTTCCGCACCCTCTCGTCAGCAAAAATCCGTTTTAGTTTAAATTATTTTTCCTTTCTGTGCTTTCCTTCTTTTTCCACTGGCTTTGAGACTTTTTTCCTGGGTTGCTATTGAACTGTCGACGTTCGCCGGCTGTTTTTGAATGCTCGGGTTTCCTTGCCCACTGATTCGCTTTTTCTCCGTAGCCATGTGCTTGAGTTTGCTGTAGTCTTGGCGTACCAAATTGGTTTCGCTGTTGATACTGGCGTCTTCTTTCGACATCCGCCGTTCTTCTACTTTCAAACTGGATTGCTAGCTCAAATAACTTTTCCAGTGTAGTCGGATTTCTTAATTCAATAAAGTCTTGCACTTGGGGCAGTAACCTCGGCAAAATCACTTGAATTATTTCAGTATCCGGACGGTTTCCATACAAGAGCTTGAAAACGTGAATTTTTCTTAAAATAAAGCTCGAGAGGTTTTCGATTCTTTGTTGATATATACTGAAAAGTTCCGTTTCTAATTTCGCACGATCCCTTACAACAGGCAAGGCTTTTAGTAGGGCAGTCTTGAAATTTTCGTAAGTATAGGTGGGACTTCCTGCTTGACCCAAGAGACTTCTGCTTATACATTTGAACCAGTTAAGCGCTTGGCCCCTCAAAGCGCTGGTAGCTAAGGTAACTTTTTGAAACTCGTGTACGGGGTAGAGCATGAAGTGGTCATCCAATTTTTCCAAAAAACTGGTTACCGGTGAGTTTCCCTTAAATGTTGCTTCTGGTTTCATCGAAGCGCGCATGGTCTGGACGATGTAACCAAATCCTTCCAGGGCGGCAGCTGGCATTTCTGGATTCTGAGCCGTTTCTGCAGGCAGCACAGGTTCTTCTTGAAACTCGGCCATGGTTATTCTTCTTCGTTGGGCGCCACTATCAGGTTCAATGTTCCTTCTTACCTTCTTCGGGAACATACAAGGACCTGACTCGGAACAGAGAGCTTACTAAAGCTATGTTCACTAGTTGTGGTAAGTAGACAGGATACAGACGAAGGGTATACAAAACCCTTTATTTTTCTCTATATACAATAACTTCCGTACTTCGGAATACACCGACCCGCTACTCGGGGTCTAACGTAAAAGTATAAAAATAAAACTAAACTCTAATTTAACTTTAGAATAATAAACGTGGAAGATTGGCCTTATATTAACAGGAAGGCGTATGTAGTAAAGATAACTGAGAACACTACAATACGTTTAAAAGTTATCAAGAGGATTAAAACCTCTGGCCTGGAAGGCAAACAGCAACTGCGTAACTTCTAAGGTAAGCGACCTGCTTTGACTCAACTGCTTCCTCTCTCTCGCTTGGCAAAAAGCCACAACTTAAATACTTGGCGTTCGCCAGACAACTTTGCATAAAAACCTTAACGCTTATAATTCTGGCCGGAAGTAGAAAATAAGAAGTGATAGTAAAGATTTAAAATAAAATAAACGTTAGTAAAACTTAAGATCCTTACACGTTTACCTTTAAACCACAGGCATTTGCGTTTGCAATGGTGCACTGAATGGAGGAGATTGACATCCGAATGGCATGTCACTGTTTTTTCGGATGAATCACACTTCTGCCTGCAGTACCACGATGATCGGATTAGAGCTTGGAGACACTGTAGAGAAAGGCTGCTCGACTCTTGTGTTATTAATTGTCCTACTGGTCCCGTACCTGGTGTTATGGTGTGGGGTGGTATTGGATTCCACTCCCAGATCCGCCTAGTACGCCTTAACGGTACAGTTATCAGATAACGCTATAAATATCTGACGTTTTGCAGGCTATTCTCCTCCCTACCTTCAAGTCTTGCCTTGCCTTATTTCAGTAGGACAATGCGCAGTTACACGTTTCACGTTATGTTCAAGCTTTCTTCTTATCCCACTATATTGCACCGTTACCCTGGCCTGCCCGTTCTCCAAATCTATCGCCCATCGAAAATGTTTGTTCAATGACTGGAGTACGCCTAGCCCAGCATGCTACACCCGTGCTACATCAGATGAACTTTGTCTAAGTAGGAAGGCAACATTGACTGACATTTCCCAACAACACATCCAACGCCACTTTTACTCAATGCCTGGGCGTGTATTATTGACAAGCCTGGAGGCAACACTCATTACTGATATTTTCGTTTCCCTCACCTCAGAGAAGGCTATGTTTTAAATCTATTAACAGTGATACTACGTGCAATCTCTGAAATAAATTCGGCTTATATTCGGATATCTCTTGTCCTTCTTCGTGCTGCATTTTGGATATGTGTATATACACTCATGTCCATAAATTAAGGATAATTCGGAGTCACGCGGAAATCGAACTCTAAAATAAATACATCACCTGTAAAATCACTACACACATCTTCAAGAATCATATGCAAATTTCAGGAAGTAACCAGATGATACCGATGGTACGTCACAATGACGAGAGTGTAAGAGAGTGATATATAAGAAATACAGGCAAAGACGTAAAATTGTTCGCAGGCGCTTTATAAGCATTTCACTGCAATAACCGAATAGTTATGACACAAAGGACGCATTTAGATGATTTTTTACGTGGTAGAATTATCGGCCGTCTGGAATGTATGCGTACCCAACTGGAAGTATCAGATGAACTTGGAATTGCCCAGAGTGTCATCTACAGGCTTTGGCAACGATTCCAAGATGATGGTAATGTGAGTAGACGTTACAGCACAGGTCGCCCCAGAGTTACAACGCCGAATGAGGACCGGTATTTGGCAGTTACTGCCAAAAGAAACAAGCGGAGCACAGCCTCAGACCTGTCTCGTCAGCTCTCTTCAGCCACTGGTACGACAATTTCAAGGCAGACCGTGTACAGACGCTTAGGGCAGATTGGTCTATATGCTCGTAGACCTGTAAGATGCGTTCCACTTACTGCAACTCACTGTCGCCTGCTGTTAGCCTCGAGTAGAGTGCATGCATTGTGGACACCGCAACAGTGGGCTTGTGTGATGTTTTCCGACGAGTCCAGGTTTAGCTCGCAGTCTGATTCTTGCCGGAATTTTATATGGAGAGCTCCAGGTACCCGGTACCACCAAGAAAACATCATTGAACGACACCGTTACGGTGGTGCAGGAGTGCTCGTTTGGGGTGGAATTATTCTAGGTTCCAGAACTGAACTGCATGTTCAAATTGGAAACATGACAAGCCAAATCTATCGGGACGTCATTCTGGAACAACATGTACGTTTGTTTCGGGGCGCCATGGGCGCACAATTTGTGTTTATGGATGACAACGCCCGTCCTCACCGTGCAAACATCGTAAGCGAAGGCCTTCAATCCGAGGATATCACCCGTATGGACTGGCCAGCATTCTCACCGGACTTGAATCCAGTAGAGCACGTGTGGGACATGCTTGGCCGACGAGTTGCAGCTCGTCAACCTCCTCCTACATGTCTACCGGAACTTCGGAGAGCATTGCTTTTTGAGTGGTGTAATATCCCCCAAGATCAGATCGATAATTTGATCCTCAGCATGCCTAGGCGTTGCACGGACTGTATTGCATCGTCTGGGAGACATACAATGTATTAACAATCATACCAACCATGTAATATTGGTTTTTTTGTAAATAGGTTATTTTTGTAATTTGCTTCAGGGAGAAAAAATCGCTAATTTTTTTAATAATATCAAACATATAGAATCTTTTTTTTACTCTTTACCTTTTGTTTAATAAATAAGCTTTACAAATAAGTCAAATTTGTTTTGCTTCTAACTCTTCCTTTGCCTGATTTTGCATTATCCTTAATTTATGGACATGAGTGTATCAGTATAGCTGTGTATATATCAATAACTATACAAAAGCTTTAAAATCGTTGATGTATTATTTTTATGCCTCATAATGAATAACCGTTAAAGAAAATAAAGAATAAAACATCTTTATCGTGAGAAAGAAATCCTTTGAGGGTGAGAACTAGATGCCCATGTAGCCGATCAAAAAATAAAAGAAATTTGTTCTGTTATCGCTTAAAGGTTTCGCCGCTTCGTAAATACACTCGTTGTTATTCTTGAAAGGTTTAAATGATAAAGCCGATATCGTGTGTAAAAATGATGTATAGAGAAGAAATGAAAGATGAAAAGGGAGGTAAAAGAGTGGAACATGTCCAAATAACAAAAAAAAAAAAAAAAAAAAAAGGCGATGTTCCATTTAGTGTACAGTTTGAGATAGAAACACGATGCTTAGAAGTTGTTTTGAAGTTTAATATTCGAACAGCAATAGATGGTTTAAGATGCCAAGCTTAAAGTAAGTTTACTCTTTTGTGTCAACTTTTAAGTTTTTAATATCCATTTTCATTTTAGTTTTTATAGTCCCAAAGTGTTATCTGTGTATAAGCTGTTTTCTTGATTATGCAGTTTGAGGTAAAAGTCGAAACCTACTGTATTAGAAATATTTCATTTCAAGAAACAGAAGAGAAGAGAGACAATTTAAAATTTAAACGAATCAAATTCAGCCTTGGATTAACATTGGTTTTTCAAAAATCTGCATTTCAACTGCTCTATGCATTTCAAAGGCGATTTGTATTGTTTATCTTCTTCGAGAAGAAAAAAATATTTTGCGTCAGAACATTTTTAATGAAATGTTCCATTTTAAATTGTTATATTATTTATATCATTCCAAATTTGTCAAATTATCATTATGTAAAGTAATCTGTAATATAATTTTGTTTCTGGATAACAGCTTTTATGGGATTAGCTAAAACAGTTCATATATATTTAATGCGTTACAATAAATTGCAAATGTTGTAATTTATTAACATTCATCTGTTTTTTAAAATTAATGCGTATTGTTATTTTTATAAAGCAAATTTTGCTACCAGAATCATTTTAAATATTTAATACATACTATGATTTTTAACAATGAATTACAAAAAACTATCTTAGTTTCAAGGTAGATTGTTAAATGAAATAAAGTGCGTTGCATTATTTACCTATTATAATGTTGTGAAATTTTAAGACAAACGAAACTTGAGTTTCCATTTTAATGTAGCAGAATATAAATATTATAAGAATGCTTTAAGCAAGCAGTTACATTTCTTTGTAGATATATATCTTACCTGCTGAATCTGAATAACCTGTTGTGTTTATTTGATAAACGAACATGCGAAGTAACTTTACAGTCAGATTCACAAGATGGTGAACTCCATTTAACTATTAATTGATGGATTAATTTCACATGATGTTTTACAGTGACGTTGTCAATATTACCCTACGGCAGAAATTGCATTTTCACTCTTTGGAATTTTGAACTACAGTAAAATATCTACCTATATTATGAGTGCTTATCTACAAATTTTGAATGAAAACTGATCTGTTAAAAATAGATGTATAGATTCTCTTTAGATGTGGTCATTACGAGAGGCTTCTCCACACATTTGCAGTATTTTAGTTAAAAAAAAAAAAAAAAAATGTGATTTTTGAAAGGTTTTATAATTTCAGCTAAATATTAATAAACTTTAATTTATTATGAACTTTGGCTTTTATTACAGTGTGCCTTCGTGGTGTAAGTGGAAGTACGCCCAGCTGGCAACCTGAGTTAGAGTCTCTGAAATGGTCTGCTGATGTTTTCTGTTTTCCGGTAAATACCAAATGTCTCTGCAAATTGTGCCTGTCATATTTTCCAGAAGAACGAAATTTCTATAAAAAACGCTGTGTCAGTCTTTGATATTAAATCCTCATTTCTTTGTACTTCAAAGATATTTCTGTAGATGAAGTTTAATTTTTCTTAAAAGTTGGTATAATTTCTTAAAACATTTGAATGAATAAATGTCAGTTACAAATAAGGCTAGCGCTTTTCTGAATTTTTAAATAAAATTTTAATAGACGGCGATTAAAAATAAGGACGGTGATTAGCTTGGGGTAAAAAGATTTCAAACCTATTATCCTCTCTCTAAAAATTGCAGAGAAGATAACGACTAGAAATATAATGAAGCCTTAGTTCACCAGCTTAAATTCGTAGTTTCTGAAGATAGTTCGCCATCCGAAAAATTTGTAAACTAAACAGTATTTCACATACGCATTAATGTAAAATGAATTAATCCGCTGCCAGATCCCAAATGATAGTTTCGAAAAGAGCACTTTACATTAAATTCGTAAAGCAAAACCAATGGAATTCATATAATCTAACACAGTGCTTCGCAACCTTTTCTCACCTGCGACGCACAAAAAATCTTTCTGGAATTTCGTGGCACACCAAAAACTAATGTATATTATATATATGTATTGATTTATACACAAAATTTACAATAAATTTTTGTTTTTAATTTGAATTACAATCACACACACAACCACACAACAGTGAAACATATAAAAACATTTAAAATAGACATTATTAAGGAAAAAAACTGTCATTGTGTATTAAATACATGATAAAAAAATTGCAAAATGTCAAATACATGTATTTGATTGCGGCACACCTATATCCTACTCATGGCACACCAGTGTGCCGCCGCACACCGGTTGCGGAGCATTGATCTAACACATATATAATATTGACATAATATTTAACATAATACTAAACATATAAAAAATAGGAAAACGAATTAAATTTTAACGTATCTCTAAAGTTGACCGCGTAAGTAGGAAAAACGGTAGTGAAGCCAAAGGTGCAAAATGTTATCGTTCGAAAAGGAAATCTTGCCGACCAACTGCGATGGTGGTAAGTGACTCTGACTGCCGTACCGAGGGTTCGGGTTCAAATGCCAGAGAAGGCGTGGATGTTTGTAAATGTTATTGTCTGTGAGGCATGGGGGCGCACTCTAAATATGAGACGAGCAGAAAGTCTTCTCGAGAGGTTGTGGTAGGGGTAGAAGTTTGGGAGACTCTAGGACCCCTCCTCTTGAGTGATCTTCATCAAAACTGGGGGCGGAACTGAGGAAAGTTGTATTATCATCTGTATGATGCTCAAGGTTCTTGCCAACGACAGGAGCAATCCTGTACTCCTTGCCACGATGAATTCCGTACGCTTGCTCTGATTTTGTTGACAGACAGGTGAGATAAGTCGCAACAACAACACAAAGAAAATCCTTTTCTATAAAAATATTACATAGCTGCTCAGTCTTTTTTTTTTTTTTTTCTTCCCTCCTCCTCCTTAATATCACTCTCCCCTTATTAAGAATTATGAAGCCTTTACCCGTAAAAAATTTACCCGCTGTGATTTGTTTCTGTCTACGTTTTAAAATGCTCCTGAAGGAAGAAACATCGCAAGTATTTATGCAAAAGTTCACTATTGCTTTATTAGGGTCATAATGCTCTATGAACCTTTGCACAAATCTCGCGGTTTAAATAACTAGCAACATCTCATCATCTTCTAAATGTATTGTTACGAATTTGGTATTTAAAAAGCTAATGTTAGTTCAATTATAAATTAAATGGTTTTATTTCTCGCGCAGTGCAGCGCGTGACGAATATTAAAAGAAAGCTAAGCCGGAAAATTGAAAATACAAGAGCGCGTGCATTAAATAAATAAATATCTCTTTTTGATTTCGAGAAAGTACTGGAAAATTCTGGCGCGTGATTTTAAAAACTTATAAAAGGAGAAAACATCTCAGTTTGTAGTAGTTGCTTAGTTTGTTGTTGTTTAGAAAACCGCTCTTGTTGATTGTAGCGAATTCGCGGATTAGCTTTCTTTAGCTGTTTTGAATTACGTTCTGTTGGACATTTGAGTAGTTAAAAGATAACTACTGTGAGGTATTGTAATACTGCATGATAATTTGAGAAGATTTAAGCATTTTTGTTGTGATAATAATAAATTTTTGTTCATTTTGCATCGGACTTGTGCATTCATTTCATAACGAACCCGTACGCACGCAACAATTTTTGGTGTCAGAAGTGGGATTTGAATGCCAATAACAAGAGCGATGGAGGAGCAATTGAGACAGCTCATCAGTGCTTTTGCTGCATTTAAAGAAGAAATGAAAGAAAAGATGGATGCTGGTCAGGAAAAGATGGAAGATTCCGTTAAAGGAGAGATGAGGTGTGTTAAGGAGGAAATGAAATTGGGCCAGGAATCCGTTAAGGAAGAAATGAAATTGGGCCAGGAATCCGTTAAGGACGAAATGAAAGCCGTTCAAGCTGGTCAAGAAGAAATGAAAAGAGAAATTACCTGCATAATAGAAAATAAATTTGAAGCTATGGAAGGCAGAATTGACACAGTTGAAAATAAAGTTGGACAAATTGAAGAAAACGTTTCTTCCGTAAAAGATCAAATTGAAGAAAGAATTTCTTCGGTGAAAGAAGAAATAGAAGAAAGAGTTTCTTCTGTAAAAGAACAAATAGAAGGAAGAGCTTGTGCCGTCCAACACCAAATCGAACAACAAATTGATGATAGGGTTTCTGCAGTAGCCAAAGAAGTGGATATTTTAAAGAAATTCGTAGCGACGGCAGGGAACAATAGTGATGGTTTTAAACATTTACCCATGCCTGCTCGTCCCTCTCTGAGGTTATCCACTTATGATGGGAAGACCTCCTGGCAAGTGTATAAAACACAATTTTCTATAGTGGCGGATGCTAATGGATGGAATTCCCAAACTAAAGCCTGTCATCTCGCCGCTTCGCTGAGAGCAGACGCAGCGGATATCCTGCAGACGCTTCCTGAAAACCAAAGACTTGACTTCGAAGCTCTATCCGGCGCATTGGAGCTGCGCTTTGGGGAGAAGTGTTTAAAAGACTACAGCAGGCTCCAATTAAAATCTCGTCAACAGAAGCCTACCGAAACACTTCAGGAGCTCGCCACGGATGTTGAAAGGCTGTCCCATCTCGCCTTTTCGGAATGCCCGACAGAAACAAGGGAAATCCTGTCCTTGGAATACTTTATCGACGGCATCCGGGATACTGAAATACAGAAAGCTCTTCTAATGGCAGATGTAAAGGATGTAAAAAGCGCTCTGTTGTACGCCGTGAAATTGGAGGCAGCCCAGCAAGCAACTCTTAGAGATCGCTACCCAGTCAGAGCTGTGCGAGTCCACGACCCAGGGGACTAATTGATGGCTCGTTTAGATGATTTATCCAGACAAGTCGATGCTTTGATACGGAGTAGCAGCGAGAACAAAGTGGCTGTAAGATGTTGGAGATGTGGTTCTGAAGGTCACCTACGACGGCATTGCAGAACACCCCAGGGCACGGATAATAAAACGGATGAGTTGACAAGACCAGTGAATGCTTTAAGACGGAATAGTGGTGAAACGAAACCGACCCTAAAGTGCTGGAATTGCGGTGTTGAAGGCCACCTACGAAGGAACTGCAGAACTCCCCAAAGCACGGAAAATAAGGCATACGATTTAAACAGACAATTAAATGCCACGGGAAGGAAAAGGACTGACAAGAAACCAAAGTGCTGGAACTGTGGAGCTGAAGGCCACGTACGAAAGAATTGCAGAACACCCCAGGGTACGAAATTTGAGACAATTTCTGAGCAACGACGCAGGAAACAAATTAATGACCATATCAAGGAACGGAGGTTGCCAGATAATGAAAAACCCTGTTTTAAAGCGCTTAAGATCTCTATAGTGAGTGGCAACAATAACGGACTGTCCATCAATGGGAATATCGATGGAGTTCCTTGCAGTATGATCATTGACACAGGAGCTAATGTTACCATCATTAGGAAAGATTTAGCTGAACAGTTTAAAGATAAACTTATTTGGACGCCATCCTGTGTTACCCTTCAGACTGCGTCTGGTGACAAGATCGACATAACTGGGAAGTTAAACGTAAACATCACGTTTGGAAGTGCCGCCTACCATCACACGGCATATGTGGCGGATATTACAGATCCATGCATACTCGGATTGGACTTTTTAAGGAAATACAATTTTTCCTTAGATTTCAAAAACAATAAGCTGCTTTCAGCATCTGGTGACATGACTATCCATCCTCAGAAGAGATCCTCACCTGGAAATGCCGACGCCTTGTCCGAAAGACCCAGCTCGGGAAGCCGCCGAAATCATGCTGGGGTCGAAAAGAAACGCAAGACTACCAGCTATTCTCCATCTCAGAAGCTCTTCGGTCGAGACCTTCGTCTGCCTTGTGACCGCCTGTTTGATCGTCATACGGATGCGCCTTCATCGCCTGAGGAACACATCCAAAATGTCCAGGCCCGTTTTGAGGGGATACACCGTTCTGCACGAAAGCGAGTCAACTTGGCGACGGAGAAAGTGAAGACCAGATACGACACGCGAGCTACTAGACATAGGTCCAACAAAGGAGACAAGGTGTGGTTGTGGAACCCGATTCAGCGAAAAGGACTGAAACCTAAATTACAGTCACATTCGGATGATCCATATACAGTGCTGAACACGAATGACGTCGTGCTTCGGATCCAGAAGTCTTCGAACTCTAAATCTAAAGTCGTTCATTACGACAGGTTAGCTAATTACTATGGCCATAGTACATAATGTAAATAATTGTAAATAGTATAAGACCATGGTCCATTTTGTTTTTAAATGTGTCTTTGATTTGATTTGTATTTCGTATTTGATTTGCATTTAGTATTTGATTTGTATTTGATAGCATTTGATTTGTTTTATGTATTGCATTTATTGTTCATGTTGTTTATTATTGTAATGTAATGCTTATTAATGCATTTATGCCACAGTTGTAAGTTTAGCTTACTGTCCAGGGATTGTACTGCCCGGGACGTGCAGTCCTTGGGAAGGGAGCAGTGTTACGAATTTGGTATTTAAAAAGCTAATGTTAGTTCAATTATAAATTAAATGGTTTTATTTCTCGCACAGTGCAGCGCGTGACGAATATTAAAAGAAAGCTAAGCCGGAAAATGGAAAATACAAGAGCGCGTGCATTAAATAAATAAATATCTCTTTTTGATTTCGAGAAAGTGCTGGAAAATTCTGGCGCGTGATTTTAAAAACTTATAAAAGGAGAAAACATCTCAGTTTGTAGTAGTTGCTTAGTTTGTTGTTGTTCAGAAAACTGCTTTTGTTGATTGTAGCGAATTCGCGGATTAGCTTTCTTTAGCTGTTTTGAATTACGTTCTGTTGGACATTTGAGTAGTTAAAAGATAACTACTGTGAGGTATTGTAATACTGCATGATAATTTGAGAAGATTTAAGCATTTTGTTGTGATAATAATAAATTTTTGTTCATTTTGCATCGGACTTGTGCATTCATTTCATAACGAACCCGTACGCACGCAACAGTATTTTTTCCGCTGCATTAACAGCATTTTGAAACATCATTTGTAGTCGGCTTACTTGTTCGTATCTCAAGATATCGTATGCCATCCAAGACATTTACCTTACGGAAAATTTTCCTGTGAACCGATTTCCTTGTGATTTAAAGCGTTCGCAAACCAAAGTTCAACTGTATTACATTATATGTTCTAATCTGCTTCGGATCATCTGAAAACTCCCAAATTTTCTTACAGTAAAATTGGGAAACTGTCTGTATATATTAAGTATAATACTATCATTTATGGAAGAAGAAAAGAAAAGACAGTTGATCTATAAAATTTTTAAACACATTTCTGAACAATATGACGCCACTATTAAAGATTTCTGCCCACTCCTTGAGGCAATTTTACATGAATGTTGGTTCTATCCTGCCTATATTCCTCCAAAATAGTTTGCTCATAGTACTTGCATAGTGTGAAAACTTTGCTTTCGATACCAAACTTTTCAGGAGAAGAGAGTTTAGAATCAAACGTACTATTCCACTATGCACTTGCCATGCATTTTAGAGAGTGGCAGATGATGATTTGTTTGGTGATGACGTGGCAGGTGGCCATCCCCTGCTATACTGTGTCTGTGTGTTTGCCATCTATAAACTAATTTTGCAATCAGAAACTGTTTACAATAAAAAAATATTTTTATAACCATAAACTGTTTATAGTTAAAAAAAACCTGACTAAATGCGTGGCAGTTGCATAATGAAAAAGTATGAAGGCCGCCACTTATTAAAATCACTTCAGTTCCAAACATTTTGAAATTATAAAATGGATTACACGGCGATTTCTGTACTGTAATTTTTCATTTGAGTTCTCAAGTTGATAAAAATGCTGATAACTGTTCTGATTTATATTTTTCAAATGTTTTCCTCAGAATTACCAGTGCTTTTCTAGATTTGGCTGAGATTGGCACATCATCAATTTCGTCCGTATTAATTTCACTGTTAATTTCAGTTTCTGTAGCTCTTTGAACACTCTACAACTCTTTAAACTATAACGTGGTATCAGTGTTTTTCATGTGCTCAGTATTATTGTCAATTGCAACATAGTCTAAAAGTAAATCTTCATATTTTTCACGATGTCCAACACTATGTCTATAGCTTGAAATTCATCTAAAATTTCTTGAAAGCTACATTTTCGAAAGGATTTTTTTAACTGAATTTCGAGAGACTATCCCTTCACATTCATTATAACACGTATATCGATTTAATTATATCCTTCGAAGTGCTTTTTATCCTTCGAAGTGTTTTCGATTTAATTATATCCATATTCGCAATTTTCAATTTTATTTATATTTTTTTTGAATAGCATCTTTTATGTAATGGCATTTGAAAGCTTTTACAATTTTCAAGTCTAAAGGCTGAATGAGGAAAATTGTATTTGCAGCAAGAAAAACTAATTTAACGTAATTCAGATAGAAATCAGAGAAGTATACAGTATGGTTATCTGAAAGTAAGTCTTCTCTTTCATTTTTGAGTTCTCTATCCCATTTCGCGGCCCATACGGTATAGCTAATATTGACTCTGACTGCCATTCAGAATGATCCAGATTCGAATCACGGAAAAAGTATGGATGTTTGTACAGTGTCTTTGTGGCCTGGTGGCACTCTAAATATACGGCGAGCCGAAGGTCCTTTCATGTGGTTTGGTGGTAGGGAAGAGAGGTGAGAGATCCTCCTCCGGCGTGCTTGTCTTCAAAATTAAAGAGGAAAATAGAATAACCTCTCTGAGGCTTTTACAAGCATTCTTCCATGGGATATGGACTCGAAAGCAACAAGTTGTTCCCATTTCAAAAGAAAAGCTGTAAAAATAGTATTTATCATCTAGAGTTCTTATTATGGTAAACTTTGACTGATTCCAAACACCGAGATTTTCTGCGTTTGTCAATAATCATTTATATTTTCTTAATTGTTGCATTCATACGCGTTAAAAACACAGTAATTCGTTCTTTTAGCTACTTAAAACCGGTATCATTTCGTTTTGAAACATTAATGAGTGTTCTGACAAGACTTCCTTACGCAGAGAAGTTTCACCTATCTTATGAATTTCGAGAGGGTTTGCACTCCATTTAGCAGCCCAGTAAAAATATTTTATCCACTTGTCAGATTATTTGCTTCTTATTTCTCACCAAGCAGTTTCCGCTGAGGCATCCTATTTCTACCTCTCCATCGTGTGGACCATTTGATCAGTTGGTAAAAGAATTCTCTTCTAGCATTTTAACGAACTCACAGCTTTTCTAGTCAAAAGAGATCTGGAAATAGAAACAGTTTAATTCTCATAACTTGAAATCATTCTAGAATTGCAGTTCAAAAGTCTTTCGATTTTTTAACCCTTTTGCGTTCTCCTGAGGCATCCGCATTTTTCATTAATTAATTTTTTTATTATAATTTTTTTACTTACGTAAATTGCACATTGTCGTTTGGGAAATTCCTAGTTTAAAAGAAGCTTCTCTTTGATTTCACTTGCTAAGAGAACCTTTTGAAAGTAACTTTTCTTTCAGGCTTTCGCTTAGGCATTTTCGACATATTCGAAGTTACGCAAACAGTAAATTAAAAAAATCATTCTTCTAATTTTGTAATTTGTTCAATTTTGAAACTTATGTTTCTAGCCAGCAGAACGATTGCAGTTTGTTTATTAAGTCGATCTTCTGCTTCGTGGGGTTACGGTCATGATCAGTGCTTTCTTTGATTCTTCTTCAGCCTACAGCAATTATTCTATTTTCGTTAAAAGACATAATGTGCGATAATATTAAGAAGCATTTCATATTTTAACTTCCTATAAACATAATGTATGTATTCACATCGAAAAACTTTGACCATAGAAATCTTAAAGATGAGGTGCAGAAATTGTATTCCACATCCCGTCAGCAACATAGTTATTTACAATGCTTCTACAGGATTGCTTTAGTTAGCCTTAAGATAAGGCAATTTTGTCTTTCTAAAGTTAGGTTAGGTTTAGATTATTTGAATATGATAAAGCACACGAGGGATATCTGCCTAAAGGGTGGGATGCTTTCTTGGAAAAATTTCTAAGAGAAACTGATTCGTATTCGCGTTACACATAGGAAGAATCAATCACGCAGCTAGCCTGTTAGCTTGGGCTCAAGTTGCCGGTCGAAAGCTTTGCAAACGGTATCTGACAGATACAGGTACCGAACGAAAAAAAAAAAAAAAAAAAAAAAAAAAAACCACTGGCTTGAAATTTCTGCCAAACTCGTTTTATTGAGGCCCTACCAGTGGTCGAGTGGTTAAAACCACTGAATACTGGTAGTTCGACCCGGTTTGGGTTCCACCCAGGCATACGGGCAGCCTACGTAGTTGGTTTTCCTGATTCTTCTCGTCTGCAACGTGAATACAAGCCATTTTCTATCAAAACATCCTCGCGAAAGCATCCTTCTTCTTAGAAAAATAGTCTTTGTGGCTCTTCCGTGTCCAAATAAACCTGAATAACATTTTATTGAAGCAGTATACATATCTTAACGATAAATAACACTTTGTTCTCAATAAGTGAAATGGAGAAACCACGAAAAGCCTCAACAGGTACTAGTAGGATATTCTGCGACTAAAGAATCATAATCAGCCAATCTGAGCTTTATCAGCGGCGAAGATCAGTAGAATAAACAGCAGTAGTTCTATTAATTAATATACGTTTTGGTTCTTGGACTGGCAGTACTTTTTTTAATCTATACTTTACCAATTTCAATTGTCGTAATTACATTATTTCATAAGAATTCGGATATTTCGTTATATTATTTAAATTCATACGGACAAAGCACTTAAAACAAAACAAAAATATAGAGTATGGTGTTGAAAGTACTGGAAAGTTTTATGAATATTTGGTGATATTTCTCTGCAAAAATGTGATTGCTCTATTCAGGTCCTTGCATTGAAAATCTCAGATATTTATCAATGCATCTGAGGGCAAAATCGATTTCTTTCTTGATAATTAATAGCTACATATTTTCTAAATGCTGTGATGCTGACCTCAGTGACTATAATTAACATACTAAAAATAGCCATGTTGACTGCTCTTGAATGTGAGTACATCTCCGAAATCTGGTGATTGTAACTGCTTGAATTACTTAGTTTATGAGAGTTAATTTGAATGTCCTTGCTTGTCAATGGCTTTCCAACTTTTTTATAAATAGTTCATTCTTTTTCGTTATTCGAAACGAAATTCTTTTTTTTTTTCGTGCGGGGGGGGAAGCCATTAATTGTGACAAATATTATAACTCTAATGTATATATTTGCGGGACAAAAGTTGTTTCAGTTCTCTTTTCGTAAATATTCATGCTCGATATTTACTTCCAATTATAATTCTTTTAAATAACTAAATACTAGTGCGGTCAACCTCCTAAAATAATTATTGTTAAAAATTAAAATTAGGAATGTTTTTAATGATTCCAGGTAGTGTAATTTTACGGGACTCGCAAGCAATCAATAATAAGAGAGCTGAAGAAGTGCTTTTCAATTATAGAGATTGTTAATCAGAAACACACGGATTAAATTTAAAAGAAAACTCAATATTTTACTCTTTACCAAGTGGCAATAAAATGGCATATGGGAAATAAAAATATATAAATTGGGCAGTGGAACACGTTCTCATTAAATTTCTGAGTTTGCTGATTAAATTTGAAAGACAAATATCTTACTTTTTGCCCGATGACAATACATTTTTTTAAATCGCTGAATTTTCTGATTAAATTTTAAACAGAAATATCTTACGCCTTGCAGAATGGCAACAAATTATTTTTAAAATGCTGAACTTGTTAAATTATAATTTGTTAATTCGCACAAGAGCTAAACAAAAAAACAATTTCGAAAATCCGGCTTCGAGATGCACAAGTTTGGATGAGTCTATGTGTGTTCGAAATTCGGTGGATCTAGGTACAGGCGTTTTTTCTCATACATACATAATACATACATACAGAATTTTTATTTATTAACACAGATGATATAAATAATTAAGTTAAAACAAATTGTATTTGCTAAAATTAGACAGAAATTTTAAAAAAGAAAATTAGAAAAAAGTATGGGAAGGTGTTTCAAATAAAAATCTAATTTCTGTTGGAGAATAAAAATTTCGATTAGTAAACAGCCCTTACACTTAGATTAGTAAAAATGTTAAGATCCATACTTTTACATTCCATACTTTTACATCCATACTTTTACGTTAAAAAATTTAAAGAGTTATTCACAATAAGTTCTTTTCAAGGGAGCCTGTTGGAAATTTAATTGAGATTGCTGTTTTATCTAAAATGGAGCCATTATCGCTAAAACCAAAGCCATTCGGTTTTAGTCGCTCCTCAAATATGTTCTTGAAAACTGAATTTAAATCAAAACTGGCTTCATTAACTTTATTTATTAATATGGTATATATGTGAATTTTGCACGCAAAAAGTCAAATATTTATTAATATCAAAGTTTTACTAAAGAAATTCATACATGTATTCTAAAAGTGTTATAACTGATTATAGGTTTGTTACGTTGCTCTATAAGGATATTTAAAGACCGCTTAGAATTTGCGAACCTTGAGAAGTTACCCTAATCATGTGTGTTTTGAAGTGCCAAGCAAGGTAAAATTTTACTTCTTTTTTACATGTCACAGTCTTATTGTTGATGCCAGGAATCATAATGTCTTTTTTGATAGCTAATCTGTTGACAGTATTTAAAAAGACCTTTCGGCAAGAAAAAGAGGTTTTAGGAAGCATCTTGAATTGGCGGTTGCTAGAACCATAAAGAAATTCAAATATAATCTGGCAAAACACTGATAATCTATCCATCTCACAGTGATTGATTGCATTATAAGAAGCATTACCTAAAAGTATGAAGTCTTTATTTCTTAATGTTTATGTATGCAACTCAGTAAGAATAAAATTATTCAGTCAGAAAAATTAGAATATTACATTTGTCATCTAAGAATGAATACATTTTTGCCATCCTTCTAGTGATTATCATAATATTCTCATCCATGACAGATAAGATTAAACCTGATGTCTGCATTAACATCTGGAAAATACATTGACTTCTAAACGAAGTGAATGCAAAAATTAATATTTTTTCTCGTGAATAAGCTTACAAATAATGAAATACTACTGAATTGACAGTTCAAGCATATAAAATATCTTTAATGCAAGTAAATATTAAAATTACTTCTAATAAAGTTTTTAAGAAAAATTACTGCGTTTTGCTACTTTTGTAAAGTAATTCACATAAAACGAAAGAAACTATTTCTATAAAAGTTTTACTTCCATGTGGATTCCAGATGTCCCAAGTAAGTACAAGAATATGCTTAAGAAAATGTGTCCGATTCTTGCAAGTTTATGGTACCAATAAACACGGAATTTGAGAAATAAGTCTTCAACAGAAAATCACGAAGTAACAGTCTATTTAAATATTATAAATCATAAAACGGTATCAGCTTTTTTCCTGAAAAATACATTCCCTCTGAATGGCAGTTGAAGAGATTGGTATAATATGTTTCTGCAATATTGAGAAAAGGGTTTTAATTCGGGGTCTGTCTTAAATATTGGATGATACTATTAAATAGATTTAAAATATTTTCTCTCGCTATGTTGTTTGTAAATGAATTATTTTAAAGTTGTTTCCATTTTTCTCTGAAATCATATTTTATTATATACGAAGAAGTCAATATAAAGATCGGAATTAAAAGTTTTTTTTATTGATTTTAGCATCAAATGTCAATCAAAATGTTTTTAAAATGAATAGAATCATTTGGTGCCCCATAGCCGACGTAGTTAAAGGAGAATGGGCAGCATTTTGAGACAAGTTAGTTTGAAATCCAAATTAGAGGCCTAAATGGTAATTCTAGCTATATAAATTTATAGATAAATTAAATTTGCACATTTAAGATATCATCTCGTATTAAAAGTATTTAAAATTTAACGATCTTAAGTCAATTATGCGAAAAGCTTGTTAAAGTTTTAAATAAAGCAGCGTTTCATAAAGAAATTGTTTCTAGAAAACACATCTCATAAAGATCATGGCTAAAGTATGTTTAGACAGTTTTTAGTAACATTAACAGATATCAATATTAATATGAGGGGGCGGTTGTTTATTAATTTTAAGGCATATAATATAGTTTGCTTATGAGGACACTGAAAGAACTTTAAGATCTCAAAATATAGTTAATACACAGGCAAGAGCATAGAAGTTGTGTTTTCTTTATCTGATAGAAAGCTAATAAAAATAAATAATTCAAAACGCTGTATAAAATATAGTTATTGTAATAAACCATCAATAATATATTCCTACATATTTTATTATGGAAATAAGTATGTAGGGTAAAAATCTCGCTGTAAGTGATCTCTCTCTAAATTTCTCTGTAAATCCCTCTGTAAATGATTCTAAAGTCTTTAAATCTTACTTAGACCGAAAAACGAGTTATCACTTCGTTTGTGAAATTGCAATTGCGTTCGAGGAAGATTTAAATAAACTTGTACTGAACAATCACACAAACTGTGTGTACAAATTAAGACTAAGCCACTTGCGGGTGTTAGGTAACAGATAGCTGAATTCCCAAATTTAAAGTGAATATTAGCTGGAGACTACAATACAAATGGCCTAACTAAGCTTTGATTCAAATACTAAGCTCGCAATTTAACTTCGCTAGCGAAATGGATAATCTCAGGTAAGTAAATTAAGCAGAGTTGAGAGAGAGAAAAATACTACGACGACTGTTGCTACCTAAAACTGTACCTACAAAATTTCAAAAGCAGAGACTTAAATAGTCGTAACTTATTTGCATCCTGCTGAGAGCTAATGAAAAGAATAAATGATATTACAGATCCAATAAAAAGAAAATGCGTTAATTAACATAAACTCTGCATAATTTTGAAAAAAACATAAACTCTGCATAATTTTGGCATAATTTTGAAAAAAACATAAACTCTGCATAATTTTGGCAAAATGTTTTAAAACTCTGCATAATTATAAAGGCATAATTTTGAAATGAAAATTCATTCTTTAAAAGCGTCTTTCTCACTCACATTAATTAATCGATTTTCCATTCATAAGGGGGATTAAACTGAAATTTGTGCTTCGATGTTTTTTTCAGGCATTCTTGACCTCATTGACGAGTTCAGTTTCCGTATTATTTGGCCTTGCTAACAAACTGCACCATAATATTCCCAAATAGCTCAACTCCGAATCGTCAGTCAGAAATGTTTATGTCATTGTCATCAAAACAAGCATTTATGATACAAGAAATTTTGAATATTTATACTTACTATCTTACCGAAAATCTTCTCTCTGGAAGGAAAAAGTGTAAACTTCGGCAGCAAATGTTCTCCCGACGTGTATTTTGAGATTTTTCGATTTTTCTCGGTATTCTTACCAATTTTCACAAAAGATAGAATACCACCTACAGCAAATGTTTCTTCATATATGACGTCTTTTCTTTCCTACTGCTATTTGTAGAAAAGGAAATAGTTTCAGCTTTTTTTTTTTTTTTTTTTTTAAGCTGTAGGGTCCATCTGCTTCCTCAGAAAATATTACATATTTCCAGGTACATTCAATATATGCATATGTTTGTTGAATTTCTTGTGAGTAAGTTTATGTCTTACTGCTGAAGAAAAAGCAAATTTTGTTTTAATAAAGTAGACGTTTGATTTTAAGCTTTGACGTCATCAACAATTCGATTTAGTGCAAGATAATTTTAAGCCTGTAGCCTTTTTCAGAAAAGGATAATTTTTTATGACATGCTTGTCGAAACAGAGCTGACATTTGGCGCCTTGATAGCAAATTGGGTCACTTTAGGACTAAGATTTTCCATAATTCAGAGGATTAAAAAATGATTTATCGCAGTTTTTTACTTACTGTAACGTTCCCGTAACAGTTTTCATTAAAAAATTCCTATGACAGGTTTTCTTATTTCTCGTCATAGTTATAAATAGCAGGATTTAATCAGGAAGCGAACAAACAGATTTAGCTGTTTTAGCTTGCAGTTTTAGGCACGCGTAGAAGAATTTAAGTTGAATATACTATTTTAAAGAAACATTCGAGAATAGGTTCTTAGATAAAAACGCTTAACCGTAAATTTTCAAAGATACCTATATAAAACTCAAACTTGATCTGCAATTTTTTCAGGTATTTTGCGTTTGCTGAATTTATGCGCATTGTATATGAACTGATAATTGAATAGATTTTTAAAATTTCCCTGATGACTTAAATTTCCGCAAATTAAAACAAAAAAGTACTAATGACTTTATACGTTTCTTCAATATTTTAAAGTGCAAAATCTACTGGAACCGTAGTCAGATTGCATTGTCCCAATTATTAACTATAGGTACTATAACTCAAAGTGAAAATATGAAAAGAAAAAAAAAACATTTATTTACACGTCAACCTAGCGGTTACACAAACTTAAAAGTGTAAAAGGACTAAGCTCCACTGATTTTGGGTAGTTTAGAACATAAATCAAACTGAAAGTAGAACACAATTTCAGCACCCTCTGACTAACTTTGGCTTCGCCCAAAATATTCTCAAACAAAAGTGTCTTCCCAAAGCTTAAGCCGATAAATTAAATTTAACCGGCAGGAAAGCAGCGTAACGGTTAGCCTATGAAGCTAAAAGCTCTCTTCCTGAGCTCAAGAACGTTGCCCTTATTTATACTTTTCGCATTCTAGTGAGAATTAAAGAAGGTAAAAGTGAGAGTACAGTCAACTACATGGAGGTAGGAAAGGAAGGAGGGGCCAACCGGCACTAGAAGTGAAGCTCTGCTTTGTAGCTTGGGTCACCAGATGGGGTGTTCTTTTTTACATGCAGAAGCTCGCTTGACAGGGTTCTGATAGTATTTCGACACACGACAGTTCCATACAAATCGAAAAAGGGACACTTTCGCATGAAAGAAACATTCATAGTGTGATGGATAATAGCAATTTGTAGAGTTTACTAACATTTACGCAAAAATCACATCTTGGTTATTTTTCGATAACTAACAACAGCGATTTTGATTATGAATTTGTTTTATAAAATTCTAAGCTGTTGCACTACAAAAATATAGATTTTAAGAAAATTGCTAAAAGTGCTCTGCCAAAAATTATTTTCTAGAAGATTTGAAAAGTTTAAAACTCGATGGCTAAATGTAAATATAAAATTATATATGTTAAAATATTTGTAATTAGGCACATAGGTCAGATTAAGTTTTTATTAAATAGAGTAACGCATGCAAGGGCTATCTGCCTAAAGAGAGAGATGCCATCGCGGAGGAATTTTGAAGAAAAACTGACCTTTGAGTGGGTATTAAAAATAATGCATATAATTTTCATTCAAATTATATTCATATATATTTTTTATGTAAAACTTTCGGGTGTTTGCTAAATTAGTGTAAATTACTTTACACGAAAAATATAGTGAATGCACAGAAATTAAAGATTTGCACATGCCGGAAATGAAAAATAGGAAATATGTATGGGTATTTATGCATGTGCTTGCAAAAAGCATGTATCTGCCTTTGACAAAATACATAAATATTCATTAAATTACTTATAAATGGATTTGAAATGAAGAATTTATTTACTTATAAACAACTGTGAAAGTACTGTGAAGAAATCTAATTATTAAATGTATCTAATTTATAATGATTATAAATGTTATCTAAATATATAATAACCTTAATATTGAATTGTAAACATAAATTGAAATCCTGTTGACAAATACGTTATAAAACTATTTAAGCAAGAATTGTTCGTATTGGAAAGCAATCTGTTAAAAGGTATTGTAAAGCAAATGCTATGAGATGCGCACTTAAGAACGTAATGAAGAGTTTTGGAATATGTATTGTTGAAATGAAGGGTAAAAAAAATCTGATAAGTATAATTAAAAGAATTATTCCCCTTACATTTTATAATAACTCAGTTACAAGTTTTAAATAATAAAAAAAAAAAAAAAAAAAAAACACTTATTTTATTCCCTTTCAGAAATGTTCAGAGAAAGTCAAGTACTATTTAAAGTATTTCGCTAATTCCTAATAATTCTCTAATTTAAAATGAACCGAATAGAGCATTAATTATAAATTGACTTTTTAATTTTTCCTTTTAAAAGATGCCTCAGAAGCCAAAAAATCATGTCATATTTAAGAAAGTATTTTAGGAAGAAGCTCTATAAATAGAAAAGAAATAATGCATAATTTTAATAATAATAATACAATAAACTTTGATATTGATTTTTGTACCTTAACCGAATAAAATCGAATTAACTTAATTTTTTTTCTAATGTACTGGTAATTAACGAAAACTTGTGAAAATTTTTCATTCAAATTAAACCATTCTGAGAAAACTGTCCTGTGAAAAGTATAGCATTTAATTACATTCAGAATGAAATGTTGTTTAAGAATATGTTGTTTTCATATACTTAGGACTCTGAAGTGTAGTAGAAAAAGAAAATACATACATTTAATATGTATATTTACTAAGCAATTACAAAATATTTACATCCGAACGCGTCAAATCCCATTGAACTCAATGGTAAATGACCCAATGTTTTGGTCACTACGTAGGGATCGCCGGTGCTTCACAGCAGGGTACGGGAGAAACTTGTTTAGGGCTACTCCATCTTACTTCCTACCTCCATGGTCAACTATGATAACTGGATTAATTAGCATAAAAGTCTTATTATTGGACTGAAAGCAAGATTTTTATCAATCTTGGCCACGTAATGAGTGATGCAATATAAAGTCAGCGCATTATATGAAAATTTGTTCTTCAATTTTGAGATAAAAAAATGTCGGCATCCATGCCTCTGACGTGAATGCTCACTATCGTAACCATCTTTTCTTAGAGTAACTAAAAAATTACAAAGGACACAATACTTCTCTTTTCAGCAACATTTTTTATTCGGCATATTATTCAAGCCACAATTAAAGACGCATTAAAATGATCGATTTTTTACTTTAATTGACAGCTACTGATTTTGGTTCGGTTCTATTCTATTTTTGTTCTCGGTTTGCATGTTTTACTCGGTGAAACGATTGACTTTTTAAAAAGAGCATTGAGCACAAATGCAAATTTATTTTACATAAAAGCGATGTGATTAGCTACGGATAATGATAAATTCATCAAACAGTTTTCAATTCCAGTTACCAATTAATTAGTTCCAAATTACTGAACGTTCTAAAACACATATGACTGGATATAACTTAATTGATTATTCAACATTATCAAAATTCATTCCAATCTAATCTTCAGTGATCCATTAAGACTCTTTACGCAACATAGCAGCGTTCTTCTCCTTTGTTAATTTCAATTGAATTTGCATTTGCTAGATTGCTTAAGTTAAATGTTATCATCATAGTTTTCTGTTATCTCTGCCTTGTCACAAAATGTCACGTTATCTTTCATGTCGTAATTTAAAAGTAAAGTAACATTATTCAGCTATTTTTAAAAAGGTTCTATTTTACTTAGACTTAAACGACTGCAGTTACATAATTCGTTATTTATTGGGAAAACACTGCTTTGCAGCGTTCTTCAGTTAATGCTCAGAAGAAGAGTCGACAGAAGAGATTGTAAAAAGGGTTTAAAAGATATCGGGCAGAGTAATGATTTACACTTCTCTCCCACCTAAGTACGTGTTGTATTCATGAAATGGACACTGCAAGCTATTCGTGACTTAGCGCAGAAAGAAGCATTTTTTGGAGATTCGCTTTCGCAATACATGATTGGTTGACCTACGCGAGTTGCAAGCGAGATATTTTCGCCAGCGTCGCAGAATATTCCTTGTATGTTACCGTGACATCACTTCCAGTCGAACTGTTTTGGCTAGGAACCTTCCTATTTAAATAAATAAAAGTTTCTTCTAGGAAAAATTTCTTCTAGATTCGTGCGTCGCTCAATGTGATCCAAGACCGGCACGATGTAGAAACAAGCATCGGCATACATATACCCGCAATACGATCGACACGATAAAATGGAAATTTTGATAATGACGTACTAATGAGTAAGAGAATTTAACGCAAGTTTGTAGCCTGCAGAGAACAGTAATTTTGTTAATTACACTCTTTTGCAAAAAAATCGAAGCACCAAGAAGGACTTTTGCGATCGTGACAAAATTTGGTATGAAAAAACATCTTGATCGAACATGCAAATGATCAAAGTTTCAATGCAAATGAACAGGAATTGCGATCATAGCGCGCATTTCTAGTGCGGAAGTCACAAAGTATAAAACCAGTAACAGAGGCGGAAAATTTATCTTCTTTTGTTGCTGCCATTGTAATTCCGTAAAGAAGCAACTAAAGATGCCATTATGACGATATCGAAGACCTTACAGACAACTAAACGACGTAGAACATGGTGGCATTGTAGGTTTGCGTGAAGCTGGGTTGTCATACCGAGCAATAGGCCGCTACCTGAAGCGTGCAGACACTGCTGTGAAAACATGTTGGCAGCAATGGTTGCTACAAGGAAACTGCCGACGAAATGAAGGCTCTGGAAGGCCAAGGATCACAAATGCAAGGCAAGATAGGATGATTGTTCGCCAGGCTCGAACAGCCCCAATATCATTGTCGACTATTCAACGCACTACAGCCACGTCTATACCTTCCGTGGTACCACGTCCACCATCTCACGGCGCTTGTCTGAGAGGGGGGGAGTTACACTCACAGAGACCTTTAAGACGTTTATCTTTGGCTTCACAAAATTGGCGGAGTTGTCTGGAGTAGTGTCGCAGCTGATCATCATGGTTGCCATCAGAATGGCATCGTATAGTGTTCAGCGATGAATCCCGCTTCACACTTGAAGCATATGACCACCGTGTTCGTGTCTGGAGAGGACGGGACCAGCGGTCGCAATCAGCCTTTGTTTTACAAAGGCATACAGCCATAACCCCTGGTGTGATGGTGTGCAGCGCTATTTATTATGACAGCAGGTCATCTTTAGTCATCCTTCGTACATCTTTTACAGCTCAACGATATGTTGATATTATCCTGCGGCCGGTTGCATCACCCTTCATGGAACGTCATCCTGGGGCCATTTTCCAACAAGATAGTGCCAGACCACATAGCTCTGGACTGTCTCCGTGCGGTTGATACTCTTTCTTGGCCAGCAAGATCACCACACCTTTCACCAACCGAGCATGTCTGAGATATGGTAGACTGCCAGATTCAGGCACCACAAAATATCGCAGACCCGGAGCGACTATAATAGTTTGATGAATTCCTGGCAGAATGTGTCGCAAGATGACATTAGGAACCTCTACCACTCCTTGCCTCTACGAATTCAAGCATGCACTGCCGCCAGGGGCGGTTCGACCAACTACTAATTTGAACACTCAATGGGTGATTGTGAGCCGTAAACAGGTACTACGACCTTGATTTTTTAATAATTTTATTATCTGTATATAAGCTAGCTATACACATATTCAGTTTCATCAAAAACAACCAATTCCTTCATTTCGATCGATTTTTTTTGAAAAAGAGTGTATTTACTGTCATACTAAATGTATTACATAGCTGATTGTGCCAAGTATATTCATGTAGCTCAGTCATTCTTCTTACATGTATTGTAAAAATCTACAGAACTCTAGCTGTTCACGTTGTGGAGGTCCATTAACAGTATTTAAGCAGCGTATGTTCAGAAAATTGAAATTAAATAAAAAAATTTACAAAACTCTCTACTGAAGGAGCCGGAATAAAATAAAATAAAATGTACTGTTATAACTGTGCGATCTCTTACAACTGTGGTGATTGATCTAAACTGAATTAGTTCAATAAATACATAACTGTAAAAATAAATTAGGTCAACTCAAGTTCAAATTCATTAAACCAATAACATGAAAGTAAAGAGGAATTTATCTTCTTTGGTTCTTTGATAAAAAATATAACATATATTTTAATAACAAAATTAAACTTATATTTCATTACATTACCTACCTTAAAAATACTATAATCTTAAATCCTCACAACTAAATGCACAATGTTTTCTAACTGCCTGGAGGTAGCAATAAGTTCATTTTTGAAAAGCCTTAATATATAACCTTACAAAATATTAAGGAAGAAATATCAACACAAATTAAATCAATCAGTTCACATAAATAATAATTCAGTAAACTCAGTTATAGTTAAACTATTTCATCAGCGCCTTCTAATAATTCAAATATCTAATTGCCCTGTGTTTAAGGCCCAAGTTCTAAGTAAGCTCCAATTTTCTAAAAACCTTGCAGTACAAACAAATGGAGAGACCAATGCAGACCGTCAAATAAATCTAACATTACAAGAGTTAACAATAAAACACATTTATTAATTTACAAGATTAAAAATAAACATTACAGCTGGGATAACTGGCCAGGTATCTAGAGTATTATTTCAAAAGATAATTATCACTAATTTCAAATCCCATAAAGCATATTTTTCTTCCGGACACTAAACATTTTAAAAATCAGTATAAAAAGGGCAATTCACGGGAGAAAGAATACCACTCCGTTTTACCGTCACATAGCTAAGAGCTGAAATGCACGTAAAAATATATAGAAGTTTTTGCCATAAAATCTAAACCCAAGAAAG
Organism: Stegodyphus dumicola; assembly: GCF_044657685.1. Classification (NCBI taxonomy): domain Eukaryota; kingdom Metazoa; phylum Arthropoda; class Arachnida; order Araneae; family Eresidae; genus Stegodyphus; species Stegodyphus dumicola. Next base: position 100,948,138 of record NC_140774.1, on the reverse strand, counting down.
GATGGCACAGCTAATTTCCAACGCACAAAATGTTCCCAATTCTCCAAAGGAAGTCATCACAGTTTTCTCAGGCCGCAGCTGTACTCTAGTACATTCGTACTATAATAGTTTGAGTTCCACTGAAAACTTCCGTCGAATGGACATCTATCTTAGCCCTTAAGAATACGATGATTTTCATCACATTACAGCTCCGCAGAATTCGCCGTCTGACTTGAACTGCGTGGCAGCTGCTCTACAGGTGGCGAGTTTTGTTTCTCCAATTCCGTCTCTACAGGGCAGCGGACGGGAGAAAAAAAAAAAAAAAAAACACTCAGCATCTTAAACAGAGGTAACTCGCAGCGAAACGGTCTAAAGCTTAGATATGGGCTAGCGAGGCAAAATGGCCGGGTAAATTTCATTTCATATCGAGAGATGAGGAGGTAGCACCAACAGTGAAGCAAATTGCCCACATTTTACTTCTGCTATCCTTTTTCTTGAAACCCAATCTCCGTACAAATTTCATCTCAGTATGAAGAAGCGCGGAATCCAGACCGCTAGGGCAAGCAAGAAGGCAGCGAAACAAATTGTTTCCCAGTTCCTTTCTGTATTTCACTCTCTTACAATTTAAGCCAAATCTACTCTATGCCCTAGTGCAAGGTCCGAGGAAATCTCGGTTCTCCACTCCCCAAAATATAGGTTGAAAGATAAAAATTAAAATATACTTGAACCAATACCGAATGAAATATCACTCCTTAAACCAGCTGGAAAAATTACCGCCTACAATGTCTGTACTTTTAACCCCCCCCCTCCCGCCCCAGAAAAAAGAATTACCAAATTCATGAGAAACAATTTAGATCCCATTTATCTTTCTCAGAGGGAAACTCACAACCTAAAAATTAACTAGCTAAAAACTTAAATTAACTAGTTAACAGCCAGACAAGAACGAAAATTCGACGATCTTCCGTTTAAAACCCATTTTTACATCAAAACTGCGACTTTTAAGAAAGTGAAAGAGAAGCAAAGATGCGAATTATTCTTTCACACGCACAACCCGCTAAGAAATTCCGTTAAGGGAACACTGACCAAATAATTTAACTCCCTCTTTTCTCCCTACAAAATAGATGTTCAGAAAAAAAAAAAGAACTCCCTGTCTTCTTCTACCGTGAAAACTAACAAAAGAAATAATATAACGGAAGCTTTTACCAGCAAAAATAAATTCCTACCACACAAATCCAAACTACGAGGTGTGACTCAAAAAACGAGACTGGTCCAATAAATCATTGTACTTACAGAATCAGTTCTCCGTGACATTATCACCTTCAAAGTAGTCTCCTTCAGCATTCATACACTTCTGCATTCGGTGCTGCCATTGCTAGTAACAGTTCTGGAACGAGGTTTTGGAAGGCCCTTTCTGGAGATTATCCGTTTTCGCCTGAACCTCTTCAACTGAGGTGAAATGGGTTCTCTTTAAGCAAGATTTAACTTTAGGAAATAAAAACAAATGTCGCATGGAGCCAAATCAAGTGAATAAGGAGAATGCCCCATCCCAGTAATGTTTTCGCTGGTCAGAAACTGCTTGACAGATAGGACCGCGTGTGCGGGAGCATTGTCCTAGTGCAAGAGCCATCCACCACCTCCAACCGTGGCCTTGATTTCCTAATTTTTTCACGAAGTCTTTTTAGTACTTCAATGTAGCGGTGTTGATTAACAGTCTGACCACTGGGAACACAATCATTATAATTCCATTAATGTCGAAGAAGACAATTAACATTGCCTTGAATTTTCATGCCTTGACGTTCATCATGTTCTACACTGTCCCTTTTCCCTGAAAACCGCTTATGCCATTCAAACATACGTATACGAGACAAAGTTTTATCTCCATAAGCCTCGGTTATTATTTGAAATGTTTCCGTAGCTGATTTCTTAAGTTTCACAAGAAACTTGATGTTGATTCGCTGTTCGGTTTAGACATTTTCCCGGCAGAATGAAATTGTATGTGTTCACTCAATGATACAGTATTCCTATCTGCCATGATCGGTTGAGTCGAAACTGGCTGCATGGATAGAGGAGGTGTGTGGCATGATGTCACCAAAACAATTGTTGCCAACTCCCCTCTTTTTTTAAACTGCACAGTCTCGTTTTTTTATGTGTGCCATACATCGTATATAAATTTTTAAAATACCTTAATACACAATTAATTGAAATTCATCAGCCCAGAGCTAAAATATTGCGACGCAACAGTTGTATGTATCCATTTCTAGCTCTGTACATGGAAAAAATAAATTTGTTTTCCTCAACCGCATTGCAACCTCCTTCCATCCCTGAACCAGTCAGTCATCCAGCACTTGTCCTGCCCTTCTTTCTAGATTAAATCGTTATTTTTGTGGTACTTGCATATGATCGACAACGTATACAGCTAACAGGGCCATAAAATTAAGGAGGTTAGAATAAATGAAGCAAGTCTCCTCTATCTCCCTTCAATGCTTCATGTTATGAAAGAAAAACCATGAAGCGTCATGATATGAAGTTACGATTTATTATGGCCACTATGCCGTATTTGTTGGATGACGCATCCCTAGTTTACTTTACATTCTAATTGGTATTATTTACAGGTAATCTAGTTATTATCGAAGGTTAACAAGTCTCCTGTTCTTTTGATCCTTAACCTAAATGATTATCTACGTGACGTATAGAAAACGAAATGCTGCATAGTAGCTATAATAAATTACAATGTAACATTTTTGACATTCTTTCTGGGCTTGCTCCCTTTATTCTAACATTCTTGCACAGAACCGACATTCATATAGCCGAAACCGGTTTCTGAGCTGGCTTGTTGATCCTGGCAGAGAAGCTGTCAGTTCTGTGCAGGTCATGGAGGTAGTAAAGGGAGGAGGGGCCAACCCGCGCTAAAAGTGAAGCACTGCTTTGAAGCTTGGGTCACCAGATGGGGTGTTCTTTGTTTACATTCAGAAGCTCGCTTCACAAGATTCTGATAGTATTTCGACACACGACAGTTCCATAGAAATCGAAAAAGGGACACTTTCGCATGAAAGAAATATTTATAGTGTGATGGATAATAGCAATTTGTATAGTTTAGTGACATTTACGCAAAAATCACATCTTGGTTATTTTTTGATAACTAACAACAGCGATTTTGATTATGAATTTGTTTTATAAAATTCTAAGCTGTTGCACTACAAAAATATAGATTTTAAGAAAAATGTTATGCTTAAAGAATACTTATAATTTAAAAATAATACTTATAATTTTCATTCAAATTATATTCATATATATTTTTTATGTAAAACTTTCGGGTGTATGCTAAATTAGTGTAAATTACTTTACACGAAAAATATAGTGAATGCACAGAAATTAAAGATTTGCACATGCCGGAAATGAAAAATAGGAAATATGTATGGGTATTTATGCATGTGCTTGCAAAAAGCATGTATCTGCCTTTGACAAAATACTTAAATATTCATTAAATTATTTATAAATGTATTTGAAATGAAGAATTTATTCACTTATAAACTACTATGAAAGTACTGTGAAGAAATCTAATTATTAAATGTATCTAATTTATAATGATTATAAATGTTATCTAAATATATAATAATATTAATATTGAATTGTAAACATAAATTGAAATCCTGTTGACAAATACGTTGTAAAACTATTTAAGCAAGAATTGTTCGTATTGGAAAGCAATCTGTTAAAAGGTATTGTAAAGCAAATGCTATGAGATGCGCACTTAAGAACGTAATAAAGAGTTTTTGGAATATGTATTGTTGAAATGAAGGTTAAAAAAAATATGATAATTATAATTAAAAGAATTATTCCCCTTACATTTTATAATAACTCAATTACAAGTTTTAAATAATACTTAAAAAAAACACTTATTTTATTCCCTTTCAGAAATGTTCAGAGAAAGTCAAGTACTATTTAAAGTATTTCGCTAATTCCTAATAATTCTCTAATTTAAAATGAACCGAATAGAGCATTAATTATAAATTGACTTACATTTTTCGATTTAAAAGATGCCTCAGGAGCCAAAAAATCATGTCATATTTAAGAAAGTATTTTAGGAAGAAGCTGTATAAATAGAAAAGAAATAATGCATAATTTTAATATTAATAATACAATAAACTTGGATCTTAATTTTTGTACCTTAACAGAATAAAATCGAATTACCTTAATTTTTTTTTTCTAATGTAATTAACTAAAACTTGTGAAAATATTTCATTCAAATTAAACCATTCTGAGAAAACTGTCCTGTGAAAAGTATAGCATTTAATTCCGTTCAGAATGAAATGTTGTTTAAAAATACAGTAAGACCGCGCTTAACGCGGGGCATACGTTCCATCAAAGTAGAGCGTAATGCGAAACAGCGCTAAACGAGGCTATCTTTACATGTAAATATTGGGGTTAGGGGAAGATGGCTAGGAAATTGGTTAGGTATTAAATTTAAAAAGTATGTTTTTTTTAATAAAAATAAAACCAAACATTTATTTCTTAAAGCCCAAATTAATACCACATTATTATTTCTTGCAAAAATAAAAACAAAATATAAATAACAAAACGAATATTCTTAAAAAAAAACAAATAAAATTCTAAGTCAGTCATATTTAGTTAGCCTTCCGCGTTTTCAAGTGTTCTGCCTTTTTGTGACAAAAGCATCTAATGTTGTTTGCCTTTTTCTTTTGCGTTGTTCTCTTAAAAGTTCTTCATAAACGGATAGAGCATCTCTAACACCACGCCTTACTTTTAAGCTCCTGTCAAAATTCGGATCATTTTCAATGAATTGATCCATTATTTCAGTTATAGTAGACAAACTCCTTTTTACAAACGCCATCGAAAGTTCTTTTTGCTCTTCTTCTGAATCACTGGTGTCAACATTTTTGCTTTCTTCTTGTTCAATTAATTCCTTGAGCTTGTAAGGATCTTAAGTTTTACTAACGTTTATTTTATTTTAAATCTTTACTATCACTTCTTATTTTCTACTTCCGGCCAGAATTATAAGCGTGAAGGAGTTTATGCAAAGTTGTCTGGCGAACGCCAAGTATTTAAGTGTGGCCTTTTTGCCAAGCAAAAGAGAGGAAGCCGTGAGTTCGAAGCAGGCCGCTTACCTTAGAAGTTACGCAGTTGCTACTTTGCCTTCCAGGCCAGAGGTTTTAATCCTCTTGATAAATTAAACGTATTGTAGTGTTCACAGTCTCTGTGCTACATACGCTTTCTGTTATTATAAGGCCAATCTTATTCTAAAGTTAAATTAGAGTTTAGTTTTATTTTGATATCTTTTAAGTTAGACCCCGAGTGGAGGGTCATTGTATTCCGAAGTACGGAAGTCATTGTATATAAAGAAAAAAATAAAGGGTTTTTGTATACCCTTCGTCTGTATCCTGTCTACTTACTACAATTAGTGAACATAGCTTTAGTAAGCTCTCTGTTCTAGTCAGGTCATTGTATGTTTCCGAAGAAGGTTAGAAGAAACATTGAACCTGATAGTGGCGCCCGACGAAAAATAACCATGGCCGAGTTTCAAGAAGAACCTGTGCTGCCTGCAGAAACAGCTCAGAATCCAGAAATGCCAGCTGCCGCCCTGGAAGGATTTGGGTATATTGTCCAGACCATGCGCGCTTCGATGAAACCAGAAGCAACGTTTAATGGAAACTCACAGGTAACCAGTTTTTTGGAAAAATTGGATGACCACTTCATGCTCTACCCCGTGCACGAGTTTCAAAAAGTTACCTTAGCTACCAGCGCTTTGAGGGGCCAAGCGCTTAACTGGTTCAAATGTATCGGCAGAAGTCTCTTGGGTCAAGCAGGAAGTCCCACCTATACCTACGAAAATTTCAAGACTGCCCTACTAAAAGCCTTCCCTGTTGTAAGGGATCGTGCGAAATTAGAAACAGAACTTTTCAGTATATATCAACAAAGAATAAAAAACCTCTCCAGTTTTATTTTAAGAAAAATTCACGTTTTCAAGCTCTTGTATGGAAACCGTCCGGATCCTGAAATAATTCAAGTGATTTTGCCGAGGTTACTACCCCAAGTGCAAGACTTTATTGAATTGAGAAATCCGACTACACTGGAAAAATTATTTGAGCTAGCAATCCAGTTTGAAAGTAGAAGAACGGCGGACGTCGAAAGAAGACGCCAATATCAACAGCGAAACCAATTTGGTACGCCAAGACTACAGCAAACTCAAGCACATGGCTACGGAGAAAAAGCGAATCAGTGGGCAAGGAAACCCGAGCATTCAAAAACAGCCGGCGAACGTCGACAGTTCAATAGCAACCCAGGAAAAAAGTCTCAAGGCCAGTGGAAAAAGAAGGAAAGCACCGAAAGGAAAAATAATTTAAACTAAAACGGATTTCTGCTGACGAGAGGGTGCGGAAATCCGAAGGCCACGAAAACCCCTCTTCCTACAAGTTAAATACAGTAATGGTGAAAAATTTAACTCTTCCGAAGATTGAAGTCTTGGTAAATAATATCCCGGCCACCGCACTCCTGGATACCGGCGCGCAGTGTTCCTGTGTGGCAGAAGTCTTTTTTAGAAAGTATTTTCGCAAATACCGCATATATAATGCGGATAATACAACAGTATTAGCGGCGCAAGGAGAACAATGTAAGTGCGTAGGTAAAGTACCTTTGTACATCCGTATCAAGGACGAACAAGTAAAGGTGATGTTTTTTATAGTAAAGAATTTCAAGCACACTTAATACTAGGAATAGACTTTCTTTCAGACGCACAAGCTACACTGGATTTTAATGAAGCGTCTCTTAAGCTGACGATGAAACCAGTGCGTGTAGAAAAGGTTGAACCGCCAAGGTTAAATCTCGACCACCTGCCTAATGACGAGCAAGATAGAATCCGACAAGTGGTAAGTGAATTTGCTTCCTTATTTAGTGATATTCCAGGATTTACCCAGGTTACTAACCATAGTATTGACACCGGAGATGCATTGCCGGTTCGTCAAAAACCATACCGGTATGATAAGAATAAGGAAAAAATTATAGAATGGCATATTACCGATATGCTACGTAAAAAGATCGTAACACCTATCTCAAGTAGTTATGCTAGTCCGGTGGTTTTATGTAAGAAAAATAATGATTATCCTTTGGAGCATCCAAAAAGGTGGAGATTCGCTATTGATTACCGTAAATTAAATTCCATAACGAAATATCCGGTATATCCGTTACCGATTATAGAAGAAATTTTAAGGAACATAAAATCAACCAAATTTATGACAACTTTAGACTTAACGAATGGTTATTTTCAAATAGGGATCAGGCCTGAGGACGTGCCTAAGACTGCTTTTATAACCAAGTCTGGCACTTATGCATTTTTGCGAATGCCGTTTGGCCTTTCAGGCGCCCCAGCAACATTTCAGCGATGCATGGACATTGTGTTAAGACCTGTTCTCGGAAAGTCCACATTTATCTATTTAGACGATATCATTATTACTAGTGATAATCTAGACCAACATGTACAGGATTTAAGACAGGTGTTTTCTTTATTAAATGAGGCTGGTCTAAAAGTTAATGTCGAAAAATGCAAATTTGCAGCCCCTGAATTAAAATATTTAGGTTACAAAATATCGCAAAAAGGGATCGAGACAGATGAATCAAAAATAATCGCTGTACAAAAGTATCCGACTCCAAACACGGCAAAGAAGCTCTCTTCTTTTCTAGGACATTGTTCATATTATAGGTCCTTTATAAAAGATTTTGCGGCTATCGCTGAGCCATTGTTAAAATTAAAAAGGAAAAAGGCAAGATTCTCGTGGACGGCCGAAGCCAATAGTGCTTTCGAAAAATTAAAACAAGCATTAACGCAAGCCCCTGTGTTGAAATTTCCTGAAAAGGATGAGAATTTAGAAATTTCAGCGGATGCTTCGGATTATGCGGTAGGAGCGGTACTTTCGCAAAATCAGCAGCCAGTGGCATTTTTTAGCCGAACTTTAAATCAAACACAAAGAAACTATTCCGCGACCGAGAGAGAGGCACTTGCAGTTCTGTTAGCAGTGCAAAAGTTCCGAGTCTATTTTGGAAAGGCGCCGATAACAGTATATTCTGATCATGCGGCGGTAACTAGATTGTACTCTGGAAAAAATTTATCCCCAAGGTTAATAAGATGGGCACTCAAGCTGCAAGAATATAATCTGGTAATCAAGCATACCCCCGGAAAGGAAAATATCGTAGCAGATGCCCTGTCACGAATTAAATTAGACGAACAGGGTAATACCGTAAAAGTTGCAATGCTGACAGCGTGTACAATAAATTCCCGAGAAACTGTAATAACCGAACTGGGTAAGGATCCTGAGTTTGGAAGTATTTATGAGTATTTGAAGGATCCTGAAAATTTTAGCCACCAAGATATTGTGGCGATAAGAAATAGGGCGGCCCATTACGAACTAATAGATGGTCTATTATTTTATACAAAAACTACGAATTCCAACAACGAATTTCGACCTGTTATCCCAGCTAGTCTTAGATTAAATATCCTGCAAGAGCTCCATGACAGCCCTTTAGCTTCTCATGCTGGTATTCGAAAAACTACTCAACGCGTACGCGAGGCAGTCTACTTTCCTGAACTGCAAAAGTTAACAAGGGCGTATGTCCAGTCCTGCCCAACATGTCAAGCAGTTAATTATATTAATTTCCGCCCGGCCGGGTTTCTAAATAGTATTAAATCCGAATTTCCAAATGAAATAATCGGCATCGATTTATTGGGCCCTTTCCCAAAAAGTCAGTTAAACAAAAGTCGCTATCTCCTTGTTATAGTTGATCATTTTAGTAAATGGACCGAAATTGTTCCCTTAAAACGAGCCTCCGCGAAATTAGTTACCGATTCTATTTTAAATAAATATATTTTAAAATACGGGGCGCCCCTAAAAGTTATATCGGATAATGGTCCTCAATTTGTAAGTAATATATTTGAAGACATGTGCCAAAAACTGGGCATACGTCATTTAAAAATGGTCCCGTATCGGCCGCAATCAAATATAGCGGAACGGGTCAACAGAAATATAGTGAAAATTATCCGTAGTTATGTTAAAAATTTTCATAAAAGCTGGGATAACTATGTCAATGAATTTGCTTTCGCCCTTAGGACCGCAAAACATGATACAACGGGCAAAACTCCTGCTGAGTTATTTCTAGGCAGAAAGGTTATAACACCGTTAGATAAACTATTTTATGTGCAACAAAGAGCCCCAGAATTTAAAATGGGTGATATAGAAAAACTAATAAAAGAAGCAAAAAAGGATACGGAAGTAGCACAAAGAAAACAAAAATTGTATTATGACTTGAAACGACGGGGAGTAACTTATAAAGTAGGGGATGAAGTACTAAAAATTAAGCATTCACTTTCTTCAGCACCAGAAGATAAAACTGCCAAATTTTTTCCACGCTTTGAAGGACCATATGTTATAGAAAAAATAACTCACGCTGTTGTAGTGTTAAAGGCAAGAAATGGTGAAACCTGTTCCGCAAACATTGACCAGATAAAACCATTCTATGACCGTAATAAAATGCAAATCTTTTCAGATCTTTTGCAGGATCCGGTACGGCAGACACCGCAGGTACAAGTTCCAGAGGTGGGAAAACGACAAGTACAAGGGCAAGCCAATGAGAGACAGAAGCAAGTGAAAAGAAAATTGCCCCGCGGAAAAATTGAAGGTACAAAGAAAAAGAAGCCGTTCCACCGTCCAAAAAACAGAGTTCACGAACACCCCCAGAATGAAGAAGGGAGAAGGACGACGTATGTGGAAAAGACCGGGAGAAAGGACGGCAACTATAACCCGGCTGTGAAACGGAAGATTGACTCATCCGACAGAACTCTCCGCAGCAAAAGTCGCCGAACTGCGGAAGGGCCATCAGCGGCGGAGGAAAAAGTACAAGAAAAATTTGAACGGCCAACAACGAGGTCCAAGCAGGATCACGACAGAAGTTTCCCGGTTCCACCAAGACCAGCTGCCTTCAAACGGCGAAGACCACAAGCAGAGGACAGAAGGAAGATGTTCAAGGGTGGCCGTAGTGGTGAAAAACGGAAGCTTCCAGAGGAAAGCACTGAAGGGCGAGCCCGTACAAGAAGGAGGATCAACCAAGCTACGGTCTGCAGCACCTTTAAAGATTGGGCCCAGAAAAGGATGTCTGAATATTACAAAGATAAGTAAAATTTTATGTTACTTTACAAACTTAAGTTAATCTTTCATTCTTACTGCAAGTGGCAGATTTCAAGAAGTTTTACCTCATGCGAGGTCTACCTTTATCGCCAAAAGGGCGAGAAATGAGTTGTGACCGATTTTCTTATTATGTTTTTCAATTACTCGCGCGTAAAACTAAAGTTGATGTATAATAGCGTTGTATAAAGACTTAAATATTGTAAAAAGTTATTGTATAAATTTTATTTAAAACATTCTAACAAGAAAGAAGTTTTAGTCTGAAAGACTTTTTGAAATGTAGTATTATTTCAATGTAGAAAGAATTGGCACTTGCTTTGAAAAGAATAGAAGTTAACAATGTACTACTAATGTATGTTTTCAAATGTGTAAAATTAACGGCATCTTGATATGTTCTTGTATACATGTGAACTGTTATTTTGAATGTTTAGAAATACCGTGATATGGTAAAAGTGAAAGTAATGTTAAAATTTTTGTTATTCGTGTGACTGTAAAAAGACTAAAGCATGGCGAATATGGTTGAATGATGTAGTTAGGCTCTCTGACGCTACACTTTAGAGTTAGCCACTTTCAGAATAGTACCTCAGGGTCTAGAGTTGAAATTAGGGTGTGTTAAGAGGTCTCGTATGTTGAATTTTAACACGTTAGTGTTTTGATTGTAGGAGGAAGTGTTGAACACATAGACAGAAACACATTCGTGTTTGGTGTTTTTACAACACATGTCAGAGAGCACGGGGAGAGATAATTAAAATAGTCATGAATGAAATAAGAATGTTAAGAAAATTATATTCTATATGTTATTTACAATGTCATTCTGTAACATTTCATTAAACTAGTTTTCCTTCCAGATCTCTGGAAGGAACCAGAATTGAATAAAGCTCCTGTTTTGATGCAGTACAGATGAAAAAGAAAAAAGATTGTTGTATATTCCGGGAGCTGCTATTGTAACAAATTTCTTTCTTTTAAAATTTTCTAGTTTCTAGCTAAGTTACGATTGTAAAAGTTTGGCCTCGCGTTAGTTTCTAGAGCTAAAAGTTTTCAACAAGGTCGTTTTAGACCTCAGTTTCAAACTAATTAACTCTGGCGGGAAGTATGTAAGGATCTTAAGTTTTACTAACGTTTATTTTATTTTAAATCTTTACTATCACTTCTTATTTTCTACTTCCGGCCAGAATTATAAGCGTGAAGGAGTTTATGCAAAGTTGTCTGGCGAACGCCAAGTATTTAAGTGTGGCCTTTTTGCCAAGCAAAAGAGAGGAAGCCGTGAGTTCGAAGCAGGCCGCTTACCTTAGAAGTTACGCAGTTGCTACTTTGCCTTCCAGGCCAGAGGTTTTAATCCTCTTGATAAATTAAACGTATTGTAGTGTTCACAGTCTCTGTGCTACATACGCTTTCTGTTATTATAAGGCCAATCTTATTCTAAAGTTAAATTAGAGTTTAGTTTTATTTTGATATCTTTTAAGTTAGACCCCGAGTGGAGGGTCATTGTATTCCGAAGTACGGAAGTCATTGTATATAAAGAAAAAAATAAAGGGTTTTTGTATACCCTTCGTCTGTATCCTGTCTACTTACTACAATTAGTGAACATAGCTTTAGTAAGCTCTCTGTTCTAGTCAGGTCATTGTATGTTTCCGAAGAAGGTTAGAAGAAACATTGAACCTGATAAGCTCATCATTAGAAAGACTAGCCGCTGCTTCTTGAATTATTTCTTCGACATCTTCCACATTTACCCCTTCAAAATATGTCTGTACAATACCGCACCAAGCAAGAAATACAAGTACACTCTTTCGGATATATATTTGAAACCTATCGCTGCATAATATTTCGGGGAATCCCCGTATGCTGCGAGCGATTTCGTGGAATCCCCGGGTTGAAATAAAAGAGCGCTAAACCGAAACAGCGCTAAACGAAACAGCGTTAAGCGGGGTCTTACTGTATGTTGTTTTCACATACTTAGTACTCTGAAGTGTTGTGGAAAAAGAAAATATATACATTTATATGTATATTTACGACGTAATTACAAAATATTTACATCCGAACGCGTCAAATCCCATAGAACTCAATGGTAAATGACCCAATGCTTTTGTCACCACGTACGGATCGCCGGTGCTTCAGAGCAGGGTACGGGAGAAACTTGTTTAGGGCGACTCCATCTTACTTCCTACCTCCATGGTGCAGGTCGGTTCTGCGCCGCACTTCTCTAAGCAGTGTATTTTCAGAATAAAATCGCTATGTAATTATTGAAACACTGTTTTAAACTGTTTAGTCAGTTTCTCTTTGATGACACTAAGATACGGTAGAATGTGTATACACTTATCACAGTATATATAGTTCCCCGATTTCTTAGTATCACACCAATAGAAACAAGCTACAAATTATCAATATTTTAATAACAAATATAACTAAAATCGAAAAATATTAGAATAAAAAGTAATTTATTCCGAAAAGTTTCCTGAAACATTTAACAATGAATTGGTGGAGGTCATTAAGTAACGAGGCAACGTCAGCGCGCAGCCATATCTCTCAGTAAAGGAGAATAACACGAGTAAGGTCAAGAGCGGTCCGGACGGAGAGATTGAGAATTTTCTTGTGATTACATTAAATGCTTGCTGTGACGTGTATGTGACATCTATGCGACATTCACATGCACTGTGACAAATCTGTGACGATGTAGTGTGGCTACAAATGTAATGTGAAAAAAAAAATGTAACATTGAGACGTCACTGCAACGCCACAGCAATTAAGTGTGGTGTATGGGCCGTTACTTGGCAACGAAACTCGGTTTCGACGTCTTATGATTTAAAACGAAGCTTTAAGCAACACTCTTTTGATTTTTTTTTGTCCCGTTAATTTAATTTAATTCAGATGAAATGCCAAGTAACAAAGTTTTAAAATTAATTACGATACTTTTAGCTTTTTATTAACTAAACCTTTCAAGTCAAAATTAATTTGGGTATTGCCTGAAAGCTAAACCTTGAACCATTTGTCATCAATAGCATATCAAAAGGAAAGACCAGTTTTGTTAGCTCTTGTTGATTTTCAGAATTTTAAGTCAAAATAGGAGTTGTTATTAACAAAACATACGAATGATACTTACCTCTTATACAAGTAAATTATTTTAAAAACACCTTCGCCGAAGATAGAGGAATTTTGTTTGCAGAAATAGCCTTGTGAGAATTCATTCTGTTTTCTTACTTATAAAGTATTATTAATCTTAATTTTTAATAAATTTTGCAGTTTTATAGCACTGGTGTGTGAACATGTTGAAGTTTAAGCGTTATGTTTTTTATATGTCAAAACCGGTTTCTGAGCTGGCTTGTTATATAGTCAAGGAAGCACTTTTCTTTTAAAAATACAATAGATTATTTGCAAAATCTCTTCCTTTTCGAAAAACTAAAGTTGTAAACCTGGATTTTCTCACTGCGATTACAGCGTCATCATCAGTTATCAAAACAATATAATTAGTCAGAACAGGTGATATATATATATATATATACATTTTTTTTTTAAAATTTTTAGAGTCACCTCACTTCCTGAAAAGAGATTTAGTTCTTAATGTAGTCTTTTGGCGTACAATGCACTACGTTCACCGTTCACCGTAAAATACACCATAATTTAATTCTACAGAACGGATTAAAAATGTGGTTTGGATAAATGATCTAAAAATTACTGCTTTCGGACTCACTGACTTAGTGTTGTTTCTCTCCACTATTTCGATTCAGATGAAGATTTGGACATAAAGTCTGGTTTCAATTTAGTTATGGAGACAAGTGCAGAATTTTACGAAATGCCATAAATTCTTGACAATTACAAAGTTGGTAGTGCCTATGCACCTTGTAGTAGTGCAACGAGAACATGTTTTAGTGCTTATGCTCAAACTGGACGAAAATAAAAATATGACGTTATAGAGACATTAGATTATTTCGAAGCAGGAGAGATGATAAATGAGCAATGCCCTCGCCGGGACTTGAACCTCAGATCTCTCGAATACGCGCCGAGCGTGCTTACCACTACTCCACGAAGGTATGTTAAGAAGGCGAGAGAAATACCTTATAGGGTAAAATCTCGGGCTTCAAGAAAAATATTATCATTACCATTCTGTGAAATATGACACAATAGCTGAATGTGAGCCGCTTATCCTGCTAGCTAACACAGCTTTACACCTGAAGTGTCTAGAGATGAATAAGAATCTGAAAATGCCTACTTCGATATATATGAAAATGCAGTTATGAATACCTGGACTAGGAAATTAAATTCCTTGAATTCAGCGTTCCAGGCTGAATTGGTGGCTCTGCGGGTCACAATTAGATATACGAAGATAGATGGGCATAATTACAACAGATATAGTAATTCAATGTCAAGTCCTTACTCTGTACAAAGCCACAGACACACAAATCTCTTTGCGAGGAACATTTAATTTCTTTTATTATGGTACAAATTACCAAATGACTAAGATTGCATTGGGTTCTCGCTCAACCCGCATGTTACTTCCAGGTTCGAACGTGAAGTTAATCACAAAGAAATTAACGCTTACTGAAGGGCAGCGCAATATGGAAACAGTAACCATTGGCTGAAGAGATGTACAACTTCTTTCTGACAGTATACACCGCTTTAGTGGCTGGCATACCCTCATTCACGCAATATTTAACGGATTATGGGTCATATATGAACTTCATCTACAATTGCTGTGTTGTAAGGTTATGCGTAAGTTATTTTCACCATTTTGGTTTTAAAGACAATGACTAGTGTCAATGTAGCGAGGTAGAAGATCCCAATCATCATATTTTCAACTGCAAGAAACTACAATACGCTATCTTAAATAATTCTCGTCTGTTAATTGGCAAGCACGGGCTCAAAACACGCGTAGAAGCAACTATGCGCTCAATAGAATGGTGCAATAAAATAGAATAATCCAATCAAATGGTATTAACTTTATCGAAGAAGACTAGAATGAACAGCCTGTTGTTACAAGTGAAAACATAATATTCCGCCTGCCACATTGTACCTTGCAAGCTACAAGAACTGTAATATTCTCAGTACGCCAACAACATTTAATTGAATATAATACTGTATTATAGTAAATATAAAGAATGTAACTGCGTGTGACACTCATTTATAATTACATGTAAATGTAACATTTTATGAAATATTTTGCAAAGTATATTGTAATGAATATAAATACGTGTAGTATTGTTAGTAATCTGTATCTATGTATATCCAATGTGTTAACAGTATAATATTGCATGTGATATTTATAGTTATGTGTTTAACATGTCCTGTAGTTTAAGAATTAGATAACTGTATGTAATATTTACATAATATTTTATGTCACACAGGGTCTGTCCAGAAAGTAATGACTGAATCTTTCGCTCAAAAGAGAAGGCCAAAGGGCAGCGCCGGATCTTTGATTTTTCTGATGTGGGGCAAAAGCTAAAACTGCCGCCCTCACCCATCATCCTTTAAGTTTCTCTAACAAGTTTTAATTTGTATAATAAATACAGAAATAGGTTGTGTTTGAGATAAAAACTTAAGCTTCAATCCTAATCCTAATTCTAATCCTGAGTGCTTCTAACCCTCCAGTCTTCGAAACCATTCGTTTTCCCGCTCTGGGGAAAACGGGCATCTCCTAAGCTTCTCACTATTCCATGTTATTGCATACTGGTTAAATTAGGTTAGGTTAGATTATATGAATCTGGCAAAGAGAAGGGGGCTATCTGCTTAGAGGAGAAGTGCTTTTGTGGAGGAAGTTTTTAAAGGAAACTGGCTTGTATTCACATGAGGAAATCCACGAAAACAAACCAGCTCGTTCTCCTGAGTTTGAACCCAAGCAAGGTCGAACTACCAGTATACAGCGGTCTTAATTACTCGACCACTGCTGAGGACATTTATCTGATTATTTACTATGTGTTTCGCCATTAAGCACTGCATGGAATAGGAGGAATGTGCCGGGGAAAAAATTTGTAAGGGAAACTAGCTACTAGCTCGTATATATGTTTCACACGGGGAAAATCACGGAAATTCTCCTACAGTCAGCACATTCACATATACTTGGCCCTTGTACCAAACTACTAGTGGTCAGCGGCTTTTATTGCTCAGCCACTAATGGGGGCCATTGCATACAAAATATGGGCTATTGCGAAAAGAAAATATTATGAAAAGATTATAAAGAATCACTGAGAGCATTCGTAATTCCTGTCTTGTTTATCACACTTCCTATTTCATACGTAATTTTAAGTGCTTACCTTAGCGCTATTAAAATATCACGGAATTAGTAACGGAAATTAAAATTTTACTCTGTAAGCCGTTTGTTCTGCAAAATTTGCTGAAACTTCTATCTGAACAGGTTGAAGTGTTCGTGATTCGCCCTCAAACAATTCATCAGATTGCTTTATGTGCTTTGGATTTTTTTCTTTGTCAAATTAAACTCAACTGCAATTTTTTCAGCTACTGTTTTAGACTTTTGTCTCCAATATTCCGTAGGATTTTTCTCTCATTTTTTATAATTCCTCAGTTTTGGTCAGTTCTTTCGTTAATTACGCAGAACGCGGAAGAGGAATTCCTTTTGAATTTCTATATTTACTCGATTGAATTCTGGAAAAATATTAGGTCAAATTTTCAGGTTGAGAGTAAATTCAGAATTTTTCACAGCATGTACCAGACGTTCTACCTCGTGCTTTGATACCGCATCAAGAGAAATATGTTTAATTTCTTTTAAATATTTTAATATTTCCGGTAAATTCATTAGAAGGAGTTTCACAGCCACATATTTTGCCGACCACCTTGTCTGGCTGCTTCCTTTTAATTTGTAATTTGCACATTTTTTCATAATATACCATCGAGTAGTGCATCCGACAAAAAAGCAAAGTATTTTCTGAGTAATTCCAAACAGATTAACTGCTTCTGGGCACGAAGAAGCAGAATGCACACCGACAAGATACGAGGAGTGAGCCAAACATGGCACAAATTCCTCCAGCTTACTTATTTCTGTAATCCTAGCTTGTACTGTTTTAGAAATGCCAGTCATATTAGTGTCAACTAAGACACTAAGTTTCTACAGTGCATTGCAGAAATACATTCTCTTATCTTTCCACCAACTTCTATGAAATCAATTAAATTTTCCTTTATCTCACAGACATCACCACACGTTTTTACATATTGAATCACCTGGTTCATTTTTTTTCTGTATGAGAAACATATGGAGTGCAATCGAACATTATTGTGTAGTATTTGGCTTTTTTAATATCGTTTAAAATGCTACTTCAGACTGTTTTGCCTTTAAGTTAATAGCTTCACTTTGAATTATCTTTGATAAATATGACCTTTCCCTTTGTTTGGTGCTTTGACTGGTACTTAAGAGTTGAATTATGTTTGGTAAACGGAGAGATTAAATTCAGAAAATTTCCTTCGCTAGGTCGAGGACACTTTGTGAGCAGGCTACTTGGGATATCATCAGACCCAAGAAAAGAATGACAGTTTGTTGAAGGATACAGTTCTGCATCCATGACTATATAAAATTTCTCTCCATTTTTCTTTCTTTGTGTAAATGAGTCGCTCAGTGTCGTGATCGATGCCTTAACACGATTTCATTTGTTGTACTCGAATTTTCCACTTAATCGTGCACCTCTGTGGATTTCAGACGCTTCGTGCTCAGTTAATCTTGCTAAAACTTTTTTCCAATTAATGAATCCTGTAGTATGGTGTAGCGGCAGCACCATGTTTCTGATAAATCTTGCAGGTTGTACAAAAAAGTGCATTCTTTTTTTTAGAATATGTAAACCAAGAATTTCTAAGCTTTTTATTATTTACTAATGTTCCGTATCACATGTCAAATGTCTGCCATCACGTTGATTGGGACTGAGGTTTAAGTTTTCTGGATGTTTACCGCCTAATAATACTGATTCATTGCTTAAGAAAGATTGTTGGTGATCTTTTATTTTTTATATGACCAGCCAACTGCATGGGTCCTACAAATCAAAAATGTTTAGTTTTTCGTCTTTCTGCTGCCCGCCCCTATCTAAATGAAGAGATCTTTATATCATGGTTTCATGTCCTTTAGCTATTCGTATGATGTCGATGAAGGTGGTTGTTCTTTCAAATGCTGACTTGTAGATTGTTTGGGAATGATATATGCAGTCATGTTTGGTCGTGCAAATTGCAAGAAATATTAATACCCTCTAGAATCTCAACATAATCGAAATTGCGGCAGAGTCTTACGGTTTACTTCTTCCGTAAAGTAGTTTTTTCATCTTAGCTGAAATTTGTTTTCTCCGTTTGGCCTTATCTTTGGCTCGTTTTCTATGCTTCGCTTTTTTCCTCCCTCGGCGCGCAGATGGTTTCTTTTAATTTAAATGAAATTCACTATGAATTGCCTTAATAAGAATAACTAATAATTTACGTAATTACACTGAACAGTCCTAAATAAACGGCCGCGTCTCGCTAAATATAGTGCAGGCTATTAAAAGCAAGCATATCTAAAAAACAGATGGGGGGAAACGAAAAAAAGGGACAGGAGAGGCCTGAAAACTTTAAAAAAAAATCTAGCTTTAAAATCCAAAATACGCTCCACTGTTCCGAGTTAAACCAAAGGTGAGCATAAGTTGCCGACTGGCTGCAAAAAATCTAAATGCCTTGCTTCATCTTCAAGACATAATGATGGTGTCTTGTATATACTCGACGAATATTTATTTGAATTATTTCATTTGTCTAGAATAGCCCAAGGTTAATTTTTTGGGGTTACCTTTTAGAAAATAGTTACAATGCTTCCCCATTTCCCAGCAGACGTTGCTTTGGAAACCAGACGACTTCTTTAATAAGCTATCGTTCTGTTTCTCATTTAAATACACCCCGCCCAGACAGGAAACGATAGAGAGACTTCAGACGTTACTGATAGTGTCAGTCTGATTCTATCAGTGACGCCTGGAGTACCTCTATTTGCGTCTTTCTAATCTTATATTTATAGTTGTAATCGGCTGCACTTAACTTTATTTTAACTCATGTTCCTTTAAAAGGTTCTTAGTATTTAATTATAAATCTTTTTAAAAAAGGTTTTTAAACTTGGCCTTAAAACATTGTGCTAAAATTAGAGAGCTGTTTTAGCGAACAACATACCAAATATGATCCAGCGTTATATTTGAATTTGCCGCCCACAAGAGTTGCCGCCTGCCCTCCGCTAGATATGGGACTCATTTGCTGGCGGTACGGTGGTGAGGGCTGTCAGCTACAGGGTCCAGCAGAAGTCAGTTGGCCTTGAGCCTTTGCAGTGCACGAATCGCTCGTGAAGCAGACACACGTTTGAAAATGGCGTTAGGTTTAAAGAATGCAACGGAATGTCAAGCAGCGATACGCCATAAAGTTTGTTTTGAGTAAAACTAAACTCGGCTGTTGAGATGCTTGCCATGTTACAAGAAGCCCAAGGGAAGTATTCTTTGTCAAAGATTTAAATGTTTAGGCAATACAAAGCCTAAAAAGACGGAAGACAGGATGTTAATGAAGAATAACGCTAATAATAATCATGATGAAGAATAACGAATAACGCGGGCGTCCAACAAGTTTTTGAATTTCAAACAATGTGCCTAAAATTAAAGCGCTTTTGGATTCTGATCGACAGATGAGCATTAGAATTACTGCGGAGATGTTGAGACTTACAAAATCGATTGTGCATCAAATCACCTGGGAAAAACTTCAAATGCAAAAAAAATGTGCCAAGCTCTTTCCAAGGATTTTGACCAATGGACAGAAAGAAAGAAAATCGTGAGTCGATTTCGCGTGAATTGCTGGAGTGTTTAAGGAGTGACCCTAATATTTTTGCAGCGAGTGATTACCAGTGATGATACATGGTTTTTCAGTATGATCACGAAACAGAGACAGGGTGCAGAGTGGTGGCATACACCCCGCTCTCTTTGTCAAAAAAGGCTCGATTTAGCATATCAAATATTGCAGTTGAGCACATCATTCAGCATATTCATGCTCATTGCATTCTTTGACGCCAAGGGAATGCGTATGAATACGCATGAACACCAAGTGAATGAGCACTCTTTGAGCATAGTGCACAAAGAGTTTGTGCCAACCGGACAGACAGTTAATGCAGATTTTTATAAGGAAGTGCTTCAAAGGTTTGCGATCGAATCGCGCACGTCCACCCGCATCTCACAAAGAGTTCGATTCTGCACGAAGGTAATGCACCGAGCCACACATCCTTCGAAGTGACTCAATTACTGGCAAAATACAACGTTGCAACGCTGCCCCAACCACCGTGCCACCGGACATTTTTCTTATTTTCTTGGTTAAAATCCAGCTTTAAAGGTCATCGTTTTGATAATCTGTAGAACTTGCAGAAAAAATTAACGCGCGTTCTGAAGAGCATTCCAGTTGAAGATTTCCAGACAGACATCAATGGGTGGCAGATTCATTGGCAAGGGTGTATTGATGCAGGAGGAGGCTATTTTGAAGAAAATCAAGTGTCTGTTACATTATCTTCAAATAAACGAATTTTATGGAATCAGTCTCATTACTTTCTGGACAGACTCTGTATTTAAAGAAAAATATACCTGTCGTGCAAGGAAACAAATTGTAGTATAAATATCTCATGTAATTAGTAGTTACACGTAATAATTGATGTACACTGCTCAAAAAAAAAAAAAAAAAAAAAAAAAAAAAAAAAAAAAAAGGGACAGTCCTATATCTCTCGATCTACTGGGCCGATTGACAAAATTCAAATTGCGTTCTTCATGTCTCGAAAGCGCGACTTAGGATATATATTAGATTTATATATAGCACTATTCTAACATAGGTATTTTGACACAAAATCGGACTTTTTCTGAAATAACATACCAATCTTTTTACATATTTCGATTCTACGACTCAAATTACGCCTAAATATGAAATTTTGTAAAATTTGGAGCGAAATTTACGGAGAAATTCACAAATTTATGTTGGCAATTTTTTGTCAGTTTGCGCCAAGAATACTTCACTTGGCGAACTTCTTAATATATAGCAACCTAGTTTCCTTAGGAAAAAAAGTCACCATCGTTCCTTTTTTCCAAATAATATTCTTTATATTATATTTTTAATTATAACTTATTATTTTAAGTAATTTTTTCTTTTTCGAATTTCATTTTAATTGTTTAAGTTGCACGTTTTTTTTTCTTTTTTTTTTTTTTTTTTTTCTTTTTTTTTTTTTTTTTTTTTTTTCGAATAACTGTTTTAAAATTTTCTATTTACCTATTCGCGAACTGCGTAAATAAAGGTGCAGCGTTTTTTTTTTTTTTTTTTTTCCAAATAGTTTTCTTTATATATATTTTTCGTCATAGCTATTATTTTAGGTCATTTTTAAATTTTTATACTTATTATTTTAATTGTTTGTGTTGCATTGTCTCTTCAGATAATTGTTTTAAAATTTTCTATTTATTCCTTCGAACTGTGCATTTTAAATATATTTATTAATATCAATTTTCCAGAATTTGATTTTATTTATTTGAACTGCGTTTTTTTCGGAAGAATACTTTGTAACCCAGACTACGATGCGTTTGAAAACTGCATACTATATTAAAAGAGAAAATACAGTAAAGCACAGTTTTACACGCCTTTCAATGTTCCGTTCAGAAAAAATATATATAAATAAGAGAGATGTATAACCGATATTTTAACTTAGGATGACTTGCATACACTGCTTTAAACAGTTTTATCATTGTGCCCATTGCTTTACACTATTTTATCCTACATTTGGTTTCTTAAAATGTTATTCATATTTTAATCAAATATTTTATTTTTGAAATCGCAAGAACCAAATATCATAAGATTGAAAAGTTTTAAATTTAAAAAAATACGAATACTAAATTTTACGAAAAAATTTATTTTTCTTCTCTGTTTCTTTAAGCATTCTGAAAGTATATTGAAAAGTATCCAACTTTTCGAAACATTTTGTATTTCTGACAATCATTTTAAATAAAGTTATCGTCTTCCATTTCATAAAGGCCCACAAACGGCCAAGCGGTAAAGTTGCTGAACACTGGTAGTTCACTCCGGGGTTCGAACCCCGGTAAACGGGCTGGTTGCATGGGCGTTTTCGTGGATTTTTTCATGTGTACCGCGTATGACAGCTGGTTTCCCTTAGAAAGTTCTTCACGAAGTATTTCGTCAGAGCCTTTATCAGTCTTTAGAGGCTAAACATTTTGAAGCTATGAGATGAAAGGAAAGACTGGTTTCATCAAAAGGTTTTGGTTTATTTTATTATGACAAAGCACACTACGGCTATCTGCCTAAGGGGAAGGATGCCTTCCTGGAGGACTTTCTAAGGGAAACTGGCTCGCATACACGTTACACATGGGGAAAACCACGAAAACGGCCATGCAGCCAGCCCGTTCGCGGGATTCGAACCTCGGACCGAACTACCAGTGTTCAGCGACTTTACCGCTCGACCGCTGTTTCATCAGGAAGGGAAAAAAAACATCTTTAAGTGACATTCACATACATCACTGGATAAACTCCTGAATCTTCAAATAATTCGACTGAGGAAATCATGGGATTCACCATTTATGATACGATATGATGTTCTATAACGTAATTTACACAACCATGTAGTTTAAAACCAGTCGCTCTTCACTTTAATCTGCAATGATATCGTTTTGTCTTTTCTGTTAACACAAGCTCAATTGATGGTATTTGCTGGTGTACACGTCCAACTGTTTTCTCTTTGAACACCTAAATTCTTTGAAGTATCCTGATAGTATATTCGAAAGCGTCCAACTTTTTGAACATCTTGGTACGTCTGACAGCCAAATTTCCCTGCAAATTTTTGCTTACTTTTCTCCCTAATTTTCTTCTTTCCTTCTACAGTTATTTTCAGTGCTCACACAAGAAAATTAAGATTTTTCGACTGCTAGACTTCCATACATTTTGCATTCTTGTCAATTTTTTAAAACATCAATTATATGAATTGCGTTTCAGCTAAAGACAGCTTTTCATTTTCTAGTAATTTTAGCTATAAATAAAGTTTAAAGCGAAGTCCAAAGGATAAATATTTTAATTAAAAGATTTTTGCTAAATGACAAAGAAATAAAACAGTCCAGCAGGGTTTATTCTGTACCACAGAGTAACCCGATTCTTATACCGGCTGAAACAATCTAAATCATATTAAAGATCATGTTTTTTTATACAATCTATAACGCGAGAGAGAAATTAGCTTCTTAAAACATGCTTTCTAAGAGAATTAATATAAAAATTTATATTTATATATATATTTTTTAAAGTTGGGACTTGAACCAAACTGTCAGACTTTTAAAGCTTATTTTACATGGTGGTTATTATTAAAGTTCCACTTTGAAATGGTCATAAAAGGAAAACTACCGGACCAAATGTTATGAAACTTGGGAATCGTGTAAAGGAGGTTATGGGAATTTATTTTCGGCGGGAAAAAAAAAAAAAAAAAAAAAAAGAGTTCAAAAACTCAACATCAGGGGAAAATGGCGCTGTATACAATATTGTTAAATGAAATAAGACACGAAAACATCTGTTTAAAATGTGTTTAATATTTTCCGAAATGTGTTACAAAGCATGTTCAATGTAGCGTCCAGCATTTTCCGAAAGCAAGTTAAATCATGTTACTGCATTCTCAACAGCAGCTCTTAGCATATCAGGTTTGGTTTTGGTTTGGTTTATTAGATTACGGCAAAGCACTCGAGGGCTATCTGCCCTAAGGGAGGGATGCCTTCGTGGAGGCCTTTTTAAGGGAAACTGGCTCGTATACATGTTACACATAGCATATCAGGAGGAATGTTATCAGTGTATCACATTTTTCATTTCTGCCAAATTGTTTAGATTATCACCATAAACAGTGCTTTTGAGATAACCTCATAGACAAAAGTCACAGAGGTTGAGGTCTGGTGGGAAGAGGGGAAGTGTTGGCCTATAAGACGTTCATTCGTGAAATGTTGCCTAAGTAACTATGCGACACTAGGTGGTGCCCAGCCCTGCATAAAAATCGTAGTATCTAAAATGCCACGTTACTGCAGTTCATGTATCACGAAACATTTTAATATTGGCTCTAAGTGAGCTGCAATCGCAGTGGTCCAGCTGTCGACTGCTCTTCAGAAAAAAATGGTTCAGTTATAAAACTAGCTGTCATTCAGCAGTAAACGGTGTGAAATGACTGTTATGCAATCGAATGCAGTAGGAGAATGCAATGGAACTAGATAGATAACATGAGCGATTTCTTTGGCCCAAATCGATTAAAAGCGTTTTGAATCAGTATCTTCATGTTTTATTGCCGAATTCAGGCTTAAAAAATTACAAATTAGCGATCTGTAAGAAAACTATTTCCAGATTGTACGCACTTGTGAGAGTGATTTGCGATCTCACATTTTCTAATCGCTAATTCGTGGTTTTCACGGACGAAATTCTCACTTACAGGGATGGCGCACTCGACATTTATCGAATTTAACGTCTTTAAATGGTAATTTGCCTACTTCAAAGTTTCTTAAGGGTATACAACATATTAAACCCGTTTAACAAAAGGTTAAGTTAGATTCCGACCCATATTTCGTTTAACAATATTGCATACAGCGCCATTTCCCGCCCTGGTGGTGAGGTTTCGAACTTCCTTTTTTTCGCGGAAAATAAATTCCCATGACCTCCTTTACACGACAAGTTTGATAACATTTGATCCAGTAGTTTTCCTTTTATGACCGTTTCAATGTGGAACTTTAATTATAACCACTCCGTATATTATTAAATTTTAATTTGAAGCTATGCGTTATATGTATACCAAGCGTAAAATTTTCGCTTTTATGGAAAAATAAAAAATCGAAGCAAATATACTTAGTATAATGGACCAAAACTGAAAACATTTCCCCTCCCTCCGAAAATAAAATATTGAAATTTCGAACTTGAATTTACTGGGTTATCGAATTATTTAATTTGACTTATCTTCTAAGTCCTAGTTCCGACAACAATTCCGTCAAAAATTCCGAATTACTTAAGCTAAAGTAAAAGATTTAGTATATATTCACTGTATGTTAATAAAGTAATCAGAGTGTAATAAAAATAGATTATAGAATTTACGCTGATGTAACTTTTTATCTGACTGCACAACATGTAATGGAAGAGAAGGTTTGTAGAGATCTGTTTTTGACATGCCTCTAAAAGTAGATGTCATATTAATTTTGTCTCTTCAATGTCAAAAAACTTTCCTTTGAGAGGCAACTTTAGTTTTTGAGAAAGAAAAAAAATCACAAGAAGACAAATTTGAAGAACATGCAGGACGATTGAATATACATACTTATTTTCCGAACACAAGCGATTCTCCGACTGGTTATTGAATAATGAAAAGATGCATTGTCATCCAATACAAAACATTTGGAATACGTTTTCTGGCTGAATAACGTAAGATTAAAAGTCATCTGCCTTATTCACATCCATTTACAAGTCAACTACTCGAGCAATTGCAGAATCGTTTTGATCCTGAGCTTGTAAGACAAACCTAATATCACTGGATTTAATCACTTCTTTAATCTTCCGAGAACGTTCCTTCTTTAGCTCATATTCCAAGAATATTAAGTGAATACAATTATTGCCAAAGAAATTGAATATTCATTTGCACTACGGCTTGGTAGTTTACTAACGAGTTAACTTAAATTCTGCTTTTTGTGTCAAAGAATACAACAATATTTTAAATATTTACAAATAAAATATTAAATTGGAGATTTAATTGGAGCCTCATCAGTTGCCTAGCATTTGAAAAAGAAAAGATTGATAAATACTAATTGTTTGCTGCTCAGTCTAACCCAGGCTGCATGGTTGGTTTTCGTAGTTTTTTAGGTTCTCTTTACAAAGATTCTCTATGAAAGCATCTTAATCAAATAGCTCCCATGTTCTTTCTATGTTCAAATAACCAACTAACCTAGTTCAAGCGCGATTTCCAAGTGAAGTTACTAGTAAAATCCGAATACTCATTAAAAATCATGTAGCTAGCCAATCGGGAGTAACATGAAAGATACGGAACCAATAATTGAAATGTTGTTACGGTACGCTGTTTCTTAACTTAGATGGTCATTCCTTAATTAAATAGCCCACCAACGGCCGAGCGGTAAAGCTGAGCTGAACACTGGTAGTTCAGTTCGAGTTTCGAATCCCGCGAACGGGCTGGCCGCATGGGCGGTTTCGTGGTTTTCCCCATATGTAACGTGTATACGAGCCAGTTTCCCTTAGAAAGTCCTCCACGAAGGCATCCCTCCCTTTAGGCAGATAGCCCTCGTGTGCTTTGTCATAATTAAATAATCCAATCCAATCCTTAATTAAATATAATTGATTTGTAAATTCTACTAGAACTGACGGTAAGAATTGAAATGGAAATAAGTAATATGGTGTGCAATCTTGATTAATATAAAATTAAAAATATTTGCATAGAAAAATGTTTGCATTCAGACAGAAAGTTTTTTGAAATATTTGCAATTACTTTATAAGAAGGATTTATTAATAACCGTAATAATTACTTATTATATTACTGATGATTAGGATTCAGTTCTTGACAATTACATTCTAAATTAGAATTTTAAGGGTATAATGAAAATACGCTACGCACAAAAATACATTTTAGGAAAAAAATGAGTTGATTTTTTATATTTTAAAACTTCTTAAATTCATTTAGTAAACATCGTATCCTCGTTGTTTATTGAATCCAGAATGTTGGTGTCGTTTATATAATTATTCTTACTTGTCCACAGAATCTGCTGACATATCCAGCCATTAAGTAGCTGCAGATCATTTCTACATAACCATTGAACTTCCATTAATTCAGTCTCTAGAGGGTTGTATGTTTATATCATAATTTGACTTTTATAAAAAATGATTATTCTAAATATTATGTTTCTATAAAAAATTATTGTGCTTTAAAAATATGTATAATAGTATCAGCCGCTCTTTCAGCCACTTCAAAAGCAACAGTTTGTTTAGAAATAAATTATGCAGTTAATGTCATAAAATTAAAATAAATATCAAACGAAAATTCTCAGTTTTAGACAATTCGATTTAAACAAAGTAAAGTAGCAGACGGTAAAACACCGAAGGTAAAAATTTACTCTTACAAAAACTTTCTCTTAATTTTTTTAAAAAAAGAAAAGATACGAGAGAAATTTAAAAAAAAAATAGTTAAAAATTTGAATAATATCATCTATAATTTAAAAAAATAGCCTTTCATATAGTATTAATAAATATTTATTACGCATCATTGAGGGAAAAAATGTCATATAATTAATTCTCCGTAAAATTTTACTTGAAGTTTACGGTTAAAAATAGCTGTGGCAATTCAGTGTAACAAAAATCCATAGACCACATTTGGCGTTATTATCGCTCAAAAAAAAGGTGCCAAATTTCAAAACGCGAAATTATGTAAATTCGTGTATATCTTAGAAAATTTTGAATAAAAAAGTCTAATTTTTTGCAGATATGCTTAAAAATACACCTACTTTAAGATGATGGTAAAAATTTTATAGGTTATAATTCAAAATTTTTTTCGAAAAATCTATAGAAATTATTTAAAAATAGAAATTTAAAAAATAAAACGCAAAAAATATGTAAATTTTATTTGGAATGAACCAAAATTTCGAAATGTGAGAGGAAAAAATCAAAAAAGTTTAATAAAAAAGAGATATTAATAAATATTTGCCAAATTCAATTAACATTGAGGAGCTAAAATTTTGAGAGCTAATATTTTAAAAACTATTCGTACGATTTTTACAAAACTTTGTATTCTGGCATAATTTGAGTCGTAGAATCGAAATATGTAAAAAACATTGATATGTTATTTCAGAAAAAGTCCGATTTTGTGTCAAAATACCTATGTTAGAATAGTACTATATATAAATCTAATATATATCCTAAGTCGCGCTTTCGAGACATGAAAAACGTAGTTTGAATTTTGTCAATCGGCCCAGTAGAACGAGAGATATAGCACTGTCCCATTTTTTTTTTTTTTTTGAGCAGTGTACATAGCTTTCCGATGTAAAATGTTAAAAGTGCTTGGAAATAACAAGTAATGCGCACTCTGTTCCCGGCACCCGTAAAAATTCATACAGCTATTGAATACTGAGTATTGCATTCAAGGAAGATCCTTTATATGTGCGACTTTTCTCTTTTCCTCATCCGGAGGAGGGGAAAAAAACTCCTCATTGTGCTTCACAATAGCATTACGCGTATCTTCCTCAGCTCTGAAAAAGTATGCAAAGACATGGCTGTTTCTCAACACTGTCGTTTAGTGACAATGTAATTATTTGTCGAGATTGATCTATTCAGGCTGAAATTAATTCTCTCCCCAATTGAGCAGCTGTTCAGTTTCCCAAAAATGTGAAAAAAGCAGTATAATAAGTAAAATATTAAAATAGCTTAATTTTTTGTATTAGTCAATTCATAAGTTTCAAAAGCAAAACACTTTGTGTTAAATCTGATATTAATTCATTTTCCCACGGGTGAAGTCAGCTTCAGCATTTTATGTATTTCAAGAAAGGACTACGGATTCAAGTTTTGCGCATATGAGGGTTTTTTGCTTCTAAAAAAGATTTTTCTCCCAGTACTTAAGGATTTATGTCAAAAATATGCAACAAAATTAAATCTTAAACTCTGGTAAATTAGAATTTTCTGAGAGGCTTTTAAAGATGTACATGGTTTGAGCAGTTTTTAAAAATAAATTGTAGCTTCAGACTAGCTATATTATGGCGAAAAATATTTTTACTACTTTCCCTGAATTAGATTTATATTTTTTAATTTAAAAAATATTGATAGGCCTACTAACAAAACATTTACATTTGGAATAAATATAGAGTGGCTTCATTAATTTAGATGAATAGTTTAGATTTAGATAAACTAGATTTAGGCAAATTTCATATAAATGATTTGTAATGTCGTGAACAGAGAAATGCGTTTTGTATTTAATATAATATACGAAACTTCTTCAACGTCTTTCACAAACAGTATTACTACAAACATTACTCAAATTATATTAGCAAACTCCACAAACATTATTCAGATTACGAATGTTAAGAAATTATTATATTTTAAAATTGACAAAACGCATGTTATCTTTCAACTTCCGAGTAATAACACTTCTCACTGCAATTTCTTAGGTAAAACTCGCAACATTCCGGAAGCGACAACTTCAGTGACAAACATTTTCCTTACCAACCTCTCGTTGCATAGGTATAAGAGAAGATAATAACAATCATTAATAGCTATCAGATGGATTTCATTTCGCTTTTATCAGGGATTCTGTGCTCAGATAATGGCAATTGTCGCGTCACTTCTATTCGTCAATAACTGACTGACTCACACGGATGCACCAGCCAATTCCGTTCAGCGATTCAAATAGAACTGGAATTTGAACCACTGCGACAACTCGTAAAATAAATGGTTAGACAAATGAATAACTGATTTCTTTGGAGTGAGAAGTTCTTTTCTATACAAATACACAGTGAAATTATAATGGAAAAGCCAGCTTTCACAGGTATTTATACCGTTATTTCCATAAGAATAGAGATTAATTTGATGCAGCTGTTTCTCTTGTCGTAAAACGAATTTAAACTGCGTAGATGTTTCTGTACTGTTTGATTAGCTGCAAATTTCAGAATTATACATCAACAATATATTTGCAGACGCATGTTACTTTAAAAGATAAAGTTTTTGATATAAACGTTAAGATCATAAGTAAAACATTTTAATTCCTCGATTTCTGTATTTCCTCTCCTGATTTAAGTTCTAAATTCCAGATATGTTTCGTTATATCTCGAAAGTATATGAGATACAGTGTTTGTTTACTTTACATAGCTTTTATATTTGCTTACAACTTTTTTACGCTTTATTTTTAAAGTGATTGTTAGTGTTTTTACAAATAAAGTATTACAGGCTGTTGATCTATATTTTTCATAATATATCATTCAAGATGGTTTCTTGGTTTCATGTTCTTTCATGCACACATCCATGCGACTTTTAAAAGTTAAATGAAATATTACGGTTTTATTAGCATATCTTCTGCAGATGCAATAGAAGATGCCACAGCAATCGTCTTAGAGACACTGATTTTTAACTTAATGCTGGTAATATATTATATATTACCAGCATTAAGTTAAAAATATATTTAGCAGAAGTTTGTCCCAAACATTATTCCAATATTTATTTGCGTTAGGTTTTTTAACTACATAAAATGAAAACCCCCCTAACCTATGATTCCAAATGATTTTGGTCTTCTTTCGGTGGTGTGGTGGTGTATTTAATTATGGCAAAGCACACTAGGGCTATCTGCCTAAGGGGAGGGATGCCTTCGTGGAGGACTTTCTAAGGGAAACAAGCTCGTATACACGTTACACATGGGAAAAACCACAAAAACACCCATACAGCCAGCCCGTTCGCGGGATTCGAACCTCGGTCTTCTTTCGGAGAAGTAGCTTTAGAGAACACGATTATCACTGATGTTCCAACACAGTTACTTAATTGTGGTCTCAGATGTATTCTTCAGTTTTATGGGTAATCGTCTTCGGAAGATGGAAGCAATGACAGTTTCATTACATTTTGTGTTACGTAGCAAGAAAAGAGTCAAATCAACGCAATAAGTGAAATAATTAATGTAGACATTTCATAATTTAAATACGTTAAATGTAATATTGCTTAATTGATTAACATACTATTGTTTAATTGATTAACATACTATTGCTTAACATGATTATAGAAATTTACTTAATTGACAAAAAATAAGGCAAATTAGGCCTTAATTGACAAAAAATATAGATTAAAATTGAATATAACGTAGACCGTAACTGACAAAAAATAGTTACTGGTTGTCCAAAAACGTGTTATGCGAAA
Source organism: Stegodyphus dumicola (assembly GCF_044657685.1). Lineage (NCBI taxonomy): Eukaryota > Metazoa > Arthropoda > Arachnida > Araneae > Eresidae > Stegodyphus > Stegodyphus dumicola. Next base: position 100,917,131 of record NC_140774.1, on the reverse strand, counting down.
GATAATACACCATTTAAAAGGCCTTCTGCTACATAATTTCAAAATAAAAGAAACAGTTTTAGAAAGGTTATGTGCTCTTTGTGATCTCTATCGCTAATTTTTGACAAGCTAAATTGATCACGTTCATTAGATCTAGTTTTAACAGATGTCCGAGATTTATAATCGCATCCTGGAGTTTCGTCGGTCATTGAAAAAGATGGCCGGGATTTTTAAATGGTTTTTGTTTAGTTGAAATGATTGTGATAAAGCTTCGAGGGCTATCTACCTAAGGTTAAGGATGCTTTTGTGGAGGACTTTCTAAGGGAAACTGGCTCGTATACACGTTACGCATGGGGAAAAGCACGAAAACGCCCATGCAGTAAGCCCATCCGCGGGATTTGAACAACGGACCGAAATACCAGTTTTCAGCGACTTTACCGCTCGGGCGCTGATGAGCCTGATTTTTAAATGAGAATGATTGTATATCTAGCTAACAGATTTTGCTGCTATATGCATCAGTTCTAGCATAAAAGATTTTTTCATCTATGACCAACAACATTTGGTCTTTAGAAAGAAGTCGATTGCAGGTTTTACCACTGAAAAATATTCTTGAAAGTGAATTCGAAATATTCATATAGTGATTTATATGAACATACAAAACCCAACATAGAATTTCAAAGGAAAATATCATCTAATGCAAAATGAAAATATTATAAAAAGAAAAATATCCAAGAACATTTTCTTCAGATAAGAAACACTACAAAACATATGCACTCTGCTTTGCAGTATTTCGAATATTTTGTTCTCAGAATTGTATAATATCGAGTTGTATCTCAGAGTTGTACAATATCTTATACTCTTACATACTAACTCCATTTTACTCTTTCATCTGTCATACAACCTTGTATAACGTACATGTGTATCGGCACATGCGTATAACAGCGTTTTAATCAATGAAATTAAATTAATTTTTTATGAAGTCTCCTGCACATGGCCATCCGCAGAAAATTTTCGAAAGTGGAAAGGAGACATGTAATTACATCAATAAATTTTCATTTAATTTCTTTTATTTATTATTTTATAAGTAGATTATAGAGCAATAGTCTCAAACTGGCGGTCCACATAGTTATTTCGCTCGGCCTTACAAATATATTTTCATTATGTATTCTTTTAAATACTCTACTGATAGTTCTAGAGACGTAGCGATACGGACTGAGCTTTAGCGTACGACTGCTGTTGAATGGAAAAGGGATAGAATGAATAAGTCGAGGCTTTGTCACTAAATGCTTGTATGCCACCCTGCGTGCCTGGAGTAAGGTGAGAGAAAGCCCAAGTGGGTAAAATCAGTAAATTTAATTGGCCATCGAACAGCTGGTCATGCTTAAGTATTCTATAGCGATTCTGATTTTTTTCTATAGAGGTGGTATTTCTGATGTATATTTTATCAATCAATAATCATCTTAAATCAATAATTAGAAGGTTAGCTGGTTGCGCAGTTGCAAGCTTCGTATTACTATACAGACAAACTAACGTACGGCTTGCAATCTTGTTTATTTGTACTTTTTATTAGGTCCTATCTTATATCAATACCTATTTTTGGAACAGTGCATACATTCTGAATGTTGCTTTTGAACGAATTAAAAATGTAGCTACTCGAAACTTCATGCAAGCAACAACTGTTAGATTTTAGATACAAAATAAATATAAACTTCCCCTTTATTATACTAATTATGTTTCTTAATAAATATTTAATAAGTGATATTTAAAATATAATTCATTTTATTTTATTTTGTTAAAAAGAATTTTTTTTTTTTAAAGAAAATTTTTCATTAAAAAAAAGTACTTGCATGTTATCCTGGTGACAGTGAAAATATTACTAAGCGGAGCGATGCGTGATGTAAGAACATACTATAACATCTGCTCTTTCCTTTGTAACTCCGGCTGATTTTCGATAAGCCACATTTTGTTTTTATGAATGAGGATATGAATTAAATGTTACTGCTGTTTTTTTTTTTAAATTGAATTTTGGAAAACAAAGATTAAAATTTGAAATTTGTCATCTACAGAATAACAAGCAATGGATAAATTTCAAATTTATGTGATCCTAGCATAAAAGAAAGTGTGTTTATGACATGGTATGGTCAGCAGAATATAGCCGACAAAATACAGCGTGTTTCAAAACGAATATACGTATTACAAAATGTTATTTTGTACAAACTATCAATGAATGCACCTCGGGTCGGCTATTGGCGAAACGAATACATAGTCTAGTTTATATTAATAGCCGTTAGATGCCAGTTGTCTTCTGTTTTGTGTGGTAATCGTCACATGTTTAAAATGGCTACTCGGCAGCAGAAATCATTTTGTGTTCTCGCGTTTGCGCTGTGATTACAGTGCAAAGACATTTCAAGTTAAGGTACCAAAGCGATCCTCCGAATGGGTGGAACATTTGCAAATGGTATCGACAGTTTGTAAATACAGGATGTGTATGTAACGGAAAGAGTCCTGGCCTGCCTCGTGTTCCCGATGAAAATGTTCAAATTCAAACTGCTTTCCAACTGCTTTCCAACGTAGTCTTTCAAAATCAACTCGTCCTGCCAGTCGGGAGTTACAACTGTCTACTACAACAATTTGGCGTGTTTTGAGACGTCGGTTGGTTGTGAAACCGTACAAGTTACGTTTGTTACAGGCTCTGCGTCCTAATGATAAACGCAAACGTGTGGCATTTTGTAACGAAATTTTTGATGCTATTGACAATGATAAAGCTTTCGCACAATGCATCGTGTTCAGTGATGAAGCGACTTTTCATGTTAGTGGTCATGTAAACAAACACAATGTTCGAATTTGGGGCCTACAGAACCCACATGCAGCCACTGAACATATACGAGATTCGTCCAAAATCAATGTGTTTTGTGGGATATCCCGATTATCTGTTTGCGGCCCATTCTTCTTTGATGGAAGCACGGTTAACGGTCAGCAGTATCTCCTCCGAATGTTGCAAAACTGTTTGTTTACGAGTTTTGTAACATTCTGTTTATTTGTCGCTATGTTACAAAACTGGTTGTTTACGAGGCTGCACGAAGACAACTTCATTTTTCAACAAGACGAGGCACCCCCTCATTGGTTTCGCCAATTGCGTGATTACCTGAATGAAACTCTACCGAACCGTTAGATTGGTCGTCAAGGAGCTGGTGACTTAGCATGTCTCAGCTGGTCTCCACGGTCACCGGATTTGACACTCTGTGACTTCTTCCTGTGGGGTTTCATTAAAGACAACGTTTATGTACCGCCACTCCCACAGAACCTGGAAGAGGTGAAGAACCGTACTGCCATAACAATTAGTGACGATGGACATGTTTGCCCGAGTATGGGAGGAATTTGAGTATCGATGTGATATTGTTCGTGTCGCTGATGGAGGACATATTGAACATCTGTAATCTGAACTTGAGAGATTCGTACATATCTGTGTAAAGTTTCATATTCATATGTCATACAGTCTTATAAATATATGCATTCGAAATAAGTATATTCTTTTTGAAACACGCTGTAGTAACCGATTAACAGTATAGTTTAGAACAATTACCTGCGAAAAGTTTGTACTTAGGACGTTCTTATCTTTTGGTAAAGTAGAAATAACAGAATAGTAGAAACCGATGGAATCTTTTTATGAAACGCTCGCAGAAACGAAGCCGGTCGAGTAGTGATTGTTTACTAAACAAAGAGGCATCAGTTCCTCTAGAATTCCGCAAGAAAGATTGCCGCAACTTTAACGGGATCTTCACTCACTTTCATGATTCAATAGGAGACAACTTTCGAGATCAGTAGAATAATATATAAGTAACATTAAAACAGACACACACGGATACAACAGCCTCGTCAGCTATTTTCAGACTGGGCATTCGGTCCGCATACAATTTGTGTTTGAGACAGCTAGAACACAGTATTGCCTCAGTAAAAAAACACACACGCATATTATTATTATATATTATGCATAACAAAACATGTTTTTTATTCTATTCCAGCGGAATAATGTAAGCCATTTCCCACCCTTCCCTCGCGAATTCACATGGTCCAAAATTCTCTTAGTTAAAATGCGGTAATCCTAATTAGACCATGTATACTAATTTTGTAGCAATACTTTAATAAAAAAATTAATCTTGATGAAATGGTTATATTGTAGTAGCAATCGTTAGTAAGAAATGGTCTAAATCTGAATGGTTATGTGGACGGTACCTTCTGTTGCCTTTTGAAACTGTTTGTGGTAGACAATGAAATATCGTTAAGTTTACCATCCACGCTTCCACACTGCTTTGGTCGTATGCACAGGTAGTTGTCTTGGAGAACGCAATATATGTTCATTATTTGTTCTCAGAAATGATAACTTTCACTGTGGTGAGAATTCACTTGCATTTCAATATAGCATACATAAATTTAAAATAGTTAATGGAGTTAGAATATTTTACCAGTAGGCTAAAATGACGCAGGTTTTAACCTCCCTTTTTTTTATCTTTTAAAAGAATGATGCCAATAACTGCATTCTCTGATAAAGCTTGCTTTCCTACTTTCATATTTATATTGTTATATGCGTACGCGTTCGCAATGGATTGAGTGCACACAAAATCAATGATTCCTACGAAAGACCTCTCAACACGGTCTCTATGAGGCTTTCGGATATCGCTGGCGCATTAAATAATCAAACGGCATCACCCTGAATTGCCAAAGTCCTTGTCCGGTAGTAACTGCCATCTTTTCTGCCTCAGCAGGATGTATAGTTACCTGGAAATATTCGTTCTTCAAACCAAGCGTCGGAAACAACTTGCTTCCAGAAATACTTTCCAGAAAGTTTCCACTCCTAGGAAGCGGTTGACCTTTCCTCGTGACATCATTCAACCGGCGATTGTCAACGCAAAATCTAGCTGAACCGTCTTTCTTTCTGATCAGGATGATGGAAGATGCCCAAGGCCTTCTTGAAGGTTTGATAACGTAGCTTTATTGCACGCCCTTTAGAAGTTTTTTATTTCTTCCTGTTTAGTAGTTGGTGGACGTCTTGGATATTGCTTGGCAAATGATCCTCCGTATCAGTTCTATACCAAACTGGTTCCACATACGTCATAAGATGAGCGGCACAAAACATCATGAAATTCTTAAATGACATGTTCTGCAGCATTTCTCTCTTCATCTCTTAGTTGTGTATCTGTAATAACTCCTAACTGACTATGAAGGGCTACTGGTAATGTGAGTCACTGGAGTACATGGTGAAACAACTTCGCTTTTCTTAATGACTTTCACCTTATCACTCACATGAGAAACTCTTACAAGAATGACAGAGCTCGACAGCGAGCTCTGCTTTCGGGCTGTTACAGTTCTTGGGCTATTCCATTATGCTATACCGGGAATTTCTGTGGTATGGACCCAGGTAGTAAAAATTCTGTTCTGTTATAGCTGGTACTGTGATGTGGTCTTGAGCTATTAATTGGTGGACACATTTAACTCTTTCATCTTTAATCCCGAACAGGGTTATGTCCTCAGAGGCACAGTTCGTTTTTTTAAAGTCTAATTAAAAAGTGTATTTACTTAGTCTGTTTAGAAATTCCTGGGGTATTATAAAGTTTCTTCTACGTGACCGTTTTCACCGCAGTTCAAGCACTTTAGATTCGGCTTGTAGACACTCATATTCCGCTCTAAGGCATTGATTTATTTGGTCAAATCAAGCCACCACTTTATCCACTGGCTCCTGGACTTGAGCATCTCTGATTGGGTGGCGGTATCTACGAGTTGCTTGCTGGCCTGCCTCGAATTTCATGACGTATACTATAATACTTTTTAAATTCTTGATATCCGCCATTCACAGGGCTTTCTATATCTCAGGATCCCGGATGCCATCAATGAAGTACTGCTGGGACAGTATTTCCCTTGTTTCTGATGAGCAGCCTGAAGAGGGGGAAAGATGAGACAGCCTTTCAACATCCGTGGGGATTTCCTGGAGAGAACTGAGTCTTGTACACTTGCCAGGAGGTCTTTCCCTTATGCACGGATAGCTTTAAAGAGGATTTTTCTCCTTTTCTTTCTTCAATTTCTCCAACTTTAGTTTTAACAGTACCTAATCTGCCTCCCATAGCATCGAATTTCATTTCCTCTTGACCTACTTCAATCTGTTTGGGAACTGGCTTGACGGCCTCTTCCATCTTTTCTTGGCCCGCTTTCATCTTTTCTTAATGAACATGACGGCCCTATCATCTCTTCTTTAACGGACTAGATGATCCCTTCTAGCTTTTCTTGGAATTCTTTGTTGCTCATCCAACGCTCCTGTCACCAGCATTCAAACCCACTTCTGACACCAAAGTTATTATGTGCTTATAGGGCTCGTAATGGACTGAATTCACACAGAACCGATGGCAGCTCGATGAAATTTATTTTTCCAAAACAAAAACTTTACGGTTCTGAAAATTTTCGCAAAAGTACTCGTACAGCTCTCTCAAAATGACAAAGCACATTGAATAGTTACCAATTCAAATAAGTATTTATTTAATTATTGTTTCAAATTACTAAGAACGTTAAGTACAACGCAATGCAAAGCGTATCTAAAGAGTGAAGTTCGGATGCAGATCTCTGAATTCTCTGAACTAGAAACTGAGAACTGGTGCCCACTCTCGTCTTATATTGTTTTTCCTCCAACTGCCTAGAAATTTCCAGTACCTTCAATTTCTCGAAATTGTTGAAGGCAAACACAGCTACAGTTATAAAGGGCCGGATACAGTTACAGTTATATAATGATAGGACCAATTATAGTTACATAAATGTAGGACCAAAATATCGCGATGATTTCTTTTCAAATTTTGCTACAAAAATTGATTGCTAGAACTCTCGCCAGCATGGTGCTATCTCCCCGGTTAAGCGAGATAGCCATTTACTTCAATGTTAAGTGGACTTGTATCTTTACTTTTTTCGCGAAGCTTCATTCTCTTGAAGTCTTTCATGCTAGATTATACAAGAGATGCTACGTCGCACAACCGGTACAGTGGTTAGCGCCGTTAACTGCCGTACCGAAGGGCCGTGTTCGAACCCCCGAGAAGGCATCGGTGCTTGTAAATGTATAGCGTCGGTGCGGCATGGCGGCACTCTAAGTATGCGGCATGGCGAAAGTCCTCTCGTGTGGTTTGGTCATGGAAGTAGGAAGTAAGATGGAGTGGCCTTAACCGGTTTCCCCCGTACACTGCTTTGAAGCACTGGCGATCCCTTCGTGGTAACCAAAACACTGGGTTATTTACCATTAAGTTCAATGGGTTTTGACACGATCGGATGTAAACATTTTGTAATTGCGTAGTAAATATACACATAAATGCATATATTTTCTTTTTCTACATTATTTCAGAGTCCTAATTATATGAAAAGAATACATTTTTAAACAACATTTCATTCTGAACATAATTAAATGCTATACTTTTCACAGAACACTTTGCTCAAAACGGTTTAATTTGAATGAAATATTTTCACAAGTTTTCGTTACTTACATTAGAAACAAAAATTTAAGGTAATTCGATTTTATTCAGTTAAGGATTCCAAAAATTAAGATCAAAGTTTATTGTATTATTAATATTAAAATTATACATTATTTTGTATTTATAGAGCTTCTTCCTAAAATACTTTCTCAAATCTGACATGACTGTTTTAGCTTCTGAGGCATCTTTTAAATCGAAAAATCTAAGTCAATTTATAATTAATGCTCTATTCTGTCCATTTCAAATTAGAGAGCCTTTTATTTTAATTGCGAAATACGTTAAATAGTACTTCACTTTCTCTGAATATTTCTGAAAGGGAATAAAAAAAGGATTTTTTAGAATATTATTTAAAGCTTGTAACTGAGTTATTATAAAATGTAAGGGGAATAACTCTTTTAATTATACTTATCGGATTTTTTTTTACCCTTAATTTCAACAATGCGTATTCTAAAAATCTTTTTTATTACTTTCTTAAGTACGCATCTCATAGAATTTGCTTTACAATACCTTTTAACAGATTACTTTCCAGTACGAAAACTCTTGCTTAAATAGTTTTATAACGTATTTGTCAACAGGATTTCAATTTATGTTTGCAATGCAATGTTAATGTTATTATATACTTATTTAATATTTATAATTATTATAAATGTAGATATATTTATTAATTAGATTTCTTCACAGTAACTTAAACAGGTGTTTATGAATGAATAAATCTTTCCTTTCAAATACATTTATAAATAATTTAATAAATATTTATGTATTTTGTTAAAGGCAGATACAAGCACATGCATAAATACCCATAAGTATTTCATATTTTTCATTTCCGGCATGTATTCCGGCAAACATTTTAGCGTTTGGAACATAAAATAAAAGTAGCGAATACTCTATCATGGGTATCGAAAGACGTATACAATTTTAAAGGTACCATAAGGTATTTTTCATTTTTTAAGCATAACATTTTTGCTAAAATCTATACTTTTGTAGTTCAACAGCTTAGAATTTTATAAAACAAATTCATAATCAAAATCGCTGTTGCTAGTTATCGAAAACTAACGAAGATGTGTTTTTTTGCGTAAATGTCGCTAAACATTGCTATTATCAATCACATAATGAATGTTTCCTTTATGCGAAAATGTCCAATTTTTCGATTTGTATGGAACTGTCGTGTGTCGAAATACTATCGAAACGCTGTCAAGAGAGCTTCTAAATGTAAACAGAAAACACTCTATCTGGAGACCGAAGCTTCGGAGCATTGCTTCACGCTTAGTGCCGAGTTGGCCACTTCTTTCTTTCTTACCTCTATGTATTTGGTGGAAGGGGAGAGTGGTGAGAGACTATGGGACCCGTCCCCGCTCCATCAAAATTGGGGGCGGAAATGAACTAAATCCCACTGTCACCTGCAAGGTGCTCAAAGCTGTTGCCAATGACAGGCCTATCTTGTGTTCCTTGCCACGAGGAATTTCGTGGGCTTGTGCTGATTTTACTGTCAGACAAGTCAGCATAAGTAACAACAACAACAGAGATGCTACAATTTCACATATATTTCACTAAAATTATTTACATGTATACAAAATTCGTAACAATAGTACATAATGGTGTGGTGTGTGGTGTATTTAATTATGCCAAAGCACACTAGGGCTATCTGCCTAAAGGGAGGGATGCCTTCGTGGAGGACTTTCTAAGGGAAACTGGCTCGTATACACGTTACACATGGGGAAAACCACGAAAACACCCATGCAGCCAGCCCGTTTGTGGGATTCGAACCTCGGACCGAACTACCAGTGTTCAGCGACTTTACCGCTTGGCCGCTGGTGGGCCAATAGTACATGAAATAGGTAACAGAAAGTCTAATTTATCCACGATATATTTTTGCAAAATAATCGTAATTTCTAAAGGACTAAAACATTTTGTTCTAGTTGCCAATTTCAAATGCTCAGAAACGTGTGATATTATTTCTGGAATGCCAGCTTTCTGAACTTCTTCCTTTTCCCTTTTCCTTTTTTTTTTTTCAGAATAACTGAACTAAACATTACATAAACATTAACTATGGTATAAAAGTATCGAATTCCGAATGAGAACGATTCACGCCAGTTATAATGACCCCATGCTATAGAAATGTTGAATGAAAAAGAATTATTTTTAATATCAGTAAGGATGAATTGTGAGTCTTTTCCCCGGAAATTATTCTCCTTTCGATATATATTAGAAAAGGAAAATAAAATTATTGTAGTACTGCCATCCTCTCAAAACATTCTTTCCGTCTGTAAAATTAATAATAATTAATAAATGAATGCATGATTAATGAATTATTAAATTAGTTTAAGATTTCTCAACGTAAAGTTGTAATAGTGTTTCGATATACAAATGTAAAATCAGTTTCATGTTTATTATTTTGCAAAAAAGCCAATTGTAGTGTTTTAGGTTCTTTAGCACTTACTAATATCAAATTATGGAAATTCAGTCCCAGAAATTTTCATATAAGGCATAAGAATAAGTATAATTTGTTAACGCGAAATTTATTTTACACTTAAATACTATTTTTTTTTTTTTTTTTTTTTTTTTTTTTTTTTTTCCTTCTAAATGACTCTTTAAGAACATTTTTAATTAGGGAGGTAACCGACGCCGAGATGCAAACAAGTTGCCCATTTTTGTTTTTAAAGAAAAACAAACTTGCTATTCACTATTATATCAATTATATCTCATACAATTTGTTGTTATCATCTGAAGATAATTCATATCATTATCTATTAACTGGCCTACATTTATTCTGTGCTTAGCTGCATTTGCGAAAAGATTAGAATTCTTTAAATCTTCCATTATCTGCTGCACAAGATTAGTGAAACTGCAAAATGACTGGAATTTGACTGGTTCGTGACTGGAATTGCAAAAAACACCTTCTATTAAAATCGAAAATCACGCTTATAATTAAAATATCTCTTCCAGAATTATAGTCTTTTCAACTGATATCCTGGCAAAAGAAACACAATTTATTGCTTTTAGGATTTTGTTAAATATTATTTAGTCTCTTTTAGACAGGTAGTAAGTAACAAACAACAAAAAGTGAGTTCTTTGATAATTCTAATTTGCAGCTATAAAGCCAATCATCAGGAGTTCGAATCGAAACCATGACTTTTATAAGCTTTTATTTCGTTAGCTTATGGTGTTTATCACACGGGTAAAAGTTTGTAATCGATTTCTAACTTCTTGATAAGCTGTAGAATTAAAATTTTATACACATACTGTTTTTGGGTGACAGTGCAAAATGGTGAAGGAATTTGTTTCAAAATTCGTTTTAGAATTTTTATAATTTATTGCACATATCTTCGTTTTAAAGAATAAACTAAAAATCTCAAAAACTTACTGTTTGCACCATCATACACAAGCGGGAAAAACATTTTAATTAAATTTTTATCAAACTTTTAACGCCATTCCTGATTGTTTTGCAGAAGTTCAGATAATCGCTAGATTTTTTTCCTATTATTTGACTTTTATTATTTTAAAAGTTCAATAATTAAAATTATACGGGTTGCAAAAGTTTGAAAACTTCAGATTATAGGACAAATTCTTCGCCCTCTTTTAAAACAAGAATATTAAAAGATATAAGTTGAGCGATTTTCTACATTAAAAAAAAATATGCCACAATATGAAATAGAAAGGGAAAATATCGCTTCCTCAGTTTTAAGCTAATATCTTTACTTAACTATTTGTCTTTATATTCTTTAAAGGAATTTTAAAACTATAATACCCAAAACTGCATCTCTTGCAAAGATTTCAAATTTTCAGGGAGGATATAAAACAAACTCTTCTGTCTCTTTTAAAATAAGAATCGTTAAAAGTCAGTTAGGCAACTTTCTAGAAATTTTTTTAAACTAACCGCGTTTTTATAAGTTTTTATTTAACTAGGTGGTGTTTGACTATGGTGAAAACTTTGCCATCCTGTTTTGAATTATTCCTTTCAAATTTAGAGCACACCCTTATTGTGAGGTACAATAAAATGGGCTGCAGCGGATTTTTCAAAATTTGATTTCCATTTTTTTAATTTATGATGATTGAACATGATTTTTTGCACTGTTTTATGAACATACTAAAGCTCTCAGAATTCTTAATGTAACTTCTGATTTTTTTTTTTTTTTTTTTTTTTTTTTTTGTCAAAGTCGCATCAGGATTCATTATACCATTTGACATAACAGAATTGTTGAAAGTAAATGAGTGATTATTCATTGTTGAAAAACGGCTTTTCAATTGATAAAATGCAATACAAAGATGAAAATAATATATATATATATAATTTTTAGTATAATTTCGAAGCACAGTCGCGATGGCTGGAACTCTTAACAGCTTTCGATGTCCGTCATGGCTGATGGTTAAGGCACACCGATGATAGGATATTTCTAGATCATAAGCAATTGCAATATTTTTTATATGCACGTTATATCATCTTAGAATAAGAACAAAGGAAGGCATAGCAAAATAGAGATGTTTGCAAGGCGGAAGCTAGGAATGCAACGAAGCAGAATAATGACGTAGTTATTGTGCCAAGAGTACTTATACCAAGTCTGAGGTATATATAGAGCTAATCTCTCATTGAATAGTTTTAGTTGTCCTTTTCCAGTAGCGTTACATAACATGAAAATGTCTCGAATTTGGGAGAACAGATGAATTTAGGGGAAGAGCATCAAATATAGAATGTTAATTTTGAGATCGCCAATTATTTTTAAAGCAGCTATCGTATTTTGCTATATCTTATATATATATATAAGGTTTTATAAAATAAGTTTTAATTTAATGCTCCTAAAATGACTAATTAACTAAAAGGAGAAAAATAATTTATCATATAGTTATATAGGAACAAGAAATCAAACACAGCGGTACTTCGATATACGTCCTTAATCCAGATTCTCAGATGTATACCAGATGAACTTTTTCGCTAAGAAACAAAAGGAACATATTTAACCCGTTCTTATAAAAAATCTTACTGTTGTTATTATAATGCTGTCTAATACCAAAATGTAAATGCAAGGGTTGAAATATATACGGTACATAAATGAAACACTGCTCATGATACCGTGCATAAATGTTTTCTGCTATCCAGATAAAAGCAATTTTTCAGCACGCTGTTAACATCTTTAATAGATTTCACTCCCTTCGCAACGTTTGCTGATTTAATAGCGTAGAATAATCACAATAACACTATCAATCGTTCACAATCGTAGAGCACCATCATACTCGGTATATAAGCAATAACTAAGTCTCGGATAGCATGCCATCTTCACATTTTTCAGCAATGTCGTTTTTTCACCTCCATGGTAATCCTAACAGTTTTCTTTGTTGCTTGAGTATTCTCACCAATTTTTCTGAAACTCATTGTTAATACATTTACAAACTCATTGTTAAACTTTTTTAAACTCATTGTTAAACATTACGCGAAAAAAAACAAAATATATTGAACATTTAGACTTATTTAGTGAATAGAAGCAACAGACATACTGTCGCTCATGGTCAATCGTAGCATTGTCTCAAAAGAGGTAAACAGGTGTAGTGAACATAGTAGGGATTCATCCAACTCAAATCATATTCGAAACAAAAATCTTCTACCAAACAAACATTTCCGCGTACAAACATGACATGTACCAAGTTATACGCAAAGCAGACGTATACTGAGGTAGCACTGTAATTTTATATACAAAATTTATCTACGATAGTTAGCGATTTTTATCGTTAAGTTAGTGACGTGCCCGACTCAATAAAATTAATTCCTTAAAAGTGCATCATATGGAAAAATATCAGCTGTAAATTTCTTAATGGGAAAAAGTGACATAGGTTGCGAAAAGGAGAAGAAAGATATTTCTCCTGGTTTTAAGAACCAAAGTAAAAATCATAAACTAAAAAAAATCATAACCTTATAATCTATAAAACGCGCAGAAGTGCAACTAGGATATTTAAGCCAGTATAATAAGAAGGTAAGCTGCGAAAATACGCTTTATCTTCACAAAGTATTTCGTATTCAAATAAGCTGAATTTTCTTAGATGATGATATTGCTTTATTGTAAATTTTGTATTAATTTTATAAGAAACTTGTCAATAATTTCAATTTTTAAGTCTTTGTGAAGTCTTAAAAATTATTCTTGATTTCACACGAAAAATATACATTCGTAATAATATGAAAATCTATTTTGTTATCTGCTGAAGTTTAAGTAAATAACTTTTGGTAACAGTAGTCTATCGTCTATAAGAGAGAATCGGCTGCACTATGGAACCATAAAACTAAACGTTTTTTACTCAAATCTAATTTCGAATACTTGCTAAGTATAAAAAAGAGATAGTTAGTGACTTTGGTTGCTTTTTCTCTAATATTAATGTGATCTTTTAAGTTTAATTTGTCATTTAGAAGCCAAATATTTGCTTTTTACGTATTTCCAGAATCACTTCATTAAATAGAACTAAGGTTTTCTTGAATAATGTTTTAATGTTCTTCCTTCAAATAATTAAAATCTGTAACTGTGGGGCATTAATGGAGACCCTCGATTTTGTACACCATTCTCCAATATCTGGAATTAATTTTTATAGATTTCTGATTGCATGGTTAGCGCTGGAAAGCTTAACTGCTAAAGCTGTATCGTCGGCGTAGCAACCCAAAAAATAATTCCGACTAATTTCTAGTTTTGTAAAATAAGTCAGATATAAGTAGGTGATAGGGCATAATTTGAGCCCTGCAAAACTCCAGCCCAGATCTCTCTAAAATTCAAACATGCATTGGCTATAGCAACAGTAAATTTTATTGTTAGAGAAGAAAGAACTGATCGAAAGTATAATTTCAGGACCAAAATTCATCTGTATTAATTGCTAAATTAGCCCTTCCTGCTACATGCGGTCGAAAACTTTTGCCACGTCTAGCATGAGTAAGATAATATTTTGTCTGCAAGGGGCTTGCGGCAAGGGGCCACTCAAAAATTTACGGCGAGCAGAAAGTCCTTTAGAAAAGTTAATTGGAGGGGAAGAGTGTTGGAAGACCCTCGGAAGGTGTTCTTCCTCAAAATTGAGTGAAAGCTTAGCAGTTGGTTAGGTACAGCAGTATCTGAAACCCTTATGGTACTGCAAAACTGCTGACCTACCTGTACCTATTTCTACCTGTACTCATACCTGCAGAATGATTTTTCCTGAATTCAGAGTGCTCGGGTGATAACAATTCAAATATGTATGTACTCTATCAAGAATAATCCGTTTAAAGCTTTCCAAGGCCTGATAATAGACAGATCTTTTGCTATTCATCAGATCTGGTAGTATCTTTTTCAGGTTTTGGCAGCAGGATGACCTCCGCATATTTATATTTGTCTGTGAAATAATAAGACAGGCATTTAATATACTTGTCTATTTTATAACAACATTTTTTGGAGGGTTCTTAATCTCCACATTTGAAATATCATCAAAACTTGTTAATCTTTTAATAAATGTTGGCAATATCATTAGGGTTTGATAATTTATTTTCTCACCGTAGGAACATTTAACCAACCTTTCACGAAATAACATACTTCCTACACAAACTTAATGTCTGAGTTGGTATTGCGTTTGCCATAAAATGATTTTTAAGGTAGTCCGCCAAGACTCTGACCTTTTTGTTGCTTGAGAAAGTAGCTAATCATTTATGTAAATTGGTCTGTCACAAGTATAGTTTCATTTGAATTTATTAATGAATGACCAGAAGGATCCTTCAATAGTGAAGGTTCAGAATTTTGTTTTCCCTTTGCCTTTTATAAAATCATTTATATTTTTATGAATTTGCCTGTTAGTACCTTCTTGAAATTGAGATTCCATAAGATATCCCACAATTTCCTAAGTTTATTAAGTCATGCTGGTCTTGCAGTACGATGCGTCTAACTTCAAGAACTTTATATACACATATAGCTAATGCATCCTGGTGGAAGATTACAAATGTAGATGTGACAATACGTATAAAATATTATGATAATGGATTAATTAACTTTACAATTTTAAATAGCATAATTTTTTTTTTGAAAAAATTACAATTTTTCCAGTGCTGGAATTTAGGAAAAAAAAAAAAAAAAACTACATAGCAGAGTTATCTTTTATTTCATTACTCGATAGAAAGTTTCATTGAATTTTTCCTCAATAGCTACAAATCTTTTTTTTAATTAATTTTAAAGGAACAAAATGATTTTTATTATTTTGTTCCTGTTAATTATTAATAAGTGTTATTTATTTTCGTATTCTATTGTCATAATTTATGAAAAACCAAAATGCGAATCAAACCATTAGGATTGTTATAAAAATCTATGATTTCCCTTCCAATGCTGTTACAATCGTTGGTGCAACAATTCGGTCATGCCATTTTAAAGGATTTTCTGTTAATCTATCAAACATTTCAAAACGAGAATGTAAAATTAATGGCAATCGAACAGATGGCATATTAAATGACCACATCGGTATTCTGCTCCTTTCATGATTATTAAATTATCCAGTACCGAAGACAAAAGTCGAATCTTCTATACATTTACTAGATTCTAAAACAAGCTATCAGAAGTTAACGAAAAACGAGTCATCCTTATCTGACCATTAAATCTCAACGTACCCTTTCATGAACACCTGTATTGCGGGAAACCATCAGCTAACGGATGTGAATCTCACGGGAACCTTGAGAAAAACCAACACACGCTCTCATGGCAGCCTTCCTTTTCTAGGATATAGAAAAACAAAAGCTGATATTAATATTCAGATTCCTCTGAGCATCTCCCATTGACAGACAAAACATCAAGGATTCTCGCTCTGAATAACAATCAGTCGCCTATCAAGCTTTGCGCAAAAGGCCAAGGCAAAGGTTGCGGATGTTTAAGAGCAGAAATAAATTTCTAAGTTTTATGCCCCGTTCTCGCGCTCGTTGAACTCGCACGATTTCCTCTCGGACGATGAATTCATTCAGGAGCGGAAAGAGCGGTTTGTGAAGTGCTTACAGGGTTCTGGAGAAACGTTTACTTCATCGGCTCATTTTAAACCGCTGTTACTCAGTACTGATTATTAGTTTGAAAGAGATTCATCATTTTTTCCTTTTTACGGCTTCCGTTCGGTGTCTGACCATCTGAGCATTTGAACATCAGAAGCACTATGCATCAAATTAACAGAGTTCTTAAGTTTTCTGTAATAATTATATATTCCTCCTTATGTAATAATTTTAAACATTAGGTGCTTCCAAATCATTATATCGTATTCTATTCGATTATTTAATATAGGCAAAACACAGGCGGGCTCCCTTCCTAAGTTCCGACCGAATTCGAACCAAAATCCATTTAGAGTGTTTGCTTATATGAAAAACACGTACTGTGAGTACAAAAGAAAAATCAGTTACGGTAAAAGTATTACAGAATTTTGCAACTTGATATACCTACTATATATATTTTTTTCCAATGGCAGATTGAGAACAGTTACAGTGTAACACAGTCCATTAATCTATACAAGACCAGATGTGGTGGTCTCTTTATTATGGAGGCACCTAATGGGTGGACCACCATCGCCTCCTATGAGGGGACGGACAGTTACAACCATGCCTTCTCCAGGATTCGAACCCAGGCCCTTCGGTTTCGCAGTCAGGCTCCCTTAACCACTATACCGTCTATTCGGCATACCTACTTATATAAGATGTAAAGTATGAAAGACAGCGACTCATTTTAATTTGGCTACGCCCTTTTCTTGTCTTAAATCTACTAATCTAAAGTACATCATTTGAAAATCAATCCGCATTACACCATGATATAAGAGAAGCATTGCGGATATTTTTTATTCAACCGCAGTCTAAAATTTAAATCAATGGACTAATTCAATAAATCCCACTTTGCTGAAATGTTTAATCACTTTCCTGCCTTCCTTTCGTTGTACAAATATATGGTTGCATCGCTCTGTTTTCTGTGTTACCCATTGTCTAAAAAATGTGACATGCTACGAAAATTTGTGGGGTGCTTATCGTGTCCAAAAATGATGTGTACAGTCTAAACATTGTGTAGTGTACTACAGTTATTAAACTACAGTTGAAAGAAATCAATTCAGGGAATAAGCGGTTGACTCAGTTGATTCGTCCGATTATTTTTACTGTTTGCTCCATCCTAGCTAACCGCTCTTGATTTACTTCTCTTTCTCAATGTCTTTCATCAGTGTTAGTGTTAGTAAGTTAGTAAGCGATGAGTCATAAAAAA
This sequence comes from Stegodyphus dumicola, assembly GCF_044657685.1. Classification (NCBI taxonomy): domain Eukaryota; kingdom Metazoa; phylum Arthropoda; class Arachnida; order Araneae; family Eresidae; genus Stegodyphus; species Stegodyphus dumicola. The sequence continues at coordinate 100,899,454 of NC_140774.1, read as the reverse complement.
GAAGCGATTTCAGCGAGCGAATTGTTCTGATTCGATCCCATTAAACAGTGGTTTTACCCATCTCTAATGGTGATGATGATACGCGTTACGATCGTAACTGATAGAGTGTGAAAAAAAACCTTGAAATGCCTCTTTTAAAGACAATGGCTAAAGCAAAGCTAAAGCAGACTCACTAAAGCAAAGCTAAAGCAGAGCTAAAGCAGAAGCAAAAGCAAAGCTAAAGCAGAAGTTCGGAGATAATAGTATGGAGACAGTTAGCGTTCACTGGCAAAATCCTCTAACATAAACACAAGAACTTTGTACTTATACAAACTAATTGATGCACATTAACTAATTTGCATCATAGCGGAAGCGACGAAAGTAAAATAACAGTAAAGACAATAATAATAATAATATAATTTGTTAATAAACACGAAATCCTAGTTAATAAACAAAGAAAGCTACATACGGCGAGGTAAAATGGAAGTTTTTAAATACAGAACAGCGTTATTGGTTTACTCCTTATCCAAGAGTATAGAATTCAGAAGGCGGATAACGTCATTTAGTGTGTATAATTATGACATATAATGCATATCATTTTATTATAATTATGCCATATAATGCATATCATTTTTTCACATTGTGTAGGGCACATAATTATGTTGCTCAATGTCTATAATCAGACTTTTAATGTTTTTTCAAATGATACGTGTCGTCTCAACAATAATCATTTGAATATTTTCATGCTTTATTTTATTGATAACTATAGGATTTATCTAATATCTTTTTCGCATCATTTCTGAGGATACATTTTTGAGCTTGCTATTTTTTTATTGTTTAATGAAATCGAATAATTATTCACCCATTTTCCCGATGGAAGGCCTAATTTACTTTTACTTACGAAATTCTTTCTCCAGGCGTTCCTCTGATAATTCAAGTGCAGGACACAATTTGCTTGATATCTCAGAGCATTTATTTAAATCTGATACAGTATTAAAAAAAAGGTGATGTATTCAGCGTTGATTAATCCTTCTGATGTGATATTTCCCAGAAAATATAAACTTGAGGTATACTTGCATAACGAAAAAAAAAAAAAATGTTACAATGTTATTATATGGCAACGTTTTTCTCAAATGGTTGGCCGGCAGAAACTTCACATTACACCAACCGCAATTAACTTACCTATTTATCAGAGAGATGGGTATGATTGAGGATTAGGACGTTATTAGATTGAACAACATTTCGAGCAAAGTGCACTAGCCACAACTTCTAATAAAAGTTGCTTATTGCACACGCAGTTCGAAATACGCAACAAGAGTAGTTCCTACTTAAAATCTGAGGGCACGAAATATTACTCCCAGTATTGATTTGTCTTTAGCTCTACTAACAGCGAGAACGGTTAAGGGTTCCTAGACGACACTTTACTAACATGTTAAAAACACGTCAACTAAACACGTTAGTTTTCGTAGACGTAGTGAAGATTTAAATACTAATTATCATGGCATTCCCCCCATGTTAAATTATTAAGTAAATATTGTAATATTATGAAACAAGTTTTTGAAACGCGAGTATGAGGTAGGCAATTGCCACGTAAAATGAATTAATTCAATTTGCTGTTTTTAATTTAGAACAAATTTGAGTGAATCAAATCAGTCCATCTCCTTTTATTCGTTATTATTAGCACTACTCAATACAATATCGAAGACGGATTAAAAAAAGCGTTATTTTAAGACTTTTTCATATTGTAAGAGATGATAATTAAGAATCTATAAATTTTATAATTAAAGAAGCATTTCTTGGATTTTATGCTGTAAAAGATCATTCTTTCAAAGGATTGAAATAAACTCGTTTTCATTTTCTTGAATGAGGAACAAAAAATAAATTAAAAAGTGTTATGAATAAGGATTTGACGGCGTTTATATAATGAGCGGTGTCTGTAATTGCCTCTAGAATAAGATAAAACCTATTCAGCCAAATGCAGAATATCTGCACTGCTCGTCTCACAACTTAAACGTCATCATTAATGACGCTGTAAGTTGGTAGAAAGAAATTACATCATTTTTTGTTGCATTATAAAATATATTGTTACAAAATGTCCAGGCGCGGTAAGATAGCTTCCCCGCAAAGCAGGTTTAGGGTTGCCATAAAATGGAAAGGGAGGGCAGGGTTGCCATAAAATGGAAAGGGAAGGCAGGGTTGCCACATTTCTCCAAAAATCGCCCATTTGGCAACATTTAGCGACAAAATTAGCGATTTGCCATGGACGGATGGAGAACCTTCTGGAACAAATTCTTACCAGTTTAGCCCAGAATGTTCTCGAACACAAGCCAAAAGCTATATAAACCCTGCTGGTACGCGGAGAATCAGTTAGTTAGTCCGTGCGGAGTTAGTGTCCCGTCCAGCGAGTTGATCGCGAGTTAGTTGGTCAGTGCGCAGTTACTGAGAGTCCATCTAGTTGATAGTCAGTCAGTGAGTGCCGAGTTGGTCGTCGAGTGTACCGAAAGAGTCTCTTAGTGTATCGCGCTAGTGCATTGTCGAGAGAGTGTGTTGAGCGCCGGGAACGTCTGAACCGAGGAGTCGAGAGCTGTACTCTAGTGTATCGTCGAATGCATCGCGAGTTGTAGCGTGTCTCGGAGTTCCGAGAACGACGGAGCAGGATCGGGAGCTGTAATCTGGTGCTTTGCCGTGAAGCTGTCTCCACCGTTATAGCCTGATATTGTGAAGGCTGTGCCGCTGATTGTTACACAGTGTGTCTATTGTAGTTCTTCGACGACTGTAAAAACCTGATTTTCGAGCTGAGAAAAATGGCCAATAAAGTGTGTTTCAATACTTCATCGAGTGCTGTTCCCATTATTCATTCCAAATCCGCACGAACCCCGTACGTACGTAATGTACGTGAAGAAAATAACGCAACATTATATTTTACTTTGGGGAAAAGCATAGGCCGATGGGATTTATTAACAAATTTTACAGCCGCATCAGAAATATCTTATCTTAAAAAAAAATAAATCCGACTCGTTGATCAGATAGGATTCCCTTGTTAATGCAGTAAAATTAAGTTACGGTGATTCTGGGAAGTTTAAACGAAGTTTGCTTTAAAGCAAATTTAAAAAAAAAAAAAAAAAGAGAGAGAGAAACGGGAAGAAGTGCTGCAGATAAAAAAGAAAATAACAAATTTTAAATTAATTTTTATTTGTATATTTTTGCATAAGTATTAAATAAATTAAATTACGTTTAAAAATATTACAGAAAGCTAATATATAATGCCTGCATAAATATACAGAACTTGCGAAATGTATCTGAACTTATTTTAGCAGAATCGAAACAATTGACCGAAAAATGGGACATTACTTCAGAATATCTAACCAAGAGACAAAAATAAGATAAAATGTGATTTTGATGAGTTTACGATACATCATACATTTCAGTTCCGTGAAGAATATTTTAAAGTAAATGTATTTTACTGCGTTTTAGACATTCTTTTAGAGCAAATAAATTATCGATTTAACAAATATGAGGGATCTATTTGATTTTTTTCGAATCTCGTTATATAATCCATTCTAAGGAAATTGTGACAATTTCGTACATATTTATTGTAACATATTTTATAATTTCCTTTATAAATGCTCTACAGTTGTATAAAGAAGAAAATGAAAATATGCCCATTCAAGAATTTCGGATTTAATATTAAAAAAAATACGCTTCCTGGAAAGCGATAACTGTAAAATGTATACAAGATTTCTTACATTTTTTGCGATTCCTGTAACTATTGCTACAATAGAAGTATCCTTTTCAAAGTTAGAAATCATTAAAGATTACAGAAGAAATACGACTGATTACGAACAGGACAAACACGATTAAACTATCTTTTGATTCTTGCCATCGAGAATGAAGACGCAAATAAAATGGACCTGAGAAGTTCAATAGATTCTTTCGCCATATCCAAAACATGGAAACGACCGCTCTTATTATGCATTTCATATATCCATTTACTATTGCGAAAATATTAAATAAAACTTAATCAATCGACTAAAATGGATTTTCAGTTTATAATTATCTGTGCTAACATGATGTTTAGCACATAAATATATATATATATATATATATATATTATACAGCATCGAAATTTTTTTATTTTAAAATAAAATTATGAATTTTACTTCTTTCGTCTCTTTGCGGAGTAGGCTTTAAATTTCTTATTTCTTAAATTTCTTATTTATGTATATATATATATATATAAATCAAAAGTAAACGTAACTATCAAAAGTAAAATGCATAAAATTTTGTTCCTTCTATATGAAGGTCTAACCATTCTTCTCCGGGTAAAAAATTACCAAGTTGAGTAAAGGTAAATTAATGAATTTTTCAGAATCTTTAACTGAAAATTACTATGAGAAGAGCGCAGCCTTTCAAAAAAATGACCAAAGATTATACATAACAAAACAAAATAACTTTTTTTATTAATCTCCTTTGTGTAACGCTTCAAACAAACAAACAGAACTTATCAAGGGAAAAGTGCTTTGAAGCCTTCAACCAAGTTGATTAATGAATTCCGAATGCAAATTTCATTCCCCTGAATCATTTGAGACTTAAAATTGCTTTTAGTACCAAACCTTCACTTTAAAACAACATTCTAATAGTTCTCAAATATTCAGATCTTTTCCCTACATGCATTCGTACTCAAATAAGACAACAAAATATAAAGCTATATATATAATTTAAAAGTATGAAACTCAAAATTACTAACTTTAATTTGGCTACATCCCCTTCCTAGAATATAAACTGAGTCACCGAGGGGGAAAAAAAAAAATTAACCCGTATTATATCATCTACAGTGCCGTGAAATTCTTGTCCACTAGCAGCACTCATTTTTCTACTTGCTAGCTTGTATCTGCTAGCGCGTGCACTGCTTTGCTGTAATGTCTGTTGTCTCAACAAGTGGTAAGTCGTACATTGAATGTGGGCGCTTTGTACTAAGAAATGATTCCTAAAAAAAGTAAAGTTATGTGATAAATATCCAGCTATTTGTGAAGAATCTGCCTAAATGTATGTATGTTTCTCACATTGTGATAAAACTACGGTACCTAAAGCCATCAAATTTTGAATAATGTACGTCTCCATCCGAATATGAGCATCTGGAAGCCCGAATTTGGAATTTGTTTTATTATCTATTTCATACTTTGTAAAACATTTATGAGTTTATTTTTTTATTAAGAAAATCAACGATTTCAAAGCGAGCAACGGCAACGCTGTGCAAGGAGAAAAAAAAAGAGCATTTTTATCTCTATAGCGTGCGAGACTGTGTACTGGAAATTCTAAAGATATGCTCTTTTTAAATTACTTTGCGATATTGCTGTTGAACAAATTTTATGGTTTAAGTGCGAAGAACATTATATTTAATAAATAAAAGTAACACACAACACGCTAAAAAAAGCCCCTTTGGGCGTAATATAAAATCGGAAAACTTTCAGACTTTTTTTTTAGTTTTATTTTTTTATTAAATTAAATTATTTCAGAAATTCTGAAGCGTAAAATATTTTCTTGATATGCAGCAGTTTTTCATACTTGATAAATATGTCGGCATAAGAATAAAAACAGTCATCAGATATTACGTCTACATAATGATCTATTAACATCTCAACATTTCAGAGATATCTACTCTCTAAATTATGTGTAGAGAATTTACGAAAGCGATGTTCGACGTTTTTCGTAGTATTGTAATAACTGATTTAGAATACGTTACTACCGTATGGTTTACGGTAGGAAAACCATTTGTCATTAGAATCCAAACATTCCATTGTTTACTTATTAATTATAACTTATGTATTTTTAAAGTTTATTACCTGCAAAATTATATTGATTAACACACTAATTCCTAAACTGTGCATTGCGGCGGCTTGGGTTAAATACAATGTTGTAATTCAGATTTACGCATGGCTCAAACTGTGCATTGTGTAAATCTGAATCACAACACTGCAATTAACTCTTAAAAGCTTTGCAATCACATCTTAAAAAAACTAATTAAAAACCGACTTTTATTCTAAATGATATATAACTGTGCGTAAATTACTATCATTTGGGATGAATTTCGATTGCTTCAGAAGCATAGGTAGCATGACATGACTATTAATTAACACTAAATTATACTCAATTAAACGTCGTTCTTTAGCGAATTATCTCAGGTTGATCAAGTAAACATGAGCGCATCTGGTTCCAATGAGAATGAAACCGGTTTCAAACACATACACTTATTAAGAAATTCTGCACTATCAGCTAGCTAACTGTGAAGATGAACGTTGGAAGTGGACATAAGAAAATAAATTGCCGACTCAGCGATAATGATCAGTAACCCCCCCAAGGACAAATCAGAAATGAATTCATTAAAAAAAGCGTTTCTCTAAATTGTGGGAGCAAGTCTAATCATGGCTCCCATTCAAAATGGTTTTCTTAAAAGCCGTGTGAGTGACCCGTCGAATTTATTTTATTGATTCTTCTATTTCCGTTGCCACGCTGTCAATTCGAAATTCGTCTCATAGCAGACTATTGACTCATTGTGTCTGTCTAAACTGCAGGATGGAATTTTTCGGATGTTAATTTGCGCAAGTTCTCAAATGTAATTTCATGGTATTAGCGAAATTTTCACTGGCGTGTATGTGAACTTATGCACTCATTCAAGCAACATTCTATACATCTGAACGTCTAATTTACCTTAAGTCTTAAATGTTACGTTAGGAACTAAAAAAAAAGTATTTACATTTGCTTAAAAAATCTGTGTAAGATTAAGCTTTTTCAGCCCTTTCCTGACTTATCGCATTTAAGAAAGCAAAAAGCAAACCAGTAATTTTTAAATCAAACTCTTAAAAAAATCGATTTTTCGAGTTTTGAAACAAAATGTTGTTCATATTTTAGTAAATATACTACAAATATCATATTGATGTCAGAAATTAGGGCATAGTTTGGAAATAACTTCCGAGTATTTATCTGCATTCAACGGACTATTTAACTTCTAAACTTAAAATGCACTTTTTATTATTTCAATACCTATTTAAATTTTTATAAATCATAAGAGAAGCGATGAATGATTTGAAATGTCTTGAAAGGTTTTGCACTTTTTCTAAATGCGCATTAAAAAGGTAAATTAAAATGTTTTCGTAAATTTAGAAATTTGGAAAATTTGCAAAACAGATAAAAGATACTTTTTTAAATACAGAAAAAAAGCAAAATTCCGGCGGCCACGACATTTTTAAATTCGACCTTTTTATGAGTATTTATAATCAAAAAATTCAAAATACTGCAAAATTCTTTTTACATTACCGTTTTAATTTTGTGACAAAACATAAATTTACCGTATTTACTCCCATATTTCCACCCCTTTTACTAATTTTATCATACGAAAATCGAAAGAGGAAAAGTAAGCGAAGCTTAAAACAAATGAAAAGTATTCATGGATAAACTATCGGTAACTACGATAAGATTATTTCTTTTAAAAGAAACCTGCATTCAAATTAGAATACATAATAATATTAGCATTTTAGTATCTAATGAGATATCTTTATTTCTACTTTCCCCGTATTGTGAATTTCGTCTGCTGTTATTTTTGTTCACAGCTACTTACTTCACAGGCCTCAAATTATTCAGTGCTGCTGAAATCTTCTGCTACAACTTGCAAGTCGTTGCCTTTATCACTGTTGTCATCATCTTCGTCGATTTTCGGTCTTTCTTCCCTCGTGCCACTGATTTTCAGAATATTCAAGAGCTAAAGTGAACACATTTTCATTGAGACAATGCGGAACAAATGGAATGAAATGAGAATTATAATTTAGTTATGAAAGCAGACAATAATTCAAAAAAATATATTTTATTACAAACATTCATATACTTGTCTATAAATATACAAAAATATATTTATTATTAACTATTGGTAACTATAAAAATATTTGTAAAAAACAACTTGAATAATATGTTTTTAATTAATTTAATATTTTACTTAAAATTATGATTTTCTTTCACGGTTATATTTTTTATCCGAGTGAATACTGTGCAATAGATTCGGATCATTTATTAAAATGTCGTGAAATTTCTCACATGAATTGGTCAAATTATATTTTAGGCTTAATACAGATTTTAAAGTTTAAATGTTCAACTGCGAGTTTTTTTTTCTTTTTTTTAATTGTCCATATTTTATTGATACTAAAAAACACGTTCTGTTGCTGCAATTGTTCCTGGAAGGGAGAGCGTGTGTTCTACAATTTTCAAAATATTTTCATAAGGAATATTATTCTGTTTAAAATGAAGAAATAACTCTGTCAATTTTTTTGTCTGTTTCCACATTTGCAGACAACCAACATTTAGTTTTTTCATCAGTAACGTATGTTTTTACTAATGACACCTCATCATAAAGATCATTTTCGCAAATATTATTTTTCGAAAAATGGTTACTAATATATTAAAAAGATTTTTTCCACTGTAGGGTTTATATTTATTTTAACTAACATTTATTTTAAGTTTAAACTATCTTTCCTGTCAAGCCTTACTTTCCCCTGGAACTGCCAATGCCAGAATATGTAAATTTTAGTAGAACGCGCAAGGATTCAAATTATCAGCGGAAGTAGTATGATTTAAATAGAAGGAAACGAGTTCGGTGAGAGTTATTCTTACTTAGCGAGCGCGGAGGTAGTTATCGAGAATTGAAGAACCAACCCCGCGTTGCGGCCTATGTGCTTGGCGGGAAGTAGTTGCAATTGTTCCAGTGAGCTTCAAGTCTGCTGAATTAGCTGCGGTATTTGTAAAACGCGGTGAGTTAGTTATTTTAGAGAGCCTCGTAGTTAGAATCTTGTCTTTACTTTCTTTTTCAGGTTATGATTTTTATTTGACTGCCTAGTGGGCACAGTCTGTAAGCGTCAAGAGGACGCCATTGTAAATTATTACGTTGAATAAAAAGGGACTTAAACCCTTTATAAGACTCTGTGGTTTATACAAGCTTTCACAGTCACCTCTTGGTTGCGTGCAAGTTAGAGGCGCGCAACGTTATATTGGCGCCCGAACACTTATCGAACTGAAATGGCCGAAAACTGGATGGAAGCCGCTGGACAACACCAAGAAATGACAACGAAGTTAGAAGGATTTGGATACCTGGTCCAGACTTTGAGAGCATCAATCAAGCCAAACGTCTATTTCGACGGAAAAAATTCGGTGTCCGTATTTTTAGAAGGTATAGAAAACCACTTTCAGCTCTATCCTGTGCCTGAAAGACAAAAAGTTGCTATTGCCACATCAGCACTAAGAGGACAGGCCGCGATATGGTGGAAAAATATAGGCAAATTTCTTCTAGGTGAATTTGGAAGCCCGACGTATACTTTTGAAAATTTCAAAAAGTCGTTAGTAAAGGCCTTCCCCATAGTGAAAGATCGCGCACGGCTGGAAGCCGAGCTATATAGTTTCTATCAACGGGATACAGCACAATTGACGGACTTTATTTTACGAAAAATCAAACTAACGGATATGTTGTATGGGAAAAAACCCGATGCGGAGATAATTGAAATAATATTACCAAGATTGTTACCCGCTGTCCAAGACTACTTTGAAATTAGAAACCCAACCACATTGCAGGAACTTTTCGAATTGGCGGTGAAATTTCAAAATCGCAGAATAGCGGAAAGAGCGAGAGGGGAAACATATTCTCAAAGTACCAGAAGGAAGGAGGAAACCAGAAATGGAAATCGCTCGTATGGGGGAAAGAACTATCAAGCTAACGCATCGAAACTCGAAGGTCAAGGCCCAAAAAGAAAATTTGAAAATAAGCATCCGCGTACCCAGAAGACACAGATTGAAAGGAAAGCTTTAAACGACTAGAGGGGCCTGTGAAAGGGAGGGTACAGACCCCGGAAGTTTTAAAAAAATCCTCAAATAGACATTTAAACACGGTCATCGTAAAAAACTCACAGCTACCAATTATACAAGTCCTGGTTGGCGATGTACCAGTAGAAGCCCTCATCGATACAGGAGCAGAAGGAAATTTTATGAGTGAAAAGTTCTTCAAAAAGAATTTTTATAGGATACGACTATTTAAAACCAGAAATACGGAAATTATAGCGGCGCAAGGAAAAACATGTCACTGCATCGGGAAATTATCATTAAACTTACAGGTAAAAGAGGAAAATCTCAAAGTATTAATTTTTGTGGTGAAAGACCTACAACACTCTCTTATTTTAGGTATGGACTTTTTAAGGGCCGCGAGGGCCAAATTAAATTTTCAAGATAGTTCCGTGGTGTTGGAGATGGACCAGAGTGTGGTGGAACCTGTGGAGACACCTCAATTGGACCTTAGCCATCTGAATGACCATGAAAGTAAAGCAATCCAGCAAGTGGTGAGTAATTTTTCTCATTTCTTTTCAGAAAAACCAGGAAACTGCCAAATCGTGACTCACAAGATTCAATTAAATGCCGAAAAACCTTGTAGGACTAAACCGTATCGTTATGATAAACAAAAAGACTTAATCATCGAAGAACATATTCAGGAGACGTTAAAGAATAAAATAATAACGCCCATAAATAGTGAGTACGCGAGTCCAGTCGTACTATGTAGGAAAAAGAACGAGTTTCCTCCTTCGGATAAAAGGGCTTGGAGGTTTGCTATCGATTATAAAAAACTAAATAGCATAACTAAATTTCCAGTTTACCCTTTGCCGGTTATAGACGAGATCATTAGACAGATCAAATCGACGAGATATATGTCTACTTTGGACTTAAACGTCTGGCTACTATCAAATAGCTATGAGACCCGAAGATATACATAAAACCGCGTTTATAACAAAATCGGGCACTTATGCATTTTTACGCATGCCTTTTGGGTTGTGTGGGGCCCCATCAACATTCCAGAGAACTATGGACATTGTTCTAAAGCCTGTCCTAGGAAAATCAACTTTAATTTATCTAGATGATATAATTATAACGAGTAGTACGTTGGAACAACACATTAATGACCTCGAACAAGTTTTTAAATTATTAAAAGAGGCCGGTCTTACAATTAACGCCTCAAAATGCAAGTTCGCAACTAGAGAACTTAAATATCTCGGTTATAAAATTTCGCAAAAGGGTATAGAAACGCAAGATTCAAAAATAAAAGCTATTAAGAATTTCCCACCGCCCAACACCGCCAAGAAACTTTCATCTTTCCTTGGGTTATGTTCTTACTATCGATCTTTCATAAAAGATTTCGCTAATATTGTTGAACCACTCTTAGTAATCAAAAGAAAAAAGAGTAAATTTACGTGGACAGCTGAAGCTAACACAGCTTTTGAAAGATTAAAAGAAGCGCTTATTAATGCCCCTGTTTTAAAATTCCCTGAGGGGGATGAAAACCTGGAAATTGCGGCAGATGCATCAGACTATGCGGTGGGTGCGGTTCTTATGCAAAATAACCATCCGCTGGCATTTTTTAGTAAAACATTGAATCAAACACAAAGGAATTATACAGCTACAGAAAGAGAAACATTAGCCGTATTAATGGCTGTACACAAATTTCGAGTTTATTTCGGCAAATCGCCAGTAACAGTCTTTTCGGATCATGCGGCTGTTGGTAGACTTTACTCGGGAAAAAACCTAACGCCCAGGTTAATAAGATGGGCTTTAAAACTCCAAGAATATAATATCACAATAAAATATAAACCGGGTAAGGAAAACAATGTAGCTGACGCACTTTCTCGTATAAAACTGGACGATGAAGGTAATGAACTTAAATGCGCTGTGTTGACTTCAAAAATTTTAGATTCTAGAGATACGGTTATTACTGAACTGAAAGCTGATCCTGAATTTGGAAATATCTATGCTTATTTGAAAGACCCCGAAAGCTTTGAGCATACAGATATCGATGCGATAAAAAATAGAGCAAAAAACTATGAAATAATAGATAATTTATTATTCTATACGAAAACAACAAACGAAAATCTTGAGTATAAGCCAGTCATCCCAGCCTCGCTTCGATTAAGCATTTTGAAGGAGTTGCACGAAAAAAAAACAGCGGGCCACCTCGGGGTCAGAAAGACTATAAAAAGGGTACGCGAGGCGGTATATTTCCCGCAATTATACAAAATAGTAACGGCGTATGTCAGGTCCTGCAATCAATGTCAGTTAATAAATGATATTAATTACAGCCCGGCCGGGTACTTAAATAGCATTCGCGCTACATTTCCGAATGAAATTTTAGGCATAGATCTCCTTGGTCCCTTCCCCCAGAGCGAGTTAAATAAAAATCGTTTTCTTTTAGTAATAGTAGATCATTTTTCAAAATGGATAGAAATTGTTCCACTTAAACGCGCGTCAGCCAAAACAGTCGCAGATGCATTCTTACACAGATACATTTTAAAATACGGTGCACCGATAAAAGTCATTAGCGATAACGGAAAACAATTCATTAGTCAAATATTTGAAAACATATGCAATGGACTTGATATACGCCATATCAAAATGGTTCCGTATAGACCACAGGCTAACATAGCAGAAAGAGTTAATAAAAACATTGTAAAAATAATTCGCAGTTACGTTAGCACACATCACAAGCGCTGGGATGGCTACATAAATGAATTAGCTTATGCTTTAAGAACGGCACATCATGATACTACGGGAAAAACTCCAGCAGAATTATTTTTAGGCAGAAAGTTAATTACGCCTTTAGATAAATTATTCTTTGTGCAACAAAGAGAGCAGGAATTTAGACAAAAGGACGTGCAAAAGCTAATTGATCAGGCGCTTAAAACCTCGGATACGGCAAGAAATAGACAGAAGTTATATTATGATAGAAAACGCCGTGAAGCAGATTTTAAAGTTGGGGATAAAGTATTGAAACGGAAATTTTCTTTATCAAGTGCCCCAGACAATTTTATGGCAAAGCTAGCTCCAAAGTTTGAAGGCCCCTATGTAATTCAGGAAATCAAAGGAGTAGTCTTATATCTTAAAAACGAGAGAGGGGAAATCTGTAAAGCAAGTCCTGACCAGGTGAAAAAATACTATAATCCAAATGATTTTGAAATCCTTAAAAGTTTCTTGCAGGACTCAAGTCTAAACGAAATAGAAGGGCCAGAGACTGCAACAACTATTCCACCACCCAAGAAACGGAGGACTGAAGAGAGACCTAGCACTTCTACAACCCGGACGTCGGCATCAAAAAGAAAAAAGGATTTTCAAACTCCGGCGTTTAAGAAAAACAAAAATACAGATGAACCGGGTAAAGAAACCGTAGTAAAGACGAAAACACCACCTACAAAAGATGGCAGGAGAAATTACACATCAAGGAGAACGCGCACACGGCCACAGAGTCAGGTGCCAGCAAGGCCGCCGTTCCGGAAACTGAAACGCCAACAGGAGGCACAAAAATACGAGGAACAGAAGAAATTCAAGAAGGACTCCAGACCGGAGGACGTCACGACCAGCCGTCCCAGGCAGAAACGCAAAGGCCAACAACCAGACGATTACTCCGTCAAGAGGCCAGCATGTAGAGGACGCAAAAGAAAGAGCAACGGGGACGACACTCGGAGATCAATAAGGAGAAGATTGACATCCATGACACCTCTAACTTGGGATCAATTTTGTCAAAAACGGATGACGGAGTTTCAAGCATCGAAAACTCAAAGATAAGTTAAAACCTTCTATAAATTTTTTTTTCTCTTTTGTTCCGAAATGTTATGCATAAGTACGAAGTTCTATGTTTTGACGAAAGTCAATATGTCTCGGTTGAGACTTAGTTTTGTTTTACTTTATTTAGCTAAGGCAAAAGTATTATTTTCTTTAAGTGTAAAAGCTAAAAACAAGCATTTTCTGTTGGTCGAAAAACTAATTCTGTTATGTTAAAGCCAAAATTTGGCCGGAGATAAAAATAACTTCGTAGTCTTGTACTAATAAGAATTTTAGTTCCAGTGCCGCCAGCTTGGCGAAGAATGAGTAAAGTAAAAATTTATTTTCTCTTATTCATTTTATGGTAAATTGTAAAAAGCATATGTATTAAACTTTTGTAAATGTATGTAAATACTTGCATGTTATGTAAAAGTAGAATTTAGTCTAGAAGCATAAAATTGTAGATGCTAAAAGTGAATACTTAAAAGCAATGAAGTCAAAATTTAAGTATTAAACTGTAAAGTCATGCTTTAGAGCGAAAGCCTGCATGTTTAAAGATGAATGAGGGGGAAGTTAGAATGAATGTGTTTTGTAGGGTTCTCCACCTACATTTGAATTTTTAAGAATATTAAAGTAGCTCATTGAGTTGTAGAATGTCGAGTAAGGTGTGTCTATTTGGTTGTTGAATTCTAACAAATCATGGTGGTTAGGGGAAGTGTTGTAAGACTAAAACACGAATATTCCCGTTTGACACCACACATGGTGGAGAGCCAGGGTAAAGTTAAATTAATGCTTGAAAAATTGAATGAATGTGAAGTAAGCAATAACTAAGAAAAACGAAACGTTAAAAACAAAAATTTATTGTGTCAAGAAAGTGTAAATTATAATATATGTAGAAAGATACTGATACTTATTCCTTCCAGATGCTGGAAGGAAAGACCAAGATTGATTGATGAAGTCCAGGAAAAGTTGCTGTAAGAAGAAAGCTTTGTAACGACTAACAGAATTTTAATATATAATTGTTACATAAGATTTTTTTGTGTAAACGAGGCTTTCGCCAGTTAGTTCAGAATTAGATAAACTTACAACAGGTCGTTTGTAGGACCTGCTTCCAAGTTTTCCAAATTCTGGCAGCGGCAAATGTAGGGTTTATATTTATTTTAACTAACATTTATTTTAAGTTTAAACTATCTTTCCTGTCAAGCCTTACTTTCCCCTGGAACTGCCAATGCCAGAATATGTAAATTTTAGTAGAACGCGCAAGGATTCAAATTATCAGCGGAAGTAGTATGATTTAAATAGAAGGAAACGAGTTCGGTGAGAGTTATTCTTACTTAGCGAGCGCGGAGGTAGTTATCGAGAATTGAAGAACCCCGCGTTGCGGCCTATGTGCTTGGCGGGAAGTAGTTGCAATTGTTCCAGTGAGCTTCAAGTCTGCTGAATTAGCTGCGGTATTTGTAAAACGCGGTGAGTTAGTTATTTTAGAGAGCCTCGTAGTTAGAATCTTGTCTTTACTTTCTTTTTCAGGTTATGATTTTTATTTGACTGCCTAGTGGGCACAGTCTGTAAGCGTCAAGAGGACGCCATTGTAAATTATTACGTTGAATAAAAAGGGACTTAAACCCTTTATAAGACTCTGTGGTTTATACAAGCTTTCACAGTCACCTCTTGGTTGCGTGCAAGTTAGAGGCGCGCAACGTTATACCACATATTCCCATAAAATCTCCTTTTTTAGTGTCACCGAATGGAAGTTTTTAATATCCTCGAATTGAACTGTCCGTTCTTCAAGATATTCCAAAGCAGTTATTATAAAAATTTCTGACCTCTTTCAGAAAATCAGGTCGTTTAATATGGCACCTTGTTCTTCCAACCTACTGATGTCTTTTCGAATAACTAAAGGAACGTAATCATTATCAATTCTTTCTCGCAATTTTGTGTTTAAATTATTGATTTCATTTGACACTTTCCCTTCATTTGTCCCCTTCAATAATTTTCACAGCAGTGTGAAATAATGTAGCTTGGTTGTGGATGACCTGAAGACAAATTTGTGATATGTCATTTTCAAAAAACAGCTGCAATATTCTTGGGCATTTATCTTGCCATAAAAAGTATGATTATAATGGTTCGTATATTTTAAAAATATTTTCTACAGCTGGTAAAAGAGCTAGCTATCGAGTTTTGCTGTAACCAATAATTCTTTTATATTCGATTTCTGTGCTTTCACGAAAATCCTTCAAACTTTCGACACGCACAGTATATATATAAAAATACGAATAAATTTTTGAAACAATATTTTCTACATCCACTGGAAGTTAAGTCAGATGCTGTTTGAATAGTATTGTGCAGAATGTGCGCTGCACAAACTACTCGAATAATTTTTTGGTTCAAACGTTCGTTAAGTTTCGTAAAAACGTTATTGATGCCTCTTCTAGCTTTTCCACCAAAATTTGTGTTAATGTCAACAATAAAATTATTGCCTCACAATAGGCAATAATTTTATTGTTCAAATTATTCTTTTTTAATTGAATCAAAAATTATTTATGAAGTTTTACCCGGCAGCCGCCTAGAAGGTATAGTTGTTAGTGAAGCCTGACTGCGATACCGAAGGGTTTGGGCTCGAATCCCGGAAAAGGCATGGTTGTAACTGTCTGTCCCTTCATAGGAGGCAATGATGGCCCACCTATTAAGTGTTTCCATAATAAAGAGACCACCACATCAGGCCTTAGTATAGATTAATGGACTCTGTTACAAAACTGTAACTGTTCACAATCTGCCATTGGGGACAAAAAGTTTCACCGGCATTGATACAAAATCTAATATTCTAATTTTAATTCCTGTTTCTGGATCAAAAAGTATAACAAATGGGAGAAATAATTTTAAATCTTTGTGGTTGGAAGCATCATAATATATGATAATAATAATAATGTGCATTTATCTAATTCTTTCTGCAATTATGAAAACGAATATGGTGAAAAAAACATTGCTTCCCATGCTCTTCTTAAAAACCTTAATAATAAAGGTGTTGATGTTATCTTTTCTCATGTACGTGGCCACACTGGCAATCTAGGAAATGAAAGGGCTGATTGGTTGGCAAAACAAGCTACACATCTTCAAGTAATTACTCCAATGATACTTTTCAAGTCATTTTACAAGAACAAAAGTAGGGATGATACAATACTCGAGTGGAATGAACTGTACAGGAATTCTACTACTGCCTCTTTGACTAAACTTTATTTTCCTTCCATTCCTCACAGACTGAATAATAAACACTTTTTCTGCAATTTTGAAGTTACTCAATTTCTAACTGGACATGGTAAATTCAATTCATATCTGAAGAGATTTAGATTATCTAGTACAGACTTGTGTTCATGCAGTTTCGGGGGAGTGCAAAATGTCGAACATTTGTTGTTCTATTGTTCAAAGCTCAAGGAAGGACAAAAGGAACTCATTTCTAGGTTAAACTCTGTGAATATTACATTTCCTCCCCCTCTTCACGTCTTTGTGCAACATAAAATGGCTTTTTCTTTCTTCTGTAAATTTATCTCTTATGTATCATCTGTGAATTTGTAAGTTTATTTTATTTTGTGTTGTGTTGTTGTATTTGTTTGATATTTTTACTTACCTCTGTAAGCCTTGTGTAATACTATGTGGTGCACAAGGATTTAAAATTTTCAATTAAAAAAAAATAATAATTGCTTCGGTTTTAGTCCTTGCACGAGCAAATTTTTTGTCGTACAATGCTTTGATCATTTGCGACGTACAATCAATTGATCTGAAACATTGATTGTGGTTTATGGTGTGGAAAGCAATATAGCTGTTCCTCTGTTAAGAATACATACTCCTTGACAAGACGAAACGACAATGATCGAACACCACCGAGTAAATCTAACTCGTTACATCACCTAATTTAGTTTACTTTGCATGCATTTTATGTGTTTTTTTATTTCTTTATATTCACTATAATAATTAATAAATAATAGGTAATATATTTTTACAGTACATTTAAAATAAGAAATGCAGATGTTTTCTAAAAAGCGGGACATTTTTAAAAACCGGCGGGACGCGAGACAGTCCTTCAAAAAAGCGGAACTGTCCCGCCAAAATCGGGACGTGTGGTCACTATATCAAAAGCATTAGATATTCCCGTGTTCTTGAAGGTCTTTACTATAAATGTTTCATTCAATCACAGCTCTCATGTCTAAAATCTGCGAGCAAATCAGTTAGTAAGATGAAAGCAACCACTATGTAGAAGAATTCATTTTAAAATTTAAGCGTTCTGAACGTCTTGAGGAAAGTAAAAATTACGTGAATATTTAAAATAAATAAAAAAAAAAAGCGAAAAAAATATGAGGTAAAAAAGGTAAATTGAAAAGATTTAAAACTATAAGATATTTTGACATTCAACAAGGTTTCAGACAATGACAGAGTGTTGATGGAATGAATTCAACATTTGACAATGAAGCACCATCAAAGGCAACAGTTTGCAACTGATTTAAAAAATTCCCAACTGATCTAGAAAATATAGTGAAATTAGACTCAACATTCATCCTGGATGTTAGAGTCTGATTGATAATTTCAAAGAGCATTGCTCAAAAAATGATACGACTCCAGAAATACTGACGCTGTAAAACCTAATAAAAAAGCTTTATTCTGCATATTTTTTTTAAAAAATGAAACTGAGTGCTCTTTGAATACTATTTCAATGATTCAAGTCCATTCATTTTACATGTGTATTTAAACTCGAAAAAGGTATGCGCACATTAGATTCTATGAAATTTAATGCAGCCTTAAAAGGGAATTAATGTCAAATAGTGTTGTAAAGAAAATCTCAAAATTCTCAATTTCTGGTGTCTCCAAATGCTTTCTTTCATAAACACGCAATATGCACTTGTTTCTATGAAGCCAAACTAAAGAATTCACAGTTTCGGTGCCTTAAAATGAACCATACTCAGCAAACATTGCTCATGGACATTATGCTTCAATGAAAATAATTGCTCCGTTTTCAGAAAACAGGCCAAGCTGGAAATATTGTTTTGAAGTATCGTAGAACAGTAAATATTACTGAGTGTATAACAATTTGCTTGACAGAAATAGTCTCTGAATTCAGTGTCAAAAATAACAGAACATTGCATTATAATGAGAATACAGACTCATTCAGTGAATTTTAAGTTATTCAAAATATAAAAAATTGATCTGAGGAGTCATTGTCCATATTTGCTTGATTTAGAATCCCATGAGATTTTTTCTAGTTTCCAACAATCTTATGTTAAAAGAGGCGAATGTGTGAGCCGTGGACGCAGTCACCTGTCCAAAAAATTATAGGGACTATCCTTTTTTCTCCCGCAACGCGAAAGCACCTGCTGGAAAATATGATGTATGTTGTTCAGCAGATTGTGTTGTAATTATTACGTTTTATTTAAAGCAAAGGAGAGTTTTTGTTTCAAAGTTTTATATTTAGTGTACGTACACGTGTATTGTATGTACATTAACGTTTCATAATGTTTTTACTCGAAACATTGAGTACAGTAATTTTTTTGATTAAATTCATGAGCTGACTTATTTTGTTAACTTTATTGCTCATTGCTGCACAAAGTCTAAGTTATGTTGTAAATAAAAACAATAAAATAATTGATCCACCTTCATTCAACCTTTATTTAATGTTATTTATTTATTATTCAGTTTCATTTAATAGTCCTTTAATCTTATCTTGAAGTCTGAATATGTATATGCAACTTTAAAAGTTGGATTTATTTTCTACGTTTTAATCTTTCTAGTGTCATTCTCACGTAGTTTGCATTTGCACCGTAGCGAGTTCGCTTGCTTATTCGACTTGTTAGAGACATACGACTTGTTAGTTACATAGTCGCGAATTTAATAGCCCAGAAAAAATAATTGAAAGTTATAAATTGTATATATATGCCATATATATTTCTGAATAGCAAAATCATTTTGGAATGGAAAGCTGCATTAAAGGAGAATATTTTGAAAAGCAATAAAGCGATCCATCTGCATACAAAAGTAATATTTTGTACATTATTTTTTGAAAACTTATGTATTGACCGATTGACTGTTATGACGAGCTGCCACACTGAATTTTCCCTCTAAGATCATTGCGGCAGTAATCTGCTTAAAATGCATTCATTTCCGCATAGGTCAAGTTTTATTCACGTATGAGATATATAACTATTGGATGTGAATGACGCATAGGCCAGCAGTTTCAAATGAATGCCACTGTTCAGCCGAAACCAGTGAACTGTTGTTTTTCTGTTAGTACGTGGTTTTCAATTCATTGAATTCTTTTTATTGACAGAGTCCGTTTAGCTCATGAATGACGTAAAACGTGGTTTATTTTAACCTCCGTTAGGTTAAAAGCGTGACGAGAATTAACAAGAGAACAGTTCTATCATCTTCATCTTATCAGTATTACGCAATGATTTATTCTAATGATTACTATATCTCAACTAATTATTGGAGTGTCAGTACGAAAGCTTAATAGATTGGATAAAGATCAGATGTCAGTCTTTTAGTCTAATTCATAAGATTCATCCTATATTCTAGCACAGCAATTAAGAAAAAGTGAAACCAAAGTAATATAATTGTTTTTATAGTAAAGGAAGACTGTCGATACCCGTGATAATCACTACTTGCTATTACTACCATTTCATTACACCGACCGGTACAAAAAAGATTCCCATGATGAAAGTATTTTACATTTATTTTCGTTATAACAACCACTCGATATAATTTCTGTTCGTTGTGAAGGGTTAATATAACAAGAGTCTATTATAATAAATGGTTTTTGAAAATTAGTACTATAACAGTGTCTTTCAAAATAAAGAAATTCTTTTATTTTCTTCTTTCTTTCTGGACTTTTCTTTCCTTTCTAGACTTTTCGTGGAAAATTAAGATACTTTGGTTAGAGCCTTGATGTGATATCTGGCGACTGTTTGGCGATCAACAGAGCATGCTTGGCGCAGGTAGCTCTTCTTCGAGAAGGGTTAATGTATTTATTAGGAGTTGCATGTTAGCCTCGGAAGAGGAAGGTAGTAGATTGTACTATGCGGTAGGAGCGACGTACTGCTCTGAGTAACTATTATATTATGCTTTGAATTATATATTTAATAAATGTTTGTTTCGTCTTGTTAAATGGTGCCTTATTAAACCATGAAGTCATCACAACACGCTCTCTTTCGAGAAAACCAGAGAGGTTAGAAGCTTAGAGCGTTGAAAACGGAAGAGGCGTAAAGTTAAGCCTAACTAACGAAAGAAGTGTTCATTTGCAAAAGAGAGTAAAAACGTGAGAATTATTTAATCGAGAGTTTGAAAGGCTTGATTCTAAAGGAAAATAGAAGAAAATGTTCAAAAACGCAAAGAAAGAGGATTTAGTAACAGTTCTATTGGAAATTGGCGAAGAAGCATCCCCAGATTTGAAGCTGGTAGAACTGAAACACAAACTCCAGAATAGCAAGGAATACATCGAAGATGCTG
Organism: Stegodyphus dumicola; assembly: GCF_044657685.1. NCBI lineage: Eukaryota > Metazoa > Arthropoda > Arachnida > Araneae > Eresidae > Stegodyphus > Stegodyphus dumicola. Next base: position 100,878,379 of record NC_140774.1, on the reverse strand, counting down.
ATTTCGTGAAAGAAATTCTGATTACTACAGTGGAGAATAGAAAAAGAAAAGAAGAAATGGAAAGAATGCAAATGGAAGAAGAAAGAATAAGAACAGAAAGATAACACGAAATAGAACTAGCGAAGATTCGAGCAACTCAAAATGAAGGAAGTAGAAGTCCAACACCTTTAATACAAAACACAGAACGAGAAACCGAAATTTCCCTGGACAAGCTGATCAAAGGAGTAGAAACACTGACTATACCAGTACCGAAGAGAGCAGAAGAATGGAATATATTTTTCGATTCTATCGAAAGAGCATTTAAGCACAAGAAGGTTCCTGAAGAATACAAATCAGAAATATTATTGAAATTAATTGGAGAAAAAGCTTCAAATGTTCTTGTTTATATAAAGGAGGAAGATCTGCAAAATTACGAAAAAGTGAAAACTCTTGTTCTGAAGGAATATCAACCTACTCCTCAAACCTGTTTAGAAAACTTCAGAAAAACTAAACGTTATTCCGGCGAAACGCATATCCAGTTCGCTTCAAGACTAACAGCTACATGGGACTATTACTGGAAGTCAAGAGAAGTAAAGGATTTCGAAACACTCAAGGAGTTAATTATTTCCGATAAATTATTCCAAGCATTAGATGCAGAAACAGCTGCACACGTCGCAATACGCCAAGGAAATAAATGGCTGAAGCCTCAAGAATTAGCTACAGAATGTGATATTTATTTCACGGCCAAAGGAAAATCTTTCGACGAAGTTCGAAATGGAATTAAGCGATCACCGAGATTCCTGGATACAACATGTGCACACGACAAATATATTCCACCACCCATGAGAAAAGAATATCCAAAACACGAAAGATTTCACGCGAGAAGAAAAGAATGTTATATTTGTGGAAATTATCAACACATCGCGAGAGATTGTCCAGACAAAAGAAGAAAGAACGAAACTGCAGTAAATAAGAAGGGAAAGGATGATTCCAAAACTCAAAAAAATTCAAACAGAACATCAAAAGAAGAAGCCATCGTAGCTAAAGTAGACTCATCCCATCTACGATCTGAATTCGCAGAACGCATCGTTCAACCACTGCAAAAAGTAGATATTTTTATTAACTCTGAGAAAATCGAAGCTATCGTAGACTCTGGAACGCAGATAACGATCGTACATTCATCGCTCATTCCAAATTTAGAGGAGAGAGAAGGAGGTAAAATATTGCTAACACCTGCTTTCGGACAACCAATTGAAGCAAAAGTTTGCCGTGTACCTATTTACCATAAAGATCATGGAAGCAATATATTTAATTTTGTGGATACATTAATTGCAGTGACTGATAAGCTAAATGTGCCTTGCCTAATAACTCCAGAAATATACGAACTGTTGATTAATCCTGCGGCAGAAGAACCAAACGCAGAAAGAAATAATTACGGAAGCGAAAACTTACAAACTTTTTTCGCCAATGCACAGTCAAACGACAGCGTCGAGTCCCCCCCGCTAATGCTTATGGAGGAGAAAAACGAAGAGGAGGAAGGGAAGAAGGCGAGTGTTTATGTAAACACAGACTTATCGTCTGCTGAACGCCTTCGCGAAGAGCAAGCTAACTGTCCCTCGCTGAGAGAAGCATGGAAGCTAGCAATAGAAAAAAAAGGAAATTATTTATTTATTGATCATCTTTTACATCACCAAGAAAAAATATTAGGACAGAATGTTTTTCAGTTAGTGCTTCCACTTAGTAGAAGAGCACAAGTGTTGGAATTAGCACATAGTTCCATTTTCGGTGCACATCTTGGGATAAGAAAAACAAAGGAGCGAATACGATATTCATTTTATTGGCCTGGATTAGCACAAGATGTTGAAACCTTTTGTAAAACGTGCAAAGATTGTCAGTTGAAAAGTCCAGAAAAGCGATCTGACAAGATTCCCATCACACCGGTCAGAAGGCCAGGATTACCTTTCGAAACAGTTAACATCGACATTATTGGACCTATTGAACCTTCCTCTGCTAGGAAACATAAATATGTGTTATGTCTGGTAGATCAACATTCCCGATGGCCAGAAGCCATTCCACTGAGAAGCTTGACAGCAAAAGCCACTTGCGACGCGCTTTTGGAGATTTTCATGAGAACAGGAATCCCTAATACAATAGCTAGTGACAACGGAAGTAACTTCGTTTCAAAATTAACTAAAGAATTCCAGAAAAGACTAGGTTCTCACCCTAGGTTCTCTACACCTGCTTACAGTGCTTCAAATGGATTAGTAGAAAGATGGAACAAGTCCTTCAAGCAAATGTTACATCATGTCATCAGGACTAATCCTTCGAATTGGGATAAGCACATCCCATACCTGCTCTTTGCATACAGAGAAGTACCAAACTGCACTACGGGTGTCTCACCATTTCAGCTGATGTATGGAAGACAACCAAGAGGTCCTTTAGCAGTACTGAAGTCTTCATGGTCAGGAGAAATACCTATACCACCTAATGTAAGTGAATCGGCAGTGGATTACTTACAACTTTTAAAAATAAGGTTAGAACAAGCAGCCGAACAAGCCAATTTAATTGCAAGTGATAAACAACAAAAATATGCTGAGTACTTTAATCGGAGATCAATACCAAAAAATTTCAAAATCGGAGAACAAGTTTATTTACTCATACCAGATTCAAATAACAAACTCTATGCACGATGGACTGGTCCAGGAGAAATCGTGAATCATTGCCCACCTCATTCCTATAAAGTAAAACTACCTGATGGAAAGATCAAACATGTTCATGCAAATAAAATTAGAAAATTCCAAGCTAGTGTCAATGCATTTGGAGTGATATTTGAAAATGAAGAAGAATTTGGAGAAATTATAACTTTACCAGGAAAAGATCTCTCGACCCCCCTGGAAGATTTTAAAATAGATGCAAATCTGAATTTAGAAAATTTGAATCCGCAGCAGAGAAGAAAATTGATAGCTCTTATCAACAAACACCGAGCACTATTCACCGGAAAGCTGAAAATAGCTAAAGTTGAAGCTCATAAAATTAGATTAATACCCAATATGGAGAGGAAGAAACCTTACATTTATAGGATTCCTGAAGCATTGAAACCCAAGGTCGATGAAGAAGTAGAAGAATTATTGAAATCGGGACTAATAGAAGAAAGTAATGCAGAAATAGCTCATCCAGTAGTTTGTGTAAGCAAAAAAAATGGAGATATCAGATTGTGCTTAGATTATCGAGCTTTGAATGCAGTGACGAAGCCAGATGACTTTCCTATGCAAAATGCCATTGATTTAATGTACAGTATAGGAAGAGCCAACGTCATAACAACTTTAGATTTGCTGAAAGGATATTGGGCAATTCCCATGGAGGAACAAAGTAAAGAGTACACATCGTTCAAAACTCATCGAGGTCAATATCAGTTTAAAGTGCTACCCTTTGGATTAAGGACCGCAGCAGCAACTTTTCAGAGAGTAATGAATAACGCGCTGAAAGAATTTCAACAATTTTCAAGAGCCTATATTGATGACATAGCTATATTTTCCACGGATTTCGACACTCATCTCCGACATCTGGATAAAGTTTTTACCAAACTAGAGTCACTTGGATTTACTATCAATTCGAAGAAATGTTCGTTTGCAAAACCTCAAATTAAATATTTAGGACACATCATTGGATCAGGAAAACATCAACCAGATCCCGAGAAAATAGAGGCAATCAAGAAGCTGGAAACGCCGAAAACGAAAAGAGATCTTAAAAGTCTGTTAGGACTATGTAATTATTATCGCGATTATATCCCAGGGTATGCAGAGATCGCATACCCACTCACAGAACTCACGAAAAATAAACAACCGGAAATACTCGAATGGAAAGAAATTCATGAGTCAACATTTCAACAACTGAAGGAACGATTAGCGATGTCAACGGAGCTGATCACCCCAACACTGCAGGATCCGTTTGTCATTCATTCTGATGCATCCCAAATCGGAATAGGTGCATGTTTGTCACAGCAAAGGGGAGAGAAGCAATTTCCCGTCTGCTACGCGAGCAAGAAATTATCGAAACCTCAACAGAGCTGGCCGACTATAGAGCGTGAAGCTTATGCTATAGTATGGGCATTGAAGAAGTTTGTTCTTGGATATTCGGTTCATCGGTGAAAATTGTGACTGATCATAATCCTCTAGCCTTTATAGTGAGAAATGCTCCGCAATCGTCCAAATTACAACGATGGGCCATAGCTTTGCAGAAATATAGTCTCGAAATAGAACATTGCCCTGGAAAAAAACTGTCAAACGCGGATGCATTATCCAGACTTCCCACTTGTGAACTTTGAACATTAATTTACTGTTCATCTTCACGAACATTTTGTATAGTTAATAATTATATAGTTTTCTTTGCTTTTCATAATCATTTTACAATTCTGTGCAAATAAGATGTTTATGTAATTTGAAATAGATAGAGAAATTATTGGATAACAAATATTCGAGGTAAGTGGTAAATTTAGATATTTGTCTCCCAAAGATTTAAATCATGCTGCAGCATCATTAATTAAAAGGAATGTTAAGAATATAATTATATATATATATAAGAAACTTAATAATTTTACTGTCATCATTGGAATAATACTAGGGTATATTTTAACATGTTTATAAAAGAAAATATCAACTTAGTTTCTTTGAATTAAGAATTGATAAATTGTTACAATAATAATAAGGTTCGGAACAAGTGAAGTTAAAAATGATTTATCTATGTTTATATATAAAAATGTGTTATCTATGTTTATGTAGTAAATTGAGGTATGTCTATAGTAATTGAGATTTGAAAATTAGGAGAGAATGTATAAAAGTATATGTAGTTTTTTTTTCTTTTTCACGTTGATCGCAAACAGTTGCTAGATTTTAGTTTCCAGATTGCTGATTGATTTGTAAATAATATCAACAACAATCTTACGACGGGGGTGTGATATCTGGCGACTGTTTGGCGATCAACAGAGCATGCTTGGCGCAGGTAGCTCTTTTTCGAGAAGGGTTAATGTATTTATTAGGAGTTGCATGTTAGCCTCGGAAGAGGAAGGTAGTAGATTGTACTATGCGGTAGGAGCGACGTACTGCTCTGAGTAACTATTATATTATGCTTTGAATTATATATTTAATAAATGTTTGTTTCGTCTTGCTAAATGGTGCCTTATTAAACCATGAAGTCATCACACTTGAGCACCATACAGGTGTGCTCAAAGCTCTCACTAACTTGAAGGAAAGTCGGAGCAAAGTCTTGGTCCGACTTTCCTCAGTTTCGCTCCAATTTTGGAGAAGAGCCCTTCGGAGGACGAGTCCGTGAGTCTCCTACCCCTCTTTCCCCAGAACCCGGGCATTCGGTACGGCAGGCATCGTCACTAACCACTTTCAGGTCTGGGCGGCAGAAGTAACGTTGAGCATCGTGTTTGTTTACATTCTGTGAAATTCTGGCCATTTTAAAGATGGTCATCTACAGGAAAATGGTTGCCGTGAGAAATCTCGTTCGTGATATGAAATACCGTAAAGCCTCTTGTGAACATCACCTCTCTAAAATTATCACCTTTAAAAATAATAGGTACTACATCTGAGAATATAGATAAACATCCGTATTTAAACATCATTTGTATATGATGGCAACAGTAAACGCGTTCGTAATGACCATCTCTTTAAAACGACTGACTGCCTTTGAAAGTAATCAACATTTCTGAGAATATAAATAAACAATGGGAGTAAACATCACTTTTCTGATACAACCACTTTAGAATACTACCTGTAATCACGGGAGATCATTTTAGAGAAGGTTTATTGTAATTCGAAATCACTTTTCGTAAGGTATTGTCTGCGCAAGGGGTGCCCAACCTTTAACCTGGCTTGATCCAAAATAAGTATTTAAATTTTTTTTCGGGGGGGGGGCAGCTTTTAAAATTTCAATTTAAACGTATAGGTAAAAAGTAATGTACAAAAAATTGTAATATATCAAAGGAAATACTAAGTTTATTTAGAATTCAATTACAAATTCAATATAAGAAAAACATCAATGTAAAGCCTGACACGGCATTTTTCCTGCCAGTTTCTTGTATTCTGGTACATACGATGTTATAGCAAAATTCATGCAGTCATCCAGGTGTTCATTAGTTATCCTGGATCTGAAATTTGATTTCTCACAGGTAAGTTAATTCAAAGCAGAAGTGTAACCTTTGAAAAGGTTACACAAACTATCTGTTTGTGATATTTTTGTTTTCAGTTGTAAATCAGATTGAAAATCTGTTATTTCCATCTCGAAATCAGTAGCTTTTTTGTTTATCATATTTGCGATTTGTTGTGATATTTCAGAAATATTAGTATTAACAAATAGATTTTAAATGAATAAAGCAGTTTGCTCAATTTTACGAAAATCAGAAAATCTAATTTCAAAATCATCTTTGAGTTCAATGAGAGATTCAAAATATTTATTTGTTTCAATTTTCTCATATTTCTTAACGTAGTACTGCAAATTTGTAAAATGACCAAAGTTACATCCATTTACTTGGACCATACACAAATTTAATTTTGATTTAAATGCGTTGATACTTCCTATTAATTTAATAATAGTTTTCCCTTTTCATTGAAGCTCAAGATTGAGAATATTCATTTTAGTCGTTATGTATGTAAGAAAGGCTAAATCACATAACATTAGGTATTTTTTTGGAAGCAGGAGTCATGAAAAATGAGCAACGCCTTCGCCGGGAATCGAACCACGGACCTCTGGAATACGCGCCCAGCGTGCAGACCACTATACCACGAAGGCACGCTAAGAAGGCGGGAGAAATACCTTATAAGCTATGATCAATAAGTTCTACATATTTTTCGTTTCTAGACTCCACGTCTACAAATTGTTTTATCTCTGGAAGAACCTCTAAAATTCGTAGCCTTACTAAGCCACTTAATTTCAGAATGTAACATTAAAGTTCCATACTCAGCATCAAGTTCATCGGTCAGCTTTTTGAATAATCTGCACTGAAGTGGTCTGGCACGAATAGAATTGAGAATTTTTAAAACAACTCTCATTACGTATTCATAACGCAGGACTTATGCACATAATATCTGTTGATGTACCATACAGTGGTAGTGAAGAAAAATCTGGAAACTCAGCATCGTTTTTGCAAAACGTGATGCAGCCAACAGCAGAACCACTCATGGCAGGTGTGCCATCTGTTGTTATGGTTACAACTTTTTGAAGAGGAAGATTAATTTCTGTAATACGATTTTTAATAACTTGTTATATGTTGTACTCACGTGTATTCCTTTTAGTGGCAAAACTGAAGTATATCTTTCTCTGCTGAGCAACTGTTGAAAACCACCTACATAAAAATATTGATTTGAGCTACATTACAGATATCTGTTGATTCATAACACTGTAAAGTTAAAAAACATTTTTGTAAATCATCTTTTAATTGTTCTCTGATATTCACAGATATTGCTTCTATTCTACGAGTTACTGAATTTTTGGATAATTGAACCTCCTGGATAGGTAACATAATTTTATTCTTATCTTTAAATTCTTGGAATAATATCCCTAATGCAGCAAGCATTGATTCTTGAATTATGTCACAATCCTCAAAAGAATTGTTTTGCATCGCAAATACATGTGCAGTCTTAAACGATGCAATTGTAGCAGATTTTGATGCATTAACTGGCTTGGTAAATAAAGATTGTTAAGCAATTAACGCGGTTTTCATTTCTTTCAATTTACATTTTCTTAAATTGCTGTTAGGAGGATATTCAGTATCATATTATTTATGAACTGTTGTGAAATATCATTCTATGTTCCATTTTTTTCAACAGTAGCTATTGAGCCACAAATCAGACAAATGCATTTGTTCTTAAAATGTATTAAAAAAATTTCTCTTCACATTCGTCATTAAAATTATAGTTGTATACACGTTTTTTTCTTTTTCTCTGGTTCCTGTGCTGACATGATTAGGGTAGCAAAGTAATTGCTAATATATAATAATGACTAACATTGCTAATATATAATAATGACTAACATAAATAGACAATATTTTTATACCCGAATGAAACCACTTGTTAGTTCATACACAATATCTGATAAATAAAAGTTCTTTATACAAACGTATTCCAAACTCAACTAACTTATCTCACTGCCCTCTCCATAGCTACTGACCAACATCACGCATTAACAAACCCTCATCCGCCCATCACAAAGAATGCTTCGGGTGATGCCATCTTTGAAGTGAAAATATTCCTGGTCAGTGGCGTAATATTTCATGCCCGAGTTGATAAAATGAGCGACATCAGAAGTTGCCGCGCAGACCAGGGCTGCCAAATATATAAAGCTGCAAAAATAAAAAAATAAAGGCAAATTATTCAGGACATTCATTCTAAAATTAATTTTGTCCTGCAGTTCCCTAAAATGGTAGAAGTATAATAAAAATGCCAACTATAAATAAAATAGTATATATATGTGCAACTTGCAGCTAGAACACTTAGGCAAGTTTAGCTACTTAACCTCTGCAAAAGAACCACATTAATCTCAGCTTTTGACAGGTTTATTACGAAACTCAACTAAATTCTTAATATATTACTGAATCTACTTCTTATCGGATTATTAGTTTCAAGCGAACGATATTTTTCTATTTATTTCCGCAATAAACGAATAAATTGAGTTGTTCTGAATAAGGTGCCCCAATCTGGTAAGTATTAACATGAAAAGCTGACCGATAGTTATCACGAATTTTGATTTATTTGTATACCGCCGGTTTGACAAGCGTAATCACTGTCAGCTTGTTGTTTGGTTGATAACTCATTTACCGACGGAGAATGTGTTAATTGATACATTTCAGATATTGAAACAAATTTATTTCATCGCTGCAATGTGAATGAAGGGGGAATAAGCGCTTGGGTGCCGTGGGAATAAATATTCAGTGCAGCGAACTTGCTTTTAGTGGTTTGGCTTGTAAGGAAGCCCAGTTAAAGCTTAAGTACCAAAATAATTTGTTCATATGCCAGAAGATCTGCCCTAACTTTGAATACGGTACATAGTTAGAATTACCGCTTTAAAAATATTGTAACGTTTCTTCACTCGTTTATTAAGAAGTAAAATTTCTTATTCCAGTGGTATCAAACTGCAAAACATGATGAAGTTGTAGTAATAAAGAAAGACTCTTATAATTATTTACATAAAAATGTGTATTTTTACGCGTGAAAGGAAAATATAAATAAAAGAAAGACATTATGCTGCCATTGTAGAGACATTAGTTTCTTTCGAAGAAAAAGAGATGAAAAACGAGCAATGCCCTCGCCGAGACTCGAACCACGGATCTCTCGAATTCGCGTCCAGCGTGCTGACTACTACACCACGAAGGCATACTAAGAAGGCGGAAGAAATACCTTATTTATTTTCAAGCTGGAAGTTTTTTTTAAGAAAATTGTTTAATGTTTAAGTCAATATATTATTTCAATATATCTGAATAAGTGGCCTTTCTGACAATTTAATATTTAGCTTTCAGTACGTTTGAATTACAAAGTGTAACCAACAAAAATTTCTTACACATAGCAACTTTAGATTTTAAGCAGGAAATAAGTATAGATTTGAAATTTTTCTTCGCTTCATTATTAGCATTGTTTATGCATGTTTTGACAAACATAAAGAAAAAAAATTAATTTAGTTTCAAAATTTGTTTCATTAAAAAATACTTTTATTTATTTATTTTTTTTTTTTATTTTTCCCTATAAATTCCGGCCCATCAGTTGCTTTCTCGTGATTTCGTGATATCGTGATTTCTTGCGTAATTTGAGTTTCAGACCAGTCTTATGAAATTATAAAAACATATTTGTTTTAATTTTCAATAGTTTCCAAGTAGTTCCGGTTAATTTAGAAACTTTTAACATCTAAATAAAGTCATAATGTTACGTTCTTTGCTTGTTTAAATATAAAGTTTTAAAAAATTCTGAATTTCAGTATAGTTAAGAACACCCAATTGTCAAAAGCCATAGCTTTTAACATTGTGCTGTTTCAAAAAAGTTTTAAAAAAATCTCTTAAATAATTGTAATACTTCCAAATAACTGAATAAACGTTTCAGTTGATTGCCTGTATATTAGGTATATTTGCTAATTCATCACAATTTCCGGCGGAATCCGTAGAGAGTTTTTGCGGAAATGAAAATTTCCGGACAGCCCCCAGTAGTCAAACACTGGTTTAAAGTTTTATTATAGTTTTTTTTGGGGGGGGGAGTGAATCATTGATACAATTGTGGGATGGCATCGTTCATTACAATCGGATGACACGACAAGCTTGAGAAAAAATCTTTTATTTTTCCGATAATAGAAGTCAGACGATTCCGCCATTAAGACGATGATGCGACTGAAAGATGTTTACATGTTACAAGACGGACGATTCTCTTCATCTGTAAATATCATCTATGTAAATTCATCCTTCTACACATGTAATCATTTTGTAGTTTGTAGCAACTATTCATGTTTCTATTAAATATTCAAGTTATTTGTGAATTGGACTAGTTTATTAGCCCCTAGACAGCCACAAAAGAAGTAAGTTTACAGACATCATATTCCTAGATAGTAAGTAAGTACTGATTCTACACAATTTTGTACGAATATGTACGAATTTTATATAATAACTCCTTTTATGCATTATTGAAAATATCATTTATAATCATCCTCTGAGTTATTGTACGTTTGATTCATTTTTTAATTTCCCATCTTCTCAGACTAAAACTCATTTTTAAATAATACATAAAGGTGGTCTATTATTATAAATGTAGGCTCAAAGTGAAATCATGATTGCGCTTCTCAACTTATTGCAGATTATTGCTTAAAATTTATAACTACATTATTCAAGATAATTCTATAGGACCAACTCACTGATTAGCTAATTACGCATGACTACCATTCTAAGATAAGAGATGCCTTCGTGGAGGCGTGCTAATGTAGTGCGCATGATTCTTCAAGATCAGTGCAAAACTAGACACGTTAGCAAATGGAGAAAAATAAATACTGTTCCACACATAATATAATTATTTCAAACAATTTATATGCACAGACACGTTTTTTTTCAATTGCTTATATTCAGATCCTACGGTTTTCCTTTGGTAGTAGTTCCTTTGTAAAATTATTGAGATTTTTATTGGAGCAGGAAACGTGAAAAAGTGTGTAATGCCCTAGCCAGGACCTTCGAACTCCGAGACCTTCTTACAGCCTTAGAGGATATGACTATCGGTGATGTTCGGTTACAATATTTATTATGCTTTCAGAAATGCCGTCATTTACAGATGTGGTAACCGAGAGAGGTTTCACTGTATTTATTATCGAAATATTGCGTATTGTTACAAATACTGGCAACAAGCAGAGTTCAGTTATCAGTGTTACCGATTTGAAAGAAATGTGATTGTTTTGGTGATGGGGGAAAATATTGCTCCTAATTTTGCTCAATTTTAGGTTTATACTTGAATAATTGTTTAATTTTTCAGCTATGTCATAGCTTTCTAAACATAATATTTTGTATAATAATTTGTTACGAGACAATTATCCTTTGTCAAAGCATTTCGAAAGTTTCCTCTACGTGTTTACATTGCTAAGTATTTGCAAAAGCTAAAAATTCGCCAAATGTTCAATTTAAGATGTAGGAAGGTTTTGTTTATGATTATCACCAAACGATTATTTCTTTCCTAACATCAATTTCTTCAATAGAAAATAAACTAAATCGAAGCTATTTTGTGAATTAAAGGTATTATATTTCATTTTCAAGCCTTAATCATTGAAAAACAGTGTCTTTTTATAAGCTATGATTAATATTTATCAGTAAAGAATGAAAATGCATTTTTAACGGAACCACGTTCATCAAGTTTTTTTCTGTTAATGAGAATAACATGTTTTTAATATACAAATTTATTACATTCTTCTCTATTGGATAAATTAATTTAATATTGGTAGAAGCAGTTAGAAATAAATAAGCCGTTATACTGACGAAAGCATAGCTAAAACGGGTCCATGACACTCTGCCGACAGCCACTTAGGCGATAGGGACATTTATCCAACAGGACATTTAGCTGACATGAACATTTAGCCGACAGCACATTTAGCCGACGGCACGTTTAGCTGAAAACACGTACATGTAGGGGAAAAAACCATGCGACAATGTTTTAGTAAAATTTATTAATATTTATGTGATAAAAAGCTGTTTGTAGGAGTATATAACAAGAAGGTTTTATGGACAAGTAACCATACTTGTGTCTTTATTTAATGCTACAGAGACTATAGATTTTAAAACTGCACAGAAAAGCAACGTTATTTTGGAAAAGATTTTGAAATCAGTTTCAAGAACAATTGTACATAGGAGCGAAAGGATTTTATACAAAAAGAAATAGGTGGAGCCAAATGAAAACACATGTAACGTGATCTGTCGAGAAAAATAATAATTAAACCTGAAAAAAACTAAGATATTATAAATTTGAAACACTGAAAAATTAATGTCATTAAATAAATGAGAAAATTTTTCGTTAATGTGGAAGGGTTCCAAGAATTCAATTTACTAACTGAAGAAGCTATGGATAACTTTTTAAGTCAAAATTGTGATCAAGCGTCGAGTTGTGATTGGCTATCAAAAATTTATTTATTTCTTATAAAAATTTAAAAAATTATTTAAACATACGATTCACGTTCCCTGAAGAGAAATTTCAACACTGTTTCTGTTTGGGGGATATATATTAAACTACACTGACATAATAGGCTAAATAAAATTCAACAAGGATTAAAATCAATGGTGAGATCTTTAAGAACTAAGCAATGAATTTTGCTAATAAGAGAGAAAATGACTTCAAAGTTGAATTTCTGGGAATCGGAGAATTTTTTTTAATTGATAGGAAGATTGAATAATATTAGGGAAATGTTATTACGATAATTTTAAAGTCAAAATGTGCTTTATTATGGCAAGAGATACGTTTTAGTTGCCTATCGTGTATCTATACTTTGTTTTTGGTTATTGGTGATGCATTTTTACATATAAATATCTGTTAAAACCTGTTTTAAAAAATGCAACTTTTCATACTGTATGCTAGAAATTCGTTATTATATATGCAACTTAAGTATTAAAATAAATGTAATAGTTATCAAAATTGCTCATTTCGAACCGATGAAATGAAAACTGTATAAATGCTCAATTCTTTTAATCAAGCTTAATTTTAAGATAAATACGTTAATCAAGCTTGCTGAATTGATAATAGTAAGAATAAAATAAATTTATTAAATTCATGCAACTTGTATTTTTTGCAATTAATATATTTTCGATTTGTTAGAGGGCTGGTAACGGCAACACAGAGTATTTACTTTTTAACAAAATGCTGTGTTACAGTAGCAAAACCCTTATTTCATTGAATTCATCATAAGTAGAGTTGACCTCATATTTCAGTAAAATGTTTTATAACTGATTACTTAAAAACTATTTACACAACGCTTTAGAAACATTACATTTTATTAGCTTAAAGGCATATTTCGATCTCACAAACACGGTCGCCATTTACTAAGCGGCTTTTCATTATCGGGAAGTGAAAATTGCCAATACGATTTCTAATTTTTCGTATATTAATCGTATTCTTGGTCTAGAAGCGAAACGGTTTACGTAAATCTATTTCTGTTTGTTTGCATTTCCATGCAAAATCATGTCATTCTGCCAACTAAATAATAACTTTTTTTCCCTACTATTAAATACATCGTACTCCCAAAATTTGTTTTTCCGAATACTTACTTTCTGCGAAACTAATTAGATCAGTTTCCATCGAAAGAGGATTTTCTGCCACAGACAGTGATGAAGCCTTTCAAAAATGTTCTTCTTGTTATCAGAAACGACTTTCAGCTATCAAAAATAATCCTAACAATTTTGTCGTCATAACATTCCATCTCATCTCATCTTTTTCACTTACGATTTGTAAGTCTCGTGCGATACTTTGTGGTGCACGAGGATTTCTTTTTCTTTAAATAAAAAAAAAATAAATAAAAAATAAAAAAAAAAAAAAACATTCCATCTCTTTTTCAGTTACAAAATTGATCGGATTCTCCACAAAGTCAGTTCTCGGATTATTTTGCAGCCATCAATAAATTCGTTGTACAATTCTTGAAGATTACATGCTATTTTAATTCTTGTGGAATTTTAGCTTAGTATGGTTTATATGTATAATATCTTGTGGAATTTTAAGTTAACGCTATTTGTCATGTCAATGTGGTTTGACATATATCGCCCAAACAAAAAGCAGACTGAAACTTCTAGCCAGGGAATATAAATCGTAAGTTCGAAAAGGAAAAATGAACAAAATTTTATTAGCTAATCGCTGTTGGACATTTAACCATAATTTCGATTTTTGATCTACAAAAATTATCCGTAAAGCTTCTTCAATTAGTAAATTAGATTTATTTGAACTTTTCCACAGTAAAGAAAATATTTTCTTCAGTTAATGACATTAATTTTTCAACGCTTTCAAATTTCTAATATCTTAATTTTTTTCACATTTTATATTTTCCTCCACAGATTACATTTGCTTACATTTTGCTCCATTCATTTCTATCCCTATAAAATCGTTTCGCCGCTGTGTCTGACTGACCTCGAAATTGATTTTATTTTTCAATTTTTAATCTTTAGCGTTAAATGAAGACAAAAATGCGGTACTTGTCCATAAACGTTCTCGTTTCGTATTCGAGAAATAGCTTTCTGCAGATAAAATATGGACAAATTTTACCATTGTCGCATGTCTTTTTATTTACATGTACGCGTCGTCAGCTAAACGTGCTGTCGGCTAAATGTCTTGTCGGCTTAATGTCCTGTTAACTAAACGTCCGTGTCGGTTAAGTGTCCTATCTGCTAGGTGTCCGTGTAAGCTAAATGTTCATGTCAGCTCTAAATGCTCAGCTAAATATCCGTGTTGGCTAAATGCACGGTCAGGTAAGATTTCCTGTCGGCTAAATTTCGGAGACCAAGATAAATCGCAGATGCCTCTCAGGGAAGTTCTTGTTTTCACAGAACAGAAATAACACCACTTGTTTCTTGGAATGCTATGAGATTATTCGCATCATCAGCACTATGTTAAAACAACCAACTTTCAGTAAGTTTCAGTAAGTTTTTTATAAATTCTTTTGAGAAAAACATGCTGAAAAGGGTAATTCTAAAATAATTTTCGAGAAAAATCAAATTATGAATTTTATATACTTCAATGAAACCTCTGACGATTACTACCTCTCGCAGAAGACCACCTTCGTAAATATGTTCATATATTTACGAAATATATATTGATAACCAATATATACCAATTCTGAGGTCATCACATCCTCAGGAAATTCTAGTCATATGGAATCGCTGATGGTCATGTTAGGAGTGTTAGCAGTTTCCACAGTCTACCGCCAGATGGCGTCATAATATTAAAAGATATTCAAAGCACTTCTAATGAAAAAAAAACGAGAGATAAGGAATGTAACCATGGCGACAGACGATATTAATTACTCATGCACTTTTTAAAAGAGTAGCAGAATAAAGTATTTCGGTGATGTTCGTTGTGAATTTCTGTCCTTTTAAATAATAACGCAAAATAAAAAAGATACGCATAGTGGATGTAAGCGAAAAGTCCTGATGCCAACAGGAGGAATATTTTACTGCAGTTCTTTCACATTCTTCTTCTCTTTTTCACAGGCTATAAATATTTACAGAGTGTCATCAAAATAAAACCCTATAAAATGCATTTAGGTGAGAAAAAAACAAGACAATGGATAGATTCGTATTTAGGTGTAATGCCGACTATCTTACATTAGAAAAAGCGAATATATGTGCCGTAGATGCAGCCAGCCGATAAAAGCCAAAGAGATTCACACCTTCTACCTTTTCCTGCTACAACGTAAAAGCATGGACCTTGCGAGAAAGAGTGAGTGTTCCTTGTTTAGCATTTAACAATGTTTTTACCTGAAACGTTGCGTACAGCGATGTTTTTGGTTAAGTGGTAATTTGGAAATTGCCGGAATCTGATAAATTACAAAAGTTATAACACTCTCCAATGCTCTGTAACGACTTTTGTAACGCTCTTCAAGACTCTTTTCCAAAAAATATTTTCCAATCAAAAATATTATAACATATAGGCGTTCGCTGATGAAACGTTTACGTTTTCAAAAGTTTATTTTAGTCGCGACATGTATTATTTTTTTGCTACCTTTTGGTGTTACGAGTATTAAGCTTTTTAAACTTGATTATGATAAAGACATGTTGTGAAAAAATTTGATTTTGAGAGAATGGTCTTAAAAATTATGTTTTGAAGGATTTTCTTAAAGTAAACAAACTCAATTATTCGCCGGAGTTAAGTAGAACCAGATCTCTCGTTAATTGAAAAAATCCAGATAATCATATTGTTTTCTTTTCCTTCTTCCTCCCTTTTCGCTATAAGCCAATGCGAAGGAAGTTTATTTTGTAATTTCTTTTATTTCAGTTAAAAATATTATACAGTCACACATATTTTTATTTCCATGAAACAATGTGAAACAAAGTATAAAGAAAGTATAACATGTCTTCGCCGATATAAGTCTTCGTCCGTGTGCCTCCTACAGTGTTTCGTCACCATCCGAACCATGATTTAGGAATGAATGATTTAGGAATGAATGTCACCATCCGAGCCATGATTTATGATTTGAGGAATGTAATTGCATTTCTAATTAATATTTATAACTTAACAGGATTAATTAAGAACTAGTAATAAACCGTTGCATGGAAATCTGTGTGGAACGATAGCTATTTCAATCGTTGACAAAGTTGCGGACACAACTTTTGCTCGTACAGTTAGTGCCATTGTTTGATAGTCTCATCTCGTAATGAGAGTGCTAATTGCACCGCTGTAATATCTATGAATTTGTGGCTGCGTAAATAATTGAGTTTTGGGTCGAATCGAGGTCTTCTGCAGAGGAGTACTTACGAATCAAAAGTAGCCAGCATGTTAATTGTTTTTCAGTGTTAGTGTGAATTGGTCACAATCGCCATAAGGTGATCCATTTTGCGAAATCAAAAATATTTCCCATATGTAGGTTACCATTCAAACTGCAGTTTGAAGGCTGATGCCAAACAGCTGTTGGATGAGACAACAAACAAGCTTTGAAATGAAAGAAGTAATAACTTCCGGAGTAGTGTCCCAACTGCCATGAAGAAACTAATATCATGACCAATTTTAAAATCTGATCGCAGCAACCTGAAACATGCTAGTTATCGGAGCAATTTGATTTCAGAAGGATTATCAAAGCATATTTCCGCAAATCCTCTGATATTTTCTTCATCCATAAGGAATTAGAGCTCTTAAAATATAACAGAACTCCTGAAGAGAAGTAACTGATTCAATTCGCAAAACATACCAGACAGCGGAAGTAGTTCAGAAAGCTCTGAAACGTTCAGCTAAAGACAGCCCTTAAAAATTTGTAGCTAGTAAAATACCTCTATTTTCGCTTTAAAACTAATGATTTTACTTAGTTTAAACCCAAATATTTATTGCCTAGTTGTTCCAATGCAAATAATGCAATTAATTTATGCTATCGATATCTTTCTAAATGTTATTAATGATTACAGAGTTTTCGTTATACGCGTCAGAGCTCAGTATTGCAATTATTCGTAACCTAGAACATGCAATCAGTGTAATATAACATAAATGGTCACAGAACCATCAAAATATTGATGACGGATAGAGGTTTACTCTGCTGCGCCTATATATATAATATATAAGGTATTTCTCCCGCCTTCTTGGCATGCCTTCGTAATCTGGTGGTCTGCACGCAGACTGCATATTCCAGAGGTCCGCGGTTCGATTCCCGTCGAAGGCGTTGCTAATTTTTCAATCTCTCTTGCCTGCTTCCAAAAATATCTAATGTCTTTACAAATATACTGTTATAATTCCAAACTTTCATTAAAGACAACACGTGACTAGTCATGACTTACTGATTTTCAGGACACCGTTTGAATTTTTTCTTTCTTTCAAGACGGAGAAAAGAAACACCGTGATTTTAAATATAGTGAAACCTCTCATGGTTACCACTTCTCACATATGACCACAACTGAAGCTGTTCAGAAAAATCTTTGATGCCGAACCAGCCAATAACCTTGTTCTTCGACCAGTTCTACAGAGGATCCTAATTGTCTGGAGTTGTTTTTGACTGTCCTTAAAATATTTTATACCGTACTTTTTATAGAAAGAATACATGTGTGCTATTAACATATTAGTTTTTAAATTCATAAACTCTGGTAATAAGAAACTGACGTGGCAAGATTACGTACAAATGTCACAGTTTTATATTAGAAACATATTTTTGGGATTGAAATATAACCTGATGAGTATTGTGCTGACTAAAGTTTACAATTAAAATTCCAGTTTCCTAATATTTTTCCATCAAACTACTGCCTGAAAGCTTGAGCTAATTCTATTTTATTTACCGTAATAAATCTTCATTATGGCAACAATAAATATGGCCTTTCAAACACCAACATTAAAAATTTACTAATCCACTAAGTGAAATTTATAACATTGCTTGTCATCAATAAAGAGTTTAGATTTATGAGAAACAGATGTGATGAAATATGATAAATTGACCACTGAGCGAAGTATTTCGATAAGCAATCCGAGCTGTACTTTTTTAGCTGCAAAAATATTCTGGGTTTCTTCCTTTCAATTTCGTTCGTGTTAATTTGGAAAGACCGGTTTTGGAGAAACAGGATAACTAAGATTATGTATATGCCTCACACGCTCCTCGGCCAAAGAGGAACATCAGTTTTGGAAATTATAGCTCAAATAGAAATATATTTTGCCGCCAGATATAATGGACCTTGCCCGTAAAGGAGTTGGAGTAAATATTCCGTATGCTAAAATGGTCACTACTTTTGCTGAATTTTGAATTTTAGTTAGCTGTTTTACCTTTTACAATTTAAAAGTAAAAACTGTAAAAGCATGGCTTATTCTAAATATTATCACAACATTTGATTGATTATTAAAATCATTTAATCTTAATAACATTAAAAATGAATGGGAACACTTTTCAGAAGCTGTATATAAAAATAAAATTGACAACTTTTGACCAAAAAAAAAAAAAAAAGATTTGAAAAAGACAGTAATAAGGAATAAAGACAAAATACCAGAAAAGTGCATCAAAAATTTGTTTCGAAGTATATGCGAGAGAAAATTCGAACGAATGGACTTTTAAATAGAGTGAATTCTTTTGTGTCGATCATCTATCTAGATGTAAACGTGATCTGTAAACGTGATTTTGACCACAATATAAACATTAGTACTGATTATTCCCTTTTTAAGACGACGTTCACTACAGAAGATTAAAATCATTTGAAAACACGGAAGGTTGTTCTACAGAGAGTTCCTTTTACTTGATTTAGTAATTAATTACGACGTAACTCACTTCCTTCTTGTAATTTCTATCGCTGGCGAAAATGTAGAAGATGGTTAAGTTTCATTCTTCAAAAGGAAACTAGATATTTTATAAATTTTGTTTAGTACAATGTACCGTGTTAACCCCCTTGCGTTATTTTCCTGCTAGGTTTTTTTTTAGCATATGATTTAGAAACTTCTATATGTATGCTCAAATAGAAAAGTATATTATGAACCGCATAATTGTCACTCCTGATTTTCAGTGATAAAATTAGCAGGAATAGGAGCAAAATACGCAAGTAAATACGGTAATCAAAAGTATTCTATACCGTAATGGCAAAATATTCCGATATGCGTTTATGCAATGCGGGGTATGTACAATAATAAAAAGAGAAGTTAAAATTTTCTGAAAAATCAGATCCAGATGCTGGGAATGATTGAAAGAAGCTGGGAATGATTGATAGAAGAAAAATTAAATGAATTTTTGATAAATTATAGATTTTTGGTTTGTACTAAACCAACAAACCAAAAATCTATAATTTATCAAAAATAAAAATAATAATAAATTTACTGTTATCTAAACTAATTAAATGCAGAGATATGTTCAATTTTTTGTTTAATATAATAACTTTAATTAGATGTATAAAGAAAGATTCAAAATCGATAGCAATTTTTATCTCGTCTTTAGATTCCGAATTTCTAAAAAAAATGTTAGGTACAGTTCATGTGCAAATATAAGCCACGGAAATTACACACGCTCACATATGGTCGAAATGTATGCCACTAAACATCTGTTTTTTTTTTTTTTTTTTTTTTTTTTTTTGTCAAAATTTCCAGTTCTGAGCTTCTCTAACATACGTAGATGAACAAATATAAACTTCTGCAAATATGACAACTCGACGCAAAAACGTGTCAAAAGTTGACAGTCGTCTGCGAGCAATCAACCCATGGAAGCTTCCTCAATTTTGTATGTCCCCACTGCAATTTCCTCCTCTTCAAAGAGGATTTAATGTTCACGATTGTCCAAAACGTAACGTGTGTGTCCCAGCTCTTATTTTTATTTATTTTTTATAGATAGTACCACGCATTCATTTCCTTAATCACGCTGGACTAACCTCGACGTCATGCCGTCTGTACTGACCGAAAGATAAAACGGGTTGGAAATTTCGACAGGCGAAAAAAAATTTTTACGTGCCAAGCGGGACGATTAACTGGATGGACAGTCTTATTTTTCTTTTCAGCGTTTCAAAAGAACGTGATTAAATTACAAATTGATGAAGAATTTTTAACCTGAGAAATCTGTTGCGAATCGTAAGGCAGAGATCATCCACATTTGATTGGGTCTTATATAAAACGGCTTTACAAACAAACCGACTATGCTTTTTATTATTATTTAGTTCACTCATGGTGTTTATCGCCATAGTTAAATAAGCCTGCCATCTATTTTTAAATTATTTCCTGATAAGCTCTGGAGATCATATTTTGCACACATACATACTGTTTGTGGATGACAATACAATGTGCAGTAATTTTTTTCAAAATTTAACGCTGAAATGATTTGATTTTTCGCACATATCGTCTTTTAAGAACAAACAAAAATCTCAGAATTTTAATATTTGCGCCATCTAACGCAACGGAAAAAATATTTTAAATGGAGTGTATATGGGATTTTAGCGTAATTTCTGACATTTTAACAAAATTATTGGATTCTTTTCGACCATTTGATGTAACAGAACTGTTTTTACTCATTGTTGAAAAATTGGTTTTCGATTGAATACGACTAAAAAGATGAAATGAGGCTAAAAAGATGAAAATAAAATAAATAAATAAATAAAAATAAATAAATAAACACGAACAAGTTTTATAAAATAAGCTATTATTAAAAATGCATAAAATCATTAATGAACTATAAGAAGAAAAATAATTTATCATGTAGTTTAATAAAAACAAGAATAGATCTCTTTAAAAAATTCATCTACTATTTTATATCACGAATAACAGTAGAGCGGCCGCCTAAATAACGAAATCGATCAATAGAATTGCATTGCCAAAACTAGCCATAATCTTAAATTTATCAAGAACGCCCCATGCTTTTATTATTCATGATGTAAAAATGTAAATGAATTTTGAAAAGAGAATTATTTAATCGATTGTTCCCATTAAACTATATGATCACCATTAAACTGTTTGAAAATTGTATTCCCTTTTAGTTCAGTAATGGTTTTATGAGTTTTTAATAAAAGATTGTTCTATTATGACCTTTTTTATTTTATTTTATTTTATTTTATTTTATTTATTTTTTATTTATTTGTTTGTTTATTTATTTTTAATTATTTATTATTATTATTTTGGGGGTATTACAAAATGTTTAAAAATGATAAGAGCCTGCATTTAAACCGGTTTAACATATATGAGCTTAGTATTTTGAAGATGCTATATAAGGGATATAATTAAAAGGTCTAAGTATTAAAGGTATAAGTTTTATGTTTGCGTCTTACCTCTGAAACGAAACATAACATTGATATTAAGCCACATTAGCGATAGCCATGCAAATATTTTTTAAGCAACCCTAGGCCAAAATAAATCTGGAACCGTAGGAGCCAAGGGAGTTTACATCGAAAGTCAACGGATTTTCATTTGGCTTAAATATGTCAGTTACATGCGAATCACGCAATTATGAAGACTTTTAGAATTACCTGCGCTTGTAATCAATTAATAAATCTCTTAGAAGGTTCTTTAAACAAACGAAAATAGAAAACTCTTGAACACTTACTCCAAATGCCCATCATACGCATTTGGATCATTTCAAAGTCTTTTAGAATGAGCCATTGAATTCCGGAGGAAGTTAAAAACAACAAACCAGAAATCGAAACGACAACAAAATAAATCACGAAATAAAGATTTACTGCGCAACGCACTTTCTAAAGGCTACATCGGACAAATATCACAAAGTATAATTATTGCTCACAAAATAAGAATTATTACAGTGCCAGGCGTTCTAAATCTCTGAATCTATGACCAATACTCTTTTGAAGTTCTGGGAAAAAATTAATTGAAATGTTCTAAAATAATGCTGTGCTGATTTCAATAGAAATAATACAATAAAAATTGTTAAAAACTTGTTCAAAATTTATATATCACGATAATGCTAATTTTGTTCTTAAATATATTAGTCCGTTCATTTAAATCACCTACAAAGTAATGAAATAAAACTGTAATAATTGCACTTATATTCTAGATATCTACATTATGATGACATTGTGCTAAAGAAAATGGTTAGTTTTCACTATCCCAATAATTTTAGCAATTAGTTTTGATATTCAAGGTTAATATGTAAGAGAATATGATACATATCTGAAAATAGAAAATGTCATATGATAGAAAGACGTATAATATAGATAATTCTATAAAATAAAGTAATTAAAGTACATAAATATATAAAATGAAGAAGAATGAAACAATAATAATATGCAAAAGCGTGAAAGATTTGTAAGAACGGCTTACTGATGTTAAACGAATAGCCGGCGTAAAAAAGTTTTTTGATGTTTAAATTAAAGTATATTAAAGATTTGTATTTGAAACAAAATGGTTATTTAATTCTGGTTCGTTCTGGTTACTGTCTCACAATCACTGTCATTAATTTCATCATTCAAAAATAAATCATTACTTTCTTTATATTATGACAATCTTGTCCAAAGCTATTGGAACACCTGTAATTCCGAAAGGTATGAGTTCATGCGTCTTTTCACGTAGACACAGGTGACAGAAATGCGCTGGAGGTCACAATTATGAAGACAGACATATTGAGACTTTTTTTTTTTTTTTTTTACATTATACCTGCGGCATGTAATTAAATTGAAGGCGTTTCGCTCTACCAAGTAACCAGTTTACTGAGACTGATGATATTAATGTGCTCAATCGAAATATGTACAACATTGATTTATTTTTAAATTAAGTGACATGGATATTCGAGAAAAATTTGTTTTTGTTCTGTAATATTGCACTATATGGTTGGTATAGAGAGCTGTATTATATTTTCTTACATCTCCGGAAGTTCTGCAGTGCGGACGTGTAAATTTGTATTTGTTTCTAGCTATAAGACTATAAAGTGTTATTTTAGCTTCCCTAACAAGTATTGCTCAGCGCTTTTTTTTATAAATAAATTTTATGAATAAATTTTCGTTTTCCATCTTAACTCCAACATTTGAAAAAAACTTCAGAACAAATGAAAAGTACTGCAATTGCTTCTCATAAGTAATTCCTAATCATATAAGTAGTAACATAAGTAATTCCTAATAGCAACTATTAATTAAAAGAAAACAAGAAGCTCTTAATAATATTTTAAAACTATTTTCTTAAATACTTAGTTTTACTGCTAACACGTGCCGCCCATCTCTCTGCTTCGACCACCGTTGTCTAAGATATAAATTTTCTTGAATGTTGTGAAGAAAGGGTGTATGTATATCGCACCCATAATAACGTGTGAACCAAGTATGCATCTCAAGAATTGCTTTTCCGATAAATAAAATGGTCTTCGGCCAAATTTGTTCTGTAAATATCATCTTTGTTTGTACGCAGAAAAGCCTTCGCCAAGTTATTACTAGGCCACCATCTCAAAGCCATTGCAGTTATCGCCCAGTCCTCAAGAAATTACAGATTATATTACATATATAGACAGATATAAAATATGAAAGTAAGCAACTAACTATAATTTGGCAATAGTGTCTTTCAATCCTTATTTTAATTTGGCTATTTCCTCTCCCCGTTCTAAAACCACTAACTGTTTTTAATATTCGAATTTAAAGTGCGTCATTTCAAAATTAATCCGTATCATGCCATCTTATGTAACGCGCAGCAATGCAGATATCTTTTCTCCAATCACAGATCAAAATTCCAACAAAGAACAGACTCTATATCTCAAGCTTCTGCTGAATGCGTACTTGCATTCCGCTTTGCCTCGCTGCTGCTAATATTTGCTAACTGCTGCTCGCTCGTTTCTCTGTGTCGTCCATTGTCTAAAGATTTATAAAAATACGTTTTTTAAAAAAGTATTTGCATTCTATGTCAATATAGCCATGTTTCCAAAATTTTTGTGTTTAAAATTTTGACGTTAGATTGGAATTGGAAGGATTAGAACGATGGAAAAGATCGAAAAAAATTCGAGTTCTCGAATTCCCAGAATTCGAGAATTCGAATGTCCCATTACTACTGAAAATCATATATTTCTCAAAATTGTGGCATTGAAATCCAATTTCTTTACCTATGTTTCATGTTGAAATTTGTTTTTAAAGTACGAAATTAAATATAAAATTCTTTTGCTCCTTTAAGATTTCCTTAAAATGCATAAATCTAGATTCAATGGGGAAAAAAATGATTTCCCATAGTGACAATATATGTCTAAATATTGAATTTCTTTATAAAATTTAAAAAAATTTCTGTGTTTTTCTTAAAAAAGAGAATTATCTGTATTAAAATTAAAACATCATATACCCTATGACAGGAGTGGGCAAATACTTTTAGCCACGGGCCAAAATGATCTTTTTTAAGGGCATCATGCGCCATCGCAAAGTGCGTTGGTGCTTGTGTAACGATCTTTTGCCTTGCCTTCATTGTTTGCCAGAACTCGTTAGAGCAAGCGGGAGGACATCCTTTCCCAGTAGAAATTAAAAAAAAAAAAATACCGTTTAAAACAGCATTTTATGTATTTAATTTTATATTTTTTGTACTTTAAATAAGCAGTTTTGTTTTGCTGTTTTTTGCAGCATAAATCTTCAATTTCGCCAAGTAAGCCAAAAACGCATGGATCTGTTCCTATTTGTCATCAAATGAATAAAATGTCTACTCTCTTTTTATCTTAACAATATTCATATGTTACTGTTTAAGTTCCAAATTAAAGCTGCTGAAAATGACAGAACTATGTTCTTCAGCAGATGCTCCTACTACCCAACATATCTAGTGTTCTCAATTTAGGTTGACCGCTAAAATAGTCATGCATGTATATGCGCATATCCATTATAACAATAGATATGCACTCATGCAGCTGATTTCGGCTTAAGCACTTAAAAAAGCCGCATTCACGGGTTGACTTGCCCACCACTGCTTTATGTTATATATTTTATATTGTTAGTTTTAGAAAATATTTTTGCTTTTGATGTTGCATGAAAAAGCAGAAATATTGTTGCATGAAAAAGCAGAATTTTCATTTCTGCATGAAAAAGCAGAAAGATTTTAATATTAAGAAACACATATTTCTGCATGAAAAAGTAGAAATATTTGTTTCTTAATCACACTCGCGGTAAAAAAATAAGCAACAAACGCTAAAAGAAATGGTATGAATGTAAAAAGGGGAATTAAAACATACAGTTTACATATGAGGTAGATGTTCCATCATCGAAGGCTAATAGGCTCTAAAATTAGCATAAAACGCAATCCCGCAATTACATCGCAATGTCTTAAAAAGGGGTATGTTGGACCTATGCGTTAGTTCGCAATCAGCGATAGTTCCATATAATCCCAGATAGCCAAACGGAAAGCATGAGCCGAAACACCATTTGCTCGATAAAATGCGTTGGAGGGTTGTCGGGATATCTAATGCTAATGTAATTAGCATTAGAGATCCCCGGGAAACTAATGTAAGACAGTCCGCTGTTGTGAGAGAGCTGAATGCACATCGTAATGCCATCAGTAGACTGTTAACCAGAGAACAGGGGCTCCATTACCTAGCTGACAAAACTGAACAATAATAAGCATCAAACACACAAAGTTAAACAATTACCATTATACAGTAAAAATCTAACAGTCGCTGAAAGTCAGTTACTCACTCCCAATAGAGATGATCTAAGAGAATTATTTACAGAAAAATTTAATTCCTGACAGAAAAGCATAATTTCCTTAAATTTCTTACTCTCACTAGAGTTTTTTAATATCATTTCAGCCCATTTTGGCCTGTGTTGATCTAAAGGTTTATTCAAGTGAAGGTTTTTAGTAAATGGACAGTGAAAGATAAAGTGTTCAGGGTCTCCCAACTCCCGCCAAGAACAAAGCTCAGTCGTAGGTAGTCCAAATCGAAATAGATATGTATTAAAAGGTCCATGACCAGTGAAAAATTGAGTATAAAAAATTCGATGTGCTTCTTTGACTGAGTGAAACTTTTGGAAAGAAAGAGAAGACTCGTCTTCCTGTGGAGTCGTGAAATCGTTACCAAAGGGATCAAAACCTCTATAGAAGACGTGGGTCTGGATACTGGAGGATTACCACAATGGCAGACGATCGCTTCCTTTTGCGATGTGCAAGACGCCGTAGATCACTAACAGCACAACAGCTGGAGTCACATCTCTCTGCTGCAGCAAGATGGCCCATATCCTACCAGACTGTGTCACGACGACTACATGAAGGTGAACCGTACGCCCGACGACCTGTGGTTTGTGTTCCTTTTTCACCATCGCATGTCACAGCGCGGTTGAACTGGGCCCGTGAACATCGCACTTGGACACTAGAGCAGTGGGACCATATACTCTTTACAGGTGAGTCTCGATTTAACATCCAGAACGATTCCCGAAGGGTAATGATGTGGCGACAGCCAGCCGGCTATCAGAAACCGAACATCGTCGAAAGAGACGATTACAGAGGATTGGGATTATTCAGTTATGGCAAAGCACACGAGGGCTATCTGCCTAAAGGGAGGGATGCCTTCGTGGAGGACTTTTAAGGAAAACTGGCTCGCATACACTTTACACATGGGGAAAACCACGAAAACGCCCATGCAGCCAGCCCGTTCGCGGGATTCGAACCTCGGACCGAACTACCAGTGTTCAGCGACTTTACCGCTCAGCCGATTACAGAGGTGGAGGCCTACTTGTATGGGCTGGGATAGCAATGAACGGCCGCATCGACCTCTACGTGATTGCTGTTGGTTTCGTTGCAACCGTCGGATGTCGCGACGAAGTTCTACACTCTCTTGTGCATTCTTTTACCGCTGCAATGGATATCGACGCGATATTTATGGACGATAACACCCGCCCGCATAGAATACGAGTTGTGCAGTGTTTATCTCGAGAGCGAGACCATTCTACATCTGCCGTCGCCTGCTAGATCACCCGGCCTAAATCCCATTCAACATGTGTGGGACAGGTTGGGACGATGGACAGCAGTTCGCAGTCTGCCGTCAGACACCCTCCCACGAGCTGCAAAATGCTTTACTACAGGAATGGGCACTAGTGCTAAAATAAGCGAGCAACGACACTATTACTAGCTTGCCTTGCTATCGTCAAGCATGCATTTCAGCTAGAGGGCATTATACTCGTTATTAGTGTGATAGTTCCATTGAACATTCTTCGGGCCCATTTAGTATTTCACGATGTAATTGTCGTAATACATGTGTTTTTATATGTCTTTGCTGTATTGCTTGTTATGTGATCTAGGAAGGCCACACCAACCTCTTGAATCAATTTCACACATATCCATTAAATAATTTTTGCTGTATTCTGTGTTTTGCCTTTGTTGCTTATTTTTTAACCAGGAGTGTAAGTATATCTTTAAAAGATGTACCACTAAACCTTTAAAAGTGTACCTTTAAAAGATGAATTTCCTAATTATATATATTTTTGTTCTTATTTCACCCTTTGTATCACACATTCTTTTCATATTTTTCTACATATCGTTTCATTACAATGTTGTCATAATTCTAACACGTTCGTTATTATAAATGTCTTAAAAGTACTACTTTCATACATTTTTAAAATGTAATTTCGGGCGAAATATCATACATAAAATCTGAAATAAGAGTGGTTCATCTGTTAACAAAAGAGTAAAAACAACAAGGTAATCCATAACGCGAGCAAAACAAATAATCTTAAAAAAAAAAAAAAAAAAAAACTGCTGACATGGAGGGGGTAAAAATACAACATTAACATATAAAGAACCCAATTTTTTTCACCTTGATGGTTTCATCTTTAACAGCAAAACAATTCTAATTCAGTGTGAAAAATTGCTCGGATATTCTTATGATTCTGATTAGAGATGGCCACAAAATCAGGTAATTCGGGTTTCTCCATGTCTGCAAAAACCGCGTGCGTCAAGAAAACCAGGGGAAAGCAGAAGGTGGATGCAACCACAACTGGAAAATTTCCCTAGGTGCATTGCCGCCGAGGGAAAATGTCTTTACTTTTTTCCCTTAATGAGGCACATCATTGGGCAAAAGTTAGCTGCTGCCACCAATAGTATGAAACCATGAGAAGGCTTACTTCAAACTTCACGTTCGTTAGTTTTCGTCTGGTTCAGTGTATGCATTCGGCTTTCGGAGCATATCTGTGTGTAAAGTACGTGTTGTGTTAATTTTTTGTGTGCACTTTGGAAGATAATTAATTATTTTTCTTGAGTTTTGGCATTTTTGGATTATTTTTACCTACATGAACTGGTGAGTACTTTTTAAGCTATTCAACGCCAGTGTATCGCAGTGTTTTTACCAATGTTGTGTTTCTCTGTTCTTTATTTACATTATTAATAAGAATTATTTTTATAAATAATTTAATAAATCTTATTAATAATGTAAATAAAATTTTAAGTTTTTTTGCATTGACAAGAAATTTATGATATGTTCTCGCTTTCGTTTTCTAACTGTTAAAGAATTTAGAAGAATAGAAACCTTAAAGTATCAGTATATTGAATGCCAAAATTAGGCAAAGTTCGGTTTAAAAAAATATATATATATTTCTGTATTTTTCAGTTAATTCTAGCAGGAAAGACATCAAAAACATTTGCTCACTAGCGTAATTAATGCAATACATTAATATTCTTCAATGTACTTTTCCCATAGTTAATTACTCGTAGAAAATTATATTGAAAAATGATATGCTGAGACCATTCATAATGCTGCAGTGAATTAGGCTTAAATTTTTTTTTTTTTAATTTCAAGGGATCTTTTTTCCCTGTTTTATATTCCCTTATTAGATATATTTTTATTTTAATATTTTTGGCAGTATGAAATTCTAAAACGGGAATTCGGCGAAAATTTACCGCCTTTAGTCAACTGAAATTAATTTAATTTTTAATTAAGCAAAAAGATTCAAATTTTAAATTTATAGTTCTCTTATAAAGTTGGGATTGTATGAAAATTTATCGCATATAGTCGACTTAATTTAATTTAAAAAAAGGTCTTCCATATGTTTCCATTTATTTTGATATCATGTGTTTTCATTTTACTGATCGCACGGAATTTCATAAATTAAAAT
Organism: Stegodyphus dumicola; assembly: GCF_044657685.1. Classification (NCBI taxonomy): domain Eukaryota; kingdom Metazoa; phylum Arthropoda; class Arachnida; order Araneae; family Eresidae; genus Stegodyphus; species Stegodyphus dumicola. Next base: position 100,848,771 of record NC_140774.1, on the reverse strand, counting down.
GCCTAACATAACTAACTATATTGTGCCTTTTCCTTTTTTCCTCTCTTCTCTTTTCCTGTTTGTTAACTGATAGCTTAAGAATGTTTCTAGTGTCTTTAAAAAAGAATTAAAGAGACTTTAAGTCATCCCCTTTATTCATTTATCACACACATAATAATAATTGTAAAATTGAATTTAATCATACGTTATGATATTTCACTCGAAATTTCAACTACGTTTTTTAATCGAAAGTTGTGTACCCAATATAACTGGAATAATTTAAACGCACGTAAGTTTCGATAAAAGTGGTGATTCTAATTTTTAAGAGTTTTTAAGGAAGGGGAATATTTTTGTATAAAATACTTAATATTTTTTATAAGAATAATTATTTTTCAATGAATTTTTATAAGAATTTAAGATTACTATTATTATTTAAGATCTAAGGTTATTTATTTTTAAGAAAAATTATTCAGTTAATTTTGAGAATTTTTTATAAGAATAATAATTGTTTATTAAGAGTAATTATTATTCAATTAATTTTTATAAGAAGACTAATTTTTTTAAATAAAATATTGATTTTATTTACTACAACGTTTGATTAACTAAGGTAAGTTGTATTTTGAATAAAATTTTATATACCCAACTTTAAAATCATTTGAATTCTTTTAACAATGAATTTTTTGTTGATAATAATTATAACTGTATGATTTTTGATTCGGAAAAATGTTGCTATGGAAATTGCCTTTTTTTGTTTCTGAATCATTTGCACTCTTAAATAAAACTTACGGAGTATACTGTCAACTCTCGATTAAACGGTTACAGATTAGCCGGTAGTTGTCTGGGGGGAAAAAAAAGTGAGGTTTCTTTATTGAGGAACGATGTAAAAATTACTATCACAAATCATCTAAAGAAAAATTTCTGCCGGAGATTTTAAAAAGTAGAATAAAATATATGGAGTAAACGCAGTAATAATAGATGATGCAATAATATTTAAAAACTGCTTTTATAAAAAGCGGTTTGTAACTGAATTGCAAACAATCTGGAATATATAACACTTATTCTTTAAAACTAAATTGCTAGTTTGTAAAAATAAATTAAGAGAACAGCCATTAATTTTGTGTTTCCATTTGACGCCTATCGAAATACAAGAGTAATATAAACTACAGCATTGTTGTTTTTGTTTTGAATAATGATTTAATTTACATAGCGTTATTAAATTATTTTAAAAATTAAACTGATTAAAATACAGGTAAACTGTTAATGAATTGCTAATAGTATTTTCTTTAGCTCTAGTGCAGAATTGCGTGGCCCTTCGATTAGCGACATTTTTTTTTTTTTTTTTTGGCGATGAAACCTCACTTCTGGTTACCATGATAGTTTTAACTTTGTTTTAGCTTCCTGATTTTATTTAAATGAAAATAGATTGATGTGTACATGGACACATTTAAGGCAGAGCGCAATGCCTAGTTTGTGCAATTCTAGGATGTTTTTAGAAGTGAAAACAGTTCGATGTGTACATGGACACAGAGTTTGTGCAATTCCTTGACTTCTTATTTTGGTTTTGTGTAGCGGCCATCTTGAAATTGTGACTTCCTGGCGCCGATCTTGGCGTCAAAAAAGAATCGCCAAGAAACAAGGGGCAACCATTTTAATAATAATGTACATTATTCCTTTTTTACACGTTTTTACGGATAATGTTCCCGGAATTTCTCTGGTTAATAAGGAGTCTACTGTATTTTAATTTCTCTGTTTAATTGACCGACTGATCGATATTAAGAAAATATGCTGTATTCTCGCATATGCTTCGTTTAATGGGAAAACTTAATTAACAAAATATTCGTAATATTGCCAACTGTTTAATTTTATTTATTTCTTCCGTTTTGTCGAAAGTTAGTTTAACTAATGCATACTGCTTAAGCAGTAATAAAATAAGGTAGAATAAATCAATACATAACAGCTATTTATAATTTAGTTCTTTAATATTTTGAAATAGGATTATTTAATTTTGAAAAACTATATGAAAACTAACAATTGATTTCGTAAAGAAACAATGTCTAGAGGGTTCTGATTATTCTTAAAATTCCCGAATGAGGACGCTCGTGGCGTATTAATATCATATTCAAAGAAGGCAAGACATATCTTTTAGTATTTTAGTTGTTTTAGCTATTGTGTCGAGATGAGACAGGTGCAGGATTTGAGTTTTCATGAAGATTGTACTTTTAGTGTTAAAATTAAACCTTGAAATCTTCATGTTTCTTTACCTTCATCTTCTTCTTGTAAACGCCATCTTTCTTCATATTTCTTTACCCTTGTCCAAAATATGATCCCATCCTTTTGTAGATAACAGAGTAACAGGTCGTATGTCCCTAGCTGGAATATTTCCAGGTTCCAGAGAGAAGTAAACGTTTTTCATCTGAAGAGAAAAAAAATATCTGTTCATTTAACAAATAGTTGCGTGGCTTATAGTTATCAAAAGAATAAGTACAGTAGAATTATAGTTATCCATGCTTTTCATTTATATGGATTGATATTATGAATTTGATTAGTTGACTAGGAATAGATCATTCTTTTTTTTTTTTTTTTTTTTTTAAACAACAAATAACTGCATTGTTTGTTTTTAGTGCAGTACAAATAGAAACTAAACTAAAAAACGCTTTGTTCTTTTACTAGATGTGAAATAGAAATGAGTTTTATGTTTAAACATATAAAAATAATTTAATGTGAAAGAAGTATATTTAATTTCATGAAAATGTTTTTTTAAAAAAATGAGTTGTATAATCTTTATTGAAATAAAATATGATTAATTTAAAAGAAATATGTCCTCACCTACTCTAAATAAATGTTTCAAGTGACGAAAAAATGACGACCTAAGTACCCGAATTTGTCTAACGTATGAATGAGAAATGGTCTTGGTCTGGATATTTAGAATTCTGGTCTGGATATTTAGATACTTGATTTTTATGTATGCAAAGAATTATGGACGGCCTAATTATTCCTTGATGGAAAATACTTTAAAAAGTTTGGAAAGAAACCGACTTTTGATTAAAATTAACCTATTTTTTTTCAGCCCAAAGGGTGTTAGCCCAGAAGGTCAATTAATTTCGTTTTTGGCAAAGTCTGAATCACTTTGTAAATTGTTGCCACCGATTATTATCTAAAGCAATTAAATAATAAAGAATGTGCATAAATGTATGTATATTTCTCGCATTATGAGAAAACAACGGTACCTAGAGCCATCAAATTTTGAATAACTAGTACGTATTCACCCGAATATGGCCATATGGAAACCAAATTTGGAATTTGTTTTATTAACTATTTCATATTTTGTAAAACATTTATGAGTTTTTGATTAAGAATTTCACCGATTCATCCATTTCAAAGCGAGCATTGGCAACACTGTACGGGAAAAAAAAATCCAACGCCCGAGATTGTGTAGCGGAAAATTTAAAGATAATGCTCTTTTTAAATTATTTTGCGAAATTTCTGTTGGATTGAATTTTATGGTTTAATGGCGAAGAACATGATATTTAATAAATAAAGGTAACACACAAAACAATAAAAAAACGCCCCTTTGGGCAATGTATTTCATTCAGATTTTTGTTAAAAATAATTTCATAAGTGTTCTTTTATATTTTCTTTTATTATTTATATATTTATTATTTTTTAAATATAATTTTGTGTTGTTTTGTTGACCAATACTGTTTAAACAGTTATAAAGGAACAATCATGGCTAACTGAATGCAAAAAAATATTTATGTTTTGCACAAATAAATGTTAAGCAGTTTCTTATGATGATAATTATGAGCTTACAGATTTTAGTTTAATTAGGTTTCCTGTAACTCATTTTATTAGACATTTTTCCTTACTTTTAAAGAACTATCACAGAGTTCGATTAATGATAAACTTTCGCCAACGCCCGAAATCGGATAGAAAACACAATTAGAGCAACTGAAAGTGAACTTGATGAAAAATTCTTAATCATTAATAATAATCCTGAAACTTTTCATTTTCTGGCAGGTATTGATAAGAAACAGCGTGCGTAAGAAGTAGGTGTAAGAAATCACGATGTGATAAGAAAATGCAGCATCTCACACTCTTCTTCCAAAGTTATTACCCTGCGATCTCTTTATCAGTATAGAAATACCCACCAGTAGCTTTTGAAATTAGAAATCAAATATATTTTTATTTATTTCACCTACTAATTGACGTAACACTAGATTGCACATTTCACTTGGATATTAAGAATTTATGAGCCGCCCAAACGGCATAACAGTTAGTGGCGCCGATTGCTGTATTGAAGGGGGCGGGTTAATATAATATAAGGCTGTAGAGTCATTGGGTTTTATTTAAAGCAGGAGACGTAAAAAATTTGCAATGTCCTCGCCGGGACTCGAACGCTGGACCTCTCGAGTACGCGTCGAGCATGTTTCCAATTACACCACGAAGGCATGTAGAAAAGAGAGAGAAAATACCGCATAAGGTCCTCTAGAGTGATTTGGTGGTAAGGGTAGTGGGAGACCCTCACTTCTGATCCCCTGAGTAGCTAGCTCTCCTTCAAAATTGGGGTGGAATCGAGCTAAGTCTTTCTGTCACCTGTATGGTTCCCAAGGCTCATGCCAACGACAGACGTCACTCCTTTGCTACAATAGAATTCGTGGACGTGTTCTGATTATATCAGACAAGTGAGTTTGGCAACAGCAAAAACTAGAATTTAAAAATATTTACTAGCATATTATATGCGTTTTGGACCAGTATGTAATTTCTCGCACCTAAAATTGCAGGCAGAGTCTCCAAGAAAGCCCAATATCACGGGTTCTTTGAAATAGCTCTGGCTCAGCATTTTTAGCACCATGGGCGATCGTTTCAACTGAAACCTAGTATATATTAAGCGTGTTAATAACTCACAGCAAGATATACATTTATTTAGCTACTTTGTGAGAAGAACTTTCCTAGCATTCTCCGAAAATCGACGTTTTAGGCGGCTGCCTGTGTCACCAAAGCTTGGAAACGGCCTTGCTGTGAAATACGCATATTGATTGAAAGTGCTTTTATTTAATTCAGTCACTCAAAGAGATAATGCATGTGCATGTGTTATTATTAGGCCCCAATCGCCAAATTTGTGAGTCAAATGCCCAAGGGCAACGCGATGCCCCCAAAGAAAATTTAAAGTGCTCGCAGTTCAGACATCTAAATTCTAAATTTTAGATATTTGGACCACAAACACTCGTACTAAATTGTAATGAATAATTTTAGTAAAACTTCTTATTTTATCTTCCACATTTTAACAACTACCGAACTGTACAATTAAACGTTTGACAAAAACTAAATCTTAACATCCAGATAACAATAAATGACTAGATGAATCAATTTTCGAATGCTAGAAAAGTCTTGATTCCGCATACAGTGAACTATTTTCCTTCACCAGTATCGTCGCATATGTATAATTTTTGCTTAACCACGGTTTACGGCATACTACTCATTGCATTTATAATCTTTGTTAGTACACAAATTTATCAGTTCATAAATTTGTATTTTGAGTAAGCAGAGTAGCATTCTTCTTTTCAAACTAATACTTAACGAAAGGGTACAGACAACAGTGGTTTTGCACAAGGAGGCCAGAATAGAAGGAGAGAGGGTTCGCAGTTTCCTCCACTATCTGAGAATGAAACCTTACCTAACAAGCGATAATCATGTTTGTAAAAAACCAAAACATTGCGTTACGGCAGTGAAATTGCATTATGGAAGTTATGTTTTCCCTGAAACAAAAATTATTGTTAGAGCATTAAAATTTTACATTTTGGATTTAAACTCTACATTTTACATTTTATTTAATATTTATTTTTATTACTGTATGCCTCATGGGGCCCGCCGAACTCTCGCAATTTTTATATAAATGTAAAAAAAAGTTAGTCCTAGTAAAAGCTTTTGTCGACCTGTATTGTAGAGACCTCTTAAAATTCCACCATTGATTCTTGAAAATCCTATGTTGTAATAATGCCCATGAGATTATTTCTTAAATACAGTTTCTTATTTTTAAAATGTCTATGTTGTAATAATGCCCATGAGATTATTTCTTAAATACAGGTTCTTATTTTTAACATGTCTTTGTAGTGAAAGTTTAGCAATGGTAATAATTAAAGATCGATTATACCTATCTTTAAGATGAGACTAATATGTCAAACAAGAAAGCAAGTGAAAAAGCCCGGGAAGAACCCAACAAGAAGAACGTAGTAGCGGAGAAAAAGCCAGATAAACAAAGTTCCGAGTTTGGTGTATGGGGGAGTGTGGGGGGATTCAACACCTAAAATATCTCTTGATTTCTCTGTTGTTAATCAGCGCTTCTGAGCCAGCGTTTTCCAACCATAGTTCCCAATAACACCTGTGTTCCGCTAGAAAGAGATAAATGTTCCAGCCTAGTTAAAAATAGATAAGCTAATCATACATAAATGTACTTGCGATCATTTCTGTTTAATTTTATATTTGTAATTACTAACTTATCTTTTATTAATTAGTGATTTCCTAAATTTTACGAAGTTTTGTTGTTCTACTAATTTGCTGTAACTTACCTTGATTTTCCTTATTGCTTACGCAACGTTGACAGTAACGAATAAGTTACTGTTACATTTATTACCCCCTCATTTGCATGAGTTGTTATACGATATTGTTTTGCCTTTTTTAATGCTTTCTTTTACGGCTGTGTATATAAAGATACAGAGATAATTTTTTTTATGGATTAAAATATCTGCCTGGACTCGTTGACGGTCTTCTTTTAAAGGGATTGTTAATAAACTCGAGAAAAATTAAACCGTCAAAATTACGTATACTATTTACGTAGATGTTAAAGTAAGTTTTATGTAGTATTAAAAGCTTACTGAGTAAAAGCACAAATAAGGGGCTTCTTCAAGCAGAAAGAAGAGAGGAGGGAGCAAAACTAAATGAGAGTGAATTAATTATTAATGTGAAAGTAATAAAAAGTATCTAGGAGGTGTAGTTTTCTGATTTGCTTTATGTGCCAAAATCTATTGGCGTCACACTGGTAATACACTTCACTTAGTAAATAAGTATAATATATAAGTAAATTTCTTGCTCAAAAGCTATCGGAATAAATATATATTTATTTTTCTTTGTAAACTTAAAGCTTGTAAAAGAGAAACTTGTAATAAAACATAAGCTTACTCGTGTATTCCCCCCCTCCCTTTTTATCGTACGAAAACCGAGAGGGGGATATTATGCGAATAATTTAATTTTTAAAGGACGCGGTAGAAGAACATAAAAAATGAAAATTAACCTTTAGAAACTGCCGGTAGCTATCACAATATTGTTGCGTTGCGTACGGGTTTTTAATAGATTGAATGCACAAGCCCGATAATAGGTGAATAAAATTTATTCTTAACAAAAGAAATATATCATAACTCTGGAATTTTCCTCAGAGATATTCATACAAGTGTTCACAATATTACGCAGTATAATCAGTAGTTATATTAAACTGCTAAAAACGTTAAATAGAACGCAGTACACAGCGCGTTTAAAGAAAAAGCTAATCCGATCTCACGCTGAATGCGCAACAATAACAGCAGCAGCAGCTAACTGAGCTGAGACAAAGAATCTGTAAGGAGATTACAGATTCTTTGGCTGAGATGATCTCTCTCTCTGGCTTTTTACAAATTTCACCGGTTGCGAGATATTTCCTGTAATTTATGCCTCTCGAGATTCCTGGAAAGCAATAAGATGATGTAGTGGTCAATTAAATTTAATCAATTTCATTACAAATGAACGAGATATCGATTTATTCAAAGTTAAATTCAAGTGCTCCTGTATTTTTACTTTTTCGGCATAGCTTTCTCTTAAAATCTGCTCGCGCTCTATTGCACGGGGAAATACAGCTATTTTAATTATAATTTTACTAAAGTTAGCTGTGTAAATGCAACATTCGTAATAATATTGTTTATTTGAAAGAAACCGACATTCCAATAAGAATACATAGTAGTTATGAACTGTCTAATAAAAAACTTTATTTCTACCTTTCATGTACCTTGAATCTCGAAAGCTTTTACTGTTGCTCGCTGTTAATTTTAATGCTGTGCATCGTCTGCTACAGCTTGCAAATCATTGCCATTGTCACCGTTGTCATTGTTTTCGTCACCGTTCAGTCTTGTCTTCCTACCAAGCAATGTTCTTCAGAACCAATTAAGAATATTAGATATCTTCATTTTCTTAAAGCTCTTCTCTGTTATTGTTTCATCAATTAAAGCCTATCCATCCAAATAGTACGAATAAATCAAGTAGTAAGACGAAACCAATCCCTGTGTTGACGAATCCATATTGAAATTTCGAGGAGCTCCCTTTCTGAACGTCTTGAGGCAAGGAAAAATTACGTGAATACTTAAATAATTACCAGAATTTTGTGCTAAGGAAAGCTCGGTGGAAAAATACGCGAGTAGATACGGTTTCCATTCTTTATGCCGGAATTTACTGAGACCAGAATTTCAAAACTAGACAAATGTTAGTCTAGTGCTAAGTGTGTGCGTGCATGCGTTGCGCACACTATTCTTTGAAATTGTATTTGTGCTTTTCCATATTGCGTCTCTACAGAATATAAGTGTATATTCTCAGTAATCCAAACAATGCGTCAGTCCTTCCATATTCCGATTTGCCTGTCAATGAGAAGAATTTGGGAAAATGTTTCTAATTCTGATTTTCTTAGAAACTGTTAATCCAATATTTGGCAATATCAGTCTTGTTTCTGAAAGACGCTTTTACTTGGTGATAAATTTAGTAGACATAATGAATCATTTCTTCTAGAAAGCTTATGCTTTTGCTTTTTACAATTAAATTTTTGTGTCGTGATACTGGATGGTTGTAGAATAACAATTAACTGTGTCCTCAGCAGCTCGGTAAGCGAAGAACTTGTTGCAACTTTTACAGGATAAATACTGAACGATGTGTACAAGCGATACTTCGAAACATGGATCGAACATGTATCCCTTTTACATTTTACGTAACTAAAAATTTTTCCAAAACAAGCAGTTATCTTGTAAAAGCATCATCGAGCGGAAGTATGCGTTCTTCCATTTTCTGTAATAGTTATGCATTTCATACGATCATACGAACGAAAAACGAGAATTTCTCATAAGCAACGCTCATAAAGCTGTATTATGTCAAGTATTGCTTTGCTGCAGAAGCCTTACTCTAGTTTCTTTAGATCAGTGATTTATAGCACGTCTAAATAAGAATTGTTTTTAATGTTCCGATACCCATCTGCATGTCTTGTTACAGACGCATTTGCATGGTCACAAAATGACTGTCAGGATTGATTTCTTGGCTGATTTCCTCATGGATACACATTCTATGGCAATTATTTATGTACAAATTACACATTACGTAGTGTCACAGGCACAAGTTATGCTTCAATACTGGCCATGCATTTGATCCCAGAGCTTGCTGGTTCCAGAGTTGGTGTAAATGCTCTACCGAATATTGTTTGCTTTCAGAATAGTCGCCACAGCTTGTGGCCATGAGTCGAAATGAACGGGATTAAAATGATATGAGTGTTTAAGATCATTTCTTGAATAACTGAGCGATCTTCCATCATTTTCCATTCGTATGGCTTCAGCCGTATCCCTATTTATCCCTATCACTGGTTCAATGTCTACAGTATTTTTCGTACACTGAATGAGTATTTCTCGTACACTAAATGACACAGATGAAAGCGTTGCGAGAGAAGTACAAAACAACCTTAGCTAGCTTGGAATGTTACAGTATTTTCTCCAACATTGGCCTTGCTTATTCTTGCAACAGTGGAGAATATATTGAGCATATGCAGTATCTTTAACTAAACAGTTTTCTTTCACAATTATTTATATTTTTTATTTGCATCGCCGTTGTTTAGAAACTGATATCTATATAATTTTTCGTTCTACATATATTGTTCCAGCTCTTCATGTTGTTTTCTGTTTTTCAGAATATCATGACATCACGAAACAATGGTGTTTACTGCAACTTCATATCGGTAATCGCGATACGTTTTGTAACGCTTTTATGCACTTCTTCGACGTTTATATCAGTCTGTGTTATCCTGCAGAAGTTTCAATGTATTCCTTACTTCACACATTTTAAAATTTAATTTGCCAAGTTATTTTATGAGCAGCCTGTATTAATTTAAACAGAAGTTCATGCTAACAAGCTTTTATTACAGCACTGATAAATAATAGACACTGGTATAGCTACAGCGATTTAGATTCAAAATTTGAGAGTTAGGGATTTAAAAAATAGATTAATAAATCTTATAAAATGCTTCAGCCTGTGTTGTTATTTATTCATATCGACTGACAGATTTTCAGTTAAGATATATCTGTAGTTCTTATAATGCTATAATTGGAAACTGAAATTCGTGTCAAAGATTGTACCAAGAGAATCCATAGCTCTGACTTAAGTCGGAATCTAAGAAGTCCTGAGTTAAAGGGGAGGATGCAACCTTATGATCCATGTTTAAGTGATAGACATGTTGGTGAATTTCCAGCTTGAATTGTAAAGTCAGGAAGCATCTCTAGTTAAGCTTTTTTTTTTTTTTTTTTTTTTGAAGATATCATTTTTACAAAAGCATAATTAAATTTCTTTTCCCATTACTGATAATAAGTTCCTGTTTTTATTCCACGAAAGAAAATTTTTAGACATACTGTTATTATAAAAAGCAGAGCGTGTACGTTATTTAATTAGCTTTGCTTAAGTGAAATATTACTTCCATTTTGAGGTCCTAAGAGTGATAATGGTCCGGTCTGTGGGTCGCCATTTTTATGCTGATAACTTTAATTAATCTTGCTTTTGAAGGTTAGTTAATCTTATTTTTAATGATAATGTCTGTCTGCTTCAAAAACAATTTTGAAACTTAAAATCTCAAATGAAATTTGGAGCAAAAATTTATCTTGTCTATATTTTTCCAATCTGTGCAAAACAATCATTTGCTAAACTATCGTGATGCCATGGTAATGCAATCTCGGATTTTAATTGAGATTAATAGTAATACTGTGCGAATAAGTGTTTGGAACACATTTAGGTCTGCTACTGTACTACGTTTACCTTTTTTCAGCCATATCGAGGTGTAAGATTTTTCTGATGTAACTGAAAAGCATGTGAAGCTAGTAAATGGAAGGACCGGAGTTCGGGCCCTGGCGAGGATAGTGCGCTGGTTTTCACATTTTTTTACTTAAGAAATTCTAAATGAGTCCGAAGTGACTTACGAACATAAAAAACTACGCTTTTAGTGATGGACGATAATTCGTCTTCACTAGGATTTGGTGACTGTGACTCCTCCTGTCGAATCACCCTTTAAATGGGGGAGTACGTAAGGTTTTTCTCCCTCTTTATCGAGTGTCTTCGTGGTGTGATTGGAAAGCAGATCCGACTGTTAGGTCCCAAGATCCTGAGTTGGAATCTTGACTAGGGCATTTTGTTGATCTCTCACGTTCTGCTATTTCAAAAATTGTAAATAACAAAGGTTCCTCTGTCTGCATAGTTTTATGTTCGTCACAGTACTTCTGAGCAACTATTATGGTATTATTATAATTATGGTATTATTTAATAGAGAAGCCTCAATAGTTATCATAATTATAAGATTACGTCCTCTGTTCTCAAAGTAGATGACCTATTCTTCTTATTTTATATCAGGATTTTCCTGTAACTCTTATATAGAAAACATTGTATGTTTCACACCTCTTATTCACATTAGATTACAGAGCTAGTGATAAATGTAATGTCTTTTTTTATTGCATAAAGTACATACATATATAGAAGATAAAAAATATGAAAGCAAATTTCTAATTTTAATCGGCTATAACATCTTTTATTTTTTTATTTAATTTAAGGACCTCCTCTCTCTATCTCAAAATAGCGTCATACAAGCCTAAACTGTGTTATTCAAATTATTCATGCGATCTTACGTAACGTTTAATGCAGATGCCTCTTGACCAATCACCAAAACTAAACTTAAAACTGCAAGCGTCACCTTTCGCTTCAGCTTCTTTCTATTCACTGCTTGGATGTAATTTAGCTGTGTCCGCTTCCTATCGCAACAGTTATCGAAAATGTAAATGTTCATTAATAGGCACGAGTAAAGTGCCAAGTGAATTGTGGCCACGAATGTGAACCTAAATAAAAAAAGGAATTTAATCCGGCTCGACGGCTGCTTGTTCAAAATGAATGGAGTGCTCTAAGCATCAAGTATCTACGCCACCTCTATTTCTGCGTTTCTACGTCTCAGTGCTCTTACATCAATGCTTCCAAGTTTATGCTTTCAGTATAGAAAGAAATGTTTTCCATTACAGATCTGTGATGGATACAAAACATAAATTAAACAAAGCATAAATAGACATACATTTTACAGATGTGTGATATGCTCAGTTTTTCTTGATTGATTCTGTATTAATAATCTCTTTAGTTCATCTGCCAGTTTTTCTAACTGTCGTAAATCTTCAAAATGTTTACCAAGATACAATGAGCCCTCTCTAAGACAATCACTTACGGTTTTAGATTATTTTGATATTACATCGTCTTAGAGAGGTCATATTCAATACTGTTGTTTGTTTTCTGTTCTTATTCATATTGTTTTTTGGACATTCTGAGAAGTGCTCGCTTCAAGAGGGTTCAGTGTATAGCGAAACCTGTGAATGCCATTAAGATGACCATCTTCAAAAAAGAGTTATCGGTATTTCTGAAAGCGTAGTTAAATAGTAACGACATTGAATATCGTCTGTATTAGTATTTTCTGAGGTGACCCTCTCCACAAAAGATCAAGATCATCAGGACTTGTGGATGATTATCTTGGAGAGATTTCGGTGTATCTTATTTAATGGACTATGTTAGATATTTAGTATTTTTCGTTATAAAAATCAGTATCTTAATAATTTCGAATCAGTGTCATGAATAATTTCGAATATGATATTATTTTTCTGAAAGTGCTCGTTTTGTAGAGTGAACGCTCTTCAGAAGTTATCAAAACTTATTTGATTAAAACATGAGTTACTTAGTATTTTATTTCTAGAAATGTACATATAGTTCAGACGTATCTGTGTATACAATGTATGAATATGTTAAAATGTATCGATGCGTAGCAAAAGAAAATGCAAAGGAGCACTTTTTTTTTTTTTTGTTTATTTATTTATTTATTTATTTATTTATTTATTTTTTGCGTATGAGGAAGCTAGTCTGTTAAATGGCCTTAATGACACTGGTGCAGTTTAGGCTCGTGGCTAAGGTGATGGAAGACGGTGAATTTCAATTCTTCATCACTTTTCATTCTGTTCGACGTAATAAGGTTTACACAACGCGGAAGTATTTTTAATAAATAATTGCGATTATCCGGGAAGTTATAAACATTGGAAGAAATAACTTCGTTAAGTGTCACTAACGACGAGGAAGAAGATTCTTTGCACGAGTTGAAAAATCATGCCATTAGTTAATTGCGCTTATATCACCATTTCCGCATATGCAGAGTGATTCCAAAGTTAATTAGTGGTTCACGTGACTTTGATGACTCTTTATGTTTGAGTTAAACAATTAAAGAATATTCTGTAAACAAACATAATTTATGACTGAAATACACGTAGAAGACAAGCACAAGATCTTTGCTTTTGATTTTAAAGCTGTTAATGAGTGTTATTCGATTCAACGAATTTATCTTTGCAAATACGTCAGGATTTCACGATGAAGTCCCATTGCTAACATTGAAGACATCGTAAACTAAAGATATATATAATATACTTAAACTGAAGAACACTCCATATTAAATCAAAGTGAATTTTTAATTCTAATATTTTATAAGTGTAGCAGAATTCAGTTTATTTGTACGGAATAACTATGGAATCCCAGTATATTCAGATAAAAATTCTGGATCTTTTTTATATGTTATTTACTGTAAGGTAAATATATATTTACCGTAATACAAGCCATTGATGTCATAAGTACATAATGTAATGGATAATTCAAAAAGTTGTTAATTTTACGGCGGAGAAACTTTTAAACTTTATCCTCAAAAACAAAAATTCATGTACAAAGAAACAGTTCTATAACAGGAGGTAAACTGTGTGTTATGAGGCAGAATTGCTTACGTCGAAAAGAATAACATATTTTTAAAATTTGTTTTTACAAATGGAGCACTTGGTTATAGCTAAGCAATGAGTAACCAACTGAATATACAAGTATAACAACGAACTTCGTTGTACTGCGTTAATTCTTTCAAATTAATGTTTTTAGGCCACGTATTTACAGAATATTTTAGGCCAGTATACTTGCTACAAATCATTCAAAAATGTCTCTTTTTATCGGTTAAGATAAAACATATCTCTTTATTATCGTTATAAGACACAAATTTCAGCAAAGTTTAGTTTTTCTTGGCCTAGAAATAAAAGCAAGCAATCTGAGTGACGGGAAATTCAAATAACTGAAATCCTGACTATTGGTCTTTTTATAATTTAATTATATTCGATATTATATTTATAATTTGATAATATTTTCATTATTTTGAATCGCTATTTTAAAATCAGTACTTTCTTTTTTATGTTTCTTGGTTGATCATTTTGTGTTTGTTTAAAAGTGAAACTGGCAAAAGCCAGTTGTAAGTTTCGAATGAATTTATTTGTTGAAATGTTCTTTTTAAATAGTTTCATTGTTTAATAATTTCGCTTTCATATTCCATGAGCTGAAAAAATAATTCATTGGAAGATAGTTATCAGTTAAAATTTTAAGAGAGATAAACGTGGTTTTATAGCCTAGAGATTTTGAAATAGGAAAGCCACATCTATTAACGTATTCAAAATGGGTGAATTATCCTTTTGAAATACAATAAAACCCTCTCTAAGACGAACAACTGTGGTTCCAAATTATTTTGATTTTATGTGGAGATAGTAATCTTAAGAGAGGTAAGGTTGCATCAGTGTTTATTTATATTGCCAGAAATACTGATCATTTTTAGAAATGGTCAATCTTAGACAAGTAGTCTTCAAGAGAGTGTTCATTGCCTATATAAGGTGGGTGGAAGGCTCACGAATTTCCATAATAGCATAATGAAATAATGGAGCAGAAATTATACTCTTAACACTATTACAGAGGGAAAGAAGGTATATTGCAATTTATTGAGACTTAATCACGTCTTAAAAAATGAATTATGTAAGAAAGGTGACTTCTATTGCTGACATGCCTTACTGACTTCAAGATGGTGTGTTACCTTATTCACTGCAAAGGTAAGCAGGATTGATCTTCAAATAATGTTTCTCGACTTTAGCTTTGAGATTTTGACCTAAAGTCTCATTTTACGTATCAAGCACAATGTATATAAAAATAGCACATCAAGCCCAATTTGTATGCTTTTTCTCCCTGCTGTTTTCAAGAGCTCCGTATAAATGACGAATTCCGTGTAAAATTCTTTAAATATACATTCTCGGTACATTGTAATATGCTATGTGAGAGAGGGTTTCATGACTACAAGCATGCGTTAAGTTTTAAGGGAAATCGCTTGTATAATTTACTTGGATTATGTCTCAATAAATTGCTGTGTTCCTATCCATAACGGGACTTAGAAACACTGGTCACTTTCAGAGGTGGTCACCACGAGAAGTTTTGCTGTATTTTATATTCAAAATTAAACTGATTTGTTTGCAGAGCTTGGAGTTCTGTTTACGTCTTGTGAGATTCTCAAACTGAAGATTTTTTTTTTTGTGTGTGTGTAAAAAATTAACTAATAGGCTATGAAAATTTGTTAATAATAGTAACATATATTGGAGTACGTAATATTGTGTTCTTCTGTAGGATTTTAAAATTCTAACATCTAGAATTGTATTTGCTATGAAGATTTGAAATTTCCAAAGGTTATGAAAGAAATGCTTTCGGAAGGCCCAAAAATGGTTTATCTAAAAAATCTAGTAGAGAATAGAAATGTTTTTGAAATTGATCTGTGGTAATACAAGGTAGATGGCTGAGTTTTTCTAAATTCGATTTAGATTTTTTAAAATTTAATGTTGAAACGTTTCTTTCTTATGTATCCCCATTAAACGTACTGTTTACACCATCGGATCGATTGAAATAATCTTTTAAATGAAGATTGTAAAAGATTTTTAATTTCATATCTAACTTTTTTTTCAAAATCGCTGGATGTTACCGATCATTTGATATAAACAATCGTTGAAAATTAAAAAGAAATTATTCACTGTTGAAAAATTATTTTTCAGTTGATAATTTGATCGACAAGGTATCATTGAGACTAAAGAGGGGATGAAAATAAATAAATCAACCAATATACACTGTTGTGCAAAAATTAAGGACGAAGTCGAAAAATTAGCATATCAGCTGAACGAAGAGGCAGAGCGGACAGAAAGACCAATCAGGAGATTAAGTAAGGTGATGTACGGTAGCACATGCGCAGATATGCAGGTAGACGTAATGGGGGAGTGTCTGAGTAGTATAAATCATGTAGTCGGTGTAAGATCAGTATTTCTGGCAAAGAGATTGCACGCCGTATAGCAGTTAAAATCACACCGAGTTGCTGCCTCAGCGAGAAATGGCGAATAATCAATCTGTTAGACGACATCTGGATGCTTTTAGCCGAGGTCGAATCATTGGAGGAAGGCCGCGGCGTGTGACAAGTGTGGCTGCAGAGTTCGGAATTGCTCACAGCATCGTTTCACGACTTTGGAGACAATTTCAAACTACAGAAAAAGCTATCCGAGGGTTTAGTAGTGGTCGTCCACGAGGAACCACACCCGCAGATGACTGGTATATTGCCTTACAGGCCAGAAGAAACAGGCGGCAGACAGCGGGAGAAATCGCTAGACACACGACACAGGCGACTGGACGACCGATATCGCGTTTTACCGTGGCCAGAAGACTGCACGGTGGTGGTCTGTTTGCACGACGCCCTGTACGGTGTGTACCTCTAACGCCTGCCCATCGGAGAAAACGTTCTCTGTGGTGCCGGGAACACCGGAATTGGAGAGACAATGAATGGGGACGAGTACTCATTACAGATGAGAGCAGATTCAGTCTGAGTAGCGATTCTCATCGCATACTCATCTGGAGAGAGCGGGGAAGCCGCAATCATCCCTCGAACATCATTGAAAAAGACAGGTATGGAGGTGGCGGTGTTCTCGTTTGGGCAGGCATCATGCTTGGTAGTCGTACAAACCTTCACATCTTCGACGCAGATTCAGTCAACAGGACCCGTTATTGTAACGAGATTCTTCTTCCATATGTGTGTCTTTTTAGAGGCGCTATGGGTCCGCAGTTCCTTTTCATGGACGACAATGCACCATGTCGTCGCACAGTAGCTGCCGAACAGCTCTTAGAGAGTGAGGATATTGAACGTATAGATTGGCCGGCACGATTTCCGGATCTCAATCCCATCGAGCATGTATGGGATTTTCTAGGCAGACGCTTGGCAGCTCATACCTTACCACCAGTAACGATTCCAGAGCTTCGATTGGCGCTGCAAGACGAATGAGCAGCAATGCCTCAACTACTCATTGACACCCTCATTCTCAGCATGGGCAGACGCTGTGAAACCTGCCTAGCAGTCAGGGGAGATCATATCCCCTATTAAAGACCGGATGTTTCTTGCTGGACACCCATCACAGGGATGTTTCGGCCTTCAGTCGCATTGCGCTCCATGCTACTTTTTCAATAAAGCTTCTTTTTATCCCTCTGATTTCTCTTTTAGTAAGTGTTGCTTACATTACTCATGTCCTTACGTATTGGGGATCTTACGGTATTAAATGTGTTGATTTGGAAAGCTTTTGTACAAAGTTATATTGAAAAAAACCGTCTCGTCCTTAATTTTTGCACACCGGTGTATTTATAAAATTAGGTTTTATTTAAAACTCATAAAATCATTAATGAAATTAGAAGTACAAAAATAATATAACCGTAGTTTAATGGGAGCAACAGATTAAATTCTCTTTCATTTATAATTTTATATCTCGAAAACGAAAAACTCGGGTTCCTAAATAACGAAACTGAAGAACGGAATTTTATTGCCAGATGTGTAAGCTTTTATAAATTTACCAAGGGTGCCGCAAGATTTTATTATTTATGATAAAAATTTGTGAAATAGAATCTCTACAGGAACGAGAAGAGCTTTTTCCCGCATAATTCAGTGTGTACTTTTGGAATTTACTTGTTCATGTTTTATGATGTTATTTCTAGAAATAATAGTATGCAGAGTTCGTTAGTCTGATTTTTCTATCTGCTTTTATTTATTACATAAATCGAACTTTATACGCCATTATTAGATAAATAATATAAAAAATTGTACAAATTATTTAAAATTAGAGCATATACCTATGGTTTTACATTTTAGAAAAATAAGACTGAACAACATTTTAATAGTATCATATATATTAACACATTAAAGTTACGAATTTGTTAGCTTGATGTCATATAACTAGTGAAGGTCTGCCTCCTTACAAGATCGTCGCCATAATTTTAAAAATTCTCAGTGTATACAGCGAAGCTTGATAACATTATATGCTGATAAAGATGAACATTTCTTTATCAGCATATAATGTACGAAACGAACATACGAAACAACATACGAAAGTCTATAACCCTTCGCCAGCTTCCTTCCGTGCAACTCTCTTTATTTGGTGTGTCGTCTTCGTTTCCCTTCCTCCTGATCATCTTTGTCTTTCCCCATTTACAAGTCCGATTATTTGCACAGGTTCCCAGCACAGGACCGCATATTCGTCATATTGAGATAACACAGGATGTCAATAAATTTTACACTGATAACAAAACAATGTAACTCTTAACTGAATACAGTAAGATGAAACATGCGTTATACTACATATGGCTTTCCTCATTAAGTTTTGACATACAGTACATGATATTTGAGTTACATAAACATTTAAAACATGTGATGCACTGAACGCCACTATGGAGGCTCCCGACCTATGGTTAAACCAAGCGGGATACTAACCTATACAGCAGAAAGAGAACTACTGACCAACGATGCCACCGCCAAGGCGAGCCCAGCGACATTAATTACGTTCAAAGACAAGATTATGATTCTAATCAACGCTAGTTAAAAAAAGAGAGAGAGAGAGTGGCAAGGTCAATAGCATCGGGTAAGTTAGAAATATGAGTTCAAATCATTCCAAAAAAGATCCTGGCTGCTGTTTGTAGGGTACAAGGATATGGAATATCATCAAATATACGTGTGCCATACTATATTTGCCATATGCCAGTAAATTTCTAGAAAACTTTTGAAACTGGAGTGTAATAATATCGAAATACATAGAATTGTAGTACATGGTCGGTACATATAGTGCTGAAATACTTAATTACAAACTATTATACATAATTATACTGGGATCAATAAAAATTGGAATATATAAATCCTAGGACATAGTACAATACAATACTGGAATACATTTTGGTGTACATATATTACTAAATGCATATAATACTGGATGCTAAAATACATAAAACATATTAGGCTAAGCTGGGAAACCTACATACTACATTACAAAACTAGAACAAATACATAAGCACTACATTACATTTATCTAAATGTGTTACAATACATCCTCTAACAAAAGTAGACTGTCCTTGATCAAACATTCGTACTACAGAACAGATAATACAGAAAAACATTATGATATACATATAAAGCTGGAGTACAGGTAACCCATTACATTACAAAACAAAATAAAAAAAAAGTTCAATATTATCCTGCACTGTGATTTCACATTTATCAGACTATATTATTAAAAATCTCACAAGACCTGACAATACACAGCACTTATAGCACTACACGTGCAATAATTGCTGTGTATTTCAACATTTAAATTATACTTCAGCATGCGCACCCCTGGTAACATGCAAAATATGAAATTGGTGTTCAATCTCTTGCCAGGCATTCAATCTCTTGCCACACATTTAATCGCAATGTGAAACACTCACTGTGTTTTATTTTTTATATGTGTCTTCTTTATGGAATATGCCATTTAATGAATTTGTCCACTTTCTGTATCATTTGATAATGGGATATTATTAAGTTCATTAGCCGCTTTTTCGTTGAATATCGCTAAAACGATGTCTTTAGCTGTTAGTAATATAAGGTTTTCTCCAATAGTGTGAGCCTGCCCAGTCTTGGCAATTCTTAGGTCTTGGTTACTACGTAACTAGCTTTCAAAGCTTTTTCACTTGAAGTAACAAAACCTTTCATTACTTGTTTGCTATTTTTAAACTCCGATAATTAGCTCTTAAAATATTCTTCAGATTTATCCTTTAAATTGGTATGTTTAGATTCAAGCTGCCTTTAGCCTTTAAAGAAATGATGGTTTCATACTTTGATTGGATAATAGTTCACTGCAAACACCACATTGAAATTGAGGGTCTATTTCATCTCCATTCCAAGTAAACCCAAATGTTACAACATACATTATATTTTCTAAAAACTTTTTTTTTTCTTTTCAGTATTATTAGTGCTAGTAGACTGTCCTGGATCCATCATCTGTGAGTCATCACTTTTCCGCTTAGTCAATCCTAGCCATTTTTGCATTTTGAAAATCTAGGTTGTTTTTATGATTTTTTCACGAATATTTAAATACGCAATAGATTACGAGTTTTTCAAAAACAAACTACGATATTCTCAAATCGCGTAGAAAAGAAAGAAATACAAAGCAACAAGAAGACAAAATACCTGTTGTCAGAGACAGCAAATCGACGTAAAAAATTATTGTAATTGAAAATAGAGCAATATGAGCCCAGAAATGGTGGTGAAATAAAGTGCAGACATGCTACTATATCGATCAAATCTAAAAGAATTAGTGAGATGATATTCTTTTTACTTTTATTTTCAATTAAACACAACATCCATTTCTATTACTGCTTTTAAAAACTTCATTTATGACAAATTTTACTATGTTTATGGCTAAAATAATATTTGTGAAAGTAAAAACGGGTTATTTTGCTAAAGTCTATGAGCGGCTATTGACATTGAACAAAATCCAGATCGCATAAATTTACGAGTATTAGCGAAGAAACTTCTTAAACAGGATGTTAGAGTAGTTAATTTTTTAATTTAATAGTTAAAAATATTTTGTTTGAGTACCATCTGCTTTTCTTTTGCGTACCAAGGTGGTACGGTGGTACGAGAATCGCTGCTTCAGATTGTTAAGTTATCACTAAAGTTAAGAGTTTGTTAAGTAAAGATGAGCTAATGGTCCCTTTTTATGCGTCGATGAGTGATTTTTGAAGAGAGTGTCCATGAATTTCATTACATATTCTTGTATCCTATAAGCTTATATTTCGTATTCAAATTTACACGTTAGAGAGTGCCGTTATTTTGATATTGCCGGTTAATTGGGTGCCGATTAAGAGATATTACTCGGACTAATTTTGTGAAGGGAATAAATAATTTTCTCTCTTGTTCCCATTAAATTATATGATAAATTATTTTTCTCCTTTTAGATAATTTCTAAGATTTTAAAATAAAAGCTTGTTTCATTTTTTGCATTTTTTATTTACTTCAGTAAAATAAGTAATTTTTTGCTTAGTATTTTAAAGCCTTCAAAAATGAATAGTATCGTGGTTCTCCTCCACTTTTTTGAACGACTTGTTTTTGATCAGATGATTTTGATTTAGAACTTAGAAAAGGATAGAAGTACTTTCTTTCACTAATAGGCTAGATCCTACTAATAGAAACATGGGGGATGCCTTCACCCAGCAACGACGGGAATAAAATCATAAGAGAACTGTCGTCAATAACCTACTAGCAATCAACTGCCTTCCAGGGAATGATTAAACCGAAGAGTTATCTTTCACTGAGGAGCTAAAATCAAATCATTTCGCGAACAAAATCGCTGAACGTGTCGTTGAATGAATTGTAGAAGGAAAAGAAAAAAAAAGATAAAATGAAAACGGGATTCCCTATCTGAGTATGACAGCTCGTAATACCATCGGCATGGTTGTCCGAAAAATCTCCAATTCTAGTTGCTGAGGGTGATAGAACAGCCCATCCGTTGCCTGTAATGGGTTATTTGACCCTGAGTTGACCTGTTTGTTAGAAAAGTAAGTTACAAAGTGAAAATCGCCCACGCCTATCTACAAGCTGTGGGAATCGGAAGAGAGATCCTATGACGGGCTTCTGCCACTTAAGCTTCTTTTTTTGTTGCCATAGGAAATTTTTTTTCTGGCTTTTCGTTATATATTGTACAGATGGAGGTGGGGATAAATACTCATCTGTTTTATGTTCACTGATATATTATTATAAGTGCCAGATGGGAACTGGGTGATCATTCTTTGCTACTTGCTAGGGTACTTTATCTTTCAAGAAAAGGCTGAAATAAGCTTATCCCTTGCATACAACCAATAATAACACATCAATATCAAGTTCTGTTTTATCACTGAGCTTTATAATTCCTTCTGCAGTGTGATTAAAAGATTTATATAGTATAATTTTGCCAAAAAAATCGTGTTTTCGATTATGTAAAAAAAGTATATCCTAGTTTTTATGAACTGCAGATAAAAGTGACTCTTGTAGCTTAAAAGGGGTGAGAAAAAGAAATTAGTGGGGTCATATTTGATTTGATGAATTCTTTCGGAATATTTTTCATACATTTTTTGTTATTCCTTTCTACTGAAATACCGGAACTGTAGAGGAACGAAAAAGGCAGTCGTCTAGAAATCGTTTTAGGTAAAGGCGTTAACTATCCTCATGTATCATATTATGATGTGTTTCGTGTGAAGAAAACTGCAAAAAGTATGTAATTAACAGTCTAGAGATTTAATCGTGTAAAGTGTATAAGGTATTTCTTCCGCCTTCCTAGCGTGCCTTCGTGGTGAAGTGATCAGCACAATGAGCCGGTATTTCAGAGGTCTGGGGTTCGATTCCCGGGGGAAGGCGTTTCTAATTTTTCATCTCTTCTTCCTCCAAAAATTACCTAATGTCTCTACAGTGGCGCCCAAACTAAAAGGGTTGTGAATGATGAATCTCCACTCCCAGGATTTAGCGATTGGAAGGTATTTCTCCCGCTTTCTTAGCGTGCCTTCGTGGTGTAGTGGCTCTGCACGCTGGGCTGGAATCCAGAGGTCCGTGGTTCGATTCCCGGCAAATGCGGCTGCTATTTTTCATCTTGCCTGCTTCAAAAAAATCCTAATGTCTCTACAGTTGTATATTAATTAACCAATTATTATGATTTGAACCTTTACTGTAATTTATTTTTTTTCATAGTTCTCACTAGAATTCAGATTAGTTGTGTGAGTATTTAATTTGAGGTTCTGAATATTTTCATGTTAGAGCTTTATGCAGCCTCGCTTGTAGTTACATCCTACGCCCGAGCTCTGCAAAAGTTTATTCCAGCTTTAGCCTTTTGGCTAATCAATGTTAATAACGCGCCTCTAAAATAATTCAACCAGTTTAAGTACGAGTAGTTCATTTTGCGTAGTTTCCAGTTTATGATTCAAATTTGAATTTCACTTTTGTTATTTTAAAAACCCTCCAGTGGAGTGTTATGTTGTATGCACAGTTAAAGCCTTCTGTTAAATTTAAAAGTTAAAAGTAAAAAGTAAATAGAAAAGATTATTTTAACCTTCGTAGGACTTCATTCAGACTTGACCAATAAATCGCTTGTCAGTCTTGTAGGGTCTAAAGGATGTTGATTTAATAAGCTTCTACAAAATTAAAACTGTTGATAAAAAGAAGAAGCGAAAAATAGGAAAATTTTCTAAATCCGTATTCTTTTCATAAAGGTTAGCCCTAGCTGTTTGAATTTTGAATTTTCAGTAGCGGCTTATTTTTAAAATTGCCTTTATAATAATAAATTGCCTTCTTACAGGATTTATTGCAACTCGTCCAAAACGCGCAATCCAGACAAATTGTTATGGTTTTTGCATTAAAGATGTACAGATACCTCTTGTCTGAATTTTGTTTTAATTTTAAAATTTTATTATTTAACTTTTTTTGTGATGCTCTGAATTCCAAGTTAAAAGAATGTTTTAAATTGATCTGAGCTTTAACCAAAAATCAGAATTTTACCATTTTCAAGTTACTACTTATTGAATTCGATGACGAGTTTTACATAATTTTTACTGCAAATATGATCTGATTTTTTCTAGTGAAGGAAATCAAATCATAATCAAGTAAAAACTTGTCAGTTGCACCCAAAGTATCACTTCCTCTAATAGAGTGTTTTTGCACATAATTGCATTGCAAAGTAAATGCATTACTATCTATATATTTATTTATATTTTTAAGACTCATAAAAATTACAGTTTCAATTGAAAATTATAATTTTTATCGCCACCATTAAATAATTGCCATTAAATAATATAAAATTAAATATTGGAGTTCTACGTAATCTCTGTCTAGTACAATGAATATACTTACGCCAGCGCTCTATAGACGCTCAGCTAACCACAGAAGTGTAATTTTTATTATAGTTGCGTAGTAGTCGTGCACTACTAAGACTAGACGAACCTCATCGTCATCTTAGAATTTCGTTACACACAGAAGTGTACACATCTCCATTTATCCTAGTGAAAATGTGCTGCAGAAATATTTTACCATCAGCCTTATACCAATGGAGAAACTCTTAGCAAACATTCTTTCGTTTCAAATGGTTGGACTCTAGCATACCCGTCTTGCACACACTTTGAGGAACTTCAACTTGAGGTCAATGAATGGATGCGGTGATGATTCATTGTTAATAACCTATTAATGATATCACCTTTTCCATTGTAATGCGCCGGGTTTCTCGTTAGTATCTTCTTGAGGCCTACAAGGATATCTTCCATGACCGTTGGACCCGAAGTGTGAAGAATCCTACTTAGTAGTGATACTGATGTACTTAAGTCTATTCGTACTCTTTCATGCGACTCATACACATGTTACCATACCAATCTGAAGGCGAATCTGTAGACATTTCACACCGTCGCTTAACAAAATTCTTAAAAAACTTGATTGCTTTTGCTTGTTGCAAGAGCATCGTCTTGTTGAACTGTTTCCTATGGTCCTATGCGTGCGGAATCGGAGGTATGCGAACGTTTTGTATTGGTAGCTTAAGGTCTTTATCGTGCACGCGCGACATGATAATAGTATCCGTCAAACCCGGCAATACAATTTTCCAGTTTCCTAATTAATGGCTTACTACAGTGAAAACAGATATATTAAGTGAAACTTGTCGTGGTATAGAAGTTGCTGAGGAAACTCCTCACATCCTTTGGTAACTGGCAGTTTCTCAGGGCTCGCAGCCGCCCGTAGACGATCAGCTTTGAAAGTGATCACTCTCTTTTTGTACCCGGTGCAAATGAATTTCGATTATACAAATTTTAAATTCATTTCTATGAAAATAACTCTATATTGTTGGTCAGCATGACGAAAATTAGCCAATAAAATGTTGCATAAGCTGAAAAAATACCTTATCCCACATTAAAATAAATAACTCAAAAGTTAAATTATATTTTGTAAAATTAACTATTTTAAATGCTTTAAAAAGATACTGCTGATTATATTTTGTTATTTTAAATACTGTATCTTTTTTATTCTAATCAGCGTTATATGTATTTTTTAAAAACGTTTAGATACTTAGGTTGCGGAAAGTAATTTCATAGGTTATTAGGAAAACAACTGTGTAATTTGGATTGCCTTCTTCTCCATTACTTTGGAGGAGCATGCATTTAATGTAACGATATATACAAATGAGAATAGATAAAATTTATCCAAAAACATTTTGATTTCGGTTTGAGTCATGAGGTAAAATGTGTATTTTCATTCACGTCAGTCGCAAGTGTTCCGCCTAAAAACCATATGCAGCATCAAGATAACAGATGTCCCACGTATATTATATGATTCATCAAGTAAGCAGAATACGTGCGTAAACATTTATAATAATTAAAAATACAATCGATTTTTTTTTTTTTTTTTCTGTACTACTTTCATATTTCGGGAGAACAAAGAAAGAATTCGCGGCATACTAGCGTACACCTTGTAAGCAGATCATTTTGACAGAGGAAACAAATATACTTTTGGTGTACTTCTTATCTAATAGAAACATATCTTAATCTAATATAGTAAATTTGATCGAGTAGAAGTATATATTT
Source organism: Stegodyphus dumicola (assembly GCF_044657685.1). Taxonomy (NCBI): domain Eukaryota; kingdom Metazoa; phylum Arthropoda; class Arachnida; order Araneae; family Eresidae; genus Stegodyphus; species Stegodyphus dumicola. Next base: position 100,822,707 of record NC_140774.1, on the reverse strand, counting down.
ATTTTTCATTCATATATTTTCTGCAGTAGGATGTCGATAATAACTTTGACAGTGCTTCGTCAACAGAGCTCGACGAAAAAACAAGTAATGGAAGTTTGGTTTTGGTTTTATTAGATTGCGGCAAAGCACTCGAGGGCTATCTGCCTTAAGGGAGGGATGCCTTCGTGGAGGACTTTCTAAGGGAAACTGGCTCGTGTACACGTAAGCAATGGAAAAATCAACAGTATAATACGAGAAAAATTACATTACACAGTTTCTTGTTTAAGACTATTTTTTTAATTTGAATGTCAACTGCTGAAGAGTATTTTACAGTCTGCTGAATTGCTATAAATCTGAAATTGTAACTCGATGAAATGCGCATTGATCATAATATACTAATACTGGACGTTTACAGCTAACATGGGCTGTGTGCTTAAAATAATGTAAGATTACGGTTAATAATATAATTTATGAAGAGAAGTGTTGCCTTGTGGCTAAATGTATAAAATTACGAATCTGACGGGTTACAAATTAACACCAAATCCAGACATAAACATAAATTTAAAATGCATTCGTCTTGCAGTCTTTGTCTAATGAAGAGGACCCAACCTCACATTGAAAACAAAAGATTTTAGTAATTAAATTATATTTTCTTTACTTTTCCCATTTGTAACATCCTTTTATAAAAATATATTATATAAGACACAAAATCTAGTCTTTATATTGTATACTGTACACAAACTATACTAGTACACTGGTTAGTTTCATGGTTAATGAATTCCGGCATTAGGAACATAGTAACAGACAGAAATTTGGAAATTCGAATTTTAAAATGTGCTACAGAGTACAGACTACTGAAGCATGGAAAATATTGTTAAAAGGAAACCCAAATTATATAAGTATTCAAGGCGTTAATAATTTTAGCTTTTATTTTTTAAATGCGAAAAAAAATCGAATTTTTACGAAAGAACTTTTTATAAATTTAATTTAAAATTGATATAAATAAGCATACGTATTGTTCATTCATTACCTGTGTCATCTCCTAAGAAGAAAATTATCTGAAACAATGGAATGCCATCTTGGTGAACGCGCAATGTAATTGAAGTTGCTATCTGATGGTTAGAAAACGAGTAAAGTAAAATCTCCCTAAGATAACCACTCACAGCATAGAGAAGTTATGATGCTCAATATCAGTGTTTATTTGTTCTAAATAATACTTGTCACATCCAGAGAAGTTCGTCCACAGAAGGTTGTTGTTATGAGAGATTTCATTAGCTCACATTTTAAACTGGTATAAAGAAGACTGAAATTGCTACAGAATAAATGTCACAAACTTCGCCGCTGATAGTTTATTTTAATGTGGTTTTGTTTTGTTAATGACATCGCAATTTTAATAAAATATGGAAATTATCAAGAATTTTGTAAATTTGTAGTGATTTAATTTTTCTAGGTCCTAAAACAGTTCAGATTAGGTATGAAAACTATGCGAGAAAGCTTATTAATGAAGAATGTTTATTCCTTGCGTAGGCTGTTCCATTGATGGTGAAGTAGACTTAAAATGCCTGACTCGATCGTGCTTGCGTTTCATCTTTCGCTTAGCATTCGAATAAAAGGAATTAGTGCTAAAAACAGTGAGTGTCCACTGACTTACCGAAATTTCAAATATTTCATTCAAGATTATGTACTATAAAAAATTGTGAGAAAATCCAGTGATAGATTTTTGAGTGGTCTGAAATTTTTCGTTTTTTTTTTTTAGAAATAGCTGTCGTGTCATTCCAAACTTCGTGACAACGTGAGTCATAGGTTTGATATCTTGGACGGACCTATTCGTTCTCGTTCAAGTGAATTTTTCCAGATCGAGTGGGTTAACTGCTGATGGTTTATAACACCCATTTGTGTCACATTTATATTCTTTGAAGTTACCGACTCTACGAAACTTCCAAGGAACGTAAACACCCTTCGTACTAAAAGAAAAAGGGGAATGCATTTTATCTCATCATCTAAACTTCAGCTCTGCTGACTTTCCCTCCTAACTGGGAGTTCACAAAGCTCCAGCGCAACTGTAATAAGGGGGAACTTTGTGTTTTCGCTTCAAGCCGCTTCTGTTTACATTTCTCACTTCCATCATGTTGGAGGGTCTTATAGGGAAACCTCGTGGTAGCTCAGACAGTAATAAACCGCTATTATTGAGAGGGTGGATGTGATGAATGAAAGAAGAAAACGTGCTCAAATAACTTTTTTTAAGGGTAGTAGAATAAGAGAACTTAATAACCTTCATATGTCCTCTTCATGCTGGTAAGATACGGTATACAGAGTAATGTTTTTTTTTTTTTTTTTTTTCTTTGTAAAGTCTACATGACACACCAGAACTTTATCGCGGATCAGTTTCCACTAGTAATTCATATTGTACAAAATGCGTATTGAGATGGCGAAACACAAAGATCTGTCGTTGTTTTTGATATACATTATTTGAAGATTTAGAATTTTTATTTTGAATTCTCGCATGGGTGTTCTTACGGCATTCCAAATGTCTGAACTAGTATCACGCATGAAATAATGTAATAACAGTGTACATTGTTATGCATATAATGATTACTGTTGTTTCACACATCGTATTCGAATGTCCCTTGTTTTTCAACAGACTTCTGTTTTGATCTTTTCCGTTTAATAAACAGAATTCATGTGTTCAATATATAAAATTAACCTTTGCGATTCACTTATTTATAATTTGTGCAATATAAGACATTTTGCATTGTACAGTATGTTAATATGCACAAAGAAAGTTACTTAGTAAATATGGAAATATGTATATCAGTGATTTCAAACTGGCGGCCCCTGAAGCAATTTTATACGGTCTGCTAATACACTTCAATTATGTATTTGTTGTTAACACCGTGCTTATAGATTTAGATATAGCGTAACTTCGTAGTAGATATAGCGTATAGATTTAGATATAGCGTAACTTCGCAGTAGATTACTATATAGTATTTATTAGGAGAACAGAAAAGCACTTGCCATCATTTCATTCCGCCAGAGTTTAAAGCTAGAGCTGGCACACAGCTAAGATTACATATACGACGCATATAACAGTTCTCTGACAGATGCGTATAAGAAGCTAAAGTAAAAAGGATATTAGTCATTGAATCTTAGTAACAGTTTTAAAATATAAATATGAAAAAATTCGGGAGGTTGCCTATATGTACTCTCAAGTTCTGTTTCACTTGTAAATTTTTTTCTGAAAATTCGGAAAGTTTTTTCTAATTTATTTTTAGTTTATTTTAAAAGTGGTTATGTTAAAAGTAAATGTTAATGCTACGTATTAGAATTCTTTGAAATTAATTTCAGTCCGAAAATTTGAATTTTAAAGTGTAATCAAGAGAAATTTGCAATAGGCACTTTTTTTAATCGATGAAAAATAAATTTGAATTTTTTTCTTTGTGTTATAATTGATTGTTGTGATTTATGTATATTTTGATAAACATAATGTATGTAGTAAGTAAAATATAGTTAGTTATTTGAAATTTAGTTTAAAAAAATGTGGCCCGTTAGCTGCTTTCAGGTCGTGCAATCGGCCCACATGGAAACTGAGTGTGAAACCAGCGGTGCATATTATTTACGTTTCCACTGCGAGGAAATGTCAGCCTGAGAGGTTAACATCTTGATGATTTCCGGTTTTCAGTTATGGATTGTCTCTTAATATAAGGATGGTAAAGTTAAAACCAAGTAAAAAAACGATTATTATTATTGTTGCTTTGTTGCTTAGCATATAATGAACCCTTTCAAACATCTCAGCACTGCCTTTGGCAACCTGCTCACCAAATACTTTTGTGAACGTAATTAAATGTCATCCCAGCATGTCCAATAGTAACATTGCTTATGATGACTATCTCCAAGACAAAATACAACCAAAGAAGACCAAATAGTGTGGATGTGTCGAATAGTTGTTTTATATAGGCTTCATTTGATAGCAAAATGTTGTCTTTTTAATACTGCAGTTACTTACAAAAGTGAAAGATTTAAATTTTGGGAGTTTTCGTAAAGCACTCTGAGACCGGATTTTTAGGGACATTTCCAGTATAAACAAAACCTCGTTGTAGAGACATTAGGTTATTTCGAAGCAAGAGACACGAATACGCTAAGAAGGCGGAAGAAATACTTTATAGCTTTGCTTCCACTGCTTTTGCACCTAGAAAAGTGTTCTTAATGCATCACACCTCACATACTTTCTCTGCCTTTATTTCAGTAAACTAGAACAGTAAGATTTAACTGTTTTTATAATGAGCGCATAAATAGATTATGTATACTTTTGTGGCAACCCTGTAGTTGCATAATCTAGTTATCCGCTTCAGCGCTACCTAACGGCAGTCACAATAGTTTTATTCATTATGTTGATTGTTTTACTTGTTTGCAGATTTGCTAGTGTGACATCAGGGTTCATAGCTTAAAGTACGTGTAATACTAAACATTGTTTTAAATACAGTGAATACTGTCATTACGACCTCCTCGCTAAAATGGTCATCCTGAAAAGGGACCAATGTATTTGAGATCATAAATAAACATGGATACTGAACATCATTATTGTCAGATGACTGCTTACAGAAAGTATTAAATCATATGACCGTGAGTGGTCGTCTTAGAATTATTTACATTCTTTTGCTATGTCTCCTAAAGTTGTATAAATGGTGGTATTAAACCAAAAGAAAGGCTTGTCAGTATACATTCGGAGAAAGCAATCTTAGGTTGGCGTAGGTTTTTTTGAATAAAGCTGTATTGATTTCGAGAGCTATGACATATAGATCTGTCGTCTTCAAGAGCAATATCTTTTTGCTTTTGAAGCAGCAAGCCGTATGTCTTATCGTCCTCGAAATCGGCTGAGTTTTATTCAAAATCTAAGATTACTTTCTTTTTATTTTATTTATTATTATATTTTTCTGGCCTAATTTTAAGCGCTAATATAGTTGCTGCGCAGAATGGTCAATGCACTTACTAAATTCCGTATTTTTTTTATTCCATATTAAATAATTCCGTATTTTTTCCAGCTAATTATAATTTCTATGTCACTATATTCGTGATACGTATTTTCCTATGTAGCTTAATAGATATGAGATCCTGTTGTTATATATGAGATCAGTGAAATTCCGACACTTTTTTTTGTTCATTTTAATAACTTTTTTATAGATACCAACATTTCTAAAAAACTATACAAGGTGCAATTGACTCGCTTATGTCAGAATCCATATAATCTAACTTGTATACACCAATTGTGGTATATGGCGCTGATGGTTGTATGTATACGTTTTGTGAATAATTTATAATATCTAATAAAAATTGGAAATTATTTCCTTTTTATTATGTTCCGAAGTAGAAGGGTATTTAAGATGAGAAGTTGAAGGTTATTTAAAAGATCACTTATGAGTATAAAAATTTATGAAATGCAACTCTGGTGATACGTAATTACAGTCTTTTGTACAGTATGATTAATTTGAAGAAAATGAACAACAGTAATAATTGTAATAAAAAGTAATACTAATAGGACAACGATTTCTAAATGATATGAGTTTTTGAGTTTTTTTTAAGCTGTAAGTTATTTTCTCGCCATTTAAAACGTTTAAAATTTGAAGTGTTTGATGCTGGTTTCTCCTTGAATGCACAAAATATAATAATATTTCATATTTTATAATTTCTATTCGGAAAATAATGAAAGGGCCTGACAAGAAATGCATAAGTGATAGAAAATATAGTTAATCAGAGTATCGTGAAAGCGAATAAACTAAGAGAGTAAAACTAAGAGAACCTCAACTAAGAGGATAAAACTCCCCTGGATATGAAGGTGGTATCTTAGAGAACCTGGATATGAAGGTGGTATCTTAGTTATTTAAGATGTTCAATACTGGTATTTATTTACGTTTTCAGAAATATAGAGTAGAAGTAGTCTCTTACGAGAGGGGGAGCGCCATTTGCCGTTTTGACAACATTATAGGTCCCTGCGCAAACCAGTGTGCTGGCGCCCCTACAACAACCACTCGCAAAAGTGAAATGTAAATGGTTAGCATGGAGCCGCTATGCTCGTGGAACCCTGGTGGCCAGCGGGCCCATGCATAAAGATGGCCCTAGTTATCATGAAAGGTTTTAGTGTAAGTGATACTATTTTCAATCTATGGAAAAGCGAAAATTATGTAGAATTTCAATATGTTCTTATTTCAGTATGTATTCTTAAGTTCTCAATTTAACACACGTTTATTACTTTATTCTTTGTTGAAAGGAACGTAAAAGACAAATGAATCTTCTTTATGACTATCATTGACGGTATCAGATGATTTTAATATTTAGCTAAAGTGGTCATTTTAAAGAGGTAACGTTCAATGCTAGTATCCGTTTATATTCGCAAAATTATCTCTTCCAGGAGTGACGCCACACAAAGTGTTTCATTGTTTTCGCACTGGAATACATAATTTGCGTTAAGTCAAATCTGTTGTAGAGTTAAGTTGTATTATTAAATATTCTGGAGGTGATCAACTCAAGAAAGTGCATTGTAATTCTAGGTGGACAATAAATTTGGCAGATGATTCATTTGGATTGTATTGACATGTCCCATTGTTGAGGAAAAAAGACAAAATTCTTCCCATATTAATTTATTTAAAAATAAAGCCATATCATTTAATTCTATGTGCAATGAACCGTCTCGAAGAGACCGCCTCTAAGTAACCTGTGAAAAACAAAGATCGGCGTTGAATACATATCTAAGACAACGACCCCCCCCAAAAAAAAAAAAAAAAAAAAAAAAAAAAAAAAAACCACCCTCCGCAGAAAATTAATATCGTATGGAACCGTCCTAGAAAAGGTACATTGCGGGAACTACTGAAACATTAATAATAGTTAAATAGAAATATGAGTTAAACTCTTCAATGAGCAGGTAAAATAATAATGAAAAATCGGATTCAGTTAGAGTTTCCTGTAGCACTTAAATTATTAAACAGTTTTCCTGTGAAACACAAATTTTTCGATAATTTCAAACAGAATGTATATTAAAGTATTTCATAGACAAAAAATAAAGAATTACTGATTTTTAAAAAATAACTTTTAATAGTAATTTTGAAGCAAAAAGATGAATTACATTTAATTTTTTTATTAATATCAGCAACTGGTTTTTTATTTGAATTTTAACGAATAATTCTGAAATTAAATCGTGTACTTTATGCTGTCTGAATTCAAGCAATCTGTACTAATTTCCTTTTGGTTGGGGTGTGTGTTCGTTGCAAATCTAAGTTATTTCAAGACCATGACGAAGTTTCTTTTGCCCATTTTAAACATATTTGTTCTTGTACGGGTGCGAAGTCCGAAGATTATGAGTAAAACAGTTGCTAGACTTTAAGAAAGATAAAAGTTGTTGAACTGGAACCAAATAATAACTCATCATAATTCTTCTTCACACCATTGCAGAAGCTAAACTAGAATCGAGAGAATAATTGTTGTCGGATGTTGATGAACGCGGTCATGTCATTTTCAAAGTCATTCCGTGTCGCAAGTTCACCGTTACCAATTCGAATCTACTGGTGTGAAAAGACGAACAATAGATAGAGACTTCAGCAGATTGTATTTGATGAAATTTACCAGACATTCATTGAATGATTGAATTTTGAAGTTATTGAAATGCTTAGGTATTGATTTGGATTCAATGTACATTGATACGTGGGTATGCGTCCGTTTTGAAAGGCATCCAACGTGGAATGCGCCCTGTTTGAGCTTTTGTGTGCTATTAGATATTTGCTCGGAATACGACTGCAGTTGATGAATCACAACTGCCTGCGGAACACGTGTTTACCTCTTTACCGACTGCAGTTGATGAATCACAACTGCCTGCACAACACGTGTTTACCTCTTTCGAGAGAATGGTACGACTGCCCGTTGCTACTATTCAGTAAAAAATTGTAACTCTGATTTTTCAAGTGATTTTATGTTTTTTCGTGTAAATTTTTTGTAAATTTTGGAAAGAGTCAGGCAACGAAGAAAATTTTTAGGAATTGTGGTTGGAGATGGGGGGGGGGAAAAAAAGAACGAGATAGTTGAAAAGTATTAAGACAGCTTTCGTCTTCTGCGGAGATTATTGTGTTAGAGAATTCACTGTTTTTGCAAGAATATTGGTAACTTTAAGAAGTGTTGAGGAAGTTTGTTGACATAAAAGATTTTATTGTCTTTTGATTAAGAGTGTGCTAAAGAACAATAAACTTTTAGTGACTTATTTACATTATATTATATTACATGTTTTTTTATTCTGAGGGCTCACCAACGTTCAAATCTTGGCGAATGGTATGGCGGAATGGTCGGGCGTTTTCGTAGTATTCTTCGTGTGTAAAACTGATATTAGTCAGTTTACCTGAGAAAGTCCGAAAGTCTTCCGTCTCCTTAAGCAGATAAAACTTGCCTAATTTACGTAATCAAATAAACTAAACCAACCTCTAATTCTGAGCTCATTGCCTCGAATTTAAGTTTTTTTAGAAGCTTTGCTTAATTTTTCAAATAATTACTAATAAAAGAAAATTGTTCGTTATCTCGAATTTTACTTAGTGTACTCAAACTTGTACAAGAATTTGCTTTTGATCTGAACTGCGATCGCCAATTGAAGTCGGAATAAAATTCCACAATCATACGGTTGTTTCAAACACCAATTTTTTCTGTCCCCTCTCGATGATCTTTTTGGGAAAAAATAAATTTTTGGAGAAAAATTGATTATTTAAAATACACGTAAATAATAGAAGAAAAATGTAGTAGTATTTAAGGACAAATTTTCTAATTACAACGGTGAATGCCAGTTAATAAGGTGCTATTATACTTATATTGTCTTTTTGATTGACCGTGTTTGATTATATTCGTGCTGACTGCGAACGAATAAGTTTGTATTATCTTCTATGACATAAGTTAAATTTCATCCCTATTACTCGCAAAAACTCTTCAATGAAAAATCAAAATATTTGAATTATAAGTGCATCTTCTAATCAGTTAATATAATCTAGTTCTGGAGCAGTCATCGGATATGTGACAAAATCCATTTTAACTCGCGTAACATAATTAACTATTTTCTACGACTCCAACTTTGCATTAAAATTAATTGTGAAAATATTCCATTTTAAATATTGAACCTATTCTGCAAAGAACTTATATGTATACATAAAGAAAGAAAGAAAGAAAGAGAGTTCAGCAGTAAAAATTGAGTCAGTATTATTTATTGTTTTACATGAAATTTGTGTGCAAGAGTAAAATGAATTTGATTTTAAATTATTAAAATTATTATTAATGACTAATAGCGAATTTGATTTCATGTAGTTTTTATAATTTTACTCTTATATTACTACTGGACATATTAAGTAATTGAAGAGCTAAAGTAATAATTCTACGCGTAATGTTAAAATGACAAGGATATCCCGAAAATATAAATAAAATCGGTATAAAACGTTCGTCTTTGAGACGGTTTACAGTATTTTCCCCCAATCCTCGCATTTACGTTTATAGTTGTTTTTATAAAATGCAGCAGTACCCCAGTATACGTCATTAATCGTTCCAGATTCTTAGACATGTACCAAAAGAACTTTCCAGTAAGAAATAAAGAGAAGACAATTAGTAATTCGTTCTTATGAAAATTCCTATTCTTGTTATAACAACACTGAGTGCTAATGCAATGGGTGAAATATATAATGTACATAAATGGAGTACTTCACATGATATTGAACGTAAATGTTTTCATGCTCTATGTCCTGCACATAATGTATGTATGCTTTTAAAATCTCTTATTTCACCTCCATGGTGATCCTAACAAATTTCTTCGTTGCTTGATTTTTTTTAAAACTTTTCTAAAATCACTTGTTAATGAATTTACAGACTTTCCTAAACCTCCGTTTTCATAAATTTACAGAAACTTTAACCGAGACAACACGAAATCACTAGAAAAATCAGAGTTATAACCCGAGTTGTTTGCTGAAAGTTAGTAATAGGCACATTAACGCTCATGGGCGGTTGTAGCATTATCTCGAAAGATATAAGCAAGTGTAAGGCCCACAGTCATGACTCATGTTTTCGAGTCTAAAAACGTTCGTGTCCAAAGAGGAGATATACCAAGTTGGACGTGTTTTAAAGTGGGGGGTATACCGATGTAGCACTTACTGTACATTGTCCTGCGATACTTACGTTGTGGAATTTAGTATTTTTGGCTGCCGTGCAATGTAACTAGATCTACTTAAATGTTAATCTTGTGACTTCTCTCAAAGACTGGAAGATGAGTACCACAGGAGAAGAGTGTAAAACACTTATTAATCTTTTATTGAACACAATAGTTTACAGACGGCACGAACTTACGTGCTTGCAATCAAGGACCACTAGCGGTGAGAAACGTAACACTAAATCTAAGAGCAAGAGTAGTACAATATTACACAGTTCAGTTTAATCTAACATGTTGACTCTGGCAGCACCGGCAGGATAATAAGTCGATTGTTCTACACCGGCAGGATAATAATTCGGCGGCAAGAATGCGAAGCCGATATTGAAGTTTAACAGCTAATAGAAATAATAACGTGCGTTCACAGTAGCGAAACTATGCTCTGACTAAACTTTTCGCTACATTAGTTTAAATACACTCGTTCACCCTAGCTAATTTACATCCTGGCGAGGAAACGCAAGGGGACTTAGAAAAGGCTAACAAATTGAAAAACTATTAATAAAAATAAATGAAACTCTGCAGCGTGTCTAATACAGTGTAAAAATAATAAATGAACTATATATTAAACAATAGCCTCACTGCTTCAGAGAGGTTATGTTCAAATAAGGATATTTATGTCTGTTCTTTAAATACTAGGAATTATTAGATGTGATTCCATAGGGGGATATTATTATGAGAAGTTTCATTGTATTTTGATAGAAAATGAATAACTCCTTTTCCCTGTAACATAAAAATTAAGTAATAAATCTTTTAAATTTACTTTATCATGTTTCCTAAATTTTAAGCATCATATGTAAAATGGGTGGGAATTTCAAACAGGCATGTTAAGGTAAAAATCATATATTAACGTATGACCTTTTTCTTTAAGAATATTTTACGTAAAGTGTACCAGTGTTTAACAAGAAGATGCATTTAATAAAGCTTTTTTAAAACATGATTAATTCGCAAGCTAAAAATATTTATATAACAAAACACTAATGAAATAATAAAAATTAAGCAACGAAAATTTATACTTTAAAATGCTTATTTTCCTGTGTATAAATGCTATTAAATTGCAAGGCATTTCATGCTTTTAATTAGTATCAATATATTTCATGTATTTATAGAAATTTATGTTAGATAGAAGCATAGAGTAATTTTTTTGAAAATGAGTTTTAAGAGATAATAAAAAAATGATTTATTGTCCCTTATGTGCTACGCATTTAGACGTAATCACGGCATTTGAGAAGATTGCTCTTAGATTCTTTTTTTCTCTTGAGTAGAAATCGAAAAATTACTCGGAAATATAGTATTATAGGGATAGTTTTTTGAAGGAACCAGATTGGACACAAAATATTATTTTTCTCTTGTGTTTTATCCAAATATCTTGCTCTACTTCCTGCATAATTAGTTTTTATTTTAACTACATTGTCTTGAGTAATTAAATTTACTACATTCATTAAGCCTCCACAACAATGTTTGAGCTAAAAATAAACTACTATTACGCGGTTAAATTGTTAATAAGGTAGGGAAAGGAGTCTTTAATTATTTTAAAAATATACATAAAAAATCTTCTTTATTATTTTGCAACAATGTAATTTTGTTCCGTACATTTATATCGCATGCATCTGACAGCTACCGATGATTGGTTTAAAACCTTTGACTTTTAACAACGAAGAAATAAAAAATGAATTTACTTCAGTGACAAGCATGGCCTGATAATCTTGTATTTGAGCACGCACCTTTAAGGCTTCTGCAACTTTTCTGCACCCATTTTAAAAATTCAAGTAGTACAGGAAAATATCTTAAAGAGGTTTTTTTTTCTGTTGTTTTGGGTTTGGTAAGAGGAAGAACCTAGAAATTGCGCTATTACAATTTCTGAGCACGGAGTTGGTGCCTTCCAACGGATTCTGTCACGTTTTCTAATCAGTCAGCTGAGTCAGCCAAACACTCGGGTTCTGTTTGTATGTGTGTGGAATTCCTCTATCGAGGAAGCGGTAATTCTGACGAATGATTTACAGGCAATTCATTTTATAACAATAACTCGAATTGGAACGGCGGTAGATAATAAATGATTCACTAATACTGGACAGAGTGCAAGTGAAGAGATAAGCATGATCCAAATAAACAGAAGCATTTTTCATTTCATATAATTTTACTGTTAGGGGTATTTATTCAGTTCAGAAGAATTTGGAATTTTAACTCCTAATGTAATATCGCATGAACTTAGGATATACAGTAGGCGCCGCTTTATGTGATCACGTTTGTTCATGAATATTTTGAAGCATTAACCGAATGTTAATACTAAGTAATGAGAATTTTAACTCCTAATGTAATATCGCATGAACTTAGGATATACAGTAGGCGCCGCTTTATGTGATCACGTTTGTTCATGAATATTTTGAAGCATTAACCGAATGTTAATACGAAGTAATGAGAAAATTATTCTACAAAGTTTTAATGGAATTTAATTTATATGATATAAGTACAAGTAGAAAAGCATAAATGCATATTTTTACAGCCGTTTAATTAGGCGAAAAAGTCATTAACAGTTCACTTTGTGGAATTGTTATGAAAACGTTCATTTATGAACCGTTCGGACTCATAATATTACCGGAAATTATTTCAATCTTCTTCCTCATAAAATTAATCACAATATGTGTTAGGATTTATTTGAAACGAACAGACGTATTTTATTATTGATGCTGCAACTTGAGCTTTTTCATCAGTTTCCACGCAAGCCATTAAATTGCTCGCTACTCCTGTAAGGTTGGAGACATTATTAGTTTTTCAACTTTAATCCAGGTTTTTCAACATTTTTTCCCAGCATTCATTAAAACGGTGGCATGCTCAAAATAGTTCTTTATTGTATTTTCTGAGCAAGATGCTTAGCGAATTAACCCGTATTCGGCGACATGTCTCTGTTATTTGGCAATTTCTCTTTTCCATTTCGACTCTATCTGACGACATTAATTTAAGAAATTCAGTCTATAACATTTTGATGACATTAACTGGCTTTTTGATCACAGTAAGCGATATATTTTCGATGTTTTCGTATACAAATGAGCGGGATTTCGACGATTCGATAACAATTCCAAATCAGCAGAATAAAGCAAAATTTTTACGGAAAAAGCAAAAAGAAGAAAATGCGGGGAATAACAGCAGTGGCTGCAGATTATGTCACAGTATTTAACCATTTGCGCTATGACTAAACTTCAACGGTTGCGGTGCCGTGCGCTACAATATAACAAGCGGTAAAGTGTCTCATTTACGCCGCTCCGCGTCTGCGAGTGCAAACTCAAGAAACAAACAATCTCGTTGTTAGGCGACGTGTGCACCACGTTATTTTCATTTTTGCGATAAATGCCTATCTGCGTGGTGTTCACGTCGCTCGCGGTTTGAGACAAAAGCAACTCGACTTGCGTCGCACGTCTTTTTAGCGCAAGTGATTAAGAATTTTTTTTTAACTTTAATTATATATAATCTGGAATAGATAAGCATTTGTTAAAGCATCCATTAGAAATAAATTTCTAAATCATATCTACTGTTGAATAATATGAATCTGTATGTGTGTGTGTATTTATGTATCTTTGTTTACACTTTCCTCATATTGTGGAAAAAAAGTCAGCATCTTCTAAGGTATTTCTGTCCTCTGTGTCTTTCGTGGTGTAAATGGAAACACGTCCGCCTGGCAATCGGAAGGTCCGGAGTTTAAATATTATATATAGTATTCTCGTCTTATGTTTCCTGCTTCAAAAACCTAGTAACTTTATGAATGATACTTGAGCTAAATGATTGTGGGTGACAATTCGTTGCCACCAGAATTGGCGATAGTGTCCCTGCCACCACAGTAACTGCTTAAGTGGGGGAGAATGTAATGTTTTTCTCCCTCCTTACTTGGCACCTTCGTGGTTAAATAGAAAGCACATCCTGCTAGTACCATAAAGTCTGGCGTTGGAATCCCGTCAAGGACGCTACAAATTTTTCATGTTACCTGCATCACAATATAAAATCCTAATGGTTCTGTAATGTAGAGCCATCAGATTTTAAACACATGTTTTCCTCAACGTAAACACATCTACCTCGAAGCCCGAATTATGAATTTCGAATTTATTTTTATTTATTTGATATTTTGTACGAATTTAATGGATTTTTTGATCAACAGACTTAGTGATTTAAAAACCAGTAGTGGCAGCAATGTTGAAAGTAAAACATTTTTACCAAAGAGGTTAGAAGATGGAGTAAGCATAACGTCACAAAAGTGAAGCCAAGAAAATGTCAACAAGAAGACGTCACTACATATCATAGTCGACATTCAGCGTACGTATGAGACTACGAAATATATTGCTAAATAAAATCACATTGACTTATTATTGAGAGCAAATCAATCTTATTGAGAGCAAATATCAACGTCCGCAGACTCAGAAATAAATTTGAAACAGTTATTTGAAATCCTTGCGAATTTTCTATATACTAAGCAGAAAATTAATTATGTTAAGTATTAAAATTAGAACGGGAGATTTATAAACGTTCAGTGATGTATAACTAACATATAGGTAATACTAATTAGAATATAAATAAAACCAACGAGAAGTTCGCATATGGCAGCGACCATGATAAGTATGATGTCAAACCGTGACGTGTCATGGTTTCATTTTCATTGCGCAGGACGTACGGAGAAGGCTTACTCCATTTATTTTAACCTCGTTGATTTTTACATTCAGCATCCCACACTGTTGTCATTAAACAAAAGGAATGATATTTATCTTTTAGTTTTAATAAAAAAACTCGGCTGTTTAAAAGCAGTGTGTTGCCACTGACTGAAATAAAATATGTTTATCTTCTACATGCTATTGTGTTGCCATTCAGTAAAGCATACTTATTTAACTTTCGAATTTAATCTGTCTGTAGTTGAATTAAAAAAAAGCAGGCGACTTAAAAACAATAAACAGACCTTCAAGAATATTTCTTCTACTTTTTTAATATGCATTATTTAAGCAAAAAAAGGTAATTTAAATCATCAGATGTCTGATTAGAAATATTAAATATTTTTATGAAATTACGCTAGCCTGTATTCTTTAAAATTATTAAATATATATTTTATAATGTTTTAAACGGCTGGTTGCACAAGCATCTAGTCGTAAAAATAAATCGCTTCTCTCCTAACGAAATCGAGCAGTGAAATAAATTAATACACTGTTATTCCTGTTTTGAAATATGTTCTTGTTTTCAATGCTGATTTAATTTACATAACCAAGTGAACTTATTCTCCAAATTAAACTGCTTAAAAATAGAAATAAATCATCAATAGTATTCATATTTCCTTTTCCTGTTCCCACCCCCCCGGCCCTTAATCTGATGTATCAACCGTGCTTTTGGGTTAACCGTGGACGTCATTCCCAGAATTAACCCCGTTAATCGGGAGTCTACTGTATTGGTAAATTTGTATCAACCGTGCTTTTGGGTTAACCATGGACGTCATTTCCAGAATTAACCACGTTAGTCTGGAATCTACCGTATTGGTATTGTTGATCTATTACTTATTAACTAGCACTATTTTTTCTGAAATAATTTTCAGCGATTCGGTGCGGGGGGGGGGGGAACTTTTTACTTTTCAGAACTGCAATTGTACAAATTCGGTTTTAAGAAAGAATTAGCTCTTTTATACGACGACTTGGAACCTCGAGATACGAGTTTAATTTGTTCCAGCATTGAGCTCGTATAGCGAATTTCTCGTATCTAGAAACAAACTTTCCCCATTGAAAATAATGGAAATCTAGTTAGTTAATCCGTTCTCACCTCTAAAAATATTAACATAAAAATCAATTTTCCTAATAAATAACATTAGTAAATAATATAACCGTAGGAAATCTAGTTAACTCTTTCAGGGGCGCAATGTTATGATTTTTTAAAAGTTATGAAAAAGTAAGCATAATGACGTGCAATGGTCCTATAGACAACATAAATGAGTTTAAAAAAATTTTTTTCGTCCCCCTTTATGGAAAGGGTACCGGTTTCGCCTTGAAACCAGCGCCCGTCTAGAGCACTTAAGACTAGACATTTGCTTATTTATCTTTACTTTACTGAAAAGTATCTAAACGTAACCCAAATCGCAGATTATACTAGTAAATTACTGAACAACTAATAAAGTAAGTAATATTTGCATAAACACGCATTTTTAATTATAAATAAAAAATTTAAAACAGGAAACAAAAAAGTATGAGACAAAAGGTAACTAATAATGCACTAAATTACTTGCATAAAACTATGAAATATTTTAAAAAATTATGTTTAAAACTAAGAAAATTATATGCAAAAATAAAATAAATTAAGATGCATACAATTATTTTACTATGAACTAGAAGCATGAGAAAAGCGACCGCTAAGAGAAGCATAATAAAAACGCAACTACGAGTGTTTTTCAGTGTGTTCTGTGTCTCTGTAAAAAATAAGAAATGTTTTCCCTTTCTCAAAAGCTCCATAAATCCTCATCTTTGAAGCCACTCAAACGAAGATATTGTGCAACTGTTTACAGCAGTGGTCCGAAAGCAATAAACACAACTGCAAAAAATCTCGCGACTGCGTCATCTGATCATTTCTTCGATGTCCCAGAGGGGCGGTGGTTTCATACTGAAACCGCAATGACATTCAAATTTAAAAGGGTTCCATTACTTTTTTTTTTTTGTGAACTAAGGACATTTCATTACTCATTAATGCCTGCTTATAAAATATATTGTGGAAAAATTAAAATTTTGGGGGTTTTTTGCTTTTAAAATGCGTCAAAAAGAGTAGGTTGCAAAAGAAGCTATTTTTGAATGATTCGTAACAATTAATGGATGCCCAGAAAGATTTGCTGCTGTCATCTGTTATCAGCTTTAAGAAGTAATTTAATTTTAGCAGCGGTTTTGAGAAAAAAAAACCAAATTTTCTAAATTAAAAAAAATGTTGAAAATGCGGTTTCAAGGCGAAACCATCGCCCCTGAAATGGTTAATCCGTTCTCACCTCTAAAAATATTAACATAAAAATTAATTTTCCTAATAAATAACATTAGTAAATAATATAACCGTAGTTTACTTTTATGAAGAGTCCTGACTGGCAATAGGGATGTGGTGAAGACGAAGAAAGAACACCGGTTCGCCTTTTAAATTTTTCGAACCATCAACGGCTTGCCTTAAATGCCGTTTCATCTTCAGTCGACGTACTTACAGTTTTTCGAAGAAGGTCTAAGTACAGATTTTTAGCCTTAGCACAAATGATAGCTTCCGAAATTGAATCGCCTTTTAACTGCTTCTTGTTAACCCACACCAACAACAGCTTCTCAACATCTAAAAGTTTTGGAAGTAACGGTAACTCGCCAAATCAAGTTTCTTAATTTCTTCCTTCTTCTTTAGAACAGTGCAGATTGTCGAAGTCTTCGCCAGTTCCGTCACTCTTACACCACGCTTATGTTTGATTTCGTTCTTAATTTCAACAGCCATGGCTTCCTTCTTTTTCTTTGCAGCACTATCTGAGGTAACAGTCCTCTTGGAAGGCATCGTGAAATAATTATTTTCACGTTAAATGTATAAAGCAATTAACTGACAAGCGCACAAACACATAGATCAAAGAACACTGAGTGATCTCAAGAGGGATTCTCCGAGAAACGCCCCATGCGTACCAACAGCCTGGCTCGTTGTTCGTTACTCGAGTCAATGTTACTCGAGTTCCTCAAAATACTCGAGACGAATTTTTCTCTCATACTTTCCTCGTATCTGAGGTTCTACTGTATAAGTATACACAAAGAGAAATGCTGAAAAAATTATATTAAGCAAAGATCATTGAGTCGTATTAATAAAGGATCGTTCAAGAATGTGATTTATACCCGAATTAGGAAAGGAAAATGTGTGCCGAAAAATAAAATTGGTATAGTTTAAAAAAAATCGCTTTAAATTCTATTGCTCTAGAAAGCTAGAATAATCAGAATAACATTGTTTAATAAGCAATAAAATGTTTCTAACTCTAGAAAAAAAAAAGGCTAAAATTATGAACGAGGTAAAGCAAATGAAATATTGGACTAATATTTTACCTCTCGGTATGATTATTATTCAGTTTTTGTTTGGTGCCTTGACTTTTTAATTTTAATAATGACCTTATCTTTTGCTCGTAATATGGCTGCATATTGTTGTCTCAAAAACACTGATGAATGTGATTAATTATCTTTGGGGCATTTTAGTAATATATATCGATATTCTTTATTAATGAAAAAAAAAATGTCACAGTATATTCGTAGCGGATCAGATGATATCCGTAAAGTGAGTAAAAAACCAATCAGCGTCAGTAATAGACTGGGATGCGGGTGAACATTGAAGATCCAAGAAGTTTACACGTTGTAGATGAAACTAAGAGAAAGTGGTGTGGTGGTGTGGTGTATTTAATTATGGCAAAGCACACGAGGGCTATCTGCCTAAAGGGAGGGATGCCTTTCGTGGAGGACTTTCTAAGGGAAACTGGCTCGTATACACGTTACACATGGGGAAAACCACGAAAACGCCCATGCAGCCAGCCCGTTTGCGGGATTCGAACCTCAGACCGAACTACCAGTGTTCAGCGTCTTTACCACTCGGCCGCTGGTGGGCCAAACTAAGAGAAAGAACCATTATGTTAATGTTTTAAAAAATGTGATTTTTGCCTTAAATACGAGATTAATATCATGATAAAAATAGGTTGCTTATGCATGTTAATGCACCATACCACAAAGCAAAAAATGTTTCTAGTTTTTTAATATAAAAATACATCATATAAATAACATGAGTTTTTCTTTGCCCAAAGGTTAGTGCGGATATGAAACAGTTTGAAAATTTGTAATCCATTATATAAAAAAAAATTGTAACCAACCGAGTGTAGCGCTTAAAAATTAAATCGGAAATTCTTAATAAAATATATGTCTGAACATTCGAAGTTACTGAAAAGTTAATTAAATATATGTCTGAACATACCAAGTTACTGAAAAGTTACTTAAATAAATATATGTCTGATCATACCAAGTTAACCACCATTCAATGCTTAGTGAACATATCATTCAATGCTTAGTGAAAATTATTACTGTCAAGATACTGAAATTTTATTGCTTCACTCTCTAGATGTAATAATTTTGAAAATATTTCCTTTGAGTCTAATAATATGCGTACGTATGTATTTAAGAGTGATTTATAATGGAAGCAGCTGTAGTTTACGACAATGGTAGCAAAAAATTTTTGAAGGATAGACCTTCGCAAAGAAAGAAATGATAATGCAGATCTAACATTAGTTATATTCTTTCTTGTATCCATATATCATTACTCTTAGACCTTTTTTTACTTACTTTTTTTACTAAATTAAATATTTAACCGAGCTTATGAGTTAAAAGTCGCTGACCCCTACTGAGTTACAACTGCAGCATACAAGAGATCTCCGAGTTGTACTCGTTAAAAATGAATAACCACGCCCTTGACCCATACCGCGATCTTTAACAAAATCCGTATTTAACATGTGGCGTCCTAAAGGGTGCAGTGTGAATGAACTGTGTTCTTTCTTTGGTGTCTGTGAACGTTCATTGCGAATAGAATTTTCTCTCTCTGACGTGAATTTTAATGTAATATGATGCCGCGAAAAATTAGGAATTGCTTTTTGGTACATTTTTAATTACATTTATTAGACATTAAACGTTTTTAATCAAGGCATAGAAAAACTGCGCAAAATGTGGAAACATGATTTCTTCAGATTTGAAGCTTACAGAAATCTGTCTTAAGAAGGCAACGCAAGGTTCTATTTGCTGTTTGTTTTCTGTCGAGGCGGTATTCTTAAAAAAATTATGTTTAAAGCTTTTAGTGATTACATTTAGTTAAGCACATTTACTTCCTGTGTAAAATTCCGGACACGCGTGGGTAATTAGATTTATGTATTTTCTAAAAGAGAAGAAATTCATCTTCTAATATGATGAGCAAGATATTGAGGGCCTATGAAACAACAGTTAAAAGCTAATTCAGAAGTCGAACAACAAAAATCAGCGTATTTATTCGGCGTGTTATTGTGTCTTAATTAACAGTTAAAAGCTCAGATGTTCTTAAGCATACCATGGGGTTTCACACTGAGAAAATTATTTCATATTGTAATTGGGTATTGTTAAATAAATATTAGTATTGAATAAAAAATATGCCATCTTTCTCTAACGATACTTGTCATTTATGTAAACTTTTGTGTTGAGTTATATAGAACCTAGTTGAAGGAAATACTGACATAGTGAACTATTTTATCACAGCCACTTTCTTAAGACGATCATCTCTAAATGTAACCTCTAACAACATTATTTGCCTAAGAGGACCGAAACATGTAGATACATGGATGGTCGTCTTAGAGTTTATTGTATTTAAAACTTCATTACATATAAAACTTCATTACATAAACTGAAGCACAAGCCATTGTTTATGTGCTTTCTTTCGAGCGTTATGTTACTACTATGGAAGCTACCGGTTACGATCGGAGCTGGAAATTATGCGAATATGATAACTCAGTAATACTTATGATGACCTTTTTCTTACAATTTCAGGTAGCCCAATCAATAAACCTACCTGTTCGTGAAGATAAGCTTCTTGGTCCAATACTTAACTAGGTCACAAGAAGTAGTATTTTTAGTGAAGAAAGAGGTGCACATTAAGATATATTTTTGGTTTATTAACGGATAAGGCAGTCTGCCTCATCTTAGTGCAAGATGTTTCTAAGCAGAAATAGAGAAAATCTCCAGTTAAGCTTAGGATTTTAACCCGCCTGATCCAGGTAGAATCCTTGAAAAATTTAAGATCTGTTCATCTTCATCACCGCACTTTCTATGAAAGGACACTTTCCTCCCAGAACAGAAGCGAGGAGTCCCAGAACAGAAGCGAACAGTCAAGTCATCTAATTTCCTTTAAATTTTCATGCGAATCAAAGGATCTAAATTATACCCACTGCTTATCTCGGATATTTCAGCCGAGTGGATAACTGAAACCTGTCCGCTAAAAAAGATGATTATGAATATAACTGTCAAAGCCCAAATCTTCACAAGAATTGATTTTCAACGCTGTGGACAATATTAGTTGTTCAAGAGCTGACAGTTTCATTGACGCAAATTTGTTCACTGCCATAGATCAGCCTATGGCAGTGAACATGAGGCTAGCAAACTAAACAAACCTTTCTGAAAACCGATCCTATTTCAACAGTTGTGAGGTTAAAAATGTCCATCATTTAATAACTTTGTCGTTATTTTGAAAGATTTAGAAAGTCTAATGAATCAAAGATTTACATGCTTCAAATTTACCGATAGCACAATTCGAGATAATTTGGGTCTTTTGTGAAGATAGTAATCTTAGAAAGGGGCTGTCTTTAATGTCCGTGTTTATTTATGTCCTCAGGAATACTAGTCATTGTCAGAGCTCATGTCTTTTAAGCAGGTGGCAAAACTGTATATACATTCATATATGCTACAGAAATGCTGTTATATATTCAGAATTTCCCTGAACATTAGAAGTTTATTGGATAGGCAAATTATTGAGCAAATTTTAGAACTTGCGATGATAATTAAATTATGCTTAGAAAATTAATTTTTCACTTATTTAACGTTTTTTAAATATTAATTTAAAAGAATAATTCTGCGTAAAAGAATTTATGAATTCCTCTTCTAAGTTTCAGATTTGAAAACGATTAGGGTAGGATAAGGAGCAAGGACGAATTTAGAAATTCATTAGCCTGCTTTTAATAGTAATTAAAATGCACAAAGTTTGACAACAAATTAGTAAACAGGTGACTTTTATTGTTATAGTTTTAGCTATCTTAGAATACCACTAAAATACACTTTATATACTATTCAGAAACCGCAAGAAAACCTTTTGCAAAATGTCAGTCAGTTTCCTTTTTGTTTAAATAAAGGTTAGCTAAGTCTTTGCTGGATAAATCTCTGATATCGTGTCTCGTTTTGAAATGCCTTTCATCGCTTGTGTATTGAAGTGACAGCTGACAAGGTTACTCAGCCTTGAAATGTTAGAAGGATTAAGAATGGAATAATGATGGACGGGAGTTTCGGAGCATATCATTTACAATCATGGCCATCTCGGTTTTTCGTAGAATTCTACAAAACTGTGGTTTTAAGTAGATTTCGTAAGGATCAACTGTATCAACAATTGCTGTGAGAATAACTCCAGAATTTCATGGCCAGTAGTTGCCAATCCTTTGAATGACTTTTTGGTGAGGAAATATGTTTCTTTCTACAATTCGCACATGTCTATCGTAACTTGGATAATTTAGGCAAACTGTTAAGAAACTGTTATTGATATTTGAGTGACACCCTGATTTTTATTTTGCAACTGATACCATTCATCTGAGAATGCATCTTTAAATAACTAATTCCAGTAAATTAGTTTATTGAAACCTGGTTGAATTATATACTGCTGTAAAAGATGCACGTTGTAAAAATGAAAGACCGGTTATTCATTGTGATGCTTTTGCTCTGAAACATCAAATGCTAAAATAGAATCAAATATTTTATATGACTAAAAACTGTCCCAAAGGCATTAACATATTTATTATACAAGCTTTTTTGGATAATAACTCAGAATTATAAGAAATAGGATATTATCACCGTCTATGAATTAAATAATACAAACCGAAAATTTTAGGATTGAAATGGCATTTAGGTTAATGACGTAAGAAATTTCCATTTCAAGACTATATATGAAAAGATAACATCAATGCTTCTTGATCTTCTTCTGCATAGTTATTTATTGTCAGTGGTGCTATTGATTGTAATAGAATGTTTTGATCAAATGAAAGCTACAATGGGTAAGAAAATTTATTGATTCTTTCAGGTGATATTCTTGTAAGTGATAGCCAATTAAGTATCTCCTTTTATTTTTTAAAATACTAGCACTGTAAGAGTAATGTTTCAAGAGTTGTTTGATCGAACTGGAATCGAAAAGTTAGAGGAAAAAAAAGACATTGAGATATATAATTCTGATTATTCGAAGAAAACTTTTAAATGGCAAATATTATTAAGAATTTGTTAGAATTCAAAATTTTGTAAATTTTTAACAATTGTATTTCTGATAGAGCTTTTAAAATGTAAAATATTTGTAATCATATGCCATTTGCTAACCACAAATCGAATAATATTTTTAAAAACTAAGTAGTTAATGTAGGAGTTAAATTATTAAAAATAAATAGTATTACCATGTGATATACGAGTATCTTCATGTTCCCTTTTTTACGCGAATATTCAAATGTGATTGTGCTTTTATATCGCGAAAGTTCCCCATATAAACATATTGATGTGAATTATTTAAGTTTGAGAAAAGTACGATGTCTTCTTTTACTGCCTGTTGCTGTTATTTTGTTTTTAAGTGTGCTTATAATCTTATTAGTTAGCATTTTAATTCTTTATGCTCATTTTGTAAAAACATTAAAATCCTGAATTATTTATTAGTTAAAACTATTTAATATATATCCTTTCTCTATCAAACAGAAAACTGTTAAGGAAGCTGTAAATTTCGATTTTTCTCATTTTAATTTTTTTAAACTGAATTCTTAATTAAAGAATCATTTATTCATTCAATGGAACTAACTAAATACTGTGCACAATTATAATTAGCTCTAATTTAAATTCAGTTGTCACACTGTTTCATTATTTGTTTTACCGCATCAATGAATTGTAAAATATCACGAAGGATTATTACGCAACTTTAAATATAGAAAGTTCTTTCATGCTCTTAAACGAACTTTAAAGTGCTTTTTGTACCATTGTTTGGGAAATTAGTTTTTATTTTGATGAATTTAGCCTTTTCAATAGTATTAACGGGAACCTTTCAATCACTGGAATACTAATGTCCCAAAGAAAAAATTTTTCTTCAAGGAGACTTTTTAAGAAGAAGAAGGGAAAGACACGCGCGCACACACACACACACACACAAAAAAAAAAAAAAAAAAAAAAAAAAAAAACCAAGTTGGTTTACTGCGTAACAACTGACAAGGAAAGTCGCTAAAGAAAAAATTGGCCCTTCTGATTGAAAGTGCAATAAAACTTTATAATAAACCTCGTACATTGAAGCAAACTATTAGTTAAGTTTTTTAATACCAGTTAACTATTTCTAAATTATATTGTGTACTTCTGTTTATATGCAAATTAAATTCTCATTAGGGACAAATAAACTTGCAATCATAAACATTTTGTTCTTGCAGAAGTGCCCTGTGGCAATACAATATAAATTGCATTTCATTTCCTTAAGAAAGAAAAAGAAGTTGACATTCACGTTGCCAGACATTTACATTTGATATGTCTATAAAAAATTAAAATTAATTTGGTAATTAATACGGAGAACACAGCTAATTTGCTTACATTTTTATATCATACGAAAAGTTATAACCTTACCTGGAAGAAATGTTGAAATATTTAAAGATCGCTTTGATTAACTAGAGGCAGATAATTAAAATAACTATCTAAGAATTAAAAAAAAAATTAAAATATAAAACTTGTATACTTATATCCTTAAAGACCATTTGCAACATAAGTCAGTTTCTGATTGAATAGATATCATGATTGAATAGATATCATAGACGACGTTGAAGAGAGCAAACTACAAAGTTGGATCTTGATAAATTTCACGAATATAAATTTTTGGATGGTGTTCCTGTTAGTTTTATTTTATAAATAATACTCAGCTAAAGCGAAATTTTAGCAATGATATCTCTAAATATATTGTAAATGAAAAACAATTATAGTTACTCCATGAATCCTTTTGATGTTTCACTTGCATTATAAATTATAATAAGATATAAATTTCATCAAGCTGAAAAATTTAGTCTAATTCAATGATTTTCGTTTCTTACATACTTTATCTATTAAATCTTACATACTTTCCTTAGTCAGTTTGTTGAACGTATATTAACAGAATTGAATCAATTTATGTCATAAACAGAGAAATTTAAAATTTAAATTTATCTTTAACGAAGAGCACATCTGATTTTTAATACAGCCTTTAACTGTAATCTGAAACTTAAATATTCACGCTGCAGCATTTGTTATTACTTACTGGTAATTTTGTATCATTCCTTGGGAAAATGAAAGGAAAATTTCTATCTGCTACAAACTACTAACATATACAGAAAATCCTGCAACAAGCAGTGTAAAGTAAAAAAAATTCTGGTAATTTATTACTGTTTCTCATTTTTTATTTGAAAACCGATTTTTATATTGGCTTCCAAAAACTTCTGAATATAAAAATAATTTTCCTGATTAAGTGGTGGACAGTACCGCCCTAGTAGACGGCACAGAAATTAGTGGCGGTTAACTAATTGCCTGTTGGAATGGCGATTAAAGCAGAGATGTATCTGGTTATAGTGTACTATGGGGGCGCTTAAAATCATACGATCTGCAAGTTCTGTAGAGAACTTAAGCAATATTATGCTTCGTATTTTCGATTGAGAGGAATAAGAAGTTAACGAGAAACCATCACTTGGAAGCAAGTTTTATTGCTAAGTCATAAAAGGCAACGAATTGTAACTGTGATTGTCTCATAGAGATAAAAAAGTTTACTTATAATAGTTGCAATGCAGTTGCTTTTTCTTATCATCCGCGACTTCTTGATTCATTATCGGCATTGTAATTATACAGGGTCATCGAAAAATAATGTCGGGATTACGAAATACTATTACGTAAAAAATATGGATTAGACGATGAGCGGAGGTAAAACTTACTTTCTTTAACTTAGTTTCAACACAAGAATTATTTAAGTTTAAATTTTGATTATTTACCACAGTTTCGAAAACCTGGCTTTCTTTTTCGATGATTTCCGTATTGTAATGTATTTTAATTAGCATAAGCGATGGCTTTACCAGTATTAATTCTTTTTGTGAACTCACTAATTGCTAAATATTATAAAATAATCAGATACTGAGGAAAATTACAATGGTTTTGATAACATAATCCTATCAGGAATTTTAGGGGTATTTTCCTCTGCCCAGTTTGCCTCGCAACCATGGTAACGACAACTTCGGAAGATGGCTGTGTTCTCTAATTGTTTTACCCCTACTTTACTTCAATTTAACATGAATAGCTTCGAGAAAAGCACACGAATGAAGGCTGATTTAAATTATAGTCTCAGATGAGGTGGGAAAATTAAGTGTTTTGCAGTGATGACGATATACATTACGATTCTAAGTGAGGGAGTGTTAAAACACCGTAATTAATTAGCTCCATTTGTATATTATTCGGAGCATTTACACGTGTTGTTTTCAATGGTAATGAAAAAAAAATAATGTGAAACTGGACTGAAAATAATTAAAATAAAACTTTTCTTCAGATCTTTCTCATAATAATTTATTAGTCCAAAGGGACAATTTGCCCTGAAGGGCCATTAATTTCGTTTTGCCATTTTGCGTTGAAAACTTTAAAAAAGGCTGTATCACTTTTCACCATATATTAATTACCATATATTACCGTTGCCACCATATATTATCGTCCTGTTTTATATTTAAAGAAATTAAATAATGAAGAATCTGCATAAATGTGTGTATGTTTCTCGCCTTGTGATAAAACAACGGTACCTAGAGCCATCAAAATTTGAATAACGTAATCTTCCATAAAATATGCGCATGCGGGAAGCTCTAATTTGAATTTGAAATTTGTTTTATTATATATCGATTTCATATTTTGTAACACTTCAATGAATTTTTGATTAAAAAATCTAATGTGTACATCACATGACTTCCTTGTACGGAATATTAAATTATACGCATTTTTTCTTGCATTTCATTTAAACTTATTGGATTGAATTAAATCTACTTCGTCGACAGCGCATAAACCACAACAGAGTAAATGCACTATTGCATTTCATTTAAACTTATTGGATTGAATTAAATCTACTTCGTCGACAGCGCGTAAACCACGATAGAATAAATGCACTCTTTAAAATTCACTATATTTGTTTACCATAGCGACACTCTGGCTAGGTTCACTTAACAATTTTATATTTCGTTCATATTATAACTCAGAATGCACAAAATTTATATCATTTAAAGAATTATCTAATCGTTGCCCCATGTTCTATTCAAATACTATAATAAAGCTAGAACGATGTATAAAAGAAATTAAGCAAATAAAACAAAAAAGAAACAAATTTTCACAGACGATCGAGTATTTCTCATTCAATTAATTCAGATCTCACTTCGCGACAAGGCAAAAATACATAAGAACTCAAAATATCTGTATTAAAAATTACGAAGTAAATCTTAAACACTTATTTCCTCGAAAAAATTCCGGAAAGGATTAAGCATGATTTAATTCGCAATAATAAATGAAGGCGTTATCTTTGTTGTTGCGAAGCTAAGTTTCTCTAGATTGGCAACAAATCCACTATTCTGCTGTTTTAAAAATGTAAACAAGCAGTGGCCGCCATGAAAAAAATTATTAGGGTTAGTAACTTTAAAATTAAACAACTTTAAAATTGTTGATAATTCTAAAAATAATGCATACAGATTTACTAAAGGCACGAAAACCTTAACCGGAAGATAAGAACAAATAATTCAATCATTTTTAAAGCAACAAATGTACAAACAAACATCTAAGAAAGAGTAAAGAAACTGAGATCACTGAGCCGGGTAACAGAGTGGATATATATATAAATATATTTAAACAAATTTAAATTCTTAACAAATACGTATAAAAGTAAAAAGGTAAAAAAGCAAATTTAAATTCTAAAAAAAGGAAAAAAGCCAAAATAATTTAAAATAATTTTAAAATATGCAAACATGTAAAAGATTTAATTCTCGAACTAATCTACAAATATCATTTAAATTCAGAAGCATAAGCAAATCAAGTGCAAAATCTATCCATGAAAATAAATCTACTAATTTAATAAATTAAAATTAAATTAAACATTTTTTTTAAAAAATGCATTATGTGAATGATCGTAGAGTAGGCAGCAGACAGACTTATCAAGGGGAAGAAGTTGCCTCCAAACCTAACTCTCCAATCATTCAATTCGTGTTTCGTCATTCATGCATTCTTAATTCTTGACTATGCTTGCTTGTTTCTCAAAAGACTTGATTAGTGTTTTCCTTTTTGAACTTTAATTCTTAAATGTTAATACTTAAATGTTGATTTCTGGGGGTGCCACTTTATTGGAATTACTTTTGGTTTTGACTTTTACCCTTGCCTGCATGAATGACGAAACACGAATTGAATGATTGGAGAGTTAGGTTTGGAGGCAACTTCCCCTTGATAAACCTACTCTACTCTACGATCTGCCTACTCTACGATCATTCACATATGCATTTTTTAAAAAAATTGTTTAATTTAATTTTAATTTATTAAATTAGTAGATTTATTTTCATGGATAGATTTTGCACTTGATTTGCTTATGCTTCTGAATTTAAATGATATTGTAGATTAGTTCGAGAATTAAATCTTTTTAATGTTTGCATATTTTTAAATTATGTTAAATTATTTTGGCTTTTTTCCTTTTTTTAGAATTTAAATTTGCTTTTTTACCTTTTTACTTTTATACGTATTTGTTAAGAATTTAAATTTGTTTAAATTTAAATTTCATTCCTTGCAGCAATGGCGCAAAGAATATTTAATTAAATATGTATTTAAATTTAATTTTTTTAATTACTCAATTTATTCTCATATAAATATATTTATATAAATACGTTTGGCGCGGCCGATTGCAACCAAAATACGAGGTGCACATCCACATGTTATAGTAGTCCTATATACAAAATTTCAACGTTCTTGAGGCTACTCGTTTTTGAGTTATGCGAGATACGTACGTACATACGTTCGTGCATACGCCACGAAAAATTCTCTTCAGAATTAAATTTAAAGCAGTTTTATAATTTTTTTGGAAGAAAAGTTGTGTTGTGTATTTAATTATGGCAAAGCACACTAGGGCTAACTGCCTAAGAGGAGGGATGCCTTTCGTGGAGGACTTTCTAAGGGAAACTGGATCGTATACACGTTACACATGGGGAAAACCACGAAAACACCCATGCAGCCAGCCCGTTCGCGGGATTCGAACCTCGGACCGAACTACCAGTGTTCAGCGACTTTACCGCTCGGCCGCTGGTGGGCCTTTTGGAAGAAAAGAGTCTTTAATTCTGTCCTTACGTACAGATGTCACGCAAACACATCGTTAAATTGCATTCGATAGCGTTCAAGTTGGACATTTTCGTTGAAATACGCTGCCTGAAACTTTTCGCGATTACATTACTTCCTTTTTACTTCGTACAAGGAAGTAAAAACTATTCGATTTCAAAGCGAGAAATGGCAAAACTGTACGGAAAAAAAAGCATTTTTATCTCCAGCACGCGAGACTCTGTATCGGAAATTATAAGGATATGCTCATTTTAAAATTAATTTGCAATATTGCTGTTGAATTTTATAGTTTGAGTACGTAGAACATGATATTTAATAAATAAAGGTTACACACAAAACGTTAAAAAATCGCACCCTTGGACATAATTTAAAATCTAAATAAAACCTTTCAGATTTTTTCTTTCATATTGCTGTTAATTTAATTTACGAAAAATAAATTCTATGTAAAATAGTTATGGGGCCGTATGTGGTCTGTGATTCGTTACTCTGAGACTAGTGCTTTACAATATTCGTAATTGTAGTCGGCTTTAAAGCTGTCGTTGACTTCGCGCCTGCGGTTAATAAAACAAGAAAACTTGGAGCTCCTAATGCGTATTACGTTTCAGTTCGTTACGATAGATAATGAATTAACTCTGTACCAGAACGTCAGGGGAATAAAAAAGAAAATAAAAAGTCAAACGGAAGTAGCTTCGTCAATTCGACTTTCGTCAAACGAAACTAGCGAAAAGAACATCCCTTTCACGACTTCACTGTGTTAGTGCTCTTTGTTCCTTGTTACATCTTGATAAAACACCATATTTGGTTGAAGTAGTGTTTTGTAATTGTGGTCCGCAGACCCCTGGGGTTCCAGGGTTTAATAGCGAGAGAATTTTTAAATTAAAAAGGTTATGCAGGCTAATGATTGAGGTTTCGGCAGAACGCGCATCACGTAAAATTAATTCTAAGCTCATAAAAATTTTAAGAATCGTTATTTTAAATATTACCGAAATTTACGTGTTACTTTGACTGCGCAAAGGAAAAGAGCTAACTAAAAATTTAATTCAAATTAAAAGTCTTAAAATAAAAGCAAAATTGCAATTAATTTATTTTTTAACTCTCGTTTTAGTAAATGAATTTAGTGTTTAAGCAAATACTCTGAAAATAATGAATATTTGTGCAGAATATATCGTAACAGTGGTCTCAAAAACTCAAATAGACCGCGGACCGCATGTGCGATTTTTAAGCATCTAAACGAATATATAAACAATACACAAGACGTAATTTTAATTGAATACATTGACATGCATAAACAACAATAATATCGCAAAGGGAAAAAATTCAAATTTATATTTATTTTTCGTTTAACAACATTTGAAATATGGTACCTGCAAGACACATTTGTTGCTTACACTTTGTAATTCCAATATATTGATAGCTAAATACTACATTTTCAGACTGCCATTTATTTAAAATAGCTCTAACCATTTTAAATTAATCATTAAATAACTTATTTTAATTTAAACTTTAATTAAAGCTAAGAATTATAAAAACTTTCTTAGCTTTTCGAAAAAAAGTTTTTAAGTAGGAAAGAACTTTAGAAGAAATAATGACAACGTAGTCACTTTCTCTCATTAAATTTTTCTTCAATTCTTAAATAACAATACTTATGTTTGTATGCAAATAATTACAAACTTCTTTTATTCCTTACAACAGCGTGACGCTTGATGACGTTTTAATTTTGGTGAAATGTATAACCTTGGAGAGAAATTATTATAAATTAATCTTTATCACGGAATGTAGATGCTTATCGATCAATAGGGGTTTTTCTTATTAAATCTTCAACTGTGAAAAAATTCTGTTCACATAGAAATGTATTCCCGATTAATTCGATTATTCTTAGTGTAAAAATTCGAAACTGATTTGTTTTCTGACAAGTACGATAATAATGGCATAAGGTATCTCTCCCGCTTTCCTAGCGTGCCTTCGTGGTGCAGTGGTTCTGCACGCTGGGCCGATATTCCAGAGGTCCGTGGTTCGATTCCCGGCGAAGGCGGTTGCTAATTTTTCATCTTTCCGGCTTTTCCAATTAACCTAATGTCTCTATAATGGAATCTCTATTTTTTAGCTCCATAGATTTTCTGATGCGTTATTCACGGTAGTTTTTAAAGGGAGTGAAAGTAATGTAAATTCGGACATCAGATATTTTAGAAATCTTGTAATCTTTATAACACTTGCAACAAATTTCTAACTGAAATATCTTTGCGAGCCGCACAAAATTGTTTCAGAGGCTGTCAGTTTGAGACACTATATTGTATATATGAATTTAGACATGTTGTTATGGTTGAAGGATGGAACATAAACAGCATCCGTGTCTGTACTAATCTGAACAACATAGCGAGTAAAAATATTTTATCATATGTTATTTTATAGTATCATGAAACAATATTTAAGATAATACTGTATTTTTTAACAAAGAATCTGATTGCATTTTGCGTCTTTGCAGAGAGAATACTGAAATCTTCAACCGCCATTCCAAATGGGGAAGATACCTGCGACGACAAAAATTCGACATCTTCCATCAGCAATCGATGGAATGCTTTTCGCGATGCTTTTCGGAAGTCCAGCACACACCGCAATCCTGGCGAGCTGGTCAGCGAACTTCGAACCCCTTCACCCACTTTATACGCCGAGTTACGGAAGCACTTAAAGGACCCGGACTGGGCTTTGGCTTTCGTAAAAGAGAACGGAGTCGAAACTTTGTTAGACACGCTAAAATCTCTGCAAGGAAGAAACTCAGAAGAAGTGGAACTGAAATTACAGTGCGAACAGTGCTTACAGCTGGTCATGGATTCCAGAGTAGGTCTAGACTTTATTATGGAAAATGCTGATTATACTCAGAAATTAGCTACAGGTAAGTTATTAGAAAAAGACTTGAATATTTTTATGTAAGTTGATATATGAATTAAATATTAATAATGGAATCATATCTTAGTGCTGCGTGCGTACAGTTTCGTAATAGATTGAATGCACACAGAATTGATGATAGCTTAATAAATTTTATTTTACCAAACACTTCATTGTTATGGAACTCCCCCCCCAATTAGTCACGCAACTCTTCAGAGTACCATCAATAATTGCACTTTAAACTACAAAGAACGCTAAACACAATGCAGTGCAGAGCGCATCTAAAGAGCAAAGCTAACTTGGAGATATTTCAGAACTTTGAACTCAGGTTGAACTAACAACTACTGAGAAACTGATTTTATCTCCGGTCTTATATATTTTTCACCCGGCCGATGATATATTTCTAGTACTTTTTGCTTCTTGAAATTACTGGAAGGGGTATGACAACCGAATACAGTTACAGTTACACAGAGCATCAATTGCAGTTATTTATTTACAATATCTATTGCAGTTATACAGGGACTGGACCAAAATGCCGCCAGCTGGTCGCGAAATTTGGCGACTTCTTTTCGAATTCGGTGGCAAAATCTGGTCGCCAAAGCCGTTGCCAGCTCGGCGATAGCCATTTACTCAATATTAATTGGACTTGGCGCTGTATTCTTATTTTTCCGACAGAGTATCATTTCTCAGTTTTTCATGTTACATTGTACAGAATAATACAACAATTTCACATATAATTTCACTCAAATTATCTATCTATTTACAGAATTCTTAATAATATTGAACAACAATATCGATATAAAAGCTATCGAGGAAAGTTTTAACCATTTGCAGTATTATAAGAAAGTATTAAAGTCATCGTTTATTTTTTATTAACTCTACAAGTTATGACAAGTTCAGAACAATTCACTTCCTTTCAGACGGTAAGCTGACTATTTCGCTTCCTGCTATAATCTGTTACTTTAGAATAGGCACTTCAGGGTCATTTTTCCAGACCTGCTTCGTAGCCAACGTAACAATTGCAGCAGATGCTGTAGTCCTCTAATTGTTTTCTTCCCACTTTGTTTCAACGCACGAATGCAGACTGATTTGGAATGTATTCTCAAATGAGTTGTAGAAAATAAGTGTTGTTTTATAATGACAACACGCGTTAAAATGCCAAATGAGAGGGCGACAGATCTGAAGGGCCTTGAAGTGCGTATTTTAAAGAAACGTGCTAAGCATGTATAGAGCCTTAGCTCTCAACAGTTTTTACTTCACGCACCCCTTTCACCACTGCTAAAAATTCATCCCAATTATTTTCAAATAAACTATATAAAAATACATATATACATTTATTCAGATTTAGATTATTTTCTGACCTGTTTTATAAATTAAATAACAAAAAGGTATAGAAAATGTTGGTAAATAATCAAAATATGAGTAAAAATAGTTTTTTTATTTCCATAAACTAGAACTAAATACTTAAAGATCTGACTGCATTCCCCCCTCCTAGGAAGAAATTCTCTTCTGGTTGAGAACCCGTGAGATAAAGGAATAAAAATGAATTGCAGAGTTTTAAGTATTACAAAATTTGTACCATAACAAAAGATAGAAAATAACCCCGAAAAAAACTAGGTTTGTAAATTCATTTTAAATCATTAAAATTTCTTTAGTCATCTAGTCGCTGCAAAGCTGTTGGCGGCACAAAAGCTTTAATATTCACAAATAAAAATGTCTCTGATTTTTAAATTACTTGTTTTTTATAAAGTTACTTTTCATCTTTTTCTCAAATATAGAAATATTTGATTTTAATTTTGGAACTGTTTATTATTGATTTCGGAACATTGAGCTGAATTGACTTTTGCCTTGCAACCCTAAGAAAGTGAATCGACCTTATTGAAATTGTTTCATTCTGTAGCATCATAAGATTTATGATGCAAATGAATGTTATGATATTAAATTATTAAACTATATTGATTGAGCTTTGCAAAGGTAAGCGGGTACAATTTAGCCACAGTTAACCTTCTGATTCAGTTTTTGTTATAAATAAATTCCTCCTTAAATCATAGAAGAAATATTATCTTTACTATAGTGGAAAAGAAAGCACTGGGGAAGATTTGGAACTTAAATCTTATAACTAGAATAAAACATATTATATACAGTGTTTTTTAACATTTAAAACATTGCATGTTGTAATATAAATAAGGAATTTGCTTTGAAAACTACATTATCGTGAACTTCAAGTATAAAAGAAGCTTATTAATCTTTAAATTTTCATAAATATTTAAAACTTAAAGAGAGATTTCGTAAGCAGTTTAGTTCTTTGCTTTTAATTTTTCGCTTGTATTGTCATTTTAATGTTTCGTTTATTCAACAAATTAACACGTACTTATTTTTTTTCCTTCTTGAATTAAATGCCTCATGCATTCAAATAGCAATCATATGCAATAAGCGACAGAAAAAGTAAGTCAGGCTTACGAATTTATCAATAACAATATTACTTTATATATGTATATTATACTAGTCAGCTCCCTTGCAGCATTTTCGGTGTCTTGGGCGATCAGAGCAGTTGCCCTCTATACAACTTAAACTGTAGAGACATTAGGTTATTTTGAAGCAGGAGATACGAAAAATGAGCAATGCTCTCGCCGGGACTCGAACCATGGACCTCTCGAATACGCGTCGAGCGTGCTGACCGTAACACCACAAAGGCGTGCTAAGAAGGCGGGAGAAATACCTTATAAAAACATATTAATATTTCAGTGCACATTGGTTTTAGTATAACTCCTGCTAAGTTGTTTGTGAGCTGAAATATTAGTTGACGCTGCCCAAAAAGCGACGCCCTAGGTGGCTTTTCATCCCACTTATGTTTGAAGTCGACCCTAATGCTAATCGTGTAGAATTTTGACCATAAAATTCTCTTAAAGTGTTGTAATTTTTGTAGAGACATTAGGATTTTTTTTGGTGGGGGGAAGCAGGAGAAGATAAAAAATTAGCTAAGGCACGCTAGGAAATCGGGAGAAATACCTTATATGTTTATGAAAACCTTAATGTTACTGTTTTACATTAGCTTTACAAGAATTGTGGAGAAATTTATAAAACATTGTGTAGTTGGATATTGCTTTCTGTTCAGACAACACAGTTTGTAATCGCACATGTTATGTTTTCTTTAGTCATTTTTAGTAGAAATTTGTTAGTATTTAATATTTTACAAGAATTGTTAATTTGGAATAGTTCACCACTTTTTTTTTATTTAAGGAAGAATATAAAATTTCTAGATACTACTTTATCAAAGTATTAATAAATTTATAAAGAATTTGTCTAAATGGAAAGCAAAAGTTTCTCCTGAATTTTTCAGTTAAAAGTTACATTTCGTCATAACGCTCGACGGTTCAACGCCGTAATAGATAATAACATAAAATTATTATTTATTATGACGTTGTACTGCCTTTGTAACTTATGCAAAACCTTTTTATTGTGGCTTCTTTCCGAAGTATGTATTGGAGGAAAAGATTTTCTGTCAAAAACGCTCATCAGTATTCCTTAAGAACACAGGTCGTTAATCTCATAGGGTCAAAGATGCAATCATTTTACCTTGCATCATCCAAATTTTAGGGCACTGATGTATCATTACTGCGTTATAAAACCACAATTTAAGAGGTGAAACGTTAAAGATGTTTCAATCAAAGATGATTGAGTAGAAAAACGAGTTTACAGGTGTTAAGCTACTGTAAACAAGTTAGAAGATAATATATTTAATAATTAGATTTGCGGATTCTTGGATCTTAGGTTAGGTATCGGTAGGAAAGACTAGGCCTTCCGTTAATTGACTTTTCTTTGTTATGTAATGCAGAACATTATCATATATCTGACAGGTAACCGTATGGTCGTAAATTATTCCGAAATTCATTATGTAAATTTACGCAAGTAAGGTTTCAAAGAGCAAAGAAGTTAGAAGTCCACTGTATGGAAACGGATGGTCGCATTTGTGTTCTCACGAGGTGAATGACAAAATCACAGTGGCATCTTTAGTATAATTGGAAGCGTCTCTTTCCCAGGTTTTATTACGATGCTGTGCGCGTAGAAAAAGCATTTATGGGGCTGTCAAAGATTTGATGCTTGCTTGATATTCGTGAAGAGCTTTGCAGATTAAGATGGTTTTGATATCATTGTATCCCCAAATTATCTATGTAAATCATATAAATTTACTGGATTTGGTATTTTTCTCGTGATTATAGATAACATACACTATTTTCTGTATGTAAGAAAGTCATTGAATCTTTATTTATTTATATAATGAATTTCTTCTTCTTGTCTTCCCCCCCCCTTCTGTTTTTGAGTTTCGGACAAAGTTGCTCAGAAGCTATAATCCAAATGCTAATAAATTTTTCTGTTTTATTTTTCGAGCTGTTTTCTATTGGACTTGTAAAAGAAAGAAAGCCTATTATATAATAAATAGAATAAAAATAATTATATTACTTTGATCTTATAATCCCTACACCGTCAGCCATAAAAAACATAGAGATAAATTAGACATTAAAATGCCTTGTAAAAGAACGTTAAAAAGATATTAAAACCAAGTATTATGATTTAACCCTTTACTATAATTTTCCCTTTCTATAGCCCTCACCGGGATGTAAATTAGATCGCATCTATCTTTTCAATAGTTCGACTTTACGTAAATTTGGAATACTACCTTTTTCTTATTCTTAATTTGTTTGTGATGAGAATTGAAAAATTACATTTTCTCTTATCGTAAAGAAATTTCTAGCTGCTAATTTTCAACAGAGTATGATTTTATGTAATTCTGGAAAACTATCATTTGTATTTAATTTTAAAAAAATTACTTATTTATTTTTTTATTCTGAAAGTCTACTGAGGAATAATACAAGATTTAAAGCTTTGTCTAGGACTGTGGAATATAAGTGCTTTGCATCTATGTCTTAACGTAACTTATACTGTCTGTTACTGGTTTGTAACTTATCAGCCATTGTGAGCAACTGAGAATGTCTTAGCTGCCTGAAAAATAATACTTAACTAAAAAGTCAATTATCAAAAATTTAGAAATTCTAATATTCATGCCAGAAACTAAAAATTATATGCAAAAGAAGACTGCGCAATTTGTAACACTAAATTTAACATTATGCTAATTGTCTCTCTGTATACTAAATGGTCTCCGGATGACAGGAAATGCACCTGGACTAATTAACAGTAGTAACTAAATGCTAATACAATAACCTTGTAGGACGGAATGACACGTTCACTGTTAAGAACAGTTCCCGAGCAATCTCACTGATACACTAATCGTGTGAGGTTAAATGCATATGGCAAAACACCTTTGCGGAAAACTTTATAAGGGAAATTAGCTCGTATTCGAGTATGCATTGAAAAATCACGGAAAACCAAACATGTACCCAGGCCATTTGCCTGTATCCCGGGGGGGGGTAGAGCACTAGTATTCAACGGCTTTAACCTCTCGACCACCCAGGGAAGCGTGGAATCGTCTAAACACTATTTCAGAAAATTTTAAGTTTATTCCATTTTCATTCCTAATAACTGTCTTCGTTATCTTAAAGTGTTATGATCGTAATTATTAATATCTTTCAACAAGTGCAGAATATAACTAAGCGCGAAATTAAAATTTGGTATCTACATTTTGCATATCTTACATGTGCCGCATTCAGTACTTGTAAGGCATACATTTCTAAATGTGCGTTATGCAAATAATTTGCTTTACAGAATTAAGGTAGACGGGTTTGAATTATTGATAACGTTATAATCAGAGATTGTTTTCTGATTGTAGAGAAATATGTAGGAAAAATAGCATAATTGCCGTCATATATTTGTGAATTTTCAAATTAGTAGCCATGTAAATTTAAAAACTCGAAAACATAATCTGTGTATTTCATATTGCTTAAGAAACAATTCCTCTAGCAAACATGAACATCGTCTTAATAGAATGTAATAAAAAAAATTCAAAAGCACGACGCTTCGGGTATATGTTTATTCAAGAATCTGTAAGTAATAATCTAAATGATAAGAACTTGGGATTTAAGAAGAGAAAGGGAAGTGAAAACTTTTTATAGCCATTTAGGCATGAAATAAAAAGCAATTTTTTTATTTTTAGCGTGTAATAAAAGCTTTTTATTCTTCTTCTTTAAACTGATAATACTTTACTTATGTCCTGTCAAATCTTGGATCATAATTTCTAACGGTTCTTAGATAGCGTGTCTAGTTTCCCGTCTTTATCAGAATCGTTTCTGATGGGAAAAATAAAAATATCTGTGCAGATTCTGTTCACGTAGATCTAATTTTTATGGTCATATCACAGACAAAGAAGAAAGGACATGGAGAGTAGACTGACTGTACATGCTTTTAATAAATTCTCACTGTACATGCTTTTAATAATTTCTCACAACAATAAGAATTTTTTATTCATCATTTATTGGTAAAAGTTAAGTAGAAACAGATTTAAAAGGATCATGAGCACTTCAGAAATGCACTATTGCGCTTTATCTCGTTTTGTATACATTGATGCTATACTGAGTTAGAGCGAATCTGTTTTGCACTTCTTGGCATTTGAATAAACAACTGGAATTGTATAAACCCTTCAGTTTAAACGACATTTTAATTCATTCAGAGTCAGTGAATTCATTCGGGAATCATTCCATATTACTTACGATAATGATACCAACTTTATGTTGTCACGTTTATTGCTATATTTCTTTAATCGTACTGAGTTAGTACCTAATTATTTAAGCTTCAAGTAATCGAGGCAGAGCCGGGACAAGGTGAGGCAGATGAGGCATTGCCTCAGGTGAACAAATAGAAGTGGCGCCAAATTAGCTACGAAAGTTTAGAAATTCATTTAAAAAATAAATTTTAATTTTCAACTCTGAAATACGTCAGTGAATTTGGAAGGAAAAAAAAAAATTGTTTTGTTTTTTTGTTTTGTTTTGTTTTGTTTTAAACGATCAATCTGAATTAAAAGAAGAATTAATAGCATTCATTTATTCTACGAAGGGTTGAAGTTTCATAGTAGTGCATATATTATTTTCTAATATTAAAATGCATTATTGGAGGTAGTGTATTTTGAGTAATTTAACATTTGTTGTAACGAGCTGAATAGGCTAAATTTGCATGAAACCTATCATACTTCTGAATTTAGTAAATTTTTACTTTTTCTTCCATTAATTTGCACTGCGGCTGCTTCGCTTAACAAGCTTTCAAAGTGTACTGACTGAGCACAGGTGACGACGCAATTGCAGACAGTTTTTTGCAGCATGACGCTCAAAGTCCAATTGGAATAACATCGGGAGAAGGTGTTTAAAGGAGTGGTGGGTGTTATTATTAAATTATGGGTTGCAAAATGTTTGTTTTGTTACATAATTACAAGTATTTATTTATAATTAATGAATTAGTGCCGTTCAGATGGAAAGTGGTAAATGATTCTGACATGTCATACCGAAGGGCCCGTGTTCGAATCCCGGAGAAGCATGTGTGTAAATTGCCTGTTCCTTCATAGGAGGTAACAGTTGCCGCCTACTAGGTGCCTCCATATTAGATAAACCACCACTTCTGGCACCAACCCTAAAATGGCTAGTGCCCACCATTTAAAAGAAGTTAAGAATTATAAATATCAGCTAATTGCTAATAATTATGCGTAAATCAATTATTATTATTATTAGTCCAAAGGGACTTTGTCCCTGAAGGACAATTGTTTTCATTTTGCGATTTTGCGTTGAATCACTATAAATGCCCGTTTCACTTTTCAAACTGTTGCCACCAAATGTTAGAGACCTGCATTATATTTGAAGAAATTAAATAATAAAAAATCTGCATAAGTGTATGAATATTTCACGCATTGGGATAAAAACAACGGTACACACAGCCATCGAATCTTGAATGACGTAATCCTGCTATGAATATGAGCATGTGGAGACGCAAATTTGAAATTTTGAATTTGTTTTATTATCGATTTCATA
Source organism: Stegodyphus dumicola (assembly GCF_044657685.1). Taxonomy (NCBI): domain Eukaryota; kingdom Metazoa; phylum Arthropoda; class Arachnida; order Araneae; family Eresidae; genus Stegodyphus; species Stegodyphus dumicola. Next base: position 100,782,556 of record NC_140774.1, on the reverse strand, counting down.
TCTTGTAAAACGCTAACGAATTTTTGATAAACAAACTCAAGGATTTAAAAGCGAGCAATGACAACACTTTACGGGGGGAAAAAAAGAACCTTTTTATCTCCAGCGCGCGGAAATGTGTATCGGAAATTCTAAAGATATGCTCATTTAAAAATTATTTTGCGACATTGCTATTGAACTGAATTTGATGGTTTAAGTGCAAAGAAAGAACATGTTGTTTAATAAATAAAGGTAACACACAGAACGTTAAAAAAACGCCCCTTTGGACGTAATTTAAAATCTGAAACATTTAAGATTTTTAATTATTATTATTATTATTTTTTATTGCAATATTTTCTTCCAAGAACGCAGGTATTTATTTCTACATCGCGCAGTTCGGCAGTGAGAGAGAGATTCATTACACGAAAGAAGGCACCTTTATCTATTGATTAAGAACTGAAAATGAACGTTAGTTTCTTCAAGAACGGCTGCTATCAAACTATTATCTCTCAGAAGCAGTTTAGTGTGCAGTTAATTAATCTAACTGTACACGAGTCATGTTGCTTTATCGAATGGCATGATTACTTCTCTTAAAATGTTTTTCAGTTTTAAGCTATTGTTTTTTAATCGAAGTGTTACCGCATTTTATTGATCAGTTCTAGACAATACGATATAGGGATTAGGAATATCTAGTATCAGTCGTCTTCTACGCGATGTTGTTTCCTTTTTATCGGACTGTCATCTTTAGTAGCTTTTCATCAACAAGTATATTTTTCTTTCATCATACCCTGCTTAATTCGCTCCATATGACTACTTTTTGTTTGCTTTGATGAATTTACTATTTAGAAAACTGTGACGAGTGTTTTTAAACAACAATTCCATTCATTTCTTGCCAACCATCATTCTTGCGTTTCATGGACTTGCAAAGCATTGGAGTTAAAAAAGCAACATTGAATAAATTAAGGTTGATAATTTACTGAAACTAGTCATTATTTTTAGATAAATATCAGTTTTAAATTGCCTTACTATATGCGCGATGTGTAGAATAGGAGTACGGTTATAAATTTAAAACTTCGTCATATGGTTTCGCAATTTAGAATTGTGCGTTAAGCATTCATCAGTTTTCAATACTTAAACGCAACCATACAAATTCTGTTATCTAGAATAAATATATGATATACATACATAGTGGAATTTTGTAATAGCAGTAAGCTCAGTCTTACATTCTTATCTGCAGGAAATAATGCATAGTGAAGTAATTGTTTCTGAGTCTTCAAAATGCTAATGGGAATCTTGCTTTCTTCTGCTCTGTCCATGGGTAGCTATATGAATTTTTAATCATGTTGACGCTCAGACCTTTGCCTAAGCGGAATAAATTTCATGCACGTGCAAAATCAGGGAATTCTTTGCGACAGGAGCATTCTGACACTCGTAAGCAATCCTTGAGAATACGGGAATTTTCAGGGTAATCCTTGAATTGGGCGTAAAACTAATCTTTTGAATATTTAATGAACTAATTAAAGTGTAGGTAATAATTCTGAAGAGGAATCTGTAATTTAATTGTGAAGGCGTCTCCCATTTGTTGCTATTGAAGTAATTGTAATTGAAGCCAGATTTTAAGTACGGAAGTAATTAATGCTTCAGAACTGAAGGATTATAATTACAGATATATTTCTTCATTTTAAAATGCAGTTTTATGAGTACTTATGCTTACCTCTTTAATTAGGGTGTGCGAGATTAACGTCTAGCAATTAACATTATAATAATTTATTTCTAGGTTTATGGATTTTATTAAAATGTAACTTAAGTGTTCCGCATCATTTAATTATTATTTCATTTATTATGAAAATCTTGCCGCTTTTTAATGAGTGCTGTGTATGAAAAATCATCTCGAAATATATGACGTTTCATTTTGCTGCAGATAGTAAATTTAAGATTACTAGTTTTCATTACGTGCTAGTGAAAGGCAGAAAATGAAAAAAGGGAAAATATTATAGATAACTATTTTCATACACACTGAAATTATATTTTTTATTTATATGAAGTAATTTTTTTAAATACATAGATGCTTCTAATTGCTAATAGTGAAAATATTTCTTATGCCTTACAAATTCCTGGAAATGCTCGCACATGACACGTAATGATGAAATTTTATTCGAAAGATTTTTCAGAATATGTTAAACATTTAAACTTCCGAACTCTTTTGAAGTACAGTGATTCGACGTAATTCATATTCTAAATCTATGCAATTTCGCCCCCTTCGGGCTAGGAAAATTCGGTTGCGGACATTTAGTCGTCGAGACACTTAGCCGCCAGTAGTTAGACGACAGAACATTTAGCCGACACGAAAACTTAGTCGTCACCGACAGTTAGCCGACAGGATATTTAACTGATAGGACATTTAGCCGACACGGACATTTAACCGACACCGACATTTAGTATTTAGCTGCCAGGACATTTATCCGACGCAGGTATTTAACCGACAGCACAGTTAGCTGACAACGCTCATATATAGAGAAAAAAACATGCGACAGTGTTTAAGTAACATTTTTTCATATTTATCTGGGAGATGGAAGCTGTTTCCAGGGTACATAAGAGAAGGCTTATGAATAAGTACCATCTATATGAATTTATTTAATGTAAAAGAAACAATAAATTTTAAAATTAGACACAAAAGAAACCTTATTTTGAAGTAAATTTTGAAACATCAATTTCGATAATAAGCATACTTAGGTATATTTCAGAAAGGGGGAAATATTTCAGCAATTAGGAAAGCGAAGCAAATTTACATGGAAAAAATGAGAGGAGCAAAGCGAAAACAAATGTAAAGTCATCTGTCCAGTGTATATATATATATATATATATTACATGTTTTAATTTTTACTTTTACAATTGTAATATTATTCTTCGTGATGATTTAACTCCAGTCCCCGTTAAAACATTATTAACGTTTTGCTTTCAAATTACTTCAAAACATCTTTCAAAATATAACTTACCAGTATGGATGCACACTTTTAAAATAATTCTACTTTAATTAAACTTAGGAGATAATATAATCAATTAATCAATACGGTTTAGGAAATAAATTATATATATATATATATATATATATATATAAATTGAAAGCGTTGAAAAATTATACCATTAACTAAAGAAGAAAAAATTGTGTTTTTCTTTCAAAAATGTCTAATTTGCTAACTGAAGAAGCTTTACGGATAATTTTTGCGGGACCAAATTAAAATAATTATTAAGTGTCCAGTTGTGATTAACTATCAAAATTTTATTTATTTCTTCTTTTCGAACTTACGATTTATTTTCCCTGACGAGAAATTAATTTCAAAGCTCTTTCAGTTGGGCCGATATGTGTCAAACTATATTAATATGATAAGCTAAAATTTCACATGAATTGAAATCAGAGACAAGATCTTTAACAACTGAGCAAGGAATTTTATTGATGGCTATTAAATTTGTGTAGAATCTGAGCAATTTGTAACTGATAGAGAGAAGAAACTTTATAATTACAAAATCGTTAGGATTATTTTTAATAGCTGAAAAGTCTTTCATGATGGCAAGAGGAACATTTTTGAAAGGCTTTGTCCACGACAGAAACTTTCTCTCAATGGAAATTGAATTCAAATAATTAGTTTCTCAGAAAGCAAGTATTTTCAAAGCAAATTTTGGAAGAACGATATGCGTAATAAAAGGAAATATATTTTAGTTGGCAGAATGACATGATTTTGCATAAAAGGGCAGATGAATGAAAACATACTGCAAACAATTTCGGTTCTGAATCAAGAATTATGATGATTATATGAAAAATTAGCAGTGAACTAGCAATAACCACCACCTGAAAATGAAATCCGTCTAATAAATGGTGACCCTGTTCGTGAGTTCAAAACAAGTCTATAAATGTAGTTTTCCTACGGCATTTATAAATAGGGTTTTAAGTAATAAGTTCTGAAAGTTTTTAATGAAATAGAGCTACTTATGATTAATTCAATGAAATATGAGGCATGTGCTACCAATAAAAATATAGGTAAGAAATTATTAGAAATGCTGTGAAACAGGATGTTTAACACGGAAGAATTTCAAATGCTATTTATGGGTATTTCACAAAAAAGTAGTTCTCCTTTTATTTTACTTCGTTACGTTTTGCTGCTAAAACAGAGGGGTTTGTTTTAAAAAAAATCTGGAAGTTTTCATATTTTACATTACGCAAACGTTTTATGTGTTACCTTTATTTATTAAATATCATGTTCTTCGCACTTAAACCATAAAATTCTATTCAACAGCAATATTGCAAAATTTTTTTTAAATAAGCATATCTATGGAATTTTCAATACACAGTCTCGCGCGCTTCGTTGAGTATGTTGATCAAAAATTCGTTAAAGTTTTACAAACTCTGAAGTAGATAATAAAACAAATTCCAAATTCGGGCTTTCAGATGCCCATGTTCGGGTGGAAAGGTACGTTGTTCAAAATTTGACGGCTCCAGGTATCGTTGTTTTATCACAATGCGAGAAACATACATACAGTTAGTCACAAAAGTCTGCGTACAGACTAAATTTTAAATTTAAAAAACACTTAAAGCATAGAAAAATGTATTTTAATCATTGCATTTTTTTTTCTTCTATTAGCTAAAATTTTAAGCTTAAATAAAAAGTAAACAATATCAGTGTAATAGTATCTACATTTTTTCAAAAAGATATTTTGTCAAAAAAACTCAGAAATTCCTTTCAATAAGTCTGCGTACACTTTCAAAAAAAAAAAAAAAAAAAAGCAAAATATAAGTTTTTTACATTACTTCACTATTTTTTAGGATATCCTTTATTCTTAAAAACAGCTTGCAGACGTCTGGGCATTGACTGAACTAGTTTTTCAGTGTCTTCCGACGTAAATTTCGCCCATTCTTCCTGCAATTTACTAATTAGCTTATTTCGCGACGTAATATTGTGTTTTCGAATTCGTTTCTCCAATTTTGCCCACAAATGTTCGATTGGATTGAGGTCTGGTGACTGTGAAGGAGTACGCAACTGTCTTGGACTGTGATGGAGGAGATATTCCTTCACAATTTTAGCTGTATGTTTCGGGTCGTTGTCTTGTTGGAAAATAAAGGTATTAGAAAGGTTTAAATTTCGGGCACCGTCTCATAGATTTTTCTTCAGAATATCCAGATAAACCTACTTATCCATGACTTTATTAATAATGTGAAAATTTCCAACTCCTTTCGACGACATACACCCCCATACCATCACACCGCCAACTCCATGTTTGACAGTTGGATTTAAATTTCTCAGATTCAGTTCTGTTCCTGGTTTTCTCCATATAATAGGGTGGCCATTAGCTTTAAATATTGTAAATTTACTTTCATCTGACCAAATTACATTGTTCCAAAAGTCCTGCGAAGAGTTTAAATATGTTTTGGCAAAAGCAATTCTTTTCTTTTTATTTGTCTCGGAAACGTATGGCTTAGACCTAGGTTTGCGTCCATGATAATCGGACTTTCGCAGCACTTTTCGTACAGTTTCAGGAGAAATTTCCTTTTTGCTAGCTAAAAAAATGTCTTTTGCAATGCTTGCAGCAGAAAGTTTAGGATTTTGTTTAATTCGTAAAAGAATTTTTCTTTCTTCTCTCTGTTTTAGCTTCTTCGGTCTCCCACATCTTGGTTTTACAGCAAGACTACCAGTGTCAAGATAGTTTTGAATAACTCTTTGCACACTAGAAAATGGTTTTCCAATGGTTTTACCAATATAACGAAGAGTTTTACCTTCATCTCTCAATTTGATAATGAGTTGTCTCGTAACTAAAGGAATTTCTTTATTGGTTGTTATTTTCGTCAAAGAAAATAGAAATATCAACTTCCAATCAACGTGAAATTTGCTTCGGAAGTCAATGACCTTGAAAGTGTAACCTTATTTGCATTCTGAAGTTTGAAGTTTAAAAGTTAGATAAGAAATCCCCCGCCTCCTTCGCGTTGTATGCAAACTTTATTGGCTTTGATTTCTGGCCACTTATCTTTTAAAAATTAGTGTTCATAAATTATTAGATATGGAAATATTACAGTTAAATAATTTCAAAGTCCCTTATTGAAACTAAATATTTAAAAAATAAAACTTTAAGAAACTACCTTTTTCGCACCTTAAAATTTGGATTTGATATTACTTTTCTTGATGTACGCAGACTTTATTGACTAACTGTACATTGATGCAGATTCTTCATTATTTAATTTCTTAATTTAACACAGGGCTTTAATATTTGGTGGAAACAATTTGAAAAATGAACCGACATTTAAAGTTTTCAACGCAAAATGCCAAAACGAAATTAATAGTCCTTTGCCCCTTTGGACTAAAAAGAGCTCCATTTTGTTTGGAGCTACCATCTTCTAACAAACCGAAAATATATTTGTTGTAAAAAATACAAGTTGTATGAATCTATTAATTTTATTTTATTCGCATTTATCGCTCGAACTGAAAAAGCGTTGAAATACTTCACGAGAATTGTATGTTTGAACTGAGAAATAAAACAGTTTCTGATTTCAGCTAGTCACAATTTGGCATTTAATCATAGTGATGACTTTCGATCAACAAAAATTATTGGTTGAGCATTTTCAATTAGTAAATTCGATTTCTTTGAACCTTTTCACATTAACGAAAAATTTTTTTCTTTATTTAATGACATCAGTTTTTCAAAGGTTTTAAAAAATTCTGATAGCCTAGCATTTTCCCGGTTCATTATTATTTTCCAAGACAGTTCCCATTACATTTGTTTTCACTTTGTATCGAATCGTTTTGCTCTATCGACTGCCGAAATTCTCTTTCCCACTTCTGAAATACAACCCGGGCCTCCAGCGGCTCAGCGTTTGTTCCTAAACACTGCTAGATCGGTTCCGTGGCTGGCTGTATGGGCGTTTTCGTGGTTTTCCGATGTTTAGCGTGTGTACAAGCCAATTTCCTTTAGGAACTCCTCTACCAAGGCATCCCTCCCCTTAGGCAGATAACCCTCAAGTTCTTTAATGTAATAAAATAAACTAAATCAAACAAAAATATAGACACCTATGTCTGGTCACTTTCGAATTTTATTTCAAAATGTACGCCAAAATAAGGTTGCTTTTCTGTCTAATTTTAAAAGCCGTAGTTTCTTTAACAATAAATGAAGTAAAAAATATAGTACTTATTCATAAATCCTCTCGTTGGGTATTCTATTAACAGCTTTTTTTTTCAGATAAATTTGGACAAATTTTTTATGAACACATTGTTGCATGCTCTTTTGTCTATATTTAGATGGTTTCACTTAAACGTGCTTAATAGCTAATTCTGTCGGCTAAGTTTACGTATCGGTTAAATGTCCTGCTGGCTAAATGAGTTATAAGAATCTATATCTTCTTTGCTTAGCTGCATCGGCATTATTTGAAAGAAGATATACGCCAAAAAAGTTGTCAAAAAAGGCACATTTTAGACTCCGTGGTGTTGCTATGCAGTCGAAGCTTGACTTCTCCCTGTAGATTCTGTGCAGCTAAATAAGTGCCTGGCGGCTAAATGTCCGCGTCGGCTAAATGTCCTGGCCGCTAAATAACTTAAATGTCCCTGTTGGTTAGATGTCCTTATCGGTTAAATTTCCTGTCGGCTAAATGTTTCAGTCGGCTAAGTGATTTGTCGGCTAAATGTCCGTGTCTGCTAAGTTCCATGTCGGCTAAATGTCCTGTCGGCGTGTTCGTACCAGCTAAATGTATAGGAAGCTTCGCATGGCACCAGTTTTTGGAGGGGGATTTCAGAAGCAAAAACTATAGCATGTTAAATGCACATACGAGGTGTACTGATTAACTAGGGTGCAAAAATGCTGGATCTGGGGCTATTATTGAGTCTCACCCTTCAGTCGTTATGACACTCTTGCTCGTGTTCTTAAAAGTGGAAAATTAGAGGTAAGCACCGAGTTTCTTTTCTTTGGAGATTTTGTTGCATTATTTTGTTGACTGATACATCAAGGTGTCTAGTGTGACCTTTTGCTTCACCCCATTTATTTTGTAAACAAAGGAAAATAGTTGTATCGTGATCTTTCGGAATTGTGTTACGACTTTTAGTAAATTCATGGACCTTGACATCAATGAGTAAACTGAACTGGTCAGAGACGAGAGAAATGTTGTTAGTTGTTTTAAATATAAGAACAATGTAATTTTTTTCCTCCGCGAAATACATCGGAATGCTTTCAGTTAACACATTACTACAGAAACAATTATTCCGATGTTTAACCATTAAAAGCGTGTCTTAAAAATGACATTTTTCTTAATAATTTCTATTTATATTAAAATGCTTTCAGAAAACGTGCCAGATATAAATTGAACTAATCAGTCTGGACTACATAACTGAATGCAAAATAAATTATCTTTAAGATAATAGATTATTCTTTAGATTGCACAGAGTGGTGCTTGAACATAATGAACAAAAAATGGAAAATGGCTTTTAAGGGTAAAAGAAAAGAACACTTTCTTATTGCCTCAGTTGAAGCCCATTACGATCAAAGATCAATTCAGGAAAGGTAGAGCAATATAAATTAGTATGTGAAAGAACTTTCAGCCAAGCAGTCTATTTTAATAGAAGCATTAATAAACTAGAAGAAAGATACAGCTAGTAAAACTGAAAATGAAAGTTCCTTTAAATTACCAATTGTAGTTACAAGTGAATAAGAAAACTTAATTGTAAATTAAGCCTGATAAAGTGATGTGCGTTAATGCATTGTATTAACTCTGCAGGTGCTCTGTTTATATGAATTTTAGATTGTACTCCACTCCCGTATTCAGATTGTACAATCTAAAATGATGATATTTCGTAAAAACTACACATTCGTTGACTATTTTCATGGTAAACGGAACGTTCATGAAAAGTTCATCACTGTCACTCAGAAAGCTGGGTTCTTAACAGAGATTCGAATGCTATGATATTATCAATTCGATGATCATTTTCAAAACTTGGGGCCAAATTGTAGAGTTGTTAAGTTTATTTCAGAGTAGATAAAATATTTCAAATCAACAATGCCGTAGCCGAAATTCTGAATAATTGTTAGCCGGACATGTGTCCAATTACACCAAGAAGACTTGCCGTAAGGAAGAAGAAAATTCCTTACAAAATAATTTTTGTTGCATTTCAGTATTTAACGAATCGTTTGCCAATAGGAAAGAAAATATATGCACAGATGTACTTGTATGCAGATTTTGTGTGGAAATTCTAAATTATAAACTCGTAAATGATTTGTAAACATGTTTTGTCATCGCATATGAAATGTTTTGTAAAAGTTCGACTTACTAATTAGTAAGTGATTATTAGTAAGTCGAGTCCAATTGTAAATTTTGTAATGAAAGCTGATAAACTTTCCCCATAAGTAAAAGAATTCAAAAGAAATTATGAAGTTTCTACAATACAATTTATAAATTAATAAATAATACATTGCAGAATACAACATGTCCTTGAGAAGGCATCAGAATGGTCTCTTTCGCATTTGAAATCTTAACACGTATTAAACTTCTCAAAGCATACTTAAGTCTGTTGGATTGTGTCTATCGTTGACATAGATCTTGGCCACGTTACAGATGACAGTACGACTTTGTCCAGGTTCGTCGTCTATCCTCTCTTTCTATACCATCAAATCTATCGAGAGGACTTTCGGCTAACAGTGTATTTTAAGTGTCCCATGCTGCAAAGACATTATACGCTTACAAACCTTCAAGACTTTCGTGTGATTTGAACCCGTACCTAAAGTAGCCAGCATCGTTAACCACTATAGTGATCAGGGCAGGTTAATATATTATAAATGTTTAACACGTACATCGTCATGATAACAGCGTAGTTAGCATGACAAGCGTTTTTCAGTCTGTGGTCCATGGACTGCAAGTGATCTTCGAAGCCTGCCCTTGTAGTTCTCTAATATATTTAAAAAGACAAATTAACAGAGTATAACACACTATAGCTGATATTTCAGAGCCTAAAAATTACATATGGCAGTAGTTTATAACTTTTTTCTCAAGACAGTTTTTGAAATTTATTACCGACTATTTATTACCGAAATTTATTACGGACTGACCACTCTAGTGTTAGCAACAGAAGCTAAAGCACATTGATTGCTGTGCTTCTTACCAGCATACATCCGAACAGAACAGCTATGCTAGAAATTGCAGATTCATCCATTTCATTATAGTAAGTACCAACAGTTACTTAGTTTTTAGTTAAACTCTGAAACTGCCTTGAATTATTAAAAGCAACTATAAATTTTTCCTTTATTAATTTAATTACTTAATGCCAGTGTAAAATTAAATGAATTTTAATAATTTAAAAAATTTAACTGTACTGGTAGTAAAAACTCAGTTGCGTATCAGCCCTAATGGGCCAAGGCCTGCAGTGCCCAAAATCTGCTTTCTTGACCGTGGGCTCCGGGGTGCGTAAGCATATGCCCTGAACAAGTGGTCGGCTTGTCGCAGGAGCCCCGGTGTTTAGTCCCCAAGTGAACTTGGTACTCATTTTATTGACCCAAGTGATAGAAATCAAGGGATGAAAGGCTGAGTCGACCTTATCCAGCCCGGGAATGGAATCCCGGACCTGTGGTGCTGCTGCGCGATGCACTAGCCGCTGCGCCACCGAGCCGTATACTGGTAGTAACATATGCTAAAAAATTACTTTCGAAGGGAACAAGACTAAAGTGGTCCGCAGAATATTCTAATTTGTAATAAGTAGTTCCCTCTTCAAAAACGTTTGAGGATCCATGGACTTAAGAATTGACTAAATTCTGTCATGAAACTGTAGAACTCTTCACGTTCATCCATTAGCTTGAATGTAGATTATTAGATTACTAAAATGAATAATGTATTGTAAATAGTCTCCCACCTATTTTGTTCTTATTTGGAGGTAATCGTTCTGCGGTATGTATGTTCGTTTATATTCGCAGAAATACTGATCACTTTTAAAGGTGATGATCTAAAAGAATTCATCATCTTGAGAGAATTTCAACGTTTTTCTTTCTTTTCTTTTCTTTTCTTTTCTTTTTTTTTTTTTTTTTATCGGAAATGAAATTTTATTTCGTAAAAGTCGTGCAGCAATGAGTAATTTTACGTTCGCTTTTAAATGGTGTATCTACAGCATTTCCATAACTCTAGATGTCTCTGTAATTTTTATAAACATGCTAGTTATGTTCATTGTAAAATGAGCATTTGCATTCTGGGCACATGTTTTGGATGCTTTAGAACTGCTCGTGCTCAAATTATGTTAATTTGCTTTTTAGTTGACTGTCTGTCTTCTTCATCAATCTTTCAGCTGTTTGATGATCTTTGGAGCGAAATAATTTTCAGCCTTGACCTTCTCTTTCAGAACTTGGATTCATCCCAAGAGTTTCAATTACAAGTCGAAATGTAATTATACGATTACCTTTTTGTTTGTATCGCAATTACTGCACGATTTATTTTGTGGATGCGACCAGTGGTTTCTTTTCTCTGTGAATTATGTGCGAACTTGTTTCTTGTGGGCGTCCTTGAATTTACGCAGATTTGAACGGCAGGAGATAGCTAAGACGATTTTCTTACCTTGAAATCTTTTAGTTCGAAATGTTCATAACACGTAAAAATACTGCTGCACAGTTGGAAAAGATTATGCTTCATTTCAATCCAAATTTTATACCGTGGTTTATATTTGTTTTCGGATACTTGCATTTTTTTGAATTTATTTGCATAGATCTTGCACTAAATATTAAAGGCGTCGAATTGCTTTCTAGTAGATTTTTTTTTTTCAATTTTTAACCTTGATTGTAGCAAAATAAATATCAAAATATCCCTTGTAATAAAATATTTTCTTCAAGAAGAGTTAATCAGTAACTCACATAATAATTCGGATACTGGAAAGTTTTATTGAGATGGTTTAACAATTCCTGAAAGCCCGTAATTTGCCTGTTTTTATTAAATAGAACCTATTTGTTCAAAGTGCCTGAATAGTTTTGCGAGTTCATTTTCAGAGCTTTTTGAATAATTATATTTTTACCGAAAAACCTTTTGAATAAATGGTTTCAACACAAGAAGGTTTTAGGTATGATAATCGGTAGTATATGTGAAAGAAAAATAATTTCTATAATATTTAGGAATTGATATTTGGTAATGAAATTGAAAAACACAAGGGTAAAAAAAATGTAAACCACTGTAAGTAAATATGAACGGCAGGGAGTAGCTCGCTAAGATGACTTCGTAACCTTGAAATGTTTTTAGTTCAAACCGTTCACACACGTGAAAATACTGCGCAGTAGGAAAATTCATTAAACCAAAACGTGTATCTATTCTTGTAGTCCGAATTGCACATTCTTTTTAAATATTCGTGTACATTGAAAATGTAATTCCAGATAGAGAGTTGTTTAGGCCATTTGTTGTTATTATATCTGTTATCATTTGTTGTTATTATATCATTGTATTCGCAATTAAATCATGCCATCTATTGCTCTTCCGTGTGAGCACCTTTTGCGTCCAATTTTATGCATTTCCTTTTCTGACACCTTCCTTATTAACCTGCCATTATTTCACTTCTTATCTGGCGTCTTATTACATTGTTTTAAGTTCGCTGATCTTTGATCTCTGTAGTTAAAACAACAATATTTTGTTCCACTTCATTGACTTCCATGCAATATGACCATGTAAATTTCAGGAAGTTATATGAATTTTTCATTAGTATTGCTACAAAGTATAAAAAAAGAATGGTGTTATCAGTTTAAGAAACATTTGTGTAATAATTGGTGAAAGAAATGCATGCCAGATAAAAAATAGCTTACTTTATTATGACCCATCCGTCAATATTTTGTTGGCTCATCTTTTTACTTTAAATATAGTGTTGATTTTTCTTCGCATGGACTTTATGAAATGTTGATAGGTTATGGGAATGTGAAATTATTAGGAAATGTGAAACAGTAGTTGATGAATATCACTTTCCAATAGTATGAGATTGCATGATTGTGGGTCTAGATGTCCAGTGGCCTTTTTCAGTCTCGTCCTACAAATGCTCAACGGGATTGAGATCTGAGGATTAGAGAGAGACCATCTGAGCAAAATAAACTCTTTTATATTCCTAAAAGGCCATCAGAATACTGCACGTAGAACCGGGACTCGTTTGAAAAGGCGACATTGTGCCACTCCTGCACCCAGCTTTGTTGTTTGGTGCACTAGAGTCGCCGTCTCTCTCTATGCTGCCATTGTCAAGGGAAGCCGATGTATTGGTCGCTATACTGATAGACAGCGCTGCTGGAAACATCGACGAACCGTACGGGCGGATACTAAGCGTGCTGCAAACATGCTCATTTCCTGATTAATATGGTATGTGGTTGTATGGTTTTGCAGGGCTGACTTCACAATATGTCTGCCCTCGCTAATGTTAGTCATGGGAGGGCATTGAGATTCTGCAAGCCGTTCAGTATGCAATCCATTGATTCCATATTCGCATGTCAGTAATTGGATGTCGCCTAGTGAGACTGGCGATATCGCGGAAGGATAATCCACGCTCTCGATACGCAACGATCCTGCCTCTCTTGAATTCCGACATTTGCTGTTAAGCATTTCTTCTTTTTTTTCAATGCATAATACGACATTCTGAGCAAACTCCGACCTTACCCACTACACAGGTTTTCTTTTATGCTGTGCTTTAGTTATTGTTTCTCCCTTCTACGTCGTCTAAATGCGCTGAAGTACACTGGTGTGCAAAAATTAAGGAAGAAGTCGAAAAATTATCATATCAGCTGAACGAAGAGGCAGAGCGGACAGAAAGACCAATCAGGAGATTAAGTAAGGTGATGTACGGTAGCACATGCGCAGATATGCAGGTAGACGTAATGGGGGAGTGTCTGAATAGTATAAAGCATGTTGTCGTGTAAGATCAGTATTTCTGGCAAAGAGATTGCACGCCGTATAGCAGTTAAAATCACACCGAATTGCTGCCTCAGCGAGAAATCGCAAATAACCAATCTGTTAGACGACATCTGGATGCTTTTACCCGAGGTCGAATCATTGGGAAGTTGGAGGAAGGCCGCAGTGATAAGTGTGGCTGCAGAGTTCGGAATTGCTCACAGTATCGTTTCACGACTTTGGAGACAATTTCAAACTACAGGAACAGCTATCCGGGGGTTTAGTAGTGGTCGTCCACGAGGAACCACACCCGCAGATGACTGGTATATTGCCTTACAGGCCAGAAGAAACAGGCGGCAGACAGCGGGAGAAATCGCTAGATACACGCCACAGGCGACTGGACGACCGATATTGCGTTTTACCGTGGCCAGAAGACTGCACGGTGGTGGTCTGTTTGCACGACGCATTGTACGGTGTGTACCTCTAACGCCTGCCCATCGGAGAAGGCGTTCTCTGTGGTGCCGGGAACACCGGAATTGAAGAGACAATGAATGGGGACGAGTACTCTTTACAGATGAGAGCAGAATCAGTCTGAGTAGCGATTCTCATCGCATACTCATCTGGAGAGAGCGGGGAAGCCGCAATCATCCCTCGAACATCATTGAAAGGGACAGGTATGGAGGTGGCGGTGTTCTCGTTTGGGGAGGCATCATGTTTCGTAGTCGTACAGACCTTCACATCTTCGACGCAGGATCAGTCAACGGGACCCGTTATTGTAACGAGATTCTTCTTCCATATGTGTGTCTTTTTAGAGGCGCTATGGGTCTGCAGTTCCTTTTCATGGACGACAATGCACCATGTCATCGCATAGTAGCTGCCGAACAGCTCTTAGAGAGTGAGGATATTGAACGTATGGATTGGCCGGCACGATTTCCGGATCTCAATCTCATCGAGCATGTATGGTATTTTCTAGGCAGATGCTTGACAGCTCGTACCTTACCACCAGTAACGGTTCTGGAGCTTCGATTGGCGCTGCAAGACGAATGGGCAGCAATGCCTCAACAACTCATTGACACCCTCATTCTCAGCATGGGAAGACGCTGTGAAACCTGCCTAGCAGTCAGGGGAGATCATATTCCCTATTAAAGACCGGATGTTTCTTGCTGGACACCCATCACAGGGATGTTTCGGCCTTCAGTCGCATTGCGCTCCATGCTACTTTTTCAATAAAGCTTCTTTTTATCCCTCTGATTTCTCTTTTAGTAAGTGTTGTTTACATTACTCGTGTCCTTACGTATTGGGGATCTTACGGTATTAAATGTGTTGATTTGGAAAGCTTTTGTACAATTTTATATTGAAAAAACCGTCTCGTCCTTAATTTTTGCGCACCAGTGTACTCGAACAGACTTTTTATATCCGATCATACTTAGCTTTTTCTTCCGGGAAATATTCTTTTGTAATTTCCTTCAACTGAAAAAGATGGTGCATTATACGTGTATAATTTTTAACACTATCGTCTAACTATAATATTATAAATATATATATTATTTAATTTAAAATATGATCATTTTCTAAGATTGCAATCTTTGGTTTCATATGATTTGGTTTTACATTCGTGTGCAAAATGAGGAAAATATGCAAGTTATATTTATTTTTACGAAAATTATTTAACTAAGGTATTAATTATGCCGCCGAAGAATTAGGCAAATATACAAAGTCGAATGCTTGAGTATACAGTTGCGTATCTACAGAGTTGTGATTGTTAAAGGGACACAAACGCTCTGAGTTTTCGCCGATTTGTGTGCTAGTACTCCTTCTCGTTTCTTGTAAGAGTTGGGTAAATTTTATACGGTAGCAGGTAAAGTGAATGGCCACGAACGTATGGATAAAGGAATGAGATGGAGAATTGCCAGTAAATTGGAGGCTAGCCATTCATAAGCGCAGGTGACTGAAGAGCTAAGTTTATAGCCCAGTGTCGTCTACAATCTGTGGATACAGTTTCAGGACACTTAAAATCTGGTGCATAATGATAAGATCTGGTGACGACCAAGATCCACAATGATGAATGACTTATTTGACACTTAAGACATAAGACAGAGACTGCGAAGACATAAGACTGCTGCAGTTTTAGAGCTTTTACGTAAGCTGTATGTTGCCATTGGAGCTTGAGTTTCACGGTCTACATTCGGCCGAAGGATTCATGAGGTAGCACTGTATGCCAGAAAACTCGCTGTTTGCATCCCACTCACTGCAGCACACAAGAGAACGCCTTTAGCATGGTGCAGACAACATGCGACTTAGACCAGACTTCAGTATGAACCTGTGCTTTTTACAAATGAGTCGAGATTCAGCCTAGACACTGATTCACGACTTACCTGTGTGTAGAGAGACACGACACCATCTCTGTCTCATCAGGGAAAAAGATCATTACGGTGGTGAAAGTGCAATGGTTTGAGCAGGCATTATGTTGGACGGTTGCATACCCCTGCATGTGAGTGAGAAAAGATGCCTGTCTGCCATGAAATATAGAGAGGAGATCTTAGAGCCCCATGTTCGGCTTTTCAAGGGTTCTTGTTAATAGATAACAATGCTTCTCTTCATAGGGCTCAGCTTGTCAACGTTGATTTGGGACGCTCTTGGGAGGGCAATTTAATATCGCAATCCCCCTCCAAGAACCATCCCGGCGCTGGCAACTGCCTTACCGCAGGAGTGGGATTAACAGCCACACGGACTCCTCAGTTGCCAGCTGACCAGTATGCTGTCACGCTGCTCGACCTGTATGGCTGTGAGAGCGGACCATACCCCATATTAGAATCATCTTCCGTTCAATATCACGACATGGATTTTGGACATAGCTGCATTATGAGCTTTACTGATAATTATGCATGTATAAAATGAATTTTGAATGGTACATCTCTTTTTCTATTCTAAATGTACATTCATGCCAAATGTCATTAAAATCTGTCCGTTAGGTTTTAAGAAATTCGATATAATTTGCACATTCTTTTAATTTTACACCTGAATATGTAGGTAAGATTATAAAAATATGTAAGTAGAAATTCTAACTTTAATTTGCACTGGTCCCTTTACTTTCCATTTAAATTTCGTTATTTTCTCTTTTTATTCTAAAAGTAGTAACTACTTATAGCAAACATCTCTGAACTGCGTCATTTTAATTTTAATGACCTTGAAGTGTCTATTTTATAGTAATAGACTATAGTATTTCTTAGAGCTTAAGAAACTCTGGTTTTGAACATCAAAGGCGTTCGACTACACAGAAGACTAGAATCATTTGAAACAAAGATCAGTGTCTTAATAATGTTCTCAGAGTATATTTGCTGCTTGGATACTTGGCTTACAGTTTCCACATTTTGGATCGTTTTATGCACGCAGGAATTTTATGAACCGTGGCAGGGCAAGTCAGTCTAATGCTTTAGTCAAATTTTATGCGAAACCATTAACTGAAACCCAAGTATTAATGCCTTTTTCCCATTTGCGCTTTAATTTTCATTCAGAGTAATTAAATGTTATTTATTATACCGGTTTTTTATACCTTTTTCTCATGCTTTAAATGCATTTAGTAATATATTGTTTCTGAATGGAAAAATGAATCTGATGCGGACACCACATGACTTAATTGTACGGAACATTAAATTATACGCATTGTTTGCTGCATTTCATTTAAACTTATTTTATTAACTTATTTCTTCGAATTTCATTAGAGGTGGATTTTTCATTCAATTAATTAAGTTCTTACTTCGCGGCAAGGCAAAACTACATAAAACCTCAAAATATCTTCATTAAAAATGAAAAATATAGAAAAACATAAAGCACCAAATGCAGTAAAACCGATTAAAAAAACAATTTTTACGGTTCAAGTTTCTATGCTAAAACAAGCAATTCGGCCAGCAAGCTAGAAGCAGATTTTTCGGTGCACAAAACTGAAAGTTTACTTTTGTTCCGACTCGGCAAAAAGATGAAGAAAGTGATCTAATTCACTATTTGCTAAGTTTCAAACGTAGACAAATATGGCTGCTAGGGTAAAAATAATTAGGCTTAGCCGCACTTAAGCAACTTTTAAATGGTTGATAATTTTACAACCATTGTATGCAGATTAACTAAAGGCATAAAAACCTTAACCGAAAAACAAGAGCAGCATAATTCAATAATTTTTATAGCAAAAAATGAACAATTTACCAAAAAATAAGAAGAATAATAATAAAAAATAAAAAGGCTAACGGAGCCCAGTAACAGAGTGGCTGTACATTTATATACTACTTTTGGTGCGGCCGATTGCAACCAAAAAGAGAGGTGCAGAACTACATGTCATAGCAGTCCTAGATACAAAATTTCAACGTTCTGAGGCTACTCGTTGAATTGTGCGAGATACGTACATACGTAGATGCGTACGGACGTCACGAAAAATTCTCGTCTGAATCCATTTTGGGAAAAAGAGCCTTTTATTCTGTCCTTAAGTACAAGTGTCACGCAAAAACATGGTTAAATTGCATTCCATAGCGGTCAAAATGGATATTATCGTTGAAATATGATACCCGAAATTTTTCGTAATTACAATATTTTCTTTACTTCGTACACGGAAGTAAAACGTATAAACTATTAGTTTGAAATGAGTATGCAGATATTTTTATTAATTTTATCCATTATTATATTTACTATTATTTTGCTATTACTCGAAGAGTTAGAATTTTGTCTGTCATTAAAAATAGAATTATAAATGTCATTAAAAATTAGTTTTTAGTCCAAAGGGGCTTTGTCCCTGAAGGACTATTGTTTTCGTTTTGTGATTTTGCGTTGAATCACTTAAATGTCCGTTTCACTTTTCAAACTGTTGGTACCAAATGTTAGAGGTCTGCATTATATTTGAAGAAATTAAAGAATAAAAAATCTGCATAAATGTATGAATATTTCTCGCATTGGGATAAAACAACGGTACATAGAGCCATCGAATTTTGAATGACGT
The DNA here is from genome assembly GCF_044657685.1 of Stegodyphus dumicola. Lineage (NCBI taxonomy): Eukaryota > Metazoa > Arthropoda > Arachnida > Araneae > Eresidae > Stegodyphus > Stegodyphus dumicola. The sequence continues at coordinate 100,763,750 of NC_140774.1, read as the reverse complement.
AATCCTGCTACGAATATGAGCATGTGGAAGCCCAAATTTGAAATTTTGAATTTGTTTTATTATCGATTTCATATCTTGTAAAACGTTAACGAATTTTTGATTAACAAACTCAAGGATTTAAATGCGGGCAATGACAACACTCTACGGGAAAAAAAAGAACCTTTTTATCTCCAGCGGGAACGAGCGGAAATTCTAAAGATATGCTCATTTTAAAATTATTTTGCGACGTTGCTATTGAACTGAATTTTATGGTTTAAGTGCAAAGAACATGATATTTAATAAATAAAGATAGCACACAAAACGTTAAAAAATGCGCCTTTGGACGAAATTTAAAATCTGAAATCTGCAGATCCCCCCCCTGTAAGTCAGTTTTTTTTTTTTTTTTTTTTCTTGTTCTTGGTTTATTAATAACCGCTTTTATTTCTCTGTGAACGGTAAAAATTTCTTACATCCAAAGTATATGAAAGAATGCAAGATGTAGGAAGAAAATAGAAAACTTTTAAATTTGATTATTTCTCTACATATTCACTATGATAAATCACAGTGAAGTTTTTAGAATGTTATTCCACATCTCCATGTTACAACAAAGCGTGCATGGGTTTTCCTCGGCGGAGTACCGTGACTATGATTCAGCGTTGAGTGCATCACGCACTCGTTAACGAACCCACCTGCTGCACGTGAAGAATGTGACCCTCGAGTGATCTTCCGAAAGAAACTGAGACGCAAAGATATGCAAGTCGAGCGCTTTTCTATAACTGCATTGAGACAAACGATAATTAGGACTCGTCCGATCATGATGTGACAGTCAAGATCTTTTGAATTTCCTTCATATAAGGAGCTCTGAACATTGTTTATATTTGACAAGTTGTTTCCCGGGTATCTCAGGCAATGAGTATTTTGTGCTGCCAGTATTAACAAGTATATACAATGTTCAAGTAGCATACCCTTTAATCAAGCAACATCTATCAATCGAGTTTATAAAGAGTTGTAGAAAAATTAGGAGACGAAAGTGACTGTAAATATTGTCTGAAATTCAAAGAGCGGTAGTAAAAATCCAAATAAAAAAGACTGCATTTAAATTTTTTATTGTGTTAATGCAGAAGAAGCTTCGGATTTAAGTATTCGCTGTCATGTCAGTTAAACATGTAAAATCTGTGATGTAATTCTTAACAGATGCAACGTTTTCATTGTTTCTTGAAGGTGAAGTCCTTACAGTATTTACTTGTCTTCATTAACCACTATACCTGTGGGTAGGCATGAATTTGTTTGCGGGCTGTAAGCTCTGCCTATTGCTTACGGCTGTGTAAGAAAACTCCAGCAGAATATTACAGTTTTTCACTTTTTTACCTAGGAATACTTCTCTAACATTCGAATCTTCGAATCCCTCCAATCTTTCAAAAGAATATTCTGTACCCTAATAAGAGCTATATTTCGTTATATAAAAATTCGCAGTAATTTTCTGCCACATATTTATTAGTGCTTCAGAATCCATGACAATTCTTGATCTATATTAGTGAACATAGAGAGACTGTAATATGATACCGCTAATTATTCGCTTATTTAACAAACTTACCATCCCTCGTTTAAATAATTTTGACGGTTTAATTTTTTTTAAATCTTGAATAAACACTCGATTTGTTTAATTCAGTGTTTCAAGTGTTTGTAAGTTATTTTTTAAAATTTCCTCAGTAAGAAACATATCTTTTAAATATATTTTCATATCCATCACCTTAGGATCAATAAACAAAACTAAGTTTTTTAAAAATATATGCTTTAGTGTGAAAATCATTTATATTAAAATTAAACAAAGTTTGTCTTATATTTTCCAAAAGGTTATTTAAAATAAACCTACTTTTTTATTTCTGTGAAACCCAAAAATTCATTTTGTTGTTTCACAATAAATTACAGAATAACTCAAAAAAGCAGAGTTATATCGTGCCTTATATATGTAAATTCCATTCGACAAAAGAATGAGGCCGACTAATGTATCGATTCGTTTAATGCATGGATCCTGTTCCTTTTTGTGCTTTAGAGCAGCGGTTCTCAACCTTTTGACTAACGCGTACCATCTAAGCAAAAATTTAAAAACATTAGTACCACAACTACATTTTACAATCACTTTCTCAATAGAAATATAAAAAAAATATATGTATTACGCCATTTGCACAACCTATTGGCTATATTAAAGGTGCATACATAAAATATATTAAATTAAAAATTGGTTACTATATTTTGAGTATCAAAATTTAAATTATAATACTTTAATTCTAAAATTTAGTGTGAAATTTGGGCTTGTTTAAGAGAGATCGATTTCTTTATGTCTGGTCTTATTTCACTTAACTTTAAACGTAAATTAGGATCCAATTTAAATTTTGTTCTGTATTTCTTTTTCAGATAAAATGTAGAAGAAAATACTTATTCACACAAATGAGGTTGTAGAAAAAGGCAATAACAATTTAACAGCTTTATTTGAAACGCCTTTAAATTTTTTTTTTTTTTTTTTTTTTTTTGAGCCAAAAGTTAACAAGTGTGTTATTTTTGAAATCTTCGGTTAGAGTTCGATCACAGGAAATTTTTATTAATTTTTCTTCACGAGATTTTTTAATTAATAGTTAAATGTACTTTCTTTGCATACCACCTATTTTTCTCTTGCTTACCACCGGTTGAGAATCGCTGCTTTAGAGCATATTCTAGAGTATCGGGGTGCTGGTGGGCATATTTATTCTTTCAAGATACTTGCATTTATAGGTTGACAAGCATTAGCATACGTAATGTTAAAAAAACTTCCAAATTATAATTTTAAGATGTAAAAATTATTTATTGTATACCTATAAATAAATAAATATGTATTACATAAATGTGTATGTAAAATGAATATTAATATATGATGTATGTAAAATAAATAATAACTAAATAGAACAGACAAAAGTCTGATGATATCTGTGCTTTTAAAGCAAAAATCAAAGTATTAATTTTTAAGTCCGCATCTGTACTTTGATTTTGTAATATTTGTTGTCTGCACAATAGTATTTGACATTTCTGGATTTTTACAAGCAGTCGGGTCAAAATGACTAACTGGGACAATCCTGCTGAAACCAGGACGTGTGGTAAGCCTATTTAAATTATAAACATATATTTATAAGTAAATAATTTTTTAAATAAATACCCTTATTAAACCCTTCTGATTTAGAAAACATAATATTTTATTGAAAGCTTAAATAAAACCGTTGGCACAGATAAAACCGTTGTCGGGGGCAACGGTGTTCGCGGGTATAGAGCTGGCGGCCCCAGGATTAATCCACCAAATAATATGTCTGCTTCAGAAATAATCATAAATGAAACCAATTGTAAAGTGCCCACGCAAACTGAACTCGGATACAAGAAAACAAACCTCAAATCATGCGCTTCCTTCATTGGCAAATTCTACATAAAGCAAAGCGCAATAAACGCAATAAAATTTATTTTCAAAAACCTTTGTTTAGTCTCGGATGCTATTCCAATAGTCCTATATCCGTTAGGCTGCAAAATTCCTTCAGCAATTACATTGCCGTCCACACTGAGTTTGTGGACTTTCGAAAATATTTGCTATCGTAAAGTAACAGAGGTATAGCTATAGTTTCTAGCGCCCGGAGACAACTGAAGATTTTGCGCCCCTGTGTGCCAAGAATGGAAAACATTGCATTCTAAAATTTTGTGACATCAGTTTGGCTCCCCCCACAGCTGACTGTATCATGGCCTTGAAGCGAAATCAGTTTCGGAAGGTCACGTGATCGAAATAGTCGATCTCTTTCTCTTTACCATAATCCCGGAGTTAAAGTTTACCGAAATAATAGTTTGTCTTAAAATAAATATAAATTAATAAACGTGAGTAGGTCGTATGATTTACATTAAATTTTTCATACTGCAATATTTTTAAAGGCGGTAAAAATGTATATCTTCAATAATTTTTAAAACAATTTGTACTTCGTTTATGTAACTAAAAATATCATTGAGAATCACCACATGCGAACTTCATTTATGTAATTTTGATAAAAATGAAATCCATTTACGTACTCTGAATCAAATTTATTGTCAAAATAATATAAAATCCATAAAAGGGGGGAATTCAATAGATTTATGAATGTAAATGTTAGATTTTCATACTAGTAAAATAAATATTAAGGGAAGAATTATTTTGTAAAACTCCATGCCGCTACCATCGCATCAGCTATATAAATTTTTAGAAGACAAATACCCATAGTCATCTCTCTTCACTCCATTCACTAATAAAATCTGCATATCTCAATTTTATCAAAACAGGGAAATGAATTAAAATTCCTTAAATGCTAGAAAATTTGAATATAAAGATGAACTTACATGCTTGTTGTACTATAAATAAATCTTTCAAGATAATATCAAAGAACTAAATGCTAATTGCATTCATAAAAAAGGACAGCCATCTATTTGTACTAGTTCCAATTTAAATCAAATTCCAATCAAAATCACTTTTTCCAAACCATCCAAGAGTTAAGTGATTAGGCTTGGTTTTTTTTAAAGTGATTTCTCCAAATTACAGGTCTATTCCACTATTAAAAATAAATTCATAAAACTTGAAGCTGCACCATATACATACATGCTACATATTATACATAATCTATGCAGAAACAAAGCATAAATCAAAATAAACAATTGAGTTATTAACTGAAATTAATTAAATTTGTTAACATTTTTATATGAACATTTTATATTGATTTTGTCATTTTTATATTTTGCATAATTATTTAACATTATTTTACAAGTTATCAAACATATTTTCTAACCGAGTTTGTAAAGTTATTCCACAAGTGCAAGAATCTGTTAAATTAAAGTAACTGTATGGGGTACTAACCGTATCCAAGATAACTTATATAAAATATCCATTTGCTTTCCTGGCATAAGAAATGTATTTTCCATGTTTTTAAGAATTTCACCAAACAAGAAATATACAATTGAAGATTTTAATAGAGTAACTTCAGATGGAAAATTTTTAATTTCCCCCTTATCTAATTCTTTAAGAAAACCAAAAATATCATCTGCTGTATCTACTGAATGAATGCTTTGCAACCAGTCCTGTCAAATATTGCATTTTATCACCCTTAATTTTTTCATGGCATCATAACCTGAAACATAAACTAGCACTGCTAAAATATCAGAAGAAACATTTTCTATAAAAAAATCATTAATTAGTAAATTTGAATAATCAATTAATATTCGCAAAAGTAAAGATAGAATCCTTATCATAATCTGGTAAAAGGGACATTCATATTTGGTTGAAATTATAATATTGTTTTTAAAACGAAGCTTCTTCTTATTTTCTAATAATTGTAGGTCATTTATTTAATAATCTGAACCTGACATTTGCCGATACATTTCAAAACATGATTCAGGAGCATTGAAATTTTTCTAACAATATGTATTCAGCTTCATACTTTTGAAACAAACATGGAATCAATTGAATGCATCTGTAATTGTTATTAATGACTGAAAAGTTTGTGGTGATAAAGTTTCTTTTATTGGGATAGAATGTCAAATATGCTATTAGAAAGAAATAATCAAAACAAGGAATTCCTAATTTACTATTCCGAACAAATATTCAAAACAACACTACGCGAAACGTCCAAACTAATGTATTCGATGTTATGTTAAAACGAAATACTGGAATAGGATTGAGAACAGCTACAAATTTGCCCAAATAAATCTAAAAATTAAAAAAGTATAAAACGAGGTATAGATAAAAATATTATTTACCTTAGCATAAGTGATTTAAAATCACTTAATAGCAAAATATACATCCAAAAAATTCACGACCACGAGTTCACAACCACACACTACCACAAAAATACATCGACCATCTTGATCACGTGACTTTTGCGCTTCAAGGCCATTATAGAGTTGGCTGTGGGCTCCCCCTGGATGCTGCGCCCGCGGGCAGATAGATGATCCCCTTGCTCCACCCTAGGTACGCCACTGAAAAGTAAAAATAGTGTAAACTAATGGGAAACAGTAGAGAATTGCGAATATCGGGAATGATATTTTCTTTGCAAGTTTAATATTTGAAACTCATTACAGCAATTGTAAATTAACTTTAGTATGCTACATCCATTATAAATTTTCATTTTAGAAAATAATATATGAATTATTTCGAAATCTTATATCTTTTGAGAATAAATTTATGTTATTAACTCTTCTGTTAATTCAGCTGGGTTGTTTATATCACAAAATTCGTTTAATATTTTATGGTGTATTCTGAAGTTGAAAATAAGAATTTCTTTTTTAATCAAATTTCTTTCTTAATTAAAATGAATTTCTAAATTTCCGTGTCTAATTTGGCATCCTTTCTAATTGTTCACCTGAGGCAACGGGTGAAGAAGCGTCACCCTTGCCACAACTCTGCTCTCTATACTTCTTCAACAAATCTGCTCTATTTTGATATTAAAGGATTTGGGGGGGGGGAAATGTAAGGAATCTGTCTTCATTTTTTTTTAAAACCGAATGTTGTTGGGAAAACGCGAACGTCTATATTTAAAAAATTTAATTACATACTTCATTTGCAACATTTTATTTGTATCTTCTTGACAAATACAGTTATATTTTTAGAAACTGTATTCTAAAATTTGCTTTGCAATGAAATTTTGAACGCAGAAAATTTGAACGCAGAAATGAAATTTTGAGAAATGCCTTCAAAATTTCACTTTCAAAATTGGGAGGTGGCTTTCCAACTAATTAAGTATCTTTACCAACCACTCACCCTTAAATGTGATGGCTAGTCATCTTCCTTAGCTTAAACTGACTTACAGGCGCGCGGAAATATGAAATACTAAGTTAACTTTTATTTTCTTATTACTGGTGAGTTAAAATAAGACAAACGCACAATTTAAGGCTGCTTACTGCGTCTCATGTACTGGCTGGAACATAAGCAGTTTGACTGGCTTCAGCACCAGTGCCCGTACTCAAAGCTAGGCGTTCGCTAAACAAGCAGATGGCTGGAGCAACAACCAAGGTCTATACTGAAAGTTATCAATCAAATTTATATGCCCTTCATGCAACTAATTACTACTATGATGGCCAGGTTCCCAAGTGATGACTCCTCCATATTAGGCAGGCGGCGGAAATTAGTAGTGTAATCACTTCAGAAGGAGGATAGAAAAAATTTCGCTTTGCTTCGAACCTAAATTTCAATCCCAAAACGCAGACTTTCTCAAAACAAACTCTCACAAACTCCAATGCTGAAACGACCCACTGGGCAATCGTCAAACCTCAGATGTCGGAGACCACGGTGGATTAACCGTGTCCCCTTTCATAGCCGTCATGCTAAACCTACTGGGATGGTCGAAGCTGCTGCCATCCGAGACACCATAGACTGCCCTGTCTGCAACAGGAACAAGGTTCATTATTGTTGCGCCTTCATAGCCGCTACTGTCATAGTAAATTACTAAGCCAGTGTACGCAACCCCAGGGGTTAATAATGTAAGTTTTGTTGGTTACGAGTCTTATGACAACCTTTCTCAGTGAACTAGCTGTTCTGTCGCTGGCGAAAAGAAAGAAGGTTACGATCTTCCTTGCAATTGAAACTGTACCGCCTTGGCATAAAATCTGCATAAACTCTGGAGCGAACGAGTACGTGACGAAAGACTGAAATTAACTTTTTGTTAAACTCAGTTGTCGGAAACGGAAAATATTTTATATTAAAAAGTTTTTACATTATTATTGTTGAAGCTTAGAGAGATTTCTGAATTCGGATTTGAAAAATTTAGGATTCATTTCATGTCCAGATGTAATCGAGGGAGCTATAGAGGAACCATCGCCAATTGCATTACTGACTGAGATTACTATAAAATTTCTCACGCCGACCACCTCCCGCAAACGACCATCTCTGAAATCAACTTTGTTTTTTTCTAGCAGCAGATGTGTGGTACAATAGTTGTACTGTATAAATGGTTCAATTCGTTAAGCTATTATTGTCAAATGATATTGGCATTATTGCATCCGATCTTTTCATATGTATGCTATTTTATCTTTATAAAAATTGCTTAAATATGTTATTTTCTTAGCATTTTCATTTTTTTCCAAAAAAAAAAAAAATTACCAAGGCTTCTTCTTATCAAATAAGTCGCAACACGAACGCCAGATATTCTCATTATCTGTCTGCACGAACGTTCATTTTTTGACAAATGGCCTCGGAGTTGTTTGAGAGGATTAAGTGCTTAACTGCCGTTACGTTTATTTATTTCTTCTAAAGAAAATGTAAGGTTTTCGTCAGAAATCTAGTACTTTTATCGACATAAATTAGCATTCGACTCACCCGAAGTGTAATCTATAAGAATATCAAATTTACTAAATTTTGTTAAATCCCCTTAAGATGACGCCTCATAGATCCAAACATTCTGATCTTCTGCAAAGATGTTCGTCTTTAAAAATGTAAACTGTCTGTGATGTTCAATAACAATGTTTGATTAACTAAATTTTACCTAAGATCACGGCTCAAGGTTTGATATGACTTTGGTCTTCTGTGACGAGTGATTATTTTAGAGAAAATAGCTATTGTTGATGTTAGTAATGCTATGATTTGATTTTAGTGAGATAGATTTAGGAAATAAATATAATTTTTCAGGGATGATTGATTATCTACGAGCAGTGGCTGCCATGAGAGATTTCATTGTATATTCCCAGAAATACAGGTTCGTTTCAGAGGCGGTTACCATGAAAGGTTTAATTATATCTGTTCTAGTGTTAAGAGAACCTCACGTATCTTCACAACCTTAACAGGTTTAAATGTCTTAATTAATATAATTTAACATAAATGCCTTTCTTATAATTGTTTTCTGGAACATAAGCAGTTTGACTGGCTTCAGCACCAGTGCCAGTGACTGGCTTCACCACCATTATAGATAGGATTAAAAGGTACATATTTTGGTATGGTAAATTCAGTTTTCTTGGATCTTCTGTTATCCTTGGTCATCGATATTTGACTGAAATATGCTTCTGAATGCTTTTAAAAAGATTTATCCCCTGTTTGGTACAATTCCTGTTTAAAACAACGAATTAAAAATAGGAAAAAAATCAAAATATAGACAGACTCTTACTGTCACTACCTTCCTAAGACGAATACCTCTGAAAGTGATCAAGTTTTCTAAATGTATAAAAATTCTAATTAATGAAATTTTGTTCGAGGTATAAATAATTAAAAGGTTAGCAAACTTAAAAATTCACTCGGCATTTTATTAAGACTTGACGATTCTTTTGCAAATTTAATACATTTTACCGAAACAAATAAGAATTGCAAGTATCTTTAATGTCTACTAAGAAATGTTAGAAAGCTAAATGATTCTGTATTAATTTCCATATCAGAAACTTAACTGACAGGAAATGTAAAACATTTAACATTTTATGATTTTGTTACTTTAATTTAGAATCAATTCGGCTTCTCCATTTTCGATGTCCTAAATGATCAGTTCAGTTTATAACTTATATAGTTAAACATATTAGTTGTTCAAAATGAAATATGTCTTCATTTAGTTATCGCTAATCAAAAGAATTAACCTGGCGCCCTAAGCGAGTGCCTATGTCACCTATGCCTTGTTTAGAGCAATGAACAAAAGTATATCTCTAAATTAAAAAAAAACATGTCGAAACAGTTGATTATGCGCCGAGTACGTGAGGTCTGGACATATTTTGCCACATTCTTAAAAAGTATGATTAAATAAGTTTGTCCTTTATTGATTGATGGTTTAAAAGTAACGTAAAGGTAGCTTTATTCTTTCGTCACTATGTCAGCCTAAATACGGGAAGTCATAAATAATTATTTTACTAACAGCCATTAACCTAGTAATTGTTGCAATGAATTTACGTAACCGGTAACGGTATACAGAAAATTACAAAAACGTGACTTCTCACAGCCCCTTTCCCTCTCCATGAAAGAATTACTCAGTGATTTAGTTGTTCTTTCAAAAACCGATACTTTATGAAATCTATCACGTTTGCAACTAGTTGGCAGTCTTTTGTCTTTACGCAGTGTTAACAAAGCACGCCTTGTGAAGTTTTACGTCGGAATAAAGGTTGTAGTGTAAAAAAATTGTGAACTGTGATTCGAAAGCCCTTGAAAGGACTTGAAGCTACCTTGGAATGCGGCAAAGCACATTCACAGAGGGCTCTCTGCGTAAGGTAAAGGATGCCTGCTTGGAGAACTTTCGAACGGAAATTGCAGCCACTCCGTCCACCTGACACCGGACCCAAGTCGACCTCCCTCTACTCAGTGGTCTTAACCATTCGGCCACTGATATATATATAGCTTTGTAAAATTTCATGCTATTAATAACGGCTTCAAAGCAAAGCTTGCTGAATTTATTTACTTAGCTTGATGCAGTTTATAAAGTACTGCTTTCGAAAGAACGGCTGTTAAATTCTTAATTAATTGTTCAACTTTGTATGATAATAAAAGACTTTTATATTGCTTATACTCAAAGTTAAACTGAACCTCTTAATTGTGCGTGCTAACTAATATTCAGAAAATCATAAAACACGAATAATCGAAACGGATGTTCGTATAATGTTACAATTACTGTAAGTTTAAAAATGACTTAGTTTCAAAAGAATTGTACATGGTCTTCTGTTTAAATTCGAGCTTCATTAAGGTAGTAATAAAATTTGTATAAGTATCCTTTACTTTTTGGAAAAGCTTTCGGTATTTTGCGTTATGCTGACATTCTTTATGGCAGTGTGGCTAAACAGTATAAACAGAGTTATGATGTTATTGAATGTTAACTGTTTACTCACTCATGTGATCGAACAGTTGTCTTCATATTTCAGTACCCCACTGTAACCACGCTTGCGATTTTGCCTTCATCTCCTTTTCCGCATGTTTTAGCTTGCCCTTTTTGGCCACTACGTGAAGAATATCTTAGGCCACACAACCGGGATAGTGGTTAGCGAAGCTGACTGCCCTACCGAAGAGACCGGGTACGAATCTCGGAGAAGGCATGGATGTTTGTAAATGCTTAGTGTCTGTGCGGCATTAGGGCACCCTAAATATTCGGGGAGTCGGAAGTCCTCTCGAGAGGTCGGAGGTAGAGGAAGAGGAGTGGTATACCCTCGGACTCGTTAACCTGGGGTGGTGTCCATCTAAATTGGGGGGGGGGGGACCAAGCAAAGTCGTATTGTCACCTGTATGGTGCTCAAGGCTCTTGCCAACAACGGGACTTCGTTGTTTTTACTTGCAGTATGCAAGAATACTGCGAGAGTGGATTGCTGACTCTATAGCTTATGTCAGCCTCACGGCATTAATGTCACAGAATCCATCTAGCAGAAGCCATCTTACTATCTTCTCCACCATCCGTTGGGTGAATCGGCATGTCAGACGGCGTTTATTTGTCAGATTCAAGTTACAGAGTCACAGAGTGGTATATATTGTACATGATTTTTCTTACATATGTAGACAGTTCTTACAATATTTTTTCTTTCATAGTCATAGTTTCTTCCAAAGTTTTACAGTGTAAAGTTATAAGGTATTTCTCCCACTTTCTAGCGAGCCTTCGTGGTGTAGTGGCTCTGCACACTGAGCCGGTATTTCAAAGGTCCGTGGTTCGATTCCCGGCGAAGGCGGTTGCATATTTTTCATCTTTTTTGCTTCTAAAAAAAACTAATGACTCTACAAGTGGCGCCTGAACTAAAAGGGTTGTGGATGATGATTCTCCGCACCCAGGATTTGGCGACTAGGTCCTCTAAAACCCTAGTCGCCCTTTAAAAAGGGGAGTATATAAGGTATTTCTCCCACTTCCTAGCGAGCCTTCGTGGTGTAGTGGCTCTGCACACTGAGCCGGTATTTCAGAGGTCCGTGGTTCGATTCCCGGCGAAGGCGGTTGCATGTTTTTCATCTTTTCTGCTTCCAATTAACCTAATGACTCTACAAGGTCTTGTTTAATCTTACGTAGTAAATAAATTTTCACAGTACAACATGAAATATAATGCGTACAAAAGTTCTTTATGTTCTGTCTTGTTCATATTATCAATGTCTTATTACCATTCCTTATTGTGTTCATCCATTTTAGAAGTTTTGACATAGTCCAATGATATGTGTGTTAGGTCAGCTTTTATATTGTTTATGTTTGATATTGTTGTGCCTCGAATTCTGTAGTCAAATATAATACTGCTCATTAGATATGTTATTCTGTCTGTTCAACAATGGAGTAGCGAGCGCATATCTGACGCCCGGGGCAAAATACCTTTTTGGCGCCCCCTGAAAAAACACAGTGATATGATGAAAATCTTGTTTGGAGACCATTTGGCGCCCGTCTGCGAGCGGCGACCGAGGCATAATACACTCCCTTGCCCCCCCCCTCGCTACGTCACTGCTGTTCAATTTCATAAATAAAAAGCTAGTACAGACTATTTGTTACGTTTAAACACATTAGCAAACCTTCCTACAAATAATCCCATTACTAGAACTGTAAATATAGGACATAGCAAAGTTACTTTTTTACATTGCAAGTGCATAAATTTCAATACTCAAATCTAATTTGAGGCTACATTTTCCTAACATTTATATAGCATTTCCTGTTGCACAATTTTATTACAAACTAGTAAACTAGTTTGTTCACTAGTTAAATAACTAGTGAACAAATTTGCACTTTCATTTGCCTGAGGCAGTTCTATACTAATTTCTGAATACATTCACAATGAAGGGTTTATACGTATAATTACAGAGAATGTGCTCTACTAATTTAGAGTTATAAGCAGTATCATTATATCATGAACATGCTCATTGATTATATCAAGATGCTCAGGTATCTTGTAAACCGACCTAATTTGTACCTGAGTTCAAGTGCTTATGCTAAACAAACTTTTGCATATTTATAAGACACATTTACTTAAGCAATTATACTATACATTTTTACAATGCGTGTAAAATTATAGTTATTATTTGTTATAATAATTTCTTTTCTAAAATGATTTGTAAATTTTAAGATAATAAATGGTATAAAATGTGTACATACCTCTAAAAGTATATAGTAGTGATGAAACATGTTTTAAAGAAATCGAGATTATGTGATTTTATTGAATTATTATTATTTTTTCATCCACTTAGCCATGTACCTGTTAAGTGAAGTTCGGATACTCGAGGTTTTACTTCATTACCGTGAATAGCAGAACAGAGACTAATAACTGTAATAAATGCTCCGTTCTGTACTCATAAGAGAGCTATCTAAAAAAAAAAAGATCGATGATGACAGAATTAAAGCCAATGGTTTACTTTGTCCATTTCAAAATATGATTTTTTTTAAATGTATGTAAAGCTTGTAACTGAATTGGAATGTGTCGCTGTTGAATTGCAACGAACTGTTTCGGAAGCCAATCGTTTCGTAGATAAAATATCGGAGCGTTTATCCTGCTAGATAGGACGTTATTAATCATTACAACAGCAACATTTATCTTCTGCACTTGTGCTCCCTAAATTCGTGAATTTCATGAAAGATGAATAAGTCCATTCCGCCTTTACAGCGTCGTTAAAGCTTTGATGAAGCTAATAACCGTAACCTCAACCTTTGAGTGGCTGTAAACGTAGGTATTGTCTTTTAACGAAGAGCCTTTAATCTCGATCCGCTGTCATTCAAGGTCATTGCGGCAGGTGTTTTTTTACCTTAACTGTCTGTTGGGAAGATTGCCGCAGCGATGTGCGTTTTTCTTTTGCTTGACATGATATTCTAAGATTGACACAACGCGGTTAAAAGCATGGATCCTACATCCGTCTCAAACCTCCGTAAAACTGTATTTCATCCGTATCATTTATATTATGATATAATAAAATAAGCACATAATTTTAATAACTCGTGCTATATTATCTCAGTTAAATACTCTAGGGCAGCGGTTCTTAATCTTTTGACTAATGCGAACAAAAACTGAAAAACTTTAGTACCGTCATTACATTTTACAATGAAATTTTCAATTTTTTAATAAAAATATTAAAAAAAGGTATATTTTGCCATTTGCACAACCTACTGGCTATCTTTATTAAATATGCACAGATCAAAAATATTAGATTAAAAATTGGTTCCCATTTTAATTATCAAAAATTTTAAGTTCTGATACTTTAATTCTAAAATTTAGTGTGAAATTTGGGCATGTTTAAGCGATTAGGATTCACTTTAAATTTTGTTCTGTAATTTTTTTTCAAATATAACATGGAAAAAAATCCTTGTTCAGACAGCTGTGCAAAAAGGGAATAAAAATTTAGTAGCTTTATTTGAAATGCCTATATTTATTTTTCTCTTCTCTTCTCAGTTCAGCCAAAAACTGACAAACGTGTTATTTTTCAAATCTTCAGTTAGAGTTCAATCACACAAAATTTCTATCAAGTGTTCTTTTTCTTCACGAGATTTTTTAATTTAATAGTTAAAAATACGTCGTTTCTTTGCGTACCACCGGTTGAGAATCCCTGCTCTAGGGTTTTCAGAAGTTCCGGTTTCTAAACCTTGCTAACGTTTTATAAGGTTAAATAAAATTAATTTATAGTTATACGAAATTACGATAGTTTAAAAATAATCAAAACTTTTCCTAGCCCTAAAAGGACTTTAGTCCCGAATGGGATATTAGTCTCGAACCGGCATCTTCTGCGTTGAATCACTATAAACGGCGTATCACTTTTCAGATTGTCGCCACCAAATATTATCGCCCTGTATTATGTTTAAATAAATTAATTGAAGAAGAATTTGCGTAGCATGCTCCTCCACCCGAACATGGTCACTTGGAAATCCGAATTTTGAATTTCGAATTTTCTTATTATCTATTTAAACTGTCTTATTATATTTTTTAAAACTGGGAAAAAAAAATTAAAAAAAAATTCTCAACGATTTTAAAGCGAGCAGTGAGTGACAACACTGTACCTTGGTGGGGGGAGGACATTTTTATATACAGCGCGCGAGACTGTCTATCGGAAATTCTTAAGATATGCTGTTTTTGTATATTTTGATGTTGGTGTTGAATCGAATTTTATGCGGCGTAAGCGCCAAGAACGTGATATTTAATAAATAAATACACAAAACGATAATCATAAAAGGGCAAGAGAAGTTTTTTATAGCCATTTTATGAAAAGAATACTGAACATAGACTAGAGGGGGGGGGGGAGAAATGTGTGCCAGCACTTAACGCTGCATCCGGAATTCTAAACGTGTACTGCTTTTAAAATTTTTGTAATTTTTCTGTTGAACTGTATATGGCGAAAGTGAGAAAAAATGATGCTTTACAATAAATTAATATAATCAAAATAATCAATAAAGGTAAAAAAAGTAAAAAAAAGTTACTAACTCTGGTAGACTGCGGGCTCAAGCGAGAACGTAAAAACCTTTAAAGACCCTTTTTGGGTGACTGTTAAGATCTAAAAACCCTTCAGTGTTTTTTCTAATAATAAGACCATAATTTTATGCAACATGTTCTCTTTTTATCCCAATTAAATACTTCTAAGGATTTCTGAGGTTTGGATTTGTAAACATTACCAACAATTTATAAAATAAATAAATGTGATTTATATTTATAGAAAATTATGTTATTTTTTAAATAATCTAAAAAAACCTTTTTGTTTAACGAATCAGCCTTTCGCATTTAATGCATCGAAAAAAATGATTTGATTTGTTTCAGTTTAGTGAATTAATTTTAATTATGCTTGACGTTCTTCGTATTTAAAGAACAAACGCAGATGTGAAACGAATAAAAATTAGTACTTCCATATTTTACCGTCGACAATTTTTCGCAAACAAAAATTGTCGCCAAGGGGTGCGATTTAGCGCCAATAAGGGATGAGCATGACATCACAATATATACTTATAAGACCTTCCCTTCGATTTTATATAACCATGATTATCAGTAATCCGATTTAGTTTTATAAAGAAAGATATAAATTCAACTGAGTTTATTTTACAGTTTTTCTCTTGCATTTTGGAAAAAAAAAAAGATTAAAATTTGGGATTGGCTTTGTACTGAATATCAAGCAGTAGAATATCTTCAAAGTTACGATATTGATTATACTAATGCGCACATTCGGAAATGGAATTAATATTGTGATTCCCCCCCCCCCCACCAAATGGCTTAGTTAAAGTCAACGCATTTTGTAAGTAGAATATAGGGAAACAGCTCAGAAGGTGGTTTAAATTAGACCTTTTATTTACTCATCGGCCTAATGGTTACAAAAATTAAGTAATAAAATAAAATTATGCAGCTTACGAGAAACTCACAATTGTGTTCAGGCCTTCAAACTTTCTTGAAACAGTTGCATGCAGAAGTAAGAGCGTGTCGGTCAGCGGTAACTGTTAAAAGCTCTCCCTCGAACTAAACTTCTTCTTCTTGAAGCTTGGCTCACCAGCGGCCGAGCGGTAAAGACGCTGAACACTGGTAATTTGGTCTGAGGTTCGAATCCCGCGAACGGGCAGGCTGCATGGGCGTTTTCGTGGTTTTCCCCATGTGTAACGTGTATACGAGCCAGTTTCCCTTAAAAAGTCCTCCACGAAAGGCATCCCTCCCTTTAGGCAGATAGCCCTCGTGTGCTTTGCCATAACTGAATAATCCAATCCAATCCAATCCTTCTTGAAGCTTGGATTCCCTTTGGCGCCTTATGCTCCAACTCAAAATAATGTTATTTACAAGTTAAGCCACAAGGACGCATTCCCTCCAATTCAAGGGGGAACGTCAGTCCGAAAATCAAACCCGTACACTATAAGTGCTTAAGAATTCTTTAAGATGTATTTGATGACAAATTTGCCTAAAAAATAATATCTCCAAGGTTTCTTATTACAATGATTTAGAAGATCAGCTAAGAGGTCAATATTGCTGATTTTCATTTTCTTGAGCATAATGTTTCTGGCGCTATCGTACTTTGTGCAGTGAATAACTGCATGTTCAGTACTGTCAATCGTATAACATGAGTCACAAAATGGCGAATTCGTTCTACGATACCTGTACAGCAGTTGAGTCGTGTCCAACATTTGCAATCTTATTTTACTGATAACAACTTTCATTTTCCTATCGATGTTTAAACCCTTACTCCACTCACAGTGAACATTACAGTAGCTGAATCTGCGGCCGGTGTGAGAAGTCCGCCAGCTATCGACTTGCTCTTTCTTATTAGTATTCTCGATGAACCTACACGCATCCTCTGCTGAAATTTTCCCCCAAGTTATTCATATTTCTTCTTTTCGCAACTTTATCCGCTCTTTCATTGAACCCTATACCCTTATGACCAGGAACCCAGATGACTGTGAGGTGATGGAAAGACTTAATCCGCTCGAAGAGCTTAAGAATGAGAGAGTTGGATCTTTTATGAACACAGCTCAACGCGCTGACAAGGATAGCAATCTTATCGTGAGGATTCAGTATCTCAAGAAGCTTACAAATGGCCCATTTTTCTTACATATGTAGACAGTTCTTACAATATTTTTTCTTTCATAGTCATAGTTTCTTCCAAAGTTTTACAGTGTAAAGTTATAAGGTATTTCTCCCACTTTCTAGCGAGCCTTCGTGGTGTAGTGGCTCTGCACACTGAGCCGGTATTTCAAAGGTCCGTGGTTCGATTCCCGGCGAAGGCGGTTGCATATTTTTCATCTTTTTTGCTTCTAAAAAAAACTAATGACTCTACAAGTGGCGCCTGAACTAAAAGGGTTGTGGATGATGATTCTCCGCACCCAGGATTTGGCGACTAGGTCCTCTAAAACCCTAGTCGCCCTTTAAAAAGGGGAGTATATAAGGTATTTCTCCCACTTCCTAGCGAGCCTTCGTGGTGTAGTAGCTCTGCACACTGAGCCGGTATTTCAGAGGTCCGTGGTTCGATTCCCGGCGAAGGCGGTTGCATGTTTTTCATCTTTTCTGCTTCCAATTAACCTAATGACTCTACAAGGTCTTGTTTAATCTTACGTAGTAAATAAATTTTCACAGTACAACATGAAATATAATGCGTACAAAAGTTCTTTATGTTCTGTCTTGTTCATATTATCAATGTCTTATTACCATTCCTTATTGTATTCATCCATTTTAGAAGTTTTGACATAGTCCAATGATATGTGTGTTAGGTCAGCTTTTATATTGTTTATGTTTGATATTGTTGTGCCTCGAATTCTGTAGTCAAATATAATACTGCTCATTAGATATGTTATTCTGTCTGTTCAACAATGGAGTAGCGAGCGCATATCTGACGCCCGGGGCAAAATACCTTTTTGGCGCCCCCTGAAAAAACACAGTGATATGATGAAAATCTTGTTTGGAGACCATTTGGCGCCCGTCTGCGAGCGGCGACCGAGGCATAATACACTCCCTTGCCCCCCCCTCGCTACGTCACTGCTGTTCAATTTCATAAATAAAAAGCTAGTACAGACTATTTGTTACGTTTAAACACATTAGCAAACCTTCCTACAAATAATCCCATTACTAGAACTGTAAATATAGGACATAGCAAAGTTACTTTTTTACATTGCAAGTGCATAAATTTCAATACTCAAATCTAATTTGAGGCTACATTTTCCTAACATTTATATAGCATTTCCTGTTGCACAATTTTATTACAAACTAGTAAACTAGTTTGTTCACTAGTTAAATAACTAGTGAACAAATTTGCACTTTCATTTGCCTGAGGCAGTTCTATACTAATTTCTGAATACATTCACAATGAAGGGTTTATACGTATAATTACAGAGAATGTGCTCTACTAATTTAGAGTTATAAGCAGTATCATTATATCATGAACATGCTCATTGATTATATCAAGATGCTCAGGTATCTTGTAAACCGACCTAATTTGTACCTGAGTTCAAGTGCTTATGCTAAACAAACTTTTGCATATTTATAAGACACATTTACTTAAGCAATTATACTATACATTTTTACAATGCGTGTAAAATTATAGTTATTATTTGTTATAATAATTTCTTTTCTAAAATGATTTGTAAATTTTAAGATAATAAATGGTATAAAATGTGTACATACCTCTAAAAGTATATAGTAGTGATGAAACATGTTTTAAAGAAATCGAGATTATGTGATTTTATTGAATTATTATTATTTTTTCATCCACTTAGCCATGTACCTGTTAAGTGAAGTTCGGATACTCGAGGTTTTACTTCATTACCGTGAATAGCAGAACAGAGACTAATAACTGTAATAAATGCTCCGTTCTGTACTCATAAGAGAGCTATCTAAAAAAAAAAAGATCGATGATGACAGAATTAAAGCCAATGGTTTACTTTGTCCATTTCAAAATATGATTTTTTTTAAATGTATGTAAAGCTTGTAACTGAATTGGAATGTGTCGCTGTTGAATTGCAACGAACTGTTTCGGAAGCCAATCGTTTCGTAGATAAAATATCGGAGCGTTTATCCTGCTAGATAGGACGTTATTAATCATTACAACAGCAACATTTATCTTCTGCACTTGTGCTCCCTAAATTCGTGAATTTCATGAAAGATGAATAAGTCCATTCCGCCTTTACAGCGTCGTTAAAGCTTTGATGAAGCTAATAACCGTAACCTCAACCTTTGAGTGGCTGTAAACGTAGGTATTGTCTTTTAACGAAGAGCCTTTAATCTCGATCCGCTGTCATTCAAGGTCATTGCGGCAGGTGTTTTTTTACCTTAACTGTCTGTTGGGAAGATTGCCGCAGCGATGTGCGTTTTTCTTTTGCTTGACATGATATTCTAAGATTGACACAACGCGGTTAAAAGCATGGATCCTACATCCGTCTCAAACCTCCGTAAAACTGTATTTCATCCGTATCATTTATATTATGATATAATAAAATAAGCACATAATTTTAATAACTCGTGCTATATTATCTCAGTTAAATACTCTAGGGCAGCGGTTCTTAATCTTTTGACTAATGCGAACAAAAACTGAAAAACTTTAGTACCGTCATTACATTTTACAATGAAATTTTCAATTTTTTAATAAAAATATTAAAAAAAGGTATATTTTGCCATTTGCACAACCTACTGGCTATCTTTATTAAATATGCACAGATCAAAAATATTAGATTAAAAATTGGTTCCCATTTTAATTATCAAAAATTTTAAGTTCTGATACTTTAATTCTAAAATTTAGTGTGAAATTTGGGCATGTTTAAGCGATTAGGATTCACTTTAAATTTTGTTCTGTAATTTTTTTTCAAATATAACATGGAAAAAAATCCTTGTTCAGACAGCTGTGCAAAAAGGGAATAAAAATTTAGTAGCTTTATTTGAAATGCCTATATTTATTTTTCTCTTCTCTTCTCAGTTCAGCCAAAAACTGACAAACGTGTTATTTTTCAAATCTTCAGTTAGAGTTCAATCACACAAAATTTCTATCAAGTGTTCTTTTTCTTCACGAGATTTTTTAATTTAATAGTTAAAAATACGTCGTTTCTTTGCGTACCACCGGTTGAGAATCCCTGCTCTAGGGTTTTCAGAAGTTCCGGTTTCTAAACCTTGCTAACGTTTTATAAGGTTAAATAAAATTAATTTATAGTTATACGAAATTACGATAGTTTAAAAATAATCAAAACGTTTCCTAGCCCTAAAAGGACTTTAGTCCCGAATGGGATATTAGTCTCGAACCGGCATCTTCTGCGTTGAATCACTATAAACGGCGTATCACTTTTCAGATTGTCGCCACCAAATATTATCGCCCTGTATTATGTTTAAATAAATTAATTGAAGAAGAATTTGCGTAGCATGCTCCTCCACCCGAACATGGTCACTTGGAAATCCGAATTTTGAATTTCGAATTTTCTTATTATCTATTTAAACTGTCTTATTATATTTTTTAAAACTGGGAAAAAAAAATTAAAAAAAAAATTCTCAACGATTTTAAAGCGAGCAGTGAGTGACAACACTGTACCTTGGTGGGGGGAGGACATTTTTATATACAGCGCGCGAGACTGTCTATCGGAAATTCTTAAGATATGCTGTTTTTGTATATTTTGATGTTGGTGTTGAATCGAATTTTATGCGGCGTAAGCGCCAAGAACGTGATATTTAATAAATAAATACACAAAACGATAATCATAAAAGGGCAAGAGAAGTTTTTTATAGCCATTTTATGAAAAGAATACTGAACATAGACTAGAGGGGGGGGGGGAGAAATGTGTGCCAGCACTTAACGCTGCATCCGGAATTCTAAACGTGTACTGCTTTTAAAATTTTTGTAATTTTTCTGTTGAACTGTATATGGCGAAAGTGAGAAAAAATGATGCTTTACAATAAATTAATATAATCAAAATAATCAATAAAGGTAAAAAAAGTAAAAAAAAGTTACTAACTCTGGTAGACTGCGGGCTCAAGCGAGAACGTAAAAACCTTTAAAGACCCTTTTTGGGTGACTGTTAAGATCTAAAAACCCTTCAGTGTTTTTTCTAATAATAAGACCATAATTTTATGCAACATGTTCTCTTTTTATCCCAATTAAATACTTCTAAGGATTTCTGAGGTTTGGATTTGTAAACATTACCAACAATTTATAAAATAAATAAATGTGATTTATATTTATAGAAAATTATGTTATTTTTTAAATAATCTAAAAAAACCTTTTTGTTTAACGAATCAGCCTTTCGCATTTAATGCATCGAAAAAAATGATTTGATTTGTTTCAGTTTAGTGAATTAATTTTAATTATGCTTGACGTTCTTCGTATTTAAAGAACAAACGCAGATGTGAAACGAATAAAAATTAGTACTTCCATATTTTACCGTCGACAATTTTTCGCAAACAAAAATTGTCGCCAAGGGGTGCGATTTAGCGCCAATAAGGGATGAGCATGACATCACAATATATACTTATAAGACCTTCCCTTCGATTTTATATAACCATGATTATCAGTAATCCGATTTAGTTTTATAAAGAAAGATATAAATTCAACTGAGTTTATTTTACAGTTTTTCTCTTGCATTTTGGAAAAAAAAAAAGATTAAAATTTGGGATTGGCTTTGTACTGAATATCAAGCAGTAGAATATCTTCAAAGTTACGATATTGATTATACTAATGCGCACATTCGGAAATGGAATTAATATTGTGATTCCCCCCCCCCCACCAAATGGCTTAGTTAAAGTCAACGCATTTTGTAAGTAGAATATAGGGAAACAGCTCAGAAGGTGGTTTAAATTAGACCTTTTATTTACTCATCGGCCTAATGGTTACAAAAATTAAGTAATAAAATAAAATTATGCAGCTTACGAGAAACTCACAATTGTGTTCAGGCCTTCAAACTTTCTTGAAACAGTTGCATGCAGAAGTAAGAGCGTGTCGGTCAGCGGTAACTGTCAAAAGCTCTCCCTCGAACTAAACTTCTTCTTCTTGAAGCTTGGCCCACCAGCGGCCGAGCGGTAAAGACGCTGAACACTGGTAATTTGGTCTGAGGTTCGAATCCCGCGAACGGGCAGGCTGCATGGGCGTTTTCGTGGTTTTCCCCATGTGTAACGTGTATACGAGCCAGTTTCCCTTAAAAAGTCCTCCACGAAAGGCATCCCTCCCTTTAGGCAGATAGCCCTCGTGTGCTTTGCCATAACTGAATAATCCAATCCAATCCAATCCTTCTTGTAGCTTGGATTCCCTTTGGCGCCTTATGCTCCAACTCAAAATAATGTTATTTACAAGTTAAGCCACAAGGACGCATTTCCTCCAATTCAAGGGGGAACGTCAGTCCGAAAATCAAACCCGTACACTATAAGTGCTTAAGAATTCTTTAAGATGTATTTGATGACAAATTTGCCTAAAAAATAATATCTCCAAGGTTTCTTATTACAATGATTTAGAAGATCAGCTAAGAGGTCAATATTGCTGATTTTCATTTTCTTGAGCATAATGTTTCTGGCGCTATCGTACTTTGTGCAGTGAATAACTGCATGTTCAGTACTGTCAATCGTATAACATGAGTCACAAAATGGCGAATTCGTTCTACGATACCTGTACAGCAGTTGAGTCGTGTCCAACATTTGCAATCTTATTTTACTGATAACAACTTTCATTTTCCTATCGATGTTTAAACCCTTACTCCACTCACAGTGAACATTACAGTAGCTGAATCTGCGGCCGGTGTGAGAAGTCCGCCAGCTATCGACTTGCTCTTTCTTATTAGTATTCTCGATGAACCTACACGCATCCTCTGCTGAAATTTTCCCCCAAGTTATTCATATTTCTTCTTTTCGCAACTTTATCCGCTCTTTCATTGAACCCTATACCCTTATGACCAGGAACCCAGATGACTGTGAGGTGATGGAAAGACTTAATCCGCTCGAAGAGCTTAAGAATGAGAGAGTTGGATCTTTTATGAACACAGCTCAACGCGCTGACAAGGATAGCAATCTTATCGTGAGGATTCAGTATCTCAAGAAGCTTACAAATGGCCCATTTTTCTTACATATGTAGACAGTTCTTACAATATTTTTTCTTTCATAGTCATAGTTTCTTCCAAAGTTTTACAGTGTAAAGTTATAAGGTATTTCTCCCACTTTCTAGCGAGCCTTCGTGGTGTAGTGGCTCTGCACACTGAGCCGGTATTTCAAAGGTCCGTGGTTCGATTCCCGGCGAAGGCGGTTGCATATTTTTCATCTTTTTTGCTTCTAAAAAAAACTAATGACTCTACAAGTGGCGCCTGAACTAAAAGGGTTGTGGATGATGATTCTCCGCACCCAGGATTTGGCGACTAGGTCCTCTAAAACCCTAGTCGCCCTTTAAAAAGGGGAGTATATAAGGTATTTCTCCCACTTCCTAGCGAGCCTTCGTGGTGTAGTGGCTCTGCACACTGAGCCGGTATTTCAGAGGTCCGTGGTTCGATTCCCGGCGAAGGCGGTTGCATGTTTTTCATCTTTTCTGCTTCCAATTAACCTAATGACTCTACAAGGTCTTGTTTAATCTTACGTAGTAAATAAATTTTCACAGTACAACATGAAATATAATGCGTACAAAAGTTCTTTATGTTCTGTCTTGTTCATATTATCAATGTCTTATTACCATTCCTTATTGTGTTCATCCATTTTAGAAGTTTTGACATAGTCCAATGATATGTGTGTTAGGTCAGCTTTTATATTGTTTATGTTTGATATTGTTGTGCCTCGAATTCTGTAGTCAAATATAATACTGCTCATTAGATATGTTATTCTGTCTGTTCAACAATGGAGTAGCGAGCGCATATCTGACGCCCGGGGCAAAATACCTTTTTGGCGCCCCCTGAAAAAACACAGTGATATGATGAAAATCTTGTTTGGAGACCATTTGGCGCCCGTCTGCGAGCGGCGACCGAGGCATAATACACTCCCTTGCCCCCCCCCCCCTCGCTACGTCACTGCTGTTCAATTTCATAAATAAAAAGCTAGTACAGACTATTTGTTACGTTTAAACACATTAGCAAACCTTCCTACAAATAATCCCATTACTAGAACTGTAAATATAGGACATAGCAAAGTTACTTTTTTACATTGCAAGTGCATAAATTTCAATACTCAAATCTAATTTGAGGCTACATTTTCCTAACATTTATATAGCATTTCCTGTTGCACAATTTTATTACAAACTAGTAAACTAGTTTGTTCACTAGTTAAATAACTAGTGAACAAATTTGCACTTTCATTTGCCTGAGGCAGTTCTATACTAATTTCTGAATACATTCACAATGAAGGGTTTATACGTATAATTACAGAGAATGTGCTCTACTAATTTAGAGTTATAAGCAGTATCATTATATCATGAACATGCTCATTGATTATATCAAGATGCTCAGGTATCTTGTAAACCGACCTAATTTGTACCTGAGTTCAAGTGCTTATGCTAAACAAACTTTTGCATATTTATAAGACACATTTACTTAAGCAATTATACTATACATTTTTACAATGCGTGTAAAATTATAGTTATTATTTGTTATAATAATTTCTTTTCTAAAATGATTTGTAAATTTTAAGATAATAAATGGTATAAAATGTGTACATACCTCTAAAAGTATATAGTAGTGATGAAACATGTTTTAAAGAAATCGAGATTATGTGATTTTATTGAATTATTATTATTTTTTCATCCACTTAGCCATGTACCTGTTAAGTGAAGTTCGGATACTCGAGGTTTTACTTCATTACCGTGAATAGCAGAACAGAGACTAATAACTGTAATAAATGCTCCGTTCTGTACTCATAAGAGAGCTATCTAAAAAAAAAAAGATCGATGATGACAGAATTAAAGCCAATGGTTTACTTTGTCCATTTCAAAATATGATTTTTTTTTAAATGTATGTAAAGCTTGTAACTGAATTGGAATGTGTCGCTGTTGAATTGCAACGAACTGTTTCGGAAGCCAATCGTTTCGTAGATAAAATATCGGAGCGTTTATCCTGCTAGATAGGACGTTATTAATCATTACAACAGCAACATTTATCTTCTGCACTTGTGCTCCCTAAATTCGTGAATTTCATGAAAGATGAATAAGTCCATTCCGCCTTTACAGCGTCGTTAAAGCTTTGATGAAGCTAATAACCGTAACCTCAACCTTTGAGTGGCTGTAAACGTAGGTATTGTCTTTTAACGAAGAGCCTTTAATCTCGATCCGCTGTCATTCAAGGTCATTGCGGCAGGTGTTTTTTTACCTTAACTGTCTGTTGGGAAGATTGCCGCAGCGATGTGCGTTTTTCTTTTGCTTGACATGATATTCTAAGATTGACACAACGCGGTTAAAAGCATGGATCCTACATCCGTCTCAAACCTCCGTAAAACTGTATTTCATCCGTATCATTTATATTATGATATAATAAAATAAGCACATAATTTTAATAACTCGTGCTATATTATCTCAGTTAAATACTCTAGGGCAGCGGTTCTTAATCTTTTGACTAATGCGAACAAAAACTGAAAAACTTTAGTACCGTCATTACATTTTACAATGAAATTTTCAATTTTTTAATAAAAATATTAAAAAAAGGTATATTTTGCCTTTTGCACAACCTACTGGCTATCTTTATTAAATATGCACAGATCAAAAATATTAGATTAAAAATTGGTTCCCATTTTAATTATCAAAAATTTTAAGTTCTGATACTTTAATTCTAAAATTTAGTGTGAAATTTGGGCATGTTTAAGCGATTAGGATTCACTTTAAATTTTGTTCTGTAATTTTTTTTCAAATATAACATGGAAAAAAATCCTTGTTCAGACAGCTGTGCAAAAAGGGAATAAAAATTTAGTAGCTTTATTTGAAATGCCTATATTTATTTTTCTCTTCTCTTCTCAGTTCAGCCAAAAACTGACAAACGTGTTATTTTTCAAATCTTCAGTTAGAGTTCAATCACACAAAATTTCTATCAAGTGTTCTTTTTCTTCACGAGATTTTTTAATTTAATAGTTAAAAATACGTCGTTTCTTTGCGTACCACCGGTTGAGAATCCCTGCTCTAGGGTTTTCAGAAGTTCCGGTTTCTAAACCTTGCTAACGTTTTATAAGGTTAAATAAAATTAATTTATAGTTATACGAAATTACGATAGTTTAAAAATAATCAAAACTTTTCCTAGCCCTAAAAGGACTTTAGTCCCGAATGGGATATTAGTCTCGAACCGGCATCTTCTGCGTTGAATCACTATAAACGGCGTATCACTTTTCAGATTGTCGCCACCAAATATTATCGCCCTGTATTATGTTTAAATAAATTAATTGAAGAAGAATTTGCGTAGCATGCTCCTCCACCCGAACATGGTCACTTGGAAATCCGAATTTTGAATTTCGAATTTTCTTATTATCTATTTAAACTGTCTTATTATATATTTTAAAACTGGGAAAAAAAAATTAAAAAAAAATTCTCAACGATTTTAAAGCGAGCAGTGAGTGACAACACTGTACCTTGGTGGGGGGAGGACATTTTTATATACAGCGCGCGAGACTGTCTATCGGAAATTCTTAAGATATGCTGTTTTTGTATATTTTGATGTTGGTGTTGAATCGAATTTTATGCGGCGTAAGCGCCAAGAACGTGATATTTAATAAATAAATACACAAAACGATAATCATAAAAGGGCAAGAGAAGTTTTTTATAGCCATTTTATGAAAAGAATACTGAACATAGACTAGAGGGGGGGGGGAGAAATGTGTGCCAGCACTTAACGCTGCATCCGGAATTCTAAACGTGTACTGCTTTTAAAATTTTTGTAATTTTTCTGTTGAACTGTATATGGCGAAAGTGAGAAAAAATGATGCTTTACAATAAATTAATATAATCAAAATAATCAATAAAGGTAAAAAAAGTAAAAAAAAGTTACTAACTCTGGTAGACTGCGGGCTCAAGCGAGAACGTAAAAACCTTTAAAGACCCTTTTTGGGTGACTGTTAAGATCTAAAAACCCTTCAGTGTTTTTTCTAATAATAAGACCATAATTTTATGCAACATGTTCTCTTTTTATCCCAATTAAATACTTCTAAGGATTTCTGAGGTTTGGATTTGTAAACATTACCAACAATTTATAAAATAAATAAATGTGATTTATATTTATAGAAAATTATGTTATTTTTTAAATAATCTAAAAAAACCTTTTTGTTTAACGAATCAGCCTTTCGCATTTAATGCATCGAAAAAAATGATTTGATTTGTTTCAGTTTAGTGAATTAATTTTAATTATGCTTGACGTTCTTCGTATTTAAAGAACAAACGCAGATGTGAAAC
Source organism: Stegodyphus dumicola (assembly GCF_044657685.1). Lineage (NCBI taxonomy): Eukaryota > Metazoa > Arthropoda > Arachnida > Araneae > Eresidae > Stegodyphus > Stegodyphus dumicola. Next base: position 100,736,098 of record NC_140774.1, on the reverse strand, counting down.
GAATAAAAATTAGTACTTCCATATTTTACCGTCGACAATTTTTCGCAAACAAAAATTGTCGCCAAGGGGTGCGATTTAGCGCCAATAAGGGATGAGCATGACATCACAATATATACTTATAAGACCTTCCCTTCGATTTTATATAACCATGATTATCAGTAATCCGATTTAGTTTTATAAAGAAAGATATAAATTCAACTGAGTTTATTTTACAGTTTTTCTCTTGCATTTTGGAAAAAAAAAAAGATTAAAATTTGGGATTGGCTTTGTACTGAATATCAAGCAGTAGAATATCTTCAAAGTTACGATATTGATTATACTAATGCGCACATTCGGAAATGGAATTAATATTGTGATTCCCCCCCCCCCACCAAATGGCTTAGTTAAAGTCAACGCATTTTGTAAGTAGAATATAGGGAAACAGCTCAGAAGGTGGTTTAAATTAGACCTTTTATTTACTCATCGGCCTAATGGTTACAAAAATTAAGTAATAAAATAAAATTATGCAGCTTACGAGAAACTCACAATTGTGTTCAGGCCTTCAAACTTTCTTGAAACAGTTGCATGCAGAAGTAAGAGCGTGTCGGTCAGCGGTAACTGTCAAAAGCTCTCCCTCGAACTAAACTTCTTCTTCTTGAAGCTTGGCCCACCAGCGGCCGAGCGGTAAAGACGCTGAACACTGGTAATTTGGTCTGAGGTTCGAATCCCGCGAACGGGCAGGCTGCATGGGCGTTTTCGTGGTTTTCCCCATGTGTAACGTGTATACGAGCCAGTTTCCCTTAAAAAGTCCTCCACGAAAGGCATCCCTCCCTTTAGGCAGATAGCCCTCGTGTGCTTTGCCATAACTGAATAATCCAATCCAATCCAATCCTTCTTGTAGCTTGGATTCCCTTTGGCGCCTTATGCTCCAACTCAAAATAATGTTATTTACAAGTTAAGCCACAAGGACGCATTTCCTCCAATTCAAGGGGGAACGTCAGTCCGAAAATCAAACCCGTACACTATAAGTGCTTAAGAATTCTTTAAGATGTATTTGATGACAAATTTGCCTAAAAAATAATATCTCCAAGGTTTCTTATTACAATGATTTAGAAGATCAGCTAAGAGGTCAATATTGCTGATTTTCATTTTCTTGAGCATAATGTTTCTGGCGCTATCGTACTTTGTGCAGTGAATAACTGCATGTTCAGTACTGTCAATCGTATAACATGAGTCACAAAATGGCGAATTCGTTCTACGATACCTGTACAGCAGTTGAGTCGTGTCCAACATTTGCAATCTTATTTTACTGATAACAACTTTCATTTTCCTATCGATGTTTAAACCCTTACTCCACTCACAGTGAACATTACAGTAGCTGAATCTGCGGCCGGTGTGAGAAGTCCGCCAGCTATCGACTTGCTCTTTCTTATTAGTATTCTCGATGAACCTACACGCATCCTCTGCTGAAATTTTCCCCCAAGTTATTCATATTTCTTCTTTTCGCAACTTTATCCGCTCTTTCATTGAACCCTATACCCTTATGACCAGGAACCCAGATGACTGTGAGGTGATGGAAAGACTTAATCCGCTCGAAGAGCTTAAGAATGAGAGAGTTGGATCTTTTATGAACACAGCTCAACGCGCTGACAAGGATAGCAATCTTATCGTGAGGATTCAGTATCTCAAGAAGCTTACAAATGGCCCAAGCCTCAGCTGAAAAGATGGAGTTTCTATTGTCAATGCGCTGACTGACAATTGCCGCGGTACGATCTACAGCCGCAATGCCAACTCCTGTATCGGACTTGGAAGCGTCTCTAGCGTAGATTTTAAACCCGTGATTCACGTAATCATTAATAATGGAACGGAAAAATTGCTGTATCTCCACATCCGAAAGATTTTTATTCTGGAACTCATACTCATTAGTTTTGAAACAACACTTAACTTCTTCAGAAAATTCTAGTTCATTGTTAAAAGCAATGCACTTACTGAAATCTAGATCCAGATTGCTTAGCTTATCTTTAACACATTGGCTAATGGGCTTACGTATTTTGCTCCACTTGTACTTGCATCTTTGCAAGCAGTTTTTCAGATTTTCCGCAATGGGAGAGGCTGCTGACAGAGCGATATTCTTTATTAGAAACTTCATTGCGGTGATGCATCTTCTTGTATCTAAGGCAAAGACCCCTGCTTCAACATATAACAACGGGAGAGGAGTGCTGATAGGCGCCCCTATAGCCAGTCTTAAAGCATGATTATAAACTATTTCGAGCTTTTTCTTATTTTGTTGAGAGGTAGACAAAAGGAGACAGCTGCCATATTCTATTCTTCCTCTTATTGTAGCATTTGCAATATTAACGAGATCCACTTTCCTGGCACCCCACCTGGGGCTTGCGATAAATTTAAAAGCATTGAGCATTCTTTCCAGTTTCGGTACAATTTTATTAACATGGACGTTCCAGCTCAATTTACTATCAAACCACATGCCTAGAATTTTAATGTGATCTTCCGTAGGGATGCTAACACCATCAAGCTTCAGTAGATTCTCTTCACTACTCCTTGTCCCGCCGAAAATAATCGATTTACTTTTCTCTGTAGAAATGCATATGTTCCAATCTTTAGCCTATCTATGGACTTCGAACAGCGCACGCTGCAAATTACTGACTACCTTGGAGGGCGAGACATCTGCACTGTAGAGGAATATGTCGTCCGCATACACGTAGCAGTCGACATCAGCCGGGATAATTTCATAGATATCGTGCATGAAAATTGTGAAGAAAATAGGAGACAAAATGCAGCCCTGAGGGACTCCGCTGATAATTTCATAGCTTCTGGAAAGAACCCCTCTCTACTTTACTCTAATAGATCTCTGGTTTAAGAAATTGGCAATCCACAAGATACTATTCCCTTTAACTCCGAATTGCATGATTTTCTAGAGCAGACCATCATGCTAAACTGAATCAAATGCAGCTTTGAGATCTAGAGCCACCTGTTGAACAACTTTCCTTTGCTTCCTGTGCTGCAGGATACTACTGAACAATTTATTAAGCAAGACCAGGCAACTTCTATTTGGAATAAAGCCGTAATGCATGTTAGAGAGTCTTTTACTTTGCTGGATCCTCGAAAGTAATCTATTGAGAATCATCCTTTCCATTACTTTGGCAAGAATTTGCGTTAAAGAAATAGGTCTGTAGCTAGAAACCAGCGCACTGTCGCCCCCAGGTTTCAAAAACGGGATAACAATAGCTTCTTTTCAATTCTTAGGGATAAGACCCAAATTCCATGTTTTGTTGCTGGCCTCAAGGAGTGCATGCTTGCAGTCATCAGCTAAAACTGTGATAGCATATCTTGTAAGGTCATCTTGTCCCGGAGCTGAGTTTTTGAGGCTCCTGATAGCTTTATCGAGCTGAAAACCTGAGAAGGGGCTATTAATACAGCTACTCTCTTCGTCACTAAAATCCAGGGGAATGAACTTTTGAATAGTGAATCTTGAATAGTACTTAGCAAATACTACACTTTGCTCTTCAGGTGACCAGGCGTGGCCATTCTGGTACTTTAAGATATTGTTAGAGAACTGGATCTGACTTTTGTTATTTTGAATATTTTTAACTATCCTAAATAAATTGCCATCCTTTCTGGAATGACTACAAATTTTTTCCCAATAAAACCTTCTCTTGATATTAATGACCCTCTTAAGATAAGCATTCCATTTCTTGCAAGAGATCCAGTATCCTATAGAAAGATGAGCTTTAGAGAGTCTAAGACATTTTCTTTTCTGGCCAAGAATGAAGCTGTTTTTGCGTTGAATCGCAATTTTTTTGAGGTTCTCCTTTTTCGTGGCGCTCAAGATGCGGTTGAAATTTTCCAGGTTCCTTTCTTCTGGGCGCAAAGCCCTGAATCTGTTACTGCTTTCTGTAGCGAACTTCTTCCAGTCATAACGAACGATTATTCTCTGGTTGCCAGCAGCAGAGGCGTTGTTATCATTTGCGAACTTAATTTTTATAGGGTAGTGGTCACTGCTAAAGGGATCAGGAGAAACTTCCCATTTCAATTGACCATAAAGCTCGGCAGAGCACAAAGCGATGTCAATGCAGGATTCGATTCCTCCGGGACTTACATGAGTGGGCTTCCCTGTATTTAGAATGCAAAGGTTGTTGTTGTTACACCACTCCAAAAGCACTCTACCTCCTGCTGACAGCCTGCTTGACCCCCAAGCCGGGTTATGACAGTTGAAGTCTCCTAAGATAATAAACTTGCCGGGCAAACTAGTCAGAACTTTATCCCACTCTTTCACGCTGAACTGGCCATTGGGAAGGTAGATATTGATCACTGAAATATCGAAACTATTTGCTCGGAGATCTACTCTCATAATTTCCCCTCCCGCTAAATCATAACTGTTATCTTGTACAAATAAGCTTGCCCATTGTTTCTTGATGGCAATCATTAGACCCCCGCCTTGGTAGGAGCTTAATCTATCTTTGCGAAAAATAACTTTATCGGGTAAGCAAAAATCGTCTAAATTAGAAAGTCAGGTCTCCTGAATAATTAACACGTCGCAGAAGAATTCTTTCCTGCTAATGATAAAGTTTCTTTTGTTGGAGATACTTCTTGCATTCCATGAACAAAACATAGATCCTATCGAACTAGATGAGAAAAAGAAGCAAAGAGAGAAGCAGGGAGGGGAAAAAAACTTATTTTATGAATAAAATCCTGGTTTCTAACCTTGGCCAGACTTTTTTGGTTTGCTCATGTCAAACTTGCTTAGAATGCAGGCTTCCCTTGTTATGGGTTCTGATTTAGAATGGGGCTTCTTGCCCTTACTTCTTACTGCTTCTACTTCCGTAATATCCTCATCCAAGTCCAGGTCACTGTCAGACTCAAGAGCTCTTTTCCCAATATGCTTATCTCTAGTGCAATCTGATATCTCGCTCAACTTTGTATCGAGCTTGCTGAACATGCTTTCATATTTTTGATCCAATCCAGCTAAGATTTTTTCGAAGTAGTCAGCCTGCTGTTTTAACGCACTTTCAAAAGATCCTTGCAGCGCAGCTATTATTGGAGTCATGACTTTCAGGAAATCTTCCTTTGCAGGAGTAGACACCTGAGTTCCTGCCACCTTCGCATAAGAATTTTAGTTTGCTACAGCGTGCCTTGCTTCTACTACGGGAACATGATGGTCAGCACTATATTTGAGAATATTGCCCTCTTCGATGTATTTGGGACAGTTCTTCGAGGATGCTTCATGTGAGTTACTGCACAATGCGCACTTGATCTGCTCACTTTGGCACTGTGCCCTGGTGTGATTTTCGCTACATTTGCTACGTCTGACTAATCCTCTGCAGCTTTTAATCCCGTGACCAAACCTCAGGCATTGAGGACATTGCCTTGGATTATCGTAGAACCTTGTGATCCTATGTCTTGTCAGACATATTTTTACATATTCTGGTAAGTGGTGTCTTGCAATCGTAACGAGTACTCTTTCTGGAGGTTTCTTATTACTGTCTGGACTTTTCGCTAAAAATCTTCTTAAATTTAATACTTCAATCTCGTTATTATAATTCAACTCGTTAGCTAGCTCTGAGAGCTCAACTTCTACTGGAATGGATGATAGAAGAAATTTGCTTGTCAGTTCAGACATGGCAAGCATCGGGAAGACCTTTATATTATGCAATTCAGATATGTTTAAAACTTGCCATGCACATTCAGCCACCGAGGTATTTATTAGAAGCCTTCCATATCTTATAATTTTAATGAAGTCAATATTTTTAACTAAAGCCACTTTGCTAGATATTTCATCTTTCAAAATTTTAGAATTGTTTACGTTAATATTCTTCTCTATACCTTTAAGAAAAACAGTGTAATTTCTTATTCCTCTTTCATGACAAATTTTTAATAAACGCTCTGACGATATGGGCGGTTTGTACTGACAGTCCAGGTCAGAGCTCCATTCCATCTTTCTTCATCACACTTGCGTCTGAGCGCAAAAAGAAAATGAAAAGAAAAATTCTCCTACCTGAATCTTCACTGAAAGAACCAAACCAGGAGAACAAGACACTCTGTTTTTAGCTTTACTTAAAGCACAAATTAAACACCACAATACGGGAAGAAAACCCGCTCTTTAACACGTAGGACTTCGCCGAAGTAAACAAACGCGAGTCGAAGAATTTACCACGCAGCTTCGCGTCCACTTTCGAACTCCGACATCCTCGAACTAAACAATTATGTGCTTAAATGCACTAATTAATTTGTATCCTGATGGAAGCTGGCAAAGTAGAAGTGAAGGTACAGGCGGAATAATAAGATAACTGGTTGATTAATTTAAAATCCTATACCTACATAATGTTATTTTTTAACGCACTTAGAAATAACATCATGACCTTCAGAAAATAGCATTAAAACATTTCTTTTAAAGCAGAGTGGACATATAACTTATTTTTAAAAATGTCCAATGTTTTCATTTTATTTACTGTTACAGATTGTTATAGTTTAAAAAGTTAAAATTTGTTTTCCTTCCTTTGTATTTTTCCGATTTTCTAGCTGCAAGCGTTAATTACTAATTATCTCTTACCTCTTGAATTGTTAAGTAAGAAAACATAATCTAGCGTTTTAATTATAAATTGAAAATTTCACCGGAATCGCTTGGTTAGAAACGGTCGAATGATTTTTGATCGGTTGCCTGGCAAACATGGTCGTATATAAGTGGTTAATAATCATAAATGAAAAGTGCTTTGTACAGGTAAAAGGAATAATTCAATTGTATGGAATAATGGAGAGTTTAATGGAGAATATAAAGGCGTTTATAAACAGATAAGTTAAAACGACATTAGAAATGGAGGAATATCCAAAAAATACTTTTGCGTCTTCCTGTAATAAACGATTTGACCTAATTTTTTTTTTCAGCTATCTGACAGCACAAAATATCCGTGTTTTAAAAATCATTAGGAATGAATAGCACTTTCGTTTATACAAAGAATAGATGCAGATTTCATGGTATATGATAATATTTTTTATTTATCAGGCTATCATAATATTCGAGAGAGAATTCGATACAGTACATAATTTACATCTCGTTCTACTTTTCTTAAATTTGTTTTATTCTTTCATTCACACACATTAGCGAAAACTTTGACATCATTACGATCCTCTTATTCAGACGTTCACCTAGTTTTCAAAGAAACTTCTAAAGTACTTATGACAATGCGGATAACTTGCACCTTTCATCATTAAAGAGATTTTGCGGGTGTGATATTTGTAAATTTATTCTTTCAGGTTACTTGAAGGAGTTCGAATGTATGTAACTTCCGAGTAATTTTTTAGCTCCGGAAAGGCAGCTTAAAGCAAATGTTTGTATTTCGCGTTTTCAAACATTCCTTTTCCTTTTCATTAATAACTCTGCATTGTTCGAAAATATAATTTTCAAATTAGTTCTGTAATTTGAACAATAAGCATCAGCCAGCGTTTTACTCTGTAAAAATTTGAAGCATGCAGCTTCAGTAATTATATTGTCAAATTATCTGAATAAACGTTTCAGTTACCATTTTGATCTCGACCATATAGATTCATTCTATTATTTTATGCTTAATTGAACAATATGTAAAGTAATCAAACCGTTTCCGCTTGGTACGCATGAATGATGGTATCATGTCTATAATGTCTATGTCTTATCTAAAAGTCATGATCGAATCGAGTGTTTAGTAACCTTTTAAGGTGATCGTCTTTAAAAGTGACCTATATTTATTAAAACATAAATACAGTGAAACATTTTGGAGACCACAACCCATATTCTAAACGAAGGTTTATTTCTGTAGAGATGATTACCTTAGAAAACATGATTATCGATGACGTTCAGTATTACCTTAGAAAATATGATTATCGATTACGTTCAGTATCGTCACTAGCCATTTTTAAAGATCGGAAGGTGTCAGAAGATCTCTATGAGATAGTTTGCAGTTTGCTATAAACTTTGGTCTTGAATATCCCCTCTTAAGAATGCAGAAAACTGCAAAAGCTTCTCAGCTGTGCGACAGATGCGTCCTGCAATTAAGGTCCTGGTTATCTCCGAAAAGGCATCGGATAAGGACTTTTCTGTTGTCAGGATCATGAAACAGAATTCATGGTCTGTACATGCTGTGTCGAGAAGGCTATATCAGACTTTAGATCTCTCTGAGAGTGAAACTTGGCGCAGTGGAGGAGAGCGGCTAACGGCTATCTAGCTGAGGGTGGCTTCTCAATACGAATGGCTTGAGTAAAACGTAATGGTATTTCTTACTATCGCAGTCACAAAGCAGTACTCTACAGTGGATACTCTGACTTGGTTCGGAGATGCTCGTAAATGGGGTCATCTTGTCAGGACAAGTAGGCGTGAGTATTACAGCTCACGCCTACAGCTGGTGACAGGGCTACCAAAGCCTCGGGACCGGATAATCCAGCCTATGCATTAGACTTTAGACCCTCATGAGGGTCCACTTCGGAGCGGTAGAGGGAAGACAACGTTTCACTGGAAAGAGGTAAGCAGGCCTGCTATAAAGCTACGTGTAATTCCCCTATATGGATGGCTTGTGCATATTTGGTGGTACATCTAAATATCATGCTCGAAAGGACGTACTTGGTAGAGGGTATGCTGCTTTGGCTGGGCGATGCTCGTAATGGGTTAGTTTTGTGACAGTTCTGAGTGAATTTCACATGTCAGTGATAGAATGTACTGAAGCATCTTGGGGACGCATAATTCCAAAGACTGCATCAGACCTTAGATAGTGATAGTGATAGTGACGGAGGACGTGGCCACCCCCCTTTACTATTAAGTTAATTAGCATATAGGGCCACGTCCGCCCTTATACAGAGTAAAGCCAGAGAGGCCACATGGGAGGCTTGCACAAGGCGCCCAAACCCAACGCCTGGACAATCCGGTTGGCAGTTCCGCGAACCAAATGCCACCGGGTAGACACCCGTCCAAAGTGCCCGGGTCCAGTGATATTGAATCTTCAAGAATAGCACTGTACATGGCTAAACAAGGGCAGATATACATTAGTAGTTATTTACATGCTTCTGTTAATACATATTTGCTGACATGCAATCCAACACTGTTACATACATATACTTTCTAAATACCTACATGACATTACCTTAATTTGCTTTGTTCCGTAAATTTTTTGGAATAATAAGACAGAGCTAGTATATACACTTAGCAAAATAAAAATAAAAATAAAATAATAATAATAATAATAACATACATTAGGACACGCTTGCCCACACTATATACACACATCGCAGACATACCTAGATTACTTATGCTTGAATGATACTGATTTATATTGAAATTTGCTGACATACTGACCAGTTATGGCACATGGCATAAGTCTGGACCCATGTCCATTAGCTTATCAATTATATGAGTAATTTTGTTGGTCTGGTGTCGCTGCTTGACCATAAATCTGTTGAATGCCTCCCTGTTCGTCTGCGGGAACGGAATGTGCATTCCCTCCGTGAGAGGACATTCATGAACGTAGTGTTCTGCTGTACACTACGTTCATGAATGACCTTAGACAGCAAAACTTAGACAGACCTTAGATAGCAAAACTTCATTAGTAGGACATCTTGGTTCAGCAATGGGACAACTACCTGCCTCAGTGTTTTCCTAACAACAATAAAAGCATTGCGAAGTTACAGAAAGGAAACTTTGAGGCACCTCTGCAGATTCATACATTTCGAAGTGTTTATTAATCAATTTTTTCCGAGTTCCTTCGTTAACTCTTAACAGAAGACAGAATGTAATAATATACCTTTTATCCGCGAGTAGCAATTATAAAAAGTGCTTTTTTTTAGTTACCCACATACAAAATTATATACGCAAAGCTTAAATATTCTGCTTGATAGAATTGATAGTGTTCCGTAAATTTTCATTCCTAATTTCATAACTGAACTTGAATGCGTCGCCTAGCCGTACATATCTTCAAAAAATGCTTTTAATTCTTGTGTTGTTGCAGTAAGAAAAGTATCATATTATTTTAATATTCATTAATTAAGCTTTGCAAACAATTATGTTCTTTTACAAACAGAGTAAATTTTGACTACATGTTTTTGAAACTTTTTAAGTTCCTATAATTAAAGATACTAAAGTAAATGAGATTTAAATCCTGAAATAAAAGCCCTTTTTTGAAAACTTTTATTTTTATCTTACAAAAAACTTTTTTTTTCTAAGCAGTTTAATTTAATACAGATAATTGAAAAGGAATAAAATTTTTTTGTTGCACATTTAATATAAAGTAATTACTATTTATTCCCATTAGTAGCTCTGTTTCGTTTAGAAAGGCTCTCAAGAAGGCCCGAGCTTTAATCATATAAAGCAACCAGCTGCTATTTTTAATAAAGTAGAGGGGTCACTAAAGTAATCACGGACAGAAAAAATATCAAAGTTTTACTTAATAGCCAAAAGATTTCGAATTTTGTACTTGTAACATCCTCTCATGCAACATGTTTTCTAGCGGTAGTTGAGTTACTGTGAGAAATGTTGTAGCAAGTGATTCTTGATGGTTTCTGTGGCTTTCTGAATTAGTAGTCTTGCAACTCTGGATTATCTTGAGATTAGAGTACCCATAATATATTCGCATAAAATAGAAGTCATAGGTTGTCATATAAGGTGACTGACCTTGGCGGCTGGTGGCGAAAAAAACAGTGCCAAGATCACTAGACATTACACCCTTTTCCCTTGTAGAAGTATAGTAAGTTCCCTGGGTAAGAGCCATCTGTACCTCAATATCTGCTAGTGTTGCATCAGACGATGGGGCCCACCAGCGGCCGAGCGGTAAAGTCGCTGAATACTGGTAGTTTGGTCCGAGGTTCGAATCCCGCGAGTTTCAAATAATGTAAATATGTAAATGCATTGTAACGTAGATTTGAAAATGTAACATAGATGTTTAAATATATTGTAGTTTACATGTAGTATAGGAATACGTGAAGCAGATTTCCAGTTTTAATTTGGCAGTAGCTTTTCTTGCTTTAACTCTTTTTCTGTAAATAAAACGTTTCTATCACCAAGCCATTTTTCTCTTTGGGGGTGGGGAGTATGTAAGACAGGGTTACATGGAGCGGACTTTATTTATTTTTATTTATTTATTTATTTATTTATTTTTAAATTAGCAATAGCCATTCTTGTTCTTCATTTTGAATCTTTATTATTATTATTATTGGCAATAGCCATTCTTGTTCTTCATTTTGGTTTGAATATTTTTCCTTTCTGTCCTAGAGTTAGTAACTATTTATAATATTTTAATCTGGGCTGCGTCATTTCCAAATTAATTCTCATCATGAGATCTTCCGTAGCGTTGTGGTACGAGCATATTTTGTAGAATCTCCTTTTTGAGAATCAAAAACTCTTCCACGCTTTCGTCACTTTTCACTTCGTTATGGCACCTTGCCGCTGCTTGTTCTGTTCAGAAACATATTTCCGAAGTCTATCGGTACCGAAGTAAAAAATTCTTTTAACAACAAGGTGTTATAGCTTCCGTTTTATTTGTGTTGGAGTAATTGAAAAATATGTGTTTTATCCATGAATAAAAAGAAGCTAATTGAATTCGCTCACGTGTGCAAATTAATTTTTCTTTTTTTTTATGCACCTCTTCCGCCATCAATATTTCCAAGTTACTACATACACCTGTACTTTTAACAGCCCAAAATACGTCTTGCAATTTATCTGGAAGAAAAGTGCTGCTAGAAATAGTTCCAGCTCCCATTATTTCAGATAAATGATACTCTGTTGCTTGTTTATTTTATACCTTTAAAATTATACATATATTTAATTTTATACGTTAAATTCTTAGGGATTATACAGCTTTTGTAGTAATTATATTTGATTGAAAATAACCCTGATTGTTTTCGAACCCTATAAAAGCATCAAAATCGTTAAAATGCCGTTGAACTCGAACTCTTCTAAATGGTGCTAAATGTATGTTTTATGTCGAACTGACTTTTGCAACTGGCACTGTCGTTTGATTTAAAGTACCTGTAAATAGTTAATAACTAGCAAATATTTTTTGATTTGATAAGTAAAATTTTCCAGCTATCAGACAGGAATTTAATTTTTATTCGATAGTTTACAATATAATAACAAAGTTAAAAAGGCAAGCTGTGTAAATGATGTTCTTCCACCAGGTAGTTTAAATTTAAAAGTATTTTAACAGAAAATGCTTAGTTATTTAAAATTCTTTAAATAATTATTGAATATACTTTAAAAAAGTTTGATCATTAAAATTTAAATTTATTGAATTTCGTAGATTCATATTTTGAATCGGAGAATTTAGCTGTCCACCTGTGAAGTTAATGTACACAATGGCTGGCACGTAATTCGTAAAGACTTTTTTATGCGAAATAATAAAAAAATCTGGAACGAATTTGTACCCGAAGCTGTACTGATAAACAATCATTAAAAAGTGTATAAAAAATGTCTTGCTTATTTCTGGTCGCTTGTTGCCTTATTTACTATGCATCAAAATGACCTCGTTTAAGCATTTTCTATGGCGCTTTTTTCCAGGAATGTCTTGTGAGCATTAACCAATGTATTACATATAACTGAACAACTAATTTCGAATTGATGCATGAAGGATATCTTGTATATGCTATTATTCCTTGACCCGCTTTGACTAAACTGTCGCCCACTAGTGACACAAGTTACTTGTCAGCTGCACATCCGTTTGTCTACTAATTCCTCATCTTAATGATAGTAGAACATGCTCGAAATTCCTAAATGAGAAATTCTGGATCAAGATGTTAATTATTAGGCTGCGAGTTCGTCGAACCATTAAATCTTTTTTCTTATCCATTTGTGAGACTTCCCTTTCCGAAAAGAACTAATGAAAAAAGGAAAGGTAATCCTTCCAAGATGTTATCAACTATCGTCACTGTAGTTATCTGGCAGTAAATTGTCTACTCTCTCTTACCGCGACCGTAATTCAGAAGAATAGTCCTATCGCGACTGGATGTTTGGCGGGAGAAGTTCATAAATATGGCGGTGCTTTACGTGCGGGGAATATGTCATGAAGACGATATTCTTTTGGAATGAGCGATAAGAAGGTTGTAAATGTTTCCCGTCATTGGATTATGTTTTAAAATGCTTTTTGCGATGAATATAATGCCGAAGCAGAACAATATTTCATACTGAAAAATTTAGATAGAGTCTTGATGGCTGAAAAAAGTTCAGAAAAATTGCAGCGATAACTATATTTATATATTTCTCCGATAACACTGTCAAGGCAAATTTAAAAAAAAATCTTTTATCTTTGTTATGCAGAAATTTTCATTTTCTTTTGTAGTGTTGTATATATGTTCGAAAGCTGTAGTGAATGCAAATGCTGCTGTCTGCGTATTTAGTTATGTTGCTACTTAGTGACAGATATTTGTTTTTATTATTTTTTACGAAGAGTATAATGCTAAGTATTTTTTACGAAGAGCATCATGCTAAAAAAATGTAATAAGCCCTGGAAAACTTTCGTCGGTCATTTCTTTAAATCTTCATGAAGCATTAAAATGTAAAATGCGGAAGTGTCAACAAATGATAATATGGCACACAAATTTTAGGAAATTCATTTTTTGAAAGTTATTAACACCAATTTGAAAAAAATATAGTAACAGCTTTCTTTCGATAATAAAAAATAAAGTTTTTATAAAATAAGCTTTTGTTTAAAAATTATAAAATAATCAATGGACTGAAAAGATGATAATAATTTATCGCATAGATTAATCAGAGTAAGAGATTAAAGGATTCTCTTTGCTAAATCTATCTGCAATTTTTATAACGAAGAATAAAGGCATGAAATGTCCTTGATAAATATATGAAGTTAATGCATTGTATTTTTGACAGGGAAATCAGATGATTAAGTTTCGTTATTTAAACGCTCAGGCTTTTATTATTTGTGATATGAAATTGTAGATGAATTTTATAGAGAGAATTATTTTTATAATTTATAACAAATTTTTTGATTCCCTTGAACTGTAAAATAAATTATTTTTCTACTTTTCGTTTTTTAGTCTCGACAATACATTTCAATCAAATTTTTAAATTGAAAAATCCTTTCTCAACAATGAATACTCCCACTTTTACTTCCAACGATTATTTGCGTCAAATAACAGAAAACATTCTGCGATTTTGTCCCCCCTTCCCCTACTGAGATTTTTTAGTTTATTCTTTAAGCGAAGGTAAAAATATGGCTTTAACATTAAATTTTAAATATATTTACCTATAAAGACGGGGAAAGAAACTATAAAATAACAGAAGACATCAAAGTAAGCTTAATTTCTTTGCAAATACTTCTTTCAAGCAAGGGGAGAGAGAGATTAAAATAAAAAATCAGTTTAGAAATAAATAAGGAAGCAAGAATCACCATGGGATGTATAATAATATAACTGCATGCGATTGTACAAAAGCATTTTTCATCAATGAGAGAAAATGCATACTAAAAGATAATAATGCTCGATATATATATAATACGTTTACTTGAGCTGTAATATAGATGGAAAATAATAAGCAAAAAACAAATTAGATGTAATAAACATTTTGGAAAATTTATTTTCTTGTTACATTCTTGTTTTGGTAACAATTTTAAAATGAAAATCATAGTCTAAGTATTTTTATTTCTTGCCATATTACAATTTTTGCGCTCCTATGAAGTGTAAGAAAGAGCGAACTATATATGTATGGTAGATATCGCTAGGTACATGATAAAAATCGAATGTATGTTAATAAAATTTGTAGTCATCGAAAAATATCCAAAATATACACGTAGGACTAAAAAAAACTGTAACGGAGTTGTATAATATATACTAAAAATGTCTTTCATTTAATTATGCCAATAGTGCAAATGCTAAAAATGCTATTAAGAAATACATGTATTACGTAGTAAAACGCTGAGTTTGATGACTAAATTACTGTTGTAATTTGAATGCCGCGATGAATGGCAGCAACTAGCAGAATTAACGTTTTATTTAGGAGTGAGTAGTCTACAATATATGCCTTGTCTTTTTTATGTACATATATGTACTGTATGAAAGTATAGAGAGCAGAATAAGAGAATAATGTTGCTTGTGGAAGCGTGACAAACTTATTGTTGATCATTTATTCTTTTATTGTTTAAAATGCCACAACATTGAGTCATCTCAAATAATACCGTGTTTTCAATTAAACTAAAAGTCGGAGGAGGAACGGGATAAGCTAACTGCATTAACTCGATATAAAAGCAGGTAGTAATTTTTCCGTGTTCTTATTTTTAGTGTAAGTTTTGAAGAATTCGGTACGGTTTTGAAAGCTATTTTTCAAAGGGAAGTGACAGAGGAGCATTTTCAACATTGTTTGCTTTATGAGCTCAATTAAATAATCATTAATACGAACATTAATTCAGTATATGGATATCCATAAGGGAACAATAAACGGAAGCCATGTCAGAGTGATGGTTTCAGAAACTAAGAAGAGCTTCTTCGTGGAAGATCTGTAGAGCTCGATGATGACGTCTTGCAAAGCAAAGTGCCAAATGACTTATTAAGAAATAGAAGGAGGTGAAGTAGAGTGTATTTTAAATTTAAAAAAAAAGGAAATTTGTTAAGTTTAATTTTGAAAATTAAAAAAGAAGTATAAAGAAACCGCATTATTTGTGGGATAATCCAATATGAAGCTTAAAATCTTTACGTATCTAATATACGTACTAATCTAACATACTCATTATTCTAAAGTAACAGCTTTTACGGATGAAAGTAGGTTTACAAGTACTTGTTGGATATAATGTCGAAGCACTCTAAAGTTTCCTACCTGAAAAATTATGTATTCTTTAAAATGCTCAATATGAAGCTTAAGGTACATTAATATGAAACTTTCTGAACTTTGTAACATCAATGCACTGAATTCATAATGAAGCTATTGCGAAAAAAATCGTTTGCTATTTCTTACCGTTAGATGAACCAACAGAATTGTTGGTAATTCTGTTGATTAATAAGAATTTGCAGAAAGCCCTATAACCCGGAGCTGAATTCGAATATAAAGCCCAAAATTTTTTCATGTCATCTCCATGTTATTTTGAATAAAACCAAACTTTTAATTTTTAATGCTGACTTATTTTTTTTCTGAAATTGAAAATGGAAGGAGGCTTAGATAAAACACACTACAAAAGTGATCGTACACTGAAAGATTTTCTTAAAATTTCATAAATAAAATTATCGTCTGCCACTTTTTTTTATTTTTGCATTTTGGTGACGCTTAAAAAATTATTTGGCTTTATTTTTGCTTGCTTACTTCGCTATATTTTATTTAACGTCTAAAAATATTTCTTAGTTGTAAGGAAAGAACGAACAGCATTTGAACATGATAATTTTTTTATCATAAGGATGGAAATGCGATTCGGGGTATCGCTAAATTAGTAAATTTATCCCATTCTACTATGCAGTATGTAATAAAATGCCTTTATGAAGAAAATTGGTTCCAAAATAAAGTAAGAAGAGGTGCTTCGGCAAACAGGACTCGACGTGACCAGAGATTTATAGTTAGAAAATCTGTAAAAAATCCAAATGTTTGAAGTGTTGTAAAGATTTCTACAGAACTTACTGAAAATTTTTCTACTTCAATTTCACTTAAAGCTGTTCGACGAGTAGTCAGAACAGTTGGATTACATGGGCGCTGTGCTAGAAGAAAATTTTTTGGAAGTGCAAAAATAGAAAGTTTAGGCTTTTCTTCTCAAAATCGTTGGTAAATAAGCCCGAAGTGTATTGGAATCATGTGTTCTTTGTAGATGAAAGCAAATTTAACCTCTTTGGTTCCGAACGGTGTATAATTGTACGGAGAAAAAAAAATGAGGAGCTTAATCCCAAGGCCTTGTTTCGAACAATAAAACATAGCGATGGAGGTGTTCTTGGGTGAGGGTGCATGTCAGCATCATTATTAAATAATTTAGTATTTATTGTGGTGGCACAACGAACCGTATTCTTTATTTAAATCTTTTAAAAGATAATTTAAAATTATCCGCCCTAAGTTTGGATGCTGGAAACAACTTTATTTTTTATCAGGATAACAATCTTAAGCACGTCTTTGTTTTGTTGGAGGTGTTGCTGTTTCTAGATTGCTCTGGCGCAGCCCGCAAAAACCATAGGACGACGTAAAGTCTGTCAGGAGGGTCGGGCTGCATCCTCATATCATAACATAACATAAATCACAGGAGTCCTTAACTAACGAAAACTTGCAACATAATTGAAAAAACTAAGTGAAAGAAAAGAGAAAGGTATGTCGCACAGATTAACAGTAAATGAAATATTAATCCATTGTTTTATTGATTATTATTGTCATAATTATGTATAGTCATAAATGTTTAACTATTCTAATTTTAATTTTTGAATAAAGGTAAAAACTACAATAATAATTTATTCTGTTTTAAGTTTTCCTCTAAAAATTCTCTTTAATACGTAGACAGTGCGGTCCGCCGGAATAAAATGCATTTTCTAACCGGCCCACAGTCTTCTTGGTTGGACAGGCCTACTTTTAAACACCTCCATATCAGGAACAACCGAAGATGCATACGCTATTTAATAGCACATAGTTAAATCAAATGGAATCAGTCTAATTTTAAAAGCACTCAACTCGTTTATGTGCGTATAATGTATCGAACAAAAGCTTTTCTTCATTCTTCGCGTTGAATTCAGATGGACAAGATATATTCACTATCACGTAAAAGTGTAAAAGTATAAACTTGCTGTCATGTTGACAGAGTTCAGATTGCATTATAAATTGATAGCGCAATAAAACAATAGAACATTATTTTTATAGCTGCCCTTAACGTAATTTATTCTTCCTTCAATTTTTACATACCCACACGTTCTACTGACTCGCGACTAACTGTGCATTTTTAGAAGCTTCTTTTTACGTCTTGTTGATTTATTTAGGATATGCTTTAATGGATGTTTTATATTATCCAGTTTGCAAAGTATTTAGATCTAATACATGCATTTTAATTGTGGTTGACATTCTGAATCAAATTGTGAAATCTGTATCGATGAGATGCTTTCACTTATACCATTAATCAGTGACGCAATCTAGGTGCTCATTAAAAGAAAAAGATAATATCTGATTATATTTTAACTAATATACGAGCATAAAGTGCTTTTTAATCTAAATATGTATATTATGTTTTGTAATATTCACTAAATCCTCTCGCAATAGCCATCCGTCTCAAACAGCTGTCTCTGAAATGATTTGTATTTCTTAGAAAACAATAAAATAACGGAAAGGAAATTTGCCGATAGTCGTATTCTCTAAGGCAACCATTTTCACAAAAACTTAGGTAGTTCTTTTAGGGTTGTTTCACTAGTGAAACAGCTGTAAGTGCTTTGTAGTTCAATGACCATCTATAAAATCTTTGCTTACAATTCTGGTCTTCTATGGAAGTGGTTACCATAGGCCAGCGTTTCTTAAACTGTACGTTGCGACCCCCAGGGGTGTCGCGGGACCTGCAGCAGGGGGTCGCCAAAAAATTTAGCAGTTTTGATAATTCTTTAACTTATAATAATTTTACAATTACCATCTATTTTTACGCAATGTATATGAAAATAGATAAAGATAAGACAATGCAGATAAAGAAAAAAGGAAAACGTTTCGACGCCTTCTTTTTATAATAGAAACGTTCATTTTACTTCCTTTGCGTGTCTTAAAATTATAAATTAAAGTTAATGACCTAAAACTGCAATAGTACAAGTGAAAAAATTGACAGTTTCACATATGCGTGTGCCGAATTTGCGGAATGCTTATGGTCCACAAAATTGATAAAAAGAATAAAATGATAAAAAGGGGTCACGACTGAAAAAAGTTTAAGAAACCCTCCCATAGGCAGGAGATGTTCAACTTCGATGTTTGTTTATGTTATAGAAGTACTATTCATTTTGAGAGATGGTCGTCTTAGAGAAGTGATCGCCACGAGCAAAAATACTGTACGAACATTTTTGCTCATCAGCATTAGGCAAGACTAATTAATTTTTACTTTTAGTTGCCGAAAAAATTTCCGTAAATTATTCGAAGAAAAATATAATTGAAAGGGTTTGCCGTGAAAGGGTATTTATTCTAATGTATACTTGCATGAATGCCAATGAAATGGATGTCTCAAATAGGCAGCCCCAGTAAAAATGCTATGCGGTCCACGACGACATTTTAATATGTATTTGTTGCAAATACGACGTTGCAAAGATTTCAAGATTTTAGTTATTTGAAGCTCGAGATTACATTATTTTTATTACCATTAAAAGTGAACATGAATTACTCCCCAGAAAATCTGTAAATGAAACTGATTAATTTATAATGCCATATAAATCGTATTCAAATGGTTGAAGAAACAAATTTTATTCATTTTTTTTTTCGTTTTTGTCAAAAAATAAGTAAGCTCGATTACCAAATTTTCCTCTAAGAATAATCGCTTTGTTTCGGAATACATTTATAGGATGATAACAGATTTTTTTTTTCACAGTTAAAAAATACTAAGAAAGAATGAATTGTCCGATGATCATCTTACAATCCGTTATGAAGATGGTTTCTTGTAAGCAAGGTTACAATCTTTATCAGATTCGATGCCCCTTCAAGTTTCAAGTTGTAGTAAAAATAAAAATAATTTATAATTACTTACATACAAACATATGTATTTATTTTTCTGTATGTGTCGGAGAAAAATTTAATAAACAAGAGTCTTTATAATGAACAACACTAGATTGTCTTTATTTATTCTCAAACTTTGTCCTACTTGGTAAATTTTCTCCGAAAATTTAGAAAGTTTTCCTAATTTGTTTATTTTTAGGTTATATTAAAGATCTTAGAAATTTTTTGAAGAAATGTCAGTCTAAAAATTTAATATTTAATTTCCATTATATTTGAATTGCAAAGTGAAACCAACAAAATTTTTTTGCAGCTACCAAACTTTAGGTTTCAGATATAAAATTGTTAATATTTAAAAACTTTATATAAATTTGATTTTTTCTTTACATTATTATTATTTTTGCTGTGTGACTTATCTCACATATCTGGCAGTAACATCAGAATAAACCTACGAAATTCAACCTGGCAAAGATTGCAAGATTGCGCCTCTCGTTGGCAAGAGCCTTGAGTACCGTACAGGTGAAAGACGATTTTAACCAGTTTCACCCCCAACTTTGAAGGAGAGCACCCCCGAGAGGGACGGGTCCCGGAGGTCACCCACCTCTCTCACCCTACCAAGAACCTTCGGCTCGCTGCATATTTAGAGCGCCCCCATGCCGCACAGACACTATACATTTACAAATATCCATGCCTTCTCCGGAATGCGAACCCACGCCCTTCGGTACTGCAGTCAACATCACTAACCACTACTCCGATTGGGCGGCATTACTACTGTTTATGTATGTTTTAAGAAATGTTTAATAAGCGAAATTAAATTTTTTTAAAATAACTTTTGTTTTATGAATAAAATTTTTCATTTTGTTAAACAAAATCTGGTCCGGCAACTATGGTAAGATCATGCATTCAGCGCGCATATAGTTTGAGACCATTGTCTTAATGCAAACAGAATTCTGGCTGTTACTTCTAACACCAGAAAACCAGGTTTTTAATTTGAAATTAAATGATAACGTATTATTCCAGCCTTTCATGCACTATTATATTAAACTTCGTGCTTTCTGTATAGCAGCAGAGAATTTCTTTTGAATAATTAAAGAATTTGAAAGATAGAAACTAGCAGTGTCTTATAGGAATATCCATCCTATGTTACTGAGACATGCTTAATAAATATGAGACGTAAATGATTGTTCAGAACCATTAGTAAACGATAAAAAGAGAGTTTGTATATATTTAATATCTTAGGGAAAGGGATTACTACATTTCGAGAACTGTAAATCCGTGGTCTGAAATTCAAATTGAAAGGGAGCGGCATGTACGAGTTGAAGGCAGCTTACGAGCCAGAAATTTCTTTTAACAAAATTTTAAAACTTTTTTAACAAAGCAAAATTAAATTTTAAATTTCTGTTACTAAATATGTATCAAAATATGCATAAACTATAGCAACTGTATCACAAAGGAAAACGAATTCAAATTTATATTTATTTTCTGCCTAAAATCTAAAGGTTCGTTGGTACTTGGAAGAAATTTCTTTTGTTTATACTTTGTTAATTCTAACATATTGACAGCTAAATATTAAATTTTCGATTGATGTTTAGCCGGCTGGCAAACTAAATTTACTGACTGTACCAACGTGGAATATTCTTAGTCACTGGTCTGGCCTACAAGCATACATTGACAAAGCCTCAACCTATTCATTCTATCTTCCCCCCTTTATTAGCAGTCGCGCACATGAGCTCAGTACAGATCTCTGTATTTAAAATTATAAGCACGCATTCGCAAAAAAAAAAAAAATATTAAATTGTATTCACAAGCTGCAGGTGCTGCGAAGAATCTCTCTCTATCATGGCAATTAAACTCAGAAGTTTTAATCAACGCATTTGTTACTATTTTATTTCTTTACAAACATGTTACTTAGAAACGCTAAAAATATTTAATATATTTCTGATAAAACTCACAGACAAAATATTGACGTTACAATCGTCTATAGTTTGAGCTTTTCATTTTTTTTTTTAAATTTCCGTTACATTTTTAGGGCATTTATCACCACACGATAAACCTATCTAGCACGCGATTTAACTGATAAGTGCTGCTATACCATGACGTATAAAATCTTTATCATGCTTGCGGCCTATTAAATTTCCAGTTTGCAGAGGTGTTACTGTTTGACTTTTATATAAAATTTTTAATATATCTTTCGAATTAAAAAAGTGTTTTCCTTAATTAGTCTACCATAATTTTTTAAAAAAAATCGATGTATTTCTTCTTGATTTAAATTTTTCAGATTTGGTATTATCTGTAACTAATATAAAAATTGTAATTCAGATGATTTACAATGTATCTTAAGTGTCCGTTTTTAAAAGCATTTACGGTATTATTACAATTATTAAAAGAATTTTCGAACGATATATATTGCTATATGTAAGAATAAGCATTTACGCTCCACCTGATATTTATTAATCAAAATTTAAAGCTAAATTTAAATACTACCCCCACAACGAACGCTGTTCATGTTTTGAGTTCAAAAGTGCCCCTTTGCAAAAAAGTACTACTAATAATATTAAACATACTTTTATTTCTTCGGTTACTGCCATTTATATCGCTTACTAGTGAAAGCATACGTTCTGAGAAATCTTCAAGATGTCAGATTCTTTCATTAACCAGACTTGATGTGTCTGCAGTGAACATATATACACTGGTTATCATAAACTAAGAAAAAATCACAAAAATAGCGATAACTTCCTCAAGAATGAGCCAAACCGTGTAAAATTTGAATATGTTGCCAAGTAAGAGTAGCTGAGTAAAACTCCAATATGCAAATTAGTGGCGCTGCATTCGAATACGTCATCTGCGAGGAGCATTGGAGTCCATGTTTGAGAACAAGCCCACATATTTCACTGAGATAGTGATATCAGAAATCTGAGATAGCCAATTCGTAACAATGATCTCCAGGCGTCATTTGCCTGCAGAACTACGATAGAAAGCCATTGGGAGACTAGAGGCAAGACAAAGTTAAACAGAAGTGGCCAGATGGCTAAATGTGAGTCCTTGTGTGGTTCATAGACTTTGGAGGCAATTTCAAATCACAGATTCGGCACCTAGGAGATTCAACCAAGGACGGCCAACTGCTACGACGAACGCCGATGACCGATATTTGACATTATGTACACTCAGGGATAGAACCGCTACTCCGACTCTTCTTAGATCCTCCCTTGCTGCACCCACCGGAAAGTTGGTGTCAACCTCAACTGTGCGTAGAAGGCTTCACGAAGGTGGTCTGTATGCAAGGCGACCAGCCATTTGTGTGCCGCTCACGTCACGCCATAGGAGGGACCGTTTTCAGTGGGCACGACAACATGAAGAGGCAGTGTCTGTGTTTGGGGTGGCATCTCTTTGCGTGGACGCACAGACCTCCGTGTTTTTCCAAGGGAAACCGTGAATGCTCATGTTTATAGAGATAACATCCTTGATGCTTATGTGCACTATGTGTGATGCTATGTGTTGTATATTTTGGGTAAGTTTCATAAAATTCTACATGTAACTTTTTCAGTAATCATGATTTTAATTTTATTCAAGAGGAAGCTTACAGGTTTTAGTAACTTTTATTTACAGTTCTGTCAAGTTACGAGTTTGCATTAAGAATAATCACTTTTTTGGGGGAATAAATTTATATGTGAGCAGTTTTATTTATATGTTATAAGGTATTTTCTCCTTGTTTTCCGCTTGCCTTCGTGCTGTAATTGGAAACATATCGACGCGTATTCGAGAGGTCCAGGATTCGATTCCCGGCGAGGGCATTGCACATTTCACCTCTCCAGCATCAATAAACGTATGACTCTACAGTGGCGCCCGAATTAAAAGGTGGTCGACAGTAATTCGTCACCATCATGCATGACTTGGCAATTGGGTTCCTCATACCCAATCGCCCTTTAAAAGCAGAAGTGTATAAGGTATTTTCTCCCTTCTTTTCGCAAGCTTTCGTGGTTTAATTCGAAGCATGCTCAACGTATTCGAGAGGTCTAGAGTTTCCAGTCCCTGCACGTTTTTCACATCTCTAGCATAAAAAAATCGCAATGATTCTGCAATGTGAACAGTTTTTTTTTAATTACTGTAAATTAACAAGAAAAGAACCCGAATGACCGATGAGTATCTACAGTCCAATTCATAGTAATTTCTCTTCAAAACTACAAACGTTATCAGAATCGAATTGCCATAAAGTGTCAAGCAGTACTAAGGAATAAAGAAGTTTATAATAATTTACATACAATTTTATGTACTTCTCTTTATGCGCTGAAAGAAAAATTAATAAATAAGAGAAATAGGCTAAGTTTTCATTATTTATTCTCCCATTTCGTCTCACTTGTTCGCCCAAAACTTAGCGCTTCTTCGTAGTTAATGATTAATTAAACACCTCACAATTATTTTAAATAAACTATAAGGTATTTTCTCCCTCATTTCCGCATGCCTTCGGGGTGTAGCTATAGGCAATTTCGACGCGTAAGTGGAAGGCCGGAGTTCGAATACCGGCGATGGCATTGCGGATTTCTTCAGGTTCCTGTTTTTGAAAAATCTAAGTATAAAAAAGGCTGTACAAGTGGCGCCCGAACTTAAAATGGTGCACCAGGATTTGGCGATTGGGTCCTTTCATTCCAAGTCGCCTTTTAAAAGGGGAAGTGTATGAGGTATTGTGTCTCTACTTTTCGCATGCCTGCCTTCGTGGTACACGCTCGACGAGTATTCCAGAGGTCCGAATTTGGGATCACGGGGGGAGCATTGCCCATTTTCACGTTCTTTAATCGATTGTCAATATATTTGAATAAAAAGTGTAGCCAACAGAAATGTTTTGCCGATACCAAACTATAGATTTGAGATAGGAAATAAATATAAATTTGATTTTTTTTCCTTGCGATATTATTGTTTATATATGCTCTGGTAAATATTTAGTTAGCGAAATTCAAAATTTATTTAAAACATTTTTTTATTTTGTTAATAAAAATTTGTGTTTTGTTGGGGAAAAAATTCTCGCCCTGCAACTATTTTCATATCATTCATTCGGCCCACATACAATTTGAGTTTGAGACCACTGCTCTAAATGATGATAATAAATGTTTATATTAAAGTTTCGGTTAACAGATAAATATCAGCCGCAGCATCCATTAACCCACACGGTTATGGAATATATATTGACGGAAGGCGGAAGTATATGTGTAGACTTGTAAGTATATTGTGTAGACTGGCGAAAGTATATTGTAAGACGAAGACAAATGAGTGATACTCGAATCCTTCTTTCCTGGAAGGTTTCTGTTTGAAAATTAGAACGGAGATTCGGGAAATTCGTACTGTCATCTAGTTGCGCAAAGTCGTACCACCACTACCTGCCATGGTCGCCTATTCAGTTAATAGGCCTCCATTGCAAGTAGACTAAATCGTCAGGAGCGCTATCATCAGGAGTGCATCATCACGGTATTGTCACCTAAGAAGTTGCCCAAGGCCTAAGCCAATGGCTGGTGCTACATTTGCCTCTTGGCCACTATAAAATTGATATATTTGTTCTGATACCATATTTCTCGCTAATTTATCCCTCCTTTTTTATTAATTTTATCATCTGGAAACCGAGAAGGGAAAATTAGGCGAATAATTAGATTTCCGTATGACGCGCTTACAGTAAGAACGTAGCAAATGAAAAGTAGTTATGGTTAAACTGCTGGTCACAATTTTATTTCTCTAAAGGAAACATACATTATTTAAAGGAAACATACATTCCAATATCAATACATGATAATATTAACATTACAATATCTGATAAGATATCTTCATTTCCATATCCTTGTAAATTGAATCTCGTCCGTTCTTACTATTGTCTCTGCTACTCGTTTGGTTTCAGATTATCCACAAATAATTAGAGAAAGTAAATGCTCAGCTGGCTGAACAAAATCGAGAACGGATGTCAATCAGTTTATTTCGCTGTGCTTGGTGGGGTGTGTGTGCGGTTTTTTTTTTTTTAAGGGCTTTGTCCCTGAAGTAGTATTGTTTTCGTTTTGCGATTTTGGGTTGGTTCACTATAAATGTCCGTTTCACTTTTCAAACTGTTGCCACCAAATGTTAGAGTCCTGCATTATATTTGAAGAAATTAAATAATGAAAAATCTGCATAACTGTATATATATTTCTCGCATTATGATAAAACAACGTAACGTAGAGCCATCGAATTTTGAATGACGTCATCCTACTGCGAATATGGGCATGTGGAAGCCCAAATTTGAAATTTGGAATTTATTTTATTATCGATTTCATATTTTGTAAATCTTTAACGAATTTTTATTAAAAAAACTCATGGATTTCAAAGCGAGCAATGGTAACGTTGTACAGAAAAAACATTTTTATCTCCAGCGTGTGACACTGCGTATAGGAAATTCTAAAGTATGCTGAATTTAAAACTATTTTGCGATAGTCTCTTGAACTGAGTTTTATGGTTTAAGTGCGAAGAACGTGTTATTTAATAAATAAAGGTAACAGACAAAATGTTAAAAAAAAAAATGCCCCTTTAAACGTAATTTGAAATCTAAAAACTGTCAGTTTTTTTTTTTTTTTTTTTTTTGTGTATATTTTTAAATTTTTATTTGTTTATTTATTTATTGTATTATGCTGGCATAAAGTTCAATGGAATCTTCGCAGGTAGTTTGCGTGGTTTTGTGAATGTTAGTAAGACGAAAACAATCACTACGGGAAGGAATCCGTTTTTTTAAAACGTAGAAGAGCCCATTTTCTGAACGTGTTGAAGAAGTGGAAAATTACGCAAATATTTTTTTAAGTTTTCAGAGTTAAGGGGAGGAATACGCTAGTAAATACGGTATTACTCTTTGTCTTGGATCACGCTCGATACTGATAGAGTTGTAGAGACATTAGGTATTTTTTGGAAGCAGGGAAGATGAAAAATGAACAACGACATCGCCGGGAATCGAAGCACGCACCTCTGGAATACGCGGCCAGCGTGCTGACCACTATACTACGAAGTCATGCTAAGAAGGCGAGAGAACTACCTTATATATTGCCCCCTTTTAAAGGGCGACTGGGGTTTTAGAGGACCCAATCGCCAAATCATGGGTGTGGAGAATCATTATCCACCAGCCTTTCAGTTCGGGCGCCACTGTAGAGACATTGGGTTAATTGGAATGAGAGATGAAAAATGAACAACACCTTCGCCGGGAATCGAACCACGGACCTACGGAATACGCCCCCAGCGTGCTGACCACTACACTAAAAAGACATGCTAAGAAGGCGGGAGAAAAATACTTTATAGTGTTATTCAAAGTCAACGACAAATTAAGATTGCTTTTTTTTTTTTTTTCGCGTCTAAATTTTAAGCGGCTGGTTGAAATCGAAACCAAGCAATTTTACGATTTAACCCCCTTACTTGACACGACTTCTGACGACTTTATTTCAGTTAAAAAAATTCTTTCTGTAATATTTTAGATCATATTAACCGACTGTTGTTCACAATAAGCGATGAATTTTCTATGTTTTCGTATGCAAACGTGCGGGACTTGAGCAATTCGGTAACAATATCTGAATGATAACATTAACCGCGATTACATTAAGCGGCGTAAGCCACAACTGAACATGCACCATGTATATTCTCGTACAGACAGCATCTAGCAGCATACGTATATCCTTAGATCTTTAATTATAATGAAAGTTCACACTGAAATTACACGTGTTTATTGTTCCATCCGAACATATTACGAAATCAAATGCCATTATCTAATGCTCGGAATTTCTTTTATTTTTCCAGCGTTCTACTGTCTCCTCCTCATCTTATGTATTGTTTTATTTTCGAGCTCATGTCGTGGGTTTTAATAACGCACCTCGAACCTTGGCAAACGTTTGAAAATTTCACTTACGAACATTTTTTTCTCTTTTACCTTTGCGTCTATTTATCATAGCCTACAAGTACCTCATATAAGTAGGTCATTCTTCTCCACTTCGTAGTGTGGAGCAGAGGCTAACGCGCTCAGAGCGTTGTCACGTGCTTGCTTGCATATTTATGTTCAGAAAAAATAAAAAATAAAAATAATAAAACTGAATATTACTGGTGTAAAAAATGTGTGCACTTTCACGCCCTTTGTGTACGGGTTCGAGTCTTAATTGTCGTTTATTTTATTTATATTTTCTCCACTGGGGTGGTTTTATTAGAATTAAAATCTCTGTCCAATTGTTCCGGCTATCATAAGAGGTTTTTTTATTCTTTTGGAATATAATAGGGAGATTTATGGGGTAGGCGTAGTCTTGTTTTCCTCTTGATGAATGTTCTATAGTTTTGTAAATTTTAGTCTTTAATATCCTCTCTTTATTATCTTCAGTTAGACGTATTTTGTTACACAGTAAAACCTGTGTTTGAGTAGGATTTTATGCGTGATATATTTGCGCAGAATAATTTCATGTCAAAAGAAATTGAAACATTAGTTGTTTAATGCATGATACTGGACTTAAGATCCAGTGAATAAATCTGAATCTGCTGAATAAAAGTCATTTAAAAGTGCGTTGACTGAAAAATAGAAAATTATGGAGAACTACATTACTGAGATCGCGTATCTCTTAAGATTCATTTTCTGGGCTGTCGTATAGATTATTTTTCAGAGAAAGTACAGGCTATGAGTGACGAGTATTTAGAACATTCTTATCAAGATGCATGTGAAATAGAACCATTTTCTAAAGGCAAACGAAATTTTAAAATGCCTAGCTACTTACTCTTCACTCTCTACTACAAGGTTACATGGTTTCAGTATTACAAGAAATTCTTGAAGGTTTCTATATTACAAGGTTTGCTGTTGTATTACGCTACTGACTCCTAGTTTGCTCAAAAGCAGCTTCTTCCTTCTCCTTTTATGGCTTCGTTTCTCTCATGTATGTTAGTAAAGTTATAGTTTAAATAACTCTAATATTGTCTTTGCAATTAATGGTAGACACGTAAGCGCTATGTTGCACGCTCAGTCACTTCGAAATTTTGAAAATCTTGTTGGCATGCATTGTGATAATTGAGTTTAAAGACTATATTTCTAATAAAGCCATACTTTAATTTAAAAAAAAATGTGCAGCTTGTAACATGTTGAAATCTTACTGCTTGTATTTAAAAATTTAAAAAACATTTATTGAAAAAAAAAATTATTGAAGAGTTTCTAAATTATGGATGCCTGATTAGTATCGAGTTGCTGCTTCTTTGGCCTTGGTAACAGCTGCTAAACCACGAGGTAAGAAATTTATTAAATCTACGGGAATATTCGAGAGGTACGGCCTGCCAAGCTTCTTTCAGAACTTTTCATAAATTAAGGATGCTGGTTATTGGTTTTGTGCTTGCATAACATTTCTTAATGTATCCCAGAGCTGCTCATTTGGATTTAAATGTGGACTTCTTGGCGGCTATTTCATCGGTTTCATTGCAATGTACTCGGGAAATTACCTATTCCTGTTACAAGACAAGTTGTTCTGCTGCTATATACTTAATTTCTTTAATTGCCTGATGGCAGAAAAGCAGGAAGGGATATAAGTGATCACTTGAAGAATATGCGTGCTGAAATGTGATGAGAGGGCTTGATATAAGTACCAAAAATTCCTGAATATTGATAAAGAAAATACCCCAAACCGTCACTGAGACGGTATGATCGTGTACATTTTCAACCTGATATATTCGGTCCACAGTTTCTTAGGGTTGACGCCACATTATTTAGCCTACCGTCAGTGTCATGCAGTTGGAATATAGATTCATCAATCCATGCTATTCGCTCCCACTCGTGGATGCTCTAGTCTGGGTGTTCTGTGAAACATGTAAGACGGGGAGCACGGCGGCTTGCAATACGGACCTTTGACCTCTGAAGTCAACTGATTGTCCTACTGAACCCCTAATTCAGTTACATGATCACCTATGATGTGGTTTGGTGTTGCTGGCTCCTACTTATCCCTTGCCGTTTGTCCAATTATTATTTTTCCGCTATTCCTACATTTTTGGCATCCTTTTGATAGTGGGTTACGAGACACTTCGATTCCCGAATTATTTCTGAAACTGAAGGCCGGTGCATCGAGCACCTGTTATTTTCTCTTGATCGAAGGCATCTGAATCATGAGTTTTACCCTTCACATTGTTGGCTAAAATATTGTTAAGCTAGCAGCAACATCATGTGGCAGTGTCCTCACATGCACATATATAAAACAGTTGCATTACCATAGTTTTGTAACATCCTTAATTCAATGGCAGTTCAGTGCATTTAGGTTACACATGGGAAAAAGTCATTGAAACACACAAAGTCATTGTCACAAAACAGAGAATCGGCCACGACTTTACCTGTCTGTTTAAGGGAAGGTTTCCTTCTTGAAGAACTTTCTAAGAGAAATTGTCTCATATATATGTCACATATGAAAAGAAATTATTGGTGCAACAATAATTTTTCCATTCCATCGAGAATTTCTCATTTCAGTTGATTTCAACTTTTATCGTAGAAATGAATTGTTTTGCAATCATGTTCAGTCAAAAAAAATTACATTATATAAAACCCACATTATAAAAAAATATTTACCTTTTTTCCATTTATTTTAAATAATGAGCATGTGCATTTACTATGTTTTCTGTAATGTATTTTATAAGTTGTTTCTTATTCGCATCGTTTTAAATATGATTATTTAATATTGTCATACCGAATTACATGCTAGCGGTTTTGCGAGTTGCATTTAATGCTCCTATTTCATCCTTGAGCTTTCGCAAGAAAGCTCATTTTTCTTTTTATTCAGAATCACGTTCTTTGTGCAATGACTATTCAGTTTTATTATGATTATTTTTTTGGTCTTAAGTGTATTTGTAATATTACGTAAGACCTTTCCTTGTTGAAATTGCTTAAAAGCATTTGTGTAAGAATTTTAATGAGACTTCTTCATTCCAAAAAGTATAATTTATTTTATGTATTTATATATTTCAATTTAGTTTTTCTTTTTTAATAATGACATTTAAAAGAAATAAGTTTGAAGAAGCGAATTTTTATATAAAATACTGGATTTAAAGCATGCCTGCGAAAACTCTTAAGAAAGAATCAGTCAAATGATATCAGACATTGTTGATTGCATTACGTTATGTATAATTTTTCATCTTTGTAAAAGGTAATACAGATTTATAGTAGGAATCCCAACTATTTTTGTAATGTTGTTATTCAGTGAACCAATAATAATTGGCTGAATAATTACGCCCAGTGGTAAGGGACCCACGTCATAATAGCTATTGAAATACATTGAGCCTTCTCATTAAGAATAATTTGAATTTTTGCTTTTTTAAAAACTCCAAGCTGTTGTGGTTATCAAATAAACTGTAAAAAGGTGTCTTAATTTTAAAACGTTTCAAAAACAGGAAAATATGATATATTTTTATCAACACTGTGAAGTTTTAAAAATATTACGTAAAACAGGTAGGAAAATAGATGAAAACTATGTCATATTTTTAACACTGTGGAGTGTGCATAGATCACTTCTTTGCAAGAAATGACCAGTCGTTGAAGTAATGTTGTCACAAATTAAATTAAATTTCTTGCAAATGTACGGTGTGTAATCTTCCAAAAACTTGTGATTAAAAAACTGGATTTTTTTATGCTGGTACCATAAAATAACATTAAGGTTGTAGGGACATTAGGTTAATTGAGGCCGGAGAGATGAAAAATTAGCAAACGTCTTCGCCGGGAATCGAATCACGGACCTCTGGAATGCCGTCCCGGCATGCAGAACCACTGCACCACGAAGGCACGCTAGGAAAGCGGGAGAAATATCTTATAAGGTCTATTGTACAAAATACATAATGAATTGACAAAACTGTATGATATCTTTTCAATAATCTGCAGTGAGTACTTCATATGAGGAATACAAGCGGTCTCCGACGTACAGTGGCTCTGTTCACTTAAGATGGAACGAAAGCGGTAACCATTTTGCAGAAATGGTGTTTCAAATTATGAATTGTTATGCTTCCAGCTCATATGGCAAGGATTCTAACAGGACGTACAGCACGGTTTGCTTGCTGTAGAGAAGGATGCAGTGTAGTCTCACCTGAGACGATCACATAGTATTGCAGACGTTTCTCATCTTTTGTGTATGTGGTTGATTTAAAGAATATGATTATCAATCATCGATAATGTTTATACCTTTTTTAATATTTATTATGTTATGAACGGTATTGAACATTACAGTTATTTATAAGGATATTTTTCAGTACCGTTATTTTAATTACATATTCAGAAGTATTGTTTACTTTCAGGGATAATTATCATAACAAATTTCATTGGTCAACGAAAGGAAGAAAACAACTGTACGATCTAAATTATTACCTTCCCTGTTAAACTTTCAAGAACTTTCGATTGATCAGAGTCCATTACTAATTCTTAAACCCTGTAAGAAGAGAGGGAGAAACTGATGAACACTTTTCCATTTCATGTTCTTTCTAAAGCATTTATATATTAAACGCTCCAAGCATTTTTAAGTGTAGAATGTTTTCATATCCACACATTAATGAATAACAGATGAGCATAATGGTAGAATTTTTAATTTAGGCTTTAACCTTCGCGGTAGGGTTTCAGTCTGTAACATTCTCCACCTCATGTTTTACATTTGAATAGTATCAACAATTTAAATCTTTCATCAATAGTAAATTAATTTATTATTATTTTGCCATATTTCTTGTATTTAAAAAAAGTTTGCTTAAGATAAAATTCAGATATATCTGAGATAGCACTGCGTTCAAAGTGTAGTATTATTCAATCTGCCATAACTAAGAGTTAATGATAATTGTAACTTTGTAGGTTTATCAGAATGTAATCTCGTAGTGTGTACAAGGATCGACCGCACATTAGTATGAATCTTTCATTATAATACAGTCACCAAAATATATGTCTTTCTTTTTCAGCACTGGACACGGACGACATTCCAGTAAAGAAACAAATATTCGAACTATTGTCTGCCCTTTGTGTTTATAGGCCTGACGGCCACACCAGAGCTTTGGAAACACTCGAGCATTATAAAGTAAGTCATTTTTTCTATTTTAGACACAAGAGATTGAATTAATGATCGTGAATATTCAACTTTTAATGACTAATTATTATATTTTACTCATTGCAAAATCGGTACTTGAAATTTCAAATAGAATAATTTTAATGACATCTATGGCGTGAGCATATCGGACATTCTAGTTCTATTGCTGAACTACTGCTCAATTTTTTAAAATCCAGATTTGTTAGATTACTAATATATTTCCATTCGCAGTATGACATCGACAGTCTACCGGCAGCTCTTTCGTATATTCGAGTTGATAAAAGATGCAGTACAATAAATGCGATAGTTCAAGCCTTCTAGTTACCGTATTTTTACATGTATAGCATTTGTTTCCTCTAGTAAAAAAAATTCCGAAGATAAGTTGCGGGTAGCCAGTTCTACCATCTACAGCAGGGTTTCTTAAACTGTGGGTCGTGACATCCTTGGGGTTCGTGGGACCTGCAGCAGGGGATCGCCAAAAATTTTAGCAGTGATATTATAATATAATAAGTTATAATAATTTTACAATTACCAAATATTTTTACAAAATGTATCTGAAAATAGATAAAGCTAAGGGAATACAGACAAAAAAAAAAAAAAAAAAAAAAGAAAAAAAGAAAAAAAAAAGAAAAAGTTTCGACGCATTCTTATTATAATATAAACGTTCATTTTTTTTTGCTTTGCACGTGACGCTGTCATTTCGTGTGTTACTTATTTAATTTCGACATTGTTCTATGTCTTAAAATTAGAAGTTAAATTTAATGACCTAAAACTGCAATAGTATATTACAGTACAAGTGAAAAAAATTGACAGTTTCACTCATGCGTGTGTCAGATTTGCGCAATACTTATGGGGTCCCACAAAATTTTTGTAAATATTATGGGGTCCTGGAGGGTCGCGAAAAACTCTCAGTGATAAAAAGGGGTCGCAACAGAAAAAAGTTTAAGAAGCCCTGATCTACAGTATATCTTCCGTTTTGAAGGCTTGAAAGCTAAAATGAAAAGAATCCTTATCACGCATTGAGACAAAATTTGTATTGTCGGTCAAAAGAAACATGCTTCTATGTTTGCACGTCTTATTCTATGGCACTGTGGTTACTACTAGAATAATGTTTTTACCGTTTTCCACAGTGTGTGATCTTCAGTGCCGTCAAGAGCATTGGATATTTCACATTTCAAAAATCCTTTAACGATTGTATCAGGCTTGATTATTTCCCAGGCTGCCAGATTCCATTCACTTACACACTGCACATTCGGACGTTTGATGTTTCCTTTTGGCGTAAGGTCACGGGTTCCTGTACCCATCCATTCATTATAAACTTTCCCGAATTAATTTATAAAGAAACGATGAACAGTGATATTGTTACGAAATGTCTAGGCGCAGTAAGATGGCTTCCCCGCAAAGCAGTTTTAGGGTTGCCATAAAATGGAAAGGGAAGGTAGGGTTGCCACATTTGACGAATTGGCGATATGCCATGGACGGATGGAGAACCTTTTGCAACGAATTCTTACCGGTTTAGCCCAGAATGTTCTCAACACAAGCCGAAAGCTATATAAACCCTGCTGGTCCGCAGTCAGTTAGTGCCTCGTAGAGTGTCTCATCTAGTTAGTCCATGCGGAGACGATCGAGTTGACACCCGGCCAGCGAGTGCCGAGTGGGTCGTCGAGTGCACCGAAAGAGTCTCGTAGTGTAGCGCGGTTAGTGCATCGTCGAGAGAGCGTGTTGAGCTCCGGGAACGACTGAACCGAAGAGTCGGGAGCCGTGCTCTGTGTGTCGTCGAGTGCATCGCGAGTTGTAGCGTCTCGAGAGAGCGTGGAGTTCCGAGAACGACCAAGCAGAGTCGGGAGCTGTACTTTGGTGGTTTGCAGTGAAGCTTTCTCCACCGTGATAACCTGAAGGCTGTGCCGCTGATCGTGCCAGCATGTTTACAGTAGATCTTCGACGACTGTAAAAGTGTTTTGGAGCTATCCTGATTAATATTGGTAAATAAAGTGTTTCGATACTTCATCACGTGTCACCGTTATTCACTTCAAATCGACGAACCCTGTACGAACGTTAAGGAAGAAAATAACGTAACAACTGGTGTCAGAAGAAAAACGCAACAACTGGTGTCAGGAGTGGGGTTTGAGGGTGAATGCCAGTGACAAGACCAATGGAAGATCTATTAAGACAGCTCGTGTAACTGACTTGGCTGAATTCCAAGAAAAGATGGAACCCGGGTGTGCTGAGAAAAGCCGGATATAAAGAGATGACAGTTGAGATCAAAGCCGGACTAGAAGAGAAGAAAGGCCGATGAGAAGAGATAAATGACGGCCAAGAAAATGTGCGAAACTCCTGGTGAACCAACTCCTGGTGAATTTTCTTGCAGTACTAGAGAGCACTGCTAAAGCTGCACATCAGTTTCTCCCTTCTCTGCATCACATGCACTTTCAGATGGTTCAACACCTGCTGCCTGCGACTTCGTAACTTCACTGTCAGTTTTTACGAACTTAACAGTCGCATTTTCATTTTCTTCCACTTCAGGCACTTGAGAATCAAAAGCTTCTTTCCTGTCTTTTATTTCTTCGTGTTTTCGTTCTTTTTCTTTAATCCCGTTAGATGTTTCATCCTTAATTTCTTGATCTTTCTCAGACAATTCATTAGCTACTTCTTTCTTTTCTTCACCCTTTGATTCTTCAGATGCCACTTCTCTCATTTCCACATCATCTTTCATGCCTCCAGTTTCTTCTGTAAGCTCCACTTTCAGCTGCAGGACATTTGCTCTCGCACAATTTCTTGGCCGCCATTTATCTCTTCTCGTCGGCCTTTCTTCTCTTCTAATCCGGCTTTGATCTCAGCTGTCATCTCTTTATATCCAGCTTTTATCTCATCATATCCGGCTTTTATCTCAGCACATCCGGCTTTAATCTCAGCATATCTGGCTTTCAACTTCTCCTGTCCGGATTCCATCTTTTCTTGGAATTCAGCAAAGGCAGTCACGAGCTGTCTTAATAGATCTTCCATTGGTCTTGTCACTGGCATTCACTCCAAACCCCACTCCTGAAACCAGTTGTTGCGTTTTTCTTCTGACACCAGTTGTTACGTTATTTTCTTCCTTAACGTTCGTACAGGGTTCGTAGATTTGGAGTGAATAACGGCGACACGTGATGAAGTATCGAAACACACTTTATTTCCCAATATTTATCAGGACAGCTCCAAAACACTTTTACAGTCGTCGAAGATCTACTATAAACACGCTGGCACGATCAGCGACACAGCCTTCAGGTTATCAGGCTATCACGGTGGAGACAGCTTCACTGCAAAGCACCAGAGTACAGCTCCCGACTCTGCTTTCTCTCGGAACTTCACAAATGCGGTCAATAATTTGGGGAAAATAATCTTGATAAAGCTTTTGAAGTCACTGAGGCATTCGAAGTGCGTGTGTGTTATGCGAATTTGCATTTCGAATTTTTTTGTCTTTTAAAATTAAAGAGATCCAGTATGGGTGGCTTCTTGAATTTAAAATGCATATTACAAAGATCATCGTATTATTTATATGAATGCCAGTTAAAAATAGTTCATCAAATTAAAAATAAATGTCTATAGCTAATACAGAAAATTTATACTAAACAGAAAAAAAACCCTTATTCTTGCAAATATACGAAAGGGAAACAGTATCTGTTTATTTTTTAAGCACCATTTAATAGTCGACTAGTAATTTTGTGGGCAGACAAAAGGTTAGGTTGATACACATTCAGTGAA
Organism: Stegodyphus dumicola; assembly: GCF_044657685.1. Classification (NCBI taxonomy): domain Eukaryota; kingdom Metazoa; phylum Arthropoda; class Arachnida; order Araneae; family Eresidae; genus Stegodyphus; species Stegodyphus dumicola. The sequence goes on along the minus strand of NC_140774.1, from coordinate 100,699,735 downwards.
AAGGAAATTAAAAAAAAAAAAAAAAAAAAAAAAAAAATAGATACATGGCTATTAGAAGAGCGCATGTATTTTTTAGTAATAGGAGCTTATTAATTAGACACTTTTAAGTGTCTATATAGCAGTCACCTTAGAAAACACTTCGCTTTAAAGAATATTCTGCGTTGTTCAGTATCGTTTTATACTTAGCATCGTCTATCCGAAAAGTTTCGGGACAGATTTTCTTCCTGGCTTATAAATCATAGCTGGGATAAAACTGGGAATGCAATTCCTGGGTGTTTCGCAGCGATGGAAGGAGAAACAATTCTTCTTTGGTGTTCGACAGTGCTCCCGCTCACACTGCTGTATTCGTGGTCCCGTTTCTAGCGAAAGGACGTGTACCAGTTCTTAACCGTCCTTCTTATTTACTCAATTTGGCGCCGAGTGACTGTTTTTATTCCCGAAAATAAAACTTCACATGAAAGGTCAACGCTATCACCATCTAATACAGAAACTTATCGACATTTAATATGCAATGACACGCAAGTTGAATAACATCCCAAACAAGGATTTTTCTGACAGTTTCATATGTCTGCGTGAACGTTCTGTGCGTTGTATTCAAGTTGGAGGGGACATGTATATAAAACACAGGTTTGTATTCAAGTTGGAGGGGACATGTATATAAAACACAGGTATTTAAAACCTTATCCTAAGTTTTCTCTTGTTTTCATTTATACGATCTCGGAACTTTTCGGACTGACGGTGTATGTTTTTAGAAATACAGGTCATTTTCAAAGGTAGAAAATTCATGAAATATGATCAGTATGAGAGGTTTCGCTGTTATAATTTAGGTACATTTTCTGCGTTAAAAAACAAATTTAATTGCAGTTTCACTACACGTCGAAATATAAATGCACGTTAAATTGCATAATCAACTTTCCCAATCAGCAGCCCTCAGGGTAAAAGTTTACTATTGGGTGCCCCTTGTTTTTGGCGGTTCTTTTTTGACGCCAAGATCGTCGCCAGGAAAGCACAATTTCAAGACGGCCGCTACACAAAACCAAAATAAAAAGTCAAAGAATTTCACAAACTCTGTGTTCATGTACACATCGATCTGTTTTCACTTAAAAATATATCCCAGAATTGCACAAACTAGGCACTGCGCATTGCGTTAAATTTGTCCATGTACACATCAATCTACTTTCATTTAAAAAAAAATCAGGAAGCTACAACAAATTTAAAACTATCATGGTAACCAGAAATGAGGTTTCATCGCCAAACTTTTTTAAAAAAAAAAAAAAATTATCGCTAATCGAAGGGGCACCCAATTCTACCCTAGAGCGCCCTCAGTTGTCCATTCATGCGGCTTTGCCATATAACGAAAAAAAAACTGATGTATACTCCACATGACTTCCTTGTACGGAATATTAAATTATACGCATTTTTTCTTGTATTTCATTTAAACTTATTGGATTGAATTACATTTATTTCGTCATTAGCGCATAAACCACAATAGAATAAATGCACTCTTTAAAATTCACTATATTAGTTTACTACAGCGAACACTCGGGCCCTAGGTTTACTTAACAGTGTTATATTTAGTATAATATTGTTCGTATAATACAGTACAGTAAGACCCCGCTTAACGCGGGGGATACGTTCCATCAAAGTAGAGCGTAATGCGAAACAGCGCTAAACGAGGCTATCTTTACATGTAAATATTGGGGTTAGGGGAAGATGGCTAGGAAATTGGTTAGGTATTAAATTTAAAAAGTATGTTTTTTTAATAAAAATAAAACCAAACATTTATTTCTTAAAGCCCAAATTAATACCACATTATTATTTCTTGCAAAAATAAAAACAAAATATAAATAACAAAACGAATATTCTTAAAAAAAAAAACAAATAAAATTCTCAGTCAGTCATATTTAGTTAGCCTTCCGCGTTTTCAGTGTTCTGCCTTTTTGTGACAAAAGCATCTAATGTTGTTTGCCTTTCTCTTTTGCGTTGTTCTCTTAAAAGTTCTTCATAAACGGATAGAGCATCTCTAACACCACGCCTTACTTTTGAGCTCCTGTCAAAATTCGGATCATTTTCAATGAATTGATCCATTATTTCAGTTATGGTAAACAAACTCCTTTTTACAAACGCCATCGAAAGTTCTTTTTGCTCTTCTTCTGAATCACTGCTGTCAACATTTTTGCTTTCTTCTTGTTCAGTTAATTCCTTGAGCGCATCATTAGAAAGACTAGCCGCTGCTTCTTGAATTATTTCTTCGACATCTTCCACATTTACCCCTTCAAAATATGTCTGTACAGTACCGCACCAAACAAGAAATACAAGTACACTCTTTCGGATATGTATTTGAAACCTATCGCTGCATAATATTTCGGGGAATCCCCGTATGCTGCGAGCGATTTCGTAGAATCCCCGGGTTGAAATAAAAGAGCGCTAAACGGAAACAGCGTTAAGCGGGGTCTTACTGTATATATAGATACGGTTGCTGGTTAATATTGGCGGTAATAAGAATATCCAGTGTGTCTTTGCAGCCATAAGCTGAAGAGATAAAAGTAGGATCATCAGGTGCATGAATGTTCATATCGTTAAATTGGCAGTAATAATATAGAGTAATGCCGTCCGGGTTATTAATTCTGGAGTTCCAGATGGTATTTTTGCAGTTCAAGTCTCCAACTATTAGTGTGGGTAATCCTAAGTTAACTATAGCATCCAGGTCTTCCTTTTTTAACTCAGAATGCACAAAATTTATATCATCTTAAGAATTATCTAATCGTTGCCACATATCTATTCAAACACTATAATAAATCTAAAACGATCTATAAAAGAAATTAAGCAAACAACAACAACAAAAAGATCTTTTTTACAACCGATTCAGTATTTCTCATTCAAATAATTTGGTTTTCACTTCACGACAAGGCAAAAATACATAAAAACTCAAAATATCTGTATTGAAAATTATGAAGTAAATCTTTAACACTTATTTCCTGGAATAAATCCCAGAATGGATTAAGCATGATTTAATTCATTATAATAAAAGAAGGCGTTATCTTTGTTTTTGTGAAGCTTACTTTCTCTAGATTGGCAACAAATCTACAATTCCGCTGTTTCAAATGTAAACAAACATTGCCGCGATTGCAAAAGGCTTAGCGGCACTTAAGAAACTTTTTAATAATTCTAAAAATATCGCATGCAGATTTACTAAAGGCATAAAAAACTTAACTGGAATATAAGAACAACATAATTCAATCATTTTTAAAGTGCCCAATTTACAAGCATATAAGAATAAAGAAACTGAGATTACTGAGCCGAGTAACAGAGTGGATCTATCTATATATTCGGCTGCATATATATAAATATATATATATATATGCAGCCGATTGCAACCAAAATACGTTGTGCACACCTACATGCTATAGCAATGCTATATACAAAATTTGGATGTTCTGAGGCTACTCGTTTTTCAGTTATGCGTGATACGTACGCATAGACGCCACGAAAATTTCTCTTCAGAATTCATTTTAAATCAATTTTATATTTTTTTAAGGGAAAAGAGTCCTTTATTCTGTTCTTATGTACGGATGTCACGCAAAAATATCGTTAAATTGCATTCGATAGCGGTCAAAATGAATATTTTCTTTGAAATATGATACCTGAAGTTTTTCGCGATTACAATACTTCCTTTTTACTTCGTACAAGGAAATAAAAAAGTACAAAGTGACGACCGCATGCGCCGCAGAAATAAGAACAAGCTGAATGATTTTTAGAGGATATAACTTCTCATTCAAATGAACTGAAGACGTTTCCAAGGTCGAAAACAATTAGTGGGTAATATTTTAAATAATGAAAGCACTCAAAATGAAATTGAAATTAACGCGTTCTCACATAAGCAATGGCTTAACCCACTCTGGCACTTCTCTAGGTAGTCACGTAAACAATAAAATATGTGCCGCATTGATTGCTTTTTTCTCAGATGATTTTGAGAATAGATTTTTTCAAGGTTTCAGAAAACATTAGTTGCATTTTAGCACATGCATTACTAATTTCATTCTTAGTTGGCATCAAACTTTACCGAGAAGTTGCAGATGGAATGTACAGACTGACAGTCAAGTAAGCAACATAAGGAAAATTTAGTTAAAGGAAATTTTATAAATTGTGTCTGCCTAAAGAAAATTTCCAACACTTAACGAATGTTCTATGTTTATTATGAACAGGGAATGTTCGTGAATAAACAAAGAATGTTCGTCGTGAACGAGGAATGTTTGAAGGTGTTTTGTTTCTGAAAGTATCTGCATTTGCCAGCAACATTCTTCCTGAAAATAAGAATAAAAATTCAGACGAACATCTTGAGTAAATTCTTCTCAATTGCTCTTGCGTTAATCTGAGCAGATTACTGAAGCATGATGTACAAAAAAGTGTTTAAGTTAAATATTTTCCCTAATATGTATTCTTTAGCTTAAAAAATAAATGCAGTTTTTGCCAGACACGCTAATAATATGGTTAATGGCGTAGTCGTTAAATATGTTAAATTCTGTATTGTTAGTGAATGTTAAATTTTGTATTCGGCTTAAGGTATATTTTTTGTCTAACGTTACTCCATTTGACAGCTTTCATAAACTAGACAAACTAAACTAAACATCTTTCATAACCTTTTTTCGTTGGCATCTGCGTATGAACTTTGAAAATCTGGATTGGATTATTTAGATTATGGCAAAGCATTCGGGGATTATTTGAATGATAGGATGCGTGTGTTCATGGGGAACATTTTAATAGAAATTGGCTTGTACTCATATTACACACGGGGAAAACACGTAACTCCCTTAAAAGTAGCCTGTTCTTAGAAATTTAGGTCGAATTACCAATGTTCAGCGGCTTTACCGCTCGGCTGCTGTTGGGCGGCGGTGTATTTAATTATGGCAAAGCACATTAGGGCTATCTGCCTAAGGAGAGGGATGCCTTCGTGGAGGACTTTCTAAGGGAAAATGACTCGTATACATGTTACACATGGGGAAAACCACGAAAACACCCATGCAGCCAGCCCGTTCGCGTAATTCGAACCTCGGACCGAACTACCAGTGTTCAGCGACTTCACCGCTCGGCCGCTGGTGGGCTCCGGCTGCTTTTGGGTGAGCTTTTGAAAGGTTAGACATTCGTGCAATGTGTTATGCTGGAAACACAAGACATTTGTGTTTGGAATAGCTGCCGTACTTTCTGACTGCCACTTTACATCTGTAGAATGTATCAAATACGTCGGAACAGGTAATATGAAGCTTCAACGATGTTCTCGCCGAGATTCGAACTCTGGACGTTCTGCTTTCTAGTCGGATGTCCTTTTCAATTACATCACGAAGGTACGCCGTAAGAAAGGAGAGAATTCCTTAACGTTCTTCTCTACTTAAAAGCCAAGTGAATCGAACAAACGCATTTACTGATAATGGGATTTATACTCATGCGAAAACGAGGAGCATAGTAATTTCAAATACTAATGCCATTTAAAATTAACCATTTTTGTAAACAATAGCTGGTAGTCATAAATGTTGATACTTTTAATAAAATACGAGCGCCATAAAGTTGTGCCTCTGCGCTATAAAAATGACCGATATTTGAACATATTATCACCAGAGATAAATTTGTTTGTTTAAGAAGTGCACCATATTTTTCGCGAGGAGAAAAGCAGTAGAGTGTGTTGTCAGATAAAAGTGAATTGGTAAGTGCTTAGTGATATGTTGTATTCTGGAACCTTAAATATCATTTCGAGATTTTATCTTTTTTGAACGAAAATAGGTAATGTTATTGCTTAAAAAATATGATGAGAATTAAACTGAATTTCCTTTGAATTAAATTATACTTCCTACGAATTGAAATAAGTTAAAATAATATTATCAGTATAATTAATTAAATATCATCATAAGCTGCAACATTAATGGTGGTAAAAAATATTGAATTTGTTGTAAAACAATTTTTTCTTGAATTGAACCTAGCGAATTCTTCCCATTTGTGTATAAAAATTATGATTACGAAATTGTGAGGACTTTTCATTTTTTAAAAATTTCCTCATCCTCCTATATCATATGGAATGCTCCTATGATCTACAGTTTTAATTATTGCATATTCAAAAAATTCTGCTAAAGCATTAAAGTTTTATTGCTCTTAAACAGAGGGAGCTATATGTTGTCTTCTTTGAAACCGATAAAGTTTGGTATAAAATTTACGCTAATTTAAAGATTTTTTTTCGGGGGGGGGCGGTCTAATTTTTATGCATAAGACATATTTAAGAAAATATTAAGTTACTGCTAAAGATTAGGCTATTTGAATCATGCTATACGAGGGCTGTCTGCCTAAGGGAATGGATGATTTCATGTGAGGTAAATTGAGGAAAACTGTCTCATATTCCCATACGCATGGCAAAAACCACGAAAATCTACCAAGGAGCTAGCCCGTTTGCCTGATTTCGAACTTCTGTCGAACGATCAGTATAGTGATCATACCCTCTTGGCCATTGGCAAGGCGTACTATTAACGTATTCTTTTGGAATGTTGATTTCTTTACTTTTTCTATCATTAGAAACTTTCTAAAAAAATTTATAAACAATTTGTGCAGTTTCGATTTTAATGACATGAACATTCTTAATTAATAGGAATTTTATAAATTTTGCTATTAATAATATTGAAGACTTCCAGTACTTTTTATGCAATATTTCTTTATTCTTTTATTTATGGTGAGGATTTAGCTTAAGTCGAGTATGCGAATGAAGCAATGATTGATTCTTTCGGTGGTGTGTAGACTTTCTCAACGTTCTCCTCTGTCGTTTCTGTCAAGTTCATTCTTCCGTAACCTTTTCCTTGTTCCCTTCGTATAAAAGCAGCTGCATCCGTCACCGGTCTTTTAACAGCGTGTACAAATCTTATGTCCTAATGCCTCTCTCCCCCCCCAAAAAAACCGGATATCATCGCATCAGAAACCTGATAGCATATTGCAGAATATGTTTAGCGAAACGTTGGATACAAGGATGTCTGGTGTTTTACACGCTTAGATATTTCCCCCCTTTTTTTAATTGAAGTTTTTTAAAAGGTTTACCAAAAAATTTGAGTCTTTTGTTTTTAAAAGACGTGTTAATAATTCAGAAATCAAATGTGTTTTACATTGTACTTTTAATCTGACACTGGTGTAAAAACACGCATGTTATGTACCTAAAATATTTCTTTGACACGATTTATGAATCATGAGCATTCTTAGTTAGAAAAATTAAACTTCCATCTGCAAAACAGTCATCAAGTTAATTTTTTTTTAAAGTTTGGAAAGTATTTATGGATCTACTGAAGAAATGTGTTTAGTCTGACAGTTTTGGCATAAAACCCGCTTTTATTTATGATTAAAACTTTCATTGTCTCAATGTTACGTGAATGCTTGATTATTAAACTAATACTTGGAAAGAATGTAGAGAAAATATACCGTTAAAAAATTGCATGAATAGGGAAGATTTTTGTTCGTTTGTTTGTTAAATAAATTAAAAGTGTTTACGGCTTACTGTTTTGAACTTGTAGACGAGTCTTAGAGATATAAGTAAATATTGTGAAAAGTTAAGTCGACTACTCACAGTTCCAGACAATATTAGTCCCCTGTTGAAATGGCAGCATTAGAGATCACGATTATCGATGATGAATTGTACACGTCCAGAGGTGGTTGTTTTAGGGAAAAGTAGTCGTTCGTGTCAGAGATTTTTATGTAATTATTTTGTAAATCTATTTATATTTAGAGATACTAAGGCAAAATTCGGTTTAAAGAATTTCTTCCCGTGGAAGGGTGGTTGAAGGAAGAAGAACTGAATTGGGTTCGACTGTTGACGGCTGAATGAAGTGGCTTATGTATGTAGATCATTTCACGTCTGTACATGAAGGCCACTATCTCTTAAAATATCCCTTACAAAATAATCTTTTTTCTAGGTAGATATTTCTCAGGCATTTAGGATGATTAACCTAACTAGTTTAAAGTAGAATAAATGAATATTGTAGTATTTCGTTGGTAATCGAATGGAACGATTTCATTGTATGTAGTGAAGCCATGTAGGTCGTAATATCTGAAGCCATTGCGGAACTGGACAATTTCAGCAACTGGGAGGGCGACTTTGACACTTAATCAAAAAGAACGTTTAGTTAGAATTTTTCAGTTCCTTACGTGTTATACTGAAACAACCCTATGATTCCGAGAAATTTCTGTCTTCTGTGAAGGTAATCGTCTTGTTTTAGAGGTTTTCGCCGTAATAAGTTTCATCGCCCTTATTATTGAAATAAACGCTGTAGGGCTGCAATTGCTACGTTATTCCGAGTAAATCGACTGTATTCGCTAATGTTTTTACAGACCTGAAAGAAGCGTGATTGTTCTGACTATGGAAATAATTTAGCCTCATTTTCCTTAGTATCAAAACCTTTATAGTTAGACAATTGTTTAATTTTTCAGGTTTTTTATATTCAATATAATATATATTTGAACAATTTATTACCAGATACTTATTCTTCGACAAAATATTTTCTTTCGAAAATTAAGCTTTACTTCACGGGTATATATTTTATAATATCGTTACAAATTTCGTACATATATAAAGAATTTGAGTGAAATTATATGTAAAATTGTTGTATATTTTTCTGTATGATAAATATAACATGAAAAATCTAAAAATACGATGCTGTGCTGGAAAAATAAGAATATATCGGCAAATCTGTTTTAAAATTGAGTAAATGGCTGTCTTGCTAAATTGGCGATAGTTTTCGTGACTAATTTTTATCGCCAAATTGGCGAGAACGTTGCTTGATCTGGTCCGTGTATAACTGTAATGGGTAATGCAACTGAATGATTATAGTTGATTCTGGATGTGTGACTGTAACCCTATCCGGCTCTCATATGCCTTCCAGTAATTTCGAGAAGTCCTCGGCGTTCGGAAGAAAAACCATGTAAAGCTGGAAAGAGCATTAGTATAATAATTGTTATTTCAGAGCGGAATTCTGAATTTCGGTTTTATGAGTTTCGCTTTTTAGATGCACTTTGCATTGCGTTGTGTTTAACGTTCTTAATAGTTTAAAGTGTAACTTCTGATTGTACTCTGTGATACTGTGAAGAGCTGTACGAGTATTTTTGTGGAAAGTTCCAGAACTGCGAAGTATTTCTTTTGGTGAAATAAATTTTATCAAGCTATCATCGGTACTATGTGCATTCAGCCTAATACGAACCCCTACTCACGCAACAATATTTTCAACATAGATACGTTTAAAAGTCTTCAAGTGATTTAATTTTACAGCTAACTTTTAAAACAGTTAACGCAGGTGAGATAGAAATCCAGAAATGTTTTCCTAAATCAGTTTGTAGGCTTTACAAATATCCTAAAACATATATCCAGAAAGCATGTTTGAATGAATATATTTAGGATCTCGCTATCTTGATGATTGTATGGAGCGAAAGTAAATATATTCATGTTAACTATACTTACAAAATCCGGAATATTAATAGACTGGAGGACATTTTTCGAGCCATATCCTGATTTGGGAGAATGAAGAATTAATCCGCGTAATCCGGAACGTTCGGTCATTGTATATGCATACCAATGCCACCCAACCGGTATAGTGGTTAGCGTCTCTGACTGTCGTGCGGAAGGGCCCGGTTTCGAATCTCGAAGAAGGCATGGATGTTTGTAAATGTATACTGCCAATGCGGCATGGCGGCTTTCTAAATATGAGGGGCGGGAGACCTTCGGAACCGCCCCCCCCCTCAGGGATGCTCTCCATAAAAATTGGGGGTGGAACTGAGCTAAATCGCGCTGTCACCTGAATGGTGCTCAAGACCTTTGCCAACGGCAGGCGTAATCTAGTGCTCCACGAGGAATTTGGTAGGCTTGAGCTGATTACGTAAGACAAGTGAGCATAAGCAACAACATATGCCTGCCAAATAAAGCCGTGTCACTTCAAGAGGAATTAGACATTGTTTCTTATTTTCCAAGACCTGTAAAAATGAGAAGTAGGTTTGGTTTTGTGAGATCACAGCAACGCATCGAGGGCTATCAGCGTAAGGGAGGGATGCCTTCGTGTAGAACTTCCTAAGGGAAACTGGTTCGTATATAAGTTACACAATAGAGAAAACCACGAAGACGCCCATGCAGCAAGCCCGTTAGGGAGATTCGAACCGCACACCGAACTTATCAGTGTTCAGCGACTTTTACCACTCGGTCGCTGTTGGGCCAAATGAGGAGTAGAATGAAGAAAAACATAGTTGTTATTGTAGGAAGTCTTAAAGTCCACAAAAGTTTTATCTTCTTTATTGATCTCTTGTTCATTCTCGTTCTCTTTTTTTTAAAGAACATCTGAAAGATGTCTGCTTTTTCCTCTCACAGTAGTGAAGAAGCCACATCCTATCAAAACCGAAAGTTGCTCTTAGTCATGCGATATCATATCTTTAACATCCGAATTACAAACTGCATTAAGAGAGTGAGCTGCACTACGAAATTAACGCTTTTCTGCTGCAGGAAAGTCATGCAAGCGCTAAATATTTTGCTGAAGCAGATTCCCCTCTCCCTGAACCAGATTTTCCCCCATATTTGTACGACATATTTGTCAAACTAAACATCTTAAGTCTATTTCTACAGGGCAATTTTCACATCTTGAAACTTCTAGAAAAGATTTCAGCGTTTAGGAAAAGCGTGTAGTTGTGGATAAGGAACTTAAATGACAGTGGTGCTCACGATTGTTTTTCTACATTGTACCAATACACAGCTTCTAATAAAGTCGTTCTTCCATGAGAATTGTTGTCCCATTTTACGGAACAACATTCAAAGTTCATTGACTGGTTTGCAAAATACTTCACAAAATATAATATAGAGAAGTTTGTGTAGATACATCTTTTTAATTCTCAAACTTACTCTAGACTTTACTTCAAAATTTGTTTGATCAGATATAATGCAGTTTTGGATTTTAATGAAAATTGAGCATCTAACTGAAATAAAAATTGGAAACTTAAACTGAAGAAACGAAATTGAACAGTCAAATCCAAAACCTCTAAGGAGCATCATTTCCTTTGCGATACCCTATCTATGCAAAACTGGATTTTTAGCTGTAATAAAGAGCTAAAATCGTTCGAAAATCAAGAGTGGCTCGAGAAATGAGAGTACTTTGTAACAAGCCTTCTTCCGCGACTTGAAAAGTTGTGCTGGGATTAACAAACTCACCCGACAGATTAACTTTCTAACTTACCACTGAAGGTTTCTTTTATTTTTGTTTGGTTTATATATTTTTCTTGTCAATTAAAATTATCGTACTTTTGCACTGAAATGTTGTTTCAGTTTCTGAGCCTGATTAATGTCATGGTAAAAATACTGGGGCACCTTTAAAAAATAATAATAGTCTAAATTCGCCGCACACTGAAAACGTTTGGGTGGGAACCCCTGGGTTAGACGTGTCTGCTACCTCCCCGAAAGAAATTCCCCAACCCTTTAATAGCATATTGATAACTAGCTAGCCTGAGCGCGCACAAGTAATAGCTTATGTAGATGATGTCGCCATCATAGTCTGAGGGAAATCCCCCCTCCTAAAAAAAACAGCTGAAGACACATGGAACTCAGACTTCTCTGCATTGTCTTGAAATTGACTATCTCAGAAGGCAAATTCAAGGCCCTTATAATTCCGGAAAAGGGAGTCAAGAGCAATAAGTTCAGGAGTCACAGTCAACAACGGCAAAATTAAAACCGTGATGTGGGATCGAAGACTGACTTGAACTCCCTACGTTGAATTCAAGCAACGCACTAGGCCGCATTGGCCCAAAATTCCTAAACAATTTCGCACATTCTACTTAAACTGTCATAGAAAGAATGGCTACTTATACTGCTCCAGTCTGGGCCCAGTCGATGCAAGGGAGGAAAGTAAAGTATCTTCTCAGCGTCCGGTGCCCATTTGGCGTTAAATATCACAAGGGTATTTTGCACAACAGCAAGTTCATCGGTTAATGTCCTGGCAAGTCTTAACATCACTGCATATTCGTGTTGAGAAAGAAGCAGTAATTCAGTCAATATTTATCTTCGCATTCCCACAAGTTTCTTCGATGAGTGGCATTATCCAAACAATTATGACATGCCAGAGAACACGCTGCATGTTCACTCAGCATTTAAAGGACAAGATGTAAACATACATTTGAACCATTATAACATCCCCAGGAACAACACTCCGGTTATATGTAAGGATGGCTCACGTATGGAAGACAGAGTTGGCAGCGCACTAGTTCTTCAGCATGGAGAAGGAAAACTTAAATCTATGAGAGCAGCGACTAAGCGTTAATAACATCGTGCTTCATGCAGAAGCAGTAGCTATTTCAAGAGCTATCCAGTTCATCACTCAGCGAAACCTAAAAGATATCTACACCGAGAGCATGTCTATACTTCTTTCAATACTCAGCCACCACCACACATTCCCTATAGTTGTGCAAATCCAGAGAGAATTAAAGAGGCATCAACATCATAACATCACGCTCTCCTGGGTGAAGCGCATGCTGGGTGGAAATGAAATTAGACAGCTTAGCCAAAGATGCAACATCAGGAAGTATTTATCACCCCAAGCCAGTACTATTGCCACTCTCATACATGAGGAAGCAACTGAAACACAAGGCACAAATGAAATGGCAATCAGAGTGGGATGAATGTGAACAAGGTCGCCGCGCATACTTCTACATCACATAAATGGACGACAAACGCAACATCACTTACCAAGATTTATTACAGAACATGGTCCTTTTCCCGAATACTTTAATGGACACAGCGTCATTGATCTCTGTGTCAGTGGAGAAACTGGTACCCGAGACCCTAGCAGTAGTTTTCTTTTATATTAACAAATAAATTGTAGAGTCATTAGGTTATTTTCACGCAGGAGTACATGAAAAATGAGCAATGCCTTCGCCGGGACTCCAACCTGGAACTCTCGAATACCCGCCGAGTGTGCTACCATTGCACCACGAAGGCATGCTGGAAGGGGTAGAAAATACGTTATGTACCCGCCTTTTAAATGGCGACTGAAGATTAGGGGACCCCTGTGCCACATCCTGGTGGTGACGAATTATTGCACGTCACCTTTTAGTTCGGAGGCCACTTTGGGGTCATTAGAGTTTTTGATACGTGAAAAATGAGCAATACCCTCGCCGGGACTCGGATCTGGAACTCTCGAACACGCGCCGAGTATGCTGGAAGGAGCGAGAAAAATAAAGCGATCACTTACCTAAGTAACGCATAAATAATTTCGTGATTTTATTAGGGAATGTAGTTAGAGCAAATTCAATAAGCGCTTAAGTTATTTTGATGAAATAGTGAAATTATTTATTTTAATTAGAATATTTACGTTAAGTCAGTAAATACATAAGCAATGTATAAAAATTTGCAAAAATGCTGCTCATTTAAAAGTATATAATGCTAAAAGAAAAAGCTTCAGAATGTTTATAAATTGACTCTTGAAAACATATGTTTAGCATTGCAGCTCGGTGAGTCTTCGAAATTTCAAAATTATACTAAATTTTATTAAAAAATTCGGGTTTGTCGCGCAAAAATTTAACGTTTAGTAATATTTTTTGAATAATCTATGGATGTTTAGAAACCTATTTTGAGTGATAGTGTTTTTAATGTACAGAAGCAGTTGAATTTTTTTTCAAATTCGTCTGGAAATGATGGCATGTTATTGTTGGAGTTGACAGTTGATGTAATTTTTTCAGATTAGTCTGGGGTTTAGGCTGGAAATTGGTTGATTTACTTTTCTTTTTTCTAAATTAAAGTGGTAGATGCTTTGTTTTATTAGATGTCAGTATTGTGTATTAGGTTTATTTAAAGTCGGTAGAAAAATAGGTGTATGATTTTCTACTATCTGTCATTTGACGAAGTTCGGTACATGAAATTGCAGGTATACATTTCTTTCAGGTTACACATACGTAAAAATAGTAACTACTTTTCACTGAAAATGGTTTTCGACATTTTTAATGTATATAATAAACATATGAGTCAATAATCATCTCTCAGTATAAAAAAGTGAGAATTAATTTTGTTTTTGATGGATTGCAGTGCGAAACGTGCGACATCTTCAAAGAATTCAAATTGCAACAACATTCGGAAATTTTTCTTGTATGCTCATTTTTTGATGGACTTGCACGTTTTTCTAAATGCTGTTGCTTCCAGTTCGTGTTAAGTTTGTGGAATTATCTACCTAATCAAATTGCAAAGGTTTTATTTTTAATTTCATTTACTGTGGAGTTACTACCAAGAACATTTAATTTTTCTCTCGAGGCATGACCGAACTTAATGTGTTTGTATGTCCAGTCACTTATTATCGTCGTGCAGAGTATTCATTTGTTTATTCATCGGCGAATGTTATTTTTGACGTATTTTCTCATTTACTGCTTCAGGTTTCCCCCCCCCCCCCCTTTGTATTGTTGGTGAGTTTGCTTCACCATTCACCTGGTTGCAAGAATGAATCACCCACCATGATTGCGTAGTTGATATAGTGAGTAAAAAAAAAAAAAAAGAAAGAAAGAAAGAAAGAAAGAAAAGAATTGGAGCTCGACAAGCTTTCAAAAATATTTTCAAAGAATAATTAGATATTTAACTGGAAAAAATATTTTCCTATTATGACTACCACAGGAATAAACAAAATCGAAATTTCTTATTTAAAAATATTGTCAAATGAATATTAAATTATATTCATTTTACAAAAGTATTGGGGCATACAAACATATTAAAAAAAACCTTAAAAATATTTTACTAATATAATGATGGCTTCTTTTATTATGTATTGACTTCACTGAGTCTTCTCTTATTTTTCTTACTTCTTTCTCCGTATATCAGTCATTCATTAACTTTTAGTTATTTCGTGCATATTAATAACTGAAATATTTTGGCTTAGAAGCAGCAGAAATATTTAACAAAATATTAATTATGTGTATTTAAAACATTGTTTTTAATATAATAGGCTAAAAACCTTTCTAAGACATCCTCGTACTGTTCCACACAATTTTGGTATTTTGCGGAAGTGGTTAAATTGGAATTCAAATTTTCAGAAATACAAATCATTTTCAGACATTTTCATTTCTGGAAGGCGGTTGTATGAGAAGTTTTATTATATACTAGCAGCTTCGCTGCCAGCCTTCGTCTGGCTTTTAAATGTACCGGAAAAATGGCTGAAAGGAACACCAAACGTTAAATTTAAAAACTGCATAGAATTTTACTCTGCAGAAACTATTCATAAAAAAAAAGTTATTACGTATAACAAAATTACAATGAAATAAGCAGTATCCCTTAATATAAATATTAATTATCCTAATAAATAAATTAACCAACTTCTCTTTGCAAAATCTTAACAACTCAAATGTTATAAAGGAGGTTAAGAACTTTGTTTCCTAAAAAAAATCACTCAAAACTTTACAATATCTTAAAAACAGTGAAATTGGTTGATTTACTTTTCTTTTTTTTAAAATTAAAGTGGTGGTTTTAATAACATAAAAGAATACAAAAAATAAAAAACGTCTGTAAAGCAAAGTATAATTAATGATATTTTATCTTATATTTTCAAGAGAAAAAAATTACAATGAAATAAGCTATATCCATTAATACAAATATTAATTATCCTAATAAATAAATTAACCAACTTTCCGTTGAAGAAAAAAAAAACTTTTTAATATCTTACAAACAGTGAAATAAGCAAAAAATAACATGAAAGAAACTCAAAAAAACAAAAAATTCCGCACAGAATTTTACTCTGCAGAACAAATTTATCCAATAAATAAATAAATAAATAAATAAATAAAATAAAATAAAATAAAAATATGTATATATATATATAATGACAACGAAATACGCTAATCTCTTAAAAACAGTGACATAAGAAACACGATGAAAAATTGTAGCCAAACCCATATTTCTAAAAGAATGAAACTATTCAAAATGATGCGATTTCATCAAAAATCTATCAACAACAATAAGAAAGGAAAATTGTTGCCAAAATCACATTTTTAAAGATGTGAGATGTCAGAAGTGTACTCGGAAGCGTCATTTAAAATTTTTTTTTAAAATACAAAATATTATCATTTTTCCAAAATTCTTTTTATAAAAGCAGTCGCAAGGATGAAAGTTAACGTGTCCAATAAATAAAAAAATAAATAAAATAAATAAATAAATAAACAAAACTGTACATTTTAAAAAATAAACTTTTTTAGAAAAAATCCCGTTGAAAAGGTGTTAAGCTCATTTTGTTAAATAAATTCGTATTTAATCGATTTATTGAAAACGAAATATATTTTAAGTTCGTAAAATAACTAAGTGCTTACGTTTCATGACGATGTGAAAACGATGTGTAGAGTAAAAGCTGGCTTTCCTATAGCCCATTATATCTCAAAATGATGCGATTTCGTCACAAAACATAAAATAAAAATAATTATAATTCGAATTTCGAAAAAATCGCGTCGAGGTGCACTGGCTCCTGTCTAGATGCACCTGTGTACCAAATTTCGTAGCCGTGGGTCTATTAGTTTACGCGCAGCGCGAACGAAAGACACATACACACACAGAGAGACAGACTCTTTCTTTTATTATATGTAGAGATTGCATCTATTTACGTATATAACAGCAACTCAGTTATTCATAGCTCCTTCATTTACTATGCATTTATAATTTTCCAGTTGAATATTTCTAGAAACTAGTAAGAGTATCACTAAAAAAATTAATAATCTATTTTGTGAGGGAAACTTGACGTGACTCATTCCATAAGAGGGAAACCTGGGAAGAAATCCGTTTTCATATCTCTGTAGCTTATCAAGAAATGTACATAGTTTCCTTTGAGGGAAAAATATGGGGGATATTTGCGTCGCAGAGGCAAAATACACTACCTAAAGACGAAAAAAGAAATGCCATTGACCTGCGTAACTTAGTTAGATAGCATCTTTGATGAGGCACCAAAAAAGTTCGTATGTTAAGTGTTTCAAAATGACTGCACGACTAAATGTCTTTTGAAGTTATGTCTATTTCCATAGCAGCGCTGTTGAAATAATCATAAGATTTTGGGAGTGGTTAGGATCTGGGCCCTTTGATGTGACATATAAGAAAATAAGAAAATCAACTTGATAAGCACTTACTTCATTAGAATTTTTTCTTTTCCATTTTTTTTCCTCGAATTATTTTAACTTGTCAATTTTACACTTAAAAAAAGAATTGGCACTCACGGTTACGACAGTTTCATTTGTGCGATATCGTTTAGTAAAAATATATGAAATTTAGTTTTTTATATAGACGTTTTATACAGTAAATTGAAACGATTAAGTTCCTCTTTACGCTGCAGATGATGTCCTTTTTTATAAAGAACATGGTTTTATAACATGCAGGATTGGACGTGAAAGAGAATGCTAATATTTTTTGTCTTAACTCCTTTTACCTAATGAAAAAGAACTATTTGAGGGATGGTAGAAAACTTTTGATAGAAAAATCGAAACTTTTGTTCGACAAAATGTTTGAAATATAACATTTCTTGAATATGAATGGAAATTTGACACCTATATTTAATCGTCGCAGTGTCATACAAGGTATGTATGCAGAAATTTGCATTCGAAAATTTATGTATTTGAATTATATGCATAGCCTGTAGTATACAACCAATCGTAACAAATGTAATTTTAGTCCTTTTATAAATATGTTCTGCTCTTCCTCCTCGCCCTCCCTTTTTAAATCCACAAGGTAAAGCATTTTTCCGAATTTGAAAGTGGGTAAGAAACGATGTTTAGATAGGGAACAAAAGGATGAATTTCTGAAAGATGCCCGAGAAGATTTTAAAATCCAGCTCCTCTCTTTCCCCGGTTTTAGTTACCACATTATCATCAGCTGCGGACACGTTTGTAGAACTAAAATAGAGTGACGACTTTCCGCCATTAAAAATCATATTAAAAGAATGACGCGATGAAAATTTAATTTAATGCTAAAGAGGTATCCATATGACACTGGGCGACAGTAAAAGTTCTAGAAGTATCGAGTTGTAGTGGTTATAAAACGAGCATAAAATATAAACAAGAATGCTCGAGAGAAATAGAAGTTGTGTTGCTGTGACTTATTTCACTTCTCTAACAGTAACATCAGAACAAGCCCACGAAATTCATCGTGGCAAGGAGAGCAGGACTGCGCCTGTCGTTAGCAAAAGACTTGAGCATCATGCAGATAACAGTACGACTTCGCTCAGTTCCGCCCCCAATTTTGATGTAGAGCACCCCGTGGGGAAGGGTCTGAAAGCCTGTCACGCCTCTTTCCCTACTGCCAACCTTTCGAGAGGACTTTTGGGTCGACGTATACTTAGAGTACCCCCATACCGCAAAGACACTATACATTTACAAACATCCATGCCTTCTTCGGGATTTGAACCCGGGAACTTCGGTACCGCAGTAGGCTCCCCTAACAACTATACCATCTGGCCGCCGAGAAATAGAAGTATTCTTAGTTATAACTCTCTAAATTTGGCGTAGACAGTTTGGTGAAAAGTTATCCAAAAAGTCTTTCAGAAATTTTCTAACGGGCACCAATCATTACTCGTGCAGAATGACTCGAGGTTGCAAACTTTTGATATTATTAGATGGTTAATACATCTAAAGTATATCTCTATTTTGAACTGCAAACTCTATTAGACTTTTTGAACTATGAAAAACGAAACGTCAGCTTTTTTTTCGTGGGGATTCGAACTTCCCGTCTGCTAACGGATGTGCTACTATTTATACTATGAAGGTGAATTTGAGTCTCTCCTTACACTGTGAGGTGGGAAACGTTCCTTATATCGTTCCCCATCTAAAGGACGATTTCATATCTCGGTGGAGAAAGGGTACAGTCAACCAATCGAGGGGGTGAGGAAATAACCTACACCAACGTTTGAGTTGGACCCTAGTATAGAAACTTTTAGAATTTTTGGAGCTTCCAATTGCAAGCCTTACGTGATACAATTTACACACCGAAGGCACGCAGTGAGCAGAGCGAAAAATGTCGTATAATATTCCTAAAATATACTCTGTTAATTAAGTGGTTTATAAAGATTTAAAATCTACTGCGAAGAGAAAAGAAATTTTTTAAAAAAGGAGGCTTTTGTCAAGTTAATTATGCTTCGTAAAAACTGATATACTGAAATTTCCCTAAAGCGGCCAGCCAAAGTTCCTGACAGAACCGTTATTTAATTATGTTCTTCAAAATGCAGATCACTTTTAAAGATGGTGTATAGGAAAGTGGTTACCGTGAGAGATTTCACTGCACTGGTATTGGAAATCGCTTCATATTATTTATCTTCAAATATTAAAGTCCGTAGTATTAACATACTGGCGATACCTGTTTACTCCTCCACAAAGTTCGAAAATCAGCCATTGACCCACATTGAATCGCGCTAGCATCTAATTTCATTCAGGAAGTGCATAAATTAGTTTGTATGGCCTTCAATAAATCGTCCAACCGTTAAATTGGCATAACGCCGGAAAGCACAAATCACAACCTTTGCCATGATATTAATGCATAATATGAAATCGGGAAGTTATAAAGCTGACCAACCCAAGGACGAGCAACCAGAGCAGTAAAACGAAAGAGCGTCTGAATCTTGCTTATGGCAATTTAATTGAAGGCTGCGAGGTGATTTAATCGAGTTATACACTTCTTATCCAAAATTAAGAATAATTTGAACTAGAAGAATTTCAAAGAATAAAAGTAACTGATTGATTGATTAAATAATATCCTGTGTATACTATGTAGTTTGTATGCATAACAAGTGAAAAGTTGTAAAATATCCAATTGTATACTGTATAGTTTGTCTGTATAACAAGTTAAAAATACAGTGGACTCTCTCTCTTAAGATTTACGGTTAGAAATAATATTGGTCGTATGGATCTTATGAATGATCATTTTTGAAGAACGTTATTAATAGAAATAAAAGGGGTTGTGTTACAGAATGATATTCAATGTAAATTTTATTTAATTGTTAAAAATACAGTTCAGTTTCAGATGTGATCATCTAGGAGGGAGACAGACGGTAATAGATGGAAAATTCCTTGTATTATTTTTATAGTCTTCTTTTTATATTCTTTTATCATTCCTTTTTTTTTATTATTAGCAGTGTATAGGATGAGTTAGAAATGATGAGTTAGAATATATTGTGAATGAATAGTCACAGATACATAATTTTATATTTAAAGAAATGAATGCCTTACAGACTGTGACAGCTTTGGCCAGCTTTATTATGCTATGACAGCTTTTATTAAAAATATACGAAGTTTAAAATTTCTGTTGTAGGTCATGTAGCGAAAAAAGATATTAATGAGAGAAATATTTTCTATAACTGACGTAATCGAATGCAAAAGTCTCATCTTCATCGTTTAAAAATGAACCGAAATAGCTGTGAGTTGAAAAATTTTTGTGAGCTGAATATTGCTTACTAAAATTATGAATTTAAAATTAGGCAGAAAAACCATCTTCGTTGTGGCACAAATTTTGAATAAAGCTGTTTCGATTTCGGGGGCGATCAGATACACCCCTGTTCTTCAGAAGCAATGGAGAGGGGACATTTTGCAAAAGCTACGCATGTTAAATGTTCGATTGAAAATTTCTAAACAATACCTTTTCCATCATGGAAATACACAAAAGGTGTGCAAGTAGTTTCAAGAAAAGCAAATTCGGTACTTGCGTATTAACGCAACCATCTTGACCCAATTTGGCAATTTTTCGCAGAGGAAAAGATAAAACGTAGTTTTTTAATAAGGTATTTCTCCCGCCTTCTTCACATGCCTTCGTGGTGTGGTGGCTGCACGCTGGACGCGTATTCCAGAGGTCTGTCATTCGGTTCCCGGCGAAGGCGTTGCATATTTTGTTATCTTTCCTGCTTCCAAAATAAATCCTAATGTGTCTACAGTGGAGCCCGAACTAAGAGGGTGGTGGATGATGATTCTCCACACCCAGGATTTGGCAGTTGGGTCCCCTAAAAATCCCAGTTGTCCTTTAAAAGGGGAGTATATAAGTTTCTCACGCCTTCTTGGCATGCCTTCGTGGTGTGGTGGTCTGCACGCTGGACGCGTATTCCAGAGGTTCGTGGTTCGATTCCTGGCGAAGGCGTTGCATATTTTTCATCATTCCTGCTTCCAAAATAAATCATAATATCTCTACATCTTATCGAATGCAAGTTGATGTTTTTCATAAATTTTTTAGAAAGCTTCCCAATTGTCGATGTTTATTGTAAGTTGGCCTACTTTAGCAAGAAGAACATACTTCAGAAATTTAAAATACAAATATTAATTATTAAATAAGGATTATGTGATACATTAAAAAATAAAATACATTCTTCACCAAATCTTTCTCTCTCTTTTCTTTTTCCGTCTTCTTGCCAAGAACACAGCGAATTGCTTTTAGTTATATATATATATATATATAAATCGGAGAATTGCGGTGACTCAACATCGCACAAACCTCGAAGGTACTGGCTGTCTACCAAAGCTATCTCTTTCTTGTTACCTTTAGAGGTTTTGCGGCAAAATTTTGTTTTTCTGCAGAAATGTTACCCCAGCTTTCTCCTTTGCTGGGAAATTTCACAAACGCACATTTTAAAATTACGGCAAAAAATATTGTGATTGGTTTATAAAAAGCCCTTGGCACTTGGACTAGAACAAAAAGAACGCATTCGAAAATGAAAGTAACTTTAATGATCAGTATTTCAGTTGCTTGACTGAAAGACCTTCATCGGTTTGCCTTCCACCACACTTTAAATCATGTCATCCGACTAAACAAAAGTTAGCTTCATTTTATTCCTATGTTTTCCGTGCTCTTCAAGTTTGCTCCTCCAAACTAGCCCTTGATGAAGAACTAAATTATTTAAAAGCAATAGCTATTGACAGGGGCTTTTCACCCAACATTATTAATCATGCAGTTAAAAAATTCTCATCTCAACACACTAAAAGGCACACTCCTGTTTTAGGAGATTATAAAAATTATGTTGTCATTCCCTTCTTTCCATCAATTAGCTATAAAGTTGCACATATTTTGCAGAAATTTAACTTTCGGGTTGTTTATTCTCCCATCAATAAAATTCCGAGTTCCATACTCAAAGACCCCATTCCGGATATGAATTCTTGGGGTATTTATAGGATTCCTTGCCAGTGTGGTTTAATTTACATTGGCCAAACTAAGAGAGCCTTAAAATTTCGCGTCAAGGAACATGAGGCATATGTTAGAAAAAAGGAAACACAGAGGTCTTCTGTTGCTCAACATTGTTGGTCCGAAAATCACACTTTCAATTTTTCTGCTGCCAAAATAATTCAAAAAACATCTTCCATTGGAGAACTGGTTTTCTAGAGGCATTTCACATTCAAAAAAATCTTTCTGTTCTTGTTAAAGATCCTAATTCCAATCCATCTTTGCCTTTGACCTTTAAAGAAATTGTCTTTTAGTTCTCGTTTCACCAACAGATGGCGCCACTTGCTTATTCTTGTCCAGACTTTCTTATCTTATCTAATAATTATTTCCTATCTTGTTCATTTGCGGTTTTGCAGCTGAGGATGGTGGTTCGGTAAAACCATCGAAACTAGTTCTGTGAAAATTTTGAAAATTAACGCTGATTTTTGTTGTTTGACTTCTGAATTAGTCTTAATTAAAAGGCCGTTATTAGTTAAAGGATAAAGGAAATTAGGAAGTTATTTTAAATATATTCAGTATAGTTATTATGTAGGTGTATATAGACGTGTAACATTCTACAACTGTTTTACTGTCCTTAGTAAATGCTTCCAAAAAAGAATCGGAGATGAATGAAAATTGGAGACCTGTATGTCCTGATGCATAGACGACTCTAAGATAATTTCAGCAGTGCTATTTCAGATACGCAACCATGAAACAAGTGGGATGACAGAAGTGTAAAACACCACAGGTGGTGCCTAGAAATATTATCAAACTATATTCAGCACGAGTATGCGCATGAAGATTTCAAAATATGTAATCCTGTACAAGGTTTTAAATTCACAAGCAAAAAGAACACAAAAATAATAACGCAGATGTAATTAAAAGGTAAAGTTAAAAATATGTGCAAATTAATTCTTGGAATTAACATAATTGGAATTAATATACATAAGTATGTACTATTAGGAAAGAAAAGTTAGGTCGTCTAACAGACGTACAGCGACTAGGCCTAATAAATTTGTCATTTTCCAGTATTACATACTTGATTACTGACTGTTAATTGCCTTAGCAAAACTCGTTAGTATTTCTAAGGTGCTTGCCAATCAAAGGGATTTTTACGACTCTGTGCAGCATCGAATTTCTGATGAAAATGCATGTAGCAGTTATGATGCGAAGCCCTCTTTTTATAATAATTTTAAATGAGCATAGTGCTTTTCTACTAAATCAATTCTTCCTTAAATAACAATATATTCCTCAAGAACTTTCGGAAGAAACCTAATTTTTCAAAGACACGTTATGAACATTAGAAAAAAGGAAACTCCCACGTCCCTTTTAATAATTGGCCCAAAGGACGTTAGTCCAGAATTGCTGTTAATTTCGTTTTTTTTATTTTGCTTTAATCCACTATAAACGGCGAATCACTTTTTAATTTGTTGCCAAATATTAAAGCCCTGTATTATATTTAAAGACATTAAATAATGAAAAATGTGCATAAATGTATGTATGCTTCTCGCACTGTGATAAAACAACGGTACCTAGAGCCGTCAAATTTTGAATAACGTACGTCTCCACCCGAATACGGGCATCTGGAACCCGGAAATTGGAATTTATTTTAATATCTGTTTCATATTTTGTAAAGTATTTATGAGTTTTTGATTAAGAAACTCAATGATTTCAAAGCAAGCAGTGGCAACACTGTACCGGGGAGGGGATTTATCTCCAGCACGCGAGACTGTGTATCGGAAAGTCTAAAGATACGCTGTTTTAAATATTTTTTGCGATATTGCTGTTGAATTGAATTTTATGGTTTAAGTGCGAAGAACACGATATTTAATAAATAAAGGTAGCACACAAAATGCCCCTTTAGGCATATTATAAAATGTGAAAGCTTTCAGTTTTTTTTTTTTTTTTTTTTTTTTTTTTAAATCTTGTTCTTACTTTCAGTTATAACAAACTGTCGTTGATTTAACAGTTTACAATGGAAGTTTCATTGAGATATTTCGCAAAAACTTGTTAGAACTGAAAAATGCCATAGGTGATCCGTGTTGTTGTCTCTCATTTCTATCGAAATTCTAATCCTGTGGGCATAAGAAGCAGTTGGGAAAGAAAAGTTAATAACAACAACGTTTCTATAGGTTAATTGATGAGGCAAAAGATAACAGAAATAGAAGATTCCGGATTCGATACCAGGCCGAAAGGAAATCAGCGTCCGGAGAAGTTATTTGCTGGAATCTTATCGGCAGTGTCTATTCTACACAAAATTAGAAAAAGAGGATATAATAGCAAATGGCCTGCACTGAGCAGCTGGTAGGGAAGAAATGTGAACAGCAATGGTGCTTTGGTAACTGATAAGACTGGCGCTGGTGTTAGTAAGTTGGTAGTATTTGTGTTTAGATATGAGGCCTTTTCTAAAAGTATCTCTGTGCTTCAGATTTGTCTGAATTTTTTTTTTTTTTTTTTATTAATAAAGTTTTCTTTTTATTTTAAATGAATTAAAGCAAATAATTTTGGTTTAAGAAGATCGAAACACGATACGTGTTTCCTTAACACATTAAAAAGTTTTTATATTTTGAAAATTCTCATTATATAAGTTGTATGAATTAAAAAATGAAAATATTAACACTCTGTGTGAAACATATTACCTAAAATTTAATTTAATTTACTCTGCTTAAAATCTTGTAACTGTTAATGTCTAATTCATTTTATTACAGGTACTCAAGAAGCGTCGTTATAGATTTCAGCTTGTGATAAACGAAATGAAATCCTCAGAGGTCGTCGAATACACAACTGCTTTAGTAGCCTTTGTGAATTGCGTCATCATCTCGACTGCCACCCTGAATGATAGGATACGCATCAGAAACGAATTTCTAGGTGGGTGGCTCTTTAATATTTTTTTTTTAAAAACTATTCTAGAACTTTGTATTTTATCGTCCCATGAATAACAAGAAAGAGATTCCCTGTTTTATATGTTTTTGCTGAATTACATTGAAGGGTCTGTGGGAAAGTTGGGATGTTGCAAGACCTTTGATTCGTGCAAAACTGCTTATCAACCTGACAGTTCTAAGTTCTAAAATTGCCTAATTAAAGACAAAAAGAAGAAGGAAGCTGCTTTTATTTATTCTTTTCGTAATTCTCAGTATGAGGTTGGAAATTTTTCTATTTTAGATTCTCTGAATAAAATAAGCGTTCTGCAGTTCTCTAAAATGTTCGATTGCGGAATACGAGACCCTAGGATTCGGTTTCCTGACTTCCTTTCGATCAAAACTTGTAAATTTTATTTTAATTAATGTGTTATTTTATTATAATGAAATTACTTTAAATTTAAAAAAAAAAGTTTTAAAAAAAAATCTGAAATGTTTCAGATTTTAAACTACGCCTAAAGGGGCGTTTTTTTAACGTTTTGTGTGTTACCTTTATTTATTAAATATCATGTTCTTCCTACTTAAGCCATAAAATTCAATTCAAAAGCAATATCACAAAAAAAAATCTTCAGATTTTCCGATACACAGTCTCGCGCGCTGGAGATACAAATATTTTTTTTTCGTGCAGCTTTGCCATTGCTCACTTTGAAATCGTTGAGCTTCTTTATAAGGTATTTCTCCCATCTTTTTAGCATGCCTTCGTGGTGCAGTGGTCAGCACGCATGTCGCGTCCGTGGTTCGAGTCCCGTCGGAGGGCATTGCTCATTTTTCATGCTCCCAGCTTTGAAATAACGTAATGACTCTACAGTGGCGCCCGAACAAAAAAAGTGGTGGATGATGATTCTCCGCCACCAGGATTTGAAGATTGGGTCCCGTAATTTCCAATCACCCTTTAAAAGAAGGAGTATATAAGGTATTTCTCCGACCTTTTTAGCATGTCTTCATGGTGTAGTGGTCAGCACGCTCGGCATCTATTCGAGGGGTCCATGGTTCGAGTTCCAGCGAGGGCACTGCTCATTTTTCATGTCTCCTGCTTCAAAATTACCTAATGCCTAATTACCTACATCTTAATCAGAAACTCATAAATGCTTTACAAAATATGACATAGATAATAAAACAAATTCCAAATTAGAGCTTCTAGATGCCCGTAATCGGATGGAGACGTACGTTATTCAAAATTTGATGGCTCTACATATCGTTGTTTTATTACAATGCGATAAACATACATACATTTATGCAGATTCTTCATTTTTTTATTTCTTTAAAATCTCTTAACAGGGCTCTAATATTTAGTGGCAACAATTTAAAAAGTGATTCGCCGTTTAATCAACGCAAAATTCCAAAACGAAATTAATAGGCCTTCCGGCAAATTACCCCTTTGGGATAGAAAATAAAATGCAAAAAATTTCTCTCCCATGCGACAAAAACTGAACGAATTATTTAATTTCAAAATTTTCAATTTTTGAGACCATTTTCAACATACCTTGGGTGATCAGTTAATAAATAACCTAGAATAGTTCGATTGAATATATGAATAATTTCCCCCCTTTAAATACCATTCATTGATATTGTTTTTGTGATTTACTCGTGCATAATTTTCTTTCATTTCTAATTTTGTTATTTTATTACGACTGGTCTAATTTACCAGAATTTTCATACAATTATTTTATAAGCTTTTTAACGTGAGAAGTATGTTGTTAATATTCTCATGCAGTTTTACTAATTTAGAAAAAAAAATTCATTATTTATTATTTTTAATTTATTCAGATGGAAATAGTTGCAAATTAGACAGCATTTGAGATTCCCTGCATTTCCTAGAAGATGAATTGTCATTTTTCCTTTCAACATCCTGCACAAAGGCATCGGTTCTCTTAGAATGCTTTGCCATAATCCAAACAATCCAGTCTTATCAAAATCCAGAATGTGTGTTCCTCCTTTCGTAAAGAAGTTAGCATTAAATTGGTTTTGTTACTATTTTCTGGTGTGTTGTTCAAAGAAAGAAGCTAATCTGAGACTAAGGGTTAGCAATTTAAGGGATTTTTAACGACAAAACAGGAACTGTTATATTGAGCTGTATTTATATTATAACATTCACTGACATGTGGACTGCTATGTTTCTCTCTTTTCTTCTTGTTATTAGTAACGCTGCTAGAAATATTAGAAATGAAATCCTGGTAGCAAGCTATGTAACATCTGCCTCAATACTTAACTCGCAACAACAGTCTTATGTGATAAAATAAACATTTCTTCTCTTTCTTAATGAGAAACATTTCTTCTCTTTCTTAATGAAATCTATGCATCGACAGGCTTTTTTCTTTTCCCTCTTTATTTTTCAGATTTCCTAGTAAAGTTACCCGAGTTATCATATTTCAGATTAGCTTTTCTCAAACCTTCTTCAAGTGGGAGCCGCTCTTTTTATTAGAATATATTGCGGATCACTTTAATCTTGTTGCCTTCAAAAAGCAATTTTAAGCATACATTACTACCAGCATATTTATATTTTTAAAATACAATTAATTAAAATTTATTTAATTATATATGAGTATTAAATTAATAGAAGAAAATTTATATTTGCTATCAATAATTCAAGGCTGTTAGAGTTTGGATAATCTTTACCTTATTAACTACAAATTAAATAAATATTGGTAGTCACATTAATAAGATGGATGAACCTGCCGATTCTTGCATAGTTATACTGTGCTTATACTATGCTGGTAAGAAACACAACAGACAGTTTGCTTTAAACCTCTGTTTTGCTGGGAAGATTAAAGTGGGAAGTCCATAGGTAGGGTAGCTGGTGATAAATTTCATCATACGTATATCAGTTTCAGTTTTGGGGGAAAACGTGATAGGTGATTGCTATCTGTAGTTTTCAAACTCTAAATTTCTAAGCTATAGTATGGTTATAAGCTTTGAAGGCCATTTATTTATTTGGTCTCCAAATTAGAAGAGACTACTGAAGTCCTTATTTTTGCACACTCTTACAAGATTTCTTGAGCATTTTCTAGAAACTGATGGTTGATTAAGTATTTAAGTGGGATTTAAACCTTTTAGCTCTGCTCGAAATTAGTGCTATGGTTTAATGACTGGAGCAATGTAATCCTCTGCTAAGCGCATTATTATCTTTTGCTTCTGAAATACAGGTTTAATTAACCAGAAATAGATTTTTTGATTTTTTTCCCGTTATTAAAAAGCTCCTTCTAGCAGCTGGAAAAAATGCAAAGCTAAATGCATCTGCTGTTCTATAAAATAAAGTTATAAGATTGTTCTATAAAATAAAGTTATAAGATTGTATGCAAGAAAGGGAAATGCGATTTCATATGATGCGAAAGATTGCAACCGTTGGCATGGGCCTTGGAAGAATATGGTTCCGTCCCAATTTTAAAATAGAATATTCCAGGGAAGCGGGTCTAAGGATCTGTCACCCCTCTTTCTCTACCACCAAACCATTTGAAAGTTTTTTTTTTTTTTTTTTTTTTGTGCTAGCTGTGTAATTTTAAAAGTGCTCTCATCCCACTAAGATGTTACAGCATTTACAAACATTCAAGCGTTCTTTGGGATTTAAACTCGGCCCTGATGATACGGCAGCCAGCAATGTTGACCATTTTACCAATCAGAGCATCCACTGGCCAAATAAGTGAGTCCACTTACTTCTTTTGTTCTTAAAATTGTTTTCAGCTCAGCAGTTATATGCCTGTTTACACACTCAGTGACTATATTGTGTGACTAGTGATGCTGGGCTCTCTTCAAATGCTTGCTACATTTTAACTCCCCCCATCTCTGTATGCATACATTGGGAATTTTGCCCATTTATTTCCAGAATTGATTTCAAAGCTTTCAGGTGTAATCGATTTGGGGTAGGACTTTTGCCTAAGCACTCAGGTGTCTGCCACCATTCCACGGAAATGAGTCCACTGAGCACTGGCAGTTGTTTCTGGTTTGTGAGTGACTGAGTAGGCTACCTGTATAATGGTTTTCCCTTATCTCACGTGTTTACGTTATGTTCTTTTTGCTCGAAACGTATTGCATTCTAATATAGTAATTTTCCTTAGGAAGTAGAGGTTTCGTTCAAATTTTGATCGAGAATATTATAGGAAAATGGATCCTTTGGGTCTCTTACACCTCCTCAAACCTCACGAAAAAACTTTCGGCTCGCCATTATTTTAAGTGCCCCCATACCGCACAGACAGTATGCACTCAGAAACACCTTCTTTGGATTTGAACAATGGCCAGCGATACGGTGATCAGCAGCGCTAACCACTGTATTCGTCAGGGCAGCATTTTTTAATGTAACTTATGTACTAAAATTTCCCTGATAATTTTATGTGTTTTTATTTATTTAGCGGGTTATAAAACTGAAATCGTTTCTTTGATTTCAATTTTAGGATAAAATATTTAGATAGATCAATATTTTATTACGTTATTAACGTTTCATCACGACGAAGTTGGATCTAAACAGCACTGATCTACATGAAGGACTAAACATGCATTGAAATGAGATTTCTGTTTTCCTTCTGAAAGGCTTAAAACAAATCTATATGATTTGTTTTATAAGATTGGCATTTCACATATGCAAACTAAAATATTTTCTTATACATATTTTGATTTGGGATTTCACATATGCAAAATAAATATTTTCTAATACCAATTTTGATTATATATTTTCACTTGTTAATTGACTAAGGTCAAGTATGCAAATGTTACCTGCGTAAAAGGAAGAATGCCGTCATGGAGGACTTTTTGCATGTAGCTATTTTTATGAGTATTCTGGCCCCCTTAATAAAGGGAGGGAAAGAGGGTAGTGACGTTTCGCTTAGCAATTTGGTAAAACGATTAAATAATCTTATTAATGGGAGATAAGCCAGAAGATCAAGAAGAGATTAGTTAAACCATTTGTAAAGGAAGTACATTGGCAAATATACTGTAACACTACTGCATTTCATATACTGTAACACTACTGCATTTCATATACTGTAACACTACTGCATTTCATATAGTTTGTGAAATGTTAACGTCCAATATCGATGCAGAACTGACAAAGAAAGAGAATTCTTTTCTGTTTCTTTTTTTAATATGTTAGGAAATGAGTGTAAATTTTCATAAAAAAATTCTAGGCAGTTTATCAGATCTCCATTGTTTTCAGGATAAGACTTCTGAATACTGGCAGTCCAGGTGTCACCAAATACCTGGCTTGGGTTCGATCCCAGGCGAACAGGCTGGCTTTATGTTTGGGTTTTGTGGTTTTCCATATTTGTAACGCGAATACGAGCCAACTTCCTTCAAAACGTCCTACGCAAAGGCATCTCTCCTCTTAGGCAAATAGCCATCGAGGCTTTTCTGTATTCAAAAACCCGAACCAAATTGTTTTTTAGGAAATGGTCCTGAAATATAAATGACTGCTAAGATGTTTTTCTAATGCGTTATCTTTCGTATTTCAGGTCTGAAAATACTGGAAGTTTTGAATCAGTTCAGGTACGTAAGTAATGAGATCATTATTATACGTTATTTTTTCCCTAAATTCTGAAATATTTTTAAACATCTCATAAAATCTGGTAATTATCTTCATGATAAAATCTTACCTCTTTTACTAAAACTGGTTAAATTAAGAGAAAACATTGTGAAACCAAATATTCCATTAAAAGAACGCTTTCGCAAGCTTTGTATCTTATAAAAATATTTAAACATTAGATGCCTATAAAATTTGATAATTTCAACACCGCATCGTGACTTACCGAGTTGTAAGTGGATTAACTTGCAGTCTTTGGCATACAGTTTAGATTTCTTACACCCGTCTAGATTTCTGAAGTTGGCTACCCAATCGGGATATAGAGATTTAAGTCCAGCAACTGGTAACTGAATATTAGAGATGCCGAGATGTCTTTGGCGCAGCAAAAGGTGGTGTGAAGTTATAGCACTGTTCACGCTGTCTTATGCCTTAATGTAGTCAAGTGATTGTGAGGCCCTGTCCTAATGACTATTTTGGTCCAGTCAGTGTCTGGGATCTTACGAGATGTTACGTAAATATAAAGATGAGAGAATTAATATTATCCAATGAAAAGCCCTTCTTTTTTCTGTGAAATAAACCTTAATATTTAAGAATAAATAGATGTGGTATACCCCGTGTTTATGAAAGTTCTTATGAGGGCTTCTTTATTTTCGCAACGTTAGTCGTTGATATATACTTCCAATTCCAGAAATATTTTAAATGACACAAGCATTTTGGCGTCTTTAAATTTTTAAATATCAGTTTTTTAAAAATTACGAAATAAACTTTTTATACCGTCCTTCCCGGTTAATGTAGTTTTGTTTAGTAGAGGTTTATACTCATTGTAAAAAATAAAAACACCGAACGTTTAACTCAAGTACAACAAAATATTAAATTTCCAAGCTCGATGAGCCATACTCAAGTTGAAGAACGAAATTTTTGATTTCGCAGGTAACTGAAAAATATCAGTTCAGGAAAAAGTGTTAAAAAATTTAGTGTTTGATAAATTTTACGTAACTGAATTTTTATGTAGACTGTCGGAAAAAGTATTCATATTTTTTTTAATCAAAGCATAACCTGAAATGAAAAATATTTTTAATTTAATTAATTTCCTGTATTATTATTAAATTATGATGCGAAAGCAATAAAATTTCATCATTATTAATAGCATATTTAGTGGCTCCCGAAAAAAATTAAATGAACTTTCGTAATCCTGAACTATTCAAATTGAGATAGCCACCGTTAAGCTGTGGGAAGAAATGTGACCAATTAAACTATTCGTATCCTCTGTGCTGTTTAGACCTAATATCCAGCATATCAGTGTGATGACTTATAAAACTAGTTGTGATTCCGCATAACATCACAAAGAACTTCTTAAGAAATATAGCCCGCAATTTGAAATGTTTTTGCAGTGGTGTAGAATTAAAATCGGTAACTGATTTAACATCAACTTAGATTCTTGAGTTCTAAGTCGCATCTTTTCCCAGTCACGCTTTAGGTGAGACGTTACATAAAAGTAAGATCATTCTTCCCGTGTTGTTGTAGTCTGTAAGGTAATCTGAAGGCCAGGCTTCGAATCTCGGGGAAGACACATTCAATTTTTCAAGATATCTCAATCACAAATTCTTAATGTGTGTGCATTGTACAAGATGTAACCCTCCCCCCCAAAAAAGGACGAGATTGGTCTAATAAATAATTGTACTTAAAAAATCAGTTCTCCATGACATTATCACCTTCAAAGTAGTTTCCCTTCAGCATTCGGTTCTGCCATTGCTGGTAACATCTCTGGAACGAGGTTTTTGAAAGGCTCTTCAGGAGATTCTCCGTTTTTGCCTGAACCTTTTCGGCTGACGTAAAATGGGTTCCCTTTAAGCAAACTTTAGGAAATAAAAAAAGTCCAATGGAGCCAAATCAGGTGAATAAGGAAGATGCTCCATCACAGTAATGTTTTTGCTGGTGAGAAACTGCTTGACAGATAGGGCCGTATTAGCGGGTGCATTGTTCTCGTGCAACAGCCATCCATTCACTCCACAGCTGTGGCCGTTTTTTCCAAATTTTTTCACGAAGTCTTTTTAGTACTTCGATTTAGTGGTATTGCTTAATAATCTGACCACTTGGAATCCATTCAATCATGATTAACGCCCAAGGGAGCGCCCAGTACGTTCATCATCTACCACACTGCCCCTTCCCCATGAAAACCGCTTATGTCATTCAAACACACATTCATCTCCATAAGCCATACCATTTTGAAATGATTCCTCCGTGGCTGATGTGTTAAGTTTCACAAGAAACTTGATGTTAATTCGCTGTTCGATTTTTACATTAGGTGTTTTTCCTGCAGACTGCAGTTGCATGTGTTCACTCAATGACGCAGTGCTCCCCACTGGCGTGGCGATTTAAGCCAAAACT
Organism: Stegodyphus dumicola; assembly: GCF_044657685.1. Classification (NCBI taxonomy): domain Eukaryota; kingdom Metazoa; phylum Arthropoda; class Arachnida; order Araneae; family Eresidae; genus Stegodyphus; species Stegodyphus dumicola. The sequence goes on along the minus strand of NC_140774.1, from coordinate 100,666,764 downwards.
GGCCGCATGGATAGAGAAGATGTGTGGCATGACATCACCATAATAGGTTTTGCCAACTCCACTCTGTTTTCAAGCTACACATTCAGTTTTCTTTTTTTTTCCCGCACCTCGTATGTGTTGATCTCAGTCTTGCTCTATCTGTTAAAGTTATTTACAAAAATAGTTCGAAATAAATGTAACTACCGTATTGAAAAAACTGTGTTTATTATTCAACTTTGCCATTAGAAAATTTTTTTATTATTTCCGGACATCCCTTAAGTATTGGTTAAATTGTAGAAGTCTATTATTTTTACTAATAGTTATTTTAATTTGTTAACCCTTTCTCTCTTTTATTTCCCTCGTCTTTCCTCTCCAGTAAGTAATTCAGTTAGGGTGAGCGAGAGTGTATTTAAACTGAAGTAACGAAAAGTTTAGTTAGAGGGCGGTTTCGCTAGTGAGAGCGCACTCTGGTAATTCTACCAGCTGTTGAACTTAGAATCTCTGCTTCGCATTCTTACTGTCGAATTTACTATTCCGCCGATGTAGGTTTCCGAGTCAACCTTCTAGGTTACACCGAATTACGTAGTCACGCACTAATATTTATCTTTGAATTTAGTTGCTTCACGTTATCTTTTTTATGTTCCTGATCACAAGTAGTTGTTGATTGTGTAAGCACATGTGTCCTTGCCGTCTGTAAACGCTTGTATTCAATAAAAGGGTCTTTTACACCTTTTCCCTGTTGTATTCATCTTCGAGTCGTTCGCAACTTAGACTTTTAAACATTGCATGTTAGCAAAGAAGAATAGATCCTATAAAATAAAATGCATTGTATGTTTCTTTAAATCTTAAACTGGCCCTTATGTAAGCAGAAGTTTGCAATTTCTTCTCCAAGGAATTTTAAAATGTTGATTTGCTAGGCCTTCATAAGATATTTAAATTGAACAATCAAGAGTATAATTCTTTTTTATGATGACCGTCAATCTATCCTTTCATCGCAATTGACTTTTTCTGTAATCCCCCACTTGTTCCCTTTCTTAAAACAATACAGTTGACAATTTTGGCATATTTCCAGCAATTCATATCGAATTCTAGCGATAAAGAAAACGCTTATATTACAATATGATTTTAATTGATTTTGACTGACGGGAGGGGCGTTAAAGTTATCACGATGAACGTGCAGCTTTCTGCCTTAAAAAAAGGCAGTTGAGTCATTAAGCTAGTGGAAATCGTGCAGTGCCTACAAATGAAATGATCGTGGAATGAATTGAATGGATGTTTTTTTGTCATGAGAAAGGGAAGAGAGTTAAATTCGATGGGTACAATGTATTCAATGGCGGTAAAATATTTCAATCCGGTTTCCAGAAAAACAAATAATGTCAGAATGAGTCCTTGTGTCTACCGTTAGTAATCAATGCTGCCAGTGGGCGAGGTATTATTTTTTAAGTAAATATCTAAAACTGTTTATCTTCAGATATTTGACAAGTGCACGAACTCATTCGCTCCTGAAGCTGTTCATCATCCAAAATGTTCGTAAACCGAAACAATTTTTTCCAAAAGAATTAACCCCTTGGGTACATTTGACGTCTGAGACACGTCATTCACTTTTCCCCCCTAGGAGCGGTTGACGTGTCTCAGACGTCAAACCAAAAATTAAACTCTTGGGTTCATTTCAGACGTGGGCGTAAAGCACATAGAGGCATAGTCATAAGGGGATAAAATACGGGAGACCCGTTCACACCTGCGAAAACGAGGTGTAAGCCATAGCCAATGAGAGAAGCTAAATTTGCGCGTGCGTGGAATGTCTACAACGCTGTTCTCCCGCTCGATTGATTTCCCGCGTTCGCTCTGCTTGTTTTTTTTTTTTTTTTTTTTTTTTTGTTGTTGTTGTTGTTGTTGTTGTTGTTGTGTCATGGCTTTTTCAACTCGCCACAAAGTTTTACCGGCTCAACAGAATGATCTTTTATCTGCAGAGGCAACGGAAGAAGGTAAAAACAGAAAAATAACAAAATGGTCTAGAGATATTTTTTTGAAAGACCAATACTTTGGCACATATCTTTCTGTACAAAGCAGTATGGAATATTTCTGCATTGTACTGTAGTACTCTCTATACTATAAACATGCACATGCATAACCACTTATGTCCTTATATACTACATAAAACCTTCTTCAATTTTTATATATAATTTCTCTTAGGAGAAATACGATATTCTAAATATGCCTAATTTAAAAAAAAATCTTGAGGATAACTAACAGATAGCCTGTATATAATATTTTTCTATTTTGCAGGTGTGAAAGCAGTTAAGCTAAAACAGTACTTACCATACATTATTATTATTATTATTATTATTATTATTTTCAATCAAAAGGAACATGTTTCTGTGACAGTGAAACATGTGTGCTTAGCACTCCTTATTCACTGTCCCTGTCGATCACTATAGTAGTTTGCTGCACTACCAGTATCAATTATCACTAGTACTAGTATCCCACAACTGGTCACAATGACCAGCAAACACAACTAGTACAATACTAGGAAACGTTCACCCGACAATGTATTTTATGCTCAATCATTAAATACATTTTGCTGTCTTGCCAGCTGTTTGTATACATCTATTTTTAATAATTTGCATGTATAAGCCGCACCCCTGAATTTAATTTCAAGATATGCTGTCATTTCTATTTACGACCAAATCTCAAAAGTAATTTCACATTGACAAATTTTAGGTACCCAAGTCTTCAAATACATCAAAATTATAAACATTCATACCTTATCCAGGAATTTCTACCAGAGAAATAGCATGAATTTAATGATCAAAACTCCGTTCAAATGATAGTAATAAAGAGTGGTTAATAATAACAAATACTATTCATTAAATTATAGTCCATGTTATGAATTATGTGTGCTATTTAGTTTCATTAAAAGTAAATTCCTTTCATGGAGAACGTAATTAAAAAACAGAACAGACAAAACTGCACTTTAACAGGAGACAAAACTGTCTAGACTGTTGACTGCTGTTTTAAGGATATTTCACTACATCTTTCCTTTCTTGGAATTCATAAGAGCATTTTTCTCAAAAGATTAATCTTTTATTACTTATACAAAGCTTACACTATTGAATTGACTATTGTGACTATTCTTAAATAAGTGAAAATAATTTTTTTAAGTAATATTTTTACTGTTAAAAAAACAGCAGATTCTTGATATTGATTTGATGTTTTAGTAAAATTAATTCATGAAGTTTGTTTGGGAAGAAAATCAACATTTGAAGCAAATACCAATACAATATTTCCAGCTTTTTTAATAAATTTATTCTTAAATACAAAAATAATTAAACAGGAAAAAAAATTACAGTAATAATTTTAAAAAAATTATAGGCAGAAAGAAAGTAATAATAATAATTTACACAGAAAAAATAAAATTTTTGCAAGCATGCTTTTTTTAAAGAATTTTCATAATAAAATGAAAAATATTGGAAGGGATCAATCATCTACAGCGTGCATAATCCTGAGCTTAACTTTCGCTTTACGAGTTTCATCCATATTTTTCAATATAAATTGAAAAACTCATTAAAAAATGCATTAAAAACTCATTAAAAAATGCACGTCATCATCGTAGATTTCTTGCGAGATCAACTCTTTATTTCGTTCGGATATGATTACAACTCATTATTTTGTTCGGATACGATTACAACTCAGTCGGTTACGATGTGTTCCATATTTAAAAAAAACGTCGCCTTCGATGTGACTGCGAAATCGTCTTAAGAAAGCCGCTTCGTTTTAGCTTCGCTCTGATTGGTCGACGCTTATCCCAAACTCAGCGTAAAGTTGAAACCTTGGAACCTTGTGCCACGAGTCCTAAACCAGATTCTGTGACGTAGCAGTGACTGGTTGCCTTGGCAACGGAGCTCGGCTTTAACCACTTATGTCCTTTACGCCCTCGTCTGAACGGGGCCTGGAGACGACATTCACTTGTTTCCCTAGGAGCGGATAACATGTCTAAAACGTTATTTGAGGTTAGGCACAATTCTGTTCATTTCATTGTAGCTTGTATCAGTCATAATTGAAGAGGCAATTACAGTATTTCGGTGAACATTATTTGCGATACACTGCCCCATTATGTCAAAAACAAGGAATATATTTTATAATAGTGATAGCGAAAGTGACTTTGAGAAATCTAAAGAAGAATTGTTTAGTGATCCTGAAATTGACAATTATAATGAAATACAAAGCGAAGGTGATGAAGACGATATTGAACTAGAAAATGATGACAATTGTAATATAATATCAAGGTTTCGAAGACGCACAAGACGTCTATCGAGCAGTGATAGTGAATCTTCTCGTGAACGAGTATCAGAGGAATGGATTTGGGAAGAAGAAGAAAATGTAGCCAATATGAAAGTTTTTCTGAAATATCTGGAATTAATCCTTTGAGCCTGCGTAGACTAGGTAGTAATCCTACGCCTTTAGATTTTTGAAAGAAGTCTTGAATGAAGATTTTTGGTACACTATAGTAGAAGAGACGAATAGATATGCCAGACAAGGGACAGAAAAAGAAGGTTGCGTAAAAAAAAAAAAAAGGTGGTTTCCTGTAAGCTCTGCTGAAATGAAAGCTTATATTGCATTATGCATCTTGATGTCGCACATGAAGAAGCCAAAAATGCATATGTATTGGTCAAAACGATATGCAATAAGTACTCCAATTTTTGCCAGCACTATGGCACGCGACAGGCTTTTGATGTTTCAAGCTTTCTACATTTTACGGATAATGAAGAGGAAAATAAAGATAACAGAATAAGAAAGATTATTAATATAGTGGATTACCTAAACACTAAATTTTGTTACATTTATATTCCTAAAGTGAAGTAGCTATTGATGAATCGCAACCAAAAATTATATCCGTTTCACATGCAAAGATTTTCTCAAATAAATCCGTACCCAATGGGTTAATGTAAAATGTACTAATTCGTTCCTGGACCACAGATGATTGTTTATTTAATCTTTGAAACAGTAGTTTAGGTATAAATAAACCATATAAATCAATAAACCAAAACTAGTGGAAATTATTAAATATAAAACAATAAACAGATAAAATAGAAGAAAAGTTAATTTAATTGTATTGTACCTGTAAGAGGTGAAGTGGATGGAGTAAGTAGAAAACGATAAGAAAAGTTTTAATATTTGGATGTGGGATTCCCTTCTATAAAAATACTCAGTAACTTTTATTAGGAGGCATCTTCTTTTATCTTTCTTCTGTGTCTCTAAGAACCAATCAGCTCTGCTGAAGACTACTGGCTCTCTTGTTTCAATCAGTTAATAAACAAAGTGAAACAGTGAAACTAAGTGAGCAAATCAAATATAGTTGTTCTAAGTTTTAAATTTTTTTTCTTGAGGTATGGGATTGTCATGGAAAATGGTTTATGGTGTAGGTTGCAACTGTTTTATTAGCTTGTTATCGCTACGTAAAAACTTTGCATTTTACTCCATTCCTCACAGTTATAGCGAAATAGAGAACTAGGGTAACTTTGCTTTCCCCTCTTTTTCTGAAAACATTTCTTCTATAGTCGCCTTTTGTTGCAGCTTAAATTGTTGTAAATTTTTCTTGTGAATTCATTTTTATGGTCCTTCTGTAACTCCTCTACGTCTTGTTCATTGTTAGTTTTCTATACAATGGTTTTGCATAGATAACAAAGAAGGTCCTAAGTGTCAAACCCCTCAAAGTTTCTCCACGGAACCCAATCTGGCTGTAATTCCCTCCAGACTGAATTCATGATCTTAACGTCAATTGCAATGAAGCTTTGTGAATGAGAGTTTAGCAGTGGAAACTATTACAATAATGTTTTCATAAGTCTTAAAGTGTTATGAGGCGCATTCATCCAATGCGTTTTTTGTTCAGATAATTTGTTCGTGATTCGAGGTTCCACTGTATAATAAATCACTATAGCCGTTAATTATGTAGGTTTAAACAGTAAGTTTTTCTTTTTAAATAATATTCTGCGATTCGTTCTTTTTCGTCAATATTGCCTTCTCATAACGGCGATGTAAATCGAGTTGGTGTGAAACAAATCTGCTAAAACACAATGTAAACAGAAGGACCCGTTCTCGGCATCCAGAAATATTTTGAAACCTTGCTTGGTCGGCCATCTTTAGGTTCTAAATGATTCTTGTCTCCACTGGAGTTGGTTGACTCAGAAAGCTGATCTTCAATAGCAATATGTATTCTGAGATAGGTTGCTAAAGGTAGTTGCTAAGACGTTCTAAAGGTAGTTGTTAAGAGAAGTTTCACTGTATATTGTTTTTATGCAATTAATCTATGTAAAAATAAGTGTTTCTAAATAAAATTAATATAAATATTAATATTGTCAGTAAATGAGTATTAAAGAGTTATGGTGTGTGGTTATGGTGTAGGTAGTCATTGGGTGATATCGATGCATGAACGTGAGAAATGAGCAGTTCCCTCGCCAGGATTCGAACTCTGGATCTCCCGAATACGCCTCGAGTGTGCTTTCAGTTACGCTACGAAGCATGACGAAAGGATGAAGAAAATCTCTTAGGGATTAATAGTAAATTTGTTATTATCAGTGTCCGTTTGCGAATGTAGATTGCAGTTACATAGTCCTGTACCTAGGTGTTGTTCAACAATAGGGCTGGGTATGGACTTGCATTAAGATCAACTTAGCAGCTAAATGTTCACGGAAGTGATTAGTCGTCTCAAATTCTATGGGGCAAGGGCCCTTTTCCAGGACAGTATCTCGCTTCGGGGTACCTTTTTTCCGGATAATGTCCCATATTCTGTAAATATTCCGGTATTTTTTAAATACATTTGACAGGAATTTTGTGCTTGCTGTCGGTCATGAAAATGTTTTTGTGTAATCTAAAATTTATAAATAAATTGATTGATTAAAATATAATAAATTGATAATAAATTGATTTTTCTGTATTATGCATTTCAGGTAAATAGCGAGGTCCACAAAATTAATGATGTATGAAGGAATTTCTGAATTTTCTTCCCATCTCCGATTTTTAATTTGGAATGTTAAATTATCTGAGGAGTTCTAAACGGATCACCTTTTAGAAATAAAGTAGAAGATAAAAAAGTGGAGAAAAGTTTGATTTTTCAAAAGAAAACAATTTGACAAACAGTTATCAGATGAGAAATTATTCGGTGAAATATTGCATTTAAAAAAAAAAATATGAAATATTCAAAAAATAAACAGTTATACGACTATAGATCAGGAGCTGGGCAAAATCCTTCTCATATTTGGAACAATCATACTTTTTTTAAATCTGTATAATTAATAATTGAACTGTAAGATTCTAAACTTTGAATGTTACTGCCATGTATCTGGAACGTTGAGAACTGTTAAGCGAATAATCGCTTTAGCTCAAAATGATAGAAGTGTAAACTTAAGAAGGGTTGAATACCCTTTATTATTCCAAATAAAGTTTAACATATGACTCCTTTCTTGGAGTTTACAATAGAGCCTCCTTTCGGGCTTGAACTCAGGAAACTAAGAAATAAGACTTAATTAATCTGAACTAAAAAGTTATAGCCGAAGCTAACAAGATTCTAACAGAGTTGGCCCCTAACGCTAACTAATGGCGAAGCTATCAAAGGCCTAAAGTACGGCCGAGTGTAATAATAGCTTGTGAGAGAGTATCGCCAAAAGGCTAACGCGCGCTGAACAGAATCTCAGGCTCTCTTTCGAAGTCAGTAGAACTTCACAGTTAAATATTCTCCTCATTTGCATTCAACCGCCATTCTGAAAATACGTTCTGGACGGAAGTTGTAAGCTGAAATTAAGGCAAGACAGGAAAGTAACTTAAAATTAACTGTTAGAAAATTAAGATAAACCTTACAGAACTTAACAATTGAAGTAGCATAGCATATGTTTCTAGAATGAATTCGATGAAACATGTTTGTGGCAACCACGTCTAGAAGTAGACAGTATTTCTGAAAAGAGTATTATGTAGACAATATTTCTATAGACAATATTAATTTTGTTCGAAATAAATACTGTATTGAACGTTACCTACGGTCATATTCTGGAAGGTATCACAGATGACAGAAATTGAACAGAATCACAGATGAAGAACCGTTGGGTGTGTTTAGGTAATTTCACTGCTGTTCGAAAAAGTGAAATTTTTTTCAAACTTGTTAAAAGATGTCGAAATTTTCTTGTTCCACATCGGCTTCGGAGAAATTGTGATTATTTTAGATCTGTGATTCATGCAGTGGGACAAGGGATAAAATTGGTTATTATCTGGTGATGAAGTAAAATATGTATCTTCTGATAACTCATATGATTTGGGGATCATCTGAGTTATCAGAAGATGCAGTGAGATATGTAGGTCATATAATGTTTGCGTTGTGTCACTGTGCCAACACATCGCCCACCTTTACTGACTATATGTGATTATTCGTAACGCAGTGATGATAACATTTCTTCTATAACAATGAAAATGGCATACATGGTTCTTCAATATGTGTTAAGAAGTTTGATTTAGTGATTTTTATTTCATATGGGAAAAGATTTTCTGCGAGACCTTGTACTTCCCTGTTTTAAGAAAATAATTTATTTTTGATATGCTCAGTTTTTCAAAACACCAACATTAAATTTCAAAGCAGCGTTCTTCTGTTCCATTTAATAACATACTTTATTTAGCATCCCAATAACAATGTTTATAGTATTTGCCTCAGCAAATAAAAAGGTGAAGCAATATACGAGGTATATCTTTGAAACTATTCCTTTTACTAACATTATATGTACGTGTATGTAGTCTCGAGATCGTGCTTTCACTTCCTAAAGTTTAGTATTCTGAAACTTTTGCTATAATGAAAATTTTTGAGATATTGTCCAGATATTGGATGCCTTATTTCAGTCTAATTAGTTTTGCCTTACACAGGAAGCAGTGCAAAAATGGTGCTAATTCCGATTTGGCAGTTCAGTTGGATGTGTTCGATGAACAGCGGTCAACGGACGAAGGACAGTTTTCGGGGCCAGACGGTGTTGATCTTAGTTCTCATATGGATGTCTTCTTTGCTATTCTAAGACAGGTATGAAAAATACATTAAAAAAGTTAGAGTTTGTATAAATGAAGAATTGAATTCATTGAATAATAATACTGAAAAACTCATATAACAACTTTAGAAAATTAAACCGTTAAATAAAACTAGGATTATGAGTTGTCAAAAATAAGGGTATAAGGTTTGGATCTCTGGAAACCTAACTGCTAACAGCCTCTTATTAACTGGAAACTTTACTTGTGATTATTACCTTCGGAGTCGTTTTTTGTGCTTGTTATTACGCTGCGCGTGGGCCATTTACCATCTTTCTATTATAACTCAATATCATATTTTTTTCACTTGTGATTAGGATATCATAACAGTAGACGTTAAAGATAATATGCCTAGCATTTTAACTTTTTTTCTTCATATGGGTATAGATATTCCTAAATTGAATTAAATATTCTTTAAAAATTGCCATTATGCTTTGCACTAAAATATATTTTCTCTGAGATTTCCCTTTAAAACTGCAATTCTAGTACTAAACTACTCTATAGTTTAAATTCCCCCCCCCTAAAATTTTTAGATTTAAATTAAAAGTAAATTATAATAAAATTCCAAAGACACTGTTTTGAGAATAAACGAGCTACATCAAATTAATTTATTTGGACTATCTAGATATAGATAGTTTAAACAAACTCATATTCTCCTAGTTTGTTAAATTTGTAATGTTTTGAAATTAATAGCTTACACTGCATTGTATTATAAATGTGTACATTTTAACAATCGAAAGATAAAATCTATGCTATATATTTTATGCTATTTATTTTTAGAACAGGTATCAAAATTTCGTTTGCTTTCTTAACATCAATGTACTGTTACTTTTTTTTTTTTTTTTTGCTGAAGATGTCAAAATCTGAGAATGGCTCCGCCATCACACATGTCATTGAATCACTGGGTCGTTCTCCAATGATACAGACTTCAAAGTGTCAATCAAATCTTTCGAGAATCTGGTAAAACAGCTGGTCAGATTTTACTTTTATTGCCAAGAAAAACAATCAGTTTTGAGTGAAAAAGCCTTCTTTAGCGCACTTACTTTACTGTCTGGTTTTTAATATTATAGTATCTTATATTAGTATAAATATATTGTATTTTCACCTTTTGTACATATTGTACCTTTGTATATATATTGTATTTTCACCTTTTCCAATTTTTTATTTTATATTAAAATAAACATATTATTTTTAGATAGCTGAAACTCCGCAAGAGATACCTTTCCTGAGTATTTTGCAGCATTTGCTTCGTACAGATCTTAGCCAACCTCTATCCGAAGTCGTATGGGAAACTGCGGAAACTCTAGTCCACCGTGCTACACTTCTAGAGAGCAAACAAGAGGCTGACAGACTCCTAAGGGCATCAAATCTTGGTGGTTTGATGCGCTGCCACTGTTCCTGCCATTACAAATCCACCACATCGAACACTGAAGACTGTGATGTCACCCCCAACAAACGGAACAGACCCACTCATTTGTCTTTTTGTTCGTCTGACGGTGTTCGGACTCCAGGCTCAATCTTATCCCCAAGTCTCTCTCACCCTCCGCCAACACCGTATGATACAGCTGCTAGTCCTATGGTTACATCGTGCGTCAATGACGCTTTCAAGTCACCAACGAAAGGCTTGTTAAAACAAAACTCTGAATTCTTTCCTAATGCTGTCAGACAAAATAGTATTGCCGAACAAATAGTGCCAACAAAAAACAATGCCATATATAGCCAGTGTTGCAATTCTATGTCTAAGCATCAAACATCAGACGTGTTGTTGAACGACGAGTCTCAGGATCACAGCAGCATTTCAGCTAAGTGTAATAATAAGCCTTCAAATGATACTGTTTCTTCTAGTGTTCCAAATTCTAATCTGGAGTCATCAAACTGTGATCAAGGACATAACACCAATAATGATATTATATCTCAAATTCAAATTAATGGACAAATTTCTCAGAATATACCTCCTCCACCACCACTCCCTCCACAAAGTACAGGAGGAATGCCGTTACCACCTCCACCACCGCCACCACCTCCTTCTTTCGCAATAGCACCTCAAATCAAAAAGTCAGCAGTCGAAACAACTTTACCTCAACAGAACACACCAAAGCCAAAAACTAAAATGAAATCCTTCAACTGGAGTAAAATTCCAGTGAACAAAGTAATCGGTAAAGACAATCTATGGTCAAGGGTAGCGAAAGATCATACTGGAAGTCCCAACGATCTCGATTTTGATGTTATGGAAGGATTGTTCTGCCAGCAACCAGTAACTACTAATGGCCATGTGTCCCCGAAATTTGGAGATTCGAGCGATAATAATGACAAAAAGAAAAAGGAGATTCAAGAGGTTTGTTATAAATTCCATAATATTAGCTGCTTTTTTACCACATGAAAATACGCTGCTGAAGATTTCCAATTTGCATTCTCTTATCAAATACAGATCTATTAATAAATTTCGAGCAGATTTTTTTTAAACAGAAATAGTTAGTATGCTAGTATTTAGTTTAAAATTCGTCTTGAAGGGAAAAATAAAATTTGAACACTGATAATTTCCTTCTTTCAATGAAGTGCAGGTTTTACATTTTTAATATTGGACTATCCTCAGATCACATCTTTTAAAGGCTGATTCTATGGCAGGATAATATTAATGTCGAAATTACATTCAACTTCCTTTAATTCGCAAACCTGTAGAGCCATTAGGTATATTTTTGGAAGCAGGAGAATTGAAAAATTAGCAACGCCTTCGCCGGGAATCGAACCACGGACATCTGAAATACCAGCTCAGTGTGCTGACCACTATACCACGAAGGCACACTAGGAAGGCAGGAGAAATATCTTACATACTCCCCCTTTTAAAGGGCGACTGGGGTTTTTAGGGGACCCAATCGCCAAATCCTAGGTGTGGAGAGTCATCATCCTCAACCCTTTTAGTTTGGGCGCCACTGTAGAGACATTAGGTTAATTGGAAGTGGGCAAGATGAAAAATTAGCAGCGCCTTCGCCGGGAATCGAACCACGGACCTCTGAAATATTGACTCAGTGTGTTGACCACTGTACCACGAAGGCACGCTAGGAAAGCGGGAGAAATACCTTACAAACCTTAGAACCAAGAGTTGTGCGGATTTATATAAATCATGCCTTTCTGAAATTTGTTTATATTTTTCCTTTTCTAAATTTTACATTAAATTTGGATTTTTTTGCGTATAAATAATTAAATCAAATGCACGTATTAAGAATTCATTAATACAGAACCATCATATTTTTTAAGTATATTAACGTAATAGACACCGCATAATGTGATCACGGTTAATGTTATCGTTCGAATATTGTAATCAAATTGCCCAAGTCCAGCCCATCTGTTTACGGAAGCATAAGTGAGTCAGTGAGTTAGGGCCGCTAAAGTAATTCACGTACTGTGATGAACAGTGCGGTTGATATGATTAAAATATTACGGAAAGGAAATTTTTGAAACTGAAGTAAAATCGCCAGAAGGTCAAAATAAATTATAAAAATTGGCAAATGACAAAGAAGTGTCACCAAGGGATTCAGTTACCCAATAGCTTAGTTTTAATTTCAATCAACCATTTAAAATTAAACAAAAAAAAAGCGACTTTAGTTTGGCGTAGATTAGCAGCGTATTTTCATGAATACCTCTATCGATTTTGAAGGCGGTCAAACACAGGTCCCTCTTCTTCAGGAGCAGAAATTTTCTCCTCTTTCTTTGCTCCTGGAAAATAAAATGTACGAAAACATTTACTAAAGATTTTTTTTTTCCGGGGGAGGGCCTGATTTTCAGTTTTACATTGGCATGCTCTCTTTCAATTAGGAATGCCCTCCAAGTATTAAGAGTAGGGGTACAGACAGCATCGGTAAATTAATTTCAAGAAATTTTTAGAAACGTTATGAACAGTGTATAAATGAACTTTTACATTAAAGACATTGGTTATGAACAGTGTATAAATGAACTTTTACATTAAAGACATTGGTTATGAACAGTGTATAAATGAACTTTTACATTAAAGACATTGTGGACAGTTCATAAAGAAGTTATTGCCTTTTCCGAAACAAAATGCTGCGAAAATATCTGTTTGTATTAAATTCCTTATTTACTCATCGCTTAATGTTATCAAAATAGTAGTCGACTAACATGATCACATTAAGCGGCGCCTATAATTTTGATAGTGATTTCTTTTATATTTTTGGAACATCATTTCTATTGTTGTTTATTTTTCTATTGTTGTTGTTAACACTTTATGTTTCCCTATTATTTTTTTTCTCTAAGTATATATAATATCAATATTTCCTATGGTCTGTAGTAAATTTGTTTCTCTAAAAGATAAGATACTGTTTACATAATGCTAAATTCTCAATGAAAGTAATTCTTGCTTACTGATTATCAGATTCAGTAATCTTAATTTACTTTAAATAATTTCATCCCCAGTGAGCTAAACTGTATTAATAATAATAGGAGCGTCATTTTTGAAGTTCTTCTAGTCTAAAATATTTTCTTTTCTGTAAAGATCAGGGAAATCTGGAGCTCCAATTTGGGCAAACAAAGTAATTCTTATACTTTTGCATATAACTTAAACTATGCAATGTCACATTCAGTTTCATTTGTAGCAACAAAGCCAATGTTCATTTACAAGACATTTTCCCCCAGAAACTCATCTCTACTATTAAGAACCTGTTATATGCATGTTTGTATTTTCCTAGCATTGTGGAAAAATGGCGGCACCTACAACCACCAAATTTTGAACACATATATCCTCCACCCGAAGTGGTAAGCCTTAATGTGAATTTCGAATCTGTTTCTGTTTCTCATTTCTTTATTTCTTCTTTCCCCGAGTGTAAGGAACTTTTGATTTAAAAAAAAAAAAAAAAAAAAAAAAAAAAATCAGCGATATAAAAGCTATGTGGTTTCTGCAAAATGTGAGATACTTATATTTCAAATTAAATCAGAAAAACTCAGTGATATTATAAGATATTTCTCCCGCTTCCCTAGCGAGCGTTCGTCGTGTAGTGGTTCTGCACACTGGCCGGTATTTCAGAGGTACGTGGTTCGATTCCCGGCGAAGGCGGTTGCATATTTTTTAATCTTTTCTGCTTCCAGTTAACCTAATGACTCTACAATATAAAAAAGTTTGTTGCCATTCGGAAAAACGCAATATATTCTTCTTTCGAACTTAATCAACAAACTCAGCCCTTTAAAAGAAATGTCTGCCATTGCCCAAATTACAATATTTTTATATTCTACATGGCACTACGTTGTCGTTCAGCAAAGCGTCAGATATTTATTTTTTCTTACAAATTAATTTTGTTATTATTCAACAAACCAAACGATTGAAAAGCAATAAAGACGAACTCTTTTCAGTATCTGGGCAGTGAAATGATCTGGACAGTGAAATCACTATCTGGACAGTGAAATGACATTAGCACGATTCAATAAAATCATGACATATATTTTTCATTTTTGTATTACGCGATAGGCCACGCAAGCGGCTAATAAATAAAATTGTTCAATTTTTACAGATCTAGTCCGTGTATTAATAATAACAATAATAATAATGCACTTGCGCATACAGAAAAAGCTAAGTAACTTGCATTTGTAGATACCATTAAGCATTTTATTTCGAATCAGGAGATATAAAAAATATGCAGTACCCTCACGAAGATTCGAACTTCGGACCTCTCGATTGCTGGTCGGGTGTGCTGTCCAGTTACGTCACGAAGCAAGACCGACATCAGGGGCGGTGGGTGCAGCTTGTTTTACTGCGACGGGCGGGAAAATTCAGGCGCGGCGAATTTTTTTTAATTTAGGTACACAACTGAGCGGCAGAACTTAGAAGCCACAAATTCTGCCCTGAGCGGCAAAAGCGTAGTACCGAACATGCGAGGAGGGAGAAAGTACCTTAACACATTAATTAAATTAATTTTGCTTTTTCAGCTAAACTATATGTTACCTATATTGTATACTCTTGTTAAAATTTGTTTGCATATGTACACGTAACAAAAATTGCTGATAAATTTGTCACCATGTTTAATTCTCTGAGAATGAAAGTTTTGTTTGTTTACATCAAAATGCGTGGATTACAAGCATTCGCGTATTGGGAGTTCTTTCATGTAACGCTTTCGAATGTTAATGGCATTGTCATGTTTTTTATTTTCTTTTACAAATGTATTTTCATGACTCTTTTATACCTGCAGATTAACCTGTTGGATGGGAAAAGAAGCTTGAATATCAATATATTTTTAAAGCAGTTTCGCAGGTAAGAATGGCAGTTTACGTAGTACTTAAGTATATGTTAATTGTATGTATGTATTTCAATTGTATATTGTCTTATATAGTATTCAATTGTATATTGTCTTATATAGTAATAAGTGTCAGGGTGGTCTTAGTTATACATAGTGAAGTATCAGGGTGAAGTTTACATTCTATTGTAGTTTATTATGTATTCGAAGATAAAAGTATAGATTCAACCTTCTCAAATAGCATATTCAGTAAGCGCTTAAATTAAAAGAAAATGAAAACTGATCAGTTTGTCTGGGAGAAGTATTAAATCATACCATGCATAAAAAAAGGTTTTACAGAAACTTATTATGGAAGTGAATAAATTTTAAAAAAATGGTAATTCTTTGTTTTTATTTAACTTCATTCACACTGATTTAACATGGCTTGCTATTTTTAGCCCAAAATGACATTAGCCTGAATGTTCTATTAGTCTTGAAACGGGATTATGCGTCGTCTATTGCAAACAGATGTATCATCTTTCAGATTGTTGCCACAAAATATTATTACCGTGTATTATTTTAAAGAAATTAAATAATTAAGAATATGTATGTATGTTCCTTGCACTATGAAAAAAATGGCAGTACCTAGGGCCATCATTTTTGAATAACGTGGCGCTCTACCCGAACATGTGCGCCTGAAAGCCCGAATTTTGAGTTTCGAATTTTATAGTTCAGATTTTTTAAAACTTTACACTGAACTTTTGATAACAAACACAGCAGTTGGAAAGCGAATAGTACCGACGCTGTACGAATAAAACATTATCTCCATCGCGCGAGATTCACTATTCTAAAAATATCCAGTTTGTTATTATTTTGTGATCTTTTGTGATCTTGTTGTTGAATTGAATTTTATGTGGCATAAGTGCAAAGAGCATGATATTTAATTAATAAATTTTAACACACAAAACGTTACTAATATAAATACAGAAAGAAATGTTTTGCAAGCCGTCTTACTAAAAAAACTGAATATTCATATGATGAATTGAGAAAAGACTGGGGATGGGAATTTAATGAAAAATCTGAAAGCTTTCAGATTTTATTGGGCGTTTTTTTTTTTTTTTTTTTTTTTTTTTTTTTTTTTTTTTTTTTTAAACGTTTTGCGTGCTACCTTTATTTATTAAATATCATGTTCTTCTCACTTAAACCACAAAATTCAATTCAACAGCAGTATCACAAAACAATTTAAAATGAGCATATCTTTAGATCTTTAGAATTTCCGAAAAACAGTTTCGCGCGCTGGAGATAAAAACTTTTTTTTCTTTTTTTCTTTTTTTTTTTTTTCCCCTCCCCCGTACGGTGTTTCCATTGCTCGCTTTGAAATCGCTGAGTTTGTTCATGAAAAATTCGTTAACGTGTTTCAGAATATGAACGATAATAAAACAAATTCCAGGTTCCAAATTAAGGCTTCCATATTCTTATCAACTTGAAAAAACGTTTCAAGGGAAGGGATACCTTCCTGGAGGACTTTCTAAGGGAAACTGGCTATTATACACGTTTACACATGGGATAAACAACGAAAACGCCCATGCAACCAGCCCGTTCGCCTGAAATCGAACCCTGGTTGGAACTACCATTGTTCAACGATTTTACCACTCGCCAGCTGTTAGGCCTATGAGAGGAAGTCCAGTTCTTTTACTATGGTCTCCAGTGCATTGAGATAAACTCTCTAAGAGCACTCTTCTAAGAGCATACTGTAAATGCTGTGTGAGATTCAAATATCCATTTATTTCCATTTCAGTAATAGATTCATCAAACTGGATTGAATAACAATACTTAAGTTTGCTTCTGCTCATTCGATGGAAAAGTAAATTAGATCAACTAGTTTCTTCTTGAAATATTGCTATTTTTTTCATATGTAAAGGTAATTTGGGCAACAGCTTAAATAAGTGTACTTTACAGACAAGGTATTCAGATGATATAGAATTCGGCTGAGCCTTATAACCCCCTTCCCCCTTTTCCTAATAAATTTATCAGGGTGACATAACACTGAAAAACTTTTCATAGAATAAGTAAAGGTCAGTGATCATCCATGGTGATATACAGCGTATTTATGGTATACGTAGTGAGACCTAGGAAAAATTCCATGCAGCCAGTATATTGCAACACGGATAGAAGATTATTTCGTTATTTTATCTAACTAACCACTGGCGTAAAGTAGAGGTTGCGTAGCTATTTATTTATTACTAAATATAAACTAAGTTTTTGCTTTAAATAATAGATTGAAATATTTAAGATAAAACTCATGAAACCTATTTCCCTAGACTCTGCTTTTTACTTTATAAGAACAATCCTAATTTTAATATTTGGGTGAAATGTTAAACGTCTGAATCCCCACAAATTTTTACTCGAAAACTCATATTTGTCAATACCCGCATTGTAATGACGTATAAGTTTTTTCCGAATTTGATTATTTCCCTCTGTTAAAGTATTTCTTAAGTTTTTAAAGCAGTTGGGGGTTTATTGTGGCACTTTTCGGGCATTTCAGAGCATTTTGAAGCATATTCTAGCAGTCAGACTGAAACTTAAAGTTGCCCTTGACATAACACTGTCTCAATTCCTATGAACTCATTTTTACTAGGCACGCATCAGAAAACTGATCATATAATCTGTTAGTCCTTTCTATCACGGCAGACCTTTTCAGGGTTACTTCTGAGAACTTTTCCATATCGGTATTTCGTAGCTTTTTAAGACATTTTGCGCATATCCACTTCCATAGGTTTATATGCAAGAGGAAAAAGCTTTTCTACGTATAACATTCTTGGAATTACACACTCACAGCTGCTATGTGCAATACACTTTTCTATTTCGATAAAATCTCAGGATTTTTTAATTTAATTTAATTTAATTTTTTTCCTCAGCTGGTATAGTCTATTGGCGGTATTTTGGCGAACGACCTTGGATCTTTCCATTTTAAAAAACCCACTATCGAATTAAGAATGCTGTAAAGGCGAAAGACATTTGAGCTTACTTTTCACCAAACGATTCTTTTGCCTCGAAAGTTTGAGTAATGTATTTTTTTTAATTTAGAATAGAGATGAAGATGTCATAGTAGTAGTGGAAAGTAGCTTTTCACAAGATAAAAACTTACATACTGACAAGACAACATATTTCACTTTCGAAAACATCAAGAAGCACTTTTCAATGAAATGTTACCTACATTTGTGTAAAGTTGAAAAATCGGAAGGAAAAATAAAATGCAGTTAGAGATATGTTTAATTGGTTGAGCTTTATCAATTGTGTCATTTTTATATTATTATTCTTTAGTTTTGGGGGACTTTTTTATTTTTAAGGGCATTTTTTCCATTTTGATAGCATTTTCGGTCATTTTTAAGGCCTTTTTCTCTGAACTTTTAGGGGTCATCGAAACCCGGCCCTTGTTTATAATACATGTCTGGAGCAGTTGCTTAACGTCTTTTGTGTTCACAAAATACTATGAATAAATGCGATCTATTTTGTGATGCGTATCCGTATCACTCATATTTCAATTTGCGCACTGTTTAAATCAAACTCGGTCAAAATTATTTTTCATTCAATTAAAACGGTTTCGATAAATTGTAGCATTCGTAAATAGGTAACGCAGAAAGATAAATTTAGCGCCTGTCACGAAATGATACTACGCTGTACGAAAGTAATAGTTATTTGCGTATATTCAGCTATTGATGCACGCACTAGAAAACAAACAATACTTTTCGGTAAAGAATATTTTACAGTAAGAAAGAACGGACTCAAGATGATGTTATCGTGTGTACTACAAGTTCCTCAAGGAAATATTTTACTGCTATAATTTGTAGCTTAAAGTGCGATATTCCTAGTCTGGTTTAACTAGTTTTCAGTTCAGGGTTTAATCATTGAAAGCGTAATGCCATCTCGTTTAACTTTTCCATAGGCTGAATGCTGTGTTTCTTTTGTTCCAGATCCCTGTAACCGTCAGATGGAATATGTTCCCAATCAGTCATCTCGATTTCCCTTTTACCAACCTCTTCCAGGCTTTTTTTTTTTTTTTCAAATAATTTTATTTACAGCTTGTGAGTCAGTCATCAAACAAACGTGAAAGGATATTGAATAGAAAGCGCGGGAGGAATAGGCCAAGGTCGTCTTCTCTGCTATCATTTTGAAATTTCTTTTTCTTTTGCGTGTTTGGCTTTGCGGATAGAGCAAGCCATGCGCGGGAAAAAGCCTTGGCTAGTTGTTTATTCTAATTCAGACTGTCAATACAAATATCTAGGAATTGTTCCGCTCGTCTTGGGCGTGGGAATCGTGAAATGTCGATACAATGATTGCCAGCTAGTAAATAGTAACCGTAAAATATTTTGATTTTTTTTTTATTTTCTTACTTTTCTTTCTTTCTTTTTTCCTCCAATCTTATAGATATATATATAGGGTTATCAGATCTCGGACAGTTGGTTGTATGTGTATTTGTTTAATCAAGTTTGGCGCTAAATACGTCAGTTCTAGTACAAAACATTTTTCAACCATAAACAATGTAAGATTACAACTATGAACATCATTATTCACAGCTGTGAACAGTTAATATGTCTTCAGAAACAAATCGGTTACAAGTGTCAATACGTGAGAAACATTTGAACTTGAAAGTGAATTCCAAATATTCGTATATTAAATTTCATAAACCAATATGAAAGAGTTTCTAAAGGAAATAAAAAATACTCAAGAGTGGAGCAAAAACAAGAATCTCAGCCATCCATCTCATCTGTTGCTTTAATATGCTGCAAATGTTTGCAGTCTACTTTTGAGTATCTTGGAAAATTTTATCGTCAACGCTGTTTAATATTTTATTCTTTCCTACTGACTTTTATCTATCATACTGTCGCAACCTCTGTGGAATGTGGCTCGAATTCAAGTTCTTTTTTCCCAACAACAAAACAACTAAAGTTTATGTATAGAAATAATTATTTTCAGAAAGGCACGGCCTACTCATTTTTTACAAGAATCAAACTATGGACTCCTCGATGAATCAGAAACTCAAAGCTAATTTGTTGAAGCTTTTAAAATATACTGCTCTATCTTTTGTAGCAAAACCCATTTCCTTTCACTTCTTGTTGTTTTCTAACCACTGAAGTTAAATTTTCATAAAGTTTTTTCAAGTCATGGCGCATTAGCTGATAATTTTCAACGGAAATAAACGACTGTAGAATATATCATTTCCTCAGGAAAATAAACCACTATGCATATACCTTTTCATGCACAAATACAAAATGCACTTCTTATTCGATTCCAGTGGGATCATATGCGCCATTCTTTCCCCCCTATGAACGCACATGGTTCAGGATTCTTGTTCTTAAAAAATATGGTAGTACTATAGTTTAAACTGAATAATTATGATTTTGAACCTCGTAATTCTTGAAATCGTATGAACTTTAATAATGTGTAAAATTTGATATTAGAAAAGTTCAGTTCCCTTAAAGCTCAGCTAATATGCATATAACCGACGTACAAATTTCATGAAATTTAAGAGAACAGAAATTAATGTGTTTTTTATGAGGAGGGATGGGGCATGCCCTCTTAATAAGAAATCCATGATTTTTTATGTAGAGGTGTATATCCTGACTGGGTGATGATATAATTTAATCTTTTATTGTCTTACAAAGTAAATATAATTTTTACGCAAAATAAAACTATCAGTATATGAAAAAAAATTGTGTCAGCTCATTTCTATCATAAAAATGTTTTGTGATTTCAAAGAAACTGTGCTTTTTAAATTAATAGTTTATAGATTAAATAACTATGAAATTTCAAGTAATGCAATATTTTTCCTCATTTAGTTCGCACGAAAATATCGTGAGAATACTAGAGGACGGAGCTCATGAAGATCTTGGAGCTGAAAGATTAAGAGGATTACTCAAAATCCTTCCGGAATCCGATGAGGTAAGGACTGAAATCAAACAATTTATTAGAAACGGTAGAATTTTGTAGTTTGTGTACATATGATCTCAACTTCTAATTTATTTGTCAAGGCTTCTTAACTAACTAACAATCAAACTAAAAACGTAATGCGGTCATAAATACTGAAATACGATAGAAATATTTCGATTTCCATAATAACAAACATTAAAAACTCCGAAAAAACTTAAATAATTTTTATATTTGGACTTTAAAATCCACAAATTAAAAAATAAATAAAAAACCCCATTGTTTTGTATATAAAAACTAGATGTTTATTAATTATACTTAATAGGAGTTCGCCCACATAATGTGAACACTAGTCAAAGGAAAGTACTGCGTATTGAAAAGTGTATAGAACTGTTTTAGGCATTAAAATTAAGCAAATCGTTTTAGATGAGATATTGTATCATTCTTCCTCAAAAACTGCTCTATTAATTGTTCTGTGTTTTTGAACATAACTGATAATATTAAAATTTGATAATTGTGAAAACTTCGGAACATGTGTAACTAACTTCCTGCAGGCATCTCAAAGTATAACTGGACATTTTCAGCTCTTTGACATGAAATGTTTCCTTCTTGGAAAGTGAATCACCTGTTGTTGGAAACCGTGATATAACCGCGTGTGCAAAACGATTCCCCCCCTTCAATCTTGAAGAAGACAGTCTGATGATATGCTTCGGGTGTAGTTCTATACCTCGCCTACCAGCGGCTGAGCGGTAAAAGTTGCTGAACACTGGTAGTTCGGCCCGCGGTTCGATTCCCATGAACAAGCTGGCTGTATAGGTGTTTTCGTGCTTTTCGCCATGTGTAATGTGTGAACTAGCCAGTTTCCCTTAAAGTCCTCCACGAAGGCATCCTATCCTATAAGCAGATAGCCCTCGAGGCCTTGCCGTAATCACATAAACCAAACCTTTCGTGTTCACTTGATTACCAAAAGGCTTAGAAGTTCGCAATAGTAGCTCTGCACGAATTCCTTCGTACTGTCAGATTGAGAATTAATTATCTTGTGCTGTTAAAGTAGAAACTCTTTTCTACCGACGAAGGCTTAGTTCCGTATACATTTTCATTGGTCTTTTTCTTGGAGAAAAGAAGCCTACTTAATATTTTGCTGTCAATCTGTAATAATTTTCTGCCAAATTTGCGTTTTATAACCGGTGTTTCCTTCGAATTATGTATGATGCCATGATATTAGGCATAGTAGCTCTCGGTACGTCCAGTGTGATAAATGTTTTGACGCGCCGATTAGCCAGCATTCATAGTTTGTTCTCTTTGTGCTATCACTTTGAATTATGTTTTTCAGACCCAAACTTAAAATGAGGTGCTTCGAAGCTAATACCTAATGCTTCCCTAACAGTGATCGCTTTTGCTTTTGATGTTCTATACAAACACTTTTAGTAAACCACGAAATACATTTCCAATTTAACAAGTAAGTCGATCAAAATAACTGGTTAACAGTAAAACAATTTTTAGGTCAGTCATTTCTATTAGGTAATACTTTTAAAATATAGCACGTGTATCATATCACAGCCACGTAAGGGCATAATTTTTATAATTGAGATCATTATAGCTTAGGGTAGAGATGAGCAAAAGCCAGACCCGCGGGCCTAATGAGGCCCTTCTAATCACATACTCCAGCTCGTTATGAAATCCTGTACAACGACATTATCATCTCTTTCCTACCGGATTTTGTACTGGAATTACCGAAATCAGCAGCAAAAGTGCACATGTGTTGCTAGAAAGCATGGGCATTCTCCGATTTGGTTTGGTTTATTTAATTAAGGCAAAGCACACTAGGGCTATCTGCCTGAGGGATGCCTTCGTGGAGGACTTTCTAAGAGAAACTGATTCGTCTACACGTTACACATGGGGAAAAGCACGAAAAAGCCCATGCAGCCAGCCCGTTCGCGAGATTTGAACCTAGGACCGAACTACTAGTGTTCAGAGACTTTACCGCTCGGCCGCTGGTGGAAGGGCATTCTCCGAAGAATATAGCCAACCATTTCTAACAGCTTTAATTTAGAAACTAAACAATGGCATTTGAATATTGTTGAGATAAAAAGACTGATCAGAAAAGGAAACTTGCAAAAAGGACATTTTCACCTGAAAATTTTTATTTGAAAATGAAACATTATGCATATCAAATCATTTCGATAACCAGTAGGAATAGAATCCATTTTTGCCGCGATTATAATTTTTTTAATTTGCTATTTTTTAATTTTTTAATTAAAAAATTTCTACCGAGGAGGTGTTTCTCTCCCCTCCTTTATAACATCCTGCAAACAATAGGGACACTGTAAAAGATCGTCATGGACATTCTGCGCATAATGCACTTCAAAAAATGATTAAAAAATAATTTCTACCCCGCTAACAGTATTTGCCCACCCTCTGGTCCATGGAGTTTGAATGTTTTAAAATTACTCAAATTTAACAGATAAATTGCTGTTACGTTTTACATAAAATGTATATCTCAATAACAAACAAACTGGCCATCCTTGCCATGCTAGCAAGATGCTGTGTAAAAGAAAGTAAAAAAAAGCCTATGCATGAAATGTATACCTGACAGTAATAGCACCAGAGCATTTTATATGAAAATTAACCTTCTTTTAGGGAGATAACCCCCATATGATTTGCCACAATCTGATCTAACCTATTTTTGATAACTAGTAAAATGAATAGCTGGATGTAAGATTACCACCAATCTTTGATTTGTAAGAAGCGCTACATTTGCGAAACCTATTGTGATAAAGCTTAATAAAATCAAATATAGAGTAATAAGAATATTTCGATGATATGAGAAAACTAAATTATGACTAATTAACATTAAGAAAACACACGAGTTAATTATTTTCTGTCATAATTTATTTCTTTCTTCACCAGACAAACATAAAAAATCATGTAGTTATGAATATAAACTTCTTGATTTCACATTCGGATTTGCGATTAAAAAATAATAATTTACGCTAATTAGAAGAGGTTAACTAAATGTTTTCTTTTATCTAAAAGTCTTAGGAGAGATGGAGTTTGATTAACTGAACAATGAGCTAATAAACATTCTGTTTTTTTAAGTACTCATGAAGCACAGGATAGAGAAACAGAATAAAACATTTGTAAAGGACATTTACCTCTGAAAGTAGCTGGAAATTCTAAAACAAAAATAGTTCTGAAACCAACTCTCTGAAAAATTGATAATAATAAGCCAATAATCTCAGACTCTTTCACCAGATTCTGAATGAAAAATGGATAATAATGGAGAAGTACTGACGATGGGTTATTTGTTACATTCCAGTGTTCCTTCTTTCTCCGCGAAATAAGTCAACAACAGATCTTTCTGATTCCAACCAGAAAAAAGTGTGTTGCCAAAAACGTTATGAAGCTTTTCCTTAATAATGTTCGGCCACATTCGGTCGCATTGCTCCAGATGCTCTTGCCACATATTTGGTGGAAAACTTTGGACCATCTACCGTTAGTCCAAATCTGGCGTCAGTTGGTTTTCAAAGAATATCTTGTGGCCAGAGATTTCGAAATGAAGAAAATGTCAGAACGGATATGACACTGTGGGTCAGTGACCAAGGTACCACAATGGCGAAATGAGGAGTGAAAAATTTCTATCACGCGTTAACCCAGATTCGCAAATCTTCATACAGATTACAGTAAAAAATGATGTTTATAATATATAACATGATGTATAGGTCCAAATAAATTTTGCCGTTGAAATCATTGTTCCGTTCTTGTAGTACTTTTTCTCCGCCTTCACATAGGTATGCATTGTTTAAAGTTTGTGATGAAATAATTATTCATTAGACTGCTATTCTGATGCCTGCATATTTTGAGATGTTTTTAATGGTTTATTTTCTTACGCCTTTAACTTTCGACTTTTGAACTAAATTTGCGTAACTTTTTTTAAGATTGAAAGAATGCACTATTTATAGCTGTTAAACTTTCTTTAAATGGTCCTTAAAAACCAATGGTTTCAAACACAAAATGTGCGCTAGCCAAATGCAAGGACCTAAAAGTAGCTGACAGGCCGCAATTAAAAAAGAGGAAAAACGAAAAGGAATTTTTGCTGCTAACAAAACTATATATATATATATATTATAAAATTACGTATTTTTCAAAATATGTATATAAAAGTAGAGACAAGAAAATTTTTTAATTTTTCCTTATTTTCTGCTAAATGTTGGTATCTGTAGGAAATTTCCATTTTCACAGTTTGTAATTCAAACAAATTGAAAGCTAAACATTAAAATTTTCAGACTTAAATTTATTCAAATAATCGGAATATATTGAAGTAACCAATAAGTAACTTGCTTTTAACATAAAATAAATAAAAGTAGAAAACTGCCCAAGAGGGACAAAATGTGAGAATAAATGATGAAATCTATTCCCTCTCATTTATTTATTAGATTACTTTGTGACTTATACAGAAAAAATTATATGTTTATCTAAATAATTATAAACATCTTTGTTTCTTACTACACCTTTTACCTACGTTAAATCATGGCATTTCGATTTTCATAATGTTTATGATTTTAGAGAAGAACTACTGAAAAGAAGCATCATCACAAATTTTAAATACTTATTATGGGCAGTCTGGTTTGTTGCGTAGACTTTATTAAGTTTTATCTACGAAAACAACTTTTCACATGTAAGTGTACTCCCAAACAAAGCAACAATGCTAATTAATTTACACGGAAAACGTATTCGCGACCGCATGTTGCGCGTGGGCCTCCATGTGAGACAACTGCCATAAACGAAGCAAAGCAAATAATGTACATGTTTTAAATCACGTTATGTAACTTGTTTAAAGTTCTGCATAAGGTTTTCTGTTTGCAAACTGTAGAAAAATTATTCTCTGAAGGACAAGTTGTTATGCTGACTAACTACCCAAACTAACTGTGGGATTTCAGCATTCAGGTGCCGAAGTTCATAGGAAATTTTATGAATTCTTTCTTCGTAATCTTGAATGTTTCCAGTTTCAGTCGCATTCACATGTTCTTCAATCAAATTCTGAAACAATGTATTTGTGTATGCCAGCATTAAAAAAACAGCCGATGCCAGTGAAAATTCCAGTCCATGCACTGTGCAGAAAGGATCTGGTATAGTCAGATTGTCTGTTCTACCCATAAATGATAAAATACCCTGAAGTAAAGAATGCAATGTTTGTAAATGGACCACATCTTGTTCAACTTTCTTCAATGTGTCTTCATAAGTTGGTTCAACCGATGTATTACAAGCATCAGGTTCAGCCATCTTCAAGTAGAAAGTTGCAGCTAAAGAATAAATTTAAACATATCAAGCATGTAACAAAACTTTAAATTCCGATGATTAAAAAAATGAATTTTACATATAAAACTTCATCCTGCCAATAAAGTGCATATTCGTCATTTTCGCCGCCATGCACCTCAGTTGTATTAAATAATGGTATTTGCTCTTTTCTGCAGAGTTTTAAATCAGAGGAAGATGAGGGAATTGTGTACATTAGCGATTTTCGGTCTATAATAAAAGACAATTAGACAAATGTAAAATTCACCACTTTAAAAAAGCGCTTTATTATAAGTTTTTATTTTCACTCTTGGTATTTGCCACCGAGAAGTAGTATGTCATCGCCTTTTAACATACTTCCTGTTAAGCTATCGATCTCAAAATTTGTGCACACACTCTTTGAACACATAATAATGCATTGTGAGGAAACCTTTTTTCAAATTCGGTTTAGATTTTTTTTTTAAATTTAATGTTTAAACGATTTTTCGCCCATATCTCTGCTTAATGAACAAACTGAAAATCTCAGAAATTTACTGTTTGCACCGTCAAATAGAGCGCGAAAAAATCTTTTAAATGAATTGGTATGAGAATTTTAACATCAGTTTTGATTTTTGGAGAAATTTCGAAAGTCGCTGTATTTTTGAACTATTTGAATATTATTATTTTTAAACTTCAACATCTGATAATATATCGGTTACAAATTATTTCTTTCGAAGATAAGAAACCCAACTCTTCGAAGATTAGGAAACCAACTCTTGGCCCTCTTTTAAAACAAGAATGATAAAAAAAATATTATTCAGGCTATTTTCTACATTTTTTTAAAATATGCTACAATATAAAACGGAAGACTTTTTTTCCTTCGGTATTGCTATGAAACACAGTTTTAAGATAATGATGTTACTGCGTCTTAATGAAATCTGTCGCGTCATTTTTAATTTTTGCCGTTTCGTAAGTTTACTTGCATTTTTATCAGCATTTCATTTTAAGAATTGATTTTCTTTATTGGGTACTTGATATTTTACACTTATATGGCACTTTAAAAATTCAACATCCAAAAATATATCTCTCATAGAGATAAGAAATAGTCAGATTTTAAAAGAAACGCTTACGGAAGACGTAAAAATTTATCATCTAGAGAATCTGATAGAGAATAGTAATATTATCAAAAGTAATCTTGAATTAGTGAAACAAGTATAGTACACACAACTATGTATGAATGGCAATACAACGTGGTGAACCAATTTTTTCAAACACCTATTTAGATTTTTATTAAATTTAATGGTGAGAAGATTTTTCGTACATATCTTCATTTAACGAACAAACTAAAAATCTCAGAACTTTAATATTTGCACGATCGAATAGAACGCGGAAAAAAATCGTTTAAATGCTGTTTATAAAAGATTTAATGATAGAATTGCTGGATGTTTTCGATCATTTGCCATAACAAAATTGTTGGAAGTAAAGGAGTGATCAATCATTGTTAAAAAAGTGATTTTTCAGTTTTATAATTTGATTGCTAACATACCATTCAGACAAAACGATGAAAATAAAAATAAAAAATATAAATAAATGAATGAGAAGTTTTCATAAATTCAGCATACCAAAATCCATATGCAATTTTTTGCCGCGTATGATGGAAGTTGGCGAGCAAACTTGATATATTTATGAAGATTTTTACAATTTATCATTTTACATTAGGTTATTCAATTTCATTATTTAGGCAGCCACGGCTCTCTTATTCGTGATATAAAATTGTAGATGAATTTTGTAAAGAGAATTTACTTATTGTTCCCATTAAATTGTACGAAAAATTATTTGTTCTTTTAATTCATCAATTATTTAATGAATTCTAAATAAAACCTTTTTTCCATTAATTGTTTTTAAATTTTACTTTCTTAATGGCACGTTGTCAAACAAATGATTCAATTTAAAAAAAAATTTTCAACAGTCAATAATAAGCTCTTTCATTTTTAACAACTCTGTTACGTCAAAAAGTCGGGAAAAAAATCCAGCGATTTTGGAAAAAAAAAAAAAAAAAAATGCTGTTTAACACCAAATTTTATTGTTGTTTTGTTCATATTATATGGAACGTTGGTAGCCAGACCCCACTCCGAAGAGAGGTTGGACTTCTATTTTTTCCACCCACAATTTTGAGGAAGAGCACTCCGGAAGGGGGCGGGCGGGAGGGCTCCATGCCGCACTGACACTATATATTCACAAGCTTACGTCTCTTCTCCGGGATTCGAACCCGGCCCCTTCAGTACCGTAGTAGGCTCCCCTAACCACTATACCGTCTGGACGACGACACTAAATTTTGAAAACGTTATATTAATAAATGAAATTTAGATTGATATATATTCCAAAGTTGGCTAAGCATTTGCGTAACAATATAATTCTTAGACATTGTGTAGCATGTAAAATAATGAAATGGATATAATTAAAATTTTGAATTCTCCAGATTTAAGGTCTGAAATGAAAATGTTTCGAACATTGTTATCGTAGAGTCATGATTGCGTTATAATGTATTTGCAAATATAGTCAATGAAGATAATAACTAAAACCTGATAATGAATTGCTCCAGAATCGGGATTAAAACTACAAACAGTCGTGTCTTTGAGCTGCTTACGATAGAGCTACCGACTAACTTTTTCTTTTGTTATATTGTAGGTAAATATGAAAATATTAGTTATGATCATTGAGTGCCAAAATTTAGTTTAAACTTTTTTTGCATGTATTGTGACATAATTGTTAATAACTTTTATGATTTTACTTAAAAAGTAAGGAAAATTTAAAACTTCTGAGACCGATGTATGTTCTATCTCTTCGTTCTCTATATGCAGACTTCTGTTGTAATTAAAATTAATCAGTTAATTATTCATTTTTGTGTTTATATTAAATTATTGTACCATAGCATTGAGCTAAAACACAAATGGAGTTCGGATTCAGATCTAAATTTAATATATTGGCAGATATTCGTATAGAAGATAGAATAATTCAATAGACACGTATCTGTAATAGGCGTTACAATATACATCATTGATATAGAGTCGACAACTGTTGCAATGCTTCTTTTAAACGAAAATTTCTAGTTTATTTTGATGTGCTAGTCAAGGGATTCAGGAACAATTAACGGCTATTTATTTTTCAGGCAAACTGTCTGAATTTCAATTAAATATTCGTAGTATGTTATCATAATTTATGATTCGTTGTTTTATGTATTTCACGCAATGAAAAAAGAAACGGCATTTGAAAATTTGGGATGTATTTTACATGCAACATGTTAAGACAAAATTAATATAAAATGCTTTACTTACCACGACCCTGAAGCAGCGAACACTTTATATTCACAGCTAAGTCCAAAACATCGGGGGCGGGAGGGAAGAGGATGCAGATGACAAAATCTAGTCGAAATTTCAGCAGTTTTTAGATATCGGGTATTTTTAATCAAACTATGTGAGGTCGTATGTGAAGAAATCTAGATATTTATTCACGGATCGTCACCCTAGGTGGATCATTGGCATGTTTTCAAATCCATTAATCAGGATTGCATATATATATACATGTACGTATGTATAGGTATGTTTTCGAAAAATGAATACAGTATTCTCTGAATAAGAACTTAATCAGGACAAAAAATTTCACCGTGATTATAAACAAATGTTGCGTTGTATGAATCCGGATCTTTTTCTATTCCCTGGAAAATTTATCAGTTTCTTTAATGTATCGACTTACAGAAGGTATGAAGATGTGCGATTAGATAATTTATCTACATCTTGTTTATTTTATTGTTATTTATTTTATTATTTTATTTACCTACTCTGGATCAATTTACCACTGCAAGAAGGATTTTTCAACGCTGAATTTGTTAAAATCAGAGTTCAGATCCAGGATAACAAACGAACATGCAAATGACTGCATGAATTTAGCAATGACGATCGTACACCCAGTAGAAAAGGTCTGCGTTCACCTACTGCCGATCAGTATACAACGTCAAAAAATAAAATAATGACAATTATACGCCTGATTTTGCTTCAGGTATTTATTAAGTATTATTTATATATTCTGCAAACACAAAATTATGTATTTCCCTTTTACCCTTTTTAAGGTAATAGCACTTTTATCGGAAAACATGCAAATTTGATGCAGAAAACGGTCTGCGTTCATTGCTGCAAAAATACATAAAACCTCAAAATATCTTCATTCAAAATTGAAACGTATAGAAGCAAAAGAATAAAATACCAAATACAGTTAAAACAATTTAAAAAAAAAAAAAAAAAAAAAAAAAAAAAAAAACGATTTTTACAGTTAAAATTAGAATTTCTACGCAAAAAGTAGTAGTTTGACCAGCATGCAACAAGGCAGATTTTTCGGTGCATAAAAATGAAAGTTTACTTTTGGTCTCACTCGGCAAAAAGACACTGAAGGTCCAGAAACTGAATTCACTATTCTGGTAAGTTTCAAATGTAAACAAAAATTAGGCTTAGCCGAACTTAAAAAACTTTTAAATTATTGATAATTCTACAATTATTGCATGTAGAGTAAAGCATAAAAACCTTAACCGGAACAAACGCCACGAAAAAAAATCTCTTCTGAATCCAATTTAAATCAGTTTTATAATTCGTTTGGGGAAAAAAGAGGCCTTTATTCTGTGTTTACGTAGAGATGTCATTCAAAAACATCGTTAAATTGCATTCGATAGCGGTCGAAATGGATATTTTCGTTGAAATATGATACCCTAAAATTTTCGTGAATAATCCGCAGTACACTTATATAAATTTCCAGTTTTATTCAAAAACTATTCACATATTTCAAATTTAAATTTAGGTGCGATTGTGGAACGTATGAATATGCCACTAACTGAAACTGCTAATGTTTTAGTATTTCGAATGAATAGCACAATTGTATCGCATAGCTGCGTCCCGCTTAAATTTCTGTACTTCTAAATACTAAATAAAACTGTCATTATTTTTTGCATTATTTATACATTAAATACGGATTCTTTTTTCCGTCAAAGATGCATTGAGTAAGCCTAGAAAAGGTCGTATTTCGTGCGTTCTATGCCTAATTTTGCATGCTTTTCAATAAATGAAAGATTTTGAATCAAATAAAAGAAGAATGCGCCATTTTCATG
This sequence comes from Stegodyphus dumicola, assembly GCF_044657685.1. NCBI lineage: Eukaryota > Metazoa > Arthropoda > Arachnida > Araneae > Eresidae > Stegodyphus > Stegodyphus dumicola. The sequence continues at coordinate 100,635,162 of NC_140774.1, read as the reverse complement.
TTAATTTCACGCAAGTGCAATATTATGTTAATACCACTCTAATCAATTTCATGAAAGGAATTATTAACAGCGAAAAGCACTTTTTCCTATCATTAAAAAAAAAAAAAAAAAAAAAGCGAAACGAAAAAAGTTAAGTATCGACCAAGATAATATTTTCCCATTCCCTTCTATTCTAAAAGTTTATTCTATTTCGTCTGTCTGATAAGGAAAAATGTAATGAATATATTTTTATTATTCTATATCTTTCCCATAGATATGGGCTACTTGCAGGTTTATGCGCTGTAGTATAATTAAACGATAACATCGTAAGCTGAAATGCCATCAGCGTAGCTATTCATACGTTTGTTGACACTAATGTTGAAATGCTTTGTGTCTTATCGCTTGGTATATCTAAAGACGAAATGCTATTGGAAACCACCAAACATCAATATCTTCCAGGCGTATGTCTAGTTCGTTCAAACGTTTGCCACTCCTTAAAGTAATACGTTGCCTGAAGCAACGGTGTGATTGAACTGAATTACGTGGTCTTCTCATCCTGTCATTTCGTCAACCGCAGTGATTAGCGTAGGAACATTTTGCCCTGAGCAGAAGCTTAGTTATCATTCACGGGTATGTGGATATTGTGAAGAGGTTGGAATGAATTTCAACGAATGTTATTTCTTAGGATATTGAGATAGTCTTAAAAATTTGATTTTAATCCTTGCTGTCCACCTTTTTTTATTTCTTGAAGTGCTAAGAACATATTCCACTCCATGCAAAAATTTTGTTAAATTAAACTGAGTTTTATCACATTCTTCAATGGTATGACGTAAAATGATATTTTGATGAATGCCAACATATAGCCAAAGCAGTTTTGAACGGTGAACTTAAATAGTTTTTCAGTGTGGGCCAGTAGGCACTGAGAAAAGCTCGGAGGGGGAAAGGCTTGCTTGCTCTAAGGACAGCATCGGAAGGCGTTTGGGAACGAGCGGGCGCTTGATAATATTGCTTACCTTAGCTTGTCTCCCAAACCACTTAAGAATTAGCCTAATTGTATAAACGTTGTAGACAGGCATCTTCACAAAGAATATACCAGTCTTTTCAATCGATCCTCATAAATGTTGTGGGTATGGATCTTTTCAAGAATCTTACCAGATTTTGTCAATCGATCCTTCATGCGTGTTAGTCTAAGTTGTATGTAAGTTCGTTGTTTATTGCAAAGAAATGGACAAAATGATAGTCATAACCTATCGCTCTAAAATCCTCAAAGGCAGGACTGTATGACTTTACTTGCAGTGAGATTCAAATGCTTAATCATTCCCGAATTCTTGACAACCTTTAATAAACAGCTCCGTGCAGGCTAAAAGTAATAAATTAAGTATGTAAAAGTTTCAACGCACGTTCAGTTAATGCATACAAATTAAAGACCAACCGGCGGCCGAGTAGTAAAGCATGTAAATACTAGTAGTTCGGTCCATGGTTGGAATTCCTGCGAACGATCCGGCTGCATGGGCGTTTTCGTGGTCTTTCGCATGCGTAACGTGTATTCGACGCAGTTCCCTTAGGAAGTCCTCCTTGAAAGTATCCATTCCCTTAGGTAGATAGCCCTCGAAGTGCTTTGCCGTAACCAAATAAACCAAACTTACAGATTGTATTCAAGTGGAAATATACTTCATCACTGTGGCAAGAATAAGAGGCACTTAACAAATTCAAAGAGGGCGTTGAACACAAAAAGGATGAGAAAGGTGTAGTGGGTCAGAAAGGTTGGGAAGCATTGCTATAACGGGATTTTGAAGCCATTTTATTGTAGATTCACGATGGGACCGGACTTGAAGCTGAATAAAAGAATAATTATTTACTAATAAATAAATAAATATAATAACTAATTCGAACTAAAAATGTATGTGTTTTAAATCAGCTTTAAAATGTATGCATATAAATATGTAATAAACATTCAATATTAAGTTAGCCTAACAAATGTGTATAATACAGAAAATAAGAACAAAAGAAAAAATCGGCATTAGAAACGATAGAAAATGTATAGATTACTACGATTAATTGTAGTATAAGCTTAAGGGCTTTCAGGACTGTGATTTCTTCTGTTTCTTGTTTTGCTTTCTTTTCTGGACGAATTAATACGCTCTTTTTGAGTGCAGTGTACTATACTCAAAGACATATTCTAGGAAGAAGTACAGTGTATGTTTATTTTTCCTAGAACTGGCTATAGATATTTGATTTGGTCAGTTCCGATGAAAATAATGATCGGCTAAAGCGAGCTTCGGCACGAGAGAATTCCACATGGCTTTATAACATATTTTTTAGTCTTTTTCTTTTGCACAAAAAAATATTTACGTGAAAATCTTTTGCAGCTTGCAAATATTATGAAACCCTATTTTTTTTACAGTTTTACAAGTTTTCGGTTGCTTCAAATTTTTCCTACTTGTAACAAAATCAAGATTCAGTATGAATGCATTTTATCTCTGAACCCTAAAGTACTAGAAGTGATCAATATACTCGTGTACAAAATTAAGAGAATTTGTACATTATGTCGAATTTCTGAAAACCTAATGGACAAAGTTTAATGAATTTCGGCTCATAATGCAGGGATATCCAAAATCCGCATTGGGATGTCGAACTGAAAATGAGCTAATATAGAGTATGGTCTCCTCTCACAGCTAGGCAGGTTGCGCAGTGTGATGGTATATTGGACAGAAAGCAGTTGAGCGGTCCCTGGGGCAGTAGATTCTACTCATGCAGCAAGGCAGTTTTCAACTCCGGGATGTTTCTCGGAGAGGGAAAGTGAGATGAAATTGCCCTTGTGGACGAACATTGTTGTCAATTAACAGGAACCCAGGACACAAATGTGCCCTTGAAAAGTCGAACATAGGGCCCTAAGATCTCGTTTCCATATCTCATAGCAATCAAGGAGCCTTTATCAAGCACATGCAGGGTTGTGCGGCATAATGCCTGCTCAAACTATTACACCTCCACTGCTTTAATGATCCTTTTCTAGGGATGATATCGTGTCCCAGGCTGTCTAAAGATACATGTACGCCGAGAATCAGTGTCCAGGCTAAATCGCGACTCATCTGTAAAAAGCGCAGTGCTCCATTGAAGTTAATTAAAAGACGCGTGTCGTCTGTAGCAAGCAAATACGCTGTCTTTTGTGCTGCAATGAGCGGGACGTAAGCAGTAGATCTTCTGGCATACAGCCCGATCTCATTAAGCCTTCGGGCAATTGTAAATCGTGAAATTCAGGTCCTAGTGGCAGCATAGAACTTATAAAATTTACCCAACTGTTGCGAGAAAGACGGCGAATTCGTGAAGAAGTACGAGAACACTAATCGCCTAAAACCGCTCGTGCGCGTATATCTCCTCCACAATCACCAACTACGCAAACACAAACGTGTGCTCTTACGTATTCGACTCTGAATATTTGCATAATGTTTCGGCGGCATAGTTAGTACTTTTGGTTCAATGCGTTTCGTAAAAATAGACAAAAATAGACATAATTTGCGAATTTTCTTAATTTTTCACACGAGTTTAATTATGCAAATGAGTCATAAAATGTAATTTTAGCCAAATTTTTGTTTTCTTATCTAATAAACCCCAATGATTAATTATCTAATAATTCCAGTTAGTAATGCTGTAGAGAGGGTTCTCATAATTGTATCTTTAGTTAAAAGAGAAACTATCCGCTTATGCCTAACGATCGGAAATCTTCAAGTAATCGCGACGCTTGGTTGGTAGGAGTGGAATCGTTGCGTCGCGTATACGGGTCGCTGGTCCTGAACGGGTTAAACGAATGTCGGTTACTAATCATTACTAATGCCTATATGAGAATTTGGCACAATTTTCAAAGTAAGATAAGTGCGTATAGTGAATGTTCCGTTATTTGTGTATAAACAACTGTGGCCGTCAAATCTTGATACCGTATATATCCAAAGCAAACTGCTTCGAATCATTTTTAATGCTCCCTAGTTTCTTCGCAATAATATAATTCTTCACAATAAATAATCCAATCATGTTGGTTCAGCAACAACTTCGATTTTGAAATATTTTTGTCGGATGATTTTTAAATTTTAAAACTTTTCTAACCCTTGTGGTTTGAATAAGACTGCTTGAACATCCTCCTACAGTGCTGTCAACTCTTCTTGCATCGTAATATCAATGTCAAATATATCGCAGTTTTAATGCATATTTTCTCTTATTTTTCTGTCATATGGCTTCTTATTACATGATATAGCTTTATATCAATAAATCATTAATTATCAGTTTTATTTATAAATATTTTTTTTTTGTAATCAATGAGATCTTGATTATTGCACTAGGGCATATTCGCGTATCGACCCTCAGTGTATCCCTTTAAAAATTCATTGACTCCTAGTGGATCAGTACCAACTCCATTGGGAATCATTGGTCTAATGTGGCGAAGAGTTTACGATGAAAGTTTTGAAAATTTTTTAAATATAAATCATGTGTTGAGATTTAAAAAGAAATAGGGTTTGATTTTTGATGTGCATGTATTTTTTTAATATCTTACATACTTTTACGTTAAGCATAACACAACAATATACCTATTGGCTTAAGGATTGGTCTCTTAGAAGCTAAAGATTAGAAAACGTAAAATCAAAATCTTATATTCAAAATGAACTGTTCAAAATGGCGAAGAAAATAGGGGAGAGGGAATTGCTACGATATTATTTCATCGTATAACGGTAGAGACTTTTTCTTTTATTTAGTAATGAAAAGACACAAAACCTTTGCACTAGCACAGATTTTCACCACAAGGAGCAATACTTTTAAATTTGACAGACCATGAAACACATGAATTGAAAACAAAGATTCCGTCGAGGTAAAAATAAAAGCTTTACGCCCAACAGATTAAAGCCTCTAATAATACTATTTCCGCGGGGATGGCAATGACGACCTAGATCTGGAGATCTTCGTATAATAAGGGCACGAAAAATAAATTATTACGAATTTTTTTGGCCTTTTCTGTTATTTTGATAGTATTGTTCGTCTTCAAATAAAGATTATAATCTGGCAGTTCGTTTTGGCAGGTCAAACTGGAAAGACCTATCATTACAGTACTTTTTATGATAATTAATTTTTTCAGATTTTATATAATCTCTCTCTAAGAAGACCAACCGGTAGAAATCTTCTGTTCTATTAACGTATTATTATTGGTGCCGTTCAATTCCTTTACATAATTATACTCTGAGATATGCTGGTCACTTTTAGGATTGGTCGCCTTGAAAGATTTAATTGTAATTTAGTACTTTTAAGGCTATATTTCTTACATACATTACAATATTTCCGTAGAATGTGAGTCAGATTTTATGAATGTTGTAAATTTAAGCGAAAAGTTAAAAGGATAATTTTACAATTTCTTAGATTTTTCTGCAGAATTTTATAACATTTTACTTAAAATGATTAGCATTAAAAGCTTAAATATTCACTAACAGGAAGCGTGATGTATAAAAAATATGCATAAACAAATAAATAAATAATATGAAGAAATGTGAGGAAAGAAAAAAGAAAGAAAATCTGAAGAGACTCGCTTAATGCACTGTACATTTAACGAGATTTATTGTTAATTATAACAGTAAATTTTATTTAATCACATTCGTTTAATTAATATTGTAAACCAGCGGTTCTCAACCTTTGGACTAACGCCTACCTTCTAAGCAAAAATTGAAAACCTTTAGTACCACCACTACAAAGTACTGCTACCACCACCACTCTTCAACAAAGCCCAGATCGCATAAATTTACGAGTGTTAGAGAAAAACCTCAATACTGCAAAAGCAGTAGAACCCCTGTATAACTACTTTTGTATCAAAGTATCAAAACCTCAATCAGGATGTTGGGGTTTTAATTTTTGAATTTAATAGTTAATTTTTTTTTTTTTTTTTAAATCTGAAAAGGTTTCAGATTTAAAATTACATTCAAAGGGACGTTTTTTAACGTTTTGTGTTGCCTTTATTTATTAAATATCTTGTTCTTTGCACGTAAACCATAAAATTCAGTTCAACAGCAATGTCGTAAAATAATTTTAAAATGAGCATATCTTTAGAAATTCCGATACACAGTTCCGCGCCCTGGAGATAAAAAAAAAATTTTCCCCCTTAGAGTGTTTCCATTGCTCGCTTTTAAATCGTTGAGTCTGTTATTAAAAAATTCGTTAAAGTTTTACAAAATATGAAATTGATAATAAAACGAATTCCAGATTTTAAATTTGGGCTTTCAGATACCCATATTCGCAATAGGATTACGTCATTCAAAATTGGATGGCTCTAGATACCGTAGTTTTATCACAATGCGAGAAACATACATACATTTATGCAGATTCTTCATAGTTTAATTTCTTAAAATATATTACAGGACTCTAACATTTGGTGGCAACAGTTTGAAAAGTGATACGCCGTTTATAGTGATTCGACGCAGAATCGCAAAACGAAAGCAATAGTCCTTCAGGGACAAAGCTCCTTTGGACTAAAAATACTTTGCTTCTTTTGAGCACCACCAATTTTTCTCTTGAGTACCACCGGTTGAGAACCCCTTTTGTAAACTATTCGCACCGTTTCGAAAACTCTTAACTAAACAGCAGTTTATATAATCCTTCTACTTCGCACTGCTACAGGTAACCTTGACCCATTTCATTTTTGAACAGTGATTAGAGAAAATTGTTGTTTTTCGTTTGCTTCATGGGTAGAAGGAACATGTATTTCTCTATATAAATGTATCATGTATATATCTATATAGTATCCATGAAAAAAACATTGATCCTTTGTTTGGGTATTTTTTATTCAATACATTATTTACATTTTATATCTTATCCTCTCCAACAAGCCGCCCAGACAATATAGAAGTTAGTAACGCTGACTGCCGTTCGGAAAGGCCTTGTTCGAATCCCGGAGAAGGCATAAATGTTTATAAGTGTATAATGTCTGTGTGGCATGGGGTACTCCAAATATGAGACGAGCCTGAAGTCCTCTCGAGAGGTTTTGATAAGGGAAGAGGAGTGGCAGACCATCGGTACGCCCCTCCGGTAGTGTTCTCCATCAAAATTGGGACGGAACTGCACAGTTAGTGGGGCGGGACTGTACTTTTACGACCAATAGTGAAATTTGGGTGTCCCGCCACTTCTGTCTGTACTCGTACAAATATATTACTTATTTAGCAGTAATTCAGTACCTCCAGAGATTTACAGAAGTATTAAATTTAAATATGTTTAATCTTAAACTAAGCACGATTAAACAAAATAAAAATAAATTCCTAAACTTTAAAAAAAAAAAAAAAAAAACACTTTACAGCATCTGCTATTTAAGAACTGTGTTTTATCCAAGTAAAACTGCAGAAAATAATAAAATAATTTTTTCCGTCACTTTTATATACGTTAGCGTTGAAAAACTTAGTCGAAGATAGGAAATTATTGTTAAAATATTGCAAGTGCTGTAAAAATAATTTTTTTTTAATATTTCTACATTTTGCATAGCAATAAGTCTAAAATTTTTAAGCCTGAAGTTTTTCCAAGAAATTATAGAATGCATTTTGCTCTATCAAAAAATTTTCCTGTATAAATTTATTTTTAAACACTATATCTATACGCTTTGCGATCAAATATTTGGTTTTAGGTAAAATCATTTGAATAGACTGGAAAAATGCCAAGCATGACATTTCCTTTAGCTTAGGAAGTAGATGCAACCTCACTTTTATAACTATCACTTAACTGTCATTACATAATAATTATTTTTCAGGCGGAGATGTTGAGAAATTTTGATGGTGACAAGAGCAAGTTGGGAAATGCCGAAAAGTTCCTTTTACAACTTTTGGATGTTCCAAAGTAAGTGTTAAAAATTTCTTTTTATTTTTCTGTTTAAAAATTAACTGGCTTGATAGTACACCCATATTTATATACTACCGTTCATGTTTAGTTACAAGCTTCGAATTGAGAGCATGTTACTGAAAGAAGAGTTCATGGCCAATCAGGAATTTCTGGAGAACAGTATAGAAACTATACGATGCGCTGTCCAAGGTATTTATAAGTACATAATTATGTATGTCTAAATTATTTTCAAAACCATCGTAATTAGGTGCAGAAAAGCAAGTAATTATTTTTCAATTCCTATTGCATTTACACCATTGAAATCTTCCAATGGCTGTAATATGTTATTTTAAAATAGGTATTTGAAACGTCGTTGCGGTCATAAATGCCCTCATTTACGATCGTAACGTGTGTTGTCATCGGCACATAGCGGGAATTAAGGGATTTTAGCAAATTAGAGGATTCGACCTTTTTTCCGCAGCAATCGTTGACATGTGGTTATATGTCATGGTTTGGAAGGAAAATAGTCTTAAAGTCCCTATTCTAAAACAAGAGACTATAATACGATTGCTACAGTAATTCGCAAGTGAGAAAAATAACTCATTCGTTTATAAATTATTTACGAATGGTTAAATAAAGTACGATATTACTGAAATGAATCATTTCTTGACTTCCTGATAAGTTTAGATTTATTGGTATGACTTTAAAATCTTCAGTTTCATTAAGTTTTGTTACTTCGTAAATTTTGTTCCTTCCTTCTTACTTCCTAAGTTGTCCTAAAGTTTGTTATTCAAATACTTTTATTTTCCTGTTTTGTCTATAAATTTGCTAATGAAAAGAAGCTTCTGCGGAAGATATTCCTGGAGAGTTTACATCTTAAAGAGACTGGCTTTTATTTATGTTGAGCTTAGAAGAAATCCTATATAATTTCATTTTCATAAAAGGAATGCATATATAGTAAATGACACTTTGCAGTCTTTGAAAATAAAATAAAATAAATAAATAAATAAATAAAATAAAATTAAAAAAACCTATGAAAATCGTTTTTTTCCTCTTCTTCTTCTTTGCGCATTGCTCGTAGGACTGAATTAAAACGAATTAAATTTTGCGAACTCTTCTAAAATATCTTAGAGAGAATTATAACTATTTTTCATATCTAGTCCTCTTTGAGTCCTCTTTGTTACGAAAAACGGCACACTACTGATTGTAACATTTTATTCCTGGTTTTGTCCATTTTGTCGGAATGCAGAAGAGACAAGAGGCCATTTCTTTTCTTATGGTGAACGCACCCAATTTCTCGAAATCAGGTTAGCAAATGGGAAATCATTGTCTTGTTAGGTTCACGAACATTTGGGAAGGTCTCTTTAGATGCTTCAACTACTTTTCCGTAAGCATCAAACGAGCAATCAAATGATATATTGCTTGCAACAGTAAAAATTGTCATCCATTGGGAAACTATTTGCCATTAATAGTCGTTTTGGGATTTTCACAGTTTTTGTAAATTTGATGTGCATGATTTGTGGATGTCTCGCCCTAAATTTGATAAGTAGTACATTATGTTTGTCAGAAAGATAATTTTATTTGATTATCGAACATCACAGAAATGAAAATTTGAATTTTAGTTGGAACGTGTTTAAGAAATATTGTAATCGAAAACATTAATCTGAAACCAATATTTAAGAAAATAAAGGCCGCAGCCACCTCTTTTTCAAACATCCGTATTTTATCTCTGTATAAGTAATACCTGTATATTTCTTGTTCTTGTTATAACAGCGTTGTCTTTAAATTATGTCCATTAAATATAGAAAGACTAAAAAAATGATTATTACTAATTTTTTTTACAATTTATATTTGTGTGATGTTGCTTTATGTATATGTATAATTGAAACTTATGTATATGTATAATTTTATGTATATTTATAATTGAAACTTAATTCTTATTTTAGAATTAGAAGAATGCAGAAAGCTCCATGAAATTCTGTACATGGTCCTTGTTGCTGGAAATTTTTTGAATGCAGTGAGTGTGACCATGATGCATTTGTTAACGTTGAAATGTTTTATTTGATACAGCTGTTAAAAAGACATGAAACTAAGACCAAATTGGTTTCTGCAAACTATTGCCCAAAAATAAAGATCCGTTCTGTCATTTGAAAATTAAGTTGTATTACAAAAGAGAACTAAAGTTATTTAATTAACAGCTAACTTTGAGTCGTAAACGAGAAGCAAGATTCTCCTTAGCAGCGAAAGTGTGTTTTGGAATTAAAGTCTTTATTTATTTATTTTTTATTTTATTTTCAAAGTAAATATTCATATTTTAAAACTATGTAAAAATTTGGACTGATGTTGGTTTTATTTGTGTGTTATAAAAACTCTGAATTTTGATAGGAAATAGAAACGGGCATCTATTTTTTTTTCAAGGAGCTAAAGTATTCTATATTAATATACATTGAATCTTCTCTGAAAGACCACTCATGGTTACAAACGAGTTTGTCTTTTGTAGGAATAGCTGCTATAGAGAGGAGATATTCAATACACATTTTTTTTTTTTTACATTGTAAGATTCTCACTAGTGTATTTCTCAGTTACTGTAGAAACTGACGAATCTTAAGAACTAGTTAGCGAATAATCGCTTAGGTTCGTGTAACAAAAAACAAAAAGCTGGAAGGGTAACTAACCCTTTATTATTGCAATAAGATTTAACAAAACTCCGTCTTGGAGTGTACAATCAAAGCCGACACTTGGGTTTGAACTTAAGAGACTAAAAATTAAACTAAAACTAAGATTAACTAAAGAAATATAGCCGAAGCTACCAAGATTCTAATCGAGTTGGCCCCTTAACTCTGACTACGAAGCTTATCAAGGGCCTGAGTGCGGCTGAGCGTAATAACAGCTTTGAGAGAGAGAGTAGCCAAAAGGCAGACGCGCGCAAATCAGAAACTTAGATTCTCTCTCACTCTGAAAGTAACTTTAGCGGTTTAAATACCGCTCCTCCTCTTTAAGCATTCAGAAAGATTCCAAAACTACGTTTTGGCCGGAAGTAGTAAGTTGAAGTTAAGAATTTGACAGGAAAGGAACTTTAACTGTCAATAAAATTAACATAATCCTTACAACATTTTAAAAATTTATTGTTCATTTTGTAAAGCTGTGGCCACGAGAAGATTTATTTATTTTAAATATTTATATATATATAAAGACGACCACGTCTGAAAGTGGCAGTATTTCTGAAAACATCAACAAGCATCGGCAAAGCCCTATCTGAGATGACAATTTCCACAAGAGAACAAAATTATTTAGATCCGTGTGTGGTCATCTTTAGAGAAAGTTTGTTACACTTCAGACTATCATATATAACTTTATTGTGAATATTAATGTTAAAATTTACGTACAAGTAGAAATCTATACATATTATTTCAATCCAGATAGTTTGAAACTGAACTTCTGAATTCTCTCTTCCATAGCCAAATGTATTGTACAGTAAATCATTCTTAAGACCACCACACACACAGATGATTTTAATGTCTTGTAGAAGTGATATTCAGTGTCGATGTTTATTTGTGCTTTCAGAAATACTGGTTATTTTCATAAGTGGTCATCCTAGGAAGATAGTTGCCACAAGAGAGTTCACTATATTTTCCAATAAATTTCTTCATTTCTAATTTCTACATTCACAAATAACTGAAATTTCGACTTGTTATTAGAACAAAATTTTAAATATGGAGATCATATTCTCCAGGTCTGATCCGAGACTATTTTCCCATTCTAGTTTCGAAGTTTGAGATTGTGCTTCCAGTTCAGAGTTAATATATTTTATAGCCCAAAAAGAATTTTTAGTAGCAGAGTACTGGCTGTAGTGTTTTACTCTTTTGTACAATAGTATCCGTAAGCACAAAATAAGGTTTGGGGAAAAAAGGCTTCTTTGAGCTTCTTCTAATGAAATGATCTTACCTCTGTGAATAAACTGGGAATAAACAAACTAATGAGAGTCACTCTGAATTTTATTTTTGGATCACTTTTCGGTGACCAGTAGCTAATGAGATATTGCGATTAAGTGATACTGTACGTGCAGTTTCTGCTTTAATACAATTATTGTATTAAGATATTTGAGTTATATCTTATTCAAGAACTTTGTAGAGACATTATATATTTTTTGAAAGCAGGAGAGATGAAAAATGAGTAATGCTCCCTTCGGGACTCGAACCACGGACCTCTCGAATGCGCGTCGAGTGTGCTGAGCACTACACCACGAAGATATGCTAAAAAGGCGGGAGAAATGCCTTATATATCCCCTTTTAAATGGCGACTGGCCATTAGGGGGCCCTATCGTGAAATCCTGCTGGTAGAGAATCCTCATCCACCCCCTATTTCAGTTTGGGAGCCACTGTAGAGACATTAGAATAATTCGAAGCAAAAGAGATGAAAAATGAGCAATGTCCTCGCCGGGACTCCGAACTACGGACCTCTCGAATACGCGTCGAGCGTGCTGGCCATTACACCACAAATCATGCTAACAAGGGTAGAGAAATACCTTATAAACTAATAGTGCTTTTATTATTGTAGTGAGTATTTGTCGACGATTATTGATCATATGCATATTAAAGACTTACAGGATGCAAGTCTTATTTTATGATCCCGCATTAGTAAAACTGGGTGACTATATTGTTAAGCGTTACAATTTTAACTAATAAACATAAAATCAAATTTTGTCACAATTGAAATACGGGACAGTGAAAATTCCTTGTTTAAAAAAAATAGCTCAAATAAATAAAACTGCGGAAGCACATATTAGCCGACATTCAACAATTAGAATTTTGTGGTATTCAATAAATTTGATATTCTTGTTGAAAGCAATATGGAAAATATAGTGGACATAAAACTATATTTTAAAATATGACTTCCAATTTATGCATTCCTGCAGAACCAGGCATAATTACCGTTATCCTGTCCGATATTGCAATAAATTGCACTATTCATGAACCCTGTTACTAAGAGTTAGTGATTTCAGAGCTAATTGGAAACATAAAGCCCACTATCTGAAAAAATAAATACAGTTTTGAGGAGCAAAGTGTACCATATCAGATTCTAAAGGTTGAGTATGTTCTTTTATTTATTTTTATTTATTTATTTATTTATTTTGTGGATAATAAACAGGCGCTTAAAGATACGAAATTAGTAAATATTTCTGCTGCAACGACTAACTCATCAGAATTCCATTTTTTATGAATAATCTTCAACGATTATTAAGAAGATGTAAACAATAGCACATTACCAAAGAAGCTTCACAAGACACAGTAGCATTAAACGGTGACATACTACGTAGTCCTCGTATATTTACATACTCGTATATTTACCTTGGCCAAGAAGTCATCTCACTTCCAATCTATAAGAAATAGTGGTAACAGTATGATATCAGTAATGGTATATCATACAAAAGAGAAGGTCGGCTTTCTGTATATTTCCAAATTTTGATACCAATAAATTTACATCTATTCCACAAATAAACTGGATTCTATCAGGCCATGGTTCATTTCATCAACAGATACATGCATATACAGCGAATTTAGAGCTATTTCGAATTATCTATTCAAATGCTTGATAATAAAAGATTTCTACATTCGTCAGCCATCACAAATAAATCTATAGCCTTCCTTATGAAAAGTAAAGAACATAAAAAATCATCAAAATAATGAATGCAGTAACAAACGTAGGCACAGATTTACGTCACTGATAAAGAATTTTTTCATCTCAAGAAAACCTCCATTACATCAACAGTTTTTTCCCACTTCAGACCTTTTACACGAATAAAATGCACTTAGGATCACTTATAATCTACTTTCCATGGAAGTATTAATCATAGCAGGTATTGCATCGTCACAAGTATAAGAGCCTCACATATACTATAAATTCGTTCTCACATATCTGATGCTGGTTCTGCTTCCAGTGAATGAATTTTTTTTACTTCAGTGCAATATTTTTTTTTAAATCTCCAAATAAAAAGCATTTTTTATCCAATCTTTTTAATCTCCAAATAAAATCTTCAGTCTTATACAATGTCACAGATTCTACCATAATACTAATCATCTGAAACTTTATCTATATATTTATGCTCGTCAAATAAGCTGGAAGATGTCTCGTGTCAATGTACAATTTTAGGTAGTTGTCAGGTGTTTCATACATGTGTTGTTCTAAAATATTTCAAAGTCTCCTAGAACTTAACAGGATATCATAGAGCATCGCAGATTTATAGCACGTGCCGAAGCAACCCAAATAGCTCGTATGTTTTAAAAGTATTATATCAATTGTCCAATCAATCGAAAACAGCAAAATTAAAAATATGTAAGAAGGATTTACGAAGATTACTCATTGCAAAACGTAAATTTATTTTGCATGTCATTTTATAAATCTTGCATTAAAAGGGTTAGTTAATTTAAGAGCTTCCGTTTTCTTTTCACTTTAAGTATTATTTCTTTTTGCATGTCATTTTACATTTTTTTTAAGAATATCCTTTGTCCAGTGGTGTTTGTTCCGGTACTTTCTCCATTTTCGAAAGAAATCGTAATTCAGGTTGGACCGCACCTAAACTTAAGTAACATAAGTTCTGGCACTTCTCATTATGGAAACAGAACCATAATTTCAACAGAAAATTCTTTACTTCTCGTGACATTTTAGTCGCCTGCGTCTATTTCTCTGAAGAACAAAATCCATGGATAGCTGTTAAGACTTTAAGTTGCTAAGGCAAGGAAAGCCGCCACCAACATGTCGAAATGTAATCCTCCAGGAAAAGCAATAAATTTACAAGAGCTTAGTTGAAAATGGGTAAATTTCTTGTTCCCGAAAGTACTTTTAAAATAGGCGCTTCAGGTTCATATTTTCCCACATTTACAAGATACCTAAACGGAATGTCATCATCACTGCACAGAAATTATTAGAGGATTTTAGCAAATTAGAGCATTCGGCTTTCCCCCCTACAGCAGTCGTTGTCATGGTTATGAGTTATGGCTTGGGGGGCGAAGAGAAATAGTTTTAAAGTTCATGTTTTAAAAGGCTATAAGTAAAGATCACCCTGGCCGTGCCGTGTTATCCTTTGACTTGGTATGGACGATGTCAGTTATCCGCGCATTACAACGGGTAGAGGAACGGGAGCCTTCAAAATGAAAGTGGGCGTAACATAGTGGAAGTATTAAGATAAACGGCTCAGACACATTTAACACTAGTTAGTCACTTCCCACGAAAAAAGCGCTTGCAGGCGTTTCGGAACGATGTAACCAAGAATGGAGGGATGAAATGGTTAATTATAAAAACCGTTAATTTTTGCTTTTAAATTGCAGCCCAAATATTTGGAGTGTAACGAACTTAGAATTTTTAAAAAATCACATTACTTATGTAGCATAATTAAAATGTTGTTATTTTTCATCAAAACGAAACAAACCAAAAACAACAACAACAACAAACAAACAAACAAAAAAAAAATTGTCAATTTTCAAGTTTTTTTTTTTGGGGGGGGGGGAGGTTGTCATTGAAGAGTAAAACTTCCTTTGTAATAATATAGGTTATTTTGAAGTAGGCGTCAAAAATGTGCAGTGCCCTCGCCGGGACTCGAACCTTAGACCTCTCGAATACACGTCAAGTATGCTCCCAATTACACCACGAAGGCATGCTGAAAAAAGGAATAAAATATGTTATGTACTCCCTCTTTTAAAAAGGAGACTTCGGATTAGGGAACCCATTCTCCAAATCCTGGTGGTGACGAATTATCTTTCACCGCCCTATTAATTTGGGCGCCACTTGTAGAGTCATTAGGTTATTTTGAAGTAGGAGACGTGAAAAATGTGCGGTTCCCTCACCGGGACTCGAACCCTGGACCTCTCGAATACGCGTCGAGTATGCTTCTTATTACACCACGAAGGCAATCGGAAAGAAGAGAAAAGTACCTTACCTATGATTTTCGTGTTAAAGAGAAGTACAGTAGCGAAGTAGGGGCGACATTACAGAGGCCACTTTTTATCTCAGTCACACGTTCTGTTTGCATTGGAAGTTGAATCTGTTTTCCTCGATTTTTGTTTACATCGGAAAGGAAATGTCAGAAAGTGTAGTTCGACTGTTCTGTCTTTGTTTTCGTAACTACGTTTCTCCGTTAAAATATTTCTCCATATTCTTAAACTGCTTAGTGATGCTTTACTTACTTTTATCTCTTTCATTGGTGGAATGGAAAAACAACTATTTGTATTTTTACAATCCTTTGAAATGGTACATTATAATATTGTGTACTCAACGCTTAAATTTAGTTTCAGCCCTGCTCCTCAGTTTTTGAATTAAATTGTAATTCTTATTCCCCACTTATGTTGAGGACTAATAATCAGTTTTTAACTATTTGTTATTAATTTTAACTTATTAAATTTTTATTTATTTCCTTACGTTTTATTGAATTTTAATCATATTGGTGTTTCAAATGGCTGAACACGTAATGCAGTCTAGGGAAAATGGCCGGTCGCCATTTATCTTTAGCCGTCTCATCACCGAGAACGTTTATCTAAGGTTATCCAGAAACGTTATTCATTGTGGGCAACCGAATTACACCTGAGAAAGGAAAAGTTTCATTTATTATTTTCCCCGCCTTCTTCTTTCTTCACAGCTTTCTATGGGATTCGACACGTCTAATTTTAGAAATTAAATCCAGTGTCCTGTACTAAATATATGAATACATATACTGCTGTACTAAATTATATGAATGTTCATGTAGATAAATTATCTTAAATATTAAGATATGCATCATTTTATTTTTGACTGTATTTTAAAATGAATTATGTTTTGCTATAAACGAAACTTCTTCGATAAATATTCGTTATGTTTCTTCAGGGTGGTTATGGCGGTAATGCAGCCGGATTCAAAATGCTGTCTTTACTGAAGTTAACGGATATTCGTGCAAACAAACCTAGTGTTACTTTAATACATTATGTTGCAGAGGTATGTAATAATTTTATTTGATACAACTATTATATAATTATTTAGTATAAAGAATATTATTTAGTATAAAGAATTTATGTATCTTATTCTTTAATTTCCCATACTTTCCAGCAAGTGACCAAAAAGAGACCAGATCTACTGACATTTATCGACGAAGTTCAAAATCTTGAGGAAGCTTCGAAGTAAGTCTCTTTTTTATTTTATTTTATTTTATTTATTTATTTATTATTTTTTTTTATTTGAGAGGGTGGTTACGGATCTAATACATTATAAAATGAATATCAGATGTAAAAGAGAAGATCTAAATTTCACATTTTTAATGAAAAAGTAGCATGTATGACGCAGATAAACAAGTGAGAACTTTGTGTATATCATTCTACCATTTAATACTAGTATAACCAGAAATGCAAAACTTTTAGGTTCTTCCTTTCGAGTATTTTTGGGGGTGGAGAATACTGGGAGTTTTCTGTATAAAGAACATATTTCACAATCATGTGTAACAACCTGAAGTTTCTGCTACCTATAAATTAAAGAGATTCGTTCGCATGCATTCAGATTTATTAGGGTTGAAAATACAAGATTTCAACGTATACGTGATTGATCCATTCCTTTGGTCATAATACAAAAAGTATTTATGATTAGAAAAAAATGAAATACATATTTAAAGTTAAAATAGCGATTTCCAAGAATAACTATTCTGGTTTAAATTCTTCAAATTGAAGTTTTCTTACCAAGATGCTTTTAAGGAACAATCCTAGAAACTGGAAGAAATTAAATTTAATAGAAACGAGCAAACTTACTTAGCATCATGGAAGGATTATGTTAAGCAAATAGAGGCTGTTTTATATTGAATAATAACAGATGCATTATTATATTTAACAGAGAAGCATTTTGCTGGAATAATTCACTACTATTCTCTGAAGTGATTTACAAAACGTAGAAGGTCAGAATCAAAAGAAATAATATAAATTTGTGAAGAGAGCTTAGCGCAAAACAAAATTAAACTTTGAGGGCGCTTTTAGAAGAGGCAACTTAAAAACAAACTTTGTGAAACATTTTTAAATGTTTGAGCGCAACACTGCTTTTGACATAGAATATATTACAGTAGGAATAAAAGAAAACAGATGCAGCTAAATTCTGTTTTTACTCGAATTTGATGTAACATGAATTAAAAATAAATATTTCATTTCCTTTTCACATGTGTCATTTTGATTTAACACGAACCCAACCTAAATTCTAAAATGCGTATTGGGAAGCATTTCGGCTACAAGCAAAGATTCCATCACCATTAACATTACCGAATTTCCCAGCATCATTACGAAAGCACACACAGTTGGAAAAGGATTCGATGTTCAGTCGTTTGATAAATTACTTATTTATCACTTATTATCGCTTAGCGAAGATGAAATGTTAGAGGTTGCTCCTAAGACAACTAATCCCTTCAGAATGTAGTGAGAATGAAGAAAATGATCCAATTCTAAATGCAGATTTAATAAAACAAAGTCTGAAACTGAAATGTGTAATCATTTTCTGAAAAAGTCTGAAAAATGTGTAATCATTTTCTCGATCCTAATGAAGAACGCACTGGGACGTTTCAACGGGAAGCATATTTCGTAAGTGCACATCTATACCGCCACCGAGGGAGTGGCTTCTAGAATGAACCAATGGGCTTCCAGTAATATTTCTGTCATTTCACATGACTTTTACCGCGGTGTAAGCAAGATGATTGAAAATGTTTTGTCATGGAATTTTGCTGTACAAAATAATCAGAGCATCGTGGTTTACTTGTGAAAATTTTCAGTGAGAAGTTAAATATAAACATAATTATAGATGTAAATAGTAGAAGTCTTAGTATTTATTATGAAAAAGATAATAAATGTACAGTATATAATAATAACCAATGCAAAATTTCACTCAAAGTGAACTTTCCTGATTTTCATTCGTACACATTTTAGTGTGCTAAATTTCACATTAATAAATGTTCATTCTTAAATGTATATAGCCTGCACAAGAAATACTTTCAAAAATTTATTCATGTATAACTTTTAATTTTAACAATAAGGTATAATCAGCTCATTCTCAATATATATTTTGAAGAACTTACACTTTCAAAATTGAATGCAAGTACTGAGATAAGTAAATAGTAGATTGATTGTAACATTTACAATTATTCTCAGCTCAATAAAAAAACCTGATGTGTACACCACATGACTTCCTTAGACGGAATATTAAATTATACGTATTTTTTCTTGCATTGCATTTAAACTTATTGGATTAAATTAAATCTACTTCGTCGATAGCGCATAAACCACAATAGAATAAATGCACTCTTTAAAATTCACTATATTTGTTTACCATAGCGACACTCTGGCGCTACGTTCACTTAACAGCGTTACATCTCACTCATTTTATAACTCAGAATGCTCAAAATTTATATCATCAGAAGAATAATCTAATCGTTGTCACATGTTCTATTCAAATACTATAATAAATCTAAAACGATGTATAAAAGAAATTAAACAAACAAACAAACAAACAACAACAACAAAAAAGTTTTTCACAGACGATTCAGTATTTCTAATTAAATTAATTCAGTTCTCACTTTGCGACAAAGCAAAAATACATAAAAACTCAAAACATCTATTTTAAAAATTCCGAAATAAATCTTAAACCACTTATTTCCTCGAATAAATTCCAGAATGGATTAAGCATGATTTAATTCGCAATAATAAAAGAAGGCATTATCTTTTTTTTGTTGCGAAGCTTGGCTTCTCTAGATTGGCAACAAATTCACTAATTTACTAAGTTTCAAATGTAAACAAACACGGCTGCTACAGTAAAAAATGATTAGGCTTAGCCGCACTTAAACAACTTTTAAATTGTTGATAATTCTACAAATATTGCATGCAGATTTACTAAAAGGCATGAAAACCTTAACCGGAAGATAGGAACAACATAATTCAATAATTATATAAGAATAAAGAAACTGCGATCACTGAGCTGATTAACAGAGTGGATAATATAAGCAACTTTTTGGCGTACGAACTAGGAATTTTCTTTTAACTCGTTTTCTAAATTTTGCAGCTCAATGCGCAAACTTTTTGACCACAAAAGTCTTTTTTTGTTTGTTCTCTTCTCTTTAATTATATATGTATGTATATATATATATGTAACATTTATATATTTAACTTTTGGTGCGGCCGATTGCAACCAAAATAGGGTATGCACATCTGCATGTTATAGCAGCAGTTTTGATTAATTTTTTAAAGCAGGAAAACATTTAATCGGTCAAAATAGTTCACTTAGTCAGCGTAGACATTTCATTGTTTTAATTTTTAATTTTCAGAAAAGCAATAACAATAAGCAATAATAATTTATAGCTAAAATAAAATGCTGTTTGGAGGGGAGGGGAGAAGAATATTTTTTAAAGGATGAAAATGGAAAAGTTTTACCATAGGTTTATTCAAGAAGGGAGGTTAAAAAAACAGCTTGTGCCTAATGCAAATCATTTATTTATTGTTTTGTATTGATAATATGTAGTTAACAAAACAGTAATGTTTAATTTATATATA
Source organism: Stegodyphus dumicola (assembly GCF_044657685.1). Taxonomy (NCBI): domain Eukaryota; kingdom Metazoa; phylum Arthropoda; class Arachnida; order Araneae; family Eresidae; genus Stegodyphus; species Stegodyphus dumicola. The sequence goes on along the minus strand of NC_140774.1, from coordinate 100,614,820 downwards.
TTTAACAAAGCAGTAATGTTTTTTCCTTAATGAGAAGCAAAAGGAAACGAATAGGTTTTGTAAAAACAGCTTCAATAGTGGGAAACAATGTCAAACGTTTTAACTTTAAGGCGTGCTTCGTATACTGTCAACTGGTTTATGAAATATTCATATGCTGGCTTTAATATACGTTGGCACCTCTTCTTCATACTATCGATAAAATGCGAGGCATGTCAGTTGAAAGTGAAAACCATGTATATATTTTGTTCTATTTTATTAAAAAATCATGTTGGAGGATAGAAAACTCCGCCTTTTTTTCAAAGGCAATCTCCAGTGACGTATCAATGAAGAAGGGGGGCCCTTCAACTTTTGGAGGTTTGAAGCCCCTCTTTTTATTCCAAAACAAAGAGTGTATTTACTGTTTTTTAAAAATTAATTAGTAATTTGGAAGCCCCTAGCAATTGCGGCATGCACGATCCTGAATCGATCTCTGAATCTCACTAAAATCTTATAAGAAAAGGCGGAGCTTTAAAAAAAAAAAATGTGTGTGGATGTATAAAAAAAATAACACGAATTCCAAATTCGGATTTCCAGATACCCGATGGGTGGAAACGTACGTTACACAAAATTTGATTGCCCTAGGTACCATTGTTTCATCACAATGCGAGAAAATTATGCAGATCTTCATTATTTAATTTCTTTAAATATAATACAGGGCTCTAATATTTGGTGGCAATAATTTAAAAAGTGAATCAACGCAAAATGCCAAAACGAAATTAATAGTCCTTTTGCATAACATATCTATGTGAGAAAGAATTTTCAGCATATACTTACCTTAAAGATAAATAAAGCGCCCACTTTAAGACTGATGTCAGACATTGAGCCAAACTTTGAATTTCTTTGCTCCATCAGATAGCCACAAATATCACATAAAAAGTTTTCTACAAATTTAACGTATGCTTAACTAAATACGAATTAGCTTGTTGAATTAATTTTGTTTTCATTTTCTATCATTTTAGTTTTATTAATAAGTTACACTTATATCGTTTACGATTATGTTTTCATTTCCTGTTAACTATATTGCAACATGTAAAGTAAATTTTCTTACCTGTTCCTAACGATTACAAAAGTGGTTCGTAAGGAGAAAAAGGTTGAGAACCACTGGTCTAAACCAACTTAATAATTGTGCTGGAGTAAGCATAAGAGCATTATCACTGACCGGAATTTTGAATGAACAACTGTTTCAAGCAGTTTTTCTGCCGCCTTTATGACTGCAAGAAAGACTCGCAATTTTTTTGCTCCCTACCCCAAGAAGTTGTATATTGTACGTTTTTACGAGCACTAAATTTGAATGGGAGTTCATTGTTGGTAGCATCTATGTCTGTAACAAAGAGCAGTTTCATTTTATGTAGTAGCTCCAAATTTATCCAATGGTGATCGGCTGTTGTATGTCTCAGGCCAGTGGCATAGCTAAAGGCTATCCGAGCGGTCCCTGAATTTTCCACCCTTCTGGAAATACTAAAAAATATCAAAATGACATATAGGAAAATAAATTTAAACGCTGTTTATTTTTGTTTATTTTTTAACATTTTAAAATTGTATTATTATTATTGCTTGTTCTCAAAACCGTTGATGACATCGCAGAGGTCCACTTGATTGCTACAATTGCTATACACTGAAGTGACAAAAGTCATGGGATAGCAACATGCAAATATACAGATGGCAGTAGTATCGCGTAGAAAATGCATACATGCGAAGTGCTTTGTCAGGGCTTTCATTTCTGTTCAAGTTATTCATGTGAAGAGGCTTTGACGTGATTATGGCCGCACGACGAGAATTAACAGACTTTGAACGCGGAATGGTAGTTGGAGCTAGACGCATGGGTCATTCCATTTCGGATATCGTTAGGGAATTCAACATTCCGAGATCCACAGTGTCAAGAGTGTGCCAAGAGTATTTAATTTCAGGCATAACATCCCACCATGGACAACGCAGTGGCCGACCACCTGCACTTAACGACCGAGACCAGCGACGTCTGCGTAGAGTTGTCAATGTTCACAGACAAGCAACACTGCGTCAAATAACCGCAGAAATCAATGTGGGACGTACGAGGGACGTGTCCGGTAGGACAGTGCGGCGAAATTTGTCTTCCTTGGGCTATGCCAGCAGAAGACAGACTCGAGTGCCTTTACTGGCAGCACAACATGGTCTGCAGCGACTATCGTGGGCTCGTGAGCATATCGGTTGGTCCCTAAACGAATGGAATACTGGGGCTTGGTCAGATGAGTCACGATTTAAGTTGGTAAGAGCTGATGGTAGGGTACGAGTGTGGCGCAGACCCCACGAAGCCATGGACCCAAGTTGTCAACAAGGCACTGTTCAAGCTGGTGGTGGTTCCATAATGGTCTGGGCTGTTTTTCCATGGCATGGACTCGGTCCTCTGGTGCAACTGAACCGATCATTGACTGGAAATGGATACCTTCAGCTACATGGAGATCACTTACAGCCATTCATGGACTTCACGTACTCAAACAACGATGGAATTTTTATGGATGACAATGCGCCATGTCACCGGGCCACAATTGTTCGCGATTGGTTGGTTAGAAGAACATTCTGGACAATTATAGCGAATGATCTGGCCACCTAGATCGCCCGACATGAATCCCATCGAACATTTATGGGACATCATCGAGAGGTCAGTTCGTGCCCAAAACCCTGCACCGTCAACACTTTCACAATTATGGACACGTCTATAGAGGCAGCATGGCTCAATACTCCTGCAGAGGACTTCCAACGACTTGTTGAGTCCATGCCACGTCGAGTTGCTGCACTTCGCCGGGCAAAAGGAGGACCGACAAAATATTAGGAGGTATCCCATGACTTTTGTCACTTCAATGTAATGTAGACAGTATAGATAGACTCGTAAAAGCAAAATAAGGAGTTAAAATAAGAAAAATAAGTTAAAATATTTCTTAAATACTTCATAAATGCCCAAAAAACCATATTTAATTCTAAAATACTTTCTAAATGTTTTTTGTTTAAAAAACTCTTCTCACAACCGGCAGCGCTTACAGCAACTGTGAAGAAAGTTCGGAATAGTATTACAGTATTTGGAACTTTTTTCTGAATATTGTATTTTGGAATAACTGCACAAATTCAAAAGGATCGCTCCTCCATGTTCCTGTTTCGTTTTCTATAGTAATAACAGAAACAGAACTGCTAAAATGCTTTTCTCTTAATCCTTATTACTGTCTCAATAATCATAATTTAGCTGACTTTAGTAATTTTCATTCATAAGTTTCGAGGAAATATAAACGGTATACAAAGGGTATGTATCTGTTGAAATCTCGTAGTGATTTCGCTGAATACTTTATCTCGAGTGAAAACTATTTTTTCCCTCAGTTTAATTCGGTATGCAACTTTCAGAATCATAAAATAATGTTTCTCGGGTAAAATGTTTCCTCCAAAAATGTTCCACCCTCTCTTCCCCCTCTAACTACGTCACTACTTGAGACAAAGAGGGAAAAAAAAAAATCACTAAACATTTATTCATCCGGAAATGTTCCCAGTGTGTGTATGGGCCTAACCATGCCAGGTCTTCTTTTAATTAGCTGTTACATATGAAGTCACCTTCTCATTCAAGCCCAGATTAGTAGTATAAATTGCTCTTTCATTTTCTGCCTAATAAAAGTTAGCCACAGACTGAGGCATCAATCAGTACTGCCCATTTGGTATCTAGGCAGATGGTAGTTTTCTGAAAGGGTTTCTGGACACTGGCGAAAGTCACAGTATATGGATGATGTTTTATCGAACAATTAGCAGTTTTACTGTCTCAATCATTCGTATGGTATCTTCTTATTCTATTAATTCTTCCATTAATATACAGAAGAGGAAATATTTTCCAATAGGCAGCTGGTCACATTCTGCTTGCTAAATATTATCATATGAAAAAAAAAAAAAAAAAAAAGAATGGGCTGAAAATATTCTCGAGAAAAGTATTAAACATTATTATTTAAAAATTTTTTGCTTTTAAAATTATATATTTTTTTCGTTTTTATAGAATTTCCATGGAAACGCTGAAAACTGATGTATCATCCCTTATTCAGAGAGTATCTAGAGTATCCTCTCAAGTGGCGAATGCCGAACAGCAGATCAAGTCTCAAATGCAAGAGTTCCTTCAGGTTTAATATTATTCACATTACTTTCATTTCTGATTTCCCTTTTTAATCCTTCTTTTTATCTACACCCCCTCCCAAAAATATATACAGTAGACAGTGCCATCAGAATTTTTTTTCCATTTTAGTTTTGCCCCCCGACGTGGTTAGTGACGCTGACTGCCGTACCGATAGGCACGAGTTCAAATCCTGTAGAAGGCGGGAATGTTTTGTAAGTGTACAGTGTCTGTGCTGCAAGGAAGCACTCAAAATACACGGCGAGCTGAAAATTCTGTCGATTGGTTAGTGGTAGGAGAAGAGGGGGGATAGGTTCCTGGTGTTCTCCTTCAAAATTGGGGCGGAGCTGTACAGTTAGTGAGGTGGGACTGTGCAACGTATGGTGAAATTCTGCTGTCCCGTACACTTATACTTGTACCTCCATTTTAGTTCGCCTGTCAAATAGACACTGTATAGTTTACAGTGGGGGGGAGATGATTTTTTATTTGTATTCAGATGGTCATTCTAAACATAGCAAATTAATTAACAACACAGTAACTGCTCCATGTGTTACACATAATTAATAACGTTATGACATATATATTCCATGATTTATCTAGGCCAGTGTTTCTCTAACTTTTTTCAAGTGGGGACCACTTTTATAAATTAGAAAGTCCTGCGGGCATCTTTTTCGAAAGTACACTTATACTTGTACCTCCATTTTAGTTCGCCTGTCAAATAGACACTGTATAGTTTACAGTGGGGGGGAGATGATTTTTTATTTGTATTCAGATGGTCATTCTAAACATAGCAAATTAATTAACAACACAGTAACTGCTCCATGTGTTACACATAATTAATAACGTTATGACATATATATTCCATGATTTATCTAGGCCAGTGTTTCTCTAACTTTTTTCAAGTGGGGACCACTTTTATAAATTAGAAAGTCCTGCGGGCATCTTTTTCGAAAGAATTTTTTTAGCTTAACCAGTGTTCATGTTTTTAAAATATAACGTTAAAATTCATTTAATTTTATATTGATAATAAGTAATTAAGTTAATAGAAGAAAATTTAAATTGGTTTTTAATAATTCAATGCGTTAGATTTAGGATAATCTTTTAACTTATTAACTAAAAATTGAAATAAATATTGGTACTCTCATTAATATGATGGATGAGCCTGCGGATTCTTGCATAGCTGTTCTATGCTTGGGTGTATGTTGGTAAGAAGAACCATAATACTTTAAATCCCTCTGTAGCTAAGATTAAAGGAGTAAGTTTATAAATTGGGTAACCGGTAATACATTTCATAAAATGCCAGTCTTGAGAGAAAATGGTGATAGACGATTGCCTTGTGTAATTTCCAACTTTGGAGATTTTCAGCTATAAGTGTGGTAAGCGGAGTTAATTTGAACATTATTTTTGCCCTTTTGGAATATATAAGAGGACAGTAAGGGCAGACTTCGAGGACCACAGATTAAGAAACCCTGACATAGGCCTATTTCATTACCGCGTATCAATAATACCTTCATCCAGCCTTCTTCATTACTGTATGTCATTAATAGCTTCATCCCGTATTTCCCTCGGAATGAGATAATTTTTGGATTTTTAGTACACTTTCTTGGATCTGTATACAATATAAATATGAGACATAGAAAGTCCTGTTCAAAAGTATACCATCTTAAGCAGAAAGCCTTTAATGTTTTGCATAATCCATGATATACTGCGCATATAATCATTTGATCCATGATAAACTGCGTCTATCCAAATAAATATTATTTAATTATGTACTATAGTAAATATTATGTTACAAGTATAGCCGTTACATTTCTCCTTTTTTTAATTTCTTAGTTTGCAGAGAACAAGGTGGAAACGATTCAAAATGAGATAAACAATCTGGAGAGTGTTCGTCAGAAACTGGCCGATTTCCTGTGTGAAGATACAGATACCTTCAAACTAGAAGATTGTTTCAAAGTTTTCCACAACTTTTGTACGAGATTCAAGGCAGCAGTGCAGGTACATATTGCATGCATTTCAATTGTTGTCATCCCATACACAATTTTTTTCCCATTTATCGTTAGTTAGTTAACCCATAATTACACTGCTGCATAATACAACCACTACAGTGACAAGGGTCTGCATATCCTTGATGGAAGAACTACTTGCGGTTTTAGAAAGGCATTTTATTGAATACATAAGTTGTTGTAAGCATGTCCTTGAAAATAAGGTATTTTACTGTTATTTGTTTTCAGAAAGAATATTTTTTATCACACTTGCCAAAAATACGTTCAACCTCAGTTACAGAGTATTATGGTCTTCTTAACAGGCGATACTTGGTATTGATTTATATTCGTGCTCTCGGGATTATGGGTCAGTTTCAAAGCTAATCACCTGAGGGAGAAAGTTACCACAAAGGTTCACTATATTTGAAAAAGTGTGATAAAATGTGTTCTGAAGTATTGCAGTTTTACCTTTCATCTGATATGTACCTTTAAGATTCGACTTGTTACTAATTATGTATGATGTTAGAAATCTGGAAAATCTGACTCATCAGAACTATCGTTTACTAAATTTTAAACTTCTTTTTTCTTGTATTTAAAGTTAACAAAATAAAGGCATAAATTTTCACGTAATTTAAATAAGTTAATAATTTTTGCATTATGTTAGTTTTTGTATAATATTGACTAAATTTTTAGTATGCTATTACCATATTTTCGCTCTCATTTTTAGCTTTGCGATCAAAACATCGAGCGCAAAAAAATACGATTTTTTTCCCCTCGAATTAGAACCATATCAGTATGTATGATTCTATTTGATTAATTTTAGCTTAAATGTTTTTTCAGACCCTGTTAGATTGCCAAGCGAGTTATCGCTGCGTCTGAAAATGTACAACAGAGTTTTAAGAAGGTTTTAAATAAACATTTTTACTTGGGGGAGGGGGAGCCCAACTTGGGCGTACATTCAAAACTTCGTCACTCGCGGGTGTTAAAATAACATAAAGCTGAATGTACAATTTTAAAAAAGGGATCGTAGCCGCACAGAGCACAAATTTGGCCTAACTAAGCTAACCCAAACTTAAGTGACACGTTTTAACGTCGGCTAGTATATGGCTAATGCCGGAATACTAAGTGGCAGACCTAGACAATAAAAAGTAAAACTGCGATCATAGTTCCGAAAGCTCTGTCTCTAAAACATTTAAGACACTTACGGTCAATACTCTTAACTCATTTGCATGTTGCTGAGAGTTAACGAAAAGGAGAAGTTATAATACATACCAAATCATAAAAATTCATTCATACCTTGTAAGCATTGTACTATATTTATTCGTCTAGGTTCTCTAGATCAAAAGAAAATACCATAATATTTTATAAGTACATAGAATATTTAAGGTTAATTTAAAAAGTATTCTAGAACATGTTTCGAACAAGATGAAAATGTATGTTCAAATTCAGAAAGAATTTAACGTGTATTTTTGAACGATTTGAAAATCAAATATGCTGTAAATAACATCCATTTTTGTTACGTGGGAGTACTCTAAAAATAAAATTCAGTGAATAATTGACAACTGATACATACAAGAGTTGAACATAAAATCATTAAAATTAGTAATGAAATCTTTATTTTCTTGGTGTTATGCGTCGCTTTCTTTCCCTGTCTGATACCACTGATTCGTAGACATGGCATTTTCAGTATTTTGGCAGGTTAAATCATTAATAATCAGAATCATGCCACTAAAATTTCTCTCAGTTATTTTCGGTGAAATTAATTTTTGTGCTTTCATGAAGCATACAAATATCTTTTATCTAAATTTGGCTATTATTTTAGATTTAAGCATCAATTTTCGATTAACTTCAGCCATTGGCTTTGACAAAACCATTTAGTTCGTCTTTAAAATACTATTTATTAATTGATAAATCTTGTAATGAATTCTATAAATAATTGAATAATTGAATGTAACGAATACTATAAATCTTGTAATGAATAATAAAGCCATTCTATTCATCCTTCTTTGACAATATTCTTGGCTTTTCGACTTAGTCCAAATATTCCTTTCAGATTTTACTTCCCCTTTCAAATCGGAAATACGATATCCTTATGCTGTTTTATTCGCTTCCTAATTTACATACTTTGCATTACTTAATTTCCTTTAACTATTAATTAATTTCACATCATGTAAGGTTCAAAGGGAATGAAAGATTTTTAGTTATTTTTAAATTAATAAAATGTAATATTTCTGCCTTATCAAAGTAATATAAATTTTCCCTGCTCCACATTTCTTTGAGACTAGTCATTTACAAAGAAGCATTTACTTTTGTATAAACAAATTTTGAGCGCCCTTACGCTTCAAGAGTAGCTTAGCAAATCAAGCTGAGTAACACTAATATAAAGTGAAATGAGGAATGATATGATAAATATACAATTTATAAAATAGGAATAATCTATCGTCTTTCTTAGTAGTAAGACGATGAACACTTTGGAATTGTCAGAATACTGTATAGAACTTCCCTTGAATGTTACTAAAGCAATGTTAATAGTATAATATCAATTAGTTCGGTAACCCTAACAGACGTGAAGCGAATCATCGCTATATTTAAAACAACGACAAGGTCCTAAGACTTTTTAATTTAAACAGAATTTAGAAAACAAAGGCCCTTTCTTGTGCTACCGTATAAGCCACAGCTCGTAATGATTCAACTAAGTAGAACAGTCAAGTTAAACAAGGAACAGTAGTCAAAATTGCACAGTTCATTACTATACTAGGAGCTGGCTCACTATTTTACCTGAACGTGAGAATATAAATGTCGGCAGCCATAGAATGCAGAGCTGAATAATTGCAACTATCAGAGCTGGTGGGAAACTAAAACGTACCGTGCGTATGATTCCACAAACATAGTGTATTTTTAAAATCCAAAAACCTCAGTTTAAATACTGGTTAGTCATTTTTATTTTGGTGAGAAATATGGATAGGAGAAGTTATAGTAAAAGCTGAATTCTAAATAATTGGTTAATTAACATAAAATTCTCTACGGCTGAAAGATGGCAGTAATGAGGTATACTCCTCACATGAGGCGCACCACTAGCGGCCGAGTGGTTAAGACCGTGAAAACTGCTATTTCAACCCGGGTTCAAACCGAAGCTGATGGAATAGCTGCATGTTAATTTTAATGGTTTTCTCCATGTGTAATGCGAATACTAGCCAGTTTCTGTTAAAATATACTCCAGGAAGGCATCCATCCGCTTAAGTAGGTAGCTCTTGTGTGTTTTGCCATATACAAAATAACCTAACCAAAACTCTTGCGAGATAAAAGAGACTAAGAGAGGAACAGCATTGTCTATTTTATTTCAGTGTTGTTTTTAAACAGACTTAACGCATGTAAACTTCTTGTTTTATTTTTATATACTATAAATAACGATTAATAATCATGAAAATTTTATATAATTTCATCTCATCCGTATTTCAGTGTTTTAGTAAATCCCTATATTGTTTGTATTATTAACTTAGTGTATTATAGTACTTGCTAAAGAAAATTGCACGTATGAGATATTATTTTATATCTGCAGGAAAATGAACGAAGGCAAAAACAAGAAAAATTAGCAGAAGCGAGGAGAAAACAAAGAGAAGAGCATATTGCTCTGAAGAGGAGGAGTCTTGAATGTAAGTATTTTATGATATGTAAATAAGTTAAAAGACACGTGCTGTCTCTTCAGGAGCGAGTTAATTGCGATTAATGTGGGGCTTGAAGCCATCTTGGCTTATGATTGTGATGTTGAGGAACTATGGATTTTATCGCACAGCCGCAGTGCACTACAAAATCTTAGTGGCTGGTCGTCCACACGTGATGAAACCAGCATATCTATTTTGTTCAAACTGAGGAAGATCTCTTAGACCACGACGTCCACCTCCAGTGAATCCCTTCACACTTTAATATTAGTGGTAATGAGGTCGCTGATAAACTGGCAAGAGAGGGTAGTGAGAATGAAACGGTTACTGGCTCCTCACTTACTTACCAAGAACTTTACTCAAATGAAAGATCTAAATATAACATGGGTTATTCCACCTACGCACCAATGGTACACAGGAACATCGCCTGAGTCCCTTCTGAAAATTAAATGTGACCGTGGATCCCAGACTGCTCTGGCTAGACTTACAAGTTGCCACCTTAAATGTCTTTCCTTTGATGGTGGCAGAAAACTCCACCTCGCTTGTAAAAAATGCTGTGACCACCCAGCTTCACTGGATCACATACTGGGTTGCATCGGACTTTCTAAGGAGGACTTACCATCTGATCCCCCTCAGTGTTATTGATTTTTTTACGGTCAACAACCTTCTGGAGCTGATCTGACATATGTCAGTTCTTTCGAGGATAAGCAACAACAACAACAGATAAGTTAAAAACATTTAAATAAATTCAGATATGATTGTAATTCTAAAATAAATGCAGATAAGGAGAAAAAGAAACAGTTTAAGATTTAATAATTAACATAACTGAATTCCGCTGTTCTTTGAATTTCAGTATTAGTATTTAGAAGTACTTTTGCAAACGAGTAAAAATGTATAATTTCAAGTGATTCAAAAATGTGATTTTCATTTTCGGAACGACTTCCGTATGAGCAACTAAAATGTGCTGAATAAGGTCTTCGAAACAACTTGAAAACCAGTTAATGATTTGGGCACATTCTGCGATTTAGAACTTTGACCTTATTTCATTTAATTCACTCGAAAAATGTATTATTTATTACGATTCTGAAGTAAACTTGCGTGTGCAGGAAATTATTACGATACGTTTTCAGATTTTACTTTAATTTTCTAATAGTTATTTTTATTTGGGAACAAGCCTTCCCTGTACATTCTAAATTTCCACCTACGTTTCCCTGCCAGAATGAGTTTTCAGGATTACGATTTATGTAAATGAGGTAGAAACGAGTATTTTATATTTTCAAATTTTCACAAGACTAGTTTCGATGGTTTTACCGAACCATCATCTTCAGCTGCAAACGCGCAAATGAACGAGATAATATATATTGATAAGACAATCAAGCAGTTAAAAAATTCTCATCTCAACACACCAAAAGGCACACTCTTGTTTAAGGAGATTATAAAAATTATGTTGTCCTTCCCTTCTTTCTATCAATGAGCTATAAAGTTGCACGTATTTTGCAGAAATTTAACTAACTCCCATCAATAAAATTCCGAATTCCATACTCAAGGACCCCATTCCAGATATGAATTCCTGGGGTATTTACAGGATTCCTTGCCATTGTGGTTTAATTTACATTAGCCAAACTAAGAGAGCCTTAAAATTTCGCGTTAAGGAACACGAAGCATATGTTAGAAAAAAGAAAACACAGAAGTCTTTTGTTGCCCAACATTGTTGGTCCGAAAATCACACTTTCAATTTTTTACAAGTGTTTCGAAAAGTATATATTATTTAAGATAGCTTTTCTGCATATTTTAAAATATTTATTTACATTATTTGAAATACCTTTTTTATACCTTGCAGTACCCGACAGTCGATCTGGAATTGATGCTGATCACATAATGGACCAGTTGCTGGGTGACATCCGAAGTGGTTTCCCCGAAAGACGGTTAGGTGACATATACAGAAAAGGAAAAAAAAGTCCTGATCCCGATGATACATCCACTGGAAGTAACCGAACTATTGGTGCTCATTCGAGGTCAGAAATGGCTCTAAAACGTCACAGTGATCCAGCTATGATAGCGAAGTGCTATGACACAAGTCAGCAAGATGAAAGGTCTGGAATTGTTAAAAGTCGAAGAGCTAGATTTTTAGATGAAGCTAATGGTGATGAAATTATCGATTATCTTCAGAATCCTTCAGCAGTTGACGAACAAAAAGAACGCCGTACTTTTGGGACTCCAGATGATGGAGGTTTTGAAAGGATTCCTGTGAGACGGTCTGGAAGGCGTAAGCGTGATGTATTAAATGGCGAAATTCAGACCAGAGAAAGAAACAGTTCTTCACCTCCACCTTCTTTGCCTGTTGTAGAAGACACAGAGTTGGAAGCTAGCACCAAACAAAAACTCAAAGCCAAAATTAATGAATGGATGTTGCAAAACGAGAGAGAGCAAAAACGAGATCGAGATCTTCAAATCAGACTGCAGCAAGAGCGGAAAAAGCGACAGCATTTAAATGGTCAAAACTTGTTGAACAGCGATGGTGACAATGGTATTGCTGAGGAAGCTGATGAAGTAAATCTTGAAAAACAAGCAGTATGCCGTCTACGAGAAATTGATTTACCTGCCAAAAATAATTGCGATGATGGGGAATACGATGTCGCGAAAATTACTAAAGCAGCTCTTTCGCGACAAACTGAAAGTTTCACCCAAAAGATTATTGGCCTTCTTGATGCTGCATCGCATGAAACTAAAGCATTTGATAGATCGCGCCTTTATCATAGCACAAGAGAGACACCTAGCAGAAAGCATGAAATGACAAGAGTTTCTAGAGATGATGCGGAAGTTTCTCGGTCAATAGTTAACAGTTCTTCCCTAATAGACTCGGCAGGTAGTAGTTTTGAACAGACCCCATCACCATCTTCTTCAGATCCAGAATCTGTGAAAACAGACGATAAAAATGCATCTAAAATTTCCACAAATCCTTTTGACCGTTTCTCAGCTACTCGTAAAACACAGAGGCGTATAAAATTACGTGAAATGCGTATTGAGGCTGAAAACACTATACTTGCTTCGACTGTGAAAACAAAGGAAAGCAAAAATTTGTCCCAGCAAAGTTTTCCGCTTTCTGTTGTGTCAAACAATCCACAAGTAGATGTTTTAACAAGTAATGAAACTTTCGCAAGTTCGAACATTGTAAAGACTGCTGAGCATGAAACACAACTTCAACCGGAAGTGGATTATAATTCTTCTGTTGAATTATCACCATTGCCAGCAGAAAGTGCTATGTCCTCAAATGACGGAGCTCCGGGTAAGGATAATGTACCATTCTCTAATAGACGAAGTACATCTCTAAGATCACGACAGTCTCGATTAGCAAGAAGGATAGACTCTCTAACAACTCCTTTGACATCTCCTTTGAATGAAAATGCAGAATCTAGTTTGAGTGATATGAACAAAACAGTATTGCCATCTAAACCAAATTTAGAAACTTGTGCAAATGGAAATGAAGACCACCTAGATACAAGTCCTTGTTCATCCAAGGAACCTCATTCGTCTGATAAAGCTACAGAGGAAAAGAATGGTAAACCGAATATTGATGAAAAAAGTGAAAACGCTGAAAATCCGCAACAGAACACAAATTCAATGGAACATCCTTCGAATACTAGTCCACCGGAATCAGTATCAGCTGGTGCAACCAATGGAAATGTATCACATGAAGTGACTGTGAGTACAGAAACGGAAAGTAAAGTTATTATGCCTAAATCTTCTCTTCCTCCAAATAGAAAAACGGTACCTCAACTTTCAAAATCAAAAGTTAATATTCAAAAAGTCAGAACAAGCATCCCGAGTGTTATAAAAACTACACAAAATGTTAAAGTACAACAAACAGTGAGTCGAGAGCCTGTGCTAACAGAAGGTAAAACAACTCAACGAACTGTATCCCAAGTTAGTGGGAAAAGAGTTTTACCTCCTTCTTCAAAAACTGGCACTCCAACATCTTGTTCTCCTTGTCAGTCACCGTCTGTGACTAAAAGATCTCAAATAAACAGTAAGGGGCATAATAAAATACCAAATATCATCTCAAACGGAAAATCTGAAAGTGATAAAAACGGAAAAGAGAGCCGATCTTCGAGCATTTCTTCACTGTGTAGTCTAAGAACAAATTTAAAAATAGTTAAAAAAAGTGATCAGAATGCAACGGAAAAAACTTCTCAGTCTGTAAATGCAAAGAAAATAACCATTAATCATAACGGAAGTGTGAAATTTGTGAAAAAAAGCAGCGGTCCGAGCAAAACCGCAAATACACCAGGCAACTCAAATTCAACTAAGAGTGTATCGGAAACATCAAGAATCAAGCAGGAAAGCAGTATTCGGACAAGGAGAAAGGTTGCAACATAAGTCAACCTTTTACTTGTAATGTAACATTGTTGTACCTAATTCAGACTTATATAAAAACTATTACAAACTTTTTTTTTTCCCGCTTTTGTGAACTTTTAATAATATGTGTGAAAACTTTATTGCAAATTTTAGTCCACAAAATGCAATATGAAAGAGTGCTGGCACTTATAATTAATTACTTTTGAACATCAAATAATGAATTTTAAGTCAACTTCCAGAAAATGCATGGAATTAGGTGTGATATGCATATATTTTTGTAGATGTGAAAACGTTAGCTTATATAATTGTTACACATATTTTATGTCTTTTTCATCAAGTAATATGTTCGTATATTCATTTCATAATGAATCATTATGTTAATTGCATTAGTTTAATAATGTTTATATTAGTATAATGCATCAATTATAAGACACAGTGTTCATACAGATTTCACTTAAATTTTATACAGAAATTTTTAATGTAATAATAGTTCAGCAATATGTAGCCCGTTCAGTTAAAACAGATGATGTATATATCGCCTAGTTCTATGGATGAAGTAAAAAAGCATTTCAGACAAATTGTTTATAATAAAATATTTTTCAAATATTTCATGGAAATGCCAAAGATTTAGTGCCTTTTTAAGTATATCCTGTAATCATTATTAGTAATAAACAATTGTAATATAATTTTATATTTTTGTGTTTCATAATGATTTGTTTTATTTCGATTGAAATGAAATTTATGATGCCGCAATTACTAAAAAGTCAGACATGAAACATAGATGTGTGTGTATGCGTGTAAGAGTATTACTGCTTACCCGAGGTATGCCCGTTCTTATAAAGATTTCTAATAATGCGTCCCATGTTGATTTTACTATAATTGTTCTCAAAAGGACAGCTTCTGGCCACCTAGAATGTTGGTCGACTAAACATAGTACATATTTGTGTTTACGTGCCGATGGAGGTTCAAATGGACCGATTATATCTGCATTCACTGTGTCGAATGGAAATTCAGGTCTCTGAACTGGAACTATGGGTATGCGATCACTGGTTCTTTCTCTACCGTCATCTAAAGCTCTGGTTCTCGTAATAGAACGTGTGATATCATCCCTTTCTTCATCCACCGCCTCATAGAGAAATAACTCCACCCTTTTGTATTTTTAAACATTTATTTCACAAACACAAAACTAATACTAAACTACAATACTAATAGCTGAAATATATAAAGTAATAAAAGTTAATTTCGGTTTCATTAATGGCTCCCACGAGCCTTTCCTATGACCTCTGTCGGGAACCCTCTTGGAAACTAAAACTTTTGGCGCCTTCAGATTAAGAGCCAGCGCCCTCTATACATTTGTTGGTTGGTGTCACCCATACATCACAATCTTTTTACTTTCTCTATTTTCGGAAATAGCAAGCATAGGCAGCTTTCAATCGGTAAAGTGTTAAAAGCGGAAGTTCTTTTTTAATTATAGCTGTAGATTGGCGCCAGCGAGCGTTATCTTTTTCTCGAGAAGCAGACTATGGGAATCCAATATAGGTAAATTAGACCTCATAGGTGGCAGACTGAGCATTTAAAAAAGCTCCAGCCAGCAGCTATTTCTTTTGGAGAAAGTTCTAATATTATTGATTGCGTATGGAAAAATTGCACACATATAGCATCATTGTGAACAGTGGTGAAATTATTATTAAAAGTATAGCGTAGCTAATGCTTGTTTGAGTTATTCGTAAAATATTTCAACCCCAAAATGGCTACTAAGAAACGTAAAATTGATTCAGACTGCCGTGTTTTTAATGACGAAAGGACCTGGAAATATCTTTTTTACAGTTGTAAAAGATAAACCAATGTGTCTCATCTGCAATGAAACTGTAGCAAGTCTTCAAAGAATATAACATTTTTCGTCATTTCACATCTAAGCATAAGAATTCCAATTACGAAGCAATGTCCGAATATGAAAGAAAAGAAAATGCAGAAAGTCTTTGTAAAAAATTATCAGGACGACAAAATGTTTTCAAGAAAGTAAACAGTATCCAAGAAACAGCTACACATGCAAGTTACAATATGGCATACAATATTATTAAAAATAACAAAGCTGTCAGTGATGGGGAGTTCATTAAACAATGCATGCTCCAAGTTTGTGATGTTTTATGGGCAGAGAAGAAAAATAATTTTTAGACTGTAAGCTTATCTCGAAAAACGTTGACTTCTATAGAATTGAAGACATTGATAAAAATTTGACATCACAATTAGAGTCAAAGATTGACCAGTTTAAATTTTGTTCCACAGCTATAGATGAAAGCACTGATGTAAATGATACTGTTCAATTAGTATTATTTATAAGAGATGTTGATGAGAACTTTGAAATTACCGAGGAACTGGCGTGCATGCGTTCTTTAAAGGGAACTACAACGGAATGGGATATTTTTCGTGAATTTAAGGAAGGGCTTTTAATTTTGAAAGTGCTATAACAAATATATATAATATTACGACCGATGGAGCACCAAATATGACAGGGAAAAAAATCTGAATTTCTTGGACTCTTTAATCAAAACTATCCGGGGAACAATGTTGTTTTTCTACACTGTGTTATACATCAAGATGCTCTTTGTAAATCTGCATTTAATATGAAACCATGCTTGATGCAGTCGTGAAGCTTGTAAATACTGTTCGATCTCGTGGCTTACTCACAGGCAGTTTTGAGATTTTCTTCGGTCCCTGCAATCTGAATACTTTGATGTACTGTACTACACAAACTTAAGGTGGCTTAGTGCAAGATTTGATTTAGAGTAAGTCTGGCAGCAGAAACACGACTATGTGTCGTTCTTCCATGAGAAACAGTGTTCTGCGGAGTGCGAAATATTAGAAGATACAAAATAGCTTTCGGACTTTGCATTTTTCACAGATCTTTGCCATATGAGCAACTTGAATGGCAAGATGCAAGGGAAAAATAAATTTATCGACGATATCTGGGGCTATCTCAAAGCTTTTAAACAAAAACTTAATCTGATTCCTGGGCAGCTAGCTAAGAAAGACTTATCTCATTTCCCGAGGTTTAATTCAATACCTTCAGTAATGAGAAGCTTAAGAATTATGAAGACTGCTTGAAAAAACTGCATTTTGAGTTCGAATGCAGATTTCAATGTTTCAGTCCATTCAAACAGAATTTGATATTTTTACCATGCCTTTCAACGTAAATTGTGAAGCAGTGAGGTTCAGATTTGCAGCTTGAATTAATTGAGTTGCAATCTAATAATCATCTCAAGTAGTTGTTTCTAAATATGCTAAAGTTAGAGTTTTACAAATCATTATCGAAAGCAAGTTTCCCACATTTAATATCTCATGATGAGGAAATCAGTGCTATGTTTGCTTCATCTTATATACCTGAACAAGTGTTTTCAACTATGAACCTTAAAAAGAATTATTTCAAAAGTAGACTGACAGATGAACATTTAGCCTTGTTCCTTAAAATCAGTACATCTCACTTCGAAACTCAATATAAGTAACTTTTAAAAATGAAATCACAATTTCATTCATCTCATTAACATATTAAAATTGTAATTCTTGTCTAGTGTTTTTAAAATTTTGTAAAAATTTACCTTGGTTCGCGAAAATTTTTTTTTCTTCCAATTTTTGGCCCGCGATCAAAACAGTTCGCCCATCCCTGGTATAAGCAGATCAGAAATTCAATCTCCCACAATGGTTAACTTTCTTAAATGGCCCCTGCACCTTATTCACTGCAGAAACTATAGTTGCATTACGTTTCAGAGACAATCATACAAAGAACATGATGGATAGAGATGTCAATGTACTAACAATACTAAACGTTAAAGAAATAAAAAGGCAATTAGCAATTGTAAACGCAACGTATTAATTTTATTTAAAATGTATTTTCCCGATTGGCAACAACAGTTTTTTTTTTTTTTTTTTTTTTCAGAACGATAATATTTTGAACTGTAATGTTTTTTGAGCAGTAATGTTGACGGTAATGTTTCTGAATAAAGCAAGTATTTAACAATTAATGTTGACGGAATGTGTTTTTAATAAAAGAACTAATTAAATGCTAACATTTCAGAAGTGGGATAAACTAGAATTATTATCTAGATTTAACAACGTATTGCCTTAACGTACGCTAAGCCTAAACTGAATGCGGAAGCTCGCCAAAACTGAAAGTAGAAAGGTACGTGAATTTATAAACTGTTTATGTTATGTCTAAGTATTAAACGGAAAGAACTTAAGTATAATTATTGTTTTAGTATTTGAAAATTGAAGTCTAAGATGGCTTATTTGGCAAGAGGCAAAAAATGTGATTTAAAAGAACTTGCTTTGGAACTTGATGTAGATGTCCCTTCTGATATTAAAATTGTAGGCTTAAGAGATATGATTTTGAATAGTAAGAATTATAACGAAGACTTTACTAAACAAATGCTAGATAGAATTATAAATGATCGTTTAGACAGGGAAAAGTTAGAAATTTTAGAAAATGAAAAAGATAAGCAAAGAGCATTTGAAATGGAAATTATAGAAAAAGATAAGCAAAGAGCATTTGAAATGGAAATTATAGAAAAAGATAAGCAAAGAGCATTTGAAATGGAAATTATAGAAAGAGATAAGCAAAGAACTTTTGAACTTGAAAAATTGAAAATAGAAGCGGAAATCAGAAGTAGTAATGTAAATGATTCTGTTCCTTCTAATGTTAGTAGAAGTAATATTTGTGATATGAGTAAATTAATGCATAAGTATGATTTGAATGAAGGTGATATAAGTTTTTATTTATTTAGTTTTATTTGAGATTTATATTTATTTATTAGTTATATTTATTATTTAGTTTTATTTGAGAGACAGGCACGACGTATTGGGTTAGAAGAACAAAACTGGGTTTCTCAGCTGTTGGGTCTATTGCCTTATGAAATAACTCAATTAATTGCCCGTGAATCAGAAGAGAAAGCTAACGACTATAAGCACGTTAAACAACTGCTACTGAGAAAATTTAAGTTAAGCCCTGAACAGTTTCGGCAAAAGTTCGTTGATCATATTAAAACGTTGCGTAATACGTGGAAGGACTTCACGTTTGAATTAAAAAATTATTTTGAAGAGTGGCGTGCTGGATTAAATGTAACAGATTTTGACTCTTTAAAACAACTTATTATTACTGATCAATTAAAGAAGAGGGTCCCCGCTGCTATCCTAGACCATTTCATTGATGATTGGTCTAAATTCATTAATCCTGAAGAGTTGGCTGAAAAACTAGATGAATATGAAAATATTCGGGCAGGGATAAAAGTACTTCGAGTAGAAAATAAAACTTTTAGGCATAATTTTAAGCCCAAATCTGGTTCTAAATTTTATGAAGGATGCTATAATCAGTATTCAAGACAAAGAAATGTTAAAGATTCCATGCAGACAGATGGTAATTTCAAAGTGGGTTTTAAAAACAGTTTTGATAATAAATACAATCTGAGAGATAAATTTTATAAAACAGACGAAAGGAAAAGGGAATATAATTCTGGCATCCGCAATGAAAAGGGTGAGCCGAAATGCTTCAATTGTAATGATTATGGACATATAGCGACGGATTGTCCTCAGCCTAAAAAAGAAATTATTTGCAGGAAATGTAATGAAAAGGGTCATACTTTTAAAAGGTGTATGTCTAAGAATCCAGACTTGACAAATGTTAAAAATAATTTATCCGTGGACCAGAATTCAGGTGTTTCACCAGCTGTATATTTAAAGTATGCTCGCATCAATAATGGAGAAGAAATTACTGCAATCATAGATACGGGTTCTAGTTCGTGTTTATTGAAACAGTCTGCGGCTAAGAGACTGAATCTTATTGTAAAACCTAATGTGGAGGAATTTTTTGGCTTTGGGAACCAGAATAAACCAGCCGTTAGAACATTGGGAAAAGTAACTGTTAACTTAAGAGATTGATAATGTGGAAGGAAAGGACATTACAGTTCTCATTGTAAGAAATGAAACGCAACCATGCGACTTATTAGTTGGTCGAACATGGATCGATTTACCACATATTGCATACGCCAAGATAAGTAATACCTTGCACATACGTTATGCTAATGACTGCCCATTTTCACAGTTGCAAAATGATAGCAACACTCCGCGAATTAAACTGAAGGCTTCCCAAGAAACTCAAATCGAAAGTAATACGGTTAATTTCGTGAAAGTTAAAACTGATGAAATAAATAACGGTTATGTTTTAATAAGTGGATCGAAAGATGAGTTAGGCTCATTATTGGAAGTAATACAGGGAGAAACAGTGATACCAGTCACTAACTACAGCGATCGAAAACTAATTTTGAAAGAGAATCAATGTATCTGTAGAGCGGAAGTAGCAGAATTAGTTGAACCAAGTTCAGATCAGAAAACTGAAAATTCAAGTCAAAAGGAAATACTGATAATAAATGAAATTAAGAAGTTTAGGAGACCGATTACTTTAGAAGAAATTAAAGTTAATAACAATACTACGCCAGAAAGAAAACAGGAAGTTTTACATTTGATAAATGAGTATCGAGATTGTTTTGCATTAAATATGGAGGAATTAGGGTGTACAAACTTAACAAAAATGGATATTAAAAAAATTGAAGGGAGTAAGCCTATTTGCATGAAGTCGTATAAAACCAATGCCGAAGAGCGTGCTTCTATAAAGAAGATAATAAATGAATGGAAGAAATATGGAATTGTTACTGAAACAAGATCTCCGTATGCTAGTCCAGTTTTACTCGTAAAGAAAAAAACAGGTGAATTATGATTAGTGATAGATTATAGAAAGTTGAATTCGCAAACTGTTAAAGATAAATTTCCACTCCCTAGGATAGATGATTTTCTTGAATGTCTCAGTGAGTGTAAAGTTTTCACTACATTGGACTTAGCTCATGGATATTTGCAGATTCCTTTAACTGAAGAAGCGAAACTGAAAACAGCTTTCATCACTCCAGTGATACTGGTCAATTTGAACGTATGATCTTTGGGTTAGCTTATCAGGTTCAATGTTTCTTCTTACCTTCTTCGAAAACATACAATGACCTGACTAGAACAGAGAGCTTACTAAAGCTATGTTCACTAATTGTAGTAAGTAGACAGGATACAGACGAAGGGTATACAAAACCCTTTATTTTTTTTCTTTATATACAATGACTTCCGTACTTCGGAATACAATGACCCTCCACTCGGGGTCTAACTTAAAAGATATCAAAATAAAACTAAACTCTAATTTAACTTTAGAATAAGATTGGCCTTATAATAACAGAAAGCGTATGTAGCACAGAGACTGTGAACACTACAATACGTTTAATTTATCAAGAGGATTAAAACCTCTGGCCTGGAAGGCAAAGTAGCAACTGCGTAACTTCTAAGGTAAGCGGCCTGCTTCGAACTCACGGCTTCCTCTCTTCTGCTTGGCAAAAAGGCCACACTTAAATACTTGGCGTTCGCCAGACAACTTTGCATAAACTCCTTCACGCTTATAATTCTGGCCGGAAGTAGAAAATAAGAAGTGATAGTAAAGATTTAAAATAAAATAAACGTTAGTAAAACTTAAGATCCTTACAAGCTAATGCACCTGCAGAATTTCAGAGATTTTTAGGTCTTACAAGTTTCTTTAGAAGGTTTGTACCGAAATACGCAGAGAAAGCTGAGCCGCTAACGAGACTGACGAGGAAGGATGAAACATTTCTTTGAAACGAAGATCAGCAAGAAGCATTCAGTACTTTAAAGGATCATTTAACTAATGAACCAATACTAGCATTATATAATCCCGAAGCAGACACTGAAGTGCACACAGACGCGAGCAACAAAGGGCTGGCAGGAATGCTGTTGCAAAAAGGTGAAGATAGAAAGTGGCATTTAGTTTATTGTGTAAGTAAAAGAACAACAGAAACAGAAAAGAATTATCATTCAAGCAAATTATAATTAATGGCTATAGTTTGGACTTTGACACGACTTCGACAATTTTTAATTGGAATCCGATTTACGGTAATTACAGACTGCCAAGCTTTAGTTTATTTAAACGCGAAGAAAACTTCAAATCCTCAGATAGCAAGGTGGAGTAATCTGATCCAGGAATACAATCTTGAAATAAAGCACAGACAAGGTAAAAAAATGAGTCACATAGATGCATTGAGTCGATCGCCAATTGATCAGCCAGAAGAAACTTTAGACTCTATAATTGAAAACAACTTGGAAGTTTGTTTAACGCTAACGATAGATGAACAAATTCTTATGATTCAGCATTCAGATCCAGAATTACGCAAATTAATAGACATTTTAAAGAAAAAGATAAATGATAGAACAAATGCAGAGAAATATGTAACTGAAAAGTACGTCTTGAAGAATAATCGATTGTTTCGTAAAGTGAAAGATCAGGAAAAGGAGAAATTGTTATATGTCATACCTAAATCGAAGAGAAAAGGTATTGTAGTAAAATTTCACGATCTTTTGGGACATTTTTCAGCAGACAGAACTGTTGCCAAAATCAAGGAATCATACTGGTTTAAAGGAATGAAACGATATGTTATGCGTCACATTTCGATGTGTTTCGAATGCCTAGTAAATAAAATGCCTAGTGGTAAGAAACAAGGAGTACTGCATCCAATTAGACTTGGTAGAAGACCTTTTGCAATTATACATATAGATCATTTAGGACCATTCGTAAAAAGTTCAAGAGGAAATACAGAATTATTTGTAATAATTGATAATTTTACGAGATTTACACGCTTATATCCTATGAAAAGTACTGCAACCAAGTATGTGTTAGTTGCATTGAAGAGTTTTGTAGATGATTTTGGGTTATCAGAAAAAATTATCAGCGATAGAGGAACATGTTTCACAGCGAAGGAGTTTCGAAAGTACTGTCAAAATAATGGAATCAGTCATACACTCAATTCAACTTAACATCCAAGTGGTAATGGAATGGTGGAAAGAGCAAATCGAACAATTTTGGCTACAATTAAAACGAGTATGGAAAATCCGAATCAGAGAGACTGAGACAAAAAGATTAAGGAATGCGAAAGAAATCTAAACAATATGATAAATAAGACTACAAATAAAACTCCTTTCAAAATGCTTCACGGTTATTCACCAAAATTTAACGACGGACTGATGAGGATGATTACAGATGAAGACGCAGATGAATGGGAGAATCCAGCAATCTTACAGAATGAAGCTAGAAGGAGAATTGAAGATATGCAGATGAAAATGAAAGCAAATTATGACAAGAAGAAAAGCAATTCTTTAACATTGGAACGAGGAGAAATAGTAGTTATGAGAAGAGTACCTAAATCAACTGGAGAATCAACCAAAACACAACAAAAGTATCGAGGACCTTTAGTAGTTACAGAAGTTTTACCAAGTGATACCTATAGAGTGACTCAATTAGAAGAGAAGGTGAAAGGACATTTCTTTAGTACGACAGCTCATGTGAGCCAATTAAAGTCATGGCAGTGTCAAGCTGAATCAGAAGAAGACGATGATGATGGTGATGACGTGTTACTGGGAATAACGATAACAACACGTCGGATATTACTAAAACTAGGACACGGAAAAAGAATAGAAAACAACGGTGAATCTATATGACAGCTAAAGACTTTCGAACTATAAACATTAATATTACAGATTTAATTTTTTTAAATATAAGTTCTTAATGTTCCGAGGTCGTAACTAAGTCAGGATGCCCGAATGTAAACGCAAAGTATTAATTTTATTTAAAATGTATTTTCTCGATTGGCAACAACAGTTTTTTTTCAGAACGATAATATTTTGAACTGTAATGTTTTTTGAGCAGTAATGTTGACGGTAATGTTTCTGAATAAAGCAAGTATTTAACAATTAATGTTGACGGAATGTGTTTTTAATAAAGGAACTAATTAAATGCTAACACAATGCATCATGGATTGTGTTAGTTCATTGTTTCTCAATCTATGGTAAGCAGAATACAAGTGCTTCTCTTAGATACCCTGACTTTAATAATAATGATAATAAATCAAATTAACTATACATATTACATTACAGTTGTACGTATCCAAATGATCAGAAGGTTGTTGATGCGTGTTCCTTGATCTATTGCACCAAGATATTTTACTGTACATTTATTTACAATTTATTTACAAGTCGTATGCCACCTGGCATATTTACAAGCGTTATGCCTCCTGGCATGTACATAGACATATTCTGCCACCTGGCATGTGAATTGATACATCATACTAGTTTTCTGCCACCTGACAGACACGATGCAATTACCTCAATTAGCGGTAATACGCCCGACATTTTGGCGTGTCCGCTTCCCTTACGTTCTGTAACGCAACTAACTTTTTGTGCGGTGCGCCCTCTGGGCACAAATCACCGCAATCACCGAGGAGGCCAAAACATCCTCCCCCCCCCGATGAATTACATTCATCTTAATACAATCTTCAATATATGCAAACAAGTAAATGAAAAATATAGAAACTGAAAACATACAAAAACCTTCAAAAAGTATAAAATTACATGTTACACTTACCAATTTTCTAGCAAAACATCTTATATCTTATTATATTGAAACGTTAACTATGAGGGTTAAACTAGAACAAACAAATAAAATTATTAGTACAATAAGAAATGAAAATAATAATAAAACATATTCAATATGAAACAAACACTTAAGTTAATGTTCTTCAACTGGTAAAAGACACAGTTTGGTAATAGGACGTTTAATGTCCCCGTGCACAGTTTTTAGTCTAACCACTCGGACATTATTGTCTCTTCCAGGAAACACTTCTATTACTCGCCCAAGTTTCCAACGTAATTAAGGCATATTATCTTCTTTAATGAGAACAAAGTCATTTAGACGAATATTTATGCTAGGCTGTCTCCATTTGCTACGCTGCTGTAGTTGGCACAGGTACTCTTTAGACCACCGCTTCCAAAACCCTTGGAACATCTGCTGTGTTAGTTGCCATCTTTGCAATGAAGACACTCGTACTTCGGTTAAATCTTGTTCCGGAACAGCTGTTAAAGAAGTCCCTATAATAAAGTGTCCAGGAGTCAAAGCTGTCAAATCATTGGAATCACTGGAGACCGGTGTTATTGGCCTCGAATTTAAGCATGCTTCAATTTGTGCAATTAGAGTTAGAAACTCTTCATAAGTCAAAATTTGAGTTCCAACACATTTCTTTAGATGCAGCTTCATAGATCTAACAGCTGCCTCCCATATACCACCATGATGTGGAGCAGCTGGCGGATTGAATATCCACCTTATGTTTTCATTTGCTAACCACCTTTGAAATTCTGAAGCCTTCCGTAACTCATAGGCGGTAAGCATACCAGATTGCTTTTCACGAACGGATTTACAGTTGTTCACGAAGCGCAGAACATAAGCCATTATTCCCAGTACTTTGTTTAAATTTCCGTACAGTTCAAGATTTAGTAACGGTTCTGTAGATTCCACAAGTGTTTTCAAAGTAACACATTTTCGTTCTTCACTAACGTTTTGCAAGTCAGCTTCGGTATTCATTTCGTTTATGTGATGTCGAATATCTACTTCTGAAAGCCAGGGTGGCCCAGAAAACCAATCACTATCATTAATTAGAGCTTCAGCATCCATCCCCCTCGTAAGTTTATCAGCAGGGTTTGTCTTCCCACTGCAAAAGTACCAGTTGTTTAAAATTGTTTTCTCCTTGATTTCTACCACACGATTTCTAACAAATTGTTTCCACTCGTTGGCAGATCCCTTGATCCAGTGAATGCAAATTTGGGAATCAGTCCAGTAAAATATATTTCCCTTATCCAACTGCGGAAATATCGATTGCAAATACGAACCTAATCTTGCAGAAATTAATGTTCCCAAAAGTTCAAGCCTAGGGAGTGTTACCCTTTTTAATGGAGCCAAACGGGATTTCGACACTATGAAACTTGTTTTACATTTATTTTTCTTCGTAAATCTAAAATATGCTACGGCACCATAACACTTGGGACTGGCATCAGAAAATATGTGAACTTCTATAAACTTCCAACACATATCACTGAAGTACTGTCTGGGAATTTCGAAAAACTTTATTTTTTCAACTTCTTTTAACCATTCCTGAAATATGAATTCTGTATCAAGGGGAACACTTTCGTCCCATTGAATACCCTTTTCCCACATATTTTGCATAAGAGTTTAATTCGAACAGTAAATGGATTCATAATTCCTAAGGGATCAAACAGCATATCACATGCTGCTAAAATGATGCGTTTAGTTACTTTGAGATTTTGTAACTTCTCAAACTGAGATACATCTATTTTCAAATTATCATTGACATTGTCCCAGATAAGACCTAAAACTTTCAACGGTACCAAAGAGTCTTCAGATGTTTCACGAGAGCCAATTCCATTAAGTTTCCATAGTTCATTCAGCTCAGGTGAGTTTGAAACCCATCTACGTAAATTCATACTGGCCTCGCTAGGAATGAAAATCATGTCCTTGCTTAAATGTAAGGCCTTTGCTACATTAACTGTCCCAGAAATTAAATCATCTACGTAAAGCTCTTTTAACATACTGCATGCCTCTTTGTAGGCATCTTCATACTTTTTTAAATGCAGTCTTATTGTAGCTGTTAATAAATAAGGTGAGCACTTGACCCCGAAAGGAACTCGATTGTGTTGGAGAACTTGTAAGTTGGGATTACTGTGATCGAGATTTGACCCTTCTTCATTTATCCACAAAAACTTTAAAAAATCCCTATCTTCTTTAGCTAAGCCTACCTCTAAAAATGCACGCTGAATGTCGGCACAAAACGCAATTGAATGTACCCTGAATTTAATGATAATCTTTAGCAAATCAGGATTTAAATTAGGTCCGCTTTCCAAACAATCATTAAGTGATAAATTTCCCTTACTTTTAGAAGAAGCGTCAAAAACTATTCGAACCTTTGTAGAATCCTCCTGCTCGCGCACTACCGCGTGATGAGGCATGTAATACCCCGTTTTCAAACTACTATTTAAATACGTATCTACCCGTTCCACTATACCATCTCTCAAGTGTTCATTAATTATCTCATTATATTTTAAATATAGCTCGCTATTTTTCTGAAACCTATTATTTAAAAATTGTAAACGCTATTTCGCGATTTCATAATTGTTATTTAAACCTTCAACACCCTCTTTCCACAATAATCGAGTTTCATACCTTTTATTCTTGTAAGTTGTATTTCGTTCAACTGACTCTAAAATTTCTTTATCTGATAGAGATATTTCTTTATCCGAACATATCCCAATTGCTTCTAATGCCCATAATATTTTAACTCTTTCATAATCTAAGTCCTCATTTACAACGGTTATATGATTAACTCTTGCGTCCTTACACTTTGATCCTTCGTCCTTGCCTTGAATCACAAAACCGAAAGTGCTTTCTGTTGCGACTAATTTTTTACAAATCTTCACGTTTCGTTCTCCTAAAATTTCCCAAATATAATCCGAACCTATTAATACTTGAATTTCGTCACTCGTACCAGCATCTGCTAATTCTATTCCCTTCTCAAACGCCATCTTTCGTATCCACCGAGAAGGAACTTTTACTTGCCCTAGTGTTATAGAATCAATGACTATTGCGTTAATTTTTATCTTTTTACTGGGATGGCTTACATTTTGCAATACGATTTCTACGATATCATACAAGCGCTCTTTTGCATCTTTGCATTCAAATGTGAAAATAATAAGCGCTTCTTCTTTATTAATAATTTTCAACCCCAGTGAATCAACCACTTCTCATAAGATGAATGACTTTGTTGACCCTGAATCTAGCATACAACGTAATACCTTTTCGTTTCCCACTTTACACCTAACTGTTGCCGAAAACGTCTGTAAAAGAACGGAAGTCGGCAGTTTAATTTTGTTATTATTTTCATTACATAAGAGCGAAAGAGAAGCTTCAGGGATTTGGCGTTTGTTTTGTCTGATTGGAAGTATCCGTCTCTAAACCTTTCGATGCGGCGTCACATATTAACGAATTATGTAAACCTTGGACATTTCACAGTCTGCATTTTTCATCTTTATGAGCACAGAAACGCCTTGGATGCCCTTTCGAAAAGCAAATAAAACATAAACCTCGATCCATTAATGCCTTTCGGCGAGCCTTTAAAAATCAAGTGCGCAATCATGATTCATATGACAAGCAGATAAACAAAATATGCAGACATTTTGATTCTCTTTCTTAGGCGGGGTAGAGAACTTTCGATTTGGATTAAAATGTGATTTTTGAAAGTATTTAGAGGGAGTTTCGCTTTGACTAGTTAATACCGAAGCACCTTGTTTATTCGTACTGTAATCATTTCTTTTAGAATGCATGTAAGATTTATTTTGATAACCTTGATGGAAACTTTTGTTTCGTATTGATGTTTCATTTACATCAAAATTCTTAGAACGCGCTAATATCATTGATGTTTCCCTACATTCCACTTCCGTTTTCAAGAACGTTAGTAGTTCATTAACATCGAAATTTTGTTTATCACTTCTTTTCCTAGTGAATTCTAGAGTTAAATTCTCGGGTATTAACTTTAACAAAATAGGGGTTTAAAGAATTTAAATTCCTTATTTGTATTTCTATATCGTCATAAAGCTTCCTCAAAGAAGCCGTATTTCCGGAATATTTTACAGGTTCTAAACTCAACAATTTATTCATATGCGCATTAATTAGCAGGTCATCTCTGCCGAAACGGTTTTTTAGTATATCAACAGCCACCGTATAGTTTTCACTAGTAAATGTTAATCCACTAATAGCATTTAAAGCTAAACCTCCCAAAAGCGATTTTTAATAACAAAACTTGTCAACCGAACTGAGACTTTCGTTTTGGTGAATGGAATTACTAAACTGATTCCAGAATTCAAGCCAAGAACAAGGATCACCGTAATATTTTGTAATCGTTAATTTTGGCAATTTTAAAGTATTAACTTCACAAGTTTTCAACTTCGGAGATATAGTTTCCCCACTAGAATTTCTAGATTCAACTTTACACGTGTTTTTTCTTAATTTTTCCTGAATTTTACATTTAAAACTTATAATTCTTTCCTGATATTCCTGCGCGGAAATTAATTCTGTTTCCAACTCCTGTTCCGTAATTATAAGTTTTTCAATCTCAGAATCGTATTGTTTCAACAACTGCGATTTTTCAAGTAACATTTCGAGTAATTCTTTTAATTTCTCATCCACGGTTTCACCCTCTTCTAACAATGCAGAATCTATTTTACTCATCAACTTGGTAGTTAAGTTATGCGTCACCATACGCAACTTCTTTGCCTTATTTATAGCCTCTATTTTACCATTAGATTCTATCAACTATAATAATCACCTAGATTTTTATTCAACAATTCTATTCAAAACTGGAAAAATGAAAAAGGGCCTACCTCGAATTTCTTCGCGTTAAATACTGGCTTTTCAGTCATGAACTCACTACTTTTCTTCGTCCATTCTTCATCTCCACAAATCAAGTCTGGTGTCACCAAAAAAAAAAAAAAAAAAAAAAAAAAAAAAAAAAAAAAAGACGTATCCAAATGATCAGAAGGTTGTTGATGCGTGTTCCTTGATCTATTGCACCAAGATATTTTACTGTACATTTATTTACAAGTCGTATGCCACCTGGCATATTTACAAGCGTTATGCCTCCTGGCATGTACATGATAGACATATTCTGCCACCTGGCATGTGAATTGATACATCATACTAGTTTTCTGCCACCTGACAGACACGATGCAATTACCTCAATTAGCGGTAATACGCCCGACATTTTGGCGTGTCCGCTTCCCTTACGTTCTGTAACACAACTAACTTTTTGTGCGGTGCGCCCTCTGGGCACAAATCACCGAGGAGGCCAAAACAACAGTTGAAAACCTCAAAGTTTAGAAATTACACATGGCATTCATGCATCATGTTTTCTCCCAAAACCGACATTTTATGAAATTTACTATATTATCCTATACAGATTCCCCATTCTAGTCTTAGCAATCTATCTCATTTAAGTTAATATCAACACTTATTTAATTTTTTATTAATAACATAAGATCATGCATTTAAAACAAAAATAAATTTTGTCTATTAATTACTTATCACTCGTATAAATTAAATTAATTAACTGCATTTAAAAATATTAAGTATAAAGATAACTTTAAAAGTATAAGTAGTATAATAATAACAACATATGCTAAGAAAAACTTCTTTCCGTGCCACACAAGAGTAAGAAGGTCTGCAGAATATTTTAATGTACAAAAGTGGCTCTTACTTGAAAAAAGTTTAAGAAATGCTACATTAGTTAATTACGGAAAACTGCAGGATGGCTACTTACCAAAGCCTTATCTCAGTTTTGATCAAAAGGAATATTGAGTTGTAGGAAAACATGCAAGGCCTATCTGCTTAAGGAAAGCGATGGTTCAGTGGAGAACTTTTTATGGAAAACTAGCTCATATTTACACTAGGCAATATAAAAAACCAAAAATCTCCCATGCTTATTTATCTCAATATGAACCAGGATTAAACTATCAATGTTCAGCTATTTCATTGCTTGGCTGACTTTTGGATGGAAAAAATTTTAATTCATTCCATGTTAATTGTTGGGAGGGGATTGCCATTAAGCAATTAGCTATATGCCATGACATTATTACAGGCTCTAAATTCAGTACTATCATAATAAAGTACAGAAGCCTTATATCCTTTCTTATTTGTATTGGCCTACAATGCATGTCAACTTTTGATACAGTACAAAGTCCATTATCCGAATTGATCTATAAACCGGACCTCAAAGCCACAAACTTTACGCATGCGCGTAGAGAATGCGCATGCATGCGTTGAAAAAAATGTTTAATAAAGTAAAAAAATAAATACTAAGCTTTTTTTTTTTTTGTGTAAAATTTGATACCCTTTAGATAATAATTGCTTTTTATTTCATAAATTACGGTTTCATATTTTTAATTGTATAATTTCTGCATGACATCTTACCAGATTTAAATTGATGATCTATAATTCTAAAAAACCCCTAATCCGGAATTGCCGAAACCGGATTATGGACTTTGTACTGTATCAAAATCTTTAAGCAATTAGCTAAATTCCACGATATTATTACAAGCTCTGATAACTCAGTACTATCAGATAAAATACTGAAGCCTCATAACCTTTCTTATTTGTAGTGGCTTACAATGCATGTCAACATATGATACCAAAATCCTTCCTCCAGAACATATATAGAATTACTGATACACGCTTTACGGTCATTCAGTCATAAAGAAAAATCAAAATATTGTTAGTTATCAAAATAGTTATTAAGAATTTGCATAAACAAACATCTTACACTAACATTAAAACAAATATCTTCAAAGAAGATCAAAATTCTTAATAGGTTCTGTAGAAAGCCAATCAGATAAAATGCTGCCCTTTAAAAACGGTACAACATTAAACACTTTGAAAAATTACCATGATAACATTGTCCAAAATGTTTCGTGAAGGCAATGGTGAAGTACACATACAAAGAATTGGCAGATATGCACTTCACATATGGTAACGCAAAAGGGAACGGACGTGAAGCATGGAGATTTTACAAGCAGCAGTTTCCAACGCATACCTTTGGTAGTGTTGATTGACAACTGCAAGAAACCAGTTCATTTGCTTTCTTAAAACAACAATTGCAAAATGTATGAACACCAAAAACGGAATTGCAAATATTAGCAAGAATTTCAGCAGCTCCTTTCATATGTACGTGAGCGAAATAGGCATTTCTCAGGAAGTGGTGGTGTGGCATGTTTTATGAGGAATGTGCAAAGTTTATGCCAAGATGATTATCCCCACTGGGCAGACTCAGTGCAGTGGATGTTCGGAATGAGGAATAACAATCCATGATTTTCTGCATTATTTAGTGATCAGCCAACATTCAGCAGACAAACAGCCTCTCAGAGTGAATGCAACCCTATGTTCCATGGTAATTATTGCTTGTCTGGATAGGTACTATTACCCCTCTTATTTTGTTAACATAATTTAGACTCACCCCGTATAAAATTATTTCTCACCATTGTTCAAAAATTAACTGCAGTAAGATTTAGAATACTGAAGATATATAATAACATGAATAGGAAATTCTTTGGCTAATTGGTAATATATAATCTATGATACAATAAATATCTTACTTGAAACCAATTTTCAACAGACAGATAAAATTCTAATGACAATATATGAATGATAATAAATTTAGATAATTTCATTCATATTCTTTTCTTTCTGCAAATCAATGCACTCTTGACACACACACACACACACACACAGAGAGGGGGGGGGGAAACATTAAAATATATGTAGATAACATTTTCATAAACTTAATATGGTTTATGAAAAACATACAGAATTTCATTCCCATCCCAGATTCCACAGGAATTAACTTTCAATTAATCATGTAATGATTCGAGATATTTCTTTTTCTTCTGCAAGAATAATACTGTTCACTTCTTTGACAGCTTCAGAGGTGTGGAAGGACTGACAATAAAATGGTTATATGATTTGCAGTATTGGTATTGCTACTTTAAAAAAATTTAATGTGCAACTAACTAATAATTAATATGCAAGTAATATTAAATAATTTATAACATATATATAATATAACTCTTAAAGGCAGGCCAAGATTTAGATTCAGCAACAGCATTATGATTAAACTATTCACATATTTTGTTGTTAAGCATCAGACTGGATTTTGGCAATTGATATTCAGCTAGGAAAATGTGTAAGAATAAAAAGTACATACAAATTAAAATTACAGTTTGTTTATAACTGATAAGTAGTATAATGTAGCTAATTTACATAGACTGGAATCTTACATAGTGAAAAATTTTAATAATACACAAGAAAGAAAATTCTAAAAACTGAAAAGTAGTATAATGTAGCTAATTTACATAGACTGGAATCTTACATAGTGAAAAATTTTAATAATACACAAGAAAGATAATTCTAAAAATTTATTCTTATTCAGCAAGATAATTAGACACATACAAAAATAATTAATATCAGTAGTAAATTAATAATCAGTAACAACTTGCCATTATTTCTACGATTTTCTATTTTCAAATATTTAATTACGTGTGCTAAAATTCTTAAAATTCACGAAAAACCTCAAAATTAATTTTATGTACAGAAAATTAAGAAAATATTTAGAAAAAATAAAAAGACAGAAGTGATCATGATTAAACCGAATACCACTATCTGCTATCCAAACTTGTTTTACTTGACACAGTAGAGAACAGAACTGATGCTACTAACAGATTTTTAAAAATAGACCTCAAAGCATCAAAGTAATGCTAAATTTAATAAAGTTATTCTATACAATCATTCATGTATATATATATAGTATATATAAAAGCATAATATCATTTGTTAAGAAACATTCTAAAAATCAGATTAAAAAAAAAAGATCCAAAACATTTTGCAAAGTGGTGCATGATTCTGATATAGCCAAAGTGCATACTTTGTTAATATCAGATTTTCAGCTTGCGATTCTGTTATCTTACAGCCAGTTGCCAAAGACAGCAGATGTTAATGACAGAAAATTATTGGAAAAGTGAAAAAAAAAAATATATATATATATATATATATATATATATATATATATATATATATATACCATTTCATTGCTGCAATGTAAAACAGCTCTGAAAATTTCCTTCCAAACACATCGGAAAAAAAAAAACTAAACTTTGCTCTGCGTCTGGAATTAGAGTACAAAGAATTTTTACATTGCTAGAATCTTTTACACCCAGGTAAAACTATTGTTGCACAAATAACAACAACAACAACAACAACAACAAAAAAAAAAAAGTTAAATAATTATGTATGACAGTATGTAATATAAGACATTAGAAAAATCTTTTAGTCCTGATTATAATGTTACACATGCTGTTCAGACGGTATAGTGGTTAGGGGAGCCTGACTGCTATACTGAAGGTCTCGGGTTCGAATCCCGGAGAAGGCATGGGTGTAAAATTGTCTGTCCCTTCATAGGAGGTAACGGTGGCTGCTTCTTAGGTGCCTCCACATTAAAATCGCCACCACTTCTGACCTTACTAGTGGCCAATTCCATTACAAGGAAGTGCCCACAATTGAGAAGAAGAAGATAATGTTAGAAATTCTCATAAAAATAGCATAAGTACATATTACAAAATATATGTATTTTAAATTATATCAATCATATATTAATAAAAATAAAGATTTAAATTTTCAAGAAGAGCATTTATCACATTTAAATTGCATTTGTTAAGTAATTGTACTCCTAAAATATAATTCAAGATATTTCATTGAATGGCAACACTCTGGAAACCATTTTGTTAGATTTCACAGAAAATGAATAAACACCATCTGTCACACATTGGCAATTCTTAATATATTGTGCATGGTAAATGTACAGTACCATAAGATAAAACATAATGGAAAGGGTAAGTAGCATAATTATAAAAAAATTTTGGGAGTATTCTACTGAAAATGATTCTAATAGCAAAAAGAGATAAGTAAGCCACAACAGTATAGTTTCAATGTTGATTGGTTTGACAAATTTTGCATTGTCTTGAGCTGTGCTATCATTAGCAGAATTGTAATTAGCACAACAATCCCTAATCTATTTATGCACGCATGTACATATAATATAGGGGAGGAATACAAATTTTAATACAGAGCTTAATTTAAAATGCACATAAAAGTGCAGTAAGATTACACAGTTAACAACATTTTCTAGCTCCCTTATTAAAGCCATACAAAAGTATTTATGAATATAGTCCACCCCTCCACAGAGCTGATTGAAAACTCATAAATATATGTAAATGTAAAACTAGCAGTAATAATATAAAAACATGTGATAAAAAGCAAAATGTATGCCAATTTGGTTTTGTTTATTTGATTACAGCAAAGAAAGCAAATATTGAAGCATCTGCTAATACCACACAGCAGTAAATAAATACACATTATTACTGCTATTACTCTCATGTTTACACATCTTTATGAATTGTCAATGAACTCTGGAAGAGAAAAACTTAGATTATACTAAAACTCCTTTTTGCTTACTTACGCAAACTTAAAAATTTATTTACCTACATATTAAAAACAAATAAAGAAACTCAGCAAGGTATGATTTTGTATCCTAATTTCAAACCAATTGCAGTGCTCTACACTATTTTGGTAACTTAACAATATCAAAGCATTATAAAAGTCAAAAATTAAAGATTTCATGTGAATTTTAGCTGTATATTTCTACACTGAACAAATGATTATTTGGGAAAAAAATTACTAGACATTCTTCTATTATTTTCTAGATGAGGAAAAAGAGAAATTTATTAGTATCTGCATGTTAACCCTTTTAGTGGCATGACTGCTTTTATCTGGCCATGAGTTTTTTCTGTATATGTTAACTTATTGCTTAAAGTATTTTGTTTTCTTATTCACTTTAATAATCTAAATATCATCATAATGAATGGGCACTAATGAAAACAAACAGTAAAATACAGTTATACAAATTTAGCTAACAAATGCCATTTATAAATACAGTTCTTCCCCATAAGGTCAAAAAGTCATGCAACTCAGAGGCCTGAAGCAAGATTAGCAACATAAAAACAAATCTTGATAAGAATTAAGGGAATCTCCAACATCTAGGAGAACAGGCAATCAAAGAAGGGATGAGATCACCGATTCAGCATTATATGACGATAAAATGAATAAATTATGGCTAAAATGATAAGGTTTCTAATCATTCAAAAATTTTAGATAAATCAATGAAAGTTATGTAAACAGAGACAAGAGAAAAATTCAAGATTATTTGATTTTATTCATTCTGATACAATACTATACAACACTATGCTTTTCCCTCAAGCAAATGTATAAGTTGCAATTAATTTTTAAAATATAAATCTAAAACTTTAAATCAATTACACAAATTATAAATTTAAAAACTTAAGCTTTTTAGCATTCATTTCAGAATATATTTTAAAAAATATTTTTTATTTTAAAACAAAATATTTCTCTACTCAGCTAAAAAAATTAAGTCTCTTGATCAGAAAACTCCTAACCTGCATTTTGATTACCGTATTTGACGGCTTATAAGATGCACTTCTTTTCCTAAATTTGGTCTAAGAAAAGTTACCTGCGTCTTATATGTGAAGGACACAGGTTAACTTTCAATACTGAATGCTATTTTTAGCCCGGATAAAGGTCTAGACACAGATAACTTTTTCTACATCTGCCATAATTATTTTGCGCATGCGTGAAAGATCTGTCGCTCAAAAGCGCGAAGCTGATGTCGAAATTCAAACAGGTTCGACAGTCACATTACATCTATAGAATCTTTCCTTCTTTACATAGACTTTCTTTGACTCAGTCAACACACGTGTCGGTATCGGTGCTACTCTGTATAAACGTGTCAGTATCTGTGCTTAAAAGCATTTGTTTTAAAAAAATACCCTGGAAAATATGACTACAGGAAACAAGATATTAAGCTATACAATTCAGTATAAACTAAGAGTGTTAAACTATGCCAAAGTGCATGGAAACACAGCAGCAGCAAGGCATTTCGGTTTACCACCTACCGAAAAAATGATACGTACTTGGCGACTGCAAGAAGATCAACTGAACGTGCTAAAAAAAACAAAAACATAACCTTTGATGCCCAGCTCCATCTTGGCCTGAACTTGAAAATGCCGTAAAAATGTGGGTGATAGATA
Organism: Stegodyphus dumicola; assembly: GCF_044657685.1. Classification (NCBI taxonomy): domain Eukaryota; kingdom Metazoa; phylum Arthropoda; class Arachnida; order Araneae; family Eresidae; genus Stegodyphus; species Stegodyphus dumicola. Next base: position 100,577,981 of record NC_140774.1, on the reverse strand, counting down.
AGAGGAAATCTGGGATAAAGTGTTTCAACCACAATGATAATCAATGAGGCCAAAAATTTGCAGAAAAACATGGGAATCAGAACTTTTCAGGGTCTGAGGGCTGGTGCTACAGGTTCATGAAAAGGCAAGGCTTATCAATGTGCACAAAAACAACTATTGCACAGAAAATGCCAGCAGATTATGAAGAAAAAATACTAGCATTTCATTATGAAACGTGAGAACTAAAAGAAAACACATTTTAAGTTATTCTGGTACTGCGCTGTCGCGTGGAATATTGAAACTTTTTGCCTTGTGTGTGGCCTTCTAAATAAGGGTGCGTCTTATATGCCGTCAAATACGGTACTTAATACTTTTTTATAAATCATAAATACCTCTTTTCAACTCTATAAGTGATATCACTCGCATCTTTGGATAAATCTTTCATATAAATATTACATTTACACAAATAAATTTGATATTTCTTGTTTCACTTGACTGAAGAGATAATAAAAAATATTAATTTTACTGGTTTCAAACGTAAGCATTAAATTAAAAAATTATAATTTAATTTTTCTTTTTCTTCCTATAAAATTTAGATAATGAAAACATGCAAATTTTACAATTTTTCTGTTCACATAATACTATTCCCAAAAGATGATTTCCCTACTGTCAAATCAGAAATCTACTCCTGCAAAATTTCTATTGGGGGGGAGAAATTAAATGAAACAAAAAATTATTGACTCATTTTCAGGACAAATTACAATATGCATAATAGCAATATGCAATAATACATATGCATGTAATTAATAATAATTTTCAAATTTAAGTCATAATTTTCTTCCTCTGCAAAAAACTGCCAAACTGGTCTACATTGGTTATACTTGCACGTAAGTAGCCAGACTTTGTTACCTTTGACTTGAATAGTTTTCAAATTTAAAAATATTTCATACCTATTATTGAAATTTCATTATACTGAAACAAAAAAGTATCTTCATTTAATCAGGATAATTTTTTTTCTTTTCTTTTCTTTTTTTTTTTTTTTTTTTACAAATCTCCTTAATTTGTATTTCAACAGCCTAACACAGTTTTAAACTGGAAACCAAACTTGTTTCACCCATTCTAACTCTATAAAAACGACACTCTCCTCCTAACCAATTTTTGGATAAGTATTTTTATATATGTATGCATCCAAATATATAAATGTGATATTTTTTGTTCTAATTTATTGAACAAGTAATAAAAGATCTTAATATTTTCATTTTTACTGGCTTAAAATACACGTATGAAAACAACCATAAACTTTTAAAAACTAATCAAAATAAATGAAAAGTGTAAAAACGTAAAAAAACTCCTATAAGGTTAAAAACTCACAACTTCAAAGCTTATGCAAATTTGTATAAAAGCAGCAAAATATTCCATATGCTGATTTAAAACTAAATTCAGATTACAATTATCATACTGGCTCAAATATATAATAGCCTAATAAGTAAGATGATCTTATAATTAAAGTGTTTAACGGGGAAGGATAAGTGGTTTGCATTAAAATAGCCTCACATACATGAGCTGAATATGTTGAAAATTTTCTGCAAAATATTTAACTTGAAATACCACACCTTCAGGAAAACTTAAATACAGTACGAAGTCCGTAATACAGACGTCCATTATCCAGAATGATCTATAATCCGGACCTCAAAGCCACAAACTTTTTTTTTTTTATATGCCTTACGCATGCATGTTTAATGTATAACAGACAGCATAAGCTAGGCTAAAATTATCTTTGCTGATTCTAAGGCATTTCAGTAATGTTGCAGATTGCGCTGTTCCTTAATCTTCTAATTGGATCAAGCTTATTATTTTTTGCAGCCTGTTAGAGCAATTTTATAAAAATTAAGTTTGAACTTTCGATTATGTCAAAAAAAAGATTCCAATTCTGGAGCTGCTAAAGGATCTACAAAGCGAGAGCATGTTTTTCATTGTGACGACAATGCCCTAATCATCAATCAATTAACGAATGGCGAAAACTGTAGTATGGTTCTAGATCCAGAAAATACTGCTTCCGATAGTGAAGAAAGTGACAGAGAGGTTATTGAAAAAGAAAAAATTTCGATTGGTAAATTATTCGGTATTCTCGACACAGCAATTACAGGACTTGAACAGTGGTACTTTGTAACTGAACAAGAAATTATGTCTGTTTATAGAATTAAAGAGAAAGTATTAGCACAAAAAACGAAGCAACTTAAACAACTTACATTGAAAGAAATGTTTAATAAATCAAACACATAAATATTAAGCTTTTTTTTTTTTGTAAATTTTGATATACTTTAGATTATAATTGCTCTTTATTTCATAAATTATGGTTTCATATTTTTAACTGTATAATTTCTGCATGCCATCTTACCAGGTTTAAACTGATGATCTCTAATCTGGAACCGCCAAAGTCCCAAATATGGACTTTGTACTGTATATACTTTTCTTTTTCTTTAGTATAAAAATTAAATAATAAATGAATAATTAAGAAATTTTTTAAATCTGGAATGCAGATATACACAATGACTAAGGTTTTCAGAAGGATGTTTTAAGGGAAAGACTTTATCTTACATTTAAGCCAATATGATATTCATTTTCTTCTATCTTTCAGTATTATGTGTGCGTTGATAAGGTTCATTCACAAAAATTAGATGGCCAAAAATATTAAACAAAATAATAAATACATAAAGCTAAAAATTACATTTAATACAATGAAGTTATTGAAATGATTGTTGCAAAGCAAAATCACATTAAATCACACTCTACAACACAGTCTCTTTTTATAAAATCTAATTTCCAAACATGAGTTTCTAACAAATAAAGATCACAGTAAATTGAAACAAAACATGAAATTGCTCTACTGTATATAAATTTACAAAGAAAAACAGATCTCTTGTGAATTATTGCAACATGGATAACAATGAAGTGGTAAGTTAGAAAATCAACTAAATCTGAAATTACACATTTCTGTAATTACTCTACTCATAATTATGTTACATAATGAAATAAATAAATGTGATAATTTACAAATATACAATATCAACAATTATTACTGGACTGAGGTTTCTGACACTTGGTATTGGGATTTTCAGCTTTTGGTTTTCGTTTGTTGAAAATGGGATAAATTGCTTGCTTCAATTTCTAGTTAGAAAAAGATAAAAAAGTGAAATTAATTTTATGGCTGCATTTTACTGAAATCAAAAATCTCTTTATATTAAAATTGAAAAGAATCTGTACACTGTAAAACCTTAAAAAGACATACCTCTTTCTCAGCATTTATATGTTCAGTTAAGACAGGAGGATTTTCATGTGTTTTAAGCTCTTTTAAACTTTCCATTTGCTGTTGAAGCCATTTCAATTTCTCATCAACAAGTTTCTGAACCTGAAATAAATTCAAATGTTAGAGTAAAGCCAAAATTTTTTACAAAAGATCTTTCTTCATTTATTTTTATGAAATTTTATAGTATGTTTCTAATATTTATTGCTATTACAATCAGTCAGAACTATCATTTAAAAAAAATTAAACATTGTCATTCTTGAAAACTTTCTTAAATGGCTGTGCTGGGTAATTTAACATTTGTACTCATTTACTATGACACAATATTTTTTTTTTTTTTTCCACACAGAAAATTTTAGACCAATGTTCATTAACCCTTTCAAGATGGGCGTCCCATATACGCATTCCCTAAGAATGTTTCTTACAGCTGGGTGTCCCATCCACGCATCACTAGAGATTGCATTCAGAGGACAGGTGATGCGTATACGCATTTTAAGCTGGAACATTTTTCTGAAGGCCACTAGATGGCATCCTATGTCCATTACTTTTGAAATGAATACAGGTTTAGGTTCCTGACCTAGAGTTTGATATATATTGCTTGACTTTGATATTTACTCATCTGCTGTTGCGAGGGTGGGGGTGGGGAGGGAAAGCGTAAACAGAGGTGGGCTCTTTAAATCGCTGCGTGCTAATGAAAACATTCTCGTGTCTGATTTATATCCAATTCCTTTGTTTATTCTATTTTTTCCTCTACAATGTATGGTCTTAGGGCTACTGTGTGGAGTTCTTTTACGTTTTGCATTGCCTTCAGATATATAACCGTTTCATCTCTTTTTATTCAGGAAAACCTCACCTCCAGTCTATTACGGTGGAAAGGCGCTATTTATCAGAGAAAGAGTACCTTCGTATGGTTAGCGAGCCATTTACTAATGCAAATGAGAGTGATGATTCATTTTCTAAAAAGTTAGAAAGTGATACTTTTCTGTGCTTCGAGATTTACCACACTCACTTTTCATTTAAAATTTTGTTACTTCTTACTGTAAATAGTCTTTATTGCATTGTTTTATTAATTTTAAACTTTATTGATGGATTTTATCAATTAAAACTTTGGAATAATTTAAATAGCGCTTGCTAAAATTATTTTACAAGATAAGCAATTTTTAAAGTATATTTTCATGTATAATAAAGAAAAAAAAAAAAAAAAAAAAAAAGTTATTAACTACTAATTTTAAGATATATAAGAACTCAAGTAATAATCTAAAATGATACTAAAAATTATGATGCTAGAAGTGAAACTTTTTTTTCCTGATTTTTTTGTATAAAATTAGGCGTGGCGATGCAAAACCTCCCTCCTGTATGGTGACTGCCTTCGATTCCCTTCTGTCCCGCACAAGCTTTTTAAACAAAAGCACGCCACCGCGAAAAGGTTATTAAGATTGCAAAAGGCATTTCTATTAAGAATGCCTTGACATATACCTAAACTGGGGGGGGGGGAAAGCTGGAAAATACAGAGATTGCCCCTACCATTTGAAGACATTCACAATTTTGTTTCAGCATTAGAACCCCTAAAGTAAGTAAAGTATAAATGTATATATTAGCTGTAAGTAAATAGAAAATTGTACAGATTTATATGTATTATATATACACATTTCTCTTCAATGGACTTAATGTTTTATTATTATTATTTTTTGTTTTTTAATGTACATAATTCGAAAGACAGATATTACACAATTACAAATTTATACATTGTAACATAATTCTACACACTAAGGCTAAACCTTGCCCAATTTTAAACTAAACATACTGTGGGAAATATTTGGTTAACCTAAAATTCTATAAATCAAATTTATTGACCTTAAATTTTTAAATGATCATGACAAAATTATGAAGTACTATTGTTCTTGGCCTTATACAGTCAAAAGTCGTTTATTCGGACACCCATAATCCGGAATGATCTATAATCCGGACCTCAAAGCTAAAATCTTTCTGCGCATGCACCGCGTTGACGCATGCTCATAGGCGTTTTACGCGTCCGACATTTACGACTGCGCACATGCGTCTGCGCAAGTGCAGAATACGTTTTCGCGTCGGACGGCATGAGCTAAAATTATCTAATTATCTATTTCAGTTAATGTTGATGATTGCGTTGTTCCTTAATCTTCGAATTGGATCCGGCTTATTATTTTTTGCAGACTGTAAGAGCAATTTTATAAAAGTAAGCTTGAACTTTCGATTATGTCAAATAGAATTTCCGATGCTGGAGCTCCCAAAGGATCTAGAAAACGAAAGTATGATTCGATGTCCATCAAACAAAAAACGAATTGCTACAAAAAATGGATAAAGGTATATCCTTTGTTTATCTAACCGTTCCGAAATCTGTTTATCAATTTCACGCTGTTCTGCGTGGGGGGGGGACGTCGCGACGGGCAATGAACTGGAAGTTGATCTGTCACCACTATCGTTATCTTCAGAGCAGATGTTTTTATTTTATTCGGCTTATAATTCCTTATTAAATGTAGTATTTAATCTCGATGTACTCCGTCTTTGATATGATTTAAATCAAATTCCTCGTCATTATAAATATCACGAATACAAATCAAATAGTTTTCTGGTTGCAATTTTCTAATTTCGGCTATGCGTAAGGTAAGCATGCGCGCGTTTAAAGAAATGTTTAATAAAGTAAACAAATAAATATTAAGCTTTTTTTTTTTTTTTTTTTTTTTTTTGTAAATTTTGATACCCTTTAGATCATAATTGCTCATTATTTTATAAATTACGGTTTCATATTTTTAATTTTATAATTACTGCATGCTATCTTGCCAGATTTAAACTGATGATCTATAATCCGGAAAAATCGATAATCCGGAATCGCCGAAGTCCCGACGAGTCCGGATTAAAGACTTTTGACTGTATTGATAATCTAACTCACAAATAAATAAATTATGTTAAAACAAATTTGAAGGAACTCATATTAACCATTTCAGTCAACATGAAGGAAGGGGATTTCAGTTGAAAACTGAATCATGGACTTCTTGGTCTTCAATGGCTTTGACTCCAAATCTAGGAGAATTTTTTACTATTCCTACATTTATTTGTACAGAATGGAAGAGAGCATGTTTTTAAATGCACATGCACAAAGCAAAATTTCATCTTACCATTTCCATATCTCTAGGATCAATATGAGAATATGGAGAATCAGGAGATAAGTAAGAACTTAAAATGTTTTGAGCTTCAGAGATCAGATTCTGAAATTCTTCTATAGCAGGTGTTCTATGTTCACATTCATATTTTCTTCTCAAGATAGGTTCAGCCATTGACTAAAATAATACAAAATGTATTTACAATCAAATAAAAAATAAATAGAATATTATCATATCATAATTTGAAACTGATTTCAAAAGGAAAGGTTTAATTATATGTTCAGTATTAATATGCATTTAACAGTGCTTCTCTGATACAGCTATATGAAATACAAGACATTTGTTGCAGCAGAAATAATAATATATCAGCAGGATCAATAAAGTCTGAATTAACACTGCTCCAATTAAATTTTAGATGTTTTTATTATTCAGATTTACTAAAAATAAATATAAAGGATGAAAAAAATTATAAGATACTTTCCTCTAATTATTTTTAAAAATAGAATTCATAATTAAAATGCTAAAAGTTACATGTGAAGAAACATATGTTAGCATATAAACTAAAAATGGAATTTTGCTTTAAATAGTATATGAAATTTACTTTCAATTCAGATAATTTTTCTTCATAAACAGCTTCATTTTGATTTTCACCATCTTCATAGATCCAATTTTCCACATAACCAAGTTTATGCTTAAAATCAATGCACTCCTTAAAAATAAAATACAAACTTTAAACAAAATTATGCTAAAAAGTAATGTATTAACAGAATTCATCATCTTATATAAATAAGAAAAACATGGGCATTTTTAAAATTTATCAAAAAAAAAAAAAAAAAAAAAAAAAAAAAAAAAAAAAAAAAAAAACAAAGAGAATAAATGCCCCACTTGTAGCCAAACCTTAAGATAATATTTATAACATAAAAGATTGTATATAGTTTTTAATATAAAAGATGATAGGTGAAGAGATAAATTATTTTAATACAACCATGTCCATACATACTTAAGCAAAAAAAACAAATCTATATAAAGGCTTATACATTAAATATTCTAGATTTATGGAATTATTCTTTGCACATTAAAAAAATGTGACAAGAATTTGACTCCTTCAATTTATGTTTTGTTTTTACCTTTTCTTTCAAAATATTGCATTTTCTAGAAGCATAAACTTATTTGCTTATTAGTTCCATTTTTTTATGCGGACATATATATATATGCACTGCATTTGCTAGAAAATATAACTCCGTTTTACATTTTAGGATAAATTTTAATAAATAAAAATGCAGGTGAATATTTGATGAAAGCAGAATTCTGATTAGAATGAAAGACAAGCTACCTAATTAAATACAACACTTTATTCATATATGCAGAAAAAAGTACAAAAAATTAATGATAAATTAATACTTATTTTCTTTCATACACACAATTAACTAGGATAGAGCTCACGAGTGGCTTAGTGGTAAAATCGCTGAACGCTGGAAAGTTCTACCTGGTTCGAATCCAGGCGAAAAGGATGGCCGAATGGAAGTTTTCTTCATGTATAATATGGACTTGAGATAGTTTCCCTTAAACACCATACATGAAGGTTTTCCTTCACATAGGCAAACAGCCCTTGAGTTGCTATGCTTTAATCAATTAACCTAACATTAACCATAACCCGTACAGCAGACGCAAACTTAAATGGAATCATTCAACTAGACATGGCCATCATAATTAGTGGGAGATATACAAATTATATCTAAGATAATTAACATATGTGTGTAGTTTATTTAGCATTTAAACAGTATAAATATTCTATACAATAAGACAATTAAATTTCTTTCTCTCATTGTGTAATTTCATTCATTCATATACTTGATTATACAATTCTACTAAATTTTAGAACAAAAAATAGCAAAGCAGGGGTCTTAGTAAATACTGTACAGAGGAATAAAAAATGAAAAAGATGAAAAAATAAGCAAATAAATATAAGTAAACATGCTAAGTATAGCAGATTTTGGAAGCATAAAAATTAGTGAGACTTCCTCATTTAAAATTAAATGAAAAATTAAGCAGACAAGTGATACTTAGGATTTCTGTCATTCTAAATAATTTGATATACAAAATTTTATCATTCTATGCTTTGCTAATTATTGCTTATCTGAAATGTTCAATTATTTTGTTCTGAATATGGAGTCTCGAATTTAACTTCCAAAATTTGAAATACTAGGTATTTTAATTTTTATTTATTTATTTATTACAGATAGGTAGAAAAAAAGGAAAATTTTAAATGAAAACTTTTGAAAAAATTTTAAACTACTTTGCTATCTGATGCAATAGATGTATATCTGAAAATTACTAAGAATTAATGTGTAATTATTCAAATGAAAGAAGTGTTTCAGTTAAAGAAAACTATAATTATCATAAATTGTTTAAATGATTCTTTCAGATGTCCGGGAATAATATTCATTACCCTTACATTAACGAATGTCATTCCCTGCTTATGCAGAATTACAGAATAATAGGGGTTTTAGCTTTGGGTCTAAGGAAAAACACCATAATTGATATTCCTTTTTCTATGATGTCTAAATTTGCTATTAACAGCATAAATAACATTTATATCTTCCAAAATGCACAGTTTAGAGAAGAGGAAAAAATGAGAGCACATTATTTATTTTAGCTAAAAAAAGTGTCTACTGCATTGAGACATTTACAATTTATATATTGAAATATATAAATGAGGTTTTAGACTAAAGAAATTAGCAACCTAACCAACAGCACAGTGCAGCATCTGTCAACCATGCAAATTTTACTACCTTTGTGATGGAGGCATGTTCGAAAACGAACCATTCGTTACAATTACAAAATCATACAAGAGAAGGATGCAGAAAAACGTTTCTGACTGTGCAGTACTGAAGTCTAAAACAGAGTGTTTCAAGCTGACCTTAGAAGATTAAATGTTAGTACACTAATCACAAGAGAAGCTCTAATAAATTATCTATTTATACCTATTGCTCTGTTACAAGGTTTTTCTTTCATTTCCATTTGATTTCAGATAGCAAACAGTAGGAAAACACAGACTTCTGAGATACAATTAAGCAATCCAGACACTGATTATAAAATTTGAAAATAAATATTACAATTTTTAACAATCAATTCAGAGTATAAATGCATGCATTTGTAATGAATTGCCTAAATAAATATAAAACAATAATACAAATTAGTTTTCCAAACAGAAAATTATTTTAGTGAGTAATTTTGCAGAGGTAATACTAGTAAACTTAATCCTAATACTGTTCTGAAGATATTTATTGAACTACACATTCAGTTCAGATAATAAATACCCTTAGAAAAGGGTATGAGAAAACTCTTAGGAATGTTTAGCAGCAAAGAAAAGTATACACAAAAATTTGACAACCTGAAATACAAATACTCTTTGCCACTAAAATACCTGCAAACAAGCACTGAATATTGTTGAAATTTTAGGATAATTTCATAAATGTAAATTACTAAATATTCAGCAGAAAAAGGCTCTCTCTCTCACACACACACATTCACTAAAAAAAGGGGGGGCTATGGAAAAGCATTTGACATGCTGCACTGTGCTGACATGCTGTCCTACCAAAGCATATTATGTTAAATAACATCACTTAAAAAAAGTTTATTAAGTTAAATATCAGCACCTGCTCATCAGTATATGGTTTAAGTTGATTAGAGAGATGATCTCGCATTTCATACACATATTCTTCAACAGAATTCTTAGCATTAATTCTTCTTTCTTCGCATCGATCTTGATGAATCATTCTTTGCTACAAAAGCACAATTCAATTTCATAAAAATGCAGCAAATGGAAAAGTACAATAGTTAAAAAAAATTGTGCTTCATAAAATGTGCTCATATTTTAGAATTACTTTTTATATTTCATTATTCTGAATGATAGGATAAATAAGAAAATATATACTGCCCACAGAAACTTCCAAATAAAACACATTCTCTACATATAAAGTGATTTGCAGAATATGAGTAAGAGATTTTAGTTACTAAATTCTAAATGAGAATAAGTGTGTATGTGTAATAAAAGGGGTAAAAATATTTACATGAAATCAATAAAGAAATTTTACAAAAGAGATTATCATGTGTGAGGCTTGTAGTGTGGCACTAAGTTTTAGTTTTTTTTTTTTTTTTTTTTTGATTATCATGTGTTCTAAAGGATATGTCAAATGTAACCCTTAGAAATTTTTATAACATTCTTTTAATCACGAAATGCTCTAAGAATTACGACTTTTAATTATTAACTAAAATTAAACTAAAACTTAATTAACACTTAAATTTAACTAAAATTACATGAAAAATAAAGCATTTTTGTCCTTAATGAAACAAACAGACAAAAGTATTCAACTATGTAACAATCTAACTTTCAGAAAAACCTGATTACAAATTCCATTTCATTATAATGTACGAAATTCTACTATTTCTAACATATTATAATGATGAGCTAGATGACTTAATTCAGAAATTCATCAATCTCTGTTACCAAATTATTAAATGTAGTATTTTCAGGTCTAACAGAACTAAGAGTTTAAAATTACAGGATATTTTCGATAAAACAATATGAAATAATGATTATGTATGCAAACATTTTATGGAAGTTTACACAAATTATACAATTTTACAATATAATTAAAAATCTCTATGAACAAGCACAAATGAATGGAAAATTAATGGTAACTGCTCTTCCATGAATACTGATAATTTATTAAACAATATTTAATATTTTTACTTACCTCCGATTCAATAAATGTTTTTAACTCGCTATCTGACAATTGAGGCACTTTTGGCATTATTTGAAGCTCTACACCTTGTAAAATTTTTTTGTGTTTTTTCAACGAAAAGAAATCTCTTCTTTTTTCCTGAAGTATAAAATAAAAAGGGTGAAACTATAAAAAAAGTACTTTTATAATTCATATATAATTTATTAATGCAAATTATTGCTTGCAGTACATAATTGCATTCATGATATACTGTTTAAAAAAAAAAACATCAAATGATACAAAACCTAGCTCCTTGACAAAAAGAAATATTCTGAAGGAAGCAGGGTATATTAATTTTAAAAATTACACGAGTTCAGCAACTAAATTTACGCGGCAAGCAATAAGTACAGCACAATTTTGTAAGATAAAAAATGTGTTCTAAAGGATATGTCAAATGTAACCCTTAGAAATTTTTATAACATTCTTTTAATCAGGAAATGCTCTAAGAATGTATGGCATTGATAAGTGCTCAATTGTTCTAGGATGCTGACAAAAATCTAAAGTTCACCCTCACCACAAATGAATTCACATGATAACAAACTGTGTCCCACAGACTTTTTATTGGTGAGACCTGGAGATGGTGCTGACCAAACATTTTGCAAATGATGCTTGATGAGGTCAGTTGTGTGTGACACAAGAAAGTCAAGTCCTGCAAGAAAATCTATGGTATGGCTAGAAGATAAAATCAATATTGTTTGTTGCTGTACCTTAGCTACACATCGGTATGCAACCATTGTATCTTTTGGCACACTAGAGGTATTCAGTTACTGAAACTGATGGCACTCTCAAATTGTCACTCCACAATAACACGCTGTAAGACATTAATTAGAAAATGAAAGATCAGTCTAAATTTCCAAATTGATCCCACGTTTTCAATTGGTGATCATCTTTAATAAAAGAGATTAAGATGTTAAATTCATCATCTCAAGAAGCTTAGGTACAATATCACTGCAAGCAGACCTGACAATGGTTTAATGTTGAGACAGTTTTGCAAAGGTTAGTTCAACTCCAAAGCAGTCCTAGTGAGTTGGGAAGAAATTGTCTATGTATAGATCAATGTTCTTGCATTTTTCTATATACACTGTAGAGTGTCACTAGCTATAGACTGTGAGGACAATAGTGCACTAGCTGAATCACAGTCTTCAGTGTTTTATCTTGGTATTCCAAACAGATGCCAATACGTATTTCCATCTACTAATCATTATCCACATTCAACTTATCATAGTTATATCCTGTTACGTTTTGCCATGATATGATGCTGACATATAAAATAATAATATCATCTGTTTATATTATATTTTCATGCAGCCTTATGCACTCCTCGGAACTTCCACTTTGTAAAACATCAGAACTTTCAGATTTAATCAAGCTATAATTGCAACCATCATGTTAATCTTTCTTTTGTAACACATTCTTAGATCATGACATTAATTGGAAATTACAAAAATTGCCCAACTACAGCTCAACATTTTAACAAATCGCTAAATTAAAATTTTTGTTCTTCTTATATCTTAAATTTGGAAAAAAATTAAAGAAACCTTGAAATTTAGATTTTTCAGCTACAGTACAAAGTCTGTAATCCAGACTTCCATTATCTGGAATAATCTATAATCTGAACCTCAAAGTCACAAACTTTTTTTTTTTTTGTATGCTTTACGCATGTGTGTTTAATGTATATCGGGCGGTATAAGCTAGGCTAAAATTATCTTTACTGATTCTAAGGCATTTCAGTTAATGTTGCAGATTGTGCTGTACCTTAATCTTCTAATTGGATCCGGCTTATTATTTTTTGCAGATTGTTAGAGCAATTTTATAAAAATTAAGCTTGAAATTTTGATTATGTCAAAAAGAGTTTCCGATTCTACAGCTGCCAAAGGATTTACAAAGCGAAAACATGTTTCAATGTCCATCAAACAAAAAGTGGAATTGCTGCAAAAAACAGATAAAGGCATATTAGTCTCAAAATTATGCGAGGAGTATAACATTGGAAAATCAACTGTATACGACATGAGCAAAAAGAAAAAGGAACTTTTCGATTTTTTTTGTGAATTCCGACACCCTACTTGCAATGAATAGCACAAAAAGGGTTCGTTATGCTAAAAGTGGCGATCATGACAAAGTGATGATTGAATGGGTCAGACAGCGTCCCAGCGAGGGCATGCCATTGACAGGTCCAATCCTAATGGCTCAAGCCAAAATATTTCATGAAGAAATGAACTTAAACACTGAGTGCACATATTCGACACATTGGTTAACCAAATTAAAAAATCGCCATAGTATAAGACAATTAAAAATTTCAGGTGAGAAAGCTTCAGCTGATACTGAAACTGCTGAACAATTTGCAGATGAATTCATTGAACTCATTACTAGTGAACAATTATCTCCAGAACAAATTTACAACGCAGACGAAACTGGTCTTTTCTGGCAATATGTACCACAAAATACCTTGGCAACCTCTACAGAAAAGGCTTCAACCGGTGTCAAAGATTCCAAAGAGAGACTAACAATTTTAGCATGCGCAATACTGCAAGAACGCACAAGTGCAAACTTTTTGTAATCGGAAAACATGCATGACCTTGAGCATTTAAAGGAGTAACGATTTTTCCCGTTTTATATCGTGCAAATAAAAGAGCATGGATGAATGATTGGTTTGAAAATCATTTTATACCCGAGGCTCGGCGATGCAGCTAATGGCCGTTATTCGGATACTTTGCGCATTATACGTAATTGTTCAGGTACAGATGCAAGAAGATTCTATTGACTTGACCTAAGCTACGATACCTATGACTTCACTAACCCATGATTAAATCCTTTTCTAACACACAATAAAGATATTTCTTCCGTTAAGTGTGTTAGAATGTTCTGACAGATGTTTGGCACATACTTCACTTAAAGTTTTAGTGAAACGTAATGTATCCGTATTATTCTTCCATCTAAATTGTATGTCTATAATTCAGCCTATGGATATCAGAATAGTGCATGCGCTGAAATGCAAATATAACGTAGCATTTTTTAAATCTGTGTTAAATTTCTTGAACAATGGCAAGACTATTCAAGACTTTTTGAAATTTTTTAGCATAAAATATGCTGTGTGGAGCATTGTATGATTGTGGGAGTATGTGTCTCCAGATACATTAAAAATGCTTGGCATAATTTATGGCCAGCTACCATATTTCATGGTGAGGACGATAAAGATGATAGCCGCGAATTTGAAGGTTTTTGGATTTTCTAAAGAAATGCGGAGAAGCGGTAACAAATGAAGATGATATAACAGAAGTTTTTCATTGCGACAACAATGCCCAAATCATCAATCAATCAATGGTTAGTATTAATTAGTATGGTTCTAGATCCAGAAAATACCACTTCCAATAGTGAAAAAACTGACAGAGACGTTATTGAAAACGAAAAAATTTGAATTGACAAGTTAGTTGGTATTCTCGACACAACAATTACAGGACCTGAACAGTGGAACTTTGTAACTGAACAAGAAATTATGTCTTCTTAAAAAATTAAAGAGAAAGTATTAGCACAAAAAACGAAGCAACTTAAACAACTTACATTGAAAGAAATGTTTAATAAAGTAAACACATAAATATTAAGCTTTTTTTATTTAAATTTTGACACCCTTTAGATCATAACTCTTTATTTCATATTTTTAACTGTATAATTTCTGCATGCCATTTTACCAGATTTTAATTGATGATATGTAATCCGGAAAAAATTCTAATCCGGAATTGCCGAAGTCCTGACGAGTCCGGATTATGGACTTTGTACTGTACTAATAATTATTACTAATAAATAAATGAATGTAAACATATAGATAAAGAAAAAGTTTGCTGTAGGAAATCATACATAACAAGTGAACAGGTCAACATTAAGATGAATAAGTTTACATTGAAGGACAAGATGCATAAACACGAGTGAAATTTCGAAAGAGTGTGTGATTATGGCAAAGCCTCGAGGGCTATCTGCCTATGGGAAGGAATGCTTTCGTAGAGGACTTTCTAAAGGAAACTGGCTCGTATACACGCTACACATGGGGAAAATCATGAAAACGCCCATGCAGCCAGCCTGTTCGCAAAAATTCAAACCTCGGACCGAACTTTCAGTGTTCAGCGACTTTACCGCTCGGCCCCTGCTGGACTTAAATTTCAAATGAAAATACAGACTATGATCTTAGATTACTGAGTTTAGGATGGTACTACCTTTGAAACTGCAAATTTTTTGCATTGTTCTCAATGCTTACATAGTCAGAATGTACAAAGAATAAATTGTGGTGCAGCTAGTAGCTCTCAACATCATCATGGGGCAAAATAACTTCATCAACTGGAAAACATCAACAAGTGAAATTGTTATCCAGAAGTCAAGCTAGTGACCTTTTTAAATAAATAATGGAATAAGAAGCAGTACGGCTTGCCTTTGTCAACAAACTAAACCAATAAATAAATCAATATTTATTCCAATGATCATTTTGGGATTATTTGGATCTTCATGTTAACCATGTTGACTAACTACACTGAAAGGGAATCTTAGTATTCTTTTGCACGCTGGATGAGTAACTATTCCTCTGGCTGCTCTTCTTACTTCACAAAGTCCATGCTATTCTTTCATTTGGGCCAGTAAAGGTTATTCTCATTATCAAGTTGGCATCTCATTATTTTGATATGATATAAACACATATCAAACAAGTGGGAAAAGCTAAAAAAGTGTAATAAGCATAGAAAAGCATATCATAGCTGCCACGTTTGAAATATGAACAAAAGAGTTTTTTAGAGAATTTAATGCTGCACAAAAATATTATTAAAAACTCCAAGTTTACATAACTTTATAATGCATGGTTCAAATTATTGAACTATTTATAACATGATTTTGATGTAAAATACATTAGCATTTAATTAGGTATTCTAAATTTTACATTCTTTGGCTAATTTCATTTTGTAATTTTCTTTCACTTTTGTACTGAGAAAATCTTTTATTTATCAAAGTATTGGGTCATCCAGAATGTTCTGCATTTATTCAAATTAAAGCATATTTTCTTCTTTTATTTTGTTACTGCTGATAAGAAAGGCATCAACTTGATCTAAGCAGATGTTTAAATGTAGTCTTTTCTGTTCACGTTGCGTAAGTCTAGGATGCATTGTGGGAATTTTTTTTTCAATGCAGTGCTAAGAATGGAGAAATCAAAAGTCCATTTTTGTCATATTATGCTGTTGTTTTCAAAAATGGAAAAATGCTAGTCTAATTGCTGGCTTGAGAAGTTTTCAGTCTATATATTTCAGCCTCGATAATGCTTGTGATTAACAACCACCCTCTGTAAACAAGACCTATTAAAAAAAGTTATATAGCCCAGGAACTGATTACAGGGTTGCCATGCTACCTGGAAAACTGGACAAAGTCAGGGAATTCGGAAATTGACCAAAAAATTCAGGGAAAAGTCAGGGAATTTAAGTGTTTTAGTCAAAATCTGGAAAAGTCAGGGAATTTCATACAACGATCCCGCCAAAAAAAAAAATGCAAGTTTTGCGCCGACGCCGGAAGAGATCACTTTTTTGGCGAATTGTGTATCACGTGAGTGTCATTCGGGCAGCTGGCATAGAGCCAATTTGATTGTCTTTTAGAAAGGCAAAGCAAGTTTCCCGCAACTTTTGGTTTGCAGTGCATGAACTAAAGAAAGTACCTGTTCTCGTATACAACAAAATGGGTTTAATTTTAGTATACCGTACCATGAAGGCTGTTAGAATCAAAAAACATGTATTGTAAAGAAGGAAAACTTCTCTGCAACAGACGTGGCTCCGTTCCATCATAGAGGGAAACAGCTGCGCATGCATGATATATCTGTCGCCAAAGCTCGAAACTGGTGTCGAAGTTAGAAGGTCACGTTATCAAGAGTTCATAAAATGAATATCATTTAAAATTTCTTTAAACTCTAAAGGAAAAGAAAATATTTTTTGGCGCAAGTAAATTAATTCATACGTTAGTTATTTTGAGGGGAGAAAAAAAAAAACCGTTTTTAAAATTATTGCGAAAAATCCAAGAAAAAACATTCTTTGATAAAACGTTTCTTCTTGGATTTTTCACAATAATTTAAAAACGGATTTTCGAAGTTTTCTTTTTTGTCAAAGAACGTTTCTTCTTAACACGTGTTTCTCAATTTCCTGTACACATCGCGGAGAGGTAAATTCTGGCCGCCAGGTTCCGTCGGCAAATCCCTTGGCAAATTTTCCCTCCGCTTTCTAGAGGCGTAATAGCATTTACGTGTATGGAACCTTTTCTTCTTTAGATAGACATTCTTTGGTTAGAATAATCTCCATTCTCCATGTATGGTACAGCGGGATTTGGCAACATAATGATGGCAGTAAACTGGTCATTTTGTTCTTGGCGACAATTTTCAAAATCTTGCGAAGGCCGTACCGTATACTAGGATTTTACCGCAAAATCTTTTTTTTTCTTTTTAATAAATACCTTGTCATTTTGCAGCAAAATAAAAAATAGTAATCAGTCATCTAGGCTAACTATATTGTTGATTATTCTAATTCAATTTTTAAGTAATTATCTTTATTTTTATGTTAATCATATCACTTAATGTTGCTTCTTCCCTCTAAATTTATTTATCATTAGTAAATAATACTTACAAATTTCAGGAAAGTTTCTCTGGCATAATCCTGAAATTAATTCTAGCAGTATGATGACATCTCGAAATTTAATGCACATATTTTTTCCTTATGTATGCTGCAAAATAAATATAAAATACCTCAATTTAGTAAAAAAATATCATTAAATAGATTTCTTTTTTTCGTTTAGCTGTAGAATGTCTTCAAAAAAAGCCTTATTTTATTCCAGATTGGGCAGATTCTAATCTCAATCTTCAGTGGAGAAAACAACTCCTATTATAATTATATTTGTGTTTTCAAGGTTAAGGTGCCTTTTAAGAAGACACCTCACACAAACTAAATTTACCTAAAATCTAACCTAACTTTTAGCATTGCGTTGTGATTTATAAGAACCGGATTAGCCTCATGTTGAAGTGGTGATGATCATGAGTAATAATTAAATAAAACGTACAATTGTTATCCAATGTATATATCTTAAATTTTATTAAGTTTCTTAAGTGGAAAAGTAAACAAAATTATCAAACAAAGTGTACCAAGAATAATTAAGAATGAATGTCCTCTGGGATTTATTGAATAACTAAGTGAATTTGCTACACAGTACAAGTAATACCATAATTAATTTACCTCTTAGCACAGCCAACGTACATTACGCGGATAGACTAAAATTTTCTCGAAACATATCTGGAAAAGTCAGGGAATTTCATTCTCCTGTTTGAGTGGCAACCCTGTGATTAGGTGATGAAGTCATGATGCAGGTTTGCCTGCAACGCCCTACTCTGTGTGTAACATTTGAAAAATATTGAGCATAACTTTTGATGAGCATAGCATAATTCATATATGGCAGAACTTCATACTAGGTAATTGTGAATAGCAATTATAGAGTAGTTCCATGAAGAGTAGAAGAATAGCAATCATAGTTTGTGAAAAAGTTGATCTATCTGCATGAAGATGCTGTGAAAAGAGAAACTTCATTCTGCAGTACCTTCTGAGAGCAAGTCCGATCATCTAATGAAGAGGTGGTGGAGCTAAGTTAACCATTCCTCTGGCTGCTCTTCTTACTTCACAAAGTCCATGCCATTCTTTCATTTGGGTCAGTATGCACTTAGCACTTAGGGCATGGCCAGCTGACTCATAGAAACTAGATGATTAGAGAAGAGAATAAGCAGTCCTGAAAGGCTATTGGCAGGCACAGAAGGGTGGGAGGCAGGCCTGCACCAAGCCTTACAAATGTCTGTCTTACCCCTGCCGTCTTACAAATGTCTAGCGAGTGCCTTTATGTAGTGACGATATTAAAGCGACATTGCTTATGGTTAACATTTAAAATGAAGCATTATTAACATAATAATATGAAAAATCAAAACAATTACAATTTATCTTTTGTCTAAATATGCAAACATTTTGTGCTTTATTAAAACCCACACTCAAAAATATTTATTGAAGAATTATGCATATATTTATGTTACAAAAAGTTTCCCAACAGTTATAACGGTTAGCGTTGCTGACTGCCATGCCGAAGGGCCCGGGTTCAAATCCTGGAGAAGACATAGATGTTTGTAAATGCAGAGTGGTCGTGCGGCATGGGGGCACTCTAAATATAGTCCTCTCGAAAGGTTGATGGTTGGGAAAGAGGGATATGACACGCTCGGACCCGTCCTCCCAGGGTGCTCTCCATCAAAATTAGGGGTGAAACTGAGCTAAATCGCACTGTCACCTGTAAGGCGCTCAATGCTGTTGCCAACGACAGATGTATCTTGCGCTTCTAGCCACAAGGAATTTTGTGGGCTTGGTCTGACTACAGATCAGACAAGTGAGCATTAGTCAACATCAACAACACGTTATAAAAAGTAACACTGCAAGTGAATCGAAATAATATACTAAACGCATTGGATAACAAATACTGCTGAATACTGTTTATTATCTTAAAATAAAAAACAATATACATATCTAATGAGTTTGCACTGAATAAATAGTTGTTCGCAGCATATTTAAGACGAGGTTCAACCTGTGATTACAACAGGGCACAAAAAATGTTGTAGGACTGATATCTAGTGATATAGGCAAAATTCTTTTCTGCACACCGCTATGTTGTTGACAACGATATAGTGTTAGAGTTTCAACCGGTGATGCTACATTTCCTCTAAAAGTTTGCAAAATAAGATCTATACTATTTATATTGCTTTGATTTTTATCGGTTAATGCTTTTTGAAGTTTTTGACGTAAGTTGAGCTGAAATATTATGTGAACAATTATACATGAAGCCGATGCGTAGGTAAAGGTACAGGGGGTGTCGTAAAAACGTTTGAAAAATTGCTTAGTCCTTATTTTGTATCTACTGTTGCAATCATAGTAATTTGTGCAACATTTATCTTTTTGGTGATTGCTTGTTGTTATTGCTATTCTACATAAAGTAAGTGCAGTTACATATTATGTTAAACTTGGGTTAGCTTTTTAATTCAGAAAAGCGACGATTTGAGCATAATTAATCGATTTTTTTTAGATGAATCATCACTTTATTAAACTAAAAATTATTATCTTTCGAGAAGAAAGGATTGATATATTTACGGAGTACCAATAAAATTAAAATAGATCTATTTGAGATTTGAAGTGAAATAAAAATATACAAGATCTTCTGAAATCAAAACTTCACCATTTTCCCATTTTTAGCTATGTGGAAAACCGAAGGAAAATGTTTCGTTATTTCATTACGTCTTCCAATACAAACGCACTATTTGATTTATTTACTTTAATAAACAAAAGAGTACCACCACCTCATTGAATTATTTGGTATTGATCTAATAGTTCACATATTTTCTAAGCAATGAACTAGAAATGCAGGAAAAGTGAAAAAGTGAGTATAAATTAATGGTTTATACTCACTTTTTTAAGAATAAGGTAAAATATTTCAAAAAGTTAGTTTCCAAAAGTTTTTAAGAAGATGTGTTTATACACAATAGTTCTTATAATTCTTCTTATTTTCTACTTTTATTTTTACTTCCACTTTTCTGCTTTCATTTTTCCCCGGATGTTGGAAGAAAAATAGAAAAAACTGTCTAAGTATCACAATGTAATGAAGACAAAGAAAGTGAGACGAAGACTTAAGAAACCAGAACTTTAAAATTACTCAGTTTTTCCAAAACCCCAATGAATGTTGGCTTTAGGTGCCCTGTGGGGAAAACCTAGGAAGGATACCAATATGCAATTTTGAGGCTCCAGGCACCCAATGGAACCTCAAGTTTACAGGCTCACTGAATTCGCCAACTCCAACGATGGGGGTGTTTTGCCCCGGACAACCATGAATATCTGACTATATAGCTTCACCACAACCAACAGAACGGACAAGACAGTACCATATGGTCCTTGTCCAGCCTGAAACAGCCATCGTCAGCAAAGACTCCATTCCTGTGGCGACTGATTTTAAACGCCCATGACTGAGATTACAGATCAGTATAGATCAGAGGTACAGATCCTAATCAGTATCTTCTGAAGTTTTATCCGAGTCGACCTCGGACGGGCGTTAAAATTAGACAAGAATTTTACTATTCAGACAGGCAGCGAGACGAACTGCTTGTTTTAATGATTGCCCGGTGCCTTTTTGAGTCGGCACAGTTGTGTACCGCACGACCTTTCACCTGTTACACTCTTTGTTATTCAATATCAATTAACCGATTACAGATTTAAGTTAAATACACTAAAATGTTGACGATGATAGATTTGACAAAAATTTCTTTCCATATGCTAAAAATAGCTTTTGTTAATGATACTCATAGGCCAAAAAAATTAGTGCTGTTTGAATTAGGAATAACCGATTTGTTATTCACATAAAGCCAGAACACCGGCCACACTGGGCAGCAGAATTAAGGGAAGAAGAGTTAACGGAATTTTTTCATTGTGATGACAATGCCCCAATCATCAATCAACAGACGGCAAATCTGTAGTATGGCTCTAAATCCAGAAAATACCGCTACTGATAGTGAAGAAAGTGACAAACAGGTTATTGAAAAAGAAAAAATTTCGATCGACAAGTTAGTCGGAATTCTCGACAAAGTAATTACAGCACTTGAATAGTGCAACTTAGTAACTGAACAAGAAATTATATGTCTATAGAATTAAACAGAAAGTATTAGCATGAAAAACAACTTTCATTGAAAGAAATGCTTAAAAGTAAACACAAATCTATTAAGTGTTTTTTTTTTTTTTTTAAATTTTGTTTGCAAATTTTGATACCCTTTAGATCATAAATGCTTCATTATTTCATAAATCACAATTTCATATTTCTAATTTTATAATTTCTACATGCCATCCTAGTAGATTTAAAATGATCTAATATCTGGAAAAATCCCAAATCCGGGATCGCGAAAATCCTAACGAGTCTGGATTTCGGATTTTGTACTGTATTATTTCTTACCTTATTAATATCCTTAAAGAATTTTTTTGGCAATTTTAGCCATGAAAGTTTTGACATGCATGATTTTAAACTCCTCGTGTATTGCAGAATTTCCGATGAACTACGATATCTCGTGTGCCTGAGTGTTGTGTTTTGAGCAATTTGTAATTTATTCATATGAATCTTACTGGCAAAGGTCCAAACAGGAGAGGCATATGCTATTATAGAACACAATATGGCCTTATAAAGGAGTAGCTTATTATCCTATAGATAAAACTGAGTTCTGAGATATTAATGGGTTGAATTTGTTCTTAGCAGATCAGAACTTATTAATTACTTGTGTAATGTGGGGCTTCCATGTTAACCTTTTATTTAATGTTTCTCCTAGGTATTTGACTTGCTTAGCCCACAGGATAATAGTGCCATACATTTTGATTTTTTGGTCGACATTCAATCTTCTTGTGAAAATGACGGCTTCAGACTTGTCAACATTGATTAAAATTTTCCATTTTTGGAGCCAGGCCTCCAGTGCATGTATGCGTATCTGTAGTGCTTGAGTAACAAGTCTAGAGATACATTTCTTGCAAGGATCGCTGAATCATCAGCATAAATGGCTAGTATAGTGTAAGGTGTTTGTGGTATGTTGTTTGTATACAGTATATCGGACCAACTAACGAACTCTGAGGGGCGTCAGCATAAATGCGTCTCTGTGTAGAATAAGTGTTTGTGTAGCGAAAGACAAAATAAGATTCATAAAGATAAGATTTTGTGATGTTTATTACGTATCCTGAGAATCCCAGGAAGATAAGTTTGTAGTGTAGCCTCTCTTGCCGCACCCTGTCGAATACCTTCAATATATTAAGAAAAAGCACAAGGGTGCTTTTTAGGTGAAAAAGCACTCACCTTTTGAAGTCCTTCTGCTATGTACTCTGTAGCACGATAAAGTGATAAAGTTCGTGAAAAATAGCTTCCTTCTAAAGCCATGTTGTTGTGGTATCAGGATATCATTGGTATTAACATGTTCTGGTATTCTGTTGTATATCACTGCTTCAGGTATTTTATTGTGCGTAGAGAGTAGGCTCACAGGTCTGTAGGATGCGGGATTTGAAGGATTGACTAGCTTTTGTATTGGTACTATCACTGCAGTTTTCCATTTTTTAGGAAAGCAGTTGAGAATGAGAATATGGTTTATGATGCATCATGTGATCCATTTCAAGAATAATTTTGTTTACTCACTCCATCAACTCAAGGCTTTTCTTGATTTTTCTTACCTCGATATAGCGAATACCTTCAGAGGCTTAGCTAGATCGCCCAGGAACCATCAAACCCATTAAGTATTTCAAGAAGTACACTATATGATAAAACTGGATATATAAGCCACTACATGTATGGATACTACATGTTTTAACTCCAGAATATGCCTTGCTTAAGTTTCAGCATGTGATTCTTTGTTATAAAAAATAAAAGAGCTTTTGTTAAACAGCTTGTTTAATGGAGATGAGAAATTCATACTACACAACAATGTTGAAAGAAAAAAAAAATCATACACTAACCAACAGAGTAACAACGAGAGGGGCTGCATCTCCCCAAAATGCTTTGTGTATGGTGGCATGATAAATAAACTGTATACTACGAATTGCTGCCATAACATCAAGCAATTAATTTGGAAAAATACTCTTCGCAAAATGGCTGTTTTTAAAGCAGAAAATGAAGCAAAATATCCAAAACTGATCAATTTTCACAATGTTGCCTTCTATAAACACAATTCTTAGCACAGATTTTGATGAATGTTAGATAAAAACTTACTGAGTATAGCTAAAGATGTTTTTCTGTCACCCTCCCCCCTGTATTCACTATACCCAACCCCATAGGATTTTTACATGGAGGTAAGAATAAAGGGAGATGTGATCCCCACACTCTTGGTCTCCAAATGAGTGTGTTTTGTTTACGTCCAGAGCATGTTGACAGCGGTTTGGTGGCACTTCAACCTACAACAATTCTACACAAATCAAAAAAATCAAAAAGCAGGGACACTTCCATATAAAAGAAACATTTATTGTTGGATGGGTAATAGCAATTTATATTTTAGTGGCATTTATGCCAAAGTCACATCTTAGTTATTTTTCGATAACTTGCAACTGCAATTTTGATCGTGAATTTGTTTTATAAAATTCTAAGCTACTGGAAGGGGAGGAGGAAAATTTTAGCAACTTTTTTATGTTATGTGTAAAGAATAATAAATATCTTAACCCCTTCAAGCCGGGTAGCGAAAACGCACGCTTGTCGCTGAGGCCGGCAGTGTCTTATGCGAGCGTCTCTCCAGGGCTGGGGGCTTTTTTGCTACTAAGCCTAAATCCATGAAATTTCCGAAGTATCAATGCATTGTTTAATAATGCTCTATAGAATATTTAAACGGCTTATGCTTTATAAATATTTATATATATATACTTTAATTACCTTATTTCTTGTTTAAATGCATATTTTACACATTTTATTTTAATTACTCACCATTTTATGAATTTTAACATTATACATCTGAAAACTAAATATATTACTTAAAATTCTCTTTTCGTATGAAAAATTTGAAAACAGGGATCTACACACAGTCCTACGTTACATTCCTTGCACTCATAATAACTCATTTGCCATTTGCCGTTTTGGAGGATTTTTCCGGGAATGTGAACAAACGAAGCATCGTCGTCTCATTTTCTTATCAGTCTCTTCTGAACAGTTTTGGAAAATGTCTTTCAGTTAATCTTTCAGAATCAATATCAGAATATCAGAATCAATATCTGAAATATTTTGCATCATTTCTGCTATTTCATGCTCTGTTAAACATTTTCGACACTTCGACATTGCAATGGTAAAAACAAAGAATTCACGTCTAACAAGATCTAATTATTTTCTAAAAACTGAACTGCAAACCGAAATACCCAACGCTTTAGAGCAAATAAAACTTCTCTACTTACAGTAAACAACTACCACGTGCGATTTAAAGAGACGTCATAAATCACACCATTCGGAAACATTTATTTCCCCGTTTGTTTATATAATCAAAAACACGTGTATGTGAGTCATGCTTCTCTCATTTCGAGTAGAAGGTCTAATTTACATGTATCTGAAACCATATGGACATACAGTGCCATCTTGTGGCAGAAATTATAGTTTGAAAAACGTCCCAAAGTTCTGGCACAAATACGTGACAGTCGGTAGAGAATGGAACAATCCTCTGGCACGCCTGCGTGTCGGCCAATAGGTAAGTGCGTTCGTTGCTGGCACGTATACGTGACAGTCGGCGCGAAGGGGTTAAGATACCTTTAAAATATTGCAAAAACATAACACACTTTAAAACTCAATTTCCTTATAACTAACTGGTAAAAGCATAAAAATTTGTACACTTCTTTCAATGCCCTTGATAGAGTATTTCTTACTTTTCTTTTATGTTCAAAATATCAAAATGTTTTAAACAAAAAAAAAAAAAAAAAAAAAAAAAATATTTTCCATACAATACTGTAATATGCACTTTTTAAAATTTTTTAGAGGAAAGGCATAATAAATAGTTGATCACTTTAAACTCATTTTATTTTTATATAATTGAAAAATAATCATTTTGTGTTTTATTCACCTTAAATGAAAAATGAAATTACTCCTAAATCCTGCAAATCTTGTTGAAATTAATAAATGTATATAGACAGGTATGCTAACAGGTCAACTTTTCCATCATTTGTAAGCATATATTTGTGTAACATTGTACACAGAAACATTTCCCAATTTGGCAAAAGTGCCATGTGCAGTCAAGGTGATGTGACCATGTGAACATGCCATATCATCATGACAGCTTATTAGGAATTTGAAAATATGATGATGTAAATGCTATTAACTGGTACATGAATACATTTTGGATTACCATGCAATATGCAAATTTCAATATTAGTAAATTTAGATCAATTATTTGTTTTTAACTGTTTAAAAAAATGAAGCAATGTTGGTATGCAGAGTAAAGGAATCAAGATTGTGATCTGATGGCAATGATGTTAAGGTTTAAAAAGCAAAATGGATAACTATTATTTACTGAATTATTGGAGAACTACTAAACTGGGTAAAACTGAATGCTCTGCCAAAATATATTTGCTAGAAAATTTAATTTTTTAATGAATGTATTTAAAAACATGTTTTAAGTCAAAAGTTTGAAACTTGATGACTAAATGTAAATATAAAATTATCTGCATGTTAAAATATTTGTAATAAGGCATGCAGGTCAAGTTAAGTTTTTTAAATAGGGTAAAGTATGCAAGATCTATCTGCCTAAGAATCCGTGGAGGAATTTTGAAGGAAAACTGACTTTTAAGTGAATATTAAAAATAATGAATGTAATTTTTATTCAGTTTTTACACATTTTTAATGTAAAAAAATGTATATATACTAAATTATTGTAAATTACTCAAAAAATAGAATGAATGCACAGAAATTACAGACTTACACATACCAAAACTGAAAAATATACATGTATGGGTATTTATGCATAACCTTGTAAAAAGCATGTATTTGCTTTTGAGAGAATACATATATATATTCATTAAATTAGTTATAAATATATTTGGAAATGAAGGCTATAATCATTCATAAGCTCCAGTGAAAGTTACTGTGAAGAAATCTAGTTATTAAATGTACCTAAATTTATAATGATTACAAATATTATCTAAATATGTTGACCTTAACATTCAACTATAAACATAAAAATTAAAATTTTGTTGACAAATATATTTCTAAAACTATTTAAGCAAGAATTGTTCGTACTGAAAAATCAATCTATTAAAAGGTGTTGTAAAGCACTGTCTATGAAATGTGCTCTTTCTTATTATTTTAATATTAACCCAGTGGAAGTTGCACCAAGAAAAGTTACTAGAGTGGGTGCGTGGGGTATCACATACCCCAGTATTTAAAATATGATAAAAATAGTTTTATTTTGTTTTAAAGCTGTTTTTCTTGTTCTCGTGTATTATAAATACGTGAATAATAATTGGGTTTCAAAAATTTAATTTCCAAAATAATCTTAGAGTTAAAATTAAGATAAATGAAAATAATAAAAAAATAAACATCATGCCTCTAAGTTTCATTGTATCTCTAATACATAATACTTATTTTATTTCTTTACACTTTGAACGAAATACACTCATGTGTTCTTGGCACAGAATGTTTTCACATTTTAAACATTACATTCACGTTCTGTCCTTGGCGCGAGGGCAATTTATCACATCTTTCATAATTAGTTGTTTCAAATTTCATGTATTCGTTTTAATTCTTCGTCGAAACTTTTGATTTTGTTTTGCATGCAGTACGTCAGTTTCTTGGTAAAGTATTAATCTCTGATCTTTGTTCAATACGTTTTTTCATTAATTGTAATACTAAGTCCTTCAAAAACAGACTTCTGTTTCTGGTTGGTGGATTAGCAATTGAATGTAATATAATTCAAGCATTTATTACAGCAATATTCAGTGCACGATTACCACTGGCCACCTCCTTGTTATGCTGTCAATTGAATAATTGGCTGACATTTCATTCCCTATATCCACTGCTCCATTAGTCATATTATAAAAACATATAATTCCTGATATTTTATTTTCTCCAATAGTATCATCTTTAGTAAGATTGTTATATAATGTTAAAAGCATAAGAACAGCTTTTCCTTTTTTTAGGAACATTAGGAATAAATGTTTTATCTTTTGCGAAATCAAAAACAGTGTAGAAAATATTCCTAGTTTCATCTTCAGTTTCCAAAATGCAATCTTCATCGCTTTCAAATATTTCTAATAAATCTCATAGGCGTTGCATCTCCAATTCATAGGGAATCATTCTTTTTACCATAATGCGGTTAGAAAGTTTTAAGAATTTAACGTCAAGTACTTTAAAATCACTTGTGAGTAGAAATATTTACTGTTACACTCTAGAAATAAATTTCTGAACTAAATATTCAGTCAGAAAAACATTTACGCGAACAGGCGCGTGGGGTGTGTCATACCCCAGTTCCAACAAAATACCGATAAATCTTTTTCTGAAACACACAGGCAAAGAAAAAGCGGTTCTGAAATTCAACCACAACTAGAAACTCAGCTACTGAATGCAGCACAAAATTTTAGTTTCAAAAGTTAAGAATATTCCACTTTTATGTAGGGGTGGGGCATGATACACCCCACGTGCCTTCCCGTGGGTTAAATAAATATTAAATTTATTAATATTTATTTATTATTAAAATTTCTTTCCAATATAATTAACAAAAACTTGTAAAAATATTTCATTCAAATTAAAACTGCTCTGGGAAGAGTATAGCATTTAATTACATTCAGAATGAAATGTTTAAAAATGTACTCTTTCACATACTGAGGTTTGGTTTATTGAGATTTCTGCAAAGCATACTAGGTCTATCTGTCTAAGAGGATGGATGCCTTTGTGGAGGACTTTCTAAGGAAAACTGGCTTGTATACACTTCAGACACTTAGGACTCAAACATACTGTAGAAAAGGAAAATATATGTATTTATAAGTATATTTATGAGGTAATTATGAAATGTTTACTTCCGATCATGTCAAAACGTATTGACATTAATGGAAAGTGACTGAATGTTTTGGCCTTCAAGAGGGGTGTATATTGCTTCATGAAGTGCATGGGGAGTCAATTAGAGCCTCTCCTTTTATTTCCTACCTCCACGGATTTTGATATTTTCAGGTCATTTAAAAATTCTCTGATTGGCTTTAGAATTCACTTCTTTGGGGTCTGTCAAACAGCTCCCTTGATAACTTTTCTAAAAATAATCCTCAAGAAGAAATATTCCTGCTACCGGAGATATGATAACAAATAATAGATGGTGTGCTTATATGAGTCAATAAAATTTTCTGATGTTTTTGTGTTGCTTCATTTGTATTTTAAAAAACTGCCGAACTTTCCAAATGAACCAATACTTTTAAATACCATGAGAATAAAATTAATAATTAATGGATGTATTATTAGATGGTTAAATGTAGCAATATACCATATGTAAAATAAAACTAAATACAAATACTAACTGATAAAACATTGGTTGAATCTTCATAAAATGTTCAAGAAATGCCTACAAAAATTAAAGATCATTCATATCCAACAAAACTTAATAAGCAGCATGATGCTGAAAATTCCTAGGGTAAGCAAATGGAATTCGCACAATTTAAGTTTCATTGATTCAATAAATTTAATTTATTGCTCAGAAACATTTTCCTTCAAAAAAGCTAAAAATTAAAAACCAGATCTGGCGATCTATCTACCTGGAGATGTGATGAAAAACCAGGAGTCTTGGTAAAACTAAAAATGGCATAGATATCAAAGAAAATTCAATAAGCAGCAGAAAATATGTAAAAATGGCAAACCTGAAGCAATCATGATACTCCAATAGAAATTTCACATTTTAAAATGAATTTATTATTTATCAATATTGCATATATTTTTAATTCACTTCCTATCAGTTTTAATATACTCTACTTAATGCATATAAGAATAAAAGGAATATAACATTTTAGAGTTTCTTGTATGTTATTTAAAAGGAAAAAAAAGAGGGTACATATAATAATAATAACAAAAACAAACCTCATTTAGAACAGTATCCTGAGGAGAATCTACAGTTTTGATTTTCACATCTAACAGGTCTTCATTTTTCTGATCGAGTGTCATATTTTCCTTAAAATCCTTGTCAACAATAACAGCAGAACGAACACTGAAAATTCCATTAATATTAATACGTATTTTGACTACTATTTTGATACTTTCAGCACTGGGTGTCTGACTATTATACTTAATGGTAAAGGAACCTAGGACATAAAAAAAGCATGTGTTAAAACACATTTGACAAAAGATGAGGGAAAAATATCACACGAAAGCAAACAATTAAGCTTGAATATTAAAATAAGTTTAGAGAAATTTTAATTTCCTCAAAAATAGTAGATACTCCTGTACTAATATAATGATTGCAAAAAGCTTAATTAAATATTTTAAAATAAACTAAAAAATTAAAGTAACTAATGATTTTCACAAATATTTAGTATCAGAATAATTGCATATATTCTTGATAGTTTCTTAAACTTTTCCATTTGGTGACCCCTTTTCACCACAGCAAAAATTTTCATGACCCTAAATATATAGATAAATAAATTAAGGGGGAGGAAAAATTCTAATAATAAGTTAAAAAGAAAATTTATTTAAAAATAATTCTTTCATCACCAAATTATGCTCTTTGGAGACTGTTTCAAAAAATTTTTCTTGGGTTTTGTACTGTTAACTGGATATTACTCTTTACCTCAACAGATGTATTGGCCAGAAGAAAAAGACATTAATATTGGAATTGCACAAAAATATATGACACGAAATCATTATATTGAAATAAACAGAAACCTACATTTTAGTGACAATACAAAAATATCATTAATAAATGGGAACAAAGACTGGTTATTCAAAGTACAACCAATTTTGGATGAACTAAATAAAAACATTTATGCAGTCTGGAGTATTTTCATATAATATGAGTACCTATAAACCAATGGTGTGATATTATAGTCATAATTTTTTGAAGACATTTATTAATAGCAAGCCCATTCGCTTTGTTTTCAAGCAATGAACAATATGCTACAATGCTGAAATATATGAAGGTCAACAAAGCAGTAGTTCAGAATTTGGATTAAGCATGTCGATAATAATAAGTTAGAAACCACACACAAACCAGAAGAACACTGCTTTTATTTTGATAATTTTTCACAAGCTTTTATTTTAAGAAAAGCTAAAAGAGTGAAGTATACTTACGAGACGAAAGGTGAAATATAACAGGATAAATGCCCTATAAAAACAGATAAGGAAATGAAGAAATAATTTTAAGGGGATTTTCATTACATGTATGATGAAATAGATGGAATATTTGATTGTGCTCATAAAGATAACAATCATGTTAGGATGTTTTCAAAGGTTTTGGAAGTTTTACCTTTGGGACGTAAATGAAAATGGTCTACAACTGAGGAAAAATTACACAACAACCTAAGGCCATTATAAATTGCAATAATAACATACGTGGTATTTATAAGCCTGATTGGAATACATAAAACATAGCATAAAAATTAGAAGCAAGAAATAGTTAGTTTTCTATTTTTACTAATAGAGTGGATATGACCCTAATTGATACTCATACAATATACTGCATTACTAATGAAAAAAATGCCTTCATTAAATTTCAGAGGAGTAGTTGCAAGGCACTATTTGAATTCACATGCTTTGTCTGACCCAAAAAATACAGGAAGACCATACTACAGTGTGAGTTCTCACAACTGTGTACCAGAAGACATGAGGTAAAATTCTGGACATTATCTGGAAAGAACATCAGACGATCAAGTGAAAATGGGCAGTTTGTTTAAAAAAAAAAGTTCAGAAACAATATGTAAAGTGTTATTGATGTTCAATTTACATGTAGAATGTGTAATCATATGGCCATTCGTAAGAGAAAATTACTTGTACACAGTATTTATATGTAACGTGCAGTAATCCCCAATTACTTTTTAAATCAATAAAAATCACATATTTATTTTCAGTAATGTTAAATTTAGTGCACTATGTTTGTTTACATACGAAAAAGAAACTATATTGAAGGGGAAATTTGGCAGTTAATGATTAAACTGGCCATGAAATTCTCAAACAAGAATAATTTATTTATATTATTATTTATTACATTTCAACAAGATAATTTATCTTTCCTGCAGCTTTAATAAAATGCAAATTCATTAAAAGTTATGGTAATTAAATCTTCTTCATTAACGTTCATGTCGATATACATTTATTCATTTCATGTCATATACATTTCTTACATACAGCATTTTCTCAGAAAGGTACTTTCATAAGATATAGTTGCTATCTCTTATTCTTTTGATCCATTTCTCTTTTTAAATAATGAAGAATCTATATATACACTGGTCGACATACAAAATGCACCATCATGAAAGACGAGGTAATTAATGTCAATTGATACACAGACAGAGTACGTAATACTGTAAACAATATGTTAATGTGTGCTATTTATAGGAAGATATATTTTTAGAATGCTGAAATATATAGGTAATTAGTAAGATGTATAGCCACCTCTCACAGCGATGCAAGCCGCAACCCATCGAGGTATAGATTAAATTAGTATGCCGATAATGTCCTGAAGAATGAAAGCCCCTATGTTCTGAACCCTCCTCCAAAGTTCATCCCCAGATAACAGCTGAAGCAGAGCAGACAAACAATGACCAATCATGTCCCAGATATCATAAAAAACGTCAAGGGACATCAAAGACCAAGGAAACAATAGGACATGCTACAAAGCTTGCTGGTTAATAAATGTTGAATGTGATGTTGTGCTGTATTGGTGGAAAATACTATTTTGGAGCAACTGACGATAAGGTAACACAACCAGTTGCAGCACCTCATCAACATATCATCAATAGCAGTCAAATTGGTTCTATCTGATCAGCAATAGCAGTCAGATTGGTTCTATCTCCCTGATGCTTCCAGGCTATTAAGAATTGACTATTTTCATACAAATAAAACAGAGACTTGCCAATGAATTGTGCATTCAGATGACCAAGTGGCTTGTTGAAGACACCATTGAAGTTTTTTGCATTGATGGTTTGGCATTAATGGCAGTCTTCACAAACGACAGCTTGTGGAGAAACTGCTTTTTAGCCAAACTTTGTGAAACCATCCATTTGCTGGAACTGTCTACGCCATCTGCCTACGTAACTAATAGCACCCCAAACCATTATACCATACTGATGAGTGGTGTGGTGATCAGATACAGCATTCAAGATTGGTTCTATCTCCCTGATGCTCAAAAGCTATTAACCATTGACTATGGTCAGACAAACAAAACAGAGACTTGCCAATGAATTGTGCATTCAGATGACCAAGTGGCTTGTTCAAGACACCACTGCAGTTTTTTGCACTGATGGTTTGGCATTAATGGCAGTCTTCGCAAACGGCAGCTTGGTGGGAAACTGCTTTTTAGCCAAACTTTGTGAAATCATTCTCCCAGACATTAGAAAATCCAAAGCTCCCTGCACATTCCATAAAATGTCCATAGTAGTTGACTGTGGGACCACCATTGCTTCTATTTGTTTGTGTTGACCTGACATGGTGCATTCGCTAGTATGTCTAGATGGTCCAAGTCTTTCATGACCATTTACATTTCCTTCAACGATCCATCCGGACCAAATTCTATGCACAGTGGATACATCTACATTCATTTCAGCAGTAATACGACAATAAGACAGACACAAGCAGCTCTTCATTTACACATATCTTCTGAAGCATTAAATTTCTCAATAGTCTGGATTTCCTCAGCAGCAGAGAATAGCAAATGTTGATTCATCCACCATTTCCTCTCGTGCAATAATAGTTACTTGCACACCCACATGACCACCTTGCATTGTCTGCATGACTAGTTATGCTATGCATTTCTCAAAATTCGCATATTTATATGGCCAAATGTATGTGATGTTGCATTTATTATGCCAGGCAGTGTATATATGTCCCTCACATTGTGGAAAAATCACAGCATTTACAGCAATCAAATGTACACATATAATCTTCCATCTAGCAAGTGCACAAGACCAAATTTTGAATTTGCTTTTTATTTCTTTTATGTTTTGTGAGAATTTAATGAAATTTCAGTTAATGAACTCAGTGACTTAAAAGTAATGCGTTAGCAATTGCTAAAGCACGAGGTATTTGTTTCATATTTAATCAGAAAATGCAATAATTTAAAAGAATTATGTTGCCACTAAAAACAATTTATTTTTATCCATCACATGTCAGTCTGCTGCCATTTGGAAAAATGTCAGATTTTTAATTTTTCTTTGAGATTTAGTGTGTCTTAATAATCAGCAAACTAAGCAATTTAAAAGCAATAAATGCAGTATTGCATCCCCATTATTATTATAACATGTACTTATTATGTATATTTTCTTTCCTTTAATTTGACACAGCAGGCCAAGCAAGTGGCTAGTTCACATAAAAAATAACAGTATCTGGTAAGGCCTATTAGCAACATATCTGCAATGCAATAATCTTTGCATCAACACAGAGATTACATTAATGGGATTCATTCCAATTCTGAAGACACATTTGAATTCATAATTCTCTTTCACACTTATAATATAAACCACAGGGATAAGTGAAACTAATTTAAATTAGAAAATGTAATATCCTTCAGTTTATTTTTTTTGCTAACTTCTCTTTTTTTATTTAAAATGGGTATTACTTATTATAATGTGCATAAAACAAATTACATAATAGATTTATAATTGACCTATGATAAAACCCTGCACTTCAAACAGAAAGTCTTTTTTTTTTTTACTTAAAGATGGCATTTTACCATTAAAAATTTTCTTTCCTTAAAAATGAAAGGACATACATACCTTTTGATACCAACAAAGTGTAAATTACACAAAATCGTGATGAGTTTCACATAGGTGATTTTATTAGAAAAAAACATTATATTAGCAGAAAAGACCTTTTATTAGTCAATATAATAAATTAAATTATAGTGCTTGATGTCTGAATATAGTAAAATATATATTAAAAAAAACTTTTTCAGTTACATGGTTTTAATCAAATGCTCTGAAAAGTAAAAATTAAATTTTTTAGCCAATTTAAGTAATTAAATTTTGGGATTTAAAAAACTATTAAAAACAAACATTAAATGCATATAAAGCAAAAACTTTCAGCAGAACATAAAGATATGGCAGAAGATTAAATACTTGGGGTGGGAGCAGATTATAAAATAAAATTTATGAATCAGATTTACTATGCATGGTTGAAATTTTACTGTTAAGTCCACAACAGAAAAGTTTTCATACAGTCAATGCCTGTAGAGAATGAACCACTCTAACCCTTTCAAAATACAGAATCCACACCATAACACCATACACATAAGCATTAGAAAGAATATAAACCAATACACAGAATAGTTACAGAAGGAACATTTACACACATATTCTGAATTATTAACAATGATGCTCTTTATTTACACAGAGGATTATTCAAAACTATATTAATACTATACTATTAGTAAGCCAAGCCATATTTTATCTATTAAAAATATATATTATATATTTTAAATATATATTATATATTTAATATATTATATATTTATTATTTTATTTTATTTTATTTATTATTATTATTTTTAAAATATATATTTTAAAGTTACCAATAAGAACATCTGAAGCACTTCTATCTTTCCCACCACTATAATATGTATCCAACGTAAAATCTTCTCTTATAAAGAATGTAAGCAGTTTTGAAAAAGGGACTGGGTGATTACGTGGAAAAACTTCAAGATCCCTATAATACAACACAAAAGCAAACTTTTAGAAAATATTAATTTGCTATTCATATCCAATTAGTTTTTTTTTTTTTTCAAAATAAAATTAACCAACAGTTTTGAAAATCAAATAACAAATATGAAATAGTTTCAATTGTTATTTCTTAAAAAATGAGTTTAAAAAAGCATTTATTTCATTTACACAAGTTCAGTGCATACTGCTTAGCAAAATACTTAAAAATGTAATTTTTTCCTTTATGATGAGAATGAAATATTAGATCATCACTTTAAACATACTAAGATGGCATGTAGAAATTATAACATTACAAATTTGAAATCGTGTTTTATGAAATAATGAAATACAGTACAAAGTCTAAAATCTGGACGTCCATTATCCAGATTGATGTCAAATCCGGATCCCAAAACCACCAACAACGTTTTCTCATAGGCTTTATGCATGAGCATTTGATTTATTGCTTAATAAAACATTTGGAGAGTTCTGATTCTTAATTTCACTTCGACACTAAATAAAATACTTTGTTATTGCAGAAACAATCATTTTAGCATAAATTTGTACGATCAGTAATTTGGTTTCATTGCTGCGTATCTGTTGGCATATATCTAAAACTGAAACATTCTACATAAATATATTGTTGATCTGACGCCAACCTGGCGAATCATTATTTACTATATTTTCCTTTCATCACGACGTTTATTAAAACATGACAACTTGAGTAATGACTCAATGTATAAACTAACAATTTTTATGCTAATAATTGAATAATAAAGGAGAATGGTAACTTTTTATGCTGACATTACACTTGATGATCATTACAGATTTAAATTAAATGTGCTAAAAAAATGTTGACAAGGAAAAATTTACAAAAAATTTCTTTCCGTATGCTAAAAATAGATTTTGTTGATGATACTCATAGGCCCAAAGATTACATTTAGGGATATTTGAATTAAGAATAATTGATTTATTATTCACATAAACCCAGAACCAGCGCCAAGGCTCATATGGCCGTATCGAATCGCAGAATTTAGGACCTACTGAGACTGTATCAGGTGGTAAGATATCTAGCGCCGGCCCTCAATAAGGCTTAAGTACATGGTGGGAATTTATTTATTCAGAACTCTGATAAGCCTTAAGCAAGTGCAAGAAATAGACATATATATAAAATATAACTAAACTAATGCAATTCAGGCTTAATTGTCTCAGTGCACAATAGAAGCAAGATAAAATTTAACGGAACAACTAGTTGTTAGTCACCAAGCTCATGATGCATAACGAAATATGTATAGTCAAGAATAGCTAAATTTGATGATGATAGCCGCTAATTTTAAAGGTTTACAGATATCGCAAAACAAAGGTAAAATTTTTCCAATTAACGGAAATGTGGAGAAGCGGTAATAAATGGAGATAATACAAAAGAAGTTTTTTATTGTGATGACAATGCATCTCAATCATCAATCAATGAATGGTGAAATCTGTAGTGTGGTTCTATATCCAGAAAATATATTTACCGATAGTGAAGAAAGTGACAGAGATGTTACTAAAAACAAGAAAATTTCGATTAAGAAGGAAGAGAATTCCGACTACCTTAAAATTTCGATTTTAAGGTAGTCGGAATTCTCAAAATAACAGTTACTGGACTTAAGCAATGTAACTAAACAAGAGATTATGTCTGTCTACAGAATTAAAGAGAAAGTATTAGCACAAAAAAAAAAAAAAAAAAAAAAAAAGATAATTACACAACTTACATTGAAAGAAATGTTTAATGAGGTAAACAAATAAAAATTAAGGTTTTTTTGTAAATTTTGCTACCCTTTAGATCATAAATACTTCATTATTTCATAAATCACAATTTCATATTTTTATTTTATAATTTCTACATAGCATCTTACTAGATTTAAACTGATGATCTAATATCTGGAAAAATCCCAAATCCGGAAATCGGACTTTGTAGTTATGATCTAAAAGAAGTAATGTGCTGCTAAACATGCGGCAATGAAAGCCAAATAGATTCACTGGGTTGGTGTCAGGGATATAAAATATTAGTAGTTGTAAAATCAACGATTCTATGTACAATATTTCAGTTTGAGATGCATGCCAAGTAGATATGCAGCGACAGAGTCAAATTATTGATCACACAAATTTATGCTAAAGCGATTGTTTCTTCAATAACGAGGTATTTTGCCAAAGAGAAATTAAGAATCTGGACACTCCGCATGTTTTCTTACATTGGGGTGAGGGATTCAAATGTGCACACATAAAGCTTTAAAAAAAAAAAAAAAAAAAAAAAAAAAAAAAAAAAAAAAAAATTGGTGGTGGCTTTGATGTCCAGATTTCAGATCATACTGGATATTGTATGTCTGGATCTCGAACTTTGTACTCTAATAACATTGGAACTTTTCCAAAGCAAAACTGACATTTATTTTTTACTTTTTTAATTATCACACAGGTTTGCACACATTTCTGCATGTGGAAAAAAAAGTACTTTTAAGGATAATCAATGAAAAAAATTAAGGACTTATCAGCAAAAGGAACTGAATAAACTAAATTATCTACACCTGAACGTTGCTGTTGTAATTTGTAAGAATAAAATAAATATACAAGTAGGATGCATTATTATTAAACCTAATGTAATATTTAACTTAATTATACAACAAATTCAAGAATAAAATCAACTTCATATTATTTTCAAGTAATTATCATTAAATTATAAAATTTCTTGAAACATTTATATTTTAAACTTAAAAAAGATTAGTGACTTATTTACATTTAGCTTCATATT
The DNA here is from genome assembly GCF_044657685.1 of Stegodyphus dumicola. NCBI lineage: Eukaryota > Metazoa > Arthropoda > Arachnida > Araneae > Eresidae > Stegodyphus > Stegodyphus dumicola. The sequence goes on along the minus strand of NC_140774.1, from coordinate 100,539,612 downwards.
TGATTTTTTCTTTTATGTCTCATTTCGTCCATATACTAGCTCAGTTCAATAGGCTTATGCAGATTTTATGTCTGGTATAAGTTAAATTGAGAAGTAAAATAATAATCAGCACAACTCAAAAATGAAGCTTGTTTATTGCCTCCAGCTGCTTGCTTAGAGACAGACAGCCACTGATCAGATAAGACGTAAATGCCTGACATTATACCAGAGGTGATATGTTATTTTTTGTAGTATTTTATGCCGTAAGCCGTAAGGAATAAAGTTTTATGTTAATTTTTAAAATTTTGTGTTGTATCTTACATCCACAATAAGGATTAAGAAAAGGTGATAAATTGCCATAACATGTGGAGATAACTTTTAAGGGTAAGCAGTTATTTACAAATTATTAAATTGTGTAGTTAGATATCATTAGTTACAACAGATTTTCATGGTTATTGTTCAGTCTGCATGCGCATCTCAATGCCGTACAAAGTCCGAAATCTGGAGTCGTCGGGACTTCAGGGATTTCGAATTTAGGATTTTTCCGGATAATAGATCATCAATTTAAATCCAGCAAGATGGCATGTAGAAATTATAAAATTAAAAATATAAAATCGTGATTTATGAAATAATGAAGTACTTATGATCTAAAGAATATCAAAATTTAAAAAAAAAAAAAGGGAGGGGGCAGCTTAATATTTATTTGTTTACCTTACTAAACATTTCTTTCAATGCACATTGCTTCGTTTTTTGTGCTAATGCTTTCTTTTTAATTCTGTAGACAGATATAATCTCTTGTTTAGTTACAATGTTGAAGCCCAGTAACTGCTATTTAGAGAATTCCGACTAACTTGTCAATCTAAATTTTCTCGTTTTCAGTAACATCTCTGTCACTTTCTTCACTATCGGTAAATATACTTTCTGGATATAGAATCATACTACAGATTTCACCATTCATTATTTGATTGATGATTGAGACGCATTGTCATCACAATGAAAAACTTCTTTTATATCCTCTTCATTCATTACTGCTTCTCCACATTCCTTTAAAAAATCTGTTAATTGGAATTTACCTTACTAAACATTTCTTTCAATGCACATTGCTTCGTTTTTTGTGCTAATACTTTCTTTTTAATTCTGTAGACAGATATAATCTCTTGTTTAGTTACAATGTTGAAGCCCAGTAACTGCTATTTAGAGAATTCCGACTAACTTGTCAATCTAAATTTTCTCGTTTTCAGTAACATCTCTGTCACTTTCTTCACTATCGGTAAATATACTTTCTGGATATAGAATCATACTACAGATTTCACCATTCATTATTTGATTGATGATTGAGACGCATTGTCATCACAATGAAAAACTTCTTTTATATCCTCTTCATTCATTACTGCTTCTTCACATTCCTTTAAAAAATCTGTTAATTGGAAAATTTCACCTTTGTTTTCCGATATCTGAAACATGAATTGAAAGCTTTGAAAGGTTAGACAGTCATGATCTAAATAAATTAAGAAAGAAATATCTGCTTTTTGAAAACAAAGTTAAAAAACATACCCACGTTCATTTTTGGATATGTTCCAAGCCAACTTTATTGAAAAAGGTTGCACATCTGTAATACCATATTCTTTGACTTTTACTGTTGGAGACAGCATAGCAGCCTGCAGCAGATAAAAATTTTATGTCTACATATATTTTATTACAGGAAATAAAAATAATTTTTATTATAATGCATAATAAATCACTTACTGAACAATTATATTAATTTACTGCATTCATCTTTTTTTAAGAGAGTACTGAATATTAATTAAATTAATTTATACTACACGATAGTAAAAAAGTAAGAAAAAACAGGAAAGTGCTTCACTTTTAGGAAGCTTTTCTTTAGGCCTCATAATCATCAGTTTTGATGTCTGACAGATCTGTCTAGTATACCTAAATTTAAAATCTCAACGAATCATGAATATCTAAGAGTATCAATTCATCAATAGTAAAAATAAATGATTTTGATCTAATTATGGCTGCAATTAGGAAATTTGAATAAATTAAATTACAAAATGTTATAATGGGGAATATGAAAGGGTTTCTTTATCAAGGGGGGGGAATGTGAATAGACTGTACTCCACCTACTTCTTGCTGTGCTGTTAAAAATTCATCTAACTCTAAAAAAATGTACATGCACTTTTTGAGTTTTGGGCAGAGGAATCATCTTCTAGCAATAGTAAAAGTGATATAAAAGGCAATAAAAGGTTGAGTACCACTGGTATACCATAAAAAACTGCAATGGAAAGAGTATCTCATTCATATTAATTTTACTCTGTTCAATCCCAAGCACATTAAACTACCCAAACAACATACATGTTACAAATCGGTGAACATCTGCACTTCCCAAAAATTTATTCCTATTGAAAGCAGGTAAATAATGAAACCTTAGACACTAACTATGGATACATTTTTGCATCAAAACAGATGGGTTATTTTATATTTCAAGTGACATTAACACTGGGGTCTCAACTGCATTTGCATCAAGGGTCTTCTGTGAGAATATCATGGATGAATGGGTCAACACCCTATAAAGAACTATTGATTTCTAATGAAACATCAATAATTTAGTTCATCATTGCCTGCCAAGGTTGACATAGAATGATTAAATGTGTACACAGGGTTCGTACACATTTTTGCACATGGAAGTTAGGTGCTTTTACGGACCATTAAAGAAAAAAAATAAAGACGTATGAACAAATGGAAATTGAATGAATTCAATAAAAGATCTTATCGATGCCTGAACTTCACATCTGTAATACAATTCTAAGAATAAAATAGATCTGTAAGTAGGATGCATTATTATTAAACCTAATTTAATAAGCAGAATTATAAAATAAATTAGAAAGTAAAATCAACTTTATAAAATTTATTAAGTAGCACTAAATATTTTACTTATAATAGTTGGATATATTTGAAAGAAGATTAGCAACATTTTATTTATGTTTAAATAACTGTTAGCTTTACGTTGATTTTTGTCATGTATATGCTCAGTGTAGAGTTATAGTAAATAGCAGGTAGATTTATTTTGTGACAAATGACATAAGTTAAAATGAGAAATAAAATCATAATCAGTATGCTTCGTAACAGAATACTGGCTGTTGCCACCACTGCTGCTTGCCTTCTCTCTAGGCAGGACCTGAACAAATCTGAAATACTGATGTAGGCATGGTTGGCAAGTTTTGAAAGTTAGTTGTGCTCTGCTGTATATCTGATGCAGTTAGTGTCATAGCTTTGTGCAGAATTCCTGGGGTTGTAACCCAGTTAATAACTTTAAGATTCCAATAAGCTACAAAAAGCACAAGAGGTTATAAGTAGTTTTGCATTATTTTAAGTCTTACTAAACGCAAAGAATAAGTTTTGCATTAATTTTACATTTTTGTGCTGTATCTTGTGACCGCAGGATTAATGAAAGGCAAAAATTCACTTTAGCATTACGATGTTTTCTGTATATCTATAACTACAATCAGTGGCCATTTTGACCACTTGTTTCGAATAGAGAAAAGGCTCGCATTTTGCTAATATTAAGCAAATTTAATGCTTATAACGATATTTGCGATATTTGCTTGTTTAATAAGTAAATAAAATAAACTGATTAAATACATGCAATCAAAAGATAATTTAATGTAACAAAAAGCAAAATATAGTAGAGTAAATGCATTAATCGATGGATAATTTAATATAATGAGCTAAAATAGAAGAAAAATCACTCTAGATATTTTTAAACTTCTTATCATTTAACAAATGTTTTTACAGTATTCACACGTATTTTCAAAGTTTTGTTGCCTCTGCATGCATTTATTTGGCACTGTTTATGCTTACAGGAAAGGTTGACGCAAGTGCCACTTTTCTTTTCATTACATACGGGAAGTTTATGAATTTCGGATGAAATGTATATCTTTCAAAGCTTCTCAGTCGTATTCAAAAGAAAATAACAAGGGCCAATATTCTAATCACGGCAAAATTAAGAATATTAAAAAAAAACTTTGAACTGACCAATGGCTGGATGAGGATTTCACTGAGTATTTTCTGGCCATTGGATCTAAAACATCAACTCCGTACTTGGTTGAATTGTTAAAACTCACAATTTCCTGTGTATTGTTTTTCATCAGATGCATTTTCCAATGTTGGGAGCATGGTACTCAGGAGCAGGATGTTCTTGTCCCCCCCCAAAAAAGACCTAAGCATTATATTGTCATGCTTAGCAATCTTACTAAAACTGAACTCATTCCTCATATTTTTAAAAGAGTAAGGTACTTCTCTTTTTGAACAATTTATTGTGCCAATGTAGCTTATCCCTGAATTCTTTATTTCTTTTACTAATATCAGCGGTTCCATCAAGTGAAAAGCTGCATGTTCACCTAATCTTTCTCCAGCTGGTCTTGTTTCTTCTTTTCCCAAATAGGGAAATTCGTTCAGTAAATATTTTGACTGCACATCAGTAGCAAGTTAAAATTTAATGCCGAATTCGTCAGGCTTTTTTGGCATATTCCGAATAAATCGGCATCGGTCTTCATGGGAAATAATTGTTCATTTACTGTTATAGTTTCACATGGTTTATAACATTTTAAGCAGTTTTCTATAAAAGCATTTCAGATATCCGAAACAAGGGCATATGGATCAGTGTGCAGTCTTTGAGAAAATTTTTACGTTCCTTTTCTGTTTCATGAACAGTTTCTCCATTAGACGAATCAGATTTACTTGTTTCAGCAGAAGCAATCCAGTCCTTGTTGGATAAACTGTATGCAGATTTGGTATGAAATTCTTGATCAGAGTTCAGTTTCTGAAGCAAAATTATCATCAAAAGACTTTCACAAAAAAATTCAACAACTTTCAACATCCCTTTCTTCGTTAGATATTTTCTACACGACATGATAAACATGATACATAAATACATGAAAAACATGAAACATGATATATATACACAACATAATAAACAGATCAGAACAACAAAACTATCCAAATGAAGTAAAGTACATTTGTGCCTACTGAAAAATAAACTTTGTAACATAAGCAAAATGCGCAGACACGTGGCATGCAAAAATTCTAAACAGCTGTTTTTATTCCCCCTCCTCTCCTCCCCACTCACTTCTGTGAACTGTGCAATCTTCCTTACAAAAATACACTTATTTATCTATCAGCCAACCGGAAATAGCTAAGAAAGTCATAAAAATATTGAGAAATCTATAATTTTCTGGATACAGTCAAAATGACCAACAGCTGTATTTCTAAGTATAAACAATAATACTGTCAAAAATAATTATTTAAAATGAACTAAAAAAATCATGTAATATTCATAAGTTTTTTTTTAAAAGTAAAAAAAAAAAAAAAAAAAAAATTCAAAGTTATAAAGGATTAAAAAAGTTATGTCCAATTAAAATGACCATGGTCAAGTTATGGTCAAAATGACTATTTCCGTAATTTTAGTGTTAATAAGCAGAGCTAACTTTTAACGGTGAGCAGTCAATTATAAATAATTAAATTTGGTCGTTAGATACCCTTAGTCATTTTAGATTAACATAGTCACTATAAAATTTTATTTATTTTTTAAAAATATTTGTTAAAAAAGCACTATTAAAATCATAACTTAATAACATTTCACAATGTAATTTATGACATTGATTCTTAAACTATATTAGGAAAATTACACATTAAAAGCTACAAAACATTTATATTTGGTAGCAACAACACACAACAAAATATAAGAAGATTTCCCAGACATTTTGGCTAATTTATATTAATTTCCTTCTCTTTAAGCACCTTTTCTAGCAATTAGAAATTTGTTTCAATTATGCAAACCAATTTTCCACTAATTTTTCCACTAGTTTCTGCCTGCTTTATCTCCTAACATGTCAATCTCTCGATAATGTATCTTTTATGAGGTTTTACTTGATCTGGTAAAAGTTAAATAGTCCAAAATATCGCTATGTCTGAAAGTAACTACAAAGTCAGATAAAAGGTTTAAATAAACCTCTTATTTAAAAAGAACTTAGAACTTGGTGTCGTATTCATCTACATGTTGTTGTGCAGGTCAAAACTTGCTCGGAAATACTCAAATGAGAATTTCTCTCCCTCCTCCCCACTGTGTTTCCCCAGACACTGCTCCTTCTTACATGTTTTTTTTTTTTTTTTTTGGATGATGCATGGTCTGTCTGAGCAGCACATCACATCATATGAAGATACCAAAAATTGAATTGATTTGTGAATAGCCCCGAAAGAAGAAAGGGTTATTCCAACACAGTATGTGTATGTTACCAGCAAGATGGGGAAAAGGAGTGGCTACCAATGGATAGCACTTTGAATAAAACACAACCTACCATTTTTCATAGTAAATGTATGCCCAATTTTTTATTTAAAAAAATAGCGAAGACTTATTTTTACTCCCTATATATATGTGTGTGTGGATGTTACAGATTTATGAACTTACTCTTCTTCTTTTTATCTCATTCCCCCCCTTTCCTTTTTTTTTTTTTTTTACATTTTTACATTTTTGTATTTTTATTTTAATTTATTTTAAGCCTGTTTACGTTTTTTTTGTAATTTCTTGCACTACTTACTCTGGCCTTATATGGTATCAAATTTTCTTGTTATCCCCCCCCCCATGTGTTGGACAGATTGTGTTTACATGGTTTGTTTTTTGGATTCTGTCAGTGCAAAAAGAAAAATATTTTAAGTTTTCAAGCCTGTTTCCAGTTTTGAAGCTATAATTTTTCAATTATTTTGCATTAATTACTTTGTACAGGGTGAACGTTTAAAAACACGATTTACTTTGATTAAATTTTTAAGATTAAGAATTAAACTCTAATTATTTATTTTTGTTAGTTCAGAAACAGGCTTATTTTTTTTACTTCTTTTGTTACACCAACTCCGGATGATGATGTAGTGAAAGATGTAAATTACATTATTCCTTCTTCATTTTTGATTTTACACTAATGTACCACTATGCTCCGCCTATTTTTGTGTATATGGTGTAATGGTTTCATTTCATATGGTTTGCTCTGAATTAAATATGGAATAGATTTTTAACAAATTAATATAATTTATCTTTATTAGCTAAAAAGGACTATTAGCCTTGAAACAGCATTTTGCCTTCACTTTTCACATTATTGCCACCAAATATTATCACCTTGTATTATATTTAAAGAAATTAAATAATGAAAAATCTGCATGAATGTTAGTGTTTCTTGCACTGTTAATAAACAATGGGACTAGAACCATCAAATTTTAAATAATGTAGTTCTCCATCCAAGTATGGGCACCCGGAAGACTGAATTTGGAATTTTTTTATTGCCAATTTCATATTTTGTAAAACTTTAATGAAATTTTGATTAACAAATTCAATGATTTCAAAGTGAACAATGGCAACACTGTATTTAAAAAACACTTATCTTCAGGCATGAAACTATCCATTGGAAATTCTAACAATATGCTGTTTTTAAATATTTTTTGCCCAAATGCTCTCGAAACATGTATGTGTGTGTAAATGGGGGGGGGGGACCCTACATGTGAGATTGATATTGTTATTGAGAAAAAGTGAGACTGTATATGCAATATGGCTATAAGAATACATCAAGATCCCTTTACACATAGAAAATGATTTGCAAGTTTGATGAGAAGCACAGTTTGATGTCTGTCCTCCAAGAGCTTGGAATTGATGAAAGTATTGCTTCAGGAACTTAAGAAGCCTTCTGAAAAGACAGTTATAAGAAAGGTTGGTGGTGGTTGGCCAAGGAAAACGAAGGTGACTGATGATCAATATATTGCCCAGCTGGTGAAAAAATACAGAAACCAGACAGCGGGCAACAATGCTCAGCAGTTGCATATGACAACCAGACAACAGTTGCTTCTAGGTTTACCATGGGCATTAAGGTGGCATATTTGCCCACTATTTTGAATAATGTGTACTACTGACAGCAGCATATCACACACAGTGTACAATGGTATAGAGAACCCAAAGACTGGACACTTCTTCAATGCAATCACATCTTTTTTACAGATAAGAAAATTGTTTTGGCCTGAAAAACTATTCTTGGCACCAGTTGATATGGCCATGCTTTCATTGCACTAACATCAGAGAAACAGACTGTTGGGGTGGTCCAAGTGTGCTTGCCTGGGGAGGCATTAACGATGAATGGATGGATGGTGCTCTACATTTTCGAGAGATTCATTTACTGCAAATCATTACTGTGATGAAGTTATCCTCCCCCATGTGCATCTCTTCCAGGGTATCAGTAGTCCTAACTGTTTTTATGAATGACAACGCATATCCACACAGGACACAAGCTGTTGAGGAGCTCCTGGACAGCGAAGATATCCACAGAATGGACCATCCAGCATGCTCCCCTAATTTAAATTCTATTAAACATGTGTGGGCTCGGCTGATATAAATTCTATTGAACATGTATGGCATAATTTAGGGAGACACCTGATTGCACGTTCTTATCCTACACACAGAAAATCAGGCAAAGTGAAATAGATGCTCTTTGAAGAATGGGAAGTCTTACCCCAAGAATTGCTTTGGTGTTGATTATTGACAAATTGTGCAACACAATCACTGCAGTTAGGAGAGGTCATATATTCCTTACTATAATTCCACTTTGGTTTATTATTCTCCTTCTCGGCTGGTCAGTTATTTGTAGCAATGGCATTCTGTAAATAAAGTCTGTTTCTGTTTATGCTGTGTTGTATGCATCCTGTTCATTTTTTTGCTAATATATTATTTTGCTAACCTTTAACTACTATATCGTGCTTCTGTCTGTAGTATGAATTTCATGTCTCTGAGTTATTTTTTGCAAAATTACAACCAAAATCAGAAAATTTGCTAAAGTTTCACGCACTTCTGTATATATATATATAATTACAAAACAATTCTTTTGAAAACAAAACACAAACACGCCAAGTTATTTTCATGCATTAAGTTGCAGAAAAATTATCATTAAAGACATAAAGTAAGAAATTTAGAACTAACATTTCACAAAGATCAGAAATTGAAATTCATAATTAATAAATTTCATATAAACATATAAATGCAACAATGAATTTGAAAACGTTAAAACCAAAACATTTCAAACAAGCCAAGCACTTTTCAAAAACCATGAAATTTAAAGAAAAATGAACAAAAAATGGAAGAGGAATTCAATTAATCTCAATGTCACCTCATCAGGGGGGAGGAACTTTGAAACTAATTGAAATCTCTCTTCTACAAAAATCCTTGCTGTATCCAGAATTAGCCGATGAACCATTTCAATGTATTTCAATTATAATATAAATATATATTGCTAATATATTTATATATATAAATGCTTATCTAAAATTCTTTCATGTATGGCCATAAAACTCTGACGGACATCAATAGCTTATAAAATATTTAACAATTTTAAAGTCAGCACATAAACCAGTATTTATATGTAAGATAATGTGTACAGTATAATCATTTACTTGAAGAGCACACCCTCGAGCAACTGCTTCATCCAAATTTAATGTTGTACTTGGTTCTTTTCCAAAAACCCTTTTAATAATACTTTTCACAGCTGGCATTCTGGTAGTGCCACCAACAAGTTCAATAGAAAAGATTTCATTTAGATGAACACCTACAAACAATAAAAGCAATAAAAAACATATAATGCAAAGAAAATGTTCATTACATAAATTAAAATGCCTTAAAGAATTAATAAATAAGATGAAATTTTCAAAACTGCTCATTCTTTAAAAAAAATATGCATTTTTAAACACATATAAAATCGAACAAAAAAAAATATGATAGCAAGAAAAGGGGGTAAATCATTAGATAGATTTAAATCATGCATAAAAAACTGCAAATGTAGCATATATGCATAACGATGTTTACATAACAGTTTCTTCTTAATGACAGGTCAACAAATGACCAAGAGATTAAAATCATTAAACACTGTTGTTCGACCCAAATTTAAATCTCAGTGCCCAAACAAATCGCCCTGGTATTTGTGGTTTTCCAAATATGTAAATTCACTATAAACCAATTTTTCTCAGAAAATCCTCCACAAAGGCATACTTCCTCTCAGGCAGATCACTCATGTTTCGATATGCTTTGATATAGTCAAATAAACAAATTTTCTACAGATAAAGCTGGAAGTATGTCAAGGGTGCTGTTCTCAATTACTATCTGAGTTTGGAGCTACCAGAGCAATGGACAATCTGCAACTACTCTATTTTGCAATTTCCAAATTTTAAACCATTATTTTAAAGCTAGTAAGCTGAAACAAAGAAATTATGAAATTAAAAACATGAAATGGTCATTTGTGAAATAATGAAACACTTATGAGAATTTTTCAACAAATGTTGTTTAAAAATTTCGTCTTTTCTGTTTATTTTCCCTGTTTAATTTTATATGCAGATCTAACTTCCTTTATAATAATGAAGTTCTACTTTTCCAAGTCCTGTATTTACTGTGTCAAGAATCTCCAGTAAACAGCAAATTTATAGCATTTCATTTGCAGCTCCTCTATATCTCTTTTTTCACTATCGCTGCTTGATGGCAATATTTTTTGGGTTTAAAATCTTTACATTAATTTTCCCATTTACTGATTGGGGCATTGCCATCGTAATTAAGACTTCAATCACATAATTTTCATTTAACATTTCTTTGAATTTCATCACATATATCATGAACTAGAAAAGTTCATTTTCTTTTCTGTCAAAGGCCATTTGGTACTTTTTTTAATCTTTAAAATTTTAGTTTTGACACGATTAATAGTAATAATAATAGGCAAAAGAAAATGCTACCCTAACCATTCAAACGTCACAAATGAAAAAGAGGTTAACTAGCTTGCAGGTGTTTTAAGGCAAAATAACATGTAGGATATTCAAACTAATGCAGCTTATTTTGTTTCTAGCCAAAAGAAATCACAGCTAATTACGACAAAATTAAATTTATGGAGTTTTATGAAATTTATTTTTCGATTGCAGCCACATATTATTCAGTTGCTCATCTTGCCCATTTTCCTCACTGACACATTATCATCAATAGTTGAATCTTAGTGATGAATTGCTTTATTGAGGCAACTGTGAACAGTATTTCAGGACATAATTTTTGCAAGTTCAGATACACAGTGAAGTAAACCTATTATACATAAAGGTTGATTGCTTTCAAATCCCATTAGGACCTTTTGTAAAATATTTTTGCAATAATGCAGCTGAACATTTTTTGCCACCCCTTGATACAGAGGCTACAGTTTCACATTGTCAGCATTGAAGATATATTAGGCTTATATATTTCCATGATTTCTTTAAATTTTTATCTTGTTACATGACAATATATATTATATATATATAAATTTTGTAAAACAACAAATTTTATGGCAATGTCTTTCTTCTTTACACCTTTATTAATGTTGAGAATCAGTATTAATATAAAACTATGAAAGGTAAAAATAACATCCAGCTTTGCTTACCCTTAAGATTTGACTGCAGCTATAAATTGTTGGAACACTTCATAAGTTTTGTAAAAAATCAGAACACAAATTTAGTTTTTCTGAATTCTGTAAAAAGTTTTATCAGTGATACTCATATCACCTCTATGAAAATTAACCTGAGTCAAAAGTTACAACAAATTTATTTTTAGAAGCTTAAATCTTATGAAAGAAAACTTATAATAATTTTCAATTTAATTTATAACAATATTTTATTATTTTTGCATTACTCATTTCTTAAACTTCAAATTTTGAATTTTAACTAAAAAAATCATCATAATTGCTGAACAAAGATCGGCTATCAATTGAAACAAAATAAGCCTCTCAATAAATAATAGCTTCAAACTACCATCTTAACATATACTTAAGTGCATTCAAATATTTTAATTTATAATATTACAAAATATATAAAACTAAAATACAAACTTGATTCATTTAACAGCTTCCTAAAGACTGTTTCTATTCTGACCAGAATGCTAGTACAAAGCTCTTCCAATTTCTCCCTAGTTAAAGAGAATCACTCATTTTGAATGCAATATATAAATCTGTATGCCATGTACACTATATCTAAAAATCAATTCAAAATTTTCAAAAGTTAGTCACTAAATAACACTGAAAAGTTGTTAGTCACCAAATAACCTTGAAAAGTTAAGTACATAATGCCAGTTAGCAATTTCTGAAAGCGTAGTTGAATTTGAGCGGTTGAAATTCACTGTGGATACAGAGGGCAGTCTACAAATACTGTATGTTGCAGCCGATCACAAGTAACTGTCTAAACATCTCCTAGGACAGTCACTAGAGACATCAACATTCTGAAGGGTTTAAGGAGGATGATTTAAGTTCTGATACAAAGTATTTGTAACTCCTGCAGGTTAATTTTTGATTGTATTTGTATTTCTATGGCTTAAAGAACACAAATGGCAGATAGTGAGCACTCGCGTGTTGTCGAACGCACTAAAGGACAGTCATACAAAGATATCGCTTTTTTCTTTGGCATTGATTATATGGTAATTTCTGGAATGAGGAAACATGTCCGAATAATTGTCCGGAGACCAGTTTCAGTTAACCAAGGCTTTCCTAGACAAGTAGAATTGATGAATGACTTCGCTTATCAATTTCACTTGTTACATCCATGGCTGCAGCATCAGTTGGTAAGACAATATCTACCAATATTAGGTACCAACAACTTTAGATGAGGGGACTATACACTTGGCAATTAAGAGTCTGCGTTCAAATAACTGCCCAATTCAGAGGAGTGAGTATTAAAGTGTGTCATCATCATCTCAATTGGACTGTCTCTTATGGACAAATTCACATTTGGCCTGAAATCAGATGGTAAGCACATAAGGATCTGCAGACAACGAGGTACATGGAATTAAGCTTAGAATATCCTACATTCTGAGGTGGCAGTATCATGGTATGGTTTGGAATTTCAACTGGATATTGCAAACAATGGCACATCTTTAAAGATGGATCTGTGAAGGCTACGCCCATTATACTGTGTTGCAGCAGTTAGTCCAGATTTTCTCCTTTTGGACCATAATGCTCATCCTCATCAATCTAATCTTGTTAATGAGCTTCTGGAGAGAGGCAGTATATTTTGTATTAAGTGACTGCGTATTCCCTCAACCTTAATTGCATCAAAAGTGTTAGGGATTCCCTTGGACATTCTGTCTTTCCAACCAGAAACGGACAGTTGGAAACTGTTCTGGTGGAGAAATGGGTACTATTGCATCAAAGATAATGCATCACTTAACTGAAAGCATTGGCAATCATTGTGAAGTTTGTGTAAAGGTCCGAGGAGATAATACACCATATTAATGTAAGTTTTGTTTGTTTTTAGTTTTAAACATCAATTTCATACTGAAAGAAATGTAACATCATTATATAACTTACAAAAGTGAAGTACTATTTTGAATTTTGTACATAATGGTTGTTTTTTCTCAACATAAGATAAACATAAAACATATTTGCTACCATCATGGGCAGTTTGGCGCTAATTAAAGCTTTATTTTTTTTTTTTTAACTGTTGCAAGATTAACCTTTGGAAACTAGTGTACTTTTTATATTAATATATCAGGTACTCTGCTCAGCCTATGAAAGAATTAATTGGCATTATCTTTTTCTTCCTTTTTGATAAAAAATAGAAATACAAGTAAAATACAAGCATAAATTAATTTAACTGATTCTTTTTTGGCCATCAGAAGGTTTTTATGCTTTGATTCTCTGCATATTTACCATGTTTTGAAATAAATACTACACCAAACTGCAGAAGAGGCATAAAAATTTTGCAAACTTTATAAACACCAAGTTCTGCCATAAGTACCTGCTTTTTATGTAATTATTACTATATTTTCTCCCTTAATCTCATACTTTGCAGATATAGCAGTTTTACATTACCACCTGTCAGTTTTATTAAATGAACTGCATAAAAAGAAAATACTGTTAATAAAGTTTTAAGTGTTGACAATGAAAGAGAAATAATGATTCCCAAAATCTGAAGTAAGATTTTTGAAAATCAGTATAACTGAAGAAATTTTACTATTCTAAAGTAAGAAAATAAAAGCAGGATACTTCTGAAGGAAATCTTAGGTATCCTGATTATTTTTTAAAAAGTTCTATATCTAAATAAATTTTAGTAAAAGCCTCCTTCCCCATCAAGTGGAACGATGATTTTATTTAAAGCTGCTTATTTCTCTTAATGCCCATCTAAGTGGTCATAGGAAAATTCGAAATCCATTTAATAATATAAGTCATTAGTTTTATATAAATTTCTGGGAAATTTTTTCCCTATGCTTTTATCAGGTTTCTTGAAACATTAGTATTACAGAAAATATTTGAATCAAACATAAAAAAACACACATGAATCAAATATAACTTAAAAAAAAAAAAAAAAAAAAAAAAAAAAAAAATTAAGTAATGTTGTTATTCCATTATTTTGATTATACATACTTAAAGAGCTAGATTTTTTTATTAATTAATAAAAGTCTCACAGTGTCTTAAAAATCTGTGGTTTTCAGTAGAAATTTTAAAAAATACTGGATTTCAAAACATTTAGCAAGCTAAGATGTAATTTGTTTTGGGTAAAGGTACACAGAAGGAGAAAAAAATTATTAAATAGGAATAATAAATAAACACTGAGTAAAAATTCATTTAGTATTTGAAAATTGTTGACATTTTACAACCACAAAAATGTCTTCAAACCATCTTGAGAACAAATTTATTTCTGAAAACAAAATAACATTAAATTTAACTTTAAATATTAAGTTATTTTAAACATTAAATGAGTATGCTATTTATTATATACACTAAAAATATAAACAATATTAAAATAAACAACATTTTCTGTATTTTAAACCTCTTAAAAAATAACCATGTTTTTAAGAGCTAAATTTTGCAAAGTATACAAAAATATTCTGATACTTTACCTGGTTTAAAGAAACAGAACATGAAAAATAATTAACTTTCATTTGCACTACAAAATTTTATCGTGGAAGGATAAAATTTCTAAATCTGATGTACTGAAGCACATGAAAACGATGGGCAGATTTTGGGGTAAAAGCAGTCAGAGCTGGAGTCGCTAAAAACAGGTCGACCCCTACTCCAGTTTTTGTTGGACAGTTTGAATTTGAAATGAAATTAAAATGAATTGAAAAACAAATTAATGACAAGCTGAGTTATTGTTTTTATTCATGGACTATATACATTAATAGTTATTTTCTATTTTATTGACATATTAATAAATAAATACAGTCAAATGTCGTTAATCCGGACCTCAAAGCTACAAACTTTCTGCGCATGCGTTTTCATGCATGCGCGTAATACTTTTACGCATGCGTGTTTTATGTATAACGGACGGTATAAGCTAAGCTAAAATTATCTAATTATCTATTTCAGTTAGCCCACCAGCGGCCGAGCGGTAAAGTCGCTGAACACTGGTAGTTCGGTCCGAGGTTCGAATCCCACAACGGGTTGGCTGCATGGGCGTTTTCGTGGTTTTTCCCATGTGTAACGTGTATACGAGCCAGTTTCCCTTAGAAAGTCCTCCACGAAAGGCATCCCTCCCCTTAGGCAGATAGCCCTAGTGTGCTTTGCCATAATTAAATACACCACACCACCTATTTCAGTTAATGTTGCAGATTGCATTGTTCCTTAATCTTCGAATTGGATCCGGCTTATTATTTTTAACGACTTTTGACTGTATAAGGGAGGAGGATGGATGGAAGTGATATTTGCCATTAGTGATTAAACTGATTCATTTAGGTACAAATTTCACTAGTAAATTTAAGTAAGCAGTAAGAACTCCCAAAACTGATGCCATTCTTAGGATGCGAGCACGAGAAGGAGCAACCATTGATGAAGCAACGCGATAAAGAAGTACATATTTGATGATAAAGAGGTTTTTAGAATTAAGAACTTCTTAGGAGATGTAGATAACCCTAATATTTCACTAACAGAAAGACTGTGGAATGATCTTGCAGAATTGGGAACTCTTCTTTCTACACCGTTAATAACCACAAAAAAGCTGCAATCTGAAGAATTGGCAGGAGGTGAGAATGGAAGAATGGGATGTTTGTTCTTTCTGAAATGGAGGGTTTGTTGCAGAAGGAATCATTTCTTCTATGAAGAAAAGAGAAACTAGTTTGCTATTCAATGAGACCTTGCTGGGTTCAATATATGTAGATCCGAAATACTTAATTTTCTTGGATGACGAACAAATTAAAAAGGCAAAGAAAGCCATCTATGAACTTTCATTAAGAATGAAATTATTCTCAGAACAATTAGAGAATTCGAATCAGGAACAGTCAGACTGCAGACATTGCATTTGAGTCTCTATCATCCTCTTCCAGTGATGAATTAGATTTTGAGAAATATTTTGGGATAATATTGAAAAGGCTAAAACAAAACGAATGAATATAAAGAACCAAGAGTCTTTAGATATAAAAATGAAAAAATAAAAACAGGATTTCTACACGGCTGGCTTTTGAAGAAATAG
The DNA here is from genome assembly GCF_044657685.1 of Stegodyphus dumicola. NCBI lineage: Eukaryota > Metazoa > Arthropoda > Arachnida > Araneae > Eresidae > Stegodyphus > Stegodyphus dumicola. Next base: position 100,523,151 of record NC_140774.1, on the reverse strand, counting down.
AAAAATATGATTGCACTTTCAAGACATCTCTTTTAGAACTTATATAACTTTTAGAACAAATTGGATCTGTGGTCCTCCAACAAAGAAGATCCTGTCGAAGCTATACTATTTCTTAGAAATAACTAATGCCAGCTTTTCCACTTCATAATAAAAGCTAATTAATATAAATAATTTGCTAAGCCATCAATTTTTTTTCTGTAGCATCTATTACTTCTTTTATATTAAAAAAAAATAAGCTGTAACCCGTGTGTATATGTTTACATATATGTATATGAGGGAGTCGAAGTCTAAAATTCCAGGAATCGGTCATTTTCCCTACTGACTCCACAGCCCTGTTTGTTAAAAAGCAAATATAGTAAGAAAATGAAACATAGAAACTTAAAAGAGGACAATAACAGCATACCTGCCTAAAGAACTACAGACATCTTTATCTTCCATGAAACATTCAATACTTAATGGAAGTACCTGTGGATTAGCACTTAGCTGCTTTTTTAACTTCTCACATTCTTGTAATAAACGAACTATAGCACGATTATTTGATAAGACATCCAAATTATACTTAGTTTTGAATTCTTGGCTGAAGTAACGAACCATACAGTTATCTATGTCTCTGCCACCTAGGCAATAATCCCAAGTACTATGTAACACCTAATAAGTAAACAAATAAACAATTAACTTCTGAAAAATAACAAAGCTCATATATTTATTAACATTTATAGTTAATACAGTTGTAATAATTTTTTATTTGGTATTACAATCGACTCAAATCCTCAGAATACATATGAACTTGCGTTGTAAAATTAATTATAATAAATGTATAGTAACTGTAAAATAAATTATGAAAAAGTGCACATATAGTCAGTTAAAGTTAAATGGACGTAATGCTTTTTAGATTTATTGAGCAGACTGAAAAAAAAATTATGCATAAAAAATATTTATACATTTAATTCACATAAGTTATATGCAAAACCAAATAACTAAATACCTGCCAACATTTTACAGAATTAATGAAGAAAGTGTCCACCATCCATACACTTTATGTATATATGAATATAAATAGAGTAGGAATAATAGTAGAAATAAATATAAATAGAATAGGAGAAGAGCTACATCCTGACTGCATTCAAGCAACTGTGAAGAACCTAGTTAGTGTTATGATTTGGTCATGCATGTCAGCAGATGGTATTGGTTGCCTTCATGTCATCGATGGGACACTGAATGCCAGAAAATACATTGACACTATTCTAGAACCAAAACTTCTACCTTCCATCAGAGATCTCTTTCCCAACAATGCTTCGTTACAAAGAGCATTAAATTGTTGTCATGGCCAGGAAACAGTCCTGACCTCAATCCTATCGAAATTTTGTGGCACCGTTTGAAAACTCTTGTCCGAATGAGGAGCCCATCAAATAAAAGGGAACTAATTGAGGCTATAATTGTTTCCTGGCATCATGTAATAACAAAAGAAGAGCTTAAAACTCTTGTCAGCTCAATGAAACGTCGATGTGAAGCTGTAATAAAAAATAAAGGGTACCCTATTAAGTACTGATAACTCACTGCAATCATCACTATCTAATGTATATCGATAACTATTATCGTTTAACTTTTTTTTTTTTGTATCGCAAATAATTGAATTTTGTGTTTTGTAATGAATTCAGTAATAAATTCTCTTTAAAATGATATATACAAGTTTGCATTTTGTGAAACGTAACATTTTCTATAAGCATACAAAGTTCAAAAACATAAAAATTTCCAAAAGTGTCCACAATTTTGGCCATAACTGTATAATGGGTTTAATCCTAATATACGGTACACATGGAAACTGGCGAAATTCGATTTTTAAGACATTTATAAGCGTGCCAATTGTGGTATCCAAGCCGATTTCGGTACCGAAGACATTCTGTATTTGAATTAACTTTAAATGATGATGAGGAACTAATTTCGCTGTCTGATAATCGAGATTTAATTTTAAAATATTCGGAAGAATCAATTAATTTATTTTGGATTAACATTAAATGCGATTATCCCATGATAGCCAAAAATGCTTTAAAAATATTATTACAGTTTTCTACATTTTGTTTGAATTCGGATTTTCAGTATTAATCAACATAAAAGCGAAAAATATCAAGACTGTTAAATGTAGAAAACGATATGAGAGTAGCATTGTCATTTTCACAAACAAATATAAATGAAATTATCAAAAATATCAAGCTCAAATTTCACATTAAAAGTATTCTTATTATTAAATTGTAATTAATTAATCCCTTAATAAAAGTACTGCTGTTTTTGGTAGTACATATTATTTTATTTTACATTCAAAATTAGTATTATAAAAATGTTTTACACAGTGTATTATAGGTAAGTAAACAACTTATCTTTTCCTTTGTGTGCCGCCAAATTTTGAAATTGCTAAAAGTGTGCCCCAACAAAAAAAGGTTGAGAATCATTGTCCTAAATTAAGGAGGGGGGACATTTAAAAATGTATTATTTAGAAGAACTATCAAATTAAGGACATTTTCTTCACCTCAAAATGCATTGTTCTCCCCGTACGAATTTCATATTCTGACAACACAGAAATAGTGGCCACATAACTTGTAGGAGGTATTTCTTTTAAACCCTGTGTGTTGGCGATCAAGTAGAAAAAATGCATAATTATAATGAATAATTCTTTCCCTTATTGAATGAGTTCAAAAGTTTCTAACATCTTGCTTTCTAGCATGAAATGTTTCACCAGTTTTTCTAAGAATAATTCATTAAGCAGAAGTTAGTAAGAACAAGTAAGGTACACTTCCAATTTGATCTCTTAGGTTTATTAGGTCTGGCTACCAAATAAACGTTTTAGAATTCAGCATCAAATTTTAAACATAATTTTTTTAAAATTTGTGTGTTAACTTTTATTTTCAAAAAACTTGCACATAATCCAAAGTTTTATATAACAAAAATTAGTATAGAGAAGTGTGACAAATTAAATTATCTGTACATTCAGTCTATTAAAAACTAATTCAGAGTTTGTACACATTTCTGCACATGAAAATTAAATGCTTTTAAGGACAATTAATTAAAAAAATTAAGGACCTATGAGCAAATAGCAAATTAATAAATTCAATTAAAAATATTATCTCTGCCTGAACTTCACTTTCATAATACCATCCAAAAAAATAAAATATATCCGTAATTAGGATGCATTATTATTAAATATCACTTAATCAATATAATTATTAATAAGTTTGAGAGTAAAATATACTTCATGCAATTTATCAAATAGCATTAAATATTATACACTTATAATAAATAGTTCGGCATATTTGAGAGAAGATAAGTGACACTTTATTTACGTTTTACTAGTAGTTAGTTTCATGTTGATATTGTTTTATGTCTCATCTTGTCACATACTTGCTCAATCTAAAGGTTTAGTAAATAGCAGGTAGATTTTTATGTCAAGCGGCATAGGTTAAAATGAGATGTAAAATCATAATCAGAATGATTTATAACAAAAGACTGGCTGTTGTTACTGCTGCTCCTTGCCTAGAGAGAGAGACCTGATGATCAGAACAAAACTGAAAGGCCTGATGTGGGCACGGTTGGGAAATTTTGGAAGTTAGTTGGGCTCTGCCTGATACAGTTAGTGTCGTAGCTTCATGTAGAGTTTCAAGGGTTGTAAATAGTGTTGCCACCTCTTGACTGTCAAAATCAGGGAGAGAAAAAAAGTTTCTGGGAGAAGAAAATAGGTTTCTTTGCAGTCGCAACTTAAAAAAACTACGCCTCCTGAATCTCATTTAAAAGTATTTCTTGAGCTGCAGGAGCACGCACACTCTCGCAAATACTTGTACATTTCGTTCTACCACAAGAAATCATTTTGCCAAAGAAGAATCTAGAAATAGAGTGCTATATAATTTGTTTGTGCAATCCTGGCTATTAAAAGTGTGATGGTGCTTAATGCTATGATAGACTGAAGTAATTTCAGTTGTTGATATATTGTCCTTTTCTTTTGAGGATTTCTTTACGAAAAAGTTCGAAACCAATTGCAAAGAATCCCTATTCAATGTTAAGGATTGAAGTTTCTTGCTTTGGTAATGTACAGTTATAAATCTAACACCCTCGTACTTAATATTAACCATTTTCTAACATAATTCACATTCTCCCTTAAAGTTGTCTCTCTTCATAAGCCAATCAAATTAAGTTAACCACTTGTCTTGACACGATGTCGAATATTTTGTATCAGCACATTTATACAACAATATTTAAACGAAAGCTGTAAGTATAAAAATATGCAGAATGATGCTTTGTAAACAATTTTATAGTGATAAATTAATTTTGATAGTAAACACTGATGTAAACAGATCATGTTTGCAAACACGCCCTAAAAGAACATCATCTACATCAGTGTTTCTCAGTTGGATTAACTCCATGGACCGATAAAATATTTCGGTATGTTCTCACGGACCGGTAAGTTTAATAATTCAACCCATTAGCACAATTTTTGGACAGATAGCTGGATATTTTGCGGACTGGCAAATATATCTTGCGGACCATCGATTGTGAAACACTGATCTACATCCTGCATTTATCATCTTTATCACGCCTTTATCTACTGGAGTACTGAAACATGATGCCTGTACCCATTACAAAAAATAACACCATAAAACATGCACCTGTACAACTAGGTATACCATCTAATATAATGCATTTTACTTGATTTATTTTAATGCCCGGTGGTGGCAGAGCTTGCAATGTTGGCTGGAGTCCCAATTTCATAATGACTCGAGGATGCCGGAGGGTTGTTGGTTTTCTAGTCAGTGTGTAGAGCTAATGTCTACGTTGACTTCTAAGAGTTGTATTAGGTGGTCCCTTCATTTCTATGTAACATAACACCACAAGCAGTGATAAGAGTTAGTATATTAGGTGGTCCCTTCATTTCTACGTAACATAACACCACAAGCAGTGATCTATATTTTAAGCACGAGGTGTACTCTTGTAAACAGTTCTTTTGAATAAAAGGTTTCAACCTTTATCCTTATTCTTATTGTTACTGAACATCATGCTGATTAGTGAGTTTGGTTTGGTTGGTGCATGTGAGTACGGCAAAGCCTTGAGGGCTATCTGCCTGAGGGGAGGGATGCCTTCGCGGAAGATTTTCTAAGAGAACTGGCTCATATACAACTTACACATGGGAAAAACCACAAAAACGTCCATTCAGCCAGCCTGTCCGCAAGGTTCAAAACTCGGACTGAACTACCAGTGTTCCGCAACTTTACCCCTCGGTGGACTCTGTTGACTAGTGAGAAGTCACCAGCAATCTTACAGAAGGTCATTGACTATTTGTAATTGCTCCCATGAACGATTACACCTGATAACTTGTATGTTAACTCTTCTTGAAGCTAACATTCAAACATAAAAATTAAATAAAATTCTATGTTTTATTGTGATTAGTTTCATAAAAAAATTTCTATTGATTTCAACAAAGAAAAAAAATCTGAGCATTTGTTGAGATAAGCAGTATGCATAACAACTTACATATATTACATTCTAAACGTGAAAATTTTTTTTTGATAGGTAGAACGTATCTCATCTAAGACTTAATCATTTGTTTTCGATTCACAAAACTTTCAAGACATTGTTCCTTTGAATAAATCTGAGAAAAAGTTCAAATATCGGAAAAAATAAATAGTTAGTTAGATGAATAAAAATTAATAAAAAATGAAATAAAAACTGTACATTAAGAAAGCATCATTCATCGAATTCTTAAGCATTTTATGTAGGCACAAGGCTCATCAGCGACCAAGCAGTAAAAACGCTGAACACTGGTAGTTCGGTCGAGGGTTCAAATTTTGGTTGAGAGGCTGACTGCATTGGTGCTTTCGTGGTTTTCTCCTTTTTGTAACATGTTTACGAGCAAGCTTCCTTTAAAACATCCTCCACGAAGGCATGCCTTCCCTTGGCTTAGTGTCATTTCGTCCTTTCTCTTTTCATGCCAAATTTGAAATAGTGTCGTTTCGCCGGCTGCCGTCCTCACTTATTCTGTCTTTCCCGTTTCATTCGCTTCGAAAAGTCACTTTATGATTAAGAAAAGATATATTCAGACAAAATGACCCTTACTACATTGACCTGACTTAGCCTTTGAGTTCTAATACTTATTAAACACTTCCTTTAGATAAATTTATTCCGAGCAGAATAATGAATTTCAGGCATGTTCAAGAGGTGTGTTTTTGAATCTAATTCCATTTTTTTAATTTCATATACTTCTAAAGAAATAGAACCACTGTTCCTCTGCATTGACAGAAAATCAAAATGCAGCAAGTGTATAACTAAGATGTACATGTTTTATTAAAAATATAGTGAGTCCTCTTTAAACGCAACCAGTTTTTAAGGATTTTGGTTGTAGATATGACAGTTTTAGAAATGTGATACTCACTGCAATGTTTGTTAATGTTCACAAAAAATACAGGTCTCTTTCAAAAGACGACCTCTTAGAAATGTCGTCAATAGATATAATTCACTATAATTATTTTCTAATGGATAATGGAATTAATTTAATCTAATGTCAATTAGAAAGCGACTATTTACAATAGGAAGATTTAAAAGCACTATAACTGTAATTTTTCTTTTACAATCAGCTCTTATATACAGTAAATGCAAGACAAATTATTAAAAAAAAATTGCAATTTGAAACATTAATACTAATTTTCTATTACTATACATAATACTATCAATGAATGATGAATTTATATAACATGTACTTAGCATCTAAAAACAATGAACTTTGAATCTGATGATTGTATATATTCATGTAGTTACAAAATTTTATTAGATGTTATTATATGCATAGTTCTTTGTAATCTTCACAAACTCTAATAAAATGCTACATATTTATGATTGTACTACTTAAATTTGTAGATATGTTGACTTCTAAGAGTTGTTCCATCCCCCCAAAATAAATAAATAAATAAAATGAAAATTAAAAACACTATTCCAAATTGCTGTAGTTAAAAGATTAAGAGGTTACACTTGGAATTCCTTTTATGACAGGGTGTCAGCCGACAGTTTTAATTTATTCAGAAATCTGAAAGAAAATACGAGGGTTGGAACTTCAATAATGGCAACTATGGCAACTATTTATTTACAAGGAATACAAAAGTGATTCATGTCACCATGTTTCAGTCCTTCAATATAGTCGCCAGCATTGTGTACAACCCGTTTCCAACGATGCGGAAGTCGCAGAATACCTGTAGCAGTGCCTGTTTTGTTGATAGTTTGAATGGACCGGTCTACTGCTGCAAGAATCTCAGGAACAGTTTGGAAGCAAGTGCCACGAAGTGGTTCCTTCATCTAAGGAATTAAGTCATAGTCACAAAGGCTTAGATCTGGGGAGTATGGTGGATGGTAAAGCACTTCCCAGCCCCATCGCTTGAACAAATCAGTCACAGCTTGCGCTGCATACGGCCGAGCATTGTCATGCAAAATGAGAGAAGCGTTCTGCAGAAAGTGTCGCCATTTTTTTCTCAAAGCTGGTCGGAGATTGTGCTCCAAAAATGAGCAGTAATACTGCGCAGTGACGGTCTGCTGTGGGGGAACGGTATGCGTTAGGATGACACCATCACAGTCGTACACGAGAATCACCATAACTTTCACATTGCTGGGGTTCTGACGAAATTTCGAATGTTGTGGTGAACCCGTGATGACGCCATTCGTTTGATTGGCGTTTCAGTTCTGGCTGGTACGATCGGGCCCAAGTCTCACCCAGCATAATGATACGGCGTAAAAGAGCATCTCCTTCGCGCTCATAGCGTTCCATGTGGGTTCGGGCAGCATCGTATTGTAGCCATTTCTGCATTTCCGTCAATTGATGTGGAACCCATCGTGAAGCAATTTTTCTCATGGACAGGTGTTCCTTCAGAATGTGCAGCACAGTTGTATGCGATAATCCTATTTGTGAGGCCAGCTGACGAATCGTTTGGCGGCGATCACTGTCCATTAGTGCGGCAACAGCTTCCACGTCTGCATTGCTGATAATCGGACGACCTGACCGCAGCATGTCTGCCACGTTTTGGCGTCCTTCATTGAATGCTTTCACCCATCTTGCTACGGTTGTGTAAGGCAATGCAGATTTCCTGCAAGCCTCTTGAAGCCCTTGATGACACTGTCGTGCTGTACAACCTCTGGCACATTCAATTTTTATCCAACATCGTTGTTCTTGTTTTGAAAACATCCTGACAACACCTACTTTAGAGCGCGAGCTAATACAAGGATCCGTTCTTCGCGTCACTCTGCATGCGCGTGACGTAGGCAGGACGAGTCTTTTTGCTGAGAGGTAAGGTAGGTATGTAGTTCACGTGTGGTATACGCGATATTCTTTGGTTTTGTTGCGTAGCGTTTTTTTAAAGCTGTGTTGCCACTTATTAAAGTTCCAACACTCGTATTTCTAGAAAATCACTAAATTATAATCGTTACGTTCAAGAAAACTTTCAATGAGAAATATGTTTAAACTTTGATAATAAGCTCAGTCTAAAGTAAAGAATAAAATATCTCTTAGCGAAGTTTTCCTTGTGCTTAACTGTTTTAATATTACCAAACTAAAAAGGAACTAAATTAAAAACAAAAAGGAAGAAAATAAAATTCAAGTATTTTTTAATTAAAAAATGAATAGTTTTAATAATGAAACATAATTATATTTAATCTCAGCCATATTACCTTAAAAACAGCATGTGAGAAACTTCCCAATGATATTTTTCATTTTCATATACACATACCAAATTTAAATAAATAAATAATAAAATGCAATTTCAGATTTATCATCGAAATGTTATAGCTAATCAATCAGAGAGCAGAAAGTTTACTTTCAACCTAATAAATTTAACAAATAAAGTAGTGATAAAATATACAAACAGACATACATTTGAGACATTAAAATTCAGATCTGAATACTCCATTTATTATAATTAAAATTTTAAATACATTTTATAGGAATAAAAGCCATAATAAGTGCCTTTTGATTATGTGGGCATTTATCAGTGTGTGTTTTTATCAGCGTGGCGTTTTATCAATGTGCCCTTTCATCGCTGTGGGCATTCGTCGCGTGGGCAATTATCATAGTGGGCTTTTGTTGCGTGCGCTTTCGTCCAGTGGGCTTTTGTCTGGGAACCATATATATATATATATTTAAAAAAAACTTTTTAAAAAGTGGTGGAAATGACAGGCATATTTGACCCTTTTTTATTTGAATATATAAATTACATCCAAAATTGTAAAGATAAAAATACCCACCTGGCCCATAATTTAGGTCAACATTTTCAAAATGAAATTATTGCACTTTTAGCTCATTCTACCAGGAAACAAATTATGAAAATAATACAGAATTCCAAATATTTTTCTGTTACATTAGACTGCATATTGGACATTAGCCACACTGAACAAATTACCTTTATAATGTGATGCGTAAACATGTATTAAAATTAAGTCTTGTCTAATTAAATGATACTTCCAATCCAACAGTACGATAAAATGATACTAAAATATATTCTTATCAAATGCATTAAAATAAGGACACTACTAAAATGTGATGCACTTTTAAGAACAGAATCACACCTATACTAAACAAGCTTATTCTCTGCTTTCAAAAGGTAATTAAGTTAGCTTGAGAGTGGATAACTTTGAGGTGAATTAAAAGGTCTTCCTCTCCCTGGTTTCTATTAGTATTCCAATATACCACTCTAGGTTTAAAATTTCTCAGCTTATTATGAAGCTGAGCATCCCAAAGCCATTGTCACTAACTTACACTTGACCTTATACTTGATGATGATATTGATATCTCTGGAAGGAATATCCGAATGGAAGTTCAACAGCCGACTAGATGTAATGTTTGCCAGTTCATTACTTCTTGACCCTAATTGGCCGGGAACTCAGCCGTAAGGATCTCATAACTCCACAACTACAGGATTCTTGGGTGTCAGAAAATATTTTTAAAGCTTTCAATGCACTGAACAAGTCTGTATAAATTAAAATTTTCTCTGGGAAAAACTTAGATATAAAGGAATATGCACAGTATACAGTAGTTAATTCAGTGGTTGAAACTGTGCACACATCATGCTAACGGATGCCTTTCTTATGATAAAACATATGCTTGAAAGTGATTTACTTTTAAACCATCCGTATATACAGGAATATACCTGTTGTATTTTTTTCTGTGTTTAAAAAACAAAATGTCTATACACAATATTGCCAGTATTTCTCTTGTTCAGATCATAGAAAGCACCAAGAAATTGGATATTCGCAACCTGCCAGGGTGAAATTTCAAGATTTTAGTGTCTGGCCATTTACACTGGATATGCAATATTTTCCTATCAGTGACTCGACTCTTATATGAAATGCTGCAGAGGTCTTGTTGCAAATAGAAGACTGTAGCAGTTATGAAGCAAGAAGGGGGCATTAAGATGGTCATGTATTGATAAAATTTTGAAATAACAATTAAGAGACAACAACTCACATCTCAAATGAAGAGATGGTTTGAAGCAAGAGGCAAACAGACTATTTAGTGGAGATGTTTTGAAGACGTTAGAATTAATCCATAGAACACGATGATGAACAGGAACTAGCTTTAGTAAATACATAACCATGCTGATCAGTAAACTACTGAGCTATTATATTCCATTCTTGAGTGGACAAGCGATCAATAAACCCATAGCAGTGAGCAACCTTCCATCCCAGCACTTTTAATAAGTTCAGTGTTTTAAAACACTTCTTCATTTCCACCACTTTAAAAAAAGTTATTTTTTAATATATATATATATATATGGTTCCCAGACAAAAGCCCACTGGACGAAAGCGCACGCAACAAAAGCCCACTACGATAATTGCCCACGCGACAAATGCCCACAGCGATGAAAGCGCACATTGATAAAACGCCACTTCACTCAAGTATAGTATATGCAAAAGAACGGTACGCTTTTGGTTAGACCTCTCTCTACATCTCATTTCTCTACCTTGACAACTTATTTGGAGATCATCAACATATGGTGATCCCAAAACAGTAGAAGAAAGCTCATTTAAGATAGTTTATTCTTAAAATAAAAAGAGCAACACACTATGAACACTGTCTTGAGGCACACCCTCTTCTTGAAGGAAATAAATATAAAAACAAAGAGGCAATTCTTACTTGAAATACCCTAGCCTTAAAAAAACACTCTGTGTGAAAATGAGCAGGCTTTCGCACAAGCCACTCGAGCAAGGTCACAGAAAATGCCATATTCCTATACTTTTAACCTTTCGAACATAAAAAAATACTGAAACTAAATGATTCTCTTTGGCAAAGGTTTTACAGATGAAGGTTTCCAATAAAGAAGCAAATCACCATTGCTCTATCTTTATGGAAATGACTCTGATAAGATTACATTGTTCTTTTTTTGCAGGTAACAGACTAAATGGAGATTTATCATTTTTTACTGAGAGTTCGCAAATACAGCTTAGTGTGATAGTCCAATAGTTAGGAATAATGCAAGTCTTTTCCTGGCTTAGATACAGGAATGACAGCAGCTTTTTTCAATGCATCTGGGAACATATACTCTTTCAAAACCGTATACTTGATGTACAGAGCAAGAAGTGAAGCCAACGAGTCACGAAGAAATGCTTTAGTATTTCATAATTGACACTATGTGGTCTAAGGCTGGATCTATATGTATCCAACTGGGTTATCTTTAGCTCAAGTATAGCAAAATCTACATTATATGGTGTTCTACTGGAACAGCTGAATGAAGCAGACGTTTTCTCTGAGCGACGCTTGATAGAGAGAAATGCTGCCATTTCTAGAGGTAAAAATAATTTGTAACCACTGTTAACAGCACAGGCTAGAAAGTCTCAGCAAATGTATTTGGAATATTTACTGTGCTGCTAATTGCCATCATTTTCCAGAATGCAAAGTGAGTGGTTTTTTATGTAATCCATATGCTTTACTAACTCATTCCCATACTAGTTTACTTTGCACAGAGGGTGTTATTTGTAGGTTACCCACGAATTCCTCCCCTACTTTTTTTCCATTTGCTTTGGCCTTTTTTAATAGCTTTTAGGTTTGACAAAGTGGTATATCTATAAAAAATGCCCAAAGTTTTTCTTTGTTGCTTGAGAGTGTTTCAGCATTCAAAAGTTCTGTTAGAAACAGCCTGCACTGCTTCATCTACCTGCTGAATATCTGCTAATATTTTCTGTTATTGTAGCATTAGCAGTCAAGAAATCCTGGTGGCACAATCAAATAAAAAAAATTTCTCATTTTGCAATGGGATAGATAGTCTCTAATGAAAAAGACAGAAAGCAGGGGATATGTTCACTGTTCAATGGATCATTTCTGACATTAAACGTAAAAGCTGGTGGAAGTATGTTTTCTCATCTTAGTAAGGAGAAAGAGAGAATGACCATCCATTAAAATCTCCCAAAAGTAGAAAAGGAGCATACAGCTGCTCTATAAGGTCATCTAACTGTAGCTGATCTATGTGTTCATTAGGTGGTCCGTAAAGAGAACATAAAATTATTAATATTTTTATATTTATTTGCATTGTGGTAGATTGCAGTAGCATTGTCAATGGGATTATATTACATGGGTAATTATTAAACAGAGATAACATAGCTACAACTCCCAGAAGCTCTTATCATTAATGACATGTTCCTTCCTACTACTAATCCTCGCAATTTTGGAGAATGTTCAGGTCTTTGGAGTGTTTCCAATACTTTCAAAAATGCTGAAGTAGCTCTTTAATGGATAATGATAATGAGTAGTACTGATACTGATGGATACTGATTAGCTAAATGTTCTCAAGATTATGGTCGAACCAATGACAATTTCAAGAAATGAGGATGGCCATCAGGAATATTTATTTTTTCAGTGCTCCTTCTTAGAGTTGTGGGAAAGTAAATAATTTGGAACGCTTAGTCTCTTTTTTTATTTCCATGTCATCAAAGACTTGTGACTTGAAGCACAAACTCTATAGAGAGCTATTGCTAGATTTTTACTGATTTTTTCTTTTGAGAATTAAAAAAAAATAATAGGTGGCCTCCCAAAATATTTTTGCACATTTTACAAATAATGATGACGAATTCCCACTTTATCTATAAAAAGTATTGCAATGGAAATGTGTCATTTTATGACGTTTGCTTATGAGTGTCTTAAAAAAGCCACTGAAACTTCATGCTTTTACATCACGTCGATCTGAAGTGGAATAAGTGCCCAAACCGTGAGAAGAAAAGAAAGGTGGGAAGGTACTACAAAAGTTGCTATTCCCAAGGAAAATGTAAAGATACCATTTTTATTTTATACCACACCAAATTTTGATGGATCTCTCAGCTATTGCTCAGACTGTGCAAAGATAATATACAAATAACATTCTGAAATATATAGTTTGTAATAATTTCATAGCAATTAATTTGAAAAAAAAATATTTAGAATATACATATTTGTTTTTAATAACTTTTCATACAAAACTAATGCATATTGCTATTTATTTTGATTCTTTTAAAATGCCACATGCCACAGCATAATGTGACATTGAGGAAACAATATCACCTCCAGTGCCAATCTTGTGCTGGCCAGCAGCCATAAAGTGCTATGATTAAAGGCTTAGCAATGTATGTGACACAGCCCACCAGCAGCCGAGCGATATAAACTGCTCCCGGGGTTCGAGTCCCGGCGAATGGGCTGGCTGCATGGGCGTTTCCGTGCTTTTCCCCAAGTAACAAAAAATCTCACAACCAAATAAAGCCGGACATGCCACTTAGAGGGTTAATTAGCTTCTATGTAACCTATGTTCCTAAATTAAAACATTAACAAATCAATAAAAAATAATACATGCTAAATTCAAAGTTGGAAGTTATTTCTACTAATTTTCTTTTTAGATATATTTTAAAATTTTAAATTTACATAAATAGACTCTAAAATACATAATAGATACAAGGAGACATGCATAATAGATAAATAATTTACATAAATAGATACAAGGGGGAATCCACACAGAAAAACTAACACACATTTTGCTTCAGAAAATGTATAAATATTTACTTCTAGCTTTGATCGATACATGTCACAAAGTGAAGCCTGTACAGATGAATGTCCAATGTCAATAAAAACAACTTTTTTGGGCTTGTCATCTAACAAATCTTGGCGGTAGAAACCATAAGCAAGAGCAACTAATAGAATAGAAAAATATATAAATATGATTTGTTAAAACTAAAAATAAACGACGATTCAAACTAAATTCTTTAAGAATAGAGGGAAAAAAATGAAAAAACCCTCGAATTTATTTTGAATTTTGAAATAAATGTTATAAATATGCTAATGTAAATATTGACAATTATTCACAAAAGTGTTATTCGTATGTGAATACTGAAAGATCTAGACAAAAAAAAAAAAAAAAAAAAAAAAAACTTTCATCTTGACACAAATAAAAAGTACATACAGCATACTTTGCCAACCTATGACACTCAAAAATCAGATTTTTTTTTAAGAAATCAGAAAAATTTTCTCAGTGACAAAAAGATTTTTTAAATGATAAAGAAAATATATTTTTAATAATGAATCAACTTCAAATAGTAACTCATTAATATTTGAAAGTTCAGTTATTAATTCTTAAATGGAAATAGTAAAAAAATACTTACAAAACACATTTTTATTAGCATCTCTTTTACTAGAAAAATAGCACTTTAATCAGATTTTGTATAAATGGCTAAGAACAGTGGCGGATCTTGCTTTCATTAAGAAAGAAACTTCGTAATTTTGTTCGTAGCAAATACCACATGGGCGTAATTTGGTAACACGTGTTTCTAATGTGTCATTACTAATAATGGATTTAAATTTACTTCTTCAATAAAAATAATGAAAATCCTCTTACACTCTGCATTACTATGGAGAATAGTCAGGATGGCCAATATTATTCTAGACAGTTCATTGTATTTTAAAATTCCATCAGCACCTTTCAGTTTTCCAATTAAACTTTAGTGTGTGTCAATTCTTGCAAGTTATATAACTTTATTCCATTTTTCTAATTGTAAACTCTAAATTTCCAACTGCAATTTATCAGTTACAACATCAATATCATCGTCTTTCAAAACTGAATAAAGTAAAACTGGAAATCTATTCAAAAAATATCTTATACCAGAAAAGGATGCATTTGCTAGAAAAGAAACATCTGCAACTTTAGCATATAAAATCACTTCATCATTAAACTGGAAATTTATGCAGCACGTAAACACATACTCTGCAGAAGTAGCTTCTAACGTGAAAATAAAACTTATTTTTTTCTTCTGTTGAAAGTTCTTTCACTACTTTGTTAATTTCAGCCCCTATTACCAAATCTTCACTTTTCTCCCAAAATTCCATTTCACCATAAATCACAATACGTAGAATTCGACAACAAAACAAAAGTTGGTTTGACAAAATCTTTAAACAGATCACTAATGCAAATATGAATTAATGGAATTCTGCATTGTAGTATTGTGGTGTTAAGAACATCAAACAATGATAAAACGGAGTGTACAAAACAGCACAAAATTTTGTAAAGGTCTGAAGACAAAAACATAAATATTCCTTTTTCACAAGGTAAACTTACAATAATTGGAAAATTTTGTCTGTCGAGCAATAGATATAAATTTTTTTAGAGAAATTAGTATCAAATTTACGCTTATGTTTTGTAGTATTATTTTGAGAACTGCCAATTAAATTGCCCACAAGGGCAGAAATAATTTTTCTCACACCTATTTTTAACAAAGTAGGTAGTAACTATATCGATATTTTAGGTATTCTTAATAGAACCTTTTATTCTAATGTTAAAAACACTTACTTACCCATTTAACAAAAAAATTTGTTAAATGGGTTAGTGAGAGTACAGTCTAAAACTGGAACTCTTGGCAACTCCAACAAAGCATTGATAAATATTTATAACTAATAAGTGAAAGTTCTCTATCATCAAAGATTAAAATGGTACATTTGAAACAGGATAATAAATTATAACATAAAATATTGAATTAAAATTATTCGAAACTATGAAAATAGATATCAGAAATAGAGATTAGCTTATTCTGAAAAAAGTTAGGACTTTAAACTGGACAAAAATAAAGTTTTGTTATCATAAATATAATTAACATACTATTAGGACACGTCTTAAAATGAGTCCTTTTATATAGCCTTTGATTTTACATTAACCATTTCTAAAATTATCCAGATATCATACAAGAATTTGCATTTTAAAATTTTAACAAATAGAAATTTTTCGTGCAAGAAAATATTAAAAAATAGTAATAATAAAAAAAAAGGAAATGAAAACATATATTTTAAATAATTTATAATAATTTAAGGTATCAAAATAACAGGTAACTAAATATTAATATATAATACCAGCAGCAGTTTCATTAAGAAGGCGAAGAACATTCAGACCAGCAATTTTACAGACATCCAACATTGCTCTTCTGTCAGCATCAGTAAAAAATATTGGAACCTTCATTATTCAAAAATAAATAAAAAAAACTTTTTAGTTACTACTAAAAAAATTATAAAAGCTTCACAATATTTCAGCATATGAGTAACAAATAGCACATGAAAGACCTAAAATCTTAATACACAAATTTCTCCCAACTTCAAGGTACTTGCTGGTTACCCAGTACTTAACCATACCCCAAAATACCATCTGTGATCCTGATTCTTGCGACTGTAACATTGATTCTTATCCCCCCTTTCTGATTTGAGGTGGAAAATCAATTTTATAATATTCTTACATTATTTAATGACAACTGTATGAACAAACAATATTTCACAGAATGTGAATTTATATCAAAATACAATGTACACAGAATTTAGTTATAAGAAAGAGACACTTTTTTGACAAGTTTTTATCCATACATAATTATCATTATCTTGAACAAAAACATCTCAGTATTTTATGCAATCTTTGAAACAAATTAATTACTGTATCACTAATAATAAAAACAACTTAATTATATTGACATATTTTGTCTTTCAAGAATTATAACATTCTTTGTGATTATCCAGCCCCCTGAAATGTATTCATGAGGCGTTACCAGAATGAGCATCCCATGATATTGCTAAAAATGTATTCATGTGGCAATTGAGGTAAGCACAAGGGCCTGCACATGCAGCAGATGAGCCCAGATTTCCACCTTTAAATTCAATGGCAATTTTTCTGATTACTATTTTTCCCCATCGAGTACATTTTTTTTTTTCTTGTAAGCAATTGTAATGGAAGTGTGGAGTTTAGAAGATGACTACCACCAAAAAATGTTACATTTATTCAGTTGTATAACATTTTCCCTAACAGTAGAGAATATGAAAACTTACATTCCACCAAGTTGTACTTCATAAACGATCAAATTTTACAGATCAAAATTTGTGAGCCAATGCTGAATTTGTACAATTCTCTAACGACTTTTTAAGCAAAAACAAATTACTAAAGGACAACAGTGTGCACAATGCTAAATTTTTGAAATTTTCTGAAAAATTACATACACTTTTTTCAAAAAGGTAAGAACCCTATTAAAGTTCTCTTCCCCCTCAAATTTTACTAATTTGTAAAGATCATTAGGTATTTTTTATTTTGGGATAATAAAACATGAAAAATATACAATGCCCTCTTACCAGGACTCGAACTCTGGACATTCCAATTGCTAGTCACATGTGCTTTTCAATCATGGCACCGAGGCACAGGGTAAGGGGGGGGGAGAAAAATCTTACATTCTTTCACACTTAAAAAACAACTTGGAAAAATGGAACCCAGTTGTCAAATCTTGAATCATCATTCACCTTATTTATGAGTTATGGATCCTCCACATTTGTTAACGATGTTTTATTTAAGCTTATGCCAAATCAGATGATGTTTGGCATCCATAAGATTCAAAGCTGAGTAAGCGTATAAGTACAAATAGTTCATGCTGTGTTTCAGTATTCTGTGCTGTGCCGTCAAACGTTGTGTTAATATGTGTGTCTGCCACTTTTCCCTGGTTCTACATAACATTTTATGGTGTCAGATGTTTGGTTCCAGCAGGATTTGTACACATTTCTGCACATGGAAATTAAGTACTTTTAAGGACTTTTAAAGACCATTAATGAAAAAAATTAAGGACCTATGAGGAAATAGCAAATTAATAAATTCAATTAAAAATATTATCTATGCCTGAACTTCACTTTTGTAATACCATCCAAAAAATAAAATAGATCCCTAAGTAGGATGCATTATTATTAAACATAACTTAATTAACATAATTATTAGTAAGTTTGAGTATAAAATATACTTTATGAAATTTATCAAACAGCATTAAATATTTTACACTTATGATAGTTCAGTATATTTGAAAGAAGATAAGTGACATTTTATTTACGTTTTACTAATAGTTATAGTTTCATGTTGGTTTTTTTTTTTTTTTTTTTTTTTTTTTTTTTAGTCTCATTACTTGCTTAATCCAGAGGTTTAGTAAATAGCCAGGTAGATTTCATATCAAGCGTCATAGGTAAAAATGAAAAGTAAAATCATAATAAGAATGATTTATAACAAAAGACTGACTGTTGTCACCGCTGCTCCTTGCCTAAAGAGAGACCTGCAGACCAGAACAAAATTGAAAGGCCTGATGTGAGCACCATTAGCTAGTTTTAAAGTTAGTTGGGCTCTGTCTGTAGCAATTAGTGTCCTAGCTCCATGTAGAGTTCCAGGGGTTGTAACCCAGTTAATATACTTTAAGGTGTCGTAGCTCCGTGTAGAGTTTCAGGGGATGTAATCCAGTTAATATACTTTAAGGTTTCAATAAGCCACTAAAGCACCAGAGGTGACACTAAGCTGCTTTGTATTATTTTAGGTCTCACTAGATATGAAGAATAAGTTTTACATTTTTGTGTTTTACCTTGTACCATGCTAAGAAATAATGAAAGGCAATAACTCACTTTAATATGCAGAGATAATTTTTAAGGGTAAGCAGTTAGTTATAAATTAAACTAGATAGTTAGATAACCTTAGTCATTATGGATTTACATTACCACTATTAAATTTTACTTATTTTTTAAGAATATTGTTAAAAGTCCCTATTAAAATCACAATCTAATAAAATTTCACACTTTAAAATACATGCAATTTATGTCATTGATTCTTAAATGATATTGGGATAATTATACATTAAAAGCTACAAAACATTTATGCTTTATAGCAACAACACTCAACAAAATATTTATGCTTCTTTTTAATTTGAAGCCTGGCCAGACATTTTGGCTAATTTACATCGATTTCCTTCTCTTAAAGCATCTATTAAGAATTAGAAATTTCTCTCAATATGCAAACTAATTTTCTCACTAGTTTCTGCATGCTTTATCTCCTGAATTGTCAACCTTTCCACAATGTACCTATGAGGGTTTACTTGATCTGGTAAAAGTTAAATAGTCCAAAAATTCCCGACAGACGTGAAGCAAATTATTGCTATGTCTCAAAGTAACTACAAAGTCAGACAAAGGTTTAAATAAGCCTCTTATTTAAAAAGAATTTAAGGTATGTTCTTATGCTAACCAAATCAATTAAAGTTTGGGATGATGTAATTAAACCAGAACAATCAAATTCAAACAAAAAAAGGTGGACTAGTGGTCAAAGACTATACAATTTAATTTTAATTTCAGCTGGCTCAGTAACTCTATCATCATAACAAATTCAAATGTCAGCAGCGATAATGCAAACACAAAAAGTTACAGAGCTGGCAGGAACTAATGCAGCGAGCAAGCGGAGATTCAAAACACATTTCTGTCTTACACACCAAAGACCTCACTTTAAAAACTGCCCAAGTGATTTGTATTCTGAGGAGGAAGTGGGAACGGGAAATTATAGTAAAGGCTTGAAATTACAAACAACTGGGTAATTTACATAATAATACTGATATATATATATATGAAGAATGATTTTCTTTCTCTGTATGTATTCGTTTTTTTTTCTTCAACACGCTTCTTTTTAATTTTAGAATTTTTGCATTTAATTAAAGATTTATGTTATTCTAAAAAAACTAAATGTGTTTAAAATGTATAGGAAAAGCTGCTAATTTTATTTCTCTAGTACAGTCAAAAGTCGTTAATCCGGACACCCATAATCCGGAATGATCTATAATCCGGCCTCAAAGCTACAAACTTTCTGCGTATGCGCATAATACGTTTATGCATGCGCGCTTAATGTATAACGGACGGTATAAGCTAGGCTAAAATTATCTATTTCATTTAATGTTCCAGATTGCATTGTTCCTTAATCTTCGAATTGGATCCGGCTTATTATTTTTTGCAGACTGTTAGAGCAATTTTATAAAAGTAAGTTGGAACTTTCGATTATGTCAAATAGAATTTCCGATGCTGGAGCTGCAAAAGGATCTACAAAGGGAAAGCATGTTTCGATGTCCATCAAACAAAAAGTGGAATTGCTGCAAAAAATGGATAAAGGCATACCTTTGTTTCTCGAACCATTCCGAAATCCGTATATCAATTTTACGCTGCTCTGGGGGGGGGGGGGAAATAATACCATGGTGCGCAGTTGAACTGGAAGTTGATCTGTCAGCACTATCCTTATCTTCAGGGCAGATGTTTTTATTTTATTCGGTTTATAATTCCTTACTAAATGTAGTATTTCATCTCGATGTACTCCGTCTTTGATATGATTTAAATCAAATTCCTCGTCATTATAAATATCACGAATACAAATCAAATAGTTTTCTGGTTGCAATTTTCTAATTTTGACTATGCGTAATGTATGCTTTACGCATGCACGCGTTGAAAGATATGTTTAATAAAGTAAACAAATAAACATTAAGCTTTTTTTGGGTAAATTTTGATACCTTTTAGATCATAATTGCTCTTTATTTCATAAATTACGGTTTCATATTTTTAATTTTATAATTTCTGCATGCCATCTTACCAGATTTAAACTGATGATCTATAATCCGGAAAAATCGACAATCCGGAATCGCCGAAGTCTCGACGAGTCCGGATCAAAGACTTTTGACTGTAATATGAATATTCAGAAGAAATATAAGAAATATGAAATATATATTGTTAGGGCCGGTTACAGAGCTGGTGTGGTAGAATTTTTAGAATTTAGTGACACACCGAGCAACAAAATCTAGAAATGGCAAAACTTTTAGAATTTAGAGATGGCACTGGAAGCAGAATTTAGAAACACACTAGTCAGTAAAATTTAGGATCTACAGAGATAAGTTTAATATTCTACATGATTGCACCAGGTGGGAAAATGCCTGTTTATGATGCATTAAGACATATTAGATGAATCTTTTAAATTGCCAGTTTCCAATTTCTTTATTAATCAAAAAACTCCTTTCTATAATGCCTGTCCATGCCATAAGATTAGAAGCATTTTTAATATTTTCTATGCTTGTGTCTCGTGAAAAAGCAGAGAAAATAAAGGGAAGATAAACATGTTAAGAAAAAGATTCTAGTATCAGAAGTAAAACATTCAAATGTTATGTTTTCATTGTTCTTCCAGATGTTATCGAAAAAGTACCTGAAACGTCTGACACTCCACTTATGATAAATGGAAGCAGAACAGTAAAACTTCCTAATATTATTAAGCAATTTTACGGTGATCCATCATCGTGGTTAGAATTTTTTTGTCAGTTTGAGTTGGCTATCGAAAAAATTCTACTCTTTCTAAAGTAGATACATTTAATTATCTCAAATCCTAATAAGTGGCCAAGCTGGGAGTTCGATTGCTGGGTTAGCGATTATGGAAAGAAATTATGAGGTATAGCTTAATATATTCACAAATAGGTTTGGTAATGCTAATAAATTAATCCAAACTCATATGAATAATTTATTAAAAATTCCTGCTGTTCATAATTCACAATACATTGTTAATTTGAGAAAATTTTTCAATAAAATTGAAAGCCAAATTAGAAATTTGGAATGTTTAGGCATAAAAACTGATACATTTGGCAATGCCGATAATTTCCGACGGAATGCCAAAAGATCTTGTCTTGGAGTTTAAAAGAAAATGGTCCAGTGATTCACTTTCCAGGACGTACTTACGTTTTTAGATGGTGAAATTCACTCTAGGGAAAAACATATTAGCTCGAACAAAACCTGATTCACCTAAAATTAAAACAGAGACTTATAATAACAAAGCTAGAAATAATTTTAGATAATCTAATTACAATAGAAGATACGTTGATCATGTGAGACCAACCGGAAGTTATGCTACCACTATTAAAAGGAACTGTGTAATTTGTAATAGCCCAGATCACGAGTTTTGGGGATTTAAAACAGCAGAAGATAGGAAAAATAAATTGAAAGCTGAAATAGGTGCTTTAAATGCTTTCCTAAAAACATTTAAGTTGTATGTGTAGATTAAAATTCGAATGTAAGTATTGCAAAAGTAAATTTCATAATTCTCTGTTATGTAATGAAAATGATCCAAGTAAAGCTGAAAAGCAGAGCCCAGTTGGTGCAATTGTAAGTGATTCAGAAAACAATGCGGTCATTATGCAGTGTAATTCAACAGTATCAAAAATCAGTATATTGTTGTTGACATGCTCAGTCATCGCTAGTTCAGTAAATCAGCCAAACATTTCAAAAACAGCACGTATTTTGTTAGATAATGGATCTGAGCGTTCTTGGTGTACCAAACTTTTAGCTAATTCCTTAAAATTAAAGCCTATAAGAAAGGAAAGATTACATTATTCTTTTGGTTCATCAAAAGCAACTAAAAAATTATATGATGTAGTTAAAATAAAATTAACAAGCAGGAACAGTTCAGATAAATCTATTGAAATCACCGCATTAATTACTGATACATTTACAGCCGTGCTAACTGCTATTCCAGATGATAAAATACAGAGTGTTTTGAAAATGAGGGTATTATTTTAGTTCATGAAGGTAAAAATGATGATCAGTCGGTAATCATATTAATTGGAGGAGACATGTTTTGGAATACTATTGAGGGTTCGGGTTTTCACAAAAGAAGTAAAACTCTTAATTGGATACTGACAATTATTGGTTTTACTCTGCAGGGAATTCAGCAGAGATGCAATAAATCTAGTTGTGTAAATATAGTATCTTCTAACTTTCTAACTTGAGTACAGGAACAGATATTCAAGTGTTATGGGAATTGGAAAGCTTAGGCATAAAAGATAGGGATCAATTATCTATTGCTGACAAGTGTTTTAATTGAACAATTCAAAAATTATCTGAGATTTATGGATGGCCGATATGAAACTAAATTGTTACGGAAAGCGTTACCTTCAGAATTAGAAAATAATGTTTCCCTCGTTAGAAAACGGTTTGATGACTCAAAAGTGTTTTGGAAAAAAAAAAAAAAAAAAAGTGGGGGATTGTCAATGAGTATAAACAAATATTTTGCTACCAAGAAAGTAAAGGAATTATTGAAGAATGCGGAAGGGATTGTAATGAATATTTTATGCCACATCGAGCAGTTGTAAACAGAAATAAAGATGCTACGAAGATTCGCATTGTATACAATTGTAGTTCAAAAACCAAGAAAGCTATGTCATTGAATGATTGTTTAGAAAACTTGCCCACATTTAAATCTTAATGTACTAGATGTATTATTGCATTTCAGAAAATTTAAAATTGTGTTTAATGGGGATATTGAAAAAGCATTTTTAATGATAAAAATTGCTGAAGAGGATTGTAAATTTCTAAAATTTCTTTGGCTTCCTGATAATAAAAATGCTGAATGTAAAATTATGCATATGAATAGGTTGCTGTTTGGTTGCAAAATTTCACCTTTTATACTAACTAGTACTATTAAAATCCACATTAGGAAATATAAGATAACTAATCCTGATTCAGTATGCATGTTAAATACATCATTATATGTGGATGACTTATATTTTGTTTCAGAGAATACAAATGAGACATATAAATTATCAAATGACGCTGATTCAATTTTGATGGCAAGTGGGTTTAACTTGCGGAAACAGAGATCCAACTCTCCGAAATTGGAAAGATTATGGGGTTGGAATAATCTTAATGTTGAGAATAGTAAAAGACATGTGAAAGTGGTAGGTGTGAAATGGATTCCTGAGGACGATATCATTTTCCTTGATGTTACACCGTTGCTAGATAAATTGAAATCCACGAGGAGTAATAAATGTGGTGTTCTGGAAGTAGCTGCCATGTTTTTTAATTCATTTGGTAGTTCAGCTCCGTTTGTGATTAGAGTAAAATATTTGTTGCAAGAGATTTGGGAGAAAGACATAAGTTGAGATGAAAAGTTACCAGGTGATCTTATAGACAAATAGTTAACGTGGTATTCAGAAATAAAACGGTTAGGGCAAATAAAGTTACAAAGGCATTGTTTGTTGGGGTAAGTTAACCGCCAGGATGCCAAAGTTGAACTGTATGTATTTTGTGATGCGCCTCTAAATGCGTATGGAGCCGTTGCTTATTTTCGTTATCAGGATAGTTGTGGTAATATAATGGTGTCATTTGTTATGTTGCTCCTTTGAAGAAAATTACATAGCCTCATTTAGAATTAATGGCAGTTTTAATCGGTGTTCGAGTTGGAAAGTATATTTTCAGTCTTTTTGGAGATTTGATCACTAACCAGGTATGGACCGACTCAGAAATAGCTTTATATTGGGTTAAGGGAAGACTTCCAAATTAAAAACTGCAAGTGGTGAACTAATTAGACCAATTCACATACTGGTACTGCTGATGTTTGTGAACTGAACTATATATTACTTCATTTCTTTATTATGATTTTAATTAAGTTTTGTTTTGTTTTGTAGCTTAGATTATCTCAACATTACTGATTTATGCAGAAAATGCTCATTCACTAAGCTGAGTTTGTATAAGAGTTATATTTGATGATTCGTAAAACTACATAGGTATGTATATTTTATTTATGTAGTGCTATAATATTTGATGTTCTAAAAGGCCATCGGGCCTCAGTATGTTAAAGATGTTTTATTTAAGCTCCCGCCAAATCCAGCGCTTTTTGGCGTCCATAAGATTCAAACCTGAGTAAGCGTACATATAAGTACAAATTGTTCATGCTGTGTTTCAGTATTCTGTGTTGTGCCGTTAAAAAATGTTGTCTTGTGTTAATATATGTCTGCCACCTACTTTTTTCCTGGTTCTACGTAACAACATTTTTTTCAGGCACTAGAGACATTAGATATTTTTTTATATATATTAATAGGAGCAGAAAATGAAAAATGACACATGTCCTCACCAGGATTCTAACTCTAGATTTTCTGACTGCCATTCGGACGTGCTTTATATTATAGCACAAAGGCACACATTAAGAAAGAAAATACTTTAAATTCCATTCTTCCCCAATTACAGGGTGACTGTGGAAGATGGGACCCATTCACAAATCTAGGTGATGATGAATTATCACCTACCCCATTTTGAGCGCTATTGTAGAAATAAATATTAGGTTTATTGAAGCAGGAAACATTAAAAATGAACAATACTCTCATCGGGATAAGAACTTTGGTCCTGACGCTTATTAACCAGATATTTTTGTAATTATATCATAAAGGCAAGCACTAAGGATGAAGGAAAAGCTTACAGATTCACTGCAGTTTTATGGAGTTCTTAGTTGGTGACCATTTTCAAAATGGCTCTTGCCTTGCATATTAGCCTGACACCTCTTTGGAGGCAGAGGTGGATAATCAAAAAGTATAAAAGCATTTTAATATTTTACATCTTTTCAAAATCATCAAAAAAGTATCACTTAACTATACACAAATTTTCAGAATGTATACTTACAGAAACCACACAATCTGTAACTTTACTTGCAAGGGCTGTTTCGGTAATATCTTTCAATTTTGTTATTAACATAGCAGCTATTTGAGGAACAGTAAAAATTGCTTCATTTCCTAAATATGAAACCTAAAAACAAAAATAGCAATTAGTATCAAATATATGTAACATATAGTGAACAAATATTTTCTCTTTAATTAAAAAATTTTGTTGCTTACAGCAAATCAAGATGTCTGTGCAAACTTACACTCTTATTTTTCTTTCTTACATTTTTTAATGATCTAAAAATATTTACTACAGTACAAAGTTTGAGATCCGAACTTGTCGGGACTTTGGCGATTTCAGATTTTTCTTATTTAACAAGAATCTTATTTACAAAATTATTTTCTATAATTTCTTATTTACAAAAACAAGAATCCTTGTTTGTTTAACCAGTCCTGAATTCGGTTCAGAGCAATTTGTAGTTGCCTTTGCACGTCTGCCCCATGACAGCTAATCTGCAAATCATCAACATATAACGATCCTGAAATACTGGAAGGAAGTTCATTTTTAATGTGAACAAAGTAACGTTGAGCACACAGCCTTGAGGCACATCCTCTTTTTGTAGAAAAACATCTGATAAGACAGTACAAATCTTGACTTGAAAATTCCTTCTCCTTGAAAATTTTTTAATGAAAATAGGCAGGTTGCCGTGCAAAGTCAGAGTTGTGAGGATCATGCAATATACCATATTTCCATGCCTTATCATAAGCTTTCTCAATATAAAAAAAGACAGAGACAAGACGGTTTCTTTTCACAAAGGCTTCACGAATGGATGTTTCCAAAAGAAGCATGTTATCCATGGTTGTCCTTCCTTTTCGAAAACCGCTCTGATAAGGCGACATGGTATGATTCTTTTCCAAGAATAGACTAGATGGCTGTTTACCATTTTTTCAAACACCTTACACATGAAACTCATAAGTGCAATAGGCCGATAGTTGGAGGGATCCTTCGGGTCTTTTCCTGGTTTAGGTACAGGAATAACAACAGCTCTTTTCCACCCATTGAGAAAATATGATCCTTCCACACTCGGTTATAAAGAGCGAGAAGGGCAGTCAATGACTTATACGACAGATGCTTCAGCATTTCGTAACTAATACCATCTAGACCTGGACTAGACTTCTATTCTAGAAAAGAGTTTTATCGCAGACCTAGACGTGTCTGCGATAAAACTCTTTTCAGCTGGTCCATCGTAAAATCACTATTATAAGGCTGAGTTGGAAGAATTAAATGCAATGGGAATTTTCTCCAATTGCTACTTAACAGAAAGAAATGGTGGTAGATAATTATTGCTGGAAGAAAAAGCAATAAATGTTTCACCGATGGTGCTCGCAATTTCTTTTTTTCCAGAAATAACGGTCATTATACACTCTTAGACAAAAAAAAAAAAAAAAAAAAAAAAAAAAAAAGATGCACCGAGAAGATATAAAGCAAACTGGACACAAATTGATATGCATACAGGTTTCGACGGAAAATGAAAAATTTTACATTTTGGCTGCCAATGAATGAACGCTTGTCGCTACAATGCACCTGATCTGCACAACTGGCAGGATATTTAAGAGGAGAAATTACGATTCTCGCATACAGGTGCGCGAACGATATGCACAGATGTCAGAATTTGAGAGAGGCCATGTAGTTGGGCTCTAAGAAGCCGGTTGGCCTTATCGGCGAATAACTTGACATTTGAGCAGGAGCGATGCCACTATTAGACAATGTTGGGAGGAATGAGTGAACCATGGCCGCACACAGCATCAAGAAGGAAGCGGTAGGCCCCGAGAAACGACAGAACATGAAGATCGAGTAATCGACAGAGCGGCACTCACAGCCCCAGATGCATCATTATCATCGATTGCAACGTGCAACTAGTGCTTCAGTGACCATAAAGACCATGCATAGATGGCTCACAGAAAGGGGGCTGAGGTCACAGCGCCCCTTGCGCCGACTACCATTGACCTCTGTACAACATCAAGCCCATTTACAGTGGTGTCGGGTTCATTCGCACTGGAATGTCACTGATTGGAGTAGAATAGTCTTTAGTGATGAGTCCCACTTTGGATTGAGCTCCGATGACCAGCGAAGGAGAGTCTGGTAAAGCTCCAGACAAAGGTGTAATGCCAACCTGACTGTCTTCCGGGACAGGGCGACAACCAGGAGTTATTGTCCGGGGTGCCATTTCATTTCATAGTAGGACCCCTTTGGTTGTTATTCGCTGCAACCTTACAGCACAGGGGTACGTCGACGAAGTTCCAAGGCCCGTTGTGTTGTCCTTCATGTCACGCTCCCTGGTCTTACCTTTCAGCAAGATAAGACCCGCCCCCCACACTGCACATGTTTCTACTGCTTGCCGAACATTACGTTGGCCAACAAGGTCACCGGATTTCTCTCCTATTGAGCACGTTTGGAGCATTATGGGCAGAGCCCTCCAACCAGCTCGGGATGTTGACGATCTAACGCGCCAGTTGGACTGAATTTGGCACAATATCCCTCAGGAGTACATCTGCAACCTCTATCAATCGATGCCAAGGCCAATAACTGCTAGCATAATAGGCCAGAGGTGCACAAACACGTTACTGGTTTTCTATCACTTCAATAAATCATCCAATTTTTCTCAAACTATAATCATTTGTTTTTCTGTACATGTACATGACTTCTACCATTTTTGGTCCCATTCGAATAACTCCTTCTTAGTGCATCGTTCCCCCACCCCACCCCATCTAAGAGTGTATTTCAAGAGTGAAGAAAATGAGAACATTATCTATTCTAGAATGTGTGCTCATCAAAATACTGTCTTTCCTAATCGTATGTATATATTTTTTTAATCTTTCAATTTATTATACTGCTTGCAACTTACTACATTTGTTATTTTAAATACATATTTAAGATGTTCTGCGAAACTATTTTAAAAATCTAGTAGAGTCAAGAAGTTACCTGGCCATGTATATAACCGTAAATTTCATAATGTAAAGTGATGCTAACGAAAAAAATAAAAAATTATAACTTTCAGTTGTCAGCATTTATGTTAAGAGTTTCAAGTACTTATGAGTAAAGTTAAACATTAGATTTCTAATTAAAACTTCTTAAAAATTTTATTTTAAGTTCATTTTTCGATTATTCCTAAAGATAAAATTTGAATATTTTCATAATTAGCATACATAAGAATATTTTGTCCGTGATCCTCCGATTACTTGAAAACGCAGAAAATGATTTTGTAATAGAGAAGATGATGATAAGGAAAAAATGAAAAGAACAAAATAAATAATAGGAAAAGCGTTCAAATGTCTACTAGTGCGGAAATCCTATCATTCCAAACCATTAGATGAAATTTGCAAAGGAGTATCTTCGTTGCACTTTCTATTTCTTACTGGTTTTATTATCTCAGCGTTCAACAAATATGCAATTATTGATTTACTGTTCAATAAATTCATTTAAAACATTACTAGGAAACAAGCCTATCTGATGGTCGTTAAATAGACTGAGGAAATGTAAAGAAAAAATGTACTTCTATCATATCATTTTCTCCTAATCCAGATCTGTTCATCTCTCACCAAAAATGTTGCACCAGATGCGATCAGCATTATTGAGTGACGAGAAATCACACAAATCTACTTTATAAAATATTCGAAATGAAACAAAGATACATTTCCCTAAAGAGGTTTTATTTATTCTCAAACAAAAATACATAAAATTTGCATCGGGTCTCATTTAAATATTTCGCAGTACTTCTATTATGATTATATTTTATTACTGCGTTTAGCAGAACTGCTTTTCCGATACTCGAAACTTACGAAGTATAAAAATATTAACTGAAATGTATACGAAAACGAGATCAGGCAGACATGTATAAAATACTCAGAAATCGAGTTTTACTTTTAATATGAAACACGAAATAGCGCCGTTGCGTAATATTCTTGAATTTTTGGACCAAGAAATTACAGGTGGTTTCGCTTCTTTTGATAATATCAAACAGCAAATATATTTTAGAACAAAACAGAAAAATATAGCTTCAAATTTTTCATTATTTTGTCGAGAAGGAAAAGGAATTTGCACACTGTATTTCGATAATTGCACAATTTCATACAATTCCTATTGTGTATTTCCGATTAATGTTTTCAATCCAAATATGATAAACTAGAAAGCCCGGCGGTCATACAAAATGACCGCTGTTTTAGATATTATAAACTGTAATTAAAATGATTTGTGCAAAGGTGTGTGCTAATTCAAACTGAATTACCCGGGGCAGGCGGCGAGGACGCCCCTTTGCTTATTGCCCCATGGGGTTTCCCCCTTCTACTTGCTTACTTTTTAAAGTAGAGTGCAATTAAGGAAACCACTGGAATTTCTTAAGAGCTCAATAAATAAAGATGATTTAAATAACAAAATGTTAAATCACATGTCAGAGATCATTTTGTGCACAACATTTCTTTCATGTTTAAGCTCGCCTTGCACAGGACCATCAATTATTTTCAATTTTACGTCCGTTCTTTCATGAACTCTTGAACAGGCATCATAAAGTTGACCATGTCCAAATGCAGGCTCAGGTAAAAAAATGCCAACATGCTTAAGCGTTTGTCCCTGAGACTTATTGATGATCATAGCAAAGGCAAGTTTTACAGGAAATTGTCTACGTCTCAATTGAAACGGCAACCATGTGCCGTGGCAACTTCACCACATTGGCTAGTACAGTTATGCAAAAAACCAATAAACTATCGGCTACAAACAGACACTTAAGCCGCACATAATAAACATATTTATTTATTTCATTTTATTTGTTTTTTCATCGTTGCCGATTTTCGCGGGTTGCATATTTCCGAATTCTATTATATATAGATGTTAAATTTATTAAATGTTAAATGCACATGCTCTTGTATTTTTAATTTTTCCGGCGTAGCTTTTTCGTAATATTCGTCACACGCTGCACTGCACGGAGAATAAAACAATTTACAATTATGCAAGCAACCAATAACAGGGTTCATAGCCACATTTTAGTTAAAAAAATAAGCACCTATAAGCACTTTTCAAGCACATTTTAAGGAAAAAATAAGCACCTGTCTAATTATACTATACACAACTGCATAACCTTAAAAGAAAAATTAAAAAGACTTGTAATTTAAAATATAAGCAATGAATATTTATTAAGAAAATGAGCATTACCTCAACCATGGAAAACAATAAACTTTTTTTAAAATTTTAAATGATAGTTCAATTTACAGAATTAGTTTACAATGAGAAGAGGGGAAAAAAAAAAACTATGCAGAACTAAACTATATTACAAGATTTAATGATGAAATTTCAGTTCAAAATATAGAAAATAAATAATAATAAGCCATATCTATTGTATTCGTGTGGCACCTAATAAAAAATACAATTTATTTTTTCACTCATATTAATATTTAAATAATTTAACTTAAATCAAAATTCTGAACAATTTCTAAATTTTCATTGCACAACAGTTTTCCCTTAACATATATTCCAAGCAAAGTAATTTAGGTAAAAAAGAGGCACATTTCTGAAATCAGAAGACGGGAAATTGCTTCATGCAGTCTTCTTTAACAGTAAAAGCTTAACTAACCCGCATACTCGGAAATTGCCAAATATTCCGGATAGTAACTGGAAAAAGAGGAGTGGGGGGAGATAGTAGCCGTTCTTTAGATTTCTCGGCTAAATAAATGATTTTGACATTTCGATACGTGCATCATATAAAAACAGACCAACGCAACTGAGAAATGTTCTACTTAGAAAGCACAGAAAACTCTTTTAAGTGTTCATAAACAAATCTCAGAAGGAACATCAAAATTAATTATCTCTGCAAAATACCGGAAATGTTATTGCGCAATACGTGCGGCGTAATTCTTCAACATGTGATATTACGCAATCGGAATCAACAGCTGCCGGTATTCAGAGAATAAAGAACTAAATAAAGGACGTGTGTGTGTGTGATCATGGCAAAGCCTCGAGGGCTATCTGCCTAAGGGGAGGGATGCCTTCGTGGAGGACTTTCTAAGGGAAACTGGCTCGTATACACGTTACACATAGGGAAAACCACGAAAACGCCCATGCAGCCAGCCCGTTCGCGGGATTCGAACCTCGGACCGAACTACCAGTGTTCAGCGACTTTACCGCTCGGCCGCTGGTGGGCCACTAAATAAAGGAAAAGAAAGAGACTTACTAATTTTGGGTGTTTCTGATTCTAATTTTCAACAGACTGCGTTAAATTTCCGGAATAGAATCAATCTTCGCTTAGGTTGGGTAGGGGGGGCAATCCGCTGCTTCAATAATTTTGCGGAGAAAGTGGAGAACCTCCCAACCTCCGTACTGTATAATGTATTGGGGGGGAAAGCAATTATTTTCACTATTCGATTACCTTCCTTTTATTTAAGCCATTCCGAATATTATTCCCTAGAAAGCTAATCTGTGTAAAAACACACCCATTTTTGGAAGTTTATCTATACTACAGCAGTTACTGCAACCATATTATTATAAATATTCATGCATATACTCATAATATAAGCATAACGATCATAATAACTGACCACGCGGAACGAGAATGCAAATTATTAAAATCTTGATAGAAATTCAAACGTGTGTAGTATTTGGGTGGGAGGAAAAGAATACCGAATGTAATGGAATTTTCTACCATTTTTGCAATTCTTTAACCAATAGAACGACGTACACCTGTCTGTACTCTCGCGCGCACCATAGGTTACGGTAATGCAGAGAAAGGGGGGAAAAGCAATTTCCGGGAGTATATGCCATCTGACATTGCATATAAGAAAAGTTGTTTATTTAGTTTCGGCTTCGGAACGGGAAAAAAATGCACGTTCATTTAAAAAAAAAAAAAAAAAAAAGAGGCTTTAAAGAAAAAGTAAGCACCTATAAGGGCTTTTATATTTTATTTTCAAATATAAGGACTTATAAGCACTTGTAAGGACCGCTACAAAACCTGAATAAACTATCGGCGACAAGTACTTAAGTCGCATGTATGTAAGAAGTTTGCATATAATTTGAAAAGTGCCTGACCACAAATATCTACCTTTCATGAATAGTAACAAAACTGCATCGTAATTCTGTATTTTACTGTAGGTTTTCATGCTTTTTTTGGACAGGAAAGAAATTGTCTGTAATTTCTTCAGTCATTTCATTCCGTGTACTCTGGTAGACAGTAACTATGCCTTGCACACAGGGGTGCAAACGATGTGCGCAGATGTCAGAATTTAAGAGAGGTCATGTAGTTGGCCTCAAAGAAGCCAGTTGGTCTTATCGGCGAAAAGCTCAACATTTGAGCAGGAGCGATGCCACTATTAGACAATGTTGGGAGGAATGGGTGAACCATGGCCACACATAGCGTCAAGAAGGAAGCAGTAGGCCTCGAGAAATGACAGAACATGAAGATCGAGCAATCGACAGAGCGGCACTCATAGCCCCAGATGCATCATTATCATCGACTGCAACGTGCAACTAATACTTCAGTGACCACAAGGACCATTCATAGACGGCTCACAGAAAGGGGACTGAGGTCACGACACTCCTTGCGCCGACTACCATTGACCTTTGTACAACGTGAAGCCCGTTTACAGTGGTGTCGGTTTCATTCGCACTGGAATGTCACTGATTGGAGTAGGATAGTCTTCAGTGATGAGTCTCGCTTTGAACTGAGCCCCGATGACCAGTGAGGGCAAGTCCGGAGACGCTCCGGACAGCAGTGTGATACCAACCTGACCGTCTTCCGGCAGACAGGCCGACAACCAGGAGTGATGGTCTGTGGTGCCATTTCAATAGTAGGAACCCTTTGGTTGTCATCCGTCGCAACCTTACAGCACAGCAAACGTCGACAAAGTTCTAAGGCCCGTTGTGTTGCTTTTCATGTCATGCCACCCTCGGCTTACATTTCAGCAAGATAATGCCCGCCCTCACACTGCACATGTTTCTACTACTTGCCTTAGTGCTTGTCGAACATTATCTTGGCCAGCAAGCTCACTGGATCTCTCTCCTATTGAGCACGTTTGGAACATTATGGGCAGGGCCCTCCAACCAGCTCAGGATGTTGACGTTCTAATGCGCCAGTTGGACAGAATTTGGCACGATATCCCTCAGCAGGACATCCACAATCTCTATCAATCGATGCCAAGCCAAATAACTGCTTGCATAAGGGCCAGAGGTGGACAAATGCGTTACTGACTTTTTCACTTTATAAAGCTCTATCACTTCAATAAATCAGCCAATTTTTCTCAAACTGTAATCATTTGTTTTTCCGTATATGTACATCGCTTCTACCGATTTTCGTCCTATCCAGATAACTCCTTGGTGCGTTTTTTTTTTTTTTTTTTTTTATCTAAGAGTGTATATTCGAGATGCTTTTCTAACTCTTTCCCAGACTGGTTTAGATGGCATTGATGATGTTATCCCAGACACATTTGGATATCCACGAAACTCTCTGGCTCTTACATCTTAACTTCCTTGCATTTTCTTTGGTTCTTTTGAAGGCTATGAAATTTGACAGAGTTGGGTACCTATGGAGAGTTCCCCAAGTCTTTCTTAGCTGTCTCAGAGTTTCCTGGCACTTATTGTTCCAACATGGCTTTGGAATTTTTCGTACTTTTCCTGATGTCATAGGTATAGAAACTGCCGCTGCCTGCATAATAAGTATCAGCAGCCGATTTCACTGCTTCATCGATGGGCACATTGTAACCATTTCTTCTGTGAGCTCTGCAATAAATGAGAAAAGTTCCCAGTCTGCCCTGTCATATATGAAGTGAAGGACTCTAAACAAGGATTTACTTCTTGTGAAAGAGTAACAAAGATGGGAAGATGATCACTATTATAAGGATTTACATTGAGCAAAGTAAAAGGTAAAGGAGATGGTGAACAGACTGCAAGATCGATAGCATTAAAGGTTCTAGTAGGCTCATGGAAGTAGGTATTTTGTCTATTGTTTGAGGAGACAGAGGCAGTGATCTTCAATCATTTGCTCTATCTGCCTGCCTCAAGAATATATATCCTTACTTTCCCAGAGTGGGCTATGGGCATTAAAGTCACCTACTATGATAAAGAGTTCAGGCAGCTCTTTTATTAAATAATCTAAATCTCATTGATCGATGTGTTGATTTGGAGGCAGGTACAGAGAACAGATCGAAACTAAATTTCATATATTTACTGACATGGTTACAGCTTGGAGGCTCACATGTAATGAGATATAGCTGGAAGGGTAGCCAAGTGATGCTAGAACTCCTACGCTTCCACAGACACAACTGCCATCAGGATTATCTTTCCTGTTTGAATTGTACCTCCATAGCTTAACCTGACGTTCTGGTTTCAACAGAGTTTTCTGAACTGCCAAGCACACAGGATGATAGACATCGATCAGGTGTTTGATGTGAACAAGATTTTGGTGGAAACCACGACAGTTCCATGACATGAGAGTGGCCATTTATGAATGGTGCTTAGTCTTCTGTGCTGCATTTTGGTTTTGTGTGGAAGTATATGTTTGGGAATTTCTAACCCTTGCTCTACTTCCATGTTATTTGAATCAAAGAAGTCTGAAATCATTTCATCAAATGAACTATTACTTACACTTCTGTGTTTGTTTATTACTTTTTTGGTGAGTTTTTTTTTTTTTTATTATTTTATTTGTTTGGGATTAAAGTTCCTGTTTTCTGTATTTCGTGGGTTGGTTTGTCTGTTTCTGGCTTGCTCATTGTGGGTTGGGTTTTAGGTGCTGGTGTTTGTGTGCTACTGAAGTTTGGGTACCAACAGACCCTGTTAATTTGGCAGCACTAGCGAAAGACATTCGTGGTTGAGTGCCTTTGACTATCTTTCTGCTTCTGCATATGATATATTCATCACAATTTTAATAGCCTGAACTTCCCTCTCTACTTTCCATTTGGGACATGAGCATCAGAAAGCTGCATGTTCACCCATGCAATTTATGCACAGCAGGGCAGCAGTACATGCGTCACTATCATGGACAACGACAGTGCAACGTGCACACGCGAGTTTGCCATGGCACGAGATCTTAGTGACAAAAACGCTGGGACTGGAAACATCGCATCATTTTTGGAATGTATGGTCATACAGGACTATTGAGGTATCCGGCTTCAATATTCTTAGGTAGATCAGGTGATTTGAAGGTCAGCATTTCGTATTTTGTATCAACCGACTGACCTTCCTTACTCATCTTGATCCGCCTGGCAGCACTGACGTTGTGATTGGCTAGCTCGGAAATGAACTCTTCTTCAGAAACAGACAGAAGGTTGACTTCCGAGATTACACCTCTACAAAGATTAAGTGTTTTTATGTGCTGATAGAGTTACATGAATTTGCCCTAACTTGGTTAATCATAAGAGGAAGGCAGACTGTACAGCCAAAATAGTCTCGATAAGCAAATCTCCAGACCGGAGATGCTTTATGTTTTTTGGATCACCAATGAAGGAATGAATATACAGTACAAAGTCCGAAATCCGGACTCATTGGGACTTCGGCAATTCCGGATATTAGATCATCAATTTCAATCTAGTAAGATGGCAAGTACAAATTATAAAATTAAAAAATATGAAATCGTGAGTTATGAAATAATGAAGTATTTATGATCTAAAGGGTATCAAAATTTGCAAAAAAAAAAAAAAAAAAAAAAAAAAAAAGAAAAAGCTGAATAGATTTGTGTTTATTTTAAACATTTCTTTCAATGTAAGTTGCTTTGTTTTTTTCCTGCTAATACTTTCTGTTTAATTCTATAGACAGACATAATATTTTGTTCAGTTACAGTGTTGAAGTAACTGCTGTTTCGAGAATCCTGACTAACTTGTCAATCAAAATTTTCTCGTTTTCAGTAACTTCTTTGTCACTTTCTACACTATCGGTAAGGGTATTTTCTGGATCTAGATCCTTACTACAGATTTCGCCATTCATTCATTAATTGATTGATGATTGAGAAGCACCGTCATCATAATGAAAACTTCTTTTATATCATCTTCATTTATTACCGCTTCTCCACATTTCTTTACAAAATCTGTTAATTGGAAAATTTCAACTTTGTTTTGTGATATCTGAAAACTTTTAAAATTAGCAGCTCTCATGATAAAATTTAGCTATCCTTCACTACAGATATTTGGCTATGCATCATGAGCTTGGCGACTAATGACAAGTTGTTCCGTTAAATTTTATCTTGCTTCTATAGTGCACTGAGACAATTAAGCCTAAATGGT
Source organism: Stegodyphus dumicola (assembly GCF_044657685.1). Classification (NCBI taxonomy): domain Eukaryota; kingdom Metazoa; phylum Arthropoda; class Arachnida; order Araneae; family Eresidae; genus Stegodyphus; species Stegodyphus dumicola. The sequence continues at coordinate 100,486,173 of NC_140774.1, read as the reverse complement.
ATTAGTTTAGTTATTTATTATATTTATATCTATTTCTTGCACATGCTTAAGGCTTATCAGAGTTCTGAATAAATAAATTCCTACATATACTTAAGCCTTATCGCGGGCCGGTGCTAGATATCTTACCACCTGATGCAGTCTCTGTGGGTCCTAAATTCTGCGATCTGGTGCCATTCTTTGCTGGTGCAGCCATACGAGCCCTAGGGTTGGTTCTGGGTTAATGTGAATAACAAATCAGTTATTCTTAATTCAAATATCCCTAAATGTAATCTTTGGGTCTATGAGTATCATCAACAAAATCTATTTTTAGCATATGGAAAGAAATTTTTGGTAAATTTTTCCTCATCAACATTTTTTTTTTTTTTTTTTAGCACATTTAACTTAAATCTGTAATCATAGCCAAGTCTAATGTCAACATAAAAGGTTACCATACTCTTTTATTATTCAATTATTAACATAAAATTGTTTAGGCTTCGTTACATGAGTCATTACTTAAGTTGTGATGTTTTGATAAATACGCAGTGATGAAAGGAAAGTATAATAAATAATGATTCGCCAGGTTGGCAGCAAATCAACGATATATCTATGTGGAATGTTTCGGTTTGAGATGTGTGCCAAGTAGATATGTAGCAAGGAAGCCAAATTACTGATCATACAAATTTATGCTAAAATGATTGTTTCTTCAATAACAAGGTATTTTATTTAGTGTCGAAGTGAAATTAAGAATCGGGACTCTCCACATGTTTAATTTATTATGCATAAAGCCTACGAGAAAACGTTGTTGGTGGTTTTGGATTTTAGATCATTCCGGATAATGGATGTCCGGATTTCAGACTCTGTACTGTACTTGTGAATTACAAATGGTGATACCTTTTGGATTTCGCCAGAAGGACTTAAGACTACAACAAAATGGGGGCAATCGTTAGGATTATTTGCATTTGCATAGGTACGCACTTCTTTAGCAATAGATTTTTCCAAATTGGTGCTATTAATGGGACTGACTTCAGAGTCTCTAATTATATATATCTTAGAATAAGCCATATTTGAAAGAGAAAAGATTCGGTTCTGACGGCCTTGCCCACCACGGAGCCCAACAAGAGAACACTGAATCCTGTGTTAAGGTTAGCCAGACCTATACGCAAACTGAAGCCCCACAGTCTGCTTTCCCGAAAGCAAGTACTCCTGAGAGCTTATCCTCAAGCCACTGACACAAGGACTAGTGACCAGCCGATTGACACCCATGAGGACGACTAAGGAGCCTCCCGTTTAGCTGAAGCAGAAGCCAAAGCAGTGTGTTGGGGACAGTACCTCGCCCCTCCTTTCCAACAACACGGGTCTCCACGCACGGCAAACACGTGGGCAGTTTTCTCGACACTCGAAAACTGGAGACAAGAGCTTTTCCAGTTTCTCGTGACAAGCCCCAACTTCCAAAGAGAAAAGCCGCAAGGGAGAATGCAAAGAAAAATTTATCAGTTCAAAGGAGAGGAGATGGAAGACAGGATAGATCATCGGGGCTCCAGGATCGTGACACCTGTCTCACTAAGAAGGTGAAGGGCTAGGGTACCCCGGGATTGCCACACCCGTACTCACAAAAGTGAGCCCCTGAGGGGTGTGATGCACCATGAGACCAGCGACTAAAGAAACGTTGTTCTGCTAACCTTTTCCTTCTTTTATCACACACTGATGAAGTTAAGCCTGAATTATTTGAGTTATTCATTGATTATACTTATGCATATTTATGCACATGCTTAACACTTATCTGATTCTGGAATAAATAATTTCCCATATATAATTAAGGGCCAGCATTAGACATTTTACTACCCAGTGCAGTCTGTGTGCGTCCTAAATTTCGCTATGAAGTGCCTCCTTAAGTTGTAAAAATTTTGCATCCTAGCGCTTTCCCTTCAAAATTTTACCATCCCTTAACCCTCCCGCTGCGCATCCCATGATTTCCATGGGGATGAATTTTTGCCGTCTATTTAACTGTGCAATTTGCTCTTTTCCCATTCAAGGTTTCCTTTTGGCTTTTCTGTGAAGTTTAATTGTTTATTTAGATGTGGGCTAACAGATGGTATTAGCTGGCCACACTGTCAAATATACAAGAATACATAATGTAGCATTTTGCGCGCGTTTTTTCAGAGATCAAATGTGTCTGGCACGAAGCGTTTTGCAAGTGATATAACCTGTATTGCTGATAATATTTGCGACACTGATAGTAGTTTTGACTCTGATTTCAAGTATATTGAAGATAGTTACAGCGAAACTGATGAGAATTTCTCGGATTCCTCTGCAGATAGTGATGAATCTGAAAATTCAGTTTCTATTGAAAACGTTCTACAGTGGTGCAAAACTGATATGCAAAATATTACATTATGCAAACATTTTCATTAGTATATATGTTTTACCTTTGTATTTTATAAAATAAATCATAATTTAACCAATATTAATTTTCAAAATTTTCCTTTTATATAATTATTCTTCAATTTCCGTATTCTGACAACCTTTTCCTATGATCTAAACTCTATATTGGGGGGGGAAAAAAAAAAAAAAAAAAAAAAAAAAAAAAAAGCTGCTTTACAAAAAATGTTTGTAAATTTTAACTCTAAAATATATGTAGATTTGAAATATGTAATAAAACATATGCAATTTTTGAACCTATTTTAATAATAAAAGTACGCAGTGAGAGGGTTAATTTTGTTGCTGAGTACTTCTCTAAATTCTAAACATTTTGCCTTCCCTAAATTCTGCTGCACCAGCTCTAGCACTGGTCTTGGGCTTAACTGAACAACAAATCAGTTATTCTCAATTTAAACAGCAGTAAATATCATATTTTGGTCTATCAGTATCATTTACAACTGTTAAATTTCTCCTCATCCGCAAGCTCCATTTTGCAGCAGAATTTATCTGAAGTCTGGAATCATCGTCAAGTGTAATGCTAATATAAAAGATTACCACGATCTTTGGTATATAATTACTAATATTTAAAATAAAGTTTAGACATTTGTATAAGTCATTTTTCAGGCTGCAGTGTGTTGATAGTCATGCAGTGGCAAAAGTTAAAAATAAATAATGATTCGCCAGGTTGGTGTCAGTGCTGAAGAATCGGGATTCTCCACATTTTATTATGAAAAAATAACATATGTGCAAAATTAAACAGGTTGCTAGTGAAAGCCTGGATATTTGGAGGTCCAGATTTCGGACTATGTACCGTCTATGAAAATATATCACTTATATATGCTAATTTTGCAACCATTCTACACCATACAAATGTATTAAAGGATTCTTTTCTCGGTTAAAAATATTTCCACTCAATTCAGAAAGCCTGCTTAAAATCTTGCCTTGTGAGAGCCATCTAACTTCTGTATGCAATAATAATAGTAATAATTTTTTATGTTCTGCATCAATGTCATGAGAAAATATTGTGAGTAACCAACCTACTGTATGAATTGCTATTTAAAAAAAATTAAGAATTTTTATGAAGTCTGCTAAAATCTCATTTAATTTTGTGGATAGATTTTGTGCTGCTAAGTGTTGCATGAGGATTATATTGTGGGTATTAGTAAAAGAATTGGCTACTTGCTGAATTCTTTTAGCAACACCACAATGTGTACTAACCATATTAGCCATTCCATCGGTACTTACATCTACGCAGTTTTTCCATTTTAAAGAGTGTTCAATAACATAAGAATTAAGCATGTTAAAAATTTTATCACTTATTTTGTATGAAACCAATTCTATACAACACAATAATTTTTCTTTTATGCCATCCAAAATAAAATCAATATATCTGAATAAACAAAGTAAGATAACCTTTTTAGAATGCATGATTCATCATTTGTATTGCAAAAAATTTTTATTCCCTTATCTTGTGCATTTAAATGATTTTAGAAATAATGCATGATTCATCAATTTCTATTGCAAAAAAAGTTTTATTTTTTTATATTGTGTATTTAACTGATATTCCACGTTCTCTGACATTTTTTTTTTTCAAAGTATCATTAAATAAAGGAATCAATTTGATTTTATCAGCAGCCAAGAACCCAAACATTTCTAAACAAATGTCTCAAAAACTGCTTTTATTTCCTCTAGCGCTACATTATTTTTTTAGTTTTAACAATCCTAAGTGTGAATAGGTATCACCATTTTAGTAGTGACTTATTCTGAACAAAGTTTAGTTTAAATGTTTTTATTTGTAATTCTAATTCCTGTTCCCCCCTCAAAATATGCAGTTTTTTTTTTTTTCCCAGCTCAGAATTAAGACTTCAAATATCATATTATTTTTTATGGTTTCATAGCATCATTTGTAAAAATATAAAGGCAAATGATACACGTTGGACATCTGCTGATTTGGGCCAAAGAATAAATGTATATTTTAAATATTCATGGTTGTAGTGTCTGGTAAAAAGTGGTTGGTGTTCTTTTTTCTCCTGATGGAGATCTAAGTTTTATTTCACTGTCATTTTCTTGAGACATTAAAATGGTATTCAAAAACTTTATTAGTGTGCTTTGTTTACAGTTCGTGTTATTAAGGGCTAAAAAACACTTTCCCCCTTAGTGCCTATATAAGTATTAAAAATGATCAATAAACTTACTTTTACATTTGCCAAAATGAACTCATTTACTGCAGACCCTCAATACACACACTACAATTTAACACTGAGTGAAATATACAGCATATAAAACTAGCGTTTGGGGAGCTCAACATCATAAACCTGCCGGCTTTAAAGTGCATGAGCACAGACTTTGGAAAGCAAAGCACTCTGCAGAGAAGATACCTCAGAACGTTCTCCAAAATGTTTGCAATTGATGACTGCTTCCTTTACACAGTTCGGTGCAATTTGCTTTTCTGCACAGTAGAATTATTGCAACGTTTCCTCTGCAGTGAGCACTCTCCAGTGTGGCTACAGCCGAAAACATCGCGGCAGAAACACCGCGAACGAAAACGTCGCGGAGAAAACAACGTTAGGCGAAAACGTCGTGCTACAAAACATCGTTGTTGAAAATAAAGAGGTTAAAAAACTTCGCAGTTTAAAAATATCGTGGTAAAAAATAAAGTATCTACACATGATCGTATGATGATAACATCGCAGACACGCCTTTTTTCAGGCTTTAATAACTGTAAATGGATATTCCCATAATGATTTGTGAGCGCAAGGTGGAAAAAAGGATAATTTTTACTTTCATATTTTTTATTAACTAATAAAAATTTGCCAATAAAGTTTTTTATTTTTTACAGAAGCAATTTTGTTTATAGATAACGTCATGTAGTTACTTGCCTTTCTTTTTCTAATCTTTTTTAGATTGTACGATTTATTAATGGCCTTTGTTAGTTAACTATGTCGGTTTAAAATTCTATTAAGTGCTACAGGTTGCATTAATTTTTATGCTTAAGTTTCCTTCTTACTCTATCAGCAAAAATTTACTAGTTAATAAAAATATGAAAGTAAAAATTATCCTTCTTTCCATCTTGCGCACACAAATCATTATGGGAATATCCATTTACAGTTATTAAAGCTTGAAAAAAGCGTATCTGCAATGTTATCGCCATGGGATCATTTGTAGATAATTTATTTTTTACTACGATATTTTCGACGGAGATTGTTTTAAACTGCGAAGTTTTTGAACCGCTTTATTTTCGACGACGATATTTTGCACCACGATGTTTTAGAAGTGCGATATTTTCTCCTACGACGTTTCCGCCTTGCGTTGTTTTCTCCGCGGTTATTGCCAGACACCCTCCAGTGTTGCCTACCTTCAAAGACAAAATTATGGATTCTAGATACTAAAACCATGGAATTAATGTAAAAAATATCATACATATTATTTATATTGTATTTTATTATTTTTTTAATAAGAAATTTTTTAACAATGAGAGGTAAAAATCTCAGAGGACAAGTCAAATTTTTCAACAGACTGGTGCTGGTCCAAAATATCAGCGGTTGAGAATCCCTGATGTAGGCCATGTTCTTCGTCATTAAATTAGAGAATTTATACTTGTTACTGATATTAATCATTACGTTTAGTATTGATACAAAGATATGGAAAAAACATATGAACCAAAAATTTTTTATAATGCTTTAACAGCAAAGTACTTCAAAATTAAATTATATTCATACCTTAACACCAACACTGCCATTTGGTAATTCATGAACAGTGAATGGTAAATATGACAGTTCATACTGTAATGTAGGATCTCTAAATTTTTTCCCAATAAGACGCTTAAAACTACAGATTGTGCTCTTCAGATTTGTAATAAATTTATTTTTTGCAGATGTTCCTAAATCTCTGCAAGTAGGACCAAAAGCAACATATGACCTGAAAGTAAATAATTTGACAAAATAAAAACACAAAATAAGTTGCATATATTTCACAATAAAATGCTTATTAACCCATTAACCGCTGGTGTTGCATTGACGCAACGGTCTAAATAAATGCGTATATAAATATAACTACCTAAGATATTTTATACCAGCCGATGACTTTGTGTAGAGAATATTATGAAGATTATTTCTGTAAAAAAATATTTGCCTTCAACAATCATTTTGTTTATAATAATTAATCTCATACTTTAGGCAAAATTTAAGCAAAATTTTCGACCGAGTATTTTTGCTGAAAATACTTAACGAAAGGATCGCAGTCTTTATGAGTGATCTATTTTTAGTCAAGGTCACCGTTTATCAGAACATTACATCAATCAGATGTTTATATTTTTGTTGGGAAGGAAGGGAAAATAGGTGTTGCGTTGACGCAACTTCAGCAGGAAACGGGTAATCAATCTCCTTTTTCACTCATTCCTTTCGATGTCTTCGTGTTTTGGCTGCTTTAAAAATTCCTAGAACGAGGTATCTTACATTTGAAGAAGCTCTTCAAAGATTTTTTGATGAAGAAACAGATGATTATAATGTTAATAATGACCAGAATGAAACTGATATTGTTGTTTTTCCCCCAGAAACTGCAGAAGCTAGTGATGAAGAAGAATGACAATGTTTTAAATAATGATATTTTACCAAATGATACTGTTGGGGAAGTTGAAATTCACGTAAGAAGTAAGTTTCAGCTTTCTAAAAGCAGTTGTAGTCATACTAAAAAGTTTAAAAAGCAAAAGACTGAAAACTTGAAGTGGATAAAAAAGGAACTGTCAGTTATGTCTCAGGAAGAACATAAAGAAAGAGATAGAAGAGAAACTATAAAAGACAAAGAACAAGATAAAACTAGTGCACAGATTTTGGATTTTCTTTTAAGTTTAGATATTTACTCTCTTCTCGTTGAACAGACAAATATATATGCTCAGAAAAAAAAAAAAAAAAAAAAACATGAGAAGATTTATTGGAATATTATTGCTCATGGGATATCATTATTTACCTCAAGAAAAAATGTATTGGCCTTTTCATAAGGACATTTCTGTTCCTGTTGTACGGGAATAGATATCATGTTTTTCAGTACAGGAATAAAGCAGAATTTGCATTTGACAATAGTCAAATTGAGAATACTGATAAATTATATGAGGTGAGACCATACCTAAACTTACTAAATATCACCACTTTTTACTGCTGGAAATATAAAGTCTCTTTTAGATTTCAGACGCGAGATTGCATTATTCCTTTTGCAAACTCCTATTGAATTAGACAGAAATAGATCAGCAACAGGAAGACCTAATAAATTCAGCATTCAAAAACCATTGCATGGAGATGGTAGACATTTTATCGTAAAGTCCGTTGATAACAAAAGACGTTGCTGTAAAGAGTGCCATAGCCAGACTGTTTATAAATACAAAGTAATATAGCTTTACATCATGATTGTAATCAAGCTTTTCATGCTTGAATCTTTCAATTGAAATAATCTGTATTTGTAAAAGAAATACAATGTATATTTTAATTTTAAATTAATTACAAGTAAAGTGATTTGTAGATTTATAAAGCGTTACACAGCTAAAAAGTAATCCTACGCTCCACTCGAAAGAAACATCACACGAGTACAATCCTACTCACTACACATCCGTAGTCTTATTCCGCTGACGTTGCGTGAACGCAACACTCGCTTTTTCCACAGGTAAGAGCATTTGTTTTATTTTCAATGTAAATTTATGTTATAAATGATTAATTTAAGATTTGCTATTATTTTCATGAGAAAAGAAACATTTCTTATAGTTTTGGCGGTTAATGAGTTAAAAATAAGGCACAAATCAAGCTTAGAATGTCATTAATACCAACGAGAAATTTAGATTTCAAGATATTTTATGTCTGCTTCCTTCAAAGTATTTTTAGCACAAGCTCAATTTCCCCTTAATTGACATATTTCACTTCCAAAAACAATTATCAGCAATAAATATTAATGTAAAATTATTCATAATTATCAACAATAATAGTAATCAGTAATAACACTAATGAAATACTACGAGTCAAATTGGTTACATTGTGAAGTGGAAAAAGTGCTTGGCTATCTTAATGGCTCACAGATATAGTCATGTTCATAAATAATAATAAAAAGCACCTTATAATAACAAACAGAAAATTTTATGAGGAAAAAATTCTATATACAATGTACTCTTGAGTTTCTGAGCTCAGCACAGAGAAGCAAGTCATGAATAATGAAAAAACATGGATAAACCAAACTATCAACTATGTATATTATACGTGTTTATTTCTTTAAAAAATATCAATTATCTTGCTTTGTTTTGGGGAACATTTAAATATTGGCAGAATATTATTGCATATATTTCAAAGGGCTATTTTATCATATTCAAATCCCCATTGGTCAACGAAATTCCCACAAAAGTCATTGCTGTTTTTGGACTAACGTAACTGTCAATATATCTTTACCTGTATTTCAGAATCACTCTATAATTCTTCTGTTCTTGCGACATTTGAAACGATATCCGCATCATTCAAGCACTGACAGCTCAGCTAAGTTCAATTGCTATCGCACCATGCCTCCAGGGCTGTGGAGTCACAGTCATGGAGTTGGGGAGATTTTGGGGTAAAAGGAGTCAGAGCTGGAGTCGCTAAAAACAGGTCGACTCCGACTCCAGTATTTGTTGGACAGTTTGAATTTGAAATGAAATTAAAATGAATTGAAAAAATTAATGACAAGCTGAGTCATTATTTTTATTTACAAACTGTCTACATTAATAAATAGTTATTTTTTTATTTTACTGACATATTCATAAATAAATATAAGGATGGATGTGATATTTGCCAGAAAGACTGTGGAATGATCTTGCAGAATTGGAAACTCTTCTTTCTACACCGTATATAGCCACAAAAAAGCTGCAATCTGAAGAATTGGCAGGAGGCGAGAATGGAAGAATGGGATGTTTGTTCTTTCTGAAATGGAGGGTTTATTGTAGAAGGAATCATCTAGACAATAAGATCTTGCTGGGTTCAATATATGGAGATCCGAAACGCTGAATTTTCTTGGATGAAGAATAAATTAAAAAGGCAAAGAAAGTCATCTATGAACTTTCACTAAGAATGAAATTATTCTTAAAACAATTCGAGAATTCGAATCAGGACAGTCAAACTGCAGACATTGCAGCTGAGTCTCTATCATCCTCTTCTAGTGATGAATTAGATTTTAAGAAATATTTTTGGATAATAGTGAAAAGGCTAAGGCAATGCAAATGAAAATAAAGAACCAAGAGCCTTTAGATATAAAAATGAAAAAATACAAACAAGATTTCTACACGGCCTTTGAAGAAATAGAGAAATATGATTGCGCTTGTAAGACACCTCTTTTAGAACTTATAAAAATCTATCCTGAAAAGTTAAAAGAAGTAGCTCTAACAGTGACAGCTCTTCCTCCTACTCAAGTTAGCGTGGAAACATTCTGTAATAATTTAGAGTGTAAATAACAAATTTATAAATATATGTAGATTTTCTTTTGCCAGCAGTGTCATATTTTTTTAAGAAGCATCTATTTTATCTCATACTGCAAACACGTCCTTAAGTTGTCCTTGCAAGGATATGTTTTGTTCGTTTAAAATGAGAAAAAACATCTGCCAGATATGTCAGCTTGGTTACCCACTCATCGTCGAACAAGAGTTCAAGAAATTCCAGATTATTTTGCTGCTGAAAAAATAATTTGATTTCTTCAGGCAAAACGAGGAGTTGAGTCAGTATTTTGCTCCTTGAAAGCCATCTCACCTCAGTGTGAAGAAAAAGATGAGTATATTGGGAACCCATTTCTCTCCAAAGTATTTTAAATATTCAAGAATTAAGTGCTTTATGCTGAATTTCATTTATGATTTTAATAGCATCTGATGATACTTAGTGTAGTTCTGAGGACATTTGTTTCACACACAAGATGCTCACGATGTATGATGCAGTGTGTAGAAAGTCTGGGTGACTAACATTCTTCACCTCTGCAACAACTCCTGAGCAATGTACAGTCATGTTTGGAGCGTCGTCTGTACATATCCCAATACATTTTTTTCATTCAATTCTGTATTCAAGGAAATTCTCAAAGCTCATTTCTCTAACTGGCAAGTTGAGCGAGCAAAATAGTTGTTCTTTAAATTTTTCTTCACACTTAACCCTCACGAAACAAAGGAGAAGTGCCTTGTTGCTTATGTCCATAGATTTATCAAGTTGAATTGAATAAAATGGTGAATTTTTTTGCCATTTTTATAACTTGACTTTCAATATTTTCATCCATTTCTTCAATTCTGTGCATAACAGTGTTAGTGGACAAAGGAATTACTTTCAATTTCTGTGCACTTATCCCCCCAAACCTCTTCACAGGCTTCCAACATACAAGACTTCAGTAATTCTTCTCCAATCATATATGACTTTTTATTTCTCGCAATTTGAAATGCTATTAGATAAGAAACCTTTAATAAGGACTTCTTCAACAATCATATTTTTTAACCCGTTCAGGACCAGCATCGTGTATACGCGACGCAGCAATTCCACCCTTAGCAGCCCAGCTTCGCGTATACGCGAAGAGTTCCGATCCATCTCTACCGCCCAGTGTCGCATATACATAACTTGGAAATAGAATGATTTATTTTAATTTTGAAATGACAGTAGCTGGTGCTAAATGGTAACAGTTTTTACAACGATTAAGTCATGTGGCTTTTGACCTTCATGTACGAGCATCAGTTTCTGTTCTATACTTCTGGTTTTGAAAGATTTTGGTGTAAACAAACTGGGAATCACAGGTCTTTAAGTTAAAGGGATGCTGGTGTTTGTTTATTGTTAAGAATTTCTTTCTATTTTTTTGTTAGGGGAATGTGGGCAAATGCATCTAGCTGACTATAGCGGGTGTAAAGTTGCCAAACTTCCATGATAGAAAAACTCATACCAGGTGTCCTTTTTTACATTTATTTTAAACAACATTTTACTATAGACCTTCTTGATTAATTAAAACGTAACTTTACAGCATTACTATAGAAGGGGAAAAGATATCAACTTTTCCGATGTGTGATGTATCTTATATGCTTGTCAAAAAAAGCCACCATAGTCCTGTGTGTCGATTCTTGTTTTGAATTATTCCACACACAGCAGAATTATTAAATTGCAATTTAATTACCTACAGATAATTATTGCTTTTTTTTTCATTTCATATTTGTAATTTTGTTTTCATATGTATACTATTTGATTTCATGCTTATAGTTATAATTTTACCATTTCAAATGTTTAATTTATTTCTATTAATGTGATATCCTTTATGTTAATATATATTAATAAATAGTACATTACGAACATAACTTCAAAAATTGAGGTCATTATATTAAAATGCTGATTTATATAATTTTTTTTGTAAAAGTAGGCTTAACTGCTGAAAATGCGGCGTTCCATTTCAGGGGGTTTGGCCCCAAGGCTGCGCTTCGTTCTTTACACGCTGGTTTTCAAGGGGTTAAAGCACCTAATTGTTTTTGCATATTTTTATGCATCCTTTTAAAATATTCAAGTAGTTTCTTGACTAAATCTGGGTGTTTAGAGTTTTGAAAGTTTCACAGCATCGTTAGATAAACTCTCAGAACAGATAATACAAAGAGGCCGTGGATCCAGCTCACTACCAGGTTCTGCAATAAATCCAAATTTTAAGTAGTTTGAATCATATTTTCCTGTTATTTTGGCTTTTCCCCCTCTTTTCCCCTCCAATTTGAATGTTCTTTCTAATGCTGTCTGGACATGACGAACACTGTGGATGCTGTGATTCACTGATTATCTCTTTATTAAGTGAAGTAATAGTATTTTCATTAGTTATTCTATCTTTAGTTTTACAAAAGAAATGCAAACTATTTGCTTACTTTTTCTCATTCATTATGGGTCTATTACCTATTTTATTTGAATAAGAAAAAAAAAAAAAAAAAAAAAAAAAAAAAAAAAACACTAATGAGTAAAAAATGTAAACATTTCCTCTTGTTTTTAAGTTGGGCTAACCTTTCACATGGATATGCAGAAAGTACAAAGAGACTTTATTAAACACAAAGAGTATTTAGGTTGCTAGTCCAGATGTTAAGCAATACAGTCAAAAGTCTTTAATCCGGAATGATCTACAATCCGGACCTCAAAGCTATAAACTTTCTGCGCATGCGTACATGCATTAATGCATGTACGCATGCACACAGTATGCTTACGCATGCGCGTTTAATGTATAACGGACGGTATAAGCTAAGCTAAAATTATCTAATTATCTATTTCAGTTAATGTTGCACATTGCAATGTTCCTTAATCTTCTAATTGGATCCGGCTTATTATTTTTTGCAGACTGTTAGAGCAATTTTATAAAAGTAAGCTTGAACTTTCGATTATGTCAAAAAGAATTTCCGATTCTGGAGCTGCCAAAGGATCGACAAAGCAAAAGCATGTTTTGATGTCCATCAAACAAAAAGTGGAATTGCTGCAAAAAACAGATAAAAGCATAACCTTTGTTTCTCTAACCATTCTGAAATCTGTTTATAAATTTCACGCTGATCTGCGGGGCGGAGGGGGAAATCCAGCAATGCTTATCCAGGAACCCTGCAATACAGAATCTGATATCCAAGCAACTGTAAGCTTAGATTTAATTTTAGAACTTCAACAACAGAATTGCGAGTATTGGAAAAGGTTCCTAAGGCTTTCAATGCACTGTGCGAGTCTGTATAAATTATGAACTTTTTCTGGCTTAGCTTTGATATGTAAATAAGCGCATAATATATGGCAGTAAGCTCAGATGTCAAAACAGCAAGTGTAGTGCAAGCGTCTGCCCTCCATGTGGTCATCCATAACAAATCCTGCTCCAACATGGCAAGCTGTTTTTGATCCATCTGTATACACGGCCACATGACAGCTATATTCATATTTGTGGTTTAAGAAGAGTTGTTGCTATACGATCTCGCAAGCGTTCTGCTTATTATAGCGCTGGAAAACATCAAGGAGCTTCATTTCCGTATCCTCCCAAGATGGGATTTCAAGATGATGTACTGCTTGGGTGGACATATCAGATATGGAATATTCCTCAATCAACAAACGAGCTCTTAAGGAAAAGGAAGGAACACAAGATGGTCGTGCTTGAAACAGAAGGTCACACATGTCATTAAGCAAACATAGCTTACTAGGATGGTCAGGTTGAGACAATATATTAAAATAATACCGAGCGATTCTAAGCTTTCTACCAGACCAAGATAATTGGACTTTTTAGGTTGGATTTTTTAAAATACACTTCCAACAAAATGTCTTTCATGCAAACTTCTACTCCCTCTTTCAATACAACCAAATAATCACTTTCCATTCACCATTTCTACCTCTATTTTACTTCTTTTTGCCAAACTTGCTCCACAAATAAACTAGCATGGTCAATCATTTCATTCTTTTTTACACATACATACACACACACTTATTCTTTCAGTCAACCAATTTTATTCAAACAGACATTCACCACCTTAATAAGCAGATTTGTTCCAGCTTCATATACCCACAAATAAGTAAAAATTAAAATATCAATTATACTCATCTTGCTTTCTTCGAAACATGTACCCTTCTTTACAGACCTCTTACAAAGATGAACCTTTGCACCCTTCTCTTAATAGACCTACTCATGGCCATGTAATCAATCATTACATTCAACCAGATGCATATCTTTTGTACAAACTAGACAATCATACCTAGAACTATTTAAACCTTCATTCTTACATGAATCATTAGCAGCTATCTTATTCTTTCGCTCTAAATAATGAAAAAAAAAAAAAAGTATTTATTTTACCAAACATACTTTCTTGTAAAAGTGACTGAGCAACGATTAATTAGAACCAGACAGCTAACGAAAACCAACAGTCAATCACTGACAACTAAAATTCCAATAATTCAAAATATGTGATTTGTAGAATGTGATATACGTACTACAAATTACATAACCCTCGATCACTAAACTATGATGTTCCAATCAAATGAAACTTGGGATAAAATATTGTCACATAGCAAAAAAATGACTGCCATAACACTGGGGAAACAGTCGATTCTCGGTTATCAGAAAACCAGTATCATCGTCAATATTTGACGGCAATCTATGGGGCACCCTTCTGCACACTAAAACCAAAATTTGCCCCGATGTCACGTAAAAAGATTTCTATTCAAAAGGGACCAAAAAAAAGTTACATTTCATCCCAAGGAGTAAATTTTAAAAACTTATATTTCGTTCAGGAAATATTTTTCTTCTGTTGCCGATAAGTATCACAGTTACTATAAATATATTAGCAAGCTTCGTTAAATGAAACACTTAATACGTTAAAAGTGCCTCTTAGATGCTCTCCATTTCCCAGAGAAAAGCACAAATATCCACCTGACATTCTCCATGTACTCATATTAGATTCTTCAGTTCACTGATTTGGACCTTCGACCAGAAACTCACCTTATTCGTCGACTTTACCGATGTTCTTCACCTGATACAGAGTATAAGGAGGCGCTGCTTTCTGAAACTCAGATTCACTACATGTTCTTAGTTAAAAGTGCTTAAAGTGTTAGTGTTTTGTACAGCGCAGCGAAAAAACTGGGAATAAAATCAAAATGACGAAAGTGTGCAATACTTACGGAGTAGCGCGTTGACTATAATCATTGGTTATAGTTTCGATTCCTCCCGCTTTAGCAACAGCAACATAGCAATTTTCATTGCCAAAATCAATTCCAACTGCAGACATGATGGAAGAAGACAGATACAAAAAAATAAACGAAAAAGGTAGAAATTACTTTTAATACAATGTTTTCGACAGTGTATTTGTTTACATTTAAATTCTACAAGACAGTATTACACGAGTTACACGGCTTCGTTTCAAATTTACATTTATTTACATTATGAACAAGACCATGCCACCAAATATTCTAGAAACCAACGGGCAGAGGTAATTATGCCGGTTCGAGGATATAACTTTTTTTTTATAAATATAACCGAAAAAAATATTTTTAAAGGCAGTAAGTTTACTGATAATGAGAAGAATTTACTAAATAAAATAATTTTATAAAATACAAGATGAATTTCAGCAAAATTGCTCCAGTGTGTTTAAACACGAGGATAAAAGACTATTTTTGAATTTTTTATATCTCTTTTTTTATCTATTGGCAACATATTTCATACAAAACATTTACTTAAGCGGATTAATTGAAAGCTGTTTTGATGTTCGTTATTATCAAAGTTTATGTGTTTGAGATAAATGATATTGGAAATTAAAAAAATTTATTTATCCCTTCGCATTGTCGTTCACATATTGTACCTTTTATGTTTTGAGATTCAAATAAATGGTTCTATAGGCATTCTAATCAAACTTAAATAAATGTATGCAGAATGTTTATATGACTTTTAAACATGATCCACGGGAGAGACTATTATCCACCCTGGAAGCTGAAATTTTATAAATTCTGTGTATAGCTAATAGATATGATTTTATGAATTTTCAAAGATGTATGACAGAAAAATAGAATATCCAATTGGCAGTTGTATTGAGGCAAGTACCGTAACTATTTATGTTTTATGCAATTATATTCGAAAACCTGACGTTTACCTGTTCAATACCTGTATATGTTACGTTATGGAAGGATCTTAGATTTAAAATGTTGCTCTTTGCTGAATTTGCTTATTCTTATTTGATCATATATAAACATTATATTATCATAGCTGTATTTGATAAAACTACAGAAAATAATTGTCAATGTGTTTTCTTCTTAACTATGGCAGGTTGGTGCCAAATGAATTCTTTTAAAAGCTGAACACCATTAAAAAAAATTGAAGCATACTTGTACTCCTTTGTAACTAATTTTTCACTCAAATTAATAAACACCAATCTAGAATTTAAAAGGTACTTCTTGTTTATAGCAGCTGAGTTAAAACCCATCAAAATAATGATAAAACACCAAATTTTATAACTATATAAAATAGGTAATGTAGTTAATTATATAAAATAGGTAATCTTTTATTTATCTGATGAAGCATCATTATCACAACCATTTAGTAGGGTTCTACTTTACTGCTAAATTCAAAATTTTTTCACGTTCTCTCATAATAATAATTTTTGCATGAACAAGTCAGATTGTTTTCCGTGCATGCATTTTAATGCCTGTAAAACAAGAATACATTCTTGCACATTAAAAGTTATGTATTTCTTCTGACATTACGTGAAATAAATGCAGAAGGATTTTTGAATAAAGTAAAAATAAATAAAGTAAAAATCCTCATCAATTTGTTTTCCACTGTTAATCAAAATTTGAAGTTTTTTTTTTTTTTTTTTTTTTCAGTCATTTGGAAAATTAAGTTATGAAAAGTAAAACAAGTGATTACTGATATACACAAACAATTTTTGCAGTGTCTACAGCACACAGTTTATGTAATGTTTGTCGGCAATTTAAGGTGTTTTTCCGTTATGCACCTGCCGTGAAAAAGAAACCAAACACATGCTGGGACCTAATGATAGTGCCATCTGGGCTATTGTTGTGTGTGTTTATCTGTAAACTATTCTTGTACCTATAAATTGTTTTCAATTAAAAAAAAAACAGCAAATTATGCATAATGGAAAAGTATCTGTGTTAATATATATTAATTTACTGAACACAGTTTCCTGAGCAATTTTGTGTAAATAAAGAACATATAGAAATGTTTTCACAAATTCCTTAAAAGCAGGGGTTGTCAACCGCTGAAGAATTCTGAATTTCATAGTTTCGGGCGGTGTGTTTGTGTGGGAGGTGGAGAATGCAGTCAGTCTTTTATTTACCTGCTAAATGTTTAGTTTATGAATATAAAAAAAGCTACTTTTATTCAATTTTTGATATTAATCAACATTTTTTATACTTTTTCTTGTTTAATTTATAAAACATCAAAAACAAAGGGAAAATATATTTGAGGGTATCCCTTAGCGATTTTTTTGGCATCATTCTTGTTTACTTTCAGTGCTCGCCCAAGTAAAATAGCACCCGAAACATAATGCAATAAAACATTAAAAAATTATAGTCTCAGTAAATTGCACTTTAAATCAAAATAAAGCAAAGATATAACATTAAAATGGGAATACATATTATCTAATCTGTGTGGTACAAAAAGGAAATATCGACTTACCTTATTTAGAAATTTCTGTGTCTTCAGTGTGTTGCACACAGAATTCCTTCACAGCATCCAAAACCTGTTTAAAATTATCTGAACTAGAATCTGTATACTGCTGTCACCACATAAATTCACAAAAGTAAAAATAAAAAATATCTGGATTGTCGGTGGCATTTCTGTTGAAAATCCCTTTTTATTGCATCCAAATACCTTGCATAGTCTTGATATGAGCTATGTTTTCCAAATCCTTAAATTACACTGCATAATTTACTGAGAGAGGAATGAAGCCATTTAAATTTTCATTTACACACCAGCCAACCAGTTTTTTCTTTCCCATTCATTCCAAAGCATACAGAAACTTCAGGTTAAATTTTGCAATAAAAAGTCAAAATCACCACAGTTACTCATTGCAACCAATCATGCCATAATATGGTTTCCATAACATTCAACATAAAATATTCAGCTTACCATAAATGAAACAACAGCTTGGCGATAATCCAAAGGGTACCCTAAAATATAGACTACCCAAAAATAATCGGCTAATCTTTGGAATATGGTAACAGGTAGTTTGGCGACATTTTGGTAAGGCGATAAAAGTTACTAGCTAGGACTTTAACAGTGTACATGGATAAAGTCGAGTGTGCGCAGTGCCATTTTTGTGCAATTCTGGGATTTTTTTTTAAGTGAAAATAGGTCGACGTGTACATGGATACCATGTATGTGCAATTCTTAAAAACGTGGCAAGCAGTGGGCGATTCTGCACTTTCTCCCAATTTCGCACCTAAGCACCTAATCTTTGTCATGATTAAGCACTTTTGTTCCTTAAAAAAAAAAAAAAAAAAAAAAAAAAAAAAAAAAGAACATGCCTTTACTTTGTGAAAACAAAATGGCGTCCACAAAAAAAACTAGCAGGTTGCTGTAGCAAGGTTGGTCGCCAAAAAATTGCCAAGTTACCATCATCCAAAGATTAACCAAATAATCTAATTTTAAATACATGTATATGTATTTTTCGAATTGTGGAAAAGCTGGTGGGGAGATTATCATCTAGCAATATTGAAAAGGGTGCATGGTATCAAAAAAAGGTTGAGAATCACTGTTTTAGAGGGTGAAATACCTTTTTCTTAGATGGGGGGGGGACTATAATATCTTTTTCATTGATGAAAGATTTAAATATCTGGTAATGAAAAAATAAGGATTTTTGCTGGCTTAAGAAACATGAACTAAACATAAACTTTTGCTGGCTTAAGAAACTTTTTGTGCAGATCGGTAACTATTTCTTGGAAAAGCTAAAATGTACTAGTTCTTGTTTCTCACCAAGCCTATTTAAAATTTGGCAAAAAAGCAACCATAGTTTGGTACACATGCTGAATAAATTTGTATTCGTTTTGAGGTGATCCAATGCAAGTACACTTCTTCAGAAGTAAAAATAGGAAGAGTAGGATTATTGAGTTATAACAAAGTAGTCGAGGGAAGAATGGCTTAATGAAGGCCTTCAGAGGAAAATTGGCTTGTATTCTAGTTAGACATGAAGAAAATTCCCATACATTTAGCTCTTGCCAGGATTTGAACTGGGGTCAAACGACCAGTATTCAGTGATCATAGAGCTTACTTGCTGGTAGGTGCAAAAACGGGAGGAGGAATGACCATTTTGTTTCTAAAGTAATGGGGAAGTAAAGTAAAAATGAACCTAGAACTATCCAGCAAGGAAAATAGTAATGTAACAGGAAAAATGAATGTACTAGAATTCTAAAAGCTTTAGGGAGAACTGAATTGGAATAATTACCAATAGTTAAAGAAGATAAACTTTTATTACATTGAAAAACTTTAATTAAATCTTATTCTTTGACAGAAAAAGCTTTATGGATAATTTTTGCACAACCTGAGTCAAAACTGAGATTAAATGCCCAGTTATAAAAATAAATAAAAATGTGTAAATCAAACTTCTCATTTTACTTGTCAATAGTCTCTTTTATTCTTAATTTAAATTTGGGTAGTTCCCCTTTCTGTCCTAAAAAGAGTACCTGTTCATAATGTGTCATTCTAAAGTGTGCCAGTCCAAAATTAATCCTTTTCATGCTACCTTGTGTATGCAGATGCATTTTATCCAACCATTTATAGATGAAACTGACTCTATATTTCACCCTTATTCTGAATATGTAGGCTTTTTTTTTTTTTTTCTTCTTTGCTTCGTTCTGGCTAACACACATCCCTGTTCACTTCTGCTTATCATCCATTTTCTGAAGATTTGAGCTTAGAGAAATGCAGGTGCATATTGTGCTGATAATGATGTGGGTATCAAATTGCACATTTCAAGAATTACATTATCCAATAATAAAATTACGTGAATCAATGACAATGTCTTCAAATGTCATTATTCCATTTATGCAGAAAAACCTTTCCACGTTATATGTATGCAATAAACCATTTCCAATATATTACAGATAAATCTGATTCTAACTGGAATGCAGTAATCATTAATAAATCATCTCCCGGCGAGTGAAGAAAGCACTGATATTCTCTCCTGCTTCATACCAGATCCTTGGACAATGACCCAGAAATACTTTTCTTATTTCCTGACTAATGTCTAGAAGTTTTCCATTGCCTTGACCCTTTGATTATTGATATCACCAACATTTTCTCTCATCTGCTGCATTGACTCTACCTTCTCTTCATCTTCTACAAGAAATGATTATTACTACTTCATGAAATGCTTCAATGTTTAAAAAGAGACTATGAAAGAGATAGAGATTGAGGTATGCAGACTAGATGCCCTTTGTCCAGTATTGCTTTGTTCAAGGATATACTTTACTTCTCTTATTCTTTGCAAAAGCATTTTTGCGTTTGAAAAAGAATCCGGCTTCTAATCACTCTTTAAATCAGTAAAGTTTTATTCAAAACCTTTATCTAGCTAATATAGCTTTTTTGCCTAAATTTAATTTATTGCTTATAACCTTAGTTAACCATGGCTTGGTTAACTTAAGTTATTAGTTTTCTTTAATTTAACTACAGATATGGGGTGAATATTATTAAAATATTACTATTATATTTTTTCCTATAGTTTAAGTAAATTGAGACTAATTTTTAGAGGCATAATTTTTATGCAACATTTAAGAACAGTATCTTCAGTAGTTTGAATAAAAATATCCAAAAGTAAATAAATTAAGCTTTAAATCTTCATTTAAAAATGTTATATTTCTGTCATTAACTGATCTCTTAAAAAATTGGTACTTATGTGTATAAATGCAACTGCCTTGGCAGAAGTTGCCAAATTTTTAGAATGTGCCAAACTCTCGCAACCTTGCGCTTAACCATTCTTCTAGAAACCATGTTCATAACGGTCCTTCAGTCAAGCAATGTGGCCATTTTTTGTGCATTCTTTTTTGCTGTATTCCAAATTCCAACAGTTTTTATAAATAAATCGGGATATTTTTTGGGGGGGCCTTAGTTTTAAAATACGAGCTTGTGGAATTTGCCAGCAGTGGAAGAAACTGCAGTAACATTTCTGCAAGAATGCAGAATTTAGCTGAAAATTGTTTGTGGGAAACAGCAAAGAAATTGATTTCCTCAGTGGTGGATGTTGCTGACGATTGCATAAAACTGACTTTCTGCAATCTGGGAAATTTTTGAAGCAAAAACAGATTGCTGTCTATTTCAAGATAATTGTGCAAAAAATTACAGAATGGTTTGTGTAAGTGTTTTATTTTTAATGTATTATGTGATTCATATTTAATAACTGAAATTTGTATTCTAAACTGGCAAAGTATGTTTACTGACTTATGATAAATATTGATAGTTTGGGAATCTTTCAAAAAGCACAAAAACCATCAACTTGCCCCCCGATAAGTAACTTGTACCTTTTCATCTGTAAAAAGTCATCAAATTACAAATGTCTACAAACATGAAGAGAAGTCTTAAACTTGCTTTATTTGAAAGACTAGCAATTAAAAAAAAGTTTGAAAATCTAGGAAGTAAAATTAATTGTACAGTACAAAGTCAGAGATCCAGACACATCAGGACTTCAATGATTCTGGCTTTGGTATTTTTCTGAATATTAGATCATTAGTTTAAATAAGATAATATTCAGAAATTATAGAATTAAAAATGTGAAATAGTGATTTATGAAATGATAAAGCATTTATGACCTTAAGGAGATCAAAATTTATAAAAAGAAAAGCTCAATATTTATTATTTGCTTTATTAACCCATTAACCGCCCAAAAAAGAAAAAGTTTATTCTTTACCTCATCATTCTTTACCTCAAAAAGAAATGTAGTAGTCACTTGATAAGGACATTTCTGTTCCTATTGTACGAGAATCGATATCACGTTTGCAGTACAGGAATATGAACTTCAAGGAATGATTCCTTTCTCATGAAAATAATAACAAATATTAAATTAAGCATTTATAACATAAATTTACATTGAAAATAAATAAAAAAAAATGCTCTTACCTGTGGAAAAAGTCATCAAGCATAATTAATGTTGGCATAAAAGATTATCATGCTGTTTACTGATATTAAAAGAAAAATTTTTTAGGCATCACTGCATGAGACATTTCTCAAGCTGAAGTGTGCTGATAGTCATGCTGTGGTGAAAGCCAAAAGTAATCATGATTTGCCTGCTTGGCTTCAGTGTTGAATTAAAATTAATAATTGGGAAGTCCTATTTTATTATGAAAAAATAACAGATTCACAAATGTACAGCAACATAAAAAGAAAAAGGTTGTTGTCTAGAGGTCTGAATTTTAGACCATTTTGAATATTGAACATCCAGATTGTGGACTCTATACTGTATAAAGTTTCTACTGTAGTGAAATGTAGAGTATTTTACATTTAGTGTCAACAGCAGAATAATTTAATAGGCTACTGTTTGCTAAATATTAATCTTGTTTTTAAGAAATGATTTCAAAAAGAATTTTTTGAAAACTGTAACTATTATAGTATGTTTATCATTATGCCAGTAAGATTTATAACTTCTTTATTTCACAGGATTTTGAAATCGTATCTCAGATTGGAAAAGGTGGATTTGCTACAGTGTACAAGGCAAAGTGTTTGAACCCTGGATTTGATGACGTCTGTGTTGCTATTAAAAAGGTAAATTTTGTACTTTATTCTGACAGTCAGTATCCAAAAGAAAAGTTATGAACTCATTGGTGATTTCAGAAAGCATTCAGGAACTTTGTGCATTAAATTAGAAAAGAAATTATTTGGCAACTAATTTTTTCCCAAGTTAATGCACAAAACACAGCAGCCATTTTCTAAATAGCAGCGCAATAAGAATTCTATACCAGAGTAATTAATTAATAAAATTTTAAAAATACATATTTGTAATGAAACACTTCCCATTTTTAAGAAATCCCCCTTTCCCCCCACTGTTGTTCTTCCCATGTACACAATGATCTTTTTTCACTTTTAAGAAAAAGTCAGAGAATTGCACAAGCACACTGCATTGCATAGCACACTAGCCAAAACAGGCATGTGCCACGCATATACCTTTGTTGCCATATAAATACTTTTTGGCTTCATCATTTCTTTCCTTATAATTATTTTGATGGTATACTTTGCTTCGTGAATATTTTTCACGACTTTTCAGCAGAGGTGCAGATAATTAGAAAGTACTGTAAATTTTAATGACTTTTTAAAATCAGATGAAATTGTTTTCATTATGAAATGTAAATAATATTTTTAAAAATTACATCTTGGGCAAATAGGAAGTAATGTGCCGTTATATCTCCAAATTTCCTCCAAATTTAGGCATAGTAATATGTAGGAGCATATATATCTGTGCATCATAATATCTATGTGCTATATCTCTCTAACATTTGTATTTTATATAATAGTATCCATGCTGCGTACCTATGAATTAAATTAGGTTAATTAATTAAAGCATATAAATAAAGCTTACAGGGACTAGCTGCTTAATGGGAGATATGCCTTAACGAAGCACGTTTTAAAGGAACTAGCTCATATGCATATAACATATGAGAAAAACTATGAAAATCCCCCTGAAGCAATATTATTTGCTGGGATTTGAACCGAAGTCAAACTCCCAGTGTTCAGTGATCTTTCCCTCTCAGCCACTGGTGGGACACTAATACAAATAAGGCCCATAAGTAAGAGTTATTACAGTAATTTCCCAAACATGAACAATGTTCATAACAGTTGCAAACTATGCATCTTTGGTTTCAGGTCCTTTACTTACATATCATACAGATGTACAATTTTGTAAATAAGTAATATTTCTTATTGTTTTAAATTATTTTTAATGCTGATACGTTTTAGACACTAATGTTGAATAAAATTTAAGCAAAGAAGAATAGAAACAATATTTCACACATTCTTTTAATATAAGTTATTCTTATAAATTACTTGAAAATAAAATATGGATAGCTGTTTTAATACATTAATACATTAATGTTTTTCAGAGGAATCAGTTTTCTATAAGAAATCTGTATCTTTTTTTTTTATAATTTCATAGAATTCATCACTTCCTTGTGCTTCAAGACTTTTTTTTGTCATTGAAGTTTTATATTTTTCAAAAGGCTACACCATTTCCCAAAAAAATTTAAAGCTTGTTATTAATAGATAGGGCTGATTATTTGCTCAATAGAATTTCAAAAATTCTTTGAATAATTTAATATTAGAGAATGAAAAATAAAGTTCCAGTTGACCATGTTAAAAAAAAAACACTTTTGCATAGTAGAATAGACTTAAATAGAATAGAAATATCGTATAAATATGTAACAATACTATTTCATATGGTACTTTATGATTATTCATGTCCTCACTGAAATGTTACAGATTGACTGTTGACTTCAGAGAAAACTGTTTGGGTATTTTTATGTCTATTTTAAAATTTTTTCTTTTTCCATAGAAGGCACACATGCTTCTCTCTCACATCTGCTCTCCTTTTTTTTTTTTTTTTCTTTTTTGCTGTCTTATTTATTCAATGTAAACAGCAACCTGTTTTTACTATTAAAAAAAATTTGGAGAATTGCACAAACTCAAGATCGTATGCAGTCTTTGCATTGTGCACCAACAATGATCATGATCATGCAAGAGTAGTTGAAACTTCGTTGCACACAATTTATGACAAAAGCAAATATGCTCATTATAAAAATAAGTACTAAGCAGAACTATAACCATTGAATTTCAAAAGGGCAAATCTATGCTTGCTTAAACATGCATGTATTATGCACATATTTGAGTTACCACATAAATACTTTTGGCAAAATTGTGGGTTGCCACAACTCATCAGTACTTTCTCACTGTTTTTTGGTGGGGGTGCAGGTAATCAGAAAGTAATAGATCATCTGTAAGGTTCCATGGTTTTTCAAACTGAAGCATGTTTTCTTGTAATTATTTTGTTAGTCCTAATAAGTAATGATATTGTTTGAAGTGGATGTTTAGATACTATATTTTTGCTCATGTTGTATAATTCTAGCATATGTTGTGACATAATCTTTGTTTATGTGCAGTGCTTGAATCAAGAACCCAAAAGTTCATTTTCATCAGATTATGTTTTTTAATTTTAAAAAAGGAAACAATGCTACTTAGATTTTTTGTAAAGTTTATGCCTTATGGATGAAGTTCTGTTTCTGATGATACATTTTGAAGGCAGTATGAGAAGTGTAGAAATTTCTACCTCAAAGATAATACCCACTTTAGACGACCATCCACCATAAAGAAATACCTATTAACATAAGCTGTCTCTGAAAATCCATGTTGTACAATTCGTGAACTATCAGACTGTATAAATATTCCAAACAGTACAGTACCTGATCGTTTTAAGAAGTCTGGAGATGTAAGCTGCTATAATATATGGACACCCAATACTTCAACAAAGCAGGATATGCTTGCTCAAATTTCGACATGGGATTATTTGCTGAAAAGAAATAAAGGTGTTTTTTTTAAAAAAACAACTCAGTACTGAAGATGATAAGTGGATGCTACTAAGGTACTGTTCTGTTGTTGGGACCAGAGTCATTGGCGAATTTGCTAAACTTGCCAAGAAATTGGTTCATGTGAAATCACCAATTCTTTTTACCATTTAAAAAAAAGGTAAAAAGAATGTTTTTTCAAAGTTGTCAATGAGAATACAAATTCTAAAAATTTGAGGTTTGCTGGCTTTCCAAAGGTGCCTGCCTTAATAGGTTCTAGAATCTTTTTAACTCTGTACTTGAGTTCCTCAAAGAGAAAAATGTAGCTCTGAAAGACAAATTGCTACAATTTAAGATTGATGTTGCTTACATGACCAATTTATTCGCAAAATTCATTGGAATTAATTTCCAGTTCAAGGCAAAGAGTTCAGTTTGATCACAGCAAAATCTGTTATTTCCGTCTTCCTAAAAAAACTCACTTTGTGGAAGCAGAATTTTGGTCACAATGAGTTCGGTCAGTTTCCAATCTTGTCTGATCTGCATAAGAGCAGTGAAACCCATTTGATGGAAAACATGTTTACTGTCAACACCTTTAGTCTTTGTACAAGGACTTTTCTGAGCGGTTTGAGGATATTTTGTCCCAGAAAGTCCCTCAGTGGGTCATGAAACCTTTAATGAATACTGAGACAGCAGAGGTTCAGCTTCAGGAGGAAATGGTCGAATTTTCAACTAATGAAACATTGAAAGCCAGTTTCCAGATTGGTGATTGTCTCACAGAATTTTAGCTTCAAAGTATCATCAGTCGCCTCCAACCATGATTGTGGAATATCGTCAAAAATTTTTTAATTGATTTCCCTTCCTTCCACCTTGTCAAGCGAGGAATCAACACTGTGACTGATCTAATTACAAAAAAGAGTGGTCGACTTTTAAGTTGTGGGAAGAGGGAACATGCACCTTCATCTCTCTAAAAGTATTGAACAAAACTTTCAGAAACTATCTATGAACCATTAACCCTCTGCATATGGCTCCTGCAATTTACACGGGATACAAAATCTGTCTCGTAATATGGGTTGCATGAAAATAGCATGCACAAGTATGTTTTTTTATTTAATTAAGGAAAAACTATTAAAATTTATTAAATTATTTGTTTATAAAGATGTAAATATTAATATATGAAGATGAAGAATATAAAAAAGGGCCCGTATTTCAGAACTGAATTTGTCCAAATCGAACTGTACACGGAGGGTTAAGCACAGCCATTCCACTGATCATACTTGATTGTTTCATTGATATTACTCTTTTAGTGTTTTTTTTTCCTGTTCTTTTTTAATTATTTAGTTAAGAATAAAGTATTTTTAAACATAAATCATCGCTTAAGCAATTTTTTCCTGGGATTAGTCATTTCAGTTTAACAAAAGGAGCATAATTACATGCCAGGCAAAACTATTGAGTGAAATCAAACAAATTTGGTGTGTAAGTCTGAAAAAAAAAATCACTTAGAATTTTTGTCTTTTATAATTCAGGAACCCATTTCCCCAATAACTAAATTACAGATTTTCACGAAGGGGGGCATCGAAAAATTTTTCGCACCTTAGGGAAACGGAGCTTTGAAAAGGTTGCAAATCACTGATCTAAACCATCAGTTAAAATACGCAGCACTGGTAACATTGTTGAAGTTGACAAAAGTCTGTTTTTGCATCGAAAAAGCAACATTGATTGCATCCTTCTACCCCAGTGGGTATGCAGCAGGTTTTACCAATAAACAGCACAACATTTTTAGTTGCTGTGCCAGAAACTTTGCTTAAAGTTTTTGAAGAAATTATTATTGATGGCACTATAATATGGAAAGGGTGTAACACTGAAGAATAAAATGAGGCCGTGTTTGAACATTTCTGCATTCACCCTTTAATTGCTTAAGACGTGTTTAAATGTTTTCAGAGTTTCCTTGAAAAACGCTTTAGATGTCTTTACACGAATTTAAAATCGCTCGAAAAATGTTTAAGACGTGTATAAACAAAGCCCAAGTATTGTCAAAATTGCTTAAGACGTGTTTAGACGATGCGCTCTGGTGTTCTTTCCCCTACCTTTCTGCAGGTGGTTGTCAGTTAACACAAAGCCCTTAATGGGGTGTGAAGTCTTTGAAAAGAGCACTTTACGAAAGAGTCCTGAGAGTGAAGTATCATTGTCAGACAGCAGGTATGTATTATCTGTGTGGCGACTAAAAGTTTGTGAATGAAGATAAATCGTTTTACAACTGCTTGCCTTGTGGTGCTTTTAACAAATGGAAGTCAAACAGGATCAGACGTTGTTATAGTGCATTGCCGAATTTTAGTAGAAACAGGAAAAAATAAGAATTGTAATGGAAGATGCCCTTTTTAATAAATCATGTTATACAGTTATTTCTGTATTAAAAGTTGATTACAATTTCTGATTCGTCAGGAAAAAATATAAAATGTAGCAACAAATTTCTTGTTTGCACTCGTATTTCAAATGTGTGTTATTATAATGGAATATTCTTCTTTTTGCATTCTGAAATGTTAAAACTGTGCTTTCAGCATGCCTGAGTTTTGTACTCGTATGTATTACTCTGTGTTCCGTAGAAATGGCGAACTGACATAAAAATTTTATGAATGTTGAAAGGAAGATGTTCTATTCGAAAACTACAATTAAATGGAATGAATCAATACACCGAAGGAATTTCTAGAAATATTTGTTTTAAAAATTTTATTATTAAGATTTTAAATCAACGATGTTTTAAAATCCAAGGAAAAAAATATGTATTCCGTGAAACATTTTTGGAAAGAAATCTATCGGTAT
Source organism: Stegodyphus dumicola (assembly GCF_044657685.1). NCBI lineage: Eukaryota > Metazoa > Arthropoda > Arachnida > Araneae > Eresidae > Stegodyphus > Stegodyphus dumicola. The sequence goes on along the minus strand of NC_140774.1, from coordinate 100,457,974 downwards.
AAAATCGCTTAGAATTAATGGGTTGTAAATTAAGTAAAACAGTTAGTGTGGAAGGGTTAGATATATTCCGCACAAAAAAATTACAGTCAGAAGAACAATTACCTAAAGAATTAAATTAATTACATTAAAAGAATTTAAAATAACTTAACATCTATCCAAATGTCAATGCTAACAGCAATAGCATGAATAAAAGTTATTCTTTAAGTTTCGAACTTAATCGAAATCCGTCGGTATGCAATGATTGTGTCTTTGCGATTACTTTTCATATAGATACTACAAAAGGCCGCCAAGGACATAGCAGTAAAATCTTTGAATACTAATAGTTTTTGGCGGATTCAAATTCTGGCGAATGGATTGCCTGCATACCAGTTTTCACGAATTTTTGCTGCCCATGTTTAATGTGAATATAAGCCAATTTCAGTTAGCTTTTTATGATGACGTGCCTTGTCTATGACTCCTCGCTCGGGTTGTGTTTGGTTTGGCTTGTTAGATTATTAAGCACGTGAAGGCAATCTGCCTAAGGGGAGGTATGCTTTCGTGACAGGTTTTTCTAAAGGAAACAATCTCGTACTACATAGAGTTAAAACCATAAAAACGCCCATGCCATCAGCCTGTTCGCGTGGGTTTGAATGCAGGTCAAACTACCAGTATGTTAAGAGATAGCCCTCGCATAGTTTGCCATAAGCTGAATAATTAAACATTCTTGAAATCGCTTCACATAACTGAAATGGCAATAACTTCGTGTTATATTATGCTACCATTTTTTCTCTAACATGAAATTTTGAGCTTTTCCGTTATCGGACAGTCCACCAGCTGCTGAGCGGAGTCTAACAAAACAACTGGGGGTTCGAATCCCGGCGAATGGGCTGGCTGCGAGGATGTTTTCTTGGTTTTCCATATGTGTAATGTGTATTCAAGCCAATTTCCATTAGGCAGTCCTCTAATGAAGGCATCCTTCACCTTAGGTAAGTAACCCTCGAGTACCTTGCCATAATCAAATAAACAATTATCCATAACATGCTTCAAGTATTTTCTGTTGAAAAGTGCATGTGCCAAAGTTGGCCCACGTTGAATGAAATATGTAATTTAATTTTTTTCTTTGTTTTTTATAACAATATTCTTGTTTTCAGAATCTGAATTATGAATGAAATATTTTTAATAATATGCAATTCTATTTTGATTTTTGTTTAATGAAAAATAATTTAAGCGACAAATTTCTTACGTTTAGAAAAATTTTCTATTGTCGAAACGAGTTGCTGTAAAAAGCGCATCTTCTCGTTGCTGCATACATTTATTTAAAGAAAACTGCTTGGCGCATGTGCTTTTATAATTGAAAATATTCAGAGAATTTTCAACAGCGAAATAAAGTTATTAATTTTATTGAAGTTTCTGGATTCTTTGTGTTTCGAGGTAAAAGTCAAACCATCAGATATGTGATAACCTTAAAATAAGGGTGTATATAATCAGGATTTTGTGGCCAGACATTCCCAGCGAAATATATTACAAAAATTTATCTATGTAGAGTTAATGTATATTCCGTTTAGTATTTGAATTTATCAGTGTTATTACACATCAGTTTATCAGTGTAAGCTATATCGAGATTTAGTTGTGTTCGATATAAGAATTTTCTTTTGTTTATATAAATCCGATTCGTTTAATAATATTATATTTATTAAATACTATTTATTAGGTTTCCAAATCTCTCAAACCCAATCAATGGCCTCCTGGCTAAGATTTCTGATTACCGCTAGTTCGATTCATATTCGAACCTAAACAAACGAACTGGTTGCATGGTTGGGTTTTGTGATTTTCCCTATGTGTAACATGAACATGAGTACGTTTTACTTAGAAAGACGTCCATGGAGACAATCATTTCCTTTCGGCTGATATATCTCATTTCCTATGCCATACTCAAATAATCTAAATATTTTTCAAAAAGACTAACAGATGCATATAACAAAATAAAATTAAGAAAATGCATATAACAAAACTGAAGTAAATGTATATAATGAAAAAAAAAAAAGTTAAAAACAAATTTTTAATTATTTTTTAATACAATAGTTTTTAAATTGCTTTGTTTTCAAATTTTATTTCATTTTTATGTATGTACTAATATACAGTTTATATGTGCGAAAGTGTGCTTGTTCAGCATATACATATATATTAATTAAATTAATCTGATTTCAAAGTGCATGCACTAACGCGCTATTCTCGTAACTTGAAAAACACTACACATAAAGTATTGTCTGAGAAAAATGTTTATAAAGAAAATTAAATTTCGTCTCCTTACTCGGTGCCATGTAAAACAATTTAAATAAGCTTATTGATTTTTTTCTTCTTTATTAAAATCAAATTAGTTTCTTTTTTATCTACATATGAAAAATATAAAAAAACATAAAAACTCTCTTAAAAATATAAAACTCGTTTTTTTTCTAACAAAAGTTTGTGGGAAATTTCTCTAGGTCAGCAGGTAGTAACAGGACCACTGAATGCTTTGTTTGAAAAACCCGATTAAGTGGATGATTTCACCCCCAAAAGTTTTCTTTAACAAAGCAGATGCGGTTCAAATGGCTTCTGAGAAGCTTTCGTATTTGAATAGCTAGAAGCTTGAGTTGGAAGACTTATTGTTCCCGAAGCAGTCAGTCAGACAGCAAAAAAATTTGTTATAGATATTTCTCTCTCTCTCTGTGTTCTTGAAATCCTGGAATGGGTGAAAGTTAATTTTGTTTTACATATATAAGGAAACTGCATGTAAAGCAAAATAATTCCAGGCACCCATTATATGTTAATCATTGTACGTCCCCTCAGCTCTTCGGTTGGATATTAAGAAAAGAAATTCTTATACTGCTTTTGTATTACTTGTATAGTGAAAGATTTGAAAAAATTAGCTTCTTATGAAAAGTTTTTCTCTGATGAACGAATACAGCTGAAAACATGTTTCTTTCTTCCATATATCCACAAAACAACTTGAAATAGTACTGTACTCTTTTGTGTTGCATTACATTTTTATATTACTTCGTGGTACATTTTTCGATTTTGCTTTGTGTATATTATATAACAATTTTCGGAATTGAACTTACCTACCTATGGATTCACTCTTTTAAGACAATTCTACTAAAATTAATCTTAGGAGATAATATAATCAATATTTCTTTAGTAAATAATATATTTATGAATATATACACAAAGCAAAATCGTGCTTTGTGTATATTACATGGCTTTGTGTATATTATATTTATAAATACATGCCTGCAATTAATACTAAGAATACTATTGATAAAATTCGTGATATAATTAATAATGAAAATATTGATTAAGCTAAAAACCAATTTGATTCTTTTTTTCATTATAGGGTAACATGAGCCAAACAATTTTCGTTAGAAACATACGATTATGCTAACTTAACACATCAGATAGAAAGTATTTTATCGTCATCATCGGCTATGATAAAAGGTTTTTATGCTTGAGATTTTGGATTATGATAAAGCACACAGGACCTATTTATCTAAGGGAAAGGAAGTCTTCGTGGAAGTCTTTTTTGAGGGAAACAAACAGTTAATTCACAATTGCACTTCTGAAAAACTCCTAAACCTTCCATACAGCCGCTAGAATTTACCAGTGCTCAGCTATCTTACCGCTTGGAGACTAGTTGGCTTTCTGAACTTACACAATATCTATCTGAATTTGGATATTTGCATAAAAAACGAGCAAAATAAATTGGCACATTGTAAATAGAACATTTTACTGAAAACAAACTTTCTTTGAAGAAAGAAAATTAATTGTAAGGAATAAGATGGATGCATTTAATTAAACGGCGGCCAATAACAGCACTGATCATGTTTTTGTATAGGAAATCATTTTGTTCGTGTTATCGTATAATGGAAAATATGCACAGATTATATTTTACAGTTTTTAAGAAGTCGCGGGTTATTTGTTTTAAGAGAACACCTTCGTGGGTAATTTCTAAATAAAATTGGCTTGAATTCATGTTATGCATGGGGAAATTCATAGAGACACCAAGCAGCTAAACTGTTCGGTTGCCAACAACAAACTACCAACAACCAGCTATCTTATTCATTCAACTATAATGAATTTAAATTACTGTTTGTATATTATTAGTAGTATTAAAATAACGAAAATATTTATTCTAATAAAAATTTTTGTTTAAATATCCTTCCTAGTAAGTATGTTCCTTTGGTTGGAGATTTGGTGTCAATAATTAATGCTATGTTCAAACAAGACATTTATTTAGAGCATAATGCTTCAAAAATGTATGCTGTTATCCCTAGAAAAAAAATATTACCGGAAAATATATCACCGAAAAAATGTTTAATTATTCACATTCTTATGATTAATTATTAAATAACTAATAACTGTTATAATTATTAAATGCAATGCTTATTTATACTTTACAAAATGTACAGCAACACTCTTTCTTTACAAAAATACCATACTGAATAAATTATATTGTAAGCTAATGAGTAACAACATTGCTTTGTTTAATTAAGATACAATAACACGCTGAACAAATATTAATTTGGAAGTCAAACAACAAAATTCAGCGTTATATTTTCAAATTTTAACAATCTAATTTTCATTATATCTTATCTCGTTCATTTGCGCTTTTGCAGCTGGGTCAATAAATTTATGATACACTGGAAACAGTTTCAGGTTGTAATTCCCTTTCTGAATATCTTGAATGTATATAAAAAAGTAAAATGAAAATTTAATATTAATATTATCACCCTTAAATAACACCCAAATGTACCGTTTATTACACTTTTAGAGCAAAAAGAAATTATTTAAAATAATTATTATTTGCATGCAGTTGAAGAATATAGGAAAATGATGAAAGTTTTAAATATTTTTAATTAAAGACAAAAAAACAGGCAGAAAATTGGAAATAATACGAAATGTTTCAAATATATCTCAAATATCTCAAAAGAAGTGAAAGAGATATTTGTCAGAATAGAATTTAGTGATAGCAGTTTAATCAGCCTGCATTGAAGTTCAGGTGATAACAGTGACATACAGATTTAGGTTACTTAGGTTTAAAATGCGTAATAATTAAAAATTTAACCAGATAAATTTTAAAACCAATTTATTTGAAAATAACATTGTTTTAGGGAAGTAAACTTTTAAGTTTTGCAGCTGTACCCTGCGGCATTGAGACGGTCATCACGGAGATTCTAGTCTTTTGCAATTCTCTTGACAGGTGACATCTACCGGACAACATCTAGTAATCAATCTTACTTAGCGGAATCATTGAAGTAAAATTCTGGGAGGGATGGGAAATAACAAAAGAACTGCCTGACAATTTTCAGAGGTTTAGGGTTATTTTCGCAACATTTTAGGGAAAGTTCAGTCCAAAATTAGCGACAGCTTTAAAGGGATTCGCAGAAAATCGCTCCACAGGCTAAGGGTTAATCATAAATATGATTTTATCGATCCTGATACCGTTGTCACATTCAAATTATTGAAAGGTAGCAGAGCAGTGCAAAATAGTGAAATAAACTTCAAAGTGGCACTGACTGCAACCAATCAGATACTTATTTGAGTTTACGTTGTGGCAGCGTCCTAAACTTCAAATGTTTTTGGACATTTTAAATGATATCCATACTTTCATGCCTCCACATTAATCATAATTCGCTAATTTCTTTAGCAAGTTTTTTAATTTACATTAAAAATTTCTAATTTTATGAATATATGTTATGCAATTCCACCCCCCCCTTTAGATTTTTCTTTAACTTCACAGTGTTTTCGTAATATCAGAATCTGATCCCGAATAATTACCAAATAATGTTTTGTGCATGGTAAAATAACAAAAGAACTGAATACTAGTAATTGTTGCTTCTAAATCAGATAATAAATTTGGGGGAAAATTTTTCCCAAATGGTAGTTTTAGAAACAGAAATCGGTACTTTTCCATTTCGCCGGCACAAATCTCGCCAACCAGACTTTGTTGGCGACAACATACAGTATACATATAAAAAATGTTAACAAATGTTAGGTCTAAGAATTTTTTATTTTGAGGGCATGAACATTTTAATATGGTTTAAAATTTTGTAAAAAGCTAATAAATAAAGACAATAAATTTGTAAAAAAGACATTAATTTAAGAATTTACTATGATTTCATGGTTCATCATCCTGATTCGCCGGTTCGACCTCAAGTGATCTCATCTCATGTAAACTACGCTATAAAAATCTAAGTCTCTCAGTAATTATGTACATTAATTTCAAGTTTAATCTTAATTTGGAATACAAGTTTAAATGCAAGAATTATTTCAATTCGTACGAATAGCTTACTCAGAAATTATGTAAAACCGCAATGCTTTACTTCGCTAGTGTATTCTCATTAGAATTGATGAATTTAACTCTTGATTTTGCCTTCGAGCGGTTTGATTGCATCCTAACTGAATTTATGCTCTTAAGGCATAAAATTTAGCTATCTTGTAAAAATTCTATGTAATTGTATGCCAGTATTGAAAGACAATCAATCTGATAAGAAATGGCTGCGACTTGTTTTGAAAATGAGGCGTAAAAGGTTACCAGCGAAGATATTCCGTTTAGCTTCAGTTGTATCATTATTGGCGACTTTATCGTTTGCGCCGGCAAAAAGGAAAAGTACCCAGAAATCAAAATAAAGCACCCAAAACCCGCCAATCATCAAAGGGTTGTCTTCCTTCATGATGATGTTCGCCCCCGTATTTCAATGAATGTCAGACAAAGACTTGCTGAGTATGGCTGGGATGTTTTATGCCACCTTCCATGTTCATTAGATCTTGTCTCCTCATATTTCCATCTCTTCAGATCATTTTAAATTTCCCTGAATAGTCTCTACTTCATTTCTTTGGAGACTGCTATGTGATTCAATGAAATTTTCTTATGTTTTTGTACTGCTTCATATGTATTTATCATCAGAAAACTGCTGAGCTTTCCGAATAACCCAATACCTTTTCTTTCCATTGGGTATTATTATTTTGTATTAAATTTGTTTTGCTGTGTCATCACTTCATTTCCCCAAATTTTTATTTATGTCATGCATTGAATATGATACATTTTAATTCTGTGTACTAAATATTTTAAGAGTGAGTTTTCTTAAAATATGTGCTGTCTTTTTTTTTAAATCATTGAATTCTATCAATTGCACTTGACATCAAAGTATGAATCAAATATTCTAGTTGATATGGGTGCAAGTTCTATATCTGGTTTAGTTGAAGCATATGTGGATAAAAGTAACACAATTATTATTATCTTAACATTTGTGCACAGTTGTTATGATAACTTGTTTCACGAGAGGGAGATAAGATGGATCCAGTATAGAAAAATTTCTGAACATCTTTCTTATTTTGCCTTTTCTATGCTCTAAATTCCTATAAAATTCTAAATCATTGTTTCTGTGCTTGGAGTGATGATTTGTTATTTGTCACTTAAGGATGTGAATCACTATTTATTATGTCCACACTAGAAACTTTTGCTGTATAAAGAGCAGTGGTACTCTGCTGTGTGCTCTCTTCAATTCATTTGACTTGATGATGTATACTCGATAACATAAAAAGCGACATACCGAGATGGAGTTGTCCAAATGGGACAAAAATTGGTAGATATGACATACAGAAGGGAAAGTTCTGTATCTCCCATTCAATTGGTTTCGTTAATTAAATCCGACTTCTAGTGGTTTTTTTTTTTTTTTTTTTTTTTTTTTTTTTTTTTTTTTTTTTGTGTGTGTGTTTCGAAAGTGAAATGCGAAACTTGAGGTGTATACAGTCAAAAGTCGTTAATCTGGACTCGCCGGGACTTGGGCGATTCCGGATTATAGATCATCAGTTTAAATCTGGTAAGATGGCATGCAGAAATTATAAAATTAAAAATATGAAACCGTAATTTATGAAATAAAGAACAATTATGATCTAAAGGGTATCAAAATTTACAAAAAAAAAAAAAAAAAAAAAAAGCTTAATATTTATTTATTTTATTAAACATTTCTTTCAATGTAAGTTGTTTAAGTTGCTTCGTTTTATGTGATAATACTTTCTCTTTAATTCTATAAACAGACATAATTTCTTGTTCAGTTACAAAGTTCCGCTGTTCAAGTTCTATAATTGCTGTGCCGAGAATACCGACTAATTTGTCAATAGAAATTTTTTCGTTTTCAATAACCTCTGTTACTTTCTTCGCTTTCAGAAGCAAATTATAATGACGAGGAATTTGATTTAAATCATATCAAAGCCGGAGTACATCGAGATGAAATACTACATTTAGTAAGGAATTATAAGCCAAATAAAATAAAAACATCTGCCCTGAAGATAAGGATAGTGCTGACAGATCAACTTCCAATTCATTGCGCGCTGCGGCGTTAAAGATAAACAAAGTTTAGATAAACAAAAGTTAAAGTTTAGATAAACAAAGGATATGCCTTTCCATTTTTTGCAGCAATTCCACTTTTTGTTTAATGGACTTCGAAACATACTTTCGCTTTGTAGATCCTTTACATATTAGTAAATATATATCAGAAATTCTATTTGACATAATCGAAAGTTCAAGCTTACTTTTATAAAATTGCTCTAACAGTCTGCAAAAAATAATAAGCCGAATCCAAATCGAAGATTAAGGAACAACCCAATCTGCAACATTAACTGAATTAGATAATTTTAGCTTAGCTTATACCGTCCGTTATACATTAAACGCGCATTCGTAAACGTATTTTGCGCACGCGCACATGCGTATTCGCAGCCGTAAAGGTCTTACTTTCAAACTTTCTTACAAACTTTACTTACAAACTTGCTTCCTTCAACGTGACGCATGCGCAGAAAGTTTGTAGCTTTGAGGTCCGGATTATAGATCATTCCGGATTATGGGTGTCCGAATTAACGACTTTTGACTGTATTAAATTGATGTATGGCAATTGCTCTAGCGTGTGTACTTTGACATAAAATCAGATATTTTCTGAAATGGCATACTCATTTTTTTTCCATATTTTGATCCTACACATCAATTTATGCTGAGTTTTGTAAAAATCAAATGAGTAGTTTTTAATAAATTACTTCTTAAAATTTAGCTCCTCAGTGGACATTCAATTTTGGTATATAATCTTTTTTTTTTAATTATTATTATTAAATTTACTTGATGCCTTCATTCACAATTCAGAATTTAGTTTCGGTCCAAATACAATTCACACATTTTTTGTGATTTACTTTTTTAATCTGTATTTTTTAGCAATTTTATTAATATTTTTAAAAAAATTGTGAACTATAAGATTTAGCACTTGCATATAAACGCAACCATCTTGGTGCAGTTTTGTGATTTTTTTACAAAACAAAGGCAATGGCATAAGTATATGGCCCCTATGCAAAAACATATTTTTGGGCCCCCATTTCTCATGATTTTCAACAGTCCAAAAAAAGGGGTGAAAGTTGGTGGTTTTTTATTGATGATGTTTTGGTTGAGGCTGTATTAATAACAGCAATATAAGCACATGCTGATAGGATACCAAGGTAGAAAAGGCATAATAGATTTTTTTGCAAAAAAAAAAAAAATTAGTGTCGTTTTCTGTTTTCTGATTTTTAGGTCAACAACTAGTGAAAATTGGAGCTTCATTCCTGGCATTAGTTGTTAATTTTTAATCCAGGTTTGTCACTTTGAGAGATAGATTTTTATGAGGTCTTTCCATTCATCGTCGATGTACGGAGGACAAATAAATAAATCTTATCGAGAAAAGAAGCATATCATGTAAAACACAGAATTAAAAAGGAACATGTGAAATACAGTACAAAGTCCATAATCCGGACTCGTCGGCACTTCAGCAATTCCGGATTATAGATCATCAATTTAAATCTGGTAAGATGGCATGTAGAAATTATACAATTAAAAATATGAAACCGTAATTTATGAAATAAAGAGCAATTATGATCTAAAGGATATCAAAATTTAAAAAAAAGCTTAATATTTATTTGTTTACTTTATTAAACATTTCTTTCATTGTAAGTTGTTTAAGTTGCTTCGTTTTTTATGTGATAATACATTCTCTTTAATTCTATAAACAGACATAATTTCATGTTCAGTTACAAAGTTCCACTGTTCAAGTTCTGTAATTGCTGTGTCGAGAATACCAACTAACTTGTCAATCGAAATTTTTTCGTTTTCAATAACGTCTCTGTCACTTTCTTCACTATCGGAAGCGGTATTTCTGAATTTAGAACCATACTACAGGTTTCATTAATTGATTGATGATTGAGGCATTGTCATTGCAATGAAAAACTTCTGTTATATCATCTTCATTTATTACCGCTTCTCCACATTTCTTTACAAAATCCAATAACTGGAAAATTTCACCTTTAGTTTGCGATGTCCGAAAACTTTCAAATTCGCGGCTATCATCTTCATCATCCTCACCATTAAATATGGATGTAAACATGAAATATAAACAACACTGGGTTTTCTATTTAGGAACATTTCATAAGGAGTTCGTTTGCTTTTATGATATACTCTGTTCCACGTATGTACGAAACAGCCAAGAGCTTCTGCACACCATTCTTTTCCCATTTTACCATCATTAAGCATAGCTTTAACTGTGTCTAATGCCGTTTGGTTAAAACATTCACACACACCCTTCTCTTCTGGGGTGTACGCGTTTGTGCGTTCAACACTAATTCCATTTTCGGCTAAGTACCCTTCGAATTGCCTGTTACAGAATTCCCCACCTTTATCGGTGTGTATACTTATTAATTTTCTATTCGTCTGTCTTTCCATTTGCCTATGATAATTCTTAAAGTTGTAGAACGGTTCATTTTTATTTTTCATGCAATACACTGTTACTAATCTACTATAGTCATCCACAATAGCAAGAAAATATTTACTCCCACCCATAGATGGAACTGGTAGTGGGCCACAAACGTCTAAATAAACCAAGTGCAATGATTTATCGAATCTCTTCGGAACAGTTTTAAAAGTTATTCTACTAAATTTAGCAATAATACACGGTTCACACCTCTCCATTGGTTTTCCAATTTCTGGTAACCCTTTCGCGCTTTGATTCTTACTTTTTCCCTTAATATAATCAAAATTTACGTGGCTAAATCTCCGATGCCATAGCATCGCATCGTCTACTTTATTTAACTTTCCAATTTCTGTACCGTAACCAGCTTCCTTTTTATCTGTTGCATATCTAAATGGTTTTACGTGATAAAGTCCGTCATATCATTTAGCGTAGCATAATATATCCCAATTATTAAAGTATATCCACATCTTACCTTTTGAAATCACAAAATGAGCACCTGCCTTTTCTAACCTTGCTCCTGATAGTAAATTTCTCCTTAGATTTGGATTATCTAACCCAATCCAATTTATTGGATTGCCTACTTTTACTGCAAATTTGATGGTACCCTTTCCTAGTACTTAACTTTTACAATTTCCTACAGCTAAAGACATACGTATATCGTTTATTTCTTCAAAATTTGTCATTAAATTTCTATTATTACAGAAATGAGTTGTAGCTGCAGTATCTATGACCCAATTAAATTTATCTGCATTACCTCCTTTATCTGTAGTTGTTACATAATTTTCTACTAACATTAATTCTTTATCTTTAAACTGTCCATTTTTATCGTCTATTTTAAACTTCTGATTTTTACTTACATTTTCTTTACATTGAGCTATTAAGTGCCAAAATGTATGACATCTGAAACAAGGTCCTATTCTCATATTCCCCATTTTTTCTTAGATTTAGTTTTATTTTCAACTCTATCTGTTCCTGCATTTGAACTAATAGTATTAAACATTCTTACCTTGCTGTCTTCTAAATCGGCAGTTACCTGGCGAAGTCAGCTTTCTTCCCTTACCAGTTCTTCAGCAATTCTTTCCAGCGTAAAATCTTCGTTCTTAGATCAACTGTACAATGCCAGAGTATTCCTGGGGTAATATCCTTATTGCCTGAAATCCTTTAGAAAGATCTACCAAGTTGTGACCAGCTTCAGCCAACTTCTTTGCAGTCATTCTTATCCTCGCGATGAATAATCCTATTTCTTCATTTGGCGTATATCTAATACTAAAAAATTCATCCAGTAACTGAATTATCCTTGCTCTTGTTTTGGGTTCGAATTGCTTCTATAGAACTTCCCATGCTTCTTTACCACTTGAACATTCTTGTATCAGCGGCCTGAGCTCAGTTTTAATTCCATAATATAATGTAGTGAAGGCTCTGTTCTCTCTCAATGTGAATTCTTGCTTTTCACGCCTTGTTGCACTTTTATCTAATTCTTCTTCTTTGTCCTCTATGAAGCTCCAACAATTTCTATCCAGTAACAGCATTTTCATATCGACTTTCCATCGATCCCAGTTGTCATGGTTTAACAGCTCAAAAACTTCAGGTAGTAATGACATCTTCAATTAAGTGTGAGTACAACTTGAACAAACTTCTAAGACTGGTCAGCTTCTTTTCATGGATAACGGCCCTCTTTACCTACATTCCTTCAATGCTGAGTTGAACTGGATGACTGATTAGTTGTTGGCGCTGGGCCCATAACCCTGTTGGCAGTGGAGATAAAGGCAAAGCATATTTTGCTTCCCTTAAATAAAGCTAAGGCAAATCTAAAAAAAATTCATGATTTATTCCGTAAATTAAAATAAAATAGCTAACACTGTAGCCTTTACATTTAAAATCATTTGAGTAAAAGAAAACTAGCATTATGCCAACTCATAACAAGACATTCGCCGATACTGGCTTTCATATATATATAATACTCGTCCAACCCACCGATCTTGACGTCATCGGCCAATCAGCGGCAACCACGTTAGCTTTCCACCAATTGACCTCCGATCAAAATTTGCATGAGGAAAACTAAAGCCAAAACAGTTGACTTTCCAATGTCATAACTCATCGCATAATTTTGAGACGAATATGCCTTTATCCATTTTTTACAGCAATTCCACTTTTTGTCTGATGGACATCGAAACATGTTTTCGCTTTGTAGATCCTTTGGTAGCTCCAGAACTGGAAACTCTTTTTGACATAATCGGAAGTTTAAGCTTAATTTTTATAAAATTGCTCTAACAATCTGCAAAAAATAATAAGCCGGATCCAATTAGAAGATTAAGAAACAGCGCAATCTGCAACATTAACTGAAATGCCTTACAATCAGTAAAGATAATTTTAGCCTAGCTTATACTGCCTGTTATACATTAAACACGCATGCGTAAATGCATTACGCACATGTGTAAAGCATTCAAAAAAAAAAAAAAAAGGTTTGTGGCTTTGAGGTCCGGATTATAGATCATTCTGAATAATGGACGTTCGTATTGACTTTGTACTGTATAATGTTAAAGATAGAAGCACTAGCTTCGCAGACTGTATGTAAAATTTTGTTGTGAATTTTATATGAAAAATACACCTTTTTAAAGGTTCTTTATCATAATTATTATTGTTTATTATTTTAAGAAATGAATAAATGACTAGTTAAGTTACAGACTAACAGACAGCATGATAGATAAATATACAAAAATAGATGATTTTAATATGACGCAATAATTTATTTAGCTCACAAATATGAATTATTCCAAAATTTGCAAAATAAAAATATAAAATAAGAGCCCTTCTTTAATGTAAAAAATATATTGTCCAGCATTAAAACATAACTTATATTGGAAATTTCTTAAACAGAATTGTTCAAATATACAATTTTTTGCAAAAGGTATATTTGCTTAACGTTATCTATCCCTCTTTGTCCCTAATTTTTTTCTTTCAGTTAGCTATATCTTTTTTATAATTAAGGTAATACTGCGGTATGTAAAGTATTTTTATCCTCCTTACTGCTTGCCTTTGGGGTGTAATTGGAAAATATGTCCGGCTACCATTGAAAGGTTCGTAGATTCAAATCTGGTGGGGGGCATTTTTAATTTTTTATGTTTCCTGCTTGAACTATGTTCTCAGCCACAACTGCAACAATGTCTTACAATGTTATTTGATGTATCTCCTAAGGCTATATATGCTGGGACATGAGACAATACCTCCTAATTTCTTGGTTGAATGAGAACATCTCTGCATCCAGTCAACTAATAAAACTTGAGATAAAAGTCACTATAAATAAGTAATACAAAATCCTGATTTATTAAAATTTGCATCTTGCAAGTTTCATTTCTGCAAAATCATTCATTAATTGCATAGATATTCCTCATTTTTCCAAATATCTAAACTTCAAGGCATAGCAGTAGCAAGCTTCAGTGAAATTAAATATAAAGCAGATTATAATTAAACTTTTTTATGTATTTCATGTGGATAAAACCATTGAATACAAGAGTAGGTTTAATCCCAAGCAAAACAGGCTAGTTGCATGGTTGGTTTTCATGGTTTCTTCATGTTCAGCTTGAATGTGAGCCAATTCTCCTCGTGTGCTTTGCCATATTCAAATAACCCATCTGTTTCGTTCATTTGCTCTATTCATTTTACTGATCATTTAGTTGACTAGTTCCATAGCAACCGATAGCTAAGATTGACTGGATTTAATTATTTGTTACACAAATGAAGGCCATCTACTGAAAGGGATAAATGCTTTCATGGAGTGTTTTCTAAGGGAAAGTGGCTGGCATCCACGTTACACATGAGGAAAACATGAAAACTTCAAAAAGTCATCAGAAGTTGAATGTTGAGTAAGAAAAGTTGCTGAAAATTCTAAATTGCATTTTCTGTCTGATTCCCGAGAACAGACATATTTGAATATGAACATTGTTTTCATATGAACCCAATTTTTCTGAAAAACATTATTTTCAAGTATTTATGCTGTGGAAGTTTAGACCTTGAAAGTAGACTAAATATTAATTTTTGAGTTTTGCTGCAAGATATGGAAAGAAACAAAATGTATTTTAATTTGTTTACTACATGATAAAGTGAAGAGGCTTCTTACAGAGTAATTTCCTCAAATATTGATTCTAAACATATGCATCCAGTTATAAAATGTCTAAGAAAGTGTGCAATTTTGCAGAAACAGCTTTCTGCCCTGTGATTGAAAATACTGTGTAACTAGCAAAATATAACATTTTATACAGCCTCCATTGAGTAAAATATTCAGTATATTATA
This sequence comes from Stegodyphus dumicola, assembly GCF_044657685.1. Taxonomy (NCBI): domain Eukaryota; kingdom Metazoa; phylum Arthropoda; class Arachnida; order Araneae; family Eresidae; genus Stegodyphus; species Stegodyphus dumicola. The sequence continues at coordinate 100,442,905 of NC_140774.1, read as the reverse complement.
ATTAATTAAACAAAATGTCCCATACTGTGTAAAATTACAACATCTTTCTTATAGCTTTTCTTTCATTTACTCAGTAGATTATGGTACTCATTTACAGATGTTGACGCATGCGCATAGGCATTTGTGGTCGTAAGACCTTTACGACTGCGCATATGCCTTTGCGCAAGTGCAGAATACGTTTTCGCATGTGCATTTAATGTATAACGGACGGTATAAGCTAAAATTATCTAATTATCTATTTCAGTTAATGTTGATGATTGCGTTGTTCCTTAATCTTTGAACTGGATCCGGCTTATTACTTTTTCAGACTGTAAGAGCAATTTTATAAAAGTAAACTTGAACAATGAAATAGGGTGAATGATGAACAATTATGTCAAATAGAATTTCCGATGCTGGAGCTCCCAAAGGATCTACAAAACGAAAATATGTTTCGATGTCCATCAAACAAAAAGTGAAATTGCTGCAAAAAATGGATAAAGATATGAAGAAGGTGACAGAGAGGTTAGTGAAAACGAAAAAATTTCGATTGACAAGTTAGTCGGTATTCTCGGCACAGCAATTACGGGACTTGAACAGCGGAACTTTGTAACTGAACAAGAAATTATGTCAGTTTATAGAATTAAAGAGAAAGTATTATCACATAAAACGAAGCAACTTAAACAACTTACATTGAAAGAAATGTTTAATAAAGTAAACAAATAAATATTAAGCTCTTTTTTTTTTTTTTTTTTTTTTTTTTTTTTTTTTTTTTTTTTTTGTAAATTTTGATACCCTTTAGATTATAATTGTTCTTTATTTCATAAATTACGGTTTCATATTTTTAATTTTAGAATTTCTGCATGCCATTTTACCAGATTTAAACTGGTGATCTATAATCCGGAATCGCCGAAGTCCCGACGAGTCCAGATTAACGACTTTTGACTGTATGCCCATAAATGTTCAATAATATTCAAGTCCGGAGACTGAAGGGGCCAAGCGAGATGTTCAATTGCATCGCCGTGCTCTTCGAACCATTCTTGAATACACCTAGCAGTGTGGATAGGGGCATTGTCGTCTTGAAAAAATGGTCACTCCCCAAGGAATACAGTCTGGACAAAAGGATGGACTATCTATGCCTAGAGTGCTTAGATAGTGATTGGATGGGATCCTCCTATGCAGAATAACAAGTGGCCCAAGACTGCGCCAAGATATCGCACGCCATACCACAATGGCGCCAGCCCCACGCTTCACAGTTGGCAAGAGGCAGTCAGGATGAAACGCTTCTTTGGGCATTCTCCAGACATAAACGTGTCCGGTCATCTGAAATAGGGTGCATGATGATTCATCTGACCATATTACCTGTTGCTGCTGCTGTGGGGGCCAGCCTTTGTGATCTTTGCACCATTGACGTTGCTTGAAAGCATTAGTTGCTATCACCAAGGGTTTACAAATTGCCCCTCTGCCATAAATGTTCGCAGCATGAAGTTCCCTTTTGACAGTTTTTGTTGAAAGGGGATTCTGGAAATGATTGTTCATTTCAGATGTTATCTCGGATAACGATTGCTTATGCTTCAAGACCCGCCTATCCTTATCAGCCAGCTTTGATTTTCGGCCACTGTTGTGCTTTGAAAACTTTGTCTTACCCTATTTCGTGTACGCTGTCATATCGGCTGATACCATACTCCTTGCACACCCCACAAGATTTGCTGTTTCCGTAACCGATGCTCCACTTAAACGTGCTCCAACTATCATTCCTCTTTGAAACTCTGACAGGTCTGACATTTCTACTTCTCACAGAAAGTTCGATCGAAACATGCAACGCAGGTGACTGCTGGTGAGAGTCTGATACCTTCATCTTCACGCTCACTAAGTGGCAGACTTCTGTTGCAGGCGGCACGGCTGTTCTGCAGATGTGAAATACGTCATACTTTTTCATAGGTGTTCGCATTATTTTGTCCTCCATCTGTAGAATGCAGAGACTGAGTAATTTTTTGCTTCACTTTCTTTTTAGAATTCTGTAAGAATTCTCAACAGCAGAAACTATTTCAAAAGTTTTCATAATGCGCTGTTCATCAAATAAAATTCTACTCTTATGGGGTATCTCATTTAAAACAGAACTGCTTCTGGTTAATTCAAATTATAATAGCTCCTTGCTGTACCAGTGTCTTGAAATGCATTTAGGCTTTCAAAGATTATACTGACTTTGCATCCCCCAATTTTCTTCCTTTAGGCAAATTCCTATGTCAGGATTATCTCATAAGATAATAATAATAATGCATTAGTTGTAAATTTTTCTCTTAAAAAAATGAAAAATTTTCATAGGGTATGAATGTTGTTGATTTTTTTTTTAATTATATACAACTGTAACTATGATAAGAACTTTGACTATATTATTCATCATATTGCGAACTTATATTAAAATGTACTTGTATCATCGCCTTGAAACCTTAGTTTACCCTATTTATCATTTAATACCTAAAAGCCAGTGGCATAAAAACTGCATACACATAACTGTTTCGATTATCTTCCTTGATATGCTTCAGTAAAATGTTATTATGTGCAAAAGGATATTAAATTCTAAAAGTGCATTACATTAGTTAAAAATAATAAAACAAAATGTAAGATTTGAAATTAGTTAAGCTACCTTATTTTAATTTGACATGAAATTTTCAGAAGTTCTCAAAGTAGTTAGAACAGGAAGGTTAATTGACTGGAAATGCTTTTAAATTAGGTTCTGGGTAGGAATTGAATTTCACTCAAAAATCTGGAAAAACTTTAACCTTTCAGAAAAGTTTTATCATAATTTATAGAAAGGAAATAAAAAGTTTCCGTTTCATTTACAGAACTTGCATTTCTTTCTGAAAACATCTGTCATTATAATTTTTCTGTAATTTAAAAATACCAAACTTTGATTTCAGTTAACATTAACCATGCAATCAATTAATTATTAAACAAAATTCTCTAAATATTCATAAAAATTACACAAACTAAAGGAACTATGATGATTTCTTCTAAACTATCCTATGTATGCCAAACAAAGCTATGAAAATATAGTAGGAACATGAATTATCCAGTGCTTAAGAGAATTTACATTGTTTATCTAAGTGGTTGAATGTTGAAAACCTTCACTTTTCTCTAATTTTTGAAGGGAATATCTATGTAGCTTCTAAGACAGGCACACTGGAAATGTTGCAGTCGCTACTTGTTATAATGAATCATGCGAGTTCATCACATAACCAGTACAAAAAGTTCCCAATGGCATAGTAAGGCAGTTTTTGCTGTAATGGTTACAAGCTATAAGGTTCTTTTTTGGGGGTGTTGGATGCGAAAAGTCACTGTAATGAGCATCATCGGTATAATACAAAATTATAAAAATATGTTTTTTCATAACCTTATCTTATCGAATAACACTGCATTATTGCTAAAAAATTACATTTTATATTATTTATATTAGGCAAAAAACTTTGTTATTTTTTTTTTAAATTAAATGTGTTTAAACATAAATTCAAATTACTGTGCATCACAAAATTTCTTTAATCAGCTATTCTGGTAATTGGGAAAAAGTGCACAAAACTCTGGTAAATAGGGGAAAAGGTAGAAACTGTGAAAGGGAGAAATTAGCATATTAAATAGAAAGAAAAATGATTTAAATTTTTTATTTACTTTTTTTTATTCCTGTTCTGTATTATACTCCATGAAAACCGTGTAAATAATTTGATTATCTAACCACACTTTAAAAGCAGTAATGGGTATGTAGGCAACAATCTTCCCAAGAGTACTGTTGATCGTTTATGTAGTTATAGAATATTTTATTCAGGAAATATAGCTACATGAGGGGGAGAATCAATAATACATTGCATACCTCTGGCCCTGATGCAAGCTGTTATCCAACTGGGCATAGACTGCTAGTTATACACGTTTTTCAAGAGGCAAGCTAGATTGACATGATCCAAGAATGAGCGGTGACACCTATTCATCAGATCCCAAGTGGGCTATATTGGAGAGATATCTGGCGATCGCACCAGGCAAGAAAATGTTGGAGAAGCATTAAGACAAGCGATAAGATGTTCTATGTGCAACTAGACATTATTCTGTTAAAATGTAAGCCTAGGGATCCATAAAAAGAAGGTCAACATTATTGGGCACAGATTTCTCTTCGAAGCATTGCTATGCATTAAGGGTGTCATAGATGATAATCAAAGACATCTGTCAATCAAATGAAGTGGCACCCTATATCATAATTCCTGGTTTTTGAGCTGTGTGCGGAAACAACAGTGAAATGAGTATCTCGCCATTGTCCTGGACGTCTCCAAACATGTCATCACTAGTGAAACATGTCTTCACTAGTGGTCACTAGTCATCACGTCTCCAAACATGTCTTCACAAGGGCCCACCAGCGGCCAAGTGGTAAAGTCGCTGAACACAGGTAGTTCGGTCCAAGGTTCGAATCCCGTGAATGGGCTGGCTGCATGGGTGTTTTTGTGGTTTCCCCCATGTGTAACGTGTATACGAGCCAGTTTTCCTTATAAAGTCCTCCACGAAGGCATCCCTCCCCTTAGGCAGATAGCCCTCAAGGCTTTGCCATAATCACACACACACACACATACTAGTCATCAGGGCTTAGTTGGAAATAAGGTGCATCGCATTAAACAGTTCTACTCCATCTCGTTAGATCCCTGGTTGAATACATTTGGCACCACTGTAAAAGTGCCTATCAGTGTTCCATGATGAGGGGAAGTAGGCGCAATCGTGTCTGTGACCACAGCACCATTAGCTGGCACACCTGTAAATAGTCATTACAGTCACTGGTGTCCTGTTTACACGTTGGATTGTTGATAAGGTTATTTCAGGGGAAGTGAGTGCTGACTGGACAATCATTCGTTCCTCATGTTCTGTCATTGCTATTGGCTAAAGACCTTGTAGACACTCTGTATGCCATAGTTCATCTATTCTTGCCAACATTGTTGAATGGTAGCATTGCTCCGATCCAAATGCTAGCAATCCTGTGATTTGACCACCCTCCTTCTTTTAATTCAATTATGTGCCCTTTCTCAAATGATGACATTTGCTGATACTGTTTATAAACCTGTCTACAAGATACAGATGCAATCCACGTGGGTTGACAGAACCATATTGGTATGGAAATTATGCCTTAGCATTGGAATGTTCTCTGTTTTGTGCATTATACACATGTTTCATTGCCGTGCACTGGAACTCCATATAGTTGATCATTGGCTACCAAAAACTAATCATTTGCATTACTTTGTCATAAAGTGTGGCCACGTGCAGTTTTGTTCCATTCAGATAATTCTTTCTTGGTGCATTGTTTTTTATAGAGTGTGTAATTTTTTTATGTATAAAGTTTGGAAGAGAATGGATATGTTTGGGTCTCATCCCAAATAACACACACTATATTAATTTCGCTGGTTCTTTATTAATTCTCATAATTAATTACAATCATTCATTAACTCGTAGCTGTGACCAGCCCTCATACACCGTCGATGGAAATTCTCAAACTTGTCTGATCATAACATTAAAGATTCGCATTCACGGATTACATTACAGGTGCGCTGGCGCGAACATGCCGCCTCGTGTTGCAATGCGTAGCATTCAACAATCGTAATTAAGATATAGTATAAAAATTTAAACAAGTATATTATAACAATTTTGAATAAGTACTATTACAGAAAATCATTATTATAATTAGACATTTACCATATACATCAGCATATAACTCAAAACAATGCAATATAACATTTCAGTTACATAATGACATTTTATGTGAAGCACATTCAATACTACACCATAATGATAAAGATAAGATTCATTTTTGTATTGGTAAGACACCTAATTTGGTAATTGGTCGTTTGAAAGTTCCAGTTTGAGTTTTTACATTGCACACGTGAATCTTTTCATCTTTACCATAAAATACTTGTATTATACGACCAACTGCCCAATTACAAGGCAAATTATCTTTACTTAAGGCCATGTCTCCAACTTGTATATTGTTTTTCGGGCTTTGCCATTTAGATAGATTTTTTAAATGACTTGGATTGGAGTTCCGTTTTTTCCAGATAATTTCTACTAATCTTGTGATTTGTTGCCACAATTTTAACCTGTTAATGTTAACTTCTGTGATATCTGGCTCAGGAATCGAATTAATTGCTCTACCAATTAAAAAATGCCCAGGTGTTAGAACTTCTAAATCATCAATGTCTGACGACTAGAGTGTCAACAGTCAGGAATTTAAAATTCCTTCAATCTGAATCATAACTGTTAAAAATTGTTCAAAGGTAAATTTTGCATTACCAACTACACGTTTGAAGTGGCACTTAAAAGATTTAACTCCAGCCTCCGAAAGGCCTCAAAAATTGGGTGCTCTGGGAGGGAGAAATTTCCATTCTATATTCTCATAGCTCAAATAACCAGCTAAAAGCTCATCTTGTTCGTTCACTAGTTTATTTAACCTTTTTAATTCTGCATTTGTACCTACAAAATTAGTGTTAAACTTTTATCACTAAATAGTGTTAAACTTTTACCTCTTCATGCAAAGAAACGTTTCAAGGTAGCTATTAATGCTTCAGAAGTTAGGTCTGTTATCAGTTCTAAATGAGGGGCCTTGGTAACCATACAAATGAATACACACATAAACTGATATATACCTTTTCTCTGGTTTTTGTACTTACTGTAATTTCCGGAAGAAAGGCAGCATCAGCGTAAACGCCGCACTCGAGAAAAATGGCAGGGGAAAAATTAAAATTGCACAGAAACGCCACAATAGATTAAATTGCACGTGACATTATCGTGGGCCGTATAGATGCAAAATCTCAACCTATGTCCTGATATATGATATATCAGTTAAAGAAAATGCATGAAATGAAACCATAACTCAAAAATAAATTAAAGGTAAGAAATGTTGAAAATATATTTACGTTCACGAATATACTTATATTTACCCACTAAAGAAGTCCACATTTGTAATACTCAGACTATATTATAAAAAATGCTGCAACAGTGAAATATTAAATTTGGATGACAAAAGGAAATTTTAAATTTTACTTGCAAAAGGAATTACAGCAAACTATACATCATATGAAGCCATGAAAATCTGATTCTTCACTATCTGAATTAAAAACATTTAGTAAATCCTCATCTAAGTTTTCCAGATCGTCACATTCATCCTCTTGGTGTACAGTCTCTTTATCTAAGGATATAATTTCAGTTTCTTTAAACCCTGCTATTATTGACGATGTTTTTACTGATTTCCACTTACTTCCTGCCCACTTTGCAACTTCTTCATAAGATGCTCTATGCATTTTACCACCTTTGGTATACGTATGCAATCCTTCACTCATCCAACACTCCCACCGCTTTCAGACTTCAGTTTTGAAGGATTTATTACTTGACAAATCTAATGGTTGTAAGATTTTTGTCAAATCACCAGGAATTATTGCTACGGTTGTAGACAATTTTTGACATCTGGTTTTCACTTCAATGCATGCTCAAGTAAATGATCATGCATCGAATCCATTGTCAATAAACCTTTTGGTTGGAAAAAAGATCCCTTACGACACTGCCAAACTTTTTTGTAGCCACTCATGCATGATTGTTTCGCACATCCAGCCGCTCTCGTTTCCACAAATAATTACGTCATTATGAAAATCTTCCTTCGGAATAGTTTTTCGTTTAAAAATGGTCATCGGCTTTAGTTTGTCACCGTTTGCGGCACAAGCTAACACACATGTAAATGACGTTCTTTCATGCCCCGTCGTAAGCACAGATGCAGTTTTTGCACCAGTTTCACCAACAGTTCTGTTTGCAGGAGAGTCGAAAGCTAACGGCGTTTCATCCATATTTATTATCTGTGAACGAAGAAGTTTTTTTTTTTTTTTTTGTTGTTGTTGTTAAAAATATCTGTCGCATATTTTAGAAAAGATGCCTTTTTATTATGCCAGTCCATTGGTAATTGTTGTATGACTGTTGTTCTAGTACGCCCAGAAATATTTTTTCTTTTCATAAATCTGCTACACCAGCAAGGCCTTCCTTTGAAATCATTTATGTTCATTTGTTTTGCTATAAATTTTGCTTGTAAGCGAATTTTTACAGTCGAAATTGCCATTCCCTTTCCTCATTGCTCCTTTATCCAGTTTGCAAGGTCGTCCTCTATATTCGGCCACATTACAGTACCACTTCTTTTGGCTCGTTTCTGTTGTGGCATATTTTTAAGTTTTTTTTTTTTTTTTTTTCCAGTTCTACAACATCGAATACAACGTTGAACTCGTCCACTTCAAACTCTCGAGCTGCTGCTCTATTTCCACTTTGTTCAGCACGTGAAATTACATTAAGCTTAAAACCAGCAGTATAGCTTCTGTGCCGTTTAGGTGCCATTTTCAAAATTTTTCCGCTCCTTTCTTACTTAAAAACTATCCAACATATTCTTGTACCCAAACTGATGGGATCTGTATCTGGCAGAATGCCAAGAAAAAATCAATTCATGTCGAAACAAAATATGTCTGAGTTTGTTATTGCGAGGCAGGTGGAGTCGTGTCCGCCTTTGAAACAAAATTGCAGAAAAGGCAGGGGTGGGGAGAGGATGGGTCCTGGAAGATTCATCGAATGGTAGAGGAGAGAGACTATTCAAAATGATGAGAATGCTGATTTGAAAGGGGGAGAATGTTATTGTTCTGAGATCTCGTTTAGGGTGAATAAGGCATGTAGGACCGTTCAAGGGAAAGAATGTAAACAAAATAACATTCACAAAAAGCAACTGAGTGGTCTTTTGTGTGGGAACAGCACCAGTCTATGTACAATTACAAGGCCATCCAAACTATGTACAGTGACAAAGTTATTCAAACTGTACAATGACCATCATAGGAAATATTTTATTTTTAGTGCACCTAAACGCCGCATGGGTAGAAACGACGCACCCGCTGAAAATTTAAGTTTTAAACACGTAAACGCCACAGCATTTCTTCCGAAAATTACGGTAATTTAGAATGGGCTACAGAGGTCAACTCCAGTACAATTAAATGTAAGATTAGATGCTGTAATTCTTTCCTCGGGTAAATCACCCATGATTTGCTGAGCTACAATGGGATTAGCTTTAAAACATGTCGTACAATTTTTCTACAAACATTTCTACCATTTACAATCCAAAATTTTTGTCTTATATGATATAAAAAAGATTGAGTACCCACATGCAAATATTTTAAATGCTAGTAATTAACTATTAACTCTCTTAATTTATGTTTAGAAGACAGAATAATACGAAACTTTTTCTCGTAAGTTTAATTGCTATTTCTTAATCTATTTCCAACTCTCAGCAGTCCATTACTGTCAATGAAAGGGTTAAGATTTTTAATAGAACTATCTCTTGGAACAATACCTGATTTTTTAAGACCATTTATCTCATTTATAAAATACTCACCTTGCACTAATTTTAATAAAGCTTCTTCAGCTGCTCTCAATTCTCCCACTTGTAAATTACCTACCTTCTTTTGTCCTTGCTTACAGTTCTTACAAAATCTAAAACAAAAACTTATAATACGGATTAACTTTAAATATTTTTTTCTGCAATTAAATAAATTATTAAAAAAATTATTCACATTTAGATTTAAACATGTTGAAAGTTCAGAATCAGCAAAGTTTTTAAGTTCATTACTGTCCTTTTGAGTAATTGCTTCAGGTATAACTCTTATAGGGTACTCATCCTTCATTAAGAAGTCAGGTCCGTCTACCACAGTTGACTTAGTTGCAGTCTTTCGGCAGCCATATCTCTAGATATGAGATCTGATTTATTTTCTTCAGAAGCGATACGATGCCACTGTGCAATTTCAGTCAGTTCTTGTATCTTTGAAATCCGGTTTGCAACAAATGTCTTGAGCAGATGTGGCTCTTTCTTGATCCATGACAGCACAATCATAGAATCAGTCCAAAGGTGAATAGCAGTAAGCTCCAATTTTAATGATGATTTCACTCTATGCATTAGTGTAGCTAATAGCACTGCTGCGCAAAGCTCAGGTCTTGGGATTGTAGTCTTCTTTAGGGGGGAGACACGCGATTTACTGCCCACCAACCTTGCTGATGTGGCTTTACAGTAGGTAACTGCTCCATAGGCGGCGTCTAAGGCATCAGAGAGACCATGTAACTCAATCTTGATTGTATCTGGTTATAAAATACATCTTCTCCACTACCTTGCAGTTAATTAACATCTATGGAATTTGTTAATTAACTGCAAGGTAGTGAAGAATTCTTTCCATTCTTTAGCCTCCTTTTCTGGCAGAACATCATTCCAGTTCAATTTTAATGGCCATAATTTCTGCATAATTATTTTTGCTATAATTATAACTGGGGAAACTATACCCAATGGGTCAAAGATGCGAGATATGACAGATAACACTTGCCGTTTCGTAACCTTTACGTTGTCTTCGATTTTAACGTTGAAGCTCAAAGAATCTTTTTTTAACTTCCATAAAATACCCAATGCTTTAGATTTTTCTGATTTACCAAAGGGATATGTTTTGTTGTTTGTTTGACATAGTTCAGTAGCATTACTACACCACTTATGGAGTAACATACCTTCACTCTTCAAATTGCCTATTAACTGATTTGAAGTTCTAACGCAGAACCTAGCGACTCAGCTCCAGATAGAATATCGTCCATGTACATGTCTTCTTTCAGTACAGTTGCTGCTAAAGGAAATTTATCTCCTTCGTCCTTTGACAGCTGTACAAGTGTCCTCATTGCTAAAAATGGTGCATTCACAGTACCATAGGTAATGGTGGTTAACTCAAAGTTTTTAACTGGCTTATCAATGCCTTCTTTCCATAAAATCCTTTGCAACTTCCACTGATTTGGATGGATAGAAATAGCTCAATACATCTTTTGTATATCTGCAGTGAAAGCAAAAATATATTTCCTGAATCTCAGCATAATTGAGAATAAATCATCTTGTATCCATTATATTGTATAGTATATAGAGAGTTTCCTTTGGTTGTCAAAGAAGAAGTATTAAACACTACCCTCTAGGGAGTCGATTTACTTTTCTCTTCTCCCCTATATACTCTATGAGGAATGTAATATGATCCTTGTTTCTCCTCGCTTTCACTCACCTCAACCATATGTCCTAACTGTTGATATTCTTTTAAAAAATCTGAATATAATTTTAAATATTCGTGATTCTTTACTAAGCATTTCCATAAGGAATTTAATTTACTCGTTGCAATTTGTTTAGAACTTGCTAAAGTTTCCAGATCCTCCTTTAATGGTATTTTAACAACATACCTTCCGATTTTATCTCGTGTATCATTTTCTACAAAATGTTTCTCACAAATTAAAGATTCTTTGTTTTGGGGTTTATCAGTTTCAATATTCTCTAATTCCCAAAATCTTTTAAGAGTTTTATCTAAGTTGTCTTCTTCCTTTATCAACCCACAATGAACCCTGTTTTCAGTCTCTGTTGGAATACTTCCAGACACAATAAAACCAAAAACTGTATCTTGAAAAATAAGATCAGGATTATTTATTCGAATTTGACTCTTTCAAAAGTTCATAAAAAAACTCCTGCTCCCAACAGCATATCTACCCTTTCTGGAACATTAAATCCTTCATCTGCTAACTTTAAATTAGGAAGATCTTGCACTGAAATTTTAATTTTGTGCGAAGGTGTTAAATCAACAGTTATTTTTGGAATTACTAAAAAGTCCAAATTCTTTATAAGAGTTCCTTCTTTATTGCATATCGAAGCATTAATTTTATGCTTTATTGCCAAAGTAGCATCATTTATTCCCAAAACCGAAATGTTTGTTTTTCCTTTCTCTAACTGCAAATAATCAATAAAATTATGTGTCAAAAAGTTTGACATACTGCTGCCATCCAGCAGACACTTCACTCCTTATCCATTAAAAAACATACAACGGTTGAAAGCAAAAATGTATTTTGTTTGTTCGAATAATTGCTAATAAATGCCTTTTGAACGAACTTCTGTGCATTAATATTCAAGGTCGATGAGTCATCTCGTTTGGGAATGTTGCAGTCAGATACATTTGTTTTGTTTTTATTTTGTTCCGATGAAGAACATTCTTTCTCCTTTACGACATTTGCTTTCGGAAAACGAATAGTTTTGTGATGCCGTTTTTGACAAAAACAAGAATATTTTGATGGTCAATTTGATACTGCGTGCATATGTAGACAGTTAAAACATAATTTGTTAGATTTCACAACCTGTACTCTATCTTGTACCTGATATTTTAAATACGACGCACATCTGTGATTCCCATGGCATAAAATACAGTTCTCTGTTTTAACATCTGACAAAAACACTTTAGCTACATTTTTTGAGCTGTTATACTTACGATTAACATGAGAATTCTCAGTAAGAGGTTTTCCTCGTGACGTTGAAATATAAATCTATTTCTTTACCTAACTCACTAGGTGAAAACCACGAATCACCTTGCCTCACTGAAATGTGAGAAGCTGTTCCCGTATCTAAAGATTGGTATAACCTATCTGAAAGTATTAGTTGTTTGAGGGTCTCGAAGTCAGTTACCTTCCTTAATTTTAAATAATAATCCCAGGTAGTAACTAAATGTGAAGCAAACTGCACATGAGTTTCATGTGGTTGTTTAACAGTTTTTCCAAAGTTTTCTAAACATGAATATGGTGTTGGCTGAAACTCCTTCAGAACTAGTTCTTTTACTTTTTCATAATTTGCTATATCCTTATCATGTAAATAGGTTATTATATTCAAAGCTTTGTCTCCTAACAGATTTAACAGAATTATTAGCTTTATTGTCCTCCGAAACATTTTTGTAATAAATGCTCGTTCTAATAACGAAAAGAAAAATCCCCAACTCTCAAGCCGTAGAGGAATTTTTACAGTTAAGGTTCTGATACTTTTTATTAATTGATCTAGTGACTTTGATTTTGTTTCGATTTCGCTTACAGCATCAAATTGTGTTTCTGCTTTAAGCTTAGCCAACTCATTCTTTGATCTCTCAAGTTTTAGTGTTGTAGTGTTCTAACTCGACAAGTTTTTGCTGTTTTTGCTCTTCTTGTTTCCTGTTTTTGATAATAGAGTTTGCTATCTCTTTTACTAAATCTTGTTTAATTTTAAAAATTTCACTATTCTCAATAATATCAGTTAAATCTGCTATAGTCATTTTTTTGTCAACATTTAGATTTATTTCTAAGGCATAAATCTTCTTTTTTAGCACCCTTAAATAACATTGTTATTTATAACAGAACAAAGCACAGAATGTACAGAATTAACAAGAGAGGAATCACTTACCTTTGCAGTGATTTACTTTTGATCCTTATCCAAAATCAGCGATATTCGTTGAAAAGAACAAGTTGGGAATACTGGCAAACACAAACACTCCTGCGTTCTCAAAAATGAAACACTTTGTATTCATGCACAAAACTCAATCTCCGGCCGACTACGACCAGATATGTTTGGGTCTCGTCCCAAATAACACACACTATAATAAATTCGCTGGTTCTTTATTAGTTCTCATAATTAATTACAATCACTCATTAACTCATAGCTGTGACCAACCCTCGTACACCGTCGATGGCAATTCTCAAACTTGTCTAATCATAACATTGCAGATGCGCATGCGTGGATTACATTACAGGTACACAGGCGCGAACAGTATGTAAATTATTCCTGCTTTACAGAAAATTTTCTACTTTCCTCCTCCAGAACTGTAATCTAACTTTATTTACCCTCTGACTGGCACAGGGTTTTCCTAACAAAGCCCAAATTTCCAAAAACTGCCTTGAGCTATTTTCTTGATTTTAGTGCCAAAAATTTCCCTATTACTTTATACCTATATTTATGAACTTTTAGTGTATTGCCTTTAATTTTTTGAACATATTTCAAAATGCATGTATATATATGTTCTTACAGACATCACAAAAAGTATTCTAGCCTGTATATGTATATATATATATACAACCTTACTGGTTAGAGGGTTAACTATATTACGTGTATTAAACTATATAATTTTAAAAAATGCTGTGCGTTTGTTAGTATTACATATTAGATTTAGGTACTGTTCTGTTATCGGGACCAGATTCAGAAATTTATGAATGTATGTATGTATATTGTGTGTATGTATACACACACATATATTCGTACTTACATATATATATGCAAACATAAACGCATCCATACACACATACATTTCTGAATCCAATCCTGATAACAGAACAGTGCCTATATTTATTCAGGAGGTCATACATAAATCCCATTGAACTACAACGATGTGGTATGCATCTACTTTATTTTTTTAAGGTTTATATATATATATAATATAACTATCATTAACATTTTCATCTATTTTTTTGCCAATACCTGATTTTACCAATACATCCAATACCTGATTCTACAGTATTTTAATTTTATAGAAAAGTTATTAAAATTCATATATCATTGCAAAATTTGAAAATTGTTTGTTTTTTAGATGTGCAAAAAATTCATTGAACAAAATAAACTACAGCGACGTATTGAAGATGAAATCAGAATACACTCTCAACTGGATCATTATGCAATTGTTAAGGTAATTCTTGTTATGCACAGTAGTTAAAATAATTGTTCTTCATGTGTATTGTTAAGGTAGTCTTTGTTTTCTAAACTAATTGTAGTGCATTAAAAAGTTATTTGATTATCCTATGCATTACTTGTAACTACGAAATATGTTACTTTATTGTGTATGCCAGTGGTTTCCAAACTTCTCCGAGTCACGGCGCCTTTTTTTCAATTAAAATGTTTTCATGGCGACCTACCACAAGTAAAGATATGACAAGTTATGTGTAAGAGATTAAAAAAATAAAACTCATATAGCTTCATTATAACAAACAAGAAGTTATATAACACTAACTATACTATATAAGATAATTTATATCACCATTTACTCATATGAAACCCAAAGTTTAATTTTACTAGACTTAGATTATAAACTGACTGAAACTAGCCAGCAACACTTGCTTATGCGTAAGATCTTCCAGAACAGTCCAAATATCTCATCTACATTAACAGTCAACCTAAGTTGAGAACACTGTATTTGCATCCACCATAAAATGTAATTCTACCATTTTGAGGTGTGATATTGTAAATATTATGCTATGAAATATAAATATTATTGAGCAAAGAGAAATCAATGAAAAATCGATTATGTTACATCCAGCTTTTTATTTAAAAGTTTGCTAATATCATGTCAATCATTCGATGACCAATAGGAAGACATTCACTTTTTTGGCATTATTGGTGAAACTGCAAATCCCAGCAACTCTGACCTCTCTTCACTTTCGATGAGAAAAGCAATTAAAGCATTCACTCATTCACTGAGCGGGTGGAGCAGAAAGCAATTGTTATGGTGTCTTCTTCATCTTTGACATATGTATTTAATTTCAAAACATTATAAGGCTGGAAAACCACTATGCAGTTGTGAAAATATGGGAACATTTTGCATAATTTTGTTTTTTCATACTTTTGCTGCTGATTTGACTGGCATTTCTGTGGCAAGCATAAATCGCATGAAATCTGAACTGAAAGAAAATTTTTAATTTTTGACTTTGGAGGGAAAAAGGACCCCACGCAAACTCAAATCAAATGACATGGTGAGCTAACCTTAGCAATAAAGCAAAAAAAATTTCACCTTCTTGAGGTATAGCACAATCGTATGTTGCAATTAAAAAGCCGCTGCATTGCTGGCTTACATTTGTAAGAATATTTTGCAGTGGGGACTTTTTTTGTAGAAGGACAAGTGAAAACAAGCCATACAAAATATCTAGATATTTGTAGCTTCTATTTTATTATAATTATTATTATTATTTTTATTTTTTAAATTCAGTTAATTATGAAGCTTTTACAATATTTCAATATTGCCCCTGTGAAGAGGCCGTGGCTCCCCGGAGCACCACAGCGCACAGTTTTGAAACCACTGGTGTGTGCTTTACAAAATAAAATGTAAAACTTATGTTACTATGTAAAAGTGATGTTTGTAAAGTATTATTTTTGATCTTCAATTTTTATATATTTGTTTAATAGTTGTTATTACTATTTCTAAGACTGTAATTAAAATTAAGCATGTGTTTAACTGGAAAAAAGAATATGTTAGTTTTTTTTTTTTTTTTTTTTTTTTTTTTTTTTTTTTTTTTTTTTTTTTAGGCTATATTGGCCAACAGTATCTGTTTTTAATAAAAAGACTACTTTACTGCAGTAGTCATATAGAAGTATCTTAATTTAGATGCAATAATATCTTGATATTAGAAGGGAAAATTCACCACCTCCAGCTGAGAAAAATATTATATGCTGTACAATGTTATCTAAATTGATGCTTTTAGCAAAAAAATATGCCTCTTGTTATTCTAAACTGTAGCCAGCCGCAACTTCAGTTTTCAAAGTCAATCTCTTTTTTATTAAGAGAGAATATAAATAAAAAGTTAAAAGATAAGTTTGTAAAAAGTACTTTGTGAAAAGTACTGTAGTAGTCCTAGTATGCACAGAAAACTAATGAGAGGTGTGTGTGTATATTACAAAGTTTATGCATAGAGGTGTGTGTGTGTATTACAAAGTTTACATTGAGTTAATAAGGTTAAAAGCAGAGGTCTTGAGGGAGGAGCATTTTTCTCAAGTAAGAAAATACAACTCACTCCTACAATAATATATCACGATTTTGAAATTTATTTTTAAACTTGATGGAACAGCCACTTTCTTTGAATTCTATACAATGCTTTTACTTCTATTCATCTCACTTAAACTCTATTTACTTAGCTTAAACTCATCTTACTAAAAAACTATTTTGGCATAATAATTCTTACTTGAGTAAAAGAGGAAACACCTTCACATTTATTAATTATTGTTAATTGATCAGAGGTTGGTTTGCTGTAAAAAGATCGCCTCCTTCCCTTTCAGAAGTCAACTAATTTCTGGTCAATGACAATAATTACTTAGTTTATCGATTACATTTTCAATTTTAAGTATATCTTTTTAAAAGTCTTCATTTTCAATTTATTCAAGATTCATTTTTGGTGTTTTCATTTCAAAATTTTTTCAAGAATCAATTTTTAAATATGCTTCTAAGTTACTTCGTATAAACTGAATTCTAACTACCTTTATCAAAGGAGATAATGCACTAAATATCCATTTGAAGAGCCATTACATTATGACCACCCTCCATTTATAACAATAGGCTCGCCCAGGAACAAACCACTGTGCATGCATAGCTGATGTTAGAGTATATAAAGCAGCTATACATTATGTTTCCAAATTTAATTGTACATAGTGTTTATCCCAAAGGGCTTTCTCGAGTAAAGATAGAGACTTTGTGTAGAAATATTTATTTGAAAATCTGAAGAACCTGTAAATAGTGTATTGTGAATCTTATTTTCATTAACATAGTCTTTGCTTATATTTACTTATTCAAGAAATTTATAATATTCCAAAATGTTTTTTTTTCATCACAGTATCTTGTTCAGATATGGCAATACTTCTCCAATTTACCTGCAAGAAAAAATTATTTATTTTAGAGACTTTGTCCATTCTATGATTTTCAAACCTCACGAATTCACTTTCACAGTGCCATTATCAATAAATTATGTATTTTATTTACATGATGTTAACTTCATTTTCAAGCATCATGCATTTCATTTCATGCATCAGCCGGAGTCAATTCTTAGGAAGGTTACCCTCACATGGCTGGCTTCGACCAATCACTAAACTTCAGCCGTTATATTTTAATTAACTAAGATTCATCCTATTTCAATAATTCCCAGTTGCATGATACTCCCAACTCATTACTACCTTCATTACGAACTACAAGTGTCACTTCCTCAAAAGATTCTGAAAATTGCCACATAAGAAATGCTTATTTTGCTTTTACATTCATTCCTTACCAATGCTACATTTCAAGATGCAGAGACTGGGGTCAGTACTTGGGGGAGGGGGTGACAGGCTTTGACATATTAGACCAAACGTTTGTTTACATTCACAACTCAAGCTACTTCTCATCATATAATGTAGTACTTGAACTATTTCGCCTAGTGGCAAAGCGTTTTTATGCTTTAATTTAATGCCAGTGCCTTAGGGCATATTTTCAAGTTAAGCGGTAAAAGCAGAGATTACTAAATGCCACTAAATACCATCTAAGATCCAAGTCTTTCCAAATATAGTGTGATTAGCATCATAAGCTGATATATCAGGCTGGAAAAAGCAGCTGATATATCAGGCTTTGTTAAAGGTCAAATCGTTATGGCTTGGTGGCTGAGAGTGTCAATATCAGAAACGGCACGTTTAGTGGGCTGTTTACATTCATTTGTTGTGAGCACATCTCGAAAGTGGTGTATGGATAATGAAATGACAATTTGCTGACTAGCAGTGTGTCGTCGACAGCGCATTGATCCCAGAAGAAAGTGGAGATTGCAACGCATTGTTCACCGTGATTGAAGAGCTACAACAGTGACAACCCAGACCGTGTTTCTCAACACACTGTGCAGTGTACATTGTGTGTATGGGCCTACGCAGTCGGAGGTCAAAGCATGTCCCTGCACTCAAGGCATGTCATCGCCAGCTGGATCTGCAATGTGCCAAGAAGCATCGGAATTGGACATTAGAAGAATGGAAAAAAATTGCATTGTGCTGCAAATCACATTTTCTGGTCCATCACATCTATGGGCGTGTGCTAATATGCCGATTTCTAAACGAAACCCCTGGCTTTCGGATGCACAGTTAGACGGAGACAAGCCAGTAGCGGAGGTATTATGGTGTGTGCAATGTTTTCATGGAGCACATTAGGACCCAGAATCCCCATAGAACAATCCCTGATGTCTGTGCAGTGTGTAAACATCATTGCAGACCAGATTCACCTATTCTTAACAGTATTTCCGGTGGGGGATGGTGTTTATCAACAAGATAATGCACCATGTCATAAGGGTCGAATAGTCAGGGAGTGGTTTGAGGAACATTCCAGTATAACTTTCAAGTCATGTCTTGGCTTCCAAATTTACCTGACATTAATCCAAAAGAGCAGTGGTGTTTTCAACCTTTAGACTAACGCTTACCATCTAAACAAAAAATGAAAACCTTTAGTACCACCACTACAAAGTGCTACTACCGCCACCACTCTTAAACTCTTAAACAAAACTCAGATCGCATAAATTTATGAGTGTTAGAGAGAAAACTCAATCACGATGTTGTGGTTTTAATTTTTTAATTTAATAGTTAAAAATATGTTGCTTCTTTGTGTACCACCAGCGATATGCATACCACCGGTTGAGAACCCCTGCAACGGAGCATTTGTAGTCTACTTGGAAAACCAAATTTGTGCTGCCATGCTACCTCCTCGCAATGTGTGGAAATTGCAGTACCAGGTGGTGAGCACTTGGTGCCAGATACCTCAGACTACTCATCGGAACCTTGTGGAATGAATGCCATGCCGCTTCAAATACCATAATAAATACCATTCAAATACCATAATAAATCTAAAACGACGTATAAAAGAAATTAAGCAAAGAACAACAACAACAAAAAATGAAATAAAATAAAATCTGAAAGGTGTCAGATTTTAAATTATGTCTAAAGGGGCTTTTTTTTTTTAATGTTTTGTGTGTTAACTTTATTTATTAAATATCATGTTCTTTGCACTTAAACCATAAAATTCAGTTCAATAGCAATGTCGCAAAATAATTTTAAAATGAGCATATCTTTAGAATTTCCAATACACAGTTCCTCATGCTGGAGATAAAAGGATCTTTTTTCCCCATAGAGTGTTGCCATTGCTCGTTATTAAATCGTTGAGTTTGTTACTCAAAAATTTGTTGATGAGTTACAAAATAAGAAATCGATAATGAAACAAATTTTAAATTTAATTTAGGGCTTCAACAAAGCCATACTCTGCATATATTACAGTTTTAGAATATATATATATATATAAAGAGAGAAAAAAAACTGTTTTTCACAGACAATTCAGTATTTCTCATTCCATTAATTCCTGGGGGCACCAAATAGATGTCACAAAATTTTATAATGTAATGTTTTCCATTCTTGGCACACAGAAAAGGGCGCAAAATCTTCAGTTGTCCGCGGTCGCTGAAAACCATAGCTACGCCTCTGCATAAACATCTGTGTGTGATGGTACCCACCGGAGGAAAATCTTATTGTGGGCACTCAAGTGTTGAACAATATTAACAGTAGTACTGTCACCATGTTTCCACTATTCAGCCAGGTGTTGAATAGACTATTGCTCAGAAACTAGTTGTCAGAACTGACACTTTCATTAACACAAAACTTCAAGGCCTCAATAGCTATGAATTCAAATCGGAAAACTGAGCAGTAGTCTGGGTTTCTCGTACAGATCCTAATGCCATTCTCTTGCTTGATAAATGCTCCAATACCCGAGATAGTGCCATCACCTCTGCTACCATCAGTGTAAATCTGTAGTGCATTACCAGGGACATTATGAATAGTTTCCAAAGCAAGCTGTCTAAGATAATCCGGGTACTGCATGCCTTTGCTTGTGTAAGAGTAAATATCTGTCCTAAAAAATACTCAATCACAAAACGACATAATAATCTCAATACCACATGCCAGAGAGACATGTTCAACTTTATTAAATAACCATCCCTTATTTTCAGCATGGCAATGACATAGACTCCAACTACTACGGATTCTCCGTAGTTTCTACGGAAATTCATGAAAAACTACGAGCTACGAAAAGTATGGAAAAAACTACGGATTTTACAGAAACAAGAGCAGGAGAACCAGTACGCAAAACGGAACCAACTAATTCATCCGATGATTGGCTGAATACTCGTGTTATCATATATAACGTGTTGAGTGCGTTCCTAGTTTTGAAGAATTAGCCAATCGTAGATCAGTAACTCCAACCGTTAACGACTTATCAATAGTTCCACCCAATTGTCTGTCTCCCAGGTTCCTCGCTGATGCATGTTTAGGCTGCATTCGGCTGCATTGCGGCGAGAGCTTAGTGTGTGTCTTGTGAACTGTGAATAAGGTGAAAGATTTTTAATCATAATGCTGCCTCGAACGAAGAAGCCAAAATTATCAAAGCAGAAGTTTAAAGATTCATATTCTTCAGAATTTCCCTGCATTAAAGCGTCCGAAATTTCTGTGAATCACGCACACTGCAGTGTATGCAACAAAGACTTCTCAGTTGCTCATGGCGGAAAAGATGACTGTAAACGGCATGTGTTTTCTCAAAAGCATATAGAACTTGGCACCGTAAAATCTAAAGAAATAACAAATTTCTTAATAAAAGATGATGAAACAGATCCTATAAAAGCCGAATGCTATTTTGTTCGTTTTTTAATTGAACATAATCTACCGCTTTCTGTTTCGGATCATTCCAAAGAGCTTTTCAAAGCAATGTTTCCGGATTCTGCCATAGCAAAAAAATTTAGCTGCGGTCATA
The DNA here is from genome assembly GCF_044657685.1 of Stegodyphus dumicola. Lineage (NCBI taxonomy): Eukaryota > Metazoa > Arthropoda > Arachnida > Araneae > Eresidae > Stegodyphus > Stegodyphus dumicola. The sequence goes on along the minus strand of NC_140774.1, from coordinate 100,421,495 downwards.
CCAAAACTGCTGCTATTGTGAAAACACTTGCAGAAAATACTGTTGCTGATATTATAAAATCAGTGTGCAGTACATCATTTTCTCTAAGTACTGATGGAAGTAATGATAACAATGATAACAAACTGTACCCATTGGTTATAACATACTACAGTAAAGAAAAGGGAGTGATAATTACTTCATTGATTTCTATTTTAGAATGCACGAATAATACAGGAGAAGGTATTTTTAATTGTATAAATGAAAACTTTAAAAACAAAGGTTTAGAATGGAAAAATTGCTTATCATTTTCTTCAGATAATGCTAGTAATATGATTGGAAAGTTTAAAGGTGTAGCATCATTTATCAAAATGCATCAACCAAGTATAATCACCCGAGGTTGTCCGTGCCACCTCTTGCATATAGCTGCAAAAAAAGCTACTGAAAATTTAATTGGCTCAGAAATTGAAATGTTGATAATAGATATATATTTTTACTTGGAGAAAAGTTCGAAACGGAAGCATAGCTTCAAAGTTGCTCTCAACAAATTTTGGGACAGAATGCAAAATCTCATAAAATTTTGAAATATTGCAGTACGAGATGGTTGTCTCTTTTAGAATCTATAACAAGGATTTTGGAACAGTGGGATGCTGTGATAAATTTTTTTGGAGATAAACCAGATAACAGTGAGAATGAAGGAAAGAGATTGCAAAACATTAAAAAAATTTTACAGTCACCGACCACCAAATTGTTACTTGTTATTTTTGAAAAATACTTTGCCTTTGTTTATAACAGTAAATATTAATTTGCAACAACAAGCTCCTTATATACATAAATTGAGAAGAGAACTTTTTGAACTTTTAATGAATTTATTTGTTAGATTCGTAAAACCATCAGTAATTTCTAAAGAAAATGAAGATGTTACTCTAACGTCTATTCCATTTCAGAAGTATAGTAAACAAAAAGAAAATGAAAATTTAGTGATTGGTGCGGAAACAAGACTATATTTAAAAAATGCCAATTTGAATGAAAGTGAAGTGAAATCATTTTCCAATTCTGTGCGAGCTTTTTTTGTTACTGCATGTTCATATATAATTGATAAATTTCCACTGAGTGATCCATTTCTAAAACATGCTGAAGTTGCTGACATCAACTTGAGAACTGAAGTCTCATTTTCATCTGTTCTTTACTTGATGAATACTTTTCCATCCATTATTGATGAAAAATGTCTTAATCAAGTAGAAATTGAATTTTCCATGTATCAAGTAGATGATTTGAAAGAAATTGTAGATTTGCGTATTGATATAGCATGGGGAGAAATTGCCAAATTAAAAAATATGAATGGGTGTATTAAATACAAAGTATTGCCTTCTGTAATGCTTGCTGTCTTAATAATACCTCATTCAAATGCAGCTTGCGAAAGAATTTTTTTCTATTGTTAAAAAAAATCAGACGGAATTTTGACCAAATTTAGGTCTTAAAACTCTTGAAGCAGTTTTGATTGAAAAAATAAATATGCAGGCAAATGAAGAACTGTGTTATAAAAAAACATTCTCAAAATCAGAACTTAAGCTTGCTAAGCATGCTACATATAAATCTTTGCATTCATAAATTATGCGTATTTTGTTTAATACTTATATGTATCATTCTTGGTTATTTAAATTTTATTTCCCTGTAGAAATCATATCCAGAATAAAGATATGATTTATAGCTTCTGATTTTTTCTATGATTAGTAGTGATTTGAAGTACTTTTTATTAGTGAATGCTTGAGGAGTTAAAAGAAAATTTCTAATTAAATGTGCATATAATTTAGAAGGTATATTTTTAATTATTCAGTTTTATATGTATATGGATTTTAAATGTAATAAAATTGATTACAATTAATTATTAATTTAAAATTAATGAATGGTTAATTACAACATACGCTACGCGCACATTTTCAAAGTTGTAAAAATGTCGTTCGCGCGTTGACTACTGACAAGGTTTGCTGAAGGTTGGAGTCTATGCAATGATTGTTGTTCCCATTAGATACAAAACCAGTTCTATGTTGATCACTGTAACTGTTGAGCTTAGCAAAGTATTTGGCCAGAAGAACGCTACTCCGGAGTCTGACGGGTTGAAGATTAGGCTTATACAGAACTATGTCTCTCGGGCAGCTATTAAGGAGACCAATAATGGCTCTGGCAGCAGAAAGCTGAATTCTTTCCAGTTTATTAAGCTTACTGGCAGATACAGCTTGATATACCTGAACACCATATTCCAAAATAGACCGAATAAGAGCAATGCATGTTTTTCTCAGAGTCCAAGCCCAGTCCCAGTCTCTACCAGGAAAAAAAATAATAATAATTACGTTAATCGATTCCTGTTTGTATAACAGCCCATGGATCACCGTTATTAACTGCCTCTGATGATGATGAATGAATTCATGAAGCTTCAAATTCTCCAACTAAATACACTTTATTTTAAAACATCACTATGTACATTGTGCAAAAAAAGGGAGGGCTACAGTTCTTATCTCCCATTCTACTTGTCCCATTGACGAAATTTAACTTGTATTTTTAATGTCACAAAAGCATGATGTAGAATATGTATTAGATTTATATATAACATTGTTCTATTCTAATATAGGTATTTTGACACAAAATCGGACTTTTTCTGAAATGACATGCCAATTTTTTTCCATATTTCGATTTTACGACTTAAATTATGCCAAACTTCCAAGCTTTATAAAAATTGCATTATTAGTTTTTAAAAATTAGCTCCTTGATGTAAATTGAATTTGATATATATTTATTAATATCTATTTTATATTTAACTTAAGATATATGTGAATTTACGTTTTGGCACATTTTCAGATTTCGATTTCAGATTTCAGTATTAGTAAGCACTTCAGATGATCAGAAAAAAATGTAGAGCTTATTTTAAAAAATCATATCACTCAATACAATAAATTGCTCGAAATAGTTCAAGGAAAATGCAGATATTAAGCAATCCCTCTTGAAGCACAAGAAATATCATTAATTCCCAAGATCAGTCACAGAGTAAACTTTAAATTGCTTTGAACTGCTTAATATCACATTTGATTAACAATTGACTGCATATCTGTCAAAACTGTATTTAAACTGCATAGCATGGACTTCTGCAAGTTTGGAAAATATGAAACGCACAGCTCCGAAAATTTGAATCTTTCAGCAAGCTGCCAACTTACCAACATAAATTGTAGTTAAGGCCTATTAGGAGTCTATTTTCGTATATCTCATAGTCTATTAAAGCCATTTTTATAATTTAAATGTTATTGGACTCAAAAATTGAAAAATCTACAATTCTTTTTAAGAAATAAACTCTTATATACAAAATATACGACTGCAAATTTGATTAAACACAAGACAAACCCTAAAACTGTTATTCTGAAATAAAAAAAAAAATAGCTAAATATCTTTTTTTTATGGTGTCATATATTTTATGTGTTGTTTTACTTGTACGTACATGAATTATTTATTATTTATTTACACCAAGTCTGGTTGACAAAAAAAAAAAAAAAAAAAAAAAGTTCATGGTTTTGATGCTGTTTTGTTACATTTTTAGTTCTTTTTTATATTTTTACTCTACCCTTTCCAGCCTGTAGTGGTTGGACTGATGAAGATACAAATTTCTATGATTAATTTTCTATTATTTATTGAAGTATTAAATTCTGGTTCATACTTTCTGTTATTATCACTTCAGAAACAGCCTGATTCACTTATTTCTTCTGTTGCACAAATCCACTCAAAACGATGTGGCAAAGGGTTAAATAACCTTTGCTTTCACTGTTTTTTTTTGGGGGGGGGCTTACACTTTTTTTTTTTTTTTTTTTTTTTTTTTTTTACAATTTCAAGCAATAGTCACTGTGCTTCTCAATTTTAATGGCTTATTCTGAGTAGAATAAGAGATAGATTTAAACATTTTATTTTTACTTTATTACCCCCCCCCAGTTGTTTCTGCTATCAGAGTATAATTTGATAAGCTTTTGAACTCCCCCCCCCCAAATTCATCATACATACACACATAGACTTAAAGCATCTAAAGTTAAAAGTAAGTTGGAGTCAAAGCAAGGCAATTCCTCAACAATATTGTAACTGTGCATAAGAGGTTTAACACAGTATCTAAAACAAATCAAAATTAAAATAAGAATTCACAGTAGTACAAACTCTAAAAAAGAAAAGCTCAGGACATGTTTAGCCTCTTATTATGTTTCTTTATGTATTTATGTATTTACATATATATATATAAGAGAAGCTATTTTAACTTTCAGATATGTTCATTATGGGAAAGGACAGAGGATATAATTATATGTGTTCAAAGGAATTATACATTTAGAAACTTAGCTATAATTTTGAAATTATGACACACATTACTTAAATATAAAAGTATTACAAATGATTAAAAAGTCTGTATTATGTTGTTTCTCTATTAAATAGTTTTAATTCTAATTATAACCGACAAGTGTATGCTCTAAGACTGAAATTTACTAATGGTTAAATACTTTTATACAGACAAGCAACTTTTTTAAGTCTTTGTTTGAGAAAGTAATTGAAAAATCTATTCATACATTATATGAATTACTTTTTTCTTTTAAATGGTTATCCAGTGAAATTATGAAATCTCTTTTTTCCCCCTGTAACAAAGACATTTAAAAACTGAATTTAAATCTTTGAAACATATCTGACAATGCTTCTAACAAACTTTAACACATTTGAGAAATGATGAAAATTGGAAAATATGTAAATTGTTTCATTAGTAATTTAGTTTCAAAAAGCCAGTATTGTTATACAAAATATTATGTGAAAGTGATTTAAAATGATTTCATCTTTAGTTATACACTTGGTTTCAAGATGATGATTATGTATACCTGGTAATGGAGCTTTGCGAGGGAGGCTCACTGAAAGATATCATGAAAAGAAAAGGACCATTCTCAGAAGATAATGGTAAAATTTAAAATATTTTATTTTTAAAAGAAAGTTGAAATAATTATTTTATTTTATTTTCTCATATTTTTGTTTTAGCTCGAAATATTATTGAACAAGTGATAGATGGAGTACGATATTTAAACCACAAATTCATTATTCATCGAGATCTATCAGACAAGAATGTCCTTCTCACAGATACAGATAATGTTGTAAGATTTAACTATTTTTTTACATTTTGTGTTTATTTTAAATTTGAGTATTTATTTTCTGTATTTTTTATACATACGTATTTTAAATTCTGTTAGTAAAATGCAGGCTGATTCAAAAATGTCTGGCAGAGATATAAAAGCTCATGCAGGAGACTGAAATAAGCAGATTTTGAATAAAATGTGAGTGCCAGAATAACACGTTCAGGTGATATAGGGTGCTGCTGAGCTTTAGGTAAAAGTACGTGAGCCAGCATAAATTGTCATTCCTTGAGTTGATTTTAACCTACATAGAAGAGGTATAGAGAATAAATCCTATGTGCCTCCTTTGAGTAGCTGCTCCATTTCCATCTGCAGCCCCATTAATGCAGAGGATGTTTATGCATTTTTAGAATGATTTTTTTAAAGAATTTTAAAAAGCAAATCCTTTGGAACAAAAATATCTGGCAAAAGCTTAGTATTTGAATTGAAAAATAGCATCTGCTACTTTTATTCGTTTTTCAAAATGTCAACTGTAAACAAGCTGTGGATTGAAGAACATGTTTTTGTGCTTTCTGAAAAGAAATATGCCTATTCCATGGTATTTAAATTTCTAATTGCAAAATAAGCAACAATATTGATTGGAAAGGGAAAGACTGTCATTCATTACCTCTACATGTAAAGAAGATTCTAGTTGAATACTTGAAAGACGTATGTACAATTTCTAATATTTCTAAAGTTAAATCCTTGGTAACAACAGAAAATCTGCCGACACGGATATCAATTGCAAAGGCTTTAAATACATCTGTAGCAACAATAAATAAAATAGTAAACCAAGGTTTACAATTAAAAAAGCAAAACGACATAATGTTCACCAGTTTTTATTGAGATCCATGGCTCAATGCAGAACAATTTGTAGCACCCAGTATGAAAATGATTTAACAGAAGATAAATGGAAATGAACTGTTACCCTTGATGAAGCAAAAGTGTATCTAAAGAACTAGAACAAAACAAAACAAACAAAACAAAAAAAAAAAAATATTTATTATCAAAGTTGAAGAGGGAAAAGTATACAGACCTGGCTTCAGCGATGCAAGTTTCAGTAAAGGGTTAATGATTCTTGCGGCATTCTCTTGACATTGGGAAATTATAAGTAAGAAGAGTAAAGAAAATGTTAAAATCAACTCAGCATGCTATCAAGAGAAAGTTTTACATCTGATGTTTACAGTAGAAACTCCATTTTTTAATCCCAGTGATTTTCCAAGACAAAGCAATATGTCATACTTTTAAAACCATTACTCCAATTCTTGAAAAAATGAAGACTGATACAGTTATTGCATATATACATTTTCAATGTATTCCCGCAAAGTCCGCTGATGTTTCACCTGAATTGTTTTGCATTTGGTCTCTTGAAAAGAGCTCTTTCTAACCCACTATGATTGATGAACTCTGGAAAGTAGTAAAAAAGTATTGGAAATTTTAGGAAAAGCCCTTATATCATGGAAATCACAATCCAAACCTTTAGTCCCAAAAAAATCTGATTTTTCATGTAAAAATGTGTTCTTTGAATTTTAAACATTAAATAAACAGCCCCAAAATCATTTTAAAAGTATATAAACATAAATGCATGTAAATGCATGTCAGCAAGCTCCACATTCATGTATATTAAAATTCCAAATAAGGAATGATGAATAGAATACTTTTACTTGCCAATGCAGCATTTCCACTCAAACATACCGTTATAAAATCTGCTTATTCTGATTAACCTCTACCTGCCTGTGTATTTTTGTTAGATATTTTAGAATCACCCTATATATGTGTAACTTTATATATTTATTTTGTGCATATATATATATATATATATATATATATGGGTACAAAATTCAATTCATAAAAGTTATCTTTAGAAAATTTGTGTTGCTAAGTGTGGAATAATATACACTTAAATATATTGTTACGTTTTTCCTTTTCTTCTGACACCAGTTGTTACGTTATTTTCTTCTTTCACGTTCGTGCGGATTTGGAGTGAATAACGACGACACTTGATGAAGTATCGAAACACACTTTATTTAGCCAGTACTAATCAGGACAGCTCCAAAATCCCGTTACAGTCATGGAAGAACTACTATAAACATGCTGACACAATCAGCGACACAGCTTTCACACTGTCAGGCGATAGCGGTGGAGACAGCTTCACTGCAAAGCACCCGAGTACAGCTCCCAACTCTGCTTGGTTGTTCTCGGAACTCCACGTACTCTCGAGACTCTCCACGCGATGCACTCGACGATACACAAGAGTATAGCTCTCGACTCTGCACAGTCTAAGACAAAACTCGACGATGCACTAATTCGCGATGCACTAAAAGACTCTCTTGATGCACTCGATGACCACCTCGGTGCTAGACTTTGAGACAGTCGTTTGATGACTGACTATCAGCTCACTAGACAAGGCACACACACTAACTGACTGCGGACCAGCAGGGTTTACACTGGTGTGCAAAAATTAAGGACGAGACGATTTTTTCAATATAACTTTGTACAAAAGCTTTCCAAATCAACACATTTAATACCGTAAGATCCCCAATACATAAGGACATGAGTAATGTAAGCAACACTTACTAAAAGAGAAATCAGAGGGATAAAACAAAGCTTTATTGAAAAAGTAGCATGGAGCGCAATGCGACTGAAGGCCGAAACATCCCTGTGATGGGTGTCCAGCAAGAAACATCCGGTCTTTAATAGGGGATATGATCTCCCCTGACTGCTAGGCAGGTTTCACAGCGTTTGCCCATGCTGAGAATGAGGGTGTCAATGAGTTGTTGAGGCATTGCTGCCCATTCGTCTTGCAGCGCTAATCAAAGCTCCAGAATCTTTATTGGTGGTAAGGTACGAGCTGCCAAGCATCTGCCTAGAAATTTCCCATACATGCTCGATGGGATTGAGATCCGGAGATCGTGCCGACCAATCCATACATTCAATATCCTCACTCTCTAAGAGCTGTTCGGCAGCTACTGTGCGATGACATGGTGCATTGTCGTCCATGAAAAGGAACTGCGGACCCATAGCGCCTCTAAAAAGACGCACATATGGAAGAAGAATCTCGTTACAATAACGGGTCCCGTTGACTGAACTTGCATCGAAGATGTGAAGGTCTGTACGACTACCAAGCATGATGCCTCCCAAGCATGATATGCATGATGCCTCCTGCATATCAAGTTCACCAAGTAAATTATTCTTGCTGCAAATTGGAATAATGCGGGAATTTAAATTATTGAATTTCTCTGTAAATTTCACACAAAATTTAATATTTAGGCATAATTTGGATCATAGAATTTAAATATGGAAAAGAATCGATATGCTGTTTCAGAAAAAGTCAGATTCTGTGTCCTAATATCCATGTTAGAGCAGTATTATATATAAATCTAATATATATCCTAAGTAGTGCTTTCGAGACATGAAAAACGCAATTTGAATTTTGTCAGTCGGCCCCAGTAGAACGGGAGATATAGAACTGTCCTCTCCTTTTTTTGTTAAACACAATAGTAGTTTAAATTATATCATGATTGTGTTTAAATTGACTGAGCTATTATGTGCATATTTCTTTGGTATATTTGGCCCATGCAGCACAGAAGCTCTGAGAGGTTAAGCATCTGTTTGACAATATCTCACTATGGAGAAAGGGGTAACAATTTGGGGTTGACCCATTTCTTCTTCAGTATAATTGTACTCCTGTCAATAAGGTACATTTGTTACCAGACATATTGAAAAACTGAATTGCATGAAACAGTAATAGTTTGTTGATATGGCTATTGAAAAACTGAATTGGCCTGTTTCAACCATTCCGAGTACCTGCAGAATGAACTGAAATATTGGCTATAATTCAAGCCCCACTACCACCATCAGTAACAAGCCTACATGAATTCATGACATTAAACTGCAGCTGCAGCATTCCAAAAATTAGTCAATAGCTTTCTTGAAATAGTGGCAGCTATCATCACAGCAAAAGGTAGATCCACACCTAATTAATTTTGTCCATATTAATTAGAAAACCAATTTGTTAAGATATTTGATTACTTTTGATGCAGAACATATTATAATATATTTAATGTTTATCTTATTAAACCTGTACTAATAAAAGTTTCAAATTTTATATGTATTTTAGATATACTTAATTGTTACTATTTTGTATTATTTTTTGGTATTAATAAAGTATGAATTTCAATAGAAAATTATAGATTTTGGTATGGCTGCACAGTTAAAAAATCCAAATGAAAAGAAACATACTATGTGTGGAACAGCAAATTTCATGGCTCCGTAAGTATTCAGTGTGCGTTAGTTTCATTGTCAGTAGTTATTAAAAATATTTTTTTCAAATTAAAAAATTTATTTAAAAAATATTTGCTTTTTTATAATCAGTCTTCACTGAAAAATTGCTCTTAAGGAATTTATCAAGAAACTAACTGTGAAGGAACTTTTATAAATTTTGGTTTACTGTAATAATGAAATTATTATAAATTTAAATATCTTGAAAAATATATTACTTAAATTAGAAAATATTTTAAGTATACTTTTTAATATCTAATGCCAATAGAAAAATAAAAAAGCCGATTAATAGAATTCAAAAGTGAGAAATACGATCATACTTCTTTTCAGTAAGTTTACAATTCATGAATAGCAATCATTTTATAATTTTTGCTATGCTTCTATTTAAATAAATGCCAATACTTTTTATCGGTGCCAATTTAGAGTTTCCTATCCTAACTTAGTATATTTAATAGATAAGAAAACTTTGGTAAATCTTTCCTCCCTTGATAAAAATAATCATGTCTTGTACCCAAAAAACAGTAGATAAAAGTAAAATACTAAACTAATGGTTTCATAGAAATATATTAAAAATAAATGGAATTATATTACCTACAACACCTTCTTTATGTCACAGGAAAGGAACACAAATCCATATTTTTGCTTTTCAACATAATGAAGAATTGTCTACATTTAAACACTAAATATAAATACACTTTCATTAACCAACATTTAATGTAACTATTTAGTTGATTTTTAAAGTGATCTTTTGTAATGGCACGTTAATAAAAAAAAGTGATGTGCACAAATTTTACTTGGAAATTTTGTACATAGGATCTAAGATCATAAGCAAGTTGATAAAAATGATGCAGTTGTTGCTTTCAAACTCATTAATTGTTAAAAATATATTGCTTTTAATCTTTCAGAGATTTCTTTTGATGTAAGACAAAGATTAGTAAAATTACTGTCAGTATTAAGCCTGAATAAAAAGCTTCAGTTTTTAAACCAGTATGTCTGTTTCCCATGTACTTCTAGAAACTTATTATTGCCATAAAAAATTTAAACTATTTAATAATGATATGAAAGAGTAAGCTTTGTGTAAATTTTCTTTAAATATCCTATATATGTTCTTTACATAAAGCATATCAAAAAAGTTCATGATATGAAAATTTCTAAATTGATTCTTATGCCTTTTTAAAATTCATAGTGTATGGTTAACAAAATACTTCCAAGATACGGATGCTGCTATCAATAAATATATAAGTAAATAATGCATTATACTGGATTTACAGCTTTTGTATTCCGTTGATGTGAATTTTTAAAGAAGCTGTTCTACTTTCATTACTTCTGCATAAAATCTATTTTTAGCAAACTATGCCTCTCCTTCCCCTCAAACAGAGTTTGGAAATCTATCACCAAATATATACATGCCATGGAGATAAAAATATGAAGATCAAAAGTTTCTTCCTTATGAATTTCATAATCTGATTATTTAACAGTATATTACAGGAAAGCATAATGGAATAGAAAGAGGATTTTTTTTAATGAAAAAAAAACTTCCATCGCATAAATGATGTATCACTAAAAAAAAATTCTTTTTTTTTTTCTTTTTTTTTTCAAAATTCCATGAAGAAAGGTTTGTGAAATAAATTTAAAAGAAAAAAAAATTTTTTAATATATCTTGATTATTAGTTTAATGCAAGCAGTCATTAACATGCAAGTATTGCAGTATTGAATTTATCAAAATTTAAAGAGCAATAATATTACAAACACCTCATTATTTCAATCTTGTCATTACTAATACTGATGTTGTTTTATCTTACAAAATATGTGTAAATTTCTTAATTATTACAATTTTGGAAATTTGTTATGATTTTTAATGAAAAGAATGAATGTTTTGTAAACTTTTTATATTTATATTTTCAAACTTACCAAACAGTGCCCTTTCCACTTGATAATATACAGAGAACTTTCTCAAAGAGATTTATATTAAAGAAACCAAAGAAATTAAAAGCGTTGCCACCTGTTTAACTAGAAATTAAACATGATATGATGCTAATTTTCAGCTGTTTACTAAACTAATTCTGGCCCATTTGACATTAACTTGATTAAAGACAATCTAAAAGGTTCAGACCTATTTCCTTCAAATTATTGACAGTTTAATTGCAAAATTTACAGAATACTTTTTCTTTTATACAAAAAATTAACTGTAATATTGGAAGCGTTTTTCTTTGGCATAAGTATTAAACTGTCAGAAAATGTAATTGCATTTGAAAGAAACAGAAAGTGCATGATTACCATGTTAGCAGAATTTTTTTGGTTTAAATATATCATTAAAAAAGTTTAAAAGCTTCTCAGAACTTTGTGAGATATATTAAAATAAGTTCCTGTAAATAAAAAACAACAAAATTATTTTTTTTAACTACTAAAAAATACATTTTTATTTTGCATTTTTATTTAATGCTAACTAAGAAAAAAAATTTTTTTGGTTTGGAGGACCCATAAGCACTTATTATATACTGAGGTATGTAATGTGTAATATTAAAAACAACTTTTAATAAAAGTTACCATGACTAACTAATAGCCGGTTCTTTCTTATTTTGTAATTTTTGTTTTTCCTGTTATGTGTCACTAAGCTTGCGATTACTCAATATTTTGGCAATTTTAAAAGCTGTTTAGGTTTGAAAATTTTGATTTAGTAATTTTAAGTTTCATGCCATTAACACATTATTGTGATATTAATAAAGTATGATAATGTGTTAAAATTACAGCATTTAAAAAATACATGGAAATAAAATTTATTCAAGTCGTTGTCTTGTCTAAAAGTATCTTTAATTTCTATCCTTGACAATTTTTAAAAATCTTGACTACTAAATTCAAACAATGTAATAAAATCTGAGAGACTTGTTCTTCTGTGAATACTGTAAACACTTTAAACAGGTCAAATAAATTTTATCTGTGGCAAATGGTTTCTTCCCACCCCCAATTTGTATTCAAAACAGTTAGATTTGCATCAGCTTTCTTTGTAAAATTAACTTGATTTTCTGTTTGTTCGTTTGTTTTGTTTTAATGTTCTCCAAGTTTTACAAAGTTACTGGCATTATATTAGGTTAAATAACAGATGTATTCATTTATACATCCATGATCTGAGTATTTATTTTAAATTTTTAATTTGGTATAAAGAACAATAAAAATTACATTAAAAAAAATATTAGATTGAATTTGTGGTATACACTCATGCATCCACATTGTAAAATATAATTGGAGTATAATATTTTAAGATTTTTTGTAAAAGTTTTATGATTGTTTTTCGTGATTTGCATTTCTTGAAATTTTAGTTCAACTTTTTGTATAGCTTTAAAAATAGTAATTTGAGTATTATGATTTTGATTTCGTTAATTTTGGAAGAACTGTTATGAGTATTTTCTTTTTATATTATCATATTACTTTTAAACTCATACTTAATACCAAAGTTTAAAACCTTAATAAAATTTTAGGGAAGTTGTGGCTGGAAATTCCTATGGATTTAAAACTGACTATTGGGGTATTGGATGTTTGTTATATACAATACTAGTTGGTAAACCCCCATTTGATGGCAAAGGACATGAGGAAATCTTCACAAATGTCTCAAATTCAGACATACATTTTCCTGAGAGTATCAGTAATGAGGCTCAGGAACTAATTTTAAAATTGCTGGAGAAGAACAGTAATAGCAGAGCAGATTTAAAGGGTAATGTTTATAATGTTTGATCTATTTATATAAATATTGATATTTTTGTTATGAGTGAACATGAACACAGATATAAATTTACATCTGAACTATCAATACCTTTTAGTTCATGTTTAGTTATCAATACCTTTTAGTTTTAGTACCTAAAAGTTCATGATACTAATTTTTATTTAGATGCATTTAATATTATCATCATTATTTTATACTTCCTCTGTCCCATAATAATAGTAGCAGTTGAGGAATTTAATTTTTCCCATGATAATAGTATCAAAAGAAAATAAGTACAGAATGCAACATTTTTTTTTTTTTTTTTTTTGTTAAAAAAATACTAGATTAAATTAAAAATATTACTCCTTATTTTTATTTTGAGTGTTCTGATAGTCTCTGGATTTTTCAACAATTTTATTACTGCATTTTAAACTTATACGTAGGATTGCTTAGCTATGAAGTTTTGCTTTCTCTATATGTGTGAGCATAAAATTATTGGTGGCATTGCTTCCAGCGTAACTTGTTGAAGTGACAGATACATATTATCCAGTATTTTGGAAGAAATATTAACAAAGCCAATGTTTACTGCTTCTATGATGCCTCTTCTGCTAAGAGGAATATATCTAAGTTTTTCAACTTTTCCTCTATAATCTTTGCATTTATGACCACAGTTTTGTTTTTTCAAAGAATCAACATTAGCATAAAATTCACTTTGACAATTATTTTCGGAAGCACATTTCCTAATTCTTGGTATGGTCATTCTGTTGCACTTAAATTGTTTTGAAGCAAATATTATTTACACCTTTTCATTTTTTTTTTTTTTTTTTTTTTTTTTTTTTTTTTTTTTTTATGCATCACAACTCGATCTTTGCTTTGATCTTTTTTCATCTTACTTTTACAATGGGTTGATATTCAACAAAAATAAAACAATTTATTTTGATTAGCAAATGAAATAAAAAATTAGTTATAATTAATAATAATTAGTTAACCTGAAAATTGAAAGATGTGTCAAAACAAATTGCAGATGTCATGAAACACTGATTTTCATTGAAGGCTTCATAATTTTGCACTAGAACATAACTTACAGCTGCATTCACCAACAATTTCTGTTTAAATATTTACTTGCTACTTACTATTATTATGGGATAGATGGAATATGAATTAATTAGAAGTTTCACTAATATGGGGAGTTAGTCTTGTACTTATATATGTTATACATATGTGCAAAAAATATTTGTAATTATATCTTTATGTTACTTTTTTTAAGTATATAGATGAATTTATTCTAATATTTATGTGTTTTAATAATTATTTAATGTTTAACAGTTCCTGATTTAAATTTGTCCAAAAAATTATATTTTAAACCAAATGTTCATTTTTAGCTGCCCTTGATCATCCATTTTTTAGAAAATCAAAGAGTAGGCTTATGAATGCACATACTAAGGTAAGTTTCGTTTTTAGTTTTAACATAGGAAAATTTTAAAGTATTTGCATGTATTGAGTTTCATGTAGGCTGCTGTCATATCATTTTGTAGTTTTCATATAATATGGATTGCTGCTCTATGATAAAAAAGCTTTAGCAACTATTGCTCTGAGCATGAAATCATTTGAACTAGTGCACATTAAAAATGTAAAACTTCGTATGAAGCGTGGTTGGAACTACATGAAATTGATTAGCCAAAACCCCCTGTAACTAAAGTAAGCTTCATGAAGCAACATATCTGTAAAAAAATGAATACCATTGAAACAATGTAGGAGGACTTTTTTTTTTTTTAATTGTAGATAAAATTGAATAAAAATTCCAGAGAAGTTTCTAACTATTATTCTACTATATAGCTTAACCAAAAATTTTGGAATCAAGATAGAATCTCATGATAAACTGATTACTGGTTACTCATGATAACAGGTTTAAACACACTAAAAGTTAATTTACTAAAAGAATCTAATAGTCATTAGTGTAAAGTGCAGGAAAACAGCCAAGTGTAGAATGTATTAATAAATGCTACAGCAACACAAGAATAAAGTCTAACATTGCGAAAGACTTCAGATACTATAATCGCAAGCGAAAAGGCATAAAATATATTAAAATGTAATAAAAATTAAAACCAAAAATACTAATCAAGCATTCATTAAACAAAGTTGTTCTCTCAGCACTGGCAGTAAGTACAATGTAAAAATTAGGAACACATAACTTGTATTTTGGTCAGGAGCAACTGCACATATGTGCAATAACAGAAGTAAATTCGCATCCATAACTGAAACCCAAAGTGAAATTCAGTTAGCAAATAAAAAATGTCTAGAAGTTAAAGCGAAATGGAAAGTTGAAATTTATCCAAGTGTCAGTTCAGCTTCACAACACATAATATATAATGATGTATTATAAACTTAATTTCAATGAATTTAGTGTTGCAGAGTAAATGTACTGTTAACTTTAGCAATAACTGTGTGTGGGATAAAACATAAAAATGCATGCAATTTTTACAAGCAACAAAACAAAATAGTCTATATGTTGTAAAACAATGGAACATAACAGAAGTTTCAAATGTAGTTTAATGCAAATATCCTTAACAGTAAACTGAAATTTTGGCATGAAAGGTGTGGTTACATAAACCTAAAATAAAGGTGTGCAGTCTAAAGATTCCAAAGAGTAAAACTGAAACCTTATTTTGTGAAACTAGGAAAAAAGGTAACAGGTTAGTTACTATTCTCCAAAGAAGCATGTGCAGTAAAGCATGATATTCTTGAGCTCCTAGTCACTGGGTCCCATGAAAATCATCTTTAGGTGGGGCAAAATACTTCATAACCTTCATTGATGACAAATCATGGAAAATTAGTGTGTATGCCATACAGAAAAGATCCTTTGAAGCATTTGAAGCAAGTACAAATTTCAGGTTGGGGGGGGAGGAGAAACAACTGAAAGCTGTTCTCAGCAATAATGCCAAATAATTCAAAAGCCATGAATTCTATCAATTCCCAAGAAAGGAAGGCATTAAATGCCAGTTTTAAGTCAAAATAAAATTGCAAGTTTTAGCCAGTTTCTGTTCATTTGTCTTGTCAGATGTCTGCTCTTCAAGTCAAAATTATCCCAATAATAATGGGCTGAAATAATATCAACGGCAACATATATTTGTAACTCCTACAAAAAGCTGATCAAAATGCCTGAAAAAAATTTGTTCTGAAAGAAAGCCTACAGTAGTGCATTTAAGAATCATAGGAAGCTTTTGCATTAACCAATTTGAACAGGAAAAGAAATTTTTCTCCAAAAGTGAAGAATGTATTTTTATCGGATATTCTGAGTAAGCTAAATCATATCATTAATGGAAACTTGGAATCTTTGGAAATAAAACAAAGTCATGACGTTCGATTTTTGGAACTGCTGAAAACTGAAGCAAGATCAGAACTTCAGCAGTTGACAAAGAGAAATTCATTAAATTTGTCCCTGCTCAAGGAAATTTGGGAGATCAATAAGAATTCCATAGTGCCAGGTGAAGGGAGAGCAGATGCTGAAGAAAGTGTAATTCAGGGTCAAAATTCTGAAATAGGACAAGGAAGATGTACATTTCTGAAAACTAGACATACTAAGAAAAGTTTATTGGCAAAAATGAACTAATTTGGGAAATTCTGAAGTTCTCTGCAAATCCAGAAACTGTAGAAGCTTTATCTAGACAAATGCAGATAAATGAAGAGCAGCTATGCAAGAAGAATGTAATTCTTTAATGTGAAACATTATGTGAGAATTAACCAACTTGCCAGACAATAGAAAAGCCACTGGTTGCAAATGAGTGTTCTAAATAGAGGCAGGTGGCACAGTTGATGGGGACAAGGTGAGACAAGCCAAAGAATACTTGCAAAAGTTTGGAACTGACTACACAGCAACTTTTTTATCTGTAGTTCACTATAATTTTGTATGAGCAATACTTATTTTAGCTGCCAAGGTGGTGTATTGAGAATACGGCAAAACACACTAGGGCTATCTGCCTATTTAGCTGCCAAGTATGATCTAAAAATACATCGAACGGATGTTCAAACAGCTTATTTAAATAGGAAAATTGAAGAAAAAATATTTATGTCCCAACCAGAAGGTTTCGTATCTTTTGAAGGCAAAATCTGTAGACTCAAAATGTTGATATACAGATTTAAACAAGCAGAATGGATGTGGAAAATAAAATAAGATGAAAGTTTATGGAAATTCAGATTCGAAAAATTAACATAACTCTGTTTATGTATGGAAAGTAACAGACTGAATGTATCATAATAGCTATGTATGTTAGTGATTTGATAATTCTAACAAAAAGTGAATCTTCTTTGATACACATCAAGAGTAACAGTAAAACTTTTAAATACACCGTAAAATTTTTGAAATGAGAGACTTGGGTAAAATAAAACAGTGTTTAAGCATTAACATTGAACAAAATAAAAATTTATTAGTTAGCCAAATTCAGTACATAAAGAACTCTTGACTATGTAAGCTATGCAATGATGTAAGCCAACTCCGTTAGACCCTAACTAGTGGCCATTGACAAACCATACCCTTTGATGTGAATACTTAGCTGCAGCAGACTGGTAAAAATGTTTTTCTAGTATGTGAAACCATAACTACTAAAGAACCTGCATTTTCTATAAATACTTTTTTTAATAAAGAGTGCCCCCCCTTGCCACAGAACATAACTTAGTTGAGTTCTATTCAACGAAAGTAGACTTAAGTAAAATAAAACAGTGTTTAAAGGCCTTGTAGAAATCTTGTTTGTATTTTTTCATTTTTATATCCAAAGGCTCTTGTTTCTTTATTTTCATTTGCTTTGCCTTAGCCTTTTCAAAATTATCCAAAAATATTTCTCAAAATCTAATTCATCGCTGGAAAAGGATGATAGAGACTCAAATGCTATGTCTGCAGTCTGACTGTTCCTGATTCGAATTCTCTAATTGTTCTGAGAATAATTTCATTCTTAATGAAAGTTCATAGATGACTTTCTTTGCTTTTTCAACTTGTTCGTCATCCAAGAAAATTCGATGTTTCGGATCTTCATATATTGAACCCAGCAAGATCTCATTGTCTAGCAAACTAGTTTCTCTTTTCTTCATTGAAAAAATGATTCCTTCTGCAATAAACCCTTTATTTCAGAAAGAACAAACATCCCATTCTTCCATTCTTGCCTCCTGTCAATTCTTCAGATTGCAGTTTTTTTGTGATTATATGCGGTGTAGAAAAAAGAGTTTCTGATTCTGCAAGATCATTCCGCAGTCTTTGTTAGTGAAACATTAGGGTTATCTACATCTCCTAAAAAAGTTCTTAATTCTAAAAACCTCTTTATCATCAAATATGTACTTCCTTATCGCGTTGCTTGATCAATAATTGCTCCTTTTCCTGCTCGCTTCCTAAGAATGGCATCAGTTTTAGTTCTTGCTGCTATTGCTGCTTACCTAAATTTACCAGTGAGATTTGTAACTAAATGAATCAGTTTAATCACTAATGGCAAATATCACATCCATCCTCCTCCTTTATATTTATTTATTAATACAGTGGTGGCCAAAATTGTGGACACTTTTGGAAATTTGTATGTTTTTGAGCTTTGTATGCTTATAGAAATGTTACGTTTCGCAAAATGCAAACTTGTATATATCATTTTAAAGAGCATTTATTACTGAATTCAATACAAAACACAAAATTCAGTTATTTGCAATACAAAAAAATGTATATGTACTTTAATATAAATAAAAAACACAGTTATGAAGTGGTTTGTAATGTCTAGCTTTCCTGGCCAATCACTGTTCTTGTTCTGAGAACCAGTCGAATGTTAGTAACTGCCAGTAGAAGCTGACATCATGTTTACACTTAAAATAATTCATTATTTTGCTTTGTTCTGTAGAAGGAAGACCTGCTTCTTATACACTGCAATTACAAGTAGGACTTTTTGTAAAAATTTTTAATATTTAGTCAAGAAGCAATGACATCAAATAAAACAGTAAATTGGACACCTAGAAAGAGATGTAATATTATTGTGTTACGAGAAAGTGCTCTTTCCTATGCTGAAATTGCAAGACAGGTGGGTGGTTCAGTGACTACATCTGGAGTCCGAAAGTTTTGTTTACGATATCAGGAGACAAATTAAATAAAAAACAAAGAAGGAAAAGGCCGAAAAAGGTGCACCACATCAATTGATGACAGAAGAATAAAAAGACTATGTCTCCAAGGTAGAAAAATGTTATCAGCGGCCATCAGAAGTGATCTGAATGATGCTGGTGTTTCTGTCAATTCAAGAACAGTCAGGAGAAGATTAACAGATGTTGGACTGAGAGGTAGAATTCCACGAAAAAATTATCTTAATTTTCAGCAACAACAACAACAACAACAACAAAAAGACTACAGTGGGCAAAGGAACACATTAATTGGACAGATGATCAGTGGTCACAAGTTATATGGATTGATGAAACTAAGATATCGTTATTCGGTAGTGATGGGCGAAGAGATGTAAGACGTAGAATAGGAGAAGAGCTACATCCTGACTGCATTCAAGCAACTGTGAAGAACCCAGTTAGTGTTACGATTTGGTCATTCATGTCAGCAGATGGTATTGGTCGCCTTCATGTCATCCATGGGACACTGAATGCCAGAAAATACGTTGACACTATACTAGAACCAAAACTTCTACCTTCCATCAGAGATCTCTTTCCCAACAATGCTTCGTTTATTTTTCAGCAGGATTCTGCTCCTTGCCACACGGCCAAAATATTGAATGAGTGGTTTCGTACAAAGAGCATTAAATTGTTGTCATGGCCAGGAAACAGTCCTGACCTCAATCCTATCGAAAAGTTTTGGCACCGTTTGGAAACTCTTGTCCGAATGAGGCGTCCATCAAATAAAAGGGAACTAATTGAGGCTATAATTGTTTCGTGGCATCATGTAATAACGAAAGAAGAGCTTAAAACTCTTGTCAGCTCAATGAAACGTCGATGTGAAGCTGTAATCAAAAATAAAGGGTACCCTACTAAGTACTGATAACTCACTGCAATCATCCCTATCTAATGTATATCGATAACTTTTTTTTTGTATTGAAAATAATTGAATTTTGTGTTTGGTATTGAATTCAGTAATAAATTCTCTTTAAAATGATCTATACAAGTTTGCATTTTGTGAAACGTAATGTTTTCTATAAGCATACTGTTGCGCCTGCGCGTGCATTTCATTACTAGCGTCGGCGCATGCGCCTTGAGCTCTTGGAATTTGTGACATGAGATTGTGAGCTAAGAGCGTGTGAGAGAATTCGTGGCTTCGAGTGGCCATGAACTATGTAAATTAATGAGAATTAAATTCAGATATAATACAGTCCATTGTTCCTGAGTTTATTGAATTATAGTGTAGTGCCTGTGCAAAACATCGTGGTCCGTCATGGGCCAGAGATCTATGAATTATGAGTTATATACAAGTAACAAGTAAGTCAGCAGTTTCGATTTAAGAATAAAGTGCCATTTTGTTATTTTGAGATACTGTATAAGAGTTTTGAGAAAATTTATAGTATTTATATACTGTGTTACTGTGTTTAAGTAACTGAGAAGAATTACTTTATATCTTGTGTTATTTCATTAAGAGTACAATGTTGATAAAAAGGTGCGCTTAAAGAGGATTTAAAGCTATTGGCTTTAGAACTGAATATAGAATTAAGTGAAAAGATAACTGTTACAGATTTAAATTTAGCGATTAAAAGTAGTGAAGCTTTTAAATCCGATCCAAATTCGGTAATAGAGTTGGGTAATTCCATAGTAGAGCATCGTAAATCTGAAGAAGCTAAAGTATTACAGTTAGAACAAATTAAATTAGAGAGATGTAAAACAGAACTGGAAATTGCTCGATTGCGAGCTGAAACAAAAAGTGTTAATAATGATCAAAACGAAACTAAAGGAGAAAGTTCCGATTCCTTAGATTCTCTTATTAAAAGTATAAGAACACTAACATTGAAGGTTCCGAGTAAACCTGAAAACTGGAGTTATTTTTTCTCGTCTTTAGAAAGAGCTTTCGCGACAAAAAATGTGCCTGAGAAATCTAAAGTGGAAATATTGTTAAACTTGTTAGGGGAACGGGCTTCGAACATTATCGTGTATATTAGAGATGAGGAGCTAAGTGACTATGAAAAAGTAAAAGCTATTATTCTAAAAGAATTCGAACCTACACCACAAATTGTTTTAGAAAATTTTAAAAAGGCTCAACGCCTAAATGAGTCCCATGTGCAGTTCGTGTCGCGATTAACCACAAATTTCTAATATTACTTAAAATTGAGGAAAGTGTCTGATTTTGAAACTCTGAAGCAGTTAATAATATCAGACAAATTGTTTGAAACATTAGATCGAGAAACATCAGCCCATATTTCTATAAGGCAAGCTGAAAGTTGACGATGCAAAAGGTTTAAAGTGTGTTCTTTGTGATGAAAATCATTTTTTGGCAAAATGCCCAAATTTCTTGAAACAACCGGTGAATGATCAGGTTGAAATCATCAAAAGTCATAAGTTATGCTTTAATTGCCTAGCATTAAACCATTCCGTCAAAAACTGCAAATCAAAGTTTTCGTGTTCCGTTTGTGGGAAAAGACACCACATGACACTGCATTTTCCGGTAGAAAATAAACCATCGAAAGAGAAGGAAAAAAATAAAAACGAAACAGCGAGTAGTTCCAGTGTGCTTTTCCCCCTAGCGCCAGACTTTCTGCCTAACAGCGGTAATACTCTACTTACAGCGACTAGTGTAAACAGATAAAAAAAAAGTGTTCTTCTGAGCACGGCTATTTGCTTTATTAGTGATAGTATGGGTAAGCTACATCCAGTCAAAACATTACTTGATGGCGGCAGTACTTCATCGTTTATAAGCAGAGACTGTGCGAATAAATTCAACTTTGATTATGAGAAGGTAAACATTGCGATTTCCGGATTAAATGATTACTTGTTTACAATTCGAAAAAGAGTTTCGGCATGGATTAGCAATAAAGATAAAAGTTACATGAGACATTTAGACTTATTAGTAGTACCAAAAATCACGCAAGATTTAATTCCTTCAAGGAAAATTGATATTAAAATGCAGGATTTTTGTAACATAAAATTAGCTGATGAGAATTTTAATGTTCCAGAACGTATAGAGATGTTTTTAGGAGCTGAGGTTTTCTTTGAGATATTAAAATCTGAACAAATTCGATATGAAAACTCGAGTCTTATTTTACAAAACAGCGTGTTCGGGTTTATAGTGTCGGGAAGCGTTACACCAGAGGATTTTGATATCTTGACACCAAGCCACTTCCTGATAGGCAGACCTATCACAGCTATTGCAGAACCTAATATTTTAAACGTTAACGATAATAGATTAAAGAGCTGGCAAAAATTGACTAAAATAGTACAAACAATGTGGAAGTATTGAAGAAATAACTATTTGAGTGCAATGCAAGGAAGAACTAAATGGTTCTTTGAAAAAGACAATGTCAAGGTTGGAACTATGGTAATTTTAAAGACTGATAATGTTCCTGTATGTAACTGGCCTCTTGGCAGAATCGTAGAGATATTCTTAAGTAAAGACAATAAGGTTAGAGTAGCTTCAGTGAAAACGAAAGGAGGTATTTTTAAGCGATCAATTAATAAAATTTGTCTTTTACCTATGCCAAATTAAACAAAAAGTATGTTTGTAATTAATTATTGTATTTTTTTATTATAGTAGTTTGATTTTGTTGATGTTATTATTTGATGTTTACAATTATTCACCTGTATTTCGTATTGTCACTCTGTGTAATTTTTTATTGTAAGATCTAATTTTGAATGATTACATCATGTCAAGGCGGGCGGTATGTTGCGCCTGCGCGCGCATTTCATTACTAGCGTCGGCGCATGCGCCTTGAGCTCTTGGAGTTTGTGACATGAGATTGTAAGCTAAGAGCGTGTGAGGGAATTCGTGGCTTCGAGTGGCCATGAACTATGTAAATTAATGAGAATTAAAGGGAGATATAATACAGTCCATTGTTCCTGAGTTTATTGAATTATAGTGTAGTGCCTGTGCAAAACACATACAAAGTTCAAAAAAATAAAAATTTCCAAAAGTGTCCACAATTTTTGTCACCACTGTATGTCAATAAAATAGAAAATAACTATCTATTAAAGTATACTGTTCATAAATAAAAATCATAACTAAGCCTGTCATTAATTTTAATTTCATTTCAAACTGTCTAACAAAAACTGGAGTCGGAGTCAATCTGTTTTTAGCGACTCCAGCTCCGATTCCATGATTCCAACTTCACAGCCGTGGCTTCCATAACATATAGCATCCATAACAGGATATTATTTGTAAACATGGAAAAGTTTATTAAATCGAGGAAAGTAGCAAGAAGTTCATTCACGAGGATTATTAATAAAATGTGTGAAGATATGAATGAAGAGGATCCTGATGATATCTTCAAAGTGCAATCAAATTCTCAGATTTCGCAGAAAAAAATTGAAGAATTACAAAGTTTGGACAATCAAATAACAGATGGAATGTTAGAAGCTAACAAAACAGAAGAGGACTTAAAAAATGAAAGTAAATCTTTTGCACATTTCGTATACAATTATTTTAAGGTTAAAATAATTTTAGATCAGGAAAATAAAGAAACTGATGTGAATAGCGTAGCAGGTATTTCTAACGGTGTAAATATTTCACAAAAATGAAAGTTTAAACTTCTGCAATGCAGTTAAAGAAATTTCATGGAAATATTAAAGAATGGTTGCCTCTTTGGGTTTCATTTAAAACAATATATGAAGATGATAATATTGATCCTGCAGATAAATTCCAGTGTCTTTGCCATTCAATTGTGATAAGTTCTTGTGCTAGACAATTAGCAGATAGTTATCCTGTGACTGCAGATAATTATCCAAATGTAATAGAAACATTAAGATTTGGCAGAAGAAGATTTATCAATAGAAGTTTACATTGGGGAACTTTTGTCATTCGTCGTTCAAAATACCACAACAAATTCCACTTCTGACTTTTTCACTTTGTATGCACATATTAGAATCCCATTTGAGGGCCTTAGAATCTCTAGTTGTAGCAATTGAAACATGTAATGCAATTCTGCTTCCAGGAGGAGCGTCAAAAGATTGCCTTGATAATTTAATGAAATTTATTTGAACAAAATTGAAACAGAGCTCTGTATTTCAATTGCTGTTTCAGGTTTTAATTTTCAGAAATTTTAATCCTTTAAGGGAAACTAAAGGGTATTTCAAAAGTAAATAAGGAAATTGCTAGTGCTATTAATTTATTCATCATTAAAGAAAAAAATTTAAGCAATGCATGTCTATTTTATATAGGCAAACATAAAAGTAATGATTGCTTTGAAGCTAAGAATATGCCATTGAAAAAACTGTATTTGATAAAAGATGTCTGAAATAAGACATAATGCAAAGAACTATAAGGTTAAGTAAAACATAATGTTATGCTCAAAGAGACATTTTCAGATAATGTGTCCGGAAAATCATTAGAAAAATAATGATAACAATAAAGATAAAAATAATTCAGTTTAGGAAAATAAGCCTCTAGATTCAACAAAAGAGAATGTATAATACATTGATACATAAGTTCATTTTCTAATTCTGTGACACTAGTTGTAAAGTTAATAGGTAATAACACTGAGTGTCGGTCTTCGTGCATTAACTGATATGAGATCACAGAAATTATATATTTTAAAACCTTCATCTTTAAATATGAATTACAAGCCAATTAAAGAAGAAATTTATTCGGAGATTATTGTTATTATTATTATTAATTTATTTGGAGAGACGGTAATAAATGAATTGAAACTTAAATTTCACAAGATTTATTTAGGTAGTCTTGATGGTAAATATCTTTGCAATCTTGAAGTATTAGGTCAAGAAATGATTTGCAGTGGCATCCCTCAAATTAGCTGTGGACCCTTGATACAAGAACTTGAATCTTCTAATATTATTATAAATGATAGGCAAAAGGTCCCAAGTCATATTGAAATAAACTGGTTTTATAAATATTTCTTGAAGTACATTCACATAGAGCATATGTTGGATTGGATATTACGATTCAAGAAGAATAGTCAGATTCAAAAAGATCAATGTATCCATGGTCATTTGTTCTGTGAGAAATGTATAGCAGCTGAAAACAAGGTATTACAACTAATTCAAAATGAGACATTCTCTGGTATGCATGGTTCTAGACTATCAAATTTATACCCTTATGTTGACAAAGAGGGGGTTTTGCAATTAAGAACAAAGATTTCTCATCAAGAAGATATGAAGGATTTTCAGCATCCAGCAGTTTTCTTGATAACGATCCTATTGTTTTCAGATTGATTTTTTATACATATTTAAAATCATCTCATGCTGGTACTCATCTGATGAAAACAATTAAGAGAACAGTATTGCATTTTGGGTGGTTGTCACACCATCCAAGTTGTTCTTAAACATTGTTTAGAGTGTAAACAGTTCAAGGTAAAAAATATAGCGGCTTTACCGACTGCTTTGTGTGAAGATTGTGTACGTAATGCTAAGGCATTTCAAATAACAGTTATAGATTTCACTGGTCTTTTATATCTCAAAAGCCTAGGAAAGGCAACCCAGAAGAAAGCATGCATGTGTCTGTTCACGTGTGCACTAGATTGAGCGGTGCTTCTTGTGTTGATTTTCTCTCTATCAACTGATCATTTTCTACAAAGGTTCAGAAGAGTTATTAGACATAGAGACATCTATAATTTGTAGTGGCAATGGAAGTAATTTTGTAGGAGCAGCTAATACTTTAAATAATATTAACTGGAAGAAAATCAAGGTTTAGAGCTCTGCAAAGAAGATCAGTTGGAAGCTCCTTCTGCACCATGATGGGAGAGAACGATGGGTGTTCTCAAACAACTGCTGAGAAAAGTTGAGAAAGCATTGTTGGATTTCAAAGAACTACAAATAATTCTCTATGACTGTAAAGGAATCATTTACTCTCGACCTCTAACTTACATTTCCGAAGATCCAAGTAATCCAGCTCCCTTGACTCCTAGTGTGTTCCTGAATGATGTTTAAGAAGTTGGAATACCTTATCTAGACTTGATAGGACTCATCCCATGCCATGACAAGACAGCATCAGATATATTATTATAAAAAATTCAAAGAATTTATCGATTAGAGATTGTTGGACATCGAGATGCTGCTGAAGTAGCAGAAGATTTAGCCCAGTCCAAAAGTGATGAGAGCCAAAAGGCAAAAGAAAAAGTAAAAGAACTTTGAGACTATACTAAAATGATCTGCATGTGCATGTGCTCGTTAGATTAAAACTCCTAAAAGACTGAACTTACGAAATTACTATTTGGAAAGAAGTGTAGCAATGTAATTTTAGTACTGTAGAATTTATACTTTGTTTAATTATTAGTTCCCACCCCCCAGGAAATAGAGATTTTAATGCTAAAACTTTTGTTAATAAATTTATGTTTTTGTTACTCTTATGAAGAGTATTTTTTCTTGCTAGAAAACATAACTCAGTTTGTAAGGATCCTAAGTTTTGCTAATGTTTATTTTATTTTAAAACTGTACTATCACTTCTTATTTTCTACTTCCCGCCAGAATTAAATGCTTTAACTTGTTTATGCAAATTGTCTTGCTAACCCCCAAGTATTTAAGTTGTGGCTTTTTGCCAAGAGTTAGGGAGAGAGGAGATTTAGGAAGCAAGCCGCTTGCCACTGCAGTTCTATGAGTTTTCACTCAGTTGCTGGTTGTCTTTAAGGCCAGAGGTTTAGCCCTTTTGATATTTGAAAACGTATTGTAGTTTCAGCAAGCTTGGTGTACTACAAGCATACTCTTTTAAGTAAAGGCCAGTCTTAGTGCTAGGTGTTTGTATACTAATTCAAAGTTAGCTTTTAGTTAGAGTTTTAGTTAGAGTTTTAGTTAGTAGTTTTATATTCTTACGTTCAGACCACAAGTGGTTGGTCTCTGTATCCCGAAGTTCGGGAGTACCTGTAAAGTATTGAAAATAAAGGGTTTTGTATACCCTTCCTGCTTGTGTTGTCTACTTCACACATTGTTGAACATAGCTAGAGTAAGCTCCCTGTTCCTATTCAGGACACAT
Organism: Stegodyphus dumicola; assembly: GCF_044657685.1. Classification (NCBI taxonomy): domain Eukaryota; kingdom Metazoa; phylum Arthropoda; class Arachnida; order Araneae; family Eresidae; genus Stegodyphus; species Stegodyphus dumicola. The sequence goes on along the minus strand of NC_140774.1, from coordinate 100,394,293 downwards.
CATGTTTCCAAAGCAAATCAAGAGAACCACAAGTCCTGACAAGTTGAGTTTTATTTAAAGTGAATGATCCTAGTGTTTGCATAACACTAACGTCAAACTATGTGAATCCCCAAGCATCGTCAAAAAAGTGACTACTTAGCTGTATCTACACAACTGGATATTGCAGAGCCATAAAGAGGTAATGAAATGCCAAGTAGAGCCAGTTGTTATGACACAGCAGTTATCATTATTAAGTTTTTCACCTCTTATCCATCTTATGCTTTTATATGTCATGGGCTGACATGCACTTTTCATCTATTCTATTAAGTTCAATAAAACTACTCATTAAAAACTTTCATATTACTTATGTCTAGTATTCTCCTTTGGTGGGCTACCGTGTTTCTTACTATGCAACAGTCTGAACTCTCTCAAAGCAACTGATGATATGATGATAACAAAGGAAAAGAATATATGCAGATCTTAATACTGCAGTTGTTTAAAAAAGTAAAATAAATAAATAAATAAATAAAAAACTAGGAGCTAGTTTCTCTAGGTTTTGCTGATATACACAGTACAAAAATCTGTACTTCCAATATTCAGAATGATTTTTATCCAGAACAGCATAAAAAAAATAAAATAAAAATCTCCCCTAAAATGATCTGCATGTGCTCATGAGATTAAAACTCCTAAAAGACTGAACTTACGAAATTACTGTTTGGAAAGAGGTGTAGCAATGTAATTTTAGTACTGTAGAATTCATACTTTGTTTAATTATTAGTTCCCACCCACCCACCCACCCCCAGGAAATAGAAATTTTAATGCTAAAACTTTTGTTAATAAATGTATGTTTTTGTTACTCTTATGAAGAGTATTTTTTCTTGCTAGAAAACATAACATGTTGAATTTTATTTAATTAAAGTAAATGGTCCTAGTGTTTGCATAACACTAACGTCAAACTATGTGAATCCTCAAGCATCACATAATAAATGGATGATAAAATAAATGGAGAATATTAATAAATATAGGATAAAATCTAGAAGTGGAGAATATATTAACAATAGGAAACAGGTCTGCCATAAATAGAATTTTTCTCTGGACTAACAAATTCCTGCATATTACTTTCAAACACCTGTTGGCTAGGGAGTTGCATCATGACTACTAGCAGTGCAGTGATTGATAATCTTCAGGATCACTCTTTCAAGATCTTCACTGGCTATGCCTTCTCTTTCTTTTTGGTGTGAGGGTGTGATCTTTGTGGAGCCTAATTTTTAAATTGTACTGCATAATGTTTTCCTAAATTCTAAAAATTCTGCAATCCCTGGTTTTTGCTGCCAGGTGCTCCTCTAAATTCTAAAAATTTTTTGTCCCTCTAGATTCTAAAACTGATGCGATTGCATGAGTTATATTTGCCTTGTGAGGGGCTAGCATTTTTCTATCTGATCTAAACAATAAACGAAGCCCCAGTGTTGCCATGTCTATATGTTATCTTACTAAATTTACACTGGTGATCTAAAATTTGGAATTGCCCAACAATTCCAAATATCAGGCTTTGTGTTGTATTAAAATTATGAATGCTATATCTTCATCTTTGAAGTTACCTTGTTATTATATATGAACATATTTCAAATTAATATTCTTCACGTTCTGACTAACTGGGTCAGACTGTTTCATAGCACCTTGATAACTTCTTTATGAATAAATCTAATGACTGTTTTCAAAAGAAACTTTTGAGCTGGTGGAGAGTTGCCAAAAAGTCAGAAGAAAATGGTGCTTGTGTGATTCAATAAAGTTTTCTTTTGTTTCATTTTTGTTTATCACCAAAAAACTGCAGAATTTTCCACATGATCCAGTTATTTGCTTGAAGATTCTTGCTCGCAGACTTATTTATTTGAAAACTAGTTTTATTTTTGTGAATATTTTTTTTTATTTAAAATTATGAAATATTCTGAATATCTGCAGTTTTTAATTTGGGATGATCTATCTTTTCTCTGGCTAATTATTAAATATCTTTTAGTAACAGTGCATTAATTGATTTTAAGTTTTGAATTTTTTAATAAATTAATTTTAAAATAGAGAAAGAAAGTTATTATTTTGTGGAGAATATATATAAGATTATTCATGCAAGGAAATAAACTTTTGGACAAACAGGGTTCAAGTGCTTGCTTTCTATTTTATGTAGTTTTCATTGTTCCATAATTTGTCTTTTGAAAATAATTACATGTGTATGTAATGATTTCTTGCATCAGTGATTAAATGTTCAAAGTAGTGTTCCCATATTCTTATACATCAAATGGTGAGAACTGTGCAATATTTGTATAAATGTTTGATGCAAGTACTTTAATTTTAAAAAGTGCATTTTCATGGTTTTGACCCATGATGTCAAGTCTTCAGAATTTAATTATTAGATTGTGATCTTCCCCCACTTTGATATTTGAGTAATAATTTCGTAGCTAACTGAAAACAATTATATTAAACAGCTTTTATCAATATTAGCTCATTTATCGTAGTGCTTATATGAATTTTCAAAAACGGTTATAAATATAATACTGAGGATTTTTAGGAAATGCAGATTAAAAATTTTTAAAAATACATACAACACAACAATTTAAATATTTAGTACTTGATTTATTTTAATTCTTATTTCTGTTCACTAGAAATTCTTTGTATTGATTATTTTTCCTTTTTGAAATGTTCAAATGCATGTCATGTATGTTAAAAAAGAAGATGTCCAAGTATTCACAGTTTATAGTAAATTTGGAAGTTCAGCTTTGAGAAATACAGTTTTGTAATAATAGGTAAAAATTACAGTTTAAAATAAGTGAAATTGTCTGAAAAAAAAACATTAATTATATACATATGTATATTCCTTGTGTATGTTATAACAGAATGTTACAAGAGAAATTACTTAACCCTTTCGCGACGGGGGGGGGGGGGGGTTCTTTCTCTCCCAACAGAACAATTTTGATAACAGAAACTATGAGTAGGGCACACTAGAATGGTAAAAACTAAGATGTTATATTTTTAGAAAAATTTTGAACACTGATTTAGGACCGGGACATATGTGTCGCAGTAGTCTTCAATGAGAAATTTTGTAAAGAAAACCAATGGTTTTCTAGTCATAAAAATTTATTTATGAATGGTATGGTTTGAAACAATCAATGCACAATGGGACATAAAATAATGTGCACATTATTTTAGTGCACGATTCCTTTCGTTGTGCACATTTACGGCACCGCCGTCATGTTTTTGTTGTTACTGGCAGATGGTCACCAACATTGAGTAAGCTTCGTGATGTTTTGGATGAGCGTCCAGTTCCTCTACGGCATTGATAATGTGCGTTGAGTTTTCCGGACGCCATCAATGCTTCTACAAGAGATACAATGAAATCAAGAAGTGGGGTTTTTCGATGTTTGAGTTTGCAGTACACAATTCATGAGTTCACCACTGTGTTCATCAATAGGCAAAAAAATACTTTTTTCCACCACTTGCAAGATTTTTGATCTAATTCATAAACATTTGCCCTTTGATCTGCAAGGTCTACACCTCCCATGATTTTGTTGTAGAATTCGATTGCCACAGGGCACTCAAATTCTTCTTTGCTTCCATCTTTCATGGTGCGATTTACTTTTGCATATTTAGCTTCGTGGCAAGTACTTAGCGTCATCATTTCCTTTGAATCAAGCCACCTCGCACACAATGTTCCATTTTTAGTTACAAGAAACTCAGCATCACCCCTTTTGCTTAGTTTTGTTGCAAAATTAGGAACATCTTTGCGTGTCTTGGTGCACGTAGCAACAGCAGGAAATTTTGGGTTTCCATCAGGTGCACGCATGTAAAAAATCGGTCAAACGCAAGCATCACGTATTTACCTCGGATTGTCTCCGTTAGCTTTGATACTACCCATTCCCCAAGTGTGCCTTGAACTTCACCCGTTTTTTTTCCCGGAATAAATGTTCATGTTATATACATATCCTGTTTTTGAATCACATCGCTGCCAAATTTTTATCCCTCTTTTCACAGGTTTCATCGGCATATATTGTTTGAGGCATGAACGTCCCTTGAATTTCGCCATTGATTCATCGATAGACTGATACGAGCTTTCGCTTCGGCACTGTTTGAAGGTTTGTTTCAGGCACAAAACAACCTCGTCAATATAATATGTTTTACTTGCATTTTCTGGCTTTTCTGGTTCAGCGAAATATAGTTTCGACAGCAACGTTTTACATCTGCCTCTTGAAATAGCATTTTTTATTGTTGTTTCCCATTAGATGACCAATAATGAGAGAATTTCGGCACCCTATTGTAAGACATGATAAGCATGCATCCAAGGACAAGCATAGTTTCAGAGGGGTCTGTAGGGTGAATTGTTTGTCCTAACTTTTCGAGTCTTTGGTTTCTGCATTGAGAGATCCAAATCATAAGACTTTTTGGAAATATCTTGAGAAACACGTCCAATTCGGTAGCTGAACGATTTAAGTTGAATAACAAACTAGGCGATGACTCTGCTGGAATTGTTATTCGAGGTTGGAAAATTGAATCTGCATAAAACCATAAGATTTGTTTGCAGCCCGATGCATTAGCTGATGGTATCTCATCAAGTGATGTCGTATCAGTATCACTCAAAGCATCGCTGTTCCTTGTATTTTGGGGAATGGTATCATGATCGATATCCATTTCACACTCGTCTGAATCGGATGAGTACTGCAAATTGTGTGTTGGATCTTGAAAATTGGGATCGTCTATTTCATCATCCAAATCAATATCTTCGTCATCTGACTTTTCTAAAAAAATTTTTATTTCTTCATTAGTAAGTCCCCGGTGTCGAGTCATTTTAGATTGAATTAATTTGTGCCTAAATTAAAAATAATAAGCAACTATTTCAAAAGTGACCAAAAATATAATATCTAGAGAAATGATCACATAGGACTGTTGGGACAATGTGTTCCCAATATCCAAGACTAAAGGGGCACATATGTCCAGATAATAAAAATGGAAGTAAAACTTTGCCACTTACCAGTTTATTAGAGGTAATCTGCTTCGTGAGTAACTTATCTGGCCTTAGATTTATGGATAAATCAAAATTTAATCGAAAATAGGCGGTATTTCCCAAAACTAAACTATTTACATTCGTAGAGTATGGAATGAGCTGCTACAACACTTCAAAAACACAGGAAATGCATTATGTATGGTAGTGCCATCTATGTTCTGTGAAGGAAAATACCTTCAAAAATATTGGCAGGACTGGTGGGAAAGTCTCCTATTAGACAGAAAAGCGTTTCTATCCCTAAAGCATTTTTTGAAATTTTTCCTGGGATGTATGTGTCCCGTTAGGCACAAAGGGGTTAAGTCTGGTAAAAGTTTATTATCTTTTAAGCATTTTACAGTACTATGAAGAAAGTGATCAAAATTTGTAAGTAATTAACTATGTAAAATTTCTTTCAGTTTTACTATAGAAGTGGAGATAGTGGAATGGGATCGAGTACAGTTTCCTTAACTGCAGGTGTCAAATCAGGTAACAGATCATATAAAACTGTGGACAGTGGTTTAGGTTATTTGCAGGCTGGAATACAAGAAGAAAACTATAAGATAAGACGAAGTGCATCTTCTGAGATATCCCGGTTAGAAACAAATCAATCACCTGTTTGTTATTATCATAGCAGTAGAAGTTTATCAAAATATGGGATTGAAGTTAATAATTGTACTACAGGCTTAAAGAAGCTAAGATCAGAGTCACCTTCCTCCGCATTAAGGGACTGGTAAGTATAAATATATCTTTTAATTCAATTAAATATATCTTTTTTATTTTCTGTTAATAACTGAGATTTATGCTTTTATGAAGTGATTTGTTATATATATTAATAAAGTTCAAAAAGGAAGAAGTTATTAATTCTTTTCAATAATAAAAAATAATAAATAAATAAATAAAGTAGTGTAAAGTTTATATATAAATTACATTTATTTCAATTAATTGCTTCTTGGTCTTTTTTTATTTTATTTTATGTCCAAAAAAAGCACTTTTTAAATTTTTTTATTGCTGAATATAAATGGTATACGTTTTATCTTGAATTTGAAGATGCAAACATTTTTTTCAGTAAACAGTTTTTTGCTTCACCTACTGGGATCATACATATGATATCCCATTTACCAGTCTTTAATTCTCCCAGCAATACATCCAAATTATAATTTTTTTTTAAAACTATATATGATAACTGATCTATATATATTAAATTTATTGCTTTGAGGTATTTAAGATAAGTAATAGCATAAAAAGAGTTATTAAAAATACATAAAAAAAATGTTTTGGAAAGCAGATTTACAATATTACCATGAAAGTAGCTTTACAGTCTTTCTTCACCATCAGAGAATAAAAACTACACTGAAATCATTTATTACTTATTTTATCAAAAAAATAAAAATCTTGTCTATTTTATTCACAGCTATTGGACTAGCTCTGAATTCATTATAAAGGCTATTTTAACATGCAACAGTAACCAAATAAAGTGAAGTTAATATAAAATGATTGTTTTCCATTCAAAACAGAAAATCTCACTGAAAAAAAATATTGAGAAGGCTGTGCCAACTCATAGCAATATTTGAAAATATAAAAAGAATCATGGAATATAGTGAGACATGTAAGTAGCAATAAATTTGCTTTCAACAAGCAATTTTACTCTTCATTGCATCATATGTAACACCAACTATATAGGCACAAAAGAGCCGAAAATGTGACACGCTATGCCGATCAAGGAGGAATTATTTTGTAACTATTTGTGGCCGTATGGCTAAAGCTGGAAAAATACCTATCATTCCCACTTAAACTGCTGGATGTGTTTTTTATGTGTTTCCTCAAATGTTATATAAATACAAGCCAATTTTATTTATGAAGATATCCTCAGAAGCATCCTTTCAATAAAAACTTCAAGAATGTATTATTTAGTAAAAAATCTCGTGTATGCACTACATGACTTTCTTGTATGGAATATTAGATTATGCACATTTTTCCCTGCATTTCATTTAACCCTTTGACAGTTTCATTTTTTTCCAGAATTCGGTCAAAAAAAATGTCACAATTTTTTATTGCATTTTTTTGTTCATTTTACATTTTTAAGTAAAGATATGTTATTAAAATTAACATTTCTAATATTTTTAAGCATTTATTACAACTTTTTTTCTTTAATGAAAATAGTCAATTTTCCCTGCAAGTTGTTTTTCCCCCTACATGAATGCAAAACAGGGAAGTTACATTTACAATTAAAATAATACAATTTACTTAACAGATATTTTCGATTTTAATTCAATTACATATACTATCATGTTTTGATACAAAACATACTTACCCTTCTTTTTTTGAAGATCTGATTTAGTGTGATATATCTTAAAGCAAGGTGACAGGCACACACAGTCTGGGCAAAAATACCTTGTCTCTTTTCTAATTCTTTTGCCGTTGTCATTTTTTTTTTCGATGAACACACATAACACTGTCTTGCGGGTCTTAGTTTTTTCTCTGTAGGTGGAATAATCTCTAAAAAATGTCTTTCTGTTAGTCTTAGTGGAGTTGGTAAATATCCAGGACGGCCTTTTCTTTCTTCTACTGCTGCATGCCTTTCAATAAGTCGATCGATAATTTCCAATCGAAACTGTAAATTCGTATCTTTACCGCCGTGCTTTTTATACAAAACATAAGCGTTCCATAAACAGATCTCTAGAAGATGAAAAAATATTTTTTTGTACCATTTCTTTCCTCGTTTCTTTATTATAGGATAATTACATAGGTTCTGGTCCATTCGATCTACACCACCCATTGTGTTATTATACTCCATAACTACTTTAGGTTTTCGTTTAATTTCATTCATCGAAGTGGATACTTGAACCATTTCCGGATTATGTATTGTAGATATGAGAGACACGGCTTTTTTGTCCATCCATTTCATAATGCACACTTTTCCCCTCTGGTAAGCAAGCATTTGCCTTTTTTGAAGTTTTTTTGTCAACAGTGCTTTAGGAACTTCCTTTCTTTGAAGTTTTAATGTTCCGTACAAATCTGTACAGTAACTAATGAGGATATCTGCTATTTCAGGAGATGAATAAAAGTTGTCAGTTGTCATACAGTATCCTTTATGTAAAAGTGGTTGCATAAGTGTAATAACTACCCTGTGAAGATTTGCTCAAATGTTTGTAACTTTCATCACACACAGTTCCTTTTCTGGTGTATATTATCATAGACCATACATATCCAGACTTCGACTCACAAAGCATGTACAATTTTATTCCAAAGCGTGATCGCTTTAGAGGAATATACTGTTTCCAACTTAGCCTTCCTTTGAACAACAGAAGACTCGTCTATGGTAACATCACGTTCAGGGATGATCATTTCTTCGAAATGAGTTTTTAAGTGCTTTAGCATGGGCCATATTTTTGATAATTTTGGACACATGAGAATTTATGTCAAAATTGACATTATCTGAAAAATGCAAATAACTGTAAATTAATTGAAAGCGGCGATATGACATCATTTTTGGAAAAAATGGCATGGATGTTGAATGCCTCTTGCTCCAATACTATTCAACAACTGGCTTTTTTACAATACCTTGCAGAATATTCAAAGCAAAAAATACATATAATTCATCTTTCGATGTTGGTGTCCATTTTTTGCTCCTGGAATGCCTACGAAGTGTACTGTTTTTTATGCATTGCTCAGCATATCTATTTGTTTCAAAAACAATCAGGTCAAGCAAATAATCGCCTATGAAAGCATCATAGAACTGAAGTTTACCTTTAGTCTCATTGATATCCAAGTTAATTTTTGGAATTCCAGTGAAAGCAAATCTAGGAGGTGGATCCGAACGATTATCACAACTAATTTCAAAAAATTGTCTTGCTTGACTGATTCCATCTGTACTACTATCAGAGTCACTACTATCCAGGTCATCTAGTAAACTTTCGCTACTATCATTTACAGATAATTCAGTTTCTGATTCTGAGTCACAGTTCGAATCACAAGAAATTAGCTCCATACACTCTGATTTATCCATTATTTAAAAGTAAAAATATATTTTTCAACTCTTACATCAATACAATTATCAGGCGGTTAGTAAAATATAACCAGAAAGCGATACACTGAAAGATAACAATTCGTCTTCTGATACAAAACATGCGAAAAAACTGGCGCTTTTGAACCAATCAGACAATAAACTACAAACTAGCATTTACTGGACAACTATCGCCATCTATACGAATAATTTGTTACTAAAATTGGAAAAAATACAGCCGAAACAGTGCAAGTGAAATAGAAATCAGATTGCACGTACACCGTCCGGGCAAATCAGTAAAGGCCCGAAGTACGGGCAAAACAGGGAAGGGGTTAAATTTATTTCCTCGAATTTCATTAGAGATATATTTCTCATTCAATAAATTCAGTTCTCACTTCCTGACAAGGCAAAAATACACGCAACCTCAAAATATCTTTATTAAAAATTGAAAAATATAGAAAAATACATAGCGTATTCAAAAATTAAGTACCGATTCATTCTAGCGCCATCGCAGCGCTGTGGTAGCCGTCCCGCGAATGCGCACTAATCTTTCTTGTTCACTTTCAATTGTCGCCATTTTGGTTGCTCTATGTTGTATTTTCAGTTTGCTGTGCACATACAAAATGTTTAAGACAATTAGTTCTCCCGCTGACTGTGAGATTCGTGCCGTGATTAAATTTTTGAACGCGAGGAATGTTAAGCCGGCCGAAATTTATCGTCAAGTGACAGAAGTTTACGGTGCATACGCGATAAGTGATGGAATGGTGAGAAAGTGGGTAAGAATGTTTAATGCAGGTCGAACAAATGTCCACGCCGAGGCTCGGAGTGGTCGGGCTTCTGTTGTCACCGATGATTTGGTAAGGAAAGTTGATGAAGCAATTCATGAGAATAGACGCTTCACAATGACAACTCTTTCAGAGGCATTTACTTATTTCATGTACTGTTTCATGTACACAAATTTCATGTACTGTTTTGTTCAAAATTGTGTCTGACCGCTTGAATTATCGCAAACTGTGTTCCCGATGGGTTCCAAAAATGCTCACTGATGTTCACAAAACAAAGCGACTTGGTAGTGCCCTGACATTTCACAAGCGGTTCAGTGATGAGGGAGAAAACGTTTTAAACCAAATTGTGACAGGTGATGAAACTTGGGTGTGTCATTTCACATCAGAATCGAAACAACAATCGATGGAGTGGAGACACACTCTTTCTCCGAAAAAACAAAAGTTCAAAGTGACAATGTCATCACAAAAAATCATGTGCACTGTCTTCTGGGATAGGAAAGGCGTTTTGCTTACTGAATTTCTTGCCAGAGGTGAAACCATTAATGCAGCACGATATTGTGAGACTTTAACAAAACTAAGGCGTGCCATTCAAAACAAACGAAGAGGAATGCTCAGTAAAGGAATTGTGTTGCTCCATGATAATGGTCGGCCCCATACTGCTGGTGTCTCTGAATCGCTAATTCGACAGTTTCATTGGGAGCTGTTCGATCACCCGCCATACAGCCCGGACTTGGCGCCGTCTGACTTTCACTTGTTCCTGCACATGAAGCGCGAGCTTGGTGGCAAGCGCTTTGGATCTGATGATGACACGAAAAATGCTGTAGAGTCATGGTTATCGAAACTGGCGGGAAGTTTCTTTGACGATGGTATACAAAAACTGGTCACCCGCTGTGACAAGTGTTTGATCATTGGTGGAAACTATGTTGAAAAATAATTTAAGACGTATTTTCATGTAAAAATAAAATTGGATTCGAAAAAATTGTTTTACTATTTTTTATTTTTATTTTATTTATTTATTTATTTTTTTTTCAAAACGGTACTTAATTTCCGAATACGCCTCGTATAAAACATAAATACAGTTAAAACAATTTAAAAATTAATTTTTACAACTAAAATTAGAGTTTCTACGCAAAAACAAGCAAGTTAGCCAGTGGGCAAAAAGGTAGCTTTTTCGATGCACAAAACTGAAAGTTTATTTTGGGTCTCACTTGGCAAAAAGACACTGAAGGCGTAGAAACTCACTTAATTTGTTGTGGATGTTATGCTGGGTAAATTCATGGGATAATTTAATAACTTAAATGATAATTCGAAAATGGATTAAGCATGATTTAATTCGCAGTAATAAAAGAAGGCGTTATCTTTGTTGATGTGAAGCTTAGTTTCTCTAGATTGGCAACAAATCCAGTTTCAAATGTAAACAAATATGGCTGTTATAGTAAAAAAATTAGGGTTAGCTGCACTTAACATCTTTTAAATTGTTGATCATTCTACAGCTATTGTGTGAAAGTTAACTAAAGGCATAAAAACCTTAACTGGAAGATAAAAACAACATAATTCAATCATTTTTAGTGCAAAAAATGTGCAATTTACCAACATATACATAGAATGAAAAATAGAATATAGAATTAAAAAAAAAAATAAAGGTCAGTGAGCCAAGTAACAGACTGAGTATATATATATATATACAGTACGAAGTCCAAGTTCCGGACTCATTTAGACTTCGGCAATTCCGGATTTGGGATTTTTCTGGATATTAGATCATCAGTTTAAATCTAGTAAGATGGCATGTAAAAATTATAAATTTAAAAATATGAAACCATGATTTATGAAATACTGAAGCATTTGTGATCTAAAGGCTATCAAAATTTACAAAAAAATGGCCTAATATTTATTTGTTTACTTTATTAAACATTTCTTGAATGTAAATTGTTTAAGTTGCTTCGTTTTTTGTGCTAATACTTTCTCTTCAATTCTACATACAGACATAATTTCTTGTTCAGTTATAAAGTTCCACCGTTCAAATACTGTAGTTGCTAAGTCGAGAGTTCCAACTAACTTGTCATTTGAAATTTTTTCATTTTCAATAAACTCTCTGTCACTTTCTTCACTATCGGTAGCGGTATTTTGAGGATCTAGAGACATACTGCAGATTTTGCCATCCGTTAATTGATTGATGGTTGGAGCATTGTCATCACGATCAAAAATTTCTTCATTTATTACCTCTCCTCCACATTTCTTTACAAAATCCATTAATTGGCAAATTTCACCTGTGGTTTGTGATATCCGAAAGCCTTCAAATTCGCAGCTATCACCTTCATCATTCTCACCATGGAATATGGTATCTGGCCATAAATTATGCCAAACATTTTTTAAAGTATCTGGAGGCACATCTCCCATGATCTTGCAATGCTCCACACAGCAGATTTTATGTTAAAATATTTTTAAAATTGTTACTTTTTATTTACATTTCAGTGCGTGCACTATTTCGATATCCATAGGCTGAATGATGGATGTACAGTTTGAAGAAAAGAATACAATGGATACATTATCTTTTATTAAAACTTGAGACGACAATTTTTGCGTCATCGGGTAAACCAAAGAAATTCAATTTTGCCAAGCCTCGAGTATGAAATGATTTTCAAACTACTCATATATTAGTGCTTTTGTAATCTGTGCTCTTTTCGCACGACATATAACGGGATAATCTTTACTCCTTTCAATGCTTGAGGTTGTGTATTTTTTCTGATTACGAAAAGTTCACACTTGTGCATTCCTGCAACATTTGCACATGCTAAAATTCTTAGTTTAACTTTGGAAACTTTGACACCAGTTGGAGCCTTTTCTGTAGATGTTTCCAAGGTATTTCATAGTACAGAAAAGACCAGTTTCATCAGTACTGTGCCAAAAAAGAGCAGTTTCATCAATATCGTAATTTGCTCTGAAGATAACATTGCACTGTTAATGAATTTAATAAATTCATCTGCAAATACTTCAGCAGCTTCTGTATTAGCTGAAGGTTTTTTACCTGAAATTTTTAATTGCTTATATCATGGCGACTTTTTAATGTGGTTAAACAACCTGTCGAATATGTGCACTTGGGTTTTAAGTCCATTTCTTCATTTAACATTTTGACTTGACCCATTAGCATCGGACCCGTCAACGGCACGCCTCTTGCTGCAGCGTCTGACTCATTCAACCACCACTTTGTCATGATTGTCAATTTTAGCATAGCAAATAATTTTTCTGTTATTCATTGCGAATAAGGTGTCAGAATCCACAAAAAATTCATAAAGTTCCTTCTTCTGTTATGTTATATACAGTTGACTTTCAACTGCCATACTCCTCGCATAATTTTGAGATGTTTATACCTATATCCATTTTTTGTAGCAATTCCACTTTTTTTTAAAAGGACATCGAAACACATTTTCGCTTTGTAGATCTTGTTGCAGCTATGGAATTAGAAACTCTTTTTGACATAATTGAAAGATCAAACTTTAGTTTTCATAAAATTGCTGTAATTACAACAGCCGGCCAAAAATAATAAGCTAGATCAAATCAGAAAGATAAAAAACAGCACAATCTGATATATTAACTGAAATTGTTTGGCATCGGTAAAGTATAATTTTACTCCAAGAGCGTCTGCTATACATTTTTGGCTATGTAGCTTTAAACTGGCAACAAAAGACAAAATATTTTGTTAAATTTTGTCTTGTTTCTATCACAAGCACTGAGACAGTTAAGCCTGAATTGTATTAATTTAGTTATTTATTATACTTATGTTTAATTCTTGCACATGCTTAAAGCTCATCTGATTCTTGAATAAATAAATTCCCACATAAGCTTACTGAAGGCCGGTGCTAGATATTTTGTCGTCTGATGTAGTCTTTGTGAGTTCTAAATTTTGCTAAAAAGTGCCTCCCTAAGCTCTAAATTTTTGCCACCCCTTAATTTTGGGTCCCCTGTGCTTTCCCAAAATTCTGAAAATTTTAGAATCTCTTAATTTTTTTACTAGGTGCTTCTCTAAATGCCAGAAATTTTGTCTTTCCTAAATTCTGCCACCTGGTGCGGCCATGTGAGCTCTGGTGCCGGTTTTAGGTTTATGTGAATAAAAAATTAGTTATTCTTAATTTAGATAGCACTAAATGTAATCTTTGGTCTTATGAGTATTATTAACAAAATGTACTTTTAGCACATGAAAAGAAATTTTTGTTAAATTTAACTTAAATCTGTAATCGTTACCAAGCGTAATGGCAACATAAAAGGTTTCCATACTCTTTGTTATTTAATTACTAATATAAAAAAAAAAAAATTAGGCATTGCTGCATTTTAGGCATTACTCAAGTTACCATGTGTTGATAAACAAGCAGTGATGAAAGCGAAATATAATAAATAATGATTTGCCAGGTTCTGGCATCAGAGATATAAAATATTAGTAGGTGTAAAATCAATGATGTTTCTAAGTAAAATGTTTCGGTTTGAGATGTATTCCAAGCAGATATGCAGCAAAATTATTGATCACACAAATTTATGCTATAATGATTGTTTCTTCAATGATGAGGTATTTTAATTTAGTGCCGAAGTGGAATTAAGAATATGGATTAACCCTTTGACGTGCGGTGATCACGCCCTGAAACCACCAATTTTCGAATTTTTTTCTCTTCTTCTTTCTGAATATTTTGAGTGAAAATCAATTGATTACTGATCTATTACGTCTAAATAACACAAAATGATTGCAGAATCATACATGTTTTAGGTCTTAGTACTTCAAATCAGATGCCTTTTAAAATTCATTTTCAATGAGACATAATAACTTCCTTTTATTAATATAAACAACTACTTTCAGGGTTCCTACTGTCCTTAAGAGTCCTGTCCTTAGATTTTTTGGAATTGATTTTTGGTCCTTAAAAGTCCTTCATTTTGGCCAAACTCAGCAGAAGGTCCTTAATTTTAATCATCTGAAATTTCTGTCTGTTTTTATGACTGCCATTTTGAGTATGAATTGGCATGTTCGGGCAATATTTTTCCAGTCGATTGCCACAAAAAAGGGAGGTGCACAACTACATGTTATAGCAGTCCTATATACAAAATTTCAATGTTCTGAGGCTATTCATTTTTGAGTTATGCAAGATACATACATATGTACATACAGATGCCATGAAAAAATCTCTTCTGAATCCATTTTAAAGTAATTTTATCATTCGTTTTGGGAATCTGTCCTTACATACAGATGTCATGCAAAAACATTGTTAAATTGTATTCAATAATGGCCAAAATGCATATGGTATCCAGAATTTTTTGTGATTACAATACTTCTTTTACTTCGTTCAAGGAAGTAAAAAATTTCTCTGTGATGATAATAAAGGGGAATCCAGAAAATTCTAGATAAATTTCAATTAAATTATTTTCAGGGAACCAAAGTTGTTTGACTTTGCATAGTTTCTGATGCTGTACATTCATCATTTGATCAGTTTTCATGTTTGATCTCAGCAACAAATTATATAATGTTTATCCTAATGTATATGATGAACATTCAAGCCAGTTTTCACTGAGATAATGCAATTTAAATTTAAAGGCGTCTTCAGGAAAATATGTACTAGTTTGGGTGAGAATTCTTTTTTAGTTAAATGCTGTTATGGACATTGCTTTACAAAAGAGTCTCATAATATTCCAAAGTGACTAAGCAATTCAAGTGAGATTCAAAATGAGAACCGTAACATATGGATGAGAAAAACGAAACAAACTGAAAAAAATTATTAATATTTCATAATGAAGCTGTAAGAAGTATCCTCCACTGTAAAAGAAAGCAGAGTTTTGTGTTATTTTTCCTGCATTTTATTCAACTGAATATACTTTGTGACAGGTATTTCATTTACTACTAAAAGACTATTTTGAACCGGAATAGTTTAAAAAAAATGATATTGATAGCATTGAAACTCAATATTAGAAATGTGCCATTCAACAATAGCATATGGATCCAGGGTTCGTATGGTCCTTAAGAGTCCTTAGGTTTTTTTTTGGAATCGAATTTTGAATACATTAATAAAAGTCTTTAATTTCTGCCTGTTTTTACGACTGCTATTTTAAGTGTGAATTAGCAATTTGGAGGAATATTTCTGGCGATTCACTGATAAATATGGGTATCTTTTTAAATGGGTTATATAATTTGTTCCTATTCCTAATACAAATGTTGGGATACTCAAGATTCTGGGCAAAAAGGGAAATACAGTCAAAAGTCGTTAATGCGGACACCCATAATCCGGAATGGTATTATGCGCATGCATTAATGCATTATGTGTTGACGCATGCGCAGAAAATTTGTAGCTTTGAGGTCCGGATTATAGATCATTCTGGATTATGGACGTCTGGATTAAAGAATTTTGACTGTATTTGAATGTTTTACTTCTGGCACTAGAATTCTGTCTGTCTTTGGAAAATATCAAAAATGCTTGTAATCTTATCACATGGACAGACATGGAGGTGTAGCTAGGATTTTCAGCGAAAAGAGACAACTGAAGTTTTTGCACCTCTTTCTGTGTTACGAATGGAAACATTTCATTCTAAAATTTTATAACATCAATTTGCCGCCCACTGGATGCTGCTGTTCCCTTTTGCCCCACCCTAGCTACATTACTGCACAGACATTTACAGAAAGGAATTTTTCTATTTATTTAGAAAGTGAAAACTGACAATTTAAAAGATTCGTCTTATATGTCTCAACTCATCATATACAGGGCTGGAGTTAGGCATTTTTCCATCAGATGCAATCCCTGTGAGTACTGAGTTCTGCTACCTAGTGCCTTGTTATATTTTGCACTCCGTGCATATCCTAAATTCTAAAAGTTTTGCAATTTCGAGATATTTTTCTGTGGTGGGTCACTAAATTCTAAAATTTTGGCCATATTGGCTCCATAACTGGGCCTTACCATATATCATTTCATATTTATTCTGAAAGTTGATATTACTAAAGAAATAAAATTAGCAGCTTTTTCTGTTCATTTAGTTTTTAGGATAACAGAAATCTTTAATTTGTAGAGACATTAGGATTTTTTTGGAAGCGGGAAAAATGAGCAACACCTTCGTCGGAAATCGAACCACGGACCTCTGGAATACGCCCCCAGTATACAGACCACTATACCACAAAGGCACACTAAGAAGGCGGGAGAAATACCTTATATAATTCCCCCTTTTAAAGAAGGACTAGGGTTTTTTTAGGGGACTTAATCGCCAAATCCTGGGTGTGAAAAATCATCATCCACCACCTTTTTTTTATTCAGGCGCCACTGTAGAGACATTAGGATTATTTTTAAGCAGGAAAGATGAGCAGCGCCTTTGCCGGGAATCAAACCAAGGACCTCTGAAATACTCGCCCAGCATGCAGACCACTACACCAAGAAGACATGCCAAGAAGAAATTATAAATTAAATCCAAAAATTTTAAAATGAAGAGGAAATGTATTGAAGAAAGAAATTGAATACATAAAGAGAAAGAAAATTATTCATTATTATATAAATCAACCAGTTGTTTATAATTTCAGTTTTTATTATAATATCCCTTTTCCTTTTCCTCGCTGTAATGCAAAATCAATTAGATAGTATCTAAACTGAGGTATTTGGATTGTAAAACAGTGTGTTTTTTGCCTTGGCATGCACGCTGCATTAGTTCCTGCCAACTCTGATAATTTGCATTTATTTATCTTTGCGTTATCATTGTATTTGAATTTGTTATGACGAAAGAGTTAATGAGCTAGCTTTAAATTAAATTCACTGATAGTCTACATTTTAGTCTGAAATTGACTGTTTCTGTTTAACTACATTGCCACAATATGTAGTTTATTTTGTCAACATTAGAACGTGTCTTTATGTTCTAATTTTGTTTTAAATAAGAGGTTTATTTAAACCTTTATCTGACTTAGTAGTTACTGTCAGGCATAGAAATAATTTGCTTCATGTCTGTCAGAGGTTTTGGACTATTTAACATTCACTAGCTCATGCGAAACCTCGTAGGTACGTTGTCGAAAGATTGACAAGGATATAAAGCACGCAGAAACTAGTGGGAACATTGTTTTGCATATTGAAACCAATTTCTGATTTTAGAAAATGTGCTTAGAGAGAAGGAAATTGATATAAATCAGCTAAAATGTCGGGGAAGGCTTCAAATTAAGAAGATGCATAAATATTTTGTTATGTGTTGTTGTTACAAAACACAAATATTTAGTGGATTTTAATGTGTAATGATCCTAAAATTGTTTAAGAATCAATGCCAGAAATTACTTGCATTTTAAACTGTGAAATGTTATAAGATTGAGATTTTAATGGTGCTTTTTTAACAAACATTTAAAAATTAAAATGGCCTTGTAAATTTATAATAACTAAGAGTATCTAACCACCTAGTTTAATTATTTGTAATAGCTTCTCAGCCTTAAAAGGATCTCTGCATATCAAAGCGATTTATTGCCTTTCATTAATCCTTACCGTGATTATAAGACACAGCACAAGAATGAAAAAAATTATCTAAAATTTATTCTTTCCATCTAGTGAGACTTCAAATAATACAAAATAACATGTCACCTCTTGTGCTTTAGTGGCTTATTGGTACCTTAAATTGTATTGACTGTATTACAACCCCAGAAGCTCTATACGAAGCTACGGCATAAACTGCGTCAGACAGACAGAGCACAACTGACTTTCAAACCTTGCAAGCCATACATACATCAGGCTTTCAGGTTTGATCTGATCAACAGGTCTCTCTCTAGGGGAGCAGCAGCGGAGGCAACAGCCAGGCTTCACTTACGAATCAGCTGATTATAATTTTATTTCTCATAATTTTATTTTTTATTTTAACCTATGCCATTTAACATAAAATCTACCAACTATTTACTAAACCTCTAAGCTGAGGAAGTATGTGACAAACTGAGACAAAAGAAAAAAAAATCAGTATGAAGCTAACTGTTAGTAAAACATAAATAAAATGTCACTAATCTTCTTTCAAATATGTCCAACTATTGTAAATGTAAAATATTCAATGCAACTTGATAAATTTGATTTTACATTCAATTTTGTTTTATAATTATATTTAATAATAATGCATCCCACTTGCGAATCTATTTTATTCTTAGGATGGCATTATAAAAGTGAAGTTCAGGCATAGATAATATCTTTAACTGAATTTATTCAGCTTCCATTTGCCAATAGGTCCTTAATTTTTTTCGTCAATGGTCCTTAAAAGTACTTAATTTCTGTGTGCAGAAATGTGTACGAACCCTGGATCACAATGAATAAATTAGTAATAATAATATTTTTTTATCAGATGAGCATTGCATATTTTAAAAGAAGGTAGTACCTTTATATATGTTTTAAATAATGTTTATATATATATTTGTATTTTCATGTTTCATAGAAGGGTTTTTTTTAAAAAAAAATGTTTGCATTTTATTGGTTATGTTTCTAAAAATAAGTATTTTTTATAACTACTATAAAAGCCTACTAACTGAAAAGCTGAAGTAACTGGAATATTTTAGAATTTCCGGAAAAACTTTTCTTGCAAAAAATTTAATAATTGAGAGATTTGTAATGCCATTATAGAGCTTATAATACTATTAACATAAACTACATTGTTGCCAAACAGTGGGATTAGTGTGATTGATGCCAAATAATGGATAAGCATTACATTATTACACAATCATAAGAAGTTTGTTTCATTTTGATGTAAACTAAATTAATTGTTAATAAGCCAGTTTAATATTTGTAAAAAAAGGATATAAGTTCTATTTTTTCTTTGCATTTCGAAAAAATTATTAATATTTCATAATGGTACACATAGAAGTGAGCAGGACACCAGAAGTTCATTGTTCATACAGGTATAATCTCACTAATTGTACAATTCTACCCCACTTTTGAGAGAGATCACCCTGAACAGCAGTCTTCAGCCCCTTTTACTACCACTAACCTGTTGAGAAGACGTTTGGCTTGCGGTGTATTTTGAGTACCCCTTTGCCACACAGATGCTATATGTTTACAAACATCCATGCCTTCTCTGGGATTGGAACAGAGCTCTTCAGTATGGCAGTCAGTATCACTAACTATACTGGATGGGCAGGAATATTTAGAACAGTATTTTCAAAGTTACAAGATCTAGGCATAAAAAGGAAATCCACAATACACGCCTTTGAAAATGGATAAACAATAGCGATGTAATGTAAAAAATTATTACAACTGATTTAAGTTTTTTATATGCTGTGTGCATAATTTGTACCTCTTTTTTTATCTAACTTAATAAAGAATGATCTCTTCATTTAAACTCATGCTGTAATTATTGGCAACATCGCTAACTTTTATGTTTGGCATGATTTCATAATCGTATCAGCTTGTTAATATTTAAGGTCTGCAAAATGCATTGGCTTTTATGTCTGGAATTTTTTTTATATGTATTATATCATTTTAAATGTGGCCTTCTGATATTCAAATTTGTTACAATTAAGATGCTTGTTCTTATAATTTTAAAGCTGAAATTTTTCCAGATAATCGAGCTTACTTTACCTCTTCTGTATAATTTTAAATAGTAAGTCTATCCACATTTGCCAAAATAAATCGTCCAAAGAAGCATTTTTAGCACACATTTGAATTTGTTCAAATATTGTACTTTGAATTAAGATAAAATTAAATAAATATGTTTGCTTCCAACAAAAAGTTAAAATATGAATGACAAATTAATTACCTTACACATTTTTAAATTTCAGAATATACATACATATAACAGTATTGATTTCAAACGAGCACTTTAAGAGGGGGATATCATCTTTTACGGTCTAATTTGGTACAAAATTTTTTGTATGACCGTTTGTTAATAATAAATTTTACAAATATTCACTTTTAGTGTTGTTACTTATCTATGTGATTATGAGAGTATTTCAGTCAGTTCCATATATTCATCAGGAACAAGAGGTAGAAAGTGTTAGTCCTTTGCCAAGGCCTTAGACATCTTATATGTAAAGGTTCAACTTTTTACCCTTTCTGCCCGAAATTTGATTGAGAACATTGTGAGAGGATAGCATTTGAGGTCTTCTGAATTCTTCTCCTTCCATCAACCTCTTGAGGGGCTTTCTACTTGATATCTTAAGTGTCTCCATGCCAGAAAGACACCATAGATATCCATATCCTAAGAATTTGAACCCAGGCCCTACACTGTGACAACTGATACTGCTAACTACTATAAAAATTAGGGATGTACATAGTAATTTATACCAGGGATTTCCATAAGTGATAACTTGCCATAATCTTCTTGCTTTTGCAACCATGTGTAATCATAACTGTTATCTTAACCATGTTTTCAACCATATTGCTGTTTAAAATCTTAATATATCTTGATGAAATCTTGAATATTAGCCTTTTTTATTATTATTTTCCTTTTTCCCTAAATTTCTAAATTAAATATCTGTAGAATTTATTAAGTAATTAAATAGAAGCTGTTTAGTCATTTCAGCATCATGATATATTGTTGAATAATTAGGTATAATGCTAATCTTTATGCAGTGAAATTATGTATTTCTAAAGAAAGCATTATATTTATAATACTTATAAGTGTAGAAAAGTTGTAAGAGTGAAATTAAGATATTGACTGGGAGAAAAGGAAATTATAGATTCATAAAAGTCTTATGATTTATCCACTTTTGTTGCAACAAATTAGCTATATATAAATAGATATGGAGCATAAAACCATAATTGATTCAAACAATTGCCTCTGCAAACTTTGTATTTTGAAGAAGGAAGATAAAGATTTTTAAAAAAAAGGTCATATCTGTTGCTTTAAAAGTTGCTAAAAGTCCCCCCCCTTCCGCGAAGGAAAAAAATAGCAGCCATCTGTTTTTATTTGAATGAATTCTTGGTGATATCTGAAATCAATGACATGAATGATTTTTTTTTTTCATTACTGTCTCTGACAGAATAAATGCAATTTTGTTACATTTAATTAACGTGAATATTGAGCAGGAAGAGGACTCGTTTAAAATACTGAAGATCACACAAAACACTGAACAAGAAAAATCTGAGATCAGCAGTGTGCACTGCTGAACCCATATTCTTTGCAATGTAAATTATAAATATAATTTGTTGCCTCTAAAACAAGGCCTTATACTCGAAAAATTAAATATATCTGGTACTGCGTGAAAGAATGCATGCAGATTTATTGATAAGAGGCAAATAGCAAAAGAAGAGGAATATCTTTGAAGCTATTTCATAAGCAATTCTTCAAAGTATTCAATTTTATTTTATTTCCTAATTAGTGCATTAAATAATTTGTAATTTTGTGTTCCCTTTAAGAACTGTGATTTAGCATTGCTAATGTTAAATGCATTCAATTTATTTAAATTTCTGTTTGCTTTAGATATATGATCTCATCACCACTTGAAATGCTAACAATGAAAGATTAAATAAAAATTAAATTTTAGGATTGGACGTAAGCAAACAATGGATAAACTAAGCTAAGTAAATTGTTGTAACAATAAGATGTTTTTATGCAACATAATTAATAATTATTTGTAATATTTTTAAATAGCAAATGATAATACTTTGATGAATTTAGTAACATAGATACTTAAAAAATGACGAAGAAATTTGATTTTATACAGCTAAATAAGTACATGTAAAACAGAAACCAAAATAGAAAAAATTGAAACTTCGTCTAACAAAAATAATATTGCTTTGAAATTTTGATTAAACTGTTATGGCCATAAATGGGATCGCAAATAGTCCTCACAACACTTCTACTGCATAAGTATTAATGTTTAATATCTGGTTGTAATGAAAGTTTTCCACCAAAAAATCTTTCTTAAAAAACATGAAAGCAGTAACTTTAGTGAATCAGCACTCAAATCTATGATTTTCTGCCAGTGTTTTGGTACAGCCCAGAAACTGGGTGGCTGTGAGTCCCAAAACAGATCAATCTCATTTTGGACATCCTGTACAAAATAAGAGATAGCACCAGCAAGATGTAGCTGCAAGTGTGAAAAAGGTAGAAGTCCAAAGGAGCAACTTCAGGGCTATATGGTGGGTGTGGCAAAAGATCCCATTTGAGTCCGTACAGAGTCCAGCCAATGAATGCAGATACATGTGGTCTTGCATTATCTTGATGGAACATTACCTTTTTGTGCTGGAACTCAGTTCGACGCTTTCCTTGATAGTAGTGTCAGCACGGACTAGCATCTCGTTGTACACCTTAATATTAAGGCTTTTACCTTTTTTTAGATAATCTTTGCGAATGATACTTCAGTAATCTCACCAGATACAAATCATGATCTTTTTGTTAGTCAAATTCTGCTTTGTGATGCCACCAACAAGCTCACTGAGTGCAGACCAATCCCCTTTTCGGCCTCTGTTGTTGAAGTTTTTCATCACAAGTGATGATGCGGTCTATAATTTTGCCCTTGCATTGATATTCGAGCAGATTAGTGCAGGCTCGAACGTGTGTGTCTTTATCTGCTTGAATCAGCTAATGTGGCACCTAGCGATTGAACTTGTATGTCAAGTTTATGTGATGTAGAGCACGACTTATGGACATGGCACTAATGTGTAACTCCTTAGCAAGCTCTCAAGTGGTTGCATACTGATCTTCATCAAGTTCTCGCAGGTGAGCGTAGTCAACATCAGTAGGTCGTCCAGAGTGCTCTACTTCTTGAATGTCATAGTCCTTGTTTTTGAACTTTTAGTACCAAAGCTTTACTGTATTATATGATGCAACATTAGTACTTAAAGCTGTACACATGATTTGGTAATATTCTGTAGCTGACTCTTTGCAACAGAACTGGTAGTAAATGATGATTTTAATCTGGTAGCAGGATACCTCCATTTCAGACACCTTGTACTTAATGATAAGAATATTTTTTTACAAATTCCACAACACAATGTTCGAAAGAAAGTCTCTTTCTTTCAAATGCCAAAAATCGTTTGACAAAATATGATTAAACATGCAAATATCATCTGTTTGTGCAGATGATATTTACGGTGGCAGGAAACTTTTGTTAAAATTCATTATATTTTATAGATACCAAATCATTATAGTCTTGTGCGATTGACTTTCAATAAGGAAGAAAATAAATTGAAATTATTATATTTTCAATCTTTTATAATTCAACAATAAGATATTTTATAAAACATAATTAATATTCATTGGTAATCATTGAAAACAAAATATATAATATCATCTCCTTATGATGAGAATATTTTTGAATGGGATTGTTAAAATATTTCTGTAAAGTATTCCTTTTTTATTTTTTATACATTTTTGAAATTAAGGATTAATTCATTGGATAAAATTGCTAAATGTTCAAAATTGTCTAGTGCACATAATTATTTTATTTTCCGTATTTTTCTTTGAATGTTAAAGTTAAAACAAATACTGTCTTCCATTTGAATTTATTGTGTGTTATAGAAACTAACTGTCAATTGATAATTTACTCTTAATTTACTAATTATTTAATTCAAAATTTTAATAGCAAAGATAAAGCTGGCTGTGTTAAGCTACTAAAACACAAAATTCCAACTCTGCCATCTCGTAAGGATAATTTCTGTGAAATTACTGTATCTGAAAAATTTCCAGCTAATTGTAAGAGACAAGAGCATAGTGCATCAGAAGAAAGGAGAAAATTCATGCATCACAATTCTCATTCTGCTCGAACAAATGTACATCCAATTTCAAACAGAAATAGGTAACAAATTTTTTTTTTTATTTTTTAAGATACTTTGCTATTTTGATTACCTAATAAACATTTACTCAGTCTTTCTGAATATATCATATATGACTAATTATATATGACTAATTAATCTCAGTTGTAAGTTTTTTTAACATGATGATAAATGTTGTTATTAAGTAAATACAAAAAAGCACACTAGTTTATAATTTGGTAAAATATAATCATTCCTACTTATTAAGTTTTAAAATGGTTACAGTTAACAGTATAAAGAGACACCTGACATAGATTGCTCTTCAAAATATAAAAATAAGCCATACCATTGCTAGGAATTCAAGTTAGAGAAATAATACAGTACAAAGTCCAAAATCCAGACGTCCATTATCCGGAATGATCTAAAATCCGGACCTCAAAGCCACAAACGTTTTTGGGGGGTATGCTTTACACATGTGCATTCGATTTTTCCTTCAATAATAAAACGTGGAGATTTTCACTTAAAAATTCCGATTCTTAATTTCACTTAGGCACTAAATAAAATACCTCGTTATGGAAAAACAATCATGTAAGCATAATTTTGTGAGATTAATAATTTGGCTCCATAGCCGAGTATCTATTTGGCATACATCTCAAACCGAAACATTCACCTATTTTATATCCCTGACGCCGACCTGGCGAGTCATTATTTATTATATTTTGCTTTCATCACTGCATGTTTATCAATACATGTCAGCTTCAGTAATAACTCATGCAGTGATGTCTAAACTTTTTTATTTTAGTAATTGAATAACAAGAGTATGGCAACCTTTTATGCTAATGCTTGGTGATGATTATAGATTTTTAAATGCTCTTAGAGTTGTTGACGAGGAAAAATTCAACAAAAACTTCTTTTCATATGCTAAAAATAGATTTTGTTAATGAAACTCATAGACCAAAAGATTACATTTAGTGCTATTTTAATTAAGAATAACTGATATGTTATTAACGATAAACCCAAAAGCGGCGGCAGAATATGTCAGCACCAGACAGCAGAGTTTAAAGAAAGCACTGGGATCCAAAATTTAGGCGTGGTGAAAATTTAGAACTTAGGAAAGTGCTTTGTAGCAGAATTTAGGACCCGTAGAGACTGCACCAGGCGGTATCGAGCGTCGGCCCAAGATAAAGCCTTAAGTATATGTGGGAGTTTATTTATTCTGGACTCGGATTAGTTTTAAGCATGTGCAAGAAATGAACATAGGTATAGTAAATAATACGATTCAGACTTAATTCAGTATGCAATAGGAGCAAGATAAAACTTAGTGAAACAACTTGGCTTTCGTCGCCAATAATGTATAACGGGCGCTATTAAGCTAGGCTAAAATTATCTTTACTGATTCTAAGGCATTTTGGTTTATGTAGCAGACTGCGCTGCTTCCTAATCTTCTAATTTGATCCAGCTCATTATTTTTTGCAGACTGTTATTATTACGGCAATTTTATAAAAACTAAGCTTGAGCTTTTAATTATGTCGAAAAGAGTTTCCAATTCTGGAGCTGCCAAAGGATCTACAAAGTGAAACCATGTTTCGATGTCCATTAAACAAAAAGTGGAATTGCTGCGAAAAATGGATACAGGCATATCCGTCTCAAAATTATGCAAGGAGTATGGCATTGGAAAGTCAACTGTATATGAGACAAGAAAAAAGAAAAAGGAACTTTTTGAATTTTTTGTGGATGTGACTTAAACAGCTTGCAATTAAAGAAATGTTTAATAAAATAAACAAATAAGTATTAAGCTTTTTGTTTAAATTTTGATACCCTTTAGATCATAATTGTTCTTTATTTCATAAATTACGATTTCATATTTTTAATTGTATAATTTCTGCATGCCATCTTACCAGATTTAAATTGATGATCTAATATCCGGAATCGCCGAAGTCCCGACGAGTCCGGATTTCGGACTTTGTACTGTAATAATTTCAGTTAATAATTTTTTTATTCCAAACCTATCCTTTTAAAAATATTTAAAAGTCATAAATGTTATTTTTCTACTTCTGATTTCATTGAGTAGATGCCTCTTAACAGGAGTAATCAATTATGAAAATTCTCCTCTATTCTTCATTTTTCAAATTTAAATTTGTTGCCATTTTTTGAGTCTGCCTTCAAACAAAATGTAAGTAGTAAAATATAGTATACAATGAAAGTCTGAAATACAGGTGCTAGACATATGGAATTTTCAAAATGTCCTGATTCAACTACCGACCTTTTTTTTTATTACTTGAAGTTCATGATCACATGCATGAAGTTTGCAGGAAGATGGAATGTTTACTTGTAGAATGTAAGCCCATGGTTACCATTTTGAAGCTTCTAAGATATCTTAATACTTGACATTTATTTATTTATTTATTTATTTCTGTTTGATTTACCAGCACATAGTAATGGTTACTAAAATATCTGAACTTTATGATGCGAAGAGAATAAATTAATTCCAAATGAATAATAAACTTGAAATAATTTAAGTGACTAGAAAATGCTATGGGCAGTGGTTTTAAGTGAAAAATATTTGTAAATGTGCAGTTTATAAAACAAAAATGAATAATTAGTGAAACAGAATGGCAGATTATAAAACTCTTGATTTTTGTGGCTAACTTTGGGCCAGAAGAGCTACCAGCTGGCATACATGTCAGAAGACATGCATAAAGGAAAGAGATCTGAAAATTGGTGCCCGGGAGCGGACATTTCGGAGGAAAGGAGCAGGAAGGTAATTGCCAGATGACTGGAGATTATGGGACCTACTCGCAGGATTTGAAAAAAATATTTGAATTTTGTAGTTTCACATGAAGTTTGCAGTATATTAGGTGGGAGGAACACTGTTATGAGGGAGAAGAGGCAACCATTTTCAACAACTTTTGATGATGCCTTCTCCTTCATAGCAGCTTTCATCCTAGGTGCAAATTTTTAGTTAAAAAAATCTAGCCAACAGATTGTGACATGAGATTAGAGTACTTAACCACCGTACAGCCCCTAAATATGATGTCAAACAGGATTGGACATCACCATTATGACTGAGTGCCTTCTCCATCATAAAAGCTTTCCCCTGTGGGACAGGTCTGAGGGTCTCCCACCCTGTGCCCTCTCCCTCATAACAACAGTACATGGGTTAGACAAATTTCAGTTATAAAGTATCAAAAAAATTCACAGACCACTAAGTCAGCCTGGACATCTTTCTTACTTTTCTAAATCATTAAAAATTGGTGCATGTAAATAGATTTCTTACATTGTTTATTATGACTAAAACCCAAAATGACCCATGCATAAACCTTCACAGCAGCCTGTCTCATAGTAGATGGATTTCTATATTCTTTCATTTAGGCAGAGCAGTGCTGAGGGACAGATTCCCACCCCGCAGCCGGGATACATATGTAGGGCATAATTGATTCATGACCTCATCTGAGGCTTGTAATGAGATTGATTGTAGAAAAAGTCTTTTTTTTAGCCACAGTTAGACAGTCTGAATAAAGTAAATGATTTCTTTTTTCGTTTCTTTCTTTCTTTTTATTTTAATTCCCCCCCCCCCCACACACACACAACAACCAGATGGTAAGGCAATTTCTGATTAAAATTTATTGCCAAAATCTTATGAAGTTCCAGAGAGTTCATTTCAAAGAGCATGTAATAATGGATGGCTTGTCTAATAATGTTAGACACATGGAGTTTGCTAAAGTGAGACAGCTTGAAACAAAATTGTGCCCTATGAGCATTGAATTGAGCATATGATGCTAGAGATAGAGCAATTTATAAAAAAGATCGCCCTGAGAAATTTTGGTTGTAAATAAGTAAATAAAAGTAATTTTAAAAAGTTCTGAAAGCTTTCAGACTTTATATTATGCCCAAAGGGCACTTTTTTTCACTTACTTGCACACAGACACCTTTCGAGAGCATTTGGGTTAAGAATATTTAAAAACAACGTATCTGTAGCATTTCTGATAACCATTGTTGTGCGCTGGATAGAAAAACGTTTTTTCTGTACAGCATTGCCACTACTCGCTTTGAAATCGTTTTGTTAACCAAAAATTCGTTAACGTTTTACAGAATATGAAATAGACAACAAAACAAATTCAAAATTTCGAATTTGGGCTTCGAGGTGCTCATGTTTGGGTAGAGGACTACGTTATTCAAAGTTTGATTAATCTAGGTTCCATTATTTTTTCACAGCACGAGTTATGCAGACATACATTTATACAAATTCTTCATTATTTAATTTCATTAAATGTAATACAGGGTGATAATATTTGGTGGTAACAATTTGAAAAGTGGTACAAAACTTTTAACGATTCAATGCAAAATGTCGTTTTGAGACTAATAGCTCTTCTGGGCTAATGCCCCTTAAAAAAAAATTGCACTGCTAATGCCAGTTTTCTTCCCCATCATTGGTAGAACCTGTCACCTGTCTTGTGCCACTTGACTCACTTAATCATATCGGGGATTTTTCTGGTCAGTGTTCAGCTGAACATGGCCTATCTCCACTTGTTTCCTTCTGTTCCTATACCCGAGCCAAGGTTTTATGTATTTTAATTGCCATTTTCTCCAAATTGTAACCTCATATTCACATATTTTCTGTTGCCTTATGGTGCTGCTTTTTGTACGGTTCTCTGCTTGCTATAGCTAGTTTACCTTGATAGCCATTTCAGGATAAATCCATGACTGCATGGTAAATGGCATTTCTTAACATGCCTGGGGAGAGCCACATGCTATTGTGCGTTCACCTAGCCTTGTTGCTATTGAAGTGTTGGATCGTTACCCAAATCTTTTAAACATGTCACATGTAGAGAAAGTAGAATAAATTAGTAAAAATAATAAATTAACTAAATTTTTGAATAAACAATGAAACAAAAATTTCTTGCATTAAGCAATATAGATGCATGTTGCACACAGGAAGGCTCTCTAATGGGCTGTGTCCTATTAAGTCGACTTGTAAAAACAAAACTACTTGTAAAAAGTAGCCTCACTCTAGTATCTATGTTGTAAAAACTCAAGTATTTATATGATGAAATTTATGAGAAAGGTCTTTCAACAGTGATCATTTAATGCTTCTGAAAAAAAAATTAATGCCAGTCTGATTATCTGAAAATATATAATAACAAAAAATTAGCTACTGAAATATTTTATATATACAGCTAAAAAAATGGAAAATCATAAAATATTAGTCAATCTTGAGCAATTTTGTGATTTTTGAAAATTTCAAAACACTTTTCACTTGTTCTCCAAGTGATAAATTCTCAGAATGGAAAAATAAAGTAATAACAGATAGGTAAACTGCACAACGAAAGGGGGGATAGTTCTATATTTCCAGTTTCTACTGGGCCGATTGATGTAATTTAACTTGCATTTTTTAGCTCTCGAAAGCACAACTTAGGATATGTGTTAGATTTATATATAGCATTGTTCTAATATAGGTATTTTTACACAAAATTGGACTTTTTCTGAAATAGCATAGCAATTTTTTTTCATATTTCCATTCTGTGACTCAAATTATGCCAAACTACCAAGTTTTGTAAAATTCGCACAAGTAGTTTATAAAAAATTAGCTCTCAAAATTTTGGCTCCTAAATGTTAATTCATTTTGGTATATATTTATTAATCTCTATTTTTTATTAAGCTTATTTGATTTTTCCTTTCATATTTTGAAATTTAGGTTCATTCCAAATAAAATTCACGCATTTCTGTAATTTATTTTTAAACTTTGTACTTTGTATTTTTAAATATTATATAGGAGATATAGAACTCCCCCCCCTCCCCCCCCCCGCGCAGTGTATATCTAAACTCTTTAATTTGCTAGTTTCCATGTTTCATTTATTGTGCTTGTTACTTATGATTAGCAGCATGTTTGCTCACACTTTTACAAGAATCCATGCAAAAAGATACTCTTATTGTGTGTACTTACCTTAATAGATCATTGACTAAATGATAATAAAGAAATTTAATTTTTAAAAACTGCAACCAGGAGGCGTCAAGTTCTGAAAATCATTTCGGCGTAGAAAGATATTTTATAATATTTAGTGATGTTGCATATGATGAATAGTATGCTGAATAAGGATGAATTTGTGGCAGAAATTAGGTACAATAAAAAAAAAAAAAAAAAAAAAAAAGAGAGAGAGAGAGAGAGATAAAAAAAAAGTATGTTTTTCACCAATTATACATTTATTGAAATGAATCAAAGTTTCACAGTTGTAAATACACTGATTATCATAAATTAAGGAAAAATCACAAAAATCACGATTACTGGAAAAGTTACATGTAGAATTTTATGAAACTCACCCACAATATACAACACATAGTAAGGTATCAAATAACATAAAAATAAATTACCAGACAATTATGGTAGTATAAAAATTAGCACATGTATAAAATGAGCAAATCGAAGATGTCAGTTTGCTATAGTAAAAGTACCTTCAATATGGAATATAATCGCCTCTAGAAGCAATACAGCACATTCAGCAATGTGTGATGCTTTCAATTATGCGGTCTATCAGTTCCATAGGAAGCGAGAGCCATTGCTCTTGCAAAGTAGTTGCAAGTGCAGCAAGGGTCTGAAGGGGCGTATTGAGAGCAGCTAGACGTCTCTCTAAAGCATCCCAAACATGCTCAATAGGATTCAAGTCCGGGGATCAAGCTGGCCACTCCATGTGCATAATTGTTTCCTGTTGAAGATAATCATCTACGATGCAAGCCCTGTGTGGTCTTGCGTTATCGTCCTGTAACAGGAGAGCATCACCTATCGCTCCGGCACATGGCCATGAGCATCAAGAATGTCATCTCTATAAACATGAGCATTCACGGTTTCTGTTGGAAAGACATGGAGCTCTGTGCATCAACCCAAAGAGATGCCACCCCAAACACAGACACTGCCTCTTCTGTATGGATCTGTCTTGTGTTATCGTCCTGTAACAGGAGAGCATCACCTATCGCTCCGGCACATGGCCATGAGCATCAAGAATGTCATCTCTATAAACATGAGCATTCACGGTTTCCGTTGGAAAGACATGGAGCTCTGTGCATCAACCCAAAGAGATGCCACCCCAAACACAGACACTGCCTCTTCTGTATGGATCTCTTTAACGGATGTTTGACACAGATGATAACAGGTTCCAGGTTCTCTCCATATCAAATAATGCCTACTATCACTTTCTAGACTAAACCTATACTCATCCGTAAAGAGAATAGCCCTCACCTGCTCAGGCGTCCAGTGAACATGTTGTCGTGCCCGCTGCAAATGGTCCCTCCTATGGCATGACTTGAGCGGCATGCAAATGGTTGTTCGCCTCGCATACAGACCACCTTCGTAAAGCCTTCTACGCACAGTTCACATTGACACCAACTTTTCGGTGGTTGCAGCAAGGGAGGATCTAAGAAGAGTCGGAATAGCGGTTCTATTCCTGAGTGCACATAATGTCAAATATCGGTCATCGGCGCTCGTCGTAGCAGTTGGCTGTCTTTGGCTGAACCTCCTAGGGGCCGAATCTGTGATTTGAAATTGCCTCCAAAGTCTATGAACCACAGAAGGACTCACATTTAGCCATCTGGCCACTTCTGTTTGACTTTGTCCTGCTTCTAGTCTCCCAATGGCTTTCTATTGCAGTTCTGCAGGCAAATGATGCCTGGAGGTCATTGTTACGAATTGGCTATCTCAGATTTCTGATGTCACTATCACAGTGAAATATGTGGGCTTGCTCTCAAACATCGACTTTTATGCTCCTCGCAAATGACATATTTCGAGTGCAGCGCCACTAATTTGCATATCGGAGTTTTACTTGGCTACTCTTACTTGGCAACATATTCAAATTTTTTACACGGTTTGGCTTATTTTTGAGGGAGTAATCGCTATTTTTGTGATTTTTCCTTAATTTATGATAACCATTGTAGTTGCAGTTTGCGTGCAAACAGTTTGCTTTCATATAAATTTGTAATAGTGATTAACGAGCTGTCACTAGTGTAAGTAAAATGTAAACAATTTAATAACTTAACTAATTGTAGTTTGCAAATTTGGTGGAACACTGAGGAAGGGTTTTCAGTAAATGACCATGGTCAATGGAAATAAAAAATACTCAAAAATTTGCATGTGATCTTAAAATAGTTGCTGAATCACTGTAAACAGATTTTAAAAATGAAAATATGACTATGCAGGGTGATCAGTTTAAAATTAAACTTTTTGTAGAAACAGTGAGTATAGATATTTTACGAGCATAATTCACCCACAGCATATATTGGAAATACCATCTCTTCAGTTCTGTTTATTTGAATAGACTATGTTTTTAGCAACCTTACAATACTTTTCTTTATAGGGAATAGCAGCTGTGATGCTAATTTGTAGCTTTTCCGGTATTTTGAAAATTATATGTTCACAACTTATATTAAGATAAATAAATATAAATTATGAGTTAATAAACACATTTAGTTTAATTTTCTCACAATT
Organism: Stegodyphus dumicola; assembly: GCF_044657685.1. Lineage (NCBI taxonomy): Eukaryota > Metazoa > Arthropoda > Arachnida > Araneae > Eresidae > Stegodyphus > Stegodyphus dumicola. The sequence continues at coordinate 100,361,373 of NC_140774.1, read as the reverse complement.
TATGTGTTTTCACAAGAAGTGGATAGGATCTGAAGATCTCAGTGGCCATAACCTGTAGATATCATTCTGCGATCAAAAAAACTGCTGATGATAGAATCTGTGGTATGGCATGTTAAGCCATTTTGCTATGTTTAAGCTTGTTCATTTTCCTGCCATAAGGCAATGAATTTGATAGATAGCATCTAATGGGAGTCAGCATTTTGATTATTTAAAAAAACTGATTATTAATTGTCTTAACATGGGTCATAATATATAAATTTTTGCATAGGTCAAATGAGATAAGCAGGCACAGATTTTCAGAACTCTACGTGATATTTTTTTGCTGCTGTATTTGATATTTTTTGCAGCAGATGATTTTTCTACACATCACACCAAACTGATTTATTAATTTCTTTTATATAATTATATAATGGAATAATATAGGGACTGTAGGACATCTGGAATCCTGATCTGCATAAAACTATGCATAGTTAGTGTAATGACAAGTGTAATACTTTTTATTTATTTATTTATTATATATATATATTGTTGTTGTTGTTGTTGTTTATCAATGAGCATTTAGCTGCCAATTTTAATTGATACTTTTTTAAATATATCTAAAATCGGCATTTTATGTGTATACATGTGTGTGTGTTTATACAGTGGTGATCTATGTAAACTTTAATGTAGTGTTTCCACTTTATCTTATAAAAAAAAACTATCAGATTCTACATAAAGGTTTTACTCTTTACAAAACTAGAAAATACAAATAATTATGCATGAACAAGAAGGGATATTTTTTTTTGAATTTTTAATTTTTTTAAATGTCATTATTATTATTATTGTTGTTGTTGAAAATTTAAAATAAAAATCATATAAATTACATGAAATAAGGAGTAAATTTAATTGTTTGATACATTTTATACCAGAAGCTGCAATATATTATCTTCTTTTTTCTTTAACATCAGTTCACCATTTGGGAAGTTCTGAAGCGAAGCAATGTGTTTTCCAAAAAGTTGTATATAAAGTTATGGATTAAATTCTCGTTACGGTTTTTGCGTTTAAGGAAATTGTTATTAAACCTGGTATTTGTTTTACAATCAAGGAACATCTTGCTGTATCTTTTATCTGTAAGGAAAACTAAAAGCAGAACTTCAATCCATTATCTTCATGTTAAAAATTTGATACCCAACAATAAATTTATTGAAAAAGGCCAATATTTTCCAGTATCTGTTACAGTTTTAGGTTATCTACAGTGCATTTGACTAAATTTATATGAAGTCAGACAAGACACTAATTCTCAGGAAGATAAAGACTAACGTAAGTCAAATTATAATTATGGCATACAACACAGGATTTTTTTCTTGGTTAAATAAAGAAGCAAGCAAAAAGAATACAAGACTTGCATATTAGATACAAATTTAACAAAAGGCGTGTGCAAGCCCCTTACAGTTTACCACTGTATTTATATTCCATTGCCAAAACATTTAAAATTCGAGATTGCGTGATTTTTCTCATAAGTGTACATTACCGAAAGTTAAGCAGAGTAATACTTTTTTGCACTCTTAGGAAATTCAAATGAACACTTATTATATTGTACAGAATTTATTATTATTAAATGTAGATATAGTACAGATCTTGAAAGAAATGATGAATATCAGCACCACCTTCAAACCAACTCTAAAGATCCTTGTTGTAATGGCTGCAATAATTGCCGGGATGCAGTTTTTCAAGGTTCATGCAGAAGATTGAACCAGTAAGAGCTGTTTGTATTATTTCATTATTTTATGTGACATCTAATTTTTTCTTCTCATATACTGATTATTGTACAAATTGTTAATGCAATTTATCATTCTAAATAACAAAAATGAAATATTTTTAATCCTTTCGATTTGAAAGAAGTATTTAGTGTTAAACTACAACCAAAGCTGTATTTGTTAAATTGAGTGCCACTTTGATGTTAGGTTGGTGTGGGGTAGCAATTTCATGTTAATCTTGACCAAACTGGAAAAAAAAAAAAAAAAAAAAAAAAAAAAAAAACTTTTATAAATAAGTGATACAAAAGGCCCTGAAGGAATTTTTAGATCCAAGCTAATTTCTTTATTAATTTTTATTCGATGTGATGCTAAATTTCTCTACCTAAGTAAAGAGAGGTCTATTTATGGAACAAGTTGATTTATGTTTACATCACATATTAGAAAAATTATCCTTGTTTCTAAGGCTGAGTGGGGTAGGTAGTATGAAAGCTGCTGAATTTTTATGTAATGACATTTCTCTATTATTTATGTGTATTTGACTCTGCTCCAATTCAGTGAAAGAAATATTTCTGTCTGTGTGTATGATCAGGTGTTTTGCTCTGTTTTTAATTAAGATTTTTGAATTTTTTTATTTACTTTCAGTCATAAATTATGTTTTAGAACCTTGAACAGTTCCAATAGAAAATTAGGCATTACAGGTTTTAAATATGAGTTTTTGCCTACAAATGAAATATTAAATTAGATTTTTATATTGTGTGAATTTATTGATAAACTGTAATATAAAAATGAGCTACTGCCCTTCATTTGGGCAGGAATAAGATCTTTCAAACTCAGTATGGCTACAGAGCTTTGCTCATCCTAATGTATTTGCACAAGAAGGATGTTAAATGAAGCTGGTCTTACTGTTAAAAGCAGGCTGAATGAGCTCAGCTTCTCTGTGTTACATATCTATCTATTCAAAGTATATACATAAAGGATTGCAAGATTTGACTCATCAACCTGACAATCCAATGAGCATGATCAGTTGATTAGTACTACACTATTGCAGGAGTTAAAGCAAAAAGGATCAGCATAATATTCATGAAATTGCAGGATTACTTTCGAATTTTGCACTTCTGCAGCTGAAGAAGCAAAAAGAATCAGCTTAATATTCATAAAATTGTATTAAAACCTTTGAAACTAGTCCTGCAATTTATGAATACTATGCTGATTCTTGTTGCTTTAATTTCTCTATTAATCATTATTTGGCATATTATTTTAACTTAAATATTACTAGATATTTACTTCTTTTTCCACCATACCGAGGAGGATCTACGGGGGATGGAGGCTGTTGTTTGAAAGAATAATAATGGCAGCTAATAAAATGATCTCATAAAAAGGTTGCTTTATATACTTTATGGATTTTGATAAATGTCCATATGTGATCAAGCAGAAATCTGATAGAATCAATTTTACAACATTTATTTTAATTTTCAGTTGGCTAAAATACGGGCAAGGAAATGAAAGCTATTGAGCAATATCATGAAACGGTACAGTTACATAGTAATGTAGAGTTCTTTGCCTACGTGAGGAGAGCTTATCTTTAGATGCTTGCAAAAGCATTTTCAGAATGTATAGAAGTTGAATATTAGCAGTCAAAGTTTTTTTATAATGTAAGAAGCAGAATTAATAATCTCTTTTATTGTCATTGTGTGTATCTAAGGAGAGGATAATTTTGCATGTTAATCTACTCTAAGCTGGCCAACTAATTAATATGAAGAAGGCAAAAATGAAACATAAAGCACAAATCTGGAAATCAATTCCTGAAATAAAATGAAAATTAAAACAGTTAAATAAAAATTAATTTTATAACTCTTTGATCTTCATCAAGAAGCAGTCTGTGTGTATGAAAAATTATCAACATTAGCTACATTTCTGAACTATATCTGGATGAATTGTAAGAAAACTGAATAATTAATAAATTATTATATTTAATTTTAATTTTTAAATTGTTTTGTTAGGGAATTGAAATATAATTAGTACAATATATATATATATATATAAAAGGCATTTCATCCAGCTATAACCTTCTTTGACTGACTGGAAATAAAATATGTGTTTCACATTTTACATTTAATTACAATTTATAAATATACTGATAAGAGGACTAAATATGTGGAAAATTACAGTTAGTCTCAATTTCAAATCAAAGGGAAAATTCCTTTTCAGAAATCTTATGGGCGATTTTTTTTTAATAAAATCTTCCAATAAATATATGTAATACCAATAACTTAGAATACCAAAGAAGTAAAATTTTCACAAAATTGCAGATGTTAAGATTGAAATTTCAAGAGAATATAAAAATGTAAAGCAACACTAAAATTGGGCAGGCTGTGATAAATCAATGGCAGATGCCTCTTTTTTGTGTGTATGTGGGGCAAATTGTAAATTATTACAGTAGGTGCTAAGAACTAATGTTGAAAAAGTAGTTGTAAAAACCAAATTAAAGTATAAAACATTTCAGAAGTAACTTTTCATATGTCAAATTTAAAATTTTGTAAGTTAGAAGTTTGTAAAAAAAAAAAAAAAAAAAAAAAAAAAAAGCTAAAAGGTATATACATTATTACTCCATCATATGCCTTTTGTTTAGGTCCATCAATTAACTAATCAGCTGCATTTTAGGCTTTTGAATGAAGCAATAATGAATTTTTGAGGACCTGGAATGAAATATTTTTGTAAAAATACTTTTTCTCACATTAAATTATCCTCGTTTTTAGATTCAAAATTACTTTTAAATAATGAGTGCTGTTCCAGCTGTCCTGTCATCACTTATTTTATTCTTAATATCTTTGATAACATTTTCATAAATTAAGCTTCACTTTAATATAAACTTATGGAATATTTATAAACAGTATATTTATATACATGTATACATGTACTGCATACATACAGATTTGAAATTGACAAATACTCTTCCTTTAAATTTTTTAGTAAATTGTTCTGTTGATGCTGATATTTTATGTCTTCTACTTACTGCAACAAGCAAATAATGAAAAATAACATCAACAAAGGTCATATTGTGCATTTTTTAAAAACAGCAACATTATATGGTCACTTTCTGCTGCAGTTACAAAAACAATGCTTGTATTGAACTTTGCTGACTGTAAGCTTAAATTAGAGGATTTTTAATCTAAATTTATGGCCATCATAAGTCGACCTTATGATTCATTCACCTGTATTAACTATACTTAATATAAAACTTAGATTTCAAATCTAAAGCTAGTCCTTGTTCTAATTTAAATTAGTTTTTGAATTTCTGTATTGTAATTGTGAATTTTAAAAGCATATTTCTGTGAAGTTCGACAGTTTTTATAATGGGTATCAACACATTATGTTTGCCTAGGGTGCAAACTTTCAATATTTTTATATATATTATTTCAAAAATCAAAATATGTATTTTCTGTGATTTCATGCTCAAGTTGAATTAACTCAATTTAATGTTATTTAGTGATTGCTATGGATCTATTAGTAGTAAATTTAAGTAAATGTTGAGTAATGTAATAAATTTAAGAAAAATACACATAAAAATAAAGTTTTGCCTATATATTTTTCTTGCCAACATCTTAGGCATTTTTCGTAAAAATTTTCACTATATTAATGTTATATATTAGTTGTCACTTACTCAGTTTTTACATATACCCTTTTAGCATCTCAAAAAATTATTCTTAAAGCAAAAACATATGTAGAATTATATTTTTATGTTTATTCCCTTTACTATAAGTTTAATATTTTGTTTTTACTTTCAGTGTTACTACTATTGAACATGATTGCCATGAATTCCAACCACCAAACCTTACATCTTGTAGCCATGATAAGCACTGCTATTCTGAAAGCATTTCGTGTTCTCATGAAAAATTTTGTCTATGCCAAAAAATCTCTTCTCTGCCACTTAAGTGTAAATCTGAATCTAACAATCTGCAAAGCAATTACTGTTATAGAGAAATGGATACTCCAAACAGCAAAACATTAAATCAGCTTGTTGATCCTCTCAATAGTGTACGACTTAAACCAAAAAGGATCCTGAAAAAGAATACTGTTGTGAGTTAACAAGATTTTTTTATGACACAAAAGCATATTTCCTTGTTCTCTCTTGTATATATGTTTATAATCATGAATATTTTGAAAATTATTGGATTTGAACTGACATTTTTATGGTGTTTATTTTATGTATGTATTTTTAGTACATATATATATGTATTGATTATAAGAAGTAAGTTATTCATAACATTCTAATTTATATTTTATGCATAAATTTAAATATGGTTCCAAAAGTTAAACATGCAATGGTAAAATCAAGAAAAATGGAAAAGTAAGGCTTTGATTAACTCCAGATTACACATGAAGGTAGGAAATGTATTTGTACATGAAAGAAAACAAGCATTAAATACAAAGACAAAACAGTATTTAGTTTTCATAAATTATATTGTGATTATCACATTTGGATCTTTAATAAGCTGGTATTAAAAGCTAAAGACAAACAAAACTTGCATTAATAATATATGTGACCACCTTGGACCTTAACACAAACTTTATAGTAGTTGCTGATGCTTTCAGTCAGGTGATTAACTATCTCTGATATTAGGAATGGCCACTCCTCCATTAAGACAGTTTTCAGCTGTCTGAAACTGGCTGGAGGACGTAAGCATGTAAAGGCAGCTCATCCAAGGGCATCCATCATTCAATGTACTTATGCTTTACTTTCACTACAGGCATCAACTTCTTAGAGTTTAAACCTGATCATTCTAACTTGCCATATGGCCATTCATGGTTGTAGAAAAATTTAGGGCGCTATCACGCCACTCACTCGAAGGCAAAAATAAGAGTCTGAGAGATCAGGCAGTCAGAGGTTTCAGGTGGCAAGTCAAGGTGGCGTACACTAACATAATAGCAAAAATTTCAATTTTTAAGTCATGAAAATCATCTGAGTCATGACTGAAGAACAAAAAACTGCTTTGTGAGAGATTCGAGAAAATAATGTCTAATTCTTGAGAATTCAAGGTATGAGTATCACGTGACCGGTACTAGCCAATATGGTTGGATCCACATTGGTAGGCGTGGTGAGTTCAATTATTTACACTTTGTACAAATGACACTAAAAGTCTTTGCCTGTCCAGGCACTAAGCCCATATTCTTAGTAGTAAACACAAACTCAGAAATAAATCTTGGTTAAATACTTGGATAAATACTAGGATTAAGTGCTTGATTAAATACTTGAATAAGATGGGATGAAACTATATGCATATTTACTGCTACCACGTTACATTGTGGTAAATTGGCCTAGGTCGTTTCACGAAGCTTTCCACAGTGGGATCATAGTTCGTAAGTTCTCTCAAAGTATTGACTGGCGAATTCTCCATTTTCTCAAAAAAGTTGTGAGCATTTATTAGGATCTACTCCAGTATTGGTTTAATTTTTAAATCTTCATAAATGATCGTATTTCCAACATACCAAGGTGCATTAACCATCTATCTTAGTATTTTCTTTTGCAGGAGGTTAATTTTCCTTCATTCAGTCGCCATGGCCCAGGGGCAGGGCTGCATAAAGCAAAATTGGTCTAATAAGTGCTAAGTACAGAGTGCGTTTAATTTTTAAGCTCAGTTTAGATTTCCGTCCGATAAGTTTATAGAGGGACATGTAAGCTCTATTTGCTTTGTTAACTTGATTAATTACATGGTCTTTAAAGTTAAGTCATTCATCAAGAATCATCATTCGATGTGATTAAGGTTGTAAGGGATAATGGGGAATACACTAGCACTCAGTACAAGAAATGCCATCGCTCTTCAGGTACTTATTAGCAATTTTGGCTTATTGGGGATAGGCATTATCATTCTCAAGGAGAAAATTAGGACTGCTGCAGTATAGAGTCTCACAATGAAGTGTAAGACTTCATCCAGATATTGCATAATGATTATGGAACGGTCTTTAAAGATGTGCAGTTGGCTGTGATATCCCACTGAAATTCCAGCCCACACCAAGACACTGCCACCTTTGAATGTGTGATGTTAAGCCAAATTCCATTTTCTCCAGACTCTTACCATGTACTTATCATGTGATTCTAAGGGTGAATATCTATTGGTCCATGAACAGGATATTACTGTAGTTTGAGACAATCCAACTGAGATGCTAATGCAATCACTTAAATCTTTCCTCTCTGAATTGGACAGTTAGTGGAACACAAATCCTTGGCAGCTGGATATATGGTCCTTTCATGTGAAGACTTCGGTACCTAATACTGGCATATATTGTCTTAGCATGTGATGCTGCAAACATGGATGTAAAAGTTGTGGAGGTAGGCTGTTGATTCCTCTTGGCTATTATAGCAATATACTAATCTTCAGAAGGGCTGGTAACCCTTTGTCGACTGGGCATATGTCTCCATGCAAGTGTTTGACTTATTTGGAATTGTTTCCACATTCAAATAATTACGAATGACCAATACCAAAGAAAAGAGTGACATCACTGATTGACTGTCTTGCTTCAGTGTGTCTGATGTCATGCCAGTATTCATTATCTACTATTTATTTGTCTTCTTTCAGCCATAGAAATCTGAATATCATCAAAAATTATCTTGTGAAAATTATAAGTACTTCATATAAGTATTTAAATGAACCTTCTCAAACTTTTCCAAAGGCTGACGTCTTCAGCGACTGCCTAAATAGCATATGTTTGGACAGTCAGTCATGACTGGTTGCAACATTTCATAGTAGCATAGTGCCATCTGCATCTGCATCTGCAATGATTTTCAATTACCCATTCAATTATCCTTTTGATAGTAGCTGATTTGCATTATACTCTCAACTTTAAGAAGCCAGTTTATTATTAGACTTTGTTTGAAACTGATCACAAGGAAAATTTTAATTTGGGTGTTAGGAATTATTTAAAAACAAATCCAGATTTTAAATGGACAGTTCAGTGTTTTATACAAAACTAAGTACTAAAATTTTCACCTATTGCCTAAAGTTCTTAAGCAAAAAAGTTTAAAAAAATAAAATAAATAAATATTATATTGTTGTCATTTATATAGCAGAGGCATCTGTTTATGGCATAAAGTTCTTTTTCCCTTATATCCCTTTCTGTATTTGTAAATAAAAGCAAATTCTCTTATCTACCATTTATTGCAAAACTATCATTACTGAAAAATGAATTAACAACTTTGAAAAAAGCATATGGATCATTTACTGCAGCATTCATTTAAGAACTATCAGAAATTGGCTAAATTTTTTGAATAATCACCTTCTGATCATATAATGCCATCACTCTTCAGGTACTTTCTTTATCAATGGGTTTTTTTTTTTTTTTTTTTTTTTTTTTTTCCTTCCCATTATTTTGTTGTAAATCTGTTATATAAAATTCTGGTTATAATAAACTTTTGAGAATATTATTATTAGATTAAATAATACTTATGTATTAACTACTACTGGGAAAATTATTTAACTCCAAGATGTGGTGTAACCTTTGAATGCCTTGAAAGTTTTATAATAATTTGTTAATAAATATCAGCTTTTCAGTTTCAGCCATGCTCTCAGTCTTCACTGTTTTCTTTTAACCACATTGCCATGCCTATTTTATTAGTTTTGAAGTATTTTGCATTTGTTATTTTCTTGATTGGGATGTGTCAAATAATGAAGTGGAATATGTTTGGTTTCTTAAAAATTATGGAATGTTGCCATAAGTCAAGAATATCCTGGTTCCCTTATAATAAAATTATGAATCATTAAAGGCGTGCTGTGGAAACTTGGCATTGAAAATTGCAGCTGATGGCAAGAATGAATGTAGGGAATTAGTTTGAAGGAAATCAGATTACATTTAAAGTCTTATGGTTTTATTTGTAGCTGTGTATCACTCTAATTTTGCAAAAAGAACTAAATAAAACTGCTGTATATTAAAGCAATTATCTTTGAGCAGTTTGTATGACAGAAAACAGAGGAAGAATTGAAATAGTTAATGCTGAGGTCATCACCAAAGTTACTTTGACATCAACTGAAGTTCCTGATAATGGTTGAACTTAAACACAAGAACACAGTAAAGTATGTTTGCTTGTATCTTTTTTCCTCCATATTGTTAGATATTTGTTTGTTGAGCACTTTTCAGAAATCGCTAAATCCACTGGTTACTTATCTATCTTATCACTAAGAATGTGATGTCCATGTTTCAACATAGGGTGTGATTGATATAATGTTATGTTTGTGATGAGAAATCATTGAAACTAGCCTACATACTAGTAGTCATCCTTTGCTAGCCACTTTGCCATCCATGGCTTGTACTCATAAAAACATTCCTGTCATGTAAAACCAGATTTCAATAGAATAGGAAAGGATATAAAACATTTTGTTCAGTTTGAAGCAATAAATTTAGGATTTTTTATTTTTGAAATTACTAGGGAATAGAAAATTGGTTTTTCAAATTGCCTGAAATGCACTAAATAGTTGAACACAGTAATTCAAATCTTAAGTTTTTGCTTCGAAAACGTAGCACATCTGCATTCTTCTGCTAATTTCATTGAATTAATAAGAAGGCATTTTTTGTCTGAGCTTTCATTAGGTCTGAAAAATATCCAAGTCCTTTAGGACATTTATCATCTTGAATGTTTTTGGCAGCCTCGCCATATGAAATCTTAGTGCTATTTAAGAATTTTCCCCTTGAAAGAAGTTTTTTAAAACTAAAATAATTTTCACCACCAGCCTTATGGTCTAACAATTTTCTTCTTCTGAATTGCATGTTTAAGAGCTTAGAAAAACCATGAAAATTCATTGCATGGTCCTGTTGTAAGTAACTGACATGCTTAACATAGACTTATTTTGGTGTATGTCAGATAGTCTAGAATGGTGATCTCCAAAGTGGGGTGCACAAAGTGGTATTTGTGGTATGCCAAAGAGGTAAACTCACAGTTACTTGTGATTATATGTTCATGTATGTTATAATTATGTTACATAGAATATAACTAATAATTATTTTTGCCTTAGGGATATGCTATCAAAAAAGTTTGGAGATTGCTGGTCTAGAAGGCATTTCACAAACTGCAATTTATTATAATACAGAATTAATTCAGAAATGCAAAGATCTCTCTCTCTCTCTCTCTCTCTCTCTTTTTTTTTTTTTTTTTTTTTTCTCAGTAAACATTTTATATTGAGGCATATGATGAAAAATCACTGATGATTATCTTTATTGGTTCAAGGAAGTATTGGATTAGATTTGTGTTTTAGATAACACACCAGTGGCATTGTACTTGTAGATCCATTTTAAATTAATCCTAATGGAGTTTTGATAAATACTTCCTGAGAATTCATCTTTGTGGATCTATGTAAGAATTTATCCTTTTTATTTCAATCTCAGGTAGATGATTGAAGAGATTGTATAAGTTTGGTAACAAGCTTAATATTAACTTACATAATATGTAACAGGTACAACTTGTTCAATCAGGTTTCTAAACTTACTGGCTTGTAGTATCATAGGAACTTCAGATATCTAACAGCTTCCTCCATGGCTCTGATTGGAGTAATCCAATTGTTGCTTGATTTGTGAATTTCAGTTTTCTTGGGTGCATTAATCATCATCTCACCCATCAGCTTGATGTAATCTGTTATCCTTTTATTCTAAGATAATTCTTCGAACTTCTCCCTCTTCTATAACTGCAGCTGTTTTCCCAGTTGACATAAGGCAGATTTTAGTCATATTATTTTGTTATTATTAGGTAGATATTATTATTATTTATTTAATCATTCTCTCTTATAGCATATTGCAATAACTCAATGATATTTATTGATATTTATAGATACAGTGTCTTTCATAGCTATTCTGTAATTTATTAACCTGATTTGTCCATACTTGTCCTGGAGAATATGCAATTAAAATCATTTTTGCTTATTATTGTCCTAAAAAATGCAGATATATTTTTATTGATTTTCTATTCCTATACGCATTTGTGGATTAATCATGAATAAAGATTTCTCAGAATAGCTAAATGCTAAATTTGGCATATCTTTCAGTTCTGATGAAATCCAAAATCTAATCACAGAACATCAAATATATAACCATTAGTCAGAAACTTCAAATTCCTATTCATAAATACTGAATAAAAGTTAATATTACTTTAAAACTAGAAAAAATTTTAAATTTCTTTAAACTAGTAAATTTTAAACTTATTATTGAGAAGTAGAATCTTAGATTGATAATGATGGCTTGTAGAAGGTCAGGAAAAGATTGTGGTCAAATCTGATGTTCAAGGGCTTTTAAGGAGCATCTTGAAGAAGAGAGATGAATATCAAATACTCCAGAAATGCTCAGGGCATTTCTGTAGTTATTAATTTTGCCGTCTTTGTTAAAAATTTATTTCTGGTGTTTAAATTCCTAAGTTTTCTAAAAGGGATGATCTAATATGGTGTTTTTAAATTATGTATCAAAATAAAGGTGTGTGTATATTAAAACATCTTTTTAAATATCTTTAGATATCTATTTTAGATAATGGTGAAGTGTGCTTGGAATTTCTGAAGGTCAAAAAAGATAAAAAATATGTTACTCAAGTTTTTGCTATATCTTCTGATGGAATGTCTGTAAGTATGAACCCAGAAAAAATTAATTTTCCCTTGTCTGTATTGTAATTTCAAAGCATATAATTTTAGACTAAGAAAAAATACCATAACTGAATGATTGATTATTCATAAAAAATGTAATTTATGAGCTTATTATACTCCTGTTTCTGTAAAATATCTTTTAGAAATTTGAAGCTGTGTAGTGACATATATTTGATTCCAAAACTGTTCTTCATGATAGATGATAAAACGTTTCCTTTTGAGAGCTATGCTGCCTGATAAATTTTCTGTATTTTAAAGAAACTGCCCTTGTTCAAAAAGGCAGTTGGCCAATTCATAAACTAAATTGTAGATTCTCTTGAGATAGAAGTCTAGTTTTTTATTTGAAAAAAAATTGAGTACTACCCTTATCATATCTTCATCTAACTTGAGCTGCTGTTCTTTCAAGAACATTTTCAAAAAATATTTTCCATTAAAAAAAATCATCCTATGAATAGTCTTAACAAGTCCAGGATTTTTAATTTCACACCAGCAGCATTAGGTTGTGTGCAGCTACATAGTAGAAAGATTGTTTTACTTGATAGCAATGATGTTGTCATAATATATACTATAAACTTCACAATCAACTCAGTGAAACTACAGCAAATATCTAACTGCATAGAGCTAAGTAACAGCCGTTACATCAACTTGTCTTAAATGTAGTGCACTTTACATGTGTAATTGCAGCACTAGCAAAGGCAAACATTTCAATTGTCCAATACCGTATTTGACGGCATATAAGACGCACCCTTATTTAGATGGCCACGCACAAGTAAAAAAAGTTTCAATAGCGTGCTTTCTTTTAGTTCTCACATTTCATAAAAGCCAAATGAACAATTATTAAATGCAATTACCTTCACGTATAAGACGCAGGTAACTTTTTTGAGATCAAATTTAGGGAAAAAAGTGCGTCTTATACGCCGTCAAATATGGTACATTGTAAAGATATTTTGTATTATTTTTCCTTTAATCAATTTTGACGTATATGTTATACATCAGTTCACATGATTACAGCACTGAGTCTTTGTTATTTATGTACAAATCTGATGAATAAATACTGTTTATTAATTCCCAAACATGACTCTTTTGACAGATTTATTTGTACAAAGTGAAATCTGGCTTCCTTTTATCTGATAAGCCACCTCCTAAGCCTCGAAAACTTCATCAAATTCAGCATTTCAGTCATGATAATTTGCCTGAAATTCATTGGAAGAAATATCTTTATGCTTCAAAATTTATCAACTTCGTTAGAGCACAGGTGCCAAAAATTACTTTATATGGGAAGCTTGCCAAATGCATCATGATGGAAAATAGCCCAGATCCTGATTATGAAATGCTTTTCTATGATGGTAAATATGATTTGCTATTTAAGTTAATATTTTATTTATTAAATTTTAAATTGTTCAAAAAATATTTTTATTTATGTCTTTTTTGGAAAAACAAATGATTTGTGGGAGAGTCCAGTTTCTAAAATCTTAAATATTTAAACAAAATATTTTGTTAACAAAAATGCTGTTTTTAGAATGGGATATTTTTAATGCTTTCATATAAATTAATTTTTTGTTTTAATGCATAATTAGTTTAGGGCTATATCTTTCATAAAAGATATAAATGCATGCATTTTAAAATATCAAATTATTTACTGTTAAAAATAATGTGATGGAATCATGTTAAGACATTACCATTTTTCTTATGAATTTAATTTATGTTAAATTGTAGAAACACATGCTTTGTCATATAATTTAGTATTCATTAAAGTTTAGATTACGAAATAAGTTATGGTTTTACTGCTTAGATTTTAATTTGTCTGGAGAGAATTTTTTTCTAGTTGCAGTATTAAGCAATACTAATCTCAAAGCAAATTTTAATTTAGGAATGGGCACAAATTATTGTCATTTAAATTGGTGGGGAAAATCTGGAAGTATTTTACTTAAATCAATAAATCAAATGCTTGGAAAAGGAAATTCAATTTTTGAGCCTTTTATGTACTAGACATTAATTTAGCAATTATTTAGTTAAAACTTCAATCTTAAGCTTTTATCTGAAATATCTAGAGAAATAAGACTTTAAATAATCATGTTCTGTTTTGTGTACTCTTAATGAGTATAAATGGGTAAATATTTATAATCATGAAGGCATTTAACATTTTTTCAGGGGGGTGGGTAATGAAAGACAAACAGAGAAACTAAAGCCATTTTAGATTTAAAATGCAGATGAAGTTTTCTTGAGACGTCTACGTGAGACTAAGGTTACTATTTATATTTGTGGTCTTGGCAAGAGTAAGTGCCACAGATGATTTCTGTCGAAAGTTTGATATTTTTAATCATAACTTCTTCAGAACATTTTGCCATTTTAGCCTGATTTGCATTCTTTACAGTAAATTGAAAAATTCATCTCAGGCAAAAAATGGAATTGACTCGTGAACCTTTTTCATGCGATTATTTTTCGTAACTTTCGACGTAGATTATCGAAACAAGAGTGCTTCAATGAACTTAATTCTTCATACAGCGATAAAGAACTATCCTACAGGACTGTAAAAAAACTGGTATGATGGATTCAATCATGGTCGATGTTTGTTCCAGGATGATTCCGGGAATGTTGTCCAAAATTGATTGTTATGCCAGAAAATATCAATGCTGTTTGTGAACCTATAGAGCAAGATCATCATGTGACTTATCTTGAGATTTAAGGCATCTTTGGGCATTAGTATGATAAGCATCAATAAAATACTACATGAGCATTTGGCCGTAAAAAAAATTTATTTGCGTTTGATTCCACATAGTATGACAAATACTCAAAAGAAGGCTTGTGTCAATTGGTGCAAGGAAATGTTAGAAAAATACGTTCAAATTGCAACAAAGGTTATGCATAATATCTATGCAGGTGACAAATCACAGATCTATGCATATAAGCCCAAAGCAAAACAGCAGTTGATTGTATGGGTATTCCAAGATGCGCCAAATCTAACAAAAGTTGTTCGCGGAAGAATCACATCAAAGCAAATGGTTGCCTGTTTCTTCGGCATTACCAGTAACGTGATGACAGTGGTGTTAGAGCAATGCAGGATGGTCAATTCTGAATGCTACACGACCATTTGTTTGCTAGAAGTCATCAGAGAAGTTTGAAAAAGCAAAAAAAAAGTGGAATCATTCTTCATGATGACAATGCGAGCACTCGTACATTTGCTCAAACAAAGGAATTTTCGATGGGCCAAAATATTGAATTGATGGGTCATCTGCTATACAGCCCTGATTTGGCACCAAATGACTTTTTATTCCCTTACATCAAAAATAGGTTACGTGGTCAGCGATTTGCAACACCTGAAGAAGCGGGTGATGCATTTAAAGCACATGTTTTGGAGTTACCTCAATCGGAGTGGAAAAAGTGCTTTGAAAATAGGTTCAGATGCATGCCAAAGTGTATTGATCTTCATGGTGAATATTTTGAAAATCAATAAAACCAATTTCGATTATAAACATTTGTTTTTCCATTATTAGGCCAGAAAAAGCAATCCTTGTATATGTGATTTTTCTAAGCACTATATCTTTGTTCACATAGCTAAAGGAACTTCAAATTTATTACGAAAATTCTTTTTTCGTCCATCTGTATACACAATTTTTAACAAAACTCAAGCTATCAGATGTGTGGTTACTGTTTACTGTAGTCTCCTTTTTTAATTAGGTGCATAAAATGAACAGTATTTTAAATATCTTACCTAAAATGTTATACAATATATTCATTATTGCATAGTTATAATTTTCTGTAAGAAATCCAAAGTTTTGATCCTGCAATAAATTATTTCTATTAATTATGGAAAAAAAAGCACTATTTCTGCCACTCAAAAGTCGTTAATCCAGACCTCAAAGCTACTAATTTTCTGCGCGCTGCCGCATGCGCATATGCGTGTACGCACGTGCATAATACATTTACACATGCGCGTTTAATGTATAACGGACGGTATAAGCTAAGCTAAAATTATCTAATTATTTATTTCAGTTAATGTTGCAGATTGCGTTGTTGCTTAATCTTCGAATTGGATCCGGCTTATTATTTTTTGCAGACTGTTAGAGCAATTTTATAAAAGTAAGCTTGAACTTTCGATTATGTTAAAAAGAATTTCCGATTCTGGAGCTGCCAAAGGATTTACAAAGCGAAAGCATGTTTCGAAGTCCATCAAACAAAAAGTTGAATTGCTGCGAAAAAATGGATAAAGGCATATCCTTTGTTTCTCTAACCATTCCGAAATCTGTTTATCAATTTCACGCTGCTCTGCTGGGGAGGGGAACGTCGCGGCGTGCAATGAACTGGAAGTTGATCTGTCAGCACTATCCTTATCTTCAGGGCAGATGCTTTAATTTTATTCGGCTTATAATTCATTACTAAATGTAGTATTTCATCTCGATGTACTCCGTCTTTGATATGATTTAAATCAAATTCATTAATATCACGAATACACATCAAATAGTTTTCTGGTTGCAATTTTCTAATTTCGACTATGCGTAATGTATGCTGTACGCATGTGCGCGTTGAAAGAAATGTTTAATAAAGTAAACAAATAAATATTCAGTAAATATTCGTTTTTTTTTTTTTTTTTTTTTTTTTTTTTTTTTTTTTTTTTTTTTGTAAATTTTGTACATTTTGATACCCTTTAGATCATAATTGTTCTTTATTTCATAAATTACGGTTTGATACTTTTAATTTTATAATTTCTGCATGCCATCTTACCAGATTTAAACTGATGATCTATAATCCGGAATCGCCGAAGTCCCGACGAGTCCGGATTAAAGACTTTTGACTGTATTCTATTTTGAAACCCTTAAAGCTGACATAAACATGAGGATAAACTGTGAGTCTTTTTAATATAATTATTAAACACCCAAAATTTCACTATTTTCATATTTACCTAACAGGTTATATTTCATTCTTTTTGTTGATAATACTTTTATTTATTTATTTTTACAGGTGAAAAAATAGTTAAAATTTCCGATAAA
The DNA here is from genome assembly GCF_044657685.1 of Stegodyphus dumicola. NCBI lineage: Eukaryota > Metazoa > Arthropoda > Arachnida > Araneae > Eresidae > Stegodyphus > Stegodyphus dumicola. The sequence goes on along the minus strand of NC_140774.1, from coordinate 100,344,039 downwards.
TTTACCATTACTGAAAGAAGTGGTAGAAATTACACTTTCACATCTCCTGAAGATTTAAGCAAAGAATATGAGCATATATGGAATGAATTTGTTAAAGTAACTAAATTTCTAAATTATAATCTTATTTTTGAATTTTGATTTCATAATAATATTTTTCTTATAACTTTATAAAAAATAAATAAATAAGTAAAGGAAGATGAAGAAGTCTCTGTGTAAAGATTATTAAATTCTCCCAATTACATTATAAATATTCAATTTTCAGAAAATTGTGCTGTCAGAAACTGAAGGCTTGTAAAATAAAAGTGTAAAATAAAATATGGATATAAATTTACATTTAGTGATTTATAGCATTACATTTTTACGAAAACAAAATAAAATACTGAAATGATATCAGTAACTCAACAACTGCCATATATTTCATACATAGAAATTTTAGGGAAATGATTGTTTCAGTTTTTTAATGGGAATAGGAGTTTTGTATTCCCTGTTAATAGCTCAAAGTATTGACTGAATGCAACTATATTTTTATCTCTCAGGTGAAAATTTTAACAAATTATTATTTATTTTATAATTTGACCTTCAGAATGAATAGCTGATTTCAGAATTTTTCAGAATGAATAGCAGATTTATAGCAGCAGATTTCTATAGAACATTAATACTGAGAGTCTAGAATATTAAAACTTGATTTAAGTATTTAAGGCTTCTAGATTCAGCTATTAAAAAATAGGTATTTTGTTTTGAAAGTAAGATTCTTCTAACTTCTATGCTTCTCACATCTTTTAATTTTATTCTTTTCTCTCTTTATTAATGTTTCTTCAATAATTCTTGCTGTGTTTTATATTCAAACTTGTCAGTTTCCTACTACCTAAAACTGCAATTGTAGTCAAACTCATAGCTAATAAAACTTACATCACCTAATCTTTCTGCATAAGTTTAGTTTTGAAGTTAGTTTTTGGTTATTTTTCCAAACATTTTCCTAATAGACTACATACAAAATTAAATAATAATAATAATGCTTTAGGATGAATTTTACAGGAATGCTTATTACCTAAATAAGGCAATGATTGTCTGATTACCCTATCGGTAGACAATGAAATTTGAAAGCTTACGGAGTTAATTTTAATCATCATAAATAATCATACATTATTAATTATATCTTTTATATGTACTATTAGAAAAATAATAAATATAAAAGTTATAATAAATCTTTTATATTTATTATTAGAAAAATAATAAGATATAATTAATATTATTTGATAAATTGTTACAAAAGTGCAAATGTGAGGGGATGGCTCTGAATAGAGAAGGGCCTGGTTTGAAAAGGATGGTGTCTTGTAGAACAGCAGAATTAATATGAGCATTAATGATATATGTTCAGTTAAATATTATATATATATTCTAAATAAAAGTAATTAAAAGTAAATTAAAAAGCCTATGACCTTGTGCTAAACCTGCAAATTAATAAACCAATAATTCATAATAATTTATAATAAGAAAACTTTCCATATACTATCTCCAAGGAGCAGAAATTCAGTTTAAAACCAAGAATTGTGAAAAGAAAAAAATTTTAGTCAGTATTTGAATTAGTATTTTTAGACCTCCTTTGCTTTAAAAACATAAAAATCTACAAAGAAAATCTTTAATTGTAAAATTGCCAAAATCAAAGTAAAATTTTTATTTTAAGTATTGAAAACGTAGCTATTGTCATTGATCACAGACTAATCGACTTATCAAGGGAAATAAACTCATCTACCATCAATCAACAACAACTAAATTAAGAGAGATTATTTCGTCTTACTTCCAAGTAAGCATCAAATTTTTTGCTACATCCAAATCATAATTCACAAATAATACTCAATTAAAATAAAGACATTAGTCCATTTAAGACAAAAGAATTCTATTAAAGCCAAAAGAATCCTGTTAAACAAAATAAATAGCAAATAATCTTTAATATTAATTGTTCACTTAGAACACAACTAAACGGGATGCTTACTTTAGGATCCCACTCTCATTTCCCCAACTTTATCCCCAACACTCTCATTTCAAACTCAAAAGTATACAATTTAGAACATTAAAAAAGTAATTCAAAATCATAAGAAGATAAAAAATCATAAAATACTTAAAATTAAAGTTTAAAACACATAGTTAATTAGAAATTTAAAGATTAAACTAGGAAATTAAAATTAACTAACTTACCTGCAAAATTTTAAAACCCAATGGCTGGAAATGCAAGTATTTAGTGAAAGAGTTGTCATTAAAATGTAGTTCTCTATTTAAGAAAGGTTAGCCTTAAATTGGCAAGAAAACTGGAAAGTTTCTTGGAGGTACTCTTGTAATGGAGAGTTGGCTGTTAGTAAACTAGTGCTAAAAGCTGCTGTTAGTTAGAATATAAATTGTAATTAAAAAGCCTATGACTTGCACTAAAGCTGCAAAGTAATAAGCCAATAATTCATAAGAATTTATAATAAGAAAACTTTCCATATATCATCTCCAAGGAACAGAGATTCAATTTAAAACCATGAATTATGAAAACAAAAAAAACTTTTTAGTCAACATTAATTAGTATTTTTAAATTAGTATTTCTAGACCACCACTTAATACTTGCATTTCCAGTCATTTGGTTTTAAAATTTTGCAGGCAAGTTAGTTCATTTTAACTTCCTAGTTTTCTCTAAATTTCTAATTAACTGCTTGTTTTAAACTTCAATTTTAAGAATTTTATCATCTTTTATCTTCTTATGAATTTGAATTACTTTTTAATGTTCTAAATTGTATACTTTTGAGCTTGAAATGAGAGTGTCCGGGATATATCTTCTAAAGTAAGCATCCTGTTTAGTTGTGTTCTAAGTGAAAAACTTTAATTTTAAAGATTATATGCTATTTAATTTGTTTAACAGGATTCTTTTGCCTTAAATGGACTAATGTCTTTATTTTAATTGAGTATTATTTGTGACTTATGATTTGGATCTAGCAAAAATTTTATGCTTACTTGGAAGTAAGATGAAACACTCTCTCTTAATTTAGTTGTTGATTGATGGCAGATTAGCTTATTCCCCTTGATACAGTTAGTCAGCAATCAATGACTATAGCTACTTTTTTAATACTTAAAATTTTTACTTTTGATTTTGGTAGTTCACAAGATTTTTCTCTGCAGATTTTTATGTTTTTAAAGCAAAGGAGGCCTAAAAATATTAATTTAAAATACTAATTCAAATACTGACTAAAAATTTTTTCTTTGCTTTATTTTCGGTTTTAAACTGAATTTCGTTTCTTGGAGCCATCTCCAAGAATGGAAGGAAGGATATATGGAAAGATATATGAATATATGCTCCATATGGAAAGTTTTCTTATTATAATTATAAAACTAGAATTTAAAAATAAAAAGTTTTATTTATTAATTCTTCTGAGCCTTGTACGGATGTGCAGCATTCAGTATGAAACTTTCTAAAAAAGCAAAATATGTTAAAATTGTAGAAAATATTTTGAGTACCTTTCAAGCAGACAATGTAGACTCAGTGGTAGAATAAGAGACTAAAACTGACACAAAATTCATTCAGTATGAAACTTTCTAAAAAAGCAAAATATGTTTAAATTGTAGAAAATATTTTGAGTACCTTTCAAGCAGGCAAAGTAGACTCAGGTAGTGGTAGAATAAGAGACAAAAACTGACACAAAATTTATAACAGGAGTACTAATTATAATACAAAATTTCCTTGAAAACATATTAAATCACATGGAAGACAAAAATGGATTTGTTTAAATTTATAATGCCAATTATAATCCTTTTAATTCTGAAGGAAAAAATAAAGAAAAAGTATCTTAAAAAAAAAGAGAGAGAGAGAAAGTTGATACTATAATTTCATCTTACCATAAAAGCAAGGCTTGTTGTATGTCAGAAATGAACAACTTTTTATGGAATCTTCAATAACAAAAATTAGAACAAGTTTTAGTAAAGCGAAGAAGGAAGATAATTGTAACAAAATATTTTACAAGAAAAAGAGAATCTTCATAAAATATATTCATTTATCATTCTTTATGGAATACATTCACAGACACATACGTGGTAAACCATGACTAATCTTTACAAGCAATAAAATGTGATATGCAAACAATGCAAGTTGCCAGACAGTTGCAAATTAAAAAATAATCCACGTCATTAGCTGAATATGAAATTTTCTTTTAGTTTTTGCTTTATGTTGTGCAATGTATGTCAAATATATAATCATTAGAAAAGAAAATAGAAATGTTCATATATGATAGATACTGATATAACCATACTACAAAATATTTTATTAACAAAAAAATAATAAAAATTAGCTTTTTTAATATAAGCAGATAGCTTTCGTGTGCTCTTCCGTGTTAATAAGTATATATTAAAAAGAAATTGTCATACATTAACTTGCATACCTTATTTTCTGAAGTGAGAAGTTGCTTTATATAGAATTCACATTTTGTTACAGGAAAAGCAAATTTCATCATTTATGACAACTGTTTTTAAGAATCTAAATACAGAAAGCAGGTTCATTCAGTATATAACAGATAAATGAGTAATAATAATTGATGGTATATGCAGGAGCAATAATAATTAATAAATTATTATTACTCATGAATAAATTTTTATAAATTATTATTACACTGCCTTTAGGTTTTGGCTACTTTCGTGTATGTGTTTAAATTATTTGTTGTGTGGTTTTTTTTTTGAATAAAAAAATTACCAAAAGTATGACAAAATTTCCATTGTTTTTGCTGTGTGTGAAGACAATAAAAGTGATTTCAAACAGCATCAGATGTGTAATTCGGTGTTTTTCGGGTTGAATTGCTGTGCTTGATCTTTACTGTGAAAGGGGTTTGAAAATCTAATATTGGTTTGAGATCAGTGCAATTTTTAATATGTAGTGATTCTCTCTCTTTATTATGGTTATTGCAGAATATCGGGTGTTAATCAATGTATTGTAATACTTTATGACAGATGAAAGAAAAATGTGAAATATTAGAGAAACATTTGGAGTGTCTGAATAATAGTAGCAACTGGGCTGATCAACCACTGTTTCCTGTAGTTATCGGAAAGTAATAAGGCATTCAGTTTAAAATTTTTGTTTTCTTTTCTAATTATTTTGAATTTTGCCCCTCCCCCCTTGCATATTTCAATGAATAAATTATTATTTATTTTTTCAGACGACCTACAGCTTTAACTGATTTGAAAAATGGCAAAGAAAATGATACTCCTCGATCTTCAAGGTCATTCACTTTAAGTGGACTTACACAGAATGTAGGTTTATGGGATTATACAAAGTGTTATAGTTTAATATCCTTCTATTCTTGAAAACATGAATATGAATTCTTATTATTATAATATTTCAAATTTATTTTCAGATGATTTCTTATGATCAAACTATTGATACTGACTATAGCCCATATAGTAATTCCTCACAAAAATATGTTTCAAAGCTACAAAATACTTCTTCAGATAAGATCTGTGGGCTGCAAAATATTAAAGAAATACTTGCAAAGTTAAAGGAGTCACCTAAGGTATTTATTTATAAATCATTAATGTTTTAGCAAGATCTCTTTGACTGTTAAGTATTTCTTATGCATCTGCATTTGAAAGAAATTTCAAACATAACATATAACATGAAACTTTTTTCTCAGTTTACATACAAATTTTAAAAGTAGTGTGATTTAAAAAATTTTCAAGTAATTATCATTTTAAATGTATATAAAAAATTAAAGGAATGATAAAATTGCATGTTAAATAAACATTGAATATAATTTTTATGTTGTAGTATCACCTTAAATATTAACAAAAAATGAAATCTTTTTCTTCAATATTATGCAAATTCTGATTTTGTTTTATGATTTTATAAATAATTATTTTAAAATTTACTTTAATTGTAATTAAATGGTAAGTGTGTTAAATCAAGAGTGTTTTTAATTATTATTTGTGAAAAAATATACAATGAAATCTTTTTAAGATAATCACTGATGTTTCCAGATGGTTTTGGAGTAGGTTCCATCCAAAACCAGTTTTTGTTTTGGATGGTTCCAGATGGTCATAACTTTAGAGAACTTAACTTTTTAGCAATGCCAATAATTGATTTGCGTAGTGAGTTCATCCTAGTGTGAGCTCTTGAGATATGTTAAAAGTTACTGAAGCAGAAATTTGGCATTCAATTTACTCCTTCCACAGGAGTGAATTTGGTATAACTGTGGTATGCTATCAAAACTTAACTGAGTTCATTATTCCTAGATCCAAATTTATATATATTAATCTAATCCAGTCTTAATTAATCTAATCTTAATTTTTTAATCTAGTTAATGAAATTTTACCTATCATCTGGAATTTTCGATTTGCATTTGATTTCACTTTAAGCTCATATATTTTTATCTTTTGAAAACATAATCATAAGAATTTTGTTTTTAAATCAATAATGATTCTTTTTTCTGTTAGAGCTTTGCTTCATAGGTGCCATTTTACTGTTCTTATATGTTAAGTCTCAGTGATAAGAGCAGTATCATATAATCCAAAAACTTAAATTTTTGATAAATTTAAAAAAAATCTCTTTTTGCACAGAAGTAAAGTGTAAAGAAAGAGTAAGAGGATATGAGTTCGAACTCATGAATAAATTATTATTTTTGACATTAAAAATTTGGAAACTTAATAAGATTTATATAAATTGTTAGGACTAATATTGTTTTAGATGTATTATTTTAATTTTCAATGCTTGAAACCTTTTTAATGATTAAGCACAGTAATTAAATACAATTTAGATTATTTTTTCTTTCTTTTAATAATGAACTTATTTTTTGTATGCTAATTTATTTTCACAATTGATGATTTGCATTGTAATTGGAATTTTATGTAAGAAAGAAAAAGAATGCAAAAATACTATAAAATTAATTTGTTAAACTTCAATCATTAATAGATTGGATTTGATCTATCAGAATTCTAGCTGTGAGTTTTTCAATCAATGTTGTTGTTTTGTTTGTGTGTGTGTGTATGAAAATATTTGTTTAGAAGCAAGCTTTGGTTATTGAATTATATTTTGGTTCTAAACAGGCTGATGTGATACTTATTATTTGTTTCACTTTTTAATGATCTTTCTTTGATTTAGATTAAGAATGATAAAGTTTTTGTTGAATATAAAGATGGTGTTCAGATGTGGAGTTCAAAAGATGGGACAAATGTAGAATTCTTTGATTTCAATAAGGGATGGAAATGCAGGTTCTGTCAAAATTTATAATTATCTCAGTATATTTAAAAGTATAAAATTATTTCATTTATCCAGAAGTTTAAATTATTAGTTTAGTTAATGATGCAGCAAATAACTAAAAGATTATTGTATGTAATGTTCTTAAAATATTCTTAAAACTGTATAAATATGTTAGTGTGTTAATATTATGTGTTTTAAAAATATAAAATGCAGTCTCTTTTTTAAGTTGTCAGATTATCTTTAGTAAAGCCAATAAAATCTCCAGCTTTAATTCTTTACTTTTGTTTTAAGCTGTCACACAATTATCTTGTCCATGGGTCGTATGTCTTATCGTATTAGAACTTCTAGCTATATCTATGTTTTTAAAGTTCCATATGCATGTATAAAAGCTCCTTTTTCAATATGCAATAGTGTACAAGGTGTGACACACACACACACACACACACACAAAAAAAAAAAAAAAAAAGAGAGAGAGAGAGACTGGTCTAATAAATCATTGTATTTACAGAATCAGTTCTTGATGACATTATCACCTTCAAAGTAATTCTCTTCAGCATTCACACACTTCTGCATTCGGTGCCACCATTGCTGGTAACAGTTCTGGAATGAGGTTTTTAGGAGATTCAGGCGATTCTCCGTTTTTGCCTGAACCTCTTCAGCTGAGGTAAAATGGGTTCCCTTTAAGTAAGATTTAACTTTAGGAAATTAAAAAAAAAAAAAAAATCACATAGAGCCAAATCAAGTGAATAAGGAGGATGCCCCATACAAGATGAACGTGCTGAGCAACCAGCATGTTTATCATTTTCTACACTGTCTCTTTCCCCTCAAAACCGCTTATGCCATTCAAACACACGTACATGAGACAAAGTTTCATCTCCATAAGTCTTGGGTAACATTTGAAATGTTTCCTCTGTGGCTGATTTCTTAAGTTTCACAAGAAACTTGATGTTGATTCACTGTTTGGTGTTTAAATTAGTCATTTTTCTGGCAGAATGCAGTTGCATGTGTCCACTCAATGATGCAGTACTCCGGACTGGCGTGGTCAGTTAAGTCAAAACTGGCCGCATGGATAGAGGAGGTGTGTGGCATGACATCACCAAAACAGTTGTTGCCAACTCTGTTTTCAAGCTACACACTTAATCTCTTTTTGTGTGTGTGTGTGTGTGTGCATGTATGTCATACCTTGTATATTTGAAAAGAAATGTAAGATTTTACTCCTGTTGATATACTTACCATGTCAGCTTCACATATTTCTTCTTATTTTCTGTAATTAACCTATAATGCATTTATTTATCTTAAAACAGCTAGTAATTGCAGCAATTAGTTTATAGAGGTGTTTACACATTTTTAGATCAGTTTCAGTGCTGTTTAATTAAATTTTAAAGTGCAAAGAGTATTTTTTAAATTATTTGGTCTGATAGAATTTTTTCAGAACTGTAAGTCTGCATCATGATCTCCATGATAGAATGGCTTTTCGTAAAATTTCTATGGTTATTGATTTCCCTTCCTCTTCTACTACTTTCTAGAGTCCCTCAATTGTGGTGTGCTTATGCTTAAAACGAGTTATTTTCAAGATACCAAAAGCATAGTAATCCATGAGTGAAATGTCAAGGTGCTTTGCAGGAATACATTGAAAAGATATATATGCAAAACCTGTATCAGGTTTTATTTATTTATTTATTTATTTTTTCAATAAATATAGTGGTACTTTTTGAAGTATTGCTTTGCCTTGATGAAGTTTCGCTCTTTGAAAGTCACTGGGATAAAGAAATGGAATTTCTTCTGTAAATATTGTATGTAAAACTTTCTCTTGATAGTATGCTGAATTGATTTTCACTCTTCTTATTTTTAATTTCCCATTTTAAGAGAATCCTTCGACAATCATAAACCCCCTCACTGAAATTTTCTTTTGAGTGACAAAACCAGGTCTAAACATTTTTTTCTCTTCGTTGTCAATAAAAATATACCTTTTTTGGTGCAGTCATTTATGTAAATCAAGCTCCATCAAGGGTCCATACTCCATAAAGGCTCACAATGTATTTCCATTTAGCTTCTACTAAGTAGTTTTCATACAGGGTTCTACAAATTGTTCTGCTTTGAGCCACATACTTTGGCAAAAGCTGGCAACATTGTTTTTTCAGCTTTCTTAGGTTGTAAATATTAGTTTATTATTTTATTACTTCCTTGTACAAAGTAAAAAAGAACTATTGTAATTGAAAAGTTTCAGGCAGCATATTTCAACGAAAATATCCATTTTGACCTCTATTGAATGCAGTTTAACAATGTTTTTGCATGACATCTGTACTTTAGGACAGAATAAAAAACTCTTTTCCTCTAAAAAAATCATAAAACTGCTTTAAAATGAATTGAGGAGAATTTTTCGTGGTGTCTGTAAGTACCTATCTCGCGTAACTCAAAAATGAGTAGCCTTAGAACGTTGTAATTTCGTATATAACATGTAGATGTGCACCTCGTATTTTGGTTGCAATTGGATGCACCAAACGTAGTATATAAATATATTTATATATAAATATACTCTGTTACCCGTCTCAGTAATCTCAGTTTCTTTACTCCTATATGGTTGCAAATTGTGCATTTTTTGCTTTAAAAATGATTGAATTATGTTGATCTTATCTTCCGGTTAAGGTTTTTATGCCTTTAGTAAATCTGCAAGTAATATGTCTACAATTATCAACAATCTAAAAGCTGCTTAAGTGCGGTTAAGCCTAATGTTTAAATAACATGGCGAACATATTTGTTTACATTTGAAACAGCAGAATAATAGATTTGTTGCCAATCTAGAGAGACTAAGCTTCGAACCACAAAGATAAAGCCTTCTTTTATATTGCGAATTTAATCATGCTTAATCCATTCTGGAATTTATTCAAGAAAATAAGTGTTTAAGTTTTACTTCGTAATTTTTAATATAGACATTTTGAGTTTTTATGTTTTTTTGCCTTGTCGCAAAGTGAGAACTGAATTAATTGAATGAGAAATACTGAATCATCTGTGAAAAACTGTTTCTTTTTTGTTTTGTTTGCTTAATTTATCTTATACATCGTTCTAGATTTATTATAGTATTTGAATAGAACATGTGACAACGATTAGATAATTCTTCAAATGATATAACTTATGTGCATTCTCAGTTATAATATGAACGAAATATAATGCTGACAAGTGAACATAGCACCAGAGTGTCTTTATGGTAAACAAATATAGTGAATTTTATTAAAGAATGCATTTATTCTACTGTGGTTTATGTCCTATTGACGAAGTAGATTTAATTCAATCTAATAAGTATAAATGAATGCAAGAAAAAATGTGTATAAATTATCAAGCCAATGGTTCAGTCTTTAATATTCTGTACATGGAAGTCATGCGGTGTACACATCAGATTTTGTTTTGTTGCTACAGGTATCTTTAAAGACTTTGCAATTTATTTCTGCATCAGCAAATTTTTATCTTTAGAAACAGTATATACTTTTTCAGGGTATTTGTTTGGAGTCTTCTTTTTATGTAGAAGTATCAACTCAGTTTCTCACTTTCTGATTAATAATATTGATTATTTTGCACTTAGGAATTTTAATAACATGCATTTTTCAATATATTTTAATTATGCAATAGGGCTGTTTCTCTTCGGAAAGCACTAAAATATATGCTTTAATCCACACCTAGTTTACATACAACATTTTGAAAGAATAAATTTGAAAGTAGGTATTTCTCATTACAAATACTAAGCTCTTGCCAGAAATTGTTATTCAAAAACTTTTTTTAAACATCTTCTGTACAATGTGTATTAGCTAATTCAACTTCTTTTGTAATACAGGTATAATGACTTTTCTTTGGAAAATCTCCAACATCACCAGTAATATTTTCTGTAAGCCCTACTGGGTTATTGAGGGTTTATGATACTATGTTAAACATTATGAATAACTTATGGGAATGTTGGATCCTTTTTGCTTCCTTGTATGAAGTAAACGAAGTATTGTAATCACGAAAAATTCCAGGTATCATATTTCAACAAAAATATCCATTTTGACCACTACTAAATGCAATTTAACATGTTTTTGCATGACATCTGTACATAAGGACAGAAAAAAGGACTCTTTATATCAGCTTTATAACTCTTTTTCCCCAAACGAAATATAAAGCTGATTTAAAACGGATTCAAAAGAGGTTTTTTTTTCATGGCATCTGTATGTACATATGTATCTCGCATAACTCAAAATTGAGTAGCCTCAGAACTGAAAAAAACATCATGCATATTTATCACTCTTATTCATTTGAATTGTAGCCCAAAACCACTATTAGCCTGGAAAGAGGAGTTTGCATTGCTTCACTTTTCGTTCAAGTCTTTTGCCATTCAGAAAAAATGAAACATATTATTCTATCATATTTCATCTGTTTGTTATTAATTGACAAACTAAACTATTTAAAAGCAACAGATGCAGTTCTTAAGAATATTATTTTTTAAAAAAATTTATCTGATTTATTGTAATAAAAATGCATTTATTTCATAATATATATAATGAAAAACATTAAATGTTTTTATAGAATTGCAGTACATATTTTTTCACTTTTTAAATATACAGAAGATATGTAAACTCATGTTAGTTTAAATGCATATTCATCTAATATGGTATAAATGTTCTGCTATTCCACCTGTGCCATTTCTATCAATAATCTCTACTGATAAACCATATTAATATTTAAAAGAACCTTCTGGGTGATTGTTAAAATCTGAAAATATTCAGAATGTTAAAATCTGAATCCTTTCAGATTTTTTCCCCTTAGTTATATTTTTTATAAGTATTATTTTGACTGAAGTTTTTTCTTGCATGTTAGTTTAAGCATCTTCTGTATAAGAGAAATGTAGATATTTTATTACACCTTCTGGGTAAATGTAATAAAATATCTAGGTTTCTCTTCTGGATCTCTATATAAACAGTAGATTTTTCTAGAATAATTTTTTTTTTTCTTATCTATTTCAGTTCTAAGGAAGCAAAATATAATTCTGAACTTAAGAAAAGGATCCAGAATGATCTGGCTGAAATATTATGTTTTATGGCATCAAAAGATAGCAAATGATTCGGTGACAAACTGTCAGTATTTTAATTTTTTAGGAATTATAAATTTCGGTGAGTAGTATTGTTTGGAGCAAATAAAAATGGCTTTTCTATAGTAAATCTGCTTGAATAATAATCTTGCAGATTAAAATTGTATTACTTTAACCAGAAGTATTTATATGAAGAAATGGCTTCCTCACTTTATTAAAATGGAATACAGTTACACTCCTCACATTAAGAAAAAAGTTTGATACAAATATGGAGACTATGAAAATTGAAAGAAATTTTGTAATCTAAAAATTTAGAGATTTGTAAATAAATCAAGTTATTTTTAATAGACTTTTACATCTATGATTATAACAGACAGATAAATTGTTTTACTATGCTTCTTAGTGTATATTTATTACATGTGTGTGTGTGTTTATTTAGTTTTAATTCAATGTGTTTTGATGTATAATGTATGTGTTTAAGCATGTATATATAATAAAAAGTGATGTATTTTACATTGCATGGCTTAGGTATATATAAGCTGAATGGTATTTTACTAGAAGTTGCCATACTATTTTTAAGCCATAAATAGCTATAGACATTTACAGCTTGTATAACAAAATGGGACTTGTATTTTTATATACACTAGTGTGCAAAACATAAGCAAGTTTTCTGAGTTTGGCCATAATTCCTCAAAAAATCAATTAAGAGACACTAATTTCATACTATAGAGGCATAATGTACTATTTAAAGGATAAGAAAAGCACAGTAGGGGAGGAAAAAAAAATGGATAAAAACCATACAGTATACAACAAATATAAAAAGGCTTTTTTGACAGAATGGCATTGGTATAAAACACTATCTGGTTAAGGAGGAGAATAACAAACCAAAGAGGAAGATGACCTCCTCTATTGCAATGGTTGTGTAACACCCTGCTATACTGGGTTCTACAAAATATTTATGTATATGCATGGCTAGATTTTCATATGATCAACAGGACTCTTGAAACAATAGCTTAATTTTAAATAACAAAATCTTTACGTATGACATAACTATTACACATTAAATTAACATAGATGATAACTGCATCAGAGAAAAATTACTAACCAAGGACAGTAGCGATGAAGCGTGAAGTGTTGTTATTTTGTCCTTAATCTGGTTGCAGTTGGAGATATGGGCATGCAGTTGGGGGTGAACACAAATTCACTTAGAGTCACCACAGTACTTTTCTTCCAGTGACAACAAAATTAAAGGTATTGAGGGTAAAATTAGACCCTACATCCAGAATGTGCATGCTGAAGAATATGTGGCTTCAGGGGTCCAGGCATAGCTGATGATGCAGTGGCAACTGGAGGTGTAGACACCAGGAGTGAAGGTGTAAATTCCCACAAAGGGAGGGTGACAGACATAAAAATCTTGACCGTTTCTGGTGTATAGATGAAAGTTGGCTTGAGATGATCAAGGCTCATCACTGTCTCTTTGTTTTTGATAAGTATCTGATAGTTCTTGGATGTGTGACATAGAACTAGATGTGGGCCTGTATAAGTAGGCTCCATTGACTTTTTTATGCATCACATCTTAAAAACACATCTCAAGAACCACTTAATTTGAAAGAGCTGAAATTCTTGAACCTAGCACACGTGAGTTCTTTTACACTACTGATAAAGAATTCAACTCACATGAAATAGATTCACAATCAAATCTTAAGTTCATTATCATCTTCAAGGACTAGCAAAACTCATGCACTGTTGCACTTTTCATTGGTGCTAATAGATGGTCAAGAGTTCCCATTCTTCAAGGAGCATCTGTTTCAGTTGTCTGGTGTTCTCCAGAAGCTAAGATCGTGCATCCATGCATCTCCCTAAGGTATCCCTCCCACACATGTTCAATGAGACTTAAATCAGGGGATTATTTCATTCTGGGGATATCTTCCCTTTCCATGAGCTCCTCGAAAGCATCAGTCCTGTATGGCCGTGCATTGTCATCCAATAAACAATGTTGGGACCAATAGTACTGTGGGAAAGATACAAATGGGAGAGGATAATTTCATCACAATATCTGGTAAGTGAACCTCTATCGAAAATGTGGAGCTCAGTCCATCAGTTCATCATAGTGCCTTCACATGCAAACATGCAAGGACCACCTCAGTTGTCTCTTTCACTAATGCTAGTGGGATGAAAGTGTATACCTACCTCTCTCCATGTCAACTGGTGCCGAGAATCATTCATTAGACTGAAATGACTCTTATTGGTAAAGAGGACAAGACTCCATTGATAAGGTGTCCAGTCTTTGTGTTCTCTACGCCACTGTAAATGGTACTGTCAGTGGTATGCAGGATAGTGGCTGAGTAGGCCACATTTATGAAGTTGCCTAGCCACAGTAAACTGGGACAGCTACTATCTATTAGTTATCAGTCACTGTTGTTTCCCTTGGCTGACTACCACCAACCTTTCTTACAGCTTTACCTATCATTTAGAAGCTTTGCAACTTCGCAAAACAGCACTTTTATCAATTCCAAACCCTTGGGTGATACATCAAATTACGGCCTCCTGCCCTGATTTTTTCTTATAGCCATAATGATGTACAATATCAAAAAATACACTTTCCTTTCTTCTTATGCTGATTCCTCACTTAGTGTGTGCCCTGACATACCCTCTGAGATCATGCCACTGATAGTTGCATATACATCACCTCCAACTGATCTGGTTTTCCACTGCACTGATCATAAAAAGCCCTTTTCAACAATTTATGGTTATATGCTGAAAAATGAATTTGTTGCTAAGTTTTGTATCTTAGTGTATGAATTTTAATCCTGATAAAAAAATTATGCCAAAGAATCCAAATACCATAATTCATACTACCTCAGAATTTTGTGTCACTGGAAACATACAAATAGATGTAGACAGTAAAATAACTATCATAATATGAAGCAAATGACAAAATTTGAATGAAGTGAAATAAAGGGTTCCCCAACAATAGCAGAAAAATTTAATTTGTGCCATTTTTGAAGTTATGCCTTGACAGAAAAACCATTATAACATCTTGATGGTAGGCAGTCCTCCATTACTCAAAAGGAATCCCCCTTTGACACAATAATGCATTATCATTAACATTATTTAAAAAATAGGGAAAGTTTGACTGGCACAATTTGCAAATTGCATCTAATTTTTGGCAAAGAAAATGTTCCAGATACATCAATTATGCAGAAAACAACTGAAAATTTTGAGGTGGCTGTGTCAATTACAGATGTCAGACCATTTACATGTGTTCGTCTAGGTTACTGAGCAGAAAACATCACAGCTGTTTGCCAGAACAGTGCAGGACTTATGTATAAGCTACACAAGCTAAAGCTGCCCCCCCCCCGAAAAAAGGTCTAGGTATCCGAAAATCATATTTGGCACTGACATATAACATCTGGACTTATAGAGGGCTCCATATCTCGAATAGCTTTCTTATGGCCTTATCAAGTCTAAATCAGGCCCTGCACCAGAATGTGGCTGAGAGTTCGACATTATCCATTCGATACCGTGCTCAAGAACGGAGTATATCAGGAAGCACTATGCAGCTTATTATTACAAGAGTTTTGTCATGCCTGCAAAATTCAACTGACTCAACATTTAAGCCTACAACAACAAAGTGAACAGTGAGGTTTCATATAAAATCATTTTCTGTGATAAAGCCCCTTTTCATTGTTGATGGCTTCATAAACAAGCAAAATTGCAGCATTTGGACATGTTTAACACCTTTGGCCTCCTTTCCCTAGGTTTTTTTTATTAAAGTTAGACGTTTATGTCAATAAGCCCTTAACTACCAAGCCTTGAAGGAGGAGATTAGTCTCTGTATCGCTGAAATCCAGCCACAATTATGGCAAAACGTAACTGAAAATTTTGTCAAAAGAGTGCAAATATGATTGTTCAATTCATAATTTTCACATGTCTTCTTTATAATTAAATCAAATTTTCAGCATTTTCTTCATATTAAAAAAAAAAAAAGTTTTATTTAAAGTTTAAATTTTCTGCTGTTGTTGGGACACCCTGTATATACAAAAACAAAGAAAGTGTCAGTAAAAAAATGAAAATCCTTTGATAAAAGAAATCTATTATGTGCCATCTCATTGGGCAGGATATTTTAACAGAGTGAAGTCAAGATATATCCAGTAATAAACTCAGTTGAAAATTCTTATTAAATTTCCTGTCATTATTAACACTGTTTAATACTAAAATACAATCGAGTGTGAGTGAAATATATACTGTACATGTTTATCTGATATCCAGATAAAAAGCAATTTTTCAACATTCTTTAATGTCTGTGATCTTTGTTACTCAATTTCATGGCCTAACCAATGATAAGCGATTTAATAGTGTCGTCTTTCACAACTGTACAGGCTAAAGTACTCGACATGCAGTAATGCTATAGCCAAGTCCAAAATATATATATGCCATCTTCATATTTTTCAACAATCTTTATTCACCTCTACAGTGATCCTAACAATTTTCTTCATTGCTTGATTCTTTTTATTAGTTTTCCTAAAATTCATTGTTAATGAATTTACAAAAAAATTATGGGAAAAACACATCACTAAAAAATCAGAGTTAAAGCACAGGTTGGTTACTGATGCTCATGGGCAGTCATAGGATTGTCTTAAAAGAGGTAAATGCTGTGCTACATACAGTTGTTACTTGTCGAACCTGAATCATATTCCAAGTAAATATTGTATACCAAAAAGAAATTTTCACATCCAAATAGTATGTTGGATGTATTTCAAAGTGGTCAAATACCAAGGTACCACTGTATATAGATTTTGGGCAATCTGAGATAATGCTTGCAATCAACATCAAATTTATATCTTCTGAGAAATAAATATGATTAAGCTGCTTAATTTTTAAGGTGAATAGATTTCAAAACTAAGCAAACCAGAAGCCCAGGCCTGCATGTTCAACAGCTTGTTATTCTGTTGTGCATAATAATATGATTTTATGTAAATTTAAGCAAATTTTGTTAGGAGGAAAAAGGAACTATGATGAAGGCAGAGCTAACAGCCAAATGAAAATTTTACACTTTACATTGTTATGTGCCTCTTCTCTATATGAGGTTTTTCCATTTTTCCCATTACACCTCGTCCACCAGCGGCTGAGCGTTAACGTCGCTGAACACTGTAGTTCGGTCCGAGGTTCAAATCCCACGAACAGGCTGGTTGCATGGGTGCTTTCGTGGTTTTCCCCATGTGTAACGTGTATACGAGCCAGTTTTCCTTAAAAAGTCCTCCACGAAGGCATCCCTCCCTTAAGGCAGATAGTCATCGAGTGCTTTGCCGTAATCTAATAAACCAAACCAAACCCATTACACCTCTGTTAAAATTACACACTTGGACTTTTTGAAGACAATTATTTTATGTTTATTATATCAAATGATTCCAGTTGTTAAATTCACGATACTTATAATACATACATAAATGCTGTATTTAACTAAAATTTTATTTTCAAAATAATAAACATTAACATTATCTAAATACAAACAAACATAAATTACAGTCTTTATATTTCAGTCTTGTATCAAAATAATGAAGACTAACATTTATTGAATAAATAGTTCTTCTTAAATTACTAGATATTTTTCTAAACATATAAAAGTACATAACTAATTTTCATTCCAAATTAATAAATTATCAATAACCAAAACATGAATCAAAGAAGCATGTATAAATTAAACATTGTCCAGCAAGCATATGCGTAATTTTTTCCTTTTCCTCGTGTATATTTTCTCCCCTCTATTAAATTAATTTTAAACACTGTATTTTAATAATAAGTGCACTTAGTGAAATGGACAGTTTACAATGATCAAACCAAATCATTTGCATAGTTAACAGGAAAACTTTTTTAACATCAAAAGCATAATATGCAACTATAACATAAAAAGTGTGTTTAACATATGTAGATTAATACACATAATTTGTATATATCTATATCGATAACTACATAAAACAACATATATACACATATTGATTCTTCACATAATTAGTTTAGAATCAAACTGTTAACATAATTTATTTTTCTTAAACATTTTTCTTACAGCTGAATGACGTAATATTTAGATCAGCGATTCTCAACCAGGGGTATGCAAAAAAATAAACTATTAAATTCAAAAGTTAAATACCCCAAAATCATGCTTAAGATTTTCTCCGACACTCGTAAATTTATGAGATCTGAGCTTTGTTCGAGGTCCGTAGCCGCCCATAGACTTAAGCAAAATAACCTGTTTTTTTAACAAATATTTCTTCTTTTTTAAATATTCTTTAAAAAATTTGTCATTTTTAAAAATGAGTAATAGAAATGAATGTTGTGTTTAATAGAAAATAAAAATAAGTTCCATTCCATGGTAAGCCAGTTGTGGAGCCAATTTCTAACTAATTAGCCTCTCAAAAATCAATTGAAGATAGGCCAAGAGTTATCATTTCTGCACATGATCGATAATTGTGACTTAGTGCATGTCGCAACAGGACTGAAACTAAATCTCAACGTATATCCACGTTAATCTCTACTACAGGAAGGACAGCATCAGCTACAGAAGGCTGCATGAAGGAGGTCTATATGCTAAGCGGCCAGCATTGTGTGTCCTGCTTACCTCCTGCCACTGAGGGAGCATTTGAATTAGGCATATAGTCATGTAAACTGGACCAAAAATCAGTGGAGGTCTGCTCTGTTCACTGATGACTCCCACTTTGTTTTACAAAGTGATTCTCAGTGTATTTACATACAGAAAGAAGCAAGCACTCGATATCTTCCGCTTAACATACCAAAAAGAAATACCTGTGCAGGAGGTAGTGTTCTTGTATGGGGAACAGTATCTTCAGGTGGGTGCACAAACCTGTATGTCTTCTTTGTGCTGCCACATAGAAGTCTCAATGCTTAGAGGTACAAAGATGGCATATCAAATCCTACTATTCATCCATATACTGCCACAATTGGCGATATTTTCATTTTGCAAGCAGATAATATCTGCCCTCACACTGCTTACCTTACGTGTCAATTTCTTGAAAAAACTATAGTCAAAATGAAATGGCCAGCACACTCTTCCAACATTAATTTCATTGAGCATGTGTGGGATGCTCTTGGGCAGCCATGTTACTGGTCTCCCAAAGATGGGTTAGAAATTCTTTGCATAATCAATGGGCATTGCTGCCCATGATGATTGACAACATCATAAACAGCATTAGACGCCGCTCCAGGCCTGTATTGCTGTTCGGGGTGATTGTACTGACTATTGAGAAATATTTTTGCACTTAATGTGTATGTCTGAATTTGGGAGATTCATTCCTGTTGGTAAAAAGCATACAAATACTTTATATAACATTTTCTTGTGTGTTTAAGTGATACAATAAATATTATCACCAAGTTTCATCCAATTTGCTTGCATACTATTTAAGTTATTATTGGTTTTCTGTTTATTGCTTAACTTTTGGACACCAATGTATACACACACTCTGAAAAACCAAAAAATTATAATAGATGAGCCTAATACACAAGGCTGTACACGAGTGTAGAACTGCATAAAAACAAACTCCACAAATATGAGGCAGTATTCTATAGGCAATGGACATATCTTTCTGTAGAACAGTCTACAGTTTTGTTGCATTTGAAAGATTGTTTTATGTAACAAGCTGCATTGCATAGCAAATACATTCAGTCCCGCTTAATGCTAGTTGATTAAACCCAAAATCATTACAGAGCCACATGCAGCCTGTACAATCTCATGTTGACCCATAGAATCCATTAATTAACGATTTCTTTATTCAGGCACAGATCTATCTCTCTGCACAAAACATTCATAAATGTGACCGTCAAATCAAGCTCCTAATTTCCATTCATGAATTGTCTAATGTTGAAGTTGTCAACTGAAGAGAATTCTGCATTCAGCAGTGGTTTTCTGGATGAATATCTGCTCCAGAAAAACATATAATGAAGGAAGCGTTCCACAATCCTCATGCTTATGTTTGTTGAGGCCCTAACATTGAAATCTGATGTTACTTGAGGTAGTTTTATACTTTTATACATCAGTTTGTGTATTATCTATGTGTGTGTGTGTGTATACATATATGCAAAACATAAGGAATTTAAATGCCAATTATCATAGTAAAAGAATGATTTAAATATAGAACATAATATAAATTTTGCATAAATCAGAAAGAAGAAATTTTGGATTACAATATGAACATTATTCTAATATAAGAATAAAAAATTTTGAAGATTAATTCCTGTGATAATTCTTACAGTGTTTAATTATGTATAATTTGTGCATTAAGAATAAAAGTAAAATTATTATGGATTAAAAAGTCATTGTTAAGCAGTCATTTATAGTTGCATAAAAGATTGTTCTTAATTCAATATATTTTTTTCTTTATAATATATAATTATTAAACTTATTGTTCTGAGTGTACACAGTGGAATCTTGGATTATGAACACCTCACTAAAAACTAAACTCACCGGCACAAACGGCCCTTAGAAAGCCATAATTGGCAGTGCCCTGATATCTGCTTTCTAGACCATGGGCTTTGTGGTGCTTGTTTGATATCTGCTTTCTAGACTGTGGGCCCTGTGGTGCTTGTTCATATTGCCTGAACAAGTAGTCAGCTTGTCGCAATGTTTAGTCCCCTACATGGTAGTGATTTTTTTGGGGGGATCAAACCCCAGACCTGTGCTGCTGCTGCTCAGTGTTCTAGCAACTGTGCCACCAGGCCTTGAACACCTCACTTCACAAGCAAATTATCAGAACAGGAAGTACCTTAGATGATAAATGGTATCTCGAGTTACAAATGCCCAAGTCAGCTACAAATGATTTTTTTGAGGTAACCTATGCCTCAATGTTTAAAACTGAAGGCTTTCTGTAAAAGCCATGTAACTGACTTATTATTACTGTTAATTAGTATTATTAGCTATTTAACTTATTATTATTTGTTATTTAATTGACTGATTCCTTAAATTTCTTTAAAAAAGGCGTAGTAGTAAATGACTCACAATACTATGAATCAGATCTAGAAAAAAAGATGGCTAGGTTGGTTGGGTTGAGGTTTTTAACAGTTAGGATGCATTAGGACTTTTTTGTTGTTGTTGTCTATTGTGCCTCTAAAGAAAAACCATGAAGATATTACCATGATTGACAATGAAGATATGAAGAAATTACTCGAGGATCACAAAAATGTGCTAAAAAAAAGTGCAACAGTTTCAGAAGCAGCAAAAAAAGCTGATTGAGGAAGAAATTTCTTCAGTAGGAGAATAAGAAGAAAAATTATTATATTTCTTTGAATCCAAGAAATTTGTGCAAAATAGGGTAAGTTGCAAACTGTTCACTTAAAGACATCACCCTAATAAAGCAGTAACAAGCAGCAGCATAGGCATTTTGATTGATGATGCCAATGTTTCATTTAGAAAGCATTTTAAAACTTAATTAACAACAAATCAGTTTGGACAAATTTTGATTGAAACAGAGGCCCAATGAGTCTTAAGTGGAGCTTAGAGATGAAAGAAGATGCTAAGAGTTATATACAGTAATTTTTCATCCAAAAAATAACATCTTCCTATCATTTTCCATTTTGCCATCTTCTTTGTACAGATATAGTAAAATTAAATTGTGTTTTCATCTTTTTTTAGCTTTTTAATATTTTGTTTATGTATTTCTCTTCATTTAATGATTTCCATCAGTTTTGGCTATGAATTTCACAAAATATACTGTTGTAAAGTTTTAAATGAGAATAAATTGTGATACAAGAACAAATTAATCCATTTTACATTAATACCTGTGGGGTAAATTGCTTCGGTTAATGAATGGCCTTGATGAATGAAGTAAGTTTGTGAACCAAGATTTCACTGTAGTTTTTATTTCTTATTGATTCAAAATGTAGTCGTAATTTATCATTAGGTATGCATTTATGACAAGCTGTATTCTTATATAAATTAAGAATTTTAATGACTGTAAAAGAGTTTAACACTATTACAAATTATTTTGATTATCAATCTGTTTTTATTTCTTGTGAAATGTGAGCACTCAGAAGAAAATGATTTTTGAAAGAATGAGCGAATGTGTTATAAATTATCAAAGAATAAATAATATTAGAAAAATTAGAGACAGGACTTGATTATGAAATATAATTATAAACATTAAATAAATGCCACAAAAAATGTTATTAATTTACAGATTTATCATACGCACACATTAAAAAAGGGGATTCTGAGGAAATTTCATGTTGTTTCGTGCTCAACCATGAAGGTATTGAAAGTAAACATTATCAAATATGCCTATCTTGTTCTTGTATATCAAATATGTCTATCTTGCTCCTGTAAATGCATATTTCATTAAGTTCCTATTATTCTAAATACTCCATCACGAAATTTTAATTGAAGTTATAATCACATATGCATTAAATGTGTCGTTCATAGATGAAAGTTTGGCATCAAGTATAATAAAAATATGTAAAAGTTTTCTAATATTGCTATGGCTGTGCTCATTAAAACTGCTTACTGAGTTTTGTGTCAAAATTTTAGTACTATAAATGTATCTGTAATTAAGCATGAAAATAGTTTTAAATAATTTGAATATCATATATATACAGAATTCATTTAAAATTCCCACTACCTTATGATGTGAAGACTAAATATAGAACATTAAAATCTCATATGATAAAATGATAGTGTGTATTGTATTGCCAAGAAATCCCCAAGGAAGAATGAATAGAATTCCACATGAAAAACTCAAAATATTTACAAAAAGAAATTCATGCATAGTATGAATACTAGATGTAAAATTTGATTATTCTCACTAATCCCTTACTAGTTGTAGTTCTTAGGTACTTCTGTGTACCTGTGTGATTTCCACTGTTTTTTAAAAAACTTTTCTTCCTTAAAAATTTCTTGGCTTATGTCCTAGAAGCGATCTTTTGGCAATGTCCCCATTTCTGAATCTTGCAGATATTGAAGTTCTTGTAAATCCTTGAATTTTTCATGATCTTTAATTCTTGTATAATTTGCAGCAAGACACATTGTATAATGCAACTGAAAAAAAGAATCACATAAAATGTATGAATGAAATGTATGCCATTTATTTATATTTTCAATAAAAATTTATTCTTCAAAATGTGTAAAGTAATTTTTTTTTACTTATATATTCTAAACGGTATTTGCAATTCTTAAGATAGTCTGCTTTTTTCTCTATATTCATAATGTGGCTAGTATTACTACTCTAGAGTAAATCATTAATAATTAAGTTATTCATCAATAAATTTTAGTAAAAAAATTTAAATGATATTTTATAACTTTATTTTATGAAGTTTTAAGATAACATATATAATCATCTTCAAATGTAAAAATACTTACCAAACTTATAATAACCAATATTGAAGCAGCAAAGGATAATATATAATATGGTGTTGCGTGCTGAACCTGAAAAAATTTTTTTAAGTTATTACTATTCTACGATAAATCATCGGTTATCAATTTCTAAGGAAAATATATCAGGCATAAATCTTAAAGAAGTTTTCATCAAATGTTTGTTCTGTAACTGTCTATCTGCATTAGTATACAATAGTATTTGTAATCATATTTCTTGAGCTGTGTAATCTCAATATTAAAATTGTAAATGGGTTTTCACAAACATTGGTTGTTATACTTATGAAAATGTTTCAAATGATCATGTTTTGAAATTTTTTAATTTAAAGAACTAAATTTTATAGATTACAAACTAATTTTTTATACGTTCCTCCGGATTAGAAAAATTTTCGCATAACTGATATATTTATGATACAGCCAAATACCGAAAATCCTCTGACCTATATTACATTCAATTTATAGATTCTGGAAAACACAACATGGAGAATGAAATATCGAAGAAAAAATACTACTTACTGAATAATAACATCATAATTGCTAAATAATAATGACACATAACAAAAATACCAAATTATTGACATCACAGTAAAATTTTTTCCCCCTCCAATCTGTATCGAGGTAAAATAAGTCAGAGTTTCTGAAAAAAATTCTTTCAAGTGACCATTCTATTTTACTTTGTGATTGTTAAAAAAAAAAAAAAAAAAAAAAAAAAAAAAAAAAAAACTCAAAGACTATTTATTTGTTAGCTGAGTTATGGAATTATGTTTCCCAAACAACATTATTAAATGCCTGGTACAATGTATAGCCATCTTCTCTGCTTATTGAAACTGAGAGTGATGACAGTGAATTTTCTGGTTTTAGGGTCAGTGCAGCAAGGGTTAAAGCAAGAGAATTGCTTTTATTTCGAAAGAAAGAGTAAATGAGGATGCTTTGCAAGAAGAAGATATTGTTGAATGCATGTGTTCAGATGAGCCAACACTGGCATATCAGATGACCGATGATGAAATCATTGGCTCTGTTTTGAACTCGCCACAGCAAGAAAACAATTTCAACACAAATACTGAATTTGATAGGGATTAGAAAATATTCTTAATGAGAGTTTGGAACATGGTAATAAAAGCCTAAAATTTTTAGAACGGAGCTGTGTCACAGAGCAAGAGATTCCGACTCTATATAATTTATTAAAAAAAAAAAAAAAAAAAAAAAAAAAAAAAAAAAAACTAAACTCTGCAGCACCTTAAAGTTTTAAAACAAACCTCTACCAGAAAAATGTTTTAAACACATTTAAAAAAATTATGATTTATTAACATCCCTCATTTTTATATGACTTTATTGTATATGTCTTTAATGCTTTTAAATATTCCTGTAATCAATAATATAAATTAATAATATAGCATATATATATAGTAATAATTTAATTAAATGTATCTAATATGTCTTATTTATTTCACACTTATAGTCTAATGTTATGATTTACCTATTTCTGTCCCAAAATCCGCAGAAATTCTGGTCTCAAGTACTGCGAATTTCTGGACTTCTGCTGTACAACAAAATTCAAATCTCGTACTAGTGATAAAAAACTTAAAAAATTTCCTGAAGTGGAGTAAATTCGCTACAAAATGTCTTTCTTTAAACTTTCTAATATGTTCCTCTGAGTCTAGGATTTTTAGCCATCACCATTTCACTGTGGCCGTTTCGCTGTAAGGACATATTTTTCTTTACACGACTGTATTATATCTTGCCATTAAATTTATTAATTCTGCTTACCTTTTGTATACTTCATAAAGGTTGCTTGTAATGTATATAGTTGTTTATAAGTATGAGATGTAAAGAAATTACACATAGTTAGAAAATTCAACTTAGTTCAGGAATGTAGATATGATTTTATTCTTTATTATCTTCAGAATTCATCTAAAATTTCACGGCAGATCCAATGTTTATTTTTATTTTTTAAATTTCTTTTTAACATTTATGAACTTTATCAACAAAAATAATTATTATAATAAAATTAGAAAATTATTATATTGTATTTAAAGAACTGATTAATGTTAATTGCTGTGGGGGGTCTCCAGTGGCTGGCACTGAACTTGGCTAGATCACCTTGGGGACCCCCAGTGATGCTACCAATAGTAAAAATATATAATTAGGGTAAATATTGATACTGATAAATTTTTAAATAATACCATAGTTACTATAATGATTTTATTCTGTAAGTGTTTTTTTGGGGGGCGGCAGTTATGCTTGGTAAGCCACTGCTGGTGGCTTCAATGTTTGTTGGTAAGTTTAATAATTAACTAATTAATAATTATTAAATAGCTTACCTTGTATTTTCATCGACCTGGAAATAATTGAATTTGGCACAGTAAAGAGACTCAAAGAATTGAATAAGATTTTGACTTTATCAGCTGTTAGAATTATTTACATGAGTTCATTCTTTCTTAGCATCGAATACTAGTCGTTTAGTTTTATTTTATCTGTTGCCACAAACACACAGCAAAATTAAAAAATACATTACGAATCAAACATCTGGCGTTGGGGGCAGCGCCGTCCTTAGAAAAGGATAAAATAAGGCACAAACATTTTCAAAAACTGAACACTAAGCAAAAGCAAGCAATATGGTCAGCGGGCAAGAAGGTAGGCTTTTCGGTGCACAAAATTGAAAGTTTACTTTTGGTCTCTTTCGGCAAAAAGACACTGAAGGTGCAGAAACTGACTTAATTTGTTGTGGAGTCAATTTATGAGATAATTTAATAACCAGAATGGATTAATCCTGATTTAATTCGCAACAGTAAAAGAAGACGTTATTTTTGTTGTTGGGAAGCTTAGTTTCTCTAGATTGGCAACAACTCCACTATTCTGTTATGTTTGAAATGTAAACAAATATGGCTGCTATGGTAAACAAAAATTAGGCTTAGCCGCACTTAAACAACTTTTAAATTGTTGATAATTCTACGACTACAACATGCTGGTTAACTAAAGGCACAAAAACCTTAACCAGAAGATAAGAACAACATAATTCAATAATTTTTTAAAGCAAAAAGGGCACAATTTTCCAACATATAAGAATAAAAAAAAAACTGAGCTCACCGAGCCGAGTAACAGTGTTTATAATATATATTTATAAACTTTTGGTGCGATTGATTGCAACCAAAAAGGGAGGTGCACAACTACATGTTATAGCAGTCCTATATACAAAATTTCAACATTTTTAGGCTACTCGCTTTTGTAGAAGCCATGAAAAAATTTCTTTTGAATCCATTTTAAATTAATTTATAATTCGTTTGGGGGGAAGAAGTCCTTTATTCTGTCCTTGCGTACAGATGGCAAGCAAAAACATTGTTAAATTACATTCGATAGTGGTCAAAATGGAAATTTTCGTTGAAATATGATACCTGGAATTTTTCGTGATTACAATATTTCCTTTACTTCGTACAGAGAAGTAATAAATCAAAGACAATAGTAAATCACAAAACAATATCATTGAAAAGCATTTAAGGAGAAAAAAATCAAATTCGAATCAATTTATTTATTAACCAGCACATTAATGCAAAACGAAAATGACATCAAAAATCGCAAATTTTGAAATTAAATATCACTATCAGTGTTTCATAAGTCAATTTCTTGCGTTTTATTTTTTATAACAAATAACACATTTTTCTAAACATAAGGATAGGGACCGGAGGAACGTGTAAAAAGTTTTTTTCATAATTTAAGTTATTTCTTTAAATTTAAGAATGCCAAAACATGATATTTTTATCATTTGAAACATTTTCGTAATTGGAAGTATATACGTGTGACCAGCGTCAGGTATAATGGCTTTTGCTAGCTAAAGATTTTTGCGTATATTTGTTTAGAAAAGTTGTGTGCAGCATTGTCTAGTGCAGAACAAAAAACGCGAACTTATCGAAATTATTCGTAGAATTTCGAAAATTTTCATATCGTATTCAGGGACACTAAATATCTGATTAATTATAAAGAATTATTTGTTTATTAATTTATAAAATGCATAAATTATCTTATAAATGTATCAGCTGAAAGGAATACTTACTGTATCAGTGCAAAATATTTTTCTTTTTTCACAGATCATCAGAGTATTTATGTCAGTTCCATTTCGGAAAAGGAAATCTACGGAAAATGAAATGTAATGAATGTTACTTTTTTTAATATATATTACTATTCACAAAAACTATAGCATCAAAAGTGAAATAATAAAATCAATTTTGTTGGTAAATGAAAAACAGAAGGCAGAAAGAGTGAGAAATACAAAAATATAAAGAGCGAGCTAATATTTTAAAGGGGAGCACATACCACTTATCTGATCATTACTAGCTCAGAAGGGCTATTAATTTCGTTTTGGCATTCTGCGTTGAAAACTTTAAATTTCGGTTCACTTTTCAAACTGTTGCCACCAACTATTACACCCCTGTATTATATTTAAAGAAAATACATAATGAAGAATCTGCATAAATGTATGCATGTTTCTCTCATTGTGATAAAACGACGGTACATAGAGCCATCGAATTTTGAATGACGTAATCCTCTTATGAATATAAAAGGCATGTAGAAGCCCACATTTGAAATTGGAAATTTGTTTTATTATCGATTTCATATTTTGAAAAACTTTAATGAATTTTTGAGTAACAAACTCAACAATTTCAAAGCGAACAATATTGCAATAATGTACCGGGGGAAAAAACATTTTTATCTACTGTACGCAGGACTGTGCGTAGGAAATTCTAAAGATATGCTCATTTTAAAATTATTTTGCGATATTGCTGTTGAACTGAATTTTATGGTTTAAGTGCGAAGAATAATATTGTAACGAAATGTACAGGCGCGGTAAGATAGCTTCCCCATAAAGCAGGTTTACAGTTGCGATAACATGACAAAGCAAGACAGGATTGCTACATTAGGCGAGAAATCGCCCATTTGGCAACAAAATTAGAGGTATGCCATGGACGGATGGAGAACCTTCTGGAACAAATTCTTACCGGTTTAGCCCAGAATGTTCTCGAACACAAGCCAAAAACTATACAAACCCTGTTGGTACACGGAGTGTGTCTTGTCAGTGCGAGTTAGTGTCTCGAATTAGTCAGCCCGTGCGGAGTCGATCGAGTTGATAGCAGGGCAGAGATTGCCGAGTGGGTCGTCGAGTGCATCGAAAGAGTCTCTTAGTGTATCGCGGTTAGTGCATCGTCGAGGGAGTATGTTGAGCTCCGGGAACGACTGAACCGAAGAGTCGGGAGCTGCGCTTTGTGTGTCGTCGAGTGCATCGCGAGTTGTAGCATGGAGAGTCTCGAGAATACGTGGAGTTCCGAGAACGACCAAGCAGAGACGGGAGCTGTACTCCGGTGCTTTGCAGTGAAGCTGTCTCCACCGTTATAGCTTGATAACCTGAAAGCTGTGTCGCTGATTGTTCCAGCGAGTGTATAGTAGATCTTTGACGACTGTAAAACGTGACTTTGGAACTATCCTGATTTCCCTGAGGAACATACCAAACGAAGGATAAAATAACGTAACAACTGGTGTCAGAAAATAGTGTAAGAATATTTAATAAATAAAGGTAACCCACACGATATTTAATAAAAAAAAGGTAACCCACAAAACATTAAAAAAGCGCTCCTTTGAATGTAATGTAAAATCTGAATGCTTTCAGATTTTTTATACTTTTTTTTTTAGAATAAATTTACTCTTGAAAAATAGTTCAGGCAAAAATTGAAACTGACTCTTTATGAATTTTCAGTCCCATCGTTTTTACAGTTTACCTAAGAAGTTTAAGACGCTTTAAAATTTATTACGTTTATAATTAGGCCATTTAATATGAGATTATTCAAATGGCGTCATCACATGATGAAAATTAAAAAAAGCTGTAAATATTTAACTTTACTTTGTTTAACATTTTTCTAAAGAATGTCAAAGCTACTGTACTTTCTTTCACAGTTTCATTCGATCTGAATGAAACTATGCGTTACAAGTACCTACGGATCTAAAAATACGCGATTGAGAAATCACAGACAATTTAAAATCACCCTACAGCAGCTCGCTACAGCCCGTAGAAATGGTGCATAAAGCTTCGCTCAGATGAAGATTTTGTCGTCATATGGGTTTCTAAGTATGCGGCATAGAAGTCGTTAAGTTCATTCACACCTGTTTAACAGCGTTTAAGCCGTAGCTAATCAGGAAACGGATAGTTGCGCACGCGTAAATGGGTAGCTGAGCGAAACAAATCGAGTAATGTTTTCTTCGCTCTGATTGATTAATTCTTACATGAAGTTGGCATAAAGTTGAAAAGTTAGAACTTTTTAGCGAAATCCTTAAACAGTTTTTGTAATGTAGCAAGGTCTGTGCTAACAAAGAAGTTTGACTTGGACCTTTTATGATGGAAAAACCATCGTGTGAACGAAGCTTAAGAGCAGTTGTGACTGCGTGAACTCCTGTATTGTAAAGTTCCAATCAGAAATTTTCACAACATCCCATGAAACGGAACATTTCTAAGAATCTTGCTTCCAGATTTACGTAGGTCCCATTATATGTCCTTCGATCTGATTGGTAAATCTATGCACAACACAGCGTCAAAGCAAATTTTTCTGTCTTGAAGTAAAAAGTTTCTACTGAAAACCTATCTTTCAACGTGGTTATGACACAGCAGGTCTAGGGAAAACTGATTGTTATATTTTCAGGTTGTGAATATGATACAGATTTAAGAGTTCTTTGACATCCATGACCATCTTAACATGCTTGAGCCATCTGCCTAAAATCCCTTAATTGCATTAGATTGAGCAATAATAATACAGTTTTCAGTGAAAAAAATTACATTAAAATATATTTATATTGCTAATTTTTATTTAGTTTAACGATGCTTATAGTGTGGTAAAGGCAGTTAGTTGACTGCTACTCATAAAACTACACACGAAAAGCGAAAAAAAAATTTTTTTTAATGTTAATTTAGCCTTTATTTTTGGAAATCTATGCATAATGTCAGTATAACCTCGCTTTTCTAATGTATCGTATTCTATGGCTAGAATAATTAAATTGAATTATTCACATATTTATTCGTTTCAAAGCAGAAAATGAGCTTTTTCTCATTATGAACTGCGATCAGCTTTTGATCAATTCATCGCTTAATAAATTGATAGAGAATATGCCTGTAAATAAATGTACTTGGGCTTAATCCTCAATAGAAGTGTAAGCGACTTATCGCTATATCTAAGATGAAACAGAAATTAAGAAGGGTGTTTAAGATCCTATTGTTTGAACAGAAGGCACACCTGGTGCTTACAAATCATCCAGTATTTATGACGTGAACTCAAAAAGAAGAAATTTAAGCTAAAATTAAACCTAAGCATTTATTAGCCAAAAGCTACTCAGAGATATTTAAACGCAGAAGTAAACTCTTAAGCCTACACCAGCGTGACAACGCTATCGGCAAAAATAAAGCAACGCCGTGGACAGGATCGCTTAACATAGAATAGCAACTAGTAACGCAGTCTTCAGCAGGCAGAATACGCTCTGTCTATCTAAACAATCTGAAACCCTTACTTAAATACACGAGAACTAATTTGCATTCTGGCAGGTAAACGGAAGGAGATAAGTGATAGTACAGATTTGGAACATAAAATGACTGGGTCATTTACATAAATAAGCCTTACATACTAAAATGCAAAAATTATTCCACGAATCTTTTACCAATGTATTATATAAGTTCTTCAAAATTAAACTTCCTCCTTGAGGATTTCACACTGTTCGATTCGCTTTCATTCGAAAATTTATCATAATCATCTTGCTTTTTCCACACTTTTTGAGTATTAGCTGTCGTCGGGGAGACCTTCTGGTATACACATTTCTAAGTACAAATACGTCTACATAATCAAGTCATACTTGTGCAGCCAGAAGTTAAATTGTATATTTAGTCACGTATTTTTTATATAAATATAAATTCTTTTAATTATAAAAGTAATTGTTAGGATTAAATATGTTAAGTCATTAGTTTTTTTTAGTCAAAAAGGGCAGTTTGCCCAGAAGGACTATTCATTTTGTTTTGGCATTTTGCGTTCATTTACTAAAAGCATTGTTTCACTTTTCAAATTGTTGCCACCAAATATGATCGTCCTGTATTACGTATATGTAAAGAAATTAAATAATGAAGAATCTGCATAAATGTATGTACGTTTCTTGCACTGTGATAAAACAACGGTACCTAGAGCCATCAAATTCTGAATAACGTAATCCTCCTGCAGATATGGGCATGTGGAAGCCCAAATTTGAAATTTGGAATTTGTTTTATTATCGATTTCATATTTTGTAAAACTTTAACGAATTTTTGATTAACAAACTCAAGGATTTCAAAGCGAGCAATGGCAACGTTGTACAGAAAGAACAGAGTATCACAAATTCTAAATATAAGTTCATTTTAAAATTATTTTGTGATATTGCTGCTGTACTGAATTTTATGGTTTGAGTACGTAGAATATGATATTTACTAAATAAAGTTGAAAAATGTTGAAAATGTTGAAAAAGAAACGTCCCTTTGGACGTAATTTGAAATCTAAAACCTTTCAGTGAGATGTGAAAAACTGAAAAATGCACAGTGTCCTTGCCGGGACGTTGGACCTCTCAAATACGCGTCAAGTGTGCTTCCAGTTACATCACGAAGGCATGCGGGAAGACTGACTGACTGATTTCGTGTATTCCAGAATACCGCAAAAGTGCAGTGTCTCTAGATCGTTGAATCTAAGGCCGTAAGGCGCATCACATAAATCTATTCGTAGGTAGGAACCCAGAGGCAATGAGAAGGTAGACAAGGGGGGCCCGAGCATCACACGGTCAGAAAACAGCGATCATGGACATGAATAGCTGAAGTATTTGTGTTGTCATCAGCTAGAGCATAAAGAAGTACCAATGCAGGTCATCGTAATAGAGTATAAAAATATAAATATATAGGTCATCGTAATACAGTATAAAAATATAAATATAAAGAGAGATAATTACAATATATACAACAAAGCAGTGAGGAGTGGACATAAATATTACTTGGGGAAGTAGGAATCACGTGTGAGGTGAGCCGTGAATGGTCTAATATTACTATCTTCCTCCAAAACATAGTTGAGCGTATTCAAGCTGTTTAAATGGTAACAGGTGAAAGCCTTAGTAAAGAAGTTTCTCTTCATTTTACGTATGAGCTCCTCGATAGTTTCCAGTTTTAAATCTCTATATAACGTAGTGTTGCTCACATAATGGCGGACGTTAGTAATAGTACGTAAAACAGAATTTTGGATAAGTTGCAGCCTGTGAATGTCCCTTTTTGTAGCGGCGCTCAAGGCCGATGAGGCATAGGTGATTACAGGTCTTATATTCATTATGTATATGAGCCGCTTTCTCTTTAGGTCCAGGCTCGAATATTTATTGAGGAGCGACTATTAATGACATGAGACTATTAATGAGACTATTAATGACACCAAATGCCTTTTATCTAACGTTATTAACATGGCCCTTCCAAGTTAGCCTATCATTCAGGATAACCCCCTAAGTATTTTGCATGCTTAACTTGAGGAACTTCCTCTCCAAATAGAATAAGTTTGCTTCTAACAGTTTTTCGCGTGCGCTTTCTCCTTATTATTAATAGCTGAGATTTAGTGGCGTTTATTGGGATCTGCCACTGCTTGCACCAGTTTTCGATACTTGGCATAATACTCTGTAGTTTTTTAATTGCATGCTCTGCGTTCGCAGAATTTACAGCCAAAGCCGTATCGTCTGCGTAGCAGCCTAGGAAGTGATTCTGGTCAAGATGAGATTAGGGGAATCACCTACATAAAGTAAATGTAAAATTGGTTCCAAAATTGATCCCTGTGGGACTCCAGCATTCATAACTTTGGTGCTAGAATTGTCATTTCCGATGAAGACAGTGAACGTCCTATTCGTGATAAAAGACACAATGAGCAGGATGAGCTTCCTGTCGAGATGGTATCCTATTAGCTTATAAATTAGCCCCTCAGCTTATAAATTAGCCGAAAATTCGGAAAGGAGAGAGAAAATACCTTATATACCTCCCTTTTAAGGGGCGAACACCTTCGGATGAGGGAATCCAATCACCAAATTCTGGTAGTGACGAATTATCTCCCACCGCCTTTTAGTTCGGACGCCACTTGTAGAGTCATTAATTGGCTGGACACTCTTTCAACAGAAATCCGTTCCCCAAAATCAAGCCCCAAGAACAGCCATTGCATGCTGCAATCCCTCCTGGTCCCCCATAGTTATTAAACAAGAACGCGACATAGTTGCCATACTACTAGCCCTTCAAAACTTTCATCTCATCCTCATCTCTGTTTACTCACCACCTTCTGAAGATATTATGAATCTCACCACCAACGTCCTTGATGTCATGCAACGATATCCCTCAACTCCGATTCTTGTAGGCGGTGACTTTAATGCTCATAACAGCATATGGGGCTACGCGGATACTAGAACAAAGGACCAAGAATTGGAAGACTTTGTGCCTTGTCATGACCTCCACGTGCTCAACACTCCAGACGCTCCACCCACTTACGATAACTCCTACAATACTGGCTGGCCAGACCTTACTCTCTGCACGCACAACATCGCACGTAAAATTCAAGATTGGACAGTAAATGAAGAAGAGAGTAACTCAGACCACAAGTACATACATTTCTCCATCAGCTGTGACACCACCATTTCTGTTATTACCAGGTTTAAGCTCCCAGGCAATAAGATCCGGCACCTCACCTCCTCTTTCTCCACCATCTTACATAACGAAGAAAGAAAACTTCACAGCATTAACAGTCCAGCCGACATGGAATTATTCACCAATCAAAACCTGGTGACACTGAAAGACATATGCCACAACATTCTGCCCACCCGATCCGCGACGAAACTACAAGGAGTCTCTTGGTGGACCAAGGAGCTTCGCACACAGCGACAAAAATGCAGAGCCCTTAGACGTCGCATCCGCACTGCAGACAACAGCATCAGACAACAAATTTTGCTGGTATACAGGAAAGAGAGAGCCCTTTACAAAAATAATATTCTAACAGCCAAAATTACTAGTTGGAGGAACTATTGTACAGCTAATAATAACCCATATGGCATCCTGCACAAACTTACCACCGGCAAAGTCTTTCGCCCGGCACAGATCCATATCCAGACTCCAGCACTGGCCGATAATACCAACATAGTGGAACACACTGCCAGCAAAATCCTGAGCACTATATTCCCTGATGACAACCCAGAGGAGGACACGCCCTCACAGCGTATCATCCGCGAAAATGCAAGCACTCCCACCACCTCGTATGATATTCCCTTCAGTAGCAGTGAGATTAGACACGTCTTCAAACTCCTCCCGCGCAAAAAGGCACCAGGCCCAGACGGCCTCGACAATGCTATCATCAAGGTGGCCTACAGTGCATGTCCATCATTCTTCAGCACCTTCTTCAATAGACTTCTTCATCTACAAATTTTTCCACAGGCCTTCAAACAAGGACAAGTAGTTCTCTTCTTAAAGAAAAATAAAAGCGCACAAGATTTGCGCTCTTATCGACCCATCTGCCTTTTATCCGCAATGGGTAAGATTTATGAAAAACTACTTGTCCAACGGCTGTCCTATCACCTGCACGTGACCAATTTCCTCAGCTCAAGACAGTTCGGTTTCCGACCACGTCTCTCCACCACACATGCTCTCTGTACTATGCGGGACACTATACAACGCAACAGAGCTACGGGATATCATACGGCCTTCACCTTCATCGATCTGCAGAGCGCGTTCGACACCCTCTGTGGCCTGCTATAAAACAAGCCCTCAGAATAGCGCGCTGCCCAGCAAATATCTTTAACACCTTTAATAGCTATTTGGAGAACCGAAGCTTTTTAATTTTCAACGACAACGGCACAACCACCAGGAGCGAGGATGCCCCCAGGGCTCCTGCGCCGGACCGGTTCTCTGGAACCTAACTTTCAATTCTGTGCTGGAAGCTGACTGGCCACAGCATACTACAGTTGTTGCTTACGCAGACGACGTCGCTCTGCTGGTCAAGGGACGCACACGGAAGGAATTAGAGAGAAATGGGACTTCAACATGTACCATATTCGAAAACACGTGCACTGCATTAAAACTCAAAATTTCCACTGAGAAATCCATGGCCCTTGTCATCCCTAGGGCAGGTACAAATCCATCACGCCGCCCTTGTATCAAATTGCACAATCAAAACATCAAGATAGTCTCAACCCTTAAACATCTAGGCCTTCTCTGGGATCAAGGACTCACGTGGCTCCCGCACATTCAAGATATCAGAAAGAAGATTATCACCATTGCAAGGAAGGCACGCACCTTTCAAGGGCAAAATTGGGGGCAGAACTATCATATACAGAAGATCCTATATCACACTGTGGCAGAGAAGATCGCCACGTACGCTGCCGCTGCCTGGGCCCACCCAATGGGAGCTCGTAAAATCAAATTACTGACTACCGTCCAACGCCCTTTCGTCCTCAACCTCACGAAAGTCTTTCGCACAACTGCAACAAGTGCGGTGACTGTCCTTGCGGGGTTGTTGCCTCTCCACATCAAAGTAGAAATGGAAGCGGCATATACAACTCTAGTATACTTGAGAAAAGACGTCACATTCTACAATAGCACCTACAGCCCAGTCCAGTTTGAAACACCTGGACACCCTCTCCACACACACCCGGCAATTAAAGGCAAAGGAATTTCTGTCATCATTCCACGCACCCCTACCAACACTGGAATGCAAGTACCTTCACAAGGTACCCACATCTTTACAGATGGTTCTAAACAGGATGAAGGTGTAGGCAGTGCCTACATCCACTACCAGGATGGCCTGATAGAACAAGAATGGAAAGGTCGTTTGCAAAATCACAACAGCATCTTCCAAGCGGAGGTCCTGGCCATCACAGCAGCAATGCAGCACATTGTCCATAATGATCTAACTCATGCCACACTTCATACAGACAGCTACTCAACACTTCAAGCCCTCCAGAACCATGAGCACAGATCCCCACTAGTCATCGCCCTTCAGCACCTCTTGCAGCAAAATTCACATATGCACACGACGCTGATGTGGATAAAAGCACATGCCAATAACGAAGGCAATGAGTCAGCAGATCGTTTAGCCAATCAGGCAGTAACCGACTCAAATGCACAGCAGATCCACCTTCAAGCCCCACTTTCCTACCTAAAGGGACAGCTCCGGAGTAAAGGGCTCGAACAATGGCAGGAGGAATGGAACCATAGCACAACTGGCCGCCGCACCTACGATTTCTTCCCAAAAGTCAGCACGGATCGACATATCGCAATCGCTCCGCTAACAAGATATATCACGGGACACGGCCCATTCCCCAGCTACTTCCAAAGGCACAACATCTCATCAACAGATATATGCGTCTGTGGAGCCCCAGGCAACCCAGACCACTATCTTTTCACCTGCCAGCTGACAAAAGACCATCACCTCCCATGTCCAACCATGAACAGAGATGCGTACCACCGCTTTATCATCACTCACAAGCCAGCCATAACCAAAATCTGCAAAGATATCACTCAAATCGGGGCAATGGGCCAAAATATCTGCTCACCGCAATAGACCAAGACCTATCCAGCAACTCTTTAAACACGATCATCTTTTCGTCCTCCCTACCGACTATCCAACCTTTTCAAAAGCTTTTCACTCCGGGGCCACCCCCACAAGTTGTTAAACAAAAGCTCCCCACCACCAAGCCTTCAACTTTATATGCACACGTCAATCTTCTTTAGAACTTACCTTACCGGTGTGCTAGCAGAGTACCAACTGTGTCAACTCAAAGTGCCTTCGAATGCCTACATCACCTTCCAACCTATTGCAATGAATGGTACACCGCACGTATACATCATGCACCAACTCCGACTATGTCTAAGCACTAGTGCACACATCAGTGAAGATCAGTACCTACACCTACACCGTACTTGTTCACAGTCATAGTAACTGTGCAACCATTGTGACTGTGTACTGAAATTACTGTGCCTAACATAGTGTCTGTGCTGTAGTGACTGTACCAACCTATAGCAATTGCATTAAAACTTAGTGACTGTACCAACCTATAGCAATTGCATTAAAACTTAGTGACTGTGCCAAACTCCAAATTTAGTGCTATTAGTACCACAGTGTACACTAAACTTTAGTGTAGCCTGAACTCTTGCAAATTTGAACTATAGTACAGACTGTACTTTCAGCGAACTCTAACACTAACTCCTGGCACTATAACTCGACATCCGGTACTAATAGCTTCATCTCTGTGTTTAAGTGCTCACAGCACATTTGCAACCTCAAGGATACCAGCAATACACATTTGACTCTATAAGTATTTATTACTCTTGTTTTTACTCTTGTATCTTACATATGTGTCTCTCTTCATATTTATCTTAATATCAATGCATCCTTATGTTCGTATCTGTTAGTATTTGTTTGTTTTTGCCTGTATATGTATCTATTCTTGTATTTGTTTTGTATATTTTTATGTATCTGTGTTATTCCAACAGCCATGCACACCCACAAAGTTATTGTCACGCAACCATTGTCAAACAATAATCCTCAGCCCGTGTTTGGCCATGTATTGATCTTTAGATCTGTATTATAAACTTCCGAGGCAGCCTCACGGGGCCCCAGGGAGTTGTTATTCCTAGATAGGGGAGGGCGTGGGACACACGCCTGTTTACCTATGTTAAACACCAGGCGTCCCCGTCCTCCGTCACCTGTCACCTGTAGAGTCATTAGGATTTTTAGGCCAAAGGGCGTTAGCCCAGAAAGGCTATTAATTTCAAAACCACATTTTGCATAGATTCATTTTTCAAACTGATACCACCAAATATTATCGCCATGTATTATATTTAAAGAAACTAAATAATGAAGAATTTGCATGAATACATTAATGTTTCCCGCACTGTAAAGGAACAGGTACCTGCAGCGATCAATAACGTAGTTCTCCAACCGAACATGGGCACTTAGAAGCCCGAATTTTGAATTTGTTTCATTATATATTTCAAATTTTGTAAAACTTTAACGAATGTTTGATTAAGAAACACAACTTTTTCAAAGTGAGCAATGGCAACACTGTACGGAAAAAAGCATTTTCATCTCCAGCGTGCCAGACTTTGTATCGGAAATTCTAAAGATATGCTGTTCAGCAATATTTTGTGATATTGCTGTTGAATTGAATTTTATGTGTTTTAAGTGAGAAGAACATGATATTAAATCAATAAAGGTAACACAAAGAATGTTAAAAAAACGCCCTTTTGAGCGTACTATAAAATCTGAAAACTTGTTTTTAAAAGCAGGAGACGTGAAAAATGTGCGCTGCCCTCGTCGGAACTCGAAGCCTGGAGCTCTCGAATATGTGTCGAGTGTTTTCAGTCACTCCACGAAGGAAAGCGGAAAGGAGAGAGAAAATACCTTATAAACATATTATTAAAAATACAAATATTGTTAATATTTGGCATATAAAAAATCCTAATAACTTTGATGAATTACATACATTTTATTTAATTCTGACGATTTTTCAGAATAAAACTTTCAGACTGTTATTCCGAAACTAGAGGTATTCAGAATGCTTCGCTTTCAAGTTCTTTTGTACCAACAGTGCCATTTTATCATAGCCATTCATAGACATGAGCTTTTCGACATTGAATCTGCGCTCAATACCAACTGTAAATTGTTTTATTTCCCGTGCAGTGCAGCGCGGAACGAATATTATGAGAAAGCTAAGCCGAAAAAATTAAAAATGCAAGAGCACGTGCATTGAACATTTAATAAATAAATTTAACATCTATATATAATAGAATTCGGAAATATGCAACCGGCAAAAACTGTAAATTGTTTAAAAAAAAAACCGGCAAAAACTGTAAATAACAACTGAGTGAGGTTGCCTATCATCCATGCTGTTCATCTGGTTGAGTATCTCTAATTAACAGTTCGACAGAAAACAATGAAATAATCCAATCATGTTAACGCTAATAGGTAAAGAAAGATAACGCGATGATTTGAAAGGGCACATAGAATGCTGTTAAAATAAGGTGAAGAGCAGCGATTGTTTGCCTTCCAGAAAGCGATTAAAGTCCCTATCAATGAAATGATAGCTTGTCTTCTCAACGGAAGAGATACCCCCTAGAAGATATTCTAGGTTAGCCATATTAAGTTAGAAATTGGTTCATCGTATTTATGTTAAACATGGAGTGGAGGGAGAACATATTTTATATTAAATTTGTTCAGAAATTTCGTTAATTTTATTACCGTTCGTCTGCTCGCCTGCATATAGATCCCAGTCGAACTCCCAGTTTACTGCAATTTTATCCCCTCGGCTACCTGCTAGTTGTCCTCGGATATCGGCAAAATACAATAACGAGCTGCTTGAATCAGAACTAGCATGCTATTTATTAGATATTATATGCAAGCTTTATTCTTCTTTACAACGCCAGCTTATATCTTGTATTTAAGCCAGAGATAACCCAAAGTAATAAATTCTACCGCTATGTAGTAAACGTTTTCAGTTTTACGTATGTTTTATCCCAATAAATGGCTCTAATATCCTGAGATCACAAGCGCATTTTTTTCTTTACTTCAGTTTTGCATGGTAAGCCAAAGACTGCAGTAATTTATATTATAACATTTTGTATTATTTCTTTTATATAACAGAAGTTAATGCCGTATATTATTATAAAATACTAGAAAGCCCGGCGGTCATACGAAATGACCGCTTTTCTAGGTATTATAAACTATATTTAAAATGATTTGTGCACAGGTGTCTGCTAATTCAAACTGAATTACTCGGTGCAGGCGGCGAGGACGGCCCTTTGCTTACTGTCCCACGGGGTTTCCCTCTTCTACTTGCTTAAAGTAGAGTGCAATGAAGGAAACTACTGGCGGTACATTTCTTGAGAGCCACCGCTAGCTCAATAAATAAAGGTGATTTAAATAATAAAATGTTAATTCACATATCAAAGATCTCTTTGTACACAACATTTCTTGTCAAGATCTTTCCATCATTTTTAAGCTTGCCTTGCAGAGCACCATCAATTATTTTTAATTTTACGTCCGTTCTTTCACGAACTCTTGAACAGGCAATATAAAGTTGACCGTGTCCAAATGCAGGCTCAGGTAAAAAAATGCCAACGCGCTTAAGCGTTTGGCCCTGAGACTTATTGATGGTCATAGCAAAGGCAAGTTTTACAGAAAATTGTCTACGTCTCAATTGAAACGCAAACCTGTGCCGTGGCAACTTCACCCCATTGGCTAGTGCAGTTACGCAAGCAACCAATAAACTATCGGCGACAAACAGACACTTAAGCCGCATATAATAAAGATATTTATTTATTCCATTTTATTTGTTTTTTCATCGTTGCCGGTTTTTGCCGGTTGCATATTTCCGAATTCTATTATATATAGATGTTAAATTTATTTATTAAAT
Organism: Stegodyphus dumicola; assembly: GCF_044657685.1. Taxonomy (NCBI): domain Eukaryota; kingdom Metazoa; phylum Arthropoda; class Arachnida; order Araneae; family Eresidae; genus Stegodyphus; species Stegodyphus dumicola. The sequence goes on along the minus strand of NC_140774.1, from coordinate 100,302,942 downwards.
GTTCAATGCACGTGCTCTTGCATTTTTAATTTTTTCGGCTTAGCTTTCTCATAATATTCGTTCCGCGCTGCACTGCACGGGGAAAAAAAAAATTTACAGTTGTGAGCAACCAATAAACTATCGGCGACAAACACTTAAGCCGCTTATATATAGATATAGATATATAGAATATATGGTAAATACATCAGCTTTATGTATATTTATATGAAAAAATACAAAAAGGTTGCTCTGCAGAAAATTTAGTTGATGGATAGGATAAAAGAAGCAGGCTTGCTAAAATTTTTATTTAATAAAATAATATTTACATGAAATAATGATAATGAAAATAAAATTTAATATTTCTATGCTTTTTCTAGTGTTTTATCTTTACTAATGAATCCTAGGAATATTTTAGAGACCGTTAATGTAAAAATAATGTTTTACTTACGAAATTGCTGAAGATCGATGCATTCGGATTTCGTTTCACACATCTTTCCCCAAACATAAAACACGAACACCACAACAACGAGACAACATGCCATGGTTAGCCATATTAAGTTCAGCAAGTACACTATAGCCATGCACTGAAACAGAAAATATAATAATAAAACATGAAAAAAAGCCATAGGAAGCTTTAGAAGGACTTATAAAAATGCAGCATTTTGTTGAGCATATTAGCAATAACAATGCGAACGTAATAATTTATTTACTCTTTAGTTACAATGATGTATAACTGAGAAAAATATAAACCATTTAACTCCGTAAATAGGTATATATTCAATTATAAAGATTTATGTCCTCCTTATAATTTAATTTACTAGTTTAAATTTACATAGGCTATTAATAATCTTTCATCTTCATCTGATCTCCTTCCTCTTCTTAAACATTATATCAAGTTTTACACTGCATTCTGCAAAATCTGCCTTTTTAAAGATTTCAAATATTCAATTTTATTATGGTACTGTAGCTTTTTGCAAGAAGTTGTACTCTGCTTTAGAGTCTGTCTAACTTAACATATGAAAAGATAAAACTGGTATTAAACTGGAATTTTTACAAAGCGAAAAAAATCAGAATCTTCTTGTATAATTATTATTTAAATATACATGATACGTAGACTCATATAAATCGGAAAGATTTCGAAACTTGTAAATCGAACGTTAATTTTTTTTTAAAAAAGGTAACAGTCTCTGTTAGTATCTAATATAAACAAAACTTAACTTTTAAATAAATTTTAAAAAAGAAATAAACATATAGACGATGATATTCTGTATATTGCTACAGAATTTTCTTATTATTTTTAAGTTTTATCTCGAGTTAGTCGCAATAACGAAGGGTCTCCAGTTTTTTGAAAATGTATACTAACTCTGATTTCCTTTTTGAGGTAAAAAATCCTCGAAGTTCAAAGTAAATGAGCCCTTCATTTTTTAAATCCGTCCTTGCAAACAATAATGTACAGAAATATGTACAAAGTACATAATATATAATAAATAAATGTTATTTATTGATAATACTAATGGTGAAAATGTTAATGAATCTTCTAGCTATCTCTTGCTTACGAAAACATTAGTAAGAATTATATTTTTAAACGGCTGATAAGCATTGTATTGCAATAATAAAAATTCTATGGTGCGGTCGACTGGAAACAGAAACATTAGTCAAAAGCTAAATTGTTCTTTTGAAGCAAAAGAGGTTCACTTATATGAGAAGAAAAACGAAATCGAATTTCAAGAAGTTCCAAGAAAAAGTTATTCAAAACCTTTGGATTTAAAAAAGGGGGAAGAGCTTTGTGGATCAGTTCTTTACAGTCTTTGATTGTGAATGCTGTTACTTCAAGTTTATATTTTACACTGAACTGATGAGAGATTTCGTTGATTTTATTACTGTTCTTGAAACGATTGCTTGTAAAAGAACGCAAACGCAATTAAGTTGCTTAAACAAAGTACTGCTTTATTTAAACAGCTTATTTACGTATCCATGTAATTAATTTCTTTCTGAGTAGAAAGCAGAGCCACTGAAACATTTTAAATAAGGAAACCAAAAAATATTGTATATCTTTCACTAAAAGAATAAACGTTTCATTACGTTCACGCCATTATTGATAAATTACTCTCAATAAAATTAGTTTATGCAGAACGGGCCACGGGAATCTGACGATTTTAAGATTGAAACAGTACTACAAAAGTATGTAATCACTTAAATACTTATTTATTTACTTATATTATACATATCGTTATGATATACAATGCTATTAATTCTAAAAGTGCATATTTCTCTCCTCAACCTTTATTATTATTATTATTTGAACAAAACGTTTTATAATGCTATTGTTGACGTCGTTTTTTGTCTTCCTGATCTGAGATGGTCTTGATCTGGTCCATGAATTTATCATGGGCAAGCGGATGGTAGTGCTAGTCGTTAGCTAAGATCTTAGGCGTCTTATAAGTGACAGTTCGACTTTTGCCCAGGTCTATCCCATTTTTTGATGGATAATGGATCGGATTATCCATCAAATGGGTAATGGAATTCAAGAGATTATAATAATAATGGATCTCGGATAATGGAACCGGAGAGACTCCTACCTTTCTTTTCCTACCACTAACATCTAGAGGGACTTTCGATTTATCAGTATATTAAAAGCCTCCCATGCCGCAACGACAGTAGGCATTAGAAATATCCATGCCTTTTCCGTGATTAAACTCAAGCCTAATGCTATAGCAAATCGCACCGCTAGCCATCATACTGAGCTTAATTTTCTCCACAGAATTTGCTTATTTATTGAGTTGGCAAGCTATTTGTTTTAGACTGGCAAAACTGTTGTAGATCATGGAAGGCTATGGTTCTAGCAAGATGGATCGATATGACACATTGGCAAAGAAGCAATGAATGTGCTTCAGCGAATGTTTCCTTGTCATGTTATTTTTAAAGAAGACCACGCTCCTCGGGCGGCACATTCTCCAGACTTATCGTATGAGATTAAATTCTCTCGGGCTGTTTGGAGTCTCAAGTATATAAGTTAACACAGTAACATTAACAAATTCAAGATTTGAGTCCTACTGATATTGAATTTGAGTCGATGTTGATTGATATTAGCTATATCAGTCAACATCGTCCAAAGAGCGATATAATAACAATGTGAATACATGACAGAATGAAAGAGTGTTGCCCATATGACCCAGAACATTTGAGCGATGTGTCGTTCAAAAATAGCAGTCTGAAGAAAGAAATAGTATTGTTATATATAAATGGTCTACTGTTGAATAAGCAAATGTTTGAGTTACATTTCATAGCATTGGTTTCTATCTCCAAATCTGCAGATTTCGATGACCCATTAACAATATATTAATTAGAATTATTAAGATAATAAATAATATTAATATTTACTATTTTTCTTTCCGATATTAGTCATCTAAGTACTTAATCAGACTCCTTAATTAACTAACTAACTGCTAATTTTTAAAAGATATTGGACGTCCACAAGATATTGGATGGATTACAATGCCAGCAGTTCTGCGTAAAGCTAAAGCACTAAGTGGGTCGAAAAGAAAACGGGACAGAAGTTCTTAACGCTTAACCAAGGGTTACAACGTCAGACATTCACTTCTACTCGGACGTACGCCTGCCTAGATCTCCAAGTTTGGTTTCATTAGCGTCTGAAGAACTCAACGTCATAAATGCATCGGCTTCATAATATTATATTATATCATATGGGATGCAATTTATAATTATTTTCGTCTTAGGGGTACGCAATCGAAAACATTTGGAGATCGCTGGTCTAAGCAAGCAGGAGTGCAGGCTTCTTCTACTCAGGATCATACCGTTAACTATCTTTCTCATTTCAACATTTTAACCTATTCGCTTGCCATAAAATTTACATATATATTTAGACTGAGCTAATATGCTATGAAACAAAGCATAAAGGAAGAAATCAACATTAAACACTTATTTTTAGTAAAATTTAAATCAAAAGTTACTATGTCTATTTAAATTCTTATGAATATAACAAGGGAGTTTAATGTACCACTACATTATAACGGAAAGAGCTACGGTATCATCATTAATGGTTACGGACAGACAAATGCTTAATTATTTTTTACAGATTTCACAAACCGTATATTGCCTGCCTATCGTGGCCTGGCAAATAACTGCCATATTATCTAATACTCAGTCTATCGTTTTCCACTCCACCTTGAGTGATAACTATATAGTTTCATTTCTAATTATCTCACGAAATAGGCAGCATAACCTCAGATGCCTAGCCCTTAATGTAATTCAAGAAGAACAAGTTATGTAGCATTACGTCTAGTGATCAAGGCTATTAGGCAGGATATAGCGAGGTGTCATGGTATCCATCTGTCCTTCTCACACAGATAGACACACACAGTATTTTGAAAGTAGAGTGCAGCTTCACTATACCTTTCCCAAGATTTAATTGAGTTCAAAGTATCAGGTGGACATGGCAGTTTGAATAAAGATGGGCCGAACTGCACGGCACGATTTAAATTTGCCTGACACGAAAGCGATTCATCAAGAATCTGTAGAACTAAAAATTTTAAATATTTAAATACTGGAATTTTTTTCTTTTAACTATCATTAACAGCGTAACTCTATACCTTTCAGCTAAAATGTAGTTCTACAGTAAATCGGCTCACCAGAAACCGAGCATAAAATCGCTGAACAGTGGTAGCTGGATCCGGGTTCAAATCCCGGGTGAATGGGGTGGCTGCATGGGCGATTTCGAAGTTTTCCTCATGTGTAACGTAAATGCGACCCAGCTTCTCTTATAAAGGCCCCCACGAAGACATACCTTCATTAGGCATATGGCTATACCATAATCAAGCAAACCAAACTAAGCTACAGTAAAAAAATAACTAACTATTTTTTCATAATTGCATTGTGACAATATATCAGTTTCTCATTGTAAAATATTCTCATTGTAAAATATTCACATTGTAAAATATTCATTATGTTTATTATTTTCTATTTTCCATCAAGGAAAAAAAAGAAGCTACTACAGTTAATGTTTGAGGCATTATCAGCAGCAATTTTCGAATTGCGACTTCCAGAAAGAGTCTGTAAAAAATGAATTATCTTGTACATTTATATATCTTTTTTTTAATAAATTATTCACAAAGGTTGTACTAAATCAAATAATAAATAAAACTTTCCGACATGTTTACACATGTTGTTATTTTAAATAAACTACCAATATAATTGTATAAAATGCAATAATTAACTTTTATACGAGTAATAATTAACTTTTTAACTCGTATTAAATAACTTCTGTTGAATTATATTGTTATTTTAAATATATTACTGATCAAATTGTATTAAATACTAAAATAAATATAAATTTATATTAAATGCCTTCTATTACGACAATGAATCAATTGCTGATTTATCTTTACCGTAGTCAGTTTCGTTTACTCGGATGTTTTAAACATTTGGCAACAAATTGCACTTTCATGAGCCCGAATTTTGCCAATGACGTTTTCTATCGCTAAGGGAGGTATAGAAATCAAGTACGAAACTACTATGATTCACATTTTACTTTTAATTAAAACTACAAAATTCGTGGAAATTTCTCAAGGTTTCAATAATTACTTCTAAAATAAAAAAACATAGATATATGTTGTTGAAATTATATATCTAACGAGAACATTTACAGATTCAAATAGCATTCAATCATTATAATTACCAAAGCAGATGAAATCCGTCCTCCAGCGCGTGACTTCCAGCCTCCATATATCTTTGATCTCGTTGCTCCCGTGGAAAATATCCCGATAATCAGAAGTGTGAATGCCAGAATGCCCATAAAGGCACCGACGATAATGAATATGAGCCGTAGATAATTTAACCTAGAAATAGATAATTTACAGTGTAATTTAAAATAGTAATAACAAACTAAGCAAGCGTTTCCCAACAAGATTCCTCAAAATTCTAAAACTGCGTGGAAAATCGCTAGATGTTTACTCATAAAATTTAGCAAATAGATTAATCATACGTAAATATATGTAAATATCGTATTTAATATTTATTTAGAAATTCCCTGACATAACTATTGTTTTAAGATTCCATACGAGCAAAACGTTTGAGAAACACTGAGTTAATAAATGTACTATTTCAAGTAATGTAACAGGTTTATATTAGATACGTCATTGATTTCTACCAAAAAATTTTAATATTTGTTCATTTGCAGTGAATAATTTGGTATGAATGTAGAAGCATATTAAATCACTGGAGGCAAGAAACTCGTATCACGCAAATAGGTACGAAATTTTTTATTCTTGAACAAGACTTTTCCATGATTGAAAACTTTTCGTGTACAGCAAGCTTAATGTGGAAAAATGCCTAATCACTGGTATGTGAAGTTTTCTATATACCATTTATACAGGGTGAGTTAAAAATTAGTGACAAATTTATAAGACGTACAGATGTACTGCATTATTTTCAGGTGCTTAGATGGGTGGGAGTAGAGCATTATTCAAATAAGAAAATGTCTCTGACGTAATCCTTTGTCAGAAGAAATCTACAAATATAATAAGAGATTACAGAGCGAAAATAACTACATTGTGCGAAGAGGCACTCATTTGTTTACAGTTTCAAATAGCAGTACTATGATCTTCAGTTAACTTCTGTTCGCATGTAGAAGTGTGCGGAATGATGACAGAAACACGAAAGAGCTTCAACAATCCGCATTTCCGAATATCTGGCATTCTGATTATCTGGACCACTTGATCGTCATTTTAGGCCAAATAAAATTAAACTTTTAATTTATCTTCGTATTTTTAATTTTTTGTTGATTGAAATAAGCATAAAAGTATAATATACTACAGAATATATTTTAAGAAACCATTAAATTAATTTAAAAATTAATTAGAAATTATTATACAATTTAATTACGCAAATTATATAATTAAATTTACTACGTATTGATTTAATTTCAGTTATTAGGCGATGCGTTTTGTTTTGAGCATAATTGTTAGCGCTCTTGACTGCTGTAGTGTTGGGCTTGGGTTCGAATCCTGGAGAAGTCTTAGATATTTTAAGTGTATACTGTTTGTGTGGCTATGAGAACACTTAAAAATTGGTGACCTTGTAAGGATCTTAAGTTTTACTAACGTTTATTTTATTTTAAATCTTTACTATCACTTCTTATTTTCTACTTCCGGCCAGAATTAAAAGCTTTAACTTATTTATGCAAAATTTGTCTGGCGAACGCCAAGTACTTAAGTTGTGGCTTTTTGCCAAGCGAGAGAGAGGAAGGAGTTAGTCGAAGCAGGCCGCTTACCTTAGCAGTTTTACTCGGTTGCTGGTTGCCTTCCAGGCCAGAGGTTTAATCCTCGTGATAATTTTAAACGTAGTGTTAACAGTTCTCTGTACTACATACGGCTTCCTGTTAATATACGGCCAATCTTCCACGTAGGCCTTTGTTTATTATTCCAAAGTTAAGTTAGAGTTTAGTTAAATATTTTTATATTCTTACGTTCAGACCACAAGTAGTTGGTCTCTGTATTCCGAAGTGCGGAAATTATTGTAAAGAGTGAAAAAAAGGGTTTCGTATACCCTTCCTGTGTATCTTGTCTACTTCCCACATTTATTGAACATAGCTTTAGTAAGCTCCCTGTTCCGAGTCAGGGTCTTTCAATGTTCCCCAAGCAAGTAAGGAGAAACATTGAACCTGATAACCTTAAAATCAACTCAAGTTTGGTAGTAATGGAATAGAAGTGATAGACCTTCGGATTTGTCTCCCACAGTGTTCTCCAACAAAATTGGGACGGAACTTCCCAGTTCTCGAAGGTGTAAAATCGATTGCCCTCTGTGGTGCACTTTGGAAAACGATCTCGGTGATGAAACAGTTAAATGACCAATGTGGGGGGGGGGGGGTATTTGCCATAATGAATGCATTAAGTTGCTAGTGTCCGGCCGTAATGAATGCATGAAGTTGCTAGTGTCCAGACATAATGAATGCATTAAGTTGCTAGTGTTCAGCCATAATGAATGCATTAAATTGCTAGTGTCCACCCATAATGAATGCATTTAGTTGCTAGTGTCCAGACATTTGAAACAACAATACAGTAAAAGCAACTGCTTACATTTTATAATAAAAATAATATCTGTACCTAATTGTAGGGTGTACCTAAATTAATTGCAGGGTTTATCTAAATAAATATCTGCTTCGTTGTTTTAGTTTAGTTGAAATATAAATGAACTGTACAATTACACAATTAAAAAAGAATTTAGTTTTCTAATTTCGCAGTAAATAGTGCGTTTTTATTTTGTTTTGCAGAAAAATTCTTTCCTTTAAATATATGAACTTCGTTGAAGTAAAATACTAAAAACGAAAAAAGAAAGTTATCTTGCTTGCATTATAGTCAAGATATATTTGGTTTACTGAAAAATAAATATGCTGGGATTTAGTATTCGAAGTTCGGGTATCAGACTACTGTTCTTTCTAATCTGCTTGGTGAACATGACGTGTCCTGATTAGACAGTGAGTCTGACAACAAACTGTGTCTTATGGAGTGTGTAAGAGACAAGATGGGAAGGGTTTAATTGCCTTTTATTCTCCACGATATTACAGGCGCTCCCGCACTTCAGGATACGAAGACCAACCACTTGTGGTCTAAACGTAAAAATAAAGAACTACTGACTAACTAAATTTTAAATAAAAGCTAACTTTGAATACTTTACACAAATGACTAAGACTGGCCTTTTAAATTATTACGTATGTACTACGCAAACTGCGGAAAAGTACAATACGTCTTTAGTTTTCGAGAGGAATAAAACCTCTGGCCTTAAAAGCAGACAGCAACTGACGGCAAGCTCGAGTGAAATGCAGTGGCAAGACGGCTCACTTTCTCTCCATCTAACTCTGCTCTTGGCAAAAAGCCACAACTTATATACTTAAGCGTTAGCAAGTACAATTTGCATAAGCAAGTTAACGCGTTTATTCTAGCCGGAAGTGGAAAATAAGAGATGATAGTAAAATTTTAAATAAAACAAACGTTAGTAATACTTAAGACCCTTACACGGGTATCAGGTCAAACAACTTAAAGTCACGGTCAACTCGTCACCAATTCAATGTCCCTTCGCAAAATGTGACGCACGTACTTTATTACATTATATTCAGGTGCTTCTGCTTATTCAGGATAAATTCGAAGATTTTTCTGCGAAACCTGCATCATTCTAACTCTTTACACGCTTAAGTAATCAGTGAAATTTTGGCTCCCGCTATGGATTTGCGGGTAGCTGTGTCTACATAAAATCCTATTCTAATTTAACGAAACGCTAGGAAGTGGCAATAAAATTCGTAAATCGAGTTTAGTTAAAACAGAGGACATGAAATAAACACACAAAATATGCAATAAAACGCAAAACAAAATACATAGCTATAAAAATCTTGGTAAAGTGAGCAAAGGATAAATGCAATAAGCAGCAAAATATAACACTGGAATTTTTTTTAAATGCAACAAATTACTTTTTTTTTTTTTTTTTTTTTGAAGTCTCGGTTGTTTCAAAGATATCCTTTCCCAAATCCTTCATCAATTTTTTAGAAAGCGTTAAGTACTCCATTTTTTTTTCATTTAAAACTTTGTTAGGAATATTTTGTTATCTCTGAAATCTTCTCGGAAGTATGTCTACTGTAGTGAATGCTAAATCAAATTATTATTTACTCCGTAAAGCGTGCTGCAAATCTTCGTGATGTACTCTTGTTTCCATATGATGCCAATTAAAACTTGTAGGCATTTTATAGCAAATATCTATGGAGATCTTCGGCAAATATATTTTATTTGTTTAATTATTCAATCTGCGTGGTGTCTGAATTATGTCTGACTTTAGAGCAATCAAATCTATATTGGTGACCCAATTCAGTACCATAAACATGATTTGCATGGTTTTTAACCGTTCGTCTTAAAACTTGTTTCATCTTCATTGTGTTGTACTTTAGAATTCTATAAATTATAGTCGGTAGATATATTAACTGAAAATTTGTAGATCCGTTACATTTTATTCTACTCTTCGACAATATCATCTTTACAGGCTATAGCAATCAAATGCGTTTACTGCAAGCTGATAAAAATCTGGCTTTTTTTAAGGCAGTTCTTGATAGCGTTTGATGTAACTTCTTTCCAGGAAACTCGGGCAGTATTCATTTAACAACAAATTTAGCTTACTTTCAAGAAAAATTCTTTTCAAAATTGTATTTTATTTTATTTATTTATTTATTTATTTACTTTTTTTTTTTTTTTTTTTTTTTTTTTTTTGCCAGTTTGTCAGATTAAGATAAAATAGGCAAAATACTTGTTAAATCGAGGTGTTTATTTTGAGGGGGTCAACATTTAGTAAGGAGACAAGTGCGTAAAAAAGCTTCAAACCCAGTATGAAATAAAATAACCACTGATGAGAAAACATTATGTTATAAGATTTATTATAAGAAATGGCTTCCCTTAAAAATTCATTGATATGTTGTAGGACTAAATTCGTGTAAAACAGAAGCTGACAAAAACAACATTCTAATTTCTTCGCCTTCAGTATATAAACCTAATAAATATATAAATCTTGTAAATATTAACTTTTGGCATGCGTAGATAGCTGCTGGATTCTTCCTTAGAACTCCTTTTTGGGTATCCTAGTTATCTCTGGTTACGCCTTCTGAATCTCTTCAGTTTTATTACAACAATGATCTTTGAGGTGACATTTCACTTTAGTGAAGAGAAAATAGCCTGCAGGTGCCAAGTCTAGTGAATAAAACGGTGACTAAAAATTGTGACGCTTTTGTTCGCTAGAAACAACTTAAATTGGATGGAATTGTGGTCCGTTGTTGTGCAACAGAGATCAGTTACTGGATTAAGTGTTTTCAGGCCTAAACGAGCTGCATTGTCTTCAGAAGTCGATCCATTAAGGACCGTTCCCACTGGGATTTATCTGAGCTAACAGAGTGTCGACTAGCTCCGAGTGTCTGCAGTTCAGATTTTTCATCTTGCTGCTCTATGGGAAAAAACTGATTTTGGAGATGGGTCGGCTACGTCAGTTGTGCTCGTTAGCACAGATAAACCCCAGTGGGAACGGCCCTTTACATTTTCATAAAATATTGAGTTCAACGTCTGTCCTTCAGAAATTCCTTGTGAATTATCCCCTTTAAGTGAAAAAGATCACCTACAATGCTCTTTACTAGAAATTTCGGAAATCGTAGCTTCTTTAAAGGGCCGTTCAGACTAAAGTTTATCTGAGCTGACGGAGTCATTTCTATGTGTGCTCCGCTATGCCTGCAGTTCAGATTTTTTCAATTTTTACCATCTTTAGATGGATATGAAATTAAATAGGATGCCCTTATCAGGGTATGATAACTATGTATTGGTAAAGGCCCTTATTAGGGCCGAATACCAATCAAAGAGGAACAGGATAAGGATAAAGATATCACCTCGCTGAGCTATGGAAAAAAACTGGTTTTGGAGATGGATTGGCTAAATCAGTTGTCTCCGTAAGCTCAGATAAACCCCAGTCTGCGCAACCCTTTCAATCTTTTCCAGTTCAAGCAAATGATCGCTATTTTGTCTCATTATAAACAAAGTAGCAAATTTCGTCTCCAGTCACGATCAAGATTAATGTCCGTCATTTAGATCTCATGAAATGCAGAAATTCGATCTCCTTTCCATTATGCAAAGAGTGAGAAACAAAACCACAGCAAATTTTTCTTTATACAAAATCCCCCCTACAATTTAACGAGCATTAGCTATCACTTTATATATTGATTAGCTATCAGACTGAAGGATACAGGTGACGATTCTTCAATAAAAACTATCGAACTTTAATGATATTCCCATCTGTTCGAAATTGTGAATGGCGACCATTTATTTTATGGGTTCATCATCAATACGTTAGCGTGCATTGTCCATATCAACGAAAAATATCGGATCCTGTTAATGCTTGATCCTCGTATGGTTTACGTACCATTTCAGATGTTTCTATTGCTTTTTTTTTTCCCCTTCGCAGCGAAAGTTTCGTGTTATTCTTTGCTCAACCTTCGAATTCATGACAGCAGGTGTTTACTGAATTAAAAAAAACGATTAACCGCATAGAAAAGTCTATTCGTACACATACGAAGTTATGGACCAAAATTCTGCATCAGCGTAAGCAGTCTGTATTTTTATGAAAAATAAATTGAGATATCATTATAAGTGCTACTAGTTATCGTTTGGCAAATTAAATGGAATGTTTAAAAATTAGTTCTAAAGCTTTATGTATGCATTTTGTATATCTGCTAGCTGAAAAATAATTTTCTGCATTAATTTTAATACTTCTTTTTTTATTACCATCGCGTAAATAATGTAAAAGAATCATAACATTAAATATAAAGTTGATATAGCTAATATAATTTACAGTATCCATTTTAACAAACATCAGTATTCATCTTCATGTTGCGTGCATTAGATCACACTTATAAAGGCGCTGAAAAAAATTACAATTGGGTCATTTGGTAAGATCTTCATAAATGATCAAATAAATTACAATTAATTATTTAAAAATGCATACATAAAGCGTTTCAGCTATTTTATATTTAAGAATAAATATTATGGCATAACTTAGATATCAGTATAAATACCATTCTAAATTGTAGGTAAAAATATCGTCAAACATCTGCAGCGTAAGACGTACAGCTGGATACAGACATATCAGAAACGTTAAAACACCCGCACAGCAGAGAATTGTAGCAATAAATGTACCGTAAGGCACTCTGGTCATACACTTTGCGCAGCAACCTGAAAATCAATAAAAGAGAATTTATTAGTAACAAATAATAAATAAAAAACTATAATTACAAAATCGCATTTTTCTTTTACGAATCTCTCTTATAATGCCAGAATGATGAAGAATTAGTTGTATTTAATGTAATTATGTTTCTAGTTTAATATTCAAAAAGTAATTTCAGTAGTGTGAATAGAACATTACATTTTGGTTGGCTGATTAACTCATTAACGCAAAACACATAAAGGCAATCTGACTAAAGTAGAGAAGGTTTCGTGCAGAGCTTTCTAAGGAAACATGTAGCGCATTAATAGTATTACACACACGAAAAACAAAGAAGCTCCGTACAACCAGTCCTTTTTCCGGAATTTAAAGCCACTAAATATAGCGGTCTTTTAGCCACTCAGCCGTTGAAAGGCTGACCTAAAATAATGAATAACAGAAGTTAATTTTTTATTGATAAAAGATTAATTACTGACATTTTAGAAAATGTAATCAGACGCACTACTTTCGTTCTCAACATATAACAGCGGTTATAAGATGAAACACTTTGACTGAACCCAGCAACTAATTATTCATTTAAGAGTAATTAATCCTCCAGTAATTAGATGATAATTTTGAGTTTCAATTATAATTTAGAAAGAAGACTTTCTTGCTTTCATTTAGGTGATTTAGCAGTAAAAACCTGATTTTATAAAATAAAAACATGAACTTGTGGGGAAAAGTTTTTAATTTCAAAATTACTAATAAAAAATCGATTAGCTTTATTTAAACGCTCAATGCAATTTTTATAAAAGTGTTATATATTTTTTTCCTGTCTAAGAATGAATGTAAGAATTCATGAAAAATATTAAGTAAAAACTAAGATATTAGATTAAGATTATTATTATATAAACTAAAATTATTATTGTTAAGACGTCATAAGCTTTACTGAGTGTCTTTGCAAATTTTCTTAATTTGCTTTCATTTAGGTGATTTAGCAGTAAAGACCTGATTTTATAAAATAAAAACATGAACTTGAAAAAAAAAAAGGTTTTAATTTCAAAATTACTAATAAAAAATCGATTAGCTTTATTTAAACTCTCAATGGAATTTTTATAAAAGTGTTATATATTTTTTTTTCCTGTCTAGGAATGAATGGAAGAATTCATGAAAAATATTAAGTAAAAACTCAGATATTAGATTAAGATTATTATTGTATTATTGTTAAGACGTCAAAAGCTTTACTGAATGTCTTTGCAAATTTGCAAAGCCCGGTGATACCAAAGGATTTAAAATAATAAGTATACTTTTTAAGATAAATTTGTAATCTAAAATAAATATTTATCAAAAATTAGAAAAATATTGATGAAAAATGATTAGGAAAACATCCTGGAGTTTTCTGCACATAGCCTAACAATATGTGCCATGAATGATTTGAGCATGTTTCCCATCACGAAAAAGTGGTCAGTCCTTTTTGCCTTTCTTTCAAGAGATAAAAACATTCCGTAGAAAATTTATGTTTCTTGGAGTATCAGGCTCATTCAAAGGATGTAGAGAGTTAATAGATACATCATCAAAGGCTCATTCAAAGTACGTAGAGTGTTAATAGATGCATCATTAAAGGCTCATTCAAAGGATGTAGAGTGTTAATAGATGCATCATTAAAAACTCATTCAAAGGATGTATCAGGCCCATTCAAAGGATGTAGAATGTTAATAGATGCATCATCAAAGGCTCATTCAATGGATGTAGAATGTTAATAGACGCATCATCAAAGGATATATCAAAGGATGTATCAGGCTCATTAAAAGGATGTAGAGTGCAAATTTGGGTTTATTTTGAAAAGACTATTGCTAAGGCTGAAGAACAAAAACTACTAACAATTTGATTTTTTTTTTTTTTTTTTTTTTTTTTTTTTTTTTTTTTTTAATTTGACACTGGCCTAAATGTACACTCCTTTTAGATGCCAAACAGAAAGACGAAGCTTTTAGAAATCTTATTTCTGTTTGGGGTGATAACCATAGTGACCAAGTTTGTTGAGTCTATTAGGTTTTTCGATGCAGAAAACGGAAAAAATCAGCAATGCCCTCGCCGGCATTCGAGCTCCAGACCTTCCGATTGCGAGCCAGGTGTGCTTCCAATTACAGCACGAAAGCACCGTGAAAGGAAGGAAAAAATTCCTAATGAGTTCAGTGTCAATGGCTCTATCATTCTTAGACTAGCTATGTAGCGTGCCAACAAACGGCAGCACAGTACTGTACTAGCAGCTATACTGACCTTCAATCTTGATAAGGCAGCGTGCCAGGAAACATTTTTGTGGTAGTCTGCGATTGCATCATGGATAGATAGGTAAAACAAGAAGCGAACATGAAATTTTGCGTTTAATTGGGCAAATCGGTCAAAAAGCATTTAATATGCTTCGGAAATGAGTCACGCGCATTGTTTCGAAACCTACAGGCATTGCAAAGGCAGAAGAACGTCCCTTGAAGACGACAAGCGATCTAGATCTTTTACGAACATCAACTACTAGAGCAGTAAATGAATAAAAAAATACCAGAAAATGGCTAGTATAAAATTTTATGCCTGAACTCTCATATAACTTCCTGCAATTTACAGTTAATGGCTCAAAATAATTATAATTAATGGTTTAAGGTATTCTCAATCCATATTGTAATATAGTCCATTTAACGCATACCCAATTTATGGTTCAACGTATTGCCAATTCATGGTTCAACATACGAGTATTACCAAATAATGGTTCAGCCAGAGCACCAAATAATGGTTCAATGTTTCACCACCTTTGGGTTGCAACTTTTTCAGCACCATAATTTGGTGAAACCTTAAACCAAATTTTTAATAGAGTAAATGTTGGTGGACGATAATTCATCACTACCAGGATTTGGCGAGTGGATCCTGTAATCCACAGTCGCCCTTTAAAACGGGGAGTAATAAGGCATTTCATCCCTCCTTTCCGAATGCCTTTGGGGTGTAATTGGAAGCATTCTCCACGGAGAGAGGTCCAGGATTCGAGTCCCGGAGAGGGTACCGCGCATTTTTCACGTCTTCTGCCCCCCAAAAAAACTCCTAATGCCTCTACATATTAATTAATAACAGACAGATTAAATATGAAAGATTAATATCTTACGTTTTCCCGAATGGCAAAAGACTCGAATGAAAAGTGAAACAACGCAAAATCTTGTTCGGAGACAAATAACCCTTTTTGGCTAGAAAAACCTCATATAATTAAAACGAAATGGATTCTGACCACCATATGCTTATATTCTTAGCTAACACCTGACTACTTTTAAGCAGAAACTAGGCCTACTAGTTAAGATCTTAAAAACGACAAACCCAAGTGGAAGGGGAAAAGTTGTTACAATACTGTTTTTTCCATAGTAAATTAGAGCTAAGTGAAGAACTGTGCGTTTATCAAAGAAACGTTTTAGTTATTAAAGACATAGCTATGGATCTATTTCATTGTTTTCTTCATATACGAAGGCTTGCAATAAATAATTCTCTGTAGTAGAAGTAATTGTTATTTTGCCAGGATCTGAAATCCGCTTACTGAAAACGACAAATATCTCTAATATACGGTAATTAAATTTCGATGTGTTAAAAAAAAAGAAAATGTAATATACATTGATCTTGTGCTAAATAGCTGAACGGTAAATAAAACCGTTTAGTACTTTTTAATATTTCTATTTAATAAAGTCTCTTTATTTCCCTCACAGAATTCAGTTTTGTCATTATAATTGATTAATTCGTAAATTAGAGGAAAATATTAACAATTTTATAGAAAATTACAGTCAAATTAACAGGAAATGATAAAAATGCTGCAATTCTTATCACAACAGTTGCGTGATGAAATTACTATCGAGTCTAAAATTTTACAGTGTTTATCTCTGCGTGAAAAACAAAGTACGATAAGCTCAGCTCCAACATTTAATATATTCGAGATGTTTCAGGTGTGAGCACCATTTCAGGTGTGAGCGTGAATTTTGTAAAGAGAATTATTTAATCTCCTGATCCCATTAAACTATATGATAAATTACTTTTCCACTTTTAATTCATTAATGACTTTATCAATTTTAATTACAACGTATTTTATAAAAACTTCATTTTTTTTAATTGTGATAAGAAACAAACTAATTTTTCAAGAAAGTAAATGAAATTCTTGGGTCTTAAATGTTGCTCATTTACATTTTTATGACAGTAGTAAAGTTGTGCATGTCAGAAATAAAATTGAATATAAGTACAGGCACATATAAGCATATGCACACTCAAGTTGAAAATCTATAGTTTTAGTATCTTGGTATGCTCCCACTTTACACGTTAGAGAAGAAACGGTGCTTGGACTGTAAAGCATAATCATGTGTAAAAGAAGGGAATTAACTGGAAACAGATATAATAGGGATAACTACATTTTATCTATCAAGACAGCAAAGTTGATGACCTTCGGAATTTTCACTCGAGGTGTTTCACCTGGAAGTTACTTAAGCAGGAAAGTGCATTGAACGTTATCTAATGATAAACACTCCATTTAGAATGCTGGACTTATCCATTTTTTTTAGCGTCTTTGCTCAAGTTCCAAACGACTTCTCATCCGAGCGCTAAGCGAAAGCTTAATATCTAGGATAAATGACACTTGGAGCTCAAGACTGTAGAAGAAGGAATGACTGTATCACTTAGGTATGGATTTTCAGCAGCAGTATATGTAACAGGTATTGTAAGATATATCAACAAATAGATCTGCTACCATAAGAATTTTTAAATCTACCAATACTTCGGGAAATTTTTAATTATTTTTTCTTCAGCGTATCAACGAAATAGTTTTGGAAAATAATACTGACATGGAGAAATACAGATGCAAAGCGAATTAAAGCAGCGTTAACAAAATTTTAAACTAACTATGCCAGCCAGATACTTTCCAATAGAAAAAAAAAAGGGGGGATGTCAATTTTTATTTATTCCACTTGCAGCAAGTAGTCCATAAAGCAATTATTAATTGAGAAACCAATTTTAAAAAAGCCTACTATTATACATGAATTTTAATTTGTATTGTAATTTATAAAATTAATATTTAAATAGAAATAGTCTCGTTTAAAATGGTTTTGCTGTATTATGTCAGTACTATAACGCGTCCAGTGGAGTAATGTTAAAAGAAGAGACACTATGAACAGAACGCAGCAAATGTTAAAGCATTTGTTCAGTATATATCAGATTCTAGAGATCTAATTGCACTGTAAGCTGAAATCAATATCCTTATCAGACGACTGAAAAGAGAGTATCCTCCAATCTGAATTAAGATGATGAAGTCCTACGAAGGTTAAATTAACTTTTTTATTAACTCTTTCAGTTTAACAAAAGGCACCACTTGTGCTTAGAAAACAAAATTCCGCCACTTGTGGGTATGTAAAACAACATAAAGAAAAAATTTGATGTTTACACCACATGACTTCCTTGTACGGAATATTAAATTAAACGCATTTTTTTCTTGCATTTCGTTTAAACTTATTGGATTTAATTAAATCTACTACGCCGACAGCGCATAAACCACAATGGAATAAATGCATTCTTTAACATTCACTCTATTTGTTTACTATAGCGACACTCTGGCGCTAGGTTCACTTAACAGTATTATATTTAGTTCATATTATAACTCAGAATGCACAAAATTTATATCATTTAAAGAATTATCTAATCGCTGCCACATGTTCTATTCAAATACTATAATAAAGCTAGAACGATGTATAAAAGAAATTAAGCAAACAAAATAAAAAAGAAACAGTTTTTCACAGATGATTGAGTATTTCTCATTCAATTAATTCAGTTCTCACTTCGCGACAAAAACACATAAAAACTCAAAATATATGTATTAAAAATTACTAATTATTAAAAATTAAATTATTAAAAATGAAGTAAATCTTAAACACTTATTTCCTCGAAAAAAGTCCAGAAAGGATTAAGCATGATTTAATTCGCATAATAAATGAAGGCGTTATCTTTGTTGCTGCGAAGCTACCTTTCTCTAGCATGGCAACAAATCCACTACTCTGCTGTTTCAAATCTAAAGAAGCGATGGCCGCCATCAAAAACATTATTAGGCTTAGCGGCATTTAAACAACTTTAAAATTGTTGATAATTCTAAAAATATTGTATACAGATTTACTAAAGGCATAAAAACCTTAACCGAAGATAAGAACAACATAATTCAGTCATTTTTAAAGCAAAAAAATGTACAATTTACAAACATATAAGAGTAAAGAAACTGAGATCACTGAGCCGGGTAACAGATAGGATATATATACTATAAATATATTTATATACGTTTGGCGCGACCGATTGCAACCAAAATACGAGGTGCATATTTACATGTTATAGTAGTACCATATACAAAATTTCAACGTTCTGAGGCTCCTCGTTTTCTTGTTATGCGAGATACATAAGTACGTACTTCGTTCGTACTACGTTCGTACAGACGCCACGAAAAATTCTATTCAGAATTCATTTTAAAGCAGTTTTATAATTTTTTTGGAGGAAAAGAGTCTTTTATTCTGCCTTTACGTACAGATATCACACAAAAACTTCGTTAAATTGCATTCGAAAGCGGTCAAAATGGATATTTTCGTTGAAATATGCTGCCTGAAACTTTTCGCGATTACAATACTTCCTTTTTACTTCGTACAAGGAAGTAAATTGAGCCAAAATGTTCTGCTTAAGCTGCTCAGTTAATTAATGGACTGCTTTTAAAGTCGATTAGCGAAATAGCTAAAGTCGGAATAATCGTTGATAGAGCTGGTAACCGAACGAAACCTGCAAACGAAGCTCGCAAAATCTTTGTCTCTGAAACATTGAAATCCTCGGCTTAAATACTCCCACAACTAATTTGCATTCTAATAAGGATTACGGAAACGTGTACTAGTAAAGTTTGAACTCTTTAGTTAATTAATATAAAATCCTTACACTATAAGAACAATAAGCTTATAAAATTCCTGCACCTCTAACATAAATCTATATAATTTATTGTTATGCAATGATCTCACTTAACCAGTTGTCCATGGGTTCTTTATATACTCGCGCGTGTTGGGCACAAAAGTTTATGTAATTATGGCTACATTTTTCTACGTGCAATCGTTCATAATCGCACATGACACATCAAGATCAATTGATAGGTGCTGCTATATCTGGAAACATTCTTCGGAAATCATACTCGGACAGTGAATATTGTACGGAATTAAATACATTCTTCTTGTGTGTCCTATGACATAGTGATTAACAAATCCAACAAGAAGTCTCGGGTTCAATTCCTAGTGACAGAATTTTTCATTTTCTGTGGTTTCTTTTCCTCAGAATCTATTAGCTCTACAGTAGTGGCTGAAAAATATGATAGACAACAATTTTTCAACACCTAATCGCCGGGTTGAGTTTAATTTCCTCTTCCCAGTTGCATTTTAAATGGAGAAAAGAACATTACCTAACTTTGATATCCCTAAACAAAAACAGAATAAACATAAAATAACTGTAATTTCCTTACAGCATGAATATCTCATATTATATACCCTCTTCAGAGAATAAAAACGCACCTAAACAAGGAATTAAATTCTTCAGATTTTGGAACTAACTACATGCTTCAATTAAAAAACTCTGCGTTAAACCTACAAATATTTTCCACCTTTAAGTCTGCAAGAAAATTTAAAGCTGTAGAATAACAAAGATAAGTTTCCCAGTTAGATAGATTCAAAGAGGGGTTCTTTGCCAAAATGAACTTCGAATTCAATTCTCACCTGTACTCCAGTTAGAAAACGAATACGCTTAAAATGAAAGTTTTTTTTTTTTTTTAATTTTTTTATTTTATTCAAGATAAGGGGAAAAAAACCGTTACACTCAATTTCAATGGGAGTAGAGTCTTTTCTGTCTCTTATCTTGTTGCTTTGGAAAATATTTTCCTATTATCGTTTTTTTTTCCGCCAAAAAAGGTATGTAAACTGCTTATCGCCATAGCTTATTGACCATAAATCAAACTGTCTTGTTTGCATGCTTAATCTATTATGGCGAAGTACATTGGAAGTTTCAGACTTGCACTAATTCAAACATTATTGATGATTCTAAAATGAGGGTACACACATTTACACTGCATCACGATTTTGCAAAGATTTTGCTTGACTTCTTTATAAAATAAAGATCCTAGACTTAATTTTCAAAATCTTATTTAAGCCGAAGAAAATTAAGTAGGCTATAGTCTATTAAAAGAATTTACATTTTGGACATTAATACATTCAGTTGTATTGACTGGTAAATACCAGAAGCATAACAAAAAGTAGCCTATTTGGTAAGCTGGATTTAATTTTAAAATGAAACACAGTAAATTATTATTATTTAATTGGACAATTTTAATGATTTATAAAGTAGTCACGTTGAGATTAATTACGAAAAATGCTACCGGCCAACAGCCGTCGCGGCTAGAAAAAGCCTTCTAAAATTTGATCAAAAAGGTCAGGCTATGCTTCAATTTCAGTAATATCGCATTGGATTTCTGTTTTGAGTTCAAAAATTATTTGTGGTTTGTAAGCATATACATTAAACTTTACAAAACTCCGAACAAAAAAATTGCAGGGCGTCAAGTCGCAAGATATGAGCGGCCATTTTTTTAATGTCAGCATTTCTGGAAATCACGCGACTAGGAAAACTTTGCCTTAACAAATCGAGATTCGTATCGTCCAACTAATCACTAAAAAAATTCGGTATCACATCTGCATATCCCACTCCATTTACAGTTAAAGCTTGTTATTTACAGTTAATGTTCATTCTCAGAAAATGTAATGTGTTTAACAATAACAATACGTTGTTATTTTGCATAGCGATCTATTTTTATGAAACTCAAAGATTTCAAATAACAAATGCCAAACATTAAGGTTGCCAACTTAAATATAAAAAATTATTAGAATTTTAAATCTGGCATACCGGATGAGTCACGCTTTATTTTAGCCTAAATAAGTTCTAATCTTCAATAATTCACAGTTTTTTTAATGTAAAGCTATAAAATACATAGTTTAATAAACTATAAGAATAAAAACAAGTACGCATTTTACAATAAAAACTATCATATTTAAGTATCATCCCTTTCTTTTCTCTTTGCTGTACGTATATAGTACTCCTTACGCTGGTAAAGAGATTTAGCCTTTTTAGAGCAAAATGTAAATGATTTAGCCGTAACATATCACTACATTTCCTGATATCAACTCGATGGAATCACTCGTTCTGCTTCTTGTGGTGGTTCATCATCCACTTTCATAAGAACATACTTTTTTTAATATACGGTATTAGCGTTAGTTGTTAAATGCTGTTTCAATTAAGTGATACTAAAACAAGTAAAGAAAACTTAAAAGACATTTTTATCAATCGGAATATGTTCTTCAAAATTTTGTCCCATATAAATGCTACTTCAGTTATAAATGAAACTTCATTGCCTGGAATTATTACTAATGTTATTGAGATCTGTTATTGAATGTTACGAAATATTGCTGTTATTGAAATTTTACGAAATATTGCTATTGTTATTGAAATCTTACGAATATGAAATATGAGCAGTAGTTTGACAGAATAAAGTCGTTACATGTAGAAAATGCATCTAACGGCTGAAGATAAACACACTGTGACGAATGTTGGCATCTCTTAATTAGTCAAATCCCATTTTTCGCTTTTTTTTTTTTTTTTTGCAAATATATATAATGATCTATTTTCTAATTAATACCAAGAATTATTATGAGTTTCAAAGCAGTGTACTAATTTGTTTTACTTTTAAAGAGCCGACTTAAATCTAATGCTGCCGTCCTTTTATGCAGGCTTGAGAATTTAATACTTGTGTAGACAATGCTTAGAACGTTATGAAATCTAAAACTGGGCATTATAATGAATAATACGCGAATCAGATGGCACAGTAACATAGTTTAACAAAACAATTGTCCTGATGCTTTCTAAATCTAGTATATATTTACACTGCTTTGTAATACTGACCATTTCAAAATTATGTTAGAAGTTAATTTTTAGTACAAAGGAGCTTTGTCACTGAAGGACTATTGTTTTCGTTTTGCGATTTTGCGTTGATTCACTATAAACGGCGAATCACTTTTCAAACCGCTGCCACCAAATGTTAGAGTCCTGCATTATATTTGAAGAAATTAAATAATGAAAAATCTGCATAAATGTATGCATATTTCTCGCATTGTGATAAAACAACAGGTCTTAGAGCCATCGAATTTTGAATGACGTAATCCTCCTACGAATATGGGCATGCGAAAGACCAAATTTGAAATTTGGAATTTGCTTTATTATCGATTTCATATTTTGTAAAACTTAAAGAATTTTTGAGTAACAAACTCAACGATTTAAAAGCGAGCAATGGCAACATTCTACCGGGGGGGGGGACTTTTTATCTCCAGCGCGTGAAAGTGTGTATCGAAAACTCTAAAGATATGCTCCTTTTAAAAATATTTTGCGACATTGCTACTGAACTGAATTTTATGGCTTAAGTGAAAAGAACATGATATTTAATAAATAAAGGTAACACACAAAACGTTAAAAAAACGCCCCTTTGGACGTACTTTAAAATCTGAAACCTTCCAAATTTTTTTTTTCGTTTTGTATTTTAATATATATATTCAGTTGTTATTCATTTGATATTAAATAGTTGTTTTTATTTCCTTATTTCTTTTTTACCTTCATTTATTGAAATTTTAAATATTTTTCTTGCGTATTTCGAATTATTTGTGGTTTATGTTTAATGGTGGTATAATTACACGCCCGATTGTGCATCGTGTTGAAGTGAAAATTCTTGAACTATGCAAATAGCAAAAGCATAATCAGAGATAACATCCATTAATGTCCTTTCGGTCTTATTTTGGAAACATATTTTGGAATATTAGAAAGATGATGTCTCGCAAGCAGAGAAGCGCTAAAAATATTTTCCCGTAAATTCTAACAGTCATTTTCGATTTTCGAAGATATGAGTACTTTACGAAAACCGGCAACTCAGTTTAGCTTAGATTTTCGTCAGCGGTGAAATAAAATCGTGGAGGTAAGACGTGAAAACCACGCTTACTCCATGGATTAAATCGATCCGTAAAAGCAAAGCCTAAAATTATTTTGATTCGGCAAGTCAGTAGCTAAAATTAAATCGCAATATTTATTCAATTAATTTATGGATATTTGGTTAGTATAGCGAATTATCGTCTATTTAAGTAGCGAAACTTATGTGAAGTTATTTGAATTTCACCACTAATTTCACTCGTTTGTAGTCATTAGATTTGTCGAAGCAAGAAACATGAAAAATATGCATTACCTTCGCTAGGATTTGAACTCCAGACCTCCAAACTGTTCGCCGGATGTGCTTCCAGTTACACCGTGATGACATATGGTACGGAGAACACACTCTTTACATTTTTCTCCACTTAAATGGAGACTGGAGAAGAAAGGGAATCCAATCTCCAAATTTTGCTGGTGACGAATTATCGTCCATCACATTTTAGTTCGTTTGCATCTTGTACAACATTAGATATTTCTCGGACAATAAAACAAAGAAAATCAACAATGCCTTTCCCGGGATTCGAATTTGGTTTCCAATTACATCACGAAGTCACGTGGTAAGTAGGGAGAAAATTCCTTGCAAGTTAAGGAAATCATTAATCTTAGCTTAGAGATCGAATTTGTAATTAACTTGTACCTTGTTATCTACAGCGTTGAGAATTTTCAACTATAGGTGATATTGCATTTTAGAGAATGAATCTGGGAAAATTGTACTTCAAGGAAATCTGAGAGCTGTTTTAGTATTTTCGAACTGTATTTCGCAACGTTTCCTTGGTTTGTATTAAATATTATCGCTTTAATCTATAATAAAGAATCAACATTTCTCATCAAAATAATTTTATATATACGGCTAGTAAACAGAAATAACACTGTTAAATGTCGGTTGCTCAGCTTGATACGAGAGCTTAAGCGTTGTTTATGTGAGACATTTTTCTTATTTTTCATACAAATTAATTTAAATTTAAATTTCTGACTTTTAATGATTAGTATTTTATCAAAAAATTGTACATATTAGTAGTTAAAGAGAGAAATATTAATTAGTAAGATGCAAATAATTCCTATGTAAAGGGAAAAGACTTAAAAGTTGAAATACAGATTTATGATTAAGATACTTTTGTCGGTGGAAGACAAAAATTCTCCAAAACTGTGCAAAAATGGGATTCTAATTTACTAGGCAAGATACTTAAATGTCTGTGATCATTCAAATGCTGGAAAAGAGTTTACATATTTTTAACACATCGTAATTTCTACAGTAATATCATTTGTTTTCATTTGTTTTCATTCAATAACATTTTGTTTTCTCGGAGAAATATCTTTAAATGCTTCAAAAAGGCTTGGACGTTCATATTTTGTAGACATTAATAACTGACTAAAATGATTCAGAAAACTCCTCATAACTTAGAAATATATTCGGCATATTTAAACAAAAATATGTGAAAAACGAAAGAAATGAGCATTATACAGGTAACTATAGTTTATACTAGTACCGAAGACATAATACAAAATCGTATATTCGATTGAAGCAATAACCCGGTAATGGGAAGTTATCATTAAGCTACCGAAGCCAGAACACAGGTTTGTATAATTCTATATTTATATTTGACCGCCCTTTCTGATCAGATGCATCCTTCATACAAAGAATATTTTTGAGTGTGTTCCTAATTAAAATATTCATGTTTAAAGAATAATGTTACTGTGCAAAAGTAAACTGCTGTTCGTCTAACTCTCTTCATTACAGGCTTAACGTTAAAACTGACAGTTCTGAAGACTTAACCTATCTTTCAATACCAAAGTCTGTTTCAAAAATATTAACTTATTACTTTCGAAATATACAAACAATAAAATATGCAACTCACTTTATTTTCATGAGTATTCATGACTTGTTTACCACCTAGACCATGATCTATGACCTCGATTTTAGACAGCCCAAAATAATCATGTAACTCTCTTATAACCGTGCTTTTCTCATTAGAACAAGGAGAGTGAGAGTTAAAGTCTCCAAGAGAAAAAAAAGTTGCGTCACTTTGAGAGTACTATATGTAAGTTTACATAATATTTCGCAACAAAGAAAATGTTACTTAATCTTCTTAATTAGTTAGTTCTTTCTAGAGTAACATTCCTGTTCAGCTCCACATTTTTAGCACTTAATAGGGCATCAAACACTCAGCAACACATGAAGTTAAAATTCAAAATTCCAAAGTATATTTAATGAAGAAGATACAATATCAGGAGATACACACTAAGGAAAAAGATCTGTATTATTTACATTTCCGTTTGTATGTTCTCTGGTTGCTTCCAAGAGCTTATAATGATCTGTCACAAATAATACGGCTAACTACTTCAAAAATTCAGAATTTTATCCCTCTATTGCAGGCTAGTCAAACTCGAAACCCGCTGGCCATATGAGGCCCTCGATTTATTTTTCTGCGGCCTGGTCCGTGAAAATAACAATACATAATGTACATAATTATAACATATTACTTAAAAATTGGAATTTCATCCACTATCGAAATCTATATACAACCTCGGATGCTTAAAGAACACTTGACACGATCTCTTTTTAACTAACATTGAGAACGTGCCAATCCACTTACAGATAAAATTAAAAGAAATTAAGTGGGACTAAACTCTAAAACAAGTACTCAGTGAAGTGGATATCTTTGAATTTTACAAATACTTGCCTATGAAAAGTACCTAGCGAGATCCAGGTTAACAGACTATTAGTACAAGAAGGGTGTTTCCGATAGCTGGCATGCATCTGATAGCTAGCTGCAGGAAAACGATGCCAGGTATAAAGAAAGAAATAACAAATATCTATCGACTATCCTAATTTACCTTATGCCCTAATTCCCCCCCCCCTCTAAAGAACTGCAGTAAGGTAAGAGTTTTACGTATTTATGCATTTTTCATTCATTACATCATTAAGTATGAAAATGGCCTTTTATTTATTACTGCCACCACAATTGTACATCGATGACTATTTGGCCCACTAAGTTTGACATGCCTGCGCTGTTCCATAAAAGAAAAATTTACAAATTTCAGGCTAAAAAAATATGGATTTTAATGTTATACTTGAAGCAATATAAAATTTTTGAGGAAAGTCTTACGAAAAAGTATCCTGAATACACTGCCGTTTAAGCTTAATCACTGATATACGACTTAGAGATGAGAAAATTATTGCAGATTTGTATATGGATAAAAGCAAAAATCAGAAGACGAGAAAGATTTTAAAGTCGATTAAGAACAGTAACAGGAATAGATGACAACATCATATTTTTTTCTTATTTTACGCTCCACTAGATGAAATTCTTCAGATTGAATTATTTCATCTACTCAGGATGAATTATTTCATCACTCTGAATGCCTGTGGAATGAAAGACTTTAAAAAACAAATCAGAATTTCTACGGATATTAGATTTAAAACAAAATTGTGTTTGTTTTGTGATAAATTCTAAAAGACAAATGCGATTGATTAGTTTCTACAAATGCTGGCCTCATTATGATAAATTAGTTGTTGATGGATGCAAGTGCGAAATTTTAATTGCTGCTCACTAGGAAGTTGATTTATTAATTGTTTACAAATTACAAGTGTGACTTATTAGTTTTTGTTGTTTAGAAAATGAGTATACTCGTTTATTTTATTTTTATTTACATTCTTTATTTATTGCAATTTAAAAAACTTGTTTCTCAAACTCATAATTGAATACTTCAGTACCTAAGTTTTTCTCATACATTTACATATTTAGAAAATTCGATATTTTGATGGAGGAATTCTTTATTCTCAATGTACCATAGACGTAATTTTGGTCCCAGATTTCCCGTTATGATAAAGGAAGCATATATTTAATTACACACTGGGGTGTTCAATATTAAAAGACGATTATAAACGTAATGCTAAATACAGAGGCAATTTAAATATGGCAAACCACACGAGAGTTATCTACCTAAGGGAGGGATGACTTCGTGAAGAAATTACTAAGGAAAACTACGTCGTATTCGAGCTATGCATGGAGAAAACCATGAAAACCAACTATGCGGCCAGCCCGTCCGCCAAAGCCAGAACGAAGGTCGAACTGCCAGCATTCCGTGGATTAGTCATTCGGCGACTGTGTGGTTATAAAAAATAGATTACAATTTCACAGACTGCAATTATCCGCGGGAATGCTATGCTATGGAATACAAAAATTTACTACGCGCAGGTATCTGAATTAGAGAATGGCAAAACCATTCTTTTACGGTATCAGATCGGAATCATTCGCTTATTTAAATGAATCGGTTCTTCTATGAATTATCGCTCACTAACAATAGCCTTGCGCCCGTGTGGTGTGAAAGAATAGTCCCAATGTAGCTCATGCATGTCGTAAAAGGCGACTAAAATGGGTACCCAGCGTCCGGGAGTATAGCCGGGCACCCAGCCCTTGGGGATTATATCAGGGACCTGGTCCTCCAGGTTGGAGGTTGGGCGTGAGGCCAACTAACCCACCCCGTAAAAAATCTAACCGTTAAGAAATCCAAAGAGAGAATTAGCAGAACAGCTTTTACTGCAAAACGACTTGGAAATGGTCTAAGGACCCTTAGCTTTGGAACCTGGAATGTCCGAACACTGTACTACAGTAGGGGACTGCAATTTCTTATCGAATAATTTGGCTTGGGGAAGGTACCACTGAGAAAAGAAACTACACGGTTTATTATAGCTGTGATGATAAAAAAAACATGTTTTGGGTACTGGCTTCTTAATGAACAAAAGTTTAAAACAGTGATTGATTTTGTTCCTAAATCACCCCGACTTTGCAAAATTCGGTTAAGGGAAAAGTTTTTTTAATTATAGTATTATCAATGGAAATGCGCCTACAGAGGTCAAGGAAGAGGAAGAGAAGGAAAGTTTTTATGAGGAACTTTCTATGTTATACGGATCTTGTCCCAAGCATGACATTAAAATTGTTATGGGAGATATGAATGCTAAATTGGGTAAAGAGGTTGAATTTAGACCAACATTTGGAAAACATGTCTTACATGATAGTACTAATGACAATGGTCAACGACTAGAACTTTTTGCTGCTGAATAATTTCAAGCACTGTGTTCAGCCAAAGAGAATACATAAGATGACTTGGCATTTACCTGATGGAGAGACCTGTAATCAAATTGATCCTGTATTCATCGATTCTAGGCATTTTTTGGATATCCAGGATGTTAGAACTTATCGAGGCGCTACCTGTGACTCCGACCACTTTTTGGTTATTGCTAAACTAATTGGCAAAATTTCAAATGCCCGAAAGATACAGGGAGAGAGGCAAAAAAGTTTGATTTTGAAAAGCTGAAAAATGAAGCAATTGAACGAAATTTCTAGTCCTCACTCAGGGAATAACTAAGATCTAAAAACATGGCCGAATTGGAAACCGTGGAAAACAAGTGGAGTTTGCTCAAAAACTCGATCATCCGCTCAGCTGACAACACACTGGGATATATGGAAAAACCCAAACCGAAGAATTGGTTTGATAATGAATGCTTCATTGTAACGCAGGAAAAAAGAGCTCTTATAAAAATATGATCCAAAAGCGACATTCAAGACATTGAAGAATATAAGAGATCTAGAAAACAGGAGAAGAAGATCCATCGGCTTAAAAGACTTTTTCACGACGATCTATTTAAAGATGTTGAACATCTGAAGGGGGTCCAATGAAAGCCGTGCTTTCTATCGTAAAATTAATCTTGGCCGCAAAGACTTTAAGCCTAGAACTACTGTCTGTAGAGACAAAAACTACATCATCCTAAATGACAGAAAAGAGGTACTTCACAGGTGGAATGAGCACTTTAGTAATTTGTTGAATGACCATTCGCGGGATGAGTCTTCAACCTACCCAATTACCTCTGCAAACACCGATAGTATCCCGCCACCATCTTTGGCAGAAGTAGAGAAAGAATTAAAAAGCTCAAAAATAGCAAGGTCCCAGGCCCTGACTTCGTTTACTTCAGAACTCATTAAAAGTACTGCACGTCAAAACATTGAGGAAATACATCACTTCATTGAATCAGTTTGGACCGAAGTAGTTTTACCCGAAGATTGGAAACTGAGCATCATCTGCCCTATACACAAAAAAGGGGACGTTTTGGAATGTACCAAATACAGGGGAATCAGTCTCCTTTGTGTTTTCTACAAACTATTTTCCAATATACTTTTTAGTAGACTTGTAACTTATACAGAAAATATTGTGGGTGATTAACAATGTGGTTTCCGCAAAGGAAGATCTACAGCAGAACAAATCTTTAAGATTAGGCAAATTTTGGAAAAAAACTGATGAGTATGGCATTGCAACGCACTACCTTTTTGTTGATTTTAAGACTGCCTACGATTCAATAAACAGAAAATATTTAATTGAAGCTATGAGAGAAATTGCAATACCTGAAAAACTTATAAATTTGGTAACCATTACTCTTATTGAGACAAAACTTAGGGTTAAAATCCAGAACAATCTTTCTGAGCCTATTGTTGTTTCAAATAGGCTCAGATAGGGTGATGCACTGGCCTGCTTGCTTTTTAACCTTGCCCTCCAAAAAATCATAAAAGACTCCAACATTAATATTCGTGGAACTATCTTTAACAAATGTGTTCAGATTTTTGCGTTTGTTGACGATATTGACATAGTCGCATGCACTCCCGAGTCACTTAGAGAGGCTTTTACATCTCTAGAGGCTGCAGCCTAGTAAAATGCATCTAGCAATCAACCAAAATAGAACTAAGTACATGACATATGGTAATAACAGCAGCCCCTACTTTGAAACTGGGAATTACAAATTTGAAATTGTTAGCAAATTTTAATATTTAGGATCAGAAGTTAATACTCTCAATGATTTTATTGCCTGAGATGCGTAGTAGAGTCACAGATGCTAACCGATGTTTTCTCGATCTCAAAAAATATTTGAAGTCTAACTTCACTAGCAGAAAAACGAAATTCTAATTTACAAAAGCTTAATCAGACCCATTTTTACATACTCTGCTGAGACCTTGACAATGACAGAAAAAGCTAAAAGCATCATTTCTGTCTTTGAAAGAAAAATTTTGAGAAGTATTTTTGGTGGCCTAAAACGTAACAATATCTTGAGAAGAAGAACTAACTCTGAACTCTATAAATCTTTTAAAGAACTAGATATAGTAAAATATATAAGGATTCAGAGAATTAAATGGGCAGAACACCTGTGCAGAATAGATAAAAATCGTGTAACTAAAAAGATCATCTCGGCCAGACCATTCGGCACCCGAAAAAGAGTGAGACCTAAACTTAGGTGGTTCGACTGTTTGGAAACAGACTTAAGAATTTTAAAAATAACTAATTAGATGTCCATCGCCAAGGACAGAAGAGCTTGGAATTTGATTCTGAGGAAGGCAAGAGCCCATCCTGAGCTGTCTGGCCATTGAAGAAAAAGAACAATTGCCTTGTTGAATATCTGGAACGAGGGTTGAATCAAGAGCGGTTATCAAGGATAGAACGAAGAATGGATAGAATCGAATGAGCAGTGGGATCGCAGTGTGTATTATTTTTTTAATTTATCACGTAATCTTTACTTAATAATGTATAGAGTCATTACGTTATTTTGAGGAATACCACGTGAAAAGGTGCAGTGCTATCGTCGGGATTCGAACCTGGACCTCTCGAATATGCGCCGAGAGTGCTACCGTTAAACCACGAAGGCATGCTGGAAGAAGGAAGAAAATACCTTATATTCTCGCCTTTTTAAAGGAAGAGTGAGGATTAGGGAACGCTGTCGCCAAATCCTGGTGGTGAACAATTATTGTCCACCGCCTTTTAGTTCGGGCGCCACTACTCAGTCATTTTAGAATTTTCGAAGTCAAGAAACTGAAGAAATCTGCAATGCTCTCGTCGGGACTCGAATACGCGCCGAGTGTGCTATCGTTACACCACGTAGGCATGCAGGAAGGAGGAAGAATATATCTTATAAATTAAAATTTGCATTTTAAATTTTTAAAGAAAATTTTCTTTTATACATACACACACATAGGGATCGCTATTATATATATATATATATATATATACTACACACACACACACATAGAGATCTCTATTATACATATATAATAATTATACATATATATATATATATATAATAGAGAGAGCGATAGATACAGAAGGTGTTATACATTTTTAGAACTATTTCGATAAAGAATTTTAAAAAACACAAATGTTTTCGAATAAAAATTTCTCGCAGCAGCTTATTATATGAAATGAGAAACATCGTTTGCTACTTTTCAATTTATTCTTCTTTCAAGACGTCGCATGTAAACAAGCTACGGACTGAGAACTGAAGGGTATGTTTTTGCACCTTCCGAAGAGAAATACTCCTGTTTTATGAAAAATAGTTATGGAATGCACGGTATTAAAACGTTTATATGCAAATCAGAACCATTATTTAATGCAAAAGGAGAAAACGTCAATCACTAAATCTGCATGGAAAGAAGACTCCAAACGAATACTCCAAAAAGGTATGTATGGTTTCTAAAGTTAACAAGAAAAAATTCGCCAACGCAGAAATCAATTACGAAGTCTTTAAATACTACATCTGTAGCAACAATAAATAAAATAAAAAAACCAATATTAACAACTTAAAAAGCTAAAAAAAATAATGTTTTCCAGTTTTAGCTGAGGCATGTATCTCAACGCAGAACAATTTAGTATAGATCCCTGTATAAAAACAATTTAGCAGAAGATAAATGGAAATACATTGTGGCCCATAATGAAGCACAGTATAATGCTTGGTTATTTTACAGTCATTCAATAGTGACCAAACTCTTGGTAGACGTTAAACGAATTATCGCCAAGTGTAAAATGGCAACTGAAACCTAAGAAGGGTGTAAAAGATTCTTTATTTAAAGCTAAGTAAGACAAGAATGCATACTTGGTGCTTACAACTCAACCAACCACTTGTAGCGAGATAACCTAAAGCGAGATAACGTAGTCCGTAGTAAGTTTAAATGTAAAATTTTAATTCAAATAAACAAGTAGCCGAAAGTTCTACAAATCATTTAAAGCGAGCTTTGCTCAAAACTTAACCAGCGTGGCTATTAAACTATCGGCAATTATAATGCAAGGCCGAAGACTACAGATATTATATAATATTGTTACGAATTTGGTATTTAAAAAGCAAATGTTAGTTCAATTATAAATTAAATGGTTTTATTTCTCGCGCAGTGCAGCGCGTGACGAATATTAAAAGAAAGCTAAGCCGGAAAATTGAAAATACAAGAGCGCGTGCATTAAATAAATAAATAACTCTTTTTCATTTCGAGAAAGTACTGGAAAATTCTAGCGCGTGATTTTAAAATGTTATAAAAGGAGGAAAACATCTCAGTTCGTAGTAGTTGCTTAGTTTGTTGTTGTTTAGAAAACTACTGTTGTTGATTGTAGCGAATTCGCGGATTAGCGTTCTTTAGCTGTTTTGAATTACGTTCTATTGAACATTTGAGTAGTTAAAAGAAAACTACTGTGAGATATTGTAATACTGCGTGATAATTTGAGAAAATTTAAGCATTTTTGTTGTGATAATAATAAATTTTTGTTCATTTTTCATCGGACTTGTGCATTCATTTAGTAACGAATCCGTACGCACGCAACAATTTTTGGTGTCAGGAGTGGGGTTTGAATGCCAATAACAAGAGCGATGGAAGAGCAGTTAAGGCAATTGATAACAGCCTTTGCCTCGTTTAAAGAAGAAATGAAAGAAGAGATGAAATCTAGCCAAGGAAAGATGGAAGGGGCCGTCAACTCTGTTAAGGACGAAATGAAAGCCGTTCAAGCTGGTCAAGAAAAGATTGAAGCAGGTCAAGAAGAAATGAAAAGAGAGATTACCTGCATAATAGAAAATAAATTTGAAGCTATGGAAGGCAGAATTGACACAGTTGAAAATAAAGTTGGACTAATTGAAGAAAGAGTTTCTTCGGTGAAAGAAGAAATAGAAGAAAGAGTTTCTTCTGTAAAAGAACATATAGAAGGGAGAGTTTCTGCTGTGGAGGAACGAATTGAAGGAAGAGTTTGTGCCGTCCAACACCAAATCGAACAACAAATTGATGAGAGAGTTTCTGAAGTTGCCAAAGAAATGGATACTTTAAAGAAATTCGTAGCGTCGGCAGGGAGCAGGAGTGATGATTTTAAATTCTTACCAATGCCTGCTCGTCCACCTCTGAAGCTATCCACATATGATGGGAAGACCTCCTGGCAGGTGTATAAGACACAATTTTCTATCATGGCGGATGCGAATGGATGGGATTCCCAAGCTAAGGCCTGTCATCTCGCCGCTTCTCTAAGAGCCGACGCAGCGGATATCCTTCAGACTCTTCCCGAAAACAAAAGGTTAGATTTCGAAGCTCTGTCCGGCGCCTTGGAGTTGCGCTTTGGGGAGAAGTGTTTAAAAGACTACAGCAGGCTCCAATTAAAATCTCGTCAACAGAAGCCTACCGAAACACTTCAGGAACTCGCCGCGGATGTTGAAAGGCTGTCCCATGGGCAAGGCTGTCCCATGGGCATTAAATGGGCAGAACACCTGTGCAGAATAGATAAAAATCGTGTAACTAAAAAGATCATCTCGGCCAGACCATTCGGCACCCGAAAAAGAGTGAGACCTAAACTTAGGTGGTTCGACTGTTTGGAAACAGACTTAAGAATTTTAAAAATAACTAATTGGATGTCCATCGCCAAGGACAGAAGAGCTTGGAATTTGATTCTGAGGAAGGCAAGAGCCCATCCTGAGCTGTCTGGCCATTGAAGAAAAAGAACAATCTATATCTATCAATATTGTATCTGCATTACCTGTATAATCTCATAGCTTCGCATAGAAATATATAGCTTGGCAACATAGCATGCATGGTGCTGCGTACTATAATTGTGTGTATACAATAGTATAGATTTTTTTTTTAATGTGTAAGTATAATTGTGTTTATATAATTGTGCACAATTGTGTTATATACCGTAGTATAGTGTTTTATTCTGCGTTTTA
Source organism: Stegodyphus dumicola (assembly GCF_044657685.1). Taxonomy (NCBI): domain Eukaryota; kingdom Metazoa; phylum Arthropoda; class Arachnida; order Araneae; family Eresidae; genus Stegodyphus; species Stegodyphus dumicola. The sequence continues at coordinate 100,268,147 of NC_140774.1, read as the reverse complement.
ATACGTTAGTATAATTGTGTTTGCATAATTGTACACCATAACTGTGTTGTATATAGTAGTATAGTGTCTTATTTCGTTTGTACAATTGTGTGCAGTATAAATTCTAATATCTAATGCTTTACAAGCATAGTGTATCTGTTTTTACATTGTGTATCAATTCTGTAAGCATTATGTATATAAAAAGCGCTGCATATCTATTCAAATTAAATAAGTATAGTGTACCTGATATAACGTATTGCATAATGTATTCTCCAGAGTAAAGTTTCATCTGTAATTACTATATCATCTAATAACAAAATTTAATATTCTACAGTGTGCCTGCATGCTTTATGTATGTTTATTTGCGCATTTTACATGTGATATGTGATCTAAATGTGTCTAAATGATCTAAATGTGTCTTTAGTGTAAGTGTATACTATATATTAGCTTAAATATGTTTCATTATAAGTATGTGTTTTACTTGTATAAGTGTGTGCAAACTAGTATCTAATTTCTATTTTTATATAATGTGCTTACATGTTTTATATGTGTTATATATGTGCTTTTATATGCGTTTTAAAAGTGTTTTGTATGTATCTTTATATGTGCAATTGTATGTACTTGTATGTGTATGTATATGCTGTAATTAGTGTCTAACAGTGTCTAAAAACCAAGATGTAACAAATCATCCGCCTATCGATCAAAACTAATGTATTCCTAAGACGCCTCTGTATGGCCATGTACAATTACGTAAAATTCTTCAATAAACTCCCAAGGTGGCCTCATGAGGCTCCTGGGAGTTGCTGCCACTAGATAGGGGAGGGCGCGGGACATATGCCTGTTTACCTCTGTTAAACATCAGGCGTCCCCGTCCTCCGTCACCTGTCACCTGCCTTGTTGAATATCTGGAACGAGGGTTGAATCAAGAGCGGTTATCAAGGATAGAACGAAGAATGGATAGAATCGAATGAGCAGTGGGATCGCAGTGTGTATTATTTTTTTAATTTATCACGTAATCTTTACTTAATAATGTATAGAGTCATTACGTTATTTTGAGGAATACCACGTGAAAATGTGCAGTGCTATCGTCGGGATTGGACCTCTCGAATATGCGCCGAGAGTGCTACCGTTAAACCACGAAGGCATGCTGGAAGAAGGAAGAAAATACCTTATATTCTCGCCTTTTTAAAGGAAGAGTGAGGATTAGGGAACGCTGTCGCCAAATCCTGGTGGTGAACAATTATTGTCCACCGCCTTTTAGTTCGGGCGCCACTACTCAGTCATTTTAGAATTTTCGAAGTCAAGAAACTGAAGAAATCTGCAATGCTCTCGTCGGGACTCGAATACGCGCCGAGTGTGCTATCGTTACACCACGTAGGCATGCAGGAAGGAGGAAGAATATATCTTATAAATTAAAATTTGCATTTTAAATTTTTAAAGAAAATTTTCTTTTATATATACACACACATAGGGATCGCTATTATATATATATATATATATATATATACTACACACACACACACATAGAGATCTCTATTATACATATATAATAATTATACATATATATATATATATATAATAGAGAGAGCGATAGATACAGAAGGTGTTATACATTTTTAGAACTATTTCGATAAAGAATTTTAAAAAACACAAATGTTTTCGAATAAAAATTTCTCGCGGATGTTGAAAGGCTGTCCCATCTCGCCTTTTCGGAATGCCCGACAGAAACAAGGGAAATCTTGTCCTTGCAATACTTTATCGACGGCATCCGAGATACTGAAATACAGAAAGCTCTACGAATGGCGGATGTAAAAGATTTAAAAAGTGCTCTAGTGTACGCCATGAAATTTGAGGCAGCCCAGCAAGCCACTCGTCGAGACCGCCACCCAGTCAGAGCTGCTCAAGTCCAGGAGCCAGGGGATCAAGTCACCGCTCGACTTGACGATTTAACTAGACAACTGAACGCCTTGAGACGGAATATTGGTGAGAAGAAACCGACCGTTAAGTGCTGGAACTGCGGTGCTGAAGGACACATACGAAGAAACTGCAAAACACCCCAGGGTACTGATGTTAAGACCGCTTCTAAGAAGCAGCAGGGAAACTAATTAGTGGCCATCTCGCGGGGCGGAGGTTGCCAGATAATGAAAAGCCCCCGTTTAAAGCGCTTCAGATTTCTGCAATGAGAGGCGGCAGTAATGGACTTTTCATAATAGGACATATTAATGGAGTTCCGTGCAATATGACTATAGATACAGGAGCCAACGTCACTATCATCCAAAAAGATTTGGCTCAACAACTAGGAAACAAACTTATCTGGACGCCGCCCTGCGTTACCCTCCAGACTGTGTCCGGTGAGAAGATCGACATCGACGGAAAAGTAAATGTTAACATCACGTTTGGAAGTGCCGCTTACCATCACACGGCATATGTAGCAGAGATCACTGATTCTTGCATACTCGGATTGGACTTTCTAAGGAAATACAATTTTTCCTTGGATTTTAAAAATAACGAATTGCATTCTACATCTGAGGACATAGCGTTATTTCTCGTTAATGATGAAGAAGTTAAATCTGCCCATAAAATCATAGCACAAGACTATATCACAATACCGGCAAGAACAGAAATTTTACTTCCTGGATCCATAGCCGAAAATAGAAATTTCCGCTACGGCATCATAGAATATCCCAATAACTGTAATATCCCAAAAGGAGTACTAGTAGCCTCAACACTCGTCGACCTATCCAGAACGGTTATCCCGGTGAGAGTCGCCAATGTAACTGAAAAGTCGAGAGTTATTAAGAAAGGTGAAGTGGTTGCAACATGTACTCCAGTAACCAGCGTTGAAAGAAAGAGTAACATCCCAGAATCCGTGTCCTCAGAGAGCATTACATCGGAGTTATTGCAGAATGCACAATTAAACGATAAAGAGAAAAATGCTGCCGATCGCGTCATTAAAGATCTTCAAGTTGTTTTCTCCCGCTCGTCTTCTAACATGGGTCGAACTAGTTTGACACAACATAGAATAGATACTGGCGATCATCCCCCGATCAAACAACATCCAAGACGTCTACCGTTTGCTAAACAGGAAGAGGTGCGAACACTGTTAAAAGATATGGAAGAAGGCGATGTCATCGAGCCTTCAGCGAGTCCATGGGCATCTCCCATCGTTCTCGTCAGAAAGAAAGACGGCTCAACAAGATTTTGCGTTGACTATCGCCGGTTGAATGAGGTTACGAAGAAAGACAGTTACCCTCTTCCTAGAATTGATGACATTCTAGACACTCTTTCTGGAAGCAAGTGGTTCTCAACACTTGATTTAAAGAGTGGGTATTGGCAGGTAGAAATCCATCCTGATGACCGAGAAAAGACGGCATTTACTACGGGACAAGGACTTTGGCAGTTCAAAGTGATGCCGTTTGGACTGTGTAATGCGCCGGCAACATTCGAACGTCTTATGGAGACTGTTTTGAAAGGCCTTTCCTACGAAGCCTGTCTGATATACCTGGACGATATCATCATCATCGGAAAGAGTTTTGAAGAGCATCTAGAAAATCTAAGAAAGGTGCTTCAGAAACTGAAAGAGGCCAATCTGAAGCTGACTCCCGCTAAATGCAAATTATTTCGAAAGGAAGTGACTTACCTGGGACATGTCATCTCTGCAGAAGGTGTGCGCACGGATCCTGAAAAGGTATCAGCGGTTAAATCCTGGACGCGTCCCGAAAATGTCCATCAGCTGAGAAGCTTCCTAGGGCTTTGCACCTACTATAGGAGATTCGTGAAGAACTTTTCTTCCATCGCAAGACCACTTCACAAGCTGACAGAGAGCAAGCAAAGATTCTTGTGGACAAAGGAATGCGAGGATGCATTTAACAACTTAAAGGAAGCTTTAACATCTGCTCCAATCCTGACGTATCCTCAGCTCGACAGACCATTTATTCTCGACACCGACGCGAGCAATGAAAGTGTCGGTGCTGTTTTGTCCCAAGAAATAGACGGCCAAGAACGTGTAGTAGCTTACTGGAGCAAGTGCCTGTATAAACCGGAGAGGAATTACTGTGTCACAAGGAAAGAGTTGCTCGCCATAGTCAAAGCTATAGAACATTTCCATCATTATTTATACGGGAGAAAATTCCTCCTCCGCACGGACCATGCCTCATTGGCCTGGCTTTTAAATTTCAAAAATCCTGAGGGTCAAATAGCCAGGTGGATACAGAGACTCCAAGAATATGACATCACTATCCGTCATCGTAAGGGATCATCACACGGAAACGCCGACGCCCTGTCTAGAAGACCTTGCCAAGGAAGCTGCGGATATTGTTCCAGGGTGGAAGCGAAATACGAGCTGCTGACTCCGGTCGCAAGACAAATTACAACATCAACATCGGCTGATCGAGACCCGTGGAGTGATGATGAAGTCAGGAAAGACCAGCTGGAAGACCGCGACATTAAACCCATACTTGATTTAATAGAGTCATCAAACAGAAAACCTACATGGCAGGACATTTCTATCTGTAGTCCTACAACAAAACAATACTGGGCACTCTGGGATTCACTTCACATTCGAAACGGCGTCTTATACCGGAAATTCGAGTCGGATGATGGGAAGACGTTCCGATGGCAACTGATACTTCCAAGATCCCGGATTCCTGATGTCCTCAAAGAACTACATAACAGCCCTACAGGAGGTCACTTTGGAATTATGAAGACCTTACAGAGAGTTCGCGAGCGCTTTTACTGGAATAATGCAAAGAATGACGTGCAAAAGTGGTGCCGATCTTGCGATGCCTGTGCAGGTCGGAAAGGACCGAGGAAACGCAGCCGAGGCAGACTGCAACGTTACAACGTAGGTGCGCCTTTTGAACGTATCGCCTTTGACATCCTGGGACCTCTGCCACGAACTGCTGATGGCAACAAATACATACTCGTTGTCATTGATTACTTCACCAAGTGGCCTGAAGCTTATCCTATTCCTGATCAAGAGGCAGTCACAGCAGCTGAGGTAATGATACAGCACTGGATTTCCAGGTTCGGAGTGCCTCTTCAGTTACATTCCGATCAGGGAAGGAATTTTGCCTCCGCAGTAATCAAAGAACTATGCAAACTACTTGGCATTGACAAAACTCAAACGACGCCATTGCATCCCCAGTCGGACGGCATGGTAGAGAGGTTCAATCGAACCATCCTTAATAACCTCTCATTAGTGGTTTCTAGAAACCAACAGGACTGGGACAAGAAATTACCACTCTTTTTACCGGCTTACCGCAGTGCTGTCCACGAGACTACCGGCTATTCTCCATCACAGATGCTCTTCGGTCGTGACCTTCGTCTGCCTTGTGATCTATTGTTTGGCCGCCCTCCGGATGCTCCTTCATCGTCTGAGGAATATATTCAAGATCTCCAGGCCCGGTTTGAAGTGATGCACAATTTTGCACGAGAGCGAGTCAACTTGACGACGGAGAAGATGAAGACCCGATACGACACAAGAGCTACTGAACATCAATTCCACGAAGGAGACAAGGTGTGGTTGTGGAATCCGACTCGACGGAAAGGACTTTGTCCGAAATTACAGTCACCTTGGGATGGGCCGTACACAGTCCTAAACAGGCTGAATGACGTCGTGGTTCGGATTCGTAAGTCTTCGAACTCTAAACCTAAAGTCGTTCATTACGACAGGTTAGCTCATTACTATGGCCATAGTACATAATGTAAATAATTGTAAATAGTATAAGACCATGGTCCTTTTTGTTTTTAAATGTGTATTTGATTTGATTTGTATTTAGTATTTGATTTGTATTTAGTATTTGTTTTATATTTAGTATTTGATAGCATTTGATTTGTTCAAGTTAGTTATTGCATTTATTGTTCATGTTGTTTGATATTGTAATGTAATGTTTATGCCTCAGTTGCATTTATGCCACAGTTGTAAGTTTAGCTTCCTATCCAGGGATTGTACTGCCCGGGACGTGCAGTCCTTGGGAAGGGGGCAGTGTTACGAATTTGGTATTTAAGAAGCAAATGTTAGTTCAATTATAAATTAAATGGTTTTATTTCTCGCGCAGTGCAGCGCGTGACGAATATTAAAAGAAAGCTAAGCCGGAAAATTGAAAATACAAGAGCGCGTGCATTAAATAAATAAATAACTCTTTTTCATTTCGAGAAAGTACTGGAAAATTCTAGCGCGTGATTTTAAAATGTTATAAAAGGAGGAAAACATCTCAGTTCGTAGTAGTTGCTTAGTTTGTTGTTGTTTAGAAAACTACTGTTGTTGATTGTAGCGAATTCGCGGATTAGCGTTCTTTAGCTGTTTTGAATTACGTTCTATTGAACATTTGAGTAGTTAAAAGAAAACTACTGTGAGATATTGTAATACTGAGTGATAATTTGAGAAAATTTAAGAATTTTTGTTGTGATAATAATAAATTTTTGTTCATTTTTCATCAGACTTGTGCATTCATTTAGTAACGAATCCGTACGCACGCAACAATATAACCAATTAGTAGCGTGGCATGAAGAGGCAGAACGCATTCTGTCTTATAATCTAAAACCTTCACAAAAAAAAAAAAAAAAAAAAAAAAAAAAAAGAGAGAACTAATTTGCATTCTAGTAAGAAAACAGATTATTATTATTGCCTATAGCTTAATATTCACGCCGTACCGGTAGGATCAATCAGGTAGCCTTTTTACGTTCATAGTCGTTCGAGCTGCTTGCAACTCGAATAGGCCAGTGATAGGGCACACCTTGGATTTGCGCTGGGAGCCACTGTCCTACGACGGCTCTCTCTTTTGTTTCATACGTACGGAATCTTAGCTCTTGCTTTCATTAGCGGTTCAAAACAGCAGCGTCTAGTCCTAGCACGGTTTGTACTTCACGCATGTGCAATAGGCATATTTTCAGCACTGTAAACTTCGTCGCTTGGACAAAGAACATCTAAGTATGTGTTGGCTTGGCGATGAGTTCACAATTCAAACTTTAGCGATACGTAAGTAAAGTGCTGCGGAATGTGTGAAATTTGTTCATTTTGTGCCCAATTATTCGAGCAATTATTTACCGGGGCCTTAAACAAGCTTATAAGGCGAGCTGTGTGCCCAAATATGTGATAATTTATTTACTGGGGACTTGAGAAAGCGTATGGCAAAATAGACGTTATTCTTTTTTTACTCGTATTGATGTTTATGAACTGCTTCAATTAGTGCTGTAGGTTCTTGTAACGTGCAATAATCAGTTAACTTTATTGATTTTAATATTTTGCATTTTTGTTTGATATTTCATCAAATATTTAATGTTATCATAAAATTTCTTTTCAAGTTCATGCTTTCCGCAAAGGCTTGTCTCATCCTAGGCAAATAATTCTTGAGAGCTTAGCATAATTAATTAATTTAACCTCCTTTTACAAATTTGTTTTTTATTTCATATTTACAGTTATAGTAAAAGTTCATCTTTTAACAGGCATTCAGCAAAATAACATACTTTGGTCCTTTCTTTTCTTGATTATAATATCGTACCTTAGTGGTAATCCAAAACAGGTCCTCGAACATTCCAAACATACAAAATTACCTTCCATACTAATCACGCTAAATATAAGAAATCAGTAACAGCTTAACTTCTTCAACGCTTCAAGCTTCTTATTCAGGCTTAACTTCTGCATCGTGACAAAATTTAGTGGAATGACAACATTTAGTTACCAATCTCATGATACATCGCCAATTCTGCATAACGGACGACAGCCAATAGCGCCAACGAAGCTTGTCATTGCGCATGGGTGAAGCATAAACCATGCTAGGGCTAGACGCTACTGTTCAAAACTCACTACGTCTTCCACGGCATCAGAGGCCTTCGTTGGCATCGAGAGGCTTGACTGCATGGAACGCTATTGCGTCTTTGCAGGGCGCAATTAATATAAAAAGGAACCTTACGTTGTATTTGCTTAAATGATTGGAACAAAAAAGAAAAACAAAAAAGGGGGTATGATCTATTTTTTATTGAAAACGACGGGAAAAAAACGCACAATCCTGGTTCCATCAGTGAAAAAGAAACTTTAAGTAAGAGGTTTATTATTGTCACAGGATTCTCTTAAAATGGAAAATTAAAATCCTTGAAAAAATGAAGACTGACACAGATATTGCATATAGATACCTTTTCAATGTACTCCTGCGACGTCTCTTAACATTTCACCTATGGATTAATGTGTCTTTGGTCTAAAACTCTTTCTAAGTGTGAACGCACCACAATTGATGGACTTTGGGAAGAAGTGGAAGAGAAATGGAAACCAGTACCCCAGGAAGTTTTACGAAAAGCTTTTCTATCACGGAAATCACGATACAGCATTTTAGCTTACAAAAAAAGCTATCAGACTGAACATTAAAAAAAATACTCTTTGCGTTTTAAACATTAATTAGACAGTCCCGAAATCGTTATAAAAATGTGTAAACACCCTCTAAAATTGGAGTTTACCTTGAAAACGTGTATCTGTTAATCCAAATTATGTCAAATATATTAATTAAATGACTTAAAGATATATCCTTATGTATTGATCATCATATTACATTTGTGCTAAACTAAACGAGAATCCTAGTATGTGATTTCAAGAATCCTCGTATGTGGATACTTTGTTTTAAAATACTTTTTTTATCTTGGCTGCACAGCCCGAAAACAAATGTGAGCTAATATATTGATGTTAATTTTATCACGGTCTATAAACGAATCAAATTTTTTTCCTGAAAGTCGCCAGCTGTGAATTCATGTCTAAATTTCCACCTTTCTAGTCAATAAACCTGAATCTGCTCGAAGGAACAGACAAGCTAAAGATGGCTTTGTTAAAATAAATATACTTTTAATTCCAAAGTGGCATGACAAAACATTTTTATTTTTTCCAACCTAACAGCAGTACATAAAATGATTCGCTAGCTGTTTTCAGCGCTTATGCAGCTCTGCTATTTGGTAAAGCATTAATGCGATGCTTTTTTTACATATGAAAAATAGATCGCAAGTATCAAAAGCAGAGATACACAAACTGTAACAACTATGACAATTGCATATTGTAGTGAGAAAGCCGGTCTGTGTGACAAATGTTTTCCTTCAACACAGTTTCCCATGCCGTCGCAACGAAATTTTCCAGAATGACAATGCACCCCAGGCTTATGAACATATGGATATCCATAAGAAGAATAACTACCTAATTCTGAGGCAGGAACACAAGTGTTATTCTTCATGCAGCATATTAAGCATTCTTTTGTCAGATCATTTTTGCAAGAACAAAGAGAAAATCCGTTATTCAGGCATACAGAGTAATTGCAAGCATCACCTTCACATGGTGTTGCCATTAGTTTGCAAGTTCTGATTGTTTGGCTTCTTTTAGGAGGAGGGCATTCTGAGCTCTTACCATCGCAGAAACTTTCCAGACAAAGGAATTCGTCACTAAAACACTTAATTTCTTTATTTGGTTCAACTGTGCATTTATCTGTGCAGCAAATGCTCTCTTTTGGACTACATGTGAATCCTTTTTTTTTGGCGATTCTGCACCTTGTTTCATTAGACTCAGTGTCAGACGGAATGCAGCAAGGGTCAATAACTTCACAAGATACTTTAGATCCACAGTCGCATTCCTCGTTGAGTTCCCGAATAGCATTTCCACAAACAGCTTCTTTCTCTCGCAAGCACTCGCCTTTTCTCAAAAGTAGTTTCCATATATCTCTTCGGCTACAAGGTGAAAATTGTTTCCCACGTATAGAATTGTGCGTCGAAACTGGATACATCAAATAGCTGCCAACTTCGTAATCAGAAGAACAAGCAGAATCTACTAAAGGATCGTGTTCACTTCCGAAGCAGTGACCTATTTCATGAGTTAATGCTAATGTGGTAATTCCTAATGGAAGAAGGGTACTGTTTCGTAGACGCAAATTTATTACTCCAGTGTTAAAGTAGAGAAGAGTAGAACCATCAATATCGAAAATAGGGGTTTGACAAATTCCACCGAGTCCAAAAGAAAATCTTGTATCAGGTTTGAATGCTTCTCCGATTACTAAACCTTCATAGGCACGATAGGTCAGACTCATAGAAAGACAAAATTCTGAATCTTGTTTTCTATACACAAATTTGTCAAGATAGTCTGATATGTCAGGAGAGTTGGCCATAGGATAGTTAGAATCTTGAAGAGTTTCGTAATAGGAAATCCTTGTAACTGAAATTCTTATTCCATCAGGTTTTCCATCCATATTAAAATCTGTTTTCCTAAAAATATCGTCAGAGAATTTTCCATGTAAATACAAGTAGGCTGACATTCTATCAACATCTTTATTAAAAAAGTTATACAAGGTATGATCAGCGACTATTTCCATTTCACAAAATACGTCAGTATTCCTCGGTAATTCTAAGCCTTTGTGAATTATAGTAGACTTTGTCGTAATATTAGGAGTTTTATACATTAAGTTCCATGCAGGAAAGGTCGAGGATACTTGCGATATATTCCATGATAAACGATGTATATCATGGCTCCGATACACAATGATTTTTCTAAAATCGCTCATATTAGAAAAATACAAAACCGCTGGTTCGATGAAATAAGTTGAATAATTATCCTTTATTATACCAGAAAAACTTTCATTATGCAAATAACCAATTACTGATGATGTAAAAGGCTTGTGTTCAAGCGCACCTTCATAAAAAGTAGCAAGTGCATTTAACTTGACAAGACTTTTCAAAGAATATAGCACCGTTGAGATGGCTTTAAAACCCTTATCTTCATATAAAAGTAAATGAAAATTCTTATTATATGATTTAAATTTAACTTCAGCATCTGCTTTATTTTCTGGTAATTCATTCTTATCTTCCTGTACAGATAAACTTTTCTTATTACCAAACACAGTTATTTTGCATTCCACTACATCATAGGTGTCTAAAAATTCAGGTAAACTATCAACTCTATCCAAAGGAATAATTGCAAACAATATATACAATAACCGCAGTAGAAAAGTTGCGTACATAAATGTATGTATAAAATTACCTGCTGTCGTATTTACTGCAGTCACCTATTATTTAAAAATATTGATTAGATGAATAAAATTGCTGCCAGTTTATAAAAGTGAAACTTCAGAATGATGATCAGAGAAAAACAAATCATGATAGTACACTAGATCTAGTAAGGTCAAATGAAGTTCTTCTAATTTCCGACAACAATATATCCTCGCAATGGTTTAAAAACTATTCTTGTTTTGGCAAATTTAAATTTAAAAAGAATTGAAAACATTTCAAATCAAACTTTTTGCATGTTTCTCCGAGCTATATACTGATATTTAGGAAAATTTTAATCGCGTCATGAAAAGTAAAATACAAAAAATATGACTCCTGTACGACAAAAATTGACAGAGATATTAAAAATTAAAATCATAAGCACAGGCCATACACAAATCGAAGAGCGAAATGTTTGAACTTGTAGTTATCAAAAAATAAGGTATCAGTTTAGAAAAAGGTTTCTGATGTTAAGAAATTAAGTGATGAGCATTTCAATGCAGATTATTGCCAAAATAATTTTTTCCAAAACGGAGATTTTATTCGCAGAATTTTACAGAATTTGTGTTCTAGAAAACAGGCTTCAGTATTGGAACGTAGTTAATTCGTAATATTAAGTACATTTTTTTTATATAAGCTGAAGGTTTTGTATTTTAGATTTAGAGAGTTTCTGGCAAACGCGTAGCTCTGTTAGATTTTTTCCTGCTCTGTCTAAAAGATACCATCTCTGTTTCTGCATTCTTTCGCAATCGATTGCTTTATACGTATCCGCCGGTAAAGTTCGTTGAGCCAGCTTATAGATTAATTTATTGCGTATGTATCCTTAGACTCGTAAGGCTCTCATATTAAACTAACCAGTTATTATGATTTGGATTTTTACTTTAACTTCTTTCCGTATTTCTCACCAGAATGCAAATTAGTTTGTTATGTATTTAAGTTGAGATTTTCGGATCTTGAGAGAGACTTCCTGACAACAGCGTAGAGTGATTAGATTCTGACAGATGTAGCCAGTTGTAACCATCTCAGCTTTCCGTTCTCTCGCCGGCGATACTTTAAACTTAGTCGCTGTTAAATTATTGAGCAAACATATAATTTAATATTTAACTGTGTAGTCTTAGACTAGTTTAATTTAATTTGCCTGCCCTTATTTAAATCGCACTTACTACAAGCTGTGGTTATATGTAGCACAAATAGTGGCCTATTTTGTTAATACACTCATGTCTATAAATAAAGGATAATGCAAAATCAGGCAAAGGAAGAGTTAGAAGCAAAACAGATTTGACTTATTTGTAAAGCTTATTTATTAAACAAAAGGTAAAGAGCAAAAAAAGATGCTATATGTTTGATATTATTAAAAAAATTAGCGATTTTTTTTCCCTGGAGCAAATTACAAAAAGAAACCTATTTAAAAAAAACCAATATTACATGGTTGGTACACCTGTTAATACATTGTATGTCTCCCAGACGATGCAATACAGTCCATACAACGCCTAAGCATGCTGAGTATCAAATTATCGATCTGATCTTGGGGGATATTACACCACTCAAAAAGCAATGCTCTCCGAAGTTCCGGTAGACATGTAGGAGGAGGTGGACAGGCTGCAACTCGTCGGCCAAGCATGTCTCACACGTGCTCTATCAGGTTCAATGTTCCTTCTAACCTTCTTCGGGAACATACAAGGACCTGACTCGGAACAGAGAGCTTACTAAAGCTATGTTCACTAATTGTGGTAAGTAGACAGGATACAGACGAAGGGTATACAAAACCCTTTATTTTTCTCTATATACAATAACTTCCGTACTTCGGAATACACTGACCCTCCACTCGGGGTCTAACGTAAAAAAAGTATAAAAATAAAACTAAACTCTAATTTAACTTTAGAATAATACACGTGGAAGATTGGCCTTATAATAACAGGAAGCGTATGTAGCACAGAGACTGTGAACACTACAATACGTTTAATTTATCAAGAGGATTAAAACCTCTGGCCTGGAAGGCGAACAGCAACTGCGTAACTTCTAAGGTAAGCGGCCTGCGTTGACTCACTGCTTCCTCTCTTTCGCTTGGCAAAAAGCCACAACTTAAGTACTTGGCGTTCGCCAGACAAACTTTGCATAAAAACCTTCACGCTTATAATTCTGGCCGGAAATAGAAAATAAGAAGTGATAGTAAAGATTTAAAATAAAATAAACGTTAGTAAAACTTAAGATCCTTACAGCTCTACTAGATTCAAGTCCGGTGAGAATGCTGGCCAGTCCATACGGGTGATATCCTCCTATTGAAGGCTTTCGCTTACGATGTTTGCACGGTGAGGACGGGCGTTGTCATCCATAAACAAAAATTGTGCGCCCGTGGCGCCCCGAAACAAACTTACATGTTGTTCCAGAATGACGTCCCGATAGATTTGGCTTGTCATGGTTCCAATTTGAACATGCAGGTCAGTTCTGCAACCCAGAATAATTCCACCCCAAACAAGCACTCCTGCACCACCGTAACGGTGTCGTTCAATGATGTTTTCTTGGTGGTAACGGGTACCTGGATCTCTCCATGTGAAAGTCCGGCGAGAATCAGACTGCAAGCTAAACCTGGACTCGTCGGAAAACATCAAACAAGCCCACTGTTGCGGTGTCCACAATGCATGCTCTCTACTCCAGGCTAACCGCAGGCGACAGTGAGTTGCAATAAGTGGAACGCATCTGACAGGTCTACGAGCATATAGACCAATCTGCCCTAAGCGTCTGTACACAGTCTGCCTTAAAATTGTCGTACCAGTTGCTGAAGAGAGCTGACGAGACAGGTCTGAGGCTGTGCTCCGCCTGTTTCTTTTAGCAGTAACTGCCAAATACCGGTTCTCATTCGGCGTTGTAACTCTGGGGCGACCTGTGCTGTAACGTCTACTCACATTACCATCATCTTGGAATCGTTGCCAAAGCCTGGAAATGACCCTCTGGGCAATTCCAAGTTCGTCTGATACTTCCAGTTGGGTACGCCCACATTCCAGACGGCCGATAATTCTACCACGAAAAAAATCATCCAAATGCGTCCTTTGTGTCATAACTATTCGGTTATTGCACTGAAATGCTTACAAAGCGCCTGCGAACAATTTTACTTCTTTGCCTGTATTCCTTATATATCACTCTCTTACACTCTCGTCATTGTAACGTACCATCGGTGTCATCTGGTTACTTCCTCAAATTTGCATATGATTCTTGAAGATGTGTGTAGTAATTTTACAGGTGATATATTTATTTTAGAGTTCGATTTCCGCGTGACTCCGCATTATCCTTAATTTATGGACATGAGTGTAGTTCAGTTTAAATAAAATGGTTATTTATCTCAGACATAACGCTAACTCTCTACATGGCCATTAGGGTTATAGGACTGGAAGTTCCAGTATTAGACTAAGTATACCCTTATCTATTTTTATCAACGTTTAATTTTAAGTATCTTACATCACCAGAAGTAGTTGTTTATTTGTAGCACAAATCGTGCCTTTCCGGTTAAAAAGTTCAGATAAAAAAATAAATAAAAAAAAAGTCGTTTAAACTTTCACAAGTCTCTATCATACTATTTTCAGACGTAACGATAGCTCATTAACCTGTCTAGTAGTGCTGTAGGACTGAAATTCAAGTATCAGGTCAGTTACAAACTTACAAGTTCCTGTGAATTACAAAAATCACCTTACAACTATGCGTGAGTCCTAACAGCTATTAAAAAAAGTCTTGTCACGCATTTTTGTGAAGGGAGTGGAATGCAGTTCCTTCGAAATAGAAATCCTGAAAAATCAGCTTACTTGCAATGGGCTTCTGCTTGAGATCTTAACCTAAAAAATATTACAGTTAACTCATAGAATAAAATTTAAGCTCAATGGATTCACAAATCAATTTAAGCCATAGCTTCCTACTGGACAATATTTAAGTATCAGTTACAGCTTACCATTTAGCTAGCTATTCCAGTGGGAATTTTCAACACAGGCAAGATTTATAATCAGCCATTCGTCAAACTAGTTAATTCAATTTCCAAGCTCTGCCCACTTTTCTCGATATTACGCTGCGATTTCGATTAAGTCCATTTTATATGCAGACGCTTGCCACTCCAAATCTATATAATCTTCTGGAAAGAACGAGTTGCATGACTAAAGTGCGAAAAAAAAGAAAAAAATGTACAGAGTCATAGGCATGGAAAAAGAAGAAAGAAAGTACCTTATATACTCTGCCTTTTAAAGGACGACTGCAGCTTAGGGGAGCCATTCAACAAATTCTGATAGTGACGAATTATTACCCGCAACCTTTTAGTTCGGGAGCTACTTTTACAGCCATTGAGAATTTTTCAGGTCAGGAAACTGAAGGAATCCGCACTGCCCTCGTCGGGATTCGAACTTCGGATCTCCTAAATATGCGCCGAGCGTGCCTCCATTTACACCACAAAGACATGCGGTAAGGAGGGAGAAAATGCCTCATAGTTTCCAGATGATTTTGGTTTTCTGTTTAGATGGTTGTTTTAGAGAATCATTGTTTTATACCGATGTCTATCAATGTTCTCATAAGCATTGTTCACTATCAGAGACGGTCGTTTTAAGGTAATAGTCACCACAATAGGATTCATTATATTATTCTTCTGGAAGTTTTACCTCATTTCCAAAAATATAGCACTCCAAAGAAAGTTTAGTTGATAGTTATGCTTCTCATATATTTTGCTAAATATTGTCTAAAAAGTAAAGAATTTTGGCTTAATTTTTTTTTCCTTCATTTTATTATTTAGGCGACAAAAATTTCTAATCAAGATTTTACAAATTCTCGGATCATTATGTCACATTATATTGCCAGGCGACTTACTGAATATTGCCAATAAGAACTTAAATTCATCTTTCCTGTGCTCCGTCAAACACTTCCCAAAATCAAGTCACTTCTCAAAATGCTGTTATTCAGCGTTCGACAACAGCCTTATCCTTCAAAATATAACTAAAATTCTCAATAAACGGAGTTGTGAAGTACGTATTTAACGTATCACTTTTGCGTTTGCTACACATTGGGGATACTTTAAGTTTTGTGTGCTATCTAGAATATTCATATTCTATTTCTGGCTTGAGTACACTTATAAATATTTCCTAAGGATATTAACAGTCATTGTTTCCTTGCTTTACGCCGTTTCGGTTCACAAAAAACTTACCAGGAACACTATTTTTATGATCTGGAGAAAAACTGTACATCACATAATGCAATGAAACCTCGGTTTATGAATTTAATTTGCTCCTGAAGGCTGTTCATCATCCGAAACGTTCGTAAACCGAAACTATTTTCCCTATAAGAATTAATGTAAAATGATTAATTCGGTCTTGGATTATAGGTAATAACGTTTTTGAACTTTACAACTGTACTTTGTGTACAAGTTCATGACACACACACACACACACAAAAAAAAAAAAAATGGAAATCATTAATTCTATAACAAAAAAGATATCAAACAGATAAAACAGGCGAAAATTGAATTTAATTTTAGCGCACCTGTACGAAGGACAGTAAATGACTCTACTTAAGACTCACTGGATTTTCGTTTCACTAAAACTTTGCCTGTGTTTAAAAATGTTTCTGAAGAAATACATAACATTGTCAGTGAAAATGCTTTAGCCGGCTACTGTTTTATCATGGTGGTATTATAACTGAACATTTTGCATCTTGGCCTCCTCTGGTAAAAATCTCGCGAGTCGATGAATTAGGATCATCTTTGTTTCCGTCTCCTTCCTCAGAAAACAAAGGCCCACCAGCGTAGAAAGTCCTCCACCCCGAAGTCATAATTCCTCTTAGGCAGATAGCCCTCAAGCTTTTGCCATGATCACATAAACCAAACCAAACCATCCTCTGAAGGCAATTCCTTCACAATCGCCTTTTGTTATTGGTTGAGACAGTTGCAGTTCATCCTTGTGGAGGTAGTTTATATGATTCTTTAGTAACGCCCGCTATGCATTCATTCTTAAATTCTCTAAGCTGAAGAATAGACACACAGTTTGGTTTGGTTTATTTGATTATGGCAAAGAACTCGAAGGCTCTCTGCCTAAGGGGAGGGATGCCTTCGTGGAGGAAATTCTAAGGAAATTTCTAAAGGAAATTTCTACATACTACAGAAAAAACAGGAAGAACACTAAAGCACTGCTAACTGTTGGCAGGCCAAATTAAGTTGATTGTACCGACGTGAGAAATTCTTCACCTTACCCCAATCACGTATCCAAGCATACAAGCATATTAGTGAAAAGGCCTGAGTCTTCTATATTTTTTTCATTCAATAGTAGTCTCGCGCGTAAACTCAGTCTCTATGTCTTTAAACGCTTTAAAACTATAAACGCCGTATTTACAACAAATGCATAACTGAAATGCATTCGAGGGCCTAGTAAAATTGCTTCGGGGGTCTCTAGTTTGAAACCTCTCCTGCAAAGTCACTTGCTGCCATGCTTTGTTAATGAGAGTTAAGCAATAGAAAATATAAAAATGATATTTCAAGAAGTCCCTGAGTTGCAAAGGTTAGGTTAGAATACCTTTTGAAAATCATTTGTTGCTAACCTGAGTGTTTGTAACCCGAGACACAGTTCATCATCTGAGGCGTTTTTTGTTCAGCTAATTTGTTCGTGATGTGAAGCATTCCTGATCTGTATTTGATAAGCACATGTATATAACATAGCACATGTATACATGTAAGATACATCTATTGCACACTTGCATGCATTCTGTCTCCTGTCATACTATTGCAGCTTCAGAGATTCAGCCGTACTGAGAAGAAATGATTCAGGTTTCAACTTACTTTTGTTCTAAAGATAACTACATTACTCCCTATTCGATTCCGAACAAAATAAAGAAGATTTTAAACACTGCTGTCAACCGCAGTGTATATTATACATTTTGGAATATATTTATGTGACCCTCCTCAAGCGCATGGAATCCCATTACATCATTTAATGGCCTACCAATGAATTCCTTTAATGGCCAACTAATTAAGATTGCTGAATGCTGGGAGTTCGAACCGGATTCGATTCTAGAACGGGCATGGTTTTCGTAGTTTTCTCCATACGCAACGTGAATATGAACCAATTTCCCTTAGAAAATTTTCGAAGAAGGCATCCCTTCCCTTAAGTCGAGAGTCCATATTCAATTAATCTGATTTAACTTCGCACCATTTATCAACAGCATGGAGTATTATCATACTTTACATAAACTTTGCGATTTTTGGGAGTTACGTGAATGCATTTGCAGTGAAAAAATTCAAATTCTTGTCTGTTCGAAGGAAAGAGTCACCGCATCATTTGAATGAATAAGCACTGAACTTAAAAGCAGCTCGAAAGCAGACAGTGGTTGGATAGCGTTCGGTAATGTGATGTATTGTCAATCATACACACATTGACAAACTGTAAGGCATAACTGGAAGGCAAATACGAAAATATAAAAAATAAAATTAGGTAAAAACAACTACGAACTAGCTTACATTTTGAATTAAAAAATAATAATAATAAAATAACGCTATCGATTTTCAGAGTGACCACTCATAGGACCTTTTTCTTCAGAACCAAAGAGATTCATTCATACAAATTTGCACAAAGAGATTATTCGGCTTTTGTTCAACCATGTCTATTTTGTATGGCTTCTTCTCTATATTATAACATCAAACTGTTGCAAAAATATTAAAACAAAGTTCTCAGGAGCATACTTGAGATGCTTTCTATTTCATCAGAAACAGAAATAGTCATCATAATCTTAAAATGGAAATAGTTTACGTACTCGCTACAAAGAACAATAATTTAATAAAGAGAAACGAATGCACATATGCTCCATATAATGGCATATTCAGTTATCAGATTTTTGAAGTTGACTATTTTATTTAATCATAGACTCCTACCTCCTGAATTTACAACACGTCTGCTATGTAGATGGGCATAATAAATGTATCTAATGTAAAATGTAGAATTATCCCAGTTTGCCTTCTTTATTGGCTTGTATGCTGCCCAAACGGAATAGTGTCTCAGACAGCATGTCGAAGAGCGCAGGTTCGAATCAGCATGTATGTCGTAAGCATATAGTGCATGAGCGGTAAAGGGACACCCAAAATACTCGGCAAGGCGAAATCCTTTCGAGAAGTTCATGGTAGAGGAGGAGGTGTGGAACATCCTCGGAACTGAACCCCGGGGCTTTCTCCCTCAGAATTCCAACTGGGGAAGAAGCTAAGCAGTTACAAAGGCAAGACGATATTTAATATGCTTACTTGGATACAAAAGTGCAGGCCTTGTTTTAACCTGTACCAGTATAGCTCGTATGGCTTTAACATTATTTTTCTTTTTTATAGCATGATGTTATAATGTGTGTGCATGGTTAAGACGTCTTTTATACAGGCATAGCTCAAGCAATTTCACTGTACAGGCATAAAAAAAAGCACGTTGCATAATATGTGCCATATTAAATATACCCACTGAGCCTGTAAAACCTCTTTCGTCGTTTCATTTTAATATTAGTTTAAATACATCCTCAGTGGACTGCAATTAATTGTAACTTTAAGGTTGTGTCTTTCATTGCACTTCTTTAATGAATACGCAACAATCGCATTGCAGTGGTGCTGCCACGAATATAGTACACAACATATCAACGAAAATACATTTTGGGGGGGAAGGAAGGGAAGAGCTTACTGAGATATAGCTGCGACCTCCATTTTTAATATTTTCTCCAATACAACGGTGCCATAAACAATGGTGCCATAATTACACACAAAAGTGTAGAATAAATATTTATATGACTACAATAATAATATATTATGCTAAGGCAAGCATGTCTTTCCACTAGATATAGATTCTTATAGAAAATTTCCACATGAAAGATATTATATTTAATTAGGTCGTAACTGCATTTTGTAATAATTGACTTGAAATACGAGATACTAGGAACTAAAATATCTGTAGGAATGAAAAGTAATCCTTGTATATGACGAATACTTACAATGTCTCCGCTCATACTGTGCCAAAGATTTGACTCAAAAATAACACTAGCACTTTTTTCTCTATACGGCATGATATTTAATGTTAAAAATTTTATTTAAATTTACTAATTAATTAACTCGACTAAAATGCTGTATTATTGGATAGAGAAATCCCAACTATTTTAGTTGCTTTATGTGATTTAACAGAATTCCTGCTTTTTATATGGTTGGTATTAATAACTAAAAGTTTCTGTATTGACATGCGGTACCGGATGTTAGTTTTTTTTTATTAGTTTTTTAACAGTGTTTACTCTATCCCGAAAATTTAACGTTTTTCTCTTGTTTTGTGTGCTTTAAAGACTACTACATACATTAATTTTGATTTCCAATGCAATTTTCTCATCTGCACATATAAAGTTTTTAAGCTTTTTTTATTAATTATTTGGAAATTTATGAATTCTATGCGGGTATTGGTGAATGATATAATGTCAGCTTCCAGAGATATTAACATATATGAGTTTTAAATAAAAATTCAAGTACATTGCTACAGAAACAAAAGAATTTATTTCTAATAAATTATAATTATATAATTGATTGTTGATAGTTTGAGAATATTAATAAAAATAACGTGAAGTTTATATTTACGCTGGTTTATTTTTCTTTATAAAATAATAAAAAATAAGAGGAAGCATCGAAAGAACAGCTAATAGAATACCTAAACTCAACCATACATATGTATGATCACTGCTTTCTCCATAGACGTACTTCCGATTTATAGGATCAATGCAATTTCCTGATCCATCGCACTGATATTTACCAAATCTACATGATGTTCCCTCTTTTGCCAGAAACATCTTGCCAGTAACTGCTTTAAATCCAAGTAAAAAAGCTGGGACACAGCTGTTGTTCTTTATGCAACATATATGGCATTCATATAATTTTGTGTTAGTACAGGAACAATCTATAAGATTATTATCTAAACAAACAGTACTGTTACAAACTCCTCCCATACATGTCCTTGAAGTTCCTTGGCAAGGGTATTTATCTGGTGCCTTCATGGGCAGTGGACAAGTACCACTATTACCTTCACAATGACTTATTAAACACGAAATGTCGTTTTCAAAACAAATCATACTTCTATCTTCATTTGGTTTACAGTCACGTGTACAACAGTTGTTCTCTTTATTACTGCAAGAAGCACCTTTACTTGAACGGAACGTGCAAGGTTTCTCGGGAAGTTTCGCATCAGAAGGTGTGCAGCAATGATCAATAAGCGCGCAAGACTTTTCCCAGCCACAGTCACATTCTTCGTCACCCTCACGAACAGCATTTCCACAAACTGATGGGAGTACTTTCAAGCATTCTCCACGTGTCGATATAGTCTTATTTATATCTTTACGACTACACGGTGAAAAGTATTGACTTAGAGGTTTCCTACCGGCCACAGTTTTGGGATGCATTAAGTAAAATCCCTTTTCACTCCCTGGAGAGCATTCCAAACTATGCGCTGGATCATGACCACTGCCAAAACCATGCCCTATTTCATGAGCAACAGCTAATAAAGAAATTTGCATAGGTAACGTATCTCCATTTGAGTTTCGAATCGTTACAACAGCTATATTCAATGCCTGATTAACAGTTCCAGTTAAAGAATGAACTTTAAGAGGTTTCTGGCAAATCCCACCTGGAGCAGTTCCTAGTCCATGACTTGCTTTGAAAGCTTGACCGATATCAGAAGATGGATAGCTTCGATAGCACATACAGATAGATAGGCAATAGTTTTGATACCTATACGAAAACAACTTCAAGAATGACAGTAGGTTTGGACTGTTCACCATTGGATAATTTGGATCATTGGCAGTTTTATAAATAAAAATATTTTCGACTATTATCCTTATTCCATCTGGTTTTCCATCGTCGTCAAAATCTGTTCTCCTGAAGATGAAGTCAGCATATTTTGCGTGCAGGTAAAGAAATGCACTAGTAAAATCTATGTCTTCGCTATAGTATTTATATAAAGTATGGTCAGCAACCATTTCAACTGAGCACGCATATTCAGCATTTGGATTTGCAGTTTTATTAATTCCCTTGGGCAAATATGAAGTAAATTTATTTCGAGATAATTTTTTACCTAACTTAATAGAACAGATATTCTTTGTTTCAGTTTGCAAATCCTCCTCATTTCTGTAGACAACAATTTGGCGAGAATAGGTATCATTAAAAAAGAGATAAGCTGGCTCGATAAAATACGCAACATTTCCCTCTCCGACGATTCCAGAGAAAATACCTTTATGTAAAAATCCGGAAACATACGATGGCAATTCACCGCTTTTCATTTTTCCTTCATAAAATCTGGATTTAACACTTACAGATTCTGACGAGTTATTTGAGAGGAAAAAACTAATAGTCAAGTTTCTGAATAAAAGATCTTCATAAAGAAGTAAATGGAAGCTTTTGTTAAAAGATACGAATTGAACTTCAGCATCAGCAATTTGGTGAAACCTTTTCTCTTTATCTTTCCAATCATCGAGGCTACGTTTAATTTTAGGAACTAAAACATGACAATCAACAACTTCGTAGAAATTTTTATGCTCAGTAAATATTTTTTCATTTATTACCATATCACAACTCAGTATTACTGCTACGAGTAGAGTCACACATGAATACATAGTTTATTCATATTAATGAAATTATTCTTTTAAATCCTTGAACGCTAAATATACATTTAAACACTAAACTAAACAGTTGCCAGAACAAAAAACGGAAATATATTTCATATAGTCAAGTCTAGGCGTTGCCATAAATTATAAAATTCAATGAAAAATTCAAAAATTAACAAAACAGCTTGCTTTAAAATATTTGGTGTTGAAGCTTACAGTTACAAATTATGATTTTTTTCTAACCATTTACTTTTGGTTCAACTCCAGTGATGTAATAGGGACCAAGTTATATAAAAGCTATCAATTACGAGTACATTTGATTAGATATTACAAAGAAACTTTGATTCCAAGCAATAAAATGAAAAGAAAAAAACGTTTATACTGTAGCGTGCCTATGTTACGCTAATTAATAAATTCCTCTTCCTTGCATAAGGATTCTGATTTGGTGGTTGCGGCCCGTCTTTCCCAGTCGCCTTTTAAGTGGAGAAGAAACGTAAGGTAGTAAAAGTAACTTACCGTGTGCCTTCCTTGTGTAACTGGAAGCACGTTCGGCTACCATTCAGGAAGCCCGGAGTTCGAATCCCGTCGAGATTAATGCGCACTTTTTTTTTATGTTTCCTGTTTCGAACGTGAGAACGGGAATCAACTCAGACATCACAAATTTGTCGAAAAATAAGCAAATGGCGTAGGCTTTAAAAAAAAAAAAAAAAAAAAAAAAAAATTAAAATAAATAAATAAAAAAAAAAAAAAAAAAAGCCTCGGATTCTGAATAAGATGGAAATATTATGAAGAGCGTTTCCCACAAAAAGTGCAGTATTTCTTTCCTATATATATAAATGTTTCAGTGAACTTATAGAAAGTCAAGCCAACAAAGAAATTATACATTGAGAACAAAATTAGCTATAAAAATAATCAGGGTTGTTAAAATACAGCATAAAAATGAATACGTCATTTTCCTGACGTAATAGTTTCCTGGAAAGTAGTATTACAAGCGGGGATAATCCTATGGCGATCATTCAGGTTCAATACTTAGATCTGTGGATTTTTTAAACACGGTTTTTATTTCTGCGGCAAAATATTGCAAAGTTTTGCGTTTTACATTAACAAAAAATATTCTTTTGTTGTTATTTTATTTTTTAAGCTTAAACTATCAGATTCAGGCAATTTTACATGTGTTTAAAATTTAATGTTAGAGGTAGTTCTCAAAAGAAAAAACTCATACTTAAAGCTTAGTTGTTTTATAGAAGTGCGAAACTAGCCTTAACCTACGAAAATATATTGTGCTATTATTCAATAATTGGTAAGAAAGTCTAACAAAATATTTTTAGGAAACAATCCCACTCTTTAAAATCCTAAATAATTATCCATTTGGCTTCAAGAAACTAAATTTAAGTAATGATAAAAACTGGAGCTGTTTTGTGAAACTTTCTTAAATTTCGATTGTAATCGAATCTCAGTATAACTAAGCGCTTCTTTTTTATGATAAGAAAAGGGGTTTCAGAAAAATTTATACCTCTAGAAGACCCAAAAAATTATACTTTTGGGGATTTTAAGAAAATTACACGTTTATGGGTTCCACCGATTTTACAGTTTTAGAGGTTTCACAAATATTATAGTTCTAAGAATTAAAAAAAATATATATATATATATATAAAGGTTTCGATAGTAGAAAAAGTTTGAAGATAGACTTAGCACATAGTTAAACAACAGTTGCCTTTAAATAATTATAACATACAATCTTTTTATTCATTTTTAATGTATATAACTGGTTGAGAAATACATCTCGCTCTCTGTTTGATTCTTGTACTATTTTCCTTCTTAATGTGAAGTGCTCAGTGTCAGAACAGCCGCATTTTCTATAAATAACCTTGGCAAAATTATTACAATATTCTATGAGGACTTAAACTATTATAAGCAAAATGTATTTTTAAAATGCTTTTCTGCTATCCGCTTCTTCAAAATATTCCCAAGCGCCAATAAACACTTTAATTCAAAACACTTTAATTAGTCTCTGAAAAGAGCATTGTGAGATGGAATGAATTGCAACACTTCATAACAATCGAATCTTTCTTCGGCGGAAATGGCGTCTACGCGAATGAGCGCACTTTGCAATCAAACGAAATAAGTTTGTGAAAAGCCAAAAATATACGAGCTATTGTGATAGGCAGCTTTGAATTTACAATGGCGATACACTGAATTCCCATAAATTTGCTATATTTTGTATTGTTTAGTTGCATGATTTGTAGATAGCATTCTTTTATAACAAAAAAAACTTTATCATGCGAATATGCAATTGTGAGAATAAAATGAATTCTAAAAATATGATCTGAGAGTGGTGAAAAAAATCCGAGAGCAGGCTGACGGTAAATAGAGGGTGGGTGGGCATGCGGGGGGTGCGTAAATTCATTTCTACAATTTCAGAGATTAAATTTGATATTCATTAGGTTAGGAAAACACGTTATAATTCATATTTTCAGCTTACGTTTGCGTAAATTGCTAAGGACGCTTTTCCATCATTAAATTTTTCATTTTTTTTATCACAATAAATTTCATTTATTAATTTTAATTGATAATCTCTTATTAATTTTAACTCATTTATTCTTTTTCCGTTATTAGTCCGCCCGCCCCCTTTACAGAAAACTAAGGGCGTTTCAAAAAAGGTTACATGACTAGAAAAGATTACCTGGCTTACATCTCCTGATTGGCTTGTCTTCACATTCCGGTTACAATTTAGGAAATGGATCAAATAAGGTACGGTTTTAAGCTATTATAATTTTCATCAGATAACACATAAAAAATACGGGACTTAAATTTTTTAGGAAATCCTTAAAAAAAATGTCAATGTGAAAAAGATTTTTCTAAACCGAAATATTCAAAAAATCCTTCTTGTGAAATGATTAAAATTACCTTAAATATTTTAAATTAAAAATTTGGATACCATATACAGATACTGATAAAGATAATTAAGGCTGTTAAATTTTGAATTAAAAATTAAAAAAAAAAATAACTTTTACTACAAGGAAAAAAAAGGAAGAAGTTCAAAGAAAAATTAGTACAAATAAGCAAAAATGTTATCGCTGACTTCAGTTCCATTTCAGCTTAATCTAGCATCATCAGTGCGATGTTATTAGGCGGTGAAAAACGCGATAGAAGTGTAATGCGTCATGTAGAAGTTGTAGTGCACGTTATCGCAGGAATTCAATAGGCTTTTTTAGTTCTGCGACAAGAACAGATCCATGGGCTTGTCCTAGGTCGGCAAAACTACATTATGGTGGAACGTAATGTAGTAACTGCATTATTGTATAAATTTCCCCTTTTCCTCATGTAGATACCATTGCCGTTAGATAAACATTTAGACTGAAGAAACGGTTTACAGTTTCCAGTCATAGAAACAGTAAAACCCTAAATTTAGTATCTCATATGAAACTCAATTTCATATGACCCCAAAAATTTCAATTTCCATTTCGGATCAAAATAGTTTAAATGATTCAGTTTTGGAAATTTATCAGGATAATTTTGCATATTATGGATATTCTGCTTCTCCCGTCTCACCCAAAAAACGTAAAAAGTCTTTAGAGTATAATGAACAACATATCAACTTCTTTTCGTTTTGGAAATTTCGTCAGAAAAGGCCTGTATAAAAAATTTAATTTCATATATTTTTATGTATCAAGTGACTAAATTTACCTCAGAATGATAAATTGTCTTGCTTGATTCCTTTCTCAAACTGATCTCTTCAGGTTAATCTTTAGAAAAATGTCAAAAACTGCGGTAAAGTAGCTGAACTCTGATAGTTCGACCCGAGCTCGTATCCTGGCAAACAGGCTGTCTGCATGGGAATTTTTCTGATTTTACCCATATGTAACGTGGACACAAGCCAATTTCCCTTAAAAAGTCCTTCGGAAAGTCACCCCTGCCCGTAGGAAAGGGTGTGAGGTAGCATTCTAGAAGATGCGGGATTTTGTGTGAAACAAATTAAATAATCGTTTATAAAGTACACTCACGATACTGGTGTGCGTGCAAAATACACTCATGTCCATAAAATAAGGATAATGCAAAATCAGGCAAAGGAAGAGTTAGAAGCAAAACAGATTTGACTTATTTGTAAAGCTTATTTATTAAACAAAAGGTAAAGAGCAAAAAAAGATGCTATATGTTTGATATTATTAAAAAAATTAGCGATTTTTTTTCCCTGGAGCAAATTACAAAAAGAAACCTATTTACAAAAAACCAATATTACATGGTTGGTACACCTGTTAATACATTGTATGTCTCCCAGACGATGCAATACAGTCCATACAACGCCTAGGCATGCTGAGTATCAAATTATCGATCTGATCTTGGGGGATATTACACCACTCAAAAAGCAATGCTCTCCGAAGTTCCGGTAGACATGTAGGAGGAGGTGGACAGGCTGCAACTCGTCGGCCAAGCATGTCCCACACGTACTCTACTAGATTCAAGTCCGGTGAGAATGCTGGCCAGTCCATACGGGTGATATCCTCCTATTGAAGGCTTTCGCTTACGATGTTTGCACGGTGAGGACGGGCGTTGTCATCCATAAACAAAAATTGTGCGCCCATGGCGCCCCGAAACAAACTTACATGTTGTTCCAGAATGACGTCCCGATAGATTTGGCTTGTCATGGTTCCAATTTGAACATGCAGGTCAGTTCTGCAACCCAGAATAATTCCACCCCAAACGAGCACTCCTGCACCACCGTAACGGTGTCGTTCAATGATGTTTTCTTGGTGGTAACGGGTACCTGGATCTCTCCATGTGAAAGTCCGGCGAGAATCAGACTGCAAGCTAAACCTGGACTCGTCGGAAAACATCAAACAAGCCCACTGTTGCGGTGTCCACAATGCATGCTCTCTACTCCAGGCTAACCGCAGGCGACAGTGAGTTGCAATAAGTGGAACGCATCTGACAGGTCTACGAGCATATAGACCAATCTGCCCTAAGCGTCTGTACACAGTCTGCCTTAAAATTGTCGTACCAGTTGCTGAAGAGAGCTGACGAGACAGGTCTGAGGCTGTGCTCCGCCTGTTTCTTTTAGCAGTAACTGCCAAATACCGGTTCTCATTCGGCGTTGTAACTCTGGGGCGACCTGTGCTGTAACGTCTACTCACATTACCATCATCTTGGAATCGTTGCCAAAGCCTGGAAATGACCCTCTGGGCAATTCCAAGTTCGTCTGATACTTCCAGTTGGGTACGCCCACATTCCAGACGGCCGATAATTCTACCACGAAAAAAATCATCCAAATGCGTCCTTTGTGTCATAACTATTCGGTTATTGCACTGAAATGCTTACAAAGCGCCTGCGAACAATTTTACTTCTTTGCCTGTATTCCTTATATATCACTCTCTTACACTCTCGTCATTGTGACGTACCATCGGTGTCATCTGGTTACTTCCTCAAATTTGCATATGATTCTTGAAGATGTGTGTAGTAATTTTACAGGTGATATATTTATTTTAGAGTTCGATTTCCGCGTGACTCCGCATTATCCTTAATTTATGGACATGAGTGTATATTTCCTATACGCGTACGTCGATAACAGATTTGCTGCGCATAAAAATTATCAGTCATTTGATTGGTACTTTAGAGTTGGAGAACTGAAAACTTCAGAAAATGGATTGTAAACCTACACTCCTTCATTTTGAATAATATGTCGGATGATGAAGAACTGATGGAAGATCTTTTAGAGCTACGCACAAATATTGTTCTTGAAATGCAATTTGAAAGTAGTGCTTTGGAACAATATTGGTGTTCCACAATGAATATAGTCCCAAAACTGAGTAAAAATGAACTGTATTCATCGTATTCGAGACTACATACTTATGCCAGTTTGGATCTAGTGCCCTTTTGTCAATCAAAAACAAAGTTCAGAAATCGCTTGGATGAACAAACGGATATATGAACCGGTATTAGGAACAAGGTGCCATTATTTGAAAATCTCTTATCCAATAAATAAACAAAACAAACAAAGAAAAAAAAAAGTCTTTTCGCCCCCCCCCTAGCTCATGAAAACCTCGGGAACCCTTACCATAAGCAGACAGCCCTCGGGTTGCTATGTCTTAATCAGTTAACTTAGCCTAACCAAACGTGCAAGGGTTTTTAAATAGCCTGTTACAGGAGTGAAGAAAGTTGCTGCATTCAAGATTTCGACAAAAGTTTACACTTCAACTACCTCCTAGTTCACATAAAGGAATTTTCTTTATCACAATTCTTCGCAGTGCGCCTTGTTTGTGTAAAATGTTGCGCATTGCTTTGTAAAGTATCGCGCCTCCAACCTGCACGCAACAAAGTGGTGACTGCTGAAACTGGATATTAGACAGAGTCTTGAGAAGGGTTTAAGTCCCTTTTTATTCAACTTTCGAAATTACAAATGCGTGCTCTTGACGCTCACACACTACGCCGACCCGGCGGTAAAATAAAAATAAGAAACTAAAAAGATAATAACGAGTGACTAACTACGAGGCTCTCTAAACGTAACTAACCTCACCGCGTTCTAAAGTACCGCTGATAATTCAGCAAACTCTGAAGATTACGTTGAAAGATTAACAATTTGCCGAGGCAAGCACACATGCCAAAACGCGCGGTTCTTCAATTTCTAACCAGCCACCTCCACACTCGTGAAGCAAGAAAGCACACTTCGAACTCGTTTCCTTTCTATTTAACTCAGAATACTTCCGCTGATAATTTGAATCCTTGCGCGTTCTACTAAAAATTTACATACTCTGGCATTGGCAGTTCCAGGGGAAAGTAAGGCTTGACAGGAAAGATAGTTTAAACTTAAAATAAATGTTAGTTAAAATAAATATAAACCCTACAGCTTAATTACCATTGTAAAAGAGTACATTTTAAGCACTTTACATTTTTACTTCCTTGTACGAAGTAAAAAGGAGGTATTGTAATCGCGAAAAGTTTTAGGCAACATATTTCAACGAAAATATCCATTTTGACAGCTATCGAATGCAATTTAACGATGTTTTTGCGTGATATCTGTGCGTAAGGACAGAATAAAAGACACCTTTCCTCCAAAAAAATTATAAAACTGCTTTAAAATGAATTCTGAAGAGAATTTTTCGTGGCGTCTGTACGAACGTATGTACATACGTGCGTACGTACGAACGTATCTCGCATAACTCAAAAACGAGTAGCCTCAAGAACGTTGAAATTTTGTATATAGGACTGCTATAACATGTAGATGTGCACCTCGTATTTTGGTTGCAATCGGCCGCACTAAACGTATATAAATAAATTTATATAGTATATATCCACTCTGTTACCCGGCTCAGTGATCTCAGTATCTTTACTCTTATATGTTTGTAAATTGTACATTTTTTGCTTTAAAAATGATTGAATTATGTTGTTTTTATCTTCCGGTTAAGGTTTTTATGCCTTTCGTAATTCTGGAAGCAATATTTGTACAATTATGAACAATTTAAAAGCTGTTTAAGTGCGGTTAAGTTTTAAATAACATGGCGGACATATTTGTTTACATTTGAAACAGCAGAATTGTAGATTTGTTGCCAATCTAGAGAGACTAAGCTTCGCAACACAAAAATAACGCTTTCATTTATTATTGCGAATTCAATCATGCTTAATCCTTTCTGGAATTTTTTCGAGGAAATAAGTGTTTAAGATTTACTTCGTAATTTTTAATGCAGATATTTTGAGTTTTTATGTATTTTTGCCTTGTTGCGAAGTGAGAGCTGAATTAATTGAATGAGAAATACTAAATCGTCTGTGAAAAACTGTTTCTTTTCTGTTTTGTTTGCTTAATTTTTTCATACATCGTTTTAGCTTTGTTATAGTATTTGAATAGAACATGTGGCAACGATAATTCTTCAAATGATATAAATTTTGTGCATTCAGAGTGTCATTATAGTAAACAAATATAGTGAATTTTAAAGAGTGCATTTATTCTATTGTGGTTTATGCGCTGTCGACGAAATAGATTTAATTCAATCCAATCAATTTAAATGAAATTCAAGAATAAATGCGTATAATTTAATATTCCGTACAAGTCATGTGGTGTACACATCAGATTTTTTTTTTATTATTGCGAATTAAATCGTGTTTAATCCATTCTGGAATTTATGCCAGGAAATAAGTGTTTAAGATTTACTTCGTAATTTTTAATATAGATATTTTGAGTTTTTATGTATTTTTGCCTTGTCGGGAAGTGCGAACTGAATTAACTGAGCGAGAAATACTGAAACGTCTGTGAAAATCTGTTTCTTTTTTGTTTTGTTTGCTTAATTTCTTTTATATATCATTTTAGATTTATTATAGTATTTGAATAGAACATGTGGCAACGATTAGATAATTCTTCAAATGATATAAATTTATATGCATTCTGAGTTATAATTTACCAGATATGCCGATTGCCTAGATATGCTATGTTATAATTGCACTTCATGATATGCCTATTGCAACTCACTCGTAATTGCTACAAAATAGTTTCTTATGCCTACCTATGTCACTAGTAAAATGCCTGCTTATGCCATGTTAAGAATTTATGATCGCGCTGATTGCATATTGTATCATTTCATGGATCTTCTAAACAAGACTCTACGTAGTCGATATTACTATTGAGAGATATCAAAAGTCAAAAAGAGTTATAATATGAACGACATGTAATGCTGTTAGGTGAACCTAGCGCCAGAGTGTCGCTATGGTAAACAAATATAGTGAATTTTAAAGAGTGCATTTATTCTGTTGTGGTTTATGCACTATCGACGAAGTAGATTTAATTTAAATGAAAGGCAATAAAAAATGCATATAATTTAATATTCCGTACAAGGAAGTCATGTGGTGTACACATCAGATTTTTTTAATTACTACTGTAAAAGTGCTAATTTCACCTTTCTTAGCAGAGTTTTTGTCTGAAAATGCGTAGATTTTTTCCCATTCCCGAACTGATGTTATTATTTAAATTCCAGAACGATAACCATACTATTTTCATGTCGATTATTAATTCTTATTGAAGACCAACTTTTCTCTCGGTTTCGTTTTTCAAGGAAAGAGTTTCCTTTTTGCTGAAACTTTTCCGCTTAAATTTCGGCTCTCTAAAAGTCATACAATAATTAGGTAATTAATAAACGCATACAAAAGTGGGTTGGTTAAATGGATTTAAAATTTTGATTCATCATAATGCAGTTTTTTTTAATCAAATACTTTATCATTTTCAACACAATCCTCGCCACTTTCAGTGCGGGTGTATGCGCCTACGACCCCCTTTTTTATACTAACTAATCTTTGCTTACGTTGGACTTATTGTCACTGAATACTTAAACATCCAGTTTTATACATTATGATTTTACATTCTATGTTTTTAATTTTTAGTAAAGTAACTCTTAAACTACTAGACTTATCGTAATTGTTTTTGCTGTTCAATTGAGATGTGCATACCAAGTTCCGATAGTTAACTCTTTTTAATCTTACGAGTTTTATGTTTTTTAAAATTTTTAGTATATTTAGACTTTTTTAAGCACTAACGGTAAATACTTTTCAAGATATTATATTGGAACTTAAAAATGTTTAGATTGCAGGGTTTTCTTTTACAAATTTCATTCTTTTTTCAAATATTTAGCTTCAGAACTAAATAGTTGTTGTTTTATAATAATTACATAAAAGACTGGCATAATATTTTAATCCTCACCTCACTTAGTCGATAGGTGTGCGAGCAACATTGTTATCACCAACGGCCGCCCGGTAAAGTACGCTGAATAGTGGGAATTCGGTCGGGAGTTCGAACCCCGGCGAATGGCTGGATGAATGGGCATTTTTGTGGTTTTTTCCATGTGTAACGTGCATAAAAGCCAGTTTTTCTTAGATTCTCCACGAAAGTATCCCTCTCCTTAGGCAGATAGCGCTCCAGTGCTTTGCCGTAATTAAATAAACCATCTTGAGCACTATCGAATCTCATCAGATACACAAGTTTTCCTACCTAATTTTTTTTTGAAGATTTCGCATCTTTTAAGAAATCTTCTACAAATATTTCTGTATAAAGAGTAAGTAGATATAACCTGTGATTCTTTAGATTTTCTCAGCGATACACAATTGAAAACATAATAAAATTAAATTATGTAGATTTCCCAAATTTGCATAAATTTCAGTAAAGATGTGCAAAAATTATATAGTACACTTACGAAAACAAAAACTGATATTACATTAGATAAATACTAATTTTGAATATATATATATATATATATATATGTATGTATATATATCTGAGAGTATATAGAATGAAGTCTTCTAAATTTATTATGAAATCTCAAGTGCAGTTGCGTGCATCAATCAGGCTAATAACTAGATTTTTTTATAATTCGAAAACATATACAACATTTTAGAAACAGGAAAAGTTAACCCTATGCAGCATTATCTATACCGAAATTAAATCGTCATTTCTCAAAACTTGCAGAGCGAGTAGTCAGCTTGGGATGAACTGACCTTCAAAAAACTTTCCTAAGAGCCGCCATAAGTAAAAACAAAAAATTTGACAGTTTATATCAGTAAACACTGCGATTCAACCAGGAAGCATACAACAAAAATACGCAAACAATAGGCTTAGCGTTCCCATCGATAATCCGGAATTTATATACCTGTGACTAGAAAAAAATATATATATAATAATAACAACATCAGACAAATTACAGTAATTTATGTGGAAGCAGCAAGGTCAAAACAGTTCGTGCACGCAGTCAAATGGATCAGTTATTTACAACATTAAATGCA
The DNA here is from genome assembly GCF_044657685.1 of Stegodyphus dumicola. NCBI lineage: Eukaryota > Metazoa > Arthropoda > Arachnida > Araneae > Eresidae > Stegodyphus > Stegodyphus dumicola. Next base: position 100,234,802 of record NC_140774.1, on the reverse strand, counting down.
GTTTCATCTAAACCGCTTGACTGTCTGAGTTCTGCGCGTAATTACTCGTACAAAGGAATGACAAAGAATTTATTGGCTGAGCGTTTAGCAAAACGGATATAACACTGAATATTTTTTTTAAATAACAGACACCGTTAGATGTTCTTTATTTATCGCACCTAACCTACCTTTCTTTTAACTTCGTTCTTTTTCTTGCTATTTCTCTGCCGTCTATTAAACTTTGAATGTCAAAAAATAAAACACGCGACTACAAACAGAACCAAATCGAAGTTCTCTTAGTCCACTAATAGCCCGTGGTCTGAAGGACAAAATACTGACTATTCGTTTCGGGGTAAGTTCTTGGCATGAAGTTAAATAGTACTTCCTTCTTACTCCAAGTGGATACAAGCAAGTTTTCCTTAAAATATCTTCCATGAAAGCAATCATTTCCATAAGCAGATAGCCCTAGCGTTGCTTTGCATTAATCCATTAATCTAACCTAACCTAACCATCTTACCTCTATGGTTCTCGGCAGCTAAGTGGGTTTTATTGCAAGTGATTTTCCTTCTTTTCTTTATGTATTATTTGGATTGGATTCGAGGTATTTGCCTAAAGGAACATATGCCCCCGTGGGAACACTCTTAAAGAAAGTGGTTCATATTCACGTTACACACGTAATAAACTACGAAAATGCCCATACAGTCAGCTCGTTCGTCCGGATCTGAACTCAGGAAAATTATCAGTCCGCTCGATTACTGGTGGGACCATTTTTTTTTTTTTTTTTTTTTTTTTTTTTTTTGTGTGTGTGTGTGTGTGTGTGTGTTACTCTATAAAGAAATGAAAACGAAACATTGAAAGGTTTCATGGAAATGAAATATGCTGTTACTTATTCCATTTTCAACGGTAGTTTGCTGCAGAAAAACATCCATCGTTAAAAAAATTATTTTCCACATACATAATCAAACAAACCATTTTTTCTAGAAAGGCTGCCACGAATGCATTCCTCTTCTTACGTAGATAACTCTTGCGTCATCTGTCTTAATAAAATTATAAAACCCGTAACCGAAAAATAAATGATGATGTTATATTTCACATTACCTAAAAATTAAGAATTCAAAGGGCAACCAACTTTGCAAGATATTAAATCACACCTCGAATTAAGATTGATAACTTAGCAACGTATTATGATATATTTGTTCATACCGCTAAGCCCGAATATCTGAATAATTAAAGTGTTTAACCTATAGAGACATTAGGCTATTTCGAAGCAGGAGACATGAAAAATGTGCAATGACCTCGCGGAGAATCGAACCTCTCGAATACGCGCCGAGCGTGCTGACCATTACACCACGAAGGCGTGCTAAGGAGGCGGGAAAAATACCTTATAAATCTTTTTCGAACATTCAGCCCCTTGAGAATTACTCCTTGAAGAGAATCTTTTCCGGTGACATAATATAATGTAGCCTCAACACATTATTCAACTATTTCTTGTTACAAAGTCAGTTTCGCAACACTGTACGGTAAGAAGAAGCACATGCATTCTTAAGGTTAGCTTTGATGATACACTTATATACATTTGTACCTACGAAGGAAATTCACTGCGTAACATCCGGTTGATATGCTTTAAAAATTTCAACAGCCGCATTAGCTATTCATAAAACAGAACAACCTCGTCAAACACTAACAAAGCAAAAGGTTGCTGAGATCTGATAGGATGAGTAGAGGGCGTAAACAGTTCGAGAGCAAACCAGTCCAGTTTCAATTGTTAGGGCACTAGCCTCTGCCACTATTTGTCACGGTTCCATGCGTTAAACGAAGTAACCTGCGCTGTGCTGAATTAAAGACAAAAAAGAAAAAAAAAAAAGACAGAGAGAGAGAGAGGGGGGAGGGGAATAGTGAAAGAAAAAAAGAAAAAAGAGAGGAAAACCGGTTTAAGAGGGAGGGCTTATAAAAGCAGCAGTAAAATTTTTTAACTTTCGTGTTTAACTTCGTGAACTGTCATCAGACAACTATCTCTTTCCACATCATTCAAATGATAGAACATTACATATATATTTTATCCTTTGAAAAAATTGTGCTGCTCCCTTAATCCTGCCTTAAATAATATATTCTTTAATTCATTTTTCTTTTTCAGTTTTTGACTATTTGCAGTCAAAAACTGAAAAAGAAACTGAAAAAGTTTTGTTTAAGAAAAGGAATTTTTTATTCAGCTAATAGAAGAATAATTTAATTTTGAAAGTTAACCCGACTTTCCTTTCTTGCAATTTAATACAATTAGCGTGTTTATTTAAAAAAAATGATTTAATATTTTATTAAGATGAAGCAGCCAAAAGCTCAGTAAATAAGACACCATAATACCAGTAGTTGATCTTGGGTGCTTTTTTTAGAGAGGAGGAACGGGGGCATCACTACTGAGACAGATAATCCCTAAGCAAAGTTTAAATTGCGCTGGAGCCCGGCTCTTGTGAAATAAATCTTAATTTTAGCCTGAACGCATGGAAGCCCTAAATAAGAGAGCTGTGATTCTTTCGTACAACAACCCCAGTTTCAGCAGAATATATATTTTATCTCGAAAATTTTATTTTAGTAATAAGTAAGCCTTAAAAAATCAATTCTAACTTCTCAATGCATGCCTGTCTTACACTGCGAAACATACCCTTGGACGGAAGTTGAGATTTTTAAGAAAAGAAAAATTCTCCCCCACATATCAAAAGCTAATTTTCCAGGAAGTGCCATAAATTTATCACAGTGAGCAAATTTTACATTTTCGAAAGTACTATAGAGAATCACTCTGGTCGTGCACGTCCAACTTAGAGGGGATCATCCTCTGTTCGTGCACATAACTAAGTGAAAAAGCACCTGCAGACTTTTTGGAAGGATGTAAAAATACGGGGCACAAAAATTGCCACTTGTACAGAACCTTGCATTTGTCCTCAACTTACAGATCAAAACTTGGATTCGGGAGAAATATTTTAGACAGTTAAACTTATACTGTTAGGAGATCGTAGTCAGAAAATGTTAAGCTCATCTGTATTAATTTTCATACTAATACATCTGCCATGAAAATTTCCTTCATACTCTCACACTACTTCTAGCATTCTCTCTATTCTTATTAGTGACATTTTAACCATTTTACCTTTTTTCACCGTTTTGCTAAAAAAAATATTACTAGTAATAAGTTTTCTTCTATCATCCTTTAAAATAGTAGTTTATGACACTGTATTCAGGAATTAAATTCAGGCGGAATCCGGCAGAGTTATTTCTTAGGTTTTTATTATTATTTTGCGTGAGATTATAATTCCAGTCGGATCCCTAAATAAGACGCGTTCCAGTATTTTATTTTATTATTGAACTGTTTATCATTATTTTAACAATTTGTTTATCTCTTCACATTGTTCTGAATTTTAATTTGAATTATTCAGTCACTTTATGTACTAGTTGTTTTATTATTCATCATTTTACAATTAAATAGTTTAGGTCTTTCGTAGCCTTTCACACCTCTTATTTTAAAAACTAAGTTCTGCCTACGAATGTTTTGTTATAATAAATACTCTAAGTTACTTAAATAACCGATATTTTAAAAAATATTCAGCACTTATAAGTTTAAATAGTGCGTTTATTAATATTCAGCATTTATATAACGCTTATGTTTCTGTACTATGTAAAACTACACGAGACATGTAAAACTATATGTAAAACCATAAAATTTATATAAAAGTATACGAGAACTTTTTTTAATTCTGAAAGTCTTGTTGGTCACAAGATTCCCCTTTCCAGTGTTCGAAAGCTATCGTACTAATTTTTTAATCATCTGAAATGGGATTTTTAAATGCCTTCATTATTGCTCGTTCCAGATGCAGAATAAAGTTCGTAAAACCGAGTCCATAAAATTCTTTCAGTGAAGAAAAGGAATAAAACTATAGGAGATCGCTGAACAGGAATAAAAGAAATGGTCACGAACTAAATCGTACGTTAAAAAGAGAATTATTTCTTTCCTTCTGGCATCGAACCGAAAAGAGTAAAACATAATTCTCTTAATTTTTTTATCTTATTATATATGGTCGCAAACTAGATTTAAGATGATTATTTCTTTAAACGTCTTTTATGATGATTGTCTGTAAAATTTTAATGTCTTTGAAATAGGTATGATTTTATTACCTAACCTTTGAATCATTCCTCGAAGCGTACACAAAAAGCATAATGATATAATATGATTAAGAAGAAATTTTTTCGAAGCCGTTCCATATGGGACGTTTGTTTTTGTTATGCTACCCAGAATGGTATTAAGTGATAGCACTGCTGGAGAAAATTCCCTTATGGAAAAGTCCACGATGGCCATCTGTGCGCAAGCATGCTTTCCACAAAGCACCGACCAAACAACCATCATGTGATCGGATTAAGGTATTTTTATAAGCTTTCACTTAGTTCACTCATGGAGTTTCTTGCTGCTGTCAGAAGTTTATAATCGATTGTTAAACTGTTCTCTGATAAGGTATCGAGTTCAAAACCTGATGAAGTTTGGATGACAATACAATATGATGTTTTTTATTTATTTATTTATTTTTTTTTTTTTCAAAACTCTGATTAGATTTTTTTTTTTTTTTTCTAATTTAATGTTTAATCGATATTTCTCACGTATCTTCTTATACCAAGCACACTATAAACATCAGAATTTTACTATTTGCTCCATCGAATAGAGAGAGAAAAAAAGTCTCTTAAATGGATTTCGCATGAAATTTATTATTTAATTTCTGAATTTTGGGAGAATTTTCGAGAACTACTCAATTTTTCGACTATTTGACGTCCATTATTTTAAAATTTCAGCATCTAAAACTGTACCGGAAATAAAGTTTTGAAATTTTCACAAAATTATAAAACAAACTCTTAAAAAAGGGTTTTTAAAACAAGAATAATAAAGAAAATGTTAATTAAGCGGTTTTCTACATTTAAAAAAAAAAATGTTGCAAACTGCTGCAGAAGGGAGGAAATAATGGGTTCTTTCGGCCATATAGCTTGGAAACAACGTTCAAGGTTATGAAGTTAATATGTCAATGATTCTTATTGCTTCTAACTTCTTGAAGTTAATATGTCAAACATTTCTTTGCATTTACTATTCATTTTATTTTATCAATTTCGGAACAAATTGATTAGTATTTAAAATTACTTTCAATCCGTGCCGTTTTTAGTTTTTACCGTTTCAAAACTTAATATACATTTTTCTCAGCATTTCATTTTAAGAATTGATCTAATGTTTTTTTGTGATAAGTAATATTTCTTTTGTGGAACTTCTAAGATTTTAAAACGTTATAAAACAAACTCTTTACTTTCTCTTAAAACAAGAATGATAAAAAATTTTAATTACATTTCATTTTAGAATTTCTTTTAAGATTAGGGACCTTTTTTTTGTAAGCGACTCTCATAACTTACTGTTTGCACCATGGGATGAAGCAGGAAAAAAAAAATCTTTTAAATAAAGTTTATATGAAACTCTTAATGTAGATTTTGATTTTTTGGCAAATTTTTGGAAATGGACAATTAGATGTTTTTCGACCATTTGATGTAACAGAAAACAGAATTACTGGAAGTAAAAAAGCGATTTTTGGTTGAAGAAAAATGAGTTTCCAACTGAATAATTTAATTGACAGCGTGTCATTAAAACAAAAAAGATGAAAAAGAAAATTTTTGTAAAATAAGCTTTTTTATAAAAATTTATTTTATAAAAAATTGGAGGTAGCTGTGGGCGCCAAAATAACGAAATCTATAAATGGAATTACATTGTCAAAAGTATATATGTCATTATTTTCATGAATTTATAAAAGGCATCACACGCTTTTAGTATTCGTGATGAAAAATTATAGATGAATTTTACAAAGAAAATTATTTAATTCCTTGTTCTCATAAAACCATAAATTATTTTTCTTATTTTCGTTCATTAATTATTTTATAAGTTTTAAATAGCAGCTTAATTTATAAAAACTTTTTTTAATCATATTTATTTCCGTAGGGGTTATCTCAAAAGCATTGTGTGCAAAAGGCCCGTAAGCCTGTGGTACTGACCTCATCCGTAAAAATAAATCAGAAGCTTAACATTTTTTAACACGTTCTTTGATCAACGCGTACGAGGCATGCATGCATTGTTACGAATGGAAGGAACTTTTTCTGAAACTGAGAACAAACGTATGTCTAATTAACGTGTTACATTACCTTACTTTTATTCTTTTTTCCTCCTATACCTGAAAGCACACTCAAGTTGCGTGTGGCTGCATGTTAATATGCAAAAATTGTTTGTTTTTGTATGCTTAATCTAGCCTTGAAATTTATCGAACAATTTTTGGATAACCTGTATACATAACATACATGTCTGTATTCTTTAAAGTCTCTGCATCTGAATACAATTAGAGCAAGAATGTTTTTTATTTTTGAAACTCAGACCCTTAAACCCCTGATTTAAAATATAGCGCTAAAATATAGGAATTTCGAATACCAAACACTTCTGAAGAAAAAACGACTGGAATGAAGAAGTGTCTCGAGTTACGAATACATAAATCAGAACACAAAATTCTTAAATATGATTTGAGGTAACTTATGCCACATAATTTACACTCAGAGACTTCTGGAAACATCATTTTAATATTTTATATTACATTACTCTCATTAGCAAAGACTGGGAGCAAAGTGACTTACAGGAACACAAATTCAGCCTGCAGAAAATGATGGTCAGATTGGGTGGCAGGCTCAGCGCTTTGATACTTAAGACTTTTCATTACTATTATTATTTATGATATTGAAACTCTAGGGAAAATATGGACTAGGAAATTAACAATAAACTGAAAGTTCTTTAGTGAGTCCCTGTTACAGTTATAAAAACAAACAAAATCTGAAATGTTTCAGATTTTAAATTACGTCCAAAGGGGCGTTTTTTTAACGTTTTGAGTGTTACCTTTATTTATTAAATATCATGTTCTTTGCACTTAAACCATAAAATTCAGTTCAAGAGCAATATCGCAAAATAATGTTAAATTAAGCATATCTTTAGAATTTCCGATATACACAGTCTCGCGAGCTGGAGATAAAAGTATTTTTTTCTATATAACGTTGCCATTTCTCGCTTTTAAAGCATTGAGTTTGTAAATCAAAAATTCGTTAAAGTTTTACAAAATATAAAATCTATAATAAAACAAATTCCAAATTTGGGATTTCAGATGCCCATATTCGCAGTAGGATTTCGTCATTCAAAATTCGATGGCTCTATGTACCATTGTTTTATCACAATGCGAGAAACAGACAATCATTTATGCAGATTTTTCATTATTTAATTTCTTCAAATATAATGCAGGACTCTTAACATTTTGTGGCAACAGTTTGAAAAGTGAACCGACGTTTATGAGTCCGACGCAAAATGCCAAAACGAAACTAATAGTCCTTCGGGATTCAAATCCCTTTGGACTAATAAAGGCGTGAAGTTAAGACAGCACCATAAATGTGAACTCGAAAACAAAAAAGAACTACAACAGCTTCAGAAGCAGCAATGAAAGCCGATTGAAGAAGAAATATCTCTCTTTTTTTTTTTTTTTTTTTTTTTTTTTTTTTAGGGGAAGTAGAAAACTAATCATAGTTCTGTGATCCGAGAAATTTGTGCAAAATAGGGTAAGGTGCAATTTTTTTTCACTTAGCAATATCACCCCAATAAAGCAGTCACAACCTGCAGTATAGGCTTTTCAATGAAAACCCCAATCTCACTTTTCAAACATTTTAAGACATAAGCAACAAAAAACTGAGGCATGCATGCAATCACATTGAAAATGGAAATCGTGTAGCATGCAAATCACATTGAAAAAAAATTCGAGTGAAACCGCGACCCAGTGTATCTCAAACAGAGTTGCACCTAGGGACAAAGTAAAAATAAAATAAGATGCCCCTAAAGACGATTACCTGATGTTTTCATGGAAAGGACTGCCCACCAGCGGCCGAGCGATAAAGTCGCTGAACACTGGTAGTTCGGTCCGAGGTTCGAATCCCGCGAACGGGCTGGCTGCATGGGTGTTTTCGTGGTTTTCCTCATGTGTAACATGTATACGAGCCAGTTTCCCTTAGAAAGTCCTCCACGAAGGCATCCCTCCCCTTAGGCAGATAGCCCTAGTGTGCTTTGCCATAATTAAATACACTACACCATGGAAAGGACTTTCGCATTTAAACAATAACATCTTCTTCATTTTCCACTTACTCCGTCCACTCTTCTCTTCGTACACATAAAATAAAAGTACATTTTCATCTAATTTATCTGTTCAATATTTTGTATTTATCTTTTTATCTCAGGTTTAATGATTTCTATTGATTCTGTGACATGAACTTGTGCCCAGAGCGCTGTTGTATTTAAGTAAACAATCATCTGTGCTCTAGCAACGAATTCCCTTTTGCATTATAGTTCCTATGAGGAAAACTGTTTCGGTTTACGAATTCGGTTGCCTAAAGTCCCTCAGGAATTAATTAAATTCGCGAGCTGAGGTTTAACTGTAAACTGAATGTGGAAAGATTTATTCTGTAATGCAAAAGTCACAAATAAAAAAATCATATGAAATAATATGTAAAATTACTTTCCGGAAGGATAAGTCGCCATAAAAAATTAATAAAACAGGTTCTAAAATTACACTAAAAAAAGGAGGGGAACATTCCCTAAACTATTCATTCTTCAGACAAAAAAAAACATTGTCAGATATTTGAGAATACTTTCTTTTTAATAAAATACGAAACAAAAAGCAGAAAAATAAAGTATATTAGACAATTCATTCGCTCAGCAGACGTATCCACAGGAGCGAAACGGTGGGAAAAAAATAATAATAAATAATAATAAAAAAATAAAGGTTAGCTTGAATACAGCGCATGGTGGCGAGGTCAAATGCTTCAACTGGTCGCTTTTAAGATTTTCTATCATTTTCCAACTCATTGTTTGAGGAAATCGTATAGAACTTAAAGCACAGACAATAAACAAATATGAGGAAAAAAAGGAAAATATAAAAATTAGACCTAATCATTTCTTCATCAGGTACACTTCAATGGTTCAAAAAATGTGGTTATAATGGAGTCAGTAAAATATCCTCAGAATTTCAGACGGTATCATGATAAGTTGCATTAAGGTATTAAATTTTCACAAGATAAAATTTGCTAACAAATGACTAAATTTCAGCCTTTTTATAGGCTTTTATATAGTATGTTTATGGTGTCGTTTGTCGTTATGGTCAGAAAATTGTCCTCTATTTTAAAACTACTTCCTGATAAGCTACTGATTTCAAATTTTATACACACACAGTTTGTGGATAATAATGATGAAACAATCTTTTCAAAATTTGAATTAGATTCTTTTTTATTTAATATTAAAACGGTTTTTTGCACATATCTTCGTTTAAGGGGGCTCATACACCTTAAACCCCTTATGATCTTCGAATATGCGACTGTTGCAAGAATTGGGATATTTTATTTATTTTAAAAGCAATTACTTCTAACCTTTTACAGCTGACTACGTAATATAGCTGCTTTAGAAACTAGTAACCAGAAAGTTTATGTTGCCATAAATATTTTTGTAATTTAATCCGCTTTGTGACAAAATATTTCGCCGTGTTTCCACCATGCGCGCAGGCCCACCAGCGGCCGAGCGGTAAAGTCGCTGAACACTGGTAGTTCGGTCCGAGGTTCGAATCCCGCGAACGGGCTGGCTGCATGGGCTTTTTCGTGGTTTTCCCCATGTGTAACGTGTACACGAGCCAGTTTCCCTTAGAAAGTCCTCCACGAAGGCATCCCTCCTCTTAGGCAGATAGCCCTCGTGTGCTTTGCCATAATTAAATACATCAACACCACCATGCGCGCATGATATTTTAAAAATGGCTAACGATACATACTTGAAATTAGATGGAGTTCTTTATATGGGCACTATTTTCTAACTGAACCAAAAATCTGATGAATATTTTAATACTGAAAAATTTTATGGACGAAAACATTACAGATTTTTTTAATAAAATACATTTTATAAACTCAAAATAAAATAAAAATTTAACATGAAATTTTTAGAATTTTAGGTTCACAAAAGTTTCCAAATGTTATAAAAGTTATATATTAAATATGGAATTAAATTATGCAACAGAATGTTTTAAACTGTGCACGCAAGATGGAAACATGACGAAAACTTTTGTCACAAAGCGGATTAAATTATAAAAATATTTCTGGCAACACAAACTTTCTGATTACTATTTCAAGTTGGAAGTAATTGCTTTTAAAATAAATAAGTTATCCCAATTCTTGCAACATATTCGAAGATCTTGCGGGTTTTAAGGTGTATGAGTCCCCTTAAAGGAAAATTTTTAAAGGAATCACGGAATTTTATTCTTTGCACCATCGGATCTTGAGGTGAAAATAATTTTTTGTTGTTTTGTCTGTAACTGTTAAATTAAAGAACGAAGTAAATCTCATCACTGAGGAAGTAAGCTTAACGATTCCGGAAAACGTGAAATTTGTTGAATTAAAAAATCTAGCAGAGTATAGTAACATTTTCAAAACTGATAATGAATTAGCAAAAAATGTACTAAATACAACTAATTATAGATGGCAATACAATAACCGATTTTTTTCAAAATTCGATTCAGATTCTTTTTTTAATTTAATGTTGAAACGATTTTTCTGATTTTTTGGCGATATCACTGCATTTTTTCGTTCATTTGATGTAAATAATTTCTGGAAGTAAAGAAGTGAATATTCATTGTTGAAAATTATTTTTCAATTGATTGTTTTAACACCCTTTAACAACTGAGTAACTTAATTGATAACGTGACTAAAAAGATGAGAAATATTAAATATATATATAAGAGGCTTTTATTTAAAATGGATTAAATCATTCGTAAACTACAAGTAGAGAAATAATTTATGGTACTCTTTGAAAGGAACAGGCGATTAAATAATTTCCTTTACACAATTCATATATCATGAATAATAAAACGAAAGCTTTATAACGAACCTTTATAACGAAAGCTAATAATTGAAATTACATCATCAAAATTCTATGTCATTAACTGCATACGGTTATCAAGGGTTTTTATTATAGGTGATAAAAAATTGTAGATGAATTTTGTAAAGAGGATGATTTAATCTTTTTCCTATCCAACTGTGTGATTTTCCCATTTTTGTGTTCTTTGCAACAAAGAATTGTTTTATTCTTTCTTCAACCATTATAGAAATAAACCGGTAAATTCGCTTCACATTTTGAGTAAGAATATACGATTTAGTAAATTTAGCGATTAATTAGCGATTTAGTAGCAATTTAATTACTGAAATATCATTCATAAAGTTATGAGATAAAAGCGTGTCTTCCGTTCATCTGGTTTTGTTTCTATGATAATATTATAGTACAGATTCATTACTCGGTATGTATTCTAAAGATTTGTAGAACGGATTAAAAAATAAACAATGGGATTACATTTTGCAAGTGATGAGAATACAGGATTTACGAAAAACTTTCCACACATCTTAGTCAAAGAATTCATTGTTAAACTATAGGTAACAATGATTAGCAATTCGAGAGAATACTTCATTTTTTACTATAGCTTTTCGTAGCTAAAATCATCCAAAAAATAAATAAATATAAAAAACGTCGATAAATAAGAAAATAAAGTTTCTTGAGCACCTATACGGTGTCCTTTAGCTAGTACTTTTTGATGTGATTGATGACATAATGTCGCAGGTTCTGCTTTATATACTGTCTACCAATAAGTATTTCGACACCCATGAAAATGTCGATATCTGCGGTCCTGATATACGTCACGCAGGTAAATATCGTGTAGAAAACTACGTTGGCATTAGTGGCCTGCAAGATGCCACGAAATGCAATGCTATCTAATTCCGAGAAAGTCGGAATAGTCGGGATCACAGAAATGGCCGATTCTTAAGGGGCATATCTAGCGAGCTCAATTACTCAAAATCGATAGTTGTCCATGTCATTCAGAAATGAAAGGTGAACGGTGATTGTTGGAATGTGTCCCGAGTCGGCAGACCCACGAACCTGAGAGATAGACACCGACGGGTGCTGTCCACAGAAATTCGGAAGAACCGCATTCAATTGATGGCCCACATACTCCAGGAGTTTCAACAGGCACCCGGGAGTGTTCCTGACGTATGCTATTCATCTATGAATAGCATACGTAAGGAAGTACATCTGCTTAGGTATCATGGTCGAGCTGCTGCCCATAAGCCTTTGATCACAAAATCCAACCGCGCTGCTCAGTTTATGTGGTTCAAAGCACGTCGACAGTGGCCCATAGATCAGTGGGAACGGATTCTCTGGAGCGAGGAATGAAGGTTTACCATATACCGTTCGAAAGGCAGGATCTGGGTCTAGCATCTGTCTGGAGAATGTCTCCTACTGGAATGCATTGTGCCCAAATTAAAGTTGGGCGGATGTGCAATTATGGTCTGGGAGTTTTCTCCTAATATGAACTGGGACTCTTGGTCCAAATTCATTAGTAAGCTCAAAGACGAAGCCTATTGCACTATTTTGATTGCAGAGTGCTTCCTACGTTGTTTCTGTTTTAAGAGTTGGCCCCATGTTACTTTCAAGAGAGCAACGCCAGCTGTTATGTTGCGAGGGTGGGTTGGTACGGAGACAATGTGGTTAATCAAATGAACTGCTCTGCCTACAGCCCAGACCTGAATTCTATCGTGAGCACTTGGGGCGAGTTGGATCGCCAAATTAAAAGGTGAGACAATTTGTCTTCTCCAAACTAAGTGGAAGAAAATACCAATAGCATTCATACAAAGACTTGTAGAAGCCATGCCCCGGAAGGTTGCGGTTGTAAATGCCGCTTATGGAGACTACCAACTATTAAACATGAATAAATTTTGTTTTTCTTTTCTATCACAGGTATCCAAATACCTGTTGGTAGATAGTGTTATGAGCTATTGACGTCAGTATATAATACATACTGACGTCAAAGGCTTATAACAAATTAAATACTTCCACAAGATATTACACCTGAGTTTGAGGCTGCTAAATAACAAAATCTCCTAGCCTGGATGTCTACACTGCTCCTGTTCTCAACATTCTTCTCAGAATATATCAGATTTGAGTAATCCAGGTATCTTGAAATGATATTTTTTCTTTTCCAAAGAGGTGTTTCCACATGTGAAGGTGATATTGAAATTTAAGGAAAGATAAATCAAATTTAAAGAAGCCCCTAAAATTCTGTACGATATTACTGCAGAAATATTTTTGACAACTTCAAAATATTTCCGAGTTTAGTTTACGCCTATTTTAGAACTTAATTTTTAGAGTTTTCTATTATGCGACTGAGAGTTAGCCATAAATATACAATAATCATCAATTTTTCCGTACCATCGAACTACTCCATCAGGCACCTTTAACGTGCAAAATCTTCTATTAGAAATGCAAACGCCGCCAAGATATTATAGTCGTTAGTGAATCTGACTGCGATCCCGATGGGCCCAGGATCGAATCCCTGAGAAAACATGGATGTTTCTACGCGTGTATCTATACGGCAAGGAGCCATTCTACATGGCAAGTCGAAAGTGGTATCAAAACCTAGAACTAGATAGATTTAAGAATCTAGATATATTAAAAAAAGACATAAAAGTTTAAAAAAGACACTCGAAGAAAAAACTAGACATGAATGTTTGAAAGGACAAAAGATCTTCACATGAAAAAATTCCTATATAATCGATTAGAGTAAGCTCGTAAATGCTGTTCCAGCCTGAATAAATCTGCGGACGCGAAGTTCCTGCTCATTGACAATGTGGAAAATCAATGACGTCTCCGCGTAGTCAGAAATAGACCGTTTGGAGCCATGAAATTACAAGGAACCCAAACTGAAGATTCAGACCTGAGATCTATGATGAAAGTTAAGGAAACTTCCAATGTAATGGCAAGGTTTTGGACTACTACTGATGGAAAATTCACAAAGAAATCAACATTAGGTAGTGGCTAATTTTTATTATAGCTTCATTTTACTTAACATTCTTGCAGAATTTTCGAGTGTTTTCTGCCATTGTTGTTTTCGAATTTTCCCTTGAATTTTCAGAATTTGTTTCAGATTAAAGAATAATTATCCGGTAGTATCTTTAGTAATCCTAGAATTATCAAAAGATTGCTTAGGAGCTTCAACAAATCAAATTTTCTTTCCCATCAGATTGTTTAGCCAGTGATTCCAAAACCTCCTAGCGGATTATTTTTTAATATCCTTTCCTAGCTACGTTTTCATGCCAGTGCCTTTAGCGATATATAAAAGCTGATAATACGACTTAATTTGTGTAAACTAATTCGCTTTTTTGGGCAATTAATGGAATCGTGAAGTTCTCAAATAATTGTCTCATCCTCTATGTCTAAAGCATTTCAGGAATGTAGCGAATGCATGAGAAAACTGAAAGAAAATAAGCTTTAAAGGTCTGAGAAAAGAGAAAAATATTTTACGCTTCATGTTGCTATGTCTAGCAACTTAATCATCCTAAAAAATTATTCCGCTTTCATCCTATTTAAATTGGGACATATTTTTTCCCCTCGGCTACTTAGGTATAGAATTTAAAATCCGTATGGTTGCGCTGAAGCATGTATGTTATGTTATTTTCATTAAACAGAGTTTATTTTATTTATTATTTTTCTGTTTACGTAGAAATCGCTTGTGTTCCTTAACAAGTGTTAAGTGTTTTTAACAATAGTTTACTATTACAATTGCTGTGGTTGGTGAAAATGCACTTGATGTTGATTTGTAAAGTTATTTTTAATAATATTTCATGCAATATATAATTATTTATTACTAACTAGGAAAAGATGTTTGTATGAGCGTTAATTTAAGTTTTAAAATATTCTTTGCAAAGAGCTACATTCATAGGACAAAAAGGACATCTAACGCAAGGTCATTTTTCAGGGTAAATCTGCATACAATGCCAAAAAGGTAGTTGTTGCATAATAATTCTGTAAGTTTTATAATTCAAGAGTTGAATTTCATTGTTCAGCGAAAATTCCTCACGAGATCTGACTTTCACTGGGCTTAAAAACTGATTGATATTTAATCATGCCTCACGCAATGGATTATCCCACAGAGAGTGGAAGTTGCTCTATGTATTTAAAATGTTGATAATTTTTGTGATAGTTAATTTGATTAGTGGTATTATTTCATGACATAAAATGCTGCTTTTTTAATACGTATACATGCATGACGATTAATTATACGGTACTTATTAAATCTATCGCTAATACATCCAGAACAAACATTGAACATATTCGCTTAAAAAAATGCAAATGTGATTTCTCTGTATTTGAATGCAGTGCAGGATTAAATACTAGACAGTATCCATGAAAATTCGATTCAGTGGTTTATATAACAATTTTGCACCTTAACTTTAATATACAGTATTAAATTTCTGTATGAACTTTTCTATTTTAACCGAGTGAAGTATATATTATCATAAAGAAAAGCTTTAGATTATATTCACGTACACTTCCAACCATCTCTGTCTCCAACATTAAGAAGCTTTCTAGCAAATACACTGTTCAATTAATAACTTTGTTGCCAGATAAGAAGAAAAACTTCCAAACAATGTGTTTATTAATGGCTCAGCTGAAAAGAAATATATTATTATAACTTCAACGTTAAGTAAGGATGCTTATTTTAGAGTTTGAACTTAAAGCACCCCCATTATTAAAACTTAGTAGATCTTGGCGCATTTATGTCGTATTTTGATTATAAAGTCAATCAGAGAGACAATTTTGGAGTCTATCATAATGGTCAGATAATCATATATGAGATAGAAAAGTAATCACCTATCTCCATTCCCATATAGTACTTCCAATGCCTACGGTCTCTTGGCATGAATGAAACTCAAATCTATTTTCATGAATAATTGCAGAAAATTATAGAACATAAAAGCATAAAATTTAATAATAATAAATAAATTCATTTATTTTTAAATACAAATTAAACTTACACACTAATAACGCGAGGTTAGTTAATTTTACATTATTTTATTATGAAAATATATTTTAATTTCGCTTTTAATAAGAAGGAAATTTTCCATATACCATCTCCAAGGAACACAAATTCAATATGGTTTTAAATTTTTTTCATTCATATATATATTTTTTTTTTTTTCATTCATGGTTTTAAATTGAATGTGTGTTCCTTGGAGATGGTATATGGAAAGTGTTTTTATTATAAACTATTAGGAATTATTAGTTTATTACTTTGCAGCTTTAGCGCAAGTTATAGGCTTTTTAATTTACTTTAAATTACTTTATAATTTTGCTTTATATTTTTATGCAAATGAAAGAGAAGAGGGGGAAATCAGTATAGATTTATATTAACTTATGTGAAAATTAGAACTGTGGAAAATCGTTCCATTAATATAAAACATGCTCTATTTGACATGAAGGAAATGGAACATCATTTTAAAATATTGAGGGTATTCTGATACCTCAATTAACAAAATACAAGCATTTTTTTTTTTAATTCCAGCGTATTTTCTGCTTCACAACTGTACAGAGAAATGCAATAATACCAGCATAGCTTTGAAGAAAGATGATAAAGATTAAAAAGATTATATAGCACACATGAATAAAATGAAAGATAATTTTTTAATTAATTATATTACAGATACACCATTTCTTCGGTTCGCATGACAATATTTAACATTGCATCCATCTTCCTCAGTAGTTCTCATCCTGTTTTGCTTCATGCACCTCTTTCACCATTGTTAATAAATAAATAACCCCTTTTTACCAAAACTAGAAAAATACGTGTACATTTATTTAGATTTAGATTATTTTTAATGTGTTTTTGTATATTAAACAACCAAGTGTAGAAAATGTTAAATACCAAAAACTAAACAGAATTTTTTAAAAAAATTCCTAAACTAAAACTAAATACTTAAAAGTTAAATAAAAGGCTAACCGCATCCCCCCTGAAACTATGACCTCCCCCAAAAGGAGGAATTCTCCTCTGTTTTAGAACCCCTGATCTAACAGCAATATATGCATACCTGCGCTTTTTATCAAACAAAAATAAATAAGAACAAGAAATAATGGTTAGCTCAGTATGCAAAATGACTGCTTATTATATTTAAGATTTTTTTTATTTCTTTATCTATACTAATAATGTATGTTTATGGGGGGAAAATTATTCCCCCCCGGCCTCCTGTTAGATATGCATCGAATTTATCATTAAAAAATTCAATATACTATAAAAACATCATTAGACTGAAAGATATTGTTTCAGCTTCATGGGAAATCTAATTTACCAATTGAATAAGTTTCCGGGTAAATTTAGAAGAAAGTGTCACAAAACACCTTTTTTCTTCTACTAAAATTATCCAGAAATTTTATGCAACGAGTCACTCGAAATTCTTTAAAGTTTTCCATGTATATATGAATTCTAAGTTTACCATTGGGTGCTTTTTTATAAATTTTTATAAATTTGTTTATGCCTAGATCTGCCCTTTTAGAACATAATAACGTGCAACTCATAACTTTCTTTTCTTATCGATATATATAATATTATAGACAATAGTAAGAAATTCAGAACCAACCCACAAAGACATGAAAGAAATGAAATTTAAAACCAGTTCCGATTAAAAAATTATTAAACAAAGCAAATAAAAACGAATGATATCTATAGTAATTCTTATTTATTCAAGATTCGTCTGTAGTTCGATATAAACAATATGATTTTATAAAGAACTAAAAACGGAAGATTTATACATGAAATGTATACAAAATATATAGTTATACTATTGATATAAAAAAAGTAATGGAAAAAAATTCTAAAATTTCCCATTCCATGACACTCATCTGTATAGGATAAGTGTCATTAACGGAAAAAAAAAAAAAAAAAAAAAAAAAAAAATTATTTTATATTTAATTTGAGTATAAATGCACAAAAAAATCGAAATTTTATATTTAAAATGAAAAAGTACTTATAATACACAAAAAAATATCTATACAAGTAAAGACATTCCATGCGTTAAGCAAGTTATTCTTTCTTTGCATTACTAGAATATCAGCAGGTGTTTCACATCAGCAGGTCAAAAAGCAGCAAGTGCTTTAATCTATTTTTGTGGGACTTAATTGTTTTAGGAAATACTTTATTGCTCGACGTCTAATTTCTCTTATACATATTACTGCAATAATGCTCCAAAAGTCCGTACATAGAGGTGTATAATTCAAAGATGACTTTGTAAAAGTTACAAAATCTTAACTCACCCATGCTTTCCTAGACAAGTTTCCTTTTTATTTCAGCAAATAAATTAAGCCATTTCTTAATCATGGACTGATCCTTCATACGTAGTTTGATAATCCTATCATATATAAATCCTTGCCACACCTTCCTTCAATCTAACAACTGCACACCTTTATCACCTGTAATACACAGTACCTGGGTCAAGCTAGCGTTGTTGATTCGTAGTATTTATTCGAAGTGAAACAAACGCCATGATGGCGCCATCTATAGCCTATTTCAAGAACTAAAATGGGATCTCTGCCATTTAATTATGAATGGAATATTAAAAAGTTAAATTTTCTGACTAATGATTTTCATCTTATAATTTCCTCTCAGAGGATCATGATGGAAGATATTTTGTTAATGATGAACTTGTATTAATCCTTAAATAAAAACTAAAGAAATTTTATTTTGTATAATAATTTAACATAATAATGCAGATTTTCTCCATTTTACGAAGGTCCTCTTAAATCTTTTACAAGCTGAAATTGTTATGAAGAGAAAACGCGCAGGGCCGGATTTATGTATAAGGTACACAAGCTATAGCTTAGGGCCCCCAAGATTGGGGTGCCCCCAAAAAATTTAAATATAGTGTACCACTTAAAGTAAAAATTATGTGATTAGATAAAGCAACAACCTTGTGTTTGCCATAATTAGTTAAGACTCGTGCAATTTCAAGGGCAAATAGACATAGGCCTCTCTTCATCAGTAGCAGAGAAATCTGCAAATTAATTAAAATCTGAGTCTTAATGAATTGAAATATGCCCAAACTCAATATGCGCGTTTGTCTTCTCCCTTTGCATGGTAATGCTTGTTACATGATAACGTTCATGGATTGCGGCGAAACATTTGAAACTTATCTGCCTAAGAGCAGGGAAAGTTTTCCAAATGAAAATTAATTCGCATTTACGTATGGAAATCCAGAACACAGCCTTTTTCGCCGTGCCTGAAGCTAACTACCAGTGTTCGGTGATCTTTCGACTCGCCCACTGGTGGTTAACTGCATAATAAGCACCCAGTTCAAATAAGCAAAATTAATATATAGTGTAGTTTAGTATTCTAAATGTAGGAGACAGTAATTCCATTCTCTTAATAATTTACTAATTAATTTAGGAGACAGTAATGAGTGATGATGATACCTAAAGCTAAGATATTGAAGATTAGGTAGTGGAAAATGCAGGAAAGTGGGCGGTCAGGATGTCAATTTGCCCGACAGCAAATGTCAGCCGCCTTATATATCATACCTTAATAACAATATCTTAAAAATACTAATGAACTTTTAGTAAATTGATAATGTAATAGAAAAACTGTATTTTCAATATCATTACTGTACGCAACTAAAATTTACTCCGCATTACTTTGTTAATACAATTCTGAAAAGAATTACTGTGCTTTGCCTATGACTGATTGATCTTTGGCGTATTATACTGTCTATAGTATGATAATACACATAGTTTTCTGAAGCCTGAAATATTATTTATTGCTTTAAAATTTTCATATTCGTTATTGAAATTTAAAACTAAGAAACGGCAATTATAAAGAGTGAAGATGCAATAGTTAATTTGTTTGTCAGACTTTTATGATAGTTCAATGGCTTTTAAGCTTATTTTCATCTGTTATATCAATTCATTGTTTGTTTGCGAGAATTTTCAATTTGGATATAATATTGATGAGTTAAGTCGTTTTCATAAAATTTAAGAGTTCTCTAACATTTAAAATACCAGAGTTTAATTTATCTGCGTGAACATTATTGTAGATCGTAAGTTCCCGACAGGCATCGATCCCCAAACGGTCGGTATTGACGCCCTGGGGATTGATAAAATTTTAAAGGGGGTTAGTGGTGATCAAGGGGTCAATAGGCACACCCACAATTGATGGGCATAACTAAAATCCCATTGATTATAAAATATTTATAAATAAAATTTATAATTGAGAAAATATATTATCAAGTATTTTCTCCCTGTTTTCAGCATGCCTTCATGGTATAACGGTACCACTCTCGGTGCGTATTCTAGAGGTCCAGGCTCGAGAGTCCTAGCGAGGGCATTGTTCATTTTTCATGTACTCCTGCTTCAAACTAACCTAATCACTCTACAGTAGGGTCCGAACTAAAAACGTGGTGAGCGATAATTCGTCACCACAAGGATTTGGTCTACCTAATCTCCAGCCCCCCTTTAATAGGAGGGTCTATAAGGTATTTTCTCTCTTTTTCCAGCATGCCTTTGTGGGTAACAGTAGCACACTTGGCCAGTGCCTCCTAAATGGCACAGTGCCTCCTAGATGGCACAGTGCCTCCTAGATGGCATAGTGCCTCCTAGATGGCACTGACTAAGAGGCACTGACTTGACGCGTGTTCGAGAGGTCCAGGTTCGATTTCCGGCGAGGGCATTGCTCATTTCTTATGTCTTCTGCTTCAAAAAAAATCTAATGCCTCTGCAAAATATACTAAAATTAATTCATATATTTTAAACATCAATATTGTTTTAAATATATAATTTCTTTAAGTAGTAAGCGCAATGTAAAATAATAAAATACAAATGGGAAATATTTAGGAAGAGCTTAGTATTATTTTGAAGCTATGCATCAAAACATTAAATACTGTCAAAACTATTGGCTTTCAACAACCGTCTTTTTGCTAAACCATTTGACCAGAATGATGAAGGTTACAACAGTTTACTTCTTCGCCTACAGGTATACTGGTTCACCAAGGGTAACTATTTGTAGGGTTGTAGGGTTTCGTAAACATTTTTAATTCCGTGATAGAATTTTTTCTCGAACTTAACAATTGCATGGCGATACAATTAATAAAACTCAGAAAACATACATTCTATTTAACTAATGTTTATTCATTATTCAAGGGTACACAAAACAAACTGGAATTTATATTGACACTGAATCGAAAAGAGTTTTATAAAGAAAAGAATTTATACCTTAATGCGATTATCCATTATTGAAAAGGACTGCATTTCCTCAGAAGATATAATGCTATATACAAGCTACTTGCAAAAGTTAAAAGAAGAATTTAATGTTCGTTTAGAAGATACTGAAAATTTGAATATGAAACCTTAGATCTTAGAACTACTGAACTGCGCTACATCTGATCTGGATATTATGATGCAGGAGGAGTTGATGCATTGAAGGAGGATGTTCAAACCTAAGTCGTATTCAAAACACATAATTACGCTGTCTTGGAATTTAACGGGACATATATGTCCCACTAAAAGTTTTAAAATTATAGCTGGGATAGAGAGTACTTAGAATCTCCTGAATGTTGGGGATCATCTTCCAATAGTTGGAAAATCAAGACACCGCTATGTGCACAAATGAACATAGAGAAAAGAGCTAGTATACGAGTTGCCCAAGTATCGGTTGTTTAACCCAAGTTGGGTTACGCAAAGAATGCTTTTTTTTCTATACTATTCGATGCATATCTATTTCATGTAATAAAGTTTTCCAGAACAATAGGTATGTTTAGAGTAAGTCGATCGCTACATATGGGGCATATGTATCCCGCCATTAACTACGGCTGGGACATAGGAAATGAAAACCATTTGTCAAAAAAATCCCAAATGCTAAATTTATCTTATTCATGACCTATCCTGTTGACTTTTAAAAGAAAAAGGGATAATTTTTTAATTCGTGATCAAAGGGTTAAAAAGACATCCGAGAGAAATATCCCAAAATACAAGTTGTTACTGAACCAATATTATTGACTTCCCCCACCTAGTAGAAGCAAAGACATTAGGTATTTTTTAAAGCAGGAGAGATGAAAAAGAGCAGTGCCGTCGCCGGAACTCGAACCACGGACCTCTCGAATACGCGCCGAGAGTGCTGACCACTACACCTCGAAGGCGTGCTAAGAAGGTGGAAGCAATACCATATAAAGTTAAGAAATTTTATGCCAAATATTTTTTAAACTTTCGTTAGTACATCAAACGCAGGCAGCATATTAATTAAAATCGAACTTTTGTGCAATCAGAATCGGTGTTTCGGCCACCAGAGCTCTCTGCCTGTCTGTGAGATATTATTTCGCAATGCGCTGATTGTATGCGCAGCTCGCATTTTGTCCTTGCATTCTTGCAAACGCTATTTGTAACTCTCTCGTGTTACTTTGTGCTGTGTGTTGTGTTCGAAAGTTCAAACTGCCGAATAAAGGTTAATTTACAGTCCACTCGCATTGATGTATTCTTAGGTTTATTAATTTAAAGCTAAGATACCGCTATGCTACATTATTCTGTTCCGTCCTACGCCGGAGATTCGAGAAAAACCCGCGCTTGTGAATAAGAATTCTATGTGTAAGTAATAGTGTTACTTTCGGTTTAGAATCCTCAAGAGTTTCGCAATAGATACAGTGTACGAGGTGAGTGAAATAGTTAACGCATTTTAATTGCATTTGACATTTCGTTATTGCTACTTTATTGTGATTAAAGTATTAGTAAAATCGAGAATTTAGAATATGTTCAAAATGTCAGATATAGAAAAAAAACGAAAGAAAATTTCGAAGTTACCGAAATTATCTTTGCCCACATTTAGTGGAAATTTAACAGAATGGATAACATTTAAAGATTTATTTAACGCTAGTGTTCGCAACAATCCAAATCTATCTGGAGCTCAAAAATTACAATATTTAAAGAGTTCTTTGAAAAATGATGCTTATCGCATTATTCAGTCAATTCCCATAGCTGATCAAAATTTCAGTATTGCTTGGAATTTACTAGAAGAGAGATTTTCTAATAAAAGGGAACAGATATTTGCTTTTATTAAAAGAATTCTTAACGTTTCACAAATACAAACGGAATCTGCATCCTCGATATTAAATTTAGTAGATAATGTAAACGAAATAACTCTCTCATCGGAAATTATTAGATCAAAGAGTAGATTATTTTAGTGATACTTTGTTGATGTATATTATTTTGCAAAAACTTGATGTTTCGACAAAGTTGTGGTGGGAGCGTCAATTAAAAAAGACGAAATACCAAAGTTGAATGACTTGGTAGAATTTTTGAATAATTACGCTAGAACATTACAGAACAGTAAACCTTTAATTAGTAAAATGCATAAATCAGATAAACCAGTGTATAATAGGGTTACTTCTCTGATTACTAATTCTACCTGGTTATTTTCTAAAGAAGATCATTTTTTATACAGGTTGTTTTGCACAGGCACTACACTATAATTCAATAAACTCAGGAACAATGGACTGTATTATATCTCACTTTAATTCTCATTAATTTACATAGTTCATGGCCACTCGAAGCCACGAATTCTCTCACACGCTCTTAGCTCACAATCTCATGTCACAAACTCCAAGAGCTCAAGGCGCATGCGCCGACGCTAGTAATGAAATGCGCGCGCAGGCGCAACATACCGCCCGCCTTGACATGATGTAATCATTCAAAATTAGATCTTACAATAAAAAATTACACAGAGTGACAATACGAAATACAGGTGAATAATTGTAAACATCAAATAATAACATCAACAAAATCAAACTACTATAATAAAAAAATACAATAATTAATTACAAACATACTTTTTGTTTAATTTGGCATAGGTAAAAGACAAATTTTATTAATTGATCGCTTAAAAATACCTCCTTTCGTTTTCACTGAAACTAATCTAACCTTATTGTCTTTACCTAAGAATATCTCTACAATTCTGCCAAGAGGCCAGTTACATACAGGAACATTATCAGTCTTTAAAATTACCATACTTCCAACCTTGACATTGTCTTTTTCAAAGAACCATTTAGTTCTTCCTTGCATTGCACTCAAATAGTTATTTCTCCAATACTTCCAAATTGTTTGTACTATTTTAGTCAATTTTTGCCAGCTCTTTAATCTATTATCGTTAACGTTTAAAATATTAGGTTCTGCAATAGCCGTGATAGGTCTGCCTATCAGGAAGTGGCCTGGTGTCAAGATATCAAAATCCTCTGGTTCGGATGATAAAGGTTGCAAGGGCCTAGAATTCAAAATGCCTTCAATTTGAGCAATTACTGTAAGAAACTCCTCATAGGTTAGTTTCAAATTGCCTACAACGCGTTTCAAATGAAACTTAACAGATTTGACACCTGCCTCCCAAAGACCTCCATGATTGGGAGCTCTAGTGGGAATGAACGACCAATCAATACTCTCACTCGATAAATAATTACCTAATTTATCATCTGGTTTACTGACTAGCCTATTCAATTTCTTTAATTCTGCGTTACTACCAACAAAATTGGTTGCGTTATTTGAAAATATGCGTGCACACTTGCCTCTCCTGCTGAAAAAACGCTTTAAGGTTGCAATAAATGTTTGACTAGACAGGTCTGTTACCAACTCAAGATGACAAGCTTTGGTAACAAAACAAACGAAAATGCACACATACACCTTGTTAAGGCGAACCTTTCTCTGATGTGGGTATTTTATAAAATAAGGACCAAAAAAATCAACTCCAACACAATTGAATGGAAAATTCGGGCTGACTCTTTCTTGAGTGAGTTGACCCATAAGTTGTTGACAGGGCACTGGTTTTGCTTTGAAACATACGACACACTCATGTACTATTTTTTTACAAGTGTTGCGCCCGTTTAAGGGCCAAAACCCTTGTCTAACAATAGACAGTAAGCCTTGTGGACTAATATGCATGTATTTCTTATGAAACATCACAATAATTAGATTAGTCAACTTAAGATTCTTTGGTAAGATTATAGGAAATTTTCTATCAAAATTCAACTTACAATTAGCTAATCTGCCTCCAACTCTTAAAATTCCATATTGATCTAAAAATGGAAAAACACTTCTTACCTTGCTATCTGGAGGTACCTTACCCTCCTTTTCAAGGCTTGAGATTTCTTTTTTAAATTCACTATCTTGAATTAGCTTAATCAGTTTAAGTTCAGCTAATTTTAATCCTGAGCTCTGAAGAGGACCTGAAACCTTATCCTTCCCCTTGCAGTTGTTTACAAACCTAAAAATAAAACTTAAAACACGAATAATTTTAGTGTAATTGTTACTTAAATTTAAGAAATCCTCAATGAAAGGGTTGTAAGGATCTTAAGTTTTACTAACGTTTATTTTATTTTAAATCTTTACTATCACTTCTTATTTTCTACTTCCGGCCAGAATTATAAGCGTTAAGGTTTTTATGCAAAGTTTGTCTGGCGAACGCCAAGTATTTAAGTTGTGGCTTTTTGCCAAGAGAGAGAGAGGAAGCAGTGAGTCGAAGCAGGCCGCTTACCTTAGAAGTTACGCAGTTGCTGTTTGCCTTCCAGGCCAGAGGTTTTAATCCTCTTGATAAATTTAAACGTATTGTACTGTTCACAGTTCTCTGTACTACATACGCCTCCTGTTAATATAAGGCCAATCTTCCACGTTTATTATTCTAAAGTTAAATTAGAGTTTAGTTTTATTTTTATACTTTTACGTTTTTGACCCCAAGTAGCGGGTCGGTGTATTCCGAAGTACGAAAGTCATTATAAATAGAGAAAAATAAAGGGTTTTGTATACCCTTCTTGTGTATCCTGTTTACTTCCCACAGTTTTGAACATAGCTTTAGTAAGCTCTCTGTTCCGAGTCAGGTCCTTGCATGTTCCCGAAGAAGGTTAGAAGGAACATTGAACCTGATAGTGGCGCCCAACGAAGAAGAATAACCATGGCCGAGTTTCAAGAAGAACCTGTGCTGCCTGCAGAAACGGCTCAGAATCCAGAAATGCCAGCTGCCGCCCTGGAAGGATTTGGTTACATCGTCCAGACCATGCGCGCTTCGATGAAACCAGAAGCAACATTTAATGGAAACTCACCGGTAACCAGTTTTTTGGAAAAATTGGAGGACCACTTCATGATGTATCCCGTGTACGAGTTCCAAAAAGTCACCTTAGCTACCAGTGCTTTGAGGGGCCAAGCGCTTAATTGGTTCAAATGTATAGGCAGAAGTCTCTTGGGTCAAGCAGGAAGTCCCACCTATACTTACGAAAATTTCAAGACTGCCCTACTAAAAGCCTTCCCTGTTGTAAGGGATCGTGCGAAATTAGAAACGGAACTTTTTAGTATATATCAACAAAGAATCGAAAACCTCTCAAGCTTTATTTTAAGAAAAATTCACGTCTTCAAACTCTTGTATGGAAACCGTCCGGATCCTGAAATAATTCAAGTGATTTTGCAGAGGTTATCCCCCCAAGTGCAAGACTTTATTGAATTAAGAAATCCGACTACACTGGAAAAGTTATTTGAGCTAGCAATCCAGTTTGAAAGTAGAAGAACGGCGGACGTCGAAAGAAGACGCCAATATCAACAGCGAAACAAATTTGGTACGCCAAGACTACAGCAAACTCAAGCACACGGCTACGGAGGCAAAGCGAATCAGTGGGCAAGGAAACCCGAGCATTCAAAAACAGCCGGCGAACGTCGACAGTTCAATAGCAACCCAGGAAAAAAGTCTCAAGGCCAGTGGAAAAAGAAGGAAAGCATGGAAACAAAAAAGGATTTAAACTAAAACGGATTTCTGCTGACGGGAGGGTGCGGAAATCCGAATGCCACGAAAACCCCTCTTCCTTCAAGTTAAATACAGTAATGGTGAAAAATTTGACTCTTCCGAAGATTGAAGTGTTGGTGAATAATATCCCAGCCACCGCACTCCTGGATACAGGCGCGCAGTGTTCCTGTGTGGCAGAAGATTTTTTTAGGAAGTATTTTCGCAAATACCGCATATATAATTCGGATAATACGACAGTGTTAGCGGCGCAAGGAGAAAAATGTAAGTGCATAGGTAAAGTACCGTTGTATATCCGTATCAAGGACGAGCAAGTAAAGGTGATGTTTTTTATAGTAAAGAATCTGCAAGCACATATAATTTTAGGAATAGATTTTCTTTCAGAAGCACAAGCAACACTGGATTTTAATGAAGCGTCCCTTAAACTGACAATGAAATCAGTTCGTGCAGAAAAGACTGAACCGCCGATGTTAAAACTTGACCACCTCCCTAATGACGAGCAAGGAAGAATCCGACAAGTGGTAAGTGAATTTTCTTCGTTATTTAGTGATATTCCAGGATTTACTCAGGTTACTAACCATAGTATTGACACTGGAGATTCAATGCCAGTTCGCCACAAAGCATACCGGTATGATAACAATAAAAAAAAATTATAGAATGGCACATCAGCGATATGCTACGTAAAAAGATCATAACGCCCATCTCAAGTAGTTATGCTAGCCCGGTGGTTTTATGTAAGAAAAAATAATGACTATCCATTGACACATCGAAAAAGGTGGAGATTCGCTATTGATTACCGTAAATTAAATTCCATAACTAAATATCCGGTATATCCGTTACCGATCATTGAAGAAATTCTAAGGAACATAACATCAACCAAATACATGACGACTTTAGACTTAACGACTGGTTATTTTCAAATAGGGGTTAGGCCTGAGGACGTGCCTAAGACTGCTTTTATAACCAAGTCTGGCACTTATGCATTTTTGCGTATGCCGTTTGGCCTTTCAGGGGCCCCGGCAACATTTCAGCGATGCATGGACATTGTGTTAAGACCTGTTCTTGGAAAGTCCACATTTATCTATTTAGACGATATCATTATTACTAGTGATAATCTCGACCAACATGTACAGGATTTAAGACAGGTGTTTTCTTTATTAAATGAGGCCGGTCTAAAAGTTAATGTCGAAAAGTGCAAATTTGCAGCCCCTGAATTAAAATATTTAGGTTACAAAATATCTCAAAAAGGAATCGAGACAGACGAATCAAAAATAATCGCTGTACAAAAGTATCCGACTCCAAACACGGCAAAGAAGCTCTCTTCTTTTCTAGGACTTTGTTCATATTATAGGTCCTTTATAAAAGATTTTGCGGCTATCGCTGAGCCATTGTTAAAATTAAAAAGGAAAAAGGCAAGATTCTCGTGGACGGCCGAAGCCAACAGTGCGTTCGAAAAATTAAAACAAGCATTAACGCAAGCCCCTGTGTTGAAATTTCCTGAAAAGGATGAGAATATAGAAATTTAGGCGGATGCTTCGGATTATGCGGTAGGAGCGGTACTTTCGCAAAATCAGCAGCCCGTGGCATTTTTTAGCCGAACTTTAAATCAAACACAAAGAAACTATTCCGCGACCGAGAGAGAGGCACTTGCAGTTCTGTTAGCAGTGCAAAAGTTCCGAGTCTATTTTGGAAAGGCGCCGATAACAGTGTACTCTGATCATGCGGCGGTAACTAGATTGTACTCAGGGAAAAATTTATCCCCAAGGTTAATAAGATGGGCACTCAAGCTGCAAGAATATAATCTGGTAATCAAGCCTACCCCCGGAAAGGAAAATATCGTAGCAGATGCCCTATCAAGAATTAAAATAGATGAACAAGGTAATACCGTAAAGGTGGCAATGCTCACAGCATGTACAATAAATACCCGAGAAACTGTAATAACCGAACTGGGTAAGGATCCTGAGTTTGGAAGCATTTATGAGTATTTAAAGGATCCTGAAAATTTTAGCCACCAAGATATTGTGGCGATAAGAAATAGGGCGGCCCATTACGAACTAATAGATGGTCTATTATTCTATACAAAAACTACGAATTCCAACAACGAATTTCGACCTGTTATCCCAGCTAGTCTTAGATTAAATATCCTGCAGGAGCTCCATGACAGCCCTTTAGCTTCTCATGCTGGTATTCGAAAAACTATCCAACGCGTACGCGAGGCAGTCTACTTTCCTGAACTGCAAAAGTTAACAAGGGCGTATGTCCAGTTCTGCCCAACATGTCAAGCAGTTAATTATATTAATTTCCGCCCGGCCGGGTTTCTAAATAGTATTAAATCCGAAATTCCAAATGAAATAATTGGCATCGATTTATTGGGCCCTTTCCCAAAAAGTCAGTTAAATAAAAGTCGCTATCTCCTTGTTATGGTTGATCATTTTAGTAAATGGACCGAAATTGTTCCCTTAAAACGAGCCTCCGCGAAATTAGTTACTGATTCTATTTTAAATAAATATATTTTAAAATACGGGGCGCCCCTAAAAGTTATATCGGATAATGGTCCTCAATTTGTAAGTAATATATTTGAAGACATGTGCCAAAAACTGGGCATACGTCATTTAAAAATGGTCCCGTATCGGCCGCAATCAAATATAGCGGAACGGGTCAATAGAAATATAGTGAAAATTATCCGTAGTTATGTTAAAAATTTTCATTAAAGCTGGGATAACTATGTCAATGAATTTGCTTTCGCCCTTAGGACCGCAAAACATGATACAACGGGCAAAACTCCTGCTGAGTTATTTTTAGGCAGAAAGATTATAACGCCGTTAGATAAATTATTTTATGTGCAACAAAGAGCCCCAGAATTTAAAATGGGTGATATAGAAAAACTTATTAAGGAAGCAAAGAAGAATACGGAAGTAGCACAAAGAAAACAGAAGCTCTATTATGATTTGAAACGACGGGGAGTAACTTATAAAGTAGGGGATGAAGTTTTAAAAATTAAGCATTCACTTTCTTCAGCACCAGAAGATAAGACTGCCAAATTTTTTCCACGATTTGAAGGACCATATATTATAGAAAAAATAACTCACGCTGTAGTAGTGTTAAAAGCCAGAAATGGTGAAACCTGCTCCGCAAACATTGATCAAATCAAACCCTACTTCGATCGTAATAAAATGCAAATATTTTCAGATCTTTTGCAGGATCCGGCACGGCAGACACCGCAGGCACAAGCTCCAGAGGTGGAATAACGACAAGTACAAGGGCAAGCCATTAAGAGGCAGGAGCAAGTGAAAAGAAAATTTCCCCGCGGAAAAATTGAAGGTAGCAAGAAAAAGAAGCCCTTCCACCGTCCAGAAAAGAGAGTTCACGAACACCCCCAGAATGAAGAAGGGAGAAGGACGACGTATGTGAAGAGAACCAGGAGAAATGACGGCAACTATAACCCGGCTCTAAAACGGAAGATCTACTCATCCGACAGGACTCTCCGCAGCAAATGCCGCCGAACTGCGGAAGGGCCATAAACGGCGGAGGAAAAGTTACAAGGAAAATTTGAACGGCCAGCAACGAGGTCCAAGCAGGAACACGAAAGAAGGTTCCCGGTTGCATATTTCACAAGTGCACATCAGCGCAGCCACTGAGGGAGGGGTTTCGAAAATGGACCATTGAGCTGCTATTGCTCTTGTGATACTAAATCTTCGGGCATATGGGCGTTATTGCTAAATCTTCGTGCATATGTTGTTTACGTTTTAATTTGCATTTGTTTCGCAGTTATAAATATATGACGTAATAGTAGAAAATCTCGTGGTGCTTTCGTTTTCTGAATTTGATTAATCGCTGACATTTCGCTTTCGCGATTTTTATCACGCATTAATATTAGGATTGATGTTCACGGCATATTATGTGGATTAAGAGAATTCAAGTATATATATATTTTTTTAAGTGATCGGAGAATGACTGAAAGTGTTGAATCTAGTGTTTTCTTATTTCAGTGCTTGCATTCTTTTGATTTTTAAAATGTAAGATTCAGAATACATATGATCTGATTATATCCATTGTTTAACATTAAAAATTATATGTGAATAAATTGAATATACTCGATGATAAATTCCCTCTGTTTGATGAGTATTTCTTGTGTAGACAGTACATTTAAGAGTTAGCATTTATTAAATGGGAAATTTAATGCTCTAAATGTATACGAATGCAAATTAGTAAAGTTTTATGTAAAGATTGCATTTGGGCTCAGATGTTTATCACATATTTCTTTCTTCATCTTATTTACTACTTATTAAATAATATTTCACATCGATATTTTTGCGAAGTTTCCAACATGTGTTTGTATTTATTTCAACCAGATAGTGAAATCTTCATAAATTCCTATATTTCACCTAACTTCGCAATGAAAAGTTTTAGAAGCAATCGACGATGCTTTAATTATTTTGTAAAAAAAATTGCGTGGCAGAATATTTTCAGCCATCTTGCTTAAATCTTAAAGCACACGAAAGGTCATGTGACATGACAGAAATATTACTGGATGCTCATTGGTCCACCCTAGAAGCCACTCCCTCGGTGGCTACACAGATGTGCACTTGTGAAATATGCTTCCCGGTTCCGCCAAGACCAGCTGCCATCAAACGGCCAAGACCACAAGCAGAGGAGAAAAAGAAGGTATTCAAGGGTGACCGAACTGGTGAAAAAAGGAAGCTTCCAGAGGAAGGCACTGAAGGGCGAGCCCGTACAAGAAGGAGGATAAATCAAACTAGAATCTGCAATACCTTTAAGGACTGGGCCCAGAAAAGGATGTCCGAATATCACAAAGATAAGTAAAATTTTATGTTACTTTGCAAACTTAAGTTAATCTTTCATTCTTACTGCAAGTGGCAGATTTCAAGAAGTTTTACCTCATGCGAGGTCTACCTTTATCGCCAAAAAGGCGAGAAATGAGTTGTTACCGATTTTGGTATTATGTTTTTCAATTACTCGCGCGTAAAATTAAAGTTGATGTATAATAGCGTTGTGTAAAGACTTAAATATTGTAAAAAGTTATTGTATAAATTTTATTTAAAACATTCTAGCAAGAAAGAAGTTTTAGTCTGAAAGACTTTTTGAAATGTAGTATTTCAATGTAGAAAGAATTGGCACTTGCTTTGAAAAGAATAGAAGTTAACAATGTACTACTAATGTATGTTTTCAAATGTGAAAAATTAACGGCATGTTAATATGTTCTTATATACGAGTACAATGTGAACTGTTATTTTAAATGTTAAGAAATACCGTAATATGGTAAAAGTGAAAGTAATGTTAAAATTTTTTTTATTCGTGTGACTGTAAACAGATTAAATCATGGTGAATATGTGTTAAAGGTTGAATGATGTAGTTAGGCTCTCTGACGCTACACTTCAGAGTTAGACACTTTCAGAATAGTACCTCAGGGTTTAGAGTTGAAATTAGGGTGTGTTACGAGGTCTTGCCATGTTGAATTTTAACACGTTAGTGTTTTGATTGTAGGAGGAAGTGTGGAACACGTAGACAGAAACACATTCGTGTTTGGTGTTCTTTTACAACACATGTCAGAGAGCACGGGGAGAGATAATTAAAATAGTCATGAATGAAATAAGAATGTTAAGAGAAGTATAATTATATATGTTACTTGCCATTTCATTGTGTAACATTTCATTAAACTAGTTTTCCTTCCAGATCTCTGGAAGGAACCAGAATTGAATAAAAGCTCCTGTTTAGATGCAGTACAGATGGAAAAAAATTGTGTATCCTGGGAGCTGCTATTGTAAAAACAAATTTCTTTCTTTTAAATTTCTAGTTTCTAGCGAAGTATATTTGTAAAAGATTGGCCTCGCGTTAGATTCTAGAGCTAAAAGTTTTCAACAAGGTCGTTTTAGACCTCAGTTTCAAACTAATTAACTCTGGCGGGAAGTATGTAAGGATCTTAAGTTTTACTAACGTTTATTTTATTTTAAATCTTTACTATTACTTCTTATTTTCTACTTCCGGCCAGAATTATAAGCGTTAAGGTTTTTATGCAAAGTTTGTCTGGCGAACGCCAAGTATTTAAGTTGTGGCTTTTTGCCAAGAGAGAGAGAGGAAGCAGTGAGTCGAAGCAGGCCGCTTACCTTAGAAGTTACGCAGTTGCTGTTTGCCTTCCAGGCCAGAGGTTTTAATCCTCTTGATAAATTTAAACGTATTGTAGTGTTCACAGTTCTCTGTACTACATACGCCTCCTGTTAATATAAGGCCAATCTTCCACGTTTATTATTCTAAAGTTAAATTAGAGTTTAGTTTTATTTTTATACTTTTACGTTTTTGACCCCAAGTAGCGGGTCGGTGTATTCCGAAGTACGGAAGTCATTGTAAATAGAGAAAAATAAAGGGTTTTGTATACCCTTCTTGTGTATCCTGTTTACTTCCCACAGTTTTGAACATAGCTTTAGTTCATAGCTCTTTGTTCCGAGTCAGGTCCTTGCATGTTCCCGAAGAAGGTTAGAAGGAACATCGACCCTGACAGGGTTAGCTTTCACATTAAGAAAAATATTAGAGTCACTAAGGATTTTAAGTTCGTCTGGAAAGTCCTTCACGATGACTTCCACCGGAATCTCTCTATTTGGGTAGTCGTCGTATCTCAGGAAGAGGGCCTTTCCACCACATATTATTTTGTAGAAGTTTACTGGGATCCAAGCCTCGGGATATAAGGTCACTCGGATTCGCCTTTGATGACACATGACACCATTGATGACCATTAGTCAACTCTTGAATTGTTGCCACTCGATTTGCAACAAATGTCTTCAACTGGTAAGGCTTCTTTTGTATCCATGAAAGCACGATCATGGAGTCACTTCGCAGATAAACGTTGTTCACAGAAATCTCTAATGCAGATATTACTCTAACCATCAACCTTGCAAGTAGGACTGCCGCACAAAGCTCCAGTCTGGGAATAGTAACTCGTTCAATAGGCGAGACTCTGGATTTACTCGTCACTAGCCTTGTCTTCACTTCTCCATCTCTCGAACGGCACTTGCAATATATGGTTGCTCCGTATGCTACCTCAGAGGCATCTGCAAATCCATGAAGTTCCACATAGTCTACTTCTGCAATAAGAATAAACTTTTCAATTTCTATTTTACTTAAAACTTCCAGTTCAGTAGAGAACTTCTTCCACTCATCAGCTTCCTTTTTTGGTAGTGATTCATCACAATTCAGCTTTAACAACCACAACCTTTGGAGGAATATTTTGGCTTTACTTATGATTGGCCCTAGTAATCGGGTCAAACAATCTTGCAATAGTAGACAATATTTGTCGTTTGGTAACAACTATGTCATTATCGAGTTTCACTCTAAAACAGAAACAGTCTCTTCTAGACCTCCAAGACACTCCAAGTGTTGTAGATTCTGCTTCATTAGGAAAGGAATAGGAGTGATCTTCTTCCGCAAGTTCAGCATGATTACTGCACCACTTGTGCAGTGTCATTCCTGCACTCTTCAGTATTGCAGTTAACTGAGATTTAAGTTCCTTAGCTGTACTCAAAGATTCCGCTCCACTAAGCACATCATCCATATAAAAGTTTTTAAGTAAGACTGGCTCAGCTAATGGAAATTTTGGACCTTCATCAATCGACAATTGTTTAAGAGTTCTCATAGCTAAGTATGGCGCACTAACTGTACCGTAAGTCACAGCATTAAGCTCGTAGATTTTCACAGGTGCATCATTTTCTTTTTTCCACAGGATTCGCTGCAAGCATCTCTGTTCAGGGTTAATTATAATCATTCTATACATTCTTCTAATATCCGCCGTAAATGCAAATGGGTACTATCTAAATCGAAGCATGATTGAAAAGAGATCATCTTGAATAACCCCTCCATTACGTTGTAAAGAATTTAGCGAAATTCCATTTGATGTTAAACATGATGCATTAAACACTGTTCTCAATTTAGTTGTTGTTTTTTTAGGTCGGTATATCCCATGATGTGGCATATAGTACACTACCCTAGGCTCATTTTTCTCTTCAACCTCAGTCATATGCCCTAGCTCTTCATATTCCTTTAAAAAATCCTGATACAGACTCAGATATTCAGGGTCTTTAACTAATCTTTTCCATAGAGAATTTAATCTCTCAAGGGCAACATCCTTTGAATTCCCTAAGCAAATAGGATCTTCCTTTAGTGGCATTGTTACAATGCATCTCCCTTCTTCATCCCGCTTATGAGTTTGCACATAATGTTCTTCACATATTGCTGTTTCTTTATTTTTTGGAATGGCTATTTCAACATTCTCTATTTCCCAAAATTTTCTCATTGTTTGTTCTAAGTCATTAGATGTTTTCATTAACCCACAATGTACGCGGCTCTGTTCTGATGTAACGCTTCTCGACACTATAAACCCGAACACGCTGTTTTGTAAAATAAGACTCGAGTTTTCATATCGAATTTGTTCAGATTTTAATATCTCAAAGAAAACCTCAGCTCCTAAAAGCATCTCTATACGTTGTGCAACATTAAAATTCTCATCAGCTAATTTTATGTTACAAAAATCCTGCATTTTAATATCAATTTTCCTTGAAGGAATCAAATCTTGCGTGATTTTTGGTACTACTAATAAGTCTAAATGTCTCATGTAACTTTTATCTTTATTGCTAATGCATGCCGAAACTCTTTTTCGAATTGTAAACAAGTAATCATTTAATCCGGAAATCGCAATGTTTACCTTCTCATAATCAAAGTTGAATTTATTCGCACAGTCTCTACTTATAAACGATGAAGTACTGCCGCCATCAAGTAATGTTTTGACTGGATGTAGCTTACCCATACTATCACTAATAAAACAAATAGCCGTGCTCAGAAGAACACTTTTTTTGGATCTGTTTACACTAGTCGCTGTAAGTAGAGTATTACCGCTGTTAGGCAGAAAGTCTGGCGCTAGGGGGGAAAGCACACTGGAACTACTCGCTGTTTCGTTTTTATTTTTTTCCTTCTCTTTCGATGGTTTATTTTCTACCGGAAAATGCAGTTTCATGTGGTGTCTTTTCCCACAAACGGAACACGAAAACTTTGATTTGCAGTTTTTGACGGAATGGTTTAATGCTAGGCAATTAAAGCATAATTTATGACTTTTGATGATTTCAACCCGATCATTCACCGGTTGTTTCAAGAAATTTGGGCATTTTGCCAAAAAATGATTTTAATCACAAAGAATACACTTTAAATCTTTTACATCGGCAAGGAATACCTTTGAAACATTTTTCGACGTTTTGCAATTGCTGCGAGATTTTTGAAAACTGTGCACACTTGCGGCAAGGGACTTTCCGCGAGATGTGAAAAATAAATCTGCTTCCTTTGCCATTTGTTGAGGCGGAAACCAACTTTCAGCTTGCCTTATAGAAATATGGGCTGACGTTTCTCGATCTAATGTTTCAAACAATTTGTCTGATATTATTAACTGCTTCAGAGTTTCAAAATCAGACACTTTCCTCAATTTTAAGTAATATTAGAAATTTGTGGTTAATCGCGACACGAACTGCACATGGGACTCATTTAGGCGTTGAGCCTTTTTAAAATTTTCTAAAACAATTTGTGGTGTAGGTTCGAATTCTTTTAAAATAATAGCTTTTACTTTTTCATAGTCACTTAGCTCCTCATCTCTAATATACACGATAATGTTCGAAGCCCGTTCCCCTAACAAGTTTAACAATATTTCCGCTTTAGATTTCTCAGGCACATTTTTTGTCGCGAAAGCTCTTTCTAAAGACGAGAAAAAATAACTCCAGTTTACAGGTTTACTCGGAACCTTCAATGTTAGTGTTCTTATACTTTTAATAAGAGAATCTAAGGAATCGGAACTTTCTTCTTTAGTTTCGTTTTGATCATTATTAACACTTTTTGTTTCAGCTCGCAATCGAGCAATTTCCAGTTCTGTTTTACATCTCTCTAATTTAATTTGTTCTAACTGTAATATTTTAGCTTCTTCAGATTTACGATGCTCTACTATGGAATTACCCAACTCTACTACCGAATTTGGATCGGATTTAAAAGCTTCACTACTTTTAATCTCTAAATTTAAATCTGTAACAGTTATCTTTTCACTTAATTCTATATTCAGTTCTAAAGCCAATAGCTTTAAATCCTCTTTAAGCGCACCTTTTTATCAACATTGTACTCTTAATGAAATAACACAAGATATAAAGTAATTCTTCTCAGTTACTTAAACACAGTAACACAGTATATAAATTTTCTCAAAACTCTTACACAGTATCTCAAAATAACAAAATGGTACTTTATTCTTAAATCGAAACTGCTGACTTACTTGTTACTTGTATATAACTCATAATCCATAGATCTCTGGCCCATGACGGACCACGATGTTTTGCACAGGCACTACACTATAATTCAATAAACTCAGGAACAATGGACTGTATTATATCTCACTTTAATTCTCATTAATTTACATAGTTCATGGCCACTCGAAGCCACGAATTCTCTCACACGATCTTAGCTCACAATCTCATGTAACAAACTCCAAGAGCTCAAGGCGCATGCGCCGACGCTAGTAATGAAATGCGTGCGCAGGCGCAACACAGGTGTTCTAATTTTTTAATTTACCTGTGCAAAAACGAATAGAGTTTGTTAAGACTAATAAACTTTGTTTTAATTGCTTGTCTAATGTCCATAAAGTTAAAATGTATAAGAGTGCAAATACTTGCAAGCATTGTTTTAAGCATCATCATAGCATTTTGCATTTAGAAAATAATTTCAAACCAAAAAATGCATCTAGATTCCCTTCACCGGAAGCACAAGTGTTTATTCCGAAATTGCAAATTAAAACAGAAAACAGCTTGAGTGATGTTTCTCCAACTGTTTGTGCAAACAACTATGAAAATAAACATTTTGGAGCTCATGCTAATGGTAAACGTAGTCATGTACTTTTGTGTACTGCTTTAATTAAGGTTCAAAACGCAAAAAATGAATTCATAAATTGTAGATGTTTACTAGATTCAGGTAGTGAAAAATCATTCATTCGTCGGAAAACAGCTATCAATTTAGGATTGAGCGTAAAGGATTCGAAGATATTAGTGTCATGCTTAGGTACTTTCAATACAACTACTACTGGAGAAGTTGAGTTGTTGTTTACACCTCATTTTAATACTAATTACAGAATTTCAACGTCCGCTTACATAATAGACAAAATTACAGGAAACATTCCGAGTGTAACATTACCTTTGAATTTATATGAAAGTTTCGAAGATTTACCTTTAGCAGATCCTACATTTCATGAATCGGGAGAAATTGATATTTTGCTTGGAGTTAACGTATTCCTTACTTTAATCAATGGCGAGGTAATTGAAAGGGGCAAAAGTCTTCCATTTGCATGTTGTTCTAAGTTAGGATGGGTAATTGCTGGAACTACACATTCTGAATTCCCAAACCGTAAGCAGGTTTCAGTCAATATGCTAACCATAAACACGGAGGAATTAGTTAAATCATTTTGGGATTTGGAACAAATTCCCACATCGAAACCTTTAACTAAAGAGGAAAGATTGTGTGAAAACCATTTCGTGGAAAATCACATCCGTAGTGAAAATGGTCGGTACTCAGTAAAATTGCCATTCAAGCCTAAAAGAAATGAGTTAGGTAATTCCAGACCATCAGCCTTTCGCAACTTTCTTAGTCTGGAACAAAAACTAATAAAAACTCCTGAAGTATATCAACAATATAAAGACTTCATGTCCGAATATTTATCACTTGGACACATGGAAGAATTATCCGATGATAATCTAGATAAAGTAAATTTTCATTATTATATACCTCATCATCACGTGCTAAAAGAATCGAGTCTTACCACAAAACTACGCGTCGTTTTCAATGCTAGTGCCAAAACTACGTCAGGGATATCGCTTAATGACACGCTAATGAATGGTCCCAAGGTGCAAGACGACTTATTTACTATTCTTTTGAGGTTTAGATGCTATCCCATAGCCATTACTAGCGACTTATTGAAAATGTATCGACAAGTTCAAATTTATGATGAAGATCGCGATTACCAAAGAATATTTTGGAGAGATGATCCATCGAAGCCGATTAAAACTTACATGTTGTGCACAGTTACGTACGGCACTACTTCCGCTTCATACCTGGCTACTCGCGTACTCAAACAACTAACAATTGACGAAGGAGCTAAATTCCCAAAGGCAGCTGAGATAATATTACACAATTGTTATATTGATGATGTCCTATTTGGTTCAGACACAGTAGAAGACGCAGTAGAGTTAATTTCACTACTGAGTGGACTTTTACAAAAAGGTGGCTTTCAATTGCATAAATGGTGTACAAATGATCGCTCGATTTTGGAAACTGCTTTGAGTGCTCGGAACGCAAATTCTTCATGTACAGTAGTTGATACTAAATCAATAAAATTATTGGGTTTGGAGTGGTATCCAACGCAATACGAGTTTACTTGTCACTTTGGAAATCTCGAAAACAGAGAGTGTTCTACTAAAAGAATAATTTTATCTTCTATTTCGAAAATCTTTGATCCACTTGGTTGGTTAGCACCTTTTATAGTTGCAGCAAAAATTTTGCTTCAAGTTATATGGAAATTACAAATCTCGTGGGATGATCCCCTGACAGATGAAATCAATCAAAGATGGAAAATCTATTGTGAAGATATCGCAAATCTTGAATGCATTCATATTCCTAGGATAGTATTATTGCCCAAATCTACAAATGTAGAACTTCATTGTTTCTGTGACGCATCAGAGAAAGCTTACGCCGCAGTGATTTATTTAAAGTCTTCCAATAATTCTTCAATTTCGGTGCAGCTACTAACATCAAAAACTCTCGTAGCTCCCCTGAAAGTAATTTCTATTCCCCGTTTAGAACTCTGCTTTGCAGTTCTATTAGTGCATTTGGTTCAAGCTGTGCAGAATTCATTGCAAATTTATGTTGATATTTACGCATGGAGTGATTTAATGATAGTTTTGTCCTGGATACAATCAGAACCAACACGCTGGCAAACCTTCGTAGCCAACAGCGTTTCAGAAATTCAATCAGTCTTACCTTCATCGCATTGGAATCACATAAAAGGAAAGGAGAATCCAGCTGATTGCGCATCAAGAGGTCTTTTGCCTTCAGAGCTTACTACTCATGACTTGTGGTGGACAGGTCCTCAGTGGCTTAATTCAAATAATATTCCGTTCTCTATCAACTTACTATTTTCAGAAGAGTCTTTAAAGGAACAACGGAAAAATATTTCTTGTTCAATTGGAACAGTCTCTTCGCAAATTCCAGTCCTTAATGAAGTTTCATCATTTTTGAAACTTAAAAGAATCATCGCATGGTGTTTTCGGTTTGCGAATAATTCAGCTAAATCTACCGCAACAAGGATTAAGGGTTACCTTAAAACCGAAGAATTGTAATACGCTAGAAATGCAATTGTTAGAGTAGTTCAAAGGCATGAGTTTTTTAATGAATATAATCTTCTGAAGTAGAATCAATCGTTAAACTCAAATAGTAAGATCCTTTCTTTGAACCCCTTTATCGATAAGAATAGACTTATACGCGTCGAAGGAAGATTAAGACTTTCCAACATCGCGCAGGACAGAAAATATCCTATTATGTTGCCCAAGAAACATCACATAACACAGATTATAGTGAATCATTTTCATGAATCCCATCTTCATGCTGCCCCCCTGCTATTGCTATCAGTAATTAGAAGAGAATATTGGATAATCCACGCTAGGTCAGTTGTAAGCAGCGCCGGCGCAAGGTTATCCGGCGCCCGCCTGCAAAATACCTGAAGTCGCCCCCCTTTTTCTAAATTTTTGTATAGGAGAAGGAAGTTTTGAAGAAAGCATTTGTTGAAATTGATTTTAATAATTTATTGAGAATAATTTATTTTTCTGCATTTCATATTTACAAATTTTTCTATAATTTCTTTCGCATCTAGTTCTTGACAGATTTCATTTTCAATGGCAATCAAAGCTAAATATATGAGTCTTTCCTGCGATATACTTGAACGTAAATATGTCTTGATCAATTTTACTTTGGAGAATGATCTTTTGCTACTATCAACACTAAAAGGAATGCTAAGTAGTATTCTCAGTA
The DNA here is from genome assembly GCF_044657685.1 of Stegodyphus dumicola. Lineage (NCBI taxonomy): Eukaryota > Metazoa > Arthropoda > Arachnida > Araneae > Eresidae > Stegodyphus > Stegodyphus dumicola. Next base: position 100,193,982 of record NC_140774.1, on the reverse strand, counting down.
CGATCTTCAAGTTCGGGAAGCACAAATTATTTGACAGAATTAAGTTCAAAATATCGAATGGGTCATTCAAACCGGCTGTATAAATGCCTTTCGAAGCTACTATTTCGTCATAGAGTTCTGCGTTAATATCTTTATTGTCACCACACTGTAACAATTTTTCTAATTTATCACATTTTATTTTCAAATTTGCGTTATCGATTTCTGATAAATTACCTAGGAAACTAAAATTATCATAGTGATTTTTCATTGAATCAAATCTTTCGTTTAATGATGTCCAAGCAGTATCCAAAATTCTAAAAAAGACATTTGCCCTAAACTTCTCTTCTGGACATTGAGGAAATTCGTCAGCATGTTCGTAATCGAAGTGACATTTCTTTTTCCTTCTTCGGACTTCTTCAACAGTTTTAAATTGTAGCTCGCCATCCACTTCTTCACTAAATTCTTTGGCTTTCTCAAGAATACTTTTGTAATTGATATCACTTCTATATTCTACAATGAATGTTTTAAGTTACTTATGGCCTTTAAGGCTACTGTAACACTCAAACCCTTTCCTTGCAATTGTTTGCTGACAGGATTGATTCTGTTAAGCAAATCGTGCCAAACTATCAAGGAACAAATAAATTTATAATCCTTGATTTTGGTACACAGACTTCGTGCTTCATGTTGCACTTCGTTTGAAAAGCATTCATCTTCGGATATTTCAAAGAGAGCATCATAGATTTCTCCTATTTGATGTCTTAAAGGGTCCTAGTTGATATCAAAGAAGGAATTTTACGTCGGCAGTAATCAAAGAACTCTGCAAACTACTCGGCATTGACAAAACTCAAACGACGCCATTACATCCCCAGTCGGACGGCATGGTAGAGAGGTTCAATCGAACCATCCTTAATAACCTCTCATTAGTGGTTTCCAGAAACCAACAGGAATGGGACAAGAAATTACCACTGTTTTTACTGGCTTACCGCAGTGCTGTTCATGAGACTACCGGCTATTCCCCATCACAGATGCTCTTCGGTCGTGACCTTCGTCTGCCTTGTGATCTCTTGTTTGGTCGTCCTCCGGATGCTCCTTCATCGCCTGAGGAATATTTTCAAGATCTCCAGGTCCGGTTTAAAGTGATGCACAAATTTGCACGAGAGCGAGTCAACTTGGCGACGGAGAAAATGAAGACCCGATACGACACAAGAGCTACTGAACATCAATTCCACGATGGAGACAAGATTTGGTTGTGGAGTCCGACTCGACGGAAGGGACTCTGTCCGAAATTACATTCATCTTGGGATGGTCCGTACACAGTCCTAAACAGGCTGAATGACGTCGTGGTTCGGATCCGTAAGTCTTCGAACTCTAAAACTCTAAACCTAAAGTCGTTCGTTACGACAGGTTAGCTCATTACTATGGCCATAGTAATGAGCTAACCTGTCGTAACCAATGTAAACAATTGTAAATAGCGTAAGACCATGGTCCTTTTTCTTTCTAAATGTGTATTTAGTATTTGTTTTGTATTTTGTATTTGATTTGAATTGTATTTAGTATTTGATTTGACTTGTAGTTAGCCTTTGATTTGTTTAAATTAGTTATTGCATTTAGTGTTTATGTTGTTTATTGTATTTATGCAACAGTTGTAAGTTTGGCTTCCTGTCCAGGGATTGTACTGCCCGGGACGTGCAGTCCTTGGGAAGGAGGCAGTGTTACGGATTTTTTATTTAAATAGCTAATGTTAGTTGAATTGTAAATTAAATGGTTTTATTTCCCGCGCAGTGCAGCGCGTGACGAATATTAAAAGAAAGCTAAGTCGGAAAATTGAAAATACAAGAGCGCGTGCATGTAACATTTAATAAATATCTCTTTTTGATTTCGAGAAAGTACTAGAAAATTCTCGCGCGCGATTTTAAAATCATATAAATAGGAGGAAAACCTCTCAATTCGAGAGTTAGTTAGTTTGTTGTTGTTTTAAGAGTTTGTTTAGAAAACTGTTCTTGTTGATTGTAGCAAATTCGCGGATTAGCTTTCTTTAGCTGTTTTGAATTAAGTTCTCTTGAACGTTTAAGTAGTTAGAAGATACTACTGTGATATATTGTGATACTGCGCGATTATTTGAGGATATTTAATCATATTTGTTGTGACAATAGTAAATTTTCTTCATTTTTTATTGGACTTGTGCATTCATTTCGTAACGAACCCGTACGCACGCAACATTACAATAAAAATAGTTTACTAGTTTATAAAATAAATACACTGACTACCAATAAGTATTTGGACACCTGTGATAGAAAAAAAAACTAACTTTATTCAAAATCAATAGTTGATAGAGCCTCCACGAGAGGTAATTACAGCGTGGACCCTCCAGGGTATACTTTCCACAAGTATTTGTATGACAGCTAGTGGTATTTTCTTCCACTCGGCTTGGAGAAGACATAGAAGTTCCTTCACCGATTTTGCACGAGTAGTGCACCCCGGAATTCGGCGATGCAAGTCGTCCCAGAGGTTCTCGATAGGTTCAGGTCTGGACTCTGGGCAGGCCAGTCCATTTGATGAACTCCATTGGCACCATACCAAGCCTTGGTTAACGTCGAAACATGACAACTGGCATTGTCGCCCTGAAAGTAACAGGGGTCCAACCCGTAAAACTGCCACAACGTAGGAAGCACATTGTCATCCAAAATAGTGCAGTAGGCATCGGAGTTGAGCTTACCATGAATGGCGACCAAGGATCCCAGCCCATTCCAGGAGAAACACCCCCAGACCATAATTCCACCTCAGCCGAACTTGACTGTTGTCACAATGCATTCTGGCAGGAGACGTTCTCCAGGTAGACGCCAGACCCAGACTCTGCCATCCAAAAGGTAAAGGGTGAACCTTGATTCGTCACTCCAAAGAACCCATTTCCACTGATCTACGGTCCAATTTCGATGTGCTTTTCCCCACATTAACCGAGCAGCATGGTTGGACTTTGTGATCAAAGGCTTATGGGCAGCAGCACGACCATGAAAAGCAAGTAGATGTGCTTCCTTACGGATGGTATTCATTGAAACAATACTCCCGGATGCCTGCTGAAACTCCTCGCGGATGAGGGCTATCGGTTGGGTGTGATGCTTCCGAATTTCTCTGAACAGCACTCGTCGGTCTCTATCCCCCAGTTTCGTTGGTCTGCCGACTAGGGGCACATTCCGACAATCACCGCTCACCTTCCACTTCTTAATCACATAGGCCACTGTCGATATTGGGTACTTTAGATCGCTAGATATGTCCCTTAAGGATAGGCCACATTTGTGATACCCGATAATTATACCTTTCTTGAAATCAGAGAGCTCCGAACCATCTTGCATGCGACTAAAGCCGATGCTGTTTCCTACACGATATATACCGGCGGAGTCCGTGGCGTATCTGGGGACCGCAGATATCGTCATTTGCATAGGTGTCCAAATACTTATTGGTAGTCAGTGTATGATCGGTGATGAAAAATATAACAACCTGGCAACTAGGTACCTAATCGCCTTTTATGAATTGCCGTGCCGTACACTTAGTACACCAGTTAGTGTGCTCCTGTTTGCCTTGAGTATCGCTGATTACTTGAACGATGAATATCTATCGCAGTGTTTAAGGCGTCTTAGGTCAGGTTTCGCTTTTTATCTTGCTTACATTCTTTTGCATGCTTGGACAACTGTAAACTATACATCAGCGTAAGTTTTTAATAACCATGGAATTTAATACTGTGCTATAACTATTATTTCTTTAACTATAGGTAGATTAAAAACCAATAACCAGGATGAGTAAGAATGAAACGAAAGGCACATATACTTAAATATGATTGTAGGCAAATGGTAATAAGAATATTACAATTAACTTATGTAGTAATTCTTGAATACTTTGTAAAGTTTTTTTGGGGAGGGGAGGGAAAAAAGCACACTGGTCCGCGAAATTTTTTCGTAAGTTTTATCGGTCAGCGGACCAAAAAAGGTTGAGAAGCACTTCTCTATAGACTTTTGCGTTTTCGTCCATGCAAATCTTGCCCTCCCTTCCAACTCCCGGTAAAATATGAAAAGTTGGTGCCTGTGTTCATTCTTACATATGGCAAAACGGCAAATTTTCCCTGATAGAAAGGGCTAATGCGTTTCCCCCTTCCCACCCTCACAGAAATTTTCAAGAAAAAAAAGCTGTAGTTCACTGTATACATTTTAAATAAAAATATAATAAAAATGATAAAATAGGATAAATAGAAATTATATTAAGTAAAATAAAATAAGAACGTACTTCATCAAATGGACTTTTCTTTTCCAATGGTAGTAAGGTTATTGCGCATCTAAAATTTTCTTCGCCAACCACTCAGTGATACTCAGTAAACACGAAAATGGAATGTGTAGATGATATATAACACGTGGCTTTCTAGACACATGGAAAATGACCGTTATCTGTTACTAGATGAGCAGAAGGGTCATTGTGAGTAATGAACAATTACCTAGAATTAAACTTGCTCACAGCGTGAATTCGAACTTCTTTGTATGATACTATCCCTGACGATTGACGGATGGGTGGCAAGGCATTGATGGATGAGCTGGAGAGGAAAGGTGGGAATGGAAACACCTCCTAACACCTTCTGTTATGTGTTGGGAGGACTACAATCTCAAATCCCAACCAGATCCTTTTGATCTTTGCCGCCTGGTAAAGTCCACTTGAAACAGCGGGTGTGGCAGGTTGATCGTGGCGAGGGGAAACCGGCAGAGAGTGTGGTATTCATTCTTGCTCTTGACTGTTGCGGTGTGCGCTTCGAAAGTAAAGCACTTTTGCTCTGCTTATTTTTGTAGCTCTTATTTAATATTTTACAATATTCTTTTAGCTGTTATTTAAAATTTTACACTTTTCTTTTCAGAATTTACGAGTTATTTTTTTCAGGTTTGACAAGTTAATTTTTTTTTTTCAGGTTTTCCTTTCAGATTTTGCGGTGTGCGCTTCAAGTAAAGCTTTTTTTCTCTGCTTATTTTTGTAGCTCTTATTTAATATTTTACAATATTCTTTTAGCTGTTATTTAAAATTTTACAATATTCTTTTCAGAATTTACGAGTTATTTTTTTCAGGTTTGACAAGTTAATTTTTTTTCAGGTTTTCCTTTCAGATTTTACAAGTTATTATTTTTTTCAAATTTACAAGTTATTTACTATATCTTTTGCTTATCTGTGAGCTAATTTAAGATTTTACAATATTCTTTTCAGGTTTTACAAGTAAATTTTTTCAGGTTTTCCTTTCAGATTTTGCAAGTTAATTTTCTGTTGATTATCGTGCTTAACTTGATTATTATTTCAGAAGTAATAAGGCATATATATTCAGCACTGTTTTTATCCTTAATTAATTACTGGGCGTTATTAAAGTTTGATTTTTTACTTTTTGGGTAACAAACATTTCCATTAATTAATTTTTTTTCTATGTAAAAACTCTGGTTTGGGAATACTTACTTCGAGTACCAATTTTTATTTTTCATAGGTACAGAAAAAACTGAAAAGTATTTTTTTTTTTTTTTTTTTTTTTTTTTTTTTTTTTTTTTTGCAAAACTGTTTCTTATGCTTGGTTGATTTTAAATACAGCATTATTGATATATATTTCCGTACAATAATTTTGGTTTTTTGTTATGAATATTATGCGCTAAGTTATACAGCTGCTATTTACAGCATATTTATATATACACACCATGATAATGACTCTGTGTATTGATGCAATTTAAAAATCATCTAAATATTACTGTTTTTTCAAGTGTTCCGATTTAGATTGCCATTTGTATTTTTCTGATAACTTATGTTGTTAAACTAATAACACTAAGAATATTTTATATACTAATATGTCATCGATAAGTTCTAGGTTTTGTTGTGCTTCTTGTGACTGCTCATTTTCTGTTAAAAGTAATTTATATAGACACATAAGAAATTTTCATTCTGAACATAAGTTGGAAACTTATAATGAAAGAGATTGTACTCTGTGTAATGAAAGGTTTACTTCTATGAAAGAGTTGCATGACCACATAGATTCTGTCCATACAGATATAAGGTTAAATTTTCAGGAACTTATTTTTCATTCTAAATCTGAATTCGAAAATTGGAAAGAAGATGTTGAAAAAAGTAGTCAGTCCTTTTTTGCCAAACGAACGACTAAACGTTTGGCAGATGCGACAATTCGTAGTTATTTCTTATGTAATAGAAGTGGTTCATGTAAAATAAAAACTGACAGAATACGTCACATGAAATGTGGAGGTTCAATTAAAATAGGGAAAACATGTCCTGCTGAAATAAAAGTGTCAGAGAAAGAGATCGGGGATATTTTTGAAATTAAAGTTAGTTACCAATCAGTGCATGTTGGTCATAGGCATGAAGTTGGGAAATTGCCACTCTCAAAAACTGAAAAATCTAAATTAGCAGGTATGATGCAGCAAGGTATTCCAAAAGAAAAGATTTTAATGTCCATTCAAAGTAGTTATTCACCAACAAAAAGAATTGGTGTTACTCACTTAAAAGATTTACAAAATATTTCTAGAGGTATTCAGGTAAATAATGAAATTGTTTTTGACACTAATGATGCAGTATCGGTGGACTTAAAAGTCCAGAAAATGAAAGCTGAATCTGGTTGTCCAATTTTGTTGTACAAGAAAGTTGGTGACGAACTGCCAGGTTTTCAAGGTGTATCAAGGGATGATTTCCTTTTAGGGGTTATGAATGGTGCCCAACTTAGGTTGCTGGAATTAAACAGCAGCTGTATTATGATAGACTCTACTCATGGTATGAATCAGTATGGATTTCAATTAACTTCTGTACTTGTCAATGATGATAATCATGAAGGTTTTCCTGTTGCTATTTTGTATTCATCAAAAATAACAGCACAAACTTTTATACCATTTTTTTTTCAGCTATTAAAGATAGAGTTCCTAATCTTAAACCTAAGGTTTTCATGTCAGACGATGCTCCGGCATTTTATAATGCATGGTGTCAAGTTTTTGGTTAAGTTGATAAGTGTCTTTTGTGTAGCTGGCATGTTCGCAGAGCATGGAATAAAAACTTATCTAAAATAAAAAACAGTGACTTAAGGTTAAAAATTGCAAATGAGTTAGTGCAAATAATGCACGAAATTGACATAGTGTCTTTCAAAAGAATTTCGGATATCTTTGTCACTAGCTGTTTGTCTAATGAAGAAACAAAAGCTTTTGGAGAATATTTCTACAAAAATTATATGTCTCAGCCTGAGAAATGGGCCCATTGCTATCGAATTGGATTAGGGGTTAATACAAATATGAAAGTTGAAAGGTGGCACAAGCAGCTTAAGTATGAGCATGGTAATGCAAAGGTGATAAAGAGACTAGATTATTCTTTATCTTTGGTGTTAAATGCTATTGCAAGGAAACTGACGAATCGTGCAATATCTTTAGAACGTCATAAATTGACAACTAGGGTCACAGAAATTCGTAAGCGACACAGACAGAGTATGAGTATGCCTGAATATCAGGTAATTGAAATCGAGCCTAAGAAACAGTGGTCAGTTTCGAAGGCTGTTATTTCAAGAGAAATTACATTTTATGATGTTCGGATTCATGATCCTTGTGCATGTAGCATAAGGTGTGATGACTGTAATATTTGTATTCATGCATTCTCCTGTACTTGTATTGATTATAGTATCCGTTTCAGTATTTGTAAGCATATTCATCACGTATGTCAAAACCAGGTAACTGAGGTTCAGAGATCTGGTATGACAGAAAATGATGAGTTTCATTCAGATAATTTGGTAATTGATGTGACTGAGAGGGATTCCAGGCATGCCAAAGAACGTTCGGCGATAGTTAATGAAATAACGAGTGAACAAAATGCTGAAAGTTGCGAAAGTATTAGACAGGAAACAATGAAATTGTTTGAGAATTTATCAAAGAATGTTGCAACTATTGAAGGTCTTAGAGCATTAAGGTGTGATGTGTTGTCGTTATATGCTAAATATCAGTCAAATTACTTTATTCCTGTATCCTCTACTAATAATCGAAATATAAACCCACAAAGGAGATTTTAGAAGATATGTGTGTTTTACGTTGAATAACTTCTGTATTTTATGTAATATGTATTACTTTTTCCTAGGTTATGACTATACAAATTTCAATTTCTTTGTTTGATGTTGTATGTGTTACTTCCTCCTAGGCTATGAGTATATTATTATGGTATTTTTTTCTTGTTTGTAATATATAGAAATATAGCATATTTTCCAGTATAAAATTTCAGTTAACTTTTACTTAATAGTATGGGAAAGCAGATTTGTTTCATGCGTGATTCTTATAATACTTGAAAATGAATGAATTTTAATCTGTAAACATTTTTTTTTTTTTTTTTTGTTTTGTTAATATTGAAATATAGCTTTGTTTTTCTTTTAGATACACTTTTAGGCACATGTGTGATCATATCAGACGACATGCAGTAGAAAAAAGTATGCATAAATTTTCCCATAATATTATTCCATATTGCTTTATTTGAAGAACTGGGTCATTGTGCTGCTTCAGTGAACATTCATAAATATGCATTTGAAATTTGACTATTCAGTGCAGGAAGTGGAGTTATACTTTAAAAAATCATGTTCCTTAATTTCAAAAAAACTAGTAATTTTCTTTGTCATACTACATGTTATATCTCAGTGTAAAGGGTAACGGACAAAATAAGTTATTATGTGTATCTGTTTTTTAAGCATAATAGTTTTGTTCATTTTAGTAGTACATGAATAAAAGATGGTATGTGTTACTTCAATTTATCTAAATTTTTCATTGTTATACTGCATGTTATTTCTCAGTGTAATGCTTGAATGAAAGATGGTATGTGCATTCCTTCATTTTAACAAAACTTCAAAAATAGTATTTTTCACCATGTTTAAAAAATAGTATTTTTCACCATGACATATAGTTTTTCCCCCTTGTTACGTTTTACATTGAGAAATACTGTTTGTTATTTCTCAATGTAAAACGTAACAAGGGGGAAAAACTGGTATGTGCATCTGGTTTTTAAGCATGGTAATTATTTCTTTAGTGATCCACATATAGAAGGTGTTTGGTCAAGTTAAAACAAATCTAATTTTACTAGACCTCTCCCCCCCCCAGGTGTAGAAAAGTTTCAAGTGCCGAAAGTTTTTTTGCAAAATTAATTCACTTCTGATAAACTTATTATCATTAATTTTTACACATTTTACTACTGTGTAATTAAACTGTATTTATGGCAAAAAATGTACTATAATTTTGCATCTGGTGAGTAATATCATATGCTTCTTCTAAGAATATAACTTTTGCCATAATTTGTGTATTTAAGGTATACAGAACTGTTATTCTGATATACTTAAAAGTGTTTAACTCGATCAATTAATGGATACAGATATTTGACAGTTATTTTTCGAAGATATTTGTCATGTCGGTTCTAATTATTCTTCTAATAAAAGTATGTTAAAATGTAGTGAATCATGAGACTAAATGATTTTTATTGTTATGATTTGCCCAGGCTGAAGAACGTACTTTCCTCCCGGTGGAAATTGTCAGCAAACTGTCCTGAACAGGCTTTTTGTTGATAATGACTTCCAGGCTTATCAGTACCTCCTTTTGAGTGGAGGGTATGCAATTGTAGTACCCGATTTAAATTACATTGTAATTGTATTATGGTATTAATAAGTTATTGTAATTGCATTGTAATTATATTGTATTTGTGAACTCTAATTTCATTACTTTATGCGATTATGCTGTAAGTGCATAATCTAATTGCAATGATATAATCTAATCACAATTACGAATTAATTATAATTCCAGTTACACCTTAATTTGAGGCCATTTTAATACTTTTAAATTTTTGTGAAAAAAATTCCCATTAAGGTTCATTTGAAGGAAACTATGCACAAATACTAAAAAAGAAATGCTACATTTACATATTTTGTACAGTTACTTCAGCAAACATGTTGAGGCCACAAACAAGTTGGCACATTAATTGTGCCTAATCCGAAAAGCTTACATTTTTTATAACTTTGCATCAAGAAGGAAGCAGCAGTCTGGCTAGGCCAAAGCGTTTAACCTCCCAGCACGCACGCTTGACAATTTTACACGAGCACGCGCACGTCGTATTTTTCACGAAAACTGTTACTATACCATTTTTGGCACGAAAAATGACAGAAATGAGTGAATGTTGGTAATAAATTTGTTAAAACATAATATATTAACTTTATTATTGTAAACTACAAATGATGTCACATTTAAATGATAGTAAATTATTTTTAAATGCTTATATTAGTCAGGTGGAAAAGAAATGATGTATTTTATTATAGAAATTTAAAACTTTATTATTTAATAACTATATTTTAAAATCCAAGTTAGTTTTAATGTTCATCTGTCCTGTTGATTTATCATCGAATCGAAGATAACTTGTCAGAAATTAAAATCTCTTGTAGCTCATCACAGCTCTCGTTATTTCAATTCCAGTGCCATCACTTGAGAACAATTCCTTCGCATTTGCATGGTGTCCTTTTTTTATTCCTATGGTATATAACAATCCAAAGTAGGCCATCATTTCTACTCAGTGCAGTCTCTATCTCTTGAGTATTTTACCTTTTAGTAAACTTGTATATTTATTTGACATTCCAAAATTTCATCAAGCATATTTATATCAACTATTTTCAAAAATGTTCCTATTTCATCCTTTATATCCTTAGCATGGTGTTGTAAGCCAGGTTAATGCTCACAATATTCGTCTTTGAGCAGTTTGTATACTTCTGATTTTGCCACTTAGAAGATTTATCTTTACTAACATAGAATATATCATCATCCTTCCATTTTTCTATATCATTATTACTATCATCATCTGAAATATAATGTTCAGATTTACTGCTGATATTATTTATCTCGATATTTTCCTCACACAGATCGCTATTATTCTGGCATCCAAAGGTTTCCTAGTCTTCTTTTTCTTCATCAAATAATTCTTAAATAATGCGAGCAAAATCAGCTGGTTGCACATATTTTGTTGCCATGAAAAACTGATATAAAAATTATAGAGTCAAATTTATACAAATTTAAATAATACACATCAATTATTAGAACAAAATTACAAAATATTTGAGAAAGAAATACTTTCCGAATTTTCACCTACGACCATGCGCGTGTCGAAACTTTTACGAAGAAGCTGCCACGTAACGCAAAACCCCAGTTAAAAAAAAAAAAAAAAAAAAAAAAAAAAATCTCATATAACTTTTTGTTGGCATTACATGATGTGGGGAAGGGTTGAGAGGAGGAATAGAAATGGCATTCAGACGTCTCAGCTGTGATATTCGAGAAGTGTGCATTAAAAACCGAATTTGTCGTAAACTTTGCGCACAGCGCGCGTGTTGGAAGGTTAAAGCAAGTGCGTTATGTTCAGGTTGACATCTTAATTCAAACTGTGTATGACTGAATTAGTTTTGGTTCTCAATGCATTTTGATTGGATAGTTAATACTTCTGTAAAATTATTATCAGCTGCAGAGTTTTAGTTCCATTTACATCACCAGAATTATGTATGTCAAATGACGTATATTTTTCTCGAAATGACGCAGTGCAAATACTGCACTGAAAAGAAAAAGAGAGAGATGAGACTAGTCGGAGTAAAAATATTCACGTTGAATTAAAATGGAAAGAGTTTAAAAATAATACAGCAGTTCGGTTTAAATTATTCCATAGCAAGAAGAAATGCCTCATATGAGCATACAAAATGTCAGAATGGTAAAAGCATGCAGTATAATTTTTTTTATTATTTGAAAACTTTTAAAGATTTGATTGATGAATCCACATCAGTCAAATACTTTATTACTTACTCACCTTTGTCTATCTATATTTATATGTGTACTGCCAAGTACACGTATAAATATCTCACCAAAAGAAAAAAAAAAAAAAAAACTGAAGAAAGTTGCTAATGATCCCACCAGAGAAATCAAAAATAGGCTACACATGGGGAAAACCACGAAAACGCCCATGCAGCCAGCCCGTTCCCGAGATTTGAACCTCGGACTGAACTATCAGTGTTCAGTGACTTTACCGCTCTTTCTTCAAAGAAGGGGGGTAAAACTTTACCATACATATTTTCTAAAAAACTTGTATGTTGGATTGGCGCAGATTTTATATAGAAATTCGAAATATACTTGCATGTAAAACCTACTGGATTTTATTTAAAAATCTCTGCAAATCTAAACTTTCTTCCTCCCCCTTTTTTTAAACACAGTAAATTTATTGGGAGCGGGGGGGGCCGGAAATCTTTTTGCACAGGGGACCGAGAGTTCTAGCTACGCCACTGACCTTGAACTATTATTAATTCGGCGGCCAAACTGTAAGGATAGATATTTTTATTATGCATTTTTTAACATCAAAATGACGATTCAATTATTCGACAAATTGTTAAGATTTGAAGAGATAGACAATATTCAAATTTTATTGCTATACTAGCAAGCTGCGGACGAAACAAAATTTATAATTATGTTTCACATTTGTACCCTTATTCTTTTCAAGCAGCAATCAATTCGTAACTAATTTATTGTTGCCAAACCAGGAAAAAAAACTTTTGACACTTCAACAAGTTAACAAGCACGACGTCATGATTTAAATTTAATGAAATATAACAACTTTTTCTCAGTGTCAATAAAACAACTAATGTGGCAGTCAGTTATCCTAACCTGAAGCAAAAAAGGGCTAAAGTGCAGAATCGCGCACTTATTTGCTTGGCGCAAAATCGCCCACTTATTTGTTTGGCTCTTTTTACAAGAGCAAGAATTGGATTTTACAAGAGCAAGAATTGGCGGTTTTTACAAGAGAATTGGATTTTTGTCAATTTTCTTTGACTTTTTAAGTGAAAATAGGTCTATGTGTACATGGGTAAAGTCAAGGGAGTACACAATGCCATTTTTCTGCAATTCTGGGACGTATTTTTAATTGAAAATAGGTCGATGTGTACATGGATACAAAGTATGTGCAATTCTTAAAATCGCGGCAAGCAGTGGGCGATTCTGCACTTTCACCCAAAAAAGTTGCCAACAGCAGCTCTTTATTTAAAATCTCTTTCATCCGCCTCCCTCACTCCTTTCACCCTTCTCTTTCTCCCCCCACCCGATCTTTATCAGAAGTCGAGTAAAAAGATGTTTCTACATCTTGACACTCGAGAATAAAATACGATCTGTGTGTGTGTGTGTGTTTATTTAAAATGCTGACATTCACGAAACATTTTCGACATACAATGACGTCACATGCAATAATGTGTTTTCTTCACCCACAGAATATGACTTTATATAATATTAATATATTTAATGTTTGGCAATGCTCTTTTTAGTTCATATTTTGTAAAACTAACATTTTTATTATTATTATTATTAAAAGACTCTAATATAGAAAGCGAAGAGTGGCATCATTTTTCGAAATATAAAATCTACAGCGAGACTGTTGCCACTCGAAAAAATGAATGCGAAAATTTGAGTTTTCGGAGATTGTAATTAATATTTCGGCTGGTGAACGTTGTGCGATGATGAAAATGGTCCAAATGGCTTTCCACGAGTTTTTGGAATACAAGGGAACGAAACTCAACTCTCCGCCGTTCCGGAGGATATGATGTCACAAAAATACAAACAGACAGACGCGCACAAATTTCAATAGAATAGATTGTTTGAAATTTGCAATAAAATAGGTTCTCGGTTTTATATTTTACTTACTGTTGTGTTGTTCAAAGGTAATATCTTCATTAATGCACACAGAACCGATGAAAGCTTGATAAAATTTCTTTTACCAAAAGAAAGACCTTACAGTTCTGGAACTTTCCACAAACATACTCGTACAGCTTTCCGCAGTATCATACAGCGCAATCAGTAGTTAAAATTTCAAACTACTAAGAAAGTTAACGCCATGCAAAGCGTATCGAAAAGGCGAAGCTCTGTCAAATGTCTAAATACTCCGAATTCAGCTCTAGACTAAAATCGAGAAAATGACGCTCTCTCTGTTCTCGACAGTTTTACGCCGCGCACTGATAAATCTCTAGTACCTTCCACTTCTCGAAATTACTGGAAGGCATATAAGAGCTGGATACGGTTGCGTGATGACCACTACACCACAAAAGCATGCTAAGAGGGCGGTCTGTTCCCAGGTATCACTTGAAAGCTCCTGTTGTTGTTACTTATGCTCAGTTGCCGTAACATCAACCCAAGCGCACGAACTACCTCGTGGCAAGGAACGGTCCGCCCCAAATTTTGATGGAGAGCACACCGGGGGAACGGGTCCGAGGGTCTCCTACCCTCTCTCTTTCCACCAAACTACAGGAGAGGACTTTAGGCTTGCCGCATAATTAGACTGCCGCCATGCCGCACCGACACTATACATTTACAAACTGCCATGCCTTCCAATCTCCGGGATTAGAACCCGGGACATTCGGCAGTCAGCAACGCTAACCACTAGACCATTTCTTCCATGTTGTACTTGAAAAATAAATACAGAACAAAATTAAAATTGGATCCTAATTTATGGTTAAAACTAATCGAACTGAGACCAGACGTAACGAAATTGATCTATCTCAAACAGGGCCAAATCTCACACTAAATTTTAGAATTAAAGTATTATAACTTAAATTTTGCTGATTAAAATGGCAACCAATTTTTAATCTAATATTTTTTGTGTGCATATTTAATACAAATATCCAATAGGTTGTGCAAATGGCAAATATAGATTCGATTATTTTTTTTAATATTTCTATTGAGATATAGAAAAAAAAATCATTTCTTGATTATGCTTATTTTCAAAATATTTTGATTCTTAGAGCAGACGTATGAAAATAATTTAAATACTTCCGCCATAAGAACAGGACCGAAACAGTCTTGATCCGAAAGAAATATTGACCTTGGGTGAATAACTTAAAAGCACGCTAAATTATGTATTGCAAAGGGGAAATTATCATAAGCGACAAAATTATTTAAATCTGAATTAATTAACTCGCGTTATTGTCTGCTCAGATAAATATTTTATCCACGTTTTGTAACAATTAAGTTTTGTTTAATCACGTTTTCATTCCCGATTAGTCCGAAAAGTGTAAAATCCCGATTAGCCCAGATAATGTGGATTGCCTTGTATGAGTGGAAATACATATAAAGAAGCATCTATAATTATTTCGTAAAATTTATTGTGAAGAAAATTTTCGGTCTTAATTGCATTATTAATTATTGTGTTATTACGTTATTAATAACAGTGTTTGAGAAAGAAGGTCCTTTCGATACACAGTCTCGCGCTCTGGAAACAAAAACTTTTTTTTTCCCTTAAATCCTTCTTAGAGTGTTACCATTGCTAGCTTTTAAATCGTTTAGTTTTTTTAATCAAAAATTCGTTGACGTGTTGCAAAATATGAAATCGATAACAAAATAAATTTCAAATTCAAATTAGGGCTTCCACATGCCCATATTCTACGGAAGATTACGTTATTGAAATTTTTATGGCTCTAGGTACCATTGTTTTATCACAATGCGAGAAACATACGTACCTTTATGCAGATTCTTCATTATTTAATTTCTTTAAATATAATACAGGGAAATAATATGTGGTGGCAACGATTTAAAAAGTGATACAGCCTTTTTAAAGTTTTCGACGCAAAATTCCAAAACGAAATTAATAGTCCTTGTGAGCAAATTACTCCTTTGGACTAAAAAAAATAAATAAATAAAAGAACAGGGGCATGAACTTTCATCACAGACAGGAGATCAAATTTTTAAAGTTGTTTTGCAGATTATTTATTTTTTATTTAATTACTCATTTCGTGCTCCGTCGTTAGGTACTTCAAGGCAAGGATTAATGCCCGTGAGGTACATTCTAAAGGAAACTGGCTAGTATCCACGTTACAGATGGGAAAACTACGAAAATAATGCGTAGCCAATACGTTCGAGGTGCTCGAATCTGGAACGAGTTACCAGTTTGCAGCGGTTTTTACAGCTGGGCCGCTCGCTGTATTTTCCCAACTTAAAACATAATTTGCAATGCTTTCTTAACGATTAAAAGGTGTATTTAATATGGTGTATTTAATTATGGCAAAGCACACGAGGGCTATCTGCCTAAGGGGAGGGATGCCTTTGTGGAGGACTTTCTAAGGGAAACTGGCTCGTATACACGTTACGCATGGGGAAAACCACGAAAACGCCCATGCAGCCAGCCCGTTCGCGGGATTTGAACCTCGGACCGAACTACCAGTGTTCAGCGAATTTCCTTTACTTGCATACACACACACACACACATACACACACACACACCCCAAAAAAAAAAAAAAAAAAAAAAAAACCTAATTTCAAATGATCTTTTGATCAATCGGAAAAGTCACTAAACATTGGTAGTTCGACCCGAGTTTCTAATCCAAGAAATTCCCCCAGCTCTTTCTTTTTTTACACTCATTTACTGTGTAAAAATGCATCGTAAAAGTTTCAATTCATGAAGCAAAAATATATTTTTAATTTATTCTTTAAAAATATTGGAAAAATTTTCACCTTTACCTTAGCATATCTTTTTACAAATCCCTTTAATAAGAAAAAATAACGAAAGAAATTAACTCATATTCGATGATTGATACCTCGGTCCAAATTTATTCTAACCTTTTCCAAAAGCATATAAGGTATTTCTCCCGCTTTCCTAGCGTGCCTTCGTGGTGTAGTGGTCAGCACACTGAGCCTGTATTTCAGAGCTCCGTGGTTCAATTCCCGGCGAAGGGTTTGCTTCATCTTGCCTGCTTCCAATTAATTCTAATGTCTCTACAGTGGCGCCCGAACTAAAAGGATTCTACACACCCAGGATTTCGCGATTGGGTCCCCTTAAGAACCCCAGTCGCCCTTTAAAAAGGGGAGTATATAAGGTATTTATCCCGCTTTCCTAACGTGCCTTTGTGGTGTAGTGCTCAGCACACTGAGCCGGTATTTCAGAGATCCGTGGTTCGATTCCCGGCAAAGGCGTTGCTTATTTTTCATCTTTCCTGCTTCAAAAAAATTCTAATGTCTCTACAAGCATAGAGTTTATATGGATATCAATAAATTAAGGATTATTTCTCCATCTAATTTTCTTAACATGTTTATTCCAGAATATTCTTTCCACACTGTAGCGCTTAACTTTATGAGTTTTCCATAATCATTCAATTTCTGTAGCTATGGTAACTTTGCATACCTTCTGACAAGGAGTTATATTTTTAACCACTGTACTTTAATTCCTGTTGACCATCAGTATATTATTCACTTGTTTCACAAGTGCAGATATTTATTTTCTACGCAAATCTACGTAAAATAGCAATAAAACTTCAGTTATGCGGTGCTCCTGATCGATTGCTTGTTTCAGATAGAAGAACAAGTAAAGAATATCTAACAAGCACGCTAATTACTTGAATAACAGTAATAAATTAAAGAGCTAACAAAGAAAATTAAAGGTATTGGTAAAATACATATCAGCATTACAAACATTTCTTTAACTACAATATTAGAGCAAAGAGTATTATAATAGTATTATGAATTAAA
This sequence comes from Stegodyphus dumicola, assembly GCF_044657685.1. NCBI lineage: Eukaryota > Metazoa > Arthropoda > Arachnida > Araneae > Eresidae > Stegodyphus > Stegodyphus dumicola. The sequence continues at coordinate 100,176,470 of NC_140774.1, read as the reverse complement.
TAATTATAAAGCATACCAGTTATATTTTTTATAAATTGCATCAATAATAGTCAAGATGTCTGAACTAGACTGGAAAATTGAATATAGTTCACTGCCGTGCAAAAGATTATTCCGAATGAAAGTGTGTTAAAGTGTGCTAGAAATATTTTTGGTTAATTAAAGTAATCATGTAAATGTTTGCAGAAATTAATAGTTAAATTTAAAAAAAGCTTAGCATGAAATCTATTATAACAACATTACTATGCGTTTGGAACACTGACGTATGAATTGTAAAAAAATTTAAATTATTATGCTAAGAAGTTTTTTCTAAAATTTATCTAGAAGGAAAGAATTAAGATAACAGTACTGCAAACTAATGTAATTAATCAGGCCTCTCAGTAAATAAAAGCTTATTTTTTTAACCAAAAACTAAAAATTGGGATGCAAAAGTTTGTGTAATATACTTGGAAATATCTGAACATATAATTAATTAGAAACGTACAATTAAATTAATAACAAGCTAATTAACAGTAACATTAAGCTTAATTTCATTCTATCTGAAACAAGCAATCGATCAGGAGCACCGCATAACTGAAGTTTTATTGCTATTTTACGTAGATTTGCGTAGAAAATAAATATCTGCACTTGTGAAACAAGTGAATAATATACTGATGGTCAACAGGAATTAAAGTACAGTGGTTAAAAATATAACTCCTTGTCAGAAGGTATGCAAAGTTACCATAGCTACAGAAATTGAATGATTATGGAAAACTCATAAAGTTAAGCGCTACAGTGTGGAAAGAATATTCTGGAATAAACATGTTAAGAAAATTAGATGGAGAAATAATCCTTAATTTATTGATATCCATATAAACTCTATGCTTGTAGAGACATTAGAATTTTTTTGAAGCAGGAAAGATGAAAAATAAGCAACGCCTTTGCCGGGAATCGAACCACGGATCTCTGAAATACCGGCTCAGTGTGCTGAGCACTACACCACAAAGGCACGTTAGGAAAGCGGGATAAATACCTTATATACTCCCCTTTTTAAAGGGCGACTGGGGTTCTTAAGGGGACCCAATCGCGAAATCCTGGGTGTGTAGAATCCTTTTAGTTCGGGCGCCACTGTAGAGACATTAGAATTAATTGGAAGCAGGCAAGATGAAGCAAACCCTTCGCCGGGAATTGAACCACGGAGCTCTGAAATACAGGCTCAGTGTGCTGACCACTACACCACGAAGGCACGCTAGGAAAGCGGGAGAAATACCTTATATGCTTTTGGAAAAGGTTAGAATAAATTTGGACCGAGGTATCAATCATCGAATATGAGTTAATTTCTTTCGTTATTTTTTCTTATTAAAGGGATTTGTAAAAAGATATGCTAAGGTAAAGGTGAAAATTTTTCCAATATTTTTAAAGAATAAATTAAAAATATATTTTTGCTTCATGAATTGAAACTTTTACGATGCATTTTTACACAGTAAATGAGTGTAAAAAAAGAAAGAGCTGGGGGAATTTCTTGGATTAGAAACTCGGGTCGAACTACCAATGTTTAGTGACTTTTCCGATTGATCAAAAGATCATTTGAAATTAGGTTTTTTTTTTTTTTTTTTTTTTTTTTTTTTTTTTTTTTTTTTTTTTGGGGTGTGTGTGTGTGTATGTGTGTGTGTGTGTGTATGCAAGTAAAGGAAATTCGCTGAACACTGGTAGTTCGGTCCGAGGTTCAAATCCCGCGAACGGGCTGGCTGCATGGGCGTTTTCGTGGTTTTCCCCATGCGTAACGTGTATACGAGCCAGTTTCCCTTAGAAAGTCCTCCACAAAGGCATCCCTCCCCTTAGGCAGATAGCCCTCGTGTGCTTTGCCATAATTAAATACACCATATTAAATACACCTTTTAATCGTTAAGAAAGCATTGCAAATTATGTTTTAAGTTGGGAAAATACAGCGAGCGGCCCAGCTGTAAAAACCGCTGCAAACTGGTAACTCGTTCCAGATTCGAGCACCTCGAACGTATTGGCTACGCATTATTTTCGTAGTTTTCCCATCTGTAACGTGGATACTAGCCAGTTTCCTTTAGAATGTACCTCACGGGCATTAATCCTTGCCTTGAAGTACCTAACGACGGAGCACGAAATGAGTAATTAAATAAAAAATAAATAATCTGCAAAACAACTTTAAAAATTTGATCTCCTGTCTGTGATGAAAGTTCATGCCCCTGTTCTTTTATTTATTTATTTTTTTTAGTCCAAAGGAGTAATTTGCTCACAAGGACTATTAATTTCGTTTTGGAATTTTGCGTCGAAAACTTTAAAAAGGCTGTATCACTTTTTAAATCGTTGCCACCACATATTATTTCCATACGGCCCACCAGCGGCCGAGCGGTAAACTCGCTGAACACTGGTAGTTCTGTCCGAGGTTCGAATCCCGCGAACGGGCTGGCTGCATGGGCGTTTTCGTGGTTTTCCCCATGTGTGACGTGTATACGAGCCAGTTTCCCTTAGAAAGTCCTCCACGAAAGGCATCCCTCCCCTTAGGCAGATAGCCCTCGTGTGCTTTGCCATAATTAAATACACCAACACCAACATATTATTTCCCTGTATTATATTTAAAGAAATTAAATAATGAAGAATCTGCACAAAGGTACGTATGTTTCTCGCATTGTGATAAAACAATGGTACCTAGAGCCATAAAAATTTGAATAACGTAATCTTCCGTAGAATATGGGCATGTGGAAGCCCTAATTTGAATTTGAGATTTGTTTTGTTATCGATTTCATATTTTGCAACACGTCAACGAATTTTTGATTAAAAAAACTAAACGATTTAAAAGCTAGCAATGGTAACACTCTAAGAAGGATTTAAGGGAAAAAAAAAACTTTTTGTTTCCAGAGCGCGAGACTGTGTATCGAAAGGACCTTCTTTCTCAAACACTGTTATTAATAACGTAATAACACAATAATTAATAATGCAATTAAGACCGAAATTTTTCTTCACAATAAATTTTACGAAATAATTATAGATGCTTCTTTATATGTATTTTCACTCATACAAGGCAATCCACATTATCTGGGCTAATCGGGATTTTACACTTTTCGGACTAATCGGGAATGAAAACGTGATTAAACAAAACTTAATTGTTACAAACGTGCATAAAATATTTATCTGGGCAAACAATAACGCGAGTTAATTAATTCAGATTTAAACAATTTTGTCTCTTATGATAATTTCCCCTTTGCAATACATAATTTAGCGTGCTTTTAAGTTATTCACCCAAGGTCAATATTTCTTTCGGATCAAGACTGTTTCGGTCCTGTTCTTATGGCGGAAGTATTTAAATTATTTTCATACGTCTGCTCTAAGAATCAAAATATTTTGAAAATAAGCATAATCAAGAAATGATTTTTTTTTCTATATCTCAATAGAAATATTTAAAAAAATAATCTAATCTATTTTTGCCATTTGCACAACCTATTGGATATTTGTATTAAATATGCACACAAAAAATATTAGATTAAAAATTGGTTGCCATTTTAATTAGCAAAATTTAAGTTATAATACTTTAATTCTAAAATTTAGTGTGAGATTTGGCCCTGTTTGAGATAGATCAATTTCGTTACGTCTGGTCTCAGTTCGATTAGTTTTAACCATAAATTAGGATCCAATTTTAATTTTGTTCTGTATTTATTTTTCAAGTACAACATGGAAGAAATGGTCTAGTGGTTAGCGTCGCTGACTGCCGAATGTCCCGAGTTCTAATCCCGGAGATTGGAAGGCATGGCAGTTTGTAAATGTATAGTGTCGGTGCGGCATGGCGGCAATCTAATTATGCGGCAAGCCTAAAGTTCTCTCGTGTAGTTTGGTGGAAAGAGAGAGGGTAGGAGACCCTCGGACCCGTTCCCCCGGTGTGCTCTCCATCAAAATTTGGGGCGGACCGTTCCTTGCCACGAGGTAGTTCGTGCGCTTGGGTTGATGTTACGGCAACTGAGCATAAGTAACAACAACAGGAGCTTTCAAGTGATACCTGGGAACAGACCGCCCTCTTAGCATGCTTTTGTGGTGTAGTGGTCATCACGCAACCGTATCCAGCTCTTATATGCCTTCCAGTAATTTCGAGAAGTGGAAGGTACTAGAGATTTCTCAGTGCCCGGCGTAAAACTGTCGAGAACAGAGAGAGCGTCATTTTCTCGATTTTAGTCTAGAGCTGAATTCGGAGTATTTAGACATTTGACAGAGCTTCGCCTTTTCGATACGCTTTGCATGGCGTTAACTTTCTTAGTAGTTTGAAATTTTAACTACTGATTGCGCTGTATGATACTGCGGAAAGCTGAACGAGTATGTTTGTGGAAAGTTCCAGAACTGTAAGGTCTTTCTTTTGGTAAAAGAAATTTTATCAAGCTTTCATCGGTTCTGTGTACATTAATTAAGATATTACCTTTGAACAACACAACAGTAAGTAAAATATAAAACCGAGAACCTATTTTATTGCAAATTCCAAACAATCTATTCTATTGAAATTTGTGCGCGTCTGTCTGTTTGTATTTTTGTGACATCATATCCTCCGGAACGGCGGAGAGTTGAGTTTCGTTCCCTTGTATTCCAAAAACTCGTGGAAAGCCATTTGGACCATTTTCATCATCGCACAACGTTCATCAGCCGAAATATTAATTATAATCTCCGAAAACTCAAATTTTCGCATTCATTTTTTCGAGTGGGAACAGTCTCGCGCGCTGTAGATTTTATATTTCGAAAAATGATGCCACTCTTCGCTTTCTATATTAGAGTCTTTTAATAATAATAATAAAAAAAAAAATGTTAGTTTTACAAAATATGAACTAAAAATAGCATTGCCAAACATTAAATATATTAATATTATATAAAGTCATATTCTGTGGGTGAAGAAAACACATTATTGCATGTGACGTCATTGTATGTCGAAAATGTTTCGTGAATGTCAGCATTTTAAATAAACACACACACACACACAGATCGTATTTTATTCTCGAGTGTCAAGATGTAGAAACATCTTTTTACTCGACTTCTGATAAAGATCGGGTGGGGGGAGAAAGAGAAGGGTGAAAGGAGTGAGGGAGGCGGATGAAAGAGATTTTAAATAAAGAGCTGCTGTTGGCAACTTTTTTGGGTGAAAGTGCAGAATCGCCCACTGCTTGCCGCGATTTTAAGAATTGCACATACTTTGTATCCATGTACACATCGACCTATTTTCAATTAAAAATACGTCCCAGAATTGCAGAAAAATGGCATTGTGTACTCCCTTGACTTTACCCATGTACACATCGACCTATTTTCACTTAAAAAGTCAAAGAAAATTGACAAAAATCCAATTCTTCTTGCTCTTGTAAAAAGCGCCAAACAAATAAGTGGGCGATTTTGCGCCAAGCAAATAAGTGGGCGATTCTGCACTTTAGCCCTTTTTTGCTTCAGGTGAGGATAACTGACTGCCACATTAGTTGTTTTATTGACACTGAGAAAAAGTTGTTATATTTCATTAAATTTAAATCATGACGTCGTGCTTGTTAACTTGTTGAAGTGTCAAAAGGTTTTTTTCCTGGTTTGGCAACAATAAATTAGTTACGAATTGATTGCTGCTTGAAAAGAATAAGGGTACAAATGTGAAACATAATTATAAATTTTGTTTCGTCCGCAGCTTGCTAGTATAGCAATAAAATCTGAATATTGTCTATCTCTTCAATTCTTAACAATTTGTCGAATAATTGAATCGCCATTTTGATGTTAAAAAATGCATAATAAAAATATCTATCCTTACGGTTTGGCCGCCGAATTAATAATAGTTCAAGGTCAGTGGCGTAGCTAGAACTCTCGGTCCCCTGTGCAAAAAGATTTCCGGCCCCCCCGCTCCCAATAAATTTACTGTGTTTAAAAAAAGGGGGAGGAAGAAAGTTTAGATTTGCAGAGATTTTTAAATAAAATCCAGTAGGTTTTACATGCAAGTATATTTCGAATTTCTATATAAAATCTGCGCCAATCCAACATACAAGTTTTTTAGAAAATATGTATGGTAAAGTTTTACCCCCCTTCTTTGAAGAAAGAGCGGTAAAGTCACTGAACACTGATAGTTCAGTCCGAGGTTCAAATCTCGGGAACGGGCTGGCTGCATGGGCGTTTTCGTGGTTTTCCCCATGTGTAGCCTATTTTTGATTTCTCTGGTGGGATCATTAGCAACTTTCTTCAGTTTTTTTTTTTTTTTTCTTTTGGTGAGATATTTATACGTGTACTTGGCAGTACACATATAAATATAGATAGACAAAGGTGAGTAAGTAATAAAGTATTTGACTGATGTGGATTCATCAATCAAATCTTTAAAAGTTTTCAAATAATAAAAAAAATTATACTGCATGCTTTTACCATTCTGACATTTTGTATGCTCATATGAGGCATTTCTTCTTGCTATGGAATAATTTAAACCGAACTGCTGTATTATTTTTAAACTCTTTCCATTTTAATTCAACGTGAATATTTTTACTCCGACTAGTCTCATCTCTCTCTTTTTCTTTTCAGTGCAGTATTTGCACTGCGTCATTTCGAGAAAAATATACGTCATTTGACATACATAATTCTGGTGATGTAAATGGAACTAAAACTCTGCAGCTGATAATAATTTTACAGAAGTATTAACTATCCAATCAAAATGCATTGAGAACCAAAACTAATTCAGTCATACACAGTTTGAATTAAGATGTCAACCTGAACATAACGCACTTGCTTTAACCTTCCAACACGCGCGCTGTGCGCAAAGTTTACGACAAATTCGGTTTTTAATGCACACTTCTCGAATATCACAGCTGAGACGTCTGAATGCCATTTCTATTCCTCCTCTCAACCCTTCCCCACATCATGTAATGCCAACAAAAAGTTATATGAGATTTTTTTTTTTTTTTTTTTTTTTTTTTAACTGGGGTTTTGCGTTACGTGGCAGCTTCTTCGTAAAAGTTTCGACACGCGCATGGTCGTAGGTGAAAATTCGGAAAGTATTTCTTTCTCAAATATTTTGTAATTTTGTTCTAATAATTGATGTGTATTATTTAAATTTGTATAAATTTGACTCTATAATTTTTATATCAGTTTTTCATGGCAACAAAATATGTGCAACCAGCTGATTTTGCTCGCATTATTTAAGAATTATTTGATGAAGAAAAAGAAGACTAGGAAACCTTTGGATGCCAGAATAATAGCGATCTGTGTGAGGAAAATATCGAGATAAATAATATCAGCAGTAAATCTGAACATTATATTTCAGATGATGATAGTAATAATGATATAGAAAAATGGAAGGATGATGATATATTCTATGTTAGTAAAGATAAATCTTCTAAGTGGCAAAATCAGAAGTATACAAACTGCTCAAAGACGAATATTGTGAGCATTAACCTGGCTTACAACACCATGCTAAGGATATAAAGGATGAAATAGGAACATTTTTGAAAATAGTTGATATAAATATGCTTGATGAAATTTTGGAATGTCAAATAAATATACAAGTTTACTAAAAGGTAAAATACTCAAGAGATAGAGACTGCACTGAGTAGAAATGATGGCCTACTTTGGATTGTTATATACCATAGGAATAAAAAAAGGACACCATGCAAATGCGAAAGAATTGTTCTCAAGTGATGGCACTGGAATTGAAATAACGAGAGCTGTGATGAGCTACAAGAGATTTTAATTTCTGACAAGTTATCTTCGATTCGATGATAAATCAACAGGACAGATGAACATTAAAACTAACTTGGATTTTAAAATATAGTTATTAAATAATAAAGTTTTAAATTTCTATAATAAAATACATCATTTCTTTTCCACCTGACTAATATAAGCATTTAAAAATAATTTACTATCATTTAAATGTGACATCATTTGTAGTTTACAATAATAAAGTTAATATATTATGTTTTAACAAATTTATTACCAACATTCACTCATTTCTGTCATTTTTCGTGCCAAAAATGGTATAGTAACAGTTTTCGTGAAAAATACGACGTGCGCGTGCTCGTGTAAAATTGTCAAGCGTGCGTGCTGGGAGGTTAAACGCTTTGGCCTAGCCAGACTGCTGCTTCCTTCTTGATGCAAAGTTATAAAAAATGTAAGCTTTTCGGATTAGGCACAATTAATGTGCCAACTTGTTTGTGGCCTCAACATGTTTGCTGAAGTAACTGTACAAAATATGTAAATGTAGCATTTCTTTTTTAGTATTTGTGCATAGTTTCCTTCAAATGAACCTTAATGGGAATTTTTTTCACAAAAATTTAAAAGTATTAAAATGGCCTCAAATTAAGGTGTAACTGGAATTATAATTAATTCGTAATTGTGATTAGATTATATCATTGCAATTAGATTATGCACTTACAGCATAATCGCATAAAGTAATGAAATTAGAGTTCACAAATACAATATAATTACAATGCAATTACAATAACTTATTAATACCATAATACAATTACAATGTAATTTAAATCGGGTACTACAATTGCATACCCTCCACTCAAAAGGAGGTACTGATAAGCCTGGAAGTCATTATCAACAAAAAGCCTGTTCAGGACAGTTTGCTGACAATTTCCACCGGGAGGAAAGTACGTTCTTCAGCCTGGGCAAATCATAACAATAAAAATCATTTAGTCTCATGATTCACTACATTTTAACATACTTTTATTAGAAGAATAATTAGAACCGACATGACAAATATCTTCGAAAAATAACTGTCAAATATCTGTATCCATTAATTGATCGAGTTAAACACTTTTAAGTATATCAGAATAACAGTTCTGTATACCTTAAATACACAAATTATGGCAAAAGTTATATTCTTAGAAGAAGCATATGATATTACTCACCAGATGCAAAATTATAGTACATTTTTTGCCATAAATACAGTTTAATTACACAGTAGTAAAATGTGTAAAAATTAATGATAATAAGTTTATCAGAAGTGAATTAATTTTGCAAAAAAACTTTCGGCACTTGAAACTTTTCTACACCTGGGGGGGGGAGAGGTCTAGTAAAATTAGATTTGTTTTAACTTGACCAAACACCTTCTATATGTGGATCACTAAAGAAATAATTACCATGCTTAAAAACCAGATGCACATACCAGTTTTTCCCCCTTGTTACGTTTTACATTGAGAAATAACAAACAGTATTTCTCAATGTAAAACGTAACAAGGGGGAAAAACTATATGTCATGGTGAAAAATACTATTTTTTAAACATGGTGAAAAATACTATTTTTGAAGTTTTGTTAAAATGAAGGAATGCACATACCATCTTTCATTCAAGCATTACACTGAGAAATAACATGCAGTATAACAATGAAAAATTTAGATAAATTGAAGTAACACATACCATCTTTTATTCATGTACTACTAAAATGAACAAAACTATTATGCTTAAAAAACAGATACACATAATAACTTATTTTGTCCGTTACCCTTTACACTGAGATATAACATGTAGTATGACAATGAAAATTACTAGTTTTTTTGAAATTAAGGAACATGATTTTTTAAAGTATAACTCCACTTCCTGCACTGAATAGTCAAATTTCAAATGCATATTTATGAATGTTCACTGAAGCAGCACAATGACCCAGTTCTTCAAATAAAGCAATATGGAATAATATTATGGGAAAATTTATGCATACTTTTTTCTACTGCATGTCGTCTGATATGATCACACATGTGCCTAAAAGTGTATCTAAAAGAAAAACAAAGCTATATTTCAATATTAACAAAAAAAAAAAAAAAAAAAAAAAAAAAAAAAATGTTTACAGATTAAAATTCATTCATTTTCAAGTATTATAAGAATCACGCATGAAACAAATCTGCTTTCCCATACTATTAAGTAAAAGTTAACTGAAATTTTATACTGGAAAATATGCTATATTTCTATATATTACAAACAAGAAAAAAATACCATAATAATATACTCATAGCCTAGGACAGGGGTCTCCAAACTACGGCCCAAGGGCCAAATCTGGCCCGCGAAATCTAATAATCCGGCCCGCCTGGGGTTTCTTTAAAATATTTTTTTAAAATTTAAAGTAACAAATAACATACACATTAAATATTTTATAATAACAGCCAATCTAGAAATGCGTTGCCTATCATGCGCGTTGTATATAAAACATAATATGGACATTATACAATCATTTCTAAATTTACTATGAGGGAAATACGCTCTATATAAAATCTGATGTGGACACACATGGATTCCTCATTCAGTTCTCACTTCGTGACGAGGCAAAAATACATAAAAACTCAAAACATCTTCAAACAAAACAGGAGTTGAAAATGTAAACAAATAGCGACTTTAGTAGGCTTAGTAGCACTTAAACAACTTTTAAAATATTGATAATTCTACAACTATTGCATGCAGATTAAATAAAGTTATAAAAACCTTAATTCCCTGAGTCACTTCGAAAGCAAAAATCGCACAATCTACAAGCATATAAGACTAAAAAACTAAACTCCCCGTCTCCGGTAACAGATTGGGTAGATATACATAGAGTTCTGATGCAGCCGATTGCAAACAAAAAGGGAGGTGCGCAACTACATGTTATACATGTCCCATATACAAAATTTCAACGTTTTGAGGCCACTCGTTTTCGAGTTATGCGAGATACCTGCATACGTACGTACAGACATCACGAAAAAAATCTCTTCTGAATCCATTTTGAGAAAAAGATTCATTTATTCTGTCCGTACGAACAGATGTCACGCCAAAAAAAAAAAGTTCAAATGGATTCGAGAGAGAGAGAGAGAGGTCAAAATGGATATTTTCGTTGACATATGATATCCGAAATTTTTCGCAATTACAATACTTCCCTTACTTTGTACAAGGAAGTAGAAAACTCTCATTGTACTCTTTACAAGAATAAAGGTTTCGTGTGTTATCTTTTCTAGTTTCATAGTAGCATTCTAAGTTGCTTCATAGAAATTTTCAGTAGTGATTTTATTTAAATCTTAATTTTTCTATATATGTTGTAATTTATTTTAATTTTCGAGATTTTTTTTTTTTTTTTACAAAAAATTTGCTTATGGAACGAATGTTTGCAGCTGATCAAAATGTAAACAAAATGCGCTGATAAATCGATTGAAAAGCAAAGTACATACTAAACCGAAGAAATCTCTAATATTCTTGGACAAAATTATATTTTTGCAAATGTTCAAAAACAGCTTTAAGAAATTTATGTTAGGTGAAACTGCATGAAAGTCTAAAAAACAAGGATCTCTTTGTAAGATCATAGCGTATAGATCCAATCACAAAAATCTCACTGCCTCGTTTAAAAACTTGTATGCTGTTCATCATAGTTGCATCGCCATGGATGATGAACTAACTGGATCTTGGCCCTCGAAGCTTCGTTAAAGCCCCAATATGGCCCGCGGGCTGAAAAGTTTGGAGACCTCTGGCCTAGGAGAAAGTAACACATACAACATCAAACAAAGAAATTGAAATTTGTATAGTCATAACCTAGGAAAAAGTAATACATATTACATAAAATACAGAAGTTATTCAACGTAAAACACACATATCTTCTAAAATCTCCTTTGTGGGTTTATATTTCGATTATTAGTAGAGGATACAGGAATAAAGTAATTTGACTGATATTTAGCATATAACGACAACACATCACACCTTAATGCTCTAAGACCTTCAATAGTTGCAACATTCTTTGATAAATTCTCAAACAATTTCATTGTTTCCTGTCTAATACTTTCGCAACTTTCAGCATTTTGTTCACTCGTTATTTCATTAACTATCGCCGAACGTTCTTTGGCATGCCTGGAATCCCTCTCAGTCACATCAATTACCAAATTATCTGAATGAAACTCATCATTTTCTGTCATACCAGATCTCTGAACCTCAGTTACCTGGTTTTGACATACGTGATGAATATGCTTACAAATACTGAAACGGATACTATAATCAATACAAGTACAGGAGAATGCATGAATACAAATATTACAGTCATCACACCTTATGCTACATGCACAAGGATCATGAATCCGAACATCATAAAATGTAATTTCTCTTGAAATAACAGCCTTCGAAACTGACCACTGTTTCTTAGGCTCGATTTCAATTACCTGATATTCAGGCATACTCATACTCTGTCTGTGTCGCTTACGAATTTCTGTGACCCTAGTTGTCAATTTATGACGTTCTAAAGATATTGCACGATTCGTCAGTTTCCTTGCAATAGCATTTAACACCAAAGATAAAGAATAATCTAGTCTCTTTATCACCTTTGCATTACCATGCTCATACTTAAGCTGCTTGTGCCACCTTTCAACTTTCATATTTGTATTAACCCCTAATCCAATTCGATAGCAATGGGCCCATTTCTCAGGCTGAGACATATAATTTTTGTAGAAATATTCTCCAAAAGCTTTTGTTTCTTCATTAGACAAACAGCTAGTGACAAAGATATCCGAAATTCTTTTGAAAGACACTATGTCAATTTCGTGCATTATTTGCACTAACTCATTTGCAATTTTTAACCTTAAGTCACTGTTTTTTATTTTAGATAAGTTTTTATTCCATGCTCTGCGAACATGCCAGCTACACAAAAGACACTTATCAACTTAACCAAAAACTTGACACCATGCATTATAAAATGCCGGAGCATCGTCTGACATGAAAACCTTAGGTTTAAGATTAGGAACTCTATCTTTAATAGCTGAAAAAAAATGGTATAAAAGTTTGTGCTGTTATTTTTGATGAATACAAAATAGCAACAGGAAAACCTTCATGATTATCATCATTGACAAGTACAGAAGTTAATTGAAATCCATACTGATTCATACCATGAGTAGAGTCTATCATAATACAGCTGCTGTTTAATTCCAGCAACCTAAGTTGGGCACCATTCATAACCCCTAAAAGGAAATCATCCCTTGATACACCTTGAAAACCTGGCAGTTCGTCACCAACTTTCTTGTACAACAAAATTGGACAACCAGATTCAGCTTTCATTTTCTGGACTTTTAAGTCCACCGATACTGCATCATTAGTGTCAAAAACAATTTCATTATTTACCTGAATACCTCTAGAAATATTTTGTAAATCTTTTAAGTGAGTAACACCAATTCTTTTTGTTGGTGAATAACTACTTTGAATGGACATTAAAATCTTTTCTTTTGGAATACCTTGCTGCATCATACCTGCTAATTTAGATTTTTCAGTTTTTGAGAGTGGCAATTTCCCAACTTCATGCCTATGACCAACATGCACTGATTGGTAACTAACTTTAATTTCAAAAATATCCCCGATCTTTTTCTCTGACACTTTTATTTCAGCAGGACATGTTTTCCCTATTTTAATTGAACCTCCACATTTCATGTGACGTATTCTGTCAGTTTTTATTTTACATGAACCACTTCTATTACATAAGAAATAACTACGAATTGTCGCATCTGCCAAACGTTTAGTCGTTCGTTTGGCAAAAAAGGACTGACTACTTTTTTCAACATCTTCTTTCCAATTTTCGAATTCAGATTTAGAATGAAAAATAAGTTCCTGAAAATTTAACCTTATATCTGTATGGACAGAATCTATGTGGTCATGCAACTCTTTCATAGAAGTAAACCTTTCATTACACAGAGTACAATCTCTTTCATTATAAGTTTCCAACTTATGTTCAGAATGAAAATTTCTTATGTGTCTATATAAATTACTTTTAACAGAAAATGAGCAGTCACAAGAAGCACAACAAAACCTAGAACTTATCGATGACATATTAGTATATAAAATATTCTTAGTGTTATTAGTTTAACAACATAAGTTATCAGAAAAATACAAATGGCAATCTAAATCGGAACACTTGAAAAAACAGTAATATTTAGATGATTTTTAAATTGCATCAATACACAGAGTCATTATCATGGTGTGTATATATAAATATGCTGTAAATAGCAGCTGTATAACTTAGCGCATAATATTCATAACAAAAAACCAAAATTATTGTACGGAAATATATATCAATAATGCTGTATTTAAAATCAACCAAGCATAAGAAACAGTTTTGCAAAAAAAAAAAAAAAAAAAAAAAAAAAAAAAAAAAAAAATACTTTTCAGTTTTTTCTGTACCTATGAAAAATAAAAATTGGTACTCGAAGTAAGTATTCCCAAACCAGAGTTTTTACATAGAAAAAAAATTAATTAATGGAAATGTTTGTTACCCAAAAAGTAAAAAATCAAACTTTAATAACGCCCAGTAATTAATTAAGGATAAAAACAGTGCTGAATATATATGCCTTATTACTTCTGAAATAATAATCAAGTTAAGCACGATAATCAACAGAAAATTAACTTGCAAAATCTGAAAGGAAAACCTGAAAAAATTTACTTGTAAAACCTGAAAAGAATATTGTAAAATCTTAAATTAGCTCACAGATAAGCAAAAGATATAGTAAATAACTTGTAAATTTGAAAAAAATAATAACTTGTAAAATCTGAAAGGAAAACCTGAAAAAAAATTAACTTGTCAAACCTGAAAAAAATAACTCGTAAATTCTGAAAAGAATATTGTAAAATTTTAAATAACAGCTAAAAGAATATTGTAAAATATTAAATAAGAGCTACAAAAATAAGCAGAGAAAAAAAGCTTTACTTGAAGCGCACACCGCAAAATCTGAAAGGAAAACCTGAAAAAAAAAAATTAACTTGTCAAACCTGAAAAAAATAACTCGTAAATTCTGAAAAGAAAAGTGTAAAATTTTAAATAACAGCTAAAAGAATATTGTAAAATATTAAATAAGAGCTACAAAAATAAGCAGAGCAAAAGTGCTTTACTTTCGAAGCGCACACCGCAACAGTCAAGAGCAAGAATGAATACCACACTCTCTGCCGGTTTCCCCTCGCCACGATCAACCTGCCACACCCGCTGTTTCAAGTGGACTTTACCAGGCGGCAAAGATCAAAAGGATCTGGTTGGGATTTGAGATTGTAGTTGTTGGGAGGGGGCGCGAACTCCCATGGTCCCTGTCCTGTGTAAGCATTCAAGGAATATTTTTCTTCTTCCCCGATAAGTGCACATTCTTTTTCATTAAAAAAAAGGTCTGTGTCGTTCGCTGGTCGGCGCCCCTCCCTTAGTCTGCGCCCGCCTGCAAAGAAGGCCTTGCGGGCCAGCTTCCGCCGGCCCTGGTTGTAAGGCAACAGATTTGGAAATGCGTGAAATGTCATCGTGTACGAGCTAAAACATCTACCCAGATAATGTCTGATTTACCATCGTCTAGAGTCGTTCCGTCAAAGGTTTTCTCCAAAGTTGGAATTGACTACGCCGGGACATTTCAAGTGAAGCCCAGGCAAGGTCGAGGAGTAAGACCAATGAAATGCTACATTTGTGTATTTGTGTGTTTTACTACAAGAGCTATACATATTGAATTAGTAGATAATCTAACATCAGAATCATTTATTGCCGCTTTGAAGCGCTTTGTATCTCGAAGAGGAAAATCAATGGAAGTTTTTCCTAGCTCAGATAATATTGTGCGTATCGTGAAGATCAAAACTGCTAATGGAGTTTTCAAAAGGCCAATTCACAAACTTAGTGTTTTGCCTATCAATGATTAAGTTGTTTTTTCCCTAAAGCATTATAACATTGTACTTTGCTTTAACTATAATTAAGTTCCTGAATTGTATCAAGGCTTCTGTACATCTGTTTTGAGAATAATTTAGTTTCATTTCGTAATTTCATATTATGTTTTCTTGTGAATATTTTAATGATACACTTTTGCATAATTTAATATTGTAATGATAACTTCATTTTGTAAAAGCTATTTAGTTTGAAACCATGTTTCAACGCCGGGCGGAATGTTTCGGCCACCAGAGCTCTCTGCCTGTCTGTGAGATATTATTTCGCAATGCGCTGATTGTATGCGCAGCTCGCATTTTGTTCTTGCATTCTTGCAAACGCTATTTGTAACTCTCTCGTGTTACTTTGTGCTGTGTGTTGTGTTCGAAAGTTTTTTTTTTTTTTTTTTTCGAAACATTTTTTCATGTCCTTACTCTAATTACTAGATTTAAGTAATTGATGTACAATTTTTTGTATTATGAGTACGTTGTATGCTTTATATAACTATAGAGAAAAATGTAAAGATGTCAATGAAGAAAGTCATACTCATAAAAGAGGCCATTATAAGAAAAAGGTTAGAATTCCTGCTGCAGATCTGAATTTTCATTCTTATTTAGTCTTACTATTTTTCTTGAATGAGACTGTTGTTGGAACTCAGTCAACGTTCTGGGCGTAAAATTTAAAGTTTGTTTAAATCAATTTCTTACACTATGACGAGCATCATTTAAAACAGAAAATTGTATTCATATAATTAAGATAATTACAATTAGGACTTTTAATTAAAATTAAAAACATAAATAGATAAATAAATACAGTTACCAGTATATAGAGTATGCTACTAGTAAGATTCACAGTAAATGCACACTGCAACTGAGAAGATATATTTATTTTTAAAAAGTTTAAATTATATTTTTCCAGTTACAGATCTTTAAAAACTTTACTTCTTAAATAGCTGCAGTATCCAGCTTTACCGGATATTGGACTATATAATATTTTAAAAGTTATTTGCTTCAAACTGTTATTATTTTCCTCCAACTGCAATAATTTGCCATTTGATGCCGTATCTTTTAGCAACTAATGTACTTTGGTTATTTGTTAATACAATTCTTTTGCAGTATTTGTTCCTGATGGCTGTAACGTATCCGTGTGACTTGGGATTTGTTTTTGCAATAGACGCAATGTATCCCATTTGAACAACTCCAAAAATATATTAATACGCTTGAATTTATAGAAGCGCCATTTTTGCATTCTGCCGAGCCAGGGATGTATTTTATTTGATCATATCTTTATCAAATAATAGCTTACACACCTTTTTACAATCCAGCCATATTCTTCCCACCATCATATACTTAACCTCGTACACTTTGAATCACAAGGCCATCTTTATTGAAAATGCACGGAAATTCGTTTGTAACTAAAAAATTTTTCTCGTGTTTCGATAAAATCTGTAATGCTTTCTTCAGCAGTTGCGAACTTTTTGTATGCACGTATTTACTAATTGATGATGATGAGATGATACGAAATACTTGGTGTATAATCAAATTTAAAAGAAAAATATAATACTTCTTTGAATCTAGAAAAAGTTTCAAATCGAACATGACTACTTCATGTCGACCATAGTAACGTTTCTCTAAACTGTAGAATTATATCAAATATAAACTAACCTTAATTTACTGTGGATTTCAACATCGATGCCAAATTAATTGGGTTTTGTTTTGGGGGGGGGCTTATTTTGAATAAGAACTAAGGTTAAAAAAAGAAGTAGTTTATCAGATTAAACGTGGCTACGGCAAAACTGAACGCCATATCATACATCTCATTCAATGGCAAATTTTACACATAAAAATGAAGTAAAGACTGATAATTCAGCACATTTCATTTTGAAGCAGCTATGTTTAGTCTCCCAATGGTATTTACATTGGGCTTTATGTGTTAGGTCTGCAGCCTAACACCTAAACCTAATTCATAAAGCATGCGTCTCCGTCCATACTCATCTAGTGGTCTGTTAGAATTAAAAACTATAATTCAGGTTAAGAGGAGATAATAAAAAATTACAAATATCGTCGGCATGATGATTTCTAGTCAAGTTTAGTCTCTGAAACTTATTACAATAATTATAAATTAACTTCAAAACATTCGTTCAAAGAATGAATTTTAACATTAGAAAACAGCATAAACCTCAGCATTTTTAAGAATAAACTAATGTTATTAACTCTTCTTTTAATTCAGCTGGATTATTTATAACAAAAATTCTTTTAATGCTTATTGATGTGTTCCAGTGTTGAACATTAAAAATCATTATTTCTTTCTTAAATTAAATTTCTAAAATTTCATAGCTGATTTGGCGCGTCACCTGAAGCTCCAAAAGGAAAGATGAGATAAATGTACAAATTTACTTAAAAGTCAATCAACTGTATGCTTACTTGCGACGGACTGGTGTCAACTAGAGCTCCTAGAGATACAGCCGCGCTCCTAGAGATTGTAGCCGCGCTTTAGGGTAGCAATTTAGATTTGGGGCATCTTTTTTTACTCTGAAGCGGTCTTTGCTAAATCTTTATTATTTAACATTCTAGAGCAGTGCTCCGTAACCGTTTTATCGCCGCGGACTGGTCAATGTTTGATCCTTTTACTGCGGCTAGATGGCTGGTTATACTTTAGATTGTTTTGAGTTAATAATTTCAATTTAATTACATCTAACCATGCATTTAAAATAAAATACAGTTACACCAAAAAAATGAATACGAAGTGATTTAACGTTTTAATTCCCCAAAACGCTAAATCAATAAGAACCCTGAGCTTGTTTCTTTGCAATGAGACAGGTTCATCTGAGGTAATAGGAGACTATGACACCCGAAGTGTGTTGTTTATGTCCAGTTTATTCCGTTGTTTTGTTTTGGTTGCTGCCAATGCAGAAAACCTCACTTCTTACAGATAGGTTGTCGGAAATGGCAACAGGGATTTAAGTGCTGTTATGGCAATCTCAGAGTATTCCTCTATGGCTTTAGTCCAGAATACCGGCACAGTTGTCTTGAACGCAGTCTCGCCATCATCTGCAATCTCCAGCAGTTTATCTTCTTCTTGGTACAGGTAGTGAATTCGTCCTGTACCACGGAGGATGCAAGGAAATCGAGTGGAAGGGGCATCTTCAACCAATAAAAAGTACATTCCAAGCTGAAGTCATAGCCATAACCACTGCGATTCAGCATGCAATTGACAGCGGGATTACCCATGCAATGCTGTTTACAGATAGCATGTCAACGCTATTCGCTCTAGTCAACCATAACCACACCTCCCCATTGGTAGCGGACCTCCAGAATATCCTACAATCAACATCCTCAACTAATTGTAAATCTAATATAGACTAAGGCACACGTTAACAACGAGGGTAACGAGACAGCTGACCAACTGGCAAAGGAGGCAGCGAGCACCATAGCTGCACAGATGGTGACTATTCCAGCGCTACCCTCGTATCTCAAGAGAACTCTCAAGGAAAAAGGTCTGCAAAAGTGGCAAGCTGAATGGGAGACCTGTGATACGGGTCGCAGAACCAATTTATTTCTTCCTAGAGTAAAAATGGAGCGCCAATACTCCATACCTCCCATCACTAATTACATCTCGGGGCACGGGCCCTTTCCCAGCTATTTTGAGCGATTCGGTATCTCAGATACAGGCTTCTGCGTCTGTGGGTTGCTCGGAACCCCAGACCATTACATCTTTGAATGCCCGCTCACGGAGGATAATCACCTCCACTTGCCAGCGGACAACCAAATAACCTTCAAACAATTCATCGTTAAGAAAAAGGAACAGTGAATACCATCTGCAGAATAATCAGCCAGATAACCGCCCTCTGGCAAGACCTATGCCAGCCCCACTAATTCAGGGTCTTAAGTGAATATAGTACTCCTCTGCATATAAGGCAATACAGCTTTTAACCTGCCATCCTCAGGCAGACTTTTAATCATCGCTCTGTGACAATAAGACGTCACCAAACTTTAAACTGCAACGTGGTACCCTCAGTACAAGAACTCTGAGTAAGTACGCAGAGACTGTATACGAACTAATTCCTAATATGTCGCTCACATTACAAAGTCTAACTGCACTATGTACGTTTATCATGACGAGGAACATTCCGAAAAGGGCTACAGTACACAACAAATGTTGACTATGTACAGTATGTGTAAAGTCATGAACTCTGTGCACCGACTGCAGATTGTGTATACCTAGTAATAATTAAATGTATCAGCAGTACGGGCACTTAGTGTCTCAAGCATGTATATAGTAATCTTAAGCGTATAGTAAATGAACTGTATCTGCAACATGTATATTTAAAAATAATATGAGTCATGCATCTGCAGCGTGAGTAAGCAGTATTTTCAATTATCAACATTATGTGTACTTAGCATTATGTATTCTGTATATAGTAATCCCGAGTTTATTCTGTATGTGGTATTCTGTAAATAGTAGTCCCAAGTGTGTATATAGAAATCTCGAGCATATCGTAAATGAACTGTATCTGCAATATGTATATTAAATGCATAGCAATGTAATATCAGTCAGGTATCTGCAGCGTGTGTAAGCAGTCTCTTTAATGTATCCAGCATTATAAGTAACATATTTACAATAAGTGTACTTAGCATTATGTTTCCTTTATATAGAAATCTTAAGTCTAATTCTGTATATGGTATTCTGCATGTATTGTTTATATAGTAGTCTCAAGCGTGTACATAGCAATCTCGAGCATATCGAAAATGCACTGTATCTGCAACGTGTATAGTTAAATGTATAGCAATGTGATATTAGCCAGGTATCTGCAGCGTGCGTAAGCAGTATTTACAATGGATCCAGTATTATGAGTAACATAGTGTTACGAATTTGGTATTTAAAAAGCTAATGTTAGTTCAATTATAAATTAAATGGTTTTATTTCTCGCGCAGTGCAGCGCGTGACGAATATTAAAAGAAAGCTAAGCCGGAAAATTGAAAATACAAGAGCGCGTGCATTAAATAAATAAATATCTCTTTTTGATTTCGAGAAAGTACTGGAAAATTCTAGCGCGTGATTTTAAAATCTTATAAAAGGAGGAAAACATCTCAGTTTGTAGTAGTTGCTTAGTTTGTTGTTGTTTAGAAAACTGCTCTTGTCGATTATAGCGAATTCGCGGATTAGCGTTCTTTAGCTGTGTTGAATTAAGTTCTTTTGGACATTTGAGTAGTTAAAAGGTAAGTACTGTGAGATATTGTAATACTGCATGATAATTTGAGAAAATTTAAGCATTTTTGTTGTGATAATAATAAATTTTTGTTCCTTTTTCATCGGACTTGTGCATTCATTTCATAACGAACCCGTACGCACGCAACAATATCAACATTAAGTGTACTTAGCATTATGTATTCTGTATATAGTAATTCAAAGTTTATTCTGTATATGGCATTCTATGTGTACTCTGCATATAGTAGTCCAAAGCGTGTATAAAGCAATCTCGAGCATATCGTAAATGAACTGTATCTGCAACATGTATATTTAAATGCATAGCAATGTAATATGAGTCAGGTATCTGCAGCGGGTGTAAGTAGTATTATCAATGTATTCAGTACCATGAGTAACATATCTACATTAAGTGTACTTGGCATTATGTATCCTGTATATAGTAATCCCAAGTTTATTCTGTATATAGTAGTCGTAAGCAGTATTATCAGTGTATTCAGTATTATGACTAACATATCTACATTAAGTGTATTTGGCATTATGTATTCTGTATATGGAATGCGTATTCAAAATTGATCCTCAGCATAAGTACTAAACTACACACAAATGTGTGCTTAATGTGCTAGTTATGTGTATCTTCCTCCTGCTAAGCGCATGTACTTCCTTTATTAATAGTGTTTATGTGTCATGTACGTGTTATGTTAATTTTCTTAATGTGTAACCAGTATTTTATGTAATGTATACCTTGCAAACCTAAAATCTGTAATACAACATAAATAGCCAATGTATCTCTCATCTGTCCCTGTATGGCAATGTAATAATTCTTTTAAGATCTCAATAAACTCCCGGTAGATAGGGGAGGGCGCGGGACATATGCCTGTTTACCTCTGTTAAACACCAGGCGTCCCCGTCCTCCGTCATCTGTCATCTGTACAGACATGCTATATTTGCCTAATTTGTCCAATATGTCACGGATCCATTCATGCCCTTACCAGTTCGTAGGTCTTTTGTGGTTGAGAAGTATAGCGCTCAAACTCTTTTAAAAGCAAAGACAGGTCATCTTTCACCAACTGGGAGAAATGTTCAGTCTCAGTCTCGCCTCAAATTCCCACCAATGTCTGAAAGATGTTCAAAATGCCTTTGTTCACCCGCCGTCCCCATAACTCCAGCTACTTTATCTACCAACATTGAGCAGGCTGAATATGTCACACAGGTAAGCCACTTTTGTGACCCACATTTTGTCACTGAAATGTGCTGCTAGCAGTGAATTCTTTTCTGATAGAAATCTTTGCAGTGGTTCTCGTAATTCAAATACTCTGATTATCGATATTTCTCTGGATAACCATCTTATTTCTGTGTATAAGAGAAAGCATCTGCACTCTGCCTCTATCTTCTCACAAAGCTACTCAAACATGCTCGAGTAAAGGGCATGCGCTTTGATGTGGTTAATAAGTTTAACGACATCAATCAATACGCTGTTAAATTCCGGTGACATTTTTCGGCTTGCCAGCATTTCCCTGTGAAAGAGAAAATGCGTAGATTCACTGTCATGTGCAGCTTCCCTTATTCCGAGCAGTTAAATCAGACAATCGTTCGGTCGTGGCAGCGGTTCCGTCTGTGGATACAAAAGGACCATTTTAGTTGTCCTGCTATATGTAACCATTCAGTGACCTGAACAGTTATGCTCCTGTGGTGTTGGTTAGCAAACTCAGTGCACATAACAAATCTCATGTACACCCTTTTGATATAAATATCACACACAAACAAATAGTATTGTATTGTTTATATTTGTAGATTCGTTGAGCTGGAGTGCATAACACGGTGATGTAGTAATCCTCTCCAACAACTGTGTCACAGTATCTTCGGCTATTACCTCAGTGGACTTAGTCACAGCGCTAGCCGATAAAGACACATATGCTATATTTACACAGCAGCCTCTCCTATAAGTTTAGGCTTAGCAATACGGTGAGCCACCAAATATGATGCTCTCAGTGCACTATCCGTTATTGATGGCTGCCATAAATTTCTTTTGCGTGTTCCCTATTTTTTCTTTCAGAATACTCCACGGGCTTGTCTTTTAATCCAAGTGCTTGGCGTTCAAGTGATGAAGTAGTTTTGAAGGTTTCATTGCCACAGTAGAGAGCTGGTCGCCGTAAACTATGCAGAGCGGTTTTGGTGTGCGGGAATCACTTGTTCTGATAAATCCATATTTCAAGTAGGACTCATGCTATTGTCTTTTAAAAGTTACATCAGGATTTTCCATAAGTCAACAGCTTTCTATAGAATGATATTAGTTCTACTTTACTGAATTCTTATTTATATGAATTTATGTGGAGATGCCAGAATAAATGCAAATAACCTTCTGAATAAATCTTAGCTAATGCTGTTAAGTGTAAAACTCTGTGGACTTTGAAGGCAATCAGGTACAGATTTCTCTTTTTCAGGAGTAGATCTGAAGAAAAGACATCCGTGTCTTTTCTTGAAATCTCCTCCTGAAATCAATAATTTTATTAAAAATTTATAAAATCCTGGAAATCAGTAATTTTATTCAAAAACTTCATCAAATTGATGTTGCTTTTATGCCTAATTTTAAATATATGATTATAATAAAAAATACGTATTTAATTGCATATATAATAACAGCAAAATTTAAACCATTATGTATTATTAAAAATTTCAATTTTTAATCTATTCTTAGGTATTGAAATTATAGCTTTGTCACATAATGCCTTAATTTATATATTTTGATTTATTATAAGATAAATTAGTCCATTTGTAATATGAAACATGCTTTTAATGAAAACCGTAAAAATAAAAAAACACAGACATTATAAAAATTAGATGTCACTGAATGATGCTTTGGTAAACAAATGCCTCTTAGACGCTGTGAAATCAACAGGTTTGGAAGATTAAAGCACATTAAACAGAGCTGACACAGCATTGGAGTTTTTTAAATCCATCTTTCCTAGAACATTCAAACTGGTTTTCTTAAAAATGTATCTGCAAATTTAACAAAAGCATGCATTAAATTTAACATTAAAATCAAAAGCACGATTATATAATTACAGTTACATGGATTAAATGAATTTAATCGCAGTTTTAAGAATGCAATTTTCTGATAAATTTTAATTTTTTACGAAAATAGAACAAAATTAAGAATGAAGTGTGTGAAGCTACTTAAAACTTATTTCCTGTTCACACATCGAAAATAAATTTAAAGTAACTTTGTAGAGATATTAGGTATTTTTTTTTGGAAGCAGGCAAGATGAAAAATGAGCAACGCCTTCCCCGGGAATCGAACCACGTACCTCTGGAATACGCACCCAGCGTGCAGACCACAACACCACGAAGCCATGCTAAGAATGCGGAAGAAATATCTTATAACTTTACTTCAAAACACAACAACATCGAGGTTTACTATTACATAAAGCTTGATAATGGGATCAGTCGATTATTGGAATTAATGCTTAACTTCTTCAAAATGCTTTAAAAATGCAGAATATATTTATCTTACTGTAAAGAAAAACTTAAATAATTCATAATTTAGATCATACTATCCAATTTTTAAAACTGGCTCCAACTGACAGATTTGGAGACAATACATCAGAATCCAAATATAGCATGCTACTTTAAATTACTAATTGTACAGTAAAATTTTAATTAAAAAAAAGTACACCACACTTCTAACCGAGCACAAAGTTTACATGAAATGTAAGATACAATTTTACAAAAGGTATAAACTATTTGCGATAATAAAAGATACATCAACATCGCAAACAGTATTGGAGATATTTTACTGCACAAACACACACATTCCGCAACTGATTTTGTATTTATAAAATCATTTGATTGTCAGCATGTGACAATTAAATGTTAATACTCATTTTGAAGAAATATAAAGAGTAATTTTTCTAACATTCTATGGAAAAATACGTAGCTGAACTTACTTCACAAAGACACGCTCCTGGACCTGGACCCGGAATCCACTGATCTCGACGAAAATTAACATGGAGGTTAACCTTCATGAGAATTAATTATTCGTCTTTCTTCATTTTGGAGGAAACGAAACATCTTGAAGTTATTTCTAAAATGATTGGAACAATTAGGTGCAGCATATCCACCCATACTTCTCAAAATTAGGTCTTGGATCTTGGATCATATCTTTACTGCTGGCTTTAGCTACTAGGAGCTCTTACCAGTATATTATCATTTTACCATAGGCCATAAAGTTAAAAATTTAAGAGGTGTATTTAAAATACACCGCGCCCGAAGGCGAGATCAATAAATGAGAGAACTCATAAAATAAGTTTTGCTAAATTGCATATCATGGCATAGCATGGGTGATTATATACGTAAATGGTGGCGAGAAGCGAAATGAAAGTCTAAGCTTCTGCGTGAGTCAAGAAGAGCAGGAACACGTGATCACGTCCGGCATTTAGATTGGTCGAGGAGTCAGAGTTCGAAAAATGAAGTTTTTGTAGTTTTTGGCAATAAATAAAGTTCGAACATAGTAAAAGCAACATCTATTTGTGAATTTAAGAGTCTAATGTCTTTTGAAACAATTGAAAATCTTCTAAACTTGCGATATAATCATTAAATGAATAGGAAACTGTAAAAGGCGAAAATGAGGTCATGTAGCTCACTAGGGCTAATGAGTGAGAGTAAGCACTTGGTGTTACCACGAACTTTGATTTTAAAACACACGATACGAAATAGTAAAAATAAAAAGTAAAAATCTTGGTTAAATAAGTAGTAAAACGAAGAATTCATCGATGAAAAATAAAGTCCTAATTTTGCAAAGTTCATCTTTCTTGAATAGTAACTGCAAAGGAATAGTAATTTTTTTTTTTTTTAAATTTTTTTTCTTATACATTATATACACTACCACCACTTAGAATTGTGGTGGATCGTTCGAGGTCTTTTCACTACGTTCTCAATAGTAGGGTCATAGTCTGTAAGCGATTTAATAGCTTCATAGGGAGAATTTCTCATATCTTCAAAGAAGTTATGTGCAGAAATTAGGATTTGGTCGTGAATTGGATTGATATCCAGGTCTTTGTGAATTTGAGAATTTCGCACGAACCAGGGTGCGTTCACTATGCTACGTAAGATTTTGTTTTGAAGTACATTTAATTTTTGTCTATTTTTCGGGCAGTAGCCCAGGCTGGAACTGCATAGAGGATTATTGGTCGAATAAGTGAGATGTAGATATTTTTCTTGGTACGGAGGTTTAACTTAGAGTTTCTTCCAATTAATGAGTAGAGAGCAATGAAAGCAGCGTTAGCCTTATTTGTAACATATTGAATATGATCTTTGAAATTTAGGGTTTTGTCAATATAGACACCTAAATATTTATAGGAGTTGGCAACAGGAATATCTTGGTTATTGAGTCGGATATTTATATTCACTGGGATATTTTTTCTGTATCTGCGAAAGAGAACTACGCAGCATTTATCAGTATTTAATTTGATTTTCCGGTCTTGACAAAATTTGTTAATAATGTTGACTTGGAGCTGAAGTTTCTCTAAAGCATTATTTGGACTTCGTGAACTGGTGAGGATGACTGTGTCGTCGGCATATTTGAGTATATTAGAATGAAAAGGTAGAGGCATATCATTTATGAATATTGTAAAAAGCTTCGGTCCTAAAACACTGCCTTGAGCTACTCCACTGTAAATCACTTTTTTTTGAAGAGATTGCTTCACCACAGCGCACTTGAAAAGTACGATGTTTAAAATAAGAATGCATAAGCTTAATAAAGCTGTTTGGTAAAAGGAACTTAGATAGCTTATGAAGTAAGCCAGCATGCCACACTCGATCGAAAGCTTTTTCGAAATCGAGGAAGCATGCCGCTATTCCGTTCTTTTTTGTAAATTCTTGGGCAATAAATTCAACTAAATTTAATATTTGATGTGTGGTATTGTGGCCTTTGCGGAATCCAAATTTATGCTTGTCTATTAGATTAAAGCGTTCTAGATGATTGGTGAGCCGAGCACTAAGTACTCGTTCGAAAACTTTTCCAAGCGCTGGCAGAAGACTGATGGGTCTGTAGTTTTTTGCTAGCTTTGGATCTTTTCCTGGTTTCGGGATCGTAACAATGATCGAATGTTTCCACTGCGATGGAAAGTAGCTGAGTCTAATACAAGCATTAAATATATTTGTAATTAAGACTATGCATCTTCTAGGTAAAGCTTGCAACGCTTCATTAGAAATCATGTCATATCCTTTAGCTTTGCGCTTCTTTAATTTTTTAATAATTTGCTGAACTTTGTTTGGAGATGCAGGCATAAAAAAATTAATGCTGGGACTGTTGAGGATGCTATTGACAGAGTAATTAATATCTTTTTCGTGATCAGAATTATTATTTTCATGTTGTTTAAAAATATGTTCTTATTCTTTTGCATGAATTTCAGCAATGAAGTCTTCGGAGTGGTGAAATTTGCCCATGTGATACAGGGGGTGAATTTGATTGGGTGAAAGATTTCTGAGTGATTTAGCTACTTTCCAAACAGAGTTTGGGTAAAGATCCATGTTTTCTAGGAAATTATCCCACGAATTTGATCGATGGGTGGCGATGTCTTCTTTTATTTTTCTGTTTAAATAATTAATATGACGTTTTTCAGTAGGATTGTGAGTAATATGCCATCTTTTTCGAAGTCTATTTCTTTCTTGTATAAGGGATTTAATTTCTTCTGGGATGTCATAGGGATTTTTATTCTTAACTGTATAGGTAGCATTATTGATAGCGTTTTGAATTTTGGAGTTTAATCTGGTGATTTCCAGCTCAATATCGCAGTCATAACGAAGTGTGGCTCTGCTGTTAACAGAATTTAGCTGTTCGGTAACCATATACCAATTAACTTTTGTATGAGCTTTAGGGAGAGGGGGATAAAATCCATAGAAGTTGAAGACTATAGGGAGATGATCAGACGAAAGTTCTGGGAGAACATCAAGATTAGGAATATTAGGAAGGTTTTTCATCAAAACTATATCTAAAATATCCCCTAGTCCGTTGTGCGTATAGTGCGTTGGGTGATTGGGAGCAATGAGATTGATGTTACTATTGTGGATGAAGTTGCTTAAATTTTCTTCATTTCTATTTGTGACTCTACAGTTCCAAGAGGAATGTTTAGCATTTAAATCACCTGCTATTAAGGTGGGGTAGTTATTTTCAGTAAGTAGTTTCAGATTATTGAGATCAAGAGTGCTAGAGGGGGGATTGTAGACGGAGATAAAAAGAAAAGGTTCTCTAAAGCCACTATAGATAAGTACTGCAGCATTTTCTATAGTACAAGCGGGATTTAAATCATATTTGGCTGTTTTGATATGGTTTTTAATGAAAATTGCGTTTCCTCCCCCTGTATTATGTCTTCTGTCTTTTCTGTAGATGCGGTAGCCTTGTATTTTAAATTTGTCGCAAGAGCGGAGATGGGTTTCATTTACTAGCATAACATCAATGTTATGTCTAGTAAGAAAATTTGAAATTTCCACTTGTTGGTATCTGATGCCGTTTGCATTATAGTAACAAATCTTTAAGAAGCTATTTGTAGCTGAGATAAAATTTATTTGACTATGAGTTTGATTAAAATTCATAGTTTAGATTTGAGAAATATTCGAAGGCCGCCATACCGACCTCTAGTTTGTCTAATATTGTTTTTGTGTTTTAAATTTCTGGAAGAATTCTTTAACTTGAGTGAATTTGATTTTTATCCAGTCAAAAAAGCCAAGTGGGTTTCAGTTTGTGTCTTCTGTTTTACTAGTGTTTTCATTTTCCTTGGAAGTATTCCATGCATTTTTTGGTTTGTTCTCAGGGAGTGAAGGACAATACTTTTTGTTAAATTTAAATTGTTCTTTTTTCTTTTCTTCTTTTAAAGCTTTAGATTCTTCGATTTGCTTCTGAACATTATAAGGATGTTTACTGCAACCTTTGGAGGAAGAAACGTGATTTTGCCCACAGAGGGCACAGACAGGGAGTTTGTTGTCATTTTTTGTTTGTTTACAAGTGAATGTTTCATGAGGCTCTGCACATTTTAAACAGCGAGGTTTATAGTGACATTTGTCCCGTGTGTGCCCGTACCTTTGGCACTTATGGCACTGCACGGGTCCAGGGCGAGCTTTAAAAGGCTCGATGAAGACATCCAGACCTCTGAGTTTCTTTAGATCATATATTCTTTTACCTTCTTTATTTCTAGTAAATTCTGCTATAAAAACAGGAAGATGAACTTTCTTTCCTTCAATAGTGTGAATTACTTGTCGAATTTTTTGAATTGGGATACCTTCTTGGGCAATTTCGTTTTTGATTAGTTCCATATTAGCTGTTTTTGGAAGTTTTTTAATAATTGCCTTGATAGGCTTTTCACTGTTGAGTTTATAAGTATGAAAAGGAATAAGTAGTTTAGTTAGGTATTCAGTAACTGTGCGGTAGTGGTCTGAGTCATAAACTCTTATGGTCAGTGTACCTCCACTTAGGTTTCCACGATATTTTTTTATATTTAATTGCTCTTCAAAATCTTCTTTAATCTTATCCCAATCCCCCGTGAAGTCTGCTAAGACTATAGGGGGAATGTGTCCTGCTTTTTTGTTGGGTGTAATAAATTCACCTTCCTCTGCTTCCATATTGTCTTCAAGGTTTAGTTCCTCGAATTTATTTTTTTGAGCTGGTTCTTCAATTTCGGAATTTGATAGAGTTCTTTTATGAGTTTTTCTAGGGGTTATGTATCCTTCTTTATCTATTGTGGTTTTCTTTTTGATTCTAGATTTTTGACTAGCAGTAATATCAGATTGATTTGTTTCCTCTGTTGGATTATTTAGGGTTTCTTTTTGTTTCATTTCATTAATGTATAATTCTAAGATTTGTATATCCTTTTCTATAGTATTGACGTGGCTAAGTGAACTTCAGTCGCATTTTTTGGATTAAATGAATTTTGATAAGCATGAAACTCAGAAAGCATAAGTTGCTTAAGTTTTTCTAAGTTATCGCAGGTAACTTCCAGATTTCTGTGATCACACACAGATTTGATACGGTTTTCAATCGCCTCCTTGTCCATGATATGCATGAATCCTAACTTTTAACCTAATGGCGAAAAGAATAAAGAAAACATACTTATCGTGAACATCAAGAAGAGACGACAGCAACTCAGGATCAGCTTCAGTATTGAGAGCAATGTCGTTTTCCCTTACTTCACAAAATCGCAGGAAAAGCAACGCCGTAGACAGAAAGAACAATTTCTTTAATCAACACACCTCATGCCCCAAAATTAGGTCGGAATCGATCAACAGATATGTCAACAAAACAATGCTTATCTAGTGGTGAGTAGCAATAAGTGGGTTTCGTTGGGCTACAACTTGAATGATGAGTCAGGTCGCCTTTACAGGAGCCTTAATTTCAACAAATCTTTAAATAACTTTCGTATTTATCTTATTTAAGCTGTTGTTTTTGGATAAATATTTTTTAAATGAGTGGCATGACAGTTTATGTAATGTAAGAGTTTAAACTTAAATAATGTTTGATAAACCTGTACTTTAATGGGTACTGTAAAGATCATGACTTGTAAAGATCGTGACTTAAAGAGAACGTGAAATATAAATAATAGGATGAGGACTTGCATTTTACGGTGTGGCAACAAGAAGGGATTCGGAAGTTTTTTTTATATATATTTTGTTTGGAGAGTTTAAGATTTTAGTTTTTTAATAGTTGTAAGACTTTTAACTGTAGTAGTTAAGAGTTTAAAATTTTGATAGTTAAGAGCTACAGCATTTATTTTTTTTGGTTCTGTTTTAAAATTCAAATAAAAGTATTTTGTTCATTCTGAAAATTTAGCTTTGTTCTTCCTACAAGGTTCAATATCCAGTATATTGAAAGAAGGAAAGGATTTTTACTCATACTTTGATCACATACGCAATCGACAGGATTGGGGTTTCCCCGCATATAATTACGAACCACTCGCCAGAGTAGGTGAACAAAACACTAAGTATTGATTCCATTGATTGATTTTCGTGCCGAATAAAATGAAATTCATTGTGAATTATATTTAAATAGAAAAAAAAATTGCTTTTTATAAAACTAAAAGTCTATTGACTGAATAAGATCAGAAGTCAGTACTTGGCGTGAGCCAGCTGCTACAGTGTTACACATAGAAACGAATTTTTTTTTTTTTTTTTTTGTTTTGTTTTGTTTTTCTCAACGAAAGAGAAAACCGCAATCAGGGAGTTCATACTTTAACTAATGTTAAGGATAAATTGAAGGACGCATTAACAAAAAATTAGTGTTTTTTTTTTTTTTTTTTTTTTTTTTTTTTTAAATTTGCAAAGAATAAGGTTTATTTAAAATCGAGACATGGCTTTTATGGGACGTGGGAAAAAAGAGGATTTGCTGGTTTTAGCTGCTGAATAAGAAATTCAAGTAGATCCAAGTATGAAAATCGTGGCGATAAAAAATGAAATAATTCAAAGTGATTCATATGATGAAGCATTTGCTAAAGAAGTACTTTTAACGATTATTGAAGAGAGTAAAAGAAAAGAAGAGGAACAGCGAAGAAAGGAGAAAGAAGAGATTGGGGAACAACGAAGGAAAGAAGAGATTGAGGAACAGCGAAGGAAAGAAGAGATTGAGGAACAGCGTGTTGAAGGTATTCGTGGTTCATTTTTGTTTACTGTTACAACTTCGCTAAACCGAGACGAGCAGATCAATAAACAGAATTAACGTTCTTACCTTAATAAAGTGTAATCCAAGCTGCCGATGTAAGAAACACGATCATTATATTAGCAAACACAAAAATAAAATACTTATTAGGTATTAGAAGAAAAAAAGTATAGCGATGATTACAAGCGTTGTTTTCTGTCCATTGCATAACGCGAGAAGTGAGTCATACAAGGAGAGAATGTTTCTCCTTCTTTTTGGATCAAGTCCAATCACAGTTAGCGGGGATGAGGGGGAAATTAACGTCGGAGAGTACAGGTTCATCGCTGTCGTTATGAATTGCTACACAATCTCCCAATCGATGAGCTGTTCTGTCCGAAGTAAGGACGATTCCTTTTAATAAAAATTCCAGCTGTTGTCTGGGCAAAGGTTTAGTGAACATGTCTGCATACATCATTTTACTGTTGCAGTGTTTTAATTTAACAACCCTTGATTTTGTAGATCACATATGTAGTGATATTTCACATCGATGTGTTTGGTGTAACTGCTTCCTTTTTCTTTTCTGGAAAGATTTATGCATGATATATTGTCCTCGACACAATTTTGTTTCTTGCTTCCCCATGATACCGTACTGTTTCCTATTTGAAATATATATCCGGATGTGGATTTTCTGTCAGAGGTATCTCCTGCCCAATCAGCGTCACTGTAAGCTTTGATGACTGGTGCACCATTGGATTTTAGATGTATTTTGTAATTAGTTGTAGCCCTCAGATATCGTATGATTTTAATGATACCGTTCCAGCCCGATGTTGATGGATTTTCTACTTTTCTGCTAAGTATTCCAACAGAATTTGCTATGTCAGGTCTTGATACTGTTGCTAGATATAGAAGTGCTCCCACTGCTTCCCTATACTTCCGATTATCGGGAAAAACATCATCCTGGTTGTTTTGGTTCTTCGTAAAATTCGTAGTCATGGGTGTATAGCTTAGTTTCTTTGGTGACTGTCGCGTCACTATCGAACTCCATGAGAGGTAAGTTCCTCTGTTACGGAATGGCAACGGGAGAGATTGTTGTTAAAAAAGATGGATGATCGAACTGCGTTGTAACGATCATTTTTGAGGATGTTGCGTATTGTAAAATGAACCTATTACACTGTGCTGAATAGTATTAAAATGCTATATATTAAAAGATCTTTCATCTGATCTAAATTTTAACAAACCGCTCATTATTTTCTCTTAAATTCACAATGATGTTCACGATATTTCTGGCGCCCCCGGGTGGGCGTGTTTGTTGGAAACATGTTGGATGAAAGAATAGATAGGGTAAGTTGATTACCTTATACTTCCGTTTTGAAGTTATTGATTATTGTTTTACTGAAGTTTAAAATACTTTTCTTGCCTAATTTTTATCTGAATATTTTAAACTTTTATGACAAAATGGAAGTGATGAAAAGAAACAAAACTGCGCAACGTTCAGCTTTTACTAAAGCATATAAAAGACTAGATGAACTTTTAAATGATGATAATGTTGATTATGAAGAAGCAGAAATGTGTTTTTATTTGTTCAAGAAAAAGGCAGAAACATTAGAATTGACGCACAGTGCTTATTTAGATACTATAACTGATGATAAAGAATTCGAAACAGAATTTGAAATAACAGAGGACTATCGAGAGAAGGCTGTTAGGATACAGTTAAAATCGGAACGATTTCTCGATAATATTAAGAGTAAATTAAACGAAATCCAAAATACATCGTCAGAGAGTAGTTACTGATGAAAATACATGTAAAACTTTGTACCAACGCCTACCGAAAGTAGAACTTTATAAGTTCGCCGGTGATTTAAAAAATTGGCTTACGTTTTGGAATCAGTTTAAAAACATACATGAAAATAATAACTTAACGAATGCAGACAAATTCCATTATTTGATACAGTCAACAAAAATTAAATCAGAAGCTAGAGATATTGTAGAATCTTTTCCGGTGACGAACGAAAATTATCCTTTGGCTATAGAAAGCCTTACTGAGAGATATGGGCGTAAAGAACTTTTAATTGATTTTTATGTTCGAGAGTTAATAAAACTTGTTTTGGATAACGCAGCGAAAAGGAAGCAGGATTCTTTGAGTAGTTTGTATAATAAACTTTCAACTCAACTTAGAGCCCTGAGCAGTCTTGGTGTAACGACTGATCAGTGTGGAACAATTTTATATCCTCTTGTGGAAAGTGCTATTCCTATTCACGTATTGCGATCGTTTGAAAGACAACGAAAAATTACTGAATCTGAACGAAACATTTCGAGTCTTGATGCAATAATTGAATTTCTGAAAAGCGAAGTTCAGTCAGAAGAAAAGATAAAATTAAGCAGAGCGGATATTTTTTCTAAGTCTGATCGTAAGCACTTGGCAACTAGCCAAAATATTCCTTCCGCGTCGGATTTGATGAATCATGAAGCAATACCTTCTTGTTCGTTTTGTTTAAAAGATCATGAAACGCGTAATTGTAAAAAGGCGTTTTATATTCCGTTAGATGAAAAAATGTCCGCAGTAAAAAAGAAAGGTTTATGCAGAATATGCTTGGTTAAAGGTCACCTCAGTAACCAGTGTCGATCAAATGTTAAGTATCAGATTTGTTCAAAAAGGCATTTGAAAATTTTTTGTCCTAGTCTTGAATGTAATAAGTCTAGTGAAATGCATAACCAGGAAAATGATGAGAAAAAGGAGAAAACAATCGATTCTTTGCATTCGCGTGCTACGAATGAAGTTTTCCTTCAGACCCTAGTTGTGAACATAGAGGGTAAGAATAAAAGGCGTAAAGTTAGATTAATGATTGATACGGGTAGCTCAAAAAGTTATGTTTTAAAGTCTACTGCAGAAGAAATGGGTTTTGACTTGCAATGGGAGGAAGAATTTAGTCACTCTTTATTTGGTGGAAAGAAAACTGAAATTTATAAACATCAATGTTACAAGATTTATTTGAGTAGCCTTGATGGTAAATATTCGTGTAAATTAGATGCTGTAGACCATGATGTTATTTGTAATGATATTTCAAGCATAAGATACGGTTCTTGGATTCGCGAATTAGGAAATAAGGGAATACGCTTAACCGATACCCAAGGGAATCCAGGCCCTATTGAAGTACTGTTAGGGGCAGACGTTGCAGGGAAGTTATTTACTGGCAGACGAGAAGAACTAAGAACAGGTTTAGTGGCTATAGAAACAAAATTGGGTTGGACTTTGATGGGTAAAGTACCTCAATCCGAACATCAGCACAATGTAAATATGACTATAGTTTCTATGTTATCTCAAGAAGACCTACCTATTTCATCGTTGTGGGACTTAGAATTATTGGGTATCCGAGATCCTGTTGAACAAAAAACTAAAGAAGAGTCAAGAAGAGCTATTATGGTTCAATTCCAAGAAACAGTTCGTCAATTAGAAAATGGTAGATACGAGGTTGATATGCCTTGGAAGGTTGAGCATGCAGTCTTACCTGACAATTATGACCTATCTTTGAAAAGACTCGAATCTACTACGAAGAAGTTGGAAAAAATCGGATATCGTGAAAGGTATCATGAAGTCTTTAATGAATGGCTGCAGGAAGGAGTGATTGAAGAAGTTCCCCAAAAGGAGTTGTCTTTACCCGTTGTTCATTACCTCCCACATCGTCCAGTCATTAAGGAAACGTCCTCACTATCTTCCATGAAAATTAGACCCGTTTTTGATGCTTCGGCAAAGCTTTCTAATCAGCCATCTCTAAATGATTGCTTAGAGACTGGAATTAATTTGATTGAAACTATTCCGTCTATTCTAGCAAGATTTCGCTTACGTGAAATTGGTGTGATTTCAGACATCAGAAGAGCTTTTTTACAGATATCTCTAAATGAAAGAGATCGAGACTTTTACGATTTCTTTGGTATGGTGATGATGGTAGAGTGAAGACATTTCGCCACACCCGTGTGGTATTTGGCATTACTTGTAGTCCATTTTTGCTGATGGCGGTTATTGACCATCATTTATCCAAAGAAACGTGGAAAGAAAAATATTCTGAAGAATTTCTTAAAAAATTACAAAATAGTTTTTATGTCGATAATTGCGTAACTAGTGTACAAAATAATGACGAACTAGAAATATTCATCGAATCTGCAACTAATGTAATGAAAGAAGGAATGTTTGATCTCAGAGGATGGGAAAGTTCTGGCATTCCTGCATTTTCAGAAAGTAAAACATCACCGGTATTAGGACTGGTTTGGGATAAAGATTTAGATACCTTGGAAATAGACACCGAATTTTTGAAATTTGATGAAAGAGAAAAAGTAACTAAAAGGAAAATGCTTTCACTAGTTAGTTGAGTATTTGATCCCATAGGTTTCCTTGCACCTGTTATGATTCAGCCTAAGATTTTGCTGCAGGTCGCTTGGAAGAGCAAAGAATCATGGGATGGTGAAGTGAATGATGAAATAAAGAAGAATTTTTTAAAATGGGCAAAACTACTGAAATACCTCAAAAATATAAAAATTCCAAGATGGTTAGGTGTGATGAAGGAATCCAATTTAAGTATCCATACTTTTGTCGATGCCAGCAAGACAGCTTATGCGGCATGCATTTTCTTAAGAAGTGAATCCAGTATGGGTTCAGTGACTGTTCAATTACTTCAAGCCAAATCACGAATAACTCCAACGAAGACTACTACTATACCACGACTTGAACTAATGGCTGCTACCATAGAAGCTAGGCTGTTTAGTTCTGTGAAGCAAGCTCTAAAACTTCCCAACATCAAGACTTACTTTTGGACAGATTCTTCCACAGTTCTTGTGTGGATAACTCGTCGAGAACAGTGGTCGGTATTCGTTACAAACAGAATAAGTGAAATTAGAAAATTGACAATTTCGGAAGATTGGTTCCATATTTCAACTGACCAGAATCCAGCAGACATTTTGTCAAGAGGTTGTGGACCTAGGCAACTTCAGAAACGCAAGTGGTGGCAAGGGCCAGCCTGGTTGAAGAATCCGAAGGAGCAGTGGCCAAAGTCAGCTGTAAATATTAACGAAAAAGAAGTAGAGATAGAGAAACGAAAGTCAGTCATCTCTGCTAGTAACACAGAGCTAGAGTCAATTCCATTACAGTTAGCCAGAAGATTCTCTAGATTTTCAAAGATGATTAGGGTTATGGCTTGGATACTGCGTTTTCAACCAAAGGCCAAGGACTTAAGAAAATGTAAGGAACTTCAAAATGAAGAATTGTTAAATGCACAAAGGACTATTTTCCGTGTAATACAAAAGGAATGTTACTCCAATGAAGAAACACGAAAAAATTTGAAAGGTCTTCTAATATTTGAAGATGAAGAAGGAATTTTACGATTGAAGTCCAGATTGATAAATGAGGAAGAATCGAAAGATTTTATTTCTCCAATAATTCTACCATCGAAACACCTGGCAGTGAGAAGATTTATAGCCCAAGAACATATTGCTAACAAGCATGCTGGGACATTAACTCTACTGACTATTTTACGGGAAAGATTTTGGATAGTGAAAGGGAAAAGAACTGTCCGGAGTGTTATCAAAGAATGCTTAACATGTAAAAGGCAAAAGGTAAAACATCTTGAGGTACCTTTTCCGCCTCTTCCAAAAGACCGAACAGAAGTAGCAGCAGTTTTTCAAGTATCAGGTGTAGATATAGCTGGACCTCTATTGACTAAATCTAAACAAAAGGTGTGGATAGTACTTTTTACTTGCGCCGTATTTCGAGCTGTCCATCTTGAGCTAATACCTTCACTGAGTACCAACGACTTCATCCAAGCTATGCGTAGGTTTATAGCCAGAAGAGGACGAATTTCTGTGATGTATTCAGACAATGGTACTAATTTTACAGGACTAAATAATGCTCTGAAACAATTAGATTGGACTACAATTGAAAGTGAATTTAGAGTCAACGAAATTCGTTGGAAGTTTAACCCACCCTCCTCTCCATGGTGGGGAGGCTTCTGGGAACGCTTGATTGGGATTTTGAAAGATCTTTTGAGAAAAAATCTTGGACGCTCCTGTTTGTCTTACGAGGAGTTGCAGACTCTCGTCTGTGAATGCGAATCTATTATGAACAGCAGACCGTTAACTTACATATCCGAGGAACAAGATCTGAAGACCTTGACCCCCTCAATGTTTCTTCAGGACATTCCATTAAATGATGTTCCTGATTTGGATCAAATTGAAAAGACTAATATTGTTTTGAGATGGAGACATATTCAAAAGGTTCGTGAAAATCTAAAACGAA
Source organism: Stegodyphus dumicola (assembly GCF_044657685.1). NCBI lineage: Eukaryota > Metazoa > Arthropoda > Arachnida > Araneae > Eresidae > Stegodyphus > Stegodyphus dumicola. The sequence goes on along the minus strand of NC_140774.1, from coordinate 100,138,779 downwards.
GGTTTAAAAGGGAGTATCTGGGTTTCCTTCGTTCTTCAGTTAACAAAAGAGAAGATAAAATAAATGTAGGTGACATAGTGTTAATTGGTACAGATGATAAAAAAAGGCTCCATTGGCTGCTAGGGAGGGTACTGGAACTCTTTCCAGGAAAAGATGGAATCATCAGACTTGTGAAACTGCGAACTGAAAAGGGAAACATATTAAGACCAATCCAACGACTGTATCCTTTGGAATTGACCCCAAATTACGAGCAAGTCGTATCGGAACCTCAGAAGGTTCCGGAAGTGGTAGCTGAAAATCCTGAGCTTAATACTGACTCTAATGAAACTGTTCGCGTGTCTCGCTCAGGACGAAAAATAAAACCAGTTAAAAGACTGGATATATAAACTTCTAAACAAACTTTTGAACTTTCTGTGTTTGAACTCTAAAATATTGATTTCTATTTGCATTCTAATATTTTGAAATATTTCTATTATTATTATGTACGTTATTATTATTTCAAAATTGTATGTATGTATTATCATTATATTACTGTTTTGAGTTTGTATCCCCAAACTCAAGGTGGGGAGAATGTCGCGTCACTATCGAACTCCATGAGAGGTAAGTTCCTCTGTTACGGAATGGCAACGGGAGAGATTGTTGTTAAAAAAGATGGATGATCGAACTGCGTTGTAACGATCATTTTTGAGGATGTTGCGTATTGTAAAATGAACCTATTACACTGTGCTGAATAGTATTAAAATGCTATATATTAAAAGATCTTTCATCTGATCTAAATTTTAACAAACCGCTCATTATTTTCTCTTAAATTCACAATGATGTTCACGATAGTGACTCTCCGTCGAATTTTTCGATCATACTCTTAGTCTTGTTAGCTTGATGAAGTTTAAAGCTTCCGTCTTTTTCTCTTTCGATTTCAATTCCTAGATATGTAGACACTTCTCCAAGATTTCGAATGTCGAAATATTCTTTGAGAATTCGTTCGACTTCTTGCATTGATTCACACTTGTCGCTCGCGACTAATATGTCATCAACGTAAACGATTAAGTAAGTTCTTGCGTTTTTCTCGATTAGTGTGAAGGAACATGGATCAGCCTTTCCTTGAACGTATCCTTGTTTGCGCAGGATTTCAGCTATCTTGTGATTCCAGTTTCTGGCTGCCTGTTTTAGTCCGTAGATACTTTTATTCAGTTTACAGACTTTATTTGCTTCTGAAGCAGAGATATAACCAGATCTGGTTGCTTCATATATATATCTTCTTTCAGATTTCCATATAGAAAAGCTGTTTTTACATCGAAGTGATTTACGTGCATTTTCTTTTGAGCTGCCTATTGCCAAAATAGTCCTTATTGTTGTATACTTTACGACTGGTGCGAATGTTTCGTCGTAGTCGTGCCCAAATTTTTGGCAATATCCTTTAGCTACTAAACGAGCTTTGTATCTGATAACATTTCTTGAAGCGTCGGATTTTGTTTTAAATGTCCATTTGTTTCCAATTGCTTTCTTTCCTTTTGGAAGATCAACTAGTTTCCATGCTTTGTTCCTCTTCAGTGCTTCCATTTCTTCTTTCGTAGATTTTAACCACAGTTCCTTTTCTTTGGTAGGAAAGGTTTGCAGTTCTTCCCAGTCTTTAGGAACTTTGATTTCTTCATTCTTAGCCATGTATGAGAATCTGTTTGGTGGGATTCCTTTAGTCGTTCTGTGGGATCTTCTCGGTAATAGGATAATTTCTTCTGTTTCAATTACTTCCTCTGTAATAGCATTTGGACGTGGTTCTGTCAATTTATTTTCTTTGAAAGGCCATTCTATTTCCTCATGCTGATCATTTAATTGACGAGGCATTTCTTCTTTTTTGTTTTCATCGAATATTACACTTCTTCTGATCACGACGTTGTTTGCATGTGGTATGTAAATTCTATATCCTTTAGTACGGTCACTATATCCAACAAGAATTCCTTTTTCTGCTCTTTCGTCTAGTTTGCTTCTTTTCTGCTTTGGAACTCGACAATAAGCTGTGCTGCCGAAAACTCTGATATGGCTTAGATTAGGCTTCTTAGTATTCCATAGTTGATACGGTGTTTTTTCAACTGATCTTGATGGTAGCCTGTTTTGTAGATAGGTGGCTGTCATTCCGGCTGAATCGAGTAGCAGGCATCTTGTCATTTCCATTAAGTATCGATTTTTTCTTTCTGCTCTACCGTTCTGTTGCGGTGAATATGCTACGGAGGTTTGATGTTCGATTCCCTCTTCCTTTAGATAGTCTTCAATCTCTTTGCTTGTATATTCTCCTCCATTGTCTGTTCTTAAGACTTTTGGCTTCTTTCCAAATTTGTTCTTCGTCATGGTTACAAATTGTTTTAATTTGGAGATAGCTTCATCTTTTGTAGCTAGCAGATAGATCGTTGTGTATCTCGAATGATCGTCGATGAATTTTATGAAGTATTTCTTTCCTCCTAGTGATGTTGTACCGATTGGTCCACAAATATCTGAATGTATCAAGTCTAGAACTGATTTTGCTCTATAGTTGTTTAGCTTGGGATACGGCAATTCAGTCATTTTGCTTCTGATATAGCATTCGCATTCTTTTTCCTTTTTGGCTTCTCCGTCAATCCTTATTCCGGTTGCCAGGTCATCATTCTTTAGCCTCTTGATTGCTTCATAATTTCTGTGTCCTAGCCTTCTATGCCAAAGATCTATACTATTTTCTCTTCTTTCTGCAGTTGCAATTTTCGCTTTTCTTCTTTGCGATTCAACTACGGTATATAAATTTCCTTCTGCTTTAGCAATTCCTATGGTTGTATTTTTCTTCTTTATTCTGCAAATATCTTCTTCAAATTCAACTGTAAATCCTTTCTTTGTAATTTTTCGTACGGATATCAATCCTCCTTCTAGGTCAGGAACGTACAGAACATCTACGAGTCTCACTTCTATTTCGCTATCTTCATCGTCTGTACAGTATAAGTATTCTTCTCCTATACCTTCGGACTTCATCTGCGTGCCGTTAGCAATTGTTATCTGCTCAGTTTTGCTTCTATCCAATTTGCTGAAAAAGTTTCTGTTATCGGTCATATGACAAGTAGCACCTGAGTCGACTGACCAGTTTGAGTTTTGAAATTTTCTTTCTCTGGTGACTTCGAACGTGTAAATCTCAGTCTTCTCATGATTCTTATCTTCGTTTTCATCTTCATGTGTATCCTCGTTTACAGCAACTTTCGTTTTCTGTTTATTTCCATAATTTCCTTTATTCGTTTGCTTTTCATTCTTGGAAAATGAGTTACTTTCGTTTTTATCTTTTTCTTTGTGGTTATTTAAGAATCTGCACTCTTTTTCTAAGTGTCCTATTTTTTTGCAATAATTGCATCTTCGTTGATTGAAATGCTTGAATTTTGTGTTAAAATTCATTTTGAAGGCAGTTGTTTCTCCTGCTCGCGTGCCTTCGTTTCTTCTCAGGCATTCGTCGATGAGTTTCGTTTTTACGTATTCCAGCGTTAGTTCTTCTTCTGGGCGTGCTTCTAAACCTGTAATAAGATTTTCGTAGCTTTTTGGTAAGCCGCTTAGTAAGAGCGCTGCAATGTGACTGTCCTTTATTTCTTCACCGATTCCTCACAGTTCGTCTACGATTTCGAGCATTTTGTTGATATGTTCTTCAAGTTTGTATTCGTTTTCTGCTTTTAACGTATACAGCTTTCTCAGAAGGTAAAGTTTACTGGAAAGATTCTTTCTTTCATGTATTTTCTTTAATTCATTCCATATTTCTTTGGCTGTCGTTTTATTTCTTATGTGTACGATTTGGTTGTCTTCTACGAGTAAACTAATGGTAGCTTGTGCTTGTTCATCTCGTTTTCTCCATTCGACGTTTATTTCTTTTGGTGTATCATCTGCTATTAAATCCCATAAATTTTCCTTTTTCAGGATCCTTTCAAGTTTGTATTTCCATACTTGATAGTTGTTATTGTTTAGTTTCATGATCGAATATTTATTTTCGCAGCTAGTAGCCATTTCTGCTTCTGTATTTCGAATGCGCAGTACACAACTATGCAGTTTTGTTTCGCTTTTGAAGACAAGCTTGGCTTTTCCTTTTTCGGATTATCCAGCGGTAATTTATGGCAAAGTATCTTTTCTGTTTTTTATTCTTGATAGCTTATATCGATATATTTTATGCATTTAGTTGAAGTAAACATACCATCGGTCTCATAATCTATTGTTGAAGGTATTCCTGGTTCATTTTTGTTTACTGTTACAACTTCGCTAAATCGAGACGAGCAGATGAATAAAACAGAATTAAAGTTCTTACCTTAATAAAGTGCAATCCAAGCTGCCGATGTAAGGAACACGATCATTATATTAGCAAACACAAAAATAACATATTTATTAGGTATTAGAAGAAAAAAATATAGCGATGATTACAAGCGTTGTTTACTGTCCATTGCATAACGCGAGAAGTGAGTCATACAAGGAGAGAATGTTTCTCCATCTTTTTGGATCAAGTCCAATCACAGTTAGCGGGGGTGAGGGGAAAATTAACGTCGGAGTGTACAGCTCCATCGCTGTCGTTATGAATTGCTCCACACAGCGAAGGAAAGAAGAGCTTGAGGAAAGGCGAAGGAAAGAAGAGCTTGAGGAACAGCGAAGGAAAGAAGAGATTGAGGAACAACGAAGGAAAGAAGAATTAGAAGCACAGCAGAAAAGAGAGCAAATGGAGTTTGAATTGAGGAAACTCGAAATTGAATCTCGTGTTCGACTAACACAAACTCCACCAAAAAATGAAAATGGACATCATAATTTTGATTTAATTAAGCTTATTCCCAAATTCAATTTAAGACACGATGATATTGTGATTTATTTATCCTTATTTGAAAGACAAGCTTTTGATTGGACAAAGATTGATCCTAAAGATTGGGTTTCATTTTTATTGACTTTAATGCCATCTGAAATCATTCAATTAATTGGTAGGGAATCTGAAGAAAATTTTGAAGATTATGAGTACATTAAGGCCATTTTATTGAAGAGATTTAAATTAAATCCTGAAAGCTTCAGAAAAAATTTGTGATGCACCAAAAGAGCGCTGAAAAATCATGGAGAGATTTTCGCTACGAAATTACAAGTTATTTTGAAGAATGGATCAATGGTCTTGAAATCACAAATTTTGCCGCGTTAAAAGACTTGATTATTACTGACCAAATTAAGAAAAGAGTACCCTATGAAGTAAGAGACCATCTTCTTGACGACTGGGCGAAGTTCGTTTCTCCAACCAAATTAGCTGATAAACTTAACGAATATGACAGTGTTCGTAATATCTCAAAACGGACTGGTGGTAATCCAACAACAGACAGAACTAATGAAAAATGGCAACCTCGTTCTCCACTTCCAGAAAGAGCTTTCATAAATAAATCGCTGTCCGCTGAGAACACGCTAAGAGTGTACCCATCCCGTAAGAGTGACGAACCACAAAAGCCTAGTTTCAAACTAACTTGCTATAATTGTGGAAAAGAAGGTCATACATCTAAATTATGTACCAAAAATCGGATACCAAGAAGTGCTCCTGTAACAGCACAAAACAACTTAATACAAACACAACCACCCCTTGCAGAAAAAGAAAAACCAGAAGTGCTAACTGCCAAGATCTCTATTCCTGTCTCAAAATCAGTGGACGTGTCTAGAAACATAGATGAATTAAATCTTGTCAAAGTTAAATGTGGAGATATTATTCTAAACGGAATCGTAGACACGGAAGCACATATTTCAGTAGTCCGTAAGAAATTGGTTGACAACATACCTTGCGAAGGAGAAAGTAAAATACAGATATCTTCTGCTTTTGGTGAAAACGAAATTACTCCACTAAAGATTTTCCAGATGAAAATTGACGATGATTTTCACGGTAGAGTGTCCATTACGTGTGCTGTTTCAAAAAAGCTAGTTACCGACTTGCTATTGAGTTCTTCAGCTTATGAAACGCTCTGTGGAAATATTGAACTGTGGAGCAGTGATCGTCATTGGGATGCATCCCCCTTAGAGTACAAAGAGACAGATGATGAACCCTCACCAGTTGAAGACAATACTACAAATTTGGCTGTTGTTAATCAGATTTCCCAAGAAAACATAGAGTCTCTGAAAACAACGAACAGAGTAAGACTAGAATTCAAGACACATCAAGAACAAGACGAAACTCTGAAAAAATGCTTTGAATGGGCAAATAAAAATCAAAATTCATATACTTTCGATTATGGCATATTACTTCATTCCGAATATATCTGTGGTGAAAACATTAAGCAAGTTGTGCTACCTTTAGAAAAAAGAAGGGAAGTCCTAAGAATGGCACATGAAATCCCTCTTGCCGGCCACCTCGGTGAGAAAAAGACAATTCAACGAATCAAGTACTCATTATTTTGGCCTACTATAAACAAGATGTTAAAAAATTCTGTGAAAGTTGTAAAGAGTGCCAATTGAGGAGAACAGTTACGTACAAAGATCGAATCCCAATTCAACCTATTGTTAGACAGGAAACACCCTTTCAAGTATGGAGCGTGGATTGTATCGGGCCATTAGAACCCCCATTCAGGAGAGGTCATCGGTTTGTGATATTTGCAGTTGACCTATGCACCAGATGGGCAGAAGCCCCCCCCCCGTCAAAGACATAAGTGCGAAAACAACATGCAACGTTTTGATGAGGCTTTTTACTCAAACTGGATTTCCAAAAGTGATTCGTTCCGACCAGGAAACTAATTTCACAGCCAAACTCACCCGAGCCTTTGAGAACTTACTTGGTGTGTCTCCACGATTCTCCACTCCAGGACACCCCGGGAGTATGGGTGCTGTCGAGCGTTGGAATAGAACCTTAAAAGAGATGGTGAACAAAAATATCCAAGAACATGGCAGAAACAGGGATTTGAATCTTCCCTATCTCTTGTTTGCCTATAGAGAAGTGCCACATAGCACCACTGGTTTGTCTCCCTTCCAGATGGTATATGAAAGAATAACACCAGGACCATTATCTTTGCTGAAAGGGATATGGACAGGTGAACGTAGCATTCCAGTTACAGCTTCCCGTTCAATTGAAAATTATCTACAAGACCTGTAAGGATCTTAAGTTTTACTAACGTTTATTTTTATTTTAAATCTTTACTATCACTTCTTACTTTCTACTTCCGGCCAGAATTATAAGCGTTAAGGTTTTTATGCAAAGTTTGTCTGGCGAACGCCAAGTATTTAAGTTGTGGCTTTTTGCCAAGCGAGAGAGAGAAAGGAGTTAGTCGAAGCAGGCCGCTTACCTTAGAAGTTTTACTCGGTTGCTGGTTGCCTTCCAGGCCAGAGGTTTAATCCTCTTGATAATTTTAAACGTATTGTAGTGTTAACAGTTCTCTGTACTACATACGGCTTCCTGTTAATATACGGCCAATCTTCCACGTTCATTATTCCAAAGTTAAGTTATAGTTAAATATTTTTATATTCTTACGTTCAGACCACAAGTTGTTGGTCTCTGTATTCCGAAGTACGGAAATTATTGTAAAGAGTGAAAAATAAAGGGTTTTGTATACCCTTCCTGTGTATCTTGTCTACTTCCCACATTTATTGAACATAGCTTTAGTAAGCTCCCTGTTCCGAGTCAGGTCCTTGCATGTTCCCAAAGAAGGTAAGAAGGAACATTGAACCTGATAGTGGCGCCCAACGAAGAAGAATAACCATGGCCGAGTTTCAAGAAGAACCTGTGCTGCCTGCAGAAGCGGCTCAGAATCCAGAAATGCCAGCTGCCGCCCTGGAAGGATTTGGTTACATCGTCCAGACCATGCGCGCTTCGATGAAACCAGAAGCAACATTTAATGGAAACTCACCGGTAACCAGTTTTTTGGAAAAATTGGAGGACCACTTCATGATGTATCCCGTGTACGAGTTCCAAAAAGTCACCTTAGCTACCAGTGCTTTGAGGGGCCAAGCGCTTAATTGGTTCAAATGTATAGGCAGAAGTCTCTTGGGTCAAGCAGGAAGTCCCACCTATACTTACGAAAATTTCAAGACTGCCCTACTAAAAGCCTTCCCTGTCGTAAGGGATCGTGCGAAATTAGAAGCGGAACTTTTCAGCATATATCAGCAAAGAATCGAATATCTTTCCACCTTTATTTTAAGAAAAATTCATGTCTTCAAACTCTTGTATGGAAACCGTCCGGATCCTGAGATAATTCAAGTGATTTTGCCGAGGTTACTTCCTCAAGTGCAAGACTTTATTGAATTAAAGAATCCGACTACACTGGAAAAGTTATTTGAGCTAGCAATCCAGTTTGAAAGTAGAAGAACGGCGGAGATTGAAAGAAGACTCCAATATCAAGAATGAAACCAATTTGGTGAGCCAAGACCACAGCAAAGTCAAGCACACGGCTACGGAAGCAAAGCGAATCAGTGGGCAAGGAAACCCGAGCATCCAAAAACAGCCGGCGAACGTCGACAGTTCAATAGCAATCCAGGAAAAAGTCTGAAGGCCAGTGGAAAAAGAAGGAAAACATGGAAAGAAAAAAGGATTTAAACTAAAACGGATTTCTGCTGACGGGAGGGTGCGGAAATCCGAAGGCCAAGAAAACCCCTCTTCCTTCAAGTTAAATGCAGTGATGGTGAAAAATTTGACTCTTCCAAAGATTGAAGTGTTGGTGAATAATATCCAAGCCACCGCACTCCTGGATACAGGCACGCAGTGTTCCTGTGTGGCAGAAGATTTTTTTAGGAAGTATTTTCGGAAATATCGCATATATAATTCGGATAATACGACAGTGTTAGCTGCGCAAGGATGTAAGTGCATAGGTAAATTACCGCTATACGTCCGTATCAAGGACGAACAAGTAAAGGTTATGTTTTTCATAGTAAAGAATCTGCAAGCACATATTATCTTAGGAATAGATTTTCATTCAGAGGCACAAGCAACGCTGGATTTTAATGAAGCGTCCCTTAAGCTGACGATGAAACCAGCTCGAGAAGAAAAGGCTGAACCGCCGATGTTAAACCTTTACCACCTGCCTAATGAAGAGCAACAAAGAATCCGACAAGTGGTAAGTGAATTTGCTTCGTTATTTAGTGATATTCCAGGATTTACTCAAGTTACTAACCATAGTATTGACACCGGAGATTCAATGCCAGTTCGCCACAAAGCATACCGGTATGATAACAATAAAAAAAAATTATAGAATGGCACATCAGCGATATGCTACGTAAAAAGATCATAACGCCCATCTCAAGTAGTTATGCTAGCCCGGTGGTTTTATGTAAGAAAAAATAATGACTATCCATTGACACATCGAAAAAGGTGGCGATTCGCGATTGACTACCGTAAATTAAACTCCATAACTAAATATCCGGTATATCCGTTACCTATTATTGAAGAAATTCTAAGGAACATAACGTCGACCAAATATATGACGACTTTAGACTTAACGACTGGTTATTTTCAAATAGGGGTTAGACCTGAGGACGTGCCTAAGACTGCTTTTATAACCAAGTCTGGCCTTTCAGGGGCATCAGCAACATTTCAGCGATGTATGGACATTGTGTTAAGGCCTGTTCTTGGAAAGTCCACATTTATTTATTTAGACGATATCATTATTACTAGTGATAATCTCGACCAACATGTGCAGGATTTAAGACAGGTGTTTTCTTTATTAAATGAGGCCGGTCTAAAAGTTAATGTCGAAAAGTGCAAATTTGCAGCCCCTGAATTAAAATATTTAGGTTACAAAATATCTCAGAAAGGAATCGAGACAGACGAATCAAAAATAATTGCTGTACAAAAGTATCCGACTCCAAACACGGCGAAGAAGCTCTCTTCTTTTCTAGGACATTGTTCATATTATAGGTCCTTTATAAAAGATTTTGCAGCTATTGCTGAACCATTGTTAAAATTTAAAAGGAAAAAGGCAAGATTCTCGTGGACGGCCGAAGCCAATAGTGCGTTCGAAAAATTAAAGCAAGCATTAACGCAATCCCCTGTGTTGAAATTTCCTGAAAAGGATGAGAATTTAGAAATTTCAGCGGAAGCTTCGGATTATGCGGTAGGAGCGGTACTTTCACAAAATCAGCAGCCCGTGGCATTTTTTAGCCGAACTTTCACACAAAGAAAACAAATCAAACACAAAGAAACTATTCCGCGACCGAGAGAGAGGCACTTGCAGTTCTGTTAGCAGTGCAAAAGTTCCGAGTGTATTTTGGAAAGGCGCCAATAACAGTGTACTCTGATCATGCGGCGGTAACTAGATTGTACTCAGGGAAAAACTTATCCCCAAGGTTAATAAGATGGGCACTCAAGCTACAAGAATATAATCTGGTAATCAAACATACCCCCGGAAAGGAAAATATCGTAGCAGATGCCCTATCAATAATTAAAATAGATGAACAAGGTAATACTGTAAAGGTGACAATGCTCACAGCATGTACAATAAATTTCCGAGAAACTGTAATAACCGAACTGGGTAAGGATCCTGAGTTTGGAAGCATTTATGAGTATTTAAAAGATCCTGAAAATTTTAGCCAAGATATTGTGGCGATAAGAAATAGGGCGGCCCATTACGAACTAATAGATGGTCTATTAATTTATACAAAAACTACAAATTCGAACAACGAATTTCGACCTGTTATCCCAGCTAGTCTTAGATTAAATATCCTGCAGGAGTTGCATGACAGCCCTTTAGCTCCTCATGCTGGTGTTCGAAAAACTATTCCAACGCGTACGCGAGGCAGTCTATTTTCCTGAACTGCAAAAGTTAACAAGGGCGTATGTCCAGTCCTGCCCAACATGTCAAGCAGTTAATTATATTAATTTCCGCCCGGCCGGGTTTCTAAATAGTATTAAATCCGAATTTCCAAATGAAATAATTGGCATCGATTTATTGGGCCCTTTCCCAAAAAGTCAGTTAAATAAAAGTCTCTATCTCCTTGTTATGGTTGATCATTTTAGTAAGTGGACCGAAATTGTTCCTTTAAAACGAGCCTCCGCGAAATTAGTTACTGATTCTATTTTAAATACGAGGGCCATCCAGGAAGTAGATTACGTTTCCGTCTGTGTCCGCTAGGGGCGGGGCTAGCGCGGCCATCTTGGGGTCAGAGCGTTGCGCAGCTCAGTCTGCATCTAGCCGTGCTAGTGAGAGGTTCGTGCTGTGCTCCGTTCAGATACTGTGACGGTTTGAAATGTCTGCGTTAATTGAAAATCCCGCGAGCTGCGAGGTGCGCTCAGTAATAAGGTTTCTGACTGCAAAAAACTGTAAACCGATAGAAATCTATCGGCAGCTTCGTGAAGTGTATGGGGACAACATTATCACTGAAGGTGGAGTGCGTCAGTGAGTCATAAGATTTCAAAATGGCCGAACCAATGTTCACGACGAAGATCGAAGTGGGAGACCCAGCATAGTGACCGCCGAACTTCTCGAAAAAGTCGATGCTAAAGTCCGTGAAAATCGAAATTTCACAATAACGGAACTTTCTTTGAGTTTTCCACAAATTTCGCGAAGTTTGTTGCACGAAATCATCAGCGAAAAGCTTGGTTACCACAAGTTTTGTGCAAGATGGATTCCAAAAATCTTGACAGAGAACCACAAAAATCAGCGAATGGCTGCAGCGTTGAACTTTTTGGACGCTTACCATAAGGATGGTGACTCTTTACTCGATCGCATCGTTACTGGTGACGAAACATGGGTGAAACATGTGAACTGTGAAACGAAATTGCAATCAATGCAGTGGGGGCACACAAGTTCTCCCCAAAAACCCAAGAAATGCATGCAAACAATGTCGGCAAGGAAGATGATGGCGACTGTTTTTTGGGACAGAAAAGGTGTAATTTTGGTGGACTTCCTGGAAAGAGGCACTACAATAAACTCTCAAAGGTATTGCCAAACTCTCCAAAAACTCAGAAGAGCAATTCAAAACAAGCGCAGAGGAATGTTGAGCTCTAAGATCTTGTTGATTCACGACAACGCCCGGCCCCACACGGCAAATGTCACTCGTAAAGTTCTTGAATCTTTTAAGTGGGAGTTGTTTCCTCATCCGCCGTACAGTCCCGACCTGGCACCGAGCGACTTCCACCTATTCCCAGCAATGAAGAAGTGGCTGGCTATGCAGCGTTTTGATGATGACGCACAGCTGCAAGAAGAGGTAACGAAGTGGTTGAAGGCGCAGGCGGCCGAATTTTTCGACGAAGGAATTTCCAAGCTCGTACATCGCTACGATAAATGCCTTAATTTGTATGGTGACTATGTAGAAAAGTAGTATTTGAGTGTGGCTTTCATCTGTATATAATAAAATATGTTTCCTATACTTTGTTTATTTTTTTATTCCAAAACCTAATCTACTTTCTGGATAGCCCTCGTAAATATATTTTAAAATACGGGGCGCCCCTAAAAGTTATATCGGATAATGGTCCTCAATTTGTAAGTAATATATTTGAAGACATGTGCCAAAAACTGGGCATACGTCATTTAAAAATGGTCCCGTATCGGCCGCAATCAAATATAGCGGAACGGGTCAATAGAAATATAGTGAAAATTATCCGTAGTTATGTTAAAAATTTTCATAAAAGCTGGGATAACTATGTCAATGAATTTGCTTTCGCCCTTAGGACCGCAAAACATGATACAACGGGCAAAACTCCTGCTGAGTTATTTTTAGGCAGAAAGATTATAACGCCGTTAGATAAATTATTTTATGTGCAACAAAGAGCCCCAGAATTTAAAATGGGTGATATAGAAAAACTTATTAAGGAAGCAAAGAAGAATACGGAAGTAGCACAAAGAAAACAGAAGCTCTATTATGATTTGAAACGACGGGGAGTAACTTATAAAGTAGGGGATGAAGTTTTAAAAATTAAGCATTCACTTTCTTCAGCACCAGAAGATAAGACTGCCAAATTTTTTCCACGATTTGAAGGACCATATATTATAGAAAAAATAACTCACGCTGTAGTAGTGTTAAAAGCCAGAAATGGTGAAACCTGCTCCGCAAACATTGATCAAATCAAACCCTACTTCGATCGTAATAAAATGCAAATATTTTCAGATCTTTTGCAGGATCCGGCACGGCAGACACCGCAGGCACAAGCTCCAGAGGTGGAATAACGACAAGTACAAGGGCAAGCCATTAAGAGGCAGGAGCAAGTGAAAAGAAAATTTCCCCGCGGAAAAATTGAAGGTAGCAAGAAAAAGAAGCCCTTCCACCGTCCAGAAAAGAGAGTTCACGAACACCCCCAGAATGAAGAAGGGAGAAGGACGACGTATGTGAAGAGAACCAGGAGAAATGACGGCAACTATAACCCGGCTCTAAAACGGAAGATCTACTCATCCGACAGGACTCTCCGCAGCAAATGTCGCCGAACTGCGGAAGGGACACTAGCGGCGGAGGAAAAGATACAAGGAAAATTTGAACGGCCAGCAACGAGGTCCAAGCAGGAACGAGAGAGAAGTGTCCCGGTTCCGCCAAGACCAGCTGCCATCAAACGGCCAAGACCACAGGTAGAGGCGAAAAAGAAGGTATTCAAGGGTGACCGAACTGGAGGAAAAAGAAAGCTTCTAGAGGAAGGCACTGAAGGGCGAGCCCGCACAAGAAGGAGGATAAATCAAACTAGAATCTTCGCTACCTTCCAGGACTGGGCTGAGAAAAGAATGTCCAAATATCACAAAGATAAGTAAAATTTTATGTTACTTTGCAAACTTAATCTTTCATTCTTACTGCAAGTGGCAGATTTCAAGAAGTTTTACCTCATGTGAGGTCTACCTTTATAGCCAAAAAGGCGAGAAATGAGTTGTTACCGATTTTGGTATTATGTTTTTCAATTACTCGCGAGTAAAACTAAAGTTGATGTATAATAGGAATGTGTAAATACTTGAATATTGTAAAAGTTATTGTATAAATTTTATTTAAAACATTTTGGCAAGAAAGAAGTTTTAGTCTGAAAGACTTTTGAAATGTAGTATTTCACTGTAGAAGAATTGGCACTTGCTTGGAAAAGAATAGAAGTTAACAATGTACTACTAATGTATGTTTTAAAATGCGTAACATGAACGGCATGTTAATATGTTCTTATATACAATGTGAACTGTTATTTTAAATGTTAAGAAATACTGTGATATGGTAAAAGTGAAAGTAATGCAAAAAAAAAATTTTAAACTTATTCGTGTGACTATAAAAAGACCAAATTATGGTGAATATGTGTTAAAGGTTGAATGAATGTAGTTAGGCTCTCTGACGCTACACTTCAGAGTTAGCCACTTTCAGAATAGTACCTCAGGGTTTAGAGTTGAAGATAGGGTGTGTTACGAGGTCTTGTTATGTTGAATTTTAACACGTTAATGTTTTGATTGTAGGCGGCAGTGTTGAACACGTATACATAAACACATTCGTGTTTGGGTGTTTTCTTTTACAACACATGTCAGAAAGCACGGGAAGAGATAATTAAAATAAAGTCATGAATGAAATAAGAATGTTAAGAGAAATATAAATATTCATGTTACTTGCCATTTCATTGTGTAACATTTCATTAAACTAGTTTTCCTTCCAGATCTCTGGAAGGAACCAGATTTGAATAAAAGCTCCTGTTTAGATGGAGTACAGGTGAAAAATTGGTTGTCCATGGAGCTGATGTTGTAAAAACAAATTTTTTTTTTTTTTTTTTTTTTTTTTTTTTTTTTTTTTTTTTTAATTTTTAGTTTCTAGTGAGAAATGTTTGTAAAAGATTGGCCTCGCGTTAGATTCTAGAGCTAAAAGTTTTCAACAAGGTCGTTTTAGACCTCAGTTTCAAACTAATTAACTCTGGCGGGAAGTATGTAAGGATCTTAAGTTTTACTAACGTTTATTTTTATTTTAAATCTTTACTATCACTTCTTATTTTCTACTTCCGGCCAGAATTAAAAGCTTTAACTTATTTATGCAAATTTGTCTGGCGAACGCCAAGTACTTAAGTTGTGGCTTTTTGCCAAGCGAGAGAGAGAAAGGAGTTAGTCGAAGCAGGCCGCTTACCTTAGAAGTTTTACTCGGTTGCTGGTTGCCTTCCAGGCCAGAGGTTTAATCCTCTTGATAATTTTAAACGTATTGTAGTGTTAACAGTTCTCTGTACTACATACGGCTTCCTGTTAATATACGGCCAATCTTCCACGTTCATTATTCCAAAGTTAAGTTAGAGTTTAGTTAAACATTTTTATATTCTTACGTTCAGACCACAAGTAGTGGGTCTCTGTATTCCGAAGTACGGAAATTATTGTAAAGAGTGAAAAATAAAGGGTTTTGTATACCCTTCCTGTGTATCTTGTCTACTTCCCACATTTATTGAACATAGCTTTAGTAAGCTCCCTGTTCCGAGTCAGGTGCTTGCATGTTCCCAAAGAAGGTAAGAAGGAACATTGAACCTGATAGACCTTTTAGAAAAATTAAGAAAAGCTCATGACATTGCATCAGAAAATTCCAAAATATCTCAAGAAGAGTACACTTCAAGATACAATTTACGTTCTCAAGAAAAGACTTTCAATGTTGAGGACAAAGTCCTCGTGTTAATGCCATCATCATCACACAAATTGCTTAACACGTGGCAAAGACAAGCTACCGTGATCAAACTTACCAGGCCACACTCTGCCAAAATCGAAATGGAAAACGGAAGTATTAGAGAACTCCATATAAATAAGTTAAGGCCTTATATTGCTCGTGTGTAGATCACGTTGGTATCATTTTTGACCAAGATGAAGAGTTTGGAGATATCCACTATGCACCAGCAGATCTTATGAATAAATCTGCTGATGATATCTGGACCCATTTACAAAATTTGAAAGGCGACTTAAAATATTACCAACGGGAAGGACTATTTAAAGTACTAAAATCTTATGTAGATGTTTTCAGTAGCAAACCGGGTCAAGCCAATGTTGATGGTCATGACATCAAGGTTACAGGAGAATGTAATCCAAAAAGATTGAGACCCTACAGTGTTCCTGTTTCACTTCAAGAGGAAGTCGATCGTCAAGTTAAAGAACTGTTAGAATGGGATCTTATAGAACCCAGTGGCAGTGGCTGGGCACATCCTATAGTAAGTGTTGCAAAAAAGCATGGCGGCGTTAGACTGTGCAGAGACTTCAGGCTTTTAAATAGCTTCACAGTTCCGGACGCCTATTCGATGAAGATTGCTAAAGATTTACTATTCGAAATAGGGAAAGCCAAATTCATAACAGTTTTCGATTTAACCAAGGGATATTGGCAAATTCCTATGAAAGAAGAAGCTAAACCCTACACAGCATTTATCACTCATTCCGGCCATTACCAATGGAAAGTTCTCCCTTTCGGTTTGAAAAATGCTGGAAGCACCTTCCAAAAATCGATGGATAAGGTGCTTGCGAACCATAAGAACTACTGCCGTTCATATATTGATGATGTGGCAATATTTTCTGAAACTTGGGATGGCCACCTTTATCACATCAACCAAGTGTTTCAGACACTGAGAAACGCAGGTCTAACCGCAAATCTAGAAAAGTGTGATTTCGGAAAGAGTCACGTGAAGTTTCTAGGACACGTAATAGGTTCTGGCACTCACTCTCCAGATCCTGAGAAGGTAGAAGTCATCAGAAATCTATCTAAGCCTACCACTAAAAAAGAATTCAGAAGTCTTTTAGGGCTAGCAAGCTACTATAGGGATTATATCCCAAATTTTTCTGAGATTGTTTTACCTCTAACAAACCTTACAAAGAAGAGTGTTCCAAATAATATTCCATGGGACTCTGAAAAAGAAGCAGCTTTCAACAAACTTAAAGAAGAGTTGATTAAAATGCCCTCTCTGCATACTCCGGACATCAGCAAGCCCTTTCAACTTTATACGGATGCATCTGCTTTCGCAATTGGAGCGTGCTTAGCTCAAAACGACGAACATGGCAAAGAAATGCCCATAGCATTTTTCAGCAAGAAACTAACGACCTGTCAACAACGATGGTCAACCATCGAACGAGAAGCATTTTGTGTCATCGAAGCCTTGAAAAAATTTGACACATGGATTTTCGGTGCCAAAGTGCAAATTGTGTCTGATCACAATCCCCTCACCTGCTTGACCCAAAGCGCCCCTCATGGTGCTAAACTGCCTCGTTGGGCCTTAGCGTTACAACGGTATAACATGACTGTGACATACCGCAAAGGAAGTTCACATGGGAATGCTGATGCTTTATCAAGGTTAGCAATTAACTCTTTCTCTCTCAATGAACTCTGAGCAGCATTTTCTCTACGGTGAAGAATGAGCTTCTTGTGGGAGGATTTGTAAAGATCATGACTTGTAAAGATCATGACTTGTAAAGATCGTGACTTGTAAAGATCGTGACTTAAAGAGAACGTGAAATATAAATAATAGGATGAGGACTTGCATTTTACGGTGTGGCAACAAGAAGGGATTCGGAAGATTTTTTTTTTTATATATATTTTGTTTGGAGAGTTTAAGATTTTAGTTTTTTAATAGTTGTAAGGGTTTTAACTGTAGTAGTTAAGAGTTTAAAATTTTGATAGTTAAGAGCTACAGCATTTATTATTATTATTATTATTATTTTTTTTTGGTTCTGTTTTAAAATTCAAATAAAAGTATTTTGTTCATTCTGAAAATTTAGCTTTGTTCTTCCTACAAGGTTCAATATCCATTATATTGAAATAAAGAAAGGATTTTTACTGGTACATGTATATTTTTGTGACAGTGTGTGTATATATATATATACTCAATATAAAAAACCGGAAACACCAGAATACTGAACAGTCAACTAAATGTCGGCTGGCAAACTAAACTAATTGGTTACAATTTGGGAAGTTTTCTCACTTTACCTCAATCACACAGCAATACATGCATACCGTGACAAAGACAAAAGCCCCAACCTATTCATCCTATCTCTTTTTATTTCAATAGCAGTCGCGGACATAAGTTCTCTAAAACTATAAGCACCGTATTTACAACAAATATCAATACATTAAAAATAAATATCATTACAAATAAATATCACAACATACAACAATACATTATTATTGTATTTGTTGTAAATACGATGCCCACCAGTGGCTGAGCGGCAAAGTCGCTGAACACTGGTAGTTCGGTACGAGGTTCGAATCCCGCGAACGGGCTGGCTGCATGAGTGTTTACGTGGTTTTCCCCATGTGTAACGTGTATACGAGCCAGTTTCCCTTAGAAAGTCCTCCACGAAGGCATCCCTCTCCTTAGGCAGATAGCCCTCGAAGCTTTGCCGTAATTAAATAACCTAACATTGTAAATACGATAATATATGTACGATATATCCAAATACATAAATGTATTTGTATTCGCGGTTTACTTAAAATTTTTTCGACGGCCGCCAATTCGAAACTGTTGCTATAAAGTGATGCTTCTGCAGTCGACTGTGCATGGACTGATTCTGATTTTAGAATTTTTTCTTCTTAAAATGTTTCATAAACTGCATTCAGATAATTAACGCTCTGAACAAACGTCATTCGATTATGTAAGCGTAACATGTAAATAAAATTTTACTATTTAAAATAGCTAAAGTTTGTAGATTTTAATCTTTGTGTAGGGAAACAGAACGAAACTGCCACTGGTGTAATTGTTAAAATAGTGCAAGTCATCAATACGCATTCATTCCTTATTTTCCAACTAAGCTCTTTACCACATAGTTTCAAAACTGGGTAGTATGGCGTATTAACTTCTGAGATTAAACCAATAAACAGCTGCCGATGAACTGCGGTATAAAGCAAGTATAGCGCGAAATTTTAGAATTTTCAGTATTCAGTTACTGATTATACAATAAAACTTAAATTTCATTTTGAAAATATCTCATATTTATGCTAAACAGGCTTTGTATAATTCTATACTTTCTCCATTTTGTATTTTCTCCAAATTATTTCCTAATAATTTTTTTAAATTTTTAATTTGATATATTTGATTTTTACCTCGATAGCTTCCAGAGTCGTACGCCTGCTTCTACTGAAGGAAGGTGAAAACTTGGAAGTTTTTTTGTTAGCAAACAACTTAAAGATCATCTGGCTATTTATGACAAAATTTATATGATCAGGATTAGTTGTGTGCTATTTTTCTCTTATTTTTATTATGCTCACCCGATAAAGTGTTAGTTTTTTTTTTCAGGTATTGATCCAGGCGGCTAGGCAAGCTGGGTCTATCGAATTTTCATTGTTTTTACTTCCTTGTACGAAGTAAAAAGGAAGTATTGTAATCGCGAAAAGTTTCAGGCAGCATATTTCAAAGAAAATATCCATTTTGACCGCTATCGAATGCAATTTAACGATGTTTTTGCCTGATATCTGTACATAAGGACAGAATAAAAGACTCGTTTCCTCAAAAAAAATTATAAAACTGCTTTAAAATTAATTAATTCTGAAGAGAATTTTTCGTGGCGTCTGTATGAACGTATGTACGTACGTACGTTTCTCGCATAACTCAAAAACGAGTAGCCTCAGAACGTTGAAATTTTGTATATAGGACTGCTATAACATGTAGATGTGCACCTCGTATTTTGGTTGCAATCGGCCGTACCAAACGTATATAAATATATTTATATATATATACACTCTGTTACCCGGCTCAGCGATCTCAGTTTCTTTACTCTTATATGTTTGTAAATTGTACATTTTTTGCTTTAAAAATGATTGAATTATGTTGTTTTTATCTTCCGGTTAAGGTTTTTATGCCTTTAGTAAATCTGTATGCAATATTTTTTAGAATTATCAACAATTTTAAAGTTGTTTAAGTGCCGCTAAGCCTATTTTTTATGGCGGTCATTGATTGTTTACATTTGAAACAGCAGACTAGTGAATTTGTTGCCAATCTAGAGAAACTTAGCTTCGCAACAACAAAGATAACGCCTTCATTTATTATTTCCAATTAAATCATGCTTAATCTTTTCTGGAATTTTTTCGAGGAAATAAGTGTCTAAGATTTACTTCGTAATTTTTAATATAGATATCTTGAGTTGTTATGCATTTTTGCCTTCTCGCGAAGTGAGAACTGAATTAATTGAATGAGAAATACTCAATCGTCTGTGAAAAACTGTTTCTTTTTTTGTTTTGTTTTCTTAATTTCTTTTATACATCATTCTAGCTCTATTATAGTATTTGAATAGAACATGTGGCAACGATTAGATAATTCTATTCTTTAAATGATATAAATTTTGTGCATTATGAGTTATAATATGAACAAAATATAATACTGTTAAGTGAATCTAGCGGCAGAGTGTCGCTATGGTAAACAAACACTAGAGTGAATTTTAAAGAATGCATTTATTCTATTGTGGTTTATGCGCTGTCGGCGAAGTAGATTTAATTCAATCCAATAAGTTTAAATGAAATGCAAGAAAAAATGCGTATAATTTAATATTCCGTACAAGGAAGTCATGTGGTGTACACATCAGATTTTTTGAGATAATTGTCGCGTACTGTGGTACAGTATATTATTCTCTAATCCAATATTCTACCGATTCCTATTAAGTTATCGTGGATTTTTACACTGAAGATATCACACAACTGTAAGACCGATTCTAGGAATTTTATCCCCTTCCTTCGCTCGGAAGCAAAAAATAAACTCTTGGGTCCAAATTTAGTTGTTGAATTCCTGAATGATTTCCTTTCATAGTTTATCCATTGTTTTAACGCTGGCCAAGTACTCCAGGAATATTCTTACCCAAGGATTTCTTAAGAATACATTTATAACGAATCATATTCCCCCATACGGCTGTCGTTGTTAAGTAGTAATACATCCAACTATATAGTAATCGGAAAATCCATTGTTCGAATCCAGGCGAAGAGATAGTCGATTTATTACATTTGTCGGTCTGATAAAGCTAATGTACCTGCATGACAATTTAAAGTTAAACCTGTAGTGTCTTCCAGTGGAATAGGTATAGTAGTTAGAGATCCTAGCTGCCGTACCGAAGGGCTGGCGTTTGAATCCCAAGGAAGATATGGATGTTTGTATGGGAATGTGTCTGTGCCGCATGGCGCACTTAAAATTCTGGCGTGTCTTTTCGTGTGGTTTGATTGGCAGAGGAAGAGAGGTGGGAGACTCCAGAACCATTCTTCGGAGTGTTCGTCATCAAAATTCAGGTGCAGCTGCATAGTTAGTGCAATGGTACTATATCTGTATGATCTAAGGGGAAATTCTGGTGTCAGCCCACTTTTAACTTTACCTGCAGTATAACCAACAAAGCACTCATGGATATTGATTTCACTACACCCATATTAACAAATGACATATTCTGTTAATTGTTCAATACAGTTTATGTCAAAGGTAATGTCGTAATACTTAACATTCTAAAACACAGAAATGATCTTTTCTTCTATAGCAACCAAAACAAGAGACACCAACTAATTTGGAATGTTTTTCGGGGGGGGGGAGGCGGATAGTCAGAAAGTACCTTAGTTTTTCATGGGGTACTTGTAATAAATTTGTTCGATATATGGAAAACAGGTCCTAAATGTAATTTGTTACCAATGTCTATCCATTAATTCCTTTCTATTACTGTTCTTATTATAAATATTTTATATTTATGTATACAGTTATTAATAAATGAGTTTGATGTAAAGTGAATTTGACTGTTCATAGCAGTTTTATCATTTATTGCTTCCTCTTGTAACTCTTTGCACTATTCGTGGAAATAATATGAATGTATTAATATATTAATGGAAATAATATGAAATTAATGGAAATTCCAGGAAGCAAAAATTTGACTTTTAAGAAATACTAATTGTCAAAAGTAAGTAATTTTTCTTGGCAATCTTAAAGATATGTTTACGGAAGATACAAACATCGTTACGGATGTTAGTTTTTATCTTGAATTTCTAATTAATTAAAAACTTCAGACATATATTGCATTTCATAAAGTTTTCTGTATCATAAATTTACTTCTGGAGCCCCATACGTTCCGATTTTGACTGAAGTACCATCTGCGTAATAAATCTTCTTCATCCTTAGAATGTGATAGAGGTAGAATACAAGATTTAATATTGAGCACTGTGGTAAACCTGCCACAATCGTCTTTCTTCCGAAATATAATTTCTTTAATCTTAATACAGATTTCCTATTGCTCAAGAATAAGTAAAACTTGTGGACCGGTTCCTACCCCAAACTCAGTCTGATAATTATCTTAAATGTCCCCATACCAAACGCGGTATCCACCAACAACATCACTGAAACTTGAACATGGGCTTGAATTGCTTTGTTCCATTTATCCGCAGATTATTTTCCGATAAAGTGTTGTAAAATTTTTAGAAACTTGACTTACATTGTCTAGAAATAGAAAGATAATAATTGAAAAAAACTAAGAAATAGTTTGCCATGACATGCAATGCGTTAAAAATATGTGTGCTTATTTTACCATTCACTTTTATGACCTGTCTCGAAAACTTTTCACTTTGGACGCCTGGTGCTAGAAATATGTACAGTGGAACCTCGAGATACGAGGAAAGTATGAGCGAAAAATTCATCTCTAAATACGAGCATTGATTCTGGTAAAGTGTAATGAGCCAGGCTGTTAGTATGCGTGGCGCCATTTTCCGATCCGGCTCGACTCTGGGAATCCCCTCGTCAGATCACTCAGTGTTCTTTGATCTACATATTTGTGCTCTTATGAGTTTGTTTTTCACATTTAACGTTAAAATACACTCTATAACAAACAAAACAAAACAAACAAAAAAAAAATTGACGCACTAAGAAGAAATTGTCCAATGGAGACAAAAAATGGTGGATAGGAGGATTATGTACAGAATAGAAAATGATTAAAATTCATAACAATTGAATGATATATTTCAGAGTTACATAGTTACAAAGTAACGAGCTCAATAAGGTGCTGACCCACTTCTAGCCTGGATACAAGCTGCCACACGGCGTGGCATAGACTGATAAAGCTTCTGGATGGTCACCTGCGGTATTTCTTGCCATATTTGTTCCAATTGTCGGTCTAGGTCATCAACATTCTTTGGTAGATTCATCCTTCTTATCATATCCCAGACATGTTCGATGGGACAGAGATCTGACGGTCTGGTTGGCCAAGGAAGTGCTTGACAAGCTATAGTTCATAGCAACACGTGCCGTATGTGGTCAAGCACTATCTTGCTGAAACATAAGGCCAGGGTACTGCAAAAAGAATGATAGCAAAACAGGTCTCAGAATGTCATCGACGTACCGCTGTGCTGTAAGTTTTCCTCTAATGACGACCAAAGACTATCAAGGGAAATGGCACTCCAGACCATAATTCCTGATTGAGGGCCTGTTGTGGCGTGCAATAGTGAAAGCAAGATCGGTACGCTGCTCTGGACGTCTTCAGACACATCTTCGATGATGGTCAAGACACAGTTGAAAGCGGGATTCGTCGCTATCCAAGAACCACTGTAATCTGGCTTGAAAGTGTGCAGGCGTGAGTGGCAGATGGCATAATGGTCGGTACTAGCCCACATTTGGCTCTGTCAGTCGTCTATGAATGGTCATGGTGGACATTCGTGGGCGGGTCCAAGGCCAATTAGTTGGCCTTGGCGGGTCGCACGTCTGATTGTTGATAGCGATGAATCAGGCGTTGTGATAGCTGATCTGACAAATACTCTGTCCTCCTGATCTGTTGTGGCCCTAGGTCGACCTTTACCTACCATCATGACGCTGAAATCTGCCGTTGTCCACCCATTCTTGCCAGAATCTTCTAATCGCCGCATCGCTTCTAATCATATGACGAGCGATTCTCCGATTTGCCCAACTTGCCTCTTTCAATCCAATGATACGACCTCTTTCAAACTCTTTCAAATGACAGTTGCTCGTAATTAGCTCAAATCCTGCGGCGAGGCATTTTTTCAGTCGTTGAAAGGCATCCTAAATCGCAATGCACCAGAAATTTTTAACAACAGTTCAAGTATAGCTCCTTGTATACATCTGTTGGATGCACAGTTTCGATGCGCTGGAGATCGCACTATTCATTCATTGGACACCAAATTTTAATCATTTGCATATTTGGTCAAAACATTTACGAAATTTTAAAGCAATCGGATGATTCCTTCTTGGTGCGTCGATTTTCTTTTTCTTATACAGTGTAATTATTACACGATGCCTCCCAAGAAGATTGCTGCCTCATATCGTGCTGCAGAGAAAAAGAAGGAAGCCATGGCCGTTGAAATTAAGCAAGAAATCATTGATAAACGTGATTGCGTGGTGTAAAAGTGACGGGATTAGAGAAGACTTACAGCCGTTGGACATCGACGATCTGCACTATTCTGAAGAAGAAAAAGAAATTAAGAAACTTGATGTGGCCAAAGGATTTAGATAATATGTGATACATATTATCTAAAACTAAATCATTATTATCAGTATTAGTTATACCAGGGCGGAAATCTTGTTCATTGTTGTGAATTGTGAATAAAAATTAGTGAAAAACACTGGTCATATTTGTAAATAACAACAGCAAACAAAAAGTGACGGACGTCTTTTAAATCATTCAAATGAACTAAAAGTTCTCTAAATGAATGAGCGTAGAATCAATATGAATGTGCCAGAGTAATTTGGAAATAAGTATACATACTTTCATGAGTTTGACCTGGGAATATAGTCATAAACAACTTAAAATTAATGGAAAGTACGAAAAGGGTGATTGGGAAAAATCATTGCAGCACATTTAATGACATTAATTTTGATTTTCCAAGTAATGAGCCAATGCTCAAGACAAGGGAGATAGTTGAATATTGTGAACCAAACACCAAACGATCCAAATGTTCATGTTGCGAGAATGGCTGTGTCATCCGCATAAAGTGCAAGAGTGACACTGGGTGATCTTGGAATGCCGTTGATGAAAATGTTGAAAATGGAAGAATTAAGTAAACTGCTTCGTGGGACACCACTTATGATTGGACGGGAGAAGAAATGTTAGAATTAACTAGTACAGAGAAAGAATGATTAGTGAGATACGAGTTAATTATGTGAATAAATTGAGCAAAAATTAAGTCGCATGAGCTTGATTATAAATACCCGTTGCCAAGTCCTTTCAAATGCTTTGGCGAAGTCAAGAAAAAGTGAACCGATAAGCATTTTGCTACGAAACCTTTCGTGAATAAACGCCACTGTTCTCAAAATCTGGTACGTTGGGCAGTGTTTTATCTCCGAAATCCAAACTACTTGTCAACAAGGACTTTGGGGCTCCTAAGAAAATTATTCAGGCGTTTAAAAGAGCACAAATTCTTATATCTTAGACAATGAAGATAGGAGGCTGATGGGTCTAATTTTGAGGATTTCAGTAGCGGTGGACAGGTTTTAGGATAAGCAGAATAAATACGCGCTTTCAACTTTGAAGAAAATCGCAATGTAATAACATGTAGTTTATTAGCATCACTAAGATAAATACAAAGTTGGTGGAGATGTGTTTAAGCTTTTGAGTCCAAGCCTGGGGACTTTCTAAACTTGTGATTAGCAATATATTCGCTAATCGCGGCAAGTGTAGTATGTTGGTAGTATCTCCTGCAAGGAGAACTTCGAAACTGTTCAACTTGTTGTTGTAAAGAATATGTGTTATTCGAAAAAATTCCTTCTTTATGTGGTATGAATTAAATTTAGAGACTTGGTAACAATATTTTTCTCCGTATCTATATGATCTCCGCTGCGTATAGCTAAGGATGAAATGTGTGACTTCTGTTTGCGTAGTCGGGCGGATGCACGTCAAAGACTGTTGTCATTGGTCGTTAAAAACTGAATGTATTTTGAGTATCATTAAAGGACGAACTGATCACATGATACCTTGAATTCATTCTGTAGAGTACGAAGTGATAATTTCAAGTCAGAACACTTAGTTCTTTGCCATCGTACATTATTCTTTTCACGAATTTTGAGTTTGATCTCTGAAGGAAGTTCAGAAAAATTTTGCCGAAGAGTAAGGATACTTCTCTAAAAGTATCTGTTAAGGTAGAAGTTAGGTGATCAAATGCCTTATCAATATCGGAACTGGATTTAACTTCAAGGAAGGGTAAGCTTTTATTTTTAAGTTTAAATCGAAAAGTATCCCAGTTTGTAGAGATGAGTGCCGAAGAATTTTGATTAAATGAGTTATAATTAAGATCAATGAGTACGGGGTTGTGATCTGAGGAAAAGCAACTTTTCAGAGTCACGTGATCATAGGAATTGTCTCCGGAGTAATAGTGTTAGGACACCATGATGCCTGGGCACGCTGTCCTACCCCTAATCGAACAAGTTAAAAGATTCGAAATAGTTTTAAAAATGGTAATCAAAATTAACACTTAAATAATCCCAAAAAAATAAGTAAGTTTTTTTAAACAAATTTTGGGGAACCATTCATTTCTAAGGAAACAAAAAGCCGTCCAACTGAGCCAAACATAAGTTAAGCATTGCGAAATGGAAATGCGAATGCCAGAAGTGGAAAGAGATAATACAAAATGAAGTACTAAAGGTAATAGTAATAAAATAGTACAAGAAGAAGAATATCAATACAAAAACAGCACAACACAAAAATAATAGAGCAAAGTATTGGTTTAATTTTCCATAATAACTGTGGGGTTCAGAATGGCCGTAGATCGTTTTATACGTTGCACATCTTTGTAGTCATAATTATGAATCCTAAGGTCAGTGTTGCTGAGAGTCCTCATTTTGCAGTGAAATTTTCTGATAGGTTGATAGTAAAAGGTTCTAAATTTAACACCACCAAATTCTTCGTATAATTATGCTTTTCGTAATATACCAAGGTGTATTTGTAATCGGCCTCAGAACACAGTTCTGGCAGTTTACATTTTCATCCTATTTTTTTTGCATGAATACGCCCGGACCGGACAGGCATAACATAACATGGGAAAAAATGGATTTGTAAATGAGTAACTTGTTCTGGCAGTTTACATTTTCATCCTATTTGTTTTGCATAAATACGTCTGGACCGGACAGGCATAACACAACATGGGAAAAAATGGATTTGTAAATGAGTAACTTGTTATCCATTAACGCTGTTTGTATACAGAACGTTGTTTCGAGCAATTAAGGAGTATAGTTTGGCTTTACGCATTCGCAGTTTTTAGATAATTGAATGTATGTGGGAAGACCATATGAGACTAGACTAAGAAAAGCATTTTTAGCAAGGATCGCTGTATCATCAGTGTACATTGCTAGTGTAGTATTGGGTATGCGAGAAATGCCGTTCACATAAATGTTAAAAAGTGTTGGACCGAGTAAGGACCCCTATAGAAAATAGCACGGCGAGTTGACTATGTATCTGAAATGTGAAAGACAAAATGTCTATCTGTAAGGCTGGATTTAACTATGGGTGGAATGTAATCTGGGAAACGCAGATTGGAGATCTTGTAAATGAATGCGTTTATCTAAACACGATCGAAAGCTTTGGCTATGTCGACGAAAGGTCCTCCAGTGAAATTTAGCGTGCAACCCTTTAGAAATGTGTTCCACAACACGGTTTAATTGATAGGAAAATGACAGGCTCTTTCTGAATCCAAACTGATGTGGAATAAGTATATTATTACTGTCCAAGTGTTCTTGAACTCTCTTGATAATAACTGCCTTCATAAGTTTGCTCAAACAAAATAACAGGCTGATAGGTTGGTATGATTTCGGCTCCGTAGCTGGCTTATGTAGCTTGAGGGTGGGTCTAATATCGGGAGTACAAATAAGTCTCAGCCGTTTGACAAAAATATGGCTCCACCAGTAAGTTATGGTTAAAATTGTCTGAAGTAAATCGTCATATCGAAAGGTTAAACATCTGCTAACAACATAACCTTGAAATATTAGCGATTTTTGTATCAGTATTATATAATTTTTTCGTGCGAAAATTTCAAGCTTTGAGCCGAATGAACGTCATTTTCGGGAACTTTTGATTTAGTTCTTTTGTAGGGTTTATATTTATTTTAACTAACATTTATTTTAAGCTATCTTTCCTGTCAAGCCTTTACTTTTCCCTAGAATTGCCAATGCCAGAGTATGTAAATTGTAGTAGAACGCGCAGTATATTCAAATTTTAGCAGAAGTAAGTTGAGTTTAAATAGAAGGGAAACAAGATTGTATGTGTGCTTCTTGAATCGCTAACATGAAGGTTGTTAGGTAGAAATTTAAGAACCGCGCGTTTCGGCCTGTGTGCCTATCTCGGCAGTTCGTTGAATCTTTCAACTGCTTAATCAGTAAGCTTGCTGAATGTCAGCTATATTTTAGAACGCGGTTAGGTTAGCTACGATTTTAGAGCCTCGTAGGTAGTGATCTAGTTGTTTATTCATCCTGTCATTAATTTTTAGCTTTACAGCTCTGTTTTTGTTAAACCACCGGGTCGGCGTAGTTTGTGAGCGTCAAGTGAACGCAGCTGTTATTTCTAAAGTGGAATAAAAAGGGATTTAAACCCTTCTTACGAGTTTGTGTAATTTACAGTTCATAGCAGTCACTACCATAGTTGCTGACAAGTTGGGGGCCACGCAACACTACATTGGCGCCCGAACATCTTACGAACTTAGATGGCCGAAAACTGGATGGAAGCTCCTGTACAACTCCAACAGCAAGAAATGGCGAACCAATTAGAAGGGTTTGGATACTTGGTCCAAACGATGAGAGCATCTATCAAGCCAAACGTCAATTTCGACGGAAAAAATTCGGTGGCGATATTTTTAGAAGGCCTCGAAAATCACTTCCAGTTATACCCTGTGCCTGAAAGACAAAAAGTTGCCATTGGCACGTCTGCACTAAGAGGGCAGGCCTCACTATGGTGGAAGAGTATAGGGAAATTTTTATTAGGAGAATTCGAAGGCCAAACATATACCTTTAAAATTTTAAAATATCATTATTAAAGGCCTTCCCCATAGTGAAAGACCAAGCAAAGCTAGAAGCCGAATTGTATAGTTTTTATCAACGTAATATGGAAGATTTGACGGACTTTATTCTGCGAAAAGTTAAGCTGACAAACATGCTGTATGGAAAGAAACCCGACACAGAGATAATTGAAATAATTTTACCAAGATTGCTACCTGCTGTCCAAGATTACTTGGAAATCCGAAATCCAAGCACCTTGCAGGAACTCTTCGAGTTGGCGGTCAAGTTCCAAAACTGAAGAATAGCGGAAAAATCTAGAGGGGCATCGTATTCTCAAGGTAAATTTTTCAATAAGAATTTTAATAGATTACGGTTATTTAAAAATAAAAACACAGAAATTATAGCGGCCCAAGGAAAAATCTGTCAATGTATCGGGAAATTATCATTAAAAATACAGATAAAAGATGAGAGCCTTAAAGTATTAATTTTTGTGGTGAAAAATTTGCAGAATTCAGTCATCTTACGCATGGAGTTTTTAAAGGCCGCGAAAGCCAAACTAAATTTTCAGGAGAATTCAATTATGCTGGAAATGGATAGGAGGGTGGTGCAGCCAGTGAAACAACCGCAGGTAGACCTTAGCCATTTGAGTGTCCATGGAAGCCAAGCCATCCAGCAAGTAGTGAGTACTTTTTCAAACTTGTTTTCAGAACGGCCTGGTAACTGTCAAATTGTAACACATGATATACAACTAACTGCCGATAAACCCTGTAGGACTAAACCCTACCGGTATCATAAACAGAAAGAGCAAATTATTGAGGAACACATTCAGGAAATGCTGCAGAACCAGATAATAACGCCCATAAATAGTGACTACGCGAGTCCAGTCGTACTATGTAGGAAAAAGAACGATTTCCCTCCTTCGGATAAAAGGGCTTGGAGGTTTGCTATCGATTACAGAAAGCTTAATAGTATTACTAAGTTCCCGGTTTACCCTTTGCCGGTAATAGAGGAAATTATTAGAAAGATTAAGTCTACGAGATACATGACTACGTTGGACTTAACGTCTGGCTACTATCAAATAGCTATGAGACCTGAAGATATACATAAAACCACGTTTATCACAAAATCGAGCACTTATGCACTTTTACGCATGCCCTTTGGGTTGTGTGGTGCCCCGTCAACATTCCAGAGAGCTATGGACATTGTTCTAAAACCTGTCCTAGGAAATTCGACTTCTATCTAGATGATACAATTATAACGAGTAGTACGTTGGAGCAACACATTAAAGACTTGGAAGAGGTTTTTAAGTTATTAAAAGAGGCCGGTCTTACAATTAAGGCATCAAAATGCAAGTTCGCGACTAAAGAACTTAAATATCTGGGTTATAAAATTTCGCAAAAGGGTATAGGAACTCAGGATTCAAAAATAAAAGCCATCAAGAATTTCCCACCTCCCAATACCGCCAAGAAACTTTCTTCTTTCCTTGGGTTATGTTCTTATTATCGGTCGTTCATAAAAGATTTCGCGAATATTGTTGAACCGCTGTTAGTAATTAAAAGAAAAAAAAGTAAGTTTACGTGGACAGCAGAAGCAAATACAGCATTTGAAAGGTTAAAAGAAGCACTCATCAATGCCCCTGTTTTGAAATTCCCGGAAGGGGACGAAAACCTAGAAATTGCAGCAGACGCGTCGGACTATGCCGTAGGTGCGGTTCTCATGCAGAATGGGCATCCTTTGGCATTTTTTTGTAAAACCTTAAATTCTACTCAAAGGAATTATACAGCTACGGAGAGAGAAACATTAGCCGTATTAATGGCTGTACAGAAATTTCGAGTTTATTTCGGCAAAGCGCCAGTAACAGTCTTTTCGGATCATGCGGCTGTTGGTAGACTTTACTCGAGGAAAAAAACCTAACGCCTCGGTTAATAAGATGGGCTTTAAAACTTCAAGAATATAATCTAATAATTAAATATAAACCAGGGAAAGAAAATAATGTAGCTGACGCACTATCCCGAATAAAACTGGACGATGAAGGCAATGAACACAAATGCGCTATGTTTACTTCTAAAATTTTAGATTCTAGAGAAACAATTATTGCTGAATTGAAAGCTGATCCTGAATTTGGAAGTATTTATGCTTATTTAAGACCCCAAAATCTTTGAACATACAGATGTCGCCGCAATAAGAAATAGAGCAGAAAACTACGAAATAATAGATAATTTATTGTTTTATACGAAATCAACAAACGAAAATTTTGAGTATAGACCAGTCATCCCAGCCTCTCTTCGATTGAGCATTTTGAAGGATTACACGACGCGCCAACATCGGGTCATTTAGGGGTCAGAAAGACTATAAAAAGGGTACGCAAGGCGGTATATTTCCCGCAATTATACAAAATAGTAACTGCGTATGTCAGGTCCTGCAATCAATGTCAATTAATAAATGATATTAATTACAGCCCGGCCGGGTACTTAAATAGCATTCGCGCTACATTTCCAAATGAAATTTTAGGCATAGATCTTCTTGGTCCTTTTCCCCAGAGTGAGTTAAATAAAAATCGTTTTCTTTTAGTAATTGTAGATCATTTTTCAAAGTGGACAGAAATTGCTGCACTTAAACGCGCGTCAGCCCAAACAGTTGCAGATGCATTCTTACACAGGTACATTTTAAAATACGGTGCACCGATAAAAGTCATTAGCGATAACGGTAAACAATTCGTTAGCCAAATATTTGAAAACATTTGCACTGGACTTGGCATACGCTATATCAAAATGGTTCCGTATAGACCACAGGCAAGCATCTCAGAAAGAGTTAATAAAAATATTGTAAAAATAATTCGAAGATATGTTAGCACACATCACAAGCGCTGGGATGGCTACATAAATGAGTTAGCTTATGCTTTAAGAATAGCAAATCATGATACTACTGGAAAAACCCAAGCAGAATTATTTTTAGAACTTAAGTTAATTACGCCACTAGATAAATTATTCTTTGTGCAACAAAGGGAAGAAGAATTTAAACAAAAAGATATACAGAAACTTATTGATCAGGCGGTTAAAAGTTCGGATACGGCAAGAAATAGACAGAAACTTTACTATGATCGAAAACGCCGTGAAGCAGATTTTAAAGTAGGGGATAAAGTATTAACGCGGAAATTTTCTTTGTCAAGTGCCCCAGACAATTTCACTGCAAAATTGGCTCCAAAGTTTGAAGGCCCCTATGTAATACAGGAAATCAAGGGAGTCGTATTGTACCTTAAGAACGAGAGGGGAAACCTATAAAGCAAGTCCCGACCAGGTGAAAAAATATTATAATCAAAATGATTTTGAAATCCTTAAAAGTTTCTTGCAGGACTCAAGCGCAAAAGAACTAGAAATTCCAGAATTAACGCCACTCGCTCCACCACCCAAGAAGCAGAGAACAGAAGAGGAACCTAGCCCTACTGCAAGTCATTCTAGGGTCCCGAAAAGAAGGAAGGAAAAATGGTCACACTCCAGCATTCAAGAAATGCAGGAAATCAACGCCGCCTCGTAAAGAATCTTTGGTAAACAGGAAAAGACCAGTTACAACTTCCCACAGTAGAAAATCTGCGTCGAAGAAACCACTTCCAGGGCCAGATAGTCAGGAGCAAACAAGGCCGCCGTTCACGAGAAGAAAAAGACAGCAAGAGGAAAGAAAAGATTGGCACCAGCAAAAAAAAAATTCAAGCAAGAATCCAGACCGGAGGCCGCCAAGACCAGCCGTCCAGGGGCCAAACGGAAAAGACAGGAACCCGAAGACTACCACCCCAAGAGGCCGACGTACAGAGGGCGAAAAAGGAACGTCACCATGGAGGAAACTCGAAAAAACTGAAAGCGGAGATTAACTTCCATGAACTCTGTAACTTGGGATCAATTTTGCCAGAAGAGGATGTCGGAGTTCCAAGCATCGAAAACTCATATATTAAAAACTATAAATTTTTCTTTTGTTCTGAAATGTTATGCGTAAATACGAAGTTCTATGTGTTGACGGAAGTCAATTTGTCTCGGTTGAGACTTAGTTTAGTTTTACTTTATTTAGCTAAGGCAAAAGCATTATTTTCTTTAAGTGTAAAATCTAAGAGCAAGCAGTTCGAGTTGGTCGAAAGACTAGTTCTGTTATGTTAAAGCCAAAATTTGGCCGAAAGTAAAATAACTTCGTATTCTTGTATTAATGTAAAATTTAGTTTCAGTGCCGCCAGCTTGGCGAAGAAAGCGTGAAGTAAATTTTTATTTCTCTTATTCATTTGATGGTAAATTGTAAAAATCATATATATTAGAATTTTGTAAATATAGGTAAATACTTGAAAGTTACGTATAAGTAGAATTTAGTCTAGAAGCATAAAATTTTAGATGCTAAAAGTAAATGCTCAAAAGAAACGAGTTAAAATCTAAGTATTAAACAGTAGATAAAATCATGCTTTAGAGCGAAAGCCTGCATGTCTAAAGATGAATGAGGGGGAATTTAGAATGAATGTGTTTTGTTTGACGCCACAGATGGTGGAGAACCAGGGTAAAGTTAAATTCATGTTTGAATATTTGAATGAATGTGAATGTAAGCAGCTAATTAAGGAAAAGAAAAGGATCGAAAACGAAAACTTTATCGAGTGTTAAGAAAGTGTAAATCATAATGTAATTGGAATATACTGATACTTATTCCTTCCAGATGCTGGAAGGAAGATAAAAAGATTGATTGATGAAGACCAAACTGCAGAAAGGATCCTGTAAGAAGATATGGTATCCTAACCATCTACAGAAACAAGTGTAATTGTTTTAGGTAACAGTTTGTTTTATGTAAACGGAGCTCTTGAGTCTTAGGTCAGAATATGTTAACTTTTCAACAGGTCGTTTCTAGGACCTGCTTTCAAGTTTACCAAATTCTGGCAGCGGCAAATGTAGGGTTTATATTTATTTTAAGCTATCTTTCCTGTCAAACCTTTACTTTCCCCTAAAATTGTCAATGCCAGAGTATGTAAATTGTAGTAGAACACACAGTATATTCAAATTTTAGCAGAAGTAAGTTGAGTTTAAATAGAAGGGAGACGAGATTGTATGTGTACTTCTTGAATCGCTAACGTGAAGGTTGCTAGGTAGAAATTTAAGAACCGCGCGTTTCGGCCTGTGTGCCTATCTCGGCAGTTTGTCGAATCTTTCAACTGCTTAATCAGTAAGCTTGCTGAATCTTAGCTGTATTTTAGAACGCGGTTAAGTTAGTTACGATTTCAGAGCCTCGTAGGTAGTGTAGTTGTTTATTCATCCTGTCATTAATTTTTAGTTTCACAGTTCTGTTTTTGTTAAACCACCGGGTCGGCGTAGTTTGTGAGCGTCAAGTGAAGGCAGCTGTTATTTCTAAGGTGGAATAAAAAGGGATTTAAACCCTTCTTACGAGTTTGTGTAATTTACAGTTCATAGCAGTCACTACCATAGTTGCTGACAAGTTGGGGCCACACAACACTGCACTTTAATTTGAGGAAATCTGCAGCTGAGGCCCATCGATTGCTTATAAAATCATATGGTGAGCCTGACTTAAATGAGAGGAGTTTTCGTGAGTGGTTTCAAAAGTTTAAGAATGGTGAATTTTACATCGAACACAAAGTACGTAGCGGAAGGATGAAGGTGTATGAAGATGCAGAATTGGAAGTATTATTGGATGAATTATTGGAAGTATTATTGGTGCCAAATGCAAATAGATCTTTCTCTTACATTTAGTAACTCAACAAGTAATTTCACATCGTTTAAAATCATTGGGAGTGATTCAAAAGCAAGGAAATTGGTTTTCGTATGAACCGAGAAACGTTGAACTCCGATTTTTTTACACTTAAAATGCTGCTTGCCAGGCATAAACAAAATTTTCTTTTGCATCGTATAGTCACTGGTGATGAAAAATGGATTCACTACGATAATTCAAAGAAAAAGAAATCATGGGTCCCATCATGAACTGCCAAGCCGAATATTCACTGACAAAAAAAAAAAAAAATATGTTGAGTATATGGTGCGATCAGCTTGGTGTCATGCATTAAGAGTAACGCAAATTCAAGGAACCATTACTGGGGCTTTCTATCGAACACAATAGACGAGATTGAGCTGAGTACTCAAAGAAAAATTGGGTCCACTACTACTCCAGACATGACAAAATTGTTCTCCTGCATGATAACGCTCATCCACGTGTTGCGGCGCCGGTCAAAACCTACTCAGAAACACTCAAACGAGAAGTTTTTCCCCTCCTGCTGTATTCACCAGATATTTCTCCTTCTGATTACTACTTGTTTTGATTGATGACGCATAGCTTTTCTGAACAGCGTTTCATATCATATAAAGATACTAAATATCATATAAAGATGCCCGTCGACTTGCTGAAGGCTCGATGACATCGCTAGTAGACGTCTTGGATGTTGCGTAATTGGTGGATAACCGCCGGTATCGATTCTATGCTGTGTCAAACTAGTTCGACTCATGTCAGAAGATGAGCGGGAGAAAAAATATTGAAGATCCTGAATGACACGTTTAGTAGCATTCCTCTCATCGTTTAATTGTGCATTCTGCAATAATTCCGGTATAATGCTCTCTGAAGACACGGATTCTGGGGTGTTACTGTTTCATTAAACGTTGGTTACTGGACTACATGTATGAAATATATAGAGAGGTCAAAGTTCTTACATTAACTGTGAAAGACCAAGCACAAGAGCAAACTGTTTTCACTAGGTTTTTGTTGCGTCTTTGAAATATGCACATGTGCAAAGGTGTTGCTGTGATTTTTGTGTGCCATCAAAGAGCAACCAAGATGGCTCATGGCATAGGAAAATTCAAGGGACATGCTCTTATTCAATTTTTGTACCAAAAATTTCCAAATTAGGAGGAAATCTCCCTCGGAGGAAATTTTATAGTTTCAGGAGGATGTAGTCACCCTTTTATTTAGCTGTTAAGTATTTGGTTTTAATTTATGAATAACAAAAAACTATTTTTACTCATGTTTTGATATTTATCAATATTTTCAATACTTGCTGTTGTTTACATAAAAAATCTAAATCTAAATAAATGTATATGTAATTTTCAAGTTTTGGGAAAGAGGGGGGATGAATTTCTAGCAATGGTGAAAGGGGCACATTGGATAAAGCAGGTTGAGAACCATTATTATAGTGGACATCAAAACAATTCCCACCATTTAAGACACATATACTGCAGAAGTTATAAAGAGTAGCCAAGAGCTGCAGAATTATGAGTAAAGGTGTTTGCTTACTGCCTGACAATGCCCTGCTCAAATACAGAAAGAAACTACGACTATTGTACACAACTTTGGTACAAAATAATATCTCAACCACCATACTCACTCAACTTTGTGCTACTATTTACAAGATGATGAGGAAAACTTCTTTTCAGTAGAATTATTCCTAAAAATTCATACAAAGGAGTCTGACAACTCATTCATTAAAGGGAGAAATTACATAGCCCAGGATATTACATACATAGAAAATGAATGACCACACC
This sequence comes from Stegodyphus dumicola, assembly GCF_044657685.1. Taxonomy (NCBI): domain Eukaryota; kingdom Metazoa; phylum Arthropoda; class Arachnida; order Araneae; family Eresidae; genus Stegodyphus; species Stegodyphus dumicola. Next base: position 100,102,539 of record NC_140774.1, on the reverse strand, counting down.
AAGGCTGCCCTAGCCCTGGATTATTTTCTTTCACAATTTGTAACAGATTTTATGGCTGTGTTTTGTACTTAATTAAAGTGGATTTACTTTAGAGTAATTTGATTAATCACAGTTATCATTTGTTTTTTACATGATGTCATTACTAATGTACAACATTTTAAGGGCATGTTTTGCATATTCAATACCTTTTACAATAATTTTACAAATAGCAGATTGTTATTACAAATAGCATTTTATGTATGAATAGTTAACAGATAATAATTTCACACTATTTACAATATATTAATTCTTCTACCTTCTAAAATATGCAACATTGTCATAAAATATATCAAACAAACGTAGCTTTTCATTAATCAATACTATGTCATACAAAATATTAAAATAAATTATAAATTCAGCACCTCCATAGATTAAATTTATAAGGCCTTAGATATAAAATATTTATTATAAAATATGCTAAAATAATCAGGAGGTATTAAATATTTAAATATCAGTAAATTGCAGGATAAAATCTTTGAGTATTACAGCATAAAAAAAGAGGTAGCACACTGATGGAAATTAGACATCAGAAAATTCAAATTCAAATGCAAAAAAGTAGATTCTTTCATGACAATTTCAGCTTTTGTACAGAAATTTCCTTCATTTCAAACTTTTTAATCTTTCCTGATGTTGTTTTTGGAAAATCCTTCACAAACATTATGTAGCGAGGAATTTTAAAATGGCTTATCTAAAAAAATATAGCAAATAAATAAAGTCAAATATAACACATAATAAATAAATAAATAAAAATAAAATAAATAAGCAAATAAAAAAAAATAAAAAAAATTTAAATAAAGGCTTACAGTTTATACTCCAAAATTTAATGAAATGAAAATTTTTGATGAAGGTATTAGTTAGAAATCTTCTCACTTTAAAATTTTAATATCTAAAAATTTAATTCTTTTGCTCTATACTCAAATGAAGCAAAGCAACACATGGTTTATGTTAAATACAGATATACTAATAAAATATCTTGGTTTATAAAATGAAAATACAAAGCCAGGTTAAGTAAAATTAATAATTTTAATCTACGCATAAGTCGGTTTGCATAAGGAGATTTCAAAGTTTATATATGGAAATTCCCATACATGTTTATTGGAAAAAAAGAGGGGTTGATGAGAATAAATTTCAGTAAAATATTTCTTTTTTATTTTCATTTGAAGTATTTTGAGTTATTTAAAAAGATTGAACTACAATTTTATCTTTCTTTTACAAATGTTTAATACATGTTTTTTGGCACTTTGTTCATATGAGCAGTGAAACCTCAAATCATAAATGCCTCTCATCACAAAAAATCTGGTTTATCAACAAATTATCTGAATAAAAAATGCCACAGAATTAATTATCTATCTATTAACTAGAATTAATTCTACGCAGAGTCATAGCTAGGGTTTTCAGCGCCCAGGGACAACTGAAGATTTCGCGCCCCTACTGCTTGCCAAGGATGGAAAACATTTCGTTCTAAAATTTCGTAATATCAATTTGGCGCCCCTTGGATGCTGCGCCCTAGGACAGATGTCTCCCCTTGCCCCCCTCTAGCTACGCCCCTGATTCTAAGGCATTCTGGAACTATCGTTTTAACATTTGCTATTGCTTAACTCTTAATCTGGCAGCAAACGACAGGGGCATAAATTCCGCCTGAAAGAAAGTATGGCTAGACAGTACTGAAAGAAAACACTTTGAGGGCTGACCAGTGCTGGACTGTTAGATGCCGTAGGCCAGTCAGTGATCCCCAACATTTTTGTACATCGAGTATATTCTAGAAAACTGGTAGGGCAGTAGGCATCCTTTTACATAGTTTACAAAATGCTGAATATACAAGAAAGAAAAAAAAAAGAGAAAGGTTTCAGATTTTAAATTACGTCCAAAGGGGCGTTTTTATAACGTTTTGAGTGTTACTTTTATTTATTAAATATCATGTTCTTCGCACTTAAACCATAAATTTTAGTTCAATAGCAATGTTGCATAATAATTTTAAAATGAGCCTATCTTTAGAATTTCCGATACACAGTTCCGCGCGCTGGAGATAAAAAGGTCCCCCCCCCCGTAGATTGTTGCCATTGCTCGCTTTCAAATCGTTGAGTTTGTTACTAAAAAATTCGTTAAAGGTTTACAAAATATGAAATTGATAACAAAACATATTCTAAATTTCAAATTTGGGCTTCCACATGCCCATATTCGCAGTAGGATTACGTCATTCAAAATTCGATGGCTCTATATACCGTTGTTTTATCACAATGCGAGAAATATACATACATTTATGCAGATTTTTCATTATTTAATTTCTTCAAATATAATGCAGAACTCTATCATTTGGTGGCAACAGTTTGAAAAGTGAAACGAACATTTATAGTGATTCAACGCAAAACGAAAACAAAGTCCCTTTGGACAAAATAAAAAAACTAAACTAAACTAAAATATTACAATTTTAGCTGGAATAAAAATTATTTATAAAAAATATAATTCTTAAAGTTCGTGTGATATTTGGCATTGCATTTCGTTGGCCACTGCATCATAATTAAGATAGCTCAATGATGTTCCTAATCATAAGCAATCATCTTGGATTAGATCTTCGATTTTGTATTGCACAACTGGCATATAACTAATTCTAGCTTTCACCAATAATCTTGGAGGTTTTGCCCTAAGGCGATGGTAACATATAATGAGAATTGCAATGGTAACATATAATGAGAATTGTAATGGTAACATATAATGAGAATGAATTTCCTATTTTAACTTGAAAGGTTCTGTTTTTAAGGTAAGAAGAAATAAGTTTGATGAAACTTATGAGAAGCTTTGCTTGGCGAAGCTATAAAGAAGACCTGCATACCAATTCTTGTCAAAGGCCTTTTCCATATCTAAGAAGCATCCGGCAAAAGTACTTTCCTTTGTGGAAGGCTTCAGCTATAGATTCTGTAATCTCATGAACAGTACTGTGACCTGTTCGGAATCCATATTACTCAGGGCCGAGTAGGTTATATGTTTTTCAATATGGCTGACAAGATGCTTTTGAAACACTCTTTCGAAATTTTTGCCCATGCAGGGTAGTCAGTTGATAGGTTGGTAGGATAACAGAATGTTTCCACAGCTGTGGACAGTAATTAAGTCTAAGGCATGCATTTAGAAGGTACAGAAGACTAAAACAATACATCTTCAGGGTAGTTTTTCAATACCTTTATTTGAGATGTAATCAAAATCTTGTGCTCTTTTTTAATATTCAAGTTTTTGATGTTTTTTGTGCTTCTAATGGGGAGGTGGGAGAAACATGATTAATCACAGTGTGTTCCAGAAGTTGAACAAAGAATTCTTCCACTTCTTTCTCTGTCAGGATGGAAATTTGGGTTTGGTTGAAAGGCGTTTTCTAAGGATTGCGCCATAACTTCAGCCGTATCGTATTCTGCATAGACAGTATCTGCAGAAGTATTTAATGGTCCGATACTGGGAAAATTTAGTTTGCAGAGGGATTTTGGATTTGGATTTGGAAAGTACATTCTATGCTATTCAATAAATCATTTCACTTGTCGGAGCAATAATCTGTCAAGAGTTGATTAATTTCTCTGTTTTTTCTATTTAGATTGCTTTTATCTGAAGGAGCAGCAAAAACTTGAAGAATGGGAGATTCTTCAAGTTTTTGCTGCTCTTTTATTATTATTATTATTATTATTTATTTATTTATTTATTTTATTTTGTATATATAAATAAGCAAAGTGCTGCGGAAATCAAGCGTCTTTAATATTATGACATTATTAATAACATTTCTGATACGAGTATTCATTTTGTGAATTTCCTTTGTGAACCTACTTTTCAAACATGTGCTTCAAACTCCATACCTTGAAGTTTTAGATGAACTCAATTCAGATCACCTACCTATAAAATTTACAGTACACAGATTCAAGCATATATTTGCTATATTAGAGATATTTAGTACACTGCTATATTAGAGAGCCGAGGATTAGTGAGCCGAGGATTTAAAGTTTCTAAATTAGTTTAAAATTTTTCCCAATAAATAATTTTTTTCAGGGGGGTGCTAATTTTGCTTGAATCTGTGTACTGTAAATTTTATAGGTAGGTGATCTGAATTGAGTTCATCTAAAACTTCAATGTATGGGGTTTGAAGCACATGTTTTGCAATAACTATGTCCATTACTTCTGAGGTGTTGATATAATGGTATCTAGTGGCCAGATACCAGGATCTTCAAGACTTTCTGGTAAGGCCTAAAAAATGCAATGTTGCAAACAAACTGCTCAAATATAGTTTACTATATTTGTAACTCTTCTCAGGGGCCTCTCACTTGTAAGGAGTCGAGGAGGAGATGTTCCCGAGGTTCCTAAGGTATCCAGTATTTGGGGATACAATTGGATTCTCCTCTTTCAGGGGTAACTGGAGACCTGGTCCTCCAGGTTGGACGTTAGGCAAGAGGCTGACGATCTCTCTACGGGGGAAAAAAAAAAAATTCTTGCTGCAATTTCTAAAGAAGGAAATTTTGGGCTCTCTTACAGGAAATGACTTGAAAATAAGGATTATGTGAGTTAGTGCATGGAACGTTCGCACTTTGCATCACACTTTAATTGTAGTACAGGACTACAGTTAAAGTATCACACTGTAATTGTAGTAAAGGACTCAAATATTTGCACTTTGATTGTAATAAGAGGCTACTATTATTGAACCCTGACACACTTGTCATTTATGAGATGAGATGGCTTGGTAAGGGAATAATTGAAAGAAAGAAACATTCAGTATATTACAGCTCTGATTACAGGAAACAAGTTTTTGGTATGGGATTAGTAATTTATGAGAGAATCAGACATCAGATAATTGATTTTGTGGCAAGATCTTACTAAATTTGTAAGATTTGAATGAGAAGCGGACCCTTTAATAATAGCTTGATGAATGTACATGCTCTCACGCATAAGGATGAAGAAGAAAAACAATAATTGTTATAGGCAGTTTATGGAACTTGTGCGAAGCAGATCATGAGTGGCATAAATGCCAATTTAGGTGAAGAGTCTGAATTCAGAGTCGGAAGGAACAATCTACATGAGGACCCAAATGAAAATGGACAGAAATTCATCTACTTTTCTATCACAAATGGTATGACAATATCCAATAAATTATTCTGCCATGGAAGATACACAAACTTACTTCGCGATCCCATGATGAAGAAATACAGAACCAGATTGACCACATACTTATTCTAGACATGAATCAGATATCAGAGATATCAGAACTTATTTCAGCACTATCTTTGATTCTGACCACTTTCTTGTAAATAAATAGCTAAAATCAGTGTAAAATTGACCTAAACCTGGAAGATACAATGAGTAAAACAAAACGACCATTGTGAACGGTAAAAGCGTCAACTAACTAAACTAAAAATTTTAATGTTATTTCAATAACAAGTTGAATTCAGTGATGTTGAATCCATTGGAAATCTGGGGGATAAATAGACTGCAATTAAGAATATTTTCTGTAGTACAAGAGATTGCATTCCTGGTGAGAATGAAAATATCATATGCAAAGGATGCTTTGATACATAATGTGAGCTTGTTACAAAAAATAAAATATTATTATAAACTGTTACAGAAAACATATTCAAGAAACTTAATTAAGGTTTTTAGGAAGACTAAAAGGCAGAAGAGGATGCAGAAAAAGAAGAGCAAGAAGAAAAAGAGAGTTTTTCATGAAGACCTTAAAACCTTAGGGTTTACAACTTTGAACATGCATAGGATTCCTAAAGAGAGTAGAACTACATAGGGATTCCAAAGAGAACAGAACTTTCTATCATGAAATTAGTCTTAGAAGATTCAAACCATGTGCAACAGCTTATAGGAATAAAACAGGTGAATTCTAAACAATAGGAATAAAATTTTAAATTGATGGGATGGATATTTCACAATATTACTCACAATAATGACTCAAATTGTGAAGAGTTTGACTGTAGCAGTGGCAATGTGTATGATATCACTCACCATCTTTGATGGAAATAAATGATGCAACATATGAATTAAAAAATTACAAAACTCTGAGTCATGGTTCAATACAGTCTGAATTTATTACAAATGCTGGATCAGACACTGTAATAAAAATACACCACTTAAATGGAATAAGGAAGTAATACCAGAAGAATGAAGACTCAGTACCATCTGTCTTATTCATAAAAAGAGAGATATCATCAAGGTATTAGTTTACTCTGCACGTGTTATGCATTATTTTCTAACGTTCTTTACAACAGATAAGTTATTTATATAGATAATATAATTGGTGCCTATCAGTGTGGCTTCCGCAAAGAAGGTTCTACTGATGAGCAGATCTTCAGTATAACAGCAGATAATGGAAAAGACCAGAGAATTTGACATTGACATTTATAATTTATTCATAGATTTTAAAACCGCTTATGATTCAGTTGAGAGGAAAAGATTTATTGATTATATGAGGGAATTTAACATCGCTGAAAAGCAAGTTAAACTTTTTGACATTACTTTAACACAGACCAAACTAAGATTCATAGCAATTTTTTTAGAACCTGATCTCTTTACAGATTGTTTAAAACAAGGTGATGCCTTGGGTTGACTTCTCTTTAATTCAGCTGTTCAAAAATCATTAATGATTCCAAAATAAATACTAGGGAAGATATTTTTAACAAATCAGTTCAAGTCTTTGCATTAGCAGATGATATTGGCATCAGTGTTAGAACTTCTGAAGTAATCAAATGGGCATTTCTCTCACTGGACGCTGAAGCAGCTAAAATGCACCTTATTATTCTTTCTCAGAAATTGATAAATATAAATTTGAAATTGTAGAGGGTTTCACATAGCTTTGTTCTGTAGTTAATATAGAGAATAATATCTCTCCTGAAATTCATAACAGAGTAACACTTGCTAATCAGTATTTCTTTGGTTTAAAGAAGCATCTGAAATTACACCTTATCAAAAGAACAATTAAATTGGCAGTTTACAAATATTTAATTAGATCTGTTTTGACATATGGAGCTAGAACTTAGAGACACTAACTGTATAAAAAAATTTTCAGTTTTTGAGAGAAACATTTTGAGAAGTATTGTTGAAGGTATTCAAATAGATGGCATCTGGAGAACTAATGTAGAAATCTATGGAACATACAGGTACCCAGACATCATAAATTTTATCAGTATTCAAAGATTAAGATGAACTGGTCACCTAATCTGAATGCCTGTAAGTAAAACTACCAAAAAAATATTCATGTGCAAGCCAATAGGTACTCAAAAGAGAGGCAGACCAAAACTAGGATGGCTAACTTAAAGAGGAGAGAGGCTTGTCTAAGTTTAAGGTCATTAATTGGAAGACTAAAGCTAAAAGTAGAACTGCCTGAAATGAAATTGTAAAGAAGGCTAAGGTCCATCTATCATGGGCTCTCGAGTTACTGAAGAAAATTTTTGTAACAATTTTTATGATGTGTCCGAAGGGCAATATTCTACCACACAAAGCTTCCTGATAGATGAAACTGTGACACAACATAAAGTTTGGAAATGAGTCATCTTGCTCAAAAAGAGCAATAAGTTCATTAATATTACCCAACCATTGCTGATATCCCACAGTGGTTATCACTCACAGCTTGTGCACAGGCATATCTATGTACTTTACATATACTGTAAATTTAATGCAGATATCTTCCCCTTTTGTTTATCTTTCCATAGTTAATATTTTCAGTAGGCCTTCTTTTACAGAAAAACTACCTAATATCATTCTCACCATAACTGCTAACTGCACAGTCTTCTGTAGATACATCTGCAGACTCATAAAACTGTTGTAAGGATAAGTTGCAATTTCAAGGCATGATTTAACTCAGTTTGGAAGTCTTTTGAAAATGGCATGCATTCTTCTTTTGAGTGTTATCTAACTGAAAATCTTGTATTACTGACATAATCTCACACAGATTAGAAAATCCTTCAAACAAGCAATCAATACCAGTTAAAAATGCTACATGTAATAATTCTCCATCCTGGAAAGGCTATTTCTTCTCCACAAATGTGTGAAATTTTGAAAGAAGCAGTAACGACATTCGTACATTTCATCAGAGGCTTAGTTAAACTGACTGTTGAACAAACAGGTTTGATTTTAATTGATTTATTTTCTTCTTTCCTACATCAGATTTAAGAGATAAGGTCATATTGTAAGTGGCATGAATTGTCCGAAAGTGACGTTCGGCTTTATGTTTTTTGAGCACTTGAGTTCAACTCCCCTACGAAAATATGTTTATCTTTGAAATTGACAAAACAATATGATTCTTTCCTGCCAGTATTAAAATTATAGGTTCTGTGTCTCTTACTTGAATCACTCATGCTGGAATTAAAATAACAAAGTACATAAAAACAATGAAGTATAAAACTCCAATAAAATTAGAGACGCATACATTTAATATATGAGCATATAACTAGTAATAAATATAATAAGGTATATACAGAAATACCTATTAAAGGGGAATTTCCCTTTGTAGATGGTACCATAATGCAGAATAAATAATTACATGCGGTGTATGGAGCCAAATATGAAAAATGGCCATACAGTACAGTAGTATGGGAGATATTAAAAATATTTTTAATGAATGTAGGTTTGACATTTTTTAAATTTCAACAAATATCTGGGATAAAATGAGAAATAGTCCTGGGTACTGGCATCATGACTTCAAACTGTGATAATCTTGGTCAAACCACAATGTCTGGAAAGTCCATTTAAAATTATAGATACATAATAATTATGAACAAATAATTTTTTTAACAAACATGTTTATATTTCTTCAATTTAATTAATTACATAATATTTTATTGAAAACTTAAAGAACTTTTATCCTGCTTGCACAGCAATGGGCACATGTAAAACTATTGGCAGGTACAATGATACCTGTAGGTATTATATTAAATGTATGCGTCTCCAGCTTTATTGGAATTTTCTACTTAATTGTTTTTATGCCTCTGCATTTAAAAAATTTTGGTGCCTCCCCAAACATTTATTCCTGCTTTTTCCCATTTCTTATTTCTCTATCTTGGTTTAGATGCACCATTCCATAGTAAAACCAACAATGGAAATATATTATGGTGCCCACTTTTCTTGAGTTCTTAATGACTTTACTGTAGTGCCCTCTTTAAGTAATGCCCTAAGCACATGCTTATTTTGCTTAATGGGTCGGGCTCTGGCTTTGCTCTGGCAAACACTCTGGCTTTGAATTCAGGATATATTTGTAATCTATTATAGGAAAACTATATTGTGTTTATAAGGGGAAAAAAAAAAAAAAAATCGGCTTGGAAGTGAAGACATGAAGGAGTTACTAGAGGACTATAAAAATGAGCTCAACAAGAAAGAATTGTGACAATTTCAGAAGCAGGAAAAAAAGGTGACTGCAGGAAATATCTTCAGAGGAAGAGAAAGGAAATAAAGATGATGCGAGTTCTTTGATTCATGAAATTTGTGAGAAATGGGATAAGATGTAAAGTTTTCATGTAATAATATCACTCTGATAAAGCAATAGCAAAATACATCAGAAGTGTTTTCACTGACAATACAATGTCATATTTTAGAAAAATTTTCAAATATAAGCGATAATATAAAAAATCTGATGTGTAGACTACATGACTTCCTTGTACGGAATATTAAATTATACGCATTTTTTCTTGCATTTTATTTAAACTTTATTGGATTGAATTAAATCTACTTTGTCCACAGCACATAAACCACAATAGAAAAAACGCATTCTTTAAAATTCACTATATTTGTTTACCATAGCGACACTCTGGAGCTAGGTTCACTTAACAGTGTTATATTTCGTTCATATCTCAGAATGCACAAAATTGATATCATTTGAAGAATTATCTAATCGTTGCCACATGTTCTATTCAAATACTATAATAAATCTTGAAGGATGTATAAAAGAAATTAAGCAAATACAACAAAAAAGAAACATTTTTTCACAGACGATTCAGTATTTCTCATTCGAGTAGTTCTGTTTTCACTTCGCGACAAGGCAAATTTCATAAAAACTCAAAATATCTATATTAAAAATTACGAAGTAAATCTTAAACACTTATTTCCTCGAATAAATTCCAGAATGGATTAAGCATTATTTAATTATCAATAATAAAAGAAGGCGTTATCTTTGTTGTTGCGAAGCTTAGTTTCCCTAGATTGGCAACAAATTCGTTATTTTGCCAAGTTTCAAATGTAAATAAACATGTCCGCCTTTGCAAAAATAAAGGCTTAGCCGCACTTAAAAAACTTTTAAAATGTTGATAATTCTAAAAATATTGCTTGCATATTTACTAAAGGCATAAAAACCTTAGCCGGAAGATAAGAACAACATAATTCAATGATTTTTAAAGCAAAAAGTGCACAGTTTACAAACATATAAGAGTAAAGAAACCGAGATCACTGAGCCAGGTAACAGAATGGATTCATATATAAATATATTTATATACGTTTGGTGCTGCTCATTGTAACCAAAATATGAGGTGCACTTCTATATACAAATTTCCAACGTTCTGAGGCTACTCGTTTTTGAGTTATGCGAGATTCGCACGTACAAACGCCACGGAAAATTCTCTTCAGAATTCATTTTAAAGCAATTTTATATTTGTTTTGGAGGAAAAGAGTCTTTTATTCTATCCTTACGTGCAGATGTCATGCAAAAACATTGTTAAATTGCATTCTATAGTGGTCAAAATGGATATCTTCGTTGAAATATGCTGTCTGAAACTTTTTGCGATTACAATACTTCCTTTTTACCTCGTACAAGGAAGTAAAAATTAAATTACAGAAATTTTGAGTGAAGTAGAGGTCCAATAAGTTACAAGTAGAGTTGACACTTGAGAATAAGAAACAAAGGAAAGATAAAAGACAGTGTCCAGAAGGACAGTTACCTAATATTTTTCTGGAAGTGTCAGAGCTTAAATTGCCTAAGAATCCAATGTACATAAGCTCTGTTACTTCTTAATTTAAAAAAATAAATTGTAATTCTAGCTGGAGAGCACTACAGCCCTAAAATAAGAGAGTTCTGCTATTTCTTTTATGTAACTGAATCACAGTTTCAGCAGGAAATTCTATTGATCTAGAAAATTTTATTTCAATAACAAAATAAAAAACTGGTTCTAACTTCTGAATGCATGGCTCCTCTTTCCCTAGAAAACAATTTCTTGTATGGAGATTAAGATTATTAAAGGGAAAAAAAAAGGCCTCCACACAAAGGCTTAATCTCCAGGAAGTGCAATGAATTGACGATAGCATGAAAAATTTTTCATGTTAGCGTTTTCCATTGGAAAAGAGCACCTACAGACTTTTTGGAATGATACAGCCAAATATTGAGCACAGAATTGTCACTTGTTATTTTACTCTCAGTTAAACTCATTCAGGGAAATTTTTACCCCTATCACATTCTGCTTGACAATTAAAATTATACTAGCAGAAGACTGTGATCAGAAAGTGCTGGACTCTTCTCCCTTTGTTTCCATATTTACATATCCTCTGTTAAAATTTCCTACATACTCTGTTACTGTTTATATCACTCTCTCTATTCTCATTAATGAAGCTTTAAGTATTTTCATCGGCAGTGCTGAAAAAAAAAGAATGATATTTACTGCTATTATCTCTTGAAGTAATATATTATACTGCATATTTAGGACTTAAATTCAGCCAGAGCGTGGAGCCAAAAATAAGACAAGATCCAGTAATTTATTTTATTATTAACAATTTACCATTAATTCATTGAATTTTTATTTATCTCTTTGCATTTTACTGAATTTTAATTTTAACCGACCAATTATTTTAATTATTTTATTTACTAATTATTTTGTTACTTGAATTATTAATAAGTAACTCAAAATGAGTATTAGTATTGTAACATGATTTTGCATTGTTTCATTTTAATGTATCAATTCACTTTTCATTCCAGCCCATTGCCATTCAGAAAAACGTAAGATATTATTTTTTCATATTTAATCTGTCTGCTATTAATTAACATACTAAACTATTTAAATGCAATAGATGCAGTCCCTAAGAATGTTATTTTTGCATTTTAATCTGATTCATTTAAATTAAAATGCATTTAATTCATGATATATCTATCTAATGAAAAACATTAAATATTTTTACAGAATTACATTACATATTTTTTCACTTTTTAAATTTATGCAAGATAGATAATGTTCCTATGTTAGTGTCTAAATGCATATTCATCTAATATCCTATAAATTACTGTTAAAGCATATTAGACTTCAAATAAGTCTTCTTGGGCCGTCATTAAAACCTGAAACCTCTCGGATTTTTCAGATTTTATCTTTTTCAAAATTTGTTATTTGACTATTTTATTAGTTATGTTATTTATTCATTTTTGTTTTGCTGTGCTGATTGTCTTCCGTAGGACTCTGGCACTTCTAATTTTAAATATTAACACCTGGGAAGGGTACTTCTCATTTACATCTCTTTCCTTCCATTTTCCTCATCATTTTCTATGCAAGTCATCCACTCTCCTTCATACAAATAAAATAAAACTTTTCATCAGTTCATTTTTATAAAAATGTATTCATTTTCATTGTCCTAGATTTAAGGACTTTTATTGTTTCTGCATTATGAACTTTGAAACAGCACTTTAATGCATAAAGTGCTGTTTCAAAGCTTGAATAATCAATTAGCTATAATTGAATTAATACCTTTACATTAATTCCTAAGGGGAAAACAGTAAAACAGTTTCAGTTTATAAACATTTTCGGTGATAATCGGCCTTCAGGACTGAACCACATTAATGAATTGCGGTTTCACTTTAAATAAAAAAAAAAAAAAAAATAAATAAAATTAAAAAAAAAAAAAAAAAAATGTTCAAAAAAACATTTCTTATTGTTGATTGAAACTATTAATAAGCTAAAACTTATCAGTGTTGATTTAAACTATCGACAAGTTCGAACTTACTAGTGTTGATTTAAGCAATCAACAAACTAAAGTTTATTACAGCTAATTTAGTTAACAAACAAACTAAAATATGTAGCCATGATTTCAATAGAAACATTTGCTACACATTTCTGTCAATTTAATAGCAAATAATATTAGTTTAGAATAATACATTTTATTTTTACCTTTCCTTTGCAAAAATTTTTAATGTCCTCTTCAGTGATATTCATGCCATTTTTAACAGAAATCCAAGCACACAGCTCTTCTCCCATTCTGCTATCAGGTACCCCAACAATCTAAAAAGTATTTCATAGAAGGAGAGGTTAGCAATTGCATTTATTGACTTAGCATATTATTCTACACTGCTGGTGATTAAAATTGCTATACCAGGAAGGAATGATCTGGTAAATGTCAAAATCACATGAAACAAGAGGTTGCGATATGCAAATGATTAGTATTTCAGTGCATTTAGATGATTCAGGAGGAAGAAACGACATCTGAAGCACTGCATAAAAAAAAGTTGTGTAGTAGATTTCTTATTTGGAAAGTGCTTTATAAGGTCAGAGTTTGCTCAGAATATGATGTTTTGCCTCGAATAATAATAAGAAAGGATTACTAGCAACTGTCGGAATTCGATAGATGTAGATGCAGGATCATTGCCTATCGAGAGTGTAGATTATCATTTCAGGATATCACCTGTCACACTGGTCCACATCAAACTATTGTCATGCGAATATGGAATCAATGGGTGTCTGAGGATCTTACTGAATGGCATGCAGGATCTCAATGCCCTATCATGACTAAAGTCCTCGATGGCAGACATATTGTGAGGTCAGCACTGCAAAGCCGTACAACCACATCACAAACTATTAGTCAGGAAATAAGCAGGTTTGCAGCACGCCCAGTATCCACTCGTATGGTGCATCGCCATTTGCATCAGTGCTGGCTATCAGTCCGCTGACTATTAGTTCGGCTTCCCTTGACAATGCAGCATAGAAAGAGACGGTGACTCTCGTATGCCAAACGACAAAGATGGATACAGGAGTGGCATAATGTTATCTTTTCAGGCAAGTCCTGGTTCTGCATGCAGTATTTTGGTGGCCGTATACGTGTCTAGAGGCACCGAGGAGACCACATGTCGTTTGCTTGCATTTTATATCAGCATAGAGGTCCAGCTCCTGGTGTGATGTCTTAGGCAGCCATTGGGTGCACGACATGCACATCTGTAGTTCAGATTGATGGTAATTCGAACGCAGATCAGTACATTTCCGACACCTTATGTCCAATGGTTACGCCATATCTGCAAGGCCTGCCAAATGCTATCTTCCAACAACATAATGCAAGACCACATGTTGCACATCGTGTTCTGACCTTCTTTGATACAGTGATAGGTATTCGATTTCTGCCCTGGCCTGCATGGTCTCCAGATCTGTGACCCATTGAAACCATCTGGTCATGGGTTGCTGAGAGACTGGCCCACCACCCCTCTCCAGCTAATATGGTTGATGAAGTGTGGCACAAACTTGAAGCAGCATGGAATGAGTTGCTCGTTTCTGTCACCTAAGACCAGTTCGACTCCATGCCTAACGGGGTAAGGGCTGTTTTAGCTGCCAGGTGTTTCTACTAATTTTGGACCCCTGTAAACCCCAAACTGCTAACAAATTTAATCATTTTGTCTTCATGCCATACTGTTTACATACAATAAATACCATTTTTTATATTTATTTTCTTCATGATGCTGCAGTTTTAATGGCCAGCAGAGTATTTGTCAATATATTTTTATTATCAATTAACATATCAGTTTAATGAACAGTTAAAATTAACAGTATTTTAAGATTATCAAAGAAAATTATTTCTATGCTTTGTTATTTGTAGCAAATAACAAACAGCATTACTGGAAGAGGAAGACCAAGTCAAACAATGATATGCAAATAAACTTTAATTTTGTAAAAGATATCTTGTATAAATAGATTCCAGTGGATTATTTGGAATATGGCAAAAGGATTATTTGCCTAAAGGAAGGGATGCCATCATGAAGTACTTTTTTAAGTAAACTGGTTTGTGCTCACTTTTGAGATGGGGAAAAACTTAAAAATTCTAAAGCAGTAAAATTTCATTCCAGAAAATTCCATAAAATTTTATTCAATACAATAATTTACTTTGTACTTACATGAGTTTCAAGAACCGCTGGATGTGTGTGTAAAAAATTTTCAATTTCTTGAGGATACAGATTTTCACCACCTCGAATCACAATGTCTTTCTTTCTCCCAACAATCTTGACATATCCATATTCATTCATGATGCAAATATCCCTAATAAAAAATTACAGAAGAATTTAAAACAATTGACTGCATAAAGTTAAATAGCTAATTTTCTCAGAAATGAATATGATGGAATAAAAATGTGTGGGATTTAAAATCTTTCACACCAGCTAATTTTCTCAGAAATGAATATGATAGAATAAAAATGTGTGGGATTTAAATTCTTTCACACCATTGATGTAAATGCATTTATTTTGATAAGTCCAGACAATAATACTAAAAATGTGCATATATGTATAGTTTTTTTACATTCAAAGATTTTATATATTTCAAATCTTACTTGTTTTTTACCTATGAGTTTGAACTATAACACTCAAATGATATATGGTACTGTAAGCTGTTACATTTTCTTTTGTACTCATTATATGGCAACATTAAGTAGCAATGTTTGTATGCTGACATTACACTAACATTCTAATGGAAAATAAATACTGGAAGTGTCTGGTACCAATTCAACTTACAGGAAATAATGTGCATAAAAATTATCTATCATGTGTAACAAAAATTAAATATGCAAGGAAATGATGGAAATGTGCACCAGTTGTTCAACAAATTTTGTATTTTGCAGCATTAAGCACATAGTACATTAAATGTAATATTTATATTTGAAGTCAAATCGTAGATACCAAAACTGAGTAAGATAAAACATAGGCACAATAAATTTAGAAGCACAAAATTTTGATCTGAATTAACAACTTTTTGATATTCAAACTGTTAAAGGTAGATTAAGTAGAGAAATTAGGATAGTATGAAAAATTTAAGTGTCAATTCTCGATTGTCCTATAATTTTATTCTCTAATCAAGAAAAAAAAATTTTTTTGACTGTACTAACTTTAATAACTTTTCACAGTCATTTTTCTAGTTATTCAAAATGGCTAATATCCTTACTATGGGGGGGGGATAGATGTTCAGAACAAGCAGTCAGATACAGCTGAAATCTAATCACATAAAGTTATGAATTGTCATAAATTCATTACATAATTCCTTATGGTAAATCAATCAGTACTTACTGACATTAGAAGAGATACCTTTGCCAAGACTTTTCTTAGGAACATTAATACATACTACTAAAACAAAAATTACGATAATTACTAATGCCATTCACCCTCCCCCCTGTCAAATGATCTTCACTGACAGATTCTGAATGCACTATGTTTTTTTTTTTTTTTTTTAATTATAGCAAAATAAGTTTGAAAAGGAAATAAAAGTTCAGATAAAATCTTTCAAAAATATATAAAAAATTGTTTTTCAGAAATATTAATGCAAAATCATCTACTAATGTCATTTTTGTAGAAGTTTTATAAATATGTATATATAATGAATGCTATGACTCCCACTGAATACCTTATTTGTAAGACACATTTTTATATCAGTTGAGATTTTGCTTCAATTTAGAATCAAAATTTTTCAGAAGCTGAAGACTTCTTAAGTAGCTGATAAGTGCTCTGATCACTAAGCTATTAAAAGCCACTAACCATTCATCCTAATTTTTTAATATTATTTTCTGCATGCTTAACTCATTTCTATACTAATAATTATTTTTACTCTTTTATGATTAAACTTTCTACAACATATATTTTTAATTTAATATATCATATATTGAAAGGCACAGTTTATATATTAACCATTGCCTTAGAAGAGCAGGTGTTAAATACTCACTCTAAATCATTTAACTGATAGGGATATGATAATTTGTTCCTAAACCTGAGAAGGCGGTATAAGTTGGATGACTATCAGTTGAAGGATATTTATATAGTGTAATTACTCAGTTGTATATATTGTAAAATGCTAATTGTCTTCAGACTTATGCTGTTACTAAAAAAATGGGCCTATTTCATGACTTTAGTCTGTCTAATAGCTCTTGGACAGTGAAAATTCCTTTTTTCCTTTCTTAAATTCTTAATCATTGCAACACGACAATTAGCCAGAAATTAATTAATTTCCATTCACTAGTATTTTCAAAAAAATCTTAACAGACAGTTTCACTCAAATAAGAACTCCACATAATCCATCCCTCAAGAATTCCGAGTCCCACCCACTACCATAAATTACTTCTCCCAAGTCTTACCAATTGATATTATTCAAAGCCCCCACTGCCGCTAAGAATTTTCGGACACCCTACACTTATGAGTCAGACACGAAGAGAACACTTTGCCAACTCCCCACTAGAAAGAATGTAAGTTACTTAATACCTTTTCTGGCCTTTATATCTTCATGTACATTCCCTGTTCTTATTATTTTTATATTATTTTTGATTTGTTTTTACAAAGTTTGCTCTTTTGTAATCTTCTATGTTTATTTCAACTTTACTTTAAATTCTATTTCATAATGACAATTTCCAATGTTTAATTTTTACAAATAATATAGAACTCAAATGCATAAACATGAGGGTGTCGGGGACGGTTATTCGAGTTTTTTCGGATATCTCTACAGAAATTGCTTTTTACTCCAAATTGAATTGGCTAAAATGCTTCATAAGAATAGGTTCTTTGAGTATCAGCATTGGTTCATAATTTCCTTCTATTCGCGGAAATATTTGGCTTGACTAGAATTGCCGATAACTCGAGTAAAGACGAAACACCTTCGTATTTACGTATTTTTATTAATTATTGTTCATTGAACGGGAGTTGGTTTGTTCCCCTTGAAAAGTCAACTAATTTCCGATCAATGACTATGATTACATGTTTTTAATTTAATTTTTCCTTTTACAATTGAAATTTTGTTCTTCATGATGATTTAATTCCAGTCCCCATTAAAACATTATTAACATTTTACTTTCAAGTTACTTCAAAACATCTTTCAAAATATAACTTACCAGTATGAATTCCCTCTTTTAAAATAATTCTACTTTAATTAAACTTAGGAGATAATATAACCAATTAATCAATATTGTTTAGGAAATAAATTATATATATATATATAAAGAAGAAAAAGAAAGGAAAAAAGAAAAACTATTTACCCAGTGTGATACCAATAAGTTTTATCAATAACTTCTTCTGTTTTTTCTTTATCACCCCAATAACCCATAAATAATCCATGGCCTCTTACACACAATTCTCCTTCACTTTTGATTGGCACTAGACATCCGTTATCATGAATAATTTTAAGCTATGAAAAGAAATTCAGGTTACACCACAGTTACTGAACATTACAGTTTTAAACATTTTAAATAACGTTTTAGCAATCTGAGTTTTAATGTGCAGTCAAATCTGAATAATTTTCAAATTATTGAAAATTAAAATACATGTATTTTGCATAGTTCTATAAATATTTCTGAGAAAAATTAGAGTTGAGACAGTCAAGTAAAAGTGTATATATTTCATAAAGTTATATTTATAAATAACAGAATATACTATTTACATTTCTGTAATGTATTTTTCTTCATATGAAAACTTGTGATTAGCACCAACTCCAATTGTAAGTGGCATAAGCAGCCACCAATGGTAACAACTTTTGGAGGGTGCCAGTCATGGTTCTTTTTACAAAGCAGAATTAAATAAAGATACAATCAATTCGAATTATTACTATATTTAATTTCTATGCAGCACGAATTTTATTGATCATATACGGTGCCAAAAATGCTGGAGCTGGGGCTGCTTCTGATTCTGCATCATTTATAGAATTCCACATTAAACAACAGTCAAAAAGCATATATATGCAATACCACTGTGTGAAACTAAAATAAGAAGAATGCATTTTTTTAAATGGAAAAGTACAGGAAAATTACACTTGATGATATTCTGGGGATGGTTAATCGCCACAATACTCCAAACTTGTCAGAAGGTTCATCAGAAGGAAAGCCAAACACTTTAGTAAAACCATAAAATTAACTTTATTTAAAATTAAAAGGTAAAATACTAAATTAAATACATGATGATAAGCCGAACAAATGTGCGTGGGTACAGTGCAGCAAACATTGAAACTGCATGCAAATGTAAAAAATGCACATATTCTTGTCTGCCACAATATTACTCAATGTACAACCCATTTACACTCTAATAAGCAGTACATTAGTGAGCACAGATGAGTTCTTAAGTCATTTTCAGTGTCAGGAAAAGTGTTTCATAAGAGATGAAGTTTCAGTTTGGGGAAAATAAAGTAATCACAAGAGGAATGAGCTTGGGGTAGAGTTCATACAACTTTTTAGTTCAGAGCATAGAAGTTTTGTGGGCAGAAATTTCTGTTTGACACAGACCTTTGTGAAGGTATGCTACCATACCGTATATTATGCATGTAGAATAATAGCTTTCTACTGAACTGTAAAAACTGGCAGCATGAAAATTTATCTATTCAGCTAAATATTAACAGATTTTTTAGCAACAATTTAGTTTTCAATCAACAGGTACTCAAACTCTCAGAAGCACAAACAACCCTTAGAGAGCCATGGCTGGCAATGCCCTGATATCTGCTTTCTAGACCGTGGGAACCAGGATGTATGAGCCTATGCCCTGGACAAGTGATCAGCTTGTCACAGGGACCACCGGTGTTTAGTTTCCAAGTGAACTTGGTACATTTTTTAACATGATTACAGTAAGAGCATAACAAATGAACTGCATACATGGATAAAAAAATTAGCAACTACCATAATATTATTTACTTTAAAAAAACCTGCATTCCAATAAGAATGCATAGTAATATTAACATTATTGCATTGAATAAGATATCTTCATAGCTGCTTTCCTGTGCCTTGAATCTTGGTTGTTCTGATTGTTGTGCACTGCTACTCAGCTGGCCTCAAATCATTCAAAGCTGCTAAACTCCTGTCTGTGTCATCTGCTACAACTTCCAAGTCATTGCTATCATCACCATCATCTTACCATTGAGTCTATCTTCAAAAGTGCAATGACTCTAAGATCTGTTTTCTTGATGCTTTTCACTACTATGATTCATAAATTTTGAGTCCATACACCCAAAATCCATGAGTAAATCGATTAATAAAACAAAAACAATCAATGCACGGCTGAATCCATTTTAAAATTTAGGGAATCTTGCTTTTTTAACACCTCAAGGAATGGAAAAATTTAAAAAAATTTCAGAACTTTTTGCTAAAATGCTAAGGGGAAAATACATCAGTAAATACAGTAATTGAAAATTGACAGAAAATAATGAATTACTGAAAAACACATTAAATATTCATTCATTGTTACTGCAATTAATAGCAATACAAATTAGAAATAAATTTTAAAGAACAAAAGACATAAATCATTGTCTGTTCATCATAAAAAGTAACAACGCAGAAAACAACAATTTTTTTAATTACTGTTGTTGTTGTTTTATATGTTCCTGCTTTTCAAGGCATTATTTATATATAATTTCAGACACACAAACACAAGAAAAAGCCAAATAAATGATGACTAGTAAAAGCTTAATTTTTAAGATTAATGAAAACAGTAATCTTATTTCTTCTCCTCTTAAAAATGCATCTAATTGGATTATACATCTATTCTGCAAATAATACACTGGTTATCATAAATTAAGGAAAAATCACGATTACTGAAAAAGTTACATGTAGAATTTTATGAAACTTACCCACAATATACAACATATAGTAAGGTATCAAATAACATAAAAATAAATTACTAGACAATTATGGTAGTACAGAAATTAGCACATGTATAAAATGAACAAATCGAACGTGTCAGTTTGCTATAGGAAAAGTACCTTCAATATGGAATATGGTTGCCTCTAGAAGGAATACAGCGATGTGTGATGCTTTCAATTATGTGGTCTATCAGTTCCATAGGAAGCGAGAGCCATTGCTCTTTCAAAGCAGTTGCAAGTGCGGCAAGGGTCTGAGGGATCAGATTGAGAGCAGTTAGACATCTCTCTAAAGCATCCCAAACGCGCTCAATAGGATTCAAGTCCGGGGATCGAGCTGGCCACTCCATGCGCATAATTGTTTCCTGTTGAAGATAATCATATACGATGCGAACCCTGTGTGCTCTTACATTTGTCGTCCTATAACAGGAAAGCATCACCTATTGCCCCGTCACATGGGTGCACATAAGCATCAAGAATGTCATCTCTATAAACCAGAGCATTCATGGTTCCCCTTGGAAGAACATGGAGGTCTGTGCGTCCACTCAAACAGATGCCACCCCAAACACAGACACTGCCTCTTCCGTATGCATCTCTTTAACGGATGTTTGACGGATGATAACGGGTTCCAGATTCTCTCCAAATAATGCCTATCGCTTTCTAGACTAAACCTAGACTCATCAGTAAAGAGAACAGCTCGCCACTGATCAGGCGTCCAGTAGACATGTTGTCATGCCAACTGAAAACGGTCCCTCCTATGGCGTGACGTGAGCGGCAAACAAATGGCTGGTCACCTTGCATACAGACCACCTTCCTGAAGCCTTCTACTCACAGTAGACGTTGACACCAACGTTCCAGTGGCTGCAGCAAGGGAGGATCTAAGAAGAGTCGGCGTAGCGGTTCTATTCCTGCGTGCACATAATGTCAAATATCGGTCATCGGCGCTCGTCGTAGCAGTTGGCCGTACTTGGCTGAACCTCCTAGATGCCGAATCTGTGGTTTGAAATCGCCTCCAAATTCTATGAACCACAGAAGGACTCACATTTAGCCATCTAGCCACTTCTGTTTGACTTTTTCCTGCTTCTAGTCTCCCAATGGCTCTCCATCGTAGTTCCGCAGGCAAATGATGCCTGGAGGTCATTGTTACGAATTGGCTATCTCAGATTTCTGATGTCACTACCACAGTGAAATATGTGGGCTTGCTCTCAAACATGGACTCTTATTCTCCTCGCAGATGACATATCCGAATGCAGCGCCACTAATTTGCATATTTCAGTTTTATTCAGCTTCTCTTACTTGGCAACATATTCAAATTTTACATGGTTTGACTTATTTTTGAGGGAGTTATCGCTACTTTTGTGATTTTTCTTTAATTTATGATAACCAGTGTATAACATGTATTCAAGCTCTAAGGTCCCTTAATTTTTTTTTGTCAAGAATGCAGGCCTATCAAAATGCAAGATTTATTTTATAAAATGCAGCCATTAATTAAGATTTATCAGTCAGATTGTAAATGAAACCTAAGAAAATTTGTATTATTAATTGAATGATGAACACAGTAATGAGACTACGGAAGTAAAAAATTGGGGATTTGTACATGTGAGAGTTAAAATAAGGCCAGAAGTTAAGCAAACCAAAGGAACTAGCCACACATCAGCTGGTCGGACAACATGATTTAACAGTTGGAATGAAGGATTATGAGGAATTGTTGATTAACCTTGAGCACCACAGTGATGGCTGCAGCCTATGAAGAAGTCCTGAAAACAAAATATCTTTTAGTAGTGAAAAAGAAAACCTAAAAATGCTGCAGGCCGGAAGACAATGTTTCCGCTCATCACACTGCTCAGCATTTTTTTTTTTTTTTTTTTTTTTTTTAGTGACAGCAGTTTGTGGTGGTTTCTCATGCTCCACAATCACTTGATCTAACATTTAGCTTTTACAACCACTAAAGAATGCATTTCATGGTGACAAAATTTCAAGTCATTCTATCTATTCATGTTTTTCTAAAGCATAAAACTGATCCCTAAGGAATCTAAACATGATGGCTGTGATAAATGTATTTGTCTAAAGGGTGACGATCCTAAAAAGCTAAAATTGCTGCTGAAAAATAACAGCAAGATTACCTTTCTAGGGTGAATAATTTTTCCAAAAATAATTATGAGATCCTTAGAACTAGATCCAAAACTTACTAAGTCCAAAATTTAACTAAACTAGGAAATTTGTTACTAAAAAATTTATACTTGAGTAAAATAAGTACTTTTGTTAGTTACATTTTATCAACAGAAATACAAGGCAATATAAATAAGATTTGTCAACCTAGAAAGTACTTGAATAAACTAATTTTATGTATGTTTTCCTGTAACTGAAAAACATTATTAAATAATAACAACATATAGGACCAAAATTTAATATTATAAAAGCATACAACAAAGATTTGTAATTAAAATGCAAAGTTAAATCTATAAAACACTAAATAAGTACTACATATTAATTATTTAAGGAATGAGATTATTATCTGAATACTAAAAGAATGAAAGTAAAATTAAACAATACAGTACAAAGTCCGAAATCCGGACGTCCATTATCCGAAATGATCTAAAATCCAGACCTCAAATCCACAAAATTTTTTTTATTAATACTTTACACATGCAAATTTGATTTTTCCTTCCATGATAAAACGTGGAGATTTTCACTTAAAAATTCTGATTCTTAATTTCACTTAGGCACTAAATAAAATACCTCGTTATGGAAAAACAATCATGTAAGCATAAATTTGTGAGATTAATAATTTGGCTCCATAGCTGAGTATCTACTTGGCATGCATCTCAGACCAAAACATTCACCTATTTTATATCCCTGACGCCGACCTGGCAAGTCATTATTTATTATATTTTGCTTTCATCACTGCATGTTTATCAATACATGACAGCTTCAGTAATAACTCATGCAGTGATGTCTAAACTTTTTTATTTTAGTAATTGAATAACAAGAGTATGGCAAACTTTTATGCTAACGTTTGGTGATGATTATAGATTTTTAAATGCTCTAAGAGATGTTGACGAGGAAAAATTCAACAAAAACTTCCTTTCATATGCTAAAAATAGATTTTGTTAATGAAACTCATAGGCCAAAAGATTACATTTAGTGCTATTTTAATTAAGAATAAGTGATATGTTATTCACTATAAACCCAGAAGTGGTGGCAGAATATGTCGGCACCGCATGGCAGAATTTAGGGAAGACGAAATTTTTAGAATTTGGGGAAGCACCGAGTGGGAAAATTAAGGGATGAGAAGTTTTTATGATTTAGGGAAAGCACTGGGATCCAAAGTTTAGGCACGGTGAAAATTTAG
Organism: Stegodyphus dumicola; assembly: GCF_044657685.1. NCBI lineage: Eukaryota > Metazoa > Arthropoda > Arachnida > Araneae > Eresidae > Stegodyphus > Stegodyphus dumicola. The sequence continues at coordinate 100,078,383 of NC_140774.1, read as the reverse complement.
AACTTAGGAAAGCACTTTGTAGCAGAATTTAGGACTTGTAGAGATGCACCAGGCGGTATCGAGCACCGACCCTAGATAAAGCCTTAAGTATATATGCAAGTTTATTTATTCAGGACTTGGATTAGTTTGAAGTATGTGCAAAAAATAAACGTAGGTACAGTAAATAACTAAACTAATACAATTCAGGCTTAATTCAGTACGCAATAGGAGGAAGATAAAATTTAATGAAACAAATTGGCTTTCGTCGCCAATCTTGTGATACGCAACAAATAATGTATAATATACGCTATTAAGCTAGGCTAAAATTATCTTTACTGATTCTAAGGCATTTAATTAATGTAGTAGACTGCGCTGCTCCCTGATCTTCTAATTTGATCCAGCTTATTATTTTTTGTATACTGTTATTATTACGGCAATTTTATACAAACTAAGCTTGAACTTTCGATTATGTCGAACAGAGTTTCCAATTCTGGAGTTACCAAAAGATCTACAAAGCGAAACCATGTTTCGATGTCCATTAAGCAAAAAGTGGAATTGCTGCAAAAAATGGATAAAGCATATGTGTCTCAAAATTATACGAAGGGTATGGCATTGGAAAGTCCACTGTATATGACACACGGAAAAGGAAAAAGGAACTTTTTGAATTTTTTGTGGAAGCTACTTAAACAACTTACATTGAAAGATTTAATAAACAAATAAATATTAAGCTTTTTTTGTAAATTTTGATACCCTTTAGATCATAATTGTTCTTTATTTCATAAATTACGTTTTCATATTTTTAATTGTATAATTTCTGCATGCCATCTTACCAGATTTAAATTGATGATCTATTATCCAGAAAAATCCCAAATCATCCGGAATCGCCAATGTCCCGACCAGTCCAGATTTCGGACTTTGTAATGTTTAGGCATTTAGGTATTAAAGTATAGGCGCAAAAGTAAAAATGAAATATCTGATTGATACATAAAATAAAAAAGTAAGAACGATTTCATTTCCATTATGATTTGAAGTACAGAGAATATAATTATTGGTATTATAATTTATTATTATAAACACTATAAGAAATATTTTTGGTATTTTAGTCATTAATTTTTAAAGCTCTTCTAAATTTAAAATGCAGTTATTCAACATGTTTCAATATTTCTTTCAGTATATAATTACAAAATACAGGTGTATTCATTATTTGGAACACAATATTTTACCTCAACAAATTCCAGTGGTTGCAATACACCATCAACAGCATTTTGGAAATCATCATTTATTCCATTCATAGCAACAACAGGACTGTTCTCTGTTGAACCATATGCTATCTAAAATAAAAAATTATCTTAATTCAAATGAATAATTTATTTCAAAGAAATACTGATTATAAAACTAATTATAAAAATAATTGTATGCACTAGTCCAATAAAAACAAATTTCTGTCAATTTATTAAGTCCAAATGACCACTGGATTCCTAAAAAATAAATTGGAAATTGCAGAAATCCAAAGAAAAGGTTATAAGGATGATTCTGAGATGTTCAGGTGGTTGGAATTCACTAAAAATTTTAAAACAGATAAAATGACTTAAGGCAAATATAATAAACATGGGCTGATAAGAAAGAAGCATCTTCACAAGGTTTTCTTCCCATTATTGACTAAACTGCATTTCTATTTCTTCATATTTAAAATATGATCACTATACTTGACAAAACTACTGTGTATAAAAAAAAAAAAAAAAAAAAAAAAAAAAAAAAAACTTACCTGCTTACTCTTTTTTTTATAATACAACTGGTGAGAGCATTAAAAAAGTGAATCGGATAATATCAATGATCACATAATTCTACCAAACTACGTGTTAACATTTCAAATCCATTGTTCAGTTCTTAATTTTTCAAAAGCAAAATTTAAAATGTGATGTATCAATTACATATCTAATAACTACCTGTTTTCAGGGAGTGCAAATTTTAAGTGATATTAATTAGTGTACATAACTACTGTTGCATAGAAATTTTTTAATGTGATAATCATGTATCAAAATGCATATTACAATGTTTTTAATCTTTCTTTCAGATGACAATTTCGACAGTTAGGTATGGCCAAAAATTATTATTCCAAGTTCCCTTACATAACACAATTCAAAATTCTTTAACTATATTATTGTAAACAGATAAACATATAATTATAACTATGTAAATATTTATTTTTTATACAAGTCCCTAAGTACCACATTAACATATCAAAGTTACAGTAAACTCATAAACGATGACTTTATCCTAATCTTGGGACAAAGAGGAAGTGAAGAATACTTGAATGAGCATACTTTGGTTGGAGAAAATGATCAAAAATCCATTTCTCCACCATGCTAGGTAAATAGTCCTAATAGTCTCTGTAGCAAATTACTCACGCTATTATTACTCACGCTATATTATTAGTCTCTGTAACTCACGCCGTGGTTATGAACAATACACACAATCATCTCACAATTACTCACTCATAGTCACAGAATCTGAAATGCAAAGGAACTCTTTATTACACTTCATAGACAGGAACCTGTGTGCATGTAGGTCAGAATCCTTTATCGCTCAGTCATTTCTGAAACATATGTACAACTGATATACTTCATTAGTGTAGAGTAGGAACTTTTATTGCTGAATCATTTCTTAAACCTTTGTAAACTCGAATACTTCTTTAGTATAGGAAAGGAAAATTTATTGTTCTGCCTTTTCCAGTCATTTCCAATAAAATATTCTTTCTCCATCTCTGAAACTGCATATCGTTCTAATAGTTATCATCTGCAAATTTCTCCCCCCCCTTTCCTTCTCCATATAACTAAACTCTAATCTAACTCAAAGCAAAAGAAGGAAGCCTACCCCCTGCCCTCCCAAAAAAAAGTCTCTATTAAATAAAATCTTTCCTGTATAACTCCAGACCCAATTATTAATCAAAACCTATCTTATGATGCAACCTTGCCTCATTTGAACTTAATTGGTCATCTTGGTCACCCCATAACTTCTTTTTGGGTCAATTTTAACTACACAGCAATTTAAATTAGGCAACGCACATATTTTTATACATAGCCTCAAGAAAAGATGAGTAAGGTACTTTTTTCTCATCTCATTTGCAAGGAGATGTCTCTCAACATTTTTACAATCCCACAAAACTTGTCTCCAGAAAATAATAAGTTTGTCCACTTTTCTGTTTGCTTTATAGTCCAAGGACCATTTGAACAAAAAATAGCACCATATTCCAAGTCAAGCCATTTTTTTCTCACAGCTGCCACATCCATTTACCTACTACAATGAAATAATTTTTAACCTTCCTTTCAAGGCTTTCAGACAAGACACACGTGGCTAAATGGGCTCCAGTGGCTTGCTACTCATTAAGGGAATAGAAACCATTCTCTCTCTCTGCAACACGTACAGAAGTGAAAAAAATCCTTTTTTCACAATCTAATTGTTTAACTTAGAATTGTGCCTGAATTTTCCGGCTCAAGCCCTATTTTCTTGACAGTCCTGGTCAAGGAATTCACAACATTTTGAAATATCCCTGAAGCCAGAATTGTAACGTAACACTATGCAATGTAGTTTTTAATTTTAAACTATTCACTTTATAATAACTAGTAATATCAAATAAAACATCCTTAGGTTTATATTACAAGGATTATAAATTACATTCTATGATAATTCATAAGTTTTTATAAAAATATGTTAGTCATGATACCAAAATAATTCTGAATTATAAAAGGGGTTAAATATAATATCTTGTGCTTATAAAACTTACTGAATGAAAGCCTAGTCTTAATTTTTATGAAAGCATATGCATTTTGCACATATTTAAGCATTATTAAAATAAGAACTTTTTGACAAAGCATTTCGAGAATTACAATTAAATGAAATCTTTCAGGTTTGAAATATGCAATACTTAATTATTTTCAAATATAAAAATGAAACCTTTTCAGGTCTGCATGAAAAATCATGTGCACTTGCAATAAAAATCTTAGCAGAATTTCATTATTCAAAATGATTGTGTCCACAGCCCATCCAAATGACTGGGCTGTCTTTCTTCTGTAGACAGGACCCCGCTGACATTAGGGCAAGGTTGTGTGGTGCACGACGGCGCTCAGTCAAAAAGGCACAGGGATATCATTAAAACAAGCAGTTTGTCTCGTTACCTGTCTTAATAAGAAAATTCTTGTCTTATTTGAATGCCCTTCTGGAAGTCGATTCAGGTAAAACCTGAGAAACTATTGATTAGGATCTGTACTTAGACAGTCTCGGCCACGGGTGTTGAAATTCAGTCTTCACCGGAACTGAAGTCATCGCTGGCGATTATTGTTTCAGGCTCCGCAGGGATCATATGGTACTGTCTTGTCCGTTGGTTTTGGTGAAGCTATATAGTCAGATATTCATGGTTGTCCGGGGTGAAACACCCCCATCGATGAAGTTGGCAAATTCAGGGAGCCTTTAAACTGCTTGAGGTTTCTGGTTGAAAACTAGTACTTTGTGCAATATTTATCTTTTTTGTGATTGCTTGTTGTTATTGTTTTTCTACATAAAAAAAGGTTAAGTGCAGTTACATATTATGCTAAACTTAGGTTAACTTTTTAATTCGCATAAGCAACGATTTGAGTATAATTACTCGAAAACTGTTTACCTCTCATGTTTGACCCATTGTCGTATTCTTGGCCGTGTAAATTACTAATACCTAAACCATTTTCCTCTTTTAAAGTCTTTAATAAGAATGTTGTTCATACATGTTGTAATAGAAAATACTAAAAACCTTTCTTCAATACTCATGACCGTATTTTCTAAATTAAGAATCCTCATACAAATTGCTGCTCTTGATGGCTGGCATCAGGGGTACAATCAAGTAAAATAGAAAAATGCTTTGCCTGTTTGACCTTATTTAAAATAATTTGCTTTATATTACCCCTAATAAGCTAATTATTTTATTTTGAATTTTATCTGCAAGGTAATGAAGCATTTTTTTTTTTTTTTACTTTGAATTTTATTAATATATACAGATATGACAGGCTCAAATTTTGGGATCATTTCTATATACTTTAAAAAATTATTTCTTTCGAATAATTTGTTAATGGAACCATGGAAAGCTAAGTTTTGTTTGGCTAAAAACTGAATGGCACAGATGATTCTTTCAATAACATTATGTCAATGCTTAATCTCTTTTTTTTAATAAAAATGTAAAACTCAATTAACAGGTTTATTCATTCCTAATCGTTCTAAGAAATTGGGTTACTCTTTGGTTGTTTAGCAAGATTAGTTGTTTAGCAATAGTATTTCTTCGACTGGCTACATTGAAGTTAAAGGTAATTCTCGCATAAAAACACTTTTTAACTCTTTCTGATTATTAGGTTCTTTTGTTAATTTCAGTGGTAGCTGAGACGTTGATGGACAAACTAGTGCTAGTAGTGTCAGCTTGGGTATTCTTTGGGTTTTGAAAAAACTGAGTAATTTTAAAGTTTTGGTTTATTAGGTCTTCCTCTCACTTCTTTTTCTTCATTACATTCTGATACTTAGACAGTTTTTTCTGTTTTTCTTCTGACATATGGGGAAAAATGAAAACAGAAAAAGTGGAAGTAAAAATAAAAGAAGAAAATAATTATTATAAGAACTATAGTGAGAATAACTTCTTAATAACACTCGGAAAGTCACTGTTTGAAATATTTTACCTTACTTATGAAAAAGTGAGTATATCTTAAACCATTGCTTGAAAATATATGAACTATTAGATCAATACCGAATAAACAAATAATTCAAGGAGTTGGTGGTACTCTTTCGTTTATTAAAGTAAATTAATCAAATTTAAAGTACGTATTTAAAAATGAAATAACGAAACATTTTCCTTCGGTTTTCCGTATGGCTAAAAATTGGAAAATGGCCAATTTTTGATTTCAGAATACCTTTTAATTTTTACTTCCCTTCAAATCTCAAATAGGTGTATATAAATTCATTGGTACTCCGTAAATATGTCAATCCTTTCTTCTCAAAAGATAATAATTTTTAATTTAATAAACAAATGGTTCACGTAAAAAACATTTTTCGAGTATTTATTCTCAAATCATCGGTTTTCTGAATAAAAAAGCTAACCTAAGTTTAACATAATATGTAACTGCATTTACCTTTTTGTAGAATAACAATAATAACAAGAAATCACCAAATAAAAAAAAAAAAAAAAAAAAGATAAATGTTGCAACAAATTACTAATTTGCAACAGTAGACACAAAATAAGGACTAAGCAATTTGTCGAACGCATCTACGGCGTCCCCTGTACCCTAATGCCCCGTTCAGACGAGGGCGTAAGGGGCATAAGTGGTTAAAGCCGAGCTCCGTTGCCAAAGCAACCAGTGTCTGCAACGTCACAGAATCTGGTTTAGGGCTCGTGGCATAGGGTTCAAAGTTTTTAACTTTACGCCGAGTTTGGGATAAGAGTTGACCAATCAGAGTGAAGCTAAAATGAAGCGGCTTTCTTTAGACGATTTCGCTGTCACATCGAAGGCGACGTTTTTTTTAATATGGAACACATCGTATCCGAATGAGTTGTAATCGTATCCGAACGAAATAAAGAGTTGATCTCGCAAGAAATCTATGATGATGATGCATCTTTTAATGAGTTTTTCAATTTATATTGAAAAATATAGATGAAACTTGTAAAGCGAAAGTTAAGCTCAGGATTATGCACGCTGTGTATGATCCTGTAGATGATTGATCCCATCCAATATTTTTCATTTTATTGTGAAAATTCTTTAAAAAATGCATGATTGCAAAAATTTTATTTTTTCTGTGTAAATTATTATTATTACTTTCTTTCTGTTTATAATTTGAAAAAAATTATAGAATTTTTTTCCTGTTTAATTATTTTTACATTTAAGAATAAATTTATTGAAAAAGCTGGAAATATTGTATTGCTATTTGCTTCAAATGCTGATTTTCTTTCCAAGCAAACTTCATGAAATAATTTTACTAAAACATCAAATCAATATCAAGAATCTGCTGTTTTTTTTAACAGTAAAAATATTCCTTTAAAGAAAAAAGAAAAAAATATTCATTTATTTAAGAATAGTCACAATAATCAATTCAACGGTGTAAGCTTTGTATAAGTAATGAAAGATTAATCTTTTGAGAAAATGCTCTTATGAATTCCAAGAAGGAGAAAATGTCGTGAAATAGCCTTAAAACAGTCAAGAGTCTAGACAGTTTTGTCTCCTGTTGAAGTTCTGTTCTGTTTTTTAATTACGTTCTCCATGAAAGGAATTTACTTTTAATGAAACTGAATAGTACACATAATTCGTAACATGGACTATAATTTAATGAATAGTATTTATTATTATTATCCACTCTTTATTACTATCATTTGAGTGGAATTTTGATCATTAAATTAATGCTATTTCTCTGGTAGAAATTCCTGGATAAGGTATGAATGTTTATAATTTTGATGCATTTGAAGACTTGGGTACCTAAAATTTGTCAATTGAAATTACTTTTGAGATTTAGTCATAAATAGAAATGACAGCATATGTTGAAATTAAATTCAGGGGTGCGGCTTATACATGCAAATTATTAGAAATAGGTGTATACAAACAGCTGGCAACACAGCAAAATGTATTTAATGATTGAGCATAAAATACATTGTTGGGTGAACGTTTCCTAGTATTGTACTAGTTGTGGTTGCTGGTCATTGTGACCACTTGTGGGATACTAGTACTAGTGATAACTGATACTGGTAGCACAGCAAACTACTATAGCGATCGACAGGGACAGTGAATAAGGAGTGCTAAGCACATATGTTTCACTGTCATAGAAACATGTTCCTTCTGATTGAAAATTAAAAAAATAATAATAATAATGTATGGTAAGTACTGTTCTTAGCTTAACTGCTTTCACACCTGCAAAATAGAAAAATATTATATACAGGCTATCTGTTCGTTATCCTCAAGATTTTTTTTAATTAGGCATATTTAGAATATCGTATTTCTTCTAAGAGAAATTATATATAAAAATTGAAGAAGGTTTTATATATATAAATATGCATGTGCATGTTTATAGTATAGAGATTACTACAGTACAATGCAGAAATATTCCATACTGCTTTGCACAGAAATATATGTGCCAACCAAGTATTGGTCTTTCAAAAAAATATTAGCTTCTTCCGTTGCCTCTTGGCTAATGAGAAGGGCAGATACAAGATCATTCTGTTGAGCCAGTAAAACTTTGTGGCGAGCTGAAAAAGCCATGACACAACGAAAAAAACAAGGAGAGCGAACGCGGGAAATCAATCGAGCGAGAGAACAGCGCGAGAAAGTTGTAGACATTCCAGGTATGCGCAAATTTAGCTTCTCTCATTGCCCACGGCTTACACCTCATTCTCGCAGGTGTGAACAGGTCTCCCATATTTTATGCCCTTATGACTATGCCTCTATGCGCTTTACGCCCACATCTGAACGCACCTTTACATACTTACCGGGATCACGTATTTTCGTTCACATATATTTACATGATTAGCTCAGCTTGTGTCAAAAACTGCAAAAAGCATTAACTGATAAAAATCAAAGCGATATAAATAGTATAGATCTTATGCATGAACTACAGTTTTTGCAAATTTTTGGAGGAAATGTAGCAACTTCGGTTGAAACTCTATGCTATACCGTTGCCAACAACATAGAGGTGCGCAGAAAAGAATTTTTAATATATCTCTAGATACCAGCCCTAGAACACTTTTTGTTTCCTGTTGTAATCACAGTTTGAACCTTCTCGTAAACTACGCTGCGTACAGCAATTTATTCAGTGCAGACGTATTAGATATGTATATTAATTTTTTTTTTAATTTTAAGATAATAAATAGTATTCAGCAACATAGTTGGTGTCCAATGCATTTAGTATATTAATTTCGCTTCACTTGCAGTGTTACTTTTTTATAGCATGTTGTTGTTGTTGACGAATGCTCACTTGTCTGACCTTAGTTAGCCCAAGCCCACGAAATTCCTTGTGGCAAGGGGCGCAAGATACACCTGTCGCTGCCAGCAGCTTTGAGCACCTTACAGGGGACAGTGCGATTTAACTCAGTTTCAGCCGCAATTTTGTTGGAGAGCTGGGGTGACGGGTCCAAGTGTCCACTCTTCTTTTACCACCAACCTTTCGAGAGGACTTTTCCTCGAATATTTAGAATGCCCTTATGCCACATGGACACTATAGATTTACAAACATCCATGTCTTCTCCAGGATTTTTTTCCCCCCGTATTAGTATTATGATAATAATGCTTCATTTTAAGTGTTGTAGGACATAAGTAATGTCCCTTTAATATCGTCACTACATACAGGTGCTCGCTAGACATTTGTACGACGGCGCTAATTAGGCTTGGATTAGGCCACGGGCCAAGCCGATAATATATACCATAATGAAAGTAAGTTAATTTTTATGATAAACTGATTTACTTAAGATAAATAAAACATAATGATAAATTTGATAAATATTTTATTTCAGCAAGTTTCCTTTAACTAAAATATTTGATGTGGACAACACATGACTTCTTTGTATGGCCTATTAAATTATACACATTTTTTGCTATATTTCATTTACACTTATTTCCTCAAATTTCATTAGAAAGATATTTTTCATTTAATTAATACAGTTCTCTCGTCCCGTCAAGGCAAAAATACATAAAAACTCAAAACATCATCATTAAAAATTGTAAAATACAGAAAAATGTAAACAAGTACAGTTAAAAAAACAATTTTTATAATTAAAATTAGAATTTCCACACAAAAATAAGCAATTCAGCTAGCGGGCAGGAGGACATATTTTTGGTGCACAAAATTAAAGTTTACATTTGGTCCCACTCGGCGAAAATACACTGAAGTTGGTGCACAAACTTACTTAATTCTCTATTCTGCTAACAGTTTCAAATGTAAGCAAATGGCAGCCTCTTTAGTACCACTTAAACAACTTTTAAATTGTTGATAATTCTACAACCATTGCATGCAGATTTACTAAAGATATAAAAACCTTAACCAAATATAAGAACAACCTAATTCAATCACTTTTGAAGCAAAAAAAAATGCACAATTTAACAAAATATAAGAATAAAACCTGAACACACCAAAAAGGGAAATGCACAACTACGTGTTATAGCGGTCCCATATACAAAATTTCAACATTCTGAGACTATTCATTTTTAAGTTATGTGAGACACATACATACATATGTACATCCATTCTGCGAAAGAGAGTCCTTTATTCTGTCCGTACATACAGATGTTAAGCGAAAACATCATTCAGATGGACTCGAGAGTGGTCAAAATGTATATTTGAACTGAAATATGGTACCTAAAATTTTTCCCAATTACAGTACTTCTTTTACTTTGTACAAGGAAATAAAAACTGATACATTTTTATTTCCATTATATAAAATCCAAAACACACTTACTTAAATTTTTAAAAAAATTGATGAAATTTTGAATTGTCTAAACAAACAACTCAGTTACTGAAATAAAAATGAATATCAAATTTTGTTTTATGAATTTCGTTAAGCAAACTCATTTTTGTTTCATGAAAACAAAGCAATTAAATTAATTTTTATTTGCATAGTCTAAAATAAAACACAAATCTCATGTTTCTTGGATGAAGAAAGAATAGACATTAGTATTATGAAGTCAGTAAAACACTTATTATGGTTATTGAATACTTTTCAGAATAAATTAAAAATAATCCCATATATAGCATATAATTACTTTATGTTTATAAGCTAAATATTTTCAGCACCATATTTGATGATATGTTATTGAACTAAATTAGATGAATGTATATGAATACATTAACAGCAATAACTTAATTTTACCACAAGCCTATAAAACTCTTTCACCTAAATTAATTTAATAGCTTTTTTAAAAAATCTATATACCATTCTGCTTATTTTACTTTTTTATTTATAACAACAAAGCAAATAAAAGCAGATAACAGTAAAAATATACAAGTAATAATATAACAGTGAATTTAATTTTAAATAATCTTACAAGAATAAGAAACAGAACATATAACGGCAATTCCAGATAATAAGTCTCAATAATTGGAATTTTGTGCTAGGTACTTATTTACATATGGCAATATATATATATATATACAATCAAAAGTCTTTAATCCGGACTCATCGGGACTTCGGCGATTCCAGATTATAGATCATCAGTTTAAATCTGGTAAGATGGCATGCAGAAATTATAAAATTAAAAATATGAAACCGTAATTTATGAAATAAAGAGCAATTATGATGTAAAGGGTATTAAAATTTACAAAAAAAAAAAAAAAAAAAAAAAAAAAGCTTAATATTTATTTGTTTATTTTATTAAACATTTCTTTCAACGCGCGCGTACGTAAACCATACATTACGCATAGTCAAAATTAGAAAATTGCAACCAGAAAACTATTTGATGTGTATTTGTGATATTTATAATGAATTTGATTTAAGTCATATCAAAGACGGAGTACATCGAGATGAAATACATTTAGTAAGGAATTATAAGCTGAATAAAATAAAAACATCTGCCCTGAAGATAAAGATAGTGCTGACAGATCAACTTCCAGTTCATTGCGCGCCACGACGTTCCCCCCCCACCACGCAGAGCAGCATGAAATTGATAAACAGATTTTGGAATGGTTAGAGAAACAAAGGATATGCCTTTATCCATTTTTTTGCAGGAATTCAACTTTTTGTTTGATGGACTTCGAAACATGCTTTCGCTTTGTAAATCCTTTGGCAGCTGCAGAATCGGAAATTCTTTTTGACATAATCAAAAATTCAAGCTTACTTTTATAAAATTGCTCTAACAGTCTGCAAAAAATAATAAGCCGGATCCAATTAGAAGATTAAGGAACAACACATTCTGCAACATTAACTGCAATAGATAATTAGATAATTTTAGCTTAGCTTATATCGTCTGTTACACATTAAACGCGCATGCGTAAACGTATTATGCGCATGCGTAAACGTATTATGCGCATGCGTAAACGCATATGCACATGCGAGGAAAGTCTGTAGCTTTGAGGTCCGGATTATAAATCTTTCCGGATTATGGACGTCCAGATTAAAGACTTTTGACTGTATATTTTTTTAATGATCTTAAATTCACTTAGTTCGAAAACAAGCTTTTCTAATACTTGCACAATAGCTGCAAAGTAAGATAATAATAATTTATTTACTAAAGAAATATTGATTATATTATCTCCTAATATAAATTTCATAGAAGTATCAAAAAAGAGTGAACCCAAATGTAGGAAGTTCAATTCCGAAAATTGTGTTTTAAAGTAACTGAATCTAAATTATTAAATTTTGTATGATCTTAAAATCTCTTAGTTTGAAAACAAGTTTTTCTAATACTTGCACAATAACTTCAAAGTAAGATAATACTAATTTATTTACTAAAGAAATATTGATTATATTATCTCCTAATATATAAATTTCTTGCCCATTTCTTAATAACAATACCAGTGACGATTTGTGCTATAATTCTTTTTGAAATACAAAAAAGTCACAGGTTTTAAAGCAAAAGTTAAATTGCTAAGTTACAATTATATCTCAAAAAAGCTGAATGGTAAGCAACTTTTCATTGATAACAAACTGATGTCTATATTCATTTTAAGGCAAAATAATAATAATAATAAAGTTTCATTCACTTTTCAATAAATCTTAATTCAAAGCAGTTGTAAATATAAATAACATAAATTGTAATCTATTAAGTAAAACAAAATTATATATTTTTTATTACTACGTAAGTATAAAACTAAGGTAGTCAGATTTTAAAATAAAATGCATATGTCTTAGGTGTGATACTTAAAAGTTATCAGGTATATATATATATTTTCTAAAATTGTTAATTTAAATCTAAATATTTCTAAAATTGTTAATTTAAGCAAAAAACTAAGAAGCAAAATTAAAAAATAAGAGAACATTATAATGCAGTAAAATTAAAAGTTTAATTAAAGATTAAATAATATGTGTTGTGTGTACATTACTTTCAAAATTAGAATTTAATTCATTTTCAAATTATATATAGTATATTTTTAAATTTTACCAATTATTTTTAATGTAGACAGGTTTTTCAGAAAGCAAATTTATAAATAATAGTAAAAACTATATGCAAGTTTGAATAAAATGAATAATAGTTTATTGAAAGATAGCATTAAAAATTAAAGCACTTACATTAACATACGGCACTTTAAGCACTTCATGAACTTCCTTTACTAATGCTTCAGGTGCTGCAGCTCCCCCAATTACAGCTTGAAAAGCAAGAAATGATTAATATGCTGTTCAGACAAAATCTTTAATCTAAACTGACACTTAAATTACTCAATTAGAGTTATTTTCCTCAATAATTTTCCTTAATATAAAAGGAAAGTGCTATAATGCAAAATAATTTATACAGAATGGTTAAGGAAAACATTAGTACTCAATTTAAAATTATGTAAGTAAAACAAGAATTACAAACTATTGCTCAGCTATTTTGCAACTCACACTACAATCAAAAGTCGTTAATCCGGACTCGTCGGGACTTCGGCGATTCCGGATTATCGATTTTTCCGGATTACAGATCATCAGTTTAAATCTGGTAAGATGGCATGCAGAAATTATAAAATTAAAAATATGAAACCGTAATTTATGAAATAAAGAACAATTATGATCTAAAGGGTATCAAAATTTACAAAAAAAAGCTTAATATTTATTTGTTGACCTTATTAAACATTTCTATCAATGTAAGTTGTTTAAGTTGCTCCGTTTTTAACGTGATAATGCTTTTTCTTTAATTCTATAAACAGACATCATTTCTTGTTCAGTTACAAAGTTCCGCTGCTCAAGTTCTATAATTGCTGTGTCGAGAATACCGACTTTTCGTTTTCAATACCCTCTGTGTCACTTTCTTCGCTATCGGAAGCGAATTATAATGACGAGGAATTTGATTTAAATCATATCAAAGACGAAGTACATCGAGATGAAATACTACATTTAGTAAGGAATTATAAACCAAATAAAATAAAAACATCTGCCCTGAAGATAGGGATAGTGCTGACAGATCAACTTCCAATTCATTGCGCGCCGCGGCGTTCTTCCCCGCCGCAGAGCAGCGTGAAATTGATAAACAGATTTCGGAATGGTTAGATAAACAAAGGATATGCCTTTATCCAATTTTTTCAGCAATTCCACTTTTTGTTTAATGGACTTCGAAACATACTTTCGCTTTGTAGATCCTTTACATATTAGTAAATATATATCGGAAATTCTATTTGACATAATCGAAAGTTCAAGCTTACTTTTATAAAATTGCTCTAACAGTCTGCAAAAAATAATAAGCCGGATCCAATTCGAAGATTAAGGAACAACGCAATCTGCAACATTAACTGAATTAGATAATTTTAGCTTAGCTTATACCGTCCGTTATACATTAAACGTGCATGCGTAAACGTATTTTGGGCATACGCACACGCATATTCGCAGCCGTAAAGGTCTTACGCGCATGCGTCAACGCGAGGCATTCGCAGAAAATTTGCAGCTTTGAGGTCCGGATTATAGGTGTCCAAATTAACGACTTTTGACTGTATTATCATTTGCTCATTTTCACGAAGATTTTAATAATGATACTATTACATATTTATTGTGATTAACCTAATTATATTTCATAAAACGCGCATATTTTCTAAATTGATTTTTGGCCATTATAAGCTTTTCCAATACAAGGCCATTGAAAAAGAATGTCAAAATTATAAAAGATTATTGCTTTAAAATGCCATATTCTTAAGTGTAAAAGCCTTACTCTAAATTTTTACTTCTAAATTTAAAAAGAAAAAAAATCTTGAGGATAAGCTACGGATAGCCCATCTATATATTTTTTTTTTTTTTTTTTTTTTCTTTTGGAGGTGTGAAACCAGCTAAAATGAAAATAGTACTTAACACAAACTGAGACAAAATTTTCATTATCTGACAAAAAGAACATGTTTCTGTGTTTACCATATCTTATTATGTACTTATTTCTAATCATTTCCGTATATAAGCTGTATCTGATTTTCATTTGCTTTGGGGGGGAAGTGTGGCTTATACATGAGAGAATATGGTATTATACATATTGAAATAATTAGCTTTAGGAGATCCAAGGCAAAAATGCTAAAGAGAAATTTTCCAAAGCCCATGTTAAGAGGAAAGAACTTGCAGTATCAGGGGATCTTGATGTTAACAAGTAGTACTACAGAAAGATTTAGAGGATGTTGTTTTACTTTAATAAACTTTTTTGCAGGAAAATTTCAAGAACATTGCATAAAATGAAAAACATCATGATCTCAAGTACGTACTGCAGTGATATGCAGCTGTCACTGTAATTGTAACTTTATAATTTAGTTAACTTAAGCGATGCAAAATACAATTCTGAAATCTGGCACACAATAACACAGCAAACATTGAAATGCATTGCATAGAACATTTCATGAGTAATATGTTTTTATAATCCAGTCCATTTTTTAAGAAATGGAGGCATGATCTTGTTATTTTTTATATAATGTTCATTATTAAAATTGAAATACTTACAAGAAGTGGTGATTCACAAATATTCAAATGCAATATAGCACTACATAAAGTTAAATGAAAAAAACTGTTCTTCTCAGGCTTAAAAAGATTATGCATTTATACATTATAAACATCCTGATCAATTCTGTTAGTGTGAAAAATCAGCATGACAATTTTCTTGGAACATAAGGATAGTAGCAATATTTACACCGCATATATAAGCAACAGTTAACTAATTTGTGACAGCTAGCCTATATAAATCTTAAGCATTTAATAACTCAAAAAAAATTTTGCAATAAAAGTGAAAGGTGACTAAATCCTATTGCTGCAAACGGATGCATATTTTGAAGACACTTTAGGCTACAAGGCCCTATGATTAATGCATAACAGTACCAAGAGATGCAAAGTTCTTAAGAAATTAGCATTATAGAGCAATCTGGATGATACTGGACTTCTTTGGGAATACTGTTCTAATGTTACCATAATTCAAGAAATATTTGACCATTTTGAAATATATTACTTCAAGCAATTTCTTTTTCCTAAATTCAAAAGGATTCAGTGGAAAAATTTATAAGAATGGTGACGACTTTGGAGAATGAAATTAACAAATAATTACTTAGGTTAGATAAAGAAAGTTTTAAAACTTGTAAACGTATGAAACAAAAGCTAAATACACTGCTGGCCATTAAAATTGCAACACCATGAAGGAAAGCAAACACACAAAAAAAAGGTATTTATTGTACGTAAACAGTATGGCATGAAGACAAAATGATTAAATTTGCAAGCAATTTGGGGGTTTACAGCGGTGTGAAATTAGTATAAACTACTGCCACCCCTCGCAGCTAAAATGGCCTTTCGCATGGAGTCAGACTGGGTTTGGATGACAGAAACGGGCAACTCATTCCACGCTACTTCAAGTCTATGTCACACCTCATCAACGGTATAAGCTGGAGAGTGGTGGCGGGCCAGTCTCTCAGCAACACATGACCAGATGTTTTCAATGGGTCACAGATCTGGAGACCATGCAGACCTTGAAGATAGGGCACAACCACTGGATGTAAGATGTCAGAAATGTGCCGATCTACATTCAAATTACTGTCAATCTGAACTAGAGATGTGCATGTCATGTACCCAGTGGCTGCCCAAACCATCACACCAGGTGCAGGGCTCTTATGCCGATATCGAATGCAAGTAGGCGGCATGTGGTCTCCTCGGAGCTTCCAGACACGCATACGCCCACCAGAATACTGCATGCAGAACCGGGACTTGTCTGAAAAGACGATACTAAGGAAATCCTCTATCCAGCATTGTTGTTTGGTGCACCAAAGTTGCCGTCTCTATCTATGCTGCGTAGTCAAGGGAAGCCGAAGTAATGGTCGCTGTGCTGATAGTCTACGCACCATACGAGCGGATACTGAGCATGCTGCAAACATGCTTATTTCCTGACTAATGAACCGTGATGTAGTTGTACGGTTTTGCTGGGCTGACCTCACAATATGTCTGTACTCGAGGGCATTGAGATCCTGCATGCCATTCAGTAAGACCCTCAGCAATCCATTGATTCCATATTCACATGACAATGGTTGAATGTCCACCAATGCGATGGGCGATATCATGGAATGATAATCTACACCCTCTATAGGCAATGATCCTGCCTCTATCGAATTTCGATAGTTGATGGTAAGCTTTTCTTATTATTATTCAAGGCATAACAAGATATTCTGAGCAAACTAAGACCTTACAAAGCGCTTTTCGAATGAGAAATCCACTACACAACTTTTCTTTTATGCAGTGCTTCAGATGTCATTTCTCCTAGAATTCCTTGAATTTGACCTAGATTTTGAATAAAACTCTACACCAAGCTAAGGTTGATTTTTTTGCCTAATTTTAAATTCTAAAAGTTTTTAACTTGCTTTATCATTTAAAGTTTATGTGCAGTATTTATTCAATAACATAATCCTCACTAATTTACAAATGCACTATTTAGATTTTCACACGTGCAAAATGTAATGAAACATGTAACTTTCCACCAAACAAAACACTGAATTTCTATGATAGAAATTCTTATATTATGCATTAATTTTCTTTGTTAAATGAAAAAAAAAAAAGTCTAAAAATGCTTGTAGGAATTAAAGCATTAATTTACTATCCTATGTTAACTTTTAAATGGCATATGTAAATATGCAAGAATATCTTCAACAAAGCTTTTGTTTGTGAACTTAACAGCTTTCAAATATTAACACTTTGTTCTGAACTGTTGGCAGTTATATCTCAGTTTCTTAAATCATGTTTAAAATCTGATACCTTAAAAATTAAGAGTACAAATTTTATATAAATATTAATTTAAATTTCAATTAAAAATTTAATATACCTTGTTTTAGGGATGAAATGGAGGACTTAATTAACCTGTGATTATTTAACAAATCAACAAACATCGTCGGTGTTCCATATACTGTTGTACATCTGCAAGGAAATATATGAACACATAAAAATAATAATATTTAAAAACAACAAATATACAATGGTACTTCAGTATACACATTATTAATCCATTCAAGATCTTTGGATTTATACCAGACGGGACATATAAAAAATGAATGTTTTTCACGAAGAAATAAAGGGAAAATCAGTAAAGGATTCATTTATTCTAACAAGTCATTTTATGTTTAGCATCTTTACTGTCATATTTTATTTCCATTTTCCTGCCTGAATGCTGATTTTTAGTTTGTGCATATTTACTCAGTAGAAAGAGATTTAAGGTAAATGAGGTAGAAAGAGTATTTGAAGGGAAGTTTTAGATTGTTTAATCAGAGCATGTTATACCCGCTGAACACCATGTTGCTAGTTGAAATTCTACAATAGTAGTCTGTTTTCAGCACTGTTTTATTCTTGCCAATAATGCTCGCCATGCTGGTATAGGTTTGAGACAACTTGCACATTAATTATGTCTGTGTAGCCTTTGGCTAACTTTTAAATTTAAGCTACTATTTAATTACTTTTAATTTTAACTACTATTTACTGTTTAACTTTTAAGCTACTATTTAATTGTAGTTTTAATTTGAATTCATTACTTTTGAGTTACCCATAAATGCTGGCTGGTTTTGTAAGCACAAGAAGTGCCTTCTGTTAAATATTTGATTTCTTAATAAAAAGGCCTTTTACAAACTTTTTACACTTCTCTATTTTCTTACTGGACATAGCGATAAATTGCTTAGATCCGTCTTCTAGTTTCTTCATATCCAGTTGTAGATGGATTCCAGAAAGTTCAATTTCACGCTTAAGAAATCCATACCCAAGATTTTGGATGTTTGGATACTTTTCATAGCATGGAATATGACCTTTTTTTTCTTTTCGCTCTTAAGAAATCTATACCTAAGATTTTGGATGCTTGGGTACTTTTCACGACATGAAATATGATCTTTTCTTTCTTCATTGTTAACTTGAACATACAAAGCTACTTTACCTGTGCATGTTCATTGCATGTCTTGAGCAGCAGTAACTTTTATTCCCACTATGTTGAATAGTCTATACCTCTATATCTTCTTAAGTATTTGCAGAAAAAATATGATGATAGAAAACTAAATGGAGCCCCAGTGTCTAGCAGTGAATCTGCTAGGACATTATTTAGCGATACCTTCACTACTGGCAATGCCAAATTTTTAACAATTACAGTATTTAATTGAATTTTAGAGGGATTTTCTTGCTTCCGGAGTAACTGTACCCTTTCATCTTCAGTATTCCTGCCTAATTAAAATTTTTCTTATTACTTTTCCCCTGTTTTCTCTTTTGCCCTTCATTTTGGCTGCCACCGCTAACGGTTGAATCTTTTTGTCTCTTATCAAATGCTTATTATGGCCAAACTCTCGCCTTCGCTAAGGCGCAGACGTAAAACTTTTCCCATTTGGCCTATTGCCATAGCCTGCAATGCATGTCTTTTCTGCCTTGCGTGCGTTTGAAATTGGTGGTGAGCTCAAATAGATTCTCAAAAGTCATTTGATTTTTCAATCCGAAGGAATCGTGTATTTGAGGCAGCGACCTAGGTAAAATTGTTTGTAATGTGCCATCATCAAGCCTCTTGCCTTGAGTAATGTTACTCGGGTTTTCCACAAGATAAGATCAGTTAATTCTTCAACTTTAAACTGAAACTTGCTAAAGAGTTCTGACCTGAGCTTAGCCCTGTCTTTTACAACGGGGAATGCTTTAATGAACACATTCTTAAGTACTTCAAATGTTTAGGTATTGCTCTCTGGCTAACCCAACACAAATTTGCCGATACATTTATACCAACTAGAAGCCTGTCCTCATAGGGCGGCAGCTGCAATTGTATCTTGTTTTGCTTCTGGCACTAGATACAGTACAAAATGATAATTTAACTATTCAAGGAAATTAGTGAGGTTTTCCCATCGAAAGTCACTGTGAGTTTCATAGCAGCCCATATGGTATCCACAATAAATCCAAATCCCTCCATGGGACTAACTGATGCCGGTGAGGCTTGTGAAGTTCAGCAGAACAAACTAAGGATTTTCTCGAGCCATGGTCCTTACAGTAGTTTAGGCGCCCAATGTAGAGTCTCATTTTCTTGGAAAGCATACATTAAATCGAGATGGAAGAATATAGCCACCGGTGATTGACATGGACCATTTAGGTGCGGAAGAAAAGAAAAAGGTTGAGAATTTAGTAAATCAGTTTTCTACCTTGTTTGATAACACACCTGGCCATACTCAGATTGTGAACCTTAGCATTGATACTGGCAACGCGGCCCTTGTAAGAGCAAAGCCTTAACATTATCACAAAACAAAAATTCAAATTATAGAACAGCATATTCAGGAAATGCTAAGAAATAAAGTTATAACGCCAATAAGTAGCTCTTACACTAGCTCAGTAGTGCTGCAAAAAAAAAAAAAAAAAAAAAAAAAAAACCTCCCACTTACTGACTTTAAAGCATAGCATTTTGCAATTGATTACTGAAAACTTAACAGTATGACTAAGTGCAATGTCCATCCCCTTCCCATAATTGAAGAAATTATTCGTAAAGTCAAATCTATGAAATTTATGACTACTTTAGATCTGACATCCGGTTTCAAATTGGCGTAAAGCCAGACAACGTTCTGAAAACCACATTTATCACAAAGTTGAGTGTTTATGTCTTCCTAAGAATGCTTTCGGCTTTAGCAGAGCCCCCGCAACTTTTCAAAGAGCTATGGACATAATTTTGAGGCCTATGCACACTCAGAGTGTGGGAAAAATTTCAAGTGCATTTTTTCAAGTATATAAAGAAGTCCGCACAGAAGGTTCTATGAAGGAAGCAACCAGCGGAGAAAATTTAAACACCACAAAGGAAGGCATAAAAATTCCAGTAATCCGATTCTCTTAAGTTCCAGCTGAAAGTTCTCGCAGAAACTTTAAGTCCAACACCATATTCTCAATCTACAGAGCAAGCAGCGAAGTCAAAGAGTCTACAAGGATGGAAAAAAGTAAGGGAATTCTGGGAAGGAGCCCAGAAGAGGAAATGGAATACTCAACCAGACGGTTAGACCATGCCCTGGAGACGAATTAAGAGTGTTGCAAGTAAACTTCTACCATTTGTAGGAGGACTTCATTTCCAAATGAATGCAGGAATTCTGAAAAATCAAAAGATAAGTGAAATTTATTTTCCTTCGCAGATTCAGCTTCTTGTTGAAATCACAACAGTTGCAATTTATTTTAAATTTTTCCTCAAGTGAGATCATTTCAGTTGCTTTTAAAGAAGCAAGAATCTCTGAATTTATATACGCATTTATTTGCACTCATTTTAGGCTAGTCTATAAATACAAATTTTGTTTTAGTGTAAGAGACTGACGTGAGAAGAATTTGGCGAAATTGTAAAGTAATTTTAATCAACTTATGTACATACGACATAAAGTTCAAGTCAAATTCTCTTAATATAATGTATTGTAAATGTTTCATGTAATGTAGTATGTCTAATGTTTTAGTGCTGCAAACGTGAAAAATGCTATTAAAGTATGTGCTAAAACCAATTAAATGTTTGCATGGTTGTAAGAATTAAATCTTGTAGTGTGATTGAAGTGAATGAGTGGATAAATTTAAAGGTTAGCTCTCCAACACAAAAATTTAATCGCCTATTTTGCTAGCATATTAGGTGCAGTTTTGAAATTAAGGTGTTTTTGAGATCTATTGAGTCTGAATTCTAACAAGTAGGATGTGGGTTAGTTGGTAGTGTTGTACCACTTATACAAAAGATGGTTGATCATTCGCATCAGCACATTTCACTGGAAAGCAGTGAGGAAGCGATTTATTGATAGAAAAAATCAAATACATAAAAGTTCCGATAAAATTTAAAGGGAAAAAAGTTCAGATAAAATTGTATGAAGAAGCTTTTGATAAAATATTTAAATAAGAAAAGGTTCAGAAATGCTGAAATAAACTGAAGTAATATAAATAGGCTACATTACTTAAATTGAATTCAACCAAATTTTTCCACTAAAATTCTTTTTCATTAGCAGCTGATTTATTGTTAACATAAACTGACGAAAACTGCTTGAAGAAGATTCAGCTCTTTGTCATTTAGATGTGTAAGATTAGATTTAAGATAATTGTAAATTCTATTGTTTGTAAGAATCCTTCCTTTGGTTCATGGTTAGTTAAAATTTAAGATCTTAACAAGATCACTAAAGACTTCCATTATGATTACTTAAATTCCGGCAGGGAAAGTTGCAAAGTATTCATTTATTTTATCTACCCAGTTATTTTATGTTCAATAACTTTACTGTTATTTTCCCTTTATGTTTTCCTGCTAAAATTTTAATTTTTAGTTCATGTGTATTCAAATGAGGTAGAAAGAGTAGTATTTAAAGGGATGTGTTAGATTGTGTAATCAGAGCATGTTCCACTCACTGATGGCCACATGAATTTGAAATTCTACAGCAGCAGTCTGTCTTCAGTGTTGTCTTTATTTCTGCCAATAGTGCTTGTCATGCCAGTATAGGTGTGAGCCAATTTGCTCATTAATAATTTCTGTGTAACCTTTGGCTAACTTAAGATTTAATAAAGTTTTAATTTGAATTATTGCTTTTGAGTTATGCCATGAATCCCGGCTGGTTTTGTAAGCACAAATATGCCTCCCAAGAAGGTGAGACTTTATAAATCCATCCTTATAAAAGAATGCTGTTGTTATTATTAAAATACTGTTTAATATTAAAATATATATGCAGTGGCTGAAATACATGCTGCACATAGATAAAATAATGAAAGTAATACTGTATATAAATGAAATAATGAAAATAATATTGTACATAAATGAAATATTCTATGTGAAAATTTTTCTGTTATCCAGATAGAAAACAATTCCTTGGCGTCCTCTAATATCTCTGTTTGGTAATCAGCTTCATCCCCTTTGCAGTCTTACCCAATTAATATCATTGTTGTTTTTCACAGTCATACAGTGGCATAGGAAAGGGGGCAAGGGGTGTATGATGCCTCGGGCACCGCTCGCAGAGGGGTGCCAAATGATCTCCAAGCAAGATTTTCTGGAAAATTTCAGTTTTTATTTTGATCAATTTCTGGAAAATATATTTAAAATTAATAATTATTGTAATATAATTATTTATTTTCTTGATTTTTCTGCTAAAATGTGTAATAAAATCTCTCCATACAAAACATTCTTTCTGACCACTTTATTTCTCTAAAATAGAGATATATTTTTATTTTTTTTAAACGAAATGCACGTATAGCTCCCGCTTTTTATTTTAAAACGATAACCCGGCCTTGTCCCGAATTTTTTAAACATATCCAGTTTTCAGAAACCAATTCCATAGTCTGGAAATGACATTTTGGGAAACTCCTAATGCTTCCGCTACAGAGGATTGCGTTTGACTCTCCTGTAAACAACTGATAAGCTTCCTGGCTACAGATTCAATAAGTCACCAGACTGGGACACTGTATATTCCCTGCTACAAAGCATTCAATGTGTGTCAATTGTTTTTAATCTCTTACTACAAAAGGAAGGATGCAGGTCGCTCTTTACACCTTATCTGAAACACATAGTTTTCGACGTCACAGACTAAATTCGCATATTCCTAACTTTGTAAACATCATAATTTTCCTTTATAATCTCTTCTATTTCCTTTTGTCGAAAAGGTTGTCGATTATGTGAGTATTTCATACTGAACTCACAATATCCCCTAATTGTTTTGAATAGTAACTGTGACTGCAAGATGTTACTCCGCAGTATTAAAGAAACTGAACCTAAAACTCCTTTACGGATCTATGGAGAAAATGTTTTTCCAAACCTAAGAGTCACACTTCAAATACTCCTTACTATTTCAATTATCAAATGCTAGCTGTGAACCTTTGTTCAGCAAATTAAAATAAATTTTGACAGATTTACAATCAACGATGGGACAAGATCTCCTAAGTCTTGTAGCATTTTTAAATGTGTAAAGAGAAAAATTTGAAAGGATCAACTTTGATGAAGTTGTTGATAAAGTTGCTTCATTTAAGGTAAGAAAAATGTATACATAGTAATTAATTGTATTAATGTATTATACAGTAATATTATATTATTAATAAATATATCTACTTATCTATAATACATACAAAACTTTTAATTGTTTAAAAATTGTACTTTTTAAAAACAATTATACAAATATGTAAAATAAATAATACCGTTTACTAATTCTAGATCATCGTATGTCTGCTTTTATCGCTGACACAGATACCTTTCCAAATCCAATGCTAGTGTAGTTAGGTAGTGACTATTCTTAATATGTTTTAGAGTACTTTTTTTTAATCTCAGATTCAGCATTTTATTATTATTTGCATTATTTTCTTATTACGAAGATATTCTATAGATTATATTACTGTGTTTTTTTTGGGGGGGGCGCCAAAAAGGTATTTTGCCCCGGGCGCCAGTTATGCTCACTATGCCACTGCAGTCATAGATACCATCATTCTCAGTGTACGGTATGCAATAGCCAAGTTCTGGATATGCATGCCAACTTTGTTACTTTCCAGAAATCTCTTTTTTCGTATCTTTGACTGTCCTAACCATTTTCTTCATTGCATGACTTATTTCATTAACTTACTTAGAACTCATTTGCTAATGAATGAATTTACAAAAACATTTATATGAATAAATATAAAATTATGTGAAAATTCAGAGTTATAGCATAGGTTGTTCACTGAATAGTTGCAAAACTATGTTAGTGCACATAGGCAGTCTCAAAAGAGATAAACAAGGGTAGTGTCATATTAGAGACTCATCGAACTCGAGTTATATTCCAACCAAATATCATATATCAAACAATTTTTTTTAAAGTCCAAACAGGATATATACAAAGTTGGATTTATTTTAAAGCAGATGTATACTGAGATACCACAGTATAGTTAAAAACATATTACAGAAAATAATGTTTATGAATCATTTTCTTTAGAAAAATGGGGGGAAAACTGTTACAGACAAAGGAAAATCACACTGTTACAAAAATAATTATTTCATATATTTCTGTACATTCTTCTATTATATATTGAATAACTCAATATATATATACATAATAAGTTAGTTTATTATGATAAATGTATATATGCAATTTTTTATTTTATATTATATTATGATAAATATATATTTATAAGATTTTGCATAGTACAGGGTGATTATAATTAAAGTTTAAGTTTAAAAACGCTATAAAAAAGAACCACTGATGAAAATGATGTGAAATTTGAAAGGAATGTTATTGAAGAAGGCGGAAAGCGTATGGCAGAAGAAAAAATTTAGTTTCGAAAGTTAGCCACAGATGGCGCTGTAAGCGGCAGAATCACGACGAGAAATGATTCGTAAAACAACGGCTAAGGTGGAAGTTACACATTAAAACGTATTGACAAATTAGAATTGTTGAATAATTTTATTTGCATGACTGTACATATCACATCGAAAGGGACAAATCGGTTTCAAGAGTTTTGCGGCGACGTACCGCATAAGAACCATTCATCAAAGAAGTTCGGAACTGTCACGAGACTGGCGCAAAACATGTTCAATATGGTGTCCACCATTGTGTGCAACAAGTTGAAAGCGACAAACAGCATGTTCCACAACGGATCGCAGTGTCTCCGGGGTGATGTTCAGAATGTGTTGTGAAATGCGTGCCTTTAATTCCGCTAATTTGCAATTGGAGCACGGAACACAACATCCTTCAGATATCCCCACAGCCAGAAATCACACGGAGTAAGATCAGGCGATCGGGACGGCCAGGCTGTATGGAAATGACGGCTGATAATTCGAGCATTTCCGAAATGGCGCCTCAGCAGCTGCTTCACGGGATGTGCAATGTGCGGAGGAGCGCCATCTTGCATAAAAATGATTTCATCCACACATCTATGCTGTTGCAGAGCTGGAATCACGTGGTTGCGCAAAAGAGACGCATACCTCTGACCAGTGACGGTTGCGGTAACAGGACCGGAAGCACCCGTCTGCTCGAAAAAATATGGTTGTAGGATGAATGATGCCATAAAGCCACACCATACAGTGACCTTTTCAGGATGAAGTGGTACGGGGTGCGTTGCCAATGGATTTTCTGTTGCCCGTATTCGACAATTCTGGGTATTCACGTATCCTGTCAGATAGAAATGGGCTTCATCTGTCCACAAAATTTTCCACGGCCATTCATTATCCACTTCCATGCGAGCCAGGAATTCTAACGCAAACGTCTCCCTAGCTGTCAGGTCAGACGGAAGCAACTCCTGCACATAGCCAATTTTGTACGGATAGCATTGCAGGATGTTTCGTACAATTTTCAGCACCGTGCTCGTAGGCCTGTCCAATGTTCGGGCAATTCCTCGTGCACTGCACGGTTGCACACCACCGGCCGACCCCTCCTGTAATGCTGGGACCACTTCTTCAACTACCGTCGAATGCACTCGTTTTCTCCCTCTACCAGATTGCACATCAAACGAACCTGTCGTTTCGAATTTTTGCATCATTTTCTTTAGACCTACGACACTCATTGGACCAATGCCTTCTTTTATACCCTTCAGTGTCCTGAATTTTTGCAGAGCTACTCTTGCACAATCATCATTCTTGTAATACAGCTTTACCAGCAGAGCGCGGTCCTGCAGTGAAACACCCATGGCGAACGTCTGAGACGCAAAATGAGGAACAGCCTGATACCTGACGGCTTTATAACACTGAAATTTAACTAACATTTTAATTTACGTCTTCTTCCGCTTGCAGCGCCATCTGTTGCTAACTTTTGAAACTAATTTTTTTCTTCTGCCATACGCTTTCCGCCTTCTTCAATAACATTCCTTTCAAATTTGACGTCATTTTCATGAGTGGTTCTTTTTTTATAGCGTTTTGAAACTTAAACTTTAATTATAATCACCCTGTATATATACTACTTAATTTAATTAATTTTAGTAAGTTAATTTATTATGATAAAGTAAATGGACTATCAGTGCTATGAACAATAACCTTTTGGTGAACTTAACAAGCAAAACTAGCATCAAATTAAATTACATACAGGCACAAACAATAAAGAGGCCATTACTAGAAATTGAATTCATAATTATTGGCATTCACAGGCAAACACCAACTGTTATTGCTGTTCAGTTAGTTTTTAAAAGAAAATAAAATGAATGAAATAAACGTAGAAGAATAAAAAAATGACCGTAACCTTTATCTAATTACAAAAATTGATATAAAAACCACTTTTATAATTTTTCACACATTCTTACTTGTATTTTTCAATTGCTTTCAAAGATGCTTCAGGGTTGAAGCCTGCATAAGGAAAAATGCAGGTACTCTGGAATATAACAGAACACAGTGTACCAAGTACACTTCCAAAGCAATGAAAAAGAGGAACCTGGCAACAGATGATTGGTTTCTAAGGGAAGAGACCAATATTTGAATAGAACTTATGCTGTACACATCAGTGGAAAAACATATTTAAATGGGCAATTTATTGTTTTTGAAAGTTTAAATGCATCATAAAATATACCTTTATTGCAGTTGAAAGAAGATATGGTACTGAGTTACTCTTACAGAGGATTCACATGTCCTTGGGATGAACAATTTTGCCTGGATGCATAGTGATACACATTTTTAAAGTGAATAAGTGAATACAGAGGCTATTTGCACACTTTTTTAGACATTTTGCTTTGCGATAATAAAAAAACTTCAGCTTGAAAAAAAAATTTTTAATGCAACTACTATATTTTTGAAAGTATAAATTATCGTCTGCCACTTGACAGTGGATGGAAGACTATGTTTATGATCTTTCCGAAGAAAATTATTCATATCTAGTTACTAAAAAAAATATTGTGAAAGCCATGGTTTTTTCGATATCTGAAGCTACGATAGGTCATATTGTTAACAATAAAGGAAAAAAAGTCAAAATTTAGCTTCAAGTTCAAAAACTGTTCCAAATATATATCCAAGGAGAAAACGGAATGTTGCAAAAGTAAGATATTTAATGTTAAAAGAAAATCCGTTAAGTCAAAGGACAGTTACAAAATCATCAAAATGCTCAGTCTCAACTGTAAAATGATTAATGCTGATTTGAGTCTTTGAAAGGAGGAAAAACATATTTGCATCTTCTTTCTCCACCACCTACCGCAAAATGTAGAACGCGCTGCAGAATTCTTTATGAGAAACATTTATCCGGACAAAAATGGAAAAATCTTGTCATAATGGATGAAACTTGGTTGTACTCAAATGACTACGATAAAAAGAGATCCATTTATTGACATCAAAGAGGAGAACAAAACCTTAAAATATGGTTCAAGGAATCTAAAGAAAGGTTTTCTAAGGAATTTATGATTGTTGTTGGGTTTTCATATAACGGAAAATTAAAAATAAACAGAGTGAAGAAAAATGTCAAGATCAACTCCACATATTGTCGAAAACATATTTTATACCCAATTTTCAAATATGAAATAGATTCTTTTTACACGCAGTGCGATCAATCAGTCAAACTGCATCAAGACAAAGCAAGCAGCGACACCTCAAAATCTACCGTTAATCTCCTGGATAAAATGGAACAAGAAAAGGGTATCAAGGCCATGACCTTTCACTCAGATTCCTACTAAATCTCCTGATATATCACCAATGTATTTTTGCGCTTTGGTACTTTTAAAAAGCGGCTTGTCCAAATGTCCACCTACAACCACCTTAGACTTTGAAAAGCTGTTCGTGAGCAATGGGATTAAATACCTCTTTTGATACTACAAAAGGCTTTATTGTCTTTGAAATTACGGTGTAGAAAGATAGAGAGAATAAGGGTTATCAAATAAAATGCTTAAAATATAAAAATTATAGGTAAACTATTTCTGTAATTACAATGAAAATCGTCAAAAAAATGTGGAAACAGTCTTTGTATATATGCAAACACTTAACATGCATCTCTCAGAAAAGTAAGAAAATTCAGATTTAAATCCTAACTAATGCTCATGAAAATTTAATTTATCCCATTTGTCGCAAGGATGAAAAGTTTGTTTGACAGCCTAGAATACTTTAGACAAGAAGTTCACATTTTAAATCCATGCCCCAGTAACAACTTTTTTTTTTTTTTAAATTTTATTTTTTTATCAGTATTAAAAAATTTTTACGAGTTATTTTATTTTGAAAGAAAATTTATTCATGCAAAATATTTTTAAGGGAATAGCACAGAAACTTGTTTTAATTTTTAAAAATTTAGCTATAATTAAAAAATTTAGCTGGGCTTTTCAAGTTATGGATTCTGGAATATCAAACAGAGCCTTTTGATACATTGAGAGTATCACACGGGAAGGAAATATACAGATACATTGAGAGTATCATATGGGAAGGAAATGGGCTGACATTGGTGTCAGCTTATAGGAAGATTCCATCTCATGGTCTGACATCCACAAGTTAGGTAAGTCCATGGATAAGAAATAGTTGACCCATGCTAATGTCAGCTCCCTGAAGTCCTTTTCCCCCCTTTAGTAGACCTAGCTACACTACTTTGTGACTGGAGTCTGGTCAATTCCATTTTGCTAAAGGTTGCAAATGGTTGACAAAGGTTGCAAATGGTTGACAGGTATTCTGTACTCCAGTAACTCAAAAAATTAGCTTCAAGTTTCATCTAGAAGACAAAAACAAAGAACTTATATTACTTTGGAGTTCAAATATCAACAAATGGGAAATTCCTCTTCAGAAATAGTCAGAGTTAATGCCTGAAGATCTAGTAAATAAGTAGATAGTAGTTATAATAATTGAAAATTTAAATAAGCTTCAATTTAGAAAATTAAAGTTATTCAAAATTTAAAATTATTGTTTTGATGATTTTTATCAAATTTCTCTTCTCTGAATTTATATTAGCCTATCATAAACCATGAACATGCAGGAAAGCAGAATGAATTAAATTCTATTTTATACATTCTTCAAAACATAAGCATTGAGCAGGATCCAATTTGCAAATTTTAAATAAACTAAGACATGCTTTGCTACCTTAAAATCTATAATGTTACTACTCCAAGTAAAAGAAGTATTTAAATCACCATGCAATAAATCTTCCAAGACATGCTATAAAGATATCAACAGATAAATCTAATACCATACCTAAATGAATAATTTTGCATTAAAGCATATAATATATGACTTTAAAGTTAAGTAAAGTTTGAATATTAAGTAAAGTTGGAAAGACTTTAAAGAAAAGTTTAATAATTTCAAATTAAATTTACAGTAAGAATTTAGTCCTAAAAAATCCATACTTTTTGAAATTGTCTGGTTACTACAGTTTTTCTACAAGTCAGTCACTCAACATTTGGTTTATGGTTTAAGTTGCAGCCCAAAAGCAAATCATGAATCAGTTTATAACATACAACCCTAGAAGGTATCTAGTAAAACTGTTTAATAAGATAAAGCATTATTTAAATATCAGATGAAGAGATTGCTTATGGTAATAATCTATGAGCAACTCAGTAAAACCGTATTTTTGGGGTAGAAAGCAAATGGCATTTCTGAACTTTTGGAAGCCTTAGAGAGATTTAATATCCCACCAATTTTCAAAATATCATCTTTATCAAGAAATATTTTAAAGATAAAACTTTCTTATCATTAGGTACTGGTCATTTTAACAAAAGAAATATTGAGTTTTAGAAACTCAGTATACTTTACACATTTGACAAGTCTTTGGTAGTGTTCTACAATTCAGAACCTAAAAAATGACATTTTTTTCTTAATGGTAGACCAATTCTGCAAATTTTTACAGTTGTAGAATTATAACAAAAACCAGGCATTCTAATCAGTCGATAAATGGTGAATAATTTTTAATGAACTCATTCTCAAAGAGATTTTTGCCGTTAACTCAGTTTACTGTTCTTCCCTTTTCGAAATTCAAGTTTTTCTCTGTTTTCCAGCTTTTTTTCTAGTTCAGTAAATTTCGGTCATGAACTGATGTTCTGTAAAAAACAGTCCCTGCTATCGCTGATCACTACTTAATAATTCAGCTAATGTTATTCCAGTATAAATAAAATTGGATGGATTGCAATTCTCAAGGCAGTAGGACTATTTAGAAGTACAGATAGTAGGACAGTATCAGTAAAGTAGTAGGACTACTTACTCTTTTCTAACTCCGGGTTTGAAAAGGGATTTAAATCTATATGGAGAGCCTTTGATCCAAAAGTAAGCAACTGATGAGTCAGTACAGAATTATCAAAGCTTTCAATATTCTGCAGCAAATGTTACTTTTTTGTGTAATCAAGCAATTGAAAGAGTACCCATCAATTCAATATGCGATAAAGAAATAATTTTTAATGCAACAAATCTGCTTTTGGATGTCACAAAACTTGTAAATACCTTTCAGCTATTTGGCACTATATGCAGATTAAAAAAAATCTATTTGCCTTCTTGGAAGCATTTGATTAAAGAAAAGCACCTTTTAAAAAATAATGGGTATGTTGATGTTTAACATTTTAACATCATTGTACCAGTCATTCCAAGTTAGGCTTAATTTCTTTAAACGATATTCATCTGAATCTAATCCCAAACACCATACATCTTAAATTAAGCATTTAATCCTAAGTAACAGTAATTTTTTATTTTGTTTTAATTTACTGTATATTTCCAAAAATTTATTTTGCAATTGATAGATGATATTTATCATAGAAAAGTTTAGAACCCAAAATATTGGCATTTGGTACATTAAATAAAATGATGGTTAGTCACAATTTAAATTTTTATGTATGGAATTTGACTACCATCAAACCATAAAAACTGGCGAAGATCCCACCAATTGAGCCAATTGTTTCTTCAGAATTCTGAAGGAGCTAAGAGAACTAATTCCTCTTTATTTAATAACAGACAATATTACCTGCTTTGTTTCTGCACTTTGTAAGAAGGCTTTTGCTGATTAACTATTTTGTTAGGTCCTTCAATTTTACCATAACCCTTGTTTAGAACACTATGAGTACAACCTTCACACAAGTAGACCAGAAGAGAAACCCGCTAATGTGACAATGAAAATCGTAAAAACAACCTTGTATTTAGCGTTTCATAGTTGGACATTTAACCATAATTTTGACTTTGGGTCTGCAAAAATTATCCAAAAGGCTTCTTTCATAGATGAATTGGATTTCCTTGAGGCTTTTCACATTCACAAAGATTTAGCAGGTTTAGTTAATGATTTGAAGTCCAATCCAGTCCTTCCTAATGCCTTTAAAATTCTACTGTCTTAATTCAGTTATTTTTGCCGACAGATGGCGTTACCTCCTCACGTTTGGTACTACCAGAGGGTATAAAAATCCGTTCAGTGGTTGCTTTCCATTATTTGAAGTTCAGATTTTGAGTGTGAAGGTGCATTTGCCCCTCGCTCCCTATTTTAACTTCGCTAATTTTTCTTGTCCTTTAGGCTTGATCAGATAGCCTGGCTCAGTAAAAGTAGGCGGCCAGTGCAACTCTGATTAAAAATCCAGTTATAACCACGTGCAGTGCTGATAAGGACCACGTGTTTCTGAGAGTCCTCCTCCTTTATTTTCTTCTTTCTAGGTATTACTTTCTCCTGATGAGGAGGAACCTTTAGCTGCCCTCGAAATCGATTGAGTGTTTCATTATACTTACGCTAAATACAAGGTTGTTTTCACGATTTGATCTTCACACAAGTGTTTGTCAATCTAGTTTTATCAGCCATATTTAGCTGACCATATCATGCCCATTAATGCATATTTTTTTTAAACAGTAGGATTTCATAACTTTGAAAATAAACCACTGCTTGCCATTCTGTAAAATGTAGGTCCCAAAATTTAATCTTTTTTTTTTTTTTTTCAAAATGCAAGAAATAAATGCAACAGTAACACTTTATTTATATCCTTTTCATAAAAACAGAATGTTGTTTATTGAGAATCAATCAGGTTTAGATCTTATGAAAGCACAGATGTTGTGAGTTTGTTGCTACTTCACACTTATCTATAACCAATGCTAAATTGTCTGCTTGGGAACAATTTCATGGTTGACAAGATATTTCATGGTTGACATAAGTTCCCATTTTTATACATAACATATCGCTTTGATACATAACAATACAATGAAGAAAAATGTGTTTCATCTAACATTTAAAAGCTTCCCTTTTAAAGTTAAATCATGATAAGCAACCATTTATCCAACATAGTTTATTCTATTATGTATTTTTAATGTTTTCAGTAAGAAAAAAATAAAAAATATATTAATTTAAAAAAATTTGTGAATTACACAATTTTTTATGTTATTCATTAAAGAAAAAAAAAGAGCTTAAAAAGAGTTAAAAAAAAGAGTTAAAAAGAGCTTTTATGAATTAATTTCCCTTCAAGATAAAATAACATTAAAGAATTAACACTAAGGATAATAAACAGTTTTCCCAGCAAAAACTGGTTTTAAACTGCAGACTTCTTTTCTTTAAGCCCAGCACACTGCTCATCATATCTGGGTATGTAGCAAGCTGCATAATGAAATAATATGAATGTTGAAAGTTTAGCTTTGATGTTTTCATCTATTTTTTAGAGGTACATGCTAGGCATTTACCTCTGTAATTATGCAGAGTTGCAGAAAGTCAGCACACCTAAGACAATGTTTCCTCCCCCTTTTTTAGAGTTAATACGTTTCAAATTATTCAATATATTTTCCCAAAATATTACTTTTAAAATCAGTACATAGAGGTAATTATTAAGTATTAAAAATATTTAAGAAAACTGTAATGGATTATCATCAAATACTTAAATTAGAGAAAAGTCGTACTGAAGTAATGCAGCAAATGATGAATACAATTAACATTGCACAAAATTAAATTTCTACAGAAATCAAAAATTATCATTTGAAAATCTTAATAAACTGACATGTTTTATTAATGTCAGAGTATTATATTAGGCTAATATATATGGTATCAGTTAAATAACCCTCTTTCAATACAAATAGGACAAAAAGGACAAATAGAACAATAGCAGAAAGGTCAGATAAATATTTAGATTACATTATAAATTAGAATATGAAAATTCATACATGCATAAAGAAAACTTTTAAATGGTTCATTTTTAACACAAAGTTATAAAGGATAAATAGGAAATTACAAGGAGATTGTAACCAAGTCTTCTACCAGAAACTATAGCATTATTGATAAGGTTATGATGCGTGAGAGTTGCTCCCTTTGGAAAGCCAGTTGTACCCTAAAAATGTAGAAAAACCTATAGTTAATTAATTATAAAGGCCAAAATTTTTAACTTACTATTAAATGTAAAAAGAGCACAATGTATCCTTCAAGTAATACACGAAATATGAAATTCAGCATTATTTATTACAATTACTATTGTTTGCCATGATCAAACCGAGAATGCTATTTTTGCTAAAGCAGAAAATGTGCAATAGAATGGAATAATATTTCAAACAATACTGCATTTTGAGAAATTTGAGATCAGAAAGTAAATTAAAAGCCAGTGACTTAGTGTATTTAAATTACCTCAACAAGCCTTCAGGATGCATCCCATTGTTTAAAGCAGAATATAGGAGAAGAAATAATTATTATTTCTAGCTGTTTAATCAGGTTTGTTACCTTTTATAAGATTTGATATCACGTGAACACTACAAATTCATTCCTTTGATACCTAGATTTTCCACAGCCACTAAAGAATTTATGAGGAAAGATAAATATTATTGAACACATTGGCTGAATAATTAAAATATTATAAACTATTTTACTGTAGAGAAATAAAAAGGCTTCTGTAATAATACATGCCAATGATTATAAGTTACGGAGTGCCTATGGTTCAAAACCATGTACATCCACATCAGAAAAATATTTAAGTAGTGAACAGAAATAGGAAAACTGCATAATTGGTTATCATGATGCACATTAGCTTGAGAAAGTTTAGGGATAGGAAAAATCAAGTTTTGATTTTTTTTTTTTAGAAGTTTTATGATTTTAAACTTTTTTTTTTTTTTTGTATTTTTTAATTTTATATATTTTTTGGTATTATTATTTTTTAAATTTTATAACACATAAATACGGCACTAAAGCAAAAAGCGGAAAGAAAAGATTTTACAGATTAATAGGCTCATTGGCATATGGCACTAATCATAGTGAAGTAAAGATTAAATTTTCGTGATGAAATATCCAGGGCAGCGGGCATGATGTGATTAAATAGTGAACAGATTGATAAGAATGCAGAGGTGGCCACTTTTCAGTAATACTGGAGTAGGAGAATGGAAGACAGAGCATTTATTTCAAAAGTATTAGAATTCCCTTTTATACGCATATCGCCCAAGAAGGAAATATATAAAGGAATATTAGTAGGATCACTGAAAATAAAAAATTTTCCTTGGTTTCATCTACTAACTTTTATTAAAATGATGCTCATAATAGCTGCTTTGCCTTTATTGAGCATCCTGTACATGTATTTTACCCAGATGAATATTTACACATTTAATATATTGATAGGGACATAATTATTTATTTACTACATTACACAACAAAGATGATGTTTATCTTGTTTTGCAGAACTGGAAGAGCAGTAGTAATACATTACTTTGTAATTCATTTGTCCTAGAAGTCCTTCTTTCAACAATCCTGTCATTATAAGTTGATTTCCAAAATTAAATACTTTAAATTTTACACACATTAATCAAACCACAAAACAAACAATATTTATGCATTTTTATTTATGCATTAACTTTAGAAATATTCACCCAAAGAAATTAAAATTTCAAAATTAAAAGGGTGATGGGATAGCTATCTTAAATAGAACGTACTCTCAATTCTAAAAGCCCTATTCTGTACAGTCCCTCCCCCCCCAAAAAAAAACGTAAATGTAGAAACATTTATCTGCCAATAAGATAGTTCATAAAAAATACGTACTTCATAAACCCATATTCATATTAACATGAATCCACTGAAGATTGATTGCATGGACACAGTTAAGCTGATTGCATATAGTCAGCTCAATATAGTAAGTGTTGAGCAATTACAGTCAAAAGTCGTTAATTCGGACACCCATAATCCGGACCTCAAAGCTACAAACTTTTTGTGCATGAGTTGCATTGACGCATGCGCGTAAGACCTTTACGGCTGCGAATTTGCATGTGCGCGTGCGCAAAATACCTTTACGAATGCGCATTTAATGTATAACGGACTGTATAAGCTAAGCTCTAATTATCTATTTCAGTTAATGTTGCAGATTGCGTTGTTCCTTAATCTTCGAATTGGATCCGGCTTATTATTTGCAGACTGTTAGAGCAATTTTATAAAACTAAGCTTGAACTTTCGATTATGTCAAATAGAATTTCCGATTTATATTTACTAATATGTAACGGATCTACAAAGCGAAAGTATGTTTCAGAGTCCATTAAACAAAAAGTGGAATTGCTGCAAAAAATGGATAAAGGCATATCCTTTGTTTATCTAAACTTTGTTTATCTTTAATTGGAAGTTCATCTGTCAGCACTATCCTTATCTTCAGGGCAGATGTTTTTATTTTATTTGGCTTATAATTGCTTACTAAATGTAGTATTTCATTTCGATATACTCCGTCTTTGATATGATTTAAATCAAATGCCTCGTCATTATAATTCGCTTCCGATAGCGAAGAAAGTAACAGAGGTTGTTGAAAACGAAAAAATTTCGATTGACAAATTAGTCGGTATTCTCGACACAGCAATTATAGGACTTGAACAGCGGAACTTTGTAACTGAACAAGAAATTATGTATGTTTATAGAATTAAAGAGAATGTATTATCACATAAAAAATGAAGCAACTTAAACAAATTACATTAAAAGAAATGTTTAATAAAGTAAACAAATAAATATTAAGCTTTTTTTTTTTTTTTTTTTTTTTTTTTTTTTTTGTAAATATTGATACACTTTAGATCATAATTGTTCTTTATTTCGTAAATTACGGTTTCATATTTTTAATTTTAAAATTTCTTCATGCCATTTTACCAGATTTAAACTGATGATCTATAATCCGGAATCGCCGAAGTCCCGATGAGTCCGGATTAACGACTTTTGACTGTATATTCCCAGGAATAAACAAGGCAAATATTTTTATTCTCCTGGTGTGACACTCTAAGTTTATCTCTGTGTTTCACATCTTCACTGTCCACAGTTTGTTGATGTCCTTGCCACCAGTGTGACAGAAAACACTGCTTAACACATATTTTGTCCTACATATATTGTTATGGCATGCAGAGATAATCAAATCTTGCAAGACTCAAGACTTCTATCCTATCCCATTTAATACTTGTCAGTAAGCACTACCATGCATAAGGCTTAGAATAATTGTCTTAGATGGCTGGCTTATGATTTTCTAATGATTTTGGGAGTAGTTGTCTTACAAAGATGTTAGTTCTAAAATCTGCTGGTACTTTTTATAGCTGACCATCTTAGGGAGGTAACTGCCACAAAAGGTTTCATAACCACAAAAGGTTTCGTAAACAAATCTGAAAATTTTTGCATTAAAATTATTCTTTATTATTAAATATAGCAATAATCATCGCTACTGAAAACAAGAGTGTATATTATAAATAGAATGTTAAGCAAAAAATATGGGGCAGAAATGAAAACTTAAAATTACAAAATATAGTTTGAAAAACTGCAAAACTCCATAGAGAAACATAATACCGGAAGTAGAATTCACAGCTTCATTTAAATCATTGTTTGTTGTTGTTACATCGAAAACTTTGTCAATATTCATTAATAATAGAAATGCATATTTATCATATTTATTCAATTTTGACTAAAAATAATAAGGAACGATGGATAAATTAAAGATATACACAAGCACACAAGAGAGAGTAATAATAAAAATTAAGGGAAAAAAAGAATATGGAATATTGTTTTTTGCCATGGTCGGCACATACGCTGCCATTGTTAGGCTTACTAGAAGAAGCGAGTTATATATAGAAGATAGTTTTCAGAATGCTTGATTAATTCGCAGCAATCCCTCCTTTAACCATGCATTTGGAAAAAGGGTGGGAATTATACTTAGTTCACTTCTTAATATTAGGAATTTTGTTTTGGGCATTGGTTTTATGAAAATATCTGCAATTATGGAAATGTATTGTGGTATGTTACCTTATGTTATTTTATTCTTTTCCATTTCTCTCAAAAAAAAGTTTAACATTAACATATCTTACCTTCATATTCATTTTTCCATAGCAAATAAGAGATATTGTGGACTTATTGTCTTCAACTATCTTCAATAAGGGTGGGAATTATAGTTCACTTCTTAATATTAGGAATTTTGTTTTGGGCATTGGTTTTATGAAAATATCTGCAATTATGGAAATGTATTGCGGTATGTTACCTTATGTTATTTTATTCTTTTCCATTTCTCTCAAAAAAAAGTTTAACATTAACATATCTTACCTTCATATTCATTTTTCCATAGCGGATAAGAGATATTGTGGACTTATTGTCTTCAACTATCTTAATTGGTAATTTTTGGGGTACTCCAAAATCTTTACAAAGGCCATTTGAATTCTTGAGCAGCAGAGGCTGCAGAAGTAAGCTCAGACTCAATAGATGATAAGAAAACACAATTTTGTCTCTTGCGGACCAAAATATTGAGCTCTTTCTCAAGAAAAGTAAATTTTACCCGGCTGATCATCTGGTGGTTAAATAAGATGCATATTCAGCATTCGTATAACAGAAAAGTCTTGGTGGGCTATCATTTTGCAGGTAAATGTCCTTTGTAGAGTTCAGGTATTGGATGACTCTTAGAATTGTTTTCTACTCCTTCTCATTTAGAGATTAATATTTCCTGCTTAATAGGTCGAATGTCCTGGTCTAGTTACAGTGGCTATGCGTAAGGCTCCGATGGCTTGCCTATATTTGATATTGTCCATTGGTGGAGAGGCGTTATCTTCCCTTGGATAAGAAGTATTATCCATTGGTGTATAAGATGGCTTGTGGATATCTGGACAAAAAGTCTTCATCAATTTTTCTACTTTTGATGTTTGACTCAATAGGAACTTGTTGTTATCTCTTTTGATATTGATTATT
Source organism: Stegodyphus dumicola (assembly GCF_044657685.1). NCBI lineage: Eukaryota > Metazoa > Arthropoda > Arachnida > Araneae > Eresidae > Stegodyphus > Stegodyphus dumicola. The sequence goes on along the minus strand of NC_140774.1, from coordinate 100,039,371 downwards.
AAGTAGTTTTTGATTTCTCCTAAGTCTTTTACTTCAAAGGATTCTTTGAGATATTTGATTAATTTTTTATCTTATCTTCGCTTTTACATGCTTAAGGACATCAACAACACAACAGCTTGTGTCATTTCCATCTTTCTTTAAAAACAAGCATGGATATGCAGCACTCTGTGAAAAGCTGCTCTTCTTTAACACTTCTGTAACTCCTTTATGATCTAACAGCCTGCTTTATGCCATAAAGAGATTTTCTCAATTTGCAAACTTTTTCTTGTCCTGATTGAATTGTTCCTTCCTGCTGTTGCATGTGTATTTCTTCTAAATTTCCATATAGGAATGCGGTAGTGATGTCTATATGCGTTATGTGCATTTTACCATATGCTGCAACAGCAAGAAAGGCTCTAATGGTTGTATGTTGAACTACTGGGGCAAAGGTATGGTCAGAATTAGTTCCAACTTTTTTTACTTTAACCTTTTGTGACTGTCCCACATTGTAATGAATGACTGTTACATCTTCGTTTTCTTTCAGCTTGAAAATCCATCGATACCCAAAAGGTTTTTTTCCTACAGGAAGATCAGCTTGATAATAACTTTTATTTTGGCATAAGGAATTGATTCCTTTATCAATAGTGAGTAACCCTTTTACTTTTTCTTCAGAATTTAGCTTATCCAAGTCCTTAAACTTCTCAGGTATGTTTTTAGTTATGTTTGTTAAAAATTCTAGACCTTCTGGTAATTTCCCCTTCATTTTCCTTTCTGATTGTTCTGGCTCTTTTTCAGATTTTATTTTAGATTTTTTTCTCAGTTTTTTCATCATTCTAATTATCTTAACCTTTGGATGGAGTGAAATTTCAATATTTTCATTCGTGGATGACTTTTCGAAAAATATTATACTACTGACAATTATATGGTTTTTGGCTGTATGAATTCTATAGCTCTTTGATCATTGATTGTTGATCGTAACTGACAAAAGTTCCTTTATTTGCTTTGTAGTATTATTTTCTTTGGTTTTCTTTACGTACATATGTATACGCTGAGCAACCAAATTTTTTACATGAGCTAGATTAGGTTTTCTTCCTCTCCATAATTCATAGGGGCTCTTATTACAAGCTCTACTTGGAAGATGGCTCTGGATGTAATTTGCTGTGTTAAGAGCTCCATCCCAGAATTTGTTTGAAAGTCAACCTTGGGACAGCAGACACCTGGCCATCTCAGTGAAGCTTCTATTTTTTCTTGCACTCACACAATATTGAGGAGGTGGAAAGGAAACATTAAATTGATGTTTGATGCCTTTACTATTGAAATTCCTCTATTTCTTTGCTAGTTTATTCACTGCTGTTATCGATTCACAGAGTCTGTATGGTTCTTCCAAATTTGTTTCTTGTTATACCAACAAAGTCTTTTAATTTACTAAGACATTCACTCTTTTTAGTGAGAAAATAGATTATGGTGTATCTAGTAAAGTCATCAATAAAGGTTATAAAATAAAGTTTTCCCCAAATATTTAGAGTGGGCATGGGCCTGTAAATGTCATTATATATAAGTTCAAATAGTTTGCTTGCATGAACACTAGCAACTTTTGGATAAGAAATTTGCAGCATTTTATTCTTTATACATTCTGAACAGCTATCATTATGACTGCAATTATCTAAATTTTTCCTTTAGAAAGATTTTCTCTTATTAATTGTCTGATTCCATCTTAACTTCGATGGTTTAAGCTTGAATGCCACATTTGTATACAGTTTTTATTTTTACATTTTACTGCAATATTAATGTTTTCTGGATTTTTATTTAGAATAATATTACATAAACTATTTTCACCAGAATACACCTACATAATTATTTGGCTATTCTTTTTGATGAAAGAAATTTCTTTTTAAAAACTATCAGAATATCCCTTATTAGCAATTTTCTTAATGGAAGTTAAATTCCTGTTTAAATCAAGAACATAATGAATATTAGTCAATCTAATTTTCTGCAATTTGCATGCATCCTCTAAATCAAAGTCAACAAATTTTCTACCCTACGAATATAAAAGTTTCCCATCTACTAAATTTATTTTTGCTTATAAATCATCATACATAAACTCTGTAAACAAATTTTTATCTCCTATTAGGTGACTACTTGTGCCAGAATTGGCATACACAATTTTTGTATTTATGATTTGTTCTGAGCAAAACCGTGGAGTAATTATTAAGCCCTTTACGTAGACAGTACTTTCGAGTGGTGCTGATTGAGACCTACCACTCAATTCACAGCTTCTTTCATTAGAAGCGTCAGAGGTCACACAATGTTGGTTCGATTTTCTAACATGTTCGGTGATGAGACTTTCTGATTTTGAGCTGTCAGGATAAGAATTTTTTTTTTTTTTTTTTTTTTAATTTAAAACAACACTCACAAGTACGACCACTGCGTTTACAAAAGATACAAAATTTACCTGGCCTATTACTACTTGAATTTTTGCATTTATTGCAAATTTAAATGCCGTTGAAGAATTAAAACTTCAATCTGCTTGTTATTCTAGTCTTCTATTGTTTTGTCAGAGAGTTTCCTTTTTATGAGATCTGCAGTTATAAGCGTTTCCTCTCTTGCTTTTAGGACAGTTATCAGAGTATTGTATGATTCAGGTATTGAAACTAACAAAAGTGCGGCTACATGCTGAACCAGAACATTGTTATCAATAGCTTTCAGTCTTTCTACTAAGTCCATCACATGAGTGGTGTGCATGATCTTATCACAGTGTTCAGGCATTTTTATGGAATACCATTTTCTCAGAAGATATAATTTACTGCTCAAACTGGAGCGCTCCTGAACTGACTTTGATTTCTGCCACGTACCAGCGGTAATCTAATGTGGATAATCTGAGAGTCATCAATGCATAGATTTATTTTGCCCCGTACTTGTTTATCCCTCTTTAGAATCCACTATCAAGTTTAGGAGTTGGGGGAGAAGAAAGATCATCCTACTCATCATGCATTAAAGGCACTTGAATCTTGAATTTGCAAGCAGCATAATTTTTAGAATTTAGTTTTGTTATTTGCATTGAATCTATAAGACTTGGCTACAATATTATTATGACAAATATTATTAGTTCTTGTTTAGCAGTTTCAGAAAATTTATACATTATATGCACAATTTTTAATTTTAGTTCCTGGATTTATGAACTTGAATCATCATTTTCATAATCAATGAAGAAAAGATAGCAATCTTTGCTTACCTTTTGTTCATGGGTCTGGCAGCATAAGTTAAATCTCCAAAATAAAATCTTATAATGAGGGATGCGTACTTAATATTAACGCCAATACAGCTGCAGATTTGGCAGTTTTTAAGTGCAGCCAATCTACATCTAAAATTTGTGCGACAAATCATAAATGAAAACACTTTATTTAAAATCAATCAGATTTCGGTGGAAAATGGGCCGATATAGAGTTTAATATAGATTCAATCTGCTGTGGTGGCGTTAACACGTAAGTACCAAGGGATGTTTCATCATGTATCCATTAATAATAAGAATGGATATATTTATACACAAGTCACATTTATTCAATTTTGACAAAATAATAATAATTGATGGATACATTAAAGATATATACAAGCACACAAGAGAGATTAATAATAAAAAAGAACAAGGGAAAAAAAAAAGATCAAGGGATATAATTTTCAGCCATGGCTGGTGCATGACTTGTTTGATTTGATGACTATTGCTAGGGTTACTAGAAGAAGTGAACTACAAAAGACATTTTTCAAAATGCTTGATTAATTTACAGCAAATATTTTGGGGATGAGAAAATGCTTCTGATGCCATATTGAAAGAAATTGTAAAAAATATGATTGCCACGAAGTTTATGTGAGAAATAAACATGAACACAGCAATAATCCTAATGCTAATTTAGCATTTACAAAATGAAAGCTCTAATAATAAGAAAGTAACAAAATATATTTTTCATTACTCAAAAAGAGGATATAAGCATTTTAAATAATTAAAGAATAGCTTATCATATGATAAATAACTTTTCATCTATTAAGATACACTATAATATTTAAAAATGAAGATTTTGATCCATAAGATAACCCACACAGATGAAATAAATTGAACATTAGTACATAAAAATAATAAAATTTTAATATTAATGCTTTAAATTGTTACTTACAGATGTAAACTGAATATTAATAGGATCATCAAATTGTATCAGTTTTTCCAGGTTTGCTAATGCTTTATCACTATCAGAATTTCCAGCATTCATAACATCACTGAACAAGAGGATTCCACTTTGAGAAAAACAAGGAATTATTAAGCATATTAAATATTTATTAATTATTTTATCATTTCAAATTTGTATGTATGTGTAGTTTATGTAATTATTAATGACAAATTTCAACGACAACATATCATCATTTAAAATCTAGCAAAGTACTTTTAAAGATAAGCGAGATAAAATAATTTACACCATAATAGATAATGCATCTTATAAAATTACCAATACATATCATTACAATTCTACTTTAACTAAATTGCCTTAGCATAGTAACTGAATATTTCAGAACCATGCTTCTGAAACAAATATATTTTGCTTTAGCAGCATGGTTCTGTATTTATTTCAAACAAACTGCTGTGGCTTAAGCTATGTCTATATGAAAATAAAATTAAGATAAAGAATAGATACTTTGAGAACTATTTTATTTAACAAAAAGTAAACATTTAGCAAACTGCAAAATAAAAATAAACTTTGTAACAATAAAGATGAATATAGTTACATTTATAGTTACATAGTTAAACACATAGATGAAACATAATTATATAGTTATGGCCTTTCTCAAATATAAAAAAGGGAACTCTAAAACAAAATAATTCATGATCTTTCATGCATATGCATCAAAATGAATTTCTTGTAACAAGAAAGAAAATATATTGTTTTAAATTAGCATATATTAATTCTTTTCAAATTGGCAATATATAATTAAAAATATTATCATATTAAAGTACACAATACAAAGATCTTTTTAATTTTTCTTTACATTGGAAAAACAATGAAGTAGAATTTCATATTAAAAAAATTATAGTTAAAATAAAAACAAACAGATTGAAGAAAAGGATAGAATGGGATTTCAAATTAAAAGAAAAGAGTAAGCAAACTGGAAAAAAGATAGAATGAATTTTCAAATTAAAAGAAGAAAATAAGCAAAATGAAATTTAAAAAAAAAAAAAAAAAGGATAGAAGGATTTTTAAATTAAAAGAAGAAATATTAATTTAAATAAAAATTAAGCCAGTTTTTATTTTTAAGATATATAATATTGTACTTAAAGGCAAGTTAAAATTATTAAGCTGCCAAAATGGAATATCTTAGCCATTTTTACTTACTCTTTTGAATCCTCAGAAATCATGATAACTGTTTCTAAACTTGGAATACTGTAAAATAAAATATAGTTAAATAAAGAAACTACATTTTAATTAAAATAAAGTTTTCAGATAATTATAAAAATCTTACTTATGACTTTTAAGTCTACCAGCTGCACTTTTAGGCAGTTCAGGTGCAATTTCACATAACAGTTTATAAAAATTCTGAGTTTTTAATATGTCCCATGTTATGAGGGCTTTGCATTCCATCTAAAAAGTCACAGAACAGAATCAAAGAAAATCTTAAAAAATTAAGAACATCGAAATAAGTTATACTAATTAAGTTAGTTAAAGTAAATATTTTAATTTATAATTACATATTACCTTACAAATGCTTTATCAAAGTAATAAAGTCTTACAGTATATTACTTCATCATTCGTAATAAACAAATAAATAAAACAACTTTTATTAAATATTTATACAGTCGTTACCAATATCTCACTTCTCTTAGAATCCTTTGATTTCAAACTCGTCGACATTTTCTAAAGCCAAGCAACTTTTATGATATTATAATAATATTTTTATAATTTTTTTTTATTATTTATTAGAATCAGATCACTGTAATTTACATTTATTTGCATTCAAAATCATTTCCAACACAAATTTTAAGTTTAGAATTATTAAAAAATTGTTTTATGAGACAAGAGAAAAAACCCATACAGCTTCTCTCACCTCTACATACAAATAAGTAACAATAAAGAAAAATAAATAATATTTTCTACTCAAACTGATATATGAAAGCGTATGCCCATTAAAAATAATTCAAGACTCACTATTTCTCTCATAAGAAATAAAATTGTCCTAAACTACATAATTCAATGTCAAGGTTGTAATATATTGTAAAATATAATAAAATTGTAATATACAGTCAAAAGTCTTTAATCCGGACTCGTCGGGACTTCGGCGATTCCGGATTATCGATTTTTCCGGATTATAGATCATCAGTTTAAATCTGGCAAGATGGCATGCAGTAATTATAAAATTAAAAATATGAAACCGTAATTTATAAAATAATGAGCAATTATGATCTAAAGGGTATCAAAATTTACAAAAAAAAAAAAGCTTAATATTTATTTGTTTACTTTATTAAACATTTCTTTAAACGCGCGCATGCTTACCTTACGCATAGCCGAAATTAGAAAATTGCAACCAGAAAACTATTTGATTTGTATTCGTGATATTTATAATGACGAGGAATTTGATTTAAATCATATCAAAGACGGAGTACATCGAGATTAAATACTACATTTAATAAGGAATTATAAGCCGAATAAAATAAAAACATCTGCTCTGAAGATAACGATAGTAGAGACAGATCAACTTCCAGTTCATTGCGCGTCGCGACGTCCCCCCCCCACGCAGAGCAGCGTGAAAATGATAAACAGATTTCGGAACGGTTAGATAAACAAAGGATATACCTTTATCCATTTTTTGTAGCAATTCGTTTTTTGTTTGATGGACATCGAATCATACTTTCGTTTTCTAGATCCTTTGGGAGCTCCAGCATCGGAAATTCTATTTGACATAATCGAAAGTTCAAGCTTACTTTTATAAAATTGCTCTTACAGTCTGCAAAAAATAATAAGCCGGATCCAATTCGAAGATTAAGGAACAACGCAATCATCAACATTAACTGAAATAGATAATTAGATAATTTTAGCTTATGCCGTCCGACGCGAAAACGTATTCTGCACTTGCGCAGACGCATGTGCGCAGTCGTAAATGTCGGACGCGTAAAATGCCTATGAGCATGCGTCAACGCGGCGCATGCGCAGAAAGATTTTAGCTTTGAGGTCCGGATTATAGATCATTCTGGATTATGGGTGTCCGAATTAACGACTTTTGACTGTATAATAAAATTGTGCTAAAGTACATAATATTCTGTAAGTTTCTATATCAAGGTTGTAATATATTGTGAAATTTAACGAAAAAATGGCTGAAATGATCATGAAATTGAATATTAATTTATATTTTGCAAATAGTTTAAAATAATAGATTAGCATAAAATTCCAATAAATAACATTTGCTTTTCTACTCAAATTGATGTACACACATTAAAGAAGTGCTTTTCTGAAAAGGTAATAAAATTGTCATAAACTACATAACATTGTGTGTTTCTGTATCAAGGATGTAATACACTGTAAAATTTTAAGAATGGCTCAAATGATCATGAAACTGAATATTAGTTAATATATTTTAAATAAATTAATAGATTAGTCTAGTAGGATATGTTTTTTAGCTTTTCTGCATTTCACTGGACACTCAGAATTTCAATGAAACTTTTGTAACTAATCAGTATTTTACATTAGAAAAATAATCTTTAACTACATGCAAAACAAATTCAAAAATCACAGTTAAACCATACAAGACCCACTTTCAGGTTCGTATGTTTAGGTTCAAAATTTAGGTTTGACCCACATTAATTTATAAAACTTCTTTAAAAACCACAAATAAAAATTATATACTCACCTAAAGTTCTGAAAAAAATTCATATAAATTTTTCCGCAGAATTTTAATATACAGTCAAAAGTCGTTAATCCGGACTCGTCGGGACTTCGGCGATTCCGGATTATCAATTTTTCCGGATTATAGATCATCAGTTTAAATCTGGTAAGATGGCATGCAGAAATTACAAAATTAAAAATATGAAACCGTAATTTATGAAATAAAGAACAATTATGATCTAAAGGGTATCAAAATTTACAAAAAGAAAAAGCTTAATATTTATTTGTTTACTTTATTAAACATTTCCTTCAATGTAAGTTGCTTCGATAATACTTTCTCCTTAATTCTATTAAACAGACATAATTTCTTGTTTAGTTACAAAGTTCCGCTGTTCAAGTCCTATAATTGCTGTGTTGAGAATACCGACTAATTTGTCAATCAAAATGTTTTCGTTTTCAATAACCTCTGGGTCACTTTCTTCACTATCGGAAGCGAATTATAATGACGAGGAACTTGATTTAAATCATATCAAAGACGGAGTATATCGAGATGAAATACTACACTTAGTACGGAATTATAAACCAAATAAAATAAAAACATCTGCTCTGAAGATAAGGATAGTGCTGACAGATCAACTTCCAATCCGCAGCGTGAAATTGATAAACAGATTTCGGATTTCAAAACATACTTTCGCTTTGTAGATACAAATTACATATTAGTAAATATATATCGGAAATTCTATTTGACATAATCTTTCTAATCTATCATAATCTAATAATGACGTTTATGCCCCCCCCCCTCTGCCGCAGAGTAGCGTGAAATTGATAAACAGATTTCGGATTTCAAAACATACTTTCGCTTTGTAGTAAATATATATCGGAAATTCTATTTGACATAATCAAAAGTTCAAGCTTACTTTTATAAAATTGCTCTAACAGTCTGCAAAAAATAATAAGCTGGATCCAATTCGAGGATTAAGGAGCAATGCAATCTGCAACATTAACTGAATTAGATAACTTTAGCTTAGTGTATAACTCCGTTACACATTAAACGCGCATGCGCACAAACATATTCGCAGCTGTAAGGGTCTTATGCGCTCTCGTAAACGCCTGTGCGCATGCGTGAACGCGACGCATGCGCAGAAAGTTTGTAGCTTTGAGGTCCGGATTATAGATCATTCCGGATTATGGGTGTCCGAATTAACGACTTTTGACTGTATTTATTATCACACAAGTATTTTGGACAATGAATGAAATCTTTTAGATCATTTTGAAAATGAAGTTATATTATTTATCAAAATTTATTTATCCTAAATACAATACTATCTAAATCATTCCCAATTTAATTACAAATAAATATAAAATAAAACTGTAGTCATATTTCAACTATTTTTGAAAAGTTGTAACGAATGTTTTTGGCCAAAAAGCATTCTCAATAAAGTTAGAAAAAAACAAAATGAAAGCAGTAACTTTAGTGCAGGTAGTAATCACCACCCAAATCTATGATTTGCTGCCAACATTTTGGTAGTTTTTCAAAACCTTTGGCAGAGCAACTTGTGGCCACAAGTCCAGAAAAAGAGCAACCTCATTTCGGATGTTCTGTGTAGAACAGAAGATAGCACCAGCAAGATGTAGCTGCAGGTGTGAAAAAAGGTAGAAGTCCAAGAGAGTGATGTCAAGACCATATAGTGTGGCAAAGAATCCCCTTCGAGTCCATGCGGAATACAGCCGGTGAATGCAGACACATGTGGTCTTGCATTTTCTTGATAGAACATCACCTTTTTGTACCAGAACTTATTTTGATGTTTTTCCTTGATAGCAGAGTCAACACGGACTAGCTTCTCCCTGTACACCTTACTGTCCAGGGTTTTACCATTTTCCAGATACTCTTCATGGATCTACTACAAATCCACCAAATACAAAGCATGATCTTTTTGTTAGTCAAATTGCACTTTGCGACGCTGCTGACGGGCTCACCGGACATAGGCCAACCCCCGTTTCACCCTATGTTGTTGAAGTAAATCCACTTTTCATCACAAATGATGATCTGATCCAGAATTACATTGATATTCGAGGAGATTAGTGTAGGTCGAATATGTCTGTCCTTATATGCTTGAGTCAGCTCATGTGGCACCAAGTGATTGAACTTGTATATCAAGTTTATGCAATGCATAGTGTGACTAATGGACATGGCACTAATGTCTAACTCCTCAGTATGCTCTTGAGTGGTTGCATACTGATCTTCTTACAAAAAGTTCTTGCAAGTAGGCCTCATCAACATCAGTAGGTGGCCAGAGCTTCTGGAATGTAATTTTGGTACCGAAAGTTGTTTGTGAAGTTTTGGTACCGAAAGTTGAAAAACAAGAATGTTTTTCAACTTTCGATACCAAAACTTCACAGTGTCACATGACTTAATGGGAAGATTGCAATATTGATTCAAGTATGGAATCCTGTTTCAACTTACGTATTATACAGTCAAAAGTCGTTAATCCGGACTCGTCGGGACTTCGGCGATTCCGGATTATCGATTTTTCCGGATTATAGATCATCAGTTTAAATCTCGTAAGATGGCATGCAGAAATTCTAAAATTAAAGATATGAAACCGTAATTTATGAAATAAAGAACAATTATGATCTAAAGGGTATCAAAATTTGCAAAAAGAAAAAGCTTAATATTTAGTTTACTTTATTAAACATTTCTTTCAATGTAAGTTGTTTAAGTTTTGCTTCGTTTCATGTGATAATACTTTCTCTTTAATTCTATTAAACAGACATAATTTCTTGTTCAGTTACAAAGTTCCACTGTTCAAGTCCTATAATTGCTATGTCGAGAACACCCACTAATTTGTCAATCGAAATTTTTTCGTTTTCAATAACCTCTGTCACTTTCTTCACTATCGAAAGCGAATTATAATGACGAGGAACTTGTTTTAAACCATATCAAAGACGGAGCATATCGAGATGAAATACTACATTTGGTAAGGAATTATAAGCCAAATAAAATAAAAACATCTGCGCTGAAGATAAGGATAGTGCTGACAGATCAACTTCCAATTCATTACGTGCCCGTCGCGGTGATCCCCCCGCCGAGCAGCGTGAAATTGATAAACAGATTTCGGATTTCAAAACATACTTTCGCTTTAGATCCTTTTCATATTAACAAATATATATCAGAAATTCTATTTGATATAATCGAAAGTTTAAGCTTACTTTTATAAAATTGCTCTTACAGTCTGCAAAAAATAATAAGCCGGATCCAATTCGAAAATTTAGGAACAACTCAATCATCAACATTAACTGAAATAGATAATTAGATAATTTTAGCTTATACGTCCATTATACATAAAACGTGCACGCGAAAACGTATTCTGCACTTGCGCACACTCATATGCGCAGTCGTAAAAGGTCTTACGTGCACGTGTAAACGCCTATGCGCATGTGTGAACGCAGCACATGCGCAGAAAGTTTTTAGTTTTGAGGTCCGGATTATAGATCATTCCGAATTATGGGTGTCCGAATTAATGACTTTTGACTGTATTCTCAAACACTTTTAATAGCATTTGTATTTTGCACTTTTTTAAACATCATATTTGTGTTTGTAACAAACTGTAAATTAATAAATAAAAATAGTTCTTTTTCCCTTTACCAATTTCCTATAATGAACTACAGAAGATACAAATACAATTTTGCCTATGAATTTGTATAAAAAACATGGAAACTGCATGCTGATCTGGGAGGAATGTTTTCTTCATTATCAGTACTTATTCATTTTAACAAATACTTAAATATTTTTATTCGAGAATATAATATATTATGCGTCTTTGTCAAACAACTTATATATAAACTTATCCTCTAATTGTTTGTACTTCTACAAATACTCTTTAACAATATTACAATTATATTTCTGCATGAAACTTTACTATAGAATATAGCCAATGATTTTTTTCCCCTTTCCAATAATATTAATGAAGAAAGATCAATATAAAATACACATTCAATTATTGCATTTTAAAGTAATTTTAAAAACTTGCCTTTTTTAAGCAATACTCCATTTCTTTTGCCTGATATGCTGGATTTATATTAACCTAAATACAATAACAAAATTTAATTAAAATATTTTTTTAATTACATATAAATAAGAAAAAAATTTTTTACACAGAAGTAAAGTAATAAAAAAGATAATTAAAACAATTTCTGTAGGAGGGATAGAGTTTCAGGATAATGAATTTATATTAAAAACATTAATTTAAAGTCATATTTAAAACTTGTTTAAATATTCATTCAAATGTTTTATAATTATATTGTAAATCAGTGAGTGAACTGACCACTGTATAAGTAATGTATTATTAAAGGGTTTGAATACACCATTTAATGTAAAAAATGATAAATATTATGTACAAAAAGAATAAAAATGACATTACTCTAACAAAAAAACAAAAAACAAAAAAACAAAAAAACAAAAATTCAAACCAAATCTCATAACATTAAGCAATAAAATGGAAAAGAAACAATAGAGAATACCAAAATTAGTCCAGCTTTAGCAGTGGCAAACTGAGCAACAGGCCATTCATAGCAATTTGGACTGCATATTGCAATTTTATCACCTTTTTGTAAACCAAGAGAAATAAGTCCAGATGCAAACTTATTGACCTATCAAAAGAAAAAAAAAAAGTCTAATTTCTAGAAGCTATGAGAATATAAAATAATGTATCTCTTATAAAAAGTAATATTATATGAAATATAATAACAAATGTAAACGATTTCTCTCTCTACCTCTCACCATTTTTTTTAATCATACAGAAGTTAAGAAGGTATATTTTGAATCCAAAATATTTTGATAAAATGCACTTTAAATAAAAACTACTGAATTAAATTTTTAATGTAACTCTTTGCTTAAATAGCTAAAGATTATGTAAGCAGTCATATCCTATACTTCCAATATTTATACATTATTTCAAATTTTGAAATATTTTGCATTTCTGGTATTACAAAGATTTTTGTTCATTTTTTCTGGAACATTTTTTAAACAGAGCTACAGGATGAAATTCGTGGTTTTAAGATGAATTGTCATTACAGTTTCTTAACATGCAAATATTCAGAGTTGTACAACAGCAAATCATTAAAACCAACCAAGAAAAACAATTATTAAGTTAACTTAGTTGAAAATTATTGCCCTTTTCTTTTTTAATGAAAAAAAAAAAAAAAAAACCTCTTCCAAATATAAAGATTTGTTTTAGTCTGATAATGTTTCTTAGGGAAATATGCATAAATCAAACCATTAAACTGTAAATTAGCTTAAGAAGTACTATAGATAGAAAAGATTTAACAGTTTAAAAGAACTTAGTGAGGCTTACAGTTTAAAAGAACATTTTCTCACTGTAAGCAAATCCTTTTAAAAGACATTTAATTAGTGATAATTTTATTTCATGATAATGGTGATGCAATTTTATCACCTGGAAAGTTTCTGATTACTGCTTAGGATAACAAGCCCCTGATCTTATACCATCCCTATATCATCCTATAATTTTTCACAATTCTGTTTTCTCCCTTACAAAATAATTTGAATCTTTCTTTGGCGCATACATTTTAAAGACAGCTAAATCTATCATAGGCTGCAACCCATCAAATTAAAAAGCTAGAAAACGTATATCAGAGACATTCTATTTTATTATAAAACTGTCAGATGCATAATAATAATATGGTAGACATAGTAAGATAAAAAAATGTTTGAAAACTGATGCCATAAATCATTATAATGCTAAAACACATCTACCTTCAAACTATGGCCCTTTTTAACAATATACTTCTGCCAACATCCATACAGTTTTTTGAGTAGACCTACACAAAAGTCATTCTTTGAGATATCCTCTAACTACCATCAAACTTTTCAGCTCTTATAGTCTGGAAACCAAACAAACCTTAAATCAGCATAGCAGATTTAAAAGAAATAAATAAATAAAAGTTAGATGACTTGTAAACACTACTTATGGTATGCTTTATGCTTGTAAATGCTGGTATGCTTGTAAACACTACTACACTTTTCAGTGTGAGAGACATGAAAAATTTACTTGTCTTTTCCAGTTCTGAAATTTCTGCTAGCATGGAGCATTCCCAATTTCCACAAAGCTTATAACCAGCTACTGTGTGGTGGTCAAATAAAAAATACTGCTATTCATTCCTTATGATTTTCCTAAGCAACTGAAGATCTTTGTCAGTCTGCAACTTTGTGATCAGCTTCCATTATTACTTACAAAGCTAGCCGGTTTGGCATCACCATGCATGGATCAATATTTAAAAAATTTTTTTTATTTGTATCCAAATACATACAGGATGAGCCTTTTTCGCCAATAGTATTGGTATATATAGCAGATTTGGATTCCTCAAGTAATTTGACATAGAGCCAGAGAAAAGATTGTTACTGTCCTCCTTTTCTTAATCCATTCAACACATTTGACAGTTAACTACGTTAAAAACAGAGGAAAGAAATTAGAGACAATTTAGATAAAGGAGAGTGTCATGACATGATGGCCATGCAAGTGCAGTTTTAACCAAACAGCCTGCAACGTTCTCTCTCCCTTACATTAGAGAAGAGAAGAGACTGTTAGTATTGAAGTATTGAAGGTAACCCGCTGTATGCCAGTGCAATAATGATAAACATGGTTTCTGTTTTTGTGTTGTTCGTTCTTGTTTTGTTTGTGTGTTAATAAAGTATTCGTGCCGTTAAATATCTGGCGAAGCCCATATTATTTAGTTCACATTCCATATTATGCAAACATATAGCCAGAACCTGACCAAGAAGAAAAGATATGACAGAGAGAAACTAGTTAATTCAGAAAAAGGCAAATGAAATGAAAGCTCATAAAAATTTCTGTAGATTTCTATGGAAATGACTCATAAATTTAAATTAATAATTAAACTTTTTCAAGCTATTTCTAATGAAAACAAGGAAAATATAAACTAAATAAAAAAATTAAAAACACACAAACAAAAGACAATAAAAGACAAGTCTTCATTCTTCAGCTTCAATACAATTTTATTAAGCAACAAATTATGTGCTTGTAAGTATTAAAATGCAAACTTGAAAATTATATTTTGTCAACAATTCAATCTACATTACTAACTATGCACTCTCAATTCAAGCAAACTTTTGCATTAAAGTATATTTCTGAATACTATATATATTTCTTACATGATTAAATGCTCTTTTTTAATATTGAATTTTAAACAAAATTAAAAATTAAAAACAAAATTAATTTAAATAAATTAAGTAAAATTAGTATTAAAAACTAAATACTAATTTTACTATTTATTAGTTAACAAATTTGTTTTAGAAGTGGGATAAAAGAATTTCACATTTTAAACATACATAATATTTTTTTTTTTTAAACGCTATGTAAGGATGTATAATTTTATTCCATAATAATGGAGACTACTTTTTAGGATAACAAACCTAATATATTTATCCTTGAAGCACAGTTTTATTAAACCATTATTTTAATTTAAAATTTAATTTCTTATACCAAACTATTAATTTAAATAAAAATGCTTACTAATACAAACAGCAAAACTTTGCTAGAAAATCAATTAGTGAAATTAACATTTGTGAACTACTGTAAAATGTAATTAGAAATTCTAATACATATGTGCATATTAATTGCTATTAAGAAATTACAATCAAGATATAAGAATAATTTACCGATATATGAGCTGTTCTCTGAAAAATCGACTAACTGCACTTTTTGAAATACCTTAAATTAAAGTAGCCATAGCTACTTTATTTTAAAGCATTTCAAAATAAAGTAGCTATGGCTACTTTAATTTAAGGTATTAGCTTCAGCCATAGCTTTTTATATATACAATAAATTTTCCAAACAATAAATATTAACACCATTAAATAAAAAAATTTTGGCTGTTGTATGATAAATAATTTATTTCAAAAGCCATTTTAATTAACTCTGTATGCTAATGTAAATCATTGCAAAAATTTAACTCAAATTCCGTAGCATGTGCTGAATGATAACGACAAATCTTTAGTGCCTATGAGAATTAAATTAAATTAAATTTGTCAATCACAATCTAGTTGCCACAGAATCAAGTATTGTGTTAGAATTATTTCAGTTTAATAGTTATTTTTAAGACAATAAATATTATACCGTTATAACCAACCATTATATTTCATGAAGAATGAGACTAATAACAATTTGGATGTGGAAAATACTGAATTGTCTGATGGTTCCTCAATACGATGACCAAAAAGTCTGTCTCAAGAACCCTTATTTTAAGAAACCCTGGTATAGAGGAATAGAAGAGGAAATTTAATACCTGCAAAAACAATTTTTTTCTAATAGCAGGTTCTAACTGTTCATAGGCATAGGCCACTACTAAGGCCAGAAGCGATGGTCTCTTTATTATGGAGACACCGAACAGGTAAGCTACCACTGCCTCCTATGAAGGAGAAATTATATCCCTGCTATCTCCAGGATTTGAACTCAGGCCCTTCGGTACAGTAGTCAAACTGACCAACCACTTTCCCATCTGGGCAGCCCTGAAAAAACATTTGTTGATTTATTATGCAAATCTCATTAGAACTGCAATCAAAACATTATTTCAGATGAGATAGAAGCTACCCATGAAGGCATTTTAAAGTTTACATAGTCAACTTGAGCAAAATATTTTACGTTTTTCTTTGGATTCCTCTGATTGCAACAGTAAAAATATTGCAACAAGCACATTGAATGGGAAGAAACGAGGCTGTAATAATGAAAATCGGGCTGAAAATTTACAGCAGCATACGATAACAAAAGGTTTGGTATAGAGCAGAGTTTCTTAAGTTTTTTCAGTCGTGACCCCTTTTTATCACTGAGATTTTTTTGTGACCCCCAGGGCCCCATAATATTTACAAAAATTTTGTGGGACCCTATTACGTATTGCGATAATTTGACATATGCATGACTGAAACTGTCAATTTTTTCCCTTATACTGTAATATACTATTCCAGTTTTAGGTCATTAACTTTAAATTCTAATGTTAAGACATAGAACAATGGGAAAATTTTAAATAAGTAACAGACGAAATTACGTCACGTGCAAAGCAAGGAAAGTGAACGTTTATACTATAAAAAGAATGCATCGAAATGCTTTCGTTCTTTTCTTTGTCTGTATTGTCTTATCTTTATTTTTAGCTACATTGCATAAAAATATTCGATAATTGTAAAATTATTTTAATACAAAATATCAAAACTGCCAAAATTTTTGGCGAACCCTGCTGCAGGTCCCACCACTTCTAAGGGGGTCACGACCCTTATTTTAAGAAACCCTGGTATAGAGGAATAGAAGAGGAAATTTAATACCTGCAAAAACAATTTTTTTCTAATAGCAGGTTCTAACTGTTCATAGGCATAGGCCACTACTAAGGCCAGAAGCAATGGTCTCTTTATTATGGAGACACCGAACAGGTAAGCTACCACTGCCTCCTATGAAGGAGAAATTATATCCCTGCCATCTCCAGGATTTGAACTCAAGCCCTTTGGTACAGTAGTCAAACTGACCAACCACTTTCCCATCTGGGCAGCCCTGAAAAAACATCTGTTGATTTATTATGCAAATCTCATTAGAACTGCAATCAAAAAATTATTTCAGATGAGATAGAGGCTACCCATGAAGGCATTTTAAAGTTTACATAGTCAACTTGAGCAAAATATTTTCTTAAGAGGTTGTATTAATGAAACAAAAAGATTTATATTATCTTATGATAAGTAAAATTTATATATTAATAATTTCAGTTGCTGCCATGATTTCAATAAAAATAATAATAAAAAAAATGACATTAAATCTTTACATTAAGCCCAAAGGGGCTTTTTTTAACAATTTGTGTGTTACCTTTATTTATTAAATATTAAGTTCGCATTTAAACCATAAAATTCAATTCAACAGCAATATCGCAAAAAAATTCTAAAATGAGCATATCTTTAGAATTTCCGATACATAGTATCGCGCGATAAAGATAATTTTTTCCCCCCCATACAGTGTTTTCATTAGTTGCTTTGAAATCGTTAAGTTTGTTAATAAAAAATTCACTAAAGTGTTACAAAATATGAAATTGATAATAAAACAAATTCCAAATTAGTTCTTGGAAATGCACACATTCGGTGGAGGATTACATTATTCAAAATTTGACGGTTCTAGGTACCATTGTTTTATCGCAATGCGAGGAACATACATATATTTCTGCAGATTCGTCATTAATTAATTTCATTAAATATAACACAGGGCAATAATATTTTGTGGCAACAAAAGTGAAACAGACATTTAAAGTTTTCAATGCAAAATGCTAAAACAAAATTAATAGCCCTTCTGTGCTAACACCTTTTCGGCTAATAAACCACATGCTCGTTTGGCCAGAAACTGAAGGATCTCGTGGGTCTCAAAAAATTTCATTATACCTAAACATAAAGATTTATGCTAATTTTTTTTAAATAACAACATATTCAGATTCATGTACCACACAAAAAAGAAATATCAAAACTGTATTGAAACTTGTTCAAAGTATAGAAGTAACAGCTGAGTTAACTGAAATGAAATTTTTGGTATGTTGGCTATTTGCCTAATGATTCAGATTTTGAAATTATCAAGTCACATGCAAAAAACATTCAAAACACTTTTTCGCCAGATGAATGGTTACCAAAAATTGTAAAAAGTAAGTGTCATTTCACATAACCAAATGACTCACCAAGATATTTTTCTCAACAAAACCTTTCGAAAATTCATTCATTAACAGAAAGGTAACCATTAGTACAAGGTTTCCAGTAAATCGGCTTAAAATGCCTTGTATAAAGTTAGAAAGGTCCAACCCCACCTCATACAATTCAAATGTGACTATAATGAAGATTATGAATTTAATGCCATAATATAAGTAAATCTGTTGCAGGTAAACCACAAAGTTTGAAAATGTAGATCAGCCTTTATTATAAAAGGCAGAATTGTGAAAAGGGGAAAAAAGGCGAGATATAATGGAATTGCTAAAATTCTTTCCTCCTATTAAATGTGATTACTATAAAAACTACAGAAAAAAATTGAAATGATGAAACCTCGTACACAGCTGATAAAGTAAACATCATATATATTGATGAATTAATCACAACATATTGTGACAGACCTGATACTATTCATTTTTACAAAAAAAAATTGTAATAAAAATACAGTCAAAAGACTTTAATCCAGATGTCCATAATCCGGAATGATCTATAATCCAGACCTCAAAGCTACAATTATGCGCATGCGTAAATGCATTATGCGTTTAATGTATGCACGTTTAATGTATAATGGACGGTATAAGCTAAGCTAAAGTTATCTAATTATCTATTACAGTTAATGTTGCAGATTGTGTTGTTCCTTAATCTTCAAATTGGATATGGCTTATTATTTTTTGCAGACTGTTACAGCAATTTCATAAAAGTAAGCTTGAACTTTTGATTATGTCAAATAGAATTTCCGATTCCTGGAGCTGCCAAAGGATCTACATTGCGAAAGCATGTTTCAATGTCCATCAAACAAAAAGTGGAATTGCTGCAAAAAATGGATAAATGCATATCCTTTGTTTCTCTAGCCATTCCGAAATCTGTTTATCAATTTCGTGCTGCTCTGCAGGGGGGGGACGTCACGACGTGCAATGAACTGGAAGTTGATCTCTCAGCACTATCCTTATTTTCATGGCAGATGTTTTTATTTTATTTGGCTTATAATTCCTTATTAAATGTAGTATTTCATCTCGATGTGCTCCATCTTTGATATGATTTAAATCAAATTCCTCATCATTATAAATATCACGAATACACATCAAATAGTTTTCTGGTTGCAATTTTCTAATTTCAACTATGTGTAATGTATGCTTTACACATGTGCACATTGAAAGAAATGTTTAATAAAGTAAACAAATAAATATTAAGCTTTTTTTTTTTTTTTTTTTTTTTTGTAAATTTTGATACCTTTTAGATCATAATTGCTCTCTATTTCATAAATTATGGTTTCATATTTTTAATTTTATAATTTATGCATGCCATCTTACCAGATTTAAACTGATGATATATAATCCGGAAAACCGATAATCCGGAATCGCTGAAGTCCCGACGAGTCCGGATTAAAGACTTTTGACTGTATATAATAATTAACTTTTTCTGCGATAAGAAAGGTAACAATTTGAATACTGAATTTAACTCTGCCAAGCAGATATAGTCGTTAGTGACCTTGACTGCCATAGCGATGGGCCGGGTTCAAATCCTGGAGAAGGCATGATTGTAACTGTTTGTCTCTCCACAGAAGGCAATGGTGGCCATCTGTTAGATGCTTTCATAATGAAATGGCCACCACATCTGGCCCTTGTAGTGGTGCACTCAACCATAAAAAAAAAACACAATTTAACTTTATTACTTTTTTCACTTGCCCAGTCAATTTACTCCCTCCCCCCAGTCACATAAAAACTGTAACCATTCTGACGATTATTGGCTAGTCTTTCTTACTAATTTTTATACCATTAGATGAAAGCTACATCTGTATTTAAGCATTCTATAATAGTTATTTGATACTTATATTATAAAGAGAATTTTCAAAAACAAATTACATTATTTCATTGCATTTCTCCACTTTTTTTAATGGAGTTAAATCAATCTGTGCAGTGAATAGCTCATATATCTGCCTCGCTTTGCCGCTATTCTCTCAACAAATGCATTGCATTCTTTCAACCATATGCTTAATCTTGTTCCATTGGCTTTGAAGAGTTCCACATTTGTTATTTTTTAAATGGGACTTTGGAAGTCAGACAGTGAAAAATATTATAATTCTTATATAGTGAACTATATTATATCATTAAATAAAGATGCTGTAGAAGGGAAATATTAAAAAAGTTAGACAGGCAGTAAGAATGAGAATATAAAACTGATGCGAATGAAGCTGAATCACATTTGCAACAACTATATGCTATATAGTATGCATCAGTGTAAGAAATTATCAGCTAAATATTGCATGAACTACCATATGACAGATGAAACATACACAGAACAGAAAATTTATCTTCAAGAAGCTTCCATTATTGAAGTAGAACGAAAACCAAAAGTATCCACATTTATGATGTCAACCAGTTTTCAGTACAAGATAGCAACCAGAGTTACCTTGGCACTAATCAAAATCCCATAATGATTAACATTCAAGAATATATATATATATATATATATATATATATTTTCCTTGGCTAGGATTTGAATTACGTAGTTTGGACTTGTTCAGTCTAACAATACCAAGTCTTTCCAAATCCTAATATTTCTGAGTATTCATATAGGGCTCAATGAATACCATTTTCCATTTTTTGCTTCAAGAAAACATTGGTATAAAATATTCAAATGTACCAAAGAGACCGCATAGCATAATTGAATGAATGTGCTTCTCATCACGAGGGGTTAAGCCATAGCTCAATCAAGAAGTAATAGTGAATCTATTACACATTTCCTTCTAGGCACCTAATTAATAAAATTTTAGATCCTATTATGAATATTTAAGTGATACAAGCCATGCAACAAAAGAAAATTCAGATTTTAAAGCACACTTCATCAACATATATTTTTGTTCTAACTTTTCTGTTATTACATAAATATGTTGAAGCAGTGTAAAATATTGTTAGAGTAACATCTTATGTGCCAAAGAATTCCCACTGCATTTCCAAACTAAAACATTACTCAATAAAAAACAATTATACGTAGCCTTTTGCAAAAATATATCATGTGGTAGGAAAGTGCAGACATAAGCATGAATATGCATATACTACCTTTCATGTGGCTAAAATGTTTTTAAACTTATTTTGTTTCTAGCATCTTTTGAAATGGTATTCATTTTGAAACATGATTTATTGTAATAACAGCAATGAAATGTTCTTATGAAATGAAATGTTAATCTACAAATACTGCTTGATAGTCTTGGATATAAATTTGCTCAATATAACATGATACCATGTCCTACTAATATGAATTATGGTCATTTTCTGTCTTTCTAAATCATAACATATCTTGCACAGTGGTGGATAAAGAATTCTAAAAAATGGAACTTCATTAATAAAAATTTATTTGCTCATTTTATACTATTACACTACAACTATAGCACAGCAATATAATCTGAATTCAGATACCATATATACAAATTAGCAAAGTAAACAAAATAAAATACAATAAAAATTTTATAATGTGCTATTTCTTAACAATATTCTTACACTGTATCTGTTAATTATCAGACTAATTTAAAATCCACCAAATGATATTCTTCCAAAATGTGCATTGGAAATTGTATTTCAAATAAATGCAAGATACGAGGGCCATCCAGGAAGTAGATTACGTTTCCGTCTGTGTCCGCTAGGGACGGGGCTAGCGCGGCCATCTTGGGGTCAGAGCGTTGCGCAGCTCAGTCTGCATCTAGCCGTGCTAGTGAGAGGTTCGTGCTGTGCTCCGTTCAGATACTGTGACGGTTTGAAATGTCTGCGTTAATTGAAAATCCTGCGAGGTGCGCTCAGTAATAAGGTTTCTGACTGCAAAAAACTGTAAACCGATAGAAATCTATCGGCAGCTTCGTGAAGTGTATGGGGACAACATTATCACTGAAGGTGGAGTGCGTCAGTGGGTCATAAGATTTCAAAATGGCCGAACCAATGTTCACGACGAAGATCGAAGTGGGAGACCCAGCATAGTGACCGCCGAACTTCTCGAAAAAGTCGATGCTAAAGTCCGTGAAAATCGAAATTTCACAATAACGGAACTTTCTTTGAGTTTTCCACAAATTTCGCGAAGTTTGTTGCACGAAATCATCAGCGAAAAGCTTGGTTACCACAAGTTTTGTGCAAGATGGAAGGCAAGAAGAGGTAACGAAGTGGTTGAAGGCGCAGGCGGCCGAATTTTTCGACGAAGGAATTTCCAAGCTCGTACATCGCTACGATAAATGCCTTAATTTGTATGGTGACTATGTAGAAAAGTAGTATTTGAGTGTGGCTTTCATCTGTATATAATAAAATTTGTTTCCTATACTTTGTTTATTTTTTTATTCCAAAACGTAATCTACTTTCTGGATAGCCCTCGTATTTATAAAAATGCCATGAAAAAGTAAGTATGCATAATACATATAGCTTTCAATTATGCATGCTGCAATATTGCATATACTATTAAACTTTACATCAAATGAGGCACAAAAAAATTTTTATTTCACGGATTGCAAAATCAAGTCAAATACTTATTAAAATACTTCTCTTCATAAATAGTTTCCTAGTGTAAATTAGACAACATAATTATGCTCTAAAGGAATTTAAGATATAAAAGTACTATGTAAATATCAATATTTATATTTTTCAGCAACATTTTGATAAACATTTATGTAATGAGAGTTTCCAGCAAATTCATGGAACCAAAACTCAGAAAGTTATAAATATCAATTATTGTATAAGCTTCTAATTAAAAATTCATGCATGTGTAAAATGAAGAAAAATACAAATACTAATTAAAACTTAATTTTGCACTTTCAAATAGAAAAATTTTACGAGACAAGAAATTTATGTTCGTGTCCAACTTATGTTACTACTGTTGAAATTTATGTTATTGATCTTGTTTATTTAAGTTATTACTTCTCTATCAACAACTGCAATTAAATCATTAATATTTATTTTACTGCAAAGAATAAGTATACTATTTTGAAAAATTAAACTAATATTATTATTGCTTATAGTATTCAGAAAATTCATGATATTCTTATTTTTTTAATGAAATAATAACAATTTGTAGGGACGCAAATATTTTACAACAAAAAATTTTAAATATGAAAATCTTAGTATAAAATACATACAATATTCTATAAATTACCTCATGCCTGAATTGTGAAAATGACTTTGAAATTTTTTGGTGAGAAGAAATAAATGCCACATGATCACCACTCTCATCAGCTGCTACATCTACTAGTTGTCCAATAGAAGAACTTGATAGAAGTAAATCTCCTCTCATAAAATAATAACTATTCTTAATCTTTCTTTGTACATCACTAATACCTCTGAAATAAATACTAATAAATAAATAAAGTACATTTTCAAATCAAGCTAAAATCACTCACTAATAATAATAAAGAAAAACAAGCAATGGGGAGGAGAATTCAATGACAACATGCACTAAACAGTCAAGAATTAAAAGCTGTTTTTTAAGAAATAAGGAATTTGATTTGGTTTGTTTTGGTAAAAATACTTTTGTTTTGCTAACATAAAGTGTTTCATTTTGCTATTATCAGCGCCGGATTAAGCATTTTTCCTAGGCGGGGCAAAAACTTAAAATTGCCACCCTTACTCATCTTCCTTTAAGTTTCTGTAACAACTTTTATTTTTTTTTAATAAACATAGAAATAGGTACTTTTCGAGATAAAATGTAAAATCCATTTTATATTAAGAAATTCTTTATGTGCCAGTTTTGTTCTAAAAGAAATATACATAACGAATGGTTTACTTTTTTTTACTTATGGCAAAGCATAAGAGAGCTACCTGCCTAAGATGGGAGATGTCTTCGCTGAGGTCTTTATAATATTTGGCTTCTTTAATATCATTTAAAATGCTATTGCGAACTGTTTCCGCCATTACATCAGTAATTTCATTTTGAATTATCTTTGTTAAATATGATACTTGTCCCTTCTTTAGGTATTCTAACTGGTACTTAAGAGCTCAGTTGCTGAATGTTTGGCTAGCAGAGTCATTAAATTTAAAAAAATTGCATTGACTAGGCTGAGGACACTTTGTGAGCAGACTGCCAGGGGTTACATCAGACCAAAGGAAAGAAAGATACAATACAGCATCCATACTCATCTGTAGGATCTTTCTCCATTTTTCTTTCTCTGTGTGAATTAATCTCTTAATGTCATGATCGATGCCTCAACACGATTTCATTTGTTGTAGTGGAATTTTCCACTTAATCATGCACTCTCTGTGGATTTCAGATATTTCGTGCTCAGTTAACCTTTCTGAAGCTTTTTTCCAATTAGTGAATCCTTACACGCTGATGTAACGGCAGTCGCATGTTTCTGGTAAATCTCACAGGGTGTACAAAAATTGCATTTTTAGTTTTAGAATACATCAGCCAAGATCTTTTGAGCCCTTCATCATTTGCTAATGCTGTGCCACAATGAAGATGTTAAATGTCTTCCATCACGTTCACTATACCTAAGGCCTACGTTTTCTGGATATTTTTCGGCTAATAATACAGCTTAACTGCTAAGAAAGATGACTGCTGATCGTTCATTTTTTCTGTGATTGGCCAACTACCTTTAAAGATTTTAAGTCTTCTTTTTGCTGCCCACACTCACCTAAATGAGAAAATACTTTATATCCTAATTTCATGTCTCTAGATGTTCGTTTGAGGTCTGTGAAGAAAGTTGTTCTCTCAGTTGCTGAAATGAAGTCTGAGGATGATAGATGAAGATTCTTCATCTTGTCATGCAAATTGCAAGAAATATCAATATCGCTTAGACTGTTGGAACCATCAGAAGTTGCAGTTCGTCTTTTTCCATGAAGCCATTTTTCATTTTAGCTGCAATTAGTTTTTTCTGTTCTGTCCTATCTTTTGCTCTGGTTCTATATTCTGCCCCTGAGAGTTTTTTCCTAGACCCTTTCATGATTTCTTGCACCCTAAATAATATACAGTATAACTTGCCTTAATAAGAAAAGCTAAAAATTGATGTTATTACATTCAACAATAT
This sequence comes from Stegodyphus dumicola, assembly GCF_044657685.1. Lineage (NCBI taxonomy): Eukaryota > Metazoa > Arthropoda > Arachnida > Araneae > Eresidae > Stegodyphus > Stegodyphus dumicola. The sequence goes on along the minus strand of NC_140774.1, from coordinate 100,013,786 downwards.
TAGAGCCGTGTCGCAGATGCGCGGGCTAACTAAATGGTTGCGTCTCGCTAAATATGGTGAGGAATACTAGAAGCAGGCATATTAAAAGAAAATGAGACAAAAAAAAAAAACCCTCCACATTAAAAAAACTGTAAAAACTGTAAAAATAATAAATCCATTTTTAAAACCTAGGTTGCTGACTGGCTGCAAAAAAATCAAAATGCCTTACTTCATTTCTGTTGTATATTCTCCACGTACATTAATTTGAACTATTTCATTGGTCCAAGGTTTATTTGTATTCGGTGTTAGGAAAGAGTTATAGCTTACAATGCTTCTCCATTTATTTCGAAAGAGGCGTTGGTATAAAAGCAAGGCTCCTCTATGCTATCATTCTGTTTTTCATTTGAATATTCCCACCAGTAGAGAGGACAACAGAGGGACTCTAGGCAACGAAGTTGAAGGGAAAGATATATAGATTCTTTGCTCTATGCGTCACTTACAGGGACCAAAGACAAAGACGTTTAGGGAGTACCTTCCTTTGGCTCTTTCAGTGACGCCTGGAGTCACTCTATTGTCCTCTCCCTGATTTTATCTTTAGAGTTGTGTTTGGCTGTACTTAGCTTACTTTTAAAACTGTTTGCTCATTAAAAGATTTCGAGTAATTAATTATAAATATTCTTAAAAGAGGTTTGAAACCTGTCTTTAAAACTACTAATGTTGCATCACAATTTGACAACATTACAAATAAAATTCAGCACCACTCTTGAATTTGCCGCCCTCAGAAGTTGCTGCCCGGGGCACAGACCCCGGCTTGGCTCCCCTAGATCTGAGACTGGTTATTATAGAACACCATATTACTTAAAATAAAGCTATTGGTAAATTGTCTGTTAAACTAAGAATGTAAGAGATGTAACTTCATTTTATGTAAATCATTATTTATCTTTAATAAATTCTTCTGGTAGAAATATTTATGTTCAAAATTGTGCTGTATTTTTATCTGGCTGTGATTTAAAGTGATATTATCAAAAGTATATTTTTATGTATATTTTGTAGTATGCATATTAACCCGGGAAGATGCGCGTGGGGTGTTTTGGCACGCTCAAAAAAATTGTTACGCTCAAAAAAATTCGCTGGCAATCTTCTCCTCTAATCTGAAATGATTAGGTCCATCAGTAGCTGCCTTCAAGGTCATGTTCTATACCTTTCGAGAGGAAATGGCAAATTACGAGCATTTATTGTTGTTTAAATAATAGTTTGGGGTGTGCCGACACCCCACGCGCGCTTTCGTGTTACTATTTTTTAGTGTGAGCCATGGCGTGTGCAAGTTGCTCTGTTCGGTCTTTTCCTCATTTGATGTATGATCAAGAAAGGAAAAGACTTCAAAAGTTATTAGAGGGGGTTTCGTCAGATGAAGATTATACAGTCAAAAGTCATTAATCCGGACTTGTCGGGACTTCGTTGATTCCGGCTTATCGATTTTTCCGGATTATAGATCATCAGTTTAAATCTGGTAAGATGGCATGCAGAAATTATAAAATTAAAAATATGAAACCATAATTTATGAAATAAAGAACAATTATGATCTAAATGGTATCAAAATTTACAAAAAGAAAAAGCTTAATATTTATTTGTTTACTTTATTAAACATTTCTTTCAATGTAAGTTGCTTCGTTTCATGTGATAATACTTTCTCTTTAATTCTATTAAACAGACATAATTTCTTGTTTAGTTACAAAGTTCCGCTGTTCAAGTCCTATAATTGCTGTGTTGAGAATACAGACTAATTTGTCAATCGAAATGTTTTCGTTTTCAATAACCTCTGGGTCACTTTCTTCACTATCGGAAGCGAATTATAATGACGAGGAACTTGATTTAAATCATATCAAAGACGGAGTACATCGAGATGAAATACTACATTTAGTAAGGAATTATAAGCCAAATAAAATAAAAACATCTGCCCTGAAGATAAGGATAGTGCTGACAGATCAATTTCCAATTCATTACTCGCCGCGGCGTCCCCTCCCCCCCTCCGTCAAAGCGACGCATGTGCAGAAAGTTTGTAGCTTTGAGGTCCGGATTATGGGTGTCCGAATTAACGACTTTTGACTGCATAGAAGAAGAATTAGAAGATTCAGATAATGAAGACATATTTAGTGATCCTGAGTCTGAATCAGAAGAAGAGTGCGACTCTCCAGAAGACATTTCTTGTGATCAAACTATTTTATAGGAAAGGATAAAAATTAGCTCCAATAGGAGATTTATTTCAAACTTTTGTCAAGAATGGACAAAAATGATATCATATAAGGAAATACGTAACTTTGAACGAAAAGCTAGAACCTTTTCGAGGACGATGCTCCTTTCGGCAGTATACACCTAAGAAACCTGCAAGATATGGTATAAAGATATTTGCTGTGGTTGATTCTAGAACCTTCTATGCTTTCAACATGGAAAGTTACGCATGTCAGCAGCCAGATGGGCTGTACAAGAAAGTCATCAGTTCTAGTGAAATAGCAAAGCGCATCCTAGCTCCATTATACAAATCTGGAAGAAACTTTACTACAGACACTTGGTATACCAGTTATGATTTGGCCAATTTCTTACAGAAAATGGTTTGATGAACCCCCCCCCAAAAAAAAGAAAAATATATAATACAGGAGATAATACATGTACTCAAGAGAAAAAGACAGAAAATCAAAAACTATATGCGGGAAGTGTAAAAAAACATATGTCAAGAGCCTTGTGAAATGGATGCTTCATGTATATATTGCAAAATATCTAATGCTTCTTGGGCCTAATTAATTTCAATATTAATTATATAACTTGTTGCTCATGTAATAATTCTGCATAATTTGGATTATAATTGCATTCACAAATAAAAAAAAAAAACATTTCTCATAGAAATCAATTATTTCTAGACATCTGAAAAAAAAAATTATATATTTGTTATTAATTTTAAAATTAGCATTATTTTAAATAATAAATATTTCAATTAATATAAAATGCATTTTTCTACTGAATTGTAATAATATGTTTAATTTGTATGTCATTTAATTGCTTGGGGTGTGTTGACATCCTATGCTCATTCTCGTGTTAAATAATACAGCGCGCGTCCTCCCATGTTAACAGCTTAAATTATAATACAGTATGCAGAGAAATTTTTAATTAAATAAACACTAAAATATACTTATACGTAAACTGAAAATTACCATCAAGGATAGAACTTGGGACTAAATAAACAGTTAACATGAAATTATTTTATTTCTGGCAAGTGTATACAGAACTGACAATTTCAAAATATTATAGTAGATGCAAAACTGACTTTATCAAATTCAAAATCAATAACATAAGAAACTTAACCCTAAAAATGGAATGTCTGGCTTTTATCTATTGATTCACAGTGAAGATACACAAGAAACTCTAAAGTAATGAAATCATAAAAAAATAACACAAAATGATTATTAAATTTCCTGTTTTAACTTCCAGCTAGAATTTTACTGCTCTATAAATTATGGATATTTCCTGCTAAAAACTTAAATGAAGTACACAGATATTTCAGATTTATAAAATTAGCATGTGCTTAAAAAATTTTCAGCACATTAATAGACTTTCTTTCATTTCTGTACAAAATATTAAACAAGCATAATTTAACATAAAATAACTTTTTTAATTATCATAATAGGATATAATTCTGGATTATTTCCAAACAATAATAAAATAAAGATACAAGAAAATTAGAAGGTTATAGGAGGGGGAAAAAGTAACCACTTATTACTGATGGTGCCTCAGACACAAACTATGAATGCATATAAATTAAAAAGCATAAAAACTAACAGAGACAGGCAGATCTATTTTTATTTCAGTACCACCTAAAGTGGAATTTAAATCTAAATTGAATGATATCTTATTGATATTGCTATTTTACAGTATTTTTATGTCTTATTTTATTCTGATGAGTAATAACTTTTAGATTAAATAACCTTTTTTTTTTTTTTTTTTTTTTTTTTTTTTTTTTTTTTTTTACATTAAGCTAGCATGTTAATAGTTGATGGTACATTGTGCTAAAAGCTTAACAGGTTAATTAAATATTTGATAAATTTCAAAGGAAGAATTAAAAATGAATATTTCACTTGCTTTTCAAGTCATCCAATAGATATGTAAGATATTTGGTACTTAAAGTAGTCACAGCTTATGCCTTTAAGAGCCATTTAAAACTTACAGACTATAAATCTGATAATTAAGTTTTTATATATTTTAACAACAAATCATGGTGGTCACTTTAATAAGGAAATGTCAAACATTTTAAGATATCAGAAAATATAGTGACTTTACAATGCAACAAATACACTGTTGGCCATTAAAATTGCAATACCATGAAGGAAAGCAAATACAGTACAAAGTCCGAAATCCAGACTCATCGGGACTTCGGCGATTCCGGATTTGGGATTTTCCCGGATATTAGATCATCAGTTTAAATCTATGATGGCATGTAGAAATTATAAAATTAAAATATGAAATCGTGATTTATGAAATAATGAAGTATTTCATAAAAATATTAAAATTTACAAAAAAAAAAAAAAAAAAGCCTAATATTTATTTGCTTACCTTATTAAACATTTCTTTCAATATAAGTTGTTTAAATTGCTTCGTCATCTGTGCTAACACTTTCTCTTTAATTCTGTAGACACACATAATCTCTTGTTTAGTTACATTGTTGAAGTCCTGTAACTGTTGTTTCAAGAATTCCGACTAACTTGTCAATCGAAATTTTCAGTAACTTCTCTGTCACTTTCTTCACTATCTGTAGCGGTATTTTCTGGATCTAGAAAACCCATACAACAGATTTCGCCCTTCATTAATTGATTAATGATTGAGAAGTATTGTCATCACAATGAAAAACTTCTTTTATATAATCTTCATTTATTACCGCTTCTCCATATTTCTTTAAAAAATCCGTTAATTGGAAAATTTCACTTTTGTTTTGCGATATCCGAAAACCTTAAAAATTAGCGGCTATCATCATCAAATTTAGTTATCCTTCACTATACATATTTGGCTATGCATCATGAGTTGCTGACTAATGACAAGTTGTTCTGTTAAATTTTATCTTGCTTCAATCGCGCACTGAGACAATTAAGCCTGAATTGTATTAGTTATTTATTATAGTTGTGTATATTTCTTGCACATGCTTAAGACTTATCAGAGTTCTGAATAAACAAATTCCCACATATACATATACTTATTGAGGGCCAGCGCTAGATATCTTACCACCTGATGCAGTCTCTGTGAGTCCTAAATTCTGTGACTCGGTGCGGCCATACGAGCTTTGATGCTGGTTCTGAGTTTATGCAAATAATAAATCAGCTATTCTTAATTCAAATATCCCTAAATGTAATCTTTGGATCTATGAGTATCATCAACAAAATCTATTTTTAGCATATGGTATGAAATTTTTGGTAAATTTTTCCTCGTCAACATTTTTAGTGCATTTAACCTAAATCTGTAATCATCATCAAGCATAGTAACATAAAAGGTTACCATAGTCTTTTATTATTCAACTAGCAGCTATGCAGCCAGCCTTTGTCTGGCTTTTAAATGTACCAAAAAAATGCCTGAAGGACACACCAAACGTTAAATTTAAAAACTGCGCAGAATTTTACTCTGCAGAACAACTTCATAAAAAAAACCCACAAATTTACAATGAAATGAGCAATATCCCTTAGTACAAATATCAGTTATCCAAAAAAATAATTAACCAACTTCCAGTTGCCTACTCTCAACAAACGTCCAGTATCCAAGAGAAACATTAAATTTAAAACCTGCACAGCATTATCGCCCTCATTTTTCTAATCAGCAACAGTGCTGATCTTCAACAGTCGGCAATCCAGTATACCATTGAATGAAAAACTGTTGCCAGAACCACATTTCTAAAAGAATGAAACTATTCAAAATGATGCAATCAAATCAAAAAGATAAAATTTTTTAAAAAATCTGATTCGAATTTTTAAAAAATTGCTTCAAGGTGTACTGGCTCTTGTCTAGATGAACCTATATACCAAATTTCGTAGCCATGGGTCTATTAGCTTACGTGCAGCACGAACGAAAGACACACAGACTCTTTCAGATTACTAACATAAAAATTTGTTTAGGATTGCTCTATAGGTCATTACTCAAGTTGTCATGCTTTGATAAACATGCGGTGTTGAAAGGAAAGTATAATAAATAATGATTCGCCGGATTGGCATCAGATCAACGATGTATCTATGTGGAATGTTTTGGTTTGAGATGGGTGCCAAAAGCAGACATGCAGCAACGGAGCCAAATTACTAATTGTACAATTTACGCTAAAATGATTGTTTCTTCAATAACAAGGTATTTTATTTAGTGTCGAAGTGAAATTAAGAATTGGGACTCTCCAGATGTTTTATTATGCACGGAAGGGGGGAATCAAATGCACATGCATAAAGCTTACTAGAAAAACGTTGTTGGTGGTTTTGAGGTCCAGATTTTAGATCATTCCAGATTTCGGACTTTGTACTGTAAAAAAAGTATATTTAATGTAAGTACACAGTATGACATGACGACAAAATGTTTAAATTTATAAGCAGTTTGGGGTTTATAAGGGTGCGAAATTAGTAGAAACAGATGCCAACCCTGGCAGCTAAAACAGCCCTTATCCAGTTAAGCATGGAGTTGAACTGGGCTTGGATGACAGAACCAGGCAACTCATTTCATGCTGCTTCAAGTCTATGCCACACTTCATCAACCATATTAGCTGCAGAAGGGTGGCAGGCCAGTCTCTCAGCAACCTATGACCAAATGTTTTCTATGCGTCACAGATTTGGAGACCGTGCATGCCAGGACAGCAATCAAATATCCTGTGTATCGAGGAAAGTTAGGACAAGAGGTGCAACATGTGGTCTTGCATTATCTTGTTGGAAGATTGTGTTTGGCAGACCTCGAAAATAGGGCACAACCACTGTACCTAAGATGTAAGAAATGTACCGATTTGCATTCAAATTACCTTCGATCCTAACTAGAGATGTGTGTGTCATGTACCCAATGGCTGCCCAAACCATCTCACCAAGTGCAGAGCCCTTATGCCGATATGGAATGCAAGCAGGCAACATGTGGTCTTCTCGGAGACTCCAAACATGTATTTTTTTTTTCTTTTGGCCCATAGTCCACGCTGCTACAAACATCTAAGCACCATACAAGCAGATACTGGGTGTGCTGCAAACATGCCTATTTCTGACTAATGGTCCATGATGTGTTGTATGGTTTTGCAGGGATGACCTCACAATATGTCTGTCCTCTCGGGCATTATTCATGAGAGGGTGTTGAGATCCTGCATGCTATTCAGTATGACCCACAGCAACCCACTGATTCCATATTTGCATAATGGTGGTTAGATGTTGATCAGTGCAACAGGCGATATCACAGAACGATAATCCACAATTTCGATAGGTAACGATCCTGCATCTATCAAAGTCTGACAGTTGCCTTTCTTCTTATAATTCGAGGCATAACATGATATTCTGAGCAAACTCTGACCTTATAAAATGCTTTCCAAATGAGAAACCCACTACACAACTTTTCTTTTATGCAATGCTTCAGATGTTGCTTCTCCCCTTCTGCATCATCTAAATGTGCTGAAATACTAATCATTTGCATATCTCAACCTCTTCTTCCTTTCATGTGATTTTGACATTCCTCAGATCATTCCTTCCTTCCTGATGTTGCAATTTTAATGGCCAGCAGTGTATATTTAAAAATCACAAAGATAATTCTATCTTAATTTATTCTAAATGAAATGGATAGCATAAGTTCTCACCTACTAATATGAAAAGTCTGCAGTTACAAAATCAGACAGACATATTTTTGGAGTTAAAATTAATTAAAAAAAAATAATATATATTTTTTCAGATATCAAATGTTACTCTTTTTGCTATTGCTGGAGAATCATAATTATTTATATTCTTATAATGCAGAATGTTTCTAACTGGTAACTGATTTTTTTTAATTTTTTATTATTATTTAAATACAATTTGATCTTACAGCTAAGATCTAAATTAAAAGTTAACAAATTAAACTAGTAAACAAAATCTATTTAATGAAGTCAAATTGGAAATTATGAAATATTTAAAAATTGATAACACAAGGAAAAATTGACTGAACATTAAATTGTCAGGACATTTACAAATTCAGAATTAATTAATAAATTTGTTTGAGAAAAATAAGTAAGCATTTACCCCCAAAACAATATTAAACTGCTGTAAAATAACTGAAAGTAAGAAAACTGCTTTAACAGAGTGAATAAATCATAATGCATTATGACCTAAAATGTTTGCATGACTGTATAGAGACAAAAACTTGGCTCTATTAAATATAAATTTACTGTAAATTTTCTATAGCCTACATCCTGAAATTAATATCCAGTGCCAAAACTTACACATTTTGATATCTAAACATGTATTCCGAAATATTTTCAAGTATACAGTTGTATAACAGATGTTTTAATATTTGGTTATTATCCTGTATTATATATTTATTTTAAGCTGCATGTTAAGAAAATGTCCTCTCTCATAGAGGAAATTTAATTTTAAGTTGTTTCACATTCACATTAATCATTCACATCCAAAATTAGTATTATCTTTATTTGCTATCCCTCCATTTATTCCGAGCAGCTGAAACATATGACAAAACTGTCAGCATAACGGACAATGAAATAAGCTCAGGTATAAATGCTAAGAAACACACATTCATGTGTATCAGAAAAAATAAGGACAAACCTTGAGTGAAAGTATGAAGCATTCAATAAGTGAAATAATTTTCTCTTAAGATTAAAAAAAATCATACTCAGATCTAATACTGTATATTTCTTTAAAAAAAATTATAAATTAATTAAAATGGCGATTCATCATATTCATTTTAAAAATATTTTTTAACTTGATCTAAGCACATAAATATGCATTTATTCTGTATGTAAGGGTACTGTCAAACACCCGTTTGAAAGATAGGCGTGAACTTAATCATGCGCGGAGTAAATAACGCATATCCGCTGTTGTCATGGTAACAGGAAAAGGGTATAAAGCCTTTATATTCCGGACGCATGTTCCTAAAACGTACTCGCTGTACCTCCTGCTATGAGAGCTGCTTCGCTGCTATTGGTTAGAAGAATTTAGACGTAACATAGAGCTTTCGACGTCATTTGTTTTGTCACTTGGTAAAGCCAGTAAAGCTTCTCGTACTCCAGCCATACTTGTTCGGATCGGATGCGTATTTCCAAACCCTACCCCACTTTTCGAATTTTTGACGTCACGGAAATATCGACTAGTTTCACCTGGCAAAACGGCGTACCCCACTTTTGACTACTACGGCGCGCTTTCGAAAGAATTGTGTTGGCGAATAGAGTGTTTAGGTGGTAATTGTGAGATTTTCGCAATTTAAATTATTATGAGTGGATATTTACGCAAAATCTTTAGTGAATGGTTATTGTTTATCGCTGTAGTATATCTGAGGAAAGAGGAGAATAATTCACTGCTAATGTATACATTAACAGTATACTCGGCAATAAATGTGATGCATTCATCGCAAAATTCAGCGACGCCAGTAAAACAAACGAGAGTGTTCGAAAAATTTATCCACATCTGAAGTCACTATAAAAAATTGTATGTGTGCCAACACAGATAGAATAATAATAATAATAAACACTTGCAGAAAACTTCAAATCAAGGAATAAGAATTGCAGTGCCTCTGTGTGCTTAAAAACTACGAAGCATTCTGCAGACTTTTATGCCAAAATCAAAGTTGACAAATATATTAATAAATTTTAATGTTTCTTTTAGTGTATATATTTCAAAAGTATTAAAATAACTTGGACAGTTGTTTAATTATTTAAAACAGCAATAAAGTTCATTTATAAAGATATACAAGGAACTTCATAATTATCAAAATATTTCATTGCTTTGGTGAAAAACTGAAATTTACTAAATTAACTAACTTTTATAACATTAAATTTGTTCATAACTGTAGCATTATGCTCTGTTTTAAAAAAGCTTAAATACTTTATTCGTTATACTTTAAAATATTTTCTGATTTATTTACTAAATGTGTAATCAATTATCAGGATTACTAAATGTGTTAAGAATTTCCATACATGCTTGTGCAGTGTGATTGCATGTTTGTGTAATGAACTTTGATTTTCATGTACAAAAAAGAAATACAATCTCCGAATTACTTTTTCGTTTTCCAGTTCCTGTGTTTAGCTGTAAAAGTAAATTCACTTCAAGTATGTGTCTATGCAATTTTGACGATGTAAATACTGAAATGATTGTACAGTAAAAACTCAACTAAAAAAATATCTGGAAAGCTCTTGAAATTTTGGATAGTCAAGCATCTGATCTTTGGAATATGATAACGAGTGATTTTTAAAATGGTTGTTATGTGAATTAAGACTGCATGTTGAGACATTAAATATGAATAGTAATCTGAAAATTTGTAGTAGTAACTTTGGTACTTTTCCGTTTTGCCGGCGCAAGCAATAAAGTCGCTAATAATGGTGCAACCGATGCCAAACGGAATATTCTCGCTGGTAACCTTTTACGCCTCATTTTCGAAACAAGTCGCAGCTTTTTCTTATCAGATTGATTGTTTCTTTCAATACTGACATATAATTACATAGAATTTTTATCAGATAGTTCAGTTTTATGTCCAAGGCCATTTTCGGTAATTAAGTCAATTAGGATGCAATCACAGCGCTTACCCGAAGCCGAAAATATACGAGGGCTATCCAGAAAGTAGATTACGTTTTGGAATAAAAAAATAAACAAAGTATAGGAAACAAATTTTATTATATACAGATGAAAGCCACACTCAAATACTACTTTTCTACATAGTCACCATACAAATTAAGGCATTTATCGTAGCGATGTACGAGCTTGGAAATTCCTTCGTCGAAAAATTCGGCCGCCTGCGCCTTCAACCATTTCGTTACCTCTTCTTGCCTTCCATCTTGCACAAAACTTGTGGTAACCAAGCTTTTCACTGATGATTTCGTGCAACAAACTTCGCGAAATTTGTGGAAAACTCAAAGAAAGTTCCGTTATTGTGAAATTTCGATTTTCACGGACTTTAGCATCGACTTTTTCGAGAAGTTCGGCGGTCACTATGCTGGGTCTCCCACTTCGATCTTCGTCGTGAACATTGGTTCGGCCATTTTGAAATCTTATGACCCACTGACGCACTCCACCTTCAGTGATAATGTTGTCCCCATACACTTCACGAAGCTGCCGATAGATTTCTATCGGTTTACAGTTTTTTGCAGTCAGAAACCTTATTACTGAGCGCACCTCGCAGCTCGCAGGATTTTCAATTAACGCAGACATTTCAAACCGTCACAGTATCTGAACGGAGCACAGCACGAACCTCTCACTAGCACGGCTAGATGCAGACTGAGCTGCGCAACGCTCTGACCCCAAGATGGCCGCGCTAGCCCCGCCCCTAGCGGACACAGACGGAAACGTAATCTACTTCCTGGATGGCCCTCGTAGAAAAGGTAAAGTCAAGAGTTAAATTCATCAATTCTAATGAGAATGCATTAGCGAAGTAAAGCACTGCAGTTTTACATAATTTCTGAGTAAGCTATTCGTATGAATTGAAATATTTCTTGCATTTAAACTTGTGTTCCAAATTAAGATTTAACTTGAAATTAATGTAGATAATTACTGAGAGCATTAGATTTTTGTAGAGAGTAGTTTACATGAGATGAGATCACTTGGGGTCACGTGATATGAACCGGCGAATCAGGATGCTGAACCATGAAAGCATAGTAAATTTTTAAATTAATGTCTTTTTACAAATTTATTGTCTTTATTTATCGGTTTTTTATAAAATTTTAAGCGATATTAAAATGTTTATGCCTTTAAAAAAAGAATTCTTAAAACTAACATTTTTTTAAAAATATTTTTTATGTGTATACTGTATGTTGTTCGCCAATAAAGTCTGCTTGACGAGATCTGCGCCGGCGAAACGGAAAAGTACCGTAACGGTATATCCAACAATCTCTGCCTAATAACTTCCATATTTTAAGCAATTAAAATATATATTTTTAACCACTTGTTATTAATTTTATAAAGTACATTCTATAATTTAAATTTTATTTACTTTTATCTATTTTAATGTTTGCCATTATAAATTTTATACTACTTTTTTAAGATTTCATAGTTGCTAATTAAACTTCCTTTACAATTTATTTAGGTATTTTATACATACATTTATATTTTATGTAAGAAAGGGATTTATGTGCAATAGATATACAGTGAAAATCATTTAACACAAAACTGAAGGGACTGAAATATTTTTTCATGTTAAAGAATATTAATATATATATATATATGGTCAACAAAATTAAGCTTATTAGAGTACATTTTATTTACATAGATATGTGTATATGCATGTATTTAATAAAAATCAATGAAACAAAAACATCCACAAGAACTTGATAGAATTTAATACAAAATTTTCAAGTTTTTTGAAAAACAAAACATTTATTGAGTTTCGGGAAAATAATCTGATATTTTTCTTTGCATTGTCTTTTTTTAGCATCTAATTGTTCAATGTCAAACATTTTGTTATTCATTTCACCATTGGAATGTGTGTCTGAATAACTGTCCATACTTTTTATGATGTTCCTCATTTCGGATGACGTGGGAACAGTTATTTTTGCATTATTCATTTTATTTTCATCACCAGAATCTGCATCAATGATATTTTTTTAGCTTTGAACAAACTCCAAAATAACTTTGTCAGCCATAATTGGGGCTGTACACACATTATCATAAATTACTGCAACGAATTCTATAAATTTTTAAATAGTACCATTGTTACTATAATGATTTGAAGAATAATAAATTGATAAATTTTTAAATAGTACCATTGTTACTATAATGATTTGAAGAATAATAAATTGTAAAAATTTAAATTATAAATCATTAATACAGAAACTTTCTCAAACGTTTTATTAAGTGTCAGCTCAGTTTCACTATCCTATTTCTTTATTTTTTTTTGGCACCAAAGAATCTGATACTTTTGAGAATTGTGTGTAATGAAAATAATTTCCATTCATCCTTGGAGTTGCTGAATTCCATGCAGTGCAACAAATGAGCCAAACTCACTAATTTTTACTCGCACTGCCATGTACTCGTCACCGAATTCCAAAGCTAACTGATGAGAGATCAGATTTTTGTGTGGCGTTTGTAGAGGTGGAAGGCGAAAGTAGCGTAGATAAACAAAACTGGCTCGTGTCGCAGGCTATTCCGAGGGTATTTCAAATCCAAATTAGCCTCTTTCCTACGAAATATGTAAAACCACCTCTCTTTTATTTCACATCCCGCTTAAATCTCACCTGAGGTGCCAGTGTTTTCTGTATTTTGTTCATTTCCAGAAAGGATATCTTTTCGTGTTAAGAGAAACAAAATGCATGAAAATACACAGTAGTTTGTCGGGGCCGTTGCATTATTTCGTGTTAACCGATATTTCGCCTTAAGCGATTTCGCGTTAAACGTATTCCACCATATACAGATGCGTTTGGACTATATATATACAAATAATTTTTTAAAAGGAAAATTTATAATCCTTCCAAAATTTTTCGTGCATTATGCTGTTAAAAATTGATCAGTAAATATATAAAGAAAGAAATTTAGAACAAATTTTTCAGAAAGAATAAAAATTGAAATTCAAATTAACTTGATAAAATCCTGTAAATGTCGAATATCAAATATTTAGACTAGTAAAATCTTTTTAAATTGTAAGATAATTTTAATGATTTTACTCGCCCCCCTCCCTCCATTTTTCTTTGCTACTGCTGTTTGATAAGAGGTTCCAGTAAAGTTTTGAGTTAAGATTATTTTGAACTTTCAAAGATTTTCCATTGCAGGATTTTAATTTTTTCTACATTTTTAAGGGCATGTTTCCATTTTTTTTTAAGATTCTTTTTAGATTAGAAAAATAATTTTAAATTGGAAGATATTTTTAATGATTTTTCTTCGCTTTGAGGACTAGAATTTTCGGGTGAAGTATTAAGATAAAAAAATATATTGAAATGGTTTATCAACTGATTCTGGATACAGAAAAGCAAGGATTTTGTTTTACAAGGGGAAACGTAATTACCGTATTTGATGGCATATAAGACGTACTTTTTTTCCTAAATTTGGTCTAAAAAAAGTTACCTGTGTCTTATACGTGAAGGACACAGGTTAACTTTCAATACTGAATGCTATTTTTAGCCCGGATAAAGGTCTAGACACACATAACTTTTTCTACATCTACATGTGTGTGGCCTTCTAAATAAGGGTGTGTCTTATATGTCGTCAAATACGGTAAATTTGACATACCTCGTGTTGACGATATTATGTTGAAGTTGGTTGGATTCCTCGCCTTTCTTGTTCTTTTATACTATTTTTTGGTTTTTCTTGTGATGATGTATTTTAACACGTTGACTGCCGTGGGGGCCACCGGTGACCAGCACTCAACTTGGCTACAGCGCCATGGGTGATGCGACCAATAGTAAAATACATAATTAGAATAAATATCGATACTGATAAATTTTTAAATAGTACCATTGTTACTATAATGATTTGAAGAATAATAAATTGTAAAAATTTAAATTATAAATCGCGAAAATGGTCTACAGATGTTTGGGGGTCTCCAGTGACAACCAGCATGAAAAATGCATTAAGCACAATTATATATAACATAATGTTCTGCAGATAATATTTCAACATAATATATATCACATAATAAAAATTTCAAGTTGGTGTCGTGGTCAAATCATGTAAAATGCACGCTGCAGTCAACGTGTTAATTTTTACATTTTAAAGTATTCTTATTCTTCATTTTTAGGATTTTATGAAGATCATTTGAACTTCAATTTTTTAAGTCTTTGTGAAAAGTTGGTTCTAAATTTCTTTATATATATATAAGAACTCCTATACTCCTAGAAAAAAGTAATTTATATACAGTACAAAGTCTTTAATTCGGACTCGTCAGGACTTCGGTGATTCCGGATTATAGATCATCAATTTAAATCTGGTAAGATGGCATGCAGAAATTATAAAATTAAAAATATGAAACAGTAATTTATGAAATAAAGAGCAATTATGATCTAAAGGTTATCAAAATTTACAACAGAAAAAAAGCTTAATATTTATTTATTTACTTTATTAAACATTTCTTTCAATGTAAGTTGTTTAAGTTGCTTCGTTTTATGTGCTAATACTTTATCTTTAATTCTATAAACAGACGTAATATCTTGTTCAGTTACAAAGTTTCGCTGTTCAAGTCCTGTAATTGCTGTGCCGAGATTACCGACTAACTTGTCAATCGAAATTTTTTCTTTTTCACTAACCTCTCTGTCACTTTCTTCATGCCTTTATCCATGTTTTGCAGCGATTCCACTTTTTGTTTGATGGACATCGAAACATGCTTTCGCTTTGTAGATCCCTCCAGAATCGGAAAGTCTTTTTGACATAATCGAAAGTTCAAGCTTACTTTTTATAAAATTGCTCTAACAGCCTGCAAAAAATAATATGCCTGATTCAATTAGAAGATTAAGGAACAACGCAATCTGCAACTTTAACTGAAATAGATAATTTTAGCCTAGCTTATACCGTCTGTTATACATTAAACGCACGCGTGTGCAGAAAGTTTGTAGCTTTGAGGTCCGAATTATAGATCATTCCAGATTATGGACGTCCAGATTAATGACTTTATACTGTATTTATTTATCCCACACTTTCATTTTGAAACATTTTAGTACATGCTTTTCCTCAATATTTTAAAAGTTGATTTTTTGTTGAACTGAAATATGTAATATGGAAAAATTCTATCAAAAAACATAATTCAACTCAGAATTGAAACAGGAGATAAATAGAGATAATAATGTGAGGTATTTGATCCTCTTCCCCTAATAGTCATTTGAAACATTTTAGCATGTTTTTCCATTCAGCTGAAACAGTAAAAATATAGAAAAATTCCCACAAAAACATAATTCGGCTGAGAAACAAAACAGGCAAAAAAAATGGGTTCGCGTAAGGAAACTGATTGGTTTAAAACAGGGCTTCTTAAACTTTTTTTCAGTTGTGACCTTTTTTTATCATAGATTTTTTTTAACGACCCCAAAATATTTACGAAAATTTTGTGGGACCCCATAAGCATTGTGAAAATCCGACACGCACGTGAGTGAAACTGTCAATTTTTTCACTTGTACTGTAAGATAATATGGCAGCTTTAGGTCATTATCTTTAATTTCTCATTAAGACATAAAACAATGTGAAAATTTTCATTAAGTAACAGATGAAATGACAGCGTCATGTGCAAAGCAAGTAAAATGAACATTTATATTATAAAAAGAATGCATTGAAACATTTTTGTTTTTCTCTTTGTCTGTATTGTCTTATCTTCATCTATTTTCAGATACAGTGTGTAAAAATATTCGGTAATTGTAAAATTATTATATTAAGTTTAAGAAATACCAAAACTAATAAAATTTTTTGCGACTCCCTGCTGTAGACGGGGGTTGCAATCTACAGTTTAAGAAAGTTGTCTGAAATAACGTTACAATATTTGATTTTGCTAGAACTTTAATTGAGGCCACAGCCAGTGCGGTTATTTCAGGTGTGCAAAATTTTGAAATTTACAGAAATATCAAGTAGCAAAATTTTTGGAATTTAGGAGTGGAAAAGTTTTTAGAATTTAGGATCCACAGAGATGGCATAGCACAAAAAAAAATGTACCTGCTGAAGCTAGGACTCCAGTGCATGGTTATATTCTTGTAAGGAGTGTATGCCTGAATGCAGAGATACATTTTCAGTCATCATCGCTAGGTCACCAGAATACACAGCATTGTGCGATACGCGATTCATGTAAATACGGAATAAAATTGATTGCACTAACCTAATTCATGTAAATACGGAATAAAATTACTGTAATTTTTGAATAAGAATAAAACACTTTCTGTTCATCTGAAATGGGATAGATTTTCTCTAGCAGTTATTTCAGCAGAAATTTGAACTTGAAATTAATGTAGGTAAATTACTGAGAGAATTATTTTTCTAGCGTAACAATGTGAAAATTTTAATTAAGAATTTAATTAAAATTTTCACATTGTTACGCTACAAAAATAATTTAATTAATTTTAGAATTAAATTTTTGTACGTGAGATGAGATCATGTGGTGTTATGTGATACGAACCGGCAAATCAGGATGTTGAACCATGAAAACATAGTAAATTCTTAATGTCTTTTTACAAATTTATTATCTTTATTTATTGGCTTTTTACAAAATTTTAAAAGATATTAAAATGTTTGTGCCTTCAAAATAAAAAATTCTTAGAACTAACAGTAGTTAACAATTTTTATGTGTATATTGTATGTTGTCGTCAACAAAGTCTGCTTGGCAAGATTTGCGCCAGTGAAACGGAAAGTACAGTCAAAAGTCGTTAATTCGGACACCCATAATTCGGAATGATCTATAATCCGGACCTCAAAGTTAAAAACTTTCTGCGCATGCGCCGCGTTGACACATGCGCATAGGCGTTTACGCGTGCGCGTAAGACTCTTACGACTGCGCATTTGCGTGTGCGCAAGCGCAGAATACGTTTTCGCATTCGCGTTTTATGTATAACGGACGGTGTAAGCTAAAATTATATAATTATCTATTTCAGTTAATGTTGATGATTGCGTTGTTCCTTAATTTTCGAATTGGATCCGGCTTATTATTTTTTGCAGACTGTAAGAGCAATACTATAAAAGTAAACTTGAACTTTCGATTATGTCAAATAGAATTTTTGATTCTGGAGCTCTCAAAAGATCGTACAAAGCGAAAGCATGTTTCGATGTCCATCAAACAAAAAGTGGAATTGCTGCAAAATATGGATAAAAACATGAAGAATGTGACAGAGAGGTTAGTGAAAACGAAAAAATTTCGATTGACTAGTTAGTCGGTATTCTCGGCACAGCAATTAACGGGACTTGAACAGCGGAACTTTGTAAGTGAACAAAAAATTATGTCTGTTAATAGAATTAAAGAGAAAGTATTATCACATAAAACGAAGCAACTTAAACAACTTACATTGAAAGAAATGTTTAATAAAGTAAACAAATAAATATTAAGCTTTTTTTTTTAAATTTTGATACCTTTTAGATCATAATTGTTCTTTATTTCATAAATTACGGTTTCCTATTTTTAATTTTAGAATTTCTGCATGCCGTCTTACGCAATTTAAACTGATGATCTATAATCCGGAATCGCTGAAGTCCCGATGAGTCCGGATTAACGACTTTTGACTGTACCTCAGAAACTAAACATAAAGATTAAGTAAATAAATCTGAAGAATTTTTTTAAGGAATGAGCTAAGAGCATGAAAAATTAAAATGTATTTTTGAAAAAATATACGACAGAAGATTTACAGGCATCTTAAAAGTTTCATATTTAATTGCAAAAAATTTAAAACCTCATACAATTGGAGAATCGCTCATTCTTCCTTCAGCAATTAAAATAACATCATTTGTGCATGCAGAAAAATATAGTAATGATTTAAAAACAATAGCATTAAAAAAAGATACCGTTTCTCACCAAATTTCTGTAATATCAGATACTATAGAATATAAAATCCAGTCTTTACTGTAAAAACTTGATGAAGCTACCGACATTACAAAAATGTCTCAATTCATCATTTATCTGAGATACGTTTTTGAAGACGACACAGTAGAATATTTTTTATGTTGTAATATTTAGAAAGGAAAAGCAACTGGAGAGTAAATATTTGAAATTATTGACAGACATTTTGAAACAAATAATCTTATCTAGACACTCGCAGTTTGTACCAATGATGCTGCAGCATTAACAGGTAATTATAAAGGACTAAGAGGGTTAATAATGAAAATTGCTCCCCATATAATATTCCATCACTGTATGACACATAGAAGAGCTCTTGTTACAAACTGATGAAGAATTGCACATGATATTGCAGGGTTATTACTGCAATTAATTACATTAAAAGGCAAAATCCGAAACAGCTGTCTCTTTTTAATACAATGTAATTAGATAAGTTCTGTATATGAGACATTATTACCAAAGTCAGTTGGCTTTCACACAGAAAAATAGCGAGACATACTTTCGATTTGAGAAATACAGTTTACATATTTTCGGAAGAAAAGAAACATACATCAGCAAGTTATTAATCATTAATAATGATTAATTAGGAAAACTCAGTTACATAGTAGACATTTTCTAAAAACCTAAGCATTTTAATAATGAGCACCAATATTGAAGCTTTTAAAACTAAGCTAATACTTTGGCAAGGAGAATTGAACAGAAACATGTTTTTCAGAATTTACTAAAGAAAATAATACAGATTTCTTGTTTAAAACAACATATGATAAAACTGACAGAAATTTTTTTGAAAAATTTCCAAATAAGGAATTAGGTTGGATTTGTGACCCATTTTGCCTTTGGTATTTTCAATTCCAATGTATCTCTAAATGAAAAAGAACAATTAATTGATATTTTAAGTAACGGCATACTGTGGGTTCAAGTTAAGTCTGTAACTTGCCAAAAATTTCAGTTATCTATTGGAAACAAATATGCTGATTTAAAAGGAATGAAAGTAAATTATTACATTTCTTACATAAAATTGTACAACAAACCTTTAGATTATATTTAAAACTTCTAAAATGCTTATGTTACATTTTTCTGTTATATAAGCATTGAAAGTGGATTTCTCACTGAAATAGAAATAATTTTGCTATTGAATTAACATGGAGAACTTTTTTATTGAAATATTTTTTCTCTGTGACATTAGTTGCATCTACTACAAAATAAAGATTAAAGAACTGTTTTTTTAAAACATTTCGAATTCGTTGTCATATTGATCTATGAAGCACTAGATTAGCGAGTTTTTATTACATTATTGACAGTTTAGTTTTTAAACAATCAAAAAATGTTCAGAGGAGATAATTATTTGTCAAATATGAATGTGTTTTCAAAGCGAAAATAAATAAGTGATAAAAAGAAAATTAAATTAGAACATTCACATTTCTAACAAAGTAATTTAATCTTTATAATACAATATATTTTACAATGATAACGCAAAATACAATGTGAAAGGTTATGCGAAGATTATGATAGTACCAAGAGTATTCAGCATTTCGTATAATCCTATTACCAGATAATAATAACATTAAAATAAATTTTATCTGAATGAAGTTTTTTTATACAGAAACAGTCAAATTATGCAATTACATAAACGAATGCACTTTCACACAATATAATTAATACTGTTTACAAGTGCAAGTACTTCTTACCCTTCAGCGCATGCTCAAGAATTACCATCCAGGCGAAACTAGTCGATTTGTCCATGACGTCAAAAATTCGAAAAGTGGGGTAGGGTCAAGGCCAACTAGATATCTACAGGCCTGCTCCACCGATTTGTGACGTCACAATCGAAGGCGATCGTTCCTCGGTAGACGCAGCCGACTGATTCATTTATGTAGTACGCAGCGTTTTATTTCAAACTCAAGTCAAGTTAAATTAATTTTTACAACTAATATTTCGAATTTTAGGAATAATAACGTACTATATTACATCGTAATGATGGATATTTAAATACTAAATACCGTTCTACCGATTTATCAAACAGAAAATAAAAATAAGATTCGAGTGATATTGTAAATATAGCAGAGCTGATTTAAATAAACTGAAACATATCTGAACTTTTATACAGAAATAAAATGGACACAAAATTATTTATAAAAATGATACGGTATGTTAATATCAATGAAAATATAACATATGTAATGAACTAAACATGAGATGTTTTCATTTTGTAATAAAAAGAAAAAATATGTTAATGCTCTCAGATGATTTTATATTGCTTAAATTATGAAGACTGATTTATACTGCTTGACTACTAAACAAACATATATAGTATTTCATAATAAAATTAATATCAATTCATTAATTCTAATATAATAAAATATTGCTTTATAATTATTTTTCGGTGCAATGATATTGAAGCAAAATGAACTCTCTTTTCTTCATTCCCATAAAGATTTTTCAAGATTCAATCAGAGAACCTAAGATGCTTTTTAATAATAAATACACATGTGGACATTAAGTGAAATACATAAATCTTATTAATATATTAAAAGTATATCTGAAGTTTAGTCTACATATTGAAAAAAAGGTTCATTCTAAAGATGTTTTATAGCAAAAACATTACACAGAATATTAAAAAATATATTTCAAATTCTCTTAAAAAAGCAAGATCATAACTATGCAATCAATCCCAATGAGCATCATATCATGCTCCAAAAAATTCGTATGAAAGAAAATCTGATTAAAAATACACTCTTAATACATCTCATTAAAAATCACAATATTAAGCAATGAAAAATCCTGAGAGTCATTACGATAGTATAAGATACTGATTAGCCAGTTGAAATTATCATTTCACATCTGCAATAAGTTGTCATTTGAATTTTTTAAATATTAATAATGGAACATTATTATTGTAGACTCTGATGTGAGGTCCACAAAAATAAGCTTCAAACTTGAATAAGTTTCTACGACTCACTGATATCACAATATATCATCTATATCATTCTATATGCCAACATGGATATAGTTTACAGACGCTTAGTATTCAATTAATTTAGACATTAATTTTTTTTCTTTTAAAAATATTTAAACTCTTTGTACACCACATACTACTACATTAATTTGTATTGCTTAAATTAATTAGATTGATTTATACTGCTTAAATATTAAAAAGATATGTGATATTTCATAACAAAATTCATAAACATATTAATTTTAATAAAATTTTGATTTACATTTATGATTTTACATGCAATCCTATTGAAGCAAAAGCCAATTTTTTTTCTTTCTCATAACGACGTTTCAACATTCAATCTAATATCTTAAGGTACTTTGGTACTTACGTATTATCGCAACCAGATTGACGCTATTTAAGTTTGAGTAAAAGAGTATGAATAGAAAGAAAATGTACATTTATTAATTACAGATAATTTTAATACAGTTTTTTTATATTATTTTCTTTTAAAATATAAAATAGCAATTAAACCCTTCCGGTTTCGAATTTGAATAAGTTGCAGAATTATTTTTTCGGCGGAAATCTTTTGGCTATTGCTTTTAGCACTGATTAAAAACCGTATTCGCCATAACCATGTACACATCGACTTATTTTTACTTAAAAAAACATCCCAGAATTGCACAAAAATGGCATTACACACACTCTTCACTTTATCCATGTACACTGCTATTTTCTCATAAATTACAAAAATTTGCACGAAAATGCAGGAAAATTTTGTGAATCTCCACATGCTCTTTTTACAAAACTACGTATAACATGTAGGGTTGCCAAATTTCGCAATTTATGCGAATTTTGACCTGGTTGCAATAATACGTAAGTACCGGTACTTTTTAATTATAAACGTACAGGTGAACATTTTGGGAAATACAGTCAAAAGTCGTTAATTTGGACACCCATAATCCAGAATGATCTATAATCCGGCCCTCAAAGCTAAAAACTTTCTGCGCATGCGTCACGTTGACACATGCGCATAGGCGTTTACGCGTGCGCGTAAGACCTTTTACCACTGTGCATATGCGTGTGCGCAAGCACAGAATACGTTTTTGCGTGCACGTTTTATGTATAACGGACGGCATAATCTAAAATTATCTAATTATCTATTTCAGTTAATGTTGATGATTGCGTTGTTCCTTAATCTTCGAATTGGATCCGGATTATTATTTTTTGCAGACTGTAAGAGCAATTTTATAAAAGTAAACTTGAACTTTCGATTATGTCAAATAGAATTTCCGATTCTGGAGCTTCCAAAGGATCGTACAAAACGAAAGTATGTTTCGATGTCCATCAAACAAAAAGTGAAATTGCTGCAAAAAATGGATAAAGACATGAAGAATGTGACAGAGAGGTTAGTGAAAACGAAAAAATTTCGATTGACAAGTTAGTCGGTATTCTCGACACAATAATTAACGGGACTTGAACAGCGGAACTTTGTAACTGAACAAGAAATTGTGTCTGTTTATAGAATTAAAGAGAAAGTATTATCACATAAAACGAAGCAACTTAAAACAACTTACATTGAAAGAAATGTTTAATAAAGTAAACAAATAAATATAAAGCTTTTTTTTTTTGTAAATTTTGATACACTTTAGATTATAATTGTTCTTTATTTCATAAATTAAGGTTTCATATTTTTAATTTTAGAATTCCTGCATGTCATCTTTTGAGATTTAAACTGATGATCTATAATCCGGAAAAATCGATAATCCGGAATCGCCAAAGTCCCGACGAGTCCGGATTAACGACTTTTGACTGTATATGAGGAAAAAAGTTTTATTTTAAAGATGTTTTAAAGCATGAACATTATACGAGAAATCGTTTAATCTTTGGATTATGGTAACTTGGCGATTTTTTGGCGACCAACCCCGCTACAGCAACCTACTAGTTTTGTTTTGGATGCCATTTTGTTTTCTCAGAGTAAAGGCATGGTTTTTTTTTTTTTAACTCAACATTTAATTACGCTTATATTAGAACTTTTATGGAACAAAAGTGCTTAATCATGACGAAGATTAGGTGCGAAATTGGGAGAAAGTGCAGAATCGCCCACTGCTTGCCGCGTTTTTAAGAATAGCACATGCACGGTATCCATGTACATGTCCGCCTATTTTCACTTAAAAAAACATCCCAGAATTGCACAAAAAATGGCATGGCGCACACTCTTGACTTTATCCACGTACACTGCTAAAGTCCTAGCTAGTAACCTTTATCGCCTTACCAAAATGTCGCCAAACTACCTGTTACCATATTCCAAAGATTAGCCGAGAAATCTTGTAGCATATCCAAAAATATATTATAAAATTCCCTGAAAATAAAGTGAGATCATAACTATGCAATCTACCCCCAATGAGCACCATATCATGCTATAAAAAATTCTTATTAAAGAACATCTGATTAAATATACACTGTAAATTTATTTAATAATAGACAAATAGTAAAAGATGCATGCAGTATTAAGCAATGAAAAATCCAGCAAATCATTACGTTATAAGATATTAATTATTAAGTTAAACATCATTAATTCACATCAACAAGAAGTTTGCCATTCAAATTTTTGAAATATGAATGCCAAAACAGGCTTATCATTGTAGCCCCTGATTTGAAAATAAACATGATTTAGCCAGTTGTTTTGGCTTACGGCAAAGGATTTCGATTAATGTGCCTTGAACTACTACTTTGTTTTGGTTTTTTATCCAATCTATTAATGCTTGGCAGTCTGAATCTGATTTAAATCCAGGTGGTTGTTCCATGTAAATTGGTTTATTCAAGTATCCATTTAAATATGCAGTTTTTACATCAAAAATCTTATTTTGTAGTTTTTGTAAAAATCGTAATTTTCTTATTGATGGATCTTTCAACTAATTTCCAGACTTCATGAGCCTCTATTGAATTTAGTTCTTCTATCATTTCATACATCATACTACATAATCTTTTTTCATTGTTCTCGCTCGTCTTTTCTTCTGCTTTAGTTTTAGTCAAAATTACTTTTAAATCATGATCTACAATTTGTTTATCTTAAAGCTTATCTAATTGAAGCCATATCTTTCTCTTTATTGGATATTTTATTTATTTTATACGTGGAAATGTTCATCTTTGGAAAGGGTATATACTTTTTCGCGATCAGGTAATTTCATATATATATCCATGGCTCAATTATACACAGTTTGTAAATACTAATTATTTAACTTTAAAATTACGTAAAAAATTCACCTAAATTCCAGAATTATTTAATTTACTCATTTTTCTTTTTTGGTCATTGGTTTCCTTTAAATTGTTATTTTTAACCTTACAGTAATTATTCAGCAATATATTGGAAATGCATGTGGCACAACTTTTCAACAAATCATGCAATGATTTGCCTCACTCACAAATACTATCATCCCAAATAATCCTGTTTTCAACTTTCTCTGTGATGAGACTTATTAATATAGAACGTTGATTTTTTGATGAAATATATAATTTCTCATACATTTCAGATATTAGGATTGATAATATTTTAAATGCAGAGGTATTAATGAAAAGCACAAATTCTGTTAGCCAAAATAAACCACCTCGATCAATAGCAGCTAAGTATGCAAAATCTTCACTATATTCAACTATTAATTCTTTGTCAAGAATTAATTTTTTCTTGCAAAGATTACAATTTATATGCTTCAATACAGATCTACAAACATATCCAGAAATGTAAATTAGACACATTATATCTTTTTCTGTAACATTAACATCATTGGATTGATGCAAAACATCAACAAATTCCTTATCAATAAGTTGATAATCATTAAAATCTTCAATATCATTACAAGAAAAATGTTGTAAAATAAATTAACCTTTCTCAGAAGACTGCATTTTAAGCAAACTAATTAATTTTAGTTTTCTTTCCGACTCTATAATCTGCTGTAATGATACATTATAATTACAGCCACTCATTTGTCGAAATTGACCGAAACGTTCCTCAAGGTTATCTGTCTGAAATTTTCCTAAAAGAATAAAAGGTAATTTAAATTCTTTTAACAAATACTTTGAAAGTTCATTCAATGTTGCTGTTGTATGGAGAAGAGCAACTTGGGTTTCTTTTGACAGTTTACCAATTTGTGACTTACAGTTTTTTGTTGTTGGGCAAAAATCGTTCCATGATATAAGCCATGAACAAAACTGTGATAAATATTCTAAGCTTTTATCTTCTGGTGTCCTTATAGGCTGCATAAATACATCTCAAAACTGTACGGCCTTTTTAGAGTGTTTAACATTCACAATTTTCCACCACTTTAAAATTATATCAATAAAATGTTTAGTTCCTAAGACATCTTTTCCATACCCAGTTCTATTATTCTGTGATTCAATTTGCAGAGCAGCTAAAGTCTTTTCATCAAAAAGTTTAATAGCAGTACTTACATTCTGCTTCTCTATAGAAGACGGAAATAAAACTTTTCTTGATAAAGTTGGAGCCATTTTAATATTATCATTTTTTTCTATTTCATACAATTTTTTTAAATGTAGAACACTGGAATTGTAAACAATATTTGAGTTTTCAAATGACGGTATAAAAAATGTTTGGTTTGAATCTTTCTGATTGAACCAGTTGTTTCGTATAGATTTCAATAAATGAACTATATCAAATAATATAAATATAGGAAGATTATGCATGGTAGGGTTTATAAATGAGGATTTTAATGCACTACCACAAAGCATTTCGAACATATTTCTGTTAATTCTATTATTGTCTGATATTAGAGTTATAATTCGATAGCCACAAGACTGTACATGGTCAATTACTTGTTTTGTAAACATTAATAATTGATGTTATGATAAGTTTTTTATGGGAAACATTGCTACAATATCTCTGTTTTTTGATAATATAGAGCTTATCATAAATGTTTGCAGAGTTGTGGCCTCCATCTGTGAATTATCTGAAAAACCTAAAACACGACCACTTTTATACGAAACTTGTGGTTTTATATATATCTTATCTAATAATAAATTGACAATTTTTTCAGAATCATTTAAAATTTCACATTTTTTTTTCAAATACATCCAGTGACTTGTTTGCAATCCAGAATCTGCTCGGCCAATTTTCAGAGATAACTTCCTTAAGTATGACGGATGAGGCAATATAAAATACCTTCTGTTACGTATAATATTGTAGCTGTTTGGATTACACTAAAATATATAACAAGACCAGGCAAGGAATTCTGCACTATATGAAGGCTGTTTCATTTGCATTAATTGAATCTGTTCATACAAAAACTTAAAATTTCTCAGAATGTGGGTTATTTTCTGTTTCTGCACATTTCAACAGTAGTTTTGATATTTTATCTAAATTTAAATTGCAGTCATCATGAATATGAGAAGCAGAAAAGCCATCCAAATGGCTAATCATTGTCTCAAGTTTAGACCATTTATCACATAGCTTTTCTTCTCCAAATATCCAATTGAACTATTCAATGGGAATTTCATTTTCATTGAAAAAACCTCTTACATTTAAATCTTCCAATATTTTTAAAGATACAAGCACTTTTGGACAGTTTAAAAATTCTAATTTTGATAGCCAAAAGATCTTACCTTTGGTAATGAATATCCATGAAGAGGGAAGATCTATTTTTTTTTGCAAAACCATTTATTAGGTTTTCAAAATCGCTAATAATATCATTCTTTTTCCACTGTTCAAATTGTTTATCACAACGAATATCAATTTCTGCTTCTCTTTCTTCCGGTGTTTTTCTTTTTGTGGGAAGTTTCTTCGATAAATAAGATGGCTGGTTTTGAAAAATCGTTGGATAAGTATCTTTTTTTAAAGCTGGAATAGTTCTAGGAACTACTAATACCGTCTCATCATCACGAACAGCTTTATCTTCTCGAACGATAAATTCTTCTTCGAAATGCTTAATGCATACACTACTGTGTTTGCCAGCTACAAAATCTTTGCGATTAATATTTTTTATCCATTTCTGAGAGAGTACAGGATCCGAAGGAAATTTGAAAGTGGACACATGTTCAGTAGTGCTATCCTAATTTGGTCGGCATTTAGGTACACTACACTTTCTTGGCATTCTAAAACACACTTTTTCTTATAAATTCGAATTCACAATATAATATTGTACTTTCCGGTAAAATACAAAATTTTTCAGAAGAAAAAACACATGTAAACAATTATCTCACTAGCACTAGTCCTATGGCGAAGCAAGCTCAACTAACAAAATTGAAAGCCTAAGATTATGACGTCAGATCATGTGATCATCAGCTTGGAGCAGGCCTGTAGATATCTAGTTGGCCTTGGTAGGGTTTGGAAATACGCGGACGATCCTTCCACTGTCCTAAATACGCTGAACGACGTCGTAATTCGGATCTGTTTAGTCATCAAATTCTAATTCTAAAGTCGTTCTTTATGAAAAGCTAGTCCCTTTCTATGGCCATGCTACGTAATCCACATAGTGTATATAATGTAAATAGTATTCTAAGACAAGGGTCTTATTTGGGTAGTCTTCTGCTATCGGTATCGGATTCAGAAATGTATGCAATATATGCATGTGTATATATGTGATATTTGCAGTAGATTGGCATTGGAAATGATGAAGCTTAGCAATCTGGTCACATCAGAGTCCGGGTGTGGTCGTTGCGGAGTGGGAAGGCAGCCGAATTGAAGACATAGAAGAATTTAAATTTTAAGACTCCATATCTTTATTCACTTAAAAAATGGCAGATTCTTTCAAAGTCTCCAAAAATAAATATCCAATTATGATTTAAAGTAAGATAAGGTTAAATTTAAGCTTTCGACATCATAATTATTCTAACAAAGGGAAGAAGAAGCGACAGAGCAACGAAAGTTCTTATGGCAGAGATCGCAGGGAGCAGTCTGACGAAAAATGGCGCGAACTCTTCATTTATAGCAGCGATTATGAAACATAATAGAATGTTCTCGAAAGTACTTCTCTGGGGGAATATCCCGAAATTGCGGAAAGTTAATTAGAGGTTGTCTGTTCGCGTAGAGCAAAGCCATCGTATTTTTTATATTTGACATATATATATGTGTGTGTGCATATATGTCTGTGCGTACATACACACATACCTATGTACACATATACATATGCATACATGAACACATACATCCATTCATGAACACATACATCCATTCATGAATTTCTGAATCTGGTCCTGATAACAGAAGAATATACCTATTTGTTCCTAAGTTTGCAAATTTGTGCACGCATTTATTGATTTAGTATTTAATTTGTTTTATGTCATTTATTGTAATTACTGTTTAAGTATTGCATTGATTTTTCTTAGTTGTACGCTTGCTGCCCAGGGATTGTACTTCACGGGACGTGCAGTCCTTGGGAAGGGGCCAGAATTACGAATTTTGTACATAGATAGGTAATTTTAGTGATATTATATGTAAAATTGCTGTATTTCTTATGTATAATATAATAAGAAAATCTAAGGCTGCTATCACACGGCGGTTTGTTTCGGAAGAACAACTGTTTGGAACAATTTTTCTGCTTTGTCACAACAGCCAATCGCCATAGATCGCTTTGGGGTTAACACAGGGGAAACTGGTTCCCCATTACAAACAAGCTGATAGCATTCGAAGCTGATAGCTGATTGGTTGAATACGAACAACGCAATTTTTTTGGAAAGGAAGGAAAAAGTCGCACGTCTTTCTTTCAACAGTAAATCAGTGAAAAATATTGTCCGAAACAGTTGTTCGAGTGAAACAAACGCCGTGTGATATGGGCCTTAGAGAGACAGTTAAGCCGGAAAAGTAAGAATACAGGGGCAAGTCCATTTAACACTGAGTAAATGGCTATCTCGGTATTTTGGCGATTAATTGCCAAAAGTCTCCAAACTTGGCTACCATTTGGCGACATTTGTTCCAGTCCCTTTATTAACGTAATAGGTGTTGTAATTGATATTTTGTTCAGCTAAGTGTAGTTTTGACTTTCAGATGCACTTTGCTGGTGTTACTGCTAAGAATGCTAAGCATTCTTAGCAGTTTGAAGTGTAACTACTGATAGTAGTCTGTGTTACTGTGAACACCTGGGCGAGTATTGCTGTGAAAATTTCCAGAACTCTGAAGCATCCTTTCTTAAAATAAATTTTATTAACCTATCATCGGATCTCCGTGCATTCAATCTATTGCGAACCCGTATGCACGCAATTATACATTCGCGCAGATTCTTCATTATTTACTTTCTTTAAATATAATACAGGGTGATAATATTTGGTGGCAGCAATTTGAAAAAGGAAACGGACATTTATAGTGAACCGACGCAAAATGCCGTTTCGAGAATAATAGCCCTTCTGGGCTAACTCCCCTTAGGGCTAATTTTTTTTTCTTTTAATATTACAGGTTTAATACATTATAGTGCGGGATTTTGAATGAAACTCAGAAATAAGAATAAGCATCTATAAAATCAGCCAGCTTAAATTGAAAAACTTGAAATAACTGAACAACTTTGAGAGTAAATTTCGAAGGGAGAAAACTCGCCTTTACATAATAGTAATCCCTAAAACATAATAGTATAAATTGCGCTAAATTCAGTGCTAAACAACGAATACTAATTTCTTCTTACTTAAATGCTGTGCTTGGCCGCAATTGGGCAAAAACTGGCCGGCCACCTCACTTTACAGGAGAAAAACGAGGAATAAGGTTTTCCCTTTGCCCTCGCGAAATATATTTCATCATTAATAATGCTATCATATACACTGGTAGATAATTGCTACGGACAGATGACAGTAGCAGAGATAGCAACCACAAAATGAAAGGCACGAAAATGTGGAAATTAGCATAAGTGCGGGATACAGTAAGACAGGTAGTGTGTTTGGAGTCTTGATTAATGGCTAGACACCCAATTTAGAAAAAAAATTCTTTAATTAACCAAAATACGTACATGGCAATAAATAACAGGAATCTCAGCGATGAGTAAAACGCGTACATGAACTTGTAAAAACTGAAGGCGAAAGTTCTCTTTTGCAGTCACGCAGAGATGATATTCTTATGACGCATGCGCGAAGAGAAGAACTCGAAGTGCCTCGATATTGTTTTAATGGCATCTTTAGTTGTTTCTTTACCGAATTACAAATGCAGCAACGAAAAAAGATAAATTTTTCGCCTCTGTTACTCGTTTTATATTTTCCGAATTACTCACTAGAAATGTGTGCTATGATCGCAATTCCTGTTCATTTCCCTTGAAACTTCGATCATTTGCATGGTCGATCAAGATGTTTTTGCCCACCAAATTTCGTCATGATCGCAAAAGTCCTTCTTGGTGCTTCGATTTTTTTGCAAACGAGTGTATTTCAAACAAGTGGAATGTGTAGGAAACGTCAGAAGGGAGGCAAGTTCGCAGCGCGACGCCTGCACAAGACTCGAGCATAGTGCTATCGACAAAAAGAGTTGGTGAAGCACAGCTATTGAGGTAGCAAATCAGTTATCTGTTGCTAGTAGCAAGGAAATCTTCCGAAAAGCTTTAGCCAGATTTTTGCATCAAGGCGGACTGCACCCCGCAGTCTTGCGTGCATTCCATTGTCCAGACAGCAACGTACCTCCTGTTTGCTATTGTATAACGAGTATCATAATCGGACTCAATAGAACTGGGCTTGTGTACTATTCTTAGATGAAAGTAGGTTCAGTCTGTTATCGAATTATAGACACCAACTGATCTGGTTTGAGAGTGGTACTGCTTATCGCCCAGAAAATATCCATGAAAAGCCCAGTATCAAAGATGCAGTATCATGGCATGGGCCGGCACTATGACCAATGGCCGCAAGCCCGTACATGTGGTTGCAACTGGTACTATGATTGGCCAACGATTAATTAATAATGTTCTGCAGCCTCATGTTCACATGTTCCGTGGTGCTGTCGGCGATAAATCTGTTTTCATGGACTATAGCGCAACATGTCATCGAACAATCGTTTCTCATGAGTGTCTAGAGAGCGGAGATATTAAACGCCTCGTATGGCCAGCAGGTTCTCCAGATCTGAATCCCACTGAAAATGTTTGGGATGCTCTGGAGAAGAGTAGATAATGTTCTCCAATACACAAGGACACCCTCAACTGGGCACTGACAGAGGAATGAGATAAATAACCCCAAGAACTGTTGGATAATGCTGTGCAACACGACGTATGTTACCTTACATAGCCCTCCATTATGACAATACCCCGTGGTGTGGTGTTGGTGTATTTAATTATGGCAAAGCACACTAGGGCTATCTGCCTAAGGGGAAGGATGCCTTCGTGGACTACTTTCTAAGTGAAACTGGCTCGTATACACGTTACACATGGGGATAACCACGAAAACACCCATGCAGCCGACCCGTTCGCGGAATTCGAACCTCGGACCGAACTACCAGTGTTCAGCGACTTTACCGCTCGGCCGCTGGTGGGCGACAATATCCCGAATTGACATCTTTTGTCAGAATGCCTGCGGACGGTAGTTGCATTTTTTCGCTTTTACGTATTCAGCACAGTATGACCATTTCTTGAACACTTTTCAAAGCCGTTAGGTTTCACAGCTGCCATTTTGTAGCTAATCACAATAAATTAGATTTACTGTTATGTTCTGATTATTCTGGTATTATTTTATTTCACTTGGCATCCAAACACACTTACTTTTTAACGCGTTATACAGCCATTTGTGATCCGTCCTTAGCAACTATCCACCAGTGTACTTAGCATGTAGAGGCAGAAATAGAGAAGACACAACAACGCGGAAGTCGTTCTGTTTTGAATTTCTGGTTCTAAATAAAATCGATGATGCAATGCAAATCTGTATATTTAAAATAATTAATAGGGATTTTCATACCTGAATGAGTTTAAAAATAATCATTCTTTTCATACAATTTCAAATTTATAAGCACGCACCGCATGCGTCACATGCTCTGAGACGACACCTCTGCCTGTAAGTTACTTGATGCAAGTCTTTGTTAATGAGAGTTGAACTGTTACGTAATGGAGCGCATTAAAATGATGTTTATAGAAGTTCCTGAGCGTTGATTATATCGCATAGGTTACCACAAAACACCTTCGAAATCACATAGTTCCGACTTGAACTTTCAGAATTCTAGACACCGTTCGTCATCCGAGGCGTTTTTTACTCAGATAATTTGTTTGTGAATCGAAATGTTAATGAAGAGAGGCGCTCTTGATCCAAAGTTCCATTTATTTTCTTAATTCAAATGCAGTGATATAAGGAGATGATTCGTTCTGTGGGTCAATGAAAAGACTTTTAGAACTTTCATCATTTTGTTCATACTTGTCGGAACATCATGACATATTAAAACACATTAAATCAAGACGCAAACATCCAAGGACAAAATTAACCTGTACTGGAGTCAGCACCGGCTCCAACATTTGTGGGCATCTTAACGTTGGGTACATTTTTTGGGTAAGCCAAAAGAAATTCAAACGGTTTCTTCTTAAACTCTATTTTCTCTTTTCAACAACAGAACAATAAAATATTTTCAAAACAAACTTATTCTAAAGATATTGCATACGTAAAGGTTCGTAATAGATTGAATGCACAAG
Organism: Stegodyphus dumicola; assembly: GCF_044657685.1. Taxonomy (NCBI): domain Eukaryota; kingdom Metazoa; phylum Arthropoda; class Arachnida; order Araneae; family Eresidae; genus Stegodyphus; species Stegodyphus dumicola. The sequence goes on along the minus strand of NC_140774.1, from coordinate 99,980,621 downwards.
TCCAATAAATGGTTAATAAAATTTATTCTTATCAAATGAAGTATAACAAAATGCTGAAATTTTCCTCAGAGATATTCGTGCAAGCGTTCAAAATATTACGCAATATAATCAGTAGTTAAACTACTGAAAACACTAAAATACAAAGCAATGCAAAGCGTTATCTAAAGAGAAAGCTAACTCCGATTTATCTCAGTTCCCGAGGAACTACAAATCGCAATATCAGTTACTAAGCAACTAAAGGCCCTACCTATCCTGGGCACACTTGAGACGGAAGAACAAGGCTTTTTTCCGATATACTCGACAAACAGCGAGTCTCGTGTGTCATTGTTTCCACCATTACAGAGACCGACACATCGGAAATTTTTCCGTCAGCTGTCGTAGCTGCCGTTTAAATTTCTGACTTTAGAGTAAACGAAAGACTACGGACGTCACGGATAGTTTTTGGAAGTGTACGTAATGCATATTTTAATTTACGATTTACGAAACACTCGAGTGTTGCGCGATAGAAATAACGCATTTGATGCTGACGATTCTACTTTTATTGGATTATTTCGACTTAACAAACCTATAGCATGGACCCTTATCAATCAATTAAGGCCACACTTTACAGGACATCCACATCAAAGACAGCAATAACTCCTAAATTAAAAGTAAGGAATAATTCGCTTGCTTTCATATCTGTATGATATAGGCTGCTGGCTATTGATCTATCAGATAAGCAATTCCTTAATTTAATTTTAGTGAAAAATATATATATGGTGTTTTCCTGTTTCAAATATAAAAAAGGAGTGTATACTTTTAATTTATAATTGTAATTTTTAAACTAATGTCTATATTAATGTACTTAATTTCATGTTTTGATGAGTAATTTATAAATTTATAAATTTTGTTTTAAATTATAATTTATTTCCCTCTACTTTTATTTTTATTTGTAGTGTATAAAAATGTAATACATTAACAAACGCATTGAAAGAATATGCAGTATATACAGTGGGTGACCAGTTAACGAACATAATCTTCGAATGGATTATGTTATCCGAATTGTTCGTTAACCGATCACCGATTTACCATATATGTTATTGGGAATTCGAGTAATTCGTTCTGGATATCCTAAAAATTAAATTTAAAAAAAATGTCATGTACAAGTATAATTTCTTAGTAAGTTTATTTATTACAAATATAATACATACATATGGGTCATACTTATTAATCAGTCCTTTTACTTTCTTTGGGCGTTAAAAAACATGTCCAATGTCGATTATTTTTCTCTCTCCTTCAGGACTTTCAGGAAATGATTGATAACAATGTCGTTGTAGAGATCAGCAACGCTATTGACATCAGCTTGGTTTGGGTGCCATTTTAAGACCGTTGCTCTGACATCCTCCCACTTCTTCCGAAAGATCTTTAACAGCAGATGTCGGCATTGCTCCTCTTTCGTCTTCCTCTTTTACAGAAGGAAACACATTTCGCTGAGTTCCTTGGTGTTCTTCATTCAAGATTTCTTGGAGTTCTTTTGCCGTCATGTCACCTTCATGTTCCATTATGAGCTATTCAATGTCATCCTCGTTCACCTCCAGTTCCAGATCTCTCGCAGTTGTTACAAATTCATCCATAATTTCAGGGGTGCCACCCTGATAACCTCCGTCTCCTTGAACGAGGGATGGACACAGCTTTCGCCAGGCAGAAACCAACTGTCGTTGAGTGATTTCTGACCACGTCTTTTCAATAAGACGAATAGCTTCGAGAATGTCAAATTTTTCTATCCAAAACGTTTTTAAAGTCATTTTTGAGGAGAATTGGCATGCTACAAAACCTCGCCGAAACAGCACACGAGTGAACAATTTCTTGAAACCTGCAATAACCTCTTGATCCATTGGCTGAATCAGTGAATTCGTATTCGGAGGTAAAAACTGCACTGTCAGCCAGGGAACGTCTATCAGCAAGTTATCTTCAAGGTCCTTTAGGTGCCCTGGTGCGTTGTCCAATAGCAGCAATGCTTTCAATGGCAAGTCATTGGTATCAAGGTAGTCCTTGATGCTCGGAGCACAAATTTCAAATAGCCACTCTTTGAAAAGAACCTGCGTGACCCATGCCCTCTGATTCGATCTCCACATCACTGGCAGTTTTCTCTTGATTCTCGAATTTTGTTTGAATGCTCTAGGATTCTCAGAGTGATAAACGAGAAGTGGTTTAAGCTTCATATCACCACTAGCGTTAGCTCCCAAAAGTAACGTCAATCGGTCTTTCATGGGTTTATGCCCAGGAACACTTTCCTCATCTTTCGTGATGTAGGTACGGTTCGGCATGCAAACAAACCAGTTTCATCACAATTAGATATTTGTTGTGGACGATACCCTTCTTTTTCAATGAATTCTTGAAATTTGAGACGGAACCTCTCAGCTTCTTCTTTATCTGCACTAGCAGACACACCATGCATGACCACATGTTTAATGCCAGATCTCCTTTTAAACTTTGCTAACCAGCCAGTGATAGCCTTGAATTCTAGATTTTCGAATGACGAACCTGGAGTTTGTTCTTTTAATTTCTCAAAAATTTCTCTAGCCTTCTCTTGAATGATTGGCCATACTAGTTACATCTCTTTTCATCTCCCACTCATTTATCCAAACTAAAAGCAAACTCTCCATATTTTCATGGATGGCACTTCTTTGCTTCTCAGATGTAATTTTCATTACTCCTTTAGCGGCTTGAGTCTTCTTGATGATATCTTTCTTAGCTAGGATTGTGCCTACAGTAGACCTGTTCAAGCCGTACTGTCTAGCAACATTGTAAGGATCTTAAGTTTTACTAATGTTTATTTTATTTTAAATCTTTACTATCACTTCTTATTTTCTACTTCCAGCCAAAATTATAAGCGTTAACTTATTTATGTAAAATTTGTCTGGCGAACGCCAAGTACTTAAGTTGTGGCTTTTTGCCAAGCGAGAGAGAGGAAGGAGTTAGTCGAAGCAGGCCGCTTACCTTAGAAGTTTTACTCAGTTGCTGGTTGCCTTCCAGGCCAGAGGTTTAATCCTCTTGATAATTTTAAACGTATTGTAGTGTTAACAGTTCTCTGTACTACATACGACTTCCTCTTAATATAAGGCCAATCTTCCACGTTTATTATTTCAAAGTTAGAGTTTAGTTATATTTTTATATTCTTACGTTTAGACCACAAGTAGTGGGTCTTTGTATTCCGAAGTACGGAAATTATTGTAAAGAGAGAAAAATAAAGGGTTTTGTATACCCTTCTTGTGTATCCTGTCTACTTCCCAGAGTTATTGAACATAGCTTTAGTAAGCTCTCTGTTCCGAGTCAGGTCCTTGCATGTTCCCAAAGAAAGTAAGACGGAACATTGAACCTGATAGTGGCGCCCAACGAAGAAGAATAACCATGAGCGAGTTTCAAGAAAAACCTGTGCTGCCTGCAGAAGCGGCTCAGAATCCAGAAATGCCAGCTGCCGCCCTGGAAGGATTTGGTTACATCGTCCAGACCATGCACGCTTCGATGAAACCAGAAGCAACATTTAATGGAAACTCACCGGTAACCAGTTTTTTGGAAAAATTGGATGACCACTTCATGCTCTACCCCGTGCACGAGTTTCAAAAAGTTACCTTAGCTACCAGCGCTTTGAGGGGCCAAGCGCTTAATTGGTTCATATATATAGGCAGAAGTCTCTTGGGTCAAGCAGGAAGTCCCAGCTATACTTACGAAAATTTCAAGACTGCCCTATTAAAAGCCTTTCCTGTTGTAAGGGATCGTGCGAAATTAGAAACGGAACTTTTCAGTATATATCAGCAAAGAATCGAAAATCTCTCAAGCTTTATTTTAAGAAAAATTCACGTCTTCAAACTCTTGTATGGAAACCGTCCGGATCCTGAGATAATTCAAGTGATTTTGCCGAGGTTACTGCCCCAAGTGCAAGACTTTATTGAATTAAGAAATCCGACTACACTGGAAAAGTTATTTGAGCTAGCAATCCAGTTTGAAAGCAGAAAAACGGCGGACATTGAAAGAAGACGCCAATATCAACAGCAAAACCAATTTGGTGCGCCAAGACTACAGCAAACTCAAGCACACGGCTACGGAAGCAAAGCGAATCAGTGGGCAAGGAAACCCGAGCATTCAAAAACAGCCGGCGAACGTCGACAGTTCAATAGCAATCCAGGAAAAAAGTCTCAAGGCCAGTGGAAAAAGAAGGAAAGCACGGAAATGAAAAATAATTTAAACTAAAACGGATTTCTGCTGACGGGAGGGTGCGGAAATCCGAAGGCCACGAAAACCCCTCTTCCTTCAAGTTAAATACAGTAATGGTGAAAAATTTGACTCCTCCGAAGATTGAAGTGTTGGTGAATAATATCCCAGCCACCGCACTCCTGGATACAGGCGCCCAGTGTTCCTGTGTGGCAGAAGATTTTTTTAGGAAGTATTTTCGGAAATATCGTATATATAATTCGGATAATAGGACAGTGTTAACTGCGCAAGGAGAAAGATGTAAGTATATACGTAAATTACCGCTATATGTCCGTATCAAGGACGAACAAGTAAAGGTTATGTTTTTCATAGTAAAGAATCTGCAAGCACATATAATCTTAGGAATAGATTTTCTTTCAGACGCACAAGCAACGCCGGATTTTAATGAAGCGTCCCTTAAGCTGACAATGAAACCAGTTCGTGCAGAAAAGGCTGAACCGCCGATGTTTAATCTTGACCACCTGCCTAATGACGAGCAAGGAAGAATCCGACAAGTGGTAAGTGAATTTGCTTCGTTATTTAGTGATATTCCAGTATTTACTCAGGTTACTAACCACAGTATCGACACCGGAGATTCAATGCCAGTTCGCCACAAAGCATACCGGTATGATAAGAATAAGGAAAAATTATAGAATGGCATATCACCGATATGCTACGTAAAAAGATCATAACGCCCATCTCAAGTAGTTATGCTAGCCCGGTGGTTTTATGTAAGAAAAATAATGACTATCCTTTGACACATCCAAAAAGGTGGAGATTCGCAATTGACTACCGTAAATTAAACTCCATAACTAAATATCCGGTATATCCGTTACCTATTATTGAAGAAATTCTAAGGAACATAACATCCACCAAATATATGACGACTTTAGACTTAACGACTGGTTATTTTCAAATAGGGGTTAGGCCTGAGGACGTGCCTAAGACTGCTTTTATAACCAAGTCTGGCACGTATGCATTTCGCGTATGCCGTTTGGCCTTTCAGGGGCACCGGCAACATTTCAGCGATGTATGGACATTGTGTTAAGGCCTGTTCTTGGAAAGTCCACATTTATCTATTTAGACGATATCATTATTACTAGTGATAATCTCGACCAACATGTACAGGATTTAAGACAGGTGTTTTCTTTATTAAATGAGGCCGGTCTAAAAGTTAATGTCGAAAAGTGCAAATTTGCAGCCCCTGAATTAAAATATTTAAGTTACAAAATATCTCAGAAAGGAATCGAGACAGAAGAATCAAAAATAATCGCTGTACAAAAGCATCCGACTCCAAACACCGCGAAGAAGCTCTCTTCTTTTCTAGGACTTTGTTCATATTATAGGTCCTTTATAAAAGATTTTGCAGCTATTGCTGAACCATTGTTAAAATTAAAAAGGAAAAAGGCAAGATTCTCGTGGACGGCCGAAGCCAATAGTGCTTTCGAAAAATTAAAACAAGCATTCACGCAAGCCCCTGTGTTGAAATTTCCTGAAAAGGATGAGAATTTAGAAATTTCAGCGAATGCTTCGGATTATGCGGTAGGAGCGGTACTTTCGCAAAATCAGCAGCCCGTGGCAGTTTTTAGCCGAACTTTAAATCAAACACAAAGAAACTATTCCGCGACCGAGAGAGAGGCACTTGCAGTTCTGTTAGCAGTGCTAAAGTTCCGAGTCTATTTTGGAAAGGCGCCAATAACAGTGTACTCTGATCATGCGGCGGTAACTAGATTGTACTCAGGGAAAAACTTATCACCAAGGTTAATAAGATGGGCACTCAAGCTACAAGAATATAATCTGGTAATCAAGCATACCCCCGGAAAGGAAAATATCGTAGCAGATGCCCTATCCAGAATTAAAATAGATGAACAAGGTAATACTGTAAAGGTGGCAATGCTCACAGCATGTACAATAAATTCCCGAGAAACTGTAATAACCGAACTGGGTAAGGATCCTGAGTTTGGAAGCATTTATGAGTATTTAAAGGATCCTGAAAATTTTAGCCACCAAGTTATTGTGGCGATAAGAAATAGGGCGGCCCATTACGAACTAATAGATGGTCTATTATTCTATACAAAAACTACGAATTCCAACAACGAATTTCGACCTGTTATGCCAGCTAGTCTTAGATTAAATATCCTGCAGGAGCTCCATGACAGCCCTTTAGTTTCTCATGCTGGTATTCGGAAAACTGTCCAACGCGTACGCGAGGCAGTCTATTTTCCTGAACTGCAAAAGTTAACAAGGGCGTATGTCCAGTCCTGCCCAACATGTCAGGCAGTTAATTATATTAAGTTCCGCCCGGCCGGGTTTCTAAATAGTATTAAATCCGAATTTCCAAATGAAATAATTGGCATCGATTTATTGGGCCCTTTCCCAAAAAGTCAGTTAAATAAAAGTCGCTATCTCCTTGTTATGGTTGATCATTTTAGTAAATGGACCGAAATTGTTCCCTTAAAACGAGGCTCCGCGAAATTAGTTACTGATTCTATTTTAAATAAATATATTTTAAAATACGGGGCGCCCCTAAAAGTTATATCGGATAATGGTCCTCAATTTGTAAGTAATGTATTTGAAGACATGTGCCAAAAACTGGGCATACGTCATTTAAAAATGGTCCCATATCGGCCGCAATCAAATATAGCGGAACGGGTCAATAGAAATATAGTGAAAATTATCCGTAGTTATGTTAAAAATTTTCATAAAAGCTGGGATAACTATGTCAATGAATTTGCTTTCGCCCTTAGGACCGCAAAACATGATACGACGGGCAAAACTCCTGCTGAGTTATTTTTAGGCAGAAAGATTATAACGCCGTTAGATAAATTATTTTATGTGCAACAAAGAGCCCCAGAATTTAAAATGGGTGATATAGAGAAACTAATTAAAGAAGCAAAAAAGAATACTGAAGTAGCACAGAGAAAACAAAAGCTGTATTATGGCTTGAAACGACGGGGAGTAACTTATAAAGTAGGGGATGAAGTATTAAAAATTAAGCATTCACTTTCTTCAGCACCAGAAGATAAAACTGCCAAATTTTTTCCACGATTTGAAGGACCATATGTCATAGACAAAATAACTCACGCTGTAGTAGTGTTAAAAGCCAGGAATGGTGAAACCTGCTCCGCAAACATTGATCAAATCAAACCCTACTATGATCGTAATAAAATGCAAATATTTACAGATCTTTTGCAGGATCCGGCACGGCAGACACGGCAGGCACAAGCTACATAGTTGGAACAACGACAAGTACAAGGGCAAGCCATTAAGACGCAGGAGCAAGTGAAAAGAAAGTTTCCCCGAGGGAAAATTGAAGGTAACAAGAAAAAGAAGCCGTTCCACCGTCCAGAAAAGAGAGCTCACGAACACCCCCAGAATGAAGAAGGGAGAAGGACGACGTATGCAAAGAGAGCCAGGAGAAATGACGGCAACTATAACCCGTCTCTAAAACGGAAGATCTACTCATCCGACAGGACTCTCCGCAGCAAATGTCGCCGAACTGCGGAAGTGCCACCAGCGGCGGAGGAAAAGTTACAAGGAAAATTTGAACGGCCAGCAACGAGGTCCAAGCAGGAACGCGAAAGAAGTTTCCCGGTTCCGCCAAGACCAGCTGCCATCAAACGGCCATGACCACAGGCAGAGGCGAAAAAGAAGGTATTCAAGGGTGACCGAACTGGAGAAAAAAGAAAGCTTGTAGAGGAAGGCACTGAAGGGCGAGCCCGCACAAGAAGGAGGATAAATCAAACGAGAATCTGCGCTACCTTCCAGGACTGGGCTCAGAAAAGAATGTCCGAATATCACAAAGATAAGTAAAATTTTATGTTACATTGCAAACTTAAGTTAATCTTTCATTCTTACTGCAAGTGACAGATTTCAAGAAGTTTTACCTCATGCGAGGTCTACCTTTATCGCCAAAAGGGCGAGAAATGAGTTGTTACCGATTTTGGTATTATGTTTTTCAATTACTCGCGCGTAAAACTAAAGTTGATGTATAATAGCGATGCGTAAATACTTAAATATTGTAAGAGTTATTGTATAAATTTTATTTAAAACATTCTGGCAAGAAAGAAGTTTTAGTCTGAAAGACTTTTTGAAATGTAGTATTTCAATGTAGAAGAATTGGCACTTGCTTTGAAAAGAATAGAAGTTAACAATGTACTACTAATGTATGTTTTCAAATGCGTAAAATTAACGGCATGTTAATATGTTCTTATATACAATGTGAACTGTTATTTTAAATGTTAAGAAATACCGTGATATGGTAAAAGTGAAAGTAATGTTAAATTTTTTTTTATTCGTGTGACTGTAAAAAGACTAAATTGTGGTGAATATGTGTTAAAGGTTGAATGAATGTAGTTAGGCTCTCTGACGCTACACTTCAGAGTTAGCCACTTTCAGAATAGTACCTCAGGGTTTAGAGTTGAAGATAGGGTGTGTTACGAGGTCTTGTTATGTTGAATTTTAACACGTTAATGTTTTGATTGTAGGCGGCAGTGTTGAACACGTATACATAAACACATTCGTGTTTGGGTGTTTTCTTTTACAACACATGTCAGAGAGCACGGGAAGAGATAATTAAAATAAAGTCATGAATGAAATAAGAATGTTAAGAGAAATATAAATATGCATGTTACTTGCCATTTCATTGTGTAACATTTCATTAAACTAGTTTTCCTTCCAGATCTCTGGAAGGAACCAGATTTGAATAAAAGCTCCTGTTTAGATGCAGTACAGATGAAAAAATTTCGTGTCCTTGGAGCTGCTATTGTAAAAACAAATTTCTTTTTTTTAAATTTCTAGTTTCTAGTGAGAAATGTTTGTAAAAGATTGGCCTCGCGTTAGATTCTAGAGCTAAAAGTTTTCAACAAGGTCGTTTTAGACCTCAGTTTCAAACTAATTAACTCTGGCGGAAAGTATGTAAAGATCTTAAGTTTTACTAACGTTTATTTTATTTTAAATCTTTACTATCACTTCTTATTTTCTACTTCCAGCCAAAATTATAAGCGTTAACTTATTTATGTAAAATTTGTCTGGCGAACGCCAAGTACTTAAGTTGTGGCTTTTTGCCAAGCGAGAGAGAGGAAGGAGTTAGTCGAAGCAGGCCGCTTACCTTAGAAGTTTTACTCAGTTGCTGGTTGCCTTCCAGGCCAGAGGTTTAATCCTCTTGATAATTTTAAACGTATTGTAGTGTTAACAGTTCTCTGTACTACATACGACTTCCTCTTAATATAAGGCCAATCTTCCACGTTTATTATTTCAAAGTTAGAGTTTAGTTATATTTTTATATTCTTACGTTTAGACCACAAGTAGTGGGTCTTTGTATTCCGAAGTACGGAAATTATTGTAAAGAGAGAAAAATAAAGGGTTTTGTATACCCTTCTTGTGTATCCTGTCTACTTCCCACAGTTATTGAACATAGCTTTAGTAAGCTCTCTGTTCCGAGTCAGGTCCTTGCATGTTCCCAAAGAAAGTAAGACGGAACATTGAACCTGATAACATCAGTCATTTTTTGTCCACTCTCTACTTTAGCTATAATCTCTTGCTTGGTTTTTATGGTGAGCACAGTTCTTGTAACTCCATTCTTTTTAGGTCCCATGATATTGTCAGATTTTCAGGTTTTTTTTAGAAGGCGTGTAGAGAAGCACATATGAAAATCACAAGGACAGAAACCAACTATGGTACACAATTGACAAAGTGTCGTCGTACACTACCGTACGCGTCGTACGGTGCTGCCTTACTGCTACATAGTCTGAATGATGACGTGTCATCGCACGCGCACATCCATTTTCAGGACGAATTGAGGACTGCTGTCGGTTGTTCAGAGAGCCGAGAGGTTTTCGTTAGAATTAGTTTTTGTTCGTTATCCGAATATTGTTCGTTGTCCGAACACAAAAATCTTTCCTGAAAGTGTTCGCTGTCCAACTGTTCGTTAACAGATCACCCACTGTATTTAAATAATGCACATCCTAAATTCAACATTCATATTAAATTGCTTTGAGTTATAAAATTTAAGTAGTTTTAATAGTACCGATATGAATGTCAAATTCCAGTAGTTTCCAGAATCTCTTGTATAATTGAAGTTAAATTCCTGTATAATTTTCAATTAAATTAAATTCTTGTAAATATTTTAATGCATAATTTATAATTTAATTATCAGAATTTTTATGTGCTCTGCTTTCAGATATTACATAAGTTCGTGTATTTCTTATTCAGATTTAAAAAGTGTTTGGTTTTATGTGATTACAGCAAATCTATGCAGCCAGCCCGTTCACGAGATTTGAACCTGGACCCAAACTACCAGTGTTCAACGATTTTATCGCTCGGTTGTAAGGATCTTAAGTTTTACTAAAGTTTATTTTATTTTAAATCTTTACTATCACTTCTTATTTTCTACTTCCGGCCAGAATTATAAGCGTTAATGTTTTTATGCAAAATTTTGTCTGGCGAACGCCAAGTATTTAAGTTGTGGCTTTTTGCCAAGCGAAAGAGAGGAAGCAGTGAGTCGAAGCAGGCCGCTTACCTTAGAAGTTTTACGCAGTTGCTGTTTGCCTTCCAGGCCAGAGGTTTTAATCCTCTTGATAAATTAAACGTATTGTAGTGTTCACAGTTCTCTGTACTACATACGACTTCCTGTTAATATAAGGCCAATCTTCCACGTTTATTATTTCAAAGTTAGAGTAGTTCTATTTTTATATTTTTACGTTAGACCCCAAGTAGCGGGTCTGTGTATTCCAAAGTACAGAAGTTATTGTAAATAGAGAAAAATAAAGGGTTTTGTATACCCTTTTTGTGTATCCTGTCTACTTCCCACAGTTTTGAACATAGCTTTAGTAAGCTCTCTGTTCCGAGTCAGGTCCTTGCATGTTCCCGAAGAAGGTAAGACGGAACAATTGAACCTGATACGGTCACTGGTGGGATGGATTGAAAAAAGGAAATAGGAATCTGTATTGCAGTTTCTTTCACTTCATATGTTAATATATTTATAACATAGTTATATATATATGTATGTATATATATATTTATTTAAAACAGGTTTTGTTTGCCTTAAACTTTTATGCTTCTGGAAGTGCCCAGAGATATGTTGGTAATGGTAGATATATTGGGCTGAGCCAGAAATATGTTAGTCGGTGTATTTGAGAAGTTACAGATGCTATTTGTTCTGGTATTTTCACCAAATGGATAAAATTTACAGTAAATAGTTTTCAGCAAAACAAAATCAAATTAGGATTCAATCGAAAGTTTGGATTTTCTGCTGTCATCGACGCTCTGGATGGTACCTACATATCTATAATTGTACCTAATGACACGGAAGAATGCAAACGTTCATTTATATAAACAGAAAATCTTTCCATTCGCTGTGCAGTTGGTATGTAATTTCTCCTTCCAATATATACGTATATATGTGTATATATGTGTGTGTGTACATTTATATGCAAGATGATATGTTTTGTGATTTAACATACGGTTATATATTTCTTTTTATTTTTGTTAAAAATTTGGTATATTTTTACTCACGAGTTTCAAATTCAATAGGAATATTAAGCACGCACACGCGATGCTATATTTCAACGATTTGATTTATGACATAGCTACATAAGCTTTTAAGACAAAAAATTTTTTCAGCCTTAAATAGCTTTTGACTGGCCGCGCGAGATCTTTCTAGTAATATCTGCTTCTCGAGATTTCTGGAAAGCAAAAAGAGTGGAATTACGGTTACAGCTGACATATCTTTCAGTTCCACTTTTTCAATTTAAATATAAATTACCGATGTAAACTTTTACTCAATGTTAAATGCACGTGCTCCTGTACTTTTACTTTCCTGGCATACGTTCCTCTTAAAATTGGTCTTGCATTGCATAGCACGGGGAAATAAAACAATTTTAATTATTATTCTAGTAAAATTAGCTATCTAATTACAAAATTCGTAACACTGTCCCCTTCCCAAGGACTGCACATCCCGGCCACTTCAATCCCTGGACAGGAACTCATACTTACAACTAAACCATTAATGCAATAATAAACATTACAATACAATAACAAACAACATAAGCAATAATTGCAATAAATAACTTAAAATAAATCAAACACAAATCAATAGTGAGTGCATAACTTTACAAATTTAGAAACGAAAAGGACCATGGTCTTATACTATTTAGATTTTACAGGGTGGTTCAAAACTATATGTCAAAAGTGTAAAGGCAGGTAGAGGGGGCCTGAATAAGCAGACTTCGTAAAGGAATGTTTGTGCGGTAATATCGCATTAAAGCGCTAGCACGTGAAGCAATATGAATCACAGGAAACTCAAAAGACAAGTACAGACAAAAGAAAGAAAATTATTAACAGTTTACAATAGGTGCTTGAGAAAGCGGCCATTGACAGCGATACAAGAGTCACAGTGGCGGCGCATGGACCGGCATATATTAGAAAAGACGTCAGGCATGTCCAGCAGCAACAGACAAGCGGACAACAAGATCTTCTGCAGATGTGACGGGACTCCCGTACACGAGGCCTTTAATATAGCTCCAAAAGAAGAAATCCAAGCTGGTTAAATCAGGAGAACACGGTGGCCAGGAAACTGGCCCTCCCCGTTCTAGTCAGTAGACCACGTCCAAGTGATTCCTGACGTTCCGGCTGAAGTGAGTTGGTTCTCCATCGTGCTGGAACCACATTCGTCTGCGAACAGCTCGAGGAACATCGACCAGAAGTTCAGGTAAGGCCTCCCTGTAGAATCTCTCCCTTTACATTCTTTGAACAGTTAATTCATTTCCTTATGCAGCCTCATACATGAAATGCATATCAGCAAGCTCCACATTGGTGTAACGATGCATGCTGCTCGAGATCCGTGTGGAAAATGAAGAATCCAGCTAGTCTAAGGATTTTATAAACCGGACTCATAAGTGTTCTCTACCGGCTCAACGTGGCATTGCCGCACACACTTTCATATACAACATCTGCTTATTTAGGTCCCCTCTAGCTGTCTTTACATTTTTGACATATAATTTTGAACCACCCTGTATACACTACGTACTATTATAAGGAGCTAACATTTAGAAATGCACGACTTTATGCTTAGAATTCGATGAGTTACGGATCCGAACTACGACGTCGTTCAGCCTGTTTAGGACTGTGTAAGGACCATCCCAAGGTGACTGCAATTTAGGAAAGGGTCCTTTCCGTTAGAATTGGATTCCACAATCATACCTTGTCTTCTTCGTTCAATCGATGTTCTGTAGGTCTCGTGTCGTATCGCATCTTCATCTTTTCCGTTGTCAAACTGACGTGCTGTCGTTCAAACTTATACATTACTTCAAACCGTGCTTGGAGATACTGGAAGTACTCTTCAGGTGATAGGCGCATCCGGAGGGCGACCAAGCAAGAGATTGCAAAACAGATAGGGGTCACGACCGAAGATAATCTGAGATGGGGAATAGACGGTAATCTTGTGGACAACACTGCAATAAGCTAGTAAACCTGTTTTTTTTTCGAAAACCACCAGAGGTCATAGGAAGCTTCGATTAAACCTCTCTACAATGCCGTCTGACTGGGGATGTGGTTTGGGTTTTGTCAATGCCGAATAGCTTGCAGTTATTTGATTACAGTCCAGGGGAAATTCCTTCCTCGAAAGGAATGCAACTGGAGAGGCACACCGAAAGTGGAAAACCAGTGCTGTAACTCTGCTACTGTGACAGACTTTTGATCCGGAATCGGATATGCTTCAAGCCACTTGAAGTAATCAATGGCAATGAGGACGTATTTGTAGCTATCAGCAGTTCGGGGCAGAGGTCCCAGAATGTCAAAGGCGATACGTTAAAAAGGTGCTCCTGCATTGTAACGTTACAGCTTGACTCGGCTGCGTTGCTTCGGTCTTTTCCGATAAGTACAGGCACCGCAAGATCGGCACCACTTTGCACGTCCTCCTTTGCATTACTCCAGTAGAAGAGCTTTCGAACTCTGCAAGGTCTTCATTATTCCGAAGTGTCCTCCTGTAGGGCTGCTATGTGGTTCTTTAAAGGATGTCCGTAATCCGAGATCTTGGGAGTATCAGCTGCGATCGAAAAGTCTTCCCATCATCCGGTTCGAATTTCCGCTACAAGATGCTGTTTCTAATATGGAGCGGGTCCCAGAGAGTCCAATATTGTTTTGTCGTAAGACTATAGATAGAAATGTACTGCCAGGTAGGTTTTCTGTTTGAGAACTCCATTAAATCAATATGGGTTTAATGTCGCCATCTTCCAACTGGATTTTCTTGACTTCTTGGCACTAACTGGGTCTTGATGAGTAGTTGATGCTATAATTTGTCATACGACTGAATTGAACAACTCGTATTTCGCTTCGACCTTGGAACAATATCGGCAGCTTTCTGAGCAGCGTCTTCTAGACAGAGCGTCGGTGTTTCCATGTGATGATCCTTTTCGATGACAGATAGTGATGTTACATTCCTGGAGTCTCCGTATCTACTTGGCTATTAGGCCAGGATTTTTAAAATTTAAAAACCAGGTCAATGAAGCATGATTCTTGCACAGCAGGAATTTTCTGCCGTGGAGATAATGATGGAAATGTTCTACGGCTTTAAATATAGCGAACAAATCTTTCCTGTTAACACAGTAATTCCTCTCCAGTTTTGATAGGCACTTGCTCCAGTAGGCCACGATACATTCTTGGTCGTTAATTTCTTGAGACGAAACAGCACAGACACTCTCATTGCTCGCATCCGTGACCAGAATAAATGATTTGTTAAGCTGAGGATACGTCAGGTGTTATGTCGTGGAGCAAAAACAATTTTACTTTACACCTGACTACCACTGGCTCCGACATAGCAATGTGAATACTCTACATCTAAAATTTTAAACACCATTCCAGAATTTTAAATGTTTATTTTATGGAATTCTATTCATATATTTGCAAGTTATACACTATAAACACAATAACAAAAATTTGAACTTATCTGCACCAGCGTGAATAAGCCTGGCATAATTTCTGAACTCGACGCAACTTTAGGAGGTAAAATACCGCAAATTCAAACACAAGGGTTTCATCCTTTTCAACGCAGCTAATTTTCTAAATATATTTTACTAATATCCGCAGCGGGGCAGCGGATTCCATTTCATTCACCCAAAACTCATATTTTGTAACGCAATAGTATCGCAAAAGACGGAAAAAACATCGACTCAAAATCAAAATTAAAAATCTATAGAATATCATCCGCTGTTGCCATTCCAGCACTGCCAAGTTTTTCTTCCTGCAGCTGCTGCCAGACTTATCCTCGCTGTATGTGAGAGGTACAACATCCTCCCACCCTGATTTTCTCAAAATCAGACACTGCACAAAATTTTCTAACATTACGAATAAAACAAAACAGTACTATGTATTAGTTTAGAAAACATATAAAAGAAACTCGGTTAACATACAATATATATGACAGATCATACTAAAATGAGATCAATAAAGAATAAACTTCTAATTAAAGTCATTGCTAAAGAAAAGTCGAAAAGTCGAAATAATAAGTCGAAAAAGTCTATATTGTACATTATGTCTAAGAGCATGTCCTTGGTTTTAAGAGTCTACCGTATCTAGATCTGTTTTCAGTTGCCAGTGTTAGCACAGGATCACTGGTAGTTGAAACTTCTAGTGGATACAGTTTTTTGATTGGTCTTACCAAATATCCACTGCTTGTTTTTACCCGTACCACTCTGGTAGCCCCATCTCTACTTACTGAATATTTTTACAATTTTGCCCATTGGCCACATTACACGTTTTTTATTGTCTAGTTCTATGAGGACTACGTCCCCCACCTTTAGGTTTTGACATGAAGCGCTTGCCTTCTGCACCAGTTGACCCAGTTATTCCTTGCGGAAGCGACTTCTCAGTTCTTGTCTCAACGTATTGCAGTAATATACACGCACATTCAGTTTCTGGGAATCGATGTAATCCAGATCTGGTACCCCCACTTGTTTTATGTCTTGCAAAAAACAGGGAAGGTGTCAGAGGTACGAGCTCTTCCGAATTATCATAGATGTACGTTAAAGGACGGTTGTTTAATATGGATTCAACATCACACAGGACGGTCAGTAACTCCTCGAAATTCACCGACGATCTCCCTAGAATTCGCACGAGAAGAATCTTGGTGGAACGAACTAAGTGCTCCCACCATCCCCCCACCACGCAGCCGTAGGGGGGGTGAATTTCCATTTTATTGAAAAACACTCGTTTTCTGTGATTTTTCTCCAATCCAGGCATCTCAGAGCATTGTCTGCTCCGTAAAATTGGTGTTATCTGAATACACTGTCAAAGGACAGCCTCGTCTGGCAATGAACCGTCTCAGAGCCTGTAGAAACGTTTCGGTACTCAGAGAGGTGATAGGCTCCAGGTGAATTGCCCAGTATACGGCGCAGGTGAACAAGACGATCCAAGCTTTACTCTTTGGTCTCAGAAGTAAAGGTATTCTGTTAAGGGGTAACTGGATCGGAGGGGTAGATAAAGCCTTAGCGGTAAATCTCCTACATACTACACATCGACTTACGCAAGATCTTATATTACGTTTCGACGAAATGATCCAGTATCGCTCTCTTAAGTTAGCAGCTAATATTTGCACTCCCGCATGACAGTTCTTTTCATGATACTCTCTTATGAGGCATTCAGTTAAATAATGCTTGACGGAAGCAACAGGGGATAAAGGAAGCAGAATTCATCATCACGTTCAATGATTTTAGTTTTAACTCTGAGGACTTCGTCGTTGTCTCTCACTACTAACAATCCATGGACGGAATCTCCTTTTTCTTGAAAGTGCTTCCTTTGCTCTAAACTCCACAAAAATGTTTCGGCGTTAGTTCTTTCTTCTACTGTTTAGGTATCCGAAGAATACGAGGGCTTCTTTAGGAGTTTATTAGTAAAGCGTAGAACCCAGCAGAATACTCGAACTATTTTAGAAAAACTCTAAAAACGTTTGTACCACTCAGAATCTTCTAATTTTATACTCAAATTGACAATCACTTCCTTCTTAATTTCTGCTGCAACAGAATTTTCGTCTGGAGTAAACTCAAAGTCTGGCCATTCTTTCGGAGAGATTTTCAGAAATTCGAGGCCCTCCCACCAATTGCATTGCCGCAAATGTTCAGGCGTACAGCCACGAGATGCCACATCTGCCAGATTCAATTTCCCAGGGATATGTCTCCAACATTCCTGCTTTGAGAGTTTCCGAATCTCCTTTACTCTACTATTCACAAATACTCCCCAGTTTTCCTCTCGTTGTATCCAGCTAAGAGCCACAGTAGCGTCTGTCCAGTAATATATCGGGACATCGACTAAGCACAGGGTTTCAACAGTATACCTTGCCAAGCGTGCACCTAGAACACAGGCTAGCAACTCCAAACACGGATTAGTTATTTTCTTTAAGGGCGATACGCGTGATTTTGCTATGACGAATTTCACGAAAACTTTGTCTTCTTCCTTACTTCGTAAGTAAATGACACTTGCATAAGCGGCTTGACTGGCATCACAGAAGACGTGTAGAGTCCATGAATCCTTAATTCCATGACCCATGCGAGGAGGTAATTTAAGGCTGGAAAGACTAAAAAACCTTTCGTACCATCTCTCAAATCTTGTTTGAAGTTCATCTGGTAATGGCTTATCCCAGGTCGATTTTGTTGCCCAAGCCTCTTGAAGAATTAATTTTGCAGGTAATATGACGGGCACAAAGAAACCTAGCGGGTCAAAAACAGCATGGATTAGAGACAATAGTCTCCTTTTTGATAAGTCTCTTTTAACGATTTCTCTTTGGACGGATATTGTGAGGCTGTCATCTCGTCGGTCCCACTGCAAGCCTAGAACTGCGGAGACTGGATCACTATCTTCAGCTACTAGCTCTTGATAACCATATTGATTAAAAGACCACATTCGAAGATCCATTTTGGCTTCTGCCATAATAGTAATCGATTGGCTCATAAAAACCTTTAAACTCTTCGTTATCATCGACTGACGTGACACAATTGTCAACATAAAATGATTTGGCAAGTTTATTCGCAACAGCTTTGAATTCAGGTGAAACGTGGGACAAATGAAATGAAATCACAGCTGCCAATAAATAGGGGTTACTAGTTAACCCAAAAACAAGCCTCTTGTGACGAAACACTTCAATTCTATTATTTACCCACAACAAAAACTTTAAGTAATTTTGATCCTCACGCTCTACCTCAATCTGTAAAAAAGCCCGCCTGATATCGGATGTTACACCAATTGCTTTTTCCCTAAACCGTATTAGAATGGCTAAGATTTCTTCTACAAGGTTTGGACCTTTTATCAAGCAATCATTTAGCGAAAGAGAACCAACAACTTTGCTCGACGCATCGAATACAGGCCTAATGTTGGTAGTGAGGCTACCTAATTTTATTACTGGATGGTGTGGTAAATAATGCCCTCCGTCATTCTTTACTGATTTTGGGACAATTTCTATGACATCTTCCGCTAGCCATTCGTTAAATACTGTACTATACTCATCAAATTTATTTAATTTTCTCAATTTTCTCGTAGTAGCAAAGAGCCTCTTTTCTGCAATGTGCCAGTTAGAGGGAATATCAGGAGGGAATTTTAGAGCCCAAGGTAAACTCACGCAATATCTACCATCTCCGGTTCTGCGAAGGCCCCTAAGAAACTGCTCTTTCGCTGCTTGATCTTCTGCGACCATGGAAATGCTTTGCGCATCATCTGCAATGCCAATAGTTTCTAACTTCCACAAAAAGGAAGGTTCCATGTCTTGAATAAGAAGATTAGTTACTAACATAGATGGGGTACCCTCAAAACTTTGGATAATCGTTCTTTTCGATTCCCCGCACAGCGTCCATCCCAATTTAGTATTTATGGCTGTCAAACCACCCTCAAGCTGAATTACTTCACCAGTAAGTATTTGCCCATAAATATCACTCCCTATGAGGATTTCTATTTCCGGGTGACCCTCACCGACATCTGAAATCCAAATTCTGTGTCTTTTTAATTCCTACAGTAACGGTCCTTTAGGTATGTTTGGTATGCCTCCACAAATGGTATTTTGATCCAGAAAACTAAATTGGTACACTTTGTTTTTCCCAACCGGTCTTAGACCTATAGAATATCTCTTGTGAAACTTTGACTCAGTCCTTGTTCCGCCAAATAACGCGTGAGTTAAAGTCTCAGAGAAAGTGCTTTTCAGATTTAAAGCTTCAACTGTGGATTGTAAAACGTAAGATCGTCGGGATCCACAATCCAAGAGGCACCTGACCACCTTCTTTACAGTGCCTACAACTATTTCAACCATTAACGTCATAAGAGTGACTTCATTCATACATAATGGAGAGGACATTGTATTTTGTACCATTACTGACTCGTTTCGGTTTTCCTTATTGTCAGCGTTGTTTTCTGATACCTCCGGGCATAAAATTTTACGGTGAGATTGCCTACACAAATAGCACTTCTTCGCAAAATGCCCTGGTTTAAGAGAGCGGAGGCAGCATTTTAATTCTCTTAATTTGTCTAATCTTTCCTTTAAGCTCATCGATCGAGCTGTAAAACATTCTTTGCTTTCGTGAGATTTTCCGCAAAAAAACACATTTTTGTTCTTTGGCAGCAACTAGACTTTCTGCGCTAGCGATTGGGTTTTTGGTCTTAACTTTTACATCTTTAGAATGTTCATTGTGCGAAGTAAAAGAAATTTCAAATCCAAACCTGGTTAGTTTAACTCTCTGCTCTCCTTCGACCTCTTTACGCAAAAATTCCAGGAGATTTGTGAGACGTGATCCTTCTTTACTGAACAAAACGCTTCTCTGCCATACTCGAAGCCTCTCAGTAGACAGACAAGACTCGACCATGGGATATAACCAGGAAACATTAGTATCCAGGGCTAAGCCTAAAGACTCTAGAGATCTGAGATGGGATTCGATTTTGTCAAACAGTGACACTAATGGCAACCGATCCTTCCCTTGTAAGCGTACATTTTGGATAATTAATTTTAACAATTCCCTCACATATATCTCAGTTAAAATTTCCTTGTTTCCAAAACACTCCTCAAACGCAGAAATGACTTTCGGTAATTTTCAGCCGTTAAGGGATAACTATCTATCAACTCAGTAGCCCGAGTTCCGGGTAACATTGATTAAGCTAAATAATAGAATTTGTCAACGTCATTAAGCTCCTTATCCTCATGGATCTTTTTACACTGACCCCAAAATGTAAGGTAACTTAATAATTGTCCATCGAATTTTTTAATTTGAATTTTCAGCAACTTGTACCTTTTTCATTAGAAGCACTTATGCTACTATCCGTGTTAGAATTCGCATTGACACTACGGTCAACCGCATTATCTATACTGTCTTTCACCCGACGATTAAGCGTGATAAACTCATCTGAATATTCTTCGCAGCCTATCACCTCTGTTTCCAGATCATCTTCAGCGGCTTTTACCTTAATCATTGAATCTAGTATTTCTGAATCGCAAGATCTCAACTCAGCAATTATCATCTGCAACTTCAAAAGTTTGTCTTTCAATACATCTCTATCCGCTTGAACATCTTTACAAATTTCGGTTTTTAGAATCTTAGCCGTCCTAGTAAAGGCACTGCGTGCCGTTGCACGCTTTTTTTTCAACATATCAACATCCATTTTTATCCTTAAATGCAGACCCACTTAAAACTCAAAATCTGTAATGTTATCATCAATCCGACAAATCCTCAAAAACGTCTTTACTCAGCAATTCCAAAAATATAACTCAATATAATAAAAAAGAATAACAATATGTCATAACATTCATAATACAACAAAATAAAATTATTTTGAATATCACAGCAGAAGATTTAACGCATAACCTTTTCTACGTTAACACTGCAGACGATTTAACGCATAGCATTTCGAATGAAAATTGAAAGTAATTCGAATACAAATACGAAATTCAACATTGCAGACGATAAAACGCATTACGTTTCCAAATAACACTTAAATTAATATTTACTTCTACAATAATATAATATAGCAAACACAATACTTTCTCAACTATATTAATATAATAATCCAATTAATATAATAATCAACTATATTAATATAATAATTAATTAATATAACTATATTAATACAATAACAAACACATTCGTATCAGCATCGTAATCCTGGCTGGCTCACCAATTTGTTATGTCGTGGAGCAAAAACAATTTTACACCTGACTGCCACTGGCTCCGACATAGCTATGTGAATACTCTACATCTAGAATTTTAAACATCATTCCAGAATTTTAATGTTTATTTTATAGAATTCTATTCATATATTTGCAAGTTATACACTATAAACACAATAACAAAAATTTGAACTTATCTGCACCAGCGTGAATAAGCCTGGCATAATTTCTGAACTCGACGCAACTTTAGGAGGTAAAATACCGCAAATTCAAACACAAGGATTTCATCCTTTTCAACGCAGCTAATTTTCTAAATATATTTTACTAATATCCGCAGCGGGGCAGCGGATTCCGTTTTATTCATCCAAAACTCATATTTTGTAACGCAATAGTATTGCAAAAGACGCAAAAAACATCGACTCAAAATCAAAATTAAAAATCTATAGAATATCATCCGCTGTTGCCATTCCAGCACTGCCAAGTTTTTCTTCCTGCAGCTGTTGCCAGTCTTATCCTCGCTGTATGTGAGAGGTACAACATCAGGATTGGAGCCGATATTGCAGCTATCTTCAATTTGTTAAATGAATCCTCACATTCTTTTGTCCACAAGAACTTTTGTTTGCTTTCTGACAGTTTATGAAGGGGTCTTGAAACGGAAGAAAAGTCCTTCACAAAACTTCTACATTAGGTGCAAAGCCCCAGTAAATTTCTTATCTGATGAACATTTTTGTTGCGTCTCCAGTCTTCAACTGCTGACAATTTTCTGGATCTGTACACACACCTTCGGCAGAGATGACATGTCGAGGTAAGTCATTTCCTGTCTGAATAATTTACATTCAGCGGGACTCAAATTTAGATTGGCTTCTTTCAGTTAGTGAAACACCTTTCTAAGATTTTCTAGATGTTCTTCAAAACTCTTTCCTACGATGAGATGTCATCCAGGTAGATCGAACAGGCTTCGTAGGAGAGATCTTTCAAAACAATCTTCATGAGGCGTTCGAATGTTGCCGGCACATTACAGAATCCAAACGGCATCACCTTGAACTGCCATAGTCCTTGTTCCGTAGTAAATGCCGTCTTTTCTCGGTCATCAGGATGTATCTCTACTTGCCAACATCCATTCTTTAGATCAAGCGTCGGAAACCAACTGCTTCCAGGAGTGTTGTCAATTCTAAGAAGAGGTTAGCTGTCTTTCTTCGTAACCTGATTGAACCGGCGATATTTAACGCAAAATCAGGTTGAGCCGTCTTTCTGGTGAGGACGATGGGAGATGTCCATGGACTTGCTCAATGACAGCGCTTTCTTCTATGTCTTTTAGAAGTTTTCCTACCTCTTCCTGTTTAGCAATAGGTAGACGTCTTGGATGTTGCTAAACTAATGGATGAACCCCGGTATCGATTCTATGCTGTGTCAAACTGGTTCGACGCACGTCAGCAAACAAGCGGGAGAAAACATCTTGAATGACACGTTCCTTAGCATTCCTCTCTTCCTCGTTTAATTGTTTATTCTGTAATAACTACGATGTAATGCTCTCTGAAGACACGGATTCTGGGATGTTACTGTTTCGTTTAACGATGGTTACCGGAGAATGCGCTGCAACCACTTCGTCTTTCTTAATAACTTTCGCCTTGTCAGTTACATTGGTAACTCTAGCCGGGACAACGGTTGTCGATAGGTCGACGAGTGCTGAGACTACTAGTACTCCTTTCGGGCTATTACCGTTCTTGGGATATTCCATGAAGCCGTAACAGAAACTTGTAATTTCGGTATACAGATTTAACTCCTTCATCATTAATTCCGAATAAGACTGTGTCCTCTGAGGCAGAATGCGGTTCGCTATTTATGAATTCCATGGAAAAATTGTATTTCCTTAGAAAGTCCAATCCGATTGTGCAGGGTTCTGTAAACTCTGCTACATATGCCGTGTGTTAATAGCCGAGACTTCTAAAAGTGATGTTAACGTTTACTTTTCCATCGATGTCGATCGTCACGCCGGACACAGTCTGGAGGGTAACGTAAGGCGTCATCCAGATAAGTTTACCTTACAGCTGTTGAGCCAAATCTTTTCCTGATAATGGTGATGTTGGTTCCTGTGTCGATGGTTTTATTGCAAGGAACTCCACTGATATGTCCCATGATGAAGAGTTCATTAACGCCGCCACTCATTGCAGAAATCTCAAGCGCTTTAAAAGTGGGCTTTTCATTATCTGGCAACCTCTGCTCCGCGACATAGCCACTAATTAGTTTTCCTCCTTCTTACTAGGAGCGGTCTTAACATCCGCGCTCTGGGGTGTTCTGCAGTTTCTTCGTGTATGGCCTTCACCACAGTTCCAGCACTTTACGGCCGGTTTCTTGTCACTAATACTCCGTCTCAAGGCATTCAGTTGTCTGATTAAATCGTCTGGACGATCAGTGACTTGATCCACTGGTCTCTGGAGTTGAGTAGGTCTGATTGGGTGGTGATCTCTATGAGTCAATGGCTGGGCTGCCTCGAATTTCCTGGCGTACAATAGGGCGCTTTTTAAATTCTTGACATCTGCCATTCGTAGAGCTTTCTGTACTTCAGGATCCCGGATGCCGTCAATGAGGTACTGCAGGGACACGATTTCCCTTCTTTCTGTCCGGCATTCTGAAGAGGCGAGATGAGACAGCCTTTCAGAATCCGTGGCAAGTTCCTGGAGTATTTCCTTGGGCCTCTGTTAACGAGATGTTAATTGAAGCCTGCTGTAATCTTTTAAAAGCTTCTCGCCAAAGCGCAGTTCCTATGCGTCGGATAGAGCTTCGAAGTCTAGTCTCTGGTTTTCTGGAAGAGCTTGAAGAATATCCGCAGCGTTTGCTCTCACAGAAGCGGCAAGATGACAGGCGTTAGCTTGGAAATCCCATGCATTAGCATCCGCCACTGTAAAAAATTGTGTCATTCACTTGGCATGAGGTCTTCCCATCATATGCGGATAGCTTCAGAGAGGGGTGAGCAGGCATGGGTAGAAATTTAAAACCCTCAGAACTGTTTCTTGCTGTCGCTATGCACTTCTTTAAATTGTCAGCTTCTTTGGCGACGGCAACAGAAACCCTGTCATCAATTTGCTGTTGGACGGCAGAAACTCTTAGTGCTGAGCAGCACATCTAATACAGTGGGCCAGGATAGGTGAATGTGATATAGCTACGTGATTCTTAACAGCAATGTCTGTAAAATGTCTATTGTGCTGGCATTGGTAAGTAGAGGCTTTGAGATCCCTCATGTCACTTTGTATGATTCAGTCAGATTTTTTAATTGCAAAATCTAATAACAATCACTAGAACTTGACTGTCACAAGCTGCAGTTGCACAGTATAATATTCCACAATTCTGTATACTACGATTCTCTAGTGACCAAATTCTAAGATGTATCGCTACGAGCACTTTCTTCCTATATCAGAATAGCACCACTAACAAAAAAAGTGAACATTTTTTCCAAATTAAAAATCAGTCTTGTTATCAATCACATCAGTGAGTGAATGTCATTCATACCAGTTAATCAACATTAAATTATGTGAGCTTCATCGTTAAGGAGAAACCATTCAGAGGTCATTAATGCCTGCAAATAGATCAGTTGGCATTGCATCTGAACCGTCTATAAACATTAAGCTTAGTTGGATAATGCCGGACTTTCTACAGACAATTATTGGATGGAGTACTGGGTTTGTTAAACATTCTCGATTTAATTCATTAAGTTGCATTATATATATATATTATAAGACAGGTTGTAAGAATAAAACTATATATATATATATATATATGAGGTAAAAATATTAAAACAAACTTCTAATTTTATGTGGGTATAACCTTTTATTTTTTTATTTAATTTGGGGACTTCCTCTCTTTGTCTTAAAAATATCTCAATATTTCTAAACTGCGTCATTCAAATTAATCATGCGATCCTACGTAACGCTGAATGCAGATATCGCTTGCCCAATCGAATAATCCTTTTAACTCGGAAATGAAACTTTTTGACTCCCTCCCTTCTTCCTCTGAGTAGATATGTCCTTTTTCGTACGCTGTCCTCCTAGCAAGACTGTCCTTGTCCACGCTGCTGCTTACTTGCCTAAGATGACGTTGTACTTTTAAAAGTGTACATGGAAATTATTGCATTCAACTATGATTGAAAATATCTTGGCTAATCTTTGGAATATGGTAACAGGTAGTTTGGCGACATTTTGGTAAGGCGATTAAGGTTACCTAGGACTCTAGCAGTGTACATGCATAAAGTCAAGAGTGTGCGCAATGCCATTTTTGTGCAATTCTAGGATTTTTTTTAAAGTGAAAATAGGTCGACATGTACATGGATACCGTGTATGTGCAATTCTTAAAAATGTGGCAAGCAGTTTGCGATTCTGCACTTTCTCCCGATTTCGCACCTAATCTTCGTCATGACTAAGCACTTTTGTTCCATAAAAGTTCTATCATAAACGTAATTCGACTAGCAGATTGTCGAGAAAAAAAATATTGAGGGGGGAAAAAAAAAAAAAAAAATGCTTTTACTTCGTGAAAACAAAATGGCGTCCAAACAAAAACTAGCAGGTTGCTGTAGCAGGGTTGGTGGCCAAATTTTCGCTAAAAAATCGCCAAGTTACCATAATCCAAAGATTAACCAATATCTTACCTACAGAAACATGATCTGATGTGAACTATCCTACAATAAAATTATGTTTCGAAATGGCCATAGCTGGAAGGTTTTGCTTTATGCAGTCATCCTTCCAACTATGCAATAAAAAGTGTCTTAGGAGGTCAGAAATGAAAGTGCCGGATTCCCTCATCTACGCATTAAAAATATGACAAATAATTTTATGTAAAATATAAAATATCTATCTTTCAAAAATATATTAATAATAGCACTTTAATCCCAGTCTTCATTTTAAAAATAACAGAGCAATAATTTTTCTAATTAAACGAAAAAGATCCGTCTGCCCACATATCCATGAAATCTCAATCCAACATCTGGACATTAAACTGCAGTGGTCTGAAATGGAATAAAAGGTTAATTGCGTCACAACTCCCTCTCTCTTCCTCTTGCTTCGTTTCGCTGCTTTGCATTTCCGCTAGTCAAGTACAGTTTGCTTTTCTAAATTTCTTCCATTCTGTAAGAAATCCAGACTGTATAAAATTGTGGGATGCTCCACTTGATAATGTGCATTATCCAAAAATAAAATTATTTGTGAAATTTGGGCCATGTCTACAAGTTTATTGGTTTATGCATCCATCGTTCTAACTACGCAGTAAAGTCTTCAAGCTATGATGCAGAGAACCGCCGCCAATCCGTTGCAAATTTCCTCTACCAAGTCATCCTGTACAATAATGCAGTTTTATTTCAATAATAACGTAGTTTTTTTTCACATATATATAACGTAGTTTTTTTCACGGATATGGTATTTAAATAGTTAATGCTAGTAGAATTATAAATAAAATTGTTTTATTCCTCGTGCAGTGCAGTGCGTGACGAATATTTAAAAAAAGCTAAGCGGGAAAATTAAAAATACAAGAGCATGTGCATTTATCATTTAATAAATAAATATCTCTTTTTGATTTCGAGAAATTCTTAGCACAATCTCGTGCGTGATTTAAAAAGCTTATAGAAAGGAGGAAAAGCTCTCAGTTTAATTGTTGTTGTTTTAAGAGTTAGTTATGCTCTTGCTGACTGTAGCGAATTCGCGGATTAGATTTCTTTAGCTGTTTTGAATTAAGTTCTGTTGAACATTTGAGTAGTTAAAAGATAACTACCGTGAGATATTGTAATACTGTACAAATATCTAAGAAAATTTAATCATTTTGTTTTATTTGTTGTGATAATAATAAATTTTGTTCATTTTTCATGGGAGCCTCCTGTTTCTGTTCAACTAACCACAGGAACCTTTTTCTGATACCTTATCATAAAAAGACTAAAACACAAATTATTAGGAGTTGACATGCCTTTCAAAATAATAAAATAACGAATAAATTATTACATAGTGTAATAACAATGAATAAATTATTAAATAGTATAAGCAAGCAGTAAATAGTGTAAAAAGTAATAACAGGTAATAATGGATCATCATAATCTTATCTGAAAAGAGTGTCAAGGTTCTTGTTCTCAAAGCTGTAATTCATTTGACAAAAATATACACAATATTTCTTGAATCAAACACAGGCAACAATAACAACAAATTCCAATATAAATCAAATTTTTGCATTTTAATGAAAGAGAAATTTGGATAACAATGCTCAATTAAGATTCTATTGTATGTGACAAAAAATTGAAAAAAAAAATATTCAAAGAGTAAAAATCTTAAATTATTAAATCTTAAAACATAAATAAAACTCAAACGTACAATCATGAAAATACTTTTTAATAAATTATTCTTCACATGTGAAATTAATAAGCATTAAATAGTTTGAACCTTAATATATATTAAAGTACAAGAATAAAATAGTAAATTATACATAAATATAAAAATAATTTACATCAAGAAATTAGGACATTATTTTTAATAAGTGATTGCATACTTAAGTCACTGTTTCAGCTTAGTCCTACCAAAAATTATAAAAAAACATTTATTGATTTCAGTGGTCTATTAAAAATGTGTACAGGATTCAGAATGTTGATTTATTTATTTAAATTCAACATTTGTATAGAGCGTTTCTTCATCTCAAATTTTTGAATCTTTCCTGATGTAGTTCTGGGAAAGTCTTCCACAAAAATTATGTAGCGTGGTATTTTAAAATGGCTTATCTAAAGAATAATATATTATAAGTAATACATTTTATAATTTGCAATAAGAATCAAACAATAAGGTAAATATTTTATGAAATAGATAAGAAAATAGAACTTAACATTAAAGAAAATAAAAATTTTCTTCTTGTATTTTTTTTTTTTTTTTTTTTTTTTCTCATTTAAGTTTTATTTACAGTTTAAAATTCATTGCTGAAGTTTATCTACCTAAGTTTTGTAAACAAAGCAGCTTGATTAAGACATAAATTTTTCTATAATTCACTATCCACTCGTATGACTTATGGCCAGTGAAATATAAAAAATTCTTATTTTTCATAATTAAAAAGATTACATTTGAAAGAAAATTTCAAATTATTAAAAAAAATTGAGCAATATATAAATTTTACATATTAAATAGTTAATGTATAATCAAATATTCAGATTAATAACTACTAGAAGGGGGGAGTAAATCCTTTATAAATTCTGTCACTCAGTGGCTTCAAATTCTGTTCACTGAAAAAAAAAAAAAAAAAAAAATTCTCAAAATCAAGCATTTATTTTGAAGCAAAATACTTCAATGGGGATTTTTACCCTTGTCATAGACTCAATAATAAATTCTCTCATAGACTCAATAATCAATACATATCAATAATAAAGCAATGTTCATCGATAACAAACGCACCAGGTGCAAGTATCCGTAAGAAATCTCAGTACTCTTCTGTTACTGGGGTCGAATTCAGAAAGATATGTTATGTATGCATGTATGTATGGATGTATGTGTTCATGCATGTATGTTTACATGTACACTGCGCAAAAAAAAAAGGAGGGACAATTCTGTATCTCCGGTTCTTCTGGGACGCTTGACAAAATTAAAATTACGTTTTTCATGTCTCGAAAGCACGACTTAGGATATATATTAGATTTATATATAGCATTGTTTTAACATTGGTACTTTGACAAAAAATCGGACTTTTTTTTCTGAAATAACATACCAAATTTTTTACATATTTCGACTCAAATTATGCCCAAATAATAAATTTTGTAAAATTTGATACGAAATTTATGGAGAAATTCAAACATTTATGTTGGCGCGTTTTTTTTTTTTTTTTTAATTTGCATAAAAAGTGTATTGTTTGGCGCCGATTCAAAAAGGCACCGGGCAATCATTAAAACAAGCAGTTCGTATCGCTGCCTGTCTGAACAGGAAAATTCTTGTCTTATTTGAACACCCCTCCGCGGGGACGACTCAGGTAAAACCTGGGAAGCTACTGATTAGGTTCTGTACCTAGGCAGTCTCGGCCACGAGTGTTTAAAATCAGTCTCCACAGGACTGGAGTCATCGCTGGCGATGGCTGTTTCAGGCTCGGCAGGGATTTCTCTTGTCCGTTCCGTTGGTTTGTAGTGGTGCTATATAGTCAGATATTCATGGTTGTTCGGGGTTAAACATCCCCGTTGATGGAGTTGAAGAAATCAGCGAGCCTTTAAACTGCTTAAGGTTTCCAGTGCAACTGGGGCGTCAAAAATCAATATTCATATCTTTCCTTGGCTTACCCTACAAGGACGCCTAAAGCCGATATCTGTGTACCATAACTTAGTGTTAGCAAGCCGAATTGGTGGCAGGATCTGTCTGACAGTGTTTAAGTGACAGTGACTTCGTTCTGCTGTCCGGGGTTGGGGTCCCTGTTGATGGCAAATGTTTTTACCATCCCTCCAGAACAGGGACATGGAATGTGAGTTGCTGAGTAGTCCTGCCGACTCAGCTTAGGCTTAGCTCGTCTACTGGACCGATAGGTTAGCGGCCTCTTGGATCACCTTTAGGAGTTGGGGCGTTTAACTGTGTTAGGGCAACCTCGAGCTTGCCAGCTCTAAATGTCCCTTCCTTCTAGCACACTGTCTTATTTGACTGAAAGTTATAACCAGGACAGGAGTTCGTGTCTATGTAAGGGTAGAGGCATTCGACAAATTGCTTACTCCTTATTTTGTTTTTACTGTTGCAAATGTAGTAATTTGTGCAAAACTGATCGTTTTTGAGACTGCTTGTTGTTATTTTCTTCTACATAAAAAAAGGTAAGTGCAATTACATATTATGTTTAACTTAGGTTAATTTTTTAATTCGGAGAAGCAACGATTTGAGCATAATTACTCGAAAACTGTTTAGCTCATGTTTGAACCATTGTCGTATTCTTGGCCGCGTAAATTACTAACATCTACACTATTTTCCTCTAAAGTCTTTAATAAGAACGTAAGAACGTTGTTCGTTTTCCACCGAGCGTATCTGTTGTAACACAAAATACTAAAAACCTTTCTTTGATACTCATGTCTGTATTTTCTAAATTAAAATACCTCATACAAATTAATACTATGTGATCTTGATAGTATTAATTTCTATGAGGGGTACAATCAAGTAAAATAGAATAGTGCTTTGCCTGTATGACCTTGTTTAAAATAATTGCTTTGTATTATTCCCTAATAAGCTAATTATTTTATTTTTAATTTTATCTCCAAGGTAATGAAGCATATGTTTTTAGTTTAAATTTTATTAATATATACAGACATGATAGGGTCAAATATTGTGATCATTTTCATACACTTTAAGAATTATTATTTCGTTCGAATAATTTGTTACTGGAACCACGGAAGGCTAAGTTTTGTTTGGCTAAAAATTGAATGGCATAGATAATTCTTTCAATAACATCGCATCAATGCTTCGTCTCTTTTTTTAATAAAATTTGAAATTCCGAATTAACAGGTTTATTCTTTCGTAATCGTTCTAAGAAATCGGATTAACTCTTTCGTTGTCTGGCAAGATTCCACATGAGTGCATTTAAAAAAAATTACGTCCATTTTTGTCTTTTGGGAAACTGAAACTCGAAACCAAGTTTTAGTAATATACAGGACCATTTTTTATTAAGGCTTGAACTTGAGATGGCAATAATGGACTTGGACATAATCCGGAATCATCAGGCACAGGCAAATGCGTATCTTTTGCAGAAATTGTATATTTCAATAGTATTTCTTCTGTTTTTTTGACCGGCTGCATTAAAATTAAAGGTAATTCTCAGATGAAAACGCTTTCTAAACTCTTTCTGATTATTTTGGTAATTTCAGTGGCAACTGAGACGTTGATGGATAACTAGCGCTAGTAGCGTCAGCAAGGGTATTCTTTGGGTTTTGGAAAAACTGAATAATTATACAGTTCTGGTTTACTAAGTCTTCCTCTCATCTATTTTTTCTCGTATTACATTCTGATACTCAAACATTTTTTTTCTGTTTTTCTTCTGACATCTAGGGAAAAATGAAAACAGAAAAGTTGAAGTAAAAATAAAGCAGAAAATAATTATTATAAAAACTATTGAGTAAAACACTTCTTAAAAATATTCGGAAAGTCACTGTTTGAAATAATTTACCTTACTTCTGAAAAAGTGAGTATATATATTTTAAACCATTGCTTGGAAAATATATGAATTATTAGATCAATACTAAATAATTCAAGAAAGGGGTGGTACTCTTTTGTTTAATAAAGTAAGCAAATCAAATTTTAAGACGTAATGAAACATTTTCTTTAGGTTTTCCGTATAGCGAAAAATTGGAAAGTGACCAATTTCTCATTTCAGAATACCTTGTATATTTTAACTTGACTCCAAATCTCAAATAGGTACATTTTAAATTTAGTGGTACTCCGTAAATATGTCAATCCTTTCTTCTCGAAAGATAATAATTTTTAGTTTAATAAACAAATGGTTCATGTAAAAAAAAACATTTTTCGAGTAAGTATGCTCAAATCGCCGCTTTTCTGAATTACAAAGCTAACCTAAGTTTAACATAATATGTAACTGCACGTACCTTTTTTTTTTACCTAGATTAACAATAACAACAAGCAATCATCTCCCCCCCCAAAAAAAATGATGTAACGATAAATGTTGCCCAAATTACTACGATTGCAACAGTAGAACAAAATAAGGACTAAGCAATTTGTCGAACGGGTCTACGACGCCCTCTACCTTTACATACGCATCGGCATCACATATTTTGTTTCACATATATTTACAAGATCAGCTCAACTTAGGTCAAAAACTGCAAAAAGCATTAACTGATAAAATTCAAAGTGATATAAATAGTACAGATCTTATGCAAGAACTGCAGTTTTTGCAAACTTTTGGAGGAAATGTAGCATTGCCAGTTGAAACTCTAAGCAATATCGGTGTCAACAACACGGTGACTATAAGATGGTTACCATCAGTACTTTCTCCATCAACAACGCGGTGTGCAGAAAAGAATTTTAGATATATCCCTAGATATCAGCCTTACAGCATTTTTTGTGCTCTGTTGTAATCACAGTTTGAACCTTGTGATAAACTACGCTGCGAACAACAATTTATTCAATGGAAACTTATTAGATATATTAATTTGTTTTTAATTTAAGATAATAAATAGTGTTCAGCAACATATTTGGTATCCAATGCTTTTAGTATATTATTTCGCTTCGCTTGCAGTGTTACTTTTTTTATATAAAATGTTGTTGTTGACTAATGCTCACTTGTCAGGCCTATAATCAGCCCAAGCCCACGAAGTTCCTGGTGACAAGGAGCGTAAGATACGCCTGTCGTTGGCAACAGCTTTGAGCACCTTACAGACAGTACGATTTAGCTCAGTTTCGCCCCCAATTTTGATGGTTCCCTGACGGGACGGATCCGAGCTTCTCCCATCCTTCTTTCCCTACCACTAACCTTTCAAGAGGACTTTCGCCTCTCCTTTTTAGAGTGCCCCCATGCCGCACGGTTTGCAACGCTAACCACTGTACCGGTGGGACAGCCTTTTATAACATAAATGAATATATAATTCTTCAATAAATATGTTTGGTTTTTAACAAAGCACAAAATGTTTGCATATTTAAACAAAAGATAATATATACAGTGGTCCTTCGATATACGAGTTTAATTCGTACCGTAACCTTGCTCATTTGTCAAATTGCTCGTATCTCAAAGCAATTTTTTCCATTGAAATTAATTGAAATGCCATTAACCCGTTCCAGCTCCCAAAACACCACCTCAGTTGTTTTTGTTAAGTGTTTTTGAATAAGAAAAATGTATTTACAAGAAGAACATTTATTTATAAATAACAAATACATATTCTATAAAAACATAATTAAAAGAAAAAGTGAAGTGCTTACGGAAGCGCTTAATTTTTGTCACTGGTCTTCGCTTTTTTTTCGTCACGCTTTGATACTTTTCACTTGCAGATCGTTCAAAAAAACTGTCCAAGGTTTGTTTCTTCCTGCCTTTCAGGATATTTCGGAAATGAGTTAGGCAAGTTTCGTTGAACAATTCCGATGCAGCACCAGTTGCAACTTTTTCGGGGTGATTTTTATCCACAAACTCTACAACTTTCTCCCAAGATCTCCTTTACTCCTCGTATCTCTTGTAGGGATAACCTCTCCATCTCTGGCTCCTCTTCAAAACTAATTTTTCGTCGAATCACCGTATGCTGCTGCGAATTCGGATTTGCCCTCCACATAACTAGCAGTTTTTCTTTTAAAACCTTATGTGACTTAAAGGCTCTGGAATTTTCCGAATGGTATACTAGCAGAGGCTTGATTTTGCAGTCGCCATTCGCATTGGCGCAAAGTGCTAATCTATCCTTCATGGGTTTGTGACCTGGCATCGTCTTCTTCTCTGCCGTTATGTAAGTCCTATTCGGCATCCTTTTTCAGAAAAGCCCTGTCTCGCCACAGTTGAAGACTTGCTGGGGGATGTATCCTTTGTCTTCTATTAGTTCGGAAAACATTTTGATGTAAACCTCAGCTGCCTTCACATCCGAACTTGCTGCCTCACCATGCCTGACGACGGAGTGAATGCCGGTACTTTTCCTTAAGTTGTCAATCCAGCCACGACTGGCTTTAAACGAGTCTTCCATTTCCTCGTTTGTGGAAGTGTGTGGGATCTGCTTCAGCAAATCACCGTAAATCGCCCGTGCCTTCTCACAGATGATGCTTTGTGTTAAGGTTCCTCCTTGAAAATGCTTCTCTGTCACCCACACCATCAGCAGTTTCTCCATCTTTTCATGGAGAGAGGTCCGGAGCTTAGAAATTATTGTAACGCCCTTAGCTGGCGTTATACCCTTTATCAACTCCTCCTGTTAAGCACAGCACATATAATTGATGTGCTACGCCCGTACATCCTCGCCCGTACAATCCAAGTCAATTACTCGCACACTTTGCTCGTGTTTTTCTATGATTTCACGCTTTAATTCAATAGACATCATCATCTTCTTCGGACCCATGGTTATAAAAATAAATGTGATAATGTTTTGTAAATGTACAAAAAGCAAAAAACGCGAACCGATATTATTAAAAATGCTTCGAAAATGAGGGAAACAAGCACTCAGACTGAGGTCTAGTCTGATATGGGAGAAACTATTAGACGCTGCACACGACACCAACATGTGCGAGCATGTTGCGGCCGTGTGCAGCGGTGTAGTGTGCGATTCCTCGTATCTCTGGCGTTATACCCTTTATCAACTCCTCCTGTTAAGCACAGCACATATAATTGATGTGCTACGCCCGTACATCCTCGCCCGTACAATCCAAGTCAATTACTCGCACACTTTGCTCGTGTTTTTCTATGATTTCACGCTTTAATTCAATAGACATCATCATCTTCTTCGGACCCATGGTTATAAAAATGAATGTGATAATGTTTTGTAAATGTACAAAAAGCAAAAAACGCGAACCGATATTATTAAAAATGCTTCGAAAATGAGGGAAACAAGCACTCAGACTGAGGTCTAGTCTGATATGGGAGAAACTATTAGACGCTGCACACGACACCAACATGTGCGAGCATGTTGCGGCCGTGTACAGCGGTGTAGTGTGCGATTCCTCGTATCTCAAATCTTGCTCTCATCTCAAAGCAAACTATCGCTCGCTCAGCGGCTCGTATCTCAAAACACTCGTATATTAGGGCACTCGTATATCGAGGTACCACTGTATATATATTTGGTTTTTCATATCATTATGTTAATAATGCTTCATTTTAAATGTTCATAAGCACCGTGCCTTTAATATCGTCACTACATAAAGGCGCTCGCTAGACATTTGGACGACGGTGCTGATTAGGCTTGGCGCGGGCCTGCTTACAATTATATATTAATCCATATCACATGACTTTTGCATAATGCTAATGACATAACTGGGACTGAAACTCAAACAGCCAATACAGTACAAAGTTCGAAATCCGGACGTCTATTATTCGGAATGAATCCGGACCTCATAATCACCAACAATGTTTTTCTGGTAGGCTTATTTATAGTACATGCGCATTTGATTCCCCCCTCCGCGCATAATAAAACATCTGGAGAGTGCCGATTCTTAATTTCACTTCGACACTAAATACCATGTTATTGAAGAAACAACCATTTTAGCATAAATTTGCACGATCAGCAATTTGGTCCCGTTGCTGCGTATTTGCTTGGCACATATCTCAAACTGAAACTTTCCATACAGACACATCGTTGATCTGACGCCAACCAGGTGAATCATTATTTATTATACTTTTCCTTCATCACCGCATGTTTATCAAAACATGACAACTTGACTCATGCAGCGATGCCTAAACATTTTTTTTTTAATGTTAGTAATTGAATAATAAAAGAGTATGGTAACCTTTTATGTTGACATTACGCTTGGCGATAATTACAGATTTAAGTTAAATGCGCTAAAAAGTGTTGAGGAGGAAACATTTACCAAAAATTTCTGTCCATATGCTAAAAACAGATTTTGTAGCCGCTAATTTTTAAGGTTTTCGGATATCGCAAAACAAAAGTGAAATTTTCCAATTAACGGATTTTGTAAAGAAACGTGGAGAAGCGGTAATAAATGAAGATTAATAAATGAAGATGATATAAAAGAAGTTTTTCATTGTGATGACAATGCTTCTCAATCATCAATCAATTAATGAATAGCGAAATCTGTAGTATGGTTCTAGACCCAGAAAATACCGCTACCGATAGTGAAGAAAGTGACAGAGAAGTTACTGAAAATGAGAAAATTTCGATTGAAAAGTTAGTCGGAATTCTAGAAACAGCAATTACAGGACTTCAAGAATATAACTAAACAAGAGATTATGTCTGTCTACAGAATTAAAGAGAAAGTATTAGCACAAAAAACGAAAGCAATTTAAACAACTTACATTGAAAGAAATGTTTAATAAGGTAAACAAATACATATTAAGTTTTTTTTTGTAAATTTTGATACCCTAAAGCATAAATACTTTATTATTTTATAAATCGCGATTTCATATTTTTAATTTTATAATTTCTACATGCCATCTTACTAGATTTAAACTGATGATCTAATATCCGGAAAAATCCCAAATCCGGAATCGCCGAAGTCCCGATGAGTCCGGATTTCGGACTTCGTGCTGTAATAATTTTAGCATTAATAATTATCCAATCAAAATGTATTGAAACTGAAACTAACCCCTCTGAATTAAGAATCTCTCTCTCTCTCACACACTCATGTACACACATATATAAAATGTTAACTCTATTTTCATCTCCTCGTATTCCACAAAATTTACCACAACTAATAAAATAAACAAATAAAAATACAGTAACGCAGAAAAAATAGGAAAATTTTTTTAAATAATTAAATATAAATTTAAAAGTTAAAACATCTAAATCCAGAATGAAATTCCGAAAAGTAGAAATTATCTCTTTTGTCCATAAAAGTTCAGAAAACATTGTTGACCAAGAAACAAGCAGGTGGACTGAAGTATGTTTCTTAGCCGAAATCCTTATACGAACCATTAGAAGGTACGTGATCGGGCATAATATATCGTGGAAAGGGGGAACGGGTAATTAATAACACATTCAAGGGGAATATAACTAACATCTTCATCGTCACTACCGTAGCTTCATAAAGCACTTGAAGTAAGTCCAAATCATTTTAAATAACTCTTAAAATTACCATATTCTGACAAAATTAGGGTTAATTTAAAAGCCTGCTGAAAACTGATCAACATTTATTCTGTGAAAAACTGTAGGAAAAAACTTTTTGTCATTTGCGCTTTTGCTGAGGCCAGCCACTCGTATACTGAATAGCAAATATTTCACTTAATAACAATATCTATCTGTGATGCTGAATGTCATGAAAACAAGACCTAGAATTCACACGAAAACCTTATCATAAGCATAACCTCACCATTTTGGGGGACAGATGGGAGAGGGAGGCAAGTAAAATAATATTACTGAAAACCTAATCTATCATAACCTTATCCTTTTGGGGGTGGGAGGGAGAGGAAAGTGAAATGATTTAATGTTACCGCAAATCTAATCATATCATAATCTCATCTTTTTGGGGATAGGAAGGGAGATAAATGAAATAGGTTTATTCGATTTTGACAAAGCACTTGAGGGCTACTTGCTTAAAGGGGAATGCTTTTTTGGATGTCTTTTTAAGGGAAACTGGCTCATATACACGTTACACATGAAGGAAACCATGAAAATGCCAATACAGCCAGCCCATTCGTAGGATTCGGACCGAACTACTAGTGTTCAGTGATTTTACAGCTCAGCTGTTGATGGGCTGTAAGTGAAATAATGTTAATACTACTGCAAACCTAATCACAGCATAAGTTCACCTATTTTTTTAGGACAGTGGCAGGGGGAGTAATGCTAATATTAACTGCAAAACTAATCATAGAATTACCTCACCATTTTTCGAGGGTGGTAGATAATGGTAAGTGATATAGTATTACTGCAAAAAACCAATAGCCAAACCTTACCTTTGTTTAGGAGAGGGGAGGTAAAAGACATAATGCTTCTGTTACTGAAAACCAATTCATAGTATAACCTCACATTTTTTTAGGGTGGGAGGAGGAGGTACAGTGAAATAATGCTAATATACTTAAAAGTATGTACAAATTTAGATATTAATGAATTCTATGGAGTGATTCAAAACTGGAGCTTGT
This sequence comes from Stegodyphus dumicola, assembly GCF_044657685.1. NCBI lineage: Eukaryota > Metazoa > Arthropoda > Arachnida > Araneae > Eresidae > Stegodyphus > Stegodyphus dumicola. Next base: position 99,942,571 of record NC_140774.1, on the reverse strand, counting down.
TGAAGAAATATTATTTTTAAAATACACTTGCAGAGAACTGAAAATATTTAGTGAAATATATCACAACTTTTAAATAAGAGAAAAATATTTTTTGAAAAGGAAGTACATTTCATGAAATAATTTTGCTGTTGTTCAATGTGTAAACTAAAAATGATGTAAGATTATTTTTGGACACAATTACAATAAAGGTTCTTGGGGGGAGGAAATGCTAAAAACTTTCTTTTGTTGATTTAATAACAATTTCCTCTCACTTCCTTCCTTCTTAAAGAAATATGTTTCAGCTTTACCTTTCCTTTACAAAACATTTTAATGTCTTCTTCAGAAACTTTCATGCCTTCTTTAAGGGAGATCCATGCGCACAGTTCTTCTCCCATTCTTTTATCAGGCACACCAACAACCTAATAATACAAATTTATAATTATAAAATAAAAAAGATATTAAAGAATAATTTGAAAACCAAAATATCAATATACTTTATTCATTTGTAAAATGCTGGACTGTTAATTAAAAAGATTACAGAAAATGAAAATTAAACAGATAAAATTTTAGCATTTAATTTACGTATATAGAATGTATAAATTTACATGAATTTTGCAACATAATACAGAGTGACAGATAAACCATATACTGATATATAAACGTAGAAATGCAACTTAACACTTTAAAGTAAGTGAAAATCAACATCACATTGCCATTAATTTAAAACGTAAAGGTTTTAAACCAATATCTTGTCTCACTGGAACCATATATATATATATAGAATATTTACTTTCAATTCTCAAATAATATGCCCATTTGTTTCTAAAATGCAGAGCATTTACATCCGCAATTACTAACAAACTAAAGTCGAAGTTTTTCTCATTTCCAAAATTATAATCTTAGAAATCATTTATATGAATTATCATCTTACAGGAAGAGGACAAGTTTGAAGAAGGAACTTCGAGAATTATACTAGGGGTTAAAACATGTTCATCTCTCAAAAATCTTCTGTTGCATAAGTCAAAAAAATTTCTATTTTGAATAACACAAGTTATTCATGCAGATCAAATATTAATTATGAACTAAATAGAATGCGTGTGAGATGTAAGTTTTTTCTTGTTTTAAGTATATTCATATATTCAATTTCTCTTATTAGAGCGATTTTGCCAAAGCACAATTTAAACATTAATAAAAAAGCAGCCTTTTCAGTTCATAGTTGCTGTTAACTTTAAATTAAATGCCTGATTTCTTTCTGTGAAAGCTTGAAAATTTATTTATAATTGAAACAAACTATAGTTGCTTTTGACTAACAATTTGAATATAAGTATTCTATAATCAGCACTTATTTTTATTTCATAATACACTTACATGAGTTTCAAGAACTGCTGGATGAGTATGCAGAAAATTTTCAATTTCTTGAGGATAAAGATTTTCTCCACCCCGAATAACCATATCCTTCTTTCTTCCTAAAATTCTTATAGATCCATATTCATTCATCATAGAAATGTCCCTAATAAAAATACGTACTTCAATTTGTCGTCAAATTAAATTTTTTAGATTTACTTTTATTGTTCAATTTAGTTTACAAATCACTCATATCACATTACAACTAACCACTGAGTTATGTCAAGTTTCAGGGTATCACATATTACTCTATTACAAATCTTCATATAATCTTTACTCTGCTTTTGACTAGAAGCGTCACTGATAACATAATCATTAGATTGCTGTAAATTAACAGTAAAGTAAGCTAGAAGATTGGGGCACTTTTTAAAAGAGAAAATCACGAGGAAGAGAAATTGCATTTACAGAGTGCTTGAAAAGGTATCTATGGACTTGATTCCCTTGAACATAGATCCTAGACATCCCAAGTAGCACATGACGTAACAAAGACATTGCAAACTGGTCCGAAAGACTGCAAAGTGGTCGTAGTAACTTTTACGACGCAGCGAAGATGAAAAAATATTTGCCGTTGCTCGCTAAAACGTCATGATATGACCTCTTTTAGACGTGATCATTTTAGCATCTTTTTCATAGTTCATCAGCGTTACTTTTAGAATATAAAGAGACTAAATCTGCCCTTTCAAGAATCTGAAGTCCGCATAAGATTTATTTTGCAATGTTTCATTACTTTATTTAATCTAAATATATTAATCTAAGGTAGATTCATCTAATGAAATATAAATTTAAAATGAATACTTGAATTATTAAATTTAATTAGTACTAAAATACGAGCTAAATTATTTAAATTTTTTAAAAAATAATTAATACTCAAAATATTTTTATAAATATTATACCAAAATATTAAAAAATGAAACTAATCTATAAAGTAAGTTACTAAGTTATGCATTTTATGTATTTTAAAAAATCATATTTCCGAAATCAATGCAAATCACATGTTAGCAATTATTTCACTGCTGAAATATGACTTTATTTGTTATTTTTGAAGTAAGGACGAATTTATTTGAATTAATATGCTGACATAATATGAAACATTTTACATACAGTGTAAAAAGTACAATTTTCGCGAAGATATGATTGTGCGTGAAGATGTATTCCTGGATAAAAATGGGGCGATTTTAAGAATTCCAAGAAAACGGTGTTAAAAGACGATGCATATTTAACGGCTGTCCAATATATATGACGAAAAACTCACCGACAGTCAGGAGAAGCAAAACGGAAAATTAATAGAAAAGCAGAAAGAAATATAAACACTTTTCATGGAAAACGACAAAATTAATGGATTTGATAAATTACTAATAAATGTTGACGTCAAAATTAGAGAAACTGTGAACAAAAATACGAAATTCATTACCTATAAAAATTCTGATGAACTGTTTGTTATGTTTTTGTCCATTTCCATGCATTCAAAAATGCTTGCTTTACTCCTAGTATATAGTACACTTGGGATTTGGCGACATTGACATTACAAATGTTTCAGCGAGCCCGATAAATACTTTTTGTAAATATAATCTTGTGAATATTGTTCGTAATTCTATTCAGTTGAAATAATTCTTCTAGGCCATTTAAAAAAGATTCTATTAAATTATCAGAAGAACCGTCGAAAGGTTTAATGCAATCGTATAAATCACTTAAAGTGCATTCTGTTCGACCGATGACTTACTGGATGTTTATATAAACGAACATCTGAGGTTTGCGCGCTTTGACTAGCTGCCAAATTTGAACAAGTTGCTAACTGCGCAGTTTAGTTGAGACACCATTTTGTTTTCGTGAATTTTTTCTTCACGGTTTTGATGGCCAGTTTATTTTAAATTGAGGAGAAATCATCGTGGGAATGCCGAATTTGTGCTTATTTGTTTGTGAGTATCTACTCTACACAGTGGCATAGCTAGGGTGGGGCAAGGGGGGACATCTGTTCACGGGCGCAGCATCCAAGGGGCGCCAAATTGATGCTACGAAATTTTTTAATGAAATGTTTTCCATTCTTGGCACACAGAAAGGGCACGTCCTAAGTGCTATATCGTATATCATTCATATTAATCGATTATCGTGTTCATAGTGAAAAGTTGGTGTTCAGAATTAATTCATATAAAACCAAAAATAACATACAACGGTTATGGCAATTTCTGGTTTTGCTAAAAATGCAATCAGTGCAGAAGCAACAACAATACAAGCTGTTGTATATAATATGTTCATTAGGGAGAAGTGCAGAAGAACTTGTTTTAATGCACATTCTATAGTATGTTGCCTTTTGTATGGTATACAAAAAAGGTTAATGATTTTAAACAGTGTATGAAATGATTATGCTAATCTGCCACTATCCTAAAATGCAGAAACTAAAAATGTGTGTATACATCCGCATATGATCGAAAAAATAGTGTTGAGGAAACATTAGCATTACTATGAAATATTGTAATCTATAATTATGTGATATTTAACTTATAAAGTATTTCTCCCACCTTCCTAGCGTGCTTTCGCGGTGTAGTAGTTCTGCACACTGGGCCGGTATTCCAGAGGTCCGTGGTTCGATTCCCGGCGAAGGCGGTTGCATATTTTTCATCTCTCCTGCTTCCAAAAATACCTAATGTCGCTACAAACCGTGTAATGTTAAAAAACACTAAATATTTTTTAACTGATTGCAAATTTCAGTTTTATTACTTTTCGTTTGGCATCTTTTCTTCCAAACACTGTGTAATTTGCGTTTTTTAAAAATATTGCCGTTATGTATGTTTATTAGATTATCTCAATAAATGAATGTTGGAAATAAGGTTTTACTTTTTTATTAAATTTAAATATACTCTATTGCTGTTATGTATGTTTATTAGATTATCTCAATAAATGAATGTTGGAAATTAGGTTTTATTTTTTTATTAAATTTAAGTATACAGAGGCTGTTCGCACATTTTTTAGACGATTTTGGTAAGAAAAATCGTTTATAATCGTAAAAAATCGTTTGCTGCAAAAGAAGTAATTACAATTGTACTATGTTTTTAAAAGTCAAAATTATCGTCTGTGGATTGAAAGTTTTTTTATTCAAAATGGCGAATTTAACAAAGCAGTGGTTCGAAAGCTACATTTACGCTCTTTCCGAAGAGAAATATGCACACTCCATTATCCAAAAACAATGTAAGAGTCATGGTTTTGTGATATCTAAAGCGTCGATAGGTAATGTCATCAACAAGAAAGGAAAAAAACGTCAAATTGGAGCCTCAAGTGGGACAAAAATTCCAAACAAATATCCAAGGAAAAAAACGGACATCTTCAATTACTACAAAGGTACGTTGTTTAATGTTAAAAGAAAATCCCCCTAGTCAAAGGACAGTTGCAAAATCATTAAAATGCTCTGTGTCCACTGTAAGCAAAATGATAAACGTTGATTTAAATCTTAAGAAAGCGAAAAACCGCAATGTGCATCGTCTTCTTCCAAAGCATATCGCTCAACGCAGGACACGCTGCATAATTCTGTATGAGAAACACTTATCCAAAGAAAAATGGAAAACAATTGTTACAATAGATGAAGCATGGCTGTATTTAAATGATTGTAAGAAAAAAAAGAGCCATTTATTATAAAAGGGGAGAAAAAAATTTAAGTACATGGTTCAAAGAATCAAAAGAAAGTTTTCCTAAGGGATTCATGATTGTTGCTGGTTTTTCTTATAATGGCAAGTTAAAAATAAAGAGAGCGCGAAAAAATGTCAAGATTAACTCCAAATACTATCAGGAACATATTTTATCGCCACTTTTTCTGAATGAAATACCATCGCTTTACCCACAGTGCCATCAATCTGTGAGACTCCATCAGGACAAAGCTAGCAGTCATACATCAAAATCCACTGTAAATTTCCTAAACGAAATGGAACAAAAACTGGTATCAACTGGTAAACTGGTAAACTGGCCTTCACTGATATCCCTACTAAATCTCCCGATATGTCACCTATGGATTTTTGTGCTTTCGGACTTTTAAAAACTGCATTATCCAAACGTTGTCCCGAAACCCTAACAGGACTCTGGAAAGCTGTTCGGGAGGAATGGGATAGAATACCTCTTCTGCCACTTCAAAAGGCATTATTATCCTGGAAATTGCAGTGTCGAAAGATAGTTCAGAATAAGGCATGTCAAGTAGAGCATTTAAAACACAAGAATTTTATGTAATTTAGTTTTGTGAATACACAATATACATCGTCTAAAAAATGTGTGAACAGCCTCTGTATTCCATTTTCTTCGCTTACTTTTTATGTGCTTGTGATAACAAAGAAATTCATAATAAATAGAAACAAAAAGTTTCATCGTGTGGTATTTAACAAAGAGCTTACTTTAACGTACTTGGCTGACTATCGTATATTATATTATTTAAATTATTTCTGTACAGTATCAAAAGGAAAGTTATTGATTATAAAAAGTGCATGAAATAATCATTGTAATCTACCACTAATTTAAAATGTAGAAACTAATAATAAGTAAATACATTTACATATGATCAAAAGAATAATGAATTACTACTTTTGTATGCTCGACCAATCAGATTGCGACTCTCAGTCACATGTACGTTAACAACTCTCATGCATCCATGCTCATTGTCAGTCGACGAAGTTCCTCGCTACGATAAACTGCTCCAGCACCTACGCATAATTCATACGACCATTTACTGATGTTTAACATGAATTAAATCATCAATTACGAATTTCTTCGCTGTATGACTTGCCACCTCTTCAATTTCGCCTGCGGGCGCGGTGCGACGGCATCCTTACTGGAATTAAATTTAAAATGTGAGGGGCCTCCGGCCTTACTTGAACTATAGGCAAAAATTCTTAAGTAGTTGTTACCTAGACTATGAAAAACCGATTTTAATTTTTTTATGATCAAAAGAAATGGTGTTAAGAAACATCAGCATTACTAGTAAATACTGCAATCGATAATTATTGCACTTTTAATTGCTTACTATTTAAAAAACACAAATATTTGTTTATTAATTGGAAATTTTTGTTCCGTTACCTTCCTTCTACTATTTATGCTTTCAAACACTGCTAGTTCATGTTTTTTTTCTTAAAAAGTGCTGTCATGGATGTTATTTTTAGGTTCTTATTTCGTTTTAGTATGAATATGGGAGTTTTTTTGGGGGGTATTAGATTTAGGTATATTTTTGTATGCAATATTTTTTTAATCACATTTATTAACTACTTTATGCAGTCTTTCGTTTGCATATCTTGGAGATATAGAGTTATTGGTTATATTTTTTATTATGAAACGCGAATAAATTTATACTTGAGTTCAGGTAAAATACTAATTCTATTACCTTAAGAACCGCTTCCTAATTTATCATGACAGGGGAAATTTTCAATGTCTCTGAGATTTAACAGAAATAAATATGATAATGCTGTTATAATCAGAAACGCTCTTTTTTTTACCCACATATATAGTTTTACTTTTATTTATGTTTGATTGAGTTTTATTTACTTACAACCTACTCTTATTGTTATATATTTATAATAACTCTCATAATTACTCTCACTTGCATACTAAAAGATTAAGGAAAAAAATTATGAAATCTTAAATAATCGTAACTTAGAATTTAAGTTATTTAAAAAATATAGCATAGTTATACTAAATTAAGGCTATTATTAACTATGCATATTTAGTATAAAGATAAATTTAAAAAATATAGTTTAAAGTAGTGAAAATAATTAAGGCTATTATTAATTATGCATATTTAGTCTAAAGAGAAAAAATTGTATTATCTATTCTGGTTTTCAGGAAATGATAAAATATTTAAACTTAAGAAAAATACAAAGAATACAAAATTTTAAAAAAGAAGAAAAATATATTAATTATTACGCTTATTTTTCTGCATAAATCAATATATAACACAAGGACATAATAACGTCGTTTTCACAACTGTTGCGAAAAGGTGGAATTTTGCGAACATTTAGAAGACGTAATAACACATCTTTGCAACGGCTGCAAAACAGTGGGGTTTCGCGGACATCTGGGCATCTTAAACATATTCGACATATTGCATCGACATATTGCAAAGTTATTGCAACATGACCTGCGACGAGTTTGCAACGTCATTACGACGTTTCCGTGCTACTTGGGATGTTTATCAGATTATAAAATTTTCAAAATAAGGTAGAGAATTCTATCAGAACAGTTTTAATACTATAAATAAGAGTTTTTAATAAATGAAAAATCTAACTTGAGGTCCGGCCCACCAGCGGCCGAGCGGTAAAGTCGCTGAACACTGGTAGTTCGGTCCGAAGTTCGAATACCGCGAATGGGCTGGCTGCATGGGTGTTTTCGTGGTTTTCCCCATGTGTAACGTGCATACGAGCCAGTTTCCCTTATAAAGTCCTCCACAAAGGCATCCCTCCCCTTAGGCAGATAGCCCTAGTGTGCTTTGCCATAATTAAATACACCACCACACCTAACTTAAGGTCCTCTACATAAGAATGCCATCTTTCAAAGAAAATATTTAACACCTTCAAGTATAAAAGTTTCAAAAATATTAAGAACATATTTGACTTAGATCATCTTTCATTGCCTATTATTAAATCAAAAAGATACTGACAGATTTTTAGAACAAAACAAAAGCCTTCTTTTTGGCAAATAACAGCTTCCTAGGTATAATAATACTCAATAATTATCTTTATAACTGGCCCTGAGAAACTACTGATTATTTACATCTCTGCATATTCTGCCCATAAAAGTATAGAAGATCTTGTATTTTACTTATTAAAGTATACAGATCCCTTTGTTTAAACTTTATTTTTGCTATAATTGAATCATATAAAATATTGTAATTATTTGTTATAACTCTTCTATCCCAGAGCTGAAAGTCTTCTCCTAATATCATTGATCTTAGTTTGAAAAGCTTTGTAATTTGAAGTATACACCAAGAATAAATATTAAAAACTTAATGCACATAACCATCTTTCATTTTCTCACCTTACATACTATTTGCTATACTGTATTCAGTTATGTCATCAGTATGAGTAGTAATTTATAAAATGAATTGCTTATTGGCTGCAGCTATAGCAATACTGTCTTGCAAAGCGACTGTCTTGCAAAGCGTAAAATATTGTAGACGTAGTACTAACATCAGAAAAAAAAAAAAATGAGAAAAAATTAAAAAAATGAGATAATAAAAATAATAATGAGCTAATTAAAAATATAGGATAACATTTTCTTTCAGGTACATTGATTTGAGTATTCATAATAAAACAGCAATTTGATCACTTTCTTATTGCAAGGTACATGCAACTGATAAGATTATTTCGCCCTTGTATAAATGAATTAATGTTTGATTACAAAAATTTTTATGACAAACAGTCTGTAACACAGCTCAGGAATTCTCCTATCTGTAACACATCCCAGGAATTACTGCAGCATTAAAAAAATCTACAGTATACAGCGTGTTTCAAAAAAGAATATACGTATTTCGAATGCATATATTTATTAAACTATATGACATACGAATATGAAACTTTACACACATATGTACGAACCTCTCAAGTTCAGATTACAGATATTTCAATATGTCCTCCATCAGCGACACGAACAATATCACATCGATACTCAAATTCCTCCCATACTCGGGCAAGCATGTCCGTCGTCACTGATGTTATGACAGTACGGATCCGGTTCTTCACTTCTTCCAGGTTCTTTGGGAGTGGTGGTACATAAAACGTTGTCTTTAAAGAAACCCCACAGGAAGAATGTGGAATCTTACTTTCTAATTCAGGCGTTTACTTCTAAGAGTATTAACCTGTCGTTCATAAGCCCTAAGGCGATAGCGTATTTTGAATTTAGATGAAAGGTGCTCTGTCGTGAGCACCGCGTCCTAGGGACGAAAGAGAAAATGAAGGTGGCTAAGCCATGAGTTCGAGCTGGACTGTCTCCTCTCTATAGTTGTAAATCTCAGTACTATCAGTAGCAAACGTTGATTCGTCGGGCCAGTCACGTGAGAGGCCAACCTTCCAAGAACTGACCCCGAGAGATGCTTCTTGGAAAACAGGAACCCTGTTGATGGATGATATGAAATTTTTGAAAATGAAATAAAGTCCATTTTTTCTGCACCTAAGAAAGTAATTCCCTAATTTCCTTCTTCGGCCAGTTTCATGATGTACATTGCTGTTTTGAAGTCTAATGCAAGTTTCTCAGCAGTTGACTTTGCCTTTCTGATCTTTTCGATGTTTTTGACGATGGTTCCTAGGAATTCCTGAATTTTCTCATCTTGTAGCCACTTCAGTGCTCCATCCGTTGCCTTCGGGAGGTAATTTTCTTTTTTACTTTGTCGCTGAATTTCTGCTATTCAGTTTCTGCTCTGTCCATCACTGCTGATTTTACTAACTGAGGGAAATCTTCAGCTTTTCGAATAAATTCCGTTTTCTTTGGAGGGACAGGTTTTCTTTCAAATCTCTTTCTGTATTCATCGCACCCGCGATAACCACAGACATGGTTTTTCTTGCAAAAAATGTAGACTGGCTTCTCTTCTTGTTTTAAAGTGCATAAATTGCTTCTATACCCTTCGCCACATTTACATCTTTCTTAATTGGTGCAGAGATGCTGGGAGTGCCCCCACTCCTGACATCGGATGCACTGGATGGGTCTTTTCTTCGGTGAGAACTTTTCAGTTTGAATATTTACGCTGAACATACAGTTCAAGTTATGAATCGCGTAACCCTCTTTCGTTTTTTCCAGTTCTAGCAGGAAAATTGGGATCTTCTCTTGGTTATTCTTCTCTCTTGAAATAGATCTTCCTCCGGGATTCTGTCTGGAACATTTTTCATCACAACCCTAATGGGCTTCTCAAAACTTAACTGAAAGGTGTGAAAGGAGATTTCCCTTTCCTGCAGTACACTCGTAACACTTCTGTAGTCATCGACAGATTTTACTTTAACAAATATAGATTTTGCCTTTACCTCAGCCTCGAATTCTTCCATACAATTTTTCATCAGAATACTTTCTATATCCAATCAATCCACTGTTTGGCTCTGAAACACAATCGGTGGGGGCGTCTCCGTTTGAGCTGCCCCTCCTTCTGGCTCCATTTCCCTATGCTGGTCTAGTACTTCGAATCTATTGCTTTGCGAAATTACCATCGGTTCTTGATTTTTCTGTACTTTTGCAGTATTTTTGGGCGTATCCATGCTTCTTCTCCAGATTCCTCTCCGATTCCTTTACTTTGCTGCTGACTGGGCTTTTTCCGGGATTTACTGAGCTCTTCACTGCTCTAGCTTGCTAAGTCTCTCCTCATTTTTTCTTTCTTTAGCTCTCTTTCCAGCCCATCCAGATTATAATCTGTTGCGATTCTTTTAAACACATTTGCTTGCATAGGTAAAGCATTTAACTCTGCTGACGGCACAAAACCTTTTTTGCTCGTAACTTCACTTAAAGTTTCCTTGAAGAGTTCTGATAAGTTTGGTAACGGTTCCACATCCTTTGGTGTCGAGAAGGCATTTTTGCTCGTACCTGCGCTAGTTTTTGCCTCTTTCTTGTTTCCTTTCTTCACCGGCGAAGTAAGTAGGAATTCTTCACGCTTAGGGTTAGGCTGTGACTTCGTTGAAATCTCCGACATTTCCGAGTCCGAATAACCGCTTCCTTTATTCTCTGATCTAATGTTGGGTGGCCTGAAAAAGGCCATTTTAGTGCGAACCCGAAGGTTGCACTACTGTGCAAAATCTCTAAGTACAAAAACAATTAAATGAGCTACTGCGCTGACCGCCTACGGTTATCGGGTCAACTGCTCGAAACACGTCTCGACAGAAAAGATAATGAAATGATGATGATGCCCACAGGAAGAAGTCACAGGGTGTCAAATCCGGTGACCGTGGAGGCCAGCTGAGACATTCTAAGTAGCCAGCTCCTTGACGACCAATCCAACGGTTCGGTAGGTAGAGTGTCATTCAGATAATCATGCACTTGGCGACACAAGTGAGAGCGGGCCCCGTCTTCTTGAAAAATGAAGTTGTCTTCGTGCAGCCTCGGAAACATCCAGTTTTGTAACATAGCTAGATACTTTATTAACCGTGTTTCCATAAAAGAAGAATGGGCCGTAAACAGATGATCGGGATATTGCACAAAACACATTGATTTTGGGTGAATCTCGTACATGTTCTGTGGCTGCATGTGGGTTCTGTAGGCCCCAAACTCGAACATTGTGCTTGTTTACATGATCAGTAAAATGAAACGTCCTTTTATCACTGAACACAATGCGTTGTGCGAAAGTGTTATCATTGTCAATAGCATTAATAATCTAGTTACAAAATGCCACACGTTTGCGTTTGTCATCAGGATGCAGAGCCTGTAACAAATGTAGCTTGTACGGCTTCATAACCAACCGATGTCTGAAAACATACCAAATTGTTGTTGTAGGCAGTTGTAACTCCCGACTGGCACGACGAGTTGATTTTGAAGGACTACGTTGGAAAGCAGTTTGAATTCGTGCAACATTTCCTTCGGGAACACGAGTGTGGCCAGGTCTCTTTCCTTTACATACACATCCTGTATTTCCAAATTTTCAATACCATCTGAGAATGTTCCTTCCATTCGGAGGATCACTTTGGTACCTCAACTTGAAACGTCTTTGCACACTAATCACGGAATTGCACTTCGCAAACTCGAGAACACAAAATGATTTCTGCTGCGGAGTAGCCATTTTAAATATGTGACGGTTACCACACAAAACAGAAGACAACTGGCATCTAGCGGCTATTAATATAAACTGGACTATGTATTCGTTTTGCCAAAAGCCGAGTCGCAGTGATCGATAGTTTGGACAAAATAACACTTTGTAATACGCATATTCTTTTTGAAACACTCTGCATATAAAGTAAATAAAATTTTTTCTTCTACTTGGAAGAAATATCCAAAATTTCAACATAATCAGATACACTCTTGGATATATTACATAACTTAAAGCTTGCAGGATTGCATAAGTATAATGGGAAATAATTAAGAACACAGGAGGTCTTGTTTTACTGCCAATTGCTACACTGATAAAACTCTTCAAGTAGAGAAGATCAGTATGTTAAGAATTTCTAAGCAAGTGTTGACAACCCGAATTCATGACATTACAAACCATAGGACATGACAGTGAAATTATTGCAAAAACACAACAGTAGTATGTATTACAGTTAAATTTATACACATATTTAACTTTATATTTATTTATATTTGGGTCATTTAAAGTAGTACCATGCAAAGTCTCCAAATGCTCATCCTTACATTTTGAGAAATGAAAACTGTTTATAACGACTATGCGTTTAAGATAATAAACAAAAAACCAGATTAGTAAATAAATACATTAGTTCATTCATCCATGATATATTTAATATTTTAAAGTTTTCAATGTTTGTAAATGCATAGCCTAAACAATAGTTTTTAAAAACTGTTATAAATGTCAAAAAAATTTTCAATGCATTCAATACTTTTTGTTTCACCAAATACAGAAAAAGTAAATATTTTTCAATGTCTCATACTTCTTGTTTCACCAAATACAGAAAAAGAAAATATTTTTTAATTAATCTCATATTTTTTTTTCACCAAATACAGAAAAAAAAATCTAAAATTAAAAATATCATACCAGTTAAAATATATTTATAAAATATCTATCTTATAAGAGGTTATCTGCACAAACTTTTTATTCGATGTAATTTATGTTAGAGATTGAGGAGAAAAACAGTATTACCCAGTATGATACCATCTGGTTTTATCAACAACTTCATCTGTTTTTTCTTTGTCATCCCAATAACCCATGAATAATCCATGACCTCTTACACATAATTCTCCCTGAGTATTAACTGGGACTAGACGTCCATTTTTATCAATAACTTTTAGCTGTATCAGAAAAGAGTTATAAACAATAAAAACAGCAAGAGTTATAAACAATAAAAACAGCAATCTAGACTTTTCTTCTGACATACATTAATACTTAAACAGCATTTATATATCCAAAGTGGCCAAAATACATGACAAATAAAATGTGTTGCGAATTCCAAACAAATGCCTAGTTTGTAATTTTTCTTTGTCATTTCAAAATGCTTGATTAATATTTTAAAACTTTATTTTTCTTTTCTTATCTGGTAAGTTTGATCTAAAGGCAAATAGTAAGTAAGCTCAATGAACAATATATTTTGTTAAAAATCATAATCAATAAATGAGACAGCAATAAAGAAGAATTTCAATAAGATGTGAAATTATACATATATTCAATAAGCAAGGAGTTTTCTGTCATACATGCTGCTGAGTGTTATAATGGTTCCAAGAATGCATGATTGGTTAATCACTTGAAATGTACAGGTTAATAAGAAATAACCTAAATGAAACTTAAAAAGAATAATAATTATTTACCACAAAAATTTAAAATCAGTCTGTATTAAGTACAACCCCCGAGATCGTGATATAATGGTGCTTGGATGAGATTAGCTTAGAAAGCGACTTTTTGAATTTGAAGTCTAGTTGAAGTTTCAGCACTCATTCTCATTTTTAAACTTGAGCACCTTAGCATGGTCAGGGGGCTCCCACACTTGAGGATCAAAAGCCTAAACTAGAGCCGCCTACTACTGCCTACTCTGTGTGAGCTCCAGCGTGCCAGGTCGGCTAAATACCCTATGACCAAAATTATAAATACTGCTAAGCATGAGACTGTATTCATAAATAAACATTCAATTGTAATTCAAAAGCCAAAAAACAAAAATCAGCGTTATATTTTCAAATTTTCACAGGACTAGTTTCGATGATTTTACCGTACCACCATCCTCAGCTGCAAAAGCGCAAAGGAACGAGATAGGATATAATGATCAGATAAGATAAGAAAGCCTGGACAGAAAATAAGCTAGTGGCGCCATCTGTTGATGAAACCATAACTAAAACATAATTTCTTTAAAGGCCGAAGGCAAAGATGGATTGGAATTAGGATCATTAACTAGAACAGAAAGATTTCTTTGAATCTGAAATGCCTCTAGAAAATCCACTTCTCCAATAGAAGATGTTTTTTGAATAATTTTGGCAGCAGAAAAATTAAAAGTGTGATTTTCCGACCAACAATGTTGGGCAACAGAAGAATTCTGTGTTTCCTTTTTTCTAACATATGCCTCATGTTCTTTGACGCGAAATTTTAAGGCTCTCTTAGTTTGGCCAATGTAAATTAAACCACACTAGCAAGGAACCCCATAAATACCCCTGGAATTCATATCCAGAATGGGTTCTTTGATCCTATGGAACTCGGAATTTTATTGATGGGAGAATAAACGACCTGAAAGTAAAATTTCTGCAAAATATGTGCAACTTTATAGCTAATTGATGGGAAGAAGGAATGACGACAGAATTTTTATAACACCCTAAAACAAGAGTGTGCCTTTTAGTGTGTTGAGATGAGAATTTTTTTACTGCTTGATTAATAATGTTAGGTGAAAAGCCCCTGTCAATAGCTATAGCTTTTAAATAATTTAGTTCTTCATCAAGGGATAGTTTGGAGGAGCAAATTTGAAGAGCACGGAAAACATAGGAATAAAATGAAGCTAACTTTTGTTTAGTCGGATGACATGATTTAAAGTGTGGTGGAAGGCAAATCGATGAAGGTTTACGGTAAACCGTAGTACTGAAGTTGGATGTGTTACGTGTGACCAGAATTGTCGAGAAACGGAAGAGAATCGCAAGTCTCCAGTTCAAAAGTGAACTGAATAGCAGAATCAATAGAATTCATTGTTGAAAGAACTTTTTTTAAATCATCTTTATTACCTTTAAACAGGGTAAAAGTATCGTCTACGTAGCGGAACCATGCCGGGAAGTTTAAAGTTTCAAACGATTTTGATTCATAATAAGGCATGTAGATATCAGCCAGGATGGGACTGAGGGGGTTTTCCATGGCTAATCCCTCAGTTTGCTTGTAATATTTATTGTAGAAAACAAAATGTGTTTGCTTCAAACAGAGTTGAATGAGAGAAATCAGCTCATCAATTTCGATGCAAGAGAAATGAAATTCGCGAAGTCTGGTTTCTAGACATCTTAATGCACCCTCCACTGGACATTGGTGAATAATGATTTTGCACCAAAAGAAACCGTAAGTAAATTTTTAGGAGAATTGTTTTTAACCTCTTTTACAAACTCTATTGAAATTTTTATGGTGTAAATGTTATTGTCTAATAGAGTTGAAAATCTAGAAACTAAATATTTAGCTAATGGATAGGAGGCAGTACCTAAATTTCATACAATAGGGCGGAAAGGAATAACACTTTTATGACTTTTTGGAAGACCATATGATCTGGCACAATTGGCAACACATGGGATAAGCGAATGTTTTAAGTTGCTTGAAATGATTTGTGAAGATTTGATTGAAGTTTTTATTTTTGACAGGTCCGAAGGTGAAGGATCTTTAGGGATAGGATTATATGGTCCTTCGTTTAAGAGTTTAGTGACACCATCGATGTAAGTGTTCTTATCCATGACGATTATCTGGCCACCTCTGTCAGCCTTTGAAATGATAATATCCGGGTTAGAATGAATTTCGCGCATTGTAGCTCTTTCTCTCGCAGTTAGATTTGGTTTCAAAGGTTTATTATTGAATTTCACATTATGAGCGATAAGCTGCCTAATCATTTCTTTCTGCGAATCTGAAACTTTACTGAACTTGAAAGCTTTTTCGATAGGAGCCAAAATCTTTGGAATCGAGCGTTTACAGGTTTGTGAGAAGTTAAAATTATATTTTAGATTTCTCTCTTGTTCTTCTGATAAACTAACATTAGAAATATTAACTATTGGCTTAATGCTTACAATGGGAAGATTTTTTGAACTACTTGAACTGGTAGACTGTAAAAGAAGTTTCTCGAATTTAACTGCGGTGTTTTTATGACGGTTACCTGCATTCTCCGTTGTAAACCAAGGGCAGTGAATTTTGGTTATGAATTAGCGAGTTCCAGATGAATCTTATAGAGCTCACGTTCAATTTTGGACAATTGTTGACATTTATCCCTTATGATGGACCGAAGTAAGGCAAGCTTGCAGTTTAACAGAATTCTTGAAACGCGACTGGAAGGTTTTTGATTAGATTTGATTTGAATGAAATTGGGGATCAATTTTTTACATTTACACTTACGTCGATATGATTCAGGAATTTTTGCTGTTTCAGGCGTAATTTAGTGAAACGATTAACGGATGATAAACAATGCAGAAAATCAAACTAAATTAACTAACCAATAATAAAGCACGCACAAAAAAGCAGAAAAATCCCACACTGAAACGAAAAGAAAACTGGCAGCCACACTACGTGCAAAAAAGGAAGCGAAAAATAAGCCGTTTTCGGCTCCGAAACACATACAAATGCAAGACGACGAAAACCACGTGGAAAAAAGAAAGCAAAAAATAAGCTTGTTTGCGGCTTATAACGTTTTGTTGTTTGACTTCTGAATCAGTATTTGCTCGCCGTGTTATTGTGTCTTAAAAATATAACGCTGATTTTTGTTGTTTGACTTCTGAATTAGTATTTGTTCGGCGTGTTATTGTGTCTTAATTATTCAATTGTAAATAAAGGAATTGCTTCAGATATTATGAGACATTCAATTTCAATCGATGTTCAATCTTTTAACAGAACAATGTATTGAGATGACAAGATCTGAGAGTAAATTACAAGCGACAGAACAAAAAGATAAAGAGACTTACGCAGACATAGTAAACATCCCACATAGGACTGTATTCTGATAAGAAAAAGTCTGCAAAACACATATTGTTACTTTGCACTTCACATTAAAAGCGGAGAACCATTAAAAAGAAACTTTGAAAAGCGTTAATCTACTAAGTTGGAAATAGGAATCAAATGTTTTAAACAGGTCTCAATGGAGGCCTACTAATTGAAAGAAAAAGATATTGAAACTTTCTGAATCTGAGAATAATAAAGTTATAGACTTCAAGGATGTAGTCGAAATGATACATCCTCAAAAATGATTGCTGAAAATCGTAATATATAACAATCCTAAGGAAGTTTCAAGTGAAGAACTGCCAGAGTCCTTAGTGGCACAGAATGTAAGAATAAAAGAGTATTATATTACTATTAATATAAAGTTCATAATAAAACAAAAGGGTACAAATCATTAGGGGAACTGCCCCTAGAGCATTTAGAAGCTTCATAAAAATCAAGAAAGTTTGTTTAAATTGGGACTATTTTAGTTTAAAAGAATATATAAGACCTATCAATGTTTAAAATGCTGCCAATATGGACATGTTTCTAAAAATTATCAGACGGAAGAAGCCTGTGGCTGATTTGGAGAAACTGGCAGTAATTTTAAGACTTGTGAAAATCAAGATGAAAAGTGTATAAATTGATTTGAATAAAATGAGAATAATATTCAGAAATTTGATTCCAATCATTTGAACTTTTCAAAAATCTATCCTTCAAGACAGATGGAAATTGATGAAAAAAAAGTAAGGAAAATTAACTAGGTTTAATAATTCTACTTGGAATTCAATAGGAGCTATTTAAGTAAACTTAGCCCTCTCTCAAGCAGGGCTTAATTTCTAAAATTAGAAGCATCAGAGCCCTATGGAAGACCGTCAGCAAAGAGGAACAAAAGTAAATAAATAAATAAAATGACTAATCATTAATAATTGTAAAATTAAATAGATATTTATTATCAAAGTAATAAATAATTATTTAGTCAATATTAATAGTTAATATTTATGAATTATTATTTAATTAATAATTATGGTTTAATTAAATCAAAATTAACTAATTATTATTTATTTACATAATTAAAGATTTAAGTAATTAAATAATTAAAATTAAAAATAACATCTAAAGAGATAAACTAAAATTTAATATGCAATTTTTAATATAATTTTATTGCCAAAAAAATTTTCGAGATCAAATTTCTACTGAAATTGTTGTTCAGTTATATAAAAGGAGTGTCGGAGCCTTCTTATTTAGAGCTTCGGTGGGCTTTCCCTAGAATTATGATTTGTCCCCCAAATAAAGAAGTACGGGAGCCGGGCTCCGGCGCAATTTAAGCTCTGCTCTCAAACCAGTACAGTGCAGCTAAGTTACAAAATTTGTTTTGGCATTTGTTCAGGAGAGACCTCAGGAAAACTTTCGGTTTTCCTATTCATTATAAACTTATTTACAATGTACACTCAGTGCCTTGAGTGGTTATAATAGTTCAAAACTCGAATTTAAATTGAATAAAGTCATGTCCCAAGAAATATAATGGTGGCTTACATGGAATTTTTATAATTATGAACAGTTATAGTTTCCCAGTTGTGGACTTGACTGAATTAATAGAATTGTTGAGAGAGCTTGACTGTTTCCTCTGCAAAATTCCTCTTCAATGAAATACTTATACTAGGTGATTATTGCAAAGCTTCTAGTGTAGAACTGAGTGCCCCTTCGATTGGCAACAAATTTTGCTCACTTTTGGTGATGAAACCCCATTTATGGTTACCATGATAGTTTCAACTTGGTTTAGCTTCCTGATTTTTTTAAGTGAAAATAGATTGATGTACACATGGACACAGAGTTTGTGCAATTCTTTGACTTCTTATTTTAGTTTTGTGTAGCGGCCATCTTGAAATTGTGCCTTCTTGGCACAGACCTTGGCGTGAAAAATGATTCGGGGGAAAAAAAAGGGTGGGGCACCCAATTTTAAACTTTTACCAGAGTGAATTGTTGGCCTCACCATTTGAAGACCCACATGGTTCGTTTGCTAACAGAGTTTATAATTTCTAATGGACTGTATATAGAAAATGACCCAGATAGTGTCCTGATTTATTATTGTAATCAGGAGGTCTTAGCTGGACTGATATTACCTATTACACACTCTCATTCGAAGACTCTGTTTATAAAGGACTAGACGGTCCTAGACTGTGAAACATGTAGTGATCATTGTTACATTACTTTCCAAATAAGCCCAACAAAAGTTCCTCCCAAGTTGAGAAGGAGACATATTTAAAGAAAATGGACTAGCTCAGTTTAAAGGTAAGTTCACGAAGTTCGGTTTGGAAATAAATTTCAGAAGAGAAAGATGCAGTGGATTTAAATAAACTAATAGTGAAATAGACAATGAAAGCACAGGACATCTGTGATGAAGTATCAAGTTCTACAAATAATAAAATAACTACACAACATAAGGTACCCTGGCAGATCCCAGCGTTATCAGTTATTATAAAAAAAGTAAAAGCAGAAAGAAGACTCTTTCAAAAGTGTACATGGGATGAAAGCTTACGAGAAAATTAGAAGCCAATCTATAATCAAGACGTAGCAAAATATAAAAAAAGCTATTTGAGCAAAAAGAAGCTAATGGAGAGTACATCTTTAAAATGCCCCGTTCTTCTTTTGGTAATCATTATGATATTCTAAAGAGGAACACTCATTTCGCTTCAATTAAAATCACATAAAAAGCAGTGGCATAGCTGGGTGGGGGCAGGTCGAGACATCTGTCGCCAGGCACAGCATTCAGGGAGCACCAAATTGATGTTATGAAATTTTAGAATGATATGTTTCCCATTCTTAAATGCAATAAAACGTAAACGAAAAACATTCGCTTATTCAGTCCATAACCCCCATCATCATGAGAAAGAATATCTTTTTCCTGTTTTTTATCATGCAATTAGCAAAACTGGAAGAGAAAGGCTACAATTACCCATTTAGAAGTAAGACGAAGAAAGGTTATCCTGCCCCACATGTAACTAGCCTGGACAGTCCAAACTAATTCTGTCTTAAAGCAAAGGGGAAAAAAAACCAGCTAATTAAAATATTTAGTAAAAAGATTAATCTTTTTACTAGTTATTTTTTCATTATTTCCTCTGCTTTAAGCCAGAATTAGTTTAAACTGAAGTTCTAGTGCTTAATATAAGCAGCTTTTTTGTTCTATTTTGTTTTTGAAAACCAACCCTACAAGATCTGCTAGAAGCTTCACATCTTTATGTTAAACCTCTCGGATCTTCAGTTTAGTGAACGGACGGCGGCCTGAAAAGGCCTTTACCGTCACATAAATTTCATAGTCCGTTGGGTCCATAGTAGAGATGAATAAAATCTATAAGAAGAACAAAACAAAACAAAAAAAAAAGTTGTTAAACCAGATACCCAACCAATTTGTACCTTATAGCCCATTCTAGAATACTGGTGGCGTGGCAGGCAGATGTACTTTTTCAAAGTACACTTATAGATCTGCATCATTAATAATACACAAATACTATACGAAAAATTATTCCAAAATATAAAAATAAATTACTGTATTCATAAATAAAATAATTGCTAAACAATACAGATAAAAATTTACAAATTCTTTGGTTTACCATTCGTTGAAATAAAAATTCCTTATAAAATTGCAATTCTTAAAGTCAATGTGGTATTTCGTTTTGCATTTCATTGGCCATTTTTTCATAAATTGTCATTTGTCATTTGCCCTTCTTCATAACTAAGAGAGTTATGATGGTATTCTTGCTCATAAGCATCATCAACATGCTCATCTGGACGTCCAAATATTCATTATTGAAAACAATGATTCGTACAAATATGTGGAAGCAAAAAATGATTTTGTCTTCTATGATGCTCTTTTCAAGAATGAAAATCTTTCTTCCAACTATATTTCAGAAATTCTCTTCTGATACATTGGATTTTAGGACTCCAGTTTTTAGCTTCATATTTTTTTCATTCTTGCTTGAATATAAATCTAATGCATATACTAAGTGGCGCTGTCGAGACATAAAAGACGCAAGTTGAATTTGTCCGGCCCAGTAGAACAGGAGATATAAAACTGCCCCCTTTTTTTTTGCGCAGTGTACATGAAAATTGCATTCTTTGCATACCTATCTAAACAAATGTTTTCTAGAGCCATTGGTCCTATTTAACTACAATTTATATGTATTTATAAGGAAAGTTTGGTCTCAACTTATATGGTTTTCATTAGTCCCACTTATTACATAAATTTGGAGTATTTTCTATGTACAGAACTTAGCAAAGGTTGTTTACCTCTACAAATTCCAAAGGCTGCATTATGCTTTTAAGTGCATACTCAAAATCATCTTCCAACCTACTTGCTGCAACTCCAGGACTATTTTCAGTCGAGCCATATGCTATCTAAAGAGATTTGAAATAAATAGTTTATTAATACAATGTTATGACTGTACCAATAAATGCCCAAAAAACAGAACATAAAAATATAAAAATGCTGTTTTCTCTTTTCTAGAAGAAAACTATATGTACTATAAATAGATGTTATAACAGTGATCATTAGTTGAAAAAAGTGAATTCAAGAAAACCAAAGAGTAATTTTGCACCTTACTGTGCATTAGTTGGGAACAACACTGTTCATATTTTGTGATGAATACTTTGCAATACTGTTAAATTTCTTCTTAATGGATGTATGCAAATTTTTAAGCAGATATAGCAGCAGAAGTTATATCTTTTTTATATTTATGAAGAATTACCATAAAGACAGTGTAGGCTACATAGTCATACTTCGGCTGCCAACTCGAGATTAGTTTTCATCCATTCCTCAAAAATATCTTTTTAAAAGATATGGCAGAACTCTCTTTGTACAGCATCTTGATGGATGAAGTACATCCGTGATTGGGAGGAAAATAATTGATCCTCCTCCAAATTTTGTTTAAATGTTTGTTTCAACAATCCTTTTTTTCTCTTAAAAGAGTAAAATGAGTGAAGGCAAAAGAAATGGATCTGGAAGGAACAAGTGCATTGGGAAAAAGATCCTATGTTTCCAAATGCACTCTTTTCTTCCAGACTCATTTTTTTAATAACTTTTTTAAGCCAATCTTGGATACCCTTGTAATAATATGTAAAGTAAAATCCTTTTCCATCTATATTGAATTTTCTCAGTTTTTTATAGTCAACTCTTACGGATTATCTCACACTCATTTAGATTTTCTTGTTATGGTAAAAGCATTTATTCATATTGGGAGAAAAGTTCATGTTGCATTGGTCTTCAATAGCACACACTGAGCTAAAGCGAAGCACGGAATGTTTATATAGATAGAAATAATTCCATTCTTCAAAAGCTGGACAAATTTCTCAGAGCTGAGAGAAAGATCTAGAAAGTAGTAGTAGTAGATCTAGAAAGTTTTAGTAGAAAGTAAAAAACCGAGCGCTAGAGAGAAAAATAAAGATGTTATAATATGAAAATTGATTCTGCTCTTTTTTTTTCCCCGTTTAAATTTTATAGAGAGCACAAACAAAACATGCAGAGACATTAGGTATTTTGGAGGTAAGAGAGATGAAAAATGAGCAATCGCTTTCGCCAGGAATCGAACCGCGGACCTCTGGAATACCAGCCAGTGTACTGGCCATTACACCACGAAGGCACGCCAAGAAGGTGGGAGAAATACCTTATATACTCCCCCTTTTAAAGGGCGACTGGGGTTTTTAGGGGACACAATCGCCAGATCCTGGGTGTGGAGAGTCATCATCCACAACTGTTTTTTAGTTCGGGCACAACTTTAGAGACACTAGGTATTTTGGAGGCAAGAGAGATGAAAAATGAGCAATCGCCTTCGCCGGGAATCGAACCGCGGACCTCTGGAATACTGGCCTAGTGTGCTGGCCATTACACCACGAAGGCACGCTAAGAAGGTGGGAGAAATACCTTAAACAAAACAAACAAAAAAACATTGCAAGCGGCAACATTCTTAGTGATTCGGATGACAGAACTTGAAAAATTGGCGACTAAAGTAACAGCACAAGTAAGTGTGAAAATACCTCCTTTTGGGGCTGAAAAATCAGAAATATGGGTTTACCAAGTAGAAGCGCAGTTTTCTATTTGTGGAATAACTGCCGAAGAAACTAAATTCAACTCCTTAGTTTCGCAATTGGAAGCAAAATTTGTTGAAAGTTTGTGAGACATTATAAGTGACAATAGCAAAACAAAATATACTGCTGCAAAAAAACGTCTTATGAATCCTTTTAAAAAGAGCGAAACTAAACGTCTACAGAAACTGCTTACAAGAATAGATTTGAGAGACAATTAAACATAGTCAACTTTTACAAAACATGCGATGGAATTTCGAATAAAGTTTTAAAACTCTATTTCTGCAGAGAATGCCGGATTCTGTGAAAAGCGAAACTAAACGTCTACAGAAACTGCTTACAAGAATAGATTTGAGAAACAAGTAAACATAGTCAACTTTTACAAAACATGCGATGGAATTTCGAATAAAGTTCTTAAAACACTATTTCTGCAGAGAATGCCGGATTCTGTGAATAATACTTTAATCATTTGTGATGAAGATATTGAAAAACCGGCACTAATGGCCGATCGTATCATCGAAATGCAACCGAAACAAGAACTACTATACTGTGCCAGCAGTATTGTTTCTCCAGGAACAATATATCTCACAGTTCTCTACTAACCTATGCCATATAAGTGGTCAAAAACAATGTCGTTGCAGACAGGCTATCTAGAATTGAGGACATCGATTCACCTATTGTTGATTTTGACCTGATAGTAGATGCACAAATTAATGCTGATGAACTTCAACAGCTGAAATTACATTCCAAATTGTTGCATATTAAACAGTACCAATTATCACTAGGAAAACTGTTATATTGCGATACCTCTACTTCCAATATCGGACCATTCATACCTAAAAACTTTCGGATGAAAATATTTAATACAATTCATTTTTAGCTCACCCTGGAATCCACAGTACTATAAAAGAAATTACTAAAAGATTCATTTGGCCAGATATAAAAAAAAGTTGTTAAACAGTGGGCCCAAACTTGTATCGACTGCCAGAAAATTCAAGTAACTAAACATACAGAATCAGAATATTCTCAATATCAAGCACCAGACGAAATATTTAGTGTCGTGCACATTGATTTAATTCGGCTTTATTCACCTTCTAATGGATACATATACTGTTTGACGTATATTGATTGGCTTACCTCTTGGAGGGAAGTGGTACCGTTTTCAAATATCACTGCAAAAAGTATAGCAAGAGCTTTTTATGAACATTGAATTACCTGCTTCGGTGTACTTTCTTCTGTTATTACTGAAAAAGGAAATCCGTTTATTTCAGAACTATTTTCAAATTTGGATTCGCTATGTAGTGTAAAAGTAAACCATACAACTTCCTACCATCCTCAGAGTAATGACAAAATTGAACGTCTACACCACACTTTAAAAATAGCTATCAGATAGACTATAAGAGAAACACGCTAATGTGACAATCAAAATCGTAAAAACAACCTTGTATTTAGCGTAAGTATAATGAAACACTCAATCGATTTCGAGGGCAGCTAAAGGTCCCTCCTCATCAGGAGAAAGAAATAACTAGAAAGAAGAAAATAAAGGAGAAGGAGTCTCAGAAACACGTGGTCCTTATCAGCCCTGCACGTGGTTATAACTGGATTTTTAATCAGAGTTGCACTGGCCGCCTACTTTTACTGAGCCAGGCTATCTGATCAAGCATAAAGGACAAGAAAAATTAGAGAAGTTAAAATAGGGAGCGAGGGGCAAATGCACCTTCACGCTCAAAATCTGAACTTCAAATAAAGGAAAGCAACCACTGAACGGATTTTTATATCTATCGGCAAAAATAACTGAATTAAGATTGTAGAATTTTATAGGCATTAGGAAGGACTGGATTGGACTTCAAGTCATTAACTAAACCTGCTAAATCTTTGTGAATGTGAAAAGCCTCAAGAAAAGATTCACCTATGGAAGAAGCCTTTTGGATAATTTTTGCAGACCCAAAGTCAAAATTATGGTTAAATGTCCAACTATGATACGCTACTGAAGACTTATTAATTTCGCCTTTTCTGACATAAGATTCATGTTCCTTGATACGAAACTTCAACGCTCTTTTTGTTTGGCTAATATATCTTAAACCACACTGACACGATATACTATAAATTCCCCAAGAATTCAAGACAGAAACGCAGTCTTTTAGAATCGAAAAGTGAATTTTATTAATAGGGGAAAAACCGACTTGAAAATTGAATTTCTGGAGAATCCGTGCAATTTTATAGCTAACAGAAGGATAAAATGGAAGCACGACAAGGTCATTAATATTATTTCTAACAGTGGAATGTCTTCTTTGATGGGAATCTGAAAATTTTTTAACGGCTTTATCAATAATCACGGGAGAAAATCCACGGTCAATCGCAACTGCTCTCAAATAATTAAGCTCATTGGTAAGCAAAGATTCAGAGGAACAAACTTTAAGCGCGCGGAATACATAATAGTAAAAAGAAGCCATTTTTTGCTTAACAGGGTGGCATGACTTGGCATGGGGTGGTAAACAAACTGAAAAGGATTTACAGTACACAGCGGTGCTAAAATCAGTTTCATTGCGGATTATAAGAATATCAAGGAAGGGGAGGGAATTGTTGGATTCAATTTCAAGAGTGAATTGGATGGCTGGATCAATTGAATTCATAATAGAAAGAATCTCGGATAAATCCTCTTTATAACCGTTAAAAAGTGCGAAAGTGTCGTCAACATACCGAATCCAAAGACGAAAAGATAGTTTATCAAATAATTTCATCTCAAAATAGTGCATATAAATGTCAGCAAGTACCGGACTGAGAGGATTACCCATAGCCAATCCTTCAACTTGACGAAAATATGCATTTTGGAAAACAAAGTGGGTTTGACTTAGAGAAACTTTAGTAAGCGAAACCAACTCATTAATTTCAGGATGTGTTAAGTGAAATTCCCGAAGCCTAGTTTCAAGACAGTTTAGTGCTCCTTCGACCGGAACATTAGTAAACAGTGATTTGACATCAAATGAAACCATAATGGAACGAAGTGAAGAAATATTTTTAAGTTTATCAATGACTTCAACAGAATTTTTTACAGTGTGAATATTGTTAGCAAGTAGAGGAGAAAATCTGGAAACTAAATATTTGGCCAAAGGATATGAAGCAGTACCTATGTTGGAAACAATTGGTCGAAAAGGAATACCGGTTTTCTGGACTTTTGGAAGAGCATAAAGTCTAGCGCAATTAGTAATAGGTGGAATAAGTGATTTCTTCAACTGAGTTGGCAGAATGTGAGAAGATTTGATAGCACTTTTAACTTTCGTGAGGTCCGAAGTTGAAGGATCTTTAGGGATCGAGCAGTATGGGCCTTCATTTATCAGTTTAGAGACTCCAGTAATATATGTGTGTTTGTCGATAACAACGATCTGTCCGCCCTTATCAGCTTTAGAGATAATGATATTAGTATCAGAATGAATTTCACGTAAGATCTCATTTTCGTTTTTGCTAAGATTCGAACCCAAAGATTTGTTGTTAAAATTAACGTTATGAGTAATTAGGTGGCGGATTGTATCCTTCTGCGTTTCCGAAACTTTGGAGAATTTAAAGGCTTTCTCTATAGGGGCGATGATTTGAGGAATTGAAGGTTTAGATGTCTTTGAAAAGTTGAAATTATATTTTAATACTTTTAACTAATAGTAAAAAGAAGCCATTTTTTGCTTAACAGGGTGGCATGACTTGGCATGGGGTGGTAAACAAACTGAAAAGGATTTACAGTACACAGCGGTGCTAAAATCAGTTTCATTGCGGATTATAAGAATATCAAGGAAGGGGAGGGAATTGTTGATTCCCTCCCCTTCCTTGATTCCTCCGAAAGATTCCTATTGGAGATATTAACGATGGGGTTAACGGTTACAGTGAGGAGATCAGCTAGATAGGTGGGACTATCCGACTGGTGTGTGAGTTTAAGGAATTTAGAAATAAGCACATTTTTATGCCGTTGACAAACGGTATCGGTTCTAGACCAGGATGTATGTTCAAATGAGGAAAAATTTTCAGTTGAATTAGCAATTTTTAAATGGAGGTAATATAATTCAAATTCAATTTTAGATAAACGTTTACGCGTGTCCCTTATAATACGACGAAGAATTGCCAATTTGAATTTATGCAAAATTTTTTAAACGTGAACGGAAGCTTTAAGGCTACATTTCCACATGTATAAATTTGGGAATGATATTTTGATGTTTGCATTGAAGTAGAAACTGTAGATGATTCAAGAATTTCGTACGCTTAAGCCGTAACTTACAAAATCGGTTCCTGTCAGTGGACATATTGTGAAAAGGGTACAAGCAAGAAACAAGTGAACAAAAGAAATATAATTCCGAAAGTCCAAACAAGTAATTACTTATAACATGAAAAAACACCAATTAATAATGAAGACAATTTTCATCAACATATGACAAAAACATTCCAAAAGGAGAGAGAAACATCCAATACTGAGAACCAATAGCCACGTGGAAAGAAGCAACGAAAGTCAAAATCGTGCACGTGGTAAACCGAAAAAAAGTAGAATTTCCTCGAAAATGCCGGTTGATAGCATAAACCAAATCCGAAAAACTAATAGCCACGTGGATAGATTTCATTATACTTACGCTAAATACAAGGTTGTTTTTACGATTTTGATTGTTACATTAGCGTGTTTCTCTTCTAGTCTAGTTTGTGCTATCAACCGGCATTTTCGAGAATATTTTACGGTTTATTGTTTTACCACGTGAGTAGTAAGCGCGGGTAACCGTGCTACGCCCGAGGCTATAGGGGGCGTGGCCTCCGCCATCTTGGATTCCTTCCCGCGTTGGAATGACATCATCAAAGTTTCGTTTTTATGGTGTGGCAACGATCTTTTCAAAGTTTTTATTTTTGTGGCAACGACACTATTTTTCAAAGTTTTTATTTTTTGTGGCATCGAATATATATTTTTAGGTTTTGTGGCAACGAACTCTTGAACCACGTGTTTGGAATGACATCTCTTTTAATTTATGATTTTTAATTATTTGACACGTGATTAATATTAGTTTGTTATTTGATTAATATTAATACTATTTTGTATGTCATTAATTTTACTTATTTACTCTTTTAATAAGTATCTTAATTATTTAGTACGTCATTATTTAATTAATTATTTTTAATGAATTTTTGTGGAAATTAATATTATTTTCCCTGAATTTTAAAAGTAACTCCACGGCTGAGATTCGAACTCGCTATCTCTGGGATGGGAGTCTAGCGCTTTACCGCTCGGCTACCCGGTCCTCTTATCAGACTTGTTATTTGAAACCCTCTTTGGCCCTTTGACTTTTTGCACCATTGATTACATAAGGCTGAAAGTCTGAGCATGCGCTTCATTTGTTTTTACACGACGGCTAGGATTTCTTTTGGCTTCTTAATCATTACTTTATTCATTGCTGTTTTAAATGTAAGATTTTCCCACAGTTTAATTTTTTATTATTATTAAGATATTTTTAATTGTTTTCATTTTTCATCTTATTCTTACTGTTTTTTAGTTAATTTATTAATTTTTTATTTCATTTTTTTCCCTTTCCCAAACATAAATTTTATTTTTAACTTTCGCAAATTGACGTATACTTCCACAAAAGTGAACTTAAATTTTCTTTTTACTTTTTATCTTGCAAAGTTTACTTTTTTAGATTTAATTTTCTTTTTGGTTTTACAAAAGTAATATTTATTTTTACGAATTGAATTTTTCCTTTTCACTTTTTTATTTTGCAAAAGTTTTTTTTTTCGAAATTTTTTTCCTTTTCGTATTTTTACTTTACTTTATTTTATTTTTTTTTTATATTTAATTTTCTTTTTGGTTTTACAAAAGTAATATTTATTTTTACGAATTGAATTTTTCCTTTTCACTTTTTTATTTTGCAAAAGTTTTTTTTTTTTTTCCAAAATTTTTTCCTTTTTGTATTTTTACTTTATTTTAATTTTTTGTTTAACTTTCTTTTTGGTTTTACAAAAGTAATATTTTTATTTACGAATTGAATTTTGCAAAAGTTTTTTGTTCCCAAAATTTATTCCTTTTCGTATTTTTACTTTATTTTATTTTAATTTTTTTTTAAACTTTTTTTTGGTTTTACAAAAGAAATATTTATTTTTCCAAATTTAATTTTCCTTTCCGCTTTTTATTTTAAAAAAAGTTGTTACTACATTTTTAACTTAATTTTTTTACAAAAGTAATATTTAGTTTCATAATTTTAATTTTTTTGAGTTTTTTGTTTACACAAATGTTTTTTTGTTACATTTTTATTTTACCCTTAACTTTTTTCCCTTGTTTTAAATACAATACGATGTTACATTTCCATTTCTCCAAAAGTAAACTTACCTACATTTCTGTGTCTTTGAAATTTTAAGCTGGAATTTACATGCATATAACTTCACTAGATAATATTTTCTGTAACATTAAGCCAATATACACAATGCTCTTTCTATATAGTTTAACTGGAGTACTACATTTCTTACTTTTTTTCTACTAAGTTGGAGATACTCAGAACTTTTCCTTCTAATGCATTGTACTAACTATTAATGCCTGTATTAACTTTTTTGGCCAACTATACAAAACTTTGTTGATTCCCTTTTACACGTCTTACTTTTATTCAAAGGATTCACCAAACTATGTCTGACAAATGTAATTTTTACACTTTCCATTTACACATTTACCCTTATATTTAACTTATAAAACATATTCATGCAGTATTTCTGATTCCTTTTCCCCATAATAAATACAGACTTACACATGTTTCTTTATTGTAAGACTTACTAACTTTAAAACAAATCTTACAAGGAGCAATAAATTTTCATGGTATGAAGCCCACTCAAACCAATGCATGGAGCATTTCTACCCAGTTAAGTTTAGATACATATCAATAGTACTTCATTTTTTCTTATTTTACTCTACAGATATTTATACATATATATTCAGAACACTCCCTTTCATTCAGTAAGATTCATTTATACTACTAACACAAATTTTGCTAACTCTTTGAAATATTTTACGAAAATATCTTGTATTTTCTTGCACACATCCTACTTAAATCACCAAACATACACTGAACCTTGATTTTTCCTTCATGTGAAAACGTCACTCGGATTTTTAATATGATTCCACCATTTACCGCAGAACTTTATAAACACTACTCTATTTGAACTTATCACAGCCTAACTCTCTTAACAAGGTGCAGAAGATTGAATTATATTTTAACTACAGAGAAGAATATCCACATTGTAATGAATTATTTTAAATTTGAATTATAATCACATTTTGTGAAGGAGAACTTAAAGTCTATAATACACATGGAATTAATATTCAGCCATGGAAATGAAACTTTATCGCCTTTTTCCCAATTTGGAATATAAAAATTTGTTAACTTGGAATATTTTTAACGTATTCATTGTAACTTAACTGAAAAATACTCATATTTCCCATTGTCAATAATTTATTTAGCACTGAACTCTTACAGCCTTTTGAGAACGAAATTTAATTTATCATACCTGACAAATGACTCCTACATAGTTATGATACATTACACGAAATACTGAGTAGAGTTCCAAATAATGATCTAACATAGTAATTAACATAAAAGACCTAACACAAATAATTTTAAGATAGAAATTTCAAACTGGCATTGCTTACTAATGAACTTTTACAGCTTTTTTTGACTGACATTTAACTTCTCATAGATAATAAATAAAATTACACACAAATAATTATACAAAATAGGTAATAATGACAGAAAGTCCATATAATGATCTACTATAGTCACCAACTTTAAAAATTTTAACGCATTTCTAATATAAGAAAGACCACACTTTTTTGAAAAGCATTATTTTAATTAAACATTGGAGCCACGCAGTCCTGCGCACATGCATCTTTATTTATCATGAGCATGACACATAATAAGTAAATAAAATTTTCACAAAGTACGAAACACATTTCTCTTTTAACTGAACTGTACTCTTAAGAAAAATGCAGTATGGAATGCTTAGAACACTCAGGGCCACAGTTCCTCATTTCCCCATGCATTGACCAAAATATACATGTACTTTAAAATCAGTTAAACAAATTCAAATGTTAGTTAGTATTCAAAGAGGAATACTTCACAAATTAGATGAAAGAAAGGTACACAATGAACTTGAGTGAAAAATACACAAAAGCATGTAAGGACCGAGAAAAAGATGTATTCGTGGAGAACTTTTTTAAGATAAACTTGCTCTATTTTTGCACATGGGTTACATTTTGCATTTCAGATTAAGGAAACATTCAAGATAATTCCTGTATAACTAGGGATTTTATTCACACTTGTTAGTACTGTAATTTATTAGAACAGTCACAGACATATAGGACAAGTATGCCATTTCCAAGGAAAACAATTTTCCCAAGCCAGACTTTAACAGTGAAATATAAAAGGGAATAAGAATATCCCATATTTCAAACAAAATTAGTATCTGAGTATGCAAAAACATGAACAAGAAACGAATATTTTTTCTGAAAATTTTCCGAATGGTTTAAGTTAGGACTAGTTTCATGAACAGAGCATGAAAAATAATGATGAATTTTTAATTTTATTTTGTCTGTAGTACATTTACTTATGCTAAAATCTTCCATTTTGGTTGACTGTACTTTACATTCAGACCTAAGTTGATAAATCAGAGTGATTTTGTGTTTTAAAGCTTCAAATTCAGAAATACTACAACTCAAAAGCAAAAAGATTAAAACGACAAGAGAATATACTGCAAGCAAGCGAACGTGATAAATGACTTTTTGGGCTGAATTTCATGAATTCATAGATGGGGTGCAAAATTTTAATGCACTGTATATGAACTATTTTTCAAATGTATTACGATCACCAACTTTACATAGACTTTAAGTAAACATTTCATGTTAATTTACCATTTTATCTATGTATTTACTAAATTTTTGCATTTTGTTTATAAATATAATAACAAAAGGACATAAGAGAACATTTGTTTCTTGAAAATGTCCATAATTTTACCCAACTGTTATTTCTTTCATAGCTTTGAAGTAACCTATTAAACACATAGTCATCTTGTATTGACCAGACAGCCGTTGGTCTTGCCAATGTCTGAGGGAAGTCACAAAGCTAGAGAATTTAAGTAATATTTTACCAGTACGGAGAACTTCTTACGGCGTTTTCGATGAAAATTGACCGAATTTAGTAGTTCATTACTAACCTAGGAGCCTTTAACTATTTTTTTATTCGAAAAAAACACACCAGAAATTATCATGAAGATTTTCCATACAGATATATTGTACTACTTTTCATGCCATTACATTTCAAATGAAATTTGATTCATTGTCAGATAGTTAAATGTTTGTTATTTTTTCGCATACGAATGCATTTTCGTGTCTCACATACGCTCATTACATATGATTTAACAAAATTACGAACAAGTTAGAAGTTAAATGAATATTTCCTGAAATACTGTACATTTCATTCCGGAAAGTTTACATGAGTACCTTCATTTCGAAACCCCTAATGTTTCTTTTCCTGAATTCAAAGTAAATTTTGAGTGTAGAATTTTCAGTTTTGACAGAAGTTATTTGTAAGTGGCTGTGATGTGTTCGTGTTTTCATAAACCGTTTTCGTGAAACACCCTATTGGTAACCTTTAGAACAGTTTAAATATTACCATTTTTTTTACCTTACTGCCACTGCAAATCATTGAATTTTCAAATATTTTCCTTTTTTATCGTTTACAGTGCCTTGTAAAGTCTTGAGAACAAATTTTTACTAAATACTTATATCATTCGATTTAATAATTTTGTTACACGTTTGGAAGGTTTAACTTCACTATCACGCTAAACCAGAAGTTAAGAAAAGAAATGTAATTGTTATCTTAGTATTCTATGGGAATTGATTAATTTTCTCTGACATTGACGTATTCGTATGTAGATAATAGAGACTTTTAACCCAGCTCATACAGACTTGGAATATTTTCTCTAAGTCACCACGATGACAGACTTGCATTGTCATAGACGTTTTTCTCGTGAAATATATTTCTTTCTTAAAAGTTTATATACTAATTTCTTTAGAAACATGTCTAAGAAAATACCTCATCTTCATAAGAAACATCAGATTTGATTTAAATTAATAATAAAATAAGAATCATTAATTTGTAAATTAATGATTTCTCTTTGACTCAAAAGTTTCTTTATCATATTCGAAATGAACAATTAATTGTACATAACTAATATATTGTATTGATGAACCAGAGTTATATTTTACCTTACTGCATTATATTTGAAAGTGAATGTGTTTTATTGCATATTTTAATAAAATCTTAAAAGCTTAAATGAGTGTTTCATTACAAAATTTGTACTTTCTAACTTCATTCTACTGAAACGAAAACATTCATAACTTATTACGAAGAAAAAGTTTTACATATTATACTTTTTGATTAATTTTCATACCACAGTATTATCTTTGAAAATTTGTTTCCTAATCCACTGCTAATATATTACTAATTTTCGCTCTTTCAATACACTTCGTACGTGATAAAAAAACTCAGTTTAGAAACTTTTTTCTTTAACGCCTTGTATTGCATTGCTGAACCGGGGCCATGCTTTCATTTTTATTACATATCATGCGAATATTTAAAAAAAAGCATATTTTTTCCTTCTGTTAGCACAATTTTAACCAGCATTTTACTATTACAGAGACTTCTTTAGTAAAATTTCAAGGGTTATATTGATCGTTTCATTATTAATTTTGAAGATTCTGGATATATCCTATTTAAAAGTTCATAACCGATTAGCAAAATAATTTATATATGTACTTTGTTGTTCTCTTGGTTAATTTTTAAAGCGTTTTTCAACTATAACACTTGATTTCTAGCGAAGTATCGAAATGATTATTTACTTTCCACTTTTTCCAAAGAATTTCGTAGACACATATGTTCAGTACAGAATATTTTCCTAACTTAAAAATATTATTACCAAAATAGAAAAATATGCAAAATTTTCCTAAAAATTTATATATTTGTTTTTTAAAAACATGTACACGAATATCCACATTTAATTACTTAATGTGTACTTTCCTATATCAGAACTAAAATTTCGAACGAAAATTTTTTAAATAATGTCATATTCCATAAAATTTATGTCTTTGTGATGTCATCGTCTTTTCACAAACGTTTTGAGAGTAGACGTTTAGACATTTCGAAACTGTTTTCTCTTTGCTATTGGAAACTATTTTATCTTTGCTGTTGGTATATGCCAATGAATTCTGGATGCTTTTTTCTCTTGGTTTATCTTCAGCTTATGAGTTATTTAAATACTTAAAAATATATTTGTAGATCTTTTATGTTGACACTTGTGATAGATTTTTTTTTGGACGTTTTTTGGAAAATGTATTTTATTCACGTGAATGAAACTGATGTTTTCTTAAAATTTTATTATTCAGAGTGTTAGTCAATTACGATAGAATGCCGGATTTGTTCTCTTTATTCAACATTCATATGAACTTCGGTATTCCAAATCCCTCACGCAAAATGTAATTTTTCTATCAGTAATAGGAAGACGAATGGAATAAATGCAGGTTATGCAGACATAAGATAAAAAATCTGGAAGTAAAAGACATTCTCCAGATCTAAACAATTCAGTAGAATGTGCAAATATTCATCCTATTCGAAGCTTATTTTTTCAATTACATAGAATATAAAATGTAAATTTAATAAAAAGAGATATAATGAAGATCGAGTATTCTGCAAAATCTGGATGGTAATTATACAAAATTAGTTATAGAGCAGGTTTTCGTAAAAAGCGGTTCCAACGAAGGAGACATGCCAGCAGTCTCCTGAAACTCTAAGTGGTCATTTGATCTTCGCTCTTACGTAGAATTTA
Source organism: Stegodyphus dumicola (assembly GCF_044657685.1). NCBI lineage: Eukaryota > Metazoa > Arthropoda > Arachnida > Araneae > Eresidae > Stegodyphus > Stegodyphus dumicola. The sequence goes on along the minus strand of NC_140774.1, from coordinate 99,907,506 downwards.
CAATTGTACTTAGCTTTTGTAAGAGCAAAGATCAGGTGCTCACTTACAGCTTCAGAAGACTGCCGGCGTGTTTCCACCGCTGGAGCCACTTTTTACGAAAACCTGCTTTATGACTAATTTTGTATAATTACCATCCAGATTTTGCAGAAAACTTGATCTTCATTATATCTCTTTTTATTAAATTTACATTTTATATTCTATGTAATTGAAAAAATAAGCTTCGAATAGGATGAATATTTGCACATTCTACTGAATTGTTTAGATCTGGAGAATGTCTTTTACTTCCAGATTTTTTATCTTATGTCTGCATAACCTGCATTTATTCCATTCGTCTTCCTATTACTGATAGAAAAATTACATTTTGCGTGAGGGATTTGGAATACCGAAGTTCATATGAATGTTGAATAAAGAGAACAAATCCGGCATTCTATCGTAATTGACTAACACTCTGAATAATAAAATTTTAAGAAAACATCAGTTTCATTCACGTGAATAAAATACATTTTCCAAAAAACGTCCAAAAAAAAATCTATCACAAGTGTCAACATAAAAGATCTACAAATATATTTTTAAGTATTTAAATAACTCATAAGCTGAAGATAAACCAAGAGAAAAAAGCATCCAGAATTCATTGGCATATACCAACAGCAAAGATAAAATAGTTTCCAATAGCAAAGAGAAAACAGTTTCGAAATGTCTAAACGTCTACTCTCAAAACGTTTGCGAAAAGACGATGACATCACAAAGACATAAATTTTATGGAATATGACATTATTTAAAAAATTTTCGTTCGAAATTTTAGTACTGATATAGGAAAGTACACATTAAGTAATTAAATGTGGATATTCGTGTACATGTTTTTAAAAAACAAATATATAAATTTTTAGGAAAATTTTGCATATTTTTCTATTTTGGTAATAATATTTTTAAGTTAGGAAAATATTCTGTACTGAACATATGTGTCTACGAAATTCTTTGGAAAAAGTGGAAAGTAAATAATCATTTCGATACTTCGCTAGAAATCAAGTGTTATAGTTGAAAAACGCTTTAAAAATTAACCAAGAGGACAACAAAGTACATATATAAATTATTTTGCTAATCGGTTATGAACTTTTAAATAAGATATATCCAGAATCTTCAAAATTAATAATGAAACGATCAATTTAACCCTTGAAATTTTACTAAAGAAGTCTCTGTAATAGTAAAATGCTGGTTAAAATTGTGCTAACAGAAGGAAAAAATATGCTTTTTTTTAAATATTCGCATGATATGTAATAAAAATGAAAGCATGGCCCCGGTTCAGCAATGCAATACAAAGCGTTACGGAAAAAAGTTTCTAAACTGAGTTTTTTTATCACGTACGAAGTGTATTGAAAGAGCGAAAATTAGTAATATATTAGCAGTGGATTAGGAAACAAATTTTCAAAGATAATACTGTGGTATGAAAATTAATCAAAAAGTATAATATGTAAAACTTTTTCTTCGTAATAAGTTATGAATGTTTTCGTTTCAGTAGAATGAAGTTAGAAAGTACAAATTTTGTAATGAAACACTCATTTAAGCTTTTAAGATTTTATTAAAATATGCAATAAAACACATTCACTTTCAAATATAATGCAGTAAGGTAAAATATAACTCTGGTTCATCAATACAATATATTAGTTATGTACAATTAATTGTTCATTTCGAATATGATAAAGAAACTTTTGAGTCAAAGAGAAATCATTAATTTACAAATTAATGATTCTTATTTTATTATTAATTTAAATCAAATCTGATGTTTCTTATGAAGATGAGGTATTTTCTTAGACATGTTTCTAAAGAAATTAGTATATAAACTTTTAAGAAAGAAATATATTTCACGAGAAAAACGTCTATGACAATGCAAGTCTGTCATCGTGGTGACTTAGAGAAAATATTCCAAGTCTGTATGAGCTGGGTTAAAAGTCTCTATTATCTACATACGAATACGTCAATGTCAGAGAAAATTAATCTATCCCCATAGAATACTAAGATAACAATTACATTTCTTTTCTTAACTTCTGGTTTAGCGTGATAGTGAAGTTAAATCTTCCAAACGTGTAACAAAATTATTAAATCGAATGATATAAGTATTTAGTAAAAATTTGTTCTCAAGACTTTACGAGGCACTGTAAACGATAAAAAAGGAAAATATTTGAAAATTCAATGATTTGCAGTGGCAGTAAGGTAAAAAAATGGTAATATTTAAACTGTTCTAAAGGTTACCAATAGGGTGTTTCACAAAAACGGTTTATGAAAACACGAACACATCACAGCCACTTACAAATAACTTCTGTCAAAACTGAAAATTCTACACTCAAAATTTACTTTGAATTCAGGAAAAGAAACATTAGGGGTTTCGAAATGAAGGTACTCATGTAAACTTTCCGTAATGAAATGTACAGTATTTCAGGAAATATTCATTTAACTTCTAACTTGTTCGTAATTTTGTTAAATCATATGTAATGAGCGTATGTGAGACACGAAAATGCATTCGTATGCGAAAAAATAACAAACATTTAACTATCTGACAATGAATCAAATTTCATTTGAAATGTAATGGCATGAAAAGTAGTACAATATATCTGTATGGAAAATCTTCATGATAATTTCTGGTGTGTTTTTTTCGAATAAAAAAATAGTTAAAGGCTCCTAGGTTAGTAATGAACTACTAAATTCGGTCAATTTTCATCGAAAACGCCGTAAGAAGTTCTCCGTACTGGTAAAATATTACTTAAATTCTCTAGCTTTGTGACTTCCCTCAGACATTGGCAAGACCAACGGCTGTCTGGTCAATACAAGATGACTATGTGTTTAATAGGTTACTTCAAAGCTATGAAAGAAATAACAGTTGGGTAAAATTATGGACATTTTCAAGAAACAAATGTTCTCTTATGTCCTTTTGTTATTATATTTATAAACAAAATGCAAAAATTTAGTAAATACATAGATAAAATGGTAAATTAACATGAAATGTTTACTTAAAGTCTATGTAAAGTTGGTGATCGTAATACATATGAAAAATAGTTCATATACAGTGCATTAAAATTTTGCACCCCATCTATGAATTCATGAAATTCAGCCCAAAAAGTCATTTATCACGTTCGCTTGCTTGCAGTATATTCTCTTGTCGTTTTAATCTTTTTGCTTTTGAGTTGTAGTATGTCTGAATTTCTGCTTTTGAGTTGAAATATTTGAGTTGTAGTATTTCTGAAAGCTTTAAAACACAAAATCACTCTGATTTATCAACTTAGGTCTGAATGTAAAGTACAGTCAACCAAAATGGAAGATTTTAGCATAAGTAAATGTACTACAGACAAAATAAAATTAAAAATTCATCATTATTTTTCATGCTCTGTTCATGAAACTAGTCCTGACTTAAACCATTCGGAACATTTTCAGAAAAAATATTCGTTTCTTGTTCATGTTTTTGCATACTCAGATACTAATTTTGTTTGAAATATGGGATATTCTTATTCCCTTTTATATTTCACTGTTAAAGTCTGGCTTGGGAAAATTGTTTTCCTTGGAAATGGCATACCTGTCCTATATGTCTGTGACTGTTCTAATAAATTACAGTACTAACAAGTGTGAATAAAATCCCTAGTTATACAGGAATTATCTTGAATGTTTCCTTAATCTGAAATGCAAAATGTAGCCCATGTGCAAAAATAGAGCAAGTTTATCTTAAAAAAGTTCTCCACGAATACATCTTTTTCTCCGTCCTTACATGCTTTTGTGTATTTTTCACTCAAGTTCATTGTGTACCTTTCTTTCATCTAATTTGTGAAGTATTCCTCTTTGAATACTAACTAACATTTGAATTTGTTTAACTGATTTTAAAGTACATGTATATTTTGGTCAATGCATGGGGAAATGAGGAACTGTGGCCCTGAGTGTTCTAAGCATTCCATACTGCATTTTTCTTAAGAGTACAGTTCAGTTATAAGAGAAATGTGTTTCGTACTTTGTGAAAATTTTATTTACTTATTATGTGTCATGCTCATGATAAATAAAGATGTTATGCATGTGCGCAGGACTGCGTGGCTCCAATGTTTAATTAAAATAATGCTTTTCAAAAAAGTGTGGTCTTTCTTATATTAGAAATGCGTTAAAATTTTTAAAGTTGGTGACTATAGTAGATCATTATATGGACTTTCTGTCATTATTACCTATTTTGTATAATTATTTGTGTGTAATTTTATTTATTATCAATGAGAAGTTAAATGTCAGTCAAAAAAAGCTGTAAAAGTTCATTAGTAAGCAATGCCAGTTTGAAATTTCTATCTTAAAATTATTTGTGTTAGGTCTTTTATGTTAATTACTATGTTAGATCATTATTTGGAACTCTACTCAGTATTTCGTGTAATGTATCATAACTATGTAGGAGTCATTTGTCAGGTATGATAAATTAAATTTCGTTCTCAAAAGGCTGTAAGAGTTCAGTGCTAAATAAATTATTGACAATGGGAAATATGAGTATTTTTCAGTTAAGTTACAATGAATACGTTAAAAATATTCCAAGTTAACAAATTTTTATATTCCAAATTGGGAAAAAGGCGATAAAGTTTCATTTCCATGGCTGAATATTAATTCCATGTGTATTATAGACTTTAAGTTCTCCTTCACAAAATGTGATTATAATTCAAATTTAAAATAATTCATTACAATGTGGATATTCTTCTCTGTAGTTAAAATATAATTCAATCTTCTGTACCTTGTTAAGAGAGTTAGGCTGTGATAAGTTCAAATAGAGTAGTGTTTATAAAGTTCTGCGGTAAATGGTGGAATCATATTAAAAATCCGAGTGACGTTTTCACATGAAGGAAAAATCAAGGTTCAGTGTATGTTTGGTGATTTAAGTAGGATGTGTGCAAGAAAATACAAGATATTTTCGTAAAATATTTCAAAGAGTTAGCAAAATTTGTGTTAGTAGTATAAATGAATCTTACTGAATGAAAGGGAGTGTTCTGAATATATATGTATAAATATCTGTAGAGTAAAATAAGAAAAAATGAAGTACTATTGATATGTATCTAAACTTAACTGGGTAGAAATGCTCCATGCATTGGTTTGAGTGGGCTTCATACCATGAAAATTTATTGCTCCTTGTAAGATTTGTTTTAAAGTTAGTAAGTCTTACAATAAAGAAACATGTGTAAGTCTGTATTTATTATGGGGAAAAGGAATCAGAAATACTGCATGAATATGTTTTATAAGTTAAATATAAGGGTAAATGTGTAAATGGAAAGTGTAAAAATTACATTTGTCAGACATAGTTTGGTGAATCCTTTGAATAAAAGTAAGACGTGTAAAAGGGAATCAACAAAGTTTTGTATAGTTGGCCAAAAAAGTTAATACAGGCATTAATAGTTAGTACAGTGCATTAGAAGGAAAAGTTCTGAGTATCTCCAACTTAGTAGTAAAAAAAGTAAGAAATGTAGTATTCCAGTCAAACTATATAGAAAGAGCATTGTGTATATTGGCTTAATGTTACAGAAAATATTATCTAGTGAAGTTATATGCATGTAAATTCCAGCTTAAAATTTCAAAGACACAGAAATGTAGGTAAGTTTACTTTTGGAGAAATGGAAATGTAACATCGTATTGTATTTAAAACAAGGGAAAAAAGTTAAGGGTAAAATAAAAATGTAACAAAAAAACATTTGTGTAAACAAAAAACTCAAAAAAATTAAAATTATGAAACTAAATATTACTTTTGTAAAAAAATTAAGTTAAAAATGTAGTAACAACTTTTTTTAAAATAAAAAGCGGAAAGGAAAATTAAATTTGGAAAAATAAATATTTCTTTTGTAAAACCAAAAAAAAAGTTTAAAAAAAAATTAAAATAAAGTAAAGTAAAAATACGAAAAGGAATAAATTTTGGGAACAAAAAACTTTTGCAAAATTCAATTCGTAAATAAAAATATTACTTTTGTAAAACCAAAAAGAAAGTTAAACAAAAAATTAAAATAAAGTAAAAATACAAAAAGGAAAAAATTTTGGAAAAAAAAAAAAAAAACTTTTGCAAAATAAAAAAGTGAAAAGGAAAAATTCAATTCGTAAAAATAAATATTACTTTTGTAAAACCAAAAAGAAAATTAAATATAAAAAAAAAAAAATAAAGTAAAAATACGAAAAAGAAAAAAATTTCGGAAAAAAAAAAAAAAAAACTTTTGCAAAATAAAAAAGTGAAAAGGAAAAATTCAATTCGTAAAAATAAATATTACTTTTGTAAAACCAAAAAGAAAATTAAATCTAAAAAAGTAAACTTTGCAAGATAAAAAGTAAAAAGAAAATTTAAGTTCACTTTTGTGGAAGTATACGTCAATTTGCGAAAGTTAAAAATAAAATTTATGTTTGGGAAAGGGAAAAAAATGAAATAAAAAATTAATAAATTAACTAAAAAACAGTAAGAATAAGATGAAAAATGAAAACAATTAAAAATATCTTAATAATAATAAAAAATTAAACTGTGGGAAAATCTTACATTTAAAACAGCAATGAATAAAGTAATGATTAAGAAGCCAAAAGAAATCCTAGCCGTCGTGTAAAAACAAATGAAGCGCATGCTCAGACTTTCAGCCTTATGTAATCAATGGTGCAAAAAGTCAAAGGGCCAAAGAGGGTTTCAAATAACAAGTCTGATAAGAGGACCGGGTAGCCGAGCGGTAAAGCGCTAGACTCCCATCCCAGAGATAGCGAGTTCGAATCTCAGCCGTGGAGTTACTTTTAAAATTCAGGGAAAATGATATTAATTTCCACAAAAATTCATTAAAAGTAATTAATTAAATAATGACGTACTAAATAATTAAGATACTTATTAAAAGAGTAAATAAGTAAAATTAATGACATACAAAATAGTATTAATATTAATCAAATATCAAACTAATATTAATCACGTGTCAAATAATTAAAAATCATAAATTAAAAGAGATGTCATTCCAAACACGTGGTTCAAGAGTTCGTTGCCACAAAACCTAAAAATATATATTCGATGCCACAAAAAATAAAAACTTTGAAAAATAGTGTCGTTGCCACAAAAATAAAAACTTTGAAAAGATCGTTGCCACACCATAAAAACGAAACTTTGATGATGTCATTCCAACGCGGGAAGGAATCCAAGATGGCGCTGGTATCGTCACTTTCGGTTGTTACGTAATCCAAGATGGCGGAGGCCACGCCCCCTATAGCCTCGGGCGTAGCACGGTTACCCGCGCTTACTACTCACGTGCACCATTTTATTTACTTCTGCTAGTCAAAAATCTAGAATCAAAAAGAAAAACACAATAAAAAAGGATACATAACCCCTAGAAAAATTCATAAAAGAATATCAAATTCCGAAATTGAAGAACCAGCTCGAAAAAATAAATTCGAGGAACTAAACCCTGAAGACAATATGGAAGCAGAGGAAGGTGAATTTATTACACCCAACAAAAAAGCAGGACACATTCCCCCTATAGTCTTAGCAGACTTTCACGGGGGATTGGGATAAGATGAAGGAAGATTTTGAAGAGCAATTAAATATCAAAAAATATCGTGGAAACCTAAGTGGAGGTACACTGACCATAAGAGTTTATGACTCAAACCACTACCGCACAGTTACTGAATACCTAACTAAACTACATATTCCTTTTCATACTTTTAAACACAACAATGAAAAGCCTATCAAGGCAATAATTAAAAAACTTCCAAAAACAGCTAATATGGAACTAATCAAAAACGAAATTGACCAAGAAGGTATCCCAATTAAAAAAATTCGACAAGTAATTCACACTATTGAAGGAAAGAAAGTTCATCTTCCTATTTTTAAAGCAGAATGTACTAGAAATAAAGAAGGTAAAAGAATATATGATCTAAAGAAACCCAGAGGTCTGGATGTCTTTATCGAGCCTTTTAAAGCTCGCCCTGGACCCGTGCAGTGCCATAAGTGCTAAAGGTACGGGCACACACGGGACAAATAGAAATGGAGAAACAGAAATGGAGAAAATTTATAAAAATAGAAATGGAGAAAATTTATAAAAATAGAAATGGAGAAAATTTAAACAACTTAATCCACAATAGTAACATCAATCTCATTGCTCCCAATCACCCAACGCACTATACGCACAACGGACTCGGAGATATTTTAGATATAGTTATGATGAAAAACCTTCCTAATATTCCTAATCTTGATGTTCTCCCAGAACTTTCGTCTGACCATCTCCCTATAGTCTTCAACTTCTATGGATTTTATCCCCCTCTCCCTATTATAATATATTAAGCTCATACAAAAGTTAATTGGTATATGGTTACCGAACAGCTAAATTCTGCAAACAGCAGCAGAGCCATACTTCGTTATGATTGCGATATTGAGCTGGAAAACACCAGATTAAACTCCAAAATTCAAAACGCTATCAATAATGCTACCTATACAGTCAAGAATAAAAATCCCTATGGTATCCCAGAAGAAATTAAATCCCTTATACTTAGAAAGAAATAGACTTAGAAAAAGATGGCATATTACTCGCAATCCTACTGAAAAACGTCATATTAATTATTTAAACAGAAAAATAAAAGAAGACATCGCCACCCATCTATCAAATTCGTGGGATAATTTCCTAGAAAACATGGATCTTTACCCAAACTCTGTTTGGAAAGTGGCTAAATCATTCAGAAATCTTTCACCCAATCAAATTCACCCCCTGTATCACATGGGTAAATTTCACCACTTCGAAGACTCCATTGCTGAAATTTATGCAAAAGAATTAGAAAATATTTTTAAACAACACGAAAATAATAATTCTGATCACGAAAAAGATATTAATTACTCTGTCAATAGTATCCTCAACAGTCCCAGCATTAATTTTTTTGCGCCTGCATGTCCAAACGAAGTTCAGCAAATTATTAAAAAATTAAAGAAGCGCAAAGCTAAAGTATATGACATGATTTCTAATGAAGCGTTGCAAGCTTTACCTAGAAGATGCATTGTCTTAATTACAAATATTTTTAATGCTTGTATTAGACTCAGTTACTTTCCACCACAGTGGAAACACTCGATCATTGTTACCAACCCGAAACCAGGAAGAGATCCAAAGCTAGCAAAAAATTACAGCCTCATCAGTCTTCTGCCAGCGCTTGGAAAAGTTTTCGAACGAGTACTTAGTGCTCGTCTCACCAATCACCTACAACGCCTTAATCTAATAGACAACCATCAATTTGGATTCCGCAAAGGCCACAGTACCACACATCAAATACTAAATTTAGTTGAATTTATTGCCCAAGAATTTACAAAAAAGAACGGAGTAGCGGCATGCTTCCTCGATTTCGAAAAAGCTTTTGATCGAGTGTGGCATGCTAGCTTACTTCATAAGCTATATAACTTCCTTTTACCAAATTAGTTTCATCAAGCTTATGCATTATTATTTTAAACATCGTACTTTTCAAGTGCGCTGTGGTGAAGCAATCTCTTCAAAAACAGTGATTTACAGTGGAGTAGCTCAAGGCAGCGTTTTAGGACCGAAGCTTTTTACAATATTCATAAATGATATGCCTCTATCTTTTCATTCTAATATATTTAAATATGCCGACGACACAGTCATCCTCACTAGTTCACGAAGTCCAAATAATCCTTTAGAGAAACTTCAGCTCCAAGTCAACATTATTAACAAATTTTGTCAAGATTGGAAAATCAAACTAAATGCTGATAAATGTTGCGTAGTTCTCTTCCGCAGATATAGGAAAAATATCCCAGTGAATATAAATATCCGACTCAATAACCTAGATATTCCTGTTGCCAACTCCTATAAATATTTAGGTGTCTATATTGACAAAACCCTAAATTTCAAAGATCATATTCAATATGTTACAAATAAGGCTAACGCTGCTTTCATGGCTCTCTACTCACTAATTGGAAGAAACTCTAAGTTAAACCTCCGTACCAAGAAAAATATCTACATCTCACTTATTCGCCCAATAATCCTCTATGCAGTTCCATCCTGGGCTACTGCCCGAAAAATCGACAGACAAAAATTAAATTTTCTTCAAAACAAAATCTTACGTAGCATAGAGAACGCACCCTGGTTCGTGCGAAATTCTCAAATTCACAAAGACCTGGATATCAACCCAATTCACGACCAAATCCTAATTTCTGCACACAACTTCTTTGAAGATATGAGAAATTCTCCCTATGAAGCTATTAAATCGCTTACAGACTATGACCCTACTATTCAGAACGTAGTGAAAAGACCTCGAACGATCCACCAGAATTCTAAGTGGTGGTAGTGTATATAATGTATAAGAAAAAAAAATTAAAAAAAAAAAAAAAAAAAAAAAAAAAAATTACTATTCCTTTGCAGTTACTATTCAAGAAAGATGAACTTTGCAAAATTAGGACTTTATTTTTCATCGATGAATTCTTCGTTTTACTACTTATTTAACCAAGATTTTTACTTTTTATTTTTACTATTTCGTATCGTGTGTTTTAAAATCAAAGTTCGTGGTTATACCAAGTGCTTACTCTCACTCATTATTCCTAGTGAGCTACATGACCTCATTTTCGCCTTTTACAATTTCCTATTCATTTAATGATTATATCGCAAGTTTAAAAGATTTTCAAGTGTTTCAAAAGACATAGGACTCTTAAATTCCCAAATAGATGTTGCTTTTACTATGTTTGAACTTTATTTATTTCCAAAAACTAGAAAAAACTACATTTTTCAAACTCTGACTTCTCGACCAACATAAATGCCGGACGCTGATCACGTGTTTCTGCTCTTCTTGATTCACCCAGAAGCTTAGACTTTCATTTCGCTTCTCGCCACCATTTATATAATCACCCATGCTATGCAATTTAGCAAAACTTATTTTATGAGTTCTCTCATTTATTGATCTCGCCTTCGGGCGCGGTGTATTTTTAAATACACCTCTTAAATTTTTAACTTTATGGCCTATGGTAAAATGATAATACACTGGTAAGAGCTCCTAGTAGCTAAAGCCAGCAGTAAAGATATGATCCAAGATCCAAGCTTTCCTTTATTTGAAGTTCAGATTTTGAGCGTGAAGGTGCATTTGCCCCTCACTCCCTATTTGAACTTCTCTAATTTTTCTTGTCCTTTATGCTTGATCAGATAGCCTGGCTCAGTAAAAGTAGGCGGCCAGTGCAACTCTGATTAAAAATCCAGTTATAACCACGTGCAGTGCTGATAAGGACCACGTGTTTTTGAGACTCCTTCTCCTTTATTTTCTTTTTCCTAGTTATTTCTTTCTCCTGATGAGGAGGGACCTTTAGCTGCCCTCGAAATCGATTGAGTATTTCATTATACTTAACGCTAAATACAAGGTTGTTTTTACGATTTTGATTAGCTATCAGATGTTATAACTCTCTTCATTGGACAGAAACATTACCAACAGTTCTTATGGGTTTGCGAGCTGCTCTACAGGAGGACTAGAAATATTCAATAGCTAAAATGGTTTATGGTGAAACTATTAAATTACCTGACGAATTTTTTGAAGACTCAAACTTGTCAATATCTAATAATAATTTTGTATGTAATCTTCGAAATCAGATGATCCTCTTAAACCCCTACCAATCCAAATGTTAACAACATATTTTCATCCCAAAAGATTTGTACACATGCTCGCATGTGTTTCTGCGGGTTGACAGAGTAAAAAACCTTTGGAGCTCCCATATGAAAGACCCTTTTTGGTATTGCAAAGAATCCCGAAATCTTTTCCTCTATCAATTAAAAATAAACAAGTTAATATCTCCGTGGATAGATTAAAACTAGCTTATGATCTTTTGTCTCCAACTTCAGAAAATGATCACACATCTGTGCCAAGTCAGCCACTAGAACAACCTAAAAAACAACACGCTGTGGATGACAAGTAAAACTTAGATAATCTAATGTCTATTATTCTATAATGTGCTTATATGTGTTATATATGTGCTTTTATATGTGTTTTACAAGTGTTTTGTATGTATCTTTATAAGTGTAAGTGTATGTACTTGTATGTGTATGTATATGTTGTAATTAGTGTCTAACAAACCAAGATGTAACAAATCATTCGCCTATCGATCAAAACTAATGTATTCTTAAGACGCCTCTGTATGGCTATGTACAATTACGTAAAATTCTTCAATAAACTCCCGAGGTGGCCTCATGAGGCTCCTGGGAGTTGCTGCCACTAGATAGGGAAAGGCGCGGGACATATGCCTGTTTACCTCTGTTAAACATCAGGCGTCCCCGTCCTCCGTTACCTGTCACCTGTCTACGGCGTTGCTTTATTCCTGCGATTTTGTGAAGTAAGGGAAAAAGACATTGCTCTCACTGCTGAAGCTGATCCTGAGTTGCTGTCGTCTCTTCTTGATGTTCACGATAAGTATGTTTTCATTATTCTTTTCGCCATTAGGTTAAAAGTTATAATTCATGCATATCATGGACAAGGAGGCGATCGAAAACCGTATCAAATCTGTGTGTAATCAAAGAAATCTGGAAGTTACCAGCGATAACTTAGAAAAACTTAAGCAACTTATGCTTTCTGAGTTTCATGCTTATCAAAATTCATTTAATCCAAATAATGCGACTGAAGTTCACTTAGCTCACGTCAACGTTACGGAAAAGAATATACAAATCTTAAAATTATACATTAATGAAATGAAACAAAAAGAAACCCTAAATAATCCAACACAGGAAATAAGTCAATCTGATATTACTGCTAGTCAAAAATCTAGAATCAAAAAGAAAACCACAATGGATAAAGATGGATACATAACCCCTAGAATAACTCATAAGAGAACTCTATCAAATTCCGAAATAGAAGAACCAGCTCAAAAAAATTAATTCGAGAAACTAAACCCTGAAGACAATATGGAAGCAGAAGAAGGTGAATTTATTACACCCAACAAAAAAGCAGGACACATTCCCTCTATAGTCTTAGCAGACTTCACGGGGGATTGGGATAAGATGAAAGAAGATTTTGAAGAGCAATTAAATATCAAGGACACCTAAGCGGAGGTACACTGACCATAAGAGTTTATGACTCAGACCACTACCGCACCGTTACTGAATACCTAACTAAACTACATATTCCTTTTCATACTTTTAAACTCAACAGTGAAAAACCTATCAAGGCAATAATTAAAAAACTTCCCAAAACAGCTAATATGGAACTAATCAAAAACGAAATTGCCCAAGAAGGTATCCCAATTAAAAAAATTCGACAAGTAATTCACTCTATTGAAGGAAAGCAAGTTCATCTTCCTGTTTTTTATAGCAGAATGTACTAGAAATAAAGAAGGTAAAAGAATATATGACCTAAAGAAACTCAGAGGTCTGGATGTCTTTATCGAGCCTTTAAAAGCTCGCCCTGGACCCGTGCAGTGCCATAAGTGCCAAAGGTACGGGCACACACGGGACAAATGTCACTATAAACCTCGCTGCTTAATGTGCAGCGCCTCATGAAACATTAACTTGTAAACAAACAAAAAATGACAACAAACCCCCTGTCTGTGCCCTCTGTGGGCAAAATCACGTTTCTTCCTTCAAAGGTTGCAGTAAACATCCTTATAGTGTTCAGAAGCAAATCGAAGAATTTACAGCTTTAAAAGAAGAAAAGAAAAAAGAAAAAAAAAATTAAATTTAACAAAAAAATATTTTCTTTCACTCCCTGAGAACAAACCAAAAATTGCTTGGAATACTTCAAAGGAAAATGAAAACAATAATAAAACAGAAGACACAAACTCAAATCCACTTGGCTTTTTTAACTGGATAAAAATCCAATTCACTCAAGTTAAAGAATTCCTTCCAGAAATTTAAAACAGCAAAAACAGTATTTGACAAACTAGAGGTCGGTATGGCGGCCTTCGAATATTTCTCAAATCTAAACTATGAATTTTAATCAAAATCATAGTCAAATAAATTTTATATCACCTACAAATAGTTTCTTAAAGATTTGTTACTATAATGCAAACGGTATCAGATACCAACAAGTGGAAATTTCAAATTTCTTACTATACATAACATTGGTATTATGCTAGTAAATGAAACGCATCTCCGCTCTTGCGACAAATTTAAAATACAAGGCTATCGCATCTACAGAAAAAACAGAAGACATAATAGAGGAGGAGGAAACGCAATTCTCATTAAAAACATATCAAAACAGCCAAATATGATTAAAACCCTGCTTGTACTATAGAAAATGCTGCAGTACTTATCTATAGTGGTTTTAGAAAACCTTTTCTTTTTATCACCGTCTACAATCCCCCCTCAAGCACCCTTGATCTCAATGATTTGAAACTACTTACTGAAAATAACTACCCCACCTTAATAGCAGGTGATTTAAATGCTAAAAATTCCTCTTGGAACTGTAGAGTCACAAATAGAATCGGAGAAAATTTAAACAACTTCATCCACAATAGTAACATCAATCTCATTGCTCGCAATCTTCCAACGCACTATACGCACAACGGACTCGGTTATATTTTAGATATAGTTTTGATGAAAAACCTTAATATTCCTAATCTTGATGTTCACACAAAACTTTCGTCTGACCATCTCCCTATAGTCTCCAACTTTTATGGATTTTATCCCCCTCTCCCTAAAGCTCATACAAAAGTTAATTCGTATATGGTTACCGAACAGCTAAATTCTGTAAACAGCAGAGCCACACTTCGTTATGACTGCGATATTGAGCTGGAAATCACCAGATTAAACTTCAAAATTCAAAACGCTATCAATAATGCTACCTATAGAGTCAAGAATAAAAATCCCTATGGCATCCCAGAAGAAATTAAATCTCTTATACAAGAAAGAAATAGACTTAGAAAAAGATAGCATATTACTCGCAATCCTACTGAAAAGCGTCATATTAATTATTTGAACAGAAAAATAAAAGAAGACATCGCCGCCCATCGATCAAATTCGTGGGATAATTTCCTAGAAAACATGGATCTTTATCAAACTCTGTTTGGAAAGTAGCTAAATCATTCAGAAATGTTTCACCCCCTGTATCACATGGGCAAATTTCACCACTCCGAAGACTTCATTGCTGAAATTCATGCAAAAGAATAAGAACATATTTTTAAACAACACGAAAATAATAATTCTGATCACGAAAAAGATATTAATTACTCTGTCAATAGCATCCTCAACAGTCCCAGCATTAATTTTTTTACGCCTGAATCTCCAAACGAAGTTCAGCAAATTATTATAAAATTAAAGAAGCGCAAAGCTAAAGGATATGATATGATTTCTAATGAAGCGTTACAAGCTTTACCTAGAAGATGTACCTATAGTCTTAATTACAAATATTTTTAATGCTTGTATTAGACTCAGCTAATTTCCATCGCAGTGAAAACACTCGATCATTGTTACCATCCCGAAACCAGGAAAAGTTCCAAAACTAGCAAAAAATTACAGCCTCATCAGTCTTCTGCCAGCGCTTGGAAAAGTTTTCGAACGAGTACTTAGTGCTCGTCTCACCAATCACCTACAACGCCTTAATCTAATAGACAACCATCAATTTGGATTCCGCAAAGGCCACAGTACCACACATCAAATACTAAATTTAGTTGAATTTATTGCCCAAGAATTTACAAAAAAGAACGGAGTAGCGGCATGCTTCCTCGATTTCGAAAAAGCTTTTGATCGAGTGTGGCATGCTAGCTTACTTCATAAGCTATATAACTTCCTTTTACCAAATTAGTTTCATCAAGCTTATGCATTATTATTTTAAACATCGTACTTTTCAAGTGCGCTGTGGTGAAGCAATCTCTTCAAAAACAGTGATTTACAGTGGAGTAGCTCAAGGCAGCGTTTTAGGACCGAAGCTTTTTACAATATTCATAAATGATATTCCTCTACCTTTTCATTCTAATATACTAAAATATGCCGACGACACAGTCATCCTCACTAGTTCACGAAGTCCAAATAATGCTTTAGAGAAACTTCAGCTCCAAGTCAACATTATTAACAAGTTTTGTCAAGATTGAAAAATCAAACTAAATACTGATAAATGTTGCGTAGTTCTCTTCCGCAGATATAGAAAAAATATCGCAGTGAATATAAATATCCGACTCAATAACCAAGATATTCCTGTTGCCAACTCCTATAAATACTTAGGTGTCTACATTGACAAAACCTTAAATTTCAAAGATCATATTCAATATGTTACAAATAAGGCTAACGCTGCTTTCATTGCTCTCTACTCATTAATTGGAAGAAACTCTTAGTTAAAACTCCGTACCAAGAAAAATATCTACATCTCACTTATTCGCCCAATAATCCTCTTTGCAATTCAAGCCTGGGCTACTGTCCGAAAAATCGACAGACAAAAATTAAATGTTCTTCAAAACAAAATCTTACGTAGCATAGTGAACACACCCTGGTTCGTGAGAAATTCTCAAATTCACAAAGACATGGATATCAACCCAATTCACGACCAAATCCTAATTTCTGCACACAACTTCTTTGAAGATATGAGAAATTCTCCCTGTGAAGCTATTAAATCGCTTACAGACTATGACCCTACTATTGAGCACGTAGTGAAAAGACCTCGATCGATTCACCACAATTCTAAGTTTTCATTGATGAATTCTTCGTTTTACTATTTCTTTAACCAAGACTTTTACTTTTACTTTTTATTTTTACTATTTCGTATCGTGTGTTTTAAAATCAAAGTTCGTGGTTATACCAAGTGCTTACTCTCACTCATTATTCCTAGTGAGCTACATGACCTCATTTTCGCCTTTTACAATTTCCTATTCATTTTATGATTATATCGCAATCGCAAGTTTAGATGATTTTCAAGTGTTTCAAAAGACATAGGTCTCTTAAATTCACAGATAGATGTTGCTTTTACTATGTTCGAACTTTTATTTATTTCCAAAAACTACAAAAAACTTCATTTTTCGAACTCTGACTCCTCAACCAATCTTAATGCCGGACGCTGATCATGTGTATCTGCTCTTCTAGACTCACCCAGAAGCTTAGACTTTCATTTCGCCTCTCGCCGCCATTGATATAATCACCCATGATATGCAATTTAGCAAAACTTATTTTATGAGTTCTCTCATTTATTGATCTCGCCTTCGGGCGCGGTGTATTTTTAAATACACCTCTTCCATTTTTAACTTTATGACCTATGGTATAATGATAATATACTGGTAAGAGCTCCTAATAGCTAAAACCAGCAGTAAAGATATGATCCAAGATCCAAGTTTGCGTGGAAGACCGCTTTCTGCTTCTATTGCTTAGGATCTATGCTGTTGCTCTCCTCTGCCTCCCTTTGTTAGAATACTATGACACAGTAAATTTAATCTTATTTAGTAAAGAATGATGATGTGCCTTTTGAATTGAATAAAGATATGGAACTATAAATTTAAATCCTTCTGTATCGTTATTGGATTGCCAAGCTTCACTCATGTGCCTGACTGCCAAAATATTACAGCTTATTAATTAGCCGGTAGGATATTTTCTGCGTGGAAAAAGCTGCTCTGAATTTATTTTCTAACTTCATCGTCTACCGTAAAGTGGGTCAAGGACATCATATAGTGTTAATCATCTGTAGACAGAATCTCCCTGTGCTGGCTACGATATAAGGTCTCTTCAAGTGTGCTAAATCTTCATGGTGTGTGCAGTGTTTTAAAGTGTCATCGAGTGTAACGTCACGTTTTCGTCAAGTGATCTGTCTGGCCAAAAACGTTTTTAAGAAAAGTGTATTGTGATTCACGTTAGTATTTTCGTATAATGTGAAAAAATTCTAGTGATGTGAAATTAGATTCAATAATCAAGAGGGTGCTTCAAATCTGAGTTTTGTGCAAACTGATTATCGGTGCTTCAAAAATGGAGACAAGAGCTAAAGCCGCGATGTCAACAAATACGCAAGAATCGATAGCCAATATCGACGTAACAAAATTCCAATTTGCTATTTTTGATGGATCCAAAAGTGATATTCTTGTGGATAATTACATTTTGCTATTTGAACAAAAATGCAAAGCAAAAAATATTCAAGATAAGGACAAACCGCTAGTATTTTTTGAGTGCCTGAGAGGAGAAGCACTTGCATACTTCTTTCGTGGGTGTGTAGGCAAAGACTGGGAAGCAGTAAAAGAAAAATTTCGAACTTATTTTTCCAGTGCAGAGGCAGTGACATTTAATGACTTTGTATCTGTCACATATGAAAAATTTAATAATATTGACCTCTATTTTCGTAATAAATTAAGACATGGATCTGGTTTGAAATTGAATGATGCTGCAATGGAAGAAGCCCTCAATCAGGCTCTTCCAGAAACCCAGCGCTTGCTACTAACTATACAGAAAATAAATACACCAAAAGAATGGATTGAGATAGCTCGCAAACTTTTCCCAATTTCAGTGCCACTGGGCGGAGTAGAAAGTGCAAGAAGTGATTACAGATTTATTGCTCTGACGCAAGCTTTACCTAGATATTCTGCTAGGCCATTTCAACCAAATCAGTATAGGCCCCGGCCTTTTCAATATCTGTACAGGCCGCTTAGTTATCAACAAGTACCTTCGTTAAACTATTATAACACAGTGCCAAAACATTAAAATAAAATAATTTTTTTTGTTCAAGTGAATGTCCGAATTGAACAGCAAAATGTACCATTAATAATTGATTCTGGTTCCCAGATAAATGTTCTTCCTTACAATATTTTAAGGGCATTGATAAAAAATTTGAATAAATCGAAAATAAATCTAATAGCAAATTATTTTCTCTATCTAATCAGACTCATGTAGAAAAAATTATTAAAATGCCATGTAAGATAGGTAAACTCATTAACGATGTAATATTTTATGTGCTAAATTCTAATTTAAAAATATTTATTATTATCCTCATCCTGTGTTTCACTGTTTAAATTACAATTGAAATTTTATAATTATCAAGTTTATCAGTTTAGAAAACAGGTGAGTAAAAATGTTAAATTAGATAAGCTTTTCCAAATAATTTTGTATGTAAAAATGATATCAATGCTAAACAAACCCAGTAAATATTTTGAAAATAGTGAAAATGCTGACAGTAAATTACAAAAATTGTTGAATAGTTATAATCATATATTTGCTAAAAGTAAATATGATGTTGGTTGCATAAAGATTGAACCCCACAGAGTTGTATTAACTTCTGAATTACCAATAGCCTAGACTATATCGAGCATCTCCTAAAGGTAATAGTGAAATTAAGAAGCAAATAGATGAGTTGTTAAATTCTGGTATAATTAAACCTTTTTACAGTCCTTATCCTGCTCCTGTAACTTTAGCTTATAAGTGTGACGAACAAGCAAAAACTAGATTGTGTATTGATTACAGAAAGCTTAATCAAATTACAAAAACTGATTCTGAGCCCATTTCTAGAATTGATGCTGTATTAGATCAATTAACAAATGCAAAAATTTTCTCTACATTAGATTTAGAATCAAGCTATTGGCATATAAAATTAAATGAAAAAGATACTGAAAAATTAGCATTTACTACAAATTTTGGATTTTATGAGTTTACTAGACTAGCTTTTTGTTAAAAGAATTCCCCAGCTGTTTTTCAAAGAGCTATTAGACAAATTTTAAACAAATATCAGATTCAGTTTGCTTTAAATTATTTTGATGATATTATAATATTTTCTCCAAATTTTGATGAACATTTAAACCATCTTAAAATAATATTTGATATATGTGAAAAAGAAAATATAAATTAAAACAATCTAAATGTAATTTTGCTAAAGAAAAAATAAATTTTCTAGGATATGAAATTCAAGCAGGTAAATACCCCAATATTGCAAATATAGATGCTATTAAGAAATTGCAACCCCCTAAAAATGTCAAAGAGTTGGAAAGATTTTTTAGGAAGTATTAATGTATATCATAAATTTATTCAAAATTATGCTAAAATTAGAGCTCCTCTAACAAATTTACTTAAGAAAGATACCCCTATAAATGGACTGATGAATGTCAAACAGCTTTTCAAAAATTAAAAGATGCATTAATTTCTAGGCCTATTCTAACTTTTATTCTAAATATTTTTGTCATGTATTTGTTGATGCCTAAGAAACTGTTGGCGAAACTCTAAGAAGCTGTTGGCACTGTTTTACAAGAACATCCTGATGGTAATTCACATCCAATTGCTTTTCATTCTAGAAAATTAAGATCTTATGAACAAAATTATGCAATTACTAGCTGGAATGTTTATCTATTATCGATGCAATTGATAAATTTTATTATTATTTACATAGTAATCATTTTACTGCACATACTGACCATGCTGCTCTAGTCTGATTTAAAAATATAAAACATCCTACAAATCGCTTATTTAGATGGTCTTTAAAATTATCTATGTATGATTTTGATATAAAGTATAAAAAGGGATTCACTAACGTTGAAGCTGACATGCTATCTAAAAATCCTATTTGTCAGCATTTAAGATTGCAAGTTAATTTATTGTCATTAGGAGAAATAAAAGAATATCAAAATTTAGACAATGTTTGTAATCCTAAATATAAGAAAATGAATGATGTGTTAATTATTAAAAAACAAGGACTGTATAAAATTGTAATTCCAATGTCTTTTTGTACTAAATTACTTGAAAAAGCACATCTACAATTTGGTCATATTGGCGTGTCCTCAATGCTATAGGCCAGGAATTGTTCAAGATCTTAGAAATTATTCCAAGCATTGTGAAGTATGCCAGTTTGATAAGAAAAGTAAACAAAAGAAATTTGGTTTAATGCAAAACTTAACCATCGGTCAGTGAACCTTTTGAAATATTGTCTATTGATACTGTTGGTGGTTTAAATTATTATAATTATATTAAAAATGATATTCACATAATTATTGATCATGCAACATGGTATATATGGACTTTTGCTTCTAAAAGTGTAACTACTGATACTTATATAAATTGCTTAAGACAAATTTTTCAAATTCAGGTACCTAAAAAAATTATAAGTGATAGGAATGCTGCTTTTACATCTTCAAAATTTAAGCACTTTTTAAGGAATATAATGTAAAACAATTATTAACTACTGCAAATAGACCTCAAACTAACGGTAAAATTGAACGTGTTAATCAAACGATTATAACTAGATTAAAATGTAAACTAAATTCTTATCAAGGTAATATTGCGTGGACAAAATTATTACCCAAAGTAACTGAAGAATATAATAACACCCTAAAGAAAGATGGGATACTCATTATAAACCTAGTAATTTTAAAATAGGTGATTTTTTGATAAATTTTGATACCCTTTAGATCATAATTGCTCTTTATTTCATAAATTACGGCTTTTATTTTTAATTTTATAATTTCTGCATGTCATCTTACCAGATTTAAACTGATGATCTATAATCCGAAAAACCCGATAATCCGGAATCGCCGAAGTCCCGACGAGTCCGGATTAATGACTTTTGACTGTATTTAATAGTTTTAAATTACTTAGAAGGCCAAACTCTACTATTATTAACAAATCGGCTTAGAGATTTATATTGAATTGTTTTCTTAAGGTATTATATCATAATGTTTTCTATTGAATTTTTAAATTACTTTAAAATAATGTATTGTTACGAATTTGGTATTTAAAAAGCTAATGTTAGTTCAATTATAAATTAAATGATTTTATTTCTCGCGCAGTGCAGCGCGTGACGAATATTAAAAGAAAGCTAAGCCAGAAAATTGAAAATACAAGAGCGCGTGCATTAAATAAATAAATATCTCTTTTTGATTTCGAGAAAGTACTGGAAAATTCTAGCGCGTGATTTTAAAATCTTATAAAAGGAGGAAAACATCTCAGTTTGTAGTTAGTTGCTTACTTTGTTGTTGTTTAGAAAACTGCTCCTGTTGATTGTAGTAAATTTGCGGATTAACGTTCTTTAGCTGTTTTGAATTATGTTCTATTGGACATTTGAGTAGTTAAAAGATAACTACTGTGAGATATTGTAATACTGCATGATAATTTGAGAAAATTTAAGCATTTTTGTTGTGATAATAATAAATTTTTGTTCATTTTTCATCGGACTTGTGCATTCATTTCATAACGAACCCGTACGCACGCAACAATTTTTGGTGGCAGCGGTGTAATTTGAATGCCAATAACAAGAGGGATGGAAGAACAATTGAGAGAGCTCATTGCTGTTTTTGCTGCGTTCCAAGAAAAGATGGAAGCTGGCCAAACATCTTTTAAAGAGGAAATGAAATTGGGCCAGGAATCCGTTAAGGAAGAGATGAAATCGCTTAAAGATGAGATGAAAGCTGGTCAGAACGAAATGAAAAGAGAAATTACCTGCGTAATAGAAAATACATTTGAGGCTATGGAAGGCAGAATAGACGCGGTCGAAATTAAAGTTGGACAAATTGAAGAAAACGTTTCTTCTGTGAAAGAGCAAATAGAAGACAGAGTTTCGGCCGTGGAACAACAAATAGGTTACAGAGTTGATTCAGTCAAAGAAGAAATAGAAGGAAGAGCTTGTTCCGTTAAACAACAAATCGAACAACAAATTGATGAGAAAGTTTCTGCAGTTGCCAAAGAAATGGATACTTTAAAGAAATTCGTAGCTTCGGCAGGGAGCAGGAGTGATGATTTTAAATTCTTACCGATGCCTGCTCGTCCACCTCTGAAGCTATCCACATATGATGGGAAGACCTCCTGGCAGGTGTATAAGACTCAATTTTCTATCGTGGCGGATGCGAATGGATGGGATTCCCAAGCTAAGGCCTGTCATCTCTCCTCTTCTTTAAGAGCCGACGCAGCGGATATCCTTCAGACTCTTCCCGAAAACAAAAGGTTAGATTTCGAAACTCTGTCCGGCGCCTTGGAGCTGCGCTTTGGGGAGAAGTGTTTAAAAGACTACAGCACGCTCCAATTAAAATCTCGTCAACAGAAGAATACCGAAACTCTTCAGGAGCTCGCCACGGATGTTGAAAGGCTGTCCCATCTCGCCTTTTCGGAATGCCCGACAGAAACAAGGGAAATCCTGTCCTTGCAATACTTTATCGACGGCATCCAGGATACTGAAATACAGAAAGCTCTACAAATGGCGGATGTAAAAGATTTAAAAAGCGCTCTAGTGTACGCCATGAAATTCGAGGCAGCCCAGCAAGCCACTCATCGAGACCACCACCCAGTCAGAGCTGCTCAAGTCCAGGAGCCAGGGGATCAAGTCACCGCTCGTCTAGACGATTTAACTAGACAACTGAATGCCTTGAGACGGAATATTGGTGAGAAGAAACCGACCGTCAAGTGCTGGAACTGCGGTGCTGAAGGACACATACGACGAAACTGCAGAATACCCCAGGGTACGGATGTTAAGACCGCTTCTAACAAGCAGCAGGGAAACTAATTAGTGGCCATCTAGCGGGGCGGAGGTTAATAGATAATGAAAAGCCCCCATTTAAAGCGCTTCAGATTTCTGCAGTGAAAGGCGGCAGTAATGGACTTTTCATAATAGAACATATTAATGGAATTCCGTGCAATATGACTATAGATACAGGAGCCAACGTTACCATCATCCGAAAAGATTTGGCTCAACAACTAGGAAACAAACTTATCTGGACGCCGCCCTGAGTTACCCTCCAGACTGTGTCCGGTGAGAAGATCGACATCGACGGAAAAGTAAAGGTTAACATCACGTTTGGAAGTGCCGCTTACCATCACACGGCATATGTAGCAGACATCACTGATTCTTGCATACTTGGATTGGACTTTCTAGGTAAATACAATTTTTCCTTGGATTTTAAAAATAACGAACTGCATTCTACATCTGAGGACATAGCGTTATTTCTAGTTAATGATGAAGAAGTTAAATCTGTCCATAAAATCATAGCACAAGACAATATCACAATACCGGCAAGAACAGAAATTTTACTTCCTGGATCCATAGCCGAAAACAGAAATTTCCGCTACGGCATCATAGAATATCCCAATAACTGTAATAGCCCAAAAGGAGTACTAGTAGCCTAAACACTCGTCGACCTATCGAGAACGGTTATCCCGGTGAGAGTCGCCAATGTAACTGAAAAGTCCAGAGTTATTAAGAAAGGTAAGTGGTTGCAACATGTACTCCAGTAACCAGCGTTGAAAGAAAGAGTAACATCCCAGAACCCGTGTCCTCAGAGAGCATTACATCGGAGTTATTGCAGAATGCACAATTAAACGATAAAGAGAGAAATGCTGCCGATCGCGTCATTAAAGATCTTCAAGTTGTTTTCTCCGCTCGTCTTCTGACGTGGGTCGAACTAGTTTGACACAACATAGAATCGATACCGGCGATCATCCCCCGATCAAGCAATATCCAAGACGTCTACCGTTTGCTAAACAGGAAGAGGTGCGAACACTGTTAAAAGATATGGAAGAAGGCGATGTCATCGAGTCTTCAGCGAGTCCATGGGCATCTCCCATCGTTTTCGTCAGAAAGAAAGACGGCTCAACAAGATTTTGCGTTGAATATCGCCGGTTGAATGAGGTTACGAAGAAAGACAGTTACCCTCTTCCTAGAAATGATGACATTCTAGACACTCTTTCTGGAAGCAAGTGGTTCTCAACACTTGATTTAAAGAGTGGGTATTGGCAGGTAGAAATCCATCCTGATGTCCTTAAAGAACTACATAACAGCCCTACAGGAGGTAACTTTGGAATTATGAAGACCTTACAGAGAGTTCGTGAGCGCTTTTACTGGAATAATGCAAAGAATGACGTGCAAAAGTGGTGCCGATCTTGCGATGCCTGTGCAGATCGAAAAGGACCGAGGAAACGCAGCCGAGGCAAGCTGCAATGTTACAACGTAGGTGCGCCGTTTGAACGTATCGCCTTTGACATCTTGGGACCTCTGCCACGAACTGCTGATGGCAACAAATACATACTCGTTGTCATTGATTACTTCACCAAGTGGCCTGAAGCTTATCCTATTCCTGATCAAGAGGCTGTCACAGTAGCTGAGGTAATGATACAGCACTGGATTTCCAGGTTCGGAGTGCTTCTTCAGTTACATTCCGATCAGGGAAGGAATTTTGCCTCGGCAGTAATCAAAGAACTATGCAAACTACTCGGCATTGACAAAACTCAAACGACGCCATTGCATCCCCAGTCGGACGGCATGGTAGAGAGGTTCAATCGAACCATCCTTAATAACCTCTCATTAGTGGTTTCCAGAAACCAACAGGACTGGAACAAGAAATTACCACTCTTTTTACTGGCTTACCGCAGTGCTGTCCACAGATGCTCTTCGGTCGTGACCTTCGTCTGCCTTGTGATCTCTTGTTTGGTCGCCCTCCGGATGCTTCTTCTTCGTCTGAGGAATATATTCAAGATCTCCAGGCCCGGTTTGAAGTGATGCACAACTTTGCACGAGAGCGAGTCAACTTGGCGACGGAGAAGATGAAGACCCGATACAACACAAGAGCTACTGAACATCAGTTCCAAGAAGGAGACAAGGTGTGGTTGTGGAATCCGACTCGACGTAAAGGACTTTGTCCGAAATTACAGTCACCTTGGGATGGCCCGTACACAGTCCTAAACAGGCTGAATGACGTCGTGGTTCGGATTCGTAAGTCTTCGAACTCTAAACCTAAAGTCGTTCATTACGACAGGTTAGCTCATTACTATGGCCACAGTACATAATGTAAATAATTGTAAATAGTATAAGACCATGGTCCATTTTGTTTTTAAATGTGTCTTTGATTTGATTTGTATTTAGTATTTGATTTGCATTTAGTATTTGATTTGTATTTGATAGCATTTGATTTGTTTTATGTATCGCATTTATTGTTCATGTTGTTTATTATTGTAATGTAATGCTTATTAATGCATTTATGCCACAGTTGTAAGTTTAGCTTCCTGTCCAGGGATTGTACTGCCCGGGAAGAGCAGTCCTTGGGAAGGGGGCAGTGTTACGAATTTGGTATTTAAAAAGCTAATGTTAGTTCAATTATAAATTAAATGGTTTTATTTCTCGCGCAGTGCAGCGCGTGACGAATATTAAAAGAAAGCTAAGCCAGAAAATTGAAAATACAAGAGCGCGTGCATTAAATAAATAAATATCTCTTTTTGATTTCGAGAAAGTACTGGAAAATTCTAGCGCGTGATTTTAAAATCTTATAAAAGGAGGAAAACATCTCAGTTTGTAGTTAGTTGCTTAGTTTGTTGTTGTTTAGAAAACTGCTCCTGTTGATTGTAGCAAATTTGCGGATTAGCGTTCTTTAGCTGTTTTGAATTATGTTCTATTGGACATTTGAGTAGTTAAAAGATAACTACTGTGAGATATTGTAATACTGCATGATAATTTGAGAAAATTTAAGCATTTTTGTTGTGATAATAATAAATTTTTGTTCATTTTTCATCGGACTTGTGCATTCATTTCATAACGAACCCATACGCACGCAACAGTATTGTTAATTACCTACGACGAGAAGAATGAATGCACGTAATACATTATGCATAAATTGTATATATTCTAAATTTTATATCAAAAAATGTTCCCCGCAAAAATTTTAAACATCTTCTATTCAAAACTTATTATGGAACCGTATTCATTGAAAAAAGTGCGTAATATTTGTGAGCTTATTTTAATCTTGTGGACTTATTGGCATCAAGAGACTTCAACCAGTATTTTCATTCTATTTCAATTATTTTTATGAAAAGGACTTTACAACAAAAATTTTACTTTTCAATGGACATTTTGAGAAAAATTGACGACTTTTGTGATTGCAATTTATTATTTAGTATTCTTCTTCCATATATTTATTGTCTTATAGTTCTAAGTTTAGTTATGGATTATATGTTTATTTATAAATCATAGGTTCAATTGTAAAATTATATAATTAAAAAATTTTATAATTATATGAGAAAGATCATGACTTAGGATAGGGTATAATTAAAGCCTGTAAGCTATGTCCTGGATGTTTTTCTTCATGTCTTTCCTCATACTTCTTGCTTCACTAATGTACTAATGCTTTGCTCGCCCGGCCTCTCATTTTGAGGGGGGGTGAAGATGTAAAATATAAAAAAACACGATGGCTTTGCTCTATGCGAACGAGCAACCTCTACCTAACTTTCCGCATTTTCAGGACCTCCCATCCCTTAGACCAGTACTTTCGAGAATATTCGAGCATATTACATAACCGCTCCTATAAATAGAGAACTCGCGTCGTTTTGCGTGGGAGCCCGCTTTTTGCCTCTACTGCTGTTAGGATCTATGCTACTGCTCTCATCTGCCTCCCTTTGTTAGAATACTATGACACAGTGAATTTAATCTTATTTAATAAAGAATGATGATATGCCTTTTGAATTGAAAAAAGATATGGAGCTATAAATTTAAATCCTTCTGTGTCGTCATTGGATTGCCAAGCTACACTTATGTGCCTGACTGCCAAAATATTACACACACACACATATATAAGCGGCAATAATACTATAGGTTTTGTGAACTATATTATGACAAGAGATCAAACATAGTTCTACCGCTCTTGAAAGGTGAATTAGTGCTACTTGCACTAAGACACCTTTCATGCAATGAAACACACTCCTTCACTGGCATAAAGTTAAGTTCAAAGATGAAAAAATTATACCATCCCCCCCATAATTACTCTAGCCTATCGATTTCTTAGAGCAAGAATTCACTTGGTAAAAATTGCTAAAAATCATCTGGAAGAAATAATCAAGATAACAGTGTCATATCTTCAACAATGATGCCAAGTCACATTTTCTCCATTAACACAGCATAGGTAGACACATTCAATCTTGAGCAAAACCTGAACTCTCATTACTTCCGCTGTTGAAACATCACCAGCTCGATAGTAGTTTTACATGTGATAATAACATGATAATAGTTGCAATATAATAGCTACATCAGCAAAAACATTGAATTTTTGCTGTATGATAGGTAAGCAGAATGACAAATGTCCGAAGAGTGTGTAAATTTATTTCCTAATAAGCCCACAATAAACTCATTAGATTCATATCACATTTTATGTTACGCTCAATATATGAAATACACCTTCATTTCAAAAATTACGCCTTAAATTTTTTTGAGACTTACGTAAATGTACATTACCTTCAAAATTACATGCGTATTTGAATGCACTACAAGAACAAGACAATAGGGTAACAAGTTATTAGTCATCATTCCCTTTTAAAATAATTTTACATATACAAATGGAAAATATTGCAAAAATATATGAAAAAAACTAAAAGAATACTGTTGCGTGCATACGGGTTCATAATAAATTGAAATCACAAGTCCGATGAAAAGTGAATAAGATTTATTTTTATCACAACAAATAAAAAACAAAATGCTTAAGTTTCCTCAGATATTCGTACAATATTGCAATATCTTGCAGTAGTTATCTTTTAAATTATCAAAAACGTTCAAAAGAACTAATTCAAAATAGGACAAGCTAATCCGATTTCACCTCGAATTCGCTACAGTAAACAACAACAGTTTTCTAAACAAAACTGAACTGAGAGGTTTTGACCCCGCTTTTAAAAGCTTTTTATAAAGCCCCAGAATCTTCTGGATATTAAAAGAGTACAATTACGGGATATCTATTTATTAAATGTGCCTGCTCCTGTATTTTTAATTTTCCCGGTGTAGCTTTCTCTTCAAATAAGGCGCATGCAGCATTGCATGGAAAAATGAAATAATTTAATAACAATTTTAACAAAAATAGCAAATTAAATAAATCAATAGAAAAACCGTAACAATACTGTTTTGAAACATAGAGCTACTTACATGAACATGAGGAACTTTAAGCACTTCATGAACTTCCTTTACCAGAGTTTCAGATGATGGTGCTCCACCAAGAACAGCTTTAAAATAAAATATAATCCTTCACAGAAATTTTTATTTTAACATAATTATAAAAACTTTCATTCCCAAATATAAGTTAATAAATGTAATCTTAGAATGAATTGCATATGTGTGGAGAAAATTAAACTGCAATTATCCTTAAACCATAATCATTATTCAGTTAAAATAATTAAAATAATGGTAATAAAAGCCCAAGTGAATTATAAATTGCACAGAAATCTAAGTCTGGTAATTTATTTATGTTATTTTCTTGTTACAAATATAAAAAAATCTCATGTGTACACCACATGACTTCCTTGTACGGAATATTAAATTATACGCATTTTTTCTTGCATTTCATTTAAACTTATTGGATTGAATTAAATCTACTTCGCCGGCAGCACATAAACCACAATAGAATAAATGCATTCTTTAAAATTCACTCTGGTATTTGTTTACTATAGCCACACTCTGGGGCTAGATTCACTTAGCAGTATTATATTTCGTTCATATTATAACTCATAATGCACAAAATTTATATCACTTAAAGAATAGAATTATCTAATCGTTGCCACATGTTCTATTCAAATACTATAATAAAGCTAGAATGCTGTATAAAAGAAATTAAGCAAACAAAACAAAAAAGAAACAGTTTTTCACAGACGATTGAGTATTTCTCATTTAATTAATTCAGTTCTCACTTCGCGAGAAGGCAAAAATACATAAAAACTCAAAATATCTATATTAAAAATTACGAAGTAAATCTCAAACACTTATTTCCTCGAAAAAATTCCAGAAAGAATTAAACATGATTTAATTAGCAATAATAAATGAAAGCGTTATCTTTGTTGTTGCGAAGCTAAGTTTCTGTAGGTTGGCAACAAATCCACTAGTCTCCTGTTTCAAATGTAAACATCAATGGCCGCCATTAAAAACAGGCTTAGCGGCAATTAAACAACTTTAAAAATTGCTGATAATTCTAAAAATATTGCACACAGATTTACTAAAGGCATAAAAACAACATAATTCAATAATTTTTAAAGCAAAAAATGTACAATTTACAAACATATAAGAGTAAAGAAACTGAGATTACTGAGCCGGGTAACAGAGTGAATATATATATAAATATATTTATATACGTTTGGTGCGGCCGATTGCAACCAAAATACGAGGTGCACATCTACATGTTATAGGAGTCCTATATACAAAATTTCAACGTTCTGAGGCTACTCCTTTTTGAGTTATGCGAGATACGTACGTATATAGGTTCGTACAGACGCCACGAAAAGTTTTCTTCAGAATTAATTTTAAAGCAGTTTTATAATTTTTTTGAAGGAAAAGAGTATTTTATTCTGTCCTTACGTACAGATATCACGCAAAAACATCGTTAAATTGCATTCGATAGCGGTCAAAATGGATATTTTCGTTGAAATATGCTGCCTGAAACTTTTTGCGATTAGAATACTTCCTTTTTACTTCGTACAAGGAAGTAATAAATAAATAAAAGAAAATAAATCCCGTACATTGGGTCATTCAGAAAGTTCATTTCTTCTAGTTATTTGGTAAAATCTAATAAAGGAGTGACCTTTATTGAAGTAAATGTGTAAACAAAGTCCTTTCCGCTCACTTTCACAATTCTAGAACGTGCTGTGACGTAATTTTTTGTTTCAGAGCAGTGCTAAGAATACATAATCCAAAAGTTCATTTTCGTCACATTTCGCTTCTTTATTTTTAAAAAGGAAAAAATACTAGTCAAAGTGTTCATAAAATTTATGTTGTGTAAAGTGCTGCTTCAGATGATAAAGTTTAGTTTCAGAAGTTTAAGCATATAAATTTCAGCCTTGAAGTTGATGCTCGCTCTTGACAACCATTTCTAGGTGAAGAGGGAGTGAGTGAGTGACGGAGGACGTGGGCACCATCCCTCTACCGTTACGGTTAATTGGTATGAGCACCACGCCCGCCCTTATCTAGAATGACATAATTAGGTACTTAGGTTATCGCTACCCATTCAGACTTGCATGGTACATATTGCCATACTCTGACTTTCATGCCTATTACACATGCCGTACCATATTCGGACTTGCTTATTCATACTTGCATGGTGCATTTACATTCATATTGCATGGTACATATTTCACACATTTCATATTACACATTACATTTACTGGGAAATTGAATATGACTTATGTTTAAGGTTCTTTGCATCCGTAAGGTTCAATATTTACGTTAATTATACATGATTAGATACTTAGGTTAACTCTATGCATTCATTATTATTTACAGACTTGCATGGTGCATATTACACACAGAGAGATTGATTAATACTTATGTTAAAGGTACTTTACATCTTAGGTATTTAGGTTAACACATAGTTTAACACTACACATTCATTATTGTTTACAGGTTTGCATGGTGCATATTATATACATTACATAGTACAGCTTATATTTACTGAGAAAACTTGCATTGTACATAGTTCACGCATTACATAATACAAATTACATTTCTAAGAATTTAATTATTAATTAATAATATTAATTAATACTTGCATGGTACATATCATACATATCATACACATTTCATAGTGCAGTTTACATTTACTGACAGATTGATTAATACTTTTGTTTAGGGTACTTAATATTTATGTTTAAGGTACTTTACACCTGTTTGATTCAATTCTTACTATAAGTATGTATAGTTGGATTCTTAGGTTAGCACATAGGTTGGCTTTACGCATTAATTATTATTTACAGTTTGCATAGTACATATTACACACATTAAATAGTGCATGCTAATTAATTAGAATGGTACATATTATATATTATACACATTAAATAGTACTGTGAATATTGACATGGTACATATTACACACAATTACTGAGACATGGGGTATATTTGCATGGTACATATTACACACATTTACAATTTACAATTAAAAAAAAAAAAAAATACAATTGCTGAGAAAATTAGCATGTTACATATTACAATAATATTAACATGGTACATGTTGCACACATTAAATAGTACAGATTACAATTACTGAGAAACTTAATAGTACTTAATTTCATCATGTTCAGACTTGCAGAATTGCATTTACCTATTACCATATTCTGACTTACATGACTATTATATGTTCTATACCCTATTCAAACTTGCTTGATGCATATACATTCATATTGCATGGTACATATTCTCACACGTTACATACTATATATTGCATTTACTCAGAAATTGTTTTTACTTATGTTTATGGTACGTTGCATCCGCAAGGTTCAATATTTTAATATTAATTAAACATAATTATGCATTCATTATTGTTTACAGACTTGCATGGTACATAGTACACACATTACATAATATTGATTACATTTACTAAGAAATTAATTAATAGTTTATGATATTAATTAATACTTGCATGGTGCATATTACTTGCTTATTATAGTACAGTTTACATTTATTGAGTGATTGATGAATACTTGTCTTTAAAGTACTTAATACGTTCAGACTTGCAAACCCAGGCTTGTATGATAAACATTCATATTGCATCTTGATAAACATTCATATTGCATGGTATATATTTTACACATTACATACTATATATTGCGTTTACCTGGAAATTGAATATAACTTATGTTTAAGGTACGTTGCATCCGTTGAGTTCATATTTACGTAATCATACTTATTTAGGTACTTAGGTTAACATTATGCATTCATTATTATTTACAGACTTGCATGATAGATAGTACATACATTACATAAGACTGATTATATTTACTAAGAAGTTCATTAATAGTTAATAATATTAATTGATACTTGCATGGTACATATAACACACATTTCATAGTACATTAAACATTTAGTAAGAGATTGCATAGTGCTTAAGTTTAAGTGCTGAGAGTGTTAGCATGGTACATATTACACACAATTACTGAGACATGGTACATATTACACATAATTACTGAGACATGGTACATATTACACACATTTACAGATTACAATTACTTAGAATATTAGCATGGTACATATTACACGCATTTACAGTTTACAATTACTTAGTATATTAGCATGGTACATAATATAATAATATTAGCATGGTACATATTACTACAATATTAGCATGGTACATATTACACACATTAAATAGTACAGTTTACAATTACTGAAGGATACATTAAGCAGTTTCTTACAATTCTGTGCCAAGTTTTACATAGTGCATATTACAAACCTGCATTTCACATACTACACACATTATTATATAATGCAGGTTATATTAATTTGCACGTAATATACATGAAGAAAAGGTCACTATGTTGAAATATTGTAACATTACTAATTGCACAAGGAAAGGTAATCTGCAGATTGGGTTGCAGTCTGTATATAAATAGTCTGATGTGAAAAATAGGCATAGTACATGCATAAATTTGTGATTCCTATGTAGTAGTCACTATGCTGCTTGACACCATAAGTTACATTAAGCAGTTTGACACAATTCTGTGCCAAGTGTCATTAGCTTTGACATGACGACAGTGATTTGGCGTATTGTTGGCTTATGCTTAACGAGGAACCTGCAGAAGGCCTGCCTATCCGTTATAGGAATGGCAATATGGTGGTCCTCTGTAAGGGGACATGCAGTGATGTAATGGTCTGCTGTGCCCTCTTTGCCACAGATGCATTCGTCAGTGCTGGTGATAGCGTAAGTAAAAAGTGGCTTGAAGTAAAAAGTTCTTCTGCCGGTTAAGCTGTTCGTCCACTCCTGCTGCCATTTATTGCAAACAATTTGCCGTAAGGTCTTTTTTAGATATGAGGTAGGCCATGGGATCTGTACTGTAGTAATGTTGTTCCCAGTGGCGGCGTCTTTTGAGTAGTAGCTTCCTTTGAAAGTTGACATTATACAGTTCAGGAGCACTCTAACAGATTAAAATTCTGAACAGCAACAGCCCAGTACATGATCATTTGAAGAATAGTGGGTCTGTAAGCCACTATGATGTATGGCTACTCGAAACTTTAACAAAGCAGAATAATGTTAGCTCAAGTTTTGGTATGTGATTCTTGCTGAAACGAACAAAGAAGCTACGTTTTTAAAACAGCTCATTACTGGAGATAAGAAGTGGATAATATAAAATAATGCTGGGGAAAAATGGATCATGGGATAAACCAAATAAACTTCCTTCACCAACAGCAAGAAGTGGACAGCATTTCAAAAAAGTAATGCTTTGTGTGTGAAGGAACTTAATTAATTGTGTATAATGAATTGTTGCTATCAAATCAGACAATAAATTCAGAAAAATTGAGTATTATCCCGTCGACCATGAATATTTTAAATTTCAGCACGTTTTAATACAGTGACAGATAAGAAACGCACTGATGATTTTTCTGCTTGTAACATTGAAAAACGTAAACACGTTGCATTGACGGTAATACAAAAAGTGGAAATTCTGCAAAAGATGAAAGGCAGGTGCTACTCCTCGGTTTATAGCAGAATCGTATGGAATTGCGACACGGATCGTGTATCATATACGGAAAAATAAAGAAAAACTGTTAAAATTTTACAGCAACAGTGATTCTAATACCAGAATCCGAAACCGGAAATCTTTACATGAGGCGAAATCGGTAAACTTCGATGGCGTCTCGTACGAGTGATTCTGGCAGCAGCCCGAGTGATGAAGTACCAATTTCAGGACTGCTCCTGAGAGAAAAGGGGAAGCAGATTCATGCTGATTTAAAAATAGAGGAGCCTAATGTAAATGAATAATATAATATAATCAATTTGTATATACAATAATAATTTAATGCATATAATAAATTATTGTAATAATGTATATAATAATTTCATTAAATGTATTTAATACGCCTTATTTATTTTGCACTTTTAGCCTCAATATTATGATTTATCTTTTCTGACCCGAAATTCGCAAAATCCTAAAATCCGCACAACTTCTGGTCCCAAGCTTTGCGGATTTCTGGACTTCTACTGTATCACCAAAATTGCATCAATCCTTCCTGCAGAATTATGAAGGAATTAATGTTTCTTTACTCAATGAACAATCAGTGTTTGATCAATTTCAGTTTTGGACCAATTTTGGGCTTTCATCGATTTCCACAATTATGTTAGGTATCACGATTTTACCGGAACCTCTGTTTCGAATGCTGTAAGCAGAAAACTGCCACAGGTACGTGTTTCAATTTATTACTGTTTTTTTGGCCATATTCAGCTGACCATGTCATGTCCCTTAATACATACCTTTCTGATGGTTCCATAACTTTAAATATAATCCACTGCTTGCTATTCTGTAGAAGGTAGGTCCCGAATTTTAATCTTTCCCCCCCTCCCACAATAAAAAATACAGCAGTAACAGTCAATTTATTCATAAAAAAATATGGCTTAGTGAAAATCGACGTTATATCAAATGAAAGCGAGAGTGTCGCTTCTTGATGCTTATCCATATTTGGCACTAAATCACTCTGCTTGGTGACGATTTCTAAGTGGATGGAATAATAGGTACGTACCAAATATGGTTTACAAATAGCAGATTTAAGAGCAGAAGTCAAAAAGTGCCCACAACTAGCCACTCATCAAGGTGTTGTCTTCCATTATGAAAATGCCCGGCTTCACATAGATGTAAGGTGAAGACTAACTGAGTACGGCTGAGATGCCTTGTGCCTACATATTTATCAGACCTTTCCCCTCAGATTTGAATCTTTTCAGGTCAATTCCCCGAATTGGAGATCACTTCCTTGGACACTGTCACACAAAAATTCAATAACTTCACTAATGAACCTCATGCCTTTTTTAAAAAAAGGAATTTTAACTGCTAGAGAGATGGCAAAAGACCTAGAACAAAATGGTGTTTATGTGATTCAATGGACATTTGTACTGCTTTATTTTTATTTATTATATATATAAAATGTAGAACTTTCTGGATGACAAATATTGTCCCAGCGTAACCCAATATAATTACATATTCAACTATCTTATCAATCAAAATATCCATTTTTTTTTAAACTGCATAGATGTCTAACTTACAAATGTTAGGAAAAATTGTATTCTGGCAAAAAGAATGCAATGCATTTTTAATGACCAGAATTAAATTCTAAACTTGCCCTAATTAAAATGTATTACAATAAAAATTTTTTTCTTAATACAGTAAGAGACTAAATATATGGATAGGACACTTAATATCTTGATAGTTTCCTTTCAGTTCATACAAAATTAAATTTGCTGTTATTTTATTTATCTGTGTTTAATATCTTGTTGAAAATAAAAAGAGATATACAGGATGGCATATTTTTATTATTAAAAACTACTAAATTACTTTAGATGAACGTGTATGAGTTGCAAACTGGCTTTCACAGGACTAATGCTAAATTTATTATTCAGCTTATTTATTTGCCTTAAATTTATCATTAAACTAACGTATTATAATAAAAATAACACCTGTGCTTTAAATATAATGAAATAAAATAGATCAAGTAAGTGTGCTTTAAATATAATGAAATAAAATAGATTTATCATTGTTTTATAAAAAAAAAATTTATTTGCATAAATTACAGCATAATAAAAACAAAGACAGCATCATGAGATTTAAAGCTATACAACTAAAAAACAATTAATTTGTTTTATAGTTAAAATAGTTGCATATTTAGGAATTTATTTGCGTTTATTGGGTTGCATATTTAGGAAAATAAAAATAATTCCATTGTTTCCTTTGGTTGAAGAATGTGTTTCCTACTTTTTAGGGTAGAAAAAAGTTACCTGCATAACCTTTGGTAATATAAAATATGAACAAACAAACAAAAAGAAAATTACATACATTACAGTAAATACTCCGAATTTCAGATTTTTTAAATAATTAGATGGGTTTTGAAACTATTATTTAGAGTTCTACTACATTTGAAGATTACATTTTTCTCATTAATCTGCATGAATATAGACATCTTGTTATTAGAGACCACACAGCCTGAATCAGAAAATTGAGCAAACTACCAAGTTTTAAGTATTTGGATATACAATATAACATCTGCAATGACAGTGATCGAGCTAAGGCATGTCAGATACCATCCGACCACGTCCTCATAGTTGCCTCCAAAGACTTGAATAGCTCTCCCAGGCAAATTCAACAGCACTTGGCCTCTCGCCTTAATCCAGCTAAGCTCGGGGTACCTATTAAACAGATTCCTCCAACTCGTTCCAAGGAACTTTCAATGCGTTGTGAAAACAAGGAACATTTATCAAAAGCCAAGGATTCGATAGCAGCAGTTCAGGAGTTCAATGAGACGTATCAGGTCATAAAGCCAAAACCTTTAAAGGGAGCTCATAATAGTTTTTGGTGTCCCGCTAGATTTCGCGGCTGAAGACTATGTTTCAGCCTTTGAGTCCTACGGTACCACCAGATAGACCAGGGAGGATCCACCTAAGAACCCCGCAACATCGCTGATAGTCGGAATAATTGGGTGATTCAACTAGACAGAGACTATTTCAACAAGCTAGGCAAAGAGGTCGTGTTTACCTTGGATTTAACTCCTGCCAGTTTAGACGGTACGTCAGGGTTACACAGTGTTACAACTGCCAAGGTTTTGGACACCAGAGTCGCCACAGTAAGGGCCCGCCATCTTGCATACAGTGCGGAAAATCCCACGAATCACCAACAAAAGAACTGTCAGGAAACACAGACGGACACAAACTGCGAGACTTCCTAATTCCGAAAAAGGCACAGATTTTGAGTGTAATCATCCGGCAAGCGCTAAAACATGTTTGATGTACAAGAAAGTACTACAGCAACAGCTGGGCAATCTAGCCTCGAATTAAACTCCCTTTTAAGCCATAGTTTCAAATATTTCAGATTTTTGCAATACAACCTA
The DNA here is from genome assembly GCF_044657685.1 of Stegodyphus dumicola. Taxonomy (NCBI): domain Eukaryota; kingdom Metazoa; phylum Arthropoda; class Arachnida; order Araneae; family Eresidae; genus Stegodyphus; species Stegodyphus dumicola. The sequence continues at coordinate 99,869,865 of NC_140774.1, read as the reverse complement.
CAGACATTAAAAGTTGCCACGTGTTTCCCGTAACCGCTATTTCTCACCATACATTCCAGTTCTCCTTCATGAATTCCAGAATTGTCAGACAACAATGGATTTAGACAATTCTTATGATCACCTAATAAATATGTGCATTCAGGCCTGCCACCAGAGCTTTCAATACAAAACCTACAAAACACGCACAAGTGCACCTTGGTGGATAGTCGATCTTTCAAAAGAAAAACGTAAAGTACGTCACCTTCGGTAACAGGCACAAGTGACCACAGACTCTGATTCAAGCCGAAATCTCTTTGTACAATGCAAAAACGCATAGGCGGAGTACATAAAGCATGTTGCTCTAACAAAACAGCAATCATCGAAGAACTACCGCGCAAATACCATCGATGCGTATGGTAAAGTGTACAAAATCGCATCAGATAAGGTCTCCAGACCAACTGTACTTCCAGCCGGTATCCTGTCTACAGAATAATCTTCATCTATAATGTAGTACAATTCGTTATTTCAGCGCTATTTAAAGACGAGTCCACGGAGGAGGATACAACAAGCCAAGCTATAGTGAGGAATGTTTTAATAACTATGCTCCCCACCCCTCCTCTTGAGAACCCCTATCGAATAAATTGGAACTGGGAACTACATAAAGCATCTAAATCCTAAAAAGGGCCCAGCGCATCGACAATGCTATCATACAAATGCTAAATAAAAATAGCGCCTGACCTCATTACAACTTTTGCTCAAGCCTGTTGGAAAGTGAGATATTTCCACTCGGTAGAAAACGGCAAAAGTTGCGCTGTTTCACAAGAAAGATAAGAATCCTGAGCTGCCTACATCCTATAGACCAATCTGTTTGCTTCCAGCCTTGGGAAAATTGTTGGAAAGAGTAATACTGGGCTGATTCCAGTTTTTTCTATCAAGTTCCAATAAATTGGATCCTGCACAATTCGGCTTCCTTAGACGGAATACCACCGATCATGCCATCGCTCGGCTATTCTCAGTGGTTCGATCCAACAGGGCCACCAATCTACCCTCGCTAATCATTAGCTGCGAAATCCAAGGCGCCTTCGATTCTGTATGGTGGCCGGATGTCATAGACACCCTGGTAACAATGAGATGTCCGGGCACTTTGATTGATTGATATAATTCGGAGATCGCACAGTCCAAGGTCCCTCTGGAGTAAAGAAGCTTTCTAAAGGATGTCCGCAAGATTCATGTTTAGGACCTATCCTTTGGACTGTAGTTGCAGATATAATTCTCAAAGAACTTAACGGCGCACAAAGCTGCGACCCTACGCGAATGATTTTCTTTTTCTTGTACAAAGAAAGTCGAAATTGGAGTCAACTGTCCAATATTTCATCGATTTATTCAGTAATTGGACGAAGAAACATAAAATCGAAATTCCAGCTTCCAAAACGCAGGCCATGTTAATTGGTGCGGCGAGACCTCTTAAAAGAAAACCTGTAATTAAATTACAGACTTCAATCAAAATAGTCGACCATATGAGGTATTCATGGCTTTGTAATTGATTCACGGTTCTCCTGGATACCCCATCTAAAATATATCAAAAACGAAATAGGAGCCCTATATAACAACATGAAGAGAACGGCTGCAACAAAATGGGGAGTCTCCCCAAAATTGCTCAAAGTATGGTACAATACAGTAACAGTGCGGATTGCTCTCTATTATTGAAGTATTTGGGCTTCTTCGATTACTCATCATGAACGAAGAGTACTTGTATCAATTCAGCGACCTTACCTGCTGCTAATTAGCAAGGAATATGGTACCACATCCACCATTCTGCAAGTGCTCACTGGTATTCCGCCTCGACTTAATCGCAGAGCGGGAGGGTACACTCACCTGTGTTTTGCGCCTTGGGTAAGATAGGACTCTATGGAATATAATATGTTTGCGTACAAATTAGGATGGGAAAACACACGATTATCTCTGCCACCCATCAAATAATAATCTTAAGAACAATATTAGTACAAAATTTTCAACAACAAATTCTGAAATTACGATATATACTGACGGCTCCAGGAAGGAAACCGGAACTGGCAGTGGCTTGTGCGTTATGAAAGCTGGCGTCCCTATACACAAATGGCGACGAAGGCTGCATCAATTCAGTCTTCCAAGCGGAGTTAATGGCCTTAAAAAAGGCAATTAAACTCTCCAGCCTCTTTAATGCACCTATGCAAATTTTAAGCGATTCGAACTCAAGTCTGGAAGCCATTGGCGGGTCCAGGTGTGGGAACCCACTTGTTTATGCAATACAGAAACTACTGCTTCAAATTTCGTCAGACCTAAGGCCCCAGTTGCGCTGGATTTCAGCGCACAACTGGCATCATCGGTCATGAAATTGCAGACGAACTTACTAAGGAAGCAACAATAAGTATTAACCTAACAGAACATCCACAATTGTTCCCAAATTCCTGCCTCAAGAAGACTACATATGCACAGCTAATTTCCAAATGGCAAACCAGGTGGAATGAACCAACCTCCAGAAGACGTATTCTTCACTTCCTACCGCACGGTTCTACAGACGTACCTTCGTTTTCATCAACGATAACTACCTTTCTCACTGGACACGGCCCATTCCCGACATATCTGCACCGTTTTGGAATTGCTGAAAGCGATACATGCGAGCGATACATACTACGCACTCTCCTGCAAGTTTATAAAGAGACACCACTTGTCCAAGCCTTCAGAATTATACTGGAAAGAGTGGACTAGTGAGGCATAAAGGTACACTTAATAAATTGATCGATATATTTCAGTATTGCAGTACACACTACTGTTAATATACACTTGCTTGAGCGTATATTCTGAAAAGTTCCTTCAGTTTTCATCCTACAAGATAACCAAAAAGTTCTTGCCGTTTCTGATATGACATTGGAAGACTGAACTCCAACATAAAAATAGTCGCCAAACCTGGCGATGAAGCGGTTAAAATGGGAGTCCGGACATATACCAAGAGTATAAAAGCGCATTGCATCGGCACTTCAAACATAACTCACACAGCGACTGATTGAAGTGGACGTGTCAAAAGGGCTCGGAGTTGTTTGCTGTATGATTTTAAAGTGGGCCTGTCAGCAACAGAATCAAGTCGCCGAATTTTCCAGGCCTTTGGGGATGATGCCGTTAACGAACGGCGTAACCGTTAATGGTTCCAGAAGTTCAGGTCAGGGAATATGTCTCTTACTGAGGCACCACGCAGCGGTTAGCCATAGGCGCTGGACGATGAGGCCCTAAGAGCAGCCATACACAGTGACAGTAGCCAAGCATGTGGTGAGCTTGCTGCACACCTCCAGGTACCCCAGTCACTGTCCGATGCAAACAAGCAACAGCGTGTCGCTGCCTGTGTGTCATTGCTTACTCTGCACCGCAATGCATCCATATTTGATTGAATATTCACTAACGATGAAAAGTGGGTCCCGTATGACACACCCAGGCGTTCCAGACATTGGCTGTCACCATGGGACACTGTGCCTCACACTGAGAGAACTTCACTCCACCCACGCAAGATCATGTTCTGTATCTGGTGGGCTAGTCGCCAAGTGGTCCACTATGAGCTCCTGCCAGTGGGCCAAACCATCACGGCAGGCCTGTACTCGCAGCAGTTGGAACGTGTGCATCAGGCACTGATGCATAAAGAGCCGATACTGGTCAATCGTAAGGATGTACTTCTCCATGACAATGCGAGGCCGCATGTCGCTCGGGAGACCAGGGGCACCATCCAGCGACTGGGCTGGGAGACACTACTCCATCCACCATACTCCCCAGGTTTCGCGCCAACAGACTACCACCTTTTCCATTCCCTGCACAACCATCTTCATAGGAAATCAATCAACCAGCCAGACCTCGAAAAGTCCCTCAGGGACTTCTTTGCGTCCAAGACTCCCGAGTTTTACCGCGATGGCATCGCACAGCTAGCCACTCGTCGACAAAAGGCACTGGATGCCGATGGTGATTACTTTGAGGATTAACGGTGATTATTATTTGTTTTATAACTTTTCTTTCTGACTGTCCAAAATGGCAGGAAACTTTTTGGTTACCTTGCAAAATCGTTGTAAGTTACTATTGTAAAATTATTATTGTTATTGTAACGTTTTTCATTCTACTGTATTTAGTAGTATTGGTAATGCTGAATACATGCAACATCAACACTTATATTCTGTTTATGTACTGTTTTTATACTAGGTATACCGAATGCGTATACTGTTATACAGTCAAAAGTCGTTAATCCGGACTTCGGCGATTCCGGATTATAGATCATCAGTTTAAATCTCGTAAGATGGCATGCAGAAATTCTAAAATTAAAAATATGAAACCGTAATTTATGAAATAAAGAACAATTATGATCTAAAGGGTATCAAAATTTACAAAAAAAAAGCTTAATATTTATTTGTTTACTTTATTAAACATTTCTTTCAATGTAAGTTGTTTAAGTTGCTTCGTTTTATGTGATAATACTTTCTCTTTAATTCTATAAACAGACATAATTTCTTGTTCAGTTACAAAGTTCCGCTGTTCAAGTCCCGTTAATTGCTGTGCCAAGAATACCGACTACCTCGTCAATCAAAATTTTTTCGTTTTCACTAACCTCTCTGTCACATTCTTCATGTCTTTATCCATTTTTCGCAGCAATTCCACTTTTTGTTTGATGGACATCGAAACATACTTTCGTTTTGTATGATCCTTTGGGAGCTCCAGAATCGGAAATTTTATTTGACATAATCGAAAGTTCAAGTTTACTTTTATAGTATTGCTCTTACAGGCTGCAAAAAATAATAAGCCGGATCCAATTCGAAAATTAAGGAAAAACGCAATCATCAACATTAACTGAAATAGATAATTAGATAATTTTAGCTTATACCGTCCGTTATACATAAAACGCTCACGCGAAAACGTATTCTGCACTTGCGCATACGCATATGCGCAGACGTAAAAGGTCTTACGTGCACGCGTATTTCCAAACCCTACCCCACTTTTCGAATTTTTTAAGTCATGGACAAATCGACTAGTTTCGCCTGGATGGTAATTCTTGAGCATGCGCTGAAGGGCGAGAAGTAACATTAACACAACTTTGGCTTGCACTTGTAAACAGTATTAAATATATTGTCTGAAAGTGTATTCGTTTATGTAATTGCATAATTTTACTGTTTCTGTAATAAGAAAACTGTATTCAGATAAAATTTATTTTAATATTATTATTATTATCTGGTTATAGGATTATACGAAATGCTGAATACTCTAGGTACTATCGTAATCTTCGCATAACCTTTCACATTGGATTTTGCCTTATCATTTTAAAATATATTGTATCATAAAGATTAAATCAAAGCACATTACTTTGTTAGAGATGTGAATGTTCTAACTGAATTTTCTTTTTATCACTTATTATTTAATTTCCTCTTTGAAAACACATTCATATTTGACAAATAATTATCTCCGCTGAAAATTTTTTGATTGTTTAAAAACTATATTTGTCAATAATGTAATAAAAACTCACTAATCTAGTGCTTCATAAATCAATATGACAATGAATTCAAAATGTTTTAAAAACAGTTCTTTAATCTTTATTTTGTAGTAGATGCAACTAATGTCACAGAGAAAAAATATTTCAATAAAAAAGTTCTCCATGTTAATTCAATAGCAAAACTATTTCTATTTCAGTGAAATATCCACTTTCAATGCTTACATAACAGAAAAATGTAACATAAGCATTTTAGAAGTTTTAAATAGAAGCTAAAGGTTTATTGTGCAATTTTATGTAAGAAACGTAATAATTTACTTTCATTCCTTTTAAATCGGCATATTAGTTTCCAATCAACTAAAATTTTTGGCAAGTTAGAGAATTAACTTAACACACAGTATTCCGTCACTTAAAATATCAATTAATTGTTCTTTTTCATTTAGAGATACATTGGAATTGAAAATACCAAAGGCAAAATGAGTCACAGATCCAACCTAATTCCTTATTTGGAAATTTTTCCAAAAAATTTCTGTCAATTTTATCATATGTCGTTTTAAACAAGAAATCTGTATTATTTTCTTTAGTAAATTGTGGAAAAGCATGTTTCTGTTTTTTTTTTTTTTTTTTTTTTGCTTCAATTTTTCTTGCCAAAATATTGGCTTAGTTTTAAAAGCTTACATTAGTACAAACTGTGACACAGTGTGTCTAGGTAAGATTGTTTCAAAATGTCTGATAATAATTTCAAGTATTTTCTGTCCAGTTGCTTTTCCTTCCCAAATATTACAACATAAAAAATATTCTACTGCATCGTTTTCAAAAACATATCTCACATAAACGATAAATTGAAACATTTTAGTACTGTCGGTAGTTTCATCAAGTTTTATAGTAAAGACTGGATTTTGTATTCTATAGTGTCTGATATGATAAAAATTTGGTGAGAAACAGTATCTTTTTTTAATGCTATTGTTTTTAAATCGTTACTATATTTTTCTGCATGCATAAATGATGTCATTTTAATTGCTGAAGGAAGAATGAGCGATTCTCCAATTGTATGAGGTTTTAAATTTTTTGCAATTAAATATGAAACTGTTAAGGATGCCTGTAAATCCTTCTCAGGAACTGTTGTATATTTTTTCAAAAACACATTTTAATTTTAAATGCTCTCAGCTCATCCTTAAAAAAATTCTTCAGATTTATTTACTTAATCTTTATGTTTAGTTTCTAAAGTACTTTTCAGTTTCACTGGCGCAAATCTCGCCAAGCAGACTTTGTTGACAACATACAATATACAAATAAAAAATGTTAACAGACGTTAGTTCTAAGAATTTTTTATTTTGAAGGCACAAACATTTTAATATCTTTTAAAATTTTGTAAAAAGCCAATAAATAGAGATAATAAATTTGTTAAAAGACATTAAGAATTTACTATGTTTTCATGGTTCAACATCCTGATTCGCCGGTTTGTATCACGTAACACCACGTGATCTCATCTCACGTAAACTACGCTACAAAAATCTAATTCTCTCAGTAATTATCTACATTAATTTCAAGTTAAATCTTAATTTGGAATACAAGTTTAAATGCAAGAATTATTTCATTTCGTACAAATAGCTTACTCAGAAATTATGTAAAACCGCAGTGCTTTACTTCGCTACTGCATTCTCATTAGAATTGATGAATTTAACCCTTGATTTTGCCTTCAGGTGGGTGGTGTGATTGCAGTCTAATTGACTTAATTACCGCGAATGGTCTTGGGGCATAAATTTTAATTATCTTGTAAAAATTCTATGTAGTTGTATGCCAGTATTGAAAGAAACAATCTGATAAGAAATGGCTGCGACTTGTTTCAAAAATGAGGTTGTTTTCGAAAAAACAATTACAATACTCTTGTATAATACTTACAAGGAATGAGTTAGGTCATTTAACTAAAGTGCAGTCAATTTTATTTCTTATTTACATGAATGATGTATCACACAATGCTGTGTAGGCTAGTGATCTAGCGATGATACTCAAAATGCATCTTTGCATTCAGGCATACACTCTTTATAAGAATATAACCATGCACTGGAGTCCTAGCTTCAGTAGGTACATTTTGTTATGCTATGCAATCTCTGTGGGTCCTAAATTCTAAAACCTTTTCCACTCCTAAATTCCAAAAATTTTGCTACTTGATATTTCTGTAAATTCCAAAATTTGCACACCTGCCATAACTGCACTGGATGTGGCCTCAGTTATCCAATGTTCCAACAAAATCAAATATTGTAACGTTATTTTAGACCAGACTTTCTTAAACTGTAGATCGCAACCCCCATCTACAGCAGAGGGTCGCAAAAAATTTTAGTAGTTTTGGTATTTCTTAAACTTAATATAATAATTTTACAATTACCCAATATTTTTACACAATGTATCTGAAAATAGATAAAGATAAGACAATACAGACAAAGAGAAAAACAAAAATGTTTCAACGCATTCTGTTTATAATATAAATGTTCACTTTACTTGCTTTGCACGTGATGGTGTCATTTCATCTGTTAATTAATTAAAATTTTCACATTGTTCTATGTCTTAAAATGAGAAATTAAAGATATGACTTAAAACTGCAATACTATCTTACAATACAAGTGAAAAAATTGACAGTTTCACTTGCGCGTGTGTCAGATTTTCACAATGCTTATGGGGTCCCACAAAATTTTCATAAATATTTTGGGGTCGTGAAAAAAATCTATGATAAAAAAAGGGTCACAACTGAAAAAAAGTTTAAGAAGCCCTGTTTTAGAACAATCAGTTTCCTGACACCAACCCATTTTTTTGCCTCTTTTGTTTCTAAGCCGAATTATGTTTCTGTCGAAATTTTTCTATATTTTTACTGTTTCAGCTGAATGGAAAAACACACTAAAATGTTTCAAATGACTATTAGGGGAAGAGAATCGAATATCCCACATTATTATTATCGCCATTTATCTCCTGTTTTTAAATTAATAATTTAAATTGCGAAAATCTCACAATTAGCACCTAAATACACTATTCAGCAGCACAATTCTTTGGAAAGCGCGCCGTAGTAGTCAAAAGTGAGGTAGGCGTCTTGCCAGGTGAAACTAGTCGATATTTCCGTGACGTCAAAAATTTGAAAAGTGGGGTAGGGTTTGGAAATACGCTACGCGCACCTCTGCGCATGTGTCAACGCGGCGCATGCGCAGAAAGTTTTTAGCTTTGAGGTCCGGATTATAGATCATTCCGGATCATCGGTGTCCGAATTAACAACTTTTGACTGTACTATATACTATGCAGTTATGTTCAAACATGTCTGTATTTAGATACTCAGTTTGTCTTCTTTATCTGTACAACCTAAAGTATACTGAGACTACTCATATTAATTTGTTAATAACTGTGGCATGTATCCCCATGGAAAGGCCATTGATAATGCATGTAAATTTACGCACAGTAACCATGTTATGTGATAGGTAGTCGATAATTAGATGCTTGGTTTAAGTCTCTTATGTACTGTTTTATACTATGTACACCGAATGTGTGTATTGTTATATTATACACTGCTTTTATACCGTGCAATTATGTTCAAACACGTCTGTATTTAGATATTTAGTATAAGTCATCTATTATAACCTGAAATATTACTAAGGCTATCCATATTAATTAGTTAATAACTGTGGCATGTATCCCAATGGAAAGGCCATTGATAATGTATGTAATTTATGTACAGTAACCAAGTAATGTTATAGGTATGCATAACAGCATAACGGTTTAATAACATCTAATAATTGCGGACCATTCTCAGCAATAATTCCACGGAAATATTCACAAAGGCACGATGGTATTTTCCTAGAATTTCGGACTATCCATTTTTACCTTTACTGTGACTATGAACTCGTTTAGCGATTTAAACACGAAGGCACATTATTGTCAAAAATACGAGTAATTCCCCTCACGAACAATCGTAGCTTTCCTGTACAAGGTGAATAAGCAAAAATAACTTAGTCTGACCATGAAACTCCTCAGTGACAATGAATAAAGCTACGTTTGTCGGCCCTACTCTTCCTTCACCAAACAGGCATCATTCCGCATGGATTTCTAGGACGAAAGCCTGCTCCGTGGCGTACAGTGAACAGTGATTTTCAGCAAGGTAACCACTGCTTCAGTTTGGAATCAGCACCTGTAAGAGTGCACTCAACGATGCACATAGATATACCAATGGTATGACATCATATTTTTCAGATAAATCTTGTTTTTGAATCCATACGAACATTGGAAGCTTGCATTCTTCATTGTGATGGTGGCACAGCAGCCAAATTAATAGAACACAGTACAACTGGGTACACATCCACCTCTGGGCTATAAACCCGATATTTTTACTAGCCATCTTTTCATCACCGAGCTTTTTTTTTTAATTGCTAATGGTTGTGTGGGTGCTACTTTGGTAGACGGTTGCACGGATTTTGGCGAGCGATACGACTTATGGTAAACCCATTGCTGGACAAGTTATTTATGGTAACGGATACTTTGTTGTCATTTTATTTAAAAAATAATGCGTTTTATTATGCATAAATTAAGTGTTTTAAATATTATTTATGGCTTCTAAATATTAAAAATCAATTTAATTTTGCATTTTTATTTGAAATAAAAATGTTGTTATTTATGATATTTTATATAATTTTATATTGTGGATGATGTAATCAATGACGTCACCTTCCTTAAAAGTAATTGGTTTTATTAATATCTATACATTTAATCTAATGTTTTAAACATTATTTATGGCTGTTAAATATTAAAATACTATTTAATTTTGCATTTTTTTAAATCTGATCTTATTATGAATTATTATTTAAATAATTTTAATTCTATGCGTGATGTAATCAGCTCCCTGATTGGTTACTGAATATTTGTGCATTACCGCGCCATTTTAAAATTTCATTATTATTGATCTCTTCGAATTTCTCAGATGTGTCCATGGTCTCAGATGTGTCTTCGAAATGGATATGTCCATTTCGAAGATGAATGTTGTTATTAATAATTACCAAGAATTATTGGTATCGGAATAAAAAAATTGCCCTTTGAGACCTTATTTTAGCCAACCTGGCTTTCCTAATCAAAGACTTATTTATAAATTGTTACAAGCGTCAGAGGAAATTTATTTTAAATTTTTGGAGGAAACCTCGCTAACTGCTTCTTCAATGAAGTGCGAGAGATGAGGATCACAGATGAAGATCGTTTGATTTTTTTTGGTACTTATCAATATACGACAAATGAAATACTTAAAAAAAATTAAGTACATATTTTTCTTTTACTTTATAATTGTATACTTAAATTTTTATTAAAAAATTAATACACTGTTTTCAAAAATTCCTGAGGTATTTATTGCCACTTATGTTTTAATGTTAAATAATTACATCCTATAAAACTTACTTTAAAGTATTTAAATTTAAGGGCACAGCTTCAGTACAGCCCACCCGGAATTTTAAACAAAAAAATATTGCCAAGAGCGGTGATAAATGATATCATCTGGTAACCCATACTATTCGCCAAACGCAATGCAAACAAAAGGATGGAATTACGGTTACAGCTAATATAGTAATCAGTTACATTTATTAAATTTCAATACAAATTACCGAGATATCCGTTTACTCAAAGTTTAATGCACGTGCCCTGTAGGTGATATTTTTGCGTTTAGTTATTACTTACTCTAAAACTGCTGTTAGTGATGTTGTAATTAAGTATCAGGAGATTATAAAGGAAGATTTAAGGTGGGAGTTTTCAAACAAGCGTAAAATTTTGGGAACAGATATTTTATGTATGAATTAACAAGAGAGTATGAACTTTTTAGAGGATTTTTGAGGGATTGTCGATTATTGAAAGATAACGTTTGTTGTGAAAAATGTAAGATACCATGTTGGTTAGTTAGTCAGAAAAAGTCCTCGAATGGTAGTATTTGGATGTGCAAGAAGTGCAGGGCTAAGAAATCAATTAGGCTAGGATCCTGGTTCGCCTGTAGTAAGCTCAAGTTTTCTATAAACAATTTTTTTTTTTTTTTTTTACAACGCGAATCAAGAGTTATTTATGCGCGAGTTTCTGCAATTCTCCGATTTCTTTTAAGTGAAAGCAGATTTCTTAGTATATGAGCAATGCAGAGTTTATTCAATGCCTGATTTTTAAGTGAAAAGAGATCGCTATGTACATGGGCAAAGCCAATGTAGTGCGCAATGCCAAGGTTGTGAGCAGTGCCTAGTTTGTGCAATTCTAGGAATTTTTTTAAGTGAAAAATAGATCGATGTATACATGGGCAGAGCCAATGTAATGCGCAATGCCGAGGTTGTGCGCGGTGCCTAGTTTGTGCAAATCTCGGATTTTTTTTAAGTGAAAATAGATCGATGTGTATATGGGCAAAGCCAATGTAGTACGCAATGCCGAAGTTGTTCGCGGTGCCTAGTTTGTGCAATTCTCGGATGTTCCTTTAAGTGAAAAATAGATCGATGTGTACATGGGCAAAGCCAATGTAGTGCGCAATGCCCAGGTTGTGCGCGGTGCCTAGTTTGTGCAATTCTCGGATGTTTTTTGAGTGAAAAAAGATCGATGTGTACATGGGCAAAGCCAGTGTAGTGCGCAATGCCGAGGTTGTGCGCGGTGCCTATTTTGTGCAATTCTCGGATTTTTTTTAAGTGAAAAATAGATCGATGTGTACATGGGCAAAGCCAATGTAGTGCGCAATGCCGAGTTTGTGCAATTCTCTGATATTTTTCGAGCGAATACGGATCGTTGTGTACAAGGGAAAATGAGATAATGTGACGTATTTTATATGCAATGTTTAACATATCGTTTGTGTATTTTAAATTTGTATTGTTGTTTTAACTGTGAATTATATTTAAGACATCATTTTTCATTTAAACTGTATTTTTAATTTTTTGGTTTTGATATGTTTATAATGCTTTCCGACTTACGATATATATCGATAGCCCGACGATCTACTCAACAGTAGCAAAACTGTAAGCTTTGACCCTATAAGTAACTTTTACCTCATTGTTATAATACGTAGTTTTGCTATCGTAATTGCACTTGATAATATGAGTTCTTTGATAATATGTGTGTGTGTATGTGAAGCATTGCTTAGTGTTCCAAATTTGTAGTATTTATTTTCTTATAATATTTTCTTTCATTGTGAGAAATTAGATTTTTTTATTTATTAATGTGTAGAATTCTAGTATGCCTGCCTACAGAGAATATGATGTGATTTAGGAATTTAAGAACCTGTTTTTCATTAATGTGAAGTTTAAAATTTTTAGAAAATAATGAAAATTGTCTAGTTACTGGTATGTAAGGGATTATGTTGTTATGTAGCAAAACGTTCATTTGTAAATATGATAAAATTGATATGTTCCAGAGTATTAATTTAAATTAAAAAAAATTTTTTTTTATTTGTATAAATGCTGAAGCTTAAAAATCTTTGAAAATACGGAAGCTGTATGAAATACAAGTACGAGAGACTGCGACATTCTTTATCGTTTTAATAACTGGTAGAATTCGCTTACTGTATCATAGCAATTTTAAATATAAACAATTTATTATACTTATTTTCAGTTACGCCTAAGCTTAAATGTCAGAAATATAAATTTAAAATAAAGAATTTGATGTTAATTTACAATAATAAACAATTCATTATTATTTTTTTAAGAGAAAATAGAAATTACGTGTAGCATGGAGAATACATTGTGACGTCACAAACTTATTCCCATGGATCTTATAAGTCAGGAATGGAGCTGTAGAAGGACGAACAAAAATGGCATAAAATTATTTTTATCCATTTTTTAGTTTATTAAAAATCATCCTGTCTATTTTCATGTGCCAAGTGAATACACATATCTACCGCAGAACCCAAATACAGGTGACATTCTGGATATTTTCCTGTCTACCACCTCCTTCTCCTTCAATCTTGAAGTACATCAAGGTCTTAATTCAGATCACTGCCCTGTCGTTGCGACCTTAGGCACGCATAAAGATGTCCTGGAAGATCATATCAATACGACAAATTGGAAACTTTTTCATGAAATTCTTTCTGAATGTCATAGTTATAATCAAAGTCTGCGCACTGCGGACGACATTGAACTTGCTGCCAATCAGCTTACTTTAGATATTCAAAATGCCTATAACACTGCTACTAGAAAAATCCCTCGACGTCAGGTCACCCATAAATTACCTAACGGGATCAAAAATCTTATCAAAGACAGAAATAAGCTTAGAAAAAGATTTCACCTCACCTGTGATCCGAATACAAAGAAAAGTATGAACAGACTAAATAGAGATATTAAAAAGCAGATTAATATACATCGCAAATAACTTTGGGATGAAAGGATCGAGAGTTTTAACGAGCCTAACGATCACGGCATTGCACTCACGAACATTGAGAAGTGTAACACCCTTGCAGAGTACTTTGATAAGCAATTCACTCCAAATACTACCCCATGCAATCATGAGTTTTCGTCTGAAGTCAGCTCCACAGTGACCAACTGGTTTCATACAAACGTCATGCATAATCAACTCGACCTCACTTCGCCTCAAGAAATCTTAAACATTATCAAAAAACTCAGAAATAGGAAGACCTCTGGGCTGGATGATGTGAATAATGTTGCGCTGAAGTGGCTACCTATTAATATTGTCAATCGATATACGGTCATCTTAAATGCATGCCTCTACAATAGTTACTTTCCACTGTTATGGAAGACCGCTAAAATGATTGTGCTCCCCAAGCCGGGAAAAGATCTGACGAAGCCAGAAGGGTACAGGCCCATCAGCCTGCTTCCCTGTATGGGCAAGATACTTGAAAGAATCATCCTTAGCCGGATCCAGCCACATCTTGACAAGCTACCACTAGAGCAATTCGGATTTCGGAAAGCTCTTTCTACGACAAAACAGCTGGTGCGGCGGAATGAATTCATAGGCAGTGCCTTGCACAGCAAAAGATATGTTGCCTTGCTCATGCTGGACGTGGCGAAGGCTTTCGACCGCGTCTGGCATGAGGGGCTTATCTATAAGCTAATTAACTTAAAGTTCAGCAGCGAACTAATAAGGATCATTCACTCTTTTCTTTCCAATAGGACTTTCTTTATTCAAATTGGTAAAGATATTTCACGTAAGATGCATGTGAAGGCCAGAGTCCCTCAGAGTTCTATACTCGGACCTTTGCTTTATTTGTTTTATGTGGCAGACCTACCTGCAGAACATCTGGATCAGAACTGTTTCATGGGATGCTATGCAGACGACACAGCCTTCGCTGTCAAGTCTGGATCGCCAAATTTTGCCATCAACAAACTGCAAAGGCTCATGCCCAAACTCGAGCAATGGTCAATGGTGCTCCATGTGAAAAATCACAATTAATTCAGACAAGTCCAAACTTCTAATTTTCAAGAAAAAGAAGATGAATACTCCTCTGACTGCCCAACTGAAACTCTTTGATACCGTAGTACCAGTGGTCAAAAACGCAACATATTGAGGACTCAAGTACAACTCAAATCTCCTATGGAAGGATCATGTTAATTATGTCAGAGGCAAGACAATAGGTGTCATCCAAAGTCTTACGCCACTTCTGTCCTCGACTTCTAAATTAGACTTAAAGCGTAAAAGACAAATTTATATCTTCATAATACGGCCCATTTTTATCTATGCGTCTCCCGCATGGGCTTCGGTTCAGAAGAAAGATTTAAGCAAACTTCAGGTTACTCAGAACAAACTTTTAAGAATGATTACAAATGCCCACTATTACGTCTCTCAGACTCTTCATCGAGATTTAAAATTGGATTCAGTAGAAGAGTATCTACATAAAGCTAATGTGAACTTCTTTAAAAAACGCAGGATTGCAATCGCATGACTGACCTTTAATGTATTAAATTATGTTATTGAGGAAGATGCTATGATACGACCACTTGCGGCCCACCTCACTCGGGACTTAAATTTTCCTACGTAATTCGCCTTACAGACTGTACAGAGATCCTGTACATTGTATATATATTTTTGTATTTTCTATTGCATTCATATCATAATTTTGTATTTTATTAATCTCATATTTCAGCATCCTATGTACAATAATTGTATATAACTGTATCATTCATGCATTTAATATGAATCTTTGTCTTGTATTTTATGTCTTGAAATTATTTGTCTGATATGTTTCTGTGTTTTATTTAATGCAACAACACAAACATGCAACACAATATCCTCACGGCTCCTGATTCGTGCACTTCTCGTTGCTCTTGCCTCTCGAAGGCTTTGCGAATCACGGTCGCCCCCTGTTACCACCTCTGACCGTACCTAATTACCATGAAATTTAATGTCATGTGCCCACAGGGCTTTATTTTCTTGAGCCGGGCAAATCGGACAATATCCGTGCAGACGAGACCATGGACCTTTTAAGAGATAGACGAACCCAGTGAGCGGAGCATGCGTCACCGACATGTCGGCAAGAAAGAGTAGGGACGATCTGGTTAACACTGAAACCTATGGCGTTTGTATCACATAACTCTTTTTAATTATTAAATGTGATACGTCGTATAGTGATGAGATTATGAAAGCCACAGTTTTTTCCAAATAGGATTTAATATATCTCATTAAAGCACTTTTTACTGCATTTCGTGCATTTTTTTTTCACGCGTAATTCTTGTACAAACATCTTTATTTTGGTAAAACGGTAAAAACTCTAAGCACAAAATTGATGAACTTAATTTTGCATAAAAATAAAGTAAAATTAAATAAGATTGCTAGTACGCGATGCTTTGAAATAAATAAGGTAAAATTAAACAAGATCTGATAATTTTCTTTTTAATTTAATGAAAATTTTCAGGCAGTGATTTTCCAAACTATAATAACATTACAAAACGATCATATTTATTTGATTATACCATCATTAAATTATTAACATTAAAGTGGATTAGTTATTTTACTAATTCATAAAATTCGGAGCATAAAATTTTCTGAGCGTAATGAAGGGAAAAAAAAGATAAAGTAAAATCTAGAAGCACTCTTTTTTTTTAAAGTTTTGTGCATTATCTATATTTATTGAATATCATATTCTTCGCCCGTAAACCACATACATTTGAAAACAGCATATCTTTAGAATTTCCGCACTGGAGATAAAACTGTTATTTTCCGTACAGTGCTCGCTCTGAACTCATTGAGCTTGTTAATCAAAAATTCGTTAAAGTTTTACAAAATATGAAACAGATTAAAACAAATTCGAAATTCAGCCGTCCAGATGCTTATGTTCGATTGGAGGATTACATTATTCAAAATTTGATGGCTCTAGATACTGTCATGTTTGTCACAGTGCGAGAAACATACATGCATTCATGCAGATTCTTCATTATTTAATTTTTTACATATAGTACAGGGCCATCATATTTGGTAACAACAATTTGCAAGGAGACACGGACATTTATAGTAAAACAGCGCAAAATGCCGCTTCGAAACTAACAGCCTTTCTAGGCCCCTTTGGGCTAATAAATTAAATTAACAGTAAATAAAAAAAAAATCTTATGCAGAACTAACAATAAATTAAAAAAATAATCACTATAAAATACAAGCAAAATTAATTATTATGGTTAAATACAATTTTAATATTAGAATTAAATGTATAAAAATTTTTAAGGAGTCAAAAGTTTTTATCACTATGATGTATTATGAAATATAATTGAAATAAAATTCCTTTATAGAAATTGTGCTGTAATACTCATCTATAATTTTTAAAAAGCAGCACAATTTAGAATTTAAACAAAACTTTCAAAAATTCGTTTTTAAATATTTTAGTATCTTTTACTTATTTACACCAATAAAAAGCATAAAAATTGCAAGAGAAAATTGCTTGTTTGAAATTTTCTATTAGTTCAGATTTAAAATATTATTTTCTAAAAGAAATAGTTACAAATTTCCTTACAGCATAGGAAAAGCTAAAAAATATCGAGTCCTGAAAGCATACAATAGCTTTATAATTATTTGGAATGTTAATTATGCTTGATAAATACGCTAAATTTTTAAAAAATCAATCTCAATTTCAAAAATAAAAATATGTAGAAATTCTAATTTGTGAAATGAGGCGCTACAACCAGCTTTTTCTTGACAATTATACACGCTGCAATAGGCAACCAATGTTAAATTTCTGCAAGTCGTCCCTACTCCTCCGGATGTGATCAAGGTGACAGCCGGCAACGCCTCAGACGAGGGAGAAAACCCGTTTGGGTTAGTCTATTTCTTATAAGGTCCATTGCCGAGACATTGTGACGTCACAAGCTAAGTCCCACCCATTTATAGATGTCATTCAGATTTAGTAGCAAAGGCAGGACTTTGTTTTTACTTAGAAAGCTGATGCACGTTTTTTTTTTTTTTTTTTTTTTCCATTTACTATTCTGTTTCCACATAATAATCGCTGTTCACCACTGTAAACAAAAATTTGCTATTCTGTTTATGTTTAAAATTCACTTCGCAGTGCTCTGATCTGATATGTGCATATATTTATTTACTCAAGAATTATTCATTCTACTATTTTATGATGAATTACATAGATAGGCAGAGGCGTAGCGCCGTTTTTCAGCGCCCGGGGGCAACTGAAGATTTTGAGCCCCTCTCTGTGTGCCACAAATGGAAAACACTTCATTCTAAAATGTCGTACCATCAGTTTGGCGCCCCCTGGATGCTGCGCCCGGGGACAGATGTCCCCCTTTGCCCAAAGTTGGCCTTGCTTTGCCCCACCCTAGCTACGCCACTGTAGATAGGACTATGTTTTTACTCGCAAAGCTGTTGGACTTTGTTTTACTCATCTATTATTTTATCATCTTATTTTACTATTCTGTTTACATCAAATAACGACGTTTCACTACCGCAAAACTTAAAAGTTTCTATTCTGTTTACGTTTAAAAATCACATTCTAGTGCTTTCATTACCGGGGGGGGGGGAATTCGCCAAATTTTGAAGGCCAAAATATTTTGGCGCAAACTTACCCCGCTTATGGAATTTTAGCTGAAAAGATTGTGCGATATGTTTCCTTTGTTAAAAAAAAAAAAAGCTGAAAATCTTGATTCATGCAATATTGAACATAAACATTTAAACATTTTTTTAAAAAATCAGATTACTTTTATAAAGTTCAATGCTTTATCATTATTTTCTATAAAACCAATTAAAATAAAAATAATCTGGGCTATAATTCTGTCTCATCCACGATGCAGCTGGAAATTTATTGTAATAGAAAAAATATGATGTGAAAATTTGCAATATTTTAAACAGTAATTATTTTTAAAACAAAGAGAAAGAGAATTTTTAACTATAATATCGGTTTGTTTTGTTTAATCCTAATGATAAATACTGAGTTGAACACATGAGTGTGGAAATCAGTAATTAAGATTGCATTATTTTGTTCCAGTAATATAATCTCAAGAAAAAGTAGGTGGTGCTCATTTTAGAAGTTTAACCTATATGCAGTGAAATATAATTTTGTTAATAGATTTTTATGAAGAAAGAATTGTTGATGGCAAAATCAAAGTAACTTTGATCAGCATTGCCTTGAGCAGAAATTTTTTCCTGTCTACCATCATCAACAATCTAATTTGAAAGTGACTCAAATTTTCTTTTAAATTAGCACTTGACCCTCTTTTCTCCAGAAGGCACTCTTTGACCTGTGAGCTGATGTATTACAAATTCTGTTTTTAAATGTATGTGCTATTGTAAAAGAATTACACTTTTTAAGGGACAATAATATTTTATTTATTTAAAAAAAAGAGGAATCAGATTTATTCAGCATTTTACTAGCACCTTTGAAACTCTTTTATATAACTCACACTATATCTAAAGGATTATAATTTAAAATATATTTGGGTCATATTTTATAATTTACTTTGCTAATTCCAAATCTGTATTTGTTAAAATAAAAGTATGTATTTTTAATTTGCAGTTTGTTTTTAATTTACACTGTTTTATGTATTCATTTTTTAAAAGTAAATATCACGTTCTTTATATATCTATAAAGATTTCCATGGTTTTACAAGCTAAGTTTTTCAAAAATTTATACCATCTCAAAAATAAATAAATAAATAAATAAAAATTGAAAAAAAAAAAAAAAAAAAAAAAAAAAGATAAGTCAAATTTTCCATATCAGAGCCATATATACGGAATTGTATTTCATAAAGTTATTCATGTAGTATATAATAATACCTAGTTTCTATATTTTGGCCAACTTGTGTGTTTTTGTTTTAAAACACTCATTACTTATTCACAAACCAAAAATAGGAAATTTAGAATATACTTCACTACTATTTTGAGTGGGTGATTTTTTGGTACTTGTCCCTGATACACTTTAGGAAAAATAATTTAAATACATAAAAAAGCATTAATCCACTTAAAATAAAAATTCAGTACAAAGTCTTTAATCCGGAACTCAAAGCCACAAACTTTCTGCGCGTGCGTAAACGCAAATCGCGCATATGCATTTACGCATGCGCATAATACGTTTACGCATGCGCGTTTAACGTATAACGGACGGTATAAGCTAGGCAAAAAATATCTAATTATCTTTTTCAGTTAATGTTGCAGATTGCGTTGTTCCTTAATCTTCTAATTGCATCCGGCTTATTATTTTTTGCTGACTGTTAGAGCAATTTTATAAAAAGTAAGCTTGAACTTATGTTATGTCAAAAAGAGTTTAAGATTCTGGAGCTGCCAAAGGATCTACAAAGCGAAAGCATGTTTCGATGTACCGCTTCCGATAGTGAAGATAGTGACAGAGAGGTTATTGAAAACGAAAAAAAATTCGATTGACAAGTTAGTCGATATCCTCGACACAGCAATTACAGGTCTTGAGCAGTGGAACTGAACAAGAAATTATGTCTGTTTATAGAATTAAAGAGAAAGTATTATCACATAAAACGAAGCAACTTAAACAACTTACATTGAAAGAAATGTTTAATAAAGTAAACAAATAAATATTAAGCTTTTTTTTTGTAAATTTTGATACCCTTTAGATCATAATTGTTCTTTATTTCATAAATTACGGTTTCATATTTTTCATTTTATAATTTCTGCATGCCAGCTTACCAGATTTAAAGTGATGATCTATAACCCGGAGAAACCCCTAATCCGGAATCGCCGAAGTCCCGACGAGTCCGGATTAAAGACTTTGTACTATACTACTTTTTATGAACACCAAATTTTTTAACATGAGCAGGACGTTGTTGAAGAAATAAAGCTTTTCAAAAGAAAAACTTTATTTCTTCAACAGATGCAAGTTGGCTCCTTTGCAGCTGGTGAAGGACGAAAGCTTTTTGTTCAAAATGTGCGTCCTGATTGTGCTTAAAAGATTAGTGTTCATACAAAGTAGTCTATTTTTATTTTACTTAACACCAATTTTTGAGTGTTTATTTGTAATTAATCCACTTACTTTATAGTATATACTATATTTAAATGCACATTTTCATAATGTGTTTATTTAATTGGGATACATGAATAAAATAGAATATGTATTATCATGTTTGAATTTATAATTTAAAAAGAAAATATTATTTAAAAAATGTACATTTTACAGCTGATCTGCAAAATATTAAATCTTACTAAATTTAATGTATAGCAGCATACAGTTAAGGCAATAGCTTCCAAGTTTGCATGAAATTATTTTCTGGACATTGCTGAGTTTATAAGCACTTTAATATACAAGTAACTGAATAAAATGGGTATTTACAATCAGTGAAAGATCTTTTTAAAAATAAAAAAATTCTTTACTATTGTACATTTCCAGAGTGCAAATACTATTGGTAACACTGAAAGGTCAGAGGTAAATGAAATTCTTCCAAAAACTATTTCTCACTTTAAATTGAGTAAAATTATGTTTACTTAAATATAAGAAAGTAAAATATTTTTTATAATAAGATTTTAGTATAATTTATTTTTTTGTACCATAAACTATATTATAAGTTTGGAAAGTAATAGCTTATGGTTCCAGCTGAAAGTCAACAGTTTGTAAGTATATATTTCATCATTTGCATAAGTACAATATGATTTTCTCTTTAGGATGCAATGCATTAAAAATAAATGAGATTTTTTACCCCCTCAAATATTATAACAGTATTGCAATTAATTTTTACTATTTTAATTTTTAAATATTATTAAAAAATAAAGTTTCCATCTCAATTTTTTATTATTTATTTTAGATTTTCTTCCCCAAATTATTAAATAAAATTTTATATTTAATTACATGCATATATATTTCATCAATTGCATAAGTACACATATTACAATGTGATTTTCTTTTTCTCTTTAGGATGCAATGCATTAAAAATAAACGATATTTTTTAACCCCTCAAATATTATAACAGCATTGCAATTAATTTTTACCATTTTAATTTTTATATGTTATTCAAAAAAATTAAGTTTCCATGTCAATTTTTTATTATTTAGTTTAGATTTTCTTCCTAAAATTATTTAACTTAAACAACGGTGTAAAATTTTTAAAGCGATTATTAAAAATATAAATAAAATATTCAGGAAAAAAGCATTTAGTAATATATCTAAAAAAATTGTAAAAAATCGAATAATATAATTCGAGATCGTTATCTGCCGACTGCCAGCAGACGGAAATAAAAAACACTCCCTGCCATATCAAAAGAGAGCCAAACCGGCGATGAACAGCCTAATCACTCCCCAAGGTCATAAATCACGTGGTTTATGTTGGGGGTCCCGCTAATAGACGAACTCCCAGTGGAATGAGTTGTCTACTTGTTGTTGGCAACTTGAAGTCGTTGGCAAAAACGGGCAACGATGAAGAAACAAATAAAATGAAATAAATAAATATCTTTATTATATGCGGCTTAGGTGTTTGTTAGTCGCTGATAGTTTATTGGTTGCTTGCGTAACTGTACTAGACAATGGGGTGAAGTTGCCACGGCACAGGGTTGCCGCTTCAATTGAGACGTAGACAATTTCCTGTAAAACTTGCCTTTGCTATGACCATCAATAAGTCTCAGGACCAAACGCTTAAGTGCGTTGGCCTTTTTTACCTGAGCCTGCATTTGGACACGGTCAACTTTATGTTGCCTGTTTAGTGCAATACTGTTATAAGAGTTCGTGAAAGAACGGACGTAAAATTAAAAATAATTGATGGTCCTCTGCAAGGCGAGCTTAAAAATGATGGAAAGATCTACACAAGAAATGTTGTGTACAAAGAGATCTTTGACATGTGAATTAACATTTTATTATTTAAATCACCTTTATTTATTGAGCTAGCGGTGGCTCTTAAGAAATGTACCGCCAGTGGTTTCCTTCATTGCACTCTACTTTAAGCAATTAAGCAAGTAAAAGGGATAACCCCGTAAGGCAGTAAGCAAAGGGGCGTCCTTGCCACCTGCCCTGGGTAATTCAATTTGAATTAGCAGACACCTTTGCACAAATCATTTTAATTACAATTTATATCATCTAGAACAGCGGTCATTTCGTATGACTGCCGGGCTTTCTAGTTATAATATATCCAAGTAGAAATGCAATAAAAAGTTTGAATTCATGAACTTTGAAAAACAAAATTCGTTCAGATTTAATTTTCTAAGAATTTTATTTGATAAAATTTAGAGAAAAGTGATTCTAAATTTGTATTTGATAAAACTTAAAGAAAATTGAATTCTAAATTCTAAGAATCTTAACTAATTAAAAAAATTTTTTAATGTTTACTTCAGTCCTCAAAACTGACGAATTTAAAATTTTTATCAAATGCATTTGATTAATTATTAAACTATATAGTATTCAACAATGTTAAAACTCAAGAAACTAGTTTTAAAATACAGGGTGTCCATAACTAAACTTGAAATTTGCGAGCAGTCTGTAGCAAAAACAATGCAGCAGTATTGCATGAAAATTGGGTAATGGCAGAATGAAATTATGGGAATTTTATCGAGGGAAAAAAACAATGAGTTTGAAAAATCATCACTAGATGACGTTGTGCAATGTAAACTATTGGCATATGCAAATGTCGTAACCATAGTAATCCTGTGCGCACACAGCAACCCTATAAAGATGTGAGAGGCGAACCACAGTCATACTCTTATTTGTTCTGCATTCGTAGAAAGTTTGTTCCCTTTGAACTTTGTGTTCTGGGGACTGTAAAAGGTCATTGCGTGTCCTACCAGCCTCTCCATTACTTCTGACTTACTCGATTTTTGTTTTGGTAATTATGTCTTATCAGGTTCTGTGTTCCTCCTTACTTGCTTTGGGAACATTAAATGTCCTGACTCGGAATAGGGAGCTTACTAAAGCTATGTTCAATAAATTTGGGAAGTAGACAATACACACAGGAAGGGTATACGGAACTCTTTATTTTTCTCTCTTTACGATGATTTCCGGACTTCGGAATACAGTGACCAACCACTTGTGGTTTGAACGTAAGAATATAAAAATATTAACTAAACTCTAACTAAACTTAACTTTGGGTTAATCAAACAAGTGCCTACTCCAAGATTGGCCGTATATTAGCAAAAAGCCGTATGTAGTACAGATAACTGCTAACACTACGATACGTTTAAAATTATCAAGAGGATTAAATCTCTGGCCTTGAAGGCAACCAGCAACCGAGTAAAACTACTATGGCAAGCGGCCTGCTTCTAATAGCTCCTTCCTCTCTCTTGCTTGGCAAAAAGCCACAACTTAAGTACTTGGCGTTCGCAAGACAAATTTGCATAAATAAGTTAAAGCTTTTAATTCTGGCCGGAAGTAGAAAATAAGAAGTGATAGTAAAGATTTAAAATAAAATAAACGTTAGTAAAACTTAAGATCCTTACAGTCTATAGTCAAGTAAACTCTTGAGCGATTCAGAGAGCTGGAGACTTCTGTCCAGCACTCTGAACGTATCGGTGACGATCTGCTGGACTACGAGTTTCTGAGGAAAATATCTGGCTTTATAGCTACGTCCCAGCTACTTACAGAATCGGAGAAACTACCTGCCTCAATTAGAAATGAGCCTGAGGGAATTCCTGACGTGAGTAACGAAATAGAATGGACTACCCCAACGGCTAGCGTTAAGCGGCTGCTAGCCCTGACATTACTACGATCACGGTTAAAAACTGTTTCCAAGAACTTGCTGATATCTCGAATGACGAGACACAGTCGAACATGGATAACTGTACACATAATACCAAGCATGTGGTTAATGTGAAATTACAGCGCCAACCAAAAGCGAGGTGTGCAAAAAAGTTTGTTGGAATTCCGAGACAGGTGACCCTAACACTCAAACACACGAGGTTGCTGTCAGCAGTCATGATAATGTGGCGCCGCCATCTGTTAAGGCCGCTGAAAAATCAGCTCACGCGAGTATGTCTTTGGCAGAAAACGTAGCTCGGCCAATCAGCATTTTGGATGAGATCACGTGCCCGGTTGGGTCAATGGATGATGATGAAACTCAGACTGGAGCAACCCGAATTGAGGGTCAGGTCACTTTCCCGCACAGGACTTCGAAAATGCCGCCGATTTGCATTCGGGAATGCAAGTACAACTGGAAATCTTTCACTGAACTACTTGAAAAGGAACAACTGACCGATTTCACCGCGAAAAAGAAAGGTGAAGGCAACTATGAGATACACACAAAAAATTCAGACACCTTCCGAAACATGACTGCTCTTTTCGACAAAAAAGAACTTTCTTATCATTCGATCCTTCTCCCTGAGGAGAAGAACCTCAAAGTTGTGATAAGAAATCTTCCCATTGATGCGAAACCCACTGACATTCAGGAGAAGCTCCGTGAAAAAGATTTCACTGCGGTCAAAGTGGAGCAACTGATGAAGAGCAGAGAAAAAGATGGGGCTAAAATGCCCCTATTTTTGGTCACTCTCCCTAAGAACCCTAGGAACAATGAGATATACCATCTGAAATATCTAATGTACTTGCACATTAATGTCGAAAGATATCGTGGTCGGCGTGGGCCGACACAATGCTTTCGATGCCATCACGCGCAGGCGGCCCCCTCGCTCTTGTAAATGTGCAGGCCCTCATAAAAGCCAGGACTGCACGGAACCCAAAGTTTCTGAACTGAAATGTTGTAACTGTCTCGGGAAGCATACCAGCAACTGGAGGGGTTGTGAGGCCTTCCCAAAGCAGAAACCCAGTCACCACGAGTTTGAAGAAAGGGTCATTATCAATAAATCCTACGCCCAGGTTGTTCAAACTGATATTTTCGCTGGGAAAATTTAGAAAGCTGTAGCGGACGCTCAGCAGGTCATGAAGAACCTCTCTGATCTTATAGCGCTTCTACGCAATACAACTACCATGGCTGAAAAGCAAAATACAGTGAGGCGCGAAACAGATAAATTATGAATCGTAGGTCCTTAGTAAAAACGACCCCAATGACAATCATGACATGGAATGCGCAGAACATTATCACCAAAATTAGAGAACTGCAGGATTTTCTCACCCACTACAACATTGACATTGCACTAATCAATGAGACACGCTACGCCAGCGCACTCCCTGACTATTGCTAACTATTGCAGTAAACGCTGCGATAAGATCAGACATAGAGGCGGAGGTGCCGTAATCTATGTTAAACGGAGTTTGGACTCCTGCTTCTACACTTCTGACGATTCTCATGGGTTTGAAGAAGTAAGGGTAGTCGTACGGATTCTATTTGGGGAAATATGATTGTATGCGCCCTTTACAAAAGTTCAGATCTCAGGCTGCAAGATCAGCACTTACAGAATTTACTAAATAACCCCTTTATCACCATAATCGGAGGTGATTTTAATGCTAAACACCTTAGCTGGGGGTGCCGCAAAACAAATAAAAACGGTGAAATCCTTCAGAACTTCTTGTTCAATTACCCATATTACATTCAACCCCAGAAGATTTTACTTTCCGGCCTACTCACCCAAGATAGTATCCAGACATTCTGGATCTTTTCCTCACATCTGATAACTTACCGATCTTTTACGGAAGTAATCAATGACCTTTCTTCAGATCACGTGCCAGTTCTGGCATACCTGAGTATTAGCAGGCCTGAAGCCAACACCACTTACAAAATTACTGATTGGGACAAATTCAAATCCGAAATTAACAATCACCTCCCCAAAATAGAACTACTTAAAAATACACATGATTTCGACCAGGCCATCACAAGCATCACCACCTGCATTGATAAGGTATTGCAAAATTCTACTACAGAAATTATTAATAAAAAACACTGCTTCAAACTTCCGCAAGAAATTAAATTAATTAGCCAATCACGAAATAGACTCCGCAAGATCTTCACCCACTCACGTGACCCGGCTATTAAATAGCAAATTAATAAACTTAATTGCTATATTAAAAGGTTAATTGACTCCCACCAGACTAAACTTTGGAATAATAAACTTGAAAAATTAAATGCGGAAGACGGAGAATTCTGGAAGTCCCTCCGTTTAATGAAGTCGACGAAAACAAGCAACAAACCTCTACAGGACGACATTGAATTCGAATACAGCAACAAAGACAAAGCAAAAGCCTTTGCCACCCACTTCGCCAAGCAGTTCACTTCAAATAAGACCCCTTCAGACCGAAATTTCATCAATCACATTAACATGTTTGTCGATAATTGGATTAACCAGCCCAGTGTCAAAAATCTCCCTGTTTTTACCTCTCCCACAGAAGTTAGCTCTATTATAGCTAAACTTCATAACAGAAAAGCACCTCGGAAGGACAAAATCCCTAATTCAATGATTAAATATCTGCCTGGTAACTTCATAAACAAACTCTGTAGCATTTACAACGTCTGCCTGTACCTATGCTATTTCCGAGCTGAGTGGAAACAAGCGCTTGTCATCTTAATTCCCAAACCCGGAAAAGATAATACAAGAGTGGATGGGTTTTGCCCAATCAGCTTGCTTCCTGCATTGGGAAAGATCCTAGAGAGGATTATCTGCAGAGGACTACAGCCAGCCCTAAACGCGCTTCCAAACCAGCAGTTTAGTTTCCGTAAAGGGTTGTCTACAACCACTCAGCTTGTCAGAATCGTTGAATTTTTAAGCGCGGCTATTCATAAGCACCGACAACTGCTTTTCTTATGCTGGACGTGGCAAAAGCCTTTGACCACGTCTGGCATAACGGGCTTATCTACAAACTTGCTTCCCTCGATCTCCCCAGGGAAACGATTTTGGTTCTTCACTCCTTTCTAAGTGATCGATCCTTCTATGCCATGCAGGGTAATGTTTATTCTGAAAACACATTAATTAAAACCGGCACCCCCAGGTGAGCATCCTTGGGCCTATTCTCTATCTTAGATATATTAACGATTTCCCTATGATTGAAAATACGAACTTCATCACCGCCTTCTACGCGGATGATACCGCCATTCTTTCTAGTTCACTTAATCCACGACATGCCATGATCAGAATACAAAACCACACACACGAGATAGAGAAAGGGTGTCGCAAATGGAGATCGTCCATTAATGCCACAAAATCCAAATTATTACTGATAGGACGGCACAGAAAAAAAAAATTGATGCAGATCTGACCCTCTTTAATGAAACAAAGCTACATACCTGGGAGTTCGTTTTAACGGTTCGCTTACATGGGGTCCTCACATTTCCATGACCACCGGGAAAGCCATAGGAGTCTCTAGGAAGCTCCGAAACTTTTCTGACGCCTCCTCACCACCGGATCTTGCTCGCAAGAAGCACATTTACACATCAATATTAAAACCCATCCTTACAACATATGCCTTCCCTGCATGGTGCTCTGTTCCCACCTCCGTATTAAATAAATTACAGGTTTTCCAAAACAACTACTTACGAAAAATCACAGGAGCCCCCTGGGTCGTTCGAAATAAACAGCTACACAGAGACTTTAAACTCCAAAGTCTGGCGTTATTCATCAGTAAATTAAAGAATAATTTTTTCAGCAAAGCCATCACCAACGCGGAGGCAAATTATTCAGACAATTTTAAGTACGAGGTCCTAGAAATTGACATCAATTTTTAAGGCCCTATGCAACCCACATTTATCAGAATCCCCCATAAATAACCTTAACTTCTTCCAGCCAATATCAAAGTACGACATTTTCATTTACACTTGCCTGCGCCACATCTACACAATCTTCCTGCAGTTCCTTGTCAAAGTATTCCTGCGAAGCACTATATGTTATGTCTCCTCTAACAGGGGTTATTTGAGGTGCCTGTAATAGCGGGATATAATTCCTGCTGAAACAGGCATATCAAAGTATTAAAGTACGCAGTCATACTCATTTCTAAGTCAAAAAAGATGACGTTGACTTTCCAGGAACGTGCTTTAATGGTGAAATTGTTTTGCCAAAACGGAGACTCTGCTACCGAAGCATTGTGGAAATTTTGGTATTTGAAGCGGTTACGAAAAAAGCCACTTACTAGTCAAGAACTAACACAAGCATGATTAGGAAATTTGAAGCAATGGGAACTTTGGGGATTCAGCCAGGAAGGGGACGAAAGTGTGTTGCTGCACAGGTAATGGATGATGTAGCGACGCAAATGGAGGAAGACAGATCGCAAACCATCGGCAGCACAAGTGTTCGGCGAATTGAATTCTGTTGACCAACCTCCTTCCACGGTTCATAAGATTCTTCAAAAGGTCTTACACTACTATCCCTATAAACTGTCGCTAGTGCAGCAGCTCTTACCAGCTGATCTGGATAGTCGACAAACTTTTGCGTTGCGGTTTCGTGCGCGAGTTGAATTCTAGGATGAATGGCCATTATGATGAAAGAACATTTTATGGACCAATGAGGCCACTTTTATATGGAAGGTGCGGTTAAGACGCACAGCTGCCGTACTTGGGCTGCAACAAACCCACATCATTGCCTACAAATTCCATTACATTCTTGGCGTGAAACGGTATGGTTCGGCTTTAATGCAGCCTTCATTGTGGGTCCGTTTTTTTTTTTCCGAAGAGCACAGCGCCGCAGGCCTTGTGAACATGCACCGTTACCGGTCAACGATACGCTTCATTATTAGAGCAATCCGTTATTTCGGCTCTTCAAGGCAAGGCGATCTGATACAACCACAGTGTTAATGCAGGATGGTGCTCCTTCACACATTGCCCGTTGTGTGAAACAAGTGTTCCGCCGCCATTTCAGTGACGATAGAACTGTCATCCGGCAATTGCCTACAGTTTCGACTCCTAGATCCCCCGACTTCAATCCTTGCGCCTTTGGTTTTGGGGATACCTCTACGCCGTGGTCTACCGTAATCCCATCACATCTCTATCCAACCTTAAAGAGAGCATAGAAAGTCATGTGCATAACATTCCCCACTTCATTCTACTTTCAAAAGTCGAACATGCGATTTTACGCTTCCAATTGGTAGCAGACAATGGTGGATATCATATCGAGCATGTTTTGTAAACTTTTGTAGATTATTTATATGTTCTCACTAAAGCTATGCTATGCTACCTAGGGGTGGTTTTTAAAACACATTGTTTTTTATCCCCTCGATAAAATTCCCATAATTTCATTCTGCCAATACCCAATTTTCATGCAATTCCACTGTATAGTTTTTGCTACAGACTGCTCGCAAATTTCAAGTTTAATTATGGACACCCTGTACATATAATGCTAACTCTCAAACATTAAGGCAGTTTTTTTTAAAAAATCTGACATTAAACAGCATGGTCTTTGTGGAAATTCGGAATATGCCTCTGATTTAAATACTGATGAAAAGGCATAGATTTTTCATGTTTTGCCAATATGTAACGTGAATACGAGACATCTTTCCTTTAGAAATCCTCCACAAAAGCATCTCTTCCTTTAGGTAGATTTCTGTAGTGTGCTTAACCATAAACAATTAACCTAACCTAATCTTTCTCTATAACAAAAACAATTTTAACAACTTATATTCTGCTATGTAATCTTAGATCAAATATAATTAAATTCTAAAGAAAACATAGAATTTTTACAAGAATCAAACAACAGAAATTTTACTTTCAAATATATATAATTTTGCAATACCTTGTTTTAATGATGAAACATGGGGTTTGATTAATTTGTAATTGCTTAACATGTCTACAAACATAGTTGGTGTTCCATACACTGCTGTACATCTATAAGGTAATATACATATATAAGAAATTAAAGGGAAAAAAAAAAAATTAAAAATATGTATAAAGTATTTAAAAGTAATCTTGGGTTTATAAAATATTAATAACTGTTACAATAAGTGGACAAGCAAGTACTAGAGTAATACCCAGATGCTTCAATTGCTTAATTGCTTATATCATGCACAAAAAGCATAAGAAATTATCAAGTTGAGAATAATTTTCTGATACTCTATATTAGATTTTTATGCACTGAGTATTTGAATGAAATTAAATTGAAAGAAAAATACACCAGTGTAAAACTTAAAATTAGGCAAACTTCATGTAGCTTTTTAGAATAATTACTGTAGCATACTGATAAACAGGGAACATCAAAAGATTTTTTTAAAAATTGAACTTATTTACAGAATATATACCCTTCTCTACTGAATATATACAGAATATATACCACTCCTCCCGAAAAATTACAATCTGATCTTTTAGGTTCCACCTGAATACCTGCCTTTACACATTGTCTTAAAAATAGTCTTCTGGCATCTTATCTTAAGACACCATACTCCATTTTAAAATATGGTATCATCACTATGTTATCATCCAATGCCCATATCCATCTTTATATGACATAACTTCAAATATCTCATGGAAAATCAATTTACTTATCAAACACAACAGAAAAATAAAACTTGCATCTGGTCCTTTAGATTCCACATAAACATTTGAAAAGGTGTCACATAAATATACCTGCAGCTTCAAATATACAGAGAGATGCACCCAAAAATAAAAACAAAATTTACTTAATGAAAAAAAAAATTTTTTTTCCAGTGGCAGATTGTAAACAGTTACAGTGTAACACAGTCCATTAATCTATACAAGGCCAGATGTGGTGGTCTCTTTATTATAGAGGCACCTAATAGGTGGACCACTATCACCTGACGACAGTTACAACCATGCCTTCTCCGTGATTCCAACCTAGGCCTTTCGGTATCGCAGTCAGGCTTTCCTAACCACTATACCGTCTGAGTGCCCTTAATGAAAAATACTTACTTATATATATTGTTCAGCAGCAATTACAGGGAATCTACAAAAAGTGTTGAATTTGACTGGCATCAATAAATAAAGAGCCCACATGGATTAACTAGTTTTTAAAGACCAATAAGATGAAACTTCTAAAATAAACTCGATTATTCATATAATATAAAAATATGTTGCTAGCATATGGGCTCATAATAGATTGAATGCATGCAGATTGATAAAATTTACTTTATAAACAGAAACACTTTACAGTTCTGAAAGCTTTCCACAAAAATACTTGTGCAGCTCTTCTCAGTATCACATGGCAAACAATCAGTAATTTCACTTCGAACTACTAAGAATGTTTAACACAACGCAATGCAAATTGCATCTATCTAAAAAGGCAAAACTCCTGTGGAGATCTCACTATTCCAAACTTATGCTAAACTAAATGACTGAGAAACTGATACTCTATCCAGTCTTTTACAGTATTTCCACAGTCACTGAGAAATCTCTAATACCTTCCACTTCTCGAAATTACTGGAAGGCATACAAGAGCCAGATATGATTACAGTTACATAATGGGATCAATTACATTTATTTAATTACAATACCAATTTACATTTATGCAGGGACATGACACATTAATGCAGAAAAGTGGATTTACTTCAACAAAATGGGCTGAAAAGGAAGTTGGTCTGAGCTCGGTGAGCCCGCTGGCAGCACCACAAAGTGCAATTTGACTCATGTTTTTTATCTCGTGGGATTGCCGTGGTAGTATCGACACAGAGTATTTGGAAAAGGTAAAACCCTTGACAGTAAAGTGTACAGTGAGATGTTAGTCCGTGTTGACGCTGCTATCAAGGAGAAATGTTGAACTGAGTTCTGGCACAAAAAGGCAATGTTCCATAAAGATAATGCAAGACCACATGTGTCTGCATTCACTAGCTGGAGTCTATATGGACTTGAATGGGATTTTCTGCCACACTCGACATATAGCCCCGATATCGCTCCTTCAAACTTTTTTTTTTTTTTTTTTTTTTAACACCTGCAGCTGGTGCTATCTTCCATTCTGCACAGGATGTCCAAAATGAGATTGATCTGTTTTTGGACTCCTGTCCACCAAGTTTCTGGGCCAAAGGCTTTGAAAAACTACCAAAACATTAACAGAAAATCACAGATTTGGACGGTGATTACTACCCATACTAAAGGATCTGTTTTTATGTTTTTTTCACTAACATTATCAACAACGTTTTTTGGTGGAAAACTTTCATTACAACCAGATAATTGAGAAATCTGAAGTCTGTGATTGAGAAATCTCTGGGTGCATTGCAGTGAAATATAAAAATGAAGAATCAGATATGAGAAATCATGAAATTGCATTTTAACTTAAACTAATGACTTCAAGTGATGTCATGAAATATGTTGAGCAGTTAAGACATTATTTCCCAGGAAGGCAATAAAAACAACCTATGTAATACAAGCCCTATTTGATTTCATATGGAATCATTTAAAACACAGTAACATGTACCAGAACATATACAGTATACTGCACATGTTCTCAAGGCTCTCTGTATTCAGTGACTTTACAGCAATCAAGTAGTAAGTTACACAATACTGGTCGTTTGACTCATTCATATCCCAGTTAATGAGTTGCTTATAAGCATTAATGATTCTCATGTCTTTATGTGAATTAGATATATACATATTGCTTACATTTACAAAAACTTAATTTTGTTTCATGTGATTCAAAGTATAGTGTTTTAAGCATAAAAATATAGATTTAAAAAAAATTATATAAATGTATTAAACAGAAAGAAAAGAGAAAACATTTTAACACAAAAAAAGTTGTGTTATTAAATGCTAACTTCATATTTCTTTCCTACTGAAATCCTTTTAATAATTAATAGCCTTGAAAAATATTAAATAGGAACTTTTTGCTTAAGTTTTAAAATATTATACTACAGTCAAAAGTCGTTAATTCGGACACCCATAATTCGGAATGATCTATAATCCGGACATCAAAACTAAAAACTTTCTGCGCATGCGCCACGTTGACACATGCGCAGAGGCGTTCACGCGTGCGCGTAAGACCTTTTACGACTGCGCATATGAGTGTGCAGAATACGTTTTCGCGTGCGCATTTTATGTATAATGGACGTATAAGCTAAAATTATCTAATTATCTATTTCAGTTAATGTTGATGATTGCGTTGTTCCTTAATTTTCGAATTGCATCCGGCTTATTATTTTTTGCAGACTGTAAGAGCAATTTTATAAAAGTAAGCTTAAACTTTCGATTATATCAAATAGAATTTCCGATATATATTTGTTAATATGTAAAGGATCTAAAGCGAAAGTATGTTTTGAAATCCGAAATCTGTTTATAAATTTCACGTTGCTGGCGGCGGGCGCCTAATGAATTGGAAGTTGATTTGTCAGCACTATCCTTATCTTCAGCGCAGATGTTTTTATTTTATTTGGCTTATAATTCCTTACCAAATGTAGTATTTCATCTCGATATGCTCCGTCTTTGATATGATTTAAAACAAGTTCCTCATCATTATAATTCGCTTCCGATAGCGAAGAAAAGTGACAGAGGTTATTGAAAACAAAAAAATTTCGATTGACAAATTAGTCAGTGTTCTTGACACAGCAATTATAGGACTTGAACGGCGGAACTTTGTAACTGAACAAGAAATTATGTCTGTTTAATAGAATTAAATAGAAAGTATTATCACATGAAACGAAGCAAAACTTAAACAACTTACATTGAAAGAAATGTTTAATAAAGTAAACAAATAAATATTAAGCTTTTTCTTTTTGCAAATTTTGATACCCTTTAGATCATAATTGTTCTTTATTTCATAAATTACGGTTTCACATTTTTAATTTTAGAATTTCTGCATGCCATCTTACGAGATTTAAACTGATGATCTATAATCCGGAAAAATCGATAATCCGGAATCGAGGAAGTCCCGACGAGTCCGGATTAACGACTTTTGACTGTATTCATGTGATAAAGTTAACTAGAATTGACAACACATATGTTATTGTAAATTTATAAAAATATTTGTTTGTCATTTATTATTAATTTTTGGTTTTAACAACTTTTTGGTTTTTATCAGTTTTGTATGAAACTGCATTTGTCCTTTGCCTCATTTTATTGAAATGTTCTGTATATTTTTTGTATATTTTGCAATTATTTTTGCAATTATTTTACATATTTGACAGGTTTATTATTTTGTAATACATTCAAGTTTGAGTAAATACACAATGGAAACATATACATAGTACAAGCTAAACAAGAGCCATACTACACTCATGTCCATAAATTAAGGATAATGCAAAATCAGGCAAAGGAAGAATTAGAAGCAAACAAATTTGACTTATTTGTAAAGCATTTTTATTAAACAAAAGGTAAAGAGCAAAAAAAGATGCTATATATTTGGTATTATTAAAAAAATTAGCGATTTTTTCTCCCTGGAGCAAATTACAAAAAAAAAAAAAACCTATTTACAAAAAAACCAATATTACATGGTTGGTATGATTGTTAATACATTGTATGTCTCCCAGACGATGCAATACAGTCCGTACAATGCCTAGGCATGCTGAGTATCAAATTATCGATCTGATCTTGGGGGATATTACACCACTCAAAAAGCAATGCTCTCCGAAGTTCTGGTAGACATGTAGGAGGAGGTTGACGGGCTGCAACTCGTCGGCGAAGCATATCCCACACGTGCTCTACTGGATTCAAGTCCGGTAAGAATGCTGGCCAATCCATACGGGTGATATCCTTCGATTGAAGGCATTCGCTTACGATGTTTGCATGGTGAGGACGGGCGTTGTCATCCATAAACACAAATTGTGCGCCCGTGGCGCCCCGAAACAAACGTACATGTTGTTCCAGAATGACGTCCCAATAGATTTGGCTTGTCATGGTTCCAATTTGAACATGCAGGTCAGTTCTGGAACCCAGAATAATTCCACCCCAAACGAGCACTCCTGCACCACCGTAATGGTGTCGTTCAATGATGTTTTCTTGGTGGTAACGGCTACCTGAGCTCTCTATATGGAAGTCTGGCGAGAATCAGACTGCAAGCTAAACCTGGACTTGTCGGAAAACATCGCACAAGCCCACTGTTTCGGTGTCCACAATGCATGCTCTCTACTCCAGGCTAACCGCAGGCGACAGTGAGTTGCAGTAAGTGGAACGCATCTGACAGGTCTACGAGCATATAGACCAATCTGCCCTAAGCATCTGTACACGGTCTGCCTTGAAATTGTCGTACCAGTGGCTGAAGAGACAGGTCTGTGGCTGGGCTCCGCCTGTTTCTTTTGGCAGTAACTGCCAAATACCGGTCCTCATTCGGCGTTGTAACTCTGGGGCGACCTGTGCTGTAACGTCTATTCA
This sequence comes from Stegodyphus dumicola, assembly GCF_044657685.1. NCBI lineage: Eukaryota > Metazoa > Arthropoda > Arachnida > Araneae > Eresidae > Stegodyphus > Stegodyphus dumicola. Next base: position 99,833,926 of record NC_140774.1, on the reverse strand, counting down.
CATTACCATCATCTTGGAATTGTTGCCAAAGCCTGAAGAATGACACTCTGGGCAATTCCAAGTTCGTCTGATACTTCCAGTTGGGTACGCCCACATTCCAGACGGCCGATAATTCTACCATGTAAAAAATCATCCAAATGCGTCCGTTGTGTCATAACTGTTCGGTTATTGCACTGAAATGCTTATAAAGCGCCTGCGAAAAATTTTACTTCTTTGCCTGTATTCCTTATATATCACTCTCTTACACTCTCGTCATTGTGACGTACCATCGGTGTCATCTGGTTACTTCCTGAAATTTGCATACGACTCTTGAAGATGTGTGTAGTGATTTTACAGGTGATATATTTATTTTAGAGATCGATTTCCACGTGACTCCGAATTATCCTTAATTTATGTCCCTGTCTACTAGACTCTAAATACAAATTTTTGTTGTTAAGTTGATGATATTTAATTTCTTGCTTTATTTAGCGGCATTTTGTTAGTTTAGAAAAACAAGTTACTGTGAGCCTAGAACACATGAAACAATATTCCCATTCTGCTTGCCCTAAGCAAAAGTATAAATTTAGGAAATAAGAAGCTCTGAAGCAGCTCATATGCAGTAGTAGTCAAGAGCTCTCTTGATTTTAAATACTTAGTGAGAAAATTTGCAATTCCTTTTGTTCTTTTTAAATGTGATGTAGTAAATTCGTGGCAGTAAATGAAAACCATACTTTTAGGTCTGAATCAAGAAACAGATTTTACATAATACATAGTTTCTGTTTATCAATTTAGTGAATGTGTACAGCATGCACATTGGCATACAATGATCAGCAAAAAATGATCATATAAGTATTAACGGAAATGTAATTACATAGTGTTTATGGGCTTACTATTTTTTCAGACCTTTATGCAAATAAAAGTTAATTTCAATGCTTTAATTTAGTTGAAATAGAATTGTTTACAAAATTCTTTATATTTGTTAATTAATGAACAGAAATATAAACCAAAAGGTAGCCAAAACGATTTCAAATTTTTCATACATACTTGCATTTTTCAATCGTCCTTAAAGATGCTTCAGCATTAAAACCAGCATAAGGAAAAATACAAGTATTTTGAAATACAACCGAGCCCAAAGCACCAAGCACATTTCCAAAGCTATGAAATACAGGAACCTGACAACAGACAATTGGTTTCTAGGGGGGGGGGAAAGAAAAAAAAAAAACAGAATGCAGAATGCCGAATTTAAAAAATACTTAACATTAAAATGATGAAAAGAATATTTCAAGTACTTTCATACTGAACTTGTTTGATTATGAATCACATCATTAAATATTTTCTACTAAAATTAACATACAACTAAAAATATAATATTTAAGTGAAAAACGAAGAAACAGAACTGCATAATAAAGGATAGGCTTAGAATACTAGTTTTTATCTTTGTACAATTTTTGTAAGATTGCTGACATTTTTATTTTTATCTTTTTTTAATTACAGAAGACTTTGACAGTACAGTAAAAAAGCCAAATAAATTTTATACAACGACGAAAATAGGTAAAAATAATCACATCATAAATGCAAATTATACAGTTAAAAGTCTTTAATCCGGATGCGTATAATCCGGAATGCTCTATAATTCGGACCTCAAAGCTAAAAACATTCTGCTCATGCGTCAACGCATAACGCGTTCACGCATGCGCGTAATACCTTTACGCAGGCGCATAATACGTTTACGCAGGCGCGTTTAATGTATAACGGACGGTATAAGCTAAGCTAAATTTATCTAATTATCTATTTCAGTTAACGTTGCAGACTGCGTTTTTCCTTAATCTTCTAATTGAATCCGGCTTATTATTTTTTGCAGACTGTTAAAGCAATTTTATAAAAGCAAACTTGAACTTTCGATTATGTCAAAAAGAATTTCCGATTCTGGAGCTACCAAAGGCTCTATAAAGTGAAAGCATGTTTCGATGTCCATCAAACAAAAAGTGGAATTGCTGCAAAAAATGGATAAAGGCATATCCTTTGTTTCTCTAACCATTCCGAAATATGTTTATCAATTTCACGTTGCTCTGTGGGGGGGAGGAACGCCGCGGGGCGCAATGAACTGGAAGTTGATCTGTCAGCACTATCCTTAATTTCAGCGCAGATGTTTTTATTTTATTCGGCTTATAATTCCTTACTAAATGTAGTATTTCATCTCGATATACTCCGTCTTTGATATGATTTAAATCAAATTCTTCGTCATTATAAATATCACGAATGCACAACAAATATTTTTCTGGTTGCAATTTTCTAATTTCGACTATGCATAATGTATGCTTTACGCATGCGAGCGTTAAAAGAAATGTTTAATAAAGTAAACAAATGAATATTAAGCTTTTTTTTTGTAAATTCTGATACCCTTTAGATCATAATTGCTCTTCATTTCATAAATTAAGGTTTCATATTTTTAATTTTATAAGTTCTGCATGCCATCTTACCAGATTTAAACTGATGATCTATAATCCTGAAAAATCGATATCAGGAATCGCTGAAGTCCCGACGAGTCCGGATTAAAGACTTAACTGTCTACTTTTAACTTTTCTAGTCTACTTTTAACTGTATTTAAAATTTTATTTTTAATACCATACAAATATAGCGATTACCTCTACGTGATAACCCATCCTTCTACTAGTAACTATAGCATTATTGATGAGATTATGATGGGAAAGAGTAGCTCCCTTTGGAACACTAGTTGTACCCTAAAAATATAAAGTTACACAGAATCAAAATGCCGTCAAATTATTAATAATAAATAAAAATGAGATAACTCTAAACAGAAAAAAATTAAAATGTTCATAACAAATAACAGATTAAAAAAAGAACTCTTCAATGGTATGCTTATGTGCAATTAGTGGAACTTGAATTGAGACTCAAACAGTGATACATTTTGAATATAGTATAAATGAAGGTCAAATAACGTAATTGAAGAGACTGTGGGGGAAGGGGGATTCAAACATGGTGGTGGTGCAAGGAATCACAGTAGCTTCTACCAGTAATGTTTAGGAAAAACAGGTACTTAATAGCAATTGTAGCAATGTATAAATTTTCAATTATTTATATACTCACAGTAAGGATTTTAAGTTGGCTTTAACATCTATCATTTCTGTTCCTTTAATATAAAATTGTGTTTGTATCATACAGTAAATAACATTATTTTTAGTTTTGGTATGATTGTATCATGCTATTAAATAGCAATTTATTTAACACGTAAGACATCATTAATTTACAGCTTCTGGAAAAGGGGGTTTTAAATTTCTCTAATGCAAAAATTTACTTTAAACAGCATCTAAATATTTAAAATAATTAGTTACTTAATTTTCTTTTCAGTTTCATTTTATACTATAATTGAGCCCTGCTGCAAACACTCATTTTAAAGTAGTTTTTAATCAGACTTTATATTTTATAAACACACAAAAAAAGGAACTACAGTGAAATACGTTTAACGCGAAAACGTTTAAGACGAAATATCGGTTAACACGAAATAATACATTGGTCGCGACAAACTACCATATATTTTCATGCATTTTGCTTCTCTTAACAAGAAACAAAAATCGCATAGCACGAAAAGATAACCTCTCTGGGAATGAACAAAATACGGAAAACATCGGCCTCGCAAACGAGATGTAAAAGGGGTGTGAAATGAAAGAGAGGTGGTTTCACATATTTCGTAGAAAGGAACTTTGCTTTGAAATACCCTCTAAATAGCCTACAACACAAGCCAGCTTTGTTTATCTGAGCTACTTTCACCTTCTACCCCTACAAACGCCACACAAATATCTCAACTCTGATCAGTTGGCTTTGAAATTCGATAACGAGTACATCGCAGTGTGAGTAAAAACCTGTGAGTTTGGTTCATATGATACACTCTGCAGATGTCTGTCTCTTCATACTTTGCACTCTGCATGGAATTCAGTGATTCCAAGGATGAACGAAAATTGTTTTCATCATGTACGATTCTCAAAAAGTATCAGATTCTTTAGCGCCAAAAGAAATGGAGAAGGAGGACATTGAAACTGAGCCAACACTTAATGAAATGCTTGAGAAAGTTTCTATATTATTGGACTGTCCTACTGTACTATCGGAAGCATTTACAGTAGTTGATGATAATGTGTGTACAGCCCCAATTATGTCAGACAAAGACATTTTAGAGTTTGTTCAAAGCTAAAAAAATATCACTGATGCAGATTTCGGCGACGAAAATGAGATAAATAATGCAGTTCCTGAGTCCATGTCATCCGAAATGAGGAACATCATGAAAAGTCTGCGCAATTATTTAGATGCATATTCCAATGGTGAAATGAATAACAAAATGGATGACATTGAACAATTTGATGCTAAAAAGACAATGCAAAGAAAAATATAAGATTATTTTCCAAAAACTCAATAAATGTTTTACTTTTTAAAAAACTTGAAAATTTTGTATTAATTTTAATTAATTTCTTGCGGATGTTTTTGTTTCACTGATTTTTATCAAATACATGCATATATACATATCTATGTAAACAAATGTGCTCTAATAAACTTAATTTTGTTGAATATATATATATATATATATATATATATATAATAGTAGTAGGTAGAAACATTGCAGCGATCTTGCTAAAAAGTTACCAGGAGCTGTAGCTCCACGAAATATTTCAACGCTGTATTACTAAAATATAAACTAAGAAGAAATTTTTGTCTGGAAAAACTGGAAAAAAATTGTAAACTCCCGAAAAAGACTGCCAAAATTAATGTTGGAAGACATGCTGATGCATGCAAAAAATTAATCTGACCACTGTGATATGTGAAAAGTTAACTCACATAAAAAATAGATGGCGAGAAAATATATATATATACATGAAAAGTTAAAACATATTAAAAAATATGTGGACTGAAAAAATGTGAATACATAAAATGCAAAAATTAAAATGAAAACATAGTATGCAACAATACAAAAATACAATAATTACATAGCGGAAAATGGTAAATTAACCCACTCGTACCCTCAATTGGCTTCTCAAGGGGGAAAAACTGAGTGTCGAACTAAGCTAAATACCATTACGCGTTTCGCCGAAACAGACCATTGAAGCTCTTGTTTAATGCGAAAAAATTTTTTATAAAAAACATGAATATTCCCGAATAAATCTTTTTTGGAGCTTCACTGCTCTGTTCCTTTTTCCCGACGCGTCCGCCGAAAAACACATTAGAGTGTTAAAAGTAATTGCAACTCCGAGCAAAGTAAAATTAAAATTAAAATTAAATAAATAGCGGTCTGCTATTAGTCAAAAATTACAACAACGTACGGGCTGGTCCTGTATAGCTTAAAGAAGAAATAACTTTTATAAAGATAAAGGTGCTGTAATCAAATAAAAATGCAATTAAATTTGCAAGAAAACAAACGTAGTAGAGTCTTGTTAGGACCAAAAAAACACAGACAATAGAAACGAAAAAACTGACTAGAGAGGTGCCGTCCTTTGCATCCGAAAAATTTTTAGAAATGGGTTCAAAAGCCCTCCGTGAAAAACCAACGCCACCTAGACTAGGTAGCGTTGGTTTTTCACTAGTTCTAGGTGGCATTGGAAAAACCAACCTTCCTTTTGGTCGTGTGACGTAGGTGAGGGAAACAATAAAACTGCATAGGTCAATGGGCTGAGATAGTAGTTTGGCAGGAATTCCTGTCCCCCCCTTTTTTATAGAAGGGTGTGACAAACGGGAAAAGACACGGAAAGAACTCAAAATGACGTCAGTCAAGTTGTTAGAAGAACAAAACTGCTAAAAATAAGTGAAAATGGCTAATTCAGCTACTTATTTTTGGCCACAAAAGAAAGAGTAAATTGGAAAAAAGTCATTTGTTAATAAAAGTCGTCATTCTTCAAGCTAGAGGGCGGTCAAGCTACTATGAAAAATGAAAAAGCCCGATTTGTTAATAATAGTAGAGTTTGGCCTTCTAAGTAATTTAAAACTATTAAATACAGTCAAAAGTCGTTAATCCGGACTCGTTGGGACTTCGGCGATTCCGGATTATCGGGTTTTTCGGATTATAGATCATCAGTTTAAATCTGGTAAGATGGCATGCAGAAATTACAAAATTAAAAATATGAAACCTTAATTTATGAAATAAAGAACAATTATGATCTAAATGCTATCAAAATTTACAAAAAGAAAAAGCTTAATATTTATTTGTTTACTTTATTAAACATTTCTTTCAATGTAAGTTGCTTCGTTTCATGTGATAATACTTTCTCTTTAATTCTATTAAACAGACATAATTTCTTGTTTAGTTACAAAGTTCCGCTGTTCAAGTCCTATAATTGCTGTGTTGAGAATACCGACTAATTTGTCAATCGAAATGTTTTCGTTTTCAATAACCTCTGGGTCACTTTCTTCACTATCGGAAGTGAATTATAATGACGAGGAACTTGATTTAAATCATATCAAAGACGGAGTACATCGAGATGAAATACTACACTCAGTAAGGAATTATAAGCCAAATAAAATAAAAACATCTGCCCTGAAGATAAGGATAGTGCTGACAGATCAACTTCCAATCCGCGGCGTTAAATTGATAAACAGATTTCAATTTCAAAACATACTTTCGCTTTGTAGATACAAATTACATATTAGTAAATATATATCGGAAATTCTATTTGACATAATCGAAAGTTCAAGCTTACTTTTATGAAATTGCTCTAACAGTCTGCAAAAAATAATAAGCCGGATCCAATTCGTAGATTAAGGAACAACGCAATCTGCAACATTAACTGAATTAGATAATTTTAGCTTACCTCCATTACACATTACATGCGCATGCGCACAAACATATTCTCAGCCATAAAGGTCTTATGCGCACTCGTAAACACCTGTGCGCATGCGTGAACGCAACGCATGCGCAGAAAGTTTGTAGCTTTGAGGTCCGGATTATAGATCATTCCGGATTATGGGTGTCCGAATTAACGACTTTTGACTGTAATAGTATTAAAGTAGTGCCAAAATCTTGGAGGAAAGAAAATGTATTTAGGAGAAAAATCTGTACATTTATACAATTTTTACATTAGATTATCTGAATCAGCCATCCACTTTATACTGTCCCATTGGGCTTTAAGCATGAAATTTCATTATTCAAAACAAATTATCTAAAAATTGATAAGGCTAATGCCAGCTTTTTTTAAGGTATTTTTTAATTATTTTATGAGGAATTTGGTTATTTTTCAAGATTGTGACAAAGTAAAGCATTTCTTGTAAGTGTTCTGTAGTATTACATATTCTTTTTATTCTAAGTAGCCGTGAAAAAATTGTGTTAATGATGATTCTTTTGGAAATATTAGAATTCTAGTTGGTTAACTTCAGTGTAGAAAAAGTGAATTCTCTCCTCTTGTCGTAGACTTTAATAAAATTGTAATCAATAATATTTAGGTCAAGGTATACTACATTATTTTGCACCGTATTTGTATTATTTAGTTTTAAACAAATTGGGTAGATATTAGCAGCTTCTATTTTGTTATGGTTGTTAAAGGCTATGATATCATCAATGTAACGATATATGTGTTGGTAAAATTTATGTTCTTTGTTTAGTGAACGGACAAAGGTTAATTCTTTTGTGAAAAGGAATAATTCACACACAGCGCTCGAAAAATTCCCCCCCCCCATTGGGATTCCTTGAATTTGTTTGAAAATGCTATTGTTAAAGAGAATAAAATTATTGAAAAGCACGCTCGAAAGATAAAGTTGCCATTTTTTGTTATCAATTATTGTCGAAATCTGTGGAATTATATCTGGTAGAGCAAGTAAGCTGGTATAAATTTCTTCAAGTGGTAAGGTAGTATAAAGGTTCTCGAAATCATAGCATTGTATATGGTCTATTTGGAGTGAATTAATTGTCTTAATCCCGAGTTCGTTACTTGAAATCATCCAGTTGCAATGTAGATCCTGAAAAATCATAGTTATTAATCAAGTCACGTATTAAACAAAGTTTTTTTTGCAAAAAGATAATCTATTTCTTTAAGATAACTTTTGGTACTATTGGCTATGAACTTGAATTTAATAGGAGGCTTATGAAATTTTGGAAGCGCATAGAGATTAGCAAATCTGTTATTATAGTTACGGGGACGTATCTTAAGTCTTTTATGTAGTCCATTAAATTTATTGATAAGAATTTTGGTGTTGGTGGTAATTTTTTGGTAAGTGCTATTACTATTTAGTTCTTTGTGCAGAAGGTCGAAGTAAAACTTTTTTCAAATAACACTAAAATTGTTGCTAGCTTTGTCAATTTTTGTAATGATAAAATTATCTTGTTGTTTTTTGATTAGATCATAGAGTCTTTTCTTATTGTGTAAAGAGTTGAAAGAAGGTGTCTTGAAAAGTAAATGTTGAAATTCTTTAATCAGTGCAGCTTTCCATTCAAGAAAAGTAAAAGGTAAATTGGTAATAGTAGTAGGTAAATTGGATTTATTACTAAGTAAGATGATAAATTTATCAAGATCTTGATTGAATTGTTTGAGGCATAAATGTTTATTGATAATGAAAGTAGGACGAAATTTTGTTCCAAGTTGTAAAAGGGCTCACAATTCTAAGTCTTCAATGATGTTAAGATCTCCTGTTATAACATGTTGGTGAAAGGATCGACATATTTTTGGTAAAGAGGTAGTTGGCAATTACACATGCTATTTTCTTGTATCTCGTGGTGGTTGATAACGAGTTGACCTAAGTTCTTTTCAAATTTAAAGCAGGGCTTAATTTGTAGTTGTTGGTCAGGAAGCAAGTGTTGATATTTTTTAAAAATGCTAGGTATTTTAAGTTGATCGTAAGAAGGGTGTTTGAATCGTACCATACAAAACAGTTTTTTGTGAAAAAAATTGCTATTTTTTAGTTTAAAATTGCAGAAGTCAATAATTAGGTCTTAAATGATTTGTAAACATTGAAAATGTTGATCCATTACTTTAATCAGATTCCATGAAGTAGTATTCTAAAATATATGTAGTAGTTTAATGGCATTCTTAGCAAATTCTTTATGTTCAAGGAAGGAATGAAGATTTTTAATTATTAATTTCAGATCTTGTGCAGAAAAAAAATTTTTGTGTTTGGAATCACCTCCTCTGGCTCCTCTGGTCGTTATATTGCTAAAAAATCTGAATTGTTCATATATTGAGACTTCTGTCTGTCTATTGGTGGTATGACTTTTTTTTGAAGTATGTAGATGGATTTCTTAAACAGTCTAAGTTTAGTGTTCGGTACAATATCCAGCACAGTAATTTCTATGTTATCAAAATTATGCATATTATAATGATCTAGAATAGCAGTATGCTGACTATTTTTTGTGAGATTATTGCTGTTATTTTTATATTTTTTAATATGAGATCTATGGTTATTAATTCTGAGGTTGAGAGGGTTTTTTGTTTGACCTATATATGTGAGAGAACATTCTTTACAGGTGATTTGGTAGATACAATTGTGAGTCTTTCATAGTGATTGTGTCTTATTAGTTTTAGTAGGAAGTGTAGTAGCATTAGCCTTACAAGTTTTCCAAAGCATGTTGCTTCATTTAATTATCTCTATATGATTGATCTGAGCCTGTGAATGAAAGTAAAGAGGGAGCTAGCCTGCTTTACAGTGTTTTTTGGAAGGAAGACTAACCTATCGTGAAAGTGGAACTGTAAACATCCCTGTGGAATGATGCTTGCTACACCAGGGTGCATGAGCCTAGGCTCTAACCCTTGTAGAATAGTTAGCTGCTCCAAAAGTTGACATAGGATTAACCTGTAAATTTAGGATATAATTATCCCTTTTTTTAAGTAATTAATGTTTAAATTTTGATAAAATCAAATGCAAGTTAAAAACTAAGAGATGAGCAAAAGAAGAACTGGGAAATTGATGAGCTGTTAATTGGATTAGGCACAAAAGTTGTCGATATAGCGTGGATGGTAAAATATCACATGGTAAGATAATGCAAATACTAGTAGTCTGAATCCATAAAAAAACAAGAAATATGAAAAGAATACACAATAAAAATATGCACGATAGAAAATGATAAATAACTTGACATATACACAAATACAAACATATAATACAGGCATACAGCAAAATGATGGTACATAGCAACTAGAGGCATGAAGGAAAAAGGTGAGGATTACATAATTCAGGTATTTAGCTGGGAGAGGGGCCTGTCCATGTTGGTTAAGTCATTATAATCATAACTGCAAATTTTTATGCTGGGGTTGTCAATAAGTTACTGTCTGTTATGAAAATGTTTTGCAAGTTTATAATAATGAGTCCTAAGCAACTCCATGTCAAGTTCCTCATGGATTCTATTATTCCTAATGTACCATTTGGCATTAATGATTTGTCTTAGGACACTATTTTGACAGACCTGAAGTTTTTGTCTGTTTGTTTTTCTTGTGTGGGCCCAAACTGGACTTGCATAACATAGTAATGGTCTGAGAATGGACTTCTAACTAAGTAACTTGTTATCTTATAGATAACACCCTGTTCCGAGCAATTAAGGGATAGAATTTTGCTTTATGAACTCAAAACTTCTGGATAATAGAAGTGATGTGTGGGGACCATGTAAGAGTATTATTGAGGATCACCCCAAAATAAAGGACTTGCTTGGTCCATGGAATGTTGATATTATAGAGTTGCAGGTTCCTTCTTATTTTGGTTTTTCTTGTGAACAGGATTGCTTTAGTCTTCTCAACATTAACCAGGATCTTCCATTTGGTGAGCCAAATCTCTAGTAAGTGTATGTAATTTTGTAGTCATTGGATAACTGGACCAATTAATGCACTTTGTGCAAGAATCGCTGTGTTGTCTAGTTTTAAGCAATCAAAGGAAGAAAACTAAACAGGGTATTTTTCATTAATAGCATCAGTTCAAGCCAGACTACAAATTCTGTAAGCCTTCTAATATTTCCCCATTTTTAGCATCCTCCAAAAGGCTTGCTATTAGCCCATGAAGAGATATCAAATATTGTAGAGATATCAAATTAAGTGGAAAGTACCATCACATGCTACTTTGAAGATTTTCCATGAACATGCCATGAGCCATGAGCTGAATAACTAAAAACATGCCATGAGCTGGCAATCATATAATTTCTCTTTTTTATAGGTAATGGGGGTAGTTTCAAAAAATAAACAAACACTTGAATACATATATTAATAACTTTAAAATATGTGAGTATCGAAACAGTTATTTAATATGAAGTGAATGATAAAATATACAGATTCTGACACTCAAATTTATGCAATGCAGAATACATTAATTTAAACATAAAGACTTGCTGATTTGAATTTTATACAAGCAACTATAGTGAGATTTAAAAGTTGTATAACTAAATATATACAACTGCAATAAAATTAAATATGCTTTTTATATTTATATTATTTTTTATTCATATATAAAGAGCAAATATGATTTAAAGCTATGTAGCAAAAGAATTAAAACCAATGAATGATTAATTGACAAATGATTTTGCACAGCAATCTAGTGAATTTTTAAGATTGTGCTACTAATTAAGAACATGCCATGAGCTGAATATAGTTTACGCACCAGCTGGAAGATCATAACTAGGGCAATATGATAAAAAAAGCTATTCTAATCAAAGATCTGTTCTCAAACAAATTGATTTTAAGCATTTTTCTCTAAACACACAAATTATTCATTAGCTTAGCATAAAAATATAGTATTTAATAATATCATTTAGCAAAAAATAGTATTTAATAATGAAATATGTGATGTAATTTTTCTTAAACAAGTTAAGAATAAAAATTTAGATTAGCTATTTACAATACAAACCTACATATTAATTAAATATTGCACATATTTTTAAATTAATTTTTGTGTGAAATGTTATTTACTGCCCTATACAGACTTTTTGTTAATCAAATATACTTCAGTTTCTAAAGCACCTTATAATGCATAAAAGTATTTAGCTGTCAAACCAAAGCAACTTACATTTTACAATTTTTAAGATTGCTTAACAAGAAAACATTCTAATAGCAATAAATGGTAGATTCCAATAAGATGGTAAATTTAAATTTAAAAATTTTGCTGCATGAGAAATAAACAGAAATCTTATAGACTAGATCATTTCTTTATGGAGAAACATATAAGGATTATCTGTCTAAGATAAGCAATGCCTTATTGTAATGCTTTCTGAGAAAAAATAAATAGTCTTATGATTAGATACACAGATGAATAGTCTAAACAACAGAAATCCTATGAAGGTATCTCATTTAAATCCAGAACAGAGCTCAAGGTAAACTGCCACTGCATCACAACTTTAGGTTAATTCAATTGTTTATAGCAAAGCACTCAACAGCTATCAGTCTGAGATCTTTGTGGAGGACTTTCAAAGGAATATTAGCTTACATTCACATTATACATGAACTTCACAGTTTTAACCACTACACCTTAGTTACTTTAAAATCGGAACTACAAAGACATTTTCTGCTGCCTGACTTGTCTCAAAACCATGGGAATGATAGCTGCAGCAGATGGTTTGAGTTCCCTAATAGCCCCCTCTTTATTTCTGTTTAGTGTGTTTTGCTTCATGGAAAGGACAAAAATAAAAGCTGATTTTAATTAGTCTCAAATTAGGTGGCTGGGAAATAAGAGTTGCATGGTGATTGATGATGGCATGCATTATGATCGCAACTGGGAGAAGGTAGCAACATGTCTTGAAGTGCCTATTTTTAAAAAAACAGACATAGTTATAATTTGGCCATAAATTTTATGAACTTGTTATATTTAAATACACAAAATGAGAAAAATTCCATACAGTTAATAAAATGTGTAAAAATATGCATTAGAAGTAATAAAAAATGTCATTACGTACATTTTATATATGGTGTAAACCTGCAGGTGACTACTTTTTTTTTTTTTTTCGATTGAAGAACTTTTGTTAAAATTAATTAAAGTTTTTTTAAATTAAAAGTTTTTGGTATACTTCTGATAAAATTTCCTCCAAATGACAAATTTTGGAAAACTCTATAAAATAGGTTATAATCATTAAGGAGACTTAAATTTTTACAAACATTTCCTTTCTTTAATTTTTCTATACAGATTTTTTAAAGAAAACCTTGAAGATCACTATGAAAAAAATCCTGTCAGAATAGCAAACATAAGCTATTAAATTTTATTGTGAAAACTAAGGATTAATAACTCATACCAAGAGCATTTATTGTTGCCATTATAGTGCAAGAACTTGTTGAGTAAATTAATTATAAGTTTGATTGCTCGTTTTAACCCTTTACGGCACGCTACCTTTTAAAGTTGGAGTTTTGATTAAAAAAAAAAAAAAAAAAAAAGTAAGCAGTCTAATTAGGCCTAGAGGAGTACACAAGTAAAATTTTGTGAAGATAGCACTTATCATTTAATTCTGTGAGTGTGCCCAAAGTGTGCCCACTGATTGAATAGAGCTTCGAAAAGAGTGCTGAAACAAGCATTGTTGTCAATGAACTGACTGATGAGATGCGGAGAAACAAAGAATACAGTCTCTCAGTTGTCGTAGTTTATTGGTGAGCCCGGTCTGGGCACACTTAGGGTTCGCCGTTTGATTTTAGGCAAGATTTCAAGGTACAAATTTAAAACTAACATAGAATAAGGAGATTAGCATACAGCCAAAAAAATAACATAGAAATTTCTTTTCAAACAATTCCTTTTATACCCTAAAACAAATCTGGAAGATTTCTTTGAAAAATGAGGGTCTTAGAATACTAAACATGGCTAAAATATATGGACTGGTTTGTGTTGAGCTGCCATCTACTATAAATAAAGAAGTTTAGAGTAACCTATAGTAACCTATAAATCTTTTTTCATTCAATTTCTCTGTGTGTACAGAAGGACAGTGTGCCGCAAAGGGTTAAGGAAGAGAGTTCTGCATCTGATAGTTCATAAACAGGTACAGCATGCTCAGATAGAAATGAATCTAAAGTTGGAAACCGTTGCTAAAATTTTGAGCATATTGACTGAAAGATAGTCTGGACATCTTATTGTAGTCTTTTATAAGTCACTTTGGTGTATTCTGTAAACTTTAAATCAACATATGTAAAAAATCCTATAGGCATGATAAGCTGAAGCTACCAGATCAGTTCACAAATAGCATTATGCAATCAGATTTTAAGAATTAGAAAAAGAGAGATCTTGAATTTATCCACAAGCTATAAATTAAGCTCATTTTAGTTTAACTAGGTAACAAGCTGATAAATTAAGCAATTTTAGCTTAACTAGGTAACAAACAAAATAACAAGATTAATGATTCAGAAAATGTTATGGCAATACACAAAATGGAAATGCATTTAGGTATATAGTCTAGTGCAGGGCTGGTGCTAGGAATTTTTGCCACCTAGTACAATCTCTGCTAGTCATAAATTCAGCTGTCCTACATCTATCTTAATTTTAAAAAATGCTGCCTAATGCCTCCACTTCCTTTTTACGCTCAGCCGATATAGCGGGTAATGGTGCCGGCTGCTGTACCAATGAACCTGGTTTTGAAAAAAGCCTGGATATTCGTCAGTGGCAAGGGGGCACTTAAAATGCCTGGTGAGCTGAAAATCCACTTGAGAGACTGGTGGTAAGGATAAACTTTTGGTATCTGGTCACTGAACATAAACTTTCTCTTGGATTCCATATCAAAATTTAGCCTATGATATATCATAGATGAAAAATCACTTTGGCACAAATATTTTGTTGAGAAGTTATTGTTAAATTTTATGATACAATAAGAGAAAACTTATTCAGTTTCTGCAAAAAACGTCTATTAAGTTTTTATGGAACTGGGGATTTTAGTTTCTTCTTTTTATTTCATTACAAAGATGTTTCATGGAGTGGAATAATCGGCTTTAAAAAAAACCATATTTAAGGAACTGATAATCAAATATTCAGAAAAATACAGCTTTTATTTAAACACAGGTAAAGCTCTTTAATGCCACTGACAACATAAGCATGAAGTTCATGTTCCTTTTTGTTTTCAAAATTTTCTAAGAATACAAGGAATGCAAGTTTTACATTCAGATTTTTTTATCAGAAATTTAGAAATTTCTGAAGCTTTTATTTAATCAACAAACATAAAAAGCATAGTTTTTATCCTGCAGATCATATTCAACTCATTCTGTTTCTGGACGACATTAGATAAAAAAAAGGTAGTGTTCATAGGCATTTTTTATTAGCCACTCTATTGCTTGCAGTAAGTAAATTTGTTACTAAACTAACAATTTTCTCAAATAAATTTCCTTTGGAATTCCAGTTTACTCTGGTACAGAAAGGAAAATGGTTATACCTTTTATACACATTTCTGGCAAGACTGTGAGTAACTTGGATTGTTGTCTGCTTTTGATTTAATGAAATTGTATTCTACATTTCTATCAGCATTAATTTCATATCATTTGCATATTCATATCAACTACAGTCTATCTTAAACATTTAGGAAATGAATTTTGATATGCAGCGACCTTCTTGATAATAGAATTACAATACTATGTTCATACATCTATAGCACATGCATCCATCAGTTCGAATATAAAGATTTTTCTTTAAATATACACCATATTAAATTACAAGTTATAAACAACGTCAAACAATCCTTTGGCATTGTTTAATCTGAGACTCTTCCAGAATAGAAAAATTTCTCTGCTTTAGAAAATTAATATATATCTAAGAAATTACTGTGCCATGTTAGTGCAATCCCTCTGTTAGCTTTTCCAGTATTCAAAACCACTTTCTAATAAAGAACTGAGCAAAAATAGAAAAAATAATGAATAAATATTTTAAATATTATGGATAACTTATTTACTTCATAATAAGATAAAGAGTTACACTTATTAGCAATATTTTTAAATATTAACAGCACAAGTCCTAATGAAATTAAAATATCACTAAATATTCATGAAAAAGGGAGAAAATAGTTTGGCAACAATAGTGCTTTTGCTGGATAAAATATTTCTAAAGAAATCTTCAATTCTATACCATGTTTGGTTTCTTTCTATCATTCTGCTAATTTTCACTAGACATATCCTAGCATATTCACAGAAAGTCTCTCACACATAAGTAGGAAAATGTTTTTCACCACGGTGTGAGAATTACTATAGTGAGTTGTTTGAATAATAATTTGGGTCATAATTATTTCCTAAATCATATGAAAAAGCAGTTTAGGGTCCTAAATCAAATGAAAGAGCAGTCCTCATGAGTTTTAGGTCAATATTTTAAATTATACTTACAGATGTAAACTGGACATTGACTGGATCATCAAACTGTACAAGTTTTTCTATATTTGCCAATGCTCTATCATTGTCTGAATTTACGCTTTTAAAGAATAATGAAGAATTTAGAAAATGAAAACTTAACTTGAAAATCAATTATTTATTTATTTTTATTGATTTAATTTATTTTTATTCAGTTTTTATTTTTATGCTTATCAACATAAAGCTTCAAACAAAATTGAAACCATTCTTAATTAACAATATCTAGGATGTTCAATGCTTTAAAAGAGAAACTAAAAAATTTTTTTAAATATCTCTTGAATAAGAAATAACTTAATTCATTATAAAAATGCTGAACAATACCTGTTTACAAAGTGTCTTAATAACATACTATAATAACTTTCACAATGGCTCAGATCTATTTTGAAACACATGTATTTTTGAAATTTGTTTTCAAAAAACATTTACAAAATATTAAAGAATTGACTGCAATTTTTTTTATTCTTTTTTTCTTTTAGATAGTAGTTATCTTTTGTTTATGTTTAAAAATCTGCTTATTGCTAAATATATATATAACAAATAAACTCTATTCATAAAAAGCTAATATAAATTAAAAATTTAATTAAGAAATTTTAATTGCAAAAATAAAAAATAAAAGATTAATTAATACTGCAAACTAATTATTTAAATTAAATTTAACTTTACTATATTCTTGTGAAACATATTTATATATATACATGAAAGACCGCAATTGTTGAATGTCAACACATACCAAATACATTGGTTAAAGACCAAATATTTGGTTACATTCTTACACATTTGAACCATTTTCAGGTTCCTCACTCAAAAGTATTTTCAGGTTCCAGACAAGTATTTTCAGGTTCCTCACACAGAATCTTTTATATGTTTATACTGATTAATAGTATTTTTTATAAAAACCAAATTTTACATAAAACGTTTTACTAGACATCAAAACATACCAAACTATTATGCCTTCATTTCTGCACCTACAAGCAACATAGCTAGAATTCTTGCCACATACAGATCATAAAAGTATAAAATATTAAATGATATACAGTGAACTAAGTAAAAAGTCTGGTTTTATTTTTTAAACAAATGTTAAATTCGAACAATCTAAAGAGCTCCTTTGTTTGCTTTTCTATAAAAAAAATTGTTGATGGCATTCTAGAAATTGCTTTCATTATTCCAGTTGCTCTTCTGTAGACAAAATGGTACAGTTTTTCAAATGCAAGGTGTTAATTTTTAGCTCTTATGTACTTGTTCACTGATTTGTATTTAGAAAAATTACCTTTACAACAAGTAATAGTTGTAGTATTTGTGAGTAAAATTCGCAGTAGTTTTACAATATTACTTGTTGCATTCTGGAAACTATATGTTAGAATGAACAGCAAAAATTCAAAGTGATCTTCTATTGTTGTACCCAAACAGTAACAGAAATGAACCTCGAATGTATTTCTGTATAAATGAGGCCTTATTTATGCCACTATGATAGCAATTTAATTAATATTCATATTTTTCATTCAAAAGTTTTAATGGAGTATGTGAAGGCAGAGCACGAACATGAACCTGTTGAAATCTCTTTGTAATTCCTCTGAATACATAGCCCAGTGTAAAAATAATTCTCTCCTCAATTCAGTTTTATATACCTATTCAACATCTTGTGATTCTTCACCACACTAATGACTGAGTGGATAAGATGGGTTAATCTCATTGATACAGTTCACAAAAAGGTCCCATCCTAAAAAATGGACTTGCTGAATAAGCATTTTGTGGTGCGAGTTTTTATCTGTAACATAGGGTATGCATAAATTGTATTTAAGCATGTATGTTGTACATATAAGCCAGTTCCAGTTTTGAGCTTTTTAAGGAGAACTTTATTCTCCATGAAGATATTCTTCTGCTTAGGTATTTAAACCTAGTAAGCTTTGTTATAACCAATAAGTCCCAGTCCTCCTTCCTGCTCCAAATATCCATATAACTAAATACTATAAAAGCAGTTTCCAAACCTTTTGACTAACAGTCTATTTTAGAATCAATTTGTCTAGCGGAGCCCCTTAGGCCTATCTCATGTCTTGCAAGTTAATAATGTTTAATGATCGCATAACAATAGTAAGAAAAAGGGTAGAGATAGCAAGGGAATGATAAGTAGGGAAATATCTGAACATTTGTGTAATGTCCATGATATGAAATTATATTAAAAAATTTTTAAGTTTATCATAATATCTCAATTTATTTTCAATGTGACACTGTCAAAAGTTAGCCATGCATAAAAGTTCTTTCAAAGCTCAATAAATCAAACTAATTTGTGTTACAACAGCTATTTTGCATTATTGCTGATAGTATCATTAAGGTTCCTGTAAGTTATTCACTACATGCAATTTGATTCACATACATATTCATTAATTGCTTCTCACTTGAAAACTTTATTACTCATTATAGAACACAAGTCCAATTTAGTTTGACTATTATGCAACTATAGTGTACTATGATTCTAAATTAGGACATACATTAATATATATATGTGTATATATATGTGTGTATGTGTTTAAAAATGGTCAAAGGAACACACGTGGTTGCATATTTATTTGCGACGAATTTTTGAATTTTAGTTTCAACTGTTAATAATTGTAGGTGAATGCTTTATTTTGCATTGACATGAATTCTCTGCGTACTGTATTGAAACTTGTATAAGTGGAGAATCTTTCTTGTAGGATGAGTAATTAAGAAAGCAGCATTAATTTTGTTTCCTCAAATAAGATTTCAAGTTGAGAGATTTTGTATGCAACCAACTTTATTTTTAGTATGTTTTGATTTTTAAATGCGATTTTAAGTTTTCTACGAGCTGTCAAATCTATCGGTACATCACATTCCATTGAGCTTACGCTAGACAGTTTTTATTGCTGCTAAGCTATGCCACTGTCTGTTTAACAGTATTGGAATTTACTGGTTATAACAAAGCTTACTAGCATTAAATGCCTAAGCAGAAGGATATCTTCATGGAGAACTAAAGTTCTCTGAAACTGGCTCATATGCACAACATATTTTTTGGATCCAATTTTAGGAGGGAGTTTTATCTCATTTCTTTCATTATGGCAAAACCCACTAGGGCTATTTGCCTATAGGGAGAGATGCCTTTGTGGAGGACTTTCTAAGGGAAATTAGCTCACAGGCATGTGACATATGGAGAAAACTATGAAAATGCCCACGCAGTCAGCCCATTCACTGGCACTAAACCCCAATCAAACTACCAGTTTTCAGTGACCTTTATCGCTTGGCTGTTGGTGAGCCTGGTTGGAGTTTTACCATCAAATCTAATTATATTAAATTTTGATTCTTCTGCAAATATTACATTATGCTAATATGATAAATCTTTGCTTCTGATGGATTTTGCAAATGATAAGTATAATTTTCTACCTTCTTGTTCATGAAGAATTTTCTGCCACCTGGCCAATGTAATCTGTATACCCTGATCGCTTGCTCTGTGAATTTAAGTACACTGGTGTGCAAAACTTAAGCAACAATGTAAATTTTAATCAGATAGCCATGAAATTGCAGAAAAGGGGTTCTTTCGATCAGTACAATGAATACGCAATTCAGTAGAAAGGTCATGCGTATGCATATGTCAGGAACAAAATGTCACAGGCGACGTGAGCGTACACAAAACATGTGTAATCGGCACACTCAAATCAAGACTACAATAAAAGGAAGGACGGAGACACAATTAAAGACATTCGATGAAAGTATAAATGAGTTCTTTTGTGAAATATGGCTAGAAGAAATCACCTGGATTACTTCGCTCGTAGAAGAATGTTCGGAAAGCTGGAGGAGGAGCATAGTGTTACCAGTGTAGCTCAAGAGTTCAGGATCAACAAAAGTGTCATTTTGTGCACTTAGAAAGCCTTAACCATACGTACAGTTTTTAGAAAGTTTGGTAATTGCCGCCGTGGACTCTTGTGGATGACTGATACATTGTCTTGAAGGCAAAAAGAGACTGAAACCAGTCAGCAAGTGCCATAGCTCAACAACTGTGTACAGCAACGAGGCGACAAGTGTCGCGGTTGACTGTGTCCAGATATCTG
This sequence comes from Stegodyphus dumicola, assembly GCF_044657685.1. Lineage (NCBI taxonomy): Eukaryota > Metazoa > Arthropoda > Arachnida > Araneae > Eresidae > Stegodyphus > Stegodyphus dumicola. The sequence goes on along the minus strand of NC_140774.1, from coordinate 99,813,633 downwards.
CGTATCCAGACGCAGAAGCTAGCCTATTTGTCCGCCATTTTGAACTCTGCATCCGTTTGAAAGTTGGCCATCGACGCCACCGCTTAGAGTGGTGCAAGGAGCACAAACATGGACATCTCATCAATGGAGTTTTGTTCTCTTTACAGATGAGAGTCGTTTTAGTGCTGCAAGAGATTCTCAACGGCAGTTGATTTGGAGAGTGGTCGGGACACGGTTTAATCCCAGCAACATCACGGAAAGAGACCATTATGGTTCTCGTCTGGAGAAGCATTATGCTGCACGGGCGGACAGAGCTCCACGCTTTCGACAGAGGTTCTGTAACTGGAGATTGCTATTGTCAGGTGATCCTTCCCCATGTGCATCTGTTCCGAGGTGCCATTGGAGCAGATTTTGTTTTTAATGGATGACAATACAGGACACATCGGACTCCTGTTTTTCAGAAGCTACTGGAAAGTGAAGATAGCACTGGAATGGATTGGCCACCGTACTCCCCTAATTTAAATCCCATAGAACATGTGTGGTATGCTTTAGGGAGACGCCTTGTGGCACGATTATATCCTCCAGAAAACACCCAACAACTGAAACAGATTCTGATTGAAGAATGGGCACTCTTACCTCATGATTTGTTGGACAATATGGTGCTGGGTATGAAGCAACAGTGCGAAGCAACCATTGCAGTAAGAGGAGGGCATATCCATATTAAGGAACATCTACTTGTTGTTCTTCCTCTTGTGCAGACAATCGTGTAATGATACTATGAGTTCAATAAAGCCTTTTTTTGTTTGATTGCATACTGTATGCATTGTATTCATTTCTGCGCTACTATTCTTTTGTTATCATTTAAATACAAAATGCTGTCCCTCATTTCTGAATTCCATGTCTTTCAGATGATTATTTGTGGAGTTATGGCGAAAAGAACACTTGTTGCTTACGTTTTGCACACCAGTGTACTATTAAGTTTAATGGGAAACTTTTCTCTAATTCAGCTGCACAGCCTGCAGTAGTAAAACCCTGGATTTTGCTTGATTTTCTGCAGTTCAATATTTTCTCAGTGCTTAATTTTAAGGAAATTCTTCCTGTTTACCCAGTTTTCTTCCTTCTGTATTATTAAACATGTTGAATCTTTATATTAATACCTTCTGAAAATTGTTTAAGATTTTTAGTGCCTTAATTACATCGTATGATTAAATTCTTAATAGAATTTGTAATACTTTGTAGTGTCTTCCCACATTCACATAAAATTTGAAATAAATAAAAGATTTTGTTTAAAAACATACATTTTAAAACTACACACAATAATTCTTGTGATGTAGTTCCATTATAAAAAAGCAATAAAAATCATCATGATGTGCAAAAAAATTCAACAGAATATTTTACTGTGAAATTATTACTTTTTTAGAACTTTTGAAATAAACTAGTATATTTGTTTGACACAAATAAATTTAAAATGAGAGCACGTACAGTAGCAATGAATAAACACAGTTTCAGGACTAAATCCAGAATTAAGTAAGATGAGAAGGGCAAACATAGATACGAGTGACTTTAATTGCAACACTTTGTCATTCTATAATTACAAAATTGTATATTCCACACAGATTCTTTCTTTACGCTAAAATAAATATTTCATTAACCAACAAACTGAAAATTTCAAAGCATAAATTATTGCACTGATATTCATGCTTCCTGCTTCTTTGTAATGATATCACTGCACAGTTACTCGTGAGATGAAATAAAAAGTTTACCATATTTGGTGCTTTGGTGCAAAATACAACTGGTCTCTACTAACCCAAACATATCCATACTTATTTTTAAAAATAATGAGTTTGATTATATTAGATTTAACAATAGCTTATCTCAATACTAGTGTAAAAGTACAGAATTTTTTTATTTTATAACATTATATTCAGAGCTTTAATAAGACCATCACAACATCATATACAATACAAAGTCTGAGATCTGGACCTTTTACACATCAATTTAAGTACGATTGCATGTAGAAATTACGAAATTAAAGAAATATGAAAAAGTGGTTTATGAAATAATGAAGCATTTTATAAAACATTTCTTTTAATGTAAGTTGTTTAAATTGCTTCATTTTGGGGCTAACACTTTCACTTTAATTCCTTAGATAGACATAATTCCTTGTTCAGTTACAAGATTTCATTCATAAGGTCCTATAAATACCATGACAAAAATTCCCACTAAATTGTCAGTTTAAATTTTTTTGTTCTCAGCGATCTCTTTGTCAATTTCTTCACTATCAGCAGTGATATTTTCTGAATTTATAATCATACTACAAATTTTGTCATCTGTTAACTGATTGATGACTGGGGCACTGTTATTGCAATGAAAGACTTCTGTTATATCATCTTGCTTTATTCTTCACACGTTTTCACAAATTTCATTAATTGCAAAAATTTGCTTTTTGTTTGCAATATCTGAAAACCTTCAAATTTATTCCTATCATCATAAAGCTTATTTAGCATCTACTATACCCTACTGGTGATGTGTCATGTTAATAGACCAACCTGCTAAAGATATGTATTCCACTAAATTTTTTCTTCTATTGCAATTCCCCCTTGCAAAAAAAGTGCTGCCTATTGTCCAGTAGTTCTGGACATTGGACGTCTAGATTTCGGACTTTGCACAATATTATCGTTAAAAAAATGTACAAATAATCGCACTTACTCCTTTGATTCTTTAGATATCATGATTGCAGCTTCTAAGCTTGGAACACTAAAAAATAAAGTAAACATTATTCTTAACTACTTATACTTCAAACAAATTATACAGGAATTTTAAGAACTATAAAAAACATACTTATGACATTTAAGTTTACCAGGTGTGCTTTTTGGTAGTTCAGGTACAATTTCGCAAAGTAATTTATAATAATTTTGAGGTTTTAATGAATCCCATGTTATAAGAGCTTTGCACTTAATCTAAAAGAAAAGAAATAAATTAAAAATAAAAATAAATCTAAAAAATTATACAAATAATACTTTTTAAGACATTCTAAATAAGAGGTGATATTAACATGTAATTTAAAAAACTCAGTAAAATACTTGTGAGTAATTAAGATAACATAATTTAGTATTTATGACTGATTAATTATAAATGCAAGTGAACAAATGTTTTTCTACTAAAATTCATGAGTTAATACTAAATATTTACTAAAGAAGATAAAAAAATATTCAAGAGCAAAGTAATCCATTAAATAAATTCTGTCAATAAAATTTTCGTTCTAATGCTTCAATATAAGATCGGTCTATGAAAAAAAAAAAAAAAAAAAAAAAAAAAAAAAGAGAGAGATAACCTTTATATTTTAATTCTTTGCTTTTAATAATCTCAGATGAATGAAATTATTTGAGGAACAATTTTTATATAGCATGAAATTTTATTCATTTATTAGCCCAAATGAGCTATTAGTCTCGAAATGTATCACTTTTCAAATTGTGCCACCAAATATTATCACCATGTATTATTTTTAAGGATGTATTAAACAAAGATGAAAATGCATGTATCTTTGTACGTTCCTCGCATTGTGAAAAAAACGACAGTAACTAGAGTCATCAAATTTTGAATAAAAGTCCTCTACTCCAACATGTGCACCTACATGTTTGAATTTGTTTTATTATTTATTTCATATTTTATCAAACTTTATTGAATTCTTGATTAACAAACTCAATGGTTTGAAAATGAGCAGTGACAGTACTGTATGGAGTAAAACATTATCTCTAGCACACAAGACCCTTTATCGGAAATCCTAAAGATATGCTGTTTTCAAATGTTTTGTAATTTTGCTGTTGAATTGAATTTTATGTGTAAGTGCAAAGAACATGATATTTAATATATAAAGTTAACATATAAAACTTCAGTAATAAAAAGACAAAAAAAAAAATTTTGAAAGTCATCTCGGTAAGAAAATTAAACTGAGAGCATCTGAATGATGAACTGAGAAAAGACTGAAAAAAACAGAAAAATGTATGCTATCACTTAACACTGCATTGGAAATTCTAAACATATGCTGCTTTTAAAATTTCTGTAATTTTTCTGTTTAATTGTATATAGCATATCATATGTGTAAAGATAATGATACTGAATAATAAAGCTAAAAAGATAAAAAGAAATGGGTTAGTACGAGTGGAGTGCGACAGCAGACTAGTACACTGTGAGCTCAGCGAGAGCTTAAAAAAAAGCTTAAGAAATACTTTTGGGTGATTAACTTAGAAGTCAAACTACAAAAATCAGCGTTATGTTTCCAAATTTTCACAGGACTAGTTTCGATGATTGTTAGAATATGAAACTTAAAAAAATATTTAAAGTTATTAAGAGAAAATACTTTTTATATACATTAAAAACTAAGAAATGAATGATAAGAAAGTAATTAAATTGCAAGCTGTTTTGTTGAAAATAATGAGCACTAGATAGCTTTTCTCTCATTGCAACAAAAAAGGAGAAAAAATTCATCAGTTTCAAATAAAAAAACATTTTAATTTGTAATAAATTGCATTAATATTACAAATTCATCAGCTAAAGAAGAACTTAAGAGATATACTAGTGTTATACATTTAAGAATAATATTTTAATATTTATTGTACACTTCAAAAATTTTTGATAAATTCATTATGCAAAAAAAGTGGCTTATAGTGAGATCCAGCTGATTTGCATTGACTGTAAAAATTGAATTGTAAATAATTTCATATTACTTAGCAGCTAATTTTATTATTTACCAATGCAGCAAGCCAGTTAACAATGCTGGTTACTTTCTAATTATCTGCATTTCCACAGAAAAGTTGCCCAGATTATTTTAAGAATTTCCTTTCTTTTTTTTTTTATGTTTCCTACAAAGTACAAGAAATAAGTATAGATTAAAACAGGGTGAGAAACGTGCAGCCTCCATGAGTTTCTTGCATGGCGTCTAACTCTTGTATTAATTAATATTTATTTATATAGCTTACAGCAATTTGAAAATTAATATATTTAAATAATATGCTGCCATCTACTGAGCATAACATGAATTAGATTTCTGTAGTGTTGCAGTTCTAGCAATCTTTCACAGTTTGAAGTTATTGCCATTCTGGCACATTTTTCAGTTTGCCAACATCCAACAGGAAACCCCAGAATGGGCACCTGTACTGTATGAAAGACTTTCAGCTTTTTCTGCTCATTACCAGTCTTTATTTAAAAAAAATAATAAAATAATATTACAAAAGTAAAACTATTATCATTAGCCACTTTTGTGACTGCTAAAATTACCTGTTAATGTTATTAAAAAAATTATAAATATAAATGAGAATTATATTGCTTTGAGATGGTTGCTATTTATAATAAGATAGTTCATTAGAGGATGAGAGATTTATTCCTAAGAATCTGCTGAAACCATTCACAAGCATTGTTTGTTGCATACGGCCAAAACTGTAGGTCTTCAGTTATTTGGCACTGAAACAATTAGTAGTTTAATGTATCTGGTAAAGCCAATAGAAATTCTGTTTTTATTCTTACTTTTGGCCATTGCTCACTCCTACTTGCAAATACACTAATCCTGATGCTATACCAACCATTACCTACAAGACATGTTACGGCATCTGGTAGGTAAGACAGACAATACCAATTTTTCTTCCTTTGCCCCATACCCCTCAGCATTCCCCTACATGTTGCGGATTTGGCGATTTGTAGTTATCTGTTGCATGCTTGTACCAGTCTCATCTCGTACTGCTCTTGGCCATTCTGAAAAACTAGTTATTGTTTTATTTATTCTGAGGTTTTACTAATACACTTTTTTTAGGAAGTACTATATGCTTTCTCATATTGTTTTCTCAATCATGTCAAATTGTAAGACAAGAAAATTAAATGAAGAAAACAGAACTTTTAATGTAAAATAGGAGTTAGATTATTTCTTTACTTCTGTGAAAAATAAAATAGTGAGTTAATTGTGCAATACAGTTTTGACAACTTTGGAAAAAGCAAATGCAGATAAACATTATTTGACTCATAAAGAACATGAATATTTTAATATCTCAACAAGCTGCAGTTCAAAAATTGAAAAATGAAAAGGATCATCAACAGGTGTCTTTTAATGCTTTTGTAGAGAAAAATACCCCTGCATTTGCTGTTACTTACAAAATAGCACATATACTTGGAAAAAGAGGTAGCAAATTTAGTGACATAGAAATAATTAAAGAATATATTGTGGAAGCAGTAGATATGTTAGATCCAAAAAACGTTGATAAATACAAACAATTACCTCTCTCAAGAATTACAACATATTGGCAGCAGAATTGGCAAAATGTAACAGAGCAACTTCATACAATTATACAAAATCAAGATGTTTATTTTCTAATTCCTTCAGATGAAAACATTTATAAAACTGACTCAGCGCAAGTTTTATATTTTATTCATGCCGTAACTAAAGATTTTCATTGTCATGAAGAACTTCTTGCGTTGAGTACACTAACTTGAAGAACTCACAGAGGTAACATTTTCGAAAACTTCAGAGAAGTATGCCATCGATTACAGTTATATGTCAGTAATTTAGTCAGAGTCTACACCGACAGCACATCTTCCAGGAGAAGTAAAAAAAGAGGATTCATAGCTTACTAAAAAAGTAAAACTTGAAAAAATTGATATTATTTCACTGCATTTTACATCAGCAAAGTCTTTGTGCAAAAATAACCATTCTGCAAGACACTCTGGGTAGAACTATTCAAAATGTACAGTGTTGATCTACCATACTACTAGTGCAAGGCTAGTTGGATATCAACAGTTTGGTAAAAGTTTTAACTTTATGATGACAAATTTTAAATTTTACCCAAGGACGGGGAAAACTATGTGATCTATCAGATGAAGCATTTTGTAGAAACATTGCATTTTTGTCTGATATTATGACAAAACAAAATTTAAATATTTGCTTGCAAGGTAAAATGAAGCATATACATATGAAATGTGGCAAAAAATTCAAGCATTTCGTACAAAATTTATATTTTTCAAAACACTGTTCTCTTGCTCAGACATATCAGCAGAACACGTCTTGGAGCTAGCAAAAATGTTGAATGAGCAAAAACGTAAAAATAAAACATTCAATGAATATGTAGATGTCTTGGATTTTTTAATAGAAGAATATACCGAAAGATTTTCTGATTTTGAGGAGCACACTTCTGCTATGAAACTGGCATTTGAACCACATTTAGTAGATATATCCAAAGCTCCTACAGAGCTACAAATGTAGTTATTCGAGTTGCTGAAGATACTATCCTGAAATCTCTTTTTGATGCTAAAAAGGATCCCATAGAAATCTGGAGAAAAAATACTGAATATCCATGCTTGTGAGAGCATACACACCATTTACTTTCATGTTTTGGAAGTACTTACTGCTGCGAGTCAACATTTTCTCTCATGACAAAACTTAAAACTAGTTTAAGAATGCAGATTACAGATACTCACTTAGAAGACCTACTAAGGCTGCATGTTATGAAGCTTGATCCAAATATTCAATTAGTTTCAAGCAAGAAACATATGCAAATATTACACAAAATTAAATTTTTCATCGGATTTTAACATTATTTTGCATACTATTGCTATGTTGGTTTTCTATAACTTAATATTATTACTTTTCAAACCAAAAATTTATTTTAGAGGAAGGAAGAAATATTTCATTTACTTTATTAATCATTTGTACTAAATTTTAAAATTATTACAGTCAAAAGTCGTTAATTCGGACACCCATAATCCGGAATGATCTATAATTCGGACCTCAAAGCTAAAACCTTTGTGCGCATGCGCCGTGTTGACACATGCGCATAGGCGTTTACTCGTGCGCGTAAGATTTTTTACGACTGCGCATATGCGTGTGCGCAAGTGCAGAATACGTTTTCGCACGCGCGTTTTATGTATAACGGACGGTATAAGCTAAAATTATCTAATTATCTATTTCAGTTAATGTTGATGATTGCGTTATTCCTTAATTATCGAATTGGATCCCGCTTATTATTTTTTGCAGCCTGTAAGAGCAATACTATAAAAGTAAACTTGAACTTTCGATTATGTCAAATAGAATTTCCGATTCCAAAAGGATCCCAAAGGATCATACAAAACGAAAGTATGTTTCGATGTCCGTCAAACAAAAAGTGGAATTGCTGCAAAAAATGGATAAAGACATGAAGAATGTGACAGAGAGGTTAGTGAAAACGAAAAAATTTCGATTGACAAGTTAGTCGGTATTCTCGGCACAGCAATTAACGGAACTTGAACAGCATAACTTTGTAACTGAAAAAGAAATTATGTCTGTTTATAGAATTAAAGAGAAAGTATTATCACATAAAACGAAGCAACTTAAACAACTTACATTGAAAGAAATGTTTAATAAAGTAAATAAATAAATATTAAGCTTTTTTTTTTTTTTTTTTTTTGTAAATTTTGATACCCTTTAGATCATAATTGTCCTTTATTTCATAAATTATGGTTTCATATTTTTAATTTTAGAATTTCTACATGCCATCTTACGAGATTTAAACTGATGATCTATAATTCGGAATAGCCGATGTCCCGACGAGTCCAGATTAACGACTTTTGACTGTATTTGCTTGACTGTGTTAATGTGAATTGCTTTTAGAAGATTTTCAGAAACTGAAATACTGTTAGATTTTTACCTTTTTAAATCATTGCACTAAAGGTACTTTCAATTCAATGATTTTAATATGAAAATCCTCTTTCCATTTTACAGTGAATTTAAAAATTTATCTTCATTATGAGCAACGTTTAAAAGGTCCCCTTTTTTATACAACATGCCTTAGCAAAATCAGCATTATTAATACTGTTGTGTGCGTACTAGTTTGTAATAGATTGAATGCACGAGTCTGATGAAAAGTTAATAACATTTATTCTTATTGCAAGAAATAAAACAAAATGCTGACATTTTTCTCACAGATATTCATGCAATATCCCAAAGTAGTTATATTTTAAACTACTAAAACATTAACTAGAACACAATTCAAAGTGCAGAGAAAGCTAATCCATTTAACAAAATTTACCACAGCTAAGTAAAGAACAACTGATAAACAACTGAACTAAAATGTCTTTCTCTGGCTTTTATAAGCTTTTTAATCAGTCACGAGAAGCTTCTCGTAATTTCTCGAGATTTCTGGAAAGCAAAAGAGTAGAATTACAGTTACAGCTAACACACAATTGCATTATTTCAATTTAAATATAAATTATGAGATATACATTTATTAAATGTGCGTGCTCCTGTATTTTTACTTTTTCGGCATAGCTTTCTATTAAAACTTGTATTACACAGGGAAATAAAACAATTTTAATTACAATTCTACCAAAAATAACTAACTACATGCAAAATCCATAACAATACATAGTTTTTAATAGCGTGAATTTTTTCTCCTTTTTCTTTTAATGTCTATTTTGTTTTGTTGCATTTACACATTCGGCTTACTATTTTTTAATGTTTAATAGAGAAAATATATTAAAGAATTAGCTTTAATTCTAAAACCCTAAAAATAAAGTTAAATCATTTTTACCTTGTTCATAAAATAAATAACATAGGAGGCGAGAAGAGTTTTCACAAAAAGCACCTTTAAACTTACTAGACTTACAATACCAGGCACATTTCTAAAATAATCTGATTTATAATATTTTGGTTAAAACAGCATAAAAATAAGACAGCTTGAATCTGTGACATTAAAGTGTGTGTGTGTGAGTGTGATTATGGCAAAGCCTCGAGGGCTATCTGCCTAAGGGGAGGGATGCCTTCGTGGAGGACTTTCTAAGGGAAACTGGCTCGTATACATGTTACACATGGGGAAAACTACGAAAACGCCCATGCAGCCAGCCCGTTCGTGGGATTCGAACCTCGGACCGAACTACCAGTGTTCAGCGACTTTACCGCTCGGCCGCTGGTGGGCCTGTGACATTAAAGAATTCCAAGATGTGGAAACACTTTGGGCACAAGAATTACATTTCATTTTTTAAGCTAGAATATTCTTGGTAACGAGGGAAGGAATTCAGGTTCTGGTACTATATTTTGTTGAAATCCGTGAGCAGAATGAACTCTAAAGATGAATATTTTGCTTAAGGGGTGTTGGAACCCCAAAATCTTCAAAAAATTTTGATTTTGGATTTTTGCATTTTCAAATTCTTTACACTTTTATCTTTCTAAAAATACCATTCTTTAATCTCTATGAAAATTAGAACTGTAAAAAATCTAATTTTAATTTGTCATTGACTGCTTTGATCAATGAGGATTTTTACATAAAAATGTGTTTTTTTCCAAACATGAATTTTTTATACTCGACGTACCTTTTCTCAGGAACTACTGCTCACAGGTATCTAAAATTTTTATTACTTATTTATTAGGTTTCCTAATATGTACTGAAATGAGCTTTTTGTGATAAACTAAGAAAAAAAAATTAAGTTTCTTTGCGAGAAAAGTGCTAAACTTTACTATGCCTAACAAAATATTATAATTACTCTAAAATTCAAAATGTTTCAAAAGCTCATTTCAGTATAATCAGATGGGCGTATTTTAATTACACAAAAAATTTCAAGTGTGTATCTACAGCAGATTTTGAGAAAAGGTACATCGAAAATTGCCAATTTAACATTGCCAGCATAGAGGTTGCAAATCCTCCTTAAAGCAGAATAAGGCTGCGTTCAGATGGCGGCATAAAGGGCATAGAGGCGTAGTTATAAGGACATAAAATACGGGAATTCCGTTCACACTTGCGAGAACGGGGTGTAAGCCATGGCCAATGAGAGAAGCTAAATTTGCGCATATTTGGTTGTGTCTATAACTTTCCCCGCGCTGTTCTCCTGCTCGATTGATTTCCCGCATCCGCTCTGCTTGTTTTGTAACAGCAAAATTTTCTGTAGAACGCCGCTTCGTTTTAGCTTTGCTCTAATTGGTCGACGCTTATCCCAAACTCAGCATAAAGTTGAAAACTTTGAACCCTATGCCACGAGCCCTAAATCAGATTTTGTGACGTAGCACAGACTGGTTCCCTTGGCAACAGAGCTCGGCTTTAACCACTTTACGCCCCTGTCTGAACGAAGCTTAACAGAATACATGTGCAAGCTTAAAGTATATTATTATGAGGGTACACTTTTAGCTTTTAGAAACTATTTATTTACAATCTTAGAATGTATAAACACAGAGAACTGCAATATCAGCATAGTTCTATTTTCATATCTGTATCCAAAGTGTTGCCAATTACAAGTTACTAAATATTAAATGTTACCATTTACAAATTATTAAATATTACATCTTCCATTTTTTTTAAAGAGTTCAAAAGTTTTAACAGTCTAAAATCAGTCCAAATACCTGGCCGGCTTACTAATCACTCTCCCACTTCTAGTTCTTAGCTCACCGTTCCTTGTTTCCGAGTTAGCAGAGTTTGGTAGTTGATCTTCTAAACTTTGCCCTTGAGAATATCTGGAATCATATCCTTTTACATCTGTTTTCTGTGTATTAACTCCTTGTTCTGTTCCTCTGATATTCTCTTCAACAGCTGAACAGTTTTCTCTAATATCTATTCTATTTCTTCTCAATACGGATCCACCTGATCTAAGTATATATGATCTAGGCGTCTTATGCACTTCTTCTACAACTGCTGGTTTCCAGCGATTATCTTGATATACCTGAACACAATCTCCTTTATTTAGTGATGGTAATGTTTTTGTATGACGATCACAATATGACTTCTGTTTAGTTCTTTCTTGGTTGATTTTTTCTTTTACATTTTTCACAACTTGAGGTTTAAGTAATTCTTCAGATGTAGGAAGAATCGTTCTTGCTCTTCTACTCATAAGTTGTTGAGCTGGTGATCCTAGCATCTCATTAGTTGGATTGTTCCTATGAGCTAACAATGCTAAATAAGGATCAGCATGATCTGCTTGAGCTTTCTTTAACAATTTCTTCATCGTTTGTACTGAACGCTCTGCTAATCCGTTCGACTATGGATGGTATGGACTGCTTGTTAGATGTTTAAATTGGTATTTGTTTGCAAATTATGCAAATTCTTTACTTGCAAACTGAGGTCCATTATCAGATATCACTATCAATGGTATACCGTATCTTGCAAAATGAGATTTCATGTAAATGATCACTGTCTGACTTCGAGTATCCAGTAGTTTGGAGATTAAAAAAAAGTTAGAATAGTAATCTACAATTAATAAATATACATCTTTGCTAATCTCATATAAATCTGTCGCAACTTTATACCAAGGTAAATTGGGAATTTCATGTGGTATCATAGGCTCTCTTATGTTTTTGTTCTGGTATTCATTACATATAGAACATTTTGAAATTTTGTCTTCTATCTGCTTGTTCATAAGTGGCCAAAACAAAACATCTCTAGCTCTTTTCTTACATTTTTCTATACCAAAATGACCCTCATGAATTAAATTTAACATTTCCTTTTGCATAGATAAAGGAATAATTACCCTTCCTCCTTTGAAAAATAAGTCATTTTCCATTGTCAACTCATCTCTGTAGTCCCAAAATACTTTGACTTGAGATTCTACCTGATGTTTCCTTTTTGGCCAGCCTCTCAGAATATATTTCTTTAAGCACTGTAGTGTAGCATCACATTCACTTTCTTTCTTCAATTCATAAATTTTGTCATCAGATGCGGGAATCAGTGTACAAATTTCTGTATCTTCATCATTATCTTCTTCTGTTGTATTCAAATATGCTCTACTCAAAGTGTCTGCTATTAATAAGTCTTTCCCCTTTTTGTATCGTACATCTAGATCATATTTTTGTAAATTTAACAGCATTCTTTGTAATCACTGTGGTGCTTTAAAAAAAGGTTTCTTAGTTATGCTTTCTAATGGTTAATGATCAGTTTCAACTGTAATATGTTTGCCATATCTATATTAATGAAATTTAGAACATCCAAAAGTAATAGCTAAGAGCTCTTTTTCTATCTGAGCATAATTTTTCTGACTTTTTGTTAGAGCTCTGGAAGCAAAAGCAATTGGTTGGTTTTCTTGTAAAACAGCACTTAATCCTTCAGAACTTGCATCTACTGAAAGAGTTACATCCTTATTAACGTCATAGAATTTTAATATGGGTGCTTTTGCAATCAATTCTTTAAGTGTTTCGAAAGCTTTTTGATGCTTTTCAGTCCAGTGCCAGAGAACATTTTTCTCAAGTAACTGTCTTAATGGTGCAGTAATAGTAGTTAAGTTAGGAATAAATTTGGCTAAATAATTAATCATTCCCAAAAATCTTTGTAGCGAAGGCACATCTGTAGGTTCTGGCATTTTAACAATTGCTTCCACTTTAAAAAAATCAGGTTTTAGTCCATTTTCACTTAACTCGTGCCCTACATAATTCACACGATTAACTTTTATTTTACATTTAGCCTTATTGAACTTCAAATTATTTTCTCGTGCTCTCTGGAGTACTTTTTTAAGTCGTAGCTCATGTTCCTTTTCATTAGATCCCCATATTAAGATATCATCTATAATACATTCAATGCCTTCTAGACCTTCTATTATTTGGCTTAATTTTCTTTGGCAAATTTCTGGAGCTGAACATATGCCAAAAGGTAATCTTTTAAATTTGTATCTGCCAAAAGGTGTATTGAATGTATACAAATTACTACTTTCTTCGTCAAGCTGGATTTGCCAAAAAGCACTATTAGCATCTAAAACAGAAAATATTTTTGCATTAGGCATTCTAGTGATAACTTCATCAATGGTTAACATCGGATAATGTTCTCGTTTTATAGCTTTATTTAAATTTCTAGGATCTAAACATATTCTTATTTTGTTCGGTTTGACAACTGTGACCATTGAATTTACCCATTCAGTTGGTTCTCTTACTTTCTCAATAACATTTAAATTTTCCATTCTTTGTAATTTTTTCTTAACTTTATCACGTATAGCTATGGGTATTTTTCTTGGAGGATGAATGACTGGTGTTACATCTTGTTTAAACTGGATTTTATATTCTCCATTCAAACAACCTAAGCCTTCAAATACATCTTTGTATTCCTCCAGTAAGTCTTCAGTGTAAACAGACATTACTTTCTAAATCAAACCTAGTTGCAAACATGATTTTAATCCTAATATAGAAGGTACTTCTTTGTCAATAACTTGGAATTCCACAACATAATTATTTTTTCCATATTGGCAGTTAAGTACTACTTTTCCTAAGGTATCCATTTTATTCCCAGAGAATGTAACTAATCTTTTAATTTCAGACTTCTGTATCGGAACATTTAGCAATTTCACTTTGCTTTTAGAAATAACATTGCACATTGCTCAAGTATCTAACTGCAAATTTAGTTTACTTTTATTTACATTAACGTCAACAGTCCATTTTTCTTCCTTGTTATCTGAATTAAGGTTTAATGTGCCAACATAAAATTCTAACTCTTCCTCAGAGTCATGATTTATTAATTTAATTTGTCTATCTTTTTTGTTTACCTTGACTGCTTCATTTTTTATTATATAGTTTTTACACTGATTCACAAAATGTTTTGCCTTTTTACATTTATGACAGATTTTTTCATATGCTGGACACATTCGATACTCATAAGATGTTCCATATTTAGAACAAACTTTTGTCCTTTGTTTATCGGTATTTACCTCTTTGTAGGTATTCTTATTATGTTTACTTAGTTTCTTTTTCCCTAAGTTTACAGCAGTTTCCTCATCTTTTATGATTTTCATTTGATGTGCACTTATTTCAGCAGATCTGCATATATCAAGAGCTTTTTCTAATGTTAATTCTGTTTCATGTAACAATCTTGCTCTCACTACATCATCTTTAATATTACAAACAATTTTATCCTTTATTAAACTATCCATTAATTGTGCAAACTCGCATGTTCTAGCTTTATTTCGAAGGTCAGTTACGTATTCATCTATGGTTTCTGACGCGGTTTGATTTCTAGTAAAGAATAAATGTCTTTCATATGTAATATTTTTCTTAGGAATACAATATTCCATAAATTTGTTTTAACTTCACTTAATTTAATTTATTTTTCCTCTTCTATAGGAAATGTATTATATATTTCAAGACCACGAATTCCTATTACATGAAGAAAAGTATTACCTCTTACCTTCTCTTCTTTATTATGTAATCTACTAGCTATTTCATACATTTCAAATGATTGCAGCCATCTCTGCCAATTTGAAGCTAGATTTCCATTAAATTTCATCGGCTCTGGTGGTTTTAAACTTTCCATTTTGAAAGCAAAAATTTCCTGATACCATATATTATTATGAGGGTACACTTTTAGCTTTTAGAAACTATTTATTTACAATCTTAGAATGTATAATCACAGAGAACTGCAATATCAGCATAGTTCTATTTTCATATCTGTATCCAAAATGTTGCCAATTACAAGTTACTAAATATTAAATGTTACCATTTACAAATTATTAAACATTACAAAAGTAATTTAGTAAATGCAGTTCTTTTTTGAACAGTTACAGGGAAAATTACATACATTAAATGGATAAGTAATTGAGATAGTTTGAGATTTTAAAAACTTATATAATAAAACTGATGAGACACGTGATGTGAAATACAGGTGAGAGCATAAAATATGGTGTTAGCTTCAAAATATTAATTCATATGATTAAAATACATATTTCAAATATGATAACTTCCAGTTTCACTATTTCTTAGCCCAGAGCAGATGAAGAGCCTCATGATAAAACCTCCTCGACGATTTCTGTTGTGATGTTTAGTTTCTTATTAGTTTGAAAGTATAAACAGCAATAATAGTTCTTGTATTACTGTTGTAGTATGTTCTTTGATTAAATGTGATATCACTGTGACTCATCCAGTGCTTCAGTGATATAAGACAACCCACAAAAATAGCTATCAATGCTCGTTTACACTGCACAGTTTTTCCTTCTAATATGTTTTGATTATAACTTTGGCATTCTTGATACAAGAACTTGAGAAATTTTCTATTCTTCAACATATTTCATGCTTCATTCAACATGCTCTCTCAGTGTACGTCCGCATATCTATCTGTGGTTTTAAATTATGTACATATATATCTTTTGAATTACAGCTTTTAAGAACTAAGTATATTTGGAAAGAAGCATAAAAAAGACATAATAACATAATTTAGCATTAGAACAAAAAGCAATAATGAAATGCTTAAAATTTAGACAAAATTATATTTGGTTCAAACCTTTTTCAAGCAATACTCCAATTCTTTTGCTTGATATGCAGGATTTATATTAACCTAAACAGAACAAAGGTAATTTAAATAAAAAGAAAAAATCTCCAAAAAATACATATTTAGGTAGATAAAAGAAATTTTTTATGAAAAAAAAGTAATGAATTAATCTGAAACAATATTAAATACCAAAACCAATCCAGCCTTAGCAGTGGCAAACTGAGTTACAGGCCATTCATAACAATTTGGACTGCATATAGCAACTGTGTCTCCTTTTCTTAAGCCAAGAGAAATAAGCCCAGATGCAAATTTTTGAACCTGCAAACAAATTTTAGCTATTAACTATTCAGGAAGAACAACATAACTTCTAATTTGGATCTAAATGGGAATAACATCATTTGAAAGTGCAGTATTTTTTACATTACATTACTAGCACGCTGCCAGCTAAAACAAGTAAATTCAATCCATGAAACCATATTGTAAAATTACTATATTGCTTACTACAATGCTAAATATCACAACACAATGCTTAATATCACTGGGCATTATACAAAATAAATATGAAAAATAGAAATTTCACGATAGCAAATTTATCTATGTCCATGGGAATAATGGTACTTTCTGACTATCTAAAGCCCCTGAAAAATATACGCGAGGCAATAATCTATGCCAGCAAAATAGATAACCCATGATGCTGCCCTAATATATTTATGTAGCAATTCAGGAGTGCATACAGTAGATAAGTGCCAGTCATTAGTGTTTTTGTTACACTGAGTGTATTTTTTCCTCTGGCACATAGTTGTAATGGGACTGTGAAGTTTGCTGACTGATGAAAAAGTACTGCATTTCTTCAGAAGTATGGCATCTTGACTAACAGAAGAGAATGCAAATATTCACATTCCATGAAGTTGTACCTTGTAAAGAATTGAATTTCATGAATTAAAAATTGTGCACCAATGCCAAATTTGTGCAATACTCTGATGCTTTTTTTTTTTTTTTTTTTGAGTAAAAAAAAAGACTACCAAATATATGGGAAAACAGCAGGATGTATAACGTAAAACTTCAAATTCTCTGATGCCACACTGATGAAAACAGATCAGTATGGGTATGGGAAGAATGATAATGCCAAATTTCTGCAATTCTCTGATTTTTAAGCTAAAACAGATCACAGTGTACACAGTGAGAACAATGCATTAAAAAAAAGGTAAGTGTTTTATTATGGATGTTCCTTGCATTTTTAACATTGATAATTGTTTGCAGTTATATGTAATTCTTAGTGTGCCATTTTTAAAAATGGCTATTTTTTTTTTTTTTTTTTTTTTTTTTGGCTTTTTAGCTTGGCAAAAAACTAGTTGTGAAATGCTGGTGTCTTTTCATGAGGAAAGCGCAGACAAACAACAAATCTTAATGATTATCAGAACAAACACTACTGATTAACCTTTAACTGCTGTGAGCAGTCTGGGAGACTGCTGAGGATTTTCTAATCATCACTTCCACCCCTAAAAACCAGGCCGTGGAGTGGGTAGGGAAAATGACCGACTCCAACTCCTGGAATTTTAAACACTGACTCCCTCATATACTACATACATTTTATATTTCCTGCTTCCTATGAATTTCATTAGCATCTCATCAACATGTGCTAATTCTCCAATAGAATACATGCGTTGGAAATTTCTTATGATTGCATAAAATGTTTCCAATATTGGAGCTGCTTTGTCAGTTTCAATATGCTCGCTTCTTGTTTTAGAGTCATCAAATTGCAAGCAATTCAATAAAAATAAAAATCTCTATTTGGAAGAAACACATATAATTATCTCTCGTCCTGTACAGTCAGTAGCAAATAAACAATCAACATCTTTAAAATTAGATTTGAATATGGCAGAATAAATTAAAAGTCCATGGAAGGCTTTGATTTCTAAGTATTAATATCCATATTTCATTCTGCACTCATTGATTTTTACATGACTAAGTTGATTACTCGCTTGTCAGAAAATAAATTCCAAATATTTTCGGGCTCTACACTAGAGCCTATTTTTGTAAGATGTTTCAGACCAAGGAGTTGAATAATTATGTTATGCTTTGGTGTTCATACTGCCCGAATTGGTTCTTTTTTACACCATTTGAAAAGATTTTTTTTCCCTAAAAATTATCATTCACAGTTATTAGAAAAATTATCATATTCATCTGCAGAAACGTTCACTCATTCACTTTCACTGTAAATGCTCTATAATACTTCAGAATCAGAGTATTCGGCATCAGAAAAATTATTGACAAGATATTCATTTTTTTTTAAGTGAGATATATGGGGCGTTTTCTTGTAATATTTGAAATCATGTTTATCACTTTTATGAAAAACAAGCATCCAATAAATAACATCTATCGTCCACTGAAACTGGTATGCATCTGCTGTGAGTGGTCACCCAGACAACTTAAAACATAAAAAATGTGGTAACTGAAACTATAATAAAGCTAGAAGTGTGAAACTGGATATATGACCTTGTGGGACTGGTTTGGGAAGGTAGGAGGAAGGACAGGGACCATTCCTTGTTTTTAGCAGGGCTGTGGAGTTGGAATTGGAGTTAGGTAGATTTTTGGGTAAAAGGAATCGGAGTTGGAGTTGCTAAAAACAATTCAACTCCAACTCCAGTTTTTGTTGGACAGATTGAATTTGAAATAAAAGTAAAGTGAATTGAAAAAAAAAAAAAAAAAAAAAAAATTAATGACAAACTGAGTTAATATTTTTATTTATGGACTACAGTCAAAAGTCGTTAATTCAGACACCCATAATCCGGACCTCAAAGCTAAAATCTTTCTGCGCATGCGCATAGGCGTTTTACGCGTGCGCGCAAGACATTTACGACTGCGCATATGTGTCTGCGCAAGCGCAGAATACGTTTTCGCGTGCACGTTTAATGTAAAACAGACGGTATAAGCTAAAATTATCTAATTATCTATTTCAGTTAATGATGATGATTGCGTTGTTCCTTAATCTTCGAATTGGATCTGGCTTATTATTTTTTGCAGACTGTAAGAGCAATTTTATAAAAGTAAGCTTGAACTTTCGATGATGTCAAATAGAATTTCCGATGCTGGAGCTCCCAAAGGATCTAGAAAATGAAAGTATGCTTCGATGTCCATCAAACAAAAAACGAATTGCTATAAAAAATGGATAAAGGCATATCCTTTGTTTATCTAACCCTTCCGACATCTGTTTATCAATTTCACGCTGCTCTGCGCGGGGGGGGGGGGGGAGACGTCGCGGCGCGCTATGAACTGGAAGTTGATCTGCCAGCACTATCGTTATCTTTAGGGCAGATGTTTTTATTTTATTCGGCTTATAATTCCTCTCGATGTACTCCGTCTTTGATATGATTTAAATCAAATTTCTCGTCATTATAAATATCACGAATACAAATCAAATAGTTTTCTGGTTGCAATTTTCTAATTCCGGCTATGCGTAGGGTATGCTTTACGCATGCGCGCATTGAAAGAAATGTTTAATAAAGTAAACAAATAAATATTAAGCTTCTTTTTTTGTAAATTTTGATACCCTTTAGATCATAATTGCTCATTATTTTATAAATTACGGTTTCATATTTTTAATTTTATAATTTCTGCATGCCATCTTACCAGATTTAAACTTATGATCTATAATCCGGAAAAATCGATAATCCGGAGTCGTCGAAGTCCCGACGAGTCCGGATTAAAGACTTTTGACTGTATATGCATTAATAAATAGTTATTTTCTATTTTATTGACATGCTAATAAATAAATATAAGAGAGCAGGATGGATGTGATATTTGCCATTATTGATTAAACTGATTCATTTAGTTACAAATCTCATTTGTAAATTTAGGTAAGCAGCAATAGCAGCAAGACTCCCAAAATTGATGCCATTCTTAGGTAGCGAGCGGGAAAAGGAGCAATTATTGATCAAGCAATGCGATGCAGAAGTACATATTTAATGATATGGTGGTTGTTAGAATTAAGACTTTTTTCAGAAGATGTAGATTACCCTAATGTTTCACTAACAAAAAGACTGTGTAATGTTCTTTCAACACCGTACATAGCCACAAAAAAGCTACAATCTGAAGAATAAACAGGAGGCGAGAATGTTAGAATATGTAGATAACACTAATGTTTCGCTAGCAGAAAGACTGTGGAATGATTTTGCAGAACTGGAAACTCTTCTTTCTATACCGTATATAGCCACAAAAAAGCTACAATTTGAAGAATGCACATATTCATGCTCAAATGCACATATTCATGCTCACAATAACACCAATGACTTGTGGTGAGAACTTAAGAATAATTTAATAATAGATTCAAAGATAAATATAGTACAAAGTCCTTAATCCAGACTCTTCAGGACTTCGGCAATTCCGGATTAGGAGTTTTTGATTAGGGGTTTTTCCGGATTATAGATCAACAATTTAAATCTGGTAAGATGGCATGCAGAAATTATACAATTAAAAATATGAAACTGCAATTTATGAAATAAAGAGCAATTATGATCTAAAGGGCATCAAAATTTACAATAAAAAAAGCCTAATATTTATTTGTTTACTTTATTAAACATTTCTTTCAACACAAGCTGTTTAAGTTGCTTTGTTTTTTGTGCTAATACTTTCTCTTTAATTCTATAAACATAATAACTTGTTCAGGTACAAAGTTTCACTGTTCAAGTCCTGTAATTGCTGTGTTGAGAATACTTACTAAGTTGTCAATCAAAATTTTTTTCATTTTCAATAACCTCTCTGTCACTTTCTTCACTATCGGAAGCATACAGTCCATAAATGAAAATTCAACATTGGAAGCGTTATTTTCTGGATCTAGAACCATACTACAGAATTTGCTGTCCATTAATTGATTGATGATTGGGGCATTGCCATCACAATGAAAAACTTCTGTTATATCATCTTCATTTATTACCGCTTCTCCACATTTCTTAACAAAATCCAATAACTGGAAAATTTCACCTTTAGTTTGCGATATCCAAAAACCTTCAAATTCGCGGCTACCATCTTCATCGTTCTCACCATGAAATATGGTAGCTGACCATAAGTTATGGCTAGCATTTTTAACGTATCTGGAGACACATCCTCCCACGATCTTGTGATGCTCCACACAGCAGATTTTATGCTAAAAATTTTCAAAAAGTCTTGAATAGTCTTGCCATTGTTCAAGAAATTTAACATAGATTTTAAAAATGCTACTTTATATTTGCATTTCAGCACGTGCACTATTCTCATATCCACAGGCTGAATGATAGATGTACAATTTGGAGGGAAGAATAATACAGATACATTATCTTTCACTAAAACTTTAAGTGAAGTATTCGCCGAACAGTTGTCAACAATCAGGACTATTTTTGCGTCATCAGGTACACTAACCGAATTCAGATGTTGGCGAGCCTTGGGTATAAAATGAATTTCAAACCAATCATTCATCAACGCTTGCGTCATCCATGCTCTTTTATTTGCATGATATATAACGGAGAAAATCGTTACTCCTTTAAATGCTCGAGGTTGTGCATGTTTTTCGATTACAAAAAGTTTGTACTTGTGTGTTTCTGCAACATTTGCACATGCTAAAATTGTTAGTCTCGCTTTGGAATCTTTGACACCAGTTGGAGCCTTTTCTGTAGAGGTTGCCAAGGTATTTTGCAGTACATATTGCCAAAGACCAGTTTCATCAGCATTGTAAATTTGTTCTGGAGATAATTGTTCACTAGTAATTCATCTACAAATTGTTCAGCAGCTTCAGTATTAGCTGAAGCTTTTTTATTTGAAATTTTTAATTCTCTTATACCATGGCGATTTTTTAAATTTGGTTAACCAACCAGTCGAATATGTGCACTCAGTATTTAAGTTCATTTCTTCATAAAATATTTTGACTTGAGCCATTAGCATTGGACCCGTCAACAGCACGTCCTTGCTGCGATGCTGTCTGACGCATTCAATCATCACTTTGTCATGATTGTCACTTTTAGCATAACAAACCCTTTTTCTGTTATTCATTGCAAGTGGGGTGTCAGAATCCACAAAAAATTCAAAAGGTTCCTTTTTCTTTTTGCTTATGTCATATACAGTTATCTTTACTCCTTGCATAATTTTGAGACGGATATGCCTTTATCTATTTTTTGCAGCAATTCCATGTTTTGTTTGATGGAGATCGAAACATGCTTTCACTTTGTAGATTCTTTGGCAGCTCCAGAATTGGAAACTCTTTTTGACATAATCGAAAGTTCAAGCTTAATTTTTATAAAATTGCTCTGACAGTCCGCAAAATATAATGAGCCAGATCCAATTAGAAGATTAGGGAACAGTGCAATCTGCAACATTAACTGAATCAGTAAAGATAATTTTAGCCTAGCTTATACCGTCCATTATACATTAAACGTGCATGCGTAAAGCATACAAAAAAAAGTTTGTGGCTATGAGTTCTGGATTGTACATCATTCCAGATAATGGACGTCCGGATTACAGACTTTGTATTGTAATAGTGCTGAACTAATACATTAGTTTAAGGCTAACTATTCTGACTCAACAACCTAACTTGCAATAGACTTATTAAATGGCTGAAAGGCATATCAGCAATTCAACGTAGCAGCATAAAGGACAAAATAGCAACATGCGCCAGGCTAGCAAAATCACACTCTGAAAAAACTTCAAATTTTCATCTATTTTTATACCATCTTCACCAACTTTAATTTTGCATCTTGGTGAAGAAATGCGAGGGGAAAATGAGAGATTCAGGAAAGATACCAAACTTAAAATAATTTGTTATGCAAACTAAGGGAAACCCTAAAAGTGGTATGCAAAATAAGGAGTACATGAAAGAAAAATGGTTGGGAACTGCTATATTAACAGATGCAAGCCAGTTTTATGGTGCGGTTGCAAATCTTGTAAATATTTGTTTTCGTTTTTTGGCGCAATCATACAACAATGAAAATAATGGAATGCTACAGTTTATAAAAATGAAAGGTATCAGTTAACCTGTAAGTACTAAAAAAGATACATGAAGGTATGCATAGGATGTCAGGAAAAAGATACATGTATTGAAATTAAGAATTTCAATAAAGAACATGGAGCTAAATAAAATTCAAATTGAAATAAAAATAAATAATAGAAATAAAAGTATCTTATTTACTTCTTGTCTGAACTGTGAGAAAGACTTGGAAATTTCCTGATGAACAGAAATAAATGCCACATGATCGCCACTTTCATCAGCTGCTATATCAACCAGTTGTTCAATGGTATTACTTGATAAAAGAACGTCACCATTCATAAAATAGTAGCTATTTTTAATCTTTTTTTGTATACTACTAATGGATCTGAAAGAAAAAAAATTCATACAAGACTAAAAGAACTTTAATAAATTTAAAAAATAATTAATTAAAAGTTGCTTCATATCTTCTCTGGGAAATTAGAAAAGTCATATGAACTATATTGAAGAAAATTAATTCAACGATAATAGTAAAATTTTGAATTCAATAATTTTAAAATTTAAAATGTAATTAACTTTTAGCATATATTGACAATTTACTGAATTCAGCACAGTTATAAGAATGATTTAAAAATCAAGAAGAAATTTATGAGTCTAGCAAAAAAATCTTACTCAAAAGACATCCAATCTAGTTATGAAGGAAGGAGAACCACAGAACCATTTGAATTCCAGATGATAAATTAGGTAGGTTGAATACAAAAGCTCTTGATTTTACAGAACTCTTAATACAGTCACACTGTTCAAGTTAATTTATTTAGATTCCGAAACATATTTTAAGTTCAAATATTTCATAAAAAATTATATCTGTAAATGTAAAAAATTTATAATTAAACTTTTCTATAGAAGCAAAACTTTGCATTAAAATTATGAAATATAAATAATGGTTAGATACAACTACATCTTAACTATTAACTTTGTCTTAAACTTTGCCTAAATTTGAATTCCAACACAATTTACTACTGGAAATTTTATCTTCCAACACATTCATAAAAATCTGTATCAATAAAATACCTGGTGACATGTTTTCAGCTGACTGGTTGAACCTTACATTTTATATACTTACAATCATTTAATCTCTTTGGCTAATCAGATTTCCTTTCAGATGCTAATACCTGCTTACATCTACTTCAAGCATGTCTCCAGTAGGCCAAATGCTCATTAATGTATAATAATGCAAGGCCACAAGAAATAAAATCATTTTCATGTTTAATGATGTAGCAAACATAAAAATGCATAAAATCTTACCTAATGTTATAAATCTCTACAGAAGGATTATAAGAGAATTTGAATAGTAGATGGATGAAAACAGATGATGATGAAGTAGTAGATGGATACCTACTGTTTCCTCAGCACCTGGCATATTTTCCCTACAGGTATCTAGAGACAGGCTACAGATATTTGGAGATATGCTGCATGGGTTAGAAATTTTCGGAGCAGAAGTCAGATGAATGTCTGTAAACCTGGATCTCACTGGCAACATTTTCATAAGAAAGAAAAGCAGGACTGTGGAGTCAGAGTCATGAAGTCAAAATCCGAGTTGGGCAGATTTTGGAGTAAAAGCAGTCTGAGCTGGAGTTGCTCAAAACACGTCAACTCCGACTCCAGTTTTTCTTGGAGTTTCAATTTGAAATAAAATTAATGTGAATTGAAAAAAAAAAAAAAAAAAAAAAAAAAGGTAATGACAAACTTAGTTATTATTTTTTTATGGAATATACATTAATAATATTTAGTTATTTTCCATTTGATTGACATATTAATAAATATAAGGGAGGAGCACGGATGTGACATTTGCCATTATTCATTGATTCATTTAATTACTTCTTCAGCTCATAGATGGTATTATTCACGACGTTATAGCATAATTCACAACAAGAAAAAGGAGCCCATGGCTGCAAAATGCATCAAATCTCATTTGTACCTATGCTAAGAATCTCACTGTTAAATTTAGGCAAGCAGCAATAGCAGGAAGGACTCCCAAAAGTGATGCAATTCTTAAGCCCATATCACACGGTGTTTGTTTCACACGAACAACTGTTTCGGACAATTTTTCTGCCTGTTTTACTATTGAAAGAAAGACGTGCGACTTTTTCCTTCCTTTCGGAAAAAGTTGCAAGTTGTTCGTTTTCAACCAATCAGCTATCAGCGCTGAACGCTGTTAGCTTGTTTATAATGGAGAACCAGTTTTCCCTATGTTTACCCCAAAGCGAGCTGTGGTGATTGGCTGTTGTGACAAAGCAGAAAAATTGTTCCAAACAGTTGTTCTTTTGAAATAAACCGACGTGTATTAGCAGCCTTAGGAGGAGAGCAGGAAAAGAAGCAATTATTGATCAAGCAACACAATGGGGAAGTACATATTTGATGACAAAGAAGTTAGAATTAAGAACTTTTTTAGAAGATGTAGATAACCCTAATGTTTCACTAACAGAAAGCCTGTGGCATGATCCTGCAGAATTGGAAACTCTTCTTTCTACTAGAGTCACAAAAAAGCTATAATCTGAAGAATTAACAGGAGGCTTGTTTCTGCAAAAATGAAAAGATTTGATGTTTGTTCTTTCTAAAATGGAAGGGAGTCAGAGTTGGAGTTCTTAAATTTCCAGACATCAGAGTCAGACATTTTTCCTACCAACTCCACAGCCCTAAAGAAAAGCCGTTCAGTCTAGTACATACTAACAAACACAGAAATCATGTATAACACAAATTTGTTGTAATCTGGGAACCATCTAGGCAAGTATTTGTAAATTTTAAGGATACCAAATTCACTGACTTTTGCTCTAAAGCTGAGATGCCTTGAATTCCTGTAGCATTTTCTCAGTTGTGGTTGAGAAAGTATTGTCGTAGAGACCACCTCAGGATACATTTAGAAATTTATTTATTTTGCACCCAAGTTTGCATGTACAACACATTTAAATAGTATTAATTTCAATTTTTACAATTACATAGTTTTTGTTAATTTCTAGGAGTGAAAGAGGGTCACAGAAAAATGAGTCAAAGACCACATGTGGCAAGCAAGCCACAAGTTTTAAATGCCTGATTTAAAGATTTCTTATGTTTTTAATATTCAGGATTGTGATAGTAAAAATGAGCTTTAATTTTTACTACAGAAAACAAAAATAAGTGATAAATGATTATAAAAATCAAGAACTATTTATAGAATCAAGATCAGTTACACTAAATGCTAAAAGAAATTTAAGAGCAGTTACACTAAATGCTAAAAGAAATTTTATATGAATATTAACACTGAAGCATGATTTTTCTTAAAAGGTGAGAAAGTCAGATTTAAGTACTAGATCCATTCATTTATTAGTTAGCTCTAAAAATATTATACCTGAGTTTTATAATAGCATTGCTTAAAAGTTTTGACATGCAGCAGAACCCCATATATTTAACAAAGTGAAATTTTCCCATTTAATTAAATGACACAATCCATTAAAATACTTTATAAAAAAAAAGCTTTTTTTTTTTTCCTTATATGCTAAATATAGATTTCTTGTAACACAAGACAGCATTTTTTTATTGTATCTTATTTTGACAAAGATTATACAGCAGGGGGAAAATATTTTTATTTCTACAAAACAAAATACAAAAAAACTTCTAAAAAAATTTATTTTATTTGTCTAAACATAGAATCAGTTTCTTCTTCAGCTAAAAGAATGAAATTATTTTTTGTTAAAAAAATTCTAAAAATAAGCATATAGCCTTGTTTTTATTTTTTTCTGTGATAAAATTAAACAAATAATTGTCATTTATTCACATAAGAAGGTACAACTTTGTACTACACAATTAAAATTAAATCAAGACATAACTTCTTACAGATGTAAAACAACAAAATTAACAACATATGTGATATTTTTTTCACTTGCGATTCATGAAAAATTCTAATTTATAGACATGGAGGTTAAAAAAAATATACATATATATATAGCTTTAGCAAAGAAAAATTTAATATGAATAAGTAATGGCCCCTAGAGTACAGAAAAAGCAGTAGGCATATATACAGTACTTAAT
Source organism: Stegodyphus dumicola (assembly GCF_044657685.1). NCBI lineage: Eukaryota > Metazoa > Arthropoda > Arachnida > Araneae > Eresidae > Stegodyphus > Stegodyphus dumicola. The sequence continues at coordinate 99,786,462 of NC_140774.1, read as the reverse complement.
TTTCTATTAACATCTTTAGGCCACATATTCACCATGTATATATTTAAGGTTTTAAAATAATTTAATGGTTTTTATGAAAATTTGCATTACATTTCTATATTATTTAAATCAATAAAAATTTTAATTTTACTTGATCTACAGTTAAGTACAAATAATCTAGAAAATTCCCATTATGGATAATTTAATGCTACACATTAAGAGAACTATTCAAAATGTAACTGACAACTATTGCATCATAAATGCCTCTTTATCCTATGATTAAAGTCCATACAGATTTAGAAGTGTAAAATTTTTATTGCACAACTTTCTCCTAAATTTTTGATGAGTTAAAATAAGCCAAGATAATAATTGTGTTACATAAAATAAAGAAACACAATCTTCTGTATTAATTAATTAGTTTTTATCTAAATAGTGAAGTCAATAAATTCAAAATTCAATGTGTAACACAAATAAAAAAAAGTCTAAAATTTAACAAAATCATTTTTAAAATTATGTTGATTTTATGGAAAATAAGGCATTTCAAGAGAGAAAGACACTTTCATTAAGGAGAAAAAACTGTATTCAAGAAAATGTTCCTTCCCTTGAAGAAGATAATCCCTGTATGAAATTTCCTTAAAATGCATGGTTTTTCTGTAAATCCCTGTCGATCTAAATTTTTGCCTATTTTAAACTCAATATGCGTGTGCTTCTTTTTCATATATTAAAATTAACTCTTAAATGAATGTAATGTCTTAACTCGCATTATTCCTATATTTATTAAATTATTAACTGATAAAGCAAATTAAAAACCAATTTCTTAAAATATATGTGTAAATGATCAAATGTTAAAAAAGCAAATCCAGTGCTTAATAAAGTAACACAATGAACAGATTACATAAATATAAATTATTCTTAATAAACTGTAAAAAAACATGGCTTGATAATAAAATAATTTTATGTTTTTCAAAACTAGCAGTTATTATCCCTATCCATAAATAAAGTTTTTAATTTTATGCATAGTGGAACACACCTTAATGGGAAATATGAAGTTTTCAGCAAATGGAACATTTTTCTCTGCAGACCGAAATAAACCATATGTAGATCCATTCTCAATTAATACAGCCAATTAATTCAAAACAAAAGACAAAATAAGAAAAAACAATTCTTAACCTCTTAGTTTCAAAAAGTAGTTTATCGTGTAATGAAAATACAAGGAAGAAAAATCTAGATGCTGAGATAACTTCATATCTCAGTGAGAGGCAAGAGCTTTCACAATGTGCAAAACAGAGCAAAATGATATCATTGGTCACATGGTAACGAACATGCAGTATATATTTATGCAACGCGGTAACAAAGAGAACGTCTGATTATGATTAGCAGCAACTCTGATAACAGAAACATTCTTAGTAAAGGAATAAAGTGCGATACTACAGCTGTTATATTGGAAATGCCGTTCCAAATTTAAGCACTTTCTACTAGAGTTGTAATTGCATCATAGTTGGAACGAAGAATATTGCCCTCTGAAAATTCAAACTGAGTCTTCAGAGGGCAGTAATTTATTTAAAACAAAAATAAGACAGAAGTAGAATAAAACACATGGCGCACAAAATCTCCATATCACTTAACATTTAAATTATGTGAATATCTTTATACTCCGTACACTTAACGAAAAGTTGTTTAGGCACACGACGCTTTTCAGATATTGCCATATGAACTAAGGCTAAAATTTTGCATTAAAAAAGGTGCTAACAAGAAGAGGAATAATAATTTTTTAAGAATACTTGTGAGATTCAGAAACAAGAGTTAATAAAGCGTAAAATTTATTTTGCAGTATAAAAATTTTACCTCTATAAATTATTCTTTATTACGTAACATTCACACATTGCTTTTAAATGAATGTATTGATTAAAGTTATGTTCTTTGAGACTTTCCGCATTCCATTCATCTTTCTCCTTGTAATAAAAACGTTGTGTTTTATTTATTATTATTTCTTCAAAAATTATTCCATGTGAAGACACTAAACATCTCAACTTCTGGATTAAACTCTGAATCTTCAAAACAATTAAAAGAGAAACATTAAAACTATGTGGAGACTTTATCGAAGAACAAGTAAGTTTATTGTTTTGACATTTTGTCAGTTTTTATAGAAATTTTACGTATGAAATATTTATTTTTTACACAAAAAATGCATGTTCTAATGATGTTATACAGTTGTGCGACTTAATTCGTGTTCTTAACAAATGTGCTTGTTCTCAATCATTCAAGTTCAAAAACGCACTTGGGTAAACGTTGTACAGTGATCAGACAAAAGCACACTGGACGAAAGCGCAAGCAACAAAAGCCCACGAAATAAAAAGAGCACTCTATGATAATTGCCGATGAAAGCGCATGTGACAAAACTTGCACCGATGTATATGGTACAATGAAATTAATATTCCTCTCCTTTTTTCAGTTATACAAAGATTCATGAAAAGAGATAAAATAAATTAATAACAAATAATTGAACTATAAACTAACGGAACACATTTTATTTTGGGGTCAGGCTGAAGTAAAAGCCTGTATGTATACAGAAAAGAGATTCTATCAAAATAAAATTTATATAATTAAAAACATATATCATATCTATGTGTGACTTTGTTAATGTATTTGCTCAACAGTGTCCCTCCTATAAGTCGCACAAAGGGAGGTGAAAGAGAATGTTGGCCACACTGCTTCTTTTAATTCTACAGAAGTATAAGGAGTATAAATAAATTAACAAGATTTAGGCATTTGAATAATTAAAACAACGAAATATTCTGAACTCGGGAGCAAGAGGAAAACTATAGCCAAGCACTCTAAGAAAAGTATGTACTTTTCCGTTTCGGCGGCGCAAATCTCACCAAGCAGACTTTATTGGCGACAACATAACATACAGTATGCACATAAAAAATGTTAACAAATGTTAGTTCTAAGAATTTTTTTTATTTTGAAGGCATAAACGTTTAAATATCGCTAAAAATTTCATAAAAAGCCAATAAATAAAGACAATAAATTTATAAAAATACATTAATTTAAGAATTTACTATGCTTTCATCGTTCAACATCCTGATTTGCTGCTTCATATCACGTGACCCAAAGGATCTCATCTCACATAAACTACGCTACAAAAATTTAATTCTCTCAGTAATTATTTACATTAATTTCAAGTTAAATCTTAATTTGGAATGCAAGTTTAAATGTAAGAATTATTTCAATTCGTACAAATAGCTTACTCAGAAATTATGTAAAATCACAGTGCTTTACTTTGCTAGTGCATTGTCATTAAAATTCGTGAATTTAACCCTTGACTTTGTCTTTTCTGTAGAAAAATGTGATTGCACCCTAATTGACTTAATAACCTCGAATGGCCTTAGCATAAAATTGAACTATCTGGTAAAAATTCTATGTAATTGTATGCCTGTATTGAAATAAACAATCAATCTGATAAGAAATGGCTGTGACTTGTTTTGAAAATGAGGTGTAAAAGGATACCAGTGAGGATATTCCATTTGGCTTCAGTTGTGCTACTATTGGCGACTTTATATTGAATATAGTTAAATAAAAATTTTGATTTTAATGCAAACTTTGTTCCTGTACTGCTCTAAATATCACAGCATAAGGGGTGATTCTGGATATTTGGTTATTAACCCTTTCGTGGGCCATTTATTTCTCTTTTGAATTTCTCCCGTTTCTTTATGTTTTATTATCAATTAAACAATAGCATTTAAGGAAATATATTTTATTTTGCCAAATTTTTTGTTTATATTTAAATTCTAGGTGTGGGAAGTATACTTCCCACGGGACTTTTTATGGTCATAGAGAAAATTCAATTTAAAGGCGATTATTTGCCGTGAAAAATGAGAAACATGTTGCAGTGCACAAGGGTACTTCTAATACTGCACACATATAGTGGGTCCTCTTTTCTTGGGCCTTTGTGCTACATTTCTTACATCGTCTATAGTTAGAAACCATCTTTGGCATATGATTTCCCACATTGACTAAGAGTACATCATCCGGAACTGCACACCTTTTTGCTTGGAAGCTAGCAGGACGGCCTTTCTTTTCTCAAGGAATATCCGTCTATTAGTTGACCAGCTAATGCTATATGGAATGTTAGCTGGTTTAAACTTCTGTTTCTCTTGTTTCCTTGCCACAGTATAAAACTATTTACGATGCCAAGATCAGTAAGAAAATAAAAAATACGATGCCACCATTCTACAGATCTTCTCCCTGTTTGGTACCTTTAGGCTGTGTCTCATTGGTTTTTTTCGTTTAATGCCAATAGTTTGTTCCACATTTTGTGTAATGTGTATTAAACCACAGCTGAGATTAAAAGATGAAGTAAAGCCATACTAGGACTTAACCAGCATATTCTCATTACATTTTGACCTAAAAATATTTTTAGAACTTGTATTTTTTATAGCATATGCTATGAAATTATTGTAAACTAAAATAAGAAATGTATGCTTTGAAATTGTGTATTCCAGAAAAAGCAGTTTTATGCATACTAATCTATCTGTGTATGTAATAGCTTATTTTATACAGCTTTTTTTGCATCTATATTGCCATGTATCTCATTCCTGATTTTATTGTAATGTCTCTCTTAAGTTGTTATTTGGATTACTCACATCTCAGGTATTTCAAAATAACTCATTTTAGAATACATGAAACTTGTGATGTATGCTTTCTTCAAGTAAAGAATTACTTATATTCAGTTTTGCTGGATATATTCAAGCCTCTTGTGCAATTGATGTAATAATGTTAAGAAATGTATTAAAAATTGGATGTGTACCCATATGACTTCCTTATACAGCCTATTAAATTACACACATTTTTTCCTGCATCTCATTTAAACTTATTTCTTTAAATTTTTCTAACTTAATTAACCAGTTCCTCAAAGCAAGTTAAAAATGATATCTTGAAATTAAATACCCTGGTTAGGTTTTTGTTGCACAGGAGTCAAACTTCTTATAATTTTATTTTTTCATAATGAGTTTAAAACTTTCCCAGATGTAAGCATAGGAACTGCGAGACTGCATTAAAGTTAGATTTCATTTTGAAAATTATTATTATTTTAATTTTGGCATTGGTAAAACATGAACATTTTCGTCAATTAAAACACTTCTGGGTTGATCTTTACAATATGGTAACTGGTAGTTTGGCGACATTTTCGAGGCGATAAAGGTTACTACCTGGGATTTTGGTAATAATGTGAGCAGTACTCAGTTCCGATTACGCATTATTTTGTGTGAGGGAAATGAGAGATCATGGGATATGTTATGTGATATTAATGGACGAATTACGGTTCTTTAATCGGAAAAGGGGGGAAATCGGGAAAAAATCTGGAAATTTTGTATTTGGCTTTATTCTGTGTTGTGTGAAACAGTGTTCGTGAATTTTTGGATCCCATGGCCGTAACTAAAGTGAATTCGAAATGGGTATTTATGTATGTATTAATTTAATGTATGTGCTCATTTATATTTTAAGTAGCGTTTTTGAATTTAATTATATTTTAATTAAATGATAGTTATTTTGTGAATTTTATGTTTGTAGGAATTTGGTATATGTTTTAGTTGAAGTAAACGTGCATGGAAATAATTTAAATATCTGACACTAAGTATTTGTAATGGTTGCGGTATGAATTCGTTGGTGACGTGTATAATGTAATAGATGATTTAGAGGTAAAAGTTTTTGGATATTTTATTTATTTTATATGTGGAAATGTTTATATTTGGAAAGGGTAAATACGTTTTCGCGATCAGGTAATTTCATATATGTTCTTTTTAACGGGTTTAAAGATTGAGAAAATTGTCATGTATTTTCGTGAAATTTTTCTAATTTATGAGAAAAAAGCAGTGCACATGGATATAGTGAAGAGTGTGCACAATGCCATTTTTGTGCAATTCTGGGATGTTTTTTTAAGTAAAAATAAGTCGGCGTTTACATGGTTTAGTGATATTTTAATTAAATGATAGTTATTTTGTGAATTTTATGTTTGTAGGAATTTGGTACACTAATTAAGACACAATAATTGTTGTTTGACTTCTGAATTAGAATTTGGTACACGTTTAAGTTGAAGTAAACATGCATGGAAATAATTTAAATATTTGATACTAAGTATTTGTAATGCTTGCGGTATGAATTTGTTGGTGATGTGTATAATGTAATAGATGATTTAGAGGTAAAAGTTTTTGGATATTTTATTTATTTTATATGTGGAAATGTTCATATTTGGAAAGGGTACTTTTTCGCGATCAGGTAATTTCATATATGTTCTTTTTACCGAGTTTAAAGATTGAGAAAATTGTCATGTATTTTCGTGAAATTTTTCTAATTTATGAGAAAAAAGCAGTGTACATGGATATAGTGAAGAGTGTGCGCAGTGCCATTTTTGTGCAATTCTGGGATGTTTTTTTAAGTAAAAATAAGTCGGCGTGTACATGGTTTATGTGTATGTGTTATTTTGAAAAACGCGTAAGGAGTATGGTACCCAAATTGAATTGCTTCTGAAACCTTTAAATTCAACCGTAAGTAGATAAAAATGCCTTTATAATATACTTTGAACTTCTCTTTTTAAACAGTAGATAGCAGCATATCACAAGGAGACGCAGAATTTTCATTTATTATGTGTTATTAACCCTTTAACTGTCAAGTTATTTTGATGATTTGGGTACACAAATTGTCAAATTTTTTTATTGGAAAAACCAAATGTAGCCGAAATAAACATCTCCCGATATATATTCGGGTATGACAATACGATGCACTCAAAAAAAAAAAAAAAAAAATTACCCCGAGAAATACTCGGGCGTGATATTTTCGAACACCAGTGCAATCTCGGGCATGGCAGTTAAAAGGTTAAAATTCACTTTTTTTCAAGCAATTTTCTCTATTTGAACTTTTCTTTTTAAACAGTAGATAGCAGCATATCACAAGAAGACACAGAATTTTCATTTATTATGTGTTATTAAAATCCACTTTTTTCAAGCAATTTTTCTCTATTTTGTTAATGATATAAAAATTTTATTTGGAAAAAGGAATTAGGCATAATTTTTCTGGCTGTACTCCAAATTATTTGTTCTACATTTTTTTTAAATATTTCACACAAAAACCATACGCAGAATCATTGAATGAAACCGGGTGTTCCATTAGCGGGAACACTGCGCCTTTAGCGATCTCATGCTGTTGCGAATCAGAACATCTGTGCTTAGGAGGGAACATCCGTTGTTTACGTTTTCTGTTGTTTGGGGGGGGGGGGAATGAATTCAAACAAAGCAGTATTGAGGGGTGAGGTGTGTTTTGTGTTATGAAAGCCCTAATATTGGCATCTCGAATTTTTTTAGAGTCGTTTTTAGGCGGGAATTTTATTAGTATTTTGACTCATCTTTACTTAGACCTGCGCGAATATTTTGCTGTCGTTTTTTAGTCTCATTCCCGTTTATTTTCAATAATTGTGTAGAAATTTTTCATGTATGTGTATAGTATAGGCTTATTTTTCTTTATTGTTAATATTAATCTTAGTTAATTTTTTTATTATTAATTTTCCATAAATGGCGCGGAGAGGTCTAACTCTTTCGAAGCGCTAAAAGTGTTTCATGAATTACCCTTGGATTACAGCCCAAAGATTTCCGTTTAAATTTGCTGTGTTCCCTCTGTGCCATGAAAGTGTCAGAGATAACTTTGAAGAGGCGACTTCCTTCAAGACCTGAAGATACTCCCAGGCATAAAGTAAAGGTTTCCGAGGAAAAACGTTACAGTAGTGTTGAACACATACCAGTGAAGGGTATGCGTAGACGATGTGCACATTGTAGCACGAAGCAGAAGCCGCACAAAATAAGTTTTATGTGCAAAACCCGCAAAGTTGGTTTGTGCTTCAATCAAAAGGTGTGACTTGCTTTGAACAATTTCACGAAGCTAAGAAATAGGAAAATTTGTAAATATTTTTGTATATAGGACTTGTGTATATAGATATTTATCTCATTTACCCGTATATATTCATACAGCCATAATACAGAGTTTTTTCATTCTTATACAAACGCTTCTACTCATTTTCGTGCTTCATTGCAATGCTCGCTTAGTCGTACTTTTAAAAGCTCTGGCGGTGCAATGTTCCACCTCATGAAACATCCACCGAATTAAAACGGTAAGTGCAATTTTTACAAAATTTTACCTGTATACTCCTTTAGGACTAAATAGACTGCATACAACTTTTTTTGTTGAAATTCCGACGTTAACATATCGTGCGCTGCAAAGTGTTAAATCCGTTTCGGAAAATAGAGTTGTTTATTTTGTTTGCACGTACAAATATCATGCGAAAAAATCATCCAAATGGATTCGGTGACCAGACAAAATAGATATTTCCATTCAAATGTGATACCTGAAATTTTCTATGGTTATAATACTTCCTTTACTTTGTACAAGAAAGTAAAAATGCATAATTGTGTCTTGAGTAATTAAGAAACAATTATGCATTTTTAATTAAGTCATGTATTTATTAAATGAATTCAAAAATCTCTGTGTTGGTTTTAATTATGAATGTCACAGAAAATGTTTTCATAATGTTTGGCATTGCTTCTTTTTACAGCTCATTTTAAACGGGCTTCGTACGGTCCTTAAAAGTCCTTAATTTTTTCAAAAATGATTTTTGGTCCTTAGAAGTCCTTAATTTTGGCCAAAATGAATAAACGGTCCTTAATTTTGCTCATTTGACATTTCTTATCATTTCTAATGATTGCCATTCTATGTGTGAATTGTGATTTCTCATGAATATGGAATTAAAATTTCACGGCTCTTAACCAATCTGTTGGCGGATTTGCGTTGCAAACAATTAAAAAAAAAAATTAGCTACCCAAACGAAAGTATAGGTGTCTGATTGGCTATTCACCCAATCTTTCGAAACAGGTGTTATCCATAAATTTAGGCAGATTGTGACGAAAGCGTAAAGTGGGAAGTTCTTTAGGAGGCGAAAGTGATGATGAAGGTGCTCGAGAAAAAAAAAGGGGGGAGGGATTCTGAAAATATTTGCCAAAATTAGAGCAATCCCAACCTGGAAGGCCACAACCCTTCCAACGCCAATAGGCATGAGATGCTAGGAGGCGAAAGTGATGATGAAGGTGCTCGAGAAAAAAAAGGGGGGGAGGGATTCTGAAAATATTTGCCAAAATTAGAACAATCCCAACCTGGAAGGCCACAACCCTTCCAACGCCAATAGGAACGAGATGCCTGGAAAGTGCATTTTCAATAAACTGTGGCTTCATCAAGCTGACTACAAAGACTGGATATTGATGGATGACAATCCTTATAAAGCTAAATGTGGTTTTTGTTTGAAACAAATTGAAATTTCTATAATGGGAGAGTCAGCGCTGAAAATTCACATGAAAATTAAGTTTCGTTTTATCATTTCAATTTGCTTTTACACAGTTTTGCTTAGCTTAATTTCTGTGTTTTTTTCAATTAAGCCATAAATTAATTTTTTATCACCTTCTACGGAGTTTATTCTCTTTTTCACATACTATATGTATGGGATATCGGGATTATGAGTTTATTTCTGCAAAGGGTCTGTTATCGATTTTGCGGGAAATCTGTTGGCTCCATTTCGATTTTAGGTCGCCAAGGGCAAATTCGGTAACGTTAGCCGAGAAAAAGTGAAGTTCGGAAATACGTTTTGAAGCTTCAATAAACAATTAAGTATTTGGTTTAATCCTGTGCTGTTGATAGTAATGCATTATTTTTGCTAATGACGATACAATTATTCGTTGAAAACAACTAATTAATTAAAATTTTTTTAATATTTTTAAAGCTGAAAACAACTAATTGAAACTAATTTTCCTGAATTAACTAGACGCAAAATTAACTTTCATGAATTACTAAAAAGTTATTGGGTAGAAGTTTAACTGAAAATATACATTCCGTATATATATATATATATATATATATATACAGTACAAAGTCCGCTGTCGGGACTTCGGCGATCCCAGATTTGAGATTTTTCCGGATATTAGATCATTTTAAATCTACTAACATGGCACGTAGAAATTATAAAATTGAAAATATGAAATCGTGATTTATGAAATAATGAAGCATTTATGATTTAAAGGGTATCAAAATTTACAAAAGAAAAGAGCTTAATATTTATATGTTTACTTTATTAAACATTTCTTTCAATGTGAGTTGTTTGATTTGTTTTCTCTGCTGATACTTTAGACTAATACTATAGACATGTAATTTCTTGTTGAGTTATTAAGTTCCATTGTTCAAGTCCTGTAATTGCTGTGTCGAGAATTTCGAATAACTTGTCAATCAAAATTTTTTCTCGTTCAGTAACCTCTCTGTTACTTTCTTCACTATCGGTAGCTGTATTTTCTGGATTTAGAACCATATTACAGATTTCGCCCTCCGTTAATTGATTGATAATTGGGGCATTATTATCGCAATGAAAAACTTCTGTTTAACTTCCCTAAATTCTGCCACCTGGTGCGGCCATGTGAGCTCTGGCGCTGGTTCTGGCTTTATGTGAATAACAAATCAGTTATTCTTAATTCAAATAGCACTAAATATAATTGTTTGTCCTTTGAGTATCATTAACAAAATCTATTTTCAGCATACGGAAAGAAATTTCTGTTAAATTTCCCCTTGTCAACATTTTAGCGCACTAAACTTAAATCTGTAATCTGATAAAACTCTGTTATTTGGCGTCGCTGCATGAGTCATCACTCAAGTTGTCATCCATTGATAAACATGCGGTGATTAAAGCAAAATACAACAAATAATGATTCGCAATTTCGGCATCAAGGATATAAAATATTAGTTGATGTAAAATTAACAAATGTTTCGGTTTCAGATTATGCCAAGCAGATACGCAACTATGGAGTCAAGTTACTAATCACACAAATTTATGCTAAAATAATTGTTTCTTCAATAATGAGATATTTTATTTAGCACCAAACTGAGATTAAGAATCGGGATTTCCGACATGTTTTTTTATGATGAGAGAAAAAATCTAATGCGCATGCGTAAAGCATACCCCTTCCCTCCAAAAAAGCCCTAAAAAATTGGTTGGTGGTGGCTTTGAGGTCTGGATTTTAGATCATTCCAGATATTGGATGTCCGGATCTCGAAATTTGTACTGTTACAGATTTCTAAAATATATAAAATTATAAATCTTTAAGCTTGCAGGCCCAGCCCGTATGTTTTTGTATATTTAGGACTAATAGCAGACCGCTATTTATTTTTATTTTTATTTTTTTTAGTCTAGATTTTAGATGTATCGGAATAGGTTTTACATATTTTAACACCTTAATGTGTCATTTTGTGCGGACACGTCGGGAAATTGGAACAGAGAATTGAGACTAATAAATTTTCCAAGACACTTTGTCTAAATGAAAAAATTTTGTAGCAAAAAAGTTTCAATTGTCTGTTTCGGCGAAACGCGTAATGGGGTTAGCTTGATTCGACGTTCAAACCAGAAATTTCCCTTGAAGAGCCAGTTTGAAAGTCGAATTCGGCTAATTTACCATTTTCCGCTTACTTTTTTATCTGATTTTGTTTTTTTCAATGTTTTACTTGTTCATGGTTTGATTTTCATATGTATTAATTTTTTAAAACGTGTTGAACTTTTTGGAGCAACAGCTCCTGGTAACTTTTAGGCGAGCTTACTACAATTTCTAATTTACTTATATTGCAGCATATTGCGCAAAATGTTATCTAGACCAAATTGGTCATTCAGTATTGTAATTACTACCTTGCTTGTTATATTATATATATATAGTAAAAAATGTATATTTTCAGTATATGTATAATAAGAAATATACATATATAATAAGAAATGTATACTGAAAATATACATTTTTTACTATATATATATATATATATACATTATATACATATATATGCGATACTTAATTTTACTAATGCCTTGCATGTAATGCCCCTTTTAGCTGCAAAACATCTTTCCCTTCTCAACTGCAGAGTTTCTTCTAACAGTATCATGAATTTTGTCAAGTTAGAAGAACCATCTACTTCAGGAAAAGATGTAACTGCTAATTCAACATCAATAAGTGTAGAAAATAATAAAATCAATTCTTTTCTTTTCAAATCTGAAGTTACAGATGCAGAAATATTGTGGGCTTTTAAGTACATCAAAAGCCACTATTCTTTTAAATCGTGCGATGATATTGGGCCGTTATTCACTAAAATGTTCCCGGATAGTTCCATTGCAAACAGTTTTCATGTGGTGAAAAGAAATGGGCTTATATCTGTCATTTTGGTCTTGGCCCTTATTTTAAAACTTTGTTACTAAAGCATTGTAAAAATGCTGAGTTTTTTACATTACTATTTGATGAGTCTCTTAATCTGACAAATCAAAAGAAGCAACTAGATATTCATGTAAGGTACTGGCATCACGAAAATAAGGTCAGAACTCAGTACCTTACTTCTGCATTTATAGGGCATGCAACAAGTGAAATTCTTTTATCCAAATTTTATGAATGTGTTGAAAAACTAGACTTGTCAAAACTCTTACAAATATCAATGGATGGTCCTGCAGTAAACTAGAAATTTTATGATTTATTGCAACAGGACTTGACAAAGGAATATAACATTCAGTGCTTGACATTAGGGACATGTGGTTTACACATTCTTAACAATGCTTTCAAGCATGGGATGTCATCCACTGGCTGGGACATTCCATCATTCTTATCCTCCTTATATTGGATTTTTAAAGATTCTCCTGCAAGACATGAAGATTTTTTAAGTATATATGGCTTTAAAAAGCTTCCTGTGAAGTTCTGCTTTTACCGATGGTTGCAAAATGCCCCAGCTGTTGAAAGAGCCATTGAACTATGGGATGACTTGCTACTGTACATTAAAAAAGTTGAAATGGGGAAGTTTAAAAAAAATTCATCGAAATCCTTCTCAAATATTTTGGAGGCAACTAAAGATAAAGCATTTCTTATAAAATTAAATTTTTTTCTCTCTCTGTCGAAAATATTATTGCCTTTTCTTGAATATTATCAAAGTGATAAACCACTTATTCCCTTTTTTTGCTGAAGATATCTTAAAACTTGTAAATGATTGCCTTCAGCACTTTAAAATTTTGAAACTTTTTTTTTTGAATATTCAAAAATTTTGAATATTCAAAAATAAGTAAAGCGGAAAATCTTTATAAATTTAATTTTAATGATCCAAATTGTTATAATGATAAAAGTAAAGTTTATTTGGGATTCATTGCTGAGCAGCTAATGAATGATAAATGCCGCAAGAAGGACATTTCACAAGCTGAAAGTTTTGCATTGAAACAAGAAGGTCAATAATGTGTATTAACAGTGGTACAACACTTAATGTCTAAATGTCCAATAAATTATTCTCTTATTCGAAATGCATCTTGTATAGACCCACGATTGATGGCTAAAAGTCCAGAAAAAGCCCAGAACAAAATGAAAATAGTTCTAACGGTATTAATGCGGAATAAATGTGTTTTACAAGATGATTGTGATGAAATTCTGCTGCAGTTTGGAGAGTTTCTAGACAAAGTAGTTAAGACAAATTTACATGAATTTTCTACTTTTGATCCTCAAAATCTTTCTCTTGACACATTTCTTACTTCTTATTTTCATGATTTTCACTATTCAAAAGTATGGAAAATAGTGAAAATGATTCTTATTTTGTCACATGGACAGGCCTCTGTGGAAAGGGGCTTCTCTGTAAATAAAGCAATTGAAATTGAAAATTTAAGTGACTCATCATACATTTTTCAACGCATAGTATTTGATTACATAAAATTTTCTGGAGTTTTCCTTAATATTGAAATTAATAAAGAAATGAGATCAGCAGCAGCTTCTGCAAGGTCTAAATATATGCAGTATTTAGAATAACAAAAATCTTTAACTAAATCTGAAAATTCAAAGAGGAAAAGTAATATCATTGAGGAAGAAATTGATTATATGAAGCAGAAGAAAAAATTTCTTCAAAGGGATATTAAAGATATTAATGAAGAAGTAGATGCTTTAGCAGATGAAGCTGAGACCAGCATGAACATTGATTTGTTTATCAAAGCATATTTAGAAGAATAGTTAAAGAAAAGGAAATAGACAAAAATAAATTAAATGTTAAAATAGCTGAAAAGATTTCAGATTTAAAAAAAGCACAAATGTTTTGTATCTTTTATTGTACAGTTTATTATTCTAGTATCTTTAAAAAAACCAAGGAAATAAATTATATGTTTACAAATCAGTTATTTTAATCTGCAAAATATTCTTACATTGTGATTATAATAGTAGTTGACTGTGTTTAAATAAATATCAAATAAGTTAATAATAATCATGTAAATCTCTAAAATAGTGACTGTTATTAGTGTAAAATACACTTATACATGTTTTTAAAGAAATTATGTTCCTAATTTAATGTTATCTACATCATAACTTCTAGGGAGTTAGTTCAATTTTCAAAATTGTTTTATGGTAAGTATTAAAGTGAATTTAATAATAGTGCATAATACACACTTCTGTTAGTGTCTTAAAGTGGAATTACAAGCATGAAGTCGGTTGTATGGATAATTGCTTTATTCTTTTTGTTTGCTGATAGGTCCTTAATTTTTTCTTTGATGGTCCTTAAAAGTCCTTAATTTTCATGTAAGGAAATGTGTACGAACCCTGTTAAATGTACAATTTTATGTTCTGTATTGGAAATTTCTACTTAGACTGTCATAACTTCAGTTTAAAAATATTTTAGAATTAAACTGAAATTTAAAGGCCACATTGTAGAGTTTTTAAAAAGAATTTTACAGTTCTATTTTAATTTTTAATTAATTTATTTATTTAATTAATTTTTTTAAACATTTTAAGTGGTAAATTTGTTTTAGAGTTGTTAAACTGTAATCTGTTGTGTGATCTATTGGTCAAGTCTTCTATTCTGATTTTTGCTTACAAATTAATGCTAGGTGGGGACTTTTGCACATACTTTAGTTAGAACTATAACTGATTTATTAAACATTTTGAATATCTGACAAATGCAAATTTTAAAATTTTCTTTCTCTGAAATTAAAAAATACTTTAAATTCTATAAGCAAAAATTTTAGCTTAGCAACACAATTTTAAACTTTTCATTGTTTCATCTTAATATGATATGTGAATATTAATTTGTGTGTGTCAAAATGAGTAATTTGATTTCATGTATAGAAGTGAAGCATATCAGTTTGGTGTTTAAAATTACATAGAAATGGCATGCATATAAGAGGTGTGATCTGGAAATGTAAAGGAAGAATTAGTATGAGATTAGCTTTAATTTTATGAAAAACTGAGAAATATGAAAATGTTTTGTTTATTATTTACAAATTTTGGAAGACTAGATTAAATGATTCACGCCTTGATAATATTCTGATTTTATTTGGAATTGATTTCAAATAAAAAGGTTTAGTACATTTTATAATCTGAAAAGAGTCACTTTAATCCATCAATGCATGCATTCAGAATTAAAACTACTGTATCCTGAAAGAATTTCAAATAATGATGAGAACACATCATCCATTGCATCTGCCTATCACTGTACTTCTCAAGATAGTTTACCAGATGGTGTAAATAAAATATATTTTCTTGCCTTCAGAGAGCTATTTTATCGGTGTTGGAGAAATATTAGCTTAAGAATCATGACATTTTCAAAATAATTTTTTTTTACAGCTGAGTAAATATTTATGCTGAAAAGATAATCTAATTTTGGATAATAAAGGTATTCTGAAAGAATTCACATAAAAATCAAATAAAGTAAAATATGGTAAAATTCTAATTTATTGTAAATTTCGTATTATTTTTAATTTTAATACTGTAACAGAGTCCTTTAGTACTTACAAAATTTTTTATTTGTAAGCAAGTCACTATGTAATTTTTTACATCCCTGAATCCACTGTGATGTTATAGATAACATCCACATCCTGCCATGCATTTTGATGGTATTGTTTTAATAATATGTATGTGTTTAATTATACTTGTTTAGACACGCACATATATATCTACAGAGTTTCCAGATGTTGCTATTGCTAGATCTTGGGATGTATTTGCCTTTTCTTTCACAGGTGCCAAAAAGCGTGACAGGTGTATAATGGAAAAGTACCTACAAAGCTTATTGCCAGTATTGTAAAAATTTTTCCAACAATCACAAAAACCAACCTTATACCCTAAACTAAGATTAACATAGATTAACAAAGTCTAGTAAATGTTGTAGAACATTTTTCAGTATTCTTCTGTTATTGAGATTGAATTGAGAAATATATGTATGTGTGCATACATACATGTATATATGCATTCATACATGAACATATACAAATATACAGGCATACATTTGTGAATTCCTTGGCTTGATTACTTACCAGTTTTTCTCTCGTTAATATGTCGTTGTTTATCTTTTTTTTTTTTTTTCTTTTTTTTTTTCTAATCTCAGAAGTTGATTGTGTTTTACATGTTGTAATGAAAAATTCTATGAATTAATTCTGAGCTTTAGTTTTCAAAATAAAAATATTCTGTACAAATTTTACTGTTAATAATTTCTTTTTGTCTTAAGTTTTCCCTAGATGGCATGTACACAAGCAGAAACCTGTAGAAAATAAAAATGCTAACACAGCATCTCCTAAGATACTAGTTTTATCTCTATCAACTCATCAGAAAAAGTAAGTTAAAATGTTAAGCCTCTTAATGTTTTGATCTGCATAAATTTAGGTTTGGGATTATTATTTTTTGGATAAAATTAATAAAAAATTTTTATAACTGATTAAAAATGTTGCCATAGAATTAACTCTTTGTATTCAGTCCTGTGTCTTCTGGCATATAACATCACCATTCTTTTTCACGTCATTAATTATGGTTGATGTGAGCTTATGTACAAATAAATTCATGTTTGTTGCACTCTTACTGCATGATGCAATATTTTTAAAATATTAATTTATGTAATATCTAGATTGCAGTAAGATTAATAAGTAAGTTTGTTTCAGGCTAATGTAAAATTATTTATTTTTTGTGTATCTATGTATAAATGAAGGGATATTAATAATGGAGTTGAAAATGATTATAGTGTATACAGAGGGTGTTCACACATTTTTATAATGACATTAATTTTTAATAATTGAATTTAAATATTAATTTTAAAATACAAACTTGACTGGCATCAAATTAGAATAAGGTTTAATTATCATCTTTTCTTTAAAATGTCGCTGAAAAATAAACATTTCATTGAAGGCTATATTTTTACTCTGTCCAAAAGAGAAATACTCTTATTCAATTATCTTATTCATCTTTTTACAAAAAGATGTGAAAAGCATGGTTTTAGTGTTTCTACATGTAAAATAAGTGACATAATTAATATGAAAGGAAAGAAATGTCAAAGTTTACATCTAAATGGAAAAAGGCAAAAAAATGCATACCCAACAAAGGTACATTCAGCTGTTATTAAATCTTAAGTCATATCTCATGTTTTAAAGGAAAATCCAGCTTCCCAAAGAGCTATTGAAAAATCTTTAAATATCTTTGTAGGAACTTCGAACAAAATTATAAAATCTGATTTAAAGCTTATCCCCCCAAAAAAAAGTGATGTTCATTGACTAATGCCAAAACATGTTTCTCAGCATAAGACTGTGTGCAAATTGCTGTATAGAATTATTTGGCAAATTAAAAATGGAAATATATAGTTACAATTGATGAGGCTTGGATGTATTTATCTGATTGCAAATAGAAAAAGATCGATTTACTACCAAAAAAGAGGAGAAAAGAAAGTTTTTCTAAAGGTTTTATGATTATTACTGGAGTCTCTTATAGCGGAAAACTTAAAATAAGGAAAGTAGAAAAAAATGTCAAAATTAATTTGGATTACTATCAGCAATATGTTTTAACATCTATTTTCAAAGAAGAAATTTCATCTCATTATCCAAGTTCCATCAATATAATGCACCATCCTAAATCTACTGCTCTATTTTTTGAAAAAATGAGAAATGAAACCAGAATTGAAGCTATACGCTTTAAATTCATCCCACCCAAGTCCCTGATTTGTCTCCTATGGATTACCGTGCATTTCGACTTTTGAAACAAGCTCTATAAGCGGCATCCCAAAACATTGGATGGACTGTGGAAGATTGTGAATGAGGATTCGAATAAAATCAACCTTGATATTAAGAAAAGGACTTTTATCTTGGAAATCAAGATGTAATATGATAGTTCAACAAAAGGACTATGAGACTGAACATATTAGAAAATAAAATTCTAAGGTTTGTTTATATATAAATCTTTTCAAAATTGTTACAAAAATGTGTGACCACCCTCTGTATGAATAAGTAGTATACAATCAAAAGTCGTTAATTTGGACACCCATAATCCGGACCTCAAAGCTACAAACTTTCTGTGTAAGACCTTTACGGCTGCGAATATGCAAGTGCGCAAAATACGTTTACGCATGCGTGTTTAATGTATAACGGACGGTATAAGCTAAAATTATCTAATTGAGTTAATGTTGCAGATTGCGTTGCTTTTTAATCTTCGAATTGGATACGGCTTATTATTTTTTGCAGACTGTTAGAGCAATTTTATAAAAGTAAGCTTGAACTTTCGATTATGTCAAATAGAATTTCCGATGTATATTTACTAATATGTAAAGGATCTATAAAGCAAAAGTATGTTTCAAAGTCCATTAAACAAAAGTGGAATTGCTGCAAAAAATGACCTAACCATTCCGAAATCTGTTTATCAATTTCACGCTGCTCTGCGGCGGGAAGGCTGGAAACGCCGTGGCGTGCAATGAATTGGAAGTTGATCTGTCAGCACTATCCTTATCTTCAGGGCAGATGTTTTTATTTTATTTGGCTTATAATTCCTAACTAAATGTAGTATTTCATATCGATGTATTCCGTCTTTGATATGATTTAAATCAAATTCCTCGTCATTATAATTTGCTTCCGATAGTGAAGAAAGTGACACAGGTTATTGAAAACGAAAAATTTCGATTGACAAATTAGTCGGTATTCTCGATACAGCAATTATAGGACTTTGTAACTGAACAAGAAATTATGTCTGTATATAGAATTAAAGAGAAAGTATTATCACATAAAACGAAGCAACTTAAACAACTTACATTGAAAGAAATGTTTAATAAAGTAAACAAATAAATATTAAGCTTTTTTAAAACATTTTTGATACCTTTTAGTCATAATTGTTCTTTATTTCATAAATTACAGTTTCATATTTTGAATTTTATAATTTCTGCATGCCATCTTACCAGATTTAAACTGATGATTTATAATCTTTAAAAATCGATAATCGGGAATCGCCGAAGTCCCGACGAGTCCGGATTAACGACTTTTGACTGTATTAGACTCGGAAATGTGTTATTTCAAATTTAAAGATAGAAATGATAACCTTTCCTGTTAAAAGTTGTTGTAACATTAGTGAAATGATATACAATGTAATAATTCAAGGTAAAAATAGGAATCATGCTGAATTTTTTTTTTTTTTAAATTGTAACTATTTACCAGAATGCTTTCCGTTTTCAGAGGTGCTAAACCTCTAGGTAAAACTGAGAGACTCGTAATTTTTCATCATTCTTTCTATATTTATTTGAATTTAAATCATCTTCAGATTTGGTTTTATAAAAACTATTGATCACTGATTGTCAAAGGGAAAAGAAATGCTGTTAAAGTTTTGATGATAAATTCTAAAAAAAAAAAAAAAGGTACTCTTGTTATCAGGACAGATTAGGAAATGTAGGTATCTATGCATGTGTGTATGTGCATATGTGTGTGTGTATATACATATGTATGTACATATGTGAATACGTACATCTATATATATATGCATACATAATTACATTTTAAAATCTGGACCTGATAACAGAAGAGAACTAAAAAGGCAAAGGCAGCAATATTGTCATCTCTCAATAAAACTTAAATTGTAAAATATTATTCCCTTTATGTGATTTTCTGTATAGTTTTTATTCCATATGAATTATTTAAATCCAATCCATTATAAAAATTTGTCGAAGAATTTTTTTGGGAGGGATCCTAACTAGATTAACTGGTATGAAATTTTAAGGAAATTACAATTTAAATAAAATAAATGATAAACAAAGCATAATTATTTTTAAAATTTCTTATTTTAATTTTGTATTTTTTGCTTCAAAGTTAAAACTGCTTTAATAATCCAAATTATGCACTGTAAAATGGCTTTGAAATCTAATTTGCAATCTGCAAAAATCTTGATTTTTCATCTTTTAAGGCTGGCAGCAATTTGTACCTAACAAAATTTTACTATGTAAATTAAAAATATATTTTTGTATGAATAGTATATAAAGTGTAATTTTCCAGCATTTATTTTAAATAATATTTCTATCAGGCAGAAATGTTCTCACTCCATATAATATGCAATTTATTGTACTCTGCATATCAAAGATAGCTTTCCTTTTCTATTTTAACACATGGAAAACTGTCCTCTGTATTATATTCTTCATATTATCTTTTCAGATTATTGAAAATTATGTACTTGCATATTATCGCAATCACCAGAGTTTCAGAATATGCTAGACTCTGGTAAACATAGGAGTAACAGTTTTTCAGACAACCATATGCATGACAGATATTCAGTTTTCAATGTTACCATTTTTGTATTCTTTTTATTGTATTTCATGTTCCAATGGCTTTTTTAGAAAAGTAATTATTTGTTTAACTTAAACTTGTTTTTAAAATTTGAGCTTGTGAGATTTTCATATAATAGAAGAAACAGAGGTGAAATTTCTGCGGGAATACAGTATTTTGCTGGAAAATTGCTAAAAGAACAATGTTTCTAATCCTTTGTCAAAGTAATCATTGTGAAATTTTCACACACACACACAGAAAAAAAAAAAAAAAAAAAAAAGTAATTAGGGTTACTGATTATTTTTTGGAATAAATATATAGATGAAATGTAAAATATGTATGTAATGTATAATGTTTTTTACAATAAAAATAATTGTACTTTTTCTTGCATAAAATTTTCCAAACTGCACCAGGGTGGTTGTGATCATATGTAAGTACTGTAAAATAAATGCAGTTTATATCACTACCTAGTATGTACCAAAATCTCAAGTTGAAATATTATAATGTACCCCTAGTTTGTAATACTCCATTAGATTATTTAATGTTGCATCTTTATGAGTTTTTCTGTTTGTTTTTAATGTATATGATGCAGTTGTGGTACTTTTGTAAATTACTGAGGATTACTTTTCGTATGTTAGTCATTCTGATGATCGTTTCAAGAGAAAACAGCATGCCAATAATCAAGATGAAAAATTTTGGGATGACTTACAGTTTCGATGCAATATTTTTGGATCATCAGTACTTGAAACAGCTGGTTTTTTGGTATGAGAATTAGCTTAGTTTTTTCCCCCCTTCCTTTTTCTTTTCTTTTTTCCCTCTCCGTCGCTTAGAAATTGAAGAAACAAAATTAGGCATTTAAGATTAAAAGGAAGTTTATTACTAAAATAACTTTTTTTCATTTTTAAATAAATGATTTATTCTATCATTTTCAAGGTAAAATTCAGCTTTATGTTAACATTGGTTTTGTAGTAAAATTCTTAGCATTTGGGGGGGGGGAGGTATTTGGAACCTCTTCTTTAAAAAACAAAAATGCTGTGTAGTCTAGAGAAAATTCTCATTGTATTTCCAGCCTAAGACAAAGAAGATTCTTCTTGCTTGAAGACCTCAGTGTCAGTCTCCCTCATGATGTACAGAGTTTTGCTATTGAACCAATGTTAGTTGAAGAGTAGCTTTTTTGTTTTGTTTTTTAAGTTTTTTATATTGTCATAAAATTCTTTCATTTGCATATTGTTCATCAATATAAAAATTCCGTGCATTAATGTATATATATATATATAAATGTTGTATGATCTTAAATTCATTTAGTGCGAAAACAAGTTACTACTACTTGCACAATTATATATATATATTCTTAATAGTATAACTACAAAAAAGTGTTACTGGCAGAATCATCTAAATATTAAAATTTTAGTTCTTGCTGAAAATTTTAGTTATCATCTGAATTTTTGTATTTTAAATTTTTTGTTAATTGTTTAGCTTCATATTGGACAGACAGCAATTTGGTGGCTTCCCTTCATAAAATTTCAGTTTATTTATTATTAACCTTTTATCTATTAGAGTGATCTTCAGTGTTGAATATGTTACATGGCCTGAATCACTAGAAACATCTTCTAAAAAATGGTACACTACAGCAGTTTTTTTAAAATTAACATTTTATAATGAAAAGTTATGCCTCAGCTGAAATTTTTTGGATTCATCCCTTGTTAGCAGTAAAATCCTCTTAATTGTTTAGGTCCTCTTAATTTTAACCATTGCAGTGCTTTTTTATTTTCTAGTAGAATAAGACTGGAAAGTATGATATTCTCGCTCTTAGTGTATTCATATCTATATCAGAAGTTTTCTGCTTTTTTCTTAAGTGATTGCAAATAATTAAACATGTTTTCATGTGCTATCATCTGCAGTCAAAAATTCTGCAGCTGAAGTTTTGTTCAAGGAAAGCTGTGAAATTTCATGATGGTTTGCAAAAGCTGCCTTGGCAACTTTTTTATAAGTAGATCTTATTTACTTTTATCTGCAAGGTTTTCTTTTATTTACTTGTGAAATCATTTGCCATTATCTTAATGGAATCTGGAAACCAGTAGATCTAAAAGGTCCTAAAATTGTGTTCTATCACTTTAAAACTCATCTTCTCATCACCTTTATTCGTTGACCAAAGCAGCCTTGTAAATGGCACAAACAAATCCAACAATAGGCTTAAAAAATACTCAAAAGTAGTATGATGATAATTTCAGTAATAAAATTTTCTAGAACGTACTTAAAATTTTAAAGAGTATGCTTTAGGTTTGTAAAGTGAGTGATCCTGTGCAGATTAAGGATCCAATACTGTATGCAGTAAACTTAAAACATTTAAATTGTGTAATAAGGTGACTCTTGTTTGACTTTTCAGCTTAAGACTCACAAGTGTTGTCTTCACAAGCTGAGGCTTATTTGTCTTTGCAAATAAGACTATTTTAAAAATGAATACAAAACAAACTTTCTGTTGGTAGATATGAAAGAGTTGTGATTAAAAAAAAAGTAACTGCGCTCTGTCAGAAGAAATAAAAAATTAATTTGTAGTATTTTGACAGCAATGTCATCTTTTATATAATTTAGTTTTAATTTATTGATTATTTTATCTTAAAAGCTAACATGTATTATGACTTTCAAGTTTGTTTTTTAAGCAATATATAAATAGCAATATATTTGTTATTAACAATATATTTGTTATTTTTTTATAAGCAAAATATTTCTTAATGCATTATTGAATTTTATTAGTTTTATTTAAAATTTTGATCTGATGTAACTAACTGCTATACAGTGTTTGTAATAAATAATTTTTCTAATAGGGCACAGCAGCAGCAGTATTTTTGAACATTCATCAAAAGCGATTAAAGAATATTTTTGAATACGAAACATTGGAACCTAACTGCATTTTTTCTAGATATGTATTAGCTACACCTCAGAGTGTTGGAAGCATCAAGTCTGTTTCCTTAAGCGATAATAAATCAAATACAAGTCCTCTTGCTTCTAATTGTGAAGAGCCAAAAGATGAGAAGGTATATTTTTCAATTTTTTTCGTATAAATTTTACAGATATGTATATTTTAAATTGCAGTATTCAGCTATATGATTTTATTTCAGTATTATTTTTACCATTCCTAAAAACAAATGTAAAATAATATGGTAGAGAATAGGATAAACATTATATTTTTCTATAAGTATCAGTATGAAATATGATAGGCATTATATTGCTTTTAAAGTAAATCATTGCATTTTGATATACACATTTAAAATGTGCCTCAAGCTTATATCTCAAGCAAAATAATTATTAAATTCCAAATTTATGTAATTTAAAACTAAAACAATGCCATGAATACCATAAAAAAGTTCCTTCAAAATAGCTGAACATTTGTTTTGAGTGTATAAATCATATAAAGAGGAGGAGAGAAATATTCAAACATTAATAAATGTAGTAAATACGAGGGCTATCCAGAAAGTAGATTACGTTTTGGAATAAAAAAATAAACAAAGTATAGGAAACAAATTTTATTATATACAGATGAAAGCCACACTCAAATACTACTTTTCTACATAGTCACCGTACAAATTAAGGCATTTATCGTAGCGATGTACGAGCTTGGAAATTCCTTCGTCGAAAAATTCGGCCGCCTGCGCCTTCAACCACTTCGTTACCTCTTCTTGCAGCTGTGCGTCGTCATCAAAACGCTGCATAGCCAGCCACTTCTTCATTGCTGGGAATAGGTGGAAGGAAGTCGCTCGGTGCCAGGTCGGGACTGTACGGCGGATGAGGAAACAACTCCCACTTAAAAGATTCAAGAACTTTACGAGTGACATTTGCCGTGTGGGGCCGGGCGTTGTCGTGAATCAACAAGATCTTAGAGCTCAACATTCCTCTGCGCTTGTTTTGAATTGCTCTTCTGAGTTTTTGGAGAGTTTGGCAATACCTTTGAGAGTTTATTGTAGTGCCTCTTTCCAGGAAGTCCACCAAAATTACACCTTTTCTGTCCCAAAAAACAGTCGCCATCATCTTCCTTGCCGACATTGTTTGCATGCATTTCTTGGGTTTTTGGGGAGAACTTGTGTGCCCCCACTGCATTGATTGCAATTTCGTTTCACAGCTCACATGTTTCACCCATGTTTCGTCACCAGTAACGATGCGATCGAGTAAAGAGTCACCATCCTTATGGTAAGCGTCCAAAAAGTTCAACGCTGCAGCCATTCGCTGATTTTTGTGGTCCTCTGTCAAGATTTTTGGAATCCATCTTGCACAAAACTTGTGGTAACCAAACTTTTCGCTGATGATTTCGTGCAACAAACTTCGCGAAATTTGTGGAAAACTCAAAGAAAGTTCCGTTATTGTGAAATTTCGATTTTCACGGACTTTAGCATCGACTTTTTCGAGAAGTTCGGCGGTCACTATGCTGGGTCTCCCACTTCGATCTTCGTCGTGAACATTGGTTCGGCCATTTTGAAATCTTATGACCCACTGACGCACTCCACCTTCAGTGATAATGTTGTCCCCATACACTTCACGAAGCTGCCGATAGATTTCTATCGGTTTACAGTTTTTTGCAGTCAGAAACCTTATTACTGAGCGCACCTCGCAGCTCGCGAGATTTTCAATTAACGCAGACATTTCAAACCGTCACAGTATCTGAACGGAGCACAGCACGAAACTCTCACTAGCACGGCTAGATGCAGACTGAGCTGCGCAACGCTCTGACCCCAAGATGGCCGCGCTAGCCCCGCCCCTAGCGGACACAGACGGAAACGTAATCTACTTCCTGGATGGCCCTCATAGAAAAGGTAAAGTCAAGAGTTAAATTCATCAATTCTAATGAGAATGCATTAGCGAAGTAAAGCACTGCAGTTTTACATAATTTCTGAGTAAGCTATTCGTATGAATTGAAATATTTCTTGCATTTAAACTTGTGTTCCAAATTAAGATTTAACTTGAAATTAATGTAAATAATTACTGAGAGCATTAGATTTTTGTAGAGAGTAGTTTACATGAGATGAGATCACTTGGGGTCACGTGATATGAACCGGCGAATCAGGATGCTGAACCATGAAAGCATAGTAAATTTTTAAATTAATGTCTTTTTACAAATTTATTGTCTTTATTTATCGGTTTTTTATAAAATTTTAAGCGATATTAAAATGTTTATGCCTTTAAAAAAAGAATTCTTAAAACTAACATTTTTTTTTAAATATTTTTTATGTGTATACTGTATGTTGTTCGCCAATAAAGTCTGCTTGACGAGATCTGCGCCGGCGAAACGGAAAAGTACCGTAACGGTATATCCAACAATCTCTGCCTAATAACTTCCATATTTTAAGCAATTAAAATATATATTTTTAACCACTTGTTATTAATTTTATAAAGTACATTCTATAATTTAAATTTTATTTACTTTTATCTATTTTAATGTTTGCCATTATAAATTTTATACTACTTTTTTAAGATTTCATAGTTGCTAATTAAACTTCCTTTACAATTTATTTAGGTATTTTATACATACATTTATATTTTATATAAGAAAGGGATTTATGTGCAATAGATATACAGTGAAAATCATTTAACACAAAACTGAAGGGACTGAAATATTTTTTCATGTTAAAGAATATTAATATATATATATATATATATATATATGGTCAACAAAATTAAGCTTATTAGAGTACATTTTATTTACATAGATATGTGTATATGCATGTATTTAATAAAAATCAATGAAACAAAAACATCCACAAGAACTTGATAGAATTTAATACAAAATTTTCAAGTTTTTTGAAAAACAAAACATTTATTGAGTTTCGGGGAAAATAATCTGATATTTTTCTTTGCATTGTCTTTTTTTAGCATCTAATTGTTCAATGTCAAACATTTTGTTATTCATTTCACCATTGGAATGTGTGTCTGAATAACTGTCCATACTTTTTATGATGTTCCTCATTTCGGATGACGTGGGAACAGATATTTTTGCATTATTCATTTTATTTTCATCACCAGAATCTGCATCAATGATATTTTTTTAGCTTTGAACAAACTCCAAAATAACTTTGTCAGCCATAATTGGGGCTGTACACACATTATCATAAATTACTGCAACGAATTCTATAAATTTTTAAATAGTACCATTGTTACTATAATGATTTGAAGAATAATAAATTGATAAATTTTTAAATAGTACCATTGTTACTATAATGATTTGAAGAATAATAAATTGATAAATTTTTAAATAGTACCATTGTTACTATAATGATTTGAAGAATAATAAATTGTAAAAATTTAAATTATAAATCATTAATACAGAAACTTTCTCAAACATTTTATTAAGTGTCAGCTCAGTTTCACTATCCTATTTCTTTATTTTTTTTTTTGGCACCAAAGAATCTGATACTTTTGAGAATTGTGTGTAATGAAAATAATTTACATTCATCCTTGGAGTTGCTGAATTCCATGCAGTGCAACAAATGAGCCAAACTCACTAATTTTTACTCGCACTGCCATGTACTCGTCACCGAATTCCAAAGCTAACTGATGAGAGATCAGATTTTTGTGTGGCGTTTGTAGAGGTGGAAGGCGAAAGTAGCGTAGATAAACAAAACTGGCTCGTGTCGCAGGCTATTCCAAGGGTATTTCAAACCCAAATTAGCCTCTTTCCTACGAAATATGTAAAACCACCTCTCTTTTATTTCACATCCCGCTTAAATCTCACCTGAGGTGCCAGTGTTTTCTGTATTTCTAGATTTCTATCGGTTTACAGTTTTTTGCAGTCAGAAACCTTATTACTGAGCGCACCTCGCAGCTCGCGGGATTTTCAATTAACGCAGACATTTCAAACCGTCACAGTATCTGAACGGAGCACAGCACGAACCTCTCACTAGCACGGCTAGATGCAGACTGAGCTGCGCAACGCTCTGACCCCAAGATGGCCGCGCTAGCCCCGCCCCTAGCGGACACAGACGGAAACGTAATCTACTTCCTGGATGGCCCTCGTATATCCATCTGTTGTCTTTACTGTTGATATCTGAGGAACTGTGCAGATTTTAGATTATATTTTTTGGGGTACTTTTCCGTTTCGCCGGCGCAAATCTCGCCAAGCAGACTTTATTGGTGACAACATACAGTATACACATAAAAAATATTTAAAAAATTTTAGTTCTAAGGATTTTTTATTTTGAAGGCATAAACATTTTAATATCGCTTAAAATTTTATAAAAAGCCAATAAATAAAGACAATACATTTATAAAAAGACACTAATTTAAGAATTTACTATGCTTTCATGGTTCAACATCCTGATTCGCCGGTTCATATCACGTGACCCCAAGCGATCTCATCTCACACAAACTATTCTACAAAAATCTAATGCTCTCAGTAATTATCTACATTAATTTCAAGTTAAATCTTAATTTGAAACACAAGTTTAAATGCAAGAAATATTTTAATTCGTACGAATAGCTTACTCAGAAATTTTGTAAAACTGCAGTGCTTTACTTCGCTAATGCATTCTCATTAGAATTGATGAATTTAACCCTTGACTTTACCTTTTCTATATTTTCGGCTTCGGGTAAGCGCTGTGATTGCATCCTAATTGACTTAATTACCGAAAATGGCCTTAGACATAAAACTGAACTATCTGATAAAAATTCTATGTAATTATATGCCAGTATTGAAAGAAACAATCAATCTGATAAGAAAAAGCTGCGACTTGTTTTGAAAATGAAGCGTAAAAGGTTACCAGCGAGAATATTCCGTTTGGCATCAGTTGTACCATTATTGGCGACTTTATCGCTTGCGCCGTCAAAACGGAAGAGTACCTTTTTTTGTCTTCTACTTTATTTTTTTTTAACTGCTTTAGTGAGATAGATTTTAAAAAGGTTTAGAGGTACAAGTTTTGGTTGATAAGAAAATTCTGTATTTTTTATATATTTTATGTGATTAATGATAATTAGGGATATGTAATGTTCATATTTTGTAAAGTAGGTGCAAATAGATGCAAAGCATTGCTTATGAACATTTTGAATGAAAACTGGTAAAGTCACTGAACATTTGCATCTTGTTTATAATCTCACTCTTCCTCTTACTTGTACTTACTTGCTTCATGCCAGTTATCTTACTCAACCAGTTCAGTCGCATCACAAATTGGGGAATAAGTACTCATTTCTTTCATTTTCTCTGCGTAGTTTAACTTTTTGTGATTGTAAATTTTTATGTCACCATAAGAAGGAAATAATTGGCATAATAAAGGATTTTGAACAAGAGGGTTTGTACTAAGTGGCACAGGTATCACTATGTATAAAAACTATAATGTTCATTAGAAGGGCAGAAAAGGGATACCCTTATGAAACACATGACTAGTCATTTAGAAAAGAAAAATGTGCCCACCTAGACGGTCATGGAATAAAGTGGCAGACTAATGTCGATAGTTTTCTACTGCAAAAATGTACCAGAATTGGGAGGGGGGAAGAATTTATTTAGGATACAAAATAAATTTGTTTAAAACCTATTTTTCTGTGCACAAATTATATCATCCAGCTATGCATGATTATTTAGTAAAATACTTTCCTGATTTGAATAAACGTTTATCTAGAGATATTTTGAAATGTAAATGTACACCACATCACAGATATTTTCAGAAAGGAGCTATAAAAGCATAACTAAATTAGTAGTTGTAATGGTTGATGCAATTTGTAACTGATGTTTTTTTCATATTATTACGATAGTTTCTTTGATTACGGAAACAGTGATTTGTAGTTATTTTTTGTTGATTTGTTTAGCGAATAAATGTGAAATATGTGATGTTCATGTCTGATTTTCAGTTTTTGCAAAATTTCCATTTTTTTAATATCAGATTTTGACATTCCTAATAATAATATTAATTAAGATCATTTTTCAAAGGTTTTTATACATGAAATTCATTCAGTGAAGTATTTTTTATAAATTACTAGCATTTCTTCATTTTCTTTTGTATATTACAATAAAAACCATTGAGTTGTTTATATTAATATAGTATCCTTTACAAATGATATTATGTAATCTGTAAGTCAAATCCAGTTTTTATGTTCAGCTTTCAGTTCAGTTTATTTTAAGGTGGTGTGAAGCATTATTCATTACCCTCAGTGGCGGATCGGCCAAAGAAATCGACTCTGAGAGCGAAAAATATGCTGGCCTTAAGGCCTCATATGAAATGTCATAAATCATAAAAATAATTTTATAATATAAACGTATACCTTCGTAAAAAAATAACACTTTATTCATATATATGTAAAATATAAAATCTAGCTCTCGAGTAATAAATTAATAGCCCTTTAACTTCCGTTTCATTCTAAAAACAACAGCAATAAATTCTTCTCCCTGAAGTTCTGATGCGCATTTACCGATGAAATCTGAACCCAAAATTCTGTCGACTAAAAAAAAAAAAAAAAAAAAAAAAAAATTGTAAAAATAGAAAGGAAAAGATGGAGCAGTGTTGATGCATAATACCGAGATAAGACAGATCGTCGATCCATGTTGAAGAGGAAGAAATGTGAATTGTGTAGCATGATAATGTATTGAGTTCGTAATATCTAAGAAATTTGGCATTCAAGGCAGTTTTAATTCCATTTTTATTTCCGTTGACATATGTGGCCACTATCACTTGGTACTCTAGTCGTGCCTATTTGCAGAACATTTACATTTTTGATACTTTTGTGATAAGAAGAAAGCACAGAGAAACTATGTTCTAGCAGCATAGAGAAAAAAAGCTGAAGTACGTAGTTATGCAAAATGGAAGCACATGAAGAGAAAGGTTTTGGTTTGAGTTAAAAGTTTCAGTTCCCAATTATTACGTCATCAGCTCTGCGAAGGCCATGCAAATTGGAATGATCTAGAAATGACGCAATCCAGAGAAGTTATTTTGATTTTTAGAACAGAGGGGAGAATTGAAATTTTACTGTAAGTTTAAATTATGATTTTGATTCACATATTTTTTATGTTTTATATTTTATCTTGCATATATACATATATATATGCAAATAAACTACAAACAATAAATAACAGTGACTAAATAATTATATAAGCAAAGCAGCGGTTGATTCATTATTAGCCACATAAATATTTTTTAATTCCAGGCACCTGGGCAAATATATCCTCTATTACATTTTCAATTTTTGCCTCAGCCAAAATATCCTTCTCTATGTTCATCATAAGAATGCTATATTATCATACGTCATCAAATATGATAGGGAAGATTAATTTACAAATGGAGTAAATTGTGTTTTTGAATGACTTTGCATTATAAGTAATTTTGCATTTCAAGTAACTGCCTAGGCACCCTGGGCCACCAGTGCATAGAACACACTGGTTAGCTCAAGAGGACAGACCTATGGATGGATATGGTTTGTTTAGAAGCATTGCGAGGCCTTCCAGTTGGTATAATACAGGAATTGTAAATGAAAGATAATAACGGTGAAACCATATTTTCTGAAGCTTACTCCTATTATTATATGGTATTAAAATATAAATTATCAATATGAAAATTAATAGCATAAATATTTATGTGCATTTAATTATAAGTAATGATTATGTAAAAGTTTATTTTGTGATATTCTGTAATAACAAGAACCTTCTCTGAAGAATTATGATTATGTGAACTCTCAAACAAAAAGACTTTTGGACTGAAATGCTGAAAAATTCAATAGGACTCTAAAAATTAAAAATTTATTTTTTAAAAAAAATCTATTTTTATAAATTATACTTTACAGGACAAAAATTTTATGATTTATTTATTTATTTATTTTTTTACATTTGCTAGTGCTTTAACTCTTTCTCTTTAAAAAGGCTTCTCTGTCGCTACGCCTTTTTCTTTTTGAAGGGGGAATATGTAAGATAAAATTATATGAATCAGAATTATAATTATAAACATTAATTCTTCCTCTCTATTCTAAAATCGTAATAACTTCTCTGCATTGCGTCATTTTCTAGATCACTCTATGGCCCGCGCAGCTCTGATGACGTAATAACTGGGAACTGAAATTGCCTTTGTAAACCAAAACTTTTTTCTTCGTCGTGCTTCCATCCTTCATAACTTCGCACTTCAGCTTTTGCTCTCTACTGTGCTAAGATGTAATTTCGCTGGCTTGCTTTCTATCTCAACAATATCAAAAATGTAAATCTTCTGTGGAAAGGCATGACTAGAGTGCCAAGTGATTGTGGCCACAAATATCAGTTGCAAATAAAAATGGAATTAAAACTGCCTCGACTGCCAAGTTCTTTAGATATTACCAAGTTAGCATTACTAACATATTACGCAATCAAAATCTTCTTCAATATGGGTCTAATCACGCATCTACAGTGTTCCGTCTTTTCCTTGGTGTTTATTATGACATATATATATGCAAATAAACTACAAACAATAAATAACAGTGACTAAATAATTATATAAACAAAGCAGGGGTTGATTCATTATTAGCCACATAAATATTTTTTAATTCCAGGAACCTGGGCAAATATATTCTCCATTACAGTTTCAATTTTTGCTTCAGCCAAAATATCCTTCTCTATGTTCATCAATAGCAATTACTTTAAATTAGCTTGCTTCATAGTACTCCTTAATCTACTTTTTACAATTTTTAATTTTTAAAAAGCTTTTTTGCATTCAATTTACATTATAGATAGGGTGAGTATAAACTCATAAGCAAAAAAGACATTGGCGTACGTTTTACTATAACACACAAGATGCAGTTTTAACAAAAGTTGCACTTAGCTTTGGATGAATACTCATCAATAGATATAGCACTCTGTCCTTCTGACTTGGTATCAGATTCAAAGTAATGATTTTCAATTGCATTTTTTAGTATTTTCCATTTACTTACTAGGTCCTGATATTCTTTCTAAAGATGATCAATTGTTACACCTGTATAATGGCCTAATTATGTAGATAAATAATCGAAAGAATTCGACGACAATGGCTTTCAAAAGTTTTTGGGATTGAGAAAAGATATATCAATCTCTTCTCAATCCCAAAATCTTCATACAACTTCCTGTGCCCTTTATATAAACTTAAAGACAGTAACTTCGAATTGTTTGATAGAGCAATTGAAATTATAGTCGGATTATTCTTTGTCGTTCATTTGCATCACTTTTCAGCATCTTCTAGCATGTAGTTCTTCTTCTATAATTATATCATAACCCAGCCTTTCTAATTTTTATTGCAATCTGTTGCAAATGATTTTGATGCATTAAATATTAAATCAAAGTTTCTAGAAATGGCTTTTAAAGATCTTGTAGCCTCCTTAATCATATTATATGCTGGGGTGCAATCTAATCCTTTATTCTTCAAATACTGGTTCGTGAAATTAGAGCATGACTGTAGGGTATTTTCTTAAATCTACTTTACGACTGTTGATTATAGTCCCTACCCTACATCCTACAGCTACTGTATCTCATGTGAGTTTGAGTGCGATATGTGGTCTCAGCATCCATGTCTGCCTCACGCGTAGGGCTGTCTCGCCAAGTCATCTGTGTCGATTTGATCATTCTAGTTTCTTGATTGGCCTGAAATCGCATCAGCCCACCGGGCATCTGCCACTGATTACACTGTATTATTCACATGAATTTATATTTTAGAGATTTTTAGATATATCACATTACTATTGTGCAAGTAAATTAACAGACATTATACAGATTTGAGTGCAACAAAAGTATTCACAAAAAAAAAAAAAAAAAAAAAACTTCAGAAATAATTCATATTTTGAGAGCAAAATTATTCATAAAAAAGGAGATTTATTATTCATTTATTTTCTTAGTGCATGCTCTTAACCATTTACTGGCTTTTAAAATCTGGGCAAAAATAAGGCATTTATAAAGGACATGGGTAGTAATTTATATGAGAACTTAGATGTATGTTTTTATTGTGGTAACATTTTGAGATAAGCTTGCCCTAATGATTTTTTTTATGTAAGAATTTATGTTGAAAGCTTTGAGAAAC
Organism: Stegodyphus dumicola; assembly: GCF_044657685.1. Classification (NCBI taxonomy): domain Eukaryota; kingdom Metazoa; phylum Arthropoda; class Arachnida; order Araneae; family Eresidae; genus Stegodyphus; species Stegodyphus dumicola. Next base: position 99,752,898 of record NC_140774.1, on the reverse strand, counting down.
ATCTGAATGAGAAAAGAAAGATGAAGATATTCTATTAATAATACTACAGTACAAAGTTCGTAATCCGGACATCCATTATCTAGAATGATCTATAATCTGGACCTCAAAGCGACAAACTTACACATGTGCGTAAAGCCAGTAAAGCGTTTAGCCATGTGTGTTTCTGATAGTGAAGAAAATAACAGAGAACGTCATTGAAAATGAAAAAATTTTGATTGACAAGTTAGTCGGTATTCTCGACACAGCAATTACAGGACTTGAACAGTGGAACTTTGTAACTGAACAAGAAATTATGTCTGTTTCTAGAATTAAAGAGAAAGTATTAGCACAAAAAACGAAGCAACTTAAACAACTTACATTGATAGAAATGTTTATGTAATGAAATGTAAACAAATAAATATTAAGTTCTTTTCTTTTCTTTTTTTTTTTTTTTTTTTGTAAATTTTGATACCCTTTAAATCATAATTGCTCTTTATTTCATAAATAACAGTTTCATATTTTTAATTGTATAATTTCTGCATGCCATCTTACCGGATTTAAATTGATGATGTATAATCTGGAAAAACCCCTAATCTGGAATCCCAACGAGTCTGCATTACGGACTTTGTACTGTATATTCTAGTAGAAATAACCAAAAGAATTTGGTAGTTTGAAAGATTTCCCTCACAAAGGTTAATTTATGATATCACTCTTGTTATAGTGCTGTTATTAATAATGCTTAATATGCAGAATTTCACGAGAGCTAAGTTGCAAGATATTATACAAAATGGTTGTAAAACATACCCTTTAAAGTGGATTAAAATTTTATGCTTGCTGAATTCGATCTCTATTCCAGCTTTTAATCAAGATTTGTTGATTTATAGAAGTTTCCAAAACCGACTTTATCAAAAAGGATTAGTTTGCAGTGGCTGTTAAATATTTTTCAGCCAACACACTTTCCTCTGTATTGGGTAATCTTTTAAGTTGTACTGTGTCAGCTAAGTTTTGGTTAAGTTTCACTGTGTCATATTTAATCTCGAGATTTAACTTGATAATTTTTTAATGAAAGAGCACCATCTCTTCTTAAATCTTAATAAAGCAGTAGAACTTTTAATGAAGGCAGAAATAATTCAGAATTAATGAGTTCTTAGTGCCTTAATGTCTGTCACTCTCAAGATTTGATACTAATAAATTTCTTTGGTTGTATGATTCTATTTGTAGTGCTCTATTTTTACTATCTACTTTTTTTAACCCATCATCTATAATGCATATAAAAAGAAACCATTGGCAAATAATTTCTTACACCAATCGAGATATTATTCCATAGTATCTCTAGACTCGTAATTTCTTATGATAAATGAATGTGTTATAATATTGAATAAACTTTTGTATAAAGTGTTTTCCTCTGTTATGAATATTGTACTGTTTTACCTTCTATATAAGATATGTCCCCCCCTCAACCAAACATACTCCCTATTGAAATCATTTCATGAAAACTGTACTCATATTTCTAAGTTTATTTTCAAATTATAATAACCTTCTTAGTGAGTTATGTGGAGGATAGTACATGAATAAATAATATATTGTGCAATTAAACTATTTATTAAGATCAGTAACATATCTAATAAAATTCTGCATAGAAAACTTAAGTTGGATGCAGCTTCCAATATAAGTTCCTTTTATCATATATTTCTTTCATTGATTTTTCAGTTATACCATAATTTAGATGTATTGGAAGATTTGAGAAAACTTCCTCTTCAATATGCAGCTGCTTTGGAAAACTCAGCTGGATTTTCATGTGTAAATGAGAATGGAAGAAAAGCATTTCGGTACTTCCAGGCTGCTGCACGTCTTGGATCGAGCCAAGGATTTTATAACTTGGGACTTTGCTATGAATTAGGAAAAGGAACAAGAGTTAATTTAAATCGGGTATAGTTTTCTATTCTCCTCTCTCCCATCTTCCAAATCCCACTATTTAACTATCTAATATGATATTCTTTTGTTTCTTTGTACTTATTTCAAGTAATTTGCTTTTCTATTTTTTGGTATGTAAATGAGTGGTATGAAATGTAGAATATTTCAAATTTTGCAGAAAGTGTATTTCCTGCCTTGCCCACTTTTTATTTATTTTTTGACACCAGCAACGTTTTTAGCATAATCTCTCAAAAAAAATGTTTTAACTGTTATTTTATGTTATCTTGCATTTTTTATCCATACCGTTTGGTACGTGTTGCTATTGTAAAAAACTTATGTTATTTTTCTCATAAGAGATTTTGATTCATTTCCCCCTTTTTTCTGATGAGGGAATTGATGGAAATTTTGAAATTGGACAGTTGCAAATGGTGAAAAGTTTTATATTAAATTCTTTCAGAAGAATAATGGAATTATTCATAATGAAAGACTTGCTAATAACCACAAGATAAAATTATATGTGACCATTGACTGCAGGACTGAAATGGTATTAACATTCAAGTCTCATGACAAAAGAAGGGACTGAAGTGACTGCTGACAGAAAATTTCAGTTATTGTTTATGCATCGCAAATGTGGTTTTTAATTCTGTTAATGGAGAAACAATTATTTAGTCTGTTTGAAGCATGTATTTTGTTTTATGTAACTAGAAGGTGGCAGATATAAGGCTTTTCCATTTTCATAGATTTTTGTTATTTGGTAGCAGTGTATAGGCATCTTACTTCCAAAATTCTTTTTTTTCTTTCTCCTTTTTACATCCTTGTGTGAAATAAAGGAAGTATTGTAATCATGAAAAATTCCAGGTTTCATATTTCAATGAAAATATCCATTTTGACCACTATCAAATGCAATTTAACAATATTTTTGCATGACATCTATATGTAAAGACACAATAAAGACTCTTTTTCCCCAAACAAATTATAAAACTGATTTAAAATGGATTTAGAAGATATTTTTTCATGGCGTATGTACGTATGTATGTATCTTGCATTACTCAAAAATGGGTAGCCTCAGAACTTTGAACTTCTGTATACAGAATTGCTATTTAAAATGGATTTAGAAGATATTTTTTCATGGCGTATGTACTTATGTATGTATCTTGCATTACTCAAAAATGGGTAGTCTCAGAACTTTGAACTTCTGTATACAGAATTGCTATTACATGTAATTGTGCATCTCCCTTTTTGTTGCAGTCAGTCGCGCCAAACATATATAAATATATTTATATGTATACACTGAAGAGCCATGACCACCCTTTATCTATAACAATGGGTTCACACAGGAGCAAAACCACTGTGCGTGCACAGTTGATGTTGGAGTACATAAAGTGGCTATGCATCGTCTTTCCAAACATAGCGTGATTAGTGACATTATGGGAAAAGCGTCTGATTTATCAGACATCAATAAAGGTCAAATCATTATGGCTTGGCGACAGGGGGACATCAATATCAGAAACGACATGTTTAGTGGGCTGTTCACACGTAGTTGTTGTGAGCACATATTGAAAGCGGTGTTGGGATGGTGAAAGGAAAAGTTGCTGGCCAGCAGTGTTTCATTGACGGCGCATTGATTCCAGAGGAGAGTGGGGATTGATATGCATTGTGCACCATGATCGAAGAGCTGCAACAGCCGAAATCACCACCAGCTAGAACATGGACAGTGTTTCTCAACACACTATGCAGTGTACATTGCTGCATATGGACTTTAGCAGCTGGAGGCCGAAGCATGTCCCTGCACTGACAGCACATCATTGCCAGCTGCATTTGCAATGGGCCAAGAAACATCAGAATTGGACATTAGAAGAATGGAAGAAAGTTGCATGGTTCGATGAATCATGTTTTCTGGTCCATCACATCGACGGGCATGTTCTAATACGTCGATTTCCGAATGAAACCCTAGCTCCCTGATGTACAGTTGGATGGAGACAAGCCGGTGGTTGGTCTGTTATGGTGTGGTCAATATTTTCATAGCGAACATTAGGACCCACAATCCCTAATGTCTGTGCGCTACATGAATATCGTAGTAAACCAGGTTCACTCACTCATGACAACAGTATTTCCAGTGGAGGATGGTGCTTACCAACAGGATATTGCACCATGTCATGAGGGTCAATCGTCTGGGAATGATTCGAAGAACATTCTAGTTACTTTCAAGTTATGTCTTGGCTTCCAAGTTCCCCTGACATTTAATCCAATAGAGCATTTGTGCTAACACTTGCAAATCCAAATTCATGCTGCTGCACTACCCCCTCGCAATGTACGAGAATTGCAAGACTTGTTGGTGCACGCTTGGCACCAGATACCTCAGACTACCTATCAGCACCTTATGTCACATCAATGCCACACTGGGTGCTGGCAGTTTTGAGGTCTGAAGGTGGCCCTACATGTTATTAACAGGGTGGTCATAATGCAATGGCCCTTTGATGTATAATATACCCACTCTGTTACTTGGCTCAGGAAGCTCAGTTTGTTTCTTCTTGTACGAGGTTGGTAAAATGTGCATTTTTTTGCTAATTATGTTGTTCTTATCATCTGGTTACGGTTTTTATGCCTTTGGTTAATTTGCATGCAATAGTTGTAGAATTATCAGCAATTTAAAAGTTGTTTAAGTGTGTCTAAGCCTAATTTTTTTTAACCATAGCAGCCATATTTGTTTACATTTGAAACTTAGCAGATTAGTTAATTAAGTCTTTCTGCTTCTTCATTGTCTTTTTGTCAAGTTAGATCAAAATGAAACTTTTAGTTTTGTTCACTGAAAAATCTGCCTTCTTGCCTGCTGACCGAATTGCTTGTTTTTGCATAGAAACTGTAATTTTAATTGTAAAGAAAAGTTTTAACTGTATATTGTTTTTTATGTTTTTCTATATCTTTCAATTTTTAATGAAGATATTTTGAATTTTTATGTATTTTTGCCTTGCTGCAAAGTGAGAACTGAATTAATTGAACAAAAAATATATCTCTAATGACATAAGTTTAAATGAAATGCAGGAAAAATGCGTATAATTTAATATTGTGTACAAGGAAGTTCTGGTGTACAAATCGGATTTTTTTTCTTGTAAACCTATATGTAAGCATGAATTTATTGAAAACACTTCATATTAACATTTGAAGAAACATTTTAAAACCATATGACACAGTGAATGGAGTCTGTTTACACATTCTGTGGAGGATAATATCTTCACTCTGTCTCTTGATCATTAGATTTGGGTTCTGTTTTTTAATTATCAACATAAGAAAAAGTGTTGTACAGTTGTCAGTTTTAATATTCCTTACACAAAGCAACTTTAAATTTGTAATTGCAAGTAGAAATAACTATTTAATCTTCCATTTAGGCTGTAATTGGGGCAGCTGTTTTTATTGCATTTGACTTCATGTTTTCTGCTTTCTAAGTATAAATGTATATTTTCAGATTTTTAAATTCTTTAATATTTGAGGAAAATTTTAGATTAAGCACAATTTACATTTACTCTGTCCAAGAAACTTGCAACCTCTTAACCTAGTAAAGTAGTAATAGGATTACATTTTTGGACACATTTCTTGGTTAAATATAGGTGGGTCTTGATTAGTACTAAGCATACTATTTAATCCATTAATTAAGTCATATAATGCCTTTTTTAATGCAGTGTTATTTTTAATATATCAGCTTACACTGAAAAATGGGATTGAATTGATATCTTCGCAAAGTAAAATGTACAAGTAGCTAAAAAAATCTGAAGAATGCTTATATATATATATATATATAAAGTGAAAATAATAATCTGATTAATGTTTATTTTTTTTATACATGTAACATGTAAACAGTACTTTTAAGAACATAAGATAACTGGATCATCAGATGGATCCCAGATTTGTGAGAGAGTTTGTAATAAAAGATGTATACAAACTTTTAATTATTATTGCAATAGCTTATATTAGTGGCATTTAATTCATTTTTGCTCATTTCAGCAATGTAGCTCATTGGATTATTGTGTATATATATTTTCTTTCAAAAAATTCTTGCACTGATTTCATGTACCAGTAGCATTCATATGCTGCCATCATTTGCCAAAGTCATCTTTATTGCCATCTAGCATGCTGCTTATGTCGCATTTCTGAAAACTTTGTGTAATTTTCTTCTCTGATGGCTTCTTAGAAAAATTGTTCTCACAACTTTTCCATATTTCAAAGAAATCACTGATTTGCTACCTTCAGGCCCTTGTGAGGCATCTCAATTTAAATCTGTTTTTCTAAGATTAATGTATTTTACAGATCCAGATAATGTGATAAATAGGAAAGTGAAAATTCACACAAAATAGCAAGTTATGCAATTGATGTTACTAGTTTTTATTATTATAAAGTTTATTAGATTATTATTAGTTTTATTATATAGACTACTATCAGATTTATTATATAGACTATTATTAGTTTTATTATTTTAATTATTATTAGCTTTTATTGTTAAAAAAAAAACAAGTTTTATCCTCTTTTCGAGCTAAGAATATCTGATTCTTCAACAGAGAAGATATGTAAGAAATAAAATATTGTGTAACTTTACATTATCAAATTAATGCTAAAAATATATTGTGTTTTTCCTAGAATATGGCTGCCAAGACAGGAAAATTGCCAACTTGTGTATTTCAGAGCATAATATGAAACATAAATTTAAATAAAATTAAAAATAATGAAAGAAAAAAATTTAGATAAATGCAGTCTATTTTTATAGAATTTTATTATTATCATCATTAGATTTAAATTTTTATGCAGAAAGAAAAGATACCAGAGATACAGGTGTTTACTTATAAAAATTGATTATAATACTTTGATCTGACCATTCTGATGTTCTAAATTATTTTTTGTTTGCTTATTTGATTTTTAGGCTGCATTTTGTTATAAGAAAGCTGCAATGAAAGGACATGGCTTAGCAGCCTTTAATCTTGCTGTATATTTTCTAAAGGGAATAGGTGGTTTGCCCATTGACATTGAAGCTGCTAAACTTTTACTAACTGCAGCTGCTGAAAAAGGTGTTCCAGAGGTAAATTTCACATATATAGCAAATGCATGAATTAAAAAAAAAATGTAAATACTTTTAACCCTTTGCGATCAGATTAAATTTGGAGATGGGTATCGTACTGGTCGGAATTAATTTCCGTCGATAGAGCAAGGATACATAACATGCAAGTTTACGATGGATAAACAAGATTTAGTATTTCTTTTGTAAACTTTAGATATATTTTTAGTCAGTACACTCATCTAGTGATATGTTTTTGTATAAAAATTATGTTTTATAATTCACCTTCATGTGATATTTTTCTTCGATCCCGTCAAAAAATTAGTTTTTGATTCTGGCTGATCTGTGTACGTAATGTCTCTCCAAGTAGTAAATTTGTTTATATTACTGCAGTCAAAAGTCTTTAATCTGGACTCGTCAGGACTTCGGCGATTACGGATTATCGATTTTTCCGGATTATAAATCATCAGTTTAAATCTGGTAAGATGGCATGCAGAAATTACAAAAATTAAAAATATGAAACCATAATTTATGTAATAAAGAGCAATTATGATCTAAAGGGTATCAAAATTTACAAAAAAAAGCTTAATATTTATTTGTTTATTTTATTAAATATTTCTTTCAACACGCGCGTGTGTAAAGCATACATTACGCATAGTCCAAATTAGAAAATTGCAACCAGAAAACTATTTGATGTGTATTCGTGATATTTATAATGATGAGGAATTTGATTTAAATCATATCAAAGACGGAGTACATCAAGATGAAATTCTACATTTAGTAAGGAATAATAAGCCGAATAAAATAGAAACATCTTCCCTGAAGATAATATATATCAACTTCCAGTTCAAAAACTGACAGATCAACTTCCAGTTCATTGCGGGCCCCCCCCCCAGAGCAGCATGAAATTGATAAACAGATTTCGGAATGGTTAGAGAAACAAAGGATATGCCTTTATCCATTTTTTGCAGCAATTCCACTTTTTGTTTGATGGGCATGGAAACATGCTTTCGCTTTGTAGATCCTTTGGCATCTCCAGAATCGGAAATTCTTTTTGACATAATCAAAAGTTCAAGCTTACTTTTATAAAATTGCTCTAACAGTCTGCAAAAAATAATAATCCTACCCAATTAGAAGATTAAGAAACAATGCAATCTGCAACATTAACTGAAATAGATAATTAGATAATTTTAGCTTAGCTTATACCATCCATTATACATTAAACGGCCTGCATAAACGTATTATGCGCATGTGTAAAGGTATTACGCGCATGTGTGAATGCATTATGTGTTGACGCATGCGCAGAAAGTTTGTAGCTTTGAAGTCCGGATTATGGGCATCCGGATTAAAGACTTTTGACTGTATTCTCATTTTCATCATTTTCTTCTGTTTCACTGTCGCTGGATATTGTTAACTGCCTTATGCGTCGCTTCACGGGAACTATGTCACTATCAGAGTCACTACAATCGTTATCACTTTCTCTATCAGAGTCATTATTCAAGAGGCCAAAATAAAACTCTTTATCGCTATTGTCAGTTTCACCGAACACTTCTTGCGGTAACTTTCTTTTTGCCATTTTAGGGAATTATTTTGGAATATTTTAAGAAAAGAGAATGTCTAATTACTGTTAAATACAATTTATAAAATATTCTTTGGAATTCTACAAGGTATCGTCGAGCATTGTCGATTTCATTACGTTCAGAAGACGACTGACTTGCCACTGCATCTTGCATGGCGAGCGCTGGGTCACAACTTTTGTTTAGATTAGATTACGATATCTCCAATCGATGGAGCACCATATTGGTTCGTTAATAGGTTCTTTAGTCTTTAGTAGGTTCGTATAGGAAAAGGGTAAACTGATACATGAATGCATACAGTATACAATTCGTATAGTTCCTTGCTGTGATGGCTGAGAGCAGACATACGACCGGAATGGTAAAAAGGCTTTGGTGGCTGAGAGTGAACATACGACCGCAAAGGGTTAATATAACAGTTAAATTTGAAATTAGATTTTTACATATTCTTATCTCGTGCTCTGTGTTATGCGTATCATGATTTAAATTTTATGTTTTTATATAACATGAAACCCATTCACTTTAATTTTGATTTCTTCAGAATTATTCTTCCAGAATCTCTTGCAAAAACTTTGTGATTTCATTTTGTATGCTGTATGTAAATCTTGAAATTTTGGCATATTTTACTTAGTAATCTAACCCTCCCCCCCCAAAAAAAGTGTATAGTATAAATTCAGTACTAGGAACTTGTGCCCATTTATGTAAGAATTCATATTTGAAAATGCGATTGGCAACTGCTAGGGGGAGGTGTTCATAGGTATTGAAGGGGAATAAAAAAGACTATTGAAAGAGGTGTTAATATGACTTTTATTAAAGAACATGGTTAAATCACAGAAGGCGTTCAAAATTCCTTTCATTTACCACTGTGCATGCTTCACAATGTTTATGCATGGATTTCAAGTATTTCAAAGAAATTACTGGTTTGCTATCACCTATTTTCAGGCACTGGAAGACATCTCAGTGGTATTCAAAATAGGCAGGTGTGTCCCAGACGTGTGCTGCCACTGCCATGATCTTGGCAACGAGATCCACGTCAAATATTACAATTGTCTTGTATACCGTGGACTTCATGTATCCTCTCTGATAGAAATCCAGGAGAGTCAGGTTGCATTTTGTTATAAGAAAGCTGCAATGATTGTGGTGATTATGCAACCAGTCTGCCTCTGCCAATCCAGCAATCAGGATATGCTCTGTCGAGGTATTTCCACACAGTGCTGCTAAAATATGCAGGCACTTCGTCATGCTGAAACCAGATGTTTTGGCTTGTAGCTGCTGGAACATCAACCATCAGATCTAGCAACACTCTTTCTAAAAAAAGTGTGATATATTTTTCTCGTTGAGGTAGTAGGTAAGGGCCAGTTAACATGTCATTGATAATACCAGCCCAAATTTTTATGGTTCAATGATGTTGACTTCCTTGGGCACGTGTACACCTTGGGTTTTCGTGTTCCCACCCATGCATGTTGTGCAGGCTCGGGACACCGTCCTATGTAAAAGAGGCTTCATCAGAAAATAAAATCCAAGATGGAAAATCTGGCTATGCAACCCATTTGTGCAAGTACTAGCATGTGAAGTGCTGGGGATGATCATCATTGTAAAATGCCTGTATTGTTTGAACGTGGTAAGGATGCTACTGGTTCATTCCTGTAGAACAGCTTCTTGTATGACAAGATGCTGTGCTGCAGGTTCTATGACAAGGTGCTGTGCAACTAAGCTGTACTGTAGCACAAGCTTCCTCTATGACAAATGTGCATGTAGTGCATTCTCAATTGATGTGGCTACTTAATTGGAAAGCTCTTGCTTCATGCAATCTGCAATGCAGTTGTCCAAACAAAGCTCATCTTGGTTGTTTGGCAAGCATTCAAGGTGCATCTGTATGGTGGGTCTTCCATTCCATCAGCGACACCGTACACAGAATGCATATCGACTAATTTTGAGTTAGTAAACCTATTCATCCTTTTCCTACAGTGTCCTTGTCTGAAATGATAACACTTCCCTCTCTCCCATATGTCTCGAGCATTACCCTCTAGCAGTCGCTGTTTCTCATTTTTGGACACAAGTTCCTACATAAATCTTGTTTGTCATAGTATGACAGACCAGCATGTTATGTTTGGCAAACAGTATTATTTCAAGGAAATGCAGAAAGAAAAAGGGAGTAAATTAAGATTTTTTGTCTTAGAATTACAGCCAGACAAAATAAATATACATCTATATTTTTATTTCTTAAAATTTATTCTAAAATATTAGAAAGGTTTTATTTTTGAATAAATGAAATATGCAAGTTTTCAGATTATGAATTTGAAAAAAAAAAAAAAAAAAAGTGTGAGAATAAAAATAGCAGTTTATTTTCTATTTTGAAAACTTTGCAAGTTTATTAAATTTCTAATAGTTTTATTTGTGAACTCAAATTTTGATGCTAATAACTTATGTATCATTAACTATATGTACATATGGGTCATTCAAAACGTTCTGTGATTTTTAAGATCATAGTGCATTTTCTGCTAATTATTTTATTACTGCTGACAAGGAGTGACGTTGATTGAAGGAGTTGTTTATACAGTCTTTTCTGCTCACGTTGAATAATTCTAACATGTGTTGCGACGTAATTTTTTTTTTCCGGTGTTCTAAGAATGGCAAACTCAATAGTTCATTTTCATCATATTATACTTTTATTTTAAAAGAAAAAGAAAAATGCTAATCAAATTTCTGCTATATATAGATGACATGTTGCTTCTGATGATGCAGTTCGTGAAGTTTAAGCTTTAAAATTTCCTCAAAGATGATGTCTACTCTGGATGACCATCCCCTGTGAACAAGGATCTATTAAAAGTAGCTCTCACTGAAAATTAATGTTATATAGCTCGTGAACTATCACACAGATCAAATATTCCTGAAGCTGCAAAGAAATAAACAAACTCTGTTTTTGAAATTGCTGATTACTGGAGATGAGAAGTGGATACTATAACATTACAAGAAAAAGATCTTATTGAGTAAGCCAAAAGAACGTTCTTTAATAATACCGAGAGGGGGCTCCATTCCAAAAAGCAATATTTTGTGTATGCTTTAATTGTTGCCTTCAAATCAGACAGGAAATTTGGAAATGTTCTGTTTCCAAATGCCAACTTTAAAAGCAGAATTTGAAACAAAGTGCCCAGAATTGAACAATCATCAAGGTGTTATCTTCCTTCATGAGAGTGCTCAACTCCACATTTTGATGAATGTCAGACAAAGACTTCTGCTGTTTGGGAAAGGTAGGAGAAAAGAATAGAAGTCTGAAGGAGCGATGTCAGGGCTGTAAGGTGCATGTGGCAAAAGATCCCATTCCAGTCCATACACAGCCCAGCCAGTGAATGCAGACACATGTGGTTTTGCATTATCTTGATGGAACATTACCTTTTTGCACTGGAACTCAGTTCAACATTTTTTCCTTGAAGATTGATAGCATGTTTCATGTTACTCCTCATATTCACCAGAGCTTCGTCCTTGGATTTTCGCCTCTTGAGGTTACTTCAAAATATACTTTCACTTCTTTGGAGACTCTGAAACCGCACCTTGATAATTTTTGTGCAAATAAACCTAATGAATATTTTTAGAAAGGGATTTTCCAGCTGCCAAAGAGATCACAAAAAGGTCTAAAGCAAAATGGTGCTTATGTGATTCGATGAAATGTTTTCATCTTTTTTTCTGCTTCATTTGTATTTATATAAAAAAAAAAAAAAAAAAACACTTGGAGAACTTTTCAGATGTACAAATATAGGTATGTATATATACATAAATGCACATAACATTGTTTCCTAAAGCGTTTAAAAATCTGTAAATCAATGATAAGAATGACGACAATGGAACTTGTAAGCAAAAATAAACACTGATGCACCCATCCTTCCAAAAAATATAGATATAATATTATAATATAAAATGTAACCAAAAAAAAAAAAAAAAAAAAAAAGAGAGAAAACCAAATGGATTGTAAAGTGATGGCTAAATGTTCAGCCTAATTTAAAATAGGCTTGCAGATTCAATATAAAGTAAAATTCTGATGATCCATATATTATGGGACGAAGAATTATATGGATTTTTGACACGAATTATAAATCATCTTCCTAGTTCTGTTTGCAATTTCTTTTTAAATTATAACATTAAAATTTTGATATGTAAAAATAACCCAGTTCTTACTTGTTGAATTATTTAAGTAGAATTTATTGAATACAAATTTGTCACTTTTTTTAAATACATTTATACACTAAGAAAATAACAGTGCAATGGGAAAACATAGTGGGAAGAAAAAAGATAAGCAATATTGAACTTTGCGAGAAAATAGAGAACTTCTCTAAATGCATACTTTATATAAAAAAGCATGACCTTATACTACCATGACATTTTGCACATGTGCAGTTGGATAAACAGCTTTACAAAAAGATTAGATTTGAAATTTTAGACTTATTAAAGGTACACTTCTTATTTCTATCCCTTTATTACTATGCTTTAAATATTTATTGCTGGAAAAATTTGTACAGAGTCAATTATCTCTATTTTCTGGTAGGAGAATACGGAAGCTTTCAACCCTATTTTGGGCTGATATAAATAATCATGCTTGTTGTATAGAATATAAACAAAACACCTAGGATATACATTTAATTTCGTATTTAGCATCTGAATATGGGTAATAAATAGATTATTTACATATTTTGGCATACTGTCAAAATTATTTCTAAAAGACGGTGATATCATATCTTCAAAAGTGATGATTTTTCCAGCATGAAAAAAATTGTAAATTCATGATCTGATTTGTTAACCAATGCTGACTTGTTTACAGACAATGCTAAATAGATTCCAGTTACTAAATTAAAAATTTTCCCCACATATATATACAAAAAGAAACATAAGAAGCAAAAATGAAATTCAAATTTTTATACCCGTTCTGCACTATAGCTGCAGGATTGAAGTAAAATAGATTTAATGATTCTAAAGTTAAAAGTAAATTAGAGTCAAAGCAAGGTTATTCCTCAACAATATTAATATTAGCAATCGTGTATAAGAGGTTTAACACAAAATCCAATATGTATTATAATCATTTTGTCTTTTTTTAAATTTAATGTTATTTCAGTTTTTTTTTTTTTTTTTTGAAAAAAAAAATTGAATATTTTTTTCCATAATGACAGTATTATTAATAAATAAATGATTCTGCAGTTTGGTAACTAATTTTTTATATGTCCATAATTCATGATCCATAACTTCATTTCCTACCTTCTTCATAATATATTTTCGTGAAAGCTTCTAATTAAAATTTTTTAATAAAATTTCAAGAGATTTTTGGCCTTCTCATTTCTTTTACCAATATTCAGCTTATTAAATATTTTATTCACATTTTCTCCATGATGAATATGATCTAAATTTTAATTTTTATAACTAAAACTTACGATTCATCCATGTATCTGAGCACATAATTTCAAATTTTTGTAAATTAACAATAAGTACTAATTGTAAAAATAAAAGTATGTTATTAAGTGTTTATGATCCAAAAGGCACAGATATAATCAAACACTAATTTAAAAGTAATCTAAAAAGTTTTCTAACCTATGATTAGCAGTGATGTCATTTAACTTTGCTGTATTTTCTGGAAAAACTGGTACTTTGTATCGATATAGTGCATACTGAACTTTTTCCTAGACAGTGAAAATTTGATTCTCAAGAAAAAAATCTTCTAGTGAAAACCTGACTGGTTGGATTGGATTAAACAAGATTGGATCTGCATATTTTAAATACATTCATGATTATCATTAGAAGTAAAATATATTTCATAGTTTCAATTAAAGAGATATTGTTGCAAATAAAGAGGTGCTTGCTTATTGTTTCAGTTTAAATCAAAGAATAATTTAAAATGTTTTTATCCCAATAGGCTCAACTGTATTTAGGTTTGGAATGCTTGGAAGATGAAAATTTTTCTGATGCTTACCAAATATTTCAGAATATGGCTAACAATAATGTAAGTAGTGAAATTATTTTCCCTCCATTTTTACAGTGTATTGTTATTCTAAAAAGCAACTGCAGATTTTGAAAACATATTTATATTCACATGTCGATGTTTTCGTCTCTTGTAGCTTATCTTTTTCTGTCCCTTTTTTAAATTCTGAGTATTATGTAATTTATTTATTAATTTAATTTTATCTATATTTTAATAAAACAAATTGAAAACAGTATGATTTTTCCATAAAAATATTTTATTTATTCTTTATTTTATGACTTAAAGTAAAAAAGATTTTGAATTTTAGATTCTTGATGGGAAATACTACCTTGGACTGTGTTATGAAAATGGTTGGGGTGTACAAAGAAATGAAAAAGTAGCAGCAGAAATATTTTCACAGTGTGCAATTTTAGGACATTCTAAAGCCATTCTTAGGCTTGGGAACTATTTTGAAAAAGGGCAAGAAGGTAATAATTTATTGATTATATACTTATATGTGTAAACAGTTACCTTTATGATATATAAAACAAAAATTGTAATATGTTCAAATGAATCATCTGTAGGTGTTTTTAGAATTCATTCTAAATTATTTTATTTCTTAATTTCATATTTAAAGTATAAAAAATGGTCTTTTTGTATTTTTGTTTTTACTTGAAATTAGAAATCTTAATTGTCCTTTTACAATGCTTAATTATTTACTTTCTGAATAACTTATATGATTCTATGAGAAATATTAAGATAGCCCTTTATGTTTTTGTTTGTCTTTTTTGTGCATCTGCAAGTCATGCTTTTTTATAATTCGCTTTTATTCTTTAAAATTTCAAAAGATCCAATGAGTATTTATTGCTTCATATTTTGGATCAGATATATGCTGTGTTAAATAACATTTAAGTTATTAATGGCATTATCAAATGTTTGAGTGTGCATTATATCTGGTTGTAGCAAAAGTTTTCTGCCAAAAAACGTTTTTAATAAAGCTATGGAAAAAAAAAGCATGAAAGCAGTAAATTTATTGTGGGTCGTAATCATTATCCAAACCGACGATTTTTTGCCGTTTTGTTAGTTTTTCAAAGCCTTTGTCACAGAAACTTTTTTTTTTTTTTTTTGTTTGTTTGTCACTGTTTGGGAGTGACTTCCAGGTTACCCAGTGTTAAGTGATGCAGGTAGCATATCTGACTCCTTGTAATGATTGGGTAAGTTTGTGAAGTTGCGTACTCTTACTCCATTCTAAACTCAAACATATTTATTATTACTAGAACTCTTTACACACACATATATATAATTCATAGATAGCATAGATAGGTATTAAAAATGAATTATAGTCCTCGTAGTATGAGGAGTCTCTTAACAAAGTTCTCTCTAGTCAAGACCTGAGAGCATGGTAGGTCTTTCTAGTCGAGAGTTCAGGAGCTTTCTCTTGGTCTCTGATGGCGAAAATTTTCAGTCTGAATTAGCCACGCCTCCCTAGTTTTACAGTAATATTTTACGATATCAGAGAAAAAATGAGATCATTGGTTTGACACCCCTCCTGAAATCGAGAGGCTTTGACGACAGACACATTGGGGAACGTTAAAATCTCCTGACACTAGTCATGTAGTTATGTCTCAGTGATGTCAAAAACATGTTGTGTGATACCTCGTAAAGGCGGGGAACAGTGAATTGCAAGAACTTCACACATGATTTATTTATTTCTGTGTGCTCAGCTGCATATCCCCCTCCAGTATCCTTGTGATGATACGTAAAAATCAGGGAAATGCACGTCTGCCCGAACGAGTTTGACGAATATTTGATTTGGCATGTTGGGCATATTTGGGTTTCAAAGTATCAGGAGAGCGAGTATCCATGTCGGTATTCAACAGAAAAACTCTTTTCACCTGGTCAATTGTAATCGAAATAATTTTTTCATGAACGGATAATTTGAACACTTTTTCACCATGTTTGAGAACTTTAAAAGGGCCGTCATACGGTGGTTGAAGTGGCTGTCATACTGTATCATGTCGACAAACACATGTGAACACATTTTTAAGTATTTGTGAATCTTCTTTGTGCTTTTGCTGTATGTGATCCAGTTGGTTTTGGTTTAAGTTGCTGCATGCAACTTCAAAGTTCTTTGACGTATTCAAGAGGATCAGTTGCAGTATTCGATGTGTCGAAAAATTCGCCCGGGAGTTTAATGGTAGTTCCGTATGCAAGTTTAGTGGGTATGCAACTGATGGTTTCTGTTCTGTTAGAATTAAAGCTGAACCACCGCTTGCAGAAATTTAGATGTGGCATTTAGATACGTCATTAGATTCATAGTTAGATGCATAGGCAGTGACATTCGTGATTCGAATAGTGTACATTAGTGCGTACAAAAACAGTTTTGGTGCATCGGCCGGGAAGTCAGCTAATATTCGAAAATATGGATTGGTAAGTATGGATTAGCACGGTGTGAAGTGTGCGAAGCCTGCAAAAAACAGGTAGGATAAGTTTTCTATTTTTAAGTGTAATTATGGAAGATCCTGTCGCTAAGCTTAAGTCGAAATGCAAAGTATTAAGGACCATAGTGTCCAAGGTACTAAAGAAAATTGAGACAGAATTAAGCAAAGATGACGTTAGTATAAATGTAATAAAAGAAACTTTAGACATATTAAACGAAAAGGCAAAAACTCTGATTGATTTAAGCACTCAAATAGAACAGGATTTGAAGGTCCCAGAGGATGAATTTGAACTTGAAGTTTCATTCGCTCTAGAATATGAAGAAAAAATCCAACTGTGGCAATTTAGAGCGAGGAAAAAATTGAGGGAATTACACAAACTCGAAAATTCGGATCCTAATGAAACCGCTATAGATTCCAAACTTGAAAATAATAAAATTATTCGCCTTCCAAAATTAACTATCGCTAAATTTTTTGGTGATTCTAGCAATTGGCAGGAATTTTGGAGTCAATTCGAGGCAGCTATCCATAACAATGACTCATTATCGAAAGTAAATAAGTTCAGTTACTTAAAGTCATTACTAGGTGGGGTAGCTTATAATGCCGTTTCCGGACTCTCGCTTACAAATGAGAACTACGATTCATCTATAGAATTGTTAACTAACAGGTTTGGGAGAAAAGATTTGGTAATAAATGCTCACATGAATAAACTGTTAAATCTTTTCCCTGTTTGAAATGTAAGGGATATAGAAAATCTTAGGAATTTATATGATCAGTGTGAAACTCAAATTAGATGCTTAAAGTCAATGAACGTGGTATCAGAAACTTACGGTAGTTTACTTTGCCCAATATTGCTAAAATTAATTCCATCAGAGATAACATTAGAATATAGTCGCAGTAGAAACAGTGACCAAACATGGAACGTTAACAAATTAATGGAATTTATTCGCAAAGAAATAGAAAGCCGCGAAAGAGCTATGCAGTTAAATGAAAGAAGAGAAACAAAAACAAAACACCGAGCGGAAATGATTCATAACTGGAGGCATAAATCAAACGATCCTCTCCACTCCGCTCACGATAATGTAAACAAGAAGCGCAGTAAACAGTTTGAAAGAAGTTCACCTAAAACGTATGAATATGTTGCTCCAGTCGCTAGCAGTAAATGCATATATTGTGACGAACTACACGATTCGGAGCGCTGCGAAATTAAAACCGTGGAGGAGAAAAGAAATATTTTAAAATCTCAAGCCCGATGTTTTTTGTGTCTTAAATCTCAGCATAAAATTAAGCAGTGTAAGGAAAGAAAAATGTGCGAAATATGTAATAAAAAACACAATAGGTCTATTTGTTTCCAACTCGAAACCAAATCGGAGAAAAACAAGGTCGTGTCGACAATTCCATCCAGTAAAGAAGATGTTCAGATTAGTCAATTAAAAACCGAAACTTTCCGCAGTGCATTGCTACAAACATGTACTGTGATGATACGTCCATTTTCTGAGAAGGATAATTTAGAACCAGTTCATATTCTATTAGACAATGGATCGATGGGAAGTTTTATAATTCGGGACATTTCAGAGAAGTGTAACTTACCTGTTATTCGAAAGGAAACTTTGTCCGTATTTGCCTTTGGGGTTAAACAGGCAACAGAACAAACTTACAATGTTGTTAAAGTCAAACTAGAAAACAGAAGTAAACCATCCATAAATATAGAAATTGAAGCTTTAGAAACTAACCAAATATGTGCAACTAATTGGCCTTTCCCTGATATCCCAGTTTCCAAAATTAACAGAGTTAATAGGATTACAATTAGCTGATTCTTGTCAATTCAGTGATAAAAATATTGCTGTTTTGATCGGAGCAGATTACTACAGTCAAAAGTCGTTAATTCGGACACCCATAATTTGGAATGATCTATAATCCGGACCTCAAAGCTAAAAACTTTCTGCGCATGCTCCGCATTGACACATGCGCATAGGCGTTTACGCGTGCATGTAAGACCTCTTACGACTGCGCATTTGCGTGTGTGCAAGCGCAGAATACGTTTTCACGTGCGCGTTTTATGTATAACGGATGGTGTAAGCTAAAATTATCTAATTATCTATCTATTTCAGTTAATGTTGATGATTGCGTTGTTCCTTAATTTTCTAATTGGATCTGGCTTATTATTTTTTGCAGACTGTAAGAGCAATACTAAAAAAGTAAACTTGAACTTTCAATTATGTCAAATAGAATTTTTGATTCTGGAGCTCCCAAAGGATTGTACAAAATGAAAGTATGTTTCGATGTCCATCAAACAAAAAGTGGAATTGTTGCAAAAGATAGATAAAGACATGAAGAATGTGACAGAGAGGTTGGTGAAAACGAAAAAATTTCGATTGACAAGTTAGTCGGTATTTTCGGCACAGCAATTAACGGGACTTGAACAGTGGAACTTTGGAAGTGAACAAAAAATTATGTCTGTTTATAGAATTAAAGAGAAAGTATTATCACATAAAACGAAACAACTTACATTGAAAGAAATATTTAATAAAGTAAACAAATAAATATTAAGCTTTTTTTTGTAAATTTTAATACCCTTTAGATCATAATTGTTCTTTATTTCATAAATTACGGTTTCATATTTTTAATTTTAGAATTTCTGCATGCCATCTTATGCGATTTAAACTGATGATCTATAATCCAGAAGAATCGATAATCCGGAATCACCGAAGTCCCGACGAGTCTGGATTAACGACTTTTGACTGTATCATGAAGTAATAACTGGTAGACTTAAACATTTTAAAAATAAACTTATAGCTTCCGAAACAATATTTGGATGGTGTCTTCAAGGCCGGACTGATTCTAATGGTAAATTGTTAAACATGGACATTATTGTTGACGACAAATTGGTCTCAACACAGTTAAAGCAGTTTTGGGCATTAGAAACATTGGGAATAGAACAAGAGAAGGAAATTAGTAAAATAGATAATGGCATTTTAGAGAATTTTAACAGAACTATCAAATTTAAAGAAAAGCGATATGAGGTTAAACTCCCTTGGAATGAAAATTCGTCTGAATTAAAAACGAATTACGTAAATGCAGAAGTTTGCTTTAATAAACTGGTTAAAAGGTTGAGAAATGATCCACTGCTTCATCAGCAGTATCGGTCAGTTATAGAACAGCATTTAAAAATGGGTATAGCTGAGGAAATTAATCCAAGTTCTGAAGAAACAGGAAGAATTTATTACATGCCTCACCAGCCAGTTATTCGACCTGACAAACCCGTGAGAGTTGTATTTGATGCATCCAGCCATTCGAAAAACGAATACTCTCTAAACGATTGTCTCTATTCCGGTCCTAATTTAAATCCACCATTGTTAGAGATATTAATACAATTTCGTACACATAGCATAGCATTTACTGCCGACATTGAACAAGCCTTTCTTCAGATTCTCTGTCACGTGAAGATAGGGATGCTGTAAGATTTTTGTGGGCAAATAACTTTACAGATAAGGTTGGGAAACCTAACACGAAAATACTTAGGATGACTCGCGTTTTATTTGGAGCTACATCCAGCCCATTTTTGCTTGCTGCTACTATCAAACATCACATAAATACCTTTAAAGAAACAAATCAGAAAGCAGTTAAACTATTGAACGAATGTTTATATGTAGACGATTTAATAGGTGGGGATGAAGACGAAAATGAAGCTAAACTCATGTATGAAGATATTAGATATATTTTGAAGGCTGCTGGTTTCAACTTGCAAAAATGGAAAACAAATTGTTGGAATCTGCAGGAAGTTTTTGACGAATACGAAAATGGTGAAATCCAGAAAGTTCCGGAACAGAAGGTATTGGGATATAAATGGAATTACAAGGAATTCCATTTAATTATTACCTTCTGAAGATAGAATCACAAAAAATCAAGGGAAAACAAATCTAATGACAAAAAGAGAAGTTCTTAAAACTATTGGAAAGCTTTACGATCCCATTGGATTTATAAGTCCATTCACTATTAGGGCAAAAATACTAATGCAGGAAATTTGGCAATTTGGGGTAGATTGGGATGATCCGTTACCATTGGGCTTTGAAAACAGAATGAAAAAATGGATTAATGAACTGTCAGCGATTCAGAATGTAAACATTCCACGACATTACTTCCGAAAGACTAAAAAGTCTGAATTGAGAGATGTTCAAATGCATTGCTTTACCGACGCAAGTCAGAAGGCATATGGAGCTGTGATATACCTGCGATACGTCACGATGGACAATAATAAGTGAAATAGGAAGTAGTTTTGTCATTTCCAAAACCAGAGTAGCTCCACTGAAGAAGCTGCCCCTTCCAAGATTAGCCTCAAATGTGAAAGAACAGTTAAAGACTCCAGATGAATGTATATTTTTGGTCAGACTCTTCTGTTACGTTACATTGGATAAAGGGCGATTTAAATAAATGGAAGCCATTCATCCAACATCGAGTAATGGAAATACGAGAGAAAACATCACCTGAGTCCTGGAATTATTGCCCTGGAGATAAAAATCCGGCTGATATGCTGACCAGAAGAAAAAAGACAAATTCCACAAAAGGAATAACGTTGTCGGAACTACGAAATAGTGACATGTGGTGGTAATGGACCTAAGTGGCTATTACAGAGCATAGATTCGTGGCCTAAACTTTCAGAATCAGTAAGAGATTTCAAGGATCATGAAGAGCTTGAACTTCAAAGGGGAGCTGTAGTGAACTCAACAGTCACAGGTGAAAATTCCATTGAGAACGAATTCATTAAAAAGGTATTCGTCATTCAGCAAATTGAGTAGAACTACTGCGTGGTGTTTAAGGTTTGCGAACAACCGTAGAACCAATCCACCATTAAGGAAAGAAAGTTTTTTGAGTGCTTCTGAACTACAGAATGCAACAAAGGTTCTAGTCAAATGTGTACAACATTCTGAATTTCAACCTGAAATTAAGTGCCTGCAGTCGAAACGATCAGTTCCAAGTAATAGTAAGGTTTTATCCTTAAATGTATTTCTGGATGAAGATGAACTTTTACGAGTTGGTGGGAGACTACGTTACTCCAATCTGTCAGATGACCACAAACATCAACTTCTTTTACCCAAAAGACATCATTTCACTGAATTACTCATAGATTATTATCACAAAAAATCTCTTCATTCGGGCATTCAAACAACACTTTCTCTTATTAGACAATTATACTGGATACCTTCCGGACAAGATAGAGTTAGACGCGTTATAAGTAAATGCATGACGTGCTTTTGAACAAGGAACCAAACCATAAACCAAATGATGGGAGACTTACCTAGAGATAGAGTTGTAATAACTAGACCATTCGAAAAAATAGGACTGGACTTTGCAGGTCCAGTTATCACCAAGCCTAATTTGAAAAGATCTAGAGTTACTTTTAAATCATACATCGCGATATTTATTTGCTTTAGTACAAAGGCTATTCATCTAGAAGTAGTATCGGATTTGTCTACTGAAGCCTTTCTAGCATGTCTTAGAAGGTTTATTGCCAGACGATCTAAACCATCCATTGTTTGGAGTGATAACGCTACAAACTTCAAGGGAACGAAGAATGTTCTTGACAAACTCTTTAGAATTTGTAGATCGGATCCTATTCAGCGCTTTAGTTCCGAAAAAGGTATAACATGGAAATTTATTCCTCCTTCTTCCACGCATTTTGGCGGATTATGGGAGGCTAATATAAAATCAATGAAGAGAATTTTGACAAAGGTCGCGAAAACGACAATTTTAAACTTTGAAGAGCTGTATACATTAATTACACAAATAGAAGCCTGCTTGAACTCTCGACCTCTGTCACCTTTTTCCGCTGATCCAACAGATCTTCAGCCTTTGACTCCAGGTCATTTCCTAATAGGAGCTCCACTTTTGTCGATACCAGAACCTAATGTAGATTCTTTGACCATGTCTTCTAGATGGACCTTAATTCAAAAACTTAGAGCTAATTTCTGGAACCGTTGGAGCGTGGAATATCTTAATCATTTGCAGAACCGCTCAAAATGGAATCAAGTGAGATCCAATCTCAAGGCAGGACAACTAGTCTTGTTAAAGGATAAAAACAAGACACCCATGAAGTGGACACTAGCTCGCATCGAGGAAACCTTTCCTGGTCCAGATGGACTAGTACAGGTCGTAGACGTCAGAACTTCAGATGGAATCTTTCGCCGAGCCGTCTCCAATATCAGTCCACTCCCATTTCCAAATGATGTTGGACAGTCGTCCAACGGGGGCCGGGATGTTCCGGTTTGACTAGAAACTTTCACTATGCCGATGTTCCGGTTTGATTAGAAACAAACTTTTCTCTGCCTCAGAATGGCAACAGTGAGAACTTGACTTTCGATTTGTTATGACGCAGTTAGAACACTGCTCATGAGATGTAACATTCGATTCAATTCTAGATTCTAGATTAGATTAATTTTAGTATTTTAATAAATCCTTTTAAAACTAGATTGAGTATTTGATCATAGAATTATAGCTGAACCACCGCTTGCAGAAATTTAGATGTGGCATTTAGATACGTCATTAGATTCATAGTTAGATGCGTAGGCAGCGACATTCGTGATTCGAATAGTGTACATTAGTGCATACATAAACAGTTTCTTTGAGGGCTGTTCTCAAACCAAGTAGCACAGTTGGTAGAACTTTTGTTCATTTTAGCATGCTATGACACATTAGTGTAGCTTTTAGAGGACGGTGAAATTCCTCAATCAAGCCACCCACTGCTTTGAGGATTATAAACAGTTGTGCATTTCATTGTGGACCTAGGGGTTTAGTTAGAACTTTAAATAAAGAAAACTCGAATTGATGTCCTTGATCAGTTGTAATAGTAGTGGGCACACCAAAGCAGACGATCCATTTGGTGTAGAAGGCCTCCACTACCGTTGTAGCTTAAATGTTGATGATGGGGATAGCTTCTGTCCATCTAGTAAACTGATCGATAGCTTTTAGGCAATATGTGAATGCATTGGAAGGTGGAAGTGGGCCAATAAGATCTATATGAATGTGTTGAAATCGCGTAGAAGTTGCACCAAATGATTGTAAAAGGCTGAAGTATGTTTGTTTATTTTAGATTTCTGACACAAAATACACGGTCTTGCCCAGTTTGTGACGTCTTTGTTGATATTTGGCCACATATACCGACTACGAACTATTTTTGATGTCGTTTGAATGCCTGGATGAGCTAAATTATGTACGCAATTAAAACACAATTTCCAAAAAGCCTTAGGCATATAAGATCTTGCTATACCTGTCACAATACAATTCTATTTGTGAATTTGAGAGCTTAACTTTTTCATTTGTAAAGAATTGTTAGTGTTAAGTACTTCTTTTAATTCATCATCTCTTGATTGTGCTCGAGCAACTTCTTCATTGATTTTAATTTCTTGAATGTGGGATAATGTGTCAGCCTCAGCTTCTTTAATGTACTACATATCATTTGGGAACTGAGAAATAAAATTTAGTTGATGAGTTTGATGTGGGAAACATTTTTAAAGTTTTTGTTTGAAAGCAAATATTAATGGTTAGCGGTCAGTAAATACTGTAAATTTGTGTCCTTCTAGCATGTATCTAAATTTGCGAATGGATGAGTATATTGCTAATAACTTTATCATCAGCATTGCATTTTGTCACAGTGGTTGTGAGCTTTCTAGAGAAAAATGCTAGAGGTTCAAGTCCTTGTTTGGTGACTTGATTTACAGATCTGCCAATAGCATAGTCAGATGCATGAACTTGTTGAAAGATAGTCAGATGCATGAACTTGTTTAAAGATAGTCAGATGCATGAACTTGTTGAAAGATAGATGCATGGTTCACAGAAAATCTATTGTTTCAAAATATTTAACTCCAGATATATTGATTGTTATGAACATGTCATTCAGTTTCAAGAGCTGATCATTTAAAATCCAAATTTTCTCTCAGCTGTGCGATGCAATGGATTCCAATTGCAAAATTCTTTTATATCACACTGAAATTTGTTGCCTTTCAAAGATAAAAGTTTGAAATGACTCATATACCTGAAAGTAGAGGCAATTTTATTCTTGGTAGTCCAAAAAACATATTTTTAGTTTTCTCTTTTTGACAAGCTTTGGTGGCTTAAGGTTCAGTTTCTGTCGAACTTGTTTGAAAAGCTGAACTCTCTAAATTTAAATCTTCAAGGTCTATGTAAGGATATTGTCATATCAACATGAAAGAAAAATTAACCTAAAGAAATCTGAAATATCAAAAGGAAATTCTGCATTCTGCGTGACAGTGAATTTCAGTCAAAGAAAATAAATTGCAGACGAAATTCCAAAGCACTATTTGATGAATTTGTGTCAGATAGTAGTCCTTCCTTAAAAAAGCTGTTTTCTGTCCCTTTAAATTGACAAATATGAATGGTTAATCAACTTATTTGTGATTTATTAGACACCAAATTTGACAATAGCAGAAAAAGAACAGAGAATTTCATTCATTTGAGAAATGATAAGATTTACTGTTTAATAAATTTCGAGAAAAATTTAGATATGTTTTGGCTTCCTGTAAAAAATGTGTACCTTGCAGTCAGCTTGAAAGCTTTAAAATATTTCTGTGTTTTGATCTTCGTATTTTTGTGAATTTGGATTTTTAGCATTGGCAAAAATCAAGTCCAAAATGCGAGAAGACTGTTAAGTTGACAACGAAATGCAAACTTGTCTAGCGACTATAGAAACTTCGTTTTGAATTAATTTGTTCAAGAAAATAGTCTGGGCCCTGTCAGCTTAAATAAATTTTGTAATTTTTAAAAAAATCATACAACACTATGCTAGAGAGTAGAAAGGTTAATAAAAGTTTCAGTTTTGTTTTAAAGCATTTTGATTATCTTTTTAGGTTGTGAACTTGACTATCACTTTTCTTTGGCATTATATCAAATACTTGCTGACAAAGGTGATGAAGAAGGATTAAAAGCTCTTACAATGCTAAAACTGAAAATTCAAAATTCAGGTAATTTCCTTTTCATTATATATATTTTTTCTTTCATTTACTAATATGATGTTGACTTTTATATATTTTTTATAGCTACAGCTGTATGTACAAAAAAGTCTTCAAACGGAGTAGAGAGGAATAACATGCACATTTCCACATCATCTCCAGAATTAACATCCAAGAAGTCATCAGATTGTAGTTTTTCATCAGTTCCTCTTTCTCCATACTTGAACATAATTCCTCCTTTTATCCATAGCAAAGTGACTACAGTTCATGAAATTACCAAAAAATTATTTTATATTGGAGATGATAAACCAAATGTAAATTTTCCCACCAGTTTGAGGCCAAACATTCAAAGCAACATGCACCTTACTGTGTCTACAGAAACATAACCATTGTTTTAAAAAATAATAGAAAAGTTTGTGATAATATCAGGTAGTATTCAATTCTATTTTTGTGATATTATTATGTTTTAATATTTTTTGCATTTTTTGTTAAAGTTCATACATCATATAAATTCTTAGAAAACTTGCAGTTGACTTAGACGATAATAGTCTCCCCTCCATTGCTTGTTTTGGAGAAGGGAAGGCAAGAAACAGCATTTGAGAAACTCATCATATCAAAAGGAAAAGAGATTTTATTTTAAAATGCAGTAGAAGTCTGTTTTCTTCTCATATTTTATTGTAGAGGTTGTATAATTGCTTAATTTTTTTATATTAGGAATTTAAATTTTGTTGTTGTACAAAAACCATAGTGAAAACCTTGTTCTTTTGTCACTGTGTTCCACTTTGTCCTAAAAATCCTTATATGGGATTTTTCTCATAACCATTGGTTGTAGACATATACTTCCAATTAATATTCATGTTTTGGCATTTTTAAAATTTAAAAAACCTGTTTTATAAATGTTGAGAAATTAATAATGATGTGTGATTTGCTGCTTGTAGCTAGTTATTTATATCTTAGATATCACCACTAAAATGCTACTTAATTATACTAAATTTTAATTCATTTCAGTTTTATAAAACAAAAGCTGGAGTGGCCCTTAAAACGGCTGTTTTTGTGAGTCATTCAGCCATGTATGTTATGAATATCGTGCAGCACTGACAAAAAATAGTTATCACTTTTATTAACAGATTTGTTCCATGCCTCTACAAGGTTATGTGGAAGAACTTGTGATATGGTACTCCAAATTTCAGTAGCTTCATAAAATTAAAAAATTCAGTAGTTTCCACATTTGAACATCTGATAAAATAGCAAGAAAAAGTAATGATTGAAATAACACCCAATGTTAGTGATGCCATCTGAAAAATAAATAACTAAAAGCGATGGATTACATAGTACATACATAGCAATAAATCTAATTTTTTAAATGGTCATTTGGTTTTTATAATTTTATTTATCAAAAGCTTATAATCAATCTTTAAAAAAGAAAAGAAAGACTCAGTTTGGATGAAAATTGATGAAGATGTTTAATTTTGAAACTTGAGATAATGTTTTCTGAAAATTAAAGGGTTGCACATAAAGTGAAGAGAAAAATATTTAAATTTAAAAATGAAATTTCAGTGTAGGAAAAAAGTTTCTGTTGCTAAAAGATTAAATGATGAGCATTGATATGTAGACTGTCATAAAATATTTTGATCAGCAGAGTTTTTTTTTTTTTTTTTTCCAAAAAGAAGGTATTTGCAAAAGTCTCATATATTTTATAGTTTAAGAAAGACTGGCAGGCTTGTAGTATTGGCACATAGCCACTTTATAATATTATTTATATAAATAAAAAGTGAAAAACAGTTTTTAGTACAATATATTTTTATTTATTTATTTGTATAAGTATTAGATTAAGATTTTAAATTAACAAAAGTACATGAAAATGTTTGTAACATACTTTTAGCATTTGCAAGCTAAAAAATTATTTGTGTGGTTATGACTTTGGCATACCAAATGTCACATAATTATAAGTTAAAAGAATGCTAAACACTATTAAATTTGGAAGAACTGTCACAGAATGGCGTCAAACAGAAAAACAGCCAACTTCAAGTTACCTTAATTTATTTTTTTAACTGTTACCTGAAGGAGAGTGTTAAGTGTGGGTTTTAGATACACAAAAATCTGTAAAAATTCCAAATTTCAAATTACTTGTGCAGTTTTTTTTAGCTATTTTGTGTTTTATTTTTTAGAATGAGTATAAACTTTTAAAAAATATAATTGTGTAAAAAGTTAGACGAACTGTAGAAAAGTTAGACAATAATTTTTACAAGATTCGTTTTTTAGATTTAAAAATGTCAAAACAGGAATATTTGTCGCTCTTAATTTTTGTTTAATTGGAAATATATGCCTATGTTTGTAGAAATTGATTAGTAAGGATTTTTATGGGCATGTACTTTAGTGTATGCATGTACATTGAAGAGCAAAAACATTTTGACCACCTAAACAATAACACATTGTGCGACCTTTGGCCTGCAAAACAGCTGCAGCTCACCTTGGCATGGATGCTGCAAGTTCTTGGTAGATGACTGGAGACAGGTTATACCAAATGTTTAAGCAGCGGTCATGCAAAGTCGAGATATTCCAACATGGTGGATTCTGATCTCTGAGGTGCGATGAACAAATTAGGTGACCAAGACATTACCGTATTTGACGGCATACAAGACGCACTTTTTTTCCTAAATTTGGTCTCAAAAAAGTTACCTTTGTCTTATACGTGAAGGTAATTGCATTCAATAATTGTTTATTTGGCTTTTACGAAACATGAGAACTGAAAGAAACCACGCTATTGAAACTTTTTTTCCTTGTGTATTGCCGTCTAAATAAGAATGTGTCTTATATGCCAGTGCGTCTCATATGCCGTCAAATACGGTAATTAGAATTCATCCTTATACTCCTGAAACCACTCCAACACAATTCAAGCCTTGTGACATGGGGCTTTGTCTTGCAGGAAGATTCCATTCCCAGTGGGAAGATAGACGGCAAGTAAGGGTTGCAACTGATCTGCAGTTAGGTTCATATAGTGCATAGCTTTCAAGGTCTGTTCTACCACAAGTAAGGGTCCCAGAGCTACCCATGAGAACGTCCCCCAAAGCATAATACCACCACCGCTAGCCTGTGTTGTACAGGGGGCGGAGCAACTGTTCACCTAGAAGATAGCGTACTCTGACATGACCATTGACGTGATGAATGAGAAATCATCATTCATCCAACTAGGCAACTGTCTTCCACTTATCCGTGGTCCAGTCTCAGTGTTCGCAGGCTCACTGTAGCCGTAGTTGACTATGATGCTTGGTCAACAGAGGCAGATGAGTGGAACGTCTGCTGTGAAATCCGATATCCAACAGTGTCCACTGAACTGTGTGTTCTGAAACACTTGCATTTGGACCTGCGTTGTATTGGCCTGCCATCTGAGCCATTGTCTGGTGCCAGTTTTGCTGTGCTAAGTGGGACAGTCTCCCAACATCCTTTTTCTTTGATGACATGTAGACATCCAATACCTTGATGTCTAATGCTGGTTTCACCATCATTTATTCATTTTGCATAAATACTTTCAACAGCAGATCCCGAATTTATCAGTTGTATAGTTTCAGAGTTACTCATTCCAAGTTTTCAGGCCATTGCAATCTGCCCTCTAAATTCGCTTAGACCAGCAACCTTTCCCATCATTCACAAAAGTGCTAGAATGATTCCTAAAGTTCTCTAGCAGTATTCTAATACCATTCCTACTTAACATGTTGACCGCCCAACACGAGATAACTTGTGGTAGCACTTTTCTTCATGATGCCCAATACGAGTTATCTCATAGTTTCTCAACTTGTCACTTTTGTGCAGCTACAAGTTACTTACTTACTTAGCACTTGTTTTAGCTGTACCGAGGCGACAAGTCGAAGCATGTCTGTATGAATCAACTCGTAGTAGGCTTCTGCGAAGAACTTTGTCTAACAAAAGCCAACTACAAGATAATTTGTAGGACCTTTTTTTCTAAAAAAAAAAAAAAAAAAAAATATCCTGTAAACTTTTTAATGATTGTTACAAATCATAATTAGTATTTTTAATAATATAACATGATTAAATCAATTTGGCCTCTCGGACCGGAATCCGAAAATTGCTGTGGCAGTCATGTCATAATTTGTACTCCACATCATCGGGATGAGTTCATTGAAAAGTGTGAGGATGGTTATAATGTTTTGGCTCATCAGTGTATGTATATATATATATATATATATTTGTGATGATTTGAAAATGTTGAATTGTAATAGAAGAGTAAACTTGCATATGTGGCAGAATTTATTATTTGCTTTTTATTCTGATTAACCAAACAGTTTCATTCGTGAAAATAAATTGCATCAATAATTATGCCTGTTCGTGAAATTTTAATTTTTTAAGACGGCAGACGTTAGCAGATCTAACTAATGACAGAAGCAGAAAGTGAGTGTGGTATATCTAAGGTGAAATCTTTGCTCAGAATGAATTGGTTTTAGTTTCAATTTAATTTCTGTTGGTTAATTTTAAGGGTCTAAAATTATTGTTGACTGAAAATTTATGCAAGTTATTTGCATTAGAGCGTTATGTAAGAATCATATAATGACTATTAATTTTGAAGTGACACAGTTCAGACAAATTTATTATAAACAATTACTATTTTTAGAACAAAGTGGGGAAATGCCGAAGTTAAAATAGAGATTTAAAGGATTATTTTATATTAAAATTATTATTTTGAATTAAATATTTTTATCTGACTTATATTTTCTGATACACTCATTGAGGAATAAATTGGCACTGATTAAAATGAAATTGAAATGAGATAAAAATATTTTAGGCCAAGTTGATTTTATATTTGTTTATAAACATGGTTTCAATGTGCAAGCCTAAAATATTATTATCGTATTTTAACTATAAATACTCAAATTGTGTCTATCAAAGATATAATGTTACAATAGTTAACAAGAGTATATATTCTGTTAGCAGCATGCAGTTATTAGTATTTGTATAGGTATTTTGTGACAAAACAGAAACTTTTGTTTTCACTTTCTTAAATTCAATATCTTATATTTTGGTAAATTGAATTTCTACATAAGAATTTTTTCTCTCTTTTTAGAGATGGGCTGATTTAAATTATCTTCTGTTTTGCAGTATTTATGAGATTACAATTCATATTGTGATTTTTTGTCGTGTATGTTCTTCGTTTTTTAAATTCATGCTATATTCTCCATTTATATATTACACATCTTTTGCATTTTAACCTTCTGAACCTGTGAGGTGACTGTTAGTTGTCACTCAGTATAATACCATAGAGTGACTGGAAGTAGTCATCTCTTAAGTATAAGAGGTTAATTGATTTTTATCATTTCTTAAAAAGCACAAAACCGTAAGAAATTGATGTTTCCTATTGGAAAAACAATACTGCTGTATTTATGATACCATTTTTATAATGTATATGTGCTGCATGTATAAACTTGCTTTATCTTTGTACTTAAATCAAAGCATTTTCATGTCATTTTATAATAAATAGTTGGAACAAATGTTGTTACATGTATTTATATTATATACATAGACTTTCAAATTGAGAAATTTCCATTTTACAAATGCAGTTCCATGTTTTCAGGGATGTTCCAAGTTACGTAAATAATAACCTTAAAAAGAATGAAATAAATAACAATCCAATAAATAAAATTCTAAATTATGCTTTAAACATCAGGTGTAATAATTGTTCATGAAATAGTTTGAAAATGTATGTGTATGCACATATGTATACAACAATATTACAGTCAAAAGTCGTTAATTCGGATACCTATAATCCGGACCTCAAAGCTACAAACTTTCTGTGCATGCGTCGCAATGACGTAAGACCTTTACGGCTGCGAATATGCATGTGCGCGTGCACAAAATACGTTACGAATGCGCATTTAATGTATAACGGACGGTATAAGCTAAGCTAAAATTATCTAATTCAGTTAATGTTGCAGATTGCATTGTTCCTTAATCTTCGAATTGGATTCGGTTTATTATTTTTTGCAGACTGTTAGAGCAATTTTATAAAAGTAAGCTTGAACTTTCGATTATGTCAAATAGAATTTCTGATATATATTTACCAATATGTAAAGGATCTACAAAGCGAAAGTATGTTTCGAAGTCCATTAAACAAAAAGTGGAATTCCTGCAAAAAATGGATAAAGGCATATCCTTTGTTTATCTAAACTTTAACGTTTGTTTATCTAAACGTATCTTTAACGCAACGGCACGCACTGAATTGGAAGTTGATCTATCACTATCCTTATCTTCAGGGCAGATGTTTTTATTTTATTTGGCTTATAATTCCTTACTAAATGTAGTATTTCATCTCGATGTACTCCGTCTTTGATATGATTTAAATCAAATTCCTCATCATTATAATTCGCTTCCGATAGCGAAGAAAGTGACAGAGGTTATTGAAAACGAAAAAATTTCGATTGACAAATTAGTTGGTATTCTCGACACAGCAACTATAGGACCTGAACAGCGGAACTTTGTAACTGAACAAGAAATTATGTCTGTTTATAGAATTAAAGAGAATGTATTATCACATAAAAAATGAAGCAACTTAAACAACTTACATTGAAAAAAATGTTTAATAAAGTAAACAAATAAATATTAGGCTTTTTTTTAAAAAAAATTTTGATAGCATTTAGATCATAATTGTTCTTTATTTCATAAATTACGGTTTCATATTTTTAATTTTATAATTTCTGCATGCCATTTTACCAGATTTAAACTGATGATCTATAATCCGGAATTGCCGAAGTCCTCACTAGTCCGGATTAACGACTTTTGACTGTATTTGAAATTATTGAGGATTTTTTTACTGTACAATATTTTTCAGCAGTTTTGAATTGGGGTCACAGTCCACCCTGAAATATGCTTATTTCATTTAAGCATATTCACCCTAGTACTCTTTTTTTATTATCACAAGAAAAATGATCCATAATAATTTATTTTTGAAAATTGAAAATACTTAACATAGAAACTTTAATTGTGACGCATAGCATTTCATACACCTGATTTCAAAGAATATTGCTCATTATGTCTCTTTGTATTATTAGGCATAAGTTCTGAAAAATTAATAGAACCATGTTTCGTAAAGTATTTAAAAGTTTATGTACACTCAAATAACCTTTTAATTAAATTTCCCTACATATCAGCTCTTGTGTGTAATTAAAAAAAAAAATAAATTTTTTAAATTATTGTTAGTTACAAATATAGGAAATGCTTTTTCTGAAAAAAATATTTAGAGTTTAAAAACATTGTTAAATTTTAAGACAAACATGATTACTTTTGAGTAAATTGAGATTGCTATGGCTTTAATGCACATGAAAGCTATCTGCATACCAGGAAGCATATCTTTGTAGAATCCATGAGTGAAATTAGCTTGTATCACATTATGTATGAAGTAAATTTCATAAAAGTCATCCTGTTTATCTATGTATAATAAAATCCAAGACAAACTACCAGTATTTTTTGGTTTTATTTATTCAACCAATGCTTGGCTTTTATTACATTTGTTACTTCCAATTAAAAAATTTCTCAAAATAAGGTAAAGGATTTACCTTATTTTTAAAACAGCTTTTAAATGCAAAATTTATAGAAATCTTCAAGAATGAATTTATTAACATTACTTTTCAATGTTTATTTTTGATCCATGCTTGTTGTTAGTCCATGCATATATGCATATGAAGGCTACTGGGCCTTAAGAAGGATACCATTGTGTCTGAAGATGGCTCATGTTCATATTTTACAGTGATGCAACCAGCCTGTACACCAGGACTAAATATGGGATGAATTACTAATATTCAGGAAGTCTTGGCCACTAGTGAACTTTTAATATCTATTTGCTAAGTGATTTTGATCCAATTAAATGCTGAAAATCGTTTCTTCCCCACTAGTAGGCACTAAACAAAGGATATTTATCTTTCTAACAGCATTTAAATAACCATAATCAACATAAAACTGTGCAGAGTAGATTAAAATTACAAGTGATGCCTAGCCTTCTACAAAAGGCTCAGTAATGTTTCTATCTTGAATTTCCTTCTGAAGACTGCAATTTTTTTTGTTTTAGGGTAAGGAAAAAAAACTGACCTAAAGGTATGCAATTCTTATTGTTTATTTATTTTAAATATTAACTTGCAGAAGATTGGCGAAGAATTTGCCCTTTTTTATATTAAGCTGCTACTTTTTGCATGCATAAGCAACTGGACAGACATTTTAAAACTCTTCTTGGTTTTAAAGGCTCTTGCAGCTCTTCTTTCTTTGTGAGTGAATGACATTATTGAAAAGTTTTAGATCACTTTCTTAGGTAATGAGAAGGGGAAAATAAAATTGTTTGCAGTCTCACCTGAATGAGATGATTGGCAAAGTGCTTAGTGATATTTGAAAAATCGAATGTTGTAAAAAAAAAATCTTGAATCTATTTTAACAACATGAATATGGAACTCAAAGATTTTTGCCAACCAATAAAAGAATTTTAAAAAAATTTTTATTATTCACAAGCCACTGATCTGTACATCACCCTCAGTTCCCACATTTGTATTTACCTTCAATACAGAGTTCATGTATTCTGTCAGCTTTTATATTTTAAAAACTTAAGTAAAATAAATATTTTTCAGTCTACAATCGGCCAATCTGAAAGAAGCTTTATAATGTAACTCACAAAGTTTAGTACAATTACTAATTTTTGGTGTTGTAAATGATACAATGTATATGAGAAAATTCTTAGGGATATATTTATGTACCTTACAACCATCTGTGACTACAACAAAAAACAACCGAATGTTTACAAAGAATAGTTATTTTTTCAACATGGTATGATAGAGTCTCATGCCCTAAGTATGCCAAGTACTTTACAGGAGGGGGAGCTAAGTCATGAAGAATTACTACATGAGTTTTCAGGCTCCTTGTTACTCAGTTTGTTAAATCAAATCTGAATATAAGTGAGAGAGTATTTGTTATAATTTTAAATAATTTAGGCAATTGATGCTAATTTGTGTGAGAAAAATACGAGTGCAAAAATATTTAATAAATTTAATGCATGCTGATACATTTGTTTGAAGCTAACAGTAAGTAAAGCTAAATGTAACAAAAAATTAGATTAATAATAATAATTTCCTGTAGTAAGTTTAAGTACATAAATTACTGATGTTGTTTTATTATAGAGAAAATGATCTGATTTTAGCAAACTTTAATATATGTTAAAACAATAAAAGTTATGAAATTTAAAGCTAACCGGATTAAAGCATTTTAATCCACAAGATGATAAACTTGTATTGGCTCAAGAAAACTTCCAAGAGATGTTAGAGAGACGATGTGTTGTCCAATTCATACACTAATTGATATAGTTTTAAATGACTTGTACCTAATCCAAACCGTTATAAAGTAGTCACATCTCAATAGAGAATGATTCTTTTGTACATAAGTAATGAAAAAAAGTTTAATACCATAGAACCTTTTAATTTTCAGAATAAAATTTGGTAAATCATGTTTTTTATACAAATTATTTGAAGATGCTGACAGTCATTACATAATATCAAATGAAAGTTATATTTTAATAAAAAAGAAATCTTTAATGGAATGGAAATAAAATATGAAAGAATTTAAATAATTTGTAAAATTATGATTTTAGCTCATATATGGGAAAACTAAATTTAATAATGATCTCTCAACTGATATTTAAATTTTACTATTTCTAATACAAGGGGTGATCAAATGAAAAGGTATGAAACGAGGTAAAAACGTAACAGTTAAATATTTGCATATTCCGCCATGGGAGAACCTAGCGAGACATCTTGGGATGCGATTGGAGTCTCTGACTGGGATCGGAGCATGCACGGGCACCCGCATGCACAGGAGAGAGCAGAGGGTCTTATCAAAAGTGGCGTCCAAACGATGCGGCAGTCCGTACGAGGACAAGATGGCGTTCGCATTGCAGAATTCGGCGACTGAGAAGCAGCGAGGCATTATTCGATTTCTGACAGCGGAAGGTGAGAAACCAACAGTTTACAGAGAGAAATGTGTCTCTGACAAGTCTGTCAGAAAATGGAGTGCCTGTTTTCATGCAGGCCGTGAGAGTGTGGGTGATGATCCGAGACCAGGCCAGGAAAACACTGTCATCACGAGCGATTTCATCGACAAGGTGGATGACCTAGTGAGAAGTGTCACATTGCGAATGTTGGTGGTGAAGGTGGATGTCAGCTATGGAACCATGTGGAAAATTGTTGACGACAGATTGCGATATCGGAAGGCGTGTGCTGCTTGGGTTCCGAAGCAGCTCACCGACCAGCAAAAGAAACTGCGTATGGGGACCACTTCAACATCTGTTTTGGTATCAGGAAGACCCCACTTTCATGCAGCAGATTGTCACAGGCGATGAGACCTGGTGCCATCACTATGAGCCAGAGACAAAGCGGGACAGCATGTAGTGGAAGCATGAGTCGTCACCTCAAGGTGTTGCTCACCGTCTTTTTCGACGTTCAAGGTCCGCTACTTGTGGAATTGCTCGAGCACAAAAAAACCATTAACTCCGATGTGTACTGTGAGACACTTAGAAGCCTACGCAGGTCCATTAAGAACAAAAGACCGGGGCTGCTCACAGAGGGTGTGGTTTTGCTCCATGATAACGCATGTCTACACGTCTCCAGAGTCACACACATGGAACTGGCCAAGTTCAAGTGGGAGAATTGGACCATCCGCCCTACAGTCCGGACATGTCACCCTGCGATTTCCACGTGTTTGGTCCACTGAAGAAACACCTGAAAGGGAAGCGCTTCAACTCGGACGACGTACTCAAGGACGCTGTGAAGGATTGGGTCTCGTCACGGCCACAGGAATTCTGGGAACAAGAAATCCTGTGGCTTGGTCATCATTGGGATTATTGTGCTCAGGCCTATGGTGTATATTTTGAATAAAGTCTACATTTGTACCCACCGTGTCGTTTCGTACCTTTTCATTTGATCACCCCTTGTACAATGTTTGCATGCAAATAAAAACATTCAGTCACATTTAAATATTTTTATTTTACACAAAATATTTTATATACAATGAAAGTCTGACATATCTAAAATAAGTACGAACATAGTATATAAACATCTCCTAAACAAGAAAGTAGTATGCAGGAAAATTCCTCCTGTAATATAAAATCAAATTTAATTGCAATCATTTGAAATTAAACATATAGTAGAACACTGATAATCCACATTGCAGTTAAAATAAACAAAGTAAAAAATCTCTATGTTTAAGAAGCCGTAGAATCAAATTTTAAACAGAGGAAAGTAAGTTGAGTGTGAAACTGAATGATGTGGATATTTGAACTGAAATGGAAGGCTGGAACTCTAATTCATGATGAAAATAAAGTATTAATTATTTATGTGCTCAAAATCACCCTGGACATAAAATGTTACATAATAATAATAATGATGATGATATTACATCATCTTTTCACGAGGAATGTGAAATCAAGGAAATTCAAGTAAAAATTCATAAGATAATGATCTAAGTCCATAAAATACTAAAGCATTTAAATGATAAGAAAAAGATATGAAATTATACAACAAAAGGAATACTTTGATACAGTTCAGCTTCGGTATTTAAAAAGAATTTATTATAAAAACTAATATAAAAAGATTATTGGTAATTATCAACACATCCACTAAAAACTTCAAAAAAGCATTCATGAGGAAATGCAGTATGAGATTAAAGTAGTTATATGACAACCAAGGATGTTTTTAAAAATTATTTATGTAGCAACCCAGGTATGCACATGCACAAGTGCAGTGTTAAGTTTAAACAGTTTTTTGATATATATATATGAGGCACGTCCAGAAAGTAAGTTCCGTTTCAATTTATCTCTGCTGCAGCTCTGCGATCACAGTTACGCACATGCGCAGTAGACGCTCTGTATCAAGGAGAAGAAACGCGTGCCATTTGGAGATCGCTGTCAGTCACGTACGCTTTGTTGTGCTTGTTTACAATGTCGGTATTGATTGAAAATCCCGCCGCTTGTGAAATCAGATCTGTGATTCGTTTTCTGAATGCGAGGAAAGTGAAACCTAGTGAAATTTATCGGCAAATTTGCGATGTTTACGGACCAAAAGCGATGAGTGATTCAATGGTGAGAAGATGGGTCCGAAAGTTCAATGACGGACGTAGTGATGTGCACGATGAAGAACGAAGTGGGCGTCCATCTTTGGTTACAGAAGAACTGGTTCACGCAAATTGATGACAAGATCCATGAAAACCGAAGGTTTACAATTAGTGCTCTCGCTTTGGAATTTCCCCAAATTTCACGATCACTAATGCATGAAATTGTTACCGAAAAACTGAAATTTCGTAAACTTTGCTCACGTTGGGTACCAAAGATTCTTACTGAGCAACACAAAACAAATCGGATGGGTTCGGTTTTTGACCCGTTATGCTGAAAGCGGCGAAGAATTTCTGACACAGATAGTCACAGGAGATTAAACTTGGGTTTCTTATGACACCCCTGAAAGTAAGCGGCAATCAATGGAATGGAGGCACACTTCATTCCCAGCAAAGGTTAAGCCGAAGCAAATCTTGACACCTCGAAAAATGATGTGCACAGTGTTCTGGGACTGGAAAGGCATCTTACTCATTGATTTCTTACCGTGTGGTCAAACAATCAGAGCAGATGCTTATTGCGAGACATTTCGGAAATTGCGCCGCACAATATAGAATAAGCGCCTAGGATTGCTGTCAAAAGGTGTTGTTTTTCTTCACGACAACGCACAACCACACACTGCAAATGTGACGAAAATCCTCCTACAGTGATTTGGCTGGGACGTGTTTGACCATCCTCCGTGCAGCCCTGACCTCGCTCCTAGCGACTTTCATCTGTTCTTACATCTTAAGTCTTTCCTTGGCGGTCAACACTTAAACAATGACGACGAGCTGAAAGAAACTGTTTCCAACTGGTTGAAGACACAGGCGGCAAATTTCTATGAAGAAGGTATACAAAAACTTGTGCCACGCTATGACAAATGCCTGCAATATTTCGGCAGTTATGTGGAAAAGTAGTTTAAGAGTTGTTGAATTTTGTGCAATAAATGACTTTTCTGTAGCTGTACACAATTTACTTTTATTACCAAACGGAACTTACTTTCTGGACGTACATTGTATGTAAGATATCGAAATTTGAAGAAACTTAACTTGATTGGAATGGTCCTTTATATTCTTAATTTTAATTTCATACATCCCCTCTTCAAGGCTCCATATTGCACCATTATACATCATGCTTTTCTACAATAACCATAATGTGAAATCTTTTGCCCAGTCACTGCTCAGAATTAAAACATAGACTTTCTGAGCTTATAAATATTCCTGCAGTTATCACTCTTCTGCTGCTTGCTCTGCCTAGAAAGTCATGTGTCGCCGCTAAGCTTCTTTTTCTATTATCTAATATGTAAACTGTGTATATAGAATTTGTAGTGTGTGTTTAACACCCCTAATATTGTACCAATTAAGCAGAAATGTATTTTCTGAAGAACTGTTCCTGTTCAAAATAAAAAGCGCATTTTAATCGTCATACTCATTGTGGTTTTCTTTCCAGTCATATTTACGCAGCAGTTTTTCTTGGTCACAATTCAAATAGTGATTGGTTTCATCTTCTCTTGTCACCTCTGTACTAAGTTCTGCCAAAGTACCTCGACAGCAAACCTTTATAAAATATCACATATATGTAGTATTTTTAAGATGCGTGGGAGAGAAGACACTAACTATTTTTAAATTATGGTTGAAATTATTATAGATATTGCTGGCATATAGATAGAATGCACAGCAGAAGAATGGACAAATGTAGTTATAGATTCACCATATAATTTTATTTCTTGATGAAACATTTTTAGAACACTTATTCTCGTTTACACATCACTATTGATACAACAATCACCCCACAATTCTATATACAGCGTCTCACATTATTAGACAATGAAATGGAGAAGCAAAGCACATTAGCACAGAGACAGGAAGGCAGAAAAAGGTCAGTGTGCATTTTAGCAAAAAGTATTTAGAGAGTTGATTTCTTTGTTCAAATTTTGAATAGTGATTGGACAAGACCTAACGGCATTGCAGGATTAATAAAGTGACATAATGCGGATTAGTTTTCAGTGACACAGTTTAGATTCATAGTTTTAAGACAGGAAAGTTATGTAGACAAATGAAAAGGACTACTGTTAAATTAAAGTTAATAGTTTTCTTCCATATTTTATATCATATATATACACAAGTGAAAACAGGTCATTGTGCATATGAGAAAATAGCACAAAATAAAACAAAATTTCTTGAGAAAGGTATTTTATTAATGATGGTAATTTGTTAGAAAACATGAACATATCTTGAAATTAACAAAACGTTCTCTGCATTTTAAAGAATCTTAGTATCAGTGGAAATCTAGTCTCTGCCTATGGCAGTTTTTGAAGGATTCAATGAAATAATTGCAGATATTATGGATAGTTTCATAAAAAAAAAATTTTTTAATTAAAAAAATGTTTCTAAGCCATTTAACATACTCAAGGAGGGAAAAAAATGACTAAATAATGAAACTGTTCTTAATTATTTATAATGCAACAGTTATTTTTATTAAAATGAAAGGAAACTGGCATTGAAGAATTATTCAAATAATCAATCATTTATTAGCTTGTATCTTAATCTTCTCCAGGGCAAACTCATGACCCTCAAAGCCAGTAAAGAAAACAAAACATGCACCACTAATCAACCAATAAATTGGTTTGATTTCTCCTTTATAGAAATCTTAGTGCACCCTCATTTTGAAAAAATGGCTCTGGTCTTTGGTGCATTAGCTTAGTGAACAATTCTGAATCTCTCCAGGTAGTATCCTGTTGCTGAAAGAATCTTATTTCTCTGGAAAGTCAGCAAACTAATTTGTGATTTTTTGTGGGGGGGGGGTGGAGAAAATTAGAGAACAGTCAATAATTTCATTGAAATTAATACAATCCAAAGTTTCTTTGTTCAATTATAATTACAAAATATAATTAATTATGCTCCGAGTTTGATGTATTATAAATGGAAGGCAGCAAATATCATGATCTTTAGTGATTCCTAAAACGATACAGTGTTAATATGCAGTAAATGCTACACTGTACATTAATTTATCTGAACTGGGTCATGAATGATTTCAATAACTGGCATTCTACCATATTAAAAGACTTATATACACTATGGAAAAATTGCAATCTGAAAACTTCAGATTATAGTCTAACACTCTGAAGAGTTTTAATTATTAATGTTTCAGAGAAGAGTTAATTATTAATTTTTATAAAAGTATATTTACGGTACCCCTTGGCAAAAATTGTGAACTTTTAAATGCAGCATCAGACTGTTAAAATATAATTTTAAGAATTAAAAATGTACCAGAAAATATTTCGACTAAAATCACTAAAGAAGGCAAATCATCAGAAAATATTTCAGCTACAGTCATAAACTGTGATGAAAGGTCAGACAATCTTTAAAACGCTTTTAGAGATGTAAAAAATGAAAGATATCCATCTGATTCTGGTCATTATCCAGAAATTCTTACAAAGGATAAGAAAGGGTTTATTTTAAATTTTGGCCTTTGTAGACAAAAAGATACCGATTCTCTCCCAAAATGAAGACAGCAGATCATTGTTTTCTGTTCATTATACAATGATTAATAACTCTGGTTTAGAGACAGATTTACTTTGTTATTCATTTAACAAAGAAAATATGCAAACCATTTTGGTTAATATCAAATAAGGACAGATATAATTGACAGGAATACAGCACTGGCAAAAATTACCCATAAGAAAAAAAGGTGTGAAAGAAGTTCTCATCATATTGCAAGCTGTATTGAAAAAAATTGGGAAGCAAATAACCATATTGATCAAATTTTGGAAAAAATCTGTAAAAGATGAAATCAATTTCAATTAGTTTTAGAGAGATTAAATCCAGATAACTTTAGCCAAAAATAACAATGATTTTCGCGGATACACAGAATGTACCTCAGATACATACATAGCTAATTTTTTTTATCTGATGTCAAATTATTGGTAGAATATGACATTGTGATGAATAGCATTATAAAAATTCTCTCAAGCACCGTTAAATATTTGAATCTTGCAACATAAAATGAGTTTATTGATTGTTTATGTAGTAGTTGTTTTAAAACAAAGCTTTTGGCTGAAGTTCCTTTTTTTTATTTCTTTATACAAAGTAAAGAAAGTATCATAATCCCAAAAAACTTTGGTTATTATATTTCAATGGAAATATCTATTTTGACCATTCCCAAATCCATCTGGGGCCCACCAGCGGCCAAGCGGTAAAGTCGCTGAACACTGGTAGTTCAGTCCGAGGTTCGAATCTCCCAAAAGGCCTGGCTGCACGGGCCTTCAAAGTTTTCCCCGTGTGTGACGTGTATACGAGCTAGTTCCCTTAGGAAGACTTCCACGAAGCCATCTCTTTCCCTAGGAAAATAGCCCTAGAGGCTTTGCCATAAATCGCATAAATCGAATCCATTTGGGCTTCCTTTTTTCGCATGATGTCTGAACTTAGAGACAGAATAAAGAACTCATTTTTCCAAAAAGGATTACAAAATGGATTCAGAAGGGATTTTTCTTGACATTTGTATGCTTACATATGTATATATATATATGCATCGTATAACTCGAAAACGATTAGCCATTGGGCGTTGAAATTTTGTACATGGGAATGCTATAATATCCCTTTGTGCACCTTTGGTTTTTATTGCAATTGGCAGCGTACATTTACATATTCGGGCCGCTGACCTGGCCCTTATTTTCAAAATTGTTGGTCGTAGCCATATCTTCCCATTACAGAAGCATTTTAAATGACGAAAAATGTTTTGGCTATATCAAATTTAAAAAAACATATTTTTCGACAAATAATGAAATTTAACTTTTCATTTGGTCTCCCGTTTCTTATATTTGGGAAAATTTTATACTCATTATGAAAAAATAAATTACAAGAAATTTGACTCCTGTATGACAAAAAATGACCAGGATATATAACTTTCTAGTTCTTTAACTTGTCAAGTTCTGTGTTCTGTTCCTAATTTCTAGTAAAAACAAAGACATAAAATTCACAAATTAATACCAAGATTGATCAGAAATAGTAAATGCTATATAAACATTATATAACTTATGCTTTTAATAAATAAATGCTGTTTAGCTTAAATTAAATCAAAATAAACCTCGAAAAAGTCGCAAATATAGTAACCTGTTCTAGACTATTGTATTGTATAGCGTCCGACAAACGTGTAAATTTTCCTGCATCAATGGAGGGGGCAAATGATCACCCTAATGACTTTTTTTATTAGGGAACAGTTAAGGAGGCAGGAAAAAGTGTTTTGGATCTTGCCGTCCTACAGCTTATATTATGAGAATTTAAGCCAGATTTTAGAAGGTTAATTCAAAATTTGCAATTTTTGATGTCATTTTCAACTTGCCTTTAGGAATTGGTTAATTAAGTTCAAATCATTTGAGAAAATAAGTTTAAATGAAGTGCATCAAAAATGCGTATAATTTAATAGGCGGTACAAGAAACTCATGAGTGTCCATATCAGATTTTTAACTATTAATCCTGATCTGATAAAACTCATTATCAAAATGTTGGCTCCTAGAAACCTGGAATTAGTGTGTGTGTGAGGAGGTTATACTGTAAATTCATTGGGGGGGGGCAAGAATTTTTTTGGCATAGAAGCCCTAGAGTTCTAGTTAAGCCACTGCCAAGGGATACCCTAAAATATAGACTAACCATTCTTTTATTTTGTTTAAAATTTCTGTGAATGGATCTTGCTGTTATGTTTAATTTCACACTGCAGAAGGTATTTCATTGAGTGATCAGTTTCCTTATAAGACCACTTTTTTGTAATTTTATTTCCAGAGACCACCTGTTCAATTCTGTTGACTGGGATATGTGCACCACTTGCTGGATTAATGAAATCTGTGAAATGATTAACAGTCTGTTGTACATAATACTAATGCCTGCATAAGAAGGAATATATCTGCCATTCATTAGTCATAATAGTTGTTCTCTTTGCCACATGCTTCTTAATCAGTTGCATCAAATTTCCCCTGTCGTTTGCTATGAATATAGTTTCATGACACAATAATCCTTCTGAAATGCACCACAGCAGATCTGAAACCATCTCCAATAATTTCTATAATTAAACAAACACAATTCCTTCTATTAACTGTTAAAATATTCAGAAAAGATAGCATGGAAATCAGACAAAATAATGGTAAATTAGTCAAGAATAAACTACATGTGTAAGGGTAAATAATGCTACAACATGCTAAATTATGAACAGCAATGTAAGGAACCAAAAACAACATACGAAGAATGGTTAGTACCTCTGAACATGCGAATCCACTGGGTTACCAAGTTTGAACTATTATTCCCATTATTGGCAGTGTTTGCATCTACCAGGTTCTTTACAGAAGTGCTTCCA
The DNA here is from genome assembly GCF_044657685.1 of Stegodyphus dumicola. Lineage (NCBI taxonomy): Eukaryota > Metazoa > Arthropoda > Arachnida > Araneae > Eresidae > Stegodyphus > Stegodyphus dumicola. The sequence goes on along the minus strand of NC_140774.1, from coordinate 99,708,582 downwards.
AAGTTTGATATTAAAATTCATGGTAGCAAAAAAGCATGATATTTAACAAATGTATGCTCAAAGAGCCTAAGATGAGGATGCATACCAATTAAATTGAACCAGCTTGGTTAGCAGTGAAGCGCACATGCCCTCTGAAATAATACCAATTATGTAGATGGGGAATTCAACTCCTATTTGGGGAAATACACATGAAGAAGATTCCACAATCATTCCATCAAAGATGAAGCTTTCAGGGCATTCTTGTCAGATTATCAAGCTTTATCCACTGATGGAAAAACATTCGATTAATCTTTGGATTATGGTAACTTGGCGATTTTTTGGCGACCAACTCTGCTACAGCAACCCTCTATTTTTTTTCGCCGCCATTTTGTCTTCACGAAGTAAAGACATGTTTCTTTTCTTTTTATTTACTGAACACTTTTTCCAACAATCTGCTATCCGAATTACACTTATGTTAGAAATTTTATGGAACAAAACTGCTTAATCATGACAAATATTAACTGCAAAATTGGGAAAAAGTGCAGAATCGCAAACTCCTTGCCGCGTTTTTCAGAATCGCACATGCACATAAACCATGTACACGTCGACTTATTTTTACTTGAAAAAACATCCCAGAATTGTACAAAAACGGCATTGCACACACTCTTTATCCATCTACACTGCTATTTTCTCATAAATTACAAAAATTTGCACAAAAATGCAGGAAAATTTTGTGAATCTTTAAACTCGGTAAAAAGCACATATATGAAATTACCTGATCGCGAAAAAGCATATACCCTTTCCAAGGATGAACATTTGCACGTATAAAATAAATAAAATATCCAAAAACTTTTACCTCTAAATTATCTATTATAAACAATCTATATATTATATCTATATAACAATTTTCCAATAATACCATATTACTTTATTTACTCCTTACATTTAGAACAATGCATAAAAATAATATCCTCAAATAATTAAAAATACTAACTTACCTAATCTTCTTCAGAATCTTGATTACAGGGCGGATAAACTTTTATTATTTCCTCCGCTAAATAAAAAGCAATCGTATGTGTGCCTGTTTCAGGATCTTTAAAATCATACTTATGGTTCACAGTAAGATGTTGAAAACCTTCATCCTCCAAACAGACATATGACTTCCAGCAATCAGATATTATTGTACCAGGTAGAATATACTGCTTAATAAAACTTAATAAGCAATCTTTACTTCTATCTCGCAAAACCTTAAAAAAACACTTATTACTACCCCTTTCAATCCCACTAAATACCCATTTCGAATTTATTTTAGATAGGGCCTTGGGATTCAAAAATTAACCAACACTGTTTCACACAACACAGAATGAAGCTAAATACAAAATTTTCAGATTTTCCCCCTTTTTCCGATTAAAGAACTGTAATTCGTCCATTAATGTCACATGTCACATGACATATCTCATGATCTCTCATTTCCCTCCCACAAAATAATGCGTAATCGGAACTGAGTACTTCTAACATTATTCCCAAAGTCCTAGGTAGTAACCTTTATCGCCTACCAAAATGTCCCCAAACTACCTGTTACTATATTCCAAAGATTTATCAGAAAATTGAGATAAGTGAGAAATTTCTTATTTTCTGTACCGTAGCATATAAATTTTGAGATTGTTTCCTCAACGTGTTCCTTGAACACTGTAAATCTTCAAGAGAAACTGCATAGAAATGTGTCAAATCGGTGATTTTCAAAATTGCAATGACCCCAAAGTGCATTTTCCCTCAGCATTAAAAAAAAAAAAAAAAAAAAAAAAAAAAATCAATTACTCCAATTTAAAGCAGTATAAAATGTTTTTAGAAGCATTTACATACCTGAATTCCTGCTCTTGTTGCCTGTCGCATAACAGTTCACTTCCTTCTATCAAAAGGATCAGTCCAAACTTTCATACCTATGAACATACGCATACACAAAAAAAGAAATATTATTCCAAATAAAAAATAAATAAAAAAGAAAATTCACTAAATTCGAAATGTTACCTCCCGGCTGTATTGCTTCTTGATCAATACCAGCACGGTTTATTTTCTGTACTTCTTCTGCAAAATGAATATAAATTTGTACAAATCTGTTGTTAAAAAAATAGGAAATAGTAAAAAAAAAAAAGTATCACTGCATTTCAATGGAACAGCTGAACTGCACTGATTACAGAAGTAACTGCGGTAAAAACTTAGTACACGATCCTACTTACTGTATTCATCAACATGAAAATAAGGGTATATAACAATTGGATACAAAGCAGCTCCAATAAACCCAACTATTCCTCCATAAAAGGCAAATGCTCGAACTCCTTTTAATCTTATCGAGCCCATAATATACTCCGTGTTTCTACTTGTATTACTAACTTCTCGCATTAATCCAAGCAGTTATTTTGAATAACAACAATAAACAGACAGACAGATGTCTTGTTTTGCACCCGCTACATCTTTCTGCACCAATGGGCAAAAATATTGCAGTTAATTCGCGGTTGTAGTTGAACTGTATATTGTAATATGTGTACGTAATGGTTTTAGCTCATAGAACCTTGGAAAAGTTATAACATTCTAAACATTAAATAAATTACACAGTAAGTTACTGTTAACAAATTCTATAAAATATTGCATAACATGCGGGGAACAAATAATTTCTAAGTGATGGTTAAAATTTTGAAAGTACTATATAAATTAAAAAATATTAATTCATTAAATTATAAGTTTATTTGATTCTCATGACACTGCATTAAAATTCGTTTGTCAATTTTGTCCGAATTTTTTTTTTTTTTTTTAAATTTATCGATGTATTTATCTCAGTAGTCTTAAAAGAATTATATGAAACGAAATACAAATATATAAGAGGTGAGATGAAAAATATGAGAGAAAATAATATTTGTTGCTTAAGTGAGGAAAACATTTGTTGTGTTGATCTACTGCTAGAATAGGAGAAACTCTTACTTTCGTGATTGCATTTTGTTTTTTGTAACAACGACGTATTGGGCTATCAAATGATAATTTAAATTACGGTTTCGTTGATTCTGTTAAGTATTAGAGTACACAGATTCGATAACTGGTAAGTTCTAAATTTTTATTTAAAAGTCTTGATATATTTCTCAGTTACTGATATCTATTTATTGCGCCGATTTTCTCTTTATATTAAGAGAATTATAATCTGTTATACTGTTGGCTCATGTGAAAGTTAATTGCATTGCTCCTTTTACAAGTTTATTCGTTGTTAAGACAGTTTCACATCAGCATGGAGACTAATTCATATATCGAAAAAATTAAATGAGTGTCAAAATACTTTTTACGCTTTACCAAATAGTATTGTAAACATTTCACCATCGATATATTCGGGTATCAGTAGTACATTCAGTTATTATGTGCGTCAAAGAAAATGCCATGAAAGTATCATGTGTAGACGTAATTTCATTTTCTTTCTTTCTTTCCCCCTTTTGGGTTTTCATCCGCAGAGAACCCGTTGGCGCCGTTGCATTCTTACTCGCCAAGGATGAGCCGAGCCGTAAACGTGATTTTTAGTGCATGTAAATTCAAGGTAGCACCTAAAACAATATATTAAGCATATGGCAGTAAAAATTCACAGATAATATGCATGTAGATGTAAAACTAAACGGTTAAACGTGATATACGAAAATAAATTTGTATTAAATGCAAGTTAGCACAGAAAAGAATATATTATTAAGCATAAGACAATATATAAGCATTTATAACGGAAATAAAAATTCATTTAAAAAATATAAATTAGTATTAATATACTGAAATTAACCAGTTAAACGTGATATACGAAAAAAATTTGTCTTAAATTCCAGTTAACACAGAAAACAATATATTTCTTACACCAGCAGTGGTTTGCTAATTTTGATGACCATGGTGATGCATCAAACTATTCTGTCATCTTAGATAATCAATATTTTTTATTTCAATTTAATCGTCTATTTATGCCACACCTGCCATCCTCTGAAAGGTTATTGTTAGAAAAGCATTAACAATATATTATTAGAATTTTATGCCATAAAAATTGATTTATTCTCATAATTTTAGATGACAATAACCAATAATAAAAATAAAAGCATTACTTAATTATTTAAAATGCACATGCACATTTTTGCGGTCTACGAAAACAAATTATTTTAGACGTTGGAAACCTCATGGTTCTTAGAGCTGTTAACCCACCGGGCGGCTCGCATTCAAATCGATTTACGTCTCGAAAACTGCAGTAAAAATTAACCATGTTTACAATTTTTTTTTCATTTAGAGTGAACCAAAATTGTCCTGAAAATGGCCTTTGTTAGATTTTCTTCCCCCCTCCTTGTAGGGCGATCAACAAGTCGTTTCACTTAAGTGATGGTTTCCTACTGTCCTTTGATTACCGCCTAGAGGCGATTAAGCAGATGGGCTGCTTTTGCCCTTACGGAGGAAGGAACATGTTTTGTGTCCATGCTTTGGTTAGACGAAAAAAGATATTTTTTTCTGGAAATCCAAAACAGAAAAAGAAGTTTTGTATTGCCTTGTTACTAATTTTGTGCATATTTCTAATCTTAATTGCTTATCAGAGCCATGCCAAGATATTTTTTCACCTGAGGCAGAAAGGTCAATGCGCGTCCATGTAAATATAAAAATAGCTACACTTGTATTAAGCAAAAGTAATTGTATTAAATCAAAATGTCATAACTCTTGTAGCATAATTATACCATAATTCTTAAAGTATTTTTTAATCGTAGTTTTATAAATTCAGAGAAATGATGTAGCCAATTATTTATAATTTTCAAATGAAAACATTAAAAAATTCGTTTTTGATAAATAAGAAATAACACTGAAATGCATATTGCATTAATTTCCAGGTTTTCTTGCAATTTTTTTGGTTTGTTTTATTGATTTAAGTTTGACGAAGCCTATTTTCCCTAATAATTAAAGTAATTTTCGAATTCCGTATAGAAAATTTGGCGCCTCTTCTAGCGATTCACATGAACCTGGCTTTGTTGCTTTTTAAGTATAAATGTTATTGATTTTTATTGCGTTTCGGTATTTTAATGTACGTTTATAGAATGTTAATTTGTTTTTATATGCATATTTCAGTAATATAATCTTACGACTAGTGAGACAGTGTAGTTTAACTAATTTTCTGCTTTTGATTGATGTTATCGAGCTTTAACGCTAAGAAAAAATTTATAAGAGGCTTAAAATACCTAATTCCTATTGAAAGCTACATGTAATTGATAATTAAATTACTATTAAAATATCAAACACATGCTCAGTGTCAGTCATTACGACATAATGTTTGTAATTCATTTTACCACAAATTTATTTCGTTTATCTTGTTTCATATTTATAAAAGGGGAGTTTACCTTTATCACATTTATTGGTTGATGGAAGTTACGAAATATTGAATATTTTGAAACAAATTTCAGTCATAATAACCTTATTAAAAATTTTCTACATATAGACAAGATGTCACAGATACCTCTCAGTTTCCGAACTAAATTACATAGTACTGAAATTCGGTGCATTTTCATATGATTATTTTTTACAGAAAGAGTTACCTTACATAAATCACAAAAGAACATTGTTTTAATTCTTAATTAAATATAGCACTTGTATTAAATTGCTAAAATTCATTGTTAGGAAAATCTCGCTCTAAAAAATTAGACACTTTTACCTTTCAAAGTGGAATTTTTGTGGTTTTCTCTGTGCATAATGTGGGCGCGAGTAAGTTTTTCTTAGAATGTCCTTCACGGAGACATTCCTCCCTTTAGGCAGATAGCTCTCGCGTGCTTTGAAGGAAATATAAAGCAAACCAAAACAAAAGCTTCAAAATTGGTGTTTAATATTTTTTTGGGTTCAAATACGCAAATTACTTAGAGATCTCAATTCACATTATCAGATGTTATTATTTAAATAAATAAAAGCAAGCTGAGGATTTCCATTTAAATTGTTTGTTTTAAAATAAAAAATAAGAACAGTAAGTTTTGAATAAATCTTCTCAACATCAAGCAGGGACAGGAACATGCCAATGTAAAATTTAATATTAGACCAAAAAGAAACGCTTTGACGTATATTTTGGATAAAACTTAATCAAATTCGCAGGTAGTCAGAGACAAGCCTTTCTTCAGTAGAGAGAAAAAAATGTTTCTGAAGTATTTGTGTATTTATTACATAAATGTTTTAATGCTTCCATAGCACTGCTAATCAATAAAATTTATTTGATGAAAAGTAGGAAGTTTGCTTTTCAAATTCCGATTTTTCAACCTTTTTTAGTGACATATGTGGCATCGAAAAACACGTCTGGCCAGGAGGCAGATTAATGGCTGAAAAATTCTTAGAATTTAAAGAGGCATCGAACAAGAAAATTTAGGGATGGCAAAATTCTAAGAATTTGGCACTTGACAACGGCAAAAGTTTTAGAATGTAGAGAGCTACAGAATTTAGGCAGGGCAAAATATTTTAAATTTATAGAACATTGGTCAGTAGAATTAAGATCCCACAGCGATTGCACTGAGAAACAAATCGACCTGCTTCTCGATTATGCGGATGGATGCAGATTAACTTCCGAAAGCTCAGTGAAGCAAGAGCTATACAGAATGCAGCTATTTACGATTTCTGCTATAATAAACTAAAATTTAATATAATAATTTAACACTATATATCAGTTTACAAAAACATGATGATACTTTTGAGAAATTTTCTTTAATTCCCCAGTACACTAGGAAAAAAAAAAGTACAATAGATTATATAATGATATTACTAACAAAATGGTGCCAGTGACGCATTTAATTTTTATCTTTTTTATTAATCTAAATAAATATGTCATTGAGTTTTCCATAACTTATAGTTTTGCAAATTAAAAATGTTCAATAATATAATATGTGATTATGGTATTATTGATATGGTACTATTCAAGGCAAAGCACACGAGGGTTATCTGCCTAAATGGAGGGATGCCTCCGTGGAGGACTTTTTAAGGGAAACTTGCTCGTATACACGTTACACATGGGGAAAACCACGAAAACGACCATGCAGTCAGCCCGTTCGCGGGATTCGAACCTCGAACCGAACTACCAGTGTTCAGCGTCTTTACCGCTCGGCCGTTGGTGGGTAATACGTGATCATGAAAGCTGTGTAAAAGAAGAAAAATTCTTGCACGTTCGTCAGGCAGCATACGATGGGCACCTGCTTGAGGAAAAGGATGCGTTTGTAGATGACTTTTTCAGGGAAACTGGTTTGGTATATTCAACTTAAAACTCTCCAAAATACCAAGCAACGAACGCATTCGCCGGAATTCAAACTTGGGCAAAACTACCAGTGTTCAGTTGCAAAAGAGAGTTAACAACACAAACAGGCAACATGTCTGAAATTAGTATTTATTGCATCCAACAGTGATATGATTTTCTGATATAATTTAATGGAATATCACTGTAAAAGAATAGGAATCTTTTTTTTTTTTTTTTCCTTTTGTAAGGAGATTTTTTTCCGATTTGTTTTCAACATTTGGTTGAAATGCAAATTAAATAAATATTTACAAATGCAGAATATTGGATAGTTATTGATGATTTCGAGATTCAGTTTCTGAAACCCATTTCATGTGTCATTTCCTTAAAAAGGGAATACTGAAACCAACTTTCGAGGAGTAAAATGATTACTAGAAAAGAGTTTCCGATTTCTTTCATTCTTTTATTCCCATTATAAATTTATCCTGTAGTTCTTAGAACATTCTTCTATCCGTAAGTGATGATTTGCTTTCCGAGAAAATTTTCTGAAAGGAATAAATTACTTAGTCTTCAAACCATGGGAAAATCTTGCCATCGCCGGTACTTAATTCCCTTCATTTACTGAGATAACCGGCTTTGTTATAAGTATGGTACTTGTTTCCTGATTTTTACTGAAATTGCATGCTCAAAGCTATCTAAATAAAGAAACGCTATTGTGAATATCAGGGTATGAGTACATATATGAAAGGGTTATATATTTTTCAGAATTCCCCTATGAGCTGTTTATTCTTAGGGCAGAAAGAGAAAAAAGCTTGCATACATCGCCATTCCCGGAAACTAAACAGTACCAAAAACATTACTAGACAGTCCGGTTTACCAAACAATAGAGTTTATCTGATTCCTAGTTGTAAAAGCTGACAGTTATAAATTGTTATGTTCATGGCGACCTTCAGAAGGCATCAAATTACTTCAAAAGTTCCGCTGCTATAAATTTTCAGACTGCAATTTTGTTCCTTTAAATTTTCGAAAATACCTATTTTTTAAGTATTTTTCGGTACTTATATTAATATTGATACAAATAATATAGAAAGCACCAAACGTAGCTATGATGTATTTCAATTTGTCCTTAGTATTTTTTCACATATAGTATTAACACTTTGTCTACATGTTTCTAATGTTTCACCATAGTAAGCCTTCTCTTTCCGAATGTATTCAGTTCCTTTTCGCTTTCGTTTTCTGCTTCTTCTTTTTTTAATTTAATTAATTTATTTATTTAATGTTACCATATCCTGAGTTTTACTCTAGCTATTAGCTAGAGTAGCTACTAGGTAGCATTCATTATATTCATATAGCTACTAGCTAGCATTCATTATAGTACAAAAACTAATATAGCTTGTCAATATCAACATATTTTTATCTTCAATAAAATCCAGTAATTCGATTGATGCTGTAAAAATTACAATTTAATACTTTAGACAATTATTCTGATTATAGTGATTTAAATTCGATTTTAGGCAACACATGCATTCTTTCAGAAAACGCGATATATTGAGCACCGCTGTTATAAGTAAATACTGTACATTCAACCATTTCATAATATGTAAATGTAGCATAACTTCTTTTCGAGTGCTTGCACTGAGAGTCTCCTTCAAGTAAACCTTAATGGAACTTTATTTCATGAAAATTTAGAAGTATTATAAAAGCCTCAGAATTATTTCCATTGCAAACATTTATGAATTATGCAGAAAAATATATAAGAAAAACATCAATGAGAAACTATTATCGAATATACATTTCATGACAGTAGTAAAACATTTTTTTAGTACCGATGGTATTAAAAAGCTCAATATTGTGATAAGCTAAATAAAATAAAACGGTATTAAAAGTTTAATTATTGTGATAAGTAAAAGTATACTAATCTATAACACTCATTTGATATTTTTGCCATTAGAACTATAATGTAATTCTAACCGTTAAAGTAACATTGTATTTGTATTAACTAGAATTATAATTGTAATTTCAATTAAATTTATCAGTACTCGTTGTTTCCTGCACCTTGAGGGAGACGCATTATTTTTTTTTTCCTATTATATAAAATACTGTCCTCAGAAAAAAATGTCTCTAGACATGATTCTGTCTCCAAAATTAATGGATGAGGTGAACAGAAATAATCTTGGAACAGCCTTTGGGCAAGTGCTGCAAGTATGCGAAATGTAAGACTGTAATTAAACTTCGGCCATCCTGGAGACTAGACTTTCTTAGAATATTGCCATTCGACAAATTATAAGACCTTACATTTATCTTTAAAGTTTAAGCTATCTGTTATTGACTGAGAAAAGCTGGTAATTCATTGTAGTTACCTTGTAGTTAAAACTACAACTAATGTAGTTATAATTGTAATTGTGCCGCCCAGATGGTATAGTGGTTAGGGAAGCCTGACTGCGATACCGAAGGGCCTGGGTTCGAATCCTGGAGAAGGCATGGCTTTAACTGTTCGTCCTTTCATAGGAGGCGATAGTGGCCCACATATTAGATGCCTCCATAATAAAGTGACTGCAACTTCTGGCCTTGTATAGACTAATGGACTGTGTTGCACTGTAACTGTTCCCAATCTGCCGTTGGGGAAAAAATAAATAATAATAATAATAATAATTGTAATACAATGATTGTACGAATTATAATATAACTTCAAAAGTAATTAGATTTTTTGCTCAGCAGAGTAATAAGTCGTCTTTTGAATACTACTAGTTCAAATTGGATGCTCATTTTGGCAAACAATCTAAATGTTTAGATAGCTCCGTGAATTTCCTTATGTGTAACATGAATACAAATCATTTTATTTTAGAAAGTTCTCTATGAGTACATCATTCTTCTTAAACGTTTCGTTGCATTCAATTAAATAAAGATCTTTTCCTGCTTTTATTAACGGTATATGTGAACATGAGCCAGTTTCCCTCAGAAAGTCCTCCACAGAAGCATCTTTGCAGTCTTTACCGTAATCCAAATAATATGACAATCACAGGTGCATAAGAAAATTGTACTTTTATTTGTTCTTACGTGAAACAATGATGGAAAATAGTTCATGCAAGTACTTTCACTTGTAACTGAATAATGCATTTTAACTATTTATGGAAAATGTGTGTTATGTTGAATAAAAGACCAATTCGTAATTTTTTTTTTTTTTTTCCAATGGCAGGTAGTAGCCGTTTATAGACATTGATCATTACTAAGGCCGGTCATGTTATTAAGAAGGGAAATAATATGTGGGCCACCGTTGCCACCTATGAAGAGGACGAACAAATTACATTCATGCCCTATCCGGGATTCGAACCCAGGCTCTTCGGTACAGCAACCAGAGTCACGAACCGCTTTACTGTCTGGGCGGTAATTCATAATAAATGGATTTAGTAAAATGTCTAATACACACAGCAATTAAGCATACTGATTGCTGATCAGAATCCTTTTTTACCAGCTAAAGCAATAGGTTGGATAAAATTATGAGACTTAGTTTAGTCCTTGATGATCTCCTTTCTGAAAAGAAAAGGATAAATGTAATTTTTATGATTTATTTCTTGTGTAATGTAAACAAGACAAGCGTCCTGTAACAAATCCTTTGCGAAAACATCCCTTTGCACTGGCATAAACTCTTTGCTTGCTTTCCCTTAATCTTGTAATTTAAGTTCACATGTATATCGAAGATCATAAACATACATATTGGCTTACTAACGTTATGTGCATTTCGGTTTATATAAAATATTTCCTTTAAATAAACTCCTATTTATGCTGGTACCACAAACTACAATATATGTAAGATGATTCAGAAGACATGACAGAAAATATTAATATTTTTCTTATAGGTGATTATCCCGTTGTATTATTTAAAAACTCATTATCCAAAATGCAGAAACATTTCGAATATAATATTATTGACTGGTAATTTTCAAATATTATCACGATTTCCTTAGCCTATGTCACTGAAATTATTAGGGGCAGTTGTTTTTCTGATTAAATAGTTACAATCATCTGCTGCGCAATTTTAATTAAGAGGTCATTACCATTGATTGTAATTTTTATTAGATTATATAATTACAGTTATACTGTTTATTCAATTAGATTTCACAATTAAAATGCAATTATAATTAAAATGCATTTGAGTAAATTGTATATGTAATTAAAAATTGTTACATTGTAATTACAAGATAATTGCATAATATTATTCCAATTACTATGTGTTTTCAATTGCATTCTGCAATTACATTTGCAATTAAGATCATGATTTTCCTGGGCTACGTAACTACTTTTATCAGAAACAATTGCTATCCTAATTACATTATTATAATTACTTACTGGAGTTACAATGACAGTGTAATTGTAATTAGATTATATGATTGCAGTTGCATTGAATATGAAATTGGATTTCACAAATATAGAGTAATTGTAATTTAAATGAAATTACGTAAATTGTAATTGTAATTAAAAAACAGCTATTTTTTTAACTATAACTACTTAGTAATTGCATATTTTTATTACAATTGCATACTACACTTAGAATTACAATTATGATCATAATTTCACTATGTTAAGTAATTCTAATTATCAGAGACAATTACTTTCCTAATTACGTAGTTATAATTACCTACTGCAATTGCAGTTAAAATTACGTTGTAATTAGCTAATATTACCGTAGTTGTGATTAGATTCAATAAAATTTGTAATTGTAATTAGATTATATAATTATAATGTTTCTGATTATCATTGCATTGTAATTGTAAGACTTAAGAATTAAAATGCAATTACACACATTATTGTTGCATTTAAAAAGTACTTACTTTCTAATTGTAATTGCGAAGCTAATTACAATTGCAGTATAATTGAAATCTCATATTTCAAAATATTGTTGCAGTTTCTTGCAATTTTAATTTTAATTCCAATTACATTTTGCCAAACTGCATCTAAAATTTGGAGAATAATTAGGCTGGAAAATGAAAATTCTCTTTACGAACGTAAACATTTAAGTTTACTATAGCTGGTATAAGCACAGAACAGCTGGAAGTTTTGAACGAGCTGTTTATTCCGAGCTGTTATTCAAAACCTAACGATAAAACCCATTTGCCCCTAGCGAATAGATAGTTTCCTCTCCTCAATTACCTCCCTCAGAGAAAAATTATCACCTGTCAGTTTACATTAAGAGCAGAGAGGGGAGGGAACTCTGAGACAGGCCGTATATATGCTGCTTTGCCGTTTCGTGCCAAAATTCAAGTTTACGTATATATGCTGCCTTGCCGCCATGAGGACCAAAATATTTGGACGCATATATGCTGCCTTGCCGCTATGAGAGCCATTATTTTCGAACGCATATATACGGCCTTGCCGCCTGGAGGGTTAATAATTAGGAACGCAACGTGAACAGCCATATTACAAATTAGCATTCACCCCTCCTTTCATCCTGTACCGAGAACCGGCATCTATCTACGAAAATATTTCTGTCTATTCGTTGTTAAAAAATTCAGAAAAAGTAATAATAAATAAGAGAAGAATAATATAAACCTGCAAATGCGAACAACAACAGTGATAATTCAACAAAATAAACACAAGAGGAGTGGTTGCAAACTTCGAACAAGCGAATAGAATAAATCCGATGGGTTACCAGGTTTAAACTATTATCGCCAAAGTTGGCGATGTTTACATTTACCGGGTTCTCTGCGGAAGTGCTTCCCAAATTATTTTAGACGTTGGAAACCTCATGGTTCTTAGAGCTGTTAATAATTAAGAACACAATGTGAACAGCCGTGTTACAAATTAGCATTCATCCCTCCTTTCATCCCGAACCGAGAACCGGCATCTATCTACGAAAATATTTCTATCTATTCGTTGTTAAGAAATTCAGAAAAAATAATAATAAATAAGAGAAGAATAATATAAATCTGCAAATGCGAACAACGAAACAAGCGAATGGGATAAATCCGATGGATTACCAAGTTTGAACTATTATCGCTAAAGTTGGTGATGTTTACATTTACCGGGTTCTCTGCGGAAGTGCTTCCCCCCCTTTTTTTTACGTTTTAGTTATATGAGAGTTTTTCTGATATTATTAAGAGAAATCCGGTACATACGAACAAGGCTAAATTTGCATATTTGACGCGATTGTCGTAGGAATTCTACTTTTCTAATTTCATACTCAAAGCAATACTTTTTTGTGTAAAGGAAGTTTCAGAAATACTCTTCAAAAAGATCATAGTTTTAAGTTCCCTCTCCTCATTGTGAATGTTAAGTATGTGATGGCTTGTCATGCAGTCAGTCAGCAGATGGTTATTCAAAACTGCCATAGCCTGGTTCTACTTCTTGCCTTAAGATGACAAATATGTAGCAGGAATTGTTTTTATTCTCTCAAGACTTATTACTCTTGCAGCAGAACTGCTTCTTTTTATTGAAAGATTCATTTATAATCTTTATAATCTTCATTTATAATCTTGTTCTGTATTCTTTATAATCTACTAATTTATAATAATTTCGTTTAGTATTTTTGTTGGTCAGGATAGACTTATTTGTGATTCTCATTCATCATAATAAATTTAAGTATGAATAGAGCAGGTTTGAGACCTGTCACAATTTGTGACTGAAATTCAAAAGTGCCGTTTTTATGTGAAATTATAATACTGATTATGTTGTCATAGTTGTTAGGGACTAAGCTGTTGTGTTGTACTGATAGATCATATTTATGGCTGCTTCTGTCTAATGTGACCATGATTAATGCTATTATTCAGATACTGTTATCGAATTCATATACTATTATCGTTAAGTCCTGCTCATTTGTATACTAAAACATATAAAATATGGTACAAAGTGGGAAATATGGACAAGCAGTATCTAGAATAATCTAATATCTGGACTTCTAGATTGTTAGAACACTTTGCATTTCACTATCTTGTCAGTAGATGGCTGCACCAGTCCAATACATTGGATTTGAACTTAGCATTTCAGTGGCCTGGTGATAGCCCAGACATTGGTAAAAAAATCAATTTAAATTATGAAAGAAAAGTGTAATAATTATTTGTCATTGCTAATAACCGTAATAATGTGCATTTAATTTTTTTAAATTAAGTGTGTGAATTTTCAGAACATTTTTGTTTTGCTGTGTTATTGTTTTTAAATTTTCATATGTAACTGTAACATTGACTAAAGAGTTGTTGACCATGTGTTTTTTCGTTCACCACGTGTGTTGGTGTGGGATGTGCTGAAGGTGGACGTCTGTAATTTTTTTCTGTATAAGTTTTTAGTGCTGTTCATGATTATGAATAAAAGTTTGCAATGAGTTGAACTAATATCTGGTGACCCGTGTTTTATTAAGAATGCTGATCTTTTAGTTTGACTAAAATTGCAAACATGCCATTGGACAGTGAATCTGCATCTACTTCAAAACTTGAAGCTAGTAAAGTGAGTGTTAAGATACCGCCATTTTGGATAGAGAAACCTGAAATGTGGTTTTTCACCGTAGAGGCACAGTTTAAAATCAGTGGAATTACTTCCGAAGACACAAGATTTAATTACCTGGTTGCACAACTTGAACCCAAATTTATAGAAAACATTTGGGACATCATTCGAGACGACACGCCAAACAAATATTCAGCCGCTAAAGAAAGACTTCTGAGCACTTTTAAAGAAAGTGAAAACAAACGCATCAAGCGATTGCTAACTGGACTAGAATTGGGAGACCTAAAGCCCAGCCAACTACTCCGAAAAATGCGTGCCCTTGGAGATGCTGATGATGTGTCTGAAAAAATTCTGAGAACCTTATGGATGGAGAAACTGCCAGACCAAGTAAAAAACATTTTAATTGTTAGTGATGAAGGTACTGATAAGTTGGCCACAATGGCCGATAAAATTCTTGAGATGAATCCCCGGATAGAACCTGCGAGTGTGGTCCAAGAAGCTGGCCCATATGATATGTTGCTAAAAAAAATTTCTTCACTTGAGCAACAGATTGCAACTCTGAGTGTTCAACACACAAGAGACAGACGACGAAGTCAAAGCCATCAAAGAAATAGGAGCCGCAGCAGATCCCGCAAGCGTTTTGACCCAGATGGAAAATACTGTTTTTTCCATTTCAAATTTGGAAAAAAATGCTACCCTGATAAATGCAAACCTCCCTGCAGTTGGAAGCAGCCGGAAAACTGCAACTAGCAGTAGAATCAGCGGCAAGCCCTGCTGCTACTGGAAACATTAATTGCCGCAAATTTCGCCTTTTTATCAAAGACAGAAAAACAGGAATCAAATTTCTTATTGACAGTGGAGCAGATATCAGCTTGATTCCAGCTGATATGAAATCTAAAAGTACCTGCACTTCATACAAGCTATACGCAGCTAACGGAACTGAAATCCCAACATTTGGAAGTAAGGTGTTGACCGTGGACGTCGGACTACGTCGCCCATTCCAATGGCCATTTGTTGTAGCAAAAGTAAACAGAGGCATTTTAGGTGCCGATTTTCTGAATCAGTTTCACTTACTGCTTGACATTCGCCAGAGAAAATTAATTGATGGTGTGACAAATATGTTTGTACATAGTGATGTAATGTCAGTAACTGAAAATACTGCGATTAGCACAGTGAGCAATTCTGTAAAATTCTCTGAGCTGTTGCGAAAGTACCCTGGTATTACGAAGCCCAATTTATTGAACACCAAAGTGAAACATAAGGTCCAGCACTATATTGCTACAAAAGGACAGCCAGTTTACTCTCGTGCTCGGCAGCTTGATGCTAAGACACTGAATTTGGCAAAACAAGAGTTTCAGTTCATGTTAGACAATGGTATAATCAGGCCATCTAAATCACAGTGGGCTAGTCCTCTGCATCTGGTTACAAAGAAAGATGGAACTTTAAGACCATGTGGTGATTATAGACGTCTGAATGAGCAGACTATTCCGGACAGATACCCGATTCCTAGGATTGAGGATTTTCATTTAATCTTGAGTGGGAAAACAATTTTCTCAAAATTAGACCTATTCAAAGCATACTATCAAATACCCATAGCTGAGGAGGATAAACCAAAAACAGCCATTATTACACCATTTGGACTGTACGAGTTTAACGTTATGAGTTTTGGTCTCCGAAATGCTCCCTCAACCTTTCAAAGATTTGTACACGAGGTGTTTCGAGGGCTTGATTTCTGTTTTCCTTATCTTGATGATGTTTTAATTGCCTCGTCATCTGAGGATGAGCATAAAACACATCTGAGCTTAATTTTCGAAAGGCTTGATAACTATGGCCTATGCTTAAATGTGTCAAAGTCCGTATTTGGAGTTAAAGTAATTGAATTTTTGGGGTATCTCATTACGCCTTCTGGTTCGCAACCTCTGCCAAACAAAGTTAAAGCTATTCTTGATTATGAACTGCCATCCACTCTTCATGGCTTAAGAACGTTTTTAGGCATGGTAAATTTTTATAGGAGGTACTTGAAAGATGCAGCGCAGACCCAGGCCATGCTACATGAAATGCTTAAGGGAGCAAAGAAAAAAGATAAAAGTAAAGTACCTTGGACTGAAGAAAGCATAAAGCAATTTGAGAAGTGCAAAACTGACTTGGCTAATACTGCCCTGTTAAGTTATCCAAAGTCTGAATGTCCATTATCTCTGTGCACTGATGCCTCAGATTGGGCAATTGGTTCAGTTTTGCAACAGTATGAAGATGGTAACTGGAAACCAGTTGCATTTTATTCAAAGAAGCTAAATGGGGCTCAAAGAAAAAATACAGTACATATGATCGTGAATTGCTTGGAATATATCTCTCTGTGAAGCAATTTAAATACATGCTGGAAGAACGAGATTTTCAAATTTTCACTGATCATAAACCACTGATTTTTGCATTCAAGCAAAAGAATGATAAAGCTTCACCTAGGCAGCTGCGTCAGTTACAGTACATCTCCCAGTTTACTACAAATATACAGCACATTAGTGGAAAGCACAATATTGTAGCAGATACTCTCTCCAGAATTGAAGAGATATCTGTAATTGATTATGAAGAAATTGCAAAGGCACAACAGAATGACTCTGAGTTGAAAGAATTAATTGCAAGTAACACCTCATTAATTTTCAAGGAATATGTACTACAATCTAAAAATGTCCTATGGTGTGATACTTCAGCTAGCAATATTCGCCCATATGTACCTCAAAGTTTTCGCAAGAAAATTTTTGATCATATCCATAGTTTTGCACATCCTGGTGTCAGATCCACTGTAAAACAGATAACTGCCAGATTTGTATGGCCCAGGATGAAGAAACAAGCAAGTGATTGGGCTAGAGCTTGTCTGCAGTGCCAGAAAGTTAAAGTAACAAGACACACCAAATCGACCTTTGGCACATATCAAGAACCTGATGCCAGATTTAGCATCATCCATATTGATTTGATTGGGCCTTTGCCACCATCTAATGGTAAAATTTACTGTCTAACATGTATTGATAGATTTTCCTGTTGGATGGAGGTAATTCCATTAGAAGAGATCACTGCAGAACTGGTGAGTAAAGCTTTTTATGACCATTGGGTGAGCAGATTTGGAGTGCCACAGTGTATTGTAACTGACCAAGGTCGCCAGTTTACCTCCCAAATGTTTAAAAATCTTGCTGCTATTTGTGGTGCTAAACTTCTGCATACAACGCCCCATCATCCCCAATGTAATGGGAAAATAGAGCGCTTTCACAGGACACTAAAGGCTGCAATAAAAGCTCACAATAATGTAAAATGGAGTGATATGCTACCCACTATTTTGTTGGGTTTAAGAGCTGCTATCAGAGATGGTACAAACTATTCTGTTGCTCAAATGGTATATGGTACCAATGTCAGGCTTCCTGGTGAATTTTTTGAAAAACCCAGTGTCCACGTTAAACCTGACACATTTGTGTACAATCTGCAGCAGCAGATGGCCCTAGTAAAGCCAATGAAGTCTGCAGATACATGTCAATCTTATCAAAAAGTTTTTGTACATAGAGATTTAAGGACCTGTACTCATGTGTTCGTTCGAGTTGATCGGGTGAAAAAACCACTAGAGCCTGCATATGATGGCCCATTTCCTGTAGCAGAAAGACATGATAAGTATTATTCTGTGCATATTAAAGGAAAAGATGTTAACATCTCTATTGATAGGCTGAAACCTGCTTACCTTATGAATGCAGATAGCATGCCAGAACTACCGAATCAGCTTCTTGACGACGATGTCAATGGTGGATCCTCAAAGGAAATGCATCATAGTAATTTCCCAACAAACACTCGTTGTGGTAGAGAAATAAAACTTCCTGTTAGGTTTCGAACTTAAAACTCAATCACAACTCTTATCTCTTGTTACTGCAAATATTATTATTCATGATCTACTTCCCCAATTAAGGCTAATGTCATATCGTATTTATCTCCTTCACAATAATGTATACTGATTTTATAATTTCTAATTTATGTATCTTCTGTAGTATACCAGAGTCATAGTGGTGTAGATATTGAGCAATATATTACTGTTCATGAATATATTCAGATATACTTTCCATATTGTTTTTACTGTTCTAGAAATTTTTGCTTCAAATTTTATATGCATGTAATAGCTGTAAGGGTTGGTATTATTGTGTTTTGGAATACAGTGTGTTTTTGCTTAGGCATAACATCTGCATTACCTCCTTAGAAGCTATCTTATAAAATACAATTATTGTTTCAGTTAGAATATTTCAGTGCTATATAGTGTAGTGCACATATATCTATGTATTATGAGATATGTCTTTTTCACTAATTTGTTAATGTTAGATTGCAGTATTGAAAATTAAGAATCTGAGCTGTATGTAAATAAGTAGTGTTCTAATCATGTTGGTATTAGGCATATATGAGCTTTAGAGCAAATATAATTTCTATCCAGCTGCAGCTTAATGCAGTACTAATACCTGTTTTTCAGAAAACTAATAATTTTCAAAGAATATTAGTTGCTAAGGTGTATATTCAGGACAGTGTTGCATTGAGTCAGTCAGGAGTGAGTAAAATAAGAAAAGTGCATTTGGTGTTTAAAATACCTGCTATGAAATGTGAAAATTTTAGTAATATTGATCAGATTTTTATTGGTGTTAACTATTTTCATGTCACTGAAAGCATGTCATTGAATTGTTCAGTTAAGCCCAGATATGGAGTATGTATGTATATATTAACTTTGAGATATAATAATGAAATGTATAATGAATGTATAGAATATTGAATGTGGTATCTACAATTATGTGGATTTCCAGCATGGAACAAAAAAGATTAGTGATATATCTTGAAGTTCCAGCTACCTTAATTATTATTTGTATTTTAATTTACTATAACCTTACAATTCAGAACCAGATGCAAGCTTAGAAATTCATTCTTTTATACATGGAGTGCATTTTGATCATGAGATGTAGTGATCACGTTATTTGATTATTGACCTTACCAATGCAATTTAAGTATCGTAACTTAGTTACTGGTGAGGGAGTAATGTTAGAACACTTTGCATTTCACTATCTTGTCAGTAGATGGCTGCACCAGTCCAATACATTGGATTTGAACTTAGCATTTCAGTGGCCTGGTGATAGCCCAGACATTGGTAAAAAAATCAATTTAAATTATGAAAGAAAAGTGTAATAATTATTTGTCATTGCTAATAACCGTAATAATGTGCATTTAATTTTTTTAAATTAAGTGTGTGAATTTTCAGAACATTTTTGTTTTGCTGTGTTATTGTTTTTAAATTTTCATATGTAACTGTAACATTGACTAAAGAGTTGTTGACCATGTGTTTTTTCGTTCACCACGTGTGTTGGTGTGGGATGTGCTGAAGGTGGACGTCTGTAATTTTTTCTGTATAAGTTTTTAGTGCTGTTCATGATTATGAATAAAAGTTTGCAATGAGTTGAACTAATAAGATCACCAGCTCAATTAATAATAACAATAATAGTAATAAACCCTTCTTCCAAAGTCTAGAGATGGAGAATTTAATATTTAACAAAAGGAGACAGGTGTGCTGTAATTGTGAATTTTCTCCCTACTTCTGCATTTTACTATCAAACACCTGCTGGCTAGGAAGTCCCATGATGTCTGCCAACAGTATATTTATTGATTTGCATATCGTTGTTCAGTATCGCATATTGACTGGTTGCAATGGTTACCACTTTTCTGTGTGACTTAAACAATAAGTTAGGCTCCAATATTGCCATGTCTATATGTCATTTAAACTGATGATCTAAAATCTGTAATCACCAAAGTCTCCATGATTCTGGATCTCAGATACACTGTACATCACTTATTGTGATTAAAAAAATTTGATTAATATCAAATATTTATTTTTTTTATCTGAAGTCACTAAATAAGGGGCTAATCTTTGGAATATGGTAACAGGTAGTTTGTCGACATTTTGGTAAGGTGATAAAGGCTACTAGCTAGGCCTTTAGCAGTGTACATGGATAACGTCAAGAGTGTGCGCAATGCCATTTTGTGAATTCTGGGATTTTTTTTAAGTGAAAATAGATCGACGTGTACATGGATACCGTGTATGTGCAGTTCTTAAAAACGCGGCAAACAGTGGACGATTCTGCACTTCCAATTTCGCACCTAATCTTCGTCATGATTAAGCACTTTTGTTCCATAAAAGTTCTAGCATAAGCATAATTCGGCTAGCAGATTGTTGAAAAGAAATGTTGAGTAAAAAAAAAAAAAAAAGCCTTTACTTTGTGAAAACAAAATGGCATCCAAAAAACTAGCAGGTTGCTGTAGCAGGGTTGGTCAGCAAATTTTCGCCATAAAATCGCCAAGTTATCATAATCCGAAGATTAACCAAATAAGGTTTAAATTAAAAAAACTCACTGGTGTGAGAAAAATGTCTCCAGTTGAGGGATTATGTTCCTAAATACCTTGTTTTCGATTTTAGTCAACTATTTAAAATTGGGCAAACAAGCATCTTTTGTTTTGTATAGAATTTGAATAATTGTATCAGTTTTGAGGATGAACAGACACAAGTCTCTTTTCTTCAGAAGCAAAAAAATTATTGCCGAATGTCCCCTCTCCCATCTTTTAAAAAAATTCTCCCATTAAAACATTTATGCAAACTAAGGTTGCTTTTTTGCGTACTTTTAAATTTTACATTTGTGTGTTGTCTTTAGTGTATGACAATGTGCTCTGAGTAATAAGATCAAATGTATGACATCAATCAAACAATTTCCAGAAATGTTATGAACAGTTCATAAACAAATTTTTGCATTTTCTGAATAAAAATTTTGTGGAAGTATTTGTCTGTATTTTCTCTTTGTGTACATTTGGTCTAATTGCTATTTTGAAGGATATTTTTTGTCATCTTTGTATTCATCATTTAATGTTATCAAAATAGCTGTGGGCAAACGTGATCGCATTAAACAGCACATACTACTATAAGTAATTACTTAATGAATACGTAATGAATGGCATAATGGTAAAGTTTAAAATAACCAGGAATTTTATGGGTATGGCTGTATTAATTGGTTGTTATTATTTAAAATACAATAATATAGATGTTATTTAAGCATGCTGGAAGATGGGAATAGATTATATACGAAGTAAATAAGAAATATTCTGGAAAAGGTTTAAACCTTTACAATTTTTAAATTATGTATGTTATAAGATTATATAAGGTACAGGACTGCTGTATAACTGTATTATACATTATTTGCATTTTTGTTTGCATGCATTATTATTTCATTCAGAAAGTGTATTTGATGGTAATAAAAACTGCAGTAACTTTTGGCTCTACTCTTAAATGCGCCCTAAGATCACCAGATGTGGCGATATGTGTTCTGCGCTGGTTTTTAGCATGATTGCATGTTGTATGGCAACCCTTTTGATCTTGAAAACTCATTTGCTGAAGAGGTTTAATTTCTGGTTGGTTCGTGTCATGCGTGTTTTGAAATGGCCTATGTTGCAATGAGAGATGTGGTTGCAAGAGGGTCAGGGAGATTATTTTTAGTGGCTGTGCATGATAAAAGTAAGGAAACACTGATGCAGTGTATTAAAGAGTGGATTGAGCCTTGTACAAGTATTTTTTCGGATGGTTGGAAATCTTACAAGGATTTAGGAAAAGAAGGCTTTGAACATCTATTTGTGAACCATAGTATGAATTTTGTGGATAGCGAGTCTGGCTGTCATATAAATACCATAGAGACTACGTGGTGGCATGTTAAAGCTACGTTCTGCTGGCCGAAGAAGCATCGATTATGGTAAGTGCATTTTATTTTATTGTTTTTTATTTGTAGAATATTATGTTCATTGTTTTTTTACTATGAATTTCTGTTGTTATTGTTGTTTTTTGAATTATTTGTAATTTGTTTTAGTTGGTTTTAATGTGTGCGCAATGCCTAGATTGTGCAATTCGTAGATGTTTTTTTAAGTTTAAACAGAATGCTGTGTACATGGTATTCTTTGAAATTTATTGTTGTTATGTTAATTTATTAAAGCGAGGTATGTGTAGTTCTTAGATTCCTTCGCTGGCTAGATTGTGCAGTTCGTAAATGTTTTTTTAAGTCATAACATATCGCTATGTACATGGATTCTTGTCAAATATTTTTGGTTAGTAAGTTTTTGCTATCTAAATTTTTGTTTTTGTTTCAGATTTTTATGTTAAATTGTGTGTTAAAAATGTGGTTTTTGCATGTGCGAAAACCGCAATTTTTGGAGACATTTTAGGCTTAAAATTCGAAATGTAAACAAAAAATTTAGATAGTAATATGGCACCGTGGAGTTTCTCGCTGCAATTGGTGACCTGAGGGCGCATATAAGAGTAGTTTCTAATTTTTTAACTTTTATTTCAGTAATAGTTATAATCGATAAGTATTTTTAGATTCATGCTTCAATAAACATTTACCAAAATAGCAGGGGGGAATCCAATCTTATTAATTGAAATAAAATCCACTGCATGAAATTCTCCTAATGACATTTTTTATTTTAAGTATTATTTTCCAGGAAAATGGGACAAACATTATCTGAGCCTGTTACTGCTAAAGAAACTTCAAGCTGTGCAAATGATTTTGTGAAAGTTGGAGCTTCTTGTATGCAAGGATGGCGAATCAGTATCCTTTAATATTTACTTGTATCATTAGCCCAAACAAGCTATTAATCTCAAAACATGCATTTGGGTGGTTCACTCTTCATGCATTGTTTTACTTTTTTGACATTCAGAAAACTGTAAGATACTGTTCTTTCATATTGTCTGTTACTGATAAACAAACTAAACTATTTAAAAGCAATAGATGCAGTTCTTAAAAATGTTTTTGCTTTTAATCTGATTGATTTAAATAAAAATGTGGGGATACTCAGATAACCGGCACTTGGCGAGGTTCCTGAAATCACATTTGCCAACTTGGGCGATAGGCGCCAAACAGCGCGAAGAGTGTTTAGTTTGCTAGCTCAGATGTTAACTAAGATAGGGAAAAGGAAAGGGATATTTTCTTTCTATACTTTGCATTGGGTGTCAACAGTCTGCGCATAAATCTTTGTGCTGATGATCACATGACCTTGTCAGTAGACATTTTGAATTCGCTGTTTAATTATTTTCTAAATAAATTAATTTTACACCTGTAATTAGAATAAGATCATTTTATTTTTATACAAGAAAATTATAAAATATGCTCCTTTATCCCATGTCTATTTTATATATAATTAATTACAATTCTAATCAGAATAAAATGATCTTATTTTTATAGAATGAAATCTGCTCTTTTTCTAACTTATCGCTCGTTTTTCCAGATAATTTCTAATTAGAATGGAAATTTGTTTTAACTATCTACTTAATATTTAAATATATGGGAGTTTGGCCATAACAAACAGTAATTAATTTCTAAATAAATTAGTTGTACTCCTAATATGAATAAATATATATACGAGGCGTATTCAGAAACTAAGTACCGTTTTGAAAAAAAAATAGTAAAACAATTTTTTCGAATCCAATTTTATTTTTACATGAAAACACGTCTTAAACTATTTTTGGTACTTAAGTATTATCGCAACCAGGTTGGCGCGATTTGTAAGTTTGAGTAAAAAAGTATGGATAGAAAGAAAATGTACATTTATTAATTACAGATAATTTTTAATACAGTTTTTTTATATTATTTTGTTTTAAAATATAAAATAGCAATTAAACCCTTCCGGTTTCGAATTTGAATAAGTTGCAGAATTATTTTTTCGGCGGAAATCTTTTGGCTATTCCTTTTAGCACTGACTGAAAACCGTCTTCGCCATTAACAGCTTCAGCTTGGCGCCATATAAATTCGATAAGGTATGAGTTAAGATGATGATGGGCTGTTCCTCTCTGTTTTTTGTTGCGCCATTTGGCTGAGCCCCATATGCGCTCTACATGTTGTGTGTGAACGCCCGTGTTGGGATCCACAAAGTTATATTTGTCATTAACAGTTCCATGCAGAAAACCAGCATTTTCGAACTCACTTGTATTGTATCTTTTCCAGCAATCCGAATAAATGATGCTTCCTTCCTTGATATTTTCGCAAATTTTTTCCATGAGGGTAACGGCACTTCTGTTAGGTACAGTAACCAGAAAAGTCTCTTTCTTTTCTCGGCAAATTCCGCCGAAAACCCATTGCTGTGGTAGTACACGCCCAGTGTTATTTTTTCTTTTAACAAATAAACTTTCGTTTATACGTAGGGTTGCCATAAGTAGGGTCGCCAAATTTGGCGATTTATGCGAATTTTGGCCTGGTTGCGTTAATACGTAAGTACCCTATTTTTCAACATAGTTTTCGCCAATGATCAAACACTTGTCATAGCGGGTGACCAGTTTTTGTATACCATCGGCAAAGAAACTTCCCGCCAGTTTCGATAACCACGACTCCACAGCATTTTTCGTGTCATCGTCAGATCCAAAGCGCTTGCCACCAAGCTTGCGCTTCATGTGCAGGAACAAGTGATAGTCGGATGGCGCCAAGTCCGGGCTGTACGGCGGGTGATCGAACTGCTCCCAATGAAACTGTCGAATTAACGATTGAGTGACATCAGCAGTATGGGGCCGAGCATTGTCATGGAGCAACACAATTCCTTTATTGAGCTTTCCTCTTCGTTTGTTTTGAATGGCATGCCTTAGTTTTGTTAAAGTCTCACAATATCGTGTTGCATTAATGGTTTCACCTCTGGGAAGAAATTCAGTAAGCAAAACGCCTTTCCTATCTCAGAAGACAGTGCACATGATTTTTTGTGATGAGATTGTCACTTTGAACTTTTGTTTTTTCAGAGAATGAGTGTGTCTCCACTCCATCAATTGTTGTTTCGATTCTTGTGTGAAATGACACACCCAAGTTTCATCACCTGTCACAATTTGATTTTCTCCCTCATCACTGTACTGCGTGAGAAATGTCAGGGCACTACCAAGTCGCTTTGTTTTGTGAACATCAGTGAGCATTTTTGGAACCCATCAGGAACACAGTTTGCGATAATTCAAGCGGTCAGACACAATTTCGAACAAAACAGTACTTGAAATTTATGGAAAAGCCTCTGAAAGAGTTGTCATTGTGAAGTGTCTGTTCTCATGAATTGCTTCATCAACTTTCCTTACCAAATCATCGGTGACAACAGAAGGCCGACCACTCCGAGCCGCGGCGTGGACATTTGTTCGACCTGCATTGAACATTCTTACCCACTTTCTCACCATTCTATCAATTATCGCGTATTCACCGTAGACTTCTGTCACTTGACGATAAATTTCGGCCGGTTTAACATTCCTCGCGTTCAAAAATTTAATCACGGCACGAATCTCACAGTCAGCGGGAGAACTAATTGTCTTAAACATTTTGAATGTGTACAGCAAACTGAAAACACAACATAGAGTAACCA
The DNA here is from genome assembly GCF_044657685.1 of Stegodyphus dumicola. Taxonomy (NCBI): domain Eukaryota; kingdom Metazoa; phylum Arthropoda; class Arachnida; order Araneae; family Eresidae; genus Stegodyphus; species Stegodyphus dumicola. The sequence goes on along the minus strand of NC_140774.1, from coordinate 99,682,520 downwards.
AAATGGCGACAATTGAAAGTCAGTGAACAAGAAAGACTAGTGCGCATGCGCGGGACGCCTACCACAGCGCTGCGACGGCGCTAAAATGAAACGGTACTTAGTTTCCGAATACACTACGTATATATATATATATATATATATTATGGAAGTCATTTATTTTATCTAAACTAATTAAACTTTCTAATTATGTTCATGTATAAATAGGATTAGGATTACTTATAATATAGAAAGCACTCCTGGGCTATTTGTTTAAGGAGAGGGAAGCCTGTTAGCCAGGACTTGACTCCAAGACGAACTACCAGTGTGCAACAGTTTTACCCTTAAGCCACTGAAAGACATCCTGTATCATTAAAGCAGTTTTAGAACTCCTCATAATCAAATTTATATTTTAATATAATTAGACTTTGAAATGTTAATAAGTTAATATAAAATATTAAACATTATTCTGTTATTTTTCTATGTTAGGCATATTTCACTGATTTCTCTATATAGAGGATTTTGTGTATTAAAAGTTGGGTATATCAGTAAAAAATCTAAACCATTAACCAAAACATAAGCAAAAGTTTCTTGATTTTTTCACAAAAAAAAAAAAAAAAGTTAGTTAAATTTGTATCTTCAAATCTTTGAATAAAATTTATGTTGAGAGATTTTTCTGAAGTGTTACTCATGTTCATGTTTAGTAATAGTGAATGTAATGTCAACTCAAACTTCAGATAAATAAAACATAGAAATCTTTGCATCACTGTATTTGCAACAAATACATAACTGAAATACATTCGCAGAAGCATAAAATTGCTTCGGAGGTCGCCAGTTTGAAATCGTTATAGACAACGTTCAAATTGCACAAAAATAATATTTTACGATTTAACTTTTCATGGAATAAATACAGACAAATTCAATGAACCTTATCCTGGTCTATTTGATTGATCTCTTTCCAAAATTTAAACAATTGCATAACGTGAAAAGCCATAGAAGCGCTTATTACAAATCTTGTTTCCCTGCAGTCATACAATTCAGGATTACATTTCTTTGTTTACCTACATGAAAACTATTTTTGCACTTAAAAAAAAAGAATAAAAATAACCCTTTTAACCTTATTAAGTGAAATTATGTGCATAAAAGAATCCAGAATGTCCAATATAAATCAGACTGAATGATGATTGAATAGCCTGGAATACATTTTGAGGATGTAATATTGCTGTGGAAATACATGCATAGTTTATTTTTTTAAACTTTCATCTTTAACTGTGTGATATATATTGCATTTTTGGGATCATTACTGCATTTATGTAAAGAACTTGTTTATTACCGATAATTGTTCAAATTAATGGTCAAAATTAAAAAAGAGAAGTATAAAAGTTAATAATGCTGGAGTTATATATATCATAATCTAAAATACTAAGATGAAAGAAAGTATGTAGATTCACTTAATCACAACATTAACTAATCGTTTACAATTTGTTCTATGTGTATGGTTTACCTTCTCAACGCAAACGCTACACTGCCTTATGCGATTTTCGCCCAACAGAGCTTTTCCCCCGATATTGGGCTGAAGAGGGAATTTTTGGAAAGTGTCTTTCGATGCCATTTCTCTCTTGGCGTCAAAAAATTCCTCCCGCGAATATGGCTATTTTTCACGATTCAAGATGATGGAAAAAATTGTGCCAAGTGCTGCATATCTGAGATTTCCCGAAAAATGCATTTAATTCATGCATATAATTAAAACATTAAACATATTTTACTTTATAAACTTTTTAATCTAATTGAGTTAAATAAAGATTTATTTAATTAATGATATATCTAATGAAAAACATTTAATGCTTTTATATATTTACATTGCATATTTTTCACTTTTAAAAAAAGCTGTTCTGGGTCTGAACTGTGACAGATTTTAATTGATTTAAGTTATTGATTTGTATATATGAAACTAAATGAATGTGTAAAGAAATTATGCTGCTAATTAAAATAAAGATAGAATGAACTTAATTTTGGAATAAAGAGAACATCTGGTGCTGAATTTATGCCAATATTGTGCACATGCCAATAATGTGGGACTGGACAAGTGGTCTGGTAGAATACTAGGTGAAACTAATAATTAAAATTACATTTTATCAAACGTTTCACTATGTGCTAGTTACTTTTATTTGCCTATTATAAATGTTAGGGAGGTAATTTTTTATGTGAAAGCTTCTGTCAAATATGAAGGTTTGACACTGAAGACAAAATAATTGTAAAGCATGGTTGTTATATCAAGATAATGTTGTTTTGATAAGTTCTGATTTATGTAAAATATTAAACAGTAAAAGTCACAAATAAAAATTAAGTATACTTTTAATCATCAGAGGTAACTGTTTCATAAACAACTGATCCTTAATGACTTTATTTTTTAAATTACAATTCATATTTTTCTCTTTATAGATGGAAAGAACCAAATACTTTGTTATTTGCTAAATAGATTTTGGTCTCTCATATTAGTATAATTAATGTTAAAACATGTCTTGGAAGTCTTAAAAATGGCACTGAGTCAAATATATGAGCCAATAGATTTTCTAACATTCTGAATTTATTGTGGATCTAAATAAAATTTTATCTCTTTAAATGATGGCATATTTTTATAATAATTAATGTTACCATTTATTTTCATAACCTTCAAATTACTATAGAAGTAAGTAAGTAAAGTATTTTACAAAATATTATGATAAGTATATGTTAGAGATACTAGATTAACTTGGAGTAACATAGAATGTCCCACTCATAGGATTAAAATTCTGTATTAAAATCTAAATATTCTAACGTGGGTTTGTAGTAAGGTTGAGTGAAATATATTATACACTTCAATTTATTTATAAATTTATTCTAAGACTGTTAAAGATTCTTAAGAACGACAAAAGCTAGCTTCTCTCAAGGTGTCATAGAATATTTCCACTTATAAGTAATTTGAAATATTTCAAACTATATATATGTACAGTCAAAAGTCGTTAATACGGACACCCATAATTCGGAATGATCTATAATCCGGATCTACAAAGCAAAAGTGTATTTCGATGTCCATCAAACAAAAAGTGGAATTGCTGCAAAAAATGGATAAAGGCATATCCTTCGTTTCTCTAACCATTCCGAAAACTGTTTATCAACTTCACGTTGCTCTGCGGTCGGGGCGGGGACGCCACGGCGCGCAATGAATTGGAAGTTGATCTGTCAGCACTATCCTTTTCTTCAGGGCAGATGATTTTTTTTTTTTTATTATTTATGCTTATAATTCCTTACTAAATGTAGTATTTCATCTCGATGTACTCCGTCTTTGATATGATTTAAATCAAATTCCTCGTAATTGTAATTCGCTTTCAATATTGAAGAAAGTGACACAGACGTTATTAAAAACGAAAACATTTCGATTGACAAATTAAACGGTATTCTTGACACAGCAATTATAGGACTTGAACAGCAGAACTTTGTAACTGAACAAGAAATTATGTCTGTTTATAGAATTAAAGAGAAAGTATTATCACATAAAACAAAGCAACTTAAACAACTTACATTGAAAGAAATGTTTAATAAAGTAAACAAATAAATAATAAGCTCTTTTTTTTTTTTTTTTTTTTTTTTTTTTTGTAAATTGTGATACCCTTTAGATCATAATTGTTCTTTATTTCATAAATTATGGTTTCATATTTTTAATTTTATAATTTCTGCATGCCATCTTACCAGATTTAAACTGATGATCTATAATTTGGAAAAATCGATAATCCGGAATCTCCGAAGTCCCGACGAGTCCGGATTAACGACTTTTGACTGTATAATCAAATTAATGAGTTTAATTATTAATTAAAGCTTTGCAGCCAAAGCACAGGATTCCAAAGTTGTCCCGATTTTCTTTCCTTTATGTTGTATATATATATTCACTTAACTATTGGTCTGTATAGATTGAGGTCAAAATTACTTTTCTTGATCGCTTTTTATTGTGCTTTCAGTTTTGTTTCATTCTTATTCCTGTGTTCAGACTTAACTTTTGCGTTCAGATATGGAAGATGCACATACACATTTATTATCCCTAGCTGAAGACAAAGAAGCTTCTTTTTTTGCAGTTTATGATGGTCATGGAGGTGCCAAAGTAGCAGAATATGCTGGAAATAATCTTCACAAAAAAATTGTTTCCCATCCAGCCTACAGTAAGCATGGTTTAAAAAAAATTTGACTATTAAAATATCATTCTTATTTATTTTGCCAACCATTATGCTATAAATCATGCCTCTTCTTCACTTAATAATTAATTTTTAATACTTAAATATTGCAATTAAATATTTTTATGTTGTAATATAAGTGCATATCTCATACATTAGCCCATTAGTACATGAATTGCATCAGAACAATTTTTTCTTATCTATACATCGGTTTGGTATAATCTGATTTGATTTTGTTCGGTTCGTCTTTGAGACTTTCGATATTTTATTTTTATCTGAGATTTTTTGTATTTTGATCTTTATAATAAATTTTTAATATTTAAATATTGCAATTAAATATTTTATGTTGTAATATAAATACATTTTGTCATACATTAGCCCATTAGTAAACTGCGTGAGGGGAAAAGGGGGGACAGTTTTATAGTTCTACCAAGCCGATAGAGAAAATTCAACTTTCATTTTTCTTGTCTCGAAAGCCCGACTTAGGATATATATTAGATTTATATATAGCGTTGTTCTAATATAAGTTTTTTTAACACAAATTCGGACTTTTTCTGAAATGACATGGCAATTTTTTCCTGTATTTCAATTTATATAAAAAAAGTCAGGAAAATGATAATTAAAGTTACTCATTTCCAAAATTGAACAAAATTTGTAGCCAATCGAAGCTCGGTAAACTGCATTATAAATCACGCAATGAAATGACATAAAAAAGGAAATGCATGTTATCGCATATACTCACTACAAAAAGAAAATATTGACTTACTATATTTAGAAATTTATGTGTCTTCAGTCTGTGGCACATAAAATTCCTTAACAGCATCCAAAAGCTTTCTAAACTTTCCTGAACTAGAACATGCATACTGCTGTCACCACATAAATTCACAAAAATAGAGTAAAAAATATCCTCTGTAATGCAGGACTGTCGGGAGCATTTCAAGCATGAACCTTTCTTGCAACAAACCCATTCAAAGCCATCTGAACGATCTTTACGTTTGACCATACACATTTCCTCCGTACAAACAGGGCACTTACAATGACTACTGAGTAAACCTTCATTTGCACACTAGTCAATTAATGCTTTTTCCGCCTTTTGTTCCAAATCATACAGAAACTTCACATTAATCTCATCACATACAGCTATTTTTATGGTGTACAGCACAAAATAAGCAACGTACTCACTAACTGACATCCAACGCCAAAATAAGCTCTTACAAATATTTTCCCATCAGTCAAATTCACCGCAATCATGCAACCAATCACATCATAGTAGGGTTTCCATAACATTCAAATACTCAGGTTACCATAAATGAAACAACAACTTGGCGATAATCCAAGGGGCAGCCTAAAATATAGATTAACCAAGTCATTTTAACATTTATACCATTTTTTTTTTTTTTTAAATGCATTTTCATGACAGACTATTTTTTCAATATCTATTATCAACAAAAATGGGTTTTACAATGTCGGATGTGCTGTTTTTGCTTCTTGGGCATTGTCAGTGTGCAGCCACAAAATGAAGAAAAATGGAACATTACGAAATAGAAAACACTGCTGAAATGGCAAAAATGGAAATTAATAAGCATATAAAAGACATTATATATCTGTTATGAATAACCAAAGTTTAAGCATATTTTAAATTATTGCAAAAATCCAATAAAATTGCAAATTTCAATTAAAACAATGATTGGCCTGTATATATGAGCTTTTAATAGTTATTACAGATAACTTTGGTACTGAGCAGAATAAGCTTTGAGATGTATTTCAAATTCTTGAAGTACCATATAGAAGCAGAATGCAAGCTCAAGGCTTTTGTTGGTATTCTGTAAGGATTGACTTATGTAATTATATAGCATTTAATTATGTACATGGGACCTTAAATTATGAAGAATTCTTTATCATGAATAAATTTAATTAAAAAAATTCATAAGAAACAATATCTGAGGTGGCAAACAAGGTCTCGAGTAACGAGTAGCAATGATATATGTAATTAATACATACTAAGTATACTATCTGGTATAGAATTAACACTTTGAGCCTATTGGAAACATCATTATAATGTTCCCTGTTACTAAATTATCATGAATAAAACATGGCAATGAGTGATTTACAGCAGTGGTCTCGAACTCTAATTGCATGTGAGCAGCATGGAGATGTTGAAAGCAGTTGATAGAACAGAACAATTTTTAAATTAAAAAACACTTTTAACAAAATTTAAAAAAGACTTTTAACAGAATAAAACAAACTAAATTTTTTAAAAAAATTTTACAGAATACTAATAAAAAATACATAAATTTTTGGTCTACCGCAAAGTTCTGTCCATTTTGGAATAACACAAAATACCAATTTTTCTTACTGCCAGTAAACTTTATTAAATAATATAATTGCTATTATTAATAATAACTTCTTGCCAGTGTGAGTATGAAACCAAGGGATAGTTGGAGAGTACTAAGCCCGGGAAATGTGGTGAATGCGACAGAATTTGCCAGCCTAGTTCTGAAATTTTTTGGAGTCCTCAAAGCGGCATGGGGCCTGGCATTATCGTGATGCAGCATAGTGTCCTTCCTGTTGAACATCACCAACCTCTTTTCTTGGACTGCTGTCTTTAAATTACCCAGTTACCGACAATACTTCTCCTAATTGAGCTTTTAGTTCGGTTTTAAAAGCTCATAATGTATTGGTCCTCGAATATCCCACCACATACACAACATTCTCTTATTCAAATTTGGTTTAGAGGTAGAATGGCTAGGTTTTCCGGGCTCACAATATGCCCTTTTCCTTACGATGTTTTCCTAAGTAATTAATTTTTCATTCCCAGTTATCATCTGGTTCAAGAAGGGATCGAATTTGTTCCGATCAAGCAGAGATGTGCATATGACGACTCGATCATCCAAATTCTTCTGACTCAATTCATATGGCACCCATCTTGAATATTTTCACACCAATCCTATGGTCCAAAATGGTTTGCTGAGCTAAATCAAGCCTTTCTACGATCTCTGATGTCAGAAAAGGATCTTGTTCCAACATGGTCTTAACAACATCATCGCCGATCAAAGATGGTTGTCCAGAACATGGCTTATTAGAAGTATCGAAATCACCTGTTTTAAGTTTTTTTAACCATCTTCTGCATGTCATATCAGAACTGTACCTTCACCAAACACTTTCTATAAATTTCTACGTGCTTCTGTAGCATTTCTTCCTTGTTGAAATTCATATAAAATACAGTGGTGTAAATAAACTTTATCAGTAGCCGTGGACACTGTTGCTTCATGCTCGCGTAAGACTAACTTGAATCAACTTTTATTTTCTACATCAGTATGTATACATTAAGCGATAAAAATAGAGAGCCAAACATTCACCAACTAAGCATGTGCTTACATGTCGAAAATTGTTGTTATAGAAACGGACAGAACTTTCCAGTAGAACCGAATAATAACACAAAAGAAAAATTAGAATATATATTTATTTTCTATCTGGAATCTGTAGGTTTGTACATGCAAGAAATTTTCTTTTGATTATATTTTGTTATTCAAACACATAGACAGCTAAATTTTAAATTTTAGATTGAATATTTATTTCAGGTACAGATGTTGAGTTTAATGGCTAAATAACTTACTTTTAACCTTTTCTAGGGGGCTGGGACATATACGTCCCACATTTTCACTACTTTAAATGTGTCTCAAAACATTTCAGTTAACTGTGGAGGTTTAAAATTTACTCCTTAATATGGATTAGGAAGTGCAAGACGCTGTCGATTTGTTTTTCTGTTCCTTTCATTTAAAATAAGTGACTAAATGGCCATAATACGTTCGAAATTGGCCCCTATAGCCCACGGGAAAAGTTCAACTTAACCCAAATTCCAGCTATCAGCTAGCAAACTTATACCAATATAGAAAATTCTTTCATTACTTTAGTCATGTGGCTTGGTGTACAAGCATGCAGTGTCAAAGCCCAAACTCATTCATTCTATCTTTTTCCCTTCAATGCCAGTCACACGCATTAACTCACTCCATATCTTCATGTCTCTAAAATGATAAGCACTGCATGTGTAACAAATGCCTTTTGAAATATATTCACATTCATGGCCTTAGAAATTAACATTGAAGATGTGGAGGTACTAAAGAACCACGAAAATGCGCTCAGTGTGGAATTCTTGGAACAACTTCAGAAGCAACAATAAAAGGCACTTTGGGAGGAAACTTCTTCAAAAAAAAGAGGAAGGAAAGAAAGATGATCTTAGTTCTTTAATCCACAAAATGTGTACAAAATGGGGTTAATTATAAAGCTTTTTGTAGAATGATAAGCAAGCAATCCCATTATGATATTTTACAAGAAGGGGGGATAAGAAGGCATTCATTACCGATCGCGAACACTTAGCTGACAGGGATACTTAGCCGACAGGACACTTGGCCGACACGGACATTTAGTCGACAGGACATTAATCCGACAATGAGTCTCTCTCTTCCCAATGTTTTCATTTTCCCAAATTTGTAATTCTCCCTACTCCTCGCCACACTGGAACTTTTTTTTTTTTTTTTTTCTAAAATGATATTTACACCCTTAGAATGCTTCTGACAGGTTAGGCATCACATATTTATTAATCTGAGATAGGGCTACGGCACGGGAATTTGTACTTAGTGACCCGCGACCACCTAACAGAAGTAGGTTTGTTTTATGTAATTACGGCAAAGCTATCTGTCTAAGGAAAGGGATACCTTCGTGGAGGACTTTCTAAGGAAAACTGGCTCATATACATGTTACACATGGGGAAAACCAGGAAAACACCCATGCAGCCTGTCTGTTCGCGGTATTCAAAATTCGGACCGAACTGCCAGTGTTCAGTGACTTTACCGCTTGGCTGCTGCTGGGCCTAACAGAAATAGAGTGACTGTTTTACTTAATATATAACCAGTCTCTTACAATGATAATTTCCTTATTAGGCTAGAAAATTATAAATGCATTCAGGAAAATGCGCACTAAAAATTTTTCCATTACCATGTAGCTAAACCAAAAACGAGAAAGAGAAGGAATGAAAAAAAAAATTTTAATTGATGAAAAATGAAATGAAAATTTATACATTTTAACAGATATTGAGAAAAGTTACATTTTATAAGAAAAGCATTAATATAACATATATTGAAAATTACACATCGCGACTTTCAAAACAGAGTACATAATATTGTCTAGTTACATGACTGATCTAGTTAAATCTAGCATTGATAGATGGTACCACATTACAGTGAATTTTCAGAATGTCTTGCTTTGCTCCGCCCTGCTTGGTGCCCTTCCTTCTGCAGATTCCTCCGATTTCTCTTCGGCGATTTTCCCACGTCCGGAATTTCATATCAGCAATGTTTTTGATATATGAAGAGTGAAAAATGTAGTTTTTGTAGAAGTGTATTCAATTATGAATGAAAGAAACCCTTAATATTTTACTTCTAAATTAAACATAATGCACTGGTTTAGTGCTATAAACATTAATGTAAGTAAGTATTTTCAGCAAGAGGAGTGGTCAATAAAATGTTACAGAATTTTTATCTCAAGTATGCTGGCATGAACAGCCCAATATAGAGGTCAATAATTTATACCTTTGCTTGTCTTAAAAATTCGCTTTTTTTTAGTAGTTTCTAATAACAAAATGCAGTCAAAAGTCTTTAATCCGGACTCGTCGGGACTTCGGCGATTCCAGATTATCGGTTTTTCCGGATTATAGATCATCAGTTTAAATCTGGTAAGATGGCAGGCAGAAATTATAAAATTAAAAATATGAAACCATAATTTATGAAATAAAGAGCAATTATGATCTAAAGAGTATCAAAATTTACAAAAAAAGCTTAATATTTATTTGTTTACTTTATTAAGCATTTCTTTCAACGCACGCATGCGTAAGTAACTTACGCATAGTCGAAATTAGAAAATTGCAACCAGAAATCTATTTGATGTGTATTCGTGGTATTTATAATGACGAGGAATTTGATTTAAATCATATCAAAGACGGAGTACATCAAGATGAAATTCTACATTTAGTAAATAATAATAAGCCGAATAAAATAAAAACATCTGCCCTGAAGATAAGGATAGTGCTGACAGATCAACTTCCAGTTCATTGCACGCCGCGACGTTCATCCGTCCCCCCTCTTGAAATTGATAAACAGATTTCGGAATGGTTAGAGAAACAAAGGATATGCGTTTATCCATTTTTTTTCAGCAATTCCACTTTTTATTTGATGGACATCAAAACATGCTTTCGCTTTGTAGATCCTTTGGCAGCTCCAGAATCGGAAATTCTTTTTGACATAATCAAAAGTTCAAGCTTACTTTTATAAAATTGTTCTAACAGTCTGCAAAAAATAATAAGCCATATCCAATTAGAAGATTAAGGAACAATGCAATCTGCAACATTAACTGAAATAGATAATTAGATAATTTTAGCTTAGCTTATACCGTCTGTCATACATTAAACGTGCATGCGTAAACGTATTATGTGCATACGTAAAGGTATTATGCGCATGCGCAGAAAGTTTGTAGCTTTGAGGTGTGGATTATAGATCATTCCGGATTAAAGACTTTTGACTGTAATATATATATATTTTGAAACTAACCCTTCAAGACCATATGTTTCTATAAAAAGTATAATTCATGAATAACAATAATTTTTATTGCATTATTCAGATTTTTCATGACGGGGAAATGAAATTTTATTAATGGGAGGACCGAAACAATTTTGGAAGGGAAAGAATGTAACATGATGTATTGAGTAAAATAGTAATCAAACGTAAAGGTATTAGAATTTGAAAGCATTTGGAAGAGCGAGATTAGAAAATTAATATCATTAAGTAAACAAGAAAAATTATTAATGATGTGAAAGTGTTCAAAGGAACCCAATTTATTAAATGAAGAAGCTTTACAGATAATTTTTGAAGATCTCAAATGTAATTAAGTGACTGCCGTGCTTAGCTAAAAGAATTCTTATTTTCCTTTCGAAATTTAATTCATATTCTCTGATGAGAAATTTCAGCGCTTTTTCAATTTGACCAATATCCACCAAACAGCACGATACATATCAAACGATGCTAAATTATCCCAATGATTAAAAGCACATATGAGATCTTTAAGAACCGAAAAGGAATTTTATTGATAGGTGAAAAAATAACTTAAATATTGAATTTATGGCTAAGTCCAGAAATTTTGTAATTAATAGTAAGTTTAAATAATTATTGGGTGCGTGTTAGCTAAACGTCACTGTCGACTTAGTGTCCTGTTGACTAAATGTCTTGACAGTTAAGTGTCCCTTAGTTAAATGTCTTGATGGCTAACTCTCTGTGTCGGCCAAATGTCCTGTCAGCTAAGTGTCCTTGTTGGCTAACTGTCCATGTCAGCTAAATGTCTTGTTGGCTAACTGTCCGTATCGGCTAAATGGGGTCTGGGTCAGAATCCCGACTGTCCAAAACCCCGACAGGGCTGAAATCCCAACAACCCAAAGTCCCGACACGGTCGAAATCCCAACAGGGTCAAAATCCCGACTGTCCAAAATCCCGACAAGTTAATATCTAAATACAAACACTCAATTTAGCTTAATAAAATACAATTTTTAACTAACTATTACATATTACTAATTAAAAGTTTAAATCAAAAAATTATGTCATTACTTAAAATAATTTTTAACAAATTGAAATGACGATTAAAATTTGAAATGAAGATCTATAAAATTCTTTTTATTAAGAAAAAGAAAACATCACTTACACATGCAAACAACGTATTTACAGTGACACATTGTAAGCAATACCATGAAGATATTCCATCACAGGTCGATTGTCACGATCGTCCACAACAATCATAATTCTCCTTTCTCTGTCATCATCTACCTTCCTACGTTTTGGTTGTTGTTCTCGGCGAAGAATGCATTCAACTTGGTATTTCACATGCTCCTGTTCTTTTTGAAATCCTTCTATGATGTTATAAACGCCAACATGGCCCGTCCAATTAAGGTCTCCCATCTTCTGTGCCAAGCCTCGACAGCATTTTGAGTGCACGGAGCTCCCAGTTGTAGGGAATCAAACACGCTCCAGAGTGCTGGTGGAAACATCGGAGGAACGCGAGCGGCAATGCCATTACGCAAACAGCGGCGCATTCTTCCACGAACGTAGTTGTCTTCGAACCACTGAACGACTTCTTGAGCATTGGGTGGCAAGTGAGGAAGTAAAGTGTCAAATGCTGCTGAAATTTTGTCAGCTTGTATAAACGCTAACGCAAATAAATGACGAAGCATTAAACTAAATCTTTCATCTGTGCCGTAGCGAGAAGCCAATCCACTCGATTGGATTTTTCTCCAACCACACTGACACAGATGGAAAAAACAAGCCTTATTAATAACGTCAGGGAACTCTGATTTTGAAGCATTTATAGCTGCCTTTTCTAGATCACTAATGATTCTAGATGGCCTCAGTTCAATATTATTTTCTTCAGCGAAATCAATTAAATCTTGGAATAATCTTTTGTAATTTTCTTCAGATTTGCTAGTCATCAAAGCATATACTAGTGGAAGAATTCTAAAATTTTGAGATGCAACAGGTGCATGAATTGTATATAGCTGGTAAAATATTGTGGGCACCGTTTTAAATGTGCCGTCCATAAACCAATAAGGTGCCTGTGATAAATGTTTAACATTTGCAACTGTTGTAAACATTAGAATTCTCTCATCTCCAACTGCAGAATCTCTCACTAAAAATAATTCACCAATTAAAGTATTTCTTAAAGTAGCTGGAATATCAATTTCATTCAATGATTTTGGTTCTGGTGGCCTTTCGTTTTGCCTGACCCGTTTAATTTTTTCCCGAATAGCTTCTTTTGATGGAAGGTACGGGCGAATGTTCTGAGACTTTTTTACGATGTTGCTTTGAATTATCTGACACGGTTCACTTCCGGTATGCCGAGCATCTTCTTTCGATTGGCTAATACATTTTGCGATAGCAGCTGCACTCGCTTGTGGAACATGGTTATGCTGAGTAAATTTACGGAGATGATGTTGTCCATTCAGAAATATTGTTGTTACTCGACCTTTGCACATATCGTATTTTCTTTTTTCACAACACCAATAATGTAAATCATCGCAATTCTTATCTTTCACCATTAAATAACCATGTGCATTAATTTTATTGCTTCCCTTTTGAAACAGAAAAATTTCACAAATTTCAGCCATATTTTGGAACAATTTAATGAGCAAAAAACAAACCGGCAAGTGAGCACTGTCTATCTTGAGGCGAACGTAACCCTATAGCATGTATAAAGCCTAGAGCTGTATCATTCCGTCATTGTGAAATAGTTTCCTCTTTCTCCTATTCACATAGATTATTGTGAAATAGTTCCCTCTTTCTCCTATTCACATAGATTATAAAAGGCCTAAAAGATAAGAAATGACCTTCGCGTGAGGTCAGCCGACCCTTTGTCATTACAATGTCCTTCCGTAAGCAGCTGTGAAAGTATGTTAAGGGGTCATTAGGCCTTATTGGATTTCGCCCGTGTCGGTATTTTGATCCTGTCAGGATATTGGACAATCGGGATTTCGACCCTGTCGGGATTTCGGCTGTCGGGATTATGTCCGGATACGGGCTAAATGACCTATCGGCTAACTGTCCGGTCGGCTAAGTTTCCGTGTCGGCTAACTGGTGTCATTTAAGTGTCCCATCAGCTAAGTCGTTGTCGGCTAAGTGCCACGGACCCATTCATTACAACAAAAACAAATGCTAATGACTGGTACTCGCATGCCGAGTATGCTGATATACGTAGATTGACACATAAATAAATTTTGGCAGAATAGTGCATTGCCTCATGAATGCTAATTAGGAGGTGCAGATATTTGAAAAATGAGAAATATAATTATCTAAATTAATAAATTATATAAATTTTAAAATAATTACCGTATTTAACGGCATATAAGATGCCCTTTTTTTTCCTAAATTTGGTCTCAAAAAAGTTACCTGCGTCTTATACGTGAAGGACACAGTCTTATATGTGAAGGTAATTGCATTCAATAATTGTTTATTTGGCTTTTACGAAACGTGAGAAGTAAAAGAAACCACGCTATTGAAACTTTTTTTCCCTGTGTGTGGCCATCTAAATAAGGGTGTGTCTTATATGCCATCAAGTATGGTATATAAATAAGCTCAAATAATATTTTGTCTATTTTATCTGTTTAATATTATGTTTATAGTTTTTTTGTTTCAGTTAATTTTGTGCTTTGCATATGTGGGCAAAGCATTGTTGTCAAAGTTTACATATGCAATTTTCTGTTAATTCAGGAATGAATTTATTCATTTTACATTAATTCCTTTGGGCAAATAGTTTTGGTGTACGAACAACCATGTGTAATGAATAGTATTCTTGTGACTAGGTTCCATTGTATATGTATCTGCGATATATTATATAATTAGTAAGTGACTGTGTTACATAAATTAGAAGAAGAAGTTGGTATAAAAAAAAAAAAAAAAATTCTGGCCTTGGCAATTTCATTAGAGATAATATGGGTAGTTTCTAAGAAACCTCTCTTAAAGACCTCTCTTTGTTCAAAAACCTTTACAACTAGATTTCTGGCTATTTGGCCTATTTGATTAATTCATTTAGTCAAAATGTTTTTTGCTTAATTAAAACAGTTATAGATAATTTTAGTGTTGTAGGTAGTTTTAGTGTTATATTATACTGCGGAAAAAAGAGGGGGGACAGTTCTATATCTCTCGTTCTGCTGGGCTGATTGATGAAATTCAACTTGCATTTTTCATGTTTCGAAAGCACGACTTAGGTTATGTATTAGATTTATATAGCATTGTTCTAATATAGGTATTTTGACACAAAAATCTGACTTTTTCTGAAATAACATACCAATTTTTTTCAATATTTCAATTCTGTGACTCAAATTACGCCGAACTACCAAGTTTTGTAAAAAATCAATCCAGTAGGTTTTAAAAAATTAATTCTCAAAATTTTAGCTTCTCAATGTTAATTGAGTTTGGTATATATTTATTAAACTCTCTTTTATTATTAAGCTTATTTGATTCTTCCTTTCACATTTTAGAATTCAGGTTCATTCCAAATAAAATTGATCCATTTTTTTATGATTTATTGTAAAAATTTGTATTTTTAAATAATTTTTATAAATTTTTCAAAAAATATTTGAATTAAAAATCTATAAAATTTTTACCGTCATCTGAAAGTAGATGTATTTCTAAGCATACCTGCAAAAAATTACAGTTTTTTATTCAAAATTTCCAAAGATATACGTGAATTTATATATTGGTGCGTTTTGAAATTTGGCATATGTGTTGAAAGCAATAAAACACACTTTGCGAAATTTTTTGGTTTCGACACTTTGCTAGAATTATTTGGAAGTAGAAACATAGTGAGTTTTTTCCCGTTCATGCACAATGTAAAAAGGTAGGAACGAGGTGCCTTTTTTCCCCTCTCCGGCATAATGGAATGGAAAGGAAAATTGGTTGCTGTGTATTTTAGAAGTTTGCCAAGTGAATTCTTCTTGTCACAAACTGAAAAAATTTGCCAAGACAAATTTGTGAATTTCTCTGTAAATTTCGTACCAAATTTTACAAAATTTAATATCTAGGCATAATTCGAGTCAGAGAAACGAAATGTGGAAAAAATTGGTATGCTATTTCAGAAAAAGTCTGATTTTGTGCCAAAATGCGTATGTTGAAACAGTGCTATATATAAATCTACTAATATATATTGTAAGTCGTGCTTTCGAGGCATGCAAAATGCAGTTTGAATTTTGTCAATTGTCTCAGTAGAACGGGAGATATAGAACTTCACCCTTTTTTTAGTGTAGTGTACATACATTCTGATTATCCACACCACTATCAAAAAGCTGCAATCTCTTTAATGGTTTAGGAATGCATTATTGACTTCGTTGATGACTTTCACAAATTCTTAGGTGACCTTAGAGAGAAACGTTTGTCTGGGTATTTTTATTTAGATATGTATTTAGTGTTGCCTATTCTTTTACGTTCATAAAAAAATAACACCTGTTTTCATAAAAATCTTTCTGTATTTTTTCCTCTCATTTTGCACTGTTCTTTCTTTTGTGTGCACAGCAATGCGTTTTCACTAAAAAGTGTCGGAAAATTGCACAAACTTGACATCATGCATTGGCACAGTTATCAAAAAATATTTGAAACTTCAACATACATTCAAGTGTAATGAAAATAGAATAGGCCAAACTCCAGTTCGATTACGATTATGACAGAAGCAAACATACACAGTGCAAAAAGAAATGCCAATCTAAAAAATGACCATTGAATTTTAAAAGTGCAAATCCACGTAAACTCATATTATACTCATAGCTGTGTTGCCACATAAATACTTTTTGTTGACGTGTGTAGCCTTGTTAGTGCTTTTTCACTTAGTTTTACTGTGGGTGCAAATAGTCTGAAAGTACTGATTTGTGAAACTTAGGCAGACTTTCTGGTTTGACCTTCAAGTTAGTGTTCAAAAGAGCATTTTTTTCTTAATTTCATGAAGGATTGAAGATAGTTTCATTGGAAAGTACTAAAGACTACCATTTAAAACTTCATTTGATTTCATTGGTGTACTGCAAAAAAGAAAACTAGTAATCTAGAATGAAACTTCAGTTTTGTATATCAACAGCAAAGCTTAATATAGAGCTCAATTTAAAAAAGATTAAATGAGCTAGATATTTTTTTTCAGTAACTAGTATTTCCAAACATTTCTTTTTCAATTTTGTTTTAACTATGTATTTAATTTATGTAAAAAATAATGCATGATATATAATTTGATAGTAATATTTTATTTGCATTCAGATTTACTGACTTTCTATGGATTTTTCATTTTAGAGAAAGGGGACATAGTCGAGGCAATAAAATCAAGCTTTCTTGAAGTTGATGCAGATATGCTCAAAGGTATATTTCTTTCCATATGTATATCATATTAACTATTTCTTCAGTTTTCTTATATAAATTTAAAAAAAAAAAAAAATATTGCAGATGAAAACATGAGGGATGAATTAGCAGGAACAACTGCTGTTATTGTTCTTTTGAAGAATGGAAAAATTTATTGTGTAAGTTATCATATTTGGCTAGCTATTTATGATTTAAATAAAATTGTAAAATAGTAATTGGTTATATTTCAGTTTCCTCACTGAATATTCTTATCGGATGGATAATTTCAAAAGCTAATGTTACGGATATCTTCATATACATACTTTTGGAGGGTCTGAGCATTTGCATTATAAAGCATTAAGCTCATTTTATGTAAAATTGGCATTTAAAATAAATTTAATGTAGTCATTTATGCCAGTATTTAACACTTTTTTCGAAGGAGGAGGAGAAAAATTATGTCAATTTTAAATTTAGACCTAATTTTTTTGTATATGATTTATAAATTAAAGCTAGTGGTTTAAATAGAGAAAGGAAGGAAACTGTTTTATGGATTTCTTATTATTAGTCCTAAGGGGCAATTTGCCCAGAAGTACAGTCAAATCCCGAAAATCCGGCAACTCCTGAAATCCGCGTTGCCTCTCAAAATATAAACAATCAGTTTATAAGTTCCAGAAACCGCAACATGGAGTACGAAATATCGAAGAAAAAATACTTACTGAATAATGACATCATAATTACCGAATAATAATGAGTTCTAACGGATATATCAAATTATTGGCATCGTGATAAAAGTTTTCCTCTCCAATTTGCATTGAGGTAAAAAAGCAGACTATTCACTCAACTCTTCTTTCAAGTTCATGATTCAGGTTCTTGTATTTTCTGAGCTTTGTTATTTCGCGAGATTGCTTAGTGCTGCCCTTTTTTTTTTTTTTTAATCCAGATATTTTGTGGATAAATTATGAATATTTTAAATTTCAGCGCTTTTTAATACATTGACAGATAAGAAACGCACTCGTGGTGGTTTTACTGCTTGAAACGTTGAAAAACGTAAACACATTGCATTGATGGTAATGCACAAAGTGTAGATTCTGCAAAAGATAGAGGCAGGTGTACAAGTGATTCCGGCAGCGACTGAGTGATGGGGTACCAATTTCAGGACCGTTCTTGAGAAAAAAGGGGAAGCAGAATCATGCTGACTTAAAAAAGAGGAGCTGTGCTGATTTAAAAATAGAGGAGCCTAATGTAAATGAATAATATAATCAATTTATATATGTAATAATGATTTGGTTAGAGTAGACTTTAAGGTACCCTTTTATTATGTGGCGAAGTTGTTGTTTCATTTATCGCCAAATTGTTGTTTCATTTATGGTAGCCTGAGTAGTTGAATGTTATGGAAACCCTATTGTGACGTAATCGGGTGCATGATTCTGGGAAATTTTGAATCATTTGATGTTTTGTAAGCAATTTTGTGGTGTGTGTTGGTTTTATTGTTTAGACGGTAGAATGGCTGAATGTAGTAAGATTAATTTGAAGTTTCTGTACGATTTGGAACGAAAGGGGAAAAGAGCGTTAATTGACTGGTGTGGTAAATAAAGGTTTACTTAGTAGCCATTATGAGTGTCCTGTATGTAGGAAGGATATGCATTTAGTCGAACATAAAAACTGTTTAGATGGATTTGAATGGGTTTGTAGGAAGAAAGGTTCAGATATGGCGACGCCGATATACGGATTCGCGTTCAGATAATTTTAGGAAATTTTTGGATGCTGTTAAGGAATTTTGTGTGCCACAGACTAAAGATAAAGAACTTCTAAATAGGGTAAGCAGATATTTGCTTTTTGTAGTGCTTAAATGTATAACATGTTTTTCCTTTTTTTATGTTATTTTATTGTTTGGTTTAAAATGTAGTTTATTGAGATTATGTATTTTTTGTTTGCCTGTATTGTAGAATTGGGTGCTCCTTTGACTTTTTAAGTGAAAATAGATCGATATGTACATGGACAAAGTGAAGGGAGTGCACAATGCAAATTTGTGTCATTCTTGGATTTTTTTTAAGGGAAATTAGGGCCACGTTTACATGGATAAAGTAAAAGGAGTGCGCAATGCCATTTTCGCACAGTTCGAGGATTTTTTTTTAAGTGATAATAGGTCAATGTGTACATGGATACCGAGTTTGTGCAATTCTTTGTCTTGCTGTTTTGGCTTTGTGTAGCGGTGATTTTTGGCACAAAACCAAGGGGTACCCTAAAATATACTTTTACCAATAATTTAATGCATATAATAAATTATTGTAATAATTTATATAATAATTTAATTAAATGCATCTAACATGCTGTATTTATTTTGCACTTTTAGTCTGAATATTATGATTTATCTTTTCTGTCCTGAAATCCACACAACCTCTGGTCCCAAGTTTTGTGGATTTCTAGACTTTTACTGTACTGTAATTTCGTCTTGGCATTTTGCGTTGATTCACAATAAATGTTGATTCACTTTTCAAATTGTAGAGCCCTGTCTATTTAAAGAAATTAAATAATGAAGAATCTACATATGGGGTGGGGGGACATTTTTATCTTCAGCGCAGGAGACTGTATATCAGAAATTCTAAAGATATGTTCATTTTTAAATTATTTGCAATATTGCTGTTGAACTGGGTTTAATGGTTTAAGTGCAAAAAAACATGGTATTTAATAAATAAAGGTAACGCACAGAATGTTAAAAAAATGCCCCTTCGGGCTTAATATCAAATCTGAAAACTTTCAGTTTTTTTTTTTTTTTTTTTTTTTGTGTGTGTGTGTGTGTGTGTGTGTGTGTGTGTGTCAATAATAGCTTTTAGAAAATACTAACTTCACAAAATGACAACTCCTGCAAATTGCATTTAATATGTATGCTACAAACTTTGATTCCTAAGTCAGAAACATGAAGGCCACATTTGATTCCTTTTGAATTTCCTAAATTTAATTCTTTATAGCAGAGCATTAATAATTTTAATCAACAGATTTTTAAAAAAATAATCATCTTTTAAAATCATATATAATTTTTTAAATGATGGGAAATACATTAAAATCAAAAGTTTAAAATAATCTAGTGCTGTTAAAGAGATTTTAAGTACTGAATTTAAAAAAAGTAAAATTGTTTAAAATATTTTAATTAAGCTATGCTTAAATATTTTAATATTTAAGCATAGCTTAATTAAAATATTTTAAACAATTGTTTAAAATATTTTAAATTGTTTAAAATATTTTAATTAAGCACAATGCAAGAAAGTATGTTTTCAAAATTCATGTTATTTCAAATGTAATGATGAGTGCATTAATTCAAAGGATACTTGTGTATTATCACAACCATCTCAGCAGAAGTCGCCAAATTTTCAGAGTGTGCCTAATACTGGCAACCATACTTAAAACATTCCTTCAGTCAAGCAGCATCACCATTTTATATGCATTATTTTTGTTATATTCAAGTTCTAGTGGTTTTTATGAACAAATTATGATATTTTTGCTCTAAACTCAATTTTAAAATAATTTTCCCAAATAATAATAATTGAGAAATTTGGAAGCAACGAAAAAACTGCTGTAAGAATGCAGTATTTTGCTACAGAATTGCTGAAAGGAACAGTTATGAGAACCATGTGGTAGATAGCCACTGCATAATGTTGAGTTTGTGCACAGTGGCGAGTTGTGCAATTCTCTGATTTTTTTTTTTTTTTTTTTTTTTTTTTTTGTAAGCGAAAATGAATTGCTATGGACAAGGATAAAAGAATGTCAGAAGGATTTTCATGAAAAATGTGCTTTATTTTTAATATGACGTATGATTTTTATTTAATAATTAAAGTTTGTATTTCAAACTGAGTGTATTTTTTTGATATATTGGTAATGCTTTGTCAACTATTGATAAAATTGATAGTCTGGGAATAGTTTTCATGAAAAATCTGAGAAATCATCAACTTGCAAATAATTTTCACTTTTTTTATCTTAAAAAAAAGTCTCCAAGGTTGTTGCATTAATATGAAAGTACTGTTCAAAATATGTGATGTGTGATCTAAGGAAATATGCTGTAAAAACACCATCTTTGCAAAAATCTAAACTAACTAGATCATCAAGTAGGTTTAAAAAAAAAATACCACAAATCTATCATTTTGCTATGTAAAAACCCTTACTCTATAAAATTAGTAAGTAATGCTTGTTTATCTTAAAAAAGTCTCCAAGGTTGTTGGGTGAATATGAAAGTGCTGTTCAAAGTATGTAATGTGTGATCTAAGGAAATATGCTGGAAAAACACCATCTTTGCAAAAATTTAAATTAGATCATCAAGTAGGTTTAAAAAAAGTCATAAATCCATCATTTTGCTATGAAAAACCCTTACTTTATAAAATTAATAAGTGATGTTGCGTTTTAGATATAAATCCACATTTAAAAGTGGACAATCATGTAGGATGTGATCTATTGCTTTTATATAGTGGTTTATGTTTTAGATGACTGCACTAAAATAAGTTTTTGTTTCCCCCTCCATTTTATTACATGTTTGAATTTTAAAATAGCATTTTAGTGGCATCATGTGAGAAATAGGTAACTAACTGAAAGCAGTAGATTGCTTGCTACATGATTACCTAAAAGTGATTTAAGTAGTGAATTATTAAATTATATATATGAAAGGCAAATAGAGAAATGCTGTAATGTTTTAATTAATCAAACAGTGTAATGCTAGACAATTAGTCCACAGTCGGCCATGATATTGTACAGTAGATGGAACTTCACATTTAGTAGAAACTTTTCATACATCAAAGAACAAATAGCAACAAGGTACTTGACTTTTTTAACTACTAATTAATACTAGTAATTATTAAAATTATTATAATAATTAAATTAATGGCTAAGATGTCATATACGGCCCGGGATACATGTGGTTGCCAAATGTAGCAATATTTTGTGTTGGATGGTTTAGTTTAGATTTTGGTGAAATTTTGTTTGTATGGAAACCCTTTTTATGTGGAAACTTTTGTGGAGAATGTGGCTTTATTTCATTGTGGTGGATTTTTTTTGGGGGGGTATGTGTTGAATAATGGCATTATAGTTCCATGAAGGAAGTTGTGGAGAGATAGCAGCCACATGTTTTAGGTGTATTCAAGCTGGATTTAGTTCGAGAAGCTACGTTGTTGGAGTTATTAATGAAGCATTTGTCCATGGTTGTCTTCGTGCTCACAGAAGTGTATTTTTGCTCTTTTTATGAGAAACAGGATTTTTGAAGCCGAACTTGACATGTAAGAAGTGCGGTTCTGATATGACGATTTGGAAGAAAAATTGTTTCTGATGGATTTGTGCGGATTTGCCAAAAAAAAAAAAAAAAAAAAAGTTGTTGAGGGTAAAGAATGTGGTTTTTAATGAAGTTTGAGGTTTGGATTCTGGTTTTCCTGCAGTATGTTGATTTTAGAGGAAATTTTTATTGTAACTTTTAAAAGTCTGAATCTTAGAAAAATGCCGATATAGGTAAGTTGTGGCATGTTGGTTCACATGCTTTGTTTGATTGGCGTAGTTTTATTAATGAAAGTATATTGGATTGCGTATATGATATGTCTGTCTAAGTTTTTGTTTGAAATTAATATTTCGCTTTCTTGGGAACTATTTTGAATGGTAAGTGAATTTGCTTGTTTATTGTTTTAATTTTGTAGACAGTTATTTTAGTTGTTACATTGCTTTAATTTTATTTTGTTATTTTTTTAATTTTTGAATTTATTTGTGTTGAAGTTGTTTGGAATTTTGTTGTTCTTTCAGTTTAAATGGCTCTAGTGTGGAATTTTGTTGTTCTTTCAGTTTAAATGGCTCTAGTGTAGAATTTTGTTGTTCTTTCAGTTTAAATGGCTCTGGTGTAGAATTTGATGCCCCTTTGATTGGCGACAAATTTTGTTCAATTTTGGTGATAAAACCCCATTTCTGGGTACCATGGAAGTTTCAATGTGGTTTTAGCTTTCTGATTTTTTTAAGTGAAAATAGATTGATGTGAGCAATTATGATTATGATTATGATCGAAAGAGTATCAAAATTTACAAAATAAAGCTTAATATTTTATTTGTTTACTTTATTAAACATTTCTTTCAACGCGCGCGTGCGTAAAGCATACATTACGCATAGTCGAAATTAGAAAATTTCAACCACAAAACTATTCGATGTGTATTTGTGATATTTATAATGACGAGGAATTTGATTTAAATCATATCAAAGACGGAGTACATAGAGATGAAATACTACATTTAGTAAGGAATTATAAGCCAAATAAAATAAAAACATCTGCCCTGAAGATGATGGAGGGCGTCCCCCCTTCCCCACAGAGCAGCGTAAAATTGATAAACAGATTTCGGAATAGTTAGAGAAACAAAGGATATGCCTTTATCCATTTTTTGCAGCAATTACACTTTTTGTTTGATGGACATCGAAACATGCTTTTGCATTGTAGATCCTTTGGCAGTTCCAGAATCAGAAACTCTTTTTGACATTATCGAAAGTTCAAGCTTATTTTTTATGAAATTGCTCTAACAGTCTGCAAAAAATGATAAGCCGGATCCAATTAGAAGATTAAGGAACAACGCAATCTGCAACATTAACTGAAATAGATAATTTTAGACTAGCTTATATTGTTATACATTAAACGTGCATGCGTAAACATTTTATGCACATCCGTAAATGCATTATGCGTTTAAAAGTTTGTAGAAAGTTTGTAGCTTTGAGGTCCGAATTATAGATAATTCCGGATTATGGACGTCTGGATTAAAGACTTTGTACTGTAAATCTTATTTTTTACAGGCTGTGTTCATCATCACTTCTAATATTTACAATGAACATTTTTAGATTTTTATTTAGAATGAAGTTTTTTAGTATAGCAATTTTTTTTTTTTTTTTTTTTTTTTTTTTGAAAATTTATTTTGTTTCTAAGATTTTGGTAAATGTTATCGTTACAAAATAACTCACAGTATTGCTAATAACTGGATTTACTCTAAAACTGGAGTATTAACTTTTATATGTATAAAAGGGTTAGAAATGGGTTACTCAGAAATGCAAAGATAATTTTTTTGTTCTTGGATATAAAGTGCAAGTTCTCCATTGTTTTATAGGTTTGAATGATGCTAAATTTTAAAAAGATTAAATACAGTCAGACATCATTAATCCGGCCCTCAAAGCTACAAACTTTCTGCTCATGCGTCGACGCATGCGCGTAATACCTTTACGCATGCGCATATGCATGTATGCATGCGCATAATACGTTTACGCATGCGCATTCAATGTATAACAGATGGTATAAGCTAAGCTAAAATTATCTAATTATCTATTTCAGTTAATGTTGCAGATTGCGTTGTTCTTTAATCTTCGAATTGGATCCGGCTTATTATTTTTTGCAGACTGTTAGAGCAATTTTATAAAAGTAAGTTGGAACTTTCGATTAAGTTAAATAGAATTTCCGATGCTGGAGCTGCCAAAGGATCTACTATGCGAAAGCATGTTTCGATGTCCATCAAACAAAAAGTGGAATTGCTGAAAAAAAAAAAATGGATAGAGGCATATCCTTTGTTTCTGTAACCATTCCGAAATCTGTTTATCAATTTTACGCTGCTCTGTGAGGGGGGGGACGCCTTCCATCATCTTCAGGGCAGATGTTTTTATTTTATTTGGCTTACTAATGTAGTATTTCATCTCGATGTACTCCATCTTTGATATGATTTATATCAAATTCCTCGTCATTATAAATATCACAAATACACATCGAATAGTTTTGTGGTTGAAATTTTCTAATTTCGACTATGCGTAATGTATGCTTTACGCATGCGTGCGTTGAAAGAAATGTGCAATAAAGTAAACAAATAAATATTAAGTTTTTTGTAAATTTTGATACCCTTTAGATCATAATTGCTCTTTATTTCATAAATTATGGTTTCATATTTTTAGTTTTATAATTTTTGCATGCCATCTTACTAGATTTAAACTGATGATCTATAATCCAGAAAAATCGATAATCCGGAATCGCCGAAGTCCCGACGAGTCCGGATTAAAGACTTTTGTCTGTATAACATTTTAACTACTAAATAATTTTGAAATGATTTCTTTTATAGTCACATGTGAATGCAGTGTTATCTTTCTAATTTGACAGGGAAATGTTGGAGATTCGCGTGCAGTTGCTAGCGTTGCTGGCCAAGTACAGCAGCTGTCATTTGACCATAAACCTAGTAATGAATCTGAAACGAAAAGAATTGTAGCTGCTGGAGGGTGGGTTGAATTTAACAGAGTGAATGGTAAGTAGTATTTTTCATACATTTATGCAAAGCAACAACCTTATAGTTGGTGTTTATTTGAACCAACACTGTCAATGATGCAGGTCCCTCATTATCTGCTCTTCTGTTCATCCTCAAAATCAATAAGAGTGTTGGTTAAAATTTATGCCAAGCACAAGGTTGTTAGTTTTCCTGATAGTATGTTTTTTTTTTTTTTTTTTTCATATTTCTCTTCTCTCTTGAAGTTTGGTTTTTATTTAAAATTAGCATCTGATATTCCAATTAAAGTTTTCAAAATTTGATTTGTTATTTTAGGTAATTTGGCTCTTTCAAGAGCTTTAGGAGATTTTGTTTTTAAGAAAAATGAAAAAAAACCACCTGAGGAGCAAATTGTGACAGGTAAATCTTTTCTATTGAAAATTTTCTGAGGAACTATTCAAATTTATTACACATACAACTTTCAGCCTACATCAAAAATAGTTTCTTGAAGTGTAAATACAAAAAAAAAATTGAAGGAATTGCTTTATAAGGTATTAATTTTCATAATCATTATCTGCATATAATTCATGTTAGGAATATGTTCAGCAGAGGCCTTCCAAAATTTTTGTGCCTTTGTCTTACATTACGCGACTATGCATTTATCGTCAGTGCAGTTTGTCAGGTACTGCCATTACTCAAAATAGACCTGGGACCAGCATTTTCAGCACTGTAACTGATAAGTATAGCTGTTATCTTCTGCAGTTTAAACATTAATATTTGAAATGAAATATGCTTTTATTTAGTTGTTGCTTTTAAGAACAACTTGAATGTTGCCCTAGGTAGATATGTATTTCTAGTCCTGGTGCATTGCATTAATGTTCATTAATCACTCCTACGTGGAACAGTGTGCGCACCAGGGTACCTAGGTGACGAGATCGCACCCCTAATCAAATAAAAGTGAACTATCATAATAAATATCAAAGACATAACTGGAATACATTTAAGTAATTTTCTTTTTTGAAGAATAAATTATATAGTACAAAGTCTGTAATCCGTGTTTCCGGATTAGGGGTTTTTCTGGATTATATATAGATCATCAGTTTAAATCTGGTAAGATGGCATGCAGAAATTATGCAATTAAAAATATGAAACCGTAATTTATGAAATAAAGAGTAATTTATGAACCTGTCGACTGTGGTCAGAGTTGTGTATGAAAGTCAAAAAATAGAATGAGACATTAAAGATATGACATACCTTTATTTTTCCACATAGGTACCAAGTACATTGAGACATTTGTCATATTGCTTGATAAGCTTCAAAAAGCCCTCCAGGAAAAAATCAGGGCTTTGCATATGGAAGAAGCGTTGAACGGCTTGCTTCACTTCAGTATTGCTTCCAAAGCACCTTCCCCCGAGATTTTTCTTCAAAGCCGGAAACAGATGGAAGTCGCTTGGTGCGAAATCAGGACTGTATGGCGGATGGTGTAGGCGCTCCCAACCAAGAGTTGCAATATGGTTTTGCGTTCCCGCCACCGAATGTGGTCTGGCATTGTCATCCAACAGCAGAACGCTAGATGTGAGAAGGCCAGGCCACTTTTTCCGAATGGCCTCTTTCAATTTCGACAGGGTATCACAGTAGTGCGTAGCATTGATGGTTCCAACCTCCAAAAAGTCCAGCAACAAAACTCCTTGGCCGTCCCAGAAAACTGTGAGGAGCACTTTACCTGCAGAGGGAGTTGTCTTGAACTTCTTTCGGACAGGTGATGACGGATGTTTCCACTCCATAG
Organism: Stegodyphus dumicola; assembly: GCF_044657685.1. Lineage (NCBI taxonomy): Eukaryota > Metazoa > Arthropoda > Arachnida > Araneae > Eresidae > Stegodyphus > Stegodyphus dumicola. Next base: position 99,655,417 of record NC_140774.1, on the reverse strand, counting down.
ATGCGGCCTTCGATTCTGGCATGAAATGGTGGACCCACGTTTCATCCCCCGTCACAATCCGAAACAGAAAGTCATTGCCATCTTCATGCTAACGCACGAGATGTTCCAGGCTACTTCATTGATGGTGATACGCCGGTTCGCTCTAATCATGTCATCCACCTTCCTGACATTTGCATCTGTAGTTGCCGTGCGTGTCCGTCCAGCTCTCGGTATGTCCTCCACTTGCTGACGTCCATCACTGAATGTGCGACACCATCTCCGCACCATTTGCTTCGACATCACACATGGCCCATAGACTTCCACGAGGCAATTATGAATTTCTGTTCCTGATACTCCACGTGCCCGTTCATAGCGGATAACCGCTCTCACTTCCTCCTTTGACCACGAATTCAAAACGCACCTTCTCTCCATACCTACCGGGGCTCAAATGAGAGGCTGGTCTCCGCTTTGTGCAGGCACTGTAACAGTGCCATCTGCTTGATTTGCAGCGACCTCTACCCAATGGTGTATCGGTGACTTGCGCGTTTTTCTGCTGTGTCGCCTTTCGCCCATAGCCGTTCAAAGCTTCTTCCATATGCAAAGCGTGAATTTTTCTTGAAGGACTTTTTGAAGCTTATCAAGCAATATGACAAATGTCTCAACGTACTCATACGAGAATAATAAAATAAAGGTATGTCATATCTTTAATGTATCATTCTATTTTTTGACTTTCATACACAACTCTGACCACAGTCGACAGCGGAAACTTATTTTTCAATTTACCTACGTACATTCAGTGTATGCACTAGTTCATTACGTGAGTTCTTATCATTAATAAAGTGATCTTTATGTTCTGGTAGGCTAGCTTTTTGATTTAATCAGTGACGATAAGGTCTTTCAACTTATCAAAAGTGCTCACTTCTAATTCTGAAAGTCATCCCTTGAAAAAGCTTCCGATTTAAAAGTAAAAGTTCATCAGTTGTTATAAGGGTTCTTCTTATTTTGACAAAACAATTGTCTAATTTTGTCAGTTACATATCTTTAACATATCAGTAATTTTAAGGTTCCTCTTCTGATTCTTTTGTGATAATTTTGCGACTTCAGTCAATAGCACTCCAATTAAATACGCCGCCTATTTTGCTTCAAGTATTAAAAAACATTTCATTATGTTTAAGATATTTTTTAATAAAGGTTCATATTATGATGTTTGGGATCAAAGAGATCGATTTAAATTCCCACTTTAGAAGATTAAAATCCAGCAAAGAAGTAGATTCTATTTAGGAAACCTTTTCCTGAGCTTCTAAATTGAGTTTTTGAAACTCAAAAATTCTTTTCCTTTCAGCCAGTCTTTGAGCCTTTTAGCCATTCTTTCTTCCACTTTTATCTTTTCTTTTGTTTGTTAGAGTTGTCAGAAGGATTTTACCAAACTCCTTCTTGTAATTTTTTTTTTTTTTTTTTTTGCTTTTTAATGATTTCTTTAAATTCTGAAAATTTTTGTTTTAGGCCAAAGACCTCACCTAGCTCCTCGGCTCAAATTTAAAGATCTTGCTTTTCCAGGAATGAATTTCCAGGAATGACTTGTGAATAAAAGTTACTCTTAATATATTCCAAAATTACATAGCAAATAACTAATATTTTTTAGCTAATACAGTATGTCTGCACCTGCCTAATAATATTACACAAGATTTATGTTTTAGGCATTTGAAAAGCATAAAGTAATATGGTTCACAGTAAAAAAGGGGGGGTTCTTTGCCTTATACTTATTTTAGTGTTTAAACACAATACACATTTTGAATGCTTTAAACATGATTCAGTATTTATTCTAAACTACAGCTTGGTCTACACAAGTAATATTTTATGCAAAATTAAAACAGTATATTCAAATCCAAGCAGTACTTTACCAAGTTAATATCCAATAACTTGAAAATCTTTAATCATAGCACACAAATAATATTTTATCTAAAATCAAAATAATGATTTGTTCAAAATAAATATATTCATCAAATTAATAATCTTTTATCTGAAAATCAAAGTAAACATAAAAACAAAACACTTGTGTGTTTACTTATATTAAATTTACTACTTCTAGTTTTACTTCTCATTACCATAATAGTATCAGGTAATTACAACAAAAATAATTATAACAATGAAAGCTTTTTTTCACTTACATCTATATTTTTTTTCAACAGAATAGGGTGTTCTTTCAATCATAAAAACTACTATTCTCTTAAAAAGCTGTTTATTTTAAACTGTAAGTAACAAAATAAAGTGGTCAAGATAAACTAATAAGTGTGAGCCAGAATTGATTTTTCTTAACATTAATAATTCATAAATTAAAACACTTAGAGCTGCAAGTCGAATCTAAAAAAAAAATTGGGGAACGTCGTAACTTGAACAGCCATGCAATTAAGTGTCAGTTTTGTAACATGAAAAGTATCCTTTTTTTCGTAATAAAGACTCCATAAATAATCCTTAAAATAATTACTTTTGAACACACCATAAAATGGTTACAAACAGTTAGATTACACTCACAGTGGATTACATATTCTTATGGCAATTTGCTTCCAGAGGCTATTTTTGTATATTGCCAGCTGGGCAGGGTCCGATAGGAAAGGGGGGCTTTTCTCATCTTCCCATTTTTTAAACTTAGGGAAAGGAGAGAAAATTCCCTCAAGAAATTCAATCTCAAAATGAGGGAAGAAGGTTATACAGTATTTTTGATTCGTAACAAATCTTTATTGTATTTTTAATAATATATCTCATTGGTTAATTTAGAATACATTTAATATACAGGGTGTTTATAAAGTCCTGGACCTAATAACTCATAAAATAATGAAGATATAAACAAACTTATGGCATTTATTGATGGAATAAATTATATATTTTTCTTTTAAGGTTTGAATATCTTTACTTTTGTAAATATTGTCTGCACATGTGGTTAATTTCAGATAATTTCATTTTCCAGTCTAAATATCTGTACTTTTCTAAATATCGTCTGCTTATTAATTGCATTTTTCTCTCTTTTAATGTGCGCATATAGGGATCTGAAAACTCTAATGAATACCATGAGGCACAAAGGCATTCCCCAAAGGTTAATGTGTGGTGTGGACTAATGCACGGCCGAGTCATTGGGCCTTTCTTTTTTACAGAAAAGACGGTCTCATCAGTCATATACTTAGACATGTTGGAAAACTTTGTATTTCCACAACTAGAAGAGCTTCAGCCACATGTCTTTTTGCAACAAGATGGTGCACCACCTCATTGGGATTACCATCGTTCGTAGTTTTTTGAATGACCATTTTACAGGAAGATGGATTGGGCGAGAAGGTATGATTCCTTGGCCACCCAGATCACCTGATATAATGCCGCTGGGCTTTTTCCTTTGGGGATTTGTAAAGGGCAACGTTTATAGGAGGAGAGTGTCGAACATTCATGACCTAAAAGCCAGAATTAGAACCGCAATAGCCTCTGTGGATGCCGACATGCTTGCCGGGACCTGCTGTGAAATTGAATATCGACTTGATATTCTCCGTGCGACGAAGGGGGCACACGTGGAAGTTCATTGACAAGGGTCATGAAACTTTTTTAGTCTATCTAACCATTTATGTTATTAATTTTAATGTATCTGTATTATTTTATGAGTTATTAAACATCAAAATGGGTCCGGGACTTTATAAACACCCTGTATAATATGTCTAGTTGATCTTTTTAAAACATTTCCTATCCAATAATAATTAATAAAAATATTTTAATGTTTCTTTATGTCAAGGGAGACACTGGCATAATTTTTGTGCTGTATTTCTCTTCTCTTCCCCCCCCCAAAAAAAGGTTAAAATAAACTTTTTTGTATATATTTTATTTTAGTATTCAAATTTATCCAATAGTTTAACACAACTATTACATATCTTGATACAGATCTTTTAATGTCCCCTCTCCTTGTATAAAAATGTAAGTTTTAAAATTACTTGGCATTATATTATTATTATTATTATTTTATTTATTTATTTATTTTTTGCATGTATCAATATATGTGTGCAAATCTTAATATCATGTTTAGTATATTTTTCTCTGACATAAATGTTAATCTACACAGCCTATCCTGATGTTGTTGTTAAAGATATAACTCCAGATCATGAATTCATTGTCCTTGCTTGTGATGGAATTTGGGATGTTATGACAAATGATGAAGTAGTTGATTTTGTAAGAACTAGAATTTCTGCAAAAATGGAGCCAGAGCAAGTACGTTTGCATCTAATAATATAAATTCATTTTAATTTTTTTTATCATGATATTTCATGATATCTTTGATATTTCTGATCTTTTTTGAAAAACTCTTGTGTAATTTGTTTTCAGTACTTCTTTGTTATAGCACCTCCTGAAATTGAGTTGCCAATCAACCAAGATATCTCCTCAAAATCTCGGTACATAATCGTATATTAGCTCTGTGTTGTACTTTTGCTGTCGCTGTGTGTTCTTATATTATTCATTTTTGATGAGGTTTTCGAATTTGCAATGTTTATTTAAAAATATATTAATTTATTTTATTTTTATTTTTTTCAATTTATTAAGCAATGAGGTGGATGCCATATTAGTTTTTCAAGAAAGAGGTCTTGACAAATGAGTATATGAAAATGGCTACAGCATGAAACTTTATGTTAACGAAGAAACCATTTAAAGTTGTAGTATTAAAAATTGCAAAAAGAAGAAGGGCCTCTGTGTTGGCAATTGGTTCAGCAGTTCCAGAATATTGTTCGTCACTGCTATTAGATTTATGTGTTCTTGGGCAGAGAAGTTGAAGTCCATGAAATGGTATAAGACAGTGGTCGTCAACCCTTAGAACTTCATGGACCACTAATATGAATTAAAAAAAAACTTAAATCAGACCTTTAAAACAACATACTGTGGCATGTGTACAGGTTCATTGAGAATTGAATGCACAAGTCCAATTTAAAAAAATAAGATTTATTATTATCACAACAAATAAAACAAAATGCTTGTATTTCCTCAGCTATTTGTACAATATCTCACAGTAGTTTTCTTTTAAACTACTAAAAACGTTCAAGAGAACTTAACTCAAAACGGAGAAATGTAAAGAAAGCTAATCCTTGAATTTGCTGCAGTAAACAACCGCAGTTTTATAAACAAAAGTTATAAAACAACTACAAACTAAGACGTTTTCATGCTGCCTATGTAAGCTTTTTAAATGCACGAGAATTTTCTGGTATTTTCTCGACATCAAAAAGATATTTATTTATTAAATGCACATGCTCTTGTATTTTTAATTTTCCGGCTTAGTTTTCTCTTAATATTCATCACGCGCTGCATAAAACAATTTAATTTATAATTCTCCTAATATAAGCTATTTAAATACCAAATCTGTACAGTATTAATACGCAAAACAATATTCAACTTTCTAACACATGTAATTCTAATTCTCATTTGTTGTATAATTTTTGAAACATTTGGTGTTCAGCAGCATGCCTTTATGGAAATTCAGGCTACGCCCTTGATTATGAGTAACAATTAAAACACTATTAACATCTCACTGATACACATATTTCATTCACATTGGAAAATTATATGAAAAGTACAAAAATCTTACCTCCTTGTACAGAAAGCTTCAAATTTCTATATCACTGAAAAAGGAACTTCGTGAAAAGCAAGAACAAACCGGCAAATGCAAAGCAATATCAATAAACTGAAAGTGTTATGCCGCCAATTTTTAATTATTGTAAAGATAATAATCATTGCTTATTCCACATTGGCGCCATCGATCAACAATCAGACAAAATAAAGACGGAAACTTCCAGTGAGGCAATTATAAAGAAGAATGCAGATGGTTCTCATAAAAATCCATCAAGTTGCTTATTGACATCGAGAAAAACTGTGTTATTAATGACTACAAGAGCATGTGTTTGTAATTCTAAAGCAAACAGAATTCCATTATTGATAACAGCAGCATATTCATGGATACTAACTCTTTCTTCCTAATGTTTCTACATACACCTGCAAAAATAGCTAAAAAGTCACTAAATTCAGAAGTAATTTCGCTAAAATTAGTAGCTAAAATCTTTAAAAAAAAAGTATAATCCATATTCCATAACAGGTTTTGTTACTTGTCATTTTTTAAACTGAATCTTCATAAAAATATAAATAATGTCCCAATTTTACTGCGGACCATCAAAAAGTTTTCACGGACCACCAGTAGTCCGTGGATAAGTAAAGCATGAAAATTTGGATTGTAGTTGGGCAACGTATATCATTTAGTGGTTAGGGGAGCCTACTGTGGTACCAAAAAGACCAGGTTTGAATCTTGGAGAAGGCATGGTTGTAACTGTCCGTCCTTTTACAGGAGGCAACGGTGGCCACCTGTTAGGTGCCTCCATAATAAAATGGCCACCACTTTTGGACTTAGGATTGGTTAATGCTTAGTAGGCAAGTGCCTGCCACTGAATTAAAAAAAGAAGTTGGTATTGGTGACAGATATAAGCAGACATAAGTGTTGCATGAAGATTTTGCTTTGGTTCTATTCCTTGCTGCTAAATGGTCTAGCTGCAGGAAATTTTCATATTTTTTTTAACTTATTTCTTTTTCAAAGACTTAAAAGCATTCCTTCTCACAGTCAACTAGTGCATGAGAGCAACCAGTTTCTTAAACTTTTCATAGAATATAGCCTTTATTATTGTCTAATAGTTCACTGTTATGTGTATGTCTGTGCTATCATCCTAAAAATAATTTGATTAATTTCATAAGAATACAAAAAGACCTAAATATTACTCATTCAGTAAATGCAACTGATGTAAAGATTACAAATATTTTTATCATTTCTTTTGCTAAATCTGTAAAATGTGTTTAATCTGTAAATAGTATCCCGATTGTCACAAGAAATTTAGGTATAAGGATAGAAGATTAAGTGTGCTTCTTTTAACTTAAGAATTTTGTATGTTTAAGTAACTTAGACAGCAAAAATGTGTATCATTTTGCATGATTGTATGTAAAATTGTAAGCAAACAGTGACTTAAAATAAACATTTAAGTAATCATAAGCAATAAATCTAATGAATGAATCTTATGAATAGTTTAGATTCCATGTGCATATACTCATTTAATATATATTTTCCTACTGAAAATTGGTCATTTTGAGGCCTTAAGAGATGGTTTGAATGTAGGGAAATTATAAAATAGCACTGTAATGATAGATATTTTTTTAACCGCATGTCTTTAGCAATTTGGTGAATTTTTATTATTATCATTATTTATTTATTTTAAATCTTCATGCAACTTGAAATTTGTAAATTCATGTATTTTTCCTCGGAAATATTGAACATTCATATTTTTTATTTATTTTTTTTTTTAATTGACAGCTCACTTATTGAACATCAGTGGTCTTGTGAAACAGCTGAAATTTTGTTATTGTTATATTAGTCTTATCAATCTCAAAATTATTTCTGAGTTTATGCTTATTATTTTTGTAGAGTTTAAGACTGGTTTAGAGATCAACACAGATGTAATACCATACACCAGTCTCTGTCTGTATTTAGATTTAACGTTTTCTTTGCTGAAATGCTGCTTTGTACCAGTGGAGTGTTAAAAGTCTTTAAACTTGAAATTTATATATGTATCGTAAAGTAAACCACAGCAAAGCACTGTGTGACATGCTTCATGCAATCTTGTGTTTTTTGCATGGCATACGGGAGACAGTGGCATGATTTTTCTGCTAGTATTTCTCAGCTCTTTTCACAAAAAAGATTAAAAGCAGCTTTTTTCCTGTAAATTTTGTTTCAGTATTTAAATTTACAAAATATTTGAAAAACATTGACTTAACTGTTATGTGTAACTTCTCACTCCCTTGAAAAAAAATCAAAAAGATTAAAATCAACAATTATTATTCTTTAAATGTAAGGTGTATGTATTCAAACATTCTAACCTTAGCTTTTGTTAAACAAATTTTAATAAGTGTGTGTCTTGCACAAACTCCGAAGAATTTCTTGAAAACATGTCACTTCTGCTTGTATTTTAAGTTTACAATTAAACTGTTTTGATTTTTAGGAAGAAAGTTATAAAAAAATAGTGTCATTAAAATATATTGTTTAATAAATGTGAAATTAATTGTGTAGAAACTATAAAAAAGTTCTCTTGAGAGTTTTATAAAACTCCGAATTTATTTTTACCAAGTTCAGTGGTTCTCAGACTTTTCCAAGTCGTGGTGCCTTTTTTTCAATTAAAATTTTTCCAATATGCCCTAACCTAAATAAAAATATAATTAATCATACGTAAGAGATTAAAAAAAAAACTCATGTATCTTCATTATTTAATTTTTTTAACTTTATTAATATTCAATTAATAATCAGTGGGATGGGTGAGTCTGCAAATAACTACGTATTTTCTCAAAATTTGAGATGAAGTGGACACATCCACCCACATTTCCTTTTCCACGTTAATTTTTGCTCTGTACTTGCTTTTTATTACAGTGATTGTTGAAAACCAAGCTTCGAACAAATACAGCATCGAAAATGGAATTAAATTTGCTTAACCTTATCACTTACAAGGAGATATTCATCTTTTATTGAAATTTAAAATTCTGTCAATTCCATGCTGCCAAATTTTGCTTTCAAACCGTTGTCACAAGATTTCTCAATAAGATTCTCTTCCGCAAAAGTAAATTCAGGTGGAGCACTAATGTTAAATGGATCTTGAATCCATGCAAACCTATTACAATTTTCATTTTGAAAGTATTTCTCAAACCAGATAATTAGCTGTGATAAGTGCCTCTGAAACACATGGTTCTTATACCTTAAGAAAGATAAAGTTTATTTGATGTCACGGTTTGCTGCAATATGAAAATGTAATCTTTGCTGGCATTTTCATACAATTTTCTTCTCTATAGTTTGAGGTTTTTTTTTTCTTTCCCCCCCCTGAGGTGATATTTTTTCCATTGATTGTAGATGCATGTTTTTTGCTTGAAGAGAGATTAAAAGACTTCAGCTTTTCAGAAATGTCTCATAAATATGCCAGTTTTATTAAAACATCAGGATCAGCAAAATCTTCTGCATCTTTGTATCTAAATAAAAAATTCTTGCTGCCTTTCAGAGGTATATGATAAAACATTACCACAGGAGAGCCATCGTACACTGCTGTAATGCAACAAAAATGAGTATTCACCTCCCATAGTCTCACACAGTTTTTAAAAAAATCCTTGCTTTCAATGGAAGAGATTTTCTAAAATCTACCATATTCTAACACCTGATTCAGTGGAAGACTCGGATGCTTTGACGCCAGCATGTCTCTATGAATAATGCAATGTCACATTGCATTTGATGATTTGCTCTTGATTAAGTACCTGTAATCCTTCATAGCAACCAGACATGAAGCAAGCTCTGTGAATACTGATACCAATGCACTTGGGCCAATTTAAATTATTTTCAGATATGAATGAATTAGAAATCTTGAACAGGTTCTGACCTTTGCTCCTGCAGTAATATGTTTCCAATACAGATGGTCTTCTTTAATATTATTACCATCTATAAACCGTACATAGCTTATCAAATGAACATCTGTATTATTATCCGTAGCCTCATCTAGCTGTAATCCAAATGCCACTCCTTTTATTTTTAAAATTAATTGATCCTCCACCATGTGTATATGTTGATATCCTCCACCATGTGTTGTATTCTCTGACCAATTGTGTTATTGGATAAAGCCACTTTTAAAAGCAACTTTCTAGCAGATTCGCCAACCATGATGCAGCAGCCAGTAGAATATGTTCTTCTGCACTGGCATGAGGCTTATTAGATTTCATGATTCTGTAAGTCACCTTGCAAGATGCTAGGAAAGCATTGTTAGGTATTAATTCAGTCATGCATTTTAAATTTTTTTTTTTTTTTTTTTTTTTTTTTTTTTTTTTTCAGTTCTTTTAACTTCCTAGGAAAAATGCTCAAGATTTGCTGGGGTGATTAGCTTTTAAATGGCACTTCAGTTATCTTGGAAGCATACTCTCCGTGGCAAAAACTTTCATACACAGTACACATTGTGGTCTCTCTTCATTTCTCAACATTCATTTCTGATGTAAAACCAAACTCTAAATAACTATCATCATATTTATGATATGACACTCATGCCATTGGTTGAAGACATACTTTCTTTATCTGCACAATTATATTTCTTACTGTTCCAAAATTGGTTCATCATCAAAGATACAACAGGAAAAATATCACAAGACTATTTATCAAAGACAACAAACAAGAAGTTATATAACACTAATCATACTACATATCTATATTAATGGTCAGCCTAAGTTGAGAACACTGGATATAGTATAAAGTGGAAAACATAGTTCTATAACGTCCACCATAAAATATAGTTCTGCCACTTCGAGATGTCATATTGTAAAAATTACGCTATGAAATATAAATATTGTGTAGCTAAGAGAACAGAATGAAAAATAAATAGATTACATTGCATCCAGCCTTATATTTAAAAATTTGCCAATTTCATATCAATCATTCGATGACCAGTAGGAAAACATCCCTTTTATTAGCATTATTAGATTAGTAAAACTACAAATTCCTGCAATCCCAACCTCACCCCACTTTCAATGAAAAAAGCAATTAAAGCATTCTCTCATTCACTGAGCAGGAAGAGAAGAAAGCAGTTGTTATGATGTCTGCTTCAGTGTTAATATATATATACAGTTTCAAAACTGCTACGCGGTTGTTCCACTAAGATTATCATTGTGAATGCTTTTGTCAAATTATGGGAGCATTTTCCTATTAAATAAAGTAATGAAATTGTTACTTTTGTTGGTGATGTGAGTGGCGTTTCTGTGACATCGACTCCTGGGGGGGGGGTGACCTCAGAAATTCGGTATGTGCAAATCCAAATCGAACATCATGATGAGCTGACTTTAGCAACAATTCATTTCACCATTTATTTTTATGAACTATACCATGAAAAGCTAGTCCTAACCTTCTACGTGTTCTCAGGTTAGATTGTTGTAATACATAGCGAGATCGAGAAGGCACGGTATTACCAGCTCACATTCGCAAGAATATTCTGTGCTGGCTTCTTTTCTTTTATACATTGTCAAGTGAAAACATACCACACAAGATCTCTTGACATTTGTAGCTTTTCACCTTTTTTTTTTTTTTTTTTTTTTTTTTTTTTTTTTTTTTTTGGTGAGGCTAAATGTCTCGGTTCTATTAATTTTGAAGCTTTTACAACATTTTACGGTGCCCCTTTGAAGAGGCCACTGTTTCCAGGGGTGCCGCAGCACACAGTTTGGGAACCATTGCTATAGTTCATTAGTTTTATTTGAAGTAAGAATCTGTAAATTCTCCAGTATTACGAAAGGCATAACTGAAAGTTTGCAAAAACAGTTTACCAAATAATCTAATTGTTCATTTAGTATGGGGAACATAAAGCAGTGTTTTATTTAAGATTTTTTAATACATATGTAATTGAAGTATAGGTTGTTGTTGGAATTATTTGCACTGTTTTGTTAGTGGATGTGTTCAAAATAAGGGTTTCTGTAATGAAAATGTATGTTTTTATATGCAACAAATCTGTATAACATTACAAGTACATGCATGTGTTAAATAGGATGTATGTATTGTTTTTTTATTACAGAAAGTGTTGAGTCAAAATTTAAAAAGAAAAATTGTTTTTAACTTTTTATATGCGTTTTGTGGAATGTATAATGATGTTTTTCTTTCAGTATTCATTGATTAATTCTTTGTTTTTCTCCTCTTTATTCAAAGATATGTGAAGAACTCATGACACGATGCTTAGCTCCTGATTGCCAGATGGGTGGTTTAGGATGTGATAATATGACAGTTGTTCTTGTTTGCTTATTGCAAGGTGAATCATATGAGGAACTGGCCAATAAATGTTCTAGAGTTTATACTTCCCCTCATGATGCTACTTTGGTATTGTCAGAATCATCTGCATCTGATGCAGAGGATGAATGTGATGAAGATAGCAGTAAATCAGATAACATTCATCAACGTGATGAGTTACGGGACTGTAATATATCAACAAATAGGCCATCAACAGTAGTATCATCCAATCTTACAGACAAACAACCTCCTACTTCACATCTGACTGGCTTAGTTCAAATGGACAATTCTGTAAGAGAAGGAGGGGAACTCGCTATAGCATAAGTATATTTAGCCTTAAAAAAAGAGAGAAAAATGTAAGATATGTAGGTAATTTCTGCACAAATGGATATTTACTGTACATAATAAAATATGTTAATGCCTGGAAACTTTTTAACTTGGGCACAAAAAAAATGTATACAACATATGATTTATAATTTTTTCATGTATTTTTTCTTGTCAAAAAATTGAATGCTTTAGTAAATTCAGTTGCAGGAAATTTAAAATTTTCGAGATTTTATTTGTTAGTTGCCTATTTTTTTAATTTATGAGTATGTAACAAGAATTTCTTTCAACATTTTATGAGATTAAAATGATTTTGAATCATTTTTTTTCCTCCTTTCTCTTGCTGTATGTGTGTGAAATTAAAATTATCTAGATCTATAGAATGCAGAAATTCTGAGTTGAGATACATGTGTGTTTTATGTGTTTATTACTTACCTTTTTAGAAATATATACTGTGTTTTAGGGAATTACATATGCAGTAAATCTGTTGATGCTGTGATTTAAAAGTATTGTTCATGTTTTGGATTGTCATATTAAAATATTTATGGCTTGACTTTGTATGACAATTTATACATAGTTAAATGTGTATTATTTATATTTTTGGTATGTTAATATGGCCCATTATATCTTATATTGTCATTATATCCTGCTGCTTTTAAAATATCAAATTTCACTGATTTTGAGACTTCAATGCTTTTGCTTCATAATTTTTTCATGGTTGTAATGGGCGTTTTACATGTTACAAAAATGGTACTTCTTCCTTCTTGCATTAGTGACCCTCCGAAGAATTAAAAATTTCATGAAAATTCTCATTGGTGTCAGCCATTCAAAGAAACATTGCTTTAGAAGTATTCAGTATTTGATTAAATTTTTGTCTGTTGTAACCAAAAGATGCGAGATGTGCATTTAGAAAGGGGGAAAAGAAAGAAATTGAAAATTAAAGAAATTAAAAAATCACGATCTCGGAAAGAGCTGGAAATCTTATGTTTTTTTGTTCTAGAACTAATTATTTTGGAAGTTATTGTCTTGTGCGTTTTGCTCGAACATTTTTTAAAAGTAGAGGTATTGTATTTCCTTGTTAAATTGGATCCTGCATGAAGCTTTGATAGCTAATTTGATAAGGAAACATCAAGTATGATTTTAAAATCTACATAAGTCAGGCATCATAAAATCATAATAAGTTATAAAAGTATTAAAGTAAAAGTGTTAAGTATTAAAGTAGTAAATTATTTTTTTTTTCTTTTTGTCAGTTAAGGAATTATCTTCACTTTGGTAATAAAGTTAGTTTTTCAATGCCTTGTTTTACAGGTTGCCCAAAGAAACTAATAATTCAAATGCAATCTTAGTCTTTTTGTTTTAAATAACCTAATTTTTATATCAAGAGGTGCACTAAGATTGGCAGCTCAGTTTTCTGTTTGAAAGCCATTTGCTCAAAGCTGGAGTTTTTTTGTGTAATTATGCAATAATACTTTTATAAGTAATTCATAATGTAAAAAAACAGTTTGTTTCATTTAAGTTGATTGATAACCTATTTCTGTGTACTCTTTGTAAAAATGTACTATTTCCATGTATGTCTATATACTTCAGACTAAATTGGGTTAAGAGTGAGAATTTCCCATGAGTCAAATCACATGAAGTGTCAGCTTATGGAACAATAACCAAAAACACTCAGCATCTCACCCATGCTCGTTCTATTTATCATAGATATATTAAAGGATATAAATTATCCCAAATTTATTTAATTTAATAATTTAAAAGTTTGGGGGAAATCAGGCAACAGGAACCAAGTAGCCAAGGAAAAAAAAAAAAAAAAAAAAGGTAAAATAAAGCAATTAAACAAATTAGAATGCAGGGTCCCCTGTGAAAACCCCCTTCCTCTTATGCAGGTAGGACTTGTGATTTCGTAATATTTAAGTAACATAACGTTCACTGGACTGCAATTCTGGGTGCAACAACAGTGCAAAAACCAATAAAAGATGACGAACATGATTTAAGCTATCCATTCCAGCTGCAGTTGACGAAGCAGATGGGTTGTTTGCGTTAGCTTTTATACTTTTATTTTGTGATTAAACTTGGTTCCAGTTTGTTGTCCTAATGTATTTTATCCCATTTTTAATTTCCTTTTACCTGCAAGTGCCAGTTAACTTAGTTAACATAACTGGTGTTCGTCTAAGTAAAGGAAACAAAATTTTCCTCTGTTACATTAATCCCTGTTATATCTATATTACCATTAACAATTTTCATTTTTATTCTCATAAAAACAATAGCCTTTTTTTATAAAATTTTAAGACTATTAAACTCAGGACATAAATCTATTGCATTCTGCATTAAAGGACATAAAAGTGCTCAGTAAAGTGCCTAATGTTTCTAATAATATTATACTTTTTGCATATGTTAGAGCCTTGGAAGTGAATTTTATTTGTGTAAATTTAGAACTAACAATTTGATTCAAGGGTTCCTAGCCTTTTCATTAATTTGTGGATCTCCTGATTCCCAACTTTAAGTGTGTGGACATGTAATATGTAATATTTCTAAATGAAATATTTATTTTGTCAGATACTAAAAAGCTACAAAAGAATAAACAGTCTAACAAACCTAAATGAAATATTTGTAAATATTAAAAGTTAATAATAAGTTATTTCATTATTATACAAGAAATGTTAGTTACAAATTTTTAAAATTTTAACTGATAAAAATGAAACCTATTTTTATATACAGAAATATAAAAATAAAATACTGTTTTAAACAACATATACAAATTTATTTTTAAGACTATTAACTAGGTAGGCAATATTAATGAATTATATTATGACCCTGAGAATAATCTTAATATTTACTATTTGTGCAATTTTCTTCAACTTTAAGCATCAGAAAATGAATATTGAAAAGGAAAGTGTAAAATAAATGTTTAAAAAATGTATAAAACTTTAAAAATGGATTTAAAATTAATATTTTTGATTTTCTTGGAGGGAGTTCAGCTGCACTGCTGCTCATCCCTGGAGGCACCAGTGCTCGTAAGTAATCATGGAAAATTAGTTTGCTAGAATAATGACATTCACTAGCACAAGTAATAAATTTTACCATAAAAAACCTGTTTATTAATGATATTTTATAATGAACCCTTTAGTTCATATTATGGATGCCCCCCCCCCCATTTTTTTTTTTTTTTTTTTTTAAATGATTTAAACCAGTATCGTAATTTCTCACGTATGAGTTTCTTTGGATAGTCTCGGTTTTTCTTTAATGTCCCTTTTGAATCCATTCTTCAGTAAGTTTGTTTTTCATTCATGTTATTCTTTTTGAACCTGGAATATTGTAATAAGCTGTGCACTTGGTGATGTAAGTTTTAATCAAGAGATTTAGCCTCCTCAGCCAATGCATGATCTGTGTGGCTACTGTAAAAACTGATATTAGCTTGAATCCAGAACAGTTTTAAATTATGTTTTTTGCTTGGTTCTTTCCCTTTTTTGTTTTGTTTGTTTGTGACACTGTATGAAGTAATTTATTTCAATGTGTTGCACTCTGGAGGACGCCAGTGGTGCCAGTAGTACATCCATCATATATATATAACATATTCTAGGTTTAACATTGAAATGAGCAGAGATCCAACCACTAAGTATGTTCTAGTGCACCTAGTTGAGCTTGATATAGAGGGTTAATAATTTGTATCATATAATGTTTAATATTGATTTCCAGGCAGTAAAATTAAACCATAAATGCACAATCTATATCATTCTCATGCCCAGAACCATAAGTATAAATCTCAGTTTTACTAGTTTTGAGAAATAATTTGTCAAACTATATACCTTGTCTTTTTGCCAGGCATTACAAATTTCTTCCACATCTAAAACATAATTATTTAATGTAGTTTAAATTGCAATTTTAAGAGGTGAAATACCAGCCAATATGAAAATAACTTTATTTGAGCCAGGCGAGAAGACTGGTGGTCGTGAGCATCCAACTTTTGTGCAGTGTGCCTGATTTCATCTAAGCCAGGGGTTCTTAACCTTATTCCCCGTCTGGGCACATCTGACAAACAGGAAATGCTGGCAGGCATAGTATGCAATCATAAGCATCATAAACAATACCATACATTAAAAAGGTAACAAAAAATTCAAAATAGTACTAATATAGTATATAGCAGACAGTCGCAGGCACGGGGTTAAGAACCCTTGATCTAAGTCATATTAGCGTCTCTCTTTATATAACTATTGGGATGTTAACATCATTCAGGATATTCTGAAGGGGGTACTTTTGTTGGCCAGCACACAGTAAAAGTTCTTTTACAGTATTTTAAAATTCCATCTATTGTTTTATTTTATAAATATGAAATGTTCTATAAAATTCAGCTTCTCATCTAGAATTACAACAAAGTTTTTAAGTTTAATAAATTTAATTTTATGATAATTAAGCTTCAGCTCAGGTGGCCTGTTTAACTTGCCACCCTAAGGAGAAAAACAAGACAAAACTTTCTCAGTGTTAAATCTAATTCCTTTTTTATGTTACTGTTATACACTTTATTAAGAATAAATCCAATTTTATTAAAAATGTGATCAGTTTTTTTTTTCCTTCTCCTAGTGAGGAACTGTAAATTAACAGCAATATGGCATCAGCATATCAAAAAATTTTTGTATTTGGCACATTAATTTTATCAATAAATTTATTTGTGATAAGGCTTCAGAACATAGTGACACTACAGCAACCCTGTAGGCATTTTTTTTTTTTTTTTTTTTAACTTTGTAAATATCTTCTTCAATTTCAGTTAAATAAATAGATATTATATCATTAAAATAATTTACCAAAAGCTCATATAAGAAATCTACATTTTTTAAAACAGAGAGCAAGAGCAAGAATGACCATATGATGCAGTCAAAGGTGCCATAGCTGTATACAGAACCTGATATGTGATCTCTTTAAGAATGGATATCATTAGGATTTTTTTTTTTTTTTTTTTTTTTTAAAGTTTTGAGAAAGACACTGAAGCATTTATTGTATAGAATCAAAAGAAAATGAAGGCTATTCTGTGTATAAAATTTTTAATAAATGTATCTGCAATATCATGAGCGCACTCCTAGTTTTTGAACTTCCAATTCTATTAATGTAAACATTTACTCTGTTTAAAAATTGTATCCTGGTAAGTGTTTTTTCCCCCATCCTGCAGTCTTCTTTCCGAATAAAGTTTTATTTACCAGTTCAGTATATAATTCTTTATGAAAAAAAAGTTCTAATGTGTCATATTTGCTGGTCAAGATTTTTATCTTTATCTGAACATTCAGAAGTGATTATAGTTGTAATTTTTATTCAGTTTGACTAGTGAAAATATAAAATTCTTGATGTTGAAATTAAAAAAAAAAATTATAATTATATTTTTGTCTCACTGTATGAGTAGTTATTTCTCACATACTGTAATATGCAAATGGTTTTAAGCATAGGAAAGCCTGAAACGTTCTATTTGTTAAAGTAATATTTTCAGTGCTATCAATTTTTTCTGCAGTAATTTTACTTAATTTAATATGTGATCAAACTTATATGGGGGGGGGGTATGTATGTGTATAACTTAGCTTAAATTAACCTTTTAGCTAATAATGTATGACTGTTTGCAACTTGATCAAAAAATTGCTATAAAAATTTTTGGATTATGCTTATTCATAATTTAAAATTTATTATTTTATTTTCCAGTGTCGAATCACATATTGATCTCTGCCTTTAGGTACAAAATGTATCTAAATAAATTAGATTTTTTTAAAAAATATATTATTAAAGTTGCAAATTTCATTTCCTCTGAATATTCTTAAAGGAGAGGTATTTTTTTCATTTAAAATAATTGTATTTCTTTATGAACATCTAAAAATATATTTATTTATGTGATTAAAAATATATTTGTGTTAGTGAAGTTGTTTGTATAAGAAGTAGGTATAACATGAATGCCCTTAATTAAGCAGTCAGAATGCATGTGAAAATAAATCTGCTCCCCACCCCCCGAAAAAAAAAAGGATCTGGTTGATATTTTCATTGTGAAAGATTCGAGGATGTGTTTTTATTTACTTTTTAAATGCACGTTAAATTGCATATCAGATTCTTATGTTGAGAAGGAGAAATTTATTCATTTAAATCATTCTGATGTATCATTATACATTGGCAGAATTCAACAGTACTGTTAACAACATGCATCAAAATTTCTTGGAGGGTTAAAAAATGCTGGAGAGGAAATTAAAACTGTTTTGATAATTTTTTTAATACATATAGGGGCCATAGTGATTGCTTTTTATCTTCTTGATTACATTTTATAGAATCGGAACCTTTTTATTTAAGAATGATTAAATTTAGATACTATTTTCAATGGTTGTATATCTGATCTGTGTGCAGTAAAGAGAATCTTGCTGAAATCATTCCATATATCCGTGTGTCATAAAAAGATCAGAATATATATCCATATTTCAATTTTATTTTAGAAAATTAATTCCATATGAAGATAATACTGGAGGATTTATTGCAATGATTAGTGGATGTCAATACTTGTTCATTCAACCATATTCTGAACAGAACAATTAAGAAATTAATGTAATTTATTTTTGTTATATTTATTATTGTGATATCATCCCTTTCTTCATCCACCGCCTCATAGAGAAATAACTCCACCCTTTTATATTTTTAACATTTATTTCACAAACACAAAACTAATACTAAACTACAATATTAATAACTTAAATATATAAAGTAATACAAGTTAATTTCGTTTTCATTAATGGCTCCCACGAGCCTTCCGTATGATCTCTCTGTTGGTCTCCCTCTTGGAAACTAAAACTTTTGGCGTCTTCAGATCAAGAGCCAGCGGCCCTGTATACATTTTGTTGGTTGGCGTCACACATACGGTGTGATATCATCCCTTTCTTCATCCACCGCCTCATAGAGAAATAACTCCAGCCTTTTGTATTTTTAAAATTTATTTCACAAACACAAAACTAATACTAAACTACAATACTAATAACTGAAATATATAAAGTAATACAAGTTAATTTCGTTTTCATTAATGGCTTCCACGAGCCTTCCCTATGACCTCTCTGTCGGTCTCCCTCTTGGAAACTAAACTTTTGGCGCCTCTCCAGACTGACAGTTAGCGCCCTCTATACGTCTTGTTGGTTGGCGTCACCATAATTTGTCATATTTCAATAGGCTTTCACCCTATTTCAATCTTGGATGGGGGGTGTGACAGATTTAGCTTGAAAAATTCTAGAGAATATGGAATTAATTTATATCCATGTGCTTTTATCTTCATAAATTTTATTTATCTTATAAGTTTCATTTTCATAATATAGTAATGTCCTACATAAATATAAATACTGATGTAAATAATGCATGCCAGAAGTATCCAACATTATAAACTGTAATAAATGAAACATTTAATATTTGCATTTTAATGTATTTCACACACATGAAACAGGAGATTTTTATTTTTTAGGGAAATATTTTTATGTAATCTGTGTGAGTTATTTCTTTCCTTATCAAATCAATCAGTATTTCTTTCTTCATTTCATTTAAATGCTTGTTTCAGCTTAAGTATAATTCAGTCCGTCTTGTTGCCTATAAATGCTGAAGGAATATTTTGATTTTTTGGTTGCTGTAAATATAGTGTTTGATGATAGAAACTGAAATTTTCAATCAAGGTGAAAATTCAAGATGGATAACCGGGTACATTAAGTGTAGCGTTACATTTGAGTACCAAACCTGGAGAAAATATGAAAGCCCATGAAATTAAACAATTTAAATCCATTGCAGCCTAGGAATTTTTCAGTATTTGTTACTATAGGGGTTTTTGGAGTCTTGAAAATCTTGCTGTGCTATCAAAGTCATACGGATTTGGTGATGAGATATTGAATGATAAGGTGCAAGTTACTGATCAAAACACTTCATGATGTTTTAGCTCCATTGTAATTATTCATGCATTATACTCTGCTGAAAACTGAAATGAGTTGTACATCATTTTTTAACAGTTGAAGCTATTTTATTTGTAGAACTTGCTTCCAAATCATTTGGTAACTGATTTATGAATTATCTTCAAATTTATTTACCCAATTTGCATAATAGCTGATTCAACAATCAGAAATTCAAGAATTGGACAATCATCAATGATCCATGAAATGCATAACTAAAGCAGCATAGTAGTGCTTTCATTTTTGTAAGTTTTGAGACTGGGCTGTAGCAAGCAATTCGTTGAAGCCTTCCTGAGGTGACTAACCAGGGTTCCAGATAAGTGTGTTAAGTACTGTTATTAAATTATGATTTGGAAATGCTGCTTGTTTTCTGTGGTTGTTGATGTGAAAAGTCTCATTGTAATTTATTTTTGTATTCTTCCAGCATATCTCTTACTTTTCTTTTTGAAAATGTAAGTAGCTAAAATTTCTAAACATTGTGAACTTTTATTTGGAATGCTAAAATAAGTTCGTAAGCAAAATCCTTCTCGGGAATACCAGAATGAAAATATGTGAATAGTTCATCATTATATTAATAAGGAATATTAGGTCTTGCAATTTTCTGTATCTGAGATCTTTTCTTGAAACATGGCTTCAACAAGACTGCATATTGCTGGTTAATAATAATCTCCATATAGTGCTATAGAAAAGCAGATTTCTGCTGGCTTTATTTCTTACAAACTAGGCTCTACTGATAGCAGAATCCCTGTTGAATGTCTTTTATATTTAAAAATAATGATAAACTGGCAATTTTTTTTTTATTTACAATTATTAATTATGAAGCCAAAGGGGAGAATCTTAACCACCATATATCTCTGGAAGCACCGTGTCAGAGAGCTATTGTACGGCTACCCAATATATAGCTAGTGATTAGATTCTCTGAAAGAAAATGTATAAATTTAAATATTATTGCTATTAAAGAGTAATTTTATTTCAATATGCTGTTTTGACTAATATGTATAGGCACTCTGGCATGCAGTCTGCTTTCATTGTAATTTTTGCAGTAAATGTGCCTTTAAACATAAAATTTATCATTTAGCTGGTTGCTATATTACTTAATCACTTTTATAGTTCAAAACATTTCGCCCTTAAGCTGTATTTGCTTTCAATTTTAATAATTATTTGTAAATGTAAAAAATTCCTGTTTTCTTATTGTGTCAAATTTTATGAGTTTTATAGCATGTGGTGTGTTTTGATGAATGGGACCACATATTTTGCAGCTAATGAGGTTGTTTCCAAAAGGTTGTTTATATTTTTTTTTAAATTGTATAATTATATGTTGTTTAGATAAATTTCCTTTACGTCCTTCATTTTATGGATATGTTTTAAATTTTTCCTATTTTGATTAAAACATGTAATCTTTTAAGTAACTAAATCTATTTGTGGATAATTTTTTTTTAAATGATGACTATTATATATAATTTTTTATTTTGAGAGAAATGAAAACTGTAATCTATGTTCGAGACAAATTTTACATTTATGATAACTTATAGATTTTAAAATATCATTAGAAGCCCTAAATGTTCATTATGTAGTTTTTCAAAGGTATGCATTTCTTATAACTTAACACTTCCATCTTGCAAAACATAAAATCGAATTTGAAATGAAGTAGTGACTACTGAGTAAATGTCTTTTTGTAAAATATTCATGTTAAAATAGTAGTTTAAAAGACATTAACTTTTTTTTTTTTTTTTTTTTCTGTGGCAAAAATATTTTTAAGATACTTGATGTATGGATAAATTTTACAAATCTGTGCCTGAATCTGTGTTTTGTGCATAGAATTGCCATTTCATAATATGAATGCATTTAGTGTTTGCAGCTTCGTTTCCCAGAAAGCAAATTCATATTGTTTGATATTGTGCCATATTATGTCTAGGAAAGCGTGCAATAAATCATGCTGCTGAATAATTAGTCATATCTTTTATAGTGCATGATTTAAAAAACAAATACACCTCCTCTTAAACTGTGTGCATTTTAACGACTAATATACTTCTCCCTTTTGTTAATGAAGGGTTGTCTTTATATGTTATTTCTATTTATAGTTTAAAATGTTCACTAAAAAAGTATCCAAAAGAAATATTTAATAACAAATTTCAGCCATTACTTGGCATTATATTTAGTAAAAAGTAGATGAATGGATTTCAGCAGATAACAGCAAAGATTGCCCTTCTAGAGAAACAGGATTATTTTGTGAAGTCTTACTGCTTTATTCCATAAATTAACACTGAATAATTTGTGCTGTTTATTAAGAGAAATAAGGAGAAATACAAAGGATGGGTTTATGAGATGAGTCCTGTGAAAACTATTGAATTTTGAATCGATGTCGGTAAAGTGGGTGCCAAAATTATTTATTCAAAATAACACCAAATGATAGTTGAATTTTACAAATTATTAAGTTCAGGGAATGCATGTTACACCCATTATTAAAGAAATGAAAGTTAAAATTTGTAATTAATCTATTTTCAGAAACATTGTTTCTCTTCTTAAAGTTGACAAGAAAAACTACCACACTGGTGTTATTAAATATTGAATTCATAGTGGAGCATAATATATTTTAGCTTTCATATAATTGTTTACTTTTTCTTATTATACTTGTTTGAAATATTGTGCCTTTAGTGTACACGATTTGAGAAATATGCCAAAAATCAAACTGATGAACAAAGTTTTAATGTTCTCAGAATGAAAATGTGTATAGTTGTGTAAATTCCCAAGTGTAACTATTTTATTATTGTGCTAGAACATGTATATAATGCTGCCTTTTGTAAAAATATTGGTAACTTAGCAGATCTAAGAGTTTATTGAGATATTCTGTAAATGCAAATATTTACACTTGGTTTTATTTCATTGATTCATTCATTAATGTTCTGTATTTATTTTGAATTAATATAAATTGAAAAATAAAGGTCATAATTCACAAATATAATTACATATGGTTGTATTATTTTTGAAAATAAGACACACTTTTGAATTTATTCTTAATCCAAGAGATGGCTAGAACATTTTATAAAGGTAATTTCTTTAGTTTTATAAAACTGCCTGAAATTATCTGATTGGAGTAAAATAAATGTGTTGAAATACTAATTAATGAAACATCTGGATTTCCAGTAAATCCATGTGAATTCATATGATTAGTTGAAAATGCTACTTTTACTGTAGGTGTTTGCAAAGTATCTTCATTTCAATCAGCAGCAATAATCTCTCTAATTTATTTTTTCTGCCAAGTTAGTGCCAGAATTATCATTAATTAATTATTTTTCAGTACACTTTGTGGTTGTCATTTTTCCATAGATGCTTTTTCACAAGGATTTTTGCTACATGAATTTTGCAAAGACTTTTCAGGATGGCAAACTATGCCTCACTGATTTTAATTCTGCCACTTAGATGAGTGTCAGTCTTTTTCAATATGTATGAGCAGCTGTTACTAGATCAACAAAATGAAATTTAGGATTCACACTTGTTTAAAAGATCATTTTAAATGATAGAAATAGTCATATTTTGTCATTTTTTAAAATCAATGTTCTAAAAATTTCAAGTTTTTATATGTCTCGCATAGTTTTAATGCAAGTTTATATTCAGTTTAGGAAGTAGAACGTATTGACTTCCATGCAATATCAAAAATTAATTGAAATACTTAATAATGAGTTCTATAAGATTTTGTAAACAAGATATCGTTTTTGGAAAAAAATTATATTGATCAAAATATTGCATGACAGTCTGTATAGTACTGTTCAGCAATTGATCTATTAGCACTAGAAACCTTTTTTTTTAACTAATATTTCATTTTGAGTATGCACAGATGCAAACATTCTGTTCTTAAGTTTGCATATGACTGCTTGAAAACATTAAAATGAAATATAATCAATTTTTGTCATAAGAGAATCAAACTTTTTTGTATTCTAGTTTTTAGAATAAGTATAAAACTATATTAAATACAACTGCAGAAACTGAAAGGCTGTATAAAATGTTAAATTTTGTAATTTTTACAAATTTGGTTTTTTAAATTTAAATATGCTGTAGCATGAATATTTTTGTTTTGTAAAACAAAATGCATGTTTTCAACCAATGTTGCAAAATTAACCCTCTCACTGCGTACTTTTTTCACCAAAATAAGTTCAAAAATTGCGTATTTTTTTTATTACATATTTCAAATCTACATAAAATATACAAAAAATTTTTGTAAAAGTTTTTTTTTTTTAATATAGAATTAGATCATAGAAAAAGGTTGTCAGAATACTGAAATTGAAGAATAATGATATAAAAAGGAAACTTTGAAAATTAATATTAGTTAAATTATGATTTATTTTATAAAATACCTAAGTAAAAGTTATATACTATCTCTACATATAATAAAAGATGGAGTCTGTCTGTGTGTGTGTGTCTTTCGTTCGCGCTGCACGTAAGCTAATAGACCCACGGCTACGAAATTTGGTACATAGGTGCATCTAGACAAGAGCCAGTGCACCTCAAAGCGATTTTTTCGAAATTCGAATTTTTTTTTATTTTACGTTTTGTGACGAAATTGCGTCATTTTGAGTCAGCCTAGCTTATACCGTCCGTTATACATTAAATGCGCATGCGTAAACGTATTATGCACATACGTAAAGGTATTATGCGCATGTGCAGAAAGTTTGTAGCTTTGAGGTTCGGATTATAGATCATTCCGGATTATGGACATCCGGATTAAAGACTTTGTACTGTATAATTTTTTTTGTTAAGTGCTGTGCCTCTCTTAATGCAGCACACCGTTAATAGGTAAGAAATGACCTTACTTCTGTGCAGTGACAAAGTGATATAATCAAAAATTTGGGATCATTTGCATTTTTTAAAAAGAAAATTGATAATTGCAATTTATTACATATTGTTAGATTTCATTTTAATTTATTTAATAAACTTCTAAAAATATATAAAACATGAAATAATACTGGTTTTACATTTGAGAAGAAAAGACTAGAAGATGATTGGATGAAAAAAAAACCTGATTGGATATTTCTGAAACCTTTATGAATATTTACAGTTTTTATGTTATTCTTATAGAATGATAAATATTCTGATATAAATGATTTGTTTGACTGAGTGTATCTTGAGGGTACAAATGCTTTTTATATTTATAAGCTATCTAAATATGTTTTTGCTGGAATATTGAAAGATGTACTTTACAGTCAAAAGTCGTTAATCCGGACTCGTAGGGACTTCAGCGATTCCGGATTATCGATTTTTCCGGATTATAGATCATCAGTTTAAATCTGGTAAAGTGGCATGCAGAAATTATAAAATTAAAAATATGAAACCGTAATTTACGAAATAAAGAACAATTATGATCTAAAGGGTATCAAAATTTACAAAAAAAGAAAAGCTTAATATTTATTTGTTTACTTTATTAAACATTTCTTTCAATGTAAGTTGTTTAAGTTGCTTCGTTTTTTATGTGATAATACATTCTCTTTAATTCCATAAACAGACATAATTTCTTGTTCAGTTACAAAGTTCCGCTTTTCAAGTCCTATAATTGCTGTGTCGAGAATACCGACTAATTTGTCAATCGAAATTTTTTCGTTTTCAATAACCTCTGTCACTTTCTTCCCTATCGGAAGCGAATTATAATGATGAGGCATTTGATTTAAATCATATCAAAGACGAGATGAAATACTACATTGAGTAAGCAATTATAAGCCAAATAAAATAAAAACATCTGCCCTTAAGATAAGGATAGTGCTGACAGATCAACTTCCAATTCAATGCACGCCGCCGCCGCGTTAAAGATAAACAAAGTTTAGATAAACAAACGTTAAAGTTTAGATAAACTTTATCAATTTTTTGCAGCAATTCCACTTTTTGTTTAATGGACTCCGAAAGATACTTTCGCTTTGTATATCCTTTACATATTAGTAAATATATATCGGAAATTCTATTTGACATAATCGAAAGTTCAAGCTTACTTTTATAAAATTGCTCTAACAGTCTGCAAAAAATAATAATCCGGATCCAAATCGAAGATTAAGGAACAACGCAATCTGCAACATTAACTGAAATAGATCATTAGATAATTTTAGCTTAGCTTATCCCGTCCATTATACATTAAACGCGCATTCGTAAACGTATTTTGCGCACGCGCACACACAAATTAGCAGCGGTAAAGGTCTTACGCGCATGCGTCAACGCGACGCATGCGCAGAAAGTTTGTAGCTTTGAGGTCCGGATTATGGGTGTCCGAATTAACGACTTTTGACTGTACTTAAGTAGGCTATTTTGTAAAATAATTGTTCAGATACGTTTTAACTGGACAATTTAAAGGTTTTAGCAAATTTGGTAAAATTTTTTATTGCAATAATTTTGCTCCATAAAATAAACAAAATTGCTTAATCTATGATTATAAGTAAAATACTCCTTTTTCCCCAAAAAAATAGTATACAAATGTAAATCTTGCAATTTAAAATGTTTATGATTCATTATTATACAATAATTATAGAAAAAATCCTTGATATTCACATATTTTCATTTTAAAAATATAGACATTTATGGATTTGTAAAATTTATTAAAGTGTGTAATGTGCCAGTTTAACAGATAACTGGTGCAATAATTCCTGTATACATTAGAAAATAATTTCACATACGAAATACTGGTAAATGTTTTGCCAGTGATGAATTGTTTGAGTTGGGAACTATTTTCAGACACAGAGCTAAAACCTAGAAGAAAAAAGAATAAATAAATATACTTTTTAAATTTTGTAACATTAATTTATTTAAATACATCTATGTTAAGGTGAATAAAAAATCAAATTAAAAATATTTTCATTTGAAACAAATATAAGGAAAGATCAAGAAGTTTCTGCCTGGATTCTCTATGCTGTGATATTTGCTTTATTTTGAAACTGCCACAAACATTAAGGCAATTGTTCAATTGTTAAAACAGAATAAAGACATCTTTTAGCCATGTCTACTTAACTCTCTATTACTAGAAGTGGACTAATATGTAAAAAATAGCATTGTGACAGATTTGGACTATACAGATGAGAGAATTATTTGAGAGTACCCAACTTCTTTATAACCCTTGCATCACAAAGTTTCAAATATACTGTAGTTTGCAGCTACTTAAATATATCATATTACTGTTTATCTTCCTACAGCTTCCAGGGAGGGAAAAGAGATAACCTTACATTGGTCCATGGTATAAATTTAATATCAACTATGCTGTCAAAATATGTGCCCTAATTTTCTGCACAACAAATACTGATAATAGTTAGCCCATCAGCTTACTCAGACGTGGCACACATATCTACATGTATATGGAGCTATCAAATGGAAACTTTTTGATCACTCAAAATGTAATAATTTTGTTACGGAATTACATTTGTTTATATATAATTTTTGGAAGAATCTCAGATTATGTACTATATAGGTAAGAAAAGTATGTTTGTTTCTGTAATATTATTAGATGTAGAAAAACATGAAATAAGCATATAATTAAATATGTGAAATTTTTAGGTAACTTCTTGCTTATAAAATGCAGTTAGTTCATTAATATATCAGAAAATTAATTAAATGCTTTTAAAAATTTTGTATACATATAAATAATTTTAGTGAAATTATATGTAAATTTTAGTATGTCTTGTATAAATGGTATAATAAAACATCAGACTGCGAATCATTGCTGGAAAAAGTATAAGTCCATTTAACATTGAGGCTATCTCGTAAAACTGGTGATGATTTTAGTGACTAATTTTTGTCGTCATATTTAGCCAGAAATCGTTGTTTGGCAACATTTTGCTCCAAACCCTGTTGACTTTAAGTGTATCTGGCCTTAGGTAACTGTAACTAGTAATGCTTTCCAGCAATTTTGAAAAATCAAAGGTAATGGAAATTTCTCTGTGGTTGCCGCAAAACTATGCAAGACTGGAAAGAGCACCAGTTTTAGTTTATCTGATGTAATAACTATGGTAATTATGAGTATTGAGAGATCACCATGTGAGCTTACACATCTGAGGCTACCTTGTGTTCAATATTCTTATTAGTTTGGAGTAGTAACTAATGACTGTACTCTGTCATACTCAGAAGAGCTGTATAAGTCACTTTGTGTGAAAGGCTCCAGAACTGTAGAGTGTTTTTTGGAAAAATAAATTTCATCAAGCTTTCATCAGTTCTGTGTGCATTCAATCTAATACAAACCTATATGCACATAACAATTTTTGGTGTCAGAAGCGGAATTGAATTCCAGTGACGAGTGATAGAGGAGCAACTAAGACAGCCTTTGCTGCATTCCCCCCCCCAAAAAAAAAGATGTTACAGAAATCAAGTCCATTACAGAAGAGATGAAATCAGGCAAAGAAAAGATGGAAAAGATTATCAAAATCTGTTAAAGAAGAGATAAAACGGGCCAAGTGAAGATGGAAGGAACCGTCAAGTCAATTCAAGAAAAGTTTGAAGTAGGTCAAGAGAAAATGAAGAGATATTTCTGCCATAATAGAAAAGAAATTCCAGGCTATGGAAGGCAGAATAGTCTTTGAAATAACAGTTTCTGCTGCCGAACAACAAATCAGAGAAAGCGTCTCTGCTGTCAAACAACACATTGAAGAAAGAATTCTGCTGTCAAACAGTAAATTGATGACAGAGTTTCTACTGTCGTCCAAGGAAGCTCACAGCTTAAAGAAATCCATACTGACAGCAGGAAATAAATTTGATGGCTTTAAATTCTTACCTGTGTCTTCTCAACCCTCTCTAAGCCTATCCACGTATGATTAAAATACCTCCTGGCAAGTGTACAAGACTCAGTTCTCTAGACTTAAATGTATGAGATTCTGAAGCAAAGGCCTGCCATCTCACATCTTCTCTAAGAGCAGATAGATAGATATCCTTTAAATTCTGCGTAAAAACCAGAGCCTAGACTTTGAAACTCTTATTATTAGTAGAGTATTAAGTATTTAAAGAGAAGTATTTAAAAAGAATATAGCAGGCTTTACTTAAAATCTCACCAACAGAGGCCCATGGAAACATTCCAGGAGCTTGCCATGGATGCTGAAAAGCTGTTTCATCTCACCTTTTCAGACTGCCCAACAGAAATGAAGGAAATTCTGTTTCTTCAATACTTCTTCGATGGCATCCAGGATCCTGAGAAACAGAAAGCTCTACGAATGGCAGATATCAAGGATCTAAAATGAGCTTTAGTGTACAGTATGAAATTTGATGCAGCCCAGCAAGCAACCTGTAGAGACTGCCAACTGATCAGAGTTGCTTATGTCAAGTGACTGCTCATGTAGACAACTTAACCAGGTAAATTAATGCCTTGAGATAGAGTATGAATAGCAACAAACCGACCCTAAAGTGCTGAAACTGTGGTCGTGAAGGCCATGTATGAAGACTTCAAGGTACAGAAGCTAAGACCACTTCCCAGCAAGGAGACGGGAAACAAATTAGTGGCCATCTTGTGGTGTGGAGGTAGCCAGATATTGAGAAGTCCTGTTTTAAAGCACTTCAGATTTCTGAAACGAGTGGAAGCATAATGGACTCATCATCATGCGACACAAAAACGGAATTTCTTGCCAAATGACCATCGATACAGGAGCCTATGTTACCGCCATTCGAAAAGATCTGGCTCAATGACTGAAGGGTAAACTCATCTGGACACTGCCCTGTTTTACCCTCCAGAGTGATAAAATTGACAATGATGGAAAGTTAAATATTTTATTGATGGTAAACATCACTTTTGGAAGTACTGCGTACCATCACACGATATATATGGCAGATATAAGATACCTTTGCATACTCATATTAGACTTTAAGGAAATACAATTTTTTCTTGGACTTGAATGAACTGCATTCTGCCTCTGAGTACATAACCCTATTTGGAATCAAAGATAAAGGAGTTAAAACCAATCTTCATATAATATTTCAAGATGACATCACAGTACCAGCAAGAACAGAATTTTTACAATAGCTGAGAACAGAAATTTCCGATACAGTATAATTGAATATTCTAAAAATTGTAATAGCACAAAAGCAGTACTAGTAACCTCTGTATTTATCAATCTGTTGAGAACCATCATTCTGGTGAGAGTTCTACAGGTAAAAGTCATAAGGAAAGGCAAGGTGGTTGCAGCATGTATTCCAGTGGTCTACGTTAATTGAACTAGCAGTCTTCCAATTGCTGTGTTTTTAAAGAGTCTAACATTATAGTTACTGCTACATGCACAACTAAGCATTGACAAGAGGAGTGCTGCAGAATGTGCCATTCAAAAATTTCAAAATATTTCTCTCGCACATCTGACGTAAAGTGAACCAGTTAAGCACAGCATAAAATTGATATGGGGAATCATTTGCCAATCAAGCAACATTCAAGATGTCTACCAATTGCTAGATAGAAAGAGGTAGGAAAATTTTTTAAGGACATGTAAGAAAGTGATGTTTTAGATTTCTCAGCAAGGGTGTTCTCCAATTATTCTGTCAAAAAGAAGATGGTTCAACTATAATTTGCATTGACTGCTGCTGTTTGAACAATGTCATGAAGAATGACAGCTACCCTCTTTCTAGAACTGATGATATTCTGGAACACTCTTTCTAGAATCAAGTGGTTTTCTGTGATTAATTTAAAGACTGAATATTGGCATGTAGAGATACATCCTGATGACTGAGAGAAGACAGCATTTACTACAGGACAAAGACCATGGCAGCTCAAAATGATGTCGTTTGGATCATGCAGTGCACTAGCAACATTCGACCACCTCATGAAGACCGTACTTTCGTATGAAACCTATTTGATATACCTGGATGATATAGAATCTAGAAAAGGTTTTGAGCAGCATTTATAAAATATTAGGAAGGTCCTTCAGAAACTGAAGGAAGCCAGTCTAAAGTTAAGTCCTGCCAAATGTAAATTGTTCAGACATGAAGCAAAGACTTCTTGTACGTGTCATCTCTGCCAAAGGTGTTCGTACAGATACAGAAAAAGTGTCAGCAATTAAAGATTGGAGATGCCCTGAAATTGTCTACTAGTTGAGAAGTTTTCTGGGGCACCTACTATAGGAGAATTATGAAGGACCTTTCTTCCATTGCATGACCCCCTTCACAAACTGATAGAGAGCAAACAAAAGTCCTTGTGTACAAAAGAATGTGATAATAAGGAGGCTTTAACACCTCCTAAAATACAGTTATTTTGGGATGGTCCTTAGACATCATTGTTCAGATGTGTAATCACTGAATTCTAAACCTAAAGCCACAGGAATAAAGAAAGAATTACGATAGGCTCACTTCTTACTATAGCCACGCTATATAGTCTTCATATTGTATATAATATAAATAGTATATTAAGACCATGGTCCTATGTTTATATATAAACTTTAAATTCATGCATATATTTATTGATCAATAACTTTGTGACAATCCTGATGCCTCAGCTCAAAAAACCATTTATTCTTGAGGTAGATACGAGCAATGAGATGTCAATGCTGTTTCGTCCCAAGAAATAAACAGTCAAAAACAAGTCATAGCGTGCTGAAGCAAGTGTCTATCTACACTGGAGAGGAATTACTGTGTCAGCAGGAAAGAGTTGGTCACCATAGTTAAAGCTGTAGAACATTTCCACCATTATTTCTAGTGCAAAAAAATCTCTGCTCCACAGCTTGTTGATTTGGCTCTTAAATTTGAAGAATCCTGAAGGTCAAATAGCTAGTTAGATACAGAATATGCCATCACTATCTCTCATAGGAAAGGATAGTCAAACAAAAATTCGATGCTCTGCCTAGAAGATCCTGCCCAGAAAGCTGCTGATATTGTTCCAGGGTTGAAGTGAAATATAAGCTGGTAATCCAATTGTATATCAAATTGCAAATTCAACATTGCTTGAACCAGAGCCATGGAGTGATGAAAAAGTCAGGAAAGACAAGAGAGACAGCAATATTAAACCCATCATTGATTTAATGGAATCTTCAAATAGAAAACCTACCTGGCAGGATATTTCCATCTATAATCCTACAGTTGATAATTGAATGCAGAGTCTGAACACACGTGCGACTTACTTAGACTATTCGGGTCTAGTCCAGATTCTGCAACTATCCGGGGGCAACACCTCATGGGCCCCACATTGATTCTGTTTCATAATACATGCTTACATAGTTCATAATTCTTCACTGTCCATAATACATACAGTACATACACAATGCTGATCTCTACTAAAACTACAGGGAAAAAAGAGAGAGAGAGAGAAGGAGGGGCTGTAGCTTGCTTTGGAAGTTCACTGTTTTTCTATATTTTCCTTAATTGACTGGGATCTATTTCGCACTGCACAAGCCTTGTTCCCAATTTCTGCATTATCTTGCATATTTTGCTGCGATGCGAAATGCTGGCTGTTTGATCAGATAACACTTATGAGATACTGCCTGTTCCAGAAGCTGCACATGCCATTGTATGGTTAGAGGGCATCGGGTCAAGTAATGGTCTGGTTTTCTCATGGCTCCACAGACACATCTATCAGTATTTGCTGTTCCTTGTTTGTAGTAATAGGAGGGAAAAGGCCTGTGCCCCATCACAAATCTCATTATTTGTAGGGATGACTCAAGACAGTGGGCGAGACTTTATGGTAATATTCATAGGTCCTTCTGCTTTGTTGATTAGTGTCCCTCTTTCATTGTCACTGGTGCTGAGCTGCTGTCCTTGTCACTTTTTTAAGGTGAGATCACGAGAGTTTGGTTATAATGCTTTGAGCACTGATATTGTGAGCTACTTTCTTTTGCAAGGTCTGCTTCCTCCTTACCTTGAATGCCAGCATGCACCTTTATCCAAAAAATGAGGGTATTCGTTGTCAACGAATGCTCCTTCAGCATCTCTTGAATCTTCACTATGATGGGAGATGGATGTCTGGGGTTTCGTAAGGCATATATGACCGACAGGCTATCTGTAAGAATATTGATAGTGGATCCAACTGTCTATAATCCTACAACAAAATAATATTGGGCTCGCTTGAACTCAATCCATATTTGAAATGGCATCTTATAATGGAAGTGCAAAATAGATGCTGGAAAGGCTTTCCAATGGTGGCTGATTCCAAGACCCACGATCCCAGATATCCTTAAAGAATTACATAGCTGTCTGACAGAAGGCCACTTCAAAATCATGAAAACTTTGCATAGAGATTGAGAATGCTTCTACTGAAGTAAAGCAAGGGCTGCTCTGCAAAAGTAGTACCAATCTTGCAATGCGGCCCGGGCCAGAAAGGACCGAAGAAATGCAGCTGAGGGAAGTTGCAATGTTACACTGTAGGAGTACCTTTTCAATGCATCCCCTCAACATCCTAGGATCTCTGCCACAATCTGCTGATGACAAAAAAATATATACTCATTGTCATTGATTACTTTAGA
Organism: Stegodyphus dumicola; assembly: GCF_044657685.1. Classification (NCBI taxonomy): domain Eukaryota; kingdom Metazoa; phylum Arthropoda; class Arachnida; order Araneae; family Eresidae; genus Stegodyphus; species Stegodyphus dumicola. The sequence goes on along the minus strand of NC_140774.1, from coordinate 99,621,968 downwards.
AGGTGGCGAGAAGTGTATCCTATCCCTGATTAAGAGGCTGTCACGGTAGCACAGGTAATGATACAGCATTGGATTTGCAGGGCCTCTTCAGTTATATCCTGATCAAGGAAGAAATTTATCTCGACTGTAATTAAAGCCCTCTGTAAATTACTCAGGATAGACAAAACCTTAAATGGCACTGATACCTTTATATCCACAGTCAGACAGCATGGTAGAGAGGTTTAATCAAACCATTCTTAATAAAGTTTCACTGATGGTTTCCAGAAACCAACATGCTTTGGACCAGAAGTTACCTCTGTTCTTATTGGCCTGTTGCAGTAGTGTCCACAAGACTACTGGCTACTCCTGATACCATATACTCTCTGATCGTGATCTTTGTCTGACTTGTGATATGTTGTTTGGTCACCCTTCGGATGCGCCTTAATCACCTGATTTAGGCTCATCCGAAGTTATTTTGGGGTGGTCTTTAACAGTCCTAACAACATCATTGTTCAGATGTGTAATCATTGAATTCTAAACCTAAAGCGGTTCGTTACGACAGGCTCACTCCTTACTATAGCCATGGTATATAGTCTTCATATAATGTAAATAGTATATTAAGACCATGGTCCTATATGTATATATAAACTTTAAATTCATGCATTTATTTATTGATTTAGCATTTTATTATTTTTTTAAATCATTGTTTTAGTATTGCATTTAGTACTTGCAGTTCTTGGGAAGTGGACAATGTCATGAATTTTATATACATGTAAATTTCTTCTCCTTAAGTTGCACTATAGCCTATTACAGGCCAACACGCTTCCTCCAACGGATCCGTTGAGTCTTGAGATCTGCCTCCACACAGTCTATCCATCTTGTGAAAGGTCTCCCTCTTTTCCTGATACTCACTTGCAAAAGTCACATTTTTAACGGGGTTCAAGTTATCACATGTAAGAATATGTCCAAGCCACCTGATATGATAAGATATGATGACTTAGGTTGTTTGTATCTTCTACAGATTTCATGGTTAAACAAAATTCTCCAACACGTGTAAACTATTTTAATGAAATTGTAAGTAAAATGTAATATCTCTTGTAGTAGTAGTATGGAAAGTATCAAAATTCAAACATCACTAAAAATGTATGGGTACAGGGCAAGTCTATTTAACACTGATGTAAATGGCTTGTCGAGATACGCGCAAGCTGACGATTGTTTTGCAATTAATTCTTGTCACCAGATTTGGCGAGAAATTGCCAAACTTGGCCAAATATTGGTCTAAACTTTATGTAACTGTTATTGTATGCGGCCCTATATAACTGCAGTTGTGTATGTCTTCCAGCAATTTGAGAAATCGAAGGTACTGGAAATTTCTCAACAAATGAAGAAAAACTATACAAGAGCAGGTAGAGCATCAATTTCTTTAGCTAAGAGTATTGAAAGATCATTCTGCGAGCCTGCACATTTGAGGTTCTTTGTATTGCCTTGTGTTCAGCATTCTTAGTAGTTTGAAGTAGTATCTACTGATTGCACTCTATCATACTGAGAAGAGCCATATGAGTCCTCTTGTATGAAAAGTTTCAGAACTGTAATGTGTTTTTGGAAAAATAAATTTGATCAAGCTTTTATCAGTTCTATGTGTATTCAATCCATTATGAACTTGTATGCATGTAACAATACATTATGAAAATATATAAATAGATAGAATAGTTATTTAGAAAAGAAAAGAAAAATAGTTTTTGACAGCTCTATCTGTATATTTTCTGAGACATCACTCATTTTAATTTTGGCAATGGAATTAACATAAAACTGGATTCCCAATCATTAAAATCTTCTTCAAATTTTTTTTTATAAAATGTATGTCTTAATAATGCTAATTAACTTATGGTAAATGCATTCACAGGTTGTATGTAATTGCTATGTTGACTGCCAGTTTGATACCACTGGTGTAGACCATGATAGACTACATGAATTGAGTGAAATAAAATATTTACAAAGATTATAAATTAAATAGAAATTATTTGGTTTAAGCATATATATTCATCTTGATCTTTAGCTTTAATCAATAATACACCATTTGATAATGCTAACTCTAAAATGGATCATTAACTGCATAAAGTTTCAGAAATGCAAATGACTACTGAAATATGAGACTTTAATTAAAACTTTTATATCGTTTTCAACCCTTTTCGATTGTTAATTTTTTCTAAAAACAAATCAATTTACAAACTGAATGAATGATGCAAAGCTAAGTTTTGACTTGAGAAATTATTTGTTTTTACATGCAGTTCTATTGCACTAGTAAATGACCTTGATTAACTTTTGTATTATGGTCATTTACTTAGTATATAAAGCAAAATTTATTATATTTATTACATTCATGTTTGTTCTTATTTTAAAAACTTATCCTGAATCTTTGAGTCATTTACTTAAATGATAAAATAATAAATATTTTTATAATTATACAATGGCTCTTAAAAATCAATTGAAAAAAATCAATCAAAATATATAAAAAATAATAATCAATCAAACATAATAAAAAACTCCCTCCTCATTTTATGCAAAATATTAACACAGAATGTAATTTACTTCTCTTGTATCTTGGGGAGAGATAATTCCATCAGATTTCATAACTGAAGCATGATAAAAAGCACTTGTATGATTCTCAAACAGTGTTTCGAACTCATTCATGTTTTCTGTTGAGCTTAACTCTTTTAAAATGTTGTTTTCAGTTGCTACAGCCTGAAAAACATAAATGGCTTAATGTTTATACAGTGTGTAATACATATAAATGTAATAACTTGTTCATAATATTTAACCTAAATTAATGTTAATTTTCATTTAAAAAGCATATTGTTATATATTATTTCAATACTGTGATTCAAAATTTGGAAATAATATTGCAGACTACTTTTTATGATTTATTAAAATAAGACAAATGTATTATCTATAAATATATTATAGAACTTCTTGAAATAAGAAAAGAACTGCTTAAATAGTGCCTAATTTGTTTTCAGTGTGAATAAGCAATATAGAATTTTATGTGTTATACACAGAGTATTAAAAATAATTTTAATTAATATCCACTTCAGCTATTTGTTAGAAGAATTTGGGGATCATGGGGGCATTTAAATGCTAATGACAATATGTAGCTCTACAGTTTCAAATACATACATAATTTGAGAACATTTAATAGCAAATTAATAATGTTATGAAATTTAAAATTATGCAGTATTTTATTTCAAGAAATAATAAACTGGCATAAAAGAAGATTCATATTAGCTCAGAAGATATTTGAGACCTATTTCTGAAGTTTTATTTCTTCAGTAATGTATGCTTAAGAAAATCAACGTAATTTCCATTTCATATACAGTAAACTCTCGCTACAATGATACCCGATACAACAATAACTCCATCTACTACAATAATGTTTTGTGGTCCCGGTGATTTTGCATATAAACTAATGTTAATCTCCCCTCAATATTGCTATATTCTCTAGAACAATAAACCTCTGTAAAACGATTTTTTCAATCTAAATTTCAGTATTATTTTCTCCCTTTATAATATTTTGATTTTCAAATGCTTTTTTTTTTTTTTTTTTCCGTTTTCTTTTGTTATTTTTTCCGTCTATTAAGACTGGATATTCAGCTTATCCCTGAATAAATAGCTATTGTTCAGATTTCAAAACAGATGAAGACCACCCTTTTGGGAATTGGAGTGGGTGAGGGGGGTGAAGTGTAAATGTATGCCTAGTCTCGTTTCCCAGTAAGCTTTGGAATTCTGATAAGGTTTAAGGACATCTAGACCTGTCTGGTCACCTTGTCACAGAACAAGTGCCCTTTGTTAGAGGAACAGGGGGAGATGGAGGCGGGGTGTTGTTAAGTGACGTACTGAAAAGTGAGTTCAAAGGTTGTTTTATAGTCTTTAACGATTTTGAGTTCTACGCGAAACATTTGGTTTAAACTTTTCTTTCTTTCACGCGATATTGTTCCCTAAGATGGCAGGGCAAAAGCAACTATCTTTTCAAGATAAACTGAACGTTATCAATGATATTGATGAGGGAATGAAGCAGATTGATGCGGCTAAGAAACATGGATTATCGCAATCTACAGTTGCAACGTTCCTAAAGAAGAGAAAGCAAATCGAAGATGCTGTAACTTCAAATGAAATTAACCCAGAGCGAAAACGACTGAAAGTTGCGACAAATGAAAACATTGATGCTGCTGTTTTAAAATGGTTTCAAGAGATGAGAGCAACAAATGTCCCAACAAATGAACCTTTATTATGTGCAAAAGCATGGAAATTTGCAGCAATGCTAGGGAACGAAACTTTCAAAGCTAGCAATGGTTGGTTAATGCGTTTTCGAGATTGTCATGGAATAACTTTCCAAGAAGTTCACGGAGAGAAAAAGTCAGCCCCGATAAATGACGCAAATGAATGGCGGCAAAACAAGATGAAAGAAATCTTAGAAAAGTATACTCTTGAAGACATTTATAAAGCAGATGAAGCTGGGCTGTTTTTCCAACTGCTACCTAATCGAACATTGGTATTCAAGGGTGAAAAGTGCTATGGAGGGAAGAAATCAAAGCAGAGACTGACTGTTCTTCTGTATACAAATAGCACAGGAACATATAGAATACAACCTCTCGTCATTGGTAAATCATTGAAGCCAAGGTGCTTTAAGAACGTGAAAAGTCTTCCCGTGGAGTATAAAGCAAATAAGAAGGCTTGGATGAGGTCTAAATTTTATTCCGAATGGTTACAGAAGTTAGACAATGAAATGAAGAAGAAAAAGAAAAAATCGTTTTGTTGATAGATAACTGCGGTGCTCACACATCATTTCCAAAGCTACAAAATATCGAAATTGCTTTTTTCCCTGCCAACTGCACTTCAATTTTACAGCCTCTTGATATGGGCATAATTAAGTACTTCAAAGGATACTACAGAAAACGGTTGGTGGACTCCATACTTGTAAACTTTGAAAATAAAGTAGAAGACCCTTTCAAAGCTGTAAATGTCAAGGAAGCGTGTGACAATATTGCTGGAAGTTGGTGGGAAGTAACAGAAAAAACCATTCGGAATTGCTGGAAAAAGGCCGGTCTTTGTGTTATGGAAGATAAGAAATCTGATAATGATGAAAATTCCATAGACAATGATCTCTCAGATGATCAAGAATGTGTTTTGCTCATCAAAAAATCCGTATCCCAACTTGAGGAAACAAGCGGTAAAAAGTTTGGAATTAGTATAGAAGACTATTTAACAGCAGATGATGATCTTATGGTTTTCGCAGGAGTTACTGATGAAGATATTCTCTCTGAAATTACTGATGAGATAGGAAACAATGATGAAGATGATGATGATGATAATACAGGTCCATCGCAGTCCTTATTGTCATCCCAGGAAGCTCTTCAATCTGTGAATTCTCTACGGACATTTTTTTCAAGCCTTCCGTCGACAAATGAAGTGCACTAGACTCAATGCATACAGTATTGGTGAACTTAACAGTTAAAAAAATCAATAAACAAACAAAAATATTGGATTATTTTCAATAAAAAGTGTTTTCAGGTATGTGAATATTTCTGTGCTTATTTTCTGAATTTATCTTATTTATTTATTTTTTTTTAGTATTTAAACCACTATTATTAGTATTTTACAAATTAATTTCTTCTAAATATAGACTTAAAAGTAGTATGTTATGCACCTTAATAATAATAAAATATAATAAAAAAATAATGTATAAAATAACCTAATAATAATAATAAAAAAAAACTCTTATTAAATGCTCAAAATATGTGGGCCCTCGATATAACAATATGCCTCTCTACAACAATATATTTATTTGGTCCCTAAAATATTGTTGTAACAAGGTTTCACTGTATTAAATTAGTATAACATTTCTAAATCAATCTAAATTCTACATGGCAATATTTTGCATACATGATTTTTATGCAAATATTCAATTTATATTTATATTACAGTAGACTCCCGATTATCCGCGGAGCAGATTAACCGTGCCTGCCGCACAAAGGTGTTTTTTTTTTTTTTTTTTTTTTTTTTTTTTGTTGTTGTTTTTTTTTTTTTACACAAGCGTAAAGCAAAGAAAATAAAAATGTTTACAAAACTGAGCGAAATGTTAAATTTGCTAACAGCGTGCTTATTTATGGCAAAAATATCCCAGGCCTTCTTGAAACCTTCCCCTCTGATGAGTTAGTGATTTCTTACTCACCCTTGCAGTGCCCGCTTAACTGCCCTCTCTCTTCTTAATCTTACTGACACGTCCACTTCCTCCCACTCGCCATTGTTAGTTTAAGCCTGATAGTGTTTGCGAACCAGTCAGAGTTAATTTCTCATCTTTTATTGTGTTCAGTGCCTGTGCTTTTTGGTTTTGTGTTTTTCGTTATCGATTTAAAATGTCAGGAAAATGAAACAAGGTTGTGTTGACGATTGTGCAAAAACTAGAATTAATTTCCAAAGTAGCAAACGGCACTACAAGGCAACAAATGGAAATGGATTACGGAATCGCAGCAACAACAGTGTGTGACATTCTAAAGCAAAAAGACAAACTGGTGAACTTTGCATCAATGTTGGACAGTGCTTTCACAATGAAAACACGAAAAACTATGAAGGGTTCTACCTTTGAAGAGCTAGACATGGCATTGACAGAGTGGTTAGCTCAAGTTCAAAACGAGGGTACTCCTGTAAATGGTCCTATAATTCCGGTGAAGGCAAAAACCTTTTTTGAGCTGTTAGGCGTGAAAGGAAATTTTGACGCGTCTTCTGGCTGGTTGACTCGTTTTAAGCAGCGACATGGAATTCGAGAAATTGGACTTCATTTGGAGAAACTTGGTGGTGACCAACAAGCAGCCGACGATTTCCACGAAGAATTTGTTTTAAAAGAAAAGCTATTTTTTGAACAAATTTACAATGCCGATGTATCGGGACTTTTGTGGAAATGTCTTCCTACTCGCACTTTAGCATTTGAAAGTGAAAGTAAAGCTGCGGGTCATAAAAGCAACAAGGAAAGGATCACTATCATGTCTTGCAGTAACGCTGCAGGTGGACATAAATTTAGACTTGTTGTCATTGGAAAGTCAAAAAAGCCGAGATCTTTCAAAGGCACAAGGATAGAAAACTTGATTACTTTAACCAGAAAAATAAATAAATAAATAAAAGAATGGTTGAACCGAAACATTTTTCAAGAATGGTTCTAAAAAATCTTTGTTCTTCAAGTGCGTAACATCTTAAATTTAGAAACCTGCCTGAAAAAGCTGCGCTATTGATCGACAACGCACCTTCTCACCCAGCAACAAGCGTGCTAAAGTCTTCTGATGGACAAATGTTTGCAAAGTTTCTCCCCCCAAACGTTACTGCGCTCATCCAACCATGGATCAAGGAGTCATTGCAACAATGAAGAGAATATGCCGAACCAAACTGCTAATGACCAAAATTGAAGAAGGTTATGATCTGAAAGAGTTTTGGAAACACTACACAATCTTGGACAGCATCTATGATATTGCATCTGCATGGGACTCAGTGAAACCGTCAACCCTCATAAAATCATGGAGAAAACTCATATCTAATGTTGACGCCAACAACAGCCTAAACCCCTTTGAGTTGTGAAGAAGAGAATAAAGTTGTAGACATGCCCACGCCAACTCTTGCCGATATGGTGAAAACAGTTCCGGGGGGTGAGAACGTTGATGCTGAAAACATTAATGAGAGGTTGGAGTGTGACATCAGCGAACCTGGCTTCGAAGGCTTGACGGATGACGAAATTGTAAAGAAAGCAAGGGGAGAGACCGAGAATGAAGGACAGCAAAGTAAAGGAAGAAGAGCCCACTGGTGCAGATGCGGAAGACTCACAAAGCGGCTTTGCAACAAGTCGACGGACTGCTGAGCTATTTGGAAGAACAAGATGACGTGGAGTTTGCCGAGAAACTTATGCTACAAAAAATGCAATCTCGGATCAAGAGAAAATGCTTCCAAAGCAAGAAGCAAACACAAATGACTGATTTCTTCAAAAGGGTGCAGTTTTTCAGTTATGCTTTTGTAATTACATAATACACAACAGTATTAAAACAGTACATATGTATTGATTTTTCTGTGTATCCTTGATGCCTCTCGTAAGTATACAAAGCACTTTTCTGTTGGCATTAACAAAATGCGTTTTAGGTTAGTTTTGAGTGATTTAATAAAATATTAAGCATTAGTTAAATATTTCCTGCTGTTTATTTTATGTTTTATTGTACATAAAACGATTTTTCAAAGTTGGAATAACTGTTTTCTCTTTTGCTATACCCGTTTCTAGCTTTCTTTGGATTATCCGCGGCGGCCGCGCCACCCAATTCCGTGGATAATCGGGAGTGTACTGTATTATGCTTTTTGTTTTTGTCATTTGAAATTCTTATATTTAATTTAAGATTATTGCTACAATAGTTGTCATTAAAGGAGGGGAAGAGGATTAAGAAAATTCTATTTTTGATTCCCCCCCCCTCAATGGCAGGCACTTGCATATAAAGGCCTTGGCCACTCCTAAGGCCAGAAGTGGTGGCCATTTTATTGTGAAGGCACCTAATAGGTGGCCAACGCTACCTTCTATGAAGGGACAATTTTGCATGCATGCCTTCTCTGGAATTTGAAACTTGGCCTTCGATATCACAGTCAGGCTCCCATAACCACTATACCGTCTGGGCAGCTTTTTGATCTTAATCATAAATGATATTAGTAAAAGTCACAATCACTATTAATGCTTCGAAGCATGTCAACCAGCTGGCTGAATTATTTTTACTATGTATCTTATCATAGAATGCAATTGTAATTTTTTAGTATATTTTAATATTAATATAGATTACAATATTCATAAATAACTGTATGATTAAAACTAGTCTTCTATAGATGTTTAAAAAATTGACATCTGATTGCACAAAATTATTATATTAATGCACTTGGCTTGGATCAGTAGTCGACAACAACACGCCTGCGAAGCAATTTTAAAGCATCCACTGCTCAAATCTCTAAGTTCTAAATTTAAGTATCTGGACAACAAACAGTTCTAATTGTAATGATTTGTGGTAAAATTTCTGGTTTTATTTTCACCATTTTAACAACTGTACATTTTGATAAAAATTGAATCTTAGCGATGTCTAAATGAATGACTAGATCATGAAGAGTCAACCTAGTCCTTACTGCTCACTAGTGGGGGATTTAAGCTTTCACAATGGGCGGTGGAGGTTTTTGTCTGATAACGATTAAGGAAGATCAAAACACGCATGGTTGATATATACACACCCCTTAAAATTTAGTTCTCTACTTGCCCATTTCCCTTTGTGCAGTGCTATCCTTCCGTATATTTATATGGCTTTGTTGTTTATTATTAATGAATTTTCTGACTATTAAAAGTTGAATATTTTAAATTGTAGTATAAATAAATGCATAAATTTAACTATATATTCTAAACCTCAATTTAAAAACTTCTTTGCACTTGTGCTAAATTAAATTACTGAGAAAAGATGGGCGGTATAGAAATTTTACTGCCTACAAAAAGGGCATAGGTATAAAAGGTTGACTATCCCTGGACTAAATGAATCAATTTTCGACTGCTAGAAATATCTAATTCTGCATGCAGTGAACTATTTTCTATTTCCGTTATCCTCATATACTTTGTCCAACCATGGTATGTAACACTTATATCTGTAATTTGCCTTCCCCCACCCTTGGTTAGCAGCATTTGAATGTTGCAACTTTAACAATCCACATAAACTAATTCTATTTCATTTTGATAATATCATAATAATCTATTTTGATGCAATTATTTATTTATTTTTATGATTACTGTAGCCTACCTAATTCCTACATTTCTAAAATACGCCCTCCTAATAAAAAAAGTTGTTGACTTCAGCATTATAGTATTAATAATTTATCAAACAAATATTATTCCAAAATAAACACAAACAATTTCCTTTCTTTAGTTATTTAAGTATAAATAAATATAAGTTTTTAATTTAATTAAAAAGTACTGAATTAATCAGTTTATATAGCATGCTATGCCCATATATACATACAAAATACCCATATATACATATATATATATATATGTATATATATGTAATATAAACAGTAAGTCAGAAGTAATTGAAGAGCAGGAGGAGAAATTTTGATGGCTTAGTAGTGTTGATCCATAATAATGACTAGGAAATTGGAGGGGAAAGCGGATTTAATCTTCAGTTTTATTTTAGCAAACATATTGCGTTGACAATCAAGTCGGCACATTAATTGTGCCTATTCCAAGAGATTTTACATTTTAGATAAATTTGCAATAAGAAAGAAAGCAAAGCAGTCAAACAGCCACGTAGCTAGGCCAAAGCGTGAAAATCAGGATGAGATCTCAAGTCAGACTGAGTTAGTTTCGGTTCGCAAAGCATTCTCATTGGATAGTTAATATTGCTGTAAAATTATTATTGGCAGTTTTAGTTCCGTTTACATCACCAGAATTACGTAAGAGTCATATGACATAGATTTTTCTCGAAATATAGCAATTCAGAGAAGGGTTACTATCTTTAGAATAGAAGGGAAATTAATTTACGCTGCTAATTTAATCTTTTACTTTTTCTTACATATTCCCCTCCTTCAAGAAGAAAAAGGCGTAGCGACAGAGAAGCCTTTTTAAAGAGAAAGCGTTAAAGCACCAGCAAATGAAAAAAGAACATAAATTATAAAATTTTGATCCTGTAAAGTAAAATTTATAAATATCAATTCTTTAAAATAATTTTTTAAATTTTAGAGTCCTATTGAATTTTTAAGCATTTCAGTCCAAAAGTCTCTTTGCTTGAGTGTTAACATAATCATAATTCTTCAGGGAAGGTTCTTGTTATCACAGAATATCCCAAAAGAAACTTATACATAATCATTACTTATAATTAAATGTAATGCACATAAATAGTTATGATACTAATTTCAATATTGATAAATTATATTTTAACAAAATAAATATAGGAGTAGCAGTTTCAGAAATTTTGGTTTCACCGTTATTATCTTTCATTTACAAGTCCTGATTTTACCAAACTGGAAGGCCTCGTAATACTTCTAAACAAACATATCCATCAATAGGGTTGTCCTCTTGAGCTAACCAGTGTTTTCTCTGCACTGGTTCTATTCTCTGCCTTAACTAGACTGCAGTCTGTCTGCTTCTTTCTTGCTACAAAATTATCAAAAATGTAAGCCCTTTGGAACAGGCACATTTAATATGCCAACTTTTATGTACCCACAACATGTTGCTGATAATAAAACTGAAGATTTAATCTGCATTCGCCTCCAATTTCCTAGTCGTTATGGATCAACACTTATATGCCATCCAAATACCTGCTCCTGAATTTATTATAACTGATTCGAAAGGACACATGTCCTGGGCATTGGAATTCCTGTGGAAATGTCATTGCAGTATCTGCAATAACCAACCATCTCTTCAAATTTCCATGTGTAATGGAAATTCATAATGGATATCGAGTATCTGCAAGTCGAAAAATGATAGCGTCAGTAAAAACGAAGTGTATGGCCATAGGAAAAAAAAAAGCGTTTTACATCATCAAAGTGTGAGTCTGCTTCACAGAAAAATTATCATCGAAACTGTGGCTACGATTGTGAAAGCAAATTAGTTAATTAATGCCTTCATGTTCTAATCTTCAAGATATCTACTGCTCTGTCAATCTATGTGCTCAACCTGGAATCAGCAAGTCAACTACACCGAAGATTAAGGAACAATGCAATCTGCAACATTAACTGAAATAGATAATTTTATCTTAGCTTATACCGTTTGTTATACATTAAACGCGTATGTGTAAACGTATTATGCGCATGCGTAAACGCATTTATAGATCATTCCGGATTATGGACGTCCAGATTAAAGACTTTTGACTGTACTTCCTCTTCAATATAGAATAAAAACTACGCATCAACAGTGCTCCATCTTTTCCTTTCCTGTGCTTTTATTATAACATATATATATATATATATATATATATATATATATATATATATACCCATATATACTGCAAAGAGCTTCAATACAAAGACTACGTAGACGAATTTCATATACATATAGAATGAAATATTTATGTCTCAGGATGAAAATAATATACATTAGAATCAGAAATTCTGAAGAGTAACTGCATAAAGAAGACTACTACAGCAATTAGAAACTAGAAAACATATGGCTTCTGCATGTTTATGAACAAATTTGGTTGTCTTTTTATTAGTTAGTTATTAGATTTATAGGATGATAAAAAGCTATAGGGATAGCTATAGCGCCTAAGGGAAAAGATGCCTTTATGGAAACTCTCAAGGAAACTGGTTCATATTTACATTACTATGGGTAAAATTATGAAAATGTCTATGCATTCAGCTTGTTTCCCAGAATTTCGAATTAGGCCAAACTTCCAGTGTTCAGCAGTATTATTCATTCAGGCATTGGTATTATTTATGAACAGAAGTTATAAGATTTTAAAACATCTTAATCTCCACAAATAGGTACGATAAAAATTTATTATTTCTACATCGTTTCATTCAGCAGTTCAATAGCTACAGATAAGATTATAAACTTATGTTCAGTTATCATAACTAAATGAAACACAAATATAATAATAATGCTATAATGAAAAGTTGGCATACAGATATGAAAATAATACTTAAAAATATTTCATAGTAACAAACAAGGTGTTTTTTAAGTAAGTACAAAACGAGTAAAGAATACAATTATGATAGAAATAACACATATACACATAAAAAGAAGTTTGAAATGAAATTACTTAAAGCCGCCGTAAGTACTATTAATATGCATATTACTGTAATGTTGTTATTAACAAGAATGGAAGTTTATTGTGAAAATTAGAAAATAATGGGTTTTTTCATAATTGTTAACTTACATTATAAACCTTTTGAAAACTGGCACGTTTTAACTAGAAATTTTTTTAAAGTTTCAATCAAGCTGAATTTCTGCAGTTCCTTTAAATACCATTTAAGTATTGTTGCAATAATATGCTTTTATGTAACTTTGAAATCATATGCATCATTTCCAATGTAATATAAGATAGAAATATGGTTTGAAATGAAATTGCTTATTACAGCAATTTTTTCTCTTTATTCCATTTATCATTAACTTACTTTTTCAACAGTCTTTCTAGATGAAGAAATATGAGCTAAAGGCCATGCAAAAAAGAAATTAGGAGAAAATGGCCAGCCACACTGGAAGAGGAAAAAGTGTACATTAGAAATTACAATAATCATACAAAGCACCTAGATAAGAAAATTAAGCTTTAAATTATTTACATTCTAAACAGAATAATAGATATTTTCGAAAGTTAATAAAAGAGAATTTCACTACTAAAAAAGACCACTTTTTAATACTTAAATGCAGATATATGAAAACGTAATACTGGCTATATTACCATTTATAATATTTTACTTGCTCCTGGCTTACATTGCGTCTTACTCACTTTTGAAGTAATTGACTTTTAACTCTTGAATGATTTTTTAGCTACATTCCAGGCATTTTAATACATAAAATCTTTTAAACTTGAAAGGCACAACAAGTTTTTTACGAAATACAGCTGAAATTATATTTACTGCTGTCAAGTCTTTCCAGTAAATAATTAAAATAATTCCAATTTGCATTAAAACTGTATAATTTTTTTAAAAAAATATAAGAGTAAATCAATTTGATACATATTCCTTGTCTAAATTAAATAGCAGAAGCATGCTGTGAATCTGATTAAAGTAGTAAGATTGACAAAATAAAATCATTAAATTAACAAATATTATCTATGCTACAGCTTATGAAAAGTAAAGTATCATGTATTTAAAACAATCATGCTTTTATATTACTAATAAAACTTCATTGTGTATAAATATATAATTTACAGTATTTTTTTTATTAGTGGTATATACTTAGATTCCTATCTGTACTGAAAAGTTTCTAAGTATTGTGGGTCAGTTTATGAGAAGAACTACGAGGGGTGTTTTTTAAGTAAGGGCCGTTTGAAAATAAAAACCAAATGAAAGAAAATTTTCAAAAACCAAATTTATTTTCAGAGTCTACATATGTTTCTCTATTTTTCACCATAGTTGCCAAGTTTATTTAAACACTTATTATAACTTAGAGCTAGATTTTGAATACCCGTATCATAAAAACTTGCTGCCTGCTCCAATAACGAAGAGTTCACAGCCGTTTTAACGTCCTAGACTAAACACTTCAGGAAACCCGTTTGAAGAGTGCTTATGGTGAAGCGTAAGCAAATAATTGCTGTGAACACAGTAATTATTTATAAAGGAAATGCTTTCTAGAAATGTCAGATTCACTTTTTAATGATTTTCAGAAAAAGAGTGAAATTGTTGCTGAAATTCAAGATCAAAAATTATCTCGAAACACAGTGATGCGACGAATTTGAAAGGATGAGTGGGAATGCAAAAGAGCAGTTATATAATGATATTAACAGATGTTCCTGTTTTTCCCTTCAGTGTGATGAATTGACAGATATAAGTGACATGGCAAAATTACTTGTTTTCATTAGTATGGTTTTTAAGAATTTTACATCTAAAGAAGAATTGTTGGGTATGATTTCTTTGAAGGAAAGGACTAGAGGTTAGGACATATTCAAAGCCTTTAAAAACTTGCTTAGTGATTTGAAAGTAAAACTTTTTAAATTAGTCTCGATAAACAACGAATGGCGCAATTGCAGTGATAGGTAGCATAAATGGATTTATAGCCTTATTTTAAAAGGAAGATAAATTCCCTGCCTTTTTAAGCTATCAGTGCATAATTCACCAGCAAGTGTTGGTTAGCAAGAGACTAAACACAAAAGAGATAATGGACACAGCATTTAAAATTGTCAATTCAATTCGAGAAAGTTCCCTCAAACGACGTATCTTTCAACTGCAGCTCGATGAAGGCCAACCTGAATTATTACTACATACCAATGTCAGATGGCTTAGCATAGGTAAATTTTTGCAGCAATTTTGTGATTTATTGCCAGAAATTATAGATTTTCTTCACGAACAAGATGGAAACTGAAAATTTAAATGATGAAACTTGTCTTAGTGACAGCATTTCTTACTGATTTTACTTCAATATTAAGTCATTTAAATTTAGAATAACAAGGTAAAAATAAAACAGTAATTGATATGATCAGCTGCATAGATGCATATAAAACAAAATTAATTTTGCTTATAGAAGATCTGCAACAAAATAATCTGAATCATTTTTCAAATATAGCAGATAACCTACAAAAATATTAATTATAAGATCAACAAATATGTCGCGGAAATCCAAAAATTGAAGATTTTGAGATAAAAGATTCCAGAATTTTGAAAAAGTTAAAGAAATTGTGGAATTCATATCTTTTCCTTTTAAAAAAGATTTAAGTGTGAAACGCATTAGCCAAAAAATTTCAGACATATTTCATATGGATCAAAAGGCATTAGAAAATGAAATCATAATTTTACAAACTGACTTCATCTTACATGCCCGAAAATTTGAAGAGATTTTTGGAAATATGTTAACTGAGAAAAATATCCCAGTGTCACTAAATGTAGCGAATGATCTATTTTTCTTTCGGATCTACATACCTATGCGAATCGGCATTTTCATACTTGAAACTAATGAAGACTAAATAACATTCTGCCCCGACTGATTCCCATACTGAAGACTCATTATTATTATCATCTTTGTCAGAATATACACGTAATTATGATTCCTTGGTTAGGGACGTGCAAACTCAGTCTTCCCACTGATGTTAAAGCATCAAAATAAATTCTAAATCTGTCTTTATCTATACCTACTTTGAATTAATAAATAACTGTTAATAATTATCCATGTTCTTTTTTTTTCCCCTTTTAGTTTTTGGAATCCTTAAATAATTATTTTTTTTTTTATTTTTTTTATTTTATTTTTTTATTTTTATTTTTATTTTATGTAGGTAGATAAACCTTATATCTGTATTTCAGTATGAGGTGTACTCAGCAAACTAGTGATAGATTAGAAAAAAGTGAGCCATGTTATTCTTTCATGATAAATTCCCCTGGCCCAGAAAAATGCGAAAGTGAAATACTGAATTCAAATTATCAGCCATAATGTGCATTTTTATAACTTTTCATATTAACGAGCAAATAGTACAACAACTTATACATGGCAGTAAATAAAAAAAAATAAATTGCATTTTAAGTTAGTAAACATCTGTCTTGAAAAAGCATAGGAAAGTCGAATTTTTTTAGGTAACGCATAAACGGATTGCTGCTATTAAAAGTTGTATCTATAAATTTATTTTCTTCATGAGCCTATATCTCGAAAACTTAATAAGTGATTTAAAAAATAAAAAATAGTTTTGAACATATATTTTACTATCTACACATATCTCTCTGGAACACACCTTATACTGAAACACAGTGTATAGACATTGTATATATTTTACACCCTTCTTTCCCCTTAGACTACACCTATGACAACGAGTCGATCGCGACACACTTTTAAAATAAAAATAGATCTTATATACAAAAATGTTGGCCACCCCTGGTATATACAACCAAATGGCCCTTACTTTAAAAACACGATACGTAGTAACACATTTATTATGAACATGTACCTACATTATAAGATGTTCTGAAGATAAAAATTTAGTATATTGGATCAATATATGTAATTCAAATGAAACTCAAATTTTTTCTTTCAAATGTGTATACATAAGAATATATATTAATAAAGCAAATTCCATATGTGAAAGAAGAAAAGAGTCAAATACATGACCATAAAAATGGACATTAATAAGGCAAATTCCATGTATTATGAAACTTGCCTTATTCCTGTCTCAATTTGCAGTAGTTTTACACTTTTTTCCCTAGGAGATAATCATAAATTGAAATTAATAATTAAATTTAAAACAAGTATTTTAAAGTAAAAATTCTTAAATGACTGAAATGGACTAAAAAAATATAGTAATGAAACCAAGCGCTTAAACTGCTTAGGATTGAAATTTCCTGGAAATCAGAAGATCGCACTTAGCGACGTTGTTGTCCTAAAAATGTAGTTAAACTTTTACTTTTATTTCCAATTAAAATTTACAACTTTTGCTCTCATATTAGTTTTCTGTTTTGGTTCTAGAATCACTTTTTCAGGTTATGGGCACCAGGCATGCTCTAAGTGAGCAAAAAAATTTAGAAAGAATGTGGAGATGAAAGTTAGTGGTAAATATTCAGCAAATTAGTTTGCAAAAATGGAAACTGCAAAGATATCAGTTAAGCCATTATGCGGAAAAAGTGATTGGCCTATTTGGAAATATCGAATTAAGTTTGTAATAAGTTATCATGAAGATGCTTTAGAAGTAGTGGAAGGAAAATTGAAAAAAAAAAAAACAAAAACAAAAAAACAGTGGTGTCTGATCAAGCCGCTGCCAAAGAGATTTGAAAGAAATACAGAGATGACGTGAAGGTTTTAATAAAGCCAATAATTGCGCTATGACTGAAGGTACTTTACAAAAGGTAATGAGATTTGACAGCACAAGAGAAACTTGGCTCGAACTTCACAAAATAGTCAAAGATTCATGCGATAACCAACTTTATAATACAGTAGAAGTCCAGAAATCCGCAAAGATTTCTGGTTTCGGATTCTAGTGTTAGAATTACTGTTGCTTTAAAATTTTAACAGCTTTTCTTTATTTTTCCGTACATCATACACAATCGTGTTGTAATTCCATACCATTCTGCTATAAATCGAGCACCTGCCTCCATCTTTTGTATAATTTGCACTTTTTGCATTACCGTCAATGCAACGTGTTTATGTTTTTCAACGTTGCAAGCAGTAAAATCATGAATGCATTTCTTATCTGTCATTGTATTAAAAAAAGCTGGAATTTAAAATATTCTTAATTTATACACAAAATACCCGGATTAAAAAAAAGGCAGCACTAAACAATCTCATGAAATAACAAAGCTCAGAAAATACAACATGAATCGTGAGCTTGAACGAAGAGTTGAGTGAATCGTCTGCTTTTTTACCTCGACGCAGATTAGAGAAAAAAAAAACTTTTATCTTATTTTTTTTTAACTTTTTTATGTCAATAATTTGGTATTTCCGTTATGACTCATTCGGTAAGTATTTTTTCTTCGATAGTCCGTACTCCATGTTGCAGCTTCTGGAACCTATAAACTGAATGTTTACATTTTGAAAGGCAAAGTGGATTGCAGGAGTTGGTGGATTTCAGGTCGGCGGATTTTCGGTATTTGACAGTATATGTTTACGGTTCTTCAAATTCAGGTTGACAAATGATGTCAAATGATGATAGGTCATCTATCAAAATTGAAAAATTTAAGGAATGAACTGAACAGTGGACTTGAAAATAAGGAACAAAACAGACTCCCAGAGATGCTGCTAATTTACAAAATACTGGATACTCTTCTTCCCAATTATCGTACTTTCAAATCGAGTTGGTTACTGCTTAGTGATGAAAAGAGAACTCTAGATGAATTAACTGCACGATTGTGCACCCATGAAAGAGAATTAAAGAAAAATTCAAATTATATAGAAACTTTAAATCAGGAAGTGTTGATAGCAAATTCAAAATCTAAGCAGAAATCAGCTCTTAACAAGAAAAACAACTGCAAGTGCAATTATTGCCACCAGAGAGAGCATTGGGTCAGAACATGCAAGAAATGGATAGCTGATGGAAACCTAGTCTACATACAGGGCCAAACAAAAAAGGTGAGGATAGTGTTACTGCAAATATAGCACTCCTAGCTGTAGATGAGGCAGTACTTTCTGCTGAGACAAATTCTGATAATTGGTTTATTGACAATGGAGCCTCAAAAGTCAATAGCAGCCACTACTTTATAGACTTTGAAAATGTTGAGCTTCCCCATAGCATCACTGTAGCAGATGGGACTTTTGTAACTTTTTCTCTTAGTTTATTATTATTGTTCTTTTCTTTTTTATTATTATTGACAAGGAGAAGTGTTAAATTAGGTTTAAAAAAAACAAGAAAGAAATCAAATAATAATGCATAATTTAGTTAATAAGTCCTGGCAACTGTGAGTGTTGTTATTGTCAGGAGATCGTGCTTAGTGATGCTGTTGTTCTAAAGATGTAGTTAAACTTTTGCTTTTATTTCCAATTAAAATTTACAACTTTTACTCTCCTATTAGTTTTCTTTTTTGGCTTTAGAATCACTTTTTCAAAGACAAGCCTATCATAACTTTACCATTATGATGACAGCAGATATATATGTGTGTGTGTGTGTAATATAAAAAATATGATGGAAATTTATTAACAAATTAAAATCTAATTGGAACAAATTGGCAATAGACCTTTAAATTACTAATTTCTAATTAAAGCACAGTCCCTCCAAGGTATCTGCAATTTCCTTGCAGTAAACTTTTGGCCAATTGCTTCTCAGGATTAAAACAAAACTTTCCAAGCTTAACTAGTACCACAACCTGACTACACATCCTTTTTCACTATTTCGGCTTCCTGCTGGCAATGTGTCGCTTGGCCTCTGTTAACTATTCCTTATTGAGATGTAATTGAATATCTAAAACTGTAGGGTGTTCTACCAGTTAAAAAGATACTATGCAAAGAAATTCGTCATCCAGAAATAAATAATGTTTAGCTACAAAGCTTGTTATGCCTTTTCCAAAATTCCATCCATTCATCCTTTACACCACGAAAAGTACTAGTAACCTCGGCACTCCTCAACGTATCGAGGATAGTTATTCCAGTAACAATTGCCAACGTCAGTGATAAAGCAAAAATCATTAAAGACAAAGTGGTTGCAGCATGTGCTCCAGTGACCTGCATTAAACGAAACAGTTACTCTTCAGAAACTGTCTCTTTGGAGAGCCTTTTATCAGAGCTATAGCAGAATGCCTAACTAAGCAATGAAGAAAGAAATGCAGCAGAACATGGCATTCAAGAGTTTCGAGATGTTTTCTCCCGCTCATCTTCTAATGTAGGTCGAACCGATTTGGCTCAGCACAGAATTGATACGGAGATAATCCACCAGTCATGCAATATCCAAGACGTCTCCTGGCAAGTAAACAGGAAGAGGTAGGAAAACTTCAAAAGGACATGCAAGAAAGCAGTACCTTCAAGCCTTCAGCAAGTTCTTGGGTCTTTCCTATCATTCTGGTAAGAAAGAAGTATGGTTAAACTAGATTTTGCGTTGACTATCAATGGTTGAATGAGGTTACAAAGAAGGACAGCACCTCTCTTCTTAAAACTGACAATATTCTGGACACACTTTCTGGAAGCAAGTGGTTTCGATGCTTGATTTAAAGACTTGATATTGACAGGTAGAGATACACCCTGATGACCGAGAAAAGAAGGCATCAAGGACTTCAACAGTTCAAAGTAATGCCATTTGGATTATGTAACTTGCCAGCAACATTCGAACACCTCATGAAGACCATGTGGAGAGTTCTTTCTTACGAAACCTGTCTGATATCATTATCATCAAGAAGAGTTTTGAAGAACATCTGAAAAATCTTAGAAAGGTGCTTCAGGAACAGAAAGAGCCAATCTAAAGTAGAGTCCTGCTAGATGTAAACTATTCAGACAGGAAACGACTTATTTTGGACATGACATCTCTGCTAAAAGCAGATCCAGAAAAAGTGTCAGCAGTTAAAGATTGGAGATGCCCTGAAAATGTCCATCAGCTAGGAAGTTTTTTGGGACTTTGCACTTAGTATAGGAGATTTGTGAATGACTTTTCTTCCATCACTAGATCCCTTCATAAGCTGATAGAGAACAAGCAAAAGTACTTGCGGACAAAAGAATGCAAGGATGCATTTAACAGCCTGGAGGCAGCTTTAAAATCTGATCCAATCTTGACGTATCCTTAACTCAATAAACCATTAATTCTTAACAGATGTGAACAATGAGAGTGTCGGTGCTGTTTTGTCCCAGCAAATAAATGCTCAAGAACGTGTCATAGCATACTGGATTAAGTGTCCATCTAAACACTGTGTCACCAGGAAAGTATTACTCATGATAGTTAAAGCCGTAGAACATGTCCATCATTATAGTTATGGCGTAAAATTCCTGCTCAGCACAGATCATGCATCTTTGACATGGCCTTTAAATTTCGAGAATCCTTAAGGTCAAATAGTCAGATGAATACTAAGACTCCAGGAATATGACATGACTATCCATTATCGAAAGTGATTATTGCATGGAAACGTCAATGCCCTGTCTAGAAGACCCTGATCAGAAAGCTACTGATACTGTTCCAGGGTCGAAGCAAAATACGAGATGCTTACTTCGGTCACACAACAAGTTACAACTTCAACATCGGCTGATCATGACCTATGGAGTGACGAAGTCAGGAAAGACCAGTTGGAGGATAGCAACATTAAAGCCATAATTGATTTAATGGAATCTTCAAACAGGAAAACTACCTTGCAAGGACATTTCGATCTATAGACCTATGAGAAAACAATACTGGGCTCTCGGGGACTCATTCCATATTTGAAGCAGCACCTTGTAGTGGAAATTTGAATTGGATAATGGAATGGCATTCTGATGGTAGCTGATACTTCGAAAGATACCGGATTCCAGACATCCTTAAAGAATTACATAAGTCCTACAAGAGGCCACTTCGGAATAATGAAGATTTTGCCGAGAATTTGAGAGCACTTCTACTGGAATAATGCAAGGACTGACATGCAAAAAATAGAGTCAATAATGCAATGCTTGAGCAAGTGGAAAAGGACCGAAAAAGGTAACCATGAGAAGCTACAATGTTAAAATACACTATCGCCTTTTGAACATATCATCTTTGTTATCCCGGAATCTCAGCTACAAACTGCTGATGGCAAAAAATACATCCTTGTTGTCTCTGATTACTTCGCAAAGTGGCCTGAAGATTATCCTATTCCTGATCAGGAGGCTGTCATGGTAACAGAGTTAATGATACAGCTCTGGATTTCTAGGTTCGGAGTGAATCTTCAGTTATATTCTGTTCAAGGAAGAAGTTTTACCTCGACTGTAATTTAAGAACTCTGCAAGCTACTCAGCATCGAGAAAATCCAAATGACAACTTTATATTCCCAGTCAGACAGCATAGTAGAAAGGTTTAATCGAACCATCCTTAATAACCTCTCAATGGTAATTTCCAGATGCCAACAGGACTGGGACAAGAATTTATCTCTCTCCTTTTTTTTCTGGCTTATCACCATTCTATCCACAAGACTACCGGCTATACTTCATCCTAGATGTTCTTCAGTCATGACCTTTGTCTGTCTTGTGATCTCTTCTTTGCAGATGCAGCTTTATCACTTGAGGAGTACATCCAAGATCTCCAAGGATGGCTTGAAGTGATGCACAATTTTGTGCGTAAGCGAGTAATTTGGCGATGAAGAAGAATGAAGGCTCGATACAACATGACAGCTACAGGACATCGATTCAAAGAAGGTGACAAGGTGTGGATGTGGAATTCAATTCAATGGAAAAGACTCTCTCCTGAATTACAGTCACCTTGGGATGGTCCTTACAAGTCCTAAAGAGGCTGAACAAAACCATAGTTTGGATCCGGAAGCCATTGAATTCTAAGCCTTAAGTCGTTCATTATTACAGGCTAGCCCCTTACTATGGCCATAGTATGCATTCCCCATAGTGTATAAAATATAAGTATTATACTAAAACTATGGTCTTATTTGTTTCTAAATTTGTATATTTGCCACTAATTTATTTAGTATTTTATTTTTTTATGTTATTTAATGAAATTATTGTTTAAATATTGCATTGAATGGTGTTCGTTGGTGGTCTAAGAAAACTGACTGTCATAGGAAGCATGTAAATGCTGCTAGACGTAGATTTCAGAGAGAAAGCAACAGTATTCTTAAAGATATGTATAAAATTAAGTGCATTGAGTTGTGACATAATTATAAGCCTAAATTAACTAATGCAAAGCTTGACTCATGGAAAAATTTTCTCTCAACTATTAATGTTCATGATGTCTTGATATATATATATATATATATAAGTATGAGGTTAAGACCAATTTTGTGAAAAGGATTGAGATTTCGGGAATCAAACTTCCGGATGGTACTCTTACTTCGAGTTTGAATTATACAATTGTTGCTATTATGAGAAAGAATTTCCCAAGAGATAATGTGCGTGATGATAGGAATTTTCATAGAACTAAGCATACTGAGTCATAGGGCCTTTATATTTCATTTATGGACTGTCAGTTCTCTACTTCAGAAGTTAACAGTGTTATTAAAAATCTCAGGCTGGTTTTCAGATCTAAACTCAAATGACTTTTGTTTCTCCCTGATAGTTTATCAAGAATACTGTTTGCCTTTGTTCTCCAGGATTTTCATCACCAAATCATTGATGTTCTGGTCAACTGTGATATACACTGCCCTCCAAAAGTTAAGAAACAGGATGTTTTTCAAAGCTTGCCATTACAAAAATGTCAGTAACATTTAAATTCACAGTTCATATGCATGATAGTAATGAAGTTTAAGAAAATATATGCAAAACAATAGCTACCACTTTAATTTTATAGAAATGAATACTTATATAGAAGTTATAGAAAAAACACAAAAATTGTAATATTTGTTCACGAGTGTTGATCTTCAGTTCTTATTACAGTTTCATGGACAATATCCAGGAAAGTCTATCAATGTCCACGAGAAGTCGTTTACCCGATTTGTTGAGGTGGTGGGCAATCGGATGGATGGAAATCTCACAAGCTGATGTTGCTAGACGTCCAAATGTCTCTCGTAGTGTGGTCCATTGACTAAATTGGAATTAGTTTGTGTCCAAGGATTCTATGTTTAGAAGACATGTTCTAGGCAGACCTAGAGTTATAACACCTGCAGGAGACTGTTATTTAACTCTTTTGGCCCGAAGGAGTAACATTAACTGTGCCTCAGCTCATGGCACATCATTTAGTGGCAACAGGAACAAGAATTTCAGCTACTACAGTGCACAGATGCCTGCACAATACAGGTCTGTATACAAGATGACCAGCTGTTTGTGGCACCTTGACCTGAGGACACAGAGGTGCCTGTTTATGTTGAGCAGGAGAACATGTCTCCTGACCAGTCAACAATGGGTGCCTGTTTTCCTCACAGACAATCCCATTGGAGAGTGATTCAGATCATCAACTGATCTGGAAGGAACAATGCACCAGATACAACCAATCCCACAATATGGAAAGACACAGTTACAGAGGTGGTGGAAAAATGGTATGGACTGGGATCTCTCCCGATGCTCACACTGACCTGTATGTGTTCCATGGAGGAATTTTGACCAGTATGAGATATCGAGATGAAATCCTTGATCAATATGGCCACCTATATGCCACTGCTATTGGTCCTGGATTTCTTCTGATGGACAATAATGCATGACCTCACCGAGCTTGTGTTGCTGAAGAATATCTTGAGGGTCATGGTATGCAGCGGATGGAATGGTCAGCTCAATACCCATACCTGAATCCGATAGAGCATCTTTGGGACTACCTTGCAGACAGGTTGCCACTTTAAGTCCTCCTTCATGATTGTTAGAAGAGCTTGACAAGGATTACTCAGTGTCTGGTCATTGATTCCCATTTCACTGACCGACAACTTAATTGACAGCACGGAATGTTGCTGACAACAATGTGTTCCAGCTAGGGGTGGACACATTCCTTATTAGAATCCATTTTTGCTACCATCCCCATTTTTCCTTAAAATACTAAGATATACTGTTTCCTCAAGACTGGACTTCTCTGCCAAGAGTGAAATTTTTTGTTGTAATTCATGCCTGTGTTGAACTTTAGAAACATTCTATGTCGTATTCATTAAGGAATTGTTTAGCAAACATGCCCTGTAAATTTCTTCTTTCTTTGTTCCTTCATTCCCAAATCAGAACAAAAAATATGTTCCTTAACTTTTGGAGGGCAGTGTATAGATCAAATGGTTCATAGCTTAAATATCTATATTATAAACAAAGCAAAATAAACACACTGAGCATTTCTGAAATTTCTTTAAAAAATTTACTGAGTTTGTCTACATTTCAATATTAGTTCATTTCTTATGATTTTTTTAATGTTTCTTGCAATTATGAATAACTGTATTAAACTTACCATTGTAAAATTGTCATCCTCAAAACAGCCATTAATACAAAGAGTTATCTTAGGAACTGCTGCAGAAGAATGGGCTGCAACCATCTTAGCTCTGTCTTTGAGAAGAGAATCTGTATAAAGGAGGGGAAAATGTATTAATATTTTCCTATGCATTCAGAATACGTAATACGCAACAAAATGACAATATTACTACTGTTAAGTAGAAATCAGACTGTAGCAGCCTGCTATTCTAGAAATTGTATAAACATTAATGGTAATTCTCTATTATACTACTACAAAGTTTTATTTTAACTTCAATCCTGATTTTATAACTAATTTAAATTCCTAATTGACATATCTTCCTTTAAGTAAATGACTACTCCTGAGAGCAGGGAGAGATAAAACATAATTCTACATGAAAAAATATAAAGAATGATTAAATGCTCAAAGATAAATGGAAATCACATACTTGTTAATACAACAGGATTTCAGTCAAGCAGAAGCTTGTTCTCTAATGTACAATGCTTTACTTTTAGGCGAAATTTGTTACTTCTTAGAATAAAATGTTTTGATTGTATTTTAATGTTCTAAATATGTAATCACTATTCAAATAAAGCAGAATAAGTGAAAAAATTAAATTTTCTTGATGATACAAGAGTAAACAGATTAATATGCATTTGAATTTTTCTTTTCTAGTTATCCCAGATGCTCTACTTAACATTACCTGAAATATATTCAAGCACTTTTTGCTTATATGTTTGAAAACTGTGGATACCAGAAAAAGTAAAGCTGTTTAGTTCAGGCTTTTGGGAGAAACTAACAGAAAAACAATTCCAAGATCAAAACTAAAGGAAAAGCATAATACGAAAGAAATGAGCATTGAGGTTATGGAAAAATGTATGGGCTTGAAATAGATTTTGAGATAAATGCTTTTTTTTGAATTTATATATGTCATAATTTTGAAACACAGTCACAATGGCTGAGTGGTAGGGCGAGAAGAAGAAGGTGATACTAAACTAAGTTCAGCCAATTATCATCTTCATTTCCAGATTTCCAGGCACACTAGAATAATTCCTCGTAGACAATATACTCTTTAATCATAACAATTACAATAGTTTTATATATACAATTTACAAGACATACATATTCTAACTAGAATGAATACATACATATTCATTTGTTGAATAAATAATAATTCAAGAAAGCTAAGAAAAAAATGTTAGAACTTTTCAACCTCAAGCAGAGAAAAAAAAAGTATAACAAATTATATCTTTCTTGTAACTGTAATTCAAAAAAATATTATGCATTTTTTTAAATGGGGCACCTTTTTTTTTTTTAATAAGATGATAATTACGTGACTGGAAACCATTAGCATTTCATTTAAAATTGTAATAGAAAAAGAAAAATATGAAATATTACTAATATATTTATAACTACCATGAGAAATAGCATGTGAATGATTGCCATCTTTAAAACACCCTGAATTTTGCAAAAAGATCAGTGGTATGTTTCGTTTTTCACAGAGTTGTATCATATGTGTTCCTTTCTGTGCATCTTCAAATGTCAAAGCATTGCAGTTTGCAAGAATACCAACAAGCATCCTACAAAAATTAAAGAAGAAACAAAATTATAAATGTACAGAAATAAATAAACAGAAAGATAATTAAGAATAAAATTCTTACAATCTACAGCTCCTCTCCAATAAAGTAAAGCCTAAATTTCATCAGAAAAATGAATATTTGAATTTAGAAATTTGTTTCTAAATTCAAATATTCATTTTTCTGAAGTTCTCAACCTTATTTTGCCCACTGTCCACTTTGAGAATATATATATATATATATATATATATTTCCTAAAGCCCCCATTTTTCTTTTACTTGCAAATCTGAAACAGCTATTGCCACGATTACAGTTAAACGTATAATATTATATGTAAGATTCAGAAGTTGTAAGATTCAGAATAAGGATATGGCCCTATCCTTATTTTGAGTTTAAAGAAAACAGTTTCAATGAGAACAATTAAAATGCATACTTAATTATATTAAAAAGTATCTTTATTAATATTAAAAAACATTGAATTTATTACTTATCTACTGAGAAGGTTGAATTTGATGCATTTTAAGAAGTTTGTTAATATCAGGTTCTATTTTACTTAAAAACAAAGTCGCTGCATTTAGTAACATGGAGACGATTTCTCATTTTAGTTACCAACGTTGCTACAGCACTAAATGCACATTCAGCTAAATATGGAGGTGGGATTGCTATCAGAAATTGTTGAACAATCGACCATAATCCTGGGTACAGTTGCAAAATCAGCTTCTGCAACCAAAATTCTTGGTAGCTGTTCTTAATTTAATTTTTAATCCTTCATTTGTCATCAGTTCTATTAGCTCTTCTAACTAGGATGATCCTGCTTTGTTGACAATTGAAAAACGATCCAACACCCAGTATGGTTGTCCTTATTAGAATGTCTTAGGAATGTGCTTTGAAATCACTGTAGAGGTTTTCCAAGTGCTGACAGTAAACAAGCAAGTCGTCATGCTTGAATGATACTACTGATAAATTTGGGAAGTTAGTATTGAATTCGCATCTGCCAATATTTCTTTTGTATAACAGAAGTTTTGACACAAAAGCAGCAATGCTAATCAAGTCATCACCTTGAAGTTGGAGACTGACATCATTAAACAATTTATACAGGTCTGTCAAGTACGCAATATCGTTTTTTGATGAGATGAGGTTGCCGCACAGTTCTGTGTCTTTGTTTCCTTTCTTTTCTATCACAGACCCAAACAGATTGTAAAATCGAGTCAATCAAGTACCTTTTGGCACCTCTGTGTGAGGCAGCATTCATCATTGGCAATGCAAAGTTGATTATACAATCCATCATTCAATGAGTTATTTGGGATTTTATTAACTGCTCTGATAACATATTGCAGAGATGTATGGAGATGTTCACTCAGATTTTTCACAACCAAATGCTGGCGATGAATTATGCAATGCACAGCAAACACATCAAGAATTTTATTTTTTTAAGCACATTATGAAGCCTTTGTGATGCCCTGTCATAGCCAGTGCACCATCCTTAGCAACTGACAAAACATTATTAAAAGGAATTTCTTTTTCATCACTAAACTTCAAATATGGTTTCTCCTTTTGTATCTATTTCCAAATTGGTAGCAAAAATAGTTTTTGACATTATTTTTTCATCTTTGATAAACCTCACATATGACAATAACAATGCTTCATTGGTTGGTAAAGAGGACTCATCCAGCTGAATTGAAAATTGACAAGTCTGCAGATAATCGCACAATGATTCTTCAATGTTTTCAGCCATCTCATCAATTCGTCTTTGCACAGAACTATTGCTCAAAGGAATTTTTCGGATAAAATCTGTAGGTAGTTTATGGAGCACAATGGTTATTACTTCTTTTACGGCTGGTAAAATCAAATCTTCTCCAATAGTATGTGGTATGCCTGTTTTAGCAATCAACAACGAGATATTGTAAGAAGCTTGAAGTCCATCATCGTCTTGCTTAGAAGCTGATGAAAAACGTTTTGATATAGTTGGCTGAATTTCATACTTCTTTTTCATGTTTGAGATGTTGGTCACATCTTGGTCTTTTTATTTGGGTGAATTTTATTAAAATGATCTTGAAGCTTAGGCTTCATTGCTTCATTTGAAAATGTTTTTTGACAAATAAGGCAAATTGGTGATGATGTATTTGTGGGATTTTTGATAAATTCATATTTAATATAATCCACACTATACTGCCGCCTCTTCTTTTTTGCTTCCGATATGGTTTTTACTTTACACATACGTGAGTAGTAGTAATGAATGCTACATATATCATGTTAAGGGTTATTTGTTATAAAATATATATATACTGGGACAGTTGTGACAAGAAACGTGACATTCAGAGCGTGTTGATAATTAGCTGTCACAAGCTGGTAAAAAAAATACATGCCAAAAGACGGTTGTTTTAAATTAACTATTTGCATTACCCAAAAATACGTGACAAATATTGCAAGTTCTCAATTAACTATTTCCTTTTGTTATGGAAAAAACAGGTGTTAAACACCGTGCGGGAAATCCGCTCAGGGAGACACAAAAGGAAGACTTTGAAAATGCTAAAAGATGCACGAGGAACTGTGATAGACGTGCTGTGAATAGGGTGAGAAGATTGCATCTGCAGAAGCGAATAGTCTGCCTCAGTTTTATTCAATGTCCTAATGCTAATTTTAACATAATTCATCTTTTGTATAACCAAGAATTAATTTGTCCAGTTTTCATTAAAATCAAAAAGACAACCTGTCTGTTTATTCTCCCATCTTGGGAAAACTCATCGTCGTTACAATAGTAGTGAGTGAGAAGTGAAAAGATCAACTTTTAAAACATTGTCATCAGTCGAGCGTGATAATGCTAATGAAAACAAAATGAACAAGCATTCTCTTTATATAGGTTGGAGATACATAATATGCATCGACAAGAATAAGATAAACATGCAGTGGCTCGTTTATAACACTCGGCACAGAAGTAAAGCATGGGTTAAGGGTAATCAGGGAACAGACTGCAGGTTAGAAGAAGCACAGAAATTATGGAAATAATTGTCAATTCCTGCAGGACTGTAAAATCACGTTATTTAACAAAAATGTGTTATAACCTGAAACGCTACAAGCATATTTTTTGCTATTTTTTATTAACAGGCTTTTGTTAACTTTACCTGTATTTTTATATGAGATATTTCACGTGAAATTGGATGATTTGAATTTTATTTCAAATTTGAATTTTAATTCAGATCTAAAATAAAAAATCTTCTACTGCCCCCTAAATCTCAAATGCCCACAAGGGGGTGTTATTGCCCACGTTGAGAATCTAGGACATAGTATAAAATGCTAAAGCCTTCCTGATCTACACTGCATGGGGGAAAAGCATAACTATTGGAGATAAAATATTCTTTTATAAGATCTATCACTATTCTGTAGAAAGGTAGAAATAAGATGCAGTTTACAATTCAAGATGCCTTTTTATTCATTTTTTTTTTCCATCTTTAAAGACATATAATCAGAATCAATATAAGATGTTGGTGCTAATAATCCTCATATCCCATATATTTTTTTATTTTAATTTTTTTTTTATTTCAAGCCTCATATAGGTAGAAAATGATCACTGACCATGCTAAATTAACAACATTTTTGACGCATAAAAAATACAATTGTCAAAGTTAATTGAACTAAGTAAATTTTTTGTTTCGTTAATATAAAGGTATTATAGTTTTGGTTTTATTTAATATAAATAGTAATAATACTTGTATTAAACAAACTAAACCAACTTCAAAACTAAATTCATAACACACATCATTATTTTACATTGAATGGCAAACTAGAATTATTAATTTCCTTAAATTAAAAGTATACATATACATTAAAAGTATACATACATTAAAGTATACATTATAAATTATACATATTTTTTAAAATATTATCACAGACTTTAGACTGAAGGAAAAGAAAATTTTTTGTTTTTTTTAATTGAAAAACCTAGATGTGAAAATTATTCATAAAATCTAGGAACTCCTTTATTTAAAAAGATATATGTGGTCTAAGTGGATTAGAATTCCTGTCATCTCAAGGTAAAAGTGACTTTTTCTATAATGATTGCAGTAATTATGCAAGTTATTTATAAAGTCCTGGACAGTTCAAGATTATATCTTACATAAACTATACAACACAGTGGTTTTCTTTCTTCTTGAAACCTGAGAATGCAAGTCTTTCTAGCTAATTTCTACTTATGCTTCTCTTTCTAGTTAATTTCTACATCTCTTTTTTTAGTACAAGCCAAAATAATAATAAATAAATAAATAAATAAAAAAAAATAAATAAATACAAATAAAATATAAAAATCTGAAGGCTTTCAGATTTTTATATTTTATTTATTACTACATTATGCTCAAAGGGGCATTTTTTGTAACGTTTTGTGTGTTACCTTAATTTATTAAATTTCATGTTCTTTGCTCTTAAAGCATAAAATTCAGTTCAACAGCAATATCGCAAAATAATTTTTAAATGAGCATATATTTAGAATTTCTGATACATAGTTTCCTGCACTGCAGATAAAAATGTTTTTTTTATACAGTGTTGCCATAGCTTACTTTGAAATGTTGAGTTTGTTAATAAAAAATTCATTAACGTTTTACAAAATATGAAATAGATAATAAAACAAATTACAAATTCGGGCTTCCAGATGCACATATTTGGATGACAGTGTACTTTATTCAAAATTTGATGGCTCTAGGTACCATTGTTTTATCACAATGCGAGAAACATAGATACATTTACGCAGATTCTTCATTATTTAGTTTCTTTAAGCATAATACACCGCTGGGTGGTGAAGTGCCTAGCGCATTGCGCAGCTGCACCACAGGTCCGGGGCTCGATCCATGGGCTGGGCAAGGTTGACTCAGCCTTTCATCCCTTAAGTATGTTGATAAAATGAGTACCAAACCAGGGTACCAAACAAGTACCAAATAATGTCACAAAAATGAGAACCAAACAAGCTGACCACTTGACCAGGGCATATGCTGATGCCCTCTGGGGCCCAAAGGTCAAGAAAGCAGAAAAAGTCACTGCAGGCTGTGGCACAGTAGGGTTGTTGTGCTGAGTTTAGTTTTTTAGTTAAATATAATATAGCTCTAATATTTGGTGGCAACAATTTGAAAAGTGAACAGATATTTCAATGCAAAATGCCAAAACGAAATTAATAGTCCTTCCGGCCAAACTGCCCCTTTGGACTAAATATTAATTAAAAGAATATGAAAGCTTTTAGATTTTACATTTTGCCCAAAGGAACATTTTTTACCATTTTGTGTGTTACCTTTATTTATTCTTTACACTTAAACCACAAAATTCAGTTCAACAGCAATATCGCAAAATAATTTTCAAAGGAGCATTTTTTCAGAATTTCGCATACACAGTCTTGTGTGCTGGAAATAATTTTTTTTTTTTCCATACAGTGTTGCCATTGCTTGCTTTAAAATTGTTGAGTTTGTTAATAAAAAATTCGTTTAAGTGTTACAAAATATGAAATTGATAATAAAACAAATTCTAAATTCCAAATTAGAGCTTCCAGATACCTATATTCAGTCACGGATTACGTTATTCAAATTTGGATGGCTTTAGGTAGCCTTGTTTTATCACAATGCGAGAAAGAGACATACATTTATGCAGATTCTTCATTGCTTAATTTCTCTAAGTTAAAAATAAACAAATAAATAAATATGAAAGCTTTCAGATTTTACATTATGCCCAAAGGAGCGTTTTGTTAACGTTTTGTGTGTTACCTTTATTTATTAAATATCATGTTCTTCACACTTAAACCATAAAATTCACTTCAACAGCAATATGGCAAAATAATTTTAAATTGAGAATAACTTTAGAATTTCGGATACTAAGTCTCATGCGCTGGAGATAAAAATGTTTCCTTCCCCTCGTAGAGTGTTGCCATTTGCTCACTTTGAAATCGTTGAGTTTGTTAATTAAAAATTCGTTAAAGTGTTACAAAATATGAAAACGATAATAAAACAAATTTGAAATCACAAATTTGGGCTTCCAGATGCCCATATTGGGGTGGAAACATTCAATGTTCAAAATTTGATAGTTCTAGGTACCGTTATTTTATCACAATGCGAGAAATATACACACATTTATGCAGATTTTTCATTATTTAATTTCATTAAGTATAATACAAGACTCTAATATTTGGTGGCTACAATTTGAAAAGTGAACGAACATTTATAATGAATCAACACAAAATGCCAAAATGAAATAAATAAGTCTTTCTGGCAAATTACCCCTTTGGACTTTAAAAAGAAAAAAATCTGAAAGCTTTCAGATTTTATTTTTTGCCCCAAGAGGCGTATTTTTAACATTTTGTGTATTACCTTTCTTTATTAAACATCACGTTCTTTGCACTTAAATCATAAAATTCAATTCAACAGCAATATGGCAAAATAATTTTAAAATCATCAGCCTGTAGAGTTCCTCTCTTTGTAATTCGAAGTTACTGTTGGAAGTGAAGAATCTTAAGAACTGATAAGCGAATAATCACTTGAGTTTGTGTGACAGGAAACAACAAGATAGAAGGGTAAACTAGCCCTTTATTATTCCAACTAAGTTTAACAAAACTCCGTCTTGGCATGTACAATAAAGCCGACACTTCGAATTGAACTTATACTAAGAATTAACCTAAACTAATCTAAACTAAAGAAGTATAGCCGAAGCTATCAAAATTCTAACAGAGTTGTCCCCTTAATGTTAATAGACTGCAAAGCTATCAAGGGCCTAAAGTACAGCCGAGTATGATAATAGCTTAGGAAAGAAAAGCCTAAAAATGGCGGACATGTGCAGACAGAATACCTCGTATCTCTCTCTCTAAGACTGAAGAACTTTATGGTTAAATACCGCTCTTCCTCATTATGTATTCAGACATGATTCTAAAACTACGTTCTGACCGGAAGTGGTAAGTAGACGTTAAGAATCGATAGGAAAGGAACATTAACTCAAAATTTAAATGTTAATAAAATTAACATAATCTTTACAAGCCTATCTTTAGAATTTCCTATACAAAGTCTTGTGCACTAGAGATAAAAATCCCCCCCTCCCCCCGTACAGTGTTGTCATTGCTTGCTTTGAAATCTTTGAGTTTGCTAATCAAAAATTCGTTAAAGCATTATAAAATATGAAATTGATATAGATTCTTTACTATTTAATTTTTTTAAATATAACACAGGGCTATAATATTTAGCGACAACAATTAGAAAAGTGAAATGGACATTTAAAATTTTCAAGGGAAAATATCAAAACGAAATTAATAGCCGGTCTGAGCTAATGCCCTTTGGGCTAAAAATCATAACATAAAATACGTTTTTACACCAACAAAATACCAACAAAAATAAAGGACACAGACGCCTGTAATAATGTTGTATGAAAAGTATCTATACTTTATTCTTAATGCCATTTAAAAGATAAAATTTAAATGCAGACATCCTATACTTGAAATATGATAGCTGGTATTTAGTGCCGTACTTCACTGTAAAATGTTAAACAGAACCTATTGAAGTAATGCAATTATCATATTGTGCTTTTGCAGTCATCATTACAAGCATAAAAACTAATTCGAAATGATTACAATAATTAAACTTTTTATTAAAATGTTTTGCTAGTTTGTAACTGCAAACATTCATATAATTTTTATGGCAATAAACAATGCATTGTATGAAGACATTTCTTTTCAACATTCAATGCATATTGCAAAGTGCTCATACCTCACAAATTTCTGAGCTATAAAGGAGAGGAAAAGGGGGAGCTGCTTTTTCTTTTCAGGAAAAAAAAAAAGAGACAGGAGAAAGAAAAGAAAAAGAAACTACATTTTGAAAATTCAAAAGATAAGAAATGCATACCTTAAACCAGTGTTTCCCAACGTGGGGGTAATTCGATTGTTACGGGGAAATTCAAAAATGGATTAATCTAGAGTTTAAGTGGACAAGGGACATTCAATTTTCCAAATTTTTCTTTAAGTCGAAATTTTTCATTTTTTATTCCCAAAAATAAAGAATAATGTAAGTGCATGTAAAACGTTTAATATGTAAAAAAGTTTTTAAATTGCAGTGTATTTTAATATTTCATAAAGAATTTTCTCTGTAGACAGGGACATTTAAATGCTTAGAAATTTCTTCCTAAAACCTATCATTCAAGTTTCTTTCCTGAACATTTTAATTCTTGAATATTAGAAATTATGAATATGCTAGGGGTAGCATAAGAATTTTAGAAAGGATTAGGTGGAGCATAGCACAAAAAAAGGTTGGGAAACACTGCCTTAAACAATAATACTTAATAATTTTCTGCTACATTTAATATTTGATTGTCTTTCAAATCACATATATTTTAAAAAATTTAAATTTCT
Source organism: Stegodyphus dumicola (assembly GCF_044657685.1). Taxonomy (NCBI): domain Eukaryota; kingdom Metazoa; phylum Arthropoda; class Arachnida; order Araneae; family Eresidae; genus Stegodyphus; species Stegodyphus dumicola. Next base: position 99,586,947 of record NC_140774.1, on the reverse strand, counting down.
GGAAAAAAAAAACTAAATTTAGCTTTTACATACATACCCATGTATATAGCCAAATCCAGTTATTAAATTGATGCCAAATTTTGCTTTGAATTCTTTAAACATACTTCCATCTAAAATTCTAGATAAAATCTAAAAATTTTAAGAAGATATTTTCACAAATGTTTCATGTTTAAAACAGAAAAACAAAACAATTAATGTTCATAATGATATTAGCAAATCTTATATAAAGATAATTCTTCTACAATTTTTTTTTTTTTTTTTTTTTTTTTTTTTTTTTTGCAATCATTAAATTAACTATTTTTTTTTTCATTATGTAACAAATATTTGACATTTTTACTAGGAAATAGTTAACTCCCAGTATATTGTAGGAGGCCTTATATTGTGGATTTAATTTCCCATAGAGGACACAAAGTTATTGTGATGTTACAGTGGTGTCTCACTGCTATATTTTCATCACATTACATTTGTAACTACGATATGTCACATTGTGATGCAGTTGTGAATGTCACAGCAAACATTAAATGTGATCACAAGAAGATTCTCAGTCTTCCCCCATTCCGACCTTTCATGGACTTACTCACATAATTCTCCTTCAATGGTAGATATCCTTGCTGAAGTCCCCATTACTTAATGATTCCCTGCTGAAATCCCCCCCCCCAATTCCTTGTTAGACATTTCAATAACCTTTCAAAATCTGTAATTTTTTATGCTAATAACTTAACATTTTAATTACTTCTTTTCTTAAAAAAATATTTATATTTCATAGAATACTTTTTTTGTGTAATACTAAGTAATTGTGGAACTATATTCTGCGATGAATGCATACACATTCTACTGTATTCAGTATTGTCATGAAAGGCTGACCAAAGAGTTTCATATAGATATTTTTTTCCCTGACCAAAAAACTAAAAACTTTTCATGACAAAAAAATTTAATTCTGTTCCTGCTGTTAGCAGAACATCTCCTCATTGCTAAATTTTCAGGAAAGCACTATTTATTCTATACTGATGTAAATGATATCACTAATAATGAATATATAATAATAAAAGCATAATTTAAAAATTATGAATGAAAAGGAGTAATAATTGGACAAAGGATTCATTTTAATTTGTATTAACAAGAGTGCAGGAGCAAAGGCATAACAGAAAGTTTGCTTTCACTTTCGTCTTGTTGCTTAAAATTTTAACTTACGCAGTCAATTTTATTTGGTAGATATAATTAAACTCCTGTTGCTTTTAATATTAAAAGATAATGTAAAAAAAAAGTTTCATGCATTTTATTGCAGTTCCTTGCATTGTGATCTGCTATTTTTCAAAATTCATTAGTTACCTCTGTACACAGTGCATTGCGTAAAATTACAAGTGATGCCACAGTTCTATGTTGTTACAAATTATGCCATACTTTCATAACCAGATTTCGTTTACATATATTATTTCAGATGAATGAAATTTGTAATTGTTATAATTTTACAAATGGCATATTACTTTTCAATGCTATTTATTTTTATATGCAGCACGCTCAGCTATTTTTCAAAATTCATTTCACAAATTCATTAGTCATTTCTCTGCATGGAACTTTATGTCACATTACAAATGATGCCATACTTCTATGACCAGGTTCTAGATGTAATGTGTTTTGAATGAAATCATGTAATTATTATAATTTTACAAATGGCATATTTCTTTTCAATGCTGAGCATTGTTTACATGTTTTCTTCTAAGATTATTTCTAAAATTTATTACATTAATTCTTTTTATGTCATGTTTTTACATATAACATATTTATGCTGTATTGTCAAAGGAACCCAGTTTCTTTATTTAGAAATTTTGTTAGAGAAAAACATTTTAGTTTAGATTAAGTTACTACAATATGGTAAAGCATACAAGGGTTATCTGTTTTTTAAAGGGAAACTGGCTCATATTCATGTTACATGTTAGGAAAAATGACTATGCAAAAGTACTTTTTTCTTGAGAGATTGAGGGACTATAATTATGGTATTCATTTTTTAAATGTACACATTAATGATTCAAGTGATAATAATATAAAAATAAAGATAAGCAAATTACATTTCATCAGCACTTATATATGAACAAAGTTAAAAACAAAGTTGTGACAAAAGAATGCAAATTAATATTAATTCAGGTTGAGAAATACAAGTTACTTCATTTTCTAACTAATTTTATACGAGAATTTAACCCATTGTAGAAAATTTTATAAATGTAATGAAAACTACTGTAAATTGAAATGCATATTTAAGCCATGCCAATAAACTTTATCTGAAATAATAACTTTATTTTAAATCAATTTATTTCACTTCTGCAAAGGAGATATTTTATTTTGTTATTTAAAGATTACATCTAACCATCTAATTACTACTAGTTTTGTTTTCGTGTATCATTCGTAGAAGAGGACAACGAAAGGATATTAATTTCTGCAGTTTTATTTAATGAGCTTAGGAAAAAAAAAAAAAAGTCTTTCATAAAAGAATTTTAAAATTTCTCTGTGACAGCTTGTGAAATTGCATATTATACATGAATGATTCATTAAACTGAAGTTTTTTGCCACCATCCAGTGGAAGACAAACTAATTTTAAGGGAAACTACAACTTCATGGAGTTCTCTCTCTTGTGTTCTTTCCTGTCAACAAATAAACTTTCTATCAGAAATTTGTTTATAGCAGAAAACCAATCCCTGAAGAGTCCACTGAAGCATTTTGAAAACTCATGATGATTGTTCTGGCTTTACTGTAGGACAAACATATATATATTTAATGTAATCAGAGAAATATCACATTTTCATTTTCTTCTGTATTTTAACAAAAGTTTCAAATTCATGCAGTTGAAAAACGAAATATTTTTTCTCCAGTAACACATGCCTTTCTTTCGATAAAATTAAGTAGTGGAATTACTTTTATTTTCATAAATTTAGCCAATTTCAAGAAAATTTCATATGATTTTTTTAATATTTTCAATAATTTAAAAACATCAAAGTTTCTGGAACTTTGATTAACCAATCTAGTAAGAAGTTTTTACCAATCTAGTAAGAATTATACTTATCAGGTTAACACCCTGATAAATATAACTTCTAACTAGATTGGTAAAAACACTGTTGTTATCCATTTTACTGGACAAAATTTGTAAAATAAGATTTTTGCTACACTAGATGAATAATTTAAAAAATAGTTCAGTGTTATACAACATGCCATTCACATCTTTAGTTATATTGAAGTCCTGATATAACATTACTGCCACAGTGTGATTTCACAATAATGTCCTAATGTGACCTTACAAGAATGTTGCCATGTCACTTTCTATCAACATTAAAGCTTTTAACTTCAGCATCACAGTGTAACTTCACTTCAATGTCACAATGTTTCTGCTGTTAATGTATTATTCATGCTTAAAAAAGTATTCTTAGTATTTAGGTTGTACAGAAATGAACGACACAAATGCTGCCACAGAGCGGAATACAATTTACTAACAAAAAACTGATATTACATCAATTAGAAATAATCTCCACCCATGTCGATACAATTCTGCCATCTGGCTGGGAGGTCCCGAAGGGCTTTGGTAAACCAGTGTGTGGGGGTGTTGGTGCTCCACCTATGGACAATTGCATGCAATTTGGCAGAAGAACCAACATGTTGTCCCCTGACTGCATCCTTCATGTTGACAAGCAAGGCGTAGTCCAAGATCTTGGTTTGAGATCCAAGTCCTCCCACCTTTGCACACAAATTTGTCATCACCAAATCACCATGCACAATCCCCTGCAATGTTTCTTGCACAAGCTCTGTCTCTTCCTGCATCTTGTTGAACATTACATGCCTGTTTGCTTTGATCAAATCTGACACAACTGCCACATTTGCTGCTGGTCATCCCGCGCTGACACCTTTGGCTGCGGTCTTCACTCCACTGATGAACTTGGCCAAACAACGGGATATGGTACACCTTAAGGGTGCTTTGTTCCCACACACCGACACCATGCAACGATGGATCTCACTACCCTGTATCCCTTCCTTCCATAGGAACCATGCTGTCCAATACTGATTGTGATAATCACCTTCCATCATTGTTGTCCATGCTCTCAATGACAACAGCGAAAGGGACACTAGCTCCATCTATGCATTCTGAGTAACATACGCCACCTTGTGCCTATTTCACTTGTTTTCCCTTCGCATAGTTTTGTTGTGAGAGCCGCTGTGTCAATCATTTCTGTACTATCCAAGTATATTATATTAGTCCTGAAATTTTGCTTGCTGCATAGATTAGGGAAACAAACGTAACTTATTTACAGATATATTTGTCATGAAAGAAAGGACATTACTTGAAATACATGATTTCCTTAGAGTAAAAATGCTTTTTTACTAAACTGCCAATATTACAGTAGAGATTTAAAATTTTAATCTGTTTTTCTTTTTGAAATGGAGAAAGTGTAGCATAAAACATTAAAATTATGCAGCCTAGCATTAGTTAAAAGAAACAGCTTGTAAGGGCAATACTTATATTAACTAATTTGAGGCAAAATTTTTTAGTCCTTAAGGAAAAAATCCAGCCCTTTCTCCTTTATTTTAATTTTGTTATTATATATGCATTATTAGCAATAACATGTAATATATTATTTCTCACAAAATAAACCTCCCTCATAAACCACACAAAGAAACTTCTAGAGACACCTAATTTTCAAAATAGCAGATGCTTCAAAACTCTTTATATAAAATAAGCATATCTTGACATGAAAGCAGAAGATGAATACACCAAGTGAAACATAAAATTAGTAACACAACAACCTTGAATTTGGTGTCGATTTAAGTCAAGAACTCAATCGATTTCGAGGGCAAACAGGTACAGATCCCTCTTCATCAGGAATCTACAAAACTGGAAGGCAGTGGACATAATAGTCGTATTTATACTCCACAGTAAAGCGAAATGAGAAGGTAGCATCATCTATTGACAAAAATATTAAAAGAATTAAAAAATTAAGTTAAAAAATTTTTAAACACATTAGGCAGGCCTGGATTGGACTTAAAGTCATTAACTAAACAAAATAAATCTTTGTGAATATGAAAAGCCTCAAAATCCAATTCAGCAATACAAGAAGCTTTTAGAATGATTTTTGCAGACCCTAAAATGTCAAAATTATGATTAAATTTCCAACAACTATTAGCTATCGAAAATTTGTTAATTTTGTCTTTTCGGACACGATTCCTATTCCTTGATATGAAACTTTAACTTAAACTCTTTTATTTTGGCCAATGATTCTCAAACGACACTGACATGATAGACTATAAATTTCCCAAGAATTAAAGTTAGAAATGAAATCTTTAAGATTCGAACCATGGATTTTTATTGATAGGCAAGAAAATGACATGAAATTTTAGAAGACAATTCTGAAGAATCCATGCAATTTTATAACTGACAGAAGGATAAAATGGAAGCAAGATTATTAATGTTATTTCTAATAGCAGAATGTCTTCTTTGATGGCAAGTGGAAAATTTTTTAAAGGCTTTATCAATGACCACTGGGGAAAATCCTTTCAATAGCAACTGATCTCAAATATTTGACTTCATTAGCAAGCAGAGATTCTGAGAAACACACTTTGAGAGCATGAAATACATAATAGTAAAAAGAAGTCATAACATGATATTGTGACCTCATGGCTTCTTTTTACTATTATGTATTTCATGCTGTCAAAGTTTGTTCCTCAGAACCTCTGATTGCTAATGAAGTCAATTAACTGAGATCAGTTTCCATTGATTGAGGATTTTCTCCCGTGGTCAAAATTTCATTATTTGTGAAATTTAATCTCTTGTTCCCATTAAGCTACATGATAAATTATTTTTCTCCTTCTGATTAATAATTTTATGAATTTTAAATAAAAGCTCATTTTATAAAAACTTGTTTTTGGCTTATAATGAGGACGGTGAGCCAACTCCAATAGCATGGCAAAATTTCTAACATGTCACATTGTGACATTTTCAGCATCACGTCCATGCCACACAATGTTGTTGTGATGTTCTGGGTATATCTTAAGGTCTGCTTTTCGTGACATCACATTGTGACATTGATGTGATGTCACACTGTGACGTTTATGTGACATGGTATTGTGATGTTAATGCAATTATGCAACAACAAATATAAGTCAATCATAAACGAAAAGGAAGTTAAAAATTTAAGCAGTTATTCAGCTGAAAATTTATGCTAAATATCATAAAATCTGTCATTTTTCAATAATTTTGTTCTTTATCAGACTACATATAAGAATATATTTTATGATTCAATAGCATTTTCTACATTTGCATACCACATACATATCTTCTCTACACAAAGTTTCTTTTCCAGAGATAATAGTTAAATCTTTAGATGAATATAATGGCTCTTGATAGGTTATCTGTGAGCACTGTGGCAAATTCAGAGTCAGTACTGATTCTCTACACATCATAAAGGCCTCTTCTTCATCCTCAGCATAATAATCCGTGCAGCCGCTTATACTAGAAACCATGATGCATAGAAGGAAAAAAATCAGCAAAAGTCAGAAATAATAAGAATATTATAAACACAAATATGATATAAAAAGGCAATTAGCAATGCATGGATATTTATAGTCTATTATTCAACTACTTTTTTCATTCCAAGAAAATATTATACTTTGCATTAAATAAAAATTTGCTCCAATATTTCTTAAGCTATGAAGACTGTTAATTATTTCTAATTTATCAAACATTTTTAGGAAAAATAACATATGGCTAAATTTTTAAGGAAATTTCAATATTTACAGCTATTGCATTTATCCCAAAGGCATCTCTTATTTCAAATGAAAAGTCAGGCCTTATTTTAAATCAAGAGTTTTGAAAGGTATCAAAAAAAATTTAACAGTGCTCTGAGTACTGGTTACTTCAGTTGTTGTTAAGGTAACTAACACTGACATTTTTATTTGTTTTATTTATTTCTAGCACACATTGTCTAATTATTGCCTGCAACATAAATTCCAGATGACTGTTAGAAATAAGTCTAAAACATATCTTATAATTCCTGTTTATTTGGAAAGTTGAAGTGATTTATAAAAGAAATAATAAATGAAACATGAGGAAAGACTGAGCATGACATCAGACACTCTAAAGAACACGTAGAAGGTTTAAAATGTAATTTCAGTAGGGAAGAAGACTTTATAGGTAAGTTATATCATTTCTGGTATCAAGCAGAATGAATTGCCCAGCCAAAAATACAAATAACAGAAGTTTTAACAAAAGACATATTACAGAAAACTACAGTACTGAAGGAGTATAATAATTTCTACAGGAGTCTAATACTCCTGTAGTGGTAGACAAGAGCAAAATTATTGTGTGTTTCTAAATTCGACCAACAAATTTAGCAGCTTAGTACTATACTTAGTAGACATCAAGATGATGAAAAATTGCCATAGAATATGGGGTTGCAAACCACACTTAGTGGGAGAAAATCTCAAGAATAGTTATGAAGGACGTGAGGTCAAATGGAACAAAAGAGGCCAATAATAAGTAGAAAAACATTTATTTGATGTAAAGCAGGATTATAATACATCACAGTTCAACATCAGGAGAACACAAGATTGTTTTAATAGGAATTGTTTGAAGTTGTGGATGTAAAGGTCATTGTACAGCCAACACCAATGGATAAAAGGACTGCTGAATACATTCAAATACATCTGGTGAGCTGGCGATGACCGTTGATCTGATGTTGTTAGATCCTCCTACAACCAATTTCAAGTGGCCCCAGAAGAAGAAATCCAAAAACTGAGGTCTGGGGAGCATGGAGGCCAAGCAACAGGTCTGCCATATCCAGTCAACCTCCAAGATATGTAGCCAAGCTCCGAATATGTTATATGCTAGAATCAAAAAAAAAAAAAAAAAAAAATGCTGGTGCATCATCATGCATGAAACGCATGTTTTGCCATACAGTGGCTGGTATTCGTTGCTTCAAAGCTCGGAAGACGTTCTGTAGAATAACAAGGTAATTTGCATCATTGAGGTGCTTGGGCAGAAGGTATAGCCACAACAAATTATCTCCAAGGATCTCTGCCCAAATGTTAATAACAAACTTGCATTTTCAATGAGACGGTGCAGCAAGGATTTTCGGATGATCCCACAGCACATTATGCATGTTGACCACATCTTCTGTCGTAAAGCAGGATTTATCTGAGAATTAAACAGTGGTGAGAAATTGTGAATCATTCTGTGTAGCATCACACATGCAGCATACAAACGCTACGTGAAAGGAGTAGTTGGCATTGCCTAGGAGTTGGACCTTCTGCACACGGAAGGGATGCATGTTTTTTGCACGCAGCACCTTCCATGCCATTTTATGACGAATATCCAGTTCAAATGCTACAGATCCTGTACTGGTTAGCGGGGAAGCCACTGCAGTACTCAGTTTTCTGTTTCAGGTGTGAGCACACTGCATTCTCACCCTGCACTATGCCTCGTTATTTAGAGGGATCCTGTCTCCTAAAGCCACCAATCAATGTTTGTGAAGGTGGTATGGTGCAGACAATGCCTCCTCAGATATTGGTTTTAGTACATCCTCAGTGCTAAGTGTCCACTGCCACCTGCTCAGCCATAAATCAGATGCATGTCTGCATATGCTTTGTTTGTGTAACTTGACATGATGTTTCTGAATGAAGTTTAACACACATTAATTCTGCAATGCCCACTAATGAACACTTGTTGCTACTTTTATTTTCCCCATATGCATAGAAAAATTGCATACAAAAAGGTTTCTTCTTCTCAACTGCAGTAATCCTAGTTCTCACATTTGTTTGGCTACTCTCTTCATCAGGCTCACTGCCCTCTCAACATCTATTTTTTCAATTTTCATCCACTAAATGTGGTTTGTGACCCCATGCTTTATGGTAATTTTTCATCCTCCTAATGCTTACTATCATCCCTCTAAATTTATTAGTTGAATTCAGAAACATCCTGTATAGTTATGCATACTACCATAGCTGCCGACCTTGAAATATGAAAAACCAACAAATTGTTTAGCAAAAATTGGGAATTTCAGGGAGAATTTTTACTTTGTGTGCCTATGCCATTTGAAAAGACCTCCAAATTGATTTCAGTTTATAATACATTTATCACGTTACTGAACTATTTATAATATAATTGTGATGTAAAGTACATTAATATTTCATTTGGAGTTCTAAATTTCATGTTTTTTGGCTAATTTAATTTTGTAAGCTTCTTATACTTTTTATAGAGAAAATCCTAAGCAGAAAATGAATGCTCTTATTTATCAACTTACTTTTAAATATACTAGCAATAAAACTAACAGTTTATGTACATATTTTATTGTGCGAATAAATTCAGTATTATGTACCATATACTGATATAAAAAAAAAATAAATACTGATTAAACATTGGCTGAATCTTCCTAAATGGTTCTACAAATGCCTACAGTACATTAAGAAAATTCAGATCAAATGAAGCTTAATACGAAAAATCGCACTGAAAATCTCTAGAGGTTACGGAACAAAATTTATATACTTTAATTTCATTAATTTAATAAATTTCATTTATTGCTGGGAAACATTTTCTTTAGTAAATGCTAAAAATTAAAAACTTGGAGATTCATTTACCTACCAGGATATATCGTGAAAAACAAGAAGAGTTGGCAGCTATGTATTACTATTATATATATAATACAGTACAAAGTCTGTAATCCAGAAGTCCATTATCCGGAATAATCTATAATCCAGACCTCAAAGGCCACAAACTTTTTTTTGTGTGTGTTTTACGCATGCGCGTAAAGGATGCACGTGCATACATTACGTGCATTATGCATGCGCGCCTTGAAAGAAATGTTTAATAAAGTAAACAAATAAATATTAAGCTTTTTTTTGTAAAATTTTATACCCTTTAGATCATAATTGCTCTTTATTTCATAAATTACGGTTTCATATTTTTAATTGTATAATTTCTGCATGCCATCTTACCAGATTTAAGTTGATGATCTATAATCCGGAAAAACCCCTAATCCGGAATCGCCGAAGTCCCGACGAGTCCGGATTACAGACTTTATACTGTATACTACTTTAGAAATGCATCTTATTTAATGGTAATTATTCAGTCATATTTTAAAATTGTAATTGTTTGTAATGTAATGTAATCAAGCAACATTCATTTTATAAACATTTATGATACTAAAATGCAATGAATAATTATGATACAGTCAAAAGTCTTTAATCCGGATGTCCATAATCCGGAATGATCTATAATCCGGACCTCAAAGCTGCAAACTTTCTGCGCATGCATATACGCATTAATATGTTTACACATGCGCATAATACTTTTACGCATGCGCATATTCATTTACACATGTGCAGAATACGTTTACGCATCTGCGTTTAATGTATAATGGACAGTATAAACTAGGCTAAAATTATCTAAATAACTAGGTATATATATATAAACTAGGCTAAAATTATCTATTTCAGTTAATGTTGCAGATTGTGTTGTTCCTTAATCTTCTAATTGGATCCGGCTTATTATTTTTTGAAGACTGTTAGAGCAATTTTATAAAAGTAAGCTTGAACTTTTGATTATGTCAAAAAGAATTTCCGTTTCTGGAGCTGCCGAAGGATCTACAAAGCGAAAGCATGTTTTGATGTCCATCAAACAAAAAGTGGAATTGCTGCAAAAAATGGATAAAGGCATATCCTTTGTTTCTCTAACCATTCCGAAATCTGTTTATTAATTTCACGCTGCTCTGCTGGGGGGGGGGCATTTGAAAGAAACAGACTTCCTTTAGAATACTGTGTTGTGAAATTTGTAGAAAAATATTGCTATCATAAAGTACAAGGTATCTGAAATGGAACTACACACTACCAGATTAGAACCCTCATTTACTTCCAGTTGTGTTGCAAAATGTCAGCTACAGAATGTCACCAAATTATATTGTATCATGTGACACTGTGAAAGTTTTGTACTGAAAGTTCAAAAACAAGGACTATGACATTCAAGAAGCAGAGTGCTCTGACTGGTCTACTGATGTTAATGAGGCCCACTTGTGAGAACCTGAGGAAGATCAGTATGCAACCACTCAAGAGCTTGCTAAGGAGTTAGACATTTGTGCCATGTCTGTTAGTCGTGCTATGCATCGCATAAACTTGACATACAAGTTCAATCACTCGCTCAAGTAGATAAGGACTCAAGCATGGGCCTGCACTAATCTGTTCGAATGTTAACGCGAGGACAAAATTCTGGACTGGATCATCACTTGTAATGAAAAGTGGATTTACTTCAACAACACAAGTCGAAAAGGAGTTGGTCTGCACCCGGTAATGGTTCAAGAAACATTATTCTATTCAAATATAATATATCATTTTATATTATCATGGTTCAAGAAACATTATTCTGTTCAAATCACGGCAAAATCAAAAGGCAATTAACATACAAATCAGGTTTCAAGCTTCAAGTTTATTCAATTCCAACACATATTCAACTAGCACTGCCAGATCCAAGAACAAGAAATATACATCATGAAGCATTTACGCCCTCTACTGACAATTAAAATATATTTCCAGATAAAATTTCTTACACACTGGGCCCGAGTGAACAGTAGTTCAGAACAATCAAGATTACTAGTGATACATAAACATCTTCAAGAATCATTATGCATTTCAATACAAATTCAAGTATTTGTAATCAAGAAGATGTCACAAGAACATGTAAAGAATTACCATGTGTTTCAGGAATGTCAAACAAATTTTCATTTATCACAGATTATTGTTCTAACATACCTGTTCAAGTATCAGGAATTTAAATCAAGAATATCTATAACTCAATACTAAACAAATAACTTTTCAATAATTCAACTAAAATACTACAATTATTACCAAAAACCTGTCTTTTTTTTTTTTTTTTTTTTTCAAAATTACATTAAATTAAATTACAGTTCTATAACCTTAAATTTCCTAGTATATATATTTCAACTTTAAATATTAGATATACAATACTTTAAACATTAAGTTACATTAAGATTTAGTAAATAATATACTATCACATAATATTAATACTCTTAGCACTCTAGCTTAACTAATAACTGTAAAGGTCTCTTTATAATGTCTTTTTCAGTCTTTATTTCATAACTGCGAATTAACCCATCTCTACCAGTAAAAGTTTAGAGAACCTTTTCTAATCTCCACATGTTATATGCTAAATGTTTATCATGTATTATCACGATAGCATTCACGTTCAATTCATATTCTGCACGGTGATTGTTCACACAATTTACAGACCTCAGATTAAACAAATAATCTTTACAGATGATTTTCCAAAAGTTATTTAATAGATTTTCAGGATATAGATGACATTTTAAAAGAATTTCTTTAGTGCTGCACACTTCATGAGTGTATTTGACAGGAGGCAAATTAGCAAGTTTTTGCACTAGCAGAAAATGAGCAGAAGACAGAATTTGGGGCTCATTATCTTGGATGTAAGTCAAGGGTCGATGATTTATCATCACTTCAATTTCAGTCAGTACAGTTTCCAATTCTTCGGGTAGCAGTGATGTTCAACAAAGAATTTTTCTTAATATTGCTTTGAGGGATCGCACTAGTCTCTCATAAGATCCGTTCCACCAGGCTCCTCTTTCGATGATATACCTCTACTGAATACCCTTTGCGGCATAATAATTGTTTACATCGCGATAGCTTAATACCTGCATCTTCCTGAGCTGGCATAATAATTCTTTACATTGCAATAGCTTAATACCTGCATCTTCCTGAGCTCCGCATTAGCTGCCTTGAATGTACGCAAATTATCTGAGTATATTGAAGAGCACAACCCTCTCCTTGATATAAATCGATGAAACGTAAGTAGAAAAGATTTAGTTGTGAGATCTTTTGTTAGTTTGAGATGAATGCAGAAGCATTCATCTTGACTAAACTGCACAGGTAAATAATAGGATAAACAACTGTGCTAGTTACAGCATAGGTAAATAATATGATATAATACTTTGCATCATCATTTTTAGTAAAAATTAGACCTGCATAATCTAGTCCTATAACATCAAAAGGATTTGCTTTTTCAATTCTAGATGAAGGTAATGGTGCTATGACTTGTATCAGTCAAGAGTTATAACGACTTGATAATGACACAGTACACAGTAATAATAACTCTTCAGGGCATAAAAACATCCATCTGCAGCAATGATTCTTATATATATTTCTGGGGCCAACACATTTTTATTATTTATCTCTGTTTCCAAATAAGAAAACTGTTAACTTTTTCAAATTTATAATTGCCAATTTCTAAGTGACTAAGTTGTAAGTCAGACTTTAAGCAAAGTAAATATTTAGTTTTATTTTTGTTTACAAATAAATTAATTCTTTTAGCATTTTGTTCCAATGCCATAAATGCCTGTTTAAGAGCCAGTGCAGTTTGAGCAATAATGCCAATGTCATCAGCATAAGCCAATATCTGAACTGAGTAAAAATATTTCCTCTAATATTGATCTTTGAATTTGTAATAACTTTTTCGAGTGCTTTGTTAAACAGGAGGCATGCCAATGCATCTCCCTCTCGCACTCCATTTTTTACCTGTTTTGTGTAATCACCCTGTATGCATACTTAAATTATGGTTTCTTTGAGAGTCAAGGCTACAAGTGCAACACATTTTTCTGGAATTTTCAATTCATGCGTAGCTTTTACGAGGAGTTAATATGCTGTTCTAAAATCAATAAAAAGATTGTGAGCCTTGATTCCAAATTCTCTACATTTTCCAAGAATCTGTTTTAAGTTGAAAATTAGCTCAGATGTAGCTCTTCCCTTCCTAAATCCACACTAATAGTTGCCTATCAAGTTATCAACAAACAGCAAAAGTCTGTCAAAAAGAATAGTAGACAGAATTTTATAGGATGTTCAAAGAAGACTGCTTCCTCTATAATTACTACAGTCTAGGACATCACCTATTTTGTGTATCACGCAAATGGTAATAAGTTTCCATTCCATTGGGAATGTCTCACTCTTCCAAATATGTTGAATTAATTCCTTTATAAGCTGTACATGGTTAGGACCCATAACTCCAAAACGTTCTGACAGTATATTGTCAGGTCCAGGAGATTTATAGTTTTTTTATAGCATTATTCACTTCTGTAAACGAGGGGGGGATCAATAGGCTCTAAATTTCTGACTGTTGATCTACTAACTTCTGAAGGCAGGACAGCTTCAGAAGAAGGCTTTCAAATAAGTTGAATTAATTTCTTTATAAGCTGTACACATGTCACATAACTTTTAAAAGTTCTAATGGTATATTATCAGGTCCAGGAAATTTATTGTTTTTTATACCATTATTCACTTCTATCAATGAGGGGAATCAATAGGCTCTAAATTTTCGACTGTTGATCCACTAACTTTTAAAGGCAAGTTGGAATCAAGCAGCTCATTCAGGTGCTCAATCCATCTTTGAAAAATGTTACCTTTCGCACTTACAATATTGTCATCTTTCCCTCTGCACAGTGTAGTTCTTGGCTTGAAACGTCTTTGTTCATGATTAATCTCAAGAAAGAAAGCTCTGTTTTCTCCTACTCCCCTAAGATGTTCAACATCCTTTAAGTGATTTTCATGGAAGTTCGTCTTCTTAATTAATACAGTGGATCTTTTTTTCCTTTTTCCTGGTACATTTATATTAGTCAACGGTTATTCTAGTATGTTTTCTTGGGTCTAGAACTTTTCGCTGTTTCCATTTCACCTTGGGCCTTTCGCTGTCAGGACATTTTGCCATGAAGACATATTTTTCTTTACATGACTGTATTTTACCTTGCCATATTATACTCGTATTAAATTTATTTAGTTTAATAATTCTGTTTACCTTTAGTATACTTAATAAAGGTTGCTTTTAATATATATAGTTATTTACAAGTATGAGATATAAAGAAACTACACATAGTTGGAAAATTATGTCAGTATCAAAGAGAACTGGGGCTAAACTTCTGATATAACAGAAGTTATATTATTGATTTTAAAGTTATGCGGGTACAATATTTATATGATTCTTCAAAATTTCTTGAAATTTTAATTGGCTATTTCAGAGAAATCCCTCATACAAGCAAGAAATTTACATATTTATGAAATCTGAATGAAAAATGGAATTGCTTTGGAATTTCTCTTAAAATTAATGTCATGTGTAACGTTGTATTTGTATAAAAGTGTACACAAAAACTTTTTTACATTATTTTACATAAAATGTTTATCAAATTAAATTATTAAACTGAACACAGTTATTAGTTTAAAACAACTTTAATACATCAAGATATAATACAGTCATGTAAAAAAAAATATATCTTGATTGCGAAACGTCCTGATGGCAAACCAGCCCGATGGCGAAACGGCCACGGCGAATAGTCCCATTCCCTGTTTTCTTTGTATCATATTCTTATACGCCCTATTTTTAAGTTTGGCAGCAGATCTGCACTCCAGATCAAACCAATCATCACATTTTTAATTTTTAACTTTTCCTATGACAGAGTTCACAGTTTCCTTAATAGCCAATTTTAAGGAATTCCATTTCTCATCAATACTTTCCAGTTCATTCAATTTAATGTTCTTCAGTTTCGTTTCCAATTCATTCTGGTATCTTTGCTTAATATCTGTATCTTTCAGCAGTTGACAGTTATAATTTTCTAGTTTCCCCCCTTGGTTTTTACGGGCATTAGAAATTCTTGCTCTAATTTTTACCATTACTAAGTAACGGTCTAAGTCAAAATTTGTCCCATGATATGATCTGACATCCAGTACATCTGATGCATGTCTAAGATCGATTAAGATATGATAAATCTGATTAAAGGTGTCACAATCAGGAGATCTCCATGTCATTTTGTGTATATGTTTGTGTGAAAGCAAGTATTGGCTACCACCATATCATGTCCTGCAGCAAAAAATATTAACCTCTGTCTGTTAGTATTTGGATCGCAATGTAGGCTGTGCCCACCAGTGGTGGATCTGATCTTGTCTTCTTTCCCAATTTTGGCATTTGCATCACCCAACACTATTTTTATATCATGTTTGGGACTAGAAGAATACAATGCATGGATTTTTTCATAAAAAGTTTCTTTTTCTTCCTCATCTTTGTCAAACAGTCATTAATTGAATTATTATCTTCCTTCAAGCAATGAGAAGCACCAGTTGTAAACATACATGTGCTAGACTTCCAAAGATCCAACCAAGGACCAACCAAATATAGAAGACACCACAGATAATTTATTACTTACTCTTTTCTTTTCACTTGCATGCACTTCCCAACATGAATCAGATAATAACAATAATTTTATTTCAGCTGCTTCACCACTATCAGCTAATTTTAAATTTTCTTATTTTAATATTTCCAAAATGTTTTTCGAGGGAATTTTTATGATCACTCCAGAAATAGTGTCTGTAACAAGAGCAAGAACTTCAACTGTGATTGAGTCATTAGGACAATGTATCTTTTCAGGGTAATTTGAACAAAATTATGTTTCATTAGTCTAGCCTGATATACCCAAAAGAATAAGTATATAACCTTTCTTTCCTTAAAGTCTTTAATTTTAGTTCTTTAGCTAAATCAGATCTAATAAATGAGCTCTGTGACCCACCATCAATTAGGATTTTTATTATTTGGCTTCTAATATTATCTGTATCTGAAGCATAAACAGTGCAAGTTTGTAAATATACACCTTTATCAGGGAGTTTCAGAAAGATAGAGTTAAATGACAGGGATGAAACTACGCTCTACTTAGAATCTGATACTGCAACTATTTTCTGCTTAATATCTGAAAGGGTTTCTGCTTCAGGAACAATATTTTAACAAAATAACTTTTTTAAACCATTACACAACTCACAAGGTTGAAGTTTCACTTTACATCTAGACGATACATGTCCTTTCTTAAAACATCTGTAACAATGTCCCAAGTTTTCTAATATCACTCTTTTTTGCTCATTTGTTTTCTCACATTTTCTTACATCATGTGTATTTTGATTACATTATAAAAAGTACAGCTTAGTCACTTTGGCTAACGAAGCAGTAGGAACGCTTGCCCCTTTGAAGTAATTATTTTTATTCTGCTTAATACCGTAATTTGTGTCCCTTTTCTTTGAGTTTATTATTAAATTAGAAGCTTCCCGACTCTCAGCTTCCAATCTAATGAATTTGAGAAGTTCTGTTAGTCTATATTGCTGTTTAGAGTTTTATTTTCTATTAAACTCCAAATTCATATCATTCAGTAAAAGCTAAAAAAAAAACTGGTCCTAAAAGGACCCCATAAGCTTCCAACACAATACCCAAAGAATTTAAACTTCTTATATTGATTTCACAGTAACCGTAAAGTGTTTTTAGTGCTTTCACATTCGACGAACTTCTAACAGTTTCAAGATTCAAGAGTTTGTTCATGTGCAAAGATATTACCAAATCTGGTTGTCCAAATCTTTCTTTGATTAAACTTATAGAAGTGTCATAATTCTCATTGGATAGTGCGGACCCAGATATTGCACTTAAAGCAGGTCCTGTAAGTAAGGATTTAAGATAGGTAAACTTCTTGACCTTTGTTAACTCATTATTATTACCAATAGCATTTTCAAAAGAATTATAAATTCCAAAAATAATTTAGGATCACCATAATGCAGAATCAAAATTTTACGTTTGGTTTCGTTTTTGTTCTAAACGGCAGCAGTGTGGTTACCATGTGATTGGTTTTCAATGTTTACTAGAGAATTTAAATTAAGTTTCTTTTTAGCCCTAAAAATACATAAACTCATTCTTTCATCATAATCTAACACAGTATTATATTCCTTTTCTATTTTGGACACATCCCCTTTAAAAAAAAAAAAAAAACCAGTATTTTTTCATTAATTTCTTTCAAAGCAGATTGTTTAGAAGTAAGTAAAAACAAATTTTTCTTATCCCAAATATGTTTTTTAATATTATGTTCTAAAACATTTATTATTTTAGAAATAGCTTGTCTCATAGTTTTTCTAGCAGCTTTTAATTTCATGATATCCTCTGCCCTAATAACAACAAAATTTTATTTGTTTACCAGGTGCAGTCTTTAATGAGTTAATCCTAATTTACTAACTCACATTCCAAGAGCAAGCATTCATAAACATTCTGAACATTAATGATGTCATGTTCAGTGAAAAGGAATAAGTTTTCAACAAAACAAATGAATCTTCATGGATACTGCACCATTTAGGATTAGCAACTGCTTCTTCTTCATGCATTCTGAAATCCCAAAGAGACTGTTTCTGTCCCACACTGGGCACCAAAATGATATAATAAAATAGAACCTAAAAGGTTTCATGTTATCATGGTTCAAGAAACATTATTCTATTCAAATTACAGCAAAATCAAGAGGCATTGAACATATGAATCATGTTTAAAGTTCACCTAACATTCAACTATCACTGCTAGATCAAAAACAAGAGATATACAGTCAAAAGTCTTTAATCCGGACTCGTTGGGATTTTGGCGATTCCGGATTATCAATTTTTCCGGATTATAGATCATCAGTTTAAATCTGGTAAGATAGCATGCAGAAATTATACAATTAAAAATATGAAATCGTAATTTATGAAATAAAGAGCAATTGTGATTTAAAGAGTATCAAAATTTACAAAAAAAAAACTTAATACTTATTTGTTTACTTTATTAAGCATTTCTTTCAACATGCACATGCGTAAAGCATACATTACACATAGTCGAAATTACACATAGTCCGTGATATTTATAATGACGAGGATATTGATTTAAATCATATCGGAGAGCATCGAGATGAAACACTGCATTTAGTATGGAATTATAAACCGAATAAAATACAAACATCTCCCCTGAAGATGAGGTTAGTGCTGACAAACCAACTTCCAGTTCATGGCGCGCCACGACGTTGCCCCCCCTTCCCCCGCAGAGCAGCGTGAAATTGCTAAACAGATTTCGGAATGGTTAGAGAAACAAATCACCTCTCTGTCACTTTCTTCATGCCTTTATCCATTTTTTGCAGCTATTCCACTTTTTGTTTAATGGACATTGAAACATGCTTTCACTTTGTAGATCCTTTGGCAGCTCCAGAATCGAAAATTCTATTTGACATAATCGAAAGTTCAAGCTTACTTTTATAAAATTGCTCTAACAATCTGCAAAAAATAATAAGCCGGATCCAATTAATGTGACTGAAGTAGATAATTAGATAATTTTAGCTTAGCTTATACCATCGGTTATACATTAAACGTGCATGCATAAACGTATTACAAGCATGCGTAGACGCATTATGCGTTTACGCATGCGCAGAAAATTTATAGCTTTGAGGTCCGGATTATGGACATCCAGATTAAAGACTTTTGACTGTACATCATTAAAGCATTCATGCCCTCTACTGGTGATTAAAACATATTTCCAAAGAAAATTTCTTACAAGCCCATCAGCAATGTTGCAAAGTGCAGTTTGACTAACAAAAAGATCATGCTTTGTATCTGGTCGGATTGCCATTGTATTATCTGTAAAGGATAAAGAAAGAGTATCTGGAATCCCTTGACAGTCAGGTGTACAGCGAGATTCTAGTCTGTGTTGAGGTTGATATCAAGGAAAAACGTCAAACTGAGTTCTGGCACAAAAAGGTAACATTACACCAAGATAATGCAAGACCACATGTCAGCATTCATCGGCTTGTCTCTGCACAGACTCGAATGGGACCTCTTGCCACACCCACCATATAGCCCCAACATCACTCCTTTGGACTTCTACCTTTTTTCACACCTGCAGCCACATCTTGCTCATGCTATCTTCCATTCTGCATAAGACGTTTGAAACGAGGTTGATCTATTTTTGGACTCACAGACACCAAGTTTCTGGACTGAAAGCTTTGAAAAACTACCAAAACGTTGGCAGAAAATGATAGTGGTGATTACTACCTGTGCTAAAGATGCTGCTTTTATTTTTTTTTTCTAACTTTATTAAGAACATTTTTTGGCAGAAAACTTTTGTTACAGCCAAATATTTTTAATACATAATAATTACAATTTCTGAATACAGTTAAAAACTGATACTTACAAATCTAACACAATTCTAGTTATATTTCTAGTCTTTAATTGCAATATTATTTAGTATAGAAGCACTTTTTCTAAGATTATCATAACATTTCAACTTCAAATCATCTATATATCTCTAATATTTAGCAACTAGTAAATAAGCACTTGTTTTCAAATGTGATAGTAAAGAATTTTCACTTATTTCAAATTTCTAAAGAGAATAAGTATAATCACATACTCCCACTTTCCTTTATCTGCCACTCTATATAGATAAAGTCTTTCTTATTCATGATATAGACTCTTAGACAGAAAAAAAAAAAAAAAAAAAAAAAAAACAACGCACCACGACATACCGAGATGATATAAAGCAAATTGGACATAAATTGATATGCATACAGATTTCGACGGAAAATGCAAAATTTTATATTTTCACTGCCAATGAATGAACAGTTGTCGCTACAGCGCATCTGATCTGCACAACTGGCAGGATGTTTAAGAGGAGAAATTATGATTCCAGGTCATATATTCTTCACGAATTTCATTCCGTATACTCTGGTAAACAGTAACTATGCCTTGCATACAGTTGCGCGAACGATATGCGCAGATGTGAGAATTTGAGAGAGGTAGTGTAGTTGGGCTCAAAGAAGCCAGTTGGTCTTATCGGCGAATAGCTCGACATTTGAGCGGGAGCGATGCTACTATTAGACGATGTTGGCAGGAATGGGTGAACCATGGCCGCACACAGCGTCAAGAAGGAAGCGGTAGGCCTAGAGGAACAACAGAATGTGAAGACCGAGCAATTGTCAGAGCGGCACTCACAGCCCCAGATGCATGATTATCATCGATTGTACGTGCAACTAGTGCTTTAGTGACCTCAAGGACCATTCACAGACGGCTCACAGAAAGGGGGCTGAGGTCACGACGACCCTTGTGCAGACTACCATTCGCCTCTGTACAATGACAAGCCCGTTTGCAGTGGTGTCGGGCTCATTCGCACTGGAATGCCACTGACTGGAGTAGAATAGTCTTTAGTGATGAGTTCTGCTTTGAACTGAGCCCCGATGACCAGCAGCAAAGGCGAGTCTGGAGATGCCCCGGACAGCGGTGTGATACCAACCTGTCTTCCAGCAGACAGGACGACAACCAGAAGTGATGATCTGGGGTGCAATTTAATTTCACGGTAGGAGCCCTTTGGTTGTCATCTGTCGCAACCTTACAGCACAGCGGTACGTTGATGAGTTTCTAAGGCCCGTTGTGTTGCTCTTCATGTCACGCCACCTTGGGCTTACATTTCAGCAAGATAATGCCCGCCCCCACACTACACATTTCTACTGCTTGCCTTAGTGCTTGCCAAACATTACCTTGGCCTGCAAGGTCACCGGATCTCTCTCCTATTGAGCACATTTGGAGCATTATGGACAGGACCTTCCAACCAGCTCGAGATGTTGACGATGTAACGCACCATTTGGACAGAATTTCGCACGATATCCCTCAAGAGGACATCCGCAACTTCTATTAATCGATGCCAAGCCGAATGACTGCTTGCATAAGGGCCAGAGGTGGACAGACGCATTACCGACTTTTTCACTTTGTAAAGCTTTATCACTTCAATAAATCATCCAATTTTTCTCAAACTGTAATCTTTTTTTTTTCTGTACATGAACATCACTTCTACTGATTTTAGTCCCATTCGGATAACTCCTTCTTGGTGCGTCGTTTTTTTTTTTTTTTTTTTTTTTTTTTTTTTGTCTAAGAGTGTATTATGAAATAAATTCGTGCAATAAAGCATGCATACACATTCAAAGAGCTTTAAATACATTGTAAATATATGAAATATAGCAAATAAAATGTGAATTTAATGTTATTAAATTCTGTGCACATTAGTCTGTCTGTTTTTGAGTTTTGAGCGAAGTCCTCCCCAAATTCCAAAAATTCATGGGAAGCCATTTCAACCATTCTCATCTTTGTATGATTTTAATGAGCCAAGATATTAACTAAAAACTCTGAAAATGCTAATTTTTGAACCCTGCAAGTTGTTTTTTTTATGAACTTAACTGCTGTTCAACGTGCTGCATCTAAGCATGTACGAGGTGGAAATAAAAAACTTCCATCCGTTTATTCTAAACAGAGTTTAAGTAAAATGTTTTATGGAATAGAACTTATCAATTCTGCTTTGGTCACAACCTGATCATCTGGAGAGCTACACAAATGGAGAATTTGGTTGGCAAGTTGCGGTGTATTTATACACGGCTGAATTTGCCTGCCCAACATGTTCCATAGGTGACAGGTCTGGAGAACTGTCAGGCCAGACAAGCATATTAATACAGCAAAGATATTGTTCAGGAAGTTGTGTTGTATATGGCCAAACATTATCCTGCAGGGTAATTGAACCTGGACGACCTGTTAGCATAGGCAGAACAATTGGCTGCAAAATGTCGTCAACATACCTGGGAGCAGTCAGAGTACCTCAAAGCACAATTAATGGTGAACGGCTGTCCCAGCTGATCACTCCTCAAACTATCATATCCTGTGTTTTGGCTGTGTGCTGATTGGCAACAAATGGTACATTGGACTGCTCATCGTTCCGTCTCCAGACGCGTATGTCGCGTTCATCAGCATTACAAGAAAAGCCTGATTCGTCACTGAAGTACGATCATACACCATCCAACTTGAGCAATAGCAGCACCATACAAGATGATCCTGCTTATAGTGAAGTGTTAATGACAAGTGTCTTAATGAACATAGAGATCTCAGCCCAGCATCACCTAGTCTTCTACGAATCATATTCCTGCATATCCCAGGATCCTTGCAAATTGGTAAACGACATTGAATCGATGATAGATTAACTGTTGGTGTGGATGTAGCAGCTCTTCTAATTGCATGATTACCCCACGCATGGGCGGCCTGTGGATGTCCGGAGCCACTACAATGGCTGACTATGCCTTCACTAGTCACTGGTTCCAACAATGGACAATGACCATATTCCTTCGATCAACATACTAGCCGATCTGCGTATTCGACCGATCAGCCTCTTTTAGTCTTATGATGCAGTGCTATCAAAATCTGACAACTGTTCATAATGCTGTTGAGTACTTCTTAAAGGCATCTTTCCTTTCAGAGTTGTGCATCCAAGCACTCAGTTGTGATTATAAATGCTTGTCCCTCGCTACACCTCCCCTTTTACATTTACCAGCTGTGCACTTCAGACGCTCATTGTATCGCTCCACGATGCTGGTTAGTCCTGCAAATTTAATCATTATACAAATCAACATACCACATTTGTAAGCAGAGTTTTGTAGTTGTTGGTGAATTTTTTCTGGAGGCATATATATATATATATATATATATATTTTTTTTTTTTTTTTTTTGCAACAGAGTGTATAATTACTCCACATTTTTTCAATAGAAAAAAATTCCATAATTTCAGTCACCTGCATTCATCAGCAATGGATTCATTTACCAAAAAAAAAAAAAGAAAAAAAAAAAAAAAGAAAAGAAAAGAAAGAAAGAAAAGAAAGGGAAAAACAGAATAAGTTTAAATTACTAAATTTATTTTTCAATTATAGTAGCATACTGGCGCGGAGAAGAGGATTTAAAAAATCTTAATTCAACTTTATTATAAAATGATTTAAAACTTTAAAAATTATGTTCAATAATTAAAAACTGTATGTACCAATAGGCTTTCTAATGTTACCTGCAATGCATATCAGCTCCACCAAGATCTTGCTCAGAAACTATTTCTCCAGTGGCAGCTTTTACTAATGGTGGACCACCAAGAAACACTACACCAGATTTTTTCACAATTATAGCTTCTTCTGCCATAGTTGGGCAATATGCTCCTCCAGCAGTTGAACTTCCACAAACAACTGCAATCTATTTTTAAAATGTAGCTGAATATTCAGACTCAAAAACTGTAATAAGTATATAAATAAACAAACATCTTATTATATTACATTCCTGTAATTGAAAAAGATACTAAACTTTTCATCAGAGTGAAAATACAGTTAATAAATACGTAAAAAAGTTATATATGATACTCACTAAAAAAAAAAGCATTAATAAATAATTTTATGCTAAAACGGAGGAGAAACATGTTAATGTAAAATTTAAAACTAGACAAAAAAGAAATCTTAATTTCGCTCAGATTTAAATGCTACCAACTTTGAGAGCAATCAGATACAGATCCCTTTACTCCCTAGCCAATTTTCTTTTCTTTTTTAGCCCAAAGGGTGTTAGCCCAGAACGGCTATTAATTTCATTTCGGCATTTTGTGTCGAAAAGTCAGAATCACTTTTCAAACTGTTGCCACCAAGTATTATTGCCCTGTATGATATTTAAAGAAATTAATTAATGATGAATCTGCATAAATGTATGTACGTTTCTCACATTGTGATGAAACTATGGTACCTAGAGCCATCAAATCTTTAATGTACGTCTCCACTCAAATATGAGCATCTGGAAGTCCAGCTTTAGAATTTGTCTTATTATCTATTTCATATTTTGTAAAGTACTTATGAGCTTTTGATTAAGAAACTCAACGATTTCAAAGCGAGCAATGGCAACACTGTACAAAAAAAAAAAAAAAATTATCTCCAGCACCCGAGACTGTGTAACGGAAATTCTAAAGATATGATCTTTTTAAATTATTTTGCGATACTGCTGTTGAATTGAATTTTATGGTTTAAGTGTGAAGAACATGGTATTTAATAAATAAAGGTAACACACACAATGAAAAAACTGTTAGAATCTGAGATGCCAAAGGTTGAGAGTTTGGCTTCTTTGGCTAAACTAAAAACCGTAGCCATCTTCCAAAAGGTGATGATGGCTAGTTGAACTACGGTTTTAAGTAGACTGTCTGAAAAGACAATGACTTTTGACTCAAAGAGCTTGCGATGTTTTAGCAAATAGTGGCTCTATTCTTAACTAAAACTATCATCTACACCATGCTTAATTGAAATTTAAACTTCACTGAGCTTAGTTAAAATTTAAACTATCTGGTCCTGTTTATTTTTTTAAATTATCTTAAGTTACAAAAATATTTTATCATTTTTCCTTGATTGCATTGACAGTAATTGGTTTGGATGTCTACAGCAGATCTATATACACTTAAGGGAATTTTCTTAACTGTCAGCTAAAAGAGTAGAAACCTCTAATTATGACATAGATAGGTTATTCTTGGTTTCCATACTGATTTGATAGATTTTTTTACTATGACAGCTATCCATAAAGGTTTAATTAATTGTGTTTCTTAATTGTTTTTTTGGACTTATTTAATATAATGTAAATATCCATTACAATGAAAGTACAATTTATATGGAAAATGTAAATATCACGAGTATTAAAATTCAATTGAAATAATATGAAATAAGTTTTTTTATTACCAATGCATCTTCCTTTTTTAATTTTTTTGATTGTGTGTCATCATTTCGAAAATGGCTCTCACCCTTGCTAAAAATTCTGTTGATGAGTTCTTATATGCTCTCAACGTCACCAACAAATTCATGACTTTTGGTGGTGTTGCAGATAATTAGAAAATAACTTTTTTACTTATACGAAAAATGAAAAGTGTTCTAAACAAGAAAAAAGTAGTTGACCAGTGAAACTTATTCTGCAGGATAAGCATTTCATACTCAAAACAATCTCAAGAAATCTACAGTTAAAATGGTAAAAAAACCTTCTGGAAGGTTGATCAGATTAACAAGTTATCATGATCCTTTCGCAAGAAAAGTTTTCATACAGAAAATAAGAAACTCAGGTTTTTATTTGAAAATCAATGATAAGCTGAATTTTACCATACTGTAACCATCAAGAATGTGATTCATGTTAATTATTTTAATACCTAACTCCACATCACTTAACAATATTTTATTTACACAAACATTTATTAAATTGATGAAGCTTCTACATCATACGCAAAACTTTCAGCACTCAAAAGTAAAGGTAATGTGTATGGCCAGTTGGTCGCATCGGCAGCTTTTGCGAAACAGCATGACGTCAGCTGGAGGCAAGCACAGCCAACAACCACAAAGTATTTCCTCAGTTATACAGTCACGACACAAAAGGGGTTGACTGCAAGATTCCAATTTAAGATATATACATGCCAATAAAAGTTATGCTTTAAAATGTGCATATAAAATAAAATACCAGGATATATAAATAGTGGTATACAAGTACTAATATCATTAAAATTCCTAATTGAAATATATAATATGACAATGCATATCATAATTAATAAAAGAAGAAGTTTAATCAACTTCCAAACACATGCAAAAGGACTTAATCTAAGTATTCATATATTATAACCTTTACAGCAGACCAACAAGAGAAAAAGCATTCAATTATGTTAGTGTTCAGTTTTTTGGGAAAATGAACACAACATTCATTGCGAGTAATTATTTGTTTTGGAGCAATTTTTGAGTCTTCACTGACTTTTTTATGTGTAATTTCAGAAATTACAGATGTATACGCTGGTTTTAGGCAATCGTTAATATTTTAGTTATTTACCTCAATAATAAAATTTTTATTCATTTGTTTAACAAGGGCATGAAGTCCAGTGTAAGGTGGAGTTAGAAACGGTTTACCAGAATTGATCTGTAGCAATATATGAGAAAAGGTTAGGAGTGCTGGGTGTACATAATTTGTTGGTTGAACATGCTTAGAGGTTGGAAGTGGTCTAAGTGAATGCATGACTGATCGAAACTATGAACCATGATTCAGAAGGAGGTATGGAATTAGTAACATTCAGCATATCTGAGGGTAATCTAAGTGTGGTAGCGTAAAAAAGTTCAGCACAAGTGTTAATATCTTTCTTAATGGCAGATCTGATGCCCAACAAAGCTACAGGCAGAATTTCAGTCCATTTTTGATTGTTATAAGCCATTATTGCACTTTTAAGCTGCCTATGAAATCTTTAAATCAGCCCATTGGACTGAGAATGGTAAGCAGCAGTTTGAATGCGATGTGTACCCAAAACTTTCATTTAATCCTTAAATAAGTGAGATTCAAAATTTCAGCCTTGGTCAGCTCTTATAGATACAGGGCAGGAAAATCTAGCTGTCCAGTTATGTATTAATGCTTTACAAGTAGTCCGAGTTGATATGTCGGCAAAAGGTGTAACTTCAGGCCATCTGGTAAAGCGGTTAATAATTGCCATGCAATAACTGTTACCTTCAGACAGTGGAAAAGGACCTATGAAATTGATATGGATATGTGCAATCTTGCATCAAGCAAGGAAAATGTATCCAAAGGAGATTTTGAACGTCTATAAATTTTAGAATATTGGCATTATAAGCAAGATTCAATGGCAGTTTTAATAAATTTCTTCACATTAGACTAAAAATATGACTTAGTGATTAGTTTTGTTAAGGCTGAAATACCAGAATGTTAGAGCTAAATGATTCAGGAATGAATGGACAGGGTGTACCTGTGTCCATATTTCAGTAAAGAGCAACATCTTCTAAAGGAAAATAATGTTTTTATAGTTTAAAAACTGGTGAAAACTGGGAGAGAGAATTCTGAATTTCAGAGTCCTGAAGTTGTGCTTCAGATAACTTTTTATTATCAATATGTTGATTATCAAATACCACATCTATTTCTACCCTAAATAAGCCGTCAGCAATGATGTTGTCACAACCTTTGATGTATCATATGTAAGTGAAAACTGGCCAATAAAATCCTGATGATGAAGTTGTCATGGAGAACACTTTTTGGGCTTTTCCTTAAATACATATATTAACGGCTTTTTATCTGTGTATATGGTAAAGGCCTTTCAGAATATTCTGAAATTTCTTGATTCACAAATATGTAGCCAGCATTAATTTAGAAGTCAAACAACAAAAATCAGCATTATATTTGCAAATTTTCACAGGACTAATTCTGATGGTTTTACCGAACCATCATCCTCTGCTGCCAATGCGCAAATGAACAAGATAAGATATAGTGATTAGATAAGACAGGAGTTATGGCTGGACAGGAGTTAAGCTACTGGCGCCATCTGTTGATAAAACGAGAACTAAAACATAATTTCCTTAAAGGCTGAAGGAAAAGATGGATTAGAATTAGACTCGATTACTAGAACAGAAAGATTTTGTTGAATATGAAACGCCTCTAAAAAACCTAATGCACCGATGGAAGATTTTTATTTGAATGATTTCGGCTTCAGAAAAATTTAAAGTGATTTTCGGGCCAACAATGCTGAGCAACAGAGAACTTCTGTGTTTCCTTTTTTTTAACATATGCCTCCTTTATGTGAAATTTTAAGGCTCTCTTAGTTTTACCAATGTAAGTTAAATCACACTGGCAAGGAATACTGTAAATACTGTAAAGAAAGAATTCATACCTGGAATAGGATCCTTGAGTATGAAACTCAGAATTTTATTGATAGGAGAATAAACGACCCAAAAGTTATCTTAAATATAGCCAGTAGTTCTGACCATTTCCTTTGGCTTTAATGGATAGAAATGCGGTGGGTTCCCAAAATGAATAATGTAATTGCATTAATGAGCTAACAACTGCAATGTCTGAAGTATCAGTACAAAGTTTCAAAGTAGCACAGGAATTGGGTGTCTATTGTAAGCATGAAGGATGTGATTTGTATTAATTCTTATGATACCTAACTCCACATCACTTAACAATTACTTTATTTATAGAAACATTTATTAAATTGATGAAGCTTCTACACCATACTCAAAACTTTCAACACTCGAAAGTAAAGGCAATGTGCATCACCAGCTCGTCCCGCCAGCAGCTATTATGAAACAGCATGACATCAGCTGGAGGCATGTGCAACCAACAACCACAACACTAATATTCAATCCTATTTGGCATAACAAAAAATTTTAATATTTTCAGTTCAGATCATCAATTACTGTTTCTTAAAGAAAGAGTGAAGAGCTAAATCGATATAATGATATACTGAGAATAAAGCATGGCAGTAAAGATGTCATAATATGAAATTGCATTTTTGCAACAGGACGAAATAAATTGGTCTTTGTTTAAACTATAATCGATCATTTAACATATTTGAATATTTAAATAATAGCACGGAAATATATTCTTAAATATTTGTATCAGAAACTGTATAAATTACATCATTACAATGACCCTAAACATGCTCTTTCTGATTAGCCATATTCCAGGAAAAGTAGGTCATAAATTGGTGAAAAAATTCTTTTAGATACCTCTGCGGCTAATAAGTACAGCTGATAGGTTCATAAATAATCATAAGAAGAGGTAGTTTATATTTAAAAAAAAAAAAAAAATTTATGCGGACAGGGAATGAGAGATATTTGCATTTCTGAGCTGGTGGATATTATTCAGTGACATGACAGTTAAATACAAAGCACATAAATCTATGTATATTCAAACACATAGTGATACATGAATAAATGGGTTGATTACTAATGAGTGCAAACTGGAAAATATCCCCAAACATAAAATTTTCACAAAACTTTGAAACCAGGAGCATGGATAATCACAAAGCATCCAAGTTTCTTTAAACATGTGTTCCTTGTTACCGTACAGTTTCACAAAAATGATAAAAACACTTCCCTAGATCTTCAGTTTAAATCCAGTGAAATATGTTTTGCAAGAACTGGAAATATAAATACCCTATAGCGAAATATAACATTCCATCAAAAATTGAATAGAAATAAGTAGCAAAACAAGAATGGAATAAAACTGGTGCAGATATTACAAAAAAAAAAAAAAAATGATAAGTGCTCAGGAGCAATTCTACTTTTTTTTTTGTAACAAACAAGCAAGATGTTCCAGTAAATACTACACATATTTGGAAGTTATATATTTTCTGTGTTTTTTGCAATTCCTTGCTTAGTGTCTGAAGCTTTAGCAGAATCTCTTGTACTAATGGTTAATTTTTTTCAGATCAGCATTTTAAACTTTTACATAACATTACATTTAATTTTTTTTTTATCTTTACATAATTTTGTAAAGAACAGAATATATATATTATACTAAAAATACAGTGGCAATGTATTTTTATTTAACCCTCTTACTATTACTTTTACAATAGAATTTGAGATGCCTTTTGAAACTTTCTGGTCTTCCAGAGTCTTTTGAGGGTTTGACTTTTCTGAGTCTGAGAGTCGTATGTGATAAAATTTTTCTATTCTATAGAAAATAATTTTAAATGCAATAATGTCCTGTTTTTTGCTTTAGCAAAAGACATATCATACATTTTCATATTTTGACAAATTATTTATTACTAATTTTGCACAACCTGCATATTATTCAGATGTGATAACATTCTTTTATTCACACACATGAAAAAATTCCTTTCAGTAAATTTCAGATTATAAACATTAAATTTCACTTCTTATTTAAATCTGTGTGAGCAAAATATGAATATATTAATAGAAAATAAAAAGAAATTAAACAAAACTGTTTACCTTTTAATTTTTTTTCTAATATGCTAAATCTTTAATATGGTTTAAGATAATTCTGTATGTGCAATGCACTACAATAATACAGCTTTTATTTATCTGTATAATGCTTTAAACTAAGCTCTAATTTCAAAAGAAATTTGTGACAGAGGTCTATGATATAAAACAAGAAAACTGATCTACTTGTGGAATGCCTAAGGATGAAAGAACAGCTTCATTGTAAAAGGTTCTTCCTCCATGTTCTTTATCTGGAAATATATCAGCCTGTTAAAAGATTAAGAATTATGTTATTATATGAAATAGGATGTAGTTACATAAGCTATAACTAGGAAATAATAAACTAAAGCAATTATCTACATCTGAACTTTAGTAATACCATTTTTGTAACTTCACTTTTGTAATTAAGAATGAAATAAATCTACAATTAGGATACATTATTATTAAACACAATCTAATATTTAACTTAATTATAAAACAAATTCAAGAATAAAATTAAATTCACAATTTATTAGTTAGCATTAATTAAATTATAGCATTTCTTGAAATATTTATATTTTACACTTATAATAATGCCCCATACTGTAAAGATGATTAGTGGCTTTTTATTTAAACTTTACTAACAGTTAACTTTATATTAATTCCTTTTTTATGCTTATTTTGTCACGTACTCACTCAGTTCAGAGGTTAAATGCAAATTTTATGTCAAAAGACGTAAGCTAAATTGCGAGTAAAATAATAATCAGCATAACTCATAACAGAAGCTTGGCTATTGCATTTACTGCATTTACTGGCCTAGAAACAGACAGCCACTCATCAGAACAGACATGAATGCCTGACATTGGTAAATGCTGAAAGTTAGTTTCATATAATCTGACCCAGTTAGTGTCATAGCTTCACGTAGATTTGCAGAAGTTGTAACCCAGTTAATGTACAGCATTTAATATAAAGTTCTGATAAACCACTGAAGTATCAGAGATGATAGGCTGTTTTGCATTATTTTATGTCTCATTAGCTGTCAGAAATATAATTTTATGCTATTTTTATATTTTTGTGTTGTATCTTGCATACACAATAAGAATTTAAAAAAGGACATAACATGTAGAGATAAAATCTGAGGGTGAGCAGTTAGGTACAATAATTAAGAGTTAGATACTCTTAGTCATAATAGATTTACATGGTTACAATTACAACCTTTTTTCTACTTCTAAAAAATATCCATTAAAACCTAAATTTCTGAAAATTATCCATTATGCCTCTTTTTAACTTGAAAATTCTCCAGACATTTTAGCTAACTTACATCAATTTCCTTCTCTTTAGCATCTTTCCTAAGTTTAATTGTTTCAATAAATAAATCAATTTTCCCACCAGTTTCTCCTTCAACTTCTAATTTGTTAATGTTTCTACAATGTACCACTGAAGAATAACTTTTTTCTCTCTCTTCATAAAACTAATTTCTTTTTCAATGAATTTCCTTTTCATTTTAGAATTTTCAGATTTAATTAAAAATTTTTGTTATTCTACAGATCTGCTTGCACTTAATATATAGAGGAAACTGATAATTTTATTTCTTTAATAATATAAATATTGAAAATAAATATGAAATGATTTAAGGTCAAGACCGGCACCGGAGTCAGTGTGGCATAATTTTTAGAATTTAGTGAAGCACTGAGCAATAAAATCTAGGGCAGGCACTGAGGTATGTATAGTGCACTGAGACATATATAATGAATCTTGTAATGAATTGTTGGTTTTAAATCTCTCTGCTTTCTTTGATTGTCATCTTGCTTGTGTTTTAGTGAAAAGATAAGAAAATAAAGAGAAGATAAACATATTAAGAAAAAGACTTTTGGGATCAAAAGGAAAAAAATGCAAATAATTTCCTTTTCATTGTTCTTCTAAAAATTCTCCAAAAGATAAATAATTCAGTTTAAAGTTCCTATGAAACACACACATCCCTTATATGTATATACTATGAAGACATTTTTCATTTCACCATATTTTTCTGGAAATTTTAGGTCTATAATTTTGTGTTCAAAATATTAATCTATAAATCTTGCTTTTAGACCTTCTCAAGAAAAAAAAATTATCCTTACCAACTCTAAAAGAGAAGTTAGAAGATTTTTGAAAAAAAAAAAAAAAAATTTAGAAAAGTGCAGATAAAGTGAATTTTCTAGAGAAAACTGATACAGATTTAAATATTCTGAAACAATTACATGGGAAAAAAAATTAAACATGAAAAAATATTTTAAAAAATGAAATTAATTTTAAAACAATAACAGAAGCATTTTTGTTTTTTCTAAAAAGTGCTTTGGAAACTGTGCTTTATAGAATTATCTTGTTTATTTTTCAGAATCAAAATATTTCTAAGTCACCAAAATGGAAAGTAATGTCACTTTAAAATATAGGAAAACATTAAAATGTTTTATTTTTATGCTATTTCTAAAACATAAATTTGAATTTATTATCATTATTTTTATGATATTAATCAATATTATATTTGTTAAAAAACTGTCAAAATTTTACAAATCTCTGAATAAAATATTGTGTATACAAACTGATTTTGAAATTGCCAAAATGTTGATAAGTCACTAAATTTAATGCCATATAAATATAAGAACTCATATCCCAAAAAGGAACAGAAGCTTGACTGTTGGGACCAAAAAAAATTTCATAAAATATTACATCAAAAGTTGTTTTCGATGTAATATTTTATGAACATTTCATTCGAAGAAAAAAAAAAAAAAAAAAAAGAATCACTTCGAAATGTTTTATGTTTCAACTGAAGCAAGGTTTTGTGTGTCTAAAACTCGAGTATCCAACATTTATATTCAAAAGTTAATCCATCAATTACATATTTGTCAATGCATCGTCAAAAATACTTCTCTAAAATTTTAATTCATATACAGAATGACAGTCATAAAAAAACTGGCAGATGCATAAAATTAAGGACCTTTTGCTGAATTTGGCTGAAATTAAGGACTTTTAAAGACTAAAAATCATTTCCAAAAAACCTAAGAACTTTTAAGCATATTCAAGAACTGTACGAACCTTGAACTATGTTTAACAAATAATGTTGCAATGTTCAAGGCATTAAAATGCATGTTTTCTTTATAAATATAGCAAAGACAGACATATTAGTATGAAAACTTTTAAATTAAAAGAAAATTATAAAATATAATTCAGCTGCTCCTATTTTTCAAATTAATTACCAATAATTTTAATAATTTAAACATGTAATGCTAAACTTAATTAATAAAATGTAGACCAATTAATGCTATCAAACTACAAAACATATTCTCTCAAAACTTCAATGAATGTCACACTTCAAGGAATCTTTGCGTCCAAGAATTTATATACTTAATTGTCCTATGATTCTCCTTTCTTCTGACTGGTTGAATTACACAAAACAAAGCCTTGAATATAATTTTTTGCTGTTGTTAAAAACATTTAATAGAAAAGCCTGCCATTCAAACTAGCTCTAGAAGAATGTATTTCCAGAAAACATTGTCTATCGAGATCATAATTGTGATATGCATCTCATGAAACAGGATAACTAACAAGTGATACTACTCAATAATTCTCAAGATAAAAATTACTGTAGCAGGAAGCTGGACTGAGTTCTTAATTTAGCCTAAAATCAAAGGATTCTTGATAAACTACATTTTGTTTTCACGAACAAGGATATAAATTAATTGTTATTGTTGTTTTTCCCTTGCATTTTGAAAAAAAAGATTAAAATTTGAACCTGCCTTCTAACCTGAACACAGCAAGCAGTGGATTAATTTCAACTTTATGTGATCTTACCATCAAAAAACATGTGTGTTCGTGAACATGGTATGATCAGTTGAATATGGCCAATGAAACAGTAGTAGATTGGAACAATCACCTGTTGGAAGTCTGCACTCTGTTCTTAGTTTGTGGTAAAATTGGAGGCCTAACAAAATAGCAGAAATCGATGAAAACCTTTAGCTTGACAGAAGTCAACTTTCAGAGTCAATAAGATAATGTTTAAGTACCCAGATAACTAACTAAAAGTAAGGGCCTTAAGAGTTCTGATAATATTAGATACAACTTTATTTAAAATGAAAAAAGTATTAAAATTATTAACAAAATGAAAATCAAGTCCTAGGTAATACAGTAACTTTGATTTACTTTATTTAAAATTACCTTTACAACTTCAGTTATTAGCAGTTTTTTCATTATTTGCCACTAATATTGGAAAATAATTGTTCAGTAGTTTATGAGTTAACAGTAATATGCTAGAGCAATGGTAATTAAAGCAAGTTCCATAATACATAAAAGATAGATAAACCTCTAAAAGAAATATGTATGTTTAAAAATTAATGTATACATATGTTTCAAAATTTTTCGTATTTCAGTATTATGCAGGTGTTGGAATTGTTTCAATTCTTCCTTCCTTTTAGTACTCCATTCAAAATAATAATAAATGTCAACAATGTATTCATCCATACTTATTGGTATAGAAGCTGCTCCCTTTTCAGCTGCTAAATTTAAGAGCTGACAGGTGCACCTCATAATTTTTATGAGAACAATGAATTTTCCTTTTTTAAACTGCCTCCAACAACCAGCTTTCAAGTCTACTGTTACTGGTACATTATTGGCACCGCTAAGGAATTATCCAGAGGAATTTCATTTTTTTTAAAGTTTTAATAATTAGTTATATTAAAGCCTTCCAAATGTCCTTCTAAAGTGGAAGTAAACTACACTTCAAGAAAATAAACTATCCTTGACTTCTGAAGACACTGGACTGAAAAATGGAAAAACAATTGGATAGTTTTGAACTGGTGTTATTGCCTTCATTTATAGAGAAGCGGAATGAAACTGTTTTAATGCAATCAGTAACTAAAGATTTGTTTTTGATATCTATATCTTTAACAAATGCAGCTTTTTTGGCCATTGCACTTGAGTATTTCTGAGAGAATTCGCTATCGGGAAACATTTTTCTAAATAAAAGATGATACGATGCATTCAATGGCAAGTTGTCCTCTAGTAAAAAGGCAGAGAACAAGCATTCTACATTAATAACTCTTTGGTCCTTTGTTTCCATAGAAAAATCTGATTTTTTGTTTTTTTTCAATAGAATTCATGTCGCCCTTATATTTTTGTGTAAGCATGTGTTTGAGAACATCGGCAGTTCCACCGTGTGAAATCAAAAAATCGTAATGACATAGGGTACACATTGCAAATGTATTACATTCTCTTGAGGAAATAATAGAAGGAAAGTCATCTGTGCACGATTTTTGAAAAGTACATGACTATTTTGCCTTTTCACAGACATAACTAAAACGAAAGATCATAATTTCTTAAACTATTTCTCGAAAGCACGTGCACTCACACCTCTCAGTGGTAAGATGAATGAAATGACAACCTCGATCTTGCTTTATGCTTCGTGGCTAATGTATGCCAGATGATATGCAGTGGCGCTCGATGTTCACTGGAGAACTAGAACATGACTTTATCAGACATATGTGCTCTCACTCACAAAGCAGAAGGGTGCCACAGTTTCTCACTGATGAAACGACTTTGGTTTTCTTTATAAAATATAGAGAAAAAATAAGTGCTTTCAGACACCCAAAATCACTTTTTTTTTTTTTTTTTTTTTTTTTTTTTTGTGCAAATAACGAAGTATTAAGCCAAGCTACGTAAAAATCATGAGAAATTTTAAGAATAAGATAAAATCAGTTGACGGGAGAATGGTCAGAAATTGGGAGTCTCCCGCCTAAATCGGGAGAGTTGGCAACTCTGTATACATCTTCAAGTGCCTCACAAGTATTCTCTAAAGTAATATAGACCCTTAGAAAAATACAATTCTCTAAAGATGTTTACAGAAATTGGCATTAATGTTTTTATTTTTCAATTTTTTAAAAAAATAAATACCAATTAAAACTATTAAATAATGTGCTCTCTCTGTCACATTTTTAGAACAATTATTTCTACACAAAATACATTTCACTGTATTACAGCATATAAATGTAATAATATTTTTAAATCAGTTGATTAAATTAAATTCTAATCCTATTGCTTAATAATGTGTTGGCGATTCTCTACCTAAATTGCATCCTTGCTCCTAAATTTTGGCGAAATCCTTTCTTTATTTTAAATTATATTAACCTGTTGGCACCCGCCAAATTGCCAAACTCATAAATCTGTCATATTACATAAAGTCCTTAAGAACACTCCTGATGAGAAGATAGCGTCACCTCGTGATTTCAATTAATATCGCTGAATGGATGAGCACCATGACGCACACATATCTATAAATAGAGCTTCTCCTCGAGGTACATTAGGAACGCTTGTGAGATGGATGCTAAAATAAACGTATCACTTTATTTTCCAAAATTTGTCTCATTCCTGTTGTCCCGGCTGCAGAACACAAATAATGTATGAGATTCTGCATTTCATATATACAGGGTGTATCAGTACAGCAGTAACAAACTTTCAGGAGAGTACACCTAGACGATGGGAAATCACACCACATTGTGCAGTCAGAAATGCTTTCCTGATGCGGTAGTGACAGAAAGGACACGAACGGCGTGAGGAAACATGTTTATTATTCGGAGTACAACAAAAACAAAGAAAAACCAACATAAAGAGACAACAATCATCATCAAAGGTGTTCGAAATTATGACCCACACCATGATGCAGGAACAGTGCGTCATACATCTTTCCATTCAACGGAGAAGTGAGGCCTGCATCACAGTCCGGGATCCTATTCCTTCTTTAATGACGATCATTGTTTGTTTTTATTCTTATTTGTAGGTTTTTGCTGTACTAAACATAATAAAACATGTTTTGTCTCATTGTTTATGTCCTTCCTTTTTTGTGTTTTGTGTCATCACTATCGTGCCAGGAAAGTGCTTCTGACCATGCATTGCTATGTGATTTCCCATTGTCTAGGTGTACTCTATCTCTTCTGAAAATTTGTAACCACTGTACTGATACACCCTATAGATATTAAATTGCATGACATATAATTTACTCCATAGAAAATACAGAACCTATGGAACTTCTAAACAACTATTTTACCTGCAGTGGTAAATAAGCTCCTGCACTATCTACCAAATATATGCATGGCAATCTATTGAGGTAGGACAGTTGCTGAACTCTAATTTGTTTTACGATTGAAATGGGAAAGAATGCACCTCCTTTAACAGTGGCATCATTTGCCCCAACAATACAAAAATGACCATGAATTTTGCCAATACCTAAAATTAAAAGCAAAACATGAAAAAGTAGAAATTGGGTATTAATAAAATAAATACATACTGCACACTTATATAACATGTTTATACTGCAAGCTATGCAATACAAAGTTATAATTAAAAGAAATTCGAAACATTTTCAACTTTATTGAAAATATCCCCGATTCTTTAACCTTATTGCCTAACAAAGATGGATTTGAGTAACATTTCATCTAATTACATATCAGTGTAAATTTTTGAAACCATCTTCACAGCATTTTTAGTATAAAATTGATTACGAATTGCGCACAAGGACAACTATTTTACTATTTAATTAAAACTTTAAAATACTATTTAACTTGAAATTAAAGAATATTTACAAAAACTAAAAAAACTGAAAATGTAAAATAGTTTTTAACTGCTGTTTCTGATTTTCACACTAGATTTGAACTGTTTGTATGTAAATAACAAAGTATACTATAACTTAAGAATTATTTAACTATAATTTACTGAATGTAAAACTATTATATTTTTAATACATTTAATTATATTAAGTTTGATTATCCTCTAGGAAATGAAAATTAAAAAGTATTGTAATAGGATAGTTAATAATAGATTCCTTAAAAATTTGAGATCACACTACAGAAAATCAAACTTAGTATTAAATTGTATTTGATTTAAGTATAATAAGAATGCTAAATGAATACATTTAATTAATTATTTATTACTTAATTTCTTTATATATGAACATTAACCTTTTCTTGTGGGATATAGGGGCCAATTTTGAACATATTATGACCATTTAGTCACTTATTTTAAATGAAAGGAACAGAAAAACAAGTCTACAGGGTATTGCACTTCCTAATCCACATTAAGGAATAAATTTTAAATCTCCGTAGTTTGCTGAAATTCCTTGAGACATATTTAAAGTAGTGAAAGTGTGGGACATATATGTCCCAGGCCCCTGGAAAATGTTAATACTTTCATGTATGCTACTTATTGATTAACTGTGTCTCTGATTTCAACATTTGGTCAAACTGCAGAGTCTTGGGCATATTTTCGAGTATGAATGCAACAGTATCCAATTCTTCTCTGCACATACACCAGAGTTTGAATACACTGGATTTGCATTA
Organism: Stegodyphus dumicola; assembly: GCF_044657685.1. Classification (NCBI taxonomy): domain Eukaryota; kingdom Metazoa; phylum Arthropoda; class Arachnida; order Araneae; family Eresidae; genus Stegodyphus; species Stegodyphus dumicola. The sequence continues at coordinate 99,548,189 of NC_140774.1, read as the reverse complement.
TTTACATTTAACTGCCATTTCAATTGAACAGTATCTACTGATTGTAAAAATATAACTTTTGGCAATGCAGATTTTTGTTTTATTCTTGTAAAATCTGTTTCTAATAAAATGCTTCTTTTTATTATTATTCATGAACAGGATTTTACTTATGAACTATAAAGATAAACAAAACATTTTTCATCATTTCGCAAAGTTGGTAATGAGTTGGCAACATTTTGTAGGATGCAGACAATCAGAAAATAAGAGGAATTTTTTTTAGAAGGCAGTTCAAAATCAAGTTTTTTGTAAAAATACACTGAAATATTTTATATGAAAAAAAATTATATATCAGTAAAACAACTTTTAAAATAATTTTTACACTCTTAAATGAGAGGAGAAAATAGTTAGATAAATAAAAAATTTGTTCTTTTACGGGAATCCTAGAGATAAAATATTTCCTAAATTAAATGCTAAATGCACTACTGAACTAATAATTTAATGCACTAATTCCATTATTGCATTATGTGCATATGCATTTAAATCAATAACATAGCAGCTTAAAGAAAGTATTAAGAGTTGAAATTTTGGAATTATTAAAATTTTCTGTTTTTATTCCTTTACTACTATGTTTTTAATTCCTAATATCAGAAAAACCTGTACAAAGCTATTGATAATTTTTCTTTCGCACTACTGAAGTAAACAAGTTTGCTTGTTGTATAGAATGTAAACAAATCAGTTATAAGATTAATTTAAGTTGGAATTTGGCATCTAAAAAGCTGCAGATATATATATTCTTTACACATGTCAATGATATAAATTCAGATAATATGAAATACATACACGAAAATAATAATTTATCTGAAAGCATAAACTTTCAAACTCATAATTTACATTTACTTTAAAAAGGAGTTGCTGACATGTGTGTAAATTAAGTTAATGAACTTCGATGATATAATAAATTTATTTCTTCAGTCAAAATATGTTATAAACATACTATTGGGTTGGCAACTAAGTAATTGCGGATTTCACTCATAGATGGCTTCAGTTGAATTTTTAGGGTTGCAGATGTAGTACAAATATAAAACACATTTTGTTATTTGATAGTTGGCAATTCAGCTGTCAATCAGTAAAAAAAGTTTTTTGATCAGTTGCGTAGTTTTCGTTTGGCGTTCGTTGAAAAATAGAAAATCAAAAGGAACATTTTCGTTATATTTTGCTTTTTTATTTCCGCAAAGGGAAAAACGCATCCCAAGCTCATAAAAAGTTATGTGCTGTTTATGGTGTGAAGCCTTAAAAGAACGACAGTGTCAAAATTGGTTTGCCAAACTTCATTCTGGTGATTTTTCACTCAAAGATGAAAAACGCTCTGGTCGTCCAGTTGAAGTTGATGACAACCTAATCAAAGCAATAATCGATTCGGATCGTCGCAGTACAACACGTGAGATTGCAGAGAAGCTTCATGTGTCACATACATGCATTGAAAATCACTTAAAACAACTTGGCTATGTTCAAAAACTCAATACATGGGTTCCTCACGAACTGAAAGAAATGCATTTAATGCAACACATTAACAGCTACGATTTGCTAAAGAAACATAATGAAAATGATCCATTTTTAAAACGACTGATAACTGGTAATGAAAAATGGGTTGTTTACAACAATATAAAGCGGAAAATATCATGGAGCAGGCCAGGTGAACCAACTCAAACAACATCAAAAGCTGATATTCATCAAAAGAAGGTTTTGTTATCAGTTTGGTGGGATTACAAAGGAATTGTATACTTTGAACTCTTACCACCCAACCGCACAATCAATTCTGATGTCTACATTGAACAACTAATGAAATTAAACAATGCAGTTGAAGAAAAGCGGCCCGAATTGACAAATCGGAAAGGTGTTGTATTCCATCATGACGATGCAAGGCCACACACATCTTTGGTCACTCGGCAAAAATTATTGGAACTTGGTTGGGATTTTTGCCACATCCACCATATAGTCCTGACCTTGCACCATCTGATTACTTTTTGTTTCGATCTTTACAAAACTCCTTGAATGGTAAAAATTTCAATAATGATGATGATGTCATATTGTACCTGATTCAGTTTTTTGCTAATAAAAACCAGAAGTTTTATGAACGTGGGATTATGATGCTGCCTGAAAGATGGCAAAAGGTCATTGATCAAAATGGGCAATACATTACAGAATAAAGTTATTTAGTTCCATGAAAAAATTGTCTTTGATTTTCTAAAAAAAAATCCGCAATTACTTAGTTGCCAACTCAATATATTTTTATAAAAAAATTTATTTGTATACATAAGAAAAAACAGTATTTGCATATTGTAGCAATCACCTTAGAAGTCCTGAAAGCATAAGACAATGTCAAACTTTGACTACTGCGCATAAAAATTCTTCAGGCAACCATGTACATGACAATTCTTAAGTTTTTAAAAGCAAATTGCCATTTTCGTATGCACTCTTTTTTGTTATGTTTTCAATAATTTCTGCAGGAATACAGTATTTTGCTACAGATTTGCTAAAAGGAATAACTGCTTTGAATTTATTCTTAAAGCAATTGCCACAGAATTTCAATAAAAGGGGGAGAAAAAATATTTGTTTGTAAGTATGTTTATTAATTTTTTTCAAGTTAAAAATTTAATTAAAACATAAAATGGTGAATCTTCGGATTATGGTAACTTGGCGATTTTTTTGCGAAACTTTGGCGACCAACCCTGCTACAGCACTCTGCTAGTTTTTTTGGGGGGGACACCATTTTGTTTTCACGAAGTAAAGGCATGTTTTTTTTTTTTTTTTTTTTTTTACTCAACATTTTTTTCTAACAATCTGCTAGCGGAATTATGCTTATGCTAGAAGTTTTATGGAACAAAAGTGCTTAATCATGACGAAGAATTAGGTGCGAAATTGGGAGAAAGTGTGGAATTGCCCACTGCTTGCCACGTTTTTAAGAATTGCATATACACGGTATCAATGTACACGTTGACCTATTTTCACTTAAAAAACATCCCAGAATTGCACAAAAATGGCATTGCGCACACTCTTGACTTTATCCATGTACACATCGACCTATTTTCCCTTAAAAAGTCAAAGAAAATTGACAAAAGTCCAATTCTTCTTACTCTTGTAAAAAGCGCCAAAGAAATAAGTGGGCGATTCTGCACTTTAGCAGCGAAATTGTTTCTGAGTGCTTATTAGCTAAAATCCTGAGGTAAAAGTATAGTTTAGGGTACCCCTTGGCGAAACTTGGCGATTTCTGGCAGTACATGGACACTGATTTTGTACAATTCTTTGACTTGTTAGTTTGGCTTGCCAAGCGGCGATTTTTGGTGCATCGCCGCTACACAAAGCCAAAATAACAAGACAAACAATTGCACAAACTCGGTATCCATGTACACATCGACTTATTTTCACTTAAAAAACAATCCCCGAATTGCACAAAAATGACATTGCGCACTCTTTTAACTTTATCCATGTACACGTCGACCTATTTTCTCTTTAAAAAAAATCCCAGAATTAATTTTGCAAAAAATTAACTTGTATTGCACACTCCCTTTACTTTGTCCATGTACACATCAATATATTTTCACTTAAAAAGTCAAAGGAGCACCAAATTCTATAATATAGGCAAACAAAAAATACATAATCTCAATAAAATACATTTTAAATCAAACAATAAAATAACATAAAAAAGGAAAAACATGTTATACATTTAAGCACTACCAAAAGCAAATATTCACTTACCATGATTTTCGAGTTCGCTTCGTACACCCAGAGCCACGTAAAAATCAAAATATCAATCATACTCAAATAACTTTTTTCAAACCAGGTACTCTTTCTGATCGAATGCTTTACATAGTGACCATCTGAACCTTTCTTCCTACAAACTCATTCAAATTCATCTAAACGGTTTTTATGTTCGACTAGACGCATATCCTTCCTACATACAGGACACTTATAATGGCTACTAAATAAACCTTCATTTACAAACCAGTCAATTAACGCTCTTTTCCCCTTTCGCTCCACATCGTACAGAAACTTCAAATTAATCTTACTACATTCGGCCATTCTACCATCTAAAGAATGAAAACAACACACACCACAAAAACGCTTACAAAACATCCCGTGATAAAAATTTCCCAGAATCATGCACCCGATCACGTCACAATAGGGTTTCCATAACATTCAACTACTCAGGCTACCATAAATGAAACAACAACTTGGTGATAAATCAAACAATAACTTCGCCATAATACAAGGAGTACCTTAAAGTCTACTCTAACCAATCCCGATTGGAATTTTCTGGAAAATGTTACATTACATGTCTCATGATATCTCATTTCTCTGAGATAAAATAATCTGTGATTCGAACTGTGTACTTCTCAGATTATTGCTAAAGTCCTAGCTAGTAACCTTTATCGCCTTACCAAAATGTCGCCAAACTACCTGTTACCATATTCCAAAGATTAGCCCATAAAATATGTATGTACATAATAAATAATTTTTTTTTAATTACAAAAATCGGGATTATTTTTCTTCTGTAAAATTCACCAAACTCTGTCAAAGTAGTTGCACTAATATGCAAATAATGAAAATCCTACTCCTAATTTAATAATACTGAACTTAAATAGAAAGAAAAAAAAATATTTGTTTACATTCAAAAATAAACATCGATTACAAGCATTCTTTGATTATCAGAATAGTATTTGATGTTTACCTTAATGAAAAATAACTTCATGCTATGAGAAACGCTTTGAGAAATAAGGCCATCCAGATCTCTCATTATAAGAAGAGTGCAAAGAACTCTATCCCATTCACTGGGAATAAATAAATCACTCGCTCCTAACAAATGTGATAGTTTCTTTACAGTCTTCATAGTGACTTCATCATTTTTTAAAGGTTGCAGCTATATACTCCTTAAAATTTTGATGGTTAGCTGAAACCCTAAAAATTCTGAAAGTATGCACATCATAAATAATGCACAAAAGATCCCCCCAGTAAGACGCATTTCTTATTTCTATAGATGCAGACACTTAACTACACAGATATATGACAACTAAAATTAATACATATACCTACCTACACTCATGTCCAAAAATTAAGGATAATTCGGTGTCATGCAGAAATCGAACTCTAAAATAAATATATCACCTGTAAAATCACTACACACATCTTCAAGAATCATATGCAAATTTCAGAAAGTAACCAGATGACGTCACAATGACGACAGTGTAAGAGAGTGATACATAAGGAATACAGGCAAAGAAGGAAAATTGTTCGCAGGCACTTTATAAGCATTTTAGTGCAATAACCGAATAGTTATGACACAAAGGACGCATTTGGATGATTTTTTATGTGGTAGAATTATCGGCCATCTGGAATGTGGGCGTACCCAACTGGAAGTATCAGACAAACTTGGAATTTCCCAGAGTGTCATCTCCAGGCTTTGGCAACAATTCCAAGATGATGGTAATGTGAGTAGACGTTACAGTGCAGGTCGCCCCAGAGTTACAATGCCAAATGAGAACCGGTATTTGGCAGTTACTGCCAAAAGAAACAGGCAGAGCACAGCCTCAGACCTGACTTTCATATGGAGAGCTCCAGGTACCCGTTACCACCAAGAAAACATCATTGGACGACATTGTTACGGTGGTGCAGGAGTGTACGTTTGGGGTGGAATTATTCTGGGTTCCAGAACTGACCTGCATGTTCAAATTGGAACCATGACAAGCCAAATCTATCGGGATGTCATTCTGGAACAACATGTATGTTTGTTTCAGGGTGCCATGGGCACACAATTTGTGTTTATGGATGACAACGCTCGTCCTCACCGTGCAAACATCGTAAGCAAATGCCTTCAATCGGAGGATATCACCCGTATGGACTGGCCAGCATTCTCACCGGACTTGAATCCAGTAGAGCACGTGTGGGACATGCTTGGCTGACGAGTTGCAGCCCGTCAACCTCCTCCTACATGTCTACCGGAAAACTTCTTTGCTTTTTGAGTGGTGTAATATCTCTCCAAGATCAGATCGCTAATTTGATACTCAGCATGCCTATGGATTGTACGGACTGTATTGCATCGTCTGGGAGACATACAATGTATTAACAATCATACCAACCACGTAATATTTGTAATTTTTGTAAATAGATTTTTTTTTTTTTTAATTTGCTCCAGGGAGAAAAAAATCGCTAATTTTTTTAATAATATCAAACATATAGCATCTTTTTTTGCTCTTTACCTTTTGTTTAATAAATAAGCTTTACAAATAAGTCAAATTTGTTTTGCTTCTAACTCTTCCTTTGCCTGATTTTGCATTATCCTTAATTTATGGAAATGAGTGTATATGTAATGCTAATAGACATTTTCTATTTTAGAAACTCATCTAGTGACATGCTCTTTTCAAGTATTTTTTCTGACATATTGTGAACGTAAGCTATTTAACATTTTACATTTAGGGATATTTTATAGATACCTATAATAAATAGTTGCCATAATGCAAAAAAAAATATGGCATTATTTTATCTGAAAATTTGACAGATAGAATATAAATATACCTGCAACACTGCCAGCAGCTGGTATATGGCCGTAATCCATAGACATCCCAGCAAAAAGACCAATTTCCAGAAAGGGAGAATCTGGATCAAATAGCAATTTCAGGCGATCACGAACTAATAATTTTTTATTAACAACCGTATGTCTATGTATTCCTCTTGGACCTCCTCCAGCTCTGGCATATTCTGATAAAACCTTCAAAGCATGGGCAGCTTCAGCTGACCGTGTTTTTGCATTTTCTATAACGTCCTCCTCCTGTAAGTCATATTTCAGAGCCTATGGATATAATTTTAAAAATACAGTAAACACTATAAGCAGATTAATAAAAGTATATTTATAAATCATAAGTAATTTTCGTTATATTCAGAGCTTAGTATCTGAAAAGATTATTAATGATATGAAGCAAGAAAATGTTGTCTCTTGCCATTAATACATTAATTAATACGAGAAGTAGATGATGGAAGTTATATGCAAAAAATGCAGATAAGTAATAAGTAAATATGGCAAGGTGGGCAAAAAAATAATTCTTTCTAAGACTTCAATTTACTTTGAAAAATTGTTGCCATTAAATAAAAAAATTTTGCTCTTGAAGAATGAAGGACATGCATGTCTTTGTAAGTTATCTTCTAATAAAATGCTCAAATAAACATGATCTCACCAGTGTGCTATGCTTTACATACATAACGTCCTGTTCACACATAAAATTGCTATTTCATGGATTTCTATTTTGAGTTCTAAGCATTCTTCCCTTCAAATCAAAAGGTAATGAAAAGATGCAGATAACATTGTTTTTGTAATAGTTGGTACTCACAAAAATAACTTCATTTTAGCTGATTGTTTTGTCTTAATAACTTATTTCATTGCATAGCAACAATAATCTCTAGTTTCTTGCTTGGCTAACAATATTTATGATTGGTGTGCTATAATAACATCTTTTTCCTAATAGCAAAACAAATTGTTAGAGCATTGTGACTATCACAATCAACATAAATTAACTCTAAATTGGTATAACTATGTATTTATTATTTTATTTATTTCATATTCATATTTCATTTCACATTCATTTATATATTTATTTATTTCAAATTCGTATTTCATTTCACATTCATTTATATATTTATTTCATATTTGTATTTCATTTCACATTCATTTATATATTTATTTATTTCAGAATCAGAGGGTACTGTAATACCTATGGCATATATCTGCAGAAAAGGATTTGAAAGTTTTTCGATTACACCTACAAATGTAAATTTCTTTCGGAGATCTTAGGGTTAGGTCAAATATTAAAATAGACAAAGAACATAGTAAAACAAAGGATTTCAACAAGGTCATTGAATAAAATTTAATTTGAAAGAATATATGCAATGGCAATCCAATAATATGTTAATGCTTTATTTTCATTAATTAAGAATCTAATCGATTTCCTTTTTCTCGTAAAAAAAATTCCTCTCACTTTTTAAAAAAATTGTTTATCATCAAGGTATAATTGGTATTTTCCAACTATTCGTATCTCCACCAAAAAGTTGGGTACAAATATATTTAAGAGTACCCCTTAGCGAAAATTAGCATTTTTGGCGGCACATGGATACCGAGTTTGTGCAATTCTTTGACTTGCTATTTTGGCTTGTGTAGCGGTGATTTTTGGACTTTGTCCATGTACACCTTAAACTACATTCACTTAACACTCCATCGAGCGCATTCATCTGACAGATACAGGCGTGTTAAAATCTCTGTTTTTGTCCCCTTAAACTTTTTCTCATGACCTTGACCTTATCAGTATCTGTCCATCTGGCCACCCACTCCTCTGGAATGCAGTAATGACCAGTTCGGTGTAGGAGTATTTCCTGTTTTTAAGCTTATTTGAAAATTTGTATCTGTTAGATACACGCGCCCGATAACGTTTGTCTCCTGAAGCTTTTATGGAAATATCGAGATTTCTTATAGATTTTTTATTTATTTTTCCCATGAGAGTGGTAAACACTTTTTAGATTTGAATAATCAAAAAGACCTTGAACTAGTCCATAATATTCTGTTTAGTGATGGAAATGAGGAATTAAATGCTGAAGAATTTGATGAAAGTGATGATGAAAAAGTGATGATGCTAACAATGGTGATTTTTATGTAGGAAAAGACAAAAACACCAACTGGGCAAAATCGCCTGGCAGAAAAAATGTCAAAGTTCGATCGCAGAATATTATCACAAAATTACCTGGAGTAATCGGAAATGCGAAAGGTATAAAAACTATATACGACTCTTGGAACTGTTTTTTTTCCTGATGAAATATTGGAAATAATTGTGAAATACACTAACAAATACATTTCTACAATTTTTGATCTATTTAGCAGAGAAAGAGATGCAAGACTAACAGATATCATTGAAATAAAAGCATTTATAGGTTTATTTTTATTAGCTGGCGTTTTGCGAAGTAATCAACAAATTTTGGAAGAACTGTGATCTACTAATGGAATGGGTATTGAGATGTTTAGAAGGGTAATGAGTCTGAAGCGATTTAAATTTCTTCTAAGATGCTGTAGATTTGATGATAAAGAGACAAGGAACGAGAGAAGGAAAACAGATAAATTAGCACCTATTAGAGAAATTTTTGAGAAATTTGTGGAAAAATGTAAGCGTAATTATTGCGTGGAACAAAATGTTATGATAGATGAGAAATTAGAAGGTTTTAGAGGAAGATGCCCTTTTCGCCAGTACATTCCATCAAAACCAAATAAATATGGCATTAAAATTTTTGCAGCAGTTGATGCTAAAACGCTTTATACATTGAAATTATAAATATATGCCGGAAAACAGCCCGAAAGCCCATTTAGCGTCAGTAATTCCTCACTGATGATGTTGTTCTGCGATTATCTGAACCAATTTTCAACAGCGGTCGCAATATCACCGTAGATAATTGGTTTACCTCTATTCATGTTGTAAAAGCCCTAAAAGATTTGAAAAATAAGAAAGAATAAAAAAGAAATACCTCCCTGTTTTGCAAAATCTAAAGGAAAAGAAGTAGATTCAAGCTTATTAGTTTTTTCTAGAAACTGCACTTTAGTTTCATACGTACCGAAAAAAGGCAAAAATTGCTTGTATCAAGTATGCATTTTGATGATGCTATAGATGAAGACAATGAAGATGAAAAAAAGCCAAATATAATCACATTTTATAATGCTACAAAATGCGGTGTTGATGCTCTAGATAAGATGTGTGGAACTTATAATTGCACTCGCAATACAAGGAGATAGCTGATGATAGTATTTTATTCGATGCTAAATATTTCAGGTATAAACAGACTAGTTGCATTTTGGGGAAACCAGAACACTGTTCCGAACAGGAGAGAGTATTTGAAAATACTGGTGAAAGAATTAGTCAATAAAGAAGTTGTTAGGCGCATGACTAAACCCAATTTATAGAAGGATTTGCAAATGAAACTTAAAACTTACAGACCAACTGCTGAAGAAGGAAAGAAAGCAAAGGTTCCCAGTAACCAAAATAAACGCAAAAGGTGCTCTACATGTCAAACAAATAAGAAAAGTAGACTGACCCAATATTCCCGCATAAGATGTGCTCAATATTTTTATTTTGAACATGCAGTAATGATGTGTCAGAAATGTTCAAATGAAAACCAAACTTAAATTTAGAATCGAATTAAAGTATAACTGATTTTTTTTGGGTTGATCTTTACAATATGGTAACTGGTAGTTTGGCGACATTTTGGAGGCAATAAAGGTTACTACCTGGGACTTTGGTAATAATGTGAACAGTACTCAGTTCTGATTACGCATTATTTTGCGTGAGGGAAATGAGAGATCATGGGATATGTCATGTGATATTAATGGACGAATTACGGTTCTTTAATCGGAAAAGGGGGGAAATCGGGAAAAAATGTGGAAATTTTCTATTTAGCTTTATTCTGTGTTGTGTGAAACAGTGTTGTTTAATTTTTGGATCCCATGGCCCTAACTAAAGTGAATTCGAAATGGGTATTTAGGCATTGTGATAAAGAGAAGTTTGCTTTTTATTTAGCGGAGGAAGTATGGAGGAAAAATTCGCAGAAAAAATCTTTCAATAATTTTATTGAATGAATTAGAAAAGTGTATCCGCCACGTAATCAAGATTCTGAAGAAGATTAGATAAGTTAGTATTTTTAATTATTTGAGGATATTATTTTTATGCATTGTTCTAAATGTAAGGTGGAAAGGAATTTGGTATTATTGGGAAAATTGTTATTAGCAATGATTTAGTTTAAAGTAATTAGGATTGTAAGGTAATTTTTATTAATTTAATGTATGTGCTCATTTATATTTTAAGTAGTGTTTTTGAATTTAATTATATTTTAATGAAATGATAGTTATTTTGTGAATTTTATGTTTGTAGGAATTTGGTATACGTTTTAGTTGAAGTAAACGTGCGTGGAAATAATTTAAATATCTGACACTAAGTATTTGTAATGGTTGCGGTATGAATTCGTTGGTGACGTTTATAATATAATAGATGATTTAGAGGTAAAAGTTTTTGGATATTTTATTTATTTTATATGTGGAAATGTTCATATTTGGAAAGGGTAAATACTTTTTCGCGATCAGGTAATTTCATATATGTTCTTTTTACCGGGTTTAAAGATTGAGAAAATTGTCATGTATTTTCGTGAAATTTTTCTAATTTATGAGAAAAAAGCAGTGTACATGGATATAGTGAAGAGTGTGCGCAATGCCATTTTTGTGCAATTCTGGGATGTTTTTTTAAGTAAAAATAAGTCGGCGTGTACATGGTTTATGTGTATGTGTTATTTTGAAAAACGCGTAAGGAGTATGGTATTGTGCACTTTTTCCCAATTTTGCAGTGAATATTTGTCATGATTAAGCAGTTTTGTTAGATAAAATTTCTAGCATAAGTGTAATTCGGCTAGTAGATTGTTGGAAGAAGTGTTCAGTAGATAAAAAGAAAAGAAACATGTCTTTACTTCGTGAAGACAAAATGGCGGCGGGGGAAAAAAAATAGAGGGTTGCTGTAGGAGAGTTGGTTGCCAAATTTTCGCCAAAAAATCACCAAGTTACCATAATGTAAAGATCAACCTTTTTTTGTCATTTTATATTATGTATTTTTATGTGATATTAATTATTTGTGAACAACTGCCACATTAAAAAATTTTTTTTCAAATGTATTAACATATTTCATTGTGTGTTTTTTTAAACAGCATTTTAACCTAATAAATAAAAAATTAAAAAAATTAATAAAAAAATAAAGAAAAGTCTGGGTGTTAAAGCCTGTACCTAAACAGAATAAAAATAGAAGATTTAAAGTAATACAGATCACCAGAAAACATGCAAAATAGAGGTGTATCTAATAGATACAGCACGCCCAATGCCGCAAGATTTGAGACGCGCCTGACAGAGTGTTAAAAAGTCAAAGGAGTAGCCAACAAAATAATATATAATTGTCAATAAACTGCATTTTAAATCAAACAGTGAAATAACATAAAAAAGGAAATTCCCACTTACCTTATTTACGAATTAAACATGTCTTCAGTCAAAAAAAATTCCTTAACAGCATACAAAAACTTCCTAAAATTATCTGAATTAAAATCTGTACGCTGGCATCGCCACATAAATTCACAAAATAAGAATAAAAAATATCCTAATAAGCACCATTATTGCCCAACGTTCGACCATGCGCATTTCCTTCCTACAAACAGGACACTTAATAATGGCTACTGAGTAAACCTTTATTTACACACCAGTCAAGTAATGCTCTTTTCCCCATTCTTTCCAAATCGTACAGAAACTTCAAATTAATCTTACCACATTCAGGCATTTTACCGTCTAAACCACAAAACAAGCAATATGCTTCCTAACTAACACTAACACACACACACACACACAAGCCCTTACGAATTTACCGTAATCATGCAACCAATTATGTCATAATAGGGTTTCCATAACACTCAACTACTTAGACTACCATAAATGAAACAACAACTTCGTGATAATACCAGGAGTACCCTTCTCTCTACTCTAACCAAAAGTTGCAAACTCTCCAGTGACTTTAAAAAGAAACATTTATTTTGATACCTTTAGGTATATTTCAGCTATGTATCTAGTGGCACCTATTTTTTCCATTATTCTTTTTCCATAAATTACAGACACACTCTTTAATCTTTAGGGCTATTGTTCTCCCCATGTATGAAACAATCTATAGGTAAAGTACAGAATCGCCCACTTATTTGTTTGGCGCTTTTTACAACAGTAAGAAGAATTGGATTTTTGCCAATTTTCTTTGACTTTTTATGTGAAAATAGGTCGATGCGTACATGGATAAAGTCAAGGGAGTGCACAATGCCATTTTTGTGCAATTCTAGGATTTTTTTTAAGTGAAAATAGGTCGATGTGTACATGGATATTGAGTATGTGCAATTCTTAAAAATGTGACAAGCAGTGGGTGATTCTGCACTTCCCCCCCCATCTATTTTCACTATAGCAAAAAATTAGAGAATTGCACTAACTCAGCTTTAGCACCCAAACCCTAAAATGAGAAGGAAAAAAAGAGGCACATGATGTTTTTAAGTAAACCACATTACTTTCTAAGAATGCAGATATCATAATCTCATATAAGATATCATAATCTGCAGTTACACTAATGAAAATATCCCGAGAAGTGGAAAGCTATCTGAGGGATGCTACATGTATATCATTTTGCCACATAAATATTTTTAGCGACATAGTTGGCTGCCACATACAATATTCCCAATCAGAAAGTATCCAATATAAAAAAGAAGGAAAAAAAAAAAAGTGATTAAATGCATAAACCATATTATGTCATAAAGTAGATATTAAATTTAGAAAAATCATTCGTTACATAACACAGAAGAATTAAGAAACATAGTAATATGAGAATGAAACAAACTAAAGTCACCAAAATTTTAATAATTTTACCGTACATTTGGAATTAGTAATTCGATTATTCAAGTTTTTACTTTCAGATTTGTTATGTAATTTTTTTCAGAAAGGTTAAACAGTATATTCACATACATAAACAACTTTTAAATCTTGCTGATTATGATTCTTCTTAAGAGTTCAATTACCTTAAAACTCGCAGCTCTATAAAAATAACTTTCTTGAATACTTAGTTTCAGAGCTGAAAAGTGTTTAAGGATCATACTGCTCCCTCTGAAAACAGCCTTTTTAAGTTTACATTAACTGAAGTTTCCAGTCAGTAAGTAATTTCACTGGATCCTACCATCAGCAAATCGACCTGCTGATAAAAATTCAAAATATAATCTTTTAGACAGCTCACTTTTTTAAATTACGGATTGCCCAGGAATTTTTAGAAAAAGATCTTAATTTTTAAATTTATGGAAGCAAAATACGCCTTCAATAAATTTTCATATTCTCCACAGATATCGTACAATACAAAATTCCCTCTGTCACACTTGCTACTTCTTTTTTATTTACTAGCAGAAATGTTTGCAGCTGCCATTTCCGAATGCTAAATTACGCTGTGAAAAGTTAAACACAGGGGATTAACTAAAAGTTTTGTTTTGTTTATTTTAAAGACATGTTAAATAAATCAAAGAGCATACATACATGGTTTACTTAAAAATATTGCTCAAAGAATAGATTTGAATTTTCTCTCCAAGATGCGAAATTCTAAATTCTGTGATATAATGACAACTGTTCAATTATTTTTTATATCAGCAGTAAGACTAAGGATACTTTTTAAAGCTTTATCTAAAGATGAATCTAATTTATTTTCTCTCGAAATTATCCATCTTTCCCTGATTTGTTGGAGCTTGTTCCCTCTCTTACCTCTAAACCAGCGCAAAATCGGTGCTGCTTCTACTTCCAAAATTGTTCTCTTTGCAGTGCCCATAGGTCTTTTGATGTCAAGTTAATTTCTAAAATTACATTTTCCCTGCTGGAGCGGTGACACGTCTGAACTTCGGTTATTTAATTCATGTTGAAATCCTGTCGAACAGACTGGCTGCCTAGGAGTTTTCATGCTTTTCCCATGTGTAACGTTACCTACGATTGCTTTCCTTAGTTAGATGTCGCTTATATGCTTTGCCATAATCTAAATCAGAGTTCCTTAAACTGGGAGTCGGGGGACCTGCAGCTAGATATCTAGTTGGCCTTGCCTGCAGTAGGAGGTCGCCAAATATTTTAGCAATTTTAATATTCCTTTAACTTATTATAATAATTTTACAGTTACCAAATATTTTTACACAATGTTCCTGCAAATGGATATAGATAAGCGAATAAAGATAATGAAAAAACGAAAACGTTTCACCACATTCTTCTTAAAATATAAAAGTTCATTTTACTTGCTTTACTCGTGACGTCTGTTACTTATTTAAAATTTTCACATTGTTCTGTCTTAAAATTGGAAATTAAAGTTAATGACCTTGTAACGGCATAAAATGTAAATAATTAGCTTGAAACTCACAAATATTTTAATAATTATAAATGTTTAATTTGCAAATTATTGTATAATCGTTTTTGGCAACAGCTTTGCTCTATCTTTAGAATCCTTTTTTTTTTTTTTTTTTTTTTTTTAAATTAGAAGATGAGTTTTTGATTACTGAGTTGGTGAATAAAAATTGTATTTGGTGTTGATATGATTTGTGATCTTTTTATTATTTTGTACTTCAGTCAGACCTCCTTGGAATAGCAAAATTTTCTCTGTATTACGTTGTATCAACTGAGGATTCATAACAAGTGTGCTTATAACCTAAAACTGCAATAGTACAAGTGATCGGAGATCATCATTCGTTAAGTGGTGTTCGACCCAAAGGCCACTACATGTTTATCAATCCCCCTAAGGACCTGTAAAAGTTCCTTAAATTCCATAAAATGGAAAAGTCCTGTGCACTTGTAATAAAAGTGCAAGGTCTTCAGTAGTGAAAAAGTTGATCAGGGGTGACGCTATATATAGCCACAGATGAAGTCTTCGTTGGATAAGCAATAATAGCAACTAATAATTTTGGCATAGGTTTTCGCAATGGCATATCTTTTACACATTACCGTAGATTTGACACAGTAACTTACAGTAAAAATGGAAAATAATATATACAAGTCCAAGAAATTTTTCTGCTTTCGTCTGAGGCGAAAGTACCTATATCTTAATACTCATAGGGAAGTAGACTGTCACGTGATACACGAATTTAATGATGATAAAGTCAGCAGCCTTGGTACCGGCAAAGTCTATAGTAAGATGAAAATGATAATAAAGATGAAATAAAATCTAGATTAAATAGTTGAAAATAACCAAATATATACAAGGACTACCCTCTAACATTATAATGTATAGTTCTGGGATGTTTATGCGGCTGTTTGATTAGATAGTCGTACTCCCCTATGTTTTTAACAACTTCGTGAGTGGAGGAATCATATTTTTCGTAGAATTTGAATGTAATCTTTAGTAATTCGGCAGTACAAGTGAAAAAAATTGAAAGTTTCGCGCACGTGTGTATCGGATTTGTGCAATGCTTATGGGGTCCCACAAACTTTTCGAAAGTATTATAGGGTCCTGGGGTCTCGAAAAAATTCCCAGTGATAAAAAGGAGTCGTGACTGAAAAAAGTTTAAGAAGCCTTGATCTAAACAACCCAAATCTTTCCAACCCCTGTTGGTAGATCCCTTGTAGATCCATCATTAAAAGATTTATCTTTTCCCTTCTGCTTGATTAGACTTATCACACATCTGCGAGTAGCCAGGACAGTCTTGTTTTTCAGTGCTCCCTGAGATGATTTCCGGAGTCTAAAAAGTGTCCAGGCTTTGAGAATTTTATTACTACGATTGATTTTTTTTTAAATTTTAGACCTATATGTTCGGCAGAAGTGATAACTTTCTTAAGCATCCGCTTTGGGGAGGGTCGGATTTAGACTTGATAAGACCATAAGCTATTTTAGATATGGGGCCCTTTATAAGTCCAGATATTATATGTCAGTGCCAAATATGATTTTCGGATACCTAGAGGGTTTTTTGGGGGCCCCCAAGACAGCGGGCGTCCCAAGCTATAGCTTGTATAGCTTATACATAAATCTTGCACTTCCTTTGGGCCATGTATCTCTCAGCCGACCTTGGAGCAAGCCAACACCGACTCTCGGTGTTGAGCAAGCGCTAATGTGGATTTGATGAAGGCGTGGCTACGGGTCTTGTCACAACCTTTTACTTGCTCATTTGGCAGCACAACAAAGGTAATGTGTTCCTGTTGTTTGCGTGTGTAAAGTAACTTGTGTATATGGTTTTGATCATTTTATCCCTATTCGTTTTTTGCCTCACCGTTTAGCAATGGGCAAAAGAAAATGTGTGTCTAATGTTAACCTGCAACAGGATACAAATTTTTGAAATTGTATAATGACGTTAATAATAAAGGCAGTTATTGCACCCTATGTATGAAGAATTTTTTGTTGCACGTAAGGGAAAGGCTGGTATTGAAAACCACATAAAAGCAGAAGTGATAACACTACTGCTTCAACAAACATAAGAAATTTTGGTAAAAGCTCAGAATATGCTGCATAAACAAAGTTGAGAAGACGGAACTGTGTGACGTCCATAAGTGGATGGGACTAAGCATGTGACGTCACAATGTATTCTCGCATTTACGCTACACGAACTTTCTATTTTCTCTTAAAAATAACAATAACGAATTTTTTATTATTGTAAATTGGCAACACTGTACGGGAAAAAAAAGCATTTTTAGTTCCACCGCGCGAGACTGTTATCCTAAAGTGTAAAGATATGCTCATTTTAAAATTATTTTGCAATATTGCTTGAACTGAATTTTATGGTTTAAGTGTCGCACTTATGATATTTAATAAATATGATGAACTTGATATTTAATAAATAAAGGTAACACACAATAAAATGTTAAGACGTAATTTAAAACCTGAAAGCTTTCGGATTTTTTCATTTTATTTTTTAGCTATTAATTATTTTATTTATTTATTTATAGTTATATTTTATTTTTTTTCCTTCTTTCCCGAAGGCCTTCCTCATAGGACTCCGGTACTTCTAATGTTAGAAATTAATCCCTGGCTCTAACACATGCCTAACATAGTGAACGCAAGCAATCATGCACATTCTGGAAAATTTTGGACTTTATCTCGGACGTCAGCTGCAGTATGGAAATTTGTGTTTTACACTTTTATGTTGGTGCTACTTTGGTAGACGGTTGCACGGATTTTGGGCGATTTACGTTGGCGCGGTTTTTACAATCGTCAGCCATCTTGAAAAACGCTGTTTTTACGTATTTTACGCATAGTAATGTATTCGAAACATAAAAAATAAATATCGTTAAAAATAATGAATTAATTTTTTGTTGAAAATGTCGTTTTTTAAGATAACAGGAAAATGTAAATAAATACATTTACTATAAAAGTAATATATAAGAAATAGAATAAAAACACCGCTATGAAAACATTGTGCCAACGTTTAATTGGATTAAAATATTACTTAAATTGAATATCGAATTAAAAACATCCTACCAACGTTTAAAAGAATTAAAATATTACTTAAATTCAAATCCTTTAAAATAAGTTTTATAGGATATAATTAGTTAACATTAAAACATATGTGACAGGCAATAAATATATCGGCAATTTTTGAAAACAGTGTATTATTTTTTTAAATAAAAACTGAAGTATACAATTATAAAAAAAGAAAAATATGTACTTAAATTTTTTTGAGTATTTAACCTGTCGTAAATTGCTAAGTACCACAAAAAGAATCTGAATCATAATTTAGATATCAATGAAAAAAATTTGAAAAATGTAATATAATTTTTAAAATGTAGTCTAATGAAAAAGTTGAAAAAATTTTTTAAATGTAATCTAAGGGAAAAAATTTGAAAAGTGTAATCTGAGTAATTCGAAGAGATGAATAATAAAATTTTAAAATGGCACGTTAATGCACAAATATTTAGTAACCAATCAGGGACCTGATTACATCACGAATAGAATTAAAATTATTTAAATAATCATACATAATAAAATCATTTAAAAAATGCAAAATAAAATTGTATTTTAATATTTAACAGCCATGAATAATGTTTAAAACATTAGATTAAATTTATAGATATTAAAACCGATTACTTTTAAAGTTATGTGACGTCATTCATTACATCATCCACAATATAAAGTTACATAAAATATCATACACAATAAAATTTTTGTTTCAAATAAAAATGCAAAATTAAATTTATTTTTAATATTTAGAAGCCATAAATAATATTTAAAACACGCAATTTACACATAATAAAACGCATTATTTTTTAAATAAAATGACAACAAAGTATCGGTTACAATAAATAACTTGTTTAACAATGTGTTTACCATAAGTCGTATCGCTCGCCAAAAAAAAATTCGCCAAAATCCGTGCAACCGTCTACTAAAGTAGCACCTTCATTAACATTTAACAAGATCTACTGAGGATTTGTACAAAAGAACTTTCATATGATCCTAGAAAACGTAATCAAGATATGATAAATGCGGTTAATGTGTCGGCCAACAAATGGAACCACCACGCCCAATCCACAGTAGTCTGAATATCACGTTTAAGTGTCAACGAATAATGATTGCTTAAATGAGTGGGGCACCCATCATGTTGGAGTCGCAAACACTAGTAAACTTGTTGTTCATGCAAAAGTTCTGGCAAGACTTACTCCTGAAATATCCTACATCTCCATCCGTCCAGGATAATAGGATGAGGAATGGGCCTATTAAATGTCCCTAATAATGGTGAGCCAAACATTTAGCAAATGGATGGTGTGATGTTGTATGTATAGCAAATGGTGTTATGTTTCATGATGTGTTTGTGTAACATGAAGTTTCTCCACAGTCCATACATATGAGATTTGTGCACTGAAGTTACGTACTTTGCGAAGTATACCTCGTCTGTGAACAGCATAAGAGCAGGAAATAAAGTTTTGGCCCTACGCTTTTTTAGGTACCATAGTGCAAATGCAAGGCACTGCGGGTGATCATGGGGTCTATAGCAACTGAACGCGCAGCTAGAAGCAACCGGCTTTCGTTTCAACATCCATGCGGTGAAATGTGAATGACTGAACCGATAGACGATTGCTCGAATACTGGAACTTTGAGTGTCTTCTTTAGGATGGAGAACAATTTCGTCGATGCCTTGGGCTCGTAACTATGTTCCGGATTCAGAACAGATCTTTGGGAGGAAAACGTTTTACAAAACTGCTGATGCCGCTGTTCAAGGTCTGGTATGTGAGTGTACATCTCATCGTGTACCCTGTCTGATATACCCGTGAAACCACTCGCCTGTTACAGTCCTCAGTCCCGCGCGTCTCGTCTAACTCCGTATTTATATAATCATCTATTTTAAGCTGCTTTTATTATTGGTTTACAGACGCGAAAAGTGGAAGCGTAGGAAAAAAAACCTCTTTCTGCGTGCGGCAATTCTCAAACAAAGGCGGAAGTTTTCGTTTTAAAAGTTTTCATACGCATGCCCTAGATGGCTTTTCATATCGAAAATTTAAGAGAAATCGCGTATTCTTGTGTAGTGTTTTGGCTTCTTATGGTCCTATTTTTAAATTAAAATCAGTCCAATTTCTGCTATACCAAACTTTTTTTGCTCCTTGAAGTAATAAAGACAATAAGAAGTAAAGGATGGTGTGTTATATTACTATGTGAGAGATGATTCCAGCAATGAGATTCAAATAATTTTAACGAGGAGATATATTTGAACGACATCCAAAGTTTTTAAATTACTTTCATATTGACGCAGTATCAATTTGAACATTAATTTTCATCAGAATATCCTAGAAAAGCATCATTTGGAGGAGAGAAAAAGGATGTTCCAGAAAAGAATCGTTGTAATTACCTGATTAATTTTATTTATGAATTTTATTGAATAATATTTAAAAATTCTTAATTGTGTCTTTCGATTTCAGAAAGTGACTTGTTATTGGAGTAAGACACTATAAAATTTGTTTCATGATGTATGTAGTACTTTTCTTAATAAAGCTGGTTTAATTAACACAATAAAAAAGTTATATTTTGTTATAATATATGTAGGATTTAGAGGTTGACCAAATGTCACACTTGGAAGAAAGGAAGCAGTTTTTAAAATAATAATATTGATGAGAATGATAATACTAATAATAAAGAATAATTTTTTAAATCTTCAAAATGTATTTTTTGCCTTATGTACATTTTTTTAATCCTTAAATGTAATTGTAATTACTTCAATTACTTATTCGTATATTACTAAAGAATCACTGTCCAAAGTGTTATTTTACAATGTAATTTTAGTCTAAAACTGCATTTATATAATATTTCTTTTCTGTTTTGAAAACTGAATTCCACAATTAGGAAATTTGCTCATAATAATAATGGAAATAATTTTTAAACTAATGAAAAATTACTATCAAGATTAAATCTTTCATTTGATTAAAAATTTGCAAAGAAAAGGGCATGCATTTTCATAAAAACAAACACGAAGCCATTAAAATGCCTAGAAGTATTACATGAAATCAGCATCTAATCTTGCATTTTGTCTTAATTTAAATATCACATATGGAAAGCTTCCTTTCTGTATAAATAGCTATTTTCCTGAGTTTTTAAATAAATTATTTTCTCGTCACCCATTGTTTAAAACTAAGAAAGTAATATTTTTTTAAAACTAGGTAAAAAGCCTGATGTGGACACCAGGCGACTTTCTTCTTATGGCCTAATTAAATTATGCATATTATTTGCTGCATGTCATTTAAACTTATTTCCTCGAATTCATCAGCGATATGGTTTTCATTCAATCAGTTCAGTTCTCACTTCGCGGAAAGGCAAAAATACATAAAAGCTCAAAACATCTTCACTGAAATTTGTAAAATACAGAAAAACATAAAACGCCAAATATAGTTAGAAAGAGTAAAAAATAAATAAATAAATAAATAAAAATAAAAAAAAATATTTTTGATTATAAATTTTTTTTTACAATTATAATCAAAGTTTCTACTCTAAAACAATTATAATCAAAGTTTCTACTCTAATCAAAGTTTCTACTCAATTCGGGCAGCGGGCAAAAGAAGACACTGAAGTTAGTGCAAAATGTGACTTAACTCACGATTCTACTAAGAATTTCAAATGTAAACAAATGGCGGCTTCATTAGGCTTAGTAGCGTTTGAATAACTTTTAAATTGTTGATAATTCTATAATTATTGCATGCAGATTAATTAAAGGCATAAAAACCTTAACCAGAACATAACAATCACTTTTAAAGCAAAAAATGCACATTTTACCAACATATAAGAATAAAAAAACTGAGCTTACCGAGCCGGGTAACAGAGAGGGTTTGCCACTTGAAGAAATTTATAAAAGTTTACTTGTTGTTCCTGAATTATTTCCCCAAATTTCTACTATATTAAATGCTGAAAAATGGCAACTTTTTCTTTCAAACTTTTCAATAATTATATTCAATTCAATAACAACATATTTAAACAAATACAGGGAATTCCTATGGGGGGGGGCAATTTTTCAAGTGCTGTCTGTAAATTATTTCTTTTTACAAAAGAATTGACTTTTATACGTTCACTCAAAAAGGAAGATCATAAATTTTACCAACACATCTTTCGATATATTGATGATGTAATAGCCTTCAACAAGTTCAACAAGATTGAAAATGCTAATATCTACCCTTCATGCCTAAACCTTAATACTACAAATACCGTGCAACATGATATAGTCTACCTTGATTTGCATATTATAGATTACAATTATTTTTAAGTCTATGATAAACGAAGAGAATTCAACTTTACAACATTTAAATTAACCAACTGGAATTCCAATATTTCTAAAAGAGTCATCCTCACTAAAATTTACTCACAACAGCTTAGAATTAAAAGAATATGCAATACAACAAAGCACCTTCAAGAAGAAGTACTATACTTTGTCACATTATTGAAAAATAACCTAATTCCTCAAAAAGCAATTAAAAATGCGTTATAAAAAAGCTGGAATTAACCTTATTATTTTTTAGATTTTTTGAGTTAGATAATGAAATATTATGCTCAAAGCCCTGTGGGACGGTGTAAAGTGCATGGCTGATTCTGAAGATCTAATGTATAAATGTACAAATAATTCCTGTCACAACGTCTATTTTTCCTCTTAAAATTTGGCACAATACTTTCAATTCTATTTTTAAATAGATTTTAAACATTTGCTGGCCAATTCTATTCTGTCATTAACTTACGGGCTATTTTCGTTTCTAGCAGCTTGAACGCCTTCTAGCTTGAAGAATTACGACTTTAATTAACAAATTGCTATTTTTCATTATTTCTGCTTACTTTGGTGGCCATTTTAGGTAATATTTTGTTGAATTCTCTTACACCCAGTCCAATTTTCTTCAAACTACTAAGACAAGACGCCATTTTGAACCTTTTTCGCTTTATTCAACACATTTTACCCCTTTGCAATGAGTCAGGTTTTTTGCCAACGGTCAGTCACTTTACTTTGGCTCTTTCTCAGTGACGTTCCCCCCCTTTCGACGTCGCCCTGCGAGTTGGAAAGCAATAAGCACGCTCGGGGTTTACCCACCCTTTTCGAATTTCATCGTTTACCAAAGAAGACGGCACTGATACAGGTCTGTTTTTAATAATATTTTTTCTCTAAAAAATTTTTCTAGGCCTTGGCAAGACCCTTGTTTCAATTCATCTATTTTATTATCATTTCTGTTTTGAATTAAAAAAATAATTTTCGGTACTTTTACAAAATATTAACTCTTTAAGCTTGCAGATCCACCCATAAGATCTTGTATATTTTGACTAATAGCATATCGCTATTTATTTTTTTCTGTACATCGGCATTTCCATTCCATTATTTATAATCTTTATTACACCTTAATGTGTTAATTCGAGCGGACGCGTCGGGAAATTAGAACAGAGAATTGAGACTAAAGTTTTTGACATAGCTTATTTAATTAATTGAAAAATGTGTCGCATACAGTTTCAGTTGTCTATTTCGGCGAAATGAGCGATGGAGTTAGCTTAGTTCGAAGTGCATTAAAAAATATTTCCCCTGACGTGCCATAGTGAACTTCGAATTGGGCTAATCGACCATTTATCTCTTCTTAATTTTATTTTTTATTTTTAACTCGATTATTTAGTTACTACTTTTACTATGTTTTAAATATACTTAATTAGTTTAGCATATAGCTTACTATTATTTTTGAATTTTACTTGTAAATAATCAAATGTTGTATTTTTCTCCTTTAACACATTTCATTGCAACTAATTTTGTTTATGTTAAAGTTTTCACGGAACTACAGTATTTAAGCAGCTTTTTAGCTTTCGTACTAGAATTTATCTTTTAATTTCTTTAATTTTGCAGCACAATGCGCAAAATTTTTGACCACATAGGTCGTTAATCGTTTGTTCTTTCTACTTTACTTTAAATTATATATATAAACTTAGAGCATCTGAAGTCAAAATTAAATTGGAATCAAAGCAAGCAATTCCTGAACAATATTAATAATTGCAACCGTGCATAAAAGGTTTAATACAATATTTAAACAAATTAAAATTTAAATAAGAATTCGTAGTAGAACAAACTCGAAAAATAAATATGCGAAAGGGAGAATGTAGAAAATTATAAAAATATAAAAATTAATCTCCTTTTACTGAGCTCTCATTGAGAACTCATCAGGGAAATGGTGCATTGAGATTCGATTTTTCAGTTTTATGTGAATTTTAATGTCTTAAATGAAAATGTAATTGAAACTTTTTCTCGTTTCTGATCTGAAATGAACCAGGAGAATACTAATCGACTTTTACGTAGCTTTAATTCATTTTCCCTTGATGAGTTCTGAATTGGAATTTCAGTAAAAGAGGATTAATTTTATATTTTTATAATTCTGTATATTTTCCTTTTTGCATTTTTATTTTTGAATTTGTTCTACTATGAATTCTTATTTTAATTTTGATATGTTTAGATATTGTGTTAAATCTCTTAACCACCGTTGCAATTATTAATATTGTTGAGGAATTGCCTTGCTTTGATTCCAATTTAATTTTAACTTTAGATGCTTTAAGTTTATTTTACTTCAATCCTGCAGCTATAGCGCAGGACGGGTTTAAAAATTTTGTTTTTAATTTTTAGCCTTTATATATATATATATATATATTAGGAGATAATATAATCAATATTTCTTTAGTAAATAAACTATATATATATATTGTTTCATAAGAATAAATTGAATTTATAAAAAAATTAAATTTAAATACAATATATATATACATATATATTTGGTGCGGACGATTACAGAGGATTACTAAAAAGGCAGGTACAGTACACATACAGTATCCGTTGAATTTTGCTCTCAGTTAATTACTTCAGCGCTAAATTGTCGCCAACGGAAAACTGGTTTTCAACCTTCGTCTTCAGAAAATTGAATAAGTGTCCGTGTTGAAGCTAGCAATAAACTTTTCTGTAAATATTTTTAAAAAAAATACCTACTCCATTACAACATCGCCCCTTGTGGGAGTCTTCGGCTTCGGAGACCAAGCTTTATTCATTAGGTAATAGGAGGGCGTAAAAGCAACCTTAAACTGGTGCGGATATTAAGGATTTGTATTGAAACATATCAGCGTCCAGTAACACAAATTGCCGCTTTAACTGTTTGTGAATTAATATAATTAGTAACTATTGCAATAAATATTTTGTTATTTGTATGGATTTTATACGTTCGTATAGCGTTGTATTGCTGTTTTATCGTTCGGACAGCTGTATAATGCTAATATTGCATTATGTAATGATACACTCTTTTGTAAAAATATACAGGCACCAAGAAGGACTTTTGCGATCGTGACGAAATTTGGTATGCAAAAACGAACATGCAAATGATCAAAGTTTCAAAGAAGTGAATTGCGATCGTAGCGCGCATTTCTAGTGCGTAATTCGCAAACTATTGTTGGGTTTTTTTCTGACACCAGTTATTGCGTTTTTTTCTTCTTTCACTTTCGTACGGGGCTCGTGAGGATTTGGAGTGAATAAGAATGACACTTGATGAAGTATCAAACACACTTTATTTACCAGTATTAATCAGGAAAGCTCCAAAACACTTTTACAGTCATCGAAGATCTACAATAAACACGGGGGAACAATCAGCGACACGGCCCTCACACTGTCAGGCAATAACGGTGGAGACAGCTTCACTGCAAAGCACCAGAGTACAGCTCCCGACTCTGCTCGGTCGTTCTCGGAACTCCACATACTCTCGAGACTCTCCACGCTACAACTCGCGATGCACTCGACGACACACAGAGCACAGCTCCTGACTCTTCGGTTCAGTCGTTCCCGGAGCTTAACACACTCTCTCGACGATGCACTAACCGCGATACACTAAGAGACTCTTCAATGCACTTGACGACCAACTCGGCGCTAGACACTCGAGCAATGACTGACTATCAGCTCGCTAGACGAGAGACACTCTCTGATTGCGGACCAGCAGGATTTATATAGCTTTCGTCTTGTATTTGAAAACATTCTGGGCTAAACTGGTAAGAATTCGTTCCAGAAGGTTCTCCATTGGTCCATGGCATATCGCCAAATGGGCGATTTCTCACCAACTGTGGCAACCCTGCCTTCCCTTGCCATTTTATGGCAACCCTAAAACTGCTTTGTGGGGAAGCTATCTCACCGAGCCTGGACATTTCGTAACAGTATAAAACCAGTAATAGAGGCGGAATATTTACCCTTTTTTGTTGTTACTGCCATTATAATTCCGTAAAGAAGCAAATAAAGATGCCATTACGACGATATAGAAGACCTTACAAACAACTAAACGACTTTGAAAGTGTATTAAAATGAAATTGCCAAGGAGGTTAGAATAGAAGGAGGAAAGGTAACTCAAACGGTGAAGCTTGCGGCCATGTTCCTGTTATCGCTGTGACTTGTGCAAGGATGTCTGTAATTGCAATATTTTTTTTTCCTTTTCTTTTTGAAGCATGTCAGCTTGTGTTGCGTATGGATGCACAAACAGATTTTCGAAAAAGGATTCCTGGGATTACTTTTCGCATGTAAGTATTTATTATTTTTTTTATGTAATTTGATAACTATGGTAAAAAATATAACAATGTCATGTTGTTTTCTTTCCAGATGTGAAAAAAAAAGACTTTGTGATGTAGCCGTTCCTCAATAGACACTAATGCCGGCTAGCTTTAAAAGGATTTATTAACAGAGCACACAGGAACGGTTACAAACAAAAGAAATATATATAAAAATGAAACATAAACGAAATGGAACATCAAACATTGAGAATAACGTAACATAGTAAGCTATCATCATGGCGGCTGGAGGTCGACTGACGTTTTTTCATATCGCCACGAGATGGCGTTTAAATAAAATAGTTCGGTTACAGTTCATGAGTTCATGGCGTGAATAAAATAGTTCAATTACACTTAAATAGGTCTGTTACATCCTCCTCCTCTGACTTCGTAGACGTCTCGGCAAGAAGTCAGGAACTGACATTTGTCTACTTTGTGCAGCGGGCGGAGAATCAGATGGACGGGCTCCAGTTTGACGAGGATTTTGCGTCACCAGCACCTTGTGCAACAGGTGCAGATTCGGATGGTATTACACGTTTCGGGCGTCCTCTTTTCTTTAAGGGAACCACTGGAATTACACGAGCTGAGTTTTGCTTATTTCGATCTTGATATGGTTTCAAGGCTGAAACATGATACTTGCCGAGAATTTTGTCTAGTTCATGAGGATCGGCAATATCATAAGTGGTTGGAGATCTTGTAGTCACTATCAAAGGGCTATCTCTCTTGGGCATGAATTTAGCAGTTTTCTTCAGTGGACCTTTGCTGATTGGGTGGAGGGTGACCCAAACTTTATCTCCAGGAACGAATTTCGGTGTTTCTCTTCGTTTTCTGTCAGCATAACGTTTCTGTTTATCTTGATGCATTTCGACTCTTTCTCGTACCTGTTGTACATTTCTTGCAAAACGTTTCAAATATGGAGTAATTTCGGGAACAAAATTATCGTTCTCAATTACGGCTTTTATATCATGCTTTACATCATCTAAGGTTCGTAACTCTTGTGCAAATTGAAGAAAAGCAGCAGAATGTCCAGTTGAATCACATTTGACTGTATTCAAAGCAAACCTTATTACTGGCAGTTTATCCTTCCATGACTGATGGTCGTTACCAACAAGTATTGCTAAACGTGGTTTCAGATCTCTATTCTTCCTTTCAACTGGGTTAGATTGTGGGTGATAGACAGGAGTAAGACTTTGATCAATGTTCAAGATATAGCATAGTTGTTGCATAACAGCACTAGTAAACTGGGTACCATTATCACTTATTATTTTCTTGGGTAACCCAAATCGAAGGGCAACTTCCTCCAAAAGAATAGTGGCACATTCTCTGGCCGTGGCTTCCTTTAAAGCAAATAGTTCTGTCCACTTCGTAGCACAGTCCTGCACAATAAAAATCCATTTTTCACCAGACGGTGTTTTAGGAAGGGGACCGAAAAGATCAATTGACAAGGTTTCAAAACGTTGAGCATAGACTGGAGTTTGAAGTAAGCCAGATGGCTTTTGATTAGTTGTTTCTCCCCCTACTTTGAAGACAGTGTGATATTTGTTAAGCAATGCATCAGTTGCAAGCCGTTGGGCTGTAGTTAATTGCTGTCCTTCATTTTCTCGTAGTCGGCAGTTGTATACAACAACTGGGGTTTCTTCCAGTACTTGGGATTGATGAGGTTTCACGAAGCTATATTTTCTTCGAGGTTCATCAGTAAAGTTCCACTTATTTTCAGCAAGATTTAAAACAATTGTAGCTTTTTGAAGAAAGTCAGTTCCTAACAGAGTCGAGTTATTTTTGGCATCAGGCAACACAAGGAGCGGAGTTTTGAACTCTCTGCCTTCGAGAAGAATGATTTGTTCGGTGCGAAGTACCTCTTTTTCAGATACCAAACCATCAGCGAAAGACACCTGTAGTGTTGTCTTTTCAAATACTGCATCTTGTTTTTGCAGAATATGATAGAGGGATTCACTTGCAATTGAGTGACTAGCACCAGTGTCGGCAAAAGCTGTACCGGAAACACCACCAATACTAATTGGAAATACAGCAGTCCGAGTGGAAGATAAACAGGATCGGATTTGGATAGTGCCAAAATTTGATAAATTTGAAGTCTTTGGGGGGTTACAGTCTGGACATTTAGACTCGATAAAACCAGTTTTTCCGCACCCATAGCATGTTAAAGGAGGTCGCTTTTCCTCTGTTTGTTGCTGAACACGATTTGAAAAGGTTTTATGAGTTCCCTGTATGTCACATGTTCGATTTTCTACTTTGTGTTTGGATGGATTAGTCGGTTTGTAAGAATAGTTCCGCCTGACAGGAAGTTCAGTTTTATAGTTCGTATTTTTAACACGTACAGCTTCATAATCATCCAATTTCTGTACTAATTCAGATGAACTCTTTAGTTTTCCCCAAGTATCAATAAAATGCTCCTTGACGTCACTACTGACTCTTCTTTTAAGCTGATCTGTCAGGACCAAGTCTTTGAGTGATTCAAAGTCTGTAACATCGAGACTATGGAGCCACTCTTCGAGATAATTGTTTAATTCGTAAGTAAAATCTTTCCATAAAGACCCAGGGTGTTTTTGGTGTGTAGTAAGTTTAATTCGAAATGATTCAGCATTTAATTTGAATCTTTGTAGCAGAATCTTCTTGATGTAAGAATAATCTTCTAATTTGTCTTTTGGTTCTCTTAAAATAATTTGCGAAATGTCTATAGGCAGAAGAGGTAGGAGATGAGTGATGTAATCTATTTGTTTTATATTAACTTTCTCACATTGTCTTTCAAAAATTTGCAGGTAGGTTGCAATGTCAGAAGTTCCTGTAAATTTAGGGATTAGGTGTTGAATATTTGTTCCAATAGCTGCATTTGAAGCAAAGGCGGCATAGTTAGGGTTTGAGCGAGCAGCTGCCAGGTTTAATTTTAAACGTTCCAATTCTAATAAAAGTTCTTGTTCTTTTCTTTGACGTGTCTCCAGATCGTTGCTTTCACGTTGTTTTTGTTGTCTAGTTTCGATTAAAGTTTCCAGAAGATTCCTGGTAAAAGCCTCATTATAAGTGTCAGAATTGACAATAAGATCTTTAACATCTATTACTCGCATAGTGTCGTTTACAGTGAAACCCAGTTCTGCAGCGAGAGTTTTTAAATCCTCTTTTCGTGCTTTGGCAAGGTAAGCCATAATTATATGAGAGGTCAGGGGGGAGGGAAAAGATGAAGTTGAATTTGTTGTTATTTCGATTTTATGCACAATACAGTATTTTAGAATTAATAATTATACCTTTAAGTAAAATGTATATACCCCTATTAAACAGCATGTATGAATGTAAACAATGTTACTCGTACATTTATATACCACTATTAAACAGTATTTATAAATGTAAACAATAATACTCACAAAGTTTATTATTTCGGAGTCGTAAAAATGCCATAAAATGCCCTCATAAATTCAACTTGCATCAAGAAAATAACATATAATAAATTGCTCAAAAATTGTTTACTACTTAGCAAAACATACATAAATGTCTTACCATAAGCTTTTATATTTAAGCTGAATTCTTCGAAATCTTAATCTTAACAAAATATTAAGCTGATTAAGCAACACACACTTAGTAACTCTTTTACTTTATTTAAATAGTCATTCGATTTTATTCATAATTATTTTCTTTTGCTTCAAGAATTATTTTCAAGACATGCATTCATTAAAGGAAAACAATCGTATTTTCTTAAAGTATTATACTATAATTATTTTCTCAAAATGTTCGTCGAAAGATAAATCAACTAGTACAATATTTTATTTTATGTAGAATAAAACATTTAATAAGGAACAACAGCACTCAAAGGAAATAAAAATAATAAAAGATTTGACGTAAACACATCATAAATCATCGCTAGTCTAAACATTTCCGCGGGGGGAAAACATCTGCTGCTGTATGCAGAAGCGAAACTAATAAATTCTAATGAACAACGTCCATGAATATATTCAAACTTTAACATCAAAACATGTATTCAGTGAAACAATATTATTCACAAATTAATTTACTATGCGAATTAACATTTTAAAATAACAAATTACAATTCAAGAAATAACGTTTGGTTAACAGAAAGCTGTTTGCTTTCGTTTAATACTCTTATGTAGTATCAATAAATGAGATTTCAGTAAAGAATTTACATTTGCTTTAAGAAGCAGCTTATAATAAATAATCAGTTTAAAAGAACTTTAAACTCAGATTAAACGATAATGTAAACGAAACTTATCTTTTCCGTTGAAATTGTCCAGTTGATGATTCGATGTGCTAGCAGCACGATATGACAATTTTAATTCCAGAATTGGTTTCCAGAATATTTGACCAGTAGTCCACACCTGAAAAGAAACTGAGCCGATCTCCAGCAACTAAAAGTTAAATTCGGGAGTAAGGGCTTGTTAAAGCCAAACAGAAATTCTAAACATTGTGTTGCGCCATTTTGGATTCAAATTTAGTTGGGCGCCAATGTGATGTAGCCGTTCCTCAATAGACACTAATGCCGGCTAGCTTTAAAAGGATTTATTAACAGAGCACACAGGAACGGTTACAAACAAAAGAAATATATATAAAAATGAAACATAAACGAAATGGAACATCAAACATTGAGAATAACGTAACATAGTAAGCTATCATCATGGCGGCTGGAGGTCGACTGACGTTTTTTCATATCGCCACGAGATGGCGTTTAAATAAAATAGTTCGGTTACAGTTCATGAGTTCATGGCGTGAATAAAATAGTTCAATTACACTTAAATAGGTCTGTTACAACTTAATAATAATCAAAATATGTTATATACATTTTAATGTTTCTGTTTATAGCTGGCATTTTTGTTCTTTAACATACAATGATGTATGCTAGGATTTAAACTGTGTAAATTGAACGTTTTAGGTAATTCATTTGATAATTTTCATGAAAAGTAAGACACCAATTGTTACTATTTTTATGAATTGTAAAGGTGTTAAATAAAATAATGCTTTTCTTTATGTATAAATTATTATTCATCTTTAAGTTTTGTGAACTGTTAGGAATATAATTTGTGCATTTGATCACGATAAGCTACCTTTTTTTTTTTTTTTTTTTTTTTTGCATAAATTTACAAATTTGTGGGCAGTATAGCGATAAAAGTAAGTAAAATATTTACACAACTGAACATGTGGAAAGATGTATCCAAAAATATAGGTATAGGTATATTTCTGTAATTCAGCTTAATTCAAGGCTGAATTACAGAATTCTTTGAGATTCATAAATATGAAACGTGCAAAAATTGAAATAACTGAATTCACATAAATCTGTTTTATTTTATTAATATTTATTTTCTTGTTCTTATAAGGCTGTTATTTGTGAAAAGAATCTATTTAAAACTTTCATTCAAAAAAAAAAAAAAAAAAAATGCAACCTGTGACTATTTTTTTAGATAATTATCTGCTATTAATTTCATGTTAAAATTATTTTAAATGATTCTTTAATAAATTGCAATATTGTGAATAAAATATTTTTAGTAGAAAATACATGCATGGAACAGCTTAAAAACACGTATGTTTCACTGCCGTAATGCAATGTTTTGAAGTTACAAAACATGGACGCCTCTTCTTCGGTGGAGTTTCATTCCCCGATAATGGAGGAAACTGCGAACCCTCCCTCCTTCTATTCTAACCTCCTTGGAAATTGCCGAGGAAAGGAAGGCTCTGGAAGGCCAAGGAGCACAAATGCGAGGCAAGATAGGATGATTGTTCGCCAGGCCTGAGCCGCCCCAACGGTATCATTGTCGACTATTCAACGCACTACAGCCACGTGTATACCTCCCGTGGTACCGTTCACCATCTTAAGGCGCTTGTCTGAGGCGGAGTTACGCTCACAGAGGCCTTTAAGACGTTTGCCTTTGACCCCACAACATCGGCGGAGTCGTCATCGGCGGAGTGCTGTTGCAGCCGGTTATCATGGCTGCCATCATACTGGCATTGTATAGTGTTCAGTAAAGAATCCCGCTTCACTCTTGAAGCAGATGACCACCGTGTTCATGTCTGGAGAGGACGTGGTCAGCGTCCCAATCAGCCTTTATTTTACAAAGGCATACAGCCATAACTCCTGGTGTGATGGTGTGGGGCGCTATTTCTTATGACAGCAGGTCATCTTTAGACATCCTCCGTACATCTAACAGCTCAACGATATGTTGATACCATCCTGCGGCCAGTTGCATTATCCTTCATGGAACGCTATCCTGGAGCCATTTTCCTACAAGATAATGCCAGGCCACATACCGCTCGCGTATCTTTGGATTATCTCCGTGCGGTTGATACTCTTCCTGAGCCAGCAAGGTCACCAGATCTTTCGTCAATCGAGTAATTCTGAGACATGGTAGGCCGCCAGATTCGGGAATCACAAAATATCGCAGATCTGGAATGACAACTGATGAATGCCTGGCAGCATGTGTCGCAGGATGACATTAGGAGCCTCTACCACTCCTTGACTCGACGAATTCAAGCATGCATTGCCGTCAGGGGCGGTTCTACTAATTTGAACAGCTACTAATTTGAGCACTTAATGGCTGATTGTGAGCCGTGAACAGGTATTATGACCTTGATTTTTAAATCATTTTATTATCTGTGTATGAGCTATACATATATTCAATTTCATCAAAAACAACCACTTCCTTCATCGTGCTTCGATTTTTTTTTTTGGCAAAAGAGTGTATATGATTTTGTAAAACTTGTTTCAACTTGAAAATGTTCTAGTGATTTATATGTTTATTTTCAAAAGTTGTAATGTGTATTAGTTATTACAACGGGAAGCAGGATATTGGCGCTCTGTTTGGGGTGATTCTATTCTGCGCGAAGTTTTAGTTTTTTATCATCCTTTTAGACTGAATTGAAGTTGGGCTGGATGTAAGGCGTATATGTTTTAATGCTGTCGATTGGAATAGTAGATTTAAGATATGTTTTATCGAGTTAAATAATGTAATTAAATCCATAAATATTTTGTTTGCACCTTGTAAAAACTACAGTATACTGAATAACGAATTTCGAACAACAATTTCGTTTCTGTGTCATTCATCAAGAAACCACATACATAAATATTTACGTAGCAGTAGGATTTTATATTTAGTAGCATACAGTATATAGAGAGTGTTTATACATTTTTAGAAAATTTTCGGAGCCGTTTAATCAATGTGTAAAATACAAAAAATATTTTTTTTTTTTAAATGTTCGAGCTGATTAGCTTTTTTTTTTTTTTTTTTTTTTTTTTGTCCTTTTCTGATTACGAGTCTGCATTGGAGATTTTCTCGATAGAAGGACTTCTCATAAAATTTCCAGTGGTATTGATTTCCATTCCTTTTCCACTACTTTGAAGAGTCCATTAACTGTATGGATTTGTGGTAGCAAGAGCTGTTTTCAAGAGACTAACTGCGCAGTACTCCTCAGGTGAAACGTCAGGAGACTTTGCAGGAATACTTTGTAAAGGTATATCTAATATCTGTATTAGTTTTCATTTTTTCAAGGAGTGCAGTGTTATTTTCCGAAGTATGACTTGTTTCTTTGTCTTGATGAAGTTTTAATTTTTGAAAGTCATTGGCGCAACTAAATGGAATTTCTTCTGTTATAACATTCTATTTATGGCGCGTTGAGTTGATTTTAACATATTTTCCCCGCTTTTCTTATTTTTAGTTTTCCATTCTAAGAGACGATAAACTTCTTACTAAATTTTTTGTATTGATGAAACCAGGTTTGAGCAATTTTTCTCTTCATTTTCGATAATAAATCAATCTTTAGGTAAACCCATGCTTCATCATCCATTTATCTCTCGCTAAGCAGTTTTCTTACTGAATTTTACAAATTGTTCAAGTTGAGAAACATGCTTCTCTAAAATCTTGTGAACATTATGTTTTTAACATTTTTAAGTCGTAACTCTTGGTTTTGTATTTTATTTATTGCTACAGACATATTTAAAGACTTTGCAATCGATTTCTGCGTCGGCGGATTTTCTCTTATTATCAGCGATTTAAATTTAGAAACATTGCAAACAGTACGTACGTCCTTCGGGTATTTGTTTGAGTCTTCTTTCCATTTTGAAGTAATGGTTGACGGTTTTTCCCTTGTCGATTAATAATTTTGCTTATTTTTAGAGCCATACTCGACGCGTATTCGAGAGGTTTAGGGTTCGAGTCCCGGCCAAAGCTTTGCACATTTTCCCCGTCTCCGGCAATAAAATCCTAATGACTCTACAAGCTATTGCAGATATTCTTATTTCACAATATTTTATTTTTTTTAATTCTTTATCAAAATATTTCTAAAATTGTGTAAACACCCTCTGTATTTACCATAAGTAATTATGCACAGAGAGATTTTAATCATCTTTAGATCCTTCGTGTCGTTTTTACAATTATTACTTCCTTGCACGAAGTAAAGGAAGTAATGTAATCACGAAAAATTCCGGGTACCTTATTTCAACGAAAATATCCATTTTGATCGCTATCCAATGCAACTTAACGATATTTTTGCGGGACATCTGTACGTAAGGATAGAATAACAGACTGTTTTTTCCCAAAAGGAATTATAAAACTGACTTAAAACGGATTCAGAGGAGATTTTTTCGTGGCCCCTGTACGTATGTATCTAGCATAACTCAAAAACGAATAGCCTCAGAATGTTGAAATTTTGCATGCTATAACATGTAGATGTGCTTCTGTTATAGCATGCTATGCTGATATAGCAGCTATAACATGCGTAACTTCTATAACACGTAGATGTGCACCTCCTTGTTGGTTGCAATCGGCCGAAACAAAAGTATATATATATATATATATATATATATATATATATATAATTAATAAGCTAGTTAGTAAGTACGATACCAAAAAGACCAATTTGGTCAAAATCTTTTGTGCAATATGCTGCAAAATTAAGGAAATGAGAAGAGAAATTGTAGTCAGCTCGCCAAAAAGTTACCAGGAGCTGTGGCTCAAAGAAAAAGCTCAACACAGTTTTTTTGAAAACAATGACATTGAAGAGTGAAAAATTAGGCTACACGCGAAATAAAATGTAAATTACAAAACACAGTAAAATACTAATCGTTGGATACAAGTTAATGGCAAAAAATACAGTAAAATACCAATCGATGTGACAAGTTAAAACATATAAAAAAACAATCGATGGAACAAGTTAAACAAATAAAAATTGTTGGATACAAGTTAAAGGCAAAAAATACAGTAAAATACCAATCGATGTAACAAGATAAAACATATTTAAAAAAAATCGATGGAACAAGTTAAAACAAATAAAAACATAAAAATTATAAAGCGGAAAATGGTAAATTAGCTCAATTCGAGGTCCAACCTGGCTTTTCAAGGAAAATTTCTGGTTAAACGTCGAACCAAGCTAACTCCATTACGCGTTTCGCCGAAACAGACAATTGAAACTTTTGCGTTACGAAATTTTTTTAATTAATTAGATAAATTGTCCTTAAATATATATATATATATATTAAATTTAACAAATTAAATTTAAATTTTAACAAACACGTATAAAAGTAAAAAAGCAAATTTAAAGCCAAAATTTAAAAAAAAAAAAAATAAGGTAGAAGAGTTTAAGCTCTTTGATTTTGTTGATACGGAGTAGTTGGAATTTCTTACCATGTGAAAAATTAGTAGCTTTCGTTATCTTTGTTATGGATAATCTATCTATATAAAGAAGAAAGTCTGTTTTTTTACTAATAAATCCGTCACTACTATAGCTATTGTCACCAAACTTTCTACCTTTCTTTTCTGGGTCCTGGAATAGGTCGACGCCCACTTTCTTCCAAAAACAAATAGCTAAAATCAGAATATTAATTAAAAACTCGGGAAAACGATACTTTTCGCCCTCATTTTCCCCAGTGGCAACAGTCTTGCAAGCTGGAGATGAAAATCTGTTTTATTTCGAAAGTTGTTACCACTGCTCGCTTTCAAGTCTTAGAGTTTGTTAATAAAAAATTTCGAAGTTTTACGTTGGAATAAAAATAGCATTGCCAAACATTAAACACATTATTCTAGATACCACAAATTCGTGGGAAGCCATTTCGACTGCGTACGACTTTAATCAGCCGAGATGTTAATTAAAAACTCAAAAAACATTAATTTTCGCCCTCATTTTTTCGAGTGGAAACAGTCTCGCGCATTGGAGATAAAATTGCCGTATTTCGAAAAGTGTGTCTACTTATCGCTTTCAAATCATAGAGTTTGTTAATGAAAAATTCGTAAGTGTTACGATGAAATAAAAATTGCATTGCCAAAAATTACATTATTCCCTATTCCAAAAATTCGTGGGAAGCCATTACGACTATGCCCACGTTCGTTACGACTTTAATCAGCGGAAACATTAATTAAAAACTCTGAAAGCGCTAATTTTCGCACTCATTGTTCCGAGTGGCAACAGTCTCGCGCGTTGAAGGTTTATTTCGAAAAGTGTTCCTACTGCTCGCTTTCAAATTGTAGAGTTTGTTAATCAAAAATTCGTAAGTTTTACAAAATCTATACACATAAAGAATGACTGTTTGTGTGTTTGTTTGTTCGCGTTATTGATTTCTGATCAATTTAATAAATTTTTTGCCAGATTTAATCAACTAAAATTGAATATAGGTGAAATATTGGATGGAACTTAGACCATTTGATTAGAAAGACGAATATCATTAAAAACTGCGGGCCATTGTTGCTGATATATTGAGGGAAAGAAATAGCTTATTTTTCTATCGATATTTTTTATGTGAGTTCCATATTGCATCAGACTGGAAAATGTATGACTACGAATCGTAGTTTTTGCATCATTATTAGAGAAGGATTACGGTATCGTTCTCTCTGTTGTTAGATGCATTACTCTCAATCCAACTTAACTGGCATCGGGTACTTTCGCTAGTAAGCTAATAAATTAACTAATCTCCCTTACTTCGAAGATGATCACAACTAAATCCTCTAGATTTAAGTGATGGACGGTAATGAATTCTGTCATACTGAATCCTACCAACATTTTATACAACCTTACATCTGTTCTAAAATCAAGTCAAAACTTCCTGTAGTCACCAGAAACAGAAGTCAAATTCTAAACTATGATTCAGATTCAATTAACACATCTTAGGGTAAGATTATGTTTTTCTGAAAAGTGTTCCAGTTCCATATTTAGGATAAATTAGAATTTTAGTAAGTTGATTTTTATTTTCCTTAAAAACCAGAGACAGCCCTCGAGGCTTTGCCATAATCACACACACCTTAAAACCAGGAACAACATAAAATCATTAATTGCATGTAAATAATAGATTAAATAAAAATAAATATAAATTGCGCTTTACGCGATCTTATTCCGCCAAAATAGTATCCAAGGCACATAGCCAGTTTTCACTTTTGACTTTTCAATAAACTGATCCATCAAGTTCAGTGATTTTTAGTACAAGTTTTCATTTGTTAGACATAATTTCACAGATGCATAATTTTGCAAAATCTCAATGGGAATAATCTCTTATTTGCAGTTTCTCTTCATTCTCTTCATTAAAGAATGCAACTATTGATAATAATATGTAAAGGTTACAGAACATCCCCAACTATCATCCCTCCACTGGACCTTCTTGGAGAGAGAATCATTATTAGTAAGGACATTGTGCATAGAAGATAAAATCTCTCTGTTTACTATTCTAGCACACAGACTATGAGAAGCGCAAGCCGATCATGCTTTGACACCTTACAGATACGAACT
This sequence comes from Stegodyphus dumicola, assembly GCF_044657685.1. NCBI lineage: Eukaryota > Metazoa > Arthropoda > Arachnida > Araneae > Eresidae > Stegodyphus > Stegodyphus dumicola. The sequence goes on along the minus strand of NC_140774.1, from coordinate 99,509,862 downwards.
TATCGGACACACTACACCTGCAATACACCCCGTCAGATGAGTAAACACTACCTATATATACAGATGATTCAAAGATGGAGAAGCGCACAGACTACGTAGAAAGGAGAAGTAGTGAAAAGTTGTGAAAGACGACTCTAAGGCAAAAATACCGTCCTTCAGGCGGACCTTCTAGCATTAAAAGCAGCCATCAGTTTGGCAAAGTATCGATTAGCAACAGAAGTAAATACATATAGCCACTCCGCCTCAAGTTTGGAGGTCATACGAGGGCATAAGACAAGGAGTCCTTTAGTGCAAGATATACAAAAAATTCTCCTAAGGATCCCACCAGATGACAGACCCAACCTGATCTGGGTTTCAGTTCATGTGGGTATTACAGGCAACGAAGCGGCGAACTTGCTTACAAAATCTGCAGCCAATGGCTGTAGTAGACTGAAAAACGCTGTAAGTGTGCCAGTCTTATTTTAAAAAATTAAGCTCGACAGCCTTGTACAAGAATGGCAGAAAAGATGGGAAAGAGAAAAAACAGGGAGGAGAACCTACAAATTCTTTCCAAAAGCTTCATGCTCAATTAAAACATACAGAGGCACACAAACTCATTTATACACTGGCTATAGTCCCTCCCCCACATTATCTTAAATGATTCGGCAAACCAGACTCAGAATTATACGAATGTGGTGTGGTAGGTGATGCAGAGCACTACCTCTTCAACTGCACACATACCGATAAATTGCATTTAAAAGTGAATACCAAACAGTGAATACTGGCCGCAATGGACGGAAAATACCTACGGCAACAAGCAGGCGAAAAACTAAGACAGAGGAAGTGATCAGGCTATGCTCAGCAAGGTTTTAAGAAATCCCCTCTTGAGAAATGGATCTTCGCAGCATAATTTCAATAGCAAATCAAAGTGGTTGGAAGAGGCCTTAAAAAAGTGGAGTACATTGAACTGACAACTCGCAGATAACGGAGCAACAGATTAGTGTTGTTATCTCTTACAGTAATTGAACAGTAACAAAAATACTCCCTTTATAGGTACTACAACTATAATAACAGTTGCAACTATTCCAAGCAAATCATTTAAGGTACCAGAAAACTGAAGCATGTTACTTCCTATCCAATTCAAGCCAGATAGAACTACAACAACTGAAAATCAACATTAGAAAAGTAGCTTGCCTTGTAACATAGTAACCAGATTATGAGACCAAAATCTATTGTAATGTAAACTTATTACTATCCATTTTGCATGTACTTTTTAAAAATAATATTATAAAGCAGTTAAAAATGACATAGAAAATCGAGTCAATAAGTTACTGAGTTGCAAGTTTACTTTAATTATATTAGTAAACGTATAAAATCAGATAATATTTAAATGTGAACATAACTGTCATGATTGTACCTAACTATCTCATGTAACTAGTACAAGACAATGTCTGTAATTAACATATCTATGCTTATACACAGGCCTTGTATGCCCATGTAATATTTATATTTTTATAAGGAAGAAATAATCCTTTCTGCCAGGATGATTATTAACACAGTAAGACTTTTACAACAAAGTCAGGTCAATGGTTATCCCAAGTGGCGCTCAATTTATCTTCACTTAACTAAATAATAGATTAAATAAAAATAAATATAAATTGCGCTTTACGCGATCTTATTCCGCCAAAATAGTATCCAAGGCACATAGCCAGTTTTCACTTTTGACTTTTCAATAAACTGATCCATCAAGTTTAGTGATTTTTAGTACAAGTTTTCATTTGTTAGACATAATTTCACAGATGCATAATTTTGCAAAATCTCAATGGGAATAATCTCTTATTTGCAGTTTCTCTTCATTCTCTTCATTAAAGAATGCAACTATTGATAATAATATGTAAAGGTTACAGAACATCCCCAACTATCATCCCTCCACTGGACCTTCTTGGAGAGAGAATCATTATTAGTAAGGACATTGTGCATAGAAGATAAAATCTCTCTGTTTACTATTCTAGCACACAGACTATGAGAAGCGCAAGCCGATCATGCTTTGACACCTTACAGATACGAACTTATCGGACACACTACACCTGCAATACACCCCGTCAGATGAGTAAACACTACCTATATATACAGATGATTCAAAGATGGAGAAGCGCACAGACTACGTAGAAAGGAGAAGTAGTGAAAAGTTGTGAAAGACGACTCTAAGGCAAAAATACCGTCCTTCAGGCGGACCTTCTAGCATTAAAAGCAGCCATCAGTTTGGCAAAGTATCGATTAGCAACAGAAGTAAATACATATAGCCACTCCGCCTCAAGTTTGGAGGTCATACGAGGGCATAAGACAAGGAGTCCTTTAGTGCAAGATATACAAAAAATTCTCCTAAGGATCCCACCAGATGACAGACCCAACCTGATCTGGGTTTCAGTTCATGTGGGTATTACAGGCAACGAAGCGGCGAACTTGCTTACAAAATCTGCAGCCAATGGCTGTAGTAGACTGAAAAACGCTGTAAGTGTGCCAGTCTTATTTTAAAAAATTAAGCTCGACAGCCTTGTACAAGAATGGCAGAAAAGATGGGAAAGAGAAAAAACAGGGAGGAGAACCTACAAATTCTTTCCGAAAGCTTCATGCTCAATTAAAACATACAGAGGCACACAAACTCATTTATACACTGGCTATAGTCCCTCCCCCACATTATCTTAAATGATTCGGCAAACCAGACTCAGAATTATACGAATGTGGTGTGGTAGGTGATGCAGAGCACTACCTCTTCAACTGCACACATACCGATAAATTGCATTTAAAAGTGAATACCAAACAGTGAATACTGGCCGCAATGGACGGAAAATACCTACGGCAACAAGCAGGCGAAAAACTAAGACAGAGGAAGTGATCAGGCTATGCTCAGCAAGGTTTTAAGAAATCCCCTCTTGAGAAATGGATCTTCGCAGCATAATTTCAATAGCAAATCAAAGTGGTTGGAAGAGGCCTTAAAAAAGTGGAGTACATTGAACTGACAACTCGCAGATAACGGAGCAACAGATTAGTGTTGTTATCTCTTACAGTAATTGAACAGTAACAAAAATACTCCCTTTATAGGTACTACAACTATAATAACAGTTGCAACTATTCCAAGCAAATCATTTAAGGTACCAGAAAACTGAAGCATGTTACTTCCTATCCAATTCAAGCCAGATAGAACTACAACAACTGAAAATCAACATTAGAAAAGTAGCTTGCCTTGTAACATAGTAACCAGATTATGAGACCAAAATCTATTGTAATGTAAACTTATTACTATCCATTTTGCATGTACTTTTTAAAAATAATATTATAAAGCAGTTAAAAATGACATAGAAAATCGAGTCAATAAGTTACTGAGTTGCAAGTTTACTTTAATTATATTAGTAAACGTATAAAATCAGATAATATTTAAATGTGAACATAACTGTCATGATTGTACCTAACTATCTCATGTAACTAGTACAAGACAATGTCTGTAATTAACATATCTATGCTTATACACAGGCCTTGTATGCCCATGTAATATTTATATTTTTATAAGGAAGAAATAATCCTTTCTGCCAGGATGATTATTAACACAGTAAGACTTTTACAACAAAGTCAGGTCAATGGTTATCCCAAGTGGCGCTCAATTTATCTTCACTTAACTAAATAATAGATTAAATAAAAATAAATATAAATTGCGCTTTACGCGATCTTATTCCGCCAAAATAGTATCCAAGGCACATAGCCAGTTTTCACTTTTGACTTTTCAATAAACTGATCCATCAAGTTTAGTGATTTTTAGTACAAGTTTTCATTTGTTAGACATAATTTCACAGATGCATAATTTTGCAAAATCTCAATGGGAATAATCTCTTATTTGCAGTTTCTCTTCATTCTCTTCATTAAAGAATGCAACTATTGATAATAATATGTAAAGGTTACAGAACATCCCCAACTATCATCCCTCCACTGGACCTTCTTGGAGAGAGAATCATTATTAGTAAGGACATTGTGCATAGAAGATAAAATCTCTCTGTTTACTATTCTAGCACACAGACTATGAGAAGCGCAAGCCGATCATGCTTTGACACCTTACAGATACGAACTTATCGGACACACTACACCTGCAATACACCCCGTCAGATGAGTAAACACTACCTATATATACAGATGATTCAAAGATGGAGAAGCGCACAGACTACGTAGAAAGGAGAAGTAGTGAAAAGTTGTGAAAGACGACTCTAAGGCAAAAATACCGTCCTTCAGGCGGACCTTCTAGCATTAAAAGCAGCCATCAGTTTGGCAAAGTATCGATTAGCAACAGAAGTAAATACATATAGCCACTCCGCCTCAAGTTTGGAGGTCATACGAGGGCATAAGACAAGGAGTCCTTTAGTGCAAGATATACAAAAAATTCTCCTAAGGATCCCACCAGATGACAGACCCAACCTGATCTGGGTTTCAGTTCATGTGGGTATTACAGGCAACGAAGCGGCGAACTTGCTTACAAAATCTGCAGCCAATGGCTGTAGTAGACTGAAAAACGCTGTAAGTGTGCCAGTCTTATTTTAAAAAATTAAGCTCGACAGCCTTGTACAAGAATGGCAGAAAAGATGGGAAAGAGAAAAAACAGGGAGGAGAACCTACAAATTCTTTCCGAAAGCTTCATGCTCAATTAAAACATACAGAGGCACACAAACTCATTTATACACTGGCTATAGTCCCTCCCCCACATTATCTTAAATGATTCGGCAAACCAGACTCAGAATTATACGAATGTGGTGTGGTAGGTGATGCAGAGCACTACCTCTTCAACTGCACACATACCGATAAATTGCATTTAAAAGTGAATACCAAACAGTGAATACTGGCCGCAATGGACGGAAAATACCTACGGCAACAAGCAGGCGAAAAACTAAGACAGAGGAAGTGATCAGGCTATGCTCAGCAAGGTTTTAAGAAATCCCCTCTTGAGAAATGGATCTTCGCAGCATAATTTCAATAGCAAATCAAAGTGGTTGGAAGAGGCCTTAAAAAAGTGGAGTACATTGAACTGACAACTCGCAGATAACGGAGCAACAGATTAGTGTTGTTATCTCTTACAGTAATTGAACAGTAACAAAAATACTCCCTTTATAGGTACTACAACTATAATAACAGTTGCAACTATTCCAAGCAAATCATTTAAGGTACCAGAAAACTGAAGCATGTTACTTCCTATCCAATTCAAGCCAGATAGAACTACAACAACTGAAAATCAACATTAGAAAAGTAGCTTGCCTTGTAACATAGTAACCAGATTATGAGACCAAAATCTATTGTAATGTAAACTTATTACTATCCATTTTGCATGTACTTTTTAAAAATAATATTATAAAGCAGTTAAAAATGACATAGAAAATCGAGTCAATAAGTTACTGAGTTGCAAGTTTACTTTAATTATATTAGTAAACGTATAAAATCAGATAATATTTAAATGTGAACATAACTGTCATGATTGTACCTAACTATCTCATGTAACTAGTACAAGACAATGTCTGTAATTAACATATCTATGCTTATACACAGGCCTTGTATGCCCATGTAATATTTATATTTTTATAAGGAAGAAATAATCCTTTCTGCCAGGATGATTATTAACACAGTAAGACTTTTACAACAAAGTCAGGTCAATGGTTATCCCAAGTGGCGCTCAATTTATCTTCACTTAACTAAATAATAGATTAAATAAAAATAAATATAAATTGCGCTTTACGCGATCTTATTCCGCCAAAATAGTATCCAAGGCACATAGCCAGTTTTCACTTTTGACTTTTCAATAAACTGATCCATCAAGTTTAGTGATTTTTAGTACAAGTTTTCATTTGTTAGACATAATTTCACAGATGCATAATTTTGCAAAATCTCAATGGGAATAATCTCTTATTTGCAGTTTCTCTTCATTCTCTTCATTAAAGAATGCAACTATTGATAATAATATGTAAAGGTTACAGAACATCCCCAACTATCATCCCTCCACTGGACCTTCTTGGAGAGAGAATCATTATTAGTAAGGACATTGTGCATAGAAGATAAAATCTCTCTGTTTACTATTCTAGCACACAGACTATGAGAAGCGCAAGCCGATCATGCTTTGACACCTTACAGATACGAACTTATCGGACACACTACACCTGCAATACACCCCGTCAGATGAGTAAACACTACCTATATATACAGATGATTCAAAGATGGAGAAGCGCACAGACTACGTAGAAAGGAGAAGTAGTGAAAAGTTGTGAAAGACGACTCTAAGGCAAAAATACCGTCCTTCAGGCGGACCTTCTAGCATTAAAAGCAGCCATCAGTTTGGCAAAGTATCGATTAGCAACAGAAGTAAATACATATAGCCACTCCGCCTCAAGTTTGGAGGTCATACGAGGGCATAAGACAAGGAGTCCTTTAGTGCAAGATATACAAAAAATTCTCCTAAGGATCCCACCAGATGACAGACCCAACCTGATCTGGGTTTCAGTTCATGTGGGTATTACAGGCAACGAAGCGGCGAACTTGCTTACAAAATCTGCAGCCAATGGCTGTAGTAGACTGAAAAACGCTGTAAGTGTGCCAGTCTTATTTTAAAAAATTAAGCTCGACAGCCTTGTACAAGAATGGCAGAAAAGATGGGAAAGAGAAAAAACAGGGAGGAGAACCTACAAATTCTTTCCGAAAGCTTCATGCTCAATTAAAACATACAGAGGCACACAAACTCATTTATACACTGGCTATAGTCCCTCCCCCACATTATCTTAAATGATTCGGCAAACCAGACTCAGAATTATACGAATGTGGTGTGGTAGGTGATGCAGAGCACTACCTCTTCAACTGCACACATACCGATAAATTGCATTTAAAAGTGAATACCAAACAGTGAATACTGGCCGCAATGGACGGAAAATACCTACGGCAACAAGCAGGCGAAAAACTAAGACAGAGGAAGTGATCAGGCTATGCTCAGCAAGGTTTTAAGAAATCCCCTCTTGAGAAATGGATCTTCGCAGCATAATTTCAATAGCAAATCAAAGTGGTTGGAAGAGGCCTTAAAAAAGTGGAGTACATTGAACTGACAACTCGCAGATAACGGAGCAACAGATTAGTGTTGTTATCTCTTACAGTAATTGAACAGTAACAAAAATACTCCCTTTATAGGTACTACAACTATAATAACAGTTGCAACTATTCCAAGCAAATCATTTAAGGTACCAGAAAACTGAAGCATGTTACTTCCTATCCAATTCAAGCCAGATAGAACTACAACAACTGAAAATCAACATTAGAAAAGTAGCTTGCCTTGTAACATAGTAACCAGATTATGAGACCAAAATCTATTGTAATGTAAACTTATTACTATCCATTTTGCATGTACTTTTTAAAAATAATATTATAAAGCAGTTAAAAATGACATAGAAAATCGAGTCAATAAGTTACTGAGTTGCAAGTTTACTTTAATTATATTAGTAAACGTATAAAATCAGATAATATTTAAATGTGAACATAACTGTCATGATTGTACCTAACTATCTCATGTAACTAGTACAAGACAATGTCTGTAATTAACATATCTATGCTTATACACAGGCCTTGTATGCCCATGTAATATTTATATTTTTATAAGGAAGAAATAATCCTTTCTGCCAGGATGATTATTAACACAGTAAGACTTTTACAACAAAGTCAGGTCAATGGTTATCCCAAGTGGCGCTCAATTTATCTTCACTTAACTAAATAATAGATTAAATAAAAATAAATATAAATTGCGCTTTACGCGATCTTATTCCGCCAAAATAGTATCCAAGGCACATAGCCAGTTTTCACTTTTGACTTTTCAATAAACTGATCCATCAAGTTTAGTGATTTTTAGTACAAGTTTTCATTTGTTAGACATAATTTCACAGATGCATAATTTTGCAAAATCTCAATGGGAATAATCTCTTATTTGCAGTTTCTCTTCATTCTCTTCATTAAAGAATGCAACTATTGATAATAATATGTAAAGGTTACAGAACATCCCCAACTATCATCCCTCCACTGGACCTTCTTGGAGAGAGAATCATTATTAGTAAGGACATTGTGCATAGAAGATAAAATCTCTCTGTTTACTATTCTAGCACACAGACTATGAGAAGCGCAAGCCGATCATGCTTTGACACCTTACAGATACGAACTTATCGGACACACTACACCTGCAATACACCCCGTCAGATGAGTAAACACTACCTATATATACAGATGATTCAAAGATGGAGAAGCGCACAGACTACGTAGAAAGGAGAAGTAGTGAAAAGTTGTGAAAGACGACTCTAAGGCAAAAATACCGTCCTTCAGGCGGACCTTCTAGCATTAAAAGCAGCCATCAGTTTGGCAAAGTATCGATTAGCAACAGAAGTAAATACATATAGCCACTCCGCCTCAAGTTTGGAGGTCATACGAGGGCATAAGACAAGGAGTCCTTTAGTGCAAGATATACAAAAAATTCTCCTAAGGATCCCACCAGATGACAGACCCAACCTGATCTGGGTTTCAGTTCATGTGGGTATTACAGGCAACGAAGCGGCGAACTTGCTTACAAAATCTGCAGCCAATGGCTGTAGTAGACTGAAAAACGCTGTAAGTGTGCCAGTCTTATTTTAAAAAATTAAGCTCGACAGCCTTGTACAAGAATGGCAGAAAAGATGGGAAAGAGAAAAAACAGGGAGGAGAACCTACAAATTCTTTCCGAAAGCTTCATGCTCAATTAAAACATACAGAGGCACACAAACTCATTTATACACTGGCTATAGTCCCTCCCCCACATTATCTTAAATGATTCGGCAAACCAGACTCAGAATTATACGAATGTGGTGTGGTAGGTGATGCAGAGCACTACCTCTTCAACTGCACACATACCGATAAATTGCATTTAAAAGTGAATACCAAACAGTGAATACTGGCCGCAATGGACGGAAAATACCTACGGCAACAAGCAGGCGAAAAACTAAGACAGAGGAAGTGATCAGGCTATGCTCAGCAAGGTTTTAAGAAATCCCCTCTTGAGAAATGGATCTTCGCAGCATAATTTCAATAGCAAATCAAAGTGGTTGGAAGAGGCCTTAAAAAAGTGGAGTACATTGAACTGACAACTCGCAGATAACGGAGCAACAGATTAGTGTTGTTATCTCTTACAGTAATTGAACAGTAACAAAAATACTCCCTTTATAGGTACTACAACTATAATAACAGTTGCAACTATTCCAAGCAAATCATTTAAGGTACCAGAAAACTGAAGCATGTTACTTCCTATCCAATTCAAGCCAGATAGAACTACAACAACTGAAAATCAACATTAGAAAAGTAGCTTGCCTTGTAACATAGTAACCAGATTATGAGACCAAAATCTATTGTAATGTAAACTTATTACTATCCATTTTGCATGTACTTTTTAAAAATAATATTATAAAGCAGTTAAAAATGACATAGAAAATCGAGTCAATAAGTTACTGAGTTGCAAGTTTACTTTAATTATATTAGTAAACGTATAAAATCAGATAATATTTAAATGTGAACATAACTGTCATGATTGTACCTAACTATCTCATGTAACTAGTACAAGACAATGTCTGTAATTAACATATCTATGCTTATACACAGTCCTTGTATGCCCATGTAATATTTATATTTTTATAAGGAAGAAATAATCCTTTCTGCCAGGATGATTATTAACACAGTAAGACTTTTACAACAAAGTCAGGTCAATGGTTATCCCAAGTGGCGCTCAATTTATCTTCACTTAACTAAATAATAGATTAAATAAAAATAAATATAAATTGCGCTTTACGCGATCTTATTCCGCCAAAATAGTATCCAAGGCACATAGCCAGTTTTCACTTTTGACTTTTCAATAAACTGATCCATCAAGTTTAGTGATTTTTAGTACAAGTTTTCATTTGTTAGACATAATTTCACAGATGCATAATTTTGCAAAATCTCAATGGGAATAATCTCTTATTTGCAGTTTCTCTTCATTCTCTTCATTAAAGAATGCAACTATTGATAATAATATGTAAAGGTTACAGAACATCCCCAACTATCATCCCTCCACTGGACCTTCTTGGAGAGAGAATCATTATTAGTAAGGACATTGTGCATAGAAGATAAAATCTCTCTGTTTACTATTCTAGCACACAGACTATGAGAAGCGCAAGCCGATCATGCTTTGACACCTTACAGATACGAACTTATCGGACACACTACACCTGCAATACACCCCGTCAGATGAGTAAACACTACCTATATATACAGATGATTCAAAGATGGAGAAGCGCACAGACTACGTAGAAAGGAGAAGTAGTGAAAAGTTGTGAAAGACGACTCTAAGGCAAAAATACCGTCCTTCAGGCGGACCTTCTAGCATTAAAAGCAGCCATCAGTTTGGCAAAGTATCGATTAGCAACAGAAGTAAATACATATAGCCACTCCGCCTCAAGTTTGGAGGTCATACGAGGGCATAAGACAAGGAGTCCTTTAGTGCAAGATATACAAAAAATTCTCCTAAGGATCCCACCAGATGACAGACCCAACCTGATCTGGGTTTCAGTTCATGTGGGTATTACAGGCAACGAAGCGGCGAACTTGCTTACAAAATCTGCAGCCAATGGCTGTAGTAGACTGAAAAACGCTGTAAGTGTGCCAGTCTTATTTTAAAAAATTAAGCTCGACAGCCTTGTACAAGAATGGCAGAAAAGATGGGAAAGAGAAAAAACAGGGAGGAGAACCTACAAATTCTTTCCGAAAGCTTCATGCTCAATTAAAACATACAGAGGCACACAAACTCATTTATACACTGGCTATAGTCCCTCCCCCACATTATCTTAAATGATTCGGCAAACCAGACTCAGAATTATACGAATGTGGTGTGGTAGGTGATGCAGAGCACTACCTCTTCAACTGCACACATACCGATAAATTGCATTTAAAAGTGAATACCAAACAGTGAATACTGGCCGCAATGGACGGAAAATACCTACGGCAACAAGCAGGCGAAAAACTAAGACAGAGGAAGTGATCAGGCTATGCTCAGCAAGGTTTTAAGAAATCCCCTCTTGAGAAATGGATCTTCGCAGCATAATTTCAATAGCAAATCAAAGTGGTTGGAAGAGGCCTTAAAAAAGTGGAGTACATTGAACTGACAACTCGCAGATAACGGAGCAACAGATTAGTGTTGTTATCTCTTACAGTAATTGAACAGTAACAAAAATACTCCCTTTATAGGTACTACAACTATAATAACAGTTGCAACTATTCCAAGCAAATCATTTAAGGTACCAGAAAACTGAAGCATGTTACTTCCTATCCAATTCAAGCCAGATAGAACTACAACAACTGAAAATCAACATTAGAAAAGTAGCTTGCCTTGTAACATAGTAACCAGATTATGAGACCAAAATCTATTGTAATGTAAACTTATTACTATCCATTTTGCATGTACTTTTTAAAAATAATATTATAAAGCAGTTAAAAATGACATAGAAAATCGAGTCAATAAGTTACTGAGTTGCAAGTTTACTTTAATTATATTAGTAAACGTATAAAATCAGATAATATTTAAATGTGAACATAACTGTCATGATTGTACCTAACTATCTCATGTAACTAGTACAAGACAATGTCTGTAATTAACATATCTATGCTTATACACAGGCCTTGTATGCCCATGTAATATTTATATTTTTATAAGGAAGAAATAATCCTTTCTGCCAGGATGATTATTAACACAGTAAGACTTTTACAACAAAGTCAGGTCAATGGTTATCCCAAGTGGCGCTCAATTTATCTTCACTTAACTAAATAATAGATTAAATAAAAATAAATATAAATTGCGCTTTACGCGATCTTATTCCGCCAAAATAGTATCCAAGGCACATAGCCAGTTTTCACTTTTGACTTTTCAATAAACTGATCCATCAAGTTTAGTGATTTTTAGTACAAGTTTTCATTTGTTAGACATAATTTCACAGATGCATAATTTTGCAAAATCTCAATGGGAATAATCTCTTATTTGCAGTTTCTCTTCATTCTCTTCATTAAAGAATGCAACTATTGATAATAATATGTAAAGGTTACAGAACATCCCCAACTATCATCCCTCCACTGGACCTTCTTGGAGAGAGAATCATTATTAGTAAGGACATTGTGCATAGAAGATAAAATCTCTCTGTTTACTATTCTAGCACACAGACTATGAGAAGCGCAAGCCGATCATGCTTTGACACCTTACAGATACGAACTTATCGGACACACTACACCTGCAATACACCCCGTCAGATGAGTAAACACTACCTATATATACAGATGATTCAAAGATGGAGAAGCGCACAGACTACGTAGAAAGGAGAAGTAGTGAAAAGTTGTGAAAGACGACTCTAAGGCAAAAATACCGTCCTTCAGGCGGACCTTCTAGCATTAAAAGCAGCCATCAGTTTGGCAAAGTATCGATTAGCAACAGAAGTAAATACATATAGCCACTCCGCCTCAAGTTTGGAGGTCATACGAGGGCATAAGACAAGGAGTCCTTTAGTGCAAGATATACAAAAAATTCTCCTAAGGATCCCACCAGATGACAGACCCAACCTGATCTGGGTTTCAGTTCATGTGGGTATTACAGGCAACGAAGCGGCGAACTTGCTTACAAAATCTGCAGCCAATGGCTGTAGTAGACTGAAAAACGCTGTAAGTGTGCCAGTCTTATTTTAAAAAATTAAGCTCGACAGCCTTGTACAAGAATGGCAGAAAAGATGGGAAAGAGAAAAAACAGGGAGGAGAACCTACAAATTCTTTCCGAAAGCTTCATGCTCAATTAAAACATACAGAGGCACACAAACTCATTTATACACTGGCTATAGTCCCTCCCCCACATTATCTTAAATGATTCGGCAAACCAGACTCAGAATTATACGAATGTGGTGTGGTAGGTGATGCAGAGCACTACCTCTTCAACTGCACACATACCGATAAATTGCATTTAAAAGTGAATACCAAACAGTGAATACTGGCCGCAATGGACGGAAAATACCTACGGCAACAAGCAGGCGAAAAACTAAGACAGAGGAAGTGATCAGGCTATGCTCAGCAAGGTTTTAAGAAATCCCCTCTTGAGAAATGGATCTTCGCAGCATAATTTCAATAGCAAATCAAAGTGGTTGGAAGAGGCCTTAAAAAAGTGGAGTACATTGAACTGACAACTCGCAGATAACGGAGCAACAGATTAGTGTTGTTATCTCTTACAGTAATTGAACAGTAAGTACTCTGAAAAGGATCTGTTTCTAAAAAGGATTTGAAGGTAACCCAAAGTATTGAACTAGAAAACGTTCAGAGGCGATAAATTCAGCTACCATTTAGAGACATACTTATAAGGTATATCTCCCGCCTTCTTGGCATGCCTCCGTGGTGTGGTGGTTTATACGCTAGACGCGTATCCAGAGATCCGCGGTTCGATTCCAGGCGAAGGCGTTGCTAATTTTTCAATTCTCTTGCTTCCAAAAATATACCTAATGTCTCTACACACTTATCGAATATTTCGATTAATTCAGTTAAATTAATCTTATTAATTAAACATTAATATCAATACAGTTGAAGTAAAACATATAATTAAATGTACCGAAAATTTTAAAATATCGATGTTCGAGTAATCGAAGTTCTATTGTAACTGTGCTTTAAAATGCTGGTAGTTCAGCTATTATTTTGCTCAGAAATTTTTAGTATTTTTTGTTACGCAATATGAATGTGAGGTACACGTTTCCAAGCAATTCTTTGCGAAAGACATTCTAGAAGGCAAATTATTCTTGCATGCCTTCGCAAAAATAAATATTTGTACTGTACAGTGCTCTTAATTGCACTTGTGGCTGTTAAATTCTGAGCGCTACCACAATGTAATTCTGATATTCTGCATAAATTTATGTTCATTGTACATTTTAGGTTAACCTATTTATTCTTAATATCAAATTACACTAATATGTCAAGAGTATTGGCTAAATCTAAAAAGAAGATTCTCATTCTGTTATTTAACGTAGATATTTATTGATCACGTTGCATGGTCTAAGAGCTAATACTGGTAGAAGAGGACGAGTACCATCTTGTTGACGACACACCCTCAATAATGTCATTACGGAAGCCCAAAAAGAAAGTATGTATTGTTGGCGGAAGGAACGTCCTTGCTTAAGTTGATGTTTCTTTCAACGGGCTTCTCATCATTCACGCCAGAACAGGCTCGTTGTGACAGCGAAGGCGGATTCGACTCCACCCATCTCTTTAGGCCCATTTTTATTTTATTATTTCTTTACGTCTTTATTCTCTTCCTTCCGAATAGCTATTACTCTTTCTTCTCTCTAACTGTAAATGCTTGGTATAAAATGAGCAAAGTGAAACAAAAAAGGACAGAAGAAGAAAACTAAGGATCACATTTTCCTGAAGAAGGAGAGATTATTCTACAAAGAGATTCAAGACACAATAATTTCAATTTTGTAGTAGATCATTTTGAAGGATATGGATTCCAAAATGTTCCAGCTTTTGAAGGAAATCTATATCTGTGGAAGCAGAACAGATTTCTTTCGTGTAAAATTAATATGCCTAAGCATTAGGAGATTGTATACGAATATAAAATAATGCTTAGTATAAGTATATTAATGCCTGCATTTAAAATAATATAATCCCGTTATTACTATAATGTAGAACATAATGGCTATAAAAACACTGCTGTTTCCTTTTTAGAATATACATTGTTGTTACCGTAGTATTTTGCAAAATGCTTCAAGGGAAATCTACTTCTTTTGTAAACACTGTTAGTTTTTTTTCGAAACCGGACAACTTGTAAAATTAATTGGGCTCTCTCCGGAATTCGAACCACGGATCTTTTTTTGTCAAACGGATGGGCTAACTACTTATGTGTTTATAGCACGTAGTGACACGTGTTGCTCGAAGAAACTTTTCCCAGAAATGAGCTTCTCCTTTTCCTACTATTGGAAATTTCCTTACTGAAACAGTCTCGCTGGAACTTATGTCCTGTCTATGTGCGCTGGACATTTTGCGATTCAGGCGAAAATGTTTCACTTTCAGCTCTCTTCCACGTATGTTTTTCTCAAAGAACTGCTTTTCGCATAAGTCAGACAGTCAGTATTCCGAAAGTAAAGATTTAAGGAAATGTTTCCTTTGACGCTCAGTCAGGTCTGATAACTGGTTTACATGAATAGAAAACAGAAGCGAAGATTCTTTATATTCTTCCCCACTCAAAAAGCGACTGAGGAAGGCGGAGACCATTTGAGAAAATCCAAGTAATGACGAATTATTAGCTTCATATTTTAGTTCGGGCGCTACTGTTGACACTATTAGATTTTCTGAAAAAAGAAATATTTAAATTTCATAGAAATTCAGCCAAAAATCTTGTAATTACCAGCTGGACATACTGACCAGTTATATCATGAGCAAGCATGAAGGAATGCAAAAATTTCTTACACTTTGCCTTGAACGATATATTTGTTTTATTCATTTCTTAAGTCATTTGCAGCATTGCTTAAACAGAGTGCAACTGCACGTTTAGTGAAGAGTTTTAACCCTTTGCGGCACAGTGTGTCCGGTCTGGACACACCTAAAAATTTCCTTCTGTACGCACAGAAAAATTGAATGAAGAAGGATTTATAGTTTACTATAGGTTACTCTGAACCTTCTTTATTTATAGTAGATGGCAGCTCAACACAAAACAGTCCATATATTTTAGCCATGTTTAGTTTTTAAAGACCCTCATTTTTCAGAGAAATCTTCCAGATTTTTTTTAGGGTATAAAAGGAATTGTTTGAAAAAAATTTCTATGTTATTTTTTTGCTGTATGCTAATCTCCTTATTCTATATTAGTTTTAAATTTTTACCTTGAAATCTTGCCTAAAATCAAACGGCGAATCCTAGGTGTGCCCAGACCGGGCTCACCGATAATCTAGGACAAGTTAGAGTCTGTATTCTTTGTTTTTCCGCATCTCATCGGTCAGTTCATTGACAACAATGCTCGTTTCAGCGCTGTTTTCGAATCTCTATTCAATCAGTGTGCCACTTTGGGCACACCCACAGAATTAAAACGATAAGTGCTATCGTCACAAAATTTTACTTGTGTACTCCTCTAGGCCTAATTAGACTGCCTACCCCCCTTTTTTTTTATAAAAACTCCGACTTTAAAAGGTAGCGTGCCGGAAAGGGTTAACTTATAATAACTATATGCAACCTGGGTATACGGTCTTAAAAAATCACAGGCTTTTATAGTGTTCTGCGGCCGTTATATACATCAACTCTCCCAAGAATGACAGTAAATTTTCCAAAATATGGCCCTCTATATTCGTAGGCTAACGGGCAGAGCCTGTGCTGGCCATATGATAAGAAGACAGCGTATACAGCGACTCTGAATTGTGTTACTGAACTGGCTTTTGAAAATCTCCGTGGATGATCAGCTTAGGTAAAAATCAGAAATACAGAAATTTCTAATTCCTCTCCATAATGTAAATCCTACACTTCTCTTACAATTTATTATAAAGTGTATTTAAAGAATCTGTTGCCAAATTATAAGACAAAATTTAAAAAGGCAAATTAAATCAATTCATTTAATCAATCAGTTAATGATCAATAGATTTATTTTTCTGTTTTCTTTTAAAAACCACTGCGTCTCTTCTGCCATTTTTCAATTTGCTCACAATTCCTAATGCTAGAAGTGTATTTCAATGCACTCAAAAGTGCACTTAAATTATGCAATCAATATCCATGAACATGATGCCCAAGATTCAATATCTAAACGATAGATTCAAGAAGTTGCTTATTTAATATTGTCCTTTTAATTAAAAAGTAAAACCCTGTCTTTATTATTTAGATATAAATAAAAATTTTGAGTATTTTTCTTTTGCTAAACATATAGAGGTTGTAGAGACATTAGGATGTTTTGGGAGCAAGAAAGATTGAAAAATTGGCAACGCCCTTCCGGGGAATCGAACCGTGGACCTCTGGAATACGCGCCCAACGTGCAGATCACCACACCACGAAGGCATGCCAAGAAGACGAGAGATACACCTTGTACAGACATTAGGTATTTTTGGAAGCATCAGGCAAGATGAAAAATTAGCAACTCCTTCGCCGGAAATCGAACTACGGTCCTCTGACCGTACTACTCAGTGTCCTGAAAACTACACCACGAAAGCACGCTAGGAAGGCGGGAGGAATACTTTATATACTCCCCCTTTTAAAGGGCGACTGGATTTTTTAGGGGACCCGATCGCCAAATCCTGAGTGCGGAGAATCATCATGCAACACCCTTTTAGTTCGGGCGCCACTGTAGAGACATTCGGTATTTTTGGAAGCAGGCAAGATGAAAAATTAGCAACGCCTTCGCCGGGAATCGAACCACGGACCTCTGAAATACCGGCTCAGTGTACTTACCACGACACCACGAAGGCATGCTAGGAAAGTGGGAGAAATACCTTATAAACTTATAAGGTTATAAAATAATTATTTATTTTAAAACACTGTTAAATGGTTATTATATGTTAAATACCATGAATTATTGTTAAAATTATTCAATATATTTAATAAAAAGCAAATGCCTTCCTTTAAGAAATACATTAACACTTTTTTTCAGCTAAAAATAATTGTCTTACGAATAATGAACATTTGGATTCTGAATCCAAAAGTCAAACAATTCAAAGAAGTTTGACTTTAAATTTGGAGGCTTTTCTTTGCTCATCATTTAATAAAACTTTCAACTCTCTTTAACGTTTGCTTGTAGTAATATCATAATTCTCTATGCAGAATTTATTTTAAATTTCATCAAATCATGAACTTGAAAATAAATTAGTTTGCTTCTTTGGTAACAAGTTGGCCCAATCTAATGTTAACAATTGAAAGTATTTAGACAATTCGTCTTTTATGAGCATCAGAAAAAAATTGATATGTGCAAAAAATAACTGATTTAAAGTTTTGGTTCCATTTTATTTCAAATTGAAACTGAAAATTTTGAATTTCCCTGTTACTTTACACAGTTATGTTACATAAAACTTTAAGATATAACAGATTACTCATGAAGTATTTTTAGAGAAGAGAAAACTTCCAGGGTTTTTGTTTCAGAATATGGCTCTAAATTAACTTTAATTACAGAATATGACAATCTACCTTATCATCTATTTAGTTTAAAATGTATCCGGTAATTCTACAGAGAGAGAGAGAGAAATGACACTTGTGTGAATAGAAGAATCAGTTTTATTTCTAGCCTGAAGTTTTATTTATGTCTGACAAATAAAGTATCTATATATACAATTGCTATTAACAAATCATATATTTTAACATACTCCTACAGGGTGGTGTGTGATTTACAAACACTGATCTTCAATAAAAATATACATTTAACTGGCATCTGTGCATTTAATTTTATAAGGTAATGACTTATTTAATACAAAGAAGTTCACAGCATCCTTTATTTAAAATTTAGTTACTATTAAAAGTGCTCTTGTATACTTGATTGTTGCTACGCATCTTAAGAAGTATTATATCTGCTGATTCAGTAAATGAGTTCTGATACTTTGTTGTTTTAAAAAGAATAAATCATTATTAAGAGTTATGGTAGTCATGGAATTTAAAAAGAAAAGTAAAATAGATGAAATTCAAACACCTTTGCAGTTCATCTGATATTTCATCAAATTTTCTGATAACAAAAATGAAATTTATAGTTCTAATAAAGGTTCATAGAAAAATCTTACAATTTTACGAATTTCGTTTTGTAAGGAAATGCTTACTATATACAGTGCTACATTTTTATACTAAAGATTTAACTCCGTATTCGTGAAGTGTGCAACTCTTTGTTTTCTTTACTCTTAATCTGAACAGCAACATCAGATAAGAATTTTGCAATCCCAAACCTGCCTATGAGCTGATTTATTACCGATTATCTATTTGTATAAACTGCTTACTTTTGGTAAATTTTATAAAAGTTATTTAATTTTTATCAATGAAAAATATTTTTGCTGAAGCAAAACTATACTAGAAAAGCTCAAAAATAAAGAACTACGTATAAGTGCTTTCCATTTTCTGAACATTGTAGAAGTTTTAGATTTAATTACATATGTTGTTTGATCGTTACAAAATGCTAACCCCAACTAAGTTTGTAAAATTAGTGAATTTTTATTAGTTAATTAATTAAATTATTTATCGTTATCAGAAGATAATACTCTTTAGCACAATTATGATGAATTATTATAGAGTGAGGGGGGAAGTTAATAATCAAATACTGAATTGAGTAATTAAATGATTATATCAGCCATTGTAAACATAAATATATTTCATTTACCTTATAGTCATAGCATTAATTAATTAATTTATTATTGACTATTATTATTATTATTATTAAAGTTAAAATATCAGAGTTTTACTGTATTTTACAAGTCAAATATCTGTACTTCAATCGCAGAGGTCTAAAAATTCCTGCGATTGAAAATGTAATATTTAACTTAGGATAATTAATAAAACATAATTCTTTAATTTGTTTCACATCTTGTTATATAAATATTGCGTGAATATACTATAATTTTAAATTCTCATTTATACACCGACCTTAATAATAGAGACAGATTTCAATAATATTACAGAAGATTTAAAAAACAGTTATAAAAGTAAATAACGACAACCAAAGAAAAATTAGGAAGAAACTTCCAGATTCTAAATTTATTTTTTTCTGCTATTAAAAGTCATCATTTTTATGCAGTGGATGGACACTGAAAGACAAAGGAAATTTTTTCAGGAAATCTGTTAAGTCTATTCTCATCCGGCTTCTTCTTTACTTGTAAGCATCTCTTGTTCGAGATATCGATAGATCTTTTTGTCGTTACCTTGGTAACCCGGGGCTTCCTCTTTCTTTCTGTTGTCTTTCTTGCGCCTGATGAAAAATGAATAAAATGATGCATTCCTGCCTCCCCCCTTGTTTTTTAATACAAGAGATTTTTAGGCTTGTGAAAACATTTTGAAGAGAGTAGTGCATTATTTACTTGCCACCTATTTATTACATTTTTTAAATTACGGCGTAGTATAAATAGCTTTCATGTGTGGATAGAAAAATAAAATTAGGCTCATAGTAAATCCTAAATTAGAAAATTTAGAAATTTTCATATTTATAGTATATCGACAAAGTTAAACTAATTCTTGCCAAGAAATTCCATCCATTCCGAACTACAGGAGTTTTATCTATGATTCGTGAGTTCACCGCCCTCTGGAGACCGAGTAATAAGACTGCTGAACATAAGCAATTTCGACTCGGGTTCAAATCCCGAAGAGCCTGTTGGTTCCATGGGAGATTTCATAGCACTTCTCTCATGTAACGAGAAGGCGAGTCGTTTTTTCCTCAAAAAGTTCTCCATAAATGCATTTTATCTTTTGGGCAGATAACTTTCTTATATTCATCCTTTTAAAGTTTTATGATATAGAGTGCTTTATAATAGTTTATATGATCTAAAATACTCCCGTAAGGACAACAATTCTGCTGAAAGAATCTTCAGCAGCTGTTTGATAAAGCTCTTGACACCACATCAAAATCGAAAAATATGTTGAAATTGAACATTTATTATTGTGTAATGTAATGTAATTTCAAAAGTGATAATTATCAATATATTGAAATAACTACAACATAGTAACTAATGCCAAATTTTTAGGTGGATTAATGAAATTTGTTTGATAGACAGACTATGAGATATATTTTTTATACTTATTTACTTCTTCAGTTTACATTACTCAAATGTGTTTTATTAATTACTTAGTTTAGTTGAGATGTAGCTTGGTTACGAATAAATTGCTTAAAATTTTAAAGTTTTATGATTGACTAAGTTTCTTTTAATTACTTCTTTCCTTTGCTTCTTATTTTAATTGAATCTTGCCTAAAAGATGAAAATTAATCGTCTACTTAAGAAGGGAAGCATTTATAATGATATCCTGTTATAAAGTTTCCTGCACCCTTACGCTTGTAGGTTGTTGTTCGAAGCCTTCAAAAGGGTGTCCCTGCATAAAAGGGGAAGCATCCTTGCGAAGTTAAGTTTCCAATTAAAAAAAAAAAAACCTTATAAGGAGGAGGGTATCTTTATGCTGGGCCATCCTTACGAAAGTCTGATTTTTGTCTGCATTTTTAAATAATTAATTTACGCAGGGAAAGAAGTAATTCATTTGGCCATAGATGCGGACATTTTTTTCTTTGAAAAACGGAGCTTTGTATAAAAGTGTCGAAGATTTTTTTTCCATCCCCTAACTTATTAATTAATCAGTCATGCAAATGAAAATAAGACTTGAGTAAACGTTTTAGTTGCTTTGCTTTTTTTAATGAACTTCATTAGGGTGCGCATTCATGCTAGGGCACCCTTTATAAAGGTCGGCCGACCTGTATAAGAGAGCTTGCATCTTTATAAAGGAGCTTTATAACTTATAGGAAGAAATTCCTTTAAGAAGACGCATGGAATGTCGAAGAAGCAGAATATGAGTAAGGACAATGAGTATTATATATGTTTTAGGGTGATGATACTATTGGTGACAACGTGTATATTTTATGTCTGCCTATAAGCGAAGTGAAGCAGTTGCTTAGAGAAAGTAAGAAAGAGATATTATTTCCAGATAGTTTAAACCCACTTAAATTACTACTTATTTAAAAATATAGCTTGTAAAGAGAGTATGATTATTTATTTACTTATTTTTTCATTTTAAGAGTATTCAAACTCCTTGCACAAGCTTACAAAGGTAAATAAAAATTCAACAACACAACACGAAATAAAATAAAGATGCAAGTACTTAAATTCCTAGATGAAACGTACGAAATAAATATACAAAAAGAAGAGAACGCCATCTTATCTTGAACAACTCACGAAGAGGGAATGAAACTTAACATTTAAAACATTTAACTGGGAAGTGAGTTATTTTATTCCTTGTGTAAGCTTTTCCCTGTAGAACAATAAATATCCGATATTTTTGCAGTTCCCCGAAGCTATAGGAACAGAAGTCCGTATGAGACAGCCCGAATCTCTTCAGAAATTAAACTGAAATTTCCGGCCTCAGTTAGAAATTTAGCAATTTATATGCAGAAAAAATGTTTATATTGAGCCTGCTGAATGCCTTTCATTAGATTACTTGAATTTCGTGTTTATGTTTTCGGGTTTATTTTTATTATGTTGTATAAGTGAATTTTTTTCCGCACGATACAGTGCATTTTTCAGCAGTGGATTTTCTTAGTTTTATCATTCCATGGACAGCACAAGCAAATGAACAGTTTGACCATTTTACAATACTTGGTATTTTTCAATATATTTAAGACATGTGATTGTTTTCTGGTTGCCCTAAAATTTTAATCTTTGTAAGTAAGAGGCATAAGAATTTTCAGCTATCTCCGAAGTACATTTTATCACACAGCATAAGTTACTCGTTTAAAAAATCATTTTATCTGGACTTCTTAACATTTTGAAACAGATGCTATTTTATACCGTATCAAAAAAGAATAATTTTCTAATGACTTAATAAAAGGTCGACTGCAAAATTTTTAACTCCACTTTTTACTTCCCTTATCGTTTGTATTAAAAATATAATGTAATTATTATTATGAAATAGTGTAATACTTTATATCTTAAAAGCTTTTGTATAAATTTCGTTTTAGAGTTTTGTTCAAATAGTATTATACTTTTTAATGTTTTAATATTTTTTATGCATAGTAAGGAACAGTCGAAGAGTCGTATGATGCTGTCAGCTTCAGTTTTAGAGGAGAAGGAGACGTGAAATCAATTTATAAGGTATGTTCTCCCTTCTTCCAGCATGCTTTCGTAGTAATACACTCTGCGCGTATTCGAGAAGTCCAGGTTCGAATCCCGGCGAAAGCATAGTACATTTTTCATAACCCCTGCTTCAAAAATACATAATGACTGTACAAATGGCACCCGAACTAAGGTGGTGGCTAAAAATTCGTCACCACCTGTATTTCCCTCCTTCCGGGCATGCCTTTGTTGTGTGACGGTAGCACACTCGGAGCGCATTTTAGAGGTGCAGTTTTTAGTCCCATGGTGGGCACTGCACATTTTTCATGTCTCCTCCTTCAAAAATATCTAATGACTTTAAAAAGTCTTAAGGTAAATTTCAAATATGTTATTGGTTTCTTATGAATGAGAGATATGAATAACCGAAAAGTGTGGATAATGTAAAATATGGTGGTACTGTAACAGCTTTAAATAATATTAAAATCTTGTAGTTTAAACAATTTAAATAGATGAACATTAAGGTATTTGTGTATGGAAATATTTGAAACCAGACTCGAGTGCCACGTGCGACTCTCGCAAGGAAAAATGTAATTTATTTTAAATGTTAGAATGTGTTCTGGTTTCAAATATTGCCATACACAAATACCTTAATGTTCATCTATTTAAATTGTTTAAACTACAAGATTTTAATATTATTTAAAGCTGTTATAGTACTCATATAAGAAGTATGAGAGGTGAAATATATTGTACAGATCCCTCAGTGAGAAAATTACATGAGAATGATTCCTACAGTATCCTTGGCTGGCTGAGGAATTGCGATTTTGAAAGTTAAATTTATAAAAATAATTGTGAAGCGTTATGAAATAATAACATTTATATTCGAAATAGAAGAGAAACACGCCTAGGTAAAACATAAATTAGTAAAGAACTAACTTTATGACTAACATCTACGCCAAATACAAGGTTACAGCTTTGTTAATTTTAACATTTATCTTATCTGAAGTAGATGAATACTGAAAACTATATTTTGGGAAAAGTTTGGTTTCACATATGTAATTCTCAGTTTTACGTCTTCTTAATATCGAAAATTTTTTAAAGAGTCTAATTTAATATACAAAAATTGTTCATTTGAGTGGCTGCAACATAAACTAATTTTCATTACTGAACTGCAGTATTGTCCTCATCATCATTATTAAAATAAAACTCCAGTTACCAGGACTCCAAATATCTGAAGCTCCAACTACCTGGATCCCAACTTGGATTACCCGAATTTCTTATAAGGCCAATGAAAATTAAACTTGTTTATGTGCTTTTATTATTTTTTGATTGAAGCAGTTTAAAAGGTATTGCTGTAAGGTACACTGTGGGGGAAAAAAATGGGACAGTTCTATATCTTCCGTTTTACTGGGCTGATTGATGAAATTCAAATTGCGTTTTTCATGTCTCGAAAACGCGCCTTAGGATATATATTAGATTTATATATAGCTCTACTCTAACGTAGGTATTTTGACACAAAATCGGACTTTTTCTCAAATAACCTACCAATTTTTTTCCATATTTCCTTTCTACGACTCAAATTATGCCTAAATACGAAATTTTGTAAAATTTGGTGCGAAATTTACGGAGAAGTCCACAAATTTATGTTGGCACTTTTTTTTCAGTTTGCGCCAAGAATAGTTCACTTGGCGAATTTCTTAATATATGGCAACCTATTTTCCTTTCTTATGAAAATTAAAAAAAAAAAAAAAAGCCACAATCGTTCCTTTTCACTTCTTTGTATGAAGTAAAAAAGAAGTATTGTAATCGCGAAAAGTTTCAGGCAGCATATTTCAACGAAAATATCCATTTTGACCGCTATCGAATAAAATTTAACGAAGTTTTTGCTTGACATCTGTACGTAAGGACAGAATAAAAGACTTTTTCTCCAAAAAGTTATAAAACTGCTTTAAAATGAATTCTAAAGATAATTTTTCGTGGCGTCTGTACGTACGTACGTATCTCGCATAACTCAAGAACGAGTAGCCTCAGAACGTTGAAATTCTGTATATAGGACTGCTATAACATGCAGATGTGGACCTCGTATTTTGGTTGCAATCGGCCTCACCAAACGTATATAAATATATTTATATAGTGATCTCAGTTTATTTACTCTTATATGTTTGTAAATTGTACATTTTTTGCTTTAAAAATGATTGAATTATGTTGTTCTTATCTTCCGGTTAAGGTTTTTATGCCTTTAGTAAATCTGTATGCAATATTTTTAGAATTATCAACAATTTTAAAGTTGTTTAACTCCTTCACATCCAATCCTCCCGACACGGCCCTACATTGAAACGACCAGAACCGCCCGAAAACGGTCGAGATTGTAATCTTGTTTTCTTCCCTCCCCCTAAGGTATGTAGTAGCAGATGCACTTTCCCCAAATGCATTGTATCAGTTTACTGCAGACAGCTTGTCCTAAGAATTTTTTTTTTTTTAATCTTTTGGTTGATTGTGACATCTCGTTGTTGATTCTTTTGTGGTACAGTGTGCTTTTAAGCTTTAAACAGCAATAAAAGAGCAGTTTAAAAATTTAAGGATTATATTTATTTTTAAACAATTTATTCCTTCCTATAAAAAGAACGTAAATAAACAAAATCTCAGTCGTGATCATAACAAAGCCGGAAAGGCTTGTTGATCTGACCTTTAAAATAAATTTATGAAGAAAGGGGTCAAAGGCTAATGGAATCTTTGTTAGAAAGTACAAAGGATGTCATTGGACATCTTCACACCTTTTTTCTGCGTTAATGGACGGGGAGGGGAGGAAATTGCTGTGAAACTTTAAAAGTATTTCGTACTGTTCGGGTATTTTGAGGATACAGCTAAGCGAAGGGTCTGGATTTTAAAGAGTTAAGTGCCGCTAAGCCTAATAATTTTTTTATGGCGGCCATTGCTTGTTTTCATTTGAAACAGCAGGATAGTGGATTTGTTGCCAATGTAGAGAAACTTAGCTTCGCAACAACAAAGATAACGCCTTCATGTATTATAGCGAATTAAATCATGCTTAATCTTTTCTGGAATTTTTTCGAGCCTTAGGATATAAGGCAATATATCCTAAGGCTTATAGTATTTGAATAGAACATGTGGTAACGATTAGATAATTCTTTAAATGATATAAATTTTGTGCATTCTGAGTTATAATATGAACGAAATATAATACTGTTAAGTGAACCTAGCGCCAGAATTTCGCTATGGTAAACAAAAAGAGTGAATTTTAAAGAGTGCATTTATTCTATTGTAGTTTATGCGCTGTCGATTAAGTAGATTTAATTCATACCAATAAGTTTAAATTAAATGCAATAAAAAATGCGTATAATTTAATATTCCGTACAAGGAAGTCATGTGGTGTACACATCAGATTTTTTTCAAATAATGTTCTTTATATTATATTTTTAATTATAATTGTTATTATTTTATTTCTTTTTCGAATTTCATTTTAATTTTTTAAGTTGCATAGTTTCTTTCGAATAACTGTTTTAAAAATTTCTATTTACCCATTCGAACTGCGTAGTTTAAATAAAACCTGCATTGTTTATTTTTTTTTTCTCAAATAGTTTTCTTTATAATTTATTTTTTTGGGTGGTCAGTTATTAGTTTAGGTAATTTTTAAATTTTTAGACTTTTATTTTAATTGCTTGTGTTGCATTGTCTCTTCATATAACTGTTTTAAAATTTTCTATTTATTCATTCGATTTGAGCATTTTAAATATATTTATTAATATAAATTTTCCAGGATTTTATTTTATTTATTTGAATTGCGTTTTTTTCGGAAGAATACTTTGTGTCCCAGATTACGATGCATCTGAAACTGAATGTATTAAAAGAAAAAATGCAGTTAACACGCCTTTCAATGTTCCGTTCAAAAAGGATATACAAATAAGAGAGATATATATCCGATATTATTTTAACTTAGGATGGCTTACATACATTGCTTTAAACACTTTTATCATTATGCCCATTTCTTTACACAATTTTATCATCCTATGTTTAATTTCTTAAAACCTTATTCGTATTTTAGTCAAGTATTTTATTTTTGAAATTGCAAGAATCAAACATCATAAGATTAAAAAGTTTTAAATTTAAAAATTCTACTAAATTTTATGCAAAAATTAATTTTTTTTCTTCTTAATGGCTTGCTTTTTTTTCTTCAGGCATTCTGCAAGTATATTAGAAAGCATCCAACTTTTCGAAACATCTTGGTATTTCTGACATTCGTTTTAAATAAAATTATCGCCTTCCATTGCATAAAGGTCCACAAACGGCGGAGCGGTAAAGTTGCTGAATACTGGTAGTTCGCTCCGGGGTACGAATCTCGGTGAACGGGCTGGTTGTATGGGCGTTTTCGTGGTTTTTCTCATTGTATTATGTATGCCAGCTGGCTCCCCTTAGAAAGTTCTTCACGAAAGCATCCCGCTTTTTAAGCAGCTTTGCCGTAGCTTAATAATCGAATTCAATCCATTTCATCAGTATTTAGAGGCTAAGCATTTTGAAGGCATGAGATGAAAGGAAAGACTGGTTTCATCAAGAGGGAAAACGTCTTTAGGTGACATCCACATACATCACTGGATAAATTCCTGAATATTTAAATAATTCGACTAAGAAATCATGGGATTCTCCGTTTATGATGATATGATGTTCTATAACGTAATTTAAATTTATACAAACATATAGTCGAAAACCAGTCGCTCCTCTCTTTAATCTGCAATGATATCGTTTTTGTGTTTTCCGTTAGCACAAGCTCAATTGATGGTATTTGCTGGTGTGCACGTCCAAGTGTTTTCTCTTTGAACACACAAATTCCTTGAAGTATTCTGAAAGTATATTGAAAAACATCCAACTTTTCGAAACACCTTGGTATTTTTGACAGCCAAATTTCTCTTCAAATTTTTGCTTACTTTTCTCCCTAATTTTCTTCTTTCCTTCTACATTTATTTTCAGTGCTCACCACAAGAAAATTAAGATTTTTCAATTATTACACTTCCATAAATTCTGCATTCTTGCCATTTTTTTAAAAATATCAATTACATCAACTGCGTTTCAGTTGAAGATAGCTTTTCATTTTCTAGGCATTTTAACTATAAATAAAGTTTAAAGCAAAGTCCAAAGAATAAATATTTTAATTAAACGATTTTTTTCTAAATGACAAAGAAATAAAACAGTCCAACAGTGTTTAATCTGTACCACTGAGTAACCCGATTATTATATCGGCTACAAACAATCTAAATCGTGTTTAAGATCATGTTTTTATACAATCTAGAACACGAGAGAAAATTAGCTACTTAAATCATTCTTTCGAAGAGAATTAATGTAAAAATTTATATTTATATATATAATTTTTAAAGCTGGGATATGACCCCCCAAACTGTCAACGTCATGTTTGCGTTTGCTTAAAAACATTGTGAAAATAAACATCAAACGAACTTTCTCAGTTTCAGACAATTCAATTTAAATGCAGTCAAAGCAAAGTAGCAGACGATAACACGGCGAAGGTAAAAATTTACTCTCACAAATATTTAAAATATATATATATATATATATAAAGGAAGAAAGAAAGAAATTTGAATATCATCGGCTGCACTTCCATAGTTAGCTCGGATATTTAGAATAATATACGAGCTAATAATTATTAATCGTAACAGTGCTACAACAGCGACTACTCGCATACAATCTTCAGAACTCATAACCAAGGTCTGAACCGTTCTTACTCCATCTCGATTGTAATTACTGTTGTTTCTACTAAATTTAACAATTTGAAAAGGTTGGTGGCATAGTAGATACGTAAAGAGGAAATCTATAACTGAGCAGTTAGAGTTGATTGAAATATTGCTTCTTATTCAAGTCAACGAACATCTTTATAAGCCAGCAATAGACAAAGTGGTTCTCCAGTTCTGAACATAGTTACCTATACAATTTTGAAATGTATTGGAAGCAAATAGCAGGCATTAGTCTAGCTAGACAGAGAAGGTGTTCAGAATGAAAACATAGGAAAAAGTACGATTCGCAATTATTTAATCAGTTCACAGGCTTGCTTTATCTGAGCTGGATAATATTTAAGACTAAAAAATTATTATTGGTGGAAGCCATGTGTAAGTTATCCGCCCCATAAGATGTAATGTAAGGGGTCATGTGATGCTATTAATTTTGAAACGATGCAATTTAGAAAGGTTTATTACACACAATTATTATTTTTAGAATGAAAGATGGAAATATTCAGTTCAAATAGTGTCTTGCGGAAAATAAATTCTCTCAAACAGATTTGGCTTTGAATGTAACTCTTTCATATTAACTTAATAAAAACCGTTAGTTACAACATATTTGAAAATTTAAGTATTAGAGCAACCATCTTGGCACAGTTTGGAAACTTTTCGCAGCAAAAAATGAATTTTGTTTTGTAACTGCAAAAAATTATACATATTTATGTTATTACATTTACATTTTAATTTTTTACTCTTGAAAAACAATGAATAAACCCACTTACAAAAGTAATTGTTCTCTTTAGTGATTTTGCGCCTAAAGTTTTGCAGAAATATTACCACAGTTTCATCTCTTGCATATGCATCCCATAAGTACATATTTTAAAATTTAGTTGAAGACAGCAAAATCGAGATCTGTCGATAGAAATCTTTAGAACTTAGAACAGAACCAAAACAACTCTCACAAAAGTGACGACGTAGCTTACAAAATTGAAGAATTGTTATATATACGTATCCTTACGAGAGTTTGGTGCATTCTCAAAATATGGAAAGTTCTTTTAAGTTGAGTGTGCTAGTATGTAAGTAGCCGAATGTCTATTATCCAATAGAGAGTATATACTGATTTTAACAGGAAATTATGATTAAAGTTAGGATAAGGGTTAGACAATTTAGAATGTCACATGCCTTTAAAGACAAGTTTACTTCAAAAATTTTCAAGCATCGTATGTGCGGATTCAAGCAGGAAAGCGTTTCCTTAATAATATAAAATTGAAGAAGGAAAGATGATAAAAATTATGAGGTATAAAGTTGATGGATGAATGATGTCAAAAATTCTGAGGTAATAAATTGACGGAGAAATTATTCCAAAAATTTTGAAAAATGCCAAAAATTGATGGAAGGGGGATATCAAGAATTCTAAGCTATTTTTGGATGCTCATTTCGAATATACCATAATATTTGAGAGCAAGCACATTACAAAAAAAATCTGCTACAAAACGTTTTTTATGTGTGGAAACAATATTCCACAACAATATGCATTTTAGACTTACCCATATAGTTGAAATTATGTGCATAAAAATTTGAGCAAAATTAACTTTTTCCTTTCATTTTAACTGCACTGTGCACTGAACACATTGTATACTAACCATATCTTTGTCTCAAAATCTGATAATATTGGGGGGAAAAAAATTAAGAGCATTTCTGACTTCAGATGAAGAATCTAGTTAAAATTGTTTTCTGATGATGAAGAGAAAACTATTTTTGCTGACCGTATCCGAGAAACTTATTCAGTTGATTAATTAAATTTTCTTGAAGCTTCGCTTTAATAATAATCTGTGAGTTTTAATTAATGATTTTAATTCTAATCTAGTTTCTCGAAAAGTGTAACTACTTTAATTCGTATGTTAATTCTTTAATTTCTATTTTGTTCAATACAGAATTCTGAAATCTTTGCTTTCATTATTTTCTTTCTAATCTGAACTATTCAAGCGTAAAATTTACAGAAAACGGTATGGAATGCGTGTCTTAGAGAAGACAGAACAGTGTCGATGTCTTAACAAATGCATGCAGCTCTTATGTTTGAAATCAATGTTAAGTTTTAATTTTGTGTAATTTTATTATTCTACATTTTAACAAAACGTTCATAAGCATCATATCGGCTGTGATAGAGCTTTAATTAGTGGAATTTGTAAAAGTTGACCACATTGAATATAAAACGTGGTAACCAATTCACAAAATTGGAGAATTTTTAAAAAGCTTGGTTGCGAAGTACATTAATTTTTTGCCTGTAAAACAGGTTTTACTGTTTTTCTCTGTTAATGTGCAAAGAAAACAACAAACAGAGTTACATACCTCAAAGGCATGAGACTATCTTTTTGTCAAGGCCAGCGGTTCTGAACCGTCTTTCCCTCCTGCACCTATTTCACCAATTCTAGACAATCATTCTCCCGCTCCTTTCCAAATCTCGAAAAATACATGAGCATTTATTTAAATTTCGGTTATTTTTTAATGTATTTTATAAACGAGGAAAAGTATAGAAAATGTTGATAAATACCAAAACCTAAATAAGAGTAGTTTTGTATGTTCATAAACTAAAACTAAATACTTAACAGTTAAATAAAATGCATTCCTCCCCCAGAAACAATGAAGCCGCCTCCCGGTTGAAAACTCTTGACCTAGACTGTCTAATTTCTCTAACGAAGATTAGTGACATCTTACTATAGAGACATAAATTACACGAAACTTCTTGCTCGAACGTCTTCGCGTATTCTGCTGGTCACCGTCACCATCTGCTCTGAGCTGACAGAAGGCGAGAAAAAAGCCAAGAGAATTACTGCTGGAAGAAGAGGAATCCTTCAAGATCGTTCGTAACAAATGGCAAACAGAGAAGATAATTTCAGAGGGCCGGCGAAACGATGGCAGGGTGCCTTTTTATGAAAAACGGTTTCAGTGCTGGCAGTCTGACATCGCTTTCCATCAAGCAGGAGCCGTCTTCGATCGGTTGGTCAGGATATTGTCCAGAACTTCTGGTTTATTTTGCAGTGCTGCCAGGGTTTCTGAGTTTCTGGATAAAAAGAGATGTAAATTTATAGATTCCACATGAATGTTTTGATGGGATTATTTTACGAAGAACATTCTCGCCCTAAGTAACATATAGCTTAAAATATGCATGAAAATAAATGTTTTGTAGAATAAATCACAAGTATCAAAGGAATATGTGTCAAGTTTTGCCCCTCAGAAAACTAGTACAGTCGAACCTTGCTATAACGAACTTCAAGAGACCGAAAGTTTAATTCATTACATCTCGTGGTTCACTGTATCCAATTCGATAAAAAAAAGAGTAAATTATTTCATAATACTTTTATATTTGCATGAAAAAAATAACAAAAAATATTAATGAATTTACCTTTAACTTTTACTTAAGATGTGTATGGTTACAAAGGAATGTTTCCATAACTTTTGTAAAAATTATAAGAATATTTTATTCCTTTAAAAAACACTTAAAGCATGAAAAGCCTTCATTTGGAGGACAGAACTTGGACATTATTTATACGTAAACAAACAAACAAGGAAATATAAGGATGTATAATCCATGCTCCTAGGATCAATTACTTCCTTTTTTCCTGAATAGCGAAAGTTTTAAAATTTCCGTCACAGTATCAGCCTTGAATAGAGCTCTGCTTGACAACTGAGTCAATGAATTCGAATGGAATGCTAGAATCCATTTGGGCAAATTATCTTTGGTTTAATGGTCATATATACCTCATATACAAATAATGCCATATTGATGTTTTAAATCCTAAGATTTGCTTATTGTGTCTTTTTTCTCCAAGACTAGATGTCGCACCTGTTTCGCATAGTCTTTATTTAAAACACAGAAAGAAGTTAGGTTGAACATAAAAAAAAGCCATAAAGCCATACAAAGGTGTTTAATTTTAGGGATGACATAAGGAATTTGAATCCTAACTCCTAAATGTGGATGATTTTAGGGGTTAGTAATGTTTTTCTTAAAACCTACAAAATTCTAGAAAAATTACAAAAACTGTTCCGTCGAAGATATTCACATAGTTCGTCGCTTACGATACTTATACCTCTGGAAGTTTACTATAGTAACAGAAATTAATATTAAACGTAAAGGAAACTGGAAGGAACCAAAAGAGCAATTCGTTATATTAGACGATTCGTTGTAAATCGGGTTCGTTACAGTGGGCTTCAATTGCATTGTAATATTTTCCGGAGATTTTCAGACACTTTTTATTTCGGGAATAAAGGCATTTCCTGAAATTTTCTGGGTGCTTTAATTTCCCGGAATGCAGCTATGTAACATTTCTGCAGAAGGAAAATGAGGTAAGCGAAATGAAAATAAAAAGTGACCCATTTTTATCGAATGTCGAATAATTGACACAACAATTGATTTTCCAATAAATTTGAAAATGGAAGTAATTTTTTGGTAGGCTTCCATTCTGTTATTTTTTCAATATTATTTATTATTACATTTTTTTAAACGTAAGGGTTAAAAAAGTGGGAACTATGCTTTGTGGAAATGATTTATATTAGCATATAGTATGTTCGTCATTAGGATAGATTTAATGTCACTAGTTTGCAGTTACGGACAGTATTTGCTTTAAATGCCTATAACGCCCGTGCATTTTGTTCTCTTTCCCTAACATTTTTTTATGATTCGCAGTAACTGCCTTCCAAATTTAAATGTTCATATTTAACCCAAAATGTTTTACTGAAAGTATTTCGAAAGTAACTTAAAAAATGTCCAACCGAAACATAATAACTATTTAATAAGAAGCGTTAGAATATTCTCTACGCGTCATTTCATAGATAATTTTTTACAGGACAAAGAAAGTTTTTATTCTAGATTCATTTAATGAAGAAACTAAGAACTAGATTTAGAGGTAAAACATGTTTTAGTAGGAATATATTATTTGTGAGTTTCTAGGAATAACACTTTTGAATTTCTACAGAACCTATGCGCTTATAATGAGACTTGGTGTTTGATATCCTTTTTTCCAGTCTTTTATTTAGAAGGAGAGAACTGAGATTCTTTTATTCACCTTAAACATTTTGGATGGAATTACATTTGTGTCACTTTCAATCTAACAATAATTAATCAGTTTTATTTATTAGGAAGATTAACTGTCTGTAGCAAAGTAGTAGTATAAAGCGAGGAAATACCATTGGCAAAATGATACTGAATGATTGGTTCTATGTATGATCTCCACAAACTTTTGATTTGCGGAATGAAATGAAACGTTATAAAATGCTGAATACCTGAATAGCGAGAAAGAAAGTTTTAAAACACAGAAATATAAGTTTAATATTTAAATATTATGCACATTTATAGGCCATACATCATCTGCAAATATAAGCAGTTTTTGACAAAAGAAAGCTGTCTTTGTTTTTGAATTATAAGTAAACTTCCAGTTTTGATTTCCACTTATTTAGAAACAATTGAACTGCTGGCTATCCTTGTCTTATACCAAGATGGAACTTTGAATAATGAAAAATTACGATTACGATGCAACTTGTCAAGGAATCGATAACCAGGCTTTGAACATAAATGAATTCATTGACTAAAAACTTAGAAACTTAAGTTGTAGAGTTTTATTTATTTTTTACTGATAGTTATTTTATTTTGAAAGCCTTTGATGAATTCTATTATTCCCCTCGCCTTTCCTCGCCAGGATGCAAATTAATGCGAACGAGAGTATTTAAATTGTTGGAGCGAAAAGGTAAGTCATAGCGTGATTTCGCTATTATGAGCGCACGTTGTTAGTTTCTACTAGCTGTTAACCTTAATAGCGGCTACGCCTTCTTGCCGCCAAGTTATTATTCATTAATTCGCAAGAATCAACATTTATGTAGATCTAGTTATATTTTCTGTTAGCTAAGCTTACTAGATCTTACAAAGTAAATATAAAAGAACTGATTTTTCATATTTTAGACTGAGCAACAAATTTTAATTTTATAATATATCCTTGATTTATAATTTTTTTTTATGGAATTAGTAGGATTTAATTATGAAAATGACAACGAAATTTAATCACTATTTCCAAGCTAAATAAAAATTGGTCAACAGCATTTTAATGTTTTAGCGCCAAGTTTTATAAATGGTTCCCAAATTATTTCAGAGCACATCTCCACATCTAATTAACATTCTAGCATGCTATAAAAACTGTTTCTCATACTATTAGAATATAAATAACAGGAATATGTGACGTACTTACATAATTTAAAATGAAGTTACGATGAAAGTAATATTTGCCAACCGATCTTATTCTTCTTCTCTTAGACTTTGATTGTACACTCTCATTTTAACTTTAGAAAGTAACTAATAAATAATTTAGATTATATCACATTCATGTTCACCGCAATTAATAAAAAATTACTTGCTTTTATTTTAGTTACCATTTAGCTCTATTCAGTGGTATTTTTAGAATGCATGTGATGATTTTAATGGCTTAACAGAAAGCGATAAATGTGCCAAGCTAGCAAACCAAGGGAAACCTTAATGGCCACGTATAAAGTAAATCAGGAAAAGGTGCGGCTGGGATGGCAGTGAACCTATCATGGAAATATGATTCTGGATTCGGTTATTGCCGCAAAGAAGTTTCTGGCAATTATAGATCGAAGCCCCCCGGATCAGGAGAGAAAGTTTTTGATGAGAAATGCCCGTCACCATGGAAACTACGGGGGAAAAATTGCATTACAGAGCTTGGGTTCTCATCACCTTACAGCGCATAAGGCCATTTTCTTTATAGCTTTAGTTCTTCTTTCGGACTCAAATTACGGCACAGGGGAGATGGTGAAGAAAAAGTAAAGAGATACGAAATAAATAAAAATGAAAACGCAAGAATCCAGGAAAAAATTCCATTTGTGTGTGTTATTCCAGGAAAAACATTGCTATTTGTTTCTTAAAATGTTGCAATAGGAAAACATATCGAAGATTTAATTTACGGTTAAAATTCAGTAAAAGAGATATCACGGATTCTAACTTTTTTTTCTTATTCTCAGAGAAACTTTAATGAAATGGATTTGAGCGTTGTACTTTAAAAAGGGTATTTATACGATATGCATTTTATTGCTTTTATAAATGCATATTTTTTTACATTTCCAATTGTAGTTGATTGTCGGTGTGGATGGATACGTGGAAAATACAAATGATTCAAAACGCTCTGGCTCTTCAAAACGAAATAGTGACTTATTCGTGAGTACAATAAAAACTTCACTCTATGGAGGATTATTTAATATAACTAACAGTTAATTTTTAGTTTAAACAACTTTCTTCCAGTCTCGATTTCATCCACGCTTTCTTTCCAGAATGTTAATAAGTTAGCGCGCGTGTATTCAAATGAGATAGAAAGGAGTGGAAATGGTTTGGGATGGTGATAATAGAGAGTGTTATTCTGGTTGAAGGCTACGTTGCTATCCTGAATTTCTAGCGATTAGACTTCTGCGGCTTTGCTTCTGGCCATTAGACTTGTTTATTCCTACTTCTACGAGTCAGAACGTTCCTGCGCGTTAAATTATCCTGTGAACAGTTAAGCTAAACTTACTCCATTTTATTTTAAGTTCGTCGTTTCCTGTTTTGAGTTAAGCTAGAAGTGTTGGTTTGCGTACTCCCAAGTGGGACCTTCTGTGAACTTGTATTGAGTGAATACAGAGTTCTTCACACCCTCGTTGTCGTCAATAAGACCTGAGGATAATTCCTCACAGAATCTTTTAGAGCTCGCTAGTTTATGTTACCTAAGAATACGAGCCTCTATAAGTCTTTAGAGTTTTAAATAAGTGTCTCGAAATATTATGTGTAAGATAGAACTGAATTATAACAATAAAAAATGCCTTTAGACTTGAATGTTTCAGCAAAAGACGTATTTGTTATATGCTCTTCTCGACAGTCACTATGACATAATGCACAAAGTTATAATAGTATTTAACTTAATAACCTATATTGTCTAACAGCTTGTTTGTCCAGTTCATGCCTCACGTGACCATCTTTCTTATTTCTCGTTTATATTCATTCTTTTCTTCTCCCGCTTCTACGTCACACAAGTGACCGAGCTGTTAATATAACTGCATACTGGTCGTTCGACACATGTTCGAATCCAGACAAACGAATTATGGTTATTATTCGTGGTTTTCTCCAAGTGTTATGTGAATACTAGCAAACTTCCCTTAAAAGTCTTCTATGAATGCATCCCTTTTCTTTAGGCAGATAGCCTTAGTGTGCTTTGCTATTTTTAAATAACTTCTATGCGCAGCTACAGCTTACTTTTATGTAACTGCGTCAAAAATATCTTGGTCAGATAAAAATTTTATAGCCTTCATCGCTCTTTCGTTTCTGGGTTCACGTTTTTATCTTTTCTTCTCTTGTATTTTCAAGCTTTAGAACACAGGCTCAATTCTGATATCTCTCTATTGACAAAATCGTACAATTTTACGGTATTCAGAGATCAGCGTTTTCGCATTCTGATTATGGTTAAGTTTCTTTTTTTAAGCATTATTAATGAGATTTCATAACATCTGAAACCTCTTCTTCCGAAAGATCACAAGTTTTTTACTCTCTTTTCAAGTGTAATCTAAAGTACGGTTTTAGATGAAGATAATATGTAAAATGGATAATTTGCATATAAATAATTGGGAATCGAATATAGTAGACAAATAAATCTAGTTTATATACAAATAATTTCCAGTTGCCATAATTAGCTTTCAAAATGGTGCATTCTATAAACCATTCTTTTGCCTAAAACTTATATTAATCATACGCATTACAATAGAAGGCAGCATTTCGTATTCCTAACTATTGGAATCGGTTCATTTATATTAAGTGAATATTTCTATAAAGGTATAAAGATTGGAAATCCTTATGTATCACTCTAGATAGGACATTTATGGCCCATATCAATCAAACTAACTCGATAGAGAGTTAAGTACTTTAATGCTCACATTTACTAAAAATAAGTTAACAAAAATTCAACAACATTTTAGTCAATAAAAATCAGTATTTTGGATAAGATTTATAAAACCTTTCGTCCTTTGCAGTTTTTAGTGTCAAAATGTTTAGTTAAGGATATTTAAGAAATAATTTATTTCCTTCCAATACCTGCCTAATAAATAAATTAATATATTTATTGCTTTTTTACGTATGCATGTGCCTGTAAAAATTACTTTTTACCGGATTCGAGCATTAAAAATTATATTAAAGGACAATTATAAATTATTCACGGTATTTTGAGTAGTTTTGCATTGAGAAAAGAAAGATAAAATATTAACGACATTTTTTTAAAAAAATAAAGTACTGCTGCTAGTACATTTTAGATGGTACTATTAAACAGAAAACTTTGATTGAGTTCCAGTCTGTACACATCATGCGGATCTAAAATAATTAAGGGTATTTTCGAGCGAGATAAAGAGAAATGGGCACAGTTATTCAAATATAAAAAATCTTCTAAAGATGAAACATTCTCATTATCTTTCTATAACTGCGCCTTGCTATATGTTATTAAAATAGTGTAGCAGTTAGCTGCATAATTAGTTGAAACAACTACATGAAAACTTGCTCTAAGAAGAAATGAAACAATAATTTATGTTGAAATAACGGTGCTGCAAATTTCTCCTAACCATTATTTGGAATTAAACACTTTTAGATTTATTGAAAAAATTATTAGTTGCATTAAATAAAAATTAATATCCAGTTGCGCTCTGAAAGTAGTCTGAATAAATACTTGAATTATTGAGCACTTTAAAGCAGAGAGATTTAATGGGAGAATGAAGGAAGTTTATTTCTTTAACTTGCCTACAATATATATTAGGTAGCTCAACCGCAGACAGTTACGTTGAAAAAATATATTTGTCAAAAGCGCTGCGAAAAAATAGATCGCCATTTGAAACTGTTGAAACAGCAGTTTTTCCCTCGCGCTGATTGGCTGCCGGATCTCGTATCACCATTGGCTGGCGGGCCAGCCGCCTCGGGGTTCTCAAAATTCCATCTGCAACGCTTTAACAAATAAAAAATGATCTCAAATCGAATGAATGTAGGCGGCCAATAAAATTCTTCCTAGCTGTTACGTTAGGGGAATGTGAACAAAAGTAAAAATGATTTGTGTGTACTGACTTTTCAAGGATAGCTGAAATCAAACCTAAGGATATGGCAATAACAGGAAATTAAATCTATATTTTGTTCTGTTACTATTAAAACCTTCTATTAATTAGCACTTAATGAAAGAGAATAATTTACTAAATACTTAATGGAGAGAATTTCTAATACAATCGCCCTTCTTGACTGATATGTATTCTCTCTTATGATGGTGAACTTGAACATATGACAGTTCGTTCGTTAAAAAAACTCAGGTTAGAAGGTGCATGAAAGAAAATGAATTCTTTGATGAGATATATATGTTTTGTAAATTGAAAATAAGGATGAATTTCTAGTATGAGAGTTCAAAGTTAATTGTTTATGATACAATGAATCTATCTCTATGTAGGACACTTGTTCTGAAAGAACATGAATCACCTCAAAAAGTTAAAAAAGGAAGGAAAAGGTTAAAATGATTAGAATCAAATTTACTTGAAAAACTGAGCCATGAAGGGATTAACTCATGATGTGAAAATTACAGTCTGCATATACTGCCATTCCCTAATGGAAAAAAATTCATAAAAAGTAAAATAAAAGAGGAAAAAAGTGTAGTAAAGTCATTGTTTAAGTTCTCGCAGAAATAATTCCGCCGTGTTTAGCGTTAGAAATTATTTTATTAATTATACTAAAGCTGAAAACATTCTTAAAAAATCATTCAAATATATTATAAATTTTACAGGGGCAAGCCCCTCCGATTAATATATGCAGTATTATTAAAAATGAAACAAAGATAAATATTATTAAGAAATATTGTTTTTAAGCCGCTCAGTTGTACTAATATGCGAGAGTGCCATAATTTGAAACAAATATAGTAAAGATTATTTGCTACAATATTGGCAACAGCTCACTGGATCGGTTATTTGTTAAGTGGCGTGGATCGGTTATTTGCTAAGTGACGTGTTAAGTGGCATGCTATATTTATTGCCCATTCTAAGATAAAAACTGAAACCTAGAAGTTTCAACTTGCTTAAAAGTGTTGCACATGTCTTATCTCAAGGAGTTATTGTTTTAAATTCGGGATCAGATCTTATCTACTAAAAATAATTAATTATCAATATTTATTTTATTTGTAGTTCTTACTAACATTTTACAACAAATACTATTTTACAAGTATGTTAAATAAAATGCATTTCTAATACCCTTACAATAAATATATAGATTTTAAAATTTCTGCCTCTGTTCTTTCTGTACATTATCAACCGCAGTAAGAATAAAATTGGAATGATGAGGAAATTTTAGCTACAAATAGATTGCAGCTTTCTCTCTCTTTCCTTATATTTATTTTTTCAATTCTATTCAAACGCTAAAATAATTTTTTAATATTTTGATATTTATTTGATTGTTCTATTTTCTATACATTCTTTTATAATTGAACTTTATTTATATTTAACAATAAAGATTTAGTTTTATGAGTAGGAACATTTTAAATATTATTTTTATTTAAGAAGGGAACCAAAATATTTGCATACTGTTTTACATTATTTTATTTTTTTTCATTTAAAAAACAATTTAATGGTAACCGCCTTTTGAAAGGGTTAGAGTGTAACCTGAAATTTCCAAATTGCAATTTCTAAAAATTTAGGATATTTGCTGGAAAGTTAGGAATATTTGAAAATAAAATTTCACTCAATGTGCTACTCATGGTTCTTTACATATTTTTATAGTGCCTGAACTATTTTTGGTTATTTTTAAAATTATGTAGAAAAGCAACCTTAATTCGGCGTAGATTTTGAGTCAAAGTGTATTGATTTCGAGGGCGATCAGGCATACAAGTTAGAAGAAAAAAAAATCTGAAAGGTGTCAGATTTTAAATTACGTCCAAAGAGGCGTTTTTTTTTAACATTTTGCGTTTTACATTTATTTATTAAATATCAAATTCTTCGCACTTAAAACCATTAAATTCAGTTTAACAGCAATATCGCAAAATAGTTTTTAAATGAGCATATCTTTAGAATTTCGGATACAGAGACTCGCGCGCTGAAGATAAAAATGTTTTTTCTGTACAACGTTGCCATTGCTCGCTTTGAAATCCTTGAGGTTTGTTAATCAAAATTCGTTAAAGTTTTAAAAAAATATGAAATCGATAATAAAACAAACTCCAAATTTTAAATTTTGGCTTCCACATGCCCATATTCGTAGGAGGATTACGTCATTCAGAATTCGATGGCTCTATGTACCGTTGTTTTATCAGAATGCGAGAAATATACATACATCTATGCAGATTTTTCATTATTTAATTTCTTCAAATATAATGCAGGACTGTAACATTTGGTGACAACAGTTTGAAAAGTTAAATGGACTTTAAAAAAAAAAAAAAAAAAAGAGAGAGAGAGAGAGAGAGAGGCTGCTTTCAAAGAAGAGGAAATCGTATTTCATTTTCCTCGAAATTTATAATGAAACATTCTAATAAGAAAATTTAAAGGTGCTTCTGAGTCCTTCGTATATTTTCATAAAAAATAATTAAAACATCGTCGTCTACCTCGTTTTGCATAGAAGTTATACTTACATTTAATTTCTGAGTTTATCTGTTCGAAAAATATAATTTTTTTTTAAGCAGGAAGTACATATATTTTTTTACTAATTTTGATCTGCATAAAACCGTTCTTTAATTGTGTTTTGCGTTATGTAAAAGACAAACTTTTTTTCTTCCCAAACATTGCTTTTCTAATCTTTGTCTAATGTTGTCTTACTAATGCAGATGATTGAACATCCATCCACTTTCCTTAAATTCTTCTACTTTGTGAAACAAATCTTAAAAGCGAGACAATTGTAATATTATTCTTCGTGATGATTTAACTCCAGTCCCCGTTAAAACATTATTAACATTTTGCTTTCAAATTACTTCAAAACATCTTTCAAAATATAACTTACCAGTATGGATGCACACTTTTAAAATAATTCTACTTTAATTAAACTTAGGAGATAATATAATCAATTAATCAATACGGTTTAGGAAATAAATTATTATTAACTAACTTTGCAGCAATTGCGCAAGTAATAATAACTTGTATTCGCACTAAATGGATTTAAGTTCATACAACATTATATATAAAGTTTGAATATATTAGGAAAAGAGATCCTGATTATCCTCTCTAAGGAAAAGATGTAGATAAATATTCAAGGTGTAAAATTTTAATGTTGACAAAATGTCAAGTTAAGCTTTTTGTACGCGAATGTGAAACTCAGATTAACAATGTAATCTTTAAAATCAAAATTAAAGTTAATCATAATAGTAGCAGTGAAAAATTAAACACGAAGTAATATAAACGGAAATATAAAAAATGAAAAAAATCAAAATATTAATCTCCTCTGTTTAATGTTTCAAACAGAACTTGTCAAAGAGTATTTTGTATTGTCAAGGAGCTAAGTATTTGAAACTCGAAACTTGGTCGATTAATAAATGCTAAATAACATGTTCCGTTCCTCTGGACAATGTGACACTTTAAATCGCTTAAATAAATTTCCGTTTTTGACAACTCAGATAACAGAAAGTCTCACATTTATTTCCGAGATTCCTCTACATGTTATCCATAATCTTAGAGTTAAACACGCGAAAAAAAAATAAAATACTAATTAATGGACATATAATACTAAAAGATTAAACAAATAAATTCCAAATTACAACAAAGGAAAAGAAAAATTGGTAGAAATGTACATAAAATTTAGATAAGCTTCGAAAACGTAATTCACTTATTCAAATAAGTAATTCAACATTCACGAAAGGTCTCATCTGCAAATAAAACAAGGCTTGTCTAGAAAATTTGAAGTCCTAAATTTTTTTAATTAAAAATTGAAATGGATTAAAATGGAAACAATTTTAATATTTTTTGGTGCTTTAAAATTAAAGGAAGCAAAAGAATGAATCAGAAATTATAAAATGAAACAGAAATTTAAGCTGAGAAAAGACTTACAATTTTCGTTCTCCTCAAAATGGAGGAAATTAATTATATAGTAATGCACGTGCAAAGGCAGGTTGCCAAATTCTATGTTTGGAACTCCGCTTGGCTAGGTTGCCACATGGAGAAGCATCAAATAATAGTTGGGAAAGGAAGAGAGACATAAATACTAGGTGTAAGGGAAACGAAAAAAGGTACTTCCAAAGTGGTACATTTTGGTATATATAGAGAGAGGTGTATATATATAGCTGCAAATTTTAAAATAGATTGATAAGAAAAGGAGAGGTAAAAGTTAGCTAAAGCCGTAAAGAACATTTGAACTACCTAATTCCTGTTATAACATGTAAAACAAAGTTAAAGCAATAAATTGTACTCGAAAACAACATACTTATTATACAAAAAAATTAGAAAACCTCTACAACAAAATCAAAATTGGTACGCGAAAAAGTTACAATTTACATAATACTGAGAAATTTTACACTTAAAAACATGGTCAATCTTCTCTGTTCAAGGCTTCAAACAGAACTTGTCAAGGGAAAAGTGCACTGTTAAATAGTACACTGCTCAGGAAAAGTTTCCGTTCTTCTCTAGTGACTATTTTAAGTAGATGTGGAAAAACCTCAGGGAGAGTGAGGAGGCTATTGTGAATTTTTTCTGATGACAAAGTGGTGTGCAAAGTTTCGAAGTCGTAACATTGAATGTGGTCTATTTTTAGTGAATTCATCGTCTCAACAATTCTTGTTGTTAGTAATCCAGTTATAATGCTGATCATGAAAATTGAAATTATTAATGATATCTAGAACCTTTTAAGTTTCTGGGCAAAAAGATAGTCGATCTCTTTTTAAAAATTTTTTGTACCATTTTCAATGTATCTGAATTTGATAGGAGTCTTGTGAAATTTAGTGCAAACTTATTATAATATTTGTTGGGATGAATTTTGAGCCTTCTATGTAATGCCTTGGAT
The DNA here is from genome assembly GCF_044657685.1 of Stegodyphus dumicola. Taxonomy (NCBI): domain Eukaryota; kingdom Metazoa; phylum Arthropoda; class Arachnida; order Araneae; family Eresidae; genus Stegodyphus; species Stegodyphus dumicola. The sequence goes on along the minus strand of NC_140774.1, from coordinate 99,466,330 downwards.
TTTATTAAAAGTATTTTAGCGTTGGTGTTAATTGGCTGACAAGTGCTGGTGCTAAGTAATTCCTTTTTAATTAAATCATTGTAGAATAATCTTCAAATGATGCTGAAATTATTGCTCGCTTTGTCGATTTTAGTAATGATGAATCGATCTTGAAGAAGCTTGAATTGAATTTCCAGAGATTTCTTATCGTGAATCTGGTGAAACTGGTTAAGCTGAGGATCATTTGGCATGCGTTGCCACTGCTCGCTTTCAATTCGTAGAGTTTGTTAATAAAAAATTTCTAAGTTTTACAATGAAATAAAAATAGCGTTGCCAAACATTAATCACATTATTCTCAATTCCAAAATTTCGCGGGAAGACATTTTGACTGTGAAGTTAAAACAGAACATATATTTCAAAGCTTATGCGATTAAAAGAGTCTTTTCAAATCGTTTGCTGAATCAGTGTCAGAAAATATTCCACAGAACTTCATGTTGTGGGTAAAATATTGCAAGACCCTCAATCCAAGTTAAATGGCGTTATTGGGTTAAAGAATAAGTGGATTTATTTTAATAAATTTGTGAAATTTGTGCAGTTAGATCTGAAGAGGCTTTTAATAAATATTTTGAAGGTGCAGAAATAAATGCATTAGTAGAATTTGTAGTTTTAAGAATTAAAAGTCAATTACGTCATTTCCGTGAAAAAATTTCTGTGAACAAATCATACTTTTATTTAACAATTATTGATACAACCTTTAAAACTCATTTAGAAAGGTCTTAAAATCTGTGTAAAGGTATTACAGCATATCATATTCTTTGGAAAATGAGATAAATGACTGAAGAGGAAATTAAGAAGTTTTGCTTTCATATAGATGCTGGCTTTCAAATTATAATAAGAACGTAATATATATAGTAAGCTACTATTCTCTAATATGTTAATGCAATCTGAATGATGTTTTGGGCTCTATCAGTTACTGTACTTTCAGATATGATGATAATCAGAAAAAAAAAAGAATTGCAGTTGTAAATACTAGTTTTAATTTTGTGCTTATGCTTTACTACTTTTATTTGGTGCCTCTTATACTTTTGTTTCTGAATAAAATTAGAATAAATGCATCAAATATTTTTATGGATATTTTCTAACCTTACGGAAATCTCGTAAGACATACTAATGGATTTCTTGGTTAAGATAAAAGTTATGATTCTCATAATCCACATTGACGCAGACGATCAAATATATTATACACTCAAACTGGAACATGTTGAAAACAGGTCCTGACTGTAACGATTTCAAAAAAGGTTTTTGAAAAGCCCAATTTAATTTAAGAATACTTATAAACATCAGAAAATAAAACTCGTTTGTTGTTTTGTTTCTTTACCTCTGAATTTCCCTAAAGAGGATGAATATTTTGAAGCAAATTAGATGGCTGTTAAAACTCTATTAGGATATCAAAAAACTTAAGTTTGAATATGACAATGAGAAATTCCGAAACCTTAAAACGAAATTAAAAGCAAAAACACAGATTGTTACAATATTGGATTATCAAAGAGCTTGTTCGCTGGAAATGGATAACAAAAGGAAAAGTAATAAATCATCATTATTACTGTTAGAGTTACTGAATTTAAAAACAGACTAAACTCTAAAAAAATGACTTCACAGCAAGATTTCACAGCACAGCAAGATTTCATAAATTTTTCTCCAGTATGGCGATTTATGGTGACGAAAAAATTCCAATTCATTCTCCAATCACCATCGCGTGTGTAATTTGAATATGAACTAGTTCTTTTTTAAAGTCTTCCACGAAGGCATCCATCACTTTAGCCTTCGCTTACATTGCCTTCAATCCAATGAAGTCCACTGAAATTGTAAAATAACTTAAGATTTATTTATTTAATTTTTGCTTCCACACCTCTAAATTTTGCTAAAAAGAGCAAAATTTAGATTTGCTCTATTTTTAGGCAAATGAGAAAACAGAAGGATATTTGAATGTTGATTTTACTAATTTTCCAAAACGTGTGTACACTGCATACGACGTTGTAACTCTAAGCACATGTAATTTTCCGAAACGCGAATACACTGCGTGAGAGACACTGTAATTCTAAATGCATCAATTATAATTCTGCCATCTTAACTTAAACTTAATGCATTGATTCAGACTACACGCAAATCTGTTAGGTTCAGCTTTCGCCAGTACAAAAGTAAAGAAATTACTAACAATTAAATAAAAAATATAATAAATAATTAAAAATCTGAAAGAGTAAAGATTTTAAAGGGTCGCCCAAAAAGGTTTCTTAAGACTTTTTTTACGCTCTCGCTCAGTTCGCAGTCTACCAATCTGCTGTTACACTCACTCCTGCTAACCCATTTTGTTTCGTTTTTAGTTTTATTATTAAGAGTCATTTTCTTCGCACTTACGCCATTTACAGTCCAACAGCAACATTACAAAAATTTTAAATGCACACGCAGTACGTGTTTAGAGTTCCCGATGCAGTGTTAAGCGTCGGTAAACATTTTTTTTTTCTACTTTCTTCAGTCTTTTCTCAGTTCATCATATCAATGTTCGGTTTTCTTAGCAAGATGGCTTGTAAAACGTTTTTATTATTATTAACGTTTTGTGTGTTAGATTTATTAATCAAATAAGACGTTCTTTTCTCTTATTCCAGATAAAATTCAATTCAACAGCAATGTCACAAAATATTTAAAAACAACGTATCTTTAGAATTTCTGATAGTCTCAGCCACGAGAGATAATGTTTTATTCCATACTCTGCTCACTTTCAAATCATTGAGTTTTTTGAAAAAATATTCATTAAATTTCATCAAAATAGGAAATAAATAATAAAAAAAATTTGAAATTAAAAATTCGATCTTCCAGGTGTCCATGTTTGGACGGAGGACTACTTTATTCAAAATCTGATGGCCGTAGGTGCAGTAATTTTTTCACAATGCGAGGAATATATGTAAAATACATGCAGTTTCTTCATTATTTAATTTCCTTAAAATAATAAGAAAATATTTAGTGGGAAGAATTTGAAAAGTGATACCTCTTTACAGTGGACAACGCAAAATCACGTTTCGAGACCAATAGCCTATTCGGGCTAACGCTCTTTCGGGCTAATAAGTAAATAAAATTTCATGGTTTAGAAAATGTTTTCTCAATAAATTTCAATTTAAGAGTTTACAATTTTTAATTATGTAAAAAAATCTGAAATCCGGAAAGAGAATCTAATTTTAACTTACCAAATAGTTATCGCTTACCAAATAGTTATCATTTTATAATCAAAGAAGAAGGCATGACAAAATTGTGCCTTTCAAAAACCTATTTGAAAACGCTATCGTCAGGAACGGTGGTCAGTATTTTCCAGCTTGAGTGTATAATACACTCACGTTTGTGAAAATTGCAACACCATGAAGGACTTACGCGAGTGAGCTGAAATTTTCAGGAAATGCAAAGTAGCGCATGATATGCGAATGATTAGAATTGCAAATCCGTAGCGCATGCGTATGCTGAGCAGCGCCCTCTGAACGGCTGATGGATCCGAATAAATAGACGGCTGTAGCGAGGCGTGTATGGTTATCGGTGGTTATCTGCTAGTGGTAAACGTTAACTCAATCTGTACTTATGCCTCGTCGACGAAAGAGAGCGAGATTTTAACAACTTACAGAGTTTGAACGAGGGAGAATCATCGGCCTTCGTGAAGCTGGATTGTCGTATCGTGCAGTAGCCTCTCGTGTGCAGCGTAACAGCAGCACAGTGATGCGCGTTTGGAAGCAGTGGACGGATGAGTGTCGGACAACTCGGAAATCCGGGAGTGGACCCCGAAATGTGACGTCAGCTCGCGATGATAGACACCTGGTCCGCATTACGCGGACGGACCGTACAGCTTCCTCTAGACAATTGGCAGCACTGTGGTCAATAGCTACAGGTGTTTCATTGTGTGCTTCATCAATTCGTAGACGTCTGCTGCAGTGTGGACTGCGCGCACGGACTCCTTTATACAGGATCCCCCTAACGCACGACCATCGCCGCCTGCGGCTACAATGGGCCAATCAGCATAGAGACTGGCGTGCTGATTGGCAGCATGTCGTGTTTTCTGACGAATCCCGCTTTAATTTGTGGTACCATGATGGCCGCATTCGTGTCAGACGCTATGCCGGTGAACGCCACCTTCCGGAGTGCATTATCGAACGCCACAGTGGACGAACACCCGGAGTTATGGTCTGGGGCGCCATAGCATATCATAGACGATCTCAATTGCTACGAATTGTGGGCAATCTGAACAGCAACCGGTATATCCGTGAAGTTCTACAGCCCGAAGCTGTTCCCTTCCTTCAAAGCTTGCCAGGCGCTGTATCTCAACAGGACAATGCCCGCCCTCATACTGCTCGGATTGTTAAATCCTTCTTTGCAGCGCAGCAGGTACAGCTTCTTCCTTGGCCTGCGTGTTCCCCGGATATGTCGCCAATTGAACATGTGTGGTATGTCATTGGTCGGCGTCTTGCTCGTGATCCTCGTCCTGTTGCGTCTGCAGACGAACTTTGGGTACGCGTACAAACGATATGGAATGCTCTTCCTCAGTCAGACATTCAAACTTTGTTTGACTCCATGCCACGTCGTGTAGCATCACTTATTGCGGCGCGTGGTGGCCACACAAAATACTGATTCTGATCTCTTGTTCTTGTTTGTTTGCTTTGAACATTTAATCATTTATTTGTACCACTACCACTCAACTGTGTATTAAATTGCATTCAATTATGACGATTCCTTCTTGGTGTTGCAATTTTCACAAACGTGAGTGTATATTTGACAGTCTTCGCTAAGTGACAAGCCCGTCATTGCAAAATAAATAAATAAATAAAAATAAAAAAAGTCTGAAAGCTTTCATATTTTGTATTACGCCCAAAAGGGCGTTTTTTTAACGTTTTGTGTGTTATCGTTATTTATTAACTATCATGTTCTTCGCACTTAAAACACATAAAATTCAATTCAACAGCAATACCACAAAATATATAAAAACAGCAAAAGAGCATATCTTTAGAATTTCTGGTACACAGTCTTGCGAGGTGGAGATAAAAATTTTTTTTTTTTTTTTTTTTTTTTCCGTACAGTGTTGCTATTCTCTCTTTGAAATCGTTGAGTTTATTAATAAAAAATTCGTTAAAGTTTTACAAAATTTTAAATAGATAATAAAACAAATTCGAAATTAAAAATTCGGGCTTCAGAGTGCCTATGTTTGGTTGGAGGACTACGTTATTCAGAATTTGATAACTGTAGATACCTTTGTTTCTCCACAATGCCAGAAATATTCATGCATTCATGAAGATTCTTAATTTAGTTTCTTTAAATATAATACATGGCAATAATATTTCTTGGCAACAGTTTAAAAAGTGAATCGACGCAAAATGTCGTTTGAAAATGAACAGCTCTTCTGGGTTAACGCCTTTGGGGTAAAAATAAAAAAAAATAACAAAAACAATCTTAAATAGGCAAGAGTTTTTGTTAAGAAAGCCACGCACAGAAATTTATTCTCATGCAGCTGCAGTTTGCACAAAATTTCTGGTTTAGATGAGTAATTGTGATGGAAAGGTGTAAAACTAAGATTTAACTGTTATAGGAAATTAACACAAATATCACGAATTTGAGTAAAAGGGGGAAAAGTGTTAATAGTAATATAACATTGCTTAGGAGCATTTTAAAGGGAATAATTTTATTCTATAATTTTTATAAATAAAGGATTTACGTGCATTTTCTTTTCTTTTCTTTGTGTTTCCAATCAATTTCAATAACGCTTGAGATGTGCAACGGTAAGAAACGAATTAAACACGTGATGGAAAGAAATCTTGCTAAAAAGCATCTTTTTGTCGACTAATATAATCGATGCAGTTTCTTTTGTGATTTAATTTCATTCGATATCAAACTAGAATTTGGAACTTACTTATATTCAACAATAAATCATTTGATTCTGAAAGCTTCTATGATACACGATACAATTTTCGCATAAAATAAGAAAAATGTACATTTATGTTCAGCCTCTCTTTTTTGTGAAAAGATCGATTCAGAGCAAGTGGATGATAATAGACCAACCCTCGTCTTTAGACATCACGTGATAAACGTCTACTCCTTGATGGATCAGGTACAGAGAATGGGCCCTCTCGAGACGAATAAGGGGCCCCTTCCACCAGACTTCCTCAACCGAGATGACGGATTGACGCTAGATTTTGAAAAATGACATCTGTGTTCCTTCCCGGTCTACGAAGTGAAATAGAAAAGAAATTTTTCCGCCCAAGCCGAATTATCGAGACAAACTGCTGAATATTTACGATACACGAATGATGTTCTTGAGGTCCAATCATAACCTTCAAACGTCATAATCATAATCTTTGAATGGTTTGTATCAAAATTCTGAATAAATGATTGAAAACGCATGGCCTTAAAAAAAGCTCGAAATATTAAGTGGTAAACAAGTAGTTTCTCAAAAGATTTTTCATCCAACTCTGTAACTGGTATTTGGGAGGGGGGAGAAAGAGGAGCGGGTACAATTTTATTATCAGTCATTTCCTGCTTTTAGTGTAAACTTTGTCTCGATATGGGCTTCATAGTTTCAAGCATTTCTTCTTAAGTAAACGGTTTATCAAGTAAAAGTTTTTTCTTTTACTTTTTATTATGCAGGGTATCCAAAACGTAAGAGTTAATTTTTGTGAAATCAAAAACCTTAAAAAAACCCTTAAGTCTATTTATCTCAAGTTTGTCATGCTTAAAATGCGTTAAAAGTGTACTGAACTTTATTTCTATATGTATAGGAGGATTCAAAACTTTTAGAACTTTCATTTTCAGTTTGCTCCACAAATTCTGCGCATATGTTGCTCGATTTGAATAATTTTCTTCATGAAGAAAAGCAGTAATTGAATGTGACAAGAGGTTTTTCATCGGTGTTGAATGCAAGACTTTGCGATTTGTTGGTTTGCGCATGTTTAGTCGTCCTAATGGAAATTAAGGGATCAATATGGAACAATAGCCGAATTTGTTCAGTTTTATTAAGATCTATGCTTGGCCTCCTACTCTTACCTTGTCAGGTACTGAACCAGTTCTCTTAAATTTGTTCACAAGTTGACACAACGCTTTGTCTATATATCCGAGTTTATTAATTTTCTTTGAAATTTTCTATCACTTCGTTAACTTTACTTTACTCTGATACGGAAGACCATAATAAAGATCAGTTCTTCTGTATCCATTAGTTAAGAAAACTGAAATGTAATTTAAAAAAATCTGATGTGTACACCACATGACTTCCTTGTACGGAATATTAAATTATACGCATTTTTTCTTCCATTTCATTTAAACTTGGATTGAATTAAATCTACTTCGCCGACAGCGCATAAACCACAATAAAATAAATACATTCTTTAAAAGTCACTCTAGTATTTGTTTACCATAGCGACACTCTGGCGCTAGATTCACTTAACAGTATTATATTTCGTTCATATTATAACTCATAATGCACAAAATTTATATCTTTTAAAGAATAGCATTATCTAATTGTTGCCACATGTTCTATTCAAATACTATAATAAAGCTAGAATGATGTATAAAAGAAATTAAGCAAACAAAACAAAAAAGAAACAGTTTTTCACAGAAGATTATTTCTCATTCAATATTCAATTAATTCAGTTCTCACTTCGCGAGAAGGCAAAAATACATAAAAACTCAAAATATCTATCTTAAAAATTACGAAGTATCTTAAACACTTATTTCCTCGAAAAAATTCCAGAAAGGATTAAGCATGATGTAATTGGCAATAATAAATGAAGGCGTTATCTTTGTTGTTGCGAAGCTAAGTTTCTCTAGATTGTCAACAAATCCACTAGTCTGCTGTTTCAAATGTAAACAATCAATAGCCGCCATAAAAAAAAGGCTTAGCGACACTTAAACAACTTTAAAATTGTTGATAATTCTAAAATTATTGCATGCAGATTTACTAAAGGCATAAAAACCTTAACCGGAAGATAAAAACAACATAATTAAATCATTTTTAAAGCAAAAAATGTACAATTTACAAACATATAAGAGTAAAGAAACTGAGATCACTGAGCCGGGTAACAGAGTGGATATATATATAAATATATTTATATACGTTTGGTGCGGCCGACTACAACCAAAATACGAGGTGCTCATCTACATGTTATAGCAGTCCTATATACAAAATTTCAACGTTCTGAGGCTACTCGTTTTTAAGTTATGCGAGATACGTACATTTGTACAGACGCGACGAAAAATTCTCTTCAGAATTAATTTTAAAGCAGTTTTATAATTTTTTTTGGAGGAAACGAGTTTTTTATTCTGTCCTTACATACAGATATCAAGCAAAAACATCGTTAAATTGCATTCGATAGCGGTCTAAATGGATATTTTCGTTGAAATATGCTGCCTGAAAATTTTCGCGATTACAATACTTCCTTTTACGAAGTAAAAAGCAAAACTTTTGAATTCGTAACTCTTTGTACATTTAAAGATAAAATTTTGTACACTTATCTTTTTTTAACTTGATTAACATTAATAGATTGAATTTTTTAAAAAGTGCTCAATTTCGCAAAAGTAGGTATTTATTTTTAGAATGCCTTGTATTATTTCATTGAAAGAACCTGTTCTATCAGTAATCTGTTAGCGGCCAAACGTACGTAAAACAACAGTTATATTCTAGATTCAGTTCCTTGAAAGAAAGCATCTGTGCAGAAATTCTGGTATTTCGTTTTTCGTGAATGGGAAGCCCAAGTATAAGATTTTACTCTAAATTCTTCCTCCACACTCTGAATAGTTCTCACATGTTTTGCCATTATTCTTTGCTTACCCATCTTTACATATTGACAGAGAAAATATTTAACGGCTAACATGAAAACAGAGAAATTATTTAACGCCTAACAGGAAAATATAGAAATTCCTTAACAGCTAACATTAAAATAGAGAAATTATTTAACGGCTAACATAAAAATACCTTTTCGTCTGCTTACTATGCAGTAATAAGGAATACAATTAACTTTAATTTTACGAGATTTCGATTTTATAAAAGATTTATATTAATATAGTATTTTTCGTTGAACAAATTAGAACCTAAGTATATTTTCGCTCTTATGAAAACAAAATAAGCCGAAGTATAGTTCTGTGTTTGCGTTAGGCTATGATTGAAGACGTGTTTGTTTAGTCTAACACAGCAAAGCACTTGAGGGCTGTCTGCCTAAGCAAAAAGAAGTTTTCGTGAAGTACATTCTAAGGGAAACTGGGCTCGTATTTACGTTACACATGGGGAAAACATGAAAATAAATATACAGCCGCTCGATTGAACTACCAGTGTTCAATAGTCTAAACCACTTTGTCGTTGATGACCCAAATGATTGAGGTAAAGTACTCTCTGTTTGGAGAAAGGGTCGCATAATTGAAGTGCATTTATAGGATGTTTTAACTGTATATGAAGAAATATGTTGTTTTAAAAATCAGTCAGGCTAAAATGTCAAATGTAATGATTTTATATCGGCCAGAGTAAATAACAATTCTCAGTTTTCGACACTGGGTCAAGAAGACTTAAAAGGTGCAGACATAGGGAAATAATGGATACAAATGACGGTTAGCTATTAATTATTTATATTCTTCTCTGTTCCACATTTCTTACTCGGATACCAAAGAAAGATGAAAATATTTTTTCCTATACCTTCCGCTGACCAAATTTCGAGTAACTATTTTAACGCAGCATCTTCATCATGGACATATAACCCAAACTTTAAGCTCTCTGTCATGTTCTATGTCATACAAATTTTGATAAATTATAAATATGCAGTTTCTGCGTACATGAGATATACAGTAATATGTGTGTCTCGCTCTTAATTTAATAATAAATGTTATTTACTTTTTTAATGTGAATTTAAATGTATGTTAACTGGTCACACGACTTCCATATTGCAAAACATATTAGAAGAAATCTATTTCAGTGCAGTGCAAAGCAGCATTCTACAAAGCGTCTTTGCAGAAAGACCTTTTATGATTCAGAATATAGTTTAAGCTCCAGGATATTTCGCATCGACTTATAGATGAGAAAGGCCGTCAATTTCAAGTCGACACGCTCAGCTGCGAACAAAGCCAACAGGTAACGGTTTCGTAGCGTGGGAGGGATGTTCTGTTTTGGGGGTAAGTAAAACCCCTGGGTAGCAAGGGGGAGCAGCTGGTACTTGCGATAAAAGGGTGTTTTTGAGCAGACGAAACACCACCGGTCACTAGAAGTACCTCTCCCACTTTCTTTCGCAGAAAGGATCGTTAAGTGGTCTCATATCGCATAAAATCGTCAAATACTGGAAAAAAACGTTAAACTACTCAAAATATCATATAATTGTCCCCTCTGGAACATGTATTTCAGGAATAATTATTTTTTAAATGCATTGAAGTAAATTAAGCATTGAAGTCCAACCTCTCTTCGGAGTGGGCTCTGGCAAACATTATTCCGTGTAATATGGACAAGACAACAGCAACAATGTTATAATGCAAAATTCCCTTGTTCTTTTCTAGATCATGGAGAAATTGATTTGACAAACGCATGAAGCAATAAGATTATGCGTGAAAGCACTAACTTCCTGTATTATGACTGTGTTAAGCATTATTATATGTTAGAATTCATTTGATGTTAAATTATTTCAATTAATTGCAGGATTTCTCTGTTATTTAATCCTCTCTCTCAGCTATAGGCCTTGCCTAGGTAAAGAGAAAGCTGAAAATTTAATATATAAGATCTGAAAGTATGGTGCCTTTTATTTCTTATATACTAACTTCTTTTTCAAGAAAATATTGAGAAGCACATCAAAAACAAACAAATATGCAAGTATTTTTGCTTCATATTTAAATAACATTTCGCCCCCCCTCAAGCAAATCGGAAAACAGAGATGCATCTTCCATAAGCGATTATAAAAGTGGGAAAAGTTCTTTATAATGCTTGAAGTTCTCATAACTGCATGTCTAATATCCTACCTGAATGCCCATAATATATGTATATGTAGTATATAAACATTTGATTTTTTTTATATTTTACTATTAAATATAAATAATATCACTTTTTATTTTAAATTCAAAATGCACTTTCGTAATATTGTTTTTGATTTCATTGTTTTGTAATCGTGCATACATACTGTACTTGTTTAAAACAATTATAGCATTATTACATTGAGACAATGAACAGGCTTTGCTACATTGACCATTTAATCCGCATGAATCCGCTAGCAGCATTATCATTTCTTCTTTCCCCCTTTCTTCTTAAGCAAAGGTACATAAGAAATATAAATAAATAACTTCTACTCTAATATTATTAAATACCAAGCAAAACGCTGCAAGAACATAACTGTCTAAAAAAAAGGCATTTTGTTAACAATCTTGTTGACACTAAAAATGTTATCAATTAAAGTTATTAGTTAAAAATGTTATTAAAGTTTATTCTTTTTCATTAATAAACAATATACTATTGCTTTTGTCAAGAAACTTAAATACGTAGTGTGAATGGTAATCAGTCATCGATTTCTATAGCCACTGGTTTATTATTTTTTCCCTTTTTAATGAAAGAAAGAATTGTAAGAAATTTTATATACACACTGTAAAACAAAATCTGTAAAGTTACTAAGAAAACTCATGAAAACTGGGATGCCATGGGTTATTTGAGTAACAGCAACAGGTGTTTTCTTTGTAACTTTACAAGAGTTTTGCCTGTAATGGTTACAGATCTTTTTCTTGTAATATCACAGCATATAGTTATGTAAGTAGAACATATTTTTCTCATGTAAAATCCCAAACGATATATCTGTAATGGTTACAGATTATTTGCGTGTAATATTACATCAAATAATTATGTAAAAAGAACATGTTTTTCTCATGTAAGATCTCAACAGATATATCTGTAACCGTTACAGGTTATTTGCTTGTATTATTACAGCACGTTATTATGTGAGTAGAAGATACTTTTCTTACGTAAAATTCCAATGGTTGTATCTGTAAAGGTTTCAGATTATTTCCTTCTAATATCCCACTAAGTAATTATGTGTGTAGAATATATTTTTCATAGATGAAATACTAAAGGATATGTCTATAAAAGTAATAGATTTTTGGTCTAAAATAATGCTTATTATAATAAAATACATTGAAATGCATATAAAGCAATGATATCTGTAGGTATATATATCATTTTGATTAATAATCGATATGAGCTTAATTTGAGTTCAAATTGATATGCTATTCCTTACATTAAATTACATGTATATCCTTTACATAAAATAATGGAAAGTCATCTGGAATTTATATTTGGCCTGTAAAATAGCTGAAAAAAAAACAAAAATTGCTTTATTTGCATGTTTTAGTGTCAATTATTAAGATATGTTCTAGAACTTTCTTTTTAGTAATTTTAGTTAAAATAAACACATGTTCCTTTAGATTTAACTTATATGAGTAAACGTGTTGCATGTTGATATGATCATATTATTACAATAAAAGACATTTTGTGAAATATTTCTATGAAGAACTCAGACCAGCTGTTCTTTATGTTTCAAAAATATTATATTCTCTCCTTCTAAAAAATGACATTTTCAGTAAATTAAAGAATTCAACATAGCAATGAACTTTATTTTGTTACTACAAGGAATTCAAAATTTTGTTCATAAGCTTGAATTACAACGTCCAACTAACCTTTTTATTCTTATCTGCACTCAGTGTTTGACAACAGTCTGCTATTGTTTGAAGTAATAGATGGCAACTGCATAACGTTTTTACCCTACCTACAAATAATTTCCTTTGAATTAACAGATAGAAGTCTTTCATTAAAAACCTAATATCATGCTTTTTGAATAAGCATAAAACTTCACCAACTGACCTTAATTTTTAAAGCCTTGCTTCCATTAAAATTCTTGATGCTTAATACAATTATGCCTTTTTGTTTCAAAAATTAATACTTCAGTTTAACTTAAAATTTAATGCATTTAATTTTACCTATAATTTTTTACAAACGTGATATGTAATAAAACTTTAAGCTTAATAATTACCATTTAGAAAGTGATACTAAAAAGTATTCTTAGTTATTATAAATTTCGAGATTTGCATACAAAATTGTGAAATATACATGTGACAACAGAAAACAAACTTTATGCTCTCTCTCTCTATATATATTACAGCATGTTAATTATGAAGTTTATTGAATTCATAATTTTATTGTGAAACATTATGAAGCAAATAATATGCTAATTAAAATACAGAAGTAAAAATAATTTATTACTTAATTCATAAACTTTACATAAAACCTTAAAAAAAGAATTAATTAAAAAATAACACAATATAACATTTCATAAAAATTCGTTTCGACTGCTTGGAAAAAATGAATGGTTTTTCCCCTTCTTTGTAAACCATGTCTCCTAAATAAAGAAAAAAACATTCCTTTTAAAATCATAATCATAATCATGCTCTTAAAAAGCTTATAAAAATTATTTTAATAGATGTTTTAAACATGTGCTCATATAACACTTTTAATCATATTTCTTTATAATATCTTAAGTAATCAGGAACAGCTTAAATACTTTAAAAAATTGCATTACAGTGAACCGTCTCATTACTACAAGCTACCTCAGTCAATCACTTTTTAAATTTAACCAGCATTCCTCATAAAATAACTAATTAGTAAACATAACTTCTCTAAGATGCCCAATATCATTAAAGATCAAAATCTTCAGGAATCACGCATAGCTAGCTTAGAGAAGGTTCATTGTACAAAAACAGCCAATATGCAAATCTTTTCATAAATGAAGCCACCATAGTTATTAAATATAATATACAGTATACTTATATTCAGAATTCAGAACTTGAATAAATTTCCCGAACTGTTTTAGCATTCGAAAAATATTATATTTATTACCTTAAATTTCTAAAACAATATTACATATTGGTCAAATGAATCACTGGGACTCGGACAACATTTTCCTCCAAGCTTTCTTTTAGCAACAGGATTCTGAAATTGTTTTAATGATTTAGGTAATGTTTGTCTCTCTTAGGCGCTCACAAAACAAGTTACCCTAAATTTTTCGTCTGCATAGTGGTCGTTTTCATCTTACTAACTGATTTGCTGGTGGATTTTGGGTGCATGGCCTATTATTTATGAAACAATAATAGTGAACAGCTTCAAGAAAATGGGGATATCTAATGCTCTTGATGCTATATTCCCACTTATTTTTACTAATTTTATCTTCCGAAAATTGAGAGGCAAAAATTAAACGAATAATTTAATTTCCAAAGGACACAGTCACAGTAGGAATATAACAAATGAAAAGTAATCATGTATAAACTACTACTATCACAATATTATTTCTTTAAAAGAAACCTCTATTTCAATATGAATACACATAATTGCAACATCTAATAAGTTATCTCATTTCTTTATAATTTGAATTTCTCATTCTCATTGTTGTTCTTGCAATTCCTTAAGCCTCAGATCATACATAAATAATTAGAGAAGATGAATATGCAGCTGATATGGCAAAATTGCACAGTGAATGGCAGTTGGTATTTCCTTTCACTATCATAGATCATTTTTTGTATTAGGCTGACATAATATTCAACAGTTAGAAGAGAAAGATTCAACGGGGCCTTTAGTGTACTAAAGTTTGCCTTTGTTAGTATGACGAAAACAATCAGTATGTCGATAAATCCATTTTAAAATCTTGGTATATTCATTTTCTAAATGCATTAAAAGGGGGAAAGTTATGCAAATATTTTTTTTTTTAATTTTCAAAATCTGGTTCTAAAGCTGGGTGGGATGGAATATGCAACGCAATACGGTAATTCTGAAGATCATTGCTCGTGGTAGTACAAACGGAGTGGTGATTACATGCTGTAGAAGACGGCACAAATTGCAGTTCCAGATGCATTAAATGCTTTGAGGTCTAGGGAATAGCATTGGGCAATAATAAGAATGAAATTCAAGGTATAGGGAAGTAGGAATGAAGATTATTATTATCAGATACTGAAATGTTAATGTTACTAAACATTCTTATTGGAATGTAGGTTTCTTTTATATAATAATACTATGATAGTTACCAGTAGTTCATTCATGAATATTTTTGATTGGTTATGGTCTTACTGTAATCACATCCTTCAAAATTAAATTATTGCTTAATTTCCCCCTTGATTTTCATACTATAGTATTAGTAAAAAGGAGGGAAAAAGTCTGCAAGTAAACATAACTCCTCTCTATATATCATTATGTCGATAAATCCATTTTAAAATCTTGGGATATTCATTTCCTAAATGCATTAAAAGGGGGATAATTTTGCAAATATTTTTTTTTAAAATTTTCGTGGGCAACTAAGCAAAACAAATGTGACTTTTTCTTCTTTAAAAAATTTGTGTTAATAAATAGGATGAGAATTAAGTTCATTTTAAAGACTTATGACACATGAAGTATACATGATCAAAATAAATTAGAAAATTAAGTTCAAATAAATTTTAAGCTAAATTACGTGTTTAAGTTGCAATACTTCAGTTTGATCTATAATCCGGACCTCAAAGCTACAAACTTTCTGCGCATGCGTCGCGTTGAGGCATGCGCGTAAGACCTTTACGGCTGCGAATATGCGTGTGCGCATGCGCATAATACGTTTACACATGTGCGTTTAATGTATAACGGACGGTATAAGCTAAGCTAAAATTATCTAATTCAATTAATGTTACAGATTGCGTTGTTCCTTAATCTTCGAATTAGATCCGGCTTATTATTTTTTGAAGACTGTTAGAGCAATTTTATAAAAGTAAGCTTGAACTTTCAATTATGTCAAATAGAATTTCCGATATATATTTACTAATATGTAAAGGATCTACAAAGCGAAAGTATGTTTCGAAGTCCATTAAACAAAAAGTGGAATTGCTGCAAAAAAATGGATAAAGGCATAATCCTTTGTTTATCTAACCATTCAGAAATCTGCTGTTTATCAATTTCACGCTACTGTGCGGCGGGGGGGGGGAGACGCCGCGGCGCGCAATGTATTGGATGTTCATCTGTCAGCAATCCTTATCTTCAGGGCAGATGTTTTTATTTTATTTGGCTTATAATTCCTTACTAAATGTAGTATTTCATCTCGATCTACTCCGTCTTGTTTATGATTTAAATCAAATTCCTCGTCAATATAATTCGCTTCCGATAGTGAAGAAAGTGATACAGAGGTTATTGAAAACGAAAAAATTTCGATTGACAAATTAGTCGGTATTCTCGACACAGCAATTATAGGACTTCAACAGCGGAACTTTGTAACTGAAGAAGAAATTATGGCTGTTTATAGAATTAAAGAGAAAGTATTATCACATAAAACGGAGCAACTTAAACAACTTACATTGAAAGAAATGTTTAATAAAGTAAACAAATAAATATTAAGCTTTTTTTTTTTTTTTTTTTTTTTTTTTTTTTTTGTAAATTTTGATACCCTTTAGATCATAATTGTTCTTTATTTCATAAAAAACGGTTTCATATTTTTAATTTTAAAATTTCTGCATGCCATCTTATCAGATTTAAACTGATGATCTGTAATCCGGAAAAATTGATAATCCGGAATCGCCGAAGTCCCAACGAGTCCGGATTAACGACTTTTGACTGTACTAACAAAACCAAACATCATATTCCCATTCTGCACAGTATAAAAATTCTTCTGCAAAACTGCAAAAATTACCAACACTTTGGCTTATTTGATAATTTTCAAATTCACTCCTTTGTTTGCATTTAGAATTTATAACTTTAATTTTCCACAGAAATTTGTTTTTGATTTTAAAAAATTTCACTGGCATAATTTCATTCACTTCAGCATATATTAATAGATGCAGAAAGTTTTTGTACCTTACATAATTTTAAATCTTATGTAACCTAACGTAATTAATAACAAAATCAAAACGTAGATCAGAAACTGCATAAAATTTAATAAATAATTTCTACTAGTGTCACACGAAATGCTATGAAATTCATCAATAAAATGAGATAATATATATAGAATTAATATTGCACATGTGTGAAGCTGGAAGTTTTACGTTAAATACTTTTTTTTAATTAAGTATTTTTAAAAATGACCCCTTAGAGCATGGGACCTTTCGTAATTAGAACTTGCAAATCCACTTTGCTAGTCTTTCATAACATTGCTTTTCTTTTATTAACAAGAAATATTGCATTCAGTTATTTAATTTAAGATTTCCAAAAATAATGCTACTGAAAGGCATGAATACTTACTTAAATTTGAAATTAATTTAGTTGACTTAAAATAATATTTAAAAAAATAAATCTTCATATATACGTCTAACAATCAGACCTTATTAATTTTCTTTTATTTGAACAATATCTGAATTCTGCATTAGTTTGGACTAGTAAATCATTGGACAATTAAATACCAAGCTATAAGAGAACTAATGTAGTTTACAAATGCACTGAATTTTATTTCCTGCATTAACTTTCAAAGAAAGTAAAATTTTCTGCATATTTGCATCATTTGGATTGATAGAATATGGCAAAGCATGCAAAGGCTATCAGTCTAAAGGGAAGTATATATTCATGGACGGCTTTGTAAGGAAAAGTAACTTGCATTTCCATTTATTCATGTGTGAGTATATATATATATTTACAGTTGTTAATCCTAAAATCAATGCTTCATTAAAAATTTATTATTATTTTATTTTTAATACTAACATACAGATACAGAATTGTGTTAAATTCCAATACACAATCATAATTTATTTAAAAAAAACTTATTTTATGATTTATATATTATATTACATGAATAAGAGAAACATTTGTCAAGAAATATATTAAACTTGTATTAGCAGATTCATGCTATCCTAGTAACAAGACTATCATACCTCAAAACTGTATTAAAATTGGGCAAAATAAAATCAACATAAATTCTACATTAAATGTTTAAAGTTATATATACAATATAATAAATTTTGTAACTTATGAAATATTAATGGAATATTTTTGGAAATAATGTACAAAATTTTAGTTTTCTTTTATAACTAGTTTAACGAATTTTTAGAAAAATATTTTAGGTCATTTCCATCTTTTCCCTGTTGATATTGGTATATTAAAATATATGGAATAATTAAGTTGCATCTAGTTAGTAAACCAAAACATTACGAAAAGTATGATGCGACATATTTTTAATCAATATAATTACTTCATTTTGGAATTATAACATATTCGTAAGAAATTAATACCATTGAAAAAATAATATTATTACACTAAAGAATAAACCGCATTGTTCAAGTTTTTGTAATTTTACTTCATAACACACTCGTATATAAACATATTAGACTGAATTATAAACCAAGTATAATTAATTAGGTAATCCTAGAAAAAGAATAAACTAAACCTAGTAAGCAAAAAAAAAAATATATACATTACATTCAGAATTCTAAATGTTTACATAAACTTTTCTCGCAAGGCCTGCCGGGAAAAAGATGTCAAACGTTCTTTGGTCAGACGATTACAAACGAACGCTAACATGATTAATTTTGTTTTCAAAAACCACATTACCGTTTCAATTAAATACCACAACAGTGATTAAATTTTGGAATAATTAGTTATAAATAATAATACGGGCAATTTAAGGCGTAATTTATAGGATGCGCAATGACAAAATACTACTATTAGATCTGCATTTGGAATAAATATTCTGCACTCTTTCAACTCATTACGAACACTGATATTAATTAATCGCAAAGCTTAAACGTTTAAATACTTACTCACTACATATAACAGTGCAAAGTGCATGAGAATAATCTGCATAAAATGAACAAAAAATATTTCAAACGTAATTGTAAACATTTTCTTACTTACCTGCGCTATACAACCAACATGCATTCAGCCATGTTTTTTTCTGCAACTAGCTTTCAAACACTTTTCTTCTGATTGGCTGATTTCCAGTCAGTCACGTGATTCTTCCGCGTGGCTACTGAAACATTATCTGTAATGTTACAGGCAAATTAGCTGTTCCAGCCACAGTTTGCTTTCAACCTGTTACCATTACAGGAAATTCTTGTGTAACTTTTTGATTTCTGTAACTTTACAAAAATTTTGCCTGTAAAGAGCGAACTTTTTTTTTACAGTGCAGGGGTAACGTTATCAGTAAGGTTTTTCAGCGCAAGAAACAAGGAGATTCAGCAAAGCTTTCAGGGGGATTCGAACTTCCAATTGCTAGCCAGATGTGCCTCGAATTACACCATGAAGGCATGCGGTAAGGACGGAGAAATTTATTAAATAGGAAGAGAAGATTATACTCAATTGAAAATGTATGAAAGCTTTATAAAATATTATTTTAATTAGATTACAGACAACAAAGCAGCAGTCGCCTACAGGCAGCTGGTGATGCTTTACATACCACCTTTAAGCAAATGCTATTTCAGACAGGACTTTTAGAGTGACTCTGTATGGAGACTCCCTGGGAATTTGCTGGGAAATATTACAACTTTCCTGGATTATATGAATTTAGAAAATCGACAATTTATATGTAAATAAACTAAAGAATTTGTAGAATTCTAACATTGTAGTTCTCTTCTATATTTTTTCGGGGAGGAAGGTAAAAAATAGTACTGTTCAATCGAGCTCATTACACTGCGCTAACCAGAATGATAGCTTTTTGATTTAAGAAAGGTCCGTATTTAACGAAATGGCATAAAAAATTAAGCAAAAATATTAAAAGCAATCAAAATTTCAAACTATGTCGCAAAATATCGTAATTTGGAATGTCTTATTATTTTGAAAAATTCATGCTCATTATATGGATTTATACTTAAATTAAGTAATTAGTAATAAAAATAAATGATTTTCGGGAAATTCCATTTATTTAAGAAGGAATGTTTTTGAAGACAATTGTTCTGATGTATCACTTTTCTTCCCAATTATATATTAAAGAAGCTGATAACTTTCTTTTCGCTTACATTAGGGATAATTTCTTTTTAAGCCTTTTCGGAGATGTCTTTAGATTATTTGAATATGGCAAAGCCTAAGATCTTTGTGAAAGATCTAAGAGAAAATGGATTGTGTTTACGTTACACTCGGGGTAAACTGCGAAAAACCAATCATGCAGCCAGCTCATTTACCTGGGTTCGAACCCGCTATGAACTGTTAGTATTCAGCTGTCTTAATTAGTCTCTCGCTGGAGCAGATGTCTTAAATGTTCGTTATTATACTGATACATTCTCTGACGTTATTTTAAACTGAAGACTATTCATAATATAATTTTAAAATTTCTGAAGATCATTCAGGTTCGATTTTTCTCGCTATTATTGTCTTCGTTTTGATTATCTTTATCAAAGCTCAACATTCACATTGCGCAAAATTTCACTTTAATTTTAAAATTAATTGCCTGGATCATCTTCATCCATTTTCACTTACAATTCAACTTCTGTTAATTATACTTTTTCTTTGCCGACTTGATAGTCTGTTCTGCAGCCTCACTCCCCAATATTTCAGGATCTATGCTTTCATTTCTGAAAAGTGTTTTTAGAAAAATACCAGAATTTGAGTTTAATGTCTCTTACAAAAGCCACAAAACGTAAAACCATCAACTCACTTTGTAGGTTTCTGAATTCTGTGGTGTTTACTGAGATTTTTTGTCTTCTACACCGTGGCTGGAAACTCAGCTTCTAAAATTCTATTCAAAACCTTTTACTTGTGTAAAGTCGCTTAGCTGCAGAGATGAAGCCTTTATCCACTGGCTTCACCCGTAACCAATTTTTGCTTTTAAAGTTAATTGTATTAAAACTCTTTCGATGTTGTCCACACTGAGTAAAGATTAATAAAGTTCGAATTCAAAAAAGCTTACTATATTTCTAAAAAACAAAACCCTTTTATTTGGGTTTTACCAGATGTCCTGTAATAGTCTTGTTTTGGAATATAGTATTTATATAACTTATAAACACCCTCAGTGTTTTCATATTTTTTCTTCCCATAGGTTTCCTGTTTCTACACACATTATTATGCTATATTAACAAACTACAGAAATATGTTCTCTCTTATTTATCAGCAAAATATCACTGTTACCAGCAAGTTGTAATTTATTCGAGGCCACACCTTCCATCTTTAATGTTAAGTTGAAGCACTCTCCTAAATGCTTGTAAGAAACTCCAAATTAAGCTCCGAATCAAATTATAACTATTTGATTGGTAAATGTATTGATAGTAGTTTGACATAAACAATAGAATGACATTTTCTACTTTTCTGGATATTCATTTTCATAGTTCATATTTCATAGTTCATATATGAACAAACTACAGAAATATGTTCTCTTTTATTTATCAGCAAAATATCACTGTTACCAGCAAGTTGTCATTTATTCGAGGCCACACCTTCCATCTTTAATGTTAAGTTGAAGCACTCTCCTAACTGCTTATAAGAAACTCCAAATTAAGCTCCGAATCAAATTATAACTATTTGATTGGTAAATGTATTGATAGTAGTTTGACATAAACAATAGAATGACATTTTCTACTTTTCTGGATATTCATTTTCATAGTTCATATAAGCGTAGGGATTCCTAAATAGATTCAAGAGATTTAAATTTGGATATTATGAACGATATCAACTGCTAACTAGCAGTTCTCAATTTAACCTGATCGGTGAATTCTATACATATACGTCCAAAAGGCCTTCTTTCGTTAGAAATAAATTTTGTGATTTTTAATAATCAAACTTTAAAAATATGCTATAAAAACATGAATATTAATGTAGTAGTAGTCAGTACATCCAGACACCAGCACCGTAGATATTTTCGAAAATGTTATAACGTATTTTGTGTTTGGCTATCTTAAATTGAGCTCGACGTTCGAAGACTGTTTAGAGAATAATCATTAATCCTTAAGTACTACAGAGTCAGAAGAAGGGTATAAATGACCATTAATTAGCTCAAATAAAGTCCACAGACGGCACGAACTCGTGCTTACAAAGCCAACGCTTTTGTCTTAACTCAAAAGGTAATGAATAACTTAAAAATAATGTAGTTAAATGTAGCCGAAGGGTTTCGCAAGTTAACTATCGCGCAAGTTGGCTCTGACCAGACAGTCGGAGTAAACAAGCCTAATGACAAGAATAATTCAATGCCACAGAAGTCTAATCGCTACAGAATCAAAAATATTAACGTGGCCTTCAAGCAGGCAGAGCACGGTCTGACTTCCCTTCCAAAACCTTCTCTAAAATACTAACTTCCTTCTACCTCATTTAAATACACACGCGTTAGTAAGTTTGCATTTTGGAAAGAAAGTGGGAATTGAAAGCAAGAGCGATAGGAAAGTTTCTTGATCATAAAATAACTATTAAGTAAATTAAATAAATCTCCGCAATGTGATGGGCGATAATTGGTCAATTCATAGCTTTTGCCACTTCCCAATCCTCTTTAAATGGCTAAGATGTAAGATGCCCCATACGTGTCAATGCAGTAGACGCATCCATCAAGCGACTGCCAGGATTCATTTTCCAGTCAGGGCACATTTCAATTTTTAAGACAGTTCATTGAAAAATTCTCGATGTCTATACAAATGAAAAACGAAGTTTTAAAATATTTTCTTTTTTAAACTGTACAAAAACTGTAAAATTTGTTAAATGCTTGGCGACCAATAGAAAAAAAAAAAGTTTTCTGCCTTCGCCTCACATTTAATCTTGACTTAAATCTTGGAATTTATCTTCGCCTGGCATTTAATCTTGTAATCTTGCCTTAAAAACTTAAAATAATTTTAATATTTTTGCTGTGAATTCAGGAAGAAATTCTGGAAATAAATTAATTTACTAGAATTAAAATGATAAAAATATGCTGGAATCCTAGGAAAACTGGCTAGTAATTTCCTGAGATAAAAACTGTTGTTATTACACGAAAGTACTTAAATTTAATTGTTTTGTGTAAAATAAATGGAACAATTTTTAAAAAGAGTGCTCCTAAGTTACGTCGAATGTGAGAAAATGGTACGAGTCAGTTGTTAAACTGGTGAAATATCTTAACTTTTCATTCCGATATAGATAAAAATTATTAAACCCATATTTAGTAATTAATCTTTCTTTCTGTTAAAGGCTCATACTGATCCACTGCCAATTGCCGCATAATATTGATGGCAGTTTGTTGCAAGTTTGGTTTCCCGTCACTGCTATGATGACTGTAATATGAGTAGAAATTCTGTTGGTAAACAAAGTTTAATTTTCCGAAGTAAGTCCTCCCCGTAAGCCTCCATTCTATTGAACCAAGTAATCAAGTTCTGTTGGCTAATAGTGTTTTCTTAAATAGTGGAATGGTTGTGACCTTTATTTCTTTTTTCGGGCGGCGGAGGGCACAGAGTCTCCTTTTTTGAATGCTTCTTTGCTTTTCTGAAGAGGCTTTAAGAAAAGTTTTGCTTTCCAAAATTCTGAAGTGCCTTATTTCGAAAAGCATCCTAAACCCCGCTGTTGAATTATTACAAAAATTCATTTAGAGAGATTATGAAGAACCTTAAGTGCTAATCTCTGATTCTGTGAGGAAAGCCAGGTTACATATAGCCCCATTTAATCTTTCGGAAGACTAAAACGAAATCGGAAGAAGGTATAAAATTAGCCTTTTTATTTGGTCTTCAGCTTGAAAAGTTACCGTCCTATTTAAAAACAGGAAGTCTAAACTGTGGGATTAATAGAAGCAGAGTAAAATGTAGGTAATTAAAATAAAAGACACACAAGGATAAATTTGAACCTATAAGTTTTGACTCAGGCTTTTGAATTACGCGAGCAAATATGGTTAGCAAAGAAGACTAAAGCAAATTCATATAAATTTCGAAGTTGGGAGAAAACAGTATGGTGATTATCAGCGGTTTCTGCCGGTGTTCGCCGAAAACATCGCGGACGAAAACGTCGCGGAGAAAACAACGCAAGGCGAAAACGTCGCGGTACAAAAAATCGTGAGAAAAAATAAAGCAAAGAGAAAACGTCGCAGTTCTAAAACATTGTGGCACAAAATATCGTTGTCGAAAATAAAGCGGTTCAAAAACTTCGCAATTTAAAAACATCGTCGACGAAAATATCGTGGTAAAAAAACAAAGTACCTACAAATCATCGCATGACGATAACATCGCAGACATGCGTTTTTCAGGCTTTAATAACTGTAAAAATTTAACAATTGTTTAATAATTGTAAAAACTCGCATAATGGTTTGTGAGCTCAAGATGTAAAGAAGGATAATTTTTACTTTCATATTTTTTATTAACTAATATTTGCTGAAAATGCAAAATGGAAAACTAATCCAATTTAAAGCACTTAATAGAATTTCAAACTGACATATTTAACTAACAAAGGCCATTAATAAAATATTTTTTATAAGTTTTACTGGTAATTTTTCATGAAAAGTATTATCTAAAAAGAATAGAAAAAGAAAAATAAGTAAAAAATTGTTAAGTTAATTATGAGATACTTTTCCTCACTTTTGTTAATCTGATACTCTTATAATGAAAATTACTTCTTCTTTTATTTAAATTTGTTGTTTTGCTTTTTTTAAATGTATTAATTAATAAAAAATATGAATGTGAAAATTATCGTTCTTTTGATTTTGCACACACAAATTTTTTTGCATATATTAATTTGCAATTATTAAAGCCTTAAAAATCTGGCTGCGATGTTATCGTCATGTGATAAATGTAGGTACTTTATTTTTTACCACGATGTTTTTAAACTGTGAAGTTTTTGAACAGCTTTATTTTCGACGACGATATTTTGTACCACGATGTTTTAGAACTGCGATGTTTTCTCTTTATTTTCTCCCACGATGTTTTGTATGACGAAGTTTTCGCCTTGCTTTGTTTTCTCACGATGTTTTCGGCTGTAACCTTCTCTGCCAAAAATTTTTCTCTTAAATTCAAGAACTGTCTTCTTATGCATATTAACTAATCTTCATCCTGGTGGGAGCCGACGAAAATAGAAATGACAATTAAGGAAAAAATAATAAGATAGCTAGTTAATAAACATATAACTCTCCATGGTAAGGACAGAGCCGGCGTAATAGCTGGTGTAAAAAGCACACCAAGCGGTGGAATATTTAAGAGCGAGAAGCATTTTAGGATTTAGAGAAACCCCTGGCATCCCCATTTAGGAAAATCGGAATTGTACTGGGAGGCACTAGCCCTGTTCATTTTCCTTAAAGGCCGCATTTATCGTCTTGTTAGCGACATGCAAAACTAAGAAAAATATTAATAGTGACTCTGTTTAATAAAGGTTAGTATATTATTTGGATTCAAATGAAAATTCAAGATGACTCAAAAATGAAGTTTCACTCTACATTAATGGCACATACACCACATTAAAAGTATATTTTAATAAGCACTTAGCTTTCTAAAATATGAACTTTATCATGTAACCTCAAGCAGTGTCTCACATAATCCCTGGGCCCTTATAATTCCATCAGAGAAACACTGGTGAAGAATAATGACTATAACTACTTCTAATTGCGGAGGACTTACGCTGATATATTCACTTATACGTAAGCATTATTCAGACAATGAGAAATGTATTACGTCATTTACACTATTGTCATTTACACTTGTCACTATTACAACATTGTATGAAATTCGTCATGATAACCCTCCATTTTTTTACAATATGGCAACCCTGTCCCGGTATACATCATCTTACGTATGGGGATAGTGCAAAGCGCCACGTGCCTGCCGTCATTTTAAACGAACTCTAGCCGTAAACAAAACTCTCGAGCTGCTGTCGGTAAACTGTATCGTGATTGCTTACCCCCTCTTCTATCCCAAGCGTTTTCCTCTTCTCGAAAGTTCCCTCAAGAGTATATTCTCTGCTGCTTCAGATCCACTTTGCTCTTCAAGTGCTAACAATAAAGCGGAGGGAAACCGTCTTCAGCGATTATCTCTGGCCTCCATCATTGCTAAATACGAACCATCGTTTTTGTCATAAATGCTTATTTGTGATGTTCTACATGCTTAATCTGTTAATCTATTTAATTTGTTTCTGTTGCAATATTTCTAGAATTTTTAAGAGTATTTAGGCTTTTTAGATTAAAAATCTGGGTAACTCTGCATATTTTCCATAGACTAATAATATGACTGACTGATAATTCTCTCCAAGAAAAGACAACGAAATGAAGGTCAGTTATAATCACTGGGTCTTATTTAAGAGTTATTATGAGTTTTGGGGGTAGCCATATATATAGTTTTCCTCTGAGGCTCATTTATGTTTCATGCGTAGTATAACTAAGAAAGTAAAAATGAAATGGGAAAGAAACGTTTCCTTTGTAAAGCAAAGGAAGTGAGAAAGTAAAGAACATTTTCTTGAACCTCCTTTTGAACCTTCTCTTGAACCTTCCCTTGAAAGCATTGATTAACATTGATTTCAAAGCCAGCAAATCGGCCAACATTTTTGTTATTTAATTTCTAACCAATATCTGAGTGCTTCTTTCTTAAGGAATAAAACTTTTCCTTAGAAACTAGATTGAGCTTTGAAACTTTTATCTCTTTCTTCATAGTCTTGTGAAATGAAGGAAATTTGCATTTAAAGAACTGGGTACTTTAAAATAAATATATCATCAGATTAAATTTTAAAAAAACTCATTCTTGTAAGAGCTCTCTCTCTCTTTTCCCTTTTGAGAATTCAACAAAAGAATCTTTCTTTGACATCAAATAAGAAGAGCAACAAGCCCATTTAAAACTTAAAATTAGGAAAACGACCACCTTATATGTGAGGCAGGTGTTAAATAAAACTCTATTGATTTTGAGAGCAATCAGACACAGCTACCTTGTCTTCAGAGAAAAAAATTCATAAAATTTTGTTTAAAAGCTACTCCAGAATAAGGTTGCCATTTTACTTAATTTTAAGCTACTTTCTTTGGTAATTTACCTTCAGTTAAATTAAAATTTTACAAATTTTTATTTTTTCGTACTTTCTGTTATTTACCACTCAGAAGGATCTAACCATTATGTTGGGGTAAATATGTCAGAAGGCTACCTGCATTGTTTTCTGGCATATTTTCATAAGGGAGAATCAACATTTAGGTTAAATATATTCTTTAACTTCTTAAGAATGAATATATTTGCACAGAAGAACCTGAGCGAGCTTAAAATTAATTACAATAGAAATTAATTAAGTAATTGGAAAGTATTTATGATTATTAATTAATTTAATTAATTTTTGTGGTTATTATTAGTTATTATTTGTTTATTATTATTAGTTATTAATTTGCGGTTATTATTAGTTTTTAATTAATTTTTGTGGTTCCTAATCAAAGCTTAAAAATATCAGAAGTACCTTAAAAATGTCTATTAATATAATTATTAATAGGAAACAAAATATAAAAGTATTGCCATCATATCCATGGATTTTTAAATGGATCTGCTAAATTCCGAATAATGTCGAAGTTGTTGAAAAAGTGGTATTTATACATAATTAGCCTAAAAGAAATAGGAACTTTCAAAGTCTTACAGAAACGAGAGTTTTAATAGATAAAGAAGAACATATCCTGAAGTTTATTGCTTGATTAGAGAATTCTGTGTCTGACACTTCCTAACATGAGAGATATCAATGCGATAGATAGTCAAGGTCTTCTCAAACATGTCTCAACAAGTTCATGCTAGCAACAGATGTTAGGAGCTGTTCAAAGTTGTCCAAATTTAAAGGAAGTAGAAAAAAAAATCGGTCTTGATCCTATCCCTACAAGAATTTTTTTTTTTTTTTTTTTTTTTTTTTTTTTTTTTTCAGCAATGATAAAATTTATTCTTGCATATTCAAAAGCACATAAAATGCTTTTTCTAAGCTGCCGCATAACTCGACAGATGTCAAATGTTCTCAAGTGATGATGACCTTGCGAAAGCAAACGAAATGAAGAGGTTTGTGAATTTTAAAGATTTCCTTTATAAAACGGTTGCAGAGTCATTAGGATTTTTTTTTTTTTTTTTTGAAGCAGAAGGGATGACAAATGAGCAATGTCCTCTCCGGAACTCGAACCACGGACCTCTCGAATAGGCGCCGAGCGTGCTGACCATTACACTACGAAAGCATGCTAAGAAGACGGGAGAAATACCTTATATACTCCCCCTTTTAAAGGAAGACTGGGGTGTAGGGGACCAAATCGCCCTGCGTAATGATGAAGTAATTGTGCGAAGGCTAGTGGTAATATTTGAGCTGCGTCTTTTTCTCCTGTTACTGTCCTTTCTCGCATAGCTGTATAGAGCTTCTGTATTTTATGAGCAATTTATTTATTTCAGTTTCCGAATCTTTTTCGGAATCGTGATCGATAATGAGCAACTAAGACAGCTAATACTGATTCAACGGATACGGGTATTAATTTCACGCTGAAAGAAATTATTTTAAAAAGCAGTTTAAATTAAGCAAAAACAGAAATAATTTAGGTTTTAAATAAAATCTAATTTGTTACTTAAATATTTGATGCTAAGAAATTTTTTGAATCTGTACCTGACTGTTAATTTTGGAGAAACTACCAAAACTCGGTCTTTTACAGCGATCTCCAAGCAATTTTTCCGCAGGATTTTGGCAGGAGATAAGAAATCTCCTCATATCTATATAACCTCTCTTCTCTACTTACTAATGCACACAAATGAATCATGCTTAGAACCAATCCTTATCTTCCCTTCGATATAGTTCATATTCGAACGGTTAGATAGCGGACCTTCCTCCCTCCGTTCCCAACCTTTTGTCTAGTCTCACTGCCGCAAAACAGGTTGTCCCTGTTTGCATTTATTTGTTTGTGTTTACGGCTCTCACTCCCTTCCAGCCCCCTTAACCATCTGCCGCTTATGCCTCAGCTTCAAGGCAGTAAAAAGTAAATCGTAATGACAAATGGCCGCTCATCCTGCCATATTTACTCTGATGTGAGCAACAAAAAAAGTGAAAACATTAGATTTAGGATATTCCAGTAAATCCTGGAGGATATCATTGAATTTTACCATGAAGAAAGAGTTAAAGAAGCAGGTTTTCAGTTTTTCAGTTAGTATATGTTTTCAATAAATTTAGAATTATCATCATAAATATTAAGTTTCATTGTTGTTATTGGGCCTTGCGAAATAGAATAAGTTATATTCCAGTTATAGCATATAAATGTACTGCATTTAAATTTCGATATTTTAAACTAAACCATAAAACTTAATGTAAGCATTAGACCGTGTTATTATTAGGTCCTTAACAAGTGTTAAGTAAAATTGCACTCCGAAGGGCATTGTTTTGAGAGCGTCCTCGGTAAAAACATATTTATTTATTTAGATGATATAATAATTAATAGTGAGACGATTAAAGAACACATTAAAGATAAACACACAATGTTTTCGCTTATGCCTGAAAGGGCAAGTTCGTGGCTATAGAACTTCGTTGTTTAGGATTTAAAATATCGAAAAAAAGAATTGAAACCGAAGACTCAAAAATAATAGTTATCAAAAATTTCCTTTCACTAAATGCTGCAAAGAAGTTATCATCATAAGCCATGTGTTCAAATTATAGGACTTTGATTAAAGATTTAGCTAAAATAGCTGAGCCCTTGTTACTTGTTACAGTTAAAAAAAAAAAAAAAAGAAAGAAAGTCAGATTTATTTGGTCAGCCGAGTCAAATACTGCTTTCGAATAACTTAAACGAGCATTGATTCAAGCTTCCTAATGACGATGAAAACTTGGAAATCGCTGCGAGAGCGTCGGACTACGCAGTGGCTGGCGTTTTAGCTCAAAAAGGTCAACCGGTTGCAAACTTTAGTAAAACTTTCAATCCTACACAAAAATTTAGGTACATTTTGGTAAAACTTCTGTTACAATTTATTCCGGTCATGCGGCTGCGGGTCGTTTGTACTCAGGAAAGAATTTATCTCAAAGATTGATTAGTTGGACCCTTAAACTTCAAGAAACCTAATCACTAAACATACTCCCGGGAAAGAAAACGGGGTGGCAGAGGTATTATCAAGAATAAAATTTGGTGAGGAGAGGAAT
Source organism: Stegodyphus dumicola (assembly GCF_044657685.1). Taxonomy (NCBI): domain Eukaryota; kingdom Metazoa; phylum Arthropoda; class Arachnida; order Araneae; family Eresidae; genus Stegodyphus; species Stegodyphus dumicola. Next base: position 99,436,377 of record NC_140774.1, on the reverse strand, counting down.
GCAATAAAATGTGCTATGCTTACTGTGGAAAATCCTCAATTAGCTTTAACTGTTGTTGCAGAATTACAGAGGGATCCCAAATTATAAATATTATTGTAGATATTATAAAGTTATAGTAGTAAAATTATTATAAATATATAAATATATAAAGTTATAATAGCCGAATTATAAAGTTATCGATAATAATATTTTGTGCAAAAATTACTAATTAGAATAGCTAATTCAGATCACTAGTTTAAGGTTAAACAGTTTACAAGAGCTGCATAATTCCCCAATTTCAGGGTACCTTGGAATAAGGGAAACAGTACAGCGAGTTTGTGAGGCGGTATATTTTCCACAGTTGCAAAAGTTTGTAAATGCATATGTAGTGCCATATTTGCCAGCTAGTTAACGATGTTCATTATATCCTGGCTGTATACATAAATAGTATAACGGCTACTTCTCCAAATGCATTAGTCTTAATGACTTATTAGGTCCATACCCATGAAGTGAACTCAAAGAAAATACATATCTATTCCTTATTGTAGACCATTTTTAAGTGGCTAGAAATGGTCCTCCTAAAAAGAGCCTCCGTAAAATAGTTTCAGATACTTTTCTAAATAAATATGTTTTAAAATATGCAGCTCCATTAAAAGTAATTTCTGATAATGGTAAATAGTTTATAAGTCAACGATTGAAGGACTATGCGCATGCTTGGCATATGACATTTAAAAATGGTACCTTACCGGCCGCAGTGCCGGTGGAGCGGGTAGGTAAGAATATAGTTAAGATCATACGTTGCTATGTGAAAACTATCACAAGCTCTGAGATAGCTATATCAGTGAGTTAGCATTTGCTTTAAGCTAGGCTAAACATGACACGGCAGGAAAGACTCCAGCAGAATTATTTTTGGGAAAAAACTAATTATCCCATAGGATAAATTATTTTTTTATTTCAAAAAAGAACATAATTTAAAACTGATTTATAGAAGTTAATAGATAAAGGCATTGAAAAATTCAGACACTGCAAGAAGTCATTGATCATCATATTAAGGATCGGACATTGCAACATGCCAAAGATATATTAGATATATAAGGCGAGAAGTTAATTACAAGGCGGGAGACAAAATACTTAAGTTAAAACATTCAGCATCATGCGCTGGAAAAGGTAAAGTTGGGAAGTTTTGTCCACGGTTTGAAGGACCATATGTGACCCAAAAGATTCGGGAATCACAGTCTTCCGAATAAAATAAGAGAAAAGAAATAGAAATGAGGAAGAAACAGTGGCAATGAGGAAGAACAGTGTTAAAGGTGTTTTACATGAAGAGCAACAAGAAAAGACAAAATAAACGAGAAACAACGGTAAAGTTCTACTGAAGTCGAAAACGTACATTCCCGGAAAACGAGAGACCATGAACCGCAAGTACGGAAGAAAATCCTAAAGAAGATTAATATTGGGGCCAGATACTAGTAGGAACAAGACACCAAGGCATTACCCGAAAGTAAAAGGTTGGTTTATTTAATTACGGCAACGCACACTAGGGCTATCTGCCTAAGAGGAGGGATGCCTTCGTGGAGGACTTTCTAAGGGAAACTGGCTCGTATACACGTTACACATGGGGAAAACCACGAAAACGCCCATGCAGCCAGCCCGTTCGCGGGATTCGAACCTCGGACCGAACTACCAGTGTTCAGCGACTTTACCGCTCGGCCGCTGGTGGGCCGAAAGTAAAAGGATCCAGGAGTTCCTGCAAACGACCTACGGATAACCAATGTAAGATTCTACGGCAAAAGCGCCCAGCGGAGAAATTCCAACACCGCAAGGAAGGCCGCTAAAGTACTAGTGATCCGGTCCGCCTAATTTCCAGTTGAGAGGTCCAGCGAAAACTTCAAGTCAGAGACCATATCCTCAGTCTACGCAACGGTCAGTGGAGCCAGAGAATCTTCAAGGACGTCAAAAAGTTAGAAGATTCCACGAGAGAGCCCAGAAGAGAAAATGGCAATTTCAATGAGAAGGTGAAAAGCAGCCCCGGAGAAAAAATTGCGGCAAGCAAACCTTTATCCTTCGAGGGAGGATTTCGTTACCAAGCGAATGGAAGAGTTTCGAAAAACCAAACGCTAAGTGAAATTTATTTTTCTTCGTAGATTCAGTTCCTATTTTGTGTCGAAAAATGTAAAAGTTGCTATTTATCTTAAATTTTGCTTCAAGTGAGATCATTTCAATTGTCCTTAAAGTAGCAAGAAGCTCTTGATTTAAATATGCATTTATTCGCAGTGATTTTAAGTTAGTCTAGACACAAACTCTGTTTTAGTCTAACAGATTGATGATGAGGAAAATTTGGCGAAAATGTAAAGTAACTTTAAGCCACTTATGTGCATATATGATTTAAAGTTTAAATTTTCTTAAAATAAATGTATTGTAAATGTTTCATGTACTATGTTTTCGTATTACAAATGTTAAAAGTTGTGCTAAAATATGTGTTGAATAAAACAAATTTTTGCATAGATGTAAGAAGTGTAATCTTGCAGTGAAATGAAATGTTTAAATGTAAGCTAGCAGAATGACATAAAATTAGGTTAAAAGCAAAAGCTAGAGGTGTGCATGAAATTAAAGATTAGGCTCTCCAGCCAACACAAAAGTTTAATTACTTATGTTAGGTGAAATTTTAAAATTAAGGTATTTTTGAGGTTTTGTGAATCCAACATGTAGGATGTGGGTTAGATGGTAGAGTTGCTACACTTATTCAAATGCCAGTTATTCATACATTTCAGTACATTTTTTACTGGAGAGCAGTGGGGAAAAGAAATTAAAATAGAATAAATGAAAATGTATGAAAGTTCTGATAAAAATGTATAAAAATGATTTTAATGAAATGTTTGAATAAGAAAAGGTTCAGAAAAGCTGAACTATATGTATATATATATATAACAATGCTATATAACAATGCTATATGTGTTGAAGTTTTCTGCTAAAATATTTTTCTTTCCAGATGATTAAAAGAATATCAGAAATTGATTTATAGTGAGTGTGAGTCAAAGAAAATTGTTTGACGGAGATCTAGCTCTTTATAATATAGATTAAGGATAGCTTTAAGATAGTTGTAAGTCTATTTTGTTGTAAGATGTTGGCTCATGGTTAAGTTAAAAATTAAAGATCTTTTCGAGGTCATTCATTAAAGAACTTCGTTGCGATAACTTAAATTTTGATTTGGAAAGATGTAAAGTTTCTATTTTTAACTAACCAGTTATTTTATGTTCAATATCTACTTTCATTTCTCCCTTCGTTCTTCTGCCAGAATTCAAATTTTAGCTCAAGCGTATTTAAATGAGATAGAAGGAGAAAGTACTTAAAAAGAGGTTTTATATTTTTTAGACCGTCTTCTGAACCACATTATTAGTTGAATTTCTATGATAGCAATTTGTCTTCGGCGTTGCTGTATTATTGCCAATAGTGCTTGTCACGCCGGTGTAGTTTTGAGCCACGTTGCTCGCTAATTATTTCTGCGCAGCCTTTGGCTAATTACCGGCTTAATTTTAATTTGAAATTCCTTACTTTTGAGTTACACTATAAATGTTGGTTGGCTTTGTGAATATAAGAAGTGTTTCTGTTCAGTTACTTGAGTTCTGAATAAAAGGTCTTTTACACCCTTCTTACGTTTCTGTTGTTTAACTAGACATAGCGATAAGTTGCTCACGTCTATGCAAAAGTCATGACTTAGTACATGATACCTAAGAGAGTGAGACTGTAAAACGTAAACACACAGGAAAAGACTTAAACAATTTCGGTTCTAGACCAAAACTTATGATTAATATATGAAAATTAGGAGTTAAACTGGCAATTTCCACTACCTAAAAATGAAACCCATTTAGGAAATGGCGAAAGTTTGGGAGACTGCAACATGCCTATAAGCCGATGAAATGTAATGTTTCTAAGGGTTTGTGTAAACAGGTTTTTAAGTAATGTTATAATTTTTTATTGAAATACGATGCCAAGCTACCATGATGAATTTAATGAAATATGAGACATATGCTAGCAATGAAAATTATAACCCACCAGATATAGGATATACTCTGTTAACATTGAAGAATTTAACATTATTATTTTTTTTTTATAACCGGGAACTTTATTTAATAGCCATTAGCCTTGCGCCACTTCAAGGGCCGGAAGTGATGGCCATTTCATTATGGGAGCACCTACTAGGCCACTGTTGCCTTCTATGAAGGGACGGACAGTTACATCCATGCGCTCTCTGGGATTCGAACCCGCGCTCATTGCTACTGCAGTCAGAGTCATTAATCACTATACCAGCTGAGCATTTATCGGTATTTTTACAGAAAAAAAAAGAGTCCTTCTTTTACTTTATTGCGTTTTGCTACTAATTAGAGCAATTTGTTAAAAAATAGCTTCTTTTTGCCGCTCAGCTTAACAAACCGAAAATATATTAATTATATAAAAAGAATATATATTAATAAATATATTAATTATATAAAGGTCGTATAAATTTAATAAACTTATATTATTCTTAGTGTTACAAATTTAACAGACTTTATTAAAGTATTTATCTTAACATCAAGCTTGATTTAAAAAATTAAGTATTTACACAGTTTTGGATTTATCTGTTCCAACTGCTCAATTTTGGCAAATATTATATTTACTTTAAATCTCAACTTTCATATCTAATTATGAATCTTTAACATGCAATAATAAAAATTACATTTTTGTAAAACAACAAATATTTATGTTAAAAAATGCGTTACAAAAAACAGACAAGGAACAAAAATTTACAGAGCATAATAATACTTAATAGGCAACTAAGAAGTACCTCTTCTCGTCATAAAACACATTTAGAAATTAAAATAATCGTGAAAGCATGCCACCTATTGTTTAATCTTTTTTTAATTACCGAATTGCTCGGATTATCCACATTTTCAACTCTGAAGTCATTTTCTCACTTATTCGTTCGTCGTAAAATTCGTTCGTCAGTTTCAAAAGATTCCGTCACTGATTTTAACTCTTTTGGAATTTTAGCCTTTCTTGTCAGTATGATTTGACATATATCAACCAGACTGAAAGAGCGATGAAATATCTCGTCAGGAAACAAGAATCGTATGTTTGGAAGTAGAAATAAATAAATTTTTGATAGGTAATCACAACTGGATACTCAATCCTAATTTTGACTATCTACAAAGATTATTCATACAGATTCTTTAAATGGTAATTCCTCTGAACGTGTGTGCATTACAAACATTTTTCTTGGTTAACTAATGAAATTAATTTTTCAACGTATTCAAATTTCTACTTTCTTAGGGTTTTTTTTTCCCTTTTCGTTTCATTACTAATTTCCTAGACACATCGTGTTACATTTGTTTTCTCTTTGCTCCTCTTATTTCTTTCCGTATAAAATCGTTTCGCTCCTCCGATTACTGAAATTTTCTGCCCTCCTTCTAAAATAAAGAGATCTATATATGATTATTCTCGAAATTGATTTCAATGTCTATGCCAAAATAAGGTTGAATTTCTGTCTAATTTTAAAATGTTTCTTTAGCATTAAATAAAGATTAAAAATGTGGAACTTGTTTATAAACCTTTTCGTTCTGTGTCCAGGAAACAGCGAAACGATGTTTTGTCAGATAAATATGGACAAATTTTAATAAAATATTGTCGCTTTGTGTGTGTGTCTACACGTACGTGTTGTCACCCAAACGTGCTGTCGGCTAAATGTCTTACTGGCTAAATATCTGGTCGGCTAAACGTCCTCTCAGTTTAAATGTCCTTGTCAATTAAGTGTCCTGTCGGCTAAACTCCCGTGCCCGTTAAACGTCCTGTCAGCTAAATGCCCCTGTCGGCTAAATGTACGTGTCAGAAATGCTCTGTCGGTTAATTGTTGACTGTTAAGTGTCTCATAGGCTAAGTGTTTGTCGACTAAGTGTCACCCTTAGCCAACCGTAGTGTTACAAGACATGTGTTGCTCTTACCTCTGTGTATAATGTTCTTGTTTTCAAAGTAAATATTGTCAGTAAAAATTTTTAAAACGTATCATTATATTTCTTTTTCTTTTATGCAAATAACTTACGAGTTGAGTTTCTTATGTTTAGAAATTTTTTACATCAGTTTAAATGATCTGATGACAAAAGTGTGTTTTCTGTTCGGAAGTATCAAGTTGGAATATATTTCTTCCCAGAAAAATATGTTTAGCGCGTATTGTCTAATAACCTAAAGACCTAAATTCTGTTTTAATTTTGAAAGCACTTAGTTTTTACATAGTTCATTATTTCTGAAAGTATTTTTTTCACATGACGTTTAATTGTGTTCTAAGTATTATCACACTTATTACTTACTGAATAATGTCTATTTTGCATAGCGTTTTGTTGTATTAGAAACTGTTAATAAACCTATATCTGCTCAACTTAACTCTATGTGGTTCCCGTTGCGATAAACAAACCTGCCTTGCAGGAAGGACGTGCGGCCTTTGAATCGTATATTGACGACTTTGGGTCTTGGTGATAAAAATAATTTTACATTATCGCGAATTATATTATTATTGCATTTCCTTGCATTATTGCATAAGCATTTACATTTAGTGAAACGTAGCACTTACTATGAGTGTGCAATGTTGGAGAATCTCAAAAAAATGCTCACAACTTTGATTATCAGCGTTTGTCTTCCTGACACTTCACTTAAGGCATCGGCTTAAGGCTCAAATTCTCTAATTTAGTGGGCAAAAATGGCGAGGTTATGGCTCTACATTATGAATTTGTTGCTCTCTCCTGCCACAATAGCTACCTCTTCGCTGCGCGTGTGGTTCTTTTTAATAATAAGTATCTCTCTCTAGGTTACCGGGGAGGTTTTTTTTTTCTTCACGGGGTGCAGGAAAGATCATTTTGATTATTCAGTTGTGGAGGAGGACGTCCCGGTGCAAAAGAAATCTATTGAGAAGTTTCGAAGGGGCGCACGAAATTTGAGGGTTTTTTTTTTTTTTTTATGATCTGTAAAACCACGCGTTACCCACGCGACCTCTGTTCCCTGCTTTCCACGCACTTGAGAAAGGAACTGTTTCCCTACGCACAATTCACTGTTTTCCTCCAGAGCGATTCTGTTCGAACTGTATTGATTCTGAAAAGATAGTAATTCATCTTAAGTACTCTGAAAATAAGGAATGATTCGTTCTTTAAATAGCAAATTCTGTTATTTTCTTTCGTATTTGGAGCAGATAAATATCATGTGCTTTAGCTGCTTTGAATCGAAATAAAAACGCTTTTTTTAATCGGTAACTGCACACATCTGGAGAAATATTAGAATATGGCCAAGAATGTTTTCAGGAATATTTGAACGAGGTCTCAATCAATAAAAAGCTTAAGATACAAAGCGTTTATAAATATAACAGAAAGTTTGCATAGTGATAACAAAGTTCTAAATTAAATGATATCGAAAAATTCAAAATCCTGAATGTAAATTAAATACAAGGGTAAATACGAAAAAAAAAATAGCTAAAAAAAAATTAAAATCTGAAAGCTTTCAGATTTTATATTGCGCCCAAAGGGGCGTTTTTTTTTAAAGTTTTATGTGTTACCTTTATTTATTAAATACCGTGTTCTTCGCACTTAAACCATGAAATTCGATTCAAGAGCAATATCGCAAAATAATTTTAAAATGAGCATATCTTCAGAATTTCCGATACACAGTCTCACGCGCTGCAGATAAAAATGTTGTTTTTTTTTTCGTACATTGTTGCCATTGCTCCCTTTGAAATCGTTGAGTTTCTTACTTAAAAATTTGTTAACATTTTGCAAAGTATGAAAAAGATAATAAAACAAATTCCAAGTTCGGGCTTCCAGATCTCCATATTCTAGTGGAGGACAACTTATTGAAAATTTGATGTCTCTAGGTAGCGTTGTTTTTTCGCAGCTCGAGAAAAATACATACATTCATGTAGATTCTTCATTATTTAATGTCTTTAAATATAATGCAGGGCTCTAATATTTGGTGTCAACAATTTCAAACGTGAACCGGCATTTATAGTGAACCAAAGAAAAATGCCAAAATGAAATTATTAGACCTTCTGGGCTAATGCCCTTTGGGCTAATAAATGTGTAATGTATCTCGGCTAAAGGTATTTGTAAAATTAATAAATCATAAGGAACTAGTTGGCGTAAATTCAGTAATTTTCTTGCAGGACTATCCTCAAAATCTGAGAAATCTTAAGAATTAGAATATAAATAGGATAGAAAGTCTCTAATTTTCGGTTACAGTGAACATTATGTCGTATTATAACAAAATAATGAAAATCTACGAACCCAAAAATGCAGGAAATTAGCTATAAAATTGCGGGTTTAGTAAGCTAAAATAATGTTTGAAAAAAAAAAAGAACTTTCTAAGCGACTATACTTAGATTCTCTTCGTGTATTTTATTTTGAGAGTTGGCCTTCTATGAAATTTATGCATAATAATTGAACTATAATTTCACTGTATTATATGATATTGTGCAGAAGGCAATCTTAAATTTCCTATTATCAAACTGGCAACTTAAGGAAATGCTAAAGTTAGTATCTCTGTTCAAAGTTTTTCAATCTTAAATCAATTGCTGAGGCTTCAAAAAGGTTATTGCAGTCACTTTTACAGATAGGATTTTTACCATTTTGAAATTAAGAATGTGGCGTAGCTAAGCAAATGCCAAAATCGAAGATTTAGTTTTGAAACTTTTATGTAATTCTAATTGGTATGTCTGGTATATAATTATATCTTGTTAAGATTTACCAATGTTAAAAAGAATCTACTTCTTTTTTTTTTTTTTTTTTTTTTTTTTCATTTGGCTTCAACAGTATTTTCTAAAAGTTTCGTCATTTGAGAGCAAAGTTCCTTTTAATTTTTTTAGAGCTTTGCGCACAAAGATCGGTTGTGGTAAAAAAAAAAAAAAAATTCAGATTTTAAAGATCATTTAAAAGGGTTTGTTAAGATGTTTTACGCTCTCGCTGAGCTCGCAGTTTACCAGCTGCTCTTGCACTCACCATTTCTTTTTTAACCTATTTCATTTTATTATTAAGCATCTTTTTCTTCGCACTTACGCCCCATAGAATTTAACACCAAAACCATTTAAAAATTAGCCGCTCGCGTGGCCTGCAGCCTAAAATTAGTTATCGTAAAAAAGAAGTACATAATGAATGAGTAAATGAGTCCAGCTAATGTGATTTTCTAAAAACATTCAATATATCAGATTAGACATCTTATGATTTTAATACATATTTTTTTTAATCAATCCCATTAAAAATTAGTAAAAATGTTCCTAAGAACTGTACTTATTGCTTTTAAATTCCTTACTTCATTAATACACATCAGTGACTTTCCATATTAAAGTTGAAGGCGTAGCTTTACTGAATAGCAACACTTTGGCGCGTGGAAGATAAAAGTATTTCATTTCCGACCGCGGAAACACATTAATTATTAATTAAGAATTAATTAAGATTAGAGCGGAATTTGTTAATTCAAGTTGAACGATAAGTATCTTACATTTCTCCGAATGGCAAAGCTCTGGGCGCTGGAATTTAAAAAGGTTTTATATGGAACAGTGTTGCCCCCAATCGCTTTCAAATCTTTGGGTTTGCTTATAAAACATTATTAAAATTTTATAAAATATGAAATATAACATTCTAAATTCAAAATTCACGATTCCAGGTGCACATGTTCGGGTGGAGGACTACGTTATTCAAAATGTGATGTCTCTAAAAGTACCGTTTTTTCACAATGCGAAAGCATCCATACTTTCATGCAGATTCTTCATTATTTAATTTCTTTAAAAATAATGCAGGGTGAAAACATTTGGTGGCAACAATTTGAGAAGTTATAAGTCGTTTATAGTGAACCAGCGCAAAATTCCTTGTCGAGACTAACAGCCCCTTTTGGGCTAGATCAAGTATAAAAATCAATTTGTGCAAATGTTTTTATACTTATTATATATATATATATATATAACGAATGCATTGTATAATTGATTCGTGTATATATATATATATATATATATATATATATATATACACGAATCAATTATACAATGCATTCGTACGTATCAAAGAAATAGGAACATTAAAGCGAAAATAGAAATAACAGGAAGATTTAAGCGAAAATAATTTGGTTAACAGTGTTTTAACTTAGATTAGCATTTTTCTTAACTTTTCGAATTTTATATTTTCTGTCTTTCGTATAAATCCATTCTTTGTAAATTTCATTTCTTGACCATCGGATAAATATAATTTAGTTCTCATTAATTCACTCAAGTTTTAATTTTTTGGTGTGTTTCGGTATTTAGTTTTTATGGTTTGGTTTGGTTCATTTGATTGTAATAAAGCATGCTAGGGTTATCTAACCTGAAGGGAGGTGTGCTTTAGTCAAGGACTTTCCGAGAGAACCTGGCTTGTATCTACGTTACACATGGGGAAAACGACGAAAATGCCCAGCAATCAGTATGTTCTGAAATCGAACCCAGAAATAGTACTTTAACATCAATTAATTCCTTGCCTAATACAATTTCTTACTTAAAATATCGTTTAGAAAAAGATCTTATGCCAAAATGGAAATTTTTATGGTCACAAGAAGTCACTGGAAGAAGAATAATTACCTTCTTACCTATTCCTTCACTTAAGTTAGTTTCAACAAATAGTGCTGTGACTTATCTTCTGACAGCTCATGGACCTTTTGTGGCCTACTTATTTTCGTTTTGGGCTACATAACACAGACAATTGTACTTGTGGCTAACCAGCTACATTAGACCACTACTTGTGTCAATGTCAAAAAACCAAAGATTTACATTTTTTGGCCCTTTACAACAAACAGTGCTCGTGAATGGTTTCATCAGATTCTCAGGAATGAATCTCTTCGCCAGAAGCTCCAGAATCTAATGAGCTATCTTATTATAAACATCGACAATCTAAAAGCAGTGTAATTCTCATTTTTATTTATAATTTTTTACTTATTAATGTTACATAAGTAAGTAGCAGTCACAAAAGTGACTTATAATCTTAATGATAATAGTTTTATTGTAATATTATTCTATTACTTTTTTAAATAAAAGCCCCTAAATGAGCAGAAAAAGCTGAAAGTCTTTCAAACGAAAGAGCTGCTCATTCTTAGGTTTCCTACACACACACACACACACACACACACACACACATATATATATATATATATATAAAGAAGAATGTATATTTGTATGTTTGTTCGCGATTAACTCAATCACTACTATAGCTAGCGTCACCTAAATTCCTATAATTGTTTTCTGGGTCTTGGAAAAGGCTGTCGTCCACTTTTCCAATAAATAAATAGCTAAAATCAGAAATATTAATTAATAACTTTGAAAACGATAATTTTGCCCTCATTTTTTCGAGTATCAACAGTCTCGCACGCTGAGAGAAAAGTTTACTTTATTTCGAGAAGTGTTGCTACTACTAGCTTTCAAACCGTAAAATTAGGTTAACAGTGTAAAAGTGAGTTTTTTAATAAAAAAATTTTAAGATTTGCAATTAAATAAAAATAGTTTTGCCAAACATAAAATACATTATTCCCAATTCCAAAAAATTCGTGGGAAAACATTTCGTCTGTTCCCATCTTCGTACGACTTTAATAAGCCGAGCTATGAATTAAAAATCTGAAAACACTAATTTTCGCATTTGTTTTTCCGAATCGAAAGTCTCGCGTGTTGTAGATAGAAATGCTTTATTCTGAAAATTGTTGCTACTGTTTGCTTTCAAATCATAGAGTTTCTTAATCAAAAATTTAAAATTTAGTTAAATTAAAGTTTTAGAAAATCTATATATATATATATAAAGGAAGAATGTCTATTTGTGTGTTTGTTCGCGTTATTGATTTCTGATCAATTATAATAAATTTTTTGCCACATTTAATCGACTAAAATTGAATATAGGTGAAATATTGGATGGAACTATATATGTGACTATAGGTGAAATATTGGAACAAGACCATTTGCTTTAACGACAAAAATCATTAAAAACTGCGTGCCGTTGTTGCTGATATAATGAGAGAGATTTAGTTTATTTTTCTGTCGAAATGTTTTATGTGGGTTCCATATCGCATCAGCCTGAAAAATGTATGACTACGAATCGTATTTTTTACATCATTATTAGAAAAGTATTACAGCGGTATAGTTCTCTCTGTTGTTAGATACACTACTCTCAATCTAATTTACTTCCGATAGCGTTATATATAAAGGAAAATTTAGAAAATTCAAAGTTAGTTTGGATAGAAGTTAATGTATCGCTAAAAGTCATGAACAAGCTTTCTTTAGTTTTCGCTATAGAGAAAACTGCAGAGAAAACTTAGAATTTGTAGTTCTTTAGAACTGCAAATGTCAGTTTTAAATATTCTTTCAATATTTTATCTATATCTGTAAGTTTTTACTTACCATAAATTCTGAATATTTTTTGTATTATTACTTTGATATCCGAAATCAAAATTGTTTCCTGAAATTATAATAATTTTATTGAGAAATGCTCGCCAATCTTTTAATTTTCACCTAGAAAGTTGCTGTGCAAGTGCAAAAACACACGTTGAATAAATCGAATTATAGTTGATGTCTCAATATAATTTTGACGTTCCGATAATATTTCCTTCACAGTGTCACTCCAAACGGTTTTGTGTCCCAAATATTTAGTTGACGAATTTTAATTTTTACACACCGATTAGAATTAATAGTTGTTAAATCACTCTTTGTAGATATTTCACACAAGGAATGTAAGCTCGTCTAATACATCTTTCAGAGCAAATACTGCCATCCGGTATTGTAAATTATTCAAACCTTTTTCCTAATATATACAAACTATTAAGCACCGATTCTTTAACGAATCGCATAAGGCAAAACATAAAAAGTTGTACATACATTTTGAGACTTGGTGATAAGATTAAATGAGATTAAAAGATAAATAAATAACATTAAATAAAGATTAAATGAAGGTGGATACATTTTTTATTGTTTTATTTTACAACATACTCAGACTTTGCGCAACAATGTGAAATAAGGTTAACAAAATAAATCAACCCACGAAATGTATCAAAAATTTTACTGTACACAAAGTTTCTGGTAAAAATTTTATTAAACATTAATAAACATTGATCAGCTGAATGTCTATATGTCACACACGTTTTTTTTTACCTTCACTTTTTCTAATACAAAATGTAGTCATTTCATATATTATCTGGCTTTTAAAATACTCAATTAATTTATCGTAATGTTTTTCTAGAGCACCAACTACAAAATACCCGTATAACCTTCTAACTTCATTTAGTGGTTTAAATCAGTGTTTCTCAACCGCTGGTCCGCAAACACAATTCGCCGGTCCACCAACTGTTTGAGTTCTATAGTTTTATATGTATAAGGATTATACCAATAGCCCAAATTACTAACCTTACCGGTCCGCAATAAAACACTGAAATATTTTACACGTTTTACGAGTAAATCGGTTTGAGAAACGCTAGTTTAAATGATGTAACATCATGCTGTGACGCTTGAGGAAATTCTTCAAAATTTTTCTTTTTGATGCTAGATCAGTGAAATATTGCATATACATCTTTCGACAAATTTTCTGTATCCAGTATAAGAGATAGAATTTCCCCCAAGTCATCTAATCCTAAATCTTCCCGATGTACCACACAGTGTTGTTCACACACTAAACAGTTAAATTTATTCTTTTTTGAGAATATATTTCTGATGTTACTGCTGTTACATAGAACTGCTGCTACTGCATTTTTTTTTCCGAGTAACACTAACTCCATCACTCGTAAATATTGCCCTGTTTTGAATATTCAGATTATTTTCATTACAAAATTGATTAATTTTTTCATTGATTAATTTTCTTCGTACTCTTACAATGTTTCAGTTTCAATTTATACCTCTAAATACAGTTTTGTATACAATTCCATTATCAATATAATATTTAATCCTCTGGGCGGCCAGGATTTGGGCTAAGAAAGCACAAATTTCCCAAAACTACTATGAGAACAAATTAGTTTTTTGATTTTAATGCAAAAACTCTCCTGGTATTTCATACCTGGATTTGTTTTCTTTTGATATATTGCCTTAATTTCGTTGACATATTTTAATACGCAAGTATATATACGTTCTTACAGATATCACAATAAATATTCTAGGTCGTATATATACGGCCTTGCCGCTTACAGGGTTTTAAAGTACAAAATTAGCACTTTTTGTAAGAAATATTAAGGCTTTCATCTACATTCAGAGTATGAAAACTAGATTTTTTTACTTCATTAAATACGTTTTTAATGCGGGTAAAGCTTATGCATTCAACAAATCCAAATGCAAATTTTGCTTCTCCAATGAGATAATTTAATAAATTTTTCCAAACGTAGATTAATGAGATTAATGTCAAGAACAGAATTAATTGACGAATTCATTTTTATTCCAAGATCGCATTTTCAATTAAAATCTTTACTAATTCATAAGCTGGTTAAGTTAGTATGTTTTTGTTTTCCCTTATTAAACGTACATTCTTCAGAAGTTTCCATTAGAAATTTTCTAACTCCAGCTTTTTTTTCAAACTTTTCAGTTTGTAGTTTGTTTACTGTGTAGAGACATTAGGTATTTTTTGGAAGCAGGAGATGGGAAAAATGAGCAATGCCCTCACCAAGACTCGAACCACGGACCTCTGGAATACGCTCCCAGCGTGCAGATTAGCACACCACGAAGGTATGCTAAGAAGGCGGGGAAAATACCTTATATACTCCCCCTTTTAAAAGTCGACTGAGGATCACGCAACCCAATCACCAAATCCTGGCGGTGGAGAATCATCATCCACTAACTTTTAGTTCGGGCGCCACTTGTAGAGACTTTAAGATTATTTCGAAGCAGAAGAGATGAAAAATGAGCAATGGCCTCACCGGGACTCGAACCACGGACCTCTCTAATACGCGTCGAGCGGGCTGATCACTACACCACGAATACATGCTAAGAAGGAGGAAAAAATACCTTATAACTGTATAGGATTTTAGAATTAAGTGCCATCCTGAGTAACCTAATTTCCTTGAATCACACCTTTTTCTCGTATTATAGTCTTCCTGAGATATTCCTTTCGGAAAAAGAGTTCATAGAGCATTTCCAATCTCTTCGTCAAACTGAACAATTTAATTTAATTTTACGGTTTCGTTTTTTATCTGAAGATGGTGTATCGGTTTCTACTAATATTGAAAGTCATTATTTTTTAAATGATATGTAAGCTTTTTACTAAAAATATTTGCGTTTTTTACTTTTGATTCTTCGCTTAGACACTTTTATCTGAATATTTAAGGTCAAATTACCAATATAATTATTATTTCAATATAATTCCATGCGTTATATTTTATAATACAATACATTATATACAATTATAATGTAATAAAATATAATTTTATGTATTATAATTTATTATTGTTATTATCACAATATAATTTCATGTGCTATAATTTTAAGACAAATAATAAATACAAGCACGGGGACCTTTATACTGAGATATTAAAAAAAAATTAGAGTAACGCCCACGCAATATTTGTACGCGTTGCTGATTAATTTGTGACTGACTCATATATCTAAGGCTAGTAATCATTACAAGATATGAACAGGTGTACCTATTTCGGAATATTTTTCGTAACTTCATTTGCTTATATTGCATGTGCATTTGTTGTTCATAGCTCTGCTGTTTGACCAAGCAGTGGCGTGCGTAGTCATTTTTGATAAGCTATGTGTGTAGTGTCCTAATATGAGTCTGTCTTCTTTGTCGTGAACATCATTTGTGTCCAAATGCAAATTATATAGTTTGTTATGCACTTTATTATTATACCTTGCAATGTTTGTTTATTTTGCATATTTACAATAGCTGATTGTATGGGAAATAAATTTCTGTATGCAGTTTATTTCGATATTTTTTAAGCATTGCTCGGCCGCGCACCCGCTCAGCTTAGACGGAATTATGGCTGAGAATGAAGCCTGCTATCATTTACTTACCTAACATATTTAATCCAGAAACAAGTGAACGATAAAGTAAACATGAAAGTTTTTGAAAAGTTGTGTTGGCACAGTCCAAGATTGACATCAGCATTTCCGTGATAAAAATTCCGCTGCTTAAATCTGACGATGCTTTTCATAATTATTTCTAAGTGGTCTAGAAAACTCAACACTCCTGTAAGTAGAATTATTCTATAGATTTAATTTAGTTTGAAAAAAAATTCTTTAACTAAGGAGAGAGAAAGCTTACCGGGCACTCCAAAGGTTTTGGTAAATTTATTGTATTAGATCAAATAACATGTTATCATTGTTTGCAGCTTTTAACTGATGCATTTTAAGTTGCATTAAATTTAAGCAAAAGAGAAAAATATCCTAAGAATTAAATGGACTAATAGGGTAAAAGATTGATTCATCAATTAGAGTCAATTATGTTATATTTATAAGAATTTTCCCCGTTTCCCTTTAGCATGTCTTCTTGGTGCAATTTGAAGCATGTTCGGCTGATGGTAATGAGGAGATCCGAAGTTCGAATCTCGGGGAGGCCATTGCTCACTTTATACATTTTCTGCTCCGAAATAAATTTGATGACTCTATATAATTGCTTACACTATTCCAAAAGTTACAAATCCTCCAAGCTGTCGTTCAAAACTGGGAAAGCATTTTAAGCACACAGCTTTTTTGCGTGCTTTACGTTGAGTAAGTAATCCGATCAGTCTGTTTCGTTTCTTGCCGAACATCCTAGTTTGTTAAAATCTTCAAACATTCTAGTAAGCTATGATAATTTCTTTTCTTAGAGACGGATTGACATAATATGAAATGAAAGACAAACCCTTACTTAAAGATTTTCAAAGTGTAATTAAGCTCATTTCAGAATGTGATTCCGAAGCAAAAAGGACGTTCCACCGGAGGAACCACGGCGATCAATATTTTCAATAATCCTTGCAGCTTTGTTTCTTTGGGGAAGAAGGGTGTACATTAACTTTTGTTGAGAACATTCTTTCAGGGGAGGTATCGTTATGGTTACCATGGGAACAGGAGGAGAAGATAACTCGGAACGTGGAGTTTCCGTGCGGTGATAAAAGAATCAAATCGATATCTGGTTGTAAAAGAACGAAGTTCGCTTCAATTTTCATGCAGCTTTTATTATTTATTTCTTGGTCATATTTTTAAGGCGGGTTTATAAATACGGTTTAGATTTTACAGCTGATATTTTTACATTTTACTAAAACTATCTATTACTAAAACTACTCAAAAGTATACCTGAAATGCATGTCATAACTGACAGCTGAAGTAAATTTTGAGACGCAATATGTAACAAAAGCGGACATATGATCGATGAAGTTTCTTGAAGGAAATGATATGTATGAAACTGTGATACGTAAAACATAAGTAAATAAAAAGGATAAAAAATACTCGTACGTATTTGTTCAAATTTAAGAACGAACCGCAAAGTTACAGAGACCGGTTAAAGATTCGTTATATTATAAAAATAATTAAACGAGCAATAAAACGACTCTCTAGTAGACGTTATCTATTGTAATCACTGCTTAATTATGTGCTTTAAGTAGAAATGATATCGTTTAGGCATCCATAAAATATTTTTATTGACTTATGTTTAAGTGCAAGTTCTTTGAGCTATGCATTAATTATTTATTAACCATTCCATATATAAATGGTCTCCAAAGTTGAGATCCTATTTTAAAGAAAACGTGGTTAATAGCGCATGTAGAAGAAACAATCTTAGTCATGATAAAATACGCAGATTTGTTCTGTTAACGACTGACACGAATAATTAAGGGAAAATAGACGTCCAACTAGTTATTAGTTGAAGAAACTTAACTTTCTTATCATAATTCTTGCATTTTTATAAATGATTCTACGGTTCATTGTTGAATATGAACAACTTCGAAGTTTCCTGTTGTAGTTAAGTTACACAATCTGGTTGATTCTAAAGATCAAATGTGGCTTAATATTCCACAAAATAAAAGTTTCCTTCGCAGTGTAAACTGATAAACAACGAGAGCTAAATTTAAATGTATTTTCCATCAGTTACTCATTACGTACACATTCCGTGAAAATGTATGCTGCATTTATCGGTAATTTAATACCCTTATTACACACATTATTACATCTGAAAGAATCCTTCTTGTGATTTTATTTTCATTTTGCTCATATCATATTCGAGATCCAAGTAAAATTTGAGCACGAAAAATGAAACTGCATTTTTAGTCGTTTGACTTTCTGCATTGATTCACTTTCCAAACTGTTGCAACCAAATATTATCCCCGCGTATTATATTTTAGGAAATTGAATAACGAAGAATCTGCATGCAAGCATGAATGTTTCGAGCATCGTGAAAAAACAACGGTACCTAGAGCCATCAGATTTTGAATAACATAGCCCTCCTACCGAACATGGACATTTCGAAGCCCGAATTTTGAATTTCGAGTTTGTTTTATTATTGATTTCAAATTTTGTAAAGCTCTAACGAATTTTTGATAAACAAACTCAGCGATTTCAAATCGAGCCATAGCAACACGGTAAGGAAAAAAGCATATTAATCTCCAGCTCGCGAGACTGTCTATCAAAAGTTCTAATGATATGCTATTTTGCTGTTTTTTAAATGTTTTGTGAAATTGCTGTCGAACTGAATTTTATGTGGTTTAATTGCGAAGAACATGATATTTAATAAATAAAGGTGACACACAAAACGTTAAAAAAACACCCTTTTGGGCGTAAAATAAAATTTGAAAGCTTTCGTATATTTTTTCTTCTTTTATTTCTCTAATTATTTTATAAGGTTTCGATAAAAGCTCATTTCATATAAAATCATTTCCTATCTTATTTTATTTTCTTCCTTTTACTTTCAATACTACCTAGCCAATTATATTATTCAGTCGAAAAATCGTTTTCTAAACAATGGAAGTTCACTCACTTCAGCAGTTCTGTTAAGTGAAATGGTCGAAAATTCAAGCGATTCAATGGAATTCAAACGATTTCCGAAAGTTCATTAAAAAATCAGAAATTACGTTAAAATTTTCATATCAAATTCATTTGGCACGAAATTACACGCTTATAAGTGCTAATTTTTATACTGAATTGCCCCTTTCGTTTTCTATTAAACCACTCAAATTTATTTGTCTCATAATAATTCATTAACATATTAGCCTTTCTCACACTGACCGCGCCCTACGGTATCTCGCGTTCAACAGGAATAAATCTATACCCGCCTACCGGATCAGACATGAACAATGACTGCCTAGTGGAATTAGTCGGTGTCGGTGTAACTGTCACAACAGTGTCGTGCTAAATGAGGTCACCTTATTCTTCGCGAATGCAATAATTGCAGAGACGGGAGTCCAAGCTTGTTTACCATCCAAGAGGAAAAAGGGGGATAGAAACCGTTATTGTGCTTTTACTGTGCCGTTATCATTGTGCTGATGTGAATACGGCGTGTTTGTCTCGCCAACTCAATGAGTTATTTAGATGTATGGTTGAATAAACACGAATGAAATAAGAGTATGTATATGCACGGCGGATTGCAGTGAATGGCAAGGGGGCAATCTGTCGATACCGATTCTGATATCGATGTAGAAATATGAGTTTGATTGGAGTTTATGGCGATTAGTACGAAGTAGGCGCATTAATCGCCTTTTGGCGAAGGTTTACTTTAACTGCATTCTGCTTTTCCTATTTTTCACTCTTTACCAGTACTCTGAATAAATATTCACTTACAGCTCTTTTAGCAGATATACAGAACAGATGGCCAAGGCTTCATTTCCTTAAATATTAACACTAAATTTGTGTTTCCGATTAAAAGCTTTGTAAAATAAAGCAAATACGTTTAAGAAAGAAATTTTAACACTGCAAGTAGGATGGCTCAATAAATATAAAATCTAATACTTTGAATACAAAAAAATTTATAATTTTAGGATAAAAATTCATACGGACTTAATTTAATGAAACAAATGATTTTTCAAAGTCTATTAACCTATCAAACTCTCATATTTTCCCACCAGATATAGATTAAAAATTTCGGAAGAAAAATTATTTGTTTTTGTCATTAATGGCACCTTAATATCAAAGTAGCAGTCTCTGTTAAACCAATACTGGTACTATGACATTGTTAATTAATACACGCCTGTAAACTTTTCAAGAAAAAGTGCGGAACTATTCATACGTAAGAAACAGAAATCATACTTTATGCAGTACTAGAAATATGAAGGGCCCACCAGCGGCCGAACGGTAACGTCGCTGAACACTGATAGTTCGGTCCGAGGTTCGAACCCCGCGAACGGGCTGGCTGCATGGGTGTTTTCGTGGTTTTCCCCATGTGTAACGTGTATACGAGCCAGTTTCCCTTAAAAAGTCCTCCACGAAGGCATCCCTTCCTTAAAGCAGATAGCCCTCGAGTGCTTTGCCGTAATCTAATAAACCAAACCTAGAAATATGAATAGTGAACTATAGAGGATGGGCAGGAAATGATTTAACATTATAGAATCAGGCACAGCATATGGCCTATTAAATTATATATATATTTGCTACATTTAATTTATTCTAATTTCCTCGTATTTTATTAGAGATGTATTTCTCATTCAGGCAATTCAGTTCTGACTTCGCAGCATACATAAAAATTGAAAACCTGTTCATTAAAAATTGTTAAATACAGAGAAACATAAAACACCAAATGCTGTTAAAAACAGTTAAAAAAATCTGATGTGTACACCACATGACTTCCTTGTACGGAATATTAAATTATACGCATTTTTTCTTGCATTTCATTTAAACTTATTGGATTGAATTAAATCTACTTCGTCGACAGCGCATAAACTACAATAGAATAAAGGCATTCTTTAAAATTCACTCTAGTATTTGTTTACCATAGCGACACTCTGGAGCTAGATTCACTTAACAGTATTATATTTCGTCCATATTATAACTCATCATGCACAAAATTTATATCATTTAAAGAATAGAATTATCTAATCGTTGCCACATGTTCTATTCAAATACTATAATAAAGCTAGAATGCTGTATAAAAGAAATTAAGCAAACAAAACAAAAAGGAAAACAGTTTTTCACAGACGATTGAGTATTCCTCATTCAATCAATTCACTTCTCACATCGCAAGAAGGCAAAAATAAATAAATAAATAAATAAATAAATAAATAAATAAATTAATAAAAATAAAAAATAAAAACTCAAAATATCTATATTAAAAATTACGAAGTAAATCTTAAACACTTATTTCCTCGAAAAAAATCCCAGAAAGAATTAAGCATGATTTAATATAAATAATAATAAATGAATAATAAATGAATGCGTTATCTTTGTTGTTGCGAAGCTAAGTTTCTCTAGATTGGCAATAAATCCACTAGTCTCCTGTTTCAAATGTAAACATGAATGGCCGCCATTAAAAAAAGGCTTAGCGACACTTAAACAACTTTAAAATTGTTGATAATTCTAAAAATATTGCATGCAGATTTACTAAAGGCATAAAAACCTTAACCGGAAGATAAAAACAACATAATTAAATCATTTTTAAAGCAAAAAATGTACAATTTGCAAACATATAAGAGTAAAGAAACTGTGATTACTGAGCCGGGTAACAGAGTGGATATATATATAAATATATTTATATACGTTTGGTGCGGCCGATTGCAATCAAAATACGAGGTGCACATCTACATGTTATAGTAGTCCTATATACAAAATTTCAACGTTCTGAGGCTACTCGTTTTTGAGTTATGCGAGATAGGTACATACGTTCGTACAGACGCCACGAAAAATTCTCTTCAGAATTAATTTTAAAGCAGTTTTATAATTTTTTTGGAGGAAACGAGTCTTTTATTCTGTCCTTACGTACAGATATCACGCAAAAACATCGTTAAATTGCATTCGATAGCGGTCAAAATGGATATTTTCGTTGAAATATGCTGCCTGAAACTTTTCGCCATTACAATACTTCTTTTTTACTTCGTACAAGGAAGTAAAAACAATTCTTACAATCAACATTACAGATTCTACGCTGAAACAAGCAGTTCAGCCAGTAAGCAAAAAGACAGATTTTTAGGTGCACAAAACTGTTCCACTCGGCAAAAACTTTTGGTTTTTCACTTTTGGTTGGCCGAATGGAACCAAAGTTCACTTTTCGTTCCACTCGGCAAAAAGACACTGATGTTAATGCAGAAACTGACTTAATTCATTATTCTTTTAAAAGTTTCAAATGTAAACAAATACCGCTTCGTTAGGCTTAATGGAACTTGACATGAGTCACTGACTTACTTTATTCTAAATATCTGTGCTAATATTTCTATAAATTAGGCTTTTATAAAGAAATTAAATGGATTTAAGAATGTGTACATGTAAGTAATATTTATAAACAATTTATTTACATACATATATACTCAGGTACATGTTTTTCAAAATTAAAAGAGCTCTTCCTTCAAATTAGTTAACATAAACAAAAGTACGAAAATATATAAATGATGTAATTAATTAAAAATAACAGGTGTGTAATTGTTATTCATTGCGTGTATAGAAACACGTTGGCTTTAAACATTAATTACAGAACTTTTAACTTTTATTTTCGGCCTTCGTAACAGCGAGTCTTCGTAAGTCAAGCTATTATTGTAAGCCGAGGACTGCTCTGATATACTATACAATGAGAGTTATCCTAGCGAATTTTCATTCCACTCATTCCTATTTATGTAGCATGGCCTCAAAGACATCCAAATGAAGTCGAAATTTCCCAGAAATACGTATTAAACGTTAAAATCCTGTTACGAGATTTCTTCAGAATGAAGCGCCGAAATGCAAACGAACGAAAGTGGTCTGTAGTACAATGTGTCGCTATTATAACTTGCATGAGTGATAAATGATCTGCATAAATGGCATGAGGAACGTCAAGAAGGAGAAACAGATCTTTGTGATGAAAAAGATAGAAGAAGAAATTGACGATTTTTCTCAAATTATGCGGCTCATTAGCCAGATGGTAAGCTTGTACGATAAAGAAATATAAAAATTCGAAGAACGTTACAGTAAATGTTTTAGCTCGGGAATTCAGTTGGGTTCAGAAATAGCATGAGAATATATATCTCACTTGTGTTAGCATTAAACTGTCTTTCTCCTTGTTCTCAGTTTTAAATACAAGTTCTGAAGATGTGAATTAAAAATAGCCCACGTATTATAAACATTAATGCTTTTAATTTCATGCTTGAAAGAGGGAATATTATTGCTAAAGGTAATTCAGTAATAAATAATATATTAATGCTAAAGGTAATTTAATAACATTAGTTATTAAAAACTTAAACTTTTCGTCTAATTCTTCTGAAAAATATCCTTATTTTGAAAAGCGATAAATCAGTAGATCTAAGAACTTTGTAGACTCATTAGGTTATTTTGAAGTGAGAGTCATGAAAAACATGCAGTGCCTTCGCCGGGACTCGAAACCTGGACCTCTCGAACCGGGGTCGAGTATGCTTCCAATTAAACCACGAAGGCAATGCGGAAAGTAGGGAGAAAATATCTTATATACTTCCCCTTTTAACATGCAACTGGGAACCCAGTCATCAAATGCTGGTGGTGACGAATTATCGTTCACCACGTTTCAGTTCGGGCGCCACTTGTAGAGCCATCAGTGTTTTTTTTGGGGGGGAAAGCAGGAGAGGTGAAAAATTTGCACTACCCTCGCCATTACTCAAACCCTAGACCTCTCCAATACGCGTCAAATATGCTTCCAATTACATTACGAAGACATGCGGAAAGGGGGGGGAGAATACACCTTGTAGCCTAAATTATTTTTTCTTGTAATAGTGATAGACTGAAATTTAATTTGTTTGCTAAAATGTTGCCTTTTAAGAATCTGAGAATAATGGAAATTTCAAATTTTCTTAAATCTTTTTCGAAATTAAATATGTATATATATTCGAAATTAAATATGTATATATAAATATGTATATTTCGAAATTAAATATGTCAGAGTTATAACTTAAGCTCTCGACGAAAGCATTTATGAAGGTAACTTAATTTCTAAAATTTTTATATGGTCGACCTTTCAGCTGAGCTCTCTATGGAACAAAAACAGTAGTTATTACACAGTTAAGCTGATACTGATTCTATTAAGCGAAAATGGGAGAAGGGGATTTTATAAAGAATATAACCGAAAAGAATTGTTTTATTACATGAAGTAATTGAATTTGGAATAATTATTAATAGAACTTCCACGAAACGTTTATACTGGTATAGAGAGCAACTGCATATTTTCATGCTATACATTTCTTTTCTTTTCAGATAGATATATATATACATTTCTTTTCTTTTCAGATAGATTTACTTTGCTTAGCAAGTTCTGTTCTCAACATTTTGCCATAAAACGTTTCGCATTTTATGTCACAAAGTTGTCTTCTTACAGTTTACAATCAGGATTTTCCTTGATTCGACAGTTAACTTGAGTTTCTATTTAGAATACATGCTACTTGTAAGTATAGCCTATAAATAATAAAAATACCTGTAAACAATAAAAACATTTCTACTCAAGCCGTATACTTCCAAGTATAGATAATATAATAAGCTGTACTATTAGAAACTCTTTTGAAATTAAACAATCTCCCCGCTTGTCGATTTCGATCCTATATTTTAGGAAGCGTCAATAAAACTATTGGTATAAAACTGTTTCCATGCTAGAATTAATTAATATTTAAGCATATCGAAAAATATTCATGGGAAACTAACCTACAATCAGAATTTTCAATTCGAAATTCGAGTTTTTACTGAAAGGGGCACGGCAATAAAAGGACTCTTGCATTCAAAATGGAACGTCTAGCTTCTAAACTTGTAGAATCATTAG
The DNA here is from genome assembly GCF_044657685.1 of Stegodyphus dumicola. NCBI lineage: Eukaryota > Metazoa > Arthropoda > Arachnida > Araneae > Eresidae > Stegodyphus > Stegodyphus dumicola. The sequence goes on along the minus strand of NC_140774.1, from coordinate 99,411,550 downwards.
GCTCATTTGGAAGCAGAAAACATGTGCACTGTCCTTTCTGGAGTTCGAACTGCGGACTTTCAGACTGCTGACTGGACGTGCTTCCAAATACACCACAAAGGCACGTGATAAGGAGAGAGGAAACACCTTTCAAACTGAGCCTTTTTAATTTTAATCTGGATATCTTGCCAAAATTATTTTGTTTGATGGAATGTTTCAGATTCAAATTAGACAGATCACGTAAAATTATCCAGTTTTCTATGTTTAAGAAGAAACAAAGCATTAGCATAAGGTTTTAGACAACTCACTTAACTAACGAACCAGCACGCACCAGATTTCTAGTCCTTGTTTGGAAGTAGCTACGAGCATTTCAAATAAATTCCATCACTTTTTTTCTTATTTGTAATACTATTAGCGACATCACTAATTTAAGATTTCGAAAGGTTTTCTTCAATCACAACAGTTATTTCTTTAGAGCAGACATAAAATTTCAGGCTCGTTTGCCCATCCATTTAGAGAAAAAAAAAATATTGAATTTTTGATCAGTGAAAATGTATACTGTCGTAAAAAATCTGTTGAGCAGACATTTATACTCTGTTGTTCCTTATCTCTTGCATTTGAATGGAATAAATTCGAAATAGTCGAGATATGACAGGAATTAAATTGAAAGTATAAGCAATATTATATCGCTAAACAGATTAAATACATGAAATTACTTATTGGCCGTTTTTGGAAATATGCAATGACACTCGAAAACGATTAATTAGATTCACTATCATCGAATCTGAGATTAAGAAGAGAATTGATTTAAATTGGAGATTTTTGTATCAAAGATGGAGTCCACTTCGCGAAATATGCTTTAGAAATTGAGATTTTTCGTTTTCTAGGAAAACCTGATAAGCTAATATACGCGTGCTCTTTCTTGCCTTTTTTTATCAGCAAAAGAATAATTTTACCTTGCAATAAAAAATATTTTTATTTCTGTTCTGTAAGAACGCTGTTTGCAGTGAAGGTCACAAGCATATTCATTGAAACTTCTGTCACATTAAAGGTATTTATTTAGTGGCAAGAAATCAAGTTTTCTTGCTTTCCCCAAAAGCATATTGCATACAATGGATCACCTTTTAAAACTTTACTCAATTTCGAAATCTTCCAATATTTTTTCCAAACCTGTTTTTTTAATAGTATCTTTAAATTCTGCGCTGTTCACTTTCCTTCTAAAGCTTTCTCGAATCAGCTAATGTAACGATATTTTCATAGTATAATTTTGGGCTCTATTCTTCAAAGTCTCCAGAATGGCTACCAATGGAAACGAAATTACCAACCTGTAGATAACGGTGAAGTACTGGGACTAAACGCCGATTCGATCCAGGTGGTTTCTCACTTTTCAGTCGATTGGAACCCTAAACAACATCCATTTAGAACCATCCATTATATCACTTCAGCAGCTCCCCTTTCTTCTCACCAGACTGCAGACGGAACTGATAGGGGTTCACCAGTAATCAGCGACCCTTTCTTCCGATTCTACTCCCCTTGATTTCTGAACGAATATTCTGGGTTGTATAAATTTACTCTCTCTTTTTTAATGCTTTATCAAAAGTACAAGAATTGTATTTTATTATGAAGACAGAAGAAGATGAAGAAGAATATGAAGATGAAGAAAGATAATTATAATCAAATAGGCTTTATATGTACACAGAACATTTTAAGATCTAGGAGGAAAAAAACAAAAGGGGTAAAAAGATATAGAGAAAGAGGGGACAGGAAAAGAAAAAAAAATGGAAATCTGAAAGGATTCAGATCCAAGATTCGTCCCCAAGAACTTGTTAAATTCTGTATATGCTCTCGCTGAGCATTGACGGATAGACTCTAGAATTGACGCTTGCTAACACAATGTTTTTGTCTTTTTAGCGTTAAGCATTGCTTTCTTCACACTTATTTTAGCACTACAGCGTTATTCTAACATAATTCTAGCACTCGAGCGGCCAACCGTCTAAAAGAGTTATTATAATAAAGAAAAAAGTATATAATGACTTTAAGGAGTCCAGCTAGTTTCATTTCATAATAATGTTTAATATTTCTACATAGACGTCTCATGATTTAAATGCTTTTTTATTTAAATCGATCACATTAAAAAAATAGAAAAGGTATTTTCAAGAATTACGTTTATTTTTTTAATCACTTAGTTTGCTACTCAGTAACAGAAAACCCAAACCTGAAAATTAAATATCTTACACTTTACTGAATGGCTACAGGCTGGTGCTTGGAAATATTAAGCATTCTGTTTGAGGTAGTAGCAACACATTGCTTTCAAAAAGCACGAATTAGTGGTTTAAAACTAAAAGATAAATATTTTACCATTTTATCGAATAGCAACAGCCTGACGCCCTAGAGATAAAAATGTTTTATTTCGAATAGTATTGCCCTTTTTCGCTTTAGAACCGCTGAGTTTGTTAAATAAAAATTCATTAAATTTATATAAAATCTAAAATAAATCAAACACAAATTCGAAATTTAAATTTCATACTTCACGGATGGAGTATTACACGGATTAAAAATTTGGTGGCTCTAGGTGCTTTCGTTTTTTTACAATGCGAGGAATTTACATACGTACCTACAAATTCTTCACCATTTAATTTCTTTTAAATAACACATCGTGACAAATGTGGAGGCAACAAACTGAAAAATTGGACACAAAAATGATACGGACAGAAAAAGAGTTTCGAGGCTCATAGCACTTGTGGTACTAATGGCATGATAAAATAGCTCTGAAGTTTTTCAAAAAATAATTTTTAGCATAAAAGATCTAAATACATAAATAAAACTTTTCAAGTTTCTAAATATTATATTACCATTTACAAATGTATCTCAGTTTCAACTATTAAAAATTTGTTATGGAAATTAGAAATTAGAAATATTTTACCACATTAAATGATTTAAAAAAAAAAGATTTAAAATTACGTCCAAAGGGACTTTTTTTTTACATTTCGTCTGTTACCTTTATTTATTAAATATCATATTCTTCACATTTAAACCATAAAATTCAGTTCAACACCAATATCGCAAAATAGTTTTAAATTGAGCATATCTTTAGAGTTTCAGATACACAGTTTCGTGCGCTAGAGATAAAAGGGATTTTTTCCCCCAATAGAGTGTTGCCATTGCTCGCTTTGTAATCCTTGAGTTTGATAATCAAAAATTTGTTAAAGTTTTACAAAATATGAAATCGATCATAAAACAAATTACAAATTTCAAATTTGGTCTTCCACATGCCCATATTCGTAGAAGGATTACATCATTCAAAATTCGATGGCTCTATGTACCGTTGTTTTATCAGAATGCAAGAAATATACATACATCTATGCAGATTTCTCATTTAATTTCTTCAAATATAATGCAGGACTCTAACATTTTGTGGCAACAGTTTGAAAAGTGAACCGAGATTTATAGGAGTCTATAATAATTCAATGATTGATGTTGGAACACGGGAAAGAACTGTAAAAAAACCAATAATTGTAAAAGATTACAACAACAAAATGGGAGGAGTGGGCCGCCTGGATCAGATGTTATATAATTATCCTGCTATTAGAAATAAGCAGAGATATTATTATTTTTCCATTATGCTTTATTTCCTTATAATTTTACTTATTATTCATTGACATTCATGCACTATGAAAGTCATGTGTGGAAAGTTATGATGTACAGAGAAAACAACATTACACGCTACGAAAAACACACGGCCGCTGGGGGAAATTTTCGTGGACAGGAGAGGACGGCGAAAGGGTTAAATGCAATCATCCACTATTTTAAAGGACTTTCGAGCGCTGTGGATGTAATGGTCTTAGAAAAGTGATGCTCAATGTCAGCGTTTGTTTATGTATTCAAAAATACGGGTTTCTTTCAGAAGGGGTCTTTAAAGCACCATTAGAAGATTCAGTATAATTATTTTCTAATAGTTAACGGAACTCATTTAATCTAATGTAAAAAAAAGAAAAAAAAAAAAAAAAAAAAGATTCTTTGTATTTAGAAAGATTTAAGATCAAGATAACTATAATTTTTCTTTCACAGTCAGCTGATAAGATTACCTGTTTTCTGTAAATTTTCGATCGCATATTATAATGTATTTTCTCCCTCCTTTCAGCATGCCTTCTTGGTGTAACGGTTAGCACACTCAGAGCGTATTCCAGAGATCCAAGCGAGGACATTGCTCATGTTTCCCATCTCCATCTTAAAAAAAAGACCTAATGACTCTACAGTGGCACCCGAACTAAAAATATGGTGGATGATGATTCTTCATCAGAATTTGGCGATTGGTTCCCCAGTTCCTAGTCGCCCTTTAAAAGAGGGAGAATGTAAGGTATTTTCTCCCTTCTTATAGCATGCCTTCCTGGTGCAATGGTTCACTCAGCGCGTATTCCAAAGGTTCAGGCTCGAGTCTAGGCGATGACATTGCACATTTTTCACGTTTTCTGTTTCAAAATAATCTAATGACTCTGCAGTAAAAAGTGGTAGATGATGATTATTTACCACCAAGGATTTGGTTACGCGTATTCGAGAGGTCCTAGTTCGAGTTCCGGCGAGGACATTGCTCATTGTTCACATATTTCTGCTACAAAAATAACCTAATGTCTCTACAATGGCGCCCGAACTAAAAGGTGGTGGTGATGATGATTCTTCACCACCAGGATTTGGCGACTGGGTCCCGTAATCTCCAGTCGCCCTTTAAAAGGGGGAGTATATAAGGTAATTTCTCCTTCCTTTCTGCATGCCTTCGTTGTGTAAAGGTAGCACACTCGGCGCGTATGCGATAGGTCCAGTTTGAAGTCCCGGCGAGGGCATTGCTCATTTTTTAAGTCTGCAGCATTAAAATAACCTAATGCTGTACTATATAACCGATACATATCTATGAGCATTCAACAGTAATGCAACAAATGCAAGAAGAGTTTTTAAGAAATTAAAACCTCGCACATTAATAATAATTTTCTCATTATTATACATTATTCACTCCTCTTCCCCTACCACTTACTTCTCGAGAGGACGTTCGGATCGCCGTATATGTAGAGTGACCCCCATCTCGTAAAGACACTATACATTTACAAACATCCATGCTTTCTCCGGGATTCAAACTCGTTCCCTTCGGTACCGCAGTAGGCTCCCCTAACCACTATAACGTCTGAGAGGCCTAATAATAGTAATAAACTCTGTATACAAAATAAAATAAATATGAAGAGAGTTCTTTATTTCATTCTTTCATTCTTTCGAATTTTTCATATTTCATCATCATATTCTTTCGAATCTTTCATATTTCATCATCAACAATTAAAAAATTCACTTTGTGTTTCTCTGGCAAAATTAAATCGTCTCGGGTCCCAGCTATAGAAGATAAGCCTAATTCATTATGCCAGTGTCTGTACATCGAAGATTTTACAGATTCAAATTTATCGATTTCTGGGATAAAAATCTTTTCTCAAATTTCGTGTGATGCTGATAGAGTACCTTTATAAATTTGTTGAATATAAGTCAGTTCGTTGCGAACTCTTTCTTTTTTTTTTTTAGCACTTTGTGATGTACTCAATCTTAGCAAAGTTAGAAATGCAAGTATGGATTCTTTCTTGCAATACGTCATCTTCAAAATTTATCAAGTTCTGTCTCAGCAAATCTAACATTTATTGCAATTTAAAAAAAATTTTTAATGTATATTACAATAAAGTTCCGTCTTAGGAAATCTATTTTTTATGGACAGATTTTTTAATTTCTTTTTAATGTATATGATTTACCTTCGCATATTACAGCTGGATGATCGCGTCTGGTTTCAATAAATTTAAGTTTCGATAAATTCACGATCATGTTTTAAACCTAGAGGAATGAAGATATTAAGAAACAAATTCAGAATAATCACATAAGATTCAAAATAGAAATACACTTCACGCCTATGTGCATCATTCTGAAATTGGTCCACAGCAATTAATGTACTAATTAGAAGTCAAGTGATTTTCATAATCTCTACAAACGATCCTCTCAACAACGACTTTTAAAATGAGGATGAATCTGGGAAATTCCAATCTTCCCTCAGTGGAGGCACTCATGAGGGTTGGAGAGAGCAGCGGATGAAATGGGAAAGATTTTGCTAGTGGGGATTACTGATTGTGGGGAGGATAGAATTGAATGAAACAGTACGATTTTGACAACAGGATAATTAGGTAAATGATGAAATTGAAAATCCCCTTCAGAGTGCGTACTCTACTATAAACGCTTAGTAGCAGACGCGAAAATGAGGCTTCTCGTTACTAATTCTTTAGATATTTATTATTCCTTTTTTAAAATGTAGAAATGTGTATTTATATTGTCTGTACATATTTAAAATACCTGTATAGTTTATCCTTTAATACAAGATTTTGTAGCAAAATAAATTCCTCTTATACCTATTAATTAAATTTTATTAATTACTTATCTTATATGAGTATGTCTACGTCTAATATATGGAGATTTTATATGTAGAAGTCATTTGCATATAGGGTTGGTTAACAAAGCTACAGCAATAGGGCACTTATGCGTGTGTGTCTTTTAAATTTTAAAGCCTTAAATAACGTTGCTAAAACTCTACCTTTTCAATAAACAAGTATATGCAAAATGTTTAGTTTTCTTATACTTCATTTCTACTTCTCCATCACTAATTAGCTATACCGTGGGTATGCAGTATTTTTTGATAAAGGAAATACTAGGATTACGTTAAATTTCATGAATTCCAAAGTTCTCAGCTAATAAGATAAAAGTCGATCTCAACTACAAACAAGTGGATCATGCTTTCAACAAAGCTTAGCTAGAACATCCAAGCTTAGAAAAGTTTCAAATCAAATGTTATTCAAGATGCGTGCATGAATAAGTCAACTACAGCTGGTGATTTGAGGAAAGAAACAAATACCAATGAAATTGGTATTTGTTTCAAATTTGAAATTTTGCCATACATTTATTAAAGCAGTCCGCCCTGTTTTAAATGCCAGAAAATAAGTGTTATACAATATAGTCCTGTTATACAATATAGTTCTGCAGTCGAGGTTACGAAAATGTCGTTACAAGCTGAAGAACTCTCTGTGTATACCCTCAAATTCAGTCTTTTAATTTATTAAAAGTACGAAGATGGTTTTTATATCCTTAACTAACTTAAATCCGACTAACTTAAAGATAAAGTCAGATACGCCTAAATTAGTCGAGTGAGCAGGCCAGTTGATGTCTCGAAAATGCAGTATCAGAGGCTTAGGAACCAAATTCCGAAAGATTTACATACAGATCCTAACTATGTGGATGCTTCGTATCATATCTTCTGTTCTGAAGACATGAACATGATTCAGAATGACCACGGCATGACACTCGACATTCATTCTGAAGAGCATGACCATGGTTTCAGAATGATCATGAATTCAGAAGGCATGACAATGATTCAGAATGACTATGGATTGACAATTAGTATTTATTTTAATGCTTTCATTCTGAACTGTATAACTGTGATCAGTCAATCCATCATTCACAGTAATTGCTTCGTCACCTCATTTTCAAAGCAATACGACAGGATTATATTAATTTCCGCAGAGCATAAATTCCATATCACAGTGTTGTTTTGGTAATCTAAAACGAAACTTGATGTGCTTCCTGTAACTTGTTTGAAATTCAGTATCTGCAATTGTGTTTATTGATATCTTTAATTGTTTGACAGCATTAATGGACCCATGCTCCATCTGGTCATGGTCCATTAATGCTGTCATCCATTAATGACAGCATTAATGGACCATGACCTAATGGACCCATGCTCCATCTCAACTAAACTTCCTATTATATTGATCAAGGTGACGGCGACTCCAGCAGAGCTGTGCACGAAATGTTGTATCTCTATGCAGGTTCCAGAACAATCAGTTGTTTTCGATGAACCTTACACAAAAAATAATAGATATAGATGTAAGAATATTTAATTTTTGATTAAAAAAGGAGCTATTATAATCAGAATTTGCATTATATAATGTTATTATCTGTATTAAAATTGATGCTAAATGTATAATTTCTTAAATATGAAAAAGAAGTATTTATTCTAAATTATTGGACAAAAAGTGTAAATTGCATGATAATATAATGAGATATATGTGTATTTCCTCTTTCCCTCTCTATCACTTAACTTAATTTTAAAATTTCCTTTTTTATTGTAATTTTTTATCTATGTTCATCTGTATCCTGCCATTTCAATATTATCTTTTTTAAACCAGAGTTCTTTATTGTATCTTCCATTAACAAGCTAGACTTCTTAGGCCTTTTGTTTTAAGAATTAAGCTCTGAAACAGAGGATGCCTTCAGTAAGGTTTCCAAGAGTTTCGAGACGTATAGTGCTTTAGAAGCTTTTTATATTATTAATTGCCTTTAAATTTAGTTCTTAATTTTGTAGTCTTAATAGTCTTAATGAGTAAAAATATGTTTCAGTGTTACATTTAGAGGATCATTTTCATTATATTCCTTCTTTGTCTAGTAAGATTTAGTGGTTATGCTACGGGTTCCGATTTAACATAAAAGGTGTTATTTCACTTAACTTAGCCTTTCAATAAACCCCTGCCATAAACTCAACTGCTTAACTGCAGCTGCAAACTCAGTGACGCAAAAAGGGTATTATTTACTTTCTCCCTTTCGGTTTGAATCAAAGGGATATATTTGGATTGGACCCCTTTTCTCCAGCTTTAAGCGTCTCGATTCGCTTCCTGCACAAATAAAAGGTTGCCATAATCAATTTTCTTCGCCAATACTAGGAAGTCGTGCATCACTATTGAATTTTTATAGCACTCCAAATTTGATGAGTTCATATATTGCTAAATTTTTTGCCTCAGAATTGAATGATTAATGAGGTATAATTTTGATTTATAAGCAAAGGTTTTAAATAAGCTATTAGAATATTAAGTATGGCTTTTTAAAATAAAGACCTTTTTTTAATGTAGGCATAAAAAAATACGCGCTCTTGTTATATGACGCAATTTATAACAACTTTGCAGGCAATTTATATCCATTTTTAAATCCCCTTTGAAATATTTTATTTTTTAAATATGATTTTTATGTTTCTTGTCTTTTATTTCATAACCGTTATAAGCTAAGCATTCAACGACTGTTAGAGTCAAATTTTAAAAGAGAACAGAAAGTTTTTAAAAAAGTCAACACTTACGATTTATAATAGGTTTTGACGAAGTTAAATAGCTACTTAGAAGTTTTGCTACTACTTTCAATTATTTTACATTCCTGCTTTTCCAAAGTATGCTTTATTTAATTTTACTTTAAATCTATTAAATAGGATATCAGATTTTATTACATGAATATAAGAGATGCAAGATTTAAATAAATTGCATCAGAAAAGTTATAGAATGATACAGCGTGGCCGTTTCATCGAAAACATAAATTGTCTTCGACATTTCCTGATGAAATTGATAGAATAATAAAGTAGAGGACATTATGCCGGCTTTAATAATAGATCTTGTCTCTCAAATAAGGGATTAGATTTTTTTATTTCATTTATTTATTTATTTTGTTACTTCTAAGACTGCATAACTGAAACTCAGGAACATCACTTCCCATAACAACTGTCATGAAGAAGAAACAAGAAACACAACTTGCGATTGCATCCACCAGAAGCGAAAAATAATAAAAACACAAAATCAGTCAATTGCTCTGCAGAGAATATTTACTACGCAAAACATTTTTAAATGAAGTTGAAAACCGCAACTGGTGACCTCTGTTAATGAAAATAATAAGAAATCTAAAAAGGGAATTTACTGGTTTTACATTTTAAGAACTCATAGTTCGAGAGTTATTTAAGACTTCCATTTCTGCATCCAGTTTTTCTCACATGTCTCCCTGCTTGAAGTATTGCAATAAAGCTGGAAAAGAGCTTTAAATCTGTGCTTGAAAAAAAAGTGGTAATAATTTGCGTGACTAGAAATGAAATGAAATAGGAATAAAAATTTCATTTCAGATAAAATTACTGTGAAAAAATTTCCCTAACTAAAATATATTTACTAATTCCAATAATTTTAAGGAAAGGAAGATATTTTAACAACTTTCTTTCTTGTACTTTTAAAGTGAAGTACAATGTTATCCATAAAATTGCGATATCATGGTGGAAGCAGATGATCGACGTGAGATTTGAATGGGTATGAATAAGACAAAAATAGTTGAAAACGATTAGCAGTGCAGCGCATATATAAATAATGGGCGCCTGTAAAGCGACATAAAATCAGGTAAGATCAAATTTGCCCTACGGAAATTGTGTCTCCTTTCTTTTAGATTAATGATAACGCACTGTAGCTACAAATTATCAAATCATCAAACTTCTGTCTAGGAAATGTAATAGGATTTTGAAATCGATGGATTCATGAAGGCCAGATGGTGATATTGAGGCTCACAACGACATAAATGCACCACTGCCCAAGAGAAGAGACATTTTTTTCCAAATGACCTGTGTGGAGTGCACAGCTATATCAATCAGTCTGGCACAGAAAAATATATGTTATGAACAACAAGAAGTGTCTGCACTTGTTTTGAAGATCACAGCACTGCCACCATTGCTTTGCCAATCTTAAATTGTACAGCACAAGCATATATGGATATAATGGTCTATCGAATGACTCAACATGGAAGCAAGGATTGCGTGAGATCATCTTCACAGACAAAACCCTCTTCTGACTGTGATATCATAATGAGTGATATCATTTATATCGTTTATATCATCGTTTATAGCATCATTATGGGTAGCGCTCATTTGAATATTGTCTCATACACCATCATACCTGCTCAGTCCAGTCGAGTCTGATATACATATATGACCTCTGACCGATCAGTGCTATATTACAGACTTGTAGTCAGATACTGTCAGGAGAGCTTTTTTTTTCAATCCTTTTATAATCATTTTCCAACAGAATAATGCGCTACCCCACGTCATACCAACAACACCTAACCTACTATGTGTTACTTTCTTAACGCACAGAAAGTTATGATTCTGCCTTGGCCGATACTTTCACCAGAGCATTCTCAGATTTAATATGTATGGTCTATGGTGCCGTAACACTTATATGACAAAAGTCATCAGCGGCTACAACAGATGAATTGTGACAGCAAAATACGGTTGTCTTAACTGGAATATATCCATATATATTCTAAGCTGCCATCCAAGATCTTCAACTCTATGCATGCCCGTGTAAAAACGGTTATTTTGCTGATGGTGGCCACGTCACATTCAATACTTATAAACTCTGCCAGCGTACTTGAAATTTTAATGACTTCTTCTTTGTATCACAAAGAGTCCATAACATGAACTTCATTGTGTTAGTATTTGTTCTTGTTGGTACGGCGATTTTAATGAACATCAGTGTAAATTATTGTCGAATTTTTTTTAATGAGACATCAAATCAATCTTACAGTCAAACGTTTAATTCCGCATTTTCAAATTTTCAGATGGGTGTAGGCAAGGGTGCAGAAAGCTACACAAATGGGTGCAGAAAGCTAAAATGTCCGGGGCACGTGATTCACTGCCCTGGCAAAAGCACATGGACAGAAAAAGTGGAAATTATTTTTCAATGTTAATAAAACTTGAAATTCGCAGATGTTTTCTATTGATAATAAAAATATTTCGATAGTTCAAATGGAAATTGAGTCATGTAAAGCTTTTAATGAAATGGGTGATGATTTTCCAATTAATGTTACATTATAAGATATTTCTCTCACCTTCTTGGCATGCCTTCGTGTTGTGGTGGTCTGTACGCTGGGCGCATATTACAGAGGTCAGCGATTCGATTCCCGGCGAAGGCGGTTGCATATTTTTCATCTTTCTTGCTTCCAAATAATCTAATGTCTCTACAGTGGCGCCCGAACTAAAAGGGTTGTGGAGGATGATTCTCCTCACCCAGGATTTGGCGATTGGATCCTTAAAACCCCAGTCGCCAGCGGGAGTATATAAAGTATTTCTTCCGCGTTCTTGGCATGCCTTTGTGGTGAGGCGGTCTGCACGCTGGGCGTGTATTCTAGAGGTCCGTGGTTCGATTCCCGGCGAAGGCGGTTGCATGTTTTTCATATTTCCTGCTTCTTAACTTAATGTCTCTACAATATAGAGTTATTATGTATATAGATTTATTTAATAACATATATTGATAGAATCGAAACGAGTCTCACAATGTCAGAACTTGGAAACATGGCCGAAAAATATTGGGTGTAAATCAGCAATATGTGATGCCTATAAATTCAGGTCCATGTGATGATGCTTTGAATTCTTCTGGCAATATTTTGACTCGATTTAAATCAGCCATAAAATAACAAATAACTTACTGAATTTGAAATTGCGATTTAATAGAGAAAAATGATAAAAACGAACATTTTATAGATTAAATATGGAAGCGTTTTATGAATGAATTTATATTATGCAGTTATAACGGTTTTGTATTTTTTTATAGTTTACCATTTAAGCAACATTAATTGACCTTTATTTTTATTTTAATATTTTAAATGTTTCTTCTTTAGTAATAGCAAAACTTTTACAGTACTGTAAAGTATTACTAATGCTGGAAACTCCAGTTAATATTTCAATATATTTATTGGATTTATTGCCATTGACTCGTCTTAATATTAAATTTTATGCTGCAAAAATTCAATCAATCTATCAATTAATTAAATAAAATTTTATTTTTATCCTATTAAAATTTTAATCAAATCCCATCCTAATAACTAATAACTGCAAAAATGTATAATAAAATGAAATTAGGTATTAGTATTTTCTTCGCCGATACATTTGAAGATTAAAATTTTCTTATTCGTTCTACTGGTTTGCCTTTCAGATGTCTAAAGTGAAGAATTTTACAGGCTGACATATGAATTTTTTAAATCTGATTTAAATTTTAGCTTTAGTTTCAGTTAAGTTGTGATTGTGGAAAAAGGAAATCGTTTCTACTATGACAAAAAATATGTAATTTTAGAAAAGCTCCAGGGTATGCTTTTGACGTCTTTCCTACATCACGTTGTAAAAAAAATCAGTTTATGGCCTTTTCCGAGTGTTAATTGGAACTTGAATGTTAAGATTGCAATTTACTTTACTTTAATTTTTGAACCTATTTTAAAAAGAATTACATTAATAGTTCGGCTAATGATGGTAGATATTGTTTTCCAATTAAAAAAAAATTCTTCATTTGCTTAAAATCCCATTGATAAATTTCAAGTATTTAAGGGGATGGTGGACTCTGAAATAGTTAAAAATCGGACGAAATTTCGAATTTTTTCTTTTGCCCTTACAACATTCAGCATAGTTAAAAGCATCATACTAAAAATACCGTATTCAAATATTCCAGTTTTTAAAGAAGTTTCATAAGCATTTAAAACGTGCAAATAACACAACCATTGCTCCTTAAATTTCGGAGAAAATGTAAACATATGTATATCAATAAATAACTACAGATGTTATAAATCTGTACATGCAATTCTTCATTATAGTGGCTAGGAATTTCATTATTATTAACTGTTAATGAATTTGAATTTGGAGGTGTACAGCTTATAAACATAGAACAAGAGTAAGCAAACTCGCAATCCCTAATCATTGGTGGAAAAGCGTGGTCAGCATCATATGGACAAGAGCAAAAATAAAACGTTTTATTGTTTTGGGGTATAAAGATATTTTTCATGTTCCAAATGAAGGTAACCAATGAAGGCGAGTGGATTTTAACACTTTCACTAGATATAATAGTGTTTTAATTATGTTTCTATCTATAACTTTTAATCACACATCAGATTCTGATAACGTGTTTATTTATAATATATTAATTATTATACTAAAAATACACAAATGAGAAGAAAATAATATTTAATATTTACAAAGTTTCTCATGTGCGTGTATTAAAGGCAAATATGAGGAAAAACTTTAAACATGGTTTTCTAAAAACACTTTTTTAGCAAATCGTATGTGTGGAAATTATATGTATCGTATATATCCATGCTTCTCATTTTTTGTTAGAGATGAACGACATTTGGAGGAAATTATCTTGTTATATGCTACAATTGGAGGATTCTTACCAGAATGCAAATTAGTAGCCAGTATTTAAACTGAGGTTTCAGGATTTGAGACACAGAATGTTTCTGGTATCGCAAGAGCGCTACGTTGCTAATTTCTTGCCAGCTCTTATAGTTGTAATGGTTCGGCATTGCTTTCTTTCGCAGCCGAAATTTTAAATACTGATTCGCCGGTAAAGTTGGGGAGTCAGTTCCCTGTAGTATGTAATTGTATAACCCCAGACTACTATTCAAAGTTTGATTTAACTTAGACTGTTATTTTATTTTTGCATCACCACGAGTTCTAGAAATTTATAGCACAAAAGAGTGCCCTTCTGTTCTAAACTGTTTAAACAAAAAGGTTATTTTAACCGTCTAAAGACTTGTCTCATTGTTCTCAAACATAGCGATAGTTCGCTTCATGTCTGTTAGGATTATTACCAAAATAGTATTACCATATCAAATGCAGCCCTATACAGTAAATATCTGTATATATTATATTAAAAAATTTAACCTGTGAGAACTTTTAACAAAAGCTGCAATTTTTGTCAAAACTGGAGCTGTATTTATAGAATAATATTTAAATTTTATATTTGTCATATTCAAAAGCGGATACGCAAATACTTTTGTGAAATTGTTTTAAAAGTTTGGTACAAACGTTAGAATAAAATACTGAAAATTAGAGCTCAATTATTTAAAGATTTTACTTAACAAGTTCCATTTTTTTGTTTTTTTTTTTGTTTTTTTTTTTTGTTTTAAGAAAATTAAATTTTTAACACATTTTTTAAATGAAATTTGAAACTGATATAAAATATATATGTACAAAATTTTTTTTTAAATGCAAAAACTTAAAAAAATAATTTTTAAAGTTCTCTATTCCCGTAGGATACTACTTAAACAAGCTTCATTTCACTTTTCAGATTTAAATGTTAGTACTGAGGTTTAGTACACCTCGATACTAACCATTATAGTTAAAGCTATTATATATATATTTGTTATTTATAATTATATATATTTATATCCAAAATATTTAAATTATTTATATATATATATATATTTGTTATTTAAAGGTATGTATGTATATATACTATTATATGTTTGTTATTTAAAGATTTATTTAATATATATATGTATATATGTATGCATACATATTACATTAATTATAAAGAAATCGGCAAAGAAAAATAATGCAAAAGGAAGAAGACAAAATCTGTGTACTGCGAATTTTTCAGCCATGTGGTAACCCTTGTCATAACATAAAATGTGTTATTTTATCCTTTCACTCGTGCGGCGCGTGTCAATACAGAAAAAAGGGAGGTCGAAACGTAAATGACAAAAATGAAGTCCGTCTTCACGTACAGAGCTTTCACCCCCCAAGCGAAAGTCGGTTATTTTTTTGTATGAAGTGAGCGCAGCAGATGGCAGTTAGTGGCACTTTCCTTTTCCTAACCAAATAAACAAGAAATTTGCTCAATAAATAGAAAGCAGCTTTGTTAGACAAATTTGATTTATTGTCAAATGTGTGTGTTTTTAGATTTTCCCCTCTTGTGAGGGTTTGATTTTACTTTCAGTTACTTTCCGCTTCTATTTCATTTACTTTCTACTTTTTACTTGATTAATGTGGTTTAGTTTTACTTTCAGCAAATACAGAATTGCTTTCTTCTGATCTCAAGTTTCTAAAACAACGGTAAAGCAAGTGTGTTTTATTAATGTATATATAAAGGAATTTAAACGGTAAGCGATTAATTACAATTACGGTGAATAGCGCTCACACTAATGCTTCTATTGCCTGATAATACCTACTCTGTCTCTATTTTTGAATCACAAACTTTCTCTACGATGCAGCCATTCCTTACAACACAACTTTTCTTGTATTCATAACTGCCAATCCTTACTGTTACCTTAGCCTTTATACTAGTAATAATAAAACTGATAGTAACCACATTGAATTGCTATTCATGTTTCATGCTTAAGGTTTCAGTTAGGAGCCGAATTATCGGGACTATTGTATAAAGCAATTGGAGTAAACGACATATTTCGTTCAATCGATCCAAAAGTGTTAAATGTTTCAGATAAGTATTTTGCTACAAAATATATGCATTTAAAAAAATTTCATTCCAATCTCAATTAAACTAATTGCAGAAATATCAGAAATGATTAAAAAATATGTAACTGAAAACACAGTTAGGCGAAATGAAACTCTCGACTAATTTCAAAAACAGTCGCCATTAAGAAAATTTTTCATTTGCAGGTGAAAGCAAATCTGATGTCGACAAATAAGAAATAGTTTAAAGAAAAGAGGATTCAGAGTTTTATGCTCAAAATACTCTAAGTGTTATGAAACAAGGAAAGACAACTAGCCATTGGAAATGAGTCAAGTTATAACAAATGGAACATGCAAGCAACAGGAACAAATTATGCCCCTTTTTATCGATACAAATAATAAAATTGATAAACATAGGTATTTTGAAACCTAATTTACAGCTAAGGAGGAAATATTTGTGACTTTTGGAGTTATATACATTCTACTGGAGTAAGAAATAGAGTACTCATCTGTCCAAGAGTGGACATTGTATAAGTTTTCTTAGAAATTGTAACCATAACCACAGTAATCAGATTTGAACTAGAGTAGTAAAGATTAAATGGAAGAATATGATTATAATTATGGGAGGATTTAAACGAAACAATGACAACACAAGTGGAAGTTTGAAAACACTATTAATAAAAATATTGGCACAGCATCTTCCCAGACAAACTCATTCTCAGCTTATATCCATACATGGTGATTGGAAATGGCGAAATAGGGCCTCACAGGATGTTAAAAGAATATTAACCCCACTCAACCAATCCATATTGGTGATATTATAATTCATTAATTTCAGGTGAGGGGCCATTGTAGAGGCATTAACAAATTTAGAGAGTGAAGAATTTTTAGATACTGACTGTGCTGTACCGGTAAATCGAACGTGGGCTATCAGATTATGGGACAGGTATACTACCCATAAGTACATTGGAGGAATATCTTTGATTTTTTATATTTGACAGCTTATTTTTAACTCTTCATTTATAATTGTCTGGAGACTCCGATGTTTGCTTTAAACAAGAAACTGTCAGTTTGCATTCCAAAGGTATCTGATAGTTACATTGGTTATAACGTCATAATATGAAAGCTTTATGTAATAAATGTATTTCGATATTAAATGAAGAAAGCACACATAAAAAAGTAGAGAGGCGATAGTGAAGCCCAAAATGGAAACCCTACCTTCAGCTTGATCTTCAAGTCATCTCCAGGGCAACGGTTAATGGCGGAGGTGGTGCGGACAGCCAATAAAGTGTCAGCCTGACTTCCGCCATCTTTTGTCCTTACCATCAATTACCGGGCCTAAAGCTTCTCTTAGGTGGCCCTGGCTTCCCCATTACTTAAGGAGGGAGGGGGACACTTAGGTTTTACGGACTCCGACCATTAAAGAAAATTGGCCCAGTTCCAAAGACATCAACGGCGTTTTATAACGTTATATCGCTGCTTAAACTTCTCTTACGGAGTCGCGACATTCTAAGCCTAAAATGAATAACGTTTCAGCCTGAGACCAAAATCTTCTAAATTTTACACAAAGATCTTTATATTTGCATACATTTATGTCAATGCTGCATTTTAAATGCATGACAATTTAATAGTCCTGTCTTTCATCTCTCAAGTACGTTGATTAACAGTTTACTTAATAGATAAAGCGCGGAACTTTGGGAGAAAGCTGTTTTCTTCAGATACTTTTAAAGCTCTTTCTCAGTTACTATAATATGACACATATTTCTGAATACAAGTTAGATAAAGAAATGGAATTCCTATAATGAGAAGTGACTCCAAAAATGAACTTTAACAATGTTATCTGGAACATAAGTACTGGAAAAGAATACCTGGTCCCTGCTTGAAATTAGATTACATATTATTTTCTAGTCACTGTTCTTATCGTAAATATAAGATGAGAACCTACAAACGATAAGAACAATTGGAATTAACTATATGTGCTTAGTGAAATATATATGCTTAGAAAATACCAGGTAATTATGTAAAGATTATTTTAAATGCGGTCTAATCTGACCTTAAGTACTTTACTAGCTCTTATAACCACATATCACACAGATGAATAAATCCTAATCTGTCTATCTAAGTTATCCAAAGCCAGATAATCTTTATTTAATTTTAAATAAAGTGTTACATTTATTAACAAGAACGCAAATAATACTGAAAAATTCTACTCAGCCATTTTGTATAGAACGAAGATAATAATAATTGCAGTCGAAGCTTATGTTCGATATTCATTATAACCACAATCAATTTAGTTAAACCATTTATATGAACTTTAAAGTCAAATTGTTATACTAAACTGATAGGATCCTCAGTTTGATTGTTTATCTGACTTAATAATAATAAATCTTATACTCAATCAACGAATTTTTACTTATGCTTTCAGCTAATGCCAAAATCACGATGCTTGGCATTAGGACACGACTTAACACCAAGCTAAATGGAATACCGCTGTTTTGACTGTCAAGTATATCTTAAGCGCCTGGCCTTAAATAGCAAATAAATTAGTAAAATTCATCTGGAGAGAGTGTACAATGGCTAAGAAATAAGAGAGAGAGAGAGAAAAGTAACAATATAAAATAGCTAATTAATTAAAAATTAAAACTTTACAAGAACACATTACATTCAGAATGCAGAATCTACCCATGGATACTCAGAAGTTCAATACCTTTAATTGGGATCTGTATCAATAAATACCTTCTGCACATCATCGCGTATTCTACTGAAGCCATACGAAGGAAAAAT
The DNA here is from genome assembly GCF_044657685.1 of Stegodyphus dumicola. NCBI lineage: Eukaryota > Metazoa > Arthropoda > Arachnida > Araneae > Eresidae > Stegodyphus > Stegodyphus dumicola. Next base: position 99,392,697 of record NC_140774.1, on the reverse strand, counting down.
TGAAATTAAATACTAATACACTAGATTTCGAACTACAGTTATTTGTTTTAGAACAGACAAAAAAGGTATTTTTGAAGCAATTTTATACGATTTTTGAGGCAAACTTGTAGAGTCATAAGGTTTTTTCTAAGCAGGAGACGAGAAAAATGTGCAATGTCCTCGCCGGCACTCGAACCTAGACCTCTCGAATAAATGCCGAGTGTGCCACCGTTACACCACAAAGGCATTCATAAAGGAAGGCGAAAATACCTTATTAAAACTAAATAATGTGTGCTGAAAAACGATAAATGCTTTTAAAGTTTTTTCTACAGATTCTTATTTTGAGAAATCTACCAAAGTATATGATTTATTAAATTTGGAAATTAATTGTACTTTACCTTAAGTATAATTAATTTTATTTCATTATTATAATATTCTTAAGTCTTTTACAGAAAAAAAAATTAAACTCGCAGTCAAATCAAGATAAAAATTTTCCAAGTAAGCCGTTTTTGACAGCTGATGTTTCTTATATCTTTGATTAAATTGCATTCACAATTTAAAGTAAAAAATAAATATTAAGTAAATAAAAAAAGGAAAAGGACTTTAAAAAATTCATTTGATGCTTAAATTCGTTCGTCTACAAAAATTGGTCTTTGTTAAGAAAAATATTAAAACGTTCACTTGATGCTAAGTTCGTTAAAACTTGCTGTCATAAAAACTGACCATAAAAAAAGTCATTGCCTACTTTGATATGATAACATATCTAAAATGTTACATGAAAGAAGCACATATTTGAACACGTTCCAAAATTCCAACTTCGCATCAAGTAAATTTGTTAATTCTGATTATGATCAAATGTATAAAAGTTGATGATCAGCCTGGTTGTAGCCCCGTCACGTTTTCAGAGATTATAGCAGAATTATTGGAACAGGAAGAAATATATTTTATTTTTCTTCTTAGAAATTGTTGCCTTTCGATGATTTACATGACTGCCATTAAAGAATAATTCACAGAAATTATTCTTGAAATAAATTTTAACAGTGCAATTTCATGTCATTTAACATATGTTTTGCAGAATTCCGAAAAAAAGAAAAAAAAAACTTACTTGCATTTAATTCTACTCATTGAAGCTAATACTCAAATACATTTGTTCTAGAGTTTTCAACTCAAGTTATTGCAAGAGTTTTTTTTCTTTAGTTCGATAGAGTTGATACTCATTAAACTTTTATTTTAAGCATGTAGAGAACGATCGCATATTCCTACGCGTATCTTTATGATGTGATTGGTTAGCAGTCCCAGATAGCAAGCGAAAGTTCCAATTTTAAAGTGACAATCTTTATGTTTGGAAATTTAACAAGGAACGTTATGGAACATAATTATTTTCTCGAGTTTTTCAGACTCAAAAGAATTAAGTCTGTAAAATGACGATCTGAATTCTCTCCTCTTAGGCTCAACTGAGAAAAAAACTGTTAAGGCTATTTTGAGAACGAGCTTAGTCAGCATTACGCCGCTGTAGGGATATAATGCCTGAAACTACATGTACTATAAATTTTACTTATGTAATTTATCGGAATAAATTCGCAAAAATGGGGATTTTGCCGAATGAAAATTTGATGTAGGTGAAATTTCACATGATTAATCTTTTAAGCAAGGAGCTAAATTAATGAAAATCATCTTTTATTTTAATTGAAATCAATTCTTCTAAAGAAACTGGCGTTCATAAATTAGATGATTATAATTTGACATAAATTTTAACATTATTTCTCAAATTATAGTAAATTTTTGAAGGGCATTTTCAAGAACGTTATATACGAACTGTCGAATGTGAAGTTGATGCAATATTTTAAAATTTAATACTTGAAATTCAATTTGTTCCTTGGAATTGTGAAAAGGACATCTGATAAACTAAAAATGTAAATTGTTTCTTCACATATTTTATTAATATCTATTTTGTAAAACTACTGTATTAAACTTTACATAAATCCATGATTAATAGCATGCAATAATTACTTAATATGCTTCTTTTTACGCTTAATAAGTTAGCTTCCAAACTTCATAATTGCTTTGTAGGGGATTTTATATTTTTAACAACAATATTTCAGTTTTGCTTCTATCTGGGCACAAACTTCCCAAGTAAACGTAATTGAAATATTTATTTCATTTCTCGTTTTTATGCTTTGACAAACATAACGTTATTACTTTGAGTTCTTCTTTGCATTTAACTTGATAACTCTTTATGGATGCTCATGGAAACCTAATTAGGATATCTTTACATATAAATGATAATTATAATCATAATAATAATTTTTTGCTAATTCTATTCCTTGCATCTTTTTGCTTTAAAATTAATATATTTTTTTCGAAATAAAATTGCTAACAAGAAGACTTTTTTCCCTAAAACATCTACTAAAATTCTTCATCTAAACCAGAGGTTCTAACCGGTGGTACACAGTAGAAAAATAGATGGTAGTAAAGTATTTTTAACAATTAAATTAAAAAAATTTGAAACCTCAACATCCTGATACGCGTTAATCAAAAGGTTGAGAACCGCTATGTTGAAATTTCAAGTTATCTACAACGCGTTCGATCGAATTTAAACGAAAAGAGACGAGACTCAAGAGCAGAAAGTCTGACACAAGTCAAAGTACGATTACGGAGGCACGCAAGGCAGGTAATTTAATCGGAATAAACAAGCAAGGAAACAAAAAGAACAAATGACTCGAAAATTAAAGACACATTTTGAAAATGACTGGCGCAAGTCCTTAAAGCTCTCCATTGACTGTAATCTTTCGAACCCTTTTTAAATTACAGCAATTTTTTAAATGAAATATTCATTCAACTGTCTAGAGGTTATTAACAGATTTCCAAACGTAAAATAAGCAAAGCGTGAATCTTTTTCCGATCAAATTGCATTCACCTATATTAATTGAATTCTATAAACAAGATTTTCCCTTTATTTAACATTTGTAATTCAATTCGCTCTTCAGTCACAGGAAAAAATTCCAAAGACTATTCCTCTCGACTCAAAATGGCTTCTGCCGTAAATACTCGCGTGAGGCGCAGAATAGAGTTGAAGGAGGTTGGGGAGAAGAAGAGGAAGAGAGAAAACAGGACAAGGAGGAGGATAGGCGAGTGAAATCGAAATTAAAGCGAGACAGAAAGTGTCCAATGGGAAGCTCAAGATGAAAGGGAGGAGGGATGCTGATGAATCAATCTCTCCCCCTCCCCATTTTATCCGCCGGGCGGGGGTCGACCAATCGATATGACACCATCGACAGCGGACAGAGTATAGTCCAATCACGACGCCTAGGGAACTAGGGGTAGTGGGGAAGAAGATTATAGAAAGGATTTTTCTCCTCTCTGAGAGGGAAAGAGGGGGTGAGGAATTTTGTGCGATGGGAAAAGAGAAAGATCGTTTTACAGAAATTTCATTCCCCTTTCGTTTTCATCTTATCTTGCAACCACTTTTATGTTAGGATAAGGTTACCAATTAGGCGAGCTTATGAGATAATTAAAGCAAATATGAAAAAATATAAGTGCAGTCTCTCTTATGATGCATGTAATTATCAAATGTAGCAAAACAGTAAAATAATCTAAAAGTTTGATATAGTATCATAACGGCCAATATATTAGATTTGTTTACGTAATAAGATTTAAAATCACTTCATGTTCTTTTCAAGGAATTGCATTGCAAATATTTTGTAATGCATTGCTCTCTCATTATAACATGGAAGAAAGGACCAGAATTAGACCCACATTATTAGGCCATTCCAGAATGAAGAAATTAAATATTGACGAAGTATAATAGAAAAGAATATGTAGTGTCCACTTCATAATAAATTTCAAAAATTACTGTTATGCATTCAAGTCAGTGACTTGTGCAAATAAATCGCTCACTTGCAGCTAAAAGCAAATAAAACCGAAAAATGTAAACTGCAATGCAAAATGAAAAAGACGTAATACACACCACACGATCCATATTTGTATGTACACGTTAGCAAAGATCACACTAGGTTCATTTTAACTTGTGTAGTAAGTCACTGAAGTATATAGTATAGTATAAGTACTTGTGTAATAAGTTATTGTATATACTTACTACGCAAGAAATTTGTGTTTATATGTTTTACTATTTTTTGATCAAATATATTTTTTCGAGGTTTAAAAATATCATTTGATTTTTTACTTGGATTAAGAATAATGTTTGTTTTAATTATGATCATGCATAAAATTTTTTAAGTAATATGGTTTAAACGAAATTCATTTTTAAATCTTCTGGAACCCTAAGTGCATTATTTTGAGACTGCATCATTTTCAAGCGATATACTGCTTAATGTTAGAAACCACTGTATGTCAGGCATTGTTATCACAGAGAATTTTATAGTAAGATTTAGTAGCTGTAGTGAATGAAAAATGTTTATTATTTTGATGTAATATTTTTAGTTCAATAATAATATTTTAAACTTTATTTTTTTCCTCATGGCTGCAATTGTCTTCGAAAAGTAAAATTGTAACCTTGTAGGCAACGGGGCTGGGGGGAATTCGTGCAGTTGGAGGATACCTAGATGGAGGGGGGGAAGAAATTTTGATTTGCATAGTTGGAGTATACCCGGACTTCTTCAAAATTCATTTTTGTCAACATCATTCTTTTCGTCTTTTCACTCAGCCATTTAAGACTGCAAGCTGTTTAAGTATCCGATTCTACCGTAGGAGTCCCATATAGAAAATTTCAAATAGTTTTCAAACTTCGACAGACATGTATCATAACGTATACGATTTAATGCATTGAGAGATACGCCATTTAACTGTAAGAGTACAAATTGTTTACAGTTTAGTGAAAAAATTATTCAAGAACACAAAATGATATAAAATAGGAGAAAAAGCAAATAATCTGGAGGATTGCTTTAGAGGTAAAATTTCTAAAATTTTAAATTCCATATATACAGTTACAAGGGAGGCATAGTTAACTATTATGAGTTATGATCCTAATGAAATTAGTATATGGAAGCTCTATTCAGTTAATTCAGTAAAGAAAATAACAATTTTAATCCAAATCTAATAGGTTTAATCGAAGCTAAAATTTAACAGGTTTGGATAAATGTTCTTTATCGGTGAAGAATCTTTTTATCAGTGTAAAATAAACTAAATTTTGTATACTTTAAATAAAAATAGATTCCAGGAATTACCTTTTCCTTCAATCTGACGCTTTGTTTTAATTTATTTTGCCGTTACAAATCCCTCGCTGCATACAATACAAAAGTTATACTGTAGAGTCATTAGGTTAATTGGAAGCAGAAGAGATGAAAAATATGCAACCGCCTTCGCCAGGAATCGAACCACGGACCTCTGGAATACCGGCCCAGCGTGCTACCATTACACCATGAAGGCACGCTAGGGAAGTGGGAGAAATATCTTATAATACCTTTATAGAAATTAAGTTGCCTTGTATATTAATTTCTCTGCACGGGGAGTTCATTTCTTGGAAAGGTATAAAAAATTTGCATATCAATTCCAGAAATTAAAAGTTAGAATTTAATATTATAACTTTAAATTAATTTCCAATTTTCTTTCAGGAACGTTGTAAGTTTTTTTAATATTAAACTATAAAGAACATGTTAATTGTGACATGCGCTGAAAACTAAGTGTTAAATAACATTAAATAGCATAGCAACTTAAAGCCATACTATGTAAAGTTTTTTATATTGTTCTGCTAATTATTGTTTGGATTTTGAATGTTATATTGGAAATATATAAACAAAATATTTTATTTTATGCCTTCAACATATCACAGATGCTTCAAAATATTGATCAAACCGATCAAAAATATTTCTTTTTCTTAGATTCATATTTTATGCCGATCAAGCAGCATAATAGTGTTTGTCATATTTAAGTGGAAGCTGGGTGTTTTTAAAATCGTTTCGTCTGTTTTAAACCAAAAATAATTTAGTACGAAAACGTTTAGTCGTATCTTTTCTCGACACTAGAAATTTCTTTAATAAGGTAATCGATTTTTTTCCCTTACGAATAATATGTCACACTTGTTTATACTTTTCTAAACTGCACTAATTTTTCATTCTTCACATCCATGAATAACATGTGACTTCATGATTGTTAAAAATGTTAATATTTCATTAATGCTACGAATATTTAATTTTAATTACATCCATTTTTAGTGCTTGGTTGTTGTCAAGTGATTCTACTGTTTATAAATATCAGCTTCAAAATAATGCCCATTAACAAAGCTTTCTTATAGTTACAACTATTGTATATTAATCAGAGATTCAGAATGAAGCTGTACAGAATCTATAGTATTTCCAAGTGATTCGTATTTGTGACATCTGAGAAAACATTCTTAGAAACGGACATTATTCTTAGAGAAACAGAATGCCATGTTTTCAATTCAGACAGTAAAACATGCAATTATAAACAAGTAGCATCATTTAAAAAGCTAGCGAATAATTATTGGTTCAAATCACTTTTTACTGTTTTGAAGCAGTAAATAAAACTCTAATAGCTTGAGGAGACTTTCTAAAATTCATGATTACAATATTTTTTTCAGATAGAATAACTGTAATATTAATTTCGAAAAAGAACGTTAATTAAATGCTTTGTTCTCTATATACATTTGAAAAAACATTCTTATGAATTCTTAATTAAGTAATTATCTGCATTTTAAAACTAGTTGATCAGGATTTCAGTCAGGTCCAAACTCATAGTAATTACAATTTTGATTTCGCTGATGCATTTGTTCTGGAATGTATATAGAACTTAAATGTTTTCTAACTATAACGGCAAGCTAATAATACCAAGTCTCTTTTTCACCAATGTAAGAAAAATCGATAAACATTATAGATCTTTTATTTTATTATTTTAAAGAAAACCATTTTAAAAAAAATCTTGAGAATTAATATATGAACCAATAATTATTGTAATTTTAATTACTCCCACGCCCAAGAATAATAACATAAATAACTAATCCATGATGATAATGCTTGGGACTTTTATGAAAACTGAGGAAATTGGCATTTATTTGGTAATAATATTTTGAAATGTTGATAAATTCAAATAAAAATAAACATTTTGTATACACGATTATTTGCTGAAGAACGCCCGTTTTTTTAAGATGGTTTTGCAGCCTGCAGAGTAGTATTGCAAAAGAAACAACTCTACAGGGGCTGCCATTACAAAACTTAAAAAGGTCAAAATCGCAATATATTTAACTTTACCTTTCTTCTAATTCTAAGAAAAATTACTTCGAAAACCTAAATATTACTGCTTATTAATTTAATATTTTCTAATATTGTGTTCTTCAAAATAGTAGATACATAATGAAATCGACTTCGAATAGTTCTTAGAAAAGTTCATTGACGAAATCGATTTTTAGTAGTTCTTCGACTCGCATTCATTAATGATTCAGCGAAAGTAATTCCGATAATGAATTCATTAATGAAGCATAAATTAATTGCAATTTAATTTAATATATCTGATTATTAATTTAATTATTTAATTTTTATTTAAGAATTTAAATTAATAATTTAGTCAAGGAATTTTTTTGCAGGAAATGTATTTCTGAGTTAAAGCATAAAGAAATGCAACTGTATCTGAGATCCATAGAATAGATAGTTAATAGTTGTAGTAAAAATATTGCTCCCATAGAGAATCGAGGTGGTTTTAAAGTTATTTTAACTAATTCAAATGCGATATTTTTCTAAAAATTTATACAGCAATATTCAAAATTCCCATTAGTTTTAATATATTTAATAGACAGGAAGAAAAATATACATATATATATATATATATGTGTGTGTGTGTGTAGAGATATAAAATATATTTAAATAGAGAACTTAATTTAATTTAGTTATAAAAATTTCAGTCTTATTAATATTTTTTTTATGTTTGATGAAACGCATGAGGCAGACTAACACAGCTGGAAAATTATACTAATTCTTTTTCCACATATAAATGTTGTTATTTTTATTACTTCAAAAAAGCCTTATATCTTATTTTCTACAGATCTATAACCTTGAACTTTGATTATACGGAGCTATCTTAAAAGCATTAAAAGTCATATCCAAATTATTGCAATATATCAGAGTGATATTTGCATATTATCATATTTAACATCCTAGTGCCTTTATAATATAGGCTAAAATGTGACTTCATTTCTTTTCTTTATTTTTGTATGAGGAGTTTGAAGAACTTATAGCATATACAGTACTGATACTGGGAACAGGATGAATAGAGAAATACCCTTAAGTATTCGAAAGTTTTCCTATTTTAATTCACAGAAGTTAAACCAAGTGCTTTCCTGAATCTATTTATTTCAGAACATGTTCTTTTTCTTTTGTATTTCTACAAGATAAATTTGGCTGTCGGGGAAGGTTGAGGGAAGGAGAGGGGAATAATGACCTCGATAATTATCCTTTCAACTGCATCATTACTGACACTCGCCGTACGAAATTCAGTTTCCAATGTAGTTGTCTTTAAGAAATATTATTAAAGCCAAAGAACTGTAAAGCGAAATTACGCACATTTTGCGTGGGCACGATATAGTATACCATTCTTAATTATATTAAGGTGAAAAACCCTAGTATAATATAATTAATAACGTTTTGATAACTGAAAAATTTCTGCTTTTTACGAAGCAATTTCTGCTTTCTTTTTTCTCTTCTGTTGTGACTAATATGCATAAATTGATCTCTCCCCAACCATTCAATAATTGACCTAATTTGCACAACACTGAGATTTACAAATAACAGAGACGCCGCTACAGGTAAGTCATTGCTTAAAGAGTACATGTTTTACTAAGAAGTTCATTGCTACTCAGCAAAATCAAACGGCTTACTGGTATACTGGCATACTTGCCTAAGCTACTTCAGCGTCGTTAAGAAAATATAAAAACTAATCATTAACACTGCAACATAACTCCCGTATATCCTTATGTTGCAGGGTCACCCCATCAGCTAGCAGCCAAAGCATCTGGAGTTTGTATCCTGGCAGCCCCCCTCCATCACTGCCATCACTGGCCCAAGAGGTTAACACCGCTGAATTCTCGTAATTCTACTCGTACTCAATTCCAAACAAATCGGCTCTTTGCATTATTGATTTCGTATTTTTTTCCTATGTGTAATGTGAATCTGAACAAGTTTCCACTAGAAAGGCTTTCCACGAAGACATCTCTCCCTTTAGGCAGATAGACCTCTTGTGTTTTGCCGTATTCAAATAATCTAATCTAGCCTCCATTCTAGAGCAGAATGTTTAATATTTCTGGAATCATTCTGCTGCCATTTTTGAGGAAAGAAAAGGACATTGATCTCTGTATAGCAACTCAAATTGGAATATGCCCTGTGAATGGTATCGATTAAAATATTTTCGGTATAATTTTACTGTGTTTTTGTGTAAAAATATGTCGCACCGGTTTTAATCTACTCATTTTATATTGACATTTTTTACTCATTTTTGCATACTCATTTTATATTGACTCATTTTATATTGTAATGAATTTACATCCCCCCCCTAAGTTATATGGGCACTTAAATTTCCTCGATTTTTAGTTCCATTGTTTTATTTTGCTTTTCTTTCTTCCATACTCATTTGTTTATCTACAACAGCATTTTGCCACTTGTTGTACGTATACCCCTGCGGTACGTGACATGGTCTCAGGAACTACTCAGGGAAAAATTATAACAGTGGATACTGATAGATTGAACGGTAGAGAAAAGATAAAACGCTCTTGCTACTTAAGTTACGATTTGAAACGAAAATCTCTCCTCGCATACTAGAGACTGACTTGAAAGAAGAATATGCTAAACCAGGGGTCGGCAACCTTTTGAGTCGGAAGAGTCAAACATTACAATTTACAAAATTTCAGAATCAGTGCCTAATCCTCGTTAATCGATTCAAAAGATTTTTAAACGTTTTACTTTTTAAAATATAAATAATATTTGCGTATGTAACTAAAGAGCTGCAGCTTCACATCCAAAGAGCTGCATGTGGCTCACATGTAGATTACACGTAATGGCTGTGGGTATAATGTACGGGGGCAGTGATGATAGGCCAAGGAGTAGGCGAGTAAAAAATGTTGAGAAACCCTGAAGACAACCGCAACGATTTTAAGCTCATCGTGTCATACAGGCATAAGATATAACGTATTCACAGGTGCCCCCCCCCCAGGGAAAAGACGCTCCGCTACATCTAAAATTTGAAAAACGCATTAATGATGCAATACAGTTGGTAAAAATTAATTGATTTCCCTACCATCGTTTTATGTATTTTGTTTAGAAAAATATCATTACAATTACAAGCTAAGCATATTATATATGCAGAAAATTAGTGCATATTATTATAGTAGTGTATTTACACGTACTAGAATACGTATATACATCAGTATAAAAAGAAACATTTTTCTCTTTATACAGATGCGCTTTTAGGTGGTGAAATGAATTGGAAAATTTGTCGCCAAGAATTCTTTTCTGTTTCTGGCAACCCTGAAGTTCAAGCATTCATTGGAAAGTGAGGAAAGAGAACGGCTCTAATTAGACTCTACGCTTCGAGTAACTGAGGCTAAGCGGATATTTTCTTTCTTCTTATAAAAGGATTTTGCCTTCTCCCTGCCAATGGAACCGTGAAATTGAAAAGACGCTGCTGGACATCGATCTGACTCCATTCTATACTCTTAGACATCAACATCTAAAGAAGAGATTTATTGCCACGCCAAATGCGGATGTAAATGAAATAAATGGCAACAGAATCGACATCGTACGATAAAATATAATTCAATTTCTCGCTCCATGACTAATAATGTAATAAATTAAAGTTTGTCAAAATATTATTATTAGCAAAATATTATTGTTAATGGACCTGGTCTGTGTTTTCTTGTATTACACAGGAAATAAATGACGAAAGCTTCATTTAGATTTCTTGTTTCATCAGAAGCTTCGTAACAGTGTTAAAATAATTTTCATAATCTTATCCAACGGAATCCCTCTTCGTCTTACTGGTAAAGTCACTCTGATCGATAATCATCCTGCTTAGGTTAAGTTAGGTTATTTAATTACGGCAAAGCCTCGAGGGCTATCTGCCTAAGGGGAGGAATGCCTTCGTGGAGGACCTTCTAAGGGAAACTGGCTCTTATACACGTTACACATGGGGAAAGCCACGAAAGCACCCATGCAGCCAGCCAGTTCGTGGGATTCGAACCTCGGACCGAACTATTAGTGTTCAGCGACTTTACCGCTCGGCCGCTGGTGGGCCCTCATTCTGCTTAACTGCTATGTGTACTAAAATTTTCAGTAACAGTAATAACTGTAAATTAGTTTATGATTAAATGTAGCATTTATTTTCAATAAATAGTTATTGAAAATAAATGATAATATTTACTTTATAACTGAAATAAATGCTAACATTAACTTAAATTGAAAATAAATGATAATATTTACGTAATAACTAAAATGAATGCTAACATTAACTTAAAATATTATTTACTTATAAGTGATCTATTTTCTAGAGCTTCAGTTAATAATGAACCATCATAATTTGTTACATGCCTGTAGATGATTCTTTCGACAGAAGGTTAGTTATATGGATAATGGCAAATTCCTCAGAAGCTAATCACCTAAGAATAGATATGCTTTTGTGAAGAATTTTCTAAGGAAAACTGGCTGGTATCCACATCACAGAGAAGAAAACCACCAAAATGCCTATCCAGTCAATCTGTTGACCATGATTTAAATCAGGGTCGAACTAATAATGTCAGCAATCCTACCGCTTGCCCGCTTGTCCTTGGAATTGAATGCTGAAAAGTATTATATATTATACTCCATCCGATATCATTCTTCATAATTATTGAATGAACTCCAACTTTCAGTAGTGATATTAACCAGTAAGGATAACTAAAATAGGCGTTTAAGGAATATAACTCCTATTTTCAATAAATAGTTAAAACATATATTTTTTTAAGAAGTGGATACGTCTGCCCAAATTATTTTCCATAGCTTTGGTTAGAAATAAACATGCATAATATTATTAGAAAGTGTCTGAAAATGACAGTTGTCGGCGGAAAATGAGATTATTTTTTATCTGAGAGCATTCTGTTTAATAAATGTGTGAATTGCAATTTATAATAATAGTATTAACTATGAATTAAGCTTTTATTAAATTCAAAGCTTATTTGTAATAAATAATTAAGTAAGTTTTGCTGCAAGCAAATAGCTTCTGTAAAAAATATTTCAGATAAAAATAAATAAGAGTGCATTTGTTAAGCAAAAGTGTGAATTGATAGGTTTAATCATGAGACAAGCCATCCGAGGGTAAAGATGTCTTCGTGAAGGACTTTTTTAAGGGAAACTAGTTTGGATTCAAAAAACCACGAAGATACACAAACATCTAGATTGTATATCGAGATTCGAATCCGAATCGATCTACCACTATTAAAAAAAGTCTTGACTTATTAGTTACTACTATGCCAAATGTTTAACTGACTTTTTCAGTTATATTTGAATTCTAAATGCCATTATGTTATACCTGCGATTATAACTGCATAGTTTTATCTATAAAGTATCGGTAATGAATTGCCAACTTTGTTCAATTAATAAAAGATAACCTAAATTTCAAAAGATAAATTAAAGAGCTTATGCTCTGCCGAATGGCATTCTAAGAAACTGCTACAAGCGAGGTTTAATAAATATTAAAGTTTAATAAATATCTTATATTAAGAAAAAAGTTTAATAAATATCTTATATTAAGAAGAAGGTTTAGTATATATCTTATACTTTGCACACTGGCAGCATTGTTCCGAAATCAGCTTCTAGATCACTTCCGTTCATCTCGTCCGTCAATTTCAAAGGCATGATCTGTCTGCAAATTTTGTTTTTCGAGGATAATATGTTATAAAAGTAAGAAAAATGCGCCTCTCTCAACGTGTAATAAAAGAAAGTATTAATAAATTTAATTATTAATTACAACTTTAATTCTAGTTATAATGTACATACAATATATTTATAACTGTGGATGCTCTCGCATAATTGTAATGTAATTCTAATTATAGATCATGCAGTTACAATTACATTTTCATTGTACAATTAATAATCCAATTATATTGTTATGAAATTAACTGTAATTGCAATTACTCTGTGAAGGGACTAACTGTAATTACAATTACACAGTGAATGAAATAACTGCAATTGCAATTACACTGGGAATGAAATAACTACAATTACATTGTAATTGCACGGTACATAGCACAATTACATTGTAATTGCATTAATTTTTATTGCAATTATATTGTGATTTTCAGATTTATAATTAAAATTACATTGCTCGATTTATAATTACAATTACAGTCGCATTGTGATTGAAGAATTTATAATTAGAACTACTTTGTAATTGCTTTAATTGTAATTGCAATTACATTATAATTGCAGTTGCAATTTAATTAATTACGGTATAATTGAATTACTTTGCAATTGTACTGTAATTCAAATATTAATCAGTTAAATAGCATTTGAATTATGCCCAACTCTGATCTAAACTTACGTCAATAAATATAGAATTATAAGATGCATTTTCCCTCTTAGAATACTTTTTTATCTCTACTATATTGAGAGCATATAGTATATAATATTTTCTTGTAAAACCAAAGCACGTAACTAATGTAATAAATATATGTTACTTTACTATTTATCTTATCAGAAATGCGTAGCCAGTTGAAGGTTATTATCTAAGTTTTCAGAAAATCAAATATTAAATACATATTTATAACTAATCAAAAGGCAGGTGCTCTTAATCCTGTGTAATTCAAAGGCTAGCTATAATCATCAGTTTAAAGTTTATCTTATATATAAATATGTATGAAAGTTATGGATAGACTTAAGATTCACCAGTTATTTATAATTTTAGCATTTCCTATAACATCTCCTTTTCGTTTTCTCTTCAGAAATGTAAATGAGTTTAGAGAGTATCTAAGCTGAGGTTTTGGAATTATAAGATAGAGCACGTTTCTGCCTGTGGAGGCCACGTTGCATTATTTCTCCATTCCTAATAAGTTTGTAATTATTCTGTTTTGCGTTAATCTCTGCCAGTATTTAAATTATTACGGCGGTTAGAGTTTTGAGCCAACTTCGATTTTAATGAAATTGTGACTTCCTGCTAAATATAAATTTGCCTTTGACTACTAATCTGCGCTTTAATATAAAATTGACTATTACTTTAGTTTCATCGCCACAAGTGATGGCTGTTTTATTAAGCATATAACGTGCTATTATGCTCAAAGTTTGCGTTTAAGCATAAAGGTTGACACAGCGAAGACTCGCTCTACGTCTGTTAAGAGTTTCGATCTAAATTTATGCTCCCAATGTAAGTCGAATTCTGTAACTTTATAAAAGATCTTTACCTGTGGAAATTTTAAATATAAAGTCTAACAGTTTACTGAATATTTTAAAATCATGTTGTGACTTTCATTATTATTTATGGAATGCTTACATTGGGTTTTAGGACGATTGAGTTGCAGAGAATTTGACTGAAAGAAGATATTATGTAGAGAAGTTGAACATTTGTTACTACGCGTTGCTTCATTCCGGTCTCGACAAAAGCTGTGTGTATTTCACCATTATGCTGCTCTCGGGTTTCTTTAGATTTTATTACGATAAATTGAAAGTCAGATTAAAAATTTTAACAGTATTTATTACGAAGATCATCTTGATTTTAGGAGTTCTTTCGATTTTAGCATAAATGTAATTCATCCAAAAACAGAATAGTAATAAATTACGATAAAGTAAAGCTGGAACCTGACGAAATTGATATTTTTACTGTTGGGTTGGCGTTGGCTCGGCCTTTGTTGCTTACTACTGTGGTAGCGAAATACATATTCGAAAGTTTCGTTTAGAAATCACAATTTAGTCAACCGAGCTTACTATTATTTTATTTGCAGTTTTTTGAAAAGAAAAGTGTTAATTATAAATAAATATAAACATGAAAAGTTTATCCTTATTGCAGGGATTATAGTATGATTCGGATAATAAAAACATGATTTGTTTAACAAAAACAAATTTCAGTTACAATAAGTAAATAAATTGCACTAAATTGATTCTTTTGGAATCTAGATCCGTTTGCTCATTTCGAAAATAAGAGCCCGACGCAGTGGCCAAAGATGTCCCATTGGCTGATGCTTGGAGAGCTGCTAATGTCTAGGTTTCGGGAAAGAAAAACATAAAATTTATGAAAATCTATTATTACAGAATATGAGATAAGTGAAACACACATAAAAAACTATGTGCTGAATTTTAACATATATATAAAATAATTATACAGTGATATAGACTTAAAGCCAAATTTTAATTGGGCTAGAATGCTTCCGAAGCATATCTAGAACTATTCAAACTACAAGTTAACGAGAACTGCGTCTATTGCAGTATGATAGCAAGCACTTCACTGAGGTCTGGCCACTAGAAGAATATTAGAGGAAAATTTATAAACATTGTAAATTGATCACATACTGTAAGAAGAATATTGAATATGTTTACGCCCTTAAGCAGTTTATCAATAAATCGTCAGTAATTATGTTGAGTGTCTTTATATTTTGAGTTTCTGATTGTATAAATGTGATTGTATTCTTTAGGTATTTATTTGTTTCGGTTTGTTTTTAATTAAACCCAATTAAATTTATTCTCGTTTTTGAGCCGATGTTAAGTTCTCTAGGTCGCAAGGTTATAAAGCACATATTTTTGGCATGTTAGTTTAGTTTTTGTTTGTTTGGGAAACTGTTTAGTTACTCGATCTCTGAGTCTTGACTTCCAGGAGTTTATTATGTTTTTAGAGGTTGTAGAATCATGAGCAGTGCCCTCGCCGGGATTCGAACCTGGACCTCTCAAATACGCGCTGAGTGTGCTAACCATTATACCACCATAGCATGCAGAAAGGAGGGAGAAAATACTTTATATATTCCCCCCCTTTAAAAGACGACTAGGGATATGGGAACCCAATCGCCAGATCCCGGTGGCGAAGCGTCATCATTCACCACCTTTTAGTTCAGGCGCCAATTATTTTCGTGATTAGATTATTTTCGACATTAGATTATTTCGGAGTCATTAGATTATTTTCGACGTCAGGAAGTTGAAGAAATGAACAATGCCCTCGCCGGGACTCGAACCTGGACCTATCGAATACGCGCCGAGTGTGCTAACCATTACACCAGCATGCAGAAAGGAGAGAGGAAATACCTTACACGGTAATTGTTTTTATCGCTACCCTAAGATCAATAGTAATAGCAGGGATTCATAGCCGGGCTTCTAACAGCCATCATCTGTCATTGAATTGCGCAGGCCCACTCATGGTCATGGGGCCTGCCGTGATGGCCAGAGCTTTATTCATAATTATTACCGTTCCTCCAGAAAACTTTCCAAGAAAACACTCTCGCCTTAGGCAGATAACTTTCAAGAGCTCCACCCTGATTAATTAACAATCTACTGATCTGTTAATTATTAGGGCACTTTTTTTCATGCGTTGTGGAATCCGATCTTTATTTACTCGATGTACTTAATGCATAAATAATTGCTTAATAGAAAGATAATAACAATGCAGCCGAGCTACTTCCTTTTTTGCGGTTAAGGCAGTCAGATGAACTGACATCTGCATTCCTTTAAATCAGTTTCCGTTTCACTGGATTATAAGTTGTTGCACTTTTTCTATTCTTTGCGGTTTCGGCGTAAGCAGCTGGAAAATATTAAATGCTTTATTCGAGATGTCAGTTGTCTCCTTTTGAACAGAGTCTGTTATTCAGAAAACAGTCGAGATTACCGAGGCGTAGTCAGAGGTTATTTTTTAGAAGGGTTATGGAATTTATTCTTTTTAAAGAGGACACAATAATGTATTTATATGTACGGCAATTTCTACAATTAAAGAGAATTTTAGAAATTTCTTGGACGATTCTTTATAAACTCATCTAAGAAACAAACTGCTATTTAAATTATGCTTATCTTAGTCCCTTTCCTTGTTGAAAGAGGTTAATTAGCCTTATAATTTTTTCTAGACAAACTTCGCTTTTATTTATTACATTGCTCCATCATAGGCAGCGGCTATTCATTATAGAATATTGTCTTCAAGCTAGGTTGCTCCACCAGTGGCCGAGTGCCTAAGACCGTGGAATACTGGTAGTTCATTTCTGACTCGATTCTCAGAAAGCGGCGTGGCTGCATGATTAGTTTTTCCTGGCTTTCCCATGTGTAATATGAATGTGAGCCAGCTTCCCTTAGAAAGTCTTATGTATACCCTCATCCTAGGCAGATACCCTTCGTGCGTTTTTTCCCGTCTTTAAATAACTTTACCTAATTAAAATAAGTTTATGTTCATTTATGAAGGCAAAAAGTATTAAAAAAAAAAAAAGAAATTTTGCCACTTGTGATTATTCAGAATTTAGTAAACGAGAGGATTCATCTTAGAAGACTAAGCCGAGAAATCAACAAATTTATTACGCCATTTCATTCATTTTATCTATTGTTCATTATCCCTTTTATTATTTAAAATTTATGATTTTTTGTTACTCAGCGACAAACTAAGTGATTGAAAAGCAATAAACGCAAATTTTAACATTATTTTCTCCTTTTAATCTGCTTGACATAATAATCATGCATTTAAATCATGGAATGTCAAATTAGGAAAATTAAATATTTTTATGAAATGACACTAACTGGACACTTTAAAATCATTATACATTTTTTTCTTTTTATGATAACCCTTTTAGGCAACTGGCTATTGGAGCGTCTAATTTTCAGAGAAATAATACAGCGAATGTAAAAAAAAAATTTAAAAAAAAAAAAAAAAGTACGGCAACCTCTAACACTCCATCGGGGATCCTAAAAATATGCTGTTTTAAAATATTTTGTGATTCTGCTCTTGAATTTTATGTGGCATATGCGAAGGAAGCGATGCTTAATAAAAAAGCTAAAAAGACCAAAAAATTGTGTTAGCAGGAATGAGTCCGAGAGCAGATTGGTGGCTATGATGCTCAGCGAGAGCATAAAATAACTTATAAACTCCTGTGGTGGAAAGTTAAACTCTAAATCCCTTCAAATTTTCTATATCTCTTTTCCCCTTTCCCCTCTCCCTTTCCCCCTTTTTTGTATTTTTTAGCATTATTGTCTTGGCGTCAAAGAATGATGATTTACAATGATTTAATGAATCATATAACTTGAAAAATTGGATAATTTTCATAGATTCATCCAAAATAGTTTTAAAGACACTAGAATGACTGACTCGAATGATTTTCTTCTTTCCTTGCTACTTAATGCTAAACTGAAAGAGACTAATGATAAATTCGAGCATTAATTTAAAGTATGTGTTAAGAAGACCAATAGTGGAATTTCAGCATTAACGTAAGAGCTCTGATATTACTGATATGAATGCACGGAATCTGTACCTAATACATTTTAGATCATACCATATCACGAAACATTGCCTGTATGTTCCTTATTAAACTGTTTTAAAACTATGTATCTAAAAGCAGTGAGAATGATATTTGCTGATGGTAAGACGCCAAATAGAATCATCAAATCAACGGAGAGTCATCGAACTTAATGTTCTTCAAATTATTTTGAATTAGTTTCACTTCTAAACTCAGTTCCCAATTTTTGAATACATGGTCCCATCAATAATCCCCACTTCCTGATCTGCCATTTCAAGTCTTCGATCCTAAAATCAGTTTGTAGCCTTCAGACTCGCGTGTTGTTGACAGATGGCCAGACATTCACCCGTTACCCCCCTGAAAAAACAGATGCTTCCCCCATCCAAGAGCCAAAAGGATGTGGTAGCCTTCGACTTTCTAGCCCCTTTTCCTCTCCCCCTTTGTTGACCTTTCGTTCGATAGAAAGCAGGGCCAGCTTTCACCGCCCAAGAAGCAGCTGGACTGGACAAGACCACGGTGGTTTGTGGTACTTGCGTGCCGTCTGAAAGGTAAACTTTCCCCGCATCGCACCGATGTATGCCGATCTCTCAGTTACTCAAAGTATCATTTAAAAACTTGCGTATTTCAACTGCAAATAATATTAATAACCAAAAATACAGTCGAATATGTCAAATCTTTCCATTTCAAGAAGAAGCTTACTTATATCTTAGGAAAACATACTTGTACTACTATTTTAAATGAATGAAAAGTGTTATAAATTCAGCACTACATCAGGCATTAATTTCTCATTCTTATTTTACACAATATGTTTCTGAAAAACCATGCTAAAGAAGACGGAGGAAATTCGTAGCGCATGAAAAAAAAAAGTTAGTCTTAAAAGTAAAAAAAATTGAAAATTTTCAGATTTTAACGATCGCTCGAAAGGGCTCCTTTAAAATTCAATATGGTTTATCAGTATAGATTACCGTAAAAAAAGCCCAAGTGGAATAGCGAAATATTTTATAGGATAGTAGATGAATATGAATTTCGACTAACATGGGGATGTTTATATATATTCTGTATATTTAAAAAGTAAAAAAATATGGAATGTAATTTTATAAAAATATTTAATGTTTTTAATTAGCTATACCATGAATTAAATCATTTTTATTTAAATCAATCAGATTAAAAATTGAAAAATTTTATTCTTAATAATTACATCCGTTGCTTTAAAATAGTTTAATTTTTTAATTAATAACAGACTGATTAAATATGAAAAAATAATACCTTACGTTTTTCCTAATTGCAACAATGAAAAGTGAATGAACTCCAAAGGAAAGTGAATCAACGCAAAATCGTGCTACGAGACTAATAGCCCTTTTGTATTAATGAATAAATTTTCAACCAAGTACATCAAAATCTTTATGTGATTTTTTATTTTAATTCATCATTTTCTATTGCATTTTGGCAATTTCTCATAAAAATTTTGGGGATGAAACCATAACCATTGGAAATTAGACTGCAATAACCATTTAAGCACATAAATATAAATCAATAAGTGGAAAGAAGAATAGCTGTTTATTTCTCCAGCTAGTAATTCATATCCTGCTTATTTGTTCATTTAAATTCACCCAGGGTGCGTTATGGTTAAAGCGTAAAATGCATGTTCGAACATGAAAGTATTATGTGTAAGAAAAAAGAACATTATTGAAGTTGTTAAATTCTTTCAAATATATAACATAATATTTGTTTTTATGTATGCTTTTTAATTTGCCACATTAAACATTTAAACCGTGTCTTTAGAAATAATATACACCGCGTATTATTTCCCTCCCTGTTTTCAAGTAGTAAAATTAATAACAAAAGGGGAAGAACGTGAGCATGTAAAGTATATAAGAATAAAGAACTTGGAAGCAAAACTTTGCATTAAAAAAGATATAGGATTTATGTGGCGCCTGAGTATGTGCAATTTTTGCGGTCGTACTGGGTGGCAGAATCTAGGAGTGGTAAAATGTTTAGAATTTAGAAAGGATTCTAGCGGCAGAATTTTGGATTCTGGGGCAGAGTTTTGTCCCGGGCGGCAAAATGTATAACGTCGGCCCTGTATACATTAAAATTTACTCACTGCCGCTTCGTTGCGACCATTTTTTTCCCTCATAATTCTGAAAGAAATAGGTTTCCCAAAATTATTTCCATCAATACATTCTCATATTGCGAAAGCAATTTTTTTCACATTTTCTAATTTATTATCAACTTAAATTTGCTTACGAGTTGCTTTTAAGTTAGCAGATTAAAACTTTGATAAGCAAATGAAATATTTTTTGTTGATTTTTACAATAAATGGATATAATTTGCTACATAGTTATGTTCGTTCAGTTGTTGAACTGATGATTTTAGAACTCATGGTTATTTGCGGACCCGAAATTACCTCTAAAACTTTTACCATTAATGTCACCTTTATAATTCATATAAATTTTAAAATTTTGAGCAATTAAAATTTTAATTCTGAGTATGAATATATTTTAAACTTTAAATTAAGATGTAGCTTTTTTAAGTTCTTGGTCCGAGCCGTGTTTCATTAAAACAATAAAAGAATAATACATATAAAAAAACAAAGCAAACAAGGTCTATTACTGACAGCAGAAAATACAAAAGAAAGCAATGAAAAAAACCACTGTATACTTTTAGATTTTGATTACTACATATCTGTTAGGAAGAATGTTCCTTAATTAGTAAGTGAACTAATCATAAGAACACGAAAACTAAACTCAGAACACGAAAATGATTTTAAAGAACTTTGCATCAGAAGGTTAATTAAGGTTTTTTTTAGTTCTCGTTGAACTCTCAGTTTATCTATCTGCTCTTAGACTTTTTTGTCTTTTTAACTTTATAATCAAATATAACTTTCTTATCACTTACGCGAAATTAAATTCAGCAACAAAAATCAGAAGATTTAAAGAAAAAAAGCATATTTTTATAATTTCCAGAAGAATATTAAGTGTTACCACACTATTTTGAGTGTGGATTTAGCCTAGGAAGTCTATTATTCTCGAGCATCACATTTGCATCACATTTGTTGTCCGTTTCAATTTTCAAATAGCCTATGAAGTAATTACTATGAAAAGAAAAATATATATAATTCTTTTAATAAATCCAGCAAGTGTGATTTCATGGGTCCAGACGGTAATTAATAAAAAAGGTAAATAACTTTTTATTGTTTTAAAATTGCTTAGTTTGTTTTACGTCAGTAATAGGCAGATTAAATTTAAAAGAAAAATTAAATATCTTAATATTAATATATTAAATAAATTCGACAATACAACAAACTGCAGCGGGGAGGTTAAAAATATTTCATGGAGTATACCTCTAGAATTTTCGATAAAGTGCCAAATATTGTCATGCATTTTTTTATATTCGGCACATTATTTCTTAAAAAATAATACGTGGAATTTGGTGTCAACATCCATTTATTTGCATTTCATATACTTTTAGCCGAAAAGGGGCTATTAATCTCGAAATGAGATTTTGCCTTGGATCACTATAAATGCGTCGTTTCATTTTTAATTCGTGTCTGTTGCCATTCGGCAAAATGTAAGATACTTATTTTTCCAACTGAATATGTTTGCAGTGAATTAACAAACTAAGCTGTTTGAAAGCAATAGACGGAGTTCTTAAGAATATTCGTTTTTTACTTTTGAAACGAATGGATTTAAATAATAAAAATGCATTTAATTAATGATACTATCTGATTAAAAATATTCAATATTTTCATAGAATGACGTTATAAATTTTTAGCTCAAAAGGAACCTTAGTCCCAAATGGGATATTAGTCTCAAAACGGCATTTTGCGTGGAATCACAAAAAACGGCGTGCTACTTTTCAGATTGTTGCCATCAAATATTATCGATCTGTATTATATTTAACGAAACTAAATAATGAAGAATCTGCGTGAATGCATGTAGGTTTCTCGCCCTGTGAAGAAACAACGGTACCTAGAGTTATCAAATTTTGAATAACGTAGTCCTCCTGGATACCTGGAAACCCGAATTTTGAATTTCGAATTTGTTTTATTGTCTGTTTCGCATTTTGAAAGAAGAAAAAAAATTTCAAAACACGCAGGGGCAGCGCTGCACATTGTAAATAAAAGAAAAAAAAATCTCCAACGCCTATTGGAAATTCTAAAGATATGCTGCTGCTAAATATTTTGTGATTTTGCTGTTGAGTATAATTTTATATAGAATCAGCGCCAAGAAATTTAATAATATTTAATAAACAAAGTAAACACACAAATTTTATTTTGATATTTTATAAACAAAGTAAACCCACAAAACTTTAATAATAAAAAGACAAAAAAATTTGTAAAGCCATCTTAGGAAAAAACTGAACATTGATATGGTAAACTGAGAAAAGACTGAAAAAAACAGAAAAAAATGTATGCTAACGCTTAATGCTGCTTCGAGAATTCTAAACATATACTGCTATTCTGCTATTAAAATCTTTATAATTTTATGTGGCGTAAGGGCGAGGAAAGTGATACTTAATAATAAGGAGACAAACAAAAAAAAATGGGTTAGTAGGAGTGAGTGTAACATCAGACTGGTAGACTGCAAGCTTAGTGAGAGAGTAAAAAACCTTAACAAACCCTTTCGATCGACCGTTAAAAATCTGAAACCTTTCAGTTTTTCTTTTATTATTTACTTCATATTTTGTTAATTTTAATGAACGTTTGGTTAACAAACTTAACGATTTGAAAACGATCAGTGGCAACACCTTGCGGAATAAAACAATAGTATCTCCAACGCGAGAGACTGAATATCGGAAATTCTAAAGATAGGGTGTTTTTTAAATATTTTGTGATTTTCTGCAGAATTGATTTTTATGCAGCGTAAATGCGAAGAACATGATATTTAATAAATAAAGTTGGCACTAAAAACTTTAATAATAAAAAGACAAAAAAAAGTTTTGTAAGTCATCTTATTAAGCAAACTGAACTTTGATTAACAAAGTCAAAATAGTCAAAATAAAATAGTCAAAAATAGAAAAATGTATGCTAACACTTAACATTTCATCGGGAATTCTGAACATACGCTGCTTTTAAAATTCTTGTGATTTTGTTGTTGATCTGTATATGGATCTGTTAGTGCGAAGAACAGGATGCTTAATAACAAAACTAAAAAGACAAACAAAAATGAGTTAATGGAAATGAGTGCAAATGCAGACTGGTAGATTGCGAGCCCAACGAGAGCATAAAAAACTTTAACAACTCTTTTGAGTGACAGTTAAAATCTGAAATCCTTCAGTTTTTTTTTTTTTCCATTTTGTTTATAATATTCGCTATATTATACTTTAAAAAATGGCCATAACGTTTGAAAAGTGACACAGACAAAAAGTTATCAGGACTACTCTTTCTTCTAGTTGGCCTAACTGGAGTCCTAAGTAGGAATAGGGAATTTACTTAAAACTATGCTCGTGAAAGTGTAGAAGATCGACACAAATGGGAAGTGTTTAATGACCCTTTATTACTCACAGTTTTACAGCCGTTCCCGCACTTCGGGGTACAAAGATCAGTACTTATGGTGTGAAGTTTAGAAAATAAGAAATAAAAATAACTTAATAAGAACTAAACTCAGATACTTTACAAAGACTAGTAACGCGGAGATAGGCCTTTTAAACTGCACATATGTAGTGAGCAGAGTGCGGGAAACTGCAATACGTCTTCAAGTATCACAGAGAACTAAGCTCTGGCCTCAAAGGCAGACAGGAACTGACTGAAAAGCGCGCGCTTAGTAAGGTAGCGAGAAGTCTCTTTCTAACTCTCTTTGCTAAAAGAGACAACAGTTTGCAAGCTCAATTTGCATAACCAAATCTGTTCGCTTTTATTGTGGCCGGAAAGGAAAAATAAGGGAGGATAGCAAAGATTTAAAGTAAAATCAACGTTGGCAAAACTTAAAAAATCCTTACATAGTTAGGTTTGAGATTAATAGCACCTCTGGTGATAAAAAATATTTTCATTTAGTCATAATGCTAGATAAAAAGAATACCGTGAAATAATTTGGACTGTTGATTTTTATCAGTTATTTTAATAAAAGGAATCATTAACTAGTCTTGAAAATAATTCTTTAACAGAACCATGAGCGGTCGAGTCGACTGGTTAAGACCGCCCAATGCTGCGAGTTCAGTCAAGTCTCGATTCTAGGCAAACATCCCTGCTGCATGGTTAGTTTTCGCGGCTTTCCTCATGTGTAAACTTAACAAGAGCCCGCTATCCTTGAAAAATCCACCATGCAGGCATACCTCTTCTTAAGCAGATAACAGCTGCGTGCTTTGCTGTATTCGAATAACCTTCTAAACTCTTTAACTAATTTTTGTAGGCGCTATTTCATAATCCTCTTTACCGTTATGAGCTTTCCTGTAACAAATCCTGCGGTATCTGATTTTCATTGATTTCATTTAACAACACTGAACGTTGAAATTTTTAAACAGAAATGTAGAAACACTTTCAGAATTTAAACAAGAATGATACAAAAATATACATGAATTAGAAGTTCATTTACCATTTTATGTCCAAGAAAGGAGATTCTTGGCAAAACACTATCTAACGAAACTTTGAAACGAGATCTAATCAAATTTTACTATTTTATGAAATAGTTAACTTATCACAGGTATATAAATCACCTACTCAGAATCTTACAGGAAAGATAATTAACCCATGCTGTATAATTATATGAATTTTTAAACATCCTGCTTTTAAAATGTTAGTTTTCTGTGTTATGATTGTATAACAAATGTTTCTAGATAAATTCTTCGGAAAAGAAATATTTTATTGAAAATATAGAAAAAAACTTTTGCGTGGAACATGAAAACTAAATTTATAGTTGTGTGTCATAAAGAATTCATCTTTTGTGGTATTGCTTTAAGATGGCATATTTTAATGGTATTGTATTGAAATGTCAAATTATTCATATTCCAGTTACTCTAAAAGGCTGCATTTTCATAAGTGTGAGTTTTTGTTTAAAATGAAATTAAATTTCTGGTAAATATTTAATTGAATGATCTTTCATCTGTACTGTTGTGTTTTAAGAGAAAATTATGTAATTTTAATTTTTAATTTTTTTTCTTTCTTTGAGACCTGTTAAATCCCTTCCTTGCACTGAAAAGTAAAAGCAGATCAATTCTTCTTAGTTATTTTTCTCACTTTCTTTCATTTTTTCAACCTTTATTCTTTCAAAAAAATATCTGATGGGGACGACACATGACTTCCTCGTACAGCCTATTAAATTATACAAATTTTTTGCTGCACTTTATTTAAACTTATAAAACTTCGAATTTAATTACATATATATTTTTCATTTAATCAATTCATTTTTCTGTTCGCCGCAACGTAATATAATATATATATAAAAACTCAAAGCACCTCTATTAAAAACTGAATACAGATAAACCTAAAATACCAAGTACAGTTAAAAACAGTTAAAACAATTTTTTTACAATTAAAAATTAGAGTTTCTACACAAAAACAACCAATTCAGACCACGGGCAGAAGACAAACTTTCGGTGTACAAAATTGAAAGTTAACTTTTAAACCCAGTGTAGGGAAAGACACTGAAGTTGGTGCACCAAATGACTTGATTCCCTGTTCTACTAAGAGTTTCAAATGTGAACAAATGGCGGCAATAAATTTAATGAACATTTTCAAGCCGTGAATTTCAAATAATGCAAACTTTGTAAAAACAAATCAAAGAAAATATAAAAATAATATAGAAAATAATATAAATAAGATCAGTGAATGTACATGAAGATATAAAGGCCAGAAAGGTTAACCTTTATATTATTTTCTATATTATTTTTATATTTTCTTTGATTTGTTTTTACAAAGTTTGCATTATTTATCTTTTTTATAATCTTCTATGTTTATTTCAACTTTACTTTGAATTCGATTTCATAATGACAATTTCCAATGTTTAATTTCTACAAATAATATAGTACTCAAATGCATAAAGATTAAAGTGTCGGGGACGGTTACTCGAGTTTTACAGGATTTCTCTACAGTAATTAATTTTTACTCCAAATTGAATTGACTAAAATGCTTCATGAGAATAAGTTCTTTGAATATCAGCATTGGTTCATAATTCCTACTATTCGCGGAAATATTTGGCCTGACTAGAGATGCCGGTTTGGCTTTAACTTATAACTCGAGTAAAGACGAAACACTTTCTTATTTACGTATTTTTATCAATTATTGTTCATTGAACGGGAGTTGGTTTGTTCCCCTTGAAAAGTCAACTAATTTCCGATCAATGACAATGATTACATGTTTTAATTTTTCCTTTTACAATTGAAATATTATTCTTCGTGATAATTTAACTCCAGTCCCCGTTAAAACATTATTAACATTTTGCTTTCAAATTACTTCAAAACATCTTTCAAAATATAACTTACCAGTATGGATGCACACTTTTAAAATAATTCTACTTTAATTAAACTTAAGAGATAATATAATCAATTAATCAATACTGTTTAGGAAATAAATTATTATTAACTAACTTTGCAGCAATTGCGCAAGTAATAATAACTTGTATTCGCACTAAATGGATTTAAGATCATACAACATTATATATATATATATATATATGAAATGTAATTTCTCATACATTATTTGTTTTGTGCAGCCGGAGCAACAGGAATGAGATAAATTTTGGAATATAAAGTGGTAGGTATATTTTAGCATCCATCTCACAAGCGTTCTCCTCGTACCTTGAGCAGAAGCCCTACTTATACATATGTGTACGTCACGAGGCTCCTCCAATCAGCGATATTAATTGAAATCACGAGGTGACGCTATCTTCTCATCAGGAGTGTTCTTAAGTACTTTATGTAATATGACAGATTTATGAGTTTGGCGATTTGGCGGGCGCCAACAGGTTAATATATTTTATACTAAAGAAAGGATTTCGCCAAAATTTAGGAACAGGGATGCAATTTAGGTAGAGAATCGCCAACACATTATTAAGCAATATTATTAGAATTTAATTTAATCAATGGATTTAAAAATATCATTACATATATATATATATATATATATATATATATTTTTGACAATAGCAAGTTTTTGACAATAGCTTGTGCCCTAAACGAATTTAATTCCGAACATTAAATATGGAACACCTTCCGTGAAATACGAATCTAAGGAGAAATGCTTACTTTAGCCTTTAAATTTTCTTTACTTACGAATTTTAAGACTCGTAACAGACTCTAGAGAATAACATAATTTTAACCTCTTTATTTTGAATTTTTCTGTTTCATTACAATGTGGTCAGAGTGAAAATGTAGTAACTAGCATGACGTAAAATAGACCCCTATAATTTTTCGTTGTATGTTCTAAAAAACAGTCCCTGTTTGGAGGAAAAAAAATAGTTCGGTTCATTGATATCCTTTCCATAAGGAACACACTTTTATTCAATAAGAAATTTTTTCATAGTATTGAATACTCAGCCCACCGAAAACAAGTACACACTACAGCCTAAATTTCTTTCATTCTTGGATACCGTTCTTTTTAACTAGCTAGAAGTACACTTTGTATACTAGAAGTACTAGAAGTACACTTTGTATAACTCACCTTTAGCTGAGGAAAACTCTCAAGTGTATCTACTAATTGGACAGTGTAGCTGAAAGCTGATTTTTTTCTGTAATCTCCATATTAAGAAATTTTCGAAGCCTCGCTAATTCCTGATTTTTTAAAAGAAATTGCAAGGACAAAAATATATCCATTTACAATTATTATTTTGCCTAACCAATTTATTATAAAAATCAGTTCCACTTGAGCCAACACTAAGTGAACTATTATATCAAGAGAAAAGTAGACGATTTTTTTACATAATGTATTTCCAGTTGAGAATACTGACATGTAAAAGATTTAACTATTAAATAACTAAGAATCTGATAACTTGCATTTTCAGTTACTGCATCTATTGAGGCTCAGTGATATAAAATGTTAAGAATATCTGCGTGAGTAATAACCGGGCATCAAGCAAGTAACTGATCATTCCTCTTTACAATTTCCGACGCGCCCCGCAAAGGCAAGGAAGTAACTCGTCCTGGAAGATTTATTCTCCGTCTCGTGCTGCCGTCACCAAGTCATCCGCCATCTTGCGGACCCGTGGATCGATAGTCTCCACCCCTCCCGATTACAGGATGACTCTTCCGTCTCCTCCCACTCCATCATCGACTCCCTCACCCTCATCCGATCCTCTCACTCCCCCTTCCCGCTCCTCGATTCCTATCGTTGCAGTTTGAAATGCGAGACAGAAAAGATTCGAGAATCAATTCCTCGGATGTTTTCCACATCCGGCAATATTGTCGTTTATACGAGGAAAGATCTTGTTGACGAAAGTGTCCAGTGAGACGTCTTGGCACTACTCTGTCTGTATCCTACTAGTTGCCGATTTTTTTAACGTAATTGTATTTGATGCTAGTTCCACTAAGGGCATCAAATAACTGTTCTAACAATCACTGCTGACAGAAGACTAAATGCTAGCTTTCGGAACCAGTTGTTGCTTTTAGTATACAAATTTTGATATGCAGTGCACCCTCAGAAGCTTTAGCCAGTTTTAAATTATTCGAAAATAAACTATATGAATGCACTGAATGTGCTAAGTGTTTTAACTCAAAATTAAAAAATTAAAACAATGAAATATGAGCAACCTTTTTCACCGAACATTGTCTAAGTGGTAGTCGAAATTTAACAATGCTCGTTATAGAATGTCGATATTAATTTTATGATCTAACTTTGTCTCACCTTAAATTTTATTATGTCGGTAACTGAAGTAGTGCAAACCCTACCCTTGATAAATTCCCATCAAATTTCACAAGAGCTTAGAATTAGGAAAAACTGAACCTTAGCCTGCAATTGATTTCACTGAAAAGTTTTTCTTAAAACATAAGTCTGAGGTTGAAATTTATCTAAATTTAAGTTTCAAATAGGCCTACTTTTCTTAAGATTACATCAAACATGTTTAAATCAAATGACCATTGTAATATCTCGGTGTCTGGGATCTATAGATAATCCCATGACCTGCGCTACTGAAAGAGAAATTTTTCGTCGCACTAAATTTATACATGAATTTAAAGACCTTTTTCAGAATATATAGAATGTTTATTTTAAATTTCTTGTTAAATTTTAGGATAATTTGAATTTGGTTAAACTCTTTGGGGATATTCTGCACTATACTTAACATGGCTTTAAAGAAATAAACATAGTTAAAATATTCATTTATTTGGGGATTACTCATACTTTTTCTTGTTAAAGAATTAGTTTCGATGCCTGAATGAAGTTATGATGCAATTATATTGAAACACTTTTTGCAAAAAAATTAACTGAAAAGGAGCTGCAAGCAAACTCAAAAAGAGCAAACTAGCGATATGCAAGATGGTCCAAAAAGATGGCTGCAAGCTTTTATTTCTTTAAAATTTGGTCAAAGGCATATTACTTCTATTTAAAAAATTCCTTATAATGGGATAGAAATTTTATAGAAACAGTTTCATCTACGGGAACAAGTTGATGTTGTAAGAATAAAATCTCTGTTTTTATAAGATGCTGCCACAAAAAACTTTCTAATTAGCAAAATATTATGTGTTATAAAGTCAAATAAAAACATTCCGTATCTTAAAGAAAACTTCAGAAAAATTTCAAGAAAAAAGCTATTGAAGTAAACCATTTTTCAGTGTTTATATACAACCAAACCTCTACAGGTTCCCAAATTTAAGGGGCAATTGCAAAATAAAAATTGCTTGTTTGGTAATTAATGGCTTTATATTAGTAAAAGTTGTTCTTGGTATTAAATTCGTAACTTGCTTTCTGAAAATTTGAACTATTCTTACAAATATCCTTGTAAATTTTGCACGTAAAAATATGAAATTTTCTGCATTTAATGAATCAAAAATAATAAACACGTTCTTAAATTCGAAATTTTTCTTTTACGAGATCATATGAAAATTAGATTTTAGTTTAATAGAATTCTTCCTCCTTCACGATTAAAACCATTTTCCTGATATATTCATACACATGTTCTCGCTTATTTATTTAAAGGTACTAAAATTAGCACGCTCACAATCAATCTAGGTTCAGACTATGATTTTGATTAAACAATGGGTTTTCAAATTTATGTGATTTTTTATTATCATGTACTATTGATAACACTTATCTCGAGCTATATTTGGTAACATTGTTCAAATCAACTTAACTATAGATTTCAAGCGTTACACAATAGTTACAGTATGGATAAAATACTGCAGTTTATTGGTTTTAGGAGATTGAACTGGCTAGTTATCTGGGAATTTTAAGGTTTTTTTTCTTATCGTCCCCACCTGTTGCCGAATGATTAAGACCGATAAAATACTATGCGTGTTCGATCCAGGTTCAGCTCTTGATTAAAGCGCTGGCTGCATGGTTGGTTTCTGAGACTTTTCCCACGTGTAGTGTAAATACCAGGCAGTTTCTTTGAAAAAGTCTTCAAGAAATTATCCATCATTCTTAATCAGATAGCTCTTACGTGCTTTGTCGTATATGAATAACGTAACCCTTATAAAATCTTCTACGAAGGCAACCCTGCTAATGACAAAAAGGTCACGAGAGTTTGGTTCGTAATAAAAAATTTAACCTAACTTAGCTTAAACAGCAAACAAGATATTGTAAAAGACGATGTCAAATTCGCTAATTTAAGGATCCAATTTGTTCCAAGATCAGTACAACTGTCAGATATTCTGAGCCAATTCAGTTTTAAATTGAGTTGTATGGTTTTTGATTACTAGGTTTTTTATTTGAATATGACTGTTCCTTCAAGTTATATCGCCACATTTAGTGGTCGATCCTGTTATCACGAGAAGTGAATTTATGTTAAACTTCTGATTTAATGAAAAGGTTATTTTAACCTTCTCAAGTCTCCGTCATTTTCTACGATACAGGTGAACTCTCGCCAAATCTGTTAGGAGTTTGATACTAAGTAATGCTGCCAAAGAAGGTCAAACTCTATAACTTAAAATAGAAATCAAAGAGAAGGGTAAGATTATTCTTTCTGTTAACTCGTTCTATAAAAGTGAAGTGCAGCAATCTACAGAAGTTTATTAAAGAGTTGGCGATTTCTTTTTTCCCACGTGTAACGTGAATTATGAGCCAGTTCTTTTTAGATAGTCTTTCGTGAAGATATGTGTTCCTTTGGCAGATGGCCCTTTTATGTTTTACCGTAATTCAAATAATCCAATTACCACAGGTATGAAAACATAAATATTTTAATTAATTTTAAATTACGTAAAATATAAAAGGAGTATTTTATATTTAATAAGTAACTGAAAGTACATTTGTGTTGAGAAAGATATTTTTTTAACATTACGAATCCTGAAAACAGCCTTCTACTTTTTCAGCTATATTGTTCGGAATGCAAAAATTAAATAAATGACCAATCGCCTAAATTTATTTTATGTTTATTATAAATAACAAATTTTAATTTAAAAATGGTATTCTGAATATTATGGTTTCATTTTTATACATTTGATATTTTTCTAGAAATGGACATTTTAAAATGATATGATTATCCGATTTGAAATCTCAATTTTATTATTCAATAAATTTGTACTTTTGTAGAGTCACAAGATTTCGTTATTGAATGTCTAAATTATTTATTTTACCAAAAAAGTAATAATAATAAATAAAATTTTGCGAAACTTAACGATATTTTATCGGGGAGAATTAAAATTTTTAATATTAACCAATATAAAATCTAAAGAACGACAAAGTCTAACCGAGAAGAGTAAATTAAGCATTAGTTACCTCATCTATCCTTTTATATATCATATAAGGCCTGATGCAATAGAAACCTAGGAAAGAAAAAATTGCTGAAAATAAATATGCACCACAACAGATTTAATCAAGAAGAATTAATTACTAAAAGAATAAATTAATGAATTACCATATTTTCAAATATAATAAAAATTTAATTATTCTTGAATAATAGTGCATTGTATTGCAAAAAAGAAATAGAGGAAACCATTTTTATTGTGCTTTTTTATCTATAAGTTTTCTCTGTTTAGTATGCTTCACTTTCCTAGCTTCGGCCATTAAAATCGAAATGAGATAAAAACAGAAAATGCAATAAAAATGTATTTAGATCTTGTTTAAAAATTCTGATATACAAAATCGAAACTTATCGCGAAAAATATAAGTTTTTTTAATTTTTAATTTGAGAACAAATATTTTTAGATTTGCGAAAAGAAACTGCATCTTATGAATAATGCCTGATTTACAAAAATCCTATTTTGGATCATAAGGAATCTTTTTTTCGGTACGTAAGTCAAATTCTAATTTCACGCTACTGTATAAAGTAACTCTTTTAAGAAGTTGCTATACTTCGTCAAATTCTGCTGCTGACTCAATTAAACATTTCAATTCTAAACTCGACTCTCCCTTTCTAAGGGTTTTAATAGCATCTAAAAAGGCCAAATACTTCTTATACGACCAATTTTAAGGTTTTATTCTTATAATTTTAAGCAATTTAATACTGTATAATATTAAAAAGTATCGTGTTAAAGAACTTTTATCAGAGATGCTCAATATCTCTATTTAATTCTGTTTCCAGAAACACTGTTTATTTCCAAGGATGGCACCAAAGAGAGAAGTAATCGGAAGAAGAAGCTTTTTTATATATTTATTTATAATATGCAAAAAGTAGTTATTAAATACTAGCCTGAACAACATTTGACTTCAAAAAATTGTAAATTTGAATTAATTGTCTTTAGTTTGTTAATCAGAGCGAAATAAGTCTCGTACCTTTGCGTCTCTAGACAAGCCTAGGCGGCAAAAGCAAAGCTAATTTTAATATTTAATGTTAAAACCTGCTTAATCTTTTTAATTTGATCAGCTCTTTTATAGCTTAAAAAGCAGTCAGTTATTTTATTTTCAGATTTTTTTGGAAATGGTAAACTGCGGATATTGAATCTATGGTTTTTGATATTCAAGAATAAACCAAATGAATCTGAAGCTTCTGTAGGGTAAAAAACTTAATTTCTTAAATCCTACTAATATAATTATCACCCGTTTGCGAAATAACATCTGCGTCAGATGGATTATTTGATTAAGGCAAAGCACGCGAGGACTATGTGCCTAAGTGAAAAGATGGCTTAGTGGAAGCCTTTATGAGGAAAAATGGCTCGTATTCACGTTATTACATGGGGAAAACCACGAAAACGCACATGCAACTGGTCAGTTTCCCTGGAAGCGAACCCATTGTCGAACTACCAGTGTTCAGCGACTTTGCCGCTTTGCCGCTGGTCGGCACTACTGAGTCAGAGAACATTTAAGGTACCTTTTTTACTGAAAATCTTAAACTGAACAGATGCACAGCTTGTGCTAACAATTTAAATCTTTGCAGTTTTCGAGATGTCAGATAATAAGTGCACCATTGACTTCGGCTAGCAAAGCAAAATGGCTAATCACGGATGACCTAAGGTGCAGAACTCAGCCAGAGAATGGTACTACGGTCAGCCGAAAGCTCTCTCTCTAAATTTTCAAGATGTCTTTAATTCATACATCTCATCTACATCGTAGTGAAAGCTAACTTAAAGAAGTGACACTGCAGCTCAAAATAATAAGATAACGGATTAAGTAACATAAATTATCTTACTCTGTTTCCTGTATTACAAGAAAAGAAATGAAATAACTGACATGAGTTGGTCTAAACTAATCCATTTTCCAATGAATGGACATGACTTTTCAAAGTAAAATAAAAAAAGGCTTCTAATTTTATTCTTACATTTAATCTCTCGTTTGGCTCCGAAATGCTGAGATAGATCCTAAAATGAAACAAAAAACCCAATCTAATCAGACTTTTCTCTCGGAATAAGAAGATGAACTGAAAACAAAGTTGTTTGTACTTACACTTTCCGCAACTTGTGAGATTAAGAAACTTCAGCGGAGAAGATAGTGTCTTATTAAGGAAGCGATATTTTTTTCCAGAATTTTTTCTTTTTTCTTTCCTCGCTGACATGAAAAGCGGTGTCTGAGTCAGCAGTTGTTTACCAAACATTGAGTGGCACGCGCCCTCTTTGAGGAGGGGGCAGCACGCGACTTCAGGTGTTCGGTGAGAACATCGCGGGGGTGGACTCCGAGGGGAGCATCCCGGAGGGGAGTCTTTGTTGGATGGCCTGTCATTTCCGAAGTAAACAAATCCCGGGCTCTCTATCCCAGAAGGTCTCCTCCACTGGCTATTTATCGCTCCGTCAAGCAATACTCAATCTCCAAGTAGAATATAGAATTAGAAGTTTGATTTTTATTAGGAACACTTAAGATCATTAAATGTGTCTGTGCACTCTTTTCTGCTTATTTGGCCAAAATAAGATCTTACGGTGCATCCCCGATAGATCTCGCTGTTTGGGATCGGAATGAAACTTGCATTATACTAAGGAATTCTAATAAAAGTGCCGAAGTTAACATGCTCGAAAGAAAAATTTTATTTTTAAAAAATACAAAATATTTTTACATACTTACAACAGATAAATGCTCCGATTAAGAATGATGAGTTTGACTTGACCTGGCAACACTGACCTTTTGTCGCTATCAGTTCATTTCGCAGCTTCGTTGCAATTTAGTCGGCATTAAGCGCTACACAAAGAAACAGCGAATTTTGATTGTAGAAAAAACTCACTGCCAGAATATTGAGTGTTATGTACAGACTGTTAGAGAGCTACGTGCAATCTGTGAATGTGAAAGTATTGTAGTGAAATAGCAATCTGCAGACTGATAAAGAAATTAGAGGACACAGGTCCGATAGTCGGCATCAAATCACTATGCTCTCCAGAGAGGTAACAAAAATTATTGCAAGTCCAAAAAAGTCTAAACTTCAAGAGAAAACTGAACATGTCATTGGCCACCTCTGTTGACAGATATGTGAAAAATGATTACTAGTTTTATCGAAAGTTTTGGGTAATTTTTATAATCTGGGAAATAAGATTAGCATTCGAGTTCTAGTGTAACTTTTAAGATCATCTGGGCTTGTAGACAAAGATGAAGGAAGATACCGAGTGACATAAGAGTTGATGACCTAAGCGATCAACAACAGCATGTTAAGTCACCTAGCTAGCAGAATCCTATGCAAAATCTGCATGTCTTTTCACAGATATTCTCTTCCATTGAATTGCCGATACCAACTAGGAATTCTCTTAATGAATGGTAAATAAATTCAAAAATAAAATGAAACTAATGCTTGATGGGACTGCTGATTAATCTCGGACACTGCTGCAATGAAACGCCTATTATTATTTGGGAATACTTTAGCCGCTTAGTTATTATTTTCTCAAGAAACTCTTTGTTTTAAGAGCTACAATTATGTTAGCATTTTCTAGTCGTATCAGTCTAACACTCCGATGACTGATTTCTTAAAATTTCTAAATTTTGTTCTAGCGTGGGTTTTATGAAATGTAAATCAATTAAGAAAGCGTAATTATTTATTATAATGATGCATCTACTGATTTTATAGTTCAGGCATCATTATTAATACTATTTAGTCGAAGTTAAATAAGGAAAAAATGTGCATTTTCTTTGAAAAGAGTATTTACGTTATAGAAAAGAAAAATATTTTATTGCTTTTAAATCAATAAAAAGATATCAATCTCTTGCTGTATTATCGCATATTTATTATAAAGTTAATAGAATGAAACTAAAACTAAGTTTATAATCTTCTCTTGCCGTTTTTATAGCATATTTGCATTTTCTTTAACTTTACGATACAACGGCGACATAAAAATTTAATTTACTTAATAATTTAATTAAAATTTACAATAAGCATAATTAAAAGAAAACAGGCGAATGTCAAGGTTTAAAAAGAAATCTAAAAACGATCGTAAAGAGAGATAAATGCATATCGAACCTTAAAGACACAAACTGATAAGAAAATGCCAATCAATCAAGCAGTAAAAGTGAGTCAAGTAGTGAAAGGTGTAAAGAAAAATATGTGGATGATATGTTGCTAGTTATACCCAGATTAATATATACATTTATAGACTAAGAAACGTAACTTTGAATTCCTTTATTTAATACAGTGAAATCAGTTCTTTAAGATCGGTTTTGGCGAGTTCTTGCTCCCCCCCCCCGAAAAAAAAAAAAAAAGAAATTGACAGCAACCCCACTCCGTCATCATATTTGGACAATAATTTCGGAACTACCTCGAACAGCCCAACCCACCAGAGAATAAAAAGCAAAGCAAAGCCTTTTCTTTATGGACAAGAACTGAAAAGAAAACACCTCTGAAAAACTAGGGCGTTATACATTGGAGTTTTTCACACCTATCCCATTGAAATTGTAGGCGTTAGGCTTAGCTCGTGTTAGGCCTGTTTAGGCGCTTTTAAACGGAAGCGTCTGCTATTCTTTTGTTATACTTGTTTGCTTAAGAAGCTTTCTCTGTGACCTACTATTTTTTATGTTTACTCACTCCGGCTCACTATACTGTTAGTTTATTTTTTTACTAACGGTATCCCGCCCACCCAGTCGACAAATCACCCTCAGTAAAAAGATCTGTGTTATTTTCTTGCTTATGCTACGAACAGGCTTCTTTTGTGTCATGTTTTAAAGCTATGCTGTATTTTTTAAGTGAAACCAAAAGAGGGACAACAGGCAGGAAGTAATTCGTCTTAGTAATAAAACAACTGATGAAAACTATGTTGATGCATCGAGAGTTTCGATGTCGATTAATAATGATAGTCGATTTTATACATCAATATTTACCGATTTGTTGATGTCTTATTTCGAAATGATTGAATAAATTTCAAGAGATATTATCGTTAGGGGCTAACAAAAATTCAGTTGTCATCAATAAACATTTTTTCGTTTAGAAATGACTTCGGAAATTCATATTCTTTTATCTCACATTAATTTTAGAACATTTTAACATTTTTGAATAAATTTCGGATATACAACAACAAAATTAAAACAAAAACTATGGTTGGTATGTAAAATAAATTAACTTCCGAAGTTTAAAATAAAAGAACATAGACGGAGATCCATAACATACGTCCCTTTGGAAAATGTTTCTTATTTTTTTTCCATTACACTAATAATACATACATTATTAATGTTCTTTAAATATATTACTATAAAGCTTTAAGTCTGTATTCTACAAAATCGGAATGCAATTTAAAAATCTCATACCCCTTGGGATGACATCTCCCAGAATCAACAATTTGCCGATTCATGCAGATGTTTAATAAAAAAAATAATAATAAAAAGGATAATTATCTGGTAGTGCAGCATAACATAAAATAACAGGAAAAGGGAAAAGATCAAAACATTTCTAATGACATAAAGGCAGTGAAATTTGGGAATACTTATAAATGAACAGAATACATTTAAAAGCATCATATCTGATTATTTGTTTAAGGGATTACGGCAAAGCGTATGAGGAATATCTGATAAGGAGAGGAATGACTTCATGGAGGACCTTTTCAAAGAAAAAAACTGGCTCGTATCTACGTTACACATGGAGAAAACCTGAAAAAGCCAACCATGCAGCTAGCTCGTTCTCTAGGATTTGAGTTCAGCTTGAGGTACCAAAAGAAGCTATTCCAAACTAAAACTATGCATTGAAACCATATTTTAAAAATTAAAGAACATTCTACCATTATTTGGGCTCTAAACCAAAAATTCTGGCAATCCACATTTTTTATCGTTTCTTTGAGTGAATTTATTATTTTAATCTCTTCAGTAAGTGAAACGCCTTCGCCAAGGCAGCTTGTTCTGTTTCATATTTGCTGTAAACATTAAAACTAATGAATTTAATTCCCTTACTATTCGCCTACTATAAATGATCTGATCATTTATTTTTCAAAAATGCTATTGATTTAACGAAATGTATTTTAATTTAATGACTGTTCGTTGCTTGTTTAAAATTTTAATTATAAAAGAAGAGATAATATTGTTTTCTAATAATACTTAGCGTCGAAACGATAACTCTGTTGACTTAGTTACATCTGCATAAAAAAGTACATTTTAACTTTAGAACTTTCACCGACTTTCTTCGATTAACTTCGATAAAATGTTCCCTTTTAATCAAATAACGACACTGAAAAACATGAATAAGTTTAATATGTGTTCTTTTGTTGTGAATAATATATAGAGTAAAAGGGTGAAAAACTATTTTATTATTCTCAGAAAAAAATGTAAATAATAAATTTTCTAGATATTATTTCAAACGGACTAATGCTACTCCCAGATTTTCGAATTCCAATTTTCATCTTATGTGGAATTAATACATTATATTTATCAAGGTAATTTCCAGTTTAAAATCTAGTTTTCTTCATCTAAAAGCGGTAAGCTTTATACTATGACAGCCAAATATATTCACGCCATTCCTTAGTAAATAATTATAATAAAAATAAAGTTTTGAAAACATTTCGAGATTTTCAGATAAGATTTGAATTCAGGGCTTGATATACGAAAGAGTAAACGGAGCATGTGATCCGAGCCGCCGCTTTCTAGGGAGGCCCTTTGAAAGAAGTGGAAAAGGAATTCAGAAAAGAATTACACACTTTTTACAATACTTGACATGTGCAAAATTAAAAAAAAAAAAAACTTTACTAGGTTTTAGAAATGTAAACTTAAATGCAGGAACAAAATTTTAAATTAATGTGTTTCTTCAAAAATTAGTCACCGGCATACGTTGGTGATATCAAATTACCAATGAGATATTTAGCAAAATCTCGATTTATAAAGTAATGAAAAATTTCAGAGTTAATATTTGGTCATCATATTTAAAACTCATAATTTTATGTGAATATGAAAACCTTTTGATAATCGTAGCGAAAAATGTCCTTGGTTTAAAATACATGAGCTTATATTTTACACTACACGTAACAAACTGAAACGATGGAAATGTGAAAAAGATTCTTTTTATTTAAATAACTATCTCTAAGTGAAAAATATCAATTCATTATATTATTTCACAAAATATTTCGCATAATTTGTGTTACTGAAATCTACTATATTAGTGCAATCTGCTACTACTAATATAGTAATAATAAATGCTTAAAGACGAGGTAAGACATAAAAAAGTGCACCATTTTTTCAGAAAAGAAATAAAATTAAAATAATTTTAAAAAATTTAATTAAGAAAACTGGAAATGTATATTATAGTAAATTTTTCAAGTGATAACACCAAAATATAAATGCAAGCAAATAGAAGCTTAGAAACGTAAATGTACTGCAAACTATTATACTTTTAAGTTGCTATTTTTCTTACAGTTCTTTCACATGAATACACATAGGGAGTGGAAACAATATTTTTAGATGCAGAAGATGTATACAATCTTTAGTAATGACCCCATTCTTATTGTAGTTAGTTCTAAATAACTTTTTTGCACGAAAGTTATTCCTTCAGAAGTCTTCTATCCAATACAATAATATTATACATGCACCTTATTCGATCAAGCATTTGTTACAGATTAGTGTCTTTGAAGTGGATATTTCAAGAGAAAAAGTGGACATTCTCCTGAAAGGAACAACATCCAGGAGAAGTTAGAAGATAAAAGAGGATGTTACTATTAAAAAAAAAAAGAATTTATCCTCTTGTTACGTAAATTCCTGTCTGGTATGCTTGTAATTAAGATTCCCGCGAT
Source organism: Stegodyphus dumicola (assembly GCF_044657685.1). Lineage (NCBI taxonomy): Eukaryota > Metazoa > Arthropoda > Arachnida > Araneae > Eresidae > Stegodyphus > Stegodyphus dumicola. Next base: position 99,352,697 of record NC_140774.1, on the reverse strand, counting down.
TGTAAAAGTGACTCCCTCAAGTCTACTTGTTGGCTCATCGTGATGTGTGAGTTGGACTTTCTCCTGTTCTCTGCAGTTTCAACAACTCTAGCTATTCGAAGAGGGGTTGTCTCGAAATTAAGCTAATTCTTGTTAGATTCAAAGACAGAAATACTTCCTATTGTCAAAGACAAGCAAAGGCTGATTAAAAAGTGTTTTAGTAATTTACCATTTAAACAAAAAAAAAAAAATATTTTTCCAGACATTGATCTACGTTACTATGTGCAGCTATGTAAAATCAGCACTCATACCCATCTGTTTTCTACCTAAATGATTGACTGATTATAATTGAATGTTTATTTGACTAAATGAGCTGTTCAGAGCATCATTATCTTATTACAGGATGTTAATAAAATACATTGTTTCATCCCTGACAGTAATATATAATTTATACTGCCAGTTCTGAATACTGTTATGAGCGTGCGAGTTCATAACGGATTGAATGTATGCAGAACTGATAATAGCTTGATTAAATTTATTCTCCCAAAAGCACTTTATAATTCTGGAACTTTTCACACAAAAGTATTCGTACAGTTCTTCTCAGTATGAAAGAGTATAATCAGCAGTTATCACTTCAAACTGCTAAGAATGTTGAACGCAAGGGAATACAAAAGGCCTCAAATGCGTAAGTTCGCACAGCGATCTCTTAATATTCTCGATACTCTGATCTAAAATTTGGATTCAGCTGAAAAATGATACTCTCTCCCATGTTATGTAGTCTCCCACGTCCGCCGCAGAGATTTCCAGTACTTTTGATTTCTCGAAATTGATGGAAAGCATACACAGTCAGTTACAGTTACAGTCACGTAGCATATACAAGGATGGAACCAAAATGTCGTCAAATTTTTGCCAAGTTAAACAACTTTTGGCGATTTCTCGCCAAATTCAGTGACAAGAAATTAGTCGCCAAAACTATCGCAGCCTGGTTTGGGCGAGATAGCCATTTGCCTCAATGTTTAATCGACTTATTTATCCGACGACACTTTGCCCTCTTGAGCCCTTTCATATTACATTATACAAGAAATACTACAATTTACATATAATTTCACTAAAATTATTTACAATATACAAAATTTGTAAAAATATATACAAGACAAAAAGCAGTTACACACAATTTCTCCTGCTAAGTGAGAAAACATGTTCGGGATAAAACTATTAATTAATAGCATACTGGTAATATACTGGTAAAGATAATAGATGCCTTTGATTTGCTATAACAGTGAAAAATTTTCTTCTTCTGTTTCTAGAATTCAAAATGAGTAGCTAAATAAATTAATTCAAACTTTATAAAAATGGTTCAAAAAATATGTAAAAAATGATAACATTCCTATATCATTCAATGCAAATAGGATATTTGATTTTTATAATCTATATATATTGATGTCTTCATACGTTAGAGATAATATATAACTGTTGAATGTATAAATGATGCATGTTTAGTAAATTTGTGAAAAACATGAAAGCATCTACTTTTCATGGGTGTCATATTAAATGAAATTAGTTTCCATTTGTTTTACATATAGTGAAAAAGGATGAAAACCACAAATAGTTTTTACTTACCTCTCTGCAAATCAAATTTTATACGAAGTTATTCCTGTACGTCAGATCTTTTCTTCTGATTACTGTGATAAAAGAAAATGAAATAAATCAGTAAATAAGATGCTAACAGAAGTAAAGTTTTATGTAAAGTTGATATTATTAACTTTTATACTGAACTCTTTTACAGTGAAGAATTGTTCCGAAAACGGTGCTTCATAATACATGGTATTGCCGTGTATTGTTATAATGGCTGTGTGCTATAGGGTTTGTTAACAATCATATCACCGTATTTAATATTCTACAAAGACATATAACGCCCATTATATAGATGATAACTGTTATGATAACGCCCATTATATAAATTTTAAAGAAAAATATCTTAAGGTATAAATTCTTTGCATATGAGAATGTATTGTTCTGTTCTACGGGTTCGTTGATATGGAGTGATTGATGACAACACTTGATGAAGAATCAAAACACAATTTATTCTTCACTGTTTCACAGGACAGTTCCAAGGACGCGTTACAGTTGTCGAAAAACTACGATAAACATGAAGCAATCAGCAATACAGACTTCAGACTATCAGCTATAACGGTGAAGACAGCTTCACGGCAAAGCACTAAAGTACAACTACCGTCTCGGTCGATCGGTCTCAAGATAATCTCAAAGCACTATTAAACTCATCACACTCTTCAAGTTAAAACTCCTGATGCACTACTACTTCGCATGCAGGCAGGGTATTTATAGCTTCTGACCTACCTTCGGGAGCATTCTCGGAAAAACCGGTAAGAATTCGTTTTAGAATGTTCTCGCTCCATCTCTGGCATATCGCCAGTTTTGTCGCTTAATGACGCCAAATGGGCGATCTTGCGCCAAATTTGGCAACACTGCCTTTATTTGCCATTTTCTGGCAACTCTAAACCCGCTTTGCGAGAAAGCTATCTTACCGCAGCTGGAAATTTCGTAACAATATGATGTAGTCAAACTATAATACTGAAAGATGTTGAAATATTCTATTAAAACTAAATTAAACTAAAATGAAAATTTCTAATTTCTAAAAATAAAATCTTCTGCCCCATGAACAAAGACGACCATGCATTTAGAGTTTTTTGAATTTGTTAAATTTAATTATGAGTTTATCAATAAAGAATTGAATTAATTATCATAAATTAAAGCTGCCTTAGCTTATTAAGGAATATTTGTAGGTACTAAATCGCTGATAAAAAGTTCTCTGATCTTTAGCAGTAACTCTTGGCATGAATTACATATATTTTGCTGTAAATACGTACCTTCGCATTCAGTAATACCCAGTGGGACTTTAAGGAAAGTTAGACAGTTTTTATTCTAAATTAATATTAAAAAGAAATCATTTTATGAGAATTTAAATTATTGTTTGACGACAGAATAGTTTTAGTACTTGACCTAGACAGCTACGACGATACAAAGTCCCATTGTTCAAATGACATTATAGATTTAATAACGGAACAGACTGAACAAAAGAAACAACTATAAAATAAGAGAGACGGTACCAGATTAGAAAAGATGAATAAAATAATACTGATTATAGGCAATTTTAGAGATCCAAGAATTAAAATGTCAGACACTCAGACACTAAGAGAACAGAAAAGGAAGATTTCTGCTCATCACATTCGTATCTGATTTTCCAGACATTTCCCGAAATCTTTATCGACATTTTTGAGAACAGATTCAGATATCTCGTAACTAAAAAAATTTTTTTAAAAATTAATAAATAAATAATTAAAAAAAAGATGATTGACTGTTTTTTGAATAAAACGAAAATTTGTGCAATGGTTTCTCTTGTTTTTTCCCAGTGGTTATGGATGGTCATCGCGTAAAAGTTTTGGCATAAAAAGGAACGAAATTATTTATCTTTTATTAGTGTTTCTCAAACATTTTCAGTTCATCTTTCCTTCGATACGTCAGAAATTTTCTATGGTGGCACATTGGTTTGCATAATAATTACATCTTGCAGTTGATACGGTTAAGTGATTAACATAAAAAGTAGAAGAAAAACCTGTTTTAAATTCTGAAACAATTGATATAAAGTATACAAATATAAGGACATACTGGGAATAAACATATCTTTAATATAAATGAATCGCTTTAAGCTATTGTCATGCGGCAATTCAATCAGATTCCTTTCTGAAAAGATAAATTCAAACTGAACTATCATTGTGGAAAAGATTTTGATTCTAAAAAGGTGCCATGCCAGCTTAACAACATATCCTTGAAAATAATTTCCAAACTCTTTAATAAGCCGACATATCCTTTTCAAGAAAAGCAGTTTGTATGTTGTCTGGTAGAAGCACAAGCTACTGTTTTTCAAATACACCAGCCCATCACTGACCCGATTCTAAAATAATCTAAATCTAATATAGTTTCTATGAGAGTATCTGAATATTTCACAACGTCCTTAAAAGCCGTCCACTGAACCCCGAGATACCTCGGCTCACAGTTTGCAAACCATTGCTTTGTGTAATGTCAAAAAAGAATGCGATGTCTTCCATAGTGGGCCCTATCATACTGGAGCTGGCACTTTTTTTAAAGTTGCTCAGCATACACCAGGATACAAGTACTCATAGAAATGACTCGGCATAAAAGGCATTGTGACAAGAAACATTTATGCAAAGATTCCGATTAACCCTGGTGTCATAAGATCGATCCTTAGATCAATTCATCTTTGTCGGTTCGTTTTCATCCACTTATGAATGTTATTAGTCAACTCTATTTGCAGGAAATAAACTGGGACACTTATGCAGGTTTAACAATAACATGAGCTATATTTTTAAATTTTGTAAATACACATTAACTTTTCACAAAGTATTGCTTTTATTCACATTTACATCAAACGCACAAGTAATACATTGCATCTCTCAGTTCTTAACAAAATCAATAAATAAATAAATAAATAAATAAATAAAATAAATAAGCTAACTTTTTTCTCGGAATACAGCCAAACTAATTTTCAAATTTTTTTTTCACGAGCATGCCGTCCTTCTCGCATCAAGCACGTTTCTTCTTCCCGTTGCCAGATACTTTTTCCTCTTCTTTCAGATAAACTGTTTCTTTCACACGAGCATGCCGTTCTTCTCGCATCAAGCACACTTCTTCTCGTTGCCAGATTTTCTCCTCTCTCCTTTCAGCTATAAGTCGTTGGCTTTCAGCTATAAGTCTGTTCTTCCGGCAGGTTTGGTCGGTAGCATAGAGTATGTGCATGACACGCCCCTGCCAAGAATGAAATTTGTCCTTTCTTTGGGACGTATTTCATTAATCAATATCCAAGCAAATTTTCTGTACATTACTTTTACACAATACCAACCTCGTACAGTATTAAATAAAACAAAACAGAACAAGCAATAAATTATTACAATCATACAAATAAACAAAGAAAAAGAAAAAATACAATCAAATTATATTAATCATATCATATTTGATCCAGACGTGAGAGTGCATCTGCACTTTGGTGCTGGATCCCTGGCCTATGAGTAATCCGTAAGTTCCATTTCTGCAATGCCAGAGCCCATCTCGTCAATTTGGGACTTCGAGGAGTAGTTTCATTCAAATATCTGAGAGGGTTGTGATCCGTTATAATTTCTACCTGAGCCCCATAGATCCATTTATCAAATTTATTCAGGCCAAATAAGACTGCCCAAGCTTCCTTCTCAATGCTTGCCCAATTTTTCTGAGTTTGAGAAAGCTTTTGACTTGCAAATGCAATAGGACAATAGTTACCACTCTCGTCTATCTGGGTTAAACAGCAACCTACCGCCAAATTGGATGCATCACAATGGATGAAATGGCTTTCCTATATTTGGTGTGGCCAGAGATGTCACTTGGCACAAAGTATCCTTTAATTTGTTAAAAGCATTCTGTTCCAACTCCCCCCATAGAACAATATTGGCTTGCCTCTTCTTCGTCAACTCTGTCAATGGTGCCGATATTTCTGCGTAACTGGGAATATAAGATCGATAAAATCCCATTAATCCTAAAACCGATTTCACATCTTTTTTTGTGACTGGCCTGACGAGTTTTCTAATTGCTTTGACTCTTTCTTCATCAGGACCTCCTCCAATTATATGCCTCCTCCAATTATATGCCCCAAATATTTGATTTTTTTAGCTGCAAAAGTACATTTGTCCAAACGTACAGAAAATCCTAATTTTTCTAAAGTTTCCAGAACCAGAGAAATGTGTTTCAAGTGTTCCTCAAATGTTTTCGAGAAAATCACAACATCATCTATATATGCCTGAGCATAATCACTATGACTCTGCAAAGCACAATTCATTTCCTTCTGGAATGTCCCTGAGGCTCCTGATAAGCCGAAAGGCATTGTTCTCCACTGGTAGACTCCATTACATGTTGCAAATGCAGTCAAAGGTTTGCTCTCTTCATCCATTCGGATTTGCCAATACCCTTTTCGAAGGTCGATGCTTGTCAGCCAGTTTGCTGCACCCGCCACAAAAATCAATTCCTGCATGTCTTTCATGGGAAATGTTGGAGTTTTCGTTACAGCATTCAATGATCTAAAATCTATACACATTCTAACTGTAGCATCATTTTTTGCCACACAAACTATAGGATGAGCAATTTCTGACTCAGAAGGTTCAATTAATCCTAATTCTAGCAATTCACGTATCTGCTCATCTACTGCTTTGCGGTATGCCATGGGTATTCCATAGCAGTGGGGTTTCTTCCTAATAGCAGTAGGAATAAGTTCGATTTTGTGTGTACCTACTCGTGCTGGTTGCACTGGACGTGTAAATAATGTTTGATATTTCCTCAGTAGCCCTAAAAGTTTACTCCTTTGGACTGAATCTAAATTAGACATTTCTAATCCTTCCAGAGATTCAGAAAAACTCTTTTCTCCCTTGTTGACAGGTATAGATTCAATTTCCCCAAACTCTTCTTCCCCCTCCAAGATAACATTTACTGCTTGGGATCTAACTACATAAGGTCTAATCTTATTCTGATGAACATGTCTTGGTCCCATCGGGCATTTGTACTACAAATGAGTGAGAACTTCTCTGTTCCAATATATTTGCAGGACCCTGCCACCTAGCATAAAGCTTGTTATTAGAATCGGGAATCAAGACTATCACCTTATCTCCCACCTTAAATGTTTTTATGGTAGACCTTAAATTATGATAGTGTGCTGTCCTCCCTTGTTGAATTTTAGCTGTGAGCTTTGCCTGCTCCGCTGCCTTCTCAAACCTAGCCTTTAGATTTTGTAAATATGTATAAACAGGAGTTGCATCTAATTGTAAATTTTCATGTTTCCCTGTCCATGATGATTTTAATATCGACAGAGGTCCCTGGGGTGTCCTGCCGTACATGAGTTGAAAAGGAGCCACCCCAGTTGTTGAGTTGGGTACATCTCTATAGGCCCACAATACATAAGGAATTTGCAAATGCCACCCTCTACCTTCTTCTCTGATGACATGATGCAACATTCTTTTTAAAGTACCATTAAACCGTTCAACTAATCCATTAGCTTGAGGATATCCAGGGGTCGAAAACTTAGGACTGGCCCCTATTCGTCTCTCAAATTCTTGAGTCAAATCTGCTTTAAAATTTGTTCCATTGTCACATGCAATTACATTTGGAATACCCGTTCTTGAAAAAATATGTAATAACTCCTCACAAGTCGACTTGGCGGAGAGGCTAGTTAGAGGTATTGCATCTGCCCATCTGGTATGCTGATCAACTAAGCATAATATATACTTATGACCCTTAGAACTGGGAGGATCAATCGGACCTATCACATCAATGTTTACAATTTGGAAGGGCAGATCTGGCCTGGTTACTGGGGTGATTGGTGTCCTATCAACAGTTTTAATTGGTCTAGTCAACTGGCACTCTTTACATGCCTCGCAAAATTTCTAAACGTCTAACCTCAGACCTTCCCAATAGAAAGAGTATCTAATTCTCTCCACAGTTTTCTTTACCCCCATGTGGCCACTAAACACCGAACAATGTGCTAACTGCAAGACTTCCTCCCTTCGACTCTTAGGTACAACTAATTGCCTCACACTTTCCCCAAGAATTTTGTCCTTATGAAAGAGAAAGTTATCCACTGTATAATAATTCCCCTTTCCTTTCTGACCATTCTCCCATGCTCCTACCAGAGATTCACAAGTCTCCTGCTCTCTTCTAAATACATCCGCTGTACATAGTCTTCCTGGCTGAGGTTCTTGGCTTTCACTTGATTCCATCTTCCCTTTCTCATTGAGATTCCTTCCCATACTAGCGTTTCCTTCTAGTTTCCCTGTGTTTACCTTCACAGACTTTTCCTTTCTGCTAACCTCTGGGATGTCTGCGGTTTCTTCAGGTAAGTTTTCCGCCCCTTCACCTGTGTCATATAACCGACCTCCTAACATGGTGAATACTTCCGGAGGAAGCAACACATCCTCTACCAGCGATTCTGCAACTGCACACAAAATCTCTTGATGTGTAACATTGGCACTTTCTCCTACAGTAATACTCAGTGGAATGCTTACCAAAGGGCATTTAACAGCTGGACCAAATATACTTTTCAAATATATACTCGATCCTTCCTTCAGTTGGAGACTTTTGGTTAACTCTTTCTTAACCACCGTAATTTCTGTTCCTGAATCAACTAGGGCCTTCCCTATTGTTCCATTCACACTAATAGGAACCCTTTTCAACTCACACAAACGTCGTTAGTCGTTAGACGCTTATAGTCGTTTACATCCCCTGACTTCCTCAAAGGATCCACACGAGCTACCCCAACTTTGTCCTCTAGGATATTATTATCCTGATCTTTCTTTACCCAGTTTACCCTGGCTTTATCCTTTTCCTCATTTCTGTTATACTGCCTAGAACCTTTAATCTGAGGACAGTGCCTTTTAAAATGTGAAGCTGAACCACATACAAAACATGTTAAACCTTTAACGTTCCCTGTAGTTTTCCCTATGGTTTCTGACGTATGCCGACTGCCTCGTCTTTCTTCAACCCTAGGTTTCTCACCTACTGCCTGATTTAAAATCTTAGTTTCACAAGCTTCCCTACGCACGTTGTAGGACTTCCCTTTAGCCGCAAAGAATATGTCACACTCCTTTCCAAGCTCTCTTGGCTTGAACCACGAGTCTCCCTGCCTTATACCTATGTGTACTGCAGTTTCCGTATCAAGGGTCTGGTAGATTTTGTCCGCTACCACCAACTGATTAAGACCTTCAAAGCCTGTCACCCCCCTTGATTTCACATAATTTTCCCACATGGCAGTAACTCTAGTAGAAAACTGGCCAAAGGTCTCTTCTGAACTTCGTCTTGCCTTTCTGAAATTCTCCAGGCATACCTGAGGTGAAGGTTTAAATTCTTTCAACACAGTTTCCTTTATTTCCTCATAATTCCCATACTTATCCTCGCTTATCAATGTTAATAAATTTTCCGCTTTATCTCCCAAAAGGTAAATCAAAATTTTGGCCTTATGCTCATCAGGGACACTTTCATTGACATAAGCTCTTTCTAAACTGGAGAAGAAATAGTCCCAGCCATCTGCGTTACTTGGAACCTTTACTGTCAATAATCAGATTGTCCTCGTTAACTCTTCTACTGATCTTTCCTTCCCATTCTCCCCCCGTTCGGGTGTAGTACTCCTATTCGAGTAACGATCCTGGCAATCTACCTTATACTTCTCAATGGCAATCCGCTCCTCTGCCTCTAACTTTAGTTTATATTCCATTTCCTGTCTTTCCTTCTCCACCTTTGCCTCCCTATCTGTAATGATAACACTCAGAAGATCCTTTGCTACCTGCTCCTCATAGCTTTCACTAGCAAGAATCTTTTCCCTCAAGTCCAAAATCCTAAATGTAGGCAACACTTCAACACCAAACTCTTGTGCAAGGGCGACGAGATCAGCCTTTCTAGATTTGGCCAAAAATGACATTATGCGACTTTATGTTCAACTTAATTAAAATAACAGAAAATTAAAACTAAATCTCCTTACATAAATTATACATTAAGTTAAATCCTTAACTGCTGTTGAATCATAAACACATGATATCTGCATTAAATATGCACAACATCCAAATCCTCAATAAATAAAAAAAAAACATGTATGTTTATATATAAGCATTTGAAAATTAATGCTATCAGGTTCAATTGTTCCGTCTTACCTTCTTCGGGAACATGCAAGGACCTGACTCGGAACAGAGAGCTTACTAAAGCTATGTTCAAAACTGGGGGAAGTAGACAGGATACACAAGAAGGGTATACAAAACCCTTTATTTTTCTCTATTTACAATAACTTCCGTACTTCGGAATACACAGACCCGCTACTTAGGGTCTAACGTAAAAATATAAAAATAGAACTAAACTCTAATTTAACTTTAAAATAATAAACGTGGAAGATTGGCCTTATATTAACAGGAAGCCGTATGTAGTACAGAGAACTGTGAACACTACAATACGTTTAAAATTTATCAAGAGGATTAAAACGTCTGGCCTGGAAGGCAACCAGCAACTGCGTAAAACTTCTAAGGTAAGCGTCCTGCTTCGACTCACTGCTTCCTCTCTCTCGCTTGGCAAAAAGCCACAACTTAAATACTTGGCGTTCGCCAGACAAACTTTGCATAAATACTTTAACGCTTATAATTCTGGCCGGAAGTAGAAAATAAGAAGTGATAGTAAAGATTTAAAATAAAATAAACGTTAGTAAAACTTAACTCTTTCGCATCGAGAGAGGGCAAAATCTCAATTCCCCAAACATCGAAAACGCCCATATCTAAGAATTTCTCCTGGAATGCTTTTCCTTCCCCCATAACAAGTTGAATACTACAGCGCTAACAATAGAATTACTTAAGTAAAGCGAGAACTTCTTTCTTCGACGCTTTGACACTGTGTGAAGTTCCCCCTTGGGACCGGATTGCAACTTCGGGCATCAAAAGCTAAACACTGACAGTAAACAAAGGAAAGGAAGGAACAAAGGAAACAAGGAAGCTAATTTTAGTAGCTTCAAAAGAATGATTGACATGTGATTTAACAACACCTGAAAGCAATGAGTAATGCAGTAACGTGATGGGGGAAAGCACTGGGTAGGAATTTATTCAGGCGTTTCGGGCGTCCAGCCGATGTCTGAATGTTTGGGCGTTTGGGGCGACTTCGATGCGAAAGAGTTAAGATCCTTACAATGCAATCATATCTCATAAATAAAACACAAGCATTACTTAAATTAATGATCATTCACTCATATAATAAAAGATAAATGCACTTGCAAGGTAATTCAAGTCTTATATGATAATCACACTGATAATTTTTGTCTTATAAAATACTTGTTCAAGTGTACCTTTACATTAACAGCAAATTTTTCATAAACACGAAAACATAAATAAATCACTTAACGAGAGAACCTGGTAGAAGATAACTATTCCACTTAATAAGCTTCGCAGCATTCGTAAGGAATTCACTTGAGCTTTTTCCAAGTCGACAAATATACATCCGATCAGCTGCCACCACTGTCATATAAGGATCCTTCGATCACTGTCATATAATCGGTCCTTATGATCAATTCATCTTTGCCGGTTCGTTTCTATCCACTTATGAACGTTATTAGTCAACTCTATTTGCGGGAAATAAACTGGGACACTTATGCAGGTTTAACAATAACATGAGCTATATTTTTAAATTTTGTAAATACACATTAACTTTTCAAAAAGTATTGCTTTTATTCACATTTACATCAAACGCACAAGTAATACATTGCATCTCTCAGTTCTTAACAAAAACAAAAAAAAAAAAAAAAAAAAAAAAAACAAGCTAACTTTTTTCTCGGAATACAGCCAAATTAATTTTCAAATTTTTTTTTCACGAGCATGCCGTTCTTCTCGCATCAAGCACGCTTCTTCTCATTGCCAGATTTTCTCCTCTCTCCTTTCAGCTATAAGTCGTTGGCTTTCAGCTATAAGTCTGTTCTTCCGGCAGGTTTGGTCGGTAGCATAGAGTATGTGCATGACACCTGGATTTATGTAAAAGTTTGTTTCTATTTCCATGGGTCTAAGAGATCTTAATTTACCAGATTTCACAGAAAACGCCTCTGTAAACAAAAGGGGCGGTGAAAGCCCGAATTACATTTCCCAGCTGGAGTGTTCAGTATGACATCGAGAAATGTTTTGATTGACTCATCTAGAAAGCGGATAACCTGTCATTTCCAAGCAGTTGCACGCAAGCACGCCATTCAGTCTTCAGTTCTAGAGACGAAACTTGTGGCAGTTCATTCCGCCCACACCGTGACCGGTCAGGCATCGCATGGAAAGGTGTGAGACATCTCAATGCCTTCTTGATGTCAAAATTAGATGGAAATGTTATTAACTCATACTGTCATGCAGTTTCCTTTTGCATTCTTATTGACTCAAAAATACGTATTACTTGATATCATTTTAGCATTTTTTGAGCTAAAATACGAAATGTGCTTTATTCTTTTGATAGCAGTCATGTTTGTTGAGTAAGGAATGCCACGGGTTTTATGAAACTTTTACTGACAGTTTCTTTATTTCCCAACAGGCAATAAATTGTAAAAGCCAATTGTAAATGTAACAGTGAGTTTGCACAAGGCTTGTACAATCTGACACATTTTAGCCACGCTCTGTATATTAATCCATTGAATCATATACTTACGTAAATATCCCTTTAAAGAAATTTACTGTAGAAAAACTACCGATACAAAAAAAGTCGTACTATTATTTTTACAAAGTAGTTTATATTAACGACAGAAATGTGTATAAAAAATGTAAGGAATAATGCTCGAAGAACAAATAATGCTACTTTTGTTTAAATTTATTTAAAACAGAAATGTATAGCTTTTTAAAAAAATTACACAAACGTAATTTAAGAAAAGTAGTCAAAATATTAATCAGCTACAAGAAACAATTCAGTTATAAAAATGACATACATACGCACGAATGCATACATATAAATATTAAAAGAAAAAAAATTCCTATTTAAAAATAAACAAAGTGTGTCTATTCTCATTTCTTGCTACGGATCAGGATTACGACTAATTTATTACTAATTAAAAAGATAATTTCGTAGGGTTTGTTAATGTGATAGCAAAAATTAATATCCAAGAAGCATAAATTTTTTATAACGGATATACATAGGTTAAGATAATAAAAATATATTTTTATAAAATTATAATAATAGCACAAACTACAAAAATGATTTTAAGAAATTTACTGTCTCAAATTCACTCTTTGTTAAAAGCAATATTAAGGTTATGGTCAGAGCTTAATTTCAAAAATAGGAAATGGCGGAACCCTATGAGAGGCCATCATAAAAAGTAGACAGATATGAATAAATAAAACAAAAATATTGAATAAAAAATTAAATAAAACGCAAATAAATAAAAAATATCCATAAATGAAATTAAAATAATGACGAAAGCATTAAATAATAAATTAAAGTATAGAAGATTATAACTTAGTTGGGGCTCTAATTGAAATTAAAATTCTACTCAGACTCAGAAGTAGCGGAGCTGGGCTCCGGCTGATTTTAAGTCGTGGTAGAAATTAATGAAAAAAATTATATTATGCAGAATGGAAAATACCGGTAAATGTTATAGTTGGACAAATTTTTCAGGAGTGAGACATTAGAAATACGCTTAACTGTTGTGTCACGATGATTAGTAGCTGTTGAAGAAGAGACTTTTATTTGGTAATTGCTAAAATAATTTACTAATACTTGCAAATTTAGGAAAAAAGAAAATTTTACAAATCAACTTAAATATCCAAGTATTTTTATTGCGCCGTTTTTTACCTGTTTATTAATGGGCAGGGGAACTCTAGCAGGTATAAAACATTTTTTGTGTTTAATGTGATAAATAATGCATCTGATATTAACAAATATTTAAAAAATTCTTTTCGGTAGAATATAAAGCGATAATTTTCTTCAGTACTTATTTCAAACATATTTCAAAAACAGAGATCACTGAACTTTTATCGAAGTCTATTTTATCAGTCTTTATACTTGTTTTTATCAAGGTCCTATTTATCGAGAATGGTTCTTTCACAACAATGGAGAAAGTCACCAAAGTGAGATACAATGCCATAGATCAAGCAATAAAAGACGCCAACAAAATCTTCTGAAACTAAGTAAAGTAAATAAAGGGATATATGCGGAAATTAACATATTTACGTAAACAACTAAGGCCTCCTTTTTTTTTTCTTTTATTCTAGAGGAAAGCGTTTCTTTTGGATCGTTTACAAATATTTTTAGGCTACTCTATATCTTCTTATCTGTTAAATATAGACTTTCTAATTATAAAAACAGATGTTGTTGAAATATAGTAATTACATGAAGATTATTGTCCTGATGCTATTTCAATGGTGAAGAATTTTTAATCCTATCATTTGCCAGGTTGTGATTTAAGTCTTATTTGCGTCGTTAAATAAGGTTAAGGAAAGAGTTCTAAGGGAAGCGGTGGGGTATTATCTGATACGTGCTGAAACGTCGGAAACTGTTATGCAAGAGTTTTTTACAAACTCCAAAGCATCAGTGCTAAGTTCTCCAACATAGCTTATAGATTTAGATACAATTGATTAATGAATGAAATAATTCACTAAACTCGGAAACTAAAATTAAACTTAATATTCACTGAATTCACTCAGTCAATGAATATCAAAGGCCATTTTAATCTAAAGTAAATTCAGTCTTTAATAACTTAAAATAAATAAGTCCTTAAGCAGGGTAATTTTATTTAACTCCCTTTTTCATTTAGCTAGTTGTTTAATCTACACTGGTGTGCAAAAATTAAGGACGAGACGGTTTTTTCAATATAACTTTGTACAAAAGCTTTCCAAATCAACACATTTAATACCGTAAGATCCCCAATACGTAAGGACATGAGTAATGTAAGCAACACTTACTAAAAGAGAAATCAGAGGGATAAAAAGAAGCTTTATTGAAAAAGTAGCATGGAGCGCAATGCGACTGAAGGCCTAAACATCCCTGTGATGGGTGTCCAGCAAGAAACATCCGGTCTTTAATAGGGGATATGATCTCCCCTGACTGCTAGGCAGGTTTCACAGCGTCTGCCCATGCTGAGAATGAGGGTGTCAATGAGTTGTTGAGGCATTGCTGCCCATTCGTCTTGCAGCACCAATCGAAGCTCCGGAATCGTTACTGGTGTTAAGGTACGAGCTGCCAAGCGTCTGCCTAGAAAATCCCATACATGCTCGATGGGATTGAGATCCGGAGATCGTGCCGGCCAATCCATACGTTTAATATCCTCACTCTCTAAGAGCTGTTCGGCAGCTACTTGTGCGATGACATGGTGCATCGTCCATGAAAAGGAACTGCGGACCCATAGAGCGTCTAAAAAGACGCACATATGGAAGAAGAATCTCGTTACAATAACGGGTCCCGTTGACTGAACCTGCGTCGAAGATGTGAAGGTCGGTACGACTACCAAGAATGATGCCTCCCCAAACGAGAACACCGCCACCTCCATACCTCTCCCTTTCAATGATGTTCGAGGGATGATTGCGGCTTTCCCGCTCTCTCCAGATGAGTATGCGATGAGAATCGCTACTCAGACTGAATTTGCTCTCATCTGTAAAGAGTACTCGTCCCCATTCATTGTCTCTCCAATTCCGGTGTTCCCGGCACCACAGAGAATGCCTTCTCCGATGGGCAGGCGTTAGAGGTACACACCGTACAGGGCGTCGTGCAAACAGACCACCACCGTGCAGTCTTCTGGCCATGGTAAAACGCGATATCGGTCGTCCAGTCGCCTGTGTCGTATGTCTAGCGATTTCTTCCGCTGTCTGCCGCCTGTTTCTTCTGGCCTGTAAGGCAATATACCGATCATCTGCGGGTGTGGTTCCTCGTGGACGACCACTACTAAACCCCCGGATAGCTGTTCCTGTAGTTTGAAATTGTCTCCAAACTCGTGAAACGATGCTGTGAGCAATTCCGAACTCTGCAACCACACTTGTCACACTGCGGCCTTCCTCCAACTTCCCAATGATTCGACCTCGGGTAAAAGCATCCAGATGTCATTAACAGATTGGTTATTCGCCATTTCTCGCTGAGGCAGCAACTCGGTGTGATTTTAACTGCTATACGGCGTGCAAAATCTTTGCCAGAAATACTGATCTTACACCGACAACATGCTTTATACTACTCAGACACTCCCCCATTACGTCTACCTGCATATCTGCGCATGTGCTACCGTACATCACCTTACTTAATCTCCTGATTGGTCTTTCTGTCCGCTCTGCCTCTTCGTTCAGCTGATATGCTCATTTTTCGACTTCGTCCTTAATTTTTGCACACCAGAGTAATTCCAAAGTGACGAATGATGAAGCAAGCACATATAATGGAAAATTTGTGAAATCTCTAATTAACCTATTGTTAATATAGATATGAAATCTATTATTAAAACTTTGAACATGTTATATATTCTGACTGGGAGCAACTGGGTATACAGTTTTATGCTTTGAAACTGCATTCACGTTATATATCAGTGTCTAATCTATTTACATTGCTTTAGTATTTTAGTTCGTAATTATTTTATTATTAATATGCACTTCACTCACAAAAGTTTTTCCCCAGCCTTTATTTTCGCAACCGTTGGTCGTTAGATATATGCTTCCAGTTACAAAAGTGTTTTAAATGACGAAAATGTTCATATTTTGTTCTTTTTATATTTAACGAAATCAGTTTTGTAAAAATTACGAAATCTAACTATTAAAATTTTCCTTTAGTCCATATTTTAATATTTAGTAAAATTTTTAATTCGTTATAAAAGAATAAAGCACAAAACGTTTTGCTCCCGTACGACAAAAACCGACCGAGGTATTTAATTTCAAAATTTACGATTTCTGACGTCATTTTCAACTTGTATTGAAGAGTTGGTTAATTAATAAATTAGAATAATTCCAGATTGACTATTTCTCTTGAAGGTCATTCAATGATACATTTTTATGATTCATTATTGTCTAAAATTAAAATTTTGTTACATTTGGTATCCTGAAGGTACATGTAATTTAAGTTTTCAAAAATCTGACAATATGTTTTTAGTCTTCTCATAAAGTTTTATCATTTTCGAATAATCTGGTAATCGCACAAACATTTCATTAAAATACCTATTATTAAAATCATTATTTAAAATCATAAAAGATTATTAAAGTAATATTTTTTTCCTTTTTAATGAATCCAATAATATTGCGAATTGGCTACGTCACAATAACTGCAGTTTTTCTAGAAAACGAATTCTAAAAAATTCTGTGACTATAAGATCTCCATTTGAGAAAAAAAAATATAATGATCAATATTTTTCGCATTAATCTGAATAAAAGTGCTGGATCCATAATCTCTTAACATCAGGCACCTATAAATTGATATTTTATTTTTAGTTACGTACAAATGCAAACATTTTTCTCTTTTGTTTGTGTACGGTATATTATGTAGATTGTGTACTCCTATTTTGATATCAAATATCTCGGTCAATTTGCGTAGTACGGAAATAGCATTATTTTATGTTTTAATTTTACAATAACAATAAATTTTTCCTTAGTGTAAGGACCAAGAGAACATTTAAAAAGTTAAATTTCGTAATTTTTACGATATTGACTTTTTAAATTTATTTAAAAATGGTCAAACATGAACCTTCGCATCATTTAAAAGATTATTATAATTGAAAATATACGTCAACGACAAGGCGGTTGCGAAAATAAAGGCTGATAAAGACTTTTACGTGCGCGTTGCCTATTTTAGTTTGCTACTTTATGTCTCTGTTTTATTATTATTATTATACTGATTTAAACTCTAAGTTTGGTTAAAGAGAAAGCTAACAATAACACCTCGCCGAAAGATAACTAAACTATCCAAAAATTACATTCGAGGTAGACACTAAAAGCCTTACAAATGGACGTATAAGACAGATGTGTATATTGCGCTGCGTTATCAGTCAAAAATTATATACAATCGATCTCAGGGACAAAACAACAGAGCGGTCGAAGACCAACATAAGGAAGCTATACATCAAAATGCACTGCAAGTATTATCAATTAATTTCTGTTTCCGTATGTTTTTTGAGAAATGAAAAGAGAGGAAAAATAATAAGTGGTTGTTTACGAGATACAGTAACTGAAACTATCAAGGTCCAGTAAGTTTAGGGATTGTTTACAGGATGTGCCGTTCCCAGTGGCTACTGGAGCTTGCAAAATAAGTCAATCATTTGAAGGGACGAACCGACAAAGGTCTGTTGCGTTGCGGCAGCTTCTGTTTTCTCTTGGTCATTGACTCCCAGCCCCCATGACGATGCAAAAATAAAGCGATATGGAAACTACATTTACTGAAAATTTTTTTACGAAATGCAGGACTTCGAATTTTGAAAAGCACTTTTTCTTAGTAAAGAAAGGAAATAAGTATTAGGTTTCAGTTACATGTTTTCTCAAGCAAAATATTTATGAATGAAAAGTTGTTATTTTATTACAACCAACTGCTGCAAAAGAGAAAGATTGGGGGAGAAGTTTAGAGGCATGGCGCATAAGAGTGTTGTTGTGACTTATCTCATTTGTTTGATAGTAACCCTATATAATAGTAAATACATAAATCTTTCAATTCAGAAAACTCTGATGTATGTTAAATAAAATTTTTAGGGGAAAATTTCTAATAATTTAGACAAAATTAAAAATGCATATTCAAGAAAATTAAAGACATAAGTAACAAAACTTGAATCAAAGCCCAAAGCTGCCAAGTATTATCAATATAATGAAATCATATCCGCCTTAAACGTTCACAGTGTCTGCTGCCCGACACAGCTTCGGTAATCTTAATTACAGAACTTGGCTTTCGCCGATCATTGATATTTTTGCCGCGTGACGCAGACAGCACACAACGGTACGTGAGGGGAACACCTGAACAGGTTCACAGTGTATTAAATTATAAAGAAGAAACGCTGTTAATCGGGTGTTCCCAACAGGTCGCTTCCAGTCGACCCAAAGTTTCAATTGCGTCGGTGCCCAGCTCCCGTACTTCTCAGTTTTTTTTAGCTAAATTGTAATTCTAACCGAAACCTCGCTGGAGCCCTAAATAAAAAAGCTCTGGCATTTCTTTTATGCAACTGAAGAAAATATTTTTGATTTCGAAAATTTCATTTGGTTAAAGAGTAAACCTTAAAAATCGATTTGTTTGCCTCTATCACATTCTGCTTGACGGCTAAAATTATACGAGTATCTTCAGGCGATCATGGTCAGAAAGTGTTAGACTCTTCTCTCTTTACTTTCATACTTAGACATCTCCGTTAAAATTTCCTTCCATACTCTTATACTTTTTCTAACATTCTGTCTGTTTTCATTGGGCTCATTAATCTTTTTACCTTTTTCATTGGTAAGCTAGATAAAGAATGATCTCTGTTGTTTTTATCACGGCTCAAATTTAACAAGTATCCAGTTGAGCTATAGCTTAGTTTTTGAATGAAATTGCAATTGAATCCAGAACCCAAAATAAGACTAGGTTCAGTATTTTACTTTATAATTTAACTGTTTATCATTAGTTTGAATGTTTATTGAATTTTTATTTACCTCTTTTATTTCATTTTCAGTTTTAATTATTGATTATTTTATTACTTTAATTAATAAATAAATTTAGTAGTTATATTATTTATTTATTCATTCATTTTTTTTTCTGACGACCTTCCACAGGGCTCCGATAGTTCTAATATTAGAAATTAAGCTCTGAATTGTCCAGCTATCTCAAAGCAAAGATTTTGGTAGATTGCGGTTATCAGGTAATAATCTTCGCTTGTAATACACCTCATTGGAATCGTAAAAGCACAGTTTTATGAATAATACGATCTAATGAACGATACGAAAAGCTTATGTTGTTCTATGCTTCAGCTCTGCCCATCAATTAACATGTTAATTGATGGTGGATTCAGTGTGTTGAGTTTGTCATAGCTAACAGGTAGCTTTGAAGATTATGTATTATCATTTTATTTGTTTTTATTTATTTATTTAATTTTTAATTTAATAATTTCAATTTAAATAAAATTTCAAAGCAGAAGACTGCCTATATGCCTTACTACGTGTATAATTCTTTAAATATAATAGGGTTATAAATATTGATATATTACTATAACTGGTAAATTTCTTTCACTTTTATTTGCTATGCATATTAATATACAGTTCTACAGTTTATCTCTGATAATTAAAGAAAACTTACAATTATTTTTTTTAATTTATGTACTTTAGAAAGGTACAAGGAAAGCAGATGCCATTATTTTTTACTTTCACGTCATTATTTTGACATTGTTATATTGATGTCGTCATAATTCTCGCTATTTTACAGATTCCATTGTGTCTGTAGGAAAATTTTACATTATATACTTAATTTTCCAGATTTTTTGGACTCTGCGAATTAGGATAAATCTTGAAAGGGTGAATAAAGGCCATTCTATTGAATGCAGTCCACAAAAAAGCAAGCCCATTCCCTCACATGTATGTATTTCATTCATTCACATGTATAAGCCCATTCACATGTATGTATTTATATGTAAACTAACATCATATCCAGTGCTTTTATATTTGTATTTAAATGTATGACTGAAATACCTTTCTAAAAATGCCTCCAAAAATTTTAGCTATCGTTAACTCCAACACCAATCTATATGAGCCTGAAGGCTTTTCTGTCTATGCGCAAGGCTTTACAGGAATCGTTGAAAAATACCCGTATAATATTCAGTGATGGCGAGCACACGAATGTGTAAAAACACCACATAGCATGTTTAATTAAATCACTGGGAAATATGTCATCATTGAAACACTTCATCAGGAATATACTTCAATCGGGGCTTAAATTCAGCAGGCGCCCACTTGAGCAGAGTTCATTAATTAATTAATTTTAATTAGTATGCACGGCAGATGGGTTTCCAAAGACATATAATTAAGAATTTAATAAAGATTTATAAAGAAGAATTCACTCGGCATCAGCTGGAGCCGGAATTAATTTATTTATAATAATTTTGAATTATAATTATGAATGTAATAATTGTAATCAATAATTGATTAACTATTAATTTCCTAATTATTCAGAGAAAGTGAACGAGCACCAAACGCTCAGGTATTAAGAAATTAAATCGCAGAGACTGTAGAAATTTTTGTTACGCATGTCTAATTTTTTTAGCAGATTATAAGACTGATGATTGATGATAGTTACTAAATGCGTGTTTTACTTTTTTCGAGAAAAGCCAGTCTTAGAGGAAATATTGAGCAGCTGAGGAAAGATAACCATATGCCATATGTGATTACGATTCCTTCAGATAATGGAATATTTACAGGCGGAACTCAGCCGCTCGAGAAAGCTTTAAATAATACATTATGAGTCAAATGCGAAAAAAATGTTATTACTTTCTTTTTATCTTCGATGCAATGCCTTGTTAACATTTATTAAATTACCTTCCATTCATATAATATAGTATAATATTCTCCTGTTTTATTCTTAATGATCTGAAATTATTATTTTTTATTTATTTATCTGTATATGATTAATCAATTTAAATTACTCATTGTTAGTCCAAAGGGGTTTTGTCCCTGAAGGACTATTGTTTTAGTTTTGCGATTTTGCATTGAAAATTTTAAAAGGCTGTATCACTTTTCAAATCGTTCCCACAAAACACTATCGCCCTGTATTATATTTGAAGAAATTAAATAATGAAGAATCTGCATAAATGTATGTGTGTTTCTCGCATTGCGACAAAACAGAGGTACCTAGAGCCATCAAATTTTAAATGACGTAATACTGCTGCGAATATGGGCATCTGAAAGCCCAAATTTGAAATCTGGAATTTGTTTTATTATCGATTTCATATTTTGTAAAACTTTAACGACTTTTTGATTAACAAAATCAACTATTTAAAAGCAAGCAATGGCAACACTCTACGGGAAAAAGTCCTTTTTATCTCCAGCGCGCAGAACTGTGTATCGGAAATTCTAAAGATAGGCTCATTTAAAAATTATTTTGCGGCACTGCTGTTGAACTGAATTTCATGGTTTAAATGCAAAGAACATGATATTTAATTAATAAAGGTTATATACAAAACGTTAAAAAAACACAGCTTTGGACATAATTTAAAATCTGAAAGATTTCAGATTTTTTTATCGTTTTATTTATATTCCACTTTACTTACTTACTTTTATAAATAGATCCATAGAGCACCAGAATTTCAAATTATAGCAATTAAGCCTTGATTTCATTAGGTACAGCTATTTTAGGTTGCTCTTTTGAGTGACATTCATTTAATTTATGAATTCAGAAAACTTCACTTGAATTAAATTTCTATTATAGTACGAACTTACGTATATTTGATATACACTTGCAAAAACTTTTGCAAGTATAACACTAAACTGTTAAGAAATAATGACAAGTGAGAGGTGCATGCAAATTGAAATTTAAAGCAGACCAAATTAAAATTCAGAAAAAACTCTTGGGGTTTGTGAAAAAACTCCATGTGTTTCGAGAGACATTCCGAGGATGAGGCTCTTTTTCGAAAAGTAAAAATATTCTGCGTAATAGTTCTAAAATATATCATTCCAATCGAAGTAATAAATAACGGAAGATTAATCTTACATTACCAATCGAACAAAGTAAAATAAGAGAATTGGCATCATGAGAAAAAGCTGTTAAAATCTTAAAATGTAATTACTTTAGTTCATCTTTTTTCCTAAAGCTGTTGAAAGCGAATTCTAATTCGCTGTTCTCTGAAGTATTTAAAAGCCAGTTCGAACCAGTTTTTTTTCTTTCATTTTCTTTTCTTAAGTGAAGCTTGTCTCATAATTCCTAACCTTTTGATTTCTGCCTTGTTTCACAGCTGTAGCTAGAAACATTAAATATTTCCATTTATTTATCTTATTTCCTCTTTTTAAATTATCTATTTTCGGCTACGGTGCGAAATGATATTGCTTTCTGAAGAACAGAGAAATTAATTCTTAATTCTTGAAAAAAGAGTAATTCCGTGTCTATCGAACTATTTATATATGTATATATGTAAACCAAAACTAATCTAAGTTTGAGACGCTCATATTTTAAAATTTGCTTTTATGCAGAAATTTGGTAACATATTGGAATATATGGATTTAAAATTTTGAATGATTACTAAGTTTAGAAAAGCTCGAAGGAAATTGCGATATTATTAAAAAAAATTGCACAAAATTTTTTTTTTAAATTGAGAAGCAAAATTTTAATATTTTAATGATTTAATTTATTACAAACTACATTAAGCCAACGCATTGAGGGCTAACAAAGAAATTTATTCGAATGTAATTCTCTTCGTAATTTATTTACTTAGTTACATTTTCAGCGGTTCTTAAAAGAAATCTGAAGATTGACTTATGCGAGCTGAAAAGAGTGGTACTGAAAAACTGTAAAAAAGAAAGAGAGCAGAGTTGACAGCAAGAGAAAGATGCTGATCGCAATGAAGAGATGCGCTCCTTAACGAAATTAGGCACCAATTAGGGTTACCTTGAGCTCGCTGTCCGATATATTCGCCAAATAAAGCGCCAAGAATGATAACAACTAATCCCTTTCCGAGCGCTGTGAAAGTAATTAACATTGATTAGCATGAATCAGAATTGGAAACCTTCGTTCGATATCCTCTTTTATGATAGTCAGCCGAAAGTGATTACAGTTTCTTCCATTTATTTTCATGTAGGAACTGACCTAAGTAATCAGTATTAATCTATATTAGTAAATTTTTTCTGTGGGATAGATCTGAATTTTTAGCGATATAAATTGGAGTTAGCTAACATAAATGGGGGAAGAAAGGGGCTTTTCTTCCTTTTCATGTGTGTTTTATCTAATGTTAAATATTTCCGGAATAACAATAGTTTCTGCTATGCGAAAAATTACAGTAGGCTCTTAAAACCTTCCTTTTGCCATTTACAACACGTAAATGTAGTCTGGCCATTTGGGTCATATTCTGGGATATACAGACTTTCAGACATCTGCTATCATTTTATTTGATTCCTTTCTCACCAATTCTGGGATTTTTCTCTTTTCTGAACAAACCTTTTCTCTTCAATTACTTTCTCTTCAATTCTGGGATTTTTCTCTTTTCTGAAAAAACACTAATGAAGAGTTATTCAAAGTACTATGGAATTTATCAACTACAGAGAGAGGATTCTGAGCCCACATTGAGCAATCGTTCGCAGAATTACTCTGTAACAGATTGGGATAATTTTTTTAAAACTCGACAATGAGTAAATAAAGCACACGATCACTACAAAATGACAGCAAACATTTTTCACCGCAACTTCATTACACAGAGTATGCATCCTTTCAATTTTATATTTCCAAAAATGCGAAATAAATAATGGGATGTAGAGAAAAAGAAAAAATGGAATGGACTTGTAGTCTGAAAATCATATTAACATCACTTATCAGTATTAAGCAACCGGACAATGATTGTTAATTTTCTGATTTTTGTTTGAAGTGTGTAAATTTGACGCGGATATTACAAAAATAAAAGTTATATGTCAAAACGAGCATTTTATCATTATTAGCTATAATTTTGATCGGTTAGTGTTTTTAGCTGCCCGTGGTTAGAATTATAAAATCGCCTATCTCCTACTCAGCCTAAAATTCTCTTTCAAATATTAAAATCCTCTCGTCAACAAATAAATGTTTTAGTTAGAGAAAGTTTTCAAACTTTGTAGATGTCGAAACAGCATGTAATTATGTGATCATTAAAGTAATATTACATATTTTAATAAAATAATCTTATGTGACGAAACAAGCAAGATTTCAGCAAAGCGCATTTTGTTAAGCATTAAAGATGTTTTGCGATCGCAACGTATCTTTCTTTTCACGAAAGCATCATCTTTCACGAAAGCATATCTTTTATCAACAGAGAAGGCAAAACTATTTAAACGGCTATTTCACCTCGCTTTCGATTCAAACAAACCGGAACAAACTGGCTGCATACCTGCTTACTTGTTTACATATTTATTTTTCACGTACAGCATAAATACTCGGGTACTTACTTTAGAAGCTCTTTCACAAAGGCAACCACTCCAAGATAAATATTTGTCGCGTGCCTTCATGTAATAAATTACCTACCTGTCTTCCTTTGGTTTTTGTTACCATGAAGCAAAAAAACTCTGAAATGTTGCCAACACGCTAGAATTATCTCCAGTCGCCGAATATAGTTACGTGGTGGATAAAGATCAGACTTTCATTATTAGGGTAGGTATTAGAATAAAAGTTATCATTAGTGCAATAACAGACACGCAAAGTCTATAAAAGTCTTCATTTCACTTTCATTTGCCTGTCAACTATAATTCACAGTATATACAATAATGAAGAAGCAAAAAACTGCGCAATACAAAATGGAAAATAAAGAAATTATTTTAGCATACGCGGATATGTTTCTGTAGAGGCTGGATTAATAATGCAAATTAGTTTTTTTTTCCTAATTTATTTTTTCTAAATATTAATTAATTTGCTTAGTTGTGCACAGGTTAGCTTAGAAAAAGTTTTTTTTTTTTTTTTTTTAGTCCAAAGGGGTTTTGTCCCTGAAGGACTATTGTTTTCCTTTTGCGATTTTGAGTTGGTTTACTATAAATGTCCGTTTCACTTTTTAAACTGTTGCCACCAAATGTTAGAGTCCTGCATTATATCTGAAGAATTTAAATAAGGAAAAATCTCCATAAAGGTATGTATATTTCTCGCATTGGGATAAAAACAAAGGTACATACAGCCATCGAATTTTGAATGACGTATCCTCCTACAAATATGAGCATGTGAAAGCCCAAATTTGAAATTTGGTATTTATTTTACTATTGATTTCATATTTTGTAAAACTTCAACGAAATTTTGATTAACAAACTCAAGTATTTCAAAGCGAGCAATGGCAACGTTGTACAGAAAAAACATTTTTATCTCCAGCGCGTGAGACTCTGTATCGGAAATTCTAAAGATATGCTCAATTTAAAACTATTTTGCGATATTGCTTTTGAACAGAATTTTATGGTTTAAATGCGAAGAACATGATATTTAGTAAATAAAGGTAATAGACAAAATGTTAAAAAAAAACGCCCCTTTGGACGTAATTTAAAATCTGAGAGCTTTCAGATTTATATTTATTTATTAGTCCAAAGGGACAATTTGCCCTGAAGGACTACTAATTTCGTTTTGGCATTTTGCGTTGAAAACTATAAATGACGAATCACTTTTCAAATTGTTGCCACCAAATATTAGAGCCCTGTGTTATATTTAAAAAAATTAAATAATGAAGAATCTGTATGAATGTACAGTAAGACCCCGCTTAACGCTGTTTCGTTTCGCACTGTTTCGGTTTAGCGCTCTTTTATTTCAGCCCGGGGATTCTCCGAAATTGTGCGCAGCGCTAGGTTTCCAAATAACATATCCGAAACAGTGTAGTTGTGTTTCTTGCTTGGTGGACGCATTTTTATCATTTGAAACATTTGTTGACATTATTGTAAGTTTAAATTTATATAATACTATAACGATTAATACAGTGACAAATATTATGATCTTTAGTTTTTATCATGGGTGATAATAAAAAACAAGAAAAGAAAGCAACCAGAAAAAGCATTTCACTGGAAACTCAAATGCAAGTGATTAGAAGATTAGATTCTGGTGAACGTCAGTCTCAAATTAGTGCTGCATTGATTTTGGCAACTTCAACAATAAGGACAATTCTTAAGAATAAAGAAAAAATACTGTCATCGGCAACTGCAACTACGTCAAGCTCTGCAACTAGAATTACCCGTTCTAGAAATAACATTATAGAGGAAATGGAAAAACGACTGTCCATATGGATTGACGACGAAATTGAACGCAATATGCCATTAAGCCAATCTATCATAATGCCTTCTTAACAAAAAGTCAGAAAATTGGAAACCCAGAATAGACTGAATGATCTGACTGAGAATTTTATTTGTTTTTAAAAGTATATGCGTTTATATTGTTTTTATTTTTGTAAGAAATAAATGTTTGATTTTATTTTTATTAAAAAAACATTATTCAATTTAATGCCTAACCATTTTTTATCCGTCTCCCCCTAACCCCATTATTTACATGTTAAGATAGCCTCGCTTAGCGCTGTTTCGCATTACGCTCTACTTCGATGGAACGTATCCCCCGCGTTAAGCGGGATCTTACTGTATGTTTGTTTCTCGTATAGTGATAAAACAACGGTACCTAGAGCCAACAAAAATTGAACGTAGTCTTCCATAGAATATGGGCATGTGGAAGCCCTAATTTTAATTTAAAATTTATTTTATTATCGATTAAAAATCTTAACACTTCAAGGAATTTTTGGTTAGAAAACTAAACGATTTGAAAGCGAACAATAGCAACACTGTACGAATAAAAAAAAAAATTATCTCTAGCGCGCGAGACTTTATATCGGAAATTCTAAAGATATGCTCATTTTAAAATTATTTTGCGATATTGCCGTTGAACTGAATTTTATGCTTTGAGTATTTGAGAACATGATATTTAATAAATAAAGGTAACACACAAAACGTTAAAAAACACCTCTTTGTATGTAATTTAAAATCTGAAAACTTTCAGATTTTTTTAATTGCTTTTTTATTTTACATTTCTCGAGATATTGACTCCGTGATGAAGATGTCTCAGGAATGCAAAATTCCTATGTCTTAATTTAAATTTTTTTTAATTTAAAACTTTTGTTTACTTACATATTTGAATTTTTTGAAGTGCGAATTCCGTGTTTGTTCAGCTTTGGTTTATCTGGTGCTTTTTGAAATTGCTCTTGGTTTCAATTTTGCTTCTGATTTGCGACAAATTATTTAATTTAAGAAAAAAAATTATCTTATTTATGCAGTAATTATTTCCCCTGTTTTGAACTCATTCCTTTAGTTCTGGTTTGCATATTTTAATCTGCTCTAAATTTAAATTTAATTTTAAATTAATTTTAATCCTAAATTACTGCAGTTTTCAGAGTGTATTAAGTTGTGAATAGGCATTTCTTTATTTGAGAGGAAACAGGTAACTGAATGTCCACTGCAAAATTACGGTATAGTAGTCCAAGTGCGCGACAGGGGGCTGAAAAGAGTCCATCTGCCCGAAAACTTTAATGACCTCATTTTCCTCTCCTCTAAGACACCACGGGATGTTTTCACTCTTTCCGAAGAACACATCTAATAAATCCCTGCTTTCAAAAAAGTTGAAGGGTTAATACTAGATTATGTTTTTCAAAGCCAAATGAAAGCCGAAGTGCGTAACAGAAAAAGAAAAAGGACAGAACACGCACTCTCTTCACTGCAAGTGACGGAATTCTGTTTCCTTTTTTTAATCTTTCAGCAAAGATTATACAGTTAAAAAATCTTTTCTTGTCCCGAGAAAAAGAAAATCGACATAGTATGTAAAGAAGAATGTCTGTTTGTGTGTTTGTTCGCGATACACTCAGTCATTACTATAGCTGTCGTCACCAAACTTTCTATTCTGGGTCCTGTTAAATGTCGACATCCCATTTAAAAAAAAAAAAAAAAAAAAAAAAAATGCTTAAGTGATATGAATTAAAAACTCTGAAAACGCCAATTTTGCCCTCATTGTTCCTACTGGCAACAGTCTCGCACGCTGCTTTATTTTGAGAAGTGTTGCCACTGCTCGCTTTAAAATCGTAGAGTTTGTTAATAAAAAATTTCGCAGTTTTGCAATGAAATCAAAATAGCATTCCCAAACATTAAATACATTATTCCCGATTTCAAAAATTCGTGGGAAGCCATTTTGATTCCCATCTTCGTATGACTTTATTCAGCCGAGATATTAATTAAAACCTCTGAAAACATTAATTTTCGGCTTCATTTTCCTGAGTAGTAACAATCTCGCGCGTTGGAGATAAAAATGCTTTCTTTCGAAAAGTGTTGCTACTGCTCGCTTTCAAATCCTAGAGTTTGTTAATCAAAAATTTGTAAGTTTTAGAAAATCGATATACATATATATATATATCAGAATATCTGTTTGTATGTTTGCTTGTTCGCGTTGTTGATTCCTTTACTCCGTATAAGGAAGTAAAAAGGCTTTTCTGTTCTTTCAAACTT
Organism: Stegodyphus dumicola; assembly: GCF_044657685.1. NCBI lineage: Eukaryota > Metazoa > Arthropoda > Arachnida > Araneae > Eresidae > Stegodyphus > Stegodyphus dumicola. Next base: position 99,324,051 of record NC_140774.1, on the reverse strand, counting down.
CACTTTTAAATTATTACGAATATCTTAAATTCTGTTGCTAATTTTATAATATTTACAAAGTTTTGTTACAGCTTTACGTATATTATTTCGATTTTATTTTTAGTAGTAGTAGAAAGACTTTGATTTTCTGTTAGTTTTATCATAAAACTTAAGCTTTACTCTTCGATGCTCATCTTAGCACTGTTTAGTAAATTCTTTTCTTTTCCAGTTTTCTAATTTTTTTTTCCCTTTCCAGTTTTCTACTTTTTTCTACCCTTTTCATTGGTGTAAATGCTTTACTATTCCAAAATCTCTTTAAATGCACAATGAAATATCATTCATATCCCATTGCTGCTGCACAAGGAAACGTTTACTTTGCAAAAATTGTTATTCAGACGTATCTTCAGCTTTCAGTAAAAATACATTAACTTCCGAATGTATATGAAATAATTCTGTTATTATGACTGCATATAATAATTCTAATACATCGACTTAATATAGCTTCTGAAAATATATATAATAATACTGATATATCAGCTTAATATTAGCTTCTGAAACTCAAACCATATGATGCTTAAAGCAGCTCGCAAAGTTAAGCGCTTTTAATACGGAAGGAAAATTCCGGAATTAACATGCTAAGCAAAGATTAGAATTAATCCATATTTTAACAAAATTCATGTAAAGTCTATGTTTTTGGAAAAAATCTACGGATAGTTTGCGAAGAAGTATCAACCATAGAAACCGAGTTAATTTCTATACTTAATTATATTTTCTTATTAAAGGGATTTGCAAAGAAATACGCTAAGGTAAAGGTGAAAATTAGCAACAAACACAACTTTGTATCACTTCTAAAAATAATTTAAAAACAAAAATTTTAATCTGAAAGGTTTCAGATTTTAACGGTCGCCCAAAAAGGTTTTTTAAGGTTTTTTAAGCTTTCGCTAAACTCGCACTCTACCGTTCTGCTGTTAAGCTCACTCCTATTAACCTTTTTTTTTTTTTTTTTTTTTTTTTTTTTTTTTTTTTTTTTGTCTTTTTAGCTTTATTATTAAGCATCTTTTTCTTGGCACTTATGCCATATGCAAGTCAACAACAAAATTACTAACTTTTAAAAGCAGCATAGCAGTATACGTTTAAAATTCCCGTTGCAGCATTAAAGTGTTGGCATACATTTTTCTGTTTCCTTTTTTTTTTTTTTTTTTTCAGTCTTTTCTCAGTTTATGATATCAATGTTCAGTTTTCCTACTAAGATGGCTTTACAAAACTTTCTTTTCTCTTTTTATTATTAACGTTTAGTGCGTTCACTTTGTTTTTTTAAATATCACGATGTTGGCGTTTATGTCACATTTAATTCGATTGAACGCAAAATCAAAAAGCATTTAAAAATAGTATATTTTTACAATTTCCGATAGATGCTGGAGATAATTTTTTTCCCATGTGCACCATTGCCACTGCTTGGTTTGAAATCATCGATTTTGTTAATAAAAAAAAAATTCGCTAAAATTTTACAAAATATGAACTAGATAATAAAACAAATTCGAAATTCAAAATTCGGGCTTGTAGGTCCGCATATTCGGGTGAAGGACTATGTTATTTAAAATTTCATGACTTTAGATACCGTTGTTTTTTCATAGTACGAGAAATATGCATACATTCATGCAGATTCTTCGTTATTTTATGTCTTTAAATATCATACAGAGCGATAATACTCGTATTTCGTGGCAACAGTTTGAGAAGTGATACACCGTTTATAGTGATTAAATGCAAAATGCCGTTTCCAGACTAATATCCCATTCCAAACTAAAGTCCCTTTTAGGATAAAAATATGTATTACTTCATATATTGAAGTTTTTATAATGCATTTTTCATAGTACGTATGTACAGAGAAAAAAAACAGCTTTTGGTCAGTTTGGTTTATAGCAAAGCACTCGGAAGGTTATCTGCTTTTGAGGAGGGATACCTTCGTGGAGAAAAACCAGGAAGATCAACTATGCAGCCAACGTGTTAGCCTGGAGCAGAACCCATCAGGTCCAACTCCTAAGATTTAGAGGTGTTAAATTCGTTCATTGGCGGGACAAAATTTTTAAGCAAAAACTGACTAGTAGCCACATTACACATGAGGGAAAACCACGAAAACTGTCGTGCAGCCAATTCGTTCGCCAAGATTTGAAATCCGGGTCGATCTGCCAGTGTAGTGACTTTACGTTTTGGTCACTGGTGAATGGAAGATCTCTTGAATTATGGGTTCAACAATGTGTTTAAAGGAATGCTGTACGACAAATAGAAGGTATGGTTCTAGTATGCACATAAGTGCCCAGAATTATAGATTTACATATTTGGTAAATTAGCAATGTTTATCTCTGCCATTATAAAAATATTACATCACAAAGCTATCAAGGAAAAAAGAAATGTAATCTAAATAGTTGTAATCTAAGTATATAAAATTAAGAGCATTTGCTATTAATTCCACCACCGCTGAAAATTTTTATAAAAATTATAAATGAGCTATACTATCAGTCATATTAACTTGCTGTAGTATAAATTGCAACACTTTGCCATATTATTATCATAACTTAGCCGTCACGTCTCTTTACAAATAATTTCGTTAAAACCAGAATCTAACTTGGAAAATTAGCTGCATCAGCACGAAAACGTTAGAAACATCTTCTTTTAACTTATAACGCAAAAGTTTATAAAATTATTATTTAAATATAAATTGCGTGAATACGATGCTTAAATTCTAATAAACAAAAGCATACAGAGTGGTCGTAAAAAAATTTCCCCGATATTTGACCCCCTAATGGCCTGTCCGCTCAACCAGTCGAAAGAAGATTTCAGGTATTGTAATTTGAAGGTATGCGTTCGGAATTGTGGTGGTGGAGAAACGGGTAATAGATCTCTCACACGGTTGCGGTTACAGTGTAAAAAATTCGAAATTTTCGAACAGCAATACCCACTCTTTTCCTGCGCAAACTGATCAGCGAGTTCAGAAGCCATAATCGGCTTTGAAACGATACATGTATGACGAAAATTGCCAGCATATGTATATATTTTTAAGTGAGCAACACATTATTTAATATTTATTAATTTTTAATTGATTATATTATTTATTTTAATAACCATACCTTTTCCATGAATTTTAAAGAGCTTTTTTTAAATTAAAATGAAACCCCACAACCTCTGCATGAGAGTCGCCCGCTTAACCGCAGGGCCGCGCATTTCTTTCATAAAACAACGAGAACAGTGTAACTTGTTTTAGAAAGCCCTCAACGAATGCAAGTTTCCTTAGGCCTTTATATACTTTACTTTATTTATCAATTAAGTTCATTGCATTTATATACTTTTTTCAAATTTGTGTATTCTTGTTTGAATACCTGTATTTGAATTTATTTATCTGATATTAAAATAGATGTGTATTTTGACCATCAATGCGTACAAACATAGGTTTCAAGCGCTCATACTGCATCTCTTCTTCATCTGCTATTTTCTCGAGAATACAACTGGTTAAAAAAAGAAAATGTGTTTCTTGTTTCGTGATATGTATTTTATTATGTGCCATGATCATGATAAATTAAATGCCATGCATGTTCAGAGAATTATTTGGCTCCAACGTGTAATTAAAATAATACTTCCCTGAAAGTGTGGCCTTTTTTTAGGTTAAATCAAACTAAAATGTCTTAAAACTGTTTTAAATTACTTTATAGATTTCCTCACTTAGTAAAGGCTAAATTGCTGTTGAAAGTGAAGAATCTTAAGAACTGATAAGCGAATATTCGCTGGAGTTCGTGTGACAAGAGGCGAAGCTTTCAAAGTTTTAACGTAGTTGGCCCGTTAAACACGATATGACTGTGAAGCTATCAAGGGCCTGAGTACGGACGAGCGTAATAACAGCTTTGAGAGAGAGTAGCCAAAAAGGCGGAAACGCTCTAATCAGAAACTCTGATTCTCTCTAACTCAGCAAGTAAAACTTCGCTGTTAAATACTGTTCCTCCTCATTATGTATTCAGACGTGATTCTAAAACTACGTTCTGGCTAGAAGTAGTAAGTTGAAGTTAAGAATTTGACAGGAAAGAAGTTTAACTCGAAATTTAACTGTTAATAAAATTACAACTTAATATGTTGGATATTTACATAGAGATCATGTCAGTATTACCCGTTATGCATGATGCTTATACATAAGTTTATTTGCTAAGCGGCATGATTATGATAAATTAAATGTCAAATGTTCTCAAAGAGCTGTAAGAATTCAGTTTTAAATAAAATGACATCAATTTGAAATGTGTATATTTTAGCTTAACTTCGAATAAATGCGTTAAAAAACTTTGAGAATCATAAAAAATAGTGATGATACTGATTTAAAAAAATTTTTAAATTGAGAAATTTTTATATTCCAAGTTCTGGAAAGAAGGTAAGCTTTCATTTTTATGGTTGAACATTAAATTTTATGTGTATTTTAGACTTCTAGTTCTTCACAGATCTGGTTATAATTCTTATTTATAATGCTTTCTAGTGTGGATATTCGTCCCCACAGCTAAAGTAATTCTGCTTTTATAAATAAAATAGTCATGATAAATCCCGTCTTTTTAAATTTCATGGAAAAAGTATTATAATTAAAATAAGTAATGGAATCATTTAAAAATAATAACAGAATAAATAATTAAATGCTTAATTAAAAATAATAACAGATTAAATAATTAAAAATAATAAAGGAAAATTAATTAAAATTGATAATGTCATCCCAAATACGCGGATCAAGAGGACGTTGCCACAAAAACGAAAAAAAGTCGTCATTGCTACAAAAACAAATCTTTGATAAAAAAATTGTTGTTGCCACAAAAAGTAAAGCTATCGTGCATGACGTCATTCAACAAGTCTACGTCATTTCCGCGTAGAATCGAAGAGAGCGACATGATTTCCGTGTGTCACAGGATACAAGAGAGTGGCGGCCACGCGCCCTTATAACCTCGGGCGTCGCAAGTTTACTGCCGCACCCTATGGATGGTTCCTTTTGAGCGTTTATTAAAAAGTTAAAGAATAAACTCCCTGCTCAAGGCCGATTTTCACGAATGAGAAAATTGCTATTACTAATGTTGAGAAGGGCGCTGTTCTGGCAGAATTCTTGGAGCAGCAATTCACTCCTAATCGGATGCCCAGAGACCTTGATTTTGTCTACGATATCTGCTATAATGTTAGAGACTGGCTAAATGCCTCCCGGCAAGAAAGCAAATTAAATACGTCACGCGGTTGGAAATTAAAGAGTTGATTAAAAAAGCTAAAAGCACGCAAGGCTCCTGGCCACGACACAACACAATTTCTAATATGGCTATTAAGAAATTCCCACTTAACGTAATCACGAAATTCAGAAGTATATTGAACACTTGTATGAATATCAGTTATTTCCTGAGTGCGTGGAAACACGCAAAGATTGTATTACTCCCTAAGCCTGGAAAGAACGCTACCAGACCTGAGGGGTACAAGCCTATTAGTTTACCCTCGGGTCTGGGGAAAATTTACGAGTGAGTTATTTTGGATAGGCTCAGGCCATTCTTAGACGTGCTGCCATCAGAGCAATTCGGATTTCGCAGTAACTTTCCACGTCGAAGCAGCTTGTCAGGCTCATAAAATTCTGCGGAGATGCTCTACATCATCGTAATAATCATGCTGGACGTGGCAAAAGCTTTTGAAGGCGTCTGGCATGAGGGGCTTATTTACAAAATATTTAATTTCAACATTGATAGAGAATTGAACTTATCGTATCGTTCATCGCTAAGAGGAAATTAAAGGGTTTCTATAGGTAATGATTTATCTGACGCAAAAGAGATCAACCCTGGGGTCCCTCAAGGGAGCATTATTGGATCTGTGCTCTATCTACTCTACGTTGCCGACTTCCCTAGGGCCCACCTAGACAGGAACAGTTTTCTAGGATGCTACGCGGACGACACAGCGTTAGTTGTGAGGTTCTCAAATGCTAATCACGCCGTCAAAAAGCTACAAAGTATCATGCGGGAAATTGAGAATTGGTGTACTAGGTGGAGGATCTCCATTAATGCCCAGAAATCCCAACTTTTAGTAATCAGAAGAAAGCACACTAAAACTCCTCTCAAAAGAAAACGTCATTTATTCAATAAGGAAGTTCCGCAGGTTAATAAGGCCAAATACCTCGGCTTCGTGCTTAACAATAAGCTGAACTGGAACGACCACGTCACAAAAGTTAGTAAGAAAGCTTACGGGTCAATAGCCTGAAGCCACTTTTAAACAAATTTTCCAGCTTAGATTAAGTAAAAACGTCTCATTTACATAACGAGTGTCAGGCCAATTATTTCCTATGCTTCTCCGGCTTGGAGCGCGGCGAAGAAAAAAGATCTGCATAGGCTCCAGGTGATTAAAAACACGGTACTCCGGATAATTACAAATGCCCACTTTTTTGTTAGGAATGATACATTGCATAGAGACTTGAAAGTCCACCCAATTGAGGCACACTTGCAGAAAGTAAATAGAAATTTCTTTACGAAGGCATTCAACTGCCCTCACCTGCAGAAATTTAATACCTTCGATTATGTCATTCTGAACGAGGACTGCGACAAGCGACCACTAGCCGCCCACCTCGTTAAAGACTCCAATTTTCCGACTTAACACATAGTGCGATATCTTATCATTGTATATTTATATATAGCTGTACATATGTTTATTTAGCGTTTTAGATTTCTGTTTGTATACCTAAATTAATTGCTTTCTGCATCCTGTTTCTTTTCCCTTGTGATTTCAAAATTTTTAGGACACTACTCCACACGCCTTGCTGTCCATGATCGAATTATTTCTGACCGAGCGATGTATCTTTCCTACCTGACTAGCTCCCTTCGGGATACTACGCCTGGACTGTACCACGTGATGCACCCTTGTAGCATTACTTTACAAAGCTGGACACACTGCGGTATTCCGGCAGAAATTTTTTGAAATTTAGAACTTGTGAACTATGTGACTGATTAACTCTCCAGTATCTTGTGCCAAAAGATTATTGCTTTCGACATATATTGCTAAAAAAGTTTTTATTAAAACTTTCTGAGGTTCCCCATGAAGTCTTCGAAGAGATATATATATATTAGTAAATGTCTCACGACAGAAAACTAATTAAGTGCGTGAAGATCCAAAATCCAAGGTATTCCGGCAATACAGGAACAGTCAGTCAGTCAGTCAGTGTACTGCCGCTTACTATTGACAGAGAATATTACGGGATGAATGCCAATCGGCTTGTTGTATATAACAATCTGATCAATAACTAACTGCTGTGAAGAAATTTCAGAACGTACGGGCGTGAAATGCAGCTCTTTTTTTAATCATATATAATAAATCTTTTTTTTTTTTTTTTAATTTTCATTCACCTCAATTTAAAATGAGATCATAAGTTCATAAGTTTATTAGAACCTGAATTTATTGAAACCAGAAGTAGTCATCCAGATCATGTACATTAAACTGAAATTTAAAAATTTTAATAAGCTCTGGATTTGCCGAGCAATTCACTGCAACGGAACGCTTTGTCATCTGCATTGCAAGAGGTAAACCATATTTGCATTTTTGACTGTGCTTTTTATTTAGCTTGCGTATTATTCTTATTTATGCATTTGTTATACCAGTTTTATTTTCCTTCAAAGAGGTGGAACTCTGATTCCATTGCTTTAGAGGTAGATAGAATTAAAAAAATTGACACTATATAACAAAAATATAATTAGATTTAGAAATATGGTTTTTGGATATGCCTCAAAATCATTATTCTGTTTGTAATAATTTGTTTAAAAGAAATATTTAGCAAATATCAGAAATCAAAAGTTAAGTGAGGTAAAGGCCACCTTGTCTAAACTGTTTTGATCGAAGAAAACACGGATTCACGATTCTCTTTATCGTAAATTGGCTTTTCAACAGCGGATGAAACGGGAAGGAAAGAATCGCTAGGGAGAAGGCAACGGACAAAACAGCACTATTTCGAGTTGGGGACTCAACGGGAAAGGATGAAACGACACTTAGCCTTTTTTTCTTTACATTCTTATAAATCAAGATGTAGTTCTTAGAGCTCATTAATAACTAAAGAATTTTATTTTTATTTGATACTCTTGGCAAAATTTTAACGAAATTTTAGAAATAATATCCTATTAATAAAAATATAAAAAAATATGTCCTTATAAATTTCGCCATGCTGTCACTAATTTTTTCACTCTGTTTTCTTTCCCATATACTTATTATGCAATACATTATACCGAATTTCTTTCCTGCATGCTGCCTACAAAAGCATTTCGTACTTGCTCGGCGGCCCTCAAAAACAACACCACCATGTAACATTGCTGAGTCATAAATCTGACCATCAGCTTATCCTACCCTACCCTTGAGAGCGTTATGGATCCATCCTCCTATTTTCGGATCTTCCCCTCTGGCCATGGCTCTGGTCCATCCCTTCCCCTATCGAAAATTCTCTCCAACAGACTGCAGAATCTCCCCCCCCCCCAAGGTCTAAGACTGACCTTCACACTGTTTTCTGTCATGGACACCGTCCCTATTCACAGGAGTAGTTTATTTTTCTGTTAGAACATCAAATAGAATATTAGAAATTGCATTTTTGAATATGAAATTAATATTTTGTAAAGGCTATCGCAATTAGTATTTTTATGCTTTTCAACACTAGATACTTATAAGCAGAGCAAGTTATGCGACATTCTCTGCTCGACGAATTAACGAACTAGCAAGGATTTCAAAGAATTTCTGTACTTTCAATAAACTGCATTACGATAATGAATGCATTAAATTGCATAAATAACATAGGAAATTATAAAACCAATAAAAAAAAATTCTTCTTTTAAAAATAAAATTTTTTTAAAGTTTGAACTCATGAATTAAAGAGAAGGAACTATTCATCTGTCAAATGTAGTATACAAATTAACAAATTTACAGTAGCGCAACACTTGCAATAAATTTTCAGTTATTTATTGAACTGTTTTAGTGATGAATAGGAGTTTGTGAATAGGATTTTTTTATTTTCGATCTGTGAAACGTCTTCGTTTGAAAGAGAACTCAGTAACAGGAATAGCAATTACCTATGTATGGACAGAGAATGTACGTATTTATGAATCATAATAGGGAAGCAACTAAATTGTGTAAAAAAGCACACGAATGGAATGCCTTTCATTGATATAGAGTCACCAGTAGAGCAAACAATAAGAAGTGTCTGACATTAATGAAAGTCGTAGAATTTTAATCTTGATATACGTATAATAACAAACACTACCATTTTGCTGAATAGCTAGTACAGTTCAATGATAAGCTAGATTGTGAAAGTTATCTTATGCACCTGAATTCTTAACTGTTCAATATTGCGTTTAAAATTTTCAGTGATATGACTAATATTAATATTAATCCACGTGCATTGATACACAAAATTTCAAAATAATCAGCTCTTTCTTCAAGTATGAAAGAACTTTCAACAATTTTTTCATTTTTTATATGACATCAAAAACGTCTGCATATAACAGAATTTTCCCACTTTTTGTGACGGTAACACTTTATAACGGGCTCATCAGCGACAGAAAGGTAAAGTCGCGAACACTGGTACTTCGACCCGGTTTCAAATCTCGACAACTAAGTTGAATGTATGGGCGTTTTCGTGGGTTTTTTTCAATATACAATGGAAATTAATATACCAAAGAAAGTTCTCTATGAAGACATCTCTTCTCTTAAGCAGATAACTGTTGCAGGTTTTGTCGTAATCAAACCAAATAGAATCGCCCCATAAGCTAACGTTGCTTCATTCTCACCAGAAATTTTCCATCCATGCGGTTTTTCAAATATTACTGTTCCAATAAGCAATAGCTATAAATTTTCACACGGCTTAGTAATTAGCCGCTTCTAGGAATAATGGTATTTAATATGACATGAGATTTTGAATTTACTTTTCGACTTACATCTGCAGCTGTTTAAAAAATATAGCAATTCAAAAATAAGAAACTTGATTCATATCGTTATTTTATTTTTTTAATAATATATTCGATTGAAACGATTTAAAATGTTATCATTTGTAATATATCGGAACAACAAACATTAATGAACATTTTCACCATTAATGTAAATAACAAAAGATAACGCCACATATTACGTATCTCGGCAAAGAATAGTACTCCAATATAACTCCTTCTTTTTAAATTGTATTGTAGCGCAGTTGTAGTATTTCTGCTTTCATATTTTCGATTCGGTGCTAGATTAAAATGAGCAGTAAGAAATTTTTAATATGTTATAAACATTTTGTCCCTAAATTTCTCACCACTTTTTGAATTGCATAACACGATTAAAACTAGGAACAGAAATTCAGATATCTATATGTAAAAACGATTATACAGATAATTTAGCAGTAAAAACCCAATCCCCCCCCTGAAATGGATCTTTGCAATTACTGAGTTAATTCAAAGAATTTATCTTGAACAGACAAAAGACAAGCAGTATTTGATTTGTGTTTTACTGAAGTTGGAAAGGGACTGTAGAAAAATGGCTGACAGGCCATACCCTTTTAGAAACATTTCTATTTCGGCTCTCTTCAACCTGTTACTAGATGCGGGCTTCTTACAAAACACGGGGTAAAAAGGAGGGAGAAAAAGAATGGATGATGGAGAGAAGAAAGAAGAAGCGTAACTAAAAATACAAAAGGTAATACCAGCAACAAAAAAATAACGGGCCTTAAAGAAAAGAAAAACATCGCAGCAAGTGGAATTTTCCACTTTCCCTATTTCAACCCGCCCGATGGCGGCAACCAATCACGAGAGAGCGGCTCATCAACCACTCAGAGGACCCTGGCTCCAATGACCTATAGGAAGCAATCACCCCCTCCTCTGGACCAATAGAAGACTTGCAATTTTCCCCCCTTGCGTATTTGTTAGTTGACGGAGATATTTCGTCCTGGGAACACTTCAACGTTCAAAAAATTCCAGTCGTTTTCGGATCGCGAGATATTCTTGCCTCGTCTCATTTATTTTAAGAACGTGAATTTTAAATTCGCGGTCGTGTTCCATCTCCAAAGCGCGGGAAGGTAGTAGCTCCACGTTTATCTCCAGCCTTTAACCCCCAGACCCAGGCGAGGTCTGATACTCCTGTGGGGCCAAAAGGCACACGCAAACAGTGTTGTTTTTTAAATCTTGTGCTAGCTAGCACGTGCACAGGAAAATTCGATGCAAGATCTGTGAAGTTAAGGGACACATTTTTCATTATGACCAGAATAACAGAATCTTCCAGTCCTACGCACATGAACGGCAGTGATGCCGTCAAGGAAGCCGTTTTGCCCACAACAAACGGTAAGTCTATTTATTGAAAAATACTTCGCCGATTTCTTACTACAGTACGCTTTAGCGTAATTATTTTGTATGATCACTCTGGTTACGAGTGGTTTTATTTCTCCATGCTACTCAAGTGGTCTTTTTAGAAACTACTGTTGAGCACATATTTTGTTTTCAAAATAGTGATTTCATTTAATTCTGTTTGATTTGATTGATACTTTTTAAGAAACTGCAAAGACTATTGGCGTAAACTATGTAAAAGAAAATTTAAGAAATTTAATAATTATAGCTTAAAAAAGTTGACACTTAAAGCAATTAAGTATTTAAAATTTAAAAATGCAGCTATATACATCGGGATAGTGATAAAAATTGAATTTCAGTACTTCATTTCATAAATACTCAGTTATAATGTTGATATATATATATCTATGGCAAGTCTTTGAAACTGAAACTACCTGTGATTAAGGTACCTGCATTTTCACAAACGGGGAAAACTAGTCATTTCGCCTGGTTTAGTAGTTCTAATATTAATAACAATTTGTTTAAAGTTCAGCATATTATTTTCATTTATAGCATTTCATAACTACATGTTCTTCATCATATCTTTCAGTCTGGTAGTCTTCAGTATGTTAGTAATCTTAAAATTTCATGGGATTAATCCTTCAGTTCTAAATTATTCTATTTATTGCGTTCAAGGCTAAGTTAATTCACAAAGGCAAAGCGACGAGAGCTATCTGCCCAAGAGAAGGATTTCTTCGTAGAGAAATCTTTAAGGGAAACTGACTTGTGTTTTTATTATATTTAAAACAATGACAAAAACATAAAATGCTGCAGGGATATAAATCGAGAATATTAAATAATCCCTGCGAAAGAGCTCTTTTTCGGTTGAACACAGAAAAAATAGCATTAATATATAAGCACCTGTTACTTTTCTAGCACAACTAATGAACGTTTAACCAAGCAACATTTCTGAAAATGACTTTGGAAAAGAACTCGAAAGCGCAAAGAGTTTTAGATGCATATTGATATATAATGCTTGTAAAACAAGAAGGAAGCAGAGTGAGAAAATAGATATACTAAACTGTAGGAGTTTGACAGAAATAACCAATTAGGTTTTCATTCTTATAAGCAACAAAACCCATTCATCGATAATTACCTCTTCTAAAATTGTAACAACTTTAAAAAAAAAAAAAAAAAAAAAAAAATGTAAGCTATTGTTTTTATAAAAGTCAATTATTTCAGCCTTAGTTGTTTTTTTTTTTTTTTTTTTTTTTTTTAAATTTTATCTTTCTTTGTGATAGACATTTTAATTGTTTCCTTCTTCCTGATTTTGCTATTTAGTTACTTCCTTGGTTTCCAAAATTTCGAAGTGACATTATGTTTAGAAAACAACAATGAACTACAAAGAAAAACACAGCAGCAATTGTTTGGTATTTTCGTTTTTTTCCCTAAATTAATTGCATATAAACAGTAATTAAGAATTCGCATCCTAAACTGAGGGGATAATATTAAGAAAAAGCAGGAAACAAAGTTTTCGAAACATTTTATTATTAGCCAAGCATATATAAAATTACTATTTAATTACCAAAATATTAAATATCTTAATGCAGACTTACTAATTAAAAATTATGCAATTATACAAATTTTTTATTTCATTTTCGGAATGAGGATATGTTACATATATATAGTATATATATAATTGCAACTATATGGTAATTGATATGAACGTTTAACGTGAATTTATAAAATACATTTAATTAAAGTCAGGCAAAGGAAATGAATTAAATGGTTCTTAACAAACTATCAAATACAGTTTTTACTAAGTTATCACAAGGAAGTAAGAAAATAACTCATTTCAAATCCTAAGACGTGAAATGAAAACTTACTGATATTATGGCCTTGACCATCAGGAACAAGGATACTTTTTCATTTGTGTAAGTATTTTTTTAATGACTATGATACATTGTTTACATTTAGTCCTTGCCTTCCATAATCCACGTATATCTAAAGATTTTTAAAATTTCAGAGGTTTTATCAAACAATTAATTCTCTACTTATTTGAACCATTAATTAATATACATTTTTTAGTTGTCCGAAGAAAGTTTAGGCAAATTATTTAATCATCTTAAGAGGCAAAAAAGTAACGCTATATTTATTTCATTCATTTAGAATAATTATTTATTTCATTAATAGTCTGGTACATTTCCGAATGTCCTAATTTTAAAGCAGAGAAGGAGTTAAAAATGGTGTTGTCACAGCATTAAAACTAGAAATTCGTTAACTTAATGTTTCAGATATAGCGTTATGTAGTATATAAATTAAATTAGGTAGTAATTAATACTTGGAAATGCTTACAAGTTAAATTTCAAAACGAATTTATTCCTAAAATATGAAAAGAAATTTGGGGAACTCTCATTGAATTACTTCTAAACTTTTAAACAACAAATGGACTAATAAGTTAGAGCTCTAGTTCAAAATGAATTTATTTTACTTCAAACCAGTTTATTTTACTATTGGTATCTACTTTTATCTATGAACATTATCTGCTGAAATTATTCTAAGAATACTTTTTTCCTCCGCTTTCTTGGACACACTTGATAAATGAATGCTACTTTGTGCTCTAAAAGTACCCGATTAACATATCGTTACTCATCATCATGAAAATTCGGAATTCGGAAGTTCAACCCGATTAACATATCGCTAACACACGTCATCATGAAAATTCGGAATCCAGAAGTTCATTCTAAATGCACATTTTATCTGCATATATATATATATATATATATATATATATTGTCATTCCTTTGCTACATGGAATCTTTGCTATTTAAACAAAGTTGCAAATTGCTCAGCAGAAAAGATTATTTGAAAACGAAGTTAAATTCCATATGATTTGTTATTTACCATATACTTTCCAATTATTTGATAGACTACACATAAAAGTACCGTTTAACCATTCATCTCTGTATTTTAAAGCTGTTAATAAAATAATTTCTTTAGCACAAATTTAAAAAAAAAAAAAAAAAAAAAAAAAATGACTGTTTTCTTCCGAAAGTTATCTTCTGCGTGCTGAAAATCTGAATAAAAAAGATTACAAGATGAAAAAATGATTCTATTTCTTTGAGAACTTCCTATTTATGTTTCGAGTTTTAAAAATTAAAAGTTCCAGTTTAAAGGTAAAGGTTTCCAATCGAAAAAAAAAAAAAAAATTAACGAATGAATGAAAGTTATAGCAAAAGAAAGATATTTGTTTATGAATCTACAAATATTTATGTAAGAATAGATTAAATTATTATTCTAAACTTTTCAAAAGATCACACCTGTTTTTTATTCTGTAAATTAAAAGCTGATAATAACTTTCTAAACTATACATTGATCAAAAAGGTGTAGAAGTAAGGATTATTATTATTATTTTACTGGAGGCAGACTCCGAAAATAAGGCATGCGCTTATACGGCGATGGAATTTTGAGGGAACGAATGCCCTGAAGCTACGACTTCGGTTCTTCGAGGGGCCGCTGTCCTTGAAAGGTTAAGAACCGATAAACTGATCTGGGAGTTGAAGGCTATTCTTTCCTTCCGTTAATGAGGTTCAATGTTACCTCGTTACAACGCGGGAAGAATGGAGCCAGAAAAAGACGTGCATTATCCGGAAAATAAAAGTTTCCACTAGGAGATAAATCGAAATCTAACCTATTTAGAATAAATAAAAATTATGTGGGCATGCATTTTATTATGCTATTCGAAAACATTTTAATATATTTCGGAAAACATATTTAAAGGGAGGGAATTTTAGAATGGAACTCATGGTGCACAAAAGGTAAAATCATACGCCCTGTGACCTGCGAATCAATCATATCAGTGTACACGAGTTTATTTACTTAACGTGCATGTAGCGGATATATTTTATAAAATTTATTTAAAAATATTTCAGAAGTTTTCGGTCTCTTTATTTCTGTATTTTCTTTAGTTCTCCATATCTTTTGTAAATTTAACTTTCTACCGCATTTGTTTGCATGGTTTCAATAGCATTCTATTTTAACTTTAAAGCAACTAAGTATTTTACTTTAACACAAACGTTAAAAACGGTAGAGGTGGTGTATTTAATTATGGCAAAGCACACGAGGGCTATCTGCCTAAGGGGAGGAATGCCTTCGTGGAGGACTTTCTAAGGTAAACTGGCTCGTATACACGTTACACATGGGGAAAACCACGAAAACACCGATGCAGCCAGCCCGTTCGCGGGATTCGAACCTCGGACCGAACTACCAGTGTTCAGCAACTTTACCGCTCGGCCGCTGGTGGGCAGAAACGGTAGAGGAATCTTTCCAAAGTTTTTGAGACCGTCATGATAGTTACCTTATGCTACCATAAATATACTATCTCTCTGCTCAGCAAATATTGCCAATGCACTAAAGATCTTAAATTTATATTCCACGCAACCTCGCGCTTACTATTTCTCAAAGTGTTGCCTTTCAGCAAGATATAAGATGTTTAATTTATCCTTCAAATTTAAATAAACAGCGATTTAAAAGCAATAAACCTATTTCTTAATGACAAAGATAATTATTTTATTTTGCAGTGACAGTATATCTAATTCATATAAATAAAAATACATATAATATTATCGTAATTACTAAATGTTGCTGCCTGCTGAAGAATTGTTTGGTTATTAAAAATATTTTCTATAAATTCAGTTCAAATTGCTGTTTGAAGAATCGCTCTTTTGCAATTAAGAGCATTATTCTGGAATATGTATGATTTTAAGTAATACCAAATTAAAATTCAAAACTATACAATATGTCTAGCAACAGGATTTCTTCTTTCTCTTATAAATCAACAAGAAACATAAACGTATCGATGAGTAATTTATGAACACATCTACGAAACATGCTGTGAAATTAATCTTACCGCAACTGAAAGTGATTAATAAATTTTTGCACAGCTCAGCTTAGGGACTGGAAAACAAATATTGTCAAAACGTAGAAATGATGCAAATGTCAAGCAGATTCGATTTACAACTGGCTAACGAAATTTTAACTGTGCATTGATGGAAAAGCAATATGCACTCGGAATAAATCGTAGTTTCAATTCTTCATTTTAATATTTTTCAATCTAGAAATATTTGCAAAGTACGATATGATATATTATGGCGCATATACTCCTATGAACAAGGACAATGACTGGCAGACGGACATCATTCTTACTCTCGAAAATTATATAAGATAACAAAAAAGTAAATTGTGAAGATAAAACTCGGAATCTTCCTAGTGAACTTTATACTTTCTTAACTTTTATGAGTGAGTCGTAAAGCACTGTACCAGGCATTCTGAAATCTCAATGGAAACGAGAGAACCTGACGGCCTTATTCTTGTCGCGCTCCTAATTACCAGCAAGTAATTTAAGTCCTATATTGAGCAGCCTTCAGGTATGGTGTGTTTCCAGCTGCGTAATTTAAGGTCATTACCTGACAGTTATATTGATTTTTATTTTCAGTACATATTATAAAAGTTACAGAATTAATCAACATACGCTTGTTAACTGATTTTGTCCAGCTATGAGGTTTAGCAAACAATTTGAACAGAGTACTAATCCGTGACATTCAGTTGACTAGGTAATCGGTTGCTTTTTTCACATGGGACCCTTTTAACTTACGTGAGATTTATCAAGATGTAGCTTCATAGCAAATCTAGAAGCATCTGCACGCAAAGCAATTTTAACGGAAGTTTTAAAAACCTTCTGTATTGCAGGATCGCTGCAAAATCTCTTGATTTCGCCTCTTATTGAGACGTGCATCTCGATAAGAATTGCGCAACTCAGCCACAGAAGAAAATTATGAGAATATTCTTCCAAAATCTAGGACAAGAGTCTCCAAGCGTGACAAAGAAGAAGCGGATTGACATATGATTGGGGGACTTTTCTTTCCTTAAAAGTCTCAACCTCTGTGCAAGGTTTGAATGCGAGGGAAAGACAAGTCTAAACTTAGAAGTTAGAATTGATTTTTAAAACGTGTTTATTATTAAAACAAAAATTATGTGCTAAAATTGTGGTTCCCTTACATAAAAGAAGTGCCGGAGCTCTTTTGTTTAGGGCTCTGGTGCGCTGCTGCTCAACTTACAATTTATCTTGAAAACTGTGAAGTACCGACGCAATTGAAGCTCTGGTTCTCACAATACGTTTTTACCACTTTTATAGTGATATCGAGTGTATGGATGTGACAATTTTTTCATACATGAGATGATAAGATTTTGGGAAAAATTGGACAAACACAACAACTTTTCTTGAAGTCTATAACAGATTTTTAGAAATCAACACAACACACTGTTTTATGTATAAACCATAACATATTGCTGCAACTGAAAGAGCATTGTTTACTGATACCTAAATACCTATCACGGGGATGTAAGTGCAGATCAAAATGAATTTAGATTTGCTGATACTATAGACATAACATAGAAGTAAATTAAATTTTGATATTCTTTCAAAGTTTTAAATATAATAAACACTTCAGTTTCTTTAATTGAAAACAAATTAAATTTATGTTATTCAACTTTTCAAAGGGACAAACAGAATCATAACTGATTATGTTGGTACAAATTTAGAAGAAACAGTTTTTATACATAGCCAATCATACTTAATCCAAAATTTCACATTAAAAATCATTTAATTTATTTATTGGAATAACAAATTAGACTTTGTTTGCAAGCGATCTGCTGAAAGTGATACTTATTTAAAGCCTGCTGCTATTTTAAACTTGGTCATGTGTTGATCGCATCAGATATTTTATTAGATACAATCAATGTTAAAAGAAAACTGGAATAATAAATATTAAAAAACTAGAGAAAAATTATAAAGGCAAATAAGAATAAAACTGAAAAAGTTAATCTTAGTATGGTAAACGTCCTGAAAGTATTTTTCTATTTCTTAATTAAAAATATTTTTTAATGTAGGATATGAAAAAATTATAGTTAGGATGTAGTAAAAAAGGCTAAAAAATTCGGTTTAAAAAACATGCTCAGTTAATAATAATTTCTGAAAAAATTGTATTTTTTATGAATAAATGAATTCGACTTGTAAGATTTGGTCGAATGCCCTAACATTTGTCTTTAATATACAATTTCATGACCTTGTTGAGGCTCGCACTGTGCTTTTTATTGACTTAATCTTCAATAGTGAGCAACTACTAATGTTTTGTACATTATTTGAGACTATGGTTTTAAGATTTTATGTATTTAAGATGGCGGTGTCAAAAATCAGATTAGCGATTAGAATCTATGTTAATTTAGCGTGTAGAATCCAACGACTCGTTGGTAGAATCAGGCATTTTCAAAGAATATGTCTGCAAACTCCTCCGGTTTAAACTAAATGATGTAAATTCTGTTCTCCAACCCTAGTGATTTTCGGCATAATATATCTCATAAATTGTATTTAATTTGAATTTGAATTGTTAATTGTGTAATTGCTAATTTGAATTGCTGACTTTTGTAGAACTATTGATAAAGAATCAAGCAATGAATTACTAATCCAAATTTTCTGAGTGTAAAGTTAAAAGAAAGTTACAAAATGAAATTAGGCAAAGAACATAAAATTTAGTGTATCTAATTAGATTTGATCATATTTTACATCAGAATCATAATATATGTAGTTTAATAACCTGAAACAGGCAATATAAAGTCGATCTGTGATTCTTTTAAATGGCGTTCCTTTGCAGCGCAGAAACCTTCCTAAAACTTCCCGTTTTTCATATTTCAAGGTTGTCAGATATGGAAGCACGAATGTCAGCAATTCCCTGGTAAGGATTCAAGCTCTGGATCTTCCGAGGCTAGCCATATATATTGTCACCTATACCACGAAGGTACTCAGTGAGCGAAGGCGGAAATTCCCCATACTCTTCCCGACATAATAGGAGACTAGAGAGGAAGAATCTACCAGGCCTTTTTCGAAGCTAGAAATATGAAAAACCAACAATGTCCTCGTCAGAATTCGAACTTCGAATCTTTTGATCAATAACCGTCGTGAATTCATCCAGTGAAGAAGGCGAAAATTGTTTATAAGACGAAAAACACACCGTTTTATTCGACAGTACTTTAGAGTTAGTTTCCAGTTCCAATGAGTAAGATGGGCATCATAATAAAAGAATCAATGAATTTTTTGGTTTCCCGGTGCATGTAAGAATATATTAAGTATACTTAAGTCCATAAAGCAGCAATAACGGTTTTTTTGCTTTTTCTTTTGTCGTATGGGTTATATTATATTTCGTGTTGTACTTTTAATTCCCTCCAAGGGAATTTTCTTTCCGTTTATAACTTGGCTAATATCTACCTACAAGGAACTTTTATGCATTCAGTATATATATATATATATATATATTTTCCTTTTCTCTCATTTGAGACAACAGGGCAATTATTAATATCTCTAATTTTAATGTATATCAGGGGAAAAGTGTGAAAATGTTGTTAAAATTAGCAGTCTTTAGATTCATAACATAAAGAGGCGTAGTCTGTAGTTCAGAAGTACTTAAACTCTTAGAAAAAGGTAAACGAAAAAAAAAAAGGGGGGGGTGGACAATTTTAACCACAGATAAACACCAGAACTTTAAAGGCAAATAATAAACACGGTACTATGACAGAACATTTAAAGTACGATTGTTATTTGGCCCAGTTTTAAACATAATAAAGAATATTGAAAAAATTTGCAGATGTGACGCTCAGAGAAATGCGCAAATGCAATTAGTAGAATCATATCATTGAACTGCCTGCAAGAGTTCCGTATTTTCTCGACTTGTAAAGAAAAAAAAAAAAAAAAAAAAAAAACGCAAAATCTGTAACACGCTATTAGAAAGAGGATGAGACGGACTATGCCTGTACATCTAAGTACCATTATTAGATCTATGTTTTACATCCTTCTGTTACCTGTATATCGTATTTCGGGACAAGGTGCATTTTTATATATACCTTTAAATTTAATTCATTATACGTAAGTTTTGTACTTCTTTGATGCTTTGCTTCGGAAATTTTTTCCAGTAACTACTGCTCATAAAATTAATTGTTATTCATTTTAAAATCCCCTGCTTTTAAATTTAATTTTTAATACATATTTAAATAAAGGTACTCTAATAGTTTTAAGTTTACCTCTTAATTTAAAATGAAAATTAAATCGCAATACTTGTTGAAATTTACTGGTCAGTTAGGAATTCGATTTATGTAGTTAGTCTGCCTATTACAGATCAAAATGTTGAGGATAACTGCTACATGCTTTGAAAAGAAGCTACGAAAAAACAGTGGAGGTTTAATTATTATCTAGGATGCCGAACGACTGCAGCTGCTTTTCTTATACAGGTCTCCGGGGTAAAGGGAAGAATGCAGCTGATTAATATGCGCGAACGGAAGTGCGTCTCCACCTCCTCTTGGTCAAAGGCCAAACACTTCCTGTGGTCAGTCGGTCACTAGAACCTTCGCCGCCTGCTCGTCAGCCTGCGGCATAGAGCATCTGGAATTTTCCCAAGGTAGGCTCCTGGTAATAATTGCTACTTGGATTATTTGATAAAATGATTTGACAACAGCCTTAAATTTGTTTTGCAAAACAAATGCTCCAGAATTTGAAAACTAAAGCGTTTTTTTTTTATTCACTCGTGGAATATTCTCGCTAAGTTGTTTGTTACATAATTAAGGAAAAAGACAACCGCTAATTTATTAATACTGACTGTATTGTATTAACCGCTTCCTTTCAGTTTTAAACAATATCTTTACAGTTACAGTTGATCTTTATAGCATCTTACAATATCTTTACCACATCTTAATTGAAATTTTATGAGTTTTGGCCTAAATTGTTATTATTTTGACTTAGGTGTTTCGGTTTTGCATATAAACAAACTTCCGTGCAATTTCATAGGTCGAATCCATTAAGTTGTGCTTACAACTGTTAACAGCATATGTACTCTAAGCCAAGTATCTTTGATGCATTAATATTTTTCCAAGTCCGCCCGCAAATTAAAAGGACGACAATTAAAGTATCAAAAGGGTAAATGGATTAGTGCTCACTTTCATAAGACTTTGCAATTTGCTTTCAGGATACCCTTTATGTTAATAAAAGTTCTCCAGCTTAAATATTTAAACTTAATTTCGATAATGTGAATTACCGATATGTTGGTGAAATTTGAAATTGAGAAATTCATTGAGAAAAAATTTGATCTTTATTTTCAATTCTACTTTTAAAATTCGGTATTTTTTCTTTTATCGACAAATGTGAGATCGCCAGTTTAATTGGTGTTCACTTCCACGCCTATCGAATTAATTTCCACTTTTCGTTGTGCGTTGGCAACTCGCTGTTGAGAATTATCGGTCATAGAATTCGGTCGCTAAAAGCGTAGCTGACCTGTAACTGTTGTAATTCTTATTTTAAAGTTTATCCGTATTGCTGAATTATTACTAAATGTTTACGTGTGAATGTTTTATTATTAAATGTATGCAGTTTGGTTTAAATAGACCGAGAGTGGTTGAATTTATTAAGGATATTTAAAATTGAAACTACTTCATCCATTTCGGTCCCGTTCTAACACAGGAAAGTAAACAGTTGGTAAAATTTATTAAATTTACCATATCTTGCGAACATTTATTATGATGATTATAAACATTCTTAGTTAATGAAAGTTTCGGACAGTTAGTTAAATTATTTTCCCTAATCGTATCAATAACAGCTAACGTCGTTATTGTTTCTACTATATTCTAGTTATAGTTCTAATCTGTTCAGTCGGCAAGTAAATATCAAATTACAATAACTTCCATAATTTCGATTTTGTTTAATCTTAATTCAGATTTTGTTATTTTAACACTTTCCCTAAATTCAGAGTTTTTAGAGTGTTAATAGAAATAATTGCCTAAGGGGAGAAAAAAGGAAAGAAAACACATTTATACACTTAATTCTGCTGCTGTAAGCTTAGGTAGAAATTTTAACCATTCTACCGTATTTCCAACATGAACGATAATATATAAAATTCTTGTCGGTAAACTCATTTGTATTTCCACTTCCATGATGAATTAGTTATCCAGACGATGCAAAATGTTCGAGTCAGTCATTGAGCTTCTGTGTTGTTCAGCTGTTAATGATAAAATATGGAAAACATTACATTGGTACAGAAGACGGATCTGCAAATTTTCTTGAATATCGATTCCTTCAATAATGAACTCTTCGTAAATAATCGTTAAATCATGTTTAGCCTTATAAAATGTGTGAAATAATAAATATTTTGATAACTTACATAAACTAACATGCATGATGTGCACATAAAGTTACTAGACAATTGCTTATAAATAAAAAAAAAAATATAACTAACTTTCAAGTAAATTTATCTCCTTCAAAATAATCGTCAGAGGCGTCTGCACAATTTTTCCATCGTTTCTCCAGGTCATCGAAACATTGTTTATAGACGTAGGAACTAACTGTTCGCAAGATAAGTCTAATATTTAATATTTAATATCCGAGAGGTTTTCAAATCTCTGTCCTTTCATGGCCATCTTTAAAGCTTCGGAAAAAAGAAAAAAATAGGCTGGCTATAATTCGGGAAAATACGGTGTGGGTGATTTATCATTGCAAATGAATGCTTAGCAAGATATTGCTGTACAGACAATGCTGTTTGAGGGCTAGCATTATTGTGCAAAAGAAACCACTGCCCAGAATCGGAAAGTTGCTTCTTAATTCACCTTATCCCGTTTCTTTATCGAAAAATCACCTTATTGCAAAAATGCTCATTAATCAGCGATATTTAGGGACAAATTCATTGTGAATAAGTCTTTGTAATCAGAAAATACAATCAACATCATCATAGTCTTGAATTTCAATGTCGTATGCTTTTTTAGTCCAAAGGAGCTTTGTCCCTGGAGGACTATAGTTTTCGTTTTGCGATTTTGCGTTGGTATACTATAAATCATAAATGTCCGTTTTCCTTTTCAAACTGTTGCCACCAAATGTTAGAGTCCTGCAATATATTTTAAGAAATTAAATAATGAAAAATCTGTATAAATGTATGTATATTTCTCGCATTGTGATAAAACACCGGTACATAGAGCCATCGAATTTCGAATGCCGTAATCCTAACTGAGGATATGGGTATGTGGAAGCCCAAATTTGAAATTTGGAATTTGCTTTATTATCGATTTCATATTGTGTAAAACTTTAACGAATTTTTGATTAGCGAACTCAAGGATTTCAAAGCGAGCAAAGGCAACGTTGTACAGAAAAAACATTTTTATCTCCAACGCGCGAGTCTCTGTATCGGAAATTCTAAAGCTATGCTCAATTTAAAACTATTTTGCGACATTGCCCTTGAACGGAATTTTATGGTTTAAGTGCGAAGAACGTGATATTTAATAAATAAAGGTAACAGACAAAATGTTTACAAAACGCCGCTTTGGACGTAATTTAAAATCTGAAACCTTTCAGATTTTTATTTTATTATTTATTTATTTTTTCATAAGAGAAGACTATCCTTTCCACTGTGCATTTTATTTTTAGGTAATATTGTAGAGACCAGGTCCTTCTCCATGATACACTTTAAGAAATTGTTGTTCAGTCTCACAGAATTCAGCAAATCTTCACAGCTAGCTTTTCTGTCTTTTTTCTTGCTGTTCTATCGAAATCCGAGGTTCAAACCGAGCACGAACGTTTCTCATTTTCCGTATTGTCAGTTAAAATTAACCTACAGCTTTCTTTGCTAATCCTAAGTATGTCTGAAAGTTTCTGAGTTGTTACACGTCTATCAGCTTTTACCAGAGAATAAATTTTCTCCATATTTTCCTACTTCTTTGATTCAGCTTTAACGTTCAGGCGGTTGTACCACTCATACCGTTTGTGTTCCTGATAACGATGCATCACCATAT
Source organism: Stegodyphus dumicola (assembly GCF_044657685.1). NCBI lineage: Eukaryota > Metazoa > Arthropoda > Arachnida > Araneae > Eresidae > Stegodyphus > Stegodyphus dumicola. The sequence goes on along the minus strand of NC_140774.1, from coordinate 99,299,896 downwards.
CAGGGCGGCTGTACCATCTCTTTCTTTAGCCCTGTCACCATATATTGTTCGAATCATCTCTCCCGTTTCGGTAGCAGATTTACCTAATTTGTAACAAATTTAATGTTATAATGTTGTTCCATTTCGGTGCAAATTTTTTCGTACAGTATCTTCAGTAAATGAATTGAGTTCGGTGTTTGGATATGCAACGACAAAATAACCAGTTTAAACTGGCTTTAAGAAGAGGATGTCACTTCTTCCAAATGTAAATTTATTCTTTCACTTTTTTATTCTATCGTTTGATTTTTTATTTGTCCGGTTACTTTATGGACGCACCTTGTTGTCAATTAAAAAGAGCTAACGAAATAAGATACATTCGAAAGATCTTCAGCTTTATTTAGGATTATTGGTATTAGTCCTATTGTAGACTCATTCATGTCCAGATTTTTCTTTTCTTTTGCTAGGACAGAATTTGTACAACGCTTGATTGTATAAATCCGATTTTTATAAAGGTATAGGAGCTAAAAATAGTTATTCTTCCATCCGGTAAAATGGAGCTTTACGACAATTTTTAAAGAATTGTGTTGGATTATAGTATTGCTGTAGTTCTTGCCTTGATGGTCGTCGACCTTACAAATGGTTTGCTGATTATGGAAAGTTCCCTTATAACATGTCCAGATTATACATAAGTTTTCATTATGCATGCTTCTAAATACTTTTATCATTTTATCTGATTGATCCGCTTTATTCTTCAAAACCATACAAGGATATTGTGAAATTTTCGTTTTATTGATAAGAGAACTGATTTAATTCACATCGTTGAATAAAATTATTCAAATATTTAGAAGAAAAGAAAACCAAGTCACTTTGTAAAAGAAGAATTAAACGATAATAAACAACATAAAGAAGTTATCTGATATCTTACTCCTTATTTTATATTACTATTAAGCAGTTCCAAACTTAAACCCGGGTTTTTGATACAGATGCAGGCAAATTATCGAAATCTTCTGGAATATTTTTGTCCCGTATCGAGTGTTTATACGTGCACTAAAAATTGCTTTTGTTCTTTAGAGAGACGCTGACACAAAATTGCGTAATTCCGATAATCCGACGTAGTGATTTTTCGTAGAGTTGATGAAATAGTTTGGCTTTACAATACTGTACTTGACGAGACGAGACGAGCTTTCAACTAGACGAACCACTTGATACAAGCCTCGAAACCTGACGTAAGACAAGAGAACTTTTTTTAGCTTTTCGAGAACCTGCGCTTACCATAGTTGCTCCAAATGACAAGCTCGGTCAGTCTTCTTTTAAGGGAGTTATCTAATGGTTGTTTTTAGCTAGAAAGCACAATCAAAAGACTTAGATAAAACTTATGAGATCAAAGACAGCGATAGTGCACAAAGAATTTGCAGGAATATTACAATACCTGTTATTCTGGAGTTTGTATTTTAGATTAAGGGAAGGAGTACAAGGACACTGAAAATGATAGCTGAAACATTTTAGGTCAAAATAAAAGAAACTTGAAAAAATATTAGATAGAAAAATTTATCATTGAAATAATAGTAATGTTAATCATAATAATTATAGACTTTATTTAATATCCTAAAATTAAAATGAATTGGAATGGAACTTGTTTTAATTTTTGATCAACATCCCAGAAATGCTAGCGGGAAGAAGGAAAGAAAGTGAACGAAAATTATTTCCGCCAAAGGTTTCGTTTCAACGTCCCTGTTTAGATTTCCCTCTCAATAATGGAGATAAAACTGAAATATTTCGCTCTTAACGAGAAATTCTTTCTCATTAATGCCATCACGATCATAATTTAGTTGATATTCAAAATATTCGACAGCGTAAAGAAGGGTTAACAAGCGTATGTAGCCGTTGATGTCTTGCAGTGATTTTTTTTAACACTTTTTCTTGTGCCCGAATCATTTTTGTTCTTAATTTATTTCCCTATGATAGTTCAGAATCTTAACATTCTTCGCATGCTTCTACGATTCACCCCTATAAAACAATTTTTCATGAGCAAAATACCGTCTGCAAAAAATGTGCCTACCGACTGGACCGCCCTTTCTCTAGTTACGCCACTGTTACAGTTGCAAGCTAAATAATGCAATGGAGTTTAAAAAATCTTAAAATAATGAAGCATTAGTACATTATTCACACTGTAACAAGCATTATAAATACTAAACATTCATATTTTTCCGAGCTGAAGCGTCTCTGCCATTTACAGGTTTAATGGTTTCGAAATCCCGTGTTAATTAGAGAAATCGTCTCTTCCTCCTTTTTTTAAAATTATTAATGAGGGTAGTTTCTGTAATTTTCAGATATGAAGGAGCCTTGAAAAAAATTAGTATCAAGATGATCTTATGATCTTTGTGCATTCAGTTTGTGCACAAATGATCAAAATTTTGATTATTTTCATAAATAATGAGTTTTTTCTTTTCGTTCCTTTGGTGATACTCATTGCATTTGATGATTTCTGCTTTCGTTTCTTTGACATCAGTGACTTGATTCTTAATTTCGGAATCTATTTTGCTTCACTGTGTAACTTTAAATTTGTTTGACTAAAATGTTCTGCTAATTCCTTTCTTCTGTATCATTTCCAAAACCTTTTGCTTTAATTTTTAAATTAACTTCATTTAAGAATTTCAACCTCATTAGCTAAGCTAGTTATCTTATAGACATTCTGAATTATATGCCAAAATGAAGTTTTAATAATCTTTCAGACTTAGTTGATATTTTCATTTAGCCAAATGTGTGCTTCGGATTTAAATTACAAGAAAGGGAGTTAGCAATATAAACAATTTAATCGTAGAATTATTAAGTCGGTCGAAGCAGGGTCCTCGCCGGTATTTCAACTCTAAACATCCCAGTTGCCAGCCGGGAGTGCTTCTAACGGTACCACGAAAGCATGCGGTAAAGAAGGGAGAAAATATCTTACATTCTCCCCCACTTAAGGAGCATTTCGCAGGTTGTTCACTACATTTTAGTTCACGTGGAATTTCATGCTGGATTTCGTTCATGTTCAACTGTAGAGCATTTTAGGCATTTAAAGGAGCAGGAAACCAAAATCAGCACTGCCCTTGCCGAAATTAGAACTTCTGACCTCCCTACTGCCAGCCAGACGTATTTGCAATTACACTGCAAAAAAGGGAGGAAATACCTTACACAGTTTCTCAAATTTCAGTGATTGTCTCTATACTGAGATGCTAAAAAGGTAACACCAGGGTTAGAAAAAGTGAGCATGCTTTATAACACTACAATGAATAGCTAAAACATGTAGCACCATGTCAACACTTGTTTGACAGAAGATGACGTACATATTCGACTTAAGAAAGATAAATTTCCAAAAGTTTTCCCGCGTTCTGTCTATCGACTTTTTTTGTCCTTATTCCGAAATTGTTTCCATGTATTAATTACCTTGCATGTTTATTCGTCTATTACTCGTCAATTTTGTTATGTTCTAGAATTTAAGACACATTCTAATTTAAAATGCAAATATAAAACTATACAGTTGGAAGACGAGTTCGAAATGCTGCATTTATACTGCAAAGGTTTTAGATATTTAACGTAGGTGACGCTATGTGTTTTATGTACTTAATAAAAATTCTTTAAAATGATAGCTGAAACATTTTAGGTCAAAGTAAAAGTAACTTGAAAAAATATTAGATAGAAAAATTTATCATTGAAATAATAGTAATGTTAATCATAATAATTATAGACTTTATTTAATATCCTAAAATTAAAATGAATTGGAATGGAACTTGTTTTAACTTTTGATCAACATCCCAGAAATGCTAGCGGGAAGAAGGAAAGAAAGTGAACGGAAATTATTTCCGCCAAAGGTTACAATACGAAAAAGGAAAGTCAAAACAGGGGTAAAAACTGGTTTAACAAGAAAATTATTGTGACAGACAGGCTACGCCTCTTTCCTTCCGGGAATGTCCCGAAGACACGGAGGAAATAAGAAACGGAAATTTCCGCATGTGGGGAACTATGGCCAGGTTTCGCAGACTTTTGGCAAAATCGAAGTTTCTTCAGTATTTATTTGTTCTGCATGCACTGATAGGGGAAATGAAATCATGTTCCTGCTTGAACCGATACTTTTCTGTGCCTCATAATAACAACTCGAATATTAATAGAAGCGCGTTGATATAGAAAAAGACAAAAACATTCTTTTTTGATGCAGCTTGAATAAATACTTCTGATGAGGTGCTAGATTTTTCAGATTAGGATATTGTGTTTGCGTCATTCGAATAAATTGATTTCAAAACTAGATTACATATTTTTGAATATAGATTTGCCACTGAACCATTGCAAGTAAAATTCAGATGCTACCAAGTTATACAGAGTTATCGTAGAACTTCGGTGATACTCCTCGCCATTATTGTTCAGTTCATGTATAAGACATGCGGTTATCTATGAGACAGAAATTTAAGTGAAAACTCGTATAATATTCGCTATTGTATATTATTTGAATGCTTATTTGATTTACAATTTTTTTAATTGAAAATTTTCACGGAAACCTTACTAGATTCTTTGAAAAAGGGAATTTAAAAGTAAAACAATTTTGCAGTGATTTAATAATTAGTTCCTTATTTTACAATAGCAACCTCCCTTTTTTCCCCAAAACTGTTGAAACGATCGTCATGAGATTTATTTTTTAAAGAAATACAATGACAATATTACGCTTTCTGGAAGGACAAATTTTATTTTGGAATTGTCAAATCACATTATAAAAGAAATGAGAGTTTATTTGGAAAATATAATTCAGTGATTGTGCAAGTCAATGCTTATTAATCAGCTTCAAGGTTGCCGCATTTTGTTTTAATTTAGTATGCTAAGACATCTGAGTATTATATAATATATTATATGCTAATTTTATCAAATAATACAAATGCTGTTACCTTGTTTATATTCATATAAAAAAACAAGTCTGAAAAATTCGTTGAATCAATCCGAAACAAACAAAACAAAAAACAAAACAAAACAAAAAAAAGGGGGGGAAAGCATTTAGAATTTGGCACGTGCTATGGCTGATTCCTAGAAGCAAGAAATCGCACCTTAAAATCTCTGCTGCCTAAAATGGAAGATTAGCCATTTGTACAAAAGGCACATAGTTCAGTTGCTTTGCTTTACATCAAATTAATTCAACCTAGCCTAACTGTCATGCGCAAAAATGCATGCTTTTCTAACAAATACTAAAGTTACTGGTGCACATTTTGTACTCATCTATGAGCATTAGACATGATATTCAGAGAATCCTAATTATTTTAAAACCATTAATTCTATAGAACTGAATACTGGATTAAAAAGCAATGATTAATAAAACTGACTGTGGGATTTTGAAACTCCTTTTAATAACAATTATTGTCATAAACGACTCCGTAATTTCAAAGACCTTCATAATCAAAGAAATGTAGAACTGTCATTAACCATCTTCACTATTAAAGAGGGGAATATATATATATATATATATGTAAGATATAATAAAATATGATAGCTCTTTCAAAAAAAAAAATAATTGATGACCTCAAAATTAACATTCTAAATTTGGTAATCTGCCCCTAAATTCCTCTCTTCTCACAGGTTCCAGACTTTTCTATCTTATGTAACGTTTTAATGCATATGCCTCTCTTCCAGTCAAATTAATTCTAAACCAAAACTGTGAACTGAAACTTCAGCCTTCTTGCTATGAAAGTACTATAACCTTCCCCTTTTTCCGCGTTAGCTCTCCTGCTGGTAAGGCGCTTTTCATCCATGCTGCTGCCGCTTACTTGCTTAAAATGACGCCGTACTTCAAAATGGGAGTTATTCTGTTCAAATATTATTAAGAAGTATCTTTCTGAAAAAGGATGATTTGATATGCATGAAAAAATAAAGATTGTGATTTTTCAAGATATGTTGTGCTAAATTGCGTCATCATGCTTTCCACTCTGCCACCTTCAAACCACAGTTTCATTACAATAATATGGCGCAGCCGATTTTCGACCCTACAGGCGTGGAACTTCAGTGCAGTTTATTTCAACTAATCTCACATCGTTTAAAGAATGGATCAAATAAAAAAGGTAACTATTCATCTGAATTTCCAATCAAGCCACTGCGGTCTTCTCGGTCATCTACGCATTTGAAATCATTACATATATATATAATGTTGTATGATCTTAAATTCATTTAGTGCGAAAACAAGTTACTACTACTTGGGCATTTGCTGCAAATGTCAAGGTCAGCGATCGATGTGGTTGCTTCAACCAACGCTTGCCATACTAGCTAAATAGTCATAGATTTATATTCCAAACTTCATTCTTACGTCTTTCAATTAAATGTCTTTGAATGAATGCCTCTAAACATCAATCAATTCCATCTATTCAGCTGCTACTGAGACGAACCGCTACATAACAGTTCTCCATCAAAAAGGTGCCGGCATTCACGAAAGTGGCCAATGTTGGCCAATACACAAGGGTTAGCAGCACCCTCATAAAGTTTAGCTTACAACTTGGCGAAATCAATTTTCGTGCATGTACCTTTATATCAAAGCTCCTTTACATGAATTCTGCTTGGAGAAACTTCTGTCTTAAAAGATGTTCTTGTTGGAGAAATCTTCATTATATAAAGACTTTATGAAATTTGACTGACGCTTAAAAATGCACACTATCTTCATGAAGTTCAGTTTATAACTTGGAGAACGTAACTTTCATCAAAGTGCCTGTACATTTATGCCAAAGCACCTTTATTGACGCACCTTCGTGTCTTCAATAAACCCCCATCATAAAAGTGCCAGCATCTGTGTCAGATAAGAATTGTAGTTTCTGTTTGGGATTAAATCTGTATCATAAAGTTTCCGTCACCTTTATATTAGCCAGTCACAGTTTCCCATGAATGCCCTGGCATGAAGATACTAGCATCCTCACGAAATTCAATTCATATCTCGAAGAAAGCAACTTTTGCCGAATTTCTTGATACTTTTATGTCAGAGCAGCTTTGTCTTAACAGTCGCCGATGTCTTATAGTCTTAACAGTCTTATGTCTTAACAGTCTTTATAGCGAGGCATCATTATAAAGTCGAACAGGCGACGGGACATAAAAATTCCTGGTTCTAGTGCATTTAGTTCCAACAATTATGAATTTGTGACGATAGTACATGAAAGGTGACAAGTTTAAAGTAGTCACTATTAGTTTATTCGATTTTATTTTAATGTAATTAAATCTTTTTCTTCCTGTGAGTTTATCTTTTTTTGGGGGCTGCATATATTTCACAGTTATGACATATGTTTCACATTTAAATAATCGGTATCAATTGAAAAAGCAGAGTCACGGGAACTGCCTCTTCGGCAAATTTTCATAATTCCCGATAGCATCATCCACCCTGATCCAGATATTAGATGTCGGAATTTTAACGTAGTATCTTTCTTTGCTATATTTCCGATAGTAAGTAGTGTAAAATAGAGTCGGATTTTCTTTTCTTTTTCCGTCATAGACAACCTGATTTTTGCTATCGGCTTTCCGTAAGAGGATATAAATGCTTTGCAGGATTACAAACAAATGTCATAACATCTCGAAGAGAAATCACATATAGGACAATCCTCCCACATATAGGACAATCTGTATTTCTAAAGGAGTTGTACAACAAAAAAATCGGTGTTGCATATAAAAATGGCTTCACATATATGAGCTGGATATAATGAAACAGGTCTAGAAAGAAGATGATTGAATTGCTTAAGTACCGTTTTGAGGACAAACTAAATAAATATAATTACTTTTAAGAACTAAGTTAGTGGATAAAATAAAAAAGTTTTTAATATTAAATTTAAATGCATGTTTAAGAAGAGTCAATTTTTAGAGGGGTATTTTAAAAGGAAAATATCATCTTGCATACAGGCAAATATTGTATTGTTAGCAATCAAAATAAATTTTAAAATCTGCAAAAGAATGGCTTGCATTTCTATTACATTTGCGTTTTCCACTGGGAAAAATGAATACCGCAGTTCATTTCACTGCAGAATTTTTAATGAATCACATGTCAAAATGCAGGAATTAAATAAAAGGGGATGAAAGAATGCTTATTAAGAGCCCCCCAAAAATGATTAATGGTGAAATGTTACAAAGAATCCTTAATAACTTTTTGTACAAATAATATTTTTTAAATTATCAAAAACCAGATAAATTAGACAAAATAAAAATATGCTATTAGTATACAAGTCCACCTTTATTAAAATCTCTTCGATTCGAACTTTTTTGGAGGAAAGACTAATTTTTTTTCATCAGTTGGCAACATTCTTAAATAGTCAAAACAGGATGAAAGTTGTCCATGTGCATATAAAGGACAAAGAATTCAGCAGCTGCGATAGTTTTTATGGACAAAGGGGTGAATTGTATATGCAATCAATAGTTACCCACAAGCAAAAAGGAAGGGAGAAATAAAGAAACTTTTATAAATTCACGGCAATTTACCATTTCGGTAGGCACCATATTTCTAAATAATGTATTAAAAAGACATGGCGAGAATTCAACTTAACTACAGTAAGTCACTTTTAATTCCAACAATTTCTGTTTGGAGGTTAAGTTTTTATGTTTCATCTACATGAATCAATAAAACTTGTAGGGAACAGAAAATATTGCTCGCCAAGAATTTTAACATTAATATCATCAACGGAGTTAAGAATTATTAGCAGCAGAAAAGAGTTCAAGAGTTCGAAATCAAAATCTTTCGAAGAAAGTTGTCAGTGGAATGTGCGTTTCTCTGGAAAGAAATTTTTTCACAAACCCTTTAAATGTAAGCCAAACTAATTAACGGAATCTTGAAATTCGGAACTAGTGCTCTGTTTTCTGTACGTTTAATTACTTTATTTAACTGTTTGAAATAAATTCGAAGTTACGCAATTCAGCTAAATACCGAACGTTCTCGACTTTCAACGGTACTTTGGTCTCTTTACAAGTGTTAAAAAGGAGGTGAAAACTTGTCAGTAAAGTAAAGGTATACTAAAGTAAAGGTAAATAAAGTAATAAATAGTATTCAAATAAATAAAGTTTCCGTTCATTTTGCTTTTTTTCTAAGATCATGCTGGTAATTTAGGAAATGATTATGGAGATGCTCTGATTAAATTGACAACAATGCTTGGAACTGGATCAATGATCAGCCTTTGTCTCCAGACTGAGTCCTGGCATCGTAAAGGAAGACGATTCTACAGGCTTTTCAGAGCTCTGCGAGCATAATTATCGTGATTTTTATTTGATGTTCAGCTGACTAAATATCCTTTTTTTTCTTACTGTATAGTGGCGAATGAAGAATAAGAATTATTAGCAAATTACAATGATTTAGTGTTTACCCTCTCAGAAGTTTTAAAGCTTTTCAAGTCCTCATTGCCATAAGCTAAGATGGGAACATATTACATTAATTTCAGAATAGCGTGTAGTTGTTAATTGAATTCCATACCATCTTCACCCAAAAAAGTCTTTTAAATATCTGGAGTTTGAATTGGTTTATGTAATTACGGCAAAGCTCCGAGGGCTATTTGCCTAAGACTGATCCCTTCGTGGAGGGCTTTCTAAGGAAACTGTCTTGAATACACGTTACACATGGGGAAAACCACGAAACGCCCTTGCAGCTAGCCCGTTTGCGGAATCCGAACCTCGGATCGAACTACCAATGCTCAGCAACTTTACCGCTCAGCCGTTGCTGGACAAATCTGGATTTTGACTGATTACAGTGCATTTTCATCACTAACTACATTTTGAATACCTACATTGGCATTACACTTTTTTTGCTACACGGTTTCCAAGTTTTACGAGATTTTTCAGTGCGCGAAAGGTTCTATTCTGTTATATGAAAAACTGGCTCTAAATAATTCCTCAAAAGTAACCATTTCTTAGCACGAAAGAGTGTTACAATTTAAACTATGTTCACACACACTGAAAACGTGGACTTTAGAGGTTGATAAAACTGAACTAAATTTTAAATTTTAGATTTCTTTAAAACCTTTTCCAGAGGGCTTCGTCTGAATTAAAATTTTATATTTAAAATTTGTTGATTCCACCAATCGCTTTTCCGTCCTGTGCTAACGTTAATTTCTATCTGACAAATTGTCATGTTTTACCGCATTTAACACATTTGTTGAAAAAAAATCATCATTATAGGCACGATAAAAATCTTTGCCAAAGTTTTGTGCGCTAATGCTGCATAAATACCTAATATGTCGAACTGCGAAGTAATGGTAAAGAAATAAAATGCTATTAATTAAAAAAATTATTTTAAATTCAACAACTCTGTCTTGTTCCTGACAATAATTAATGGTGCTGCCATCTGTTAGCTGATTATAACATTAAAAGTTCGAACTCCAACAATTTTTGGTAATTACCTTAACAAGCTGGATTATCAATCTGTTGAATAAGCTAATATTGATGGTTCAAGAACCTTATTATGTAAGTAATAAAAGGAACTATTTATTTTAATCTCCATGATCTACACATGTCCCTAAAGAACTAGAAGAACAGGAATTATGAAAAGAGAAAGGAAATATCACAAATAAAAATATCATCGTGACCTGGTGAAACCAGGTAAATTATCCAGCTTTGGATTCGACATTAACTAATGAACTTCCAATATATTGCCTTACGTTAATTTTAGAACGAATTTCAATTAGACTATCTATAAACCCTCCGGTATATATATAGTATTGAAAGGATCAGTTCAAAAACCTATTATGGCATCAAAATTTTTTCTGTATTAGGATTTCATACTGCTAAACGCCTGATAATTAAATTAAACATACACAGTAAAAAAGGATGTACACAAGTAATAAGTATTGTAATCTGCACTGTATTCTAAAATTATTATGTATCTTACGTTACATATTATGATTCTTTACTGTTATTACATATTTTTTAAAACTTGGGCGTTCTGAAACATTCGAGTTACCTTACCAAACATAAGTTTCATTAATACTTAGGAGCCCACCAGCGGCCGAGTGGTAAAGTCGCTGAAAACTGGTAGTTCGGTCCGAGATTCGAATCCCGCGAACGGGCTGGCTGCAATGGGCGTCTTCGTGGTTTTTACCATGTGTAACGCGTATACAAGCCAGTTTTCCCTAGAACGTCCTCCCCGAAGGCATCCCTCCCTTTAGGCAGATAGCCCTCGAGGCTTTGCCATAATCACATAAACAAAACAAACATTATTACTTTGAATTATAAGCCATAGTAGTTTAGTTTATTTAATTTCTTTTATAAAGATTCCCATTTTATTAAATAAAAGCTCTAACATAAAGACAGACAGAGGTTTTAAATTTACTATAGCATTCTGAATTACTGAAAAGAATTTTTCCAAATAAATTAAGGATTATATTTTTCAAACTGTTTTACATCTTTTCCAGTCGTTAAAGAAGTTTTTAGTGTTATCGCGCTTCAATAAGAATTAAATATAATCCGACAACATTAGGGTTTTTTCGGAGAATTTTCGGAGAACGGAGAATTTTCATTGTTACGAAATTTTGCTCAGTTGAAAATTTAAACTTGGAACAGAAAAAAAAAAAAAAAAAAAAAAAAAAAAAAAAAAAATTGGGAAAAAAGAAAACGTTTTTAAAAACTTACGTTTCATATTTAATGTTGAAATAGTAATTTGGCAACGATTAAAAATTAACTTTACAACTGAATTAGATTTATAACTAGAAATATTCTCCTCCTCCCACCGCTTTCAATTTCGGGCTATCGAAGCTCAATTATAGCTTGAACATTTCTTAAAAGGACAATAATGTTATTTTTTACGAATTATTTAAAAAATTTATTGAAATAAATATTACACTTTTAATAATTGATGAAACTGCTTATGGTATTAATTTCTAAAGGAAAGTTTCATTTACGATTTAATGAAAAACGAGTGTGCTTCCTTTCTTCAGAAATAATGTAGTCTGAAAATTTCTTCAAGTCCTAAAGGATGCATCTTCCTTATTCTAGAAACTATTCATCTTTCTATTAAACATAAAAAAATTAAAATTAACTTTTATTTACCCTTAAAATATTTTAATTTCCAATCGGTTACTCAGCCGAACCTACATTACTTCTAAACATTCAAATGTATGAATTATGCTCTGATGTAAATAAAATCATGAAAAAAAATTTTAGAGATACAAGAAATTTATTTACAGTATTTAAATATTGTCAATTTATTACTTATTTGATTAATGAATTCTTTATTTAATACAATGACTTTTTTTAATCTACATTTGTGTATACAGAGAATTTGAAGCTGCAGAAAATTTCGTCACTTTAATACAGTCGAATTTTGCTCCTCTTTTTAGGTATAACAGATGGCGCTAACGACAATTAATAAATTCTTGCAGTTTAAGGCTCTACGCTTGTGGCGCCATCTTTTAATAGTAACGGAATGAATTTTAAAATCTCGGATTAATTTTTTTTAAGAGTCCAGATGCCCATTAGAATGTTCGAATACATTGCAGTGCAATTTTCCTGGCATTAAATTCTTCCAAAAATCTTTGAATATTTTCTTTCCCTAGATTTGTGTCAAGAAACTAATTACACTAAAAGAAAATAAATTGAGAAAAAGGGAGGGATAAAGAAATGATTAGAAATAAACGTTCATTAAATAAAAAACTTGCAAATAAAAATTGAAAAAAAAAACCCACGGAACTTTATATTAAAAGAGTAGCACATTTTATCTATTATTTTAAAATTGAGTAAGTATTATTAAATTTTTTAATTTACTTCAGTCTAAAATGCATAAAGCAGTAACATTGTCTCTTCCAAATTATAGCTATCTTTCACACACAGCTCATTTCAAACGCTGGTTCAAAATCGCTAATTTTCAAGCTGTGAATTGCATCTGCGCGCTCAGTGTCATCATGACTACATCATCACTTCTCACTTTCTGCTTCAAGGGGAAAGCTCTATGAGCTAGCCCTTCTCTAAGTCCTGATCATAATCTTAAAATGGATCTGTGTTAGAAAAAACGCGCTTCACAAACAATTTTCCCCTAAAGGGAAATTCCCAAAAAGTTGTTATCATTGCAAAAGATTGACATCGCTGGCTATCAACTTAAAATAGCATTTTCAAAACTGTAATATTTAAAATTAAGCCTTTTCAATTTAATTGCTTTAAAAGTGAAATGTATCGAATAAAATGTTTCTAGTAGATGATTCTGCATAACAAGAAAAGAAAATAATGGAGAAATGTTTTTTCATTTGGTCACACTGAGATCCTTTTTAGTTCTGCATTTACACCAAGGAGGTTTCTAACTTCCTTGATCTCCTCTGATCATATAATATTTAAATTGAAATTCAGATAGTATTTAAATTTTATATTTAACTGCTTTATGAAAGTTTATTGTAGCTTTTTATCGAAAATTTCTGCTAGTTTGTAATAATAAAATTTTCGATAGACATTCAGCTTTCTTATTCATTAATTAGAGGTTCATTTTATTTCTAAGTATGAACTGTTCTTTAAATTTTACAGTTTAAAACAAGGTTTTTATTGTGCGCTTCTGCAGAGAGATGGTAAAACTATTACTGTGCACTCATTATGCAATGAAATATATAATTTTTAAATAAGATTTACTATAATGTCCATTATGAAACGTATACATATTGAATACACTTAACTTTGTATTTGTATTATGTGCTACTGATTACGATTATTTTAATCGATCCCTATGGTTCAAGATACAGACAGCAGTTGAAAAAGAAAAGTATTGGTTATTCTAAGTCAGATAGATTATTAATCTCTGCGATAAAAATGCTTGCAAGATAATACTTGCATGCTTCTTAAAATAACTGCTATTATTAACAATTTATTGCTAAAATTTTTTAACGTGGTAATCTCGAAGTAGTAACCGCTTTGTAAATAACCGCTTATATTAATACCTTTTTGTTAGTAAGAAAGAGTTTTGTCCCTGAGGGACTATTGTTTTCGTTTTGTGATTTTGCGTCGAATCACTGTGAGCGTCTGTTTCACTTTTCAAACTGTTGCCACCAAATATTATTGTCCTGTATTAAATTTGAAGAAATTAAATAATGGAGAATCTGCATAAATGTATGGATGTTTCTTGCATTGTGATGAAACAACGGTACCTAGAGCCATTACACTTTGAATAACGTACGTCTTCACTCGAATATGGGAAGCCCAAATATGGAATTTGTTTTATAATCAATTTCGTATTTTGTAAAACTTTAACGAATTTTTGATTAACAAACTCAACGATTTCAAAGGGAGCAATGGCAACATTGTACGGGGGGGGGGAGAATTCTCTAACACTCGAGACTGTGTATCGGAAATTCTAAAGATATGTTCTTTTAAATATTTTGCGATACTGCTGCTGAATTGAATTTTATGGTTTAAGTGCGAAGAACATGATATTAATACAGAAAACGTTAAAAAACGCCTCTTTGGGCGTAATATAAAATCTGAAAGCTTTCAGTTTTATTTATTAATTAGAATGAATTTAAAATAGCGCTACTAATTAGGATTTAAAGAATCTGAACTGGCAACGTTTGAGTTTCTGTTTATTCTGCGAGTGAATTAGCTTTTCTCTCCGAGGTTAGTTGCTTTGCCATGCTGGTGCAGTCTGGTGAGCGACTTATTCATCTGCCAACAGTTAATGTTACATGACTGTAAGTCAGATAGAAACTGAAAATTGTACTTAAAGATTTAATAAAAGTAAACGCTTGTTAGTAAAAGTAATTAAGCATACAAATTTCGATAAAACATAATGTCACCTGCATAAGACTAACAGTTCTTAAATTTGATATTAGCGTACTTTCTGTGTAACAAATATATGAACTTGAATCAACAGGATAAGATAGTTTAGAATGTACTGCAGAAAACGTTTAAGCATCTGTCAACCATTCTATGCGATTTTGTATTTTTGGAAAAAGCATTTTACCAGAAGAGCTTGAATTTCTTTGAACAGAAACAAATTATTACCATGGCCCTATAACCTTACTTCCCTAATTTCTCATCCTTTGACTCCGCGGCTCTTTCTTATCGCACAGGGTCAACGTTTTCAAACAGCTCAGGCTTCCAATAAGATGTGATTGTCAATTTTTGATAAATGTAAAAACAGACATTCTCTCAATATTTCTAAGAATATCAGATGCGCTGGAACAAGTATAAGTGTTTTAATGTATGTTATTTCTATAAGGTTATTACGTATAATATTTTCCAATGGAAATAACTCTATCATTTATGCATTTTCTGCCAACTTTATGAAAGCGAGGATACTTGAGCGCTGTTAAATTTTAATATTTAGGTTTAGTTCAGACTTTAAAACTAGTAGAGGATATCTTTTATTAAATATGAATTTTAATTTTTAAAATCAAACAAGCCTCTAACAGCTTGTATATTTTAGTTGACTTTTACTTGTGTGTGACAACTGAGGTTCCAGCATGATCCTCATTTTCGACTGCAACGGACGGTAATTTGCCCAAGTAAGAGAAGGTCAGGTCGCACGAAGTTAAAAGATAGTTTAAGCCAAAGCTTGCAGCCTTAAACGATTGTAATTTAATCAAAATTTTAAATTTCTCGTCCATCATTTTTTCTTCAACTTGGAGAAATTTTCTTCAGCATCACTTTCATACATTTATACAGCAGTCTCAAATATGGATAGATGATGTTCTGCATTATTAACTAGATCCACCCATATTCTCGGAATTTATTAATGTACAAAACAGTAGATTCCGCATTGTCTCGGTGTCGTCAATTAAGAATTATTAAGTTTCGATGTCTAGTTTGTAAATTTAAGATATAGTAAATTCTTAAGTAGGTAAGAAGCTAATAATGATAAATGAAAGGAGGGCTACGCATGCTGCTTTCGTCAAGTATTGTCTGAGCAAAACTGGTTACGATTTAAATTAACGAATGGTTGAAAGTTCGGTAACTCTCAAGTGGCAAACCATTTATTACAAGCCTTGGGTATCGAACCCTTAGCGAAATTATACCTGATTAAATTGGCATAATTATGTGCCTGGGTGTTTACCTCTTAATAGTTACAAATTCCGGAAGCTCGCAAAAAAGCTCAGCATAAAAGGAAATCCTTTTTGTTAGGAAAAAAAAAAAAAAAAAAACAAGAATTCCTTAAAATCTGCAAAGCAAAATGTAGAACTTCTTACAAAACATGTTCATCGTACTTTTAGATAAATTTTACTCTAAGTCTTCAAAAGGGAGTATTTCAAAGCAAGAATAAATGGCAATGTATTTATTGAAATTTTCAAATTTGAGATGAAAGTGTCCTATGTAAGCAAAGTCAAATTTTTTTCGATACCACACAAGATGCTATCTAAGAATATTAAAAAATTTCACTTATGTTTCAAAATCTAAAAACATTTATTCGTTGTAGTTTTTAAATGTAAATGGACGTTTTTTAATCATAATTTTTTTTGGAATTCAATATGCTAACATTTCAGAAATGATCTACGCGTACACATTGTTGGTTGAATTAATGAATGCATTCCATTACTTAAAATGTAAATCTCTTCTAAGCCCAAATACTACAATTTTTTAGTTTCTAGCAGAGGTCATATAATTATCATATGCCTAACCCATTTCTAATAAATATCCTAAATTACTTATTAAAGTAATTTAAGATATTAATTTAGAAGTCAAACAACAAAAATCAGCGTTATATTTTAAAATTTTCACAGACTAGTTTCGATGGTTTTACCGAACCATCATCCTCAGCTGCATAAGCGAAAATGGCAGCTGAGGATGATGGTTCGGTAAAACCGTTGAAACTAGTCCTGTGAAAATTTGAAAATAAAACGCTGATTTTTGTTGTTTGACTTCTAAATTAATATTTGTTCGGCTTGTTATTGTAGCTTAATTAATTTAAGATATTTGTCGATGTTCATTACTTATACCCTTAAAAACAATTACATATTGTTACTGCAACAACAATTTTACACTGTATATATATATATATATAAAGGAAATCCATTTCAAATTTCTTTATCACTAACACAGTCGAACCCCCACTATAACGAACTATAAGACACTGAAAGTTTGTTTCGCTACATCCAGTGTTCGCTGTATCCAATCGCATAACAAAAAAATGCATCATCTCACAAAATAATGTAAAAATTGATCGAGGAATCAAGAAAAAAACTGATTACGTGCTAGAGTTCATTACAGTTATTATTACTTACAATTACTAAATTTATTATTTTTATTTCAATTTTCCCAAACGATAATAATTTTACTCAATAACTAACTTAACTAAATAGTCATGTGTTAGGCCTTTCCCTCCAGTCACACACTTCCATATACAAATAACATAAAGCGCATATTTATTATTAGCGTTTGTCTAATAATAGCAGATTGAGGTTTTTTCCTTCAAACTAATCTGATTGAATAATCAAAGTAATTTGATAAATTAAATTAATCTTAACTTCGTTAGCAGTAGATTTTAGCTCTGAAAGCCAATTTTAATGTATTATTTTTGAATATATATATGTGCATATATATGAGAGAGAGAGAGAATCGTGTTTGAGGTTTTGAAAACAATACGACTTAAAAATCAATCCTTTCAGACATTGTTTTTAAAAATAATTTTCTTAAAAATTCCGGTAACTATACTGGCACATAAATGTGAACAAATTTACTGGTAAATGAGTATTAAATTCATGCGCATTTTAGAAATAGAGTAAATTAATGAGTGAATGTGTTTTACAATGGCCTCTTCTTCCACGATAGATGCTCAAAACGATTGCCCAGGAGCTAGAAAGAAAAAATTAACATATTGCAGTTCGGCTTTAAAATTAGAATGAAAAGTGTTTCTATTTCCGTAGCCGTCTAAGAGCTGTGATTCGTCATCTACTTAATAAAACAAAGATATGCAAATATAAGCAAATCAGGCCAATGCTGAGAATGAAAGACGAAGACATGCTCGAGAACTAGCACTTTATTGGTCGATGAAAGAGTTGCTTTCATATTTCGACCGCCTCTCAATTCTATCTAAAGAGTTTATCTTAATTTCTATCCTTAAAAGGTTGGAAACTAAACCACAATTCCCCTTTCATTTTTTGATCATTAAAAGTCTTAGGATGTATTATTGCTTGTTAAAAGGAAGTCTAATTTTAATATGTTAATATTTATATGAATCTCCGATATTTTCCTAGTGTTATGCCAATATTTCAAAATTGTTTTAGAAATTTAATAATTTCCGATAACGAATTAAATAGTTTTACTGCTAAGACACTATCTCCAATAAAAATTCAATCACTCTGCTTAGACAGCGCATGTAAAATAAATCAAAAGAATTTCAGCATTATATAGAAAAGTAAATTTAACAAATTTTATGCTAAATGGAACGCAAACTCTATCGCTGAATACATGTAATGTAAGATACTAGAAAAGTATTTTAGTGATTGATTAATACTGTAATTATTTGTAACAAATTATCAAGTAGGTATATTGCAATTTACATTAATTGATTATCATTAACAATAAAAGCAAAATTTCGTATCTTACTTTTTAAATCGTACGAAATTGACTCTTTGCATTCAGGAACTGATAACTAATACTGTACTAATGTACTACTATAATTTTAAAGGAGAAGGTTCGTATACCTCAAAATGACAAGAGCTCTGAGAATTGGAGCTTTTTCAAGTCGAGTGAATGATTAAAGCCATTGCTGCGTAGCGCAAAATTCCTCGAAGTGGAAAATGACATTTATCATTTTATGCATACGTAAAAAAAAAAAGAAAAAAGGAAAAAATGTATATAGGGAAGAAACATAACATACAGAGTTAGAAATATTGTTTTATTAATTTTGATAATCAGTGATAATATTATTTAGCAGCATATCTATTGTTCTGAAATCTCTGCTTTTTAAATAATAAAAACATAGCACAGTTAGATTTTGAAAAATAAATTAAAGTGCCTTTCAGGATTATTATTAATTTGTTAGATTAGGTTAGGTTATTTAATTACGGCAAAGCCTCGAGGGCTATCTGCCTAAGGGGAGGGATGACTTCATGGAGGACTTTCTAAGGGAAACTGGCTCGTTTACACGTTACACATGGGGAAAACCACGAAAACACCCATGCAGCCAGCCCGTTCGCGGAATTCGAACCTCGGACCGAACTACCAGCATTCAGTGACTTTACCGCTCGGCCGCTGGTGGGCATTAATTTGTTAGAAACCGAGCACATGTTAATGTAATGAATTGAAAACAAGACCACAAGTTTTGTAGCATAATATAAAGGGATACAAAAACTGGAAGATTAATCTGTAGATATTACTTGAAAACAAAATATAATAAATAATTTAAGAGGATAAATTTTAATAAAGTTATTTTTAATTATGAAAAACTGGTATTTAATAGCTGAAAATCTAGCATGTTTAAAATCTGAAACTACATTTAAATATACCAATTGCTCAGCAGTTTTAAAAACATTTTTCATTTCTTGAAATATTAAGATTTCGTAATGAAACTTTCATTTGCTTCGTTTCTTTGGTTTTATTTTCTCGAAGTTTATTATTTTAAAATTGGAGAACATTGTTTAAAAATATTTTTTAAAATTTCTTTTTAATACAGTAAAAGCATATTTAATAGAATCTCTTTTGAGTGAGCTTAGATTAACGAAATGGCCATAATAAAGAAAATGAAAAAAAAAAAAAAAAAAAAAAAGAAAAAAAAAATTAACTGTATTTGGTAGTTTAGGTTTTTATGTATTTTATAATTTCTAACGAAGATGTTTTGAGATTTTTTGTATATTTGCTGTGTTGCAGAGTGAGAACTGAATCTATTGAATGAAAAATATATCTCTAATGAAATTCGAGAAAATAAGTTTAAACGGAATGCACCAAAAATACATATAATTTCTAGGTCGTACAAGGAAGTCATTGGGTGTCCACATCAGTCCCTTTTTTTTTTTTTTTTTTTTTTCGTTATGGAATGGCAACATTTACTTGCCATTTAGATACATGTAAAACGTAATGTAGGCTTCCAGAAGCCCTCTAGGTAGAAAGCCCTAGGGTGCTTTGCATAATCTTTCCAATTAAATCTAATCTTTCCAAACTTGCGACTCAAAAATTTTTCCGCTAAATTATAAAATTGAAAACACAGTATTGTGTTTTTTCTAAAAAAAATATAAAAAATCTGGAATTTTAAGATTTAAAAAATAAATAAAATTGAAAAAGTTCACATTTTAACAGTCGCCCAAAAAAAGCTTTTTTAAGTTTAACGTAATTATGAGTTGAGATAATCAATCGAAATGACCAAATGGAATAATGAAACATTTTATAGGGTACTAGATGAATATGGTTTTAGATTAACATGGAAACATTATGTATCTCCTGTACACTTGAAAAGAAAAAAAATATATATATAGTATTCTTCTACACAAATATTTAATGTTTTTAACTAAAATCACAAATTAAACGCATTTTATATAGATTAAATTTGAAAGATAAATATCTTAAGTTTTGCCTGATGGCAACACACTCGAATGAAAAGTATATGAATGCAAATCTTGTTTTGAAACTAATAAACCTTTTAGTTTAAAAAATGCAGGCTTTAAAATCAATCTCATTTTTAAATAATGCTATGTTTTATAAAATACTAAATTTAAAAAATCCCATTATTTGCATGAAAAAGACTTTGTTTTATTGACTTCATTGTAATAGTCCTACATAATATATATAACCTTGGAAATTAATATGATTTAATTGCGTTTTAATTAGCATTAATATATTTGCATGTAAAAATAGTGTTCTATAAATGAAGAATTAATTTTATTTTCATAAATTTATTGCAAATCCCGGGCGATTTATTAAAACCAAATTTAACTGCCTTTTAGAACTTTCTTTATAGAAATATTCAATAATTTAATTTCACTAATTTTGTTGCTAATCCCGGGTGACTTTTTTAACACCGAATTTAACAGTTTTTTATAGTTTTGATTATAGCTCATATTCATTTATAGCTTACAACAGCAACGACAACAACATTAGTTCATATAAATTTAATTTTTGATTACGTTGTTAATAGTAGCGCCGACATGAAAAGATATCGCATTGGCGAAATAAATATTTAACTCGAAAATATAAACCGATGGCAACAATGAAGTATCGCAACTATTGTTATAACTGTTCCCCACATAAATCACACGTAAGACATCTAAGTCTTGATTCTGTTTTTTTACCCCGTCTGGAAAATATCCGTCCATTGAAATTATTTAAAATAAAAAAAAAATCCTTTCGAAATAAATTTAAAATAATAATAAAAAATGGTTGAGACCTAAATATATTTTGGAGAAAGTATTTATTTATTTTTCAGTAAAGGTATTTTTCTTCTTTCTTAGTGATTTTAGTTGACTCGTTTGTCGAATGCTCGATGTTGTAATTCTAAAGTATTACATAATTTATTGTACGGAAAAAAAATTAAATTTTGGAACAATTTTAATGTCTAAGCAGTTTCGTTGCAAGAACCTGTTTGCCTAGCGTGTGCTTACTTACCTTATGATTAGCAGATTAAAATAGTTAGCGCTTCATATTAAATATACGATTTTTACTATATCCCTAGCTGAAAAATTTTTAAATTTTTGATTTAAAATTTATTAGTTTTTCTCATCACTTTTATTTTACAACTATCTTGTTTTGTAATTCTTACCTTAAGTTTTTACTCGTTAACTTCTTTAGTATTGTGTAGTTGTTTTTACATGGTGTTACTATTTTACTCAACTACAGTATCAAATGTACTTTTAAGCAATAAGTATTGAAATTACCTCTTCTTTGCAATTATATATATATATATAATTTCCGATCAATGACAATAATTTCATGTTTTAATTTTTCCTTTTACAATTGTAATATTATTCTTCTTGATGATTTAACTCCAGTCCCCGTTAAAACATTATTAACATTTTGCTTTCAAATTACTTCAAAACATCTTTCAAAATATAACTTACCAGTATGGATGCACACTTTTAAAATAATTCTACTTTAATTAAACTTAGGAGATAATATAATCAATTAATCAATACTGTTTAGGAAATAAATTATTATATATATATATATATATAAGATTTAAAAAATATATATATCAAAGTAGCTATATTTGTATTAAACAAAAGTAAATGTATTAAATCAAAATATCATAATTCTTATAGCATAATTATACCATAATTCTTAAAGTATTTTTAATTGTAGTTTTATAAATTCAGAAAAATAATACATTCAATTATTTATAACTTTCAAATGAAAATGTTAAAAAATTCGTTTTTGATAAATAAGAAATAACATCGAAATGCACATTGCATTAATTTCCAGGTTTCCTTGCAATTCTTCCTATTGTTTTGTTAACTTAAGTTTGCCGAAGATCATTTCCCCTAATAATAACTGACAGATTTAAAAACATAATTAAAGTAATTTTCGAATTCGTGTAACCAGTTTGCCACCCCTTCTAGTGATTCATCTGAGGCAAGTGAGGCACTTGCCTCATCTTTGTCCCGGCTCTGTTTATTATATCAAAACGCTAACGAATTTATTACTAAAATAAACCGAAAATAATGCAGCAAAATAAAATTATCTTATGCTCAGTTTCTTGAACAATTATAGAAGATAAATAATTACAAACAAAGAAAATATCAATAGCGTATTTCGATACTGAAAACCATCTATGTCAGTAAATTTATTCTTAATTAGTTATACGAATTTTTAATCTAAAGGTATGAAGATTTTGTGTTTAATTTATGTTTAAGTATTATAAACAATTTAATTAACTAAATTTTTAATCCGAGGGGACAGTATAAAAATAATTTTTTTAATTTACAGATTTCTATAAACACTATAACTATAAACATAAAAAAATTAAATCTGAAAACATTCAGATTTTGTATTACACCCAGACGAGCATTTTCATTTACATACACATGCATATTTCGAGAGACGTTTTAAGAGCATCTGGAATAACGCCTCTTTGGGCTAAAAATATTTAAAGCAGCATATATTTCGCACCCTGTAGACAGAAATGTTTTATTCCGCACAGTGTTGCCAGTGCTCGCTTTGAAATCGATGAATTTTTTAATATTCGCCGAAGTTTTACAAAATATGAAATACATAATAAAACAAATTCTAAATTCAAAATTCGGGCTTCTAGGTGCCCATTTTCGGGTGGAAGACTATGTTAATCAAAATACGATGGTTGTAGTTATCGTTTTTTCACAGTGCGAGACACATATATTCATGCAGATTCTTCATATTTAATTTCTTTAAATGTATACAGGGGGATAATATTTGGTGGCAAAAATTTTAAAGTGATTCAACGCTTTTACTGATTCAACGCTTTTACTGATTCGACGCAAAATGCCGTTTCGAAGCTAATATTCCTTCTGTGCCTTTTTAGGCTTACAAATAATAAAGTAAAACATTTCTTACAGATGCTTGCATAGCAAAGTTACAATTTAGAGTGTGCTATTTTAAATCATCATAAATGTCCTGTAGTCGGCAGCGTGAGATAGACATAAAAAAGCTTCTACAATTTTACGAAATCAGAGCGCGACGTTTATCATGAATAACAACCTACTGAAAACACAAAAACGAATTGTTAAAATTCAAAACATTTTATTATAATTTAAGTTAAATATTTATTTTTGCAACGTTTGCTAGCAATTAGAAGAAATAATTCAATAAACGGCAACATACGGCAAGTTAAACAATGACAAAATAGTGAGCCGACCATTATAGAAGAATTTTTTATCGAAAAGTGTCCGATGTTTTCTCATTCCTGTAAAATCAATTATTAACTATGGTTATTTTTATCTTCTATATTTGTTCATTGCCCAGCAATCGGTATGAGACGTTCATTGAGTCGCCTCTATTTGTATGAAGTTCTTCGTCTATAAAGATACTTATGTATTGTGAATTTTCTATTAAATGTGAAAGTTAGTATTTCAACGGATTTATTATTTTATTTGGAAAGCGTTCAGCATACACTTTGCTTGCATTCCTATTCATAAAATAAAAATAAAAAAAAAAAAAAAAAAGAAAAAGAAAATCTGAAAGGTATCAGATTTTAAATTACGTCCAAAGGGGCGTTCTTTTAACATTTTTTGTGTTACCTTTATTTATTAAATATCATGTTCTTCGCACTTAAACCACAAAATTCAGTTCAGGAGCAATATCGCAAAATAACTTTAAATTGAACATATCTTTAGAATTTCCGATACACTGTCCTACGTACTGAAGATAAAATTGTTTTTTCTGTACAACATTGCAGTTGCTCGTTTTGAAATCCTTCAGTTTGTTAACCAAACATTCGTTAAAGTTTTATAAAATATGAAATCGATAATAAAACAAATTCCAAATTTCAAATTTGGGCTTCCATATGCCCCTATTCGCAGTAGGATTACGTCATTCAAAATTGGATGGCTGCAGGTAGTGTTGTTTTATCACAATGGAGAAATATACATACATTTAATGCAGATTTTTCATTATTTAATTTCTTCAAATATAACACAGAGCGATAATATTTGTTGGCAAATGTTTGAAAAGTGAAACGGACATTCAGAGTGATTTGACTCAAAATCGCAAAACGAAAACAATAGTCCTTCAGGGACAAATACCCCAAATTAAAAACATTTGTGTTTCATTAAAATTTTATTTATTTTAAAAAGGGGCCCCCGAAGGAAGTAGTGACATAATTTTTTTAATGTTTTAAAAGTAAGAAAAAAAAAGAAAAACCACCGCAACTATTTTCTCTATCAATTAGTTTTAATAAAAAAAAATCAATCATCATAACTGTAAATATCATAAATAAAACACGAAAGTGCGAAGCGAAATTTACTTTATATTTATTTCTTGGTGTAACTGTATTTTATTTTGAAGGCATGTTTCAATACAATTAAATTAAAATTAATAAATCAAAATAATCTAAAATATAAACAATCAAGTCCCCCCCCCACACACACACAGCGGACCGCGATAAAATTATCAAACCTTGACTGATCTGGGGTGATAAAAAGTTTGAGGAACACTGATCTAGATGACAAATTATAGTCAGAGGAAAGGAAAGTAATGCTAAACCAAATTTCAAATATCAGTAACTTATTATCAAGATTACGGTTACAGTAAAGAAAAAGTTACATTTTGCAGATATTCTATGTTTTATTTACGATTTTTATAGATACTGCCAGTTTGTATAATTTCCACTGAAATCAAATAATTTTTATAAATCGATTTTATTTACTGGATATTTTCGTCTTTTGCTGATTCCCGCTGTAATTGGAAAGAGTTAGTTTTTCATCTAGAACAGGGATTTTCAACGGAGTCAGCATTTACCTCCTGGAGGTCTATGAAATTTTAAAGGGGTTCAATGATGATCAAGAGGTCGATAGTCGAATATGCGTTAACAATTTGTTAGTATAATCAAGATCCATTTGATTATAGCCAAAAAATTTATTAATGAAACTGATAATTAATTGTTGGTTGATATAAAGCTATACTATTTAGTAAGGATGAAATTATGAAAAAATGTAAGGAAAAATACAATAAATTATTTAATATATTTAAAAGGTATCCGAGAGAAATACCCCAAAATGAAAGTTTGTTGTCGAACCAATATTGATTTCCTCCTTTTATCTAACTGACTGAGTACCTAGTAGAGCTTGACTGAAGTAGGTTCAGTTAAATCAATAATTTATAACAGAAACAAGAAACATGATGGACATTTTTGAAGAGATGATTTAAGAATTAAATTAAGTAATTTTATGTCAAATACATATAAACAATATTCACCGGCTCATGAAGCCGAGGCATCCTCTTAATTAAATCGAATTTTTGTGCAGTTAGAATATGTGATTCCCCCCTGAAAAGTTCTTTATATTCTTTAAAATTAAAGTAGTAATAATACAGGGGGGGGGAGGGAAACTTCAATCTAATAAAATATTTTTTTCCAAAAACTTTTTGTTCATATTCTGAATCTAATTATCATCTTTAAGTTAATATGTGCAATTATTTGTATTACGATTATGTTGGATGCAGAGAAAAACGTAAGAGAATCGACGAAGGAAACCATTCTTTAAAAAGGGATCATTGCGAGAGGAAGGATGGCAGTCCCTTATATAGAATTAAACTTTCTAGTTCCTCAGTAGATTAACGTTATCTTAATCACAACTGCAGAGATGCGGAGTTAATCGCCGATGTTAGTCGCTGATGTAGAGTTGCTTAAATGATTATTCTAGCATATCTCCATGGCACTTGAGGCTTCTTAAATTTACCTCGTTTTAACAAATTCACCTTAAACAGGAATGAGGATGAGAAAGTATAGTACAGTTTGAATTAAATATTAGTTACAGGTTTGTAATACAAAAATAAAAAGAAGCTATACAAAAGTATAATTCTAAAAACATTGATGACACTTTTAGATATTTGATTCTCGTGCAATCATAAAACTATGTACAAATAAATATATTGATACAAATAAGGCAGGTTTCTTTTGTTGCGATTGCCAAATCGTGGTACTCTTTTTTCAATACTAAATATCATTTGTGGGATGACATTTGAAAAAATTTCTTTAGATATTTTTAAGAAAATAGAAAGTGTAAGTAATTGCGCATTATAAAGAAAAGTATTTTAAAATTTAGAAACAAATATTTAAAATTAAAAAAGAAATCATAGATATTGGATAAAATAACGAGTAAATTTAATTATGTAGCACAATTTATGACAGGAGCTGGTACACATTTCTTTTTTCTTTAAGATTGATTTGTCTTCTAGAAGGTTCTAGAGCCAAAAGATGAGCCTTAAAAAAAGTTTCAGGTTTCAATGGTCACCCAAACAGGTTTGTTAAGGTTTTTCACGCTCTCGCTGTCTACCAGTCTTCTGTTACTTCGCACGTACGCCCTATACGATTCAACAGCAAAATTACAAAAGTTTTAAAAGCAACATAGCATTATACGTTTAGAATTCCGGATGTAGCGTTAAGTGTTGGCATACATTTTTCTATTTTTTTCAGTTCATTATATTAATGTTCAGTTTTCTTGCTAAGATGGCCTTAGAAAACACTTTTTTGCTTTTTCAATTATTAGCATTTCGTGTATTTACTTTATTTATAAAATATCACGTCCTTGGCGCTTACGCCACGTAAAATTCATTCAATTCAAGAGCTAAATCACAGGATATTTCTAAACATCATATCTTTAGAATTTCTGATAGAATTTCTCATGTTCCAGCATGTGAGACTTGATAGAAAGTCTCACATGCTGGAGATAAAAATGTTTTATTCCGGACAGTGCTGCTACTGCTCGTATTGAAATCGTTGACTTTGTTAATCAAAAATTAGTTAAATTTTTCCAAAATATGAAATCGATAATAAAACAAATTCGAAATTCGGGCTTCCAGGTGCCCGTGTTTGACATTATTCAAATTTTGATGGCTCTAGAACCGTTGTTTTTTTTTTTTCACAATGCGAGAAAAACGCGTACATTTATGCAGATTTTTCATTATTTAATTTCTTAAAATATAATACAGGGCGATAATATTTGGTGGCAATAATTTGAAAAGTGGCGCCTTTTATAGTGATTCAACGCAAAGTGTCGTTTCGAGAGGAATATCGCTTTTGGAACTAACGACCCATTTGGGCTTAAAAAAGTTTAGATCAAGTTTTAAATTTTCTTTAAAGCTTCTTATTTAAATGGATTGTCATTAAATCTGATGTAAGTTATACAATCAAAGAAGATTTTCTTATATGTTCCATCTTTTCATGAAAAAATAAACAATGGCATTTCACCCCATCGGCTTGACATTAAACAATTTTACGTCTAGCAATAAACTTTTGAAATGGCTGGTATTTTTCAGCATCTGTTGAAATTTTTGGATACGTGCAATTCGTTTAACCAAATTGAAACGAAACCGGACGAAATCTCAATTCTCAAGAAGAGGACCAACGCAAGTCCTTCTCTTGTTGAGAAAAAATAGAAACTCGTGTGCTGCGTGCACTGTAACACGCAATACACGAGTTTTATTTAATAAATAAACAGGCAAGAAACGAGGAGCTCGCAAATTAGAGAGAAATTTAACCAAAAGCTCATGCTAGTCCCCTAAAGCACAGCATTGTGTATGATTTATTTCCTATCACCGAGTGAGGGATTATTGTTAGTCAAAGTAAACTAGCATGCTAACGTTTCAGCAAATACTCATTTACATTTTCCTTATTTTAATTCCTTTTTAGCAGAATAGCCTTTTATGATTTAAAATATGTAACTGTATTATATTGCAGGTAGTCTATGCATCATCTAATGGTCTAGGTATCTAAGGATCTAATCTTTAAAATATATATAATAATAAATTATATATTTAAAATATATAAGTATACTGCATTACAAGTAGTTTAAGTATCATATCATGGAAAAGCCTGTTTTAAAGTATTATGCAGAAATAAATTTCTTTAAAAAGCTAAAGCGAAATATTTATTATCTCTGGTGTTATTCATAGCTCCGTAACATCTGGACTTTTTTAAGCAGACTAACTTAGCTGGTAAAGTTTTTCGCTGGTCTTTCCTAGAATTTGGACAAAGGCTGGTGTTACACTGTATTTCACAAATGACATCACACTTGAATATTTCTTTAACTTCTTCGGCTTTATTTAAAGTGCTCGAGTTCTGTTATTCCTTACTAAATTTTACGGAACTGAATATTTTTCGTTTCAAGGAATCTCCTTGCTAATACCATACAGCTAAATATTTCAGATTTCTTCTTCGCGTTTCGGTTCAACGGAATTCCCCCCCTTTTAATGACGAATTAGTTTCTAGTAAATATTTTCATTTTTTTAAAATAAAAGTTGAAAGTCCATCTGCTAACTTACTTTCCACAAATAAATGGTCAAAACACTTTTCCAACCTCTCTTAACTGCCAATTGGCAACTCTGTAAGTTGTTGCCATTCTCCGTAGCATAAGATTTTTAATTCATCTTTCAGATTGTAACAGCACATTGCTTATAGTCTCTTGAGTGATTAAAAAACAATTTGAAAATTTTTCGATGGCAACAAATTTTATGAACTTTTTTATCAATGGTGAGTGATGGTGTGTCTGTGTATAATTGGTCTCACCAGAAGATAACCCGAAAATAACAGAAGTGCATAAAAATACATACAAAAGGAAAAGGAATACAATTAAATTTGATTCAAAGTTATCAAGAGGCGGTAGATCAGATATACTTTTGTTTAAAAATATTTGGGATACTGCACACATACTAATAATAGATAATCATAATTTTTCTGTCATTATACGTTCATACAAACATATACGTACAGAAAAAAAAAAAAAAAAAAAAAAAACATAGCCATAGCTTACTTTTTAATGATACTTCAGTACTTACTATTATAGCGCGCAGAAAACTATGGAAATATATCCGATATTTTTTACCTCGTTCTTTAAGTTTTTGTTACATTTTTTACAAAATTTTTATTAATGGGTTTAGAAAAACTGGATTATCAAAGACTGTTTATTATGCCTATTAATTACAGTTTTCTGCCAAAACTTTAAAAAATCTGACACACTTAGAAATCTTTAAAATGGTTGCGAAATTATGTTTTCACAAAGTTTAAATGAAAGTACAGAAATCACACAATGAAAATTATTTCTCATTTCTTAGATTGATGTCTCTCCTTTCTGTGATTGATGACAAATGTTATATGAAAAAAGTGAGACTATTTTTATTTGTAGTCCTTTTTTCCTTAACAATTTTTTTCCCCTATTTTGAAAAAAAAGAAAGGAAAAACTGTAATTATGTTTGCCAGTGTCAGTAAGTAGACTGAAAGCGACGAAAAATATTTCAGATCGTTATTTTAAGGCTTCGTTATTTTAAATTTGTATGTGTAATGAAAACGAAAGAAATTAAAAGAAAGAATTCTTTGGAGTCCGTTAATTTTTTTTTTTTTTTTTTCTTTCCTTATAGTGGGCATTATCCTTAGCTTTTAGTAATCAGGTTGGATAAAATAAGGGAAACTTCCAGCAAACGGGACCAACAGACGAAAATTAAAGAGAAAAAGAAAAGTTCTCTTGCTTGTGCCTCGACATCCATATTGCAGACAGTCCAATAAATCAGGTTTGAGAAGGCAACATTTTCACAGCAAATTACATCAAACGGGAGAACGAGAATAAAAGAGACCGAGAATGAAAAATAGAAAATAGGAAGAAAACAGAATATATGTATTAAAAAAAAAGTGAAAGTAGTTTTCAGAATTTGACTCTCCCAAACCCACCTCCCACCCTGGGTTGCACCATACGCGGGGCAAGTCCCTATAAGTATCTGTGGGACCCCACTTGACTGCACTTCCACGGGCCGCCCCCCTAGGATTAGGCCCGTGCAATACCCCCGTCGCACGCGACTCGATGACATCATTTGTGACGTCAGATATAGGGGGTCAACGAACCCTTGTGGTGGTTTTTCAGGGGTGTTTAAGCTAGGTTTTTAAAATCTGCGCTATTGCTACGTTGTTGGCGTTTTAAAAATTTTAAAATACTTTGTATTTTTTAAAATTTTGCTTTGCATTAAACTTTTAATAAAACTTGTAGTACACTGCGATGCTTGTTCTGTATGACTTTTTTATTTTTATTTTTATATTTTTTCATATTTTAGTAGTCAAATAGTTGCTAGAAAGAGCAAAAGCTAGTAATATTCTATGATTCTGCGTTACTTTGTTGAATATGAAGCTGACAGTACAATAAGCTGACAGAAAGTGTGGAACCATCCATTAAACATTACGAGTCTTAATACTTTAACTGTATATGATATGTATGAGCTTAATTATTTTGAGTGTTGATCCTGCTTGGTAACTGCAAACTCTTTTATTTCATCTCAAATTCACATTTTATGAAAATGCTCAAAAGGTAACTACTATTTTATAATAAAATATATATATATATATAAATGTTTCTTCCCTTTTCAGGCAGAGCTTTCCCCGTTTTACATCCGACATCTCCAAAGAGTGTAATGAACAACTGACAGCCATTTTTTTATAGATCATTGCAAAGTTTTTCCTGCTTCCTTGACATAAAAATTGAATTTTGACTTTCATAATATGAAAACTAGGTAACTTTGATTGTTCATCAGAAAAGTGTTTTTAGATAGTATAAAAATCCGTTTAAATCATTCTTCTTTGAACCTAATTCATCTTCTCTGAACATACCTCTAAGTCGCCCTCATGTTCGGTTGCGCACTTCTTTCTGGTTGTACATATGCTTTTAATTCCTGCCCACACAGAAAGCATCAGGCATTGCATCGTCATACGAAACATTAATTGTGAACCTTATAACTCGGCAACTATAATAAAAGTTAGAGGAAGCGTTTCATCGCAGTTTATAAGGAGGTGTTATTAATTAACAAAAGTTTTAGCTTCATATAAGAAAATATCTGAATCAATAAATCTTTTCAGCCACACTACTGTTGAAAATTTCAGAATTTGGAAATTACGTATGGCAATCATCTATCATTTTTTTCTTCCAAGACTGACGTTTTATGAAACTGATTACTGATTACTCCACTTAACAACTTCCCACTCTACTTAGCAGCGAAAGAGCGATTTAATTCACCGTGGTGTTTCTTACCAATGTTTCATTCAAACACAGAACAGCTATGCAAGAATCCATCTCATTAATGCGAATGCCAACATCTATTTAATTTTTAACTAACAAAGAGTATCCAAACTCCAATGTTCTTGAATTATTAAAAACAAATATAAATTTTCTTTACTAATGTAATTAATTACTTAAAAATCAGTGTAAAATGAAATGAGTTTTAATTACTAATATTTTTACAATATAAGTATACTAGTAGTACTTTATATAATATTAGTAGTAATAGTTCTAAAACTATACAATGCTAATTGTATAGTTTTTATAATACTAGTATAAAGCATAAGTATACTAGTAGTAATCTAAATATACTAGTGATAGCATATAAGTACGCGGCTAAAAATCTGTTTTTGAAGGAGACAAGAGTAAAGTGCTCCGCAGAATACTGTAATAATAAAAGAGGTTCTCACTCTACAAATGTTTGAGCAACACGGTTTAAAGGACAAAGGGATAGTTTGTAAAATGTTTTAAAAGCTCGAAATGCGCCAGAAACTTGCTATTAGTTTTATTAAACGAAGACTCCTGCATAATATCTACATCTGCTGGCCTTGCGTTATGAACTTTAATCTTATATCCGTAACGCATTTCTCAATGAAAAGTATTAGCTATTACTGAAGCCATTGCACTATTAGATTCAAAGATATGTTTATGGTTTAAAACTAAAAACTTTTTTCTTTTGTTACATGTATTCGGATTTTGAGCTTTTATGCACAAAATTTTAACCCTAGTTGAAATGCTTGACAGTATATGTTTATTCACTTTTCGTTCAAAGTTAGACAACTGCACCTTAATTCATGAAGTACTTACGAACGGGAAAGAAAGCTAGTTTGATTCATTGTCTGTGTTGAAATAAAGTACTCTTACAAACTAATACTGTCACGGAAGGCTACTAATTAGCCATTTTATTCGAAAACAGCTCCATTCAGCACCTTTCTTTATCTACACGACAGTTTTTTTTTTTTTTCATTTCCCCTCCCGAAGAGCTATGCAAGCTCCTTACTTTCAAAACGACATTAGTTTAAGTGCTTCTGCGTTCTTCAGAGCAGACACAAGCTCCAGACGCAATAATTTTGAGAAATAATTGTCCTACTTCGTTTAGACTGTGACGAATCATCCGCCTCAACGACCGGAGTGGAATTGTTATTTCCTTGTTTACTTTCGGAGACTCACCTTGTTAAAATTCTTCGCATCTTTTTTCCCTCAGATCCGAGTTTCAAAATAAACAGAGCGACTTGGTGGCGTAGAGGACACGAGCTGTCAGGTATGAATTCGGAGGTGCGGTAGAGCGACTTTGGGAACAAGAAGGATGAGCGTGTTCTAAAAAGGATGGGATTTCTGGTGAAGTTTGATTAGACTTAATGATCATTGCCGCCTCCCAGTGCACACCTCCCTATTCGAAGGAACAGATATTCGTTTTATGTCAGCCAAGGGAGAATTTCGGAGCTAAATCACTATTCCTTTCTGTCGTAATTGGTCAGGTTCTTGACGAGTTTCTAAAAGGTACCCAAACGACAGTTGGGAGTTAGAGAGATCGAGCACAGAAGAGATTTTATATTTTGGATGAAAACTTTCTACCATTTCTCCATACGTTTATGAAAAAAAAAAAAAAAAAAAAAGAAAGGAAAGACAGAGTTGTTATTCAATATTCTAAGTTCAAAGATCTGGGTGTCACGAAACTTGCTTCTCACCATTTGAGTACAGTTACGTCACGAATAAAATGCCGACAACACTTGGAGATAGTTATAATTTATCATTGTTTCCAAACTCTTATAGGTATCTTTGTATTACAAAATCTATCAACATATAATCATTTAGAGTTAAGCTGCTAAAGATAAAGCTGTTAAAACACATGTGTTAAAAAAACACAAAGTGTGTTACACGGAAAACATAAATTAAAAAAAAGAAAAAAAATTAATTTAATACTCTGGTCATCATAGCAAGCTTCCATTATCTTGACGATAAACGAAAGGAGTATTTTCATAATTTAAACAATAGTGTATGATTCTCTTTAAATTTGTGTCAGGAATATATTCATAAATTTTATGAAGTTGGTTTTCTAACGTTTTCTGTAAAATTATGAAATTTTTATACTTCACACCGAAACTTCATCGGTTTTCCCATTCAACAGCTTTCACAACAGAAATCGGAATTTTACTTTAAATTCTATTCTTTCAATTAACTCAAAATGAAATTTAATGTGAATACTATAGAGTCTTAGCTAAAAGCGCATCTGAAGAATAAATCTTGAAACGTAATCCAATCAAAGTCAACGTGATATGGAAAATAAATTAAAGAAACGCTATTTTTCATTTCATATCTCTTACTTAGAAAAATCATAATATCAAATATCAGAAAATTATCAGAACATTTTCCTCCCCACTCATGGCCCACCAGCGGCCGAGCGGTAAATTCGCTGAACACTGGTAGTTCGGTCCAAGGTTCAAATCCCGCGAACGGGCTGGCTGCATGGGCGTTTTCGTGGTTTTCCCCATGTGTAATGTGTATACGAGCCAGTTTCCCTTAGAAAGTCTTCCACGAAGGCATCCCTCCTCTTAGGCAGATAGCCCTCGAGGCTTTACCATAATCTCACACACACACAACTCCCCACTCATAGTGACTTATTTTTTATTTGGGATTTAAAAAAAAAAACTGTTAACTTAAATACACATTGTATTAGTAATGCATGTCAGAACATTGTACAAATTGTGCATAAAAGGAATGTAAAGTGAATGCAGCTCAGAAGCAATTTTTTAAAACTGATAAAGGGAATAAAATTTTTATGAATTTTTCTTGTAGTAAAATAATCGGGGCGTCTTTTTGAAGCTTAAATATTAAATGCCAAACAATTTAGAAACATTATTACGTAAATACAAAAATAAGATGAAAGAATAATAAAAAAAAAATAATGTTAAAATTACACAGAATTTTCGCACTTCCATAAAATTAATGTGCTTATAAACTGAACTTATACATGATAAACCATACACAAAAGGATACTTCTACACTCAGATTCGATTTAAAGAAATTAAATGTAAAAGCAATGCCCTGAAGAGCAATATACTTTAAAAGCCCTGAAGAGCAATATACTTTAAAAGCCCTGAAGAGCAATATACTTTAAAAGCCCTGAAGAGCAATATACTTTAAAAGCCCTGAAGAGCAATATACTTTAAAAGCCCTGAAGAGCAATATACTTTAAAAGCCCTGAAGAGCAATATACTTTAAAAGCCCTGAAGAGCAATATACTTTAAAAGCCCTGAAGAGCAATATACTTTAAAAGCCCTGAAGAGCAATATACTTTAAAAGCCCTGAAGAGCAATATACTTTAAAAGCCCTGAAGAGCAATATACTTTAAAAGATTTCGGCTTGGTTGATGATCTCCTTAATTAATATTTTAGTATTATTATTTCATACCTTTCTTATATGATTCCTGTCCTGTTTCCTTTTTACCTAAGAATGTAAGTATGTTTAGAATGTTTACATCTAAAGGACATTCTTACTACTTACTTGGATATTCATCTCGACTTCTTTAATTCATTTAAAATTTCACCACACTTAGCGCTAATTTTGAACCTTTTTATACTATCGTACTTTCTTAACGCTACTTCGACTACATTCCTATTTCTTAAAGGTATCAGAATGTGATAGAATGTTACAATTAATGTTATGTGTTAGACAACATGTTATATTAATTCAGAAATCAAACAACAAAAATCAGCGTTATATTTACAAAATTTTCACAGGATTAGTTTCGATGGTTTTACCGAACCACCATCCTCAGCTGCAAAACCGCAAATGATTCGCAATTCATTTGCGGTTTTGCAGCTGAGGATGGTGGTTCGGTAAAACCATCGAAACTAGTCCTGTGAAAATTTTGTAAATATAACGATGATTTTTGTTGTTTGACTTCTAAATTAGTATTTATTCGGCGTGTTATTGAGTCTTAACATGTTATATATTTGCTTTTTTGTCAATGGTGTATGTACTATATAAGCATAATTTTTTTAATGGCGTATGTTTAATAAAGTGTAATTTACGCAACATGTTGAATATCGGGAAGTTAAGACCGAACTGCTTGTTATTAAAGCGAAGTGGAGTATAATATTAATAAAGCAAAGTGGAGTAACGGGAAATTATCAAAGACCTGCTATAAATAGAAATAGATCTATCGAAAGAACTTATGTCCGAGCACTTTCCGAAAATTATCTTGATAAATGGGTTGTTTCAGTGAGATCATTTATTGGTTTCAAGCTACTGAATGAATAAATATTACTAACATTTTTTACTTTGAATCATGCGTTATAACTAATGAAATTTTGAAAAGTCATTATGACCATGTCAATAATAATTCGTTTAATTAGCTTACAACTGAACCCTAAATATAGAAAATTACTGTTTGATTAAAAATTCAGAGCGAATTAATTGAAAGAAATTTATAAATATTTCATTAAACAATAGTATAAATAATACTTAAAAATCATGCTCATTGAAAATAAATGTTCTGAATATTAGTTGATATTTGAGAAAAAATTCTTTTCTACTTCAAAAATGAAAATGTTTGAAAATTTAATATAATATCCAAAAGTTTATTTTAATTCTTTAGTTTCACTAATATTTATCGCATTTTCCCTTTTTAACTTTTAACATGCTACCTTAGCAGATTTTAATTTGACTTATGTAAACTTAATTAACAAAATTATATAATCATGGAATTTTGGTCAATGCGTAAACTGTAGCTTTAACAACTTCAAATATTGCTTTAATAAATACTAGGTGATTTTGAATACCTTTAGTTATAAAAACTAAATGCATAGACCAAGTAATTATGAGCACTAGATATATACTAGTCATAAACCCTAAATTACTCATTACTAATTTACTCATAAAACACTAGCTATATTATATCACGTAACTACACTGAAAAAACGAATGAAAAATCAAAGCAAATGATATTTGACATTTATGCACTAAATTTTATTAAGCGTAATCGAATTATTATTTAGCTTTAAAATTTGCTAAGAATCAATTAATAATTCTTTCAAAACACGCAGACCATGGTTGCACTGCTCAACTTATCACCCATACTCCTAACCCTTTATCCAAAAAATTCGTCAGGTGGATCATACGTGGTATTTTATCGCCCATTGGCTGCCCATAGGCGTCGCCAAAAGCAACATTTTGATCTAAATCTCGCCTACCGACCGCCAGTTCGCCGGCTGGGGAAAGCGGTTTATCCTCCCGATCCTTCGCCGCGAAAGATGAGTTGGGGAGAGCCATGAGCGGCTGGAATTTTGATCGCTCATCGGGATGCTCATTAATCGAGAGGAAGAGTTTTCCTGAGGTTGTGAAGATTACACACTGGAGCGGCCTGAACTGGATGCAGGAGACGAAGTCCAGCCACAAGACAGCACAGAAACTATCTCAGACACAACGCATGCTACCGGCTTCTTGATACCAGGTAGGCTTAGCGAACGAGACCATGTTTTGTTTACGTTTTGGACATACAGGCCATGTGTTTGCGCCGGTCCATTTGACCATTTTTTTCCCGGCTAAATTCTGCCAGATATCTGTCTCTAAATTTTGAATACCCAACATTTAAAAGGGAATTTTTAAAGTGCCTTTTGCACAGAGCATTAAATTACGAGGGAAAAAAAAAATAATAATTATCCATTTTTAGTACTTAGAATATTATTGTTGTTATTATTGTTGTTGACTTTATTGTCAATGCCATGAAGTATAAAAGCTTGATACTTCATTTTTTTTACTGTAATTAACTGGAAGAGATTTACTTAATTTTCAAATTATTATAATTCAAAATTTGTTTGTCAAAACATTATAGTTATTTAGTTTCAGCAAGTCTAATGACACAAAATTCTACTGGTCTTTTAAAATTTTCTCACGGTATATCCTCATCTATCTTCTCTTTCTAGTGTCTTCCTCTAAATATTACTCCCGTGATATTTAGTTACTGAATTTGTTTTGTAAATTAACAGAAGGAAATATGTAAACTTTGTCTTCCTATTGTTTTTCTGAAACTTATTGTTAAACATGCGTTTGAAATGGATTTAACGTGACTGTTAAAGGATAGCATTTATAAAACTAGGTTGAATGCCATTATAAAACTAGATTTGAACTGAGGCTATTGGCTTTCTGTTTTCCTATTTTAATTACTCGTGCAAAAATTTCTTTTAGTGCTATGGAGAAATGCATTTCAATATAAAGAAATTAACTTTTTTTATGTTACTTATAGTCTAATGGATTATTAAAAAAATTTAAACATCTAACAAACTGGGGTAAATAATATGTGATATATTTTTTTTCTTCTAACATCCTACTGACTACGGAAAGAAGCGTTTTCTCATAATTTGCTGTTATGCAAATTATATTTCATTTTTAAGTCCCTCAAATTAAAAAAATTCCATTTTATTAATTTAATCGATTTAATGGATAAAATAATGCAATTTTTTCCATAGAAAATGGCACTCAAAACCAAATTATGCTTTTATAAATCTTTTGGCTTGCTTTAACAAAAAGTATCTGACTATAAAGTTATGTGGTCGCCCAATCTTAAGTAATTATTTGATGCTTCGCCATATGCCGCAAACTGTAGTCTAATAGGTTTTAATAATAGTTTTCTAATTTTCATGTTTATATGAATTACGTTTGTAAATACAATAAATCTGAATATTTTCATAAGTATTCTAATTGAAGATTGTTATATTATCGGAGTAATAATGATAGACAGAGATTCATTCTAACTGTTTATGATTTGTATAAGTAAGTGAGCAACTAGGCAAACTTTCTTAAATTTCTTTGGGTTTCTTAAATTTTCTAAGACAGATCAATACTAATAAATTAAGTAAGATATCTTTACTAAATATAAATTAGTAGATAATAAATTAAGTAATGATATAAATTAGTAAACAATAAATTAAATAAGTAAATAGCTCTGTAATTCACAATTAAAGATAAATAGTAACTGTTAAAATAACTAGTCTATTTATTTTTGACTATTTAGAAATCTTGTAAATTTTGGTACATATTTAATCTTCTGCTTTCTTCTTGAAGAGAACTAATAATACGTAATACCTGATCGTTTGCCGTATCATTCACTCAAAAATTGTACGGTTATATTCCCATACAAAGGCATGTTTTTCACAACAAAATTAACATTCGTTTTACATGAAATTACACTGCTGAATTTTTTTATATAGTTGTGCTTTATGTTGAAAGAATAAAACTGAGAAACAAACGGATTACAGTATTAAATACTAATTTATTTTTCTGCATTTGACATATGGTTATAACTTCTTATGCCTGTTGTCTTTGAGATAGTTACCGGGTCGTAGCGGATAACAATGCATAAATCATCTTTAAATATTTTATTGATAGATTGTGCACTAAAGTATCTGAAATGCGAATAAATGTGCTCTATAATGTTAAAAACAGTACAGAAGCACAAGTTTTGTCAGTACATAAAAACAAATGGTTACCCAGAAATACTCTTCGGTAGTTAGTATGTTTATCAGATACTCATATTTGATTATTTGATTCGAGTTTTAAAAGAAAGTAAGTATCTGTAAAGAAGACAAAAAATAATACACTTAATTATTTATTTTAAAAAAGTTTTATGCAAATGAAACGAGAACAGTAGAATGTATTTGAAAATCATAAAAAGACAAATAAGCCAACATAAACTAAGAAATAATCTACGTTGTTTTCATGTGACATGATTAAAAAAACATTAGGAAACATAAAAATCAGGAATGATGTCTGCAGTGAGTTCTAAGCGGATTTGCGTTGGAACTAACCTCGTTATACAGAATGTTAACTTGTTTCTAAATCGTGAAAAAAATTATTTTTCATAAAAGGAGGAGCCATGCGTTTCAAGGGAGAATACATATTTTTGTTCGTTAGGTTTAAGAGTTATTCTGCACAAGCGCTCTTATTCCAGATTATGTGTGAGAATGCGTAAAATGGTGGAATAGCTCCAACTCGATCTCTTCGGAGGAGATTAAAAAAAAAAAAAAAAAAAAAAAAAAAGGAAGAGAAGACAGGGAAGACAGTCTATTAAAAGAGTTTTATAAGTTACTTGTAACAGAAGACTAGAATCATGGATTTTGAATAAATGTTGCAGGACTAAAAGTATTCCAAATACGAAAGGTTTTAAAAGTAAGAAGCAAGTATAAATACCCTAATAATTTGTGGATAATATATAAATAAATCTTGTTTTATGATGAAAGTGAAAAATTTTGAGTGTAATATAGAAATATGAAATTCCTTTCCTACAATGGAGTGAGTGGAAAAACGTTTTGAGTGTCTACCTAATCCAGTGGCTTATAATTTGTTTGAAGAGGAAGGTTAGATTCCTTTGGAAAAAATGACTGATTTTTCGAGCTGTTGCTATAACTTATGATGTTAGGAATTTACACGAGAATATTTTAAAATTACTTTAGATACTGGCAATACGGTTGCGTGATTGACATTAAGTAACTATCTTTTCTTCTTCTCAAATGATAAGAACGTATTAAATCATTTATTTAAATTTCAAAACAGTTATTTATTCAATTATTTTGAAATTCTTAATTTCTTAAGTTTTGCATATGTTAAGTTTTATCAATTTCTATTTTCATTTAAAAGACCGTTTTTTATTAATTATTGTATATTTTAAATTTAATGCGAGCTTAAGTTTCTTAATTTTATATATTCTTATTTTTTCCCCAATTTTGCTTTTCTTACTATCCTAAATTTTTAGAGAATGATTTTCTATTCTTACATTGAGATATTTTTTTCCCTCTATTAGATATAATTGCATACGTTACACAAACCATACATGGGCATACAATAAAATATAATGAGATTCAGGAATGGTTTTTATTGAAATGAAAAAATTCAATATTATTTTTATTTTACAAAATCTAAATTATTTGTTCAGTGTTTGTTTATTTTGCAGCATTTCAATCCTTAGACTTATCATATATTTTTATACAAATAATGCTCTCTCATTGAGTTTGGTAATGGTATGAAATTGATAAATGATAAACGTCAACCTAGAATCATACCTAGAATATTTCAAATAACAATTCTTTCTCTCAATCCGAAAACGTTTAAACGAGTTTAAATATTTATGAGGTCTCTTAGTTAAAAAACAGTAAAACGACGAACTGTGATTATTTTTACGTATCATACAATTGGATGACTGACACATTTTTGGGAAGATTAAAGATCTTTTTTTTTTTTTTTTTTTTTTTTTTTTGTGTGTGTGTGTGTGTGTGTGTGTGTAAGGTTTTTGCTTTTCAAAATAATGTACTCTAAATTATTGTGAAAATATACATATTTGAAAATAAATTTCTTAACC
The DNA here is from genome assembly GCF_044657685.1 of Stegodyphus dumicola. Lineage (NCBI taxonomy): Eukaryota > Metazoa > Arthropoda > Arachnida > Araneae > Eresidae > Stegodyphus > Stegodyphus dumicola. The sequence goes on along the minus strand of NC_140774.1, from coordinate 99,258,982 downwards.
TTTGTAATATTCAATACAGATGGAAATGATATTTTTTGTTTTTCAAGGAATGAGTATATATGCCTGCGATAGAAATCAATCGATGTATTGAATATTACTTGAAAATATTTCATATTAGGGATACCCGAAATTTCATATAATCATTAAGTAATAACTATTAAATTATATTGAATATTACATGGAACATTCCATATCCATGCAATCTGTCCATATCCATGTACGAGTACTACATCTCTATTGAATATTACATGGAAGTATTCCATATTGGAGATACCCGAAATTTCATATAATTATTTAATAATAACTATTAAATCACTTGAAAAAATTTCAAGTATTGCGATTTAATGTTTTTACCCCCTTGTGACATAATTATGATGTAAAGTTCTGATTTGTTAACAGTTAAATTGAATTTCCATGATTTAATCGAATTAGAAGATGCAGAAAGACTCACGATACAAGTATGCATGAAAATTCATCTCTTCCTGACTAAAATGATGCTTACAATAGTTTTAGATTATCTTTCTCTCTGTTATCAAATAATGAAGAATCTGCAGGTATGTATGTATGTATGTATGTTTCACACATTGCGGAAAAACTGCAGCACCTAGAGCCACCAAAATTTTAATGCACATAGGGCTCCACCTGAACATGTGCACCTCGAAACCCAAATTTTAAATTTCAAATTTATCTTTTATTTATTTTATATTTTGTGATAATTTAATGAACGTTTGATTTAACTTGACGATTTAAAAGTAACGTGTTGCTTCTCGGCAAAGTGTAAGATATTTATATTCTAAATTTAATCAAAAAATTCGGCGCTTTAAAAGAAATGTGCTGCCACTCGGCAAAGCTTAAATACTTTGTTTTTCAAATTTAATAAAGGAACTCAGCTACTTAAAGGAAAAGTGTTGCCACTCCCCGATATAAAATATTTTTATCTTCCACTCGCCAGTTTGTTGTCATCTGGCGAAGCGTAAGATATACATTTTCTTTTCGGTTCAGTCTCTCTGTCATTGATTAACAAACTAAGCGATTTAGAAGCAATAAACTTAGCGATTTAGAAGCAATAAATTATGTCTGTTAATCTTAATTACTAGCCGAACCCGAGAAATTACATTAGCTGAATTCATTAAAATCATTATACATTTTTTTTTTTTTTTTCATTTTTATAGCAACTATTTTAGGCAGCTGGATGCGGAAGTGGCTATTTAAACAAAGTTTAAATAAGACATAGCAATAGTAAAGCAACATTTGCATGCTTATCATAGAAGCCATTGACTACTTGTGAAGTAGCAACATTTTTCTTTCATTAATTTTGTCAAATCAGAATAAAAAAGATGTCATAGGCAGGCAAAGCCATTAGTACATACTATATTTCATCTTAAAAGTTTGATAGTATATAAAGAATGCTTTATACGCACAATATTAAAAGAATAGGTAAATTTCACAGGAAATATTTTAAACTTCCATGCATTCTAAACAGAAGTGTTATCCAAAACAAATGAAACTTAACTCTATAAATCAAGCTATGCATAAACTAAAATGTAAAAAATGAAATGATCAATTAAGCTGAAAAAAGACGGGGCATTAATTCATATTGAAAAATTCATACAGCGCATGTTAATAAAATACTCATAGTTATTAACTATATTTTTTATTTGTCGAATAAATTTATACTTTCTTTCTCAAAATAATTTGTTAAAATTCTATTTCTTACTGTTTTAATATATATAAAGTTAAAATGATTATTTTGTGTTACATAAAACGCGATTAGTTGCAGTGATTTAAGTTAGTTTATTAAGATATGGATTGCTTTAATTCTCATCCAATGCTTGGGTAATTTTAAATATTTAATCTTCTGTTTAAGAGTAACTGTTTATTTTATTAACAATACTTTTAATTAAGAGAGTTTTATTCTATTACTTACCCTTTAGAAAGGCACAATCTGCTTCTAAAAAATAAAAAATTTGTTACTGATTTATTATAGGTCATACTATAAAGGAATACTAAAAATTTTTTTTAAAGTGTCAAAGCAAGGAACGAACATATTGGGAAAAATTATCATTAGGATGAAATAATATCCGAATAAAAATATAAATGTAGAAACAACAAAAAAATCTTTTTTCTTCTTATTAAGCATTTTTCAGCTCTCCCAAGATTTTTACCTTTTTTGTCTTAGATTTCGTTTTTTAGTCCTCTTTTAACTAATATAAATTATAAAAACTTTGAAGTAGACAAGAAAAATAAAAATTAAAAATGACTAATTGTTATAAAATAAATAACTGAAAAAAAAAACTGCTGTGGAATTATATTATTTCTCATGGAATGGACATTTAGAAGTTTTAAGAGCATTTGCAATCTTTTTATCATCTGGAATATTAAAACTCAAGATTTTCAAGTAATTTTATGCAATGGGTTTCTTTAATTAACAGGCCTATACAATAAAGTCTATCTTTTTCAGTAATCCCTTCTTATTTCAATATATTTGTCAAATGGTTTGAGAGAAAATCTCTGTTTCTTTCCAGGTAAAGTGGTAAGCTTAGCCAAGAAATAAAAATATTCTATTGTTTACTTTTACTGTTATGCATAGGAAATTATGCGTTAGATAAAAATTAAAAATAAATTCTAATTTTGTATAATTATTAAGTTTCATTAAATTTATAAAAAGCAAACGAAAGCATGGAAAACTATACACAGGTGTCCCCAAAATATAAATGATTTTCAAAACATTTAGTATAAACGATATGAACCCACAACTTGTTTTAATTCAAAGCTAAACTTGCAAACTGTTTGCTCACATTCAACACAGGCTCCATTTCACATTTAATCAACTTCTAAATGCTAATCAAGTTCTAATTATGTGCACTGTAGATTTCAGTATTAAAATAGTGTATGAAACTATTTAAAAGGAAAAAATATCATGGGGATTTCAGGTTCAAGTTAGGTGAACGTTTATTATCTTACTATTTTCAAATGTCTCATTCTAAGAGCCAACATTTCTCAAACTTCATCAATAAGGAAATCAATGGATAAATCAATTGAATGAAATCAATAAGATAACGGTTATCCAAAGTTTAATAACCATGAATTATTAAAACTGGACTTAATTTTTAATAACTTAATTAGTCATAAAAATTAAGTGAATTTTTATTTGTTGTATCTTAAAAATATAAGTGCATTGGTAGTAACATATGCTAAAAAATTGCATTCGAAGAAGATAAGAGTCAAGTGATCCGCAGCTATTCTAAATGTTATTTGTTTAAGGCAAAAAGTTACGATAATTTGACAAGTAAATCTTTTTTGAGTATCCCCATCTCTTTGCTTCGAAACTTAATAACAGATTTTACACTCTAAGAAATAATGTGCATGTAAATCTACGCGACTGATTTTCTAACTTTGTCGATTCTGCAACCCATAAAACTAGTTGTTTTGGAGAGAAGATCCTCTTACTATCCGCAGAAAAGCAAATGCTTAAAATGCATTGGAAATATATCAGTGTTACAGTCTATGTATTATTCAGATAACAATAAAAATGAAATATATTTTTTAAATAATTAGCATTTTAGATATTGAACTCTGCGGTCCACATGGCGTAACAAAACTCATTCGAGTCTAAATTACGATTTGTGGAGCACTTTCGTAGAATTTCATGGAACCGTGTCGAACCCTAGAAACAGTTGGACACAGTTGAAGACAACTGGTGCTTGCAATGTTATTAAATTTTCAATCTTGAAGTTATTTTGGCTCTGATGTACTAAAATAATTCATAAATACACTGAAACCGCTCTTGGAAAATTTTAATGAAATTTGTTTGTGGAGTAGTAGTAGAAAATGGTAAAAATAATAAATATTTTTCAGAGAAAATAAGAAAAATAATCTGCTGCAAAACAGGAACATTTAAAAAATATTGTATAAGGTATTTCTCCCACTTCCCTAGCGTGCCTTCGTGGTGTAACGGTAGCACGCTGGGCCGGTATTCCAGAGGTTCGTGGTTCGATTCCCGGCGAAGGCGTTTGATACTTTTCATCTTGTCTGCTTTCAAAAAAAAAAAAAAAAAAAAAAAAAAAAAAAACACCTAATGTCTCTACAAGTGGCGCCCGAACTAAAAAGGGTTTGGGTGATGATTCTCCGCACCCAGGATTTGGCGACTAGGTCCCCTAAAACCCTAGTCGGCCTTTAAAAAGGGGAGTATATAAGGTATTTCTCCCACTTCCCTAGAGTGCCTTCGTGATGTAACGGTAGCACGCTGGGCCTGTATTCCAGAGGTCCGTTCGATTCCCGGCGAAGGCGTTTGATACTTTTCCTCTTGTCTGCTTTCAAAAAAATACCTAATGTCTCTACAACTGTAGTAGAAATAAAGAATGAGTTTCAGAACTGCCTATAAAATTTCGTTATACTGATTTGCATTTTACACTAAAATGACAATAGTCTTCGATGGAAAAATATTTTTAGTTCAAGATGAGATTTTAGCTATTAAAAAGCTGAATCGCCGTAATACAGTTCTTTATAAAAGTAAAGATTGACGCTTAGCACATTTATTACCATTATTATCATTATTATTATCATTGTTGTTATTTATAAGTAACCCAGAGAAGAGCCAATGGAATGGGTATTTGATATTTTCTCTCCATATAATATATATGAAATAAAAGGCATATATATGAGATAAAAGATTCATAAAGGCACTTGTGGTAAAATCAGGATAACATAAACCTTTCTGAATTCTGTTTTCTAGCTGTCATTTGAAAAATTAAGCAATATAAACCACAATTTTTGTTTAACATTATTTTTTTTTTTATTTTGCTTTTATATGAAACATATGAAGCGAATTAAAGGGCGCAATATTAATTTTTTTAAATTTATTTTTTATATTTTTAAACATACGCAAATTTGAAACAAAGTTTACATCAAAATTACGACCGTTGAAGCAATACTTTCAACCCAGATTTTATAGCAATTTCGGAAAGACGAGAAATAATCCATAATAAAACATTTCAAATTAATCCAAAGAAAAGTGAATATTTAACTTCATCCAAAGCAGTCTAAATACTTTCATTTATATCACACTACTCAGTCTGCATATAATTTCTTTTAATCCTTTTCTGGAGTCATTAGTATGCAAACTTAATATTACAGATTTCTCGCTATTCTAAAAATAATCAGTGATTTATCTGAAATTCTCGTACTGATCTTAATTTCATTGTTTCATAATAATATTTTTGACTAATCATTTTTTCATATTTTATCTATTCGTTATGCATATTTTTCTATAATTCCTTAACTTTGTTTATGTTTTGGCTATTTCGTAGTAGAATATTGTATTATGTTTTTATTATTAAATTTAACTTACAATATGCTATTTATTATCAAATGTTAGCAAATTATAACTCACTGAAAAACTCAGCAGTTTCAATAACAACAAGAAAAATATTCATTGTATATCGTATTTAACGAGCGCGTACACCTGCAAGATTAAGAATATAAACTGTTAAGTAGTGACAACTAAATTTAGAAGTATGTGTATAGAAAAGTTCACGATTCACAGAAATGATTACTTTATAGAAAAAATATTTTTTAGGAAATATTGAAATTCATAAAAAGGTTCAAAATATGTGCATAGAAATAATTATTTCATAGTAAAACATGCAATAGCTCAAAATTCATAGAAATTTTTATTATGCAGCAAAATACGAAATACTAATATGTATCGTGAGTCATCTCAAGTTTTAAATTCCAAGATCTTACGGCTTTGAGATTTTTGATTTCAGATCCGCATTTTGGCAGTATGCGACAGATTTTTGTATTGCTTCTATACTGCATCCATATGAATTAAGTACATGATGGACTTAAGTGCAAAATTTCAAATTTTTAGTTTTTTGGACTCAAGATTTTTTTCTTTTTTTGATAGGATATCGGGAATCGGAGTTGATAATTACAGTAAAATGAGCGCCTTTAAAAATGACCAGTATTTTTGACAATATAATGTATCAATTTTATTAATCATTACGTATTTAAAATCCACATTCGTCTTAGAGAGGGTATGTGATAAATATAAATGTAACCTTTTCATGCAATAGATTATATTATTCAGAGTTAAAAAAAGTAACTATCAGCTTAAGAAAATTAGAAAAGAAATGAGAATTTAAATTAAAATCCTCTTTTGTAGTTTCCTTGCACCTTTCTGTTTTTACGTCAAACTGTAACACCTATCTGGGGCTTAAACTAATCTTAACTAACTCAAACACAATTTACCTAGATGTTAATCAAACACAATCTGCCTTTAAGTTCTTGGGGGAATTTTCACCAGTAACTTAACTAAACTCTACAAGCAAACAGCTGTAGATAATACTTTTAATTTATTCTTCCTCACCACCTGCGTGTATACGAGACAGTTTCTCTTAGAAAGTCCTCCAAGAAAGCAGATTTCCCCTCAGGCGGATGGCTCTCGGGGCTTTGCCATACTCACATAAACCACTTGTGAGGGTTTAACTAAAAAATAAAAACATTACAATACAAAATTCCTAATCGCCTGGAGCAGCGAGCGCAAATTTTGCCTTTACACTTTTTACAAATATGGTATCTGACTAATTTCTAACAGATAGTACAAGTTCATGGATAATTACTAACAGCTACTTAAAATCTGAATTTACCAATCTAGTCTACCTTTAGATTTTACTCCTACGCGAGATAGCAGCTATTTGCTAAGTAAAAAGCCGGATGTCAGGCAGGTGACGTCACATACGATTACAAGCTATTCCTCTGATTTTATACTAAACTGCCATTCAAATCTGCAGTAAACTCTGGAATGAGAGAGCCAGGGACAAAATGACACAATAGGGAGGACGTGAATTATGATCGAATTTTTTTAGGAGAACTCAAATATGATACTACTCAAGGTAGACTAGAACTTCATGTTTCAATGAAAATAATTATTAAATAATAAGGAACGTGTATGTATGTATGTTTAGCCATGCAATAAATTTTATAAATTTTCTTTGATTTTGTATTATTTTATCATACAAAAAAAGATCTGAAGTTGTGGAGCTTTCTGTAGATTATTTCTAACAAACGATGATGTGGTAAATGGTCCAGCAATCGTAAACATTCTAAAAACCAGAATAATAGCAAAATACAATTCCGGTAAGGCACTTTAATACGTGACTTATAACAGTAAAGAATTTATAATATTAATATTATATTTATTATGAGACTTCTGTATTCAGTATATTGTAATGATTTATTTACCCAGTTAACGCAGATGAGGATGTCGTACAATATATCACTACGGAGTCTTGCTATGAGTTAATAGAATTACTCCAAGCATATTTACTTGGAAACTTTTATCAAAATTTTCATTCTTTGTTGTTGACAAAGCAAAATTTTAATTTTCAATGTTTTCAATTCAATAGTGTCTCTTTTGACAGAATATAGCTTGCCAAGTGCAATGAAAGTCTGCTTCTTTAAAATACGAGTTTTGACTTGGTTTATTGCTTGTTAACTGACCAAATCGAGACAATTTTCATTCATATGGCAGATTTTTGCATGCACCACAACTTTGTGGTGGTGCAAACGTTTCCATAACTGATTCTCTTCCCCCTTTCTCCTATCGGGGGTGGTTCATCGTACCCATTCATGGGTCATTCACCTCCGAAGCACGTGCAAAGAGATGGCAGACGTTGTGGGGGTGTTACAATAGGGAATCTGCTCTGTTCGGGACCTACCCCACTGTAGGTCCCAACCCATCTCATTTCCACCCCTCTACACTTTTCCAAACTCGCTTCTGCTCTCTCTCTCTCTTGCCTACTTAGCTCTCGGATTCCAAATGTGTTTCCGGGTTTTCATCGAAAAGTGAAAACAGCTTTCCCAGTTTGGCATATTCTGCAAACCCGGTTTTATTACAATTTAGTTGGCATCGAATAATTAATCTGATCTTTTGTCTTTTTCTTGGCTTTTTTACATAAAAATTGCATGCAATGTTTTGTGTACGCTTCTCTCGAAAACATTTTCCTTTGTTTGTCTGCAGCAGAGAACATTTTTATTTTCGCAATGAATGTTCGATTTCCAGTTAGCCGTTTCATGGCAAAATCAGTCTATTCTGTCTATTCTGCAGTGCATAGTCTATTCTATCTTTAATCTCCAAAGCATTTAGTTCGATTACTGTCTTCATATATATACGAAAAATTGTTAATTCAGACGTCATATTCATTTCTGGAATACAGAAGTGTATAAAAATTTACAAATTCAAAAAAACTATTGTCAAATCTAGAAATATTTACTAGGGAATTAAAGTGTTTCAAAATATCCAGACAAACAAACTCTGTACAAAAACAAAATTCGTACAAAAATTATCACATACACCAGATAAGAGCAAAAAAGTGCAAAATTTTATAAAAAGGCAAATAGATTTTACATTTTCCTATACATCTTCGTCATGGACTGGTGTATCGAGAAATGTAAAAGATAAAACCTGTTTCAGAACTGACAAATGCACATATTTGTACGAAATTAATCCTAAATGAGGAAAACATAAATTGAATCAATGTATGCATTCATGAATCCAACCTCTGCAGGTTGGAGTCGAAAAGATACCTTACCCAAATCTAAATGCAATTACACAGCATACTAAAAAACAAAAAGAAGCAAAAAAACAAAAACAAAACGTGTAATGCAAACAAACACTGTAATATGGAGCAAAGCAAAAATAGTTTCCTTAGTGTCATAAAGCTATTTATAGACCGTAAACCTAAGTTTTGTATTAACAACAATAAACTTGATAATTATTCGAAAAAATAATTAAATTTAAAAATCTTTATGCAAGTACTAACGAACACAAATTTTGCAAATAAATTAAAAATTTAAATAATAAATTAATAAAAAGCATTCGAAATATAGGAATAAATTTGAAAACAATAGAAAAATTAACCCTGACATTTGCAAACTATGAAGAGAAGATTTTCTGAGGCTTATCAATTAATTAAAAAATTTAGAATGTTTCTTTAATGCTAAATACAAAAAAATAAATAGAATTAAGTCTACTGCAGTTAGAAAAGTATGGTGAAAAGTAATTTTTGCCTTCCAGAAGAACTTTAGAATACATGCCAAACGATTCCAATTAATTTTTATTAGAAATAGTTGTAGTTAAAGTGTGTATTTAATTATGGCAAAGCACACTAGGGCTATCTGCCTAAGGGGAGGGATGCCTTCGTGGAGGACTTTCTAAGGGCTCGTATACACGTTACACATGGGGAAAACCACGAAAACACCCATGCAGCCAGCCCGTTCGCGGGATTCGAACCTCGGACCGAACTACCAGTGTTCAGCGACTTTACCGCTCGGCCGCTGGCGGGCTGGAGTTGTTAAAGATAAAGGAGTTTGGAAGATAAAATAAGTTGAGTTGTTTTGTTGCTGTCTGCAGATTTCTTTCAGGTATCATCATAAAATATTACATTTTTAAATCACTTTTGTCTTTGCTTGTGCTTCATAGTTTTTGCTCCATAGTCAGCCAGTATCTTCGAGACCACTGTATTACAAAGAAGCCTAATATCTAAATCAAAAGGATAAATAAATTTATTTCGCTTTTTTAAATGGCTTTCACTGATATTCTTTGCCTTTTATTCAAAATTTTATTGCAGGATTCCAGGGTAAATGTGAACACTTTTAATTTCTGTATGGAATCTTGATTGTTTCAAATTCCATTAAAATTCGATTGTGCCTAATAATATTGCCATTATCAACATTTATTTAAACGAAGAAAATAGAGAGATTGTTACAAATACAACATTTTACAAAAGTGATCGAATTACTTTTAAATTTCTAAAAAATTATCGAGATTTTTAATCATATCAAAACTAAAACGATAAAACATTTTTTCTTTTGATGTATACGTTTATCTAAACTTCTTTTTACACTAAATATGTTTTTTTTCTGGAAAATAATATGGAGTTTAATTTAATTAATCCATATTAAAATAATATGGAGTTTATATTATGTTTAAAAATTAATATCTATTGCTCTGAAAGGGACAATCGTATCACAAAAGCATTCGTACACTAATAGTCTAATGAATAGGTAAGTTCATAATTTATTTTGTTTTGAAACAATGGACAAAATTTAAAAATATTGTTCTTAGATTATTCTTTAAAGTTTTATTAGAATTTGTGTAGTGTTAACATTTTTGTTTTCAAGGCTACTGAAAGAAGGAAAATGCTATTAGAAATTTGTAAATTAGTTTTTAGTTTTGTAAATTAGAATTAGTAAATTGTTGATGGGGTTAAAAGCATTCAGAAGCTTTTCATATCCAAAACGTTTTCAAATCAACATTCAGCAAAAGAAGATTCGGAAATCATAAAAGCTATCCTATAATACAAAGCATTATTATTATAACTATTAGAATAATCAAAGGCTGTTTGCCCTCAAACTTACTGTGGATCCTTATGAATCATTCGGAGTATCCGTTAGTTGAGTGTCTATAAGAAATAGTAATATGCTGTATATGATGGTCAGATGATAAAAATTTAAAAGAAATCTGAAAGCTTTTAGATTTTACATCACGCTCAAAGGGGCGTTCTTTTTTAACGTTTTGTGCGTTACCTTTATTTATTAAATATCATATTCTTCACATTTAAACCATAAAATTCAGTTCAACAACAATATCGCAAAATAATTTTAAAATGAGCATATCTTTAGAATTTCCGATACACAGTCTCGCGTGCTGGAGATAATTTTTTTTCCCTTACAGTGTTGCCATTTCTCGCTTTGAAATCGATGAGTTTGTTAATAAAAAATTCATTAAAGTTTTACAAAATATGAAATCTCTACATATAATAAAAGAAAGGGTCTGTGTGTGTGTCTTTCGTTCGCGCTGCGCGTACGAAATTTGGCACATAGGTGCATCTAGACAAGAGCCAGTGCACCTCGAAGCGATTTTTTCGAAATTCGAATTATAATTTTTTTTTATTTTATGTTTTGTGACGAAATCGCGTCATTTTGAGATATAATGGGCTATAGGAAAGCGAGATTTTACTCTACAAACTCCATTTTCACATCGTCATGAAACGTACGCACTTAGCTATTTTACGAACTTAAAATAAATTTCGTGTTTCAATAAATGGATTAAATACGAATTTATTTAACAAAATGAGCTTAACACCTTTTCAACGGGATTTTTTCTAAAAAAGTTTATTTTTAAAAATGTACAATTTATTTTTCTTTGATTTTTGGACACGTTAAACTTTCATCCTTGCGACTGCTTTTACAAAAAGAATTTTGGAAAAATGATAATATTTTGTATTTAAAAACATTTTTTTAAATGAAGCTTCCGAGTACGCTTCTCACATCTTTAAAAATGCGATTTTGGCAACAATTTTCCTTTCTTATTGTTGTTGATAGATTTTTGATGAAATCGCATCATTTTGAATAGTTTCATTCTTTTAGAAATATGGGTTTGGCAACAATTTTTCATCGTATTTCTTATGTCACTGTTTTTAAGAGATTGGCATATTTCATTGTCATATATATATATATATATATATAATACATTTTTTTTTATTTTTTTTTTGATAAAGTTGTTCTGTAGAGTAAAATTCTGCGCGTAATTTTATGTTTTTTTTTTAATTGCTTTCATGTTATTTTTTGCTTATTTCACTGTCTGTAAGATATTGAAAAGTTTTGCATGATTTTTTTCCTTCAACGGAAAGTTGGTTAATTTTTTTATTAGGATAATTAATATTTGTATTAAGGGACATAGCTTATTTCAGTGTAATTTTTTTCTCTTGAAAATATAAGATAAAATATCATTAATTATGCTTTGCGTTTCAGATTTTTTTGTTTTTTGTATTCTTTTATGTTATTTATTGCTCATTTCACTGTTTTTTAGATATTGAAAAGTTTTGAGTGATTTTTTTTTAGGAAATAAAGTTCTTAACCTCCTTTATACCATTTGAGTTCTTAAGATTTTGCAAAGGGAAGTTGGTTAATTTAGTTATTAGGATAATTAATATTTGTATTAAGGGATATTGCTTATTTCATTGTAATTTTGTTATACGTAATAACTTTTTTTATGAAGTTGTTCTGCAGAGTAAAATTCTACGCAGTTTTTAAATTTAACGTTCGGTGTTTCCTTCAGCCATTTTCCCAGTACATTTGAAAGCCAGACGAAGGCTGGCAGCGAAGCTGCTAGTAGATAATAAAACAAATTGAAAATTTGGGCTTCCAGATGCCCATATTCGAATAGAAACGTACATTATTCAAAATTTGATGGCTCTAGGTACCGTTGTTTTATTACAATGCGAGAACACATATATACATTTATGCAGATTCTTCATTATTTAATTTCTTTGAATATAATACAGGGCGATAATATTTGGTAGCAACAATTTGGAAAGTAAACCAATATTTAATGTTTGCAACGCAAAACGCCAAAACGAAATTAATAGTCCCTCTGGGCTAATGCCCTTTTGGCTAAAAAATTCTGTGTAAGTAAAAGAGCAAGAAACTTAGGTCTTCTTTTTGATAATGGGAGAAAAATAAGAATTCTGAATTCTAGAATAAAATTATATTTGTTGATGGTTTGGAGGTTACGTAATCATTCTGAAATAGAATCGGAATATATAAGAACAGAATTAAAATTAGTAATATAATTTGAATAGAATTGGAACAGATATAATAATAAAATTAACTGAATTTCTGCCGAAAAGATTAAACCGCTTTTTTAAAAATTAATTTTAATCCAACACAACATTGTTTGCAGTTGTTGCATTAATTTAGTTTTACGAATAGGAATGAAAATCGGTTTATATTCATCACCAGAGAATGGTTCTAAGTCATATAATTTTGACAATTTTTTTCAGGGCTTATTTTGTATTATTACAGCCTGGTTTTTTTTTTTTTACTTAATATCTTTCATAAGGTAAGGAATAATTTACTAACTGGAATACTCTTAATAGAAGAACTGTGTAAATATTTGAATTTCTGGAATTTCGACTCAAAAATTGACCTCTATTGCATTTTGATTAAAATTCTGTTACTTAAAAACATACTTTATACAATAATTTTTTAATTTGAGCCATGAACAATTGACCAACTCTTTAAGAGGTTTCACTTGTGAAATCAAATTAAAACTTCCTGTTGCTTGCTTTCGTTTCTCGAAGAATGGCCCGTATAAGGACCCTTTATGATGTATTTAGTTTTTTTACTAATTTCAGTGTCAATCTAAGGCTTAGTTTTATTTTATTTTGAAATCTATTTTAGTAAGACTGGCCTATAGGTTTTTAAGATACATAAAAAGAAGTTTAAATATTTATAAATCTGTCAAAGAAATATGAAATAAAGTTTTTGAACTAAAATTTCATTCGATATAAATTAAAATTAAGAAGCAGAAAAATCTTACCTTATACCGTAATTGTCTTTTCACTTTTATGATGTCTTTTCCGCAACATAAATCATAAAATGATCGGTAGATAATCATCAGAAATTTGTCATAAGTTTAGCTGTCCTTTTTATTACTATCAGACGGAATATGCGTACGTTGGGAAGTACTTTCCAGTAATCTTATGCCCTTATTTAATGGCCCTAATGTTCATTATAATCAGAGTTTTGAAACTGCAGAATATTTTAGCATTAAATGAAAATCTTTATATACATTTCTTTCTTGAATGTTATTTATCAAATCAGGAAAAACTTTTTTCATGCATATACCGTTCTTAAATCTTTAAAATTTTGTCTGTCCAACCTCAAATGTCAAGTTCAGTTGATAATGTTTTAGGCTATCCTCAAATCATATGCTAATAGGTATTAGATAATCTTCAAATGTCTACGGTCAAAAAGATTATTCTCATTTTCGTTGAGTGTATACACTCTTGTTTTTGCCCTACCATTAAGCCTTGTAATATCTTTATATGGAGCGAAGGGCGATAGGACAACTTGTTTTTAAGGTGCTGGTTTTCTGTCCACTTACTATTATCTTGTCCTGTAATACAAGTTACGTTATCGTTCATTGGTAATAAATATTAGATGTTCTGATTATTGTTTAGCAGTCCACTACTGTCCAATACTTGTGCACTATACTATCAAGAACAATTAATCCAGAGCACTTGTTTCGTTGTTAATAAAGCGGTATTTCATGAAATCCATATTGCCATTGTAATTATAGTCCGTATGATGTCCGCTGTTAACACAATCTGGTATTTCGTAGGTAGTCGCACTTAGTTAACTTTCATTTTTTGCTACTGGATATTTTTTAGGAACGTCAGCTGTTATAATCGTTTAGAAGAATAACGTCTTTCGAGATTTATCAATGGTTTAGCTGAAAATTTCCGTTCTAATGAATTCTTGAAAGCTACAGTTTATTATAACGGATCACAGTCAAAAATCTTGCTTGCATAAAATGGGCGCATTCTGTTTCATCTCATCTATAAGAATAACTGTTAAGAATCTCTTCTTTTCTTTCTTCTCATTCTCGAGAAACATATCCGTCCCATCGTCATCTGGTTATCCCTCCCCAAAATGCTCCCCAAAATAACCGCGTCTTAATTCTACACTTTTTTAATTTTATTATTACGACCGCTTTAATGATATTTTCTTAAGGTGTCAAAAACAGATCTTTATCTTCACCATATGCGTTAATTGCTTCCAAGCACACATATACAAAGGAAAAAAATGGTCCTAAAAAATAATATTCGGAATGATGACGAAATGGGAGGGACGGGGAAAAAAAGACATTACTCCAACTTCTTACGTTATTTTCTTAAAGTTTATTTTAGAATCTAATTTGAACAACGCAATACCAAATTCCTGTCTTTTTGGCTTCAATAAAAAAAGAAAGATATATATCCGCTTTCTCACCCTCTTTAAAAAAAGAACCGCTTGTGAATAGCCCTGACCTTCTAATATAGTTTACGAAAAAATGAAAAGAAGGCATGTACTTTGTTCAAAGCAGTAGTACAAACGGGAGAAAAAAGTGAAACTCTACGCGCGCGTGCCGTCTTACAAGGGAATAAAATGCTTATTATCCCTCCTCTGGGGGAAAAATGATGAGGGTGGGATGGAAAACCCCTTAGAAAGTTCTCAAGCCCCCCATCCCACTCCTTGCGAGGAAAGTGAAAACTGCTTTGAAGAAATTCGAAGGCGACCGTACATGGAGTGTGGTGGTAGTAGTAGTAAGAGAAAGTATGGAAAGAAATGAAAAATCGAGCTTGCTTTTTTGCTCACTAGATTTGCCTGCTTGGAAAATGTTTTATGACACTAATATTTCGCAATCATCAACATCGTTTAAAAGTTCATAGCTGCTTTTTTTTTTTTTTTTGTTAAAAAATGTGTGGGGGGAGGAGAGGGTGAGCACAAAAAAACTGGCTATTCAAAAACTTCATAGCAGCGTACAAACACACTCTTTCGATTTTGAAACGATAACATCAACACACACACACACACAAAAAAAAAAAAAAAAAAATCAAGTCATAGCGTCGCACCAGAGGATTTGCTAAGATCTTCAGTGCTGTCACTGACCATCACAGGTTGCCAACCTGCTTTTAGACTCACTCCTAGTAAAATTTTTTTCTACTAACATTTATTATTAAGCATTGCTTTCTTCGCACTTGCATCACATAAAATCCAAGCAAAATATTTCAAAGCAGCGTATCTTTAGATTGGGTGTTAGGGGTTGCCATAATTTTTTTTTTATATTCGCTATATTATTTCTTGGAAATCTATAGCTGCCGAAGCGGCCAGTAAAAGAAAAAAGTATATTAATGAGTCTAGGTGGTGTCATTTCATAAAAACATTTAATATTTATAATTAGACATGACATGATTTAAATGCATTTTTATTATATCAGTCAAATTTAAATGTAAAAAAAAGTACTTTCAAGAAATTCATTATTTGTACTTTAATCACGTTTGCTACATTATGACTGAAAGTTTTAGTTTGGAAGTAAAATATCTTACACTTTATTGAACGGCAACAGGTGATGCGTGGAGATAGTAATTATTCAAATTGAGGCAGTGACAATACGTTGCTTTCAAACAGCCGAATTTGTGGATTAAAACTGAAAGACAAATATCTTAAATTTTGCCGAATGCGAACAATCTAATGCCATCGGGACAAAATTGTTTTATTTCGAACATTTTTTCTGCTTCTTTCTTTGAAATTGCTGAGTTTTTTAAACCAAAATCGTTAAATTTGACAAAATATGATCAAAAGCAGATTCCAAATTTGGCTTCGAGATGCTCATATTTGGTTGGAGAATTATATGTATTGAAAATTCGCTGGCTCTAGGTGCCGTCGAAATTTACCCACAATGCAAGGAACGTAGATACATACAGAAGTGGTTCAGACGCAAAAGTTATACAGACAAAAAATGAATTTCAAGAGTAAAAAAAAAAAAAAAAAATTAAAGTTCCAAAATTATTTTTTACGAGATAAGCTTTGTTTAAATCTCAGAAAATCAATAATGAACTAAAAGAAAAAAAAATCAGATTAAAAAAAATAAATTCACATTTAAAAAAATGTAGAAAATTTCAAAATTAATATTTCTTTATCATTCTTGTTTTATAAGATGGAGAAGAGTTTATTTTAAAATTTGTGAAAAGTTCAAAAGTTTGTAACCGATTCATTTTTAGATTTTTAAATGCTAAATGTGAGTGATTTTGTTATTCTCAACGGAAAGGAAATTTGTCATGTTGGTCAAAAAGATAAGGATTTTCTGTTATAATATGTCAATCACGTGCTATATCTGAAATGAGATGAATGAAATGATTAAGAAGATATCTATTAAATTTTATTGTTCGTTCATTATTTTTATTAATGTCACTGTATGCTTTTGACAGTTTTATTTAAAAAATCAAATCATAATCTTATTCTATAATTTTAATTTTAAATTTACGCATCATTTTGTCCATAATTTTTATGCTGATTTACGAGGCTGAGTTTTAAACAAAAGCGAACTTTACATCTGTATATTCTAGTCACAACTAAAGTAAATTTTTCAATAATCATTGTTTATCTTTAAATATTATGTATTAGATTATAATAGATGCATTGTTACGGTTTTTATATTTAGTTTGCTATTTTTAGTAGAATTGTAATTAAAACGGTTTTATTTCCCCGTGCAATGCAGCGCGTGACGAGTTTGAAGAGAAAGCTACGCCGAAAAAGTAAAAATATAGGAGTACGCGTATTTTAACATTTAATAAATAGATATCTCGTAATTGTAGTCTTTCGCTTTCCAGAAATCTCGAGAAAATAAAAATTACCAGAATGTTCTCGTGCATGATTAAAAAGCTTATAAAAGCCGGAGGAAAACATCTGAGTTCAGTTGTTCACTTAGTGCTGTTGTTGATTGAAGCGAATTCGCGGTGAGATCGGATTAGCTTTGTATGTGTTTTGAATCGAGTTCTATTTAATGTTTTAGTAGTTTAAAATATAACTACTGTGAGATGTTGCGATATTGTACGAATATCCCTGAGGAAATTTTGGCATTTTGATTTATTTCTTGGAATAAGAATAAATTTTATTAACTTTTTATCGACTTGTACGTTCAATCCATTACGAACCCGTACGCAGGCAACAAGATAATAAAATACTATTATTTCTAGTCTTTCCCCAATCTTTAAAGGCGTCTTAGATTTTTGAAAATGATGTCAAAATTTTAAATGCACGAAATTGAAATTATAAATCGTTGTTCTCTTTGAAAAATGCATTTAGTCAGTGTTCTGTTTATGCTAAATATTTTCCTTGAAAATAAAATATTAAGCTTTAACTTCAATATAATGTTTGGGGGGGGGCGAGAAAAATCGTATCTTAAAAGTAATAGGATGCTTATTATTGTAGCTAAAAAAAAATAAAAATTTTCTTAAAATTTTTTTGATATTTTTCCGGAATCGCATTAGCTTTTAAAATATGCTTTAAACTTTTTACTATGGATTCAGTCAGATTTTTAAAAATTATTATTATCATTAATAACGTACTTTTCTTCTCTCATTTTGCATTACTAGTTTCAAATACTGTTTTAAATAAACATTTTGCTTTCGACTTTTCTGCCAAATGTATACGATAGTTTAAGTGTGGGTACGCACCGAAAAAGGATTCTATACATTTCAAAAATATTAAACCTCAATCAGAGCCACCAGTTTAGAGAATATAGCAATATGCTCGGAGGCAAAATTTGAAATTATTTTCCAAATTAGAGTTTTGCGATGATGATCCCAAATTTTATTTCAGAATCCGTACAGCATCAATAAACTTAGAAACATTTTATTAAAAAGCTACATATCCATCATTTTCTGTTCATGCACGAGATTCGTATTTGGCTCTCTTGCATGCTAAAACTTTGCGAAAGATACAAAATTAGTTTCTCTAATTAAATATGACTTGATTCTAGTGTTCAGAATTCTTATTTCTGTCAATTCTGAGAAAGAATGCTAACTTTTCTTTTTTCATTAATATAGAATTTTTAATTTGCCACACAGCCATTTTAAGCAGTACATTAAATTTCTATTTTAACAATCTTTCATATAATGAATAATCTCCATCATAGGAGTATGAAATAATCTGCATTATTAATTCTATTTAAGGTACCCACTCTTCATATTATTTCAGTTGTTTCAGGCAGTATTGTTACATTCTACATTGCATCTTGGATGGTCTTTCAAGCTTTTGAATTTTACAATGATTAATACTTACTTAGTATTTTATTTTGTCAAAAGCTTCCATGTTTTAAGTGAACCATTTTAGCAACTTTTTAATAGATTAAGCTTTTTCTACTTTCGAATTAAGAAAAATTGACGATGGGTCGGTTATTGGAATATGGCAAGGCATACAAGGGCCATTTGCCTAAGCGGAAGGATGCCTTTGTAGAGGATTTTCTGAGGAAAACTGGCTCGTATTTAAGTTTTTATATGAGGAAAATTACGAAAAGGAACTTAAAATCGAATCCGGTTTAAACTCCCAGCATTCAGCGGTCTTAAGCGCTCGACTACTGAGTGGCAAAACAAACTGACGAACCATATATCACATATACTTTCTTGAAGCAATCTTAATAATAAAATGTTAAAGTAGGATAAATTCCAAGAAAATTTCATTGGAGAATTCAAGAAGGCGGTCTTTTAGGTATTGCAACCAAACGTGGTTGCATAATATTAATATCGTAAATGTATATGTTGCATTTATTACAGATTACTTTTTTTTTTTGCAGTGTGAATCGTGCCCCATTATGTCGTGCTATGATTTTCTAGTTTTAAGTACTAAATGATAATTTTTGAGCTGATAATGTTAACTTAAGAAGAAACATTTTGTGCAAAAAACAATGCCTATGCAAATGCTTACTTCAGAAAAAAAAATCACATTTTAAATTCCAGATTAATGCATATAGCATTTTATTAAAATTATTTTCGAAAATCCCTAAGATGCGTTCACTTTGGGAGATCTATAATTTTATGCGCTTTAGTGATCTTCATTCTCTTAGATATAACGCACCGTTCTCTTAGATACACAATCGAAGCACTCCGAGATCTGCACGTTCCCAGTAACTTTATCATCTTCCATACAAATAATAGATAGCTAGGCGGACGAGTCTCGTCTGCTATGGAATTTTCCAAGTAAGGCATAGTAAGAATATTGCTGAGTGACACATACGACGCTTTACCGCATTAGAGTCTGAAGCCCACCTGCATAGTAATCATACAAGCCAACATTGGAAGTTTAAACCAGAGCTGGATAAAATCGACTTTAAAAAAAAATCTGTCTTGACACCAAAATAAAAATGTCTTACTCTCTGATTTGCGGCTCCAAGTCCTTCTCTGAAAATGAAAGCAGAATAAGAAATCCAACTCCGCGTGTGAGGAAGTTTTGGAAGTTAGAACGTGAGTTAAAATTTAAGACGATCTTTTACAAACATCAAACATGTGCTAGAAGTTCGATGTAAGATAAATAAACAAACCCCTGAAAAATAATAAAAAATTCTTCAGACTGAATATTTATATATCAAATTTCCTGAAATATTTTTGTTGATAATTTTTATGTTATTTTGAATCGCTGTTCTCTTAAAAATAAGGCTTAAATTTAAATTTTTTGCTCCTAATTTCAAATTAAATTATTAATTACACTCTGTTATGCAATAAACTTCAGTGTATGATCGTTTAAGATACACAAGTCATAATAATGATAATAATAATAAAAGTTTTTATAAAATAAGCTTTTATTTAAAATTCATAAAATAATTAATTAGCTAAAAGTAGAAAAATAATTTATCATTTAGTTGCATGGGAGCAAGATATTAAATAATTACCTGTAAAAAATTCATCTGTAATTTTATATCACGAACAATAAACCCATAGTTTGCCCTTGATAAATTCATAAGTTAACGGTTTATGCTTTTGACAATGCAAGTCGGTTATTAGATTTCATTATTTAACCACCCAAGCTTTTGTTATTCGTGATATAAAATTGTATGGTAAATTAAGATAAATCGTAAGATAAACTACTTTTCTACGTTTAGTTCATTAATTATTTTGTGATCTTTAAGTAAAAGCTTGTTTTATTTTTTTAAATATTTATATTTTTATGTTTATTTTCTTAGCTGCAGTGACACATTATTAATCAAATTATTCAACTGAAAAATAAAACGATTTTCATCAACTGTTGGAAGTAAATTTGCTAACATTAAATGGTTTAAAAAAAAAAAAAAAAAAAGCCTGCGATTTTGTCAGAAAATCAGAATTTACGTTAAAATCTCAAATGAAATTCACTTAAGATTTTTTTCCCTGCTCTGTTTGATAATGGAAACAGTAAAATACTGATATTTTCAGTTAAACGAAGATATGCGCAGAAAATCATTTTAACATTAAATTAAAAAAAAAAAAAAAAATGTGAAATGTTTCAGATTTTAAATTACGTCCAAAGGGGCGTTTTTTAACATTTTGTGTGTTACCTTTCTTTATTAAATATCATGTTCCCCGCACTTAAACCATAAGATCCAGTGCAACAGCAATATCGCAAAATAGTTTTAAAACGAGCATATCTTTAGAATTTCCGATACAGAGACTCACGCGCTGAAGATAAAATGTTTTTTCTGCACAACGTTGCCATTGCTCGCTTTGAAATCCTTGAGTTTGTTAATCAAAAATTCGTCAAAGTTTTAAAAAATAGGAAATCGATCATAAAACAAATTTCAAATTTCAAATTTGGTCTTCCACATGCTCATATTCGTTGGAGGATTACGTTATTCAAAATTCGATGACTCTATGTACCGTTATTTTATGACAATGTGAGAAATATGCATACATTTACGCAGATTTTCATTATTTAATAATGCAGGACTCTAACATTTTATGGCAACAGTTTGAAAAGTGAACCGACATTTATCCGTCCGACGCAAAATGCCAAAACGAAACTAATAGTCCTTCGGGATTTGAATCCCTTTGGACTAAAAACTTTAAATCAAATTTTGAATAAATAAATAAAAATTTGTTTACCACATTGTGTTATCAGCCATAGACTGTATGTGTACTATATTTTTTTTTTAAGATCAGTTTTGGACACATTACTGTTCTCTAATAGATTCTCTCTTAGATCAATAATTTTCGCGTCTCCTGGTTAATTCCTCAGCACCGAGTTTAAATTCCTTCTCCTTCAATTTATAAATTAAAGACATGTTTTAAATATAAGCTAATCTAAATACAAAAAAAAATTGCTTTCACCTCAAAGCACTGTATCGATGATTTATATCCTTCATCGACTCACTCCAAATCGAACCAAATTGGAATTTTTTATTAGTTTGACGAAAATGTCATGTATCCTTTTAGTGGGTAATTATTTCATAAGATACACTAATTTAAACTACATACTACTTTTATTATATATGCAAAATATATCATCACTCGCATATACACTTATATCTACAGCTATTTCATAATTACAGCTACTCGCATTCCAGTCCTTTTCTTATTACTCTTAATCTTCAGTCTGCAAACTCGTAGGTTCCTTTTCGAATATTCTATCGTTTTGAAAGTCGAGCTTGATTTCATTGGATAGGCTTCTAGCCATTTTGAATGAGCATCGACGATTATCAAAAACATATGCTCAAAAATAGGCCTTGTATAATCGATGTGAACACGTTCCATTGGAGCGCTCGGGTATTCCCAATGATGAACTTTTACCTTAGGAGGATCTATTTTATGTTTTGCACATTCAGAACAGTTTTGGGAAGTATTTTTGATATCCTTATCTATACCATTCCAAAATACGTAAGATCTAGCAATTACTTTCATCTTTACAGTCCCTAAGTTATAAGGTATTTCTCCCACTTCCCTAGCGTTCCTTCGTGGTGTAACGGTAGCACGCTGGGCCGGTATTACAGAAGTCCGTGGTTCGATTCCCGGCGAAGGCGGTTGCATATTTTACAACTTTTCTGCTTCCAATTAACCTAATGACTCTACAAGTGGCGCCAGAACTAAAAGGGTTGTGGATGATGATTCTCCGCACCCAGGATTTGGCGACTAGGTCCCATAAAACCCGAGTCGCCCTTTAAAAAGGGGAAGTATATAAGGTATTTCTCCCACTTCCCTAGCGTGCCTTCGTGGTGTAACGGTAGCACGCTGGGCCGATATTCCAGAGGTCCGTGGTTCGATTCCCGGCGAAGGCGGTTGCATGTGTTTCATCTTTTCTGCTTCCAATTAACCTAATGACTCTACAAAGTGTCCGTGGTGCAACTCTTTCAAAACCTTCTCACGGTATCGTTTCGGAATACAAACGCGTTGACCATACATTATACAGACACCTTGGAGACTATACTCCATCTCCCTTCCTTTCAATTTACGGCCGCTTTGTAGTATTCTTAGCAGAGGACTGAGTTCTGCATCAATTTCAGTTTCTTTAGTCAAATCTCTGGCCGTGATTGGAAGAGTTTCAATCTGCTGTAATTGAAAAATAGTTACATCATCCTGAACAGACAGTTGCTCTGAGTTTGTCGGCAATCGTGACAAAAAGTCAGCATTACCATGCTCGTTTGTTTTACGGTAAATAATATCGAATTGGAATGGCTGTAAAGCCAAAGCGTAATGTAGAAGTCTTTTTCCTGCAAAAACCGGCATACCTTTCTTAGATTCGAAAATTGCAACAAGAGGTTTATGATCTGTAATTAATGTAAATTTCCTGCCTTTCAAATACAGAAAACATTTTTTATTCCCCAAATGATTGACAAAGCTTCTTTATCGCTTTGAGAATACTTCTTCTCTGTTTCAGTCAGTGTTCTTGAAGCATATGCAATTGGTCTTTCTATTCCATCAGGAAGTTTGTGAGAAAGTACCGCACCTAACCCTACTGATGATGCATCTGTTGCCAATGTTGAGGGCAATTTTGGATTATAATGCATCAAAACTTTTTGTGAACACAATTCTTTTTTAATGTTTAGAAAAGCCTTCTGGCAAACCTTCGACCAAACCCCGTTTGAGTTTTTCTTAGTTAATTGGTATAAGGAATTTGCGATTGTCGCTAATTTAGGGCAAAATTTTCCATAAAAATTAATTTATCTCAAAAGGCTTTGAATTTCTCGGACATTTTCGCGCCTTGAAGCTTTTGCAGTCGCTGATATTTTTTAATCCTAAAAAAAATTACTTTTCTCTAAATTTAATTTCAGTTATGAGTTTTACATTTCTCGAAGAAATTTTTTAAAGTATTCAAATGTGCGTCATCATCCGCCCCTGTTATCTGCGCATCATACCTTACACACGGAAACTATTTCCAAGCGAAAGGAAGAACCAATGGTTTCCCATCTGTTTAAATATATTATTTTTAGAAAAAGGTAGAATACATCCCAATTAATATTTTTTATCATTCTTGTTTTTAAAGCGGACGAAGTGTATTTTACATAATCTATGAAGAATTCAACTTTTCCACCGATATATTTTTTAAATGTTACAATTTTCATTGTGGCTAAAGGGTTTCATTACACACATAGACAAAATATATTAAAATAATAGTTCAAATTTTTTACGTTTTCGCAGAATCTTTTAAAATCAAAGCAAGTATACAGAGGAGTGGATTATTTCAGGAATTAACATAAAATTAAACATGAAATGCCAAATTCCCTTCAAAACTTAAGAGTAAGATAGTCAAGACCTCCACAAGGAAACAATGATGATCCAGGTCTAGTAAAATTAGCGTTATTTTAATGAAAAAGGTACTATTTTCCAAGCTTTGAGTTAAAATATTTAATGTTTTTTTTGGGGGGGAATAAGATTAAAAACATTCGTTTGACGAGGTGAGGGCGGGAAGAACGAATATTCGAGATTCCGAATCTGAATTCATTTTCAAGATATTGGATTCGAGGATCCGAATATTCCATCCTTAATATTTTCTTGCTAACATCTTTAACCTATGTTCGAAGGTTTGATATTTAGATGATAATAACCATTGGTATATTTAATTTTAAAATAGGAAATAAGCAAAGGAATGAATAGAATAAAAATTTATAACGCAGTTTTTTTTATCATATAGCAAACGAATTTAATAAACTCTTTTCCAAGAAAATTTCTCGAGAATATTTAATTTTTAAAATAATTTAAATGAAAGTCAAGTAATATGCACAAGTTGCCTCTGTAGAACATTTTTTGTTTTGTTTGTTATTCTTAAGCTGATATCAGAGATGACAATTTTGCTTCATTTCCAGGAGGATCGTCGGAAGGGGCATCGGCATCACGCAGGAGGGGCAAATGCAAATGGTTCAATGTGGCCAAAGGTTGGGGTTTCATCACACCCATGGACGGCGGACCTGATGTCTTTGTGCACCAAGTAAGAATATTTATCACTTTCAATCAAACTATAATTGTTTATTACAATACCGAGATAGGGCGGTTTGTCAAGCACACGCGATATACACTGTCATACGTCTGGCCGAGTTACGTTTCTTGTGACCTTAGGGCTTGGAAAAGTAACCGTGCGCTCGTTGGAAATCGATGCTGAAACTTCAGTTTCTTGTTAATCATTACATCCACAGGAATGTGCTGACAACTACATTCAAAAAGCACATGATGGTACAAATACCTTTAATTTATTATGTCCTTATCCGTTTAGGAAGTGACTAAGCGAAGGGATAGAATTGGCCAAATTAAAATCATAAGGCTCCCTTCAGGCACCCTCTCAGAATCCTTAGGTTTTAAGGGCAAGGAATCTTTAAAAATCAACTCTACTATCGTAAAGAATCGAACTCAAGATTATTCACTTGATAGTTGGTTGGACATTATTGATGTTGTACAAAGATACATGGAAAGAATGCTTTAATTCCGTACAGTTTAATCCTGTGAAATGTAATAATCATTGAAAGGAATGTCTTTATATATATATATGTAAGATAAAAATATATGAATCAAAATTATAGATTAAACTATAAACATTAATTCTTCCTCTCTATTCTAAAATCGCAATAACTTCTTTGCATTGCGTCATTTCTGGATCACTCTGTGATCGGCGCAACTCTGATGACGTAATAATTAAGAACTGAAACTGCCACTGTAAACCAAAACTTTTCTCTTCGCGTGCTTCCATCTTTCATAACCACGCACTTCAGCTTTTGCCCTCTACTCTGCTAAGATGTAATTTCGCTGGCTTGCTTTCCTTCTCAATTATATCAAAAATGTAATGTTCTTGAATAGGCATAACTAGAGTGCCAAAGTGATTGTGGCCACAAATATCAATTGGAAATAAAAATGGAATTAAAACTGCTTCGACTGCCAAGTTCTTTAGATATTACCAAGTTAGCATTACTAGCATACTGCGCAATCAAAATCTTCTTCAATATGGGTCTAATCAAGAATCTACAGTGTTCCGACAGTTTCCTTTTTCTTTTATTATGACAATTAAGCCGGTAGGATAGTTTCCTTCAGCCTGAAACCTCAATGGAAAATTTAATTCAGCTCTTCAAATGATCGTTTTGTGATAAATCCAAGATAATGTGAAAGAAGTGAATCATCAAGTTTGTTTTTTCAGTGTTTAAAAAAAAATAACAGATCATTCTTCTGCTGTGGTGTTTTGCAAGTGCTTCAAAAAATAATCACGCGTAGTGGTTACAGCTTGAAAGTAATCTCTCGATAAATTGAGAAGTTCGAATGCCTAGTGAAAAGGAAATCATCAGTGAATTACCGTTTAGGAATTAAGCATTACAGCGGGTTCAAGATCGATCTGAGTTAGTGTTTGCAAATATGTGCGACCGAAAATTATTTGCACTTCCGCTTTTTCAACAGCTCAAAAATTATTATATTCGTGTGAATCTAGCTCAGGAACTAAATTATTTAATGTGCTGCGGATTCTATAGTTTTCATTTCAACTTTGGTTAAAATTTCTGCAATTTGTTTTGAGAAAATCTGAAATTCTTGTTCATTAATTTTTCTAATTTTTCATAATTATGTGTGAGCAAATTAAGTAACGATATTTAAGCTATTTAAATTATTCATAGGCAAGGATATTAAGATAAATTTTTATGTTTTTGAAATTTTGTTGAGAATTTTGGATACGAATTTTATAATTATTCTAAAAATAAAGATGTTAAAAATAAGTGAAATTAGTACAGATAAGTAATATGAAATTATGGTAAATGCATGTTAAAATTTATGGCTTATTGTGTGTTAAGTATAGTATGATGAGGGTGTACTGGTTCCTTCAACAGAGGCCTGTAATTACCTCTGTACAGTTGTTCCTTTTACGCTCTTCATGCAAGATAATGTTGGAGGCTCTCATTTTATGAGTGTGTGTAATTTTTTTATATTATTATTATTATTATATTTTTTATTATGGAATGTATTAGTGCAGTTCGCAAAGGCCAGTTACCTTATGCAAGGAACGGAGGCCTTTTCAAGCAACTGCCTAGGCATCCTGGGCCATCAGTGCAGAGAACACGCTGGTTAGCTCAAGAGGACAGCCCTATTGATGGATATGTTTGTTTAGAAGTATTGCGAGGCTTCCAGTTTGGTAAAATACAGGAATTGTAAATGAATGATAACGGTGAAACCATAATTTCTGAAGCTTACTCCTATTATTATTATATGGTATTAAAATATAATTTATCAATATGAAAATTAATATCATAAATATTTATGTGCATTATATTTAATTATAAGTAATGATTATCTAAAAGTTTATTTTTGTGATATTCTGTAATAACAAGAACCTTCCCTGAAGAATTATGATTATGTGAACTTTCCAACAAAAAGACTTTTGGACTGAAATGCTGAAAAATTCAATAGGACTTTAAAAATTAAAAATTTATTTTAAAAAAATTGATATTTATAAATTATACTTTTATAGAATCAATTTTATGATTTATGTTTTTCTTTTTTATTTGCTAGAGCTTTAACTTTTTCTCTTTAAAAAGGCTTCTCTGTCGCTACGCCTTTTTCTTTTTGAAGAGGGGAATATGTAAGATAAAAATATATGAATCAAAATTATAGATTAAACTATAAACATTAATTCTTCCTCTCTTTTCTAAAATCGCAATAACTTCTTTGCATTGCGTCATTTCTGGATCACTCTGTGATCGGCGCAACTCTGATGACGTAATAATTAAGAACTGAAACTGCCACTGTAAACCAAAACTTTTCTCTTCGCGTGCTTCCATCTTTCATAACTACGCACTTCAGCTTTTGCCCTCTACTCTGCTAAGATGTAATTTCGCTGGCTTGCTTTCCTTCTCAATTATATCAAAAATGTAATGTTCTTGAATAGGCATAACTAGAGTGCCAAAGTGATTGTGGCCACAAATATCAATTGGAAATAAAAATGGAATTAAAACTGCTTCGACTGCCAAGTTCTTTAGATATTACCAAGTTAGCATTACTAGCATACTGCGCAATCAAAATCTTCTTCAATATGGGTCTAATCAAGAATCTACAGTGTTCCGACAGTTTCCTTTTTCTTTTATTATGACATATATATATATAATGTTGTATGAACTTAAATCCATTTAGTGCGAATACAAGTTATTATTACTTGCGCAATTGCTGCAAAGTTAGTTAATAATAATTTATTTCCTAAACAGTATTGATTAATTGATTATATTATCTCCTAAGTTTAATTAAAGTAGAATTATTTTAAAAGTGTGCATCCATACTGGTAAGTTATATTTTGAAAGATGTTTTGAAGTAATTTGAAAGCAAAATGTTAATGATCCGAATTGTCTTAAACTTAATAAAACTAATAATTCACAAAATAGCATAGACTTTCTAGATCTTCAAATCATGAACTACAAAAAAATTTTACTTTTTGACAAAACAAGAAACTTCAATTTCAATACTAACAAATTAATAAATTGGAACTCCAACATATCCAAAAAAGTAATTAACAATACTATAATTAATCAAATACAACGAATTAAAACTATATGCACAGATACAATAGATTTACAACGCGAAATTTTGATCCTTATCAAAATTCTCAAAAATAATCTAATTCCCTTTCAATTTATCAACCATTGCCTTAAAAGAGCAGGCGTTAAATACTCACTCTAAATCATTTAACTGATAGGGATATGATAATTTATTCCTAAACCTCAGAAGGCGGTATAAGTTGGATGACTGTCAGTTGAAAGATTTGTATATAGTGTAATTACTCAATTGTATATATTGTAAAAAGCTAATTGTCTTCAGACATATACTGTTAATATACTGTTACTAAAAAAATGGGCCTATTTCCTGCCTTTAGACTGTCTACTAGCTCTTGGATAGCGAAAATGCCTTTTTCCTTTCTTAAATTCTTAATCATTGCGACACGACAATTAGCCAGAAATTAATTAATTTCCATTCACTAGTATTTTTAAAAAAATCTTAACAGACGGTCTCTCTCAGATAAGAACTCCACAAAATACATCCCTCAAGAATTCCAAGTCCCACCCACTACCATAAATTTCTTCACCCAAGTCTTACCGACTGATATAATTCAAAGCCCCTACTGCCGCTAAGAATTTTCGGACACCCTACACTTCTGAGTCAGACACGAAGAGAACACACTGCCAACTCCCCCACTAGAAAGAATGTAAGTTACTTAATACCTTTCTGGCCTTTATATCTTCATGTACATTCACTGATCTTATTTATATTATTTTCTATTTTATTTTTATATTATTTTTATGTTCTCTTTGATTTGTTTTTGCAAAGTTTGCATTATTTATCTTTTTTATAATCTTCTATGTTTATTTCAACTTTACTTTGATTTCGATTTCATAATGACAATTTCCAATGTTTAATTTCTACAAATAATATAGTACTCAAATACATAAAGATGATAGTGTCGGGGACGATTACTCGAGTTTTACAAGATTTCTCTACAGTAATTGATTTTTACTCCAAATTGAATTGACTAAAATGCTTCATGAGAATCAGTTCTTTGAGTAACAACTATTCGCGGAAATATTTGGCCTGACTAGAATTGCCGGTTTGGCTTTAACTTATAACTCGAGTAAAGACGAAACACTTTCATATTTACGTATTTCTATCAATTATTGATCATTGAACGGGAGTTGGTTTGTTCCCCTTGAAAAGTCAACTAATTTCCGATCAATGACAATAATTACATGTTTTAATTTTTACTTTTACAATTGTAATATTATTCTTCGTGATGATTTAACTCCAGTCCCCGTTAAAACATTATTAACATTTTGCTTTCAAATTACTTCAAAACATCTTTCAAAATATAACTTACCAGTATGGATGCACACTTTTAAAATAATTCTACTTTAATTAAACTTAGGAGATAATATAATCAATTAATCAATACTGTTTAGGAAATAAATTATTATATATATATATATATATATATATATACATAAAAGACTGCCAAATTTACCTGTAATAACATGGAAACTTCGTCTTAAGAAATATATATGTCATTAATGATTTTCGGTAAAATAACTTCACTGCTGCTAACATTAACTTGGATAATCGCTACGAATGTTTTTCAGAGCCGCTCACGTCATTTACTAGTTTATAGTTTTGACACCTCATTTGTTGTTAAACATTCTGAAACTGATAAATATTACTTTAAATATGAAACATTTCTATAATCGACTCGAAGTAGCTGCTTAAAAGTAGCCTTACTTAGGTTTCCTAACGATCACGAAGATTGCTAACGTAGTTCTTGCTTATGCTGCAGGAAGTGTATCAATATATTGCTAAACATCTAAAGGCAGTTATCATGTCATGACAGTCACAGAAATATTCCTTGTCAAATATCATGATCGCTTTTCTATAGCAATATCACATCATGATATGTAGTTTTGATTAAGCAATTTTCTATAGTGAAACTATCTGTCAAATATGATGATTAGTTTTCTATTTCCGTATATTTTATTAAAACAATTACAACTATAATAATTAAATGGAAAACAAGCATTTCTGCAGTTTTTTCTGTTCAGAAATTTAAGCATTAAGACTGAAGTCAACTTAAACATCATGCTAGGATTAAGAACTTGATGTCAGTTGGGACAATGTCAGTTGAAATTGGGGAGCTTCAAAGACTATTTATTAAAATAGACGCAAGGATGATCAAACTAATTTTGTGGAAACTTAAAATAATCATTCATAACTATGACACTTATCTTGATTACACATTTTCACATCAAAATTATTAAATGACAAAATTCTTTCAGAAATGTCCAAAGTTTCGTTTTAAATTTCGAATTCAATGCTTACGCTTATTATTATTACTTAATGTACGGGTTCGACATTACGGGTACGGGTGCAACCTGTTTTTCAACTACACTGAACTGCGTTTTTATATGAGATTTATCTTTTAAATGCTGAGACAATCAGCGTATTTTCAGGTGCCTTGCAATAAATTAGTTTTCTTAAACATTTTAGCTTTGCCACTTATTGCGTATAGTTGTAATTTATTGCAATTTACGTGTATACAAGTTCTTTTTAAGAAAAAATTGGCAAAAAGAAGATGCTTGAAATAATGTGATAATGAAATAATAATAAATAAACATGTAATTGTAACTATTAAAATTTTATTGATAATTTTATAACAATTATTAATTATAAGTAAATATACTTTAGGCTTCCGGAGAGACAAGCTCCTTTTGGTTCCTTCTCAATAAATTAACATGCTGTGATTAGTAATAGCAGATTTATTTTTTTAGTATTTTATCTGAAAGCAGTTTTTAATTAAAGCTATCATTAATTCCTTTTATGAATTTATTTTTTATTTATTTACTTTTTTTACGACATCATTTTTACTGGTTAAATTTCATTTGTAGTTTTTGTCGTAAATACACGCATGTCCATAAATTAAGGATAATTTGGAGTCACGCGGAAATCGAACTTTAAAAATAAATATATCACCTGTAAAATCACTACAAACATCTTCAAGAATCATATGCAAATTTCAGGAAGTAACCAGATGACACCGATAGTACGTCACAATGACGTGAGTGTAAGAGAGTGATATATAAGGAATACAGGCCTATTCGCAGGCGCTTTATAAGCATTTCAATGCAATAACCGAATAGTTATGACACAAAGGACGCATTTGGATGATTTTTTACGTCGTAAAATTATCGGCCGTCTGGAATGTGGGCGTACCCAACTGGAAGTATCACACGAACTTAGAATTGCCCAGAGTGTCATCTCCAGGCTTTGGCAACGATTCCAAGATGATGGTAATGTGAGTAGACGTTACAGCACAGGTCGCCACAGAGTTACAACGCCGAATGAGGACCGGTATTTGGCAGTTACTGTCAAAAGAAACAATCGGAGCACAGCCTCAGATCTGTCTCGTCAGCTCTCTTCAGCCACTGGTACGACAATTTCAAGGCAGACCGTGTACAGATGCTTAGGGCAGATTGGTCTATATGCTCGTAGACCTGTCAGATGCGTTTCACTTACTGCAACTCACTGTCGCCTGCGGTTAGCCTGGAGTAGAGAGCATGCATTGTGGCCACCGCAACAGTGGGCTTGTGTGATGTTTTCCGACGAGTCCAGGTTTAGCTTGCAGTCTGATTCTCGCCGGACTTTCATATGGAGAGCTCCAGGTACCCGTTACCACCAAGAAAACATCACTGAACGACAACGTTACGGTGGTGCAGGAGTGCTCGTTTGGGGTGGAATTATTCTGGGTTCCAGAACTGACCTGCATGTTCAAATTGGAACCATGACAAGCCAAATCTATCGGGACGTCATTCTGGAACAAGGTGTATGTTTGTTTCGGGGCGCCATGGGCGCAAAATCCCGTGCCCGTCCTCACCCCGTCCTCACCGTGCAAACATCGTAAGCGAATGTCTTCCATCGGAGGATATCACCCGTATGGACTGGCAATCATTCTCACCGGACTTGAATCCAATAGAGCATGTGTGGGACATGAGTTGCAGCCCGTCAACCTCCTCCTACATATCTACCGGAACTTCTGAGAGCATTGCTTTTTGAGTGGTGTAATATCTCCCAAGATCAGATCGATAATTTGATACTCAGCATGCCTAGGCGTTGTACGGACTGTATTGCATCGTCTGGGAGACATACAATGTATTAACAATCATACCAACCATGTAATATCGGTTTTTTGTAAATAGGTTTTTTTGTAATTTGCTCCAGGGAGAAAAAATCGCTAATTTTTTTAATAATATCAAACATATAGCATCTTTTTTTGCTCTTTACCTTTTGTTTAATAAATAAGCTTTACAAATAAGTCAAATTTGTTTTGCTTCTAACTCTTTCTTTGCCTGATTTTGCATTATCCTTAATTTATGGACATGAGTGTATAATAATATAGGGAAATATACACATATACGTTTCCTTCTATTATTATGTAGGCAGAAGAAACTAAAAATTAAAACCAAATTACATTTTATTTACATAATATTGTTGCGTTTTTACGGGTTCGTGAATTTGAAGTCATGAACGGCAACACTTGATGAAAAATGAAAGCGCAATTTATTAGCCAGTATTACTCAAGACAGCTCCAAATACACGTGTCATATCCTTCTTATTCTTGGGCGTGTAGCTTCTGGATATGTATTTACTTCCTACCGTAGACGTATCGTATTGTGTGCGTTGCATAAAACAGCCATTTTAACGGCACAAAACTTTATTAACACACAAAAAAAATAATAAGTACAAACGACGAACACACAAGTATCACTTCGTATCTTGCATCTAAGCTGACATACAACACATTTCCTTCGTTACTTCGCTACTACCTACTAACTAATCTTCTCTAGTCAGTCTCATGAGAGAGAGGCGTTGCAGGCCATTCGGCTAAACTGCGCATGCGTGGTCATCACGTCATGACACCTCCCCTCGAAAAGATTTGATTGCGTCTTTCAATGACCTGTCAAATCCACATATATAAACATTTCTTGAAACAAAATAAAATAACATCCATGAAATTTTCGAACTTAATTAACCAATTCTTACCATTTTAAATTAAAATTACTTCAACATAAATACAATAATCCTATTCATTTAAAAAAATGTAACATTCAATTAACATTTCAAACTTAAATCCTTCACATAATCATAATCATATAAGCAGTTATCATATAAACGAGACAATACAAATCAATCCTTAACATTAAATATAATACTTTAGCAAACCCTAGCTAAATCTCTAAACACATTACCTAACGTTAGAAAAAAAAATTTAGCATTTTAGCTAAAAAAAAAAAAAAAAAAAATCAAACTAAACAGTCAAAATGTCTTATAGTTCATAGTTCATAACATCAGTCATGCTCCACTCACTGGGGAATGTTATCATGTCATTTTAAGTCACGTCATCAATAAACTCAGCATGGTCTTTTAGTCTGCACATGTTACCGTTATATTTTGTTGACACATAAACTACTGGATGCACATATTCACTTTCTGATTCAACGATTAGCTTTAGCTGTAAAAGCTTATCTATTTGACGATCAGCTTCATTTCTTAGAACTTCAGGTATTCGATACGGTTTCTGCTTTCCTGGAATACTTCCAGGTTTCAGTTTGATGCTGTGTTCTCTCACATTGGCGATTTTCGGAATACCAGTTCTTAGGTTCTTATGCTTTCTTAAAATTTCCATAAGTGCTTTCTTCTTATGCGGTTCAAGGTGTGTAAAATCACATTCCTCATTAGAATAGTGTTCTTTTGCTTTCCGTGGAACAATTCTTGGAACGTTTTCAACTTCGCCGAAATCAATATCTGTATCATATATCACACCGACATTATTCACAGCGGTATTGAACTCTCGTATCTTGTTTGCGTGAACGTGCTTCGATGAATTGTCAGACATTTGTACTATGTAACTATAATCAGTATGCTTTTTGATGATCGTATCAGGTCCCGTCCATCTGGCATAAACTTTGTTTTGGCTATCAGGGATTAAAACTATAACCCTGTCACCTTCCTTGAATTCTTTATGACGAGTCTTTCGGTTGCGGTAGAATGCATAAGCTTGTTGCTTTCCAACATCTGTAAGTCCTGCGTATTCAGCAGCTTTTTCCAATTTCGTCTTCAAATCATTCAGATAATCGGTAACTGAACTTAACTGTCCATGAGGAACAGGAGTTTCATTAGTCCATGACGATTTCAAAATAGACAACGGGCCATTAGGACGTCTTCCATAAAGCATTTGGAACGGACTAACACCAGTCGTAGCATTAGGAACTTCTCGGTAAGCCCAAAGTAAATACGGTAGATGTTTCTCCCAATCTTTCGAATGTTCTCTAACGGTATGATGTATCATTCCCTTTAAAACAGCATTAAATCTTTCTACCAGGCCATTTGAACTTGGATGATAAGGAGTCGAGAACCTTGGGGACGATCCGATCCTTTTCAAAAACTCTTGGGTCAACGAAGCAGTAAAATTAGTTCCTTGATCTGAAGCAACAATTTGAGGAATTCCGGTGCGTGAAAAGATTTGCAACAATGCATCGCATGTTGCTTTGGCATTCAAATTCTTCAATGGCACCGCTTCGGGCCACCTTGTACATTGATCAACAGCACACAGAACATATTTGTAACCTCTACAGCTTGTCTCTACAGGTCCTAGGATATCCACATTAATTACCTGGAATGGTTCTTTAGGACGTGTTACTGGCGTAATCGGAACTTCATCAAAGGGACGCTTTTCCGCTTGAAGTTGACAAGAAGTACAAGCACTGCAGTATTCATTTACATCTTTCTTGATTTCAGGCCAATAGAACGAATATCTCAAACGTTCAGCTGTCTTCTTGGTTCGCAGGTGACTTCCCCACAAGCTAGAATGAGCTAAGTCCAAAATTTGTTTTCTTCTTTCTTTAGGAACGACTAACTGGTAAACTCTTTCTCCTAGAACTTTATCTTTATGATACAAAAAGTTGTCAATAACAATAAAGTTATTACTTCCGTTCTTAACATTTTGCCAGCATGTTTTTAAAGATGGGTCATTGATTTGTTGCACTCGAAACAGTTCTGAATCCGAAGCACATTGATCGTGTCCCGTGCTACCTTTGGAATCATCCTTACCTGTATCTTCATATACAAGCGCACAACATTCTATTATCTTCTTAACAGTTTCATTACATTTTTCATTAATTAGGTTTTCCCTATCATGGTTAAGTATTTCGTCAAAATTTTCAGTTTCATGAAAAGGCATTTCACCGAAACTATCATTAGCAAAGTTTACATTTTTACATTCAAAATTAAACTTTCTTTTATCATCTCCCCTTAACTCATTAAAAGCACTTAACGACAAGAGTAAATCATTACATAACTTATCCACCATTGCACATGTTATAAAAATATGTGACATAAATTTATCATTTTCAGAATATATTACTAAAGGTAGGTTAATGAGAGGAGCTTTTAAAGCTTGCCCGAAAGCTGACGTGAGGATAACACTTCCATGTGGCGTACGGTATTTTTCTGGTACAATGTCGGTCTTAACAACGGTTAATTGCGTGCCTGTATCTGCTACTGCACTAATTAATTTACCATCACATATAAGTTTAACGGTTGGCAAGTCATCTATTAATTCTTTAACCTCTTGATTCGCAGTAAAATATTTAGAAGAAATCTTTGCAGTTACGGCGTTAGAATTATTCTTAATTTCTTCTTTAGCAACCCTTTCCTTATCTTCATGCAACAATATATTATGATACTTAGAATTA
Organism: Stegodyphus dumicola; assembly: GCF_044657685.1. Taxonomy (NCBI): domain Eukaryota; kingdom Metazoa; phylum Arthropoda; class Arachnida; order Araneae; family Eresidae; genus Stegodyphus; species Stegodyphus dumicola. The sequence goes on along the minus strand of NC_140774.1, from coordinate 99,222,888 downwards.
CATTTTGAACATTTTAATTGAGAAGGGCAATTTTTTATTCTACAATTCCTTTCGAAACAAAGAAAGCACCGATTAGAAGCCCTTAAACTCTTTTTCCTTTCTTCCGGAGACATAACGCATTTTTCCGAAGCATGATTTTCGCTTTCGCAAAATAAGCAAGGGAAAGTTCGAACAACTGCAATTTTGCTTACATTAGGGGAATAGCTGGCGCCAAATTTGTTGGCGTTGAATGAATTCCGAGTGTGGAAGTTGTTTCGCTTTTCATTTGGTTGTGAATGCCTTCCAAGAGAATTAGCGTGACTCTGAGAATAAAATAAATTTAATGACGTTCGTTCGCGACTTTCAATTTCCCGTTTTAGAAATTTCATGAGGTTGTCGACATTAAAAGTTTCCTCATCTGCGTTTTGACGAGCAAAATCAAGCGTTATATCCTGAGGTATGCATTTCATTAACAAAGGGTATAGTAACTTTCCATACGATTCGGTCTTGACCCCTATCGAATTTAGTGACCTTACTTGTACGTTGCAGGTATCATATAATTCCCTCAAAGAATTAATGTCATTAGAACTTCCGACAGGCCGTAAATTTAAAAGTTTATGCATGTAAGAATTAATAAGGATATCTTTTCGACCATACCTCTCCTTGAGAATTTTAAAAGCTTCGTCGTAGTTTTCTGGAGATAAAGAAAAGCCTTCTATTGTTTTTAAAGCTGCACCGCCTAACAGGCTAAACAAGTAATTAAACTTATCTACTTTAGATAGTTTTACGTTTTGATTTATTGCCGTATCAAAAGAATTGTAAAATGTCTGCCACATTTCAGCATTTCCATAAAATTTATCAATCATAATCTTCGGCAATTTAACATTATAATCAGAACTTTTATCGACACCAGAAATAGATAAATTGTTACTATCATTAGAAGAACCATTAGAAACTAGCGAATTATTGCTATTTCGTTTTTCTTTCAATAATTTTGTGCCCCTAAAGCTCCATTTCGAAATTTTTTCTTCGTATTCCAAGGCACTTTCGATTTCGGTTTCAATGTCATAGTTTTAATTTTATTATAGTATTAATAGTTCAGTCAAAGTTTTAATTTTTTCGTCTAACGCTTTCAAAGAAATAGCTTTTACTTTTAAACTTTCCAGTGATTCTTCAAGGTCTTCAAGGTTACCGGCTGTAATTAATGATTCAATAGCATTTGTTACTTTAGTAATGGCTGAACGAATAATTTTCCGTTCTTTCTTAGATTTCGTTAGCTCTTCAGCCATTTTTGTAACCTTGAATTCCACTTTACCACAAAATAAATTGAACAAATTTCTTACCTTTCTGAAGACTCACTTACGCATTTATCCGTGAACTTTGCAGAATGACATATCCTCCTGTTCTGACACCACTGTCATATCCTTCTTTTTCTTGGGCGTGTAGCTTCTGGATATGTATTTACTTCCTACCGTAGACGTATCGTATTGTGTGCGTTGCATAAAACAGCCATTTTAACGGCACAAAACTTTATTAACACACACAAAAAAAATAATAAGTACAAACGATGAACACACAAGTATCACTTCGTATCTTGCATCTAAGCTGACATACAACACATTTCCTTCGTTACTTCGCTACTACCTACTAACTAATCTTCTCTAGTCAATCTCATGAGAGAGAGGTGTTGCAGGCCATTCGGCTAAACTGAGCATGCGTGGTCATCACGTCATGACAACACGTTTTACAGTCGTCGAAAAACTACGACAAATACGCTGAAACAATCAGCAACACAGCCTACAGGCTGCCAAGCTATAACGGTGAAGACAGCTTCACGGCAAAGCACTACAGAGCTCCAGACTCGTACTCTCGAAACTCTCCACGTTACAATCGCGATACAATCGATAGCCTCAACGATGCACACTCTCGATGTACCAACTCGTGATTCACTGACGAGACACTCGATGCACTGACGAGTTGATCGTCTGTAGCGTGGAGCGTATGTTGAGTTCCGAGAACGACCGAGCTAAGTCGCGAGCTCGGACTCTTTGGGGGAGGGGCTAGAGCTTTGCCGTGAAGCTGTTTTCACCGTTATAGCCTGATAACCTGAAGGCTGTGTTTCTGATTGTTTCAACGTGTTTGTCGTAGTTCTTCGACGACTGTAAACGTGTTTTTGGAGCTGCCCTGAATAATACTGGCTAATAAATTGTGTTTTCATTCTTCACAAGTGTTTTCGTTAATCACTCCAGATCCACGATACTGTAGGAGCGCAACAATTGGTGTCAGGATTGGGATTGGAGAGTGAATGCCAGTGAACCACCTGCATGAGAAAGCCATAGCAGAGGAAATGAAGTTCATGGACTTCTTAGCAGCTGTAAAAGCCGGACTGGAAGAGATCAAAGCTGAGATGAAAGCTGTAGATGAAAGCTGCGAGAAAAGAGATGAAAGCCGGATTCGAAGAGATGAAGGCTGCGATAAAAGCACTATATGAAGAGCTGAAAGCCAGATATGAAGAAATGAAACATGCGAGGAAAGCCGGATATGAGCAGATGAAGGTCAGACAAGAAGAGTTAGTGATCGAAATAAATTCGTGTCGGGAAGAAATAAAGCTGGCCAAGAAAAGCTGCGAGAGCAACTCCAATAGATGAAGGTGGAGCTTACAGAAGAAACTAGAGCCATAAAAGAATATGTGGAAATGAGAGAAGTGACATCTGAAGAATCAAAGGATGAAGAAAGGAAGGAAGTAGCTGGTGTATTGTCTGAGAAAGATCAAGAAATGATGGATGAAACATCTAACAGGATTAAAAAAAAAAGAACGAAAACATGAAGAAATAAAAGACAGGAAAAAAGCTTTTGATTCTCAAGTGCCTGAAGTAGAAGTGGAAGAAAGTGAAAATGCGACTGTGAAGTTCATAGAAACTGAGAGTGAAGTTACGAAGCCGCAGTTAGCAAGTATTGAACCATATGAAAATTCATGTGATGCAGAGATGGGAGAAGCTGATGCACAGCTTAAGCAGAGTGTTCCAGTATGGAAAGAAAATACATCGATTTCGCACATTAAGTGTGTTTCTCATAATACAAGTCGTAAAAACACAAACTTGATTCTAAACCAAGATATTTCTGTTTGCAAACAATCGGACTCCATTCATAACTCTAATGCAAAATTTGGAACTGGCTCTCAGGAAACAGAGGAAAATAAGCATAGACCAACTGCTGAAAATACCGTGGTGAACTGTTCACATGTTGCGGATAAACTACAAGCAGAGTGGTGAGCAACAGAGCCAGATTTAGACAGGATGAGACACTAAGCTATTTGAGATAAGGGGCCCTTTATAAGTTTGTTATAATATATTTTAATACTATTTATACTATATTTCATATTTTGGGGGAGGGGCTAAGCTATAGTTTGCGTAGCTTATACGTAAATCCGGCACTGGTGAGCAAACTGTTTCAGATCTCCCTGTGGATGAAAAATCTGAAAGGACTGAATCTTCAGACTGTGATATGAAAACGTTTTATTACGTTTTGTTTGTATCGAATGCCCAGCCGCGGTAAGATAGCTTCCTGCAAAGCGGGTTTAGGGTTGCCAGAAAATAGCAAAAGAATGCAGAATTGCCAGATTTGACGCGAAATCCCTCACTTGGCGTCAAAATAGGTGATATGCTATAGACGGATGGAGAACATTCTAGAACGAATTCTTACCTGTTTGGCCCAAAAATGTTCTCGAAGAAGCCAAAAAGCTATATAAACCCTACCTGTACGCGATGTAGCAGCCCAAGTTGTAGGGTGGAGAGTCTCCAGAGTACGTTGCATTCCGAGAACAACCGAACCGAGTTGGGAGCTGTACTCTAGTGCTTTGCTGTGCAACTGTCTTCACCGTTATAGCCTGATAGCCTGAAGGCTCTGTTGCTGATTGTTTCAGCTTATTTGTCGTAGTTTTGCGAAGACTGCAAACGTGTTTTTGGTTGAGTAATACTGGCTTATAAATTGTGTTTTCATTCTTCATCAAGTGCTGTTGTTAATCACTCCAAATACACGAACCCGTACAAAACGTAAGAATATACAAAGATTAAAACAAAGCTCCAAATGGAACATTTTTCCTTTTGTCAGGGTCTTCTGATACTGAACGCGCGCATCTAGGTGAGGCTACAGGTGTTGCAAAGGCTGTTTGATCTTTTACTATAATCATCTGGCAAAAAATTAATTGCAAAATGTTTCTTGTGAACTAACATAATTAGTTATATTTATTTACGTGCTATTAATTCAGTATCATATATCCTCTTTATCAATAATTTAAAACTACATAACATAAGCAGAGCATTAAATTTAACACTAATTAAAGAATATTCACTTTTTTTTAAATAGCTGTTGTATTTTATTTATTTTTATCTTTTATTCCTATTTGTTTATGATATACAGGAATTGTCAGTTATATCTATTTTATTCTGGGTTGCAGCTGCCATATGTATACTTTCCCTCTAATTTGATTCTGTATGCTCTGAGTTGTTAGTGCTTAGAAGATAAATTCACTGAGGTTTAACTAAAAATATTCCGTATAAGTGCGGAGACATACAGACTAATATTCTACTAATATGTACTGCATAACACATTTCAAATAACAAAAGAAAAAATTAGTTTTCTTCTTTTTCACCCGAAGAGGAAATAAATCCGTAAATTAGATTATTTTTTAAAACTGAAGGAATGTGAATAGAAAATATTCTTTCTCCTTTTTTCTTGGCCTCTCATCTCTGCGTTTACTTCGAGGATCACCCATGAAGACGAGAAGGGGAAATTAATTTCCTGGGTTCACCTGTTAGTTTAGAGTTTTCATCACAGCCTCTTAAACTAAGGGTTCGTCAGAGGGAATGCAAGGTATTACTGAAGAAGCTGCTTTTTGCCTCGTATGAACATGATTGATTACTCAACGTGTCTTTTTAATTTAAAGCATGAAGAAAGAGCTCTTTTCTCTTCCGAGTGAGTAAGAATTAGGACCTGACAAAATAGGCAGTGTAATCAGTTCTAAATAATCATAGCTTTTGACCCAGAACTAGTATCGCCTTCCTGTCTTTTTTTTTTTTTTTTTTTTTTTTTTTTTTTTTTTGGCTGTATGGTGTACTTATAAGTTTATGCAAAAAATCTAGAAAAGCCAAAAGATTCTGCTTTGAAAATGTAGGCATTGGACTGGTTTTTAGGAAAATATGATCCAAAACAGGAAAGAGCTGTCAACATTTACCAGACTTAAAGTTAGTGAAAAAAAAAAAAAAAAAAAACTTAGATTGTCGTAAATTTTAAATAAGATTCTATCGATTTTGAAATCATCAGATAAAGGTCCAGTAGCGTCTGGGGCGGTCCCTGAGTTTGCTGCCTTGGGCGGTTGTTATCCTTTATAAACAAGGAATAACCGAAACACGTCAAAATGAAATAAAAAGAAATAAATTAAAATCTCTATGTTTATAGGAATTCTCACTTTTATTTCTATTAAGTGTTGAGGAACCTAGAGAACTACTAAGCGAATAATGGTTTAAGTCCAAAAACAGAAATGTAGGCTCAAGAAAGGTTAATTACCCTTTATTGCTCAAAATAAAGATATACAGATGGTTTCTTTCTCTGGACTTACAATAAAGCCTCCACTTGGGTTTAAACTCAAAAATGTAAGAAATAAGAACTTCAATAATGACTATCTATAAGAAGATTTAGCCGAAGCTAAGATAGTTTCTAAACTAGTTGGCCCGTAATATTAAATTAGCTAGCGAAGTTATCAAGGGACCTAATACGGCGGAGCGTAGTAACAGCGTAGAGAAACGTAGCCAAAAGGAAAACGCGCGCTATTTATGAAATCTAATTTTGTTCATGTGATACCTTTGGTAAAAATACCGGCACTTAATGTTTAATTCGCTCTTTGGAAGAAAACATTAGTTTGAAAAATGTTTTTCGTAGTCTAAACGATCAAGTAGGAGGGTATCGTGTCTTATTAGAGCAGAACTTATATGATGATTCTTATACAAATAGAGGTGGGGATGTTCGAATATTTTATACGCCAATTCTGAAAAATTCTCTCACTGCCTACCTGTGCTATGTTCTTTTTTTTCCATTCCTGTTCAGGACGAAGGCTTTTTTTTTTTTTTTTTTTTTTTTTCATGATTATTGCCTTTCAGGCATAATAAAGAATAATTTTATTACCTGTTTTTCATACTTTGGAATCCCTGCATGAATTTAATTTTGATTTCATCGTGGTCTTATAGATTAAACCACTATACACGTGAAGTGTACTATTCGGAAATATTTATTCCAATGTTGAGATAATTATATGATAAATATATATTTTTAAAGTTTTGATAAATGGTTGCTTTGTAAGAAATGTAAGCGATTATTGGATATCACAGCAAAAATTTGAAAAAACGAGGAGGGGGGAGAATTTAAAATTGTTTTTAGGCTTCAAAAAACGTGGTTTATATTATGAGTATCTCTAGTCCAGTAATATAATTTGAGGAACAATGTAAAGAAAGGTACCTTTTGTAGCCTTTCGTAATTTTACCCTTTTGTAAAATTCTCCTTCATACTTTGGTTACTCTTCCTAAGTTTATGCCTTTTCTTATCCGTGTCTGGGCTTTGTTTTACATCTGTGTTATTTACAGGTACAGATATATATATTTCAGCAATTTGATTTCAATCAAAATGTGATAGTCAGAGTATCATGTTACGTAACATATCTTTTACTTACAAGTTATAGTTGGGAAAACGTCTATTTCAATGTAGCAGTCGTTGGACACAATGTTAAATCTTTGCTGAAGGTCACTTATGATACCAGACGCTTGCGCGGCCAGGCGCCTAAAATAGTTGTCATAAGAAAGGAAAAAATATGTAATGATTTTAGATATCTCATGATTTAAATGCAATTTTATTTAAATCAATCAGATTTAAAAGGTGGGAAAATATTTTCAAGAACTGCGTTTGTTGCTAATAAATCGCTTAGTTTGTTACTCAATAACTGACGGATTAAATTTGTTAAGTAAGTTTTTTGAAAGTTAAATATCTTACGCTTCACAGAATGGCAACACGATATCCCTTTGAAGATGAAATATTTTATTTCAGGCAGTAATATATTGCTTTTAAACAGCCGAGTTTATTGCTTAAAACTGAAAGATATCTTATATTTTGCGAATGGCAACAGTCTGGCACGCTGGAGATAAAAATGTTCTATTTTGAATAGTGCTGCCACCGCTGGCTTTTAAATCGTGCGTTTGTTAGTAAAAAGTTAATTAAATTCGTATAAAATATGAAATAAATAAAAAAACAAATCCGAAATTCAAAATTTAGGCTTCGAAGTGCGCATGTTCGGTTAGAAGACTACCCGTGTTCAAAGTTTGGTGGTTCTAGGTGTAGTTGTTTTTTCACAATGCGAAGTACATACATACATACATTCATTGTTTAACAAAATGATTTATAACAACCGCTATGTTAAAATCGCTTCGTATCTTAATAATTGATCTCTGTTTAAGAGCGGAAAAATTCATCTTCGTCACGATTTTCTTTGCTTTTAATTATTTATTTTACAAAATAGGTAAATATTTTAAAAAACAGCGAATTTTAAATAAATTCTGTCATTTGCGTAAGTACCACGCGATTTACATTAACCATTGATTTAACCTCCTCCTTTTAATAAGATATAAAAATAAAGATTTTATGACATATTTCTCAGTTAAATAATATGAGTAATATCCTAGCTGAATTTGAGTTCCTTAACAGCTAGAATATTGAAGAAGGGTTTAGCGATTATTCGTTGAGTTCTTATAAGTAACAAGTCCAAAGAAGGGTTAAATTACCTTTTATTCCAACTCAAAATAAATGAACAGATACTCCATTCTCGGGCTTACAATAAGCCTCCACTTGAGCTTTAATTCAAGGTAGAAAATATAAACTAAACTAATACTAAAAAAAAATTAACCAGTCCACTCCGCACAGAATTAGCTCACAGAGTTGACCCTTATTTAAGATCACCGGCGCATACTAGCAGATACGTAGCAACACGGCCGTATAACAGCAAACTTAGAGTAGAAGCAACAACGTGGCCGAAAGGCAGAATATGCTTCTTTACGCCCTTCAACTGAAGTGACCCAGATTTCAGCTTAAATACTCGTTTCGACCTCATTTACATAAAACGAAATTCTAAAAACTCTTTCTGGCAGAGAAACGTAGATGGGAAATGAGAAGGTAAACGAAAGGCTTGTTCCAAAGTAAAAATACCTATCAGAAAAATAAACTGTACACATGTTTTTAGATACGTACGAGAGGGAATTAAAAATGTTCTACGAATTAAGGGGACTCGTACACCTGAAACCCCTTATGATCTTCGAATATGTGACTGTTGCAAGAATTGGGATATTTTATTTATTTTAAAAGCAATTACTTCCAACTTTTTACAGCTGACTACATAATATAGCTGCTTTGGAAAATAGTAACCAGAAAGTTTGTGTTGCCACAAATATTTTTGTAATTTAATCCTCTTTGTGACAAAATATTTCGCCATGTTTCCACCTTGCGCGCATGATATTTTAAAAATGGCTAATGGTACATACTTGAAATTGGATGGAATTCTTTATATGGGCACTACTTTCTAACTGAACCAACAATCTGATGAATATTTTAGTATTGAAAAATTTTATGGACGAAAACATTAAAAATTTTGTTAATAAAATACATTTTATAAACTTAACTCAAAATAAAATAAAAATTTAACATGAAATTTTTAGAATTTTAGGTTCACAGTAGTTTCCAAATGTTATAAAAGCTATATATTAATTATGGAATTAAATTATGAAACAGAATGTTTTAAACTGTGCGCAAGTTGGAAACATGACGAAAAATGTTGTCACAAAGCGGATTAAATTATAAAAATATTTGTGGCAACACAAACTTTCTGATGACTATTTCAGAAAGCAGCTATATTATGTAGTCAGCTGTAAAAAGGTGGTAGTAATTGCTTTTAAAATAAATAAGTTATCCCAATTCTTGCAACAGTCACCTATTCGAACATCTTATGGGTTTTAAGGTGTATGAGTCCCCTTAATACCTTCCGCCTTAATTCCTTATTTCGTCTTTTTTCCCTTTTCTCTTTCTTAAAGTTTAAAATATATATGAAGTTAAGCTGATTCCATAAAGGTTGGAATATTATTAAATCAATTCTATTAATATGTTTGTGTCACTGTAAACATTTTCCACTTAAAAAATTATTTGAGCTAAATTTTGTTTGAATGCTTTTCGAGATGTAGCAAAGTAAATCACAAGTATTTTAAGGATGGCGCCAAATTCTACAAACTTTTTTTTCCCTCCCAAAGAGTAAAACAAATCATCCGTTGCCAACATTAGCCGAGCGAAAAGAGTAGAAATAATTCATCCTAGAGTGGAATCATCAGTAGACGAGCTATTTTACGAGTAGGAGCGAGAAAAATTCACGGCGGATAAACAGAAATCTTTTGTGATCTACCAATCGTTAACAACAGAGGCAGACTTTTTTAGTATGACATAGAATATGTTTGGTTTCCTTGGCCAATTATAGCACTCAAACCTGCGTAAATGGAATAGAAGTTTGCAGTAGAATCTAGCAATGATTATGCTCTTTGTCTTGCATTAATAATGTCTGGTAGAACAGGGAATAAAGGTTGCCATAAGTTGTATTTCGCAGTGATAAATATGACAGCCGCGATAAATTATGCTTTTTGCGTTATTACCGGAAGGATTTACAATTGCATGGACTGGCGTTAGGTTTGTTTGGCGAACGGAAAAAAAGAGGCGGAGTTTCATGCTTCATCATTCAAGCGCAAATGACACTGTCTGGGCTTTCAATTCAACGGTCTCGACCATTTCGTCCCAAACGCCCACCTAAAAAGCGTGTGAGTTTGCAGCTCATCGTGATTCCGCCCTTTAAATACTTTATTTTATGTCGGTCTATTTTTGAAGGCGAGGAGCGCGGGAAAAAACAACGTTTATTTAGTGAGATACATCAACTCGAGTTTTTTTAGGCCATCTTGAATAGCATAACTAGCCCATTAACATTACCATATAGCGCAGATTCGTCGGATAACTCACTCTCGGAAAGAGCAAATCATATACCAGAATGCAAAATTATGCAGTTTTAGGGACCCCAAGAGGAAGTGGTTAATTGTTTTATCAGTTTTTCAGTTTCTTTTATCTTATTTATCTTTTATGACTCCAAAGCCCCAATGCTTTGATCGTCCCAACTTTCCATAAAATCTTCCATTATCATGGCCTGACAAATTATCATTTCTCAGAAGTATTGCCATTCGATGGTTCACTTCTTTGTGCGCTACAGAAGTATCAGCGATTTAAAATCAATATATGTACATCAGAAATTACTGTTTACTTATTCGGATTTAAGAATAAACATTCTTTTGAAACCATTTTAATATAAAACACTGTGTTTATAAATATTTGGGAGGTTTTGAGCTAACATTTTGATCTAAGTTACAGCTAACTTTGATTTACTAGAAAATACAGCTTTTAGATGGTATATCCTGATAGCAAATAATAATAATAATAATAATAAATTATTGCATTTCAGAAGTATGCGGACAGGAACATTCATGAATTGTTTATTTTAGCTTTGTCTGTTATTCTGCTGCATGATATATTTTTTCTAAGAAATCTAATATCATCGAGGTCATCATTAAATATCTTCATTCTTTCACTTCATCATTACTTCTCAATCATTAAACATATACATATTAATACTCAGTTATATTACCTATGTTATATTGTATATTGAATAATGAAATTCATCACATAATTAATGCCATGAAAAGCGACACTTGCGACACTTATATCATTCTCGAAGAACGGAGGAATTCATCATCTTAAAAACGAGCTCTGCTTAAAATTGTGAGAAATTTTATTCTTCCAGAAATTTTTCTTTAACTTTTATGACACACTGTAAATTGTATGTGCATAATGCTTCTAAGTTTCTAAGTTTGTTGGTAATACGTTCCAAGGATTATCATGGATACATGAAGCAGCATATAATAACGAAGCAACAGATAATAATTCAGTTTTCATATAATATAGTAAAATTTGATACGTGTATATGACTACAGTAAAAGTTGATATATTATTAACAGTAAGACATTGCCAGAATTAAATGAATGATTATGTGCTGCAATGTACATTTACGTGGTACTTTCTGATTTTCTCATTTCCTAAATGAAGGATTCAAATATTTTAGTTACGTCTCAAGGTATGATAAAGGAAATAGGAAAATATTTTGCTCAGTTTCAAGTGCAAAGTTTGATATGAAGGTTGGTTGTTTAAATATTGCAAAGCACACAGTGGCTATCTACCTAAGAGAAGGGATGCTTTCGTGAAGCAATTTTTAAGAGAAATGTACACTTGGTATTTACGTCACAAGTGGGGAAAACTACAAAAACTAATTATGCAACTGGGGGTTAAATTCAGGCCGAACTCCCAGTGTTCACCGGTTTTAATTATTTGGCCATTGTTGGGGCGGATAAAGACAATGCTTTTTTTACTCTAACGCTGCAAAAAGACTTTGGTTTATTGGATCATGGTCAAGTGCGCTAGGGATATCTGCCTATAGGGGAATAATTCTTTCTTGGAGGACTCGTATCTAGCAAGGAGTAAGAAGAAGTGGCTCGTATCTAGCAAAGGCACTGAGACCATGGGTACGAATCGCGAGTGCTTACTTCTGCTGACAACCAGGATTGTCGAAGTGCGCCTTTAAGCTGTTGTGGTTTAACCCCGGTCAAAAATTCCTTTTCCGCCATTATTGCGGTTAAAATTTGCTACATAAATTGCGGTTAATTGAAACTGCGGGTACGTAGGCACGATAGTATTATATAATGTGACACTGTAAACAACCTAGTTAAAAAAAATGTATGAAATTACAGTTAACTGAGACATATTCTATTTCTAAACTTGTGGCTCCCAAACTGTGGTCTGCGCATAACCATATGCGAAATTTGTCAAACTCTTTTTTTAAAAATCTTTTAAATTTTTAAGGAAATTACCCCTCCCCCCGCCCCAGAAAAAAATTGCTCACATTGCACGATACTACATTTGCTTTCCTGAAAATCTATGTGGCGTAAAAGTAGTTCTTCATCCAGGATGTAACCAAAAAGTGAAAAATTCAACAGGCTAACTTTGGAGGTGGACATCCACTTGAAAGTTTCAACTAGATAACAGAATATAAGAAAATTATATTAAGGCAGGCTGACATACGTATATGTTCAAGGAAAAACTTCAGAGATACCTAAATTCTAAACTCCAGAATTATGATTAAAATTTTTATTTTTTAATAATAATCAATTTCATATTATTTTAATATGCTTGGACTAGCAATGATTACTTGATATGAATTTGATTATTATTAAAAGTTTGAATCCGAATGTTTTTTAATTTTTTTCCATTTACTTTTGAAAGAATTGCTAGAAGAAGTGTTACTCTTTTTTTATGAATGTATTACGACAAAAATATATGTTGCTTACTTTGCTTCTTTATTTGGTCATGACGATTCTTAAGAAAGATAGGATACGATAGTCATAGATAAGATAGTATTTTTATACGATTACGTAGGCCATGTTTAGCAAATATATGTTTTAAACAGTAGAACAGAATGTTGTCAAATAATTATAAATATCTTTGAAATTTCAGTGGAAAATTTCGCATTAAAAATTTTTAGTTTTGACCAAAGGGTACTACTATACACGTAAATTAAGTTTGAGAGCCATTAGTTTAAATTCTAAGTTTAGACCTCTTGCAATATCTATATCTTACTGTACCAGCTTTTCTCAATTTATAGTTCCTAGACCACAAATGATCCTCGAAGCCTGCGCACGTACTATATTAAAGCTGAAAATCTCAGAGTTTTGAAATTATACATGGCAGTTGTCTATCACTTCTTCTCCCAATATTTTATGAAATTTATTACCGGTTACCTATTACATAAGGACCTCCCGCTCTTGTGTTAGCAACAAAAGAGATGATTTAAAGCACTATCCGGTGCTTCTTACCAGCATACATTGCAGCATAGAAAAGCTGTGCAAGCTTCGGAAGGCTTATCCATCTCATTAATGTGAATACCAATATTTCTTTAATTTATAATTACTAAGATTATTCAAACTCTAATAACCCTGAATACTTAAAAAGTGTTATAAATTTTCTTTTACTAACTTAATACTAATATAAAATGAAATAAATCAATTGATCGCGTTTTTGAAATATAAGAATACTGACAGTAACATTTGCAAAAAAATTTCTTTCGAAAGGGACAAGCGTGAGATGGTCCGCAAAATACTCTTAATTTATAAAAGTAGCTTTACTTAAAAACATATTTGAAAAATGCTAGTTTAAAGGATACAAGGATCTGGCCACGTTGCTGTCTTGCTACACAATTAGATCTCGTGCTCTCTTGCAATGCAGTTTGGTCTCAAGAAGAAATAATAATGTAATTAATAAATGCTCTTGAATTTTTTATTATTAGGTCAGAGTTTGTCAATAATTTAATGGGTTGTACATTCCAAATTAAATGGATATTTGTAATTGTATAGTGTCTCCGAGGCATGGACGCACTTAAAATACTATTGAGCCGAAAATTCTCGTGAGAGCTTGGAGAAAGAGCAAGAAGGGTGGGAGACTCTGGAATCCGTTCTGCGGTGGATTTCCTTCAAAACTGGGACGAACTAGATAAATTCATACAGTCATCTATATTGTGCCCAAGATCCAAGCGAATGATTACGCGCATCCCTTGGCTATTAGCCATGATAAAACTCTTTGATCTGATTTTGTTCCTCATTTGACCGTGAGACAGACGAGATAAATCATAACATTAAAAATACCGCAAATATTCTCAAAAATTACCATATTGTAACCTACAACGTAGCGGTCTCAAAGTTTAAAAAACAAAAAGTCTCTAAATGTTTCTGACATAAAAAATATAGCAGAATACTCTAATTGCTCTTATACAAATTATGCCTGCATTTCGAGTTAAACCGTAACACTATGTAATATGAATTAGGTACAACTGAAAGGTACACCATTTCAGTTGCGTTGCTTCATAAGTTCATTAATAAATTGCTGTTGAACGGAATGAGTAAAATCTCTTTCCTCAGTTTTGCAATCCGAGTTAAGAGCTGTCATTTGTTTCGGTCCATTTAAGTGTGAGAAGAATTAGGTTTTTCCATTTAAAAGCTGTATTCCATCTAGCGTCCCTTAGCTTATAGCTCCCCGTTGCTTTGTTGCCAAATGTTAAAAGGCGAGAGGCTTAATATCAGTAAATAATAATAAAAAAAAGTTTTCGTTTCATTCATTCCTTTCCTTTTCATAAGTTTATTCTCAGTTATCTGAGAGTAATGCTGTTAAAAAGCTGCTGCGAATAATACGTGACCAAAGCTATCGGAGCACTGCCCTATTTTGTTGTTAATATTTCGTTACGTTATTGTATTTGAAATATAGGAATATAATGATCTCCCATGTACCGAAGTTTTTCGTGAGGGAGATATTGGAAAAGCATCACTATACTGATAGGAGTTCAGAGAACATGACTAATGACATTGCGTTGAATTATCTGCATATAGTCTACAATTGTAAACACGTTGCATTATATTCTCTCTGTAAGATAGTAATCATGACTTCAGTATACTTGTAATCATCAGTATACTTGTAAAATGGCAACAAAAAATTCTGATTGATCAATTTTTAATGTTTTATTTTATTAACTACAACGTTTTATTCTAACTACGTTAATACCATTCTTTTATTTTTCCAACTATTACTTGTAGAAGTGTCGAATAAGAAGCTCTGAACAGTCTTTCGTAAAAAAATATAAGATTACATAATCCGAAACTTCTCAAATTTGGTATCTAAAATAGGCATGTGATTGAGAACAACGTATTACATTTATAAGCATTAAATGTAATCTTGGAATTATTCTAAATGCAACGAGAATGAGCTCATTGTGAAGACGAGCTCTTGTTATGAAGCAATTAAATTTATTAGCATCAAGCCTCAATCTTGTGTTCATTTCACTTTTGTTTAAAATTTCTTTTCAAATGAAAGGATGCTACTATCGAGTGTTGTCGCTATGTATTAATTTTAAAGAAATAATATGACAAATATCAATAACATACCAAATAGGAAATATATGGCCACAATTAACAATATATTGGGAATTCTAAAGATAGGCTGATTTAAAAACTTTGACAACTGGAAATGGCCCTTGAAGCCGATAATACTTTTGTATTGGACAGCTAGAAGTGGTACATAACTTGAAGCCCATAATACTTGTGAATCATTCAATATAACTTATAAACCGTAACATTTTGTTTCAGTTAAACGAGTAAATATCGCGGGGAAAGTGAGCACTTCTTAATGTGAGAAATTCTTCTTGCGCGTAGTATATCCAGTTCAAAATGAATTTAGATATATTGATACTATAAGAAATTAGAAATAACATAGAAGAAAATTGAATTATGGTATTCGTTTCAAAATATTTATTTTAAGTATACTAAGCAATCTTCTTTAATTAAAAACAGTTAAATTATATGTTATTAAACTATACAATAAAATACAATTTTTATTAAAAAAATTAAAGTGACTATGTCGGTATAAATTTAGAAAAACCAGTTTTGCATGTGGCCAATTATACTTAATAAAATATATTTCAAAATTTCGATTATATATCTTTCTGTTTACTGGAACAACAAATTAGAATTTGTTAATTTGTTTATAATCGATTCAACGTTAATATAATTTTTTAAAAATTTTGATGACTTACCAGAGCCCAATTTATTTAAATGTTGCTTTGATGGTTGAACACATCTCACTTGTCTAACAGTAACATCAGCGCAAGCCTACGATATTCATCGTGGCAAGGAGTGCAAGATTGCACCTGTCCTTGGCAAGAGCTTTGAGCACCATACAGGGGACAGTACGACTTTGCTCAGCTCCGCCCCCCCAACTTTGATGGAGAGCACCCCGAGGGAACGAATTAGAGGGCCTCCCACCCTCTTCCCTTAGCACCAACTCTCGAGAGGATTTTCGGCTCGCCGCATATTTAGAGTGCCCCGTGCCGCACAGATACTATACGTTTACAAATATCCTCTCGAAAGCCTCTCACAAGCCTCTCGAAAGAAATATCGGCTCGCTCTATATTTTAGTACCCTGATGTTGCACAGACATTATACATTTCCAAACATCCATACCTTCCCCGGAATTCGGACACGGGCCCTTCGGTAAGGCAGTCAGTGTCATTAACCACTTGAGGCATATCTAATAAGCCTGAGACAATTATGAATCTAGATGCAATGGTTAAATTTTTAAAAAATCTGTGATTATGTTAAGTATTCTTCAGTTTGCATTGGTTAATGGTGTACTGTCTCCCTTAAGAAATTACTTAAGCTTCCTGGCAGATAACCGACATAAACCATTAGAACTGGCAGAAGTCACAGAATTTTGAGACATGGCATCGAAAATCTTAATGTTTTTCGATGCCATGTATTTTTAAGATGATTTCTTAGTAAATTCAATAAATTTCGTAATTAAACATATTTTTCTTTCCATTTATCAATCACTTGCTAAATTCATTTATCATTTACCGTTTGTTTACTTTATTTGCTTCTTGTACCCCACCACACAGCGAAGCAAAATCAGAAGTTCCAATGAGCTGTTACTAGAATTTATTTAATTTTTTCTGTTTCTAATTTTGGAAATTTATGATACTTGATCTCAAAAAATGACTGCGCAATGAAGGATATAAAATTCTAAATCTCATGGAATTCATGATGCTTTTTTTCTAGTTTTTTTTTCCGAATCAAAAATTCAAGTTCGAAGTAGTTTCTTTCCAGTAACAGTTTTTGGAAAGTACTTTTTAAAAAAAGGAAAATTCTGTCATTATTTACAAGACCTGGATAAAGAATAACGGAAGCATATCGCTAGTTCTGAAAAGACTTCGTCACTGTTAAGTACGAACAATTTCAAGCTATCAGTATAATTGCCTGCCATGTCTACTACCTTCTGCAAAGTTACCGAACGTACACTGTCAGCATGTCCATATCTGTTAATGCCTTCTAGCGACCGTCCTAAACACGGAGGCCAGAGTTTCAGCTGGTATCTGACCTGGAGACTTAATTATGGGTTATTGTTCTGTACCGTTGAAAGACTGCTTCATAATGGTCCTCCGCCATAAAAGTTTCGGCACCATGTCGGCCATTGTTCCAAAAGGCATAATCATAAAGGTGCTTTCGCCCTTTTGAAGGTTGCTTTCTTCAAATTCAGAACTGATCTTCATAAATGTGCTGTCATCTTTACGCTGGCCACCGTTAAACAAGTAAGATTTTAGTTTTACACTCTGATTTATAATGTAAACAAAAATCCTAGTTGCATAGTATGGTTTGCCTCTTTAAATCGTGTACATACACATCCTTATAAAGGTTGTTTTCTTCAAACTCATAATTGATCTTTGTTAGTGTGCTGGTACTTATAAATCTGATACAGGGCTGAAGGTTTCTATCTTAGAGAACAGTGGCCAGTCTGCATTAAAGTGCCGACATCTTTGTGAATCCATTTCGAGAACAGACAATTCAACGGCGATAATTTGAGATAATTTCTCTTAAAATTGACATGATTTCTGATTTCTTTTTTTGATGATGATGATTTCTGTCTTGACCTTAGATCTACTTCATCAAGCTTGCGTTTCATAGTTATATTTGATTCCTTTTTAAATATTTGTAAAAATGAATTAAAAATGTTTCACGTATTATTCGCAAGATAATAACGGGGTACTGGAAGCTTTTTGCCTTCTGAAAGGTTAGGTTATCTTTTTTTTTTTCTCTGACTCGGCGTTCTTCCTTTTAAAAAAAGGTGAATGCATTAGCTCATTTACTACTATTATTACCTGTTTGAAAAGGGCGTTATTTCTCAAAATCTGAATTACAGCTGTTTTGTCACCCTCAGGTTGCATTATTAACGATGATTTGTCACGATTATGCGTCCCAAATTGAAATATAGCTGTTAAGCATGGTCGCTGAACAAAAGAACTATTTTTTTTACGACGTGATATAACTCGTCGTAAATTTGAACAAGATCTTTTAATTTTTTTTTTTCCTTTTTGCTCGTAAACATGAGCACGTGCTTTGTTCGCTAGCATTTTTGCTGTTGTTAAGAGGAATAATCTGGAAGCGCCGCGTTGAATAATTCAAACTGGTTGTTTTTTCTTTAACGAGTGTGAACTCATAAGGAGGGGTCAAAACATTTCTTCCTCATTCGCGTGTCTTAAAGTTAATAAAGAAATGCCCTGTTGTTTGATTTCTTTATCGAGGCGCTTAAGTTTGACTTAAGATACACGTGTTAAAATGTCTGCTCACTTTTTGTTATCGTTACCTACGTTATGTTAGATTACGTTACCGAAGTGTGTATCTTCCAGGCGGCCAGGAATATGTTGCTATTCCCATTCCGCGAGGCATAAGGTGATCATTTATCATCCGACCTTCCAAACTACCATTTCTCAGGGATGTTGCCTTTTGATATCATATAAGATCTTTGTTTTATCTTTCGAATTAAAGCAGTGCACTGCTTAAATAACTGAACAATTTAAAAGCACTGTTCTCAATATTCTATACCTTTACTTTATTGTCCTGAGGGGCTCACGCTTTGTGAGTGGCAATCCTGAAGTACCCTAGCCCTTTTCTTGGTGGGGGGGGCTGTACGATCCCGGAGTCCTGGTGATCTTTCCTACTTTCTTTTTCATTTCTTATTATTTATTCCTTTTCCATTTCTCCCTCCCTTGAGATTTTTCTTTTTGGAGGTTGCAGCTCAAAATAAGATGCTGTCTCATCCCTTTGTTTCTAACTTCTCAGGAAGAGAAAATCGCCGTTGCAATTTGCCGTGCTTTGCGATCCGTAAGGCTGAAAGGAGTGTCCTGGTAGCTGAGAGGCGAAGTACTGTCTCCAATACACTGCTTTAGCTTTGCTTCAGATTGAAACGTGAGGCACTCAGCTGTCCTTGCTAATTGTCAATCAGCTAGTCAATCACCCTTAAGGTCAGGATGGATGTTTTCGGAAAAGCTCACTTTAGGGCTTCAGTTTGCGTGTATACCCGGTTAACCCAAGCGCAGGAATCTGCGGCCCCTTTTTGGATTTCGTGGTAAGTGGGGCTGCCGAATCTTTCTTAATCTTCAAATATGAGCACTTTAAATATCACGAGTTTTACAAATAATATTCCAAATAAAAAGGTCAAAACGTGTGTAAATGCAAATGATAAATTGAAAACACCCTGATTTCTGGTTATTAACAACTCAAAGGATGATCTGCTAAAAATGTCACCTTTCCTCATTCACAAGAGTCTGCAGTCTTGTACAGCTGAACCCAAGAATATAAAGAAGTTGTAGTCTGGCGATCTTCTTGTTGAAACTTCTTCTGAATCTCAATATGTAACACTCCTATGTAACTAAAAATAATAATAAAAAAAAACTTGGGCTAATTGATGTAAGTGTCTCAGAGCAAAAACTTTAAATTTTTGTCGAAGCTTTATTTCAGAGATTGTCATCCTATTGGTATCTCAATAGGAAATTGTCTCTGAGCTATCGACCAGAATTTCTGTGCTTCTAGGCGAATCAAGATGCGCAGAGAAGGGCAGTTGATTAATACGAAATACGTCTCTGACCCTCAGTTTGCCTTATTGTCGAAAAGTATTAAGGCCAGGTATTTACACTGCCCTGTCAATCCTCACATACCAAACCACTTGCAATTCTTTCAGTGTGAGAGAGTTTCAGTTGTTTGTTTTACATGGAAATAGTATATTTCCATGTAAAACAAACAAACAAACAAACAAATACCAGAAAAGCACACATGACTCATAATAACCCTTGTATTATTGAACTGTCGCTGCTTCCACCAAAATCTTTTTAACATCAAAGATGCTACAATCAGTGTGCTTGATAATTCAGAAAACTATGTTAAAGCTGAAACAATAAGCGAAGCTTCGGAGATATTCTCTTGCTAGGAAAGATAATCTGGGAGGTGAGAACGTCAGTGGAAGTGTAAGCTTCTCACTTCACGTGACTATCCCTCCAAATTGATTTCTTTAACCACAAACCTCCAAGTTCTTGCTATCTAAATAAATATATGGAGTTTAGTCACAATTTGTTCCCTTTATTTGCCTCCAAATCACCACCTCGATTAGCAAGATTTACATGGTGTAATAGAGCAACTGCTTGAACTCTTTATCATAACAGGAACTTAGCCCGCTCTGGGAAAGTAAAGATACAAATCCACAAGGCAGAAAAACTGAGCAAAATGATCCAAGATCATGGCTTTCGTCTTTTCAATAATTTTCAAGGTACTTACATCCACAAGCTTGCAAGGACATTTCACGCTTTTGATCTTGCCAACTGTTCATCTTCTCTTTTCCCATTTTATACGTTTAGTGTTGGAAATCATCCTTACAACAGTGATCACTTCCTATTTTTATGTCTCTTACGCGAGAAAGAGTAAACCCTATGTCAAGATCCCTCGTCTCATGCTTAATAGGCAGACCGAGAATTCTTTTCATCTTTTGCAGAGGTGAAAGAAGAAATGAGAAAAGATGTACCTATCGATGATCCTTGGAAAACTGTCATTGGTGTCATTATTCATGCAGCTACAGTTTCTACTCCAGTGA
Source organism: Stegodyphus dumicola (assembly GCF_044657685.1). Classification (NCBI taxonomy): domain Eukaryota; kingdom Metazoa; phylum Arthropoda; class Arachnida; order Araneae; family Eresidae; genus Stegodyphus; species Stegodyphus dumicola. The sequence goes on along the minus strand of NC_140774.1, from coordinate 99,202,227 downwards.
CATCAACGAAACTTCCAAAGTATTCCAGACATTGGTGGAATTATGAATGCAAAACGCTTGGGTAATTTTTCATTGATATGGGTCGCCTTATGGGTCGCCTTATGGCTTTTAAAAATGCCAAAGCAAACGCAACGAATTTAAAACGCGCGCAGCCAAAGGTATTCATAGATATTATACCTGTCATCAATAACATCGTCTATGCCAAGTAAACGAGTTTGGGAAAGAGTTAAAAAATATGCGGGATGCGTATAGACCACTCACTTTACTTTCTAGAATAAGATGGCAGAGTGATTAGCGACACAAAAGAAATTACAGATACAATTGCTGAGGCCTTTGCTACTGTTTCCAGTGGTAGCAACTGCCCGCCAGTATGACAAACGTTGTCTCTAAAAAATTCCCATTGCATTGAACTCTTCCGACTCAGAACTTTATAACGAACATTACTATGCTTGAGTTAAAGAAGGCTTTGGTGGAGACACATTATAAGTTAAATTCTCCCACTTTACTAGCGTGCCTTCGTGGTGTAGTGGTTCTGCACACTGGGCCGGCATTCCAGAGGTCCATGGTTCGATTCCCGGCGAAGGCAGTTGCTAATTTTTCATCTCTTCTGCTTCCACAAAAAATACCTAATGTCTCTACAGTGGCGCACGAACTAAAAAGGGTTTGGGTGATGATTCTCCTCACTCAGGATTTGGCGATTGGGTCCCCTAAAAAAATCCCAGTTGCCCTTTAAAAAGGGGAGTATATAAGGTATTTCTCCGCCTTTACTGGCGTGCCTTCGTGGTGTAGTGATTCTGCCTGCTGGGCCGATATTTCAGAGGTCCGTGGTTCGATTCCCGGCGAAGGCGTTTGCGAATTTTTCATCTCTTCGGCTTCCAAAAAATCCTAATGTCTCTGCAACATAAACCGAAGAGCCATTACATTTTGACCACCCTCCATCTATAACAATGAGCTAGCCCAGGAACAAAACAACTGCGCGTGCGCTGCTAATGTTGGAGTATATAAAGCGGCTATGCATTGTCTTTCCAACCATAGCTCGATTGGAAAAGCAGCTGATTTATCAGACTTCGATAAAGGTCAAATCCTTATGGGTCGGCAAATGGGAACATCATTATCAGAAACGGCGCGTTTAGTGGGCTGTTCACGTGCAGTTGTTGTGAGCACATATCGAAAGTGGTGTATGGATGGTGAAACGACAAGTCGCCAGCCAGAAGTGTGCCGTCGACGGCGCATTAATTCCAGAGGAGAGCAGAGATTGCTACACATTGTTCACCGTAACCGAGGAGCTACAACAGCTGAAATCACCACCAACTACAAAAATGGCGACCCAGACAATATTTCTCAGCATACTGTGCAGCGTACATTGCTACGTATGGGCCTATTCCACCGAAGGCCGAAGCACGTCCCTGAACTAACGGCACGACATCACCACCTGCGTCTGCAATGGGCCAAGAAACATCGGAATTGGACATTAGAAGAATGGAAGAAAGCTGCATGGTCCGATGAATCACGTTTACTGGTCCATCAGATCGACGGGCGTGCGCGTATACGCTGATTTCAAACAAAATCCTGGCTCCCGGATGCACAGTTGGACGGAGACAAGCCGGTGGTGGGTGCATTATGGTGTGGCAATGTTTTCATAGAGTACATTAGGACCCATAATCGCCATAGAACAATCCCTAACGTCTGTGCTCTACGTGAACATTGTTGCAGACCAAGTTCACCCATTCATGACAACTGTATTCATGAAAACGACGGGGTATGGTGTTTACCAACAGGATAATGCACTATGTCATAAGAGTCGAATCGTATTTCGAGGAACATTCTAGTGACTTCATGTCTTGGTCTCGAAATTCACCTGACAATAATCTAATAGAGCATCTGTGGTCCCAAGTAGTAAACCAAATTCGTGTTGCCACGCTACCCCATACCCCATCGCAACATGCAGGAATTGCAGGACCAGTTGGTGAGCGCTTGGTACCAGATACCTCAGACTACGTATCAGCAGCTTGTGGAGTCAATGCCACGCGGGTGCTGGCACTTTTGAAGGCTAAAGGTGGTTCTACGTGTTATTAACAGAGTGGTCAAAATGTAATGGTTCTTCGGTGTAGGTCTAGTCGAAGTCTAGATGGTGTAAGTTATGAAATACTTAAAGCATCTCTCCGTAAGTCGTTGATTGTCCTTCTTGCTCTGTATAATCGAGTGTGGAAGAGCATATCTTTCCTAGTGCATGGAAGAAAGCTGAACTTTAACAGCTAAACGAAGAAAAGAACTGAAGAATCCCTCGAACTATAGGCCCATTGCATTGAGTTGCGTCTGAAAATTGTTTGAAAAAAATGGTAAATCGCCGCTTAGTCTATTACCTGGAAAACGCAATGCAATCTCATCACATCAGAGGTTTTTCCATAAAGGCAGAGCGAGCGTCGAAAATATGCTTCTTTTAATAACCTCCACTCGTAAAGTCTTTTTCAAGAGAACTGCTTAGTCTCTGTCTTCTTTGATATCGAAAAGACGTAGGAGAAAGCATAGAGATATGGCATTTTTACGTGATTTTCATGCTTGTGGCCTGCGCGGCAACCTACTAATCTTCATCCAGAATATTTTAAAGACTAGAAGTTTTCAAGGAAGGGTTAACTCTGTTTCGTCAGATGTTTTTGAACAAGAAGAGGGTGTGCATAAAGCCTGTACTGTGAATGTTACTCAGTCTAAAAATAAATTCTGTCTCAATGACAACTGTATTCATGAAAACGACGTTCTACTGTTTCAGGATCAGTGTATATAGACTACCTTCAAATAAGCTGTCAAGGTGCAGATATGTGATATGTTGAGAGAAAGTTGCATATCGCTCTGAACAGGCTACAGAAATGGGTGGTCAGACATGGATTTGATTTCTATAAACAGAAGACTGTTTGCATGCACTTTTGCAGAAAGCGAAATCTCCATCTTGAGCCTGAGCTTCATCTTGAAGGTTCATCGATTCCATTTGCACGGGAAGTGAAGTTTCTAGGAGTGATGTTCGATCCAAAACAAACCTTCATTCCGCATGTAATGTATTTGAGGAAGAAGTGCTTTATCTTTTGAAAATCCTGACGAACATCTCCTGGGCAGCAGAACATTACTTCACGTCTACAGAGCGTTAGTACGTTCTAGAATGGATTATGGTTCAGACGTTTATGGATCAGCGCAGTCCTCGGTTTTATCGAAACTAGATTCGTGGATCACAGTAAAACATTTTCTAGGGAAAATCAATAATAAAAATGTAGTCGAAATGTGACCTCACAAAAGTTTTCGTACACTTTAAAGAAATTTTAACATATTAGTAAATATTGTAGTATTTCTGTGAGTTAGTATTTTGTAGGATATCCTGCAGCATTTATAACAGCTTTCAAACGTCTGGGCATAGCGTTCACACCAGTTTTTTAGTCGAAAGGGGAAATTTGCCCAAAAGGACTATTAATTTCGTTTTAGCATTTTGCTTTGAAAAGTCGGTTCACTTTTCAAATTGTTGCCACCAAATATTAGAGCCATGCATTATATTTAAAGAAATTAAATAATGAAGAATCTGCATAAATGTATGTATGTTTCTCGCATTGTGATAAAATAACGGCACCTAGAGCCATCAAACTTTGAATAACGTACCTTTCCACCCGAATATGGGCATCTGGAAGACCAAATTTGGAATTTGTTTTATTATCTATTTCATATTTTGTAAAACTTTAACGAATTTTTGATTAACAAACTCAATTTCAACACTGTACGAAAGAAAAAACATTTTTATCTCCAGCGCGCGAGACTGTGTATCGGAAATTCTAAAGCTATGCTCATTTAAAAAATATTTTGTTGTATTGCGGTTGAACTGAATTTTATGGTGTAAATGCGAAGAACATGATATTTAATAAATAAAGGTAACACACAAACGTTAAAAAGCGGCCCTTTGGGCAAAATGTAAAATCTAAAAAGCTTTCAGTTTTTTTTTTTTTTTTTTTTTTTTTTTTTTTTAATAATATTTGCATCAACATTCCTCCATTCTTCCATCATTACTGTGTTGTTTAGTGCGGTTATTCTAACGTCTAATTCTGTCCAAGTATGTTTCATCGGGTTTATAACTGAAGACTGAGGTGTTGTTTTCAGAACTTGTCTAAAACTGTAGACACAGGAAAGGTGAATGTTGACGGCCGTATGCTTAGAATCGTTATCCTGATAAAAAATAAATTTGTTCTCAATACCCAAATTCTGGGCTGATAATTTTAAATTGTCTTTTAAAATATTTGAATAAAGAGCATGGTTCATTATACCATCAATAAATACTAAATTACCCAATTCTCATGCTCACACCCCCCCCCCATATAAAGGGACACCTCCACCGCCATGTTTTGCTGTTTCTGCCAAGGCCTTCGTATTAAGTTCCTTTTTTTTCCTCTCCATACAATTATACGTCCATCGGAACCAAAAATGTTAAATTTGATTTCAACTGCAGCTAAGAAATGGTTCCAATACTTTTCGAGTTTATTTACCATTGATTTTGCGAAGGAAAGCCTAAGCTTTCTATTTTTGGCACTTACAAAAAATTTTCTTCGAGTAGAGCGCCTTAGTAATCCAGCTGAGTGGAGTACTTGTCGAACAGCTTCAGGTGAAATCGAAGTGGAAAATTTTTTAGTAAATTCTGCAGAAATATTTACAGCACTCAAACGTGGAGTTTTCACTAATTTTCCAGCCATAAATCCCTGATCACATCGCGCGCTAGATATAATTTTTTTCCCATACAGTGTTGCCATTCCTCGCTTTGAAATCGTGAGTTTCTTAATCAAAAATTCTTTAATGCCTGACAAAACATGAAATAGATAATAAAACAAATTCCAAATTCGGGCTTTCAGATGCCCATATTCGCAGGAGGATTACGTTATTCAAAACTTGATGGCTCTACGTACCGTTGTTTTATCATAATGCGAGAAGCATATACACAATTATGTAGATTCATCATTATTTAATTTCTTTAAATATAATACAGGGCTGTAATAGTTGGTGGCAACAGTTTGAAAAGTGAATCGACGCAAAATGCCAAAATGAAATTAATAGCCCTTCTGGGCTAATGCTCTTTGGGTTAAAAATAAAAAAATGTGGCAGATGGTTATTTTATTTATGAAATTTTACGGAAACGTTTCGGTGTGCGATTACTTTTCTGTCGTGTTTTATCTGTGCCTTCTTACATTTTCAGTTTTAGGAAGAGAAAATAAGTCACTATTAAAAAAAAAAAAAAAAAAAAAAAAAAAAAAAAAAAAAAAAAGGCTTGTTTTTATTCAAAATCACATGCAGATGATACGAAGAAATATTGGGCTTTATATTCGAATTCAGATCCGGGCTACAGCGCTTTTTCTACAAATTCTTAAAACAGTTTTTGAACAAATTACTTTATTACTATAAATGTTTTGATGAGATTTATTTTAAATTAATCAAGCCTTAAAACAGAGGCAACATAATATACTAGAAAAAAATTGTGTTTTTTAGTATTTAGTACAAAATCTATGTAAATGCATTTCAGAAATAGAGTACCCGAAAACAAATGCGAAACACTAATAAATTCTTCGTTAGGAATAATCATTAATTTAACTATTTAGTATTAAGTAAAAATTTTCATTCAAGTATGTGAACATTTGTTTAACATTTTCTCACACATTTATTAAAAATATTGTTACGGATTTGGTATTTAAAAAGCTAATGTTAGTTCAATTATAAATTAAATGGTTTTATTTCCCGCGCAGTGCAGCGCGTGGCGAATATTAAAAGAAAGCTAATCCGCGAATTCGCTACAATCAACAACAACAGTTTTCTAAACAAACTCTTAAAACAACAACAAGCTAACTAAAATCACTGACTGAGTGAATTGAAATCGAAATCGAAATCGAGTCAATGGCTAGGCGGCAATTAGTAGCCAACCGCTACTTTAACCGTCTCTGTTGGTAAATTGCCCTAAGGCGTTGGTATTTAAGTTTTTAATTAAGGCGATTTACGCCGCGCCAACTAGGCGAAACTTGTCAAATTTTGTGAAATGTAGGTGGAGTAAGGGAGATGATTGGCAGGAGCCTGTCACGTGGGTGGTCACCAGCTAACGCGTACAATGAGAAATATTGGAAATATTAATAATTATCAAGTTTTGAAACAGGTTATCTAGATTGGAATAATTAAACTAATATCGCGATCTAAATGAAGACAAATGGCACAACTAAGTGCAACAGATTAGCTAAACAAAATATTCAAATTCATCCTTTCTGTAAAACACAGATTGGACAGTGGTAGTCACGTGGGAGTCACCCTCCCGTGAACTGTCCACAGCCCAATGCATCTTGAAATAGTAGATATCACAATTCAGTGAAGTCTTGGTCTGAGAAATTAAACACTAAAGTTCTTGTACAACACTGAGGCACATGAGTTACTGTAACTATACACTATGTACATATAGGGACGGCGGTATTTGAGCGAAGTGGCAAATGGTGAAAAACATTTTACACTAGCAATAAATAATCAGAGCTTTGAAGATCCAGGTACACGGATCATGTCCATAAGTCCACAATATTACAAAGTCTCTGATATAACAATAAGAAGATTACGAAAATGACAAATATAAGATCAGTGCTTTGAAGATCCAGGTACCCGGATCATGCCCATAAGGCTATAAAGTTTCAAAGACACTGGTAAAATGACACAATGAAGATAAAATAAAGATAATAGTACTATGTACAATATATACACATTTCACCATTTGCTGTTATGGAAGATGCCTCTTGGGCGCTTTGCTGCAATTTCTATAATAGGATCATAATTTATCAGATTACGGATCTGACTGAATTGAGGGATTTTCCTCCTTTTTATAAGATTTTTAAATCGCGCGCGAGAACTTTCTGGAACTTTCTCAAAATCAAAAAGAGATATTTATTAAATGTTAAATGCACGCGCTCTTGTATTTTCAATTTTCCGGCTTAGCTTTCTTTTAATATTCGTTACGCGCTGCGTTGCGCGGGAAATAAAACCAGTTAATTTATAATTGAACTAACATTAGCTTTTTAAATACCAAATTCGTAACAATATTTTTTCTTTTGTAAAACAATTCTCGATCTACTAAAATAAATACCTAAACAATCCTTATTATGCAATAAAGTGGTCCGAAGTTACACTGATAGAATTCCAAATATTTCTACAGGTAAATTAATTTGGTTATTATATATGCTTTCTAAGAAACTGTTTCTAGAAAAAAAAAGAAGCAGAAAATTTTTAGTCAAATACTTAGAAAAATGGAAACTTAGTTTGAAATTGCTTTTTTTAAATCAAAGTTCCATTAAATCGGCACAAAACATAAAATATGGAAAAAATAAATTCAAAATTCGGGCTTCGAGGTGCACATGTTCGGCTGGTGTGTTGAAAATTTAGTGGCACTAGGTATACCGTTTACCCACAACGGGAAGAGTGTACATACATGCATACAGTTTTCATTATCTATCTATATATATAAGCGAAATACCACTGACTCATCACGAGATCTCCGAAACTATACACCCGATTTACTTGAAGTTTTGAATAGTTACTCATTCCACGATGTAGACGCGCACTAAGAACAAATTTTACATAAATCCTGTCCAAAATGGATTTTTGTTACACCATAGAAGTTTCTCATATATTTGGTTTTCAAATCGAAGTTCAGCATTTTCTTTTATTGTTGCCAAAACTAGATATGAAATACAATGTTGCCGATGAATGCATTTTCCTTTCAAATTATTAAATTAGTAAATAACTTGCATTTATCCAATGAATACAAACAAGTTTTAAATGATAAGGTTAATAATAACATTTATATTTAACTGTTATCAGTTATATTTTCATGAAAATAAATGTTATTATTAAGAGAAATAAATTATTGCGATGAAAAATAAAAATGTTGTTGTTATTTATAAAAATTGCCATACATAAAAAAATCAAGGACAAATAATTATAATTGATTAAAAATTTTGATAAAAAAGATAATAACATTTATTTTCATGAAACTTATGATAACAGTTAAATATATATAAACTTTAGTTTTATGTTGGCAATTTTTCGTGGTGTAGGCCTACTGGAGATCCCGCCACATTAAATAATGGGAACACAACCCAATACTCAGTACCTCAGGTGTGATTGGGTAAATCTCTGTATGACAGATTCACTGACTGGCACTATATATTTCCCGACTTTAACTTAAAAAATTACATTAATTATCAATTCGAAATTAGACATTTCGTCCATATAAGAGGTCTAGGTTCACATTCAAATAGATAGTGAGCCCAGCAAAGCGAGCGGGTATCAGTTAGTTTTATAACAAAGATAATTGTGTCGTCAAATGAACAAGGAAACACGAACTTGAAATAAATTTAAGTATGAGGCGGAAGACCATGCTTTGAATGATGTAAGTCTTCCGTTTGCTGTACTATATTTTGCCCTTTTTATATTGTCCTGCCGGATTCCTTGTAAAATATCGATCCGTTTGCGAGGTTCTTACGAATCACGTGGGACGCGCCGTTGCATCCATCCTTGCATCCATCCTGATTCTTATTGTCGAACTGCAGTGCGCTACAAAATTCTCAATCAGACAATCGCAAGCCCTTTTCAAACCAAATTTACACAGCAGCCTTCGCGAAAAAAGTCATTTCTGTTCATCCCTTTCCCGCTGAGGTTTTTTTGTAATTCTCACGATGAGTCAACTCTTAACCGAACGTTTTTTCAGTCTGTTGCATGTACAAATCTTTTTGAATTTTAAACCATTTTTCATCATCATCTTTTAATGAAATCGTGCGGTATGCATCCCTAATATATTTTATTTACTCATTGGCTGAAGTTGAAGATTTTGCGGAAATATTTCTCAGTGTATTTTCTTCCTGTCTGTTTATGCATTTAAATTATATTCAAAGTATTTAACTTTTTCACTTGAAATGCATTATTATAATCTTTTACTTAATATGTTCATCGTGTTTGTCAGAGTCAAAAGTTTGTCATTGATTTTTAAATAACTTCCTGATAAGCTATCGAGTTCAGTTTGTGAGTGATAATACAACGTAGTGAAACGATCTTTTCAAAATTCGATTTAGATTTTTGTTTTAAATTTAATGTTAATACATTTTTCGCACATATCTTTGTTTAACGAACAAACTAAATATAGAAAAATTTTATTGTTTACATCATCGGATAGAACGGGGGAAGGGATCTTTTACGTGCAATTTCTAAGATTTTTTTCAAACTTAATTTCTAATGTTTTGGGGAATTTTCGAAGAGTGGATATTTTTCAAATATTTTGCGTTTATTATTTTAAAACTTCAACATCTGAAAGTTATGTAATCACTATTTAAAAAGTATCGTTACAAAGATTTGATATTTTTCGCAGATTATAAAACGAACACAAAGCCCTCATTCAAAACAAGCATGATAAAAATATTAAATGGATGATTTTTTATATATTTTTAAAAACATGCTATGAAGCAGAAAAAAAGAGTTATTACAGTAATTAATGAATTCAATTTGTGTTTTGATTTCTGACAAGTAAATAAGAGTAGTTTTTTTTTTTTTTTTTTTTTTTTTTTTGGGTTGTTGTTGTTGTTGTTGAGTTTTGTTTATAGTTTAAACCATGTCTGTAATTGTTAAATTAAAGAAGGAAGGATTTAAACTCGACGCTAAGGAATTAGATTTAACCATTCCGGAAGGCGCGAAAATTGTTGATTCAAAGAATGTAAAAGAGAATAGTAATATTTTCAAAACTGATCTTGAATTAGTGAAAAATGTAGTAAATGGATGATAATGAAATACGGTAAACCATTTTTTTTTCAAAATTCAATTTAAATTTATTTTTAAATGGGAAATGATTTTTCGCGTATATCTTCATTTAACGAACAAACTAAAAAATTTCCTATTGGATACAGGGAGAAATATCTTTTAAATAGTTATACCAGATTTTAATTCCTAATTTTTGGCAAACTCAGTGAATTTCTTCGATCAGCTGATATAAAGAATTGATAGAATTAAAAGGGTTATTATTCATTGCTCAAAAATGATTTTTATTTGAATAATTTGATTGATAACTTGTCATTGAGACTAAAAAGTAGGAAAAAATTTTCTTATAAAATAAGCTTTTATTTGAAACTCCTGAAATAATTAATGAACTAACATAATAAATATTTAAGATGTAGTTGAATGGGAGCAAAAGATTAAATAATTCTGTTGACAAATTTCTTCTACTATTTTATATTGCGAGTAATAAAAGCATAGGGGGAGCCCTTAATAAATTTATAAAATTTATAGCTCCTACTTTTGAGAAGGCGAAGAATTATGTAATTCCTTGTTACCATTAAACTGTGGGGTACATTATTTTTGTGCTTTTAGTTTCAATAATCGTTTTGTAAGTTTTAAATAAAAGCACATTTTATTAAAACTTTTTATTACTTCTCAACCACTTACAATCAGCTATTGTAAATATGCAGTGTAAGTAAACATTACAAAACATATTCGCGCTACAGCGCAGACGTTGTACACAAATTACGTCACGACAAAAAATACGTAATCGACTCATATTAGGTAATTGAAGATTAATTTGCTACACGCATAGATTATCAAAAAGACTGCGCTGCACTCACCACTGCTTGACCAAACAGCAGAGCTGCGAATATTATGAATGAGATATAAGCGAGTGACTTTACAAAAAATTTTCATAAATAATTATATCTTGTGATATTTACTTGCCATGGATATATGATTCAGTTACAAATTAATCAATAACGTGTACAAGCGTACTGTGATCCTTACGCTAAATTTAGGTTTTGAAAATGGAAAAATACGATACTTATTTTAAATATAACATAAGATTATCGATACTTATTTTAAATTGGAAATATAACACATTAAATATGCTGAAGCATATTATTATAACATATTGTAATAATAATTGTATTGATAATTTGCTTTTAAAAATTCAGATAAAAGTGTCTAAACGAAAAATCGAAAGTAAAAAAGCAAATACTTCTAGTAAATAAGCTTGCATATCATTAAAAAAGGACTTTCTTTCAATATTAGTAGAAACTAATACACCATCTTCGAACAGAAGAAAAGTCCTCAAATTAAATGAAATTTTTCAATACGACAAAAGAACTTAAAATCGCTTATCTATTTTATGTGCCGAAATTCTCCGGGGGAGGGGGAATTTAGTACATGTAAAAGGTGGGTTTCATGGAAATTAGATTATTTGAAGTGGCATTTAACATTTAATTCAAGAATCGCTTACAGAAGCAATAAATAAATTTTCATCCGAAATCAGTGTTAATGACCTATATTTGTTAATTAAATTTAAATTATTTCTGATAGTCTGCGTTATATGCAAGTAGTATATCTCAAATTCGCTTCAACTATCGAAGTCGAATTTGATTAGAATCTATCAACCGCTGCATGATTGTTTCAAAACTTTTTTAAGGTATTCAGCGTTTAATTGGAGTGGATTATTATTGTAACAATCGTTTTCATTTTTATCGATTCATCCTGAATAGAAGATAAGATCTCACCATTATTAATAATCTGATATCCAGGATCTTATGCATCTATATCTAACCACTCATTATTTTCGTTTTCATCGTAAATTATATTTATATATATATATAGTACATATTTTTGATTGATGTCATTAGAACTAAATTACGGATAAATGACACATATGTAATATGATTCAAGGAAAACTGCAACAAACTAAAATGTTAAACTAAATTGTTAAGCCTAGAAATATAAGATAAAATTTATAAAAAAAAACTCTTCCCAATTTTGCTGAGTACTGGAAAACAAATTTCAAATTATATTCAATATTCAAACAAAATAAAAAGTGGAATAAAATAAATATCAAAATGGGAAGAAAAAGGAAACGAAAGTTGACCAGCCTGGGTCTATTTTCCAGTTCCATTTTTAGTCTGTTTGGAATAAAATAAATATCAAGATAAAATCAATAAAATAAATGTCAAAATGATAATGAAAAAGGAGGCGGTAAATGTAGGCAATTTTCCAGTTTCGTTTTCCTTTTCATTTTCATTTCGATTGGCTATTATGGCTATTTCTTAAAAATCCTTCATTTGGTTAGTTTCTAAGACGTCATTTGTTAAGGTTGTTTTGTTATTTTTTGTTGCCAGCCAGGCTTTTCTAAACTTTTAGTACAGTATGTTCATTTTTTCATCCATGTATCGTGACAAGTATAGCCATTGCCCAAAGATAAGAGTACTTTATTTGTTTTATATATATATATATTTTTTGCTTATATTAATTTTTTTTTAGTTTAGTTAGTCTGTTATTTTTTTTTATCTGATTAATTTATCTTTGCAACCTTGAGCATAGTCACCTCCGAGCGTGTTGCCGTGCGGCAAGATTATGAGTGTTCGATTTAATTTTGACCTTGATCAGTCTGTAACTGTTTAACAGACCGAGCCTTTTAAAAGCAATAAGTTTTATAATTTTAAATCTTTATTTTATTTTTTAATAATATATATAGTTAAGTTAAACTGTATCCAACTGAAAATTTGCCTGCATATTTGCAACATTTTTGTAATTAATAAAAGATATTTTGAACGCCATAAATTACATATTTGGTAATGAATCTTTGTATTTAATTTTAAGAGGAAAAGTTTAAAATAAAGTAGTTTTCATTTAAAACGTAACTTGTTATTATTGAATTCCTTTACCTCTGAATAACTGGTGACTTTATTTCTAACAGCATTTTTATTCCCTAATGTATGACAGAATTTCTCCCTGAAAAATAGATAAAACCAATATAATTTGTGAAAAATATTTTTTCTCGTTTCTAATTTTCTTCCTTTGAGGCTGCATAAATATTTAACGTATTTATAGTTAAATATGTCGCATTAGTAAAATTCCCATTACCTGAAAGACTATCTTATTTGAGCTACAGCAAAATCCGTCGTATCCGGTACACACTTAACCGACAGCATGAGAATAACAGTGCTTTTTGCTGTTATTCCGGGAGAGAGGAGCAGAATAACATTCATTCTGTGAATGCAAAAGAAAAATCATCTTTGATTTCGGGAAACCATTACCATTTGATTGTTTCATTATCAAGCGTACATAACACATTTTATAGAGAAAAAAAAAAAAAAAAAAAAAAAAAACTAACGTCAAAATATTGTATGCAAAAGCAGTGAATTTTGAAATAAATCACTGTTCGGGAGGTGATGTCAAGTGCCTAAGTTTGTTGGCGTAGTAAATTTTAAAAGTGTTACTTGAAATTTGCCAAAAATTGAAATATCAAATTTCAGTAAATTATACAAATATCGGATTTTAGTACCTTAAGATATTTTCCAATACACTCTCAATTAATTTTTGCCATTCTTTGGGGAAATGTATGAGTGATCAGCACTTAATACTGACAATATTCCGACAAAGATGTTCTAACAGGGCGGTTATTTTTATTATTATCAAAGAAGTTCTAAAAGGAAAAAGAAATATTATTATTATTAAACAAATTCTAAAAGAAAAAAATATTATTATTATTAACAGGATATGCGACATTTATTTTTTTAATTTCGTTTTATTAAATATTATGCTTTCTTATAAATGTGCCTGCATTTAAATAAGAGTGCTGTCAATTTTCACCACGCGTTTTTTCAACTTCATTCACCAAACATTATTTTAGTATTTCAAAAGTGATGATTGTCATAAAAACAAAGCAAAAAAAAAATATTTTGTTTAACTGATCTTGTTTCTTTATTTGATTTATAAAAAAATGCGAAGTGTAAAAGTAAAATTTTTGTTTTATTTTGTAGAAGATTCACCAAAATATTATACAACTGTCGGAAACAATCTGCGCTAAAACGTCTTCCATTTGTAATGCGCTAGTATCAATGGCCAAAATGAAATTAAAATAGCTTGAACGACGAAAATGTATAGTTTTAAAAATATAGTTTTTTAAATAATATTAGACTATTATAACGTAAGTATGCAAATGCATTGTCATACATATACTTTGCATGAAAGTTTTGTTTATATTTCTAACTTTAATTTCCTCAGCTTAGGTTGTCAGGTAACTAAAGAGGTTGTTTTAAAAAATATACCCTACTTGTTTGAAAAAGTTTTATTTCGTACTGTATCATACTGACAGGGAAACAATGTAAAGTTATCCGTCACGGATCTGCCATTACTAATTCTCATAAGCAGAGCTATATTTTTTGTAAAATGTGAATAAATAATTAAGCTACAGCATGCTGATATTTTAGTTAAGAATTATATTGCATCTGTCTAAAGCGGAGTGAAAAGTCTTTTTCTTATGAAATAAAATATGAATAAAAAAAAAAAAAAGGTAGCTAAGAGTTTTACGAAGAAATGTGTGAAGATGTATCGTTTAAGTGCTCAGTATCTGATATAGTTAAGAATTCATACTTGAGAAAAATTATTCACCAACAAGTTGTTTTTGAAATAAACTTAAAGAGTTCTTTTAAAAATGGGAGAATTTTTTTCTTTTTCATGAAGGTATTTTGCGGTTTGTTATGAGCTGCGTTCTGCTGAGGCTGTGGTTTTCGAAGGTTGTTTTGCGGCGGGTTTTCCTCACTTTCTATTTTTCTTATTTACCTTTTCTATTTGTTCCTTGACCTCCTTTCAAAAAACCTCAAACGTCGAAATGCTATACACATTTTATGTATTTATTTGTGTTTAATAAAAGGAACAATGTAGTGATGTTATTATAATTATTATTGAAAAGAATGCTAAGTTGTATTCTTTCACAAATTCTTAAGTTTGTAATTGAATATTATGCGTTACAAACTTTTAATTACTTTCGACAAAGAAATACACACATGCATAGTCTTAATCAAGTTAATAGACTGATAATCTTAGTGAGAATTTCTTCAAAAATCCTTCCCCAACCCCCCTTTTTTTACCGAATTCCATTTATGAAAAGAGAGTTGAACCTAAAACGCATTGAATGGAAAATATATTGGATCCTAACAATTCTGTGAATTATGAAAATGTCAAATGAAGAGGCAATTTATCAAAAGAGAAGACAGTGCACCTATAAAATGTTTAAAGAATCGATTTTTTTAAGTATTGGATACAGAACAAATTGATTATTCAGAACAAACTGATGCCATCCTTTTATTTTTCTAACAATTATTTATCAAGTTATGAAAGAAAATATGAACCTTACTCCACGATTTCTGGATTAAATACTCTACGTTAGTCGACATAATAGTTTGTTTATACCTTGAAATCACACATGTGCTTGTTATAAATTTAATGTTGTATGCAGTGCCTTATTTTTTAATCTGATTTTAAAAATAAATTAAAGATTTATCAGGACCCAGTTAACTAAAATGATGCCTAACGAATCTTTAATTTTAATGTATGAAAAAGTTTGTCCCAAGGCAAGTAACTTAAGTAAACAATTGCTGATATATCTGCAAATGAAGCAGCTTGTTGCATTTGATGGTAGAAGGAAGGGAACATTGCAAAGCATGCAAAATTTGGATTTACGGGAAGGGCAACATTCTTCTGAGGTCTTAATGGAATTTACAGCGAGTAATCGGAGCTTTAAAAGAATGTTACAGAATTTAATTTGGCCTTTCGAAAAAGCAAACATTTACACAGTATTTCAAAGTTAAAAACAAATAACGAACAGAACAATAAAAGAGTTGCAAATAAAAATGAAAGACTTTAAATTGCTATAAAAGTTAATTATGTTTTTATGACATATTTTTATTGAAATTTATATAAATCTTATTATATCACATAAAATTTAATAACTGTTAAGAACTTTCTCAAACTGTGCAGGAGTTTCATTACTGCTGTTAACATAAGTGCCGTATGTCTTACACTATAAACATTTAAGAATTTTGTTCGGTAGTACATTTTTTTTTTTATTTTACTTTCAGCACCCTTATTACCAGATACTATTTTTAAGTATTAAATAATCACACAGAAAAATAATTTCATTGAGATCAAGTTGAAATTATTATTTCAAAACTGAAATTTTATGTTTAAGTAGCTTTTTCTCAAAACACTGTTTTCCAGCCTTCGGCGCATAATATCCAGATAAAGCCTCAAAATTTGTAGCACACGTAGGTTCAAAGTAATAATTAAATAAACTACAACTCTGGAGCTAAATTAAATAGGAACCGTTTTTACCATAAATGCATGCAAAAACATTGAAAAAAAAATTTTTTTTTTGTTAAATTCAGTTATTTTTTTTAAAACTTGAACTAATTAAAAAGCTATAGTTCAGCTAAATAATGAGATTAATGTGGGTAATTTAATATTAAGCTTTGGCAGATCATGTTAAATTTCCTTAAAGATATCTTGTGCGTAAAGTAGTATTATTCAAGGCTTGCGTTATTAGGATTCGACAAAAATATTTTAAAAAAATTATTATATATTATTTACTTAACACTTTTCCCACCCATACGAATGTCATATCTAAAAACATTGAAAAAATTGTGAATTCTGATAAGAAATCGAGATACTACACTGACAGAAAAAAAAATCCCAACACGAAGAAGGATTTGTGCTAGATGAACGAGGTAGGCGTGTTTATGCATCTGAAAGATGACGTTTATTGAAATTTCGTGCTAAGCGCATAAGTTTGATGTTAGTAACGTCACTATGAACATGCAAATCAGGTTTCCTTTAAATACGTGCTATAAAGTTCGTGAGCGCAATTTATCGTTGAGATTTGACGTAGTGAGTTGATATCAATTAAGAATACTTTTAATAAGACGAAGAAGCCACTATCAACAGCTCAATGAGTTTGAGCGAGGTCGTGCAATGGGGCTACGAGAAGGTGGCTTTTCTTTCCGCAATATTGCAGAAAGACTTGGCAGGAATTTATGCACTGTGTATGATTATTGGCGGCAGGGGTCAAGGAAAGTACTGGTTCAAGAAGATCGGGTTCCAGATGGCCACGCGGCTTTATTGAGAGAGAAGAACTCTCTGCTTCGTGTATTTGCTGTGTCGCATCGTACTGCGTGTGCAGCAGAAATTCGAACTGCAATTGTTACCACAGTGACACAACGAACTGTTATAAATCGGTTACTTGAAGAACAATTCCGAGCCAGACTCCCTCTAACGTGCATTCCACTGACTCCAAATCATTGCCGTATGCGGCGTCAGTAGTGTCAAGCTGGAGCTCATTGGAGGACGGAGTGGAGATATGTTGTGTTTTCTGATGAAAGACGGTGCTGCCTTCGTCTCAGTGATGGCTGTGTGTTGGTTAGAAAGAGGCCAGGTGAGCGCCTGCAACCAACCTGTCTACAGCCTAAGCACAGTGGACCTACACTTGGAGTTAGAGTCTGGGGATCAATTTCCATACGACAGCAGGAGCACTCTTGTGATTATCTCGCAACTGAAAATTTGCACGTCAGGTCTGGTGATTCAACCTATTCTGCGGCCATTCAAGAACAACATTCAAGAGAGTGTTTTGCAAAAAGATAATGCTCGCCCTCATACCGCTGTCGTAACCCAACATGCTTTACAGAGTGTCGACATGTTGCCTTGGCATGCTAGATCACTAGGTCTTTCTTAATTCGAGCACTTGCGGGACATCGTTGGACGACAACTCCAGCATCATCCACAACCAGCTGTAACCGTCCCTCTATTGACCGACCATGTGCAATAGGCATGGAACTCCATCTCACAAACTGACACCCGACACCTGTGCGGCACAATGCATGCACATTTGCATGTTTGCATTCAAAATTATGACGGTTATACCAATTATTAATGTACCAGCGTTTCACATTTGAAATGGTTCTTCTCGCGTTTGAGATTAGAAACTTTAGAATTATATTCATAAGTAAATACCTTCTTCAGATATTCACTTGTACGTTTTAGCAAATAAAAGCAATGCTTGAAGATTCTTACCTATATTACAAATTATATTAGTCATTTTTTTTTACTTTAAAATGATAATTTTAGGATTTTATACCCCTTTTTTAAATTATAATATAAGAATAACTTTCTTTGGAAACAGCGAAATAAAGTTTGATTGCATTGGCTGCTTTTATAGCAGAGGTTAAATACGTTCTAAAACGATGACTTACTTCTAAATAAGTTTTCTGAAAGGATTTAGCTTCTTTTCTTATTTACTACTACTACTATATGATTATAATTATTCAAGGAAAATAATTACAGTGACATATAAAAAGCCTTTATAATCACTTAAAAACAGGTTTAGTTTATGTGATTACGGTAAAGCCTCGAGGGCTATCTGCCTAAGAGAAGGGATGCCTTCGGGGAGAACTTGCTAAGAGAAACTGACTTGTATGCACGTTACGCACGGAGAAAACCTCAAAAACACCCATGCAGTCAGCCCCGTTCGCGGGATTCGAACCTCGGATTGCGCTACCAGCGTTCAGCTACTTTGCCGCTCGGCAGCTGGTGGACCCTTAAAAAGAGTGTCCTTATCCCCTTATCTTATATATTGCAGCTAATACATAATTTCTACATCCGGAGGTTCTAAATAAACCTTTTTCAGACGTCGATTGTTAATTTAAAAGTTTGCACGTAAATTGAACGTAAACTGAGAGTTAGTATGTATGTATGTATGTGTGATTATGGCAAAGCCTCGAGGGCTATCAGCCTAAGGGGAGGGATGCCTTCGTGTAGGACTTTCTAAGGGAAACTGGCTCGTATACACGTTACACATGGGAAAAACCACGAAAACGCCCATGCAGCCAGCCCGTTCGCGGGATTCGAACCTCGGACCGAACTGCCAGTGTTCAGCGACTTTACCGCTCGGCCGCTGGTGGGCCAAACTGAGAGCTAGAAATGTTTGCGTTTGGACGTTACTAAAAATGAAGTATCCGTTTAGAAAAAAGTTTCTGATGTCAGTAGATTAAGTGACGATTATTGCGATACAGATTGTAGTGAAAAGAAAAAAAAAAAAAAAAAATATTTTTAAGCAAATTTCAACATTAACATATAGCCAACTTGTAACATTATTTGCATAGCTCAAAAATGAAATATATTTCTAAATTAGGGATTTTTTTAAGTATTATTCGGTTATGATTCTGAAGTAATTAAACTGCATAAGAATATCAATAACTTAGTTTCAGCATTTGAAAACTTCTAAGTTACTTGGGCGAAAATGCTTTCGACATACCCTATGCAACAAAATTATAAATTAAAGAAATTCTGCAGAATTTTCTTTACTCTTTAACAAAAGGGACATGCATCTGATCGCCCTTCAAATTAATCGAGTCATTTTCTAAACCTACGCCAAAATAAGGTTGCTGTTTTCCCTAGTTTCAAATTGTACATTGGCGTGTTTCTCTTCCTCTTTGAAATTAAAGAATATTACATACTAGTGAATCGAAAAAGTATCACTGAATGACATTAAAGGGGGAAAATCAACTTCGAATTATTCTAATTTCTTTTCTAAACGACTTCTTAAAGCAATACAAATAAGATGGCAGAAATATCAAAGGACCAAGGTATGTCATTATGAGATATTTGATATTAAATATATCGTTTCGTTTTTGTAATACAGTAGTGAAACTTTTTGCGCTTTATTTTTTTTTATAACGACTATAAATTTTCACTAAATATAGCTCCAGAGAACTCCAGAGGAACGTATCAAAGATTAGCTGTCGTAATTTTTATAAATTTGATTTAAATTAAAAAATGATACAACATGAATGTTTGCGTCATTTAAAACATTTTTTGTAACTGCAAATTCATGTCTGCGACTAACGCTCTCGGAAACAAACAGAGGCCGCATAAAGACTTTGATGGACATGACTTATAAAAAGAAAATTTGAAACGAAAAAGAATTCTTGTGTCTTAATTTCAAGAAAGGAAGCATTCGATATTAAAAATTACTGAGCATATAAAAGCCCTCAGAAACTACGTTAGCTGGTAAATATGTGAGCGGAATCTACGTGACTGGAATGAAAAATTCGGATAAGGCAATTCGTACCAGGTGCAACAGTTTTCTTAACCGTAATCGAGCAAGAGAAACAACAGCCCCTTTTTCGGAAACAGTTTAATTTTCGCATGGACCATTTATGATTCGAATTTTAACTGATACATGAATATAAGTATGAAACACGCGATGTTATGATTTTCGTATCATTGGTAGTTCTTTGGTTAATAACTAGTTATGGGCTGCAGCAGTGCAAATAGGTGTAATTGTAATGATGAACTCATTGTTCATTATTGGGGGTAAATGACAGGAAAAATACGAATGTCATTGCGACAAAACGGTTGATAAGAAGATAATGGGAAAATTGTTGCAGTTTTACAAAGTGACTGGAATAAATAATGAGTTATTGAAATTTTTGACTGAAATTACGGTTAAATGTCACAGTATTTGTTAACTACTAGAAAATGTAGGCGTGCTGCAAATAACGATAAAAAGTTATTTTTCCGAAGGATCCCTCTTTCCTTACTTTTAAACTTAAAAACTTTTAAAGATAACTTTTTAAAAAAAAACTTTTAAAGATATTTTAAAAGACTGAACAGAATTATTTAGTTATCATAAAGCTTACCAGGATTTACCTGTCTATGGGGAGGGCAGAAACCTTGGTGTGCTTTGCCATAATCCCGTGGAAGACTTTCTAAGGAAAACTAGATCGTTAGATCAAACGTTGAAATCGTTTTCAACGTAGAAAATTATGTTGTATACTTCGCTGTCATGCAAGTTATAAGGAATCATTTTCCTATGTTTTAGAGGCAGAGATTTTCTTCCTTTATTATTTTTTCCCTTCTATGAAACAAAAATATCTGATGTGGACACCACTTGAAATCCTTGTATGGCCTATTAAATTATACATATCTTTTGCTGTACTTCAATTTAACTTATTTCCTCGAATTTCATTAGAGATATACTTCTCATTCAATCAATTCAATTCTCACTTTGCGACAAGGCAGAGATGCATGAAAACTCAAAACATTGTAAAATACAGAAAAACTAGAATACCCAATACAGTTAAAAAAAAAAACAGTACAAAAATACAATTCAAATTAGAGTTTTTACACAAAATCAAGCAATTCGGTCAGCGGGCAGGAAGACAGATTTATCAGTGCACAAAATTAAAAGTTTACTTTTGGGCCCACTCGGAAAAAAGATACTGAAGTTGGAGGACAAACTGACTTAATTCACTGTTCTTCTAAGAATTAAAAATGTAAACAAATAGCGGTCTCGTTAGGTTTAGTAGCATTCAAACAATTTTTAAATTGTTGATAATTCTACAACTATCGCATGCAGATTAACTGAAGGCATAAAAACCTTCTCTGGAGCATAAGAATCACCTAATTCAATCCCTTTTAAAACAAAAAACGTACTATGTATAAGAATAAAAAAACTGAGCTCACCGAGCGGGTATCAGAGTGGATATATATATATATATGTATATATATATATTTACATACAAGGTAAAAAAGAAATTCTTCATGCTATTGCTTTAAAGCAAATGTGATACTGTGGTCCCGTGAATAATTTTTAACACTAAGTTAAAATAAATTGCAATTAAAATTTAAATATAAGAAAAATGAAATTATAACAAGAACACTAACAAATAAAAAGTGAATGTAAAACTCAAATCAAGTTTTCTATTTATATATGTTTGTTGCGGCTGGCCGCACGGGTGTTTTCGTCATTTTCTGCATTTGTAACCTGTATGCAGTACCTTGTGGATGCATACGTGATTAAAGCGGGCGCAGCCCGGGTAAAATGACTGAACACTGGTAGTTCGGTTCAGCTTTCGAATTCCGGCGAACGGGCTGTCTGCATGGGTGTTTTCGTGATTTTCCTTATGTCTAACGTGTATACAAGCCAGTTTCCCTTACAAAGTCTTCCACGAAGGGATCCCTCCCCTTAAGCAGCAGGCTTCAGCCCTCTCGGCTGCATGTGCATATTGTGGATGCATACGTGAATACAGCGGGCGCAGCCCGGGCAAAATCGCTGAACACTGGTAGTTCGGTCCAACTTTTGAATAAACGCCAACGAAAGCGGGCTTCAGCTCGCTTAGCTGGCGGGCTTGCCCGCTAGTCCTTTATATTGTTCGTACGTATAGAAGTCACTCAAAAACATCATTCATATGCATTCGAGAGCGGTTGAAATGGGTATTTTCGTTGAAATATGACACCCGAAATTTTTCGCGATTACAATATTTCCTTTGCTTTGTACAAGAGAGTGAAAATGTGAAATGTTAAATGTTAAATTTAGTTAAATTTTCTAAAAAAATTTTTTATCTATCAAGGGAAGATGAATCATTTCTCTAGCGTGGAGCGCCCATAAAAGCATTGCATAAGGTCATTAAAAGACTTTAAATAACAAGAAAAATAATCTTATAATAGAAAAGGCAAAGAGAAAAATGTATGAATGGCATAGACGCACTTTCAGCTGATCAACGATTATTAATGTTTAACAATATTTTTATGCAAAACTTTGTGTACGGTGAAGTTTCCGATGAATTTCCGGAGTACATTTATTTTATTAATTTTACTGATCACTGTTTCGCAGAACTTGAGTTATATAGTAAAATAAAATAATAATTAATCTATCTTTGGTTAATCTTTATTTAATAGTATTTATTTATTGTTTAATTTCATCTAATCTTATCGCGAAATCTCAAAATACTTGTACAACTTTAAATTTGGATTTATTCTCTACTTTTAATTCTTCCATTCTTATTCCCATGCAATTCTTACCGTAGCGAGTTTCAAGCCTTTGTAGATTCCATTCCCCAAAGAATCAGGGGCTTGCTAATAGTAGCATAGAAATAGCACATATAAGAATTCAATTCTTGTAGCATCTGTTTGGCAATTTCGCAAAAATTCAGTTAATAAAGACTAAATTTTAAATCATGCCAGAGGTTTTTTTCAACGAGGTTTTCTATAATTGTTTATTTGAGCGTCTACAGATACAGGCCCCAACTACTCACTGAGCAGATAGTATTTAGATCAACAGCAAAGTATTGGCAGTTTTCGGAGAAGATTCTTATTTCGTCTTCCAAATCCCTGATTCCACCTATCACTATATAGCCAACTTAGAAGTTTAAAAACAATACTCATTAAAATGTTATCATTAACTTATTTTCAATAACGTTATTAGGTTCTTATATGAAATTAACCAGTTTCTGTTATTTTGTATATTTACTTAAATTTTTTTTCGTATTCCTTACCAGAATGTAAATTAGCTCGTAATTAGCTTTTAACTGAAGTTTTGCATCTTGGGAGTGAGTTCCTGGCATTCGCGTTGTAAAATTTCTGCCAGCTCCAGCTAATATCGGCTTTGTACATCTCTCGCAGCCGATTGATACAAACTCACACAGCGTTAGGCTGAGCTAGCCTATAGCTTACGGTATCATCTTTCAATTGTTTTAAACCCCGTCTATACTCCCCCCCCCCTTTTTTTTTTTTGTTGTTGTTGTTGTTGCATTTTTGTTGGCATATCTCCGAATAAGTCTTTGCAAAACTGCGGTGCCTGCGTCAATCCGTCTACACAAGGCTATATATCTCCGGCGCACCAGATATATGTCGACGACTCCTGCACCCAGAGTCGTGATCATTGCGCATGACGGGATACATTGACGGGATACAGACCTAACTAGTGACAATGAAATTGCGTACGGAAATTACGTGTCCTGAAAGCAATAACGGCTACTCTTAGTGTTTAGCTTATAACATAGTGCAAATCGTTTTTGAATTTTTGTTATTATTTTAATAAACTTAATTTATGAAGCGATATTTCTTTCGAATCATAATTTCTGGTTGATTTCTTTATAAATAGAATATATTTTCAACTTGATGTAAGTGATTTTCTATTGTAAGCTATACAGCGGTGTATTTTTTATTGCATTTGTTAGCATTAGTTAAATCTGCTAGAATATTTTTTCCTGTTTAAGGGGATTACTATATTTGGTACTTTTCCGTTTCGCCGGCGCAAATCTCGCCAAGCAGACTTTGTTGGCGACAACATACAGTATACACATAAAAAATGTTAATTCTAAGAATTTTTTTTTATTGTGAAGGCATAAACATTTTAATATGGTTTAAAATTTTGTAAAAAGCCAATAAATAAAGACAATAAATTTGTAAAAAGTCATTAATTTAAGAATTTACTATGATTTCATGGTTCAAAATCCTAATTCGCCGGTTCGTATCACGTGACCCCAAGTGATCTCATCTCACGTAAACTACGCTACTAAAATTTAATTCGCTCAGTAATAATCTACATTAATTTTAAGTTAAATCTTAATTTGGAATACAAGTTTAAATGCAAGAATTATTTCAATTCGTACGAATAGCTTACTCAGAAATTATGTAAAACCGCAGTGCTTTACTTCGCTAGTGCATTCTCATTAGAATTGATGAATTTAACACTTGATTTCGCCTTCGGATGAGCGGTGTAATTGCGTTCTAATTGACTTAATTACCGTGAATTGTCTTAGGGGATAAAATTTAAATATCGTGTAAAAATTCTATATTATTGTATGCCAGTATTGAAAGAAACAATCTGATAAGAAATGGCTTCAACTTGTTTTGAAACTGAGGCGTAAAAGGTTACCAGCGAAGATATTCCGTCTGGCATCAGTTAAACCATTATTGGCGACTTTATCGTTTGCGCCGGCAAAACGGAAAAGTACCCTATATTTTCATGTTTCGAGAAGTCTGACGAAAAAGAAAAGCTTAACTTATCGTCTATTTGTATGTAAATAAATGTCTGATATTTCTATTGCGTATGATTTTTCAAATCTTGGCTTAGTTATAACTAGCTAGATCGCCTGGCGCATTTGCCGAAATGTTGAAATTTTCCACCATTCGGCAGATTGTGAGTTCGAATGCGGCTGATGTATTTTCTGAATGTTTCCAGTGAAAATGAATGCTCTATTTATTCTGTAATTCTGTAATCAACAGAATTCTTATAATAGATAAATTATCCAAATTTTTACATGTAATATATTATAATTTTACGTTATTTTATTATTATACCTACAGTTTTATAACAATTAATTATTAACATAATAAGTTTATATTAATTATGCAAATATAATTATTAGATTTTTATGTTAA
The DNA here is from genome assembly GCF_044657685.1 of Stegodyphus dumicola. Classification (NCBI taxonomy): domain Eukaryota; kingdom Metazoa; phylum Arthropoda; class Arachnida; order Araneae; family Eresidae; genus Stegodyphus; species Stegodyphus dumicola. The sequence goes on along the minus strand of NC_140774.1, from coordinate 99,177,168 downwards.
AAATAAAGTGATGAAATTTTCTTTTCATTCATGTGCTTTAATTGATACTTTATTATGAATCTAATTATTAGCAATGTATGTTATATTTTAAGTTATAGATGAAGTAAATGATTTATATTATATATCCATTACATTTCACGATTAATTGTTTTTCTTCTCCGCTTCATTAATTTAATTTTTTTTTAATTTATAGTTTTTATTTTTCGTGTTTTGAATTGTTTCCATTTTTGTTGGCATTTTTAATCATTTACTATCTGTCTTCCATTAAGCCTTCTATTTATTACTACTGTTATTACCATTAGAACGTTTTAAAAAAATTTAGCGCTGAAAAATAAATGGTCGATGGAGGTCCTCTATTGGACACAAATCACGTCATTTGCTTTGATTGGTTTAGTAGCTTAGAATAACTTAGATACAAAGTCCCCTTGTGAAGACGAAATGTTAACAAGCGACATGTTTGCGAGGGAGACTTGTTTGAAGATATATCTCCTCTTGCAGACGGGGCTTTCAACCACTTATCAACGTTTAAATTTTATTTGACTGTAATCGTTAAATTTATCTTCTGCACAAATAGTAATCATTTGTAGCACAAAATCGTGTCCCTTATATTCAAAGTTCTGCTTAATAACAATATTCTTTAAAACTCTTCGATGTTTTATGCTATTTTAGGCATAGTGATAATTCGCTACCTGTCTAGAAGGTTATAAACTGAAGTTCCAGTTTGAGATTACTTATAACGTTCTAATTTGAAATAATTTATATTTCTAATTAACCATTTCGATACAATTTTACACTATTCCTGAAATTTATGAAGAAGTTTTTAACGTCACACGTAATACATGTTATCGAAAAACTATAATCGTACGTTTAAAGCTCGTTTTAAATATTGTTATCAGCAGAAGTCTAGTAAATGGTCTCCTTTTTCCACCACATACGTACACAAGTTGGAATATCGTCTGCATCTACACGTTTTTGAAGCAGTGTTATGTCGACACCACGTGCAAGACGTATCAAATATTTTCTGCAGAACCTTGCTGCCACTAATAACATGCTTGCAACAGTAAAATAAAGAACCGACGGATTTATTTTCAACTGAAATTATCTACAAATGATAACAACGGTAATTTCGTTGCACTTAATATTACCTTCGGAAGTAGAAATAGCTCGTCTATTTTTGATAATACTTCCTCTGACGTACTTATTTCATTTTTAGGGATATTTATAGATATTAGAATAATAAGAAACGCGAGACCTTCCCTTAGATACTGAAAAGTGAAAGTCAGAATAAATTGGCATAGATGTTAATTTAATTTAAATCTGTATGCGCAGCACTGGTATTTCTTTCTTTTCTGAGGCTGGCGATATTCCGTATAAGAAATTTGTTATTTTCATTTTGATATAAAAACGAAATTCTGAAATTGATCTCTTACGTTCTTTTTAAATTTAAAATAAAGTACTGCCGCTTGTTTGCGGGGAATATATTTAAATATTTGAAGCAGATATTTTAAATTGTGGATAACAGCTAACAATATATTCGTGTAACAAGCATAATTACTGGTAACTTTAATTGATAAATTATGCAAACAAGACAAAAATATTTAATAACGTATTCATAACAAGATATTACAAATATTGCACCACTATATAAAGTAATGTAAAATTAGAATATACACTTTCTCGCAGCTATGAAAGTAAGGGCTTCTGACATATTATTTCAAATAGAGTATAATATATTGTTTGAAACGACGATAGGATGATAAAAATATGAATCATTTTGCATAGTGCGAATAATACACCTGTAGCATCCAAGCATTTATATTCTGATTATATTCGCATTTTAAGACACTTATTGTAGTAAATAAGCTATTTAAGAATAGGAGAACTGTCATAATACATTACTAATGAGAACAAAGTGAATGCTACGAGCAAGAATGAAAGCACATCGGGAAGGGAAAAGTATGATTACTGAAACAAAGGCTAAGCCAAATACTCTCTAACTACTCATGAGTGAGATTCCCTTCTAACATATTTATAACTATTAAATTATAGTCCGTTACTTTAGAATAGGCACTTCAGGGTCAAATCTTTCTACCGGGCTTGCTTCGTAACCATGGTAGCGATAATTGCGGCAAGTACAGGTAGACGTGGGCGGGACACCACGATTTCGCCATTGGTTGTGTAAGTGTAGTCCTGTCACACCATCTGTAAGTGCACAATTTTTGAAGAAGATTACCTCAGGGATCCGAGGATCTTTCACTCGTCTTCCTCTACCACTTACTCGTCGCGTGTATTTTGAGTATCCTCTTGCGGCACAGACGCTAAATGCTTACACATTTCATTGCCTTCTTCATGATTCGAACTCGAGCCCATCGGTTTGGCCACTACACAGGCTTTACGGCTGACTATTGAGGCAGGTGATCGAGCGCCCTATTTGTCCCCTCCCACACACTCTTCATTTCTATTACCTTGTTTCACATCAAGAATGAATGAAGCCTGACTTGAATTACAGTCTCCAGTGAGGCGATGACAATAAATAAGCGTTGATGAAGGCACGTTTTACGATCACAAATGGAGGAGCGTTGGAAAGGTCTTGAAGTACCTATTTTGAAGTAATAGATAAAAGTAAGATCAATTTGGTATCATTCCTAAAACTTCAGAATGACAAATGATGTGTGTGAGCTCAGAATCTGAGCATTTTTCTTTAACTTACGAATACGTATAAAAGTCCTCAATGGTCACATCCATTCCCCATGTTTAGATACACCGATTCGAAACAAGCATACAGGGGCACGAGGAGGTAATACTTTTTGTGCCCGAAGACCTACATTTCGGTTTTGCTACGGAATGGTCTCATTTCGCTTACATTTCGGAACGTAGAGCTTTCAAAACTTGCACTTTTTTCCCTCGCTCTGTTGATCAGAAACCGTGGATACTAAATCAACGGAATACGGAGGCACGGCTACTTTATAAATTTTTGTACCACATATATCACTTGGAGTTTAAGCTTTTTTAGTTTGTGAAAACACTATAAAATAAACCGTCATTCGCATAGAACAAGAACCTAAGGCTATATCTGCAGAGTACTCAAGTTTTCAAACTGCATATCCTGGGTTACTTTCGAATATTCATTATCTTCATATCAAATTTTTTTTTTCCTAATCCATCGATTTAATATGTCTTCTGTTTGCAAAAAGAAATGGTGTATCTTTCCTTCTATTTAAAAGAGAGATAGAGAGAGAGATCACTTTGCAAGTCTCATAAACAGTTCCAGTTGGATAACATCATCTTGTAATCGTGTACTTTATCAGATTTATTGAATAACCGTATGCTACCAAGTGTCATTGGAATTAAAAAGCCGTTAAAGGAATTGCTTCCAAATCCTGCGCAATACTGACACAGAAAACATAAAATAAACAACACAGCTTTTTCTCAACAGTTGTTATTAGAAGGAAAATTTGATACTAAGTTTCCACTCAAAAAGCGATTTATAAACTTATATATAAGTGCCTTACTAGATCTAAGATAACTTGGTATCATTCCTGAAATTTCAAAATGACAAATGATGTCCATCGTGAAGGCGATTAGTTACAGGAATTAGATATTTTTTCCTTAAATCTGCTATTCTTCAAGAAATTCTCTTCCTGTTTAAAAGTAATCTTAAACTGGCGTGGATTTTCAATAAAACCTTATCGATTTCGAAGGCAATCAGATATATATCCCTCTTCTTCAAGAAGAACAATTTTTTTGCAAAAGTGGAAAAAGCAACCATGAAGGAAATCAGTTGGCAAGAGCTAACAGGAAGCGAAGCTAGGGCGAAATCGAAGAGAAATGTGTCAATGGTAAAATTTAAAAAAGAAAGAAAGCAGTTTTGCAAGAAAGCAGTTTTAATCTGGTTTTTCGTGGTTTTCCCAATGGGTAATTTGTATACGAGCCAGTTTTCCTTAGAAAGTCCTCCACGAAGGCATCCTTCCCCTTAGGCAGATAGCCCTCGAGTACTTTGCGATAACCAAATAAACCAAACCAGATCAATCTTAATCTGGTGTAGGTTTTGAATTTACCTTGAACTAAGATTGTTTTTTTTTCCTAATCTGAGTATAGGGCCATTTGTCGAGGAAAATAAAAAAGAAACATTAAAAAGTTGAGATATTAGAAATGTGAGTTTTGTTTGGATTAGAATTAACGTCATTAACTAAAGAAGGTAAATTTTTATTTATGTGGAATGCTAACAGGAAATCTATGTCGAATAAGCTTTGTGAATAATTTTAGCGGAATTAAAGTCAAAATTATAACTAAATCATCAACCGAATTAGCTATCGAAGATTTCTTTATTTATATTTGCATAGATAGGATTCATGTTCTTTGATGCGAAATTTTAACATTCTTGTACGATATATGTTAAACAATACTGATAGAAAATGTTATTAGTTCTCCAAGAATTAAAATCTGAGATGGCATCCTCAGAAACCGAACAATGAGTTTTATTGATAGGAGAGAAAATGACTTGAAAGTTGCTCCTTCCACCTCTGCAAATATGCTTTAGTCCTGAATTAAAAGGTGACATATCAGATTTCCCTTGAAATCGATAAAATTTTAGTCAAAATCTACGCCAACTTCCTTTTTGCCTATTTTAAATTTTGCGTTGGCGTGTTTCTCTTCTAGTTAAATTCTGTTGTAACATAATTTAAATAAAAACTTTTTCAAACACTATATTCAGCTCATCCTACGTATTGTTTTGTACAAGATTAATTCATCATATTTCCTTCTCATTTCTCCTACGAAAGGAAGAAATATGTAGAGAGTCAATTGATTCCTTCCATTAATGAGATTCATCCATTTCATAACTATTTTCATAGCATCCTCCATGTCCAGAACTTTTTGTTGAAAGCTTCGTATGGTGGATGATGCAATTCACTGCCAGCTTTAGCAAAGCAACTAAACTTGGTTCAGAACCATGTATTGATTTTGCGCCATCTGTGGCAATGGCTGAACGATTTTTAGTTCTAACACTGCTTTTTAAAATTCCTACTTCTGCATCGTACGTATCTTGTCCTTGTTTGCGTCACACTGTGAGTATAATAAATCTTCACTGACTTACGGTCTTCAGAAATATTTCGAATAAAAATTAACTGTTGAACTGTACCTGTTATATCAATAGTTCGACCGCAGTCAATGAAAAATGTACGATTTAGTTTTATCTCAAACGAAAATTAATATTTTCTAAAATAAAACAAAACAAAATATCTGGTCTTTTACACGTAAAAATTAGTAGTTTAATGTGCAGTAAATTTTTTAGTTCTTTCTTTTGTACGTTTGTTGCCAGCGCACCAGTGTAACTGTAATGTTCTGTGAAAAACGAAATCTCAAATTTAATATTATTTTTTAAATTACTTAAGTAGAAATATATTTGTCTACCTTTTTTTATTTTTCGAAAATTGGATTATTAAAAATTGTTTTTTGAGACTGATTTTCTTTTGATTTTCCTTCCCAACACTAGAGCAAAATATTTTATAATTTTTTACTCCTCGAGGAAATATTATTTCCTGTTATTGTGCCCTGTAAATGGCAGTGTTTCCAATGGACAATAAGTAAGATCTTTTATTTATCTTCGATATTAAAAAGATGCGTCGCTCACCAACAAAATAAAGTTAGTGACTTAAAACGGCATTTTATCTGAACTTCTTAATAGCATTTTACAAGTGTTATTTTATGTTACGAGTGTTGTAAATGAAATAGGTTTCTAACATCCTTAACTTGTATAGTGAAAAATTTCGAACTGTACTTCTTGTGTATAATATCATATGCATCTAAAACGAAATCTAATATTTATAATAAAATTTTACGGCAGATCATAGTTTTGATGGGAATTCCTCTATTTTTTTTTTCCTTTTAATTTTGTTTAAAATACTAATTTTCGTGTGTTTTTATTGTATCCTTTTTAGTGTTTTACTATTTTTGTTTATACTATTTTGCATTCAAAAAAGACAAACGGAAAAAAACTCCTGAGTCCATTCAATAGAAGAGATTTAATTTTATAATCTAGGAGCAGTAAGTATTATTATTTTTTTATACTTAAAAATAAAAGCAAAATTGTTGTACGACGTTTGACGATAAAGTCTTCCTGGGGAATTTAGAATGTAAAGTGTACTATCCATGGTACAGTTTTTTTATTGCTGTGAATTCGTGTTTCTTTGACGTTTAAACGAGCAAAACAAAAATATTAATTTGAATAATATTTTTGTGTGTATTGAGAATACGGCAAAGCACACTAGGGCTATCTGCCTAAGGGGAGGGATGCCTTTCGTGGAGGACTTTCTAAGGGAAACTGGCTCGTATACACGTTACACATGGGGAAAACCACGAAAACGCCCATGCAGCCAGCCCGTTCGCGGGATTCGAACCTCGGACCAAACTACCAGTGTTCAGCGACTTTACCGCTCGGGAATAATATTTTTTTACATTATAAAGTATTTACTCCATCTTCCCAGCATGCCTCTGTGTTGTAAAGGTGCACACTCGGCGCGTATTCCAGAGGTCCAGGTTTCGAATTCTGTCGAGGGCACTGCAGATTTTTCAAGTCCCCAGCATCAAGAAACCTAATGACTCTTAAGTAGTGCCCGAACTAAAAGGTGGCGGACCATAATTCGTCACCACCTGGATTTGGCGATTGGGTTCCCTAATCTCCAATCACCTTTTAAAAAGGAGAATATATACGGTATTTTCTCTCTCCTTCCATCATGCCTTCGAGGTGTAACGGTAACACACTCGGTGCGTATGTGAGAGATCCAGGGTTCGAGTCCGGAGAGGGCATTGCACATTTTTCAAGTGCCCAGCATCGAAAAATCTAATGAGTCTACAATATCTTGGTAAGCATGCCTGTTATTCACGTAAACTGCTTCATAAAAACGTAATATGACTTTTTATTAACAGTTTTTCCATCTTTGTCGTTTAAATTGAAAATAAAACCCAGTGTGTGGGAAACTACAACCAAGCTGTAATAAATTGTTGATCATTGCTTTTCTAATTTTTGATTGGACATTTAAATGCAAGGTGCGAATGTTGAGTGACTAATAAATAATCACCGTCGTTATCATCATTATTATTATGTAAAAAAGATATCAGATTTCCTGACCATGTACTTATTATTGGCCCCAAACTGCCTAATTTACACAGTAGTTTACAGATATCTTATGCAACAATTTATAGCATACAGGTATTTCAGTTTCAGACAGCAGTTAAACATGAAAAAATTACTCTTAGAAAAGTAATGAATCAGTCATTCCAACAGCTGCCTTTTGAAATAGAAATGTAGAAAATCAAAAAGAAGTTTTATATTTATTTATTATTCATAAGAAGTTATTATTTTAACATAATCCAACTATGAGAGTAGGGAATATTGTAAATAATATAGATAAAAAATACATAAAATATCATTAAATGTCATCTTCAATTAGAAGATAATATAATCGATCATATTAAAAGAATTTTTCAAATAATATGGACAACTGAAAATTTTTGTTGTTTAATATTGTTTTGCAAGCATATTGGGCAGTTACACTTCTTAGTGCATAACATAGCTTAAGTACTGATTTTGTTGCAAAAGAAAATTCAGACGAAACCATTGCAGTATTGCTCATTAAAATGAGATTTATTGATATTAAAAATATTTCTTAAGAGTCTTATCAAAATCTTTTGGAGCGTTACGTTAAGCTATCAGCCACAAATGCTAGTCTCGGAAAGTGTTACCACTGCGTGAAAGATAAGGTTATTTATCTTCCGAGCGACATCGCGCATACTTAGTTCTCAGAGTGGTGCCATTCGATAGAAAATAAAATCTTTAATTCATTTTTCAGATTTAGCGAATCCTTAACAAACCGGGGGAACCGCTTTTTGATAATTCAATTCTATTTTATTTTATTTATACAATTCAAAAGTATTTTTTTTTTTTAATAACGCATGTAGCTGATGCTAAAATGATTTAATTCTTAATAAATTCAACTGATAATTTTAAAGAACGTTTTCAACTTTACTATAATATTTCATGAAAACAGCTTTTAATGCTTATCGAACGTACTTTTATTGGATATTTTTAAATGTGTATTTAACTTCGACTGTAAAAAATGTTGTTTCCGTTGTTGTTCGAATGTTGTTCAAATGTTGGTCGAAAAAATGTTGGTCGAAGTGAAAAAAATCAATTTTTTATAATTCCGATTACATTTTTATTACACCTTTTTACTGAAGAAACTGCATTTTGATGAAAACAACTTCTGTTATTCGAGAATAAATGAAAGTATTGAAAGTACCTGAAAAGGTAGAAACGATTTAAGTTCAGATAACATAAAATGTTCATTTATCTTCCGCAGACAACAGTACATTATCAATTTAAAACAAACGAACTTAGTAATAGCTTTTGATACATTTTGGCGATTTAAAGTTTTACGAAGCTTTACATTCATAAAATTTGTATGACTGATATAAAGACCCCTTTTTTTTTTAAAAAAAAAAAAAGTATTTCTCTATAAAATTTCTCTTTAATTCCAAGTACAAGTGAAGCACACCAATATAAAACTCGAAATCGGGCAAAATTAGCAACCTTAGATTATGTTGGTTTCTGGCGGGTATGCAGCGAATGCCCCGCATGCGAGAGGAAAAATTTAGGGGCTCAGAATTCGGCCGCTATCTTGTAAAAAGGAAGTTACCTGTTGCAAGGGTAAATACACATGATTTTGATGACGATTTTTTGTCCGTAAGGTGTTAAAAAAAGGCCATTTTTGTCCAAAGACCAAAATAAGTACGTTACGTAATTTTGAATTCTGTTGAACTGTTCTATCTGCGCACGGCCGTCTGCATGAAAAGCAAAAGCTTGATGACAGCTTTCTATATCAAGATGCGAATGTTATCGTCTGTATGTTTATTTCCGTTTTAAAATTTTAATTCAACTTTAAATACTTATTTTATTTGATGGCAACAGAGAATTTTATCATTATCTAAAACGAAGAAGGAGCCACTTGTACAATACATTTCTGGCTTATATGCAATCTTTATGCATTCGTACTTAGTTTACATATCACACTTTTGCACAAGCGCATATTTCCCATTATTATGAAGAACATTATTTCGATTATTTGTTGCTGTTGTTAAGTTTACATTTATATTTGCATGTACCAAATAAAATTTCTCATTATATAAGCAAAATGATGATTTCGCACCAGTTTTTCCGTTGCAATAATACTAATTTATAAAAATTTTCAGATGATAAGCTGATCAGATTACATATGTTATTATTACTGTTATCGTCACCGTCATTATCGTGGTAGCTGTGAACTTTCCTATTGAGTAATTGCTAGAAAATTCCCAAAGACAACATACTATTTTTTTAACATTTAAGCTGAAGTATCTACTGAGAACTAAGATTTACTGTATCTTTCAACTAATTTATGGTATGTGTAATCGAATTCGTCTAAAATATTTATACAGTTTTTTCCCATATTTCTAACTGTCCTCCTTTTTTATGTTTTTAAGTGAAGCCAGAAAAAATTGCTTTTCGTGTTTTAACAACCACAGATATCAAAAATTCACACGAAGCATAATAATATTTTAAATTTATTCCGGATATCAAGAGCATAATTCACTGCTTCCGTTACGGATGCAGAATCTCTGACATCTTCATATGTTGGATAGGTGACAGGACAGGAAGTGGCGCTGGAGCCGATCTGCTTCAAAACGAAATGCTCCGAGACACTTTACCCGATACATTTGCTTCGGGGCATAATGTATTCTGAATCCGAGACCGCCATTGTTTACAGATCACGTGCGCGGGAGTGGAGGCATCGCCATAGCAACAAGGCGGAGCTGGTAAATGTCTCCACCCTTTTTATTTTCGTTACTCGTCATTTCAGTTTTGCATCACTTGTTCGGTGGGATGCTCTGGATTCTTAACACGAACAACGTAGTTTTCTCATATATCGACAGTGAAATTTAAGAATTATATGCTACTAGCGATCTTTATACACGGTTATTGTATGTTTTTAAAACGAAATAATAATGAATATCTGCTTGGAATGATTTTAAAATAATTATTTAACTGCATTGCCAGGAGATTTACAGCTTGGTTATCTCCAATAATTGTCACCGTCTGTCTTTCTATATTCCTTTAATCGAAATTTTTATTGAAATGCTGGTATTTTAAATTGGTTTCTTGCTTCCAAGTCTTTAATTAAAGGTGTTCTAGACCAGTGTTTCTCAACTGGATTTACTCCAAAGGCCGGTAAAATATTTCGGTACGTTCTCGCGGACCAGTAAGTTTATTAATTCGACCCATTGGCACAATTTTTTCACATAAATAAATAATAAACTAGTAAACTATTGTTATTGTAATGTAGGTACTGTTGTAATATCGGTCGTCGGCCGATGACACTTTGAATTTTGGACAGATAGCTGGATATTTCGCGGACCGGCAAATATTTCTTTCGGACCGGCGGTTGAAAAACACTGTTCTAGACTTTGCATTATTTATTAAATTTAGAAGTGGAATAATGTTTTAAAAATTACGTTTAAATACTCGAATGTTTTGAAAAGGTAATAGAACTTTTATTTTCGCAACCTCAGTTTAGTAATTTTAAAACGAGTGCGAACATTATCAAGCTCAGTGTTTGAATTCGAGTTGATCTTTAGGCAATACTGCAAATCTCGGTTTTATTTATTTTATTTTACTATTAATTGTTATTATTATTATCATTGTCAGTTGTGGTAGTATTGATTACAGCTATAATACAATTAATTCCAAAGGTATTTAAAACTACTTTATGGTAGATAATAGTATACCTAACCTGATATTAAAAGTAGTACACAATTTCTTAACAAAAAAAGGGGGGGAATTTCAGATTTTCGGGGGGGGGGTTCAGTCAGTCTTTTATTTAGCTGTTAAGTATTCAGTTTTAATTTATGAAGATTTTAAAAAAATACTTTTATTCAAAATTTTGGTATTTATCAGCATTTTTTATACTTTTTATTGTTTCATATATAAAACACGTTAAAAATAATCTAAATAAATGCACATATATATGTTTCAAGCTGCGGAAGTAGGGAGGTAAGTGATCTTCTAGCATTGGTGATAGGGATGCATAAGACAAAAAAAAAAAAAAAAAAAAAAAAAAAAAAAAAAAAAAAAAAAAACTGAGAACCGCTGCTGTTTGTGTTTGAGAAATCTTTAGACGGTTTGGCTGTATCAACTAATAATGCAGTTCAGCGAACCGAATTAAAAACTCATTTCAACGAACTGAATAGTCTGTTCTAAAATAAGAAGGCAGGACTAATAATAACAGAAGAATCTTATGATTCTTAAATAAACTGAGAACAATAATAAGGAAAATAATTCGTATTCAAATAATTAAGAAATTAGTTTCAGGTATTGCAATACGAACTAAAATGCCAAGTTAGTGCAATTCTCTGATGTTTTTTTAAGTGAAAATAGGTCGACGTGTACACGGATAAAGTCAAGGGAGTGCGCAATGCCTAGTTTGTGTAATTCTGTGATTTTGGGGGGGGGGGCGGGGAGTGAAAATAGATGAATGTGTACATGGATACCGAGTTTGTGCAATTCTTTGAGTTGTTATTTTGTCTTTGTGCAGCGGTGATTTTTGGCACTAAAATCGCCGCTACACAAAGCGAAAATAAGTCAAAGAATTGCACAAACTCGGTATCCATGTAAAATCGCCAATTTTCGCCAAGGGGTACCCCTAAATATACTTTTACCGAATGTTGCAGAATATTTTGCATTAAAGCTGTAGTTCAACATGCGTAAATATTTTTAATAAATATGAAACAAAACCGGGACAAATTCTGAACAGCTTAGTTCATTTTTTCCCTAGTACATTCATGCATGCTATCATAATAGAAGAAATTGTATCAAAGTGTTAATGTACTGAAGATAAGAAACATTTTCTGTTCCAGAATTCCTTCAATAGATAATTTTAAGTGCACAAACAGGAATCTGATGATTCTGAGATAAAAACCAGTACTGCAAAATGTAACTCAAATATTTATTTATTTTACAAAGAAGTAGGGTATATAATTCTATTCATTATGACAGTACATTGTTCTTTTCATAGTTTTTTTTTATAATTTTTTTTTCAAATTTTCTTATTAAAATCTTTTTTTTTTTTTTTTAAGTAATAAGTTGGCAAGACTACATATTTTAAGATGTTACTCTTTTAGCAGGATGAAGCAACACCTCATAGTACCAAAGAATCCAAGACTACGTTTTGACAAATGTTTCCCTGTCATGTTTTTCTAAAGGAGAATGAGTTCCATGTGTGGCATGTTCTTCAGACTTGTCAATATGCGGCTGTATTTTCTTGGGCTACCTCCCTTGTAACATCGATGAATCTAGGTAACATCGAAAGAAACAATTGCTACTACACGAATCCGACATTTTAAAAATGTTTGCTCAAGATTCTAAAGAAAGAATAGCGCACTGTATCCCTATTGTTTTGTAAATAAATAAATACACGCTTTAGTTTTCTCTACATTGGTTTCAATTTCAAAATCGTTCGAATCCCGCGGATTAAATTCCAATGATCATAAAATTTCAGTTTATCTAAGATTTCACGCTAGTAAACTTATATATAAACGCTTATACTAAGTAAAACATTCTAGGCTATGATCCTAAATAATATATTTTACATAAAAGAATTAACGAAATAAGGGTTGTTCCTTCTAATGTGTAAGTGAACTGCGACCATAATACAAACACAGATCTTGATAGTAGAAGTCAAGAATTAGCAACTAGCTCATTAATAAGTACACAATTTTTTTTATGTCGAACAACCGAAAATCTGTTAAATGCTCTGAAATTCGAATTAATTCTCCATTTCCAACAACATAAAATTTGGATTACGTCATCATCATCTTAAATGATTTAACGAAAATCTGATAATTACCTGAAATTCATTCAGAAACTTAAGTTAAAAACTCTGGGATTTTTAAATAGGTGCTTCTTGAGTAAACATATCTGAGCAGTGGTTTTATACCAATGCGATACTTAGTCGAATTATGTTTAAAAGTTTTAGTAAATTTGGTATTACTCCAAAATACTTTTACTAAAAATTACTGAAGTTCAGCCTTTTGTTTATCTGTCATTATTAAACCATACACCTGGTATGTGACTTAATTTCAATATATTTATAATGGAAAAAAGTTTGAAATATTGAGATTTACCAGAATGTGACACAGAGATAAAACGTCAGCAAATGTTAATAGCTAAATGAGTATAATCGACTTATCTAACGCAGAATTCCCTGCATTATTTTAAAAATTATTTGATTAACTTTCCGAAACTTTAATAGTAAACGTTTCGAAGTATTTGACTATCTGGTATACCAGATTGCAATAAGAATTTAACAGTTTTATTACGTGTTAGTTAGAAAGACGTTATAAGCTATTATAACACATTAAATCCTAAAAGCAGTCGAATTTTTGCTTTTCTGCTCGATGAGGAAGACCACATATATATGTTGCCCCTTCCCGAAAATTTTAGAAAACATGCGTTCTGTGTCTCCTTTAGTGATGTTAGAAGAGTCCATAGTTTTTGTCTTATCATTTTTTGAGTATTATTCAAAGGCCTGTACTAACGTATTAGCGCAACCTCTTTGGCGCAGTTTAGCGATTTCTTACAAAGAAAAAAAAAAGGTGATGATTTGGAATTGCAAAAACTTGCCTATACAGTAAACCCTTGCTGAACGCGGATTTGCGTACTCCGATTTCGCATATACTCGTTATCGTAATTGTTTCCATTTAATGCGTAACATTAGAATTTCATATTTAGAGAGTTCAGCGTCCATTCATCAACACTGAATGCTTGCTGGCATCAGTTAGTTAGAAGTTATCAGCAATTTTAGTGGATTTTTATCCTATATTTTATCTTACAAGTCACTGCAGTACTGCATTAATTAATGTAAAAAAAATAGTCTTTTAAAAGCAATATTCTTGTTAATAATTTATAAAGGTATCAGTAATAAAATATTCACATCAGTATTGTTTATAGCATTATATAATAGGTCTAACTAATAATTTTAATAACCTTTTGTACTGTTAAGACTATAAAAAATGCATTTTTTATGCCTCATGTCATATTTAAATTACCTGTGAAATAATCGTTGAAATCGGGAATAAGAAAAAACGTGCATGTAAATGTGCTATTGTAAAACATGTAACTTTCAGCCTTAAATTCACTTTTTTTTTATTTATTTATTTGGTCAGAAATTGTGACTTATACTTTTTCTTTCATGATCTGAGTATCTGAAATTAAAATGCTTCAGAAATGTCCAGAGTATTTAAAAAATATAATACAGCTATTTATAATTTCTAAATAGTAGAAGTAAAATTGTGCAAGAATAATTCTGTAACAAAGTGAACGTTTACCGTTTAGGATGAATCCACAATCGTTCGTTTCCGCCCATAGCGACCACAAGCTACTAAACAAATTGGCCCTTACAAGCTATTATCTTGATTAGCGGCTACTTCTGTCACCCGATCAAAAATAAATTGTTTTACACGCAATCTGTGCCTAGAGGTTCACCTTCCCCCAACCACCTGGCCTTCCTCGTGCCTTTCCCCTAAGCCATACTTGTAATTTTATCCATTTTCTATAATAATACAGCTAGCTCGGTGTGATTATCTTTTTCTCCACAGGTGAAGTCGGGCCGGGCTTCTGAAGATTCATCATCTTTCTTTCCTTTTCAATTATCGAGGCGTCGATGGTCCATCGACAAGCGAGCGCGTGCGAGGCGCCACGTGATTAGAAACTTGAGCGATTGGATCATAATGAGGTTCTGTGCACGGAATACTGAGATGCTATTGCCAACGCACTCCTCCTCCGTACCTGTCTGGTTAACTTAAGGGAGATTGGTATTTTGTAGAACCAGCGAAGTATGACGTCTTGGCAAAAGAAGTGCATAGTCTACGAGAAATGGGGTGGTACATGAGAGTATTAATATTCTCGATACATATGGCGAAGATTTATAATGAATCACGAGTAAAGCTAGTCTATTGAAGTAACTCTATTGAAAAATTTTCCTTTGCAAATACCACAGATGCCGCTTAATAGGATCATTCTGATATTGCTATCAATTTGTCGAAATCCTACTCGTTCGTATACGAAAACATGGTAAATACATCGTGTATAATGATCAAAAATTCGGTTAATATGATCAAACTATCACAATAAATTTTCTTAACTAAAATAAAGTTGCCATTTAAAAGATAAATTCGCCAAAGAAAGTCAAAATGAATTGTCGCCGAGTGAGGTGTTAAGTTGCCAAAGATCTTGGTTTCGATTCCAGCCATTTAAAATAAGCCAAAAAAAAAAAAAAAAAAAAAAAAAAAAAAAAAAAAACTTAGTTTGACGTAGATTTTGAATAACTCTATCGATTTCGAAAGCGATTAGACACAAGTGTTTCTTAATTCAGGAGCAAAAAGAGTTTACAGAAATGTTTTCTTTTCTGATATTTAAAAAAAAAAAAAAAAAAAAACCATCAAAATATCTACGACAAACTAATGCTGCTATTTTTGCTTAACTTAAAATTTTACATTGGAATGTTCTCTTTTAGTGAAGGATATCCTCCGACTAAGATTAGGGGTACAACATGGGTTAAATAATTTTCAGAAACATTATGAATATGAATAGCTAAAATAAATGAAATTTTGCGTTAAAAATTCCAAACAATCAACTATTGATAACCTTTTCCTAACTAAAATGATGGGAAAGTAAATATTCGTAGTATGTTTCTTGTCGTATTCTTAAGTGTGTGTGCGTATGTCGTATTCTTAAGTGTGTGTGCGTGTTCTTTAACTATAATCATTTATTACGTCATTATCTAAAAACAAAAGGTACCTAATTCTAAGAATGATTTCTAACCTGAATTTTAGTTAAGCGTCATCCGTTTTGTTTTTATAAAAATGTGATGATGGAAGAGCTGCAATTTAAGCTCGTTAACAAGGAAAAATAAGACAGTTTTTTTATATTAGAAATAAATCACTACTGAAATTTGTTTATTTAAAAATTGTTTGTTAAGATTTTAGTCTAATTATCCAAAAAAATGTGCCAAATGTGTAGGTCTTCGTTTGACTCGATATCTTATTATGATTATTAACTATCAAATGTGAGGATTTCGTGCTTTTGTTGTTGCTAATTTGTAGACATTTGCTTATATTTTGTAACCATTAACATTTAATTCAAATTTCACTGTGTGCTATTATAAAGCATTAGTAAAAACCTACGGTGTTCTAAGTTCAGCTTCTTAAACATTTGTGATTTGTAATCGAAGTCATAAAAGTTTACTTAGCAATGTGGTTATCAGCCGGCTCAAATGGAGCTTTCGTATAAAACTCTGCTCTAATAAAAAAGTCTCAAATGAGACATCCTTTGTAGTGAAGCCATAGCGGACTGAACTGCTTTCAGTCGGTTCAACGTTGCGGCAATAAATCCGTATTGGCAAAGCTCCAAATAATTTTCTCATGTATATATAATATCAGAAACATGCTGTATATACAGCATAAATGTTTTATTATTATTATTCTTAATATTAATATCATTGAAAATTATTTGGATAGCTGTGAGTAAGCATATAGAAGACGTTGAATTTCTGAAGTTATGTGGAAAGCGTAACAGGTGAACCACATGCTATTAAGAAAATAAATAAATGAATAAAAGTAAACTGATAACAGGCTGTAAATTTCAAATTACAATCTAACACGTCAAAAATGAATTTACGATAAAAAATTTTAAAAAATAGAAAGAAATTCAGGCAAATTAAAAGAATTTGCTGGTTGTTCTTCCTTACTCAGATTCCAGTTTAGAGTCCGAAACAATTTAAAAGCTAAACATTAATACAGTAGGTCTACTTGTTTAAGAATAAATACCAGAAAGTAAACATTAACACAGTAGGTCTACTTGTTTAAGAATAAATACCAGAAAGTAAACATTTAGAATATAAAATTATGTAATTAAAATGAGCTATTGAAAATATGAATAACAAACTGAATAATCTATGTTAAATCTGTAAACTGTGTAACAATAATAATCCACACGCTAATGCTTAGACTTTAGAGAAGAAGATGTTTAATTACTAAAGACGTTGCTGACATTTTCTTGGACTCGAAGCTTGCAACATATATTTATCATAAGTGGCAACATGTCATAAATCAGTTTCTATGTTTCCTGGAGATTAAATTTGTGGTACGAAAGAATAATGCCTCTCTACGAGGTGCGAAAAAAATATGTGATCAAACAAACCCCTCACACTGATCATTTTAATAAAACGGCCCCTTCTGAATACGGCATGTATTTCTGAAAATATTAAAATTAGGTAACGGAGTTGAAAAACAGTGAGGGTCATAATCTATAAATCACATTAAAATTAGCGATGGGACATTCGAATCCTGAAAAGATTCAAGAAGATTCGAAACTTCATCGATTTTTTATCATTTGAAATACTTGAACTGAGAAACAATTAACGTTTTAACTAAAAATTTTAGAGAGGCTTATTTTATTGATGTCTAATAGAAGCACTCGTTGAAAAAAAAAAAAAAAAAAAAAAAAAAAAAAAAAAAAACATTAAGATTTACCTGGATTACTAGTGTCATCTCGTGGTGACTTAGATGGTCAGCCAGTTTCAACATGTGATTTGGTGAAATCAGTAGAATTTTTCAAATAATTCTCGAAGCTCTCGAAAGTTCTCGAATCGTCTTCACGGTTTTAGACATATTACTAATAGACTTTGGATGTTCCTGGCAACTCAGAACATGGCATCAAGACCGACGGCAGAGCCGGTGCAATCGGAATTTAAAAACGGCAAGAATTTTAGAATTTAAATTATCCCCAAGCACAAAAATTTAGGGATGGTAGATTTTAATGGGCAAAATTTTTAGAATTTAGGAAAGCACCGGTCAGCAGAGTTTAGGACCAGCACAGACTGCACCAGGCTGTAAAATGCCTGCATGGCATAAAAGATATTCAGCCACAGCCGTTAAATTTTGAATTTTTAAATGAATATCTGAACTGCTATTCGAATATTTTTTGTCAAATTATATTAAGAAAATGAACTTTAAGCTTTAACATTTTTAGTTATATACTTCATTTACTAATTTTCATTTTTATCCACTTGTGAGGTTTTCTATATTAGCTGGCGATTTAACATAGTTCGTTCTCTTATCATCTTTAATGGTGTAAGTATTATTATAATGAACAGGAATATACGGAAACAAGCATTGAAATAAATAATTATAGAAATCAAGCTGATAAAAGTAGTTTAAATACGGCTCTTCACGGTCTATTGCTCATGACAAGGCAGTGCCGTTCATGTCTATAGGTGCTTTTTTTTTTTTTTTTTTTTTTTTTTTTTTTTTAGGGAGCACCACCTTAAGGGTTTCGTCCTTACGTTATCCTTGAGGTTGCTAGAATTCGTCAAATTCTAGTAACCATGCGTATAAGAGTTCTTTAGATAACCAAATCCACTGTAAGTTGCAATCCGAAAAATTCACAGAATCTTTAGTTCTCTAGAATATTACCAAACTGCGCCAATCTGGTTGCGCTAATAAGTACCTTAATTTCAACCAAAGGTGGTAAACTTTCTAACAAGCAAGCACAAATTAAAAATAATCCATAATTTAAAATCCATAATAAAATTTTACCCATAATTTAATCCAAAAATAATGAAGCCGTGATTTAAAGTATAAAAACTGAAATAAAAGTAAATTAATATAAAAATATAACGAAATTCACATAACTTTAAATAATAGCTCATGATTCTTCGGTCTTTGTCAAGCAGCAGCCTAAAGATTATCAACAGAGCCACGTTTCCATGTTTATCATTATGTACTTTAAAAAAAAATAAGTTTCTTAATTTTTTAAATACTTTCAATTTTGTTGTAATTTAGTCTATTTCAGATATTTTAGGGAAATTCTCCTTTGACCGCTCCCCCCACCAAGTCATCCAGATATAATTCAGAAACGTGGCTTTGTTCATGATTCTTTCGGTTGCCCCTTGACAAAGACCAAAGAATTTTCGTCTGTTATTTAATATTATGTGAATTTTGTTTGATTTTTATATTAATTTATTTTTATTTCAGTTTATGTTTCCCAATTATTGTTTTTAATTTGTGTCTTCATGGTAGAAATTTTATCTCATGTGGTTAAAATGTAGTTATATTTATTATATCTTATGTTAATTTATCACTCATCATTAAATTTAGTTATATTTATATCTATATTTTATATATATAAGAAAGTGCACTTAAATCTGAATCCTTTCAATTTTTTTTTAAATTATTAATGTATTTTGTTTAATTTATAAGTACTTATTGTCCCTCTCCTTTAAAAATATCGAAGTCCGCTTAAAAATCACAGATATCCCGGCGCTTTGTGTGTTCTTCTCTCGGGAATGCTGAACATCACAAGAGAAAAATAATGTATTGTGTAGAAAAAGTAAACCCAAAATCCCAAAGCTAAAATTCCATTAAATGCTTTTGAGGCGAAAAACTCTCCTTAAAATGCCCTCGCGGATAAGCTATTTCCTATAGGGGTATTAAACGCCGAAATCATATTTTCAGGTGATTTTTCCTCCAGCCCTCCTGCTTCTTGCCTTATTTCAAAATGACAATTTCCGAACTGGTTTACAGTACTGCTCTTTAAAAGGGCAGCTACTCCTGAGACAAAAACCTCTAGGTTATTCTTTTTTTTTTTTTTTTTTTTTTTTTCCCGTTTCTATTTTTATGGCAATAAACTTCGTGAAGTTGTTTCATTATTGTTATTTCATTATTGTCCGTTTTGTCGATTGATTTTTTTTAACGTTTCTTTTTAAAAATAGCCACAAAAAAGAATGAAAAACGGTCTTTGAATGAACCGAGGAACATCAGACGTTAACCGATCGATGTGAATATATCAACTGCTGGAAATAAAAATAAAAGAATTTTACATTTTTATTTCCCGTTCGCTCTGAAAAACAAGCTTTTATTAATTTTTTTAATTTTAATTTATTAATAGCAGGGCCCAAACTTTTGATTAGGGCAAACCTATAATAGAATCATTTTATTCCGAAGAACCTAAACTACATTGTGAGTAAGAGGAAGAGTTAAATATTATAATTAAATATGCATTTTCTATAAATAAACTTTTATATTGGCCACTGTATATTTTATATTGGCATTATTTGAATTTAATAATTTAAAACTCTAAAAGGAAGATAATGAAAGAAATTCTCTTTAAAGTTTAAAATAATTAAATGAGAAAATGCTAATGCAAAATTTAAAAGTTTTTTAAATTTTAATTTTAAAAGACAAGAATTAAGGTTATATAATAATTCGAATGAAAATGTGTACATAATGTACAAAAAATGTTTGTTTATTTGTCTTAGTCTGAGGTAACTTATACATTCTAACTCTCTGGTATTTTAAGTCATTAATTTTTAAAGTATTTAAAGTATTTAAATTTTATTTAAAGTATTTAAATACTTTAAAAATTAATGACTTTTAATGAATTTTTTAAAGTATTTAAAAATTAGTTTTTAATTTAATTTATTCCCCTTGTTTCTGAATTTTCATATATTGTATCAACTGAAAAGCTAATTCTAACGGACAGTGTTCAGTGTTTAGACACAGAAAATGTATTTTTAGGGGCGACAGTTGTTGGTGAAATATACTTGAGGATGAAATTCAGTTTTGGAATGACACTTAAAGGTCTAAGTCACTTAGGGGTGAAATTCAGTTTCCAAATGAATAAATTTCAAAGATTTTACATTTAAAAAATTAACTATATTGAATTCTGAAATAAGCCTTGTTTTTACAAGAAAATGCCATTTGTTTCGAATTTTGCATTTTTATTGAAGATAACAGGTTAAGAATCTTGATTGAGAATGGTGTCCGTTGAGGATTGCAGAAGCACCGAAAATTTATCTATAATTCATGGGTTTTTAAAGTTTATTTCGAATGAAAAACATTGTAGATAATAAACGTTTTCTGATTTAAAAATATTAGTAAAGCAGCATTATGCTTTTTTTATTCGTCAATAGCAACTGAGATAAATATTTTTCGAAGTGACAATGAATAATAAAATAAGAAATCAACTCCAAAGTCCATTAAATATTGCCTGTTTTTCACAAAAGAAACATTAAAACATTCTTTTGCAATCATTTTATTATTTTTTGAGTTATTTAATTCTGCAAAATTTGCTGAAAATAATAAGCAAATACTACCAGTAGTTTTCTTTTAAAATTATCCGTAAATATTAAATTATATAAATAAAATTTCTCTATATATAAAGTACGTGTGACAAAATTAAAATATCTTTATGTAAATAGAGTGCCCAGAAGTGGTAAAACCGCTGAATACTGATAGTTCGGTCCGGGGTTCGAATCCTGGCGAACGGGCTGGCTACATTGGCGTTTTTGCTGTGGGTAACGTATATACCAGACAGCTCCCGTTAGAAAGTCCTTCACGAAGGCATCCCTTTTGATAGACAGATAACCCTCGAGTGCTTTTCAAAATAATCAAATAAACCAATCTATATGAAAACAGAATTTAACAAACATTCTCTATTCGTAAAAAGCAAATTTAAAGCTAATTAAATTTTAAATGAAATTGAATTACAAATAAATGATTAATTACTGCTGCGAACTGATCTACAATATCATTTGAATTCTGAAAGCATATGTAAATCAAGTGCAAGTATCAAAATCTATGAATAAATATATAATTCCAATAATTTTTTTTATCTTAAAAATTTATAAAAATGCATAAGTGAATAATTATTGAGCAGGCAGGAGACAGACTTATCAAAGGGAAGTTGCCTCCAAACCAAATTCTTCAATTATTCAATTCGTGTTTCGTCATCCATGTAGGCAAAGGTAAAAGGAAAATTCAAAACCAAAAGTAAAACAAAATGTTCTAAATTACTAAAAAGAAATTTAAGCAAGTGGAATTTAGAGAAATTAGCAAGTAAAGACTAGAATTAAAATTAAAGAGTAGAAAACCAAAGTAATTTAGAAACTCTTGCCTAAATGCATGCTTCGTAGATTACTACAGTAAAGTGAATTTTTATTATTTTGTTTTAATTTTCGTCCGACACGTGTAGTTTGCGTTAATCTATAAGATAATCAAGTCCTTATTACTGCTTATCCCAAAAGACCTAGATGTAAGGTTACAGATTTTAAGGAGTCCCGGAACTTTCCTATATCTCTTCATAACCCAATTTTTGTGATGAAATACAGATGAGGAAAACGAGTATTGGAGAGCCCGAAAAGAATGTTGCATATAACGTCCCAGGTTATACTAATCGGGCTCTGAAAAAAAAAATGCCTAAAAATATAAATATAGTACTTTGCTTTTTTTTAGATCTATCACCTTTTTTCTTGCACAATTTAGTACGAAATATTTCTACTGGGCACTCGCCCTGCTTGGAACAATTCTATTCTCTAGCAGGACTGCTGCCGCCCAGACGTTATAGTGGTTAGGGGAGTAAACCGCTGAGTTGGCTTCCGACCAAGGTATAGATATATCCATGCAGAATTGGTTACCAACTCAGCGGGAGTTAACCGCCAACTGCCAGGACGCAGCCCCGGCTGAGCAGATGACATTTATAAAATGCAAAAAAGATATATACATGTGCATACAAGGCACTTGAAGTAGAGTACAGTCAAAATATATGTATATACATATAAATACTCAGATACAGATATATACACACTTACATACATATATATTTCGAAGCAAATAAAAGTATACATATTCTCACTCATATTCATATATACATCTATACGTTATCATGATAGTTAAAGTTTACATGAAACATGCCCATGAAGTACGCGTGATCCTTAGTACAAATTAGGTACCATAAATAAAAGATATAAACATGTACTGATACAGTACAGCATTCAGATACAGTAGAAACTTTGAGTCTGAAAACCTGGCACAGAATAAATACAAAATTACATGTTGAACATACGTACCACATACTCTGTTGCTGACATATTGAACTAGCTTATATAGTTCTAACGTGCATACTGCTATGCTTTGCAAAGCGAGTAATCTGTCTTCAGGTTAATAAGAGTGCTAGTTCGAGAAAAGTTAATGCCATACTGAAGGTGCGATGTCTATTTCTATGTGAACTTTGTGCTTAGAAATGGCTTTGTTAAAACCTAATGTGTGTTAGGTACGACTCAAGTTTGTACTTTATGGCGACTATCTTCCAGCGTCAGAAGAGTTATTGCTAGTACAGTACTCAATTATTGTTTTCAGTTTCCGCTGGGCAACTCTGTTACTTTGTAGATTCTGGAACCAATTTGGCCAGAATCTGGCTCCTGGTTGCTTGAGGCTGTCAAGTGCTGTGTGTGGGCGGGAGAACGCAAAATGGTCTGGATGACCTTCCTCCCCACATTCACAGTTACCATTCTTTCTAAAGCCAAAGCGGCAGAGGTATGAAGGGAAGTGCCCATGACCAGTGAAGAAATACGTCATGCAATTGCTATTAGTTTGGATTGTTGCCTTGACCTTGGGAATGAGATTGTATACACGTCTTCCTGTGGTGGCTTGATTCCAACGTTCTTGCCATATTCTTAGGAGCTTATGGAATGTCTGATTCTTTAGGTCCAAGACTGGCCTAAGAGTCGGGACTTTTCGCAAAGTAGATGAATCTGCTGCTTCCTTTGCGATTACATCTGCTCTCTCATTTCCTTCTATTCCTGTATGAGCGGGCACCCAGATGAGTGAGGGTCTTTGCGAAGCAGGCATTTAGAATGTCTCTAAGGTTGCTGACGATAGGGCTGCGAGAACGAATCCCAGCTATCGTAGCGAGGCTTGAGGCTAAGTCTGTGTAGATGATATTGGGCACTGTGTGTTTCTCCTTCAGGTGGAGAAGAGTTGCTCTTATAGCTATGAGCTCCGCCTGAAAGACAGTTTCCAGAAGTGACAATCTTTTCCACTCGTACGTTAAAGCTCCTCCAGAAAGTATACAGAATCCGCTTCCATGCCCCCCTGGAGATTTAGAGCCATCAGTGAAAACACCATTTGCAAATCCCGCGGCCTGTGTACTATTAAAGTAGATAGTGTCCACAAGGTTATTTTTAGCAGGGTAGCAGGAAGCTTGCGGTATGTGATGCTCATAATCTGTATGGATATGGATTTGTCCTCAGAGACTCATGGTGCGTCGTAGCCTGCTTACGTTAACCACTGCAGCCTCTCGTTCAACTAACAAGTCCAGAGGCGGCGTGCCTGCGATAATTTGTAAGGCTGCCGTGAACGTGGTATACGATATGTCTTGCAAATAAGAAGAAGCTGGTGTCGCTGTATAGAGAGTAGTGAACGTCTCATTTGGTAAGAGATGTTAGTTCCCCAAATAGCAGCGGCGTACAGAATAATTCTTTTCACCACTGTCTTGTACCATATTCTAAGCAAGTGACATGAGATACCCCATCTTAACGAGGTTGTTGATCGCATGGAAGTAGTCAGTCTGTTGATTCTTAACTTTAAAGAAGAGATGTGGGGTTGTCAAGAAAGTCTATTGTCTATTACTACTCCTAGGTACTTAAGTTGTTTAACACATTTAATGGAGGACCCCAAGAGTTTAAGATAGGGGTTTCTACATAATGGAGAGCCTCGACTAATTAAGAGTGCTTGTGTTTTAGGCACCGAGAGTTTAAGTTTATGCTCTCTCACCCAGTCAGCAACTAAATTAAGGCAATCCTGAGTTCGCGTTTCAAGGTCGCTTCGGCCTGCTACAATGAGTAAAAAGTCGTCTGAGTATGCTAAAAGCCTTTTTCCTTCTTTGTTTTCAAACACTGAAAAAACTGAGTTAGCAACTATGTTCCAAAGTACGGGTCCAAGACAGGAACCTTGCGGACATCCCCTCTTAAGACCTTTCCATACCAATTCTCTGTCTAACGTCATTAAAAGTCTTTTGTCAAGATAGCTGTGAATCAGGTGTCTTATGGAAGCAGAGCATTTGGGGGCATCCAAACTGTTCATGATATCTGGCCACCACAGCGAGTCGAAGGCTCCTTGAACATCGAGGGATATGATTGCTGTGTGCCTATCTTCCATTTTGTTAGTGAATATTATATCCAACAGCTAACTCAATGCGTGCTCCGTGGACATACCTGGTTTGAAACTGAATTGATTCTGATAAATGCTTTTAGATCGTTCAATGAAGTACATGAGTCTGCCGAGTACAACTCGCTCAAGTAATTTACTAGAGCATTCAAGAGACGAACCAACCTGTGTGAGGATGCAAGAAGCAGTTTTTTCCTGGTTTTAGAAAAAAGGCCAGTTCAGCCGTCTTAGTACCAGCAGGAAAATAACTGAGACGCCAGCATGCAGTCAAAAAAGCCAAGATTAAGACTGGGAATTTTTGGAAGATGATTTTAATCACTTGATAATCTAGTCCATCCGGACCTGGTGCTTTACGTGGTGAGAATGCTTTTATGATGCGGTCAACCTCTGCTCTGGATGGAGGAGGTTCAGTGTCTTGCATACCAAACATAGAGTAATTCTCAAAATTATGGCGTAGGGAACGATGTTTTTCCAGGTCTGCCGGGATCCCTCCAGTGGCTGAACGGTAAAGTCGCTCAACACTGATGCTTCGATCTAGTTCGAATCCCAGTGAATGGGCTGGTTGCATGAACGTTTTTGTTATTTTTCCCATGTGTAACGTCAATACGAGCCAGTTTCCTTTAGACAGACTACATGATGGCATTTCTACATGATGGCATTTCATGCCTTAGGTAGATAATCCTTGGGTAACAATCAAATTAAATCAAGCTAATCCACAACCCACCCACCGGTGGTTAGTTATCCAGTGACTTTTAATCGCGATACGTTTTAATAATTTTTCTACATTTCCTTTAACCTGTAAAAGGTGGTAAAGTCTGAAAAGGTTTCACTTAAAAAGATGGGAAATAGGAATGCATTTCCATCCTCCTTTTAGCTGGATTGCAGAGGTAACTACGCAAGACTTTTGAAACATTTATTTTAGGTCGCCTTCGTTAATTTTTAGATAACAGACTAGATAATACAAAGGAATTTTTCCCCTCTTCTGCTGCCTTTTAAGGGGTTATCACATCTAGCGACGATCCCCGTTAGACCGGACCTTTCTGAGAAACGATATTCTGGTAGTATTGGTTTAAACGGGAGGATTCCTAGAAAAAAACAGCTCCGCTGGAAGCGAAGTCCCGCCTAGCTACGGAAACGATGGATATGGTTAAGCAGGATATTTTGAAACTTCGCCGAAAATGTTCCGTCTGCAGCTCTGTCCCGGGTAGAGATCAACCAATCAGATGAAAGTTCTGCTTCTGAAGGATCACACGATCGCTATCTGGGCTACAATCGATTACTGTTTGGCGTTCAGATTTGTTTAGTAAGTGAAAATGGTAACCTAGTTACGTAGGTTTCGTGGAAATGTGCGGGTTCTGAGAAATGTCTATTTCGATCTCCAGTCCCGAGTAGCGGAAGCAAATGTGATAGGGACTTTATCCTTAAGTTAGAGAAACAGTTGCTATTTCGTAGTTGAAAGTAATTGTCGAATGATGGAATATTAATTTTTGCAAACACTGCCTTATATTCAAGATAGGTGTTAGTAGCAAATATTTCCTCAGCACGACTAAATTCAGTATACATTCTAATCAGTTTTAGATTGTTTTTCAAATTAAATACAGTTTGGAATTACATGTGTTGATTAACAGTTTTAATTTATACGCGAAAATAATGTTTGACTATTTGGTTCTTGTACAAATCGGAAATTCGCTTTAATTTTTCATAAAAATCGAGTAACAATTTCAGCTTTATCTATACATATTAACCGAATCCCCTTGCACTCTTTGCGCTATTAACTTCCCTTTTTTTCGTTTCAGTATTCTTTTTAATATTCTAAATTAGTTTCTTTTTTAATTATCATTTTCCCCCCTTTGTATTAGAGTAAATATTTCATCATTCAAACTATACCACTATTCATTTTTCTTTCTTGCATTTCTGTGATAATAACTTTTCTTGTTTCTTTTTTCTTTGTGTGTTTAATATCCTTTAGGTAAAAAAAGTTTCGTATTGATTATACTGCATTTTGCATCATTCAGATGCTACTATTAGTGTAGAATTTTAGAGAGCAAGTGAATTATGCGAAACACAGTGAGTTTTTTTGCCCTGAGTTAACATTCTACTATTTAGAGAAAACGGAAGGGAATTTACAAAACCTTATAGATGTGAGTAGTACTCACAAGGCGCGAAAGTCGTAGCAAGTGTCAGAGAAGGTCTTTGGAAAATGTCTATCCCCAAAGTTTGAGGAGTAGAGGGGCAGAATAATCTAGTTGAAATTTCGGTCAGAGTCGTCTTTTTGAGACATTGCTACTTATATTTCGGCCACCATCTTCTAAGCGATAAAATCTGGCTAATATTTTTTTTTCTAAAAATATTTTTTGCCCAAGCTATCTTGCAAATATTAAAAAACGTAGCTCAATAATCTCATTTAAAAATATGCAGTTCTATCTGAAAATTGGTTCTAATAAAATTCTTTTTCTTTCAGTCTGTCATTCAAATGCCGGGCTTCCGGAGCCTGGGCGACGAGGAGGAGGTGGAATTCGACTGCAAGGTGTCCGACAAGGGCCTCGAGGCCACCATCGTCACGGGTCCCGAGAGCCAGGACTGCAAAGGATCCCACCGGAGGCCCATGTCCAAAAAAAGATTCAGAAAGATCAGGTGAGAAGATCATAGTTGTACACCAGACCATTTCAAGCAAATTGTACTCTATGAGTAACTGTTTTTTTTTACCCCTTAGGTGCTATAACTGCGGGGAATTCGCGAATCATATCGCGGCTAAGTGCACCCTGGGTCCACAGCCCAAGCGCTGCCACCATTGCAAATCCGCCGACCACCTGATAGCCGATTGCCCCCAGAGGGAGACCAAAGAGAAAGGATCACAAGCCAAGACCAATGGCGCGCCCCATCCCACATCCGACACCCCTTCCTCCTTCTCCCCCTCATGCTCTCCTGAGGAGGAAGATGCCGAGGAGAATGGTCACGAGTAACTCAGGGACTACTCATTCCCTTCTCCGTTCAAATCTCATCTCTAGTCCTCAGATCCTGGTTGCTTGACTTTCCCGAATTTTGTGTGATGACAATGTGTTTCGTCGCGGCCACGGTGAACGAGAAAAACTGCGCCCTTTCTGCCTTGTTCAGGAGTTGTAAATACTTTGCACGACGTCTTTACAATAAAGGCTTCCAGCTGTTACTTTAAAAAGTGAGCAGTCGGTGTTTTGGATTCATGTACCTTTGCGAATCATCTTTATGCTCACAAAAATCTTTACCCGGTTTTTATCTTCGCAACCGTTGGTCTTAAACATATACTTCCAGTTGTAAAAGTGTTTTAAGTAATGCAGATGCCCTTTTTCATATTTTTTAATTAAAAAATGTATAAAATAAAAAACCTAACTTTTTGCATGTTCTTCCTGTCCCTATAGTTATATTTTGGAAAATTTTGTACTCGTTATAAAAAATAAAACACAAAAAGTAACAGTCTCGTACAATAAAAATTGACTGAGGTATTTGATACTACAATTGGAAATCATATTCAGGAGCCGGATACTAATTAAAGAGCAAAATGTATGCATTTACACGTAATTTAAAATAAAATACAGGTTTAGAAAAAGGTTTCTGATATAAGTAGATTAAGCCATAAGCACTTCTGTGCTAATTATCGTGAGAAATACTGACCAATGCAATTATTTTGTTCAAAATGGAGATTTTATTCACAGAATCTTACGGAATTCCTGTTCTAGGAAAACACTGGCAGGCTTCAATATTGGCATGTAACCAGCTCAATATTATCTACATTAATTTTATTAAAAATGAGAAATAGGTTTCATTAATGAATGTTTTGTAAAATTACCAAATTATGATTCTAAAATAATAAAACATGATGAGAATATTAGTAACGTATTTTTAGACTTCGAAAACATATATATATCTGAGTTAAAATTATTGTGTACCAAATATATGTGTACCGATAAATATACCATATGTAATAAAATTCTAAAAAAGGCAATAGTAAATTAAAAAGGAATATCATTGAGCGGCATTTAAGGGGAAAAAACCAACGCTGAATTACCTTTATTTATTTATTAATCGGCTTTCAATACAAATTCAAAATGATGTCACGTATCGCAAATTTTGAAATTCAACATCTTGGTCAATTTTTGTCATTTGCAGCCAAACATTTTCTGCTTCACCTTTTGTAATGAATACAAAATTTTCTAAATATAATGGCATAAAATTAAATAATATAATAAATAGGAAATGGAGGAATGTTTAAAATATTAGATTTTCTATTTTATACAGAAATTTTTTTTAAATTAAAAAGCAACTCAACTTGGATATTTGCGTCATTTAAAATATTTTTGTAGTCGGAAGCGTAATCTACGACCAACACTTGCGAAAAGGAGGCTAGGTGAGGACTTAAGTGGACACTATATATACTATATTCATCGTAACAAAATTCAGTTTAATGTTAAATCAAGGGAAATGCAAAATAATTTAAGGAAATGTGACATTAAAAAATTAGCAAACAATCTGAACTTAGATTTTTAACTGAAATACTTTCCTGAAAGAAGACAATTCGAAGATTTAAAAGCAGATTTTTAGAGATAAATTTGAAGCAAAACTTATAAATCTGAAATAGTTCTCTGAAATGAAAATTATTCAAAAATTTTAATTTTCTTTTTAACTTAACGAGGGTCAATGAATTGCAATTATTATCTCGAGTACGAACTTTGTGCATTGCTTCATACGTTATGCATTTGTTATTGTGCGTACTTCTATAGAAAATACCAGCTATTTAATGTTTGTAACATATAATTTATCATACTCTGTTAATTTTAAATATTTTTTCCAATTTTAAATAAGTTTTAAAAAATTAATGATAAATTTTGAAAATTGAAAAGTAAATAAAAAATAAAACTAAATTTATTTTTAATAAAAATTCGTCATTTGCCATACTTTTCAGTAAGCACTATGAACTAAAATGAATTATTGAAGACTGAACAAATATGGTGTTCATTCTTTAAATAAATTTACTGAAAAGATATTTTTGGAAGAAATTTTAATTAATGGCTTATTAGCAGCAAATATATGTTTTTATATTTTAATACAATTCAATGTCTTCACTTTTGATTTCTTGAATTAACTGTTTACTCTTCCAACAAATAATCTATGCAACAATTTAGATTGTAAATAATTTTGTAAAATCTCACAGTTTTAACAAAATCATTCGCGAATCAGTTAAAGCACTTGCTTCAATCAAAACATATCCCCATAGCACTTGATACAGGATTTATCCACATGTTTATCCTCCCTCTTCTGAACAGGCGAAAGCCAATCTTTGAAAAAATAAAAGTAAAAATAATGTCTGATGTGATTGCAATTCGAAATTTTATGGTAATGAAAGAATCTTTCTGTATCATAGTTCATGTACTAAATTCTTTTGACGCACAGGCAGAAAGGGTAATAAAGAATCTTCGAACATTGAAAGTATTTTCTTCACCATGTGAATGTTATATGGGACAAGTTTGGCGTGTATTGTATTTGTAGATGGATGAAAATATCGTATTGAAACGAAATGCTGCTTTTATTATAAAACGAGAATGTGACTTTCATGTGCAAACAGTAATTTTTAATAAATAACAAAACATATTCCCAATTTTTTATTCCATATACATATGAAATTAATGCAAGAATGGATCACCAGGTAATAAAGATCACCTAAGATAATAAATAATTCAAGAAGTAAAATGTTTAAAAAAAGAATTGATTTAATATTAAAAAAAGAAATTAATTCGACCTAATTACTATGTTTTAAATACTCCCCGACAGATAGCATTACCAACTATCTACACAAACGGGATATTGTTTGTGCTGCCATCTGTTGTGCAAAATGTATACTGAACACTTCCTTCAATCTTGAGTTTTAGAATTGTCATATAGATGGCAACACGTATTTTATTTTCCATTTTTAACTAGCTTCATGAATAAGAATAATATGAGATTAAATTATTATTCCATTTAATTCAAATAAGTAATAATAATTTCGCGGTTAATTGAACAGTTTTTTTTTTTTTTTTTTAAGCTAATTTTTCCATTTCTCCCTGTAATTTGCTATACTAAATTGCTTTACGGTTTTAATTCAGAATAAAAACAAAAACGTGCAATTTAAGTTAGCTGTGCAATTACGCTTTATTAAGAAGAAAATTTCTTCTACATAATATATAAAATCTACAGCGCATTATTTCAAATATGGATAAATTCACGATTGTTGACCAGTACTGAGAACTGCATGACAATGAGTATTATTATTTCCATTCATTTAAGTCTCATCTTAGGATATTAACACACAAAAAAGTCGGAATGATATAGAAATGTCTATCTTCGCATTAGCAAAACCTGCTGACTAGAAGCTTTTGCCAGAGTACAAATTTTCCTTTATGAACCCATTGCCAATTTAACTTTTGTAATCATATTTATTTCAGAACAGATTGGAGCAAAGCGCATTAGGGTTTTTTGCCTGATGGTAAGGAGGTCTTTCTAAGGGAATTGGCTTGAGTAACGGAAGGGTAGGATTGTTGTTATATATCTTTTAACCTTTCGGTTCTTCAAAAGGAAAAATAAATTTAAAACTAAAAATTATAGTTCAGTTTTTGGTTACGTTGCACTTTTATAAGCGTTCTTCGTTAAGAGGTCTTGATTTCTGAGAATATCTATAATAATAAAAAATTTTTCATCGTCTATTTGGTTTATTTTTCTGACAGGTAAACATGTGTTTCGTATATTTCTAATGACAAAACATCACTCGGCATTTTCTGAAATCCTCTTCTTTTCTCAAAATACTTTAAATTATTTGCATGACTTCTATATAAACGAAATGAATTTGAATACTGGCCCACTTTTAACACTGATCATATGTTTAATTATTATTTACAACTACTTTTGGCCTGCTGATGATCTTAGTATGCTTTCCTTACAACTCACTTTTTGTCATTTTACAGAAATTCTTGATTAATTTTTTAACTAATAAAAACAGAAGAATAAAATTCAAACTGAGATGAAAATCTGTAAGCTTTGAAAAAGCTACCCAGTTAGTAAGTAGATTAATTAATGCAGAAACAGACCAACTCTGGTGGCCTGGAGTAGGAGCATGACAGGTGGACTTCATTTTAAGAAATCCTTACTAACATTTTTTTCATAAGCAAAGAAGTACAATTTTTTTAAGGATTCAATCAAAATTTGTAATTCTTTGGAAAAATTACCCAGTTAGCAATCAGAATCATAACACCAGGTGTGGTGTCTGACAGCATGTATAACGCCGGAACTATAAAAGTGCTACAGTGACCGAAAATATATTATTAAGATTAAATGACTTATGACAATGAAATTAAGAGAAAATTAATGAAATTAAGCTTGTTTAAGCCGTCTTGTTTGTTATCATCCAATTGCAGCACCATCCAAACTCAGACCTTAGGGGTGAGGAGAACAAAGTCCTTCAAATTCAGACCTTAGGGGTGAGTTCAAACTCAGAAGGAGGGGGAAAAAATCTAATAGAGTTTTTGATTTGTTACAACATCTTAAAATTGGTCAATTTAAGCTATCTTGTACAGAAATTCATGCCTGATTTCAAATAGCAAACACTAGGAGAAAAGTTTATATTAATTTTAACTCAATTTTCATGAATTCAGTTTTTTAAAAAATAAGTAAACAGGGCAGATCTTCATCGACGATTGCTGAATTTGGTCAGTGTATGGCTGATAAGCTGCTATCGTGAAAAATGTCATTTTGAATTATTTTATCAGCAACCTATTTTAAACTTTCCTAAAAGCGAATTCTGTAAATAATCAGAAATGAAAAGTCGCGTATTATGAAGAAAGTTTACGTACTGCATTTTATGGTAGTTTATGCTTTTGTGACTGATGAAATTACTAGTTTTAATTAAAGAGCTACTGAGTAGCTTTCTGACAACCCATTTTTATCAAATGGCTTTAATCTAAAGCATAATCAACTGCTTTTGCTGGAATGAAGGAAACTATAAATTAGCTTTTAATAAAAACATTGGTTTTTATATTTTTTACTGCCTTGTCATGAAAATCGCAATTTCCTGTCACATTCGAACTGATACGACATATCTGTTCATGGTATTCGATAAAATTCTTCATCGGCTCAAAGCCAAATCATTTTAAAATAGTTCGGAAAGACTAAAAAGAAACATATAATGTTGGAGGTGAGCACTCGATCTCCGTGTAACGTCGTCGTTGTTTTAATTTGGATGGAACCAATCCTCCACCATCAGCATGAATGTGAAAAGATCTTCTTTTGTGTGTATGTACAAACATTTTAGTGAAGAACTTCGGTTTTAAAATGTTTCATCTATTGTTGCTTAATAAACAAGTTTGAAACTTTTTAAGAAAACTGTAATGAATAAAA
Source organism: Stegodyphus dumicola (assembly GCF_044657685.1). Taxonomy (NCBI): domain Eukaryota; kingdom Metazoa; phylum Arthropoda; class Arachnida; order Araneae; family Eresidae; genus Stegodyphus; species Stegodyphus dumicola. The sequence goes on along the minus strand of NC_140774.1, from coordinate 99,143,673 downwards.
TTAGAAGGTATTACATTATAAATAAAGAAGTGAAAGTATTGTTTCTGCGTTTTTCTTGCTGTCTTGTTTCACTGAATTGCATGCAATGTACACATCTATTGTTGTAACACATTGTGTCCCATAAGGTCTGTATTAGAAAACAATTTAACAAGTAATAAAACAGTTTAGTGCAATATCCACCGAAGAGCCACTGCATTAGGGCTACCTTTAACACTCAAAACTGCCAGCACCCGGCTTGGCATTGACTCTGCAAGGTTTTGATACGTAGTCTGAGATATCTGGTACCAAGCGCTCACCAAGTGGTCCTGCGATTCCCGCACATTGCGAGGGGGTAGCGTGGCAGCACGAATTGGGTTTCCAGGTGGGACCACAAAAGCTCTGTTGAAGTCAGGTGAATTTGGAGGCCAAGACATGACGTGAAAGTAATTGAAATGTTCCTCGAAATAATCCCTAATGATTCGACCCTTGTGAATAGTGCATTATTCTATTAGTAAACACCATCCCCAGTCGGAAATACTGTTGTCATGAATGGGTAAACCTTGTCTATAACGATGTTCACGTAGTCGCAGACGTCAGGGATTGTTCTATGGGGATTATGGGTCTTAATGTGCTCTATGAAAATATTGCTCACACCACGATACCCCCCGCCACCGTCTTGGCTTCGTCCAACTGTGCGTCAGGGAGCCAGGATTTCGTTTGGATATCGGCCGTTGATATGATGGACCAGAAAACGTCATCCGTCTGATCATGCAACTTTCTTCCATTCTCGATGGAATTTCGATGTTTCTTGGCCCATTGCAGACGCAACTGGCAATGACGCGTCGTCACAAGTACATAAGCAAAAGTGCGTAAAAGAATACAATGCAAAACAAGTACAATGAAAGACAAAGCAAATGCAAAAAAAATTATGGAAGGAAATGTGAAAAATGACTAGGTGATAGGAAGGTCAGTCTTTTTTGTGGTGTGTTGCAAATGGCCTTAGATCATAGTCCTCTTCAAGTATTTTATAGCTGAAGAGATTAAATGAATTTAAGTATTGACATCCAAGTGCTTTATCAAAAACTTTGTGTATGCCTTGTTAAGATAAGTTTCAATGGTGTCAAGTCTGAGATCTTCATGAAGTGTGACATTTCTGACATAGTAATATGCTTTAGTGATAACGCGAATGTTTGGGAAGACAATGCATAAACACTTTATATACAGTCGATTCCGATTAATCAGACCACATCGAGAAGCGATCGTTTTCTTCCTAATAACCGGCTGGTCCGATTACACGAACATGTCCATGTTGTAAGACGGGACGCGCTATATGTAGCAAACAATGTACTTATGACCTTTATTGTGCGTTACACACATATGGCAAACATACATGTACAAATAAGAACTACAGTCGAACTTTTTCATTGAGAAAATTAATTTAGAAATAAAGAAGATGCTAAGAAACGATCTCCACAATACTCAGCATGCGAAGCACAATAAAAACGAGTTCTTACCAAGTTCCAGTCAACATTTGAAGAACTTATCCAATGTTATCTGACGTGTTCTCTTGACGGACTGCACATGAACAAAATCGCCACAAACATCTAACGCAGCAATGGGACTGCATTCATTTACATCCTGCATGAAATACAGTCGCAAAGTTTCAATCATTTCCTCACATCCTGCGTTGTCACTTGCGCCAGCTTATTAGCGGCATCATCATCAACACTTTCTTGGTCTTTCGATGCTGTCGTGTGTTTTGCTACAACTCGAGCAACAATTGCAGATTAGTAATCTTCATTTTCATCGTAGCTTTGCAGCTCGTTGTGGACGGGTAAAAATTCTTCGCAATTTTGTGCCTGTTGAAGTTCCACATGTCCGTCATCATTTTAACTTTCAATGAGCATGTCCACATCCATCTCCAAGACCAAGTGCTTAAAGCCAAAGTGAGAAAAACAGTTCTGAATTCCCTTTTCGCCAGCTGTCGGTCACAAATGCTAATAACCTCGCTGGCGGCTACTGGTGGCTCTGTTTTAAGGAAGATCAAAGAAAATGGTGCGCGTGTTCACCTCCCACTGATTTTGCTCTTGTCATGTACCTTAAGGAATTCCTGACTTTTGATAAAGCATTTTCCTGGGGAGCGCAGCTACAGATCCTCCCATATGTCTCGAACCACCTGTACATCCGCTGTACGCTGCCGACTTGTGGCTTCTGTTTCTTATTCACTCTCACTTTTTCGGTCCGATAAACGGAATTTCGGCCCAAATAAGCGGATAATATTAGGCTTATGTACATAGGATTTGTTTCGGTTCTTTAGGATTCGGTCCAAAAAAGTGGCTGGTTCGATTGTCTAATGGTCCAAATAACCGGACTCGACTGTACTCCAATATCAGCCGCGCACGCGCAGTGGTTTTCCTGGGCGAGCTCATTGTTATAGATGGAGGGTGGTCATAATGTAATGGCTCTTCGCTGTATATGCTTTAGTCCTTATGCAATGTTTGAAAGTGCTCTTGGTTTCCCTTCTTTGAAACACCAATGAGAAAACCACGGGCAAGAACACAAGCGAATATAGCCAACCTGCACAATAGTAGCGCATCTTCTTTGGAAGTTGGTCATTGTTTGCTGACATACAAGGGTACCCTGGCACACTGATCGGTTCCCGTAATAAAATTCAGTTTATGTCACTAAGAAAGCAGAAAATTGTCTGTCCTTTCATAGGAGGCAGTGGTGGCCTACCTATTAGGTGCCTCCATAATAAAAAGACCACCGATCTGGACTTAGGAGAGAACGACACCGGCTTACGCAAGTGCCTGCCATTAGGAAAAAAAAGGAAATTAAATGAAAACACACGAATGTGTTGAATTTCTCAGTCGTAAAATTTTTTATCGTTGTAAAGAATTCTGTTAAGTTCACAGATGTTCAAAGCAAATGAGTTATAGATTCAAGAAACTTGTTAAAACTGAAAAAAGTGAAATGATGATGTACCCAGAACATGAGTTTAAAAAGAATCCATTTTTGGAATGTCAGTGAAATATTTGGTATTATTTCATTTCCTTCCCACTTTACACTGAAATAAATTAGAATAAATAATTGTACTAGTGTTAAAAGAATTGTGTATGTTAGAAATACATTTAGCTAGGTAATTCAAACACAACATGTCACGTGATAATTTATTCGCAGAACTATTGATATCAATAGGTTGCTAAGCCATACGGCAGTCAGAATCAACCATATTATAACGATGCACTGCGTGTGAGAGAACCATTTAACATTCTGTTATTTTTTTAAATCTATACAAAGTTCTATAATAGAACATTTGTTACTTCAACTGGGATTTCCATGCAATCATTTTTCTGAAAAAAAAAATAAATAAATAAATACAAATAAAATATCGATATTAGAAAATATTGATATTAGAATTATAAATGTTTTGCGAGACATTTGTTAACAAAGGCTTTACACTAAAAAAGTAAATACCGTATTTCAGGTTTCTTTTAGAGAAATGAAGGTTTAAGTTTCTTTTAGAGAAATAATAGTGGGATAGTTATTTGTAGTTTATCTATGATTATTTTCCATTAAGTTCTTACTGTAACCGCGTTCTTTGAAAATTAAATTATTCTCATAATTTTCCCCTCTCTATTTTCGGACGATAAAATTAGTGAAAAAAAAAAGGGAGAAATACACTTCGAAATATTGTAAATAAAATGTAAAGCTGCTAAAAAATAGCTGATTTCATAAACTGGGGTAAGGAATGAAGAAGACGTATCTTTGATTAAAAATTGATTGTTCATTGCATGAAATAGAAAACCGTATGTTCAAATTGCGGAAAATGTGAACTCTGATAACTGAAAGGAATTAAGATAAGCAAAATTTGTTTTCATATAGAGAAACCACTCACTTTGAAATGTTAAATTTTGATAATTTAGAAAAATTTATGCTCTTGGTTAATGAATAAAAAATTCTCAAATGCTTAATAGACCACAGAATTTTACTTTAGTTTCTTTTACTGCACACTGTCACCTGCCACCTATTACATTTACAGTAAATTTGCAACTATATTTAAGTTCTCATCCAGAAAATATTCGAATATTTTTCAAAAACTTCTCACAGATGCATTGATTGTTTACGACAGCAACGAAAAATTCAGCTATAATTTGAAAACTTCACATTACAGTCTACGATCTCGTAGAGAGTAGTATTAAAATATCAAAAAATAATTTTCTAAAGGTGTTTAAAAATATTAAAATCATATGATTAAAATAAAATGCAAATTAATTTTTGCATGCAGTCATCGGTTTAACTCCTGGAAACAATTTGAAACTAAGCAATTAAGATAGACATACTACTAGTTTAAGAATTAGTTCCTCCTATATTAAGAATGTAGAACGTAAAAGCTCTCATTTAAAATGAGTTGTTCAAAATAGTAAAGTTAAACTGAAAATTAAAAAAAAATCTTTGACATTACTTCGTTAACTAACTTCACATGGAAATTTGTGGATTTATTTAATAAATGAAAGACCTAATTATTTATTATATAATTATGCTTTTATTCGATCGAACTAAGCTTGCAAAAAATACTTCCCTCAAGTGGAAATAATTTCTTTTTCGCTAGGATATCAAATCTACAAACTCAAAAGATTCGAAAAAGCCTTCAATGTATTTAAAAACAATCAAACTTTAGACATATTCATAGTTAGCAATAATTCAGTTCAAACAATTTAATTCAAAGTACCTTTTTTTCTTAATTAAGTTCTGGTAATCTTTCTTCTCACTCTATTATCTCAGAGAAGCTACAAAGCATTATCTACAAAAAGTAGACTAGGTAGAAGGTAACTACTACGTCATTTTTAGGTCTTGCCTTTAAGCATGTAAGATTCTGTGCTGTGTCCTTTCAAGGTACAGTTGAAGTTGAAGAATCTTAAGAACTGATCAGCTAATAATCGCTTGAGTTCGTGAGATAGAAAATAACGCGTAAGAAGGGTGAAATTACCCTTTATTATTCCAACAAAGTTTAACAGAAATCCGTCTTGAAGTTTTATAATAAAGCCGCCACTCGGGCTTGAACTTAGGAAACTAAGAACTAAAACTTAACTAATCTTAATTATAAAAGATATAGCCGAAGCTATCAAGATTCTAACAGAGTTGGCCCCTTAATGCTGAATAACGGCGAAGCTATCAAGGGCCTAAGTACGTAATAATAGCTTAAGAGAGAGTAGCCTAAAAAGGCGGACGCTTGCTAGCCAGGATCACTGGCTCTCTCTAACGAAGTCAGTAGAACTTCACAGTTAAATACTTCTCCTCATTTGCATTCAAAAGCGATTCTAAAAATACGTTCTGGCCGGAAGTTGTAAATTGAAATTCAGGAAGACAGGAAAGGAACTTTAACTCAAAATTTAAGTGTTAGATAAATATTAACACGCAGAAGGCATTTCTTATATCTGGATTTATAGGAAATTCCCCGATATCATTATTAAGTTCTTTTAGAAAGTATGTTACATGATGTGCTAGGATTTATTTCAGAGGTTCCCTGGTAGATATCTTTGTCCAAAGGAGGGAGAACTGTGTCTGATCGTTCTAGAAATCAACACAGCTATTAAAAATCTGAGCCAAGCTAAACAATAGAAACTAATTTAAAAAATCAGGCTAAAAAGCTGTCTAAATAAAGACTAAGCAGTTTGTTGACTTATTTTCTTACTTGGTGACATTTTTCAGTCATTCGGTTATTTACAAAATTTATCTTTACTTTATTTGGAGATTTTATTTCGGTTTGAAAAATTCATTCTATAATATTCTGAAAACATGAACCTAATTGTTGATCACAATAAGCGACGTATTTTCCTTTTTTTCACATTCGCGAGACTTCGGCAATTTGATATTCAATATCCGAATGATTACATTAAGCCGCGTCTATCGAATTTGCACGGCTCAAGAGAAAAGTGAAATTTAGTGCAACCATTCAGGACTAGTGCTGCCATCTGGTGTTTTCTTTTCGAACATTTTATAAAAAACTTGCGTAGATGTTGAACATATATTGTACAATTTTAATACACAAAAATGAATAATTGTAATGACAAATATAATTTTTAATGCTAGTTTGAGTAGTCCTTTGTCTTGGTTACCAATCATTTGCTTGATTTCTAGAACAAAAAAGACCTGATTTCAAGATATGAATATTTTTTAAAATATCGTACGTGTTACATACATACGTATATACATACGCGCATATATATATATGCATACATAAACGCATACATCCATAGATACATTTATGAATCTTGTCCCTATAACAGAAGAGCACCGAAATTAAAAATAATTATTTTACCCGTACAGTAACTGAGCAGCTACAAGTTTACTGAGATAAAGCCACATCTTTAACATACGCTTGTGAATGGTTTAAACGATTTGGGGACGGTTAGAATTTCATTAAATAGGATGCTTGATGTAGTAGACGTATTACTTCTGGTAGTGACGGAAACATTGAAAAAGGAAAGAAGAAGATATTAGCCAGAAAGAACAACTAGGAATTTTAACAGAAACAAAGACGTTCTGGCAGATTTATTACAAAGGAACCGTCGAGGCAGACATTTTATATCTAAGATAATATCTGGCCACATTCGTCGTGAAGAAATTTAAAGCAAGTAACCACGAAATGAGCAATTGTAATATCATGAAGACTTTTTATCTCATATATTCATTAATTCGGATTACCTAAGATTCTCTAGACCAGCCAGTAGGCCCAGCAGACCAACGGCATTTATTTTAGTCGGATATAATGTAATTACAGTGGATTGTTACAACACTATGAGAATTTACAAAGATATTCTTAAGATGAAAATTTTTAATACTGTGTACAATACATATTACTGAATTCTACATTATATTGGCTGCCTTTAAACTTTATAAAATTTACACATATATTTAACCTAATATAATATTAATCAATCAATGCAATTTCCGGCACAACAGTATAATTGTGTTAATGGAAAGATATCCCTATTAGTTCTTGCAAGATCCAGTACTTAGTCCAATTGAAAACTTGATCCAATTCAAAGTGAACAGCGGTGTAATATGTTAAAGGAGTAAAATAAAATCATCTGAAAGTCCATTTAATTATCTAAAAAGTCCATGATAAGTTCATGTATCTTTGTAACACAGTGGCAATATTATTTATCACTAGTTCACTATTTACACAAGTCACACTCTCTACGAGCAGTGAGGCTTACAAAACCTAAAATTTAATCTATTTGAAAAGCTCAATCAAACTCAGAGTGAACTATGTTTTTGTTCATTTATCACCTATATTGGATACAAAGTACATCTCAGAAGACAAGTTGATATTCTAAAAAATTTTGTAATGGCAGAATGATGTTTGACTGCTATGCAGTAGACCCAAATTCGACCCCCAATGTTATTTACTACCTTCAAAAACACTGGGCCACGTAGCGCCGCACTTCCCTTCTTTGTTAATAGATGGCGACACGAGCAATAGCAAGGAATAAAATTACAGTCTTAAACAATCGATTTTTTTTTTTTTTTTTTTTTTTTTTCTCCCATTAGGAAACTGAACTACTTAAATCAGAGAAGGCGTAAGTCACTATTTTAAAATTTTAGAGAACGCAAAGGGATCTCATTTTACTCAGTGTTTTCTGAAACTGTTTTGAGCGACAGACTCTTGCTGTACCTCATCACAATGTATGTCCCAATCAATAGAACTAATTTCAGAGAAATATTTATTGTTATTAATGATTCACTTCCTTTTTATTCTTTCCGGCTCAGTTAATTTGAAAGCTAAAAATCAACTTTTTGAAAGATCCAATTTCAATAAACTGATATTGGGTTTCTGTTGAAATGACGACAACGTATTCGTTTTTAGTAATCTTGTACTAAAATGTCCGGTTATTCCATTTTATGCTTTAGGACAGCGCTGTCCAGCTTATCATAGCCAGCGGGCCATATTTTCTTCACCAAACATTTCGGGGGCCAAGAAGGTTGATAAATGAAAAGTCAGTTTATGTTAATTAATACTAAAAAGAAAACTTTAAAATATTCGTAATATATTAATGAGAACATTGTGGCCGTAATTGTTTAGCAACAATATCTTTTACGCCTACATCAATATTTGTTGTAGCAAGTCTATTTATATCTTCAAGAGAGGAATCTTTCAAACTGCTTCTATATTTTGACTTTATATATTTCATATAGGAGTATGCCCGTTCCCAGATATATGTACTTCCGAAAATTGATGCAATTTGAAGTCCAAAATCTCTCAATTTTGGATATTTCTCTTTATCTAAAAATTTGAATATTTCTATTCCAGTTTCTCCACGAGATGTAAAAAATGGGTCAGCCTGCGGTCGCATAATTCTATTTGATATTTAAGATCAACGGAGTTGATATCAATATTAATTGGATCACAAAATAAATCAATAGACGGTTTAAGATTATCAAATTGAGAAAATCTTTCATAGAAATCTGTAATTAGCATATCCAATTTTGGGAGAAATATTTTAAAATTAGCTTCTATATTACATTCCTTCATTTCTTCATAGATCTCTTTGCTTTGAAGATTCAAAATGAAATAAATTATTTTGCTCGAAATTAAATCTTAGCAATTTTAATTTGTTTCTAAATCCAGTAACATAATTTATAAAGGCAACACACATTTTGATCTTGTCCTTGCAAGCATTTATTCAAAATACTTAAATGATTTGTAATGTCCGTTAGGGAAGCAAGTGAATAAATAAAATTTTTATCAGCTAAATTTGCTGTTAAATTTTCATCGACGGCAATTTCTGTGAGAAAAAGATGACCTTCTTTTCGAAGTGTAAAGAATCTCCTCGAGCACTTCCCAGCACATAACCAACGAACGTTACTATGTAAAAGCAGATCTCCATACTCAGTTTCCAATTCATCCAAAAATGTTTTAAATTTTCGATGTGTAATAGAACGATTTCCGCCGCGAATTAAATTAGTAATTTTGCAAACCTTGTACATTACGTCTTTTAGCTTTAGGGTTTTTAGCTTAACCACATAATGCCTCCTGATGGATAATACAGTGTAACATACGACATGTTATTCCTTCTTTTTGCAAAAGTCCCGCGAGCCCAATATTTTTGCCCGTCATAGCCCGTCGTCGGTTACAATAGCAGTGCACTTGTCAAATCCGCCATACTGCTCTACTGAACATTTTAATTGTTTGTAAATATCTTCACCTTTTGCTGTTCCGTGTAATGATTATAATTTTAAAAGTTTTTCTGAATAATTATAGTTTTCATTTACAGTTCTTATAAAGATAAGCATTTGACTTGTATCGGAAATGTCTGCGCTTTCATCCAATGCTACCGAAAAATAACAGCAACTATTGATTAGGTTTTCTAATTTATTAGTGACATGCATGCTAATCTCGTTTACACGTCGGTTTACAGTCTGGTGAGAAAGTGATACTGTTTGAAATTTTCTTACCATTTCGTTGTCATTAAATGCTTGAGCCATTTTTATGGCACATTTTTTCAATGAATTCTCCATCCAAAAATGGCTTCTTTGCCTTTTCTATTTCTAAACGAACTTCAAACGATGCAGCTACAGATGCTTTTTGAAATTTTGGTTCTTGATTAAAATAAATCGTTTGATGATCCAGCTGCTTTTTCATTTTTTTCACAAGTGGTATTTTCATATCTCGCGTGTACGAATGATACTTTTTTTCATTGCATGGAAAGATAATGGCGCTTCAAGTTATACTCTTTACACACAGCTATGATTTGTAAACATTCCAAACACTGTGGTTTACCATTCTTGTTCAGAATAAATAATCTATCTCCCAGCGATCTTGAAATTCTCGATTTTCGAGGTCTATTTTTCTTTTATTAGTAGCACTCATATTCAATAATTATTTTAATTATCAAATAAATATGAAATTAAGTTAATAACATTATAACACAGTCACCCCTCAATGTGCACCAACCATAGATAAACAACAACCAACCACAAATATAATATGGGGCGGCAACATTGAGCCAATCATCATCAGACGTTAAACGGATTGCTGCTGTATTCAGCCAGGTTAAGTGAGGCGAACTAAACAGTACCTACTTTAAATTCAAATTAGATTTAAATTTTTACATAGTAAAATAATTTTAAAATTAATAATAATAATTTAGTAACATAAATTTATTCATAGTAAAATGTACTCGGGGGCCGTAAAAATAATTTGGCGGGCCGCCAGTTGGACAGCCATGCTTTAGGAGTATTATTAAATCCTATAAAGTTAAAATTCAAGATAAAAGCTATGAGTTGTATATATTATTAATGTAGTATTTTAAATGCTTGAATAGCGAACTAACGCAGGAACTGCCCTATTTTATATAATGAATAACGTTGATGAGCTGAGTTTCAATACCTCAAATCTTAAGGATGTGCTTATCTCGCTTTCAGAAAGATAAAAGCCTTAAGAGATAAATATCAAATTTAGCTGGCAATATACGTTTTAAATACAATCCTGTTTTTCTAAAACTAAGTTCTGTTAGTGTGCTTGCAACAAAAACAACATGTCGGCAATATTGAAGAAATGAGTTGATAAAATTTGAGTCAAGGTAATGATATGGACAAAAATATAACAAGAGATACAAATTTACGCTAAAGAATGAAAGAAGTGTTTCATAAATCTAAAATAAAGTGATCATATGTAGCAGATTGTACGATATAGATGTGTGCCCCATTCATTTCCCAAAGTAGTATCCCATTCAATGCCGATTTAGGGACCTTGTAACAAAAGCACATTTTTTGTACATTTACCGACAATCTATATAATACCTGTCACCAATTACATTTTGACTTTGTGAAAGAAATGAAAGGTCAGAACAAAAATAGAGATTAAATATAACAAGTTTAAGACAATATTATTATAAAATTATAATTATAAATATTATTATAATTCGTATTTCCAATACTCATCCTACTGCAAAAAATGCGTTGCATCATTCATAATAGAAACTGAAAAAAAGTACTTATTATTGCGGAGAATTTAGACAAAGACCTTTGTGATCGATATGATTAAGACGATTCAGTCAGCACAAACAAACAAACTGGCTTCCCAACATAAATTTTATCAAATTTTATTTATTATTCTAGGAATCATCTTTCCAGCTCTTGTCCTGTTTCTGAACTCATACACTTATCCTGTCTACTGCATTACTGAAAATCAGCCTAAGATAAAAGTTCAGGGGGTTGCACACGATGAACTTTTGTAGAAATGCAATCATATTTCGCCACTGCAATGTGGAACCATTCATACAAATGAGAGGTCATGTTCACTCTTTATAAACCTTCAGCATCTGAGACTGAAAACTTAGTGATTCTGTCAGCCACTTGTCAAGAATTATCGTGTTTATTCTCAAATCGCCCCTTTTTCGTTAATTTTATTGTACGGAAATCGACAATGGAAAATTAATTATGCGAATTATTTAATTTCCGAAGGATGCGGTTACAGTAAGAACAAAATAATGTAAAGCAGTTATGGATGCCGTCCAACAGGGATAATGGTTAGCGACGCTGACTGCTGTACCGAAGGATCTAGGTTCGAATCCCGGAGAATGCATGTATGTTTACAAATGTATACTGTTTGTGAGGCATGAGCGCACTCTAAACATGCGGCGAGCAGAAAGTCCTCTCGAGAGGTTGGCGGCAGGGAAAGGGGGAGACACTTTCTGACCCGGTCTTCCGGGGAGTACTCTTTCTCAAAAATGGGGGCGGAACTGAGTAAAATTCCGATTGTCATGGTGCTCAAAGCTCTTGCCAACGACAGGCACATTTGACCCCTTGTTCTTGTGCTGACCTATGTGAAACAAGTGAGATTTGTAACAATAGCATTTATGGATAACCTGCCCGTAAATATCACAGCACCCTTTATTTAAAAGAAACCTACATAATATTATTAACATTACAATATCTAATAATACATATACGTAACTGTAAATCCAGAAACACATAAACTGCAAGCCAAGAAACATCAGTTAATTGGATTATTTAGAAATCTGACTCATATACAATTACAATGACCAAATGATTCCGCATACAGCATTTTTTATTATCTTTTCACTTTTCAAATTTTCTTACACAACTATTATAATTTTAATACAACTTTGAATATAATATTCTAAATCAAGTGATACGTTGACTGATTGTAAATAAAATATCAAAATAATACAAAATCTTTTAAATGCATTTTCTTCTGTATATTTAAAAGCTTCTGTATATATTCTTCTGTGTATTGCTATCTTTAATCTGTATGTTTAAAAGATGAAAGAATATGTAACGTAATCCTATAAAAGTACTTAATGGTTTTAATTACATGTATAATGAATTAAACGCATTTTTATTTGAATAAATCAAATTAAAAGTACAAAAAAATAATATTTTTAAGATATGCATCTATTGCTTTTAAACTGTTTAGTTCGTTAATTAATAACAAACTGACTAAATACGAAACAATAGGTTTTTCTGAACTTCGACAGATTCGAATGTAAAGTGAAACAATGCAAAATCGCGTTTCGAGACTAATAGCCCTTTTGGGCTACTAAAGGATTGAAAAAAAGAATTTTTTTTTTTTTTTTTTTTTATTTATTATTTTTTTTTTTTAAATAAGCTTTTATTTCAAACTCTCAAAAGAATTAATGAACTATTAGGAGAAAGATAATTCATCATGTAATTTAATGGGAACAAAATATTAAATAATTCTGTTTACAAAATTCATCTACAATTCTATATCGTGAATAATAAAAGCACGGAGGCCTAATTAACATAACCTAATAATCGAATTGTATTGTCAAAAGTATAAGCCAATATCTTTATACATTTATCAAGGGCGGCTTACGCTTTTATTATTCGTGATATAAAATTATAGATGAATTTGGCAAAGAGAATAACGCAATCTATTTTTACCATTAAACTATATGATAAATTCAGGTCCTCCTTTTATTTCATTAATTATTCCAGTTAGGTTAGGTTAGCTTATTTAATTACGGCAAAGCCTCGAGGGCTATCTACCTAAGGAGAGGGATGCCTTCGTGGAGGACTTTCTAAGGGAAACTGGCTCGTATACACGTTACACATGGGGAAAACCACGAAAACACCCATGCAGCCAGCCCGTTCCCGGGATTCGAACCTCGGACCGAACTACCAGTGTTCAGCGACTTTACCGCTGGTGGGCCATTAATTATTCCAAGCAGAGCTTAAACTGCGTCGGAGCGCAGTGGAGCCTGGCTCCGGTACTTCTCAGTTTTTGGGACAAATCATAATTTTAGCGGAAGCTTACCGAAGCCCTAAATAAAAGAGCTCCAGCACTTCTTTTATGCAAGTTAACCACACATTCAGCGAACAAATTTTATTTTAATAATAAATAAGCGTTAATAATCGATTCTAGCTTCTGAATGCGGCGAGCTTGTCTTTCCTTCGGACACAAACCTTGGACAGAGGTTGAGGCTTTGGAGGAAAGAAAAGCCCTCACCCGCATGTCAAAGGCTTATTTTCCAGAAAATGCAATGCATTCATGAGAGGGGTTAATATTTCGTTTTTGAAAGGGGTTCCTGGTCGTGTATATGCCACGCTAGTGACTTAGTACTGCAAAGCTCCTGTATACGTTTTGAACGACATAACCAAATGCGAGAGAACAACTACTGTCATTTGTATACAGGAGTCTTACGTTTATTCTCACTTTGTTATCGGATTCGTATTCAAGGAAAATCTCTGCTTGACGGCTAGAATTATATCGACAGTGCTTCGCGATCAGAAAGCCTTCCCTCTTGGGGAAAAAGAGGGAAGCTTGGACGCTTCCCTCTTTATTTTTAAAGCTACACTTTTCTGTTATAATTTCCTTCCATATCCTGATACTATTTCTATTCTCTTTTGCGACGCTTAAATCGTTTTACCATTTTTCATTAGTTTGCTAAAAACAATAATGGTTTTGGTACCTATCATCCCTTGACATAGTACATTAAATGTATAATCGGTGCTTAAATTGAAACGAAAGATCGGCTGAGGTATTTCTGAGTGGAACTGTAATTCCAATTGGAGCCCCAAATCAGACGATGTCCGATAATTTTAATTTAACTGTTTATAATTAATTTACTAATTTATTAAATTTTTATTTATATCTTTACATGTCTTTCAATTTTCATTCAATTATTTTAATTTTCAGTTATTTTATTTATTCCTTTATTGTTTCCTTCTTTCCTCGACAGTCTTTCGTGGGGCTCGGCACTTCTAATTTTAGAAATTAAGCCCTGATTCCGCGAGTTTTAAATAAAAGCTTATTTTATAAAAAATTACTTGTAATTATTTTCCTATCTTCCTGAAATAAAAGGTCCCAAAGGATATGCTGGACAGGTGGACGAGATACCTAAATTATTATGATGTCGACTGAGGTTGATCTATTTACAGTGATCGTAAGCAGCTTCACAGCTATCTTGCGCATGCTCTATAACGATGTCTTTTTTTGGGGGGGGGGATAAAGGAAGATTCCTGTTTATTTTATCGAGTCCCTTTCCATAATCTGAACTCAGATTCATTACATAAATATATTTTACTTCGTACACTTTCACGTAACGCAGAACATTTTCATAGAAACGAAATAAAATGTGACATTAGAAAATCAAAGTTTTATCTCTTTTAGTACCACTAGAAAATAAAAATTTATTCTTACTCTTTATTGCTGTTAAAATGCTGTTATTTATGTTAAGCTTAAAATTATTTTATATATTGTAGACTTTTGTTCTTGATGACAAAGGAGTAAGATTCAGATCTTTTTATATTTATAACTTTGTTATTTGCAAGGAAATATGGTCTAAAATGTTATAGCAGCAAATCTGAAACAAGGGAAGGCAATTAATTTAATTGTTATACTTTAATAGTAGCACATAGAAAGCTGAAATTATGCATTTCCATGATCTTAAAAATTACTGCTTTAAATGTACTCCGTAGATTATGTAATTGTTAAAAATGAAGCTGATAAAATTCTAAAAATGCATGTGTGCGTACCATATATGGTTAAAAAAAAATAAAAAAAAAAACTTTATTGGTATTATATCTTACAAATTTTATAAATACTTTATTTACAAATTCCTTATCGTATTCTTAAATTAGCACTAATGTGAAACTTAATTAATGTTTAACATGAGTTTTAAATTTCATCTACAAGGTATGCCTTTAGTTTTATTTATGTCCACTAGATGGAAGCACATATTATAGAAAAAAAGAATCTTAACGGTTCATTTTGATAGGCCGCAGACGACTGTTGAATGCGCATATGCTATCACTTATTGGCCAATTAAAGGTACAGTGTCTCACAAAAGTGATGGGACACTTGTGCTTTACAAAAGGAAACTGTAATAAAATTAATTAAAAAAAACATGTAAACATTTTTTTTGTGTGTGTTTCATACTTAAATTTAGTAACAATTATTACATAACATACATTTTCTCAAAATATTAAAATATTAATTTAATAAAAATACAATTGTTTAGAAAGGAGCAAAAAATGGCTCACATAAGTGATGGGACACCATTAGATACTACTACGTATTACAATAAAAATATCTTTGGGTTTTTTTATTTTTACTCAAAAGCAATTGGCATTAATTTATAAAATCGTCTGCAGTATTTCTCTCCAGTTTGTTTTGGAATTTTTGTGTTTTTTAGCTCTGTGCAGCCATGAATGCTAAACGAAAGGAAACTTTGCCTGAAGTTCAAAAATTAGTTATTAATTTGCATATTGAACGTGGAAAATCTATAAGAAAAACTGCTGAAACAGTTAACTTGAGTCATTCAACAGTTTTCAAGATCATTAAACGATATAAAAAGAATCATATGATTCAGGATAAAAGAAGACCTGGCCGACCATCAAAGCTATCCAAAGGAATAAAGCGAATTATCGTTCGAAATATTAAAAAAAATCCAAGAATGAGTGCTCCTAAAGTTACTGCTGATTTACAAGCATTATATGGAGTAATTGTTAATCCTGAGACTATTAGAAGAGTAATTCGATCTGCTGGATATCACGGTAGAGCAGCCGGGAAAAAATTCTTCGTAAGTGAAAAGAATAGGAAACTCAGACTGGCTTTCGCAAAATCCAACATAAATAAGAAAGGAGAAAACCCAGGGAAGAATTTCGTAAACAGAACTTGGTGCCAACAGTAAAATATGGTGGAGGAGTTATGGTATGGGGGTGTATGTCTTCCGCTGGAGTTGGTAATCTTGTTTTTATTGACAGTATAATGGATCAGTACAAGTATATTGACATTTTAAATCAAAATTTGAAATCTTCAGCACGAAAACTGAACCTTCATAACGATTTTAAATTCTACCAGGACAATGACCGCAAGCACATTGCTTTGAACGTTAGACTCTGGCTGCTGTATAAATATCCTGAAATAATAAAAACACCACCACAATCTCCAGACTTAAATCCCATAGGGAATATTTGGCAAGAATTGGAATCAAGAATTCGCAAACACACCATTTCTTCAAAACAACAATTAAAATCGGTGCTTCAAGAAGAATGGGCTAAAATCACTCCAGAAATCAAAAAATAAATAAATAAATAAATAAAATTAAAAAAATAAAAAATCTGAAATGTTTCAGATTTTAAATTCCGTCCAAAGGGGCGTTTTTTAACATTTTGTGTGTTACCTTTCTTTATTAAATATCATGTTCCTCGCACTTAAACCATAAGATCCAGTGCAACAGCAATATCGCAAAATAGTTTTAAAACGAGCATATCTTTAGAATTTCCGATACAGAGACTCACGCGCTGGAGATAAAAATGTTTTTTCTGCACAACGTTGCCATTGCTCGCTTTGAAATCCTTGAGTTTGTTAATCAAAAATTCGTCAAAGTTTTAAAAAATAGGAAATCGATCATAAAACAAATTTCAAATTTCAAATTTGGTCTTCCACATGCTCATATTCGTTGGAGGATTACGTTATTCAAAATTCGATGACTCTATGTACCGTTGTTTTATCACAATACGAGAAATATGCATACATTTATGCAGATTTTTCATTATTTAATTTCTTCAAATATAATGCAGGACTCTAACATTTTGTGGCAACAGTTTGAAAAGTGAACCGACATTTATGAGTCCGACGCAAAATGCCAAAACGAAACTAATAGTCCTTCGGGATTCAAATCCCTTTGGACTAAAAAAAAATTAGTCGAATCCATTCCAAGAAGATTAAATCATGTTTTAAAAGTAAAAGAAAATCCAACAAAATATTAAAACCTTTTAAAAAGTAAAGTTTTTGGATAAATGTTTGATAGAAAAGTAAGTGTCCCATCTCTTATGTGAGCCATTTTTTGCTCCGTTCTAAACAATTATATTTTTATTAAATTAATATTTTAATATTTTGAGAAAATGTATGTTATGTAATAATTGTTACTAAATTTAAGTATGAAACACACCCACAAAAAATTTTACATGTTTTCTTAATTTATTTTATTACAGTTTCCTTTTGTAAAGCACAAGTGTCCCATCACTTTTGTGAGACACTGTAAATTATTTTTTCCAGCTTTCTTTCTGCACGATACAACAGCAGCTTCATATTTAAAATTTCGATAAGCAGTGTAAAATATATTTCATTTATCATCGAGAAATACAGATTGCATGTTTGGATACCAGATTTTAAGTCTACGAATGAAACTTGAAGCACAAAAAACGCGATTTTCTTCCCAAATTCTCTTATATTTTTTTATGCTAAGGAAAAATGTGTTAGAATTCAAAGAAAAATTGAATTGAAAAGATGCATTTATTTTAAGCAGCCCAAATTAGTAAATTAAAATCTAAGGATTAGTAAATAACAGTTTACTGATATATACATACGTAAGATAAAATTCTAAATAATTTGAACCATATCCTTAACTCTCAATTTTAATTTGTATAGTTGCCTTTTCTGTTCCCAAAATAATAACTGCTTACAACTAATCGCTCTAAAGTACATCATTTCGAAATTAATCCCTTTACATAGTTCTTACATAACGTTAATGACACATAATGCTTAAGCCAACAGTAGTATTTAAATTTACGAACTGAAACTTAAATAACCAGTCAAAACGGAGTGAAACAGTAATTTTTCGTTTGGAAAGCTGCACTCCTGCTCTACCTTGCCAGTTTGTTGCCACCATCTTTCTTGCTTGCTTCAAAAATGTGAAAATATGTTAAAGAGCGGGTGCTCTTAGCACCAGTTTATCTGCCGCTGCATCAAATAATGTGACGTCAATAAAAAAAAAGAACTTTGCAACTGGCCATGATTGCAGATATCTCTGCTTTCAACATCTAAATCATTGCACGAAGCCGACAGGGCAGTTTGCGTTCGTACCATCAAACCATGAACGGCTAAAAAAAAAAAAAAAAAAAAAAAAAAAAAAAAAAATGATAAGGGGGTTTCAGTGCCACAAAACTCGTGCATTATTAAATTGCAACGTTTAGTGCTCTGAAGGTAATTAATGTCAGTGTTTACAGAAATTTAAAAATTTAAACACCTATTCTTTCAGTTTATTCCTCAGTTCAACTTATACGGATTCCAACTATTTAAATGTCAATTCCCGAAACCTAAAGACAGCCAGATGAATTAACGCCCTGTCTTAATCTTTAAACAGAATAAAGGGAAACAAACTCAGATGCAGGGTTAAACTAAAACTTTTACTTATTCTTCAGGGCTTGAAGTAAGATCGACGCTATGGATTTCGCAGCATGAGGCAGTCTTTGCGGGTTCTAAATTCTGCTGCTCCGTGTCTTCCTAAATTCTAACAATTTTATCACCCCTAATTTCTGTTCTTGGATGGTTAGCGTGTGTTATTGTGATGGTTAGCGACAGCTCACAAAATCTCGCTCTCAAATTCAAGAATTCTGCACTTTAAATATATTAATTAATTTGTATCCCACTGGGAATGGACAATAGTAGAACTGAAAGTATGAATGTAATAATAAGCTAAATCGTTAATTAACATAAAATCGTACAGTCGCTCCAACCAGAATTTAAATAATTAGAAAACAAAGATGTTAACGACCTAAGTAGACATTTTTAATATTATAAAATTCAATCCAGCCAAAGCTTTCACTAAGTCTATAGAATCCGCACAGGATATTTAACAATCTAAAAATGGATGGGCAAGCATTCGAACTCTTGCTACCAGTTTTCTGGAAAGAAAAAATTATTTTTCTCACAAACTGATACTTTGCAAAGCATACCTTTACTGTCTATTTTTAATGTTATCAGTTTAAAACATTATCGAGGTTACGAAAGCAGTCAAATTTATTCTGTTCTAACGAAGAAATTCAGAGCATCAACTTTCGTTTGGTATCAGAATTTAATGATTCCAACGGAAGCGAAACACTAACAGAAATGTAATCTACATGTGTTTGATTGGTAAGAAAAGCCATGTGGCATCGTACTATGTTTCTACCTTTATTACGCGAGCAATTTAAAGCACTTCCTTTTTATCTAATTTTTTTTAACTTTCAGACAACAGTAGCTTAGATGTAAAGCCGCTGAAAACTGGTCATTCGACCCGGGATCCTATCCCGTTGAATGAGTTTGTTGCGTGGGAATTTTCCTGGATTTTCCAATGTGTAATGTGTTTACGAGCCAGTAGTTTCCCTTAAAATGCCCTCCACAAAGGCATACCTCTCTATAGGCAAGGTAGCCCTCTAATTGTTTTACTTTAACCAACTACCTTATTTGACTCTTTATTTATTTTAAAGGTTGTTTTAAATTGTGTTAAATCCATAAAAGCATAAAACGTTTCGTTGTTATCTGACGTCCGTTTCATAATATTTCTCAAAACACTTAGTGAATGTTCGCGAAGCACCAGTGTTTTGCGCAATGTAATAGGGGGACCGGAAAGTAATGTCGTTTCTGGGCATGTCGACAACAACATGCTAAGGGCAGAAGTGGAAGCAAATCGATGTCAAACACTCTTAACCAGCTTTGGTCGACCATCTAAGAACATTTAAAGCAGAATGGAAAAATAATCAAAGCAGGTGTTTGAGTCCCCCATAATCTGTCCGAAAAGAACAAAGCCAACCTATCCATCACATCCCTTCCCTTAGGCAGATAGCCCTAGTGGGCTTTGCCATAGTTAAATTAACCAAATCAAACGAAGTTAACTTGGCAGCTTTATCTCGGGGCCCATTTACTGATGTTCACACCTCATGTTGCATTTTCTTTTCCGTCGAATTATGGGCCTTTATTGCTTCTCCTGACTGTGAGTCTTCGACCTCTTTCTTCGCTGTATTTCCTTCGTGTTTTTTGTTCGGTCTATCTTTCATCCTAGGACACTTTGCATTTCTTTTGAAGTATTTGTGTTAGTATTTCTTCAAAATTTTACGGAGGAAGGGTGTTTCTAAAAAATTACTCTCCCCATATCGTTCTGCAACCAGGTACAGATCCAATCCGGTACAGGTTGAAGCAAAACCGGTGTCTGTGAGCCCAATTAGATATTAGATATCGCTGGTCCTTCCTAACACCTGAGATTCCGCCGCGAATGGAATTCTGACGACAGCACCCCGAGAAGAGTCTCTCTTTCCTTTTTCCCCACCACCAGCCTCTCCAGAGAATTTCGACTAACCTTGTATTTTGAGTTCTCTCTTGCCGCAAAGACATTGTACGCTTACAAACATCATAGCTTCTTCAGAATTCGCAACAGAGCCTTTTCAATACGGCTGTCAGCGAAACTAAGCATTATCCCGTTTGGACGGCAGCGTGCTGCAATTAATAATGTCCCCACCAAAAATCATTATCACATTGCCCGTATGATGCACTTAAAAAGATCTTTTGGGTCCCAACAGTTAAAAATATTTGTCGACTCCTATCTACCCTGTACTAATCCTAGCCCCTTTTTGGGTTGTGTCCATATGTATACAGCCCCAAAACGAGACTACTTCCTTTGCCGTAGTCGATTGCGGATAATTTTTAATTGCGGATATTTTAAATTCATTCGTCTCCGTCTCTCGATGAGATATTTTATACCACGAAGTTCTTTTACTGTGTCTTTACATGTTTCCCAGTTTAATTTCCAACTCGCTTCTTTTAGAGGCGTAAAACCTTCAAGCAGACCTTTAATATGCTTATCACTCGTAATATTAATAACTACACTGGTGTGCAAAAATTAAGGACGAAGTCGAAAAATTAGCATATCAGCTGAACGAAGAGGCAGAGCGGACAGACCAATCAGGAGATTAAGTAAGGTGATGTACGGTAGCACATGCGCAGATATGCAGGTAGACGTAATGGGGGAGTGTCTGAGTAGTATAAAGCATATTGTCGGTGTAAGATCAGTATTTCTGGAAAAGAGATTGCACGCCAAATAGCAGTTAAAACCACACCGAGTTGCTGCCTCAGCGAGAAATGGCGAATAATCAATCTGTTAGACGACATCTGGATGCTTTTACCCGAGGTCGAATCATTGGGGAGTTGGAGAAAGGCCGCAGTGTGACAAGTGTGGCTGCAGAGTTCGGAATTGCTCACAGCATCGTTTCATGACTTTGGAGACAATTTCAAACTACAGGAACAGCTATCCGGGGGTTTAGTAGTGGTCGTCCACGAGGAACCACACCCGCAGATGACCGGTATATTGCCTTACAGGCCACAAGAAACAGGCGGCAGACAGCGGGAGAAATCGCTAGACACACGACACAGGCGACTGGACGACCGATATCGCGTTTTACCGTGGCCAGAAGATTGCACGGTAGTGGTCTGTTTGCACGACGCCCTGTACGGTGTGTACCTCTAACGCCTGCCCATCGGAGAAGGCGTTCTCTGTGGTGCCGGGAACACCAGAATTGGAGAGACAATGAATGGGGACGAGTACTCTTTACAGATGAGAGCAAATTCAGTCTGAGTAGCGATTCTCATCGCATACTCATCTGGAGAGAGCGGGGAAGCCGCAATCATCCCTCGAACATCATTGAAAGGGACAGGTATGGAGGTGGCGGTGTTCTCGTTTGGGGAGGCATCATGCTTGGTAGTCGTACAGACCTTCACATCTTCGACGCAGGTTCAGTCAACGGGACCCGTTATTGTAACGAGCTTCTTCTTCCATATGTGCGTCTTTTTAGAGGCGCTATGGGTCCGCAGTTCCTTTTCATGGACGACAATGCACCATGTCATCGCACAGTAGCTGCCGAACAGCTCTTAGAGAGTGAGGATATTGAACGTATGGATTGGCCGGCACGATCTCCGGATCTCAATCCCATCGAGCATGTATGGGATTTTCTAGGCAGACGCTTGGCAGCTTGTACCTTACCACCAGTAACGATTCCGGAGCTCCGATTGGCGCTGCAAGACGAATGGGCAGCAATGCCACAACAACTCATTGACATCCTCATTCTCAGCATGGGCAGACGCTGTGAAACCTGCCTAGCAGTCAGGGGAGATCATATCCCCTATTAAAGACCGGATGTTTCTTGCTGGACACCCATCACAGGGATGTTTCGGCCTTCAGTCGCATTGCGCTCTATGCTACTTTTTCAGTAAAGCTTCTTTTTATCCCTCTGATTTCTCTTTTAGTAAGTGTTGCTTATATTACTCATGTCCTTACGTATTGGGGATCTTAGGGTATTAAATGTGTTGATTTGGAAGCTTTTGTACAAAGTTATATTGAAAAAACCGTCTCGTCCTTAATTTTTGCACACCAGTGTATAATCTCACCTAGATGGATGAAAGTTGATCTGTTTAATAAGGGCTTAATTATGCCCGTGGCAGTTTATAATCCATCGTTCTTCGATATCTAAGTAAACGTTCAAGAGAGATAATCAGAATCTTACTTCATTTCTATTACAGCTGCGAATG
Organism: Stegodyphus dumicola; assembly: GCF_044657685.1. Classification (NCBI taxonomy): domain Eukaryota; kingdom Metazoa; phylum Arthropoda; class Arachnida; order Araneae; family Eresidae; genus Stegodyphus; species Stegodyphus dumicola. Next base: position 99,120,857 of record NC_140774.1, on the reverse strand, counting down.
AATGGGCACAAAATCGTTCGGCTTATACGAATGCTTGTAAAGACACGATCCTCCTTCGATACCTTTGTAATCTCATCAGTTTCTCTTGGAAAATTTGTATCTATTTTCTAGATCTGTTTCTACTGCAGCTGTGAACAAACCAGACAAAAATCGTTCACTTTGGTGACCGTTCCTCGACAGGTCTGTGAACTTTCATTTTTTTTTAAAGAGCAATTTCTGTCCGTATTTTTTTACAGTTAAAAAAAAATCGTTCGGAATCCAAGAATGTGTAGAATATTCAAGAATCTTCAAAACTCCCATAGGGCGACTTTTCCTCTATACTTCTTTAAACTTTCATTTTCCACGAACACGCAAATGTTCTTCAATACATTTGTAAACTTCTTCTAAGATAGGTTTGAGAGGGATTTTATCTCTGATCCTACTGCAGTTACGGACTGGCTGAATGAACGGGATCGTGCAAACAGAATGACCTTTCCTTGACCCGACTCTAACCTCCCTAATCTGCGAGGAAAATGTTTTCAGTTACCTGTTGCAGCTGCTATTGAACGATATACAAAATCGTTCGTTTATCACGAACGCGTGTAAATACTCTTCGGTACCTCTTTAAACATCCGTTATAGGTTTTTGGAAGGAATTTCTGTCTCTATTATTGTTACGTTTGGTTTGGTTTAGTTGATTACGAGAAAGCACACTAGGGTTATCTGCTTAAGGGCCTTCGTCGAGGATCTTCTATGGGAAACTCTCTCGTATGCACGTGACACATGGGGAAAACCAAAAAAACGCCCATGTAGCCAGCCCATTCGCCTGGAATCCAACTCAGGTAGGAACTACCAGTGCTCAGCGATTTTACCGCTCAGCATTTGGTGGACCTGTAATATTGTTACGAATGGAAGAGGACACAAATTTGTTCACTTTGCATGCATGCTTGGAAGTACGACGACTGTGCTTCGATTTGTCTGCTAACTTCCCTGTTTTCGCAGGATAATTCTGTCTTCATTTTTTATTATATTATTAATTCCTTCTCCTTTTTACTGCAAATTATTTTTGGCAAAGCCTTCAAGGAAGAAGACTGGTGAGATTAATTCAGGACCTCTTCATGGTTGTGGGACGGTTTGTTTTCTGCCAATTTATCGTCCTGGTGTTCGACAATTTTACTTCCCTTACACATGACTTACAAAATGGAGTAATGCTCGTTTTTATCTCCAGCGAGCGGAACTGTGCTTCGGAAATTCTAAAGATATGCTCATTTTAAAATTATTTTGCGACATTGCTGTTGAACTGAATTTTATGGCTTAAGGGCGAAGAACATGATATTTAATAAATAAAGGTAACAAACAAAACATTAAAAAAAACCCTCTTTGGATGTAATTTAAAATCTTAAACTTTTCAGATTTTTTTTGGGGGGGGATTTCTGTGAATGCAACTGCAACAGCTTTTATAGCACTTGAGAATATTACAATAATTATTACTATAATTGCATAATTATTATGGAGCACCTAATAATTGGATTTAATTATAACATTTCCCTACTTGTCCCAAAACCTGGCACAGTGCCCGTTAGCTCAGTAATAAGTATGGTAAAACGAATAGCAGTCTTATTATATGTAGCCAACCCAAGGTATAACCGGTTTGTAACGAACTCTTGGTTGTAATGAAGAAACCTTTCTGTCTTGCCCAGTTTTCTATACCCTTGTACAGTTCACGTTTAAGTTTCTAACCAATTTTATGTTAATTTACTTTCCTATCCCTCTCGTTTCCATTTTCCTGCCAGAACGTTAATTTCTGGCTCGTGCAATTTTCAAATGAGATAGAAAGAAGAGACAGTTTAAAGGAAGATTTTAGAGGGTAGAAGTAGAGTGTGTTCTGCCTATTTGAAGGGTACATTCTTAATTTGGATTCTCTTACGAATAGTATTCTACGGCAATGAGTTATTCTCGCCATTAGGCTTGTTACACCGACCTTAGGTCTGAGGCAACTTGCGCGTTATTCCGATTGTGCCGCCATTAAGCTAATTAACTGTCTTAGTTTTAGTTAATCCATTTGAGTCTTTGATTAAAGTCGTAACTATTGGCTTCTTCAGCACGAGTTGGTGCCGTCTGTTAACCTTTATTTGAGTTAATAAAAGGCTCCTTTATACTCTTTACTCGTGTCTATGATAATTAAAGACATAATGAAAATTCACATATCATCTTTTAGAGTTTAGTCTAGTTTATACTACCTAACAAGACCAAACTCTATACTGGCGCTCGAGCATTGAAGAGAACAACTTCGCAAGAAACTCCAAGATTTAATTTGGCTCCCTCAACGTCGACTGTTCCGCCGACAACAGTTAATCTCATAGATGGAACTGGATTTAACATCGGCACAATAAGAGTTGCTGTGAAACCGGAATGTTTATTATTATTATTATTATTATTATTATTATTATTATTTTATGGAAAAGCTCTGTAATGAGCTTCGTCAAACAACTGAATTCCCATTTCCTACACATTCAGTGCCAGAGGCACAAAAAGTTACTATCGCCCCTGCTGCAATTAGAAGATGGGCCTCCACATCGTACAAATGCATTGAAAAATTTGTATTAGGTGAGCCAGGAAGCGATACCTACGCATCTGAACATTTCAGTGCTCTCACTAAAGCGTTTCCGATGAAATATAGGACCAAGCTTGAGTCAAAGCTATTTAGCAAATTCAAGTTTAAAGTCGAGGCCATAACAGACTTTACGGAAAGTCCATATTTTAATTTGTTATACGGCAAGATGCTGGATGAAGAGGTTATCGAAATTATTTTGCCGAGATCACTACCCCAAATCCAAAACATTTTTTAGCTCTGCAATACAACGACTTTGGAAAATTTATTTAAATTAGCAACTAAGTTCAAAAAACGACGCGTGTTAGGAATAAACATGCAGAGGCAAAACTGGGCAAGGTGTTAGACCAACGCCTCATCGTAGGTCACAGTTTCGTCAGAAGAGACAAGTTGATAGAAGAGGAAAAGTTTCAACTCTGAATGGCAGTCCTCCCAAAAAAGGGCAAAACAAAACAAAAAATGAGGGAGGATTTAAATTAGGAAGGTGTACTGAAGACAAGAGGGTACAGTTATCTCGGAATCAAGAAAATGCCTTAAAATTTCACTTAAACACCGTCATAGAGAAAAGTCTGGATGTGCCAGTTGTGCAGGTGTTACTAAACAATGTCCCCGCCGAAGCATTGATCAGTACAGTTCACTGCAGCGTTATGTCCAAAGCGCTTTTTCGGAAATATTTTAGAAAATATAGACGCTTCAATTTAGGAAGGGAAAAAGGTATTGCCGCCCAAGGCAAGCAGTGCACATACATAGGTAAGGTATTATTGCATATACAAGTTAAGAGTCGTGGTTAACGACGCTAAGTGCCGTAACGAAGGACCCTGGTTCGCATCCAAGAGAAGGAATGGATGTTTGTAAATGTGTAGTGTCTGTGCGGTATGGGGGCACTCTAAATATGTGTGGAACCGAAAGTATTCTCGAAAGATCGGTGGTAGGAAAAGAGGGGTGGGAGACCATCAGATCCGTCCTCTCGAGATGCTCTTCATCAAAACTGGGGGCGAAACTGACCAAAGTCGTATTGTCACCTGTATGGTGCTCAAGGCTCTTGCCAACGACAGATGCAATCTTGCACTCTTGGCTACTTTGAATTTCGTGGGCTTGTTCTGATGCTACTGTGAGAAGACATGTGGGATAAACAACAACAAGTTAAGGATGAACAATTACCGTATTTGACGGCATATAAGACGGACTTTATTTTCCTAAATTTGTTCTCAAAAAAGTTACCTGCGTCTTATACGTGAAGGACACAGTCTTATACGTGAAGGTAATTGCATTCAATAATTGTTTATTTGGCTTTTACGAAACGTGAGAACTAAAAGAAACCACGCTATTGAAACTTTTTTTCTTTGTGTGTGGCCGTCTTATATGCCAGTGCGTCTTATATGCCGTCAAATACGGTAAAAGCTATTTTCTTTGTCGTGAGAAATCTTCAAGCTGCCGTAATTTTAGTGCTGTAACTTTCATTATCTTAATTTTCACCAGTTTTTAAACTAGAAAAACATTATTTTCCTTTAGAAGATCTTACTCTTTACTACAATATGGACACAAGTACTGCTCATTCCTGAATTTTCTCGCTTAAAATTTTTGAACAGATTTTCTGTCTTTCTCATCCCGGCCTTTCAATCTCATTTAAAATCGGACTTCAATTATTTAAAATCGGACTTCAATTATTTAAAATCGGACTTCAATTATTTAAAATCGGACTTCAAGCTCAACAAAACTAATCACTAAGTGATACTTTTGGCCTAACATGAAGAAATTTGCTAAAACTGCCGTTCAGTCTTACCTACAATGGCAACGTTCTAAAATTCATAGACATTCAAAATCACCTTTGAGTATTTTTTCTTTGCCCGATGCAAGATTTGCAAATATCCGTATTGATTTCACAGATCCTCTTCCACCATCTGAAGGTAATATTTATTGCATGACAATCAGTGATCGCTTCGCTTTACCAGCTGGCCAGAAGTTATACTTACTTGCTCACATGTCTGCTCAGATCACTTGTAAAGCGTTAGTAACTGGATAGCTAGATTTAGTTGACCGTAATCAATAATAACTGATCAAGACCGAAAGTTTGAATCTTACTCATTTAAGGATTTGATGAAGGTTTTGAGTATACACCCCATTCGAACTCACGCTTACCATCCTTATGTCCAATGGACAAATTGAAACTTCTTATAGCCAGCTTAAAAGTTCAATAATGGCTTATAATAACCTAAAATGAGCGAAATTCTGCCAATAGTTTTGTTGGGTTTAAGATCTACCATTAAAAATAATCTAAAAGCTACACGTGTCCAACTTATTTACGGTACTACACTTAGATTACCCTCAGATATGCTAAATGCTACTAACTCCGTGCATCCTTTTTAACCCTGTGTTTCAGCTTCGATCAGTCAGGCATTCACTTATACTAACATACTCAGCCATCAGCCATCAGTTTATGTACAGCATATTCAGCTATCAATTTATGTACACCCAACTTTCCAAACCTGTTCTTATGTATTTCTAAATACCTATTCTGTTAAGCCCTCACTAACTCCACCTTACACCGGACCTCACGTCGTTATTAAACGAACGGGCAATAATTTTATTATTGAGGTCAATAACAAAAATAATACAGTTTCAATCGATCGATTGAAACTAGAGTATATGTTGTCGGATGTATGTGTCGTATATATGATGTCGAATGTAATTATTATACACCTGCAATTCCTCATAGTCCATATATTCCATACTAAATCTGTGAAGACTGAAACATTGCTTGAAAAGTAACAACTACTCGCAGTGGACGTCATGTTCATTATCCCAAAACTTTAATCAGTGTTGATATATCTGAATATTTTTCTCTTATTTATCTGTAATAAAAGTTTAGCATATGAACATGATTAATTTTTTGACATATATTTCAAAATTGCTTAAAATTTTTATTTTTCTGACTTTCCCTTATTTTTATTTCATTATAACATGCATTAGTATCGTTAAATATTTCATTTAGCATTTAATGTAATATTATTACTTGTTTGTATACCTTTTATTTTGTTTTATAAGTACACAGCGAAAAAAAAAAAAATCTCCCGTTCTACTGGGCTGATTGATGAAATTCAAATTGCGTTTTCCATGTCTCGAAAGAGCGATTTAGGATATATATTAGATTTACTATATAGCTGCGTTCTAACATAGGTATTTTGACACAAAATCGGACTTTTTCTGAAATAACATACCAATTTTTTTTCATATTTCGATTCTACGACTCATATTATACCTACAGTTATTAAATTTTTCAATTTTTGGCGAGAAATTTAAAAATTTATCTCGGCCAAATTTTTTGAAGTTTTCGCCAAGAATATTTCACTTGGCGAACTTCTTAATTTATAGCAACCTATTTTCCCTTCCTTTTTCTTCATTGTCCACGAGCGGGAAAAAGTCGTCATTCATACTTTAAAATAATTTAACAAAGTGAGTAAACCACATTTTCGTTATTATCGCTTATAATAAATACGCAAAATTTCAAAACGCGCCAAAATGTAAATTCACGTATATCTTAGGAAATTTTGAATAAAAAACTCTAAATTTTTGCAGGTAGGCTTAGAATACATCTACTTTAAGGTGATGGCAAAACTTTTATAGGTTATAATTCAAAATATGTTTTGAAAAATTTATAAACATTATTTAAAAATACAAATTTAAAAAATAAATCATAAAAATAGACCAGTTTTATTTGGAATGAACTTAATTTCGAAATATGAAAGGAAGAATCGAATAAGTTTAATAAAAAAAGAGATATTAATAAATATATATCAAATTCAATTAACAGGGAAGAGCTAAAAATTTGAGGAATAATATTTTAAAAACTACTCGTGTGATTTTTTCAAAACTCGGGAGTTCGGCAAAATTCGAAGAATCGAAATATGGACAAATATTGGCATGTCATTTCAGTCCGATTTTGCGTCAAAATACCTATATTAGAACAATGCTATATATATAAATCTAATACATATCCCAAGTGGTGTTTTCGAGACATGAAAAACGCAAGTTAAATTTCGTCGATCCAGTAGAACGGGAGATATAGAACTGTTCCTCCCCTTTTTTTGCGCAGTGTACCTTTTAACGTATTGGAATGTGTGTATCTATTATTGGAATTCCATGTAATCAACCTCTTCTTTTGTTTCGTGACTATGTCACTGGGGACTATGCTTTGTGGTTATCTCATGTTCAGCTGAGTGAGCTCCCAGTTGACATTACATTGTTTCGCAAGTGTTGCGTACGCCACCAGCTGACAACACATTGTCTTTACCATCAGGTCTGTAAAATTTGAATATTGAGTAGCAGCTTCCGTATTTTTATGAATAAACTGTGCTAATAAAATTTATTTTTTTAGCAACTGGGAATCATATCTTGTAAGAACCAACACCGAGTCACGTCTAAAACTCTTACAGTACCATATGAAAAAATCAAAACTCTATAATTTCTACTCATAGAAAAAAATTATATGCGAGGAAAGAGCTGAGACATAGATCATTGGTATACTGAATAAACATTTTTGAAATGACTTGAAATCAAAGAAGTCGTAATCTACCAATTATCTGGGCAAATACTTCCACTGAATTTGCGCACACTTTAGAGAGACTGGAAAAGACAAGAACAAATTTAGTAACTGTGCGTATTTTTATGAATAAACTGTGATAATAAAATTTAAAGTGTACGGTACAACTTGTTCTCCGTAATAATTGCAATTAAATCTTGGCATGATTTAAAAAAAAATAGATTTGTTATTTATTTCTTTTATTATCTATGACAAGGTTACCTTTTCTTCTTTATACATCATTCAATGTTTACACATTTTTGTAGATTATCCATTTGTCTTGTAATCCGTTTGTCCATTTTCTAGCAAAGAGATGTAAGATAGCGAACCAAACTTCCGGTCCCTTGTAGTTCGCTATATCAGACTTCGATTGTAACTGGCATTGTATAACTAATTAATATGCTGATTTCCAACTTAAAGTAGAGTAACGCGGTTAGGAAAAGAAACAAATAAAATATCAAAAAAGAATACACAGACACTCTATAGGATTTGTTCGAATTTTATTGGCTTTTAAACATTGCATTTTTTATAGTAATACCAAAAGGTTTGACAATAACACCCTGTGTTTTGAAAACATACGTAAGTTTCCTTTCTAACAGAGTTGAAGATATTGCTATCAGTGTACCTTCAGTACGAACTTTGTACAATGCTATCAGGATAAGGTAAACCAGAAGAATGAAAAAGATAAAAGCAGAAAATTGTAAATTAAAAGTAAACCTTACTTTTTGTTCACAAATATTATTTGGAGATTTTATGAGAAAATTACCGAACATCTGTTAGACAAGCTGTTAAACAGAATACTGGGATATTTTAAATGTTATGTAACGTTGATTTCTAAATTTTTTATTTATTTGTTTAATGACTGGGTTAGGAGATTTTGAACGTCTGCACATTTATTTGTTCGTTTAATTTTTATCTTGTCATGTATCCCTATTTTTTACGGTAAATATCTGTCCAAACATGAGCAAATTTAAATTAGAAATTAACTAAACATTAGGAGAGAAGAAACGCGATTATGGTTTACTTTTTGGTTATATTATATTTAAAATGTTCGCTATCACCTGTCGTTCTTATGGCTGACGTATGACCCATTGAAAGATTCATCTTCTGTGAAAAGTCATTTCCCGAATTTTCATAATAATTGAAGATAAGCCTAGAATATAATTATATTATAATCTAAATCTCAAAGTATGTTTTCACTAATTTTAACGTTGCTAAAATAATTCATATTCAAAATGTTCTGAGTTCAATAAAACTTGTTCTCCGTCTTAGAAGAACGTAGAGTAAAAGGTAAATACTTTTACACACTGACGGGATGTGATACATACGCCAACAATGCTTCTGTATACTGACCGAATGTGACATGTATGTGAGGAAATGATTTTACGTATTGATGAAATGTAATATATACAGAAAAGAATGTTTTTACATACTGACAGAATGTTATACAAGCGTAAAATGCTTTTATGTATTGATGAATTGTGTTGTACGCAAAAGCAGTATGTAAAAGTGTCTTTAAAGAAATGGAATAGACGGGAATTTTGAATTATTGTTTTAAAGGTTATAAGGTATTTCTCCCATTTTCCTAGCGTGCTTTCGTGGTGTAGTTCTGCACGCTGGGCCGGTATTCCAGAGGTCCGCGGTTCGATTGCCGGCGAAGGCGGTTGCTAATTTTTCACCTCTCCGGCCTCGAAATAACCTAATGTCTCTACAAGGTTTTTAGCTGCATAAATATTCATTAAATAGTCAACTGCGCAGACAACTCGTCTTTTTAACGACTTCATTAAAAGACTGACATAAGCATGGATTTATATAACACTCATAAAATTATTTCCGGCAAATCAATACAATCTTTTCAGAAGAGATCAAAATTCAGCAGTAATTTTAAGAGAAATAGAGAAAATATTTGTTTTACGAAGTATAGAGACCATATAGAGAAACTGAAATTCTAGCCATTGGGCTAAAACTGCAGATTTTCTATCTGGTTCAATATTCTGCCAAGTAAATAAAATATCCTTCCGCTAATTTTCAAAATTACGCAATTATTTCTGGTTTACCTTATGCTCACCATTTTGTTTACATCTTTTCTTACTACAAACAAGATATTTACATTTTCCGTAAAGATGAAAGATCTTCAGATAAAAGAAAGCAGCAGTGATTTATTACCTTGAAGTACATGTGCTACTATGTTCTTATTGCTTATCCTTAACCGTAATGGAAAAGGTTGCTTATCGTTCCCTGATTTTTCACATTTACGGACATGCTCTTTGAAAACTTATTCCTGTACAAATAATGCTTGATCAACTTGAAAAAGCCAAACTAAACAACCGCTTCTTCCCAACGCATTGCAATATTTTACAACATCTATGTTTAACAATCTAAATAAAAATAAAATACTTTATACCAATCATTAAATTTACAGAATATGATAAACCAGAATGTCATAAAATTTCATTGACACTGATGGAAAACATTTTAACAGCTACATGAAGATTTAGCTTTCATTTTCCAATTATTTAATAAGTTTCAAATATTCATTCAATAGTTTGTTTAAAATAACGCAAAATCCTGATTACCTGAAGTAATATAATTATAGTTTTGCCTTGAGTAATACAGCAATGTATTTAATACAAGGCTCAGACGATCAGGATTCTGAGTTACTAGCAAATGATGCCAGCTTTACTAAAAGATTTTCCCAAATTGTTGCAGTGGGATTTTCATTCATTCGTAAAGCATTATTCTAATTTAAAATTATCACGACTGTATTAAATTCTCCTTAAATACAACTAAATTTTTAAATACACATGCAAAAAGAATTCAGATCTGAAAGGAAAGAATAAAATTTTACAAAACCTCAGATATTATGCATGCTATGAGATTTCACGCATAGTATATAAGATTATACTTTACGATTATGTTTTAAACACTGTACTGATTCGAGAAATAAATTTCATATATATATATTAACAATAGCCGAAAGCGACAACAAAATATCAATCTCATTTTTTCTATGTACAGAACTTACAAAAGAGAAAATAAATTGAATGGAATGAATGTTTGATTTACATTGAAAGTTCAATAGGAAATGTAAACATACGAACATGCAATAATATATGCAAGAATTGGGAAAAAAGCGGCCATATTTATCCTGGTGGTTGCCATATCACAAATTCTGAGTATTTACAACTTTGGTCAGAATTCCCAGAGTAACAGTTCTGTTTGAAATATGAACCAAATACCTACTTTAATTGACTTGAAATTTTATATTGTCTCCTATCTTAATCAAGAATTAAGAAAATTTGGAAGCTATGATATTGCTGTCAACACAAATGCGATTTTTGTGCTGTATTTATATTTTTGTTCACATTTTTTACGATACTATTCATTCTTTTTAATATACACAGTTCGTCTACAGAGTTTAAAGAGTTCAGTTCGTCCAGAGAGTTTAAAGAATGTATTCATAGAAAAACTTCAAATAAATGCATAAAAATAAAAATGCAGTTTCTGTAACAGCTGAGTACATAATACATGATGATAGAAATATAGTTTAATATAGGCAATATTGCTGCACATACTTCAGTTAATATAAATTAATATTATTTTTTCAACATGTTTTGCATCTTACAGAGTACAGGCGTTTTTTATAACTTTTAGCGAGGTAAATAGCAGTTTTCTAATTGGAATTTTCTTTGCAGACGATACATTTGAAAATCGAAATTCTGCATACTCTTGTAAAAGGTAACATGTTATCAAAATCGTAACACGAAGACCTACTTTATTTGATCCATTTTATGAACTATAGCCATGTCTCTATGAGAATTATTCAAGAGATATTTAGTGGTGAAATATTTCTGACACATCCTGCAGTTTACTGTTAAATATGCATGACTATAGCTTAATGGTTAAAATGCATGACCTTTTGAATAGTTTCAATAAATTCTTATGTTTTATACAAGTAAAGGGATTTACAGTTTCTGTTATTTAGATAAATATATTTTCATTAATATACAAAAAGCTTTTTCTTATTTTAGAGATTACGTTTCAAATATCAGCCTCTATACTTACAATAACTTCAGTAAGTCTCTTTTCAGAATTTCATACAGAACTGTTACTTTCTCTCTGTACCGTAACTATTTACAATATAACTTCTTTCATTTATCTTCAGACGAACACAGGATGAATCAGTGATAAAGTAATGCGAATTTATTTTTGAACAACACATAATTCAATGATAAAAAATACTAAAAGAAACTAATAAAAACATTTAAAGATCCATCTCACCAGCGAACTGATAATACAATCAAACTGAATGAAGAGGAAACTGAAAAAATTAAGTAGCAGTGCGAATGAAAATAAAGTGACATTTGTTGCATTTCTCAAAACGTACACTGAGTTGTTAATTTTTCAAATTGTTTTTACAATTATGAAACTGAAAACGTGCTGTACATATAAGACCAATGTACTGTTGCAATGAATGAGCGTTGTAATATCTTGGAAAAAATGAACCATTCTATGAATTTTATTCCAAATAATGACCTGTAAGTTTTGCATTCAATGTTTTTGGATTTAAAACTAAGCTATAACTGTTGTTTTACTTTCATTTCAAATGAAAAGATGCAACGCATTTCGAAAGAAACGATTACAAATTAATTTATAAATAAATTCTTCATGAACGTAAAAGTTTAAAATTACATTTCGGTATTAATTTACTTAGCCGTATTTAGTATAATTAATTTACTTAGCAGAAAAACAATAAAAAAGGTGAACTTACAAATGAAAATAACTTTATTTATTAAATTCATTCGTAAATAATCTTGAAATTTAAATGAAAATAGCACCATTGATACTGTCACATCAAAAACATTTATAGTATTTTCAGAGAACATTTTACCTTTTAAAAAACTTATAACTGAATATAAAATATACATATACATAAAATTATCTTGCAAAATAAATTTTGGAGGATATTGAATTAATTAATAATATTAAGAAGAAAGTCTTTGGAATAGAAAACAATGTTTTTAATCTTTGCATACTTTACTCCAAAATTGAAAGCAATGAAGTACATAATCATTTACTGCACACTAAAATTCATAATTAATCGCTTAATATAATATGTAGAATTAACTGGCAAGATCGTTAACTGTTTAATAAATATAGCGCACAGTATCATATCAAAATGTTTAAGTGACTCGACTATTTTAAATAGTCGGACTATTTTAAATAGTCGGAATGAGATAATAATATTCAAAGTTTCCTCCTCTTTCACAACATTGCAAATCCAAACATTTATATAATATTTGTTATAAATTATGGACTGAAATATAAATACTCTAAACAAATAAAAACATTAATAAAACCATGGCAGTGAAGTTTGAAAATAAGAACATCGATAAAAGTTTAAACAAATATATGAGATTTTGTTTCAGATTAAGAAAATAAATTTTGTACTGAAAGCTTTTATTACTTTACTTTTATTTCTAAATTGAATTCTTTATTTGTCATATTAAATACAGGATTTATTTAGAAATATTGATTAAAAATTTCATTTCACTTTATTAAGAGTGTATCACAAATTTTATGCAGAGACTTCATTTTATGAATTGCAGAGAAACAATGGCACATTTTACTCACTAAATAATAATAATATTCATCCACAAAGTAGTTGCTTTAACGCATTTAAGAATTAAAATTATATCTATGTTCTAACGTAAAAAGATTTTAAATTAAGAGTAGCATGATCTACACTTAGATGATGATATTGTTTAATGTTTCATTAATTCTACAGAATATTAACAGATTTTCTTTAATAGTTATGCAAAATATACTTCTACCCATGCATTTCATAGAAAGCAGTATTGTTAATTTATTTATTCTCTATCCAAAAGAACTAATTCAAAATAACAATGACGATACTTTCTAAAGTTATCTAAGAATATTCATAAAAATTATTTTCTAATCAAGAGAAAAGTCTCCGGATAAAAATGATTTAAAGCCTGTTTTTAAGTTTTCGTGGGTTGAGAATGATGCAAAATAAAACAAACCTCTGAATGACGAACACTCACATATTTCACTTAAAATAATATATTTCTTTTAAAATTGTCAAAGTAAACAAAACTTTGAACCCTCTGTAAATAAATAACACGAAAGCTAAGAGAACGTCAATTTTTCTATGAATTATGAATTCAATAAATAAGAGATTTTTTCTGTACACAATACACAAAGACACAGATACGAAGAAGATAAGAATAACGGTAACAAACAAGAGCAGCACTCATTATCACTTCGTGAGTATTAGCTGGAAAAAGTCCCGCTTTCCCTACATAAATAAGTTAGTTGATTTTGCTATCACGTCAGATCAGTTTGCCATCACACATTCACCGTTGGGTCTGGGAATATGCATGGACACAGTAGAATGACAATCAGGGGACGGCGGGGCACTGCCCTCCTCACCGTTCACCATGATTTCTGACATGTCCTCGCTACCACTGCCGTCTAAATTACTGTAATCTTCAGATGACATGTAATCATAAACCTTATCCAGATCCATGCCTTCCAGAGGCACAGCATTCGGCCTGCAGGATGTTGTCTTCCAGTGCGTTCTCAGGCCAGACGCACTGATATATTTCTTCTTGCACGTCTGGCATGTATATGGTCTTTCATTGGTGTGTAAACGCTTGTGGAGTTTCAAATGCACAAACTGAGTGAACTTAGCCGGGCAAAGATCACAAGCATATGGTTTCTGGCCACTGTGTAATCGCAGATGTGTCTTTAGATTGCTTGTGCTACTGAAGCGTTTCTTGCACACTTCGCACTGATGGGGCTTTTCTCCAGTGTGTACCAAGTGATGTTTCTGAAGATGAGCAAGCTGCGTGAAACTCTTTGTGCACACCGAACACTTAAAAGGACGCTCACCGGAGTGGGTTCTGAGGTGTACTTTTAAGTTAGACAATTGTCCAAAGGTCTTCATGCAGATATTGCATTCGTAGTGCATTTTACCATCTTTTTTCTTCAATGGATAAGGAAGAGATCGATAACCGCGTGCACTGGAATGTGAACCAGACGAACCTGTAGGGCTGGTGCTGGTGCGGTCTCCCATCTGGTGATGGTATCCGTGACCATTCAACAGAAGAGTCCCTGTTTGTGGGGGTGATTGCGATGGATTCTGCAAATGATTATGGTTGGGGGATGTAATTCCATTTGTGTACGGAGATTTTGGCTTCAAGGGCACTCGCGACAGAAACTGTGTCTGAGGATGATGATGGTTTTGAGCATATTCTGCCGCTTTGGACCCGAAACCGTTAACTTGACCTTCTGATGATAAGGAATAAGCGTACATATTAAAATGCGCTGGTGAGAACATAGGTGGCATGCTGTAAACATAGCTTGCAGAAGATGCTGCTAATGGATATGGAGGGCTGTGCCTATTCAAGGCGGCTGAAGTTTTGTCTGTGGAATCAGGACTTCTCATTTCTGGACTTGATCCTCCATATTGCAGAGTTTGTCCTTTCTTTTGCGGATAAACGGGGAGAGGCAGTTCTGTTCTGGGTGGAGACTGATGAGTGCTACTGATTTGCTGATCCGATCTAGGTGAAGTATCATTAGATACAATTACTCGAACTGGTTCTGTTATAGGAGGAGGACGTGAATACGACAGGTGAGGTACACTGTCCAGAGGAGGTGACCGACACAATTCACCTCGCTGTCGAAGAAGCAAATTCTCCAGTATTCTCGGCGAAGGTGTTCCGTCCTGAGGGCTTAAATTTGGTGGAGAAATCCTTCCACTGTTAGGAATTAGTGATCTCAAAGCCTTTGCGGAACTACTTTCATAAGCTACGAATGCAGAATTTCCTCTTTTAGACAATCCATCATGCAGTCGAGAATTTGGGGATGCTTCCGTTGTTTCGTTAGAGTTTGGTCTTTGCACCTCTACAGTTGTAACACTCTGTTCTTGAGATGATAAAGTAGGGGTCACAATGACAGGTCTTTGAGGCGTCGTTAACTCTTTTTCATTCAGCGTTGAAGAAGAATATTGGGCTGTAGCGTTATCTCCATCCACTTCATCTTTCTTTTCTGTTTTGCTTCTGTAATGTAAAGCCTTAAACATTTTGAATTTGGCGTCGCGAAACTTTTTATAATCTTCATCAGCAACATCTTCACCATGACCTTCATTTGATTCTCTGGTTTTAGCCTCAGTACGTGATTCAAGGGCGTTAGAAGCTTTCTCCTTAGTGCTGAAGTCTAAAGCACAGTCTTCATCTGAGATGTCACCCTCTGGGGGCGTCAACGGATCATCGTGACTACCATGACTATGGTATCCTTCATCGCTGCGAGCGCAGCTGTCCTTCTCGCCTGCTTCTGTATTCGGAGGATGACCTTCTGAAGGCGGGTGGGGCAGATCAGGCGCTGAATTTTGCGGATAAGTATCATCTTCTTCTGTTACACGGCTCTCACTGCATGGCAAAGCTGATGCCGAGGATCCCAGATCCATGTGTTGTCCTAAAAGAAAAGTAAATAAAAGAGGAAAAGAATTAGCATTTCACATTTCATATCTATCATCAGTTCCGTAATTATTTAAATGCCTATGCCATTTAACTATTACAGATGGAAACAGCGGGAATTTTGGGGGAAGGGGTATTCGATATTAAAAATTTCGAATCTTTCTTTTTTCCTTATTATTCGTATCTTCCGAAATCGAACCCAAAACTTTAGCACATCAGAGATCATAATTGATAAAAATAGAAATATACTGGACTAGGGGTTGAAATAACAGTTTTTCTTATATAAAAAATTTCATTGAAGTTCTGTAAGATTTTTATATTGTTCCAAAAATTTTCAGTGCTTAGTGACTTTATGAATTCTTAAAATAAACAAGTTTTTGGTTTTTCTTGATTTTTTAAAGAAGAATTAGCATTCCATATGTAGTATTTATCTATATTATTTCTTGAAATAAGCTCTTGTCTCTACACTTGCTTTGAGTTTTAAAAAGTCTTTGGAAACGTTCAAGAGACTTGAACTGCTATTCAAATATTTTTCACCGAATTATGCTGAGAAAAATAAAACTCAAGATTAAAACTTAATTATATGTTTCACTAACTGAATTTTATCTGTACCTTCTTAACAGTACGTTTAAAAACTGGCTTGGCAAAAACGTTTTTCGTTAAACGCTGATTTTAAATTTTGCGCTACTTTAAGATATTAAATAACTAAAATTTTACGTTAAGTGTTTTCCTTTTTATTCTTCTTCTTACTATCATATGAATGATCTAAGAGTTTCTAAGCACTTTCTTCAGGATTCGTATTCGAGAAAATTCAAGATTCATATCATTTCAAATAGTTATTGTTCATTATAATTTTTAACACAATCTAACTGAACTCGTCTAAATTACATCGATTTTGCTAATTGTTAGTTTAGAATTGGTATATAAAATTAAAATGAAACTTTATTAGCTTGGTAACATTTCGATTATTCTTGTTCTTTAAAGCTATGCAAATCTACAACTACTGGATATTTTTGGGAAAACTCAAACATAACTAGAAATCCTGCTGTACCTAACTGATATTTTGAATCAATCTAATATTGTCATTCTTTTGAATTTCCACGATAGATCAAGATGAATTCCAGATTTTGCGTTAAAATTATTTAACTTTTAAAAGGGAAATAATCTATTTTGAGCAATTTCATTCCATTGGTAATTTCTAATTAAAGAAAATAAATAAGTACCTTCTTTATAAAAAATAACTTTCAATAATTAACAAATATTAAATGTATTTTAAAACATGTTACAAGTTTTTCAAAGGCTGTGAAAACAAGATACTGATTGAAGATATTGAGAATACGCTCCCAAAACGATAAAGCATTGTAATTTGCAAATTAAGTTCTTAGAAGACATTTAAATGCCAGATAAAACTTGTATATGGCTGTAAATAAATACAATGAATCTGCTAATAATAACTTCTTACTTGACATAATTTTTCATAAGAATTAAGGATATATTTTTGATCTAATAAAGCATACAAATAGTAGAATTTCGAGAAAAAAGTTCTCTGAACTTCTTAGTTTATTAGTACATAACGAACAAGGACAGAACGTTATAAAGATCATAACTTTAACTAAAGTTTCTGATGTGATTAGAAACATTTCTTTTAAACTCGGCCTTTTGGTATGGCCTTGAATAAGACTGTTTAAAATTCGGCCCTTAAAAACATCAAAAGATAAATTGTTACACAAAATGCCATATTTCCTCCTTGTTTTCTAACGGATTTTATCGTCCGAAAATCGAGAGGGTAATATAATGGGATTAAATCAGTTTCCGAAGAACGCGGTTACAGTAAGAACCTAACAAATGAAAAGTACTCATGGATAAACTACAGGTAGTTATCACAATATAATTTCTTTAAAAGAAACCTGCATTCGAATAACAATGCATAGTAATATTAACATTACGATATCGGAAGGACATTGAGTCGATATCTGACGGCAATTGAACCATCCACCTGCGCCACTTGTTCGGCTCACTTCCTTTGTAAAGCCTCAAGCCACCTCACATGAATGGGTCTTGACCAAAGTTTCAAGAGGGACATTGGAGGAACGAACGGGAAAGGGGAGGGGCGAACAAAAGACCCAGGTTTCGAAAGATCGAACATACCACCAGTAGGTAAGGCTACAGTAAACTGGAATGTAAATAATAGAAGTAAGGGGAAATTATATGTTTGGCAAGTCTTTTAAGTGTGAGAGCAGCCGCCACATGAGGATAGTTTAAAGAAGAATGTGCTAAAATATGTTTCAAATAATAAATGTAAACGAAATTAAAATGGATGAGATGGTAATAAAAAATGCAAATTTAATACACTGAATAAAAATAAAAATAATCAAGGGAATACAATTTACCAATAAACTAGAGCTCAAAGGGAAAAACAATGAAAAACAGAGGAAGGGGCAATTATTCGAATAATTTTAATATTTTCAGAATCTAGCGCTAAAAAATTAAGGGGAAATACAGTACTTGAGGCAAGCTTAAGTGATTTAAGATACTGATCCGCAATGAAAATGCTTAAGAGAATTTCCGAATTTCACTGCAGTTTCTTCAGAAAAAATTATTTGGGAAACCAAAGTTCCATTCATTGATATTTAAGAATATATATGTTTATTTTAGAGCACTGTTGTTAAGAATTTCTTAACAATAAAATAAGGAACTTACTGATTCTCAGTAGCATAAGTTCCCCAGTGAGAGGATACCCAAGTCTTTGGGCAAATTCCTTGCAGTACCACACAGTCAGTTCCTCATTAGGAAGCACAGGCCGGCAGGTGTAGAAGTAGATCTGCTGTTTGATCTGGCAAGCCACCAAGGTCTGTCCCTCTGTCGAATAAGCAGGATTCACGTACCTCATCCAGTTGGACTTTTTAACATCCAGGCAATCGATGTAATAGAAATCGTCTGGACTGCTGTAGACCTGGACCGACAAAAAGCAAAAAAAATTCTTCTGCAGTGTGCGAAGTTTAGAGACCCCCATGAAAATCAAGTGTAACCCAATGATTTACAGATAAACCTTATCAAAATCCAAATTTACAATCTGTGTATTACATAAATTGCATTTTCTCGGCATTTTAGTTAATTTTCTGATCTTCATATAATATAATACCCGATAAGCATAATATACTTTTGGGAACATAAAGAGTAGGCTTTCAAAACATAACATACTAATATGCATTCAAACATGAGTCCAGTGCTAAAAATGCATTCAAAAACCATTTTATAGTACAGTGAAATCTCGGTTCACGAACTGAAGTCATTCCTGAAAGGCAGTTCGTCAGCTAAAAGGTTCGTAGAGCGAAACATTTTTCCCACGGGCGTTAATGTATAATGGGTTAATTCGTTAGTGGATCAGATAAGATTGCTAATTTAAATCTTATAACACTAGATGATATTGCTTAAACGCGAAATTCCCTTTCATAAATCCATCAAGTAAGTGCCTTTACGACACATTTTCTTTTAGCTTTTCTTTGACTCAAAGAGCCACTCGACTTTGCTTGAGACTCAGGACCTCCATTTCGATCAAAATATGTCCACTGTAATTTATTTTTGCCTCCGTTTTTAAATGTTTCTAAAGCGAGAAACAATATTGTCACTGAAAATACTTATGCTATAGTTTGCTACTATTTTATCAAGATGATAACGTTAAGGGAAAACTTTTTGTATTTTGTCCCTGTTTTCTCAAATTTCTCAATTCAGAGAATTAAAATACTTTTTCTTTTATAAATATTTCATTCCCAACTGCCGTTTGTGCTGCTTATGAAGTTCGTTTTCTTTCCTACTGAGCTCACGTTTTTTATGTCCTTTAGTAAGTTCGCCAAGTTTTCATTTTAACTTTCTAGCCTACGGTTTTGTCTAGAAACACGTTATCATTGATAAGAAAAGTTATTAGTACTGCTCAAGGGCTTATAAGACATTCTGGGCATAATTTTCTCCAAGCCGAATTCATGATTCTGCAAGTCACTTTCTACCAGGCTTTGTTAATGAGAATAAGGCAATGGAAAATATTAAAATATTTTCCCGAAATTCTTGAGTCTTAATAATGAGGCATTAGTTACATCAAAACACCTTTAAAAATCGTATGTTCCCGACTCGAGTATTCGTAAATTGAGACATCATTCGTCTTCCGAGGCATTTTTTGTTGAGATAATTTGTTCACGAACCGAAATGTTCATGAAGTAAGGAGTTCGTGATCCGAGATTCCACTATATTACAGAATTTAATGAAATTTAAGTATTACATATTAAGAAAAAATACATTTCATTGCACAGTAGCGGAGAGACAATGGCAATCATTATTGCTTAACAAATACAGTTTTGAAGAGATACGTTAGTAGCAAAATAACGTAATGAAAAGGAAATTTATAAAGCAGAAAATAAAGGATTTATTTAGTCAAAAATTAAGAAAATTTATGCGTTATTGAGACCACAAAAACTCTAATGTTAACGAAAAGGTACTCTTTTGCAAAACATTTGAATACATAACACATTTTAACTTAAAGAATTGAATTTAAACTGTACACTATCATCCATAAATTTGGAAGCATTCGACAATCTTTTTAAATAAATGGTTTATAATATTATTGACTAAACGTTTTAAGTTAAAATAATCGTGGATAATATAATGAAAACTCTTCATTATGGTAACTGATGTACCATTAAATAAATCGAAAAATATATATCTTTATGCAACTGCATGAACTACTGGTAGGGAAGGTGTCTAACAGAAAGCATTGAAAAACTGGGATCAGGCACAAGGCTTTCCCAGAAACAACGCTCAAATTTATTTTCATTTTCTCATATTTGAAAAGTGTGAATTTTTCTAAATTCCTGTTAAGAATTGATATTCAGGATCGAACAGTGATTCCACAAAATACTGATTTGCAAAACAACTGCTTTGAAACACTTAGGTGAGCACTTTTCACCTGAGGCAGTACTATTTTACTTAAGTGAATAATATAAAATCTTAACGTGATTTACTAAACCTGAACAGAAAAGAGGTTATTACCGCCAAATTAAACTTCGAATAACTTCAAATTCTGAAGATGAATAATTAATAATCACACTTGAACAATGTTGTTTCAAAATGGCGTTTAAAATTTCTTCAAAATTCAGGATTGTGAGAAATTTTTATATGCCCATAATGACAAAAATTCCACCTAACAGAATTGAAAAAACATTTTACTAAAAAATGAATCAAACTCCGAACTTTTCAAAAATGAGAAGGAAACGTTTATCCTCCTGGATGAACCCGATTTCTGCTTTCAGGCATAGACACGAAAACATTTGATTATTTAAGTGTCAAAATATATTCGAAAGTATATAAAAAGAAAATAATATTGCAAAGACATTAGGTGATTTCAAAGCCAGGAATCATGTAAAATGAGCAGTGCTCTCGCCGGGACTCAAACCTTGGACCTCCCGAATACGTGCCGAATATGCTGACCATTACACCACGAAAGCATGCTAAGAAGGCGGGAGGAATACCTTATACTCCCCCTTTTAAAGGGCGACTGGGGATTAGGGGACCCAATCGCCAAATCTTGGTGGTGGAGAATCACGAGTTTCTTTTTAGTTCGGGAGCCACTGTAGAGACATTAGATGGTTTCGAAAGCAGGAGTCAGGAAAAATGAGCAATGCCTTTGCGGGACTCGAACCTCGCATCTCTGGAATATGCGTCGAGTGTGCTGACCATTACACCACGAAGGCATACTAAAAAGGCGGAGAAATAAATCAAAAATTCAACATAATATCATCTCCAACAACAAGCCACATCTGTAGAGGGCCTGACTTGTTTTTCTCGAAGGAAATGATTCATGATGTTCTTCTAAGTTATACAGAAATTATCGTTTGGAAACGAAATCCGAAAAGAGCTTAAAATAATGCAGTAATCCTATAAACAACCCGTACTGTTAAGTTTCTATTGCATAAACTTGATCTAAAATTTCGAAACCTTAAATTTTTAAACAGGTTGAACTTTGAAAGCATAATGAAACGTTTTGCTTAATGATGTCAACAAATTGCAAAGGAATGTGTTAAGAAAATACCTGTTAGAATGCCTCGAATGAGCGAATATGCGATAAAAGGCAGATGCGAATACTTTAAAGAAAAAGATACATATATTTTCTCATTTAAAGTAATAAGTCGAAATAGCTTCAGTTTCATTGATAAAATACTTTTTGTTACATTATAATAACGTTTGTAGATAATTTGTTAGATTTAAAACTAAAAGGGAGGTCTTTCTATACATAAAATACCTTTTGTTACATTGTATAAATGTTTGTAGATAATTTGTTGGATTTAAAACTAAAACGGAGTTCTTTCTATACATATAAATGATACTGCATGTAAGTTTTGTTACTGACGTTTAGTTCCACGGTAAACTTAAATGTCTTCTTCTTAAAAATTAAAAATTACTTTAATTAAACTAATAGAACCTATTAATTGACCGTTTCCTAGAAGTATATTAGACTAATTTGACAACAATTTTACAATAAGCAAGAAAGAAAGTAAACGAAAATGCAGATTTCATCATAAATTTGTCAAAAATAACTTCGGTAGATGAATTTATGAGCTGAGAAAAATATTTTTCTGGCTTTAATTAGCAATAAATTACAAAGCAATTGATAAATTGAATTAATTAGTAAAAAGTTTACTTAAACCAAAAAATATCAATAAATCAGTAATTAGTTAGCAATGAAATAACTATAAACACATATATCCGTAGAAAAGAAAACAGCGTAATTTTGGCAGTCGTGTTAAAAATGTAATATAAGGAAATTTATCAGAATTTGAAAAGTTTTCATAATAAACTTTCTTATGAGATGCGAAATGCTTCAGAGATTGTTATTAAATAAGAATGAAATAGTGTAGAATAAATAACATAAATATATAGCATTCAGTTATACCACGAGAAATTCACTATTTCGAAAGACATGTATATGTTTTTTAGATGCCAAAAATTAATACCTTTAATATGACAAAATTAGAAATGTGCAACTCTTTATTTCAGAATAAAGTAAAATAATTAATATTTATGAATATTTTTGCAACTCTAAAATTAGAAATGCATAGCAAAGGAATCTAACAAAATATCCTTACCCTCCAGAAAAATTTTCTGTTCGCTTCTGGTGGCACCTCGTCCTGTCTGTACACGTGACCAACAAGGGGCCCAAATCGAGTGCCCCTTGGTATGTAGTCGGTGCTCCAAATTCCCTGCACCTGTAAAGAAAATTGTTTCCTTAAATACCATGTTTTAAAATGAAAGCTAGCATTAATTCTATCCTAAAATACGAAAACAACCTAAATCTTTATGTTGAAATTTCAATTAAAATTGTGCCCGTATACTGTATAATACAACTGCCAGTTGTAATTATATTTACTCGACGTATGGATAAGTCGTTTCAGATATTAAACCTGAAGAAAATTAAATTTTAAGCCTCAGTGACAAATCATTGATACGTTGTCCCATCCTATAAATAATGCAGTTCTCCCTACTTGTCTTATTTTTCAAAATTAAGATAGTAGAGTCATTAGATTATATCGATGCATGAACATGAAGAAAGTGCAAAGCACTCGCTAGGATTCGAACTCCGGCCTTCTCGTACACTCATCCCGCGTGTTTCCAGGTACACCACGAAGGCAGGAGGATAAGAGGGAGAAAATACCTTGTGAGACAAACAAAGACAAAAACAAAACAACACACTCTTCTTCATCGTCTACTAGATCGTCAATATTTACGATGGGAGTTTGTTCCGCCAATGTTCATAGGATGTTCTTGTTGAGTTCTGTAGATGTTCTAGGAAGAGGTTTGTGTTCTAGGCTGTAGCTTCTGGCTCGGATTTCTGAAGGCACCATTGACGCTGGCTTACGTTTATTATAATATAATTCCCTATATACTGCATTAATATCCTATTAATAATTCTTTAGCTGAACTTTAAAGGAAAATATGCGGAATATGCTCTTTTATAATGTCTATTTAACTATGAAAAATAACTGTTAAAACGGAGCTACCCTCTTCAAAACTTGCGGTAAGAGTAAGAACAAGGTAAAATTACTAACTGCTTTTATAGCAAGCTGATGTAGGTAGTTTATTCCGTTCCCTTTCGAATTTATTCCAGTTGAAAAAAAAACGAGTTATATTTCACGGAAAACATAACTATTCCTCCTTAAATGGACATTTAAATAAAATTTTTTTTTTTACTTTTACTACAAATGAAATGCATAAAATTTTACTTAGAATCACGATCAGAAAAAAAAATGCACATAAAAGCTTTTGTTAAAATTGGAAAAGATAATTTAGCTGGCAACGTTTTTAGCCCAGTTCTGAGAAAAAATACATTTTTCTTATGAGAAGCGATAGCTGAAATTGTATACTTCGTTGTTTTCATAACACTTTAGGCTAGTAATAAGTAATATTTGCTCTTAAAACTTAATTGATTAAACTGGGAGCTTTGATTCAAAATTATAAAATAATAAAAATTAATTTCATTTATATTTTAAATGCGAATATACAGACCGTACTGACACTGAATGTAAATACGAAATGTAATATGTCATATAAAGATATTTCTTCTCCCTTCAGTGAAGATTTTATGATTTTGCTACTTCTAAAAATATAAAATTCTTCTTAAAACCGCGATCAGAAAGCGGAAGTACACATGAAATCTTTTAAATAAAACTGGAAGAGACAGTTTAGTTCGCCTGGTTTTAATCCGTAATGAAAACAAAAACTGCACCATCTTTTTAGTATACTTCTGAGAAAAACGAAAACCTTTTTTTTTACCAAAAACAAAAGGTAAAGTTATAAAGCACATCATTTTCATAGCACTTCAGATTAGTAAGATTTGCTTTTAAAACCATATTAAATTCCAATTTTTAATTAAAATTTCAATGAAAAATTTAGGTTATTTTCGTATTTTAAATGAGAACATATGACTGTACATGCTCCGTGGATATCACTAAATGTAAACATGAAATATATCACTTAGTTTATCTTTAATTACAAAATACGTCAAATTGACAAACCTATGATGCACTTTTAATTCGTTTACGTCAACGTAATGAATAGCTTTCGCAGGCAAAATCCATCCTTTCAGCACTGCCTCAAGATTAAATATTTTGCAGAAATAAACAGGTCACAGATTTTTAGAAAGAAAATAAATGCTATAATCCACGTGCCTTGTTTCTAAACACGAATGTGGGTACCAAAAGGGAAAACTAAATTTACAGATATGAAGCCGACATTGATAACTACCACTAGCAAAGGAATACCCGCCTTTGTAAGTTGTTATCACAGCTCGTTGGCAGTTGCTGATTCAGAGCCTTCTTTTCAAGGTTGCGCGTGGCTAGGTTGAAAAAGCAGAAAAATAACGGTATTCCAATCAAATATGTTTATCTTCGTGATGTTATCGGAAATTACGTTGAACGTTTCTGAGTTTATTCCATCATTGTGTACCTGACTCCAGTTCCACACTTGTGAGGAAACTGATCAGCAAGGAAGTGAATTTAATTTCCCAACTGAAATATTACAAATTATATCCTTTATTGACTAAATTTAAAAAGCAAAAATACATACAGACCGATATGTAAAAACAAATATCAAACTGCAGTTTTTTTCAGTGGGTTTTTCGAACAGAATTGAGATAATATTACATTTAAAATTAGAAAAAAAGGAAATTTTTTATAAAATGAGCTTTTGTTTAGAATTCATAAAATAATCAGAGAACTAAAGAAAACAAGAGATTAAATAATTATCTTTGAAAAATTCATCAAGCATTTTATATCCCCAATAATAAAAGCCTCACGCCCTTAAAAATTCATCAAGTCAGTGCTTATTCTTTACAAACAATGACAATGAAATTAGATAATTTGATTTCTTTATTAGCTGAAACAAATCAGAAACTACTGTAAAATCTCATATAAACTTTATTTAAAAAAGATTTTTTCCCTCGCTCTATGTGATCATACAAACAGTAAAATTCTGACATTTTGTTTGTTCATCGAACGAAGATATGTGCGAAAAATCATTGTAATGTTAAATTAAATACCCAATTTTGAAACATTCACATTTCATTCTCATCCACAAATAATGCGTGTGAAAAACATGAACTCAACATCTTATCAGGAAACAGGTTAAAAGTCGACGACAAACTTTCTATTAAAGCACTAAAAACTATGACTGAACCGAATAAAAGCTTATAGAACGAACAGTATCCTCGTTGGAATTCGAACCCCTAGACCTCCTGATGGCCGACGTGCTTCAGAATACATCTCGAAAGCATGCGGTAAGGAAGGAGAATATTCCTTAATTTCTCTCCTACTTAAAGGACTATTAGAGAGGAGGGGATACTAGCTCAAAATCCAGGTGGTGATGAATTATCTCCCACCAACTTTTAGTTCGGGTACTAACTTTAGAGACATTTGGTTTTATAGACATTTGGATGTACTTCCAATAACACGACGGAGGAACACTCTACGGAAAGAAAATTTTCCTTTCATAATCAATCCCTAATCAACAAATCCTGTCTTAAAGAATTTGATTTATTTACTGTCGAATAAAAGAAAAGTTACCATAACAAGCCAGCAATAAATTTGTCAATGATAAATATGACGTATCTTCAGCTCGACAAACCATTTATTCTCGACACAGATGCGAGCAATGAGAGGGTCGGTGCTGTTTTGTTCCAAGAAGTAAACGGTGAAGAATGTGTCGTAGCATAATGCAGCAAGTTTCTAACTAAACCGGAGAGGAATTACTGTGTCACCAGGAAAGAGTTTCTCACCATAGTTGAAAGCCGTAGAACGTTTCCAGCATTATCTCTTTGGCAAAAAATTTCTGCTCCACACAGAACATACATCATCTGGTTGACATCGTTGACTATCGAATTTCAAAATAATACATCTTAAAATTTTAAGGATCATGAAGGTCAAATAGCCAGGTGGATACAGAGACTTCGTCATCGGAAGAGATCACCACATGGAGACGCCCTGTCTAGAAACCTTGCTCAGAAAGGTGTCTATATTGTTCCAGGGTCAAAGCGAAATAAGAGTTATTTAATCTGGTTTTACGTCAAGTTATGAATTCAACATCGTGTGACCCAGATACATGGAGGGACGAAGTCAGGAAAGACCAGTTGGAAGACTGCGACATTCCAAGATTCCGAATCCTAGATGTTTTTAAAGAATTACATAGCCGTGCTGCAAGAGATCACTTCAGAAAAATGAAGAATTTGCATAGAGTTTGAGAGCGCTTCTACTGGAGTAATACAAGAGCTGACGTGCAAAAGTGGTGCCAATCTTGCAATACTTGTGTGGGTCCGAAAGGACGGAAGAAATGCAGTCGAGGAAAGCTTATAAGGTATTTCTTCAGCCTTCTTAGCTTGCCTTCGTGGTGTAATGGTCTCGGCGCGTATTCCAAAACTCCGTGGTTCGAGTCCCAGAGAGGGCACTGCTAATTTTTCATATCTCCTGCTTCTAAATAACCTAATGACTCTACAGTGGCGCCCGAATAAAAAAGGTGGTAGATGATCGTTCTGCACCACCAGAATTTGGCGATTGGATCCCCTAATCTTCAGTTGCCTTTTAAAAGGGGGAATATATAAGGTATTTCTCCCACTTTTTTAGCATGCCTTCTTTGTGCAATCTAAGAGCCCCTTTTGAAAACATCGCCTTTGATATTCTGGGCCTCTGCCATGAGCTGCCATATAGCAACAAATACATCCTCGCTGTCAATGATTGCTTCATCACACAGTAGCAGAGCTAAAGATACAGCATTGGATTTCCAGGTTCAGAGTGCAACTTCAGTTACATTATGATCAAGGAAGAAATTTTACCTCGGCTGTAATTAAAGAACTCTACAAACTATTCAGCATCGATAAAATCCAGATGACATCTTTACATCTCCAGTCAGACGGCATGGTAGATAGGTTTAATCGAACCCTTCTTAATAACCTCTCGCTGGTAGTTTCCAGAAACCATCAGGACTGTGTCAAGAAGTTATCTCTGTTTTTACTGGCCTATCGTAGTGCTACCCATGAGACAACCGGCTAATCCCCATCCCAGATATTCTTCGGTCGTGACCTTCGTCTGGCTTGTGATCTTTTGATTGGTCGCTCTTCGAATGCACCTTCATCGCCTGAGGAATACATTCAGGATCTCCAGGCAAGTGATGCACAATTTTCCACGAGAACGAGTTAGGTGAAGAAAGGTGACAGTGTGTGGTTATGTAATCTGATTCGACGGAAAAGAATTTCTCCTAAACTACAGTCACCATAGGACGGTCGTTACACAATCCTAAACAGGCTGAAAGATGCAGTTCGGATCCGTAAATTATCGAATACTAAGTCTAAAGATATTCGTGACGACAGGTTAACTACGCTCGTTGGCACAGTACGTAGTCTATACCGTATATATAATGTAAATAGTATACTAAGACACTGGTCATATTTTTATATAAATTTGTAAATCTATGCATTTATTTGTTGGTTGACAAGTATTTCTAACTAAAAGATTTCTAACTCTGGATGCTATCGTCAGCATTCAACATGATCCAATGATTTTAAGTAATGAAATTTTTTGCAGTGACCTTATAGACACGTTGCAAAGCACTTAATACACTTTTGTTTTTAATCTTGTTCAAACAGTAATATATGTTTTTAGAAGTTTAATATTTTTCTGTTTGTACCATTTTTTTTATAAAGTTCAGAAACAACCTGAGCTTTTAAAATCGATAAAATGTTTGAGTTTTAATTTCATTGAAAAATAAAAATTTAGTTATCTGAGTTAGTAGAAATACATACTATTTGTAATTAAAAGAGAAACACGCCAAGGTAAAATTTAAAACTAGACAATAAAAAAGGGGAAAAATGGCTTTGCATAGAATTTGAATAAAATTCCATGCAGGTAAAATCCCTTTTCTTCAGGAGCAGTACGTATGTCTGATCGCTTTCGAAATCGACAGGAGTTTATTCAATTCAATATTTCGATTTTAATTCGAAATTTTTATCAGTAAATGTTAGCTATGTATCAAGGTTTTTCAAATACTCATTTATTCAGTCATTTATTTGTTGTTTCAGTAAAACCATTCAAGCAATGCATATCTAGGAACACAAGGTTTTGCGTTAGGAAATCCTGGGGCCAAATTAATAATCTCATTTCTTAATTACAGCTAAATAGATGGAGCTAAATGTTATGTTTATTGAAAGAAAGAATTATGCAGTAATATATATATTCCACAAAATAAGCCATAACTATTTGTGAAATTTATATAGAAGGAACTCTTTAACTATTTATGAAATGCATGAAGAAAGAATTCATCTATAAATGCATTCATTCTTGATGCTGAAATGTAAGAAAAAGATGACGTTAAAATTAATTCTTTATCTGTAATATTAGAAAATTAGATCTTTGATTTGAATATTAGATTCTTTGACAAGCATATGTTTGAGGTTTGATTTTATATGGATTAAGATCACATGATACAATTGGTTTGGTTTTTATACACAAGGCAGTATAAACATTTTCGTATAATATTAAAATAGCATTTTTAGAATAGCATCTTTTCATTCGAAGCATCTGAGGTTCATCAAAGCTTTATTTATGTAATATGTAAATTTAAAAAAATGTATTCTATTAACATGAAAAAGTGAAATCAATTTTAGGAGAAATGAAATAAAATTAAAATAAATAAGTAAACATACCATAACGTAATTATGTTAATTTATGTTTATAATACAGTATGACAATTGCCTTCAACCGTTCAAAGTAAAGCAATTGGAGTAAGTATAATAAAATAATAGCAGCTTGGAAACAGAATGACTTTTAACAATACCTCGAAATAAATTATTTCCCGGCGTTATACAGAAAACACAATTTTCATAAATAAAAACTGTCATCAAGGTGAAAAATGTCACTTATTTAACACAAAAGGATATATCTCTTTGTTGAGGGAATTCCTGTTTCGATTTGGGAGTACGCAATATATGTAACTATGTTTTTTTTTTGACTGATATTACACTGCAATATTCCGGCACAAAATATCCCTTATTGTTATTAATCAAACAAATTAAATAATAACTCTTCAAATAATTCTTTACAGAGAAAAAAAACTAATAATTTATATTTATGATTTCTAAAAAATCTTTTTCTCTCTAAACGTCTCTCTGACATTATAATGTTCATTGTTTTACACATTTACTAATGAGATCGACACATACAGTCTCAGACTGCGTGTAAATAAACTCCGGAACTTTTAATACATGTTATATAAATATTTGGTGTAAAATAATTCAGTGTTAACTAGTTATCTTGAAATTTGTAGTCAGTTCAATGATTGGTTATTTCTAATCATTCTGTCTATCAATGCAGAGACGAAAAATGAAACTTAAATGAACTGTAATCTCGCATAGACTCGTTTTAAAATTCTGTCAGAAATTCCTAGTCGGAGGAACTTATCCTCTGTCACGCTCATTGCAACTGCTAATATACTGCAGAATTATTATATACTTTCCTTAGGTAATGTATATAATATGGAGATGCATTTCGTACTTCGCCTGTTTACCATTTCGCATTCTATAGAATGCCTAGGCAGTGCGTGAAATGTTTAACCGTTTTGTACATTGCCAGGCAGTTTTTGGCATTCTATAAAATGTTTAGGTATTCGTTAGAATGCCGGATTTCACACTTCGGCCGTAACACATACATTTTATAAATGCTGATGATAAATATAATTATATTAAAATTATTAACGGTTTTAAACAAGATCAAAAATACTTTTTCTATTTATTGAAATTACTTAGGTTTACGCAAGCAATCTTTTTTAAAAAAATTTTACTAATCTAAGATTTTTACTTTTTAAATTGAAAAGAAAACTATCAGTCTCAGATTTTTTTCCTAGTCAGCAGAGACTTCGCAAGCAGTTTTTTCTCACGTAAAAATATCTCTTGAGTGATACGTAAAGCATGACATTTCAAGTGCGCTGTGGAAAAATGCCCACGATAGAAAACTGTTATCATCGAAAGCGAAGGCCAAGGACAACTTTTACTTTTGGTGAAGCAAATATCTGATTTTATCTCATAATTTATCAAAGCAAAATGCTAAAATAGCTTCCACGTGGCTAAAAGGGCAGCTTTATTTCAGCCAGAAAATACAGCGCTAATATAATATTACTGAGTGCAAACATATGCTGCTTTTTTCCTGCGTGTGCATGTGTGTGACAACTATTGTGAATGCGAGCTATATACGCGTAATCCATTATTTCAAAAGCTTCGCTGTGACTACTATAACCAAAGGCCAGAAATCTGAAACACGATTTCATGTATATATCGTCTAAAACCATCGCAACGATACTATTTTAAATGGAATGCCAGGAAATGGCTCAGTCAACATTTTGGTACTGAGGATTATAGCGGTAACGAAACGCGGAAAACTCCGAAGTACACATGTAACTATAAATATTTGTACTTTTAAAACAACTGTATACATCTGCCGTGCAATAAATAATACATCTCAAAACACCTGAACATGTATATTTTGTGTTTATTTAACAACTCTGTAACGATTTATTAAATTATGAAAGGCGACTTTAAACTAAAAGTGTAAAACATTAGAAAAATTCCATATGTATAAAGGAATTCGATGTCTAGTTTTATACGGGTTTTCAGCTAATCAAGGCAGCTTTAGTCAAATTTACTTCAGTTAATACAAGTTACATATTCTGAGTATACATGAACCTAAAATATGTAACCTAAATACGTACATATTGTCACTGTTATTTCATTGTCATTGTTATTTTAGAAGAAGCAACCCTACTATCAGAAAATGATTTCCCAAAACAACAAAAAGATTCAGTGCATATATATATATAACCTGTTAAATAAGGAACATGCACAAATACAAATTTCTGTAGTTAACATAGATAATCAAAACCTCTAGCCTAAAAAAAGTCGACATTTTCAAAACAATTAATTAGTAGTTACTAAAATATTTACATACAACTATTAACTATATATACTAATATTAGTTTTAGACGAATGTAGAAATACAAACTCCTTGAGCACTAGAACTCCAGTCTAACCGCCTGGTAGTTTCCTCTAGAAGATTTTTTTAAGTTTGCTGCATTCTGAAGCTCGCAAAAGCCGCTTTCGGTATCTGTCATTTACTGCCCATGGCGTCGTCTTGGATTGCTTGAATTTCTTAAAAACGTTGATCCCGTAGAAGTATCTTAATATGAAAAAAGAGCAGAGTCAGAAGGTAAGAGTGTAAGCTATTTTCTCCATCCTCACAACACGCCTTCATAGGGTAATTGGAAGCACATCCGGCTGGCAATCGGGACATCCAGAGTTCGAGAAAATGGTGATGCGAGTGTACATTTTTCATGTTTCCTGATCCGAGAAACATAACAACTTCACAAGAGTTCTGGCAAATAAGGTCGTTGGAGCATTTCAAGAACATGTTTCTAAATAAAGAAACCCAAACGTCTTTCTCAAACGCCTTTTGCTTACGCTGAGACACCGAGCTGAATTTTCAAAAGAGGCTTTAATTCGGTTCGCATTATAACATGGAAGATATCATATGTCATACTACATTTCTTCCATAAAGGATAAGATAACGTCCTCTAAGAGCCAAATTTAATTACTCAAGTTTCATGTAAGTGATATGAATTTTCTCCGCATGCTTTCAATGAAGGCGTAAAAATAATGCCAGTGCCAAACTCTAAGAGATATAAAGTTTAAAATTAGGCAAAGCAGGCGCCTTAATTTGGCGTAGATTTTGAATACAACGCTATCGATTTCGAGGGTGATGAGACATAAGCCTTTATTTATCAAGAGCAAAAATATTCTGTAAACTGGGAGGATTAACTAAAGAAGTTAAATTTGTGTGAACGTGAAAACCTTCAATGAAATTCATGTCACCAACTGAAGAAGTTTTATAATATTCAACTCTGATTTACAACTAAGTTTATTTGTCTTTTTCGGGCATAAGATTCGTGTTCCTTGAAGCGAAATTTTAACACTCTTTTAGTTTTTTAGTTTGGCCGATATATCGCGAACCGCACTGATAAGATATGCTATAAATCCACCAAGAATTAATGTCAGAGATAGAATCTTTAAGAATCGAACGATGAAATTTATTGATAATTGAGAAAATGTCATGAAAGTTGAATTTCTGGAGAATCCATCCAGTTTTATAACTGACAGACAGATGAAATGGAATGACGATACGGCTATTAATGTTATTTCTAACTGCGGAATGTCTTCTTTTATCTTTTGATGGCAAGAGGAAAAATTTTTAAAAGCTTTATCAATAACCATGGGAGAAAATCCTTGATCGATGGAAATTTTCTCTGTCAATTCACCGCCTGTTGCACTCGATGTAAATGTGATTGTCGCCCCTTTCAGTC
Organism: Stegodyphus dumicola; assembly: GCF_044657685.1. Taxonomy (NCBI): domain Eukaryota; kingdom Metazoa; phylum Arthropoda; class Arachnida; order Araneae; family Eresidae; genus Stegodyphus; species Stegodyphus dumicola. Next base: position 99,087,755 of record NC_140774.1, on the reverse strand, counting down.
TGCATACTTTTTTTGCTCCTGAAGAAGAGGGACTTGTGTCTGATCACCTTTAAAATCGATATAGTTGTATTAAAAATCTATGATAAAATAAGGTTGCTGTTTTTTGCAATATTAATGGGTATATTTTCCCACGAACTCAAAGTTTTAGAAAAAAACTGTTTTAGTAGCTCACGGATAGCTTTGATTCTTCGATGGAGGTAATGCCGAAGATCTAAACAAGCATCAGCCGAATGTCATCAGTGAATGATTAGTCAAACGATCGCTTGTTTGAAGGTGTTCTAAGCCTACAACTATTATAGATAAGAACCCGAGAAACTCTGAATCGTCCACTAAGAAAAAGAAAATTGGTTCTTTGCTATTAGTATTAAACTATCGTATGGCTTTTAGGCAACATTAAATTATCCTGAAATTTTATTTAAAGGGTTTAAAGCGTTCAGTTTCCCTTTGAAAAAGTAAGTTAATAAAATCCTTCTCTTACAAGCCTCTCGTGCAAAATAAGACACAAGACACTGACAGCTTGGTATTTGAAGTGATGCAACAAAAGCTAAATTTGAACATTAAGCTTTACATTTCTTTTGTTCTACTACATTTAATTACTACCTCGCATATCTAAAAACTAGATAATAATAATTTGCTGCCTTCCGAAGCCCTTTTGACTGAGGATTAAACAAACAATAGTGTGCGACATTCTGGGAAAAAATTTCCTCTTAAAATACTTCTGTATTTTATTGGTTTTACAGCGGATATGCATAAAAAATGGCAATGTTCAACACAAAGGAACGTAGTGTCATTTTCGCACTAGGCAAAAGTTGAATAGAAAAGTAAAAACTGAATACATTTTCCTCAGAGCTCACGAATTAGGCAGCACAAAAGAAGCAGCAAAGCACCAAAAAGTTTTGATTTCATTACACTATTCTATTTCATCCTTTTCCAAAAGTTTATTTTTATTTTTGCCTGATGGAATTTTTTCCCTCCCTTTTCGATCGGTTCTTAATAAATTCCAGATAGAAAGAGCGAACCTTACTTATTTGCGACAACTTTCCAAAAATTCCCGCTGAGAGACATATTGCAATAGGAATCAGTTTTATCATTCAAATTTTGTCGCTGTATTTTAATTAAGCTTCACCGATTCTCCCATTCACCCCTCCCCACTCGTTTCCCGAATATTTTCTGCATTTCAGTCCAATTAAAACACCCTCTCTTTTGCAAGAAGTGCGATTATTCAATCACACGCCTTCGGAAAGGTGAATAAAAAAGTCACCGAATGGATGATTTAATAAAAACCATGCGACAGGGTTGCAAACAAATTCGAGATACTAGTGTAGTCGCCAAGAAAGATTTAGCTTTCTGTGTATTTGAAGTAAGCCGGTTGAAAATTCAGGTTTTCGAAGCAATCATAATCAAAATAGGCAAGTTAATAAGTGTTTATCACTGACAGGAAAATTTACACACTTGCTTAAAAAATAATTTTTTACACTTTGTTACCTATGCATTTTTATTCGCCTCATATAGTATTTTAGTAAAATATTTTCCTTTCTAACTGCATGAATCTTGCCGGTTACTCAATCGTCAGGAATTGTGGACAACACTCTTTAATCATTTAGAACTCTCATCACCAAGAACGTTGCCCAGAGTGCATGATAAGGGGCAACCGAATTACATTCGCGATAAAAGGGGAAACTTCGTTGAGTTTTGAACAAAAATAACCGGTGGGATGGATTCTCCTATCCATTTTCCCCTATCGCTAACTTTTGGAGAGGACTTTTGGATCGACAATATTTTAAGTGCCTTCCCCCGCCCTAAAAAACGCTAAGAATATCCATGCGTGCTCCCGAAATTTGAGGTCAGACCCAAAGCTATGGCAGCCGTTTCCATGCCAACAGCGTGGCATTGAGAAAAGTTTTGTGACCATAATAAACTTCGGATAACGGAATACGAAATGTCAGTTGAGTCCTCGCCGGCGTTCAAATGATAGATCTTCCTAAAGTTAGTTAGACGTGACAACGACTTACATAACGAGAGAAAGTATGGCGGAATGCATAATTCCTTATAGTGTTAAGACTAGTAAAAAGAACTGCCACATCATTTAGAGATTAGGTACTCTTCTGTTATCGAAACCGGATTCAGAAAGGTATGAACGTGTGTGTGTATGTATGTATGTGCATATATGTGTACGTACATACATTCGTACTTACATATATACATGCATACATGAAGTCATATATGCTTATGTACATACATTTCTGAACCCAGTCCTGATAACAGAACAGTACCACAGATTAAAGACGCAAGAGATTTTAGAATATTAAAAAAAAGAAAGTAATTATACTAGCTTGCAATATTGTTATTTATTACAACTGAATAACGCGTCATAGATTACCTGACAGGATTAAGATTACAAACTGATTTGTTTGTTACGTGATTTGGTGACTAAAAAATTCTTCTTGAATTCATTAAAAAAATGAATTGCTATTATTTGCCTCTCGGGCTGACTGGCATGCATGCATATTTAAGCAAAGTTCTGTAGCAAAAATAATAGTAATAACAAAAAAAAAAAAAAAAAAAAAAAAACAGTGAAGTTTTGATTACGAGAAATTTATTGCTTGATTTAACTATTTTACCACAGTTTATATGTGACTATTGAAAAGTAACAAATGGGATGAACTGCTGATAATGAGCAGCTTAAAACTATGTCGCGTGTATATCCGAAAAGTTTTATAAAGACTTAAAAAGTGTCCATGAATGGATTAGCGTCACAAGTGTTTCCGACAGTTAAATAAAAATTATGATTAAAATATTCTTAAAAAATCCGAATAAATCCACATAAATTTGAAACATATTCATTAAAATAAATTTCAATAAATTCACATACTTCTGAAAAACAATATAACAAGTAATATTAACCCGACTTTTATTTTGTGATCTTAATCGGTAATAAGATTAAGCAACGTTATATAAACTACAAAATATTACTCATTAGATGATCCTTATTAGAGACAATATATTCAGGTCAATTTAGTTTAGTGCATGTAAATTTTAATCTCTTCATTCCAGACTTTCCATTAGATGAAATAGTTTATGAGTAACAGATGCGGGGACATAAAAGTAGGTTGTACATTAAGTCCTTACATCTTTTGTATGCTAAAGTCAAGATCTGCAAATATTAGACAAGAATTTGGTTTCCATTAATTTCGAAGTAGTTCGGAGAATTTTAGATTCTACGGTCACGTGTTTTTTTTAAACTAAAGATTATTTTTTTTAACTCGTTAAGTGGCATATCGACTCTATATTTTTAGTTCTTTCTGCGTCAGCTACCGGTGACAGTACACTTTCCATGCGAAACGCATCAGTCACCGTTCGCTAACAGTACAGTTTCGTTCAAGCCTAATCAGTCACTTTTGCTGGCGATATATAAAGTTATATGCTTCTATCAAATTGTATATTGTTCTCAGGACGCTTGCATGTCTGTGAAATTAGGTATCTCAGGCTAAATGGAAAGGAAGACAAAACAGACTTGGCGTTTGACGTGTTAATAATGCTATTTAAAGAGGTAGAAATAATGTTCTATGAAAGAGACATTGCTAAGCTATGTTATTTCGTTTCGGACACTGTTTTTTACGTTACTTAGTGTTACTTTAGGCTTAACAAACATATCCACTTACCAAAAATAAAAGTAACTCAAACGAAACGAGTTTTTATGTGAAATTCTGACATATTTTGTTGAATTTTCGTGTAATGGAGTTTACTTACATATACTAGTACTGATATTGTGATAACCTCGTCTTCCCACTTAAAAATTTCGTAACTCCAATCTATTCTGGTTAATGTATCTAAAACGCATTTAAAAAAAAGGCAACGAATTTAGAGCTAATTAACAAATTCTGTTAGCAAGCAATTCCCAAGATAAAAAGAGATTTCTTGATAGCAATTGATTTGCATATAATAAGCACATCATATTTTTCCTTGCAACAGCTATTTTATTTATCAAAAGCATAAAATCACGTTTTACTCAAGTAAAATTACGCATTTCTCAATATGAGCAATGCCCGTGTTAAAATCTGCCAGAAAAATGTCACGAGTTGCTTCAATCTGCATGGAATCTGAAGGTGAAAGGACAGGCTAATACTTGAACGGTATTTTTGAATACTTTGATGTAATTTTGAAGCAAATTAAAACCTACGAAGGTCAAAATGGGCCAGTTTAGTTTACATTCTCTAGACGCAAAAGAGAACTGCAGATTCAATTTCGATAAAAAAGGATTTTATTTTGCATTAACTTTCGAAGGTTAAGGAACTGGTTCCAGAGTTGTTGTCTACTTAAATTATTTAAACTGAAAGAAAGGCTAGGAAAAATAGAAAGAAAAAGGAAAAAAGAAAAGAAAAAGAAAGAACTAGACGTCCCTGATGTAATATTTAACAGTTGGTAATGACAAATGGTTATTTGTGAAAGTAAATGAAATGCATAATATTACTATGTGTTACGTTAATACGTTAGCAGAACTTAATTATATTTGAAGCTAAGATTAAGATTAATCATCAGGTGCTTAAAGTAAGAAATGGAGTTTAGTGACTGAATATTATGATTGGGAAACTAATTAAGTATTAGCAGAAAGTTAGTAAAGTTATATTCGCAAAATAATTAGAAGATTTATTAAAACAGCCAGTTGTAAACGAAAAGAAATAAAGAAACGAAATATATTTTTATAGTTGCTCACTTGAAGGAGAAAATAGATAGGTATACTGTTAAGTTCGTATTGAGTAAATATTTGCAACAGCGGTCAACGAAATTAGAATGCTTGGACATGTAATGAAATTTATCCTCCGCATTGTTCATGAATAAAAGTACGCTTTCATCCCAATTTAGGAGAAGCAGATATAGTCACCTGTCTATTTAATTACACGTTTACATCTAAAATATGCATTTACAGTTATGAATAAGCATCAGCTTTAAACTGAGTACTGTCTGACAGCTCAACCAAAGAACTCGAATGGAATCAAAGAAATAATTCAAGATATTTGTCCCAGTGACTTACTCAGCAGGATCACTTAAGTTAAATTTATTGTGAGTCTTGGTTTTCTTTGAATTGAGAGCACCTCGCATAACCTTTTGCTTAGAACACAGAAAAAAGGTGAAGGTGAAGATACACGAACCCTATTCTACCGTGTTCTAAAATATATTTTTTTATTCTAACATTCTAAAAAGGATGAATTCAAAGGCTAGTAATTTTTCAGTTAAAATTTACGGAAATCTTGGAAAAGGCTTGAAAAATACAAAAACATTTTCAGTCCAAGATAATTACGAAGTTCGTTATATCCGATTTTTATGCATTTGGAAGTTCGCGTTAACTATATAAAATAACTTTAAGAGTATAGGAAATTGGAACTGACTTAAAGGTTCGTTGTAAGCCGAATTTGCTATAATGAGATTTGACTAAACTGCATAAGCAGAAGATTTGGAAATTCAATTTTTATAATTTTTATTCACTGGACTTGAGATATCAATTGTTCCCTTCTTGAATTCTTAGTAAAAGAAATACAAATGAAAAGTAATTAACCAGTAACTGCATCCAATTTATCATTAAATATTATTTTTTACGTTTTAATCTGTTATTATTATTCGTTATGAAGACCTTCAAAATTATATTATTCATTTTCAATAAAATAAAACTGCACGTTTATACTATTTATACTACCTGAAATGACATTTCATGTTTATATTATTAAGTTTATTTCTCATTTTATAAGATATTGTTATTCGCATTATAATACTTTGAAGATATTCTTCCAAGAATATGTATTTAATAATAATGTATTTTATTTTATATCATTTTTAAGACTTTGACATCAATATTTTCAGAATATGAATTTTATTATAAGCTAAAATATCATATACCTTAGGTCGTCACAAAAGATAAAATAATTTATGAAAATTTCTAATTGCTTAAGATTTTACATGCTAAATTAAATATTCATGAACAATGTTTGAGTATATATATCCTTTATGCCCATATTTAATCAGTCTCACAAAGCTCTATTTGCTCTCATTATTTTATATAAATATTGTATTTTATATAGGAAATGAATATAAAAACTTTAATGCAAGAGCAAAGATAAGATATTTATCATCGGAACAATGTATTAGCAATAAAAAATTTCCAACCACATTCATTATAGAATTTACCTAACTTAATGAACAGCTTATGTAATCCTGTACGGTAATCGCAATACTGTAATTTCCACAGCCAAAAATATGTCAAATTTTCTTCTAAACGTCCGTATAAAAATAAGTCAGTTTTGACGAAAATTTGTATTCTTGCTAAATTTGAGATAGTATTTCTTCAACACGCATTTCTAAAATACGTATTTCAGTAGGAGGATAAGGAAAGTTAATAAAATCGCCACATGAGCTTATTTCGCTATAGACTTCTACATCAACTTTAAAACTAATTTAATCTCTACCTTAAAAGTCAGAAAAAAGCGATATTGGCGCCCCTGTTTAATTTTACTGTTGCCTTAAAATTTGAAAAAAAAAAAAAAAAATACTAAAATCTCATTATTTATTCTCAAGTTTCGTCTCACTTGGAAAATTTTCTCTGAAAACTTAGACCGTTTTCATAATTTGTTTAATTTTACTTTAAATTTAGGTAAGTAATCTTAATTAATTAAATATGTTAAAATTATCTTAAATAAATGTCACTCTGAAAAGTTTCAATTTAATGTGTAACCGTCAAAAATGTCTTGCAGGTACCAAACATTAGATTTTAGACAAAAAATAAGTATAAATTTGAGTCTTTTTCCCTTTGCGATATTATTATTATTATTTATGCATATTTGGATTAAATTTAGTAAGCGAAATTGAAAATTTATTTAAAATATTTGTTATTTTTGAACAAAAATAATCATTTGGTTAAATAAAATCTGTCTTGTCAATCGTTGTTAGATCCTACATTCGACCACATGCAGTATGAGTCTCAGTCTACTGTGCAACATCATTTAAACCTGGATACTGAGAAACTTTAATCAAAGAGTTTTTCCTCAAAAAGCGACCGTACCCAATAGCCACTAACAAGGAAACCAGTATAATTCAAATCACTTCTTAATAAACTTTACAATAATCTGCATTGCTGATCTTTTTTTTTTTTTTTTTTTCCAGAATTTTTTAAAAAAGGAAGCATTTTGTATTTTTTCTTACGCTGACGACTTTTCTTTAGTCTTCCTCTGGTAGTCACTTTTACTGCTGAATGGGTGACTTTGCAGGAAAGCTTTGAACAAGGGCCAAAAAAACTAACCGAAATCACAAGAGAGAATTCGTACAAACAAATGGGAAGGGGGGATTTCGCGAACATACCTGTTTAAATTTAATACAATGATTAAAAAAGAGAAGGAATGTTATTTGGTCTGTATGGAATTCAGCAAGATTCATGATTCCAATTTTTGCCTAGAAACTAAGGGAAATGCTTGGCGATGTCTCCTGGGCGAGAGAATTATGTCCCTAATTCTCCTATTACACTCATGTCCATAAATTAAGGATAATTCGGAGTCACACGGAAATCGAACTCTAAAATAAACATATCACCTGTAAAATCACTACACACATCTTCAAGAATCATATGCAAATTTCAAGAAGTAACTAGATGACACCGATGGTACGTCACAATGACGAAAGTATAAGAGAGTGATACATAAGGAATACAGGCAAAGAAGTAAAATTGTTCACAGGTGCTTTATAAGCATTTCAGTGCAATAACTGAATAGTTATGACACAAAGGACGCATTTGGATGATTTTTTACGTGGTAGAATTATCGGCCGTCTGTAATGTGGGCGTACCCAATTGGAAATATCAGACGAACTTGGAATTGCCCAGAGTGTCATCTCCAAGCTTTGGCAACGATTCCAAGATGATGGTAATGTGAGTAGACGTTACAGCACAGGTCGCCCCAGAGTTACAATGCCGAACGAGGATCGGTATTAGGCAGTTACTGATAAAAGAAACAGGCGGAGCACAGCGTCAGCCCTGTCTCGTGAGCTCTCTTCAGCCACTGGTACGACAATTTCAAGGCAGATCGTGTACAGACGCTAAGGGCAGGTTGGTCTATATGCTCGTAGACCTTTCAGATGCGTTCCAATTACTGCAACTCACTGTCGCCTGCGGTTAGCCTGGAGTGGAGAGCATGCATTGTGGACACCGCAATAGTGGGCTTGTGTGATGTTTTCCGACGAGTCCAGGTTTAGCTTGCGGTCTGATTCTCGCCGGACTTTCATATGGAGAGCTCCAGGTACCCGTTACCACCAAGAAAACATCATTGAACGACACCGTTACGGTGGTGCAGGAGTGCTCGTTTGGGGTGGAATTATTCTGGGTTGCAGAACTGACCTGAATTGGAACCATGACAAGCCAAATCTATCGGGACGTCATTCTGGAACAACATGTACGTTTGTTTCGGGGCGCCATGGGCTCACAATTTGTGTTTATGGATGACAACGCCCGTCCTCACCGTGCAAACATCGTAAGCGAATGCCTTCAATCGGAGGATATCACCCGTATGGACTGGCCAGCATTCTCACCGGACTTGAACCCAGTAGAGCACGTGTGGCACATGCTTGGCCGACGAGTTGCAGCCCGTCAACCTTCTCCTACATGTCTACCGGAACTTCGGAGAGCATTGCTTTTTGAGTGGTGTAATATCCCCCAAGATCAGATCGATAATTTGATACTCAGCATGCCTAGGCGTTGTACGAACTGTATTGCATCGTCTGGGAGACGTACAATGTATTAACAATCATACCAACCATGTAATATTGTTTTTTTGTAAATAGGTTTTTTTTTGTAATTTGCTCCGGGGAGAAAAAATTGCTAATTGTTTTAATAATATCAAACATATAGCATCTTTTTTTGCTCTTTACCTTTGGTTTAATAAATAAGCTTTACAAATAAGTCAAATTTGTTTCGCTTCTAACTCTTCCTTTGCCTGATTTTGCATTATCCTTAATTTATGGACATGAGTGTAAAAGCCAGGCAATTTAAAATAATAAAAAACAAATAAATTATTTCGTTCGCGAGTTTCATCAGCAAAAGCAATATCGTACCATTATATGACATAAATCGCCGTTTGTGGTAACCTTTACCGTTAGGCCTAAATGTGGAATAAAAGAAAATCTCTTTCCCCGAGAGGGGGTATCAAAACATAATAAGTAATTGAATGGTTGCAAAAACACGAATAAAGATTTAATCTTCTCTGAAAAGCGAAAATGCTCAGTCGCCTCGCAAAAGAAAATTAAATGACATTTTGAAAATAGACTCTAGGGAAAGAATTTAATTTGATGCCAATTAGATGACTTTCGACTCACAAATCCTCAAATTAGTTTTATGCTTTCCGAAGGGATTTTTATTCATTTCGTTCATTGTTTTTGTCGCCGCTTGTCTTCTTTAGAGTTGAAGAACCGCACTTCGATGAAATACAATGCGTTTCATTGAACTGTTTATTTATTTATTTAATGAATTAATTTGTTACGATCTGAATGTGATATATTTTGAAAATGAACATTGTTTTCTCTGGGTTATTTTTTGAGTTCTACTATAAGAATAAAAATTCTGTACGATAATTAAAAAAAGTAACTTTTGAATAGAATGAAAATTTTATTTTCTGACAGCATTATTAAGAATAGCAATCATTCTACCGCAAAATTATTCACTAACTGTTGCATATATCCACTCTTTATGCAAATTTGCTTTTCTAAAAGATGTACATTAACGTATTTTATGAATTGATTAATGAGTGAAATAACAATTAAATGAATGAAATATAAAGAGGAATGCCCGTTTTTTAACAATAAAAGAAATAAGATGAAAAACAAAAACAACCTTTCATCGTTTAAATTTGGACTGGTGCATTGAATAGTCCAGATTTGGAAAATATTTAGAGTGCTTACAAAAACTGGTTGGCAATAGTTTGGGTGAGGGTTTACTTTCCATGACTTTAAGGCTTCTGAATGAATGACCCCAAGCGATGAATCTCGATAAATAAATACCTTTGAGGTAAACAGCCACAGAAGATGCGGATATTAGTGAACAACATGGCTGATGAATTCAACTGACTTTAAGATGTCCACAGATGATTAAACCTCTTCCATTCTCTTCGATTTGCGATTTGCTAGTGTTCTGTACTCTCATGCTTCAAATTTTCTGCATTACTGATAAAACCCATCACTTTCGAAAATCTGCATCAAAGTAGAAAGATATAGAAGATGCAGAGTTTAGTGATCAGCATGCCTTCAAATAATGATACGGTGCCAAAAATTGAATTTCTGCCAATTTATCCAATACGCAAAAATTTTGTACTCTCGTACTTCAAGCATTCGGCATTCGTAATAAAAAGCGCTGAATTTTGAAAATCAATAACACGATTTTTTTTCAAATGGCGGACACGAGCCACTTTTAGGCTTTCGCCATTACTAAGGCCAGAAGTGGTGGACATTTAATTATGGAGGCGCCTAATAGGCGGCCACCGTTACCTTCTGTGGGAGACAGACAATTTTTACATTCATGGCTTCTCCGGGATTCGAAACCGCGCGTTTCGCAATCGCTGTCGGCTCCCCTAACGACTGTACCGTCTGAGCAGCAATTAGTATCAAGATAGGCAAACACAAAAAATGCAAACATTAATGATCAACATGCCTGATAAATTCAGTCGACAATGAAATGCCCCCTAAAGATGAACAAACCTCTTCTTCTTTCTCTTATTACTCTCCTCTTCAAGCCTTTCCCATTAGTAACAAAAGGCGATGAGCTTCGAGAGTCAACATTAAGGAAGACAAGCAGATATTGTTGAAACAGGCATTAATTACCTTCATGCACGATGGATTTAGAAAACGATGAAAAGTTAACACATGACTCTCTTCCTCTGTTTCTCATGTACGCCAGAACTCTATTATTTGCCACTAACACAAATTCTTCATTATGTATCAGCCTTCCCCATCATTACTGCTTTTCAGCACTCCAGTATATTTACAATCGGCTAATTCTGATTAAAGAAAACAACAATAAGTGGACATTAATCCTCCTTTGTATAGACTGTACTTATATCACATATCGTTCTTGCTTTTACTATATATTAATGTTATTTTAGCTTAAATATATTATTTGACTTTATTTGGTAGGCTATATTCAGTATCAAAGAACGCTCAGAAAGTTCTGAATATGTAGCTCTGAAGTAAACTTCTTATTAATCGTGCTATTCCACTAATCGTGCGAGAATCCACTAATTACAGGAAAAGATACAGGTAATCCAAAAATAGAGCTGTGAAGTTATAAATGAGACTTAGATACCGTATACGGGGAATTCATCAGAAATTCTGGATGAACATTTCTGTCTTGGACATGGGTAATTATTTTATTGCATAAAATAAGGTTCATTAAAATGATAATAAAATTAACGGGAAAATTTCAATTTTCCTGCTAAAAAGGTTGCACTATCTTTATTTTCCTTTTTTTTTATTATCCCAGAACGGCTATTAGTCTCGAAACGGCATTTTGTGTCGAATAACTATAAGCGACTATATCACTTTTCCAATTGTTGCCCATTATTAATTTACCTACATTTCCTGCTATTACACTTCCATTATATTCCAAATCCAATATTTTCAAAATTTTGTTTTTAAAACATGTGCTTTTAATATCCAAAGAATCGTAGAACAAAATTCACAGATGTTCTACAGGTTATTCAAAGAAATTTATTACGAATTTTAATTACTTAACTCTTAATACCAAATACATACTTCCAGTACAAAGGAAACTTTTCAAAGTTGGGTAGATAACTTTATGAAAAATACTAATATGGTTCTTGTTCAGCTGATATCAGCAAAATGATAATATTTAATGAGATAAATAAAGTAAGTCCATACTTTATCAAAAAATATTAACATTAATACATAGACATTTCAAAGATATTCAAGAAAGCGCTTACTAACTGACTGCATTTTTTCATACTAAATTTGTCTTAAATTCAGAACTTCGAAGAATAGACTAGGGGAAGAGCTAAAAAAATGTTTCCAGCGTAGTGAATGACGACAATAAGTAATATTTATGATATCATGAAAACAATCATTCCCAATTCTATAAATTATGTTTTTAACAGTTTTATTCTTTTGAATTAAATATATAATTTATGATAAAAGCAAGCAATCAATCAAAAGTATTGTTCACAAAGCTGAGAACTGTTAATTTCTTTTGTCCTGGAGTTGAGTAGACATAAACCTTGCCCACGAAAGTCTTTACACGGATTTTATTTTAGCGGCCATTGGTCGTAGACATATACTTCCATTCACAGAAAATGTTTCAAATGACGCAGTATTCATGTTTGGGCATTTTTAAGTCTAAAATCTCCTTTTTATAAAAATTACGAAATCCAACTTTTTATATGTTTTTCTGGTCGTTATACCTATATTTAGGAAAAATTTAAACTCATTATGAAATACAAAGAAGAAATTATGATTTGTGTTCGATAAAAATTGGCTGTGATAGTTAATTTTAAATTTGGAGATCATATTCAGGAACCGTAGAAAAGCTCAACATTGAAATCTGCGCAATTGTACATATCTAAAATTAAAATATCAGCTTATAAAAATGTTTCTGATTTTAACAGATTGTGTCACGAGCATTTTTACGCAGTTGTTATGAAAAGTATGAATCAATATAAATTTTTTCAGGTATAATTGAAGTTATTTCCTAGATTTCGTGTTCTAGAAAATATTGACAGATTTCAGTTGTTCAGTATTGGCAGTTATGGATCATAACCAGCTCGTAAAAGTATTTGCATAAATTGAAATCAAAAGTTTTTTTTAATTTAATGGACTTTTTCTACGATTATTAGAATATGATTCTAAAGTAATAAAAAATTTACGGGAATATCAATAAAGCAATTTTAGCGTTCGTAAAATTATAAATTACTTGTATGAAATTTATTTCAGCATAGCCATTGTAACAACATTATAAATCACACAACAGCGAAATAATTTACATAATTTAAATTAAATAACAGAAGAATATCTCTGAATTTAAAAGGAAGAAATCAATCTCGAATTATTCTAATTTATTTAATGATTGATCCTAAAATAAAAATTGAATATGACGTCAAAAATCGCAAATTTTAAAGTGGACGTGGTGTACATGTCATATAGAATGCATACGATCGCTTGTAATAAAAGTTTCCTTCAATGTTAAAAACAGCAAAAGTTACTAAAAGAGTAAATAATCGAATTATTTTGCCTGCATATACCTTTCTGCTAATGAGTTTTCTTTGCATAAAACAGCTGCTATTGTTATATAATATTTGGTCTTGTACTACGAAGACAACATTCATAGCTTTTGAAAGATTTATGGTACTTACATCGCCTCCTAGGGATGGTGAGGCCTTGAGGATGAGGTTCCTGGGCAAGCTGGCCTCTGCCCGGTTCAGACAATCTTCCTCACATGGTTGATCTCTTACAAGATACACTGCCAGTTGGTCGAAATCCTCCTCCCTGATGGTGCTAAGGTCCCAACTGCCAGCATCTTCCATTCTAGGGACTTGGGAAGATCACGAACGCGAAAAGAGCAAAAGAAAATTAGAAATCAAGAAGGCAATACATCGCATTATAAAAAAATAAATGTTGACTGTTAAGAAATGGTAAATTCAGTTATTATATGCAAAACAATTTCAGAGAACAAATATATAATCTACATTATGAGCTAAATGTATCTGCAACTGCTGTTCTTCATCAGAGGAATTTGTAAACGGCCTTTATTATTAATTAAACTGTGATATCTGATTTTAAGCTCGTGGTTAGGATTTTGTGTCTTTCGCTGCAGCTCAATGCTGAAGTCATATTTTATTGTTCATTAGTTAGCTCATTCTCTTTTTTTTATTTAGCCTTACTAATGGTCGAATGGTGCAGAGAGCTGAATACAAGAAATGTGTCTTAATTTGATTCAGATATACGTGCTGATTGCTTGGCTGGTTTTTGTGGGTTTACCTACGTGTAAAGTGAATACGAACCAGTTTTCATTAGCACGTCCTCCACGAGGAGATCATTTCTCTTATGTTTATAGCCCTCATATATTTTACCATATTCAAATAATTTAACTTATCTTTTTGTGATTCTTTTCTTAAAAATTTCTGATTTATTTTCGGATGCAAAAAAAATTGTTATAATATATTTTATCCATATTGTGATATTGTATGAAAAGTGTAATTTATGTTTTTCTAATGAATAATAATCGTAACAATACAATTAAATCTCAAAAGTAAATAAGTAAATAATACCATAATTAAATTTCTGAAATAAAATAATTTTAAGCGGCTGAATGAAATTCATTTTAATCGGCAAATTCAATAATTACAAAAAGCGTTCTTTATAAACAAATTTTAAAAATCATAATTGTTCACATTTTAAAAGAAATATCATTTTGTATTATTTATCGATAGAAATTTTACGCTAATGGCTTCTTTGATTCGATTATATTTTGAAGTTAAAAGTATACAGCTAAGTAAAGTATGTAGGAGGATTAGTAATGAGCGCCCAAGAATTTCTCAAAGCTAGTAATAAATTTGATTCAAAGCTTTTGAGAAATTTCGAGAGGCGAGTTCAGTGTCTAGAACAATAGGAAAGGGAACCTTACGCCTCAACGATTCGCACAACCTTTTAAGTGTAAGTAGTCATTTCCAATTTGAATTTTTTATTTGCAAGTCTCTTTTTTATGCGAATTTATTTCAAAGTGCACGCCTTTGTGTTACGAACATGCATTTCCGTCTCAGGAGTTTTTCGCGGCCGAGATCAATTCGCGGCACATTAAACAGATTTCCCACTTGCTTCTAAGTAGAAAATTTCGTGAAACTACTTAAATCTTTTTCGCGTACAAAGCATATTTCCTTCCTTCTAGTTATTAACTATTTACGAGTTCTAACATTTTGAATTTAGCTAATAGTTCATTCTACCTCTTCACCATCTTGTTACAGAAATAATGTAACAACATATTAAAACCTCTTACAGTGATCACCGCCCTATGATGACCATTTCTGTAAACGAAAAGTGTTTCTGAAAATAATACCACTAAGCATTGATAAAGAAAGAAGGAATTCTTATAGTCCTTCTATCTAAACCAAGCATCTTCATAGAAGGCCAAAATGTTTTGGAAATATGGATAAATTATATTACGATATTTGACTACTAATAAATGAAATAAATTCTATACAGGTTTTGTTTCATGTACTCAATTAAAACATTTAACATCTAACTGTTGAAACTCTTTTACTGATAAATTTATTTGTACTATGTTTTTCTAAAGCTAATTTTGAAAGCAGAAGGTTAAATAATTATCAAATAATTATATCAAATTTTGAATTTAATTACTCTTAATGTCTGCAGCATCCCTGTCAGGATCTTAGAGAAGTCAGATCCAAACTATAATTTGTTGTATAATATTATATATTATTCATTCACTGAATATATTAGAATGAAATTTCTCACCGCCTCTAAACGTAACTCTTATTTCAGAAATAAATATTATTTGAATAACGATAACGAAAATTCAATAAAGACACCCATGCTCTCTGAAGCGGTCATTTTCGCTAAAGACCAGAAGGATATGGAAACGTAAATGAGATCTTCTTATAACAATTTTAAACTCTTTTAATTTTCTATAATCAATTGGCGCAATTATGAAAACACTCTTTTGACTAGAAAAGAGAATACCAAGAAGGAAGATACCGATATATATAGGAATATAAAAGTCCTGAAAAACATTTTTCGTTTGGATTAACTACAGTTTAGCTGCAGGGTCTCTTTGTTTTAACAAGTTATCAAAAAATTAGATCCAACTTCTTAATAAGTAAATAGTAAGAAATTTTATAATTATTTACACTGTAATTTTAAATATCTCTTGAACGACTGATTCCAAAATTATTAGTTTGCTTCAGAAATGAACTTAATAAGTAGGCTTCTAGGATCCTAACTGTATAAAATTATTTAAAATGTCCTTGAGACCCTATGAGACTGCCAAGCAAGTTATCACTTCGTCTGTGCAAATACGATATAGGCTTATGAAAGTTTTAAATAAGCTTTTTATTAAATTTCAATTTAATAGAAAGCACAACTTGTGCGTACAGTCAAACTCTGCCACTTGCGGGTATCAATCAGAAAACTAAAAATGCAATTTAAAATTTATTTGTAACCTGAAAATTTATTTGTAGCTATGTCAAACTTCTAGCTAAGCTGGCTCAAGCTTTAATGATGCTATTGAACTTTAGCTAGAAAATTGCCCATACCGGAATATTAACAGGTAGAGCAAGCGTTAGAAAGTAAAGCTGCGAGAGTTGCTGTCAGAAGCTCTATCTCTAAAACATATAAAACCCTCGCCTTAAATAGTATGTAAATTCATCTGCATCTTGATGAGGGTTAATGAAAAGGAAAAGTTATAGTAAAGATCCAAATTCTAAAAATGGGTAATTAATATAAAGTATTTTAGGCTTTTATATACGCTTTTAGATAACGGCAATTTTGACCTCTAGATACACGTCGTTTGGTGCAAATCTGAGAAATAAAAATTTCTATGCAAGCCTTCTCTCTCTCTCTATATATATATATAAAACAACTCCAACTTGTAAGTCGTTCCTATTGCTTTTTTAAGAAAAAAATCGTGATTTGCAGACTATGAAATTAGAAGAGAAACATGCCAGTGTAAAATTTAAATGTAAGCATAAAATTAGACGTAAAATCAAAATTAATTTTGCAACAGATCTTTTACAATTAAATAGTTTTTTAGAATTATTACTTTGCAATTCTGTAAAACGCTTTTAATACTCTGTTGTTGTCACGTAGTTTTGAAAAATTTATAACAATATCTTTCTTCGCCAACGACAACGTTCTACACTTAAACACACACGATAACTAACACTTAAACTTGGCGACATCTTGGCAGAATTAAAAGTTTACCGTAATATATAAATTACCCTAGACAACAATAAAATATATAAAAGAATTTCAAAGTAAAATACTAGTGATACTACAAAACAAACTCACCTCTCTAATACCGTGTCCATTCATCAGGTGCGTGAGGGTCAACCATCGCTTTTCGCAGCATTTCAAGCCTACAAAAAGAAACAGAATTTTATTAGACTGAAAGCTAATAGTTCCGAGCACTATGTTATGCTTTTTACAAATAAACCTATTTATTTTCAAAGCATTTCTAATACATCGTTGAAAATTATATATCTCAGAACAGAAAATGATCATACTATTTCATCTAAATTTCAAATTATATATTTTTAAAAATGTGGCGAATTGTTTTAGACATTAACATGCGCTCAAAGAATTTTCCCAACTGTTTTTAGTTTTTGATTTCTAATTAAATTTGTTCGATTGCTTTTGCCTATTTGAACAGTTAATTTAAATATTAGATTTTATATTCTATGTCTTTAATTTCTGGAGTCGAATTCTTAAACTAATAGGCCTATCGTAACAGCTTAACTTAAAACTGTTAAAAGAAAATCTACGTATCAACATCAAATTATAATTTAGTTTTAATCTTATAATTTTATACTTTAAAAATTTTTGTAAATATACTTTAAAAGTTTTTGAAATTTTAAGTGATAACATTTCGAATGCGCTAGGCCATAATTTGGAGATTTTAAAATGCAATTTGTAGTATTATTTATTTAAACGCAAACAAATAATTACAATAATAATGAAAACAATTAATAACAAAATAATATTTAAATTAATACTGGCGCAGAATAAGAATAGTAGAAATCAAAATGAAGTGTACTAATTCGTCTATTCAGCCTACTATGAGAAGCAACTCATTTGATGGGGAAGAATTATCCAGGACTAAAATACTAGAATCATGGATATTTACAAAATCTAGCGAAATCAATAAATATGTGATGTTGTTAACAGTATGATTTGCTAAAATACATTAGCGAACATGACAGTCACATTTCAACGTTCTTGACAAGTGTCTATCAATAACATAATTTTTCGAAGAAAAGTTAACATTTTACTGCATAAGCTGTTCTTTGAATTATGATATGAGCAGTGATGGAAGGAAAGTTGATAATGAGAAGATAAACCGGAAATGAATGAAATCATTAAAAAAACATGAAAACCAAGAAACCGAAAGCGTGTGAAAGAAATGAAATGTCGCAATATAACAGGGAATAACAAGTTTTTTTTAACATGAGGTAATACAGGAGTTTAATGCTACCAGGCAACTTATAAAGCTGCAAATCGCGTAAAATTTTATCTCCATGTTGCACTTCTAAATAACACGTGTAAAGCTTCTAAAATTTAATTCCATACTTCCGAACAAAATGCTATCGTAGTTGTCGTCTTGAATATATGAACCTTGTATTTTTTATTTTATTTATTTATTGTATATCACAACTTCAGTAAATTGAAATTGCAGTGTTTATGATATCTTTCTAATATATACATTCGATTCATCTGCATCTGTCCCTGTAAATTTGGAACCATTGATAATCAAGACATAAGTTATTGTATAATGGCACTACAGATCTAACAAATTGGAAAAAATAGACCTTGGATGCTCAAAATATTTGTTTTAGTTTATAATACATTTGAAGCCCTCCAGCTAAATTTCGAAACAAAATCCTGTGAGCAACTGTCAATAATTTGTAATTAAAGTTGGTTTTGAGGTATACTTTTGGATTCTATCTCACTAACATGAAGTGAAGGTTCATCGACCTTCAGCGACCGCTATTTTAAAGGTTATGTGAGGCCCATCACTCACATACCTCTCCCCGCTTTTGGTTCTCTAAATGATGATGTGCGTTGTGATCTTGTTGCGCAAGTATGGTGACCTTGACACTTCCCAAGAAAAGGCTAAAATTCTGTATCGTAAAATAATGGAGATTTAATCAATGTCCAGACAGTTATTTCACGTAAAATGATATAGGGTTTTGAGACATACTAGACTCTTTTAAAAAATGAAACTTTTTAAATAGCGGGCATTAGCTGTTTTCAGGTTTTCGCCACTACTAAGGCTGGTGGTAATTTTCTAATGGAGGCACCTAATAGGCGTCCACCGTTACCTTCTATAAGAGGACAAACAGTTTACATTCATGCCTTCTCAGGGATTCGAATCCGGCTATTTCGGTATAACAGTCAGCTCCCCTAGCTACTGGCGTTTTCTAAACTTTTGTGCGTTACCTTTATTTATTAAATATCATGTTCTTCGAACTTAAACCATAAAATTCAATTCAACAGTAATATCACAAAATAATTTTAAAATGAGCACATCTTTAGAATTTCTGATACACAGTCTCCTAAGTTGGAGATAAAATTGAGTTTCTTTTTTTTTTTTTTTTTTTTTTTCGTACAATGTTGCTATTGCTCGCTTTGAAATAGTTAAGTCTGTTAATCAAAAATTCGTTAAAGGTTTACAAAATATGAAATCTCTACATATAGTAAAAGAAAGAGTCTTTCCTTCGTGCTGCGCGTGACCGAGGGCTACGAAATTTGGTATATAGATGCATCTAGACAAGAGCCAGTGCACCTTGAAGCGATTTTTTTTAAAATTCGAATCAGATTTGTTTTAAATTTTATCTTTTCGATTTTATCGCATCATTTTGAATAGTTTCATTCTTTCAGAAATGTGGTTTTGGCAAGAGTTGTTCATACAATTGTATACTGGAATGCTGACTGTTGAAAATCAGCACTTTTGCCACTTGGGAAAATGAGGGAGATAATTGTGTGCAGTTTTTAAATTTAATGTTTCTCTTGGATACTGAAAGTTTGTGAGAGAAGGCAACGAGAAGTTGGTTAATTTATTTATTAGGATAATTAATATTTGTGTCAAAGGATATTGCTTATTTCATTGTAATTTTGTTATATGTAATACTTTTTTTTAATTTTTTTTTTTTTTTTTTTTTTTTTTTTTTAATGAAGTTGTTCTACAGAGTAAAATTCTGCGCAGTTTTTAATTTAACGTTTGGTGCTCCCTTCAGGCATTTTTACGGTACATTTAAAAGCCAGACAAAGGCTGGCAATGTAACTGCTAGTAGATAATAAAACAAATTCTAAAATTGGCCTTTCAGATGCTCATATTCGGGTGGAACGTTATTCAAAATTTTATGGCTCTAGGTACCGTTATTTTATCACAATGCAAGAAACTTACATGCATTTATGCAGATTCTTCATTATTTAATTTTTTTAATCCAATGCAGGGCTCTAACATTTGGTGGCAACAAATTGAAAAGTGATACGCCTTTTATAGTGAACAAAATGCTAAAAAGGAAATTAATAGTCCTTTTGGGCAAATTGTCCCTTTGGACTAAAAAAATAAAAGAGACAAGTACAGCGTGTGTTTCTCAAACATATTCCTGAACGATCTACTCACATAAATTTATAAATTCAAAAAATATAAATAGTACGTAAAAATACCTTTAAAAAGTTTTATCTGACAGATTATCACATGATTCCTATAAGCCCAAAACATCTGTTTCTGATAATCGCGAGACAAAAACTTTTTTTTCTTTTTTTCCGTACATTCTGTGTAAAGCTCTACTAATCCCCGTGCGGTTAAGAGCACTGAATACTGAAAATTCCACACGAGTTCGATCCCAGTGAATGGGTTGGCTTCATGGCTGACTTTCGTAGTTTTCGCATATGCGACATAAATACGACATACTTTCCCTTAGTCCTCTAGAAAGGTTTCTCTCCTTTTCAGCATATAGCGCTAGTGCAATTTGCCATACTGATATCATTTGGACATTTTTCTATGTGGACAAACGATTCTCGAAAGCAACTAAAGCGACAGTTAAATCTATTACACTTTTCATTTCATTTAGGAATATCTGTATAAGGGAAGGGATGATTTCATGAAAGACAGTCTAAAGGAAACTGGCTATTACGGTACGCGTGAGGAAAATCGCGAAAGCCAACCGTCCAGCCACCATGTTCACCTGGGCTCAAACCCGTGTCAAGCTACCAGTATTCAATAGTCTTAACGATTCATTCGGCTATTGGTGGGCACTGAAGAAAGACTAAAATACATTTAACCACTGAACGTTTGCTTTTAAATGGTAGAAACACTTACATTTTAAGATCATATTTCATATTTTAATTTTGCCTAAATCCATTTCTAGGAACTACATGAGTGGTTATAAGCGTGACATCGATACTAAAACGAAACCGAAACATAAATGTGTTATGCTTTGCCCGCTTTTAAACAGTCGAGTTTGTTAATCGAAAATTCTTTAAATTAGTCAAAGATATGAAATAAATAACAAATATTTTAATTCAAAATTCGAGCTTCGAGGTGCATATGTTCGGATGAAGGACCACGCGTGTTCAAAACTGGGTAGCTCTAGGTGCCAACATCTTCCCACAATAAGAGGAACATAGATAAATAGATAGATAGATAGATACAGATCCTTCATTACTTAATAACAGAGATTAGCCAGTTTCAGCGCCTACATATGCCGAACCTGGCATTAGATAACGACTGTTGTTCTTCTATGTTAATGAAGACCCTCTGAATTCTATTATGCAAAAGTAAACATTCCTTGCATCACTAATCGAAGGTGCGTATGGAAGGTCGTATTGAAATAGAAATCGCAACAGAAAATAAAAGTGCGAAAAGAATGAATGCATGCTTTGGGTGGGGCATGTGAAATGTGGATCAAGGTCGACAAACGCTAACCTTTTTCCTTCTCGCAACCAAGAAAGTGAGTAGGAAATCGAATTGGAAGGCAAGTGAAAGACCGGACAGCCGTTGACTTTCTCTGGCGTTTCTTGCGCAAGAGTTGCCGATCTTCTCTGAAGCGTCTGCGAAATGATGCTTAGGCTCTCCTTGTTGGTAAATGCCATTGACAACTTTACAGATACGCAAGAACTTCTGCTTTTTTCTGAGAACAATGATGGATTTAATTGAGAATATACCACAAACTCAAAGAAATATACATCGTCGTGTCCTCAAAAACCTTTACCCGCGTTTATTTTCGCAATCGGTGGTTGCAGACAAGTGCTTCCATTTAAAAAACTGTTCTAAATGATACGAAGATTCCTATTTTCGCATTTTTAAATTTAAAGAAAATTAGTTTCACAAAATTACGAAATCTATTTTTTAAACATTCCTTCCATTTCTATTTTTAAGAAAATGTTACATTCGTTATAAAAAACAAGATGCAAATTTTGATCTCGTACGGCAAAAATTAACCAAGATATTTGCTATTAAAGGCGAATATATTCAGGAACCGAATACAAACTGAAGAGCGAAATGTTTGCATTTGTACGGAATTAAAAATAAAATATTAGTTCAAAAGGTTTATGACATAAGGAGATTAGGCGACGAGTATTTAGATGCAGATCATTGGGAAAAGTATTAATCAGTATAACTTTTTTCCGAAATGGAGATCTTATTCTGTCAGTATTCTAAGAAAACACTGACAGGCTCCACTGTTGGCACCTAGCCAACTCGTAATATTATTTGAAGTAATACAAAAATAAAAAATATTTGCATTTTAAAGAATTTTTATACGATTACCAGATTATGATTGTAAAAAAAATTAAAACTTCGTAAGAATATTATTGACTTATTTTTAAAGCTTGAAAACTTATAAATTGTGTAAAAATTCTTTCTTTTACCCAATGTAATAAAATTATAAACTGAAGACTAGTAAGTCCCGAAAGAATATCGTTAAATGGCATTAAGATAGAAAAAAAGTCAGCTCCGAATTTTTATAATATATTTAACATTCAACCCCTCAATGCAAATTAAAAATGACGTCAAAAAAGGCAGATTTTTGAAATAAAATATTTCGGTATTTTTTTTATCATACGGGAGTCAAACATTTTGTGTTTTATTTTTGAGAAGTTGTATAACATTTTTCTAAATATAAGTATAGGGTCCGGAGAAACACATAAAAAGTTAAATTTCGCAAGTTTTATAAAAATGGTTTGTTTAAATGCAAAAATGCCAAAACATGAACCATTGCGTCTTTTAAGACATTTTTGTGGAACTGGAATTATATGTCTATGACCAATGGTTGCGAAAATAAACGCCAGGTAAAGAGTTTTGTGGGCATGGTATATACATAGCATTATTAAAGACTGGCTGTAATATTAATAATAAATTACCCTGAGATATTTTTATATAGTAACTTTATTTACGGAAAAATAATTATTTCAAGTGAAGTCTTTCATAAATATGGTTATATAACTCTAGTTTTAATACTAAATGCGTTATAAATGGACTTTTCATTTGGAAATAGAAAAAGGGTGAAATTAATTTTTTGCAAATTTAATGCATATTTACTTTTATTAAAAGTCATCTAGGAAAAGCATGCACTTTGAATTCCTTATTTATACACAGCCGTTTCAGAAACATCTCAAGATGTGACAGAAAATTCTTATTTAAATCAATTTAGCAAATAAGAGAAAAAATTGTATTTGAATTTCAGGGATGAAAAGAAATTATTGCAATGTAAGCAAAATGGTTCCCTGAAATTAAAAGCCAGATTAAAAGAGAATTTATGTCTATGAGCTCGTCAATTAAGAAGAACGTTTTACAACTGCAACTTCCAAGAGTTCTTATTTGAAAAGATAATAACTATCTGAGTTTAATAAAATCCATAGTATACTGAGTGATAAAATGAATGTGAAAATGACTTCAAGCAAGAGTCCAAAATTTGCTGTACAACCAACTGCTGTTTCTAATGAATCGATTCCATAACATGGATCTAAAATATTTGGTGTTTTATAGCTTGAACCAGAGTTTCTTAAAATGTAGGTAGCAGGGGGTCGTCAAAAATTTTAGCAGTTTGGATATCTCTTTAACTTATTATAATAATTTTACAATTACGAAATATTTTTACACAATGCATCTGAATATCAAGATAAGCAATACAAACAAAGAAAAAACGAAAACGTTTCGGCGCATTTCTTTTTATAATATAAACGTTCATTTTCCTCGCTTTGCAGGTGACCCTGTCATTTCATCTGTTACTTATTTAAAATTTTCACATTATTCTATGTCTTAGAATTAGAAATTAAGTTAATGACCTCCTAAAACTACAATAGTATATAACAGTGAAAGTGGAACAATTGACAGTCTCACTCACGCGTGTGTCGGATTTGCGCAATACTTATGCAGTCCCACAAAAATTTGTAAATAATATGGGGCCCTGGGGGTCGCGAAAAAATCTCAGTGATAAAAAAGGATCGTGACTGAAAAAGTTTAAGAAACCCTGACTTAAACGAAAAGGGTATTTTAATGGCAAATAGAGTTTCAGCATTTCCGTCTTCTTCGATTTAATATTGAGTTTTAAGGTATTTTGCTCCGAGGGATATGAAATAATATTTTGTTTAGGCTGTGGCGCGAACTAGACCTTTTGCCAACCCTCTCAATGAAAACTAGAAAGTCAAGGCTATAAAAAATATTGAAACGACACACAGGGAAATAAATAAAAACTCTGTGCTAGTTTTCGAAATAAAATTTTAATTCCAACATTTAAGTGTTATTTTGCTTCTCTTCTGTTAGCAAAATCGTCGATGGCGTTCTAGAAGCTAGCTATATTACTCCTGTTGCTCCTTTCTACACAGTTCAGTATAGTTAAATACAAGATACTCATTTTTAAGTATTAGGTGCTTCTTAACCGATTTGTATCTAGAAACAATTATCTCACAACAAATAATACAGTGAGAAAAGTGTGAGGAAAACTCGAAGTAGAATACATCATTTGGAATTTAGTTTTGACACAGTATTTTAGAATAAATTTTAAAAGTTCAAAGCGACTGCCCTTCCACTTTTCGATTTTGTCTTTTCAACAGTAACAGGAATAAAACTCGGAGGTATTTCTTTCTCAATGAGGAATTCTTCCATATTTATGTCATTAAAAATGTAATTTAATTGTCATTCGTAATTTCATTCAGAAGCTTCGATGGAGTAAAAAGGCCTAGCAAGAAAATGTTTTTCTATATAACTATAATTTGCTTATAACGGCAATGGCCACTACTTAAGGAAGTGGTGGTCATTTTATTGTGGAGGCACTTAATAGGCGGCCATCGCTACCTCCTATAAAGAGACAGACAAAATTATATCCATGCTTTCTCCGGGATACGAAATCTGACCTTTTGTTATCGCAGTCAGGCTTTCCTAACAACTATACCGTCTGGGCGTCCCTAGCAAAAAAACTGAAACTATTGAAGTATGTTCGTAATTTCTTCAAACACTCTCTTCAGTGTAGAACAATTCTCTTCTAATACAGTTTCATGTCGCAATTTGGCATCTCGTGATTCTTCACGTCCCCGATGATACGTCGGCTGAATACTGGCAGTTCGACTTGGGGTAAAATTCCAAGTAACGGGCTAGCTGCCTTTTGTGTTTTACTTATATGTAACTTGGGGTATATAATGGTGCTTTCGCATTTGCAAAACGTAAATACGAGCCAGTTCCCCTTTCGTAACGTGAATATGAGCCAACTCTCGTTCTTTAAGCTCTTAAAAGGGAATTTTAGATTTCCATGAAAATATCTATCTTCCCGATAAGGTCATTTAAAGGTAACCGTAGTGAACCGTAGTGAATTCACTAAATGGCAGTTAGCTTGTCTGCTTCGAAGTTGCTTCTGACTAACGCCTATAATAAGTTTCACATGAAAAGTGTCGCCCCCAAAATGTGCCTCCTGGGGCCGATACCTCTGTCTACCCCTCTCTAGTTACGGTTCAGCGGCTTAGGGCACCAGACTGTCATAAGTGGGCCTTGGAAAGGAAAGCTCAAATGTAATTCATTTAAATCAATAGAAACTTCATGCATTTGAAATGATTTAGAATAAAGTCTTTTTATTGCCACAAGAGTTACTATGATCTCTCGCATTTATTCCATACAGATATATTTATCTCGATATACATGGCTTTAGAATAGATGTATTGAAAATCATTTAAATAACACCATTAAAAATCTTAAAGATTAGATCATATAAAAAAATGCTTCGCTAGAAGTAAAATCAAAACACATTTTTATTTTGAGTGGGAGATTTTTGGAAGGATATATCCACAATCAAGGTATGGATCTGATGGTTAGAATATTCGCATTGATTTTTTAATACTTTAGCTCCCCACCAATGGAAAAAATGTTTAAGACCGCTGAATGATGGTAGTTCGACCCAGGCTAACGGGATTGGCAGCGTGGTTAGTTTTAGTGTTTTATTTCCCCATTTTTAACGTAAATGTGGGCTATTTTCACTCAGACAGTTATCCACGAAAGCATCCATCGTGTTAGACAGATTTTGCCGTATTCAAATGACCTAACTTGACCAAAATCTTTAGCGTAGAATAAGGAAAGTAATCAACAGAAAATACCACTTTCCCTCTTTTACAAGGAATGAAGGTACAAAGAGATTTTTAGATCTGTATATCTCTTAACGCCTGCGTATCTTAATATTCCCTTATTTTCCTTTTAAGAGACAATTAAATTCTGCTATTATTTGCACATTGCCGGTGAAATAAGAGATAAAATTATGCTCTTCATTCTTTGTTGACACATCTAAACAGCTGAAAATAAATTTAAATTCAAATTACTTGAAGGTTGAGTGTTAATGTTTTGAGAAAATCAAAGATCTATTCCTGAAATGGGATTTCGAGTAACTCAGATCTAAAATTTAGAATAAATATTAGATTAAGAATGAGTACTATGATTTAAAAAACATTCATTTCGCACATTTTTGGAAAAGTAATTTTTTATACAGTATTTTGTAAGAAAATATCACTGAGATAAATATCAAGATCACATTCTACCTGATCCTAAATTTTAAATAGTGAGTAATATTCTTTGAACGTTTACAATAATAGATGTATTCATATACGATACAAATGTAAGTGTGTTAAGGTAAATGAAGTATTTTTTAAAGCAAATTTTTCCATTTGCTTTTAGATATAAGATTTTCCGAAAAAAAGTTTCTTTGCTGTACAGACATATTAGGAGTTTCGGAACAAGAACGTGAAGACTTGTACATGCTTTTCCCGAGATTCGTTCAGCTGCTAACTAATTTACGAGAGCAGATGAAAATGAGAGGATTCTTTATATTTTTCTCCACTTAAAAGGTCGACTCGGGAAAGGACGAGACCCAGTTCACGAAATCCGAGTGATGACGACTTATCGTCCACCTCATTTTAGCAGAAGCTCTACTGTAGAAACACCTAGTTTTTCCAAAGAGGATAACATGAGAAATCAGTTACGCTCTTGAGCGCATTTGAATCACGCATCTTTCAGTTGCTATCTGGATATGCTACCAATCACACTACGACAGCACGCTCGTGGGTGATCATTGATTAATTTTCTACTCAACTTGTATGAATGCGAGATACATATCATTACATTCTTTCAAGCCTGCAATAATATGCAATACGTTTTCTTCATAAACAGATGACTCATTAAGTAAACTTAAAATAGAAAATTTTTTATAGAGTAGAGATGAAAAATGCAGTAATGAATGGGAAGGAATCATTGTGAAACGCAATTCTTAATAGTCAGCTTTCTATGAAATTATCTGTTATGTTAAAATTATTAAATCACACAAAATCTCAAAAAGACCTTGTTATAAAATTTTGCTTTATCATAAAAGCATTTCAAATGAAAACTGACGATTAATATGACAAGATTTCTAATCATAGTATCCGGCCAGACACATATAAATTTATCCATTCGTACGTTTTAAACTTTGAAAATGTGAAAACAATTCGATCAAAAAAGTAGAATGTGTTTGGTAGAATAACCCCCCCCCCCCAAAAAAAAAAAAAATTCAGAAAAGCAGTAGAGTATTTTTTGGTATTTGAAGTGAACCAAAAACTCCAGGGAAATCTTTCCACAAGTCCGCATAGAAGATAAATGACGCGAAAAGCATGAAAGGATCTATGCTTAAACCCAGATCCTCTCGTTTTAGCAGCTCACTATAGGAACTCAGCAACAAGAATAAACTAATCCAAACATTTTAGATCTAACGTAAAAGTGGTGACTAAAAAAAGGGAAAAGATAGCATGTGGAAGCGGAGGAATGAAGTTCTAAGAATTATTCCCCTTTCTTGCAGGAAAAGTAGATTATCTTGGAAGTGAGATGAGAAGGTGGTAACTGTTTTCAGATTCGCATCTTAATCTTTTTCGGCAGTTGTATCAAATCCGGCGGGATCAGTTTCTAGCAATACCTGAAATCCGTAGACCATTCTTTATTTTTTACTGCCGTATGTAATACAGGCGGTAGGGGGGAGAAGAGTTTTGTACGGTACCCTTCACAATGAACGACTCGATTCACCAGGGGAAAGTCAATGCAATCGCCAACAATGTGACTCGTGTGGTTAGAAAAACGGGCTAAATCCTTCCGCCTTTCATTTTATTTCGCTGCAGGAGAGGAGAAAGGTGGCACAAAGAGGGTGGGAGATCCGAAGAGAGTCTCTTAAGTTTCAATCACGCCCTCGCCTATTTTTATAATCCTTCCTTCATGTTTTCCCCAGCCACAGAAGATTTTTCTTGCTTCCAGATAGTGTGCTTTTAGATGCGCAGCAATTCTAGAGTTATGCTTGAACATTTTAGCGAGGGAATAATTAGGCTTGATTGATGCCCATACACAAGTGTACGTATTTATGTTCTTATACTTCACAGAAATGATTACTTAATTTTAGAGTTTCAGGAATTTATACTCAAAAATTACCAAAAGAAAATATCTCATGCGGAAGCTTTTATGGCATTCCAAGAAGATAACATGCACGATATTACGATTGTTCTGTGTTTTATTATTATTTGCTTATTTTACTTCAGCTTTTCGAATTACGCAGAGTAAAAATTAAATTTCAAATCAGAGTGCTTCTTTTCCATATACATGGTGTGCGATTCCTTTTAGTTTCCTTTATATTAATATAATCAGCAAAATAATGGATCATAGGCAATTTTCAGTTACATTTTTTAATTAGAAACATAAGTCTCATACTCACTTCAATTTCTTCATAGCAATCTCAAACCAAGGACGTTTCTGATAAAACTTTACGCTCAAATGTGATTAAAAATAAGCTTAACTTCATCAATGTACAAATTTACACAAGTTGTATAATTTTACACAAGTTCGTTTTCAAACTTTGCATTAGAGAGGAAATTTCGACATTACCGAACTTCTAAACGCTACTTTTAGTGACTCTTAAAAACTAAAAAAATCGAAAAGAATAAAATATTACTGCTCCATAAAAACTTTATGTCTGGTACGCATTCAGTAAAAATTATGCGAAAATGTAGCTATCATATAAAGGATAATATTAATGAAATCGAATGAACTTCCGAACCTTGCTTTTGATTGAAACAGATATTATGACATATTTTTGAAAAGTATGACATTCTGACATATGAATATTTTTTTCCCTTTTCTCACGTGTATTTCTTCTGTAAGTTCTCTTCGGATAGCATCAGAATTTTTAGACGTTTGCATTTAATTTTACATAATAGTACTTACTTACTTTTAGTTAGTTTAACACGGAATAATTTTATTTTCTCTCTCAGATGCCGAAGTCGCTTCGGAAATATTATTTACAACGTGTATCTAGATTTTAACGTACTTCTTTTTCTAGATATATAAACCAGAAAGTTATTACTGAATAAATAAACTCAAATCATAAACATTACTGGCAACAGCTTATTATTTGAAATGAAAAATATCGTCTGCTGCTTTTTTTAACTGATTCTTCTTTCAAAATATCGCAAGTTAACAAGCTGTGGCTTGAAGAATATGGTTTTGTGCTAAGGTTTATTATTATCGAAAATGAAGTGAAAAAATGTATAAATCTGGTTTGATCAATGCAAAGAAAGTTTCAGGAAGGGGTTTGTGATTGTCGTAGGATGCAGTGGGAAATTAAAAATAAGAAGAGTGGGGAAAATAATAAAATCAACTCAACGTACTATCAAGAGAAAGTTTCACATCCTAGATTTACAGAAGAAATTCCATTTTTTTATTCCAGTGATTTTCAAAGAGTGAAACTTCATCAAGACAAAGCAATAAGACATACTTCCAAAAGTACGTATACCACGGCATTCTTTGAAAAAATGAAGACTTATATAGGTATTGCATATATATCTTTTAAACGCATTCCTGCAAATTCTCTGATGAATGGATCTAATGACTAATGATCTAATCATGGATCTAATGATCTAATCATGGATGTAACTATCATACCTTTTCTCGAAAACAGCTCATTTTACGCACAAACTCACCACGATTGATAGTCTCTGGAAAGTAGTGGAACCGGAATGGAAATTAATATCATCGGAAATTTTCCGAAAAGCCCTTCTACTTTGGAAATAACGATGCAGACTTTATAGTCCAGGAAAAAGTTATCAGATATAATATTTAAAAAAATTAAACCATAACACCAGTAAATACCGCAGCATTAATTCGACTATGGCCATAATGAGATCAAAGGATTATTTGAGCGGTTTTAAAGAATATTATAGTCATGAGGTGTTAAATGTTTTTTAAAACAGCGTTTTTTTAAACTGCGGGTCGCAGGACCTGCAAGAAGGCGTCGCCAAAAAGTTTAGCAGTTTTGATATTTCTTTAACTTGTTATAATAATTTTACAATTACCAAATATTTTTAAACAATGTGTTTGAAAATAGATAAAGATAAGACAATACAGACAAAGAAAAAAGGAAAACGTTTCGACGCATTCTTTTTATTATAGAAAAGTTCATTTTACTTGTTTTGCACGTGACGCTGTCATTTCGTCTGCTACTTATTTAAAGTTTCACATTGTTCTATGTCTTAAAATTAGAAATTAAAGTTAATGACCTAAAACTGCAATAGTATATTAGAGTGAAAAACTGACAGTTTCACACACTCATGTGTAGGATTTGCGTATATTTTCATCCTAAGGAGTCGCGAAAGAATCTCCGTGATAAAAAGGGGTCGCGACTGAAAAAAAAGTTTAAGAAACTCTGCTTTAAAACATGATAGATATGGATATAAACGCAAATACAGTAGCAAGAAAAATTAACTTTCTTTATGCTCCGTATTTGTCGAACATGTCTTGCAACCATGTCTCAAAAGCACTGTAAAGAACTTTGTTAAACATGCTAGACTTTAAGTATATGAAGAGAAAAGGGAGGTAAAGAAAACGAAACACCTCCAAATCACGGGAATTTTGAGAAATTTAAAATTTGGTTGGGATATTGATGAAAAAATTGAAGTTGTAGACAGCTGGCAGTTGCTTTTTGAAATAAATAGAAGCGCTATCCGATGCGATAAACTTTCTGAAGAAGAAGGTGATAAAATTTCATGGTTAGGATTTCTATGACTGCTGCAATGAGAATTTCTCACTGAATATTAAAATTAGGGATAGAGTATGAGTCACATAAGTTTTAGGAAAATTATGCGTATGAAAATTTCACAAGCAAGAAAATGCTTAAAAGTAGCACAATATCCGGTTTTTAATCACTTTTTTCTAATTAAAGTGCTGTGAAAGCAAAGGGTTTATATACTTCCAGCATATTTATTTTGCATTATTTAAATTTCATTGATATTTTAAAACGTTTAATTGATATTTATAATTTATATTTTAATTATTATAATTTATATTTTTTAATTGATATTTTTAAACGTTTTTCTTAACGTTTAATGTTATCAAAATAACCACAGACAAACGTAATCACACAAAGCAGCGTCTGCTCTAAACGAAACTCAAGCTGATGAAGACGAACTTCCTGTAGAAACTTTTAATTTAAATACAGCAGCTATTAATAAATTTGTTTTCTTTATACTAAGGTGTACCTTTTTCCTTAAAACAACAGGAAATAAACTAGCCTTGAAAACAGTTACCTCGAAACTTGTTACAAAGCATTCTGCTGGTGAGTGCCTCGGGGTTGTTTTTATTTGAATCACTAGCCGTTTCGGCGGCCAGCTGCCCAAAATAATTATCATAAAACGGAAAAAATATATAATGATTTTACTGAGCCCAGTTAGTGTAATTTTATGAGAATATGTAATGTTTTTACTTAGACGTATCTTGATTAAATGTATTTTTATTTAATCATTCAGAATCAATCAGAATTAAAGTAAGAAAAATATTTTTAAGAACTACGTTTATTATTTTTAAATCGCTTGATTTGTTAATCAGTAACTGACAGATCAAATTTGAACGTTAAATATGTTACATTTTAATGAATGTCAACAAGCTGGTGCGTGGAAGTTAAAAGTATTTTATTCCAGGCAGTGGTAACACATTGCTTTTAAATAGTTCAGCTGATGATTTAAACTGAAGGATAAATATCTTTTCCATTTTGCTGAATGGCAAAAGTCTGGTGCACCGAAGAGAACTATGTGTATTGAAAATATGCTGCAGATTCTTCATTATTTAACAGTAGAGACAGAGAAGAAATTAAAGTGAATGTTTTCTAGCTTGTCTGAAAATAAGCAAATACGGAACTGGGGGAAAAAAAAAAAAAAAAAAAAAAAAAAAAGGATTTTTAAGTTTAATGATGGTTAGAAAAATGAAGAAACGCTGCAACTCTGGTAAACATCAATATACTTATAACAGAGGTTTTTGAAAGTGAAGATTAAAAGGATAATATTTTAATACACGTTTTCATTAAAACTATTGACATCATTTTCGGTTATCCATTAAAGACTTTTATGATCTTTTGATAAAGTATCACTTGCGTTTGCCCAATTTTTACCCGAAATCTAATCAACTCTTCATATTATAGGGTATTTCTTCCGCCTTCCAAGCGTGCCTTCGTAGTGTAGTGGTCAGCACACTGAGCCGGTATTTCAGAGGTTCGTGGTTCGATTCCCGGCAAAGACGATTGCTAATTTTTCATCTCTCCGGCTTTTCAAAAAAGACCTAATGTCTCTACAATGGCGCCCGAACTAAAAAGGGTGTTGGATGAGGATTTCCGCACCCAGGATTTGGTGATTGGGTACTCTAAAAACCTTAGTCGTCCTTTAAAAAGGGGAGTATATGAGGTATTTCTCCCGTTTTCCCAGCGTGCCTCGTGGTGTAGTGGTTCTGAACGCTGGGCCGGTAGTCCAGAGGTAAGTTGTTCGATTACTGGCGAAGGCGATTGCTAATTTTTCATCTCTCCGTCTTCCAAAAATTCTAATGTCTCTAGAATATGAATAAAGAAAGTTTAAATATAGAAGCCGCCCAGACTGTATGGTGGTTAGGGAAGCGTGACTGCGACACCATAGGGCCCGGGTTAGAATCCCGTAAAAGGCATGGATGTAAAATTGTCTGTCCCTTCATAGAAGGTAACAGTGGCCGCCTATTAGGTGCCTTCACAATAAAATGGTCACCGCTACCGGCCTTAGTAGTGGCTTAGTAGTGGCAACTGCCCGCCATTTGTTAAAAAAAAAGTTTAAATATAGAAAATGTAAATTTTTGGAAATTTCATATAAAAGTCATAAAGGACGAAAAAATTGTCACACGCATGCACACAGACAGACATCATTTTAAAAATAGTACAAAAGTGTTGTGGGGACTCTAATCGTACTTGTTCATTGAATACCTCACTATCGGATTTTGGAAAACGTTTACTTTTTTACCTATGTAAATAGCTTGACAGGAAGTAAAAATGATGAAATAACGATTTCTATTCATATGGACGGGAGAAACTGACATGTTTGTTAATTTAATTGAGTATCTAGCTTTCTATAAATATTTATTACATAATTTTTGTTGAATGGATCGTAGCCAAATGGAAGAGAATTTTTTCAGTAAATCAATTCCTGGGATGGCATTAATATGAAATTTTTAGACAGCAAATACTTTTATCCCGACGTGTTTTGCCTGTAAGTAAAATTTATAAGAATTAGACAAAGCATACACTGAATCAGCTTTCTTTTACCACATTCATAATCTATGCAAAAGAGAAATGTTGCCGATGCCGAAATCTTCCTAAAACTTAACGAATTTGCCATCCCAAAGCCTCTTTCTAACCTCATCTGATTAGCAATATTCAGTTCTGTAAAACACGAAAATCTGGGCATTCCAAGTATGGCAATATTCGGAGAAACATGAATTTAATTTTCAATATACGACCCTCAAAATCAAATAATGCTTAAGATACTCATACGACTATGTTTACTAAGTTGACTTTAACAGAGTTAAAAAAAATTCAGATTATTGCTTTGTCTCATGTTTTCCAAAATTTCCTGAGGGAACATGCTTCAGAAACTAAAATCCTTTCCCAGAGTGAAAGTAATAACAGAATATTTGTGAAAGTTTAAAATTGTATAAACGTAGATTTAACTCTGAAAATAATCAAGAAGAATGAAATAATTTATACGAATGAGATTTTAACTTAGAGGGATTTGATTATGTAACTCTAAAATTTACAATGAGGAATTAAAAAAATATATGCGCAAATTGTTGACTTCATATCCAAGCTGAATTCACCACTGCAAGGAATTTTTCTTTTTTGCTTTTTTGATAGCATCCGCTTTCAGCAATCAAACTGTTCAACAAGGAAAGAGTTCCACGTAAAATGAAGAATAGGCGAAACCCGCGAAATACTTCTAGAAGGACCTTAAGCTCAGGAGCTCCGTGCGAATGATATATGCACAGACAAGCGAATTTTCGTTTTCTCTGCACAAAACTTGACATTCACCGTAAAGCCCCTTGTATTTCGGAGCAACTGCAAATTCTTTCATTACATAGAGGAGAAAATCCACACTTTTCTGTTCAGACTTCAAACCGGATTAGGTTTGGGCCCGAGAAAGTTGAGGTTGCATGAGATGAATTGGTTTCATGTGTCGAAAGAAGTGGTAGCGAGAGATTATGCTTTCGTTTTTATTTCCTACCAACACTGTGAGCTCTCTCTTGCAATAGACTACAATGCAAGGTTCTATAGAACAGAAAATCGTAAAATATCTGTATATTGCCATCCGTACACGATCCTTACGTTGGGTAAAATATTGAAGTTCTGAGATTTTAATAAAAATGAGGATTTTGCATAAAGTCTTCGAACAGAGCGATGAATCATTGCTTAGGGAGAATATATTTTAACAAGTGAAACAAATCAACAGTGCTTCTTGGATTAACGCTACAGAATTATAATAAGAAAACATATTCGCACGATTTAAGCGACAAAGAGAAAGATAAAAGAAAAGTAAAAAAAAG
Source organism: Stegodyphus dumicola (assembly GCF_044657685.1). Lineage (NCBI taxonomy): Eukaryota > Metazoa > Arthropoda > Arachnida > Araneae > Eresidae > Stegodyphus > Stegodyphus dumicola. The sequence continues at coordinate 99,052,615 of NC_140774.1, read as the reverse complement.
TTGCCTTTTCTTAGCCGATTATACAAGAAATGCATAAATAAATGTACTTTTATTCAAATTCACGCTACTGAAATGAGTGCATTGGCAAGTCGCCGCTGCATGCAATGTTTGTAAAATGTCACGTACATTCTTTTTGTGTCGCTACAGCATGAGTTGTATAACTCAAAGTTTCAATAAAAATACGAACTTTGACATTATTGCAACAACAAAAAAATATTGACTGTTTTTTTTTTTTTTTTTTTTTTTTTTTCAGTACCAACTATGACGTACTTTGGTACTAAAAAGTACTCCCGTTTCGTATTAAAAAGTAACATTTTATATCAACGAAAATTTCTCTGTGATTGTAAAGCTGCCTGTATCAAATATCCTAATTTTATATTACTATAATTTTAAGTTATTATATGAAGAATAAATAGACACAATTACACTTTATCATCGTTTGCTAGCAAAATAAAAATATAAGTTTGATGCTTAGCCCACGAAATTTTAAAATTAAATTAATCATTTAAACTTTTCGAAGCAGGAAAATTCTTCGATACTTTCACCGTACCATCGACTGCTAATTAGACGTGCCTTTAATTACACACACACACACACACACACACACACACACAAAAAAAAAAAAACACGCTGAGAGGAAGGAGAAAATTCTTTTCGAAAGCATACTATTTCAGCGATGCGTAAATATTTGTATTTATTCGAGGAAAAATTGAGCAGGAACTAGCAATCTGTTAAAACAATGCGATATTTAAAACAAACTGCACTCTAGCCTCGATTCTAAACTTGGTGTTTAGTGTACAGGACTGATATATGATTATTGCACCCCATAAGAATGTTGGACGTGGAATTATTGCTGCTACAAATCGCTACGCATGCACAGTGTTGTGTGCCCTTTGGTGAGTCAGTTTCTATCTCCTTTACGACCAGTGCAGATTAGAAGTTGCTCAGACAAATCTAGCCCTAGCGAGAGTAATAAGCGAACAGTAGCTGCCTTGAAGAATGGAAAAATGCACTGTGGTCAAATTTGTTGTTGGAGAAAGAGTCAGGTCACCTGAAATTTGGCAGACTCCAAGCACAGTATGAGGAACAGTGTCTCTCTTGGACGCATGCGCTTGAGTGGCGCAACTGCTTCAATGAAGGACGACAGTTCGTTAAGAACATCGTAATCCCGATCTTGTGAATGCGGATATTTGCGAGAATAGGCCCCTCACTATTAGAGACCATGCGTCGGTGCTCAACCAGTATTGGTAGCACAAAAATTATTGAGAAAAATATTTGCATTATGGAAAGGGAGTAATACCGGTGTGGATTCCACGAACTTTGACAGACGAGAACAAAGTGATGCGCATGCAGACTGCCAATTTTCTCCTACGACGGTAAATGATGCATTTTGGAAGCCCACAGTAGCTGCAATGAAAGGTATGTCCACTGCTTTAATGCAGAGGGACCAAGCTTAAATACCACTGGAAAGGTATGCACTTTGTGGATAACGATTCTGTTACCCTCAGTGTTCAGAAGTGGATTCTCAGCCAGTTGAAACGCTTCTATGGAACGGGCATGAAAATGCTTGCAGAAAGTTTGTAAAAATATAGCATTTCTGGAAAGGTGTACAACGAAAAGTGACATGTTCAAATCTTTAATGCAGAAAATGTCCAAACTTGACACATTCTGCAAAAAGTAAGCATTAAAAGCTAAGATATCCACAGTACTGTTGCCACGCTTTGTGTTGATCAGACTAGTGTCAGGGGTAACATAAATATACAAACACATAAAAAGAAAAAGTTTTTTAAATGTAACAAGTGATGATTTAAACTTTCCAAAAATATTTGACTTGAATCTTTGCTAATGTAAAAGAAGTTATTAAAGCAAATAGAGTTCTAGTCGCTGAAATAAAAAATAAGAAAGTTAAAAAAAATGAAATTATTGACCCACTTTCTGGCGCGGCGAAAGCGAATGCATAAACGGGTTTTTTCAAGATCATTTTCGATCAAAGGTGGCGATAATACGCTGCTAACTTCCTCGTCGTCTTCAGCATCTGGAATTCTTTCGAATGATTTTGTTTGTTGACGCATTCACTTTTTGAGCTGCGGATTTTTAACCTTCAGCGGCGGCATTGAGCCGCACGTTTTTCGAACACCTCTTTTGTCATCAGCCCTCCCTACTCTATAATGTTGATGGATGCATGACCCCAAAAATATCTATCATTGGTTAGCTTTCCTTGCTGTAACATTTAGAAACCTTTTTCGGTGTATATTCGTTAGAGCGAAATAAAACGAAATGGGAATTATCTTGAAAGCTACAGACACTGCATAAAGATAATTTAACTGGTATCCAATACCTAAACTAGAAAGTTAAACTTACGAATCTAACATTTTGAAAAATAAATTTCATTAAGCATTGCAATAAATGCTTCCATTTGAAACGTGCCTAAATTATTTGGAATTCTAGCAATTGCAGTAATATCACTGAACTTTAAAAAGTTCCTTTTTTATAGAATACAAGAAAAGTTACGTAATAGAGTTAAAATGGATTAAATCATTAGAAGAAATTTATGCGTTCTCTGCACATACAGTCTGCTCGAAAAATGTCTGTCAAAAATGGAAACGCAGATAGAAAAGACCGAAATAAACAGATTTTGTAATGGAAAGTGTGTACCTAAATGGTGTACTAATGAGTGGAAGATAAAACTATTCTGCTGGCGTTAATTGCCATTCCCCGTGCAGATTTCGAATTGCCCGAAAGCGAAGCTTGCCGACATTCATTTTGTCTGTAGTTATCTTCATTGTATACAGTGCAAAATATTTAATGATCATCGACTATATATGCCTGATGTAGTTTAATAACTACAATTAGTTATTTGAATTAACATATATATATATATATATATATTGTAAAAAAAGAGTATCTGACTGATGTCTCCGAATTCTGTAACTAATCTTCACATCTGCAGAATTTCAAAAATTGAGTTAATTTGTAATTTTTATTAATGCTTAAATGTGTTTAAATAAGTTGCCTTTAGGAGCATAAAGAACTGTTATTGAAAATATCGGGAAACATTGTAGAAACGTACAAAATCTGGGAGGCAGCATTTTTGACAGCCATTTTTGTAGATAATAAGTTGCCTTTAGGAGCATAAAGAACTGTTATTGAAAATATCGGGAAACATTGTAGAAACGTACAAAATCTGGGAGGCAGCATTTTTGACAGCCATTTTTGTAGATAGTTTTTTCAGAACACAGATTAATTAATTTTCATTTTACATTCCACAACATGTATTGAAAAAATAAAATTTAAATTTCGTTTGGATAAAATAAGAATGAAACCGCTTTTGAAAGAAATTATTACATTCTAATCAGACTAGGTTAAGCCGAATGTAATCTTTTATTTTCTTCTACGAAACAAAGGAAGTATTGTAATCTCAAAAAATTTTGGGTATCATATTTCAACAGAAAAATCCATGTTGACTGTTCCCGAATCCAGTTGGACGACTTTTTTTTTTTTTTTTTTTTTTTTTTTTTTCGTGATATCATTACATATGAACAGAATAAATGACTCGTAATTTTTCAAAACATATTGTAAAAGGGTTTTAAAGTGGGTTCAAAAGGTACTTTTTCGTTATATTTGTACGTACGTATGTGCGTATCTCCTATACTTCAGAAACGATTACCGTAGAACGTTGAAATTTTATATATGGGACGCTATAGTATCTAGGTGTGTAGCTCCCTTTTTGATTGCAATCCGCATTACCATATAAATACATAAATATAAGAAATATAAAGAAACTTAATACAGGCTAAAATAAAAAACACAAATTTTTTATACCCGTCCTGCGCTATAGCTGCAGGATTGAAGTAAAATAAACTTAAAGCATCTAAGGTAAAATTAAACTGGAGTCAAAACAAAGCGATTCCTCAACGATACTGATAACTACATCATTGTATAAGAGGTTTAATATAATATCTAAACAATTCAAAATTTTTAAAAAAGATCAAAGTTGTACAAATTCAAAAACTAAACATGCACAAGGGGAAAATGATATATAAGACAATAGAAATAATAATTAAACTTCTTTTACTGAAACTCCAACTCAGACCTCATCAGTGGAAAATGAATTAAAGCTTCATTAAAGTTGATTAATAACGAGTTTCGTTCTACACACACCCAACCCCTTATCCGCGGCCTCTGTTTTTGAAAAGTTGGTCGCAGTTATGTGCTTCTATTTACAGAAGTGTTTTAAGTGACGAAGATATTGATGTTTTGTCAAAATAAGAAAATACAGTATTTTCTTATTATTAAGTCGACGACAATAGGTAAGTTGTCTTAACAAATCTGACGAGACAAAAGTCGTTCTGAAAACTTCTATGATAAAAGGAAGCATGAGAAGGCTAGGAAGAACCTGCACAGATGCATTATTGCTAAATAATCAATTATGAAACTAAATTAGTATACGATAAAAAGGATTGAATGCATAAAACTAAATACATTTATAAAAGAAGAGAAAGATACGAAGATGGTAACATGTAAAGTAACAGTTCCAAAAGAAATAAATTAGAGATTGTTGGAGATCTAATGAAATATATTACTCATTGAGAAATACTGTTGTGCAGTATGTTTATCATATAGTTTACAAAATGAAAGGGAAATTTTACAAGTTTGCTTTCCTTGCACACGCACATGGAAATATACATTTTTTATGTTTTGAATATTTGATTTACATATTAATGTCTACTATCATACTGGCTGCTAAATATTTTGTATACAAGCTGGAAAAATTTTATTTCTTAAGCTCACTGTTAGTTTGGCAAGTATTGTCAACATACAAAAGTGTAACTTTTTATTTGTCGAGGAGAAAGATTTGAAAATGTTTAAATTACCGCCTGTGCAGAAGTACTCATTACGTTAAACGTAAATAAAAGTGAAACTTTGTTCAGAAACTACAGCGTGTTTATCTAAAAGCCGATGTTTGTTTTCCGAGGCACTTTCTCTCGAAGTCGAGTTAGTTCCATTAGCAAACTCCACCTTTTATAATTGGCCCTTCGGTATCTTTTGATTGTGGACCACTTTCCTTCCGACTGCTCTACAAACAGCTCCCCACCAAGGACGACTGAAATTTTTCACTCCAACAGGGGAGAACAAAGCGAAAATGAATGGAAACAAAAAGTGGAGTTTTAAATTCAGCGGAGAAAACAGCAGAGTGGATCAAGGTCGGACTCCACCTTTCTTTGATTTCCTCTTCGAATGGTTTCCAGCTTGGCTTTCTTCTTTTTCAGCACCGCACGTTTCCCCATGCAATGTTTCATTTTGCATGAATGTTGCGTTGGTGATTCTTCCAAACTTATTTACATGGGTAGGATTGGGAGATGGTACATTGATCAAAGATGAATCACAATAAAATGTTCGTGGGTGCAGAATTAAAATTTGATTCCAGCCGATAAGCCTTGTTACATATTCGGAGATAACAATCTTGCATCAATAATCAATTCTTGCATCATAAATATGTATCTGTCAGAGCCATGCACTGAACCTTAATTTTACTTTTTAAAGTCCTAATTATTAATTAACACGTCTTAAAGTGATTCTCCTTTATAATGTGGGAAGTGAAATCAGATTTGAATCCGCCGTATAAAGCTACCGGCATTGAATTGAAAACGAAAAGGTACAGTTAAAAAGATCAAAATAAATCTGAAAAATCATACGCATATGCATTTAATAACAAACTTCAGGACTCCTGCTTAAGTATTTCTTTCGTTAAATTATGCAAATAAAAAGCAACGAACAAATCATAAGTATATGCAATACTAATGATACAAAAATTCAATACACATGATGTTAAGCATAAATATATTGTAAATAGATATCATATTATTTAAAATTAAATCTACAGTTCATTCATTTACTTTAAATGCATATAACATAAATGTTTTATCAAATTATTTTAAAAAACTTTTCTGAAAGTTTAAGTTGTCTAATCACAATAGCTGTCTGTAGCCACAACAGCTATCTGTAGCCACAATAGTTGTCTGTAGCCACAATAACTAAAACTTTTATTGCCAAAATTTGTTTCAGATAGTTTTTTCGAATCCTTTTTTTTTTTTTAAATTTCCAGGTGCCTGGCCGCATAATTTTGTGCTGGCGATATTCATAAGCTGATGTTTGAAAAATTAATGTTAGGCGCGTTATCCTAAAACCACATTATTTACATTTACATTTAAGCAGCAGTTTCTTAATATCCAAACCCGCTATGAAAGAAATAGCTTTACAACAAGGAATCACTATGTAACCGGACTAGCCTCAGGAAATTGGTCAAAATTATTCAGCTAAATTTCGCTGAAATATTTGCAGTTTCCTAATTTATATTTACTATTATCACTACTGAAAATTAAGTACCGTTAAGAAATAGATGCAAAAATTATAACTATCATACACTCTGGTATAAAGACCGCACATTTTATACCAAAACATTCAATACAAATTTACGGATGTGGACATCAGACCGCTCACTGAGTTTCCAAGTTTGATAAAATGTGCTTATTATCATAAAAAAACTTGCAATAACTCTTGAATGCAAAAACATGTGTAAAAGAACACAAATGAAAATACTGAAGTTAAATACCTTTAATTATCAGGATATTCAAGACTCGTACGTACATAATTATACAGCTCTGGATTTTTTTTTCAAAATAGGAAGACAACGCATACATTCGGCAGCAGTTTTAACAATTACTTTTAAATACATTGCCTGAAACAACAAAGTTTATAAGAGTAAATGCCTTCAAAAATGAGCACAAACGCTAACTGTTTACCATACATACAACAGAAGAGGAAAAATTGGGTGGGACAGCAGAATTTCATCATTGGTTGTACGGTTGGAGTCCTCCCACACTAATTCTACAGCGCAGCCTCAATTTTGATCGACAAAGCTCCACAGGATGGATACGAGAGCCACCAAACTACATGAAATAGGTTTCGGCTGTCCAGTATTTTAAATGCACCCATGTCGTACATATACCATACATATGCCATCTTCGTAATTCGAGCCCAGGCTCAGCGATACGGCAAACTGCATCGCTAATAACAGCACCAATCAGAAAAAAGCGGTCCCATATACCCAACAGCAGGTCTTATGTTCTGATCACTCACGTTCAGTCGAAATATAAGTTTCACTGTCTTATCTCGTTATAGTGATTGAAAACATTCCTCACTACTATGATAAATAGTAAAACATCTTCATATCTACCATCTATTCCCATTCATTTAAAACTTTTTTCAAGTTTTGTCCTGGATCACACTGCCTTAGCTAACAATTCCTGTGAATTGTACCTAGTCCACAGCAACTCATGATCCATTCACCCGTTTTTTAAGCACTCAAGCAATAACTCTACATAGTAATTTTTTTCTTCATAAAAATGCTAGTACTGTCATTTCACGGCTATGCTTGAAAAATAACTTTTAATACTAAAATGTTTCTTAATTTTGCTACCCCTTTGTTTTTGTTGAAAGAATTAGACTTTTCAATCGGTGGTACAACTAAAAATTTTTACTTTCATAATTATTACGACAAAAATAGTCAAAAGTTTTACTTTATTCTGAAATTCTAAAAGAAATAAGCTTAATTTCCTGCGGTTTCGATAGTTGATACATCCTTTAAATCTCATGAGATAATATATAAAAGTATAAAATAGCACAAATTTGTCAGCGTTTAAAATTTTTTTATGTTTCGACTCGTGTTCCTGTATGGCTCACCAGCGGCTAAGTGGTAATATCCCTGAACACTAGTAATTCGATCCGGAATCGAATATGAGCGAATAGGCTGGCAGCATGGGAGCTTTTGTGGTTTTGCCTTTTTGTGACATGAATACGAGTCAGATCTTTAAAAAGTCTTGCACGAAGATATCCCTACTTACAGGCAAATAATCCTCGAGTTCCTTTGCTTTAATAAATTAATCTAACCTAAACTATCTTGTTCTTGTATAACGCAGTTTGAGACTCTGGGAAAGCTAACTTCCAGCTATTATAAAGGAAAATTACAAAGGAACTACCTGTATTAAGTTCGAAAATTATTTCTTACTTAAAGGCATGAGATTTTAAGCGTTAAGGTTAAGACTACATCTACTTCTAAACAGAGGATCACAAAAAATTCAAAAACCGTGAAACAAAGAATTTGGAGAATTACATGGGAAAACTATAATACACAGCCTCATACATAAAACACATGAAAGTAATACCTGAAACATTGTCGAGTAGACAGACAGAATATAAATATTGCTCATCGAATCGTCACGTAATTCAAAAGAGCGAGAAAAATCATGTTATTAACAAAGATTTTCGCATCGCCTTCGTTAAAATATTGCATATGTTTGTAAATTACTCCGCAAGTGAAATGAAGTCGTGTAAATATGTCCAAAAATAGAATAAGGATTCACAGACATCTTGAAGAAGTTTGGTTTTTGGCAGTGTTCAATCTGAGGGAGATTAATGATCAAATTCACAAAAGCCTTTTTAGTCATGAATCCAAGAATATATAAGAAATTCCTAAACATGTCAAAACTGTTGAGAGATTGTTTAGTAATTAATATGAAGGTTGACTTGTCTTAAGCTAACAAATACTTTGTAACTTCAAGGCAAGTCTCTAGAGGGAATTTCTGAGTAGACAAACAACTATAAATACTAGTCAGAGACATGAGAAGGTCATGGGTAGTTTGTATGGTACTTGCATTAAATTCGCTTGGAGGACTGAAGCAGCATCATCAGCTTATCTTCGAAAATTATCATAACAATAAGAACAGAATGACATTGTCTCTCTGGAAACTTTAAAACAAGCATTAAACTTAAGAAACATTTCATCTCATATGTGATATTTTATTTCTGCATGACATAAAACCCAAGTAAGAAGATCAACATCCGGTGGAATCTATTCATTCTGCGTTATTGTTTTAGCTTATTACTTAAGAAAATAAAGAGCTTCAAATAATTATCCACATTTATAATTTGCACGTATATATATAGGTAATAATTTTTAAATGCTTAAAATCATAACGTTGAAGCCTAATAGGAACTTGAAGATGTGGCCGAATTTGTTATTCCTTTTTATTCTCGTTATCCAGACATTTTCTACTGGATGAAGGCTTATGCAAGTTATTTGCGTTAGAGCTTTATGTATGAATCATATGATCGTTGGAAGCAAAAATCAAGAGAGAAGAGAAACATGACTGAGTAAGATATAAAATTAGGCAAAGCAACAACCTTGTGCCAGCAACCAAATATGTTAATTATAAAATTAGGCAAAGCAACAACCTTGTGCCAGCAACCAAATATGTTAATTATAAAATTAGGCAAAGCAACAACCTTGTGCCAGCAACCAAATATGTTAATTTTCCAGTAATAAAATACATTTTTCATATACAGTTAATTTTTCCTGAAAAAAAAAAAAAATATGAACTTTAATTTTTTTTTTTTTTTTTTTTTTTTATAAGTTCCGATTTTGAGCGTAATGTGCATTTGCCCCTCGCTCCCTATTTTAACTTCGTTAATATTTCTTTATGCTTGATCAGACAGCCTGGCTCAGTAAAAGTAGGCGGCCAGTGCAACTCTGATTAAAAATCTAGTTATAACCACGTGCAGTGCTGATAAGCACCACGTGTTTCTGTGATTCCTATTTTCTTCTTTCTATGTATTTCTTTCTCCTGATGAGGAGGGACCTTTAGCTGCCCTCGAAATCGATTGAGTGTTTCATTATACCTACGCTAAATATAAGGTTGTTTTTTACGATTTTGATTGTCACATTAGCGTGTTTCTCTTCTAGTCTAGTTTCGATGGTTTAAATACTGAACCATCTTCTTCAACTGCTTGAGTGCAAATGAACGAGATAGAATATGGCCATAAGATAAGGAATGACTGGAAAGAAGTCGAGCTACTGGCGCCATCTATTCTCAACGTCTCCATATCTACTTTTTCAGTTCTTGAGAAGCACATTTATAATATAAATCATACAGCATAATGAGGGCAATCACATTTCTTTCTTTTCGACATCAGTATAACACTTCCATGAAAGAAAGAACATTTGGCAGCAACAGTAAATACAGCAGTTGTCAGCAACAGATTAGTAGATGTGAAACGAGAAATAGGGAGAATGTAACGTGCCCCAGCTCAGAATGATTTAATTTGGGTTAAGCTTTATTTTGATTGGTTTATTTTAAGTTCGGCTCCCGAATTTAAAATTATTATTCGTTGAAGTGTTATGTAAATATTTGAGTCATTAACGTTATGTAAGAAACATATGGCAACTAATTTTGTAATGACGCATTTTACAGAGATTTATTATAAGCACTTAGTATTCTTAGGGCAAGGAAATAACCAAATTAAAATGGGGAGTTAATGAACTAATTGCAAATTAAAGATAGAATTTTAATTTACATATTTTTAGAGTATGTACATAAATTCTGGTTAGGCAGAGATGTTTGAGAGAGTGGTGTTGTGAAAGTATGATGGTAAATGATTCACGAGGTTTTACTTTACTCACCGGGAAAGGAAAGGAGTTTTTCTTCTACAAGTAGTACTAAGAAAAAAAAAATTCTGAATTTTCTTAGGTAAATCTATGAGGGAATTTGCAAGACATACCGCAGAAAATAAGTTAGAGCCTACTGCAGATCTCTAAATTATATAAACGGAATATGTTAATTTTCCACTAATAGAATACATTTTTCGTATACAGTTAATTTTTCATGATAGAAAATATCAATTTCCTATGTTCCATTATCCATTGACAGTTAATTTCCATAACAGAAAATGTCAATTTTCTATCATTGTCTTTTTTCGAATTTTAAAATTTATTTTGAGAGAAAAATAAGAGTTAAAATAATTCAATTTATTTTAGAAGTACCCATTTCTATTTTTAAGGAAATAACCTTTAAAGAGGTATTTAAAAAATAGCAAGTGAGAAATTTTGAATTATGAAACCATTTCAAATAAATGGAATTTAATATAAAAAAAAAGGGTAATCAACAAAATAAAGCGTTGAACTTCAGAAAATCATTCATTAGGAAATATCTTACCTTTTTTCAGCAATGCAAATGTTCTCAAGTAAAATCCATACACATTAAGCGATGTTGACTTCCAAAACAAAATACTCATGAACACAGAAAGTGAAAACGAACTTATGAAACACTAGGTCAAAACTGGGTTTCCGTTTCCATCCCTCAGAGACATCATTCTCTCGCGATAATTAGCATTTCAAACTGCCCAAGTTAGGGGGAGGATTTACAATACGTGGGGGGAGGGGCTGCTAGTATTTTGTAGACTACTTTGAAGAAACCCTTCTCTGAATGTTGTTGGCCTTAACCTACAGCGGGAGAAATTTCAGTTTTTTCCTTTTTCCGCACCCAAGGATGTTGGCTCAGAACCGGTGCACTGCGTTGAATATTTTTTACTACTTTTTTTTCGGAAATCCAGTTCTAAATAGGCCAATCCAGTAAAGTTTTTTGCTTTTAGATAGATGATCTTATGTTTTATTTATCTGTTAGCTGTAATCAGTTCTTTGAAGTTTCAACTCTTTTCTGTCGTTCGACCTTGTCGAGCGGTTACTTTTTTCTTGAAATAATTTTCATTTATTTACAAGTTTGGTCACTTTCGTTTTACGCATGCTTTTTTTTTAAAATCCAGTATGACTTACGTAAGGCGTAGGATACGCATCTAAATGCTGCGGTTGTAGACGGCAGGAAATATTTTGAAAGTGAAACAATTTTTTCTATGAATACATTTCAAATCCACGGCCATCAAGCACCGTAAGTTTTTATGCTTTTTATGCTGACTTTTCTGTACATTCGAGCTTTCATAAGCAGAAATATTATAACGATGAGTTTAACATTATAACTAGCCGTTGATGCGACCGTTAAATAGTTATGATTAAAAATAAATAAATAAATAAATAATTTTTTTTAAAGTAAAGAAAAAAAAAAAATCTGAAAGGTTTCAGATTTTAAATTACGTCCAAAGGGGCGTTTTCTTTAACATATTGTGTATTACCTTTATTTATTAAATATTATGTTCTTCGCACTTAAACCATAAAATTCAGTTCAAGAGCAATATCGCAAAACATGAAACATTTTAAAATGAGCATGTCTTTAGAATTTCCGATACAGAGACTCGCGCGCTGGAGATAAAATTTTTTTTTCGTACAACGTTGCCATAGCTCGCTTTAAAATCCTTGAGTTCGTTAATCAAAATTTCGTTAAAGTTTTACAAAGCATGAAATCGATAATAAAACAAATTCCAAATTTCAAATTTGGGTCTCCAGATGCCCATATTCGCAGGAGGATTACGTTATTCAAAATTTGATGGCTCTAGGTACTCTTGTTTTATCACAATGCGAGAAAAATACATACATTTATGTAGATTCTTCATTATTAAATTTCTTTAAATATAATACAGGGCGATAATATTTGGTGGCAACAATTCGAAAAAGGAAACAACGCGAAATGCCAAAACGAAATGAATAGTCCTTCTGGGCAAATTGCCCCTTTGGACCTAAAAAACCCATGGTCCAACATTAAATGTTTTTTTATGAATCCAGCTAATGCAATTTAATGGGTTCATCTAGTATTTAATAATAATTCAAACTAATATGCGTTTATGGCCTTTAAGTCGTATAGTATGTTAATTAACAACAGAATAAATTTGAAAAGAATTTTTAACTCGGGTGTCGGCAATAATTTTTTTAATCCCTGAGTTTGCTGATTAAATTCGGAGGAGAAATATAGTCTAGTTTTGTCGAGTGACGATATTTTTATTTTATATGGCTCAGTTTTTCTGATAAAATTTAAAGTATAAATATATTGCGCTTTGGCAATTGACAACGCAAAGCTTTTACTACGCTAAATTTTTAATCCGAATTTTCTTAAATTCTCAGATTATACGAAATAAACAAAAAATTGGAATCTTAAAATTCAGATTTCAAGGAACACATATTCAGGTGAAAGACTATGTACGTTGAAAGTTCAATAGCTCCAGGCGCTTCCTTTTTCTGGCAATGCGACTATTTCTGGCAATGCGAGTAACACAGATACATACAAATTCTTCATTATTTAATAATAGATATAGAGAACACAATATCCTTTGAAATATTGACTAATTCTATCTTCCCCCCCCCCCGAGATCTTGGCTCTGGGAGTATAACATACACGACCTCAGTTCTTTCTATCCAAAAGGGAAGCATATGCCAAAGGGTTGTGGCTTCGGCCATCCGAGTGGAAGGCCTGACGATCAGTCTTTATCGGTTTCAACAAGCTCCATACATTTTATCTTCTATTGGTATTTCTAAAATGTACCAAAGAATACTTCTCAATCTTAGCCCTATAGATCAGTGCTGTCCAACATTTTTGACCTCATGGCACACCTCTCAGGCACACTTTATGTCACGGCGCTCCATGAAACACTATGCATAAACAGCTTTCTACTAACATGAATAATTTCTTCTATTTCATTCTAGGAATACAATTAATAAAATCTTACTTTCAAATAATTTGCATTATAATACATAAATATTTCAGCTAGACATTCGTTCAGATATGGCTTCTTCTGTAGTTATAAGCGCGAAATAAATTAAACAAACGGAATGAAAATGCCTAATCCATACATACTTGATGACTGATACTTGACAAAGTTTTTATATTAATATAGAATTAATTTTGCGGCAACACAAACCAATATATTACTGATCATAATTTAATAAAAAATGAAACATTTTAAGTAGCACTCTCAATATATGCAACTTTCTTTTTCCACAGTTAATATATATTTTACATTCCTTTTTCAGTAAAATACTTGGGCCAGTTTCTTTGAAGATAATTATTTTATATATGAGTATATGGTCGAAAGAAGTGTACAAAATTCGTGATCAAGATTCAATAATAATGACTTCTTTAAATTCTTGAAAGTGAGCGTAGAAAGAGAAATTGTGTTCCCCGTGTATGGTGTATTAAATAGTAAAAGAATGTTTATAGCTTTTTAACGAATGGATGGAAACTCCTGTTTTCTAGTTACCCAGAACTGAGATAAAGGAGCATTTTTAAACTCAACTTCAAGAGTATGCGATCATTTTTTGATGTACAACTCTTATTTTTAGGCGTTTGGTAGTATTTCCCAATGATACGAACTTATAGGGTGACACACTTTTAGTCCTTTAGATAACACTAACACCAGCATTGCCAGAAACAACCACCGACCATAGGACTTGGACAGTCTCATGCTGTTAAATATAATTATTGTTAGTCCTTCAACTGCACATCAGTGTGCCGCTACGCATCGATTGAAACGCACTGCTATAGATGATTAAACATTTGAGAATCTTGAAAAATTAACTATGATCTCATCGGAAGATGAATGGGGATCCGGCCTGTCGGAGCATCATAAGAACACATGATATAAGCATCTTAAATTCTTGCATCCCCTCTCACTTGAAGGACGAGTGACGCAGAGAAAAGGCCCTCGACTAATTAATCCAAGTTGTTGACGAACTATAGGCCAATACTCTTTTTTTTTCGAGAGAAAAATGTAAAGACATTAGAAATCTGAAAAAGGAAAATCACAAAAATTTCGTTGTGCTTTAACTCAAAAAAGTCTTCGGTGTGCCGGATCAATATACTAACTTTTGTCAGCAACAGAACATGTGAGGAATGTCTTAATTCTCAACAGCTTCGTCTATAAAAATTCTACAATAAATTAAAGAATAAAGCATATCCTTATTATTGCATCTAATAAACATTTCATAGGTTGAATCAAATTCTGTACGCTAGTATCAAGATGGAAATGATGCCACACAAGTTTATTTCTATTCCGCATTTTGTAGGCTGATTCAAATTCAATATTAGTATAAAGATGGAAGGAGTGCTATACAGTTTTATTTTTAATCTTCCAACTCATCTGAATCTATCAGCAACAAGTGTAAGTAAACCACAAACAAACAACTAATCATTCCTGGCGGTGAAACAGTTGTGTGGTTGGTTGAGTGTTTTCGTGGTTTTCCTTTATGCAACATGGGTTTCTTAAAAACCTCCCTTCATGAAGTGATATCTCTGAAAGTTCAAAATCCATATTTAATTTGCCATAGTAAATTGTTCTACATAATTTTCACGATGTTAAAAGGTAGTTCTGAGAGTGACTTTCAGTAGAAATCCTACTTTTAGAGGAATATTTGTGTTACTTTTACGATGAACACACGTAAATTAAAAAAAAAAAAGTAATTAATCTTCTTTTATTAAAGACGAGGCACTGACCTTACGTGCGTTGGAAAAACTCTTAATATTCAAAGTGCTACATTTTTGCGTAATACGAGTCCAAACAGTAATATTTTACATGATAAAATTTATACTGGAATTTAAAATTACGCAAGCAAAAATACATTTCTTTGTAAATGGCTAGATTTTTTATGACATTTGATACTCAGTCATAACGTTTCGTAACGAATATCAGTGACATCAGAAAGATTCAAAAAGTTACTATCTTATATTAGAAAAGGCGAAGAGAAAAATATGTGCTTAGTGGGGACGCACTCGGCTGATCAGTGTATAATGGTTAACAATGTTTAACAGTGTCTTTATCGGAAAAATTATGCACACTGAAGATTTTGGTAAATTTCATGAAGTGATTAATTTTACTAACTTTACTGTGGAAAATAAAGCAATAAAATAATTAATCCATTCTCGTTTAATCTTTATTTAATTTCAGTTATTTATTATTAAATTTCTTTTATTTATATCGCCAAGTCTCAAAAATGTATATACAACTTTAAAGTTGGATTTATTCTCAACGTTTTAATTCCCCCCGTTTTCATTTTCTTACAATTCGTAACGTAGCGAGTTTCCTGCGTTCGCTGATTCAATGTATTATAGAATCGGGAGTTTACTAATAATGTATATAACATGTAACATATAGTTGATTACTCTTATAATTTTATGCTGAAAAAGATAATTGAGTAATTAAATTCAGGAAATGTTCCTCATAATCCTAGTAATGAGATTCACGAAAATTTTAAAATTAATAATTTATTATTATTAAGTTTATGCATGAGATGTTCTAAATAAGATTTAAAGTAAGAAGTCTTGATATTTGACAAAACAATGCATGTCAGGATTGCTTGAAATAATATTTATTTACTGATCTCTATGATATCACAGAAAGATAAGCAACAGCGGCCTCCTAAAATTTGATAGTACAGCAGCGACATCTTCGCACGTCATTAAATCTTCAGTAATAGCTATGTCAATCGTGACGCAAATGGAAAGAAAAATAGCTTACTATTTTCATATTATGACTTGTATAAACGCAAATGTATTATTAATAATTTACTTCAAAATTCAAACGAAAATTTTTCAGAAGGAACTTTTGAAAATAAAGCTGATTTCTTTTGCACTTAAAAACCCATCTCTTAATGACTAAAACCTTAATGCAGTTTAATTGGAGAGAAACATAAAAGTTGGAATTTAAGTAAGCACTGTAAATATTGTTAGCAACAGTAAGCGAGAGTATAAATAATTAGTTTAAAATTGTCACTTCGAAGCCATTCACTTCCTGCACTATACACAAAAAGAATTTAGATTGACTTAAATTTTACAGAAAAACCCTATGAATTTTGAGACTATATGGCAGGCATGTTTTTTTTTTTTTTTTTTTTTTTTTTTTTTTTTTTTGTTTGTTTGTTTGTTTGTTTGTTTGTTTGTTTGTTTGTAAGAGAAAAAAGTTTCTACTACTGAAAACAACGTATTAAATAAAATGCAGAACTTATAAGGCAAAAACATATAACTAATGTTACATGATTCAACTATAAATCTTTTTCCAGACCTGAAATTGCTTGTTAGAGCCATAAAAACGTTCTTGCTTCTAAATTTCAAAATCTCATATTCCAGTCATCTTCTCCTAACTTGATAATCCTCTAGTACTTAACGCTAACCGTAGAATTAAGTTTTCTGAAGTTAATCTCTCAGAATGTCAAAATTTGTTAAAATGTAACTCCCGTTTTTTTGAATTTGTAAATTTTTTGGTTCCTCTTATCGGAGAAAATTTTAAATTGAGCAGAATTTCAGGATCACAGAGAGATACAATTCGCCACTTAATTACAATACTAATTAACATTATTAATAAATCATTCGTTTCTAATCTTAACCAAAAAAAAAAAAAAAAAAAGAAAAAAAAAAGAAAAAAGAAGAAGGCTAATCAATTCGAATCCAAGCATTATTATTTACAAAACTGTTAAGCATGGTAATACAGTTGTCGTGAACAAAAAAACATACATGGATGGAGTTACAAAAATGATAAATGAAATGCTACTTCTCCATCTATAAATATTCTCAGTTTCGAATCATTCGAAAGTTAAAACCGCCATCAAGTCATTTAACATACTCCGAAGTTAATCAAAATCACTAACTATGCTAGGTTAGTGACAGGCGCTCTTCCTAAAGTTTAAAAAAATTCGAATTCCAGCTCGCCTTATGATTTTTAACTTATGTATAGCGTAATATCCTTTAGCTATCTAGAATTTCTGCGTTACTTTCTAATAATATTCATACTTTAAAAAATTTCTTTGAATTTGCTAGTAAATTTGAAGATATTTTTCCTTTAGTCTTTACTTATGATTTTTTTTTACGTAAAATTACTCTTTTTTTTATTTTTACAATTGAAAGATCATTAAAATATCACGAAATGGGGCTTCAGAAGGAAAACGTTTTTGTTCCTGAAGAAGAAGGATATATATCTGATTGCTTCAAAATCGATAGAGTTATGTACAAAGTCTACAATTATTTTTAGTTTCTAAATAGTTTTCAATTTTACATTTTAATTTTTACATTCTGAATTTTACACTCTTCGAATTAAGCGATATAAATATATCAAAGGGTACCGTGTAATCACAGCAATTGGTGATATCTTTGACACTTTCATTCAAAACTTTAGTTATTAAAGAGTAGTAACAAGCTGATACTGGGATTAAATTATTGACATTCAAATTTTTAGTAACTAAATATATTCTGTTCTAAATTCTAAAGATAATTTTATGTAATCTTCATAATATTATTTGTTGCTTTTTTGGCTGCCTCAAGTGTAACAGAAGCCAACGAGTTTATAAGACTTTCAGAACTACCAACTCTACAAGAACAGAAGACAGAATAAAGGCGCCAGCCAGAAGTAATCTTAATGATTTTGTCTTCAGGGTCAGAACCAACGTCTATTCATTATACCTTTCTAATTTTTTAACTATCAGGACTCCGCCGACTTACCGTTCTCACTGGTCTCTCAACCAAGGACGCTAAGTAGACTATCCCCTCGGGGAAGGTCGATCCAGAATTTCTCTTCATCCACTCTCTGATAAATATCAGGTGCAGGTATAAGGTAAAATGAGAATAATACTTTAAATTATATACTGGTTGTTCAAATTAAAGCCATTGTAAAAGTGCGCAGTGGAGAAACCACTTTAACGTATTTTTATTATGCGATTGCAAAGAAATTCAAAATTATTTATCAGTTTACTTTAAATTAATGAAGAGTTTGATAATTTGCGTAATAATATAGTGATTCTTTTGCGTTTAAAGTATTGTATGTTTTAGAATTTAATTATTATTATCAACTGAGAAACTCTTTAATGATCAATCTGAAATTTTGCACGTTTAGAAATCAGTGATTGGTGTATGCAGAATTAAATAAAATGATGATATAGCAAGGATCATTTAAATCTTTAACTATCGAACCCCTGCTTATCCTCTACATGTACTTTAAGGAAAGGGATAAAATTTAAAATTACGTTAGATAGAATCAGAGAAACACGGAAATGATATAAAAGAATATGGTTTTAAAAATCATTTACTAAGCTAGATTATTTGAATGCGGTAAAGAACACGATTATTCTTTGAAACCGAGTCAAACTACCAGTATTCAGCGATCTTAACCAATCGACGACTGGTGGAGGATTGTTCGAGAAAGGAAATCTTCTATATCTAACTTCCATATCGAGAACTATATTCCATATCGTTCAAACAAACTTTATTCCCCAATGTATAATGGATGCAAACCAGTTTCCATTAAAAAATGCTTCACGGAGGCTTTCCTTCCTTTAGACAGATAGCCCTTATGTGCTTCACCAAATTCCAATAACTAATCTAATTTAACCTAACACACTTTAAAAGGACATTAAGAAAACTGCTAATATAAAATGTTGTAGCCAGAGCTTTCGCTGCCTGGGGCGCTCTCGAAATTTGCTGCAAGTCTCGATACACAAGCATATAACTGTAAAACGCCAAAATGGCATGCTGGGAAATAAATTAAAACTTCTATGTTTATTTATGAAGTAAAATTCTAATTTCAATATTTTTAAATAATACTTTGCTTGCGTTTTGTCCGCAAAACCATCGATTATATTTTACAGGTCTACTTCATTGCTCCATTTGCAGTTAGGACTACGATGGTATAGAAAGGTTTTTTAAAAGCGAAGTATATATTTGCAGGCCTTAAATACTTTGCAAATAACTTCTATCCAGAAATCTATTTTCAAAATAAGCAACACTTACATCAATTTGAGGAATTCACAGTATTACAATTTTGTAACTTTGATTTAAAGATTGTAATTTTGGAATTAATTGCAAAAGTCCAAAAGAACCGCTCTTCTTCTTCCTGTTTCGTTTTCCCCTATCAATAACGTAAACAAAACTTTGAAATAATGCTCTCTTAACGATAAAGCGTTTTCTCATTGACGCCACCGTGATCAAAATTAAGTTGATATTCACATTTTTCTTTCAAAAATTTCTACAAGGTAAAAAGAGTATAAAAAGAGTTTGTAGATGTTGAAATCTCATAGGGATTTCTTTGAATATTGCGTGTAGAGCAAAAAATTGTTTCTTTTTTCAATTTAATTTCGTTTGGCAGTTCTCAATCTCATTATTCTTCACTTGCCTTGGCGATCCACATAACTAGGCTCTCTGTGAAGTAACATTTCATGTAAAAAATGCCACTCTAAAGAATGTACCACCCGGGGTGGATCTCTCCCTCCCTTTAGCTGCACTACTGCTAACATAAAAACGTATGTTTCTGATCTTCTGAAAAGTATTCATAGAGGTTAAATAACTAGCTATGAAGACAAGAAAAAATACGTTTTTCAACTTTAACTGAAATTTATATATTAATCAAAAATATTTCATAAAATTATAATGAATATAGAACGAATATCTAGTTGTAGGGGCAAACACAGAATAATAACTTTATGTTTTATCTTTACAAAAAATCCTATGCTGATTAAAATTAGGTCTTATAATCATAGCAAATCTAAAATGAAAAAGCTGATTTTATTGCATCTTCCTTTTCATGTAGCCTTAACTAAGGGAGGTAATATTACTGTGAAGTTTCTTTCTGATATTCCCACAGTAAATTCGGGGTCGTTCTGCTTCCGTTGTTATTCGACCTCTACCCCATGCTCTTTACTCGCATCGCTCGCTGCACATATGCTTAATTGGTTGTTAGCTAATGCGAACACCTCTTATGACCTGAAACGCCCCACAGATTTTAGGTGAGTACTTAAATTTCCTCTTGAAAATGAAGAGAAAAACAATGATAGCTTTGCACTGCGTAATGAAACGATGAAACCGTTTTTATTTTCTACGTTATTTGACTAGTTAGGAATCACTGGATAATTGTTAATGACCCATGACTATTTAAAAAGCACTGAATAGATGTTAACAATGACGACGTGCAACACTGAATTGCGTTTATTTGTATGGTAAGAATTAAGCTTCTACGCTTGAAATGCAAAATGAGGAAGAAAACGATAGCTTGCCTTTGAAGGATGGACAAGCATGCAGTAAGGTAGGCTTAAAATAAAATCAGGTAAATTTTTTTATAAAATAAACTTTTATTTAAAATTCATAAAATAATTAATGAACACAAGGAGAAAAATAATTTCTTATCATCTAAAATATTCTCTTGATCTGATGAACATTTAGTTTCATGAGATAAAGAGATTATATAATTTCACTTTACAAAATTCATCTAGTTTTACATCACGAATAATGAAAATGTTAGGGTCCTTTATAAATTTCTAAAGATAATGGCTTTTGGACAATACAATTAAATTATTATTTTATTTCGTTATTAGGACGCCCACACTTTGTAGACGAATTTTGTAAATCTACAAAGTGTACACATATTTATTCTATTGCTGCCATGAAAATGAATGATAAATTACTATTCTTCTTCTAATTGTTTTATTATTTTTAAATAAAAGTTTATTTTATAAATTACTTAACTTCATTTTATTTCATTTTTTTTTTTAGTCTTTCTTGCTATGAAAAATCTCTTTTTACTTTCAACAACTCCTGGTACCTAATAAATTGATTTTTTGGCGATCTCAGTTTTATACTTTTTTGAGAAGACGAGTAGCAAAAGATACGCCTGATTCAGAAGAACATCTCTGAAAACTCATATATAAATATACTCTACATTAATATGTGATATAAGTTCTATTCTGAAAGAATAACACAATTTTTTTGGTTTTTGTTTTTTGTTTTGTTTTTGTAGTTTATATAAATAATTATACTTCGATTTAACTAATTTTAAATGTTTTTAAAATTTAAATTAAGGTAACTCTTGAATTTGATAGCTTAGCAAACGGGCTTAGTTCCCTGTTCTTCAGTAGCTCGCATAAATCTCAGTTTTGCAAGTCTTATAACCTTGGTATTTCTCTCGCCTTCTTAGCATGCCTTCGTGGTGTAATGGTCAGTACACTCGGCGCGTATTCGAGAGGCCCGAGGTTCGAGCCCCGGCATCGTTATTGCTCATTTTTTACATCGCCGTGCTTAAAATGAAACTAATGTCGCTACACTCTTAATCCCATTGGTTATTTATGAATTCATTGGACGTTAACAGCTAATGACAGCCGTCTTAAGAAATTTGGTACGGGTCAGAAACGATATTGTTTTAATACAGTTTCTTACAATATTCCAGAAATCTTCATCAGAAGTGATAACAGCAATCATGCCTGTAAGAAACAAATACAAAAATGTACAGCTACACCATGATTTGGATTTTAAAGCGGGATTATAGATTAGATTTATACGCGTAAGTTTATATATTATCATAATTATATTATTCAGATTTAAAACAAAGTGCGTTTGTGAACTAAATGCATATTTATAGTTAACGTTAAATCTTGAAAATAAGCGCTTTATAAATGTTATAATCAATGCTAAGAATGAGTATTTCATAAATAGTTGACATCTAGACGATTTTAATAGTTTATATGCTGCCACGTAGTTTGAACCGAAATTATGTGGTATGGAAAAATATACTTAAATTTTGTTGCCCGCATAATCGGACTAAATCTTACTACATATTTTCTGAATGAATCTAAAATTTTATTTATACTTAATAATCTATAAATATTAAAATGTATAAGAGGAAGTAGAGTTGTTTTGTATCAGAAAGACACTCGTTTAAAATTACTTTTGATTTACTTACCTGAACTCAGTATGAGAGAAGTGAATTTTGGCTTTCTAAAACATTTTAGATGTATGAAGATATGAAAAGTATCTACATTTCTCAGGCAGGATCAGAAGAACAACTTCCTAAAAAATAATAATTATATTATTATTATTTACTTTTTACGATAATATGAAAACAATACGCAAACAACAAAGCTTTTAATGTTTCAACTCCGATAATACTTGTATATCAGAGACGTATATATAAAATGATGCTGCAGTTAGAATATACATCTTTAGTAAAATGTTGGAAAATTGTGGAAATATTTCATTTGTCGATATATTAATTCCTCGGTTAATTATAAATTAATAAATATGACATTTCATTTGAATCAATCAGATTAAAATGGAGTTATCGGTCAGTTTCTAGTAATTCACATAAACATTAAAATGCACGAAATCTAACTTTCTGTTTTAAAAACCTAACTTTCTTTTTAGTCCAAAGGGATTTCAGTCCCGAAGGACTATTGCTTTCGTTTTGGCATTTTGCGTCGGACTCATAAACGTCGGTTCACTTTTCAAACTGTTGCCACAAAATGTTAGAGTCCTGCATTATATTTGAAGAAATTAAATAATGAAAAATCTGCATAAATGATTGTCTATTTCTCGCATTGTGATAAAACAATGGTACATAGAGCCATCGAATTTTGAATGACGAAATACTACTGCGAATATGGGCATCTGAAATCCCAAATTTGGAATTTGTTTTATTATAGATTTTATATTTTGTAAAACTTTAACGAATTTTTGATTTACAAACTCAATGCTTTAAAAGCGAGAAAATGCAACGTTATATAGAAAAAAAATACTTTTATCTCCAGCTCGCGAGACTGCGTATATCGGAAATTCTAAAGATATGCTTAATTTAACATTATTTTGCGATATTGCTCTTGAACTTAATTTTATGGTTTAAGTGCAAAGAACATGATATTTAATAAATAAAGGTAACACTCAAAAAGTTAAAAAAACGCCCCTTTGGACGTAATATAAATCTGAAAAATTTCAGATTTTTTTTTTAGTCCAAAGGGATTTGAATCCCGAAGGACTATTAGTTTCGTTTTGGCATTTTGCGTCGGACTCATAAATGTCGGTTCACTTTTCAAACTGTTGCCACAAAATGTTAGAGTCCTGCATTATATATGAAGAAATTAAATAATGAAAAATCTGCATAAATGTATGTATATTTCTCGTATTGTGATAAAACAACGGTACATAGAGTCATCGAATTTTGAATAACGTAATCCTCCAACGAATATGAGCATGTGGAAGACCAAATTTGAAATTTGAAATTTGTTTTATGATCGATTTCCTATTTTTTAAAACTTTGACGAATTTTTTATTAACAAACTCAAGGATTTCAAAGCGAGCAATGGCAACGTTGTGCAGAAAAAACATTTTTATCTCCAGCGCGTGAGTCTCTGTATCGGAAATTGTAAAGATATGCTCGTTTTAAAACTATTTTGCGATATTGCTGTTGCACTGGATCTTATGGTTTAAGTGCGAGGAACATGATATTTAATAAAGAAAGGTAACACACAAAATGTTAAAAAAACGCGCCTTTAGACGTAATTTAAAATCTGAAACATTTCAGATTTTTTTTTTTAAATTTTTTTTTATTTTCAAGTCAGTTAATCATTTGTTAATGTATACTCTATCTGTGCACTTAAAATTTGTGCTTCTTTATTATGATATATATAGTTAAAAACCGTAGGAAAATAAATTAATATAAGCATCTTTTTAAACTGTTGATTAATGCAATTAATTTTAAGACTTCTTAATTTATAAAATTCTTCCTATTGAGAGGAAAAATGTAAAAAATGTATTACTTTATTTAGCCAAAAAAGGAAAATAGTGTGTATTCGGAAAACTTTTATTTTATTACCGCAGCAAAATTTGTTCACGAAACGTGACCTGTGGACAGCAAGTACCCATGAGTTGTGTGTTTGAATGTTATTCAAGGTAAGTTGTATAGAAGTGGTGCAAGAGATACTGCATGTATCATAGTTTTCTTTCTATATCCTTGATATGCAAATTCTGATCATTGCAAAAATGGGCAAATTAAGTTAACACTGGCCACCCAAAATCGTGGAAGACAGTATTTCTGATCACTAAATTGTATGAAAAGAGTAAAAAAGTAATACTGAATCAGATCACAGATTTCTGACTATCTTGATTTGTTTGCTCTTCGAGTGCTATATTTGAAAATTATAATGAAAGAAAATTGAGTTAAAAAAAGATAGATAAAATTATTGAAAATAAAAAGGCAACTTCTCAAAATCTAACACATCCAGTTCATTACTTCGTATTTTTAATATTATATTCACTGAGGGAAAATATTTAAATATTTCGTTCTTGTTTTAATACTGAAATAAAGATTTCTTGCATTTATACATATTTATATTAAAGTTGGTGTAAATAATATTTTGAAAATTATTATTTAGATTTCTTAAGTTGGTTTAATAGCGTAAATTAGACAACATTTCTATCTGAAATTTTAGTGATAAGAGTAATTTAACTAGTTAACTTAGTTTAACAATGCTACAATTTAACTTAGTTCATTTACTGAATAAAATAAAAATAAAAGCAATTTTCAATTTTTTAACGATCGTACGGAGACTTTTACTAATAAAACGTTTTAGTAAGATAAAATAAAAAGCTTCGTTCATTAAATTAAAAATATAAATAAGCTGAAAAATCTTCAAGACACAATACATACTATTCGGATTCACTTCCTTTTTTATACGTATTAATTGAAATTAACTTTTAATTTTCATGTGTTCAAAGGCTGAAAGCATCTTGTAAAATCAACTTGCTTTTAGTTAGTAAAATATATATTTATAAAACAGTTTCAATGTTTTATAAAGTTTCAGCAAGAACAGTTTTAATTAAGTAAAAATACGGCCGATCTAAAATTCTGAAATCAATCTGAACGACAGTATATTGTTTTGCAGAAACAGCGAATGTGCATTGAAGAAAATAATTATTGCGAAATCTATATGTAGTTTAAATCTGGACTTAACAATTGGAAAACGGTATCCGATAGGTTTTGCTCTTTAATTTTAATTTCACGTATTCAGTATAGACGTTTCCCACTAACAACTGAGTTCACGTTGTTCTCAGTTTTCCGATTTGTTAAAAGTTACATATAACGTTTCTTTCAGATACACATTCGACGGAATATTGCAAATAAAAACATTGCTTCATTTAAGCGCTCTTTTGTTGATAGAAATTGCTTCTCTAATGAGTGCGGCACAACTATGCAAACACGATGATAACAGCACCTCGATTGTTAGCATTTTATTTTTTTGTTATCCCAATGCTGAACTCTCGTTGTTACAATGAGTACTAATAAATGACGATAGGATTAATTATCGCGCATGCGCTCTTTCATACAGCTGAGATGTCTAGATAACGGCGGTCATACACATCGACAATAGAAGAGACCTCTAAACAGAGATTGCATCTCTGCGTGAACTTGTCCTTTTGAACTTTTCACGGTCATAGAGCTGGGCGTCTTGAATAATTTCTCCCTCTTTCTCTCTTGCCTTCCCCACTCTAGAAACGCGGCGCTAGGGTGGAGAAAAAAAGGAATAAAGCTTACACTTGCGGCAAAATCAGATGCCAAAAAAGTGCATTTTTTGCTCCAAAGTCCGAACAAAAGCTTAATACTTAGAAAGAGAGGGGATCACATAGGCTTGCATAACGGTAAACGTTTACTTCCGCATCTTTTGAAGATATCCCACCCTTCTGACGCAACGTGGGGATGGAACAGGCGCGTTTTTTGGGGGATGTTTCATTTTTTTTTTTTTACTCCACTTCTTTCTGATTTTTTCTAAGAGCAGCTGGTGCCCGCGCAAGAGAAGAAAGCTAAAAAAAAATCGATTGCAAGTAAACACAGCAACTGAGGGCAAGCAACCTGTTGACATCTTTAAAAATAAAATAAATAGTAAGGGCTGGCATGGCTTTCTCTAACGGTATTTTATTTGTTGCAAAAGCGTTTTTCAGAGGACTTTTTTTAAATATATTTCTTGCTTTTTTTATAGCCGAATAGAATAGCTTAGCCTATAAACATAGAAAATTTAGAAATCTATAAATAAGTGCGCTAGAGGTGAGCTAAAAAGTCCAGCTGTAAATAACACCTGACAGCCTGCAAGTGTTTCATGATGAACACCTGCTACTTCAGAGATGCATAGTAATGTTAAAATACTTGCCATGTTTTCAATATGGTCTAAATCAGCGTTTATCAAACGGAATTCCTCGGAACTCTCGTTTTCAGTCAGAAATTATTAAAGATTTCTCTGAGAATAGCGAGGAATTGGATTAACCGTGCTTAATCATATGTAATAATTTTAACGCAGAGTTCTTTGACACATGAGTTTTATTTTGAGCATTTAACAAGGATAAAAATTCGAGAAACACTAATGCAAACAGACTGCGATAAAGCACCAGCTTTCTGTGTGAAAACAATTATAAAAACGACTTGTAATATTACAGAATAATTATAAAATTCATTCGTAACCTAGAATAAGGCCGCTTGCCTTCGTGTTGTAACTGGAAGCACGTCCGACGCATAATCGGGGGTCTGGAGTTCCAATTCCGGCGAGAGCACTGCGGATTTCTTCAATTTCTTGACATCAAAAAATTTTAAAGGACTCTAGTGGCGCCTAAAATAAAAGGTGGTGAACGATTATTCGTCACCACCAGGATTTGGCAATTGGGTCTCCTCATCCCCAGTCGCCTTTTTAAAGGGAGAGTATGAAGGATATTTTCTCCCTACTTTCTGCGTTCCTTCGAAAAGTTCGAGTGCCGGCGAGGGCACTCCAAAACTGCATTCTTCATGACCCCTTCATTAATAAAAATAATAATTCCTATAAGTCGTAAAAAGCGTTTCAAAGTTAGTATTTTTAACATGAGGTTTCAATCCTGCAGAAACAGAGGTTGAAAAGATCTTCGTTTAAAATTTAAAAGAAAATGATTTCAAATGTATTTTTTCATCGTGACCGAAAAATATAGATCTCGCATATTATTCTTGAGTGCAATGATAAAATCGTAAATCACATGCGCAGTCGTAAAATCGCGAATAAAAATTGTATTTCAAGTTTGTATAGATAGCTTTATAATGAAATTATTGATAGCAATGAAACGAATCCATAATTCGCTCCCCTGCGTTGTTAATGGTAGGTTTATCACCTTACTTTGAACTGTTTTCTTGTCAAATAAGAGATAAAAAATAATGGTAAGTTAATAGTTAATAAATAATTAATTCTGAGCTTTTTCCGCTCATAGTATTTTGCTATCTTCTTCTTCCTCAAAATATCTTTTTAAAAAGCAGAGCACCCAAATGTTAAAAAAATATTAAAATAAAAGATCACCTATCCTTGTAAAGGCGAATTCATAATTTTTCTTCAAACAATCTTCCTGCAAAGCCGTTTACTGCAGTAAACTCGTAGAGTCGAGATTACTAAGTGTAATGAATTCCAAGCGATTTTTGAGTTGCTCCCAGTGACTTCAAGCGACTAATAAACCTACAAATTTTACAATGAAAATTCACCTGCTTAGTTTCATACCAATGATTGTTATTTAGATGATTTATTATTTCTCTTGTAAAACATCTTGATAACATAGAAAGTACACACGTACGACACACTCTTATGTACAAAACCCTTTTTTTGTCGTAACGCAATCTGGAAAGTGTAAGAATGTTTTATATATGAAGCCGTTGCTGTTAGGATAATTTAGCACAATATATCTAAATCCGCAGCGACAATAATTAAATGAAATTTTCATTAAAAAAGAAAGAAATTGAGACACAAATTATCAGTTTTTGAAATTCAAATTTTCTTCTTTTTTTTTCTGTCAAAGCACTAAGCAGGAATTGCTTGAAACCTTTATATGTTTTTCCCGACACTAAACTAATTCGTTCTATATATGTGCTGCTATTTTTTGTGGTCAAATGAAATGCATAATTTTGCTTATTTTTTTCGAAATGCATGAAATTTGACAATTTATGACAAAATGTTTTGACAATATATAAAACTTAAAATTCGACATATATATCAGTGTTTTTACTTATTCACTGCTGAAAAGATATACAAGAACATTTCTAATTCAATTCCTTTTTCCCACTTCCTTTTCGTCCTGATTTTAATTTATTTACAAAATCAAATATTTTGCACAGAAGCATTTTTTCTTCTTATTTTAGATTACTTGTTGCGCATGTGAAGCGCTGTCGCTTCCATTTTGTACAGAAGAAGAATATTCTCATGCGTTAAATGTTACTCTGCTAAGGAGTAAACTGATAAGGACATAAAATTAATTTATTGAATACGCATAAAAAAGATGGTGTTCGCGTACATAAATTTATATTTTCTAACAGTTCATAAAAATTAGTCAGGCCTAACTCAAATACCAAAGCGAACGATTTTATTTACGCATCGCCTTCGTTTGTTTGAGTTCAAATTTTTCTCCTATTAGTCATATTAGTTATTTCTTCTATTAGTCAATAGATGGTGACATTTATTTACATCGACACATCACGCTTGAATGCATTTAAGCTTCTCCTCAACCATGAACTTTGAACATGAGTAATAATAGAATGACTTCGCCTAATTTCATCCTGATACGTGGAATTCAAGGTGCTCATATGCTTCTTTCCCTACCACCAACCAATCGATAAGATTTTCCCACTGTTGGATTTTAAGCCCTATTTTCCTGTAAAAACACTATATTTTTAGAGTCATTAAGTCTACATATGAGAAGGAATTTTTAAAAATTATCATTAGCCTTCCAGGAAGCGAATTCAAGATCTTCTAGTTGTTATTTGGATGAGCTGGCCACCACTCTATAGACACACGAGGAATACCTTACACATTCACGAATGCATTTACCTCAGAATTATACTCAAAAATGGCGTTTCGATAAGAGGACAACCTTATCATATTAATCACAACCTCCCCTGCATCAGCTTGGTATTACGGAAAACTATCTTGGTGATAAGTATTCTTAGAGGATAGCTTTTTAAAGAATTATTTGAGTAATATTTATCATTATGTCTTAAACAGTTACGAAACTCCTATCAATAGCACAATTTATTCGCAATTATTTTACCATATTTCTTCTATCATCAACAAGGGGGAATAATGTGAAACAAATGAATAAATAATAGATATCTCTTCAAGGTATCCAAATAAGAACAATTAACTACGCAGAAACATTTAAATAATACCCATAGCTATAAGTAACCAATCTGAGCATACAAAACTACAATCTTCTACACTGCACTTACAAGCTTATATTTCCTAAATGCTCGTCATTCTGTTTTCCAAAATGTTTCACTTCGCGTATTTAGGTCCCTTTGTATTTCGGCGATTGGCCCTCTGAATACGAAAACTTCAGTTACCTATTTCATTTGATTAGAGAATTAAATAATAATCCATCTGCGTCCTGAAACATACTGCGCAAGCGGGGAAGGTGGCACCCGTTCACTAACCCCCTATATTTATTTAAATAACGAGGTCCCGTAGGTTGTGGCGCATCAAAGGGAGAGAGAAGACTAACTCCGATTGATAAGCGCAGTGTCTTTGAGCGCGGGGAATCCGAAGTCCTCTTTAAATTCTGTTTATGTCCAAAATGGCTTGTTAGTCCACAGGAGTGTTCCCCAAATTGGCTTGTTAGAGGCAAAATATCGTTTTCTATATCGGAGGAGCGTGTGTTTGAGGTGCACCGAGCTTCTGATCTCGAGTGCCTAATTTTCCTATTGAGAAGAGGGAGAGATCTTTATAAAAGAGATATTCATCCCGAAGGTGAGTGGGTTCCGTGTATGGAAAGTGCCGTTCAGGGGTCGTATATGTATTAAATGTAATAAGCATAGGGCACTGCATTCGTTATCTAGCTATAATGAAGAACAGAAATCAGTTTTATAATTTTTGATATAGTCTGCTTTAATTTTATTTTCTTAAACGTTTGCGTAGCCAGCCGCTTAAAATAGTTATTCGGAACAAAAATGTAAAATGATTTTAAAAGCTGAGCAGCTATTATAATTTCACGAGTTCAACTATTAGTTAATAAAAATTTTTTTAAAAAATGAAAAACTGTATTCATTATTTTTAAATCGCTCATTTCCTTAATGAAGAGACAGAATTAATTTGGAAGCGAAATTAAATATGATATGCTTTTCCAAGTGGTAACAGATGTGCTCGTGGAAGATGAAAATATTTTAGGGCAGTAGCAACACATTTCTTCTAGATCGTTTAGTTTGTTGATTAAATTTAAAAGACAAAAATCTTACCTTCTCTCGAATGGCAACACATTTCTTTAAAAGCGCTGAGTTTTGTGATTTAATTTAAAATATAAATATATTTCGATTTGCCGAGTGGTAACACGTTGCTTTTTAATCGCTGAGTATGTTAAACAAAAATTCATTACATTCGTACAAAATATTAAATATATATTTTTTTAAAGTCTGAAAGGTTTCAGATTTTAACTACCATCCAAAATAATTTGTTAAGATTTTTTTTACGCTCTCGCTGAGCTCGCAGCTTATCACTCTGCTTTTGCACTCACTCTTGCTAACCCATTTTTTAAAAATATTTTTAGCTTTATAATTAAGCGTCGTTTCCTTCGCACTTATGCCTCATACAGTTCAGCAATAAAATCACAAAATTTTTAAAGCTGTACAGCAGTATATTTTTAAAATTCCCGATGTAGTGTCTAGCTGTACATTTTTCTGCTTTTTTTTTTTTTTTTTCCCAATCTTTTCTCAGTTTAATTATTCCAATGTTCAGTTTACTTCCTAAGATAGCTAATAATTTTTTTTTTGTCTTTTTATTATTAACTTATTATGGGTTAACTTTATTTATTAATAATATCACTTTCTTCGCACTTACGCCGCATAAAATTCAATTCAACAACAAAATCACGAAATATTTAAAAGCAGCATATCTTTAGAATTCCCGAAAGAGTGGTAGAGGTTGCCATACATATTTTTGTACTCGCTATATTAATTCTTTAAAACCTAAAATGGTTATTATAAGAAAAGAAAAGTATATGATAATTTATTTGAGTCTGGCTAATGTGATTTGATAAAAATACTAAATATTTCTAATTAAATGTCTCATGATTTTAACAAATGTTTATTTGAATCAATCACTCTAAAAAGTAGCAAAATATATTCTTAAAAACTTTAGGCGAAGTTGAAAGATCTCACATTTTTTCGAATGGCAAAAAATAAAGATTGGAGAACAAGATGTTTTATTTCAAAAAATATTGTCACTGCTCGCTTTCATATCGTTGAGTTTGTTGATCACAAATTCATTAAAGTTTTACAAAATCTAAAATAAATAATAAAAACAAACTGAAATTCAAAATTCGGGTTTCCAGGTGCACATATTCCAGTGGAGGACTACGTTATTCAAAATTTGATGGTTCTAGGTACCGTCGGTTTTTCACAATACGAGGAACATGCGAGCATCCATGCAGATTCTTAATAATTTAAAGCAGGTTCTTAATAATTTGATTTCTTTAAAAATAATACGGGGCGATAATATTTGGTGGCAACGATTTGAAAAGTAACACGCCTTTGATAGACAGGCAACGCAAAATCCCATTTCGAAAATTTTAGCCCCTTTTGGGCTAAAAAACCGAAATTCAGAGTTTGGGCTTCGAAGTGTTCATGTTTGTGTGGATGATTACTTGTCTTTAAAATTTGGTGACTCTATGTGCCGTAGTTTCCTACAACTGGAGGAGCATTCATACATACACACATGCATACATAATATATATATATAAGCAGATTATTCATTATTTAATAACAGAGAAGAGCTAATGCATTTCGACAATTTGAAGAGAAACAAAGTAGCCTTTTGTATTTCTTATTCACTATCACAAGATTACAATTCGATAATTGTTTATGATTTATCTTATTTTTTCCACTTGCTATTTCCTGGTTATTCTTTCTTGAATTACATTACTTTATTATACTTTCACACTATGGACATTATTCTTATTTTCTTTCTGAATCTTGTAATTGCTATAGTTATCATATAGGCAGAATATTAGAAGGATTCGCATACAAGGTGACCTTGTGTTTTTGGAGACGCTTCTCCAAAGATAAAAAAGCTTTTCATTAAAAATGCCTTCGAAATATACAATATTGTTTTATTGAAGGTCTTTGTAATAAAAATCAATTAATTGGTTTAGTAACATATTTTGACGCAACTAAATAAACATATTTCCTTATTTTATTTTGTTATATATAAACGTAATAAAGTACAGGTTCAGTAGCGCATTTTAAAGGAAAAAATGTCTTTTTACATTTTGGTAGCATGATAAATTTATCTTCTCATAAATCTGTGAATATGTTACAGATTGTACAATAGACGTATACATGTACACACGTGAATTGGAATTTCAACCAGTCTCCTTTTTATAAGATTAGTAAGTTAACTGTATTCATGACTTTTAGGATAAAAAAAGAATATGGATTTACATTTTCGTTTGCAAGACAGAAAAACAGTTGTAAAATTTTACCATACAACCTTACGTTAGGTATCTCACTATGCGTCTAATCAAATAACTGTTATTTTCTGATAGTTAAACATTGAGAATAACGAAACCAATAATAATGCAGATAGAAGTCCCACAGAACTTCAAGAAAAAGATGTTATACAGTTTCAGATTCATATTTATACATATAACAACAGCTTACCCTATTATTCGATTACTGTAATCTCGATTACCTCAAAACCGTGTTTCTAAAATATTTTACAATTTTTATGACCATAAAATTTTTATGATATGAAAACCGTGAAAATTTTGCAATGAAATTTTGTGGCCTTTTGTGGCCTAAACACCATGAAAGTTTTACAATTTTGATGAGTCTATTCAGTAGTAAAATCTCATGTCCATTCATTCATCACTTATAAAACATCTTCCACTTACAAAATTTGTTCCTTTTTTTGCATTTATACTAGCCGATTCGATTTTTAATACAGTTCCATTATTTTGAATGCTAACAGAAGTTATTAATACTCGAGTATCATAAATGTTTAGAAAGCAAAAGAAAATTAATTATAACGTAATAAATAGGAATACTTTGTACGGTTATTATTCAAGTATAAGAAATGTTTAGAAACTAAAAGAATTAGTACCTCAATATGAGAAATGTTTAGAAACTAAAAGAATTAGTACCTCAATATGAGAAATGTTTAGAAACTAAAAGAATTAGTACCTCAATATGAGAAATGTTTAGAAAGCAAAAGAAAATTCATCACAAAATAATAAACTGGAATTCTTTCGTACTGGACATGAATACATTATTTAATGTTTCGTCATTTAGAATAAATAATAATAACAGTCCTAAATATGTTTTCAGTTTTGTGAGTGAGTATTAATTGTAGTTTAAAATTAATATTAACCCGTAGTTACCAATTTAGATATAGGCGTTTATTATTTAGTTGGTTTAGTTCGCATTGTTGCGAAAAGTGCAAAGGACTACAACCAACAATTACTTGCTGACAGCTCGTAATTTTATAAATCACTTTCACGGTCATACATTTTTGCAATTTACTCTCGCAAACCAGTTCAGCTCTAACTTCCTTTCATCAGACATGAATTTTTATTTTCAGCTGAAAAAGGTCACAGTTAGCACCCAAAAGGTCATATTTGTTTTTTCGAAAATGATCTATGAATCATTGCTTCTATTTATGACAATTTAATGTTTCAACGCCCAAACCCAAGTATGATTCTCAGGACTTAAACTTTGTTACTATTATATGCTGCTGTAATATAATGCAGGTGTATTAACGAGGCGCCTGCCGAATATTTTCAAAAGCTGTTATGACTTCTAAAGCAGAAGTAGTATTCAAATGTATCTACATTTATTTATCTACGTAGCAGTCTAAAAATGTATCTATGTAACGTAAGTAGTCTAAAAATGCTGTATTGTCGGCATCTTAAATATATTGATGCTGCACGAAAAATATACCCTAAATTTTTATCGAAAAATGGGTGTTTAAAATAAAGAATGTATTTCTGAAAATTCTTGGGATGGTGCGATAAAAAGCAGTCACGCTTATTTAGAACCCATTCATCAAAACATAGTATCTGAGGAATAAAAATATTTGACGAAGGAAAGGTCAAACATATTCTTTCAGCTTATTAGTTCAGTTAACGAGTTTCATTCGTTCCCTCTTCAAACGGCCTGACACTTTAGGTACGAGGATTTATTTCTAAACCATCTCTAGCAGTTTTTGATTATTTTACAAAATTTTGCAGGTAGAATTTATTTGTTTTTATTTACGTTTCATTAACAAATATTTCAATAAATTCTACTAATCAAATTTTCAAAATCTGTTGAGTTTGTATTACAGAAACAAATTTTATATATATTATATATTTATACAATATACATATATTAATATAGTTTTCACTATGAACTTAACTGCTGTACTTTCAGTGTTATACTTCTTTTGTAATTTACTACAAAAAAGAAAAAACAGTGTACACAAACATTTATGACACGCTTTCAACCTCCATAGTTTATATTGTTTTCTAATTATTGGTCCAAAAGTGCTATTAGTAGCGAAACACGATTTTGCATTCTTTCATTTTAATCCTTTGTTTCACTTTTCATTCGAGTCTGTTACCATTCGGAAAAACATAAAATATTATTCTTTCGTATTTAATCTGTCTGTTATTAATTAACAAATTAAACTATTTAAAAGCATTAGATGCATATTATCTTTACAATATTATTCTTTTACGTTCTAATCTGATTCATTTAAGTAAAAGCATGCATTCAATACTTTAAGATGCGTTTAATACATGATCTATCTAATGTAAAACATTAACTATTTTTTTATAGAATTAAATTACAAATTTTTTAACATATACATGTTAGTCTAAATGCATACGCATCTAATATCCTACAAAATGTTTCGCCATCTCTATCGATAATCTCTAATCATATTAAACTTTAAAAGAGCATTTTTGGGCGACCATTAAAATTGGAACCTTTTCAAATTTTTTATTAATTAATATTTATTATTCTATATAAGAATACATTTTAGTGTTTAGAGCAGCGAACCAAAATTTACTTGAATCTTATCGCCTGAGTTTTTAAATATGTTGAATTCAAGTACGTCGGGCTATAGTGAATATAATTCTTAAATGATTGATAATTTTTAAGCATGAAGTATATAGTGAAGCTTTAATGATTTGGGTCAAAAGGTTATGCTAATAGCTAAAATCCATACTCATGATTCTTTAATGTATCGAGAATAGAAAGTATGTTTATCTACAAATTCTACAAAAAGTAATGCAAAAGAGCTTCATTGTTTTCTGATACAACTGAAAAGAATTATACTCATGAACATAATTAATAATTGGTTGAGGGATATCAAGAGCAAATTAGTCCAAATATTTTCAAAATATATTTAAGCTAATCAAGTTTGTGTGGTTAACATCATTTTAAAAAGGTGAACCGCAGAAAAACGCCGCGTATGTTATAAAGCTTTTTTGGAATTTTCTTTCTTTCTTTGTTGAAGCTTCTGAGCTCCAAGATACTTATGAAATCACTTTTATTGCGTTTTGGAATAGCCCACAGTTAATAATGATATTATCGAGTAGTGCAATTACATATTTTAGAAAAGAAAATCGCAAAAAATAACTGTTCCCTCTGAGGGGACTGAGCATGAATCTTTCAGCGTTAGTCAGAATTGGTAGCCAACATATCACAACAGAAAATTGGAAGAAGATCTTTAATTCATCGTAACTTATTTTTTTACCCTTATAGTTTATTATTATTATTGGAGGATTACTTGATTCTAGCGAAGCACATGAGGCACAGGCACTTGTTTAAGGAAAGGTATGACTTTCAGGAAGAATTTCTGATGGAAACTGATTTACATACGGGAAAAGATAAGAATTACCCTATGCAGCTAGTCCGTTTGCCTGGATTTCAACCCGGGTCGAACTACCAGTGTTCAGCATCCGGTCACAGGTGAGCCTACAGTTTATGTATTTTAGATTTCTGCCGTTGACGCCTTTGCTAATCATGTTTTATTTATTTCCCTCGTCTATTTCATTTTAGAGCTGCCGTATCCGAAATGACTTGGCCTCCTACAATAACAATACTGATGTCTGTAATTTTCTGAGATTTCTTAATTTTTATTTTCGAACTCCAAAGCCCCAAAAATAATTTCAGCGGCTTAAGTCTTTCTCTGTAGAATCGTCTCCCTTCGTTATGAATTTGTTTTTCCAGTTATGAATTAGCATTAATCTTTTGACTTTATTCCATGCTTTAGCAAATGAGATTCGAATGCTTTTAAGGCTCTTCCAAACACTCACTTTCTTCATTACTTTTAACTAGTCTAATAATTTCTGGGAAGTTAGATTCTTGTATAAACCTAAAAAACGATAATCTGCTCACTGATAATCAGGAATTTTTCTAACTGAGTGATTACTATAGCTTCTCTTTTCATATGCAGATATTGTGATAATTTATTCCTTAGCGGATTCATAATGATTTCAGTGACTATATTTCAGGTTTACACCCATGGAAATACTACGTTCCGGAAAGCGAATATCCTAACAGCACACTGGTATCTCAACTACAGAAGTAGCTTTTAAAATAGACCAATAGGTTTCAACTGCAAAATTCTTTCATGTGATGTTAAAGAGAACGCATTAAAGGTTTTCAGTTATAATTGTTGTGTTTAATAAAGTGTCATGTTGTAGAGTCGAAGAGTCGTGTTGTAGAGAGGGTTTTTCGAAGCAAAAGACGTGAAAAATATGCAGTATCTTAGCCGGGACGCTAACTCCGGACCTTCCGATTGCTAGTTAGATGTGCTTTCCAGTTACATCGCAAAAGCACGTGGTAAAGAGGAAAGAAATGCCTTACAATCAAAACATGACTTTTCTTTAACCGAACTCTTTGAATAATTTCTGGGTTAGCAAGTTCATTAAAGCTTAGTCAATTCAGTTTCAACGTTATACTTTAGAAACTTTTAAAATTCCTCTCCCGCCCAGCCATTTGCTTATGACTTTTTTATATCGTTGCTAACCAATATCTGCTATGTGCACTTTTTAAAAATTCGACATTTTGACTATTATGACTAGTTTACTAACCAAATTTTCGTCTAAAAAGACTGCTATGTGATTCTAAGCATTATACGGTGAACTGCGGTCTCTAAAAAATATGCTGTCTTCATCAGCCAGAATAGTGTCAAATATAAACTGCTATGTGAAAAACTTGCACATAGCAGACATTGATTTGACAACGACGAATGCCATTGTTTACTATATCGATGAAGCACCCATTACCAGGCACGTTCGGCTAAAATAAAATATCTTTCGAATGCAACATGTTAATAATAAGAATGCTGATCAAATTTAGTTTCGTGAAAAGGAAAAACAAGAATTCACTTTTTGAAGATCTAAGAAATATCTGACATGTTTTACATTCCTTCTAAATTCAGTTAATCAAATACTGAAATTTTCCTCTATATTACCATCATTTTAATTATGATGAAATTTAAAGCTCGCAAATAAAATTAAACAACACAATTTTTTGGTCGATTACAAATCGGAGGCAACATTCTCACGAAGCAACAAAATTCGACAGTTGACTCAGACTTGCAAACCCATCGGTCCAATGTAGGAAGCCCCTTCCACGTTTGCGATAACAATATGCAGTTATGAAATTTGCTTTCGGAGATCTACGTATGGTTCGTCTTAATTAAGTTTCTATTACCCGTCAGATTATTTTTACGTTAAGCGGAATAGAGCAATGTGGTTAAAGGGATTGCGACGGATCTTCCGAATTTCTGAAAATTCTCACCGAAAACTGTCAATTTGCTTCCGGTCCCCCTCCTCACCATTGAAGATTTTCCCCTTTTCAAAGAGCAAGGTTTCGGAATCTGAAGAGCTCTCCACTTTCCAATCGGATACCTCGTGTTATTATTATTTCCGTTTTCACGAGCTTATTTAATGTAATATTCACGAAAGGAAAATCTCCCTAAGGTTCAAAGGCCAACGACACAAAAGCCAGAAAGCTTCAGGGAGAAAATCATTGACGGCTTTCAAAAGACGTCTTGAAAATAATTTTCAAAGGATTTGTGTTGCTTTTTTAAAAATCTTTGCGTACATTAATTAAGAAATAATGAGCCGCTTAATTGTGTAGTTTGTGATGGAAATTTCGAATTTTAAAAGGATTTCTTTTCATCTTCGCCATGTTGAGGCATCATTAGGTAGAAAAGATGTTTGCTTGTTGAATAAAGAAATAAAGTAAAAAGCATCAAAATTTTTTATTTATTTTTTTTTTAACTTTTATAAATCTTTTTACTTCGAATTAAATTAAACCCGAATGTAATTTCAGATAATGATGGTTTTGCATATTTACCGACTCCTTGGTCCATTCTGCCTGCCGGTTTTTCCGAATT
Organism: Stegodyphus dumicola; assembly: GCF_044657685.1. Taxonomy (NCBI): domain Eukaryota; kingdom Metazoa; phylum Arthropoda; class Arachnida; order Araneae; family Eresidae; genus Stegodyphus; species Stegodyphus dumicola. Next base: position 99,013,668 of record NC_140774.1, on the reverse strand, counting down.
TATCTCTAATTAGTAGAAAATTCTTCGTTGATTTTTAAAGCATATCATTTTAGTTTTTCTCATCGTTCGAAATTTTCTTGCTAATTAACTGCTTACTTATGTTGAGTCTATTATTTTGCATCAAATCTATAACTTATTATGTTTTATATTCACTGCATGCTCCTAATGAAATCGGCAGTTTTCAAAGAGTTAAATATATAACTCCGATGCGTATAACAATTTTAGCTATCCAAATGAAGAAAAGAAAAATACTAAGGCCGCGATTATCTTACGAATCATGTATATTAGTCATTCCTGTTGCACAGTGGAGATATGTACTGTATAATTCCATTATAATTAAACTCAATATTCAGCGGTTTCGGATATTAAGAATGTAGGCCTAAAGCCACATATAAATTATTATATTTTCGAATTAATACGCCTAGCAAAAATGCAGTAATTCTGCCTACGAAAAATACGCTCTCGAAGTAAAATTCAGCCGCTAGGCCATTTAGAAGTGGAAGGAGAGGATTCCATTAAAGTCCATTCCATTAAAGTTATACAATTATCTGCGAGCAAAAATTTAATTTTACAAAAAAATTTAAAAAGGCCTTTTAAAGGCTAAAATCTTAGGAAATGTCTAAAAAAGTACTATTGCAAAAGATGCAAACGAGAACTTCGCTTATCCAAATTAATTGGTACAAAGCATTTCGAATAACCTACGGTCGTATTTGTTTTCAGAACTAATCGAAAATTTCATACCATGTATACACATGTCCTTTTCGATAACAATGCTATTTTTGTATATGTATTAAGTAATATGAACTTCAAAATTTCAATTTTAAATATATTTTAACTTCAGAAACGCCTTCAGTATAATCTTTCTATACCTTTGTTACGTAAAACTACCATTCCACCCGATGAGTATTGCCAATGCGTGACACAAGAGACCTTTAACTTACATGCAGCCTGGAAAATATCCAGTTCGTGCATGGACCCTGAAAATGATCTCGATTAGTATCACATATCTCGGTCAGTTTTTATTATACGAAATTCTGTGTTATTTCACAATTTCTGTGTTATTTTTAAAAATGAGTACAAAATTTTTCTTAAATATCAGTATAATGGCCGAAAGAAAGAGTAAAAAAAAAACTCATTTCGTAATTTTGACAAAACTGCCATTTTGAAATTAAAAATATTAAACTGTTAAATTAAGATAATGAACAATAAATTAAGTACTACTAACAGTAAATTAAGCACTGTATAATATTAACAATTACCCAGTCAATTCAAGCAAAATACAACAGAAAAAAAATGTCTGAGCTGTGCTTTCTGTTTTACGCTCTTGCGTTATTTTTCAAGATGTTAGTTATTTTAAAACTGTTAAAATTAAAGATACTTTATATACTAGATTGAAATCGATGCGTCATAGACTCATCTGACAAAGATAGTACCGAAAAGAGTCTGCGACGGAAAATATATCGACAGATTTTTTTGAAGTAGGTACTCTCTGCTAAAAGTGAGTCTACACAGAAACATTCTGCATTTGCTCTGACTTCATGAATTGCTTATGAGACAAAGGGTCAGATACAATATGATTGCATTCTCCGCGGCTGAGATTCAGGTACATTCATCGCATAGTGTTTAAGAAGTAATTGTATTATTAGTAAGTACTAATGCGATTGATAGTAATGTACCCAGTTTTGATAATTTGATTGAATGTAGTATGTTTAGTCGTGTAATTCAATTAATAATTTCAGTTTTAATGACTTCTATTTGCGAAGAAACTTAAACGTTAGTTCCAAATTTCAAACGCTGAGCCACATTTAAAAAAATTATAATTCGTGTGCTTGATTTTCTTACGGAACGCTTTTTCTTCTGCTGTTATGAAATGCGATTGTAGATGAATATTATTTTGAATGTCTGATTTGTATCAAAAATAAGGAACAAAACAAAAAAAATATCAAAAGAATTCAAGATTATTTAAAGCAGAATATACTCTTTCCATATTATTTTTTTTTTAAATTTGCTTCTTATGTATAACAAAGGTTCAATTAGTCAAAATTTTCTATAAGCTGAGAGTCAAAACGTAGAGTCTAAAATTAACGTCAACGTAATATGGTCGAATTTTCGGGCACTCGAGAATTTTTTTTTCTGCTTCCATCAATTTCAGCTTAATAAAGTTCGACTATAGTTACAATTTAATACCTAATAATTTGGTTGCAGTAACAGTTTAATTATATAATACTATCTTTTCAATAAACTGTTACTTTACATGAAATCCATTTACGTACAAAGCTTGTTAAAACTTAATTCATAGTAAATAATTTTTGTTGAAAACTTCACTATTTAAAAGTTACTTAAGTAAATTTAAGAATCTTGAAAATTTTATAAAAGATTCGATATTTAAAATTTTAATTGATTAAGACCTTCTAATATAACACATTTTTCGTGCATTTACTGTAAATTGTCTGACAATAAATAACTTTAATTTAATTGCTGTTTGACTTCTAAATTAATATTTACTCGGCGTGTTGTTTTGCCTTAATTAATAAATAACTTGTCCTTTGAACTGATACAATACCAAACAAAAATTTGTGTAATACTAAAATCATTTAAAAATTGAAGCAGATATATTTTAGTTACATATTTCCTGCTTTTTTACTACAAAGACTTACTGATAATAAATATGGAATAAGCAGAGATAATGCTTTTTTAAAACAAATTGCCTTAAAAAATTTGTTCTTTCATATAACCCAGTCAATTTTACAGCGTTGGAATATCTAGAGGTTTCGGATACTCTAACCATTCGTTATCACCTATAGTTCATATCGAATAAAACATATAAAGACATTATCTTTAAAAAAAGGTTAAATAAGTTTTCTATAAAAATGTAGAAATGATATAAATTTTTTAAATATTTTTATTCGTTTTAGCAAGTTCCTTAAATCAGAGAGACAATTCGTATTATAGTTGAGGGAAATAATTAAGAACGAAAGATCGCAATTACTGTACATTATTTTCAGTCTTTTATGCATCAAATGGAAGCAATACAAATTATAAAATATTTCAATGTAAATCCTGAAATAAAAAATTCTCAACAGCTTTTAAATTACATAAATATTTGACGGTTTCATTTGTTTTTAAACGAAATAATTCTTTCTGAAGAACTAAGTTTTAATATTAAATCTGGCTGATTTATCTGCCTATTAAATAGCAATCGATTATTCAAATAGTTTTTAGGAAAGGAAAGAAATCATATTTAGAGTGTAATACCAGATGCTTTTATATTCGTTAAATACGACGATATGTCGGACCCTATTTGATGAGATAACTGCCACTTTTAATGCAACAAATGCTAGTTTTGATTGCCTTTAAGGCGAAAGCATGCTAAGAACTGTTCGTATCTTATTGTAAAGTTTGTCCATTAACGGCCAAGTAAAAAAGCTGGTAATTCGACCCATCCCAAGTTTTGGCGAATGGAGGCCGGACTTTATAAGAGGTTTTCCCCATGTGTAATGTGAATAAGAACAAGTTTTCTTAAAAAATCCTTCACAAAGGCATCCTTACCCTTAGGCAGACCTGTTGCAAATTTAATGTGTGGTCTATTTAATGCATAATAAGCGTAAATTTTTATCAAGTACACAATAAGAATACCCCCAGACCCCCATCCCACAAAAAAAAAAAAAAAAAAAAAAAAAAAAAAAAAAAAAAAGAACAAATAATAGCTGATAAATGTTATACGGCTATAATTCAACTTAAAGTTTCAAAATTTTCTTCTTTCAGATTCTTAAAAACCATCGCAATACACACACTTAAAGGAGGAATTAAGTAAAATCTTAAGAATAAATACATCACACAGAGAAGCTATACTGAGTAGCATTTCTAAAATACTGCTCGACCTTGGATGTAGTTGCTTCATAAGAAACTGCTTCAGGGACAAGGAAAAAGAAGAAAAAAATATTTTAATTTATCATCAATGGAAAGAGAAAAATTTATTGTGTACAAGGATGAATGGGTTTTGTTTACTCGCGGATACATTTTTTTATGCATCAAAAATGTACTTATAATGATACCTTCGATAGCTTCAATTATATCGTATGTTATACCTGTCTATGAACAGGAAAGTTTCGCATTAAAGGATACTTTATGTTTAACAGCAGCATTTTCCCAAAAAGTAATTATATTATGAATACATTAATATTTTGAAAATAATTAGTTTTGCGTCCCGTTAAGGATTATTTCAAACTGTTTTTACAAGTCTCCATTATTAATAATGAAGAATCTATATGTATATATCTTCCTTGAATGGTGGAAAAACGGCGGTACAATTTTTAACACGTTTTTAACAAACGTAGTCCTCCAGCAAAACATATACACCGTGAAGGCCGAATTTAGAACTTGGAATTTGTTTTCAATGTGTTGCTACTCAAACTTTATTAGAAAACTCAGCAAAACACGCGAGTTGGCGCTTGGCTAAACACAATATATTTGATTGAATGTAGTATGTTTAGTCGTGTAATTCAATTAATAATTTCAGTTTTAATGACTTCTATTTGCGAAGAAACTTAAACGTTAGTTCCAAATTTCAAACGCTGAGCCACATTTAAAAAAATTATAATTCGTGTGCTTGATTTTCTTACGGAACTTTATTTGTTATAATTTCATTACACAATTTTTTTTTCAAATTTGGCGATCTAAAAGAAACGTGTTGCCACTGCCCAAATTAAATATTTTTATCTTCCGCAGTATTTCGAGAGTATGTTGTCGTTCAGCGAAACGCAACTCTTAAATTTATTCTGTAATAAATTAACAAACTAAGCGATTTAAAAGCAATACACATATATTCATTTCAGTTGTTATTAATTACTACTTGCACCCGTGAAAATACACTTGCTGGACTCATTAAAACCCTTATATATATTTTTTTGTTTTGTTTTCATAATAATTATTTGAGGCAGGTCTCGCAAGCAACTAGTGATTTCCTATGATTTGATGAAGACCATCAGTCATGTATTGTCTTGAAGAAACTTTCTAGAAAAGGCTTACAGAAGATGACGGAATGACAGCAATGAACATAACAAAGAAAGCATATGTAAAGTTAAAGAATTTGGTATCACATTCGAGTTGGCTTAATCGTAACTATTCTATGTTACCTAGCGGAAAAGAGGAGAGGAGGAGGGTTAAGGAAAAAAAAATTGCGGTAAAGTTTTCTCTGGCCTTGAGGTTTGGGCCAGGTGACGCTCTAGTGAACAGGCCCTACTCATCTTTTCCCAATCGAGATTTTTTTTTCTCTTCCTATGGATGGGGTGAATGCCCTTTGATGGCCCTGGTGGCCCACTGCCCGCAGCAGCGACCTCCTGCGGTGGCCGTTCGAACTACAGAATGTGCATATCTCCTTTTCTTCTTCACCACTTTGTGTTATTGAAATGCTGGAGGGGAGTTATTCCCATGCAGTAAAAAATTTTTTATTAAATTCTTTTGCTACATTTAAAAAAAAAAGCTATTTTTTACATTTAAAGATTAACAGGAAGCATGCAATAAAATACATCGTACTTAGTCGTATTATTAATTCACATTTTCGCCAAAATTCTGCACTCTAAAATATAATTTAAGATTAGAGAGGCTCACAAATTTAAGGAAGAAAAGAGTTAAGATAAAAGCTGAAAGCTGCTTTACATTTAAGAAAATTCCAAGGCTGCTCAAATTATCCCTATTCATTATTCCGATAAATGGGTTCAAATACCGGAAAAAATACTTATGAGAATGAATCCAATAAAGCAACTTAAAACGGATTAAATTCATAAAAGTTTTTTAAATATATGAATTTTTTAATTCTATAGTAAAATTTCAAGGGCTTGAATAACGCGTTGAAGTGAATTATGTGAGCAAATATAGTAAACATTTTGATTTAATCTATGTTAAAAAAAAGTCAATTAAGCGTAAAAATAATCTTTAATTTTGTGTCATTTTAATTTTTACTTACATCTTTCGAATTTAGGTTTTAAAAATTCGAATAAGGAAATACTTTTATCACCACTAGCATTTTAAGTCAAATTAAGTGATTTATTTAAACGAAATTGATTAATTAATTCAGCACTAGGAACTTTTCCGCGCTATCTCTATGCTTTCCTTTTTCTATACACGCTTTATGTTGTAATGGCTGTCTTTGGCAATTTTTTTAAACAATAATTCTTTTTTAACAGAGTAGGGTAGAATATTTCTTTTTTTCCTTTTCTTAGGTATTTCTTTTTTTGACCTTTACATTTTACCTTACATTATTTTTCCATATAAAAAGTTTTAAATTGCCATAAAATTCTTTTGTTTATGTGAGAGGAGAAATAAACTTTTCCGTAGTGATTGAATATTAGAGCATTTACCTTTTTATGTTTTAAAAAACTGTAATTTTCTTAAGATCGGCATAAAAATTTGTCTCGAAAAGGCAGTTTTGAAATTACATGCGAGTTTCTTTCTTTCTTAGATAGAAAAGAAGCAGCTGTAATTATAGTCGAATTACTGAACTAAAAGCAAATTGGTGCACGTAAAAATTTCATTAGTACGCAATATTCTGATCATATTTAAATCTGAGGTTGAAACACATATTCTGTGTTTATGTCATTGCCTAGTTCAAAATTTCTCAAACTATGGTACATGTACCACTAACGGTAAAACATTTTAAAGTACGAGAGCCCCTGATCTAGTCTGAAGCTCTGTTTACACGACAACTTTGACAATTACGATGGTGGAAAATAGCAAGGAAATCATAATTATTCTTTATGCTTGCTGAACAACGATTTTCTTTGTCTGAAGGGGGGAAACAGAAAGGAATGTGATAGATTTTTCGGGTATCTGTCATTTAATTACACAACTAATTGTTATAATTTCATTACACTCTTTGTTATTTTTGGCCATTTTGTTTTAATGTGGTTAAACATGTAATTGTGAAGTAAACTGTACGTAGTGCCCGTAAAGAATTTTCAGTGCAAATGCAAATTTTCTGAATAGTTAAGTTAAAAATTTTGTCTTATAACTTACCTTCTGAATAGTTAAGTTAAAAATTCAGAAGGTAAGTTATAAGACAAATGCAAAAATGTTTACAGTGATGTAATTAAAATGCTTCAGTTTTCACCACTATAGCAGTTGGTATGAAGAGAAAGGAGCTTTAACAAAGTAATTAACACAAAATGTTTATTAAAATTCTTCTGATTTGTTGCGATATACTAGATACGTCGGAGACAATATTTGATGAGTTAAGCTGTATGTTAACTAGCATACCTGCAAAAAAGAATATCCTTTTTTTCACAATAATCCGAAACGCCAAATACAAATATATATATTAATTTAGAAGTCAAACAACAAAAATCAGCGTAATATATTTTTCAAATTTGAAAAATATTACGCTGATTTTCGTTGTTTGACTTCTAAATTAATATTTGTTCGGCGTATTATTGTATCTTAATTACAAAAAAATGTAGTTAAAAAGACTAAGGATTAATCAGTTATAAATAAAAATGTATGACTTTGTTTATAAATTCCTATTACATACGATTACACAATAAATGTAATCCACTCATTTTCCAATTAAACTTTAATATAATAATTAATATTACTGTAATTTCAATTAAAGAATTTAGAGAACAAATAATTTTTTCCCTTTCTTTAATTATTAGACCAATTTATTTAAATCACTCAAATTTTTCTTATTCATTGAAATCTGGAACTTGGGTAGTTCAACCGCAAAAAAAAATTATTGCATAATATGTGTGTTAACTGCCATTTCCTTGAATAACAGATGTTTGTAGTATGACCTGACTGTCAGCGTAAGCAGTCATGTGCGAAAATTCCCCTTTACACTTTGCGTCGGCAGTTCTCTCCCCTACTCAACAAGTACCACCTCGGAGGGAACCATCCCCTCACTTTAAATTTTCGATGTCTAGTTTCCATTTTTTGATGTTTATCGCAGTACTTGGCTGCACTTTATAAAATTTTCCAGAAATTAACTCTGGGTTTTCCAGAAATTGTGTTACTTCTTGATTCTGAATAAAATGCATCATATGCTGCAGCTTTATAAAACTCAGTATCCATTGTACGAGACACTGCTTTTATGCACTGTAATAATTTGGTTTTTCAGTAACAATGATTTTTTCCAAATTGGACTCAGCCCACCAGCGGCCGAACGGTAAAGTCGCTGAACACTGGTAGTTCGGTCCGAGGTTCGAATCCCGCGAACGGGCTGGCTGCATGGGCGTTTTCGTGGTTTTCCCCATGTGTAACGTGTATACGAGTCAGTTTCCCTTAGAAAGTCTTCCACGAAGGCATCCCTCCCCTTAGGCAGATAGCCCTAGTGTGCTTTGCCGTAAATAAACCAAACCAAATTGGACGGAAAATTCAATTCAACCTCCACAACGTTTTTTCGCTAATGCGCCAAACTTCATCATGCTCCATAAACTATGCTTTTCTCTCTTTTGTGACATCACCTCCCCGGTGTTTGAGTGGTTAAGATTGCTGAATAATGGTAGTTCGACATGGTTTGTGTTCCATACTAGCCGAACTGTCTGGCTGCGTATTTGGTTTTCATGGTTTTCGCCATGTGTAATATGAATATGAGCTAATTTCATTCAGAAAGTTCTCCACGAAGGCATCCTATCTTTTACCTAGATAATACTTGTGGATTTGATATATTCAAATCGCCCAACGAAACTGTTGCATCATTAGCTTCTAAATCATTACATGAGTGAAATTTTTAATTAATACAGGCGAATCTAGATTTAAAAATTCCAAAAATATCCTCAAATGAACAACTAGTTTCTCGAACAATAATTAGGCAAAACATCTTAGTTTAACGAATTTTTGTTCAATTTTGAAAATTCCTTAAAGATTTTTTTTCTTGAAACTGAGCAAATTTAGCAATGATCTTTAAACTTCAAATGGGACCTGTTCAATATAAGTCGGAATTATCCTCATTTTATAAGCTGAAATAGAAAAACATATTTCTTTTTCAATTGAATGTTCACGTAAACTGCAATATAGAGATAGTTCGATCATTTATTTTGAGTTAATGAAACAACTATTGAGTGATTTGAAAATTAGATCTCAAATTACAGCATTTAATCAGTGCCACCAAACGTTGTCAATAATCTCTGTTACCGAATAATAAAATCTGTACATGTATGTATGTATGTTTCTTGCACCGAGGAAAAACAGCGGCATCTACAACCACCAGATTCTCAATACACATAATCATCCACCCGGACACATGTACTTCAAAGCCCGAATTATGAATTTCGAATTTTGTTTTTATTTATTTCATATTTTGTGCGAATTTAATGAACTTTTAATTAAACACTCAGAGATATAAAAGCCTTGTATTGCAACTTTCAAACGTAAGATATTTATGTTTCAAACTTAATCAGAAAACTCAGCGGATAAAGGAAGTGTGTGGCCACTCGGCAAAGAGCAATAGATTTGTCTTTCGAGTTTAATTAACAAACTCAGCGATTTAAAAGGAACGTGTTGCCAGCGCCCGATTTAAAATATTTAAACCTTCCAAGCGGCAGAGTACCGTTGTTGAGCAAAGCGTAAGATGATATCTAATTTTCCTTTCAAATATATTCTTTTGTTATTTAACATAACATACCGCGCGTTTAAAAGCAATGAACACAGATTCATTTAAATTATTATTAGTTATTAGCTGGACTCAGGAAATTACGTTACCTGAATTAGTTAAAAACATTATGTAATATGTAATAGATTTGGTAGGTAGCTGTAATGGTATTGGAGGTGGTTTACTGTGTAGATGGAATCCATTTACGCAATACATGTGAATAATGATGAGAATCTATGGCTATGACATTTGCAGACAGACATAGCCATAGATTCACATAATTTTATTGCTGGCTAACAATAATTAGCCTCATAAATGTTAACAGTAGCCAAGCAACCGAAAACAGTGACTACGCATTCAGAGAAAGTGTGAGAGACATAAAAGAAGTTTCGGTTTCAATAAAAATCTTATTCAGTGATAAGAAAAGTCTGCATTGCAACATTACGCAATACCTCACGATGAAGATTAATAATGAAATGATGCAGTTTAAACCGATATATTATAAACAGTTACTATTTTTAGGACAGAAAGGGGAAGTATCCAAATTAAAATGAAGAATATAGGACTATTGCAAAATTAAAGGTAGTAGTTCACTTTACATAACACACGCACATATATAAATTATTATGACTAGTTTAGAAGACTGATGATTTTTAATGCAAAATGAAATGTAATTAAATGCCATTTTCTCACTATCTCGAAAACTATGATGAAGATTGGAAGAACAGAAGGAAATTTCTTTGACCTAGCCAGTTTTTCAGATTAGATATCTATCCACGTTCATTTATTCATATTCGAGATAAAATAACATGATAATGACTCATCCGTTGCGTCTTAAGTTGACAAAGAGGAAAACAATGTATTAAATTACGTTTGCCGACGCTTTTGTCTGTCTGCAAGTTACAAAAGAATTTCTAATGAAGCATGAAATAAAAGCTGAAACATTTAACACTTTCCAAAAATCTGTAGAACGGAATGTCAAGAAAAGTTTCTTTGCAACAACAATTTTACTGACTAAAGCAAAGAATATAAAGAATATAAAACAAAATAAAACAAACAAATGCTGGCCGCGCAAGCGGCTAGTCTTGAAAATGAAGTAAAAGCTTATTTCAAATTCGTTCACTTTTCAAAATAAATAAATGAATAATAATAAATAATGAATAACTGAACAATTAAATGAACGTAAATTACTCATTAACAAAAACTGACATTCGTTTTTACAAATTTACAATTCCGTAGTTTCACGTGCAGCGGAATATGGAATATTCATTTTAAGAAGGATGCTCAACTGCATGTGAAAAAATATTCATTGACAACTTCGTCATTTCACATGCAACCTAACATTCATTTTAAGATAAAAGAAACTAGTCCTGAAGCAATAATTCGATGCAGGCTCACGCTGAGATTCCCCAAATTTGATATCTTAACACCATTCGTTGGCGAGGAAACCACCTCAGGCAACCCTACCACAACATGCTCCCGGCCCTCAAGAATATTCGCCGATATTATTTAACAATAATAAATTCATGAAGAACAGATGCGCAGTTCTCTTCCGGCACCGCCCCTCCACATATCGCCGCTCCGGAGGAGGAAGAGGAGGCGGCGAGACTGAGAGAGGAGGAAATACCGTAACATCGACCTGCCGGATCCCTCCATCGCCGTCACCGCAAATGGGATGTCTTGTTGACGGCGTAGTAGCCCGTAATGACGAACAAAGAATACATTTCCAGCATCAGAATAGGTACAGTAGGAGCTGCTTAGTGTGATCACGTTTGTCCATGGTATTTTGATAACATTAAGCGATGAGAAAATGATCCTTCAAAACAGCAATATAACTAAACTAATTTCATATAAATGCAAGAAGAAACATATAAATTTGGCATAGATGTTTTTTAGCTGATTTTCTTTTTTTTTTTTTTTTTTTTTTTTTTTAGCCCAAAGGGCGTTAGCCCAAAAGGGCTATTAATTTAGTTTTGACATTTTGCATCAAAACCTTTGAATGTCCGTTTAACTTTTCAAATTGTTGCCACCAAATATTATCGCCCTGTGTTATATTTAAAGAAATTAAATAATGAAGAATCTGCATAAATGTATGTACGAGTATGTTTCTCGTTTTGTGATAAAACAACGGTACCTAGAGCCATCTAGTTTTGAATAACGTACGTCTCCACCCGAATATGGACATTTGGAAGCCCAAATTTGGAATTTGTTTTATTATCTATTTCATATTTTGCAAAACTTTAACGAATTTTTGATTAACAAATCAATGATTTCAAAGCGAGCAATGACAACAGTGTAAGGAAAAAAAAATTTTTTTCTCACGCGCGAGAGACAATGTATCAGAAATTCTAAAGATATACTCATTTAAAAATTATTTTGAGATGCTGCTCTTGATTGAATTTTATGGTTTAAGTGCGAAGAACATGATATTTAATAAATGAAGGTAATACATAAAACGTTAAAAAACGTCCCTTTGGGTGTAATGTAAAACCTGAAAGATTTCAGTTTTTTTTTTTATTATTATTTTATCTTTCGTTTTTCTTTCTTGTTTCTTCTTCTTTTTTATCTTTTTAAGAAGCAGGGGGCGGAAATTCTGCAGAAATTGTTTTTCTCCTGCGCAAGAAATAGAGAGAGTTATCCTAAGCGAATACCTGACACCATTTTCCTGATTTGTGGCAGTTTTTATATTCTGTTTATACCTTATTTGGCAACTTTACTTCAGTTAAAAAATTATTTGATAATACTTTGGTAATCTTAATCGAATTGTTCATCACAATAAGGGATATGTTTGCCACGTTTTCGTGTACAAACAAGCGGGACTTCGGCGGTTGGATAACAATGTCCGAATGATAACATTAACCGTAATCACATTAAGCGGCGCCTACTGTATATAAATTAAAAACAGTACACATCGAACGCACGTGCGCAGATTTTCGCATCAAATCCTTTCAATAAATGTTTAGAATGATTTTCTAGAACCTGTAAAAGATGAAGAACTTGGGAATTTAGTGGGAGGCAGGTGTAGTGAATCTCATTGTTAATGCCTATATTGAAAGAAGAAAATTCATTGTTAGCTAATATTTAAAAAAATTGATCTCGGGTATATCAGAGTTGATAGGAACAGTGAAGTTCTGTCAACGAAACGTCAACAGGATCGGTCTTTGTTGGGATCACATTTGATATTAAGTATTCTAGAAGTAAGCAAAGGACACATGAAAGGCAAAAAGACAAAAATGATGTTCATTATTACTTACGTATGTACAAATTTATGTAATTTTTCGCTATTCTTCAAAGAAAATTTAATGAATAAAAGAAAGATAATAAGTTATCGTTACTTATTCTCAAATTTTGTCTAGCTTGAAAGGTTTTCATTATTTTTAGTGTTAATTCAACATAATAAAATTATTTGAAATAAATATCAGTCTGAAAATTTAATACTATTTAGCCGTCAATAAGCTTGAATTAAAAAGTCTAACCAAAAGACATTTCTACAAATACCAGTCTTCAGATTTCAGTCAGAAAATAAATATAAATTGGAAGCTTTGACCCATTATTATTGCTATTTATGCATGCTTTGATAAATATTTATTAGATAAAGTTTAAAATTTTATCATTATTATTATCCCAAAGGAGCAGTTTGCCCAGAAGGGCTATGAATTTCGTTTTGGCATTTTATGCTGGTTCACTATAAAAGTCTGAATCAATTTTCAAATTGTTGCCACCAACTATTAGAGCCCAGCATTACTTTTAAAGAAATTAAATAATGAAGAATCTGTATGAATGTGTGCATTTTCTCGCATTGTGAAAAAACAGTGTTACCTAGAGACATCCAATTTTGAATAACCCAGTCCTCCATTCGAATATGGGTTCCTGGAAGTCCAAATTTGGAATTTGTTTTATTATCTATTTCATATTTTGTAAAACTTTAAAAGAATGTTTAATTAACAAACTCAAAGATTTTAAAGCGAGCAATGGCACATGGACTACAACACTAAAAGCATTTAAAAAATACCTCCAGCGCGTGAGACTGTGTATCGGAAATTCTAAAGATATGCTCTTTTTAAATGTTTTGTTATATTGTTGTTGAACTGAATTTTATGGTTTAAGTGCGAAGAACATGATATTTAATAAATAAAGAGGTAACACACAAAATGTTAAAAAACGCCGCTATGGGCGTGATATAAAATCTGAGAGCCTTCATATTTTTATTATTATTATTATTATTTTAAACTGAAAATAAAATTCGGTTCGTTCAGCTAATATCAGGTCATGCACTGGACCGCATGCAATGTTAGTCTGAGACCATCAGGCTTGAGAATTCGGATGTGATTACTTTTAAAATCGCAAAAACGGCAATCTAAGGACGAATAATAAATTCAGTGTTAAAATAATAATAACTTCAATGATAGTAATGATAGTTTTAAAAACATTTAATGTTTCTGTTATGGAAAACATTTTATGCTCTTTTCGCTGCACTTAAAAAATCATAATAGTCTAACCCTGTTGGAGCTTCACTTTCCAATTCTCGTGCAATGCTTAAACAAAGGCAATGCTGTCAGTCTAACGTGTTTAGTGATAGTCACAATGCGGAAGACAAAAACTCGCCTTGACATTTTAACTCCTTGAACTTGCATAACCTTTTTGTTTGAGGGAAATAACTCCGAACGCAGAATGCTAACGCCCTCATTCTGCCGCTAACTCAAAACGAAATCGCATGTGCAAAATATTGCTTCCTCGTTTTACTACAAATTTAGATGACGTTTTCTGTAGGAAGAAACCTTTCGGTAAAGCTTCCATGAAGGTTTTGTTTTATAAAATTAGTTTTGTCATGAATAATTTATAAAGGAAATTGTAAAAAAGAGTGTCATAAAGAAAGTAGTTAAACTCTAAATAACTATGAGTAATTCTTTAATATTCTAAGCGGTAACTGCTAGCAACAGGAATCCTATCTTCTTATTATTCGGGTATTCCAATTCTAAGTACAAAAAAGTTTTTAAAGTAAAGTGAGTAGACGTCTCGGATTATGCAGAGAAATCCCATATTTCAATCCAATGTCCCACTTCAGCATAAGTCCGGCATTTATTAAATATTCCCCGATTTTTTAAGCTTAGTGCACATGTTTTTTATAAGTGCCCTCCATAAAATAATAATAACTTCAATGATAGTAATGATAGTTTTAAAAACATTTAATGTTTCTGTAATGGAAAACATTTTATGCTCTTTTCGCTGCACTTAAATAATAAAATAAATAATACACAAAAAGATTGGCTTATTAAAGAATTTCTGAATTTCTTCTCCACTCGTTTCGTATTTGGGGAAAAAAGGTAATGTATATTATTAAAATCTGTGCTCGTGTGTCTGTCTGTTTTTGCAATTAGGAGTATTTCCTCCGGAACGGCGGGAAATTGAGTATGGTGAAAGGTACCCGAGGATTCCAAAAATTCGTGGGAAGTCATTTCGACCGTTATCACCTTCATACGATTCTAATTAGCCGAGATATTAATTAAAAGCTCTGAAAGTGCTAATTTTCGCCTTCATTTTTTCGAGTGGCAAAAGTCTCGCAGGCTGGAGACGAAAGTCTGCTTTCTTTCAAAAAGAATTGCTACTGCTCGCTTTCAAATCGCGATTGTTAATCAAAAATTTGTAAGTTTTACAAAATATGAAATAAGAATGGCATTGCCAAACATCAAATATATTATTATTATGTAAGGCCATGTTCTGACGTTGAAGAAAACACGCGGTTTCTTCTGACGTCACTGTATGCCGAAAATGTTTCGTTAATATCACATGACGTCATACGTATGTGAATTAACCTGAAGTGCCAAAGCTTTTGTTTTCTGGTTTAGCTAAAAAAAGTTATTTACCAATTGGTTGCTGCTTGGAAAGGATACTCTGATTTAAGTCATACTGAACTGTTTTAATGCATTTTCTTTTCAGGTGTATATAGAATTTATAAATTTTGCTTTATCCGTAGCTGGCGCTGGATTATTTTTTCTAGATACTATAGAATATTAACGCACGGAGAGAAATTTAACTTCAGTTAAAAATATTTTGGCCAAGAATAACTATTCTATAACAAATTATTTAATGAAATATTATATTTAGAAACACCCGAAAAATTAAATAACTGTTCGAATGCGAAATTGAAATTAAGCGAAATGTATAGAGTTATTTCCATAATCAGAATATTACATTTCTTCCAAATTTGTAGTATTAATAACTATATTACGCTAGCTGGAAACAGCTGCAGAACAAAGCGAATATTTCAACAATAAATAGAGTGAAATCCTTTATGGCGACCATTTCTAAAAAATATACATAAATAAACAGCCGACGTACATATATGAATAAACAGTAGCAAACATTTGCTACAAATACTTTGATCTGAAAACATAAATAAACAATTGCAGATGGGAGGAAATATATTCACGATAAAAAAATGAAACTAATAATGAGAACCTCTCGAACAGTGAAGGCATTTCTGAAAACATAAATAAACATTCGTATTGTGTATTACTTATAACAATATTCTGTTCTCAAAGGAGAGAGCACTTTAAGAGAAGACATAAATTATTTAGAACCGTGAAGCCTATTTGGATGATTTCACTGTAAAATATAAGCTGTTTCAAATTTCTTTTAACAGTATTAAGTACTTAAAACAATAAATTTATGCTCTAAAGTGTTTTTTCCTCGTTGAAACCATCTTGTACTTCATTGGCTTCCGAAAATGCTGGCCACATTATCTCAAAATGCAAACTAATAGCACTAAGTAATTTTTCTAAATCTAAATTGACAAAGCATCACGAAAAGTTTATTTAAAATACAAAATCTCTTGCGATAATGTGTTGCCTCAAAATTCTTGCAAGCATTGTACTAAATAACAGATTTTACGGCTTGTATCTAATATTTCAGGGCGTTTAGATAACTAGCCTTTCGTAGCCTGCATTGTGAAACACAGTTGCCTGAGCTTTCTAAAACTTAGTATGGAATTTAGATAAGCAGATATAAAAAGATGTTTTTCTGATTAATGCTTATGAATGAATCTATCAACAGTTGAGCATGAACTGTGCCGCAAGCTGATAAAATAAAATGTCTGTTATGAAGACGTTGTCATAAAAGAAAGTGAATTTAATTTTTCACTACCTTAATCAAAATCGGTGAATGATTAATTAATAAATACGGTATTTACTCGCATATTTATCCCCCTAGTGTTTTCGGCATATCATTTAGAATCTTTCGATTTATGGTAACAACGTAAAATACATGCACAAATAGGAAAATATTTTTTGTAAATAAAAAGAGCATTATTAAAATTGGTAAGTCCTTTGAAATACATAATACGATTAGTGTGCTTTTTATGTGCTGGTATTGATCATTAAAGCTGTATGTTAGAAATAATGTACACCGCGTATTTTTCCCTCTCCGTTTTCAATCCATAAAATCAGCAGGAAAGAAGAGAAAAATACTCCAGTAAAGTACGGTATTAATTTTTATTCGATCGCACCAAACGAAGTGTAAATGTAATGCTTATAATTTCTAAGAATACGTTAACATTTTACGAAATCATAGATTTCGTAAACTTGAAATTTTATAATTTTGTCTCTCAAATCATTATCAATCATTAATCATGTTAAATATTTTATTTATTTGAAAAAAAGGAAAGAAAATTCGTTCTGCCGTTTCTTTTCACTAAAAATATATGTTGACAGGGAGAAAACCTTGGAGATAAGAATAAGGTAAGCCGCTTTACGAGATTAATTAGCTGACAAAAATTTGAATTTGAATTAGGTATTTTTAACTTAATAAAACTCACTTTTGTTTTCTTCAAAGCTGGGTGTTTAAAATATGATTTATCAATGAATTTTAGAAGTGTTCAATAAAAAGAGGTTAACGAAACTGATTCCTTCTAATTCATTCATTCATTCTTTTATAAAGAATAGGCAATATCATTCAAGATAACCTAACACGTTTTTAATCGGAATAATTTAATAATATAACTTAATTTTAATTCCAGAACGATTCTGCACTTGCCCCTTTGCATTTGGGGGAAAAAGAGGTTAGAAATAGAAGGATAATCAAACAGTATATGGACATAAAGTATCGTTCATTATGAGGGACGTGTGAATACGTACACTTATGAAATTATACTTATTAGTAAAATGTCAAGTTATTAAAAATCATCAAAGCATTATTACAAAAATTGCAAACCAAAAATAAGGAAGAACAATTATGGTCTAATTTTACCAAAAACATTGTGTGATTCAGTAAGATTATGTTTTGCTGAATCAGATGTCAGCAAGATTATGTTTTAATTTACTCAAATGGAAGGTTTTCTAACGGACATTATATATCTAATGAACTAAGATCTGATTGCTTATCACAGAAATATTTTTATGTGAAATAGAATTACTATGCAAACTGTTTCATATAAAGCCAACCCGAAAATTTCTTTTGTTCTTATATAATAAATGCCAATGAAGCAGGAATAAACTTCCACTGAACCCCCCCCCCCATAAACACCATTTTAATCTTTGATATTTTGCCATCTCCCAGATAGTTGGAAAATTCTCGTTTTTTTATAAAAGTTATATTAGGTTTATACATAAAGATGTTATCGACTTACTATGCAACATTCTCCAAAAAGTGAACTCCAGGCCATTTAGAGAATTTTGAAGTGACGAGAAGGGACGAAAATTCGAGAGGACAAGATCTGCGAATATGGGGGAGGGGGATAACACAAGACATATCAACTATATTCAATAACGTTTCGCTTCGATTTCTGCTTTAAAACTGTCATTTGGGAGTACTATTTTATTGATTTTATTTTCGGATTTGGATGCAGCAATTCAAAGCAAACGATTCCTTTGTAGTCTCACCATCCACAAAGCATTACATTTTTGGGATGCAGATTCCTTCTCGAAGTTACTGAAGGGGTTCTTTTGATCGTTTTCCTTGTAACATTTTTTGCATACTGTCCTCTTCTCATGACCAGCAATGAGCCGTTTTAGAAAAAAGAAGCCCATTTCTTTTCACCAAAGAATCACATGCCGTAGCTCGAACAAGCATATTCTGTTCTATTAGAGTATGGAGTATCCATACATCATAGCCACATGCGTATCCATCTTCTTCAAATAATCCTGCTACGTATGTTTTTGAAATTCTATCTAATAATCTCTGAACTGCTTAAGATGAATTTTATGCAAGATGCTTGTTTACAGAGGATGGTTGTCCACAGCGAGCGTCATTTTCGAAGTGGAATTTTCCACGCTTTAACTTCTCAAACCATCTTCGAACAGCGCTTTCTTATATATAGAAAAATTTTACTAGAAGGACAAATTTTACTAGAAGTAAATATATAGTTTATATATAGGACAAATTTTACTAGAAGTCTGGCAGCCATTTTAATTTCCTTTTTTAATATAAAAGAGCATAATATGACGAAAATGAAGAATTAGTTTTTCGATTCTTAGCGTCGCACTGAAATAAAAATTATGCTACAACAGATGCTAGAATTATACAATATGTTTTGATGCTTTAATTACCTATTCTGATGTTCAGAAAGAATTTATCCTGATTATACAATATAAGCAGAAAAGACCGCATTTAAATGCACGCTTTCATCAAAGTTCTCTCTTATCAGCAGTATGAAAACAAGTACAAGACAATTCACTTCCTTTTGAAAAAACGCAAAGCGTTTGGATGACCTTTAATACTGTAATGCATATTAAATTATAGTCAAGTCTTATTTAATTATTCTTAATCTAATCAATGTATATTTTTACGCATAATTATTAATTTTTTGCATAATAAGGAATAATATTTATCATTTTTCATAACCAGTGGCTGAATTTTGATACATAAAAATATCTTTAGTATAAATTTTAAACGAAATACCCACTGAACAGTTGCTAGGAAATAAAAAGACGAGCATTCAGTTTTAACTCAAGAAAGCGTTTCTGATTTCCAATCGTAAATCTTGGGTATTGGTTACAAAAACGTTTTTCAATTAGATAATCACGATGAAGAGTTTAAAAATTTCTTGCAACTTATTACGAAACTCCATAAGGTACTTGTTTATTATGAGCAGCAAAATACACACAAGAAAGTGCTATCGCATAGTTTCTCACAAAATCATTTAGACAGAATTTCCAGGATTCACTGCTTTGTTTCAAAAATACAAGAACAAAATTTCCTTATTTTAATAACTAACAGCAAAGTCATATTAAAATAGCAATAGGAAATATTTATTTTGGGTATTACGAAAATATTTCTTCTCTAATGTAAAGTTTAGCATTCACTGCATTTAAAATAAAAATGCATTATCACACTTTTATATAAAATATATTAATAATTAATTTATATTAATTTAATATAATAATTAATTAATAATTAATTTATATTAAAAATATTGCGTTACTAGAAATATATTTAAAAATATTGCGTTACTAGAAATATTTAAAAAATTTTGTGTTACACTTTTCGAAATGAAGATATTAAAGAGTTTTCATAACTGCCGGAGAACATTTTGGAAAATCTCAGTTTGTGGGGAAATAAGATTCCGTGTATCTTCATGTATTTGAGAACGAATATTTTCATTAGAATAAGGTCTAGAATATTTTCGCGCGTTTAGGAAGAATGTGGGCTGTTTACGTTTACATATACGAAAAATACTTGCATGATGATTTCACATTTAGGGAACTAAAGAACTGCAAAAGTTCATTTGAAAACACAATTTCAAGGTACTTTCTGCTTTAAAAACTTAGTTTTGGTTTATTCGATTTCTGTCACAAAACTCAGTCTGAATGATTATATTTTGAAAAATGTGTATCACATTTTCATAAAACGAATATTTTAAACAAAGTAATTACAGCTGTTGTAGTTTTAAAAAATTCAAGCAAAAGGTGAATTTATATATTGTAGCGGCATAAAAATTTGAGTTTTCTCTGTGTAGTTTGAAAAAGTCACTTTATTTTCTGCCTTTTATGATGCGAATTCTAATATGCTAAAATTCAAATTTAGTATTTTTGGATACGAGTTTAATGATCCGTCTTCAACTATTTATTGAAACTAATTTACCCACTTCTGTAACAAAGAACAAGTGAAGTAAAACTCTCGAAGGATATTTACGATTACTTTAAGTTAAAATAATGTAGTTTAATTGTTACTTAAATCTGCATTGATAATGTTTTCGCAATATGTGCAACCTCTGAGGCTTAAATTCTTTGATTCGAAAATGTGAAACAAATAAATGCGAAATTTATCCGGTATTCTTTAATTTTAAAGAGCAACTCTGAAATACTAACTAATACATAAAACAATAAAAAATAAAGGACTAATTTTAATCATTTCCCCATTCTGATGAAGAATTCTCAAATACTACCTAGCTTTAATCGGAGGGGGGAAGGAGAGAGTAAATGCGGGCCGGCCTACCGCGGCCGCCCAGTAAAACCGCTGAACACTGGTAGTTCGGTCCGGGGTTCGAGTTCCGGCGAACGGGTCAGCTGCATGGGTTTTTCGTGGTTTTCCCCATGTGTGACGTGGGTACAAGGTAGTTTCTCTTAAAAAAAAAAAAAACCCATGGGCATCCCTCCCTCAATTAAATATACAGCAATTAATATACATCGGGTGCATTTTTCTTTTTCATGTTGCATGAATAGAAAAAAGATATTATTGGAAAGGATCGCGTTTAAAAATAAAAATTTGAAATACTTAAAAAAAAGTACGTCAGAATTCTTGAAAAAAAAGTTGCGATTTAAAAACTTCAGATTACAGAGCAACAGTTAAAAACACTTATCATTAATTCTAATAAATAAATAAATTAAATTTAAATTAAAAATATAAAAATCATAAGATTAAAAAAAATCGGTTGGATTAATTCCGCTGGTGGACGCATTCTACAATTATTCTACTATTTAATTACTCTTCAGCGGATATATTTTACTATCGCAGTTTAGCTTTACAATCGCTCTTCGGCACAACAAGCAGCGGAATTGCAGAAAATTTGTTTCATTTTATTCGAGTAACTTTTGTAAATACCAAGCAAAGTATTTACTTTCCCGGCGCATCTTGACGCCTCCATTTGACTGCCACCTCCACAGTTAGGAAACCTCTTCAAAACCTCGGCCATCCGAAACCAGCTTAGAATTGACCCTCAACGGCGCAACGCGCGAGCGAACAAATGAATGCCAGAAATAAAAAAAAGGGGGGGGAAGAAGCATTAATAAACATCAACAGCCAAACGGGAAAAAAGAAAATCGCCACGCAACTGTACTAGGTGAATCGGTCACAATTTTTTATTTTGAAAGAGACCAGTTTGTCTTAACTGGCTCTTACAACCTTCGCGTAACGGGATTTTACTTCCGTCAACTTTCGGCAACCCTTTCCCGCTACTCCGTCGGCAGCAGTCAGTTGAATGCCTGCCCCGTTATTGTTGAGCTTCTGCCAAGCGGATGATGATTCTTTTCGAACTGCGGTCATCCGGAGGCGCAGCGCGAGAGAACTTCAGACAATTACTATGAAAGCAACCTGATACTCTGCCACTTTTTCTTTTCTTTTCCTTTCGAAAGGTATTTAAATACAGTTCGATAATTGACATTTGAATGCAAGGGCATACAGTTTTTTATTTGTTTTCTCATTTATTTTCAAACCACCTCGGAGAATGGTTATTGTTTATAAGTTTCACTCTCTAAAAATATTAATGATCAGAAGCTACTGCCTAAGGACGGGAACAAAGTGTTTCATTAATTTTCTGCGTTGTAAAATTGCTTTGCTCATTAATACAGCACAATGAACCGATTTAAAGACTAATTTTATCTGTACTTCATAATATTTTGCAACAAGCGTTTTTATACCGTCAGAGGCATAAGCAAAATATGTTTTTAACAACACATATATAAATTTCTACGTAAATCCATATCTATTATGGTCAACTTTAAAATTAAAATCTAATGGATAAAGTAATGTAGTAACATATACTAGATACTAGTTATCTGGTTTTTCACTTTATTTTATACGAACGGTAAACCTCAACGATAATATGCTCTTTAATATTTTGGTATTTTTCTGTTTGTATCATTCTGCGTTCTAAAATAAAAAAGATGCAGAAACAAACGCTGAAGCGTTAAAAAGTCACATTCCTCTTTTAAAACTAAACTATAATCGTATTTAACAGCAAAGATTTAATTTGACGAATGGCAACAGTAGATATTATTTTATTTCTTTAATGATAAAATCCTTTTTGAGGTGCGAAATTGTAACCTGAAATATTAAGATTACAAGCTGTCCCCTCCTTCCAAGCCGTCTGAGAAACTTCAATGTTAAATGAAATTGGCGGAATATTAATAATTAAAAACTATTCTCTGTGTAATATTTTATACGTATAGTATACAATATATAATATTTGTAACGTTAGAAACGTATTTTATGAATTAAATAATGCATTTAAAATATCAGTAAGATATATTATTAAAAATGAAATAAAGCTTTAAGGTTTAAGAAATGCATTTATTGCTTCTAAATTACCCAATCTGTTAATTACAGATTGATTAAATTTCAAGAGTAAAGGTATTACGCTTTTTCTAATGGCAGCACGGTATGTATTTGGGAGGTCGCGTGGCAGATATTTTAAAGATTTTATTTTTAGCCCACTGCCATTATTAGCTGCATCATATCTTCGAAATGCTAAAATTCTACTTTCGAAGATTTTAAGAAACAGTCCGTTAAGAAAATTTCTAACATAATAGTATAATAGTTAGATAAATTGATATTTCATGTACGTATAATTTCGAATAGGTTAGTTTTCGGGGATATTCATGGTTTTATTCATTGTAAAACACTGAAAAATCAAAATATTCTTTTCCGATAAAATAGTTCTTTTCAAATAATATAGTAATAATTTTCATTTAATTTCGTAAGTCATACGAATTCTACTACTTCTCTTTTTTATACCTGAATTATTTCCTAATATAAGAATTTATAAAAGTACAAATTATTACGCACATTAACATTTCTTGTTAAGAAAATTACATGTAACTTTAATTCTATTACGTTTGCAATAAGAAATAAAAAATTCTGTTTTTAATGAATACTGCAAGAAGCGCAATTGAATTTGCCAAATTATCCGTCAGAATTTAATTAGAATTATTTCATGTTACCGTCTTAAATTCGATGTTTTCTGCCATTTGATTATTGTATCAAAGACATTCCAAACGTTTATTTGTTTACAACAACAACAACAAAAAAAAACTTTAAAAAATATTTTTTAAATAAAAAATATTTACGCTTTATTTAGATTAAAAAAACCAATAAAAATTAAAATTGTTTAAAATATTTAAAACATAAATTTAAAAAAAAATGTAAGGATATCGTCGACGATATCGTATATATTTTGTAGTAATAAGTACTTAGTAACAGTAAATAATACTTAATAATATTACTTTTTAGTAAAAGTAAATAATTTACCGCATGGAAGTTAAATTATGATCTTACATCTCGTACGCTTTCCAAAGCGAGTGATGACATATTAAGAATAGCCTAATGTAACGTAAAGGTCCAAAAGTTTTGGAAACACATCTTTCAAGGATGTTTTTAATGTCAAAATGAAGTTAAAACAAAAATTTTAATTTAATGAGTAATCTCATGTACCAAAAAAGAATGCAGATGTTTTTCCTTCAAACAAGACTTCGTGGACTTTTTTTTTGAATGAAACGATGAGCGATTAGCTCTTCTTTGAACAGCTGCTGTAGTGAGCGAATAAAATCAGAATTTGATTCGCAATGTCTTGCGAAATATATATAACCATTAACTATGTATCTTTCAGAAAAAGAGAGCATTTTGCTGATGTTCTACTTTTGAGTGTTGTGAAAAGTAATAGTTAACTATTTTCATTGTCTGCAAAAAATTAAAGTATAAATTATGTTTCGACGATTCCGTAATAAAAATTGTAATTCGATTTTTATTGTTAATTATTCAAGTGATATTAGATCAGTTTTATTGATATTTTACTAAATTATAGTTGAATTAAAATATTTTAGGAATAAAAAATTTACATGAAAGTAAAATATGAAATTATCTGATGACACCATTTTTTAAAGAGCTTATATCTTCTTGTTGTAGAACATAAGCTTTTATAGTAAATGCATTTTTTTTTTTTTTTTTTTTTTTTTTTTTTAATTTTCAGAGCAGAATTTTTTAAAAAATATTTTCTGAGTATTAAGTTTGATGTTAAAAATTGCAGGTTTCTTTTTCTGGAATAGTTTGTAAACTTACAAATTTCATACACATTTCATACACAGTTCTGATTTTTTTTAAGTGTAACTTGATTGATTAGAACTTTAAATTATTTTCCCGTAAAATTTTGCCTGAATTAAATATGTTTTAAGACATTAAACTTATTTAACAGATGATCATAATTACGATAAAATGTAATTTCTGAAAGCGGATGTTATTATTTTCAATATTAGAAAAAATAGCATTCTATTAGAATAAAATGTACTACTAACACAGGGCATAAAAAATTGTAACAGAGTATTTTCAAAACTTTTGAATCGGTATCCCTAGACATAAAATCTTTAATTTAGTTCCATATAGCCTGATAAACAGAAAGCTCTCAAAAGGTTACCGTTAGACATGACATAAAATTTTCAGTTGTTCTAGCAGATTATAATTGCTTTACACAGTAATTAATAACATACCAGACTGATTTTGCTAAAAGTGAATTTCATTTATAATTTCCATCTGTTTTTATCAAATTTATTATTTTAATGAACATTTTTAACTTTACTGTAATTAATTAAACATGTTCCTGATACTCTATGAATTTCAGTACAAAATAGCTTAGTTAGTTTATTATTTTATTAAATGCTTTTAACGAGAGAAGTGGATTCTTTCCTATTGAAAAGTATTGCTTAAGCGCACGAACTAAGCGGGCATCAGAAACATCTAGCACATTTGATACTTATCTAAATCCTCTATAGCACAAATTTCGAACAGGTGGGAATGCAAAAATGGACTATGCTTCCAAAATAAGTAATGAAATCCCAAAATTTTAAAATTTAAAATGCCGGAATATACAAAATAAAAACAGCCCAACCGAAACAACATTACGAAACCCAAACTGAAATCTCTATGGAATTTTGAACAAGTTTATTCATCTAACGCTCAGAAGTGGAGGAAGAATACCATTCAAATTGTCATCTTCTTTTAAAATATATCTTATACAACTACTAAAATATATCCTATACAACAAGTTATAAATTTTCATAAATGAAATAAAAATAATTATCATATTCAAAAAGTTCAGAATAATCTCTAAGAATCAGTTCTAAAAATATATACATCTTATTTTAACAGACATTTGAAATATATTTTTGATATTAAAATTTTAATAAATGTCTTTCATTCAGTTTATCATAAAATATTAGAATCATCTCTTTATATCTTATTATTACACATTTAAGGTGAATGAACTTTGACTAAGAAATTCAAGAAAGCTTCAGAAAATTATCAAACATTTCAGCCAATAAATACAGATATAAAATAAAGCTTGGTTAATAATATTAAAAACTATGATCGGTACATTATTTCTTATATTGTCATCATGAAATAATTATATATGCATCATAACGCAAATATATGGCGCCTAAATCAACGCGAAAATATTTTTATTCCTATTTTTAATTTATAGAAAATAATAACTTCATAATCCTTCCAAACAATATTTATTTGGTCCTATAAATGGACTTGCAATTCAAAATCCGTGAAACAATATTTTTTAATTTCAAGAACAGATAATAATCCATTCAGAGGGTAAGACTGAGAATACCGATTTATTTAACACGTAACAGCAGCATGTATAATTTCTATATAAACGGAAAACTGCATTTTTTGCTAGATATCCTTGCATTTTATAGATCACTACTGTAAATTTATCTAATCTTTATAGAATTTAATTTCTGCAATTAGTTTGCTTGCGGTATGAAATTATAAATTAGACAGAATAATTTATTAATGAATATTATGATAAAATACTGGATAATTTCACATCTTTTGTTTGCTTTTCTAGATATTCTGCACCTAAATATTTGAAAATTTGATTTAAATATTTTACACGAACCCAAAAGTATATTTAAATAAATTTTTTCCAACACATTATCATGGAGGAAATACTTTTGTCCAGCCTCAGTGTTTGGCATTAGGAGTTCGGCTTAATTAACTCATCATATAACAATACTTAAATAGTAAATTAATAAATAAAACTTTAAAAAATTGTTTTTATGTAACAAATACAAAAATTTGCAAAGTATAGATTAATTTCAGTAAAAATCATCATCGATTACAAAGCACAGTAAAAATAATCGACCCTTAAATAATATTTTTTAATGTTTTTATCTAAAGAAATTGCTAATATTATGTTGCACCTGATATCCCGTTATAACCATTAAAGAATTTCTGGTCTAGTTATTGTTATAGACCTGAAGAGCAGAACTGTTTCCTAATTTCCTGACATGCAAAATAAAATTATTAATAATTCATAACAGTAACATGTAACTATACTTACTAATAATTTTCCAAATTCTTGCTTTAAATATTGGCCAGTTCCTTGCTTTCTAGTTCTTGAAAAGTAACACAAAAAGAAATTCATAAAATACACATATCACAAAAATCCTTTCTTTTTTTCCCTTGCAGCACTGAGATTCAAACAGGTGGGGATTCGAAAGTGGAATATGTTACCAAAGTAAATTGCGGAATCACAAAATTAAAATGTCCGAAATGCGAAATAGTGAACAGAGTGGGGTACAACTGACCGGTGTCCGACGCCGCGTAAAAAAGTTCAAGTTCAAGCGGTCAAACGCTGAGCTGGAACGGTATGACTGAAAACGTGTTTCGCTCGTGAACTCGTAGAACCAAGTGTTGCTCTTAACCTTGCCGGGAAAGCCTCGCTTCCGTCAAACGTACACAGACGAACGCACTCATACGGGTTTCGTTATTCAATTCCCCAATAGCGAATGCGAAACCACCTGTCCCCAGGTGGCGCTATCACCAACTTCGGTTATTCGTTTTCTTAAGCTTATCTTCGAAGTTAAGGGCGCGCTTTTCGTCGGAGTTGCCGATTTTAGAAGAGAAGTATCTAAGAGACTGACAGGCGAGGCACTTGTTTCTATCATTGCAAAAGTGGCGGTTATAGTTAGCATAAAGTTAATCATCAGTTACTTACCTGCTGATAACAGATAGAGGAATCACTGCCATTATGAGTACTACTCAGGATTCTGAATTTTTTTAAGCCACTTCTGACTGATTAGAATTCTGAATTATTTCTCTTAATGCTTTCCTAGGAAGTAAATGTATTTCCTGTTTTAAGATATTAAATTTATTAAAAAATAAATATTATTAATGCTACAATTTAATTCATTTTACTTTCCAAAAGTGTTATTCTTTTCAAATGTTCATTGCTTTCACTGCTCGAACAAAATCAAGTTGTATCAAAATAGAAAGTATTACCAACACATGTACCGTAATATCTACAAACAAGAGCTTTCAAACTTAATCGATTATGTATAATATTTGCTAACTCATGAAATCTTCGAGCTGTCGAAATATGTACTTTCTAAGTTGACAGTTAAAGGTACTTAATAAAAATTCTTCTCAGTACTAAAAAAAAATCTGTTTAAATTTTTTTATCTCCTGTTACATATTGCCAAAGTTCAATGTGATATTCACTTTTAGTTTTCATCTGGGAACTGAGAAGAAAAAAAAAAAAAAAAAAAGGTTTCCTCCTACCCTACAATTTTATTCTTTGACTGCGAAGAACAAATTTAATTTCCAAAATACTGTTTTAATTTTAGGCTTTCTTTTCTTACTTGCCAAAATAACAACAATATTTCACTACAAAAAAAAAAAAAAAAAAAGCTTATTTTCTAGAAAAAATTATTAATATAATTTCAGAATTTAAAATAAATCATTGAAATATTAACTGCAACAATAAATAGCAGAAGTATAACAATTATTATTAGTCCAAAGCAGCGTTAGCCCAGAAGGGCTATTAGTCTCGAAACTGCATTTTGCTTCGGTTCATTGTAAACGGCGTACCACTTTTTAAATTGTTACCACCAAATATTATCGCCCTGTATTGTATTTAAAGAAATTAAATCATGAAGAATGTGCATGAATGTATGTTTTGCTCATTGTTAAAAAACAGCGGTAGAGCCTTTAACTTTTGAATAACGTAGTCCTCCACCCGAATATGGTCACCTGGAGTCTCGAATTTGAAATTTGTTTTATTATCTATTTCATATTTTGAAAACCTTAACGAATTTTTATTAACATACTCAACGATTTCAAAGCGAGCAGTAGCAACACTGTACGAAGAAATATTTTAATCTCCAGCTCGCGAAACTTTTTATCGGAAATCCTAAAGATAAACCGTTTTTAAATATTTTTAGTCCAAAAGGGCATTAGCCCAAATGCTCTCGAAACGTGTATGTAAATGAAAAAATCGTCCCTTCGTGCGTAATATAAAATCTGAAAGCTTTCAAAAATTTTTTAATATTATTATTAAAAGAAGATCTTGGCTAGCATTTAAATTCAAATTCTATGCTGAGATGAAGATAAGTCGGCATTAAGAAATTACATCAAAATAGCGTCGAAAAGCTTCGTTCTTTTTCAAATTTAAGTCTTAAAAAAAAAAAAAAAAAAAAAAAAAAAAAAAAAAAAAAAACTAATGGTATTTTAGAAGTTTATCTTGTTATCATGCATCATTAATTTAGAATTTATTGATAAAATGTTTCTGAGGAATTTTAAACGAATGCATTGAATAGCATAAATTTACACACTCACATAGACTTACACACATTTTTTACATAAATTAACACACTTTATGCAACGAAATATCTTAATTCTGTTTGGGAGTGTTGAGAGTGATTGCGTAGCAGGATAAATAGTAGCGCACCAAAGAAGAATACTGAATATAAGCGATATAACAAAAAGTTTTAATTTTTGACTGAACAGAATAGATGAAGAAAGCATGCCAAAACAACAAGATGAGATTAACAGGTGAAAACTCGACATGATAATTCCTGTGTCATATCCCTCGAGTTTATACAGTTATTAAGTACTTAACTACTAGTTAATGCGTTGCTTCACAGTAGATACGACCTGGACAGGAATGTCAAACTGTAAAGTGCTCCTACTGCCGTTACTGTCTTCGACAGCAAAATCTACGTAAGCATCCCGTGCTTTATACCGCTTCTCGATAAAGAGAACCACAACTACAGCCAAGACGAAATCCAGGACGAAACCACACGTCTGAGGATACTTAACTCTGGCTAGGCATTTTACATCAATTGCACTTCTTATCCTCTTAAGCGCTGCTCAATCGCAAAGGGGAATGCGAATTATCCGCAATTAATTAGCCGATGATTAATTTTAAGTGAATAACTACAGTACATTTTAAGAATAAAATTTATTTCGTAAAATTAAAGAATAATAAATCTTCATTCAATTAAAACTGACGAAAATTCACTTTTTATTGACTCTGGAAGAAAAGTGAAAGAAGGATGCATGAAAGCTTTATTACTAATTGCTTCGATTTAATAACCACTGCTATTTTTACTACATTGTTTTAAGAATTAAAGAGTTATTACACAATTAAAGAATTTCTAATACAATTAAAGAAAAATGAAGATTAACTCAGTTTGTCAGTTTCTAAACAGCAATAACAGATTATAGTTTAGCGCTTCATTGCGATCATGTTTGTCCACGGCTATTTTGATACCCTTAACCGAATGATAATTAAACGATGAGAAACAATGGCTTTCATAATAGCTATAGAACTTAACTAATTTAATGCAAAATAACTAGGAATGTATAAATGGACATTTCCCTAGCATTTTGAATTGAAAAATGCAAAAGTTTGTTTACGAGCTGCTCATAATGTCTTTACTGTAAAAGTTCATTTATGAACGGTGCATAACGTTTCTGAAGATTATTGGACCGATGCTGTACTCCAAATCAATCTTAATACTCAGAAGGTTTTTCTCATTGGAAAAGGAACTGTTAATGTAAAATTTAAAATTAGGGGGAAAAGGAACCTTAGTTCGGCTTAGATATTTTCAGGGAATTCTCCTTTCCAGGAAATGTAGAGGGACATACGTCTGATCCTCTCAAAATCGAAAGAGTTATTGAAAATCTACTCCAAACTAAAGGTTTCCTTTTAAACCCTTTTTTACGTTATTAGTTTCGAAACACGATTTTGTGTCGAATCACTATAAATGCGTCGTTTTACTTTTCATTCGAGTCAGTTATTTGAAAGCAACAGATGCAATTCTTAAGAATATTCGTTTCTTAGTTTTGAATTGGATTGATTTAAATCGTAAAAATAAATTTAATTCATGATATGTCTAATTAAAAATATTCAATACTTTCATAGAATAATGTTATATAATTTTTTTTATTTATTTCCCATTTTGTAAAATTTCAATGAATGTTTGATTAACATACTCAAAGCTTTGAAAGCGAGCAGAACAATGTACGGAATAAAACAATTTTATCTCTAACTCGCCAGATTTTCTAAATATGCTGTTTTATACTGCTTTCAAAATTTTTGTGATTTTATTGTTGAATTGTATCTGAAAAAAGCGGGAAGAAAACAATGCTTAATAATAAAGCTAAATAGACGAAAGAAAAAAAAGATTAGCAACAGTGAACAAATGCAACAGTAAACTGGTAGACTGCGAGCCCCACGAGAGCGTAAAAAACACTTAACAAACCCTCTTCGGCGACCATTAAAATCTGAAGCTTTTCAGATTCCCCCCCCCAAAAAAAAATTAAATAGCTGACTAAAATTGAAATCAAAATATTTAATGATTTTGTGCCTTACTTGGAAACATTTTCTGTAACTTTGCAATTCTTATAATGCCTTTTAAACTATTTTTTTTAATTATCTTATAATATTTTGATCCCATTAACAGAATTATTGATCACAATAAGAGATATATTTTTCCATGTTTTCATATGCAAAAGGACAGAACTTCAGCAATTCGATAACAATATTCGAGTGACAACATCAACCCCGATCCCATTAAGCGGCATCTTCTGTATTACCTTATATAATTAACTTTTTTTATAAGAATGAGAACGGTTTATAATCATCCTCTTAATAGTGCAGTGTTAGTAATGCTGCGTTCAATACAGCCTTTAATATACAGAATGTATTATAATATGATTACAACAGAAACGTTTGTTAAAATGAAAATCTGTATTTTCTTCATTGACGCTGATTCAGTTTCATTTTTTCAAATACTTATCAATAAAGACCTAGTTTCATCTTTTAGAAACCTCATTTATTTCAAGTCCACGGTTACTATTACTCTTGCTAAATAGATCACAATAAAGTCCCACCCATTTTTGTAGAACTTCTTTCCATATTTCTCGACTTAAAGATTTCTGCGCAGCTGACGTCAGTAATAGCTGCTTTTCCAATTGATCCAAGCTGTTAGGAGGCGTCGTTCAACAGTCGTCATAGCAACTGCTATGCTTTGACTCTAAGCGATGGAAGAATTTCATCTCAAATCAAATGTGGATTGAACACTTAAGAGCACTTTTAGAACGAATAATACTTTTATCTTCCTATATTAGCTTGCTCCAAACCAAATAATGCGGTATCAGAAGTGTTTTAAAAATTAATGAAAAAAGAATCGAATGGAGCTTACTGCCAGTTTGGTACACTTAGCGGAAAATACTTTTAACAGTTCATGCAATAATAACAAACAATTTTCTGTATTGCAAATTACCCCAGCCGGAACAAAGATGAGCTTTCTCACGTTTCATTACTATTTTCCTTCCGCTTTGCTTTATCCATTGCCTTACATATAAAATCGTTTTACTTCTCCCACTGTTGAAATATTTTCCATCCTGAATTAGAGGAACGTATGTCTGATCGCTCTCAAAATTGAATTTAAAACCTTCGCCAACCTAGTTTTTTTTAAAATTTTTTTTATCTAATTTTAAAATCCGTACTATGTATAGCATTAAATAAAGACAAAAATATGGTACTTGTTCATAAACCTTCTCGTTGTGTATCCTGGATCTTTGTCGGATATATGTATGGACTAAAATATTGTCACATAGTTTTGTCTAAATACACGCATTGTCAGCTAAATGTGCTGTCGGTTAAACGTGTTATCGGTTAAATGCCTTTTCGGTTAAATGTTCTGTCGGCTGAATGTCCATATCGGCTAAGGAGTCATCCGCTAAATGTCTGCAACCGGTTCCCAACCTGCGCTCCGGCGATTCCTGAGGACACCAAATGTCCGTCACAGAGGTAGCGGAGTCATAGCAGGAAAATAAAATAAATGAAAATTTCATAAAACTAAAGACTAAGAAACGAAAACTTGAAACAAAATAATAAGTCACAAAAAAGTATGTAAACTGGAAATTCCATTCTGATTTGCCTAACTGAACTTCGCGCAGCCTCTAGCGGACGATACTTGGTTATTTTGCTTTTTATTAAACTTGCCTTATTTCATGTTATATCTTAATGTAAGCCTTCTGTTGCATTACAATGCGCCCTAGCTGAACAGCAGTTAGTAAAATTAAATTACCATTGTCTTCTGTACTGGGCAATAAAAAATTGGAATAGCAATAATGAAAGAGTTTATTTCATTTGAACTGAAATTAATGATTCAATTGGAGGAAATGTTGTTTCTTGTTTGTATATTAATATTGTTTTTACCGATAATATAAATTTTTTCCTAACATTCCTTTGATTGTTTGATTTCATGAAAGTTAGAAGAATTTTATGCATTGTCACGTTTGGCAGTATCGTGTATAGAAGTTGAGAATAAATTGAAATCTTATGATAAATTTCAAAATTTTTAAATGATAATTTCACTGTATTGATATTGATCAATTGTTCAGATCAGGGGTTTTCAAACTTTTCAAATTTTGTACTACAAAAATATGAAACAAAATATATGTACCACCGTAAAAGTATTTTGCTATTAAAAATCAATGCATCCTAAATGGAGTGTATATAATCAAAGAATAAAGCCCTTTAAATTTATAATATTTAATTACATTCGTAAATGAAACTTTTGCATTACAATAAAATGTAAATAAGTATACGAGTATACTGGAGTGCCGCTGCGATTCTTGGAAATCGTAACGTCGGGAAACTGTTCGAAGCTCTTGGAAAAGTCATCATTTCAGCATTAAAGCTAGAGTCGTAAAACTCAAAAACTTGAAAAATATATTTGTTTCTGAATAATAAGGATTAAAACAAAATGTAATTTCACATTCATTTGGAACATTCATTTAATTTTTTATGTAAAAATTGTGGCATTAAAAATATTGCAATACACCACCAGTGGTACATATACCACAGTTTGAGAACCAGTAGTTTAGATAGTGCTTTATTTTATTACAATCTATCTTGATCTCTAAATTTTAGCTAGATGCTATAACTTCAATAGCTCCTGAGACTGTTCAATGTATCTTGAAGCATTTATGATTTTTGTCAGAGGTATCAAAGCGAGATTCGACTTGGACGGTGACGATAATTTGTGTGACGGTAACGATAATTTGTGTTAAAATTTTTATAACTTTAATTCTATTCACATTCGTGATTAAATACTCCGCAATTCATAGCCGTGTAATATTTACAGGTTTAAGAACAAATGTATAGTCATTTCTCAGAAGACAATTTGATTGCGGTTTGCTGCGAAATCCTTTCGTAATGGACTTAGATATAAAGATATAAGGAAAGCTTAAAAAGCCTTTGCACTGCATATAGTTCTTGCGTGCTTATAATCTTTGAAATTTTTTAACCATGAAAAATGAAACTTTACTTTTAATACGATAAAGCATAAATTTTTACCTTTTACTTGTAAGGCTTTTTACTGAAATATGCGCCGTTTCATTGATGACCAATTTGCACTTTAAAAAGCACTTGCGCTTCTTCCCCATGTGGGCTTTTTTTAACCCCCATTATTTCTCCTATAAAATAAGGTATATGTAATAATGCTTCATCATCTGGTTCCACTTTTACTATTGCAAAAAATTCAAAACACAGTATAAGAATATTCTTGTTCTGCTATCAACAAATAAGTTTGCTAATCTAATAAAATTTGACTTTGGTAGCCTAGTATCAAACTCTAATAGATGTAAAAGGAGTTATAGTTGTGCCTGAAGTAACAACGTTGTCTAAACAACCTTTTTATTAAAACAGAACTTGAATATAAAGGCATTTCCTGTGCTTGATGATATCAAACACCACTAGTGGCGATGTAACTTATTTAAGTTACAGTTCCTTCAGTTTCAGTTAAATCGTAGGTTAGTACTCGAAGACTACACAATTGAATTTAAATAGAAGTTGGTTCAAAGCTTCACACCGGCGTAAAAATTTAAATAACAGCAGCTAGAACTCAAATCCGAATAATTACTATCTTATCAGAGTTAGTGAAACCTAGTAATATGGCTTCGAGAGGCAGAAACACGTTCTGTTTTACAATCCAAAACCTTGGACTTAAATACTATCGAATTCATTTATATTTCTAGTGGGAAACGGAAAAGGAGAAGTGATATTAAAAGCTGGAATTAAACTGAAATTGTAAATGACTTTTCAACTCAAAATAATAGTAACAGTACAATTTTTCCAATCCCAATAGTATTATTCTATATGTTATTTAGTTTTCTACAATAAAAGACCAGTTTTTGGTCTGTTTTCACTGATTCCTTTTACATTTTGCACTTAATTCTGATTGTAGGCAAAATTTTAATCTATTGTTAAAGCATTATTAAGCAACCTTTCTAAAATACTTTTATCCGAATTTTTAAAAGCTTTATTTCAGAAGCTATAAAAATTCGAAACGTGCAGTATGAAAAAATTCTTTCCTAAGAAATTGAGCATTCTTTCTTTCTTTTCTTTCCTTTTTTAAGCTTTATTAAAAACCTGGCGCCACATCTGCTTTGTGAAACTACAAAATGGCCTATTTGAAAACTAAAATTTTTAGGTAAGAATAACATATACGATTAAAGAGCTTTTTACTACCCTCCTTATTTCTTTTTATTTTTGAAGAAAAACTTCTACCCGAGTTTGGTCAGATGTATTGTGAATAATATATCGAGCTTTGTATGCGAGAAAGTGAACAAAAAAACCAATGGATAAAATACCCACTAATTGTAACTAAAAAAAAAAAAAAAACGGCTTTCATGTTTTAGACGTGAGTCAAAAGTATTAGATTGCAACTTTCTTTTTAAATACCATTTTTTTATAAATGTTTTCATGTGTATGTAGTAGAGGCTTTTAGTTAATCTTTAGTTAAATTTTCAATTGATATCAATTAAAATTTTCAGTTTCGGGTTCCCAACAATTAAAATTCAGAAATTTCTATCAAAAACTGTTTTCACATAATATGAAAAAATGAAAATGCTAGAATTCCTATAACAGTATTTTCCCTAACACAGAGAAAACGAGTTACTTTGTTAGTGGGAAAAAACTACTTAAACGCAATCATCATTCAATCTTTCTATCATTTTGTCCAACCAATCCAATAATTTAAGGATCATATAAAGGCAAGTTACATTAATTATAATGATTTATATAAATACCCTACTTAAATTTGTATAGTAATACCAATATCAAGATTTATTACAACTTTAAAAATAAAAATATTGAAAACTAAAACACTCTTTGTATGAAATGCAGTTAACCTAGATTTATGCATGTCATAAAACAATGAACATTTGGTTTTGTTATTTCATTTTACAGGGTTTTTCACTTTTCTTGGCATAATATTTATTTCTAAATGATACTAGTTTGGGAAATTTTGCTAATTTGGAAACAAATATGTTACATCCTTATAGAATAGGGATTAGTCATTCTTCTCTTTTGAGAAAGTGTGTCTGGTTTCTAACCTTTTAAATGAGCTATATCACGCAAAATTTCTATTGAAGATACTAACCGAAAATAATGAATTAAATCAGATTTTAACTTTTATTTGTTCTGCTGTATGAGCGCTCGTGCATATTTAAAGTTAGTTTTAGCTCTTTAACATCGGCCAACTTAAGAATCTTTTTTTTTTTTCCAAACAAATAGTACGAATTTCTGTTCGAAAGAGATTCCAGCTCCTAAAACTCTTATTAGATCTGCGGACAAGAAACACAATATGAAATTTATTCAAGAATCGTGTTCTTGGAAAAAATACAAAGAAAAATCTTGCAGAAGTATATGTCATACAGAAACTGAACCTTTCTCTGGTTGGTTGGCTTACATTAAACAGAATTTCCAGCGAAACGTTTTCCCCGGCGTCATAAAATATTGCGGTTACGTACGTAAAACAGATAGCTGACTATAGTATTTTCCCAAAACTGAGGGTAGAAAGCTTACTTCTAATTTGTGAGAAACATGATCTGTGCAACAGAGTAAAAAGAGCTATTATTTATATGACCATCTATTGGGATATATACGTAACTGCAAGCTCCGAAGAGAATTATTAATTCGCCGTTTCAATTTTAAATCAAATTCTAACCTATTTCTTCTTGGCTCTTCATGAAACTCGCTCAGACTAGACGTTTATGCAAACTGACTGGCAAATGGCGTAGTTTGAAGCCAGTAGGTTGATCATAACCGTAAATCTACCGCAGTGCATCGTTTTGCTACCTATCTTGTCTGACTGAGTCGCCTGCAGTGATTGCGAACGTCGTATATGATGCGAATGTTGTCCAGAAATGTTGGCTGATTGGTAAATTGTTCGTTATCTATATGCGTTTCAGCTCCCACTTTTTGAAAGTTTTACATTGCATATATCCGAATCTTACCATCAAAGCAAGTTGTCTACCTGTAAGCTTTGCCTAGTTTTAGGTTACGTTACCAATTTGGACTTAACTCAGAGTGACGAATAAAGTTCTGTTTAAATTTTACCTTTGGATTGTACAGCGTGTTATTAGTTAAACATTATTAAAGGTAGGGTTCTCCTGCCTTTAATAATGTTAAATGTTTAATAATATTAGAGGATTTTAAGAACGATCATCTTGAACCATGCATTGGTGAAATAGCGTTCATGAACCCCTCTGGAATTGGGTAAAAAATGAGCTCTGTATTAATAAATGTAAATTGCACGCATTAAAAATGCGTTTTTTATTGAAGCAGTACCTTATTCTAAAATCTACTTGTGAACTAACAATCACAAATTAATTAAAAGTTTATTGGTGTAATTATTTGACTCCAGTTTACCCGATAATTTTCTGCGGATGCCTTTGTCCAGGACTTATTAGAAAAAATTAAACTTCAGTGATTAGTAAGCTTACAATAAGTAGATTATACAGGCTTGAATGCTGATAAAAATTGGTGGGAAAAATAAAAGGAAATCGTAGAATCACTAGAGCCAATCCCAAATATTGAAAAATACTACTTTTCGCCGCATTTTAAAGTTATATACGGTAGGTGGTTGGGATTCTTGTAGATGTTCCACTCTTGCATATTTTTCATTACCTAATATCTACCTTAGAAATTCTTTGCTGGATTTTAAATGTTCATAAGAATCACAATATGAATATTTGGAATTCACTTTTAAGAATAAATATTCTTTTAGTACTGATCCTTATAATCGACCTCTTTCTGAAAACCAAATTGTTTTCACGGCTGAAAAAAATCTTTTCTTCTAAATCTGATGTATTTAGCAGCGAAACTGATGAACCAGATGTACACTGCGGGAAAAAAGGAGGGGCAGTTCTATATCGCCCGTTCTACTGGCCGATTGCGTTTTTCATGTCTCGAAAGCGCGACTTAGGATATGTATTAGATTTATATATAACACTGTTCTAATATAGGTATTTTGACACAAAATCGGACTTTTTCTGAAATGGCATGCCAGGTTTTTTCCACATCGATTCTACGACTCAAATTACCAAGTTTTGAAAAAAATCGCACAAGTAGTTTTTAAAAACTTAGCTCCTCCATGTTAATTGAATTTGGTATATTTGTTAATATCTATTTTTTATTACACTTACATGATTCTTCCTTTCGCATTTAAAAATGTAGGCTCATTCCAAATAAAATCCGCTCATTTTTATGATTTATTTTTTAAATATGTATTGTAAAATATTTTTTATAAATTTTTCGAAACAAATTTAATTATAACCTATAACATTTCTAATATCATCTTAAAGTAGATATATTTCTAGGAAAACCTACAAAAAAAATAGAGTTTTTTATTCAAAAGTTTCTAATGTATACACGAATTTACATATTGACGCGTTTTGAATGTATGGCATATTTGTTATAAGCGATAATAAAGCCAAATGAGGTTTACGCACTTTGTTAAAATTATTTGAAAGTATGAAAGATGACTTTTTTCCGCTCGTCTGCAATTAAAAAAAAGAAGGAAAATAAGTTACTTTAAATTAAACAGTTCGCCAAGGGAATTATTCTTGACGCAAACTGAAAAAATGTGCTAAGATAAATTTTTGAATTTCTCCTTAAATTTCGCACCAACTTTTATAAAATTTAATATTTAGGCATAATTTGAATCGTAGAATCGAAATATGGAAACAAATTGGCATGTCATTTGAGAAAAAGTCCTATATTTGTGTCAAAATACCTACATTAGAACTATAAATCTGATATATATCCTGAGTCGCACTTTCGAGACATAAAAAACGCAGTTTGAATTTTGTCAATCGGCCCAGGAAAACGGGAGATACAGAACTGACCACCTTTTTTTTCCAGCAGTATACAACAATGAGTTTCCCTAATATCCGGGATATTTTTTAATTCCTAACAAAATTCCACATGCAGTTATAAATTCCAGACGAACCGGGTTAATTCAGCGCTCAGGGAACTCTAACTTGAGGGGATAACTCGTCAACATTTTCATATAACTTTTGCGGATATCCATTGGATGGTAAGGTTTCATTATTTCACATCATAGAAATTATAATCTAAGCTAGAAATTTCTAATCTTTCTGGGCTTGAGAATCTTGTGACGCATTTTGCATATGACCCTCTTAGGTTCAAAAGAAAATCCGTTAGCACCTCTGTTATTTCAAAATGGACAGTCCTAGACTACTTGGTCTGTCTTTAAAAAAGTGACTTGTCTCCATTAAGTCTCTTTGTAGTAAAGCGAACATTTCCGATCGAATAAATAATCTACTACGTAGTCTCCGGATAGTGAAAAATTATAGATTTCATATTTAATTTTGCCGGGAATCGAATCAGAAGGACACTTTGTGCGATATCATCTAAATATTGCGAATCGGTACCCAAAATGAACATCGGATATAATTCGAGTACTGAATGCATTACTTTAACACAAGATTGGCCATAGACAAATATGTTTCCTTTATCCGATACTGAAGAGCCTTATCCGCATGGAAAATGTGCTTATTGACTAACTAAGCTTCATTGAACGCTCTGCCTTGCTTTTGCCTGACAAGAATAAGTTTTCAAAGCCTGCCGAAAATGTCATTTCCTTAGTCTTTCTATTGCACATTTATTTACCACCAAAGTATCAAAACCATATAAACCAGAAATATACCACCAGAATGAATGTGTAGTTTACTTTTTGGGCGTGGAAAGTGAGTTTAGGACATATTGCATTCACCATTTTGTTTCACAGCATCTCTTACTAGTGAATCCTTGCAATGTTATCATCTAACGGCATATGTCTATCGAAACTGCACCTTAAGAGCCTTGAATTGCATTACATTTGCAAGCTTGTAAATGCCTTATCTTTCAAGAATCCCATACAAAGAAATCACATGGATTGATATCCGGGTTATGTGGGGGCAACTACCTCTCATCTTAGTAACGTTCAGGAAACAGATGAGACATTACAATCACATAAAATATCTACTACAAGAAATCAAGAGCAACAATTTCAGTGCGTCGGAAGAGTGGTCCTTGCATAAATCATTGACTGAGTGAAGGGAGACTTGTTGCCATTTCCAGGTGTGCAGAAACATGACGAGCTACTGTTTTTCAGCAAATTAGAATTCGATACTTATCTCTCCTGACATCTACCAGGTTTTCCACAAACAAGAGTACCCGAATACAAGTTTTTAACTTCAACATATAATAAAATTTTTATGTTCAATATATAATAGCAAAAATATTGTAGGGACATTTAATAGTATGATATTTCTTATGCCACCCTTAGTTTAATGTGGCGCTGCTGCCATATGGCAAAATTAACCAATAATTCAGCGACCAGCTGATCGGCTGAAATAGGACAACGTGTTGAAAAGCCTGCTTTAAACTGCTTTAATTAGAACATTTTCCGTTGACTCAATATTAAAGTGCAACGCCTTCTTTTCGGAACAAAAAAAAAAAAAAAAAAAATATCGCTACAGAAATACATCTCACTGTAAATGCTGTTTTTCTTTACCTGTCGTTCGGCTTAAGCTGCTTAATTTCTGGTAGCGAAAGCGGAATCTCATTCCATGAAGGGAGGAAAGTATACGGAACTAAATTCGACTAATTAGATCGTTAGACGTCGGCGTGCATTGTTGGAATGGAAAGCTTTTTAACCCCTCGTGACCTAAGAAAACGAGTAATTGCTCAAGCAGGTGAAATGAAAGAAGAGATTGCTCTTTAAGATTGACGACCCT
Source organism: Stegodyphus dumicola (assembly GCF_044657685.1). NCBI lineage: Eukaryota > Metazoa > Arthropoda > Arachnida > Araneae > Eresidae > Stegodyphus > Stegodyphus dumicola. The sequence continues at coordinate 98,972,483 of NC_140774.1, read as the reverse complement.
TTAAGTTGTAATTGTTAACAATGCGGTTTTCCCTCAGAAATCTAGGATTTTAGCTATTTAAACATTTATGGATAACTTTCGTAAAAACTGAACAATAGGAAACAGTAGTAATAAAATTTTAATTAAATCGAATCTGAGTTATTTAAGTTAAGTTAGCTGAGAGCAACAATTTTGATTCCTGTTTTGCGACGTTTGTTTTTCGAATTTGCTAAGAGAGGAAGAATTATGTTATGATATTTAAAAATCAACTGTTTTTTGAGGAATTCTGTCCAACTGTTAGAAACTGCGTTTCAACTTTTAATGTCCCTGTTTTGATTTCTGGCGTAAATTTTGAAAATGACAAAAATTAGTTTTGAGGAAACTTCGAGTGTTTTAATTATTTTCAAGGAAAGCAGTAGTTAAGCTACAGCTACTAAGGTATTCCGACTATTATAAATGAGCTCACCATTTCACTACAAATCTTATTGTCGTGAGCTTACTTCGCATAAATGAAGTATTTGTTTCATTGTATCCGTAGAAAATACAAAACGCACGTTCCATTAAAATATAAATCTTGTTTTATAAAACGGAAAGTGATAACAGACTAGAACATTTTTTTAATTTATGTTACATGCAGAATGAATATTAATTATTAGATTCTAGACCACACAAGTAATTTGGATTCAACGGAAAACGTAACACTGCACAACAACTCCTTCACGTCGTCAATATTGTTGCCGAAGTCTTCAACAGCAAATCTCGTACGGGCGCGGTTTTTCTTGATATGATCGCGTCTGGCTCTATCGCTTTATTTATAAATTAACCAAATTTAATTTCCCAGATAATCTAATTTAAATTATCACTTCTTCACAAACTTTTTTTTCTTCCTTAGTTGTTGTAAATAAGAAAAGGTCAGGCTGTATAATGCTTAAACCACTATTCGTATTATACGACCAGTTTTGATTTAAGGCAAAACATAGTCCTACAGTAATATAGCAAAATAACTCCTTCATGACTTTAGTAACATTACTGAAGACTTCAATAGCAAACTACCCACAGGCTAGGTCTTTCTTGATGGTACAAAAGCGTTTCTTTGCGTCAGGCATTGTGCCTTATTTATAAATTAACCCAATTTAATTTTCCATATAATCTAATTTTAGTTATCGCTTCTTTTCTCCATGAGATAATTCAACATCCGAACTGAAAATGCATACTTTCGTCGAACAAGCTGATTAAAGTACGCAATCTTTGCTGATAATAGCTATTCTGACATAGATTAAAGCATTTGGAGGCATTTACTGTCAAATTCAATATTATCTTGACTTGCTAGAGGCATTGTTTACAGAATGGATAATTTCAATTAATCATGACAAATCTAATGCAATATTCTGATTCAGAAAGATCTATACTCAATTCACTGTCTATTCCCACGTTTATTGAAGATATATAGTGGTTACATATTCAGGCATGATCCTTGACAACAAAGACATTTTTAGACCGCCTTTTGCCAAACACAAAAATAAATTTAATATTTTCAAAACTAACTTCAGACCCCTACTCAAGAAACATAGTGGTGTTTTTCTTCACAATTAAATTACATTATATAAAACAATGATCCGTTCAGTCTTACTTTACGCCATTACCCCAGTATGAGCATTACCCAGTGAGGGAAAAACCAAATCTGCAAAATCAAATCTCGATAAAATTCAAATTCTGCAAAATAAACCCCGTAAAGAAATAGTTAACACTGCTTGTTTTATAAGAAATATCACATTATATACCTGTTTAAAATTCGAAACCATATAAACATATATTTCCAGAACTGCTCATGGTTTTATAACAGTATCAATAATCATAAAAGCATTATAATTTCAATTCAAAATCATGCATCACGACCGAAAGAAATGCATGCTTACCGAGCTAATATTCTTCTTTTGTAACAATTAGCATCAATTTAAGGTGGTACCTTGCTATCTTTTTACAAAGAAAAATTTTAATGTTCATGATAGACATTTCACTATTAATTATGACACCTGACTCAATGGACTGCGATGGAGTAAAGAAGGTTACTTCCTGGAATTTCAAAATACTGTATGTTCTTATAAATATTCTGGAATGGATTTGTTTAATAAATTCTGTTTAAACTATACTGAGTATTTACTGAAATACTATATAACTAATGAACCCCTTGACATTTGAATGCTGTCAAGCCCGTTAGATTTACACTAATTAGATTTGAAGACAGCCACAGATATTTTTTTAGAACCTCCTTGAATAAATCTAAGTATCAAATCAGAAAAGATGTATTATAATCTTCTGGCAGTAAACACTGAGTGGGGAAAAGTACATTACTTATTGCGTTTACCCTAAGTATATTAAAAACAGCCACAATACTAAAAAAGAACATGGGCAATTCTTAAAAAAAATTCAGAATTTTTCAATTTTTAAACTTTATGTTTGCTATCTGAAATTATGACTTTTTGTTCATATTTTAACAATAATACCATTATTCCTGTCAAACATTTCTAATGATATAACTACTAAAACGCTAATTAAAATTTCTTAAAATAAATAAATAAATAAAATATCTGAATTTTATGCTAAAAGGGATTTTTGTTTACTTTTTGTGTGTTACCTTTATTTATTAAATATCATGTTCTTTGCACTTAAACCATAAAATTCAGTTCAACAGTAATATAGCAAAATAATTTTAAAATGAGCATATCTTAAGAATTTCCAATGCACAGACTCGCGCGCTGGAGGTAAAAATGTTTTTTTAGTCTAAAGAGGCTTTTTCTCTAAAGGACTAATATTTCCGTTTTGCGTTGGTTCACTATAAATGTCCGTTTCACTTTTCAAACTGTTGCTACCAAATGTTAGAGTCCTGCATTATATTTGAAGAAATTAAACAATGAAAAATCTGCATAAATGTATGTATATTTCTCGCACTGTGATAAAACAACAGTACATAGAGTCATCGAATTTTGAATGACGCAAACCTCCTACGAATATGGGCATGTGGAAGCCCAAATTTGAAATTTGTTTTATTATCGATTTCATATTTTGTAAAACCTTAACGAATTTTTGATTAAGGATTTCAAAGCGAGAAATGGCAACGTTGTACAGAAAAAAACATTTTTATCTCCAGCGCGCGAGTCTCTGTATCGGAAATTCTAAAGATATACTCATTTTAAAACTATTTTGCGATATTGCTGTTGAACTGAATTTTATGGTTTAAAACAAGCTACACATCTTCAAGTAAATACTCCAATGATACTGCCCAAGTCATTTTCCAAGAACAAAAATAGGGATGATACAATACTCAAGTGGAATGAACTATGCAGGAATTCTACTACTGCCTCTTTGACTAAACCATATTTTCCTTCCATTCCACGCAGATTGAATAATAAACACTTTTCCTGCAATTTTGAAGTTACTCAATTTTTAACTGGACATGGTAAATTCAATTCATATCTGAAAAGATTTAGATTATCTAGTACAGACTTGTGTTCATGCAGTTTCGGGGGAGTGCAAAATGTCGAACATTTGTTGTTCTATTGTTCAAAGCTCAAGGAAGGACGAAATGAACGCATTTCTAGGTTAAATTCTGTGAATATTACATTTCCTCCCCCTCTTCACGTATTTGTCCAACATAAAATGGCTTTCTCTTTCTTCTGTAAATTTATCTCTTACGTGTCATCTGTGAATTTGTAAGTTTATTTCATTTTGTGTTGTGTTGTTGTATTTGTGTTTTTTTTTTTTTTTTTTAATCTCTGTTGCACAAGGAATTTAAAATTTGCAATTTGAAAAAAAGTGCAAAGAACGTGATATTTAATAAATAAGTGTAACACACAAAATGTTAAAAAAAACGCCCCTTTGGACGTAATTTAAAATCTGAAAGCTTTAAGTCTTTTTTTTTTTTTTTTTTTTTTTTTTTTTTTCTGTTCAAAGGGGCTTTGTCCCTGAAAGAACATTGTTTTCATTTTGCGAGTTTGCGTCGGAACCCTATAAACGGCGTATTACTTTCCAAATCGTTGCCACCAAATACTATCGCCCTGTATTATATTTGAAGAAATTAAATAATGAAGAATCTGCATAAATGTATGTATGTTTCTCGCATTGTGATAAAACAACGGTACCTAGAGCCATCCAATTTCATGGACCTTATAGAAATAGACTAACCCTAACGGGTTTTCTCCCTCGTCTGAGGCCTTGCCTGCTGTCACCTTGATCACATTCGTAGGAGTAGAGACGACTTGCAGTAATTTAACATTGGTTACCTATTGCAGAGTGTATAATTGTCAAGAAAAAGCTGGTTCTAGCACCTCATTTCACAAATTAGAATTTCTAGATATTTTTATTTTTGAAATTGAGATTGATTTTTAAAATTTAGCATATTTATCAAGCATAATTAACGTTCCAAATAATTATAAAGCTATTGCATGCTTACAGGGCTGGATATCCCTTTAGCTGTTTCTATGCTGTAAGGAAATTTGTAACTACTTCTAGAAAATAATATTTTAAATCTGAACTAATAGAAAATTTCAAACAAGCAATTTTTATGCTTTTTATTGGTGTAAATAAGTAAAAAATACTAAAATATTTAAAAACGAATTTTTGAAAGTTTTGTTTAAAATTCTAAATTGTGCTGCTTTTTTAAAATTATAGATGAGTATTATAGCACAATTTCTATAAAGGAATTTTATTTCAATTATATTTCATAATACATCATAGTGATAAACACTTTTGACTCCTTAAAAATTATTATACATTTAATTCTAATATTAAAATTGTATTTAACAGTAATAATTAATTTTGCTTGTATTTTATAGTGATTATTTTTTAAATTTATTTTTAGTTCTGCATAAGATTTCTTTTATTTACTGTTAATTTAATTTAATAGCCCAAAGCGGCGGTAGCTTAGAAAGGCTGTTAGTTTCGAAGCGGCATTTTACCCTTTTTTACTATAAATGTCCATGTCTCCTTGCAAATTGTTGTTACCAAATACTATCGCCCTGTATTATATGTAAAGAAATTAAATAATGAAGACTCTGCATGAATACATGTATGTTTCTCGCACTGTGACTGAAACGACAGTATCTAGAGCCATCAAATTTTGAATAATGTAATCCTCCACCCGAACATGGGCATCTGGACGGCCGAATTTCGAATTTGTTTTAATCTATTTAATATTTCGTAAAACTTTAACAAATTTTTGATTAACAAACTCAACGAGTTCAGAGCGAGCACTGTACAGAAAATAACAGTTTTATCTCCAGTGCGGAAATTCTAAAGATATGCCGCTTTCAAATGTATGTGGTTTACGGGCGAAGAACATGATATTCAATAAATATAGGTAACACACAAAACTTTAAAAAAATGTTCCTTTTGGGCGTAATATAAAATCTGAGGGCTTCTAGATTTTATTTTATCTTTTTTCTTTCCCTTCATTACGCTCAGAAAATTTTATGCTCCGAAATTTATGAATTATTTAAATAATTAATCCACTTTAATGTTAATAATTTAATTATCATATAATCAAATAAATATGATCGTTTTGTACTGTTATTATAGTGTGGAAAATCAATGCCTGAAAATGTTCATTAAATTAAAAAAAGAAAATTGTCAGATCTTGTTTAATTTTACCTTATTTATTTCAAAGTATGACGTATTATCAATCTTATTTAATTTTACTTTATTTTTACGCAAAATTTAGTTCATAAATTTTGTGCTTAGAGTTTTTACCAAAGTAAAGATGTTTGTACAAGAATTGCGCGTGAAAAAAATGCGCGAAATGCAGTAAAAAGTGCTTTAATGAGACATATTAAATCCTATTTGGAAAAAAACTGTGGCTTTCATAATCTCATCACTATACAACGTATCACATTTAATAATTAAAAAGATTTATGAGATACAAACGCCATAGGTTTCAGTGTTAAAGTAAACCAGATTGTCCCTACTCTTTCTTGCCAACATGTCGGTGACGCACGCCCCGCCCACTGGGTTAATCTATCTCTTATAAGGTCCATGTCCAATTTTGAATGACGTAATCCTCCTACGAATATGGGCATGTGGCAGACCAATTTGGAATTTGAAATTTGTTTTATTATCGATTTCATATTTCGTAATACGAATTTTTGATTAACAAACTCGGCGATTCGATTTAAAAGCGAGCAACGGCAACGCTCAATGGGAGGGAATTAAAAAAAAAAAAGAAAAAGAAAACTTTTTATCTCCAGCGCGAGGAACTGTGTATCGGAAATTCTAGATATGCTCATTTTAAACTTATTTTGCGACACTGCTGTTGAACTTAATTTTATGATTTAAGTGCAAAGAACATGATATTTAATAAATAAAGGTAACACGCAAAACGTTAAAAAATGCCCTTTTGGATGTAATTTAAAATCTGAAATACTTTTTTTTCTTTGTTCCGTACAGTGTTGCCATTTCTCGCTTTGAAATCGTTGAGTTTCTTAATCAAAAATTCTTCAATGTCAGACAAAATATGAAATCGATAATAAAACAAATTCCAAATTTGAGCTTCCATACGCTCATATTCGATTATTGAAAATTTGATCACTCTAGGTGCCGTTGTTTTTCACAATGCGAGAAACGTTTATGCAGATTTTTTATTTTTTTTATTTCTTTAAATTTAATACAGGGCGAGAATATTTGGTGGCAACAATTTGAAAAGTGAAACGGACATTTAAAGTTTTCGACGCAAAATGCCAAAACGAAATTAATATCCCTTCTGGGCGCCCTTTGGACTAAAACAATTTTTACGATATTTTTATTATTTTATCTAAAAGTATATTACAGGACATGACATGCTACCTGCTTCGAAGCTATATTTAACGCTTCTTGCTAAGAATCTTTTGCAGTTTTATAATAAAAATATATATATTATTATAAATTTTCGTAAAAATTTGCTTTTTTTCCTTACTAACGCTTACCTGAGAATTTATTTGAGGATGAAACTTGCCAAGTTTAATGGAACATTTTAATAAAGCGTCACGTAGATGCTTAGAATTTTTTTGTTTTCTTTCATTCGATTTCAAGTTTACAATTCTGTGCAAACTCTGATATCAGATAATCTTATCCAATTTTTTTCATTGAAGTTGCATTATAATATATATCCCTCGCGGAAAAAAATCATTCTATTTTTGTCCTGAGAGAAAAAGTAGGTATGAATACACAGTCGGAATACTTTATAGGAATCTTGACCTGGACTACGCAGGTGCAAGAAGAACTATTCCTGAAAAACAAGCACGCAGGACGCTCCTGCGTCGAAATGAGGACTTCATGCTCCGCGACATCGTTAAAATGTCACGAAATAGGGACCTTTTAACTGAGGGCGTTGTGGAACGAGGGGAGGATATTATGTCCGAATCACCTTGTTGGGAGGGTAATCGCTGTAAATAAGTCGAGTGACGGTTATGACTTTCTCCCGATTATATATAATAATCGCACATAACTTCACTTAGTGAATGATGCATAAATACCAAATGGTAGGGGAGGGGATGTTCCTGTCGAGTGAAAAGTGGAAGTTTTCTCACGTTTAAAAGAAAATTCTCGAACGTTTGCAGCTTGGTATCATTGCGTGAAAACAGGAGTTTTACCTGCGGTAGGAGGTCCGTATTTTCGACTGTAAATTAGTTTCCTTTGAATTCGCCATATTTCTTAAGTGGCATTTAGTATAATTTGCTATGCAAGTAAATGCATGCTTTTAACGTAAAAACTATTATATTATTTTTAAAAAGGTAGGAATATGGCAAGTCCTAATTTTCTCGAATCCCAGTCCTGAAAATTTTGAATTTTCCGAATGTGGGATCTATCAGATCCTTCATATAAGTATAAAGAATCTGAAGGAGAGGGGAAAAAACTTTTGTTTAATATTTAATCTTTTTAATGAAAGCAAAATTTGATGGTCAAAGTTAATGAAAAAAATTAAGAATGTAGTTTCTAAAAATATACTGTGTTTCTCCATTGTTAAGGGCTGAAGGATCTGCATGTATGCATGCGTGTTTCTTGCATCTGAGAAAAACGGCGGCAAATAGAGCCACCAGATTTTAAACACACGTCATGGTTTTCCCGAACACGAGCAGTTCGAAGCTCGAATTTTGAATTTCGAAATTGCTTTTCATTTATGTAATATTTTTTGAGAATTTCATGAAATTTTGATTAGAAATTCAGCTATTTAAAAACAATGTGTTGTCACTCACAAAATATAAGATATTTATCTTTCAAATGTAATAAAAAAATGCTTAGCGATTTAAAAGAAATTTTTGCCACTTCCCAAAAAAATATTTTTATCTCTCACGCGCCACTCTGTGTCCATTGAGGAAAGCATTAGATATTTAATTTTTCTTTAATTTGATCTGCGTATTATTGCTTAATAAATGAAGCTATTGAAAGGGAATAAAAGCAGTTCTTCATTTGTATTATAATTAATTACTAACTGAACCCAATGAATACAGCCACTACTTTAGGTTGCTGTGAGTGATATTAAAAAAAATACAAATGCAAGTTAGTAAATAAAATTCATAATTTAAATTCTTGAATCTTGAGGTTCGTTTTCTCATTATAACTTGACCGAAAAAAAGAGCGGTAATTAAATCTTTTCATGTTTTTCGTAATCTTTCTAAATCAAAGAAGAAAAATACTTCAAGACTATCAGAGGTAACGAATATATAAATGAAAACAATTATATCATAAAAATTAAGCGTAGGGTATTCAAGGCCCCCCACAAGGTGGTATAAAGGAACTAGGTGCCAATAAAATTGCAGTAATCCCGTTTTCTTTTTAATGACAGTTTCTTTTAGACGTCAATAAAAATAATCCTTCCAAAGTTGTGAGTTAAACTTTTAAATGATTTTTAGTTTAGAATTCGAAATATTAATATGACTAAGCATGAACAAAGATTAGTGTTTCCGAATCTCGAATATATTCAAATATCCGGAAAATCTAAGGATTCGAATGTTTCATCCTTTTTAGAAATCCTGAATCTGATTTTTGTTAAGTGGTTTTCTATTTCTTACGTTAATTAAATAATTTCTCTTTTGTTTTAGCTTTACAATGTACTGTATGTAATTAGATTTATTCATATCTTTAATGTGTCGACTCTAATTTAGAAATGTTTTGAGTAGCCACTTGGTAAACCGAAACTCAGATTACCAGGAAAATATATTTTTCTTTAGCATTTTGATCCTTCATTTTGAATTAAAATAGCTAGACAACTAATTTTTTCTCTTTTCTTTAATTTTCAACTCATACACTTGGAATTCTTCAAGAAGTTAGCTGTATCTGAATTTTGCTGCTTACCCATTTCTGTCAAATTCTACTTTTCAGTGTATATTTGTCTATCTTTAATATTTCAAATTTCAAGTACCGTATTTACCCCCTTATTCCCCCCCTTTTTTTTTTACTTATTTTATCATCCGAAAATCGAAATGCAAAAACTAATTTAATTTGCGAAGGACGCGGTTATAATAAGAACATAACAAATGAAAAGTAGTTCCGGATAAACTACCGGTAGCTATCCAAACATTATTTCTTGAAAATTCTGTTCCAGTAACATATTTCTGCACTCCAATGATAATACATAGTAATATTAATATTACAATATATAATAAGATATCTTCACTTCTACTTCACTATAGTTTGAATGTCACCTTTTATTACTGCTGTGTCTGTTATTCCTTAAATCATCCATAAATAATTAAAAAAAAAGAGGATGTGCAATATTATAATAGAACAGTTCGTGTTTGTTTCGCTGTAAATTGTCAGTTCTCGTATTAAGCTGGTGTAAAATTCAACAGTTATAAAGAAAAGGTCTAGCGTGACCTTCGCAGTTTTAAAATTTAGGGAAGCTCGTTCTAGGAATACATCGAGGAAGAGGAAAATCATGCAACGTTTAAAAGAATTTTCAGAACCTGGCACTAAAAAGCTAGGGACAAAAATACGCGTGGAAATAGGGTAATTGAAATGGATGCAAAAGAAAATGATTATGCAAATAAAATCTTTTTAAAGTTTCTATTTTAGTATGGAAAGACTGACTTTTCAGAACTCTTCCACTCATTTTCGATGAAAATACAATGTGGTAAAATAATAGTCTTTCAAAATTCGATGTAAAAGTTTTTAAAATTTAATATTGAAAAGATTTTTTACACATGTCTTCATTTAACGAAAAAACTAAAATTCCCAGAATCTTATCGTTTTCACCACGGGATAGAGCAAAATATCTTTTAACATAGTCTGTATGAAATTATAATATAATTTTGATTTTTTGGTGAATTTTCGAAAATCACTTGAGTTTTCTCTACGATTTGACGTAACAAAATTGTCGGAAGTAAAAGATTAGTTCTTTATTGTACTTGATTGACAAAGCGTCATTGAGCCAAAATATGAAAATAAAAAATTAAATAGTTCTTATAAAATAATTAGTGGAATAAGAAAATAGAAATACTTTTATCATACAGTTTAACACGAAAACGTGAGAGCTTAAATAAGGAAATATAATAATTAAATTGCATCATCAAAGCAAAAAGCATTACCTTTATAAATTTATCAAGAGTAAATTAAATTTATATATAACTTATTTTATGATAAGTTTTACGTAAGGGTTTCAGATTGTTTAGACCAGAGTTTCTATAACAATTTTACGAAAAACAAATATTTTTACACAATGTATTTTAAAATAGATAAAGATAAAACAATACAGACAAAGAAAAAACGAAAACATTTCGATGCATATTAGTAGGCAGTAAATTAGATTTAGCATTGCATAGGGATTCCGTGAAAATATTTTACATGAACCATGTATTTCATGTACAGTATCCTATGCAATAAACTCGAAAAATTCGAAATTTAATCATCTGATTCTAGTTAATCGTTAGCGGTAAAGGTTCTTTCTTTATGAATAATTAAGTAAGTTGGTATATTTTACTTAGCATACACCAAACGTTCCTTTCTATGCAACAACGATCTACTACTGTACATACAAAAATAATAATACCGAAAAATAAAACCAAGGCAAAAACGCCCAGTTTTAGAAAATGGTTGTTTGGAAAGGTACGCTCAAATTCCAGACTTTCGCAGCTTCCTTTAAATTGCTTTAGAAAGGGAGAAATTCTTAAAGATTTCTCCATTTTAAAGCTTTCCTTCAGATTTCTCCCTCCCCCCCCCCCCCCAAAGATAGTGACTGTCCAAAGGTCATCGGTCTTTAGTGACCTCAGACCATTGGGGAGTCAAAGGGGTCTGGGAGACCGTTTCATTGTGTCTGTGGGCTTTTAGAATACAGGTTGCTGCCCTACCTTGACCTGGAAGCCTTAGATTCCTCTGACCCGTACCGAATTCAAATAAAAAAGCTCTTTGAAAGGGTTCTTTAGGAGTCTTTGTTCAGTGCCTAACCATTTTCTAGGAACAAGATATTAATAAAATTGAGATCATATACTTTAATTTAAATAAAATAACAGATAATTTTAAATTGCATGTTAAAATGACTAAAATTTAAACATTATTTCAGGTTTTTAAATGTAACGTTAAAATGTGAAATTGTTTTTTTGTTACTTTCTGGCACAGATCCCTAACCCCAAATGATCAGTATCTTATTACTTCAGAATAAGCACATGAAGGCCATTTTTCTTTTAAACCATAACCATGACAAGACTATAACCATGACAAGGATTGACATTTCTGTAATCATGACAAGGATTGGTTCGGGAAGAAAAGGGTTGAATCTTTTAGTTTGATAAAATACCTTAAATCCCTCTGTACAAAGATGACGTCATATGTTATGATCGTAAATGAAGGAAGAGTTGCTACGGTCTTGGAGTGACTGATTTAAAGTAACAGACCATAACGCTTACGTATCTGTAACTTCCTTTCTTACTGTAAAAGAAGCGATATAAGAGCCCGGATAATTAAAGACCGATGAATATTGGTAATTTGACCTGTGTTCGAACCCAGACGAACAGGTTGATTGCATGGTTTGTTTTCGTGATTTCCCCGTATTGATGTGAATACAAGAAAACTTACCTTAGAAAGGCCTCCACAAAAGCATCATTTCCCTTAGGCAGATAATTCTCATGTACTTTGTCATATTCAAATAACTCAATTAATTAACTAACCCAATTTTCAAATTCTATAGCTGAAAAACATTTCATTTTCCTTCTAAATAATACTCCAATAAGTTTTATCTCAGCATATTCAAAATACACGATAACTTTCAAATTGAAGAACATTATAACAAAACGTTGAATGGATTTTGTAAATAGGATATCACCTTTTAATATTAATACATTTGCTCACAGGTTTTATAAAAGAAATAATATAGTCATGATAGTCAATTTGAAATTGGAAGTAAGCGCAGAAAATCCAAGTCTCGCTATCTTTATTGAAATGCCTTAACCGCTAGGAGAAAGGAAGTTAGTGATACCTTTTGACTTCCACAGTTAAATGCCACCTACTAGGTAAAGAGGTGCACGAATGTTTGAGAATGCTTATTACGAGTGGTAGCAATTTACAAAATGATAGTTCTTTTGTTTACGTTACTTCTTGTTCGAAAGGGCCCCGTTTCACTGGAACAGCATTTTGAAGATAGCCGACTTGAAATTCTATATCGAAATAAAAAGAAGAAATCACTGCTCTTTCCGTGTGATAATTGGGTTTCCCGTGAGCGGTTTATTTTGCTAGCCAATGAGGGAAAGATTTTCGTTTTCCTAAATATGGTATCCGCCAAAAGCGGACGAAAGCGTTTCAGAAGAAACATCTCAGAGAAAACATCTGTGACTACTATATAACTTTTAATGATAATGAATTTACTTATAATGGTTTCCAGGTTTTGAATGCTTTTCTTCTTCTTTCTTAAGTAAAATTTTATTAATTAATTCAAAACTATAAAATACAAAGGTAAAAATATTATTTTTTCCTTCTAGTCTTTACGAATCATTATACGAAAATTCACTTAAAACTTTTCAGTCAAAAAACGTTAAGTATGTTCTGTTATCATCATACGATGCCTTTCTTTTCTTTTCTTTTTTAACTACGATGGTTTAAAAATCGGGGTTTTAACACCAATTTATTTTACACCACAATGCTTTAGAATTCCGATGTTTTCTTCTTCCTTTCTTTCCTTTCACGATGTTTTATTCGAAGATGTTTTTTCGTTGCTTTGTTTTCGTCGGGATGTTTTCAGTCGTAACCAGTAAATATGGAATCGGAAGGGATGTGGCTTTCACCCTTTAAAGGGCTATATAATATTAGTGCAAATTCAGGTGGGTTTCTTGGAGGAGGAAAATTATTACAGTAGGAGGCCTCGATGGCAATAAAATATCCATACGCTATGATACAGGATCAGGACAGGTGTTAAGTACTTTGTTGCCCAGTGCAATCTTTGTAATTCCTAAATTTAGTTTTTCAGTGTCTCCTTAATTCTAAAAAATTCAGCGCTCCAAAATTCTGCTCATCAGTGCCTCCTCTAAATTCTAAAAATTTCGGCATCCCTAAATTTTAAAGCTTGGTGCTCCTAAAAATTCTAAAAATACTGCCACCTGTGCGGACGCTGGTTATATCCACTCTGGCGCTGGCTCTAATATGATCTAGTACTAGATTATTTACAGTACAGCAAGATATCTAGGAACGCGATATATTTAGAATGTTACTATTTACAATAGATTTGATTTTTAACTAAAATATGATTTTACAGTTTTAAATTCAATGCAGTTTCAAAATCTTTGTTAAGATAAAAGGTTAAGACTTTAATATTAAGGAACATTATGCTTGGGAAAATTACAGATTTTTGCTAATGGGGAAGAGAGGTATCGCATCGCATGACAGTAATATATATATATGGATTCACTCTTTTAAAATAATTCTACTTTAATTAAACTTAGGAGATAATATAATCAATTAATCAATATTGTTTAGAAAATAAATTATTATTATATATGTATATATATAACGTCAGGAAATGTCAGGGGTATGTGGTAGCAGAGGTAGAATACGGGAAAAGAAGCAAGAGTGATTAATGTAAAACATTTATTGGACATGAATACAAATGACGACACTACGACAGCTTGAATGTTACAACAGATGCTCGAAGTTTGCACTATCAGACGGCAAACATGCCTGACACCGACGGACCATTTGAATGCCGCGGATTATTTGATCTTTCTGGAGTAAGTTCTTCCCGATTTGCTTGACGATGTTGCACCAAATGTGAGGCGCAACATGTGATTCCAACATGACGGTACCCCTGCTCATTTTGAACTGGATGTTCGTAGCCATTTGAACACATCATTCCCGCATCGATGGATTGGGCTTGGTAGACTAGTTCTCTGGCTCCCATGCTCACCGGATTTATCAAGCCTTGATTTTTTTTTTTGGGGGGGGAAGCCATCAATGTCTGAAATGCATCTCGAGACAAGACTCGTCTGCGCAGCTGCTACAATCAAAGAAACTCCCTCTGTGTTTGAACATGTCTGGCAATAAATGTTCCGTCGGTCTCAGGCATGCTTGGCGTCTGATGGTGCAAATTTCGAGCATCTGTTGTAACATTCAAGCTATCGTACACCATTTGTATTCATGTCCAATAAATGCTTAAAAGTAATCGCTCTTGTTTCTTTTCCCAACTTCTACTTCTGCTAGCACTTACCCCTGACATTTTCGGGCATTGGTTCCTATGCAATTCTTAATCCTTATGATGTGCAATTCCTCCCCTAGAAGTTTACCGCAACATTTACGACACATCCTGTATATTTCCAAAGAAACGTATGTCGCTGAAAGTTTTAATATACACATAACCAACCTAAGCTGTAGCATATTATTTCAATTTTTCAGTAACTATCGTTCTTCAGATCTGAATTTCCACGTCTAGAAAACCGAATAAAACAAAATCTTCTTATGAGGAGCTGCTGAAATAATCTTTCGAATTTACATGAACTTTCTACATATTCGAGATAAACACATAATATAGTAATCCCATTTGATCCATTTGATCCTCGTAACCGATGAATACTACAGAACTTACAAAAGAATTATTTTAAAAGCCTTTAAATTTATTTTCAGTGCTATGCTGCAACTTCCTAAATTTAAATAAATTTCACTCATTGAAGAACAAAAATTAAGTTTTAAAAGCAAGGAAAGGAATTAAATAGTGAATATGCTATCAGTATAATTAAATAAAATAGATTTTTCTGAGTCGAATGTTGGAGATCCAATTAAAGTTGGATAATAGAAAGAAACAGAGATTAAAACGGATTATGCCTGAACAAAAGACGGAGCTTAGTTTCTATAAAATGATTCGTAAAATTAATGAAGAATCTGTGATTCTAATTTGGAACTCCATTCTTAGATTTCAAAACTTTTACATATTCAGACTTAAAATTATGCAATTCGAACATTCACTCCGGTTGAGTATTGAACTCTTTTTAATGCCATCGATATGGTTACGCTTCAAATCGCTTTTTGATTTGTTGTTCTCACGTGTTGCAGTTTGAAAGGAAAGAATATTTGTCTGACTTTAATTAAAACATTGACGAATTAGGCATTTTTCGGCAAAAATGGTTTCCTAGTGGGATTCAACGCGATGCCTTTATTCTGCGATTACGTTACGTATCTGTACGGAGTAAAATTTAAAATTTAACGGATGTTCTGAGAAATTTGATGGGAAAAAACAAAAAGTAATTTATATTTTTCGCATTCCATTGTGATTTTCAGTAACTATCAAAATGTATTAAAATTTAATAATTGACTTATGTATTATCCTTCCCTTTATATATTATATTCCTCTAATTTTAGATGTGGGTCAGTTGCCCTATTGAAACTAATCCATTATGGGATTGATTAATTTTTTAACATAATTTGGAGCTACGTGTTTGTTGTACATCACACACTAAATAAGATTCAGGTACTGAATAATTCAGACACGTTTGTTCACGACTTTTTCACAAGTTCACTTTTTCAACCATGTCTTTTATAAATTTTAACCTGACTATGCGTAAGATCAATCGTTTCAACCTACGAGTTTACAATGGTTTTACAATCTTTTACTACATCTGTTTCTTTCATTTTATATATATGCATATATATTCAGGTATTGAATACTTCAGACTAGTTTGTATAGTACACTAATATGTTATGAGCTGGCTGCAGTTACTGATCCATCTCAGTTCCAGCTGCCTTAGTGAACCAATTTTTTATAATCTGTGTTTTAGACCTTTCATTTTAAATTACCCCTACCACTTAGCGCAAAGTTCACTTCAACCATTTAATTTATAAATTTTAACCTGACTCTGCATAAGAGCAATCGTTTCAACCTATTTTACAATGGTTTTATAATCTTTTACTCTATCTGTTTCTTTCATTTTATATACATGCATACATACGCCATGAATTGGTTAAATTTTATGTACATAATTATAACTACAATACAAATGATAATAACTGAAAATGCAGTTTTATAAATGAAAGCGTTAAGGAGGAAAATAGGTTTAGGTCCTCTCTAATTAATCTTGAAGCATTTTAATTTTAAAAAAATTGACACCTTAATACAGATTGCTAAATTTAGTAAAGTGCTCGATAGAGGACAGATTAGTTAGCTTATAAATTTTCCTTCTGACTGAGTAAAAATGAATTCATGTGCATTCTGCAAGAAAGGAAATATTCCAAAAAAAACCCTTTTTCTATTTGCGCATTCATAAATTTTTACTTAAATATTTAAATAATTCATATTCTAATATTCTAATCCATTACAGTTAGTCATAACTACCTGAAAATGCAATTTTAACATTTTGGGGGGTTCATGTTATTTTATAATATATTTATGTTGTACATATATATTGCTCTTCCTCCTCATTTACACACATCTCTTAAAAAAATTCGATATGGGGATCTAGAAAACGGTTTTTAGTAATGTTAAGATTACTAATATTAAAGCATTGTCATGTCATAGTACTTCAAAAGACTCCCATTGTTTAATGGTAGATTAAATACTGTACTCATATCCTTACTCCAAAATAAAAGCTACGAGTAACGAGGTTGCTTAAGGAAGCCTTAATTAAAAGCTAGCTATAGAAAAGGTTAATCAATGCTTAATATTATCATTTGGATGAAATATTTATTTTATTTACTTTTACATACGCATTATACATACTAAACTTGAAACCATGAAGCATGATTGTTGCTGTCTTCTCACATGATCATTTACAACTTAAATTTAACGCAAATATATTTTTGTGAGCTTTGAATAATATTGAAAGTTTGACACAGCCATTCAAATAAAATTAATTTTTGATAGCTAAAATATAAGATGTAAATTTCTTTATGTTCCTTAATATTTCTTTTGAATATTCCAAAAAAATTAGATAAATAAAAATGAAACCCACAGTATGTTTCTAACACAATTTTTAATATCTGTTAACACGTACGCTTCTTTAACTGCATGTTTTCATATAACGTTTGCACTCGTGATCTTTACTTAACCAAATTTGTTTCGTATTTGTAATGTTTTACATGTCTGTAAAGTTTTCCATGAATTTAAGCTTTTTCTAAGACACGGTGTGTCAAAAAACGGGATTATCGATCGCGTTTCATTTGCAAGCTCACTTTAATCATTCTCATGGGTTAAGAGACAGCGCATAAATAAAATACGCAGTAAATCTGATGGACCTAGCACAAAGATCTGGTCTACAGTATTGTTAACCGTCGTCAAAGGGTTTTAAACAATACAAAAATTTTAACTTGTGATCATATTTAGTCTACCGCACTACTGTATTTTTTCATTACAAGCACATCTTCAGCAACGCGTTACCTTTCAATAAGAACTGAAGAACAGCGTCTGCATTAATACCATTTAATATATACTACGAAATAAATATGGTTGATGAACCAGGACTGTGATTACCAAATGTATTGGACTGTGATTACCAATGGACAGGAATTGCCATTCACTTCTACCTACTTACCAATATATACCTATATTACTATATTAGAATTTATAATACTAGCAAAAAATAATAAGATTGAAAGAAAAATGTCTGAAAAATGTTTCAGATTTAACGGTAGCCGTGAAGGACTTACGCAGAGTCAGGACAAGGTTTTTTTATGCTTTCGCTGAGCTCACAGTCTACTAGTCTGCTATTATACTCACTTCCGCTAATCCACTTTTTTTTTTTTTTTTTTGTCTTTTTAGCTTTATTATTACGCGTCATTTTCTTCGCACTTACACCATGTACAGCAATTGAACAGTAAAATAATAAAATAACGAAAGTTTATAAAGCAGCATAGCGGTACACATTTAGAATTTCCGATGCTACATTAAGTAGCATGCAGTATCAATGTTCAGTTTTCTTACTAAGATGGGTTTACAAAACTTTCTTTTTATCTTTTTATTACTATCATTTTGTATGTTCATTTTATTTATTAAATATTACGTTCTTAGCGCTTAAGCCACACAAAATTCGATTTAATGGCAAAATCAATAAATATTTTAAAAACTGCATATCTTTAGAATTTTCGATGGACAAATTTCGCGTACTGGAGATAATTTTTTTTCGTACAGTGTTGCCACTGCTCGCTTTGAAATCGTTAATAAAAAATTTGTTAAAGTTTTACAAAATATGAAATAGATAATAAAACAAATTCGAAATTCAGGTTTCCAGGTGACCATGTTCGGGTGGAGGACTACGTTATTCAAAATTTGATGGCTCTAGGTACCGTTGTTTTTTTACTATACGAGAAACATACCTACATTCATGCAAATTCTTTTATTGTTTAATTTCTTTAAATATAATACGGGGCGATAATATTTGGCGGCAATGAATTGAAAAGGGATAAAATGCAATTAAGCGTTTTGACACAAAATGCAGTTTCGAGACTAATATCCCAATCAGAACTAACGTCCTTTTTGGGCTAATAAAAGTTTTAAAAAATAAATATACCCTTATTTAAAACTCTCAAAATAATTAATGAAATAAAATGAGAAAATAATTCGCCATGCAATTTAATGGGAGTAAGAGATTAAACAATTGTCTCTACAGTTTTATATCACGAATAACAAAATTGTATAGGGCCCTTGATAAATATATGAAGTAATTTGTTTTAGTTATTGGTATACGAAGTATTTCGGTTTTACTGGTCTGTACTTTTGGCAGTGCAATATGATTAGTAGATTTCGGTTTATATGTCCAGGCTTTTATTATTCGTGATATAAAATTGTAGATGAACGTTTTAGAGAGAATTTTTGAACCCCTTGTTCCAATTATACTGTGGGATAAATTATTTTTCTCCTTTTAGTTCTTTAATGATTCTGTGAGTTTTAAACAAAAGCTTATTTTAAAAAAAACCTTTTGAATTTTTTTAAGTTTCATCCTTTTAGACTTTGAAAAACCATTTTTGAATAATCCCTCTAGTAATTTTAAAATTGAAGAGCAAAATTCTGAGATTTTTCTTTTGTTTTTTAGATGGAGATATATGCGAAAAATCGTTTCAGCATTAAATTAAAAAAATTCTAAATAGAATTTTTAAAAATGTGTCCGTTACATTTTATTGAAATGTAATATATTTTTCATTAATTCAACTATAAATAAAACTAAACCGCAAAAACTGAATCACTGGATCAATGATTTATATTCTTTGTAAACTTACTAGAAATCAAAACACAAACTGAATTCACTGATTAATGCGCCTAATGACAAAATAACCTTGAAACTGTTTTCCAAGTGAAAAGAAGAACCAATAGCTCCACTTCTGCTTTACAGCATCTTTTTTTAAATGTGAAAAATCGTCTAAGGACGAAGTGTTCGTTTTATAATCTGGAAAAATTCAAAACTTTGTAGCAGACACATTTTTAACTGTTACAGTTGTTGGTATTATTTTAACTCTCTAATAGTAATTTTTAAATTTTGAAACCCTTTCCTTTAAATTCTTGTTTTCCACATAACTTCCTGCCAGAATAAGACTTCAGTATCACGTTTTATGTAAATGAATAAGTAGAACTAGTATTTAGTGGGGAAATTCAGTCACTTTCAGTAAAAGAGATCAGAAGTTCTTAGTCGAACGGGTTCTGCTTTCCGGCTATGTTACTACTCGAAGTAACATAGCCTATCTTACTGCGAACGGCCGTAGTCTTACGTGCCTGTTAGTATTCCTCGGTGAGATTTAATTACGGATTACTCTGTTAGCTATCTTTGTACCGTTTTGGCTGAAGTTTAGCTAGTTAGAATGAGTTTAATTTCTTATTTTTCATCTTAAATCAAAGAGCCTCAGTGGAGTCTTTCCTGTAAGCCCGAGAAGAGGACGATTATCATTATTTGAGTGAACAAAAGAGTAAACCTTCTTTGGACTTCTATTTTAAGTTGTAAGAGACCATCGAACAGTCTCTAGACACTTCCATAAAAGTTCTAGTAGCTAAGAACACGTAAATTAACTAGAACGTGTTTTAAAATAATAAATGTCAAATATTTTAAAAAATCGAAAAATTACTAAATAATCAGCAGTTAGGTTAAAAATTTCAAAAAAAAAAAATTCACTTAAAAGATTTTGTTCCGCTGTATCAGATGATGCAAACAATAAAATTCTACGTCTTCTAGTTTGTTTGTTAAAGTGCAACTGTTTTCGTTTGAAAGTTTTTGAGATAGGTTTTTTTGTTGTACGTGAGAAAAATCTGTTTACATTCAATTAAGAAAATGTAATCAAATTTTGAAAAGACATCTTAACTAGATTGTATTGTCATCCAGAAAGAGCGTATGAACGAAATTGGAATTTATAATACTAAAAATTCTTTATGTTCGTTCTTTCATTTTGATAAAAGTAGAAACTTCCATCTTCAGTGACCAGGAATGTGATTACGAACTCATCCTCATCGCTTCTGTGCAGTCGTAACACATCAGCAAATGTTGTCATCTTCTGCTTTTCTAATATTCAAGCTTCTGTAGCAGAAGCTTGAATATTAGAATATTAGAATTTATTCGAGGAAGCAATGTCCACTGCATGAACACTGTTTCATAAGCATTTCGAATAGCGTTCATCCAGCGAAGTGACCTAATCCAATCAAGTCGTATTTCCTCTTATCCCCACGATATCCCTCCCCAACATATCGGTCCCTGAGATTACCATCACAAAACGAAAATCCGCAGCTCGAGCGGAGCTTTTAATTTACGGGTAGAGTACGAACGGCAGAATATTCGGCAGAAAACAATTGCCTTCTCGGTTGCTTACTTAAAATCGGAATTAAGACAAGGATTCTGAAAAGTTAGGTGGAGGGGGATCCTTCTTCCAAGCTGAACAATCGAGCAGTTTGATTGTTGTGCAACTGCAGTAATTCGAAGAGCCTCTTTAAGGTGAGGGAATGATGCCTCATTGCATTTTCTCTTCATTTGGAGTATCAAATCCACTAAATTTGATTCCTGATACTTCGCAATTCTGGCATACAGATAAAGTCTGATTATTTTCTAGTTCCAGAAATAACTGGCCTATAACCCCCCTATTTTAAGGGGCCTCCAAATTATTCTACAGTTTTTCATAATTCTATTTTTTTTTTTTTTTTTTTTTCATCTTGAAAATAGACATTAAGTGTAAAGACGTATAATGTGGACATTAAGATCTCCCAAAGAGACCCTAGTTTATATTAATCAGTAATAAACAATAGCAAAGAAGTACTCCGCAGCTCTTGTTTTAAGAAAAATCAGATAACAAAAAATCATGCGGATTGTTTCCAGTAACACTTATTTATTTAATGGAAATATGAGTCACGAAATTTGATTAGTTAATTTATATATACACTTATATTTATGAATCATTCAATGGTTATTTGATTATTGTTATTAATGATCAAATATAATTAGATTTGCTATTTCGTATATTATTATAAGATTATGAGCAAGCTGTGTTATCTCAATATATATGGTTACAAATTATGACTTACAGCCAACCTATCACACGTTGGTTACAGAAAAATTGATTGTCATTGGAGGTTTTAGAGCTCAACATCAAAATATTGCGAAAACTACGGAGCACGGTATTGTATTTTGCAAATTTTTAACCATAATCATTCATATTTTGTATTCAGTTACTGAAAGTTATATTTAAACTGGGATTTATCTGTAAAGTTTCATGGCGTCGTGAGCTGCAGATATTAAAATAAAAACTGAGTGATAGAGCAAAAGACCTTGACGTAACTAATTAAAGATTTATTTCTCTTTCTTTTATAATATTAATGGGGAGTTGCAAAAAGTTGGGCTGTCAAAATATAAACAGAATATCAACAGCGGAATAAAAACTGTGCCTGCAATTAAACATACTGACTATTTTTAGGTAGGAAAGCTTTTAGTTTTTCCTTTTTTGAGATTATGGGCAATTACAGAGCATGAAAAGAAATTTATAAACGAAATGAAAGACAAGAAGAGTTAATATCAGTAACAATCGAACCGTATAGGTTTTGATTATATATTAACAAGTATTTTAAATGATCACGAATAAAAAAGTATTGGAGCTGGTTGTCCCATGTTCTTTTCTTAATAAAAATAATGTTACATTAATTTTTAATTTCATTCCTTCAAGAAATTGTGGAATGAAAGTTTCAGAGATTGGATAGAAATTTTCAAAAGCTGTCTATTTAATACAAACATTCTTTTACTAATTATTTGGGTTATGCTCTAACAGATCCACCTTAAAAGGAAAATACATCTATTACACTTAAACTAATTGGATATCTTATATTAGCTTACCTCTATTATATGTTACTAGATAACTTATATTAGCTACAGCTGAGAAAAATCAGTTAACGTAAATATTAATTTACAATCAAGTTAGCAGATGTCACATAACTTAATTTAACAATGAATAACGCAGTAGTTATAAAGATCCTTGCTCTTAATCCGTACAGTTGGAAGTTCCCTGAGTCTAAAAAATTTTTAAAGCATTTAACTTAATTGCTGGATAATGAAGTGATAGAGAATAAGTTCACAATCTTCATTCTTTTCTGATCAGTCTAGATATTACTGGTATAAAACACAGGGATATCGGTATTTCTTCAGTGACGTAATGAAGTGCTGTGCTGTTCAGGAAAATATCGATTTTTTATATTGTATAATTCTTTGTTTATATATTTCTGTAAAATAAGCAAGAAAATTCTACGTCTACACGTAAAAAACTTATTCTTAGTGTCTTTACGTATGATATCTAATATATTTTTTTTAATTTAGGAGAAGATGGAGATTAAGCGTTCTAATCACGAGTATTAGTTTTGCACAATTCTAAATGCAAAAAATCGAAAGCCGTACCAGAGATAGTCATGGGCTACTTATGATCTCAGTTTCTAATTAAATGAATATGAAATTTTCAGTTCCTAAAATGTCTTGATATTTGTTTCTATGCAAAATTTAAAAACACTCCTCCTGCCTTCATTAACTGACAAGTTGTTGTCAATCTATTAGGCCTAAGATATTTAATTTATCTTCCACATTCTCTACTCAGAGTAACAAATGTAAAGCACCAGTTTTTCTATTCGTATTTTGCAACGTGAATTATAAAAGTATGTAACATCAGTTATACCATTTTCTAATGCCATTTAATATTGCACCTCGATTACAAATTTCTAATTCTACTTCTTGCATATATTATTGTTTGAATTGAAAATTAAATACTTAAAATTCTTTTAAGTACTTAAAATACCACCATGGTCACGGCTTGTTGAACTGAGTTTTTGATCTCTATTGATTAATTACTGTTATTACGAAAAAAATTCTGTAATGCTGTCTAGAACGCAATCTTTGAGTTTGCTTATTATGTTTCTTTTTTCGTTCTTTCATTAGTATATTACAAAACTGAATTAAGTGATTATCTAATTGGTGAATTAAGGGAATATAAGACGATAAAGTAACAATGGAAACAGAAGACTTACATTCACATGCAGCAACGAAGCGTCATCAGTTTACAAATAGCTGCTGTTAGTAGCAATGTTGCCAATCTGTAAAAGCTAAAAAGTGGAACAAGCTGAGTAATTTTTCTGTTGATTGTATACTTAAGAATTAAACGCTGAATATTTTTTAATAGGACTTTAGTGTGTTCTCGCATAAAGTTGCCCGCCCATTAAGTGGCCATATAAGTTGACGAGGTTTTAGTATCTGATCGCAAGACAGATTGCAAAGTTATTTACTTGTTATGTGGCTTTGAAGAGCTCCTACAAACTACAGATGCACATGTTTAAAATTACATTAGCTACATTTACACACATTGGTGATATTTAGTCATAACAAGTTCCGACTGTCCAGAATTTCTGTCAATTTGCTGTTGTTCCCTGTTCGTCATCCACTTTAATCGTCGTAGGTTCGTCAAATTTCACTACTCAGCCGGGGATGGAAGAGAAAGGGCGATCACAGTATAAACATATATTCCTCCGATTTTCATGCTGATGGGATTAAGGGACGCTCCGGCGGTCGGCTTTGCATAAGCTTTTGTTCCCCCATTCAAATCAACAATCCAGCTCTCAATAGGGGTGGATTGAAACTCCAATTTGCAAGTGTTAAAGCTATGTGCCCTCCATTGTTTAATCGCTCTGCCATCCCCGCCTTAAACATGGCTTCATATTCCCATGTCCCTCAACTCCCCCCTCAAAGCGAGCTCTAAAGGAATTCTATGTAAAAAGACTATTATTCGAATGACAAAGATGAAGAGAATATTTCAATTGACGTGAATACATATATTTAATTTAACACTGTCATCATTTCGCTTTCCAAATCAGTCGAGAGTGAGATGCAAGAGATTAAGGAGGATTAGAACAGTGGTAGTCTACTGCCATTTTTTTCCACTAAAGTTTTGACGAAAATTAACACTCAACTCAGACATGTCAAACCGCTGTAAAAGTTTAGGAGATATTACAGTGAAATTTCAGACTGGCATTTTTAATATACTTCAGTTTTCCTTTACAATGGAAATGCTTTTACATTTCGGAGTCTGCATTTAGCGACGGCATCAGAATTTAAACGCTTTTCACAAATTTGAATATTTAATGCGGGCGTTTTATAATATTCCATTATCTCAAATCGTATTTATTGTGCTGATATTATTTCATATCGAGAGTTATATTACTTATCGGCATTCTTCGTTTTATTGTGTGTTATTTTTAACTATTGCATGCAATTTCCATCATTTTATAACATCAAATACAGTTAAACCTTTTACATGAAGGATTTTTTCCATAATTCGAATACTTTTATCCACTTGATAATTACCAAAATGATGAATTATTAAATTTCTCAAAGACTTAGTCATTAATTTGTAATGACTTGCTATGTTCACTTCAGGTACGGAAATATTAATATATTTTGCAAAACAAGCAATAGTTTCTAAATGAGACGCTAATTCTTGTGATGTATTTTTATTTAAAATAAAACTTGCGAGATGAAACATTGTCTACTATAAAATCTGAACTAAATTTGGAGCGCCCGAATTATTATACGAGTTACTTGTTAATACTTTTTGAACAAATTATTTTATTGCAAGGTGATATTTTTACAACAAGTAAGGGTTAAAATAGATAAAAATTAAGTCTGTGTTTTAATATTTAGTACAAGATCTATGCGAAGGAATTTTAAAAATAAAAGTTTCCGACAACAAATGCAAGCCACAGTACCTAGTCCACCTTAATCAAAACTCCTCGAATATTTTCTTTTTTATTAAGTCCTTAGAAAATTCTTTTGAAGATGAAATTCTGGGAACAGCATAACTCTATTTTCTTTATTTGTGATTCGTGACCTTTATTATCCTTTATCGTCCGAGAAAGCTATTTTAATTTTAATTTAAGAAAAATGTACATCTTTTTCTTAAATAAAATTTGTAAATACATCAATATTAACTGGAATGCTGAATGATAATAAGCTATAAAAAGTTATTTGAAGAGGTTTAGCAGTATGCTACATTCATACAAATATGCGAAAATAAAAATATTTCCTACTTCAGATAATTAAAATATTTTTTCTTCAATGCATATCGGTTATGCAGTAATAATAAAAACACACACCGGATTTTGTTCCATTAAGTTTGTACATGTACTAGACTTGGGATTCAATAAAAACAGAAACTTTTATTACAATAAAAGTAAATTATTGTGTTCATTTTGGGATTTGTATTGTATTTTAATGAAAAATTATGAAAGTTCCATATTTAAATTACTTTAACTCATGCATTTCACGACTGAGATCTTTTTAAAACATCATACGTACAGAACTGTCTTGAAACATGCAATTGAAGAATTTGCGATTTTAACCCCATAAGAAGTCAAATCTAACATCCTTTTAGAAAAGAGAGCTTGGATTACATCTCCTCGGCAAAAGCAGAAAAGGAAATCTTCAAAGAATTTTAAAAAAGGAAAAAGGAAAAAAAGCTCTTCGAATCTTTAAATGAATTGAATGAATGTTTTTCCTGGCGCACGTATCCATTCAAATCTCAAGTGTTTACCTAAGGTTTAGGATATAGGCACTCCAGGAGAACTACTGGGGAAGCTCTCAAAAGAAGTTAGGACAATGGTGACAGATAGGAGTATGGGGGCGTCTCCAGCACTTGGGGGTAAAGAGTTGATTGTCGGTGTCCGACGTGGGTGCAGAAGGCAGAATCAACAGGATGCGTACGAGTAAGTTTGTTGCTACTCATCACATCCTGTTTAAACATTTTAAAGGATCGGGTGGTGCAGCTGGTGACGATACCGAAGGGGTAAACAAGGTTTAACACTATCAGAGAAAGCTGTATGCCGTTAAGTAGATAAAGTTCATATCTATCAGATATGAACATGCAACAAGTTTTAAACTCTAGGAGCAAAGATTAATTAAATGACTGTCAATTATGACTGAAAAATTGAAATAACTAAGAGTCAAACACCATTTTTTAAAAAGAAGCTCGCATGATTACAAAGTAATGTGTATTCAAAGGAATGGCTGTCATAACTTTACAAACTTTCACATCGCCTTAGCAACAATTCAAAGAGAATTTTTAGTTCCTTTTGTTTAAAAAAAAAAAGAAACACTGAAGCCTGGAATATAATATAATATATAAAAACACAATTTTCGAAATTAAATTTCCTACATATGGGTTCACTCTTTTTTGATACTTCTACTAAATTTATATTAGGAGATAATATAACCAATATTTCTTTAGTAAATAAATTATTATATTCACGCTATATATATTCTGGCCAGTCTCCTTTTTTGTGCCAGGTAGGAGGAACGGGGCTGTGCTCTTATAATAATAATAATAATAATATATATATATATATATAAAACTCGAATTAAATGAATAAAACTCATTTTTAACTAAAATATATCAAAATTTTATCAGAGGAGTAGAAAATAAATGTTTTTATGCCTCTTATATCTAATTTAAATATTGCCAATTTGAAGTTAATAGTTTGCTTTCATACTTTATAGCTTACATGTTTCCCCCTTCAAAGAGAAAAATGCTTAGTGATAGAAAACCCTTTTTAGAAAAAAGTCATTAGCGTTTTAGCGAATGAAGTTAAATTCTGCACAATATATACTTTTTTAAAGAGAAAGAAAATGTCTTAGCAATGAAAAAGAAAGTGACTTGATCTCAAGGATATAAGCCTTTAGGTTTCACTTATGTCTTATCATTTTGTTTCTGCACTCTGTCATATCTCAAAAAAAAAAAAAAAAAAAAAAAAAAGAGGCAAACACATTAAAATATAATTTAGAAGAAATACAAAAATATAACATAATGTAATTTATAGTTTAATACTATATATTACATTATGTTATATTTTTGTAATAATATTTTAGTCCAATTTAAAAATCATTTAAGATTTGCTTTCTCTCCAATATAAGGTTTGAAGTTCTTCAAATTTTTTCTCCAAATATCGTAAAAATTGTCCGACACTTTTCGAAGAGTAATTAGAAAAGTTCACAGATTATGAAATCCTTGATTGAATATCCTTATATTGGTTTTAGTCATTGTCTTGAAAATCATCTGCAAGAATATTATATTTAATATGAAATCAAAATTTCCAGCCTGAGCAATTCGTATAGAAAACGTTGGAACACTCTTACTCGGAAATATTACTTAAATCTATGCCAAAGCACATAAACAGTGTAATTTTAGCTAAATGCTGTGAATTGAAATATTGATTCTGTCCGGAGATTGTCTAATTGATAGTGCTCGGAGTTCATTTTCAGAACTTTTGGAATAAACTATATTTTTTTACCAGCAACGTTTCGAATAAATTCTTCGAAACCAAGCAGGTTTTAAAAAATATGATTAATAGTATACGTGAAAGAAAACAAAAGCCATTTCGCTAATATTTAGTAACTGGTATTTGCAAAGAAAACTGAAAAACATAAGTGTAGGAAAACAAATGTGATCCACTGTAAATCCTTTCAACATATTTAAGTTCCGATTCCATTTTAAGGTCTAATTTCCATAAATTAATTAAGAGCATATATATATTTTCTATACTAATACTATACTCATTTGCATAAAATTAAAGAAAATAAATTAGATAAAATAAAAATTGCGAGAAATTCCTCCCTTTGCATAAAACTGGTGCACTCGAAGGGAACTGGGAATGTAATTAGATTTCTCAACTTTTGCCCTTTTGCAATCGAATCTCGAATACCCAAGCTACAAAAGAGGAAAGAAATATACTTCCTGCTGCATGCTGTAGGTCCAGGTGACCTTTGCGTTTATTTCTTTTGCTTTTATTTTTTATGAGAAAGACGTGATCTAGCAGATCGTTAATATATCCGCAGACATGCAAGATAAATTTACCACCAAGGACCAAACATTATGTTTTGTACTCAATTCTAAGACCTTCCTTAAGCTGCAAAGTGTCGTCTGCGGTGTCCTTGTCATAGAGCTTCAGAAAAGTAAACCAGTTGTTGAAAATCATCATAATATTTACTTTTCGTTAAAAGAAATAAACAATCAGATTTTCAAACACTTTTGCTAGCAAATAAACATATAAAGCTGTATGAAGTATGATCTTACATATAAAGCTGTACAGGAACATATAAAGCTGTACAGGAACATATAAAGCTGTATGAAGTATGATCTTACATATAAAGCTGTACAGGAACGCTAACTGAAAATGACATGATTAGCAGTGGAATATCGTCACTCTTTCCTAGAAGCGATTATCAACCGGTGGTACGTAAAGAAACAAAGTATTTTAAAATATTATATTAAAACATTAAATACTCCCAACATCCTGTTTAAGCTTTTCATTCAGAGGCAAATCGTCTTTTTGAACTTCGATCAGAAATTCAAACTTTCCGCTGTGATTCAAAATTTGAATTGCAAAATTGTTTATTTAGTGAATTATGATTGGCCCGTTTAGCATATTTAGCTGATATTTTTGGAACATCAAATTAATTAAATTTAGATTTACAAGAACAGTGTTAATTGGCTTATCATTAGAGACAGAATGAATGAAATGATAAAAACTCGAGATAATAGCGTTGGATAATAATATTGTAAGCTTTTTACCACTTCTAAAAAATTTTCTAACCAAAATTAATTTTAAAATAAAAAAAGAATTAGCATCCGATATTAAAAACATTAAAAATCATTGCTTTTTATAATAAGTAATTTCACCGTCTATTTTCCCGAGGATTATGAAAAAAAAATTGGATTAGAAATTCATTTTTCTTCAAATGTATCTGAAATCTTTTTCTCGGGAAGAAAAAGAACAATTGATAGAAATTTCCTGTGATCAAACTCTAACTGAGATTTCAAGAATAATACACGAAATTAATATTTGTTTGGCTTGTTATTTTACCTTAATAACACACTTGTTAACTTTTGGCTGAACCGAAAGAAAGGAATTTGAAGGCATTTCGGATAAAGCTATTAAATGTTTATTGCCTTTTTGCACAATCTATTTCTGTGAACAAGAATTTTCTTCCATGTTCTTCCATTTGAAAAATAAATGCAGAACAAAATTAAAAGCGGATTCTAATTTACGTTAAATACTCAGTAAAATAAGACCAGACATAGAGAAATTGATCTCTCTTAAACAAGCCCATATTTAACACTAATTTTTCAGAATTAAAGTATTATAACAAATTTTAATAATTAAAACAGTAATCGTTTTTAATTTATTTTTTATGTGTACCTATTTAATACAAATAGCCAATAGGCTGTGCAAATGGCAAAATATATATATATTTTTTAATATTTCTATTGAGAAATTGAAAAATAATCATTGTAAAACGTAGCGGTGGTACTAAAGTTTTTCAATTTTTGTTTACACGATACTCATTAGTCAAAACTTTGAGAGCTGCAGCTTTAAAGAGTTTTAATAGGCATGTATCAGGTGCCAATAGTCTTATATATGTCGTTTAGGTGGGGAACTTAACATTAATTCTTAACCTTTTATTAATTTGAATACATTTCTATTTATACACACAAATAAAAATTTAATTTTTAATATTCTGTTTATGATTATCTCATAGGAAAGGAAATACAAAGCTATTGCAAATTGAATTAGAAAATGTTACTATTTAACAGGACTGTGCTAAAACTATTAAAAACCTGTAATATATACGTAAGAGAAATTAAAAAATTATAATGGTATGCATTAAAGTAGTACATTTTACAAAAAGATAATAGTACTCATAAAAATAAGGCAGAACAGTACATACTGTTGCGTGCTTACGGATCCGTAATAAATTGAATGCACAAGTCCTATAAAAAGTAATGAAATTCGTTCTTATCACAAGAAATATAACAAAAACGCTGGATTTTTACACAAATATAAGTTTTGAAATTACGCAGTGTAAAGAGAGGTTACTATTTTTAAAATAGAGAAAGAAAATTAATTTACGCTTCTAATTTAAATTATAATTTATCTTTTACATGTTCTTTATTTTCCTTATATATTGCCCCCTTTAAACAAACAAACAAAAAAAAAAAGGCTTGGTGACAAAAAGGCCTTTTTAGCAAAAGCATTAGAGCAGTAGCAAAAACATATTATACAATATGTACAGTTAGTACGAGAAAGCAAGTGAATGGCTTCAATGATATAGCCTTGAGGTTTCGTTATGCCTCGTCATTTGGTTCACAAATGTTCTCATACCTAGATATATAAAAATGTATCAAAATATAATTTCAAAGTCATAATATGTAAAAACTATCATGTATATGAAAACAAAATGATATGAATGAAATGTCTCATTGAAATGTCTCATTGAAAAATGAAAAAACTATCATGTATATGAAAACAAAATGATATGAATGAAAATTTTTGAAAATATAAAATAGTTCTTGTACTCAAGATGTATATAATTCTTGAAAAGATGTCTTGATATTGTCTCAAATTTTCGACAGGTTGTTAAAACTCAAGTCTTTTGTAAAAAGTCTTGTTATCAATAGAAACTTTTTCCAAAACATAGTTATGAAATTACATTTAGTACGTACTTATTCATATTAAAAGAAAAATGGAGTTGCATATTGTAGAGCAATAACTTATATACATAAAAAATGAAATAATAACGAACATTGACAAAAATGGGCAGGTCCACTACAGTGCAAATCAGCGTAATAAACTACTGCTGGCTGTGGAATGCTCAAGTGGCAACTGAACCTAAAAACCTCCGTTCCGTAAAAAAGGTGACTAGTTTTTAGTATTGTGTGATATTACTTATGAACATATTCATCATCTATCATTGTCCTGCATAGCAATTCATATCTTATCTTACCATCGTCCTTCAAGCACTTCTTCTTCACCCATCCTCAGTATCATCTCTTTTTTCATCCATCATCTACATCATCATAGATTTCCTATATCATATACATCCTCGTCAACTACCATGTACTTTATTGTTAGACTACAACATCATCTCCTTCCATCTTTTCGGCCCACCAGCGGCCGAGCGGTAAAGACGCTGAACACTGGTAGTTCGGTCCGAGGTTCGAATCCCGCGAACGGGCTGGCTGCATGGGCGTTTTCGTGGTTTTCCCCATGTGTAACGTGTATACGAGCCAGTTTCCCTTAGAAAGTCCTCCACGAAAGGCATCCCTCCCCTTAGGCAGATAGCCCTAGTGTGCTTTGCCATAATTAAATACACCACACCACACCACCTTCCATCTTTTCAGTCCTTCTTCTTCACCGTCTTCATCAAGCAGTGCATAGTTCCAATACTGTCAAGAATTATGATTATCAAAGACTAGTCTCATCAGATACTTCAAATTCAGACTTTCTATATACCTTTTTTGATTCACTCTTGACTATAGACTAAAGACTCCTTGACTTTTGAGTTTTCAAAATTCACCTAATACTTCTCTATTGTCATTATTTTTAATTTTTTATTTGATTTTTACTTTTGCAAATTTCCAAATTTTGTGTTTAAGACAATTACTATGTTACAACTTTATGTACTTAGCATTCATGTATATTTTTCAAAATTCCTTAATAAATGTAGCTGAAGGTAGATGGTTCCATCAGTTAAGCAATAAAGCTGAAAAGTCGTAACGGCGGTACATTTGCTTAACTGATGGTCTCCAGTCTCCACTATTGTATAACAAATCAATGTTAAAAGTTTCAATTTATTCTTGTGGCCATAAAAATTCTATTACATTGTACACTTGATATAAAAAAAAACTAAAGACACAAAAATAAAAGGTCAAGGTAGACAAATAACTTGTGTGCTCAAGTTATGTCAAAGAAATTGAATTAGTATAACATCATTACTCTACAATCTTAAAATTACTACTAATAATAAAGATTAAATGTGTATCGTGTGTGTGTGTAAGTTTGGTAGCACTTTGGGCTGATACGGCCAGACGAATTTGATTGGTGAAAACGTACTCAGCCAGTTCTCTCACCATGGTGACTCCTAAATAAAAATTTTAATTTGGGGATTAGGAGTATTCCTAGGGGGACAGCAGACGTGTGCTATCGCTGCTTGTATCCTCCCTGAGGAGAGAATACAAGGAGTAATACACATAGTGTAAAACCTCGGGTCAGAGTATCAAATAAAACGTTTCGTGTTGTTATTATGGTATAAAATCCAGATTACAAAACCGAAGGGTAGAGGTTTTCCTCTCTCTTCATCTCCGGGCTTAGGGAGAACGTATACAACAAATTTTGAACGAAAAAACTCTGGAAAGAAGGAAAGGAGACAGACTGGGAAAAGGTATAATTCGTGAATAAAATTGTCTTAATTGAGATTTAAGGTCTTGTATTTGTGCCTATTTCAAAAAGTTACATTTTTGATGACTTTGCAGTGAGGGTGAAGCTGCAGACAGCAGTCCAGCTTGGTCGAAGAGTAGCAAGCGAGTGCGTTATTATTCAGGATGAGTGCATTATTATTCAGGATGAAATCGCAATTCAGACTGAGTTAGTTTCGGTTCTCAAAGTCTTTTGATTGGGTGGTTAATACTGTCGTAAAATTATTACTGGCCGTTTGAATTTTAGTTTCACTTACATCATCAGAATTATTTATGACATGGAATTATATGACATGGATTAGTCTCGAAATGACGTAGTGCAAAGAGAGATTGCTATTTTTAGAATTGAGAAGGGAAATTAATTTATGCTACTAATTTAAATTATAATTTTTCCTTTACATACTTTTCACTTTTCTTACATATACTATATGTCGCGATGCTCAGGACGGCACCTCACAGGTCAGTTTTTTCGTTTCTTTTGTCTGTGTTTTTTTGGTCCTAATAAGACCCAACGACGTTTGTTTTCTTGCAAATTTAATTGCATTTTAATTTGACTACAGCACCATTCTCTTTATAAAAGTTCTATCTTCTTTAAGCTGTGCAGGACCAGCCCGTACGTTGTTGTAATTTTTTGACTAATAGCAGACCTCTATTTATTTTATTTTGATTTTAATATTACATTGTTCGGAGTTGCAATTACATTCTTAACACCTTAATGTGTTTTTCAGCGGACGCGTCGGGAAAAAGGAACAGAGCAGTGAAGCTCCAAAAAAGATTTATTCGGGACTTTTCATGTTTTGTAAAAACGTTTTTCGCATCAAACAAGAGCTTCAATGGTCTGTTTCGGCGAAACGTGTAATGGTATTTGGCCTAGTTCGTATAATCAGTCACTTTTCCCTTGAAAAGCCTGGCAGAGGGTACGACTGGGTTAATTTACCATTTTCCGATTTGTAATTATTGTATTTTTGTATTTTAGCAATTTGTGTTTTCATTTTAATTTTTGCATTTTATGTTTTGGTATATTTTTTTTCCGTCAATCTATTTTTTATGTGTATTAACTTTTCATATATATTTTTTCCGTCAATCTATTTTTTATATGTATTATCTTTTCACGTATCACAACGGTCAGATATTTTTTCGTGCATTCGCATGTCTTCCAACATTAATTTTAACGTTTTTTCCGCGTGTTTACAGTTTTTTCCAGTTTTTCCAGATTAGTTTTTTTTATAAAATTCTTCTTAGTTCATATTTTAGTAATACAGCGTTGAACCATTTCGTGGAGCTACAGCTCCTGGTAACTTTTTAGCAAGATCACTGCAATGTTTCTACCTACTATTATTTCGTATCTTTTTGCAGCATTATGCGCAAAAAGTTTTTGAAACCAAATAGGTCTTGCGTCTCATTACTAGTTAGCTTTACAATTTCTATTTTCAATTATATTACATATATATATATATATAGTTTTGGAGTTTAAAAGTCATCCAAGAGAAACATACCAAAATACAAAGTTGTTACCGATCGAATAATATTGACTTTAAGTGGACTTTAATCAAGTTAATAGTTTACTGCAAAAACCAAAGAAGAGGCTTTATACTTCTAAGCTAGGTGATTTCAAAATTATGCCGAATATTAAAAAACTTTCACCAGTACATCAAATGCAGCCATTACATTAATTAAAATGGAAAACTTTTGTGCAATTAAAAATCTGTGATTTGTTTTCTGAGAATTTGCTTATTTTGTAAAATTAAAAGTAATAAAATACAAAAAATAATAAAACAAATATACAGTAGATCATTCTTCTAACTGTTATCCATTATCTTAGTGTAATTGTTATCTATAAATTATTTATGTGCAGTTATTTGCCGTATGGTATGCTGTATATTATAGAGAAAAATACAAGACGGCTTACGAAGAAAATCATTCTTTTAAGAGGATTCGATGAAAAAAAAAAGAATTGGGTATCCCATCTTTGATTCAAAAATTAGCAGCGAGACAGTATTAGCAAATTTAGTAGTAGATATTCTGACAAATTATTTCACTTTTGTGTTATCAGAAGTTTATTTTAAAATATCGTATCCCAATGATAAAATTGATGTTTTAGAGACAAAAATATACGAAGGAAAGTTTACGAGAGGTTTTCAGAGTTTTCTGCCTGTTTCCTTAGTAAATTGGCATGATCATTGTATTAAGAAAAATGCTCTGCAACAGAATGCAAACAGGTTATTGATATAAAAGAACTGGTTTTTAAAATGCTAAGGTTCATAAAATATGAAAGAGAAACACCCTTTATTAATCATAATAATACGGCAAATGTTTACATAAATTATAATCTAAAATATTTTAAATTGTGCAAATTATGTATATTAATAGAAATAAAGTAAAGAATTAAGTTACTTAGAAGCGCATTTTTTGCTTTGTTCGTTAATTAATTTGAATTACTTGTATCAATTCGATTTGTTTAAATTCAAAATATAAATTAACAATCTTATTCTTTTTTGAATGGCAACAGGCTGAGAACCGATCATCTGAGAAGTCGTATGTAAGGTGTGTAAGATCTTACGTTTCGGACAGCGGCGTAATTTACCCAACGCCGGACATGATAAATATGTAGTCTCGAAACATAACGTAACGGCCTAAAATCTTTATTTGGTTTCGATTGTTTAAGCAAAACTAGCTAGGGCTATTTGCCTAAGGAAAGGAATGCCCTTGTGGAGGACTTTCTAAGGGAAACGGAATGGTATCCAGATGATACCTGGGGTATACCACGAAAACAGCCATGTAGCCTACTCGTTTGCCGGGATTTGAACGTAGTTAAAATGAACTCTATTCAGCGATTTTACCACTTGGCTGCTGGTGAGCATTCTAAAATTCGGAAAGACTCTTCTAAATTTGTTTGTGACATCAAAAAATTACTGAAGGAAAAGTTATTTGCTTATATTATATAAATGCAAAAGTTATTAAATAGGATACAAGAATTACTTTTGCATAGGATCGGATTCACTGATGGGCTACATCGGATTTTGTTTTATTGCTATTTCGTGACAATTCGTTGATTAAAAATCAGACTTATAACAATTGTACACATACTTACTAAGAAAAAAGAATATTCTGGATGCAGTTAGGCACAGAGCTGAGTCTTTAAAACTTTTAGGGACGATTACTCTAAGTTGCGTTACGCTGTTATGCCATTTATCTCTATCTTGACTTCGTAAGCACAGGATTTGAATCTAAAACTTAAGCTTTTAAATTTATCTTTCACGTGGCTTGGAAATAGCTAACTCCAAAAATACTGCTATTCGAAGATTGCATAAGATTTTTACTTTATTTTTGTAATTGTAACTGTTGGTTAACTAATTCAATTTATAATACACTTATTTAATAATATAGACCTTTTTATTTGGTGTGATATATATTATATCCAATAAATAATTTGTATAAGCATTTGCTGCATTATTGTGATCAATAAAGGCTTTTTTCTTGATGCAATGTATTGAGTGCCATGGTAAAGAATAATCATTGTTCCTGAAAAAGACTTTGTGGTTATGACACTAATAATTTGTCATTTCTGTGATAAATATTGACAATTCTATCATGTGCATTGCATATCAATCATGTGCATATATCATTGGATAATAAACCTTTATTTGTAATTAATGATTCGATTACTTGCAAAATTAATTTCACACTTCTGTTGGGCAAGATGCAACATTTTCAGTATCCTAATCTCTCAGTCAGCGTTTGCAAGTTAGCTCTGATAAGCTGTCATACGGCCGTCGCTCATTGCCATGCATGATATGCACCCCTCGCTAGCCAAGGGAGATCGAAAGGGAAAAAAATGAAAAGAAAAGCATATATATATTGCAGCAGACACAAAGCAACACCCCTGGGCAATGAGGAACCCCTCCCTAAGCTCTACCTACAACGCCAGGATTCAATAAGAGGGGCCTGACCTGCCCCTACACTCGAACTCACTTTTGGGGGCGCATCGAGAGTGAACATCATCCACAGTGTGGAGAAATGCGAATTTTTTATTTTGGCAGCAAGTTCAAGGTCATTCGATGACACCTTAAATTTGAAAGACCGGTTATACACGCCAGGATAGATCAAAAGACTCCATGTTGTTTTTATAGAGCGTAAACGTTTTCTTTTTCAACGAAAGCAATTTTTTCATTCAACTTTCCCCTATTTTTTATTTATTCGCTTGTTTAGCAGTTCTTTCTTAAGCATCACCCAAGTCATATCGAGTATAAGAAGAAACTTTCTATAACACCTCGTATTTTTTATGCCGTCAAACGGTTGCTATTTTTGTGGGGGGATATATTATAGTTATCTGTGGTGTATTATTCTAGCCTAGGAGCGACGAACCCAAAACTGATAAGGCAGAACTTAACAGATAACCTTCCCTGACATCAGACCGTTCATAATACTTGAAGGCACACATTGCATTTACAAAGTTTTGGGACTAAGTTCGTACGAAATCGAAAGTTGAAGAAAACAATATACGTAATTCTGTTTTTATTCGACAGATTAGTTTCTAAAGAATACATATAAAAACAGATATTGCAATCTCTGAAAGAAAAGAAGACCGCTTCCTTATTTAAAAGATTAGTGGAGATGAAGTGCTTGACTCCTTTTCTTTCGTCTGCCTGTAACTTCCCAGCGTTGTTTTGCTTGTTGGTATTTCCATTCACTGATACTCTTTTCTCCGACTTATCTTTTATCCATATTACCAGACCTTTTTCCATGTTTTTCCCTGATAATATCTCTTGCGTATGAGGACGAATTAATACTTACTTTTGTTCCAGAACATACTG
Organism: Stegodyphus dumicola; assembly: GCF_044657685.1. NCBI lineage: Eukaryota > Metazoa > Arthropoda > Arachnida > Araneae > Eresidae > Stegodyphus > Stegodyphus dumicola. The sequence continues at coordinate 98,934,519 of NC_140774.1, read as the reverse complement.
ACTTTCAAACTGCCAGTTTTAATATTCTTACTAATTCTTATGGTACCTTCATGTACACCAAAATGCTTTGCTACAGAAGCAACCCTAGTCTGGTTGCAGGACGATTTAAAGCTTGAATTTTAAGTGAATCACTTTTCTTTCCCTTTAAGTGAATTATTTTTCTTTCCCTTTAAGTGAATCACTTTTCTTTCCCTTTAAGTGAATTATTTTTCTTTCCCTTTAAGTGAATCACTTTTCTTTCCCTTTAAGTGAATCACTTTTCTTTCCCTTTAAGTGAATTATTTTTCTTTTTGAATTTGAATCACTTTCTTTTCATTATAATAATAGACGAATTATGTGACATTACAGAAAAGTTACTTACGAGTTTCTTAGTTATTGTTCATGAAAAGAGGTATGAAAAAATTTTAATTAAAATTTATTGACTTCCGGAAAAATTTATACAAGTGCACAAATTTCGCTTAAGAGTTTTTCGTTTTGAAATAGAGCTACGTACTAAATGTCTCCAAACGCATTAAATGACCGTTTCAACTCTAATTTTTGAATATAAATAGCTTGGAAAATTAAAAACCTAACATAGTCACGTGTGACTTACTATTTACTACTTGCCTTGGGAAGGCACTTCATTCTCCTCCACTAACTGTCATTCGGTCTACTCATGCGTGCCCGTACTATTCTGCCACAAATTAAAATTGTTTTCTTTAGAATTTAGGGGGAGAATTCTTAGAAATTAGCTTGGCCTGCTAATGTTGAATCAGAATCACACGCGTAAAAAAAAGGGAAGGAAATATTTATTTTGAATTTATGTTAACTCAAGTTCGTGTAAAAAAAGGCTATGTAAAAACATAATTAGGTACACTTCTCAGTCTTCAATTAGGTGAATTACTTGTACTTATAATTAGTCTTACTTCTTAGTCTTCAATTAGGTGAATCAGGTGTACTTTTGTTTCCTGGTCTTACTTCTTCAGTATACAATTCTTTGTAAGTCTATACAGCGTTTGACATGCTCACACAATTGGTGCTTGATTCATATCATCTGTTGTAATATTGTTAAACCTCTGGTTACAATATAAGGTTTTACTTGATCTGAAACTGGTAATTAGTCCAATAACCTCAAAAGACGTAGAGCGAATTATTGCTACGTCTGGAATAACTACAGGAAAGCTTTAAACGACCTTTTTATTTAAACAGAATTTAGAATATAAACTCACAATCTTGTGCTAACGCTGGCTTAGTAATTCTGGACGGAGGGTCAAAATCAATTTGTCATCAATGAATAACGCAACGACGGAAATTACAGCTTTCGAAGCTTGTAGGAACTAAACGGAGGCCAATCAACGTGGAGGCCAGAAACACGTTTTGTCTTAAAATCCAAAAATAATTTCAGTTTAAATGCCAGCTTACTCATTTATATTCTGGTGAGGAAACGGAAAATAGAAGCTGTAGTAACTGCTGAATTTTTAAATAACTTGTTAATTTCAATAATAATTTTACAACAGTTTTCTGAAACTCTTCAATCCTATTAAAATAATGATGTGTGAGGAAAAAAATGATGTGTGAAGTGAAGCTTCAATAAACGGAACAGAAAACAGTCTACAGATGCCAGATCTGGCGACTAAGGAAAGTTGCTGAGAACTGTGATAATTTTAGGTGCTAAAAATAGCTTATTAAGAGTGGGAGAGTGACAATGCGTTGTTATGCAGCAGAAACCAGTTACTCGTTTGAGTTTTTTCAGATCTCTTCTTCTTTCTATTAATTATATTAGTATTATAAAATTATAACAAAATTATATTATCATTATAAAATTATTATAAATTATATTATTATATTACTAATTTTAAAATATGAAGTTCACTATCTGTCCTTAAGGAATAAATTTCTTGTGAATTATTCTTTTCCAATTAAAAAAAGTCACCAATATTGTCTTTACTTAATACTCATTACTTTGATACAGGACCGCTTGAATTATGCGATAATTCAAGCGGTCCTGAAGCCGAAGTTTCTGCGGCCATAGGAACCTATTGCGATCCAAGCAGATGTTTACCGTTTTGCCTCACGATCATAAACAAGGCATCAAATTACGTCTCTAGTCAAGTATGCTTGAAAAAGATCAGGATACAATTCCATGTAAAAACAAACTTTATTGCTCAGCCTTTCCAATTCATGACAACATATGTTCACTGTATCAAAGCAAATGATTACCTACATAAAAATTCAGTCCGTAAGCTAACGATATTTTAGGAGAAGCAAGTTAAGATGTCATATTTATAAATTTTTACATTAATGATAAATAGTTTGAATATTTTCGATTTTAAAAATGAGATATGTAAATTTTTTATAAGCTTTTATTTAGTTCACTCATGAGTTTTGTCACTATGGTCGGAAGTTTGTCATCGAATTTTGACCTACTTCCTAATAAGCTATTACGTGTAAATTTTGCTCAAACATTGTTTGCGGATGACAATGCAATACACTGAAGCAATCTTTTCAAAATTCGGTTTAGATTTTTCAATTTATCGCTCAAACGATTTTTTCACATATCTTTAAGGAGCAGTCTAAAACTACGAGGCGTATTCGGAAACTAAGTACCGTTTTGAAGAAAAAAAAAATAGTAAAACAATTTTTCCGAATCCAATTTTATTTTTACATGAAAATACATGTCTTAAACTATTTTCCAACATAGTTTCCGCCAATGATCAAACACTTGTCATAGCGGGTGACCAGTTTTTGTATACCATCGTCAAAGAAACTTCCCGCCATTTTCGATAACCACGACTCCACAGCATTTTTCGTGTCATCGTCAGATCCAAAGCGCTTGCCACCAAGCTCGCGCTTCATGTGCAGGAACAAGTGATAGTCGGACGGCGCCAAGTCCGGGCTGTACGGCGGGTGATCGAACTGCTCCCAATGAAACTGTCGAATTAACGATTGAGTGACACCAGCAGTATGGGGCCGAGCATTGTCATGGAGCAACACAATTCCTTTACTGAGCATTCCTATTCGTTTGTTTTGAATGGCATGACTTAGTTTTGTTAAAGTCTCACAATATCGTGCCGCATTAATGGTTTCACCTCTGGGAAGAAATTCAGTAAGCAAAACGCCTTTCCTATCCCAGAAGACAGTGCACATGATTTTTTGTGGTGACATTGTCACTTTGAACTTTTGTTTTTTCGGAGAATGAGTGTGTCTCCACTCCATCGGTTGTTGTTTCTATTCTGGTGTGAAATGACACACCCAAGTTTCATCACCTGTCACAATTTGGTTTAAAAAGTTTTCTCCCTCATCACTGTACGGCGTGAGAAATGTCAGGGCACTACCAAGTCGCTTTGTTTTGTGAACCTCAGTGAGCATTTTTGGAACCCATCGGGAACACAGTTTGCGATAATTCAAGCGGTCAGACACAATTTCGAACAAAACAGTACGTGAAATTTGTGGAAATGCCGCTGAAAGAGTTGTCATTGTGAAGCGTCTGTTCTCATGAATTGCTTCATCAACTTTCCTTACCAAATCATCGGTAACAGAAGGCCGACCACTCCGAGCCTCGGCGTGGACATTTGTTCGACCTGCATTAAACATTCTTACCCACTTTCTCACCATTCCATCACTTATCGCGTATTCACCGTAAACTTCTGTCACTTGACGATAAATTTCGGCCGGTTTAACATTCCTAGCGTTCAAAAATTTAATCACGGCACGAATCTCACAGTCAGCGGAAGAACTAATTGTCTTAAACATTTTGAATGTGCACAGCAAACTGAAAACACAACATAGAGCAACCAAAATGGCGACAATTGAAAGTCAGTGAACAAGAAAGACTAGTGCGCATGCGCGGGACGCCTACCACAGCGCTGCGACGGCGCTAGAATGAAACGGTACTTATTCTCCGAATACGCTACGTATCAGAATTTTACTGCTTGTACCACAGAACAAGGAGGGAAAAATCTTTTAAATAAAATTTATCTGCGATTTTAACGTAACTTGACGTAACATGAATTTTTAGCAAAATCGCTGGATTTTTGTGATTTATTGACTAATAGAATTGATGGAATAAAACAGTGATTAATCCGCGTTGAAGAATTATTTTTCTTTTGAATAATCTGATTACTAATGTATCATTGAGATTAAAAAGATGAAAATTAAAAAAAAAAAAAAAGAAAAGTTTAAATTTTTGTTTAAAATTCTGTAGAGACATTAGGTATATTTTAGTAAGCAGGAAAGATGAAAAATAGCAAACGCCTTCTCCAGGAATCGAACCACGGACATACATTAGGTTAATTGGAAAAGCCATAGAGATGAAAAATTAGTAACTGCCTTCGTCGGGAATCGAACCACGGACCTCTGGAATACCGGCCCAACGTGTAGAACCACTACACCACGAAGGCACGCTAGGAAGGCGGGAGAAATACCTTACAACTCATAAAATCAAAATGTTCGGAGTGACTTGGCCAGTGAACTTAATCTGTTTTCGTGAAGTCCAGATTACTGTTCTCTGCTTTTGTTCGTTGTATTTATGAATACAACTTTTAATGCTTTATTTAACTTACTTCTGCAAGCCCCGTGTTGTACATCTGTGGCGCACGGAGAGTTTCTATGTTTTCAAATAATAAAAAAAACTCATAAAATAATTAATGAACTAAATGGGGAAAATAATTTATCTTGCAGTTTGATGGGAGCAAAATACTAAATAATTCTACTCACAAAATTCATCTATAATTTTATAGCACGAGTAGTAAAAGCGAGGGTCGCCAAAATAACGGTATTTATTAATTTAATTGCATTGTCAAAGACATTATCTTTTTAATTTTTCAAGGGCGCCCACGCTTTTATTATTCGTCATATAAAATTATAATTGAATTCTGTAAAGGGAGACTTTTAATATAATTTGCTTTTTTATTTAAACTATATGCTATTTTTTCCCTTTCAGTTCGTTAGTTATTTTATATTTTAAATAAAGCTTTTTTTTTAGAAACCTTTTTTCTAAATACAAATAGTATTTATATTTTAAAATACAGATAGTATTTAAATAAACTTAAAGTATTTAAATAACCTTTTTTCTAAATACAAATAGTATTTATATTTTAAAATACAGATAGTATTTAAATAAACTTAAAGTATTTAAATAAACTTAAAGTATTTAAATAAACTTAAAGTATTTAAATAACCTTTTTTCTAAATACAAATAGTATTTATATTTTAAAATACAGATAGTATTTAAATAAACTTAAAGCATGTTGATAAAATGAAATTTGAATAATTTTAGTAGCGTAACGTAATAATATTACAACAATGATATTATTAATGGCATTAAAAGTCTACAGCCAAAATATATGTATGATTTTTTTTAAACTAAAATAACGATTTTTGAAGCTCTTTTCATTTATTCATCATTTTTGGCGCTCAGTTAAAATATGAAAATTCAATACTTTACCATTTTATGACATCAATAAAACAGAAAATTCAGGGCTTAGTTATAATAATAGTTCAAATCTTTAAACAGTCATTACAAAGTAACCATGTAAACAATAAAGATTTTATAACGGTGGTCACCAACTGGTGGGCCACATATGGCCCTTGAAGAAATTTTCTATGGTTCGCGAATACATTTTATTTAGCCAATTGTAAGAAATACGGTGTCCAAATTTTGCAGATGGGTAAGCATATGGAAAGAATAATTAAAAGAGTCAAGTTTAGCCCCGGATGAACTCTGAATCATAGTGTGTTCTGCATTACGTGAAGAAACTGAAACTGATCGGGGAGAAACTATTTAGGCAAAGGCGGGTAATTATGTCAAGGAGTTGTATTAAAGTAGGGTTTTATATTTATTTAATGAAATCAAAATTTCATGACTTAAAATAAATAAATAATAAAAAAGAAGTGTGAGCTATTTATGATAGATTTGGCATTTCTTGTTGGCATAACAGGACATTTATACATACAAAGCTACAAATAAATAAACATATCAGTTAATTGCAGTTGCATGAGATACAACTTAAATTAAAATATTTCGTACATTTCCTACATCTTAAATCCTGCCCTATTAATTATTTCAAATGAAAAAACACAAAGATGTTTAAGAAAACTAGCATTTGTTTTGACAATAAGAAAGATGTATTGTTGTTGCTATCTTCTCCCTGTACGTCATGGAAGAATGGTTGCCAGAGCATCGAGGAGGCGAAAGATGTATTGATTTCAATGATTTGTTGTCCAGTTTTAGGTTATTTTCATTATTATTATTAAAACAAACATGAATAGAAAACAAGAAAAACCTCATTACGAAATTTTTCAACAAGAATAATTGCTTTGTTTGGGGGAACATTAATATGTGAACATTTTTTATTTGAGTTGAAAATTAATAAGATTGATGACAGAACTCGATTCACCGATGAGCATCTATAACACGTGATGTAACACAGAAAATTGTTAGCAATTTTTGTACAGAAAATGCACAAAAGTTAGCCTGCGTTTACCATATAGCGATGAATAAAAGTTTTTGACAAGCAATACTGATTCTGCAGATAAATCCAAAATCCTTCTCTTCAAATCATCATTTTTACAAACTATCCTCGACAATGGCAATCTTCCAGATAACACAAAGGAAAGCATAGAAGAACTTAATTTAATTCGCCAAGTAACACTGAAGCACAAAATCATTGAGAGGAAATTTTGAGATTTGAGCCCAAGACTTAGAATCAAATATTCATTCTGAAAAACTAAATCTCACAAACTTCTTTTCATAAACTCATTTTCATAAAGTAAATTTCATAAATTTAAAAGACTCACCAAATTCTCAAGTACAACATATTTCCTTACTGGAAACGTAAGAAGAGTGTAAAAGACCCTTTTAAGAACTCAGGTGATTGAAATGAAGACATCTCTTGTGCTTACAAAACTAGCCAGCATTTATGACGTAACTCAAGAGATAGAATTTCAAACTGAAACTAAGTCTGAGTCGTACATTAAGGCTTACACAAAAATAAATAACGCTCAAGTTTAAGTTCCCCAAACGTACTCTGGTTTGACAAGCACTATTGCCAAGAACAAAGCAACGGCGAAGACAGATTACTATAGCAGAAATTCAACTAGTAACGCGGCTTTCAGCAGGCGGAACACGCTTTCATTAAACAATCCAAAACCTCCCTTTAAATGTTATCTCTTTCTACCTCGTTTGAATAGTCAAGAACAAAAATTTGTATTCTGGCAGGAAAACGGAAAAGGAGAAATGACAGTAAAGATACGTAGCATAAAACAACTGGTTAATTAAAATAAGTAAATATAGTTTTAATAACAATAATAAATACTGTATAGATGTATGTACAATGTTACATATTTAATGAATATGTTGTATATACTGTGCATATATTTCAGTTGTATTACAATATTTAATGTATTGGTGCGTGCCTACGGTTCGTAAAAGATTGAATGCACAAGTCCGATATAAAAGGTTAATAAAATTTATTCTTATAAGGTATTTCTCCCGCCTTCTTAGCATGCCTTCGTGGTGTAGTGGTTTGCACGCTGGGCGCGCATTCCAGAGGTCCGTGGTTCGATTTCCAGCGAAGGTGTTGCTGATTTTTCATCTTTCCTGCTTCCAAAAATACTTAATGTCTCTACAGTGGTCCCGAAATAAAAGGGTGGTGGTTGATGATTCTCCATTCCCAGGATTTGGCGATTGGGTCCCCTAAAACCCCAGTCACCCTTTAAAAGGGGGAGTATATAAGGTATTTCTCCCTCCTTCTTAGCGTGCCTTCGTATGTAGTGGTCTACATGCTGGGCGCGTATTCCAGAGATCCGTGGTTCGATTCCCGGCAAAGGCGTTGCTTATTTTTCATATCTCCTGCTTCCAAAAAATAATACCTAATGTCTCTACATTCTTATGAAAAGAAATATAACAGAACGCTGGAAGTTTTCTCAGAAATATTTGTACAAGTGTTCTCAATATCACGCAATCCTTCAAACTACTAAAACGTTAAACAGAACGCAATCAACATCGCAGAGAATGCTAATCCGATCAACAATATCAACAGCAGCTAACGAAACAACTCGCAAAACGGTAACTAAGCAACTGAGCTTTGTGGGTTTTTATAGCTTTGTAGGAATCACTTGCTTATCTTCTAAGCGACAACTGTACGTGTAGTAAGTTCTTGTAGGAACTACACAAGAGAAGGGTTGAAAGTACCTTTATTAAACTTTTTAGAACTTACAATGCGTCAACTTGACGCTGACACACTACACCTTCCTTGAGTGGTAACTGAAATAACCAGAAACTAAACTAAAATTCAAAGATGTTAATAAGTTGTAGAAATCATTTCACAGGACACAGAGGTGACGGCAACAGCCTAACTCTCTTTCACTTTCCTTCTAAAACTCGGTATGTAAACTCTTTCTTCACAGGGTAGAATTTACATTCCTTCACGCGCGCTACCAAATTTAAATATTCTGGCATTGGCAATTAGAGGAATGAATGCTTACAGGAAAGAACATGAAATTAAATTAACTTGGTTATTCAAAATAAATATAGTTTTTTAAATCGGCCTCTCAAGATAATTCCAGCAGTTTCTGGAAAACAAAAAGAATAGAATTAAAATTACAGCTAACATAGTAATTAATTACAGTATATTAGAGTACTATATTGTTAGCTACTGCAAGCTGAAATTTATTTAGGAATAACAGGATTTATATGTTGCAGTTATTAACTGACCTTTTCTTTTATATAGCTTTTCCGAAAATAGTGCACGTTGCGCATATTTTTTTTAACATCTTGTATAGTTTGTCAATATTATACATGTATGTTTTGCATTTGTGTTAGATTGGAACATTCATTGTGTGTTTAATATTGTAACATAATTATATTTACACTAATTATTATTATAATATAGTGCTATTTCATGGTTTGTAATTGGCATATTATAATATTATAGTAAAAGTGCATTTTCCGTCTTATAATTATTTTACTGTATGATAATATGTGAACTACTGTAATATATTACCTTTCGATTATCAGTGGATTAACAAGATCTGATGAACTATTATCATTCGAAACTGTTCAATTTTATGCCTATTAATTTTACAGACTGTGACTTTTTGTCCATCAATGGACTAACAAACTTGGCGAACTATTAACACCTGAACTATTCGAATACATGTATATGTATGTACTTTATATATGAATCAGTGACTGTTGCATCCCGAAATATTATTAACATGCAGGATACACTATTATAATATATGATCAATAACAATATATGAACTTCATAAGAACTACAAACTGCTATAAATTATTGACAATATCATACCTATTGAATATGAACAGTTCAAATTTCTTCACATGACTATTGAATTCTACAAATGACTATTATCTACTGAAATGACTAGTGATATATGACTATTAAGTATGAACTAACCATAGACTTAATGTTAAATATCACCTTAAATTGATTACACTCTTTTATTTTTATGTATATTTCTAAGCAAAAATGTGATTTTGAAACAGAATTTCAAAATTAAATAAATGCACATTTGGCCTGCCATTCCCAGCCCTTGGTCTGTGGTTACTAGATAGTAAAATTACCACAGAATGGCAACTTTGGCTGAAAGTGCAATCAGGTCAGCTGCCATTTTTATAGAGTAAAAAAAAAATGAGATAGAGAGCAAACAGAATAAAAAGAATCTGAAATACTTTAGATTTTAACGGTCGGCCTATCTCCCAAAAGAGTTTGTTAAGTTTTTTTTACGTTATCACTGAACTCGCAGTCTAATCTTGCGCTCACTCCCGCTAATCCCCACAGATTTTTTTTTTTTTTTTTTTGGTCTTTCTGTGTTTATTATTAAGCATCATTTCCCTCTCACTTACGCCACATGCAGCTCAACCCCAAAATCACAAAATTTTTAAAAGATGTATAGCAGCAAAAGTTTAGAAGTCCCAATGCAGTGTTATGTGATGGAAATTTTTATACTTTTTTCAGTTCTGTTTCGGTTCATTATATCAACACTCTCTTAGTTAACAGTCTCTTAGTCTTAGTTTTAACAGTCTCTTAGTCTTAGTTTTCTTAGTAAAATGGTTAGCAAAAAAAATATTTTTTTGTCCTTTTATTATTAGCTTTGCCAGTGTTAACATTCACGTTCTTCGAACTTAAAAAAAATTCAATTCAACAGCAAAATCAAAAATATTTAAAAACAGTAAGCATATCTTCAGTATTCCCGGCAAGGTATTATAGGTTGTCAAACATATTTTTATGCTCGCTATATTATTTCTGTAGCACGGCCAGAAGCCTAAAATAGCTATCGTAAAAAAGAAAAAAGTGTATAAGGATTTTAGTCTAGCTAGCATAATTTCATAAAAATATTGAATATTTCTAATTAGACTGTAGGGTTTATATTTGTTTTAACTAACATTTATTTTAAGTTTAAACTACCTTTCCTGTCAAGCCTTACTTTTCCTCTGGAACTGCCAATGCCAGAGTATGTAAATTTTAGTAGAACGCGCAAGGATTCAAATTATCAGCGGAAGTATTCTGAGTTAAATAGAAAGGAAACAAGTTCAAGGTGTGCTGTTCGTACTTCACGAGCGCGGAGGTAGTTAGCCAGAAATTGAAGAACCCCGCGTTTCGGCCTGTGTGCTGGCCTGGAAGAATTGTTAATCGTTCAAGTGATCTTCAAGTTTGCTGAATTATCAGCGGTATTGTAAAACGCGGTGAGGTTAGTTACTTTTAGAGAGCCTCGTAGTTAGAGTCTTGTCTTTAGTTTCTTTTCAGGTTATTATTTTTATTTGACCGCCGAGTTGGCGCAGTTTGTGAGCGTCAAGAGCACGCACTTGTAATTTATTACGTTGAATAAAAAGGGACTTAAACCCTTAACAAGACTCTGTCTTTTATCCAGTTTTCACAGTCACCTCTTGGTTGCGTGCAAGTTGGAGGCGCGCAACGCTACAAGACATCTCGTGATTTTAATACATGTATACTTAAATCTATCACATTAAAAAGTTGTAAAAAGAAACTTTCTTAAGAACTGTATTTTATTTTTAATATTTTTATTACTTAGTAACTTTCCAGATTAAATTTAAAAGTATCTTAGGCATTACTGAATGGCAGCACGATAGCGAAAGTATTTTATCACCAACCGCGGGTACATATTGCTTTCATATATTTGATAATTAAAACGAAAAGATAACTATCTTATTTCTTCCGAATGACAGCAGCCTTGCGTGCTGGAGATGAAAATGTTTTATTTTGAACAGTGTTGCCAATGCTCGTTTTCAAATCGTTGAGTTCGTTAATCAAAAAATTAAAGTTTTACAAAGTATGAAATAAACAATAAAACAAATTCAAAATTCCTTGTGTGCGATATATATACATTACGGATACATAGACGAAATGCATATAATATATGTATGTTACGGTGAAAAACCGAAATCTGGAGAATGTTGACTTTCACCGGTGAATGTCAACATTCATATAGTCGCTTGGTGTATGTCCGCAATATTTTCCAACTACTCTTATATCTGACTTACACCGGTCAATGTCGACATTCACCATGTACTAATGGTGAATGTTGAACATATAAGAATATTATATTTTCTTCTCCGTAATTCAGTCGCGAAAAAACGCACTTGAGACTTAAAATAAGAATTTAAGAATATAAGAACTTAAAACACACAGTACATTCAAAATGAAAAAGGAAAATAATAGAAGTTAAAAACTTATTTAATTATACAGTACGGTCTAAATAAGAAAATAAAATAATATTAATAAAAAACTTACTAAATTATGTGATTCAAATCTTATTTATTGCAACAACTTAAACTATTATGACACTTTGAATTGTAGACTCCTCTCTTTTCGACCTAGACTAGAGCATATCTATGATTGTCGACGTACACCGGTGAAGGTCCGAATGTACAAGAATGTAATGGAATATTCGATCTTTCACCGACATATTAGGTGAATGTTGACATTCTCCGATGAAAGTCGACATTCTCCAATTTCGGTTTTTCGCTGTAACATATATGCTGCTAAAAATGAATCAACAGTAAAAAATTTAGAACCAAAACCATGAAAGGAATGAAATTTAAAACCAGTAAAATCCTTAAATCCCAATCAAAAATGTAAAAAATGTAAAATAACCCATTAACTCAATATTTGACAAAAGAAGAAATCCGGAAAACAACAGAAATACATAAAAATACCTATAAAAGGAAAAGGAATACAACTAAAAGCTGATTAAAAGTTATCAACAGAAGGTAGGTCAGATCCAGTTGAATCCCTTCTCCTAAAAAACATTGTGTTTCTGTTCATCCAAAATTTTCTGATGAACCATTTTAAATTATTTAATTATAATAGTTCACCCGAAAATTCTGAATGCCTCCTTTACACAGTCGCTTTCCTTTCATGTGAAATAAAAATACACAACATGTGAAATAAAAAACAAACACATTTAAATGAAATAAATTCAATGCTTACAGAAATACAGTAAGTTTCCTAAAAATAGGGATTTAACTGAATCTGATCTACTTCCTCCTGATAATGTTGAATCATATTTTAATCGTATTCATTTTCGTTTTATATATATTTTTATGTATTTGTATTGTTTTCGGGATTTCCCCTGGTTTTAAAACACTGAGTTGATGGGTTATATCACATCTTTTATTGCGAGATTTAGGGATTTACTGATTTTAAATTTTATTCCTTTCATGTTTTTGTGGTGTTGGTTCTAAATTTCTTACTATTTTCTCTCTTTGTGTCTCTCTCTATATAAGTATGTATTACTTTCAAATTATTTGGCCGAAGATTATTCAAAATTTTCATTAGTTTTGCAAATCAATTGCAGATTTTTTCGATCTAACCTTTGATTTTCCTGATTCTTACTCGAAATTTTTTCTTTTCAATTTCTTGGGTCACGTTGCAGCTGAATTTATTTTATTAGCATGTTCTATATATTTTTTTAATGTATCCGGTTATAATAATCATTTAGATATAATTCAGACACGTGGCTCTGGGCTGCTCTTTGAAAAAAAACCAAGGAATTTTCATCAACATTTCCGATATTATATTTTTTAAATTTTATAACTTATAAAAACTTTTTTTAATTGTTTTTGTATTTTGAAATGCTCATATTTTTGTTTCAGGTAGCAGCTCACCTTTCCCCTTAATTTTAATTTAATTTTTATCTCTTGATTAATTAATTAATTTCGCAGTATATTGCGCCATTTTATATATCATGTTAATTTTAAATTTCTCAACTCTTATTTATTATATATATATGTATACAAGGCAAAAGTGTCGGGGAGCAATTTTCTCAAGTAAGAAATTCAAACTCACTCTAATAATAATTATGCATTCCGATTAGAAGATTGCATATCAAGTCAGACGGAACCGCCAATTTCTTACTGCTTTTTAATTAGCAGTTGGAATAACTTTAACTCATTCTTACTAAACAGCTGTTTGAGTCTTGGTTCTTATTTGAAAAAAAAAGATGAAACATTTCGCATACATTAATTATTGTTAGTTGATCGGGAATTAGTTTGTTTCCCTTGAAAAATCAACTAATTTCCGGTGAATGGTGATAATTACTTAATTTGTTGGTTGCACTTTCGCTTTTAGTTATTCCATTCTAATAATTCAGTTTTAAATATGCTAATTAGTAAATTCATTTCAAAAGACTTCTAACTTAACTACCTTATTTTCAAGAGAGATAATATTTTTAATAATCTACTAATGATAAAAATCCGCTGCTTTCAAATCGTGCATTCGGTCCCCTTGCAGTTTGAGTTCACTGTTTTATTCTATAGATTAATTTCTCCAAATGATGCATTTTTAATATAGATGCTGTTATCTGAGCGAGGAGCATAATTTGATTTCATTTAAACTAAATATAGCAATATTACGTTGTTACTGCACATCATTGTTGTCTTTTAAGAACTGCTCATAGTAGCCCTGACATCTTTCTGAAGACCTTGACTTAGGCATTTTCTACAAACATCACTGCATTCGTAGCCGTACGTAACCTTGAAAAGTAAATGTACATCTAAAGAGGCTTAATAGTATCGCCTAAATCGTCTTTCCATCTAAGGATTTGTCTTCATCCGTCAAACACGAATGTTGCATCAGAAAATCTTACGTAAATCTGAGCATTATTCTATTTAAAGAATTAAATTGTTTCAATGTTTCGTCGAAATACGACTCGCATCTTTGGCCTGTAGGTGTTGCTTCCCAAAGTTTAAAAAAAAAAACGAGGCGAAAACTTTTAGCTGAGAGCATGTGAGAATATTAATCACGTACTGATGCATATATAGCACTGAATTTTAGCATATGAAGCTTTACTTAAAACATGAACGCTAAATTGACGATGCTTAATCAAGGTTTTTGAAAAATCACTCAGGAGGGGAAAACCAAGATTTTCCCTTGTCATATACTATTTTAAATAAATGTATTCACTTTTTACCAATCAAAGTTATTCATTTAGATGTTTCGAAAATATATAATTAAGCCCTATTAAACTAAAGAAATAATTTATGTTCTCAAAATTAAAGTTTACGGAAAAACTGTGAAATAATTCTGCATTAACATGCCTCATTTGGAATTTACTTTGGCCAAGTCACTTAAAGTTAGATTTTCACAAATAGAATTGGAGCTTTCAAAAGTCTTATGCATGTTACATTGTACTAAAATTATGCTAAAGCATTACGAATTGCTCATTTTTGAATCAACTCGTTTCACTGCGGATTTATTTCATGATAAAGCACAGCTAATTTACGAGATATTTTTAGCTACGTAAGTTTCGCGATTTATTTGCCTTTATTTAGAGTGTGAATTCACTTTGCGAAAGTTTAGCGAATTTTCTGACAAAAATGATAAACAATTATCTATCTCTACAGTTAATAGTCAGTAGATTTAAAACATTTTCCCATTAAAACCCCTTGGAAAATTACCGAATTCTTTATTTCGTAGAAAAAAAGAGAATAGTTTCGGAAAGAAGAATCATTAAAGAGTTGGCTGTATTTTTGTATGGAGTTGAACTACCGGACTGATCCGTTGACTGTTAGATAATTAAACAAGTTTTATCACAATAAATATTTCAAATGGATGCCTTATTTCCTTCCGAACTCGGCATCGCTGAGCCGTAATTTATTTCCTTGCAGAATTCGTCATCTTGTGCTAGATATAATGAATTGTTTTCAATCGAATTTGAAGAATTTTGCTAATGCTTATCAGAGATAAAAATTATTATTTGACAAATCAAGATTACTTACATAGTAAGAATTCTGCTGTGGTAATAATAGTAGCTGTGGTAGAGTAAATATTTCATATACTCCTGATCAAAATTTCTGTAAACTAGCAATAAAAAGAAGAAGAAAAGACTATTGTTTCCGCCCATATTTTGAGGCCTAATGAAGTAGGAAAAAGTTTTCTAGAGCAAACCTTGAAGCTTATCTAAGGTCAAATTTTACTTAGCAAGATTACGTGACCAGAAAATATAATGATATATTGTAGAGAACATACAGCTAAGAAAGATTTCAGCTTCTAGATGTCAAGGCAGCTGACAACTAACGAAATTCGTGAAGAGAGCTTCAGAATTTCTCCATTTGTGCAGCAGAAAAGCGTAGTGAGTATGGTCCACTAACTCAGATTTATGTTTATTCTAATTCATATTTACCTTTTCTGAAACTTCTTCCAACTTTTCTTCTGTTTCGTTGTCTAAGATTTTAGTTTTGATTTAAAAAATTAGTCTTGTTGTAAGAGATCTAAGAACAGTTCATTTAACTTCGCTATTTCTACTTCGAAATCAATTTCTAACAGTTCCTTTAAATGAACTTGATGCCTTCCTTTATCTAGGTTTCTCTCCGATTTTAAATGCGTTAAGAATGGGAGTTAAAATAATTTGAAATGTAGAGTTAATTTCTTATCAGTAAAGAATAGTACTTTAAGCTTATATTGCCCCCGATTAATCATATTCTGATCCACTTATTCCAAACTGTAGCACATTCATTTGTTTAGAGGCAAGCTAGGAAATATCGCTGAAGATAAACCACATTTCGAATGGTTTACGTAACCCTGAGATGACAGTAGAAGAAAAGTGTTCATTTTCCCCATAGAGATGACCAAAATATTCCAATGATGATAGAAGACAAACTGCGTAGTTACAAAAAATAAATCATTTATTTCAAAGGCCTATAGAGCATCGGTGCTACATCCCTAATCAAAGCAACACCGTAAACCATATTCTCAGAACACAGCAGAGAAATACTCTTGTAGAGACATTAGGTTATTTCAAATGTTAGACACGTGAAAAATGAGCAATGCTCTCGCCGGGACTCGATCCACGAATCTCTCGCATACGCGTCGAATGTGCTACGAAGGGGGGAGAAGTACCTTAAGCCCTTTAACGGCGTTACAAACTAATCTTTTGGTAATTTTCCCAAAAGCCTCATAGAAAATCAAAATCATCTGGAATCGTGAGTTCCTTATGTCAGTTTTGTTAGTCATTCGAACTCAAACAGGCAATGTGAAACATACACCGTTTGTCCAAAAATTTCCAAGACTGGATTACTGAAAACTAGAGAAAATTTAAGATGAAGGTTTTAATGCTTCACGTGCTCTAATAGTATTCCCCTCCCACTTCAATACAGAGCATAAAACGTTCATGCAACCAATATGGAAACATCAGAAAGGTCTTTGTTTGGGGTATTATTCAACTTGCACGCCACTGCGGCTTCAATGTCGGTTACGTCGTTAACGCTGACCGCTCGTGTTAAGTTTGATTTTCCAGAATAAAAATAAGTCCCTCGGCGCCAGATAAAATAAATATGGAGAGTGGTTAAGGTGGAATATGAAGGAACACACGTTTTGTTTCGCTAGAAACTGCACCACAACTCCAGCTGCGTAAGCGGACGCGTTGTCGTGGAGTACGAAGAAATCCTTTTCGTTCCATCGTTCCAAAGGAACTCGCTGAATCCTCTTACAGAATCAATCCATAACACCAGGGAATTGCATTCCCAGTTTTATCGCATTTATGGTTCTCAGTTATGGTTATATACCGGTAAGAAAATTTGTCTCGAAACTTTTCAGACGGACGTCTATAGCATTTTATAGATGGCAGTATAAACTACTGATTAAAACGAGAACAAAAATTATTTACTGATACATACTTTAACATAAATGCATGTAAAAGATGCATTTATGTTAAAGCATTTTAACTTCTTGAATTCACTACAGTTTTCGCATAAACTGAAGTTATTTACAATCGCATTGAGTGGGAGCAGATTAATAGTTAATAAATGATTATCTCGAAGAAGTAAAAATAAGTACAAGAATTTTAATCCATAGCTAGTGAATTCCCCCATATCCTAACTCATATTACGTTTTAATGCCGATTTCATATTTTCATATCATATATATATAACATAAATTTTTATTAGCAATTCGTGATAAACTTAGTCTGCTTTGCCGACACCCCAATCCCTTACAAATCGCCCTAGCGTGCATAGCAGTAAAAGTAAATACCCTCATTTGCGGTCAGGTCATAAATTTACAATCCCTTTTTTCAGGGGGAGAGCTGACAAGGTGCAGACAATCTCGCTAGGGATCTTGAGAAAATGCGGGGGTTGTTTAAACATCTAACTTCTATACTTTCAGTTTTATACACAGGAAAATACAAATTGAATTCTTCGAATGAATGCAATTTTGTACAATGAAAATGTATTACTTAACGATAAACTGTAAGATAAATAACATCTTTTTTAAAGCCATAGGTGTAGAAAGACAGATATTTGTTACACGAATGAATTTGTAGTAAATATTGAGTTTTTCATTTCGAATGCTATGTTCTATGTATGTGAAGTAGCTGAGTATGTGAGATAATAGTCATAACCGAATGGCTTTCAACCTTTTCACCGCTAAGGACTGTTTCTTAATTACATTGTGGTCGCTGCTTTTTGGTTAATTTTCTAAGGGAATATAAACAATAATTGTTTTTATTTGAGACTTATGAATAAAATAACGCAAACTAGACTGCAGAAAATTCCTAAGAATGAAGTTAAATAATACTGAAAAATACATTATTGATGCACTTTTGTGTTTTATATGTAGTATTATTAACTACTACTATAATCCTTAAACGGAATCCTTAAATTATATATATCTATGTATAGGTATATATAAATGGAACCAAATCTTGAATAAGGTATAAAATATCTTTATTATACAATGTTCATTACCATACGTATATTTACGTAATATCAATATAAATAGTTAGTTAGGTTTCGTACATATATAATTTATTTTTATATTTTGTATTTTTTGTATTAGATTCAGTATTGTATACGTATCTGAAGTTTAATTTGTTCTCTTTTTGGGTTACGGCTTTAAGTGAGAAAGAATTGTTAGGGCCTTCATAGGGATTACATTATATACAATCAGTTAGGATTCGACTTTTCCTTTCTTTTAATCATATATATATATTGAAATACTACTTAATGAGTATACATAAAATATAGCAGTTTTTAAGCTACTTATTTATATATCTATTGTTTGGTCTGGTTTGTTTGATTAGCAAAGCATTCGACGGTTATTTGCCTAAGGGTAAGGGTGCCTCGTGGAGAACTTTCTAAGCAAAACTGACTCTTACGCACGTTACACGTGGGGAAAACCTCGAAAACGCCAATACAGCCATCCCCGTCGATCCGGATTCGAACCCCGGATCGACCTGCCAGAGTTCAACGACTTTACAGCTCAGCCGCTAGTGAGCCACACACACACACACACACACACACACATCCACACATATACATTAAATAGTATTTACATGTCGTTTATGAAGTATAATTGAGTGCAATTTAATCATAAAGAGTTAGAAAATATTCTAAGGAATTACTACACTTCATAGACTTTTTCTTAAGCTTCACCATATTTCTTAAAGAGAATCTCAATGCTAGTTCCATTTCCAAGCTGTTTATGTACCTTATCTTTCATGCTTTGAATTATATTTAGAAAATTATTTCACTTGGTTATAGCTGAAAATGCAGTTTTTTTATTGAAGAATTTAAGGGTAAGAAGAGAATTATGCCTTTTTCTAATTAATTATTCTTGAAGCATTTAAATTTTTTTAAAAAAAGCGCACATTAATACGAATCACTGAACTAAAGTGGTCGATACAAGACAGATTAATTAGCTACTAAATTTTGATTTTGAGTAAAAATGAATTCATCTGCATTCTATAAGAAAGTAAATATTCAAAAAATGTTTTTTTTCCTATTCTCGCAGTCATAATATTTTTCTTAAATATTCAGCTAATTCATATTCAAATATTCCAATCCATTACAATAAGTAATAAATCGATACAGTAAATAAATAATTAAAATCAATTAAATGGAATTTTAATTGATTTTAATTGCCATTTTCCCTCTGATAAACCCCTCTTTAGAGTTCAATAGCAGTCGATCAGCTTTTGTTGGGGGTTCATTTTTCTTTATGGTATGCTTACGTTATATATGTATGTATTATGCATTGCTCATACTCGTCAATTGCAGCTTTTAATATCTTTTGGAAAAAAATCAATATGAGAATCCAGAAAATTATTCTTAGCGACGCTAAAACTATTATTACTAGGCACTCTCATGCCACAGTGTTTAAAAACAAATCCCATTGTTTAAAGGTAGATTCTATGCTCATATTTTAGTCTAAAATTAAAAGCTGCGAGTCAAAATTAAGGGGATTGCTCTTAGAAAGCCTCAATTAGAAGTAGTTATAGGAAATGTTAATCAATACTTATAATCTTAAGGTATGTAAATATGAGCCCATTTTCCTTAGAAAATTCTCCATGAAATCATGCCTAGCCAACCCTCATATGTTTTGCCATATTCAACACAAAATCATTCTTAAGATGATTAATTAATTAATTTTATGTTAGATGATACGAAGCTTTTCAAAAACTAGGATGCTTTTCGTAAACAATTAGTATTAATAAGCGCTGTTCAACTGGAATTGGGTTGGATTATTTGTTTATAGCAGTGCTTTTCAGCCGACTTACATGTACCTGTTTGTATTGCTCAGAGGGGGGGGATGGAAGGAAATTCCTATACGAAAACAATGTAATAATGAAATGTTAATAAACAAATAAATATAACTTTTCGTATCTTATGTAATTTGTCTCCATTCTGATACCATGTGCATCATTTATTTCTGATATACTGATACTGAATGAGACCTAAAAACACTTTTTTTAAAATATATCACCCCTTATGATCCCTGACACAGCCGTTTACTTTCCCCTTCCGTAATTAACGTCAGTCTCCTGCTCTCGACCGCATTTGCCAAGCCACCGTAAAAGTTGCCAGACTTTATTGAAATCGTATGACAGCACACCAAATTTCTTGAAATTTTCTCCTTTTTCTTATATTGTTATTGAAGATAATTTTCTTAACAGTATCGTAGCTTAAGATATAAGTCCAAGGTTACGAATAAATGTTAACTAGTATATATTAAATTGATAAAAATTTATGTTAGGCCTTTCTTTCTATTCTTTTCGGAACTCGGTATTTTAAGAGGAGAAAATTCAGAGAAACTAATCTTAGAAGTTAAAATAGTCTTAAAAATAAAAACATGCTAGTTTCAATATAACGTTTAAAAATAATTTAAAATTTGAATTTATTATTAGCCCAATGGAGCGTTAGCCCAGAAGAGCTATTAGTATCAAAACGGTGTTTTGAGTCTAATCGCTTTAAATGTTCTAATCACTTTTCAAATTGTTGCCATCAAGTGTTATCGTCCTGTATTATATTTAAAGAAACTAAATAATGAAGAATCTATGTACATTTCTCGCATTGTGAAAAAACAATCGTACCTAGAGTCATCAAATTTTGAATAACACAGTCCTCCAACCCAACATGGGTACTTGAAAGCCAGATTTTGATATTTGGAATTTTTTTATTGTCTATTTCATATTTCGTAAAGCTTTAACAAATTTTTCATTAAAAATCTCAACAATTTCAAAACAAGCAGCGGCAACGCTGTAGGGAATAAAACATTTTTAAACTCCAGCGCGCAAGACTGCCTATCGGAAATTCTAAAGGTATGCTGTTTTCAAATATTTTTAGCTATATATGTCGGTAGCCCCGATGCTCTCGAAACGTGTATGTGTCTGTAAATGAAAAAACGCCCTTTTGGGAGTAATATAAAATCTGAAAGCTTTCAGAATTTTTTCTAACTCTAAATTTAAGCTGCAAACTTAAATTTCTAATTATAGATTATGTGTATTGAATTCTCATTTTATTAAGTTCCTATTCTATATTTTGGGCAGGGGAGCGCTGTGACGATATGTTTCTTAAGAAAACGAATATAACGTAACGAAGATTTTTATTTATCACCTTGAAATTTTGAGACGCTGAACATAATTGTTTAATACGTGGATATATTGCAACGCAATAAGAATTCTGAAATCCATTGCAAAAACTTTCAGAAACAAAGATAAATGAAACAGGAATGGAATATTAATTCAAGAATCTCTTACATTTAAAACACATTTATATTCTGAAAATGGAATCTTGACGAATGCGGTGCGAATTCTAATTGTTTAATTTCAACTTTCAACTGATCAAGCTTCCAAAATACATTTTCTAAAATGGCCGGCGACATACGCAAAATAAAAGTTAGTTGGTAGAAAGCAACACAAACAGGAAGAGAAGTCAGGGTCAAACACCCTTGGGCCTGTCCTTGAAAAAAAAAAAAGAAACCGTTATAGCGGAAATTTCACTTTTTGCAGAAAAATGAAATGGAAACCGCGAAAATTAAATTTGTTCTTCACTCACAAGCACAATAGACTATTATACTGCTTATGCTTAGCCTTCCACCCCTCTTCAAAGCAGTCTCCCTGTTTACGCGGAACAAATTTCGCTCCCGCTCTCAAAGCAAGACACCTAGCGGTTGCGTATTCTTGTTTGATAGATAGGCCTGTTTGATGGATTAGGCACTGCATTTGATCAGATCTCAGCCAAGCTGCCAGTAGAGAAATGCAAGAAAACTGAGGGCTATTTCAAAGGAACTATTGTTTGGCGTGGTCTGTAGTCCTTCTTCCCCAGGGGTTAGTATGAAATTTCCGACGCTTTCTCCCAGGCTGTATCAAAAGAAAGTTGTTTATGGATGCCGTTATCTATCGATTTGTTGATATAATGTCATCAACGCTGAGGATATTCTATTATTAGTTCCCTAAAAATATGATTTGATGGTTTAAAAGCTGACTTGGCTGTTACAGAAGTTTTACTGACAATCTCATGCTTGCGTTCTGATGAAAACCGGATGCCGTCTCTTTAGTATGGTCTGCCTGCCGAAGACATAAGTAACAGGTGATTTCAGCTAAATCGTGAAAAACCACAGAATAGATTAGGGAAAACAGGTGGCTTGAAATATACCATTACTTGATAAAGTGATAGAAGGAATTATCCAATATCCATAAATCACTGATGGTTTCCTTAATCCTGTTATAGAAACTAAATTTTCACAAAAAAAAAAAAAAAAAAAAAAAAAAAAAAAAAGATTTTTTAAATGAATAATACCTGATGGACTCAGTCAGGCAGTACTCCCTTGGAGATGCCCCTTACTTTTACGATTTTTATTTCATAAGTTCTTATTAATAATAAATTAGTTTTTTAACTAAACAAAGTAGCGATTACTTTATTTTGTCGTAGATTTTGAATAGACTCTATCAATTTCGAGGACAATCAGACGCCGGTCTCTATTCTTCAGGACCAAAAAATTCTGCAACATGAGAATCTGATGGCATATTACACCAAATGAAGAAAACACTCGCACACGCACAAAGCAAACACTTTGTGTGTGTGTAAGTATAGAACAGCAGGGGAAAGGAAAAAAATTACGATGCGAAACTTCATGATAAACAGTAATAAAAACTTTTAAAATGAAAAAAAAAATACAATTGAGAAACAAAAAATGCAATACAAAGCAAAATATAACTTATGATGCAAAAAAGGTTTTGACTAAGAGAATTATGAATTAAAAGAAATAATTATGCAAAAAATAATTATGAATTAATAAAAAGTCAAAACAGATAAAATTACCAAAACTTCAAGAAAAATACAAAGGGAAAGAAAATCTCACCGACAGCAAAAGAATCCACCATTGACATAAAACGGCAATTTAGAAAATAAAATAGCTCAGGCAAACGAGCGAAAATGGATGAAATTTCTCAAAAATGCCCGTTGGTAACAGAGACTGCTAAATGGAGTACCCCATTTTGTAGAATGTTGTGTTCCTGAAGAAGAAATGGATTTAGGCAAAGCCCACTATGCCCCTTTGCCGAAGGGAAGGGATGCCTTCATAGAGGGCTTTCTAAGAAAAACTGGCTTATATCCATATTACATGTGAGGAAAATTATGGAAACTTCCTGCAGCGAGCCCATTCGCCAGGTGTTGAACGGCGATCAAAGTACCTATGTTCAGCAACATTGCCAATCAGCCGTTGGTGAGCCTCCTGAAGAAGAACGACTTGTACCTGATAGCCCTCGAAATCGACAGAGTTTCATTCAAAATCTACAACTAAAGAAGATTGCTGTTTTACATGATTTTAAACTTGGGTGTTTCTCTTGCAGTTTTAATGAGCTAGCTGTTATCATTCATCTCTACAATTATTTCCTCTCATACATCAGTTTAATTCTCTTAAAATTTTGTCATTTATCTAAAAAATAAAGGTAAATATTCCCATAAATTTAGGCCCAAATTTAAAAAACTTAAATTTTAGATAGCCTAAATATCACATATGTGTGCCACATTTGATTATATTTCTGTCACGTTCGATAAATTTCAGGCTTATTCAATATTTCCTTTATGTGAGGAAAAATCAATTCACTTGCTTTTCGTGTTGACTTCGCGCCAGCCTGAACTGCAAAAAAGGAGAGACTCCGAAGTCATTCGAGTAACAGCTATACTTAACAAATCAAAGATGTTATTAGCCACCTACGTTGTAAGATATGCAAATCATCTCTAAGCCTTCTGATCCTTTTCTCCCATCAGTATAGAGGGCTATCAGATTTTCCTTCCATAGGTCTGTTTGATGGATTAAGCACTCTATTTGATTAGATTTCAGCCAATCTGCCAGTGGAAAAATGCAGGAAAAACGATGAGGTAAGTAACATTTTATGACAAGTGGTAAATGGTAAAGATACTTCCAGGTGACATGTCAGCATTTACCACCCAGTCCAAATCCAAAGCCTAAAACTATTTTTAATGCAGATCGTTGCCTTAAATAAACACGAAATGTAGTCCTAAGCCAATTATTTAGCAGGTCGGAATATTAGAGATTTCGACTTAATCCGGACTGTCTGCCTACGGATTTACTTTGCTATTCTAAACCTAAGCTTAGAGACATAAGATAGGTACCTAGATTAATAAATACACCATTGTTCCGTCACAAATTTTTAAAAAGCATACCATTCGTGACGAGACCGTTACATGGTGTCCGGCATAAACATACTGCCACTTTCATGTGTATCGTCCATTTCTCAAAAAGACGGAAGACCCCATAAGGATACCCGATATAAAGATGAAACACCAATATGCAGATCACTTTTGGACACTGTTATGCAAGTTTTAATTTGTTCTATTAATTAATGAAGGAAATAGGAATCGTATTTGCATAATAATATCTGGCATAAAAGTGTCCGCAACTTCATAAACGTTACTTTCTTCAGATCGGAAACAAATCTGCATAAGAATGTTAGCATTGTTATACTGGAGCATCTTTCTGAAGCTCTCTTATTTTTTCGAACAGTGGTTGGCTTGCATAAACGCGTCGGCACTGTTAGCATAGAACACTGTTATGTAGGCATCTCTTCACTACACAGGAGACAAATCTCACCAGATATGGCAGACTCACATATAATCAAACCTGTATCACAGAAATGCGTTCTGTAATCGATTTACTTTAGAGACGCGTAGCACCCAATTATTGCGCGTTAGCTTATACCTGAACCTCTATTTATAATGAAATGTTGCGGATATATTGCATTGTTTTGGTCATTTTCCTTTTATACTGCTTTGCTGTCCAGTTGAATTAGGTATGCTCC
Organism: Stegodyphus dumicola; assembly: GCF_044657685.1. Classification (NCBI taxonomy): domain Eukaryota; kingdom Metazoa; phylum Arthropoda; class Arachnida; order Araneae; family Eresidae; genus Stegodyphus; species Stegodyphus dumicola. Next base: position 98,909,457 of record NC_140774.1, on the reverse strand, counting down.
CAGTTTTCGCGAGGAGACACAGTCTTTCATTCGATCAGGCGGCATGTGCCCTTTATTAGAGATAGGCGCATCGTGTGCAATTTGGGACCCTTACTTTCAAATAAAATCTATATTTTATGCCTGGTGTTTTCCTGGTGTTTTTCTCTTCCATAAGTGAGCAATCGGATTTGCAGAAATCATCTTTATTTACATATAATTCACATGCTGCAAGAATATAGGCGCTGAAATGGGTGCACCTGCTGTTTCAGACTTGCAAATTTACATTTCACATACGTATAGTTAGCAACAGGAAAACGAAAAAGCTGCAAACCACATGGTCAAGAAGTAAAGGCAAGTGTTAGTACAAGGAAGGGATGGATGTTATACGCTATGGGTTATGAGACTTAAAATGTTGCAGTTAATTCGTTTTTCAACTAAGGAACATAGTAATTAGGCTAGTTCTTAATTTGCTGTTAGTTTGTTTAAAGTTTCTAACGGATAAAAGATTGTACTTTCATTTTCTGTTCTTGTAGAAGTACATGTGTCATTAGGGTTACAAAACAATCATAAGGCAAGGATTAATTTTAAAAGGATGCGTGTGTGTGTGTGTGTGATTATGGCAAAGCCTCGAGGGCTATCTGCCTAAGAGGAAGGATGCCTTCGTGGGGGACTTTCTAAGGGAAACTGGCTCGTATACACGTTACACATGGGGAAAACCACGAAAACGCCCATGCAGCCAGCCCGTTCGCGGAATTCGAACCTCGGACCGAACTACCAGTGTTCAGCGATTTTACCGCTCGGCCGCTGGTGGGCCTATTAAAAGGATGCACTTAGAAAGATTTATTATATTTTAGAATAGGAAGGGGGGAATAAAATAAAAATGGAAACTTGAGAAGTTATTACAAATTAAATTTAGAATTTTATCTCATATATTTATATATATATAATATCTTTTGAATTAAATTTGTAAGAAAAATCTTCTCCGGTAATTTTGTTTTTAAATGGGGCGATAATAATGCCTCACAAGCAATCCGTTTCAGAAACATTTCCATTAACTCTGACTTCCTCACAAGCAGGCAAATGAATTTCTCACAAACAGGTACCTACTCTTGAGAAAGTGCTAGCTTTCTCATAAAGTCATAAAGTCATAAAGAAAGAATGAGCCCATCTACAAGTAATATATTTCCACTTAAATTCCTTGCATACGTTTCCTTACATAAGTATATTGGCTCACCAGCGACAGAACGGAATGCCGCTGAATACTCACTATTAGTTTCATCCGGTTTTAAATCTTTGCCTAAAGACTGCTTGCGTGGATGCTTGCTTAATTTTCTTCATGTGTAAGCGAGCATATTTTCCTTAGAAAGTGCTCTATGAAGGAATGTAAGTAGCTAATCCTGAAGATGCTTTCCTGAATCGATTAAGCTAACTTAACCTTCATAATGATAAATTAGCAGAAAATCCTCAGTTAGCAGCATTTCTTAAAATAACCGCTAATGGATGAAAGCAATGAATAAATTGATGATCAAACTTTTACTTTTTGCATTCAGCTTCCTTATTTTCACATTTTTATATCAGAAGACCAACAACTTTGTATTACTTCAGTTAATTCGTTTGGCTGCTAATGAGTAATAGGGTTCCAATTAATATATATATAGGATGTGACCAGCATATGACCTCCTGCCGCCAGTTCTATACTAAGGCACGGAACTGGCCGAACAGCAACGAGCTTTAAGTAAACTATCACTTCCAGTTGATCGCTTGTAAATAAAATATAATTTGTTTATAAAGTTTATGGCTCAATATTAATTATAAACCCTACTTATTTTTCAATATTCTATTCTCCAACATGCTCGTGTACGCATCTGTTCTTATTCTTTTATTTTATATCACATTGTTCCTATGGTCATACAGTGTTTCGGATTCACAAATCAATGACTTAACAATCACAAAATGTTTAAAAGCAGCATATCTTTAGAATTTCCATAAAGTGTTAATTGTCGCCATATAAGTGTTAATTGTCGTTCCATACAGTCTTAATTGTCATTTTTATACTCGCTGTATGATTTATTTTTTTGTATTATTTCTTTAAAAATAAAACATAGCGATAACATTTGATGGCAGTATCTCTTTGTTTGAAAAGTGATTCTACACAAAAATGAAAGGAAAGCAAATTTGAGAAAGAAAGTAATTACATTTAATTGCTTCATAACAAGAATGCGTCTTTCATAATAAGCTCATTCTCGTTACGTTTAGCATAATTCTAAGAATATGTTTAATGCATATAAATGCAATATATTATTCTAAATCACATACGTATTTTAAATACCAAAGTTCAGAAGTTTTGGATTATCTCTTAATGCATTTTTCTACAAAAGTCTGTTCAGAACTTCCAAGTAAAATATCAATTTCAACCAAAATCTAATATGTTGTTCCTACTGATATTTATGTTTTAATACAGTTTTTCATTAAAAACTATTATGGGCTTAGAGTAAAGTAACGCGTCTGGTTTCCCATTAAAAATTGTTCTGAGCTTTCTGTTGTAATGTTGCGCGCTTCCAACCTGCACGCAACAATAGTGGTGACTGCTGAGAACTGGAAAGTAGACAAAGTCTTGAGAAGGGTTTAAATCCCTTTTTATTCAACTTTAGAAATTACAGATGCGTGCTCTTGACGCTCACAAACTACGCCGACCCGGCGGTAAAATAAAAATAAGAAACTAAGAAAAGAATAGTAACAAGTGACTAACTACGAGGCTCTTTAAACGTAACTAGCCTAACCGCGTTCTAAGATACCGTTGACAATTCAGCAAACTTCTGAATATTACGTTGAAAGATTAACAATCTGCCGAGGCAAGCACACAGGCCGAAACGCGTGGTTCTTCAATTTCAAACTAGCCACCTCCACGCTCGTGAAGCAAGAAAGCACACTTTCAAACTCGTTTCCTTTCTATTTAACTCAGATTACTTCCGCTGATAATTTGAATCCTTGCGCGTTCTACTAAAATTTACATACTCTGTCATTGGCAATTCCAGGGAAAAGTAAGGCTTGACAGGAAAGATAGTTTAAACTTAAAATAAATGTTAGTTAAAATAAATATAAACCTTACACTGTAAAGTATTATATTACTTCCGGTTGTGAAGGTTTACCCAAAATTTAATCAACTCTTACGAATGTAGTAAGCTTAAATAGAAATTTTTGGAAGTTTCAAATACGAGTTATCGTCAACGAAAAAATCCTCACACACAGACGCACAAAATTCACTAGAAAAATAATATAAACGTATTGTAGGGAAAGGCTTTAATTCATGTTTATTCTTTGAAATCACATAATCGAATTTTTGAACTAAAAAAATTGCCTTCCTTCCCTGCGTATGTAGGTTGCCGGGAGGTAAAGTCTTGTCTTTATATAATTTTCAAATTATAAAGTCCCACTCACTACCATAAATTACTTTACCCAAGTCTTACCGACTGATATTATTCAAAGCCCTACTGCCGCTAAGAATTTTCGGACACCCTACACTTCTGAGTCAGACACGACGAGAACACTTTGCCAACTCCCCCACTAGAAAGAATGTAAGTTACTTAATACCTTTTCTGGCCTTTATATCTTCATGTACATTCACTGATCTTATTTATATTATTTTCTATATTATTTTTATATTATTTTTATATTTTTTTGATTTGTTTTTACAAAGTTTGCATTATTTATCTTTTTTTATAATCTTCTATGTTTATTTCAACTTTACTTTGAATTCGATTTCATAATGACAATTTCCAATGTTTAATTTCTACAAATAATATAGTACTCAAATGCATAAACATGAAAGTGTCGGGGACGGTTACTCGAGTTTTACAGGATTTCTCTACAGTAATTGATTTTTACTCCAAATTGAATTGACTAAAATGCTTCATAAGAATAAGTTCTTTGAGTATCAGCATTGGTTCATAATTCCTACTATTCGCGGAAATATTTGGCCTGACTAGAATTGCCGGTTTGGCTTTAACTTATAACTCGAGTAAAGACGAAACACTTTCGTATTTACGTATTTTTATCAATTATTGTTCATTGAACGGGAGTTGATTTGTTCCCCTTGAAAAGTCAACTAATTTCCGATCAATGACAATGATTACATGTTTTAATTTTTCCTTTTACAATTGAAATATTATTCTTCGTGATGATTTAACTCCAGTCCCCGTTAAAACATTATTAACATTTGCTTTCAAATTACTTCAAAACATCTTTCAAAATGTAACTTACCAGTATGGATGCAAACTTTTAAAATAATTCTACTTTAATTAAACTTAGGAGATAATATAGTCAATTAATCAATACTGTTTAGGAAATAAATTATATATATATATATATATATATATATATATATGCTTTGGGAAAACATATGTAAGTTAACTTTTTGATTACTTAAATTAAACTGCTAATAATCATAAAACATTAATTTTCGGTTATTTTGAACAGAAGGCGCTTCTTGTGCTTACAAAACCAGCTAGTATTTATGGCGTAACTCGAAAAATATAATTTCAAATTAAAACTAAGCTAATCGTCAGACAGCCAAAGGCTACGCAGAAAGTGATTAATGCACAAGTTGGCTTAAACCTAGGCCAGCAGAGAGACAAGCATTATTAGCAAGCATAAAGCAACGCCGTATCGGATAATTTCAACCAGTAACGTGGCTTTCAGCAGGCGGAACATGCTTTGTCTAAACAATCTAAATCCTCTTCTTAACTACTGTCTCTTTCTATCTCATACGAATACGCGCGAACTAAAATTAGCATTCTGACAGGAAAATGGAGAATAGCAGTAAAGATATTAACATAAATAACTGGTTAGATAAAAAAATGCTTTATAAAATAAATATCCAAATGCATAACATCACTTCTCGAGTCTATACTCAAAGCGGAGAAGCACCTGGATAGTAGGAGAAACCTGGTAGCTCCCAAAGTTCCTAAAATTTCAGACCAGTTTTGCCCAATTTTAGATCCCAACGATTAATTAAATTTTATTTCGAAAAACTGGTAACCTACACTTTCTTCTCTGAGAGAAAAGATTGATTACTCATCTTCAATCCAAGGAAATGAACTTCAAGTCACGTTCACTTATGAATTTTATCCTTCAAATTCTCCGTGCAATATGCTTGTCAGTTAGATTATTAAACCATCTTTCTTTTTGTACAGCAGTCTGGCGCCGCAATTACCGCATCCTTCTTTCAAGGTTTCTTATAGCAGTCTCCTTGATTATATACAAATGAAAAGTGAACAAAATACAGCAAATACTAGATAATGTATGCTGAATTTTCCAAACCCAAGCCCACACAATTCACGTTTAACATTAAGCTAACTATTCCTTGTACTGTCAGATTGATTAATATCCCGAAGATAATTCCTTGATGCATACATGAAAAAAAAACCTTTGCGTCGCAGATAATTGATTACATAGGCTTTCCGTAATTCATTTTTTTTCTGTAAATCTTTTTGTGAAATTTATGATGTAAATGTAAACATCATAAAGAATAGTTACAAAGAATCGTTAGATATTTGCCATGAAACGAATGTTAACTTCCTGAAAATCAGGAGGGTTTTTTTTTTTTTTTTTTTTTTTTTTTTTTTTTTTTTTTAAGAGAGGGGGGTTGCGCTGCGCGTAGACGCCATTTTAAAATAACTCCAAATGTACTTCCTAATGCACGGTTACGGTTATTCGTACTATTTATAATATTCCGATGAAAAATATATATTTAAAATTTTATATCTTTTCGCTAATTTTATTTTGTAATTTTCTTATACTTTTAAATTGAGAAGATCTTGAAGGAGGGAAAAAAAGTGTGATAAATAAAAGCTTCTGATGTTTAAACACATTTAAATATAATGAAAATGAAATTAATAATTAATGTACATATTACTGTGTGGATAATTTTAGTAACGTACCATACTGACGTAAAGCCAAATTAAATATAAATATTAACTGATTGAGCGTTGATTGAATTTTCTCAAAAAATTATACAGGTGATTACAATCGATAATACAATTGGAATGAAACAAAACCTGACAATAAAATTTATGCTGAAAATCACAAGACAGGAGTAAAAGGAATCTGCGTAATTTAAATTTCGTTATTTCAGTAAATTTCATTTATTGCTGGAAAACACATTTCTTCATGATTTACTTCGGTAAAGACTAAACATTAAATACTGGGAGATTCGGTGATCTACCGGGAGAACAAGAAACGTGATGAAAAATAGGAGATATCCCAGTGAAACCAACAGAGTTGTCAGGCGTAGAACTAGAACATGTTTAGTGATTGCTAACCTTTGCATAAAGAAAAAAAAAAAAGAAAAAAGAAAAAAGGGGAAAAAAAAAAAAAAAACTCCGTAGGTCAGATTAAGGATCAAAATTACAGATTTTGTGAAAAATGTTTGCTGTTCGCTTTGGTTACTAAATCCCTTAAATATATTCAGTCTAAAAGTCTATATACATTGGTTTTAAATACGTATCTAAAGTCTTATTTTTTTAAATATTGATCCTAGATGATTACAATGAACCCTCTCCCTGTGACCAGCTACCGTAAACTAACACCTCAGAAAGTAACTAGTATTTCCGAAAACTCATATAAACATTAATAGAGTATAATTTCTGTGAGGTGACTATTTAAATAGAAGACCAAAATCAAGGTCTTCCTACAAAAGGTCCAATGTATTTATAGTTACGAGGTTTTTCAAAATAACGGTATGCAGTTTATGAAAATCGCTTTAATTCTGAGAGTAGAAAAATTCTGGGCATATTAAATTGTTGATATAATCACTATAGAGCGAAATATCCACTTAATGAAATAGTCCTTATGTTTTTAACTAGTTTGCAAAATATTTCTTACCTTTAAGTACAAAATTTGCAGAAATATTAGTCATTAATAGTTTCACGGGATCAAATATAAAATTAACATGGAAAATTGTTTTATCCTATACGGAAACACAAACCATCAAAACGAGTTAATTTCCGTTCTGTAGTTTCTTCCTAAATTTAGCGATAACCTGTTCGCAATTATTTAGCAATAGGCATTGCAATGTGATTTTTACCATTAAATTTAATATCTCCACTAAATGATCAGGAACTTCTGATGTTGAACTTACTAAGGCGTAATGAACATTTTACTAATTAGGTTTTATTCAAATATTTATATATTATAGTTACAAATTCCTGTCACTCTATAGAGACATTAGGTATTTTTTGGAAGCAGGGAAAGTGAAAGATGAGCAACGCATTCTCCGGGAATCGAACCACGGACCTCTGGAATACATTCCCAGCGTGCAGACCACTACACCACGAAGGCATGCTAAGAAGGCGGGAGAAATACCTTATATACTCCCCCTTCTAAAGGGCAACTGGGGCTTTTAGGGGACCCAATCGCCAAATCCTGGGTGTGGAGAATCATCATCCACCACCCTTTTTGTTCGGGCGTCACTGTAGAGATATTAGGTATTTTTTGGAAGCAGGAGAAGTGAAAAATTAGCAACTCCTTCGCCGGGTATCGAACCACGGACCTCTGGAATACGCGCCCAGCGTGTAGACCACTACACTACGAAGGCGAGTGAAATAACTTATAACTCTTTCAATGTTAAAACTATTCCCATGTAATCGTCCACTTCACTTTTAGGCATTTAAAAGGTTCGTGTTTAATCTTTAGGATAAATATTTAAGTCTGAAGTCATCATTTTTACATATCGTATACCAATATTTCTGAAAAAAGAAAGGACTAATTTATAATTATTAAGTAAAATTTTATATTCACTAATTACTAAATATAAATAACTTTCTTTGAATACGATATGTGATTATCAGATATTGACCTTTTAGTATGATGCGCCGTCCAATCGACATAGGGATTTGTGATTCTGACTACTTTACCGAAGGGCATGGGCTCAAATCTCGGAGAAGGCATGAATGCTGGTAAATATAAAGTGCCTTTACAGCATAGGGCTAGCGGAAAGTTCTCTCATGTGTAGGGTAAGAAGGGTGGAAGATATCGGATCCACCCCCCTCGACGTGCTGTACCTCAAAATTAAGGGGGGGGAACTGAGTAAAATCAAAAGAAGGTGTTGGTAAAATCGTACTGGTCAGCTATATGTTGCTTACGGTTCTTGCCAACGACGATCGTAATCTACTAATACTCTTTACAGCGATGAATTTCGTGGGCTTGGTCTGATGTCAAACAAGCGAAATTAGTCACAACAACAAATACAGGTAAATATACTAAATAAATGCAAGTAATTATACTAAAAGTGGTAAATATACTAGAAATGGTAAATATATAATTTTGAAAATTCAGAACTAAACTAATTAAGGCTAATTTTTTTTTTAAGAAATCAGTAATGCTAGAATACAATCAAGCTTTTAATTTTCAAAAATAATTTAATAGCACTATTTCTGAGTTCATTTTCTCCTATTGTGCATTTAGAGGAATGTCATGAAATCGCTGTCATTTAAGAAGTCGCGCTTTTAATATATTTAATAAGATAAATCAAATTGAATAAAACGTTAATTAGGCTTAACATTTTTGCCTTTCAGAATTCATTCAGTTATTTTTGATTCGTTTAATTTTGCTTCTATAGTGTAAAATGAAATTAATTTCGCATCTAGCTTTTTGAATATTGTTATGAAACACCACTGAAACTTATTGCCACTGAAATACAGGATTCAAAGCATATTGGCTAGACAGAGAAAAATGAATTTTATTATAATTACCTGAGAACAAGAAAAATTTTGAATCAAATCAAAATGCAGTTTTGAGTTGTTTGAGCCGAACACTGACCAAAAGCTTAACCTTAAAGAGACAGAATGCTATTAAAATATTAAAATAGTCTCCCCCATACAAAAGAAAAGAAGAAAAAGATAAAAGGAAAAAAGAAAGACAAGAAAAACTAAAATATTGTTTAAAAATAGTAAAAACTAATTAAATAAAAATGTTTAAAGAGGGAAAGGAAACACCAAGTAAACAATGAGAAAAATTAACTTGTTAGAAAAAGCGTAACATATACATAAATAGCTCTGAATTCTGCAGCACTAGTTGATACAACTGAATAATAAATTGTTGAAGGACAACTTGCTTTAACAACAATAAATTGTTGCTACAGGAAGTAACCTTTTTAAATTAAAGAAAAATATTTTTGAGAAACTGCTGAAGACCGGTTGAAATTATTGGCAGATGAGAAGAATTGCAAACAAATTCCAGTACAATCTTCGCTAAAGCTGCTAAACATAGTATTAGAGACATAGCAACATAAGATAATTAAATATTACGAAGAATGTAAATTCCTAGTATAGTACTGTATCTGAGTTGTTCTGAGGAAACCTGCATGGACTATTAGCGTATATAAATTCAGATACTTTAAATGTTATTAAAACCGTTAAGAATCAAATGTATGTATTTTCCCTTCCCACTTTTCAACAGTCATTGTTTTACTTTTCTCAAGGTGCTGAGAAATCCCTAAAGCTAATTTTATAGCACCGTTAGACAGAGCTATTCTGCACATGAAAAACTTTGTCATGGAACAATGCAAAAAATATTACACGTGAATCCCCTTGCAATCATTAAATAAATTTTTTTGAAATGTATTCCTTTATTGTGATAAGTTAATATAGTTCTTGGCTGGCAAACGAAACTCTCAATGAATTAGCAAATTTAGAACCGACATCGATCATTTCAGATAAATATAAATATTAAAATAAAATGAATATTAAGAAAGAATTAAATATTATTCAAACAATCCTTTAGCAGGATTTATCAAACGAACATTCTCTTCCCATCAAATGAATTCTACCATAGAGCTACCTAAACTGGAAATTATCTTAAAAAATTATTTCTGCCTTTTAATATGATCCGCTTCATGTTTCTTTAACCCATGCAGACTTAGGTTTTATTAATAAGCTTCTACTAGTTAGTGTATTCTAGAAGTTTTAAAAATCGTTCAAAACTGATAGCGAAGTTTATCTATTATTTGCAGAATAAGGTAAATGAGGTAATAATTTTTATGTTAAATTTTGAGTCTTGGTTGAAAATTTAAAAGGGAATTCTTGAGGTTGAAATTTGAATTGTGGTCTAGACGGGTCAGGGTTTTCGAGGTGATATAATAAATAAGTAAAAAGAAAAAGGAAGTAAGCAAAATAAACTTGACTCTGTTTAGATAGTACTGAAAAGCTAAATGTGACGAATAATCGTCAATTTTAACAGAGCTAAAACGATCAGAAGAAAGAGCTCACCCACTCAAGCGTATTCTAACCAGTTTTAAATATGCAAAATTGCAAAATATCAGTCATATAAACAGTTGAAAATTTCAACTAAACTTTTAAGTTTTAATCAGTATCATCTTTAACGGTAGTATGAGATTATTAGCTGATAGGACATTTATCCGACAGGATATTACGCAAATAGTAAATTAAGCCGACAGCACAGTTAGGTGATAAAACATACATTTAGATGAAAACATGTAACGCGTTGTCAACTAACATTGCTGCCAGCTAAACATGTTGTCAACTGAACATGCTTTCGGCTAATAGATATGTCAACTAAATAACCGGTCGGCTAAATGGACGCGTCTAAGTGCCGCTAACCCTGTAGAATCATCATCTAATACCCTTTTAGTTCGGCCGCCACTGTAGAGACATTAGGTATTTTTTGAAAGCAAGGAAGATGAAAAATTAGTAACGTCTTCGCCAGGACTCGAACTACCGGCTTCTCGAATACGCGCCGAGCGTGCTGACTACTACACTACGAAGCCATGCTAAGAAGGCTGGAAAAATACCTTATAATCTTACACATATATAAAACATATAAATACTAATATATATATATGTGTTATATATAATATATATATGTCTTATATATAATATATATATATGTCTTATATATATAATGAATAAAAGAGATTAACCTATGTTTTTGATACTCAGCTCTGATGACGTAATAATTGGGAACTGAAACTACCATTGTAAACCAAAACTTTTAATGATGCCATTTTAATGTATTTAGCAATTTCGATTCTAAAGTTTATTGCTCATATATATATATATGTAATAAAAACAAAGTCAGAAGTAACTGAAGAGCAAGAATTTCGATAGCGTAGAAGCGTTGATACATAATGATATAAAATTGGAGGCGAACTGAAAATAAATCTTCAGCTTTATTTGCAGCAGCATGTTACGGCTACACACAAGCCGGCACATTAAAAGTGCCTGTTCCAAAAGGCTTACATTCTTTAACTTTGTATCCAAGAGAGCAGCAGCAGACAGACAGTAGTCTAGCTAAGAAAAGCGTGGAAAGCAAGTAATATTTTAAATTTACATTTCTTCTAAAAAATTATGTCTACAAGATTTTGTTATTTTAAAACATTTAGATCAAAATTTTATGTTTATTTTTTAAAATTGTATTTCCTTTGTTTCGATACTATTTTAATGCTTTCTTCTAAAAAGACTTTTCTGTCGCCATGCCTTTTTCTCTCTGAAGGGGGGGGATATGTAAGATAAAAAAATATGGGAATCAAAATTATAATTTAAACTAACAGCAAAACATTAATTCTCCCTCTCTATTCTAAAAATCGTAATAACTTCCCTGCATTGCGTCATTTCTAGATCAATCTATGGCCTGCGCAGCTCTGATGACGTAATAATTGGGAACTGAAACTACCATTGTAAACTTTTCCTCTTAGTGTGCTTCCATCTTGGATCTACCAAAACTTTTCCTCTTAGTGTGCTTCCATCCTGGATAACTACGCACTTCGGCTTCGCTCTCTACCTTGCTTGGACGCAATTTCGCTACGCTGCTTCCTATTGCAATAATATCAATAATGTAAATGTTCTGTAAAAAGGCACAACTCGAGTGTCAAGTGAAATGCGGCCACAAATATCAATTGCAAATAAAAATGGAATTAAAACAATTAAAACTACCTCGAGTGCCAAGTTTCTTAAATATTATGAAGTTAACATATTAGCATACTACGCAATCGGAATGTTTCCTCTTCTTATATGGATCTACGTACGCATCGACAGTCTTTCGGCTTTTCTTTTCCTTGCTTTTATTATGTCATATATATATATATATGTCATAATAAAAGCAAAGGAAAAGACGGAACACTGTAGATGCGTGATTAGATCCATATTGAAGACGAATTTTGATAAAACTTGGCAGTCGAGGCAGTTTTAATTCCATTTTTATTTCCAAATTGATATTTGTGGCCACAATCACTTGGCACTCTAGTCGTGCCTTTCCACAGAAGATTTACATTTTTGATATTGTTGAAATAGAAAGCAAGCCAGCGAAATTACATGTTAGCACAGTAGAGAGCAAAAGCTGAAGTGCGTAGTTATGAAAGATGGAGGCATAGCGAAGAGAAAAGTTTTGGTTTACAACGGCAGTTTCAGTTCGCAATTATTACGTCATCAGAGCTGCGCGGGCTATAGAGTGATCTAGAAATGAAGCAATGCAGAGAAGTTATTACGATTTTAGAAATAAAGAGGAAGAATTAATGTTTATAGTTTAAACTATAATTTTGATTCATATATTTTTATCTTACACATACATATATATATATATATATATGTGTGTGTGTGTGTGCGTGTGTAAGATAAGATATATATATATATATCTTAATATATTAAGGTCAACTAATTAGTTTTAAAAACAATTTGATGAGCGCTGATGAACGTGCTGGTTGCCTGCGCACGCCGATGAACGTGCTGGTTGCATGGACGTTTTTATGGCTTTCGCCATGTGATGTGTAGCATGGATAAGAGCCATTTTGTATTAAAAAAAAACTACACGAAGACATCCCTTCTCTTAGTTTTAAACCAAATTAGTTTTAAAATAATACGTTTCCTTCATTACATTTTCTTCCAGTAAAAAAACAATGAATGAATTCGTGAATCTGAATATGATCGGGGGCATGAATTGATCGTGACCAAGAAAAAGAAAGGAGAGCAAGTCTTTGACTAAGGCTTTAGATACTTGATAAGGTGACAATACGACTTTTTGCCAGTTCCATCCCAATGTTGATCGACAACACTCGGAAATACCGAATCGAAAGTGTTCCTACTCTTTCCCCTACCTCTAGTCTCTGGACCGAACTCGTCGTATTTCGTTTTGACTGTTATCATTCTTAAATATTATGAAGTAACATTAAAACATTAAAACAATGCAGTAACATTAAAACAATTTCCCGAATTTTATTGTGCTAAGAAATAAAGGACTGCTTTTGTCGTTAGCAAAGGTGTTTCGGCGCCTTATAGGTGATAGAACTACTTTGCACAGCTCTCAGTAAGAAATTCTCGTGGGGCAGATCCACGGATTTATCTATTCCCTCTCTTTCATTACCACTAACCTCTCGACAGATATCGTTTCGCCGTGTATTTTAAATATCCTCATACTGAAAAGATACTCTGCACTCAGAAGCAACTACTCCTTCTCCGAGATTTAGTCCCAGGCGCAACGATACGATGGTCAGCATCGCTGATGACTGTAACTATTAGGGGGTCTGAATGAATATTAAAGTGTCCCTGTGGTAGGAAGATACTATACATTTACGGAAAGCATCCATACGTTCTCCAGTAACCGCTGATCTATTCAACTTTCGAACTAAAGCTCAATGATATCGTAACCGGCTGCTCTACAGGCTAAGAATTGTGATGCTGACTAAGAACGGCTTATTGGCCTTTCTTTTCTATGCACAGTAAGCACAAGTGTGTGGAGGTTTAAATGTAACACGTATATATCTTGGACTACAACTTTCACACACAGAAAATATTGTTTCTTTTCTGAGTGGAAAAAAAGAAGCGTTGTATTAAAATATTCTGACATATAAAAGGAATACATTAAATTCAGTGATTAAAACTACCGTTTCTGAGTCCTTACCGCTTTCCTAAACTGTACCTATCATCTCTTTGCATGAGATTAGTTTTAAAGAGGGATTTTATGAAGGCAGTAAAGAAGAGGATTTGCCAAACTTAAAAAAGGACTATTTTGTTAGTCTTTAAATTAAGAAGTTAATAAATGATCCTGAATTTGAAGGCTGATTTTGACGCACTGATATCTTTGCTAAACGTGATGATGGACCTTCTTGGGTACCTAAAAGCAGAATATTGCAAAGGACTAATAAAGACCATATGTGAAATTGCACAGCACTTTATTTTGTGGACACTAAGCTTAATCTTTTCTGTCAGAACTTAGTACCCGTATGTGACGAGCATAAAGAAATTTTTCTTCAGAATACAGTTAAAAACGAAAATGAGATTCTAAAATAGTTAACTGCTACTGGACTCTAAAAATGATATTGGAGGTAAAATCCGAAAAATAAATTGTTAAAAATTTATCCTAAATAATTAACATTAATAATTAAAGCCTATGAATATTTCCTGAATGTATAAAGCGTCAATAAAACTGGTAAGCAGATTTAAAAGTCAGAGAAAAAAAAAATACTTTATAACTTTCATGATTGTTATAATTCGTAAAATACACTAAAAACTGTATTTCTGTAATTAAAGAGAACTATATATTAAATTTTTGTTCGGTGCTGTCAACACTGATTATGTATGTGTCAAGTTCCGTTTCTTTATAAATCATTAATAATGATCCAAGTAACTAATAGGAGAACAAGTTCTTTTAATTTATTAAAACTCTGTTCTGCAAAAAGTAATTGTTTGAATTTAATTATGCAGAAATACAAGATATACATGATTACACAAACTTAACATTTTAAACAAATACATGGTTGCGTTTTAATTTTTTAAAATTTTTCTTATAAATCTTGCCGATAATATTTGCAAGAATGTAAACAAAGACTCGAATAGTTTTTTTCTCTAAAACGGATTAGTTTTAAAAACACTCTTTTCCTTCATTGCGTATTTTATCAAAAAACAAAACTATGATAATCTCGGCGAACTGAGAGAGAGAAGATTACTCCAAGAAAAGGGAGACAGAAAAAGAAAAGCATCTGAAAATGGAAGCTTGAAGAGAAACTCGCAAGAGTTGTGTGCCAAGGTTACTATCGGTCATTGTATCCGTTACCCAGTGTTCGTAACCATCAAACCCCGCAGGATGGAAACACCATACTTCCGCTACTACCTATCTTCTCGCACTCACTGACTGACTGACAAGATCGGGTTGGATTGCCATTGATGGCTGGGTTTCGCTCATATGGTGGTCTGGCGTCAATTATAAACAAATATTTTACTGTAAAGTCGCTTAAGGATATGACGGTTATGCTTCTATTAGTTTTAGCTTTTGCAACACTACTTTATTAACCATTTACTTACAATACAAAGGAACCTATCGCTGAAATTCTTTTACTTTACTATCAAAGAAAATGCATTTAATAAAAAAATTAAAACAACTAAATATTTTGGATAGGAAAAAAATGAACTTATTTTTTCTGATAAAATTTTATTGCGTATTACATAATATTGTTTTACGAAAATAATTATCTTGGTTTATGTCTTTTCCTCAATAAATTACTTTTACAAGCATAATTACATCAAATGAGCTTTTCACTAAATAAAACGTCTGATATAGACACTGCATGACTTCCTTGTACGGCCTATTTAAGTTACGCATATTTTTTGCTGCACTTCATTTAAATGCTTCTCGTCGAATTTCATTAGACATACATTCCTCCTTCAATCAATTCGGTTCTGACATTGCGGCAAGGCAAAAATGTATAAAACTCAGAACATCTTCATTAAAAATTGTAAAATGCAGAAAAACGTAAAACACCAAATAATGCTAAAAACAGTCAAAAAAGCAGGTTTTTTTTTTTTTTTTTTTTTTTTTTTTTTTTTTTTTTTCAAATAAAATTTCTGCGCAAAAATAAGCAATTCGACCAATAGGCAGAAAGTCAAAATTTTCGGTGCATAAAAATTTAAAGATACCTTTTGGTCCCATTGGGCAAAAAGACAATTTGGTGCATCAACTGACTTAATTCATTATACTATTGAGCATTTCAAATGGGAACAACAGTCACCCCGTTAGGCCTAGCGCCACGCACTTTTAAATCCATTTTACAATCCATTTTGTAAAAACGAGGACTTTATTCTGTCCTTACGTACAGATATCAAGCAAAAACATCGTTCAAATGGATTCGAGAGCGGTCAGAATGGATATTTTTGTTCAAATATGATACGCAAAATTTTTTGCAATTATAGTACTAACGTTACTTCGTACAAGGAAATCAAAAGACTTTTGCTCTAAATAAAAACCAAATGCTATATTGATTGTAGTGTTTTAATCTCAATCTAATAATCTTTGAAGTAGTTCTGCGTAAAAGTGACAGCAGGATGGAAGCTATAAAAATATGTTTATATTTCATACAATTTATAGCAGTGCAAAATCTAAACGGATGCGGTAAGTTTTCTGAAGCAGCCATATGAGATCCACTCATATTTCGAACATTAAATTGTAAGGCCTTGTGTTTATTAATACATTTTCTTCTCATTGTTATCTTTACAATTAGTTTTTTATCCATCGGCTCTCACCAGGATCCGAGTTAGTTAACGTATATAAGAACGGAATTTTTGAAGTTAGAGGAAAGCTTTTGGCAGCGATTCTTGACCTTTCTCCGTATTATTTACGGAGAATTATTACGGATTTAAAAGATTCTATGTGCATGTCAGTGTTTATACTAGTATATTTTTGCTTAAATTTAATATCGAAAGTTTAAATAATGTAAGTATAAAAACTTATTACAATTTTTTTGTCATAAATTATTACTTGGATTCAACTGCATGTCATCAAGTAAAAGATAAAAACAAGCAGTTTTACAAAATAACAAATATTTCATTTACCATAGTTATCTAAATTTATCAGTTCGTTTATCAATAAAGTAAATAATATAATTTTATTTGATTTTAACTTTAACAGAAAAGCGGTTCATCGCATTTCGAGAGACGACAGGACACTCTACGTCGGAACCGATAAGTATTATGTTCAATTTCAATGCACCAAATTTTTTGCCAAACCCATATTTCTAAAAGAATGAAACTATTCAAAATGATGGGATTTCATCAAAAATCTATCAACAACAATAAGGAAAATTGTTGTCAAAATCACATTTTTAAAGATGTGAGATGTGAGAAGTGTACTCGGAAGCTTCATTAAAAATTTTTTTTTAAATACAAAATATTATCATTTTTCCAAAATTCTTTTTGTAAAAGCAGTCGCAAGGATGAAAGTTTAACGTGTCCAAAAATCAAAGAAAAATAAACTGTACATTTTAAAAAATTTTAAACTTTTTTAGAGAAAATCCCGTTGAAAAAGTGTTAGGCTCCCTTTGTTAAATAAATTCGTATTTAATCGTTTTATTGAAACTCGAAATTTATTTTAAGTTCGTAAAATAGCTAAGTGCCTACGTTTCATGACGATGTGAAAATGGAGTGTGTAGAGTAAAATCTCGCTTTCCTATAGCCCATTATGTCTCAAAATGACGCGATTTCGTCACAAAACATAAAATAAAAAAAATTCGAATTCGAATTTCGAAAAAATCGCTTCGAGGTGCACTGGCTCTTGTCTAGATGCACCTATGTACCACATTTCGTAGCCATGGTCTATTAGCTTACGCGCCGCGCGAACGAAAGACACAGACAGAATCTTTCTTTTATTATATGTAGAGATACGAGTAATAAACAACTTTCGTAGTCTTGAATTAGTTAACTATCACCTAATAAGAAATAGTTGCTTATACAAATTTATTTATTGTATTTAATGTAAAATATTTGTTTATATGAATAAATATTTTTCATTCTCAAAGCTGATTATTTATTTTTATTTTTTCAATTATTTGTCTTTTGTTTTATTTCACATATTTTAATTATTTAGTTATTTATTTTGATTATTTGGACAGCTTAATTTGTTCAAAATTAGAATTTATAAGAAGTGTAAAAAAAAATTTGTTTGAACAATTTTAATTACATATTTTGTTTACCAAAAAGGGGTAATTTGCTCACAAGGGTTTTAAATTTAGTTTTAGCATATTGCGTTGATTCACTATAAACGGCGAATCACTTTTAAATTGTTGCCACCAGATATT
The DNA here is from genome assembly GCF_044657685.1 of Stegodyphus dumicola. NCBI lineage: Eukaryota > Metazoa > Arthropoda > Arachnida > Araneae > Eresidae > Stegodyphus > Stegodyphus dumicola. The sequence goes on along the minus strand of NC_140774.1, from coordinate 98,891,405 downwards.
AAAGCCCTGTATTATATTTAAAGAAATTAAATAATGCAGAATCTGCATAAGGGTATGTATTTTTCTCGCCTTGAGAGGAAACAACGGTACCTAAAGCTATCAAATTTTGAATAACGTACGTCTCCACCCGAATATGGGTCCAAATATGGAATTTAGAAATTGTTTTATTATCTATTTCATATTTTGTAAAGCATTTATTAGTTTTTCATTAAGATACTCAACGATTTCAAAGCCAGCAATGGCAACACTGTACAGAAAAAAAAATGCTATAAGAACCTGATATTTAATAAATAAAATTAACACACAAAACGTTAAAAAAAACGTTTCTTTGGGCGTAATATAAAATCTGAAGGCTTTCAGATTTTTTCTTGGAATAATTTTAAATACAATACTATAAACAAATAATTTTTAAAAGAAGTTTTCTTTTATAATTCCATTTTAAATAAAAGGACTTATAAAATTATGTAACCCAAGGTCAGAAAACTAAAAAAAGAAATACGGTCGTCATATACAAAACATTAGTAAATGATGTTTAGTTTCTGAAACTAGCAACTTCATCACTGGACCATCAAACAGTTCTACACATTCTTCTGCCGTCATGTTTCCTTTTTCTGTTTTTGTTTCTCATGATAAGCTGCGCGTGAACACGTGCACGAGATTTTTTATCACTACGCTTCAGAAAGCAGGAAGAGCAGAATAACGGGACTTCGGTATTTCGTCAAGCGTGAAAGGGTAGAAATATTTCGGTCACAGAGCAATACCGTTCATCAATAACCGACAGCGAATCGTCAACGAAGTAAAATTTAAAAAAATAAAGATTTTTACTGGGAAATGAAATTCGATAATGAAACGAGTGTCGCGCTTGCCGGTTTTTTTTTTTTTTTTTTTTTTTGAACATTGGGGATTAGCGTAGATAAATAATACTTTCTACTGCTATTAAAGTATAAAATTTTTTCTGAAAATAGTTTTATATATATATATATATATATATATATATATTTTACAAGACGTCCAAAAAGAGTTTCAATTTCAGACCTATAGTTTTCAAATCGACATGCATAATTAATATAGTTTTTAATATATAAAATTTCTGCTTTTTTATGGTTTTGATTCAACACGGTTCACAAAGAAAATTGCAGTTTTTTTTTTTTTTTTTTTTTTTTACACATTGCTTATTTCGATCTATTATGGTTCACACGGCATGTGTTTTAAAATATAATCTAAATTTAATTCATACGAAAAAAAAAAAAATCTGAAAGCCTTCAGATTTTATACTAAGCCTAAAGGGCCCTTTTTTTTAACGTTTTGTGTGTTACATTTATTTATTAATCTACAGTCTATTATTACTAATCTATTATTAATTAACTACTAAATCTATTATTAATTAACTACTAAATCTATTATTAATTAACAAAAATCTGAAAGCTTTCAGATTTTATATTTCGCCTAAAAGAGCATTTTTAACATTTTATGTGTTACCTTTATTTATTAAATATCATGTTCTTCGCTCTTAACCCATAAAATTCAGTTCAACAGCAGTATCGCAAAATAATTTTTAAATGAACATATCTTTAGAATTTCGATACACAGCCTCGCGCTCTGGAGACAAAAAAAAATTTTTTTTTTCCTTTAAGTGTTGCGACTGCTTCCTTTGAAATCGTTTAGTTTGTTCATCAAAAATTCATTAAAGGTTTACAAAATATGAAATAGATAATAAAACAAATTACAAGTTAGGGCTTCCAGATACCCATATTCGAGTGGAGGACTATGTTATTCAAAATTTGATGTCTCTAGGTACCGTTGTTTTATCACAATGCGAGAAACAAATACACATTTATGAAGAATCTTCATTATTTAATTTGTTTGAATATAAAACAGGGCTGTAATATTTGCTGGCAACAATTTGAAAAGTGAACTAGTATTTATAGTGAATCAACGCAAAAATGCCAAAAGGAAATTAAGAGTTCTTCTGGGCAAATTGCCACTTTGGACTAAAAATATTTCCTTTGGAGAAACAGCCCACCAGCGGCCGAGCGGTAAAGTCGCTGAACACTGGTAGTTCGGTCCGAGGTTCGAATCCCGCGAACGGGCTGGCTGCATGGGTGTTTTCGTGGTTTTCCCCATGTGTAACGTGTATACGAGCCAGTTTCCCTTAGAAAGTCCTCCACGAAAGGCATCCCTCCTCTTAGGCAGATAGCCCTAGTGTGCTTTGCCATAATTAAATACACCACACCACACCTTTGGAGAAACATTTCCTAGAATTTAAAATTACAGAATTTCTCAGAATAAATTATTAATAGTAAAACTCAAATTATTACAAAGCTGTTTATATGCGAGTGAACCCTTTTAAGTAGTTTTGATTTTTTAAAGTTTCATTTTAAACATTTGAAGTGTTTAAAGTAAGAGCTATATAGGTAACTACCTTATGGGTTTCCTGTATTTTTTCCTACAATAAATAAATCAAAATACCATTGCCTATTTCAATATGCTAGTTCTTTAAGCACATTTAGAAGCAAAGATGAAGGGATTAGGATGGCAATATGTTACTAAACATGAGGATGTATTAATGAAAGAAATGTAGAAAATAATTTTAATCACAATGAAAAGGAAAAGAACATAATTTTATACAGTAGTTCACATTTGTTTTCGGGCTGTTATATTTTTGAAATTTATTTCCATAAATCATGTACTAATACCGAAATACGGACTTCACAATTTTTTCTAAGATATTATTTTTTCTCTTTTTTAAGTCTTCCTTATTGAAAAATAAATATCATCAAAATATTCCGAAGAGCAAAATAATTTATTCCAAAAGTGTTAATCAGTAACTCACATAGTAATTCGGACACCGAAAGTTTTGCTAAGATGTTTTGGAAGATGATTTTTAGTCCAAAGGGGCTTTGTCCGTAAGGGACGATTGTTTTCGTTTTGCGATTTTGCGTTGAAAACTTTAAAAGGCTGTATCACTTTTCAAATCGTTGACACCAAATACAATCGCCCTGTATTGTATTTGAAGAAATTAAATATTGAAGAACCTGCATAAATGTATGTATGTTTCTCACATTGTGATAAAACAACGGTACCTAGAGCCATCCGATTTTGAATGTCGTAATCCTACTGTGAATATGGGCATTTGAAAGCCCAAATTTGAAATTTGGAATTTTTTTTATTACAGATTTCCTATTTTGTAAAACTTTAACGAATTTTTGATTAACAAACTCAACGATTTAAAAGCGAGCGATGGCAACACTCTACCGGGGAGAGGGAACCTTTTTATCTCTAGCGCGCGGAACTGTGTATCGGAAATTCTAAAGATATGCTCATTTTAAAATTATTTTGCGATATTGCTCTTGAACTGAATTTCATGATTTAAGTGCGAAGAACTTAATAAACGATGACCTTAAAAAATCTGAAAACTTTCAGATTTTCTTTTTTTTCCTTTTGTTTTGAAAGAAATTATTATAAAAATTGTTATCTGCATTTTAAAATTATTATTTGTTTAGCAAAACATAATAATAGTTTCATATCTGAAGTGAATTTGATTCCAAGATAGCACGTACGAATCGGAAAATTTATCCTAAGGTATATCAAACAAAACCCATAATTATGTAAGTGTAAAACATGCAGAGGATTTAGAATAATAATTTTCAATAAAAGTTAACCCTGAAACTGCTGGAAGATTCAATAAAGCGAATGGATACAATGTGCGATCAAGCAAGAAGAAATTCTTGAACCAGAAAAAAAAAAAAATGCCTGACGTTCGGGAAAATCCACGGAAAGCAAATATTTATCATATTGGAGCAATGTTGTATTTGCAAACGAGTGAACAATTAACATATTTGTGCTCGATGGATGAATATTATGGGGTGAAATCCGAAGGAAAGCTTGAATACGAAAAGTTTAGTGTTAAGTATGCGAGAAACGATTTAATGCTTGGGGGATGTTTCGCTGCTTTTGGGATGGGAACTTTTTTTATAGAAAATAATACGCATCAGTATATACATATAAATAATCTTAATGAAAACCCGAAATAAGGAAACCTTGGAATGTAAAGTACATTCGATTAATTCTTCAAAAAACCTGCAAGAAAACCTTGGAATCTAAAGTAGATTCAAGTTCTACTAGGATAATGATTCTGAACAAACGGCTCTAAATGTTCGCTTGTGGCTATTATATAACTGTTCTGAAGTAATAAAAACGCCTTCCTCCATATTTTTTAGACTTAAATCCTATCTAGTGTACGCTGTGAGTTGGAGAAAACAATAGAGAAACATGCAATTTACGCGAAAGCTTTATTAAAAGTAATTCTTACCGAGGAACGGAACAAAATAGAACATTCTTATAAAAAAATCAGTGGAATCCATGCAAAAGCGCGTGAAAAGTGTAATTTAATTACGAGATATCCAAAGAAATATTAAATGCTAAGTTATTTTCATATTTTTATTTCATAAAAACTGTCCAGATACTTATGTGAGCTCATTTTAAGACTTTTTCAAAACAAGCAGACTTTACAAATAATGATTATTAGTATATGTAAGACAAGTAACTTCTATTTGAAAAGAAAACTGAAAAGCACATTTGTTCGAAAGGCAAATGAGACACTGTTAAGTACACTTTTTTTTAACTCTAATTTCCACTCCTTGTGCTCCACAAATTATACCACAAGGCTTACAAAAGTACTAACAAAGCACTAACAAAATAAAGAAAAAAAAATAATAAAAGTCTGAAAACTTTGAGATATTACATTACGCCCAAAGGGGTGTTTTTTAAACGTTTTGTGTGTTACCTTTGTTTAGTAAATATCTTGTTCTTTGCACTTAAACTTTAAAATTCAATTCAACAGTAATATCTCAAAACATTTAAAAGAGCATATCTTTAGAATTTTTGACACACAGACTCGCCCGCTAGATATAAAAGTTTTTTTTTCGTACAGTGTTGTTGCCAATGCTCGCTTTGAAATCGTTAAGTTTCTTAATCAAAAACTCCTAAATGCTTTACAAAATATGAAACAGATAATAAAAAGAATTCAAAATTCAAAATTTGGGCTTCCAGATGCCCATATTCGGGTGGTGACGTACATTATTCAAAATTTGATAGCTCTAAGTGCCGTTGTTTTATCAGAAACATACACACATTGTACCGATTCCTCATTATTTAATTTCTTAAATATAGCACAGGACTCTAATATTTGGTGGCATCAATTTAAAAAGTGATTCAGCGTCTATACTGAATCAGCGCAAAATGCAAGAACGAAATTATTAGCCCTTTCTGTGCAAATTGCCCCTTTGGACTATTAAATGTACAATAGCACTATAAATAAAGGAAAAATTTCTTAAAAAAGTAAAAATAAATTTTTTATAAAGTAATAAAATAAAGAGAACTCAATGATCTAAATTGAGAATGAAATTCCGAAAAGAAGAAATTGTCTCTTTAGTCCGAAAAAGTTTAGAAAAAATTGATGGCCAAGATACAGACATTCGCTTCAAAGTTGCCTGAAGTATCTTTCTCTGCAGAACATGACAAATGCATTCAAGAAGAATATGTTTTACATCTTCATCGCCGCTACCGCAGCTGCATAAAGCACTTGAAACAAGTCTATATTGCTTTAGAGCCCTTGAAACTGTCATGTCCAATCAAAAATTGAATTACTTTAAAATCTGTCGAATATTAATTAAGTTTTACTTTGTAAAAAATTGCAGGAAAACCTTTTGGTCCATTGTGCTTTTGGTGAGGCCAGATATTCTTTGTTCTAAATACAGACATCATCATTTCTATAAAAGAGCTTTAAAAAATTTTTGAGAAACAGGAACGTGGAGATTTAATTCAATGCGAATTTTCGTGACTGGATATTTAAGTATACATTACGTCATATTTTGCGCACACGACGCCCAGATGGTATAATGGTTAAGCTTGCTGTGATACTGAAGGACCCAGGTTCAAATCCCGGAGATGGCATGGTTGTAACTATCTGTCCTTTCATAAGCGGCAAACGTGGCCGCCTATTAGATGGTTCCACAGTAAAATGACCGCCTTAATAGCGGCCAGTGTTGAACAGGTAATAAATAACCCGCCATTGGATTAAAAAAAATTGTGCTTTTTTTGCACACGTTTCGTAATCTTGAATTAGTTATAATCCATCTTCTTCTTCAGTAAGGATAATACAGCATGAATTTCCATTCTTCTACGCAGCTTATTATTACCATTCTTATTCGCACCATTGTCGATGAGTTAAGGATAGTTGAAGGTTTTATTACGTCATTAAAAAGTTTTATTGCTACGTTTTTCTTACAAATATAGGATATTCATCCGAGTGTTTTCAAATGCAAGAGGTTTAATAATTATGGAAAAACTAACCTAAACCTGTACAATTATCAAACAATAAAATCCAAAATAATAAAGAAATGAAATAACTAACAAAATATTAAAATAACTAATAATTAAATAACAAACTAATTAAACTAAAACTGAAATTCAATAAGCCGTCAATAAAATTTCAATTATTAAATTAAAAGTACAATTTCGGACCTCATATTATTTCTTGCTCCGACTGGAATTACAATTTAACACAAAAACTAAGAATATGCGGTATAATGAACTATTTCAAGTGATGATAGAAACATAAACCACTCTTTTTCAACACACCAATGAAAATTATTAAAACTGTTAAAACGTCAGTAATGAGAATAGACAGAATCCTAGAAACAATATGAGCATATGGAATGAAATTTTAGTGAACTGTAGCTTCGAAAGCAAAGAGAAAACAATCCATCTTCTTCTAACCGCAACGTCCTGCCGATATAATTCTAGCTGTCCAGAAGAGTGTGACAGGGGGAAAAATTCCCCCGAATCCTATCCAATAACAAGGTGAGAATAAACGTAAGACTCTGGGTAAGTGATAATTTTCCACCAGGCTACATCGTTCCGAAAAGTCTGCTTGCGCTCTGCACTGAGAAGTCACTACGTTGGATGTGCTCGACCAATGTGATCACTTTTAGCACTTTCGGGGAAGAAAAATTTACCATAAAGTCATACCACTTCCTGGAGAATAAGCTTTTGAGGTGCGAGTGGGTGCTTTTCTATTCTTAAAAGTCTCAATCTTCGTCCAAAGGTTTGTTTCCCAGGGCATGCATTCAAAAGTTAAGATCGAGTTTTAAAGCTTATTTATAATTAAAATAAAATTTGTCTGTTGAAATAAATTATGATGCACTTACATAACTGTAGTGCCTTAAATTTAGAGCTCATGCGTGCCCACGCTATAATTACGATTTATTTCAAAAACTGAGAAGTGCAGGGGACGGTTTCCGATATAATCTATATAAATAATATATGTAAAAATATCATCGGATTCATTTTAAACCATCGTCGATAGCTTTATTAAAACATTTTGTGTATTAGTTGCGCAGTTCTCAAAACTTCCCTCAGTATGAATTTTCTTTCCTGTTTTATCAGACTCTCATAGAAAGATAGGGAAATTTAAATTTTAAAGGATATCACTCTTAAATTGTCAAGATTTTAAATTATTATTTCATTACCTGTTACAAGCACATTTTAAAGTTAAACTAAACAATTCTTTAGGAACAAATTATCTGAAGGTAAGAGTCGGTTCTAAGCGAATAGCTGCCCTCCTCTGCAACCTCATCAAACGATCTGCAATCTAGATAACCAAATGCATTCATCCTTTTCTTTCCTGACATCAAAAAACACAAAATGCTATGAGGAGGTTTCATAAAATCATAGGTTTGTATCTGGATAAGCCGATCAGTACTGTCTCGGGTTACACAAATGCATTTCACAAGTAGTAGTTTGAGGCATGCATGATTTCCGCCGCTGGTATAATAGGCTGTTCGTTGATATGCCTGTATCTATGACTTTCCAACAAAGAACATTACCGACTTCTGTTAAAAGCTGCTTTAAATAAGGACTCTTCTTCTTGTTTCTCGGATAGCACGTTTTCTAACATTTACTCATAAATTTATTATGTTTTGAAATCTGAAGAGCATTTCCGTTGTTTGGCGAGGAATTTTGGGGCTTTAGAAAAAAAGAATCTATCCTGAAGCTCAGATTACTGCGTAATACTAATACGTTCCGCTTTCGTTTTCATGATGGAAGAAAGGCAGCTTAAATTACCCATTTATACAATGATAAGTTGTAATGTAATGTCAAAAAAGAAATATAACTCCCTTTACGGATGATATGTATTAAAAATCTTTGAAGAAGCGATGGTGCTAAAGGATCCATAATGCACAAAGCTCTCTTTTTAGAGGACCCCTAAGTTTACGATTTAAAAGGTGAAAATCACACAGATAAAAACAACAAAGATCAAAATCATATCTCTATTGTCAGATATTTGAAGATCTACGATTTGAATTTTACTTTCTTTTTTACTTATAATTATTATTCCCTCGTTTAAAGAAACTGCATTGTAAATAAACTTTAAAATAGTCATCCATTTAGCAGAACAAAACTTCCAGTCTAAAACGTCGTTGTCAAGAAAAATTTAAATAGCTGCAGTTTATATCCTAAAACAAATGCTAGAAACAAAATATAAGCAGATTTGGAAGGTACATACAATATTCAGGCTATGCTATAGAACAAACAAGAGGAAACGATAAATTTGATAGAAAATCATTTTTTAAAGGCACTCGGATACCTTAACAAATCTTATTCTATCATCACTCCATTAACAAAATAATTATTGCGGATAATTGTATACAAATATCATAATATTCTAAAAGTTATTTCAAGCAAGAATTGAAAATGCATCCCTTCAATCTAAGGGTTAAGATAATTTTTATTATATTTGATTTTTTTGTATTTTTTAAATATAAATATATATATGAACTTATAATAGTTAATTCAGTTTTTTATTGTTTCACTACATTTTCTTACTCTTTCAAACCATGCCAGATTTCCAGAACACATGTAGAAATATTTGGCATTTGTCGTTGCACGCAGCTTTGTTTGTTTAATAAAGTCATTGTTTTAATATATGCAATACATGATATTGCAAATTTCTACAAATATTTAAATTATTTTTGATTGTATTGTTGTTCTTCTGTGTTTTGTGATGCTGGGCATTCCTTTCCTTAGTTCTTTATTTATCTGCTGCTTTTCAAATAATAATTTTAAGGTTTATTTTGGGTTTAACAGAATTTGTTATGTGTTTCGTAGATAAGCGTTTATTTTTTATATAAACTTGTAGACCTTTCAATTCTGAGTCCAGTAATGCAAAAATTTGTTAAAATACTAGTTAGGAAAACTAGAATAGGGAATAAAAGAACGTGTCGGCGATAACTTTCATCCAACTGGCAACATTTGGTTAATGTTTTGTCAAGAAGCGACTTTTTAAACGATAATTGAAAACACATTTTCGAAGCCCTACGCCCGGTTTCTTCCGAAGCTTTCAGAAGCCTGTGTTACGCTATATAAATACGGTTCACAGAATTAAGAGGAGTTAGTTGTTAGTAAGGTGTATATATATATATATATGATTTAGCGGTTCAGAGATTCAGTTGAATTAATATTTGGAGGTTACTCTCTGAATGATTTTGGAAATTCACGATATTTAATATTCACGTTCTCCTTCAGTTTGTAGCTATTCATTGCGTTGTGTGCTGTTAATTTTTGCAATAAATAGTTAATTTCTTTCTGTTTATCTGAGGAGATTATTCAAAAAAAAATATCGACGAAAACGTACCCGCTACAAAATATATAGAAATATTATAAAGTTTCGTAGATATGAAAACGGCGTAATATAAAAAGAATAGCAGAGCGAAAGAACATAAAAAAGATGGGAAGAAACGTTTTTGAATTTCAAAGGAAATTTTATTTCCTTTCAAATACTATTTTGATTTTCATTTTTATGCTCTGAAATGAAAGAAATTTCAGATAATAAATCTAAAAGTCTCAGCTATTAATTCCAATATTTTTTTTATTCACAACACGTTAAGATTATGAATTTGTGTTTGAATAAATTGTGTGCTTATTTTTCTCTTTTAATAAAATTGGTTGGATAAGCAATAATCTGAGAAACTTATAATATCATTTCAGAATTTTGCAGTATTTATGGCTTTCAATATTTGTTCTTTAAATTTAAAATTTATTGGTTTCCTGTCCCCTGATATTTTCATAAATATTTTTAGGCTCAAATTTCTATGGATCTGTTTCTTTTTACTTCCTTGTAAGAAGTAAAAAGGAAGTATTGTAATCGCGAAAAGTTTCAGGCAGCCTTTTTCAACGAAAATATCCATTTTGACCGCTATCGAAGGCAATTTAATGATGTTTTTGCGTGATATCTGTACGTAAGAACAAAATAAAAGACTCGTTTCCTCCAAAAAAAAAACTATAAAACTGTTTTAAAAATAATTCTGAAGAGAATTTTTCGTGATGTCCGTACGAACGTATGTACGTACGCGCGTACGTATCTCGCATAACTCAAAAACGAGTAGCCTCATAACGTTGAAATTTTGTATATAGGACTGCTATAACATGTAGATGTGCACCTCATATTTTGGTTGCAATCGGCCGCACCAAACGTATATAAATATATTTATATATATATATAAATATCCACTGAGAACTGAATTAATTGAATGAGAAATACTCAATCGTCTGTGAAAAACTGTTTCATTTTTGTTTTGTTTGCTTAATTTCTTTTATACATCATTCTAGCTTTATTATAGTATTTGAATAGAACATGTGGCAACGATTAGATAATTCTATTCTTTAAATGATATAAATTTTGTGCATTATGAGTTATAATATGAACGAAATATAATACTGTTAAGTGAATCTAGAGCCAGAGTTTCGCTATGGTAAACAAATGCTAGAGTGAATTTTAAAGAATGCATTTATTCTATTGTGGTTTATGCGCTGTCGGCGAAGTAGATTTAATTCAATCCAATAAATTTAAACGAAATGCAAGAAAAAATGCGTATAATTTAATATTCCGTACAAGGAAGTCATGTGGTGTCCACATCAGATTTTTTAATAAAAGCAAAACGAAAGGTCTTTTATTTGTATTTTATCTGTAATGGCAAAATGGCAGTTAGCTATTTAGGTCTTTCGCTCAAAATCTGAACGGCGCATGCGGCATCTGTTAAGATTTTGAATTTTTGGGATATATTAATTTCAAACGTTCATTATTTTTATAACAAAAACAAATTTTAATTACTCAAGTAAAATAGAATGCAAAAGCTTGAACAGTTTTCTCACACCCTAATTGAATAACATGCAATCGCAATTTTATATTCATCTGTGAGTCCCAGGACAGCCATGATGACATTTTTTAAAAATATTTTTTTAGTATCACTCGATTAATAAAACGTAATTAAAAAAGTCGTTTTAAAATGAATTGTAAAATATTTCAAAATTTTTAATAAGGCCAAGTAAGATGCATTGCTTTAAGGAATGCACAAATTTAAAAACATTTTTATTTAACCTTTTTGAGAATGAAAAAAAAATAATTTTCTAAACTTATATATGATACTGCAATCATTACAGACTTTAAATGAAGTTTGGTTAATTGTGTTATAACTTTCACTTTGGATACAACTTTAAAACTTTAAGACAGTTCGATAGCGCGTTTAGAAAATTTTCACTAATCAGTAAGAACAACACAAAATCAAAATAAATAAAATGTTATAAATTATAAGTATCTTACCTAAGTTTTATAATAATCTAAAAAAAAGAGTTACATCTTGCAGCAAGAACAAAATGTATGGTATCCGAAACGTGCAGCTAATTCTAAATTCCCATAAAATATTATAGTTTATTTTAATTCAGACCTATAAAATTTTTACACTCATTTAATCTGGGCACAATCTGTAACTCAAATAATGTTTAAATCTTAACCTTGTTTAGCTTAACTTCGTATTAGAATTTCTGTATAAATTTAAATGAATTGCTTATATAATCCTTCACTTTAAATTCATAATATTTGTAACAAAAGACTTATAAATCTTCTTTTTAATAAAGTACAAAAACTTGTAACAATTTAAGTCAGGTAAATGCATATAGATAGCCTACTTTCGGTTTGTTTTCTATCCTCAAGTCAATCCTAAATTTTTTATCTCTCAGCATGATCCATCGGCTACATTAGATTTCTGTAGCAACTTAAAGTTATTATTCTAGAATCTGCCAAAAACAGAAATCTTATATTTATTTTGGACAGAAGTCATGATCATTTCAAATTGTATAAAGTATTTTCTTTTCCCCGTGCCTTCATGGTGTAATTGGAAGAACATTCGATGCGTATTCGGGAGGCCCGATGTTCGACTCTCGGCGACGGCACTGCACACTTTTCACATTACATAGATGCAACCTAATGACTGATAAAAACATTGAAATTTATGTCAGTTTTAAGTCAAAATTGTGATAATTTAAAACTGGTTAGGCTTTTCGGGACTCCGTATATTTACATGTAACAGCAGCTGTACTAGAAAACAGCCTATGTAAGAAGAACTTTCTTTCGTTTCTAATCCAAAATTAGTTCTGAACTTTCCAAATATTAAACTAATTTTTCTTTTGTATGTTTCAGCTGGTATTAGGTTTTGTAGTAAGACCATTTGTTCCACCGTAATTCTTAAGTCCATGCCTAGTCCAGTGATAATGTGAATGTAATAAGAAATGGAGTGAACCCAGTGAATACCAGGGAAGCCAGCAACTCACTCAAATTTTCTCAAATTTACACTGCTTTCCCAAATTTAAATACGTGATGGAAATCTGAATTTCGAAGCTCATGCTTCAGTTTCATTAGGCAAAACTCAATATTGTTATAGGAGTATTATGCGAATATCATACAAAGTGACCAATTCGGATTTACTGTCTAAAAATATGTAAATTAAGCGTTACTTGAAATCAACACTTTTTTGAAGTCTTTGAGAAACCGGAGTTTGATTTGTGTAGGAAAAAATTTTGAAAGGCGATTCTGGTTATTTTTAATTAGATACGAAAACCTGGGGTTGAGAAACAATGATTAGATGATGCTTAGTTGTCAATGCTACTGTGCTGTCGGCCAGCTTGAAACAGAACAATCTATTAAAGGTGTCGCTATTGTCTTAAACGTTGTAATCTCTGGTGGTGAAAACAGTTTCAGAATTGATCAGCTATTCGGATACACATTCTCTGAGGTTCAAGCTTACCATACCTCACGATGATAAATATATAAGGCTTTAATAAATAAGCAATAATCGTCGAGCGACAGCATAAACTATAAGAGCAATCGCAGTTGGATAACGGGAATTTTGGGAGTTGGACAACTGATACTACAACCACAATGTCAATACCTTCGCCTGCTGTGCAGTGAAAACTATATATGAAATAATTGTATGCCCAGGTGCTATGAATTTATCTTTCCTTAATATCAAAGCTAAAAGAGTTGAAGTGGAATCATCATCATGTAAAATTAGTTGAATATTCCAGTGTGGTGTTTAAGGATGAGACTGGATTGTATTGGATTACTTGATAACCATAAATCACACTAAAAATTGCCTAAGGATAGGGATGATTTGGTAAAGGGCTTTATAGGAGAACCTAGCTCGTATTTACTACACATGAGAAAAACTCATACAGTAAGCTCGTGCGTCAGAATCTGAACCAGTTTTGAACTATCAGTGTTCGAAAGTCTTATTCATTCGGTTGCTGTTAGACAATATGCAAAAGAAGCTTGTAATGAGAATGTGAGAATCTGAAATGGAATAAATAATTAATAAGGAATAGAAATATTGCGCATTTTATTTCAGTTAATTATGAGTAAAATTACATAATTAATGCATTTCTATCCTTTCCATCTTTTCTCAAATACATGGTTTTATTAACGACTGACTCAGATATGAAGATTAATTTATGGAATAAAAATTATTTCGGCATTATTTTATTAAACGGTAAATCACTTTAAAAAAAGTCAGTGCAATGCACTACAACTCCCAAAATTTTCCTTTTATTTTTTATGATATTGCTCTTGACCCTAGAAAGGTTACTGAACTCGGCTCTAAGGTGGTTGTTACAAGAATCAGGTTTTTAATCGATGTCATAGAAGTTCGGCAAAAGTTTCTAAGAGGCCCCCTGTCTGCTGCTTCATTCTTCTAGAGGCCACTTCGCAAGGGACTACGAAATACCAGAGAATCATTCTTCAAATCTTGAGGCACATCAACCTGAACTATTAATAGCCTACAGTATTAAAAAATATCAAATTTTTTAAAGACGTTTTGTTTTATTTATTTTAGATCTCTTGGTAGACGAAGTCTTGAAATGTAGTGTTACAGTTTTGTTAATTCACAGAACATCAGCTTTTGCAACATAAAAATAATATTAAAATGAATAATTTAATGCTCTCCTGATGACCATTTCCCTAAAAGTAGAGATCTTTAAAAGTGGCCAGTATTCCTGAGACTATAAGTAAATATCACTATTGAAATCAACTGCCTAAGATGACCACTTCCACAGAAAACCAAATTCATAGATAGTCGTCTTAGAGAAGATTCGCTGCATTTGGAAAATCTAATTAAAATTTTGATTTAGAGTCAAGCGACACATAAAAAAAAGCAATTTTAAACATATTTATTATATACTATTACTACATTGCCCAAACTATCGAACTATTTTTTGCTATTTCCAGGTCTCAGTTATCAGCATCATTCTCACTGAAAACAGCATAATCTGCGAAAGTAAATATTGTGATATATTAAGGTTGTTCATTTGTAGTTGAAATTTCTAGTTCTGGAAGAATCCGCAAAAGTACTCAAGACATTTTCACAAAGTGTACATTACAGGAAAAACACGCTTAACACGAATTCAGTATGCTCTATCAATTAATTATTAATTAGTACGACTGCTGAATAATCCCTTTTTTCATATTACGGGAATGAATATTCAACTAAAACGATTTTTTAACACTAAATCTTTTTTCGCCAGTCTGCTGGAATAAATTTCTTTGAAATTTAATAATATTAAAATTTAAAAAAAGTCTTGGAAAACAGAATTTTGAAAACTGGAAAATAGTGATGAATCGCCGAATATTCCATGTCTATAGATTTTTTAAAAGCTGATGTACTTTTAAACAGGTAATACTCATTCGCATTCAAAAACAATGATTTTCTTAGTTAGCTCACTGTTGGAATTACTGATTCAATTCAAGTAGTCAATGATTTAGCCCTTTTTCAGTAAGTTCGTGAGTTTTTTAATGGAGTTAACTTCTAAGTTGCGAATTTGTCACAGAAAATAATCCAGCACTTTTAGGACCTAAGCCACAATATCCGTCCTTATATTTTATAGGATTATAATGATATCTTTCGTTTGAAGTGCTTAAGCCGTCTCTTCTGTTTTCTTCATTTGAATTAATTATTTCTCTCACAGACGAAATAAAGGTTTACAGTTTTCGTATTCACAAGATTTACGTGAACCGTACACTCCCAACATTATATGTGCTATATTATTTAATGAAAATTTTTTGAAAAGTATATGGATGACTTCTCAGCATATTTTACTCTTACGCATCTTCAACATTTCGTCAACCATTATTACGTGTAAATATTTTATTTTAACGTAATTTTAAATAGACTAGAAAAACGAATCTTTTTGTGCTTTTATATTAAAATTTGATTTTTAATAAATATTTAAAACAATCTCCATTTGAAGATTTGTTCTAAAACTAAAATTATGGGTAAAAAATAGTTCTAAGCTGTTGACATTTAAAAAGCTAAAAGATTTGTTTATATTTACATTTCGAAAACTTCCTCCTATTAAATCCTCTGAACTATACATAAAATGCTTCTATATACAGATTTATACACATGAAGTCATGCATAAAAGGAAAATTAACTTATTCGCATAGCAATTTATTAATTTAAAGAGCATAATATGCTTACAAGGTTTCAAGGTAAATTAATTTTTCAAATAAAGTTTTATAAAAATGTGCACGCATGATTCCCCTGAATTGAGTCTTTAAAAATTCAAGAATTATTTATTAAATATGTAAACATTGTATCTGTATAAACTAGCCAATTTTTGTGCTTCTGACTTAAGAACTTTTAAAACTATAGTTAAACTTGAAATCATATGAAAATTTCGACTCCTCACTTTTCATTGTCTTAAATTAATGCATAATTATGCATACTTGGAATACATTTTCATATTCTTTATTAATATTAAGACAAAATATGTTATGGATTAACACGGTTAGAAGGTAATTAATTACATCTTAAAATTAGGATTTCTCAAAATGTAATTTTCCTACTTCTGCAGATGATTTCTTTGAATCTATGGGTGAGAATTTCAAGAAATTTTAACCGACTGTATATTTAAAAGCAAATTTTTTTTATTCAAAATATTTTAAAATCTGGAGCACAAAGTAAAACAGAAAATACAATATCAAGAATATGAAAAAACATATAAAAAACTTTAAGAATCATAAACTAGTTAGTTATAAAAAATAGTGAGTTTTCAAGTTAAATTTTTGGCATATTTCCCCATTGACCGCTTTCAAATTAAGCATTGTTTATGATAGATAAAATTTTATAACATAAGTTACTATAGTTTTTATAGCATGCTTTTCAACACTCTATTAAGTTATAATTGGTTAAAACCATTAGACCTCCATTTTCTCCCTCCATCCCGCATGATTTCGTGGTGTAATGGTAGCACATTCGGTACGTATTTGAGAGGTTCAGGTTCGAGTCCGGTGAGGACATTGCTCTTTTTTCAGATTTCCTAACTCTATACTGGCGCCCGAACTAAAAGGCGGTGGAAAATTATTCGTCATCACTAGTATCTGGCGACTGGGTCCCCTAATCCCCACTCGCCTTTTAAAAGGGGGTGTATGTAAGGTATTTTGTCTTTCCTTCCAGCATGCCTTCGCGGAGTAGCACGCTCGGCGTGCATTCGAGAGGTCAGGTTCGAGTCCCGGCGAGGCTGCTCGTTTTTCACGTTATCAGCATAAAAAAACCTAATGACTCTACACCTTTACAAAAAGTTTGGATTTAAATTATGGTATACATTTCAAAAATTATTATTTACAAATCGAGGCGTGTACATATAAAAATGGGTTGCCCTTTGGTTAAGGATTTAGAAATAAGACCTTAAACTAAATTTATTTTACAGATCATAACTTTAATCCATTAGGTCCTCGCATTAAATTTCGAACTTGACCTATGTTGTTAAATTACTGAAGTTATGCAAATTAAATTAAAAATTACTTAAGTTTTATAAATAGTAGACTACAAACGCACAAGCCTTACATACGAAAATTATTCAGCTATTTAATGAAGAGTTTAAAAATTATAAAGTGATCAGAGTCTTTAATTGAATTCATTTCATTTTGAATATTGCTTACATATTTATGAATCGTTAGTCAATTAATGAAAAACTTAAACTAACTTTTGCAGCAATATACGAAATCCAATAGTTTTCTTAATAACTAATATTTTCTAAAAGCCTTACTAGTGTTATTAAATAGATCAAAGAACAAAACAAGGGATGTAATAAAGCGTCAGAAGTTCATTATAGTGGAAGTTTTAAAAAGATAACACATAGATAACGCAAGACATTGCCGAAACGGCTCTATAAATATCTTTTGAAATACTGCTAGCCTTGACACAAGACAGAAGAAGAGGTCATTGAACCCTCAACTTTTTGCGCGAATTCCTACTATATATTAAACCTCTAAACTATGAGATCCAAAGTTACGACATCGGTATATCAGGGAGGGTCTGCCTGGAGAATGAAATGACCGGTGAAAAATTTCTTTCATGTCGAAACTTCTGGTATTTGCCATCTGTAAACTAGTATATAGACTAAAGGCTTATAAGTAAATGAAATATCTGGGACTTAAGTCATGAATTACCCGATGAATTGTTTGGATTTGGAAAAACTTTTCATTGGCTGTTGAATGGAGAGTTAAATTGTTTCACCGGAAAAATTATCTTATGGTTATTAATTTAAGAATACAGTAGAATATTTAGGACCTCGCTGAATCCGGATAAGAAATTTTTCTGGATAAATGAAGATAGATTTCTAGCATTTACTTTTTCTTAAACCCACCTGTAGAAATTGTATCATACGAAGTTCACTGGTCGTGTTCTTTTTAATCTATCTGTGCCAATGAAATAAGTAATATCGAAAATTGTACAGATTATTTAAAATTAAAATATAGAAACTTGATTTTAGATTTCATGAAAATAAAATTAAATATTTTAAAATTACTATATTTATTAACACATTTAAGTTACGAATTTCTTAGTGCGATAGAATATAACTCCGAATGCCTGCTTGCTTAAAAAAATTGTAGCCTAAATTTTAAAATTTCGCTGTGTGTGAAATGAAGCTTTATAACAGCACTGACACAGATGAAGCTCTGACACAGATAATATCTGTGGCCAAAAAATCCTATGAAAGTCCGCAATCCTTCATCAGCTTCCTGTTCATCATCGCTCTCCTTTCTTAGTACATGTCCAAGTTTTGAGAGAGGTCCTCATGAGAGAATGTGACAGTGACAGAACTGTCTACAACCTGTGCCTCATCTTAATACTAATCTTTTAGGAACACGTAATTAAGTGCAAGATGTTCGGCCACAGGAGCCGGAGCAAGACAACATTCTGCAGTCAACTCGTTGTCTGCGATCACGATTAGCTCCCAATTTACACCAACATTGGTGTTAAATAATTCTATTTACATTTTTCCAAGCAAGACACGATGTAAATTTGTCGTTTTTCAAAGTGAATTGTTTTCTAAAAGCATGGACAAGATTTTCAAAGTGCACATATCGAAGCATAAAAAGGAATAGGTAGTTCATCTTTATATTCTAGTAGTCGCAGTAGTTTTAAAATTTCAACTCTAGATCAGGGTTTACCAAACATTTTTTTTCGGTTGTTTTAATATTTTTTGTTTCCATGACCCAGTAAAAATGTTTACAAATTTTAATGTTCAAATATTTTTCTTTGTTATGAAAGTAACAAAAATGCGTACAAAAATGTAAAACATTAAAATTTTTTAAATGGATAGTGTGATGATTTCCTTGTACGTTAGTGCTTTCAGTTCTACTGAAAAAGAGGACAACTTTACTCCCAAACCTGATTCGACACCTGATCGGTTTCTGTATTTATATTTTAAGAAAGCAAATGTCGAAGGCTTTTTTAGGGAAGCAAATCAGAAATCTGTTTCATATTTGTAAGTTGTAACATTTAATTGTCTCTGTGCCAAAAATGGATGATCTTGATGACAGGATAGCCAAAAACCTATCAATGGAATTTGTCCAAACCCTCTTTAAACGCTGTATCATAAGAAAGTTCAGTTATGGATTCAATATCTGAATCCAATAATTCCGTCTCTGATTACTATATTAATTTTAAAAGAGTTTCTTATCCATACTTTGTTGCAATGAACTGGAAAGAAATATTATTTCAGGTTTGTCTGCAGTCTTATCAGATGTGCCATGATAGCAAATAAAATTTCATCAAGCATGGAAGTAGTATTATATTCTTTTGAAATAGTTATAACTTCGAGCTTCCATACGAAGACTCCACAGAGCTTTTCCGTTGCATATTGCGTCTTTTCTTGCACTTTAAATACAGTCACATTGTTGTCTTCTTACGAAATATTTAATTTATTTAAATCTGTCACAAAGATAAAATAACTTCATTAACCAATTAACATCACTAAAACTATCTTTAAATTCAAATATTCTTTCTTTAAACGTTGGAGGATGTTGGTTTGAAAACATTAAAACTTCTTTTCCAAAAAAGAACTCTAAAAACATTCCGTCTGGATAACATCATACTTCGCAATGTAAAAGAAGATATTCTTGTTTACGGCCGATCTACTTATGTAATGATCTGAATAACCCAAAACTCAGGGGGGCAATGCATACCTATTGCATAGCAACTTCGAAAAGCAATGACATTTTTTTATAGCTCATGCTTCTGTCTGTACTCTGTGTATGCTGTAATGCAACCATACACATTATGGTGCCATGACCTTTATTTTTGTAAAATGGTTTGCAAAGACGCCTGTCATCACTCAAACTCCATCGCTGCTCAGTCCCATGCATTTCTTTTTGCTATAGAGACATTAGATTATTTCAAAGCAGAAGACATGGAAAATGTGCCATGCCCTCGCCGGGACTCGAACCTCTCGAATACACGCCGAGCGTGCTGACCATTACACCACGAAGGCCGGAAGAAGTACCTTATACAGTCAGTGTGATTTTGACTGATGTAAGAATCCATCAAATTAAAAATTTCTTCTGCTGTTATTCTTGTATTCGATGGGTTTACAAAATAGAAATTCCTCATTAGATGTATTCTCAAAACTATATCTCACACAGTGGCATTGTCCAATATGTCTGTACTTTAGTCGACTTCAAGAGAAAAAACTGCACTGTTTTAAGGAAATTGCAACTGTGTTTTCGATATTATCTGCTCTTTCCACTATTCTAAGCTTCAGCGTGTTATTGGAGAGCGACAACATGTTGGTATGGTTTCGCTGCTTTTTATCACATATGCGAAATGCCAATATTTTCATTGAAGAAATTATTAACTTTTCGGCAGCTGTATAAGGATATCAGCTTCGGCAATTAATTGGGTTATTTCATAAGAAGCCATAATTAAAGTTCGGCATCCGTTGAGGAAAACTCGAAGATCTAATATGTTTGCTACGTATTAATGATTTTCTTCTTAAGTGCTATTTAAGTGCTGTGTATTACTTGCTATTGTAATTCAGATTCCAAGTGCCACTTCAATTTTGAAGGCCTCGATTACTCATTTGACAAGGTTGTATAACAAATAACATAAAGTGGTTTCTCGTCAGTACCTTTCATGATATCAAATTTTATGTAATTCGACAGAGTACCGTGGAATCGAGGATGTTTTCTTTTCTGTATGCGTAATAGACAACTCCTTACGCGGCCATTTGTTAGTGCCATTCTCGGAACTTGTGTTTGACTGCAGGTCACTTAATTGTTTATTGTTAGTGTCATCAACAAAAATCGTTCCAGTCTGTACATCATTTGATTGTTTATTAATTAAAACCGTGGTACGTTTTTGTTGTTTTATTAATCATTTATCCATTGATTATTAGATGCGATATAATATTATAATTATTAGTAATAAAGCACAAAAATATGTACGTATTATCTGAATTTCACAAATAATCACTAAGAGTGCGAATAAAGCTGTACTTGAATTGACTATACTTCACGGCAGTGGATTATAGCAATATACAAAAACGATTGATTGGGTTTGCTGCCATACTCTAGTCAAACCTAATCAAGTTTTGGTGGTGGCGCAGCTAATATTAAAATAGGAACCGAATTTAGGAAATAAATTAATAAGTTTCAGTATCATGTGCCATTTATGAACACATTAAATTACTAAATCTTAACGTCATCTATTGAAAAACTGCAATATAATTTCATGTTACTACAATGTGCAAATTTTGTTACTTTTATAGGCAATCCAATGTTTTGCTTTACTGACGCAATGCCGTGTCAAGACTTTACACTTGGCAATTTTACATTTTAAAATTTTTGCATTTGAAACGTTTGGGATCATTTTTCAAGGAAATAAAGTCTCCAGCCTCCTTTCTAGATCATCCTGTATATATCATACCTCTCACTATCTTACCTGAAATTCAAAGCAAAATGGCCTTTTAAGAAATGGTAATTGGATTAAATTGTATTTGGAGAATACTTAGCAATCGCTGGTAGTAAAGTTTACGCGGCTACTTTTGAAATAGCTTTAAAAATCGTTGCCTGGAAATTAACTTTCTCGGGTTCATTTTGCAGTTAAGTATTAAAATGGAAGCACCACCCCCCCAAAAGAAACAACTCGGTAGCTTTCATAAGTATACTTATGCAGTGAAAATTCTCTGAGAAAAAAATTCCGATATCCGTATATACACTGGTGTGCAAAAATTAAGGACGAGACGGTTTTTTTCAATATAACTTTGTACAAAAGCTTTCCAAATCAACACATTTAATACCGTAAGATCACCAATACGTAAGGACATGAGTAATGTAAGCAACACTTACTAAAAGAGAAATCAGAGGGATAAAAAGAAGCTTTATTGAAAAAGTAGCATGGAGCGCAATGCGACTGAAGGCCGAAACATCCTTGTGATGGGTGTCCAGCAAGAAACATCCGGTCTTTAATAGGGGATATGATCTCCCCTGACTGCTAGACAGGTTTCACAGCGTCTGCCCATGCTGAGAATGAGGGTGTCAATGAGTTGTTGAGGCATTGCTGCCCATTCGTCTTGCAGCGCCAATCGAAGCTCCGGAATTGTTACTGGTGGTAAGGTACGAGCTGCCAAGCGTCTGCCTAGAAATTCCCATACATGCTCGATGGGACTGAGATCCGGAGATCGTGCCAGCCAATCCATACGTTCAATATCCTCAGTCTCTAAGAGCTGTTCGGCAGCTACTGTGCGATAACATGGTGCGTTGTCGTCCATGAAAAGGAACTGCGGACCCATAGCGCCTCTTAAGACGCACATATGGAAGAAGAATCTCGTTACAATAACGAGTCCCGTTGACTGAACCTGCGTCGAAGATGTGAAGGTCTGTACGACTACCAAGCATGATGCCTCCCCAAACGAGAACACCGCCACCTCCATACCTGTCCCTTTCAATGACGTTCGAGGGATGATTGCAGCTTCCCCGCTCTCTCCAGATGAGTATGCGATGAGAATCGCTACTCAGAATGAATCTACTCTCATCTGTAAATGATCTGTCTGAGTACTCGTCCCCATTCATAGTCTCTCCAATTCCGGTGTTCCCGGCACCACAGAGAACGCCTTCTCCGATGGGCAGGCGTTAGAGGTACACACCGTACAGGACGTCGTGCAAACAGACCACCACCGTGCAGTCTTCTGGCCACGGTAAAATGCGATATCGGTCGTCCAGTCGCCTGTGTCGTGTGTCTAGCGATTTCTCCGGCTGTCTGCCGCCTGTTTCTTCTGGCCTGTAAGGCAATATACCGGTCATCTGTGGGTGTGGTTCCTCGTGGACGCCACTACTAAACCCCCGGATAGCTGTTCCTGTAGTTTGAAATTGTCTCCAAACTCGTGAAACGATGCTGTGAGCAATTCCGAACTCTGCAGCAACACTTGTCACACTGCGGCCTTCCTCCAACTTCCCAATGATTCGACCTCGGGTAAAAGCATCCAGATGTCGTCTAACAGATTGATTATTCGCCATTTCTCGCTGAGGCAGCAACTCGGTGTGATTTTAACTGCTATACGGCGTGCAATCTCTTTGCCAGAAATACTGATCTTACACCGACAACATGCTTTATACTACTCAGACACTCCCCCATTACGTCTACGTGCATATCTGCGCGTGTGCTAACGTACATCACCTTACTTAATCTCCTGATTGGTCTTTCTGTCCGCTCTGCCTCTTCGTTCAGCTGATATGCTAATTTTTCGACTTCGTCCTTAATTTTTGCACACCAGTGTATACTGTACAATAATATTGTAATGCCCTAATAATTGAAGCTCTGTTGCTTTGCTTCATTTCTGTATTCACTGGAATAGCATTCCCGATTTGCTTCAATTATTTTCCATTTGCACTTGCAATTCATTGTCCTGTCTGAAGCAATGGACCTATTTGGGATTGCCTAGATGTTAAACACATCTTTCTTCAAAGTTTCATTATTTTTAGCTTTTAATTAAAAAAGCATACGTGTCTTCCTTTCACTTGAGACGATTATACTCTTATTTATAGTTCTAAGTTCAATATAACATTATATTTTATTAAATTAGTTCATTTAGTATTAAATTTAAATACTGAACGAATTACTGAATATGAACTCTGAGTATTCTATGTTGGAAATATATAAAAATATTGTATTCTAAAGAAGAAATTCGTGTGATGGATAGTTTCTACAACAAAAATACCAGAGACATAAATAATGAAATATTCTTATAGCGTTTATTAATGAACACTTACAGGCCATGTCATAGTTTCTATTTAGCCTAATTTCAATACTATAAAAAAGCATTTGAGAATTACCAGATTATGTTGCCTAAATGACCCCTGTCAAAGCCTGGACTCTAGATTGTCAGAAATCTACAATTTATAAAAATGCGCGATAGTCATTAAATACCATAAAATAAAGTACGTATGTATTAATTAAATTCGCTATTTTAAATCAAAATGCTTTTCCATTCACGAAGATCATTTCAGTGGTACTGAATTAATAATCTATAAATCAAAAAGTAATTGTTATTGCATATTGTCATGAGAATCTGCGTTTCTGAGCAATGGAATAATGGTTTCATTATCCAGTGATTCGAAATTTTTCAAGAGCAAAATGGATTACGTGGTCTAATTATATTACATCAAAGTTTCGTTTCAGTTTGAATGGTATCTTTTTCTTCGGGGAAGGTGAATCTTTGCCGACCTGAAGCGTCATTAACTAAGATAATTTGAAAAGGCCATAGTAACTTTTTAGTTCGTCTATATTCCATGATGACAATACTGTTTCTCACAAAAAAGCTAATGCAATTTAAGATCACAAGGTTCATTCCACAAAGTTATTCAGTGAATCAAATAATACAGCACAGCAGTTTACAAAAGACAGAAACCTTCAAAATAACAAAGTTATCATTTCTTTTTTACGCATGCCTTTTCTTTAAAAATTGTTCACTTCTGTGTAAAAAATTGTAAAAACCAAAGCGAATTATGAACCGTTCTTTGAACTTAGCTTATGATAATACCATCATGATTAATTAGGAAATTGTCATCAAAGTAACTATGCAAATATTTTACCGTTTAAAGGTATTACTTCGATTATGACCGTTTCAAGAAATATAATTAAGCTATTTTATTCGAAAATTAAGCTGTTTACAAAATATAAGCACTCCCTCGTGTTTTGTTCACATTCTAGTATCAAATATTTTCTAATTCAAAATTTACATTATTAATCTGAACATTCTATAGAATGTTTTTATAATGCCTATATTTTTAGTCACCTTATAGTTCAAAAATGTTTATTCACCTTGAATGATAATAAAATCAGGGCTTATTAATATAATTTATTTTCAAAATTTAAAAAAATCTAGAAAAATTAATAATTTTTATGAGTGCGTATTTTATATAGCATCAGCGCTCGAAACATTCTTTCTTGAACATTATGCATCATCTATACACCTTGACAAGTACCACTCAAAAAATAACACTCTTCGGTCAAGATTATTTCTACTGAGAGATCTAATATACACTACGTAACTCGTTTATAAATAGAATGCACATAGTCACATTTAATCCTCTCAATAGAAGTGTTCCTTCGTGTTTTCTGTTGTGACTTGTCTCGCTTAAAAGATAATAATAATAGATCAGATCCAAATATTTAATCATAGCCAGGGGCAAGGGTTGGGCCTTTCGTTAGATTAACCCTTGAACACTTCATAGATGGCAGCTCAACTTTGAAAAGCTTTGAAAAGCTAATTTTGAAGTAGAATCACCTGTTGGATCCGAAGATCTTCTACCCCCTCCCCTTCAACAACCTCTAGAGAAGAATTTCGGCTCGAAGATATTTTAAGTGTCCTCCATGCCACAGATATACTACACCTGATTAATGGCGGCTGCCTCTTCTACCACTATGCCAAGAGCGGGCTCATGTTTTCTAAATTTAAAAACAAACTTTTATTCATTTTATGGCTACTTTTTATATTATTTATCTTTTGCAAGCATTCTCAAGCAAATGTACATTTACATCCACTGGCTATCAATGCTCTTGGAAGCTCAAGAAAGACTGTGCTCGCTTTACAGCGACTGTCTGTCCGTTGTTCGACAATTCCAACGGTGCTTTAATAGTGAAATATCTAATAAGGGGAATGCCTAATTAAGGTGGCAATTAAAGTATGGTCGAAAATTCAGTTCATTTTTGAAATTTTATTTCTACTTTCTTTCGCATCATCTTACATTACGGTACTACAGCATGAATTATATACGCTGTCTGTAAGTTACCTTTTCATCGAGATGTGGCCATTCCCTAGGAATGAGATTTGCCATTAATGTTTGAAATTACTGAAATGCATTGCTTGTCAGTGAGCAAACCGTTTGACTTAAAAACAATGCATGCGCTAGAAAAACCCAGTCTCCCCCCCCTTTTTTTTAGCATTACTATGCAAAATTACTTGCGTTAGGCTAACAGATTGTTTTTCATTCATTTAATCATGCGCACGACTTGGCAAACTTCCAATTCTGCATGGTGTTGCTGTTCTACCATCTGTGTACTATTTTTAGATCACCTTTAAATTCTTAAACACTACACCGCTTGTAGTAAAGTGAAGGATTCAAAAAATAATTATATGCGTATTTCTACATATGTTCAATATTTAATAAATTGCTATTAATAAAGCAAACTAATAATAAATCTTAAAATGTATAGCTATTAGGTTTCTTTCAGAAAAGAAAAAAGAAAAAAAAATTAGCAATGCCTTCTCCAGGATTTGAATTCTGTACCTCATCATTGCTACCCGGGCGTGCTTCCAATAACAATCCAAAAGCGCGCGGTAAGGAAAGACAGAATTTCTTACATTATTCATTATATTCTTAAGGGCGATCTTATTAGAATCTTATTGGTGATGAATTTTCGTCCATTTTAATTCGAGCGCCATTTAAAGAGATTGTTAATTTTTTCCCCCCGAGGGAGAAAGGCGAGAAACTGACGTTGCGCTGTCGCTGCAATTCAAATTCTCAACCTCCTAATTGCTGGTCGGATGCCTTCTTATAAGACCATAGGGCGCACGATAAGGAAAGAAAATTACTTACAAATATTAAAATAAT
This sequence comes from Stegodyphus dumicola, assembly GCF_044657685.1. NCBI lineage: Eukaryota > Metazoa > Arthropoda > Arachnida > Araneae > Eresidae > Stegodyphus > Stegodyphus dumicola. The sequence continues at coordinate 98,864,620 of NC_140774.1, read as the reverse complement.
TTTTGAAATGTATCCTTATTTTATAAAGATATTATCAGCAGGTACACAGTTATTTCTGATATCTTGTATTTGGTACGTCCGCTAACTGGTATTTTTTATCTTAAAATTACTTCAGTGCATTGTAAATGTACTATAAAAAAGGAGCTATTTCAATGACAATAAGCATTTTATATATAAGTATCAATAATAAAATATTTTAAATGTTTTTGTAGTATTGCGTAGTAAGATAATTTCGATAAATATTTTCAGTTTTAATTTAATAAAAAGTATTGCCAACATTATATAGTATTCATCTTTGCAGGCATAACTTGTGCATGAATCAGTTTATTTTTGTATTTTTATCAAAACTCAAATGTCAGAACTTCTATATTTTTTGAACCCCAAATTCAACTTTTTTTCCTTGTCTTCTTCCTCAGGTCACTGGTAGCGGAAGTAAAAAGAAACACATGTAAAGATAAAATATGCATAAGCACTTAATAACGGACTTTTGGCAACTGACCTTCGCATCTCGTTATCCTAAAGAGCTATTACATCATGAGTGGAATAATAAGTGATGAAAACAGGCAGCACCCCAGCTAAGGCTAACAGAACCGATCCACGCTGCAACCCTTGAAACACAGCCAAGCGCTAATGTGTACTGTTAACTGTGCGTAGAAAAATGCTCACCAGGGACTCATTTACAATTTAGACAAGTAATAATTAGCTCCAGAAAAAAGAAGCGGGAAGAAGGTAGAAGGTACGTTCGGTCTGGCTACTTGCTTTATCGTTCATTTTGTTGAGTAACGTGGTGTGAATATTATTCGCTTAAAAAGAAAAATACATTCATTGCAGTTATTAATGGTTGTTTTATTTTATATTCAATAAACTCAATTTCCCAGTATTTTTAAACAAATTTTCCAACATGTTTAAAAATAATGAGAAATTCTAATTCTGCATTTTAACAGTTGTTTTCACAACTGTATATTTCTTATTTAAAATTTTGTTTCTCGATATAGAATGAGGAGATTTTCCAAATAGTTTATAGACGTTTCGATTTAATTTCAAAAGTTGCTAGAAGCTAGTATAGTTCCCTTTTGAAAACTACGAGGTCATCGAAATGTCTTAATATATTAACTACGACTTCACCAGCGCTCAAGCAGCTAAAACCACTGAATACTGGGAGTTCGATCCAGGTACGGCTTGGCTGCATCTTTAAGTTTTCCTTATGTGTAATGTTAATACGAGCCAGTTCCCATCAGAAAGTCCCCCACAAAGGTATCCCTCCCTCCCTCTAGGCAGATGAGTTCCGCGTAATTTGCCATATTCGATTTAACTACCCCAATCAAACGTGAGAACGATTTTTCTCAAGTCATTAAAATAATGGTTTTCTAATGAAAATGAATCGCAGGAATTCGGGATTTGAAAGTACGAGTAAACAAAGCACTTCATTAATAAATATTTATTAATTGCACTAATAAACATCACAAAGAAGTCAAACAGAGCGAAAAATGGCTGAAAAACACAAAATTATCGCTGTTTAAATTAATTGCAAAGCTGAAGTGAATCTAAATCGGTTAGCCAGCCTCTGTTTATAAGAGGCTAAATTTTGAGAAACGAACGGATGCTAAGAATTCTCAGAGGATTGAAAATGAGCGACAAATTTCTTGAACGTGTATTTCCAATAAATCGCTCGGACATTCAATTTCAAGATGGCTATTAAAACGTGGTAAGCAAAAGACCAGCATTCTGCTTAGCCTTGTCGTCTGTCTTATATTACCTTAATTTTGAAATTACTGCCAACATAATGGTCAGTCGTCGTCTATTGTAATGTGTTGTTTTAAAGGATGAAATTCAGTGTCATTTTTCGATGCTCGGGTTGCCTCGTAACCAGCAAAAGATTTGAATCACCTAATTTGTTTCCCCCACTGCATTTCCATTTAGCGTGTTTTGCTTCATGAATAGCAAACGACTGAAGGTTGACTTGAACTATAGTTTCTCATGAGGTGAAGAAAATAAGTGATGTGCGGTAATGACGACACACGGTACGATTGCAAATAGGAAGGGCTCGTATTGGACTTGAACAGCTTACTTTAAAGAAACAGTCTATAGAGAAGGCGCACAATTCAACTTGATACATTTCCGTTAAGAATGCAGTTTCTAGGTTTCTTATATTGATCTTACTTTTTTGTTATCCTTTTATTTCATTGAATTTTTATATATTTTATGATGTGTATCTCTTTTATATGTATATCTGTAATGGCCGCGAAGAACCTAGGAAACAGTCTCGGAAACCCTGCTCTAGAGTATTGTCTTGTCTTTACAACTGCGTACATGCGGAAAATATCAAGACAACGAGATTAATAAGAGGAGTTGTCAAAAATTAATTTCAAGATTTGATCCAAACAAACAGAGAAATCAAACTAAATAAAATTGTAAAATTGTATGGATAAGAAAAAGTAGATATTTCCGCTGTCCTCCCGCCATATCTAACTTTATTTTTTTATATACCAACATTCAAAATTCAGAAGTTTTTTTCAGCTAATATATTGCTGACTTGTTTCTGATATGCCTATATATAAGAAAATCATCTTTTAAAGGGTGACTCATTAGACGAAGCTTTTTTTTATAATCTCCTATAGTATGAGCGTAAATATGGTTATTTATAAATCATAATTTATCTGTATTTATAAAACATGGACAAAAAATTAACACAAACTATATTTAATTTTTGCCAGCGTTTTTGTGACTGTTCATATTTTTTCAGGAATGTAATGTTTTCGAAACAATGGATATCGGTTCAAGAATGGAACAGCATCACTTCAACCATTTTAATGTTTTTCATCTGTCGCCTTTTATTTTAACAACATATTTTATTATCGTTATCTACCTTACGTTTTCTATATTAATAAATGTTTTAACTTTCCTCGTGTTATAAAAAGAATTTTCTCGATGAACTTTATACTCCGAAGAGCTAGATTTATTTATGAATCATCTTCTCACGCGTAACAGGCTATCAAATGTTGCCATTCGCAAAACGTAATTTTTTTAAAACTTATCTTTCGAATTTAATCAATCTGTAATTGCCTAATACTGGGAGATATAAAAAATAAATATTTTTAACAGTTTAAAATTTTATTTTTCTTTTAATAATACGTATGACTAATATGACTTAAAATATTTTATTTTAATTAATAAAAGGTATTTCTAACGTCAGATATTAAGTACCTGCCACAGAATCTCATAGTCTGATAATTTTAAATAGTTTCAATCGTAAAATTTTACGATAAAAAATGCATAGACTGAGAAAACTATGAAGTGTTAAAAATAAAAAACCTCATAGACATACAATAAAATTCATAGACTAAATTGCGTTGTATTTATTATGTGTCAGAGAAAATGAGAACTAGCAAAATTAACATATTTTGTTAAAATACTTCGTAAATTTTTCTGTTCTGAAACAGATGATGGTAATCAGTAAATTTTAAAAATGCTTAAAAAATGAAAAAATGCGTAAAAAAATAAAATACGAATGATTATTTTTATACCTGCAACCAGGCCTAAGAATACTAATTTCTGGAAACAAATTTAATTACAGTATATATGATCATTTTGATCAGGAAATTTAAAGTACATATATTTGCGCAATATATTAGCATATATCGTCGTTTTTCGTCAGACCGTTTTTACCTTCTACTGCTATAAGACCTTTGCTGCCACTCTTCCCATCTGTCTTCCTTTGTTTTGAACAACATGACGCAGTAAATTTAAAGTTAATCCTATTTAGTTTAAATTACTATCGCATATGTATCTTGGAGAATCTAAAAGAATAATGATTTTCCATTTGCATTGAATAAAGATGTGGAATCAAAACAGCATTTGATGCCAAGCTTCATTCATGTGCCCGACTGCCAAAATATGACGTATATATATCAAACGTTTAGTTAGGCGGAATGCAAATGTCTATTCTTTGACACTTTGCAGCCAACATATGATGTTAGAACGTATTTTAGTACTTATTTTTAGTTTAGCTTATAGAGCAAATGATAATCAAAATTATTGATGTGATACTTTTTTAACATAACAATTAAACCATAAAATATAGAGACGAAAATCTGTAAGGTGTATGTGCTGTTTTTAAATTGCTCAGTTTTTGATATATTCACATAAACAATATGAAAGATAAATTAGAGATTTTATACTAAGAGATGGTAACAACTCGTATGGATCGCGATTTGCCAGGCCAAGGGAAAGGTTAATGATTTGTAGCGTAATCTAACGAGAAGTGAAACATAGAAATACTATATTACAACAAACAATTGTATAAAGGGCACTTCTAATATCAAAATATTTCATGAAACATTCCAGGGACACTATGTTTACGGAATGTAACAAAAATACTGTGATAAATGAAACCGAGATATCGCGTGATAGAGATACTAGAAAGTTATGCACCTGTCAAACAAAGCATTTTATATCTTTTTCTTTTTGCATTGAGCTGAACACCAGTTGAAAATCCCAGTACGAATCATAAATTTTGATCCTACAAAACGGTTTAGAGGAGAACACAAAAAAAGCAAATCTAAACCCGTAAATACAAAAACTCTCGAAATCAGTGTTTCGTGACGGATACTAGACGTCCCCCCCCCCCTCTTCGACGGCTTGATAATGATTCACATATTTTAAAAAACAAACAACGAGCGTAGGTCAAGGTTACTCGCGGTCGTTGACACAGAGACGGCGTTCGTGACGTAAGCGGTGAGGTCACGTCTGATGTGACGTAACAAGCCGGTTTGGGAAACGCTCGGTGAAAAGGAATGAATTCTTGGCGTTCCAGCAATCAATCTACTGAAAGTTTGTAAATAATGGTAGCACAGAGCTACGGTAATCGTAATGTTTGTATACACCGGTTTTAGAGATTCCGTTGGATGAGCGCTTGTAATTTAAATTATCGGAATAGTTAAAGGAGTTTTAAGTTGTTATTGAAAGCCTCCTTAAAACGTACTAAAGGAGATCAAGCATGTATATCAAGCAAGCATTCTGTACCGTGACCTTTCAGAATGCATTTGGCATATTATAGCAGAAAACTTGGCTGACCAAATGAAGTCGTATTAACTGTTGGAAATTATTTATTAGCACGCTAATGCGTGTTAATAAACTACTAGTTGGCAAATTTAGCTTTCAGGATTATTTTTTAAATGATTCACTTGGGTGTACTCCAACTGCGCTAATGAAAATCCCCCCCCCGGGTCCTGCTATAGTCCAACTGCGCCGATCAGAATTTCTTCCCCCTGCTGCCTACAGGGTTACAATTTAACTTTTCAAAGCCAATTGTAGCCAATAGGAAAATAAAAATAAATAAATAGAATTACATATCACAAGACCAAGTAAAAAACTATCTAACAAGCAGGCTAATTACTTGAATAACAGTAATAAATGCGAGAGCTAACAAAGAAAATAAAAAGTATTGGTAAACATACATATTAGCATTACAAACATCTTCCATTTATTATAATAATATCATAAATTAAATAATTATAAAGCATACAAATTATATTTTTAATAAATTATATCAATAATAGTCAAGATGTCTGAACTAGACTGGAAAATTTAATAGAGTTCACTAGCGTGAAAAAAATTATTTCATATCAATGTGTGTTAAAGTGTGCTAAAAATATTTTTTGTTAATTAAAGTAATCATGTAAATGTTTGCAGAAATTAAATTTAGTTAAATTTAAAAAAAGCTTAGAATGAAATCTATTATAACAACATTACTATGCATTTGGAACACTGACGTATAAATTGTAAATAAATTTAAATTATTATGCTAAGAAGTTTTTTCTAAAATTTATGTAGATGAAAGGAATTACATAAACAATACTGCAAATTAATATAATCAATCAGGCCTCACAATAAATAAAAGTTTATTTTTTTAACCAAAAATTAAAAATTGGGATGCAAAAGTTTAGGTAATATACTTGGAAATATCTGAACATATAATTAATTAGAAATATATAATTCAATTAATAACAAGCTAGTTAACAGTAACATTAAGCTTAATTTCATTCAATCTAAAACAAGCAATCGATCAGGAGCTCCGCATAACTGAAGTTTTAATGCTATTTTAAGTAGATTTGCGTATAAAATAAAAGTTGTACTTGTGAAACTAGTGAATAATGTACTGATAGCCACCAGGAATTAAAATACAATGGTTAAAAATGTAACTACTTGTCAGAAGGTATGCAAAGTTGCCATGGCTAGAGAAATTGAATGATTATAGAAAACTCATAAAGCGCTACAAATTAGATGGAGAAGTAATCCTTAATTTATTGATATCCATATAAGCTCTATGCTTTTGGAAAAATGTTGCATATAATTTGCACCGAGGTATCAATCACCGAAACCGAGTTAATTTCTTTCCTTATTTTTCCTTATTAGAGGGATTTGTAAAAAGATATGGTAAGGTGAAAATTTTTGCAATATTTTTAAAGAATAAATTAAAAAAGCATTTTTAATTCATAAACTGAAATTTTTACGCAACTACCAATGTTTAGTGACTTTTCCGCTTGATCGTAAGATCTTTCGAAATTAAGCTGAAAAATATTAAAGAAAGTAGAAGATACAGCACATGTAAAAACAAAAGTGGGCTGAATTATGGATTAACATGTTAGGTGAATGAGTTAAACATAGATAAGTATGCCATACAAATAAATATGCCATTATGAAATATTAGGAATGTAGCATAAAAGCATCAATGAAGAAGGCAATGGAAATCTAAAACACTGTAATCTAAATGTATAATATTATCAGTATATGCTATTAATTTCAATACTGCTGAAAAAATTATAAATGAATAATATTATAAATCACACGAACTCGTTACATTATCAATTACAACAGTTAGAAATATTATTAGCGTGATTTAGCGACCATCATTGTTAACAAATAATTTCAAGTAATTAATTTTACAAATAATTCAGCCTGAAACTAGGTTAGAAAAATAAGCTACATGCTGAAGATTAAGCTTTGCCAAGGTGTTAGAAACATCTTCTATTAACTAGAGTTGTGATACAAGAATTTGTAAAAATTATCATTTAAATATAAAGTCGCATTAATACAATACAAAGTAGTATATAAATTCTACATACATGAAAACTTGAGTACAGTGCAACAATATGAGAAAAAGGAATGTATTAAAAGGGAACTGAAAATTCCAGGATATAAATATAAGGGAGTTTGAATTTTTTTATTAATTATGAAAATTCGGCTGATGCTCATAATTATTAATTTATTAATTAAATGTGTATTAGAAATTAAATGTATGCCAAAGTACATCAGGTGGAAAATAGAATAAATATTTAAACGTTTCTAGTATTAAAATATGGAATTTGTAACAAAGTTAAATAAACTTAAAATAACTTCAATGATTAAAAATGGAAAGCTTAATACGGGAATATATTGCAATAATATTAGTGTGAATTTAGAATGACTTAAGAAGTCCAATTTTTAGATTTAATAAAGAGAATTTTTTAAATTAAATTAGAACTGTTTACCTAAAATGGTAAATTTGAAATTTAAAATCATTCTGCTATCTAAGAAAATTTGTTAATATTTATCTAGACAAGAAACTTATTTAAGGTGAGCTACAAATCCGATATTTGATAGATTGATTATTTATCAGTTTTGTGTGCGTCATTAATCTGTCAATTTTTCTATTCAAAACTGATTATATATATATATATATCAGCGACTAAAATCTACAACTTGAAAAGTTTTTAATTCTTACAGAGAATAAAAAAGATCTGGCTCATCATTCCTTTAAGCATCATAAAACTTTAAAATGAGTGTAAAAAAAATTTATTTTTACTTTAATACACGCCAGACTTTAAATTAATATTTGTTTTGCATGCACAACTTTTATATTAATTGATAAACGAAAATAAAGGCTTTCAGTCTCAATAGAATGTCCCATTAATGGCGATAAATGACTTTTTGTAGCACCCAATCTTCTTGGGAAAGAAATAGGGGACAGGAAACGTCGCGCAGTTCGTGGATTAAATAAGAGGGGTATGGGTATCTTCGATCAAATTTGGCGCAGTTCGTACCCTACCATTGACTTCTTATCGAACCGAATTTCAACGAATTTTAAGTATACATATAGTTGCTATGTTATGATAAGAAATTATGTACAAGCAACTGTATATTTTGCCAAAATTCATATTTTTTAATAGAAAAAGTGTTCGACAATGCTATTTCAATGTCTATTTCATAGTTTACAATTCCCTAAATTCAGCAGTGCATATTTTTCAAAAAAAGTTAGGTTACTTTTCATTGACTCACAAATTCACTCACAAGACTCACAATACCGTTTCACAAGGGCATAATGATGTTAGAAACGTTCAATAGCCTAAGCTTTCAATTCTTCGTGTGTCAGGTTATTTTACTTACAACCCAGGGTATTTATTATCCACGTTATTTAGCAAACTGTTATTTCTCCGAGACGTTGTCACTCCGTGTCCACCATAAGATCTTTAATTTATCTTTCCAATTAAAATTGTAGTACATAATTTAGAAAACTGAGCAATTTAAAAGCAATATACGCACTTTTTACTAGTTTATATTTTTATATGCATATTTATTTATCTCTAACTGATATTTGCAATATACTTAATTGGCAATCTTTAAAATTCTTGAAAATTTACAACGATTAATAAAACAGGAATTCTGAAGCTAGAGGAACTTTCCTGAGGAGAAATTTCATAGTTTCAGTAGAGAATGTGGTCAGCTTTTATTTGACTGTTAAGTATTTAGTTTTATTTTATGAATAAATAAAAATTTTAAAAACTGCTATTATTCAAGATTCGGCAATTATCTGCACTTTCTGTACAATTTCTTGCTTAATTCGTAAAAGACTTTAAGAAGTAATCTAAATTTAAAATGATCGGCTAGCAATGCTGAAAAGGTTGCATGGAGCAAAAAAGGTTGAGAATCACTGTAATAAAAGTTGTTCCTAATGGTCATATATCATGTAATTCGGTATATAATAATTGTTTGAATGGCACCTAACAATGAGTTTTTTTCATTACCTTAAAAGTACTTAAAATATTAATTTTATCAAATCTTCAAATTTATTACATAAGAATATGTGATATTTTTTTTTAAGTTCAAGAAGCAGAGCTTTCAATTTAGTTGCAAGTAACAGAAGTCCACTGCAATAACTAGCAGGTGCCTATGAAGAATATCTAAATTGTTCTTTTTGTGAAAGATGTCATATACCATCTTAAAATTTCTTTGTGTGAAAGCCGTCATATGCCATCTTAAAATCATATCCAGGCTAATACAGATTATAGTTACAAAAGAAGAATATTATAATCTAGTACTTTAAAATAGGATCTTCAAGGCCGTTGCCAGCTCCCTCCCCATGTGCGATCGCGAATTCGTGTCGTCTTCACCGTACAACGCTTTGTTTTTGTCATTTGAGACTGTAGTTTAAGTCAGCTTTCATTCGCACCCTTTTCATGGAGCGGAGCATGCTAAACGGAAATTAACTTGGGGAGGGGGGAATCAAACGGCTCGACCTTTTTTCTGTAGCTGTTGTTCCCATAATGACAAGTCAAATTGGTATACGGTAAATAACATTGAAGTACGTATTTTAAAATAACAGGTGCTTTTCTTCTGGCCCTGGTTCATGATTTTGACTTGAAATTATAATGCTTGCATGACGTTTAATAGTACTGTAGTAAAACCTATGAGTAATTTTGAAAATTAATTTTCCGGTAATTTCGAATTTTATATCGGTATACAAATTCTGTTCATTTTAACCAAGGAGCATTGGTTATTTCTTTAAAGGGTTTCATTTTTCAGAATTTATATTTGATAGATTTGTTTTAGAAGCAACTCTACACACGAAGGCTAATCGTATTATTGTTTCATGTAAAAAGAAAAAATTGTAAAAAGAACGACTGCTGTATTTGAGAAAAAGTGTTCTTAGCATTGAAAATACTATTTAATTGCCTCCATCTTAATTCTTCGTCAAATAACGTGATAGTAGATGGCACATTGAGTGACTGAGCTTTGTGAAATAAAACTGCATGTATATTACTTTCATTATATTATTGGCATTAATTAAAATTCTCCAATCTGTAAGCCATGCTCCTAAAAATTCATGATAATGATTGTTAATATTTTCTAGTATTTCTGCTTGTGTCATTAGCCAAACACTCTATTTGAATTTTAAGATGTTGTAGGATGTCGTAAGCGTATATGTACTACTATAATAAGGGTCCTCCCTGATCGATAGAATGGTAAGCGCTGCTGGTTGCCGTATCGTTAGGACAGGCCTGGAATTCTAGGGAAGGCTTAGGGGTTTTGAAATCTATTCGGCATGAGGATTCTTTGAGCCGAAAGTCCTCTAGAAAGGTTTGGTGGTAGACGCTCGAATCCATCATCCAAAGTGTCGTTCATCAAACCTGGGATAGCGGGTATAAAATCGATCACACCCTTGGGCAGTGTTCTCGGTGATAAGTCTTCTAAATGAACAATGGGTATTGGCTAAAACCGACGAATGCATTAAGTTGCAAGTGTTTGGCCATTTGAAAAGCAACTTAAAAGTGTCAGCTTTTGTTTTAATTTGCCTCTGCACTGAGTATGCGTTTGCAACTCAGATGCTGAATGATCTCTTACAGAGAAAGGAATGATATAATGATACAAATCAGATTATTTAGAAAATTAAGTTATTGTAAACAAAGCTACAGCTAGACAGCTTATTGCGATTAAATTATAAATTAACCTTCAGCTCCTGGCGCAGTTTAATGCCTTTTGCAAAATCAAGACCGGACCTGGAAGCAATTTTCTCTTGAAGCCTTCGGTAAATAGTGTTGACGACACAAAGTAATTCAGATTTATTAAATCCGGACAGGAATTCAGATGAAAGAAATGTAACGATTGACAGATATTTACTCAGTGTTTTTACTTTTGACAATTTTCTTGAAAAAAAAAAAAAAAAAAAAAAAAAAACATTATTCCATAAGAAAATAAAGTTTTGCAAATTCCCAACTGTTTCAAAATTTATATGACCTGTAAAAAAAAAGTTTAACATTTCTACTGAACAGAGCTAGCAGAATTAGTTTTACTCATTTTTTTCCATGTAAAAGACGTCAAAGGAAATATTATTCTTCTAACTTAGCAAGTTCATTCATTCACGCAAACAACTGCTCTTTACAATGGGCATTTGTAAAACAGAAATAGCAATTAAGAGAGCTCAAAGCTTGCATTGATTCTTTTCTAGTATTTTTTATTTTTTATTTTAATGCTTATCCTTATATTTTTGGAGCGATTTATGTTTCATTATGAGAACTGTTTACCGTGGGATACTTTAATTCGCATAATAGCCCATTATTTAAATTCAATATAAACTTCGTCAGAACTACTTAATGTATTTCGTAATTTTGCAATATTTTTTATCCGGAAATTATTTTACATTTCTACATTTGCTTCTATACTATAAAAATTCTAAAGATGTAAAATTTTATAACTAATCATATTTAAACATGAACCACTAAATAATTTTAATCACACGGAATTATTTACGTCATCGAAAAAATCTTGGAATTTTCGTCTGATCATGTAGTAATTGCTATACTCAATGCAGAATATTTTACTTTTTTTGAAATTTTAATGATGTTTTATTTTTATTGTCTTAATTTAACATTTTAATTGTTTAATTAATTTTAATTATACAATTAATTGTCAATAACTATTAATTTTAATATTTATTTCTCATTACCTTGCGATTTTTATTTAAAATTTAATCGTTTATCTAGTACCTTTATCGTATATTCTGGTTTTATTTACGTTATAATACAGCATTGATATTCTTTGTCACTTTATATTGAAAGTCAGAATACAAATATACACCAAAAAATCTGCTCTCATTTTTAACTTGAACAATATACAAGAGGGTTTCGTAATTAACCACATAGCACCAAAATCCAGTTACTACCATTTCCATTCCAGCTTGTTCTATTATGAGTGCTATGCAGACATCAATAATAATATATAAACTTTTACAAAAATGTTGTGTAATTTTTTAAGTGATAAAATTATATATTTATACTCTGCCATGTTTTCTTTAATTTTTCCTGAACTAAAACATGAATTACGAATTTATTTTATTTTATTTTACTTATTTTAAGGATATTAGCAATTAACAACAAGAATAGGTGTAACATGTTCCAGATATTTGCCTGAATCGAAGCAATATGTAGAATTATTCTTGCTGCTAATTATTACATCCTTCGGCGTGTTCTTTTTGTTGTATTATTTAATTTAATATTTATTACCCGCCCTTAATTAATATACTTTTTTGAGAATACCACGAAGAAGTACGTATTATAACAGAATAGCTTTTAATAGATCAAACAGTTTAGAAGATTTCATTCAGAAGGTTTGAACACATTTGCAAAAACTGCTATCTTGTATTCTGGAAGTAAAATGTTGGGCGTTATCTAACAGATACATTTCGAGGTTCTAATAGTTTTTAATCTCTAACTATGATAATTTAGTACTAGAATAGTCTAAGTACTTAGAAATTGTACTAGAAGAATTCTTTTATCCACCTGTAAAAAAATATAAGTTTGTTTTTTCTTCTTTTTTCCCTTTTGTTCGATACAGGAGTTGGGCACAGTAACGACTGCAGAAATTTAAGATACACTTTATTGTGCACAAAACTGCATGCTTAATTTAGGGAACTTAAAGCAATAGATAAAAATAAGAAACGTTTGATGGTGTATTAATATCCAAACTTTTAATGAATTGTACATATGAAATAATTTGGGAACTGATTCGGTACATACATAAAGAAGTAGTTGTAGTTATGATCAATTTTAATATTTCTTTATTCTCGTTGACAAATATTTTAAGCCAGTACAGATAAATTGGTGGAATGATGCGCACCTGTTCTTAAAGAACAGGTTAATTTATGTTTTTTAAGATGTTGCGGTAGGAAAAGTAGCGACAGCAATCTAGCTAGCAAGAGAAGCAGAGAGCGAACGTGTCCAAAACAAAATTCTCGTTCAGAATGATTTGGTTAAGATTTATTTTGATTGGTTACTTAAAACATTTCAAAAATTATTATTGGCTGAAGAAAATGTCTGTAATATCTGGCTTATGGAAATGTCTGTAATGCTAGTATTTTGCAAGAATCATATGAATATGCTTTTGAGATGACTCAGAAGAAGACTATTGCAAATTAAAGCTAGTATTTATCTTCCACATATATAAATAGTCATTTACATAGGATCATTCAAAAGCTTAAAAATTACCTAGGCAAATTTTACTGTTAAAAATATATAAAGAGAAGGCATATCAAAGAAAAAAATCTACTAATTTTTTAAAAAAAGTCGTATAAACGGAATTCGTTTTACGATTTTAGAGAGACTAAGCAATCAGTACCTGTAAAAGTATTGCTTACCATAAGCTTATAATGAAAATTACAGAAATTAGAATAAAATCTAGAAAAGAAACTAGAGTTGATGGAAAATAATGGTCTTCAGAATGTAAAAGAAAGGCAAATCTAAACTGTAAATTACTAACTTGAGGATGAAGCCGTCCAGAAAATATGTAGAAAATACCGAAATAGTGGGCTGATTAAAAGCAAAAGAGAAAAAAAATCGTCAAAGAAGTTGTAAAACAAAATACACTGAAATATGGTAGAGTACGAACTGCGCCAATTTCATCGAAGATACCCGTCCCCCTCTTATTTAATCCACGAACTGCGCGACGTTTCCTGTCCCCTATTTCTTTCCCAAGAAGATTGGGTGCTACAAAAAGTCATTTATCGCCATTAATGGGACATTCTATTGAGACTGAAAGCCTTTATTTTCGTTTATCAATTAATATAAAAGTTGTGCATGCAAAACAAATATTAATTTAAAGTCTGGCGTGTATTAAAGTAAAAATAAATTTTTTTTACACTCATTTTAAAGTTTTATGATGCTTAAAGGAATGATGAGCCAGATCTTTTTTATTCTCTGTAAGAATTAAAAACTTTTCAAGTTGTAGATTTTAGTCGCTGATATATATATATATATATATATATCAGTTTTGAATAGTAAAATTGACAGATTAATGACATACACAAAACTGATAAATAATCAATCTATCAAATATCGGATTTGTAGCTCACCTTAAATAAGTTTCTTGTCTAGATAAATATTAACAAATCTTCTTAGATAGCAGAATGGTTTTAAATTTCAAATTTACCATTTTAGGTAAACAGTTCTAATTTAATTATAAAAATCCTCTTTATTAAATCTAAAAATTGGACTTCTTAAGTCATTCTAAATTCACACTAATATTATTGCAATATATTCCCGTATTAAGCTTTCCATTTTTAATCATTGAAGTTATTTTAAGTTTATTTAACTTTGTTACAAATTCCGTACTTTAATACTAGAAATGTTTAAATATTTATTCTGTTTTACACCAGATGTACTTTGGCATACATTTAATTTCTAATACACATTTAATTAATAAATTAATAATTATGATCGTCAGCAGAATTTTCATAAGTAACAAAAAAAATTCAAATTCCCTTATATTCATATGCTGGGATTTTCAGTTCCCTTTTAATCCATTCCTTTTTCACATATTGTTGCACTGTACTCAAGTTTTCATGTATGTAGAATTTATATACTACTTTGTATTGTATTAATGCCAATTTATATTTAAATGATAATTTTTACAAATTCTTGCATCACAACTCTAGTTAACAGAAGATGTTTCTAACACCTTGGCAAAGCTTAATCTTCAGCATGTAGCTTATTTTCTAACCTAGTTTCAATCTGAATTATTTGTAAAATTAATTACTTGAAATTATTTGTTAACAAAGAAGGTCGCTAAATCACGCTAATAATATTTCTAACTGTTGTAATTTATAATGCAACGAGTTCATGTGATTTATAATATAATCCATTTATAATTTTTCAGCAATATTGAAATTAATAGTAGATACTGATAATGTTATTCATTTAGATTACAATGATTTAGATTGCCATTGCCTTCTTCACTCATGCTTTTACATTCCTAATATTTCATAATGGCATAAAGGTAAATTTAACTCATTCATTAAACATGTAAATCTCTAATACAGCCCACTTTTGTTCTTACGTGTGCTGTATCTTCTATTTTCTTTAATATATTGTTCAGCCTAATTTCAAAATTCAAAATGTCTTATGATCAAGCGGAAAAGTCACTAAGCATTGGTAGTTCGACCCGAGTTTCTAGTCCCAGTGATCCTCCAGCTATTTCTTTTTTTGTACTTATTTACTGTGTAAAAATGTAGCGTAAAAATTTCAGTTTATGAAGTAAAAATACTTTTTAAATTTATTCTTTAAAAATATTGCAAAAATTTTCACCTTTACCTTAGCATATCTTTTTAAAAATCCCTCTAATAAGAAAAAATAAGGAAAGAAATTAACTCGGTTTCGGTGATTGATACCTCGGTGCAAATTATATGTTGCATTTTTCCAAAAGCATAGAATTTATATGGATATGAATAAATTAAGGATTATTTCTCCATCTAATTTTCTTAACATGTTTATTCCAGAATTTTCTTTTCACACTGTTGCACTTAACTTTATGAGTTTTCTACAATCATTCAATTTCTCTAGCCATGGCAACTTTGCGTACCTTCTGACAAGTAGTTATATTTTTAACCACTTTAATTTAATTCCTGTTGACTATCAGTACATTATTCACTAGTTTCACAAGTACAACTTTTATTTTATACGCAAATCTACGTAAAATAGCATTAAAACTTCAGTTATGCGGAGCTCCTGATCGATTGCTTGTTTTAGATTGAATGAAATTAAGCTTAATGTTACTGTTAATTAGCTTGTTATTAATTTAATTATACATTTCTAATTAATTATATGTTCAGATATTTCCAAGTATATTACTCAAACTTTTGCATCCCAATTTTTAATTTTTGGTTAAAAAAATAAACTTTTATTTACCGAGAGGCCTGACTGATTATATTAATTTGCAGCATTGTTTATCTAATTCCTTTCTTCTAGATAAATTTTAGAAAAAACTTCTTAGCATAATAATTTAAATTTATTTACAATTTATACGTCAGTGTTCCAAATGCATAGTAATGTTGTTATAATAGATTTCATGCTAAGCTTTTTTTTAATTTAACTAAATTTCATTTCTGCAAACATTTACATGATTACTTTAATTAAGAAAAAATATTTTTAGCGCAGTTTAACCCACTTTGATATGGAATAACTAGTCCTTTTAGATGCCTCTAAGAATAAAAATCATTTACACAGCTTTTTTTCCCCAGTACCGAATTCGTAGTTGAAAGGTCTTTGAATTACTAGTGAATCTTCTAAAAAATATCTTCAAGTAAAAAAGAAGCAAAACAAACACAATGGCTCCTTTACAAGTGATTAAAAATGCCCGGAAATGTAAATATTTCGCAGACGTTTTAATGCTTTAACATATCCGCTTACGCTTACCGGATATAACCGTTTCAAAAACAATTAAAAACAAAAGCAGCTTATGTAGCACCTGAGAAACAATAAAAGAAAACTGCGGCAATAAATACATCCTAAATTATACTAAAAACCACTTAAAATTTAAAAAAAAGCATTTGTAATGCTATGACGTTTGCAGTTCTTAACTATTATTTATGACACATAAACATGCCTGTATACAAAACTGCAGTTATATATTTAAATTTCGTTTTTCTCCTCTCAGAATACATTTGATACCGTGTTTAGATATAAAAAAAAAAAAAAAAGAAAAAAAGAAAAGAAAAGAAAAGAAAATAGATTCGCACACAGAGGCGTCGAAGCGCAGATCCGTGGTTATAATAATAATAATAATAATAAACATAATCAAAGTCGGGGTCAAACACGAGCAGGAAATTTCCATTACCATCCAAACAATGAAGAGAAGGGATGGGTCATACGCTTACTAGCTTCTGTGTTGATGGGTATACGGGTGAAGTCCCTTGGCGAGTGGGTTTGTGAGATCTCTCTCTTGCTTGCCGGTCATTGGGTGATACACGTGTGGAAAAAGATTTGCATGACATCACGAGCGGGGTTTTGCGATTTTTGGCGTGTTTCGCAGACGACCGGTTTTGGAATCTTCTGTTGTTTAAATTTCGTGGCAAAACATGGAAATCTTATGATGCGATTCATACAACATTCATGTAGCAAAACTTCTAACAATGAAATCATTCTAACTGTTCTTTATGAAAACAATCATATGGAATTCACCTCTTCTTCGTTGATAAATCTTTTTCTATACCAAATGGTTTTTCCCGTCTTTGTAAAACCCATGCTCGTCATGAATCCTGCTTGTATTTTAGTCTTAACTTATTTATGCTTTGTTATTTTTATTCTACAAAATATCTCTTGCTTTAAATCTGTGTATTTCGTCAATTCTATGACAAGAAATTAAAATTATTATTAATAAAACTTGTAATCTATTTCTTCAAGTTTCAGAAATTTGTTATCCTTCGATTTCCTAAATGATTAGATATGGTTAGGTTATGAATGCGGCAGAGCACTCCTTGGCTGTCTGTTTAAAGAGAGGGATGTCTTCGTGGAAGGCTTTCAAGGGATAAACTCGCATATCATAATTTGATTTTGCTTAGTTTCTAGTTGACTGCATCACATATGCGAAATTTTTATATTTCTTCAAAATGGTCGCTCAGTTAAATGTAAACAAAAGACTACGGCCCTTCATTAAATGTTAAAATATAAATATATGCCCTTTGTGTAACAATACAAAAAACAAAATGTTTGCTCTAATTTTAAGAAATTTAGGGGCAACATATGGACACTTAAGCAATTTTTTTAAAATTATGAAGTATAGAATATTAAACTTCTCTAATTTTAAACGTTAAAGATTTTGATTTTGTATTTCAATTTTAATTGTTTATTGTTTTTTATTTACTTATTAAACACATCGAAGAAAAAGAGGGAAGTGCTTCCAATTTAGAGCAAACCGTAACTGCGATAAACAAACGCTGTTTCTAATCAATGATGCATAAGATCTTCCATTTCTCTTCAGTGTCATAAAATAGAAATGAGTACGAAGGATTGCAGTTTGAACATTGTAACAAAGCTTCTTTTGATATTTTATTTGAATAATGATGATACTGTACAGAAACAAGAACACTGTATCCAAACGTGAAATTTTGTAGCCTGTATATTATATAGATTTAGAAATTAGTTTTATTTTTTCATTTATGGAACAAAATAATTCTTATTTCGAAATGTGATTTAAAAATACAGAGATAAAATTAATTTTTAAATGATTCACTTTGCTACGTTGAGTGTGCAACGTACTTCTATAAAATAAAAGATAAAGGTTATAACTTAAGGCTTTGTCGACTGGCAATAACTTTTGATTTTTAATTGAAACGAATGAAAACCCCTAAGTAAAAATAATAATATTCGTCTGATGTGTTAATTAATAAATTATTATTGTGAATAGGTATTAATTAATAATGTGTTGATTATTGTGAAAAAATGTATTTAAAAGAATTGTTTTAGATTTGCCGCAAATACTGAAATCTGACTTCCGAACCTTATTTGGGATTACATATTTTTTATACCATAGAAGGTTAACTGGACTTTAGTAGCTAAATGAAAGATCTTAAGTTGCTCCAAGTATCAACGCCATTCATTTAAAGATTTGATTTAATGCGAATACGGCGGTAAGAGTTTACTAAATTGTAAACAGTACATCTCTTCCTACGAATCACTGAAAGTCTCAAGTTACCTGTAAGTATGTTATCATTATTTACACTATTTTTATATATTTTATGACTGGTTTTTTATAAACCTGCCTGACCGTTTCCTTAATAGCATTAAAATTTTATGTTAAATTATGGTTTATTGAATTCTATATTTTGGGGTTTCAAAGGCTGTGAATTTTTTGAAGTTTCGAAAAAGTATACATCTTAAATGTTTTACGATCGTTAACATAATGTTAGCAATAATGAAAAAATGAATGAAGTTCTGAGTTTCAGAAGTTATAGTGTTCGATTATAAATCCTAAACAAAGAAACAAAGTTAACTGTGGGCTTTCCTCCCGAAAATCGAATGTTTTAGCACGTAAATTCTGTAAATGAATTTATCGATAATAAAAATATCAAAATTACCTTTTAGAACTTTACACGAACTCAAAACATTTTCGAAATATTTGCAGAATTAAATTATATTATTGAAATATTCCTTAAAATTATTTCTAGCAAAGGTGAATGGAAAAGTTTTAAAGTAACAGAAGTCGCTGTAATATAGAGTTTTTAAGTAATTCTTCAATCTCCTAAAGAAAATAATATCTGAAAGTATTGTTTTAAAGCATTATTACTATAATGACAAAAATAGTTCATGAAATGTTTCCAATTTTAAAATAATCTAAAAATTTTAATTTCCTTCCGCTCAACTTCCGCAAAGTAGAGATTTAAATCAAGGTATACAAACTTTTTTAAAATATGTTTTTTTTTTAATTAGGAAAAAATACAAAAGTGTCCAGCGTGAGAAATATTATTATTGTTCCTTTTAAATACCATTTCAATATTTCACTATCAAGGACCTTATTTCACAGGTTAAGAGTACAGTATGCTGAAAGATGATACTGAGTGCCGTGCATTGTTTTGGGTAGATTTAATATAAACTTCACATGTATGTATCAATCTCGCTTTTGTTACTGTGGGAAAATATAGGTACAGGAAGTCTATTTACTCCAGAGAACACAGAAATTGGGGGAAAACGGGTGGATAAGAATATCCGCTAAAGCCAACTAAAGTAAAATCTTACTTATTTTTCACATCACACACCAATGAAATCAACGACTGAAACAAATTAATCCCATAATTGCACAATTAACTTTCCTTCCCTTTGAATTATCCCGATACTTAATCTCTGCTTTCATTCATGAAAGATGAGAGGTAATCTTTTTGATTCATTAGATGATCCTTTCATGATAACAACACCATCAGCATTACGTGAAAAGCCAAACTTTGCTTTCATGGGTTAACACTCAATCCGAAAACAGAAGAGGACGACTTGAATTTTATAAAGAGGGGGGAGAGAGAAAGGAAAGGAGGAATCAGCCATCATTAATAAAAAGAAAAAGGAAAGAGAGAGGTGAATTCCAGGAAGGAAGAAAGAGAAAGACTGGGGTCAATGACCGGCGTTGGCCCGCCGTGAACTTGACGTAGTGTGGTGGGTCCTATCTGGGTTAGGACTACAAGTGGGGATGCAGGTCTTTTGAACGCAAGCCGCTTCCCGGAAAGGGTTGCAAATTTCCATCGGTGGCTCCTCATTTTATTTTATTTAAATAACACTTACGGCGGCAATAGGTGAAGATGGGTGTCGGGAAAAGGGCGAAATAGTATTTGGGTATGTGGGGCCAGCCGCCGTGTTTTTAATGTAGTTTGGTAGGAAGCAAGTGTTGCTAAATGCCTTGGCAACCATGCAAACCGGAAAAAATGTAAAAAGGGATTGCTTCGGTCAATTTTGGGAATCAGATTTATATTTTAAAATAATTCTTCGTGTTTATCGGTTAGACTGTGTAGAGACTGAAGAATTTTAGCCTGATATACTCCTCACCGTACAACACTGGTCTCAGACTGCATATGGGGCGAATGTACGATCTGAAAACAGCTGAAAGGCAAATTCTTTTTTTTTTTTTTTTTTCTTCCTTTTGTTAACAAAAAGAAACTTTTTTTTATACAAAGAAACATTTTAAAAATAAATTTTAACTTTTATTTACTAAATATTTATTAAAACACATCTAAGCAAAAATAATAAAGACGCTATACAGTCATAAGTTTTTTTTTTTTTTTTTTTTTTTTTTTTTTTTTTTTTTAAAGCAGGAGAAGTGGAAAATGTGCACTGCCCTCTCCGGTATTCGAACTCTGGATCTCTCGAGTATACTTCCAATTACACCACGAAGGCATGCGGAAAGAAAAGTGAAAATACTTTATAACACAAAGGAAAACTTCAAATTTATATTTATTTTCTGCTCTGAAATCTAAAGGATTTCCTGCAAGAAGTTTATGTTGGTTACACTTTGTTATTCAAAAGTACTAACAGCTAAATATTAAATTTTCGACACTGGCATTTATTTCAAATAATTCGAACGTACTGAATCAAATACTAAATAACTTACTCAGATTCAAAATAAACAAATTTCGGAAACTTTCCAAGTCAAACAATACCTATTCGTAATCTTTTATTTACTAAATGTATTTTTCATGCATACAGAAAAATTAGATATATTTTCATGTAAATAATTACAAATTTCTTCGTTTCTTAGTGCAGATTTCGGCTAAAATACCTCATGGCTTTTCGATTTTGATAAAGTTTACAACCTTGGAGAAAAACTGCTAAAAACTATCTTCGTCACGAACTGTAGGTGGTCATCTTTCAATATAAATCTTTTCTTAGATTTATTAATTTTCAACTTAAAAAACTCTTCAGAAATAAATATACTTCCAAATAAAATAATTGTTTATGCAAAGATTTGTAACTGAAGATATTTTTCTTCGAAGAAGTACGAAAACATTTTGTTTTTAATGGTAACGAAAGTAGTGTAAAAAATGGGCTCTAAACCATTTTTTAATTTTTAATTTTCAAAACATTAAGATTTTAAAACTTTTTTTCAAATTTGTCTTATAATAATGCTAATTAATTTACGGGAAATGTATTCGCGAGCTATATAAAATTTCTTCGTGGATCATATGTGACCCTCGGAGTTCCAGACTCAGACCACTCTGCATACAACTTTGATAGAAACTATTCTTCCCGGTTAATCAGTAGGCAATACAGACTTTCTATAACAGTGTTAAATTTTTAATTAAAACCCGTAATGATAGGTAACCACAAACACTGACTTTAAAGTACTAATGGTTTATTTTAAGTTATCTCTGAATACAGCAAAGCACTCGAGGGTTATCTATCTAGGGGAGGAGGTGCTTTCGTGGAAGAAGACTTTCTGAAAATAAGTGGATCGTATTTACTTATACTTGGGAAAACCATGAAAATAATCATGCAGCTAGCCCGTTCTCCTGAAATTTATGAATTTATCCTGAGTCAAACTTTCGGTATTCAGCAGTCTGAATAATTTGAAGAAGAGATTTTGCATCTTTTTTAGGTAATCATCTAAAGAAGAGATTGTGGAAACATTCAGGCACTGCTGGTGTTAAGTACCAATAGGAAAGAATAAGTAAAATGGAAATATAAAAAATTTATTAAGCGTAAAATTTGAAAATAAAATCGGAAAGAAGTAAGAATATGATATCAAGGATGTAAGTATGAATATAATTTGTTGGCAAAAGATCATTTCTTTTAATAAAACCGTTAGTGAAGTTTTCATCTGAATACAGCTGGATACGATTTTCTTTACTTTTTTCAAAAAATTAAACATAGCATAAGAGTCTTAGCATGAAACAGGTAACAAAAATGTTGCACGCAAATAATATGTAGATAAGAAATTGCGCTTTTTTTCAGCTGTATAGCTGGTCATTTGCTCTTCGATCCTTATCCATCATCCTTAACCAGAATCCACACATTTTATGTGAAATCCATTGTGTAATTGTTTTACATTCTGTAGCAAAGGGCAGAGTTCTTTCTCATTTTACTGTATTTTTGTATGCATAGAACATCCTATTTAGTATTCAGACGCAATTAATATGATGTATTATTAATATTTTTTGGTAACCGAAACACATTTGTGGTTCAAAATACGTATTTCGAAAATTTTTGACGATGTTTCGTACCCTAAACTTTCGAATAAGCAGAGTGTTTGCTTATTAAAAAACTATGTTTACGTCTGCAGACCAGTTATTTTTAATTAATATTCAGTACCACAAGACAAGTTTTCGCGCAATTTCATGCATTTTATAACTGTTTATCTTTAGTTTTAAATTATTCAACGCAATACAAAGATATACTCAAGTATATCTAAAGACTTTTAGGCTGGCTGTAGAAAGACATTCCCCTCTTTATAAAATTCAAGTCGTCCTCTTCTGTTTTTGTATTGAGTGTAGCAAATTTTGGCTTTTCACGTCATGCTGATGGTGTTGTTATCATAAAAGGATGATCTAATGAATCAAAAAGGTTACCTCTCATGTTTCATGAATGAAAGCAGAAATTAAGCACTGCATAGGTTATGTTAATATCATATTAGGAGTCCCTAGATTTCACTCTTTCAGGCTCAGATTTATCACTCACAGAAATGAAATAAATCTTTCCTCCATAGTGTACATACAAAGATATGCTTACGTTGAGACCAAAAACTTGGCACAAAGGTAGATAAGAAAGTTCTAAAAATGTTATTTCAATTTCAAACAATTTGCAGATTAAATATGCAGAGATTTAAGAAGGTAATAAAACCACCCTTTTGAGTTGCAAAATCCTAGAAGTGAATATGGAATTGATTCCGTGAATGCTGGGGTTCTGTCCTGAGTTTTATAGACCAACGTTAACAGTTTATCTTAATTTTAGAGCAATGAAGAGCATTCACTTAACAGAAGTCACGAATTTTTTTACTGGTTAGCGATCTGAATGGCCTGGCCAGCCAAAGAATTCCTTGGACATTTTTAGAAATACGCCTGCTAATATTAAGCATTTGTTGCCCTACGTTTTTCCATTGGATAATATATCATCTGTTATGCCCAAAAAATATGATGATTCAATGTTTGCAGTACTTCATCAACACATCCGTTTGCCGTCATTGTACATTTTATGCACCAGTGGTGATCTCGTAGCAGAGGTGATCAGCTGTTGATGCTGATCAGATCCCCAAACATGACTTTCATAGATAAGCTGTGAATTTTCCCAAATAAGTTGACCAAGAACGGCAAAAGATGTCGCCAACATATTCTCACTCAGTGATCATCATTTCTAAACAGATAAGATAAACGTTAAAAAATACACTTTGCTATTCAATACCATAAGTAACTTTGATGCAATACCACAAGTATTCATGATGACGGTTTGATGTTTGCGGGAATCTTTACAAAGGACATCTTCACTGCAAATCTACATCATCTATTCGAGGGAAAATTGGTTTGCATCGATACTGTAGCATCAAAATATCATAATACATCTGCAGAATGCAGTCAGCCGTAGACTACGAGCGACCGCAGTCTACTGCTGCATGACGACCGATGCGAGAATATATTTGTTATGAATTTTGTACTGATGCTTTAGTCTCAATCCATGCTATTTCTCTGCCTCCTTCTAATACTGATCTCAAGGCATTCTTGATTGCTGCAATAAGTTTCTGCCAGTACGATGCTGGAATAACCAGCTGTTTTCAGGCCTTTAAACCTTTATTAATATGGATAATAAATCTAGAGTACTCATCATTAAAGTTGCCAGTTCACTGAAAACATTACATACAGCATTCCCAAGTCATTATCATGCCTTAGTTTTTAACCGGTTCTTGGAAAACAGCACTAAAAATTAATTTTCAAAATATCTCGAAATTCCTTCAGAACATCTCGAAAATTATATCATAGACTAAATTTTCCCCTTTCGTCGCGCTTTCAAAGGAAGTCATTAACCAGGAGCTGGAAATAGTTTTTTAAAAATATCCTGAAATTAACATAGAGCTGCAACAAAATTTTCATGACCTAGCATTTTTTCTCTTTAACAAAATATTTGTAATGTTCATTATAACAATTTTTATAGAACAGAAAATTAAAATTTTTATGTTAGCTCTTTTAGCAGCAATATTAAGTTTACATTATATGTTTTTTAGAAAAGTTTCATTTTCATTTGAAATATATTTAATAGACATATATTTAATATTAGAGATATATTTAATATTTAATATTGAGAATATATTTAATAGTCATATTTAAAAGCCTGTTCTGTAATTTTGTGATCTACTATTGGTTATAATACTACATACGCAAAAAATGCGCCAAAGATGCAACGTTTGGCAGAGTATAAGATGAACTCATATAAATAGACCCATACAAATTGTTTTGCAAAAAAGGAGGTTATATATTAAGCATATATACAAGCATGGAAGAAAGATTTATATATTATGAGACTTGATTATATAGATGAGTTCCAGTTTTATAATAAAATTAAATGGTCTAAATACTATGCCTTAAAGTGTAACGTTCAAAGGCGAGGTATAAATGTTTTCAAAACATATTTGAATTGTTACCGTGCTTATTTCGAATGAGCATGATCTTCAGAAGGTTGTTTCAATGAAAAAAATCATTTTATATTCAAGCCAGTCTATGTTATTATGTACCCACACATTTTATATTCAAGCCAGTCTATGTTATTATGCCCTTATTATAGACATATTGCATTTTCACAGACATTTCTCAAATCTTATCTGGTCATCATAGGCAATTTCCACCTTTCTATGCAATAGGGATAGACTTTAAAATTTAACTAAAGCATAACTTACAGAAAATTTAGTATAATTAGCGTTGCTAATCCTAGTGTGAAACTGAAAGAAAAGAGAAATGATATAATTTCTATAGGCTTTTCATATTATGCAATTTTTATCTTTCGTAGATAATCGAGAGGAAGAAACAAAATTAATGAGATTCAATTCATCCTATCCTTCCCAAGTTTTTTCATAATGTCTGCATTTCGTTCGTTGTCAATATAATGCAAAAAACACATGAAAAGAACTCTCATATAGCGAAAATTTTAAAGTGTACAGCATAAAAATATTTTCAAAAATTTTGAAGGAAAGTAATTTTTAAAAACACTTTTTAAAGGTTTATTAATAACAGAGCTTTCAGTTTTCACTTTTTTCTTTGATTATAACTTTAAAAGGAGAGAAGATGGAAACTACACTTGACTTCGATGTTGTCGAAGATGTAAGAGTTTTAAAAATTCTTTCTTTTTCAGAAGTTCTAATACCAATTCAAAAAAGACACTCCTTTTCTTTCAAGGCCTGTCGATTGTTCAAGCAGAGGAAACGTTTGTCGGTTTTCGTTTTTATTCTAAGTTCTTTTTTCATTCGGTTACGTTTCTCATACATAAATTCATAATTTTTTAACTATTCAGTTTTCAGGGAATAAATAATAACAGTTTATAAATAATAACAGTTTTTGAAATCCTTAAATAACAAAAAAAAAAAAAAAAAAAAAGCAAACAGTTATTTTCAGACAAATGCTGTATTGTTATTTTTTAAAATAATAAAGCGTATACTTCGTATAGTATATATATTTGACCAATATACATATGATATTATATAAGTATGGAAAAACGGTTTATTAATAGCGGTCAATGGTTACACGAAATTAACTAAGAGAAAAAGAACTAAATAAATCTGATATAACACTTTTTCTATATGATAAGGTTTTAGTGGATATTTAAAATGTATTTACATTAATTATTTATAAAATCGTACAATAGAAATTATTATGGTTTGTAAATATATTATGAAATAACTTTACATTTATTAATTATTAATTATTAATTATTGTTAATTGAAAGGGCGTTGGTTTGTTCTCCTTGAAAAGTCAACCAATTTCCAAACAATGACAATAATTACTTGGGTTCTTAATTTCCATATTAAAAGTTTGCATTTCTATTTTTCATGATTTAAATTCAAGTTCCTTTAAAAATATTATTTTCGGAATTAAATTTCATACTTCTGGGTTACTTCATTCAGATACATTCTACTGACTTTATATTAGGAGATAATATAATCAATATTACTTTAGTAAGTACAGCATTATTATAGATGCAGAGACATCAGATTTAAAAAATCTCTCTGTGCATATAGTAAATCTTAGGCTGAAGCCTCAATTGATGTCGAGGTTTGTGTATTTTCTTCAAATGACACCAAATAAAGCCTTTATTTTATGAAGGTTTACCTTGTTTAAAATAAATAATATAATTTTAAAATTTTCTTTTGATATTTCAGTGAATTCTTTGGTTTACAAACATTTAAAAATTATATTGATCGATTAATCCCATTACTTTAATAAATGTAATTTTATGTGAAATAAACTTAGGAAAGCTAAAAATATGAAGAATAGAAGAAAGTCAGCCAGTAGTCTCAAACTGGTTGTCCGCGAGTTGCATGCGGCACCAGAAAAAATTTTACATGAATGGTGAATATGTTTCCTGTAAATTAGTTAGCAATTTTATGACAAGAATCTGAAAAAAACATATTTAAGATTTTAATGATTTGGAGTCCAATTTTATATTGATTTCATTACTTTTAAAAACAGACGTAAGAAACAACACAGAAAATCTACAAATGGAACTACAGAGAGTGTTTACACATTTTTAGAATGATTTCGAGGCCGTTTAGTTAATGTTTAAAGTGCAAAGAGACTTTTTAAATGTTCGATCTGATAGCATTTCTTTTCTGAACTGCAAGTCTGCATCGTTATTTCCATGATAAAACAGCTTTCCGTAAAATTTCCAAGTCTATTAATTTAAATTCCTTTTCCTCTAATTTCCAGAATTCATCAACAGTAGTGGATTCATTATCGTGGAATAGTGTAGATTTGCACTTTTCAGGAGACCAAAGCAATAAGTCTATAAGTAAATTGGTTTATTATTTTATTTACTGTTGCTACAGATGTGTTTAAATATTTGCAATTCATTTTTTGTTGGAGGATTTTTTCTTGTTGCCATTGATTTAATTTTAAAAATAGTACGCACTTTTTTGAGGTATTCGTTTAAAAATCTTCTTTCCATGTTGAATTAATGATTAGTGTTTTATCCTTTCCAATTAGTAATGTTGCTTATTTTGCACTTCGAAATTTTAATACAATGCATTTTACAACTTTTTGAATTGTGGAATAACTTTTGAATTGTGTAATTTGCGCTTCGAGTAGCGCAAAACCTTTTCCTTCAATCCACAGTTTGTTCACGTGCGACATTTTGAGAGAAGAATAAATCTGAAATTAGCAAACGATATTTCTCATTTCAAATAATAAGTGGTTGCCAGAAAATTTCATCTGAAACGTTGGCTTTTTTTATCGAAATCGTTCTAAAAATATATAAACACCCTCTGCAATTTATTCCCTAATGTGATTTAAAACTTATTCAAAGATTTGAATAGATTCGATTAAGCTTTTCTCGCACTTGCCAAAAGATAAATACCCTGAGATTCGCATTTTGCTTTAAAAATAATCGCTTTGTTTTGAAAAACATATTAATATGTGAACAGCCTTTTTCCGCAGCTGAAAATTAATAATTAAAAAAACAAGCAAACACTGAGTATTCATAATCCTAGATATAGTTATTTGTAATTTCTATACAAGGTTGAAAACTTTTATCGAAACCAAAACGCCATGACGTGTGATAGTAAGAAATAAAGAAGTTTATGATTATTAACATACGAATATATGCATTTTTTCTATAATATGCATCAAAGAAAATTTCAATAAATAAAAGAAATATATTAGGTTGTCATTATTTATTCTCAAATTTTGTCCCACTTGAAAAGTTTTTGTAGTTTATTTATATTCAGTTTAAGTTGAAAGTAAATTATTTAGTAATTATTTAAATATCACAATTACTTGAAGTAAAAGCGAATCTAAAATTTAATAAATTTAACTGTCAATATGCTAGAATTTCAAACTAGAAGAAATTTCTTTCGAGTACCAAGCTTCAGAAAATAAATACAAATTGGAATTTTTCCTTTTACGTCTTTATTATTACTATTTATGTAAGTTTTGATAAATATTTAAGAAATAAAATATAAAATTTAGTTTCAAATAATACGAATTTTTTCATTAAAAAAAGTTTCACTTAGTTACAAAATTCTTTTTCGGACCACCAACTGTTTTCAGATTGTATAGTCAGCACTCATGCAGTTTGAATCTGTAATCACTAACCTAAGCTACTCTCACGCCTATCTCAAGCTTATCTTTGAGTTCTAAATGGAATTAGTTTGGTTTTTAATGAAATTTGGGGCATAATGGAAACCAAAAACAAATATTACCTTTTGTGAAACTATCCTATTTTAAGCATTATTAAGCCAAACCAAAACTGAAAAAACACGACCTCAGAAACATCCTTATTTTGTTTATTTGTATGGTTTGAGTTAAAAAAATCAATTTTGTAAACACATTCGTAGCATTTTATGCTATTGAGGAGTTTGTAATAGTTCTTTACGGAAGGCTAGATTTATTCAAATAAAGTGCTTCTGTCTGGACGGAACAACGAAATTAGTCACAACTGACCGACGCATGTGAGGTGATTACCCCAGTTTATTCAAGAGTAAGGATTCGCATTACTTTTCAAGTTCAAAACATTGTGCTGCCATTTACACGTTTTCTATACCACATCCATTCATCTTCTTGAACAACGAAGTCAAGTTTACCAAAAGAAAAAAAAGCTTTATCTATTGCGACATAGCGACTTGGCCTTAATAATAAATTAAGAGTTGCGATTGAAAGAGCATACGTAATGTTTTCCAAGGCCAGACAGATAGACATTTACAGAAATCCAGTACATTTCTTTGTGGTACCTCAATCAAAATTGAAAACTGATATAACTAAAGTAAAAAGTGTGGATTAGAAAAACAATAAATTGATATCTTTTACCTGAGTTCGAAAATTAATTGTGAGAATAACTATTAATATATTTTAATTAAAATCATTATTTCGAATTTGGTATGTTTCAAATTTCACAAACTCAGAATATTCGGGAATATGTAAAATAATACTCAACTTCCCCTATCTCCTAAACTAGATGCCGAAATTAGAAAGAATCGCCATGTTCTAATTTGCCGAGCAGCAAAATCACGATTTGGGACGGGCTTGGCAACGTTAGTTAATATTTGGTTGGTGACTAAGTAGATAATTAGTCTTGGAGATATAAATCGGAAAACAAAGGTATTGTTGATCAAAGAATTATTTACACGTACTTGCAAAAAATCAGGTCTGTAAAACATTCGAAACTGAATGAAAGGTATCATGATTTTAAACAGGAATGTACTAACTGGGAACTGAAAAGATACTTGGAATAGCTGATTTGAATTATAATGCTTTCTGGCTAAATCAGAGCGATGAAATGTAAGCATTATCTAAGCATTGTCTGATGAAATTATCATGAGGAAATAAAAGGCTGAAGGAAAGAATATGTAGCAAGACATCAAACATAAAATCTAGAACGTTTACCAAAGTAACATTAATTTATACAACAGGCAATGGTGTTTATATCACGGAATGTGCGCGCGGTTGGAGGTTGCTTACATCCGTCTGAACTGTATATGTCTCTAGAATAATTAACAATTTTAAAGAAATCATGTATTAATGGTCCCTTTATCATTGTATTTTGAACCCAACATTTAGAATTGCATTATTTTTCTAGTGAGCGAGCCCATATATAAGCTCTCCTACAGCAAGTGAATGATAATTAATCGGACTAGGTGATGCGTTTCCAGTCATTCAAGGATCTCTTCAATGTTCTTCAGTCATTCAAGGCACAATGAAACTCTCTTCACTATTAAGTATGTTCCTTTTAACTACTGATGTCCATATAAATGTTTACTCAGCTATTAGAGATGTACTGGAATTTCGGATGTAATAATTAGTTTCTCCTTTTTTTCCCAGAGTCAACAAAACTTATTTTTCCAGAGTCAACAAAAGGAATTCTCGTTTTCAATTCGGCGTTTCCGGATTTTTAATTTTTCATGAAATGATAATTTTTCAATTGTTGTTTTTATATACTTACCAGATCTTTACTTTGACGTGTTGACATTTTTTAAGAGGCTCAACACATTTGCTAAGTAGGCTAGTTGAAGTATTTCTTCTCTCTCTTCGAAAGCTTTAACCAAGTCAAAATTTTGCTGAGTAAGAAACTGTAAAATTTCTTCTAGCAATTCAAAAGCCCTGCGTAACACGAGGCTCTTGGAAATTCACCATACTTTGGTGCGATGAAAAAGTACAGTATGAGCAGCATCGATTTCTTAGTATAAAGCATGAAAGATACGATTATTAAGCGTTGGTCTTTTAATATATTTTATTACATTTAATGCAGAAGTTAAATGTTATTTTAAATTCCCTAGCGAAGCTTTTGATGCAGATGCATTGCATGATAGTACAACGCTGCGGACTTTTATTCTGATGTAGGAAATAGCCCAAAATTTTTCTCGACATAGCAGCGGCACTATCAACGCAAATTCAGCTATCACATTCTCCGATATTTGATGCCTCCAAAAAAGTGGTTTTCTAATATAATTGGAACAACAATTACTTTGTCGTTACCTCCAGTGCTTCACAAAATACAGAGGGTGTTTACACATTTTTAGAATGATTTCGTTAAACAATGAGTAAAAAGCAAATGTTTCGAAATGAAAATTTCCTTAAACAGCCTATTTGAAATGAGAAATATTGTCTATTACTTTTAAATTTATTCTTCTTTCAAACTGTCGGATTTAAATAATTTGTAGACTGACGGATATGTTTTTGCGCTATCTGAAGAGAAATATTCGTATACCATAATTCAAAGATTTGAAATGCATGGTAATAAAATTTCTAAGTGAAAAATAAGTAACATTATTAATTGGAAAGGGAAAAACCGTCAAGCATTACTTCTGCTTAGAAAGAAGACTCCACATGAATATCCTAAAAAGGTACGCATTGTTTCTAATGTTTCTAAAATTTACAGCAGGAAATCCTCCGACGCAGAAATCAATTGCAAAATCTTTAAATATGTCTGTAGCAACAACAAATACTAAAAAAAGCCAAGATTCATAACTTAAAAAAGCTAAAAAAACATAATGTTCACCAGCTCTTGCAAAGGCATGCGGCTCAACGAAGAACAATTTGTAGACGCCTGCAAGAAAACTATTCAACGGGAGATAAATGAAAATGCATTTCGATCCTTGATAAATCGTGGGTTTACATAAATGACTGACCCAAAAAAAAAGTCTATTTATTATCGGAAACGAAGAGCAAAGAAATGTACATACCTGGTTCCTTTAATGCAAAGAAAGTTTTAGTAAGGGGTTTATGATTGTCGCAGGATTCGCTTACAATGGAAGCTTAAAACTAAAAAGAGTGGAAAAAATGTTAAAATCAACTCTACGCTCAAGAGAATGTTTTATGTTTCTGTATACCAGTCACTTTCAAAGAGCGAAAATCCATCAATATAAAACAAGTCCTACTTCGAAAAGTACCATTGCATTTCTTGAAAAAATGAAGACTGACACAGGTATGGCTTGTGTAACTTTTTAAAGTATTTTTGCGAAGTCCCGTGACGTTTCATCCATGAATTATTGTACCTTTGGTCTCTTGAGCTCTTTCTAAGTTCAAATCCACCGCGATTGACAGAGTCAGGATAGTAGTGGAAAAGGAATGAGAATCGATATTTCCGGAAACTTTATATAATTCTTTCTATCATGGACATCACAATGCAGACTTATATTCCAGAAGAAGAGCTATCAGATCGAACATGGTGGCTTAAAATACGCTTTATATTTAAACATTAATTAAACGACCCCGAAATCGTTTTAAAAGTGTGTAAACATCTGTAAAAGTGCTTCCAACATTTCGTTTTCGTTAATGCATCGCCCGCATACCAACAATTGATTACAATTATCAATATAACTTGCCTCGTCCAGTTTATTACTCATTTTTATAGACTAGCTTTGATATATTTTGCTATTTGCAGCTGAATCTTGAATGTGCAATCTACTCACATAGTTTGAATGATCGTTTCACATCGTTGTGTTGAATTGTGTTTTATGCCTCAAAATCAAAATCTCTGGTATCCTTCTTGGACTTCAGTTAACAGTATGAGTTATAGAATCGTAAGCGTGCTTATTGTTGTTGTTGTGACTAGTGCCACTCGTATTACTTAATCAGAACAAGCCTACGAATTTTATCGTAGTAAGACGCATAAGTTTGCATCTGTCGTTGGCAACAGTCTTGGGCAGCATACAAGGTGACAATACAATTTTGCTCAGTTCCACCCCAATTTTGAGAGTGAATACTCCGAAAGGCGGTTCGAATGTCTCCTCCTATCTTCCTTTACCACCAACCTTTCAAGAGGACTTTCGGCTCGCCATATGTTTAGAGAGTTCCCATGCAGCAAAAACGCTATACATTTGCAACATCCATGTCTTCTTCGGGATTCGAATCCTGGCCCTTTGATATGGTAGTCAGAATCACTAACCACTATCTCGTTGGGCGGCTCTGCTGATTGTTAAAGCGCTTTAATAATTTTGACAGGTTAAAATTGGAGTTTGAAAATATTTTGCAGCATAATATGCATTGTAGGCGTTGCGTGCCAATCTTTTCTGTTGTACAAGTGGATTCATGAGCAATATAATAGTCTTTCCATTTTTTAAGCAAACGGAGAACTACTACAGTTAATAAATAATTACAATTTTCCAAAACTTTCAGAAACCTTTTATGTAATCATTTCATTATATCCGGTATAAGCATTAGTCACTGATTAATATTAGTAAACTAAAGGAAATTAAAGTTCGTTTCTGTGTCAGATCACCTCGTTAACTTTCATATGCGAACACATGCGCATATGACCAGTTTCTTATTTCAGAGCTACTGAAGAAGAAGTGGCTGTCAAACATTTCTTCAATTCTTAAGTTATAAATCTCAACTTATTAATCTCATCATTTAGCGAAACAAATTTCAAACATGACTTCAGTTCTTCTAAATCAAATTACACTTACAAGGTATAAAGATAAATTTCGCTTCAATAGAGCCGTTAGAGTGGGAAATAAAGCGCAAAGAAAACAATTTAAAGTTCTGCAAAAGAATGAGGAAAAAAATCGTAAACCATAAAATGTAAGAGCTACTCGCTAAGACTCTCAGCTGGCATTATTTAAATAGCATAGAATTATAACAATAACCATCATAAGCAACAGAAGCATTTGTAAGGAAAAGAGACTAACCTCATCGGTTTCGTCATTAAAAGTACCAACAGGAAAGCATAGCAGGCTCTTAGAAGGACAGAAAGACAGAAAACGTGAGTTGCTATTTCCATCGGTTTCACAGAGTTTAGATTTAGAATGATACATATCGTGTCACCCTTTTTGTAAATATTTTTACTATTTTTATTTATTATATATTTCTCTCTGCTCTTACTTTAGCGTACCAATTAAGAAATAATCAAGAAACTCTTCTGCATCTTAATTTTATATTAAACTTTGTCCCAAACGTCGAAGTAGCATTCACTAGTTTCCCACGAGCAGTCAAATGTAATTTCCATAGACACTTTAAAAACTTCTTCCGTATCCCTAGAAAGAGATTTCTAGAAATCCCCACGAAATCAGAAGAATGCAACATACTGATTACGTCCTTGCAAAATTATTACTACAAATATAGAATAACTTTTATGGAAAGACAAAAATAATAAACTCTGAATAACGACGTGTGACACGACTTAAATCCGTAAAGTAATCATCTTATTGAACAGAGATAAACTCTAGAGTTTCGATGGAAGCATTAAATACTGTAACCAAACATTAAAAAAAAAACCGACTTTTTTAATGTTAAGATTTTTTTTTAAATTCTAAGCTTCATCATTGAGTCATTGAAGAAAGGTTATCTTTTTTAAGAACTTCAGAGATGCGGAAGCTTCGATTTGCGGAAATCATCCTCGCTTCCGAATACACCCTTCCTGAAAGTGGATCATGGGAAAGTACGGGAGAACAGAAAGAGCAAACGGTGAAGTGAAAATTCTAGTGAAAGCATCGCATTTTTTCACCGGTTCCTCGTCCTTTAGGTGCACGCTGAAGATCCCTGAAAGGGGCCCTCACGTGCTACAAGCGTGAACATTCCATTGGAGTATTTGTATTGTCTGGGCAAGGCAAAAAAAGTATTGACGTAAAGCGGTGTTGCCACAGTTGGCAACCTATCTCTCCTGTTACGTAATGTAGCTAAATCTGAGGTTACCAACATACTAAGGCCTTGGGCGCGTAACTCTTATCAGGCCTCAAGATTTACCCTGCACAGGTGAAAGACCAAAATTAAATGTTTGATTACGGGGTCGCAGAATTTTCAAACGAACTTTCCCAAACTTGTTCGGGCCTCTTAGAAATGTTGGAATATCCTGAAGGAATATATGGGCAGTATTTTCTGTCTGTACGTAGAAGTTGAGAGTTTCGGTGTTTTTCAGAAATGAATGAAAAGATAAGAAATCGAAATTAATTTTAAATAGTAAGAATTTTAATTGATTAAAAGAATTATTTTAAGTACTGAAGTCATATTATACTTTATTTCTTAAGAAATAAGAAATTTTCATATCAGAAATAAGAAAAATCTTTTTAATTTGCTCGTTATTAAACACATCTCCTTCGGATTTGTAATCGTAGGTTTTAAATACAGGGCTGCAGAATTTAAAGGAAACGTCAGTATTAATTTATAATTTTACAAAGATTGAATAAAAAGTAGTAATAACATGTCAATATTTCCGACTTATCACCATAGATCTAAATATTTGCAGTGACTCAAAAAGTATTCGGGCACAGGAACTTTCAAACATTCAGCTATTACTCTAAAACTATGTTTTTTTTTTTTTTTTTTTTTTTTGGTTTGTTTTTTTGTTTTTTTGTTTTTTTGTTTTCTGTGTCTACATATCATGTTGAATTTGTTATGATGAATAAAATGAAGTAAAACTAACAAACGATATATCTTAAATAACTATTAAACATGAAATTAAGGTATATTGGGGCTGCGATAAAAATAAGTTATCAGCAGATTTTCAATATCAATCATAAGTTACGATGATCAGTATCATAATTTAATACAAATTCTCTGTCAATTCCAATAAGCCCAATGTAAATTACTCGCCTAGGCCACGAAGAAGAAAGGCCGCGAAGAATAATTTATTTTGTTAAAATTTAATTGCGAATTTTCCAAAATTCCTGAACTAAATTTCATTAAGTACGGAACGTCAAAAATTAATAATGATACAATCGTGATGCAGGATCTTATTGCGAGTCCTTTTCATGTTCAGTAACGGTTCCAACACACTTTTCGGATGGCATACGTTATTTATAATAATTGAATGAAATATATATGGCACACAACAGATGTACTGGTCCCCCTTCGGTAAGGACTTAACATCAAAACACGTTCTAAGGGAACTTGATAGAACCGAAGCATCATTTTAAAAAAAAAGATTCGACCAGATATGAGAAGTACTTCGAAAGTTTTTAAAACTTCTATTAAAACAGATAAATATCAAAACAATTTCTATTAGATTTTCTCGAATTAGGTAACATACAATGAATGCAGATTTTCATGCTTTCAAACAGCACTTTTAAATATTGGTCAGCATACTTTCTCTGAGATATTGCTTGCAAATTCTCTGTAAGTCAATGTGGTTTTTTTCAACTGAGTTAAATTTCAGTTCACGAATATTTTCCTTCGCTTTGAATAAAAAGAAATCACGCGGACGTAAATTTGGACTCTAAAGAGGGGGCATAAGAAACTGAACCTCTGAATGTCTTAAACATTTTTGTCTGTAAGTTAGTTGTAGCATTATCGTGATACAACAAGACACCTTGCAGCTCAGCTTTTGATCAAGTAATTTTTATTTTCGCAAACCTATTAGGTAAGCCTTTTATGATACTTTTCAGAAGTTAACTGTTTTTTACCTTCTGGAATCATAATTCTGCATTGCTATTTACAGAAAAGAAAAAAAAAAAAAAAAAAGGTTTCTTACCAACATTTCGCCTTCTTTCACCGTAATGGAAAGGTCTTCATTGGGAAAAGCCTAAAATTGTTTTTAAGCCTTCTTCATCAAATCTTTGAAACATTTTGCGCCCTCTTGCCACAGCCTACTCGAACCCTTTATGTTTATCTCCCAGATAATGAGGAATCTAAGGACTGTAACGTTTCCTGATACCATGGTTTTCATGAAGCACACTTCTAATGACTGACTATATGCCTTGAATTTGAGCATAAGTTAAATTACAGTTTTTTTCTTTAATATCTACCGTACAAGCATCATACTTTTATCGGTGGTGGATTGGCCCGAACCATATGGTAAAGAATATCGTTTCCTTCTAAACTCATTAAACCACTTTTAAACTGCGACTTGATAAGGAGACGATTTCCACCAAAGAACATCTAAACGTTTAAGAGACTCGGGTGTACTCAGTTAAAATTAAAAGTCATACAAAATCATATCGCTAAAATGCTCAAAATGGAGTTCCACAGTGTTTTAAAATTAAGTATCAAATAGACAAAGACGAGATCTTTCATCCAATGTGCAACTTATTTCATCTTTACACGTAGCACAATCAAATATTCCCGTGATAAAATATTAGGTAATTTATGTGGCAGGTACTTGATTTACAGGATTCTCAACACTTTCTAGTTGATCTATGGAACACCTGACATGAACTCAATTTGAAACAAAGTTAGCTGAAGTAACGAAAAATTGAATTTATGGTTCCTAATTCTGGAACTATTTAATTTGCGTTTAGTAAAATAGAAAAAGAGACCATTTTTTTTGCGTGTGTCAAAGAAAGACATTGCTTCATTTAATGTTGCCGAATTTTTTGTGTTTTTTTTTAAATGCTATGAACTGTAGATTTGGAATTCCTTATGCCTAGAGAGCATGATACATGCCTAAAACTTACAATTTAGTCACCCATTAGCTTGATATTGTTCTCTTTTGATATATTAAATCCGAAAGGCAGCAAAGATATTTAATGTCATCTCATTCAATTTTAAAAAATTAAAAAGGTTATATTGGGAGCATTTAAGGAGGCCTTAAATAGTTAACATACTTTTTCAATGCAATTAGGCCATATTTCTTTCACCTTATGTCACTAATGTTTTTTATGTCCCATATTGAATCAAATTCAAAACCCCACCTCTTCCATTCAAATGTACTAAATGACAGCTAAACAACATGATCCGGATGTTTTAAGCAAATGATTTATTATTCTAGAAAAAGAATTCCCAAATGGGACTGGTATTGATCGCCTGAGGGTCGAGGAAAATTTTAAAAGGGGCGGAGGGAATGAGGATATAGAATTCAATTGGTGGTCGACAGCCTAATGTGCACTGGCAACTGATCGGCATACTCCACTGGTTTCAAAAAATTATTACTAAAATTGATAACTAATTGTTTATTGATATATATATATATATATATATAATGTAGTAAGGAAGAAATCATACAATCACTAATACACAAAAACTATGGAACATTTTAAAAACCGACAACATTTTGTTAAAATATATAATTTTCATGCAGTTAATGAAATATAAAAAACGTAAAACACCAGAAAAGCACAACCAAAAAAAAAAAAAAAAAAATACGAAAAACGCTAAACTTTCCGAGATACAAATTACTTGAAAAATTTCTTTTTCTGATATAAATTATTTCTTGAAAAATTTAAAAGAAGATTTTAACGATCACTTCTAAGACACTGAAAACTTGAATATGCCAGCATAGCTCACAGAATAGCTGATCTGCTATATTTTTTATTCTGATATTATGTTGAAAGAAATGTTATTACATTGAATGAGAATGCACAAACTTTACTCAAACCGTATGGTTACGCTAAGTTTTTGAACTAAAAAGTCATGCGAGTAAAACATCCCAAAGCAAAAGTTCTTACCGTACCAACATTACTAACATTCCCTCTTCTTACCTGGTGGAAGCAAGTTTTAAAGTCAAATCAATAATTTACTACAGAAAACGAGAAATAGGTTAAAAGTTTTTGAACGAAGATATTTAAGAATTAAGGAATTTTATGCCAAATATTTTTTTTTAAAAATCAGTCAAATACAGTCATGGGATTAATTATAATCAGATCACTCAACATCAAATGTAGCCATCAGATTAATCATCAAACTTTTGTTGCATTCAAATTTGAGATTTTGTTTTCGAAAACTTGTTTACATTATTTGTAAAATAAAAAATAATTAAAAATAAAAAAGATAATAAAATGTAAATCTAATAAATCATTTTTTCGAAAACTTTTGTTCATATTCTTAGTCTAATTATTATCTTCAAGTTATCTATGCGTAATTATTTGTATAATTATATTGCACGCTGTATATTAAAAAGAAAATTGTAAAGGGGTCGATGAAGAAAACCATTCTTTTAAAAGGGGTCGCTGCAAGAAAAGGGTTAGGAATCCCTGTTCTAGAAATATAATCAAAAATCAAAGTAAATTCGGCACTCCACATCTGCCTCTTTAGAATTTTCGATTCAGTATAAAAATTCAGGCCTTTATCATTTTGGAAAACACTAAACGTAAGTTCATTCTTCCGCAATGAAAATGTGCCTAAAATATTTGGCATGCTCACTCCGAATTACTTTAGGAAATAGCCGCTCTGATTATAAATAAAAATTGTTGGAGGCTTAGGATTGATATTAGACTAAGTTCAGTATATGCCCATTTATTTAAAAAAATACTGACAATACTATGAAGTAAGAGCAATTTCAATATGCCCAGATCAAAGAACTTTATTAGCCTTAAAACAGTATCCCGTTATCTCATTCAAAAGTTACGGTAGATAAAACATCACGAAAAATCTAGAATTCGAGTCGTTTTTCCAGTACCCGATAGCCCTCGTGTTCTTTCGTAGCCCACGGCATGACAGGCCCACTTTTACTTAACACCTCTCCCGGAAGTGGGGCAATGACCGCAAGTAACCCTGACCTTGAGCGCTCTGCTTTTTTATCTCTCTTTTTCTTTCGAGTTTCATTTTTTTCCCCTCTTCTTCCTACTTTTTTTCCCCTCCTGTCTGAAGTCTTTTGATGGAGACACGACCCAGCGAAATTGCACGCTAAGTGTTTTTATTTCAGAATCATCTTTTTCACCCGTGTTTTCTCTGAAACAGAGAGGAGTATTGTGAAATGTTTTCTACGGCTGGGCATTAAAAATTTCCATCCGATTTTGTGATGTCACAGACAGGAACTAAATAGAGTACGATGACGTAAAATTTCAATGTTTAATCTTGCTGCGATTATTCGAATCATAGAGATTTAGAAAGAGAAACAGAAAACGCATCAAGAAATAGTAGGAAGCATGCATTTTTCTGTGTCTTAACAACGTATGATCGATTAGGATGATCGCTTATATATATATATTTTTTTTTTTCTTGTAATCATTACCCAATAAAATCAGGCTGATTCAAATCTGTCAGAGTATATGCCCTTAAATTAGATATCACTATTTCACTATTACAGACATTATCTCAATTCCATCCTTGTGCCTTAATGATATTCATTGCATATCATTTTTCTTAAAAATTATATTGATTACACTGATATTTAAATAAAAATTTCAAACTATTATTTATTTTAAAATCAGGTTTATTAAATATTCATTACCTCAGATTTATAAATTGATCTGATTGTAAATTTTAATTCATTAATTTTGATTAATTTATGATTTATCAATTAATTAACTTAAAATTAATTTGATCAATCGTGATTTATTAGTTAATTTGATTGATACTCATTTATTAAGCTCAGAATTGTTAGTTATTTATTATTTTAGCTTAGATTTGTTTCCAATAAATTATTAGCATTTCAGATTTTTCTCAGATATTGTATTTTAAAGGTAAAAATCTCTTATTGATTTTAAAAATAAAAGTCTTAGATTTTTAAATTAATGAATGAAATATAATATATTTAACGTAAAACCATTTTTAATTTCAGCTTTTTTTATATAATTTTTATTTTAATAAATTTGAAATGCTTCTGCAATCGGAAGCCATAATTGAAGCATTGGCTTGCTTAAGTTAAGCTACTAGCTTCTTTAAGTAAGATTACATTTCAAAAGCTGAGCAAGAAACCAATAATTAGAACAGATATTATTACTGAAATATGTTTTTGACCAGTGCAAACCACCAAGATTTGAATCTGCCAGTTTTGAGTTAAAGATCAGAAAACTTAGAGTGATACTATAAGAAATTTTTTCGCTGCAAAAAAGGATGAACAGTCTTCCTCCAAACTTCACTTTTGCTATGATTATACATAGGATTTTTTTTTTTTTTTAATTCAGTTTGTTTTAAAATAATTTTCCTTTCCTTTCGAATCCGCTATTTAGATAATATTTTTTGCTCTTTCTAGAGGCAAATAGAACTCAAATTATATCTTACCAATAGTAAATTTAATTAATCCCGATATTCAGTTTTTATTTGAAACTGATTTAATTAGTAGCCTTTTTTTAAGCAATTCATAGCTTGTTTAATTCGTGCTTTTTAATTTACGGCAATTAATAATTTAGCAGTTCATGGTAATTCTTAATATTAGTAACTTACAGTAATCGTAATCAGTCGCATTCACAATGCTTATTTTATCAAGAATCTCTTCATTTCCGCTTTTCTATTTCCCATGTTTATTATTCCATTGAATAAAAAAAACTGTTTCTTGTTTGTTTTTCTCTGAGAAATCTTTTGTAGGTCATGATTTTCATTATCTCAGAGCTGTTACTATTGAAATAGGTACTTCTATATTTTGCACTGATTAAGCATTAAAAACAATTTTTGTTCTAAAAATCGATAGCATTCTTCCGTTAAAGACTACCACAAAAGCTTCTCTTTTATTCTGAAAGGATTTTATGCGGTTTGAATTTAGTTTTCTAATGTTAACAAATTTCGTTGCTTAGTTCTTTAAAGACCGTTTATTAAATTTGAATTCTTCGTTGTGCAGTTTCTTGCCAGCACTGCACTTTATTCCACAGCTTATAGATCAAACTTATAGAGTCAGAATACTTTGCATCAACAAATGTGATTCTTATCTTCGAAGAAAATAATTCAATAAATATTATGTTGTTTACACTGTCGGTGGCTTGAAGATATATTCAAATTTTCGTCTGCAATTTCGTCTTAAAATTCAAATTTTAAGTTATTCAAAAACATTTATAATAATTATCATAACCTTCTTATTACAATAATAATTTTCACAGCCTTCTTATTACAATAATAAGTAATGTGCTGCTATAATTTAGAAGATAAATAGATAACCTCATGGCGCACACAGTTTGACACAAGGATTTTCTTTGCAAACTGAAAACAATACCTCTTGAATAAGTATTGGAGGAAGGGTTTAGGGTAAGGGAATGGAAACACCAACATTATTCAGTTTTATTTTTCATCATTATTAACTTAAAGGAATTGAATTTCATGTTAATATAAAGAATATCGTATCGTCATGCGCGGTCAATTTTTATGAAGCGTGTATTATTTATACTATTAAGGTGTACGCGCACTTTACCAACTGTACATTTTATCAACTGCATTTGGGAAGGAGGGTCAGGAACAACGATATTTTATATGCATGTGAAATCGGCCTTAATTGATTTTTGTTAGGTGTTTTGTGGTATAATACATAAACTAGTGAATAAAAGTTTTCATTTTTAAAGGCATTGGCATAAGAGAAATCGAAATACCATTTTAAATAATGGTTCAGAGAATTTGACAGATGTCTCGTTTGTCGTCGTAACTCCCCATCCCTTCAAAAGAAGACTTACATCACACCTCCCGAACTTCCGGTCAGCCCGGCGGAAGTTCGGCCATCGATATCCCTTTAACCGGACATGGCAGCAAGCAAATCCCTTTCGTTCTATGTCCAAGTTAATGATGGGAGAATGGGGACTTAATTTCTGCTGCACTGGGGCATAGTTAGAAAGGTAAATTTATTAGATTCGCTTCCGGTCAATGTAGACCCAACAAATCTGTGGAACTAATGCTCGCTCGTAGAAGAAATGTTGTGAACCTATGAAAAGAATCAAGCAAGTAAAGTAATTGGTAAATGGTTTGTAAAAGTTCCCCTATCGTACTCTGAATAGTCTATTTTTAGAGAATTTCTGCATTTGCTGCCGTAAATACTTTTAAAAGTAGATAAATGTCTGGAAAATCAAAATTGTACAAATATACTGTAAATTAGAGTTACACTGCTCTTGCACTGGGCAAATTCTATAGCAGTTACCAGAAGCTGCAGGCAGTTTCTGTTTGGACCAGTATTAGTGCTATATCTGACGAAAATTATTGAACACAAGAGGTGGGAGGTGGTCGTGGATGCATAAAAAATTGATGGAAAAGAATAAGAAGTAGAAATCGCCTCGCGGAGGGGAAATTAGCGTAGCTTTTAATGCCGAGGTAGCTAAATTTTCTTATTATAATTACAGAAAGCTTTATTTAATACTTTTTTAAATGCTTATTAGGAATTTTAAAATGACTCTAAAATATTTCTTGCTATAAATTATAAAACGATGAAATCCTTCGATTTCATTGTTTTAGAATTCTAACCAGAAAATGCACTGCGTTCCGAATTTTAGTGATGATAACGAAATCGAAGATTTTAAGATCATGGTAAAAAATTGTAGGGTAGGAAGAAATAAACAAATCTTTCTGTAAATTTTAAGTTAATTGATATGGAACTGTATTGTCACTTCGTTTCGTTAGCTCTCACTAGGATGTAAATGAGATATGTATATTTAAGATAGAGTTCTTGAAAGTTTAGTCAGAAAGCTTTTGTCTGCGAAGCTCACTATAGGACTTATTATTATTTTGCCCAGCTATATAATTTAGTTATCCGGCGTTAACCATTTTATTAGACCAAGTCAACAGCGTAGTTAATAAATTTGAGCCAACGCTTGCTAGGCTGTTTGCATTGCAGTCTTCAGCATCTAATTAGTTTGAATTTTATATTCACGTTTCTGTTAATCGATCGGAGATTTAAATTATAAGTCGTGGATATTTTCAGTTTGCAGTTTTAAATAAAATGGTTATTTAAACCTTCTTCGTACTCAGTTGTCATTTATATAAATGGGGCAATAACTCATCTGACTATCTTAGTAGGAATTAAGAAATCAAGTTAATTGAGGACTGAAACTCTACAGATCTGTGAATAAATCCAAAGAGATAAAGATTTTTAGTTTACAGTTTGACCGTCAAATCCCGTTGAAAGCTCTTGTTTACTTCATTTTCTAACACTTATTAAATACGAAATTATGCATAAAAACGTCGTTTTATTTAATCAGTTAAAAGGTTTCATATATTAAAAACCTTATGTGTA
Source organism: Stegodyphus dumicola (assembly GCF_044657685.1). Lineage (NCBI taxonomy): Eukaryota > Metazoa > Arthropoda > Arachnida > Araneae > Eresidae > Stegodyphus > Stegodyphus dumicola. Next base: position 98,820,638 of record NC_140774.1, on the reverse strand, counting down.
ACTGAAACAGTGGAATTTTAAACCTGTAATCGACACTTATTTTCATATCATAATATCTGTCATCAAAACTCTCGATAAAATTCCAATCAGTTTGTAAGGATCCTAAGTTTTACTAATGTTTATTTTATTTTAAAACTGTACTATCACTTCTTATTTTCTACTTCCGGCCAGAATTAAATGCCTTAACTTGTTTATGCAAATTGTCTTGCTAACACCCAAGTATTTCAGTTGTGGCTTTTTGCCAAGAGAGAGAGAGAGAGTGAGGAAGCGAGCCGCTTGCCACTGCATTCTTACGAGTTTTCTATCGGTTGCTGCTTACCTTTAAAGCCAGAGGTTTAGCCCTCTTGATATTTGACAAACGTATTGTAGTTTCAGCAGCTCGGCGTATTACATACGTACCCTTTTAAAAAAAGGCCAGCAGTCTTAGTGTTAAGCATTTGTATACTAATTTAAAGTTAGCTTTTAGTTAGAGATTTAGTTAGTAGTTTTATATTTTTACGTTCAGACCACGAGTGGTTGGTCTCTGTATCTCGAAGTACGGGAGCACCTGTAAAGTAATAGAGAATAAAGGGTTCAGTATACCCTTCCTGCTTGTGTCGTCTATTCCACACAATTTGGAACAGAACTTTAGTAAGCTCCTTGTTCTTATTCAGGATACGTGATGTTCCCGAAGCAAGTTAAAAGACATAAAACTCCTGACAAGTTTGCCAGTACTACAGTGTACTATCGGTTATATGGGTGCGGATATTCAGTTAGCGAATTATCCGTGCTTGGTGGTGTCCACGCATACACACTCAACGTGTGTAAAAAAGAAACACGCAAATCCAAGCATCGAAAAAAAAATAATCGAAATTAAATTAATTATAGAGAAATCGGAGATTTATCTAATTATGAAGAAGTTGAAGTAGTAATTGAAGTTATATGCCAAAAAGAATTGAAATATAAAACTCTTCGAAAATGTCTATCGAGAAAACAACTGAGGTGGTTCAGTGGGCGATTTGACTGAGCTGAACTTTCAATGCTGCAGTGATGCGGATATAGTTTCAAATAATCAGAAGAGGCAGAGAGTGATACTGAAAATACAAGCGAAGAAGATACTGACAATTATATTACTCTCGAAACAGCAATAAATTCTTTTGAAACTCTGTTATACTTCGTCGACCAAACGGAATTCGAAATATATGATAAAATAACACTTAGGAAAATACGCAGTAAAATTTGACAGCTATTTAAGCATTCTCAAAAACAAGTTAAATTACTGATTTTTATAAAAAAATAGATTCACGAAATACGTATGAAAATTCATAGTTCGGATTAACCGTGTTTTTTAATTCTCCGTGACCTGCTTGCTCGGCGTTAACCTGGTTAAAGGAGAGTACACTGTACTATGAATACTTTGAAAATCTGATATATTCTTTTGTGCTGAAATTTTAGCACGTTAAATAGAAGTCCGTCAAAAAAATGCGCACAATGTTATGTAGCATTTTTCTTTGGTATGATAGAGCAATGAAATTTTGTATGGTGTGTGACTTTGGATTTTTACTTAACAATTAATTGACTTTTCTCTTTTTTCTGTACCGAGGCGTCATAATGAGCAGAAGTCAAAAGAAACTGACGTCAGTATCTGTCAATAGTCAGCGAATGAGTCTGTTTACATTTGAGCAACACAACTGAGCCAAAGGTATTTTTAGGAAACTTCTGAAAGTGAAGGTGGTGGCACCACAACGAGCAGTAGTAATATGTATAGAAATGTGGCCTGTCAGGTTGTGATGACTTCAGTTTGTAAAACAACCTACTCTTCAACATACCGCACACCATCACAAATATTGACAACGAAATAAATACGGATACTCTCATTCAAGAGAACAGTTCGAAATAAGGCAGCTCATAACAAACATTGGAATGTCTAAGGGAAGTGTTGTAACAATTATTCACAGATTAGGTTATAAAAACAGCTGCGCTCATTGGATTCCGAATCTATTAACTAAGCAGATCATGCTTCTGAGAAAGTATGTAGTTGAGGATTGTCTTGAAAATTTTAGTAGTAGACAAGAAAGTTTCTCTCGTGTTATTAATGAATATGAAACATAGTTGTTTCGTCATGACACTAAAAGTAAACAGCAGTCAGTCGAGTGGAAGCACCAGAATTCATTTCCGAGAAAGAAGCGACTAATCTTGACACTACATAAAGAGATGGGGAAGATGGGGACTAGTCATCTGGTATCAAAACTGAGTTATTTTTATAGACGTTATAGCATCAACAAAGAAAGATATGAATAAGTGAACAAAACTTAATCGTGAACTGCAAAACAAGAGACTAGAGTTACGGAACACTTATGGTAAGCTGCTCCCGGACATTGCCAGACTTCACACAGAACACATGACAACATAGATGATTGCAAAACTGAGATGAACAGTACTGCTTTGAGATCTTTACAGTCCGAACTATCCTGTATCAGACTTCTACTTTTTTTAGGAAATGAAAAATTTATTTGCAAGTTTATTGTTTGCGTCAGAGAATGACGACCAGCTTCGGAACTATGAATTGGGGAACTTTAAAAAAGTTGCCAAAGCACCAATGTATGTACGAGCAATAGATCGTTAACTGAATGACATGATGCTTAGACTAAAGTTCCAAAACTACATCACACGAAGTTTCATTCTTCTGTCTCTCAAACACAAAAATTGCATAGAAATGTTAGATACGCTTTGGCTGCCATTTGTATAAATATGCATATATTAACTTGTAATTTATCTGGCAATTTCGAATTTAATTACATTATTATTTGGTATCTTGTTAATAATAAAACAAATGATTTTTTACAAGGCACAAAATATGCAGGTTTTAAAAATATCTTTTGCTAATTGCAATAAAATTGCAAATAATCATAAAAATTAACATTTGGATGTATTGTATATTAAATACAGTCTAATTTATAGCAATTAGCTATATTATTACAATTTTTTGGTATAAATGAAAAATTCCTTAGTAAATGTTTATGATACAGCATTGGAAATACCTTTAACTAACACTGGCCGCCCAGACGATATAGTAGTTAGAGGAGCTACTGCGATACCGAAGGACCCGGTTCGAATCTCGAAGAAAGCATGGATGTTTGTAAATATATAGTGTCTGTGCGCCATGGGGGATCTCTAAATAAATAGTCCAACCGAGAGATTGGTGATAGGGGAAGACAAGGAGGTTAGAATAGACTTCCTCCTCCTACTCTAGTCTCCTTGGGGGAAGAAGGGCGAGAAACCTCGGGATGCTGACTTTCAGAATTGGGGACCAGTGACCTAAGGATTAATGGTCACCGATATGGTACGGCACAGCAAATTACCAAGAAGTGCGTTTGTTGCTTCAAATCACTTGGTTTGTTAAGCAATTGTAGATTAACCAGGTGGAAAGCTAACGTCGATTTTCTGAGATTCTTTTGTGTCAGTTGTCCGAAAACGTTCTAAGAACGGACTTGCGACACTGCATGGAAGATAGATTAATCATACCTTTGACCTCTCCTAAAGACGTCTCTAACGTAATAAATAAATGTAAAATAAAACATAATTACAAAATAATTCTTTTGAGAACAAAACACAAACATGCCTAGTTATTTTCGCGCATTAAGCTGCAGAAAAATTATCATTAAAGACACAAAGTAAGAAATTTAGAACTAATATTTCACAAAGACCAGAAATAGAAATTCATAATTAATAAATTTGAAATAATACGAGCAAAAGTAATTAGGATAATAAGCTCAAAACTCATAACATCGTTAATGAGCTAAAAAAAGGAAAATAATTATCATATAATTTTATGGAAACAAGCAATTAAATAATTCTTTGTACAAAATTCATCTAATGTTATCACGAATAAGAAAAGCATGAGGCGCTCATAATAAATTCATGAAAATAATGGTTTATGCTTTTTACAATGCAATTTGATTATTAGATTTCATTCTTTAGGCGCCCACGCTTTTATTATTCGTATTATAAAATGGTAGATGCATTTTATAACTAGAATTGTTTAGTTTATTTTCCCCCCTAAACAATAAGAAAAATTATTCTTCTCCTTTTAGTTTAATTATTTTATAAGTTTAACGTACGCTTGTTTTAGTAAAACCTTCTTTTAGTATTTTTTCTTTCATATTTTTAATCTCAATGATAATCAAACAGATTATCAAACAAATTATTCAATTTTAAAACTGTTTTTGCAATAATGACTAATCTGTTTTTTTACTTAAGTAATTCTACTACAGCAAAAGGTTAAAAAAAAAATTCCAACGATTTTGCAAACAAAATCAGAAATTACGTTAAGATCGCATATAAACGTCGTTTAAAAGTTTTTTTAGTTCTATCCGATTGTGAAAGAGTAAAATTCTGATACTTTTATTTGGTTCGTTAAACGAAAATATGAGCGAGAAAGCGTTTCAACATTAAATTTAGAAAATCTAAATCGAATTTTGAAAAACTCGCTTCATTGTGCTGTCATCCAGAAACAGTAGGTATAAAAAATTTTAACACAATGTGGTTTAAAAATCGATGACAAACCTTTGACCATAGCTAAAAATACCATGAACGAACTAAATAAAAGCTTATAAAAATAGTTTCAGATTCCTTTCAGAATAATGTGTAAGAAATTTCTAGCAGTAAAATAACACCAATTCTATTTCTTATTCATTTAATTAAGACAATTTTTCCAGAATATCTCCTTTAGAATAAATGAAATAACACTATGCAATCAAATGTAGCCTTTCAGTTTTTGACATTAAAGGTCAAGGAAAGCATTAATTAAAATAAGCTAAATTTTGCTTTAGTAGTTTTGCTAAATTTTACTAATTTTGCTTTGCACCGAAATATGAACCATATAAGCAACAGCTGCGAGTGTAACAAATGTTACGAACAAAAAATGCAGGTATCAGTTTGTCGATAACATGCTATCATCTCTAGAGTCCTTCAAGGCCAGGTCACTGACCAGGAGTGACCGGGGCTTTAGCGTGCTCAACAATCCCGTCGTCCACTCGGGAGTCCCCCACTGCCCTTTAACCATGAAATGGCCGGAATCGAATACACGGTCTATTGAAACTCGGCTCCCCTTTCGGCAACGGCAAATAAATCATTATGTTAGACTCTTTTCTTGGAAGCCTTGTTTTTACCTGAACCTTATCCTTGTGGGTCAGGGAGTGAAAGGGGATACCTGAAGAAAAAGGGTAACTTGTAGAGGGGTGGGATCGCTTCATTGTTATATCTGAAAGTGTAAAAAAGAAAGTGCATAAATTTCTCTAGTTTCAATTTTTGAAACCCTATCATGAAAATAGCAAAATATTGTTAGTACCAGAGAGGGCCATTACTCTCAGTGTTCATTTTTTCGCCAAATCACTTTTGCGGTGTACCACTTTTCAAACCAAAAATCGATCATATATAGTACACATATGATCAACTTTTGATATCTATCTATCTATTATATATATATAATATATATAATCGGCCACCATACATATATTAAATATGATGGCTCTTGGTCGCCTTAACTGCAGTTCGCGAGTGACATGAGGCTCTTTGATCCTTTAAATGTGACTCCTGCATTAAATGGTATTTTATTTTCAAAATTCATTTGCATTTAAAACAGATGTCATGCAACGACAAGCATTTTTATCAGTTAGTAATTTAATATCTTAAATTACACGTGCATAATAATTTAATCGATTTCGAACTGCCCGCAGTGCGCTAATTGTAAGAGTACCAAACAAAGGAGTAAATAATTCCGATTCTACAAATTGCTACAGTGACCACCTTTTTAGAGCATGTAATGGTCATTGAGATAAAATGCCAAGGTCATTTAAAAACTAATACTCTCTAATCCTCCACCCCGCTTAGGGTTTAATTTCGTTACTGTTTCTCCTCACAGCTTTTCAGTGACGTCTTCTGTCTCGGAAGATTTGTTTTTTCGCTTTCGTGTTTCGGAACAGTTTCGTTTTTATTTCAGTCTTCGAATGGCTTGGATAATCTCTAAAGAAGCCCCTTTCAAGAAAGAAAAACGCAATACATTGGAACGCTTTCAAGTTTGAAATGTATATGAAGTCTGTTGAAACCAAGTGTAAACTTTACGGTGTATGAGGTAAAATTGCTCACTTTAACTTGATCAGCAAATATGTGACAACCTTCCCACGTAGTGATATACATTAGTGCTCAAAATTTCCATCCTCAGCATCATTAAACAAATCAGGTGGAATTTTGTATATTTTTCTGCACAGTTTTGAAAACCATTTATGATAATATGCTGTGCTGCAGTCACACGTTTTGCAGATAGGATATCTTTAGCAATACTTCCTCGGTAATCCTAAGCAGAGATTACAATTACTTCATCTATGATTGTAAAAGTTCAGATTTTTGGGATCATGGAAAGAATGGACTTCTTCATTAGACTGATCGCGATTTCCACTCTGGTTAAAAATTTCTAATTCTCGTTTAGTTAGATTATTAGAGACAGAAATCTTTCACTTCGAGTGATTCCTTTCAGAATAATGTGTAAGAAATTTCTAGCAGTAAAATAACACCAATTCTATTTCTTATTCATTTAATTTTTCATTTCATTGTAAAATTTTCATTTCAGTAAAATAGCAACAAGCAGTAAGGAACCGACCGGGCACAAACATTTCCTTTCTACAAACAGCTTTTCTCAAAATTTGGTATACCAATGGCGGGGAAATAATTGTAGTTTGAGATGTTGCTTCCCATGTTTCTGAACGATGTCCTTCTTTTCCAACACGTTACAATTATCACACTTACTTTATCTGCTAATAATTATGGTCTTCCTGGTTTTCGGTTATTTCTACCTGATTTATTACACATTATTTTGTCACATTTTATTGGAGTGTTACAAAATAAATTTTTAAGCTTGAAATACATCTGTGATTTTCTACAGTCTATCCCAGACATCTGTAGTTTTACCAAATGCACACAACTTTTCCTGTTATTAAGGGTTACTGTTTACGTACCTCGCATTAGAATGGCGCCGATATGGATGACGCAGTTTCGTTTTTTAATATCCTTAATAAATTCAAGATTCTTGGTGTATTTAAATCAAACTGAAGACATTTAATGATATAACATTCACACGTAAACATTTAGTAATAATTCAGCAGTACAGATAAGCATAAAATAATAATTACAACAGTTACAGGTCAGCTACGCTTTTAGCGACCGAATTCTACGAACGACAAACCTCAAAAGCGTGTTGCCAACGCAGGGTAACAAAAAGGTAGAAATTAATTCGACAGGCGTGGAAGTGAACATACTCCCACCCTATCAGGTTTAGTCCTGATACACAGGCAAAGGTGAAAGTTTATTAATTGCTCTCTTGAAAACACCAGTTTTAGTTTTGACAGTGGCTACGCGAACTAAGCCGTCCTTGCCTGGATGGACATCGATGATCCGTCCTATAGGCCAAGCTAAAGGTGGAGATCCATCTTCGATGACAAGAACCACAGACTGATGTGTTTCTGGAAAGGAAGTCAAAGTATCACCTGTAATAAAATGAGAAGGGGTTAAAACATTAATAGAGTCAATATCAGTATCGTTCACGTAAGTAAGTGGACGTGAATTCAAAATAGCCTCGATCTGGGTAAGTAGCGTTTACAACTCTTCGTAGGTTAAAAGAGTCTCTTTCAATACTCTTCTCAGATGAAATTTCGCTGAGCGAATGCCGGCTTCCCATATTCCTCCGAAGTGGGGTGAAGCAGGCGGTATAAAATGCCATTCAATAGATGACTTAGTTAGACCAAATCTGATTTAGTTCTTGTAGTTTTCGGCATGCTCCCACAAAATTGGTACCGTTGTCACTGTAAATATGCCGTAGTGCACCGCGACGTGAAATGAAACGTCTAAGTGCAGCGATAAACGAGTCTGCCGTCAGGTCACTGACTGCTTCTATATGCACAGCTTTAGTCGACAAGCAAACAAACAGAGCTATATAGCCTTTCGTTGTTTTAGAGCCACGACCCTTATTAAATTTCATGGTAATAGGACCAGCGTAATCCACACCAGATGCGTAAAAAGGTCGTTCCAAAGTCACACGATGTTCAGGTAAGTCACCCATCAATTGCGGATTTGAAGCAGCTATAAATCGATGACATATTAAGCAATGGTTGACACAACTGCGTATCAGTTTCTTTCCTCCAATTATCCAGTAAGATTGTCTGATGAGGTGTGATTATAAAGAAAGACCAGCATGAAGGTAAGTAATATGAAGTTCTTTCACTTGTAATTCGCTAAATTTATTTCGAGAAGGAAGTATGACAGGATGTTTGACGTTAAATGCTAAAGATGAATTTCGAAGACGTCCTCCCACCCGTAAGAGACCATCTTTATCTACGAAGGGATATAGAGAACGTAGTTGGCTCTTCTAGGGTAAAGGTTTCTCTTCTTTAATACATTGTAAATTCTGAATTCAACGAATAATGAAATTTTCTGCTACTCGAATCTCTAGAAAGGTTAGCGGCATAAGGCAGCTGGAGTTAATACCACTACGTGAAATGTTCTGAGTAACATGATGCTTCTTGCAATTAGTAATAAATCTTTGGCAGTAAGCCAGAATACGAACAATTTTACAACGCGAAGACTAATGCTCGAACAAATTAGCTAATAAATCATTCGATTCACGTATATGAGAAATAAAAATAGGATCAGATCTTTGTTCGGCCTTTACTTCAGTATCATCTTCAGATTTTAATTCATATTTAGGCCATTTTTCCTCTTCCTGACGCAACCATGGTGGACCATTCCACCACAAAGTACAATTTGGTAGGAGTTGAGGTTCAATACCATGAGAAGCAATGTCTGCAGGATTCTGTTTAGAGGGAACATGATTCCAATGTTTAATAGGTATCACTTCTATGATTTGAGATGTTCTGTTTGCCACAAAAGTTTTCCACTTACGTGGATGAGCTGATAGCTAAGACAGAACTACCTTGGAATCCGTCCACGCAAAGATTTCAAAATCAAACTTCTTTAAAATGTTCAATAGAGATCGCATTAATCTGGTCAACAAATACGCAGCACAGAGTTCTAATCGAGGAATGGACACTTGCTTTATAGGCGCGACTTTAGTCTTTGATACCAAAAGATTAACCTTAACCGTACCATTGCATTTTTGGCGACAGTAAATGGCTGCTGCATAGGCCTGCGAAGATGCATCAGAAAATCCATGTAGTTGGATAACACTGTCCGTCGTAAGTATGACACATCTCGGAATTTCACAATTATTGATTTCACTGAATGTCTCTTGAAATTTAAACCAATCATCTCCCACATAGCACAAAAACATCCTTGGGATATCCCAAGGATGTTGCTCGCGGGATATGCGCACATCCTTAGGACATCCCGGAATACCCCGCGAACCTCCTCCCGAGTGCTTAATGTCACATCCCGGGATATCCTCAGGACATCCTAACCAAGTCCCATCGACAGCGTGCGGGATGTTATTAGGATATGAACTCCTACTTACTACATCCTCAGGACATCCTACAAACCTCCTAAGCACATCCCATTATATCCTAAAAACATCCTATCTATGTCCCATCGACAGCATATGGGAGGTTATTAGGATTTAAAGTCCTTCTTACTACATCCTCAGGACATCCCGTAATATCCCAATTTCCTCCTAAACTCATCCTCCTGAGCGCTTAATGTCACATCCCAGTATATCCTTAGGACATCCTATCTACGTCTCACCGACAGCGTATGGGATGTTATCAGGATTTGAAACACTAGTTACAATATCTCTTTAACCTCTTAAATACATACTCTCAACTGCTTAGTGTCACATCCCAGTATATATACAGAGGAAAATTCCAGTGAAAGTATGATGATCTAAAATCTACTTTTTTTACACAGATAGTCTCAAATCCTTTTCCTATGGTTGCTATGGAAAAATCAGAAATGTTGAAAATATTTATACAACTTATTTTGTTTTTAAATCTGAATTTGTGAATATATTAAAACTGAGCAAGGAATTTAAAATGAATTATTAATACAAAATATTAAAACTGAAAATTTTGCTTTTATTTTTAAGATATTAAAAATCTTTTGATCATTTTTAAACATCCAATAGACCCCAAATTGAATTATTCATAATTAAATTATTTTACAAAATCAGTTTCTAATTTCAGTTAATTTGTATTAAAAATTGAATAATAAAATAAGCCATTTAATAATCTTTACATAAATGAATCATCTTTCTTTAAAACATGTAAGGAATTTATAGTGTTTTGATGACACTGTTGGGAAATTGTTAAAAGAAATAAATTGTATTTTTAAAACTAAATTCCTAGCCTCAGAATAAATAAATATGTTTTCGTAACATGAGAATGCTGCAGGCTTTTTTATATATTTAATATTTAGTCGTAAAAATTTGACATTATGTTAACAATTCTTTATATCATTCAAAAGGTAACTCAAGAAGCTCTTCTAAAATTCTATTTTTCTGCTCACACAATTAAAAAAAAAAATCTGAAAGGCCTCAGATTTTAGCAGTCACTCAAAGAGGCTAAAAGTTTATGAATGCATAGATTATCAATACAGATGGGGCAGTGGAAATAGCAAAACATTTTATAAGATACTGACACCAGAAAGTTATATATCTTCTATATATTTGAAAAATGAAGAAATATATCATGTAATTATGTAAAAATATTAAAATGTTTTCAATTAGATATATCATGAATTAAATGCATTTTAAATCAATCAGATTAAAAATTAAAAAAAGCATTGTTAAGAATTGTGTGTAATGCTTTTAAATAGCTTGGCTTATTAGTCAATAATATATTAGATTTTAAAGGTAAATATATTAAATTTTGCCAAATGACAAGACTTGAATGAAAAGCGAAACAAGTTTACGATTGACAATATGAAGTCACATTTCAAAACTAATAGCCCTTTTAGATTAAAAAAAAGTTCTGAAAATAATCTGCAATGGTTCATTGGTATTATTTTACGCAAAATTCAGTAAAATGAAATTTACCCGTTGAAATCAGCACCAAATTAAAATTTGGCATGTTAAAGGCTTTGTAAATTCTAGCGCATGTTAAAAGGTTGTCTCATCCATAATTTTATTACTAACCATTCATTTAAGAGCAAAATAAAACAGTAATTGCCATTTATATGACAATCAATATCAAAAATTTAAATCTGCATTTTACGCAACATAGAAAAACTTCAAAAGATCTACTGTTTACCATGCAATTAAGGCATTTTATTCTGCAATCAACTCCACCAATTATTAATTCCATTAAGTATATTCAGTTTACACTTTCTGCTCAATATATGCTATGTAAAATTTTCCATAAATTTATTAATTCATTTTATTTTGAGGTGAGCTTTTATTCAACTCTCAATGTCAACGAGAATGTTTAGTTCATTTTTTATTCGGTCTCAAAAGAGAAATCAAAATACGTGGATTTATGTACGTGTATTTATGAATCAAAATACATGAGAAATCACAGTGAGAAAAGCACTGCTACCTTAAACTGTGATTATATATAACAAATGCAGTGAATTATAGTTAAAAAATAGTGAAAATATTTATATTTATGGACTATTTCATATATAACATTTTCAGTTTCGCATATGTGGCATTTAAGAACTTTACGTATACCAATTTTTTGAAATATCTGCAAATTTTTGTATTTTCAAGGAAAGCTTATTCTTTCATCTTTAGTATATAAGTAATGGTAATTTACCAGATAAAATTACTTAATGGGGAATACAGAAAAATATCTAACCACTTACCTTTGTGACTTCATCTGCAGAGAGACTAAAAAAGTAGTTCAGCTAAATCTGCTATAATAAATATGTATAATAATGCTAAATTATGCAATATCTATTAATATGACAAATTTTTGTAAAGCTATTTATTTGGATGAAAAATAAACACATTCAGAAATTTATGGCACTATATTATGATTAACAGAGGAAAAACACTTTTCAAAATTCAAAATAGTTTTTATTAATCCAATTTATCACATTTTATTTGAATTCATGAAAAACAATCTTATATCCATGTATTCTTAAGTATATAAGAACTCTTGATAAATTGGATCTCTGTCATTGCCTTTCACAGCACCTAAAATAAAAAAACACTCACAATTACTATATGTGAATATAATTCATAATTAAATTTAAACAAATGACTATTAGAATGCAAATTAAAGGAAGCATTTAAAATATTTTAACATTTAGCACCTATAAACAGAGTAGCAATTATTTGATTTTTCGATTATAGTAAAATAAACATGGGGGATGCCTTTTAAAATTTTTTATGTCAGAAAATAAACTCAAACCACCAGCTGAACATATGAGCAGTTTTATCAATCAGCCACTGGTAGGTAACCTGGATACTGAATCAACATATAAAGTTGCCAAGATAAAGAAAGAAACAAAATTATGATAATCACATCTTACCTATTCATAAAACTATTTTAAATTTAATGTGTAGGCAAGTCCAAAAAGAGTGAGAATGAATTTATTTTGCAACACAAAGTAAAGTCTTGCAGGAGCAAAAAAAAAACTTGTCTCATGAGATTGGAAGTAAAAAATAATTAACTGCATCTGGTAACATTTATCTGACAACTCATAAGTAATTGTTAGCTACGTGCAGAAAATAAAATCTGATCATGTTAATGCAATTTTAAACTTTTGAATTTAACTGCAGAAATTTACCAAAGAAGTACTTGTAACAGTAGTAAATGAAGATGTGGCTAATCTTTACTGTATGGTACACTTCGGTTTCTGTCTGAAAAAAAATCGCAAAGTGGTATTGGTTGTTTGTGAAATGTGGAAGCCCGTTGCGTCAAATAAGTTTTTCGGTAACCCTAATGTTGGTGAAAGTAGCCTTTGGGGGGGGGGAAACCATCGTTTGAGTATGTCTGAGGTGACTAAGAGACGAAAAATTTAATTGAATTGCTTACCTGGAGGATGGTGGTGGGAAGCCTAAATATATGCATGTGAAAAAAAAAAGGTATGTTAAAAAAATGATGTTTCATTTATTTTTTTGTCTCTGTGTGTTAATTTTTGTTAGAAGATTTGTTGTTTAATGTTTTTATGCTAGGAAATATGTATTTTTGGTAACTTATTCCTCTCTGTTTGTGTATTTTTGGTTGTCTGTGTGTTAGGCAGTGGCAAATTTTTTCTGGTAACTATGATATTTTTAACTTTCTGATTTTCTTAAAGTGAAAATAGATCAATGTGTACATGGACAAAGTTAAGGCAGTGCACAATGCCCAGTTTGTGCAGTTCTCTGTTTTAATAGGTCGATGTGTACATGGACACAGAGTTTGTGTATGTCTTTGACTTCTTATTTTGGTTTTGTGTAGCGGCCACCTTGAAATTGGTGCCGATCCTCTCAGGTGACGATCTTGATATAAAAAAAAAAGAAACGATTCGCCAAGGGTTACATTAGAGTAAATTTTTATCAAAGATGTTCTACCATAATCACCATTTCAGTGGTTTAAACACTAGGTGGAGCAGTAGGCAGAGATGAAGATTTGAGTTTTGTTTACACAGCATGATGGTTTAGGCACTCCAGCCATTACAGTGAACAAAATTATAATAAACATAGCCACAATAATTGTCTATAAATATTGATGTATAACACTGCATTAACTAATATATTTCTTATGCTAGTATATACAGAATCCTTAATCGAAGGGAAAATCAGAAGACTGTGCATACATTTTCCTTTAACTGAAACATGGATTTGACCATACAAATCTCAGTCTTACGGGACATGCCACACTATGCAGATAGACAGTAAAAAGTGCTTGTGTTGTTTTTATTTGTTAGAGGTATGAAATAAATATACTTCTAGATTTTAATTTTTCCTTTTCTTGTTTTACATTTGGATTACCTATCAAAAAGTAAGCAATTTTGATATTATTACAATATCGGAGTTAAAATAACAATTATTGGACATGTTAAAGTAATGAAAATTTTAAATTAGGTTAAAAAGTAACCCTTAATGTGGCATATTTTTGAATTAAACTCTATCAACATTAAAAACAACAAAACGTCCCTCTTTATTAAGGACTTTGATTAACTAATTTTAAATACGGAGCTATGAATGAATTTTTTCCCTTGCATGTTATAATAACTGAAATAAAATTACTCTGATACAGTCAAAATTCCTAAATGCAAGTACATAAAATTTACTTTAGCAATTTAATGAGATGAGACACACTGAACACATGAATAAATTTCTATCAAAGAATAATTTATTAAATTTGGCCCATTCCATAGTAAACTTTAACCATTAGATTACATTATTACACCATGTTATCAGTTTGAAAAGCAAGTCATATGCCAGATCTTGGATGTAAAAGAAATGCACAAAATAATATACAGATTATTGAAAAATGATGTATACCAATGTTTATAGATATGATTAAATGTAACAGAAAATTTACTGTCACAACCACATTTTTAAGTGAAATGTATTATTTTAACATTTTACAATATTTAAGGTATGGCATTAAATGCAACATTATGTGCCTGGACATAAGTTAGTAAATTAAAAAAAAATAATAATCAAAGAATGAATGTCATGAAAAATTTCAAAAACAAGCAGAATTTAAGTTAGAAGACCTTTAGACACTTATGATAAATAAATTTGAGAATTCTTCACCCAAAATTAAATTATAATTAACTAAAACCAGTTTGACTGACCTTCTACAAAATCCTTCAGCTGCAATTTTTTCTAGCTTGAAAACCAAATTCTTCTCCACATGGTAATAACATCTCAACCAGTTGAAATTTCTGCAGAAAGTTTGATAACACAGTAACAGAATTAATAGAATAGAAAAATTAACACAAAAATATAGAACATCATTTAAACTTAACATTATTACAAATTTTGGTGCTTTCTGACTATCTGCAAAGCTGTGAAAATTGGCAAAATGGTTAGTTTATGGTTCATATCTACTGCTCTGTTCACAAGTAGTAATTCAAATAAGCACTTTATAAGAAACAAGAAATTTTAGGATGCACACACACAAAAATATATATATTGGGTCAATATTCACATATTTTTCATTGAATGGAATACTATTCAGAAATAAAGATTAAATATAAAGCATGTAAATACATGTGTGTGGTATGCATATTCATAGTTTGCTATTATCGTGTGCATATTCTTGCTGTTTTAGCTTAAGTTGAAGCTGTGAGGGTAGATGATAAGAAAGTATCAGAATTTTTCATGTATAAGAAAAAATTGCCCTGACAATAGTATCTCAATTGTTTAGCACTGACATTTACATAGCGCATTAGAAATATATAGTAATATATGTATAATAAAAGATAATTGCATATTATTAATTCATTTTTTTTAAATGCCAAACTTTAACAATTTTTTCACTAATTAAACAGAATTCTTTCACATGAACATCTAAAATCCATTCTTAACTAAAGAATAATAAAACCATGTAAATTTCTATCAAGCCCATCATTTCCGAAATGTCTACTTCTGAAAGTTCCCAGCATTTCTCAATATATTATTAAACTAAGCATCAATGATCGTCATGTTCGCTAATGTGGAAATATCTTTCACACTTCTTTGTTACCACAAATAACAAGTAGGCTTCAATAAATCTTTAACTGTTACATGCTACTTTTGTCTAAAATTTGTACAAATAATAAAATTAAATGAGCTCTTTATAATATGCTCAAAGAAATAATTTTGTATGAAAATTTGTATGTTATATATTGGCCTGATTAATGATTCAGGAAATAATTCAGGTTTTCAAAGTGCTTCCAATAATTCAAATTTCAGCTTGTGTCAAAATCTATAACACAAAGATAAGCAAATTTCCTTATGAACAATGCATTTTAACATTATTCAATCACACAGTACTGATTGCTTCAATAAACATTACTGTAACTGTGTTATTTAAAAGACTGTAATGTTTTAATTATTTCCTTAATTAAAACATTACAGTCTTTTCCTCCTTCTAACACCAAAAGAAAACCCAGATAAGAAATATAAAAATATCAGCAAAAATAAATTATATTATTGAATGACACTTTACATTAATTACACTTATGCATATATTATTTTATTATAAATTATTTCAAAATCAAAGAAGAGAAGGGGGAGAAACTTTAATATTGACATTTCTAAAATGATATAAACATTAATCATTTAGTACAGTTTGTTATTTCAGGCAAAAAGAATTCACTTTTCTGGATAGCATTTGTATTTCCATCTCACTTTCAATGAAACATTAAGAGAAATGCATATAATTAAACACCAGTTTATTTTATTTATCACACAGATTATGTCAACTCGAAAAAACCTATCAGTAAAATTCGGTAGTAATAATTCTGAATGTTAGGCAACTTGCAAGATTCAACAAAAATTATCAATACTTTTATTATAATGACAATACTACAGTAACATGAACATAAAATTAAACTGCATATAATTATAAAATAAGCCAGCATATAATAATGGTGCATTGGTTTCTAAAACAATGGGCTCGATGAAAAAATACATATATTATGGTAGCTATTCATATTCTTCAGCTTTCCTAATATTCTCATGTTCACTTTACATAACTAAAGTATCTAAAATACAATAAAAATGCAAACAATATTTATGAGAAAATGTTAAAAGCAATCATAAGCATTTGATTGAATGACCATATTTTGTCTTCCTGCAAGTTGAATCTTAAAATGATATGCAGTTTGAAAAATGCTTAATCATTTTATAAAATATTCAAAAAAGATTTTAAAAAGGTACTGTTCTGTTATCAGGACCGGCTTCAGAAATGTATTTATGTATGCTTGTATATTTGTATGTCTACATATACACATCTATGCACATACTTACGAACACAGGTTCATACATTTCCAATTCTGGTCCCAATAACAGAACAGTACCCCCAAAAAAACTTGAATTACAAACTAGATTAAGATAATGTTTCAACCATACATATTTTGGACGAAACAATGCAAATTCTTATTTTTATACAATTGTTCAAACTATTTAACATAAATTTATGGCTGCAATAAAATAATAAGCAATCTGATCACACATATTATTTTGAAACTGAATGCATAAACTAGACTAAAAAAAATTCAGTCATAAACATTTGGATAGCAGGGCAAATTAGATATTTGAAAAGACAGCCAGCCATTGAGATACACGTAATTCACGATAGAATGGTAACAATTCATAAAGCTGTGAAACATTTAACTGTCAAAATGACATAAATTCGAAAAGCAAAAAAAAGTAAACATACAAGTATTGCAACTGAACATACCTTTCATGCAACAAAAAATATCCATACAAGTTAACCTCATGGCGCAGCCATTTTGGATTTCGTTTCAAATCAGACAGATGTTTACGGATTTGCGGAAGAATACGAGGAACTAGTAGTTTGCCGGATACAATGTGCAATGACGCGAAAGAATATAGTTCTGTAGAACTTCCTACATTATTCCGTAATAAAAAGAACTATTTCCTAATTTTTTCTTTATCTAATTAATTAATTAATAGGGAAATAGTTAAACAATGCCGAATTCATTTTTAATGAAATGTAAAATTTTGCATGTATGGGACGACCACCTTCCATCCAATATTTCTGAGAATATAAACAAATTTTGGAATCTCAGAAATTTTGGAATCAGTAAATAAATATATAGAATATCGCCTCTCAAACGACCACTTCTGAAAGTGACCAATAGTTCTGAGATTATAAATAAATATTGATATTAAGCATTATTTCTATAATACGACCATCTCTATATAAGACCAAAGTTTCTAGAATCTTGGATAGTCATCAGAGATGTATCTTTACTGCGAAATTATCGCAAGACTGTAATTCAATATCAATAACAGATCGCGCGATTGGAAAACATTTTCTGTCCTTTAATTAGAGGAAAAAAATTTTCCTTATGAGGTATTTCTCCCGCTTTCCTAGCGTGCCTTCGTGGTGTAATAGTTCTGCACGCTGGGCCGGTATTTCAGAGCTCCGTGGTTCGATTCACGGCGAAGGCGGTTGCTAATTTTTCATCTCTACGGCTTCCCCAAAAAATCCTAATGTCTTTACAGTGGCGCCCGAACTAAAAAGGTGTTGGATGAGGTATATCCACACCCAGGATTTAGTGATTGGATCCCCTTAAAAAAAAGTCGGCCTTTAAAAAGAGAAGTAATATAAGGTATTTCTTCCGCTTTCCTAGCGTGTCTTCGGCCCACCAGCGGCCGAGCGGTAAAGTCGCTGAACCCTGGTAGTGCGATCCGAGGTTCGAATCCCGCGAACGGGCTGGCTGCATGGGTGTTTTCGTGGTTTTCCCCATGTGTAACGTGTATACGAGCCAGTTTCCCTTAGAAAGTCCTCCACGAAGACATCCCTCCCCTTAGGCAGATAGCCCTAGTGTGCTTTGCCATAATTAAATACACCACCACCACACCTAGCGTGTCTTCGTGGTGTAGTGGTTCTGCACACTGGGCCGATATTCCAGAGGTCCATCCTTCGATTCCCGGCGAAGGCAGTTGCTAATTTTTCATGTTTCCTGCTTCCAAAAAAATACCTAATGTCTCTATACTCAAATTAAAAAAAAAAAAAATTCGTTTCCGTAATTAAATATATATATATCTAATTTTACCTATATTTGTAGTAGGGTTTGTAATCTGTAAGTAATTATACATGTAATTTATTCATTTTTTATAAAAAAAAAATATATGTTATTTAGAATTTTGCAAATATTCTAGAAAATGCTAATCCATTGAAAAAAATCTTTTCCATGACTAAATAAATTTTTAAAAACGTCAGAAAAAATAGCAACAAAATAACAAGAATAAATCATCAATCATATCAATATTTTTAATGTACAGCATTTAGAAACAACTTAGTAAAATACATATGAAAAATAAAATAATGTGCAAGTTTCAGATGTGCAATGTCAAAAAATTAAAACTGGTAAATTTGAGAACAAATATCCTCAAAATACGAGTATTTGACAACGAAAGTCCTCCGGACAATGCAGAATGAATGTCCTCAGGATGTGAAATTGGTGAACTCCTCAGGACATCTGAGAATCAACATCTTCAGGACATCCTGTCATATCCCGGGACATAGCGACTTTAATAAGACATCCTCAGGATGTTAAATTACGATCTCCTCAGGACATCTGAGAATCAACATCCTTAGGACATCCTAAGTATATCCCGGGATATTGCGACTTAAATAGGACATCCTGAGGATGTTTTGTGCTATGGGGGCTTAGATATGCTGGGGAACAACTGAATCCCAGTCGCCTTTAACTAACCATAGTTTTTGATAGAATATTTTAATCAATATAGTGCAAGGAGATAAGAGACCTAAAGGATCGAAAACGAAACTGCGTCATCTCGCCGGTGCCTCCAAAAACTTGTTATACGTACCTCGTATTAGAATGGCGCCGACATGGATGACGCAGTTTCGTTTTTTAATATCCTTAATAAATTCGAGACTCTTGGTGTATTTAAATCAAACTGAAGACATTTAATGATATAACATTCACACGCAAACATTTAGTAATAATTCAGCTGTACAGATAAGCATAAAATAATAATTACAACAGTTACAGGTCAGCTACGCTTTTAGCGACCGAATTCTACGAACGACAAATCTCAAAAGCGTGTTGCCAACGCAGGGCAACGAAAAGGTAAAAATTAATTCGACAGGCGTGGAAGTGAACAGTTACCATGAATTAATATTAGACTTCTTAAGATTTAATGCGGCTTTTTCAAGTCTAGAACCTAGCAAGTGCAACCTCAAACAGGCTTATGCTGAAAGATACGGCATAACTTATAAAACACACAAGAGAAAAACATTTTAAATATATATGTTATGTACAAATAGTAGAATACTTTGTAGAGACATTAGGTACTTTTTGGAAGCAGGCAAGATGAAAAGTGAGCAATCGCCTTCGCCGGGAATCGAACCATGGACCTCTGGAATACCGGCCTAGCGTGCAGAACCAATACACCACGAAGGCACGCTAGGAAAGTGGGAGAAATACCTTATAACTTTATTATTCGGATGAAATGTAACATACATAATGCTCAATTGTATTAGACATACTTTTTCTTTTGTCCACGTATTAAAAATTTCTTAGGATTATTAGCTGATAGTTTCTAAATACGTTGTAGAGATATTAGGTTATTTCGAAGAAAGAGAGATGAAAATGAGCAATGCCCTCTCCAGGACTCGAACTACGGACCTCTCGAGTTCGCGTCGAGCGTGATGACCTAAGGCATGAAGGCATGCTAAGAAGACGGGAGAAATACCTTATAACGTTTCGAAGCGAAGTGAATTTCAGAAGAATATTAGTAACATTGATATCCAACCTCTTATACGGACATCTACAATATTTTATATTTAATATTTTATAATATTTCAAAAAATATCCATAATTAATAAAAGGAAGATTCAGGTGTCTATTTCTGTTAGAAATTTCGGCAGAAATATTGATGTGAACCTTCCTTTTTATCCCATCTGTTTACCCTTCTCTTACATTTAGCTCATGAAACTTCGTTTTAATTGTCTAAATTTATATATAATTAAATAAACACTGAAATTCATTTTCTCAGTATGATTTGAATAACACTTCAAATTTCAGTTAACAATTTAAAATTCATCAGCCATGGCTGAATAGGTCAGTTGGTAGACAACTAAAGTCATGTTCACGACCCATTGTTCATACACCATAACATAAGTTGTTAGAATCACCCGAAACCTATTTGTAGTAAATTATCTATGGCCAGAATTATCAAGACAATTCTAGTCGTAGTTCCTAGAAGAATCGAATGATAAAAAATTAATAAATAAAAATAAAATAAATAAGCAATCAGATTCCAATTTTTGAAATTTAAATCTTTTTTAAGTTTCCGAAGGTATGAGAATTGAGATGTCCCATCCATAGAAGAAACAAAATGAATCTGATAATCTGTTTCACATCTAAAAAATATAAATCCGTTATTTAGGCTTGATTTGATACGGCCGGCCCTTCTGATAACTTGTGATATGTATGCATGTGAACATACACATCACATGTTCCTTGTGATGTGTATGTATGTGGAAACCTAAACTCTCATTTTTATGCGGGATTCCAGAAGCGTGGATTATTTTTAAAAACTTTTCCCACCTCAGTGTATATTCGAGTCTATTCGTCTAGAAAGTTCTAACTAAAGCGTCTTTCCCCTCAACTAGACAGGCTTTACATGCTTTGTCATACTAAACAAAACAAACAAGCCTTTCTCGAATATAACAATTTTTCCTTAGTGGTGCACGCTGCCCCATTGCCCTTTTTTTAATATAAGAAAATTAATATAAGAAAACTGCATCTACCAAAAAAACGAAAGCCTAATATATATATCTAGGACCGATATTTAAAGCCTTTAACAAACACTCTGCTAGTCACATAGAGAAACAGATTCTATAGCTCTCGATTAACAAGTTAGCTTAGTGTTCCAGCTTTCAAACTCCGGCATTCACATTCAAAAAGTAAACACCGTTTAAAAGCAAATAAAAGACACATTTATAGGGAACAGCTTCACAATAATGACGTATGTCCTCTGACACAAAGGAAATTTGCTTTCATTTTGATGTCAAGTCATTCGAACCCTTTGACACATATATCATCGCTTTTGCTCTCCGAGTTCGAGGTTGCCAGCTTGCTTCCGGGAAAAGTCAACTTCCGTTCTTTAATAGCTCTACAAACTCAGTGGGGGCTGATTTTAGAAAATTGTCGTGGGTGGGTGAGGACTGGTTCTCAATAATGATTATATGAAAGGCTGCAGGTTTTCTTAAAGGCAAATATCTGTTTTCGACAAGATATTCACAGGAAACTCGTCACTATGCGCATTTGTGATTACAACAACTTAAACGTACAGATAGATAGATAAGACAGGGGAAAAAAACGAAAAATCGTGTTTCGATACAATAGACATTTTGGGCTAATAAAAATAATATATAATTTTAAAAAAATCTGAAAGCTTTGAGGTTTTATATTATGCCGAAAGGGGCGTTTTATTACCGTTTTATGCGTTACCTTTATTTATTAAATATCGCGTTCTTCTCCCCTAAATTATGAAATTTAATTCGACAGCAATATCACAATATATTTAAAAAGATCATATATTTAGAATTACCGATGCACATTCTCTCGCACTGGTGATAATTTTTCCCCCGTACAGCGTTGTCATTGCTCGCTTTGAAATCGTTGAATTTATTAATCAAAAATTCGTTAAAGTTTTACAAAATATGAAATAGACAATAAAACAAATTCCAAATTAGGGCTTCCAGATGCCCATATTCGAGTGGAAAACTACGTTATTCTGATTTTGATGTCTCTAGGTACTGTTGTTTTTTCACAAGGCGAGAAACTTACATACGTTTATGCAGATTCTTTATTATTTAATTTCTTTAAATATAATACAGGGCGATAATGTTTGGTGACAACAATTTGAAAAGTGAAACGCCTTTTTATAACGGACGACGCAAAATGCCGTAACGAAATGAATAGCCCTTCTGGGCAAATTTCTCCTTTGAGCTAAAACTATAAACTAAGCATTTATTTAAAATTTAAAAAATAATTATTAAAATAAAAAAAGAAGAATTTATCGTATATTTTAATTGGAGAAATAGATTAAGTAATTCCTTTTACGAAATTCGTTTACAATTTTATATCACTAGCGCCCAAATAACGTGGGCGCCTAAATAACGAAATCGGTTAATCGAACTGCATTATCAAAAACATGAGCCATTATCTTTCTAAATTTATCAAAGGCGCCCAAAACTTTTATTATTCATGCCACGTAATTCGTAAATTTTTAAATGAATTTTGTAAAGATAATTGTTTAATTTCTTGATCCCATTAAATATGATAAATTATTTTTCTCCATTTTATTCATTAAAGATTTTATGAATTTCAAATAAAAACTTACTTTATGAAGTTTTTAATTCTTTTTAAATTTTCATCTTTTTAGTCTCAATGACACGTTATCAATCAAATTATTAGATTAAAAAATCATTCTTCCACAATGAATATACATTCGTTTACTTCCAACAATATTGTTACGCCAAATGGTCGAAACAAATCCATCGATTTTGCCAAATTACATTAAAATCTTATATAAATTTCATATAAAAGATTTTTCACTGCTCCATATAATGATTATAACAGAAAAATTCTGAGATCTTATAGTTTGTTTGCTAAATGATTGTAAAGACAAAGAATCGTTTCAACATTCAATTAAAAAATATCAAAATCGGATTTAGAAACAATCTCTTCACCAAATTGTATTGTCAGTATAAAAAAATCTACAGAGCTGTTTAATTATTCTTTTCCACTATTTATAAAAAAATCTAACTATAAAAAGAATGAAAAGAAATTAGAAAATGGCAGGAAGCATCCTAGAAACTTAATTTCTTTGCAAGTGATATTTTTTCAAGCAAGGTTAGGCAGAATAAATAAGTAAATAAAATGAGGATTACAGGTAGCAGAATGGAAGCAAGAAAAACAAAATAACGGATAATGAAATAACTAAAACCAAATATAACCGAATATAACATGACGCTTAAAGTGGACCGTAACACAATTTCTCTTTATGCTTAAATGTCTGCAGAATATTTTTTTATCGTTGAATTAGTAGATGCTTGTCATACGTCTTTTAAAAGAAGGCGAAGAGTTTGTTTTACAATCTACGAAAGTTTCAAAGCGTTAAAGATGATACATTTTTACTCGTATATACTGAAATTTAAACATCATAGACGTAACATAGACAAAAATTAAGTGAGTTTCGAAGCCTGGATCAAAAATAAATATATAATAATAATAATAAAAAGAAATCCGAAATTAGTTAAAAATTTCATCCAAAAGTTTTTTTTCTGCTCTATCCGATGGTGCAAACCGAAAAATTCTGAAATTTTTAATTTGTTCGTTAAACGAAGGTATGGCCTAAAAATCGTTTCAACATTAAATTTAAAATAGTTACAAAAATTCGTTAGTTATATATATAGTTATTCATTAGTTATAAAAAAGTTATTTGCGTGATTAATCTAATGATCTTATAATGATGAATGATTATTTAAATTATGGCAAAGCATGCTAGGATCATCTTTCTACGTGGAGGGTGCCTTCCTGGAATACTTTAAAAGGAAAGTTGGCTCGTATTCCATTATACATACATAGGGTGAATTTTACCTAGGTATACACCAGAATTTACCAACCCTTTCTTTGCATCGAATACTTTTAAATCAATGGTTTTCTTCATCGATCCCCTTGCGTTGTTTCTATAACATAAGTATGCAATACAATCATAATACAAATAATTGCACGTAAATAACTTGAAGATAATAAGAGTAAGAATATGAAATATATAATAATAATAATAAAAGTTTTGAAGAAATGAATTTTTAGATTTATTAGGCCAAAGGGGAATTTGCCCAGAAGGACTGTTAATTTCGTTTTGGCATTTTGCGTTGATTCACTTTTCAAATTGCATAGCCACCAAATATTATCGCCCTGTATTATATTTAAAGAAATTAAATAATGAATAATCTGCATAAATTTATGTATTTTTCTCTCATTGTGATAAAACAACGGTACCTAGAGCCATCAAAATTTGAATAACGTAATCTTCCATAGAATATGGTCATGTGGAAGCCATAATTTGAATTGGAAATTTGTTTTATTATCGATTTCAGATTTTGTTACACTTCAAAGAGTTTTTGATTAAAAGAACTCAACGATTTCAAAGCGACCAATAGCAGCACTGTACAAAAAAGAAAAAAAAATTCTATCTCTATCACGCGGGGCTCTGTATCGGAAATTCTAAAGATATGCTTATTTTAAAATTATTTTGCGATATTGCTGTTGAACTGAATTTTAGGGTTTAAGTACGAAGAACGTGACACTTAATAAATAAAGGTAACACACGAAACGTTAAAAAAACGCCTCTTTAAGTGTAATGTAAAATCTGAAAGCTTTCAGATTTTTTTTCAGGGAGGGTATTACTGTTTGTAATTTCCCAAATATAGACAAGTTTTTAGAAACGAAATCCCAGGTTCTAATTGCACAAACGTTCGATTTTAATTAATGTGATGGCTGCGCTTGATGTATTGATGCATTTTGTGTTATATGTGGCGTAAAAGTGCTTACTTCTTAATTCATTTCGTTCAAAAATATTCAACCCGTTTCTTGATTAACCTTTCTGGTTCTGCGTTCTTCGTTTTTCATTTTTATTATTGTTTTTTCCTAGTGTTCTTGTGCTATACCTTTTCATATTGCATTTATTGCGCAAAAAATTAATGTATTTAAAAATTTGTTTATTTAAAAATATATTAAATAATTTTAGCTTTTTTTCCTCATATTTATTTTATATGATTTCTTCCTTCTTATTACATGATATAGCTTTATATCAATAAGCAATATCAATTTTACTAATAATTTTTTGTAACCAACGAGATCTTGATCATGACGATCAGTTGCGTCCCATCGAGCCCAGTTAACCCACGATCATCATTGGCTGCTTCGAAATTTCATCGACTCTCAGAGGATCAATACCAACTCCGACGGCGTAGAATTTAAAACCTTCTCAGACTTGATGTTTTTAACTACACTCTCTCAAATCTTCCGTATTCTTAGATACCTCTTCTTTATCACTTTTATAATTTCTAACAACTACGAATTTGTCACAGCAAAGCAATTTTACATTTACTTTCAACTTAACACGTAGATGAATGTTTGAAAAATTGTGTACCAAGTTCATAAATAGCAGATATTGGCGTTGGATTTTAGCTTTACGGCAAGAATTCAGTTATGAGTGAGAAGCCCACAAATGGTAATTCAACTTCTTTCAAAAAGATGAAATCCAGAAATTTTGTTGAGTCTATGCTTCTTTGTGATTTCGTACAAGCAAGTTCGCAGGTATCATTGTTAATTAATATACAACTTGGAACACCTTTTTCATTTATGTCATTAATTTTCGATTGTTATTCCCCATCTTGATAATTATTTAAAAACATTTCATATATAAGTAACAATTTAAATCAATATTTGTAAAATTATTGAACAGTTCGAACGTTTAATTAAAATAATATTTTCCCTTATTCAGCCTAAAGAAACGCTGCAAATGCAGGATAACGATTACCGATCTGATATCGATTCCTTTCAGTCTTTTTTTCAAGTGAGAGTTTCTATGTAATACACTTGACTATTATTTTATTTGCTATGATAAAACCGTTCACAGGAAATGTGTGAACATAACGTGAAAAAATATGAACAGATGTCGTTTCACAGTTAAACGAAAAGCGCATTTTGATTTGTAAATGAATTAGAAAATTTCTTGAATAGTGCCATCTAGTGGAGTTTTTTTTTATCTACAATAATAGATTTAATCCCAATACAATTTAGTTTTATACAAATTAAAATTAAATAAAATTTTTTTGTTTTGTTATTATTCAATTAGTATTTAACTTATTCAGAACCCGATCTAATTTGTCTATTTTTTCTCGAATTCACCTTCTCGCGTATTTATATGCTATAAATGAAAACTTTTCACGTATTTCCTTTCAGTCGAAATAAAATATATTTTAGACATTTTTAAATATCTCTAGAAATAATAAATTTGTTATAAAAATTAATTAAAATTCTTTATATGTTTCCAATTCAAGAAAAATGTTATTTTTTATCAAAACAATACAAATCTGAATAGCAGAATGAATCTTTTTTCAAATATTTTCAACTTTAATAACAAATACACTAGAAAATTACCTAATTACGTATTACTTGGTTTTCAGGAGGAAATATCTCATTTTAAATTTAAAATTCTATAAATTTTGCTCTTAACTATTAATAAAACCTCATAAACAATTAAATCAATCAAAACTCAATTAAAAGAATGATGTTACTACCAGGAAATTAGGTGGGAACCCGCAGTAAGCCTTAAATCCTTCTGAAAGCATCAGCTAATCTGTTTCATCTTAAATACAACAAATTACAACAGATACATGATACAGTAGAATTCAAGATCTATAATTAAGTTTTGTTCAAACTGCAGTTTACAGTTGTCTTTACGTAGCTTTATTTAACTTATTTCTCTAGTTAGTTGAATCAAATTCTGAACTTAATTTTTGATCCTCCTCTATCGACCCGATTTTCTTGAACGTTTTCAAATATACGTATTTGCGATGACAATATAGTATTCCACAGGAATTTTCAAAATTCTTTCTAGATTAAAAAACAAAAATTTTTAATTTAATACTGAAATTTTCTCACCGATCCTTAGTTAATAGACATCGCAAAATCTCAATTTTTATATCAACGATTACGTCAAAAAATATTCCTTCAAATGAAAATTCTTCGGACCTTGAAACTCAAATTGCAAATTTGTCGAGTTTTCAAAAATCATTCGGTTATTTGATGTGCTGTACAACTGCTAACGATGATGGATTTTTTATAACAAAAGATTTATCCTTCATTGTTGTCAACCCCTAAAACCTGATTTCAGATAATGCATGGTGATACATGTTACCAAAATCAAACTGAAGTTTTAATGAATTAAATGCAATTTTATTCCGCATTAATCTAAAAATATCTTCTTGACATTAGAAACAGTAAGTTTTTCTTGCATTATTCACTTATCCTCATTCTATACAATGAAACGTATGAAATAAAATATGTAAAAAAACTTTTAAAATTATACGGTTTTCCTCAAATACAGTGAAAGGTAAAATGTAATTTTTAGCTAATATCATATTCGTGCTTATACGCAATTAAAAGTAAAATCGTGAGACTCCTATGTACGAACTGTGTAAGCAGAGTTTCAAGGTACAATATGAGTTACAATATGGAAGTAGCACGTATAAGAATAATTACATTTAATGAGCTTGTAAGGATTTTAAGTTTTTTTTCTTCTTGTAAGGATTTTAAGTTTTTTATTTTAAGTTTTTAAGTTTTTTATTTTTAAAAGTTTGCTATTCTCTCTTTTTTTCTATTTCCTCCCAGAATAAGCGTGAGTAGGAATTGTTTATGCTAATGAGGTTGAAAATTGTATAGGTATTTAAGAAGTGGCTTTCAGCCTAGAGAAGAGAGAGCCTTCTTGCTGCCCTGCCACGCGTGTGCTTTTCAGTTAGTTTATGTCTACCTTTAAGGTAAGAACTTAGTTCCTGCTGATATTTGAAGACGTACTGTAGTATATTTGCATTTCACTCACTACATACGCAGTGTCAAAAGGCCAATCTTCGCGTTAATAGTCTCTGTAAAGCATTTCTACGTTTTAGACCAGAAGTGCTGGGCTCTGTATCCCGAAGTGCGGGAGCGGCTATACGCTGTGAGAAATAAAGAGTAAAATTAACTCTTCTTATTTATGTTGCTTCATCTACGCACATACGAACATAGTTAGAGTAAGCTCCGTGTTCCTACTTAGCTCCAGAAATGTTTCCTAAAGCAATTAGGAGGAACAGCACTCCTGAGAAGCTTAGATTTTTCTTTTGACAATTTTAATTTTAAATCCACCATAATTAGCAGTCCCCTCATGACCTCTTCTCATGTCCACTAACATAAGAACTTCACAGTGTTAGACTAAATACGAAAGAGATCTAGATATGAAGCTATGAAATAAACACATTGATATTTCTTCACGGAATCAACAATACTATCAAATACCTAAGAAGGCCAAGATATTTATGAGCAAAAATTGTTCTCTCATAAATGACAGCTGCATGAAAATGTTTTGGAAGATAGCACGGAACCCCTGTGAGATGCTTCACTGGATCAGTATCATCATGGCACAGTAACTGTATCACCATATAGTAAAATCCTGGTGTCCCGTATGTTTATTCCTATCCTGCATTTAGTACTGCACTGTGTAATTGAGTAAAAACCTTTTTATATGTTTTATTTCATTTCGTAATTAAATAGTTACTAAATTGAAATTTGCTTGATTAAACTGTTTTTCACTATAATGTGTTACTTTAAAAATAGGAATTCAAGCTCATTTTTTCCCCTAGATCATGACTCATTACGAGAGCTTATAATTGCTGTGGAAAAAAGTTCGAATCTTCTAATTTGCTAATATTCCCAGACCTCCTCTGTGCGGTGATGACGACACAATGTTACGATCATAAATGAGGGGAGTGTAGCAACTATCCCGAAGAGCCTATTTTAAAGAAACGGACTATAAAATAGTTGCCGACGAAAACTTGCTTCCTGTTGACTTAGTAAGATATAAGATCCTTCATAACATTTTGCGCAATATTTTATTTTTGAATTACTTAACAACGACTGATAAAATAACTTAATATTTTATTGATAAAATCATAAAATCAGAATATTCTGAAAAATAAAACTTTGTTTAAACTAGATGTTGAAAAAAATATTAGATTAAGCCCAGTCATTCCCTAGTTTTTTTAATAATTTTCTATTTTTCTTATTATTTAAAATCACACATACATATTTCATGGTCTAAACAAATGATCACAGTATAGCATGCAAAATGAGCTGCTAAATCTTCGCCTAAGAGACGATTTTTAAGTATTTAGGTTTATTAAATTTAATTTATAATAATAGAACTTTAAAAGTAAATAAATTTCCGTAACTGGAAATATCAACGATTTCAATAAATTACGAAAGATTCTTACAGTACATATTAAGTTCATTTTAACCATTCAGTACAGAAAATGCTGAGTGCATAACCACTTAGTTTGAGAGCACCCCAGCAATACGTCTCGTTAAATGAGATATTATAACTGTTTTTAAATGCTTGTTTCGTAAGTTTTATTTTTTAACTATTAATCCTACAATGAAACTACAGTATAATTAATATTAATTATGTTTTTATCTAAACTTCATCTATGGGACAATAATTTAAGAGCTAAAAATGATAATTCTTATGAAAATAAAAATTTCATTTAATAATTTATTTATTTTTGCAGTCAAACCCAGTTATAACGAATTCCCGAATATAACGAACGAGCTATTTCGATCTCGTCCAGTTTTATATATATTTAATGCTATTTCATACAGCTACAGCGAGCTTCCAAATGAATATGCTCTCGCTTTACATATGATAAATAAGTAATAAAATCATTTTCACTTGCCCTACTTTTAAAACGGCGAAACTTCACTGATTTTATTCGAATAACTGTACTGGGAAAATTTTCTGTCTCAAATATTCATCCGTATCTCAAACAGTAAACATATGGTGTTTTGTATTAAAGGTAAGGTGATTA
Source organism: Stegodyphus dumicola (assembly GCF_044657685.1). Lineage (NCBI taxonomy): Eukaryota > Metazoa > Arthropoda > Arachnida > Araneae > Eresidae > Stegodyphus > Stegodyphus dumicola. Next base: position 98,790,375 of record NC_140774.1, on the reverse strand, counting down.
TTATTAGAAAAATGCAGAATGGATACAGCCGAATTGGTGTCTATCCGAAGTATAGTTTATCCAAATCTACAGTTAGTACCGCGTGGAATAATTAAAACTCAATAATTTTTACTCATGGGGGAAAAAAAACTAAATATGAGATAAATATTCGAAAATACGGATATTGAAGAAGCATTGCTGTAGTGTTTCACCATTCAAAGAAACCGCAACTATTTTCTAGACGAATACTAATCATAAGAATGTTGTTGTTGTTTTTTGTTGTTGCTGCTAATGCTCACTTGTCTGATCTATAGTCAGCCCAAGCCCATGAAATTCTTCGTGGCAAGGAGCGCAAGTTTACGCCTGTCGTTTGCAACAGCCTTGAGCAGCTTAGTGCTATTTAGCTCAGTTCTGCCCTAAAATTTTGATGGAGAGCACTCCGGAGGGACGGATCCAAGGGTCTTCCACCCCTCTTCCCTAAACATCTCGAGAGGACTTTCGGCTCGCCGCATATTTAGAGTGTCCCCCTGCTGCACGGACACTATACATTTACAACCATCCCTGCCTTCTCTGGTGTCCGCCGAAAACATCGCGGCAAAAACATCGTGGGAAAAAAGAAAGCAAAGAGAAAACATCGCAGTTCTAAAACATCGTGGTTCTAAAATATCGTCGTCAAAAACAAAGCGATTAAAAAACTTCACGTTTAAAAAAAATCGTCGTCGAAAATATTGCGTTAAAAAATAAAGCATGTACAAATCTTCGTATCACAATAACATCGCTCACATACGTTTTTCAGGTTTTTAAAAGTTGTAAATGCATATTCGCATAATGATTTGGGAGCGCAAGAAGGAAAGAGGGACATTTTTACTTCTATATTTCATATTTCTGAGTTAACTAATAATTTTTTTGCTGAAAAAGTAAGAGAGAAACTTAAGCATTTAAAAATCGAAAATGAGGAGACAATTAATGCAACTTATAGCACTTAATAGACTTTTAAATTTACATAAGCAGTTTTTATAGAGATAACTTCATGCAGTTATTATCTTCCTTTTTCAAAATATTTTAGACTATATTTTTAATAAAAAATTAAGAGTAAAACTTTATAAAAAAAAGATTAATTTATTAATAATCTTTGTTAATTAACTATGTAAATTTAAAATTAAGTGCTATAAGTTGCATTTATTTTTTCAATTTTTAATGGCTTAAGTTTCCTACTTACTTTTTCAGAAAAAATTTATTTATTCACTCAAAAATATGAAATATAGAAGTAAAAATATCCCTCTTTCCTTCTTGCGCTCCCAATTTATTATGCGAATATGTATTTACAACTTTTAAAACCTGAAAAACGCATATGTGAGATGTTATCGTCATGCGATTATTTGTACGTGCTTTATTTTTTACTGCGATATTTCGAAGACGATGTTTTTAAACTGCGAAAAAGGTTTTTGAACCCCTTTATTTTCTTTCGACGACGATATTTTGTAGCCCGCTCTTGTAGAAGTGAAATGTTTTTTTCTTTGCTTTCCTTTCTGCCACGATATTTTATACCACGACGTTTTCGCCTTGCGTTATTTTCTCAGTGATGTTTTTGTCCGCAACGTTTTTGGCTGTAACCCCTTCTCAAGGATTCGAACCTGGGCCCTTCGGTACGGCAGTCAACGACGTTAACTACTATACCAGTCATAAACGTCTATTTTTAGATAAGCATGTGTAACTGAAGCTTAAGCCGTAATTTTTATGCTAAGTAATTTATAGAATAAATTTATAGAAGTGTGGTGAAACTGAAAAACTAAGAAAAAGAAATTTAGTAATTGCATGTAATAATAATTGTAGTAGCCATTAATAAATTTTTTTAAATTAAAGTTATAAGGCATTTTCCCGTCTTCTTAGCGTGCCTTCGTGGTGTAATGGTTCTGCACGCTGGGCCGGTATTCCAGAGGTCCGTGGTTCGATTCCCGGCGAAGGCGATTGCTAATTTTTTATCTCGTCTGCTTCCAATTAACCTAATGTCTCTACAAAGTTATTCACTTCTCTTGGGAGATGGGAGAATGTTAATCAGTTTTCACACTGTTTTGTGAGATAATTCATTTTTTTTTTATTAGATCGGATATAGAAAATCAAACTTTCGATCCCCTAGAGTTCCTTCAACTGTATTTATTTAATTATTAGCCCAAAATAGGTGTTAATCCCGAATGGAATATTAGTCTCGAAACGACATTTTGCGTTGAAACACTTAAATTCGTTCTATCACTTTTCAAATTTTTGTCACAAAATATTATCGCCCTGTATTTAAAGAAATAAAATAATAAAGAATCTGCATGAATGTATATATGTTTCTCTCACTGCGAAAAACAACACTACCTAGAGACACCCAATTTTGAATAACGTAGTCCACCCGATCATGGGCTCATGGAATGCCGAATTTTGAACTTAATTTATTTTATTACATATTTCATATTTTGTAAAACTTCGAGGACTAACAAACTCAATGATTTCAAAGCGATCAGTGGCGACACTGTACGAAATAAAATGTTTTTATCTCCCGCGTGTGATACTGTCTATCTCGAGCTGTTTTTTATTGTTTGAGATTTTTTATTATTTTGGGATTTTGTTGTTGAATACAATATTATGTGGAGTAAGCACCAAGAACCTGATTTTAAATAAAAAAAAAAGTCTGAAATGTTTCAGATTTTATTGGTCAGCCAAAGCAATGATTTGTTAAGGTTTTTAAAGCTCTCGCTCAGCTCGCAGTCTACCAGTCTGCTGTTACACTCACGCCCACTAACCTATTTTTCTGTCTTTTTAGCTTTGTTATGAAGCGTCATTTTCTTCGCATTTACACCATATACAGTTCAACAGCAAAATTGAAAAAATTTTAAAAGCAGCATAGCAATATACGTTTAGAATTTCCAATGCAGCTTTAAGTATTGGCATACATTTTTGTGCTTTTGTTTTCAGTTTTTTCTCAGTTCATCATTCAATGTTCAGTTTTCTTACTAAAATGGCTTCACAAAACTTTTTTTTTTGTGTGTGTGTGTGTGTGTTTTTATTATTAACGTTTTGTGTGTTTACTTTATCTATTAAATATTACGTTCTTGGCGCTTACGCCACATAAAATTTGATTGAGCAGCAAAATTACAAAATATTTAAAAACTGCGTATCTTTAGAATTTCCGATAGGTAGTCTCGCGGAAGGGGGGGGCGCTGAAGCTAATTTTTTTCCACTGAGTTTATTAATCAAAAATTCGTTAAGGTATCGACTGCGCTCTAATCGTCGATTTTGATGAAATTTTTTAAGAAAAATTTTTATTGGTTTATTCCTATTTATTATTAAAGTTATCGGGAATTTTGGAATTTAATTTTCATACTTGGCAACATTTTCTTTTCCTTCTTTTTGTGTTTGCATTACATTAAGCCTATTTTTTTGAGAAATTAATATTTTTCAACTGTTCTGTTGCGAAAAAACTTGTAGTAACTTCATGAAATTTTCCACAAATATTCTATGAAATATTTTGAATCAAACGGATTAAAAATTTATGTTTACGTAAATATCTAAAAGTGTCTCAGAAAATTTTGCAAATGCAAAGAAATTTCTTGAAAGCAGTTAGTGCATGTGCTCAAATAGGTATATTTCATAGACATTTTATTTCATCACTTGCATTTTAGTAGATTTAATTCTTAATACCTTAATAAATATGAGACCATTTTTCACACAATTTGATGAACAATTGTTTGCCTCTAGAAAAGTAAACTGAAGGTTTGTCTTCAAGATTCCAAAACTCCCTTTTTACTCCATTATTATCATTAAATCTAAAGTTTGTTAAGTTTGGAGAGTAGATAATCATCATCTTGGAGCTAAATCTGAATTATAAAGAGGACAATCAAGCTCCTTAAATTCACACTGCTGTTTGTGAATTGACGGTGCTATTTTTGAATGGCTGAAAGAAGTCGGTAACAATCTCGCAGAGATTTTGTGCATGTGAAGGTTTTCATGTAGAACGCGCTAAATGGTTATTTTAGGCGGAAGTTATCTATAATTTCTTGAGTTTTAATCCCATATCACGCAACATTTTCTCCTGGATATGAGCAGTATTTTCTGTACCCTCGGTGATGTCAGTACCCTCAGTGATCGACTTTACTGAGAATTATCTTCTATGTATTCTTAGCGCATACGAAATTGTTTTACCTATTCTTTCACTGTAGGATAGGAGACGAATCGATATAGATATTGTTACGGATTTGGTATTTAAATAGCTTATGTTAGTTGAATTGTAAATTAAATGGTTTTCTTTCCCGCGCAGTGCAGCGCGTGACGAATATTAAAGAAAGCTAAGCCGGAAAATTGAAAATACAAGAGCGCATGCATGTAACATTTAATAAATATCTCTTTTTGATTTCGAGAAAGTACTAGAAAATTCTCGCGCGCGATTTTAAAATCTTATAAAAGGAGGAAAACATCTCAGTTCGTAGTAGAGTTCGTTGTTAAAGTTCGTTCTAGGACTGAGTTTAAAGTTGTTTAGAAAATGGTTTAGACATTTTTTTTTTATTCAAGTATAGGTTTGAAAATATAAATTTATCATAATTTTTAGTTTCTCTCTCTCTGGAGCTAGCCATGTCAGAAATAGAGATAGATGATTTACGGAAATATCTAGATGAACGGGTTATCCGTAACCTACCGAAGGAAACGTTTAATGAGATTTATAATCTGATTATGGAAAAGATACAATTAGAAAAATCAGGTTTGAAAGCAGAACCGGTTACTGAGAGAATTCAGCATATTTCAGAGCAGTTAAGTGATTTCCAGCTAAATATGCAAGCGCAGGAAACCCCTAAAATTAGGAGGACAAATTCTAAGCCTAAAAAGAAAAACGTGGTCGATGAGGACGGATTTATTGCCCCTCGCAATACCCTTAAAAGAACGAGATCTGAGACTGAGATAAATGAACCACTTCAAAAAAATAAATTTGCGGATTTACAGAATGACGACAAAATGGATAGTGCAGATACCGAAGGTGAATTTATTGCCCCCAGAAAAACGGCAAACCATATTCCCCCAATCGTGTTAGACGAGTTCAGTGACGACTGGGATAAGATAAAAGAGAGAATAGAGGAAGATTTAAAAATTAAAAGTTACAAAGCTGGAATGAAAGGAGATACCCTAACCATTCGAGCAAAAACCCCTGATGATTATAGAGCGATCACAGGCATGTTCGCAAGCGAAGGAGTCCCTTTCCACACTTTTAAAATTAACTCAGATAGACCGCTAAAAGCGGTGATAAAAAAGCTACCCAGAACGATGAAAGTAGAAGCTATTGAAAACGAGCTGAAGGAGTTAAAAATACCCGTAGAAAAAGATAGGCAGCTGACCAGCTATAGGGGAGGTCAGATAGTGAAGCTACCCTTGTTTCTAGTTGAAACCAAGCGAAATGATGATGGAAAGAAGATTTGGAATTTGGAAAAACTTCGAGGACTTGATGTCGTAGTCAGACAGTATAAGAAGAAGCCTGGACCTGTGCAGTGTCACAGGTGCCAGCGTTATGGACACTCAAGAGAGCACTGCCATTACAGAGCCCGCTGCATGAAATGTGCAGGCTGGCATGAAACGTTCACGTGCAAAACTCCCAAGGAGAAACTACCGGCGCGCTGTGCGCTCTGTGATGGAAGTCATGTCTCGTCGTACAAGGAATGTGAAAAGTATCCTAAAATCCGAAGAAATGAACCCCAACTCTCAGCGAAAGAGCAGGAAGCTAGATTTACTTTGAATAAAGATGACTTCCCCGCCTTGCCGGGTGGAAAAACTGACGAAAACGCCAAAACTTGGCCCAGTTGGGCGAAAGGCGGAAAATCTGAAGAGAACATATTTGATTGGTTCAAAAAGCAGCTTTGCAAAATGAAGGAACTTTTTACGAAGTTTAAGTCAGCAAAGTCCCTAATGTGTAAAATTGAAGTTGGCATGGAAGCCATCGAATACATTTCAAATATTGAATATGAGTTCTAATAACCATGCTCACGTGACAAATCTGATCGATGCGACGCATTCTTACTTAAGGATATCCCTTTTCAATGCAAATGGTGTTTACTACAAGAAACTTGAATTAATGGACTTTTTATCGGCTCATGATATTGACATTATGTTGATAAGTGAGACTCATCTCAAGTGATAAGTTCAAAATCCCCGGTTATAGCGTTATTAGAAGTGATAGGCTCAGGACTTTCCGCGGAGGTACTGCAGTTCTGATCAAGAATCACATTAAATTCAACACTATCAAGCTCCCGACGACGACGAGATTAGAATACACTGCAATTCTTGCTAGCAGTACGACCAACGAGAATTACCTTATAGTAGCAGCGTACAACCCCCCGCAGGATATCAACTTACAGGAGGTAGATAATAATGCAAAAGTAATTCGTAATGTCGAAGAATTTCCCTACCATACTTGCGGGTGATCTAAATGCAAAAGATCGCTCCTGGGGAGCCAGGATGGATAACAGAAATGGTAGTCTGCTTAAAAACTATATCTATGCAAATAACTTACAGCTAGTCACCCCAAGTGAATACACTTTCTACTGTCGAAGTGGCGGAAACATACTAGATATTGCATTACTTAAAAATATTAGTCAGACTCTCTACTTAGAAGTCAAGAAAGAACTGTCATCAGACCACTATCCAGTAGTGTTTGATTTTCACGGCTTTTACCCTGACCCTCCAAGGAAACGCACTAAAGTGAATTGGACCAGCTTTACAGATAAACTACGGAACATGCCTTGTAATCTCCATCTGAGAGACAGCGGAGAAATTGCAATTTATTCGCTGACTTCCAAAATTCAAAATGCGATTAAGAGTTCTTCGTATGCTTGCAGAGATACCTTGAGGAATAAACTCCCTGAAGATGTTTCTCGCGACATAAAGGAAAGAAATAGAATTAGGAAAAGGTTTAATGTTACGCAAGACTCTTCACTTAAAAGGACTATAAACTACCTCAACAGGAAAATTCAGGCCGGCATCATGGAATTCAGGTCAAGTAATTGGGATAATCTTTTAGAGCATTTTAGCACTGATACAAGCTCTATGTGGAAAATTGTAAATGCGATGAAAAAATATAGGACGTATCACATTGCTCCAATTAGTCACATGGGATCCACCCACTATTCTGAAGAAGACATAGCCAATGTGTTCGCAATCGTGCTCTGAAGGCCCTCCCTCCAAGGTGTATAGTGCTACTTACAAACATCTTTAATGCTTGTATCAGGACGAGTTATTACTCTTCGCAGTGAAAACACTCGAATATTATCACTATACTGAAGCCGGGAAAAAACCCCTCACTTGCAGACAGTTATCGTCCTATTAGCCTTCTCCCGGCTATCGGAAAAATATTTGAGAAAGCTTTAAGCAACAGAATTACAAACCACCTAGAAAGATTGGATCTGATAGACCCGGTCCAATTTGGTTTCCGGAAACACCCACCAAGTACTAAATATCGTTGAGTTTATCACGAGAGCTTTTTTCCACAAGACTGGTGTGGCAGCATGCTTCATAGACATTGAGAAGGCCTTCGACAAGGTCTGGCACGAAGGACTGATTTACAAGCTAAATAACTTTCTTTTTTCTGTCAGCCTTGTGAAGTTAATCATCTCATACCTAAAAAGAAGAACCTTCCAGGTGAGAGTTGGAGACTCCCTTTCCGGAAGGAAAATCATTGCCAGCGGCGTCCCGCAAGGGTCTGTTATTGGCCCAAAATTATTCAACATTTTCGTTAATGATTTACCCAACCCACTGAATGCTAAAACCCTGAAATACGCAGACGACACGGTGATTTTATCGGAATCTAAAAGCTCCCAACTTGCTCTTACTAACCTACAGTTTCACATCAACATAGTAGCTATTTGGTGTCAACTTTGGAGAATTAAAATTAATACCGCGAAATGTAAAATTGTCCAATTCCGTCGCTACAGAAGAAATGTCACTACGAACACGAATATCAAGGTAGAGAATGATGTGATTCCAGTTTGCTCGTCCGCAAAGTACTTGGGAGTTACCCTAGATGATAGGCTCACCTTCAAAGAGCGAGCACGTAACCAACCAAGTAAATAAAGCAAACGGAGTTTTCATGTCGCTTTATACTGTTATAGGTAGAAAATCGAAATTGAGCTTAAAAGCTGAACGCATGATCTATCTCACTATGATTAGGCCAGTTATGCTCTACGCCGCCCCAGCATGGGCAGTTGCCAATAAGACGGATCGGAAAAATCTAGAAGTCCTTCAAAACAAAATTTTGAGAGCCATCACTAACGCGCCCTGGTTTGTACGAAATAGCATCATTCATGCAGACTTGAAAATAAAGCCCATTCCTGAACAAATCCTCATGGAGGCGCACAACTTCTTCGAAAAAATGGATAATTCTCCAGTGCACACGCTAAGAGAACTCGGTAATTATGACCCTACGGTGGACAGCGTGGTGAAGAGACCTCGGTCAATTCACCATAATGCGCGGTGGTGATGTAAATATGTAAATAGTGTACATATGAAGTTGTGTTTTGTGCTCTATCTAACCTTACTTAACCAGTACTGTGTTACTGCCGAAATTGGCTATTTGCTTGGAAGCAGGCTAGAGACTCTGAATTAATTAATATGTGTTAAGGACTGTGTATTGTGTGATCTCACCACGCCCACTGCTGTGGTTCTACTCTTGATTCACTGCTGGACTGCGCACCCTATTCTCAGTAACCTTACGCTACTATCCTGACCGAATGCATCATGCATGGACTTGAATGCTGGATGTGCTAATTTCCAAGTACTAATTTCACAATTTTCGTATATTCAGCTTGACTTCGCCACGGAATGATTGCACCTTGTTCTAATGTCACGCCCCCCGGCGAGGTGCAGTAGCACCTTAATGTACTAAAAACCGTGAATGGCCTTCATAGGTTGCACTGATTGAACAGGTCAAAACTCAAAGTAGTTGTATACCTGAGGTGAATCAGACCTAAATAAATAAAGTTCGTAGTAGTTACTTAGTTTGTTGTTTTCAGAGTTTGTTTAGAAAACTGCTCTTGTAGCGAATTCGCGGATTAGCTTTCTTTTAGCAATTTTTTTAGTTATTAATTTAACCACAGAACGATACTCAGTTTTAAACATTTCAAAACAAACATGCACATTTTTTTTCTAATGGAAGTCTTAAATTCTTTCATTTAGTATTGCCAATGCATGACTAAGAAAGATATTTATTATCAACATATGTTTCATTTATGCGACCAACACTCTTGGATCTACTCTACGTAGTTATACTGCAGTATATCGGCACAGCATATGTTAAATCAAAAGCATTCACACTTTTATGACTATGCATATGTAACAAGTGCAAATTAATATCGTATATTCAATATTATCCCAGCATTGGACATTTTGCATTATATTACATAAAATTATAGTGGAATGTACAGTGTATTGGCCACAGCACAAACCGCAAAAGTATTCAGTAACGTGTAATAATGTAAATAATAATCCTAATTAGTAATAACGCAAAATATTCACATAATGGTTTGGTTCGGTTTATTTAATTACGGCAAAGCACACTAGGGCTATCTGCCTAAGGGGAGGGATGCCTTTGTGGAGGATTTTCTAAGGGAAACTGGCTCGTATGCACGTTACACGTGGGGAAAACCACGAAAACGCCCATGCAGCCAGCCCGTTCGCGGGATTCGAACTTCGGACCGAACTACCAGTGTTCAGCGACTTTACCGCTCGGCCGCTGGTGGGCTATTTACATAATTTTACTGTATGTGCTGTAATTACGTGGAATGTAAAATTGTTCATATATTGGAATTATATATCGTTATCGCTCGGATATAGTCAAAATGAAACAATTTTTTGCATGTAGCAGATTACCGATACCTTTCCCCAAATTGGCACATATCCACATGTAGTTCACACTTGTGAAGGGGCCATTTTTGGCAGCCTATCCTACCCTTTGCGTGCGCATGAAGCCTATCCTTTATGTGTACGCGATTAAAATTAATGATACATATCATCCTCCCAATGATTTAATGTAAAATAAATATTCTGAAGTATTTATCTTTATTCTAAAGGTATTTAAAATTAAGGTAATTTTTGAAACTGGTGTTTGAAAAGAATGAGTGACTTTCTGCTTTTTATGAAAATAATCCTGATCATAGGTCAGAGTTTCTCGATCTTTTTCTTAATCGCGTACCCTTTGGCCTATCACTACTACTCCACGTACCCCAATCTCACTTTTATTATCTATAATTACTAACATCTACATTTACAGGTACAATAATAACATTATAATACAGGGACATTTTTATATTTACCAGTTTTTATTTTTACCAAAATGGTATACATTGGTAATTATACACATTTAATTAAATTTAAAAAAAAAATAGGAACAAGGACCTTGAGGCTGTTTGACAGCACTCAATAATTTTAAATCCAGATCATAAAGTGACAAATACAGTCTCAAGTCTCAAGATTACGCTGGAAAATCTGTTCCTGTACTTATTGTTTCAGTAAGTATAGGGCCCACCAGCGGCCGAGCGGTAAAGTCGTTGAACACTGGTAGTTCGGTCCGGGGCTCGAATCCCGCGAACGGGTTCGCTGCATGGGTGTTTTCGTGGTTTTCCCCATGTGTAACGTGCATGCGAGCCACTTCCCCTTAGAAAGTCCTCCACGAAGGCATCCCTCCCCTTAGGCAGATAGCTCTAGTGTGCTTTGCCATAATTAAATACACATACTACACCAGTAAGTGTAGTTTTAGAAAGCCCTCTACATTAACACTGTGCTTGTGAACGGTAGCAGAATAGTAATTGCCTCGTTGAACAGTTCAGAGCATTATTCTTTCAAGTCAGTGTAGAATGGGGGGTTGCTTTTCAAACTGTAACTTAAGAAACAACGGCTTTTTATCTTTTCTCTGTTGTTCGATCTTTCTGTCAATGGCCATCATTACATCATATTTTTTTTTTTTTTTTTCGTGGACCCCCTGAGACCATGTCACGTACCGCTGGGGGTTCACGTATCACAGGTTGAAAAACGCTTGTAGGTTTTCCAAAAAAAGGGTTACCCGAATTTTCTCACTTCCGGCTAATTCGTATAAAAGGATTCTCCTATTATTTCTATTTAAAAACTAGACCACTGTAAGATTATCTCTTTCTTAGCCGTCAGCGATTATACAAATTTACATATTTAAGAACACTCTAAGTATCAGATTTAGCGTGTATCTGGTGCATTTATTGCTTAAATAATTACGTTAGCCTTCTGAGCTAAGGCATTAAAAGGCAATCTATAGATTAAAAATTTTCAGTTTTAGGATAGGATTGGGGAATAACGTCACCTTTAATTCTTCATATGGACAGATATACACAACTCTCACCTCGAAATCCATAACAGGATTTTCACCGTGGACACAATTTGAAAAATCTATGTTGTCCACAAATCTGTAAATTTTGGTTCTAATTTTCTGCAACTTGATTTTAAAAAAAAAATCATTATAAGTAGAAAATTCTGATAAGTTTTTAAATAAAAGTACTGCCATAAATCTTCAAAATACAAAGTAACATGAAGATTAGCCAATAACTTCTGAATCTGTCTGAGAAAATTATACGCAGTCAGAACGTACGAAGAACTTTAAATAAATGAAATACAAAGCTTTCCCCTAACTATCACTAGATGGCAGCACTACAAAGTTTATTCAAAAATAAATATTGCAGCTGATTTTTATTTCAGTTTTTGCAGTTCACTTCATGTTATTTGTTCGCATGGTCGAATGATTGTCATCGATTTTTAATCTACTCTCTGATAAGCTATTGCGTGCATATTTTGCACACCCTGTCTCTAGATGACGATGCAATGTAGTGAAGTGATTTTTTTTTCAAAATTTTTATTTATATTTTTTGTTAATTTAATAGTGAAACGATTTTTTTACACATATCTTCTTCGTTTAACGAACAAATTAAAATTCCCAGAAATTTATTGAATGCACTATCGAAATGATCGGGAGGATATCTTTTAACCTGAATATGTGATAAATTGTTACATCATTTTTGACTTTTTGGCAAATTTTCGAAAACGGTTCCATTGTATCCATTATTCGATGTCCATGGTTTTAAAAATTGCATTTTTTTTAATATAATATACTACAGGGTGAAGCAGAAAGTTTAACTATCGGTTGTTCGTTTCATTATGATGTATATACATTTCCTTGCTTTCGTATACTTTTCTCAGAACGCTCCAAATAAAATTAGCGATTGATTAGCGTCTTAAATTATTTGCAACAAAATCTATTGTCCATTTTTAATTTTTGGCTTTTCATAAGTATATATACATTTTTACCGGCATATCCTATTAAAAATTAATTTTATTAATTTTGTCATGGTATTATAATATTCAGTGCTTAAATTGTGCCGGAGCCCGTCTCCGGTATTTCTTTTTATAAAACTGAGCCACAATTTCAAGTGAAAAAAATTTAGAATTCCTAACGTTTTAGTTTAACAATAAGCAGACCTTTCAATACTCTGTTTCCCTAGAAATGCGAGGTCATAAGAACGTGAGACGTTCAAAAAGTCCCTTCACTCACATGCGGAAACCTTTCCCTTTAAGAAGGGCAATAAATTTGGGGGAGTTTGTTTAGGAACGTGCACATTTCTCGCCATGCCATCGTATCTAGTGTATTGTTATCGATGGTTACAGTTAGTTATCCTCGCAATAACGAAAATTTGTTCTGAAATGGGCGTTAAGTGACAGTGAGTACAGTAAGAGAGGAATACTGAGAAAAAATGCTCGAGCACGTCCTATACATCGTATTCCCACAGTATCCACTAATGTAACCAGCAACTTTGCTTTCATTTTTAGAAGTCAGATTCAGAACTCATTTTACCCCTAACATACATCCGCTTGATGGCTATAATTATATCAGCAAAGAGCCGCGGTCAAATAAAACGTTCTCACTCACCAAGATTCCCCTTATTTTTTGTTTCCATCCACTCATACCCTCACGCCCTCATTCAGTTTCGCCCTCTTTTTAGCATTATCTGAATTTTCATCAGCTATATTTTAAGCATATTTAAATTTTGTGATGATAAAAGAACTTTTTCTCCTCTACAATCAGAGCTTAAATTGCGCCGAAGCCCACCGGATCTCGGCTCCGTTGCTTCTTAGTTTTTGTAATAAATCATAATTCTAGAAAGGAGCGCACCGGAGCCCTAAATAAGAAGGTTGCGGCACTTCTTTTATGTAACTGAAACAATTTCAGTAGAAATTTTATCTCGAAAGTTTTATTTTTAGCAATAAAATTATATTAAAAATCGCTTATTAAATTTTAATTTATCTCTTTACATTTAATTTAATTATTTAATTATATAATAATTATTGATTAAATAACAATTTATAAACATTAATTAAATAGCTATTAAATAATTTGATAATAATTAACTATTTAATTTTAAAATTATTAATGAGTTTAATAGTCATTTTATTTATTTATTTACTCTTGTTCCTCTTTGCTGACGGTCTTCAATAGGGCTCCGACACTTCTAATTTTAGAAATTAAGCCCTGAATATTATATCCTTTTAGGGAACTTTAAAATTCTAACATCCAAAAATGGCTCCGTTAAAAAGATTTTAAATTTTTAAAAGTTACAAAACAAACTATTCACACACTTTTAAAGCAAGAATGATTAAAAATATTTAATTAGGCGATTTTTTTTTACAATTTTTTAGCCGCGTTTTTATTTTACTCGCTAATGGTATTGCACAATGACCAAAGCATTGTTATCTATTTTTAAACTACTCCCTGAAACTACATTTAAATTATTAGCAGCCTATTGCATTTTCTCGATGTTTTCATCATCTCTGATCGTCAATAAATATCCAAGCCGCAATAGACACGTTATCGTTTTTGAACCTAGAAAACCGTTTCCATACTTATGACTTCCTCATCTTTAAATGTCTGCAGACGAATAATAACGATCTAAGCTGCAGTTTTCTCAACAAGTACAATTTTACACTTCTATTCTGTGCTGTGTTTACATAGGACAGAAATGTCAAAATGCTGAGAACAGAATCGAGGGAATTGCAAATCAGAACCGAGGGGTTAGGGGTGAACCACTCGTAGTGATGTCACTTAGCAATCAAGCGCGTGGGAGAGCCTAAGCGAACAAGGCCTAGCAAGCACAATCCGCAATCACGAAATGCTTACTCGTTTAGTGTTGCCACTCTGGTTAGTATCAAGTACCTCAGTGTGGATATTAGTACTCTAATAAAAAATATATTAGGATTATGGCAAAGCACTCGAGGGCTATTTGCCCCCTAAGCAGAAAGTTTTTTTCGTCGTAGGAGAACTTACTTTCATCGGCATCTGGTAATAATATATATTTTCTTTTATGTTAAGAAACAAATTCATTTTTAATGAAAATGTCAATTTCCATGTCAGTTTCCTAAAACATATATCAAATTTAACATAGTAAATAAATTTCAAAAAAAAAAAAAAAAAAAAAAAAAAAAACTCAGTGGCATAACAGCTCTAATGGGTCAAGGCCCGCAGTGCCCGAAAATCCGCTTTCTTGACCATGGGCCCCAGGGTGCGTAGGCATATGCCCTGAACAAGTGGTCAGCTTGTTGCAGAACCCCTAGTGTTTAGTCCTATTATTATTTATATCCTTATCATTACTTCTAACTAATTAATCACGGTAAAACAAAACTGCTTACTTTGTTCCAATGGGTTCTGACAGGACCATAGGGCTGGAACTGATTTCTTCTGTGGCTCTCTGCAAAATCTTGAAGGGGATAATCCATAAGTGATAAATACTTTCTTTACACAAACATATTTAATAAAGACACAAACGGTTACAGAATATTTACATAATGAAAAAGGTTTAAATGTTCGCACGACGCAGCATGCGACTTCTCAGTTCCGAGTTCTCGTGATCTCTAAGCGAGAGTTCATAGTTCGAGATGACGTCACTCAGCCATCGGATCTCAGCAAGAGTTGAGTTGCAACATCCTCCACCCGGAAGGACAATTGCTGTAATTGTCCTTATTACATTCCAGCTCCACCGGATATAGTAGTTGCACTGGTCTTTTAATCGTATGTCCATTTGGCAATCGGACAGCCTCTCACCTTGCCATCTCTCCCAGGAAAGACTTCCATTATGATGCCCATCTTCCACATCAGCCTTGGAATTTTATCTTCATGCACTAATACAATAGTTCCTTTTTTCAAACAGGTGCCTGTTTTCGCTAGTTTAGAATGATGAGCAGGTTTTAAATTCATCAAATAATCCTGCTTTCATTTTTGCCAGATTCTTTCTACCAGTATCTGTTGATGTCTAAATTGACGTGTAAGATTCTCCTTTGTTCAAATTAATTTAGAACTTCCTTGCGGCAAGGACAGTAACCGTCTTCCTATTAAGAAGTGACCAGGGGTCAAAGATTCTGGATCTCCTAGATCCGAGTATGTAAATGTTAAAGGTCTGGAGTTCAATATAGCTTCCACTTCTGTTATGGCTGTCTCTAATTCCCTGAATGTCAAGGATGATTTGCCTATGATTCTCTTTCGAGCGTTCAGAGACTGAACTATACGCTCCCAAAAGCCTCCCCACCATGCCGCCATCTCAACTATAAATTTCCATTTGATTCCTTGCTTAGAGAACTCGTCTTGAACTTCATTGCTTTTCATCACCTCGTTCAATAGCTCTAATTCTTTTCTCGCTCTTTTAAAGGTTTTGTCGGTATACACTATTCGGCACAAACCTCTTCTCGCTATGAACCGTCTAAATGCAAGCACAAATTTGTCTGTAGAAAGATCAGCCGTAAGTTCTAAATGCACGGCTCTAGTTACAGCACAGATAAACAGTAAAACGTATGTCTTAGATAATTCTCTTCCACTTTTGACGTACAGTGGACCCGCATAATCTATCCCGAAGTTTTCAAACGGAAAGGCTTCTCGGCATCTGTGGTGTCCATTTCTGTTCCACATCTGTCTGGTGGGAGAGGTGCTATATCTTGCATGACAGGTTTAGTTCGAAATATTTTGCAGACATTGCAATTGTACAGAATACTTTTAATTTTCCTACGAGCCTTCAGCAACCAAAATTTATCTCTTATCTGATTTAAAGTATCTGCTATTCCTCCGTGCCCTACCACCTGATAACTGTGAAGAATAATTAGATCAGTCAAATGATCTTTGTCGGGCAACACGATTGGATGTGCTTGCTTGTAATCCAAATTTGAATTTTCTAATCGTCCACCAACACGAATTACACCACTTTCGTCTACAAATGGACTGAGAGACTTCAGTTTTGATTTTGAACCTAATTCCTCGTTGTTCTTCAATGCGAGTATTTCATTTGTGAAATTTCGCTCCTAAACACGTTTGATCCAATAAGTTTCTGCCATTTCCAATTCGGTAATCTGCAAACATCCTGATAATTTAGAGGTATTTTTAACATTGTTGATGAATCTTAAGCACCACGCAGTAATTCGGTAAATTCGATGTAAATTGCTGTAATTTTGGGTTTTAAATAAATCTTCGGAAGGTTCAGTAACGCTTGAATTTACGAAAACTTCCTTCGATGTTTTTCTTAGTTCCTTGTTGGAATCTTCAATGTTCTTTGTGGAACATAAATTCGGTTTTGGCCAGTGTTCCATTTCTTCCTTTAACCACGTGGGCCCTTCCCACCATATGCTATTCTGCTTCAGATGTTGGACATTTTCACCTCTAGTTAGCAAATCAGCTGGATTATGTTCACCAGGCGTATATCTTCAGTTCAAGACATCTGATTTCTTCTGTATTTCCTTCACTCTGTTCTGAACGAATGGCTTCCATTTTTTTCACATCACTTCGAATCCAGTGTAACGTTATACTAGAATCAGTCCACATATATACAATTAAATCAATGTCGCGAAGTTTCTTTTGGATGTATTTTGACAAGCGGGAGCCTATCAAGGCACCCATCAATTCCAATCTGGAAAGTGATAATTTTTTCAAAGGTGCTACTCGTAATTTTGATGTAATGAAACTTGTATGAATAACTCCATTTTTCGAATAACGAAAATACAGAACAGCCCCATGGGCCTTCTGACTCGCATCTGTGAAACAGTATAACTGTAAACCATCCTTTATATCCCTTTTCCCAGCACCTGCAAACTGATGTCTTGGTATTTCCAGACTAGAAATATGAGCTAATTCATCACACCAGCATTGCCAATTCTTTCTGAGATTTTCTGGTATTTCAGTGTCCCATGCTATCTTTTGTTCCCATAAATCTTGCAATAAAATCCTAGCTCGAATGGTGTATGGATTTAAAAACCCCAGTGGATCAAAGAAACGTCCTACAAATCTCAAGATTTCCCTTTTAGTTGGTATGTTATCTATTCTTTTGGCATCTTTTACCAAATCTTTAATTTCTATCAAAAATGTATCATTTGACCTATTCCATATGTATCCCAATACTTTAGAATAAGTCGAATCGTGTGAAAAATCTTCTTCATTCCATACCCTTTGTAAATTCGTTTCATTCGTTTTCCACTTCCGCATATTAAATCCACCTTCTTTCAGTATGGGTTTAATATGTTCCGATTCCTCGAATGCGTCTGATGCTTCATCTGCTCCAGAGATTAAATCGTCAACATACATATTTTCAGTTAGGATGGAAAATACCTTCGGATACTGCGACTTGTATTTGTCAGTGTGTACATTAAGTGTTGCTCTGACAAAAAACGGACTAGATGTTGCTCCAAAAATTACCCTTGTCATACGAAGAGCCTTTCTTTGTTTTGGTTCCATTTAATTCACCATCGTTCCATAGAAACTTAACTGCGTTTCTGTCTTCCTCAGCAAGAGAAATCTGCAAGAATGCTTGATACGATGTCAGCTGTAAACGCAATTCGATTTTGACGGAACTTAAGGAGCAATTCCAGTATGTCTGGACACATCTTGGGACCTGAATGTAAACAGTCATTTAATGACAAACAATTCTCCGCATGTGACGAAGCGTCAAAACCACACGGTGTTTTGTAGTTTCCTTGTTTTCTCTTATAAATGATGATGTGGCATAAAATACGTTTTTGGTCCACTTTCAATGTTAGTCTCTTCGGCGATTCCTTCTTTTACGTACTTATCAATTACTTCGCGATTTCTGTCATAGAAATGTTGATTATTTTGAAATCTACGACTTAAACTCTTAAATCTAATTTTAGCAATCTCCAGATTATCTCCAAGCTCATTTGAATTATGATTCCAGGGAAAGCGAACAATATAACGATTGTTTTCAAATTTAACAGATCTTTTGAAATTATCGAAAACTAAATTATCTTCTAATTCGAGTTCCTTATCCGAATCAAAATTTATCCCCATAGAATCGAGCTCCCAGAGATTCTTCAGCAAACTAGATAGTGATTCGTTCTGTGTATCTTTATTATTATGAACCACAACCTTCATCGTATTCACCTTAGTTGAGGAAATTCCGTAAGCCCTTTCTGTTCCATTAATGGTACAGCCCAATTTTGTTTCAACCGCTACTAAGGAATTACACAGTCTGTGAACCTTACCCGTAACTATTTTCCAATAAAAATCCGCTCCTATCAGTAAAGAAATTTTCAGCGGTTCCCTTGTCCCCATTCCCTTGTCCCCATTCATCGGAAAGTTGTATGCCCTGTTTTTTAATAAGATTAACTATTTTATTTCTAGGGGAATGAATATGTGATCCATTAATGACAGGAATAATTAAAGCTTCTATTTTGATTTCATATCGATTCTTCGAATTACGCAAAATGAGCCTGTTTTTTTTTAACATTCTGCGCTTTAGACGTCGTGCAACCGAAAGAGAATATTTTTATTTTTTCTTCTCCAATAACGGGAAATTTTAATTTCTTACAGATGTCTTCTCTAATAAATTTTCGCTGCGATCCTAAATCAAACAACAAGCGAACGCTTTGCTGGCGCCAACTGCCTGTGTTTATAATTTCAGCTCGTGCTGTCAGAAGAAATGAGTTATTTGCTGTTGCGCAATCGGAAACAGAAGAGACTACTGCCGTCACCATGGTGACGCTACTGCCCCTTGGATGGAACTCTTGTCTGACGCATTCGTTTCGTCAGTATGATGTCGCCGATCGCAAATACCACAAGTTAGTTTCGATTTGCACATTCTCGCTAAATGGTATCTTCTGAGGCACACGAAACAAATTTCCCTTCGCTTTAACGCTTCCTTTTTCTCTGGCACAGTTTTTTGACATGATTATGACGTATGATTTTCAGAACAGAATAAACAGCTATTAGATAGTGATGTGTTTAAAGCTGCCGCTGAAGGAATTCTACCCTTATGATAATCCCGATTTCTTTCGCTGTCTCGAAAACGTTCTCGAAACTGCCGCTTATTTTCAAAATGGGATTTCCTTTCAGTGACTTCCGAATCTGTTGGCTTAACTAAAAATCCTGTACGTTCTCGACTTTCTATTTCTTTTCTTAGAAAGTTGAGCAAATTCGTAATTTTTGTCTGATTATCATCTTCATATTTCCTATTAAATTCTAGTGCTAAATCATTCGGAATCACCTTTACTAATATCGGATACAATAAGGTACTGTACGAATCCGGTAAAATATTACACGATTCTAATCCTCTAATTTATACTTCACAACGATCATATTGTTAGCATAAATTTAGGTATTTTGCATAATGAAACTCGAAAGGCATACGAAACGAACGTGCGCCAAGGTATATATTGGCGAGAGAAAGTAAAGCTCGTGTGCAATGCAATATATTTGATTTTCACCCTAGCTACTTGTACCTGGCCAAAGGTCTAATCCAGCAGTACTTTCTTCTCTTTCAGGTACGATGGCAAAGTATATTCCTGTTTATTTTACTTATTGCCTAATATAGGTAAGTCTGATGATTTAGGACTGATGATGATTCTCTGTAAGTTATTCTTTTCAATACTTCAGTGTTTTAATGTCCTTGAACATTATTACTTTTTGTTATGCTTAAGTGAAGCAAAATTATCCTATTTTATTAAATAAATATTTCGTAGTTAATCTTTTGACTTATGATTCTTTAATTCTGTGCTTGAGGAAACGTACTCATTACGCCTTCAGTGCTAATGCACAACCAACAAGTGATTATGAGACTGAGAAATTGAAATTTTGTAATGCTGTAAGATTCCAGGGCATAAAGTGTTAAAACTCTTTGTTGAAAAAACTAGTCACAAAATTTAAAAGAATAATTGTAACAAGTAATAATGTATATTCTAAAAGAATCAATTTGTATAGAAAAATTAACAGATGAAAATTATTCAGTGTGGAAATTTAAAATAAAACAACTTCTAATAAAAGAAGATTTAGATGATGTTGTATTCGAAGAAAAACCGGAAACTGGTACTGATATTTGGTTAAAGAATGATCGTAAAGCTAAAGCTTTAATATGTCTAAACATTTCGGATTCGCAAATTATCCATGTTTTACATAGTAAATCTGCAAAAGAAGTTTGGCAGAAGTTAAAATGTGTCCATGAACGTGTAAATTTAACAAATAAGTTATTTCTTCTTAGAAAATTATATTCCATTAGATATAATGAAAGTTCTAAAATGCAGGAACATATCAAAGGAGTACTAGAATTGGCTGAAAAGCTGCGTAGTATAGGTGAAGAAATTAAAGAAAATAACTTAGTAGCAATACTACTATGTTCTTTACCAAATTCATACAACTCCTTAATAACTGCAATAGAAAGTAAATCGGAAGCTGAATTGTCGCTAGAATATGTTAAAAACAAACTAATAGATGAGTATTGTAGACGTGTGGAAACTAAGAAAGTTCAAAAGTACGATTCAGTTGCTTTAAAAAGTAAAAGCGAAAATAAACCAAAATATGTTACACAATTTTGTACTTATTGTAAGAGAAATAACCATACGATAAATGACTGTTTTCATTTAAAACGCAACGCTAGAACTTCCCCGAAAACAGATGTAAATAATAGTAAAGTAAAAAATTATTCTCAAAATTATAAAAGTAATGCATGCCAAATAGCAAATACGCAAAGTGTAGAAAACATAACAAAACTTAAAGAAAATAAGTATTTTAAAAGTACTGAAACTGAAAATACACAGATTCAGTTTAATCAAGTTCTAAAAGTGGAAAATAAACATGAAAACACGCAAACGCAAGAATGGGTTATCGACTCAGGAGCCTCCACTCATATGACGAGTAATAAAAATTTTTTCTCTCAGTTAAATGACTCTAATAAACAAATAGTAACTGTAGCCAATGGTGCTAAATTAAATTCTTATGGTATTGGTGAAGGTTATTTTAAAGTTCAAAACTTCAAGGGTCAGGTTACACAAATAAAATTGGAAAATGTATTGTATGTACCAGGTTTAGATAGTAATTTACTTTCTGTTCAATCTGTTACCAATAAAGGTTGCATTGTTACATTTGATAAGTGTTACATAAAGCGTAACAATATACTCGTAGCCGACGGCAACGCTCAGCAAGGTTTATATAAATTGACAGTAAACTCAATTGATGAGAAAGCATACTTAGCTAATAATGTTTCATGTTCAAATACGAACTGTATACTAAAATGGCATCAAAGATTAGGCCACAGAAATATAGATGCCATAAAAACACTTGAGAAAAATGATTTGGCAGACGGCATTAAACTTGGCAAATGCACTCATAGTGTGGAATGTTCTACTTGTGTAAAAGCGAAACTAACCGAAACACCTTATCCGAAAACTAGTTTTAGATCTAAAAATCCACTGGATTTAGTGCACACGGATGTGTGTGGGCCAATTGAAGTCAACAGCTTAGGAGGGAAAAGATATTTCGTAACTTTCATTGATGACTTTTCGCATTATACTCAAATTTATTTTATTACTTCAAAAGATGAAGTATTCGACAAACTTAAACAGTATGTTGCATCGACAACAAATAAATTTAGAAAGAAAATAAAGGTTCTCAGATCCGACAACGGTACAGAATACTGTAACGAAAGACTGAAAATTATTTAAAGAAACTCGGCATTTTTCACCAAACTTCGGTTCCTTATTGTCCGGCACAGAACGGCGTCGCAAAAAGGAAAAATCGCTCTTTAATAGAAATGACAAAGGCTATGCTAATAAACTCTAAATTACCGAAAGGATTCTGGGCTGAAGCAGCAGCTACTGCTGCATATCTTCAAAATAGGTTACCAACTAAAGCCACAGATAGAACACCATATAAATTGTGGAATGGTAGAAAACCAAACTTAAGTCACTTACGAGTATTTGGCTGTACAGCATTTTATTATGTGAACAAACAAAAACGGCGTAAATTCGACAACAGAGCCGAAGAAGGAATATTCGTAGGATATGATTTACGAAGTAAGGGATACAGTATTTATATAGGTGGAAGAAAAATAATAGTAAGTAGAACTATTAAATTTTCAGAAAACGCGTCTTTACCTGACAAACTTGCAGAAAATAATGCTGAAGATTTAGAATTAATTCACTTCAATAACTCGCAAGAAGATGAAGAAAATAATGAAGAAACACCTCTTGGCGATGATTTTACAGAAGATTCAAAAAGTTCCGAAGAGTTAATTAAATGTGAAGAAAATGTAGAAAGAAGGGTTTCTAGCAGATCAACCAAAGGGGTCCCACCTTATAAAGCAGAAGACGAAGAATCAATCTTACTTAAAATTAAAGATCCAGAAAGCTTTGAAGAAATTCTAAACTTACCAAAACGTGAACAAGAAGCTTGGATCAAGGCTATGCAAGAAGAAATACATTCTCTAAAAGAAAATGAAACCTATAAACTTACAGAATTACCACCAGGAAAACATGCAGTAGGCAGCAAATGGGTGTTTAAGACAAAATATGATGAAACTGGTAAAAATATAAAATATAAAGCACGTTTAGTAGCCAAAGGATTTACTCAAAAATACGGCAGTGATTATGATGAAACATTTTCACCAGTAGTGAAACACACTACGATAAGAGTTTTCTTAGCATGGGCAGCGTATAATAATGCCAAGGTACATCAACTAGATGTTAAAACAGCTTTTTTGTACGGCAATTTAAATGAAGAAATATATATGGAACAACCAGAAGGATTCGTGGTTCCGGAAGAAAGACAAAGTTTGTAAATTACAGAAGTCGATTTATGGTCTCAAACAAGCAGCTAGGTGCTGAAATGCAGAAATTGAAAATACACTGAAGAATCTGGGGTTCAGTCAAAGCAAAGCAGATCCGTGTCTTTTCACAAAAGTGGTTCGTGATAAAAGAATTAATTTAATAGTGTATGTTGATGACATCCTAATAAGTTCTACGGAAGAAGGACTAATTCTTAAAACAATTAATGATTTAAAGAAACGTTACCAAATAACGCATCTTGGTGAAGCTAAATATTTCTTAGGCATGGAAATAAATCGCAAGGAAGATGGAAGTTATCTCTTATCACAGAAAAATAAAATAAATCAACTTGTCAAGCAATTTCAACTTGAAGAAGTGAAACACGCTAGCACACCAATGGAAACTAACTATTATAACCTAAACAAGGAAGAAAATCTCCTAACTTCAAATGATAAATTTCGCCAAGTTATTGGAAGTCTTTTGTATATATCGTCTATCACAAGACCAGATATCACAGCTTCAACTCACATACTCAGCAGAAGGTGTAATAATCCACGTCAAAAGGACTGGAATGCTGTTAAAAGAATCATTAGATACTTAAACACGACAAAGAACCTATCAACCTTACAAATTTCGTCGAGTGAAGAACCTAATATTACAGTTTATTCAGATGCTGATTGGGGACAAGATATTGAAGATAGAAAATCTACATCAGGAAGTGTTATTTTATTAGGAAGGAACTGTATTTCATGGTTTTCAAGAAAACAAACTTGTGTTTCTTTATCCTCAGCAGAAGCTGAATATGTTGCACTATCGCAAGCTACGCAAGAACTATTATGGCTATTTAAATTAACAGAAGATTTCAATCTACCCCAAACGCTACCGATAAAGGTATTTGAAGATAATCAGTCTACTATAAGACTTGTAGAATCTGAAAAATTCAGTTCACGCACTAAACATATTGATACAAAAGTTCACATATAGGCGACTTGAATAACAAAGGAATAGTAAAACTTGCTTATCTTTCAACAGAGGAAATGGTTGCTGATATTATGACTAAACCAATTCCTAAAGCTAAATTTCAGTTTTGCAGGAATGAACTACAATTGGTATGAGTTTCATTAGCAAAACAGGGACAATGTTAGCATAAATTTAGGTATTTTGCATAATGAAACTCGAAAGGCATACGAAACGAACGTGCGCCAAGGTATATATTGGCGAGAGAAAGTAAAGCTCATGTGCAATGCAATATATTTGATTTTCACCCTAGCTACTTGTACCTGGCCAAAGGTCTAATCCAGTAGTACTTTCTTCTCTTTCAGGTACGATGGCAAAGTATATTCCTGTTTATTTTACTTATTGCCTAATATAGGTAAGCCTGATGATTTAGGACTGATGATGATTCTCTGTAAGTTATTCTTTTCAATACTTCAGTGTTTTAATGTCCTTGAACATTATTACTTTTTGTTATGCTTAAGTGAAGCAAAATTATCCTATTTTATTAAATAAATATTTCGTAGTTAATCTTTTGACTTATGATTCTTTAATTCTGTGCTTGAGGAAACGTACTCATTACGCCTTCAGTGCTAATGCACAACCAACACATATAATTTTCGAAGTGCTGTCACATTGCAAGACCTATTAACCGGAGTCAGAGTTAATAAATTGTTCATATGGATATCTATTATTAGTTCTTTGCGTCCGAAGCGATCTTTTAATACTTTCACAGCCTTCTCGTAATTCTCTGCTGTTAACGTCAACCCTTGTATTGCAGTTTCTGCATCGGAAGTAAGAATTGACTTTAAATAGTTAAATTTATGTACTGCATGTAGACTTTCGTTTTCGTGTACAGCTGTCTCAAATCGTGTCCAAAACCCGGGCCAACTGCACACAATTTTCCCGAAAATGTTTCCAGGGCCAATTTGGGAAGTTCTTTTTTATTTTGTTCTGCAATTCAGTGACATTTCCATATGAAGTAGAATTAGCGCTATGTGAATTAGTATCTAAATATCTTTTCGCGCGTAATTTCCAAATAATAATTTTACTTTTATACTCTTCTCTAGACATTATTTCATCTTCTAAATTTGTTACATCAATTAAAGCTTCAATACCATTATCCGCTAAGATTAGTTCTTCTTCTTTACTAATTAACTGAGCAACCGTTTCTTCAATAACATTTTTATCCCCCTCATTAGCAATTTCTGTTTCCATCTTATTTATCAGCCTCGTAACTACTGCTCTTATAGCAGATCGTTTCTTTTTTAATTTTTCTAAATCCATGTTTTTGCTTAAGCAAATCTATTAAATTTCAGTTCAAATTCAACCCAATGGCCCCCCGTTATCCTTATCGTTACTTCTAATTAATCAAGGTAAAACAAAACTGCTTACCTTGTTCCAATGGGTTCTGCCAGGACCATAGGGCTGGAACTGATTTCTTCTGTGGCTCTCTGCAAAATCTTGAAGGGGATAATCCATAAGTGATAAATACTTTCTTTACACAAACATATTTAATGAAGACGCAAACGGTTACAGAATATTTACATAATGAAAAAGGTTTAAATGTTCGCACGACGCAGCATGCGACTTCTCAGTTCCGAGTTCTCGTGATCTCTAAGCGAGAGTTCACAGTTCGAGATGACGTCACTCAGCCATCGGATCTCAGCAAGAGTTGAGTTGTAACAAGTCCCGAAGCGAACTTGGTACTCATTTTATCTACTCAAGTAATGGAAAACAAGGGATGAAAAGCTGAGTCGACCTTGACCAGCCCGGGATTCGAACCCCGGACCTGTGGTGCTGCTGCGCAACGCGCTAACCACTGCGCCACCGAGCCTCCAATTTAGCAAATAGGCTGCATTAAATTTTGTTTTCGTAACTGAATTTTTTTGTTTAAAAGATACTTGGGGGGGGACAGCACTTTTTTAAAAACAAAAACTTTTGATTGGTATAAGATGTTTAAGGAAGGCAGAGAATGTGTCAAAGATGAAACACACCCTGCCCAACAGCATGAAGTGAACGCCAGCAGTTCATTCTGGGTTCTGGCTAGATGAGAGTTTTTCATGTTTTCCTCACGCATAACATAAATACGAGCCAGTTCCCATTAAAAACATTTTCTACGAAATCATGCCTTAGAGAAATAATTCTCTTGTACTTTGCCACTGAAGTAACCTAACGTTAATCACGCCCTGGTACACCATCCACTTTAGTTAATAAACAAAACGTCTATCAAATAAAAAATTTAGTGTTTAATTTTCACTAGTTATGGTTAAGGATTTCATTTGGATTCAGTCAAGCAACTTTGAAGGATCCTTTGAGCTTGCGTCCATCACAGTTCAATTATTAGCAAAAATTCAATGCCGCCCACACGGTATCGTGGTTAGGGTAGCCTATTGCGATACCAAAGAGCCCTGTTTTGAACTCCGAAGAGGGCATGGATGTTTTTAAATGTATAGTGTTTTTGCAGCATGTAGGCACTCTAAGTACTATATGGCTAGTCAAAAGTCCTCTCGTGTAGTTTGTTGGTAAGGGAGAGAGATAGAAAACCCTCGGACCAACACCCGGATTGCTCTCCCTCAAAACTGGAGTGGAAGTAGAAGTCTAACCTCTTTGAGGCTGTGGCAACCATTCTTCTATGAACTTTTTGGACAAGACAACAACTCAACCAAATAGCTTGCGAAGTTATAGATCCAAAATATTAACAATACAACTACCTGGGCTAGCCTTTACTACTTTTTGAATGCTGTACGAATAACATTGTTTTGATGTATTTGTTTATGTGATTGCGGCGAAGCCTCGAGGGCTATCTGCCTAAAGAAAGGGATGATTTCGTGGAGGACTTTCTGAAGGAAACTGGCTCGTATACATGTTACACATTGGAAAAAACACGAAAACGCCCATGCAACCAGTCCGTTCACGTGATACGAACTATCAGTTTTCGGATCGAACTATCAGTTTTCAGCGACTTCACAGCTCGGCCACTGGTGGGCCTTTGTTTTGATGGAGAACCATATGTCATACTGCGTTACAGATTCTAAACGTCTTACTTTAATGGATTTTGTCTTACTTAAACGGATTTCCTCGATTTCAGACAGAAACTTCTTGGAACAATTCGGACCTAACTAAACACTCAGTAAAATAAGAACGAAGGCATGGTTTATAAATTTTGGTTTATTGAACAATCTACACTCAAGAGCCAAAACATTATGACCCCCTGTCAATAACGAGTTGAGCCACCTTTGGCGTGCAACACAGCTTCAACCCGCCTTGGCATGGATGCCACAAGTCCTTGATAGATGGCTGGAGACAGATTGTACCTGATGTTGTAGCAACGGTCACGCAAATCCAAGATATTGCAAAATGGTGGTCTTTGACCTCTGAGCTGCCGTCCCATGACATCCCAAATGTGTTCTATCGGATTGACATCCGGTGAGTTAGGCGGCCAGGACATTAACTGGAAATCAGGATCATGTTTCTGGAACCACTCCAACACAATTGTAGCCTTGTGACACGGGGCGTTGTCCTGTTGGAACATTTCATTTCCAGCTGGAAAAACAAAGGGTGCAACTGGTCCGCAATGATGTTAAGATACCCTGTAGCACTCATGGTCTGCTCTACCACAACCACGGGTCCCAGAGACGCCCAAGAGAATGTCCCCCAAAGCATAATACCGCCACCACCGGCCTGTGTATGACCTACTGTGCATTGAGGGAGCAACTGTTCGCCTGGAAGACGGCGTATCCTGACACGGCCATCGGCGTGATGAATGACAAACCGTGATTCATCTGACCAGGCTGTTAGCATAAATTTAGGTATTTTGCATAATGAAACTCGAAAGGCATACGAAACGAACGTGTGCCAAGATATATATTGGCGAGAGAAAGTAAAGTTCGCGTGCAATGCAAAGCATTCGATTCTCACCTTAGCTTCTTGTACCTGGCCAAAGGTTTAATTTAGTGCCTTCTCTTTTAGGTACTGCGTTGAAGTATGTTCGTGTTTCCTTCTTTTTTCTTACTGCCTAAATAGGTAAGCCTGATTATATTTAGGACTGATGATGATTCTATGTAAGTTATCTCCTTTTCGATAACTCAGTGTTTTAATGTCTGTGAAGATTATTACTTTTTGTTATGCTTAAGTTAAGCAAAATTATCCTATTGTATTAAAGATTTTGTAGTTAATTTTTTGACTTATGATTCTTTAATGAAAACTGCGCTTGAGGAAACTTACTCATTATGCCTTCAGTGCTAATGCACAACCAACTCTCTCCCACTGATCCATGGACCAGTCGCGATGTTCCCGGGCCCAGCGCAGGCGCAGTTGGCGATGACACTTGGTGAGCAAAGGCACACGAGTGGGACGTTTGCTGCGTAGCCCCATATCCAACAGTGTGCTCCGATACTTTTCTACTTGGCCTTGAATTGTATTCGGCTCTCAGCTGAGCCACTGTGTGGCTCCGGTTTTGCTTCACCATGCGAGACAGTCTCCGACGACCTTTTACTTTGATAGCGTGTGGACGTCCAACACCATGTCGTCTACTGCTGGTTTCACAGTCATTCATCCACTTTTCATACGTACTAACAACTGTAGATCACGAACAACCCACGAGTCGTGCAGTTTCAAAAATACTTGTTCCGAGCCATTACAATCTGCCCTCTATCAAAGTCGCTTAGATCCACAGCCTATCCCATCGCACACAGAAGTAAGTGAAACTCTCCAGCAGCAGTTAAATACTACTTTCACCTGATCACGTGCCTTCCACGTCATCCAGGCGCGTTCATCGCAAAATGTAGGGCTGGTCATAATGTTTTGGCTCTTGAGTGTAGCTATCATTTATACATTTTAGCAGAAAATCCCATACTTACAACTAGCAATTTTAAAGCCTATCACAATTCAAGTTGCATATGCTTTCCCTCATAACGCCAGATAATTCCACTACGTGCATGTACGGCTTTTCTTCTCAAAATTAGTGCTTTTATAATCTCGTTATGCATAGGGTTGTCATATTTTAAGAATGAGAGTCTAATAAAAAATGTGTTTTATATAGGTACCCGTAAAATTATATGCATAATGTGTTTTTTTATTGATGTAATACTGTATTCTGTAATTTACTTATGAAACCCTGATTTAAAAATAAAACCAAAATTTCAGTTTCAGTTATAAGATAGCCTATTATATCTTTACAAGCCTGTATGATATATAAAAGTTGGCATGAAGAAATAAAGGAAATTTTACAACACTGCTAACAAAATATTCAAGATATCGAAAAGTAGAATGCATATTTTTTGCTGCTTTACTACTCTGAAGATTATATGAATGAGTGGAATTCTTGTTCCTGTTTTTCTTGCACATTTTTCTTAATACATTATTGGATTTTATATGCTCATGAAAATAAGTAGTGATATCTTGAGATACAAGTTTAATTTGTTGCTTGACCAAGCATGTAAGTTTAAATTCTCGTATCTTAAATCAATTTTCGACGTTGAAACACTTCAAAATGTGATTAATTCGTGCCAGGACTCGCAAAAAGTCATTCCAATATTTTGTTAAAGTTTTCTACATAAGAAAAATATATTTATAAAGAATTATATATAAACAAAATAAAACCTTAAAAAGTATCTGAAATCTTTCAGATTTTACAGTACGCACAAAGGGATATTTTTTTAACGTTTTGTGTATTACCTTTATTTTTTAAATATCATATTCTTCGCACTTAAATCATAAAATTCAATTCAATAGCAATACCACAAAATTAAAAAGAGCATATCTTTAGATTTTCCGATACACAATCTCGTGCACTAGAAATAAAAAAAAAATTTTTTTTTTTTTTTTCCGTCAATTGCTCCCTTTAAAATTGTTGAATTTGTTAATAAAAAAATTCTTAAAGTTTTACAAAATATGAAATAGATAATAAAACAAATTCCATATTCAGGCTTCCACATGCCCATATTTTAGTGGAAAACAACGTATTAATCTCTAGGTACTGCTGTTTTTTCGCAATACAAGAAACATACATACATTCATGCAGATTCTTCATTATTTAATTTCTTAAAATTTAATGCAGGACTAATATTTAGTGGCAATAATTTGAAAAGTGAAACGACATAGCACATCAATGAAACATCACTTCATAGCACATCAATAAAAAATGCCAAAACGAAATTAATAGCCCTTATGGGCTAATGCCCTAATAATTTAATTTTTAATAAAACCTAATAAAAGACAATATAAAGAAATAAACAGATACATGTATAATAGAGTAGCGTATAACACATGTACTCAACCCCCTCATTTTTGCTTAATTTTATTTCCTTCTTCAGTAGTTCTTTTCCTTTCTGCCATGCTTGAGTCACTTTCATCCGAAGGGTGTTTCAATAGAAATCTGTCCAAAGAACTTTATTTCTTTCTTCCTTTTAGAATATTTCTGAAATCAGTTAGGCTAGGCAAGTGTTATCAAATAGTGTCTCTGCACGACAAGTTGCAACCTTTTCAGGGAGTTTCTTTTCAACCGAAGTCAACTTTTTCCTACACTGCCAACACATGCTTTATTTCACTTGAAGAGATAGCTTCTTCCACTTCTGCAGAAATTTCATTTGTTGCTTGGTCTGTAGTTCCATCAACTCCCCGTGCCAACACATCCTATATCTCACTTGAAGAGATAGACTCGACTCCTCCACTTTGGACTCCTTTGCAGTCTCCTACAGAAATTACATTTATTTTGCTTTGCCTTTAGTTCCATCAATTCCTCAGTCAGTTCTTTGAACTGTACAGTGACAAGTTCTTTGATATTTCCCAATCGACTTCTAGGCCCATGGACTTTCTAATATGCACAATCTTCTCCAGCACTTCCTGTTCATGTCTAAATCCTTCAAGCTCTTTGATATTTCCCAATCCTGTCAGGCCATATTAATAATTTTGAGGCATATGGCAATGTTATAGAAGCCTTTCCAGGACTCTCGAAGGATGAGATTTCAGTTCTCGTTAACATCAAAGCAATGTTAAAACATGTGTTTGTTAAAAGTTTCTTGAAACTTGTGATCACCTGTTGATCCATGGGTTGTAGGATAGAGGTGGTTTTTGGGGTAAGGTAGAAGATCTTTATAAAGCTGAACTGCTTGAGGATGTAATCCTCAAGGTTTGGTGGGTGGCAAGCAGCACTGTCAAGAGCTTGCACAGGTAAGTCATTGACCCTTGAGATATTTCTTAATGGCAAGACCAAAGACCAAGTTGATACACTTCACAAAAAAACTTCCTGGTGACCCATGCCTTTCGGTTTGCCCTCCATATAACCTGTAGCTTCTTTTTTAAAACCTTATGCGTCTTGAAAGTGCTGGGTTTTTCTGAGTGGTATACGAGCAGCAGCTTGACCTTGCAGTCCCCACTTGCATGTCAAACTTTCTTTCATGGACTTGTGACCTGGCATCTTCTTTTCTTCTACAATTATGTAAGTTTTGCTTGGCATCTTTTTCCAGAAGAGCTCTGTCTCGTTACAGTTGAACACTTGCTGGAGAATGCATCCTTTGGCTTTGCCCAATTCAGCAAAGGTTTTTCACAAACTGCTCAGCTGCTTTATAATCACAGCTCATTGCATCACCATGCTTGACAATGGAGTGAATGCCAGTCCTTTTTTGGAAATTCTTGAACCAATTCCGAACGGCTTTGAACTGCTTCTGTGAGGATTCCTGTGCTGAAGTACCTGGACTCTGCTGCAGCAAATCTGTGTAAAACTCATGCCTTCTCTTAGATTAAATACTTCAGCCTAGGTTTGAACCCAGGCAAACGGACCGACTGCATGGTTAATTTTCTCTATGTGTAACGTGAATATGAGCTAGTTTCCCATAGCTCCATGAAGACATCCCCTTAATCAGACTTAATCAGACCTTAATATGCTTTGCGGTATTAAATTAACATAACTTACAGCACACATATGCTGGCTCTATGTTTGTTTCTTTCTTATTTCTCATACACATGCTTGATTCAGTATAATGAAATTAATCATTAAATAGCTGGATTATATAATACACTTATTTTTAAAAAAATTACAACATTTTGATGGTACGAGCTGCTTCTCCGTCAACCACAATAACAGCAATTTCTCCATCTTTTCGTGGACAGAGTTGTGAAGCTTTGAAATAATTTTAACACCCCTAGCTATAGCCTTTATCGAGTTCTGCTTCAGAATAGTACATATGGTAGAAGCTGTACGATCATACTGCATTGCGAGGTCTTTTACTCCTTGCTCATATTTGTCAATTATTTCACACTTTCATCCCATAGATATCAATCACCCATTTTTTAATCACCATTATATGACAGATAAGTTAGTTACATAACTGTCAGTGCCAATAAAAAACACAAAGCGCAAGATTCGCAAATCTGACTGGTGGTTCAGATTTGCAACGCCAACTGCCTGTGACGTCACCAATGCTAGCTCGTGTCTCGAATTTTAACTCGCAATTCAGGCCAAACACTGGACATAGTGACTGACTGTATCTCAAAAACTCGTATGTTGGGCACTTGTATCTACAGCCTTTCTTAAGACAATTTTAATGACAACAGCATTGCACTTTTGAAAAATTAGGTATGCTTTTTCTTTCCAGAAGATTCAAAGACTGAAAATTATCTTTCACAAAAATAGTAATGCCTACTTTAATAATAATATTAAAAAAATCTGAAATGTTTCAGATTTTAAATTACGTCCAAAGGGGTGGCGAAGTAGCAAGAAAAACACTCAGAATATCATAAAACACTCAATAGCAATGCGCTGTATTAGAACAAACATCAGAGATCTTGAAATTGATATTTTAATCCATTAAAGAATGTTGAATTTTTTTGTATCACTTTTTGCGATGATAGATCATAAAACACAAAATAATGATACAGGTTCGTAGCCACATTTTAGTTAAAAAAATAAGCACCTATAAGCACTTTTCAAGCACATTTGAAGAAAAAAAATAAGCACCTGTCTAATTACATCATGCACAACTGCATAACCTTAAAAATTAGACTT
This sequence comes from Stegodyphus dumicola, assembly GCF_044657685.1. Lineage (NCBI taxonomy): Eukaryota > Metazoa > Arthropoda > Arachnida > Araneae > Eresidae > Stegodyphus > Stegodyphus dumicola. Next base: position 98,757,287 of record NC_140774.1, on the reverse strand, counting down.
GTAATTTAAAATATGAGAAATGAAGTACTTATTAAGAGAGAATAAGCATTATCTCAACCATGGAAAATAATTACTTTTTTGTTATTGTTGTTTTTAATTTTAAATAATAGTTCAATTTACAGAACTAGTTTACAATGAGAGGGAAAAAACTATGAAGAACTAAACTATATTACAAGATTTAATGATGAAATTTCAGTTCAAAATAGACAAAATAAATAATAAGGCATATTTATTGTATTTGCTTGGAACCTAATAATAAATACAATTTATTTTTCCACTAATATTGATATTTAAATCTAAATTTGAACATTTTCTAAATTTTCATTGTATATCAGTTTTCTCTTAACAGATATTGTAAGCAAAGTAATTTAAGTAAAAAGAGGAACATTTCTGAAATCAGAAGACAGAAATTTGCTTCATGCAGTCATCTTTAACAGTAAAAGCTTAACTAACCCGCATACTTGGAAATTGGTGAATATTCGGACAGTCGAGCGTAACTTGAAGGAGTGGAAGGGGGTAGACTGTAGCTGCTCTTTAGATTTTCCGCTAAATAAATGCTTTTGACATTTCAATATGTGCATCATATAAAAATAAGCCAACGGAACTAAAAAATATTCTGCTTAGCAAGCACAGTAAAACTCTTAAGTGTTCATAAACAAATCTCGAACTGAACATCAAAATTAACTATTTCTGCAAAATATCGCAAACGTTATTGCGCAATATGTGTGTGGTAATTCTTCCCTACGTGAGATTACGCAATCGGAATCAACAACTGCTGGTATTGGGAGAATAAAGAACTGAATAACTGGTGTTTTTCATTCTAATTTTCAACAGACGGCGCTAAATTTCCGGAATAGAATCATTCTTCGCTTGGGTTGGTAGACCGCAGAACTTTTAGTCCTATTCAATCCAGATTGGAAAGTGACCAAAAAGAAAAAAAAAAAAAAAAAAAAAAGTGTGTTGTTTGTTTTGCAGCGAGCTGCAACAGTTTCATTCAAGATTTTGCAGAGAAAGGGGAGACCTCCCAACCTTCGTACTGTATAATGTATTGACCAAAAAAATGAAATTATTTTGACCATTTGATTACTTACCCTTTATTTAAGCCATTCCAAATATTATTCCTTAGAAAGCTAATCTGTGTTAAAACACAACCATTTTTTGAAGTTTACTATATTTCAGCAGTTACTGCAACTATGTTATTATAAACATTCATACATATGCTCATAATATAAGCATAACGATCCTAATGAACACGAATATGAACTGACCAAGCAGAACGAGAAAGCAAATTTTTAAGATCTTGATAAAAATTCAAAAGTATGTAGTATTTGGGTGGGAGGAAAAGAATGCCGAATGTAGCAGAATTTTCTACTGCTTTCGCAATTCTTTGACCAAGAGAATGACGGGCACCTGTCTGTACTCTTCGTGCACACCAAAGGTTATGTTAATGCACAGAAAGGGGTAAAAGCTATTTCCGGGAGTATGACTCACCATCTGACACTTCATATTAGGAAGAAAAGTTGTTTATTCAGTTTTGGCTTTGGTACAGGGAAAAAAAAAGCACGTTCATAAAAAAAAAAAAAAAAAAAAAAAAAAAAAGCACTAAAAGTAAAAAAATAAGCACTAAAAACAAAAAATAAAGGCTTTAAAGAAAAAGTAAGCACCTATAAGGGCCTTTATATTTTATTTTCAAATATAAGGACTTATAAGCACTTACAAGGACCGCTACGAACCCTGTGATAGTTCCTTGTGAAAATAATTATTCACCATAGATTACAGTTACACGTCAGTTCCGGTGGACCTTCCTTCTAACGTTTTGTGTGTTATTTTTATTTATTAAATACCATATTCTTTGTACTTAAACCATAAAATTCAGTTCAACAGCAACGTCACAGAATATTTTTTAAATAAGCATATCTTTAGAATTTCCAATACACAATTCCACACACTGGAGATAAAAAGGTCCCCCCTCCCCCGTAGAGTGTTGCCATTACTCGCCTTAAATCTTTGAGTTTGTTAATCAAAAATTCGTTAAAGTTTTACAAAACATGAAATCGATAATAAAACAAATTCCAAATTTCATCTTTCAGATGCCCATATCCACAGTAGGATTATGTTATTCAAAATTGCATGGCTTTAGATACCATTGTTTTATCACAATGCAAGAAACATACATACATTTATGCAGATTCTTCATTATTTAATTTTTTTTTGATATATTACAGGGCGATAGTGTTTGGTGGCAATGATTTGAAAAGTGATATGCTGTTTATAAGGTTCCGACGTAAAACCACAAAACAAAAACAATAGTCATTCAGGGACAAAGGCCAATTTGGACTAAAAAAAAGGGGGGAGAAAGAGGGAGGATGAGGTTGTCCTCAGAATATTTTGCAATTTTTTGAGTAAATTTTTCCATTAGAAGTTTTGCAAAGAATTTTAACTTTAGAATTTTCTAGATCTCGGGGGCATTATAAGAACACTAACACAATGCAGAGAATTTAGACAGAACACTTGTTTCTCAGCTAGAAAACACAAATGAAACAAATTCCACAGAGATCTCCTCAAAGTATTGATGACATTTTCCCACTGATGGGTGCTTGATAACAAACATAAAAATATCAAGTATTTGTACATCTACAATAGAAAATGTGCCCATTTGCTAAAATAAATACTATATTTATCAACAAAGCATTTTTTTATACTCAGTTTTACTTGGTGTGCAACTGCCCCTTATTTTGGGATATGGTCAAGTATGACACATTATCTTTTGCTAACATTAACTTAAGATAACATTTTTTTTTCTATTATTTAAAAACCTAGGAGAATCAGAAATCAAAATATGTAATGAGTTATTAAAGTTTTACTGTAATATGCACTTTATTTACAATACATAAATTTAGTCTGCGCCCTTACATCATAACTTGAAATTTTTTCTTATAACCTCCCCCTTTCTCGCAAAGTTACAAACACTTAGAATTCATAAACACATAAAATTTTATGCTTCCAAATTCTACACTTGAAGAAACATAAAACTTATGTTCACAAAAATGCATATATTTGGCATCATGCTCTTGTGAATTTGTACTTTACAGATTCCTACGTTTTGCATATTATGTCCCTTGGTGAAACAAACTGAATAAAACTTTTAAAAAATGCATATATAATTTATTCATCTCTTTACACTGTTACACCAGCTAAAAAAGAACTGGTACAAAGACAGCAGCTCATATACTCAGGGGCAGAAAATACAAAATTAAATATAACCTACACACAAAGCAAATGATACGATCTATTTATATCAGAAGCTGCTACTGCACTTCCAACACACCACAAAATGAATACAAATTATACATGAAATTAAGAGAGCTAAAATATAAAAAAATACCTTGACGAATTTAACAATTTTCTGCAAAATATTATTTTAGGAAATTATTAAAGAAATATTTGATATATTACAAACAACAAACTAAGGATATGAAAACAGCTGTGAAAACTTCACTGGAAACAAATTTACATAAATTAAGTAGCAAGATAAAAACATTACTATAGAACTGTAGAAGCTAATTTTAGCAATCTTCTTGAATAAGCTATATTTTAAATACATGACTGAGCAGCATTCTGACTTTATGGGTCTCAAACACATATGTGTTAAGAAGTATTACAAATTTAAAAACTTTTAGTCAAAAGATTAGTTTTCTGACAGAATATACTCTCCTTTTGACTAGACAATACCTTAAGGCCAAACCTGATGCATTCAGAAGATGAAATATGGATAAAATTTCTTTTAAAAGATTTCAACATATTTTACATAAATACAAATCTTGAAATTATCAACATTAAAAGCATGAAGTTATAATTTACAACATACAATTTAAAAATTTTAACAAAAGAATAACTTTTGGATGTGCTGATTATATTTAAATTTGATTTTTTAATGAGGGAAGATAAAGAAAAATTTTAAGTAACAGCTTTCACATGACAGTTGAAATGCAGAACATAGCTGCCTTTAAAAACTCTTGTACATAGTACTTAGGAAAATATTTTTATCACAAATTGGCTAAAATAAGCCCAAAAAATAATTAGTACAAAACACTAATATGAACAAAACTAAACATGAACAGCAGCAAAGAAAAGCTTTGGTAAAAATGCCAGGAAACTAACTGCCTGACTGAATAAAAGTTCCATATTCTCTAAGTTTTCCATACAAAATAGGACTTTTAGAGTTTCATTGCCCAGCATTAGATACTTCAGTTGAAGAAATCTAAAATAATAATAATAATATTAATAACAAATAAAAATTTAAAAAATCAAAACATATTCAAATAAAGATACTTCTTCATTAAAGTGGCCATCTCAATTTGTTACCCAAACCGGTAAACTTATTTGGTAGATTTTTAATGTGGAACGTGCTAAACTTTCAGACTGTTCTGATTAAAAAGTTGCCCATGTGATATTACCCATTCAATATTTTTCTTTTTCTAAATTGTTTTAAGTTTTTAAATTTACAATCAGTTGGGAATTTTTTTAAATATATAACATGCAACACATTTGGTTTTCCTGTTTACTTTAGACCAGGGCTTCTTAAAACTTTTTTCAGTCACGACCCCTTTTAATCACAGAGATTTTTTTTTACAACCGCATTGCGCAAATCTGACACATGCGTGAGTGAAACTGTCAATTTTTTCACTTGTACTGTAATATAATATTGCAGTTTCAGGTCATTTCTAATTCTAAGACATACAACAATGTGTAGAATTTAAATAAGTAACTGACGAATTGACAGTGTCACCTGCAAGGCAAGTAAAATGAACGTTTATATTATAAAAAGAATGTGTCGAAACGTTTTCGTTTTTTCTTTGTCCGTATTGTCTAATCTTTATCTATTTTCAGATACATTGTGCAAAAATATTTGGTAATTGTAATATTATTATAAGTTAATGAAATATCGAAACTGCTAAAAGTTTTGGCGATTCCCTGCTACAGGTTCCATGACCCACAATTTGAGAAACTCTGCTTTAGACTATGCATTATTGTTTCTTCATTACTCCCTCCTCAAAAATAAAAAAAAAAATAATGATTACTTTTAATTTTCCATCAACTTGAAATGAAAAATAGGCAGTAACTTCCTACAAATCTTTTCTTTTTTTCTTTCTCTTCCCCATTTTTAACTTAACTTAAAAAAACAGTGCTTTTTTTCTTTCAAAAACACAGAATTTTGCATACTGAGCAAGGTCCATCTGCAGAGAGCGAAAATGGCAACTATTTTATTGGGAGATAAAAGTATTTCAGAATGCAACTGAAAATCTGCAGGCTGGGGGAAGGAGGGTCTTCATGTCAAAAAAAAGGTTTCACAGTTACAGAATTTCTTTTCTTACTGCTTTGTGCTTCATATTTCTAGGCTGAAGAACTAACTTCTATCAGATGATGCAATACACAATTAAATAAGAGTAAAATAAGAAAGTACCATATTAGAATCTATAACAGCAGCAGTTGTTGGATTACAGCCTCCACAATGATATAAAAAATTATTATTTTTCAATTGCAATTTCCATTTTTTGAAGTTGGCTCCCCCTTTTTCTTAAAATTTTCGCCAAATTAATTTTAAATGTTGCTAAATTTTGCCAAAGTTTGTGGTAGCTGCTTTAACAAAGAAGTATCCAAATAAATTTAATCATTAGTTATAATTTCAACAACAATCTAATATATATATACAATGAATGGAAAAAATTTATATCCTAATCATTTCAACACTCGGAATATGCATATTTTTTCCGAAGTTATACTGAAACTAAGAGATAGAGTGAGAACAATAAAATATATACTAATTCAGAAGTCTTCTGAATTAGTATTTATTCGGCGTGTTATTGTGTCTTAATTAATAAAATATATATTTGAAAGAAATGCACTCATGTTAAATTTGTGATATTTTTTGTACAAATCAAAATATCTAATGCTTAAGACTATTTTTGACAACAAAGTTGAAAATTTTATCCATAAATTAAACTTCGCACGCAATTCATGCATTTTGCAGTACAGTATGTTGATATTGCATGCAGTTTGCAGACAGTTCATTAAAATCTAGAAACATTGTAGACATACCTCAAAAAACTTTATTTCAATTTCAATCTGCTACTAATTTGTTTTTACTTTAAAAAAATTGGCAGGAAAATAAAAAAGTTAAAAAATACTACAAATTCTTATTAATAACTGGATTTTTAATAATTTATGTTTTATAAATAGCTACACTCTAAACAACTATAACATGCATTTAATTCACATTATAAATAGTGTATTACAAAACTAAATTAAGCACAAATCTTTTAGCTCTTTAAGTTCTTAGAAAACAATAAATACAAGACTTTTTAGCAACCACTTATTATTTGGAAAAACTGAACATGGCAAAAATACTTAATTGAATTTAAAAAAAAAAAAGTATTTATACATATTTCCAATTTCTAAGTTAAATCAATCACAAACCTGGTGTCATTAGGACTTGTTTCTGATCATCCTGCATAAGGAAAGGATTCCCAGAAATTTGATTGGAATTTCCCTTTGCCAGAAAGGGATCTGGGGACACTTTGCTAAAGTCGATGGCATCTACATTTTCAAAGATGTTGCTTTTTGAATGATCAACAGTTGAAATGTCTTTGCCATCTAATTGTATGTAGTCATGGAATTCACTAATTTCTTCAGGAAATTGTTCAGAAGACTCCATCCTAAAAGAAAAGATAAAAAAGTAAATAAAAGTAACATTTGCAATTGAAAACTTTAAATAACATTTTAGGAAGTTTTAACATCTCGAAAAATCAGAAAAAGATTTTTTAATTAATATATGCATATATAAGAAAAAGAAGAAAGTCAAGCATATATATATATATATTTTTTTTTCTATTGCTCCTAATCATAAAATTGCTGGTTGTAAAATTACAGCTAAATAAAATTAATACTCAAAATTAATTTCTATTTTAAAAGTTTCATGTGTTTTTGCATTTCATCACTTTTTAACATAGTTAATCGGAAAACATCAAAATATAGGTTCAGTTTTGTAGCCACTGTAAAATTTTATCAGAATCATAAGATTTTATTTTGGATGCAAATGAAAATGCATATTTAAAGTAACGAAATTCCACAACTGAAATATGGTGTTAAAAGCCTATTTTATTTACATTTTATATCATGAATGGTAATTCATGATATAAAATGTAATTGTTTTTGTAAAATACTGTAAAGCAGTTAAATTAAAATGTGTTCTTTTTAAATAATAAACTAACATTATATTAAGCAGTGCACTTTTAATAATACTGAAAATAAAGTTCTTATACATCACTGATTGGAAACAAAGTTTATTTATCATGGACAAAACTGAACAGAATAACTCTTCAAGTTGTTAATTAAAAAAATTTAATCTATTTTATAAAGAACACAATCATGGATCAATTTTCATATGGTAATTCTGCTAAAAAGCAACTTTTAACTTTTTAACTCGTGCATTCTATCAAATTTACATATTTATTTTAATAAAAGTCTGAAATGTTAGCAGCTAAGAAAATCGAAGGCGGGGAAAAACTGGTTATGCCATTGTATTCTACATAGATCACTATCTATATGTATCTGTCAACTTTGTTTTGTATTTTATATTACCAATAAACTGCTTTTAGCAATCTTGAATGGGGGAGGGGGGGAAACCAAGATTAAACATTTTACATGACTTTTTTTTTCAATGTAAATAGCTGAAAGAAAATAATAATTTGCTACACTTTTTTAAATAGACAATGGGCAACAAAAAGTGGCACCACTAACTTCTACAATAATCTATCAAAGACTAATATAAATAGCTAATAAACTTCTGAGTAAATATTGAAAATGTTCTCCACCAACCTCTATAAACTTGTGTACATAATTTAACAAATTCAGTTATACCCATTTTTATTAGTTTTACTAGTGTATTCCCTATAATTCTTCTACAATTCAACCAATGCAGTCAAAGAAGAAAAGGAAGCGTTGATAATGTTACTCATGAGAGAGGAATTATTGCATAGGAATTTACCATGCCAATGTCCCTTGCACAAACTTATGGTGTATAGTGTTCTATTTAATATTTCATAGTCTGAACCAGGCCACTATTTTGTGATTCACTCTACACAATATTGCAAGATACATACATAAACCACCATTTAATATCTTACATCATTCATGCTTAATACTTAACCCCCTCCTCCCAATTTTTCATATTTTTTCACTCTTTATAAGGCAGCACTCAGTTGACTCTCAGTAAGTAAAAACAAATTAAACTGCCTCTTGCAATCCACACTAACTAAGAGTTCCTTCTTGCAAATAATTAAAAACTATATTATTTGACAAGCAAGTGATTATTCGGTAAGCTTCCAACCATGCACAGCCACACTTTTTGGTGCTTGTGAAAGAGAAGCCAAACACTTGCCAGTGTTTGTGCATCTATATAATGTTCTTATAATAAGAAACTGTAATTTAAAAAAGCATGCCAAAGAAAAGTACCAATTATTCTATATAATGAAGAATATATGACGTCAGGAACATCTTTTGTTGATTATACAATAATTCACAAAAATCATAAAACTCAGATACAATACTAATCATATAAATTATACGTTAATTACATAGGCATCAATTAGATACATACTCTTAGATAAGAAATATGATGCACTTTGAAGGAGTTATCCGAATGGGACGAAAATCGGTAGAAGTGATGTACATGTACAGAAAAACAAACGATTACAGTTTGAGAAAAATTGGATGATTTATTGAAGTGATAGAGCTTCACAAAGTGAAAAAGTCAGTAATGCATTTGTCCACCTTTGGACCTTATGCAAGCAGTTATTTGGTTTGGCATTGATTGATAGAGGTTGCAGATGTCCTCCTGAGGGATAGCGAGCCAAATTCTGTCCAAATGGTGCGTTAGATCATCAACATCCCGAGATGGTTGGAAGATCCTGCCCATAATGCTCCAAACGGGCTCAATAGGAGAGAGTCCAGAGACCTTGCTGGCCAAGGTAATGTTCGGCAAGCAGTAGAAACGTGCAGTGTGGGGTTGGGCATTATCTTGCTAAAATGAAAGCCCAGGGTGGCGTGACATGAAGGGCAACACAAGGGGCCTTAGAACTTCGTTGATGTACTGCTGTGCTGTAAGGCTGTGACGGATGACAACCAAAGTGGTCCTACTATTAAATGAAATGGCACCCGAGTTGTCAGCCTGTCTGTCGGAAGACAGTCAGATTGGTATCACGCCGCTGTCTGGGGCATCTCCAGACTCACCTTCGCTGGTCATCAGGGCTCAGTTCAAAGCAGGAGTCATCAATGAAGACTATTCTACGCCAGTCAATGACATTCCAGTGCGAATGAGCCTGACACCACTGCAAATGGGCTTGACGTTGTACAGAGGTCAATGGTAGTCGGCGCAAGGGGCGTCGTGACCTCAGGCCCCTTTCTATGAACAGTCCTTGCGGTCATTGAAGCACTAGTTGCACGTATAATCGATGATAATGAAGTATCTGGGGTTGTGTGAGTGCCGCTCTGACAACTGCTTGGTCTTCACGTTCTGTCGTTTCTCTAGGCCTACCGCTTCCTTCTTGACACTGTGTGTGGCCATGGTTCCCCCATTCCTGCCAACATCGTCTAATAGTGGCATCGCTCCTGCTCAGATGTCCAGCTATTTGCCGATAAGACCAACCAGCTTCTTTGAGCCCAACAACACGACCTCTCTCAAATTCTGATATCTGCGCATATCGTTCGCGAATGATATGCGGAGATGTATGCCAGGCAGTTACTGTCTACCAGAGTATATGGAATGAAATTCGTGAAGAATTTATGACCTGGAATCGTAATTTCTCCTCTTAAATACTGCCTCTTGCAATCCACACTAACCATCTGATCTGCGCTGTGCTGTAGCGACAACCGTTCATTCATTGGCAACCAAAATGTAAAATTTTGCATTTTTCATCGAAACCTGTATACATATCAATTTGTGTCCAATTTGCATTATATCTTTTCGGTACGTCTTTTTTTTTTTTGGTCTAAGAGTGTATTACAAAATAAAAATATGATTTGAAGCAAGTTATGCAAGTTCAGTTTGATCAGTAACAAATAATTTTAATTTGGAAGATATATTGAAGAAAAAGAAAAATATCACCGAGAAATGGTAGCTTGCCAGACTGCGTGTATGATAAAAATCCTGCATCATTTTGAAACAAACACTCTGCAAGCCCAGGGCTCTTTGAGGCTTGAATGAAGTCACAGTGAATAATGTTTCCTGCTTATTCTGCTATTTAATGTTTAATTATTATAGAAAATTTTTTATGCGGTATGATAAATACAAGTCAGAAATCAATAAAAATACTTTCTTAACAGTAAAATTTTTATCAGCTTGTTATATGATGATAACAGTATACAAGATGGCACAAAAATAATAAATGCGTTTGAAAATAAAAACATACATTACCCAATTAAGAGAAATACATTTACAACAGATTGTAATTTTTATCCACATTTTTGTTCTACTGCTTTAATATTCCTTAAAGTGCAAAAAGAAACTGAATTTTGCACAAAAATAATTAAGCAATTTTTATGCATATCCTCTTTTCTTTAAATTCATCTGTGATCAAATTAAAAAAATTAGGAGCAATTATTATACATAATTCACAATTTTATTTGTTTCATATAAGATAATTACATCAAAGCCATATTAGCATCAAAATGCTTTTATTTTGTCCAATGCACACTACAAAAATCTTAGTAAATAAATCTTTCCGAAAACAGAGATAGGCATTAAAAAATAATTTGAAAAATTTTATAAAATTTAGAATAATTTGTACGGTAGTTCAAAATAATGGAATAAGCCAAAAATAAATTTAGAATCTAAAGACCATGATAATTTTATTATTAGAGCTTCTTTAGCTTTTACAATGACTAGAAGTTTAGTACTAGAAGTACTAGAAGTTTTCAGTATTTTCACCTCACCTTGAATTTCCCACCACACTAAATGGCTATTATGTTAAGTTCATTTAGAATTTAAGAGGTACACTGCAAATAGCCAGTCACAATCACCTACAACTTCCTTCGGTTGTATAGTATCTGCTCTTGACCAAGATATCCTCAATTTTTGGGCACCGTTGACCTGATTTATGTATTACCATCTTGCTGCATACTTATTATACAGAAACACAAAAAATACAGCATATACTGTGACCAACTGGTCAGTTAATATTATAGAATGAATTTTTTAGTTGAAATAATACTGTCAGATAAAAGATCAAATTGCCGAAATGATTTAGATTATGAAAAGCTTCACAGAAACACTTAATAAGCAGCAAAAATTAATATTAACACAAATTTCAAAAGATCTGGTTACATAATGCCCTAACATGTAAATCATTTAAATGTATCCCAAAATTACTAATTTCAACAACTATTTTTCGACTTGAATTTTGAATTATTAACCAAAAGAAGTATGCTTTGCATTTTTAGATTGTTTACTAAAAAATCGGAAAAATGGGTCTGATTGCTGCCTTAAGACACAGAAGTCCAAGCTTCAGCCCCAGTTTTAGAAGGCCCCTAAATTCCTCATGATTCTTTCTCTTGCATAAATGAAAGTGACTGACTTGAAAGCATGCTGTACATAGAACTCTATTAATTGGGCTAAATAAACAATAACTGAAATTTATTCCGGCTGATCCTGGGGAAAAGCCTAAGTTGTTATATGCATTACATCTGCCATAACTGCAGATAGCAATTTGCAATGTCCTGCTATCTGGTTTAAAAAAATACAGGTTGTAATAAGGCATAAAATCTTAACCTCCAAAAATATTGCTTATATCCATCCTATACTATTTACAGTGCTAAATATCAGTATGAGAGTTGCTATTTATATTTCTGACCCAATAATGAAAAAACAAATGTTTATGATCAATTTTTTTTTGTTGTTGTTGTTATTTTTCAAAATATTTCCATGAAGATCAATATACTTTTGCATGCGTTTGAACAAATTTTTGAAGCACTTTTCCCACTCTGATAGAGGCAACTCCAAAACATGCGTTTTGAATGCATCAAGTGCTTCTTCAGGTGTCACATATCACTGTCCACATAATTTATTTTTGATGCAAAGGAATTAAAAAACATTCACTGGGTGCCAAATCAGGGCTGTATAGCAGATGAACCATCAATTCGATGTTTTGCCCACCGCTCGCATTGTCATGATGAAGAACGATTCGCCTTTTCTGCTTTTTGCGAATTTCTCCAATGGCTTCTGGCAAACAAATCGTCATGAACCATTCAGAACTGACCGTTCTGCATTGCTGTAATGCCACTGTTGCCACATGACTGGTAATAATGAAGAAACAGGCAACCATTTACTTCAATGTGCTTCTTTCATGAACAACTTTTGTTGGATTTGGATCGTCTTGGAAGACCCACACAGTCGACTGCTGTTTTGTTTCGAGCTCATATGCATAGATCCATGATTTGTCATGTATGTAGATGTTACACACAGCCTTTGATGCACCTTGAACGTATTTTTCTAACATTTCCCTGCACCAATCAACACGAGCTTTCTCTTGAGCATCTAATGCCCAAAGATGCCTCAATCTCATGGTATGTCACATGACGATCTTACTTTATCAGTTCATGCACGTCATTGATATTTTCTGGCATAACAACTGATTTTGTACGACTTTTACGGAATTCATACTGGAGCGAACATAGACCAAGATTGAATTCGTTATACCAGTTTTTTAGTGCTGTAGGATAGTTGGGATAGTGCTTTATCCCTATATAAAGAATTAATTTCATCGAAGCACTCGTCTTGATAATCCACGCCGAAAGTTATGAAAAATAGTCGCACAAAGATGTTCATGAGTAAATTCCTCCCCTTTTTTTACAAGATGAATTTTTTTAATTTATACAAATCATGCTAAAATGACAAAATGTTCTGAAGAAGTTATGGTTAAAAATATTAAACTTTTGATTGAAATTATTTGCAGTCGCCTAGCAACACTTACTGTTGCCAAAGCCAGAAATATAAATAGCAGCCTTCATAATTAAGTAAACTATTCTGAGGCACTTTACAGAGCTGGATTTAGGTTGACTGACAGCAAAGCGAAAAACACAAACATAGCACACTAACTTCTGTATATGTTTCCATAATATAAAATCGAATGGAATAAGAGGGGTGACCACACATACAGTAGATACAAACATGGGGAGTTGAGATTCATGGCTTGATCAACAACTTGCATTGCCCATATGACCATTATTATAATATGATTGGCTGACAAAAAGGTTTGAGCTCAAGAAAGCACGTTTTTTTATAGATTCAATGAGCTACTATACTCTACAGCATATTTAATTTTTTTATAACTATTATTATGATAATTTATAACTATTTAATGCTACTTTTTGAAACTATTTAAAGGCTGACTCTACAGTCAGATTATCGTAATGAACGAAATGAAGAGCAAGATTGAAAAAATTTCCTCTCGCTTTCTCATTAAAACAAAACAAAGAGATTTGAATGGCACAGACCCTAATTTTCCTTCACCCCTCCAAGTGTACTGAGAAAATGATGTACTCATTGGTCATCTAATAGGACAAAACCTAATACTGCCTACAGAAAACTTCTGAAAAAATAACCAATTGCCCACTACTCATCTGTATAACTTAAGACGAGCATATATAAAAGGTAATCTTAATATCAAGTCACACATCTACAACCGGTTATTTGCACGACAAACTGTGAGGTGAGAAAAAGATTGTCAGTCTAGGGTTGTTTGGATTATTGCACTGAAAAAATTCACCAGAAAAAAAAATTTTCAGAAGCTTTTGCTGGTTAATATCTCAGCAGAGGAAGAAAAAAAAAAAAAAAAAAACTGTTTGTTTAGGGGGTACAAGTAGACCTCCCTGCAGCCCTCTAGCTACACCCATGGTGACAACATAAAAAATGAGCTGCCTACAAGCCACAAACAAATTAAACTGAAATAAAAACTAACTGACAAGTATCAAAATACCTAAATAAATTTCAGTTTGAGACCAATTTGGTTTTTAGATCAAATGAAAGGTATCTTACAACTAAAATTTCTCTAATTCTTCTGTTTTGTAGTGCTATCCTATACTTTTTTGTCAGTGTGTATGGGTAAATTTTCAAGATAATTGCCATAATAAAGTATTGAAATTTAAAAATCTAGCATTTCAAGATAATACAGGAAAAGAACACTAGTTTTGGATAAATGAATACATAACACACACACTTGGTCATCTGGAAAGTTCTACATATTTTTTTTATGATAATCACAAATGACACATTACAAAAACACAAGAAAATTTCATTGAATCAGACACATGCCATTTTGTTCCATGACTTTTTCCAATTTTACAGCAATTGGAAAACTCCTTTTAAAAAAAGTCACAAGGTTTAAAAAAGTTATTGAAATTGAAAATCTATAAATACAAGATCTGGTGAATATGGGGGAGGGGAAGGAGTGACACAAAATATCACAGACATACTCAAAAGTTTTTGACATTCATCAAAATGTGAGGCCAAATACTGTCATGATGGAAGATATCTCAGCAATTGGTCAGTTTTGGACACGTTGCTTTAATTTAGTCTTTTAAAACTGCCATATGGGAACAAATTTTTTCGAACGTATTGTCTGATTTGGTGGCAACAATTCATAACATAGCATTTCGCAACAATTCATACAATAGCATTTCTCTGTAGTCTCACCATACAGAAAACATTTTCTAGGGTGATGCAGCTCCCTTAATGTTACTAAAGGAGATTCATTTTGCCTTGTAACATTATTGTACAGAATCTGCTTCTCATCTCTAGTAATAAAAGTAGTCTTAAAAAGGCAGTATTTCATTACCTTTCAGCAAATAATCACATGCTGAAAACTTGAGCAAGCATATCCTGCTGTGCTATGTAGCCATACATCGTAGCAGCTTGCATACCCAATTTTTTTTCCAAATCATCTTTGTACTGTTCTACGAATATTTAATTTGTCTGATAGTTTCTAAACTGTATAACATATGTTTTCAACACTTCTTTTAATAGGCCACTCTTTACAAAGAACGGTCCTCCGGATGAGGTATCATTTTCAAAGCTGAAATTTCTCCCCTTAAATTTTCCAAATTATCTTTAAAGTGTGTTATCCCTTTTTGCATAAAAGGGAAAAATGTTAGTAAGGTAAGAAAAAAAAAAGAGCATAACAATAATGTTTACATAAAAGAGCATAATACACCAAAAAAAAAAAAAAAAAAACTTTTAACTTTTGGGTTTTCTATTCCTAAGCCACCACTCAAGGCAGAAATATGTATGCAATGCTAGCAGAACAGATGTTATTTAAACATCTACTTTGGTCAAGGTCACCACTCCTTATCAACAGAAACAAAATATTTAGAACAAAATGTATTCAATCTGAAAAACCCTCAGAACTTTCCAGATGACCCATAACATAAATATAAAAAGGAATAAATACAAAGTAAAAGTCCAGTTCAAAACTTAAGTCCAATGATGCAGCTGATGGCAGCTACAAGTAACGGTAATAAGGTAAAATAAAATAAAAAAATAACAATATTTTAAAGTTTCATGGTTTATTATCTCAGAATAAGCCACTTGCAAACATCAAAAAACAGAAGCACAGCAGCAGACCTCAAGATAAAGCAGTGCATACCATGCCAAAACCTAAAATGAAAAATGAAATTTACATCTTTCGCTGCATCATCATTATAAAGTTTGATGGTGAAAGAAGTAAATAAGATAGCCTGTTTCTGAACTGACAAAGACACATAGTAAAACTCAAATTTTAAAGAAAATCTTAGTATAACTTATGACAATCTTAGAAAAACATACGAGAATCTTAGAAAAACAAAACAATCTGTGCCTTTATCAGTGCAACCCCTACAAGCGGAAGCAAGCAATAAAAAAATTGAAACATAAAAAACATAGACAAATTCAAAATATTGCAAAATAATAAGACAAATTTAAAAAAATATTTTGAGTAGATCAAATTGGTCTAAAATTAAACTTGCAGAAATAACAATCTGACCCTTGAAAAAAACAAAACCATATGGTGATTTCCTGTTATGTTTTTACCACCAATCCTCGAATTCCATATCACAGATTATGTTCTTACTGCATTAATATAATATTAACAAGACATAGTGCACAATAAAAATTAAGCTTTATTTAGGAACTTCGCGCACACTGCTCGACAGCCTGCCTGTTTCGCTCTGCTCGCTACTCGTAAGAAAAACTTCTCCTCTAGGGTTGCCACACTTATCGGAGGGCGCAAGGCGCACTCCTTATCGCCATCACCACAGAGTTTTCCCCCCAGTTCCTTTAATGGCTATTCAAAGGAACGACATAGGTTATGAAATTATCTCAGAGTATCCGTACTGTCGGGTATTTTTACATGATTACAAAATTAAAATATAAAATTAGAAAAGATCAAAATGAAATTCAATATATAACAAGGTATTGACACATATAATAAAAATGAAATAACAAAAAATATGTTAAGATATGAATTTAAAAAAAAATGTTTTAAATTGTTATGTAAGAAGCAAGTTTCTTAGGGAAGTGAACATGTCTTCCCGATCTGGTGACAGTTTGTGTCTTAGAGAGTTCGTTTGCAGATTTATTCTGCTGAACTGTCTTTAAGTCTTTATTTGTTTTCAGTTCAGGCAAATTAAGAATCCGAAAGCAAATAGGCTGGTTTCACACGGTCTATAGACACAGTAGATTTCAGACCGTTAATATCAATTGTGAAAGTTTTGTCCGTTCTAGAAAGGACTTTATGCGGACCTGTATATGGTTGGCACAGAGGTGGCTTTACTCGATCGACACGTAAGTATACATGCGTACACGACTTTAAGGTAGCACTTACGTAACATTTTTCTTGGCAATGTGCAGATGTTGCTATTGGATTCAACTGTTGCATTCTATGCCGAAGATTCGTGATAAATTGTGTGTCATACGGAGATATCTTAGATGACGTTATCATATCACTAGGCAGCTTGAGAGTTGTGCCGTACACCAGTTCAGCACAAGATGACTGTAGATCTTCCTTTACGGCTGTCCGAATACCAAGCATAACAACTGGTAGTGTTTCAGTCCAGTTATTGGTCTCATGAGCCTTGAGAGAAGATTTTAAATGTCGATGAAATCGTTCAACAATGCCGTTTGACATTGGATGATAGGCTGTTGTTGTGATTCTGTTCGTACCCAAAATGCGCGTGAATTCTGCAAAAAGTGCAGATCTCATTTGAGAACCTTGGTCTGTTGTTATGATCGATGGGCAGCCAAAACGAGATATCCAACAGTTGAAGATGGCTCTGCAAATGGTTTCCGTTTTCATATCAGGGATGGGAATGGCTTCAGGCCATCTGGAGAATCTATCTATTAGAGTCAAAAGGTACACATTGCCTTCTGATGGAGGTAACGGTCCGACGATATCCATATGGATTTCTGAAAAACGTGCATCAGGAAGAGAGAATGTGCCCAGTGGTGCTTTAGTATGCCTAGTAATTTTCGATTTTTGGCAAGATTCACAGGATTTCACCCAATTTTTGATATGACGTTTCATATCGGGCCATACATAACGAGAACAAATAAGCTTCGTAGTAGCTGCAATTCCTGGATGTGACAGATTATGCAGATGATTAAAGATGAGTCTGCGAAAGGAATTCGGAACAAATGGACGAGGAATGTCTGTTGATATGTCACAAAGAATATTACCATCAGAATATTGGCACGGTTTAAATTCCAGTTTCAAAGATGATGTGTTGTTTTTGAGAAGGTCTTGTACCTCCGGATCATGCCGTTGAGCTTCCGAAAATTTTTTAAAATCCAAAAATGGAGATTTTGTTATGGAATCAATTTCGATTCTTGAAAGAGCGTCAGCAACAACGTTTTTTGAACCTTGCACATGCCTAATATCAGTAGAGTACTGAGAAATAAAATCTAAATGGCGCAATTGTCGAGGTGAACATTTATGAGGGTTCTGTTTAAAAGCATATATTAACGGTTTTTGATCCATATAAATTATAAAATTTCTGCCCTCTAACATGTGTCGGAATTTCTTAATTGCAGAATAAATAGAAAATAATTCCCTATCGTACGCGGACCATTTCTGTTGACTTTTACTGAGTTTCATAGAGAGAAAAATGCTATAGGTTCCCATGTTTGTTGAGACAACTGCATAAGTGTGCCGCCGATTGCGACGTCTGAGGCATCTACCCAGATGCTTAGCTGGGCTCCGGGAATAGGGTGTCTCAAAAGGGTAGCCTGAGCAATGGCATTTTTGGCAGCAATAAAGGCTTGTTCAGCATTCTCGTTCCAATTTAATTGTGGGGTTGAATCCTGAACACGAGAACGAGATTTCTTTTTATTCATATAGCCTTCTAACAATTTCATTAAAGGAGAAAGAATATGTGCTGCTTTAGGTATGAAACATCTATAAAAGTTAAACATGCCTAAAAATCGGCGAAGCTGAGTGAGAGTGGTAGGTTGAGGAAAATCTAAAATACATTTGACTTTGTCAGGAAGAGGTTCAATTCCGTTTTCACTAAGGTGAAAACCTAAGAAATCAATAGATGTTTGACCAAAGGTGCATTTTGAAACATTTATGCAAAGTCCATATTCCTGAAGTTTGGAAAATAAAGCTTTCAAATGCCTGCAATGTTCCTCAGAATCTTTAGAGGCTATGAGCAAGTCATCGACAAAAGCGTAAACGCCTTCTAAATCCCACGTGACTTCATCTATAAAACGTTGAAAAGTCGCGGATGCATTGCATAAGCCGAATTGCATACGGATACTTTCGAATAAACCGAATGGTGTGCATATGGCGGTTTTGTGGATGTCGGCTGGGTTAATTGCTATTTGATGGTATGCCTTAATCAGGTCGACATGACTAAAAATTTTAGTACCGTGCAATGCAGCAGTAAAATCGGCTAAACATGGAATAGGGTATTTGTCTTTTATTGTTTGAGCGTTCAATGCTCGATAATCTCCTACAGGTCTCCATTCCAGACTTCCCTTTTTTGGAACCATGTGAAGTGGGGATGCATAATTGCTGCTCGAAGGTCTCAAATGCCCCAATTGCATCATAGTTTGAAATTCTTGTTTTGCTATTTTTAAGCGATCTGGAGCTAACCGACGAGGTTTTGCAACCACAGGTGGACCTTTAGTTATGATATAATGAACGGTGTTATGTTTAACAGGTTGGTTAGGATCTGGTAATCTAGTAACTGAAGGAAATTCTTTTAAAATTTTGTGATATGGTGTATCACTAAATACAGTTTTTACTGAATAAATGCTTGCATTTTTCACGCAACCGACGGTTTTAAAATGCGTTTTTAAATCTTTGAGACATTTGTTTCTGAGATCAGGGACCAATTCAAAGAAATGGAGAAAATCTGCTCCAAGAATGGGTGTACTAACATTTGCTATAAGAAAAGTCCATGTAAACTGTCGTCTTAATTTGAAATCCAAAGAAAGTGTTTTTTGACCATAAACATGAATAGTAGAAGAATTAGCAGCAAAAAGTGTTTGTTGGGACGAATTCCGTTTTTGAGAATTATTTGCTGGAAGTAAGGACACGTCAGAGCCGGTATCGACCAAGAATAAAAGGTTTGTTCTACGGTCACGAATGAACAGGCGACGTGAAACTTGAGGCAAAGAATAAGTCGCCTCTATTCTTTGCTGGTTTCATTTCCCTGCCATGAACAAGGTTTTGTACATTTGTCATCTCTACACTTTTTCCCAAAACGTCTATGATACCAGCAAACAGAATAATCTCTCCTTTTGGAATTGCTTCTTTCCTTATTGCGATCTCCGCGATTTGGCGAGCGACCACGAGAAAGAGAAATGCGATCAATACGTTTGTTTAATTTTTCTATTTGTTTAAATAATTTATCCTCAAGAGACTGATCGACTGTGGGAGAAACGGCACAAGTCCCTGGGGTTGGATTTACTTCTAAAATTCTGTCAGCAATTTCTGCAGCTTTATCTACAGTTAAATTGCACACCGCTGCCAAAATAGACTGAACAGTCAAAGGCAAACGTTGAAGGAATAATTCTAACATTAAATTATCAGGAACATTTAAAGATTCTGCTCGACGTTTCATATTTCTAAGCAAATCGGAAGGTTTTCGAGAACCTAATTCTTCTCCAGATAATAATTGGCGAATTTCTTGCTGAGAAGATTCTCCTGAACGATTTATTAACTCAGTTTTAAGCTTTGCATATGGATCAATAGGGTCTGGTTTCATAAGTAAATCCCGTACTAGTGATGCGATATCTGGAGGAAGATGAGAAACTACATAATTATATTTAGTAATGGATTCTGTGATAGGTTTGGGGGTGGCAAGAGCAAAAGTACTTTCACACATAATAAACCATAAAGATGGGTCTGATCGGTTATAAACCGGAATTTGGACGGCATAAACATCAGACATTGTGCAAGGTTTTTAAGCCAAAATAAAAGCAAAAATTTAACTAAAGAAAATGAAATTAAATGATAAGTAGAAAACAGAATTATAAAATGATCTATAATTACTACTCATCTGTGATCCGGAGGACAAAAACCGATATAATCCATTACTTCTGGTTTGGAGATCTTGAGTGATGGCTTGTAGTCAAAACCGAAAGTGCTTGAGAACTGTTCATACGATTTAACACAGTCCGGGTTACCATTATGGTGATTTCCTGTTATGTTTTTACCACCAATCCTCGAATTCCATATCACAGATTATGTTCTTACTGCATTAATATAAATATTAATAAGACATAGTGCACAATAAAAATTAAGCTTTATTTAGGAACTTCGCGCACACTGCCCGACAGCCTGCCTGTTTCGCTCTGCTCGCTACTCGTAAGAAAAACTTCTCCTCTAGGGTTGCCACACTTATCGGAGGGCGCAAGGCACGCTCCTTATCGCCATCACCACAACCATATGCAAATTTTTTAATTCAAAATTGGGTGAAGGAGAAAAAAAACTAAATGCAAAATTTGAAAACATAGAGGCTGGATTATAAAATAAGAGCATAATTCAAAAACAACCAAAAAGCTTACAAATCTAACATTTAAAAATTTTTTTAATAGATTTAAAGTTTAAAAACATGGAAAACAGAAATAATGCAATATAAGGCATTACATTTAATGCCTTATTACATTTAATACAAAAATGTAAATAAAAAATATATAATAAAAATAATAAACAGAGGAGTCAGTTCTTAAAATCTGTAATACTAGAACAACAAAAGTTTTTAAATGAAAAAAAAAAATTAAATGAACATATATATAGTCCTGAGTAAAGCCTAAAATGTATCCTAAATCTGAGTTTAAGTGAAGCATTATTTCACTTCATTTCATGAAAGGAAAAAGTTTTAGTGTTTATTAGCTCGATGTACGGAAAACAGCACAAAGTTTAATATTTAAATAATATTTTTTTTTTAAATTGTAATGCATCATGAACAATTTCTTTGAAAAGCAAACAATTTTTTTAAAAAAAATTGCGAAGAATAACTAAATTAAAGAAATTTAAATTGTTGTGCAGTAATGGCTGCATCAAGTAAACAGTTAGCAATGTCGTAAACAAACACAGAAAATGCAAAACAGGAATTTAGATAAAATGTTACAGCTAACTTAAAACAGAATAAAGGCAGAAAATGAAAGAAGTTGCCAAATGTTACAGAACATAGAACTCACTCATGTGGACTTTCTTAAAACTTTGAAGCTGAGGTAGACACATTTTGTTAATAAAAGTTTTTCTAAGATTATTGATAAAATTTAAATTTATGTTCTCATCAGTTCAAACAGGCTATCTCACTTATTTTGTTGCACCAACCCCCTGATGACAATATAAGGAAAGATGTAAATATCATTTTTCTTGTTTGTTTTTGGCATTTTATGCCCATTTCTTAAGTTTGCCACTGTGCTTCTGTTTTTTGGTATTGGCATGGCATGCAATTTTTTCCAAACTGAATATAGGATGAATTCTAAACATGTTTTTATTTTACATTACTATATATATATATATATATATATATATATATATATACAAAACACTAAAGTTCAATAATAGTAAAATAATACTAACCTATGTCCATTGCTAATCACTGAAGGACCGAGATGACTCCCATTTGATTTTGACAAGCTATCACCATTGAAAGTATGCTCAATTATAAAAGACTGCTCTTGTTCCACAGTATTTGAAATAGATGTAACAGATTTTGATTCTGGAAAGTTTTCGACATGATTAAGACCTTCAATTGATTCTTTTTTATTGTCTTCTACAGTCATTACTTGCGATAAATTACTATCTAAGGAACTATCTTCACTGTCCGTAATGGAAGCATATTCAAAATTGGAGCTTAATTGTTCATTATGTAAACTTTGTTTCATAAAGTCATTTGAAATTTGGTCATGATCAACGGAAGATATTATTCCAATACAATCTTCACTTCCTTCTGCTTTTATAACAGTTATATCAGCAAAATCTGAAGATTCACTGGTAATATTCTGGTTATTAAAATCACTAATTTGCTCAGAACCTGAAATTATTTGTTGTTTATTATCTATGATATCGCTATATACCTTAGATTCAGAGAAAGTAAATTCAGACTGATTTGTAGAAAAAGGGTTATTTTCAGTAAACTGTGTATTAATTTCATTAACACCCAAACCATGCATTTGATTTAAATCTACTGCCACTTCGTTGGTAAATCTTTCCGATTCAGGTGTAGAAAACTGAATATTCTCTTTTTCTGAATAAATATCAAATGGATCTACAGGATTATCTTCATTATTACGAAATGGATTTTGTTGCGATGAAGGGAAATGTAAAATATCATTCCTATTTTCCTTATCTGCTTCATTGTTTACATCAAAATCATTCTGATATTTAACTTCAGCTTGTGTGTCATGTTCTACAGCACTGAAGCTGGATGTTGATGATTTAGATGGAACAACATTCTCTTCACCTATTTCCCGTGGTTGCTCAAGTGCACTTTGTAAAACACTGGATGTTTCATAATCATACATATCATCCTGTGCAACACGTTTAGTTTCATTTATATCTGTTTGAAATTGATTTTCATAATTTAATAACTGTTTTTGAAAAGATTCACTAGAACCAAAATTAATTTCTTCATCTGGCTGCTTTGGAACAGCAGAACTAACAAGAGTGATATCTTGCTCTGAAAAAACATCATCTGACACTCCAGCTACCTCTGTATTATATGCTGACGTTTGGTCTAGCATATAAGGACTGTATTCCTGTTGCTGTTTATCAAACGAAACAGAGCCTTCATCAGATGTCTCATATATGGGATCTGGGAGTTTCATATCTGAAGAAATACTGTAATGAGGATTTCCATCAGATATGGCTTCTTCAGGATCTATATCTGAAATAGAAGGATTTGGCAACAACAATTCAGTAGGTAATGTATTTGATTCCACTGCATCATCATCATCACACAGTGCAACATTTGTATTAGAAATTTCATTCTCTTTGATTGCATTATCATCATACTGTTCGGCATCTAAACCAAAGGCTTCATTTGCATCAATATTATCAACAGCTTCTTTTGAAATTCCAGCATATGTAGGGACAACTTCAGTAGGCTCTGCCAAATCAGTTTTCAGACCCTGAACATCGGAAGATGCTGATTCGGTTACAGAATAACTTTGATCCACAATGGCTTCAGTAACAGGTTCTTGTAGAAAATCATTTGAAGAACTAATATATTCATGACTTTCTAGTACCTGCTGGTTTTCAAAAACCTTCTCATTTTCTACATCATCCAAATTAGACAGATGCTCATCAGCTGTATTTTTGGCAGTACCTTTAAATTCTGCAAGATTTTCAGCAGATACTGCACTATTAATTTCAGGTTCAGGAAGTAAACAATCACTTTTTTTACCCATATCCAAGCCTAAATCAGTACATTCAACAGTTGTATCTAAGCCTAAATCAGTAGGTTCAGCAGCAGATTCAATTGCAGTTGCATCAGTACTAATTTCAATGGCATGCCCATCATTAGCATATGATTGCTCAACAGTAAATTGAGCTTCAACTAAGTTATCTTTATTGGGAATAATTATTAAGCTATTATCTAGAGATGCAGTTTCACTAGAAGGCATTATCAAATCATTACTATTAAGAGATTCACTTTCACTGACAACTTCATAGGTAGGATTCACTTCTGTTGAATTTCCAACACTTTCTTGTTCAATTTTGGTTTGATTATCATCTACAGACACTGATTCACTTGCCAAATCGCCTCCTTCATTGCTTTCTAATGAATTGGCACCACTTGAGAAACCTTCATTTTGGTTTTCTGCAGAATCAAGTTGATCACTACTGCTGACACTTCCAGATGGTGATGTACCACTTGCTTTTCCTCGGGTTCTACTCATTATTTTTTCCAGTCTCTAAAATATATTAAAAAAAGAAACACATATAATTTTATATAATTAAATTATATGTCCAGATTCTTTACTCTGTGATTAATTATGAGCAAAAGCTGGTACTTTCAATTAGCAACACCATCTTTGAGACTTGGCTGCCAAACCTCAGAACATTACTAAATGTGGTTGGTTAATAATCAAAAAGAAAATCATTAAATGAAATTTTGAAAATTTTTTATGTTAAATAATGGCTATTTGGCAAAATATTTTGGCAGTTTTCAAAGATGATGTCACTGACAGAACAGAGAAATTTTCTATGAAGAATTATTTCAAGGTACATACAAAAGTAGCAAAATGTATTAAATGCTTATTATTATTATTTTTTAATTTCATCATAACTAGAAGTGAAATGCTAACTTTTTTATTTAGCTTCATTAAAAATTTAATAAAATTTAATTATAAGTTCTACTATATTAAGAAGGAAGCCTATCAACATACCTGCCAACCTCTAAAGATAAAAATTCAGAAGATTTCTCCAAAATTCAGAAGAACACGAAGAATTAATATCATGCTTTGATATTATAAAAATAACAATTTATACAAATAGAAAAAAGAAAATTGCACTTGCATTAGTAAATCTCAATTAAGTAGTAACTAAAAAATTTATTAGGAAACATAAAACAAGAACTTAATGTTACACAAAAAAAAAATTATTGCAATGAATGAGTGCATTTTTTGGCTTTAGCCAAAAATTCTTTGGAAAATTTCCTGTCATAACAATTAGTTTCCTCATAACATTTAGCAATTAAAATGTTTTCTAGAGTTTTTGGTGAAATTGAAAAACGAAACATAGTTTTGTTTTTGTTCACAACACTGAAGACTCTCTCGCGCTCAGCATTACTGTGTGGAATTACAGTTGCAGCTTTCTCTGCTGCCAAATTAATTAAGTGGCATGGGCATCCAATAACAATTAATTCATTCTGTTCTTTTTTGAGGAAAGAGGCTACACCCTTTTTGTCACCCACCATGACATGAGCATTATCTGCACCAAATGAAATGCAGCTTGATATTGGGATGTTAAGTTGTTTCAACTCATTAATTACCAAGGAGGCAATATTTTCCCCTGTAGCGTTTCCATTTAACAATGGAAGATGCAAAAGATGAGTTTTCATTTCATCAGAAACATCACAGAAATATGTGACAACGATGGGGTAAAGCTTCCAATCGCTGTCGTTGCTGCCATCGATTGACACCGAAAATGCTGAATTCTGGAGTGCAGCTATCGTTTTACTCTGTGCATCGCAAGCAATTTCGTTCACAATAGAAGATGTTTTCGTGTGAGCACAAGCATATTTCTGAGCAATCTTGGAATCGGGAAACATCCGTCTGAAATGCTCACAGAGAGAACCGGCGTGATCAGCAGCGCTTAGCGGCACGTTGTGTTCGATGAGGAATGCAGTAAACAAACACTCTGCCAAAATGACATCGGCATCCGAATTCGTAGCCGAATTTGAAAAAAAATCATCCACTTTCTTTGACGATGTCGAAGCCGAAGCATAACTTCATGCTTTTTAGACTTAACATGCTTCACAATGTCGCTTCTTCCACTGTAACTTATTATGAAGTCACACACGCTCACGTTGCAAAATGCATAGTTATTTCCTTTGAAGGATTCTTTAATTGTTGGAAAATCGGCTTTGTCGGCAGGCCGAAAATATTGAGAATATGGTTTTTTTTTTTTTAACTCATTTCGTAACAACGACGTATTAAGAAAATTCGTAGCACGTGCAAACAAAAAACAAAACAGAATGCGACAATCCACGCTCGCTGAGTAATTCCCTTGCTGCTGAAGCAAACGCGAAAAAAATAATCTGGCGCCCACAAAGAAAAGAGTGGGAGAAACAAGTTCAGCCCATTGGATTGGCTGGTTAAGCGGCAAGTTGGGAGAAACCGCAGGTTACTGGATTCAAAGTAGTCGGTAGTTGGCGGTAAAACACGATGCAATTGGCGAAAATCGCTGAATTGGTGAAAAATTCTAAAATTTCGACAAAAATCACTAAAAACACTTGAAAAAGGAAAAAAATCGAAAAAATGGATTACGATCGTAAAATCGTAAAGACAAACGCATTTTCGTAAAAATTACGAAAAATTCGTAAAAGTTGGCAGGTATGCTATCAAGGAAAAACTGTCACTTCTAAGCAAAATTTGATTCTTACCTTCAAAACTGAATTTAATGTGTGTTGTCTTTTTCATATAATCTAGAAATACCTGAAAAGTCCATGCGTGACTTCGATTGTCAATTTCTGACAAATGAAGTCACGCATGGACGTTTTGCAACTATCAATTATTTAATTAGTTTTTGCAACTATCAATTATTGAACACATGCTTCTAGTTATAAAAAACATTTCAAATAAGGAAAATATTTAGAGATTGGCATTTTTAAATTTTAAAATTCAATTTTGAAATCTAACATTTATAGGTGTTCTAATTCTTGCAGTTATTTAATAAATATTTATATTCATTCTAAATATATAACAAAAATTTAGACTCGCATACGACACTCAAAGTGTATCTCTAGTATCTTTACTTTTCTAAGGATAGTATTTTAACCTTTTCTTATTTGAAAAACTGCTTTCAAAAATAACTCTAAACAGATTTAATTTTTATAATTTAGAAATTGACAAACGATTCATTATTCCGTCATACTACAGTCAAAAGTCGTTAATTCGGACACCCATAATCCGGACCTCAAATCTACAAACTGTCTGCGCATGCACGTAATACATTTACGCATGCGCGTTTAATGTATAACGGCCAGTATAAGCTAAGCTAAAATTATCTAATTCAGTTAATGTTGCAGATTGCATTGTTCCTTAATCTTTGAATTGGATCTGGCTTATTATTTTTTTGCAGACTGTTAGAGCAATTTTATAAAAGTAAGCTTAAACTTTCGATTATGTCAAATAGAATTTCCGATATATATTTACTAATATGTAAAGGATCTACAAAGAGAAAGTATATTTCGAAGTCCATTAAACAAAAAGTGGAACTGCTGCAAAAAATGGATAAACTAAACATATCCTTTGTTTTTCTAACCATTCCGAAATCTGTTTATCAATTTCACGCTGCTCTGCGAGGGAGGGGAAGGGAGGGGAACGTCGCCGCACTCAATGAACTGGAAGTTGATCTGTCAGCACTATCCATATCTTCAAGGGCAGATGTTTTTATTTTATTATAGCTTTCGGCTAGATGCTTATAGTTCATTACTAAATGTGGTATTTCATCTCTATGTACTCTGTCTTTTATATGATTTAAATCAAATTCATTATAAATATCACGAATACACATCAAATAGTTTTCTGGTTGCAATTTTCTAATTTCGACTATGCGTAATGTATGCTTTACGCATGCGCGCGTTGAAAAATAAAGTAAACAAATAAATATTAAGCTTTTTGTAAATTTTGATACCCTTTAGATCATAATTGTTCTTTATTTCATAAATTACGGTTTAATACTTTTTAATTTTATAATTTCTGACTGCCATCTTACCAGATTTAAACTGATGATCTATAATTCGGAACCGCCGAAGTCCCGACGAGTCTGGATTAATGACTTTTGACTGTATTAAAATTCCATCATCAATAGCAAAAATTCTATTTGAACTATCACTGTAAAACCGCAATAGCAAGTTTAATTAATTTTCATCTACATCTGGTCTTAAAAACAATACATATTTACAAATAAAAGTTTAAGTAAAAAAAATAAGAAATCTCAGATTAAAAGATTCAATGCCATTATTAATAAAATTCAGCTAACAATTAAGTAGTTAAAGGGACTTTAACTAAAGACTAACCTCTGCAATACATCTCTATTCCTGTAAGACTAACTTCTGAAATGCATATCTGTATTTAATATCTCTGCAATGCATATCAAACTTTGTACTCATGGTTAAATAATGTTATTTCAAAAGATTATCTTTTGGAGATCTTATACATAAAACAATATCTCACAACCTGAACATAAAATTCAGTCTCATATTAAATTTTTAGATTATTTAGAAATATTTTTTACCACTATTAACTGACATCTTGTACTGCATTATCCACTACTTATTATGATAAAGCATTTTTAATTAATTTTACTGGTGAACATTGTTTATGAACATTAACATGATTTATTATTTTTTTTAAACTTTTCAATTAACTTTATAGATACTGCCACAAAAATTTGGGTATTTACGTACTATCCCATTGAACATGAAACTGTTGTCAAGCAGCGCAATCGATTGCCAGTTATTTATAAGTTTGACATCACAACACACTCGTGACATTTACACTTTCATTTGATATACCCCAATTGATTCTGGACAAGCCACCTTTTGTTTTTATGAACAAGAATATAAATTGCTGTTATTTTATTTTTTCCTTTGCATTTAGGATGTGAAAGGCTTTTAAGCTGCATAATCACTTCTGTGACTGAATTCTGATTCATTTATAGCTGATCAAAAGAACAAACATCTGTTGAAAGGGAGTAAATAACTGGATATAGCCGACAGAACGGTAATACATTGAAACTATCATCTATGGGAGATTTGCATTCATACTGTTCTACACAAAGCTTTTGGTAAAATCAGAGGGTCTAACAAAATAACAGAAATTGACAAAAAGCCTATTTACAAAGTGTGTCAAATACTTCTGCAGTGGCTATTTGATGAATTGTGCAGAGACTAATGATGTTCTTACTGTTAAATTTCCTATTGTTAAACAGACAAAAATGAGACTTGGAATTCTGCATGAAATACTGGCACAACTTTGGTGAGATTTCCACCAACTTTCATTGTCAATGAGATAATAAGCAAGTACCAAAATTTCTTACCTTCATACAGATTTAAATAATTTCAGAATCATCAAAAAATATTAGCTGCAAAAATAAGAGAGCCCTACTACAATAAAAATAATGCCCTATTACATTTATTTTCATTTGTAGTTGAGCTCTTTAAATGATAAATGAAAAAATGAAAACTTATAAAATATCACACGTAGTTTTCAACATGTCATAATCCTCATTTACATATCATAAATTTAAATTATTTTTTACACAATTTTTAGAACGAAATACATTAAAATACAAATGTTGTCTATAATATAATGCCACCCTTTAAAATATCCTAAGTTTCCTCTCAAATTTCAAATTATGAATCTCTAAATCTGATCCTACAGCTTAAAGATGCATAGTTAGGTTAATGGAAATGCGAAATGAATTCTTGCCTTCTTCCTCTCAGCTCGTTCTTCTTCCTCCTTACGAAGCTTTTCTTCAAGTTCAATTCTTTGTTTTTCAGCTTCTTCTTTGGCCTTCCTATCTTGTTCAGCTTTCTAAATTTATAAATATTATAATTCATTATGCAAACAGCAAAATGGAGCTAATATAATGCCTCATACAACAAAGTTTAAATTAATGCTTTAAATGTTGGTACAGAAAATTACTAATACCAAAATTTACTTTTACTTTAAAGTTATCCAATATCAGAAATAAGATTAACAAGTTATAAAACTTAGATACAAAAAACTAAATTTACCAGTCAGCAAAAAAATCTAATTGTAGGTTCTGAACCAATTTCACATTTAAAATATTATAGAATATATATAACATTACGTAAAAAAAGAGATAAAATACATGAAAACAACTCATAAAATGCTTACTAAACGCAATTCTTCTTCACGCTTCGCCTTCTCTTCCTCTTCTTTACGTTCTTGTTCTTCAATTGCTTTTCTGAGTTTTTCTTCTTCCTGTCGACGATGCTCTTCTGCAAGACGAATTTGCTCTTCTTCCATTTTTCTCTGCTCTTCCTCCTCTTTGCGTATACGTTTGTCTTCTTCTTGTCTTAATTAAAAAAATAAGTGGATTTCTTAGATTTAGGTAAAATTATACTGTTAAAAATAGAACATTATGCAAGGGCTGAAAAGGATAAAAGAAATTTGGCACTCTTCCATTAAAGACAAAATGGCATATCTGGCCTTATTTCTTTTCCCACGCCTTTAGCTAAATACCAGACAAAATGGAACAATTCAGACCGAGAACCATTCTCAAATGTCAATGAAATTCTCCTACAGACTACTGATGGGAAGGGAACAGTTATTAAATCCTAAACTTTATTCACGAAAAAAAAAAAAAATTATTTTTCTCTCTTTTTGTGAATTTAGTTTAGGACCAAATAATAAGAAATTAGCACTACCTGAGCAATTATTCTAATCAATTGCTGTGCTGTGATTCATATGAAGCAAGTTTTGGTTTGGAAAATTCAATAGACACTAACCTCTGGCATCTTGAGAAGGTCTGAAAAATCATGCTTGTGTTTGGACACACGTAAATTTCCCAGCATAAAAGGTTGCATAACCATTAGGATTTCAAGTTACAATAAAATTTTAATTTAAAGATGCGATTATTAAATACATGCTTTCTTTCTGAAGAAAATCTCTTTCTTAGAGAAACAAGATAGCTACTTCTTCATCTCTGGCCAAATCCCAAGTTGCAGAAGATGGGGAGGGAGAGAGAAAGATACTAGATGGAAAACACAGTTGCACCAATGATGGGTACAAAGGCATTTAAGGCCAGGATAAAAGCCAAAAAGCAAATTTATGCTATCTGGTGCTAAGAAAATTTGCCAAAACAAACAAAGGTACCATACGGTATGGCTCTAATGGAAGCACCAGAAATATTAATTAAAACATCATGATAAATTTACTCAGTCTCTATATTGTAAATAATTCATTGAAACCAATTATTATACTCATATCAAACCATTAAAGACAACAGAAGGTTATAAATTTATTAAGACAAGTTTTTCACTAGACATTCAAAATTATTAAATATTGTCCACAAATTTAGATTCAATGCAAAGCAAATGCAGTATGATTACTGCCAATACCATACTGAGTATAATGCAAATACTGTATAAATCATGAAATTAGTTGTTTATTTCATCTCATGATTTGCTATAAGTATGCACAATGCAAGAAAATAGTACAATTATTAAAAAATTTGCAATTTACCACATAAAACTAATATTGTGTATACACGTTTGATTAATGTTACTTTCGGCATGATACAGGCAAATCATATCAGGATGAAAAATCCATAAAACTTCTAACTTTATTTTAAAAATAATTATGGAAAATATATGACCCAAATCTAGCATCTTCCAGTTTTCAAATAACATAACAAAACAAATTTCAAGAATGATGATCTGCTCTAGAAGCATGCTGGATACATAAATGTTTACATGTCAATTTTTTAGCTATCTCAAATTAATTTACGGCAAAATATCAAAACAGAAATAAAAATAATGTAACATTTTTAATATGTGTGGTATTTTAACAAATCTTTAAATATACTGAAATATGCAACCCACATAAAGTTTACTTTACTTTAAAAACCACTAGCCGTAGACTTGTACTTCCCGTTATCAAAATGTTGCAAATACTTATGCTCCAGAATTTTCAAATTAAAAAACACAAATTTTATAAAAATTATGAAATCTAACTTCTTATACAGTGCTTCAGCACCTATACTAAGAAAAATTTTATACTCGTTATAAAAAATAAAAGAAATAATTTGACAAGATACTTAATTTCAATATTTGAGGTATTTGATGCCATTTCTAGCTTGCCTCGAGGAGTTATAATTTGAGATCGATTCCAAACATTATTTTATTACTTTAGAATCATTATCTAATCATCATGCAAAAAAATTCATTAATCATAGATATTTAAAATTTTTATTCTTGCTACAAGTTCTTACGAGTTGACCATGTACTAATGATGAAAAGACTGCTAGTGCTTTCTAAAACCAAATTATGTAAGATTCTGTGAATAAGGTATCTTTTTTTCGGGGAGTTAATATATTGAATAATACTTTTCATAATCATTTGCTTAGAAATACCTTTCACTTAATCTATTAACACCAAAAAACATTTTGATAACCCATAAACATTTCTACTACACTGAGAAATGCTGGAAGTAATTTGTCCTGGATCAGTAACTGGATGGTTTAGTTTGTATCAACACTAGGGAAATAATAACACAGACAATTATTTTGAATATGAATTTATTTTTGCTTTCTTTCTTCTTTTTCTAAGCACAATCAAATAAGAATGTTATCTGCAGTAAGAATACCTTCACCAACTAAATTATCTTCCACATCCAGATACTTTCTGACTTTCCTACTTTCTAATCTACACATACTACATTTTACTTTATTCATACAACTTTTTAGGAAAGTATTTGAGCTACCATGAAAAACCTTTTTAACTCTTTAATTCTAATAAAAACACACTGCATAAAAATTCTAATTATTCAGTTTAATTATCCATACTTCCCTACATGTTTTAAATGCAAAATTTGAAGTTCTGAAATTTTCATTTGCACTTGGATCTCGGAATCAAACTGATCCAATTCACTGCAATCCCCTAAATGTGTTTTAGCAGAGTTCTGTATTTGCATGGTTTAGTATGCAACGGTTGGTCAATGTAACAAAATACAGATATAACTGTTTGAACATACAAGTTATAAAAGAAAGTCATGCAAATATTTCATTGTTCATATATTACACCATACCCACAAAATAAAACAGCATCCTTTAAAAAAACTGAAAACATAACACACTTAAACTGAAATAAAAACTCTCATTTCATTACTTTAACTGTTCCAGCCTTTGCCGCTCTAATTCAGCTTCTTTTTCAGCCTGTTCTCTTGCTAAACGTCGTTTTTCTGCAAGAGCAGCCTTTGCTTCTTCCTCCGAGATGATACGTTTAGCATTATTCTTTTCATTTTCTGCATTAATATCTTGATCAGGAGGTGGGGAGCTAGGAGGGCTAGTGGTTGGCTATAAAAAAATCATCATTCAGAGCATAAAATAATATACTTTTTAACATAAAACTGTGATTTTTTTTTAAAAAATAAAAATAATTTTCCTAATCTTGGATACACTTGTATTTTTAAGCCTGTAATTCACATTTAAAACAAATAAATTTTTCATTTACCAAGGAATTCAATTGAAATGTTATATTTAAATCAAAGGTAAGTAACACAAAAATTAGAATATAATGCAGAAACATATAGAAGTCCAGGAACATTCTTCTGCTTAAATTATGAACTAAAATAAAAACAAAAAGATATTTTGAATTTGCAAGATGCTTATGAAAACTTATTACCATATGTAGTTTATCAACTGTATGAATCAAGGATAAGAAATTAGACTGAACAGTACTATTTAGATTATTCCAGAGCAGATTAGAGCTATCTTACCTGAGAGCCAGAATAACCGACATGGTAACCACTGTGGATATCAACATGCTAGATCATATGTGGCAAGAACACTATTATCAAACTTGACACTCTTCATGCCTTGAAAGGAACACATACAGAAGTACACAAAACTTTTTAAGGTTTATCTGTCTATCACTGCTATCAGTTTATTTGCATCTTCAATGGTTTCTAATATATTAATAATTAAAATGTGTCAGAGACTGTGTATACCCTATATATTTGTTCTATTTAATTTAAACATTAGATAGCTCTAATCTGCTCTGGTATATCTAAGGGAAAAAATGACTTTGTAGTGGATTTTTTAAGGAAAACATGCTCATATCCATGTTACATTTGGGAAAAACCTTAAAAAATTTTACACATAGGAAACCCCTACGAATTCCCATACAGCCGGCCTGTTCATCTAGTTATACTGCTTGGCCACATTAACAGAAGTAAATTTGCAAGCTTTTCTTTCCAAACTAAAACAAGTCTATAGATGGCACTATCAGGGATAATCAATCTAGTCTAACTGAGAAAAATGCGAAGTACACACAAGAAAGCTCAAGCTGTGTGCTCGTTTCTATAAACAAAATCAGCAATACAAACACACAGAAATTTCAGAACAAATTGCCAGAAAGATCCTGCAAACAGCACCCTTCACTGGTAAAAAAAAATTCAGAAACAAGAAGTATCTTGGATCAGAATTTTTACTCTGGCGTTACAAGAAGTATCTTGGATCAGATGTTTTACTCTGGCGTTTTGTGAAAAATATTGTTTTATCAGACAAAAATAATGAATATTGATGACCTGAGAGCCAAAATAACCGACATGGTAACCACTGTGGATATCAACATGCTAGATCATATGTGGCAAGAACACTATTATCAAACTTGACACTCTTCATGCCTTGAAAGGAACACATACAGAAGTACACAAAACTTTTTAAGGTTTATCTGTCTATCACTGCTATCAGTTTATTTGCATCTTCAATGGTTTCTAATATATTAATAATTAAAATGTGTCAGAGACTGTGTATACCCTATATATTTGTTCTATTTAATTTAAACATTAGTTCAATAATTTCACAGTTTACCACATATTATGAGGAAATTTTGGAAGAATGAGAGACAATAATTCTCTATAAGATTTAAGGTTGTATGTTAATATGCCTTAGTCTACTTTTCCTAGTATTAGACATAACTGTAGCTCAGTCTTCCTGGTTTCTGCATCATATTTCAAAACCTTATACAGTCAAAAGTCGTTAATCCGGACTCGTCGGAACTTCGGCGATTCCGGATTATAGATCATCAGTTTAAATCTCGTAAGATGGCATGCAGAAATTCTAAAACTAAAAAATATGAAACCGTAATTTATGAAATAAAAAACAATTATGATCTAAAGAGTAACAAAGTTTTACAAAAAAAAAAAAAAGCTTAATATTTATTTGTTTACTTTATTAAACATTTCTATCAATATAAATTGTTTAAGTTGCTTCGTTTTATGTGATAATACTTTCTCTTTTATTCTATAAACAGACATAATTTCTTGTTCAGTTACAAAGTTCCGCTGTTCAAGTCCCGTAATTGCTGTGCCGAGAATACCGACTAACTTGTCAATCGAAATTTTTTCGTTTTCACTAACTTCTCTGTCACCTTCTTCATGTCTTTATCCATTTTTTGCAGCAATTCCACTTTTTGTTTGATGGACATCGAAACATACTTTCGTTTTGTAGATCCTTTGAGAGCTCCAGCATTGGAAATTCTATTTGACATGATCGAAAGTTCAAGTTTACTTTTATAAAATTGCTCTTACAGTCTGCAAAAAATAATAAGCGGGATCCAATTCAAAGATTAAGGAACAACGCAATCATTAACATTAACTGAAATAGATAATTAGATAATTTTACCTTACACCATCCGTCATAGATTAAACGCGCAGGCGAAAACGTATTCTGCACTTGTGCACACGCATATGCGCAGTCGTCAAGGTCTTACGCACACGTGTAAAGCGGCTGTGCGCATGTGCCAACGTGGCGCATGCGCAGAAAGTTTTTAGCTTTGAGGTCCAGATTATAGATCATTCCAGATTATGGGTGTCCGAATTAACAACTTTTGACTGTATATACCTATAAATCATACGCATTCACCGACTAAATTGCCTAGTCTCAGAACCTGCTGGCAGGGTTGTTGCTGCCATGCCAATCCTAACAAAGATCATCTTCGATTTTACATTTCAAACTATTTACAACAGTACACTATATTTCTGCTGCATTAAAAATTCTCATCACACAATAAAAGACATTTCTATCATTAATTTATTATGAAATCAGTAACAGAATGATCATTTGCCCACATATTTCAATACTGGAATCTATTTTAGGCCATACCTATATAAGTTTTATTTACTAAAAAAATATTAATATTTTAAAAGGCAAATTTGTTTTTATCTCATTTGTCATATATTACGTTTTCATTTAAATTTTATTATTATTATTCCTATAATGTATAATATTTTACATATACATTCTTTTGCAAAAAAATTGAAGCACTAAAAAAGACTTTTTGCAATCATGAAGAAATTTAATATGCAAAAACATCTTGATCGAACATGTAAATGATCAAAATTTCAAGACAAATGCATACAAATGATCAAAGTTTCAAGGCAAATGAACAGGAATTGTGATTATAGTGCGCAATTCGTTAAGTATAAAACCATTAAGAGAGACAAAAAATTTATCTTTTTTGTTGCTACCATTGCAATTCCGTAAAGTAGCAACTAAAGATGACATTAGGACGATATTGAAGACCTTGCAGACAACTAAACGACTTCGAACGTTTGTAGCATTGTAGGGTTGAGTGAAGCTGGGTGGTCATACCAAGCAATAAGCTGCCACCTGCAGCGTACAGACACTGCTGTGCCAAAGATGTTGGCAGAAATGTTGCTACAAGGAAATTGCCAAATGAAGGCTCTGGAAGGCCAAAGAGCACAAATGCGAAGAAAGATAGGATGATTGTTCACCAGGCCCGAACTGCACCAAGGGTCCCATTGTCAACTATTCAACGCACTACAGCCACATGTATACCTCCCGTGGTACCGTCCACCATCTTATGGCGATTGTCTGAGACACAGTTATGCTCACAGAGGCCTTTGACCCCACAACAATGCCAGAGTTTTCTGGAGCAGTGTTGCAGCTGATCATCATGGCTTGTCGGGATTATGTCCGGATACCGTCACAGTTATACAACATAATAAACGAAGTAAAAACAATGTTATGATCTGATTTGTGAAACTGTACCCTCCTGAATGACTTGAATGTTCTAGGCACATACATAACTTCATATAAATTCACTATAACAGTTGGCAATTTAATTATAGCAATAACTTTTCTATCAGAATTGTTTTCCCCCTAGTTCTTAGTATTAACAAAAAAACTGAGCATTTGCTAGTTTAACCTGTTTAACAAAGGTTATAAAATTGCTTTATTGTAAAATTAAATTTTATCTTACCTTAGCTAAAGGATTAGTTTTATCTTCAGATACATCACCAGTTGATGGTGGGGCAAGAATATCAGCTTTCTTCTTATTTGTCAAACTTTTCTTGGCAGAAGACACTTTCGGAGTTGAAGTTTTAACAACAGGTGCCTGTTTAGCAGATGCTAGCTTACTTGATGGCTGCTTAGTTGCTTTAGTTACACCTGGTTTAGGAGCAGATGAACCAAGTGATGACTGTTTTACCTTTTCTATTGCTTTAGGAGGACTTTTGCTTATTGATGGTGCAGCTATTAAATGTAAAAGAGCAAACTCTTAATTTCCCTTCAGCACAAGTATAATGAGATGACAGCATAGGTTCTCAGTCCAATAAAAATACCTTCATTAACATCTTTTTCAGTCATGTATATATTCATAAATAATCACATTGCTTTAATAAATTTCTTAAGCAAAATGACAGTAAAAGAACAATACTTCAAACAAATTATTTTACGAAATAAGATAAAAAAAATATTCAAAACAAATGACTTTATGAAAGAAAACCGATTCATTTTAAAATAAGGCATAAAACATTTAATTAAGAATACAGTACAAAGTCCGTAATCCAGACATCCATTATCCGGAATGATCTATAAGCCAGACCTCAAAGACACAAACTTTATGCATGCGCAAAGCATACATTAGTATGCTTTACGCATGTGCGCGTTGAAAGAAATGTTTAATAAAGTAAACAAATAAATATTAAGCTTTTTTTTTGTAAAATTTGATACCCTTTAGATCATAATTGCTCTTTATTTCATAAATTACGGTTTCATATTTTTAATTGTATAATTTCTGCATGCCATCTTACCAGATTTAAATTGATGATCTATAATACGGAAAAACCCCTAATCCGGAATCGCCGAAGTCCTGACGATTACAGACTTTGTACTGTATATAAATAAAGTATTGTGCTTGCATCATTACAATATTAGCTCAGATAGTTGCAGTTGTTTTATTCTCTTTGACATTTCTCTGTCTTTTGAGTTAGATCCTAAACTCTTGCTTGGGTAAAGAGCATTAATTATAGATATTATTATGCATATAATAGCTGCATATGTGATAACGAATGAGATAAAGTACATTTCATTTGAATGAGAATCCATCATCACTTAACAGTTCTCAATGT
Source organism: Stegodyphus dumicola (assembly GCF_044657685.1). Lineage (NCBI taxonomy): Eukaryota > Metazoa > Arthropoda > Arachnida > Araneae > Eresidae > Stegodyphus > Stegodyphus dumicola. The sequence goes on along the minus strand of NC_140774.1, from coordinate 98,718,886 downwards.
CTCGAATAATTTTCATAAGTACCTGAAAAATCCATTCAAAGTGAGACATTACTAACATCATATTGCAGCCAGCACAACATATGATGAAATTTTTGAAGAATTAAAGGCTTTAACTCGTATAAATTTTAACATTCAGGGAGTGTCTGGTTTGATTAGGTCAATGGTCCCAAACTAGTTGGCAGTCTTCGTGGGCTGTGACCACAATCTAGTTTATAGTTTTAGAAATATACAGATATGGGCAGAGTTTATATGTTCGAGTGCTGTTGAAGGAATCAGAGAAAGAATGCATACATTGGGGCTTGCTTGTATGCCAGACAACATGACCTGTATAAATAAGGTGAGAGTGCTTCTAACATCAGTAAATTAAGTTCACTAGCCAGCAGTGGAATTTCAATACTCTAGTGTTTCCAGTTTTCTTTCTTTTTTTTTAATTTTATTTTATTTATTTACTTGTTATTTTTGATATATACTTCAGTCAGTCACTTGTTAGCTAACTGGGTGCACTGCTGTGTAATTCATATTGCTAACCAATGGAGAAACTACATCAGATCATGCATTCGGCTCTTATGCAATTTCAGTTTCAAATTACTGTATTAGATTAGTTGAATATGACAAAGCACATGAAAGCTCTCTGCCTAAGGTGTGTAATGTCTTCAAAGGTAATCTGGCTAATATCTATGTTATACATGGGGAAAACCATAAAATCACCCATGCAGACAGCCATTCACTGAGGTTTGAACTGAGAATCAAACTAGCAGTAGCACTTACTACTGGTGGTTAGAAAGTGAATCATAAGATATATGAGCAAATAAAAACAATTCTTGACTTCTAGAAAAGATCCATTTTTTTTATTACTATATAATTTAGTAATTAGATTCTATATTTTCCTAGTTCATGCTAAAATTCATTACTAATTGGATTAAAATAACTTTCAGCTTAATAATAAGCAATAAAAATTAAACCTTCAAATGCTTGCATGCATTTTTCTCACTTTTTCATTAGTCTTGTAAATTTTGATTCTAATTTTAGGAAATTATTAAAATTTTATTAAATATATTTTCACAAAATTCCAAGTGCATTTTTTGGAGCTGCAATATGCATATTGCATTTTTCTCATCAAATATGACATAACAGTTAATCTGGTAATAAGAATTGTAACCTATTAAATGTATCACTAAATTTTTTAAAGTACTTTTAATGCAGCCTCTAGCTCTTGAAATAGAACAATAACAGGCTAGTTTACATTTTGGGGTACCCCTTGGATTATTGCCACGTTGTTGTTCTATTTATCACCAAGTTGTTCTTTCAGTTATGGTAAACTGAGTATTTTATGCGTGATCACGCTGAATTTAATTGTTGGGAAAATATTTCTCAAGGCTTATTTCTGCGTTGGATGACAGTTAGGAAGTACGTTGCTTATTTTGTGCTTTTCACCATGAAGTGGCTGACGATGACAAAATTAGCATGAAGTTTCTGTACGATTTGGAATTTGGAACAAATGGAAAAGAAAGCATTAATCGATTGGTGTGTAAATGAAGGTTCAATCATAATTCAATGAAATATAAAACCTGGAACAACAATCACATCTGATTGCTGGAAGTCATACGATTATCTTTCTGATCATTCCACCTCTTCGTAAATTACGCAGTGGTTCAAAAACCGGAGCCCATATTAACACTATCAAAGGTATGTGGGATGTAATAAAAAGGGATTTAAAAAAAAATGCCACTGACAGATTGGGACTACTGAGGATACTTTTGACTCTTACTTTTGTGAGTTTATGTGGCGGCAGCACTATACAGATTCTAGTTCAGATCATTTTAAACAGTTTTTAAATGCTGCTAAGGAATTCTGTGTGATTCACATTGATGACACAAATTTCTAAATAAGGCAAATCAATCCTTTTTGTAATGCACAGCATATATTTCCATTTTTATGCTATTTCTTTGTTTTATTTTGATTTAAAATTTAGTTTGAGATTATAATTGTTTCGGATGCCATTTTACTTGGGAGGGCATTGCACTAAACAGGAATGGTGCCAAAAAAGTCAACAAATTTTGCCAAGAGGACCCTGAAATATATTTTCCCCCAATAACATAACAAAGTTTTAAACCTGTTGTTTTAAATGGCAGACATTATAAAATAAGAGTTACTTCATTAAATATATACATTATTAATACATACAAGTTTCATGCTGTGCTAGTTTGCCTTCTTTATCAATGTGATGCAACTTTAACAAGATTACGGTATAAATTAACCATTTGACTGCTATGCGGCTCAAAAGCGCTGCGTTCATTTGTGAAAAACGTAACGCAGCGCATTTGCACTGCGAGTTTCAGTGTGTCTTTGTTGCTCCGTGGGTGTGCACACAGTCTGACCTCATGCGTACTTTGTAACACGAGTGCATTCTAAAATAACTTTTACCATTTTTATATATTATTTTAAAAAATAACCATGTTACGGGTTATTTAATTCAGATGTTGATTCAATTGCTAGTGATTCCGAGGATGGTGAAAGAACAGATATAAGTAGTGATGATAGCATTATTATAACTCATCAAAGAAAAAGACCGAGGATTGAAAGTGAGTCTTCTGTCTATCTTCAGAAACAGAAGAAACACCAACTTTTACAAATATTGCTAGTGATTCTGAGGATGTGAAAGAACAGACACAAGTAGTGATGATAGCATTATTATAACTCATCAAAGAAAAAGACTGAGAATTGAAAGTGAGTCTTCTATCTCATCTTCAGAAACAGAAGAAACACCAACTTTTACAAATATTCCTCTGAGAAATGTGTTTTCCAAAGCAACAAATAATTTTTTCAAGACTCCTGGACCTAGATGTGCACCTCCCCCCCCCCCGATGCTACACCCATAACATATTTCAATTCATTTTTTAACACATCACTGCTTGAAACCATCGTAAGGGAAACAAATCGATATGCTACCCAGTTTTTTGCCTCGCACACTGTTTTGAATAATTCTCAAGCAAAAAAGTGGATGCCGACAATATACGAAATTAAAGCCTTTATTGCAGTCTTACTCGAAATGTGGATTACGAGAAGGGCAACAATTGATAGTTATTGGATAAAAGGTTCCTGATATATACCATGGCTTACGACAATGTTTTCAAGGGATAGGTTTCAACCGATTTTGAAGTTTTTTCACTTGATTGACAATACATTATTATTTGAACCAGGCCATCCGAATTATGACCCATTTGGCAGGTTTGATATGCTTGTCAAACATGCAAATACTGTATTTCAGCGGCATTATATACCAAATCAACAATTATCTATCGACGAGTCGTTAGTTGGTACTCACTGTCATTCTGCCATAAAACAATACATCCCAAACAAAAAACACCATAAATGGGGGATCAAATTTTGGATGTTGTGCGACTCGATTTCTAAATATTGCTTGATTTTGTTTTGCTACAAAGGAGCTAAAAATACAGATGACAGAGATTTAGTACAAAAATATGGTCTTGGATTTATGGTTGAGGAAAAATTGCTTTCAACTGGATATTATCTGCACAAAGGCTATCTATCATCTGTTTACAGATATTTTTTACACAAGCTTATGCTTGGCCAAAGCCCTTTTGAAACAAAATACATATCTAAGTGGAACAATTAGACATAACAGAAAAGAGATTCCTCCAGAAGCTAAGAAAGCAATCGCAGGAGAAGCGAAATACATCAATACAAAATGAAAATGTATTGATGTGCTCTTTCAGGGACAAAAAGTCCAAACCAAACCCAGTCATATTGATTTTATCCAACTCGGATACTAATAGTGTGACGATCAAGAAAACGAAAGGAAATTTTGAATACAAAAAGACGAAACCAAGCATGATTGATGACTACAACAAATACATGGGATGTGTGGACAAGTGCGACAAAATGTTATACGCGTATTTAGATGACCGAAAAACCCTAAAATATTGGAAAAAAGTAGTATTCAACATATTTGGAAGAATGGTGCTGAACTCTTATATGTTGTATGTTTCCAACACTACCAGAAAAAAAATGAACCGGCTCAAATTCACATCGAAAATTATTACCGATATCGAAAAGGAGTGGATAAATCATAAAAATAAAGTGTTAACACAACCATCTTCATCAACCAAAAAATTACAGGGACGTAACTTACGACAATGTGCGGTGTGTAGCAACAGAAGGAGCGGGATGCGCTTGTTGTAAAAAAGGCCTTCATGCTATTTGTGCGGCAAAACATAGTTGTTATACATAAATTTTTCATGTAAGAGTCAGTGATCTTCCCCTAATCAAAATGATTCTTTACGTGCTGATCATAAGAGAAGATCAATAAACTTTATCTTTTTATAAATTTTAATTTTCAATGAAAAAAACAATTTAGTGCTTATTTTTTCTTATTCACAATCACAATTAATATTGTTTCTTTATAATATGAAAAGAATTATTAAAATTGATTGATATTTGTCTAAATGAGAGTGTTTTATTTGACGACATCAAGTCAAAATATGTCCCGTAGTTTTCGGGCATTCTTGCAAGAATTGCTTAGCAGTCAAACGGTTAAATAGAAATCAATTTTGTAGGAGTTCATGGAATATTTACTTATGGAATACATTAAATCTCATGGAATACATTTATTATACTGCAGACACAAAATATTATTTTTTATTTTTCTGCATTTCACAAATAGGGGGATTTTGGGGGGGGGCTAAATATCTATCAACAACCATTCCTAAGCTGCTCTTTTTGTTAAAAGATATAATTAAAAAGTAAGGAAAAAGAGAGAAAAAGAAATTAAAATAATATTAATTTGCACAATAAACCTCCAAAAATTTTATAATACAAATATAAAAAAATATCAAAACTAATAAGAATATTTGCCCTTTTTTTTAGATATAATATTTGACTGCAGTAATATTTTGAAATTATAGAAAAGCACACAAACTGGCTAGGGCCATTGGTCTCAAACTGGTGTCACCCCAAAGACCCACAGCAATTTTATGGGGCCAATAAATTTCAGCCATGTATCTGCTTTAATACAGTACTTATAGATTTATTCATTAGGCAGTGGATTCCAATATACTGTTTATTAAGGAAACATAACAGCACTAGCATAGCAAATATTTAGATAGTCATTCCAATTGATTCTGAAGCTGGCACTGGCACATAATCAAAAGTACAGATGTAAGGCACATATATAATACTCTAACAGACCCCCCAAAGTAAACTAAAAGAAAAAAGGACATTAATCATGGCATCTCAGAAAATGACAATTTAAAATATAAACATCATTAGAAACATGTGGACTGTGTTTATATGGACAAAAATAAAATAAAATGGATAGATTTACAATATCAAATTCCAAATGCCATCAGGTGTTCAGCTGTAGTAAAAAATAGAGAAAGGTATAATTTTTTACACAATCATTAGAATTTTTTTCTTCACGTGTTGATAAAAAATTCAATACATAAGGAAACAGAGTAAGTTGTCCACATTTATTTTCAAGTTTTGTTTCCACTGGGAAGTATTCTGTGACCATTTGGTAAGTTTTCTAATTTGTTTATTTTATGTTAAAAGTAAGTTATTTAGTGGCTACTCCAAAATATTAGAATTATCTGAAGTAAATCTCAATGCAAAAATTTAATATTTAGTTGCTAGTACATCTGAATTATGATATGTAATAAAAAGAAATTTGTTGCAGATAGAAAATAAGCATGATAATTTTTTCCATATGGGTTATTGCTATTATTTGTTTATGTGCTTTTTATAAATATTTAGTAAGTAAAATTATAAATTAATTTAGTTTGAAATTTTGTTAATAAACATATGGCCTCCTAGTTGCTTTCAAGTCATGCATATGTCCCACCAGCTGCCTTCAGGTCGAGCAAGCAGCCCGCATGCAATCTGAGATCACTAGGCTAGGCTATATGCTTGAAATCACATGTTTAAGCTTCAGCACATACATGATAACATGATGCATATAAAAGGAAAATATGAATCTTTCTTTCTGCTTTCAAGTCTTAAAAGATCATTTTTACAAGATAAAACACATTCATTCAACATTTTATTAAATTGAAATTAAGGTTTAAAAAGGAATAACTATGAAATTATGAATCAAGATATTGAAATAGCTAAAAATTTCTTTTGTAATTAAACACTATAGTTAATTGTTATAATAAAATTATTTATACAATAAAATGCTTGGATTAAAAAAAATTTATGTTATATTTCAACTGAAAATTAATCACATTTACCTTTCTTAACTTCACCAGTCTGTGCTACCTTTTTGCTTGCTGTGTAGTTTGCCTTTTTAATTGGAGATATTTTCAATTCTGGAGGTTGCTTATGATCAGGCACTGAACCAGCAATTGAAACAGGTCTTGGTTTTCTTGGAGAGGAGCGCATTCGCCGATTAACTGCACTAGCAGCACGACCTGAACCTCCAGATTGCTCAGATGCTGAAGAAAGAGGTCTAGTTGGTGAGCGAACATTATCCTTCACCATACCTAGATTAATACATTTCATAGGATGATTAAAAAAAATTTTCTGAACAAAATTTTAAACTGATAAGCAAATACTAAAAATAAAAATAAGCTAAAAATTCAACATATGTTTCAGTATTGTGAAAATGATATTTGATATAAAAATATTTGTTTACATAATAGCTGCTGAAACTCAAAAGCAAGATTCTCAAATTCCACTCTAAAAAATATTATCATTTCAGTCAACATACCAGAAGATTAAAGTATATATATGTTTATTATAAAGCTTATTCCAATGAAATGTATAGCAGAAGATACTTTTTAACGAGTTCAGGGGGGAAATGAGTAAAATTTTATCCCCTATCCACAGGTTATTGATGGGAGGAAAAAGAGAGAAGGAAGAAAAATCCACTACATGGGAATATGGCCATATCAAATATGCTTAAGGAATTAGTGAAATACCACTTCAAAACCTTGAATAAACTGAATGCAGAATCAAGAAGTTTAACTTTTAATACAGTCAAAACTCGTTAATTCGGACACCCATAATCCGGAATGATCTATAATCCGGACCTCAAAGTTAAAAACTTTCTGCGCATGCGCCGCGTTGACACATGCGCATAGGCAATCTACGCGTGCACGTAAGACCTTTTACGACTGCGCATATGCGTGTGAGGAAGCGCAGAATACGTTTTCGCGTGCGCGTTTTACGTATAACGGATGGTATAAGCTAAAATTATCTAATTATCTATTTCAGTTAATGTTGATGATTGCGTTGTTCCTTAATCTTTGAATTGGATCCCGCTTATTATTTTTTGCAGACTGTAAGAGCAATTTTATAAAAGTAAACTTGAACTTTCGATTATGTCAAATAGAATTTCCGATTCTGGAGTTCCCAAAGGATCGTACAAAACGAAAGTATGTTTCGATGTCCATCAAACAAAAAGTGGAATTGCTGCAAAAAATGGATAAAGACATGAAGAATGTGACAGAGAGGTTAGTGAAAACGAAAAAATTTCGATTGACAAGTTACTCGGTATTCTCTGCACAGATTACGGGATTTGAACAGAGAAACTTCGTAACTGAACAAGAAATTATGTCTGTTTATAGAATTAAAGAGAAAGTATTATCACATAAAACGAAGCAACTTAAACAACTTACATTGAAAGAAATGTTTAATAAAGTAAACAAATAAATATTAAGCTTTTTTTTTTTTTTTTTTTGTAAATTTTGATACCCTTTAGATCACAATTGTTCTTTATTTCATAAATTACGGTTTCATATTTTTAATTTTAGAATTTCTGCATGCCATCTTAGGAGATTTAAACTGATGATCTATAATCCGGAAAAATCGATAATCCAGAATCGCCCCGACGAGTCCGGATTAACGACTTTTGATTGTATATACTTAAAACAACAGCATAGCAGTTATTTTTACAAATTTTGTAGGGATGTGTGTGTGTGATTATGGCAAAGCCTCAAGGGCTATCTGCCTAAGGGGAGGGATGCCTTCGTGGAGGACATTTTAAGGGGCTCGTATACATGTTACACATGGGGAAAACCACGAAAACGCCCATGCAGCGAGCCCTTTCGCGGGATTCGAACCTCGGGCCGAACTTCCAGTATTCAGTGACTTTGCCGCTCGGCCGCTGGTTGGCACAAATTTTATAGGATAAAAATATAATGACATATAGCATCTCTAAAATGCCTTGACAGAGTTATACATTAAAAAAAATCATAGTATTAAAAGCCCTTTTGTTTCCTTTTACATTTTTTGTTCCCGATTGTTTTTACAATTTCGTTTCAACCTTTTACTGTCATTTCAAAGTTCATAGCCCTCCACCAATTCAGTACTTTCTGATTAACTGCACCCCTACCAGAAAAATGCATTCATGAGAAAAATCAGTCATTTTCAAAATAGTTATGTAGCAACCCAGGCAAGGTAACTGTGCACCTGCCAAAACATATGCAATATGCTGATTTTGTTAAGCAAAAACAGATCACTTATATAGAGAGAGAAAGAGAAAAAAACAAGACCAAAAAAAAGGGGTGGCCTCAAAAAAAAATTATTACTAATGCTTTTATTTTTTTTAAATTTTATTACTTTATTATTTGAAGTATAGCCACTGAGTGAAACAGCTGTTACCTTTTGTGCAAGCAAAAAGTAAGCAGCCAAAAAATTCTCGAAGGCTTTCCAAAATCACCAATGACTTCAGAACTTTTCTTTGAGGATGTGGATAATCAGAAAAATACCAAATTTCCATCTACAACTTTTAATAAAAGATAGCCTGATGCAACTGTTTTTTTCACATACACACCCAAAAATCAGTCATGCATATTTTATGAGCAATAAATGTATTTATTTCTGAGCCTTGCATTAAGTTTAATAAAACCTGGTTAAATCTATTATAATTATTAGTATGTAATAGTTTTTGTAGTTTGCACATATTTAAAAATTAATTCTGCTATTATAAAGAATATATCACCAAATAAAATCAAAACAAACCAAAGATATAAATATCCTAAAACCCAATTTAAAATAAATAAATAAATAAATAAATAATACAATACAGAATTTAAAACTTTTCAGTAAATTATAAAACCTTGCACTAGCATACATTAAATACTTGGAGTAGATATATCTATTTACGTGCTCTGCATGAAATATTTAGCTTAAAAATTAACAAAATAATTATTTCAAGGGGAAAAGATAACAACACATACTGCAATGTTATTCAAAATCAATGAATTATTCCCAATTAAGTAAGGTCTTTAAAGTCTCTTTTTAAGTGTATTAAGCCAGTATACTTCTTAATATTTTAACACTTTGATATGCAACAGACTGTTAAAAATTTGTTGTCTGAACAGCATTTCCTTCCTATTTTAATAAATACCAGTATTATACAGTCAAAAGTCTTTAATCCGGACTCGTCGGGATTTCGGCGATTCTGGATTATCAATTTTTCCGGATTATAGATCATCAGTTTAAATCTGGTAAGATGGCATGCAAAAATTCTAAAATTAAAAATATGAAACCGTAATTTATAAAATAATGAGAAATTATGATCTAAAGGGTATCAAAATTTACAAAAAAAAAGAAGCTTAATATTTATTTGTTTACTTTATTAAACATTTCTTTCAACGCGTGCATGCGTAAAGCATACCTTACGCATAGCCAAAATTAGAAAATTGCAACCAGAAAACTATTTGATTTGTATTCGTGATATTTATAATGACGAGGAATTTGATTTAAATCATATCAAAGACGGAGTACATCGAGATTAAATACTACATTTAGTAAGGAATTAAAAGCCGAATAAAAACATCTGCCCTGAAGTTAAGGATAGTGCTGACAGATCAACTTCCAGTTCATTGCGCGCCACAATGTCCCCCCCCCCCCCCCGCGCAGAGCAGCGCGAAATTGATAAACAGATTTCGGAACGGTTAGATAAACAAAGGATATACCTTTATCCATTTTTTGTAGCAATTCGTTTTTTGTTTGATGGACATCGAAACATACTTTCGTTTTCTAGATCCTTTGGGAGCTTCAGCATCGGAAATTCTATTTCACATAATCGAAAGTTCAAGCTTACTTTTATAAAATTGCTCTTACAGTCTGAAAAAAATAATAAGCCCGATCCAATTCGAAGGTTAAGGAACAACGCAATCATCAACATTAACTGAAATAGAAAATTAGATAATTTTAGCTTATACCGTCCGTTACACATTAAACGCGCATGCGAAAACGTATTGTGCGCTTGCGCAGACGCATATGCGCAGTCGTAAATGTCTTGCGCGCACGCGTGAAACGCCTATGAGCATGCGTCAAAAGGGCGCATGCGCAGAAAGATTTTAGCTTTGAGGTCCGGATTATAGATCATTCCGGATTATGGGTGTCCAAATTAACAACTTTTGACTATAATTATTAATACTTCTCAAATATCACTACTTACAAATAAAGGAAAGAAAAATTATAGCTTCAAACAAAGCCACTGACAATATCCAGTGGGTGATGGTTCACTATCTCTTTCTTTCTTTACATGTATACTTTCTTTACATATATGTAATAGATACATTTTGCTGATTAACCCCCCCCCCCACACACACACACCCACCAAAAAAAAAAAAAAAAAAAAAAAAAAGAAAGAAACTTTTGTAGATCAGCATGAATTCTAGAAGCATAGATTCAAAAAATTATTACTATAGCAATATATTTAAGGCTCTTTGGTTATATTAATAACCATAAAACTTACTTGATGTACCACTGCTAGCAGTACTATTAGCTTTATTTGCTTCAACATAATGCTTTCTAGGCTGAGCTAACTGATCTAGACGAGTCATGCTCACAGATCTTTTACGTGTTGAAGAAGCTGCAGATGTTCGAGGCGCTGCAGTACGATCATAAGGAACTGTGGGCATTAGGTCATTCTTTCGACGGCCTCTTGGAGCAGGTACAGAAGCAGTCATGCTCCTAGACATAATATCATCACCTACAAACAGAATATACAAATTGTGATCTATATCAAAGGAAGAATATATAGTGAAATACGCAGTTTTGACCTTCTGAGCAGTACTTCTTTCAGATCTGCTGATGAAGATTTGCAATTATAAAGTATTTATAAGCTAGATTTGAAAAATAACTTATTTTATTCTTAGCTTCCCTAATCTTCCATTTAACAGAAAGCCATTTAGATTGTTAAATAATATAAGATATAAAATAATTTAAATAACGAGTTATTTGTGTATATATAACTCATTAAATTATATATACACATACATAAAAAGACAGAATATTTGACTGGGTAAAGTAGGCATACAGCTCAGAAGGTTAAATCCAGTTATATATCATTAAAAACTATGAATTGGCAAACAGGAGTAACTATGATATTTAAGTAATGAATATATACAAAAAAAATTTTGCAAAGTATCTGTTTCTGATGTCAGTTCTGTAAAATTACTAGCGACAAGTGTCAAAATGTCACCAAATGAAAGAACAACATATCAAACACTTAGCTAATTTATGAATGTGAATGAAAAAAGGAATCAAATATATACCTCTCGCACAAAAAGTAACAATCAGATTGATTTTTCATCCATACAGCCAACAGTTTTATCATTTACAGTTTTACAGGCATTAATTTCTACTTCATTATTCAATAAAAGTAACGTGTCAGGAATTGTTATTCTATTGGTATTTAATGCACAGAGTTTATGAAACCAAAAACATGACTCTACCAAATATCAGGAACATAATTAAATCTACATAAAAAATTAAAAACTGAAATATTTAAGTAACCATATTATCCCATTCTTTAAAACCCTCAAAATATAAAAACTTACATGATGGCTTATAAATGCATTACTAACATACTGTGAAAATATCAATATTCTATTGTTATACACTCACAGCAATAAGCATTCGATAACTATTTATCAAAACGATGGAAAACAATTTATGAAACTTTCAAGCAAAGAATATATGCATCAGAATTTAAAATTATGTAAAATTCAAGTTAAGTAAAACAGGACATAATGTAAAATTATTTACTCTGAAGAGTCCATCTCTTTCAAACATCAAAAATATTTTTATGAAATTTCTATTTGACATGTTTCTCATTTATATTATACATATTAAGATGTGTCACAGTATTAATATGTACACTTATCAGTACAGTTTTGAAAAAAATTAACCTCAGTAATGTCGCTGCTTGAGTTGGCCTCCAACCGGAATGTTAGCCATACAGAGTTTAAAAGCCAGCTCGTCAGAAGATACTAGGGCTATGACAGTGATATGAGCACGGATGAACTGGCCAAATGCAGCTTGGAACTTACTAAAAGATGATAGTATACTTCGTTCTGCAGAAGACTTGAGCACCCAAGTACTCAATCTCAGTACTGAATTAAATTATTTCAATGAAAAACTGGACAATAAAACCACTTTCTGATATTTCTAAATACCCCAGTGGGTGAAACAACAGGAAATGGCAATAATGAGATATAAAACACAAGGCTTTGTTTTAACTTTCTAGAAGATACAATTTCAACTTGAATAATGGATTCTGAATCATTACTAAGATTCATTCTACATGAAATGTAAAGCACTGCTCTGAAATTTTATTAAATCAACAAAAAATAAGGAAATATTTAAAAAAATATAGAATAGTGTGGAAGATATTAGTAAATAGAAGGATGAAGGGAGCAAATACTTTACCATTTTCATGCTAATAATGCAAATGACAATGTTAATAGAAAATGTTAGTTACAGACAGCACAAAAAGCAGCCTCTCAAGAGTGATGCAATCTACATGCCATATTCTTTCAGATCCCTACTCACCAATAAGAGCACCAGAGCCTACCAGCCAGCAAGGTGGAGACATAGTCTTTCGTTCAAAGTGAGAAGTGCATATTTGTGATGAATTTGATTGAGGACTAATACTATCAACCAAAAAGCTGTGCCCGCTAGAGTTAAAAGGAGAAACTGATCGGCTTTCGTAGTATGTTTCATTGGTTTCTTCTGTAAGATATTTTTAATCCATTATTATTCATAGATGAATAATCAAAATAAAAGCTCAATTATTATACTATATTATTAATTTCTTTTGCAGAAACTTTTCAAAAAGTGGTAACTATCACATTGTATAAGAAAATAAGTAAAAATTACTCTTTATTTATTCATATAATGATAAAGCTACAGAAATGCTACATAGTTACAAAAACTAATTTATGATGAAATATTTTATAGAAATACCGAATATCAAAGGTAACACTTCGCCAAGAAACTTTTTCCTTGTGGAAGGATAGTAAAATTTTAAAAATATCTCAGTTATTTTAAAATGTGATTGAAGTTCACAGATTGGAAAGAGAAATTGTTACATGGAATTTTTTATTTAAAAAATTATCACAATCACATAAATTTAGAAGTTTTTTGGAATTTTTAATTTCAAATTCATTAAAAATATATATGCTTTTATTTTAAGATACTGAAATTTATATATATATATCGATCAAAAACGTGTTGTTGTCGCAGCTTACTTATAAGATAATTTGACTATTTACTTTATTACTATTTGATTATTTAATAAAATGTTAACATGTTTGATAGTTTAAAATTACTGACTTAACTCTACTCAAAATCATATATTTTGTAAGTTAAATACAATATATGAAAAACCTAATTTAAAAAGCTCTATATAAAAGAAAAATATAAAATGTTATTCAAAGTGCATTTTATACTTAATACATAAATCAGACTTCTGCATTTCAAATGTTCGATTCCATAAAATGTATACTTTATTATGACAACATGCATTTTATTTTGTATGACAACACTAAATTTTATTGTCATTAAAATATATACCTTTTGATAATAAACCACTTGTAACAGAAGATTTATTCAATTTCTCCGAATCTGCTTGATATGAATGCAGAGACTCAACATTTCTAGGTACCGAACTGCCAAAAGCAAATGATATGTTACTTCTTTGAGCATTTCGGCGGGCTTCTAATGCAGCTTCTCTTTCCATATGCTTTTTAAGAAGAGCATCATTCCTTTCCTGAAAATTAAAATTCCAGCAGAAATTAGATATTTTAATTTTACAAGGATTCTTTTCAAATATTTAAATTTGTATGTTAAATTTATAAATGTATGAATAATGTGTAAATAAATTTATATGTTAAATGTTACATAATATATGTAATGTTTTAAGTGCATAAGTGCCACTCGGTACTTTTAGCAGCTTTCGGTACCCGTCATGGCTAAAGGTTAAGGCATACAGATGAAGACAACAAAAACTGGATTTCGACAAATCACCAATCTTTATTTTCGCACATATCGAGAACCATCCTTTTGCAGAAAAAGATGTTTTTTAATCATAGGGAGACCACAATAATTTCCATGTACTTAGGTTTTAAAAGTACGATTTAAGCATTTTGAACAGGACAGCATAAGCAGCACAGAGTTGTTTACAGGATAGAAGTTGGGAAAAGAAATGGCGTAGTTCAAGAAAGAGCATTTATACCTAGTAGATGCAGAAAGTACTCAAAGCTGTGATTGGTTAATTATAGTTACCTTTTCAATCAACGTTATGTAGCATGGAAAAATCTCGAATTTGGAAGAACACATGAATTTAGAGGGGAGAACATAAAATCTAGAATAGTTAATTTTGAGGTTGCCAATTATTTCTTAAAGCAGCCATCATCATTTTTTTATACCTTACACACTAGAGAATATGTAAAATATAAAATATCTGTCTTTCAAATAATAAATAAATAATAGCCCTTCAACTCTCGTCTTCATTCTAAAAAAGAACAAAGCAACAATTTTCTAACTCCCTGCAGTTCTGACGTGCACTTAGCACTTATCCATGAAATCTAAACCCAACATCTGGACATTAAACTGTCATGTGATCTGAAATGGTATGAAAGGTTAATTGTGTCACAACTCTCTCACTTCATTTTGCTGCTTTGCATTTCTACTAGTCATGCAGTTTCCTTTTTCAATTTTCCTCTATTGTTTAAGAAATATAAGCTTTACAAAATTGGGGCGTGCATAGCGCACCCACAGTGATAATGTGCATTATCAAGGAATAATATTATATGCAGAATTTATCATTATGTGTCTTCTTTGAGAGAAATCTTGCTAGCCACACTGTTATAATGACAGGAAATACTGCCAATCCGTTGCAGCTTACTTTCCACCAAGTCATCTTACACCAAGTCAATTACAATAATGAAGCAGTTATATTACATATATATATTTCATAACACATAAGAACATATCCCTCTCTATTAGCAATAAGGGTAGACCCACAGGGTAATAGATTTAAGTATACACACATTTTCTTTGATATAAAATAATCACTATTAATTTTAAATTATTCCAAGAATCGAATAGCTACCAAAAGACTTTGCTTAAGCGTTCTAACATATGAATTTTAATAATTTCCCCAATTTTTTTTATTTCAACAAAATTTATATTAGCATTTAAAACTTTGAAGTAGTAGCAAATTATTTCCTGGAAAAAAAAAAATAGCCCCATTATTAACTCGAAAGGTAAACAAAATTTACAAATTTAACTTTTGATGCAGCTTAAATCATAACACTAAATTTACGCATATTACAGAAACAGACAAAATGTTCAATTCCTTAATTCCAGAAATAAAATTATAAAAATGGGTATATGTGGTAACGCAGGTATATGCATAGAGTACGTGGTTTAGGTATACATGAATTTGTGCTTCTGAAATTCAACAGCCAGTATCTCCTTCTGCATCATGTACCTGTTTTTGTCATACCGTATCATGATGGGACTGTGGAGTTTATTAGCTGATGAAAAAGAAAGTACAGTCAAAAGTCGTTAATTCGGACACCCATAATTCAGAATGATCTATAATCCGGACCTCAAAACTAAAATCTTTCTGCGCATGCGCCGCGTTGACACATGCGCATAGGAGTTTACGCGTGCGCGTAAGACCTTTTACGACTGCGCATATGAGTGTGCGCAAGTGCAGAATACGTTTTCGCGTGCGCGTTTTATGTATAATGGACGTATAAGCTAAAATTATCTATTTCAGTTAATGTTGATGATTGCGTTGTTCGTTGTTCCTTAATTTTCGAATTGGATCCTGCTTATTATTTTTTGCAGACTGTAAGAGCAATTTTATAAAAGTAAGTTTAAACTTTCGATTATATCAAATAGAATTTCCGATATATATTTGTTAATACGTAAAGGATCTAAAGCGAAAGTATGTTTTGAAATCCGAAATCTGTTTATCAATTTCACGCTGCTCTGCGGGGCGGGGCGGGGGCAAGGCGGCAGGGGGTGTGTAATGAATTGGAAGTTGATCTTTCAGCACTATCCTTATCTTCAGCGCAGATGGTTTTATTTTATTTGGCTTATAATTGAAGATCAGATGTTTTTATTTTATTTGGCTTATAATTCCTTACCAAATGTAGTATTTCATCTCGATATGCTCCTTTAAAACTCGGATAGCGAAGAAAAGTGACAGAGGTTATTGAAAACGAAAAAATTTCGATTGACAAATTCAAATTAGTCGGTGTTCTTGACACAGCAATTATAGGACTTGAACAGCGGAACTTTGTAACTGAACAAGAAATTATGTCTGTTTAATAGAATTAAAGAGAAAGTATTATCACATGAAACGAAGCAAAACTTAAACAACTTACATTGAAAGAAATGTTTATTTAAGTAAACAAATAAATATTAAGCATTTTCTTTTTGCAAATTTTGATACCCTTTAGATCATAATTGTTCTTTATTTCATAAATTACGGTTTCATATTTTTAATTTTAGAATTTCTGCATGCCATCTTACGAGATTTAATCTGATGATCTATAATCCGGAAAAATCGATAATCCGGAATCACCGAAGTCCCGACGAGTCCGGATTAACGACTTTTGACTGTATAGTATTTCTTCAGAAATACATCATATTTGCCCAACAATACAAAACAAAAATTTGCGCTTCTTAGATAATGGAATTTTATAGAAATGCAATACGAGAAATTACAAGCAAAGTGTTAAAATGCAGGTTGGTAACTTGTTTGAAGATGGGAAAAATGTGTGTATGGTCTTTTTTCTGGAACTTTTCCATTAAACTACCAAAACACTTAACAGTTAAGAAGTATATGAAAAATTGTAAGCACCACGTTAAATACAGCTATTTAAATTAAGACTACAAGTGATGAAATTAACTTGGAATACCTGTTCAGCTTCCCATAGTTGTCGTTTTCTTTCTTCAACGGCCATTCGTTTTTCACTTGCTCGCATTCTGTCTTCTCGCTCCAGAGACGAAGGGCCAGAATTAGTTCCATCTACTGCTGAAATATATATAATTAAACCAAAAATATAATCCTGACATACAACTGTTTGAAACATTTCATGATAACAGAAAACCTTTGAACATGAATTAATTTATAATTTATTTTCCCAACCACTTAAAGAAGTGAGTATTAATGAAGGTAAGAAAAAAACTGTTCTATTCTGTTTTGAGGACCATAAAAAAATTGTAGCGAAAATGTATGCGCAAAAGTGCCAAATCTAGCGTATGCACTGATTTCAAATTGTGTAAGTTTAGATAGTTCTAATTTCTTAAAACGCCATTGAAATACTAATTTAATTTTTAATTTATTTTTTGGTATCCTATGGATTTAACAATTTAGGAATTGCCCACGACGAAAAGTCTAGAATATAATTTTTTCAAAGAAAAGGCATCATTCATTACAGAAAGTAATGTTTGAACAAGCAACGAGATGAAATTATGCTTTAGCGATAACTTGGTAGCATAATAGCACTGCAGGAATCCATTCTTTTTTTATATAAATTATATAATAATGATCTGAAATAGTTATTTACTCTTATGCCTCCATTCAGTTATGTTTAGTGTTTTTTATGTAAATTATTATAATAAAAAAGTATTATATGAAATTAACCTTTCATCTAAATTAAAACAATAAAATCTTAAGTTATTTACTATTGTACTTCCTTTCTTGCATTAGGATTGCCGCAATTATTTTTAGCAGCACTGGCATCAACAATAGTTTGGCGATTTTTATGGCCCTCA
The DNA here is from genome assembly GCF_044657685.1 of Stegodyphus dumicola. NCBI lineage: Eukaryota > Metazoa > Arthropoda > Arachnida > Araneae > Eresidae > Stegodyphus > Stegodyphus dumicola. The sequence continues at coordinate 98,700,829 of NC_140774.1, read as the reverse complement.
AAACGGAATAGTACCGAAAAAACTATTTTTCATAAGATATGTATTGGTTTGCCCATGGTGGGATTGAAACTAATGCTTGTAATTTTTTATCTTTTCCATTACAAAAAAATCACATGTCAAATAATTTTGTCTTGAAAGTTATATGTGCCAACTTGATACTTCTAATGAGATAATTGTCAACTAATTTGAATGTGGTAAATTTTTTCTCTAAACATGAGAAATATATCTCTTAGGTTAATTATTTTAATAAAAAGGGAACAAAATAGAATGATACACTTTAAATAAACTTTCCATTAACAGTGCTTACTTTGTAAACAAAAATACAGTTTCAAGAGATAATAACAAAAAATAAAATAATTTCATTCATTTATTATATTTTTTGTTCTTGGCATAATGAATCATGATGGTAAGAATATAATGACTCATTATGACACAAGAAATTTTTTTTTGGAAAAAATAACACCTAGGTATTTTAACATTGATATACCAAGCATATACTTTGGATCATGTTTAGTGTTGGCGATAATTTTCAAAATCGCACCAAGGCTGCACCGTATACTGTCAAAAGTCGTTAATTCGGACGCCCATAATCCGGAATGATCTATAATCTGGACCTCAAAGCTACAAACTTTCTGCGCATGTATCGCGTTGACTCATGCGTGTAAGACCTTTACAGCTGCGAATTTGCCTGCGCAAAATATGTTTACGAATGCGCGTTTAATGTATAACGGACGGTATAAGCTAAGCAAAAATTATCTAATTATCTATTTCAGTTAATGTTGCAGATTGCATTGTTCCTTAATCTTCGAACGAGATACGGCTTATTATTTTTTGCAGACTGTTAGAGCAATTTTATAAAAGTAAGCTTGAACTTTGGATTATGTCAAATAGAATTTCCGATTTATATTTACTAATATGTAACAGATCTACAAAGCGAAAGTATGTTTCGGAGTCCATTAAACAAAAAGTGGAATTGCTGCAAACAATGGATAAAGGCATATCCTTTGTTTATCTAAACTTTAACGTTTATTTATCTAAACTTTGTTTATCTTTAACGCCGCGGCGCTTGAACAGCGGAACTTTGTAACTGAACAAGAAATTATGTCTGTTTATAGAATTAAAGAGAATGTATTATCACATAAAAAACGAAGCAACTTAAACAACTTACATTGAAAGAAATGTTTAATAAAGTAAACAAATAAATAATAAGCTTTTTTTTTTTTTTTTTTTTTTTTTTTTTAATTTTTGATACACTTTAGGTCATAATTGTTCTTTATTTCGTAAATTACGGTTTCATATTTTTAATTTCATAATTTCTGCATGCCATTTTACCAGATTTAAACTGATGATCTATAATCTGGAATCGCCGTAGTCCCGACGAGTCCGGATTAACGACTTTTGACTGTACTAGGATTTTACTCAATTATCTTTTACATGTGGTACTGGTCATAAGACCTAACCATGTATATGTAATTAGTGAAAATACATTTCAAGTTATCCTCACAATTTTAAAACCAACATTACTTTGATAACATAAGAGTAAAATAAGAATAAGAGAAAAAAACAGAAGTCTTGATAATTTTTTTTAATGCAGGTTTTTACTTTGTTTTAATAATTCTCCCCCAAAAAGGTTAATATGATTCCTTTACTATTAATTTTTTTAAACTAGTAATTAAAACATTTCTTCCATATTCACGGGGGGGGGGAGAGCACTCAAAATTTTATATTCGATTAAAACAAGGCAATTTTTTTTTGACAAGGACATGCACCTTGACGGAAATAATTTTCAACACACTTGTTTCAGCAAGTTTGTTTGATTCTAACTTCACTAATACACTTACTTCTACTGATTTCATACATTTCAATGCCATTACTTGTAAAAAGATTATTACAGAAGTAACAAAACATTAACATTATGGTTAAAAACATTTATTACCTGTATGAGATGCATCTCTTAAAAAAGCGGACTTCTGTTCCTCTGGAAAGTTTCTACGATCTGGTAAGGATTTCCACGTAGGTGAATTTGAATCATTGCTTTCTTCATCTCCTTCTCCAGGAGTAGCACTTCTTTGTTGAGAGAGGCACTTTTCAGCATTAGTTTCAATCCCACCATGGGCAAACCAATACATATCTGATGAAATATATTGTTATAAATATTTTAAAAATAAAAATACATATATATATATACATATAACTAATTCTACTTTATCAAATAGCTAAAAGTAAAACTATCCAGCATGTAACAAATTTCGGGGAAAGTGCAGAATCACCCACTGCTTGGCACGTTTTTAAGAATTGCACATACTCGGTATCTATGTACACATCACTCTATTTTCACTTGAAAAAAATCGCAGAATTACACAAAAATGGCATTGCGCACTCACTCGACTTTATCCATATACACATTGACCTATTTTCACTTAAAAAGTCAAAGAAAATGGACAAAAATCCAATTCTTCTTACTCTTGTAAAAAGTGCCAAACAAATAAGTGGGCGATTCTGCACTTTATCCCAAATTTCTTATGATTATACATTTAGATCAGCCCCTTACAAAAAAGAGTACTTATGAATTTCATTTAAATCCATTAAGGTGAAATTTGATAAATGTACATCTTAAGTATGAAATGAACTATTTATTTAACATCACCTTTAGCTGGACCTCTGTTTCCTGTAGGTGGCCTAGACATGATGTCCTAGAACAGTTCTTGCTTCTGAAAATGCAAAGTTAGAAACAAATAAGATATACAATTATGACAATATACTTTTAACTGATCATTTTGAATAAAATAAACATGTTTAATGTACATATATACAAAATACGAAATATATACTTAAATATAAATATGAAGATTATCTATATATGTGTGTGTGTGTGTGTGTAGTATGTACATATAATTTCATTCAAAACATTTACTAATAAAAATCACATTTTCTTCAATTTCCTCTTCCATAACTGAATTATAAATTAAAGAAAACTAATATTGGCTGATAACAAATGGCCTATATAGTTATAGACAGACTATGTAGTATTATAGGCTAATTATCATAAAATGCTTTGATCCAATATAACTTTTTAATAAAGTGAAAATGAAGATAATGAAATTATACATACATTCTTAAAATAAACAATATTTATACAATTAATCAATTTTCAAAGATAAAATTAACTAGACTGCATACATAATAAATGGCATATAGTATTACAGCCTAATTATCATTAAATGCTTTGACCCAATATAACTTTTAAATAAAGTGAAAATGAAGATAATGAAACTATACATACATTCTTAAAATAAACAACATGTTTATACAAATCAATTTTCAATGCTTTGACCCAATATAACTTTTAAATAAAGTGAAAATGAAGATAATGAAACTATACATACATTCTTAAAATAAACAACATGTTTATACAAATCAATTTTCAATGCTTTGACCCAATATAACTTTTAAATAAAGTAAAAATGAAGATAATGAAACTATACATACATTCTTAAAATAAACAACATGTTTATACAAATCAATTTTCAAAGATAAAATTAACTAGATTGCATACATAAGAAATGGCATAACAGTAATAAATGAATATAATAAATGGCATAGCATAATTTCGGTGCGTGTGACTCATAAATACGCTTAGCACTTTCGTACAATGTACGACAGATTAAAAATTATATTTCAAGCAGATGTGCAATACCAAAATAAGAAACTCTTAAATATGCAGGGGGCTTTTAGATTCAGCAATACATTTAATTTCCAAACTTTTCATTACTTTATTTGGTTACAAAATTCAGAAATGCAGTGGCAAAAAACAGTGCGAAAGGGAATTTGAAAATATTAATGAATATTTAAAAAGTATAATAAATTGGAATGAGTAACGTTTCCGTTTCCTGTTTATCGACACACGACGCATTTATAAAACAACATTGACTTTTAATAAAAATTAAACAATTGGTACACACTGATAAATATAATCTCTTAGTCTTAATATATGCAAATATTAAAAAGTTTACATTAATGACTCGCGACACAACACCAAAACATAAATTTCATATCCAGCGATTTCCAAACAGAGAAACTGGACTTACGCACACGACATCCAGATTCATTCAGAAAATATCAAAATGCCGGTAAGCCCGTTTGTTTTTGCAACTGAGACTCTATTTGAAATCATGTGTCGGAGAAAATACCAACTCTCCAGACAAACATTCATCAGCCGACGGTAAGAAACTGAAAGTTGATCTCGCGCTGAATACAGAACAGTCGACGATTACGTAATTAACGAATGACAAGACAAAATGCGAAACTTCTCATCGTCTGTTATCTTCCACAACCAACTTCTCTGCACAATGAAACACAATCATGACGTCACGGACGGAAATCGAGATAGCATTTCTGTTTTAAGTATCGCTGTTTTGGCGATTTTCATCGCACGCATGTGGCATTATTGCCATACATTTGCACGTTCCACTGGAGCCAATGCAAATCTAAAATTAAATTAATGTAACATATAATAATTTAAATAATACCGTACAAGATGTAATTTATTATAATTCTCGTTACATTAGTGAAGTATTTATTAAAAACAATTCCATTTTGAATTTAACGTTTAGCAAATAGAAATATCTTAAATAATTATTCACATTTCATAAATTTTACGATCAGTTCAATTTAAAATATCACAAATTAATAGCCATTAATTAGTATTACTTGATTACTATTAAAAGGAAGAAATCAAACGATAAAAACAGATTACATATGTTTTATAAAAATTCGGTTAAAATCGTTAATTAAAGTTGCTGAGGTTATAAACATTAAACACAGCCTGCCACAAAATATCTTTAATTTATTTTCTAAATTACAAATTCACTGCTTATCACTACAATAAAGTTAAGCCATTAAAATATGTATAATTTCTCAATAACTTTTTCACAAGTTCCTCAATAATATTTTCACGAGTTTTACATTATAATAAAAAATATGCTTTTAATGTCATATATTATTATTAATTTTCATGACAAAATTTCTGATTTTTCAACGACAATAATCTATATTTATTTTAATACGGTCTTGCTTGTATTTTAACAATATTTAATGATTTTTCGCGTTCGAAACGAAACTTAGACGAAAATTATTTTCAACAGGAACATTTCGAGGATCTGAAAATTTTAGTATACCCGGAAGAAGGGCGTATTATCGAAAACCGTATAAATAGCGTGTTACTATGTAAATATAAATATAGGTTACACTTAGTAATGTATTAAGTTTGCATTATCTTTTCATTTTCTAGTCACCTCCCCCCTTCAAAAAAAGTGTTGCCGTTTCTTTCATCACAAAATGTCAGCGAATAAGAATGCAAGGTGTTTCTTACTGCGCTTTATTTTGATGTAAGATGAAGGAGGTCCTATCACCCCCCAAAAAAGTTATTAATATAATATCATTTGAAAAAAAATTGCGTCAAGTTCATCATTCGACATGCAGACAGCAAACAGGACACCAGAAAAGAAAAAATTCTTCGCAATACGGATATACTTATGTGCAACACTAGGCTTTTTGCTCATCTGCTGGTAACAACACAATTCACGAGACAATCGCTAACAACACAATTCACGGGAAAAAATTAATTATATTAAAACATGTTTATATACCAATAGCGCCCACCGTTCGGGAGGGGGGTATATACAACAAAATACATTTCGTTTAAAAATGTAAAACAAATTTAATGACGCTGTAGAGACATTAGGTATACCACGAAGATATTCCATCACAGGTCGATTATCACGATCATCCACAACAATCATAATTCTCCTTTCTCTGTCATCATCTACCTTCCTATGTTTTGGTTGTTGTTCTCCGCGAAGAATGCATTCAACTTGGTATTCCACATGCTCCTGTTCTTTTTGAAATCCTTCTATGATGTTATAAACGCCAACATGGTCCGTCCAATTAAGGTCTCCCATCTTCTGTGCCAATCCTCGACAGCATTTTGAGTGCGCAGAGCATTTATAGCTGCCTTTTCTAGATCACTAATGATTCTAGATGGCCTCAGTTCAATATTATTTTCTTCAGCGAAATCAATTATATCTTGGAATAATCTTTTGTAATTTTCTTCAGATTTGCTAGTCATCAAAGCATATACTAGTTGCAGCTGTGGAAGTATGTTAACGCAGTCCATTAAAATTTTGTGTGCATTAAAATTTGTGTGGTGTACCATAAAAACATAAAATTTCTATGCCTTGCGTCATCAATTCAATGCTTAAGGTCTAACAAGAGTGAAAACTCTTACACAAAGACTAAACAACAGGAAGCTCTGATAATTTTATCGGTAATTAAACGCGGGATAAAGAAACGTTTATTGCAATCGCCACGGTTCATTGATGGAACACTAAAACATCTTTGAAAATTTTTTCCGCCCCAATCGACGAAAATTGTTAACACAACCTATGAAATACTATCCGTTCATGTCTTCAAAAAATTCTCAACAAAGAATTATTTTGTGCTTATAAAATATAAAATTGATGAAGCATGAAAAACAGCACTTAAAGTATGCTAAGGGTTTTTTATGCGAGTGTGTATGTATGAGTGTGCACGTAAAATTATCCACTAAAAGAAAGTGATGTCAAGCGTGAAAATTCCGCATTTATTGAGCAGTAATTTCATAAAGAGTCATTTCATGCAGAGAAATCCATACACTGTCATATTTTTTCTTTCTAAGCATATTAGAAAGTGTTCAAGGAAAAAAACTGTTAATACACGTATTATAGTTTTGAATATTTCTAGATATATGTCAAAATTTGAAAGCTTTTCTGACCAATATTTGCGAATATCGTTATGCAACAGGATCACTTCGTTGGAGGCGTTTTCAGTTCTGCCTCAAAGCTATTCACTCTTGGGCCTTTTAGACAGTAAAACTTTAAGCTCATCACTGAAGAAAGCGGTTTTAGAAAACAACGCATTGAGCTTGAACTGCTTTCTATTGTCTCTTTAGAAACTAAAATATGTATGAGGTAGATATTACTAAACCAACAGGCTTTTATCCTCCGCGGTTGGTAGAAAAGGAAAATTTCGACACATCTTAATTTTTGGTTTTTTAATCGGGGGGGAGGGGAAATCTGTGTGGCTGTTAGTATGTATTTATATCAGTTATTTATATAATTTATGAATTTCAAAATTTCTCCCAAAGCATAATGCACTGACTATTTTATGAAGAACTTCTCTTGTGGAGTTTCAGGAGCAACTGCCCAGAGTGATATTACATATTATGTTAAAACTAGTCTGATAATAACTGCATAAGGCTTCCAACAATACAGCCGTATTAAAAGTGGCTGAGGACTAACACTTCCTATGGCCATTTTTGTTGCTCAATCTTAGATTTTGATTAAATTAGAATCAAAGAACCTGTGGAGAGCAAAAGTACTTAACCACATGAAGGTCACGATTAAGCAGTGTTGAACACACTGCCTTGACCAAAGTGGCAGCGGTTATATTCTTGTATCATGGCAAAGCACACGACGGCTACCTTGCCTAAAGGAAGGAATATCTTCATGGGAGTATTTTTTAAGGATAATGGTTTGCAATCATGGTTACACATGGGGAAAAATCGAGAGAATTCCCTCAAAGCCAGTTCTTTTTGAATTCGGATAGAACTAGCAGTGTTCTGACGAGCATTTGCAGTGATGGTGAAACTAAGGCTCCATTCCCACGGTAGTTTTCCGATCACAAGAACGTTGTGGTTAGACAACCAGACTTCGCTACTTCACAAAACCTGGTTTAAGTATTTTGCCTAAATGTTCCAACTTTATGCAAAACTTATAAGAACCGACCAATCACAGTGAAGCATATACTAACTGACATTCGGCCGACAGTTTCGTTGAGTCAGCTGCGCATTTACGCATGCGTAACTTTATTTTCCCTGACTAGTTATGGCTAACCCCTTTACACAGATTGAAAGACTTAATAGCCTTTACGTAACAAAGCTTTGTATCAAAAAGCCTTCGTCTGAATGAAGTTGAAGGGAGCATTTACACGATGCTCTAGTTCTAATTACTGTCATAGTTCTATGGCGATACGAATAAATAATGGGAAACTTATAGATTCAATCTGTAAGAAATGTTTGGTTTCTCTGAAAGGTAATTTTCATAATGTCTTTACACGTTTGCACTGCATGCATTTATTTAATACTCTATTTAAAATTTTCAGATTTGTGCCAACTTTTGCCCGAGTTGTTTGTGAAGGCACACTAGATTGGAAAAGTAGACATCAAGAAGGCGTAATAACTATTCAGAGGATATGGAATACCGAGTTTACCAGTAATAACTACTCAGAGGATATGGAATACCGAGTTTACCAGTGTTGATGAATAGGCTGTGAGTTCGATTTCCAACGGTAACCAGCAGTTATAATTACATCCTAAAGCATTCTAGCTCCATCACGGTAATACCATTCGAAACAAGGCCTCACCAGAAAAAAAGAGGCCCAAGCAGAATGTGAATATGATGCGAACATACCCGGCCTACGAAAAGGTCAAGTACATATTAAAAGAAAGTAATGTATTAATTTCGGTGGCACAAGGAAAGAAATTGCACCTGCCCATCCCCAGCCGAAGTAAATCATTCCATGCTTTGTTATGATTTTATATGGTATGTTTTCAATGTCTCCAAATACGTGCTAATGCTGTCCATTCTTCTGCGTTTACTTCTCATCCGTTAATTAACCTAGATTGCGCGTCCGCCTGCACATCGTTGATTGTCTACTACTCTATACTAGCTCTTTTCTTTTCTCTATCTCACTGTAAATTATCGAAATCTACCACATAATTCTTTATTACGTCTGTGCACCTTCTATACATGCAAGTCAATTTTCAAAACATTTCGAAGAATAAAAGTATGCTGCAGGTACACTAAGTTTCAAAAGCATCGGATTAGCAATTCTCACACTAGACACTCGTATGTTTTCACACACTATATGGGTAGGAAATCTGTCAAATATTAAAGCTGAACAATGTATAAATCGTAACATTAAATACGCCCATTCGTTATTTTAAACATATACCCACATTGAAAAATTATTTCAATTCTGATCATAAATCCTGCACAGAAACTATCAAGGCGTTTTCGACTATTAACTCTTCATATTCTTTATCTGGTAAAGGTTACGTACTGCTGTCTATACTGGGAAAAAAAATTTCAGCTACTTTTTTAAAGAATACAACTACAAAATTGGTTATGCTCTCAGAAATTAATAACAGGTTCAAAAAACTTATAAACCAAAATGGGAGCAAGTGTTACAAAGGTCATTTCAATTTCAACCTTTGTATTTTAACTTGTAATTTTCAAACGGCAAACCCGGAAATATTTTTTTTTGGGGGGGGGGGGGAAATGCAAGCGCAAACAGAAGCGAGACAATGCTTATAACTTCATTGCCTTTTTCATCTCATTTTCTAATTGAGACGCATGCGATTAAATCCAAATCAGAAATGTAGCTACTGTTCTCGTGTAAAATTTTGTAACATGACCCAAGAGAAACTGGAAACGAGAAAACCCTTTCCATTTTACTTTTCCAATTCTGCGAGCCAGTGAAACGTTGCATTACATCACGTTTCGACTATTAAAGTGACCTCATCCCCAGAAGTGGTGTATCACGCTTGGCAAGATCTGACCCAATGCCTAATAAGTACGTGGGCAGCAGGATAGCCAAAATAAACATTGACCGATTGAAAAGAATTTTGAAAGCTTGCGGCAGAACTATTGAGAAAAAGAAAAATGACCTGTAATTTCTTGGACATTTTGGGGCTTCGTTAAAATAAGCCAGCCCTCTCACAACCGGGAAACGATAACAGAAGAACTAGACGGGAAAAGCATATAAAAAGAGAAATTATGTCAGAGATGTTGAGGAAAACGCTTTCGCTGGCGAATAAATAGTCTGTCTTCATGTTAAAATCGTCTGCGTACCTCATTGCGAATAAAAAGCATATTCGTCGTCTTTATTTGTAAGATTAAACTGAATTTTGCTACAGTGTTGGTGCATTCTTTTAAGATGAGAGAATATGTTTGATTATTAAAATAAGAATTGCTAATTTAAGCTATATAAACCTATTTTAGCTATCTATCAATGAAAAGCTCGGTCTTAGTTTTATACTTCATCTAAGGCAGCGTTTCTTAAAACGTTTTTCAGTCGCAACCTCTTTTTATCACTGAGATTTTTTCGCGACCCCCAGTATCCCATAATATTTACAAAATTTTTGTGGGACCCCATAAGTATTGCACAAATCCGACACACGCTAGAGTGAAACTGTCAATTTTTTCCCCTCGTACTGTACTACTGCAGTTTTAAGTCATTAAATTTAATTACTAATTTTAAGACATAAAACAATATGAAAATTTTAAATAAATAACACACAAAATGACAGCGTTATGTGCAAAGCAAGGTAAATGAACGTTTATATTATAAAAAAGTGTTTCTTTTTTTTTTTTTTTCTTTGTCTGTATTGTATTTATCTGTTTTCAGATACATTGTGTAAAAATATTTGGTAATTTTAAAGAAACCAAATAAGTTAAAGAAATATCAAAACGGCTAAAATTTTTGAGGACCCCCTGCTGCAGGTCCCGCGACCCCCAAGGGGTCGCGACCCACAGTTTAAGAAAACCTGATCTAAGGCTGCAATTATTGCACACATAAAATATTCAAATTCAAAAGTGAACTCACTTAACTCTATTAAGCTGATAACATCTTTTATGAATTTATTAATTTAAGTAAGTTCAAATATCTTTGACAGAGAGTAAAGTAATTCTCTTTTTATATTTTAAAGAAATCTAAAATGTCAATTTGATTATTTCTTTTCTTTTGTATAAAATATTCAAACAAAGGGCAACGAAATACGATTGATACTTACACTGTAATTTCTAAGAGCTGGTGTGTAAGGATAAAGTCGATTCCCTCCCCCCCCACACACACTGTAATTTTTGTCAAAAAAAAAAAAAAAAAAAAAAAAAACACTGTAATGAACTAAATGACGAGTTTCAAAACCAATTCTTTTCACAACTATTTATTAATATTCAGTTTATTAATTTTTAAATTACATAAACAAAAATAAAAAAACACATGGTAAAATTAATTTTACAGAATTTCATTCAAACATGACTTTATCGCAACAGGGGAGGGAAAAAAAAAGAAACTATGCTCAGTCTTTAAATTTACTCAAAACTGAAGTTCAGATGATCGTTAAATTTGATAAACAAGTCTGATGCGTTTCAAAAGACCATCTGACGAAGAAGTCTCTTCTTTATAAAACCGTATTTGAATCCTTTCATTATCTCCAGTAATTACGGTTGTTCAGGGTTTTTTGCATATTTGTGTATTGTTAGATGTTCTCTCTGGCTTGACTTATCAGAATAGACACAAGTTATTACTTTTGGTTTATTAAAGGAATTAACTATACACATATATGTACATCCAGCCGCATTTTGGGGAATCATAGTTCAAACACAACCCACTGCCGATTGCATTCACTTGTGCTCTCTCCTAATCTACGCCTTCTACGGCGGCATTCTTAAAATGCCATCCGTAGGTGGATTATAATATGTTTATTTGCCCACTGCGGCTATATGCCTAAGAGGGGGGATGCCTTCGTGGATGTCTTTCCAAGGGAAAACCATAAAAAAGAATCAAGCGGCCAGCCCTTTTTTCGCCTGGAATCGAACAACTGCAATGAATCTCAGTCCACGGAAGAGAGGCTTCATAAGATCTTTGTGTAAAAGAATTATTAACTGGATATTATTAAAAACCACATGTCCACAGAAAATCACGAATTCTTCATGGAAATTATATTTGAAAGTACAAGAAGATCAAAACATCAAATTAATAAAAGCTCCAGTTTGATCAGAATTGACGTAAATTGCTCAGTTTCACGAACGTGCAAAAATACTGCCCGACCAAAACTGCAAATATAAAAGGAACCATATGCCTCATCTCACTTGATTAGAAGAAGATAATGGTTACCGGGTATAATTTTCAGCAAGATGATGGATGGTTAACATGATACAACATCTGGAAGTTTTACGTCATGCCTTCGGAGACAAACGCAGGCGGCCTTGCAAAATCAATGGACCTCTTCCACCACCACTGAGATAAATATCTGTCTCGATGGTGCCTTTTTCCACCAGACTTTTTTTGCCGGGAGGGAGGAATGCGACACAAAAAATATTACTTGGACAACAATGCATAACAGGTTGAACGGAAGATCACCACATATTTATATATTTATGACATGCTTCCCTCTTAAGCACTACACAGCAAGAGACAACTACCCCGTGGAGTACTTTTTAAGGGAAACTGACTCATATTCACGCTACACATGGGGAAAACCACGAAAACGCCCAAAGCCAGTCCGTTCATCGATACTGGAACCACCGACCGAACAGTGTTCAGTAGCTTTACCGCTCGGCCGTTGATGGGTCAGATCGTCATATATATATATTTGAATTTAAGAAATATTCTTTCATAAGAACAAATAATAAAGTTAAATTAAATTTAAATGATTCTCTTGCGCCATTGCTGCACATTTGGACTGCAATGCACAGGAACAAGTTCCCATGGGTTAGTTTAAAAAAAACTTGGTATCGGGAAGAAGGTAGGCGTTATTTTGAACATTAATGTAAGCAGAATGCCACTTCTCATTTTTAATCAAATGTACTGTGACTTTTTTAATCACCATGCATTTACTTAGTGGAAGCAAAGCATAGAACTACTCATTTTCAGTTCAACCATTAGTATGAAAATATGAACGCATAAGATATTACGAGAGAGTTTCGTATGTTTTTAATTTTTAGTTATTGGATGTTCGGATTTTGTTTTCCAACATTAATGATTACTTTATGCAAAACACGAAGGAAGGAGAATGACTTTAAAAGCACTAATGCTCGAGGTGAAAGAGTGGGCAGTAATGTCCGGAAGGTATTGAGAGTTTGACTTTTTGCACTATCTGTTAAGCAGGCCAGGTAAAACTTGACTTCCCGCTTTCTACTTAAATAGATATCTGAGAAGGTGAAAGATGACGTCATAACAAGAGTATGAGTCAGAGACCAGCTTTCTTACAGTGACCTTGGCCTGTGCAAAGTCGTTTTCTTGCAAGACACGCCAACCATACAGAAAAAAGAAAATAACCTGAGTAGCCAACTGGATTTTTCTTTTACACCCGGAAATGCAAGCACTCCTATATTTTTTACTGAAAGAAAAAGGCAGTTCCCGCTAAAAAAGATAATTTTTTTTCCTATAATACAAAATGAAACTGAGAATTAAAATGTGAGCCCAGTTTCGGAAATCTAGCCAATAATCGGTGCTTTTTTATCTGGAAAAATTTCGCCTATTATTTTAGTAATTTAATCAAATTTTCAACTAACACGTATGTGTGTAAAATTTCAAGCTACTCAACTTCTTTATTGGCAAGCTGTCTACAAATAATTTCTAAGTTTTAATAATATTAACAATGTATACGAGTATAATGAGATAATGTACACCAGTCATCCCCGACTGCAAACTTATTGAATCACAAAATAGTCGTAATTCAGCACGCGGAAATAATATGTCTCAGAATCACACTGACAAAGTTACAAGAACACTACAGGGCATCCTTCGATAAGGTGGCGCCGTTGTCAGCAAGCAGACTCTAAATCACGAACAGTTTTTGGGATCTCGCGTCGGAGATCTTAAAAATTAGCCTGCCTCGCCCCCCAGAAAACAAAAACTTAAACATCTTGAGATTAAAAAAAGCAAAACTGGTAGCTATTAAAAAGTACGAGAACATGACAACGAACGAGAACATGAAAATTCAACAAAAGACTAAACATTTATGGTTAGTAAAAAAAGGGGGGGGGTTAAGTTGTTGCGTGAATCCTTCACAGTATCCGTATGCTGTGTTAATGTTTGACACTAGGTTTACTGACATTTTTGTGTACCCATATTTACAAACACCCGTCAAACTGACGGCTATAGGAAACCACGTATTTTCTTAAAAACTAACTGAAACGTTTCCTAAAACGTCTTGACTCATTGATTGGAACTCAAAGACTGCATATTGTTCCTTAGTCTTGATCCTAACACTTTATAGGTTTACGCTTTAGGCATGTAAGACTGACATGTGACTGCTCTCCCGGACCGCGGTGCGTTGATACGGTTCGAAGTTATCGGAAGATATTTCCGTTCAATTATGATTTTTTTTTAGTATCTACGTTGTAATAACTTTTATATGTTTGTCATCAGAAAAATTTGGGCATGCAATTATCTCATACATGGATAATCGTTAGCATAAATTAGAAAACTATAAAAATAATGGTTTTTTTTTTTTTTTTTTTTTTGTAATTTTTCTCATGAAATCCATCAAAATGACGGATCCCGTAAATCCAGTATTAAAGGGAAATTGCCTTGCAATCCTCCTCCTCCAAAGAAAAACCCAAGATTACTATATAAGGTTTGCTCTTCCTTGACGTCACTGCCTCATAGTCTGATCCCAATAGCACCTATATTCTCTACTCTCCTTGTGTTTTTGTTTCTCCCATTTGAGTCAAATAACATCACTGAGCTCAAGTCTTGAAAAGTGCCTAACCATGCTTGTCTACTAACCTTAGAAGTACCTATGCCAACTGAATACATCTGGAGTCTGATGATCATCTTAAGGCTTCTGATCTTAAAGGATATTCTCTGATCATTTCAAGGAAATCTGATCTTATGCGTAACGCAAGACTGTTATAAGAATGGAATCCAAAAGTTAGTAGTCAAGAAATGCATATACGGCAAACAATTTTCAACATTTAGTTATTATAAATAGTTTGTACAAGTCGATATCTCTTCATATGTTCCTTTACACCACGAATGGCCCACACATCGATCGCCCAAACAGATTGCTCGAGGAGCGATTTTTGGTCGATCGCAGCCAAGACGAGACGATTTCAACATGCCTAACGCGCAATGAAAACGCAACTTAGCCGCGACTCATGAAAACAAACGGTCATTTTAATATCATGGCCAACGTTGACAATTCTCTTTCTGCGCCAGCTTTCCAGAGAGTGGCGTCCTACGTCACTTGACATTCGCTTGCTGCCCAACACTTCATTTAACAGGCTCTTCAGTGCGCTGTCTTCTACACCTCGGTTTAACAATGCATAATAGTCTTCCTGCCTTCAATACTCACTCGCCGATTACAGCGGTGCTTTGCTTTTATGTATACATAAAGCCAACGAACAAAATCTTCAAAAGGCTGAAATTTATTCAAATACTGAAAGGTGAACTATTATTCAGCTTACTTTATTCGAATCCTGGAAAGAACGTAAGGATGCGGAGAGAACAGGTTACGGAGAAGGAAATATCAGTAATATTTTCTCGCAGAGATTCGAAATCCAGACCTCACCACAGCGAACCAGCTATGCCTTCCAATTACACCACGTAAACATCAGGTGAGAAAATTTCTTATTCGGAGAAGGTGAAAATGCCTTCCAAGAGAATAACTTTCCAATTTTGCTTTACGTATCAGCATAATACTATGATAACAGACTTCAGATTTTTTTTCAGTTTTCACTTTTATTATTTTTTAGAATAAATACGTTCATGAATATGAAAAATACACTTTCCACATGCAATCCACAGGCCACGTCCATAGGGCATTGCCGGCATGGATATTCGAACGCCGCATGAACCGATCTACGATCCTAAAATTTAAAATACATGTATGTCTACTCTAATATGCCAATGTCTAATTAAATGCAACAATTACCAACAAGGCCATATCGATATCGTATATCGATGTGATCTTTTGGGATCAAAATCCGATTTATTTACCTTTTTTTTTTTTTTTTTTTTTTTTTTTTTTTGTTGTTGTTGTTGTTGTAAGACGTCTCTATACTTGTACATAAAACTTGTTACTTGCAACCGGCTGCCATATAGGGGAACCAGCTCAGGAAAAAATGCCGGTTATTGTTATGTTAATCTATTCCATAAAGCATAAGTTTCATACAAAAATAATAAATAAATACTTAAATTATTAAGAAATGCGTTTAGCACTTTTAGGTCACTAATATTTAAAGCAGTTACAGACCAAACAAAATTTAAAAATATAATAAAAAATCTTACACTTTGCTTAATTTCTCTTGAAAACTGGGTAAGCTTGGGCCCGCAAACAAGGCTAAATTAAAGATTTTATGCTGCGCGTAGTGGCAACATCTTGCCTAAGACAATGGTTGACAAATATGAATAACGTAACGTGATGTTAAGTGATAGCCCATAAGTTTGGATGAGCTCTGCTAAGAAGACTTCTAATGCCTTCCCCCCCAAAAAAATGTGACAAAAAAAGGCAGAATGAATTATTTTTTAGATTGTAGTTCATGGACGGTAATTTGAGCTAATGCAAAATTGTTCTTGCTATTTCAAAGCTCAATTAGTTTATTAAACACTTCATCTGCCATTCAGCCACGAAGACTAACTAATCAAAAGATTTTGGCAGTAATTCTAAAATTATTTCATGAATGGCGTAGATGAAAGAAACCCCAAGGAGAATATCATCACCGTAATAAAATATACATCGCGATTAAAATAGTTCCTCGTTGATAAATTCTCGCCAACGCCGAAGGAATAAAAACAGCGCAATACACCATTAATAAAAAGGCATACACTGAAGATGGCAGTCAACACGTATACGATGTGATGACTACAGGCGCTTTATTTGTTAAAAGCCTCTGAAGTCACTAATAGGTTGTCGAGCGGCAATAGTCAAGAAGACGGAAGATACCGCCTTCAGTTGAAATGGGTGTGTGCCATTTCGTTGACGCTGTTTTTTTTCCTTTTCTAATAACCTATAGTTAATGGGGCTGAACTAGATTCACCGCAAGTTCTTTCTCAGAAAGAATCCGGGTTAGTCAAGAAAGTGAGTAATAAAAGTAATAACTGATGTGCCCAAATTTTTGTAGGCAAACACTGAATGAAGAGAAGCAAGCACTATTTTTTAAAACAAGGGCTTAGAATACAAACACATAATATATAACCATGTTTTGTAGTAAAAATACAAGCGCTCGACTGAAATTAATTCACAGACTTGATTTGTATGGCGCTACTTTTTTAAACAAGTCGATAACTCATCCAATGAGAAGTTAATCTACCACTGAAAAACTAAGAACTAATATATCGCTTGGAAACTCAAAAAATTCAACTTAGCGTGACAGTTGGCTGAAGTGAAGGAATCAAATGCGATAAAATTAAGCTGACAAGTGAGCACTGCTTGGTCCTAATCGATATATTGGTTAATGCTCCTGGCTGCTGCATCATTGTAAGGCGGCTGGGGTTCGAATCCATGGTGTTTGCATATGTACAATGTCTATTTAATATGGAAGCATTCAAAATACACGGCGATCCAAAAGTCCTCTCGAGTGGTTGGGCATAAGGGAAGAGAGGTGGGTGTTTTCCATCAGAATTAGAAAGGAACTTCCATGTTCTCGCAGAAGTAGCATGTTGTCTGTTCTCATAGGAGTCCTGAGGTGCACCTTAAGAAACGTGCTCAGTGATAACATGGCTAAATAAGCAACGGGTTCATTTAACCACTGTCGACAAAACTGTGAGTTGGGAGTATACGGCCATTTGAAACAACAGCACAATTTTAAAACAATGCAAAAAATTGCTATGGCCATTACATCCAAGAATATGAATTCTTCATTTTAAGTGTCGCTTATTTTATTAAGCAAATGTCAATTATACTGGTTTTGAATTTCATGTCTATATTTTGACAGTATAAACTTAGCTCCTTTAACACAAGGCAATAATAACAAGCAATTAAACCATTCCTTATTTCAAATGGAAAAGCCAGGTTTAGATTTATTTTAATTCTCAATACAATTTAGACTAGTTTCGGCTTCTATTTCTTCAAATTTTCTTTTCTGCAATGTAAGGAATCAGAATTATCTTTGCAGGAAACCAAAGGAAGGATCTCTGCACTTGGCAAAAGAACAAATGCATTCCAGTCAGAACCCAGAAAATAGTAACATTTTTAAGTTTGTGTTACCTATCTTATATCGCATACTAATTCTGCATCAGAAATTTATTTCATAAATTACCGTCATCTTGCAGAGTGAGCGCGAAACTATAAATGAACTTCAGTAAATCAACTTCTAACTATTAAAGGGAATCCGCTTGAACACAAGTTTAAAAAGTATAAACAGCTATAAATTTAAACAATTAAAATCGAATTTTCCTTTTCTTCTTGTCAGCCATGAAAAATAAATTGAACTCAATTACCGTATTTTTTATCTTTCTAAAAAACAGGGTATTGGTAAACTTTTTTAATAATGCTGAATAACACATATCAGAGGAGAAAGAATTACTACTTAAACAGTATTCAGAGCAGAATGACTTTTTTTTTTTTACAAAATCTGCGCATAGTATGCGAAGAGCCCACCAGCGGCCGAGCGGTAGAGACGCTGAAAGCTGATAGTTCGGTCCGACGTCCGAATCCCGCGAACGGGCTGGCTACGTGAGCGTTTCCGTGGGTTTCCTCATGTGTAACGTGTATACGAGTCAGTTTTCTCTAGAAAGTTCTCCACGAAAGCTTCCCTTCCCTTAGGCAGACAGCCCTCGAGGCATTGCCATAATCACTTAAAACACAGTATGCAATCTTTTCCACTTTCCGAGATTGCTATATTACACAATAATAATTTCGATAAATCTCCACTTTAAAAAAAAATAATAATTTTTCTTATATCTAAAATTTCCACATGAATGCCCAAAAGGATATGCCATATTTCTTCCAAACGGACCTTTTTCTTCATATGTTTTGAAGCTTCTTCCAGACATGGTTTCATAACGAAATCAATGTCTTGAACGTTTTATTTCTTTCTTCATTTTATTTTATATTTTTATATTTTATTTATTTATTTGAGTTTTCCAAGTCACAAAAAGAAACGTTCTTTCCAACTCAGATGGCACTCTAACAGAATGCATTTACGACAAATGAAAGATGTCCGTATTCCATGACCCTCACTGCATTTTACGTCTGCCCCTAAATTTAGTCGCACATTGTTGGCACCATCTCAGTAACCGAAGAAACTCGAAAACAGCAGAAGGAAAGGAACCTCAGGGAGTGAATGTCTTCTAAAATATCTTTGTAGAATTCCAAATTCCTCTACGCTTTTCATTGAATATTCAAGCAACATCCGTGTCTCCAGATCTAACAAATAATTAGACTTGGGCAAATTTAGCAAAACAATTAATTATCCCAGTACGGTAAAAAGATCTTTGACGAATAGGTTCAAAATGGGAATCCAATAAAACAAAAAAGTGGGAAGTACCATTACTGAATTTGTAAATTTAAATGCTCTTTCAGCATCTGTGTTATAAAAATTACAAACAATTTATTAGCTCTTTCTGAGCGAAAGTTTATTTATCAGCCTTTTTTCTTAGCGTTTCCTTCCTCCCTTCTACACCAGTGGCCGAATTAACCATTTGGAGTAGAATGACTACTTGTATTCAAACAGCTGAATACAAGTAGTTCGACCCGCATTCGAACTCCGGCGAACCAGCTGGATTGCGTAGTTTCGAGTTTTTCCCATGTGTATCGTGAATACGAGCCCGTTTCTTTAGAAAGTTTGCAGTGAAAGGTAAATAGCTTTTAGGCAAACAGCCCTCGTGTCGTAACCCACGCCTGGCATCTTTTAACTACTACTGTCTCTGCGCATCTAATGTTTTGCTTAAAAATAAAAGAATTCTATTTCAACCAGCAAAATGAATCCTGATTATGAAATGGAATGGTTAAAGTGAATAGTTCAAATTTTAATTTCACAAATAGAGTTATGCTAATTTAAAATACAATACAATGATATTAAAAGTTAGCAGTCGCAAGCTTTATCCTGTCTTTTTATTGTAATATGCCCACATGGAATTGTAAAATGATTGAATCTTTCAGCTCATACGTAAGTTATTTAATAAAGGCAGAGAAAATTTTCTTCGAATAGATGATCACAAATTACGCTTCACTCTCTATTTTTCCATAATCAAATCACGTTGCTTTGATTTACAATCAATCATTTTAAATCAAAATACCGAACAACATCAAAAGTCTTATTCCCTAAGACGACTACTCTACAGAATATATAAAATTTGCTCAGAACTATGAATGGTTCCTTCATAGAGGTTTTGGTGCATTTAATTCAAGCTTAAAGTTTTGGAAGATCTGGTTTGTTTATTTGATTATGGCAAAGCACTCAAGGGTATCTACTTAAGAGGAGAGATGCTTTCGAAGAGGACTTTCTAACAGAAACTGGTTCGCGAAAACCACGAAAACGCCCATGCAGCTAGCCCGTTCACCTGGAGTTGAACCCAGGTCAAACTATCAGTGTTCAGTGACTTTTCTACTTGGTCGACGGTGGGCTACAGTTTTAAAAGAAATTCACTAAAAAAAGAAAAGAATTAAAGCAACGAAAGTTTCAGTTACCCATATTCTGGCTGATTTCATAATACCTCGTGATGTATAGATGTCACAATGAATTCAGCACTATTATATATATATATATAAATCGCGAGTTCATGTAATTTTCTATAAAAGGTCATTTTATGGATTTCATTCTAATATTTTTAAAGATAAGCGGTTATCATTCGAGAAAATTAAATTATAGCAATAGCCATGATTCTCACCACAACTCTGTCAGTCATTGTTTAATCGGTTTAAGAGAAAGCAAATACCTTTTCATGTAATTTTTTTTAAGATTCTAATTATCACGGTATCATCATTCTGCAGAATGCAGCAACTGAAAGAATGAAACTTCACTTGTTTAGTCAGCGATGTCAATCAGTTCAAGACCTGATACTACATCTCATCACTACAGCTACATTTTCCAGAGAACAAAAATACCCATTCATCCTTTCGACCAGCTAACTTATGATAAAGTAAATCCTTTGACGTCGCCATCATGTGGTTCAAATTAATATATCTGCGTGAAGATACTGCAGTTTTCTTTTAGTGTATCATTAGGAAGACTTGATCACCGTATAAAGATTTGATCTTTTCCATCTGAATTTTTACAAGCGAAGTAGTGCTTAGCTCCATTTTCTCTCCTCTTAATAATCTAGCTTATCGTCTTCAGTGAAAATGAATGGTCAAATAGATGAAGCCATTGAACACTGGTAATTTGTCTCGGATTCTATTCCTTTGAAAGTACTGGTTATAAAGAAATTTTCCTATGGTAAATACTGAATATAATTCAGCTTAATTTACAAAGCGCTTGATGAAGGCAAGGTTAATTAACAGTTATAACGATACCGTTGAGAATAAAAAATTAGCTAACTAAACAATTAAAAATCGTATTTTTAATACATATTTTAGTGCATTTGTAGAAAATCCAACGAAAATTTTCACTTATTTGAGGAATAAGAATTATATTTGGGGAACTTAAAAATTTCAGTGACCATATCCAGCGCCTTGCGTTTTAAAACAAAATTATTGATAACAACTACCAGCAACTCGTTTTTTTATTTCAAAAACGCTTCTATAACGGAGGATAATTTCATTTATGAATTCGTATGATTTGATCCTACTTGTTAATGCACAAAATTCTTAACATAACAATTAAATGTCGTATGAAAAAATACTGTGCACAGGAAAAATCATACATTTTGAAATTATTTATAACATCTAAAATTACACAAAAATATAAAAAAACTCCGTGAATTGCATATAAAGGCATACATTACGATTTCTGCTCCATACTATATTCTCTAATAATATTAAAATAAGTAGTTGTTTGGAACAGGCATTTTAAAACATTTAGATTTAAAATGTAACATATGTAAATACTATGGATTCTATTTAAGTGTAGATTTCTTACCATTCATTATTGTTATATTATCTATTTATTTATTTTAAAAACCTTTTAATTCTTTTTTAACGGTCAAGCAATTACACGATTTTGAATTTCACTCTTCGTTCAAAAGAATACCCAACAATGACAAGAAGAAAATGTAATGAAGAAAGTAGAGAAAAAGATTCAAAATGCGAAACATAAAAGGAAAACACTAAACCGTCCGACTATTATGTTGCACTTAACAAGGTGTATTTCGTAAATTTAAAACCACTGGACGTATGTAACTAAACTAAAGTAAAAAATATGATGTGTACACAAAATGACTTCCTTCTACGGAATATTAAATTATACGCATTTTTTTTTCTTGCATTTCATTTAAACTTATTGGATTGAATTAAATCTACTTCGCCGACAGCGTATAAACTACAATAGAATAAATGCATTCTTTAAAATTCACTCTAGTATTTGTTTACCATAGCGACACTGGCGCTAGATTCACTTAACAGTATTAATAATTACACGACAGTTAACTTATATAATAATTATATAACGGAAACTAAGTTAACTGTTATATAATCCAATAATTATATAACAGTTAACTTATATATTTCGTTCATATTATAACTCATAATGCACAAAATTTATATGATTTAAAGAATAGAATTATCTAATCGTTGCCATATGTTCTATTCAAATACTATAATAAAGCTAGAACGATGTATAAAAGAAATTAAGCAAACAAAACAAAAAAGAAACAGTTTTTCACAAACGATTGAGTATTTCTTATTTAATTAATTCAGTTCTCACTTCGCGCGAAGGCAAAAATACATAAAAACTCAAAATATCTATATTAAAAATTACGAAGTAAATCTTAAACACTTACTTCCTCGAAAAAATTCCGGAAAGAATTAAGCATGATTTAATTGGCAATAATAAATGAATGCGTTATCTTTGTTGTTGCGAAGCTAAGTTTCTCTAGATTGGCAACAAATCCACGAAGCTAAGTTTCTCTAGATTGGCAACAAATCCACTAGTTTCCTGTTTCAAATGTAAACAACATCAATGGCCGCCATAAGAAAAAGGCTTAGCGGCACTTAGACAACTTTAAAATTGTTGATAATTCTAAAAATATTGCACACACATTGACTAAAAGCATAAAAACCTTAACCGGAAGATAAAAACAACATAATGCAATCATTTTTAAAGCAAAAAATGTACAATTTACAAACATATAAGAGTAAAGAAACTGAGATCACTGAGCCGAGTAACAGAGTGGATATATATATAAATATATTTATATACGTTTGGTGCGGCCGATTTCAACCAAAATACGAGGTGCACATCTATATGTTATAGCAGTCCTGTATACAAAATTTCAACGTTCTGAGGCTACTCGTTTTTGAGTTATGCGAGATACGTACGTACGTAGTACGTACATACGTTCGTACAGACACCACGAAAAATTCTCTTCAGAATTAATTTTAAAGCAGTTTTATAATTTTTTTGAAGGAAAAGAGTATTTTATTCTGTCCTTACATACAGATATCACGCAAAAACATCGTTAAATTGCATTCGATATCGGTCAAACTGGATATTTTCGTTGAAATATGCTGCCTGAAACTTTTCGCGACTACAATACTTCCGTTTTACTTCGTACAAGGAAGTAAAAAGAATTTATTCCTTTGGTCATGAACGATTCGAATTTATTTCATTATTATCAGGAATTATGCGAACTTATTTTATTATTTTACCGAATATTCGGAATTTCATTGATATTTTTGACCGTTCAAAATATCTATGATTTTATCTCCTCTTTTTGTTACACCATGTAACCTTATAAACCTACCACTAATCCCCTCCCAAGCAGTTTTAGTAAAGAATCACTTATTTCGTTAACATTACAACGATCTCTCATTAACCCTATCACAAACATCAATAATTTGTACAATATCATATATTGTCTGCTCTGAGAGCTACCACCATTCTTTCAGGAATTTAAATAACTGGGAGTAAGGTCTGCAGTTTAGCTTCCAAGTTATATCAGTGCAGTTTTAATTAGCATAAGAAGCCAAGAGATTTAAAAACAATATCAATACTTCTGCCCTTATTTTATGTATTTATCTTTTAATTACTAAATTTCATCAATACATTGTTGAAGGAGGGAGAGAAATAACGTTAAAAAACAATATGCTTCTCAAATAATAAATAAATATTAAAGCATTCATAAATATATTATATTATACTTATATGATAATTTTATTAAATGTTTTTCCCATAAATGTAACTAATAAAAGATACTCCAAAGGTCAGATATAGTGCAAATAGGGTATGGAATAATCTTGCTTATATAGACACCGCATGTTTATATTTTTATTATTATTTTATAAATTTAGAGATAAAAGTTTACTTTTCTATTAAATTACTTTCACGGTAAAGGCTCACACATATCGCTTTGAACGTATATTAATCGACAATGTATTTAAAATGATATTTGTTAGCTACTAGATTAGTTACATAAAAGAATATATTTTTGACATAAATATTTAAGTTAAAAAATTCTGAATCGCTTACTTTTTAACGTTTCAAATATGCAAACATGAATATACATGTACGCATACTTTAAAAAAGTTAAGCTATTTGAAATTCTTCTTCTTCTTCCCCCCCCCCTTTTTTGTTGTTGTTGTTTCAATAATATAAGACATTTAAACAGCTTTCTAAAGTTTCGCAACAACACGAAAGTGACGTATCAATAATTATAATCAACATTTCAATACGCTGTCCCCCCATGTTAACTGAAAAAAAAAAAAATATATATATATATATATACGAATTAAATGGAATCTGAATTCACACTATCGCCAAACAGCATGGAACTGCAACTTAATATCGCCAAATTTGGCGACCAAATGGAACTCTGGCAAACTTCGTAGACAGGACGCACGCGCTGATTCACCGAGGGGCAACGTGCCCTTGTAAAGAGAAACGCTCGGCTGACGAAAAGAGCGGCTAGAGTAGGCGAAGTTTAAAAATAAATTACGCCTCACGAGTGCAGAAGTGACACTAAACGAAGCAAGAGAGAAAAAAAAAGGGGGAGAAAGAGGATTATGAGTGACAGGCTCAGAGGTTATACAATACACAGAAAACGAATTGGAACGCTTGCTAGACTTCCTCATTGGGCTTTCACCATGTTTGTTCGTTATTGATCCAGATGTTTCTCTAATGGTTTTGAAAATTATTTAAAGGCTTGTTATTTATATTTTATCAAACCAATGCTTTGGAGAAAAAATTGTTTTCATTTACGGGTATTGTAAAAAATGTAACTAAAAATTCTAACTTGCAATAGTCAATAGTCATATTAATTTACAAGTATCTCTAAACTCGCTATTTTAATTTGGATATTTTCTTTTTCTGTCCTAAAAACAGAAAATGTTTAAAATAAAGCTTTCTAAACAACGTCATTTCAAAATTAATCCATGTCGCATCATTCTTGCGTGATTTACATAATGCTTTAGCCAATTAACAATTTTAAATTTGGGACCGAAACTTTTTAACAACCAGTGGGGAAAATACAAACAGAAGAATCTGCATAAAACATTTTGAGTTAATTCCAAAAGCTCACAGATTATTTAACTATTAATGCTGAATTCAAAATCATTGAATAAATCATTCGATAATTACTGCGTAGTACTATAGAACAGCAATGTACATACAGGTCGTCCCCCTCCAATAAAAAAGGAAAGGAAAGGAAGCAAGCTATTTATTTATCAGTTGTCAATTTTCCTTAGTGTTTACAAAGAATTCAGCACTTCTGTAAATAAAACCATGAAATATAACATTGTAAAAAAGCGCGCAGAACCACTACACCAGCGTGCAGAACCACTACACCACGAAGGCACGCTAGGAAGGTGGGAGAAATATCTTATAAATAAAATAAAAACCGAAAAATTTTCTGTTGTGTAATTGCTAAAAACTCATGTTGTTACATCAAAGCAATACAGAAAATTGCATTCCCAACTCTTTTTTTTTTTTTTTTTAAACTTTAGCTTTCTTTACCAAAATACCTGTTTTAAATACAGTGACAATCTCCTTTAGAGAAAAAAAGAGAGGAAGATACGATTAACGTATTTTAGTAAACATGTAAAATAAAATGTACAATTTATATAATCGTTTCGATTTCAATAAAATGATAAATAAAATAAAATACGGGTGTTTCTATTTTGCCGTAATGATTTTCTATGTAAGTCACCTGTACAAAATATGACGATTTTCCTATTTAGGTATTGTTGATAACGAATTATCTTTTCGAAAACATAATTACGTGACTGAATAAAGCAATCACAGAAGCGATGAAACTGTACAAGCACGAAAACAGCTAACGGTATTAAAAATAGGGGGAGGGTAATCCAACAAAGTTTCTGATTATTCTTTATACTGAAAAATTTCACTAAAAGATTGCTGTAGTATTTAATACCCCTTGTTTTTATCTTCAGCATTTTCTATCGTTAAAAAACCTTTTTGTTTGCGATCGATACTTGTCACTGATGTTATTAATTATCTGTCACAGGTCAAAGACCAATTCCTAAAAGTCCTAGAAATTCAAAATTGACAGTTTATTTATTTATATACTTACTGTTTATTTTTATATTAAAAGCCACATATTTCATTTTTTAAAATAGGAAATGGATAAATAAGTCTTAAAAATAAATTAAATTTTTATTTATTTTCAAGGTTTTAAGCAAAAATAAACTTTTTTTATTTTTGCTTAAAACCTTGAAGCAGCATATTTCTGGTAAAAAACAGCAACATAAAACATAATGCTTATGATTATTCTTAGCAACTTTAATGGAATTTGTCCGTCATGTAAAACACGACAGGAAAAACGTCAGTGACGTAATGGTGCAAAGAACGTTGTAACGATTGCTGCGATTATTAGGCAGATACGATAATACTATGGCGTGACCGTACTTTCCTCGCGAGATGACATCATTTTCCTTTAACAACCCACCAGCTTGCACATCTTTCGCTTTGAGGGTGAGAAAATGTACCGGACATGCACACATACATCATGTTCCTAGTCACGATAGTATTATACCGAAGTTTGTCGGGCAAGATAGATAACATTTAGAAGCGAATCGAAAAGTTTTCCTGCAGCGTGTAAATACATTTTTATTTACACAGTGTTTAATACAGTAAGTTTTTAATACAGAGTACAGATGAAAATATACAATATTTTATACATTACAAAAAACAGTTATAAAAAAAATTCTGTTTGCAAATAATGCGCACATTAATTATGTAAGACTCAAACAGATGTATGATATGTTTTTAGATGCGCATATTGAAAATTTTCAACCTATCCCCATATACCAGTGGGCCCCAACTCCCGATCAAATGGTACCGGACCGCCCATTTCATTGAAACTGAATTTAAATTCCTAAGTTTATACCTCAAATTAAAAACATCTGCGTTTCATTAAAATTTAATTTATTTAAAGAAAGGGGTCCACGAAGGTAGTGACATAATTTTTTTTAATGTTTTTTTTTTTAAAAAAAAAAAAAAAAACCGCTTCCGCAACTATTTGCTCTTTCAGTTAGTTTTAATAAAAAAAATCATCATAACTGTAAATATCATAAATAAAACACGAAAGCGCGACGCGAAATTTACTTTATATTTATTTTTTGGTGTAACTGTATTTTATTTTGAAGGCATGTTTAAATGCAATCAAATTAAAATTAACAAATCAAAATAATCTAAAATATAAACAATCAACGTCACCCCACCAGCGAGCCGCGGTAAAATTATCAAACGTTGACCGGTTCGCTGTGATAAAAAGGTTGGGGAACAGCTTCTATATACAACATAAAAATCAAATTCAATTACAACTATTTGTCTCGACCAAGGGTTCCCAACCGGGCATTTCATCGATTTCATCAACCCCCAGTGGGTCGATGAAATTTTAAAGTGTATCAATGATGATCAGAGCATCAATTGCCGAATATGCGCAGGCAGTGATCGGCATAATAGAGTTCCCATTGATTATTAAAAGATATTAATATTGTAAAATTGATAATTAATTGTCTATGGTTATAAACCTGTATATAGTAAGGAAGAATTCATGCAAAATAAGGTGGAAATGCACAAAAATTATTTAGCATATTGCAAAAAGTGTTATATAAAAAATTAAATGCAGCAGCACAAGAAAACACACACACTCATTCTTCAGAGGATTAGCCCCTGGCAAAAAATTTAAAAGAAGATTTTGATGCTCTCTTCCAAGATACTGAAGCTTTGAAAGTGCCGGTGTGGCTCATAGAGTTTCATCATTTTGATACAAAAAATTTGGATTGCATTGGAGAAAATGAATCGATGTAAGTTAAAGGTTGGGAATCCCTGATCTAGACAAATGTTCTCAAATTTTTATTCGCTCTTATCCTTTTATGATCAGATGAATTTTTCCTCAATTGCCTTCTTTCATTATTATGCAAATATTACTTAATTATTATACAATTCATTTACTCCCTAAATTCTTATAGTAAAATAGTGTGTGTGTGATTATGACAAAGCCTCGAGGGCTATCTGCCTAAGGGGAGGGATGCCTTCGTGGAGGACTTTCTAAGGGAAACTGGCTCGTATACACGTTACACATGGGGAAAACCACGAAAACGCCCATGCAGCCAGCCCGTTCGCGGGATTCGAACCTCGGACCGAACTACCAGAGTTCAGCGACTTTACCGCTCGGCCGCTGGTGGGCCTTATAGTAAAATAGAATCACATTCTTATATAATAATTAAAAAAAGAAAAAGAAAAAAGAAAAGAAAGAAAGAATATTATAAGAATAATTGCAAGAATTACTTAAAAATATACAAACACCTAGTACCTTTTGGAAATGAATTACAGCAAAGCAATTAAAAAAGTATTACTGTTCCAAGCTAATTAGCGATTAAATCTGAGACTTCACAAAATGTTCTAATGTCTAAAACACAAGCAATTTACTTGCAGGAAAAAAATCTTAAAAAATAACTTTTAATGATCTTACCAAACAGCGATAATTTTTACGACAGCTATTTTGAAAACATTTGCTCTAGACTGATTAGAAAACCTGAAACTGGTTTATTGTGAATTCAAATGTTAAACTGACATGCTTGCCGCAAGACTTTTGCGCCGAGCTGTACTTCGTTATTTCCGTTTCAGACACTACATTCAATTCTATAACGCAATCATCTTATTTGGCTTAGTTAACTAAATATAGCAGGCACTCGAGGGCTATTTGCCTGGAGGAAGGGATGCTTTCGTAGAGGACGTCTTACGGAAAACTGGCTCGTAAAGAAGTTAACCATAAGGAAAACCAAAGAAATAACCATGCAGCTAGCCCGTTCGCTTAGGTTCAAACCCTAATGAATTGAAGTATTCATCGCATTTAATGTTGATTTTAATCAACTGAAGGATTAGTAGATTTATTCCGTCACGCAACTTATCGGAGAAATTTGAAATTTAAATGTTAATGGTATTTTTGATAATGAATAAAAATAAAAAACTTGGATATTAAAAATACTCTAGTAGATAACTAGTTGGCATGCCCACTTATTAAATTCCTCTCCAGCTTTTTTTTTTAAAGGAAGGGAATCATTTTACCAGCACCATAAGAAGTATCAATTGTAAAATACATCATAAATGAGTCATAAAATTACGCCTTACAAATTACTACATTGCACAATAAAATTATTCTATACAATATTCCCTTTTTTTTTGTCATCACGCACTAATGTGGTTTTCTTATTATTGAACATTTTATTTTTCTAGGAGATTTTCATTTAAAGGCCTTAGAATGCTTTAAGAATTGGAAAAAATTGTAATCCACCGCCCTGTAACAAATAAAAAGTCAGGTTTTCGATCTTTATTTATTCAAACTGGCGCATTTATAAACTCCTTTTGGAACAACAGCATCATACTTAGGAATAGACATAAGGATGATTACAGACTAAAGAGATACCACCTTCATAGTTCACACGTTTAATAAATACGGTTACCCGAAAAAAGTGCAGCAATCTCATTTGGAATTTATATTTGTTTTAAAAAGCAATGGTAATTCCGATCATAACAAATCAGCAGGTTTTAAAGACTATTTTATAACGAAATTCAAACCATAAAATCTTTTACACAATTAAAATAAAAAGCATCAATTTTACGAAAAGTACTCCAAAAGGTCACAACAAAATAAGGGATTTTAAGACATACGAAAGCTATATAATTTCTGCACGAAGCGTTGTAGCAAAAATTACATATAATATATCAAGTTATTTTGGAATTAATGGCTTTTAAAACCCGTCCTAAATTTTTATAGTTTGTTGTATTTTTGCCTCACGTT
Organism: Stegodyphus dumicola; assembly: GCF_044657685.1. Classification (NCBI taxonomy): domain Eukaryota; kingdom Metazoa; phylum Arthropoda; class Arachnida; order Araneae; family Eresidae; genus Stegodyphus; species Stegodyphus dumicola. The sequence goes on along the minus strand of NC_140774.1, from coordinate 98,670,637 downwards.
TCTTATTAAAAAATACAATTTCTAATAAAAATAAAAACGTAAGCAGAACGTTTCTCTTTCCCATAATGTTTTCAACTGGAATATTCAAAAAATGATTCAATTTAGTCTCGAAAGTTTATGAATAAGACAATAAAAACATATATTCCATACGCACAAATCTAAAGTTATTTAAAATAAATACAATTGCTGCCTCTTTCAATCTATCTAGTTTCAAATATATTTTTAAACAAGAATATTTTATTAACAGCTTATTCGACTGCTTTAATACAAATATTTATCATAAAAAACCTTCTATTTTGCTGTAATTAATCAGCCATAAAAATAACATATATGTCTCTAAACCTGTTTTAAGCGCAAAAAGTTGCAAACAGAAAGTATGGGTTATTAAATTCAGTAATCAATCCCTATACAAAAATCATAGTACCTATAAAATCACACACACACACAAAAAAAAAAAAAAAAAAAAAAAAAAAACCCACTTAAAATACCATTACCCTAATTTTTTTGGATGATTATGTTAAACAAAATAGGATGTTTTATTTTAAATACACTCATGTCCATAAATTAAGGATAATGCAAAATCAAGCAAAGGAAGAGTTAGAAGCAAAACAAATTTAACATATTTGTAAAACTTATTTATTAAACAAAAGGTAAAGAGCAAAAAAGGATGCTATATGTTTGATATTATTAAAAAAATTAGCGATTTTTTCTCCCTGGAGCAAATTACAAAAAAAACCTATTTTCAAAAAACCAGTATTACATGGTTGGTATGATTGTTAATACATTGTATGTCTCCCAGACGATGCAATACAGTCCGTACAACGCCTAGGCATGCTGAGTATCAAATTATCGATCTGATCTTGGGGGATATTACACCACTCAAAAAGCAATGCTCTCCGAAGTTTCGGTAGACATGTAGGAAGTTGACGAGCTGCAACTCGTCGGCCAAGCATGTCCCACACGTGCTCTACTGGATTCAAGTCCGGCGAGAATGCTGGCCAATCCATACGGGTGATATCCTCCGATCGAAGGCATTCGCTTACGATGTTTGCACGGTGAGGACGGGCGTTGTTATCCATAAACACAAATTGCGCGCCCATGGCGCCCCGAAACAAACGTACATGTTGTTCCAGAATGACGTCCCGATAGATTTGGCTTGTCATGGTTCCAATTTGAACATGCAGGTCAGTTCTGGAACCCATAATAATTCCATCCCAAACAAGCACTCCTGCACCACCGTAACGGTGTCGTTCAATGATGTTTTCTTGGGGGTACCGGGTACCTGGAGCTCTCTATATGAAAGTCCGGTGAGAATCAGACTGCAAGCTAAAGCTGGACTCGTCGGAAAACATCACACAAGCCCACTGTTGCGGTGTCTACAATGCATGCTCTCTTCTCCAGGCTAACCGCAGACGACAGTGAGTTGCAGTAAGTGGAACGCATCTGACAGGTGTACGAGCATATAGACCAATCTGCCTAAGCGTCTGTACATGGTCTGCCTTGAAATTGTCGTATCAGTGGCTGAAGAGAGCTGACGAGACAGGTCTGAGGCTGTGCTCCGCCTGTTTCTTTTGGCAGTAACTGCCAAATACCGGTCCTCATTCGGCGTTGTAACTCTGGGGCGACCTGTGCTGTAACGTCTACTCACATTACCATCATCTTGGAATCGTTGCCAAAGCCTGGAGATAACACTCTGGGCAATTCCAAGTTCGTCTGATACTTCCAGTTGGGTACGCCCACATTCCAGACGGCCGATAATTCTACCACGTAAAAAATCATCCAAATGCGTCCTTTGTGTCATAACTATTCGGTTATTGCACTGAAATGCTTATAAAGCGCCTGCGAACAATTTTACTTCTTTGCCTGTATTCCTTATATATCACTGTCTTACACTTTCGTCATTGTGACGTACCATCGGTGTCATCTGGTTACTTCCTGAAATTTGCATATGATTCTTGAAGATGTGTGTAGTGATTTTACAGATGATATATTTATTTTAGAGTTCGATTTCCGCGTGACTTCGAATTATCCTTAATTTATGGACATGAGTGTAAATTTCAGATCTGTATCTGAAAAATTATAATTTGTTTTACATTTTTGCTAAAAAGCACTGTAGCCATAATTTTATTTATTTAATTTATTTTTTATTGATAATACATTTTCTCTTTTTTAACTAGGGTACCTAACTAATTAATAAATATCTCAACTGTTTCTTTACATGAATTTTAATTCTGCACACAAGCACTAAAAATTCTAACAAAATACTCACTGACAGGAATGCACATCAGTATATTCGCTAATATAGCAATATGAATCAGTTTATTTATATATCTATGCTGAAAGAATTAGCTCTGAGATATACATGGGAATCGGAAGTTTGTAAACAACTACTGTTTTTCATTTATTGAAATATTACATTAAAAAGGAATTCAGTTAAATACAGCTGTTAAATTTATAAAAACATTTGTTTCTATATTCCTTGACACTGACAAATCTTTTGAAAGTAGATAACATAATTTTAAATATGAATTTTTCCTGGGTCTTTTTCTTTTTTAAACAAGCAAATGGTGATTTTCCAATTGATTTTGCACTTTCAAGATAAAATACAAGATATGAAGCACTGTTGCTATATTAATGATATACTCGAACTTTTTAATGATTATTTAAGCATTGCAATCTGTTTTTTTGGGCTTTCGTTTGAAGAATATCTTCAGAAATTTATACTATGTTAAATTTAATTTGTATGATAGAATAAGCTAATATTTTAAGGTTGAAAATACCATATGATATGAAAAGTAACATTTCAATGTGTTTGTCCTGCATTTATCTGAAGAATTTCTTGGGGAATACATAATACTTAAAATTTTAATTTGTACGAAACTATTATTTTAGGGGTGACTAATATGGCAATTTTTATTCTTTTGCAACATATGCTGTTAATAATCCAAAAAATAATCACATAGGATTAAAAAAAATCACCGAAAAATGCTTCTTGTAAAGAGCTGGATGAAAAAACTATTTCGCGGGCATAAAAAAAAGAAGCATAAATGTTACAAAAGTCCAAAACTGTAGTATTTTTAAAAATCTTATGTCTCAAAACTTCTAACTGGTTGAGTCATACACATTTCCTCCGATCCTTACACTGTTTAACAAATGAGAAGCATCTACCGAATGCAGATAAAGAAAATTATCACATGCCTCAGAGATAAGTCAATTATTGTATCAAACTTCCGCTGCCTGGAAACGCTTGGTAATAATCTCCCTTTTCGAAATCCCACCTGTCGCGATGCATATTTAGGCATTAAAGACAATGAGAATTTCCTCTTAACTTACTTATTGCATTTCAAGCCACAGTAGTATGATTATATCATTTACACTAATAACGCAAGAATAAGAATACAAGTATATAAAATAAAAATTTGGAAACATAATGCCACAAAAGAAGGAGAAAAAGAAATAACAAATCCGCATTTACACTTTAATTAAAAGTTTCTGCTTTCGCTACGCCGCAAAATTCTGTGCTGAGGCAGAAGGAGTAGAACTATTTACGGTAAATATTCTAACCCCTTGTACCGCAGAAATCAAGAGTGAGTTCCAGCCGTAGAGTCATTTGGCTTATTTCGCAGCAGAAAGCATGAACAATCAGAGAGTCCTCGACCGGACCTCCGGATTACCAGCCGGACGTGCTTCCAACTATCTGCATGCGGTAAGAGCCTTAATAGCTGCCTGCGTTAAAGTAAATTATGGTGGTGATAAGTTATCATTCATCAAATTTTTTACATCTGGCACCATTTGCAAATTCACCAGGTTTATTTCGGAGTAGAAAAAGGAAAAACGTAAAAACAGAGTAACAAAAAACTAAAAAAAAAAAAAAAAAAAAAAGAGATGCCTTCACTGGAATTCGAACCTGGTCTTTCCCATTGTTAGCCGGACATGCTTTTCATTTACACCATGAAAGCACATAGTAAGGAAGGAGGAAATGCCTTACGTAGTTAAGAACTGTTTATTGTAATGATTCATTACAGAAAAAAATCATTATATTCTTATAAATCCCTATGTTCAGTACTGCTTTTATTTTGATAATGTTCTTTTACGTTTCTCAAAGTAATTTCTCAATTTTTCTATTTTTAAAATCCAAAAAATCTTGTATGAAGATAAAAAATTCGTACCTTGAGATCGTGTCATATGTATTTTTTCGTCAAATTTACTAACGCAACAAATGGTCATATTTCTGTACCTACGAAGAATGAAACGATGCGTCAAAGAATAACATAGGAATAAAAAAGACAGTATTCAAACACCAGTTTCATTTTGCCATTACTAGTTTAAAGCAAAGAAATTCCCTTTGAAGATTGGCCCCAGTGACCGAGTAGTTAAGACCGCAAAAAGCAAGTAGTTCAACTTGACCTCGAAGTCAAGGACAGGCTGACTGCAGGGTTGTAGCTCGCGACGTTTTTCCTATGTATAACATGAAAATGAGCTAGTTTCTTTTAGACAGTCTTCCACGAAAGCATCCCTTCCTTCAGGCAGATATCGTGTGCTTTACCATAATAAAATTATAAGGCTCCCACCCTCTCAGCATGCCTTCGCGGTGTAATGGCCAGCACACACGGCGTGTATTTGAGAGGTCCAGGTTCGAATCCTGGCGAGGGCATTGCACATTTCTCACGTTTCCAGCATCCAATATATTGTTGAATATCTGAAAATTTAGGGGTTTTAAACTTTTAACCTTAACTTAACTTATGGTGCCGGAAAATTAACTAAAAAAATTAATTCATCATTCATATATCATAAGAAAGTTCTTATAAACATACAAGTTAAATTTTAGGTTCGCGTTGTGAGTAAACCTAAGTAAAAGGAAAAACAATAACCCCGAATTCAATTAAAGCTCCGTGTTTCTTAAAAAGGCCTCCCGGCTCAAACAAATGAAGGGACATGACAAACCACAGTAAATTAACGCACAAAATAAACAAGTGCAATTAAAATTCTAAATCTAACACATTTATTAAATTCTTGAATATAATAATATTATTAGTAAATACTTGGGTAACTGATCAGTATCCCCTACCACAAATTTTTACTATGAAAATATCGAACTGTCATACAAAATTTCAGCTTACAATAATTAAAACATTTAATTAATAATGAACAATTTTTTACAAATTAAGAAGGTGTAACATATTTTAATTCTCCAAATAAATGGTTCTCATTAATTAGAAACTAACATTTTCTAACTCAGCCACTCAGTAGGTGAAACAAATTTAAAACATCCCCAAACTGGCCATCACTTGAAATAATAATCACTTCTCAATTTTACTAACTGTAATATTTAATTTATATAAGTAATAACAATATAAACAGGTAGATAAATCATTATTAACTGTTCCACTATGGCATTTGGGAATACTAAAAGAAAGAGAAAATAATCTTAAAAATTTCACTCACATATTCTTCGGAATACACAACCTTGAGGGTAGTGTCCAGTTTTCCTAGTTACGGAGGAAGTCTATTTCCTTGAACCAACACTTTGATTACAGTTTAACTAACACTCTCGCGCTGAAGTTCATTCTGTACAAGAATATCTGGAAACGGAATGAAGTCCTTTTTGTAAACTAACCGCCAGATCAGGGAAAAGTTCGTTCTTCAGTAACATATTTCTGTGTGGAACATCTAAACGGGATGTATATAAGATTACAAATGAGAGGGAATTTCTCCTGCCTTCGTGGCGTAAAAGTCAGCACACTCGGCGCGTATTCGAGAGGCTCAGGTTCAAGTCCCGGCGAGGGCATTGCACATTTCTCATGTTTCCAGCATCTAATATACCTACAAAATAACCTAACGTAACTCCTTTCAAGACTTAATTCTCCATTTTCATTTCGTTGACTAATTCTTCATTTTCGTTTCGTTGACATTTCCAATTTGTGGTTACAAAACGAAAATGAAAAGCGTACAGACAAGTGATGATGTAGGTTTTTTGGAAGGTGAAACCAATTACCTTATTGACCATGGTCGAAGTGGCAATAGCAGTGACGCACAATGCAGACGGCGTAACAAATGTAATTTACTCTTAGAAGAACCATAAAATCCTTGAATTAGCACTCTTAGAAGTAAACTCTTAGAACTATACAATCCGTGGATAAGCACAATAGTATATATTTATCACATGACGATTACGCTGTTCAAACATCATATTGAGTAACAGAGTAAAATGGAGGCGATCTGCTCTCCAAAATTTTTAAAATATGCACTAGCACTTTTTTGGAACGATACATAAAGAAAGCAAAGCGAGAAACATGGTTTAGACAAGCAGCAGTAAACGAAAAAAAGTGATGTGTAGTACTTGCGGTTATATTCATAAGCCAGCAAATCTTTGTTTCAATACTGAGCAGCGATTGGGCTAGATTTCACAGTGCAGAGAAATCGCAAGAAAAGAGTGATGCAATATGTTGCAGAGTAAAGGAAAATGGTGCGAAGGGTATCGTTGAAGCGGTGATGTGTTTAATTCAAATTTTTTTAATTTAAAGGTCTATTGCCAGTTGGTTCCAATTAAGTTTAATAAGTTTGTTTCATGTTTTATATTTTACATACATATATTGTAACTTGCAAGCACACAAATTGCATGTAAAATCAGGAGAAGAAACTAAAGATGGTTAACAGGTAACATCACTGACACAAACTCATTATCAAGTTATGATTAATGAACATTTAATTTAATGCCTTAGTAGTAAAAACGAGATAATACTGAGGTTTTTACTCTAACAATGGGATGAACCAGATAAAACAACAAAATGGCTTTCAAAATAAGACGTGAGGTCAGCCTAACTACAGCTAATAAGGCCCATAAAGGATATTCATAGCAGGAGTTGGTAAATAGGATTTAGACTTTAATTATTGCTGACAATATTTGCTTTTTTTCACAACATACAGTATATTTTTAAATTTTAAACTACAGAATATCACCAAGAAAAACGAATAAATTTATGAAAACTAAGCAGTCTTCACAAATTCGTATTAAATTCTGCATGAGTTACAGCTGAAACTGTAAAATGGAATTTTGTTTTAGAATTAAATTCTTTGAATACATGGAAAAAAAAAGTTATTTTGTCACTGATATTTATAACAGACGACACTATCGCATGTACGGTTTTTTTCAGCCTCGGGCATCAAATTTCTAATAGGACATTTCTAGAACTCGTCGTTTATTTATACACCATTTGCTCGGGAATACTCAAGTATAGAAAAAAAGATACATTTCCCAGTTAAACTTTTACATTAACAGGCCGTTTTATTAGGTTTGAGTATTTTAAGTAGGTAATTTTAAGCCGTATCACTAGGTTTTATTTTAAGAATATTTACTAAATTTAAATGCATGATTCTTCTTGTTTTACTGACTGTACCCTCTGTCACCAATTCTTAACTTCGCTCTCACCCCATTAAGATTGCCAATTACCCACAACGCCCGGGAAGGGGGTAATTTAAATGAACAACAAGGGAAACAAAAAATTGGTCTGCAACTAGTTTCGGCGCGTCATCTGAAATAACGGAAACATTCTGCGTAATTTTTAAGGCACTTATCCACTTAACATGAATCATCATGTCGGAAGATTTAAAAGATCAAGGTTTATCTTAAATGGGTGAAAAATTAAAATTAGCATGAAGAATTCGAAGATATATACAAATGCAAGTCAGCTACTCCTACACAGCTGCTAAATTTTGCAGTCGTCACTTAGAAACTTTTTATTATCTAATGAAACATTTTAAAAGTAAATAAATATACGAGACGGCAGAGAAGCAAACCAGCGTGAATTTTTAAACTGAGCTTCAACCACAGAAATGCTCAATGCATTTAAAGGCATGGGGCCCATTTCTTCAAGAAGTAAAAACATTTTTATGGAAACAAGTTATTTCAATAAGAGAAATTTTAAAAAGGAAGCAACAATCAAAAGGGAAAAGGAGATAATTACAACGATATCGTAAGGGCACTTTTCATACAATTTTGAAAATTAATTTTGGAATTAAAAATTTGAAAGCTTATAGATTATGATGAATGCAGAAAAAATCTATCAACTTCATTTAATGATACTAAATATAATCGGTTTTTTTTTCCAGAAAAGGGGTAGGGAATAACACCCTTTAATTTAAGAACTAATTGCCATTTTCATCAAACTAAAAATTTCAACTGAAATTTATAAATTAAATCATCTATGTCCGATCTGGATGTGATATATCTTTGTGTTTTAAATGAATGCATTTAATTTATCAATAAAGTAATGGAAATTTATCTTTCGTCGTTAACTGTTTAAGTACTCAAATAGCACAGAGTACTGTTACCATTAGAGTTGCCTAGTTGCTAACCATAGAAATTTCTAAGGGTGACGACTTGCTAAAGCTTCAAAGTTATTGTATATTTTTATCTGCAATAAATTTTCGCGTTCGAGAACTTGCCTGTTATGTAGATGCCAAAGAATACCGCCAAATAATACAGAAGTATATAACAATTGTTGATTCTGTTATGAAAACAAACTTCATGTAATATACACTATTTTACTAGTTTCTGAGACCTAGCAATGCATAATTTTTTAAACATCTCCTAAAATTTTTCTTAATGTGATTGAAAGTAAAGGCAAAATTTTGCAATTCCCAAAAGCAGACTTTTTTAATTCTTTATTTATAATTTATATTATTTTTGGCCACTACGTAATATTTTGAGAAATCTATACATTTTATTTAAGGAACGTTTTTATAAAGTAATATTTACTTTTAGTATTTTGGAAGCCCCTCTCAAAAATCCTTTCCTTCAGCAAACATTTTCGTTTGGAAAGGAAAAATGAATAAAGCAATTTTTTATTCTTTTTCGATTTTCAGAAGTTCATCAAGTCCAATATTAGCCATTTTCCTACTCGTCAACTGGTAGAGATATTATTCTTTGATTAATACCTCGCACCATTTTCCTTTTCACAGTTTTTCCAGTCATATAAATTACATAACGCTTGCATAAAGGCCTAAATTTCACACATTATAGATATTTTTAAATATCACTTATTAACCAACAGTAAAACTATAAGTAATTTTCTCCTTCCTTACCGCGTGCCGTAGTGCTGTAATCGTAAGTACGCCCGGCAGGTAATCGGAAGGTCCAGAATTCGAAATCTGCAGAAGGCAATGATGCTTATCTCACGTTTCTTGCTGCAGAAATCCTAATAAACACTACAGAAGGCTCCAGACTAAAATATGGTGGACGACATATAATTCGTCACCACTTGGATTTGGCAAACGGGTCCTCTTTCTCCCTAGTCGCATTTTAAGTGAGGAAGATTATAAAGAATTTTCTCTGCATTCATTTCATAGTGTAATTGTAAACCTGTACGATTGGCATGACAGTCGAAAAGTCTGGAGTTCGAATCCAGACGAGGGTAGTGCTGTTTACCTCACGTTTCTCTCTCCAAAAATCCTAACAAACTCTATAGGAAGTTATAGACCATTATTTACAAACAGAAACTTCAAGCTTACTTTTTTTTTCACCGTACAATTTGACTCATAGCCCTGGGAACAACAGCTGCAAGAAAAAGGTCGTGTCGCTCAATTCCCCACCTCCATTTCTGTTCAGCGTGTTTTTCTTGATGAAAAGGGCGAAAATAAAGGCTGTCTTGACTACAATCTCAAATAATAAGAGAAAATAAATGCTGCGGGATGATGACGACAGGCGTTACGATATGAAGTGCTAAGTAACAAAACACAGTTACATCAGAATATAGTTTAAAAGTAACAGAAAATAGTTACAACATTCCTATACAAACTGGAGTTTGAAATGACTCAAAATGACCACTAGACTTAAAAAGAGCTATTTTTTTTAGCCTAGGCTTAGAAAATTTTAATTCTTTACTTATTTGCTTTAATTCAGTATATTCCTTATGGAGAATTCTTTTTCAATGTTTTGTCTGAAGAGGTTTACACACCTTACATATTTTTTAAACTTTAATATACTTTAAAGGTAAACAATATAGAAGATTCTCTGAAAAACACCACTTGGTAGTATCACAAAATTAGCACAATAAGGATACAGGAAATAATTTCTCATTGAAACAGCTTCTTATGATGAGTGGTACAGAACATTTGTGAAACAATGAGCAACGAAAAAAATGCTGTAGCCATTAAAAAAATAATATAATAAGAACACTGTTGTTCAGAAAAAGTCTCATTTTTATTATGAAATTAGCAACAGTCAAAAATAAGCTGTCTTCAGTCATTTCTTCGTATTCGCAGTTTACTGTGACCGCCTTATTCTTCCTAAATTATAGAAATTAAATGTTTAAATGCTACAGTACATAAACCACGTGAGTTCAGACTGTAATATTACGAAATGCAAACAGCGTGAACGCGTCCACTGCAGACTTTTATTTTAAGCTAGAGGTTTTCAACTTTTTGAAATTCTGAATCACATAAAATAAGAATAAAAAATATATGTACCATCATTTACCAATGCATGTACCAAAAGAGTAGCCATTCCACATTAATTTAAATCTTTTGTGCAAAAACTGTTCTACCAAAAATAATTTACCATTAGTGGTATTATTTTGAGAAAGCCTTAGGCAACTCGAATACTGGTGTCCGAAATTTGCTGAGTAAAACACGTGATCGTCTTATTGCATTCGTGAGCGCGATACTGCTGCTCGTGCAAATATCTTAGCGTGACGTACTTGATGGCTCGGATGAACACTCATCATTGCGATACTTCACCCTTTAAAGGCATCCACCTCTTCTGCGATTTTTCGGTATTGAAGAAGGTGCGGGGAGGTAAAATCTTTCCTAAAACTCAAAGGCCGCCGCTTCATTTTTCTGATAATCCAATGAGAAGCCCTCTTTGTGTGACAAGGATGAGAGAGTGAGTCATCGAACTGGGAGAGATATCAAGACACGTCGATGAAAAACAGCAACAGCTACATGAACCGCATTAAGAAAGGCTCAAGGATCTGGAATCTCTCCATGATTAATCTCTCTCAATGATTGCGAAAAACGACTTTTCGACTCGTTCACTTGTTTATCTAAAAACTCAAGCGTTGCTATTTTAACAAAATCAACAAAATAATTCATCGGTGATTAAAAATCATCTGAAATATTTTCGGCTATCACCATTTATTTATTTGTTCAAGTCTGTGCTCCAAATGAGTATCAGAGAGGGAGGGGAAAAATATAGTTTTCGCAATATCCAACTGAATTTTGATCATGAAGAGAGGACTTTTGTGAGAGAGACTAATGTCATTTTAAGAAGTTTATTTATCATCAGTGCGATATCTGGAATACAAACTCTCCGTCTTACGAAATGCTAGAAATCAAAATAACTGTATACGGTACGCACCGCTTAAAGTCACCACATTTGTCCATGTGCACTTTGATAACACTAACCGAATGATAAAAAGTAGCCTTCGAAATAGCAGTGGAATTTAACCAATTTAATATAAATATGAAATACACCCAGAAGTAACGCCGGCCGATTTGATAAGTACTTTTACATCCTTTTATCCAGGACAAAGCAAAAATTTATATATCAACTGCTCATAATATCTTAATACTCATAATAATGCAAAAGTTAATTTATGAACTGTTCATGATGCTCCTGGAAATTATTTGTCCTATGCTGTACTCCTAACTCCCAAAGGGTTATTTTACTGGATGAGAATATGCAATTTAAAATTTAAAATTAGGCAGAAAAGCAACTTTAGTTTGGCCTAGATGCTTTGGAGAATTTATTTTCAGGGGAAAGATTTTCTACAGAATGTTTTTTTTTTTTTTTTTTTTTTTTTTTGCTTCTGAAGATCAGGGATCAATGTCTGATTGCCCTTAAAATCGACAGTTACTGAAAATCTTCTTCAAACTAAGTGGTTTTTCTGAGGCTGGCTAATTTTACACACCGGTTCACTAAACCCGAAACCAAGCTGTTTGGCAACATTTTTCTGACACTTGATAATTTTTATAATTTGTTTTAACTTCTGTGCTGTTTTATCTTCAATTAAAAATATTTATTCTACAATATTTTGATCATATTAACCGAACTGTTGATCACTGTACGAAATGTATTTTCATGTATAGATACATACAGGTAGTACTTCGGCACTTCGATAACAATATCCGAATGATAGCATTAACCGCAAGCAGCGTCAATTGTAATGCTATGTTGTATTTAAACTTTAGTGTTGGAAACTTTGAGTGATGACTTTCGATATAACTATAATAAAGATTTGAATATTATGTTTCATATGAGGTGGTATCAGATAGGCGAAATAAATCTGTAATTTTGAAATTATTGCTAGAAAACTGTGTCAGAAGGTAAAAATAAAGATTCAATAAATTATACTGAGTAACTATTTAAGCAATTTGCTTCGCATAAAAGGCGCGGGTCAAAACAAAAATTTGTATCGGAATCTTACTGTAACAAAACACTTAAATCAAGATAAAACTTATTTTCGAGCATTTTAACCATATTATCAAATTAAAGAAATAAATGCAGTTAATTTGCGTAATCGAAATAATTTATACATCAAAAGCTTACGAAATAAGAGTTTTATGCTTCGATTACTTGATTAACTCAAAATGCTGAAATAAACGTATTAGTTCAGCTGCTGCTAATAATTGGTTCCACTATACACTGCCAAGCACAGCGAAATAATTTCTTGATTAGTATAATTAATCTTTCTGATCTCTAGAACAAATAAGAGTACATGTAGTTTTGAATACTTACACGTGCACAGCATTAAAACATGCGCTACACAAAATTTTAACGATTAACAGTGATTTTGGTGGATGAATGTTCAAATTAATCCGATTTTGGTGCATGAATGATCAAATTATTCCCTAAAACTGCGACAAAGCACACAAGACAATCCTGTCTATGAGAAGGAGTGTCTTTATAGTTACGTTAGAAGACTACTTTGTTTCACAAAATTGATGTTTAAGTTCAGTCCCTAAAATACTTGTTTTTAAATGATAGAAGTACGCGAACGGGAAAAGTTAAAATTAAAAAACAGAATAAATTATTCGCATTAACAAGAAAATGAAACCTGTTGCCAAATTTCAGATACAAATACAACAATAAACATTAAAAATATGCAGTCAGTCTCAAAAATAAAGTGGAATGCGCAAATAAGAAATCCAAAGATAACCTTTCTTTTCGAGTTTAAATTCATACACTATATAGATTATGTTTCCTATTACAGCGTTTCTCAAGCGTTTAGTCCGCGGACCCGAGTGGTCTTCGAAGCTTGCCCTTGTGTCTCCTAGATTTCAAAAAATGACAAAAGATAACATTCAAAGTAACTAATACACTACAGGTGAAAAACCTCAGAATTTGGAAATGATACATAGGAATCATCTATTACAGGCGCCGGCAAACATTTTTGGCTGTGGTCAAAATCAAACCAAAATAGGAATCATCTATCATAAGCGTCGACAAACGTTTTTGGCTGCGATGAAAATCAACCAAAATGTGTATGTTTCCGATCAGTGGTATTTTCGTTTTAAACAAATTTTGTTAAGAAAATCATTACAGTTCGCTTTAAACTTTAAAAATAATAATTATATTATTCTCGTAATCAAATAATAAGCAACAAAAGCTAAAAGAAAAGTATGAATATGAAAAGGGGACTTAAAACATACGGTTTAGATATGAGGTAGAGGTTGCATCGCCGAATGCAACTAGGTAACCAGTGTTAGCATATACCGCAAGCCCGCAGTCACACAACAACGCCTTAAAAGGGGGGATGCCGCACCTATGCGTCAGTTCGCAAGCAGCGATAGTTCCATGCAATTGCAGACAGACATAGCGGAAAGCAAAGAAAGGCATCATTTGCATGATAAAATGGGTTGGAGAACTGTTGGGATGTTGCAAGCTGGTGCAAGACAATCCGCTGTTGCGAAAGCTGAATGTGCATCGTAGTGTGATTAATAGTCTGTGAAATTGTTACGAAAGAGATCAAAACCCTTGTATAAGACGTGGGTCTGCATGCCGGAGGATTACCATAAGATGAAGCTGATGATCTCTTTCTGTTGCTATGCGCAAGACGCCATACATCACTAACAGCAAGACAGATGGAGTCGCATCTCAGCTACCGCATAACTGTGTCGCATCGATTGCATGAAGATGGAATGTACGCTCACTGACTGGGTGGTTTGTGTTCCTTTGTCCCCATTGCATGTCAGAGCGCAAATGAATTGGGCCCGTGAACATCGTATTTGGACACCACAAAGCAGTTAAGGCCACGTACTCTTTAAGGATGAATATCGGTCAACCGAAGGGCAATGATGTGGCGAGAGCCAGGGACACGCTATCGGATGCTTAACAGACGATTACAGAGAAAGAGGGATACTTGAATGGGCTGGTATAGCAATGAACGGCCGCACCAACCTCTACGTGATTCCTGGTGGTTCCGTCACAGCTGTCCGATATATATAACGACGAATATGTGTACCGATGCCACACTTACGGACGATAAAGACCGCCCGAATACAGCTTGAGTGGTACGAAGTTATCTGAAGAATGAAACCATTCCACAACTGCCGTGGCCTCCTAGCTCCGGCACACATTACTACAAGAATGGACGCTTCTGCCTCAACAAGCGATCGATGACAATATTGCCAGATTGCTCCACAGTTATCAAGCATGCATCTCAGCTAGAGGGCATCATACCGGCTATTAGCGCGATGTTTCCGTTGCACATTCTTCCGACCCATTTCGCGATGTGATGGTCATAATAATGTGTTTTTGTATGTCTTTGCTTTATGGTTTGCTATGTGGTCTAGTAATGCCACAGCAACCTCTTGGATTAATTTAACGCATAATAGTTTTTGTTTTACTCCGTGTTCTGCTTTTGTTGCTTAAAAGTGTATTATAAAAACCAACATTAATTGAATGAACTTTACTTTTTCTTTACCATCAATGGCTCCCCTGATGCTGCACTTGTGACGTCAATTTAGTTAAGTCTGGCTTCTAGTAAGTCGCCTTAAAATGAACAAAAGCATCTGAATTTTCGGTAGTTAAGCTGCTTCTCTTCTTACTAAAAATAAATTTCATTTGTGAAACCATTTGCTCGCATTTATGAGTTCAACCGAATGCGGGACAAAATGGCAAAGCCAAATTTTTTGAATTATGGATCGTCGTTGCCAAACATAATCGATTTCTTTTCGATATTAAGTTACAATTAAAATAAAAATTCAATTTCATTAATCCAACATTTTAATCAAACTGTCAATATTATTATTTATTTTCGGTTTTGTGTATTCTTCAAGCGGTTGTTTCATATTTATGTCCTGTAATTTATTTTTACGTTTTGTACTTTATTTTCGGAAGTCAAGTGGGTTCACTTGAAACTACGAAATTAGTCACTCAGTGACCTCGTGGGTGAAGCCTGGTCTATCCCTTTTCTCCTAAGACTAACCCTTTACGAAATTTATTACCAGCTATCCTACCCACGAACATCCTTAGGGTTAGCAGTATAAAAGATTTAAAGCATTATGAATGTGTTGCTTCTTATCGAGACGCATTAAAACACAGAATAGCTATCCAAGAATCTGCAGAATCATCCATGTCATTAATGTGAGTAGCAGCATTTATTTAATTTTTAGTTAATAAAATAGAAATTATCCAAACTCTAATAGTCATGAATTATTAAAAGCAAATATAAATTTTCTTATATTAACTACTTAACACCAATATAAAATTAAATGAATTTTAATTAATCGTATTTTAAAAACATCAATGTAATGATAATACCATATGCCAAAAAAAGCATGATGCGGTCTGCAGGACATTTTTATTTACAAAAGTAGTTCCTACATGAGAAAAGTAGAAAAAATGCAGTTCTATTACAAGAAATGAACATATCGCTTATAAACATATAAAACATAGAACGCAGCTAAAAGAGAGTCATCTGGATTGAAAAAAAAAATTGTAGGAATCGTATGGAAATCAAAAACATCAAAGTTCGAGTTATATATATATATGCATATTATTTTTTCATTCGATTCATTAACAATATGCGCTTATTTTTTATCTAAAAATAGATTAATACTTTTTTATTGTAAAGTTTCCTCTAGTTATTTGAACATGCACACACAAATATACAAAAAATATTAATTGTTATTTCAACTACATAACAATTTATAGCAAGAGCGGCACTGCGATCAGGCCACGAAAGATAAAATTTTCTCAACAGGTGTGTTTGTCGTTCCAGCCTTGCTGAGTAAATATTGACAGAGTTCTGGTCTCTAAGAGAAGTCAGAGCAAAGGGCGAGATTCCTACAGACTGTGAACCTAAAATTTTTCGCTCTCACCGCACGCAGAACACTGAAGATTACATTAAACTATCTCTTCATTTAGCAAGCCATTTACACTCACTTTGTAAGATTATGAGCGAATGTTGCGAAGCCCTTTTTATACAAATGTTATGCTTTCGGCATAAATTTTCAAACCGCAGAATGATTTATTTGGGTGAAAAGTATGGTGTTAAATTCTGTGCTCGAATTGTTCCGTTTTCGCTAGTCTTCTGGGCGCTTCCAATGTGTATCTGTTACAGGAAAATATAAATCTACAATGGCATATAATTAAGCTGAAATCTGAGATAATATAAGTCCTGTTATCTATTAACTTTTAAAGTCATTACTTCCACAAGTTCCACAAGAATGAGAAGATTCTCATTTGTTTTGGAAACCAGCTTAAATTCAGCAGAAGCCCGATTCGGTACTTCTGATTGAGTAAAATCGTTATTCCAACCGAAGGCGTAACCAAAGTTCCGATATTTTAATTTATTATTAAACTATTTGTTAATAATTTATTAACGTTTCGTTTATTTTCATCTCCCGCCAACCTATATACGTAGATAAGGCAGATAATGTTTTCGGTCCAAAAATTCCATAGTGAGTTTGCAGTGAATAAGCACGATTTAGAATTCCCATAACATGTTTTTTTTTATTATTTTTACAATGATGTCTGTCTGTCTATATGATTTTTGGGAAAATATATGAGATAAACAAAAACTTCTTAAATTTCGTACTTAAAACATGTATGTGATTGACAACAAAAAATTACATTTATAAGCTTTAAATGTATGTTTTGTCAAATTCAACGAGAATAAACCCATTCTGGAGACGAGCTCTCGTTATGAAGCAATAAAATTATTAGCTTAAATCCTCTATTTTGTGCCCGTTTCACCGTGTCACTTTTCAAGCAAAAGGATCCTGCCATCAAATGTTATAGCTATGTATTTACTTTTTAAAGAAACAATATAACAGTACAAAGAGCTTAACGAATATAGAAAAGGTATAAGAATACTTAGCATTCTATTTCGAATTCTAAGCACAGGCTGCTTTTAAAGATTTTGTGATTTTTAAAAATTTTTTTGCGCCGCAGTTGCCAAGAAACTAATGTTTAATAAACAAAGCTAAAAGGACAAAGAAAAAAGCTGGTTATCTTATTAAATTAAGAAATATCAAGAACTGATAAGAGACCAGAAAAAAAAGTATGGCAACACTTGAAACTAAGTTTTGCGATTATTAAGTCATTGATTTGTGAATCTGAAACACTACATGACCGGAAGATACACGTACTACGATCGACGAAATATTTTGAAATAAAGGATGTGTTTACACGAGCACGTATATGTTCTTTCTTTCTTTCTTTATTTATTAACAAATGCCTTCTTTTGGCACTTAATAAACCGCCTTGCTTCGCAGTAGCTTTGAGTCACCTAATTATAAACATTAAGTGCGGAGCATGTGTTTAAATGTTCTTTGTCCTTGGGTTGCCCACAGACATGAAGAAAGCATACTGCAGAATTCCCAAAACCAACGTTAAAGGAGCATTGAGGTAGTTGCCGTCCACTCAAAAGATAGAATGATGTTATGGCTGTAGCACGTGCAGGTTAGTTTAGGTCATTTGATTTTTGCAAAACGCACTAGAGCTATCGACTTTCTAACGGATAATGACTTGGATTTGTATTATACATGTGGAAAACCACGAAAACCGACCCCGCAACCAGTCTGGGTCGAACTACCAGTATTCAACGTGCTTAAATGCTCCGGGCACTGGTGGGCCGTAGCCAAAAGGATAACCAGGAATAATATATTCTTGCCCAGTATAAACAGCCAGGTCTTTTCCCTATTTTTATGCACTATTTTGATGCAAGAATCTTCTACATTTTTGTGTGTTACCTTTATTTACTAAATATCATGTTCTTTGTACTTAAACCATAAAATTTAGTTCAATAGCAATGTCGCAAAATAATTTTAAAATGAGCATATCTTTAGAATTTCCGATACACAGTTCGACGCGCTGGAGATAAAAAGGTCCCCCCCCCCCCCGTAGAGTGTTGCCATTGCTCGCTTTGAAATCTTTGAGTTTGTTACTCAACAATTCGTTAAAGTTTTACAAAATAGTATGAAATCGATAACAAAACAAATTCAAAATTTGTGATTTCAGATGCCCATATTCGCAGTTATGGACCTTATAAGAAATAGACTAAACCAAATGGGTTTTCTCCCTTGTCTGACGCGTTCCCGGCTGTCACCTTGATCACATCCGGAGGAGTAGGGACGACTTGCAGAAATTCAACAGTGGTTGCCTATTGCAGCTTGTATAATTGTCAAGAAAAAGCTGGTTGTGGCGCCTCATTTCACAAATTAGAATTTCTCCATATTTTTATTTTTGAAGCTGAGATTGTTTTTTATAAATTTAGCATATTTATCAAGCATAATTAGCGTTCCAAATAATTATAAAGGTCTGGATATTTTTTTAGCTTTTCCTATGCTGTAAGGAATTTTGTAACTACTTCTTTTAGAAAATAATATTTTAAATCTGAACTAATAGAAAATTTCAAACAAGCAATTTTTATGCTTTTTATTGGTGTAAATAAGTAAAAAATACTAAAATATTTAAAAACAAATTTTGGAAAGTTTTGTTTAAAATTCTAAATTGTGCTGCTTTTTTAAATTACAGATAAATATTAATTATAGCACAATTTCTATAGAGGAATTTTATTTCAATTATATTTCATAATACATCACAGTGATAAACACTTTCGACTTCTTAATTTTTATACATTTAATTCTAATATTAAAATTGTATTTAACCGTAACAATTAATTTTGCTTGTATTTTACAGTGATTTTTTTTTAAATTTACTTTTAGTTCTGCGTAAATTTTTTTTTTTTTTTTTTTTATTTACTGTTAATTTATTAGCTCGAAGTGGCATTTTGCGCTGTTTCACTATAAATGTCCGTGTCTCCTTGCAAATTGTTGTTACCAAATATTATCGCCCTGTATTATATTTAAAGAAATTAAATAATGAAGAATCTGCATGAATACATGTATGTTTCTCACACTGTGACAAAAACGACGGCATCTAAAGCCATCAGATTTTGAATAATGTAATCCTCCACCCGAACATGGGCATCTGGACGGCCGAATTTCGAATTTGTTTTAATCTATTTCATATTTTGTAAAACTAAGGAATTTTTGATTAGCAAACTCAACGAGTTCAAAGCGAGCAATGGTAACACTGTGCGGAAAATAACATTTTTATCTCCAGTGCGGAAATTCTAAAGATATGCTGTTTTCAAATGTATGTGGTTAACGGGCGAAGAACATGACATTCAATAAAAATAGGTGACACACAAAACGTTAAAAAAAGGTTCCTTTTGGGCGTAATATAAAATCGGATGCTTCTAGATTTTATTTTATCTTTTTTTTTTTCCCTTCATTACACTCAGAAAATTTTATGCTCCAAATTTCATAAAGTACTAAAATAAAAAATCCACTTTAATGTTAATAATTTAATGATGATATAATCAAATAAATAATCGTTTTATAATGTTATTATAGTTTTGAAAATCACTGCCTGAAAATGTTCATTAAATTAAAAAAAAATATCAGATCTTGTTTAATGTTATCTTATTTATTTCAAAGCATCACGTACTATCAATCTTATTTATTTCAAAGCATCACGTACTATCAATCTTATTTCATTTTACTTTATTTTTACGTAAAATTAAGTTCATAAATTTTGTGCTTAAAGAGTTTTTACCGTTTTACCAAAGTAAAGATGTTTGTACAAGAATTACACGTGGGAAAAAAATGCGCGAAATGCAGTAAAAAGTGCTTTAATGAGATATATTAAATCCTATTTGAAAAAAAACTGTGACTTTCATAATCTCATCACTATACGACGTATCACATTTAATAATTAAAAAGAGTTATGTGATACACACGCCATAGGTTTCAGTGTTAAAGTAAACCAGATCGTCCCTACTCTTTCTTGCCGACATGTCGGTGACGTGCCCCCCGCCCTGGGTTAGTCTATCTTTTATAAGGTCCATGTTCGCAGTAGGATTACGTCATTCAAAATTGGATGGCTCTAGATACCGTTGTTTTATCACAATGCGAGAAATATACATACATTTATGCAGATTTTTCATTATTTAATTTCTTCAAATATAATGCAGCATTCTACCATTTTGTGGCAACAGTTTAAAAAGTGAACCGGCATTTTATAAGAGTCCGATGCAAAATGCCAAAACGAAAGTAATAGTCCTTCGGGACTCAAATCCCTTTGAACTAAAAAAACATATTGATTCAGATTTAAAAATAACATATATGGGTAATATTTTCTTTGCAGTCACTGAGGTAATTTCAAGAGTTAGATTTACATTTATTTACTGCCGTGAGCAAATATATGTAAAAGTATTCCTTGCTATTTCTTATAACATGGAGCGAATTACATATACTTACCACAGCTGCCATCCATTACAAGAGAAGACATTTTCAAATGTCTATTCTGTGGCTACATTTTTATTTTTAAAACAAAGCTAAAACATGAAAAAAGATGAAACGCATTCTTAAGAAACAAGAGCAAACAATCAGTGGAACGATACGATCTCCTTTCTTGACAATTTAAACATTTTACACTAAATTCAAACGAAGTTTCAAAGGCTCATTCGAAGTATTCGATGGGAATTTGTATCGTCGCTACATTAAACTTCTACATCTGCAGTAAGTTACGTACCTGCCTCATCGGAATATCAGCTTTCGAATATGCTATAACTCGTAAATGAGCTTTATTTTAAACACGAAATTCATTTTTCAAAGTTCTAGATCCTTAATAATTTTTTGAGCTTGGATATCTAGTTTTAAAATAATGATTACATAGCAATATTCAGGCCTAATTTTTAAAAACAAGTTAGTGCAGTTTTGATGATCCAAAGTAATTTCCCTTTCAGATTTTATTAAAAATAATATTTACAAAATAAAGCTTCTTATTTTCTCTCTCTGCAATAAGTGACATTTTATCCCAATGCCAAGCTTCATTGAATGAAATTAAATGGAATATATTCAGAATTCAATCGCACCTAATTTAATGAACACAGACGATATCTAATAATCAGTAATTTTTAGAACGCTATATGTATAAAATGAGGACATATTTCATTAAAACAACCATCTTTTATATTTTCATGTAAATTGTGGAAAGAGATGAGCTTCACAATTTCTATTCCTTAAATTGTCTGTCTCAAATAAACAATAAGAGATTCGATGTTTTGAAGAGAATTTGATAATCAATGCTTTGAAACACCTGTTTCTCTCTCTCATGCACGTGTGCGCTTCTACATACAAATAATAATAGTAATAAAACAATCATTAAATAAACTGATACTTTTCCGTTAAGCAGATACCAGATTTGGCGTGTGTGACAGATACACACACGTCAACTATGTCTCTTTAAACGAAAAGTACACACACACACACACACACAAAAAAAAAAAAAAAAAAATCATCGTGTAAAAAAAAAACTACACTTTATGGAACCGTGAATCGTGGTACACCATCTTTACAAAAAAGTTTAAGCAGCTTAACAAATTTTGTAATTACTTTTAATTAGCAAATTCTACATTATTATCACTTTCCAGACGACTTGATTCTTCTTCAAGCTGTCTAGGTAGGTCTTGTCATAGACCATTTCATCGTGATAAAGATGTCAAAACCGGAGGGGGAGATTGCTGTAGAACTTACGTTATCACACTACTTATCTCCATTTGTCAATACATAGTGAAAATGAGTCATCCAATTGATATCCAAGAAAATATTTCAGGAATATACTGTTCAACTGACACAGCTTAATGACAAATTGAATGAAGAAGCAAAGTAGATAGTTACCTAGACAAGATTAGTGAATCACGTGTAAGTATTGTCAAACTATCAGTCAGGATTACTAAAGGAATCAAGTCGGTAACTTGACCGATACAGATGATTTAGAATGGGATGTTTCAACAAAGCATACATAAATCTAGATATACTACGCCAAATGAGAAAAAAAATTTCCTATTAGCTTAATATTTATACCTGTTTTTATCCAGACGCTTTAAAGAGGAATGTGTCCTACGTAAAAAAATTCTTTTACTTAATTTATTACATGCTCCGCCATTAGGCACTAAAGGATTACAAATAGTGATACGCTGCGGAGGATTTTCTAAAGGAAAGTTGGCTCATATCCATGTCACACATTGGAAAACCAAGAAAACGTTCATGCAGCCAGCCGGTTCGCCGGAACAAAATGAGCGGCTTTTATCGCTCAGCCGCTAACAGGTCTACGTTAAAATTTAAAACCTATATTTTACTATTTATATTTTGGAAGAGAGTGAGATCATTTTCTCAGGTCTTTCCAGAAAATTCTGTGTTTTTCTTCATTTCTCAAGTATTTCCTTGATATTATCGGATTTTAAAAAGTTTTGCTTTAATACTATTCCACAGATTCAGATTTTGTAATTTACTTTCATAAATCTGCGGATCTATAACCAGCGTTCCGCCGCGCAGTAGGTATAGTGGTTAGGGAAACCTGACTGCGACACCGAAGGGCCTGGGTACGAGTCGCGGAGAAGGTTGTAACTTACCGTCCCTTCATAGGAGGCAATGGTGGCCCACCTAATAGGTGCCTCCATAATAAAGAGACCACCACATCTGGCCTTGTATAGATTAATGAACTGTGTTACACTGCAACTGTTCATAATCTGCCATTGGAAAAGATAACCGGCGTTCCCAACGTCACCAACAAACGTTTAACATGACGACGACTTAAATCAATTTTTATTTCCGATATATTTACTACACTTGCAAAAAATAATAATAATAATAAAAAAAAATAATAAATAAATAAATAAATAAATAAATAAATAATAAAAAATAAAATCTGAAATGTTTCAGATTTTAAATTACGTCCAAAGGGGCGTTTTTTAACATTTTGTGTGTTACCTTTCTTTATTAAATATCATGTTCCTCGCACTTAAACCATAAGATCCAGTGCAACAGCAATATCGCAAAATAGTTTTAAAACGAGCATATCTTTAGAATTTCCGATACAGAGACTCACGCGCTGGAGATAAAAATGTTTTTTCTGCACAACGTTGCCATTGCTCGCTTTGAAATCCTTGAGTTTGTTAATCAAAAATTCGTCAAAATTTTAAAAAATAGGAAATCGATCATAAAACAAATTTCAAATTTCAAATTTGGTCTTCCACATGCTCATATTCGTTGGAGGATTACGTTATTCAAAATTCGATGACTCTATGTACCGTTATTTTATGACAATGTGAGAAATATACATACATTTACGCAGATTTTCATTATTTAATTTCTTCAAATATAATGCAGGACTCTAACATTTTATGGCAACAGTTTGAAAAGTGAACCGACATTTATGAGTCCGACGCAAAATGCCAAAACGAAAACAATAGTCCTTCAGGGACAAAGTCCCTTTGGACTAAAAAAAATTATCTTGTCTAAAAGCTTATGTTGGTAAGACAAAATACGAAATCAGCGTATAGAAAACATTTAAAAACGCCATTAAACCCATTTTTAAAACGTAAAGATTCATTTCAAATTTGCAACTGGTACATACTCGTAAAAGCTCTTGAAAGACTGATATACATTTAGGTCGCAGTTGCGCGAGGGAACTCTGCAGTCATTAAAATATCAGTTCTCTAAAATTCTTCTAACTTTCCGAAATTCATTTCATTCGAAATTCAATTCATTTCATTAAAATTCCACATCGCTGTGTGGACCGACTCAACCATAAGACACGTTAACTTCTCTTGAATACAACAATTTAGGAAAGACACATAAGCAGTAGCGTAGCTACAAATTTTTCCGCCCTGGGTGGTCTCTGAATTTGGCGCCTCTCTTGATATACAAACAAACAAATTTTTAAAAATGTCAAAATGATACATAGGGGAAAAATTAAAACTCTACGCTTATTTTTTTGGGGAAGGGGAATCCTTAATTTTACTATTTTAAAATTAATTATTATTATTTTTTTCGCAAAACCACCGATCACAATGTAAAGGTCTACGTGACTGGGGCAGTTGCTATTATTATATATATAGTACGGAAAAATTTCTTACATGCAAAATAAACATTTGTAAGCTTCTGTACATTTGTACTTCTTCTTTTCTTTAGCTCTTCTCACAAATAGCAACACTTATAGCAAGTGTGAGAAAAGTTCGCAGTAGTATCAGAATATCTGGAACTCCGTTCTGGAGATCGTATTTTAGAATAAACTACAAAAGTTCAAAAGGATATACATGCTCCTATTTCGTTTTTCCCAACAATAACGGATATAAAACTGTGAAATACTTCTCTTTTAACAAGATACACTTCTTCATTAATGTCATCGAGATGATAATTCACTGGTATTAGTAATTTTCTATCAAAAGTTTTGATGAAAAAAAAGTATATTAAGTATATGTACTCGTAGCTATTGAAATTTCAAGGTGATTTCTTTGAATATTTCTTCTACAACAAAAACTACTTTTTATTTTAATTGAATTCCATATGGTAATTCAGAATCTCATTTCACCTGCCTCGACGATCCACATGACTACCTCCTATAAAACAATGTTTCAAGTGAAAAAAAAAAGTCCCCCAAAATGTGCCACTGCACATAAAGTTCACTGTCGTTAAGATTCTGTTCTTAAATTTCGTATCTTATATCACATTGCATGGGAGATAACTATGAAGAATTTCGAAAAGGGGAATTTGGTAGAATTCCTCGTTTAAAACAGAAAAGTAACTCCTCTCTTTTAAACATTCGGTTTCGTGGAAATCTAACAAAAGGTAACATTTTTTAATGCTGTATACCCCATCGTCATAGTCAATACGAACGCGGACTCGATAACCCATAACTACTTAAAATAAAACTTAAAAATGTGGGGCGTTGTACGACTATCTCGTGACGACGTTGACTGAAGACGAGGTGAAGAATCTTCTCAGGCTTCCACATGTGCACAATGTCAAACATCTGCGGTACTTCCGTTGCCTATAACCCAAATATAGACCCGATGGGGGAACAGCGACCTCCCTGTTGAAGACGGTATATTTAGAATCAGAAAAAGAAAGTGAGGATTTCACTGAAATGGCGAAAGCAGGACGGAAACAATAAATATTTCTCTACAGCTGACATCTGCTCGGCGGAATTGTGCCAGGAAGAGCAAGAAGTGATTTAAGGCCAACAGTTATTGGAACAGAAATATGAATGGAATTTAGATATTGCTCAAACGCAAGCTGCTCAGGAATTTTATCATTTTTTAGCCCTTTTACTTTCACTTAGCATACTCCATTTGCAGTCAAACTTGAAACACAGTTTTTAACTCAGCTTACGTTCTGTACACTGTTTTTCTTTCCTTCGAAATGTTTTTTTAATGATTACGACTTAATTGAGGTGATATAGTTTAACCTTTGAGATAAATATTTTTAGCGCTCTTTCAGCATACGACGTCAAACACGGACACAGGAGACATATTTCTTTCCAAAACTAAATTTCTTCATAATTTACAGTTTTGATATTACAGACGTTTATAGCGGAGTCTTTCTAAACTTTCTCGAGTATCATTTGGTTTGTCGAAGCAGGAAACATGAAAAATCAGTAATGTCCTAAACGGAATTCGAGCTCTGGACTTTCCAACTGCTAGCTGGACGTACTTCTAATTACATCACGAAGGCACGCGGAAAGAAAGGAGAAAATTCCTTATCCTGTTATTTCACTTAATCGCATATCATACATTTGCCTTGGAATGCGTTCTGCCACTGCACAAAACATAAAATTTTTAATTTACCTTATATATGATCTCGCACAGAGCCATTATTCGGCAAAATATCAAATCTTCATCTTTCAGATTTAATCAATCTAATCCCTCAATAACTTAAGAAATTAAAAAAGAATAAACAATTCATTTTGAATAGTCTGAATTTTATTTTGTTTTTAAATAAACTATCTATCTGATATAAAAAAATACATGTTATTTCTATTATAACCAATTGATATGAACATTTGCAATATTGTTGTTAATTTATAAAAGAAGGTTTTATTTCTATACAGTATATATCTAGCTGAAATCGTTTCATTTTTTAAAAGTAACAAATCTTTATTTTTAACTGGATTATAAAATTTCTGGTTGTTTTGAGAAAATTTTTGCTTCTATAAAATGAAGCACACGATTTAGTGCTCCTGTTTTTAAGTTCCAGAATTCTAGTCATTCCAACACATGTTACCGTTTCACTTTGATCGTCTCCACTTTCCCGATTCGTTGAAATTTCGCCGCCAGTTTAATTAAAGCACAAGGACAACCTTTTGAAGCTTTTTCTTCTCTTGTAGACAGCTTTCGATCGTATGTTCCAAAGTTGGCAATGGTGAAAAATTTATACAAAAGAGCGCCGAACTTTACAGAATTGTTCAATTAAAGAATTTCCATCAAAATTTTTACCTCAACGAATTCGACCCGAAATAAATTAATTTCTATGAAACGTACTGCCAATCAAGACGAAGGATTTTGCATAATTTTTACAGAAGAGATCATACATATGTTTCCTAAAGAAAGATGCAATGCACAACTAGGAAAAGCTGCTGCAGATAGTGGCGTAACTAGAACTTATGGACCCCTACGTCAAAAGTTCCCAAAAATTTATAGTACTAAAAAAAAGGGAGGGAAGGAAAAAAATCTGAAAGATTTTAACGGCCATCCAAAAGGATCTGCTAAGGTTGTTTACGCTCTCTCTGAGCACGCAGTCTACCAGTCTGTTGTCACACTCACCCCTGTCAGCCGCACTTTTTTTTTTTTTTTTTTTTTTTTTAGCTTTATTATTAAGCGTCCATTTCTTCGCACTTACGCCACATACAGCTAAACACAAAATCACAAAAGTTTTAAAAGCTTTTAAAAGCATATGTTTAGAACCCCCGATGCAAGTGTTAAGCGTTGGCATACATTTTTATTTATTTATTTTTTCAGATTTCCACCAGATTATTCTATCAGTTTTCTTAGCAAGATGGCTAACAATTTTTTTGTCTTTTCATTACTTTATTTCATTTGTATGTGTTAAGTTTATTAAGTATCACGTTTATCTTATATCTTTATATATATATATTATATCTTTATATATAAATCTAGGACTAATTTTTGACAAAGTAAAAAAATTGAAATTCGTAATTAATAAATTTCAATAAATCCTTTTATATGTAGAATACGAATTTTTATAGATATGAGGCACAAAGAAGACTCTTAAAAAACTTGAAAGAAAACGGATTCTATTACATATATCCGTTTTCTTTTAAATTTAAACATATAAATGTAGCAGGACATTTAAGGACACCTATGCGACGGCATTCCTTACATAACTTTAATAACGCCTCTGGTTGCAGAAGCAGCGATTAGGTTTCAGATAAAAATTTAAAAGATTACAGGATTTTTGAAGTGATATTAACTTAATGGTAAGAATTTCCATTAATGTTTTCAGATTTAATATTTTTAACCGCTGTGATACACAACAAGCTTCAGAGAACTTTAAAAAGGATGAGTTTGATGAACATGACATCATATATTTCATAGTTTTCGAAAGCCTTTCTCCTTCTCCTTCCATTACTGGACTTTATCCCCTTCTTAACTCTTTCTTAATACTGGTGTTACCTCTATTACCTATCCTAAAATTTCATGTTTTTTTTCTGAATATAGTTTTCTTTTTCCCACAAGGAAGAACGATTATGTTGGTTGTAGAAGAATATACTTTTTGGTTTACCTTTTTTTTTTTTTTTTTTTTTTTTTTTTTTTTTTAGTTTCCACTATTAAAAAATAAATCGGTTGAATAAACATCATGCACCTCGTCTTGAGACTCGTAAAGATCATTTAAACGATTAATAAATATTTTATTCATCACTCAAAAAATTACTTAAAAAAATCCAAATATTAACCAAAACATTGCTTTAGAAAACAATACCTAACAACATATTTTAGCTAGAGAAAAAAGGTTATTCAACATGACGTCTTATACAAAAAATTTAACAGTCTATGTATGTGGATTTTATGTACACACAGAGATAAAGAAAGATATGATCAATTTATCAAGAACTATAGTTGATACGTGACATATAAACTTCTATCAAACTTGATACGTTCATCACCTTCTATCATCATGCATTGTCAGCATATTCGTCATGCATGCTCACCATCTCATTATCAATTCCTGAAGATTAAATTCTGCCTCAGATACTTCCATGCGTTAATAATTAGCACTGGTAATAATTCAGACGTCCATGTGACCAAGAAGCTTATTAATCTTAGTCGCTTTCCTATTAGCATTTATCTTAGTGTTGCATACATTAAAAAAAATTATAAAATAAAGCCCGGGAGGGAAACTGATAGCTTTCAGATTTTATGTATTACGGCCAAAGGGGCATTTTTTCATTTACATACACATATATGTTTGGAGAGCATCTGGGCTCACCCCTTTGAGCTAAAAGTACAGCATATCTTCAAAATTTCCAATAGACAGTCTTGCGCGCTGGAGATAAAAATGTTTTATTCCGTAAAATGTTGCCACTGCTCGCTTTGAAATCGTTGAGTTTGTAATAAAAAAAATTCTTTAAAGTTTTACAAAATATGAAATAGATAATAAAACCAATTCGAAATTCAAAATCCGGGCTTCCAGGTGACTATATTCGGGTGGAGGACTGCGTTATTCAGAATTTGATGGCTCTAGGTACCTTTGTTTTTTCCTCGATGCAAGAAACATACATAAATTCATGTAGTTTTTCATTAACTATTTTCTTTAAATATAATACAGGGCGATACTATTTGGTGGCAACAATTTGGAAAGTGATTTCACGCTTTTAGCGATTCGGCGCAAAATACCGTTTCAAGACAAAGAGCCTTTCTGGCTTATGCCCCTTTGGAATAACTACAAAATATAAAGACCAAAGCCATCAGTATATTACCTAGTATTTTAGTTAGCTCTAGGTCCTACGTTTGAAACTCGCTAACTGTTTATTAAAGCTTTCCTCTATATTTAAAAGTTTCCCTTTTTCTGATTAAGCTTTCCTTAACCTTTACTACTTATTTTCCCCTAATTCTAGTCATTATTTATGATGTAATGGTAGCTGAATCTAATCCAAAGGCATTCTATTCTTGGATAGACATTGTACCCCATTTTGAAGTATATCAATCGAGCCACTTAACAAAAATATATAAGTAAAACAAAGAAATCTGAATCTTTTCGGATTTCACATTACGTTTAAAAGAGAGTTTTTCTAACGTTTTGTTTGTTACTTTCATTTAATAAATATCATGTTCTTAACACTTAAACCATAAAATTCAGTTCAACAGCAATATCGCAAAATAATTTTAAAATAAATATCTTTAGAATTTGCAATACAGAGTCTCTCAGGCTGAAGATAAATTTCCTCCTTCCCCGTACAATGTTGCTATTGCTCGCTTTGAAATCGTCGAGTTTGTTAATCAAAAATTCGTTAAAGTTTTACAAAATATGAAAAATATAATAAAACTAATTCCAAATTTGGGCTTTCAGATGCCTATATTCGGGTAGACACGTATGTTATTCAAACTTTGATGGCTCTAGGTACCGTTGTTTTATCAGAATGCGAGAAACATACATACATTTAAGCAGATTCTTCATTATTTAATTTCTTTAAATATAATACAGGGCTCTAATATTTGGTGGCAACAATTTGAAAGTGAACTGACATTTATAGTGAATCAACGCAAAATGCCAAAACGAAATTAATAGTCCTTCTGGGCAAATTGCCCCTTTGAACTAATAAATAATGTAAACATATGAGTAAGGTTTATTTAAGACGTACATCATCTAAAACATTTTGTATCAATAAGCTACACCCAATGTCAACTTGTCAGCAATGTGAGACTTATAGGCCGAACGTATACCAAAAGAGTTAGTATCGATTCACCTAGCATTTCCACACGAAACATTACCGATCTTCTAAAGTTCTGAGCATCGACCTATATAGGATGGACCAACGCAGCATAAAAAGAACTTCAGCGACAGAACTAGGTCTCCGCCGTCACTTTTATGACAAGTATTTAATACCTGTCATTCCCTTATCTATTCATCCTCTTTTCTGAATTCATAAAAGAGGATGAAATTTGCCCGAAACTGAACATTTAACTGCAATAAATGACTAATGCTAATAATACTTAATAACAGCGTTAATAACATTTCTTAAGCAACTGGAAGAAAATAAAACTTCAAGGTACGCATCGATTTTTATTCAAACATAAACTAATAAGCATACTCAATATCACTGATTTGCAGTCCACTTCATAAATTAGAATCCCTCCCCTACCGGCAACATGAAATTGGAAGACTGTTTCTTGGAGAAAAACCAAACAATTGAGTATTACACAATTTGCACATTTTTCAAGTAACTAGGTTCAAAATATCACTTAATAAACTAAACTCGGGTTCCTAAGACTAGCTAAGAGACTTATCGCTCCAACTATCATAACAACTGGGAAGAAAGTTAGCACAAGCTTTCTATTAAAACTTCAAACTTAAAAATTTGCACAACTCGCACCTACAAAACAAACAATCTCCGTTATCTGCGGAATTAAGCTAACAGAAAATGTAAAGTTTAATTTCTTTATAAGGTATTTATCCCGCTTTCCTAGCGTGCCTTCGTAATGGTCTGCGTATTTCTTCCGTCTTCTTAGCGAGCCTTCGTGTGGTAGTGGTCAGCACACTCAGTGCGTAATTGAGAGGTACGCAGTTCGATTCCCGGCGAAGGCGTTGCTAATTTTTCATTTTGTCTGCTTCCAAAAATACCTAATGTCTCTACAACTTTAACGGCGCAAATTCACAAATCAAAACCTTAACAAGCTTTAGCTCAAAATTTTTTAATTGCGCGTCCAAACCCGGCTATCAAAAGGCTAATGCCGGCCTCTAGTAAATTTTAGAGCTGGGCGAGGAAACTCTGAGATACGTACAGCTTGGTATACATCTTGTATGAGAGTGAAAAGTTTTGTTTGGTTATTCGATATTTGGAATATGACTCGAGTTCGATAAGTCGACTGCGTGCACTACACTTGTTTACCTCTTTCGAGACACTGCTATGACTGCCCATAAGCTTCAATACGCTTGTTGCTACTCTTCAGCAAAGAACCTTCGCATAAATCTGAATTTTCAAGTGATTTTGAACTTTTTCACGTAATTTGTTTTGTAAAGTCATTGACAATGAGTTTTAGGAAAGTTAATGAGAAGAATCACGCAGCCAAGAAAATTGTTAGAATCCCCATAAAAAAGAAATTGTTGAAAAGTATGATGATGACATGTATATACATCTATATATACATGTATTAACTACAGCATACCGCATGCCAAGTACGCTGGTGTCTACAATTGTGAAAAACAAAGACGCTATTAAATCGGCTCCGTTGCGAAGACGGTGAATTCGATTGCAAACAAAAATCAGAGACGTTAGAGCGTACTGAAATATTCTTTTGATATGGATATCAGGAAAACATTTATGCATTGTTGTGAGGATTTATTTAATTAATTTAACAGTTAATTGTATTTCTTCCTTCTTTCCTATTGTTCTGGCTTCCAACTCGTGTTTCCTTTCCAGAATGTAAATGAGTTAGCACGCGCGTATTCAAATGAGGTAGAAAAGAAGTTAGCATTTAAGAGAACACATTAAAGCAGAAGCAAGTCTATAATAAGTAAGGTGCACGAGGAGTCGGAAAAACGAATAGAGAAATAACGATTATAAGAGGCTAACAGATCCAAAATTATCGAACCCTAGAAGAAACATTATCGGTAGATCCCAATAACTTTCGATCATCAAAGAAGTTCCTTACTACCACTTAAGCGATAAAAAAGCTTTAACCAGATTTGAGAAGAGATAATTTAAATCAGTTTTTCCCAAACTTTTTTATTCTAAAATTTTTAAGAAAATCTAGAGTAAATTTGGGTTTTTAGTTATAATAAATGACAACACAGATATAGTCGACGAATAAAATAAACATTTATTCCTATTTTAATATCATAACTATAAATTATTTTTAAAAGTTTTTCAATCTTTAATTAAAAAAAAAAAGAACAAGAAGAAGGAAAAAAAAAGACACATAAAAATCTAACAAACTAAAACAAATAATACCAAAAAAAGGGGGGGATTTGTTTCCATTGACTTCTATGTGCCTGAGCTTCCGGATTATAAATTATTTTAATGTCAGGCGCAATGTTACAAACCTGCATTTTTATATCAGATGGAGCATCAAATCAGCTTCTATATTTGGATTTTGCAGCAACACAAAGTGAAAAACAAATACGTTGTCACAAAAGGAAGTAATAAGTTCGAATATTTTTGAGAAACTAAAAACGTTAATGATAATCGTTTAACGATAGTTCTCTAAAACTTTTGCTTAAATTGCGTTGTAGTCCACTGCAGCTCGGCTTCAGTGCCTCTAAATCTTTTAGACAAATTGTAAGTTTCAGCTGGGGCACACCGTAGCCTAAATAAAAAAACTCAGGCACTTCTTTTATGCAACTGAATTTCGATTTCAGCAAGAAAATTCTTTTTGTCTCGAAAATTTTATTTTAATAACAAGCAATCATTAAAAATCGATTCTATCTTCTGAATACATATTGTTTTTTCCTGGGAGTCAAACCTTGGAGGAAGGTTGAGACTTTTAAGAAAAGAAAAGCTCCACCGATACGTCAAAGGCTTATTCTCGAAAAGCGCAATGAATTTATGAGAGCGGGTACGTGTTTTCTTTCCTGAAAGCATTAGAAGTAATTACCCTGGTCGTACGTGTCTAATGTTAGCGACTTCCCATGGAAAGACAGAAGTTCTGGAACGATGCAACGAAAGACGAGGGACGAAAATTGTTAGAGTCTTAAGTTTGCTCTCAGCTAACTTTCGGATTTGGGAGAAAATGCTTTTACCCTGTCACATTTTGCTTCATAGCTAGAATTACCTCAGCAGGGTATTGCGATCAGCAAGTGTTGAACTTTCTATCTTTGTTTTCATGCTTACACATCATCCGTTAAAATTTCTTACTATGTTATTATTTCTACTATGTTATTTCTACTATATACTTACTATGTTATTATTTCTAGCATTCTCTCTATTCTCATGAGCGAAATTTTAATTGTAACCATAGCTCAAAATAAAAATATGTCCAGTATTTTAACATTATTTATCATTATTTTACTAATTTATTAAATTTTTATTTACCTCAAAATTAGGTCAAAGAGCAAACTGTTTTGTTCATTTTTGTTTAAGCTGCAGAATTCTTTTCTGAGAACAGGAACCTCTAAATGATCGGCATCGAAATGTGGCCCTGTTTTTCCTAATTTTGAGATTTACAATGTGAAATCATCGATTTTCAATAATGATATGTGCATTTACAATGTGCATTCATCTCTTTATATTTTACGGAATTTTTATTTTCATTTTTTAAACTACTAATAATTGTAATTATTTTTTTATTTATTTATTTTTGTTCATCTTTCCTGACATTATTCCATAGGACTCTGGAATTTCTAATTTTAGAAATCAAACCCTGATCACTGTCCCACCACCGGCCAAGCGGTAAAAGCCGCTGTACACTGGTAGGTCGGTCTAGGGTTCGAGTCCCGGCGAACGGGCTGGCTGCATGGGCTTCTTCGTGGTTTACCCCATGTGTAACGTGGATATTAGCCAGTTTTGCTTAAAAAGACCTCCACAGGGCATTCCTCCCTTTCCGTATAGTGCCTGACGGCGGAGCAGGTAATAAGTAAAAACGCTCATCAGTTGTCAAATCAACTTTCAAACCGCATTTTCATAATTCTTCTCGGAACACTTAGCAACTTTTTACACAGTTTGGGAAACGCTGGTTTAAGTAATAGAGGCTATAATGCATTATTACAAATCATGAAAAACCAACGGAAGAAATAGAGAAAACTTTCCACAAAGTGAACTGTTCGGCCCTGGCCAAGTCGCGATAGAAATCTATTGCGTTAAAAGCACAAGAAGCTAGCATATTTAAATTAATTTTTAACTTGCTGGACAACAAGATATGCTGCTCTTTCACGCTCGGAGGAACGAAGACACAAATAGAGATTGCTTTCGAGCAGATTAGAAGCATGGACCTTATAAAGCCAATAAATTAAGTTAAATAATATTTCTGCGGATATAAATTTTTGCTCACTTGTACATCAATACCATTTTCGTCTTCATGGATGACGCAGCTCCAATAAATATATCACAAGGATGGACTTCAAGCAAATTTAACTGAGAAACAGGAAACTCTTTTCTCGTATTTATTATTATTCGGTGGTGTCACCGATAAAAATGAATATTAATGTTTCCGCTTGGTCCATCATAACACTTCTGAATCCTTCGCCCGTTTATCCCGCAATGGTTTCAGATTTTTGCAAGAAAGCATCTTCGTGCTTTATCTCATGGATTACATAAGTAGTTGAGTTGCTTCCCGTGAAATATCAGCTTTTCAATTCTTGAGTTTTTCATCTTTCTTTTTTTAAGTTGTAAAGTATTAAATTTGAAAGGTATGTTAACTAACCAATTATTATGATTTGCTATAAATCCTTCTTTCTGCAGTCCTCACAAGAATGAAAGTTAGTTGTTTTGCGTATTTAAGCTGAGGGTTTTGAAGCTTCTTCTGGTAGCCGCGTCTTGCTGTAACTCTCACCAGCGCTGCCTAAAGTTACATTCCAACTTTAGGGTCTAGTTAGCTCACGTTTTGAAATACGCGCAAGTAAATAACTAACCAGCCTAAAGAGATTATTTTATGTGTAGTCTCATACTACGTTAACTGCATTAAAATTCAACTTCCTCTTATGTTAATTTAAATATTCGTAAGGCAGCGGAAATTCGCTTGTGGTACATGCAGCGCCTTTCTATTCAATTTTAGCTTAAATAAAAAGGTTACCTTATTCTATTTCCGACTTGAATCAGAATCAGTGATTGTTTTACACTCAGGGACAACATGCTAGCAGTCTAACAGGATCTGCAGAACTTAAAAACAAGCTTCCAGTTACAGCAAAACTATGCAAAGTTGTTAAGTTTATCCATTTAAAATTTTTTGTACTTTGAAAAATAAATAAACAAGTACACTTTGCAATCTCAAATTCCAATTACAATGAGTTTACATTTGAAGAATTTTCCATTAAAGTTTAAAAAAATTAAAAACAAATTTAATTAAAATATATAAAAATCGTAAGAATTAAAAAAAATATTATAATGTGATCTTGGTATGCTAACATCAGTTCATCATCAAAAACAATTTTAAAATAAGAAATTGCAATAGGCCTACTACTAGGAATATCTATTATTACCAAAATTTAAAAAAAAATCTTACATTTGAAATGAACAGTTTAAAATCAGAAAGTTAAATGGTAAGGGGGGGGAACTGGTATCATAATATTTCATTCGTAAACTAACGTTACATAAAGCCTCAGGCTCTTAGTTTAACAAAGAAAAAACATTATTTAAGACGCAATTGTGCTTTTATTTCATTAGATCGGTTTGCGTAAGAAGTATTTCCCTCAAGCAGCAATGCTAAACGAGAACAATATGCAAACTGAAAACAATAAATACTTCGAAATGGTTCCCTTCGAAGCACTAAAAATAAACATAACAGTTGAATTAATTTTGGTAGACACATTAAAAAAATGCACAGTTTCAAAGTGCTATCCATAGTTGATTTTAAACTAGTCTTACAACAACAACAACAAAAAAAAAAAAAAAAAAAAAAAAAAAAAAAAACATGAGGTTCGAACAAAAGGTTCAAATTCTGACACCATGGAAAACCTGTTCCTCACTATATTTAATGCATTGATATAAATAATATCAGAAAACTTACGACAAATTTCATCTAAAATGCGTTAAATATATCAATAGAAAAAAAAGTCTGGTTTTTATCTATTTATCCAACGAAAAACCAGAAAATTTCTATAAGCGTGCAACCTACAAACACTCTCCAACATAACGAAATTCCGAGAATTCCCATTAAAATAACACAACGAATGAGAAATAAATGATGGAAACAAAGTGTTGAGCACATTAAATGCGAGTTCAAATTAAAATACATAATGCCGGAAACGCAATTTCAGAAACAATTTCAGAGAATAATGGATCCTGTTCCGCTCATTTCTCGGGCGCGACATTCAGAGGAAGGGGACGTCGACATTATCAGAAAGCGGACCACACGGAGAGTGTTTAAATGCCATTTGGATTTATAAGAAGATGCATGTCAGGTGTTAATTTTATGTAGTTATCTTACATGCCACACATGAAAACTTCCGCATAACTGATATACAACTGATATACTTTATTTTACTTTAGCTTCTAAAAATTTACTAACAATAGCAGTTTTCTGTCATTACAACAGTTTAGGCGTAGGTCGTAATACGGGGATAAAGCAAAAATTACAATCTTAGAAAGAAATGAAAAAGCTAGCTAAGAATCAAACAGCATTATTATTAAACTCCTAATTGCACTTGAATTAAATCAATACTGTTATAGCTTCTGAAACACTTTTCTTTATAATGCTTAGGAATCTTTTTTAAGCTCTTTCTCTCAAAATCTACATAGATTAGTTTTTAAATTTAGAAATGCCATTAGCAATAAAAATTGCATTTCACATAATATAAAAAAGTATTTCAATCAACATTTATATTACATAAAACAGCTGATCTGAGATAACTCGAATAAAATTTTGTATGAAAAACATATTATTTTTGCGCGTCCTTTAGAATAATCAAATTTATTAAAAATTTCATACTGAAATATAATTCAGTTACATTGTATAGAACATTTATAGCTGTTTCACACTTCATCTCCCTGCTCTCCGAAGATGGAGAAAACATGTCCGAGTGGGTAAGACTGCTGAATATTTGACAGTTTCAAGAAAGTTCAGATCACGGCGAACAGATTAGTTGCACGAAACTTCAATAGCTTTCCCCATGTTTAATCTATTATATTTCCCTGTCCTTAAAAAAATCCTCCATGATGATATCACTCCCTATTACATAAATGCTTCAGTTCAAACAATTTTAACGATTTCAACTATATCTGCAGTCAGCAGTGCGTGCAAAAAATGTAATAAATTTACACAAAGGAATTCGATCGGAAAATAAACTGAATATTTAGGAGTTAAATGCTTATGGTAAACCATTAATTGACTTTCATACAGTTATATAGTCATATTAGTATAGTCACAGTATTTATGTTGTCACATAGTCTTTGTATTCATATAGTCATAGTATCCATACAGCCACACAGCGGTACATCATTACTTGACCATATAGTCTAATAGGTGAAAGTAACTTTTGCCAAAGTGCCGGTACCTTTGTATCACCCCCGTTTATGATAATTCCTGACCTGCGATCCGCCACCTTTATTCAGTTAGGCCACTGTTTGTCAACGATGGCATAAATGTGTCCGTAGCCTTATGAAGTTCAGTTCATAATTTGGAGAAAGCAACTTCCATCAAACAGCCGCGGGATTTACGTTTGAGCACCTTTAAAATGGTTTCTGGCTTGGCGAAAGCCCCATTATACAGGTACCAGCACTTTTATGTGGGATTTGTCAGTGTTTGACAAGGATGCTCTGTCATAAAGGTGCCTTTACCCTTATAAAGTGTAGTTTATAATTGAACTTTCGTCGAGGTGCCAATACTTTTTAATTTACAGCCCCCTTATGATGGCTTCTGTTTTGGTGAACAGTCATCGACTTACATAAAATGTGCTGGAAGCTTTATGATGGGGCACCATTCTGAAACTGTCCGGGTTGTGACACCTGAAAATTTCCGACTTTTATGCTGTGGAATAAAGAATTGACACGGTTAAATGATGAATTTACCATTACTTTATCTTTCGACTCCCCCCTTTTTTTGTTGTTGTTGGAGGAGTGGGATTATTAAATCTTTTCCTTCCAAGGAGTTTATTATTCTTTTGTTGTCTCAATGCTGCAGTTATGATTAATGGTCTTAGAAATTTTTAAAACATCGATACCAGGTGACAAGACATAGCCACAAGCACCTCGGTAAATTTCCCGAATTCCTGATAGCCCCAACTGCCCCTGATTGTTAGAATATTTAAAATGAGTTCAGAGAATTAGTTCACAACATCAACATCGATTTTCTATACAATTATAAACAGAAAAAAAGAAAAGTAAAACACAAAGGTTTATTCTCTTTTTATTTAATCGTGAATCATTATCATAGAATGTGACAGACTGGTCAAAAGCACTTTATGCACGCTTTTTAAAGCTTTAAGAGAGCCGGACACTCACCTTCAAGGAAAAAGTGTAGGCGTCTTTTTGTCGCGAATGTAGGTGCACTAATGATCATCCTTTATTGTTGTTGTAACAATACTCTCTCTAGAAATATGAACTCTGATGGGAGAGATGAATTTATTATGATTTTACGGTAAATACACTTCAGAGAAAACCAACAATACTTCAAGTTATAAGTATCTTTCCAACAGTACCCTTTTATGACAGGTAATAAATTTTATTTTTTGGTCTATAAAGCGGCCAACACGGTCATTACTTACCCTGTTAAAATAGTTCAATTCCCTTTCCAGGTTCTCCAATCTATGATAAAAAGGAAGTGAACAGCAGTAAAATATTTCTACTTCCAGTTCCGAAGGAAATACATAATTTCCTTCATTTAGGAGCTTTGAATTTTCAGACTTTTTCTACTGCTTAGCAGTTTTTTGCTTTCTTAATTACAGTACCTGTTTGTTTCAATGTATGTCTGATAGTTCCGGCTCATTAGCATGAGGTATGATGAAAGTTCACGTACAGAACTGTTGCAGCATGTTTAGGAAACTACTGTAGCAAATAAAAACTAAAAAGATAAAATGGAAGCAAATCAAATAGCATGAAAGTTATGGCTATTCATTAAGCCATAAAATTCTTGTTTTGTTCATATCTCAGGGATTATCTCATTGATGACTCCATAAAATTGCTACTTATTTATTGCCTTCATTTTTCTACAGCTGTTCTAAACTGTTATAAAAATGACGTTTATATTTCGCGTAAATGGGACTCCAGTCACTTTCACAAATTTTTTCATGATTATAAAAAGCGGCAAAACTAATGTTTTTTTTTATTTATTTTATTACGTATTTACTCTTATATGTGGCTTTTCTGCGATTATTTTAAATTTCTGAAACCTGTAATATCACAGGGAATTTCTAAATCTTCGCTTATCAAACTAAAATAGATTTTAGCATATTTTACAAGCTACACATTATCTTGAATTCAAGAATACAATAGGGAAAGGTTACATTTCAAACAAGACGCATGCTTCCTCTTTCCCTAACACATTAAAATATCCAAAGTCTTATTATACAAGCACTTAGTTTAATTGGTACAGTCGTTAGGGAAACCTACTCTACCGTACCGAAGGGACCGGGTTCGAATCCCCGAGAAGACATGGATGTTTGTAAATGTATAATGTCGGTGCGCCATGGCGGCAGTCTAAATATGCGGCGAGCCAAAAGTCCTCTCGTGTGGATTGGTGGAAGGGGAGAGGGGTGGAAGACCCTCGGATCCCCTCTCGGGGTACTCTCCCTAAAAACTGGGGTGGAAAATAGTCCAACCTCTCTTTGGAGTAGGCTGTGGCAACCAATGTTCCATGTAATATGGACATGACAATAACAACTTAGTTCATTTTCAGTAACAAAAATTTACCACGAAAATTGATCGGTTATAAAATTATTCATAAAAACTTCTTCACTTGGTTGAATTAGAATTCCTTGAAATTTCTTCATTTATCCAAAGGCCTGGATTTCAATGAATAATTTTATAAAATATCTAGTTTTTCACAAAAGTTCTTAAAATTTCTATTTCAGAGGAATTATTTCCCACAAAACCAACACAAAGATTACATTTTTATCTAATTTTAAAATAATTCATTCATTTCTCTTCCATCTACGGCTTAGAGATTTTAATACGAACTTTGATTACGATAAATTTCAATTAAAATGTTTATTATACAGAATTATTATTATAAATATTATAATTATTATTAAAATGTTATTATTTATTATAAATTATATTATGTATATTGCATGAAGGTTCTTCAAAAAGAACTCTCATGCAATACACCCTAAATTCTATGAAAAATATATAAATTAAAAAAAATAATTGCACAGAGTTAGTACGAACAAATTAAATTCTTTATTTTTAGTCAATTTAATTAATACTTTACAGCCTCCTAGACTATGCGCCAAATTAATACAAGTGAATGAAAAAATAAAGGAATTAGGATATTATAATTACCTACAAGACGCTTTTGATAATTCCATTGCGTCATTCTTTGTTTTGAATAAAGAACGTGTTTGAACGATGACGTAATAACTATGGCAACCCTACTGCCAAGGATGGCGCTCTTTCTAAAATACCTAACTTCCGCTATTTAACAATGATCAAGACAAATGAAACGTTCAATTCGGATGGCCTTGTCTTTTGTCTACGCACTCTGCCGGCAAGTTTCAGAAATGCTAACTTCCTTTCATTCTTTTACAAATAATGAACTTACGTCTTCGAAGAGACAGGTACTGCACACAAGTTAACAATAAAAACCATTAATTATATAGAAAGGAGAGTTTATAATATCTGCATCTCTAAGAAATAACAAAAATGAAAATCAACGGTCGTGGATCACACATATCGTTAAGAGGTGAATAACTCAGTTAATGACGTAATCTTGCAATAAAGATTTATGTTTTCATTAAATTTGTTATTTTATAGCTATACATCCGTATTTAAAAAAGAGTGTTTTATAGCAAAAATGGATAAAAAATTTCAAATTAAATATTTATTACTAACCTTTAATGTATGATAGAAACAAATATAAGTGAATACAAATATTTTTAATGTATGATGAATGCAAAATGACAGAAACAAAGGATTTCTTTTTTAATATTATGAATACCACTTAAAAATATATTACTCATAAGATAGGCAATAAATGAAAAAATTAGCACCTCTATGCACATTAAACAACGGTTACTGCAGTGCAGCATGAGTAATAAGTTTCCTAGCTTCAATTTCATACACATTTTGCTACAGTATGATTTTAAATCATGCATTGTATAGTGCATAAACGACAAATCTATGGTTTTTGTAAACACTATCAGTTATATAAAATCAGGTAGCAATATATATTGCAAATTTGAGCAAACAATTGATAGGGAAGAATGCAGCAATGGTTTTTGAATTAGCTGCAGACTCAATAATCAAACATCCTGTTCGAATAACTGGATTACACTCCGTCAGTTGACCAAATACATGTTTAGTTTAATGCAAGTAAAGAAGTTTTATTAATTTATCTATTCATTTGTCCTCTGTTTTTGATTTTTAATAAGAATTACATTTTATAAAAAGTACAATATTTTATTTCCATAAACATGCTTTTGGAGGCTCACAATTAAGCAATGAAATTATTATTTACTTATCTAAACACATAACTTTTTTCCGTTTCAATTAAAATTAAGAAGGAATTCAATCAATATTTATGAAGGGACTAAACAAAGAATTTATTGTCAACGTTTATGAAAGAGAAGTACCTCAATTATATAAAAAAATAATGTTATTTTTAATTTTAAAAAATGCTCTACTAAATTTTTGCTGACAAACAAAGATTAAGTTAAAGTTTAAAACAAAGATTTTTTTCCGTAAAATAAATTGCCTACATCATTTCTAATTCCAATAATTTTTTTAAAATTTACACAAAAAGTAAAGCTATAAAATAAATAATCTGGTATACACATTTGTGCAGTATTGTATACATATTTTAAATCTAGCGACATTATTCAGTTATTAAGAATATTTTTTACGTGAGTTTTAAACCAGAAATAAAATTATTCAGGTTAAACAGAAACGTTATGCATTATGCAGTTTCAGAAAAAGAAGTCATAGCAGTATATCGATCCGAGGTTAGTCTGGCAGACCATTCCAGACACACCATTTAATAAAATAAATATATTATTTTCCCAGAATTCTTCTCTTTCAACCAGTATGACCGCACCCTCTTCCTCCAGGTATCATGAATTAGAGGTATCATGAACTCCTAACATATCCATACGAAGCAGAAGTTCCCGCTGTACCCTGGATCTGCATGCAATTTTACGAATTAAATTTCTCCGTTTTCCCTTTAGAATGTAATTACGTCAACATACATATTATATTTTCTTTGTATATCAGATGAAAATAATCATGTGAAACTCTCAGAGGAAATTTTTCTTTGAGGGAAAAAAAAAATTGATCTCTTTCAAACCGGAATGCATCATGAATATCTACTAAAAGTATCGTTCTACAGGTACACTGCCCAAGTTTATCTCGGGTGAGCAATTATTTTATAATAGCCACCTACTGGTGGGTGAGGAAAATACAAAATAACAGTCTAATAATGTAACAGATGGACCGCGATCGACTGAAAAGCACGCCTCTAAAGCACAACTCTATTGTTCTATTCCGTTCTTTTTAAAGAATACTAAAATTGGAAGCAAAAGAAAAAATGACCTGGGATAGGGAAAAAAAAATTAATTACAGTGCTACGTTTCTAAACAAGAAATAACTGACGCTAAATCTAACATTTAGCTTGCATTTAAAAATGACTATTCTGTGGCAAATATATCACTATTTTATTCGCCCACCATTCTTTCGCGTTCAACAGAAGTATCCATCAGCCATTACAAATATTTACTATTTACCACCTTGCCTACTGGCATAGCATATGGTGGTAGGGCAGCCGGCTGCCATAGCCTTGAGTCCAGATTCGAAATCAAAAGAGGCATCAATGTTTGTAAGTCATGCGGTAAAAGGGCATTAGTGTCTTTGCGGCATAGATCATCATAAGTATTTGGGGCATGAGTGCACTTAAAGTATTCTCCAGCCGAAAGTCTTCTCTCGAGGTTGCTGGTAGAGAAAAAGAGGTAGGAAACCCTTTAATCCGTCCCCTGGTGATTTCTTCTTTAAAATTGGAATGAAGCTGGGTGGATTTCTACAGTCATTTCCAAGGCACTTAAAGTCCATGCCAACGACAGACATGC
Organism: Stegodyphus dumicola; assembly: GCF_044657685.1. Taxonomy (NCBI): domain Eukaryota; kingdom Metazoa; phylum Arthropoda; class Arachnida; order Araneae; family Eresidae; genus Stegodyphus; species Stegodyphus dumicola. The sequence goes on along the minus strand of NC_140774.1, from coordinate 98,627,239 downwards.
GCTCCTCGCCACGATGAAAATCGTAGATTTGGCTGACAAGTGTGATAAGACACAACAACGTTAGAAATATCCTGTTATTTTCCAGTAAATAAATCTCACCAATGGCCGAGAGGTTGATATCACTGAGCACAGGTAGTTCGATCTAGGGTTCGAATCCCGGGAAAAGGGCTGTCTGGGAGTCTTCGTGGTCTCCCTCCGTGCAACGTAAATATTAATCCGTTCCCCTTAAAAAGTTCTCCACGACACCATTTTCCCCTTTAAACAGATAGCTCTCATGTGCTTTGCCATAATCCAGACACTTCTCCTTAGATAGACAGCATCTGTGTGTTTTGTTATAATCAATCTATTAAGTAAACCGTTTTTGAAAATTACTTATTACAATAAATAAAATTTTAAAAGAAAATAAAACTAAGAAATGAAGACTTCAGCCAAATGAGATATTACATGACTTGAAAAGGAAATAAACATACAGGTTTTCAGTCTTTTATTTAAAGTTAGAAATATCCACAGTTGAATTGTTCCATTTCTGTGTCTAGTTATACTACGCTATATTATCACAGTAATAACCATTCGCGTGACTTTGCAATTTGCTAGTCCTCACAGCTGTTGCCAATCTAGTAGTAAATTACTAATTTTGAGAATTCTGGCAATCTGTGAGTAGAAGCTCCTTAAATAAGTTTATCTCTAAAATTGTGAAAGTAGTACCCGGCATAATCTAATTGAAAAATTTAGCAATTTAAAACAATTTATATACAAAATAATTTCTAGTTTACATCATTTTTAATAATGTACTTAATTGCAATTTTTATATTGCAATTTCTTTATATTGCAATTTCTAAATTTTTATATTGCAATTTCTAAATTGCAATTTTTATAAATCCAGCTTTAGCGCAATTTCTAGAAGGCTTTTTTAACGTGATATATTAAGTAGTAGATTATTTAATGACTGATTCTGATAAATATAATAGCATTTTTAAAAATACGAGTATGTAATAAAAGTTTAGTCTATTTCATCACTCTGCTTAATATTTTAATTAATATCTCTGGATTTTGTGGACTTCCTTAAAATCACACATATAATTTTAAATTTCATTTATGACTCCTTAAAACATTTTTATTTCACGAGAATCTTCTTAAATTCCAACTGAATATTTGTCATTTTTAATTAATAACACCGATTTCTTGCTTTAATATAACGACTGGTGAAAATATTGACTAGCTGTTTAATTGGCTGTTTAAAAAAATGTACTACATTTAATCGACAGTTGTTTTTTATTAACTAATCCTTTTTTTAATTTTTAATTCTCCTAAAAGTATGGATCTATCTAACATAATTCTATCTATAGAAACGCCTTTAACTAATGGCGATACAATCCCTTTTACCAGAGGAAAAATTAAACAGGCAGACATTGAATAGAAATGAAACTCCTCTTCCCTTCTCTGATCTTAAGTTATGAACATGCAAATTTTGAAATCTCAAAATCGTTAAGCTGTCAGAAGGCGTGCAATCACGAAATGCTTTTTTTAAACACAACTGTCTGGAATGATTGTTTGTGTCAAATAACGTCATACATTTGTCGGATTTGAATACCATCGTGTCGTGTATCTTTGGGAAATTAAGCCTGTCCCTGAAGGTGAACCCTACAGCGTCAGATCCCATTTGGCCATCTGAAGATGCTAATTTACATCCAAGCAGTTGAATTAATAAAGAGAAGATGTATTTCTGAAATATTGGACAACCTCATTCAGTCACTAAGACGTTTATGCACCCTGAAATAAGCATAATCTGGATAGCCACTCCATTAGATGAGTGTTGGACCGTTCTTACCGAATAACATAATTTCTGCATGGCGCTATCCGCAACTCCTCTTTCAATTTTATTGCAACTTTTTATGATATGGAAGAAGACATTGAAGAAACCTTTTCCGAACAAGATGAAAGACCACGTGTTGGCCAATGTCAATCATGACTAGATAAATCCTTCCGGTAACGTCATAATAATATCAAACCGTTATTTTGAAATCGAAAACCACTATCGAGCAGTTCAGGTGAGGTAAAAGATGACGTTCGCCACACACATTTGATCATCCCAGTGGTTACAGGTGGCGATTCGATCGAAGTCTTTCAGCTACCTGTTGCTATCTTGTTGATTGTCCCCAATGAATATACAGGGGCCTCTAGGTAGTTGGTAAGACAGTATTAGTACTGCTGCGATGTTAATTGCAGCGGAGTTCGATCCTGCTGGGGCTTCTGCCCAGTTTCCTCCCCATCAACCACCTTACTCAATCTTCTACTCAAATGCTGTAACAGACCAAATTCAGGGGGCAGACCTCAAATACACAGGCTCTGACGTTACTCTTTCTTAGTAACTGATTTATCCGGCGCCTCCACCAAACTGTAGATAAAGTGATCATATTAAGATAAATGAAGAGGAAAGTACTCCAAGATCTTAACTCAAGATGTTATTATTCGAACTGAGAAAGAGTTTGATCATTCCAGACTTGGAAGAATCGAGAAAATGGAGAAAACTCTCCAATGAATGAAATACAAAGGAAATAAATTAAAGCAAAAAAATCAACCTTTAGATGACTTGATGGGTTCTGAACTCGAAACCTTCCGAAAACGATATCTTACACACTCAGCCACCATGGGTTTGGAAGAAAGAAAATAATTCGCTATAATACCGTTGAAGATTCTCCCAAGGACAGAATGATCGCTTGACTACTGAATCTGTAGACTCTACTGTAGCTGCGGCGAAGATCTTTGAATAGATATTAGCTGATGCCATGAACCATAACCAGACGTCTGCAATGGGTGCTGGATGCATGAAAATCGTTGTGAAAGGCTATGGTATTATTTTATTTTTTATGGTATTATTCTAATTTTGAATAAAAACTCGTAAGTTTATAACATCATTTCGCATCAACATTCTTTATACATGTGAAATGTCTAAAAGATATTTACATTTAAAAATACTTCATTTTTTTAAATGAATCTGTAGATGTCATAACAGAGACGCCAAATTCTAAAACTAACAATTTTCTCTATAATACAGTTCCCTTTTAGTACCCGGATATATCATTACACAATTATTTTAATTTAACAACACGTAATTTTGAAACCAAAACGTGACAGAAAAAAAAAAAAAAAAAAAACATGATCGAATCAAATCGTGATTGAAATTAGTATTGTTAAAAATGATTGAAGATTTTTTTTTTTTTTTTTTTTTTAATTTTTAAACGTAGATTAGTACAGGAGAATAATTTTAGCCTTGGTTGCAAAATGTACAGTGGACATTTTTCATTTTCACATTTATATTTCTCATTTCTCTATTATGTAATCTTTCATTCTCGACAACAGTAGTAGAGAGAAACAGAAAAGCAAAAAATAATGTTCGAAGAAGTGCATTTATATGTGTACATCTACAGTAAAACCGAGCTTCATTAAATCGAAATCCGGCTTAACCCGAATAGTGTTGGAAAATAAAAAATTCAATCTATGAATTCCAAGACAGGCATTTACATTTTTTTAAATTAGTTTTTTGCTGACATTTTATTAATTACAAGTAAGTTTACAATGTAAAAAAGCAAAAAGTGGAAAATAAAATTAGTGGAAAGTGAAATCTCTGCTTAGGAGGTGACTTTGAAATACTGTTACGAAATGTACAGGTACGGTAAGATAGCTTCCCCGTAAAGCAGGTTTACGGTTGCCAGAAAATGGTAAGGGAAGGCAGGGTTGCCACATTTTGTGATAAATCGCGCATTTGGCGACAAAACTGGTGAAATGCCACGGACGGATGGAGAACCTTCTGGAACGAATTCTTGCCGGTTTAGCGCAGAATGTTCTCGAACACAAGCCAAAAGCTATATAAAGCCTGCTGGTACGCGCAGAGTCGAGTTAGTCAGTTAGTCCATGCGGAGTCAGTCGATCGAGATGAGAGTCAAGTCTCTTAGTGTATTGTGGTTAGTGCATCGTCGAGAGAGTGTGCTAAGCTCCGAGAACGACTGAATCGAGGAGTAGGGAGCTGTGCTCTTGTGTATCATCGATTGTATCGCGAGTTGTAGCGTGGAGAGTCTCGAGAGTACGTACAGTTCCGAGAACGACCCAGAAGAGTCGGAAGCTGTACTCCGGTGGTTTGCCGCGAAGCTATCTTCACCATTATAGCCTGACTGCCTAGGCTGTGTCGCTGATTGTTACAGCGTGTCTATAGTAGTTCTTCGACGATTGTAAAAACGTGATTTTGAAGCTGTCTTGGGTGTAATACTGGCCAATAAAGTGTGTTTCGATACTTCATCGATTGCTGTTCTCGTTATTCACTCCTAATCCGTACGAAAACCGTAACGTACGTACGTAAAGTAAAGGAAGAAAAATAACGTAACAATACTATTTACGTTTAGCGATGGATGATGTCATGAAAGCTTGCATTCCCTTCCCCCCAGTACGATGCACATAAATTATAGTTCTATTATTTTTCATACGACTTTAACTTTTATACGCATCATACGAGTTTCTAAACTCACTTATGAGTATTAATTAAACTGCTTAAAATAACTGTAAATATTTTTGACAGTAAATGTGGTTTCAATAGTTTAAAAAAAGGAAAAGCGTAATTTTTTTAGTTTATTTTAAATAAAATGCATTTAAAACTCACTGTCAAAAATGATATTTATAAAATAAAACACTTTAATAAAAGAGATAATTATGAATTATACGACAAAACGAGTTGTCTAAAATGGCTTCATCTCTAATTACTTCGTGTAAACGATGTTATCATAAACAAACAGGTAAAAGGATTTTCCATTTTGTTTTCACGAACACCGATGTGCTAGGAGGATCGGCTGTGCCCTTATGATGATGATGATGCTCGATACTTGAAATTGTCACTAAAGAACTTAATGGAAGAAGAGTTCAAATTGCCAACGTTCAGTGTGTTCCATTTCATCAAGTTCCATATCATCAGAAATAATAAACACTTAAGTGTAGATAATAAATAAATAAATGTAAAGGACGTTAAGTCAGCTTTGTATTTAGAAAAATTCAATTTTATATTGGCATTGATTTTAACAAAGGAATTGTGATCTACAGAGAAGCTGATACTATTTCCTCTTCTTATAAAAAATATTCTGCTACGGATGATACAGCTAAATAATCGATGTTTTCGGCCATTCGATGTTTCGGCCACATACGCTTAACAACAGTTGTCAGGACTTGTGTTTCTCTTGATTTGCTTTGGAAACATGGTATGCCTTGAATAAGAACAGGGAGCTTACTCAAGCTATGTTCAAGAAGGTGTGAAGTAGACGACACAAGCAGGAATGGTATACGAAACCCTTTATTTTCAATACTTTACAGGCACTTCCGAACTTCGGAATACAGAGACCAACCACTTGTGGTCTGAACGTAAGAATATAAAACTACTAACTAAAACTCTAACTAAAAGCTAACTTTGAATTAGTATACAAATGCCTACCATTAAGACTGGCCTTTATTTAAAAGTATTAAAGTAAAAGTATTAAAGTATTAAAGTACTATTAATGTAAGCCGAGCTGCTGAAACTACAATACGTTTGCAAATATCAAGAGGGCTAAACCTCGGGCCTTAAAGGCAACCAGCAACCGAGTGAAAACTCGTAAAACTACAGTGGCAAGCGGCTTGCTTCCTAAAACTCCTTCTCTCTCCCTTCACTCTTGGCAAAAAGCAACAACTTAAATACTTGGGCGTTAGCAAGACAATTTGCATAAACAAGTTAAAGCATTTAATTCTGGCCGGAAGTAGAAAATAAGAAGTGATAGTACAGTTTTAAAATAAAATATACGTTAGTAAAACTTAAGATCCTTACACAGTGTCCGGTCGTTGTATTAAATTTTTCTTGGCGTAGAAACCAAATAAATTTAAAATGTTAAATAAGAAATACAAAATAATTAATGAGATCATTAGTTAATGATATTCGAGAAATTAGACTGATGAGCGTGCATTATCCATGGCTTAATTAATGAAAGAGAATATACTGCCGGCTAGATGTGGTTGTTCCCAGACAGGAATATACCTCCTTCCAAAAGAAAAATGGTCTTCTCTTAACATATATTTTCTTCTAATTAGATGGCAATGGTATAGGATAAATTATTACTAAATGTTTAATGAATTCTGCAGGTGAAGTACTGACTGGCGCGATTTACTGATTAATCCGAATGAGCGATGATAAAATAATAAGAAATATAAACTATTTTTAACACAGTGTATATGTATTTGTGCTGAATAAGTGTTTTCCTTGACTATCTAGCATTTCTGACAGACACTGAACACGTTCTGGAGATCTTGTGAAGAGTTACAAGCAAACAGGAAATTCTGTTGAATGATTTTAAAAAATACATCATATCGTTTCGTAAAATAAATTCTCATTTCACCCAAGTAAGGAAAACTATAAAAAGATATTATAGATATGTAGGAAAAATTCTGATTTATTGATAAAATTCCAGACTGAAATCGAAATGTTATAGAGCTTTGGTATCTCTTTTCGACACAAAAAGAAGGAAAAGCATAACAGTGATTTTGTATACGTGTTTGTGTCGTTAACACTTTTGATAAACAAATCTAACCCCGGATTTTCAAAAACGAAACGTTTGGTATGCATTCCTTTAAGGCAAGGCTAAATTATACACTTCGGCAAATGCTCGGGGCTATTTTCCGGAGGACATAGCTTTAAGTTATACTTAACAAGTAATATGATATTCCAAAGTGAGTAATTCTCACGGAAATCTCCAACAACTGTTCTTTTAAGTAAGTCTAAATGCAAATAACTTTGCCCTACGAACAAAAGAAAAGTCAAAAATAGGTTAAAATTATTTCAAATACGAAAAAATGACGCGAACATTCCCCCCTTTTACGTTTTTACTTCTAAAAAAGAAAGAAGAGGCCTATTCCAGTTAATTTTGAAATTTCAAGTTAGGGTTCTAAAAGTCTTACTGTAATGAATAAACTGAATTCTTATAAAATTTTGCATTTCGTTTCTAGTGAAGCGATTTGTTTTATGCATGTAATTCCTAGCTAAAAAATGTTAAACCCAAATGTGTATTTCTAAATTAATAAGGTAGATGAATTAAAGAAAAATAGTGTGAAAGGTATTAAAAACATGGGTGATTTAACAAAACATTCAATGGTATCGATAAATCGAGAGGTCCGGTATTCAATCCTTAATTTAAGAAAAATATTTACACACATTTTGAGTTAATTTCGGAAGCCATAATGAAAAATCAGGAATCAGTGATTTTAAAGAAAATTAAAATGAACGATTTAGTAATGATTACTAAAATATGCAACGAGTGCAGTGAATCAAAGATTCTAAAACAGATTTAAATAAACAGTTTAGTAATGAGAAAGTTAACTAAGATAAAATACGCGATGAATTTAAGGAATCACTGGTTTTAGTAATTATTAATAAAATATCCCATGAATTTAAGGAATTAGTTGTTTAAAAATGAAAGATTTAGTAATGTGATACTAGAAAAGGCGAAGAGAAAAAAACGTGTGTGCCAAATGTTAACTGGTGCCATATTTCTTTTTTATATATTCGCTATGCTATTTATATTTGGGATATAAATTGATTTAAAGTGATGCCATATGTTTTTATATTCGCTATATTATTTATATTTGGGATGTAAACTCAGAGAAGTATCTGAAGTATCCGGATTTGGTCCGGAGAAATATTTGGTTATTTAACTATTGCTTAGAGCTCTACAACAGGTTGAAAATTTTAGGTTAAATTTTTTGTTCTTTTCGTATAGTTTATTCACTAAGTTTATACAAACTGTTAAATCACAAAATTATTAACTCAGCATTTTAAAACTCTGTAAAATATCAAATTGTTTAATTTTTTGTTTTGAAGCTGTGGATGACAACGATTTTCAAAGCAGGTTTAAAATGAGATCTTTTTTACTCTGAAAAGCAGGGAAGATGTTATTTTTATATATTTAAAATTATGAATTTTAAGCTTACTGTACAAATTTTATTATTATGACCTAATTTTACGATTGTCATTCTGTGAACTGTTTTGATGCGAGTTTTAAGATATTATGAAAAGAATGAGATTCAAGGTATGAGTTGCTACTTTAGTTATTATTTACTGTTCCCTTAATTATCATTTCCAGCGTGAGCAGTGAACATCAGCATTTTGGTTAATATAATTCTGAAAGGCGAAGAGAAAAAAAAGGGGGAAGAAAAATAAATAGGGAAAAGAAAAACTGTTTGTGGCTTGGATGTACTCAGCTGGTCAATAATTAAGTTTACAAGCAATGTTTTCGAAAATGACAGTAATAAAAAACAATCAAATAGATCACTGGAAACTATAGGACTAGGGACAGAATACAGGTAAGTTGATAGTTCATTTTAATTTAATGCATTATTCAATTCGTTATAAAATCGGAAGCTTTACGTAGTACATAATGTGTACAATTTCATCAGTCACAAAAATGAATGAAGAATTAAAGAAGCACGATAGCACGCGCACTTGGTAAAATTTAGGTAAAATCGCATAGTACGTAATACTAATTTTTTTTTTTTTTTTTTTTTTTTGGAGTCATATAATTTTGATGGAACAAGAATTAAATTAACAGTTTCCTGCCTATCCACCACTATATATATATACGACCCAATTAATTACTGAGGTGTTTTTGACAGCTATTTTGTTTTTATTTATTTATTTTTTTTTTTTTTCTTTATCCTGCTGCTGTTGCTAATCGTGACATCTCGCTTTCTGCGCTATTTTTCACTGGCTACCGATAAATAAAGATTTTTTTCTCCTCTCTCGCAACAGTTCTGCCTTTCTTAAATTAAAAATCCGTAAAATCGGTTATCTAATTATATCTTTTAAATAAATGGGAAAATAATTCTTTGAAATAAGATGCGTTGCAACGAATAAAATTCTAAATTTTACTCTCAAGATCTCAAATTTTACCCCCACACTGCAAGCAACAATTCCCAAAAAATGCTCAATCTCGGTATAAGAAGAGAACTCAGATACAGCTTTATTTGATAAGACTCAAAGCGTGAGAAACCAAACACACAATTTGTTGCAAAATATATGTCCTTGGCGAAGGCTAGCAATAACACTTTTCTTTTTCTCAGGATCAATGAATTTTCTCCTTCACAATGGGATTCTCCGTTAGCGAAGATTACACTAACAGTCGAATCAAAATCGAATCCCGATTAAGGTAACGACGTTTGTAACATATCTCTCCCCTTTGCAAGTGTAATACCGGTCATCTTTACATTTCATCATGGACAACATTCTTATGATGAAATGCAAAATTACCGTTCGGGCATTTTCCAGTACGTACCGAAATCGACCTGTTTGATGTATTCCCCACTCCTCCTCTTCTCCTTCGGAAAAAAAAAAAAAAAAAAAAAAGGCCAAAGCAGTCCATATTATTTAAAGACACTTTGGCCAAAGCAATCCATATTATTTAAAGACACTTTTTCCATCATTTTTAAAACATCATCTGGTACAAAGACTGATGACTGGAGTTAAAAATCCCTCATTATTATTTTTGCTCTTGATGTTTACTTCATAATTTATTATGAAATGCTAATTAGTTTTCGATAACGCTTACTAATTTTTCAAAATGAAGAAATAAATAAAGGCTTCATTATCATTTAGATTGATCTTCTTTTTATATATTTGTTGATACAATGGAGAACATCTTACAATTATACGCGCCATTAGCTCTTAGACAGCATTTGTTATTTCTAAGCAAAAGGAAATGACAAAATAATCTATTAGTTAACTAAGATTAAAATAATATCAGCAACTATTGTCAAAAGCTGTATGGGTTATTTCAATCATTGTCCAAGTTGATGAATGTTAATTTAGAAACTAAAAACAAAACTAGCACATTGATAGCACAGCTTTGACAAACTTTTCTGGATTTTAATTCTGTATGTGAAAATAATCTTATTAATGGTATTTGAAAATCTTGTTTTCTCCTAATAAGTTACATTCAATTAAATTATAAAAATAGTATATTACGTAATAGTAAATATTACAACTGACAACGTTGAAATATGTAAAATCGGATGTTTTCAGGAGGTTTTCGGGCTGTGCAGCGATACCATTTCTAAAGAATCCAAACTGACTTAAATTTGATTTACAATGCATGACTAAGGTTGTTAAAGTATTTATTATACGATTCTGATGTAAAATACATTACTATTTAATTAGGTACCGTATTTCCTCGCGCATTTCTTCTCTCCCCAACTAATTTTAATGATCGAAAATGGAGAGGGCAAACTTACGCGAATATTTTACTTTCCAAAAGACGCGATTACAGTACGAGAATAATAAATGAAAAATAGTTACGGATAAACTACTATCTAAGTAGCTACTAACTAAGTAGTTAACCTAATAATATTATTTTCTGTATTCCAAGTTGTTTCTGTATTTTATAATTGTATTCCAAGTTCGAACACTTTTTATAGATAAATCATGATATTTTTTGCCTAGCTTCAGTTTTAAAATATATACTTGAGGCACTTACTTGCATTTGAAGAAAGAGCGGAAAGACGAATGCAATATTTCACCGGAAAAATCATTAAATTTAAATTAGCATCAGAAGAGCTGATTTTATAATTCATTCTATACAGGTGGAATACAAGGCGATTATTTTTTTAAACTTCATTCTGAAAAAAACACTAGTTTTAAATTAAAAAAATATTCATTCATATTAAAGTTAGTATTATTTTTCATCTATATCAACTAGTCTAAGGGAACTTATTTAAAAAAACAGCCGTTTTCCTGAATCATCATCAAGAATGAGGATGACATTTCGAAATTTTTCAACTACGAAGGCGAAAGATGGAAAAACAAACAAACAAAAAAAAAAAAAAAAAGGATGGCGATGGAAGCTAGAAACATAATTTATAACAACTAAAGTTGTCTAACTGCTTAATTAACTAACTGTTAACTCTTAAAAATGACTACTTCGCCTATCCTTAACTCTCACTTTGGACACTAAACACCTAAACACAAAAGGTGAAAGTTAACATAAAATTTTATGCCTCATAGCTTGTGGGATTAATTTAAAATAGACTACACTAATTTATGATTTTTGATGGCCAGTGGCCTACTGTAACTTTACAGTGTATTATTAACTGAGTTGAAACTTCCGTAACTCTATGCGAAGCTACAACTCCTTAACTACAAATACATACAACACTTCAGGCATTTACGTCTATTCTGATCAGCGGCTGTCTCTCTCGGCAAGCATCAAACGGCAGCACCAGTGAAGCTTCTATTGCAAATCATGCCGGCTGCGATTTTTTTTCTCATTTTAACGCCGTTTATTATAAAATTCTGCATAAACCTCTGGAGTGAGTGAATACGTGATAAAACGAGGTATAAAGGAAAGAACAAACATAAAGCTAACTGTTAATAACACTAAACGAATGTTATAACTATCCCCTATAATTTGATGATAAAAAAACATATTTAATTACTTTTATTTATTTATTTATTTATTTATTTTTGTTTACTGATTTGCAAGAGGTTGACTAAAATTAGGAATTTGCAATCAACAGTAGAACTGTAATCAAACCACAGTGAAAATTATTGTAAATAGAGATATACATAAAAATCCATAAACAGCGGCGCACACCAATTTTAATTACAGAGAAGAACATTTACTGTATTAAATTATATTTATCATTTATTTTTCCTCTTGAAATCGTTTTGAACTATGTTCTGTCTTTCCAGATTTTTAAGACTACATTACGTTCTCCTAAAAATAAAATAAAATAGCTATAAGCATAAAATATTAAAAATTAAATTAAATAAACCAGCATAAAAGAATTTGCCGGCCAGTGTGAGAGGGAGATCTCACTCATCTCATTTTTAAAACACACGATTTGTTTACCGTCTTCTTATACTGACAGATTTTTTTTAAATCTGAGAGTGATAACCAGCCAGCTTTCCTTAGAAAGTCCTCCACGAAAGCATCCCTTCCCTTAGGCAGCCAGCCTTCGAATACTTTGTCTTAATCAAATAAAGCAAACACTTAAATCCGGAAAGTAAAATATCTGAACCTCTTGAAAACGCAGGAACTCTCGCAATTGCTATTTGCGAGACAAATCCGTTTCTGCAGCCGAAGTCAAACTTTATTTACCACCTGAGAACAGTGCAAGATTTACGTATAAACTACACAAGCTATAACGTTAGGGCCTCCACTTTCTTGGGTACCCTCCAAAAATTAAAATATAATATAAATTTAGTATTAAAATATAAATGTAATATTAAAATATAGTATAACAGACTTATAAAGGGCCCCATATCTCAAATAGCTTAGATCTAAATTCGGCTCTATCCGATACCGCCAAAACTTTCAGAGACAAAATAACATAAGTACATTTTTAATGTTTCAAATTCTTACAGGAAGGGTTTTACAATCCAATCCAATCAAATCCAATCTATCTCTTGCAAGGCACTTTAAGAAGCACATATTAGTCTCATATGTGAGAACTGCCTATTATCACTTATTGGAATTTTTCTCTCCGATTATATTTGTTTCATCTGCAAGCTTTTCAGGATTTTACTGTTTAATTCAATGACGGTAAAAGACAAGAGAATATATAGACAAGCACGAATTCATCGATCGCGCAATGCAATGGTATTCAACAAAGACTACAGGTTAGATTTATGAAAAGTGAAATTGATTTTCTTAATACGCCCATACATTCCGAAAATCGGAAAAATGAATGCTAAGCATAGATATAATTGCAAAAATTTGTAAGAAACCATATTTTTTCACAAATCAGTACATACTCTCAAATCTGAATATATAATTATGGAAAAAATACGATATTATTTTGAAATCAATGTAAATTATTTCTAGTATGCATCTTCATTTCGGATGTTATGAACTCGATTCCATTAGCCCTAAACATCAATTAAACTAAACAATTTTTTGCACATGAGTTATTAGGAAATTGAAGTTTAATGTTTGGTATCTATAACATTTTTATCGACCACTATTCCCCTAAACCTATCCTTGCATTATTACACATGATACCCGGCAGAGCTCATTTAAAACTACAACGGTTTCCATCAAGCACAATATCATACTCACAACCTCATCATGATAATAAAACAGCAGTTTCCTCACTTATTAAGAGCTAGTTGAAAATGATTTCATATGCCAACTTGGTAAAACTATCTAATTCTTATACGATGAATAAGAACGTTTAGTAACATAACGAAACATTTATTTTTTGAAGAATGTTAGCTAATACGCTACAGAAAATCCTCTATGATCGCAAAGAGAAATAAACGTAACAAGCAGTTGCCAATTCTTAAAGCTTAATTAGAGTTCAAATTAAAGTGTTCTTAAACTCATTTTCAATGCACTATCTTAACAGAAACTCCAAATTAACCAGGGTAAAACAGATTTACTCAAAACCACGGTTCATCTGACAGCAGTTAAGCATACAGGAAAAGGGATGAACCATCAACAAAAAAGTACTATTAACAATTTCCATATATTTTTCAAGTAGCTTAGCAGCGGAAAAAATAAACATACTAGCTTTACACGGATGGTTTTTGACAATATCATGAATATATATACTATGGCAATATACTACACAGTTATACCAATATAAACTTCGCAGGTCGGTTTAATTCGCTCCCAATAAATCGGGAGCTGACTGTATTTATATTATATTCATGACAGGAAGAGGGGGAAAACCTTCCTAGTTTTTTAATAGCATGGGGGAAACCTTCCCAGCTATTTTAAGGTAATGTCTTTTAAATTAAAATTTTTTTAAAGCATTAACAATTGCAGTAGCATAAAATATTGACCTATTCACACTATATTGTACTTACTTGCAATATATAATATCTTAATCCAAGCTTGAATGACATAAACAAATATTGTTTTCTATCCTCTCAGAATGGAGACTTCTAGAGGAAGAAAATATCCTAAGAACATCACGTCACAGGGGCCGAGGCACCTAACTAATTCAAAGCGAATAAGAACGTCAAACCTAGTCGAAGTTTATGTGATTCGAAAGACAAATTTCTCTTTGCAGTCTCCTCGTCACACGTCTGGTCGAATTGTTAGAGTCGAACTTCACCGTCCTGACTTGGGAATCATTGGCGAAATATTTTGTCGCCAACCTTCTGAAAAGTAGCCAAAATATGGATCGGTTTGCCCCCTTCTGTTTTAAAAGTTTACTATTGAAAGCATATTTTGTTTTCATTTTTAACTTAAATGCGCAAATAAAATTCTAATTCACAGAAATTACGCACAGTGGAAGTTACCATTGGTGATGCAAGTTCGTTATTTCGTATTTATTTTTAAAAGATTAAAATATGGATTTAATTTCAGAATTCAGTATTATCAGTACAAATGATTGACGCCCGATAATACGACTCCACGCATAGATTTTGTTGTTACTGAAAAGCAAAGAAATAATACTATTTAATCCATCATCTTTTCTTTCATAAATCCTTTTTTAATGGTTTATGTTTTGTTGTTTAAAAGATTAATGAAAAATGTTACGATGGAAAAAACATTTACCATTTTCAGGCTTTAAAAAAACTGGTAAATGAAAACAATAAATATTTTTTACCTAAAAATCTCAAAATTGTAAGAACTTCATGAACAACAATAACAGAAAGAAAGATTTGAAATTTGAAGGTAACTCATTTTAAATTTCATGTAGATGTACTAGTAAGTCGTCCAATCCTTTTTGTGCATTAATTCTGTCCCGATAAAACATAATATTATTTAAATTTTTTTCTATAGGCCTCACTCCCGTTCTGACGTTTCAGCAAGTTTGAGAGATTTTTGGCAATGAGAAGTCTCTTTTTGCCCTTAATATGAAAACAGCTCAATAGAAGTCTCTAGGAAATGAGCTGTACTCAATTCCCTTCAGGTATACTTACCCTTCAGTAATACATAATTACCCTTCAGTAATTCAATACTTACCCTTCAGGTAATCCTCAAAGCAAAACTTGAGGACAGAAATATTCCCAATCAGTGGAGCATATATGTTAAAACTTTGAAAATATATATCTAAATGTCTGCACTTCATCATAAACTTGAAAACCATAAGCAATGGAACTTTAAAAACCTAAATCGTGCGAATTCATTTCCAGGGCCTACGGGCGGCTAAGCAACTTGAATCCATAAATACGAGCAAGTTTTCTTTAGAAATTTCTCCTCGAAGGCATCCTTCTTATTAGCTCGATAAGCTAGCGTGTTTTACCATAATTGGTTTAAAAAAATTCTAAAAAGTGATAGATTGTTCCAAGCTCGCTTCCCGAAGAGAGTAAGCTGGCTGCATGATTGCTTTGTGATTGTTTTCTCGTGTATGACATGAAAGCAATCCAATTTCACTTGGACAGTCCTCAGTAAAGACTAAGACAGACAGTCCACGAATGTTTTGCCTTAATAAAAATTTTAGTTTAATCAACACATGGAGACTCTTAGTGTAAAAGTAAGCCTCTCTTTATAATAGTTGCACTGATTAATCAATGCATATTATGCTATTTTTTACACTTAAAAATGTGCGGTATGAGGTATTTGTGATCTCTTGATTTCATTCTACGTAATTTTATTTTCTTAAAAAATTGTTGCTTGAAAATTTATACTTTATTGTTTGTTTTTAAATTTTTAACATATGACAGTATAATCTCAATAGTTTTTTTTTTATAAAATAGAAATTATTTTGAAACATGTAAACATTTTAATGCTGTATGATAAAACATTTCTAAAACGACCACCCGCGGTTCTATACGAATTTGATCTTCTGTGAATACAGTCGCCTTATAGAGTCGATGATCAGTACCGATGTTTATTTATGCTTTGTGGAATAATGGTAACTTTTAAAGGTGGTCGTCTTAGGGAGGCAGATGCTAAGAAAAGTTAAACTGTATTTAATAGTTTCTTTATTATACCTGGTATTCTATTCTATTTAAAAGTTAAACGATTTAAAAGTTACACAAACTACTTCCATTATTTCTTCCATCGTGCTTTACATATTTGCATATTACTAGGAAACACTGGAATCAATATTATCATGAACTTTTTTTTTCTTTGTGTTAATATGATCCACATTATTTGAAAAAAAATATAGGTCTTTAAGGATGCATATTTCTGTACGACTTTTTCTTGTCCGGCTTTTACGTCTTGAATGAAATTTTCCAAAGTATATTATTCTCTCATAAAAATTCCCCTATCCTATAAAACCATTTATTTCGAACGTTTGCCTTCTCTTTCCCTCTAACAGCTGAAATATTTAGCAGGTGCAAAACAAGATACCTGACTATCTTATCTGATTTTCTGGTCGAAGAATAATATTAAAATCACCCAGGACTTCTTAATCAAAAATTTTAGAAATGTTAAGAAAAACAAAAAAAAAAAAAAAAAAATTAAATAAATAAATATTTATAAACAGATAGTTTTATTACTCAAGATTTTAAATAATTGATAAGAAATTTTATTTGAGATTTATATAACAGGTAGGTAATAATTGTGAGAAAGGGATGATTAGATTTTCTCCTCGAGTTATGAATTACAAAATTGTCAAAAATAACATCTGTATACGCCACTGGCTGGGCTCATAATGACTGTTAAATATTCAACAGCGACTCCTTACCGAGCCATCAATAAGAAAACAAAATTAATTGGACCGAGATTCGTATTCAAGCAATGTTATAAACGTCGATGAAATACTGTTTCTGAGAGTTCTGAGACCGCTGAGAAGTCTACATTTACATTTAAAGGTAGAGGCAACTGGGAAACTTCTACACAGCTGCATCATTCTGTTCAAGAGCCAGAGCCAAAAAAAAAAAAAAAGTTAAAGATGTTTCACAACTTTTATTGGACGAATTACTCATGAGTTGGCAAGGCATTTTTGCCTCTTCACCATGGACATCCGTATCTATATTTGACGGAGTATTTCATTCTCCCAGCTCCTCACTCTAATAAAAAGTTGTAACACTATTCCGTGCTTATTTTTTTTTCGTACAACATTTTTATTTTCTCGTGTTTTCATTCTTCTAATCTTCCAAACTTTTCATCTTCAAAACCAAATACGATATTTACTTTTCATTGTCATCCACCAGTCCAAGAAAACCGAGGAATCTCCAATTAGTACTTTATTTTTAAAATATTTTTATTTTATGATTTGTTTTCCTTATGTAAAAATCAACTTGAGTCTGTTGTATAATTCAGACTGTGTACTCACTGCTCTATGGTGAATTTATTGCTCTAATGCAGGTGTCCCCAACCTTTAAGAGCGTATTCTAGAATATCTCTTGGACGGTGGGTACCATTAACGTTTTCAAGGTGAATTTTTAGATGGATAGAGTTAATAATAATACATGCACATAAAAAAAGAGATCGGTCCCATTTCGCTTTGTGTTGGTATTTGTTGGACGCAATTTCTATTTCATTAAAAATGAGAAAACTTTCACATTTTCACAAACATTCACAAAAACATAGAATTTTATTCAAAACTGAATTTCACATTTTTATTGTGATCACACGGTGGCGGGCACATTTTAAATGATCGACGGGCGCCATGGTGTCCGCGGGCATAGGGTTGGGAACCCATGCTAATAGCCACTGTTGTACTGAACGCAGTGCATTTCACACGTTTCGAAATTTTATATTAACTTTTTAAAGAGTAAGGGATATTTTACTAACTGCATTTCTTAGTTTACGAAAATCGCACAGAAAGCTATAATTTGTTTTAAATTTATTTTATATCTACAGTTTTAAAGGTGCCAGTTCTTTTCCTCGTTAATTCATCATTCCACATTCCACAACTGACCCTTTTTCTTCCAGATCCAAAAGGATAGAATATGCATATCGTCATAAAAACGTAGCATAAATATAGTATCAGTGTTTGCCTGTAAGGAAAGAAATTCATTCTGTATATCCACCGTTCTCAAATAGTCCCGTATAAGCGAATAATACACAGAACTCTTCCGAAATACTGAGAAATTCTTGTTTAAGAAGAAATAAATTCTTTTCCCAAAATATAGTTTGACTTAGCAAAAATTACGTTTACATACAGCCCTTTGAACTTTGCACGACACATGTTATACAGAAATTTCGCGTGTTCGAAATTCAACTCTTCTTTTAACTATTAGTAGCAACGTCTTATCTATTAGAGTTACTTCTTTATTTACACTGAATATCATAAATTAAGGAAAAATCATAAAAATCACGATTACTGAAAAAGTTACATGTAGAATTTAATGAAACCACAATATACAACACATAGTAAGGTATCAAATAACATAAAAAGAATTTACCAGACAAATACGGTAGTACAGAAATTAGCACATGTATAAAATGAACAAATCGAAGCTGTCAGTTTGCTATCGGAAAAGTACCTTCAATATGGAATATGATCTCCTCTAGAAGCAGTACAGCACATACAGCGATGTGTGATGCTTTCAACTCTGCTGTCTATCAGTTTCATAGGAAGCGAGAGCCATTGCTCTTGCAAAGCAGTTGCAAGCGCGACAAGGGTCTGAGGGGCGGACTGAGAGCAGCTAGACGTCTCTCCAAAACATCCCAAACGTGCTTCATAGGATTCAAGTCCGGGGATGGAGCTGGACACTCCATGCGCATAATTGTTTCCTGTTGAAGATAATCATCTACGATGCGAGCCCTGTGTTGGATTTGCGTTGCCGTCCTGTAACAGGAAAGCATCACCTATTGCCCCGGCATATGGGCGCACATAAACATCAAGGATGCCATTTCTATAAATCTGAGCATTCACGGTTCCCCTTGGAAAGACATAGATGTTTGTGCGTCCACCCAAAAAGATGCCACCCCAATCGCAGACACTGCCCCTTATGTATGCATCTCTTTCACGGATGTTTGACGGATGATAACGGGTTCTAGGTTCTCTCCATATCCAATAACGCTTACTATCGCTTTCTAGACTAAACCTGGACTCATCCGTAAAGAGTAACGCCCTCCATTGATCAGGCGTCCAGTGGACATGTTGTCGTGCCCACTGAAAACGGTCCCTCCTATGGCGTGACGTGAGCGGCACACAAATGACTGGTAGCCTCGCATACAGACCACCTTCGTGTAGCCTTCTACGCACAGTTGACGTTGACGCGAACCTTCCGGTGGCTGCAGCAAGGGAGGATCTAAGAAGAGTCGGAGTAGCGGTTCTATTCCTGCGTGCACACAATGTCAAATATCGGTCATCGGCGCTCGTCGTAGCAGTTGGCCGTCCTTGGCTGAACCTCCTAGATGCCGAATCTGTGGTTTGAAATGCCTGCAAAGTCTATGAACCACAGAAGGACTCACATTTAGCCATCTGACCACTTCTATTTGACTTTGTCCTGCCTCTAGTCTCCCAATGGCTCTCCATCGCAGTTCTGCAAGCAAATGATGCCTGAAGGTCATTGTTACGAATTGGCTATCTCAGATTTCTGTTGTCACTGTCACAGTGAAATATGTGGGCTTGCTCTCAAACATGGACTTTTATGCTCCTCGCAGATGACGTATTTCGAAAGCAGCGCCACTAATTTGCATATCGCAGTTTTACTCAGCTACTCTTACTTGGCAACATATTCAAATTTTACACGGTTTGGCTTATTTTTGAGGGAGTTATCGCTACTTTTGTAATTTTTCCTTGATTTATGATAATACAGTGTAGTAAGTTATACCAGTCTCTTGTGAATAGGTCCACCAATGGTCGAGAGATTAAGACCGCTGAAAGCTGACCAGCTTAAGCTGATCTGGACCATTTCAAGCTGAAACCGCTTGAAAGCTTGTCCTGCGAAAGATACCAAGCAAATATGCTGATTGCATGGCTTGTGTTCGTAGCGTTTCCCATATGTAACATGTATACGAGACAGTTTCCCTTAGAAAATCTTACCCAACGGTATCTCTTCCCTACATTTAGTTAACCTAACCTAAGCTAACTTACTGTGACTATTTACCAGCAACGAGAATATAAGCACTATAGAAACTGCCACTATAACAACTATAAATGGCCATTTATAGGCATAAATATTTGTAAGCGTACAGTGTCTGTGCGGCAAGGAGCACTGAAAATACACAGCGAGCTGAAAGTCCTCTTTAGAAGTTAGTACGGGTGTAGAAGACTCTCAGACAGTTCCCGCGGTGTTCTCTCTCAAAATTGGGGCGGAAGCTGAACGGCTAGCTAGATTCAGCAGTACCTCAAACACCTGTGGTACTACAGAGGCTAGCTGCATACCTAGCGTTTAGTGATACCTGTTTATGAAAATACGTTTCATTAGAAAAATGATTATACACAAATATCGTCTGCGCAAATAGTTCGCAGTGGCGTGTTTAATCATATTTTCTCAAAGAGTTTCTGGCATTTGACAGAAAAAGATTTGCTTTAAAACACTGTGTAGTGAAATTTGTAAAAGAATATCATTATCATTCAGTACAAGGCATCTGAAATGGACCTATCACGCTACCAGGTTAGAACCATCATTTACTTCCAAATCTGGTGCTTTCCAAATCTGTTGCAAAAAGTCAACTATAAAATGTCATAAAATCATGTGTATAGCTTTAGGTACTAGTGTTGTATCATATGACACTATGAAGATTTGCTATTGAAAGTTCAAAAACAAGGACTATGGCATTCAAGAAGCAGAGCGCTCTGGCCGGCCTATTGATGTTGATGAAGTCCGCCTGCGAGAGCTTGTGGAAAAAGATCAGTATGCAAGCCACTCGAGAGCTTGCTAAGGAGTTAGACGTTAGTGCCATGTCCATTAGTCGCACTAAGCATCGCATAAACTTGACGAACAATGTTCAATCGCTGGGTGCCGCAGGAGCTGACTCAAGCAGATAAGGCCAGACATTTGTTGGAGCCTGCATTAATCTGTTCAAATAACAACGCAAGGATAAAATTCTAGACCGGATCGTCACTTGTGATGATTAATGGATATACGTCAAAAACACAGGTCGAAAAGCACAATTTGACTAGCAAAAAGATCATGCTTTGTATCTGGTGGGATTGCTGTGGTATTATCCACAAAACGTCTGGAAAAAGGTAAAACTCTCGACAGTAAGGTCTACAGCGAGATGCTAGTTCTTGTTGACGCTGCTATCAAGGTAAATTATCGAAATTTGTCACACACCCCATATAGCCCCGATATCGCTCCTTCGGACTTCTACCTTTCTTCACACCTGCAGCTACATCCTCGCTGGTGCTATCATCCATTCTGCACAGGACGTCCGAAATGAGGTTTGTTTGTTTTTGGACTCGCGACCACTAAGTTTCTGGGCCAAAGGCTTTGAAAAAACTACCAAAATGTTGGCAGAAAATCATAGATTTGGGGGTGATTACTATCCGCACTATAGGTCCTGATTTCATGTTTTTTTTTTTTTTCTAACTTTATTAAGAACATTTTTTGGCGGAAAACTTTCGTTACATCCAGATGTTTAAATGCACAATATATTACGAGTTTTTCAAAATCAAATGACGATATTCTGAAATCGCGTAGAAAAGTAAGAAATACAATGCAGCAAGAAGACAAAGTACCTGCTGATGTTAGACACAGTAAATCGACGTAAAAATTATTCTAGTTGAAAACGGAGCAATATGAGCTCGGAAATGGTGCCGACATAAAGTGTAGACATGCTAATAAATCGATCAACAGAATTAAGGAAATACTATTACCGTTTTATAGGAACTTATTTTTACTTCTTATTAAATACAACATCCATTTCTATTACTCCTTTTAAAAACATCATTTATGACAAATTTTGTTATGTCTATAGCTAGAAGAATGTTTGTGAAAATAAAAACGGATTATTTTGCTAAAATATATGAGCGGCTATTGACCTCCAACAAAGCTCAGATCGCATAAATTTACGAGTGTTATGGGAAAAGCTAAAACAGGATGTTGGGGTATGTAATTTTTGAATTTAATTGATAACAATGCTTTTTAACAGGATGTTGGGGTATGTAATTTTTGAATTTAATAGATAACAATGCTTTTTTTTTGCGCACCACCTATTTTTCTCTTGCGTACCACGGGTTGAAAATCGCTGACTCTAGCCATTTTTCATTATTTTGCCACTTAAAGTCTTCTCAGTTTACTCGCTATAAAATGCCCTTTGTCATTAATAATTGACTATCTAAGATAAATCTAATGATCGAGTGATCAGATAGCACCTACTATATCAAAATGCATATCTATTAACGTTACAGCTTCCAGTCCGTTAAGAAGGAAAAAAGCAAAATCTTACCTACTTTTATCTGTAATAACGTTTTGCATAAAATTTATATAATTATTTATTAGAAGCTCTTTGTGAAGTGCTCAAGTGAGAAAAAGGAAGTTGAAGAAAAGGATT
Source organism: Stegodyphus dumicola (assembly GCF_044657685.1). NCBI lineage: Eukaryota > Metazoa > Arthropoda > Arachnida > Araneae > Eresidae > Stegodyphus > Stegodyphus dumicola. The sequence goes on along the minus strand of NC_140774.1, from coordinate 98,604,884 downwards.
AATATGCGTTATCTGATTTACTCAAACATAAAACATAAATAAATAAATAAATAAATAAAGTAGAATCAAGGCTAAATATTCGTTTTATAAAGAATCTTCTTTAACAATGACTTTTGCAATTGTTCTACCAATGCTTTACTTGCAAAACAACTACACTATATTGTTTGTAATGGATTTTAAATCCATTATAAACATGTTGTTGTTATAGAAATTACTGGTTACTAATAATTTCTATAACATTTCTATTAGTATTGTTTACAAGGTGCTTAACAAGAGTTTTTCTTCTTTTCCTTTTTAAAAATATATCGGAAAAGCGGAAATCAAAATTCTTTTTCTATTAAATTAAAAATGAATCCTAAGAAATCCAGGATGATAAAGAATATAAAATAATACATTTAGAAAGCTATTCAAAATAGTAATGCCAAATGAAGGGATGAAAATAAAATTAGTGGAGTATTACTCTATCAAAAGTTAATCTCCATGTGAAGAATTTTCCCTGCATTGATAAAGAAAGCATTCAAGTCGTAACTATACACTTTTCTTACTGGATCGTATACTCACGAGGTTTGCAATAGATATTTCACTCAAGTGGGAGGAATTTCTGTTTTTTTTTTTTTTTTTTTTTTTTTTTCAAGGACCCAAAATTTGTGCGGCAAAAAGAGTTGCATCTGATGTCAGGTTTTCATAAATAAGCAAGTGTTTATGTATTTCATTTCAATATCCAAAAAATCTGATGTGGACACCCCGTAACTTCCTTGTATGGGCTATTAAATTATACACATTTTTTGCTGCATTTCATTTAAATTATTTCCTCGAATCTCATTAGAGATATATTTCTCATTTAATTAACTCTGTTCTTATTTCGCGGCAAAGCGAAAACACGTACAAACTCAAACATCTTCAATAAAAATTGTGAAATACAGAAAGGCATAAGACACGAAATACAGTTAAAATAGTTTAAAAAAGCAATTTTATAATTAAAAGTAGTTTTTACATAAAAACAAGCAATTCGACCAGCGGGCAAGAAAGCAGATTTTTTTCAGTGCACAAAACTGAAAGTTTACTTTTGGACCCACTCGGCAAAAAAACATTGAAGGTGCAGAAACTGACTTAATCCACTATTCTCGTGAGTTAGAAATATAAACAAATGGCGATTCGTTAGGCTTAACTCGCCACTCAAAGTTTTAAATTTAAATTGTTGATAATTCTACAACTATTGCATGCAGACTAACTAAAGGCATAAAAACCTTAACCGGAACACAAAAGCTACATAATTCAATCAATTTTTAAGGCAAAAAATGCACAATTTACCAATATATAAGAAAGATAAGCTCACCGAGCCAGTTAAGAGAGTGGGAATTATATATATTTTTTCTTACACCTTAATGTTTTTTTTTTTTTTTTTTTTTTTTTTTCTTACACCTTAATGTCTTTTTCTTACACCTTAATGTGTTTTTCTGCGGACGCGTCGGGAAAATGGAACAGAGAATTGAAGCTCCAAAAAGATTTTTTCGGGACAATTCATGTTATTTAAAAATTTTTTTCGTCAAACAAGAGCTTCAATTGTCTGTTTCGGAGAAACGCGTAATGAGGTTAGCTTGGTTCGACATTCAACTAATTTTTCCTTGAAAAGCCTAATTGGAGGTCCAATTGGGCTAATTTACCATTTTCCGCTTTGTAATTTTTATAATTTTTATAGTTTTTACAATTTATGTTTTAATTATTAGGTTTTAATTTTGTTTTAACTTATTCCGTTGATCAGTTTTTTATATGTATTAACTTTTCACACATCACATCGATAGGTTTTGCTCTTTTTTTGTGCATTCACATGTTTCCAACAATTGATTTTAACAGTTTTATGTTCTGTATTTTATTTTGCGTGTATGGTGTTTTTTCATCTTTCCATGTTAATATTTTTAAAAATTACTTCCATATTAATATTAAAAAAATACTGCTTTGAACTATTTCTTGGAGCCACAGCTCCTGGTAACTTTTTAGCGAGCTCTCTACAATATTTCTTTCGCACTAAATGAATTTAAGATCATACAGCATTTTATATATATATATATATTATATATATGCTATTGGTGCCACTGATTTCAACGAAAAAGGAAGTTGCATAGAGACTTATAGTAGTCCCCTATATACAAAATTCAAACGTTCTATGGCTGCTCGTTTTTGGGTTATGCGAGATACATACGTACGTACGTACAGACGTCAAGGAAAAAAAATCTCTTCTAATTCCATTTTAAATCCGTTTTAAAATCCGTTTTGGCAAAAAAATACTTTATTCTGTCCGTACGTGTAAAAATGCTGGACCTATACTTTCAATGAGGAAAAATGAAATTATTTTAAAGAGCGATTTTTATTAATTTATCCCTCACCTCATAATTGATTTAATTATTTTATTCAGGCCTTGACAGATTCTGACAAAGTATCCTTTTTATTCTTTTCCAAGAAATACAGTGTGAAGATAACTAGACGCTTGAGTGAATGGGAACATCAAAAAACTGTAATTTCAACCAGCATAACACTGAATTTCTTTGTTTTCGAACTCTTTGACCATAATCACCATTACCATGGTTACCTGAAAAAAGGGTTTTATTCTTTTATAAAATATTACTTTTGAAGCCTTTTGCTTCGGGAAAAATGACTGATATAAAATGACTGTAAGAACATTAAAGCACTGTTTGGAATTGTCAAAGTTTACTGAAGTTTGAATTGCTAATAAAATAACAGTTTCAAATTTAATTTAATTACGTTTAATGCTTAGTTTGCCCATTATAAATGAAAGTTATAAATGAGAAGAAAGGTCGTGAATTTTAAGAAGTTAAGGAAGAATTTAAAAAAATTGAAAGTTTTCAGATTTAAACGATAGCTCAAGGGGATTTATTAAGGTTTTTCACGCTCTTGCCAAATGCGCAGTCTACCAATCTGCTGTTTTACTCATTCCTGATAACAATTTTTTTTTCTTTTTAGCTTCATTATTCATAAGTATAATTTTCTTTGCTCTTACACCATATAAATTTCAACAAAGAAATTACAAAAAAAATTTTGTAATTTAAAACCTTAGCAGCATATGTGTAGAACTCCTGATGCAGCGTTAAGTGTTGGCATACCTCTTTCTATTTTTTTTCAGTGTTTTGTCAGTTTATCATATCAAAATTCAGTTTTCTTATTAATACGGTTTACAAAACTATTTTCTTTTTTTTTTATTATTAACGTTTTGTGTGTTAACTTCTTGATTTATTAAATATTAGGTTCTTCGTATAAGATTTAGTTCAACAGCAAAATCGCAAAATATTTAAATACTGCATATCTTCAAAATTTCGGATACAAAGGTATCGCGTGCTGGGGATAAAGTTTTAATCCGTACAGTGCTGCCACCGCTCGCTTTCAAATCGTTGCGTTTGTTAACCAAATATTTGTAAGGTTTTTCAAAATAATGAAATATAAAATTTGAGATTCAAAATTTGGGCTTCTAGATGCACATGCTCTACGTACCGTCGTTTTTTCACAATACGAGGAACATACATGTATACATGCAGTTTCTTTATTATTTAAAAATCTGTGTAAAAATAATACAGGGCGATAATATTTAATGAAAACAATTTAAAAAGTGATACAGCCATTTATAGTTATTCAATGCAAAATTCCGTTTCGAGACTAATAGCCCATCTGGGCTAAAGCCCTTTTCGGCTAAAAATGGACAGCATAAATAAACAAGATTACGATGAAAAGCAGACGATGGTATCTTGATTTCAATACAATTCGAAACGAATATTGCATATTAAGCAACATTTAATGAAGAATTCAATACAGCGTTATGTTTTAAATATTCTGAACGCTTTATGAATGGACTAGTTTATGAATTTTGTCTTACTCAAATAAAAATAATTCCTACATTCAGACATTTCTACATACAAAATAAATTTATCATTGTTGTATTCTAGCTGAAAGAAAAGTGAACTGAGTATTAGGCAAGCGGTTGTTTAATTTTATTGAGTAACATGAGTCAGGTGCATTTTGCATATGTTTAATGCAAATACGAGTGTTTTATTCTTATTCAACTAAATAATCTTCAATAAAACAAAATAAGAGAAACTAAAACGTTTCGAGAACAATTTCTTAAATAACACTGTTTTAACCAAATTTTTATCACTAAGCATTTTTTAAATAATATTTTAAGTATGATAATATTCTTAATATGTCATTAACAGAGTAATAATAAAAATCTAATAGTGGCAGTTGTGATATCCAAATCAGTACAGAAAAATTTAAACGAATTGAACGTAATTTTTCTTAAGTTAAACATCATTTGTAATCTGGCCTTTATATTGTTGCATTAATTTTTTGAGTGTCCTAAAACAATTCGTGCATTTAGCGAAAACTATTTAATTTAATATTTTTATTCGCATTTTTTATTTAGGACAATGGACTTTAGTCTTTAGGACAATGCGCCCGCCAACGGTTCTACGTGTGCCCGCTGCTGTCATTTAACTGGATATATAATGTCATTTAACTGGAAAAGACTATAACAAAGGTGTAAGAGTATAAAAAAACTTCGCAGAATAAATCATAATGCAAAGGCTATGCTCTGTAAAATATAAAATTAAGTCACAAATACAGAATAAAGTACAATCATTACATATATGCAGAATTAAATGTATACTTTAAAGTTCGCCAACTAGCTCACAAAGCAGGAAGAGTTGTGGAATGAAGTACAATTACGGTATATGTTCAGAATAGAAAACATCCATGGAATAGAATCCAAACCTTGTATCATTTTCCCATTATAACAGACCTACAAAGAGAACTTTCGCAACAGTGGATTTTAAGTATCCTCACTTTGCAAGCCCATTTCCGGCATAAATGTCCATTCCTCACTTGAGCCTTTCGGTATGGAAAAAATCTTAATTGATCCCCACATACCTACCAATCTAATGACCTTATTATTGAATGAATTAGCAATCTAATGACCAAAGGATGCAGTAATCCCCAATATTCTACGTTAAAATTGTTGTTAAAATTCTATTGTTTTAATCTATGCAATCGTAAGATGAACAGAATATAACATGGCTTCGTTAAGGAGGAAAAACTTAAAAAACGTCATTTTGTGCATTGTGACTCGTTCATTCTCCTTTTCCTGACGGTAACATTAGAGCGCGTTTGCGTATTTTATCATGGACAGAGATAAGAGTTATGCCTACCGTGCTCTTAGTATTTTAGGGAGCATTAACATGATAGTCTAGTCGTCATTACTGTCATGATCGTAAGGCGTAAAAATTGTTAAGACGTACACCTGCTGAACAGGATTGCCTCCCAACCGGTATAGTACTGCCCTACCGATTTGTTTGGGTTCGAATCCCGGAGAAGGTATGGCTGTCTGTAAGTGTCTGTGCGGTAAGGAAGCATTCAAAATACACGGCAAGCCGAAAGTCCACTCGAGAGGTTGATGGTAGGAAAAGAGGTGGGTGAGAGTCCTTCAGACCGCTCGCCTGCGTGTTCTCTCTCAAAACTGGAGAGGAAGCTTAAGAGTTAGATAAGTTCAACAATACCTCAATCACTTGTGGTACCATAGAGGTGCTGCCCTAGCTTCTTCTTTTACCCGCTGAACAGGATTTAAGACGTAGCCAAACATGGAAGTTAAATTGCGCATGCAAGAATATGCAACTGGTTCAGCGAAATCGTCGATCGACTGTCAGTTCTAGTTCCGTTCGCTGGGAGTGATGAGTTCTTATATCAGGTTGGGATCAAGTTGAACAGTTAGAACATTCAGACAAAATCCTTGTATCAGTTTTCGAAACGTATCAAAGTCTGGTTGTGTAGCAACAAAGTTCGCCTTATACAACTTGTAATCGCAATCCTCGTGTGAGCTCTCCGTTGTAGCTGACAATACGAATTTTCCCAACTTGGTCACAGTTTTGAAGAGGAACAGCTTTGGGACAAATCCAAAGACTTCCTACTCTTCTTCTCCTTTACTTTTGACTCGACAATATTTTAAGCACCTCATGCCGCAAAGATACTACACATTTACAAACATCCATATATTATCAGAGATTCGAAACTCGGCCCAAGGCTATGCTAGCTAGCTTCCCTAGCATCCTACCATTAGACCGGCAAGCATCTTTTTAAATATTTCCAATTATCAGATCATCTAGTCAACAAGGAATCGAATAAGAGAGATCCAGCTTTCGAATAAAGGCTATCGGGCTGGCTGCATAAGTGTTTTCGTGATTTTAGGTATGTTTATCGTGTATGCAGTATTTTCTGGACGTATACGCCAATAAAGGGGGTGCAGTCCGCGTTGAACACTGGTAGTTAAGTCCATCCTTCGAATACCAGCGTGCGGGCTGGCTGCATGCGTACTTTCGTGATTTAACGTATGTGTATCGTGGACTCAGTATCTTCTGGATGCATATGTGAATAAAGCGGGCGCAGCCCGCTCAAAACCGCTGAACACTGGTAGTTCGGTTCAACTTTCGAACAGCCGTTAAAGAGCTGTCTGTATGGGTATTTTCGTGATTTTCCGCATGTGTAACGTTTATAAAGTATCTTGTGGATGCAGACGTGAATACAGCCGGCGCAGTACACTGGTAGCTCAGTCCAACTTTCGAATTCCGGCAAACAGGTCGGTTGCATGTTTGTTTTCGTGATATTACGCATATGTATCGTGTATGGTGTATCTTGTGAATGCATATTTGAATAAAGCGGGCGCAGCCCGCACAAACACGATAAACACTGGTAATTCAGTCCAACTTTCGAACACCCGCGATAGGGCTGTCTGCATGGGTGTTTTCGTGATTTTACGCATGTGTATCGTGCACGCAGTATCTTCTGGATACATACGAGAAAAAAGCGGGTGCAGCCCAGGTAAAATCGCTTTACACTGGTAATTCGATCGAACTTTCGAATATAGGCTAAATTTAACATGGGAACTCATGAACTTAGAACAATGAAAAGCGGGCTTCAGCCCGCTCAGCTGGCGGGCTTGCCCGCTAGTCTATACTATTAAAATCTGTGTGCCTCTGTCTGTTTGTGTGTTTGTAACATCATCTCCTCGGGAACGGCTGGGTGTAGAGCTTAGCGGAAGGTACCGTTGGATTCAGAATGCCCGTGGCTCGCCGGATTGACCATCGGCATCTTCGTGCGACTTTAATTAGCCGAGATATTAATTAAAAACTGATTTTCTCCCTACATTTCCCTACGTTTTGCACTTTCTTTCACGGGTTTCCCCTATTTTAGGGATTTGGCCGAGTGACAAATTCGTTTTTCTCGAATATCTGCGGAACGGCTCCGAGTTGCGATTCGAAACGCATATCCCCGTATTCGAAAAAAATCAAGGAATCCATCGATACCGGTCCCATCTTCGTACGACAATAATCGGCGGAGTTATTAATTAAAAACTGCGAAAACGTTATTTCATTTTTCGGAGTGGCAACCGTCTCGGAATTAGCTGAGATAAAATTGCTTTTTCGAAAGCGCCGGGGGGATGACAATTGCTTCTGCTCGAGATTTGTGCTGGCGAAAGGTCACGTGTTAATTTCTTTTTTCTTAAATATCTATGGAACGGCGCTGAGTTGGAATTCGAGGCAGGTGTCTGCGGATTCCAAAAAATTCTACGAATCCAATGATACCATTCTCATCTTCGTAGGACGTTAATCAGCTGAGATATTAATTAAAAACTGTGAAAACGCTAATTTTCGGGCTCATTTTTCCGATTGCAACAGTTTCTTGAATCGCCGCAGATACAAATCAAGGTTATATTCTAAAGTTGAATAAAGCACGCGATTGCATGTTACCTAACTGTATTTTAAAAATATTTCGTTAATGTACGCATTTTAAATAAACAGCTGCTTTTCACAATTTTTTTTTAATTTCAGGTTAGGATGATTGTCACGTTAATTCTTTTATTGATATTGAATAAAAGTTATTATATTACATTAAATTTAAATGATGACGTTCTTGAAGTTGTACAACTTTAATCAGCTGGGATATTAATTAAAAAATCTGAAAAAGCTATTTTTTAAAAATATGTTGTTATTTTTTTAATAATAAATTTGATTTTTTGGAATAATATATTTTTTTATGTTATTAGATACGTGCACTTAATTTAGATATTATCTTTTAATGCAAATGATATTTTAAATAAGTTAGCACCAATAAAAATTAAATTCACACTTTTTTTTTTTTTTTTAGATTAAAGATTTTTCTTTGCTCCTTTGAGATGGTATACGGTAACTTTCGAATCCCGGTGAGCAGGCAGGCTACACTCATGTTTTTTGTGATTTTACGCATATCTGTTGTGTATGCAGTGTCTTCTGGATGCATAAATGAATAAAGCTGAACTCTGGTAGTTCGGTCCTAATTTCGAATCCCGGCGAACGGGCTGGGTCCATGGGTGTTTGCGTGATTTTACGCATGTGCCTCGTGTACGCAGCATCTTCTGGATGCATAAGTGAATAAAGCGGCCGAAATTCGCTCAAAACCTCTGATTACTGGTAGTTTGGTCCAACTTTCGAATCCAAGCGACCGTGTTGGCTCAATATGTGTTTTCGGGATTTTTCGCATGTGTAACGTGTATGCGGTATCTTCTGCATGCATACTTGAATAAAGCGGGAGCAGCCCGCGCAAAACTACAGAACACTGGTAGTTCGGTCCAACTTTCGAATTCCGGGGTACTGTACATAAAATTTGGTCGCATACGTGAATACAGCGCGCGGATACCGGGTAAAACCGCTGAACACTGGTAGTTCGGTCAAACATTCGAATCTCTGCGAGCGGGCTGGCTGCATGGGTGTTTTCCTGATTTTCCGCATGTGTATAGTGTATAAAGTGATTTCTGGATGCATATGTGATAAAAGTGGGCGCAGCCTGCTCAAAACCTCTTAACGCTGGTAGTTCGATCCAACTTTCGGTGTCGGCGAACGAGCTGGCTCCCCGGGTGTTTTCTTGCTTTAACTCATGTGTATCGTTTATGCAGTATCCTCTCCATGCTTATGTGTATAAAGCGGGCGCAGCCCGCTCCACAAAATCGCTGAACACTGGTATTTCGGTCCTACTTTCGAATTCCGGGGTACTGTATATAAAATTTGGATGCATACGTGAATACAGCGCGCGGATACCGGGTAAAACCGCTGAACACTGGTAGTTCGCTCAAACTTTCGAATCTCGGCGAGCGGGCTGGCTGCATGGGTGTTTTCGTGATTGTTCGCATGTGTATCGTTTATAAAGTATCTCATGGATGCATACGTGAATAAAGCGGGCACAGAATACTGGTAATGCGGTTCTGGTAATGCGGTAATTTCGAATCCCGACGAACTGGCTGGCTCCATGGGTGTTTTCGTGATTTTACGCATGTGTATAGTGTATGGAGTATCTTCTGGGTGTATATGTGAATAAAGCGGGCAGAGCCCGCGCAAAGCCACATAACACTGGTAAATCGGTCCAACTTTCGAATACCGGCGAACAGGCAGGCTCCATGTTTGTTTTCGTGATTTTACGCATGTGTATCGTTTATGCACCATCTTCAGCATGCATACGTGAATAAAGCGAGCACAGCACGCGCAAAATCGCTGAAAAATTGTATTTCGGTCCAACTTTCGTATCGGCAGCGGGCTGGCTGGAGGGGTGTTTTCGTGATTTTACGCATGTGTACGGTGTACGCAGTATCTTTTGCATGCACACATGAACACTGTTTTGGGCGGGCTCCCGCCCAAAAGCGCTGAACACTGGTATTTCGGTCCAAATTTCGAATACCCGCGAAAGGGCTGGAAGCATGGGTGTTTTCGTGATTTTCCGCATATGTATAGTGTATGCGGTAACTTCTGGATGCATAGGTGAAAAAAGCGGGGGAAGCCCGCGGAATGCCGCTAAAAAATGGTAGTTCGGTTCAACTTTTCAATACCGGCCAAATTTAACATAGGATATCTTTTAAAAACGAACAATGATAAGCGGGCTTCAGCCCGCTCAGCTGGCGGGCTTGCCCGCTAGTCTATACTATTAAAATCTGTGCGCGTCTGTCTGTGTGTTTGTAACATCATCTCCTCCGGAATGGCTGGGTGCAGAGCTTAGCGGAAGGTACCGTTGGATTCAGAATGTCCGTGGCTCGCCATATTGACCATCGGCATCTTCGTGCGACTTTAATTAGCCGAGATATTAATTAAAAACTCATTTTCTCCCTACATTTCCCTACGTTTTGCACTTTTTGGTCGGGTTTTCCCTATTTTAGGGATTTGCCCAAGTGCCAAATTCATTTTTCTCGAATAACTACGGAACGGCGCCGAGTTGGAATTCGAAACGCATATCACCGGATGCCAAAAAAATCAACGAATCCATCGATACCGGTCCCATCTTCGTACGACAATAATCGGCGGAGTTATTAATTAAAAACTGCGAAAACGTTATTTCGTTTTTCGAAGTGGCAACTGTCTCGGAATTAGCTGAGATAAAATTGCTTTTTCGAAAGCGCCGGGGGGGGGGCAATTGCTTCCGTTTCAGATTTGTGCTGGCGAAAGGTCACGTGTCAATTTCTTTTTTTTTTTTTTTTTCAAATATCTATGGAACCGGGTCGAGTTGGAATTCGAGAGAGGTATCGCCGGATTGCAAAAAATTCTCGGAATCCATTGACACCATTCTCATCTTCGTACGACTTTAATCAGCTGAGATATTAATTAAAAACTGTGAAAATGCTAATTTTCCCCTTCATCTTTCCGAGTGGCTACAGTTTCTTGAACCGCTAGAGATAAAAATCAAGGTTATATTCTGAAGTTTTAATAAAACACGCGATTTCATGTTACCTCACGGTGCACTGAAAATATTTCGTTAATATCAGCATTTTAAACTAACATTGTTTTAATTTCAGGTTTTTATAATTGCCACGATATGTTATTGCCAAATTCTTTTATTACTATTCAGTAAAAGTTGTTATATTACATTAAATTTAAATGATGGCGTTCTTGAAGTTGTACAATTTTAATAAGCTGAGATATTAATTAAAAAATCTGAAAGCGCTATTTTTTTAAAATATGTAATTTTTTTTGGAATAATAAATTTAATCTTTTTGAATAATATATTTTTTCATGGTTTTCGATACGTCTACTTAATTTACATATGCTTTTTGAATTTAAATGATATCGTAAATTAGTTCGCAACAATAATAATTATTAAATTTTTTTTACGATTCAAATTTCTTAATTAAATTTTAATTGAATATGAGCTTTTCCTTGCAGCAACGACGCAAAAGAATTATTTAAATTTAATTTAACTTAACTATATTCTTGTGAAACAACTTTGTTGAAACTTTGTGCGGATTCTGTAAATTTAAACATTTTTTTTTCGTTTTGGGTTTTAAATTGAACATGTGATCCTTGGAGACGGTATATGAGAACTTTTTTTATTATAAATAATTATGAATTATTAATCGTATTAATATATATATATTGATACAATTTTGTGTGTGATTATGTTGAAGTTTATAAAAAATAAAGGAATTTTAATAACGAATCTATTGTTTGAATAACAAACCCGAAAATTTTCGCGATTTCTCTTTCTACAACGGCCCATTAGCGGCACCGTAAAGTCAATGAACATTGGTAGTTCGGTCCCTTTTTCGAATCCCGGCGAACGGGCTGGCTGCATGTGTGCTTTCGTGATTTTCCACATGTATATAGTATGTTCAGTATCTTCTGGATGCATACATGAATAAAGAGGGCGCAGCCTGCTAAAAACCGCTGAACACTGGTAGTTCGCTCCAACTTTTGAATCCCGGCGAGCAGGCAGGTTACACGGGTGTTTTTGTGATTTTACACATCTCTATCGTGTATGCAATGTCTTCTAGATACATAAAGGTATAAAGGGGGGGGGCGCAGCTCGCGCAAGAAAGCAGAACACTGGTAGTTCGCTCCAACTTATGAATCCCGGCGAGCAGGCTGGTTGCGTGGGTGTTTTCATGATTTTCCATATGTGTATCGTGGAAGCAGTGTCTTCTTAATACATATGTGCATAAAGCGGGCCCAGCCGCGCAAAACCGATGAACACTGGTAGTTCGGTCCAACTTTTGAATCCCAGCGAGCAGGCAGGCTACGCATGTGTAATGTGTATGCAACGTCTTCTGTATGCATAAGGGAATAAAGCGGGCGTCAAAGTCACTGAACACTGGTAGTTCGGTCCAACTTTCGAATCCCGGCGAACGGGCTGCTGCATGGGTGCTTTCGTGATTTTCCGCATGTATATAGTATATTCAGTATCTTCTGGATGCATACATGAATAAAGAGGGCGCAGCCCGCTAAAAACCGCTGAACACTGGTAGTTCGGTCCAACTTTTGAATCTCAGCGAGCAGGCAGGTTACACGTGTGTTTTTGTGATTTTACACATCAGTATCATGTATGCAGTGTCTTCTAGATACATAAATGAATAAAACGGCCGCAGCCCGCGCAAGAAAGCTGAACACTGGTAGTTCGCTCCAGCTTACGAGTCCCGGCGAGCAGTCTGTTGGGTGGGTGTTTTCATGATTTTCCATATGTGTATCGTGGAAGCAGTGTCTTCTTAATACATCTGTGCTTTAAGTGGGCCCAGCCCGCGCAAAACCGATGAACACTGGTAGTTCGGTCGAACTTTTGAATCCCAGCGAGCAGGCAGGCTACGCATGTGTAATATGTATGCAATGTCTTCTGTATGCATAAGTGAATAAAGCGGGCGTCAAAGTCACTGAACACTGGTAGTTCGGTCCAACTTACGAGTTCCGGCGAGCTGGCTGGATGCATGAGTGGTAACCGCTGGACTGGTAGTTCGGTCCAACTTTCGAATCCCGGCGAGCAGGCGGGTTACACGGCTGTTTTTGTGATTTTACGCATGTGTATCATGTATGCAGTGTCTTCTGTATGCATAAGTGAATAAAGCGGGCGCAGCCCGCGCAAGAAAGCTGAACACTGGTAGTTCGGTCAACCTTACGAGTTCCGGCGAGCAGGCTGGCTGCATCAGTGGTAACCGCTGGACACTGTTAGTTCGTTCCAACTTTCGAATCCCGAAAATTTGCGGGCTGGCTGCATGGGTGTTTTCGTGATTTTACGCAAGTGTATCGCGTATGCAGTATATTCTGGATGCAAAATTTAATAAAGCGGGGGCAGACAGCGCGAAACCGCTGGACACTGGTAGTTCGTTTCAAATTTCCAATACCCGCGAAATTACATTAGGAATTCTTTTAAAAACGAACAATGATAAGCGGGCTTCAGCCCGCTCAGCTGGCGGGCTTGCCCGCTAGTCTATACTATTAAAATCTGTGCGCGTTTGTTTGTTTGTTTGTTTGTTTGTAACATCATCTTCTCCAGAACGGCTGGGTGCAGAGCTTAGCGGAAGGTACCGTTGGATTCGGAATGTCCGTGGGAAGCCATTTTGACCATTGGCATCTTCGTGCGATTATAATTAGCCGAGATATTAATTAAAAATTATTTTCTCCCTACTTTCCCTACTTTTTCACTTTCTTACTCGAGTTTTCCCTGTTTTAGGGATTTGGCTACGTGCCAAATTCGTTTTTCTCGAATATCTCCGGAACGGCGCCGAGTTGGAATTCGAAATGCATATCTCCGGATGCCAAAAAAATCAACGAATCCATCGATACCGGTCCCATCTTCGTACGACAATAATCGGCGGAGTTATTAATTAAAAACTGCGAAAACGTTATTTCATTTTTCGGAGTGGCAACTGTCTCGGAATTAGCTGAGATAAAATTGCTTTTTCCAAAGCGCCGGGGGGGGAATTGCTTCCGTTTCAGATTTGTGCTGGCGAAAGGTCACGTGTCAATTTCTTTTTTTTTCCAAATATTTATGGAACCGGGTCGAGTTGGAATTCGAGAGAGGTATCGCCGGATTGCAAAAAATTCTCGGAATCCATTGATGTCATTCTCATCTTCGTACGACTTTAATCAGCTGAGATCTATACTATTAAAATCTGTGTGCCTCTGTCTGTTTGTTTGTGTGTTTGTAACATCATCTCCTCGGGAACGGCTGGGTGCAGAGCTTAGCGGAAGGTACCGTTGGATTCAGAATTCCCGTGGCTCGCCGGATTGACCATCGGCATCTTCGTGCGACTTTAATTAGCCGAAATATTAATTAAAAACTGATTTTCTCCCTACATTTCCCTACGTTTTGCACTTTCTTTCACGGGTTTCCCCTATTTTAGGGATTTGGCCGAGTGCCAAATTCGTTTTTCTCGAATATCTGCGGAACGGCGCCGAGTTGCGATTCGAAACGCATATCCCCGTATTCGAAAAAAATCAACGAATCCATCGATACCAGTCCCATCTTCGTACGACAATAACCGGCGGAGTTATTAATTAAAAACTGCGAAAACGTTATTTCATTTTTCGGAGTGGCAACCGTCTCGGAATTAGCTGAGATAAAATTGCTTTTTCGAAAGCGCCGGGGGGACGACAATTGCTTCCGCTCGAGATTTGTGCTGGCGAAAGGTCACGTGTCAATTTCTTCTTTTTCCAAATATCTATGGAACGGCGCTGAGTTGGAATTCGAGACAGGTATTAACGGATTCGAAAAAATTATCTGAATCCATTGATACCATTCTCATCATCGTACGACTTTAATTAGCCGAGATATTAATTAAAAACTGCGAAAACGCTATTTTTCGTTCTCATTTTCTGGGTAGGTGTTGAAGATAAACATCAAGGTTATATTCTGAAGTTGAATAAAGTACGCGATTGCATGTTACCTCATTGTATGTTGAAAATATTTCGGTTATGTCAGTATTTTAAACAAACAGCTACTTTTTGCTATTTTATTAATTTCAGGTTAGTATAATTGACACGATATGTTATTGCCATGTTAATTTTTTTATTGATATTGAGTAAGAGTTGTTATATTACATTAAATTAAAATGATGACGTTCTTGAAGTTCTATAACTTTCAACAGCTGAGATATTAATTAAAAAATCTGAAAGCGCTATTTTTTTAAAATATGTTATTATGCTTTGGAATAATTAATGTTTCCGAATGATATATTTTTTCATGGTTTTAGGTACGTCCACTTAATTTACGTATCGTGTTATATATTTCTGTTATGGTTTTTTTTTTTTTTCAATATTTAAAATTTACTTTTGATTTTTTTCTTTTTTAAATTAAATATTTTCTTTACAGATTTTTAAAAGAGAAACTGAAATTACTATTTAAAATACTAATTTAATTTTTGACTAAATTTTTTTTCGTTCAGGGTTTTAAGTTGAATATGTGTGTTCTTTGGAGATGGTATATGAAAACTTTTATTATTACAAATAATTACGACTTATTAATTGCATTAACATAATATTGTGTGAGATTATGTTGAAGCTATAAAAAGTAAAGGAATTTTAATAACGGATATACTGTTTTAATAAACAAACCCGAAAATTTTCGCGATTACACTTTCTAAAACGGCCCATTAGCGACTGAGCGGTAAAGTCACTGAACACTGGTAGTTCCGTTCGGGGTTTTAAATTGAATATATTTTCCTTGAAGATGGTATATGAAAACTTTTTTTATTATAAATAATTATGAATTATTAATTGCATTAATATATATATATTGATATAATTTTGTGTGTGATTATATTGAAGTTTATAAAAAATATAGGAATTTTAATAACGAATCTACTGTTTCAATAATAAATGCGATAATTTTCGCGATTACACTTTATACAACGGCACATTCGCGGCTGAGCGGTAAATTCACTGAACACTGGTAGTTCGGTCAAACTTTCGAATCCCGGTGAACAAGCGGGCTGCATGGGTGCTTTCGTTATTTTCTGCATGTGTAACGCATGTGCAGTATCTTGTGCATGCACACGTTTATAAAGCGGGCTCAGCCCGCGCAAAACCGCCGAACAGTGGTAGTTCGGTCCTACTTTCGAATCCCGGCAAACGGGCTGGGTCCGTGGGTGTTTGCGGGATTTTACGCATGTGTACCGTGTATGCAGTATCTTCTATATGAATAGGTGAATAAAGCGGATGAATCCCGGAAAAAACGTTGAATGCTGGTAATTCGGTCCAACTTACGAATCCCAGCTGGCGGGTTGGTTGATTGCGTGTTTTCGTGATTTTAGGCATGTGTATCGTATACGGAGGATCTGCTGGATGAACACGTGAATAAAGCGGGCGTAACCCTCTCAAAACCGTTGAACGATGGTAGTTCGGTCCAACTTTGAATCCCTGCCAACACGCTGACTCTATGTGTGTTTCATTGATTTTCCGCATGTGTAACGTGTATGCATTATCTTCTGGATGCGCACGGGAATAAAGCAGGGGATACAAGCTCAAAACCCCTTAACACTGGTAGTTCGGTCCAACTTTCGAATACCGGCGAAATTACAATGAACATTGAACAATGAAAAGCGGGCTTCAGCCCGCTCAGCTGGCGGGCTTGCCCGCTAGTCTTCTATACTATTAAAATCTGTGTGCCTCTGTCTGTTTGTGTGTTTGTAACATCATCTCCTCGGGAACGGCTGGGTGTAGAGCTTAGCGGAAGGTACCGTTGGATTCAGAATGCCCGTGGCTCGCCGGATTGACCATCGGCATCTTCGTGCGACTTTAATTAGCCGAGATATTAATTAAAAACTGATTTTCTCCCTACATTTCCCTACGTTTTGCACTTTCTTTCACGGGTTTCCCCTATTTTAGGGATTTGGCCGAGTGCCAAATTCGTTTTTCTCGAATATCTGCGGAACGGCTCCGAGTTGCGATTCGAAACGCATATCCCCGTATTCGAAAAAAATCAACGAATCCATCGATACCGGTCCCATCTTCGTACGACAAAAATCGGCGGAGTTATTAATTAAAAACTGCGAAAACGTTATTTCATTTTTCGGAGTGGCAACCGTCTCGGAATTAGCTGAGATAAAATTGCTTTTTCGAAAGCGCCGGGGGGATGACAATTGCTTCTGCTCGAGATTTGTGCTGGCGAAAGGTCACGTGTTAATTTCTTTTTTCTTAAATATCTATGGAACGGCGCTGAGTTGGAATTCGAGGCAGGTGTCTGCGGATTCCAAAAAATTCTACGAATCCAATGATACCATTCTCATCTTCGTAGGACGTTAATCAGCTGAGATATTAATTAAAAACTGTGAAAACGCTAATTTTCGGGCTCATTTTTCCGATTGCAACAGTTTCTTGAATCGCCGCAGATACAAATCAAGGTTATATTCTAAAGTTGAATAAAGCACGCGATTGCATGTTACCTAACTGTATTTTAAAAATATTTCGTTAATGTAGGCATTTTAAATAAACAGCTGCTTTTCACAATTTTTTTTTAATTTCAGGTTAGGATGATTGTCACGTTAATTCTTTTATTGATATTGAATAAAAGTTATTATATTACATTAAATTTAAATGATGACGTTCTTGAAGTTGTACAACTTTAATCAGCTGGGATATTAATTAAAAAATCTGAAAAAGCTATTTTTTAAAAATATGTTGTTATTTTTTTAATAATAAATTTGATTTTTTGGAATAATATATTTTTTTATGTTATTAGATACGTGCACTTAATTTAGATATTATCTTTTAATGCAAATGATATTTTAAATAAGTTCGCACCAATAAAAATTAAATTCACACTTTTTTTTTTTTTTTTTTTAGATTAAAGATTTTTCTTTGCTCCTTTGAGATGGTATACGGTAACTTTCGAATCCCGGTGAGCAGGCAAGCTACACTCATGTTTTTTGTGATTTTACGCATATCTGTTGTGTATGCAGTGTCTTCTGGATGCATAAATGAATAAAGCTGAACTCTGGTAGTTCGGTCCTAATTTCGAATCCCGGCGAACGGGCTGGGTCCATGGGTGTTTGCGTGATTTTACGCATGTGCCTCGTGTACGCAGCATCTTCTGGATGCATAAGTGAATAAAGCGGCCGAAATTCGCTCAAAACCTCTGATTACTGGTAGTTCGGTCCAACTTTCGAATCCAAGCGACCGTGTTGGCTCAATGTGTGTTTTCGGGATTTTTCGCATGTGTAACGTGTATGCGGTATCTTCTGCATGCATACTTGAATAAAGCGGGAGCAGCCCGCGCAAAACTACAGAACACTGGTAGTTCGGTCCAACTTTCGAATTCCGGGGTACTGTACATAAAATTTGGTCGCATACGTGAATACAGCGCGCGGATACCGGGTAAAACCGCTGAACACTGGTAGTTCGGTCAAACATTCGAATCTCTGCGAGCGGGCTGGCTGCATGGGTGTTTTCCTGATTTTCCGCATGTGTATAGTGTATAAAGTGATTTCTGGATGCATATGTGATAAAAGTGGGCGCAGCCTGCTCAAAACCTCTTAACGCTGGTAGTTCGATCCAACTTTCGGTGTCGGCGAACGAGCTGGCTCCCCAGGTGTTTTCTTGCTTTAACTCATGTGTATCGTTTATGCAGTATCCTCTCCATGCTTATGTGTATAAAGCGGGCGCAGCCCGGTCCACAAAATCGCTGAACACTGGTATTTCGGTCCTACTTTCGAATTCCGGGGTACTGTATATAAAATTTGGATGCATACGTGAATACAGCGCGCGGATACCGGGTAAAACCGCTGAACACTGGTAGTTCGCTCAAACTTTCGAATCTCGGCGAGCGGGCTGGCTGCATGGGTGTTTTCGTGATTGTTCGCATGAGTATCGTTTATAAAGTATCTCATGGATGCATACGTGAATAAAGCGGGCACAGAATACTGGTAATGCGGTAATTTCGAATCCCGACGAACTGGCTGGCTCCATGGGTGTTTTCGTGATTTTACGCATGTGTATAGTGTATGGAGTATCTTCTGGGTGTATATGTGAATAAAGCGGGCAGAGCCCGCGCAAAGCCACATAACACTGGTAATTCGGTCCAACTTTCGAATACCGGCGAACAGGCAGGCTCCATGTTTGTTTTCGTGATTTTACGCATGTGTATCGTTTATGCACCATCTTCAGCATGCATACGTGAATAAAGCGGGCACAGCATGCGCAAAATCGCTGAAAAATTGTATTTCGGTCCAACTTTCGAATCGGCAGCGGGCTGGCTGGAGGGGTGTTTTCGTGATTTTACGCATGTGTACGGTGTACGCAGTATCTTTTGCATGCACACATGAACACTGTTTTGTACGGGCTCCCGCCCAAAAGCGCTGAACACTGGTATTTCGGTCCAAATTTCGAATACCCGCGAAAGGGCTGGAAGCATGGGTGTTTTCGTGATTTTCCGCATATGTATGGTGTATGCGGTAACTTCTGGATGCATAGGTGAAAAAAGCGGGGGAAGCCCGCGGAATGCCGCTAAAAAATGGTAGTTCGGTTCAACTTTTCAATACCGGCCAAATTTAACATAGGATATCTTTTAAAAAAGAACAATGATAAGCGGGCTTCAGCCCGCTCAGCTGGCGGGCTTGCCCGCTAGTCTTCTATACTATTAAAATTTGTGTGCCTCTGTCTGTTTGTGTGTTTGTAACATCATCTCCTCGGGAACGGCTGGGTGTAGAGCTTAGCGGAAGGTACCGTTGGATTCAGAATGCCCGTGGCTCGCCATATTGACCATCGGCATCTTCGTGCGACTTTAATTAGCCGAGATACTAATTAAAAACTGATTTTCTCCCTACATTTCCCTACGTTTTGCACTTTCTTTCACGGGTTTCCCCTATTTTAGGGATTTGGCCGAGTGCCAAATTCGTTTTTCTCGAATATCTGCGGAACGGCGCCGAGTTGCGATTCGAAACGCATATCCCCGTATTCGAAAAAAATCAACGAATCCATCGATACCGGTCCCATCTTCGTACGACAATAATCGGCGGAGTTATTAATTAAAAACTGCGAAAACGTTATTTCATTTTTCGGAGTGGCAACCGTCTCGGAATTAGCTGAGATAAAATTGCTTTTTCGAAAGCGCCGGGGGGATGACAATTGCTTCCGCTCGAGATTTGTGCTGGCGAAAGGTCACGTGTCAATTTCTTTTTTCTTAAATATCTATGGAACGGCGCTGAGTTGGAATTCGAGGCAGGTGTCTGCGGATTCCAAAAAATTCTACGAATCCAATGATACCATTCTCATCTTCGTAGGACGTTAATCAGCTGAGATATTAATTAAAAACTGTGAAAACGCTAATTTTCGGGCTCATTTTTCCGATTGCAACAGTTTCTTGAATCGCCGCAGATACAAATCAAGGTTATATTCTAAAGTTGAATAAAGCACGCGATTGCATGTTACCTAACTGTATTTTAAAAATATTTCGTTAATGTAGGCATTTTAAATAAACAGCTGCTTTTCACAATTTTTTTTTAATTTCAGGTTAGGATGATTGTCACGTTAATTCTTTTATTGATATTGAATAAAAGTTATTATATTACATTAAATTTAAATGATGACGTTCTTGAAGTTGTACAACTTTAATCAGCTGGGATATTAATTAAAAAATCTGAAAAAGCTATTTTTTTAAAAATATGTTGTTATTTTTTTAATAATAAATTTGATTTTTTGGAATAATATATTTTTTTATGTTATTAGATACGTGCACTTAATTTAGATATTATCTTTTAATGCAAATGATATTTTAAATAAGTTCGCACCAATAAAAATTAAATTCACACTTTTTTTTTTTTTTTTTTTTTAGATTAAAGATTTTTCTTTGCTCCTTTGAGATGGTATACGGTAACTTTCGAATCCCGGTGAGCAGGCAGGCTACACTCATGTTTTTTGTGATTTTACGCATATCTGTTGTGTATGCAGTGTCTTCTGGATGCATAAATGAATAAAGCTGAACTCTGGTAGTTCGGTCCTAATTTCGAATCCCGGCGAACGGGCTGGGTCCATGGGTGTTTGCGTGATTTTACGCATGTGCCTCGTGTACGCAGCATCTTCTGGATGCATAAGTGAATAAAGCGGCCGAAATTCGCTCAAAACCTCTGATTACTGGTAGTTCGGTCCAACTTTCGAATCCAAGCGACCGTGTTGGCTCAATGTGTGTTTTCGGGATTTTTCGCATGTGTAACGTGTATGCGGTATCTTCTGCATGCATACTTGAATAAAGCGGGAGCAGCCCGCGCAAAACTACAGAACACTGTTAGTTCGGTCCAACTTTCGAATTCCGGGTTACTGTACATAAAATTTGGTCGCATACGTGAATACAGCGCGCGGATACCGGGTAAAACCGCTGAACACTGGTAGTTCGGTCAAACATTCGAATCTCTGCGAGCGGGCTGGCTACATGGGTGTTTTCCTGATTTTCCGCATGTGTATAGTGTATAAAGTGATTTCTGGATGCATATGTGATAAAAGTGGGCGCAGCCTGCTCAAAACCTCTTAACGCTGGTAGTTCGATCCAACTTTCGGTGTCGGCGAACGAGCTGGCTCCCCGGGTGTTTTCTTGCTTTAACTCATGTGTATCGTTTATGCAGTATCCTCTCCATGCTTATGTGTATAAAGCGGGCGCAGCCCGCTCCACAAAATCGCTGAACACTGATATTTCGGTCCTACTTTCGAATTCCGGGGTACTGTATATAAAATTTGGATGCATACGTGAATACAGCGCGCGGATACCGGGTAAAACCGCTGAACACTGGTAGTTCGCTCAAACTTTCGAATCTCGGCGAGCGGGCTGGCTGCATGGGTGTTTTCGTGATTGTTCGCATGAGTATCGTTTATAAAGTATCTCATGGATGCATACGTGAATAAAGCGGGCACAGAATACTGGTAATGCGGTAATTTCGAATCCCGACGAACTGGCTGGCTCCATGGGTGTTTTCGTGATTTTACGCATGTGTATAGTGTATGGAGTATCTTCTGGGTGTATATGTGAATAAAGCGGGCAGAGCCCGCGCAAAGCCACATAACACTGGTAATTCGGTCCAACTTTCGAATACCGGCGAACAGGCAGGCTCCATGTTTGTTTTCGTGATTTTACGCATGTGTATCGTTTATGCACCATCTTCAGCATGCATACGTGAATAAAGCGGGCACAGCACGCGCAAAATCGCTGAAAAATTGTATTTCGGTCCAACTTTCGAATCGGCAGCGGGCTGGCTGGAGGGGTGTTTTCGTGATTTTACGCATGTGTACGGTGTACGCAGTATCTTTTGCATGCACACGTGAACACTGTTTTGGGCGGGCTCCCGCCCAAAAGCGCTGAACACTGGTATTTCGGTCCAAATTTCGAATACCCGCAAAAGGGCTGGAAGCATGGGTGTTTTCGTGATTTTCCGCATATGTATAGTGTATGCGGTAACTTCTGGATGCATAGGTGAAAAAAGCGGGGGAAGCCCGCGGAATGCCGCTAAAAAATGGTAGTTCGGTTCAACTTTTCAATACCGGCCAAATTTAACATAGGATATCTTTTAAAAAAGAACAATGATAAGCGGGCTTCAGCCAGCTCAGCTGGCGGGCTTGCCCGCTAGTATAGATAATAAATTTTGTCGTATTATTCATAAAGCGACGAAAGTTTTTAGTTGTACACTTAATACCAAGGGTCCCTAACAGTACGCCCGCGGGCACCGTTGTGCAGTTTTACATGTGCCCGCTGCTGAAAAGAAGATTATGCAAATAGTTTTATATACTGCGAAAATAATTTTTTTTTTATCATTGTTGTGTTTTAGCTGAAAGAAAAGTGGACTAAATATTCGGCAAGTGGTTGTTTAATTTTGTTAAGGAACGTGCGTCAAGTGAATTTTGCATACGTTTTATAAAAATAAGGGTGTTTTATTTTTTATTCAACTGGATTATTTCATTAAATTAAAATAAGGTGAACTAAAGCAATATGCGAAAACCTTTTTTCAATTACACAGCTTTAATCTAATTTTAAATACAAAAAATTTTTAAATAAATTTTTAACTATGATAATATTCTTAATTATGATTAAGAACTAAGTTACTAAAAGAGTTAAATAAGCCAACAATGGCAGTCGTCACATTCAAATTGTCACAGAAACATTTCAACGAATTTAATGTAACCTTTCTTTCGTTAAACGACATTTTTATACTATCCCTTACTTTATTATGTGAAATTTTTTTAGTGTCCTAAAACAATTCGCGCATTTCATGAAAACCACGTAATTTAAATTATCCAATCCTATGCCCGCAGTACCAATATGGCGGCCAACGGTTTCACGTGTGCTCTGCTGTGTGCTACCAGGATTAAAAAATTACTTTTCAATGAAATGTTATATAAATTTTTTATACTTAGTAATTAATTAGAAAAATATGAGCGCATTTGTTTGAAACATTATTTGTTTATAATTATATGTATATAAGTTATACAGTTTAAATGGACTTGACCAGACATCCCGGTTTGTCGCAGTTTGAAGGTATGGTGAACAGAAATTTCCTGATGAATCGGATCTGAGCTATCTGTACCTGATCTGTGCCTAAGAAATGTATGAAATTCCAAAATCGTTGTCATCTCAGTAGAGATGAAGAGTTTATGCTCCAGTGGTTCCTGAGTAAATCTTTTCCGCCAGCAGCATTTTGAGAAAGTTCGTATGTGTGTGAAATTTCGTCTCTGCTACACTTAAAAACTCGTCAACGTTTCTTAAGATTTCTTCTTAAACTTTTGCTTGCCGACGCATTTGTGTAGACATTTCTGATCGTTGGACATGTTTTCGTGTTGCTACTCTTTTTTCACAGAGCTCATCGAAATTTCTTTTCAAAATGCTTAACTGAAATGCTAGTTTCAAGTGAATGCAGAAAGCATTTGTTTAACATGAAATTTGGCTGTATTGAAATTTACATAACATCTGGATTTTTGATAATTTACAGAAACATTTCTGACACATTTTAATGATTTTTTTTTTCATTCAGTGCAATTCATATGCAAATTTATTTTATTGACGAGATTAAAGAAATTCCATTTAAAGTGTCTTAGTTTCTGGAAGATATTCCGTATTCTGAGGAAGGAATGTAACACTTCGCCTTGATATTCTTTATGTCCTCATTGGAAAGGAAAAGAATAGTATGTGAAAGCTACAACCTCAGTTACCCTCAGGCAATAGTTCAGCATTTCGTGGACATCAGCCTCCAGATTTGCATCTTGGATTGCAAATCTGGAGATTTGCATAAATTCTGCATCAAATTGTAGGTCTCTGCACAGTAGAAGGTGTTTCATTGCTACATTATATTTTGCCGATGCCAGGGTCATTTTATGCTTTCGAGAATGACAAATTCAATTTTAAAGTCAGATTTAAATCAGTAAGCACACACACAGGTAGCACTAGTACATTATATTTGAAGATGTCAACATCACGCACTCAGTTTTCGAATTCAATTTTGGACACAGAAATCATGTATTTTAATGACACAGAGAAACGTCTTTTTAATAAAACAGAATTAACGCTTTTTGGCCGCAAATAGTAAACCGTTTTATTATAATTTGAAGACTATTAATTTTACATTAATTAATTTTATTTTCTATTAATTAGAAAATTTTAATTTATGTCATTTATTTTAATTTAAGTCAAGTGCATGATGATGTCGCGGTTTAATTCAAGCAGCTTATTTCAGTTTAATTCAGAATTCACAGAAGACAATTATACACGAAGCCTATGATGAATACTTTTACTTTTGTCTTGAATATGCATACAGAAATCTACAAATAACAGAAACCACTTTACCATTATTTAGTTAAAATGGATTAAGAAATATATCAATAATAGTCAGGGTCGATAAGCAATTTTAGGTTAACTATAAAATACTTTCTTTTCGATAATAAACAATTTAGAGAAAATATTATTAAATTATTTAAAAGTTTAAGAAATTTTCTAAATATTCTTTGATACTTAAAAATTTGAAATGGGTTTGATTGAAAGTTTGAAATTTATTTGTTGAAAAATCTGATTTGTTTTCAATAAAATTCTGTTTTCGCTTATTTTGGGAAAAATAATAAAGAACGAAAATTTTCCTGTTTGCTTCATGTGATGACTCATTTAATCTCACTTACAGATATTTTATCTGTGCTTTATTTATATTTAATCCTTAACACCTTGTCTTTTTCTCAATAAGTATCTAATATAGAAGGTTTACATCTATAAAATCCATAGCAGGACAGTTTGCTGAGCTTTGAAGTATGAGTAAATATTTTAGCATCTTAGCAATAAGTCATTTGCTAATTACTTTTATGTGTTATCTTGTCGGGGCGGCTGTCATAGCAACAAACATTTACATTAATTTTTTTCTCATAAAGAGAATCTCTCCTGTAGATAGCTAATTAAACCGATCTTTGACTCCCTCTTCTGCAATGATTGATCAATCCCTCATCCGACTTCAGGTACTATCCCAAATTCAGGTTCAGCTTCTTGTAAAATTAGATGCCCTGAAAACTAAGTACTGAATCACTAGTACGTGACAGAGTTTATGGAATCTATTCAGAAACATTTTCTTTATCGATGAGCTTATCTTAATAGAGTAGCGCATTACATCACTTCCGCAGCGCATACTTGTGACGTTGAGATTTTTCTTATATCAGATTATCTTCAGTTATCGCGAAATGATGCGCAACCTAAAAAAAGTAAGTTTCTTTCGTAGCTGAGCAAAATAAACGAGTGAGTGAAAAAATATTCTGTAGTCAAAAGAACATTCGTAACCATTTTTTGAAATATTATACTTATTTTGAATATTATTAATAAATCTAAAATGCCACCAATCGTACTTTTCTACTTTTACACTGCTTTTTTCTGAAAACTAAAATAATTACTTTTGAAATTCCTGAGCTTTGTCAAGAACTGTTTGTATAGATTAGCCAGGACGTGATGCAAACAAATCCTTAAAAATTCCTTCCTTTAAAATGGAGGATTATTTAGGGCTTTACTACTATTCAGGTGACCAATCAGGTTTATACCATTCAGGTAACAGTGCGATTTAGCTCAGTTCCACCCCCAATTTTGAAGAACATCCCGGGGGGGACATGTCCTAGGGTCCACCCCTCTCCCTTTCTACCAAACCACACAAGGGGACTCTCCGCATATTTGGAGTGCCGCACCGACACTATACATTTACAAACACCCATGCCTTCTCCGGGATTCTAACCCGGACCCTTCGGCACGGCAGTCAGCGACACTAACCACTATGCCGGTTGAGCTGCACACCATTTGTAATTGCAATTACTTCTGGATTGGAGTTTTAAAGATTCGGATTCTACACTTAATGTTACGAAATTTCTAGGAATCATTCATATAAATATATAGTTTTAAGCGCAATTCAAGACATTTTTATGTAAAATTTCATCACCAAATGTTAGGAGAATACAATTATAAAAAAAATATAAGAAGAATTTTTAAAGGATTTTCAAAAAGGCTGCACCAGTTTAAAAAAGCAAACTTGTAAAGCTTAACAGTAAAATGGGGAACTATTTCAGGAAATTTCTATTAAGTATTTATAATACTAATAAGTACATAACGTTTTTTTATTTAATACTAACATTATATATCGGCCAGCCAAACATTAAAACCACTCTTGAGCTTTCTTTTTTCTTTTCACGGACAGCAGGACAGTCGATCCACTCGGAAAGTTAGCATATTGGCAGATAGCCCTGCTGACGGGATTAAACTTTCCAATGTAAAGCACTGAGCATGACTACACACATTTAACACAGTTACTGATACACAACTATGCACATATACATGTTTTGCAAAAGAATCGAAGCGCCATGAAGGAAGTGGTTGTTTGTGATGAAATTGAATATGTGTATAGCTCATATACAGATCATAAAATGATTAAAAAATCAAGGTCATAGTACCTGTTCACGGCTCACGATCACCCATTGAGTGTTCAAATTAGTAGCTGGTCGAAGCGCCCCTAGCGGCAATGCATACTTGAATTCGTTGAGGCAAGGTGTGGTAGATGTTTCTAATGTCATCCTGCGACACATTTTGTCAGGCATCCAGATCTGCGATATTTTGTGTTGCCCGAATCTGGCGACCTAACATGCCCAAGACATCCTCGATTGTTGAAAGGTCTGGTGACCATGGTGGCCAAGGAAGAGTATCAGCCGCACGGAGACAGTCCAGAGATATGCGAGCGGTATGTGACCTGGCATTATCTTGTTGGGAAATGGTCCCAGGATGACGTGTCATGAAAGGTAATGCAACCGGCCGCAAGATAGTATCAACATACCGTTGAGCTGTTAAAGATGTAGAGAGGATGGCTAAAGAGGACCTGTCATAAGAAATATCGCCCCACACCATCACACCAGGGGCTGTGGCTGTATGCCTTTGTAAAACAAAGGCTGATTGGGACCGTTGGCCCCGTCCTCTCCAGACACGAACACGGTGGTCATCTGCTTCAAAAGTGAAGCGGGATTTATCGCTGAACACTATACGATGCCAGTCTGATGACAGCCATGATGATCGGCTGCGACACCACTCCAGATGACTTCACCGATGTTGTGGGGGTCAAAGGCAAGCGTCTTAAAGGCCTCTGTGAGAGTAATCCCGCCACAGACAAGTGCAGTGAGACGGTGGACGGTACCACGGGAGGTATAGACGTGGCTGTAGTGCGTTGAATAGTCGACAACGATACCGTTGGGGCGGTTTGGGCCTGGCAAACAATTATCCTATCTTGCCTCGCATTTGTGCTCCTTGGTCTTCCAGAGCCTTCATTTCGTCGGCAATTTCCTTGTAGCAACCATTGCTGCCAACTTCATTGCACAGCAGTGTCTGTACGCTGCAGGTGATGGCCTATTCTCGATATGAGCATCCAGCTTTACGAAACCCTGGCAGAAACAAAAAAGATAAATTTTCCACCTCTGTTAGTGGTTTTATACTTTGCAAACTGCGCACTAGAAATTCGCGCTATGATCGCAATTCTTGTTCATTTGCCTTGAAACTTTGATCATTTGCATGTTCGATCAAGATGTTTTTGCATACCAAATTTCGTCACGATTGCAAAAGTCCTTCTTGGTGCTTCGAGGTTTTTGCAAAAGAGTGTACATGTGGATCAATAAAAAAATACACTGGTGGAGAATTGCTAAGGATGGATCACAAATCAAACGGCTATATAGCGAGTAAAACGTGTGATTGGATGACAAGTGAAATAAAATAATGCCAGAATACCAGAAAAGTAATTTATTGCAATCTGAAATCCAGGAGACTTTGAAAATTGTTCAAAGAACAAAATGGTCATTTTGTGTTGAATACGTAAAAGTGAAAAAAAAAACGCAGTTTCTGTCCGCAGGCTTTCTGGAGTAATATGTCAGTACGGGATATGGCCGCCGTGGAGGGTAATGCAAGGTTCCACACGTCAGATTATTCTTTCACAACATTATTCAGCCGCTGTTGGGGTAATTTATCCCGTTCCTCGGTCAGTGCACGGACGACTGTGTACTGGTTTATTGGAGGGCATTGCCGACCAGCAAGTCTCCTCGCCAAAGCATTCCAGCATTTTAATGGTATTCAGATCTGAAAAATGTTCAGGTGATACGAGGCTTTGAATATCCTATCACTCTAACAATCTTGGAGAGCGACTGCTGGATGTCATGTTGCGTTGTCGTCCATGAAAACAAATTTATCACTGACAGCACCACAGAGCATGAGAACATGAGGAAGCAGAACATCATTAATGTATCGTTGGCCAGTCATAGTCCCAGCTGGAAGCACATAGAGTGACGTGCGGCCATTGATCATGATCCCAGCCCATACCATCACACTACATGTGGGATATCGGTCCCTTTCCTGTATGTTTCCCGGAATATGCGCAGTACCACTCTCACGCCAGATCAACTGATGTCTACAATTCGAAAACAGACTGAACCTACTCTCATCTGAGAATATTATATAAGTCCAGCATTATTCCCTCTCAGCTGCCATGCTGACGACAGCATTGCAAATGGACGGAAAGGTGACGTCTAGACAAGCATGGCGGGCGTAGTTCTCTTTGATGCAAACTTCTGGCTACAGGCTTGCCAGTAGAAGTAACTGATTTGCCACCTCAGTAGCTGTGCTACACCGATTCCTTTTTGTCGGCATCATTATGTACCTATCTTCTGGAAGCGTCGCACTGCGAAACGTGATGTTTGATGCACATTACATTTGCTGAAATGATTCCCAAAACCTTGAAACAACACAGTGGCTGACGTCGAATTCTCTAGCAACATCTGTTATTTTTCGCCTTTCTTCAGTCTTGCCAATAATACGGCACGCGTTAAGTCATCAAAGTAATGTCGAGAAGACATATCGAAAATAGCAAGTTCGTCAAATGAATTTTTTCCCTTTAAATTTTGCATTTGAACAACAACAGTCAAAACGCGTCAAATTCTACATAACTCTTATCTGCTCTATCAAGTGATGAACAACTTCAGGAATCCAAAATTTGCATACGCATAATACGTGTTACTGTATCTCGCACTTAAGCGAATTTCCACATTTTCCTATCTTCCATTTCGTGGTTGCTATCGCTGCTGCTAATGTCATTCGTTCTTAGCAATTGCCCACCAGTGTATTTACATAGATATGCAAGTTAAAATGTATACACAGATCAATGGAAAGTATGTGCCGAGGTCGCAAACAATGAGGTTGCTTGCTGCGGGTTTGGAGACATCTCCTTAAGTAACTGGGCCATATGGGCAAAGAATTCTGAAATTTATTCGAGCTTGAGATGTACATAGTTAACCAGAATGTCTCCTAAATATTTAAGGACCCTCACAGCAAATTTCTAACGCAATAAGCATGAAACTGAAAGGTCAGTAACTACTATAAAGTAGACTATGATTTTTATCCAACTGGCTCACTGCTTCACATAGTCCTCTGATTATTGAAGATTGATATTGAGATTATTGAAATAATCTTACCAAGATTGTTACCTGCTGTTCAAGACTACTTCGAAATTAGAAACCCAAGCACATTGCAGGTGCTCTTCGAATTGGCGGTCAAGTTTCAAAATCGCAGAATAGCGGAAAAAGCTAGAGGGGCATCGTATTCTCAAAGCATCCGAAGGCAATCTTCAAATGAGCAGACCAGAAATGCAAACCGCTCTTATGGGGGAAAGAGCTATCAAGCTAACTCATCGAACCTCGAAGGTCAAGGCTCAAAAAGGAAATTCGAAAACAAACGTCCGCGTACCGAGAAGGCAGAAGTTGAAAGGAAAGCTTTAAACGAGTAGAGGGGCCTGTGAAAGCGAGGGTCCAGACCCCGGAAGTTTTAAAAAAACCCTCAAAAAGGCACTTAAATACGGTCATCGTAATGAACTCACATCTACCAATTATACAAGTCCTGGTTGGCGATGCACCAGTAGAAGCCCTCATCGATACAGGAGCAGAAGGTAATTTTATGAGTAATACATTTTTCAAGAAGAATTTTTATAGGTTACGATTATTTAAAAACAAAAACCCAGAAATTATAGCGGCGCAAGGAAAAACCTGTCACTGCATTGGGAAATTATCATTAAACATACAGGTAAAAGATGAAAGCCTCAAAGTATTAATTTTTTTAGTAAAAAATCTGCAAAATCCACTTATTTTAGGTATGGAGTTTTCAAGGGCCGCGAGGGCCAAACTGAATTTTCAGAACAGTTCTATTGTGCTGGAGATGGGCCGGAGGGTGGTGGAACCAGTGGAAGAACCGCAAGTCGACCTTAGCCATTTGAATGACCATGAAAGTCAAGCCATCCAGCAAGTGGTGAGTACTTTTTCAAACTTGTTTTCAGAACGGCCTGGTAGCTGTCAAATAGTTACGCATGAGATACAGTTAACTGCCGACAAACCCTGTAGGACTAAACCTTATCGCTATGATAAACAGAAAGAGCTAATCGTAGAAGAACATATTCAGGAAATGTTAAAGAACAAAATAATAACGCCCATAAATAGTGAGTACGCGAGTCCAGTCGTACTCTGTAGGAAAAAGAACGAGTTTCCTCCTTCGGATAAAAGGGCTTGGAGGTTTGCTATCGATTACAGAAAACTGAATAGTATTACTAAATTCCCAGTTTACCCTTTGCCGGTTATAGAGGAAATTATTAGAAAGATTAAATCTACAAGATACATGACTACTTTGGACTTAACGTCTGGCTACTATCAAATAGCTATGAGACCCGAAGACATACATAAAACCGCGTTTATAACAAAATCGGGCACTTATGCATTTTTACGCATGCCCTTTGGGTTGTGTGGGGCCACATCAACATTCCAGAGAGCTATGGACATTGTTCTAAAGCCTGTACTAGGAAAATCGACTTCGATCTATCTAGATGATATAATTATAACGAGTAGTACGTTGGAATAACATATTAAAGATCTAGAAGAAGTTTTTAAATTATTAAAAGAGGCCGGTCTTACAATTAACGCCTCAAAATGCAAGTTCGCAACTAAAGAACTTAAATATCTGGGTTATAAAATTTCGCAAAAGGGTATAGAAACTCAAGATTCAAAAATAAAAGCAATCAAGAATTTCCCACCTCCCAACACCGCCAAGAAACTTTCTTCTTACCTTGGGATATGTTCTTATTATCGGTCATTCATAAAAGATTTTGCTAATATTGTTGAACCCTTGTTAGTAATTAAAAGAAAGAAAAGTAAATTCGCGTGGAAAGCAGAAGCAGATACTGCTTTTGAAAGGTTAAAAGAAGCGCTCATCAATGTCCCTGTTTTGAAATTCCCGGAGGAGGACGAAAACCTGGAAATTGCAGCAGATGCGTCAGACTATGCTGTGGGTGCGGTTCTTATGCAAAATGGCCATCCTTTGGCATTTTTTAGTAAAACGTTGAATCATACACAAAGGAATTATACAGCTACAGAGAGAGAAACATTAGCCGTATTAATGGCTGTACACAAATTTCGAGTTTATTTCAGGAAAGCGCCAGTAACAGTCTTTTCGGATCATGCGGCTGTTGGTAGACTTTACTCGGGGAAAAACCTAACGCCCAGGTTAATAAGATGGGCTTTAAAACCAGAGTGGCTTTAAAACTCCAAGAATATAATCTAATAATCAAATATAAACCGGGTAAGGAAAACAATGTAGCTGACGCACTTTCTCGTATAAAACTGGACGACGAAGGCAATGAACTTAAATGCGCTGTGTTCACTTCAAAAATTTTAGATTCTAGAGGTACAATTATTGCTGAATTTAAAGCTGATTCTGAATTTGGAAGTATCTATGCATATTTGAAAGACCCCGAAAGCTTTGAGCACACAGATATCTATGCGATAAGAAATAGAGCAGAAAACTATGAAATAATAGATAATTTATTATTTTATACGAAAACAACAAACGAAAATCTCGAGTACAAACCAGTCATCCCAGCCTCGCTTCGATTAAGCATTTTGAAGGAATTACACGACGCGAAAACAGCGGATCATTTAGGGGTCAGAAAGACTTTAAAAAGGGTACGCGAGGCGGTATATTTCCCGCAATTATACGAAATAGTAACTGCGTATGTCAAGTCCTGCAATCAATGTCAGTTAATAAATGATATTAATTACAGCCCGGCCGGGTACTTAAATAGCATTCGCGCTACATTTCCGAATGAAATTTTAGGCATAGATCTTCTTGGTCCTTTCCACCAGACTGAGTTAAATAAAAATCGTTTTCTTTTAGTAATTGTAGATCATTTTTCAAAATGGACAGAAATTGTTCCACTTAAACGCGCGTCAGCCAAAACAGTCGCAGATGCATTCTTACACAGATACATTTTAAAATACGGTGCACCGATAAAAGTCATTAGCGATAACGGTAAACAATTCGTTAGCCAAATATTTGAAAATATTTACACTGGACTTGGCATCGCCATATCAAAATGGTTCCGTATAGATCACAGGCAAACATAGCAGAAAGAGTTAATAAAAATATTGTAAAAATAATTCGAAGTTATGTTAGCACACATCACAAGCGCTGGGATGGCTACATAAATGAGTTAGCTTATGCTTTAAGAACGGCAAGTCACGATACTACGGGAAAAACTCCAGCAGAATTATTTTTAGGACGAAAGTTAATTACGCCATTAGATAAATTATTCTTTGTGCAACAAAGAGAGCAAGAATTTAAACAGAAAGACATGCAAATACTTATTGACCAGGCGGTTAAAAGCTCGGATACGGCAAGAAATAGACAAAAGTTATATTATGATAGAAAACGCCGTGAAGCAGATTTTAAAGTTGGGGATAAAGTGTTGAAGCGGAAATTTTCTTTATCAAGTGCCCCAGACAATTTTACTGCAAAGTTAGCTTCAAAATTTGAAAGCCCCTATGGAATTCAGGAAATCAAGGGAGTCGTATTGTACCTTAAGAACGAGAGAGGGGAAATCTGTAAAGCAAGTCCCGACCAGGTTAAAAAATATTATAATCAAAATGATTTTGAAATCCTTAAAAGTTTCTTGCAGGACTCAAGCGTAAAAGAAGTAGAAGGTCCAGAAGTAAACCGTCACCCGTTCCACCACCCAAGAAGCAGAGAACTGAAGAGAAACCTAGCCCTTCTACAACCCATGCGACGGTACCGAAAAGAAGAAATGAAAACTTTCAGACTCCAGCAATTAAGAAATACAAGAAAGCAAAGCCGCCGCGTAAAGAAACCTTGGTAAAGAGGAAAACACCACTTACAACTTATCGCAGTAGAAATTCTACATCGAGGAGAACGCTTCCAGGACCAGAGAGTCAGGTGCAAACAAGGGCGCCGTTCCCGAGAACGAAAAGACAGCAGGAGGAACGAAAAGACCACCACCAACAGAAGAAATTCAAGCATGATTCCAGACAGGAGGACGCCAAGACCAGCCGTCCAGGGGAAAAACGGAAAAGACAGCAACCCGACGACTACCACTCCAAGAGGCCAGCATGCAGAGGGCGAAAAAGAAAAAGCAACGTGGACGACACTCGGAGGACACTAAGGAGAAGACTGACGTCGATGAAACCTATAACGTGGGAGCAGTTCTGCCAGAAGAGAATGTCGGAGTTCCAATCATCGAAAACTCAAAGATAAGTTAAAATCTTCTATAAAATTTTTTTCTTTTGTTCCGAAATGTTATGCATAAATACGAAATTCTATGTTTTGACGGAAGTCAACTTGTCTCGGTTGAGACTTAGTTTTGTTTTACTTTATTTAGCTAAGGCAAAAGTATTATTTTCTTTAAGTATAGAATCTAAGAACAAGCAGTTTCTGTTGGTCGAAAGACTAATTCTGTTATGTTAAAGCCAAAATTTGGCCGAAGATAAAAATAACTTCGTATTTTTGTATTAATAAGAACTTTAGTTTCAGTGCCGCCAGCTTGGCGAAGAATGAGTAAAGTAAAAATTTCTTTTTCTTATATTCATTTTATGGTAAATTGTAAAAATCATATGTATTAGAATTTTGTAAATATATGTAAATACTTAAAAGTTATGTAAAAGTAGAATTTAGTCTAGAAGCATAAAATTTTAGATGCTAAAAGTAAATGCTCAAAAGCAATGAATTCAAATTTAAGTATTAAACTGTAGATAAAATCATGCTTTAGAGCGAAAGCTGCATGTCTAAAGATGAATGAGGGGGAATTTAAAATGAATGTGTTTTATAGGGTTCTCCACCTACACTTGAATTTTAAGAATGTAAAGTAGCTCATCGAGTTGTAGAATGTCGAGTAAGGTGTGTCTATTTGGTCGTTGGATTCTAACAAATCATTGTGGTTAGGGGAAGTGTTGCAATACTAAAACACGAATATTCCCGTTTGACACCACACATGGTGGAGAGCCAGAGTAAAGTTAAATTCATGGTTGAATACTTGAATGAATGTGAATTAAGCAGTAACTAAGGAAAATAAATCGTTCAAAAACAAAAACTTATTCAGTGGCAAGAAAGTGTAAATTATAATGTATTTAGAAAGATACTGATACTTATTCCTTCCAGATGCTGGAAGGAAGACAACAGATTGATTGCTGAAGTCCAGGAAAGGTTGCTGTATGAAGAGAGAATTAAATAAGTATCTACAGAAATTTATTCTACCTTTTGTGAGATAACAGATTTTTTTTTTTTATGTAAACGAGGCTCTTAAAATTTAGTTCAGAATTGTGGAAACTTTTCAACAGGTCGTTTCTAGGACTGCTTCCAAGTTTACCAAATTCTGGCAGCGGCAAATGTAGGGTTTATATTTATTTTAACTAACATTTATTTTAAGTTCAAACTATCTTTCCTGTCAAACCTTACTTTCCCCTGGAATTTCCAATGCCAGAGTATGTAAATTTTAGTAGAACGCGCAAAGATTCAAATTGTCAGCGGAAGTATTCTGAGTTAAATAGAAGGGAAACGAGTTCGAAAGTGTGCTTTCTTGCTTCACGAGCGTGGAGGTGGCTAGTTAGAAATTGAAGAACCACGCGTTTCGTCCTGTGTGCTTGCCTCGGCAGTTTGTTAATTTTTCAACGTAATATTCAGAAGTTTGCTGAATTATCAGCGGTATCTTAGAACGCGGTGAGATTAGTTACGTTTAGAGAGCCTCTTAGTTAGTCACTTGTTATTAT
Organism: Stegodyphus dumicola; assembly: GCF_044657685.1. NCBI lineage: Eukaryota > Metazoa > Arthropoda > Arachnida > Araneae > Eresidae > Stegodyphus > Stegodyphus dumicola. The sequence goes on along the minus strand of NC_140774.1, from coordinate 98,569,503 downwards.
CTCTTTTCAGTTTCTTATTTTTACTTTACCGCCGGGTCGGCGTAGTTTGTGAGCGTCAAGAGCACGCATTTGTAATTTCTAAAGTTGAATAAAAAGGGACTTAAACCCTTCTCAAGACTTTGTCTACTTTCCAGTTCTCAGCAGTCACCACTATTGTTGCGTGAAGGTTGGAAGCGCGCAACATTACAACTGATTAATTTTCAGCAACTTTTGCGCAGAAATGGCTTGATATAATTTGTTTTAAAATTAAAAAAATTGTGATACTGTAATATATATATATATATATATATAATTGTATATGTAGCATAAACAAAATGGGAAGTAGGACTATTTTTTTAATTCTGAGACTTGGTTTAAAAGATTTAATTCATAAACAAATTAATGGAATCAAAATACTATCAAAAATGCAAAAATGCAAAAAATGCAAAATAACTAGGAATTTCAAGTCAACGTCAATTCCAATCAACTAAGCAATTAAAGTACCAATTCCAAATGGTACAAAAATAAATTGAAATAATTTTTTTTAAAAAGAACTAAAGTTTGTAAAAGAAAAATAACACGAAGAACTGAAGAATGGAAGTAAATTGTCTGTCAAGCATTATCTAATAGTAGTAGAAAAGCAAATTCAATTTAAATGCAAATTAAATGAAAATTATAGAAAAATGAATAATTGAAAAGTCTGTGAGAAAATGCCGACTCATCAAGGGGAATTAGCTTATCTCAATCTCTCTCCAATCGCTTAGGCATCGTGTTTGGTCCTTGTCATGCATATGCAACCCTAAAAATATTCTTTATTCATTTTAATAATCAATGCACTAAAATTAGCAAACCCATACGCATGTTCAAGAATTCCCCTACACGATGTTTTACTTACATGTTTGAGTCTCTTGAATTTATTATTATTAGATACTTGCGTAATTTTGCGTTTTTAAGTTATTGTTCTTAAAGGATTTATATCGTATAGGGGAAATCTTGAAAATGCATATGGGTTTGCTAATTTTGGTACATTGATTCTTAAGATAAATAAAAAATATTTTTTAAGATTACATATGCGTGACAAAGACGAAACAAAATGTCTGAGCAATTTGGGAGAGAGTGAAATAAAGATAATTCCACCCGATGAGTCGGCATTGTCTAACTGACTTTTTAATTATTCGTTTTTCCATAATTTTCATTTAATTTCTATTTAAACTGAATTTGCTTTCTTACTACTATTAGCTAACACTTGACACAGAATTTTTCTTTTTACTTCCATTCTTCACTTCTTCGTGTTCATTTTATTATTCCTTTTACAAATTTTAATTTCTGCATACCTTCGGGGTGTAATTGAAGGCGTACTCGACGCGTATTCGAGAGGTCCAGGGTTCGATTCCAGGCGGGGGGCATTGCACATTTTTCACTTTTCCAGGTTAAAAAATCCTAATGATTCTACAGTGGCTTCCGAACTAAAAAGGTGGTGGATGATGATTCTTCAACGCCAGGATTTGGCGACTGCGTCCACTAATCCCCAGCGGTCCTTTAAAAAAAGGGGGTAGTATATAAGATATTTTCTCCCTCCTTTATGCACTCCTTTGTGGTGTAACGGTAGCACACTCGGCGAGGATTCGAGAGGTCCAGGTTCGAATCTCGGAGCAGGCACTGCACATTTTTCATGTTTCTTGCTTCATCAAAAACCCTAATGATTCTACAATATATATATATACATATGTCATATATATGAAGCTTGGCATCAGAATACGGACATTGTTGTGACTGAGTGTAAGTTAAGACATTCAATGACGACACAGAAGAATATAACTTTATAGCTCCATATCCTTTATTCATTGCAAATGGCAGATCATTATTCTTTCAGATTCTCCAAAAACTACATATCCAATAATGATTTAAATTAAAATAAGGTGAAATTTAAGCTTTCAACTTTATACCTATTCTAACAAAGGGAAGAAGAAGCGACAGAGCACGGCAAGCTCTTATGGCAGCTATGGCAGGATGCAGTCTCATGAAAAATGGTGCGAACTTCTCATTTATAGAAGCAGTTACGTAACATGCCCGAATGTTCTCGAAAGTATTGGTCTAGGGGGAAGATCCTGAAAGTGCGGAAAGTTAATTAAGGGTTGCCGTTTTGCGTAGAGCAAAGCCATCGTATTTCTTATTTTTTACATTTTCCCTCCTCCTATCCCTCAAAATGAGAGACGGACAGCAAAGCATTAGTACATTAGTGAAGCAAGAAAAATTTTAAAAGTATGAGGAAAGACATGAAGAAAAACATCCAGGACATAGCTTACAGGCTTTAAGCTTACAGACCTATAAGATTTAGCCAATCAGAATAACGAACAATTTTACTATAAATATCGTTGCAATCCTACTACCCTCCCCCTTTCTTTGCATATGCTTGCTGGCTGAAGGACGTCTCTTGCTTGGCTGCTTCTGTTAAAAATGTAATGCGCCATCGTCAGAATTGTGGGGTGCAGATTGGCCTCCACTGTGAAGTGCAACAAGTAATAAAGGTATATTTGGAATATCAAGTGATTTTGTGATTCTTCAAAAATTCCTGGCATCTTCTGCTGTGTAATTGATATTTTCAGTGATCCTGTAATCGTCAGTCCACTCGAGGCTGCAAAATAATGTCTTCCCTAGTCAAGCATTCATCTTTCAACAATTTACTACATTTTACTTACTAAATCTTATCATCACATGTACTATATATACACAATTTCCAGTTTATCGTTTTTCTTTTATTAACTAACCGATTCCTATTGATAATGGAAAATTTCAACATTTTTTAGAATGCGTGATTTTATAAAATATTCCATCTTACAATTACATCTTACAAAAGGAAGGAAAAATATGGCATCAAGAGAATTCGCCTGTCTGGGAAACAGAACAAACATTCTGATGCGTATGTGTGAGCTTGTAATTTCGTCTTGACTAATGATGCCATTGACAGCATATTTGTATTTGCAGAAACATCGGTTTTGGATCAGCTGATGGTCGTTCAACTTAATTTTTTGCTTGGGAAGTAAATAGCATTAGAATCTTGAGGCAGTGTTAAGTTCCGTATACCAAGAGACAATACACAATAAATACTTTTCCGGCTACGTCGGCTGCTAGGTTAACATTGCTAAAAATAGCTTCTTTCGATAATTTCTGCCAAGATATGTACATATCCAGTACAGCAGCGTGCATTAAACAAACTCTGAAAAACCAACTCCTAAAAGTCAATGAAAGTAGTTAAGAAATGTAACTTCTATTGTTCTAACATGCATTAATTATGATAATAAGTACAAGCATAATTACGAAAAAAATGGAAAATGCGCACAAAAAGCATAAAATTACATTGCCAAACACCTGGTGCAGAATGTATACGGTTTATATATATATATATATATATAAATCTTTACCCGGTTTTATTTTCACAGCCGTTGTAGTAGCCATACAGTTTCAGTTACAAAAGTGTTTTAAATGATGTAAATATTCACGTTTTGTGATGGCTAAATTTTTAAAAAAAATCACGTTTTTAAAAGCTACATTATTTAATTTTTCATGCATCGCTTCGTCCCTACGCTTGTATTTAGGAAACTTTTATACTCATTATAAGTAATAAAATATAAAAATGAAAAACGTTTAAAAATGTGCTTCCGAACATCAAAATTTGATCCAAATATTTTATTCTAAACTTGAGCTCGCCGCATATTTAGATACTTGTTTGGAATTTTGTCCATTTGACTTTCCGAACTATTGGAAGACATCTTGTTACGACTCGGAAGTACCTGCTTTCGGGAAAGCCGATGAAATTTCGGATGATATTTCAAGGAACCATTTATCCCTAGAAATATCCATGTCATCTCCGCAATAATCATCATATCAATGTTCAGTTTTCTTAATAATGATGTGATATTCCTGAAGAATTTTTGCTTCTGCAAGCGAAATGTTAGTATTTTTACAGAATTAAAAAATGAAATAATAGTTTGTAAAAAAGTTTCTAAACTTACATTTGTAAATAGTATATTGTCAGTAAAAGTGCTGACCAATATAAATGCAATTCAGAAAAGGAGGTTTTATTCATAGAATCTCATAGAATGAGTGTTCTAGAAAACACTGGCAAGTATCATTATTGTAACATTGTCTAAAGAAATCTCATTGTCTCGTAACATTGTCTGCAGAAATCAACAGTAAGAAATATTTCTATTTTAAAGAATTTTTGGATGATTATTGTATTATGATTCTAAATTAATAAAATTTCATAAGAATATTATTGTGGTATTTTTTGAATTTTAAAACCTTTAAATTACTCGGGTGAAAATTCCCTCAGCATACTAATTATAATAAAATTATAAATTACAGAATGTACGACACTAGTAAGTCACAGAAGTATATCATTCACTGACATTTAAAAGAAAAACGTCAACCTCGAATTATTCTAAACTATTTATTAACCGACCCTTCAAGGCAAATTGAAAATGGCATCAAAAATCGTAAAATTTGAAAACATCGAGTTCATATTTTGTCTTGCGAGAGTCAATTAAAAAAATTACAAGCATATCAGTTTTTCCTAAAGTGAAGCATAAAGACTGATAGACCATATGCAAAGTTAGATTTTGTAATTCTATAAAGCTGTAGAGTCATTAGGAGTTTTGGAAGCAGGAGCTCATGAAAAATGAGTAATGTCCTCGCCGGGACTCGCTGGACCTCTCGAAAACTCGTCGAGTGTGCTACCGTTATACCACGAAGGCATGCCGAAAGGCGGGACAAAATACCTAATAAAGCTTGTTTTCTTTTGTTTAATTTATGAATGCTTTTGCGTATAATCTAATTAGTTGCGCGCACGTCTGCATATATGAAATGACTGTGGAAGCTTTTACAACTGTTTCTGCACTGAGAATGTCGAGTTTTTACAATTTAAGCGATTTTTAATGTAATCCAATAAATAGCCGAAGCACGTGAGATGGGTCACAGCATTTCGAAGGTAGAGCTAAGATTTGGATTTTCGTATATAATCATTTGGAGAAAGTATCACTTTTGCAAGAACTGTGGTAAACTGTATAACTTTGGATTTACAACAAAAATGTAACCTTCTGATTTTGGATCAACACGAAGAACATCAATTGCCAAGATTCATCGATGTAACGTAATCTCAACACCTTAATTCAATGTTAGAGCTTCGAAAAGAATGGGAAAGAGGCCTAATAATTCTTTCATAAAAGACGATACTTAATCAGACTACCGCTGATGAGTGCACGAGACAGAGCCAAGAAACATACATACATTCATGGAAGATTCTTCATATTTAATTTATTTAAGTATAATACAGGACGATAATATTTGACGGTGACGATCTGAAAAGTCATACAGCCGTTTATAGCGATTTGATGCAAAATGCCGTTTCGAGACGAATCCCTTCTCACCTAACGCCTCTTTGAGCTAAAGAAATTAAATTTTCAACCTAAGCTGCTTAAGCTCTAGATTTTATTATTTAAAGACCTAATTTTAATTGTTTTATTAAATATTTGTTACATATATAAACAAGTGTACTTTAAAATTGCCTTTCTCACTAGTTGATTCACTTTATAGTCACTCTTTTCTTTTTCATTTTTCTCTTCCCTTCTTAATAAGTTATCCAATATTACGCTGTTATCTTATTCCTACCCACTTATCACCCTGTTATGGTAGTTTCTACAACCAAAATATTTAATATCTTTTTTGAAAAAAATCTTTCATTTCCAAACCTAATTTGTTATTCTGTTACTGCAACATAGAATTTATAAAAGAAACTAACTAATACTTATTCTCATTTGAAGTTATTTTTTTTTCTTTTACTGCATGAATCTTAGAACAGACTTGTTATTTGTTATTTTTTATTTGATACCCATAATTCAATATAGCATTTATTTTTTAAGAACTTTCTTATGTATTGTGTCATACTTAAATAGCTTGATTATTATACTGGTGGAATTATTTTAGATCAATATTAAACACATAAGTCACTGTGTTTGAGTCACTCACAATATTATAAATTTTAAATTTTATTCTCCGTTTAAAATTTTATTCCTGGCTTCACCCGAAAAACTATCATTTTCAAAATACATTCCTGACTTAAACCGCCGTAACAATGCAGCGATGGCTATACTATTGTTAATTTAAATAAGAACCGGATAGATGACATGGAGTTAAACACATACATAAAATTTAATTACTGAAACTTACAAGTTGCCTGCAGTAGCACAAAATATATTTTCTTCTTGCTTGCACTTTTTTACCTATAGGCAAACCAATTTTTGTCTTTTTGATTAACCGTTCTTGTGTGATGAACAACCTACGCATTTACAAGCGGACGCTCTCTGCGTACAAAATTATTTCTATAGGTGAAATTCACATCTATTAATTCATGAAACTGATTGCTAAACACAAAATTAAGAAGATTAATAATAATTAAATTAAGAGAAGAGAAAGAATTAGGCCACCGACACAATTAGTTACACTTTGGGGATGGTTGGATGCTCTGTAGCCAACAACTAGTGCATACAAACAGATTTATTAACGATAAACTAATTTGCCATTTGAAATGTAGAAAGTGGAGCTTAAAATTTTTATCTAGTTCTACGCTGGAGGCAAATTTTATGACTATAAATTTTTAGGGACTATCATTATAGATATACTACTTACAGTTAAAAAATATCAGATAACATTTACACCAAAGAAACTAAATGGAATATCAGTAAAGAAAAGCTTTTAGTAAATAAAAGCTTTACAGTAACTTAACAATATTTTTAGTTTTATTCCAGGTAAGAAATAAATTTCTCTTTGACGTATTAAGCTATTGAAGTTAACGTTAATTCGTTATCTCGAAATTTCTGAGAAAAACAAGCAACTCTTTTCTGATTTCTAAATTCTTTTCCTGATTACAATTGCCAACAGTAACAGTAAGCCGAAACAGAAAGAAGATGTAGTACTTTTCAGAATAATATAAAATCGTTCCTTTGAAATAAAAAATAGTATAGTAATCTGAAAAACAGAGCTAGTATTTTCTTTATTTTTTGTAAAGAATAAAACGAATAGTGAGACGGGTCAGCGCGTGTTGAGAAGAAATTGTAGTTCGTAATTGTACTTTTTTTTAATAAGCCATCAGCTTACCAAATAGGTTTTCTTTTATCACTTAGTTCACATTTTAATACACTGTCAAGAATTCGTCATTTATACTATCCCGATAGCCATTACCTCTTAGAAGTATAGTCAGGACAGAAAGTCGCAGAATGGAATTATTTGTCTTTCGTTTCGACTTTGATGAGTAGCTCAGAGGGGCACATTTTGATATTAGTTAAAGTACGAATTATGCACGAAATTAAATTTCTGTTTGTTAAAAAAATGTTGCACAATTTGTGTTACAAATTATATTTAAAAAATAGAACTGCTGTTTGTTACAACCCGAGTCTCATTTAAATAATCAAACAGTTTGGTAAAGTGTGACATATAATAACAAAGAATAGAATTGGGTCTCCTGTTTTGTACCCAGGCTTGCGTTGATGTACGGATGTTGCTGACAGTTTTGATTTAATTTTGTTAATCTTCTGTTAAATTCGTTATGATGCATAAATACGTCATACTCATATCCATTTATATTTTCGTGAAAACTTCTTGAAAAGGGAGCCAAGCTTTCTATGAACGATAATTTTTGTTTTCGATAGTGTATAATGTCGTTTGTTACCACGGGTTTTTAATATACTGTAAGATTACTTACGTTCATTAACCAGTTATTATGATGCTGATCTGTACTAGAACGTCTCCTTTCGGTATTTCTCACCAGGATACAAATCATCTTTGAGATTATTTAAACCGAGTGTTTTGAATCTTAGAGAGGCAGTTTTCTGGCGTTCTCGTCGGCGCTGTTAGAATTCCTAGCCAGATGCCCGCTTTGCATTCTTACACTAGTCGATGTTTTAGACTTAAACATCAGTAAAATAGTGAGTCAGCTTATAGTTTATTTTATTGAATGTGTAATCTACGTTACGCGCACTTGAATTTAACTGAATGTAATTGTCTAATTTACATCGCCACAGCTAGTAGTTTGTCAATACCACAAGTCGTGACTTTTATATTCAAAATTTAACTTAAAAGGTTATTTAAACATTCTCAAGAACTTGTCATAATATTTCAGATGTAGCCATAGCTCCCTAAATTGTCTAGCAGGGTAACATGACTTAACTTCAATTTCCAGATCAACAGCAACCCTATATTATGTTGCAGGAAATTTTGAGGGTAATAATTTACACTATATATTCTAAAAATCAATGTATTCGATTTTAACTCAACATATTTTATAAAACATTATTGAAAATAATTAGCTGAAAAGGAAATTAGAACCGCTTAAGTTGTGTTTATAGTTCTTACAAATATAAAAATAACAGTAAAACACTCTTGCTATGAATAAAAGAACTTCTTTGTATAAGATTCATGTTCAAATAATTTGCTATAGAATCTGGATTTCCCATCGCCATCAAATAAAAGATTCAAAAAGGGATGTGGACATTCGTAAAATTGAAAGGATAAGCTTAATTAGCCCAAATCTTGTCAGAAGACCAACTTAGTGTAAAATATTATAAGAATCGTAAAATACGCTATGTACGTATTAATTTCTTTACTTAATGCGCCTGGCCTTTTTTAAAAAAAAGGCGCACTACAAACAGAGTTATGCAAAATCTGCTAAGAGAGTGCTGCATGCTTCTTTGGCGCTTGGTAGGTGTAATAAGACACGCATTGCGTTTAATAAAGAAACTGTAATTTGTTTATATAACGCATTGTAGTTTAAAATTAACAAATATTGACTGAGACGTTAAAAACAAATCATTTAATGCTTAATAATTCTTAGGTACTAATATCTATTATGATTGTCTCATTAATTTATGAAATAAACCTTTGATGGTTTTAAAGTTGATTTACGAAAAGCGAACTTCTATTGTTTATGTCAAGGATCTGGATATGAAATTTCACTCGAATATCGAGCATCACTGTGACCGGGAGGCAGTGTACTCCCATACCCATTCTTTCTCCCCCCCCCAAAAAAAAATTTATATACAGGCAAAGTGAAGCAAAGCAACGAAATCAGAGCTTGCATGAAAAGGACGAATGGAAATGGGGTAATGAGATTGATACCAGAACCTTGTGCGATCGGCTTACACGTGCTGCGCAAAAAAAGGCAATGTTATACTACTATGCTTGAAAACAAGGCTGGGGAAACGTGTTACACTATGCTGCTCCAACGGAAGTCAATAGCAGAGACTGCTTTTATTATGTAATCTGAAATGGTACTTAAAGACGACACTATCTTCGTAAAACATGTGTACTTTAAGCTGAGTGACTGAACTGAAATAAATTGTTGCCTCCTTCCTTTTGTCCATTAAAAAAAAAAGAAGAAGGAGAAGGAAAAGAGCAAGAATATCGTAGCTAAATAAATTAGTCATCTTCCACGCTTTTGCTACTGAGTTTGAGAAGCTGCAAAAATAAATACTATATGATTACCATTATTTAATAGACATAATTTAAGATTTGCATCGATTAGTTACGCTTCCGTATAATTCCATTTTAAATTATACGGAAAACAAATTAAGTACACTCAACAACAACGGTGGCCAAACTTCATAACAGTAAGAGCCACATGCTGCAATTCGAGAAGCTTCATGAACCGCAACTAGATTTTCCAAAAGCCACAATTCCATACTTATCGATACATTAATTTAAAAGCAGTGAGACAGGTTTCAGAAGGAAGAAAACATTTGATTCTAAACAATCATTCAATGACAGTTTGCTTTCAGTATCTGATGATGCATTGAAGACAAAGTGAAGTTTTCTGGTGTTTTTTCTAACTATAGCTTGATGCTGTAAATTACTCTTTTCCAGTTTTTAAATACTCCCTTGCTTGCGCAGTACCTTCTTGTAAACGTTGGTATATCACAGATTTGTTATGCTCATAAACTTCACATTCCTCTCAATCTGTGCTACAGCGACACAAATAATTTTTCTGCTTGCGCAAAATTATGCCGTAATTCCCTAGCATAGTCGTTTTACGACAAGCAAACCGTATATCTGTTGCCTTCAAATTTTATGGATTCTTGAAATCCTCGTATTCTAAGCTGTGATTGTCATTAAATATAACAGAAATTGCCAAAACTTTTAACGCGTTTTCTGTTCCGGTCACAGACCACACCACTTAAGTTTTCACCGCTACTAATGATTAAGAAATTTTAGCATCCACGAGCATCTAATCATCCATTAATAAAGCATTTACAAGCAAACGTAACTTTTAAAGATTTTTTTCACAAAATCGTTTGGTAAAACCAGTATAATATATTTTTTTAATGTTTTATAATAATATTAATAAGTTTCTTAACTAACAAGAGATGAAATAAAATAATTATATTTATAAACTGATCAGTTCAAATTTACTAATAACTTTGTAAAAAGAAATTAAATATATTAATTACTTCCTTTTGGGCACTGAATAGGTTTAATTTATCATATTTGATACATATATATTATTTGCAAAAGAGCCTCACCACTCGTTTGCGAGATTGGCACGCGGCTTGCGAACTGTGCAGTAACCATTCCTGCTCTATAGCATAAAAGCGACGCACAAGTAGGATGCGCACCAGCTGCGTGTGCTGCTTAAGACAGAATATGATTAACTTTGGGCGGTCAATGACTGGCTAGCAAGAGCTCCAGCGCATTGCAACGGAGCATCCGTATGGTGTATAAAACAGAGGATATTCCAATGCTAAGGCATAATTTTCATGTGAATGTGATGCCATCAATTCACATGGACTGTACCAGTGCCTCGCAGACGGGTTTGAGAGCAGTATTAGCAAATGTCTCCTTTTGAGAGAGGACGGGCAATTGGACTAAAGGAAGCAGGATGGTCAAATTGCCGGATTGCTAGACAGTTGGCTGGAGCTATGCTACCATTCGATGATGTTGGCAGGAATGAGTGAACCACAGCAGTACAAAGAGTCAAGAAGGTAGCGGCCGATCGAGAGCGACGACAGAACATAAGGATAGACTGATCATCCGACTGGCCCTCACAGCTTTCCTATCAAAAGTCCGATGTGTAACCGAGACACTAGTGACTGCAATGACCGCTGATAGGCGACTCATCGAACTGGGGTTAAGCTCATGGATGCCATATCGCCGACTGACCCTCACCGTTGCATATCGCCAGACAAGTTAACAGTGGTGCCAGGCGCTGTAATGTTGCCGAACTCCTGGGATGGAAGTTGTTAAACAATCTAAATTTATTTTTAAACTTCACAATTGAATTCTAGGTTATAACAAGATTAGATTTAGTATACAAAAACAACACTATAGTAATACTGTTATAGAAGGGCAAGACAAAGGTCTTCTCTGACACAAGACACGTCTTGCTCCAATAGAATCTTTTAAACAACTCCCCGTTCTTATTTTGTTTCAAGAACAAGAAAACGGGTGTACCGCAGGGGTGTAGTCCAAAACTCCCCTTCGACTAGTTTCACTTGGTCTAGCCTACAGCTATCCGGAAGCTCTGTGGTCTTTCCTATGAGAAAACGAAACTAACTGTTTGCGCACACACTTTATTTGCCATAACCCATTCAACTAGGGATCTCACAGACTGGAGTAGAATTATTTGCAACGATGAGCCCAGCTTCGAAATGAGCTCCAATAACTAGGCAAACCGTGCCTTGAGACGTCCAGGACATCGGTGAGATACTCATCTGACTATCGTCCGCAACTCAGTGACAACCAGGAGTTATGGTGTGACGTGCCAGTTCATTTGATAGTTGGACCCCTTTGGTTGTCATCCGTGACACTCTTACAGCATGAAAGAAGGCATGGCATTCTGTTCACGAAATTCTATGACCCATAGTTTCGCTCTTCTTTTCACGGAGCCCAGGGCTTACATTTCAACAGAACGATGCTCGGATGCACACGGCGTGCTTCTCTACTGCTTATCTTCGTGTTTCTCCAATACTTACCTGGCCAGGGCGATCATCAGATCTCACCGCAACAGAGCACATTTGAGCTCTAATGAGCAGTCGTCCCTGGATCGCGCCGATGGAACTCACCATTTGGAATGCTTATGTCAAGCAATCTCTCAGGTGAACATACTCCAACTCTACGAGTCAATACATAATCGGATAACAGATTATATTATTACAGCGTCAGAGGTGAGCGTCAGCGTCAGCATTATTGACTTTTTTTTGTACCTCTATTTCCTGAATAAAATATTCATTTCCTATGGTACTAGGCATGTACATCACATCTACCGATTTTCGACCCATACGCCTAACTCCTTCTTGGTGCGTCGCTTTTTATGTTATAGAGTGTATTTTAGCTGCATACTTAGGAACTGGAATTTGATCGCCGGCTGATGTATGAGATTATTCAAAACTTTCCTTTCACTATCAGTCATCCATCTGTTATTAGCATTTTGGATTAAGAAAAATAAACAATTCACGTAATTGATGCAACTTAGTCATAGAACTGGATTCCAGATAAGTATGAAGCTGTATTATGCAGCCACTGAATACAGATGGATTGACAAACCACTAAACCTACAAAATGAAATGCATTGAAAAGAAGTGCGGAATGAAGTTAAAAAAATGGTACAAAGAAAGCTTGGTTTGCGAATTTAATTCACTTCTGAACGCCTTTTCTTATGCGAAAAGTTCTTAAACCCAGCTTATTTTCCGCCAAGGAGTTAACATAAAATTTATTCATTCTTTCTCGAACCACATATGATTATTTACCATATTCTCCTCCTTCTTTTTTCCTAATTTTATTGTAGGAAAACAGATAGTGGAAAATTATCCAAATAATTTAATTTCCAAAGGACTCGGTTATAATGAAAACAAAACAAACCAAAAGTAATCATGGATAAACTACAAGTAATTGTTACACTATTTCTTCTTTAAAAAAATCGACATTCCAACAAGAACACATAGTAATATTAATATTACAATATAATAATATATCTTCATTTCTACTTCTCTGCAACTTGAATCTCTTATTGTTCTAACTTGAATTCTTATTGTTATCTCTACTACTCCTTATGTCTCAAATTATCCGTAAATAATTAGAGAAGGTGAATGAGCAGCCGACTCAGCGAAGACTGAATGTCAGTTCCTGTCTGCTTCGTCGTGATTGATTGTTTCTTATATTAGGCTGGCATAACAACTGGATAAGAAAGGTTCGACGTGAATTTTACAGGCAGTTTGCGAAAATTTGTCTTTATTAGTAAGACGAAAACAATGGCTACGTAGACGAATCTATTTTGAAATTTAAAGGAGCTTGTTATCTGAACGCAATGAGGGAGAGGAAAATTACGCGAATACTTTTTAAAATTTCGAAACCTGGCGCTGAAAATCTAAGGGGAAGAAAATACTCGAAGAACTATGGTATTTAAATTTTACAATCGTGTTTTTTCACAAGTTCAGAACTTAAAAACAATGGAAATCATGAAATCTAACAGTCTGAGACAAAAAAGATAAACACAAAATTAAATAGATAAAGCAGATGAAAACTTAATTTAATTTTACCGTATCTGTAGGGAAAGGAGTGAGTGGCATAAATAGAAAGTAATTAGGAAGAGGATGAGTTTACATATTGTTATTTAGGAGTTCCTTTCGATAAAAATATCAGATAACTGTTTTCCTGGGGTTTCCTTGTGTCTTAGAGTCTCTTGACCCTGCATTAGACTCAAAAGGCCTCTGTTTCACTAAGGATTGAGTCCACAGGATCCCTCGTTTTAAGATGTTTTGAACATGGCTTTGTCACTGAGGATGCATAGACTCCAGCTTGCTATTAAATTTTCAGGGTGACGTCATTAAATAAAAATCGTTGCATCTTTCCCGTTCTGAAATTGTTGTGCTTCTTTCTTGCTGACGCCTCGTTATGGTCCTCTAACTCCTACAGGCACTATATTGGAGATTAAAAAAATGTCCCAAGATTCAACGCCTTAAAAAACTCTTTTTAAATGAACTCTCTCTCTCTCCTTGGTTTTCTTCAGTCCGATTGCACAGTTCTGTAAGTTGCTTAATGACAGGATTTGTTAATCAACGGAAAATATTAAAATGATGTTTCAGAACGTTCATGACAGTTAATTACGTAACATAAGTTACCTCAAACCATCTTTGAAAACCATTTGTTGCCAACATGAGTGTTCATAACTCGAGACACCGTTTGTGATCCGAAATGTTTTCTGTTCAGATAATTTCTTCGTATTCTAAATTCTTCCTAATCCAAGGCGTTCGTGATCCTAAGTTCCACTATTCAACAATATCAGTTCCTCCGAGTTCAACAATATCACGCGTTCGTTTCTAATTTATGCCATGCCACTACAATAACGCCGCATCTTAATAATAAATTATTTTTGAGTTAATACTATATTGAGAAGGGTAAGTTTCACGTCTATCGTCTCGCACAGTGACAAGAACAATTTTGAATCAAAAATGCTTGAAGAGTTTTATTCATCACTTTAGAAGTAGATGCAAGTAAATTCCTCTCAACTTTAGCAGAGAAATGATGCATCTAAAAAATTAAATCTTTCCAACGCAGTACTTTTGTTGCAGTCTGATGACATAAATTAAAAGACCATGAATAAAAAAAGAAGCAAAATGAACGTGAAAAGTTATTTTTAGACCTGTTTTAGAATGCCATTCTACCACGAACGGTTTCTTTCAAACATAGACTGTTGGCTTTTCAAATATTTAAATTTCTTATTTTTTTTCTAATTTTTACTTCAAAAATAAGGAGTTTTGACTGATAATATTTGTAATGCACAAAGTACTAGCTACAAAGGATTCTTCAGGATTTTGAAATCCTTTCATTTTCACGTTACTGCTCGAACATGCTTTTATTATTCACATAACGGGAAAAAATAAAATTTTAAATTCGCGCAAGCCAACTTTCTTCTGACACATCGCTGGGTAGATATGAGTTTCATTTTCAAAATGTCAAGTTTACAGCTCAAAACGTTTTTTAATTTAGAAAGTGCAAAGTATTTATCCTTTGTAACTCCGCAATCATGCTTTAAGATAGCAGTATGATGTAGATGTACCAAACCATCAGGGTATTCTGGGTGATATCGACCATTCAGTTCATTGGTTGCTTTTTGAAGGAAAAAGTCTCAAATGGCCAAAGTTTCACTCCTTAAAAAATCTGCAGTCACCTCGAACTTGGCATTCTGCAGCTAACCATTTAAAAGATTTTGCGAAGGCGAGAAAACCATACCGTTTGCAGATGTTGAACATTTAGAATCAGATAATTATATCAAGCAATACATTCAAGAAGTATTGCGTAATCACAAATTTGCCTTCTGTTTTAATGTGAAAAACGGAGGTTTTATTGGATTCGAATGATAAACCATCACAATGTGTGAATATGGAGCATAGAAAATTTTCATCATAAACAGTCTTGAATCTTCTCATTAAATAGACATGCGATTCACCAAAACTAAATGTCTTCTGCGCTATTTCAAAGGCAAATGTGTTTAGTTCTTATTTTTTTTTCCTTCGAGAATAATAGATGTTGTTCGAGTTTGATACGTTATAGTCTGACATGTTGAATTTGTGGTTATTTCCTCAAATAAAGGATGATCCATAAAATTTTATATTGCAACAAGATAGATTCTGTTTCAGCGACACACTGAGGTTCGTCGCTATCCCTATATTAGCTCACATGTCAACAGACTGGTCGAAATGAGAAAGATGGCTAAGTATCGTTCAGGTGACCACCAATGCCTTCCATCCTAGCGCCGAAGATTTCCTTTGGGGATATGCTAAAGACTATGTTTACGTGTCTTCACTGCCAGTCCCACCAATGGCCGAGTGGTGTTAAATAGGGATAATTTCTTCCTGGGTTCGAACGCAGGCGTATAGGCTGCGTGCATGGTTGGATTTCGTTGTTTTCTCTTTCCTTATGTAGATATCCATAGTGCGCTTTGCCTTACTAAAATAACCTACCACATTGCTAGCAATTTAGAGGATTTTTCAGAATCACTGCAGTTAGTGTGGAGAACCATCAGGTGGGGCATATTGCAAGGCCTGTGGATATAATTGGGTATGCTTGGTATCGTGTAGCAAAAGATGACACCACATGAAACATTCACCGTGTGATTACTAAAATTTGAAAGATTTTTATTCCATTTAATTTAGTACGCAATTTTTTATCTGCAATATATTTTACTAAATACAGCATTTTGAAACCCGATGAATCTATTGCGGTAGTCTTGTATATATTAAATCATTTAATATAACTACAGTTCTGTATGATGTTTCATTTTGCTTTGTATAATATAGTCTATATATAACTGACTGCATTTCTTTCAGCCTTTTGAGTAGTATAATAATAATAAATGTCAGAAACTTCCTGCAGAAGTGCGGAAGATACTGGACCGATCGATTTCACATTGCTTAGGGTAAGCAAACATGTTCTTCTAATAGTAGTCCAGCTATATAAATAAAGCATATTCAATAGCTTGAATACATATTCGGGGATAGTTGAACTCACGATCTTAACGTCTTCGATTTAGTATTTTGCTCCAATTGTTTGCCTGTCGTTAAATATTTCAACTGAATTATTATAGGATTATGAAAATTAAGGGTTACTTAACAAAAATTGGCATATTTCCTATCGTTTCTCAGATAGAAGAGCGGCATTTACACAGAATCTTTATATTTTTATAGACAACAGTTAATTGAATATGACAAAGCTCACTGAGGTTTTTTGCCTAAGGGGATGGCTGTCTTAATGGAGGCTTTCTATGAGAAACTAGCTTGTATTTACGTTACCCATGGAGAAAAATATGCAAACAAATCAAACTGTCAGTCCGTTCACCTGGGATCGAACCTGAGTCTAATTCTAAGTAACAGATAGAAGCGCGGGTTCCAAGGCTGAATACTCGATCAATGGTAGGGCTCTCAGAAATCATGATATGCAAAAATAAATATTATAAAATTTTGAAATGAAATTAGCTTCTGAACGAAAACACATAATGAAAAGAAAAATGATTTTTAAAATATACGTATAAAAATTAATGGAATTTGGAATAGAAATTTAAAAAAAGGCATGATTTATATTGGCAGAAATAAATAATTAGCAATGACCGTTCAAATTGTTTATATGTTATACAAATAGAGAAAAAAACTTGCGGGAGGAAATCCCATTGTTTTTCAAGCACATCGAAAGAGGGAGAGAAAAATGGAAATTTGTTAGGAAGGGTCTGCTTTTTCAAATTTGACGATCTGCAGCTTCTTATACGTTCAGATATGCAGAAGTTTGAGAAGCGATCCATTTTCTAGATATCCTTAATTTCTAAAATGCCGAAAATGAATATCATTCTTTAAGGTCGTTTATTAGTATCATCCATTAAGAAGTTAATCTTCAAGTTCCTGGGTTATTTTAATTAGAAGAAATTTTCTTACGAGTATTTGTGCAGTAAAAGAAATCATCGTTTAGATTCCTTTAGTCCAATTTTTAACTCCACAATACTTTTCTTCTGAAAAATAAACAGAATAATTTTCTTTACAAAATTCATTTACAATTTTATATCCCGAATAAGGAAAGAATGGACGCTTAAATAACGAGAGTTAATAATTGAATTGTATTATCAGAAACACAAGCCAATATCTTTAGAAATTTATCAAAGCTTTTTGTTGTTTGTTATATAAAATTAATTGTAGAGGACTTTTGTAGAGATGAATTCAATTTCCTATTCCCATTATATGTGATGAATTATTTTCTCGTTTTAGTTTATTATTCTGTAAGTTCTAAATAAAAGTTTATTTTATAAAACCTTTCTTTTCTACCTTTTTTTACTTCGTAAAAACGTTTGGACATATGAGAACAGAGAATAATATTGTTGATGAGATACAGAATGTTAATGTAGCGATGATACAAGATGCTTTCAAAAACATGCAATTTTGTGTCTCTTTGTGCCTGGCAAAGAAACGAAATGCCTTCTAATACAATATGATACATAAGTATTCTCAGAAGGTAAATTTCCAGGAGTTCAAAATAATTTTTGCTTATTTATTCTTGACCTAAGCTTTAAAGTTAGAATCTTGGTTAAATATGTATCACCATATATTTTTAATTTTTTAGAATCGTTTGTGATGTTTAATTTCAGCGAACGTAATACTGACGTTACACTTTACACATCATAAACAACAGAAGCAAGGAAGTTAAGCATGCAGAAGCGAAACTGCCGGTGAATGATCCTACTAAAAGCTGAGAAAGTAAATGATTTCCCACAAAATCCCACCATGAATCGGAATATCGCTTTTGTGCGCTAACTGGGGGATTATTTATTTTTACTCGGAGCATGGATAAGAGATTATCCACGCGTAGCTTTTAGTCTCTTTTATGTTAGTAGCATTTTTCTTCATCAACAGCCCGTGCAGAGAATTCCATTATACGAAAGGGGATGAATAAAGTTTCCAGATTTTACGAAGAATGATTTCCCGCTTTCAGAATATGGTGTTTGAACACGCGTTTTCGGTTATTAATTAATTTTTTTCTTATTATTTAATGCACTGGTAGTTCGAATGATTTCATTATGTCAAATTCAGTAACATCAGTGTCGTAGAATTATTCGTTAGTAATGTAAAATATATTTTAAAATCATCTGTGAATATCGCCGCTTAGATTTTCTGATGAGCAGAATATTTTGTTATACTACGATATTACCATTTATACCATATATTACCATTTTATGTGACTTCCTGTGCTCTAAGTTTGAAAATTATGTAAAACAATAATGCATGCTCAAGATATCTTTAGTATCGTCTTTCTAAATAAAGATCATTTTTTATCTTTAAACAAAGGGTTCTCAAACCTTTTTTTACATCGACTCCTTTTAAAAGAATGGTTTTCTTCATCGACCCCTCTTTCATGTTTCTGTATAATATACAGCATACAGTAAAATAATAATACAAATAACTGCACATAAATAACTTAAAAATAACAATTAGACTAAGAATATGAATAAATGTTTTGAAAAACAAAATGGTTTATAAGATTTATTATTTTTTATATTACGTATTATTATTTTTAATTTTACAAATATACGTAGATAAGTTTTCAGGAGCAAAATCGCAGTTTCTAATTAGACAAAAGTTTTTTAATTAATGTGATTGCTGCGTTTGATGTACTGATGTAATTTGTTTAATATTTGCCATAAAACTTAATTTTTAAATCACCTCGTTCAAAAATATTCGTCCTGTTTCTTGTTTTCCGTTAAAGTTTGCTTCTACTAGGCCTGAAGAGAGAAACTTAATAATGCTGTTGGATGATAATTTTTATTTTGAGATATTTCTCTCACATGATTTTCAATTTCCAAAATTTACCGTACACATATATTTTAAATAGACTTGTGCTTGAACATCCTCCTTCAAGGCAATCAAGTCTTCTTGCATCATAATATCTATAAAGATCAGATATATTGCGGTTCTGAGCCACGCTGGAGCTTTCAAATTTGTGATGTCTTGGAAGCGAACGTTAAAATGATTTTTAGTTTTTGCAAGCAGTTGTGCTTATCAATATAGATGAGAGAAAAGTGAAATGCAATGCACTCTCTCTAAGTTTCGCCTGCCCACGGTTCCCATGATTTATTTTTCTCTAGAAAAAGTTATCTTAGATAAGTAATTTTACAATATCGATGTTTATTTATGTTCATAGAAATACTGGTTTCATTTAGAGGTGATTTTTTTCTTGAAGATTCATTGCATCTGCTTATGCTTTCTAGCTATGATAATAGTTAAATTATAAATTTCCATCAATAATTTGTAAAAACTATATTTATTTCTTAAGAGGTATGGCTGTACGGGCTGGCTTCATAGGCACTTTCGTGGTTTTCTCCATGTGCAACTTGGAGTAAACTCCTTTCAAAGACACAAGCCAGTTTCCCTTATAAAGTCCTCCACGAAGGCATCCCTTCTTCGGCATATAGTTCTCGCCTGCTTTGCCATAATTAAATAAACCAAACCTTAAGATATATCGTGACTTCAAAATTTACAGTGTATTCATTCATAAATTTCATTTATACACGTTTAAGGCAATTTTCAGGCAAGTTTTTCGTAAATGAGAAATTTTTGATAAAAAATATGACTAAAGTTAACATTTTCCTTTTTATTAATGTTTTCCTGAATTCCAATACCGTCAGACTCTATCTAGTTTATCTTAACCATTTGCCCTGTAAGTGTGCTCCCAGGCACTACTAGTATTAAGCTTTCTTATTCCAAGTATGGCTCTTTGACACTATGCCAGGATTGTTCGAGAGATAGTCTGCAGAACTGATGTGGGTCCAAGGCGCATAAAGCGGCCCACAGATCTCTCAGAATAACTCAATTTCAATTCTTTTTCAGCACTTAAAGTAACGATATCTGCAGACAAATTGCTAAGGGCTTTTAGAGATTGCAAAAGAGGAAACCATTTCAGATAATTTCCATCAAACTATAGAAAGAAGGTGATCAGAAGCTGGTTACCAAGCGACAAAATATATTTAACGAAATGGAGAAATGTTGCTGATTTTCAGAATTTTTATAAGCATAACTGACAAAGATTTTTCCAATCAAGCGAAGTTGAGCAACATTTGTTCTCTTTAAGAAACTGCATATAGAAGGAACATTTATGAAATTATTAAAATATTTGTTGATAAATTTTGCAGTTTTGACAAATATTTGTCAGTTGCAAAGCAGTAATATTTGTTAAATCAGGACTTATAGTTATTTGTTAAATCAGGACTATCGAAAATGACATAAATTCCCTGGCATTCCTTTATGTTATTCATTACACGCTTTATTTGGTAATTTATTGCATCATTAAGATAAAAGTACTCTTTTAAAAGATAGTCAAGGTTAACAACTATATCAGAACTCTTATTAACACAGGTTATGAACAAGCATGGAAAACAAGGAATCTGTATAAGGAGTCCTCTTTACAAACAGATGAGGTGGTTAAGTGCAGAAAGTTATCATTAACCTTTTTCTTAATTGAGGTAAATGATATCTCTGAGGTAAATGATCATCAGACACTACATGTCTGGAAAGGAAATTTATATTATAAGTTTTCTTTGACAGTTCAAATTTTTTAACATATTTTACAGTTGAGTTGAGTTAAATAAACTCAACTTCTTAAGACTATAGGAGAGAAACTAGCTGATATTTGGCATTATGGGCCAGATTAGAAAAAGGTGAAATGAGCCGAAACATTTTCCTGTCACTATAAGAAAAAAATGTTTGATAAAATTTAAATATCGCAATTATTGATGTCTGCATAAAAAGGAAAAATGGGGCAGTTGACCCCAAATAAAAGTATGCTTTGATACTGAAGTATTTACAATATATGTATCTTTGTATTGATTAAATTCTGCATTTGTAAGTCCTATCTAAATTAAATAATTATATAAAATTTACTGATGCAGTTATTAGTCTTACCTCCCCCCTGGAAAATTTTTGCTCACGATTTCCTTTTGCCCCAAGGTCCGCAGAAATTATTTTTAGACTTCTGCTGAGACATACAGAACATCATGGACGATTCAAGATATTTTAATATCAAAGACTGTCACGAAGATCAGAACTGAGAATTTCATAAACCTTTATTTCTGGATTAAAATAAAATGAAACTATTAACAACCAAAATCATAAAAAAAAAAAAAAAAAAAAAAAAAAAAATATTTTAACACACTATTATCTAAAAGCCCTCTTTGTTGGGTGCGCGCGTTTTTTTATACTGACTCATAGTGAAATGTCTGACTTTGTGACGTTAAGGATAGGCTAGAAGGAGCGTTCTTATTATATTCACCGCGAGGTTATTTATGAAATTACGTGGAAGCTGTAAATTTAACTACACATATGCATGTAGAAAATTATCATTCACTATCTTTACGATATACGTAATTTGATAAAGTATATAACAAAACTGTACTGCTTAATAACGAAGTCAGAAATGGTATTAAAGAATAACCATCCAAAAAACAACAGTTGGAATTCTGTGGTAGATCTGAGAGATCCATTCTTTCCAAATTTTCATTCTTTACAATCAACGTCATCATAACTTGTATGTATTATTGAGAAATTGAAATATATATATATACTATATATATAAATTTATGCAGAATATGTACATTAATATATATATATATATATATATATATATATATAATTTATCAAGAATCGCTACTAGAAGTTTCCCCACACATTTTTCTTTATCACGACTTCTGCGGTTCGCAGAAATAGAAAGTGATATGACATACATACATGATTTATAACAAATCTATTTAACATGATTTGTGCAAGTATTGTTAATCGCTCTCAGTTATCCCACTGATAAGCATGTTGCTTGCAAAATGCACAGTAATATAATTTTCCTTTAATTAGTAAGTTTAATTACCTGCAATTTCGTGTGGGAATATCCTTTATGTTCAAATCGTCGCCTATCACTTAAGAAATAAATGCATTAATAGGGCAAAAATTCACCGTATTCGGACACTCCTGCTCTATAAAATAAGCAAATTAGCTTTTGAGGTGCTTCGTTAATTTTTCAGAATTAGTATACAATATCTCCTGCTTAATACGTAAACACGTAGTTTAGCCTTATGTTATCAAAGAAGGACCTTGAAAGGTAAACAGCATATATCGAATAAATTTTCTGCAGAAAGGGATAAAAAAGTACTGCTTGAATTAAGGGACACCCAGTAAAATTTAACCAAATTTTTTGTATATATTTCGACATTAATGAAATTAAATACAGTATGTTTCACTGAAGTTACCAAACAATACCATGCATTAAGAGACCATAATTAAGATACTAAATATTGGTACCGAATTTATATGAATAAAACGATTAAATCTTGTGTTAAAATTATAATACATTACTTTTTATTTAAAAATAAAATTAGCAACTTTAAACCTAAAAATAATTCAAAGTTATTAACCAATTTTCTTGTCCAAGAGTTGAAGCTCAAATTTTAATTCATATACACCATGCAAGATTCTATAGCTTAGCAGTCTTGTATAAGTATAACACAAAAGTATAAGACAAAATATAAGCTCCCAATTCAAAAATATGATCAATAATTAGGTCCCTGAATTTGCAAAACACTGGTAGTTTTGCCTAAATGTTCTTTTACAGTTAGCTGGATGTTAAATGTTCTCTGAGCGAATGGGCTGGCTAGATGAAACTTACATGAAAACTTGCATGATGTTTCTTACATGTAGCATAAATATAGACTTTTCATTAATAATCTCTCTTCCATGGAGACATCTTTTACCTCAGGCAAAAAGCCTCGTTCGTTATCGTCATCATATAACCCAATCCAATAAACATATACACATATTTCCCTCAGTAAACTGGTTTACAGCTTAAGTTCAGCGTTAATTCAGCTCCTAATTTGGTATTTAGCGGAGAATTCGAGAGTTCACGTTTGCAGAACAATTTCTAGAGAGAATTTTCGTATTTATTAAGAGCTGAGTCCACAGATTGCTTTTGGCTGCACGATAAAATCATTTCACTTGTTAAGGATTGTAATTCGCCTGTTATTTATTGCGAATCAGATAATCGGTAGAATAATTGATATAAACTTTGATTTTAAACCGTAAAGTATCATTTATTTCCTTATTTTTCTCTTCATGTATTTTTCTTCTTGCCACACTTTGGATGCCTCAGGTTTTATTGCACTACTTATAAAAATTAAAAAATTTCATGATGCAGTTTTCAAAATTCTTCATATGCTTAGAAATCAAATCAGCAATTTCCTACGTAACCTTGTTTCTGAGAGTTCCTAAAGTGCGGAAGATGTGGCAAATGGTGTTCCTCAAGATGCACTGATTTCGCTTGCCAGTTTTTGTAGAATAGTACTTGTACTCAGCACGCACCAAACCAGTTGCGTGCTGAGAACCTTGAATCTTCCTTACAACAACTTTTCCTCATAAGAAACTGTGAAAAATATTTATGATCTTTCTGAATTTGAAGTTTCTAGAATATTCATAAACATTATTTTTGATGTAGTTGATCCTGTCGATGTTATACATCTGATTTCCGAATTTCATTTTAAAGGTCATCAAGACATAATCAGAAAAAATTAAATGTTTTTTCATTAATCTGAAAAATAATTTCTGGATAAAGAACTTTTTCCGAGATTTCCAATAATAGTTATTTGGTGTTATTCTTCTTGCTGTTTTTAAGGTTTTAAGTTAATTTGTTTTTAAGGGTTAAGTGGCTGGTCTTTTTCTGAGTAGATGACCAGTTCTGAGACCATTTCCAGACCATTTCTGAGTAGATGACATCAGCATTATTGTTATAATAAGATTCAGAATGGCGAAGAGAAAAAAAAATGGGGGGAAAAAAGGCAAAATGGAAAAAAATTGTGTGTGGCGTCATTGTCACGGATGTTGTTCTAGTAATTTTCTCTCACTTCTATGTGGAGTCACATTCAAACTCAGTCATACGTCCCTATTTATATTTCATTGCATTTTTCAGTTACCACAAATTCTGATTTCTCCTACGTCCTCCCAGGACTCTTTCATCAGCTCTTTAGCATTAACCCAAATGTCCTCGCTTCTATACAGATTATAAGGTATTTTCCCAATCCTTCCAGCATGCCTTCGTGGTCTAACGGTAGCACACTCGCGCGTGTCGGGTACGAGTCCGGGGATGGCATTGCTCATTTTTCATGTCTCCCACTTCAAAAAAAGCTAATGACTCTACAAGATTAAAAGTCTAAAATGCACGTTTATAATAAATTTATAATATAATATTACATTATATTATATATAATATTACGAGTAAAAGTAAGTTTATAATATAATATTATTATATTTATAATATAATATACGAGTAAGTTTATAATATAATATTACGAGTAAAAGAGGCTCGTACCTCTGTCCCTCCGTTAATCCTATCATCCAGTCAATCGTGTTATCATTTGCTTTAAATTCTGCTGAGCTTGGGACTCTAAGCTTTCTAATTTTAAGTCTGCCTTCTGTAAATAGTATTATGCAACTTGCAAGAAGTAGCATCAGAATAAAGTTTTATTTTATCAGAATAAATTTTGAGATCTTATCTTCGGTTCAGTTATCGTTAGGGAAGGAAAAAACTTGCTTGGATACGATAAAGCTAGTACTAGTAGCTTTGGTAAGTTTAAATATCTAGCATATTTTAATTAAAATGGCTAGAACTTTACAATATTGATGCATTTAAGTAATACTTTAGTTGATGCATTTAAATAAATACTTTATACACACCAGTTACTTTGCAGATTAAAACTCTGTTACGTATTAATAGAGTTATTCTGAGCGTCTAAAATACTCGCTGTTAAATTTACCTTCAAGCAAAATAACTTTATTTGTAAATTTCTAACCTTATACATAAATATGCTAAAGGAAGAATTGTTTCTTATTAATTATGGGTGCCATGAAGCCAAACACGACAACTCGTAGGCACGGCAGCAAATTTTGGCATATACCGATTGCTGATATTATATTATAAATAGGTGCCCGTAGTGATCAGTTTAACGAAATTTTATCGGCAGTAGTTGAGTTATGACCGCTACAAATTTAAGTATAACACAATACTTTTTTAGTATTTTGACTCATTATTTATTTATTATTTATTATTTTTCAAACCTCATTCTAATCCAAATTTTTATCCTTCTGTTTGTAGTGAATTTATGGTATCGGATAAGATCTCCAAAGTTCGTATTGGCGACAATCTGGAAAATCAGTAGCCAACTAATGGTCCCTGTAACCGATAAAAACAAAAGAATTATTGTACTCAATTAAGTCGTATTTTGATTTTCATGCCAAAAAAAGGTAAATCTCAGCTTAAATTACTGTTGATTTTGAATTAAAAAACTCTCTGCATTTCAAGAGACTGCTTAACTCGGGTCTGTCTTCAGCAGTGTTTATTTGTTTGATTATGGCAAAGCATTCATGGAATTCAAACCTCGGACCGAATTCCCAATGTTCAGCGACTTTACAGTTCGACCGCTGCTGGGCCTGTCTTTCAGCAGCGAATAGCATTTTGGACTCACCTGCTTTACAGTACCTTAAGTATATACGAGCACACAGATCCAACTGTTGAGGAAAATCGAGAGGTGGGAGCAAGTGGAAAAAGGCAAAAATATATAAAGCATGTTTTTGAATGCAGAAGAGACAGAAATATTCTAAGGCGTTTCAGAGAGAATACAGAATAACAGTTAAAATCATTAACTCGAAATGAATATCCTGAATTTCTCAAGGAAATCTAGTTCACTAGTTGAATGTACTTTTGAAATTTTTAACAAACAAAATATCGAAAGGATGGATGAGAAACCATCTATGATATTCCGTAGAAGATTGGGGATTTTGGCTTTTGGGATATCAGATTCATTCCGTAAAACAAAATTTCAGAGATCAATAAAATTAACCGATGAATGCTAAACCATATTGTCAAAAGCTATTATTTTTTAAATAAATAAATAATAAATAAAAATAAAAATATATTCAAATCTAAATAAGTTTTTAAGGTTTGAAACTCTTAATTAAAATTAGAATTTTAAATAGAATTTGTTAGCAAACGAAAAATAAATATTACTTTGGAAGTTGAATTTGTGGAGAATCCAAAATAATAATAATAATAATTAATGAGGGAAAAAGTCACAATTATTTAAACAGTAACTGCTTTTAGCTCTTTTTCTCATTTTCGCATTTTACCTCTTAAGTCCGTTCTCAACAGCTACAGCGGGAGAGATTTCTCCAATTTTTGCATCATAAAATGGCTCACAGGATCTGAAAGTTAATTGAACAGAAGTCGGATGCGGTCCAAAATGCAGTCTTCGTCAGTGTTCCACAATTAGCGGATATAACCGAATTGGGGACAATTATCTACGAGGCTTGGAGTAAAAGATTTAAGCAGTGTTTCAGATATTTCGTGCTTAATCATGTTGTGGGGATAATACGATCAAAGGGAAAGTTTACTGGTTATTAGACAAGTGGCTCTTTTTCTGCTACAAGTGTATGTATTCATGATGACAATCATTAAGTTTTTAAAGACTAGTGAGAAAAATTGTTAAGACTAGTGAGAAAATTTTTGTATTTTTCTTGTTAAGGGATCAGTTACTTTCAGAATGTCAAAATATGCCAAAAATATAGCACAGTTTAAATCTCAACGTATACAGAACTTATTGATTCATGATTGTGAAATTTTATGTACTATTTTGTAATTCTTCATATTTTATTCGCTTCATATTATGCACTGCAAGTATTATGGATAAACAACTCACTATATTCAGATGATTTTTTGTTTCCAAATTACTAACATAATGTATGATTAAGATGATCTAAGACACAATAACACGCCGAATAAATACTAATTCAGAAGTCAAACAACAAAAATCAGCGTTAATTTACAAAATTTTCACAGGACTAGTTTCGATGGTTTTACCGAACCATCATCTTCAGCTGCAAAACCGCAAATGAACAAGATAAGAAATAATGTTTAGATAAGATAAGAAAGCCTGGACAAGAATAAGCAAGTGGCGCCATCTGTTGGCGAAACCAGAACTAAAACATAATTTCTCTAAAAGCCGAAGGCAAATTTGGATTGGAATTAGGATCGTTAACTAGAACAGAAAGATTTTTATGAATGTGAAATGCCTCTAGAAAATCCAGTTCTCCAATGGAAGATGTTTTTTGAATAATTTTGGCAGCAGAAAAATTGAAAGTGTGATTTTTGGACCAACAATGTTGAGCAACAGAAGACTTCTGTGTTTCCTTTTTTCTAACATATGCCTCATGTTCTTTGACGCGAAATTTTAAGGCTCTCTTAGTTTGGCCAATGTAAATTAAACCGCACTGGCAAGGAATCCTATAAATACCCCAGGAATTCATATCCGGAATGGGGTCCTTGAGTATAGAACTTGGAATTTTATTGATGGGAGAGTAAACAACCCGAAAGTTAAATTTCTGCAAAATATGTGCAACTTTATAGCTAATTGATGGAAAGAAGGGAATGACAACAGAATTTTTATAATCTCCTAAAATAAGAGTGTGGCTTTTAGTGTGTTGAGATGAGAATTTTTTAACTGCTTGATTAATAATGTTGGGTGAAAAGCCCCTGTTAATAGCTATTGCTTTTAAATAATTTAGTTCTTCATCAAGGGCTAGTTTGGAGGAGCAAACTTGAAGAGCACGGAAAACATAGGAATAAAATGAAGCTAACTTTTGTTTAGTCGGATGACATGATTTAAAGTGTGGTGGAAGGCAAACCGATGAAGGTTTACGGTAAACTGTAGTACTGAAGTTGGATGTGTTACGTGTGACCAGAATGTCGAGAAACAGAAGAGAATTGCAAGTCTCAAGTTCAAAAGTGAACTGAATAGCAGGATCAATAGAATTCATTGTTGAAAGAACTCTATTTAAATCATCTTTATTAGCTTCAAACAGGGTAAAAGTATCGTCTGCGTAGCGGAACCATGCCGGGAAGTTTAAAGTTTCAAACAATTTTGATTCATAATAATGCATGTAGATATCAGCCAGGATGGGACTGAGGGGGCTTCCCATGGCTAATCCCTCAGTTTGCTTGTAATATTTATTTTGGAAAACAAAATGTGTTTGTTTCAAACAGAGTGAGAGAAATTAGCTCATCAATTTCGATGCAAGAGAAATGAAATTCGCGAAGTCTAGTTTCTAGACATCTTAATGCACCCTCCACTGGGACATTGGTGAATAATGATTTTACATCAAAAGAAACCATGAGTAAATTACGAGGAGAAATGTTTTTAACCTTTTTTACAAACTCTATTGAATTTTTTATGGTGTAAATGTTATTGTCTAATAGAGTGGAAAATCTAGAAACTAAATATTTAGCTAATGGATACGAGGCAGTACCTAAATTTGATACAACAGGGCGGAAAGGAATACCACTTTTATGAATTTTGGGAAGAGCATATAATCTGGCACAATTCGCAACAAATGGGATAAGCGAATGTTTTAAGTTGCTTGAAATGATTTGCGAAGATTTGATCGCAGTTTTTATTTTGGATAAGTCCGAAGGTGAAGGATCTTTAGGGATCGGATTATATGGTCCTTCGTTTAAGAGTTTAGTGACACCATCGATGTAAGTGTTCTTATCCATGACGACTATCTGGCCACCTTTGTCGGCCTTTGAAATGACAATATCCGGGTTAGAATGAATCTCGCGCATTGTAGCTCTTTCTCTCGCAGTTAGATTTGGTTTCAAAGGTTTATTATTGAATTTCACATTATGAGCGATAAGATGCCTAATCATTTCTTTCTGTGAATCGGAAACTTTACTGAACTTGAAAGCTTTTTCGATAGGAGCCAAAATCTTTGGAATCGAGGGTTTACAGGTTTGTGAGAAGTTAAAATTATATTTTAGAATTCTCTCTTGTTCTTCTGAAAGACTAACATTAGAAATATTAACTATTGGCTTGATGTTTACAATGGGAAGATTTTTTGAACTACTTGAACTGGAAGACTGTAAAAGAAGTTTTTCGAATTTAACTGCAAGGGTGTTTTTATGACGGTTAACTGCATTCTCCGTTCTAGACCAAGACTTTTGTTCAAGGGCAGTGAATTTTGGATATGTTTTAGCGAGTTCCAGATGAAGCTTATAGAGTTCATGTTCAATTTTGGACAATTGTTGACGTGTATCCCTTATCACGGACCGAAGTAAGGCAAGTTTGCAATTTAACAGAATTCTTGAAACGCGACTCGAAGGTTTTTGATTAGATTTGATTTGAATAAAATTGGGGATCAATTTTTTACATTTACATTTAAGTAAAAAGTCAAGATGATTCAGGAAATTCCTGAATGCAGTTAACCGTCATAAAAACACCCTTGCAGTTAAATTCGAAAAACTTCTTTTACAGTCTTCCAGTTCAAGTAGTTCAAAAAATCTTCCCATTGTAAACATCAAGCCAATAGTTAATATTTCTAATGTTAGTCTTTCAGAAGAACAAGAGAGAATTCTAAAATATAATTTTAACTTCTCACAAACCTGTAAACCCTCGATTCCAAAGATTTTGGCTCCTATCGAAAAAGCTTTCAAGTTCAGTAAAGTTTCAGATTCACAGAAAGAAATGGTTAGGCATCTTATCGCTCATAATGTGAAATTCAATAATAAACCTTTGAAACCAAATCTAACTGCGAGAGAAAGAGCTACAATGCGCGAGATTCATTCTAACCCGGATATTGTCATTTCAAAGGCCGACAAAGGTGGCCAGATAGTCGTCATGGATAAGAACACTTACATCGATGGTGTCACTAAACTCTTAAACGAAGGACCATATAATCCGATCCCTAAAGATCCTTCACCTTCGGACTTATCCAAAATAAAAACTGCGATCAAATCTTCGCAAATCATTTCAAGCAACTTAAAACATTCGCTTATCCCATCTGTTGCGAATTGTGCCAGATTATATGCTCTTCCCAAAATTCATAAAAGTGGTATTCCTTTCCGCCCTGTTGTATCAAATTTAGGTACTGCCTCGTATCCATTAGCTAAATATTTAGTTTCTAGATT
This sequence comes from Stegodyphus dumicola, assembly GCF_044657685.1. Taxonomy (NCBI): domain Eukaryota; kingdom Metazoa; phylum Arthropoda; class Arachnida; order Araneae; family Eresidae; genus Stegodyphus; species Stegodyphus dumicola. The sequence continues at coordinate 98,538,960 of NC_140774.1, read as the reverse complement.
TTCCACTCTATTAGACAATAACATTTACACCATAAAAAATTCAATAGAGTTTGTAAAAAAGGTTAAAAACATTTCTCCTCGTAATTTACTCATGGTTTCTTTTGATGTAAAATCATTATTCACCAATGTCCCAGTGGAGGGTGCATTAAGATGTCTAGAAACCAGACTTCGCGAATTTCATTTCTCTTGCATCGAAATTGATGAGCTAATTTCTCTCACTCTGTTTGAAACAAACACATTTTGTTTTCCAAAATAAATATTACAAGCAAACTGAGGGATTAGCCATGGGAAGCCCCCTCAGTCCCATCCTGGCTGATATCTACATGCATTATTATGAATCAAAATTGTTTGAAACTTTAAACTTCCCGGCATGGTTCCGCTACGCAGACGATACTTTTACCCTGTTTGAAGCTAATAAAGATGATTTAAATAGAGTTCTTTCAACAATGAATTCTATTGATCCTGCTATTCAGTTCACTTTTGAACTTGAGACTTGCAATTCTCTTCTGTTTCTCGACATTCTGGTCACACGTAACACATCCAACTTCAGTACTACAGTTTACCGTAAACCTTCATCGGTTTGCCTTCCACCACACTTTAAATCATGTCATCCGACTAAACAAAAGTTAGCTTCATTTTATTCCTATGTTTTCCGTGCTCTTCAAGTTTGCTCCTCCAAACTAGCCCTTGATGAAGAACTAAATTATTTAAAAGCAATAGCTATTAACAGGGGCTTTTCACCCAACATTATTAATCAAGCAGTTAAAAAATTCTCATCTCAACACACTAAAAGCCACACTCTTATTTTAGGAGATTATAAAAATTCTGTTGTCATTCCCTTCTTTCCATCAATTAGCTATAAAGTTGCACATATTTTGCAGAAATTTAACTTTCGGGTTGTTTACTCTCCCATCAATAAAATTCCAAGTTCTATACTCAAGGACCCCATTCCGGATATGAATTCCTGGGGTATTTATAGGATTCCTTGCCAGTGCGGTTTAATTTACATTGGCCAAACTAAGAGAGCCTTAAAATTTCGCGTCAAAGAACATGAGGCATATGTTAGAAAAAAGGAAACACAGAAGTCTTCTGTTGCTCAACATTGTTGGTCCAAAAATCACACTTTCAATTTTTCTGCTGCCAAAATTATTCAAAAAACATCTTCCATTGGAGAACTGGATTTTCTAGAGGCATTTCACATTCATAAAAATCTTTCTGTTCTAGTTAACGATCCTAATTCCAATCCAAATTTGCCTTCGGCTTTTAGAGAAATTATGTTTTAGTTCTGGTTTCGCCAACAGATGGCGCCACTTGCTTATTCTTGTCCAGGCTTTCTTATCTTATCTAAACATTATTTCCTATCTTGTTCATTTGCGGTTTTGCAGCTGAAGATGATGGTTCGGTAAAACCATCGAAACTAGTCCTGTGAAAATTTTGTAAATTAACGCTGATTTTTGTTGTTTGACTTCTGAATTAGTAAGATGATCTACTTTAAAAATATTGGAATTATATTCCCCCCCCCCCAAAAAAAAATATTCTGCAGTTTTGAGGCCCACAAATCAACTATTTTTTGACATAAAATTAAAGGCCATTTGTAAAATTTTTATGCGAGAAGTATAATAATTGATACTTTTATATTCCGTAGGGTTTATTCAATTGGTCAAAGTTTTCTTAAATTCAGCCGAACTTTTCCAGGGAAATCATTTACGAAAGTAGGTAATTTATAGTTTCGAGAAATGTTAATTAAAAAATATATTTACCTTCACATTCTGTAAATGCGTATGATTTTCTTAATATTTAATTAATGTAAAACTAGAATCTGCTACTTTAAAATATCCACTTCAAGGCCGTAGCGACCCTCCCTTCATCTACTATCGTAATGTGGATCGTCATCACCTCATAGAGGGAATTATGGAATTTGAGCAAATTAGAAGATTCGACCTTTTATATCGCAACAGTTGTTGCCATAGTCATGAGGAATCGTTTGGGGGAAATAAATGGCCTTGACGTGCCCCTGTTCTAAAATAACAGACTACGAGATGCTTATTGCAACTGTTTTAGTTTAAAGCTGTTTAACTGCTAAATAATTAGAATCTTAATATAAGGACTATAGTTTTTTTTTTTTTTTTTTTTTCGATTTTCATGATTTTTTACAGTTTTTCTTTTTTCTTTTTTTTTTTTTTTTTTCCTTTTTGTTAAAAAAAATTATTTGTAAATTCTTTTTGTTAGTTTAGACTGTAATCGAGAATTTCCAAATCAATTATTATTTTTTTGAAGCCCAAAGTGGCGTTAGCCCAGAGCGGCTATTAGTCTCGAAACGGCATTTTGCGTCGGTTTACTCTAAATATCCGTTTCACTTTTCAATTTGTTGCCACGAAAAGTTATCGCCCTGTACTATATTTAAAGAAATTAAATAATGAAGAATCTGCCTGATTGTATATGTATTTCTCGCACTGTGAAAAAACAACGGTACTGACAGCCATGAAATTTTGAATAATGTAGTCCTCCACCCGAATATGGGCTCCTGGAAGCTCGAATTTGGACTTTTTTCCTTTTTTTTATAAAACTTTAACGAATGTTTGATTAACAAACTTAACCAATTCGAAGTGAGCATTGGCAACACATTGTACGAAAAAAAAATTATCTCCAGTGCGCTAGACTGTCTATCAGAAATTCTAAAGTTATGCTATTTTTAAATACTTTTAGCACAAAGGAACGTTAACGCAGATGCTGTCGAAACATGTACGTGTGTTTATTGAAAAAAACGCCCCTTAAGGATTAATATAAGATCTGAAAGATTTCAGAATTTTTTCCTTCGTTTGTGCTTTCAATAAAGCGATAAATTGTCTATCATTATGAAATCATATTTCAAGTAACAGAACTATCGAAAAAGTACTTTCAAACAGAAACCTGAAAGAGGGTGATTGCAGTGACCGTAACCGGATCCTGTCCTAGAGGAAGAAAAAATACTTACGCGCATTACGCTAGGAAATTGACCGTTGGAAGACATGCGTGACAGTTGCGACTAAATCTTATTCTCCAAGAGCATTTATTTCTTATAATATAACGTTTCCAGGATCTATTTTAAACGTAAACTGCGCGAAAGCTGTCATTGAATGGGAATTTTTTGAACTCGGCGCGATATTTGAATTGCATAATCCGCCAAAAAAGCAGAAATTGCTAACCACACATTTGATTAGTATGGCAGCGCTTCCAAAAATTTGATCTTTCTACTGCCTTCTTTCGTTAAAAAAGTGTTTTTATTCTTGATTCCTTACAATTATTGTAAACGTATTATTTTCAATAATACACTTTATAAGGAATCCCGAATAATGCTATGGCTTCATGGTTCCTACATCCGGGAAAATGATTTCTTTTTCACTGTCTTATTATGTGTGGGTATAAAAAAGTAAAGAATTCTATGTTGAGGAAATGGGAAACTGAAGCTTTCCAAATGTTTTAAAGCTTGCATATTATGGAACATCGTGCAATTCCATCGTACGCCCCGCATCCAGTATTTATTAAAAATAAATTATTTAGGCCATAAAGAAATTGCAATATAGTGTCAATACAATTTGAAATTCAAAAATTAAAGTGAACATTTGTTTTGGTGTAACAAAAATAACAAATAAACATAATGAGATAACTACGATAAGTATTAAGAACACAATGTTATGATGAACTGTAAGAATAATGCTAAAGAGGTAAGTGTCCAGGAGGTTATTGCAGTTATAAAAGGTTATTATAGCTTATGAAGTTCACAAGTGGAGTCATTCTGTACATATTCACAAAATGACTCCAATTGTGAACTTTATAAACTGTAGTAACCTTTTATAACTGAAATAACCGCCTAGAGACTTACCTCTTTAGTATTATTATTAGAGTTCATTCTGCGATGTATGATCACTTCGTAGGAACATTAGATTTTTTTCTGAATGGGAATACAAGAAGTCAACTTTTGCGTTTGAAATTCTATACATGGATCTTTCCAGTTGATAACTGAACGTGCTAAACACTCAGTCTCCGAGAACTAACTTATGATAATTTCTTATATTTTCCTCACTTACAAATAATTATATAAATTTGTAAATTTCTTAATAAGACTCAGTAAAAATGTTTGTCACTGGGATGACTTACTCGTTTGGTTTACATAAAGACCTGGGCCGAACGTCATTTTAATGAACTCTTAAGTAGTCTTATCGCTTAAATAGTGGCTGGGAAGAAACACGAGACCAGTCGACCAAACATAGATAATGACAAATTATCATCTACCAAGTTTTAGTTCGAGTGCACTATAGAGACACGGGATTTTCTGGAGCAGTAAAGGTGTAAAATCAACGATGCTCTCCCCAGAATTATACCACATATCGACTCAGGGTATATAAGAGGTGGCCCCTGAACTTATACCAAGTACCTAATACTTAACCGCTAGCTGGAACTGTCAGTCACTTACACAAAAACAGCAATCGTAGGGGAACGTGATAATACCTTATAACTTCACTTAAGATACCAGATTACGAAAAAAATTAAGAATGTAACAATCTGTTAAATATGGATTTCCATCGGCTGCAATTAATAATCTTAAATAAATAAAGGTATACAGGAAGTAATAATTTGGATTAGCGGTCTCCAAGCTGACTGCCCGCCGAACAGTTTTACACGGCCTTCAAATTTATTTCAATTATATATTTATTGCAAATACTATTCTTATGATTTTAAGACACAGAGATGTAGACTGTATGTGCGAGAAGAATGAATGAAGAGCGTGAATGAATGAAGTGTACGTGCATGAAAAAAGAATGAATGGATTGGGTTTTGTCTTTCTAACTGCATGCAATGTATGATAAGTCCTGTGACTATAAGAGGGGTCCGATTCTAGTGTTTTGTTTATATTTTCTACTGAGTTGGTTTTCCTGATATATACTTTCTTCAAGTCTGTGACTAGCTGGTTAGCAGGATGCGCAATTTATACAATATATATTTACATATATATAATCGAAATAGAAATTGAAATATACAATGCAAAATATAATTAAAATAAATTATGCGTTTAAAATTCATCTCATATTTAATTCGGAATAAACATATGCAAAAACCAAGAAATCATAAGCACACTGACAAACTGCAAGAAAAAGGGCGCAAAACATATCAAATAATTTACTAGAAAATAAGAAATTTACATCTTTCACTGCATCGTCATCAGGAGGTTGTTGCAACGAAAGAAGTAAGTAAATCAGCCTAAAATAATCTCAGGAAAAGAATTAAAGTAATTGTGTCTTTATCAGTCGAACCCATATCGAAATAAGTAGCGTAAAATTACAAAACTGTAGCATCAAAAGAGCAAACAAATTTAAAAAGTATTATTATTTTGAGTAAACCAAGTTCAAAAAAATTTAGCCCAAGCGGGCTCCAGAAGGACTATTAGTCTCAAAACGGCATTTTGCGGAGTTTCACTATAAACGGCGAATCACTTGCCACCAAATATTATCGCCCTCTGTTATATTTAAAGAAATTAAATAATGAAGAATCTGCATGAATGTTGCTCTGTTTCTCGCATTGTGAAAAAACGACAGTACCTAGAGCCCTCAAATTTTGAATAACATAGTCCTCCACCCGAACATGGACATTTGAATTTCGAATTTGTTTTATTCATGTTTCATATTTTGTAAAATTTTAAAGAATTTTTGATTAACAAACTCAAAGATTTCAAAGCGAGCAATGGCAACACTGTAAAGAAAAAAATATTTTTATCTCCGGCGCGCGAGTCTGTCTGTAAGAAATTCTAAAGATATGGTTTTTAAATATTTCGTAACATTGCTGTTGAATTGAATTCTACGTGGTTTAAGCGCGAAGACCATGATATTTAATAAATAAAGGTAACACACAAAGTTAAGCGCGAAGACCATGATATTTAATAAATAAAGGTCCTTTGGGCGTAATATAAAATCTGAAAGCTTTCAGATTTTTTTAAATTTTTAATTTTACAATTTTAGTTCAAATTTTCGTATGTTGAATTAATTCTGTTTTACATGTTTCTTGAATTCGTCCCCTTAAATGGAAATTCTCATTAATAAGATTTTAGAGCTTTTTTGTTTGTTTGTGACCTTGTTGCTGTAAAATATTAAAGTTTTTAACCTGGCCCGTATGGATTTAAAATTTGCTCATACTTTTAGCTTTTCATGTATTGGATTGCTTATATTTGCATGCTTTGTTTTGTTTTTTGGACTCGGTCTGCACAAAATAATATTTTAAAAATTTGCTTACGTTTTTAATGTCATTATTTTTCAATATTTCACAATGCTTACTTCGGCCTGTAGATAAACTAACAAAAACAGAAATTACTTTAATTGTTTTTCTGAGACTATTTTAAAGTTTTAAACTTTTTTAATTTGTGTCTTCGTTGGCTTGAAAACAGGCTGATTTATTTACTTCTTTCGTTATACTAATCGCTTAATGATCATGCAGCGGAAGATGCAAATTTCTTCTTTTATTTCATTTTTAGTTATGACATTCCCGCACTTTTTCTTGCGGTTCGCCAGTATGTTTCTAGCGGTTTGCCTTATGTTTCTTTCTTTTTTTGCCTCTGTTTATTCCAAATTGAATATGGGATGATTATTATTTGTTTTTATTTATTTTGCATTATTACCATGTTGCTGCTTTCAGAGCGCAGTTGGATTGGGTTATAAGGTATTTCTCCGGCTTTCTTAGTAAGCCTTCGTGGTGTAGTGGTCTGCCCGCTCAGCGCGTAACTGAGAGGTCCGCGGTTCGATTCCGGCGAAGGCGTTGCTATTTTTTCATCTCTCCGGTCTCCAAAAAAAAAAAAAAAAAAAATCCTAATCTCTCTACAGGGTTTTGAACTGCATTTTATTTTGTATTTATTTTTTTACACACACACACTCATTTTGTTAAAAAGAAATTACGGCATATCGCCTGTTTTCAGACTGCGCATTTGGCCCGCAAGCAATTTTGAAACTGCTGACTTTGTGTCTTCCCCACTAAAGGCAAAAAGAAGAAATGTCAGTCTGCAACAAACTGTCTTTTCTCCTATGATGAAAAATAGCAATCTAGAGCATAATCTTCACACAATACAAATACCAGTATGAAGAAAAAAATAAATTACTTAACCTTTTTTCATAAATTAGGATGTGTCTAGTATATTTACTCATAATTGCATATTCAAAAAAGCAAACATTAAAAAAAATATTATATTTTATTTGATATGATGTCTTAGCATGGGCATTGATACCAGCACGAAGAAAAAAATAAATTACTTAACCTTTTTTCCTAAATTAGGATGTGTCTTGTATATTTACCCATAATTACATATTCATAAAAGCAAACATTTAAAAAAATTATTATATTTTATTTGATATGATGTCTTAGCATGGACAAAGGAATATTGCTAGCTAAGTAAAATATGTGGCAGATATATAAAAAATTTAAGATGCGAAAAACTATCATTTACATTCTATTTACGTTAGAGTGCAAAGAATATCAAAAAGTAAAATAATCCTATGCATGGTTAAATAATTCAAAAAAAAATATATTAAAAATCAGAAACATCAAATTTTGAAGTATTTGGTATGTGGGCAACAGCCGTGACCACGATACACCCTTTTGGGTTTTTGAAATGCTTCCAAATATAAATAATTCTAGAAATTTAAAATGTCAAAAAATATGAAAGCTATAACTTACTGGCATCTCGTTTTCTTTTTTTACCCCTTTCCATTTTTGCGCGCTTGTGAAAAGTGCAAAATACACAGCAAATTAAAAAAAGTCTGAATTTTGAATTATTTCCTCTTTAAAAAGTAATATTCCATTTCATGAAAAAGTAATAGGAAGAAATTACGTCCCAGACGTTATATCCACCTCCACACATTAATCGAGGTAAACTGATCGCTTAGTTTAATCTATAGGAAATAGATATTATAAATGAGTATCTCATTTTAAGTGATATAAATAATAAGGCAATGCGACATCGAGACAAACCTTGTAAACAGAGTGCCATATAGTGTACTAACTCCGATAGCACGGCGAAGTCGCTGTGACATTGCCAAACGTGCAAACCGTCACGATCTCAGTATCACATGACTTTGTTGGTATGGCTTAATGTACGCTTTTTGTGACGTCACATTGTGATGACTTTTATGTGACGTCTTGCTGCGACGTTTATGTGTCTCCGTATTGTGACATTAATGTGAAGTCACAATGTGACGTTACATTGATGTGAAGTCACATTATGACATAGTTGCGAAGACACACTGTGACGCTGATGCGTAGTCTCGCTGCGATGGTGTTGTGAAGTTATACTGTGACGTTGTTGTGAAATCCCACTATGACATTCTTCATGTAACTTTGATACAACATCACAGAGTGTCATGAATGTAACATAATAAAGTGGCATGAATGTAATGTCACTAAAGGTGTGAATTGCATCAAACAACATTGCATTACTTTTCAAATGATAGAGTAATGTCGCAGTACTCCTGTTTTAGAGAATTGCTTCAGTAAAACAGATAATTACAAAATTTTTTTTGTAATTGAATAAGAAGTGATACTCTTCAAGGTATTCAAATATTTCCGCAGTATTCGAAATTATTAAATTATTGAAAACATTCAATATAATCATTGAAATGTTCTCATCGTACTAAGGTTAAATCTCATCCTGTTAACGTTATATAACTGTGATAAATTTATGATTTATTACATATCTGTAAAAACAGTGTACCTGAGAAAGCAGAACGGGTTACACACGATCCAAAAGTGATCCTATGGTCACTTTCTGAGCATATTACATTGCAAATACTTTTGAGTACTTTCTATCCAAAAGATACATAATTTTGCTTTCTTTCTTTAGAATTTAATATTTAGAGTCACTTCATATTTTTCCAAAATTTCTAAATTGTATTAAAATTCTGAGTTTTTATTATAGCTTATTAAAAACGCAATTAAATTTCTTAATTTAACACCTGTCCGTTTATTGTTTGTCTTTCTAAATATAAATATTTAAAAAAAATCTTTTTGGCTTGCAATATTTTTTTAGTTGTTTGGTTTAATACTGTTTTCTTTTTTTCCATTTCTCCTTTTCTTAATTTGCTTTTTCTTCCAGAAAAAGAATTAAATTATTAGATTTGATAACTAGTTGAAATTAAAATTGTTTTAGTACTGTATTTATAGGATATTTACTTATTTGAATATTTTCTTGTATAGCGAAATATTTCGTTTTGAACAAAAAGCTTTTCTAAATCAACACAATCTTTTACTACACACAATCTTAATTTTCAAATAGCGATCTGTTGTTTAATCTGTAATAGTGAACGAATGGTTAGGAGTACAAAAATTAGTGGATCGAAAGCGCGGCTCTGGAAACTAATTTATAGAAAATTTACATTTAACAATTTAACGTACAATTTTATCATTATTTCTCCATTGTCAAATTGACTCCATTGGCTCTGAAATGTAAAATAACTTTCTTACGTTTCAGAGCTTCAATATATTTAAATAATTGTATTAAGTAAAAGATGTCGTATAATTTGTTTCATTAATATGAGTTAATGTGATGAATTAATGTAATTCGATTAATGTGAATTACTTATTTTAAATATTTCTGCATTTCCTAAGCACATTTTTCTGCTCTTTTAACAATTAAAGTTTAAATTCAATGCAATTTTACACAGTTTATTATGAGAAAGCATAATAAATTTGCATGCATTAATAATTCCTTTTGATAAAGCAATTATTGTTACCAAAGCTGAATTACGGAAAATCTGTATCACCCTCTTTTGAGGATACAAACTGGATATACCTTTATAGCAATGCTTGAATACTACTAATATCTCACACGGTAAACTGATCGAAGCTCAGCTGTTTATATGATAAACTTCATAAGTTCCATATTTTAAACACATACGGGCAATAAACTCTTATTGCATACTGACTTGAATGATAGCAGTAATAATTAATGTATAATAATTAAAGCGAAATTTAAAAAAATATTTTTAAGTATGCGTTAAGGATGAAACGATGAGCGTCAAGAAAAATACCACATATGCAAATTTGTAGAAGCGCGAGAAAATCAAGGAAGATTCTTTACTATTCACTAATTTCTGCAAATGAAGAATGAAATCAGAACTAGGTATTTTTTAACTTGAGCGTTTACTATTAATTTAATATGATTTTATAGAGCAAAGACAAAGACTCGGAAGATGTTTTGAATTAAAGATGAGGTAACATGAGATATAAGCATTCCTGCTTTTGCTTTCAATTCTTGCATTCTTGCTTTCAATTCTTGCTTGCTTGTTTGACATATCATGAAAACGGCGAAGAATTCCAGTTACCCGAATACCTGAAATTAGACTTACAAAGTTATAGTTACGTCAATTATTTATCTTTTCTGTGTTATCCGAAATTAATTTAGTTTTTTATCCTTTGATCTTTTTGCCTTGATTTAAATAATATGAAAAAATATTTTATACTGTATACCTTTAAAAAGGTGTTAATTTAATCTAGAGGAATCTACGCAACACAAAACAGTACCGTTTTTAGGCGAGCCAGGTACTTCCCAAGAAAGGGAACAATTACTGCATAAATAAGGATTTGAAAGGTAATAAAAATATTTAGGAGGAGCGAGAATGAAATTACTTTCAGATATTAAAATCTAATGGCATGGCTTTGATGTTGTACAGTTGAACTTTCTTTAAAGAATTCATTTGGCTTTCGTTATTAAAATCAGAAGTGGTTTCAAACTATAAAGTGATAAAAAGGCATTAATACATTTTAATACTAATTTTGTTATTTTTATTACTAGACGGGAATTAAAGAAACATATCCTTTGTATAGTTTTAATTGAATAAAAATAGATTATACGATTTTTTTAACATAAAAAATAGTTTTCTATTTACTTTTAGCACAGTAAAGACAAAAGCACGTTTATGTCTTTAAACGTAATTGCATCAAACATAAAACATAATTGCATTTATTTACTTTAGTTCAAATAGAAATTGGCTGTATTTCTGGATATAAAAGTAATTCCTCTACTCAAATTTGGCAGGAAAAAAGGCGTGTTCCAGAAAAAAAAGACGCATTGTTTAAATAGCATTATTACGAGCGGAAAATGATTTCATTTTTGAACTACATAAATTTACAACTTTTATTAAAATAAAAGAAAATAACGAAAATATAAAACTCGTTCATTGCATTGAAAGAAACATTTTTTTTCCTTTGCTGCAGAATAAAAAGGCAGCGCAATTATCCGGAGTTTTCGAATACTTCGACCGACTCTCTAGGATTGGCTTTCTGCTGTAAACAAATTTCCGATAGAAATTTATTTGTTTGCTTGAATGCGGAAAGAACATGATGTCGTCTCAATGAAAAGAATTCCAGGAAGTTAAATTTTTCCTTAAAATAAATTTTCTTCCTCTGGATGGTTTAATTTTAATGAATTAATGTTTTATAATATGCAAATTTCCAAGTTATCAGTGTGAAATTTTTAAATTCCTTTGTGAAAAAATCCTCTCTTAATTTTAATAACCTTTTTAAATATGATTGCAGAAATAAATATCTTTCATTATCCATTTCTTCAAATGATACATTAAAGCAAAATTACATTGGGTTGTTTAATTAAACTGACCTAATTAAAGAGTTAGATATAATTTTTTAATTTCTAATAACAAAATAAAGTTAAGTTGTTTGCAGAAGGGAAATATATTCATTTAAAATAAAATTATTATTTGGGATAAAGTTTGGCTCAAATATGCGTAAAAGTGGCTTAAATATACATTTCGATTTGTAGTAATTTTAATTACTTTTCTGAATTTTTCTAAATTGGGATAAATTATGTTAAAATACAGTTTCAAATTCAATTTGCCTAAAATGAAGTAACCTGTACTTTTGGACACGAATTAATATCAGTTTACGCTGATTTGTCATAAGTAAGATTTTAACTTCTTTCACAGATAAGTACAGTTTATAATTTTCTTATTTTTACATTGTTATCGTTTATATAATTAGCGTATATATTTAAAATTTTAATAACATAATTATATTTCTTTAATTTCTCAAGTAAGAAATATTTTTGCATAGTTGGGTTTCATGATTTTCACGAGCCAGTTTCTCTTAGAAACTCCTCCCCAAAGCATTCCTCCTTTTAGGTAGGCAGCCCTTGTGTATTTTGCCATATTCAAATAAATTAACCTAAACTAAGAAATATTTTCCTCTGATTAAATCTCTTAATAAGGAAACTGGGTTACTTTAAAAATACAATTTAAGTATATTATATGTAAAATCTTGACATACTCGTAATTTACGGGAAGAAAATATTTAAAGTGATACATTTTAGAAATAATCTCAGAAATATGCATAAAGCAAACACGTAAAAAATTTACCGTTGCAAAATAATATGTCATTTGTAAAATTATAACATTAGAAAAAACTTATTATGTATAACTAGAACCTGGTTATGGAAGTATGGTATCATTTGTAATTTGATGCAAAGTACCCGCGCAGGGAAATAAGTAATTCATTTTGAAAAACAGCAGAGCACGATGCGAATTGCAATAAAATGCATAAAATAAATTCATTTTTCATAATATCGTCCAATGTTAATAGCAACAGAAATTAAATTACACCTACCTCCCCCAAAAAAAACCGGCTACCTAAATTAAAAATTTCTAAGCAGTGAGATAAAAATGAGAGTAAACGTTTGCTGATGCCCTTTGCTTCCGCGCTCATGGTAACATAAATAAGTGAATAGACTGTCAGTTGATTATTTCTTTTTGCTTATAGCTTTCAAACTACGCTTTTATTATTATATATTAATTATTACTGATATCATTCAAATCATTATACAATAAATAATGCTTACCTGATAATTTAGCAGTGACAAAATATTCAACTAACAGAAGGAAGAGAAGTAACAAAAAATGGTAACCAAAATCTTAAGACGAAAAACGCTATGCCAATCTCTGGTCAGCCTCTCTTGATAACGCTGAACGGTATAATGTGTATGCATGAGTAAAACATGCTATAAACTATCTATACTTTTAATAAAAAGAAGTAACCAAAATCGCAACGTATTGACTGTATTTATATTTTCTTAAACATTACATTTTTAGATTTTATTTATTTCTAAACACTTAAATTTTCATTCTTTTTTTCTTACTCATTTTTTTCATTTTCCCAATCACTATATCTGAATGGAGCTTAATTAAAAAGAACGAGAAAATTGTGATTTTCTATCACTCAACTTTAATTGCAGTGACTTGTTGCAATAACTCTGATTAGTCAGTACTCTTGTGGGGAAGAATTACTTACAAACTCTTCCTGGAATTCATCGCTGATAGTCTGAATTATATATGATGAGCTGTTGTTGGCTAAGTGATTCATAAGTGAAAACGGATAAATTTGATATTTAAGTTAGATAAAATTCGGCTATGACTTGATGAGACAGGCATGATGAGAACTGTGCTTGCATGCGTAATTATCTGAGATACAAGTTGCTTCAAATAACAATCACCGAGTCAAAAAACCTTTCATGCTATTAAAAGTATTCATTATAGTTAAAGCTTTTATTTTACTGATCAACCAACTTCACAACCGTATTCTTATCGAAAGCCTTATTTTTGTTATGCATAGAATTAAATTTTAATTCTTTGTTTACAGGTGAATATCTAAATTGAAGTGGCTTCAGTGTCGTTGCTTCTTCAGACATTAGGATATTAAGAGAGCATTTTCAGTGATTTCTCTAAATACGCTTATTAATTTGTAAATAAATTTCATGTACAAAAGTCAAGGTAGATACAAAGATTATGTATATTTGTCAAATTTTGCAAATTATCTCATTTTTATGTTCTTGTCTCTTTTTGTTTTCCTCACGTTTCACTTTTAGGTTTCAGCATTTCACCTACGAGTTTCCTATGTTTATGTAGCATTTTGTATTCTCACTAGTCTGAAACTTCACTTTCTGCTATGCGACGCGATACAGCAAAATTGCCTTTCCTGCTTTTAGTCATCTATTCCATGAAAGCACTGCCACCCGCTCCACAATGGCCGGCAATATTCTTTACGCCAGACTACAACGCTATTAAATTTTTTATAACCTTCTTAAATTTTCCCTTTTCTAAATATAACAACTGCGCAGTTCAGTATCTTGTTATTTGCATAACCCTTATATAATTAGCATTTGCAAAGCTCGCAAGCGTTTAATTTCTAATTTGAATTACTGTACCATCAGGTTGACAAGTAATAGATTTTAGTCCTGTTTTCAAAACATTTGAGTTGCTTTCATTTATATTATGCTGTTGTTGTGATTTATCACACTTATTTGATAGTAACAGCAAAACAAGTCAACGAATTTTATCGTAGCTATGAGCTGAGGATTTTACGTCTGACGTGCCCTTGGTCATCCTTTAGGTTGTGAGGTTTACCACTATGTACTTGCAGTCAAAAGTGAGTAACCTTAAGAACTTGTTAGCGAATAATCGCTTAAGTTCATGTGACAAGAAACAACAAGATGGAAGGGTAACTAACCCTTTATTATTCCAATAAGATTTAACAAAACTATGTCTTGGAGTGTACAATAAAAGCCGACATTTGGGCTTGAATTTAAGAGACTAAGAAATAAACTAAAACTAAGATTAACTAAAGAGATATAGCCGAAGCTATCAAGATTCTAATCAAGTTAGCCCCTTAACTCTAATTGACTACGAAGGTTATCAAGGGCCTGAGTACGGCCGAGCGTAATAACAGCTTCGAGAGAGAGTAGCCAAAAGGCAGACGCGCGCAAAATCATAAACTCTGATTCTCTCTCACTCAGCAAGTAGAACTTCGCGGTTTAAATACCGCTCCTCCTCATTAAGTATTCATAGTGATTCCAAACCTACGTTCTGGCTGGAAGTAGTAAGTTGAATTTAAGAATTTGACAGGAAAGGAACGTTAATTTAAAATTTAACTGTTAATAAAATTAACATAATCCTTACAAGGTGATAGTATGATTTTTATCCAATATCGCTCCAATTTTTAAAGGAAAATCCCCCGGGGAACAGGTCCTAGAATCTCTCACCCTTGTTCCCCTATCACCAGATCACTCGAGAAGACTTTCGGGTCACTGTGTATTTTAAGTGCCCCCGTGCTGCAAAGACACAAACATCCAAACTTTCTAAGGGATTCGAATCCAATGACAAGGCAGCCAACTGCGCTAACCACTATAATTATTACGAGGGTTTACTTGCATTATTAACTGTAGCGTAGCAAAATGATAACTCACATAAAACAAGTTTAAATCTGGCTAAATAACTGGGGATAGTTAAAAATCAGTCAAAGCCACACTTTACAATTTGAGTTTAGTAACCATATCTATTTCGATAACTTCAATACTTCTTATAGAAATAATTAAGCAGTAATATAATACTGTGTAGCTAACACACAGTATTATACAATATGAAGTTTGCTCGAATACACGAATTTTACTCTCTACTCGGCAAAATATTAGTAGTATTAAAATGTTCTTGTCTGAGAAAATATAAATAATTGTCGTATATGCTTTAATCACTTAATATGCTAAAACTATCTCATTTCATTTTCCATTCGTTTCGTTTTGCTGTTCGAATAACGTGACAGATAATCAAACTTTTGAAATCATTGACAGATGAAAACGTCGAATTTAATAAGACTAATACATTGAGAACAGCTCTTGATGTGTTTACTATCCATTTTCCTGTTGGAAAAACTCAAAATACTAAATGGCTCACCTCTCAACAAATATGTGTAATAGGTTCAAAGAATAATAGCATTTTATCCCAAGCGTAAGGAAGAATTCTATGGCATTCAGAACAGAAATAATTTTAATCATTTATTAGATCAGAGTTTCCTACCCTTTTCTGGACCACTGCATCCCTTCACAAGAAAAAAAAAATTCCAGTGTCCTCTTTTCCATACTAGTTAATTTACCAAATATTAAAATATTGCTGCATATTATTTATATCTATTTTATCTGTCTATCTAGCTATTACGAATCACAGAACAGAAATGAATTAAAATGACCATCAAATGTAAATTAACTGTTTTAATTAAAAAATTGTTTATTAAAAATTTTAAAATAAACACAAAATCGATTAGAAATAAAAAAATAAAATAAAGCACAAAAAAAATCTGAAAGGTCACAGATTTTAAATTACGTCCAAAGAGGCGGTTTTTTTTTAGCATTTTGTGTATTACCTTTATTTATTAAATATCATGTTCTTCGCACTTAAACCGTAAAATTCAGCTCAAGAGCAATATCGCAAAATAATTTTAAAATGAGCATATTTTTAGAATTTTTCCGATACACAGTCTCGCGCGGAGATAAAAATATTTTTTCTGTACAACGTTGCCATTGCTGGCTTTGAAATACTTGAGTTTGTTAATCAAAAATTCGTTAAAGTTTTACAAAATAGGAAATCGATAATAAAACAAATTCCAAATTTCAAATTTGGGCTTCCACATGCCCATATGTGCAGGAGGATTAGGTTATTCAAAATTTGATGGCTCTAGGTACCGTTGTTTTATCACAGTGCAAGAACATACATACATTTATGCGGATTCTTCATTATTTAATTTCTTTAAATATAATACGGATAATATTTGGTGGCAATAATCTGAAAAGTGAAACAACGCAAAATGGCAAAATGAAATTGATAGTCGTTCTGGGCAAATTGCCCCTTTGGACTAATAATTAATGAGAAGATTGTGGGTGGTAGAGTTTTAAGAAATTGTTCCTTTTCTTAGACAGTAAATTATACTGGAAAAAATTAGCTAGGAAAAGCAATTAAAAATTTCTGTAATCTTGCCCAGAATCCAAAGCAGAGAACCAGTATTGGATTTTGAAGCCCGAAACTTTAGAAACCATTTCTAAATTTTAGTTTACGTTAGCATTGAGTTCTACTAGTTCTTCTGCGAGTTCTACTAGTTCGTCTTCTAAGTTTTATAATTCTGCTGCATTTACATTTTCGAAAGGATCTAAATTTAGTATATTTATATTTTAAATATCATGGAATCGCTCTGTAAAATCAGCTTCAAGAACGTCTAAGCGTTGGCAGAAAGTAAGTAAATCTTAAGTGGAAAAAAAAAATAAGTAATCTGGACCCGCTATCGCTGCTATAGAACGCTCCAGACCCCACTGAGGGATGGTATCGCTCCCGTTGGAAACCTATGTGTTAGGCCTTAAGACAAAATAAAATATCCTAGAAATCTGGTAATCAGTAATTTCGCTTCTAAAGTATCATTTAAGTTTCTAACCAGTCATTTCAAGTTAATATCCTTTCCTATCGATCTCGCGTCTATTTCCCTGCCGGAATGTAAATTCCTATCCCGCAGGGTTTTCAAATGAGAAGGTTTTAGAGAGTAAAATTAGAGCATATCCTATCTGTTTGAAAGCCCCGTTGCTAAATTTGATTCTCTCGCGATTAGTATTCTGCGGCGTTGACTTAGCTTGTTTACGCTGACTTCGGTCAAAGCCAGCTTGCGGGTTATTGGAATTGTGAAGCCGGTAGGCTAACTTATTTTCATTAGATTTAGCTCATCCATTATCTTTAGTTTAAGCCATAATTGTTGGCTTCTGTAAGCCCGAGTTGGTTCCGTCTCTTAAACTTTATTTTAAGTTTACAAAAGGGTCCTTTAAAACCTTTCCGTGTCTCTGTGGTACTTACAAGACAGAGTGATAACTCAAAGACTGTCTTTTAGAGTTCTGTTCTAATTTTATGCTACCTAAGAACACCAGACTCTATGCGCTTATACAAACAGCTTGCTCTTTATTCTAAGGTTAAAAAAAAAATTGAGCCCTGTAGTTAATTGAACATTTTGTTTTCAACGCTTCCTGTCTCTTTTCATAATGCAAGAAATAATACATTATAATGTATATTTTTGAGAAGATATTAAATTGAATAGGTGTGACATGAAAATTTACTTACAGTGTTTAGGAAATGTAGCTTAAAATTAATAGAAAAGATACTTCTTACTTCAATAAAATTTTCTCATAACTTGTGTTATTTCAGTGATTTGTTAACATCGCAACTTCAATAAAACGCAGGCTTTTAGAAAATCGTAAAAGAGTTCTTAATTTTCAATTAAAAACAGATAAATTTAGCTTTAAAGTTGCTAAATGATTACATATAAGCACTTATCAGTTTTTGATACAATAAAATATTCAGAGCGTAACAGAATTCAAAACGAAAAAAACTTTGGAGACAATCAAAGATTGATGTGGCATACTACGAAATAAAATGTGTAAAATTAGCGTGTAAATAATCGAAGACTAGGCGCTCATAATCTTTACAAAGAACTTTATTAAGCGCTCATCGAAAGTAACAAAGTATTAGTTAATTGGAAGAATTTAAATCAGTAATCTGATATGTTGGTCGAGTGGCAAATTAAAAACTCTAAGATAGTGAAACAGAAATTTGAGTTTTTTCCCTCAAAACATATAATCAGTAAGAATTGTGAATGTTGAAATTATTTAATATTTGATGAAAGAAGCTAATGCTCTTGAAATATTCAGAATACATCCTTCAGTGGTTACACGGAAATACTACCGAACATGCTTGGCAAGAAATGGAATGTAAAATTCGAAAAGAAAATATTTCCTTAAAGCAACAGTTGAAATTGGTAATGAAAAAGGAGGAAAATCAGTCTAGAATAATTTTAAAAAATATAATTGAAATTCAAGCTGAAATATTAAACATATTTTGGAAAATCTAATAATAATCCAACAAAATATTGTAAAATTCTTAAGAATGTTTTCTTTATTTGTATATGATAAAATAGCAAGTGTCCTATCCTTTTTGAGACATGATTTTTCTGACCAAAAGAGAAAATATTTATTTTTAAACTGTACCTTTTATATTTAAGACTAAAATGTAACGGACAGTTAAAATTAGTTAAGCTTTAAAGTACATTTTATGCAGCTCATTGCAAAGTTTAAATGTAACACTAAGTTAAAACAATTACACTAAACGAGAGCAGTTATATAAAATAAATATTTAGCTTAAAATCACACTGAGTGAACATGTACTTCAAAGAAAATCTAGTTTCATAATTTCAGTTTAATACACTTTAAAGTTTTGCCATTATTTTCTGAAATTAATAGTATTGGGACACTACTTTTAATTTCCAAAAAAGTATTTTTGATATTACCAAGCTAGGATTTAGTGGCAGATAATTATGTTCGAATACTTCCCTTCGAAAGCGATTCTAATTACAAAGACGCCATGACTTAAAACATGCCTCTTTGTTGCATTATTTCAATTAATTTCCTCCAAGAAACGAATAAAAATCGGGATTATTATTAACTTACAATTATCGATCAATCAAGCGATGATATTTGCAAGTATAAATAATAAAAATTGTTGCGTATGAAATTAATTAAATAGAGCTGGAATTAACTGCTTTCCCAAAATGCAGGCCTTGATGCGTATAATTATTTAACCACAGCGTTTCCGAACTCATTATGCCTAGGTAAAACTGTTCTTTCAAAGCGCTCAATTTCTTCCTTCCAGACATTCTCGGTGATTAAAATTAATAAGGAATCTGTTTTGTATCACCCTTAAACGAAACTTCAAGACTAATTAGACTTTATTCTTTACTTCACGAACCACTGACATTAATTGGCATTTATTATATCAGAAAAAAGTTTTGAAATGGCAATATAAAGAATTTACCGATTTCCTTATTTTTTTTTAACATTTGGAAGTAGGTAATATTGTTTCCACTGTTTGAGTAAATGCAAAAAGATCTTCTTGTCAAATAAGATGAGTGTTACTAATCCACGCGCAAGAATACGCATTTTATAAGCGACAACGTTTTTTTAGTTGATGAGTTACTAAGGTGTGTATTAATTGCTAGTTTAGAACGCCACCATATCTTTTCATCACACCAATGAGAAAAGGTAAAACTTCTAAAGCGTCACTAATGGCAATAGAGAAAACCGTACAAACAGCATAGAAGGAAATTTTAATGGAGGAGTATAGGTATGAAAACAAAGCGAGAAGAACCCAACACTTTCTAACCACGATCCAATCAAATTCTGGCTGCTAAAAGGAGTGTGATAGGGCAAAAATTGCCCCTGAATTCACAGAGATATCTTTGCTGAGAGAAAAAAGAAGCAAAGTTCTGTACAAACGACTATTTTCATTCCCCACATTTGTTTAAATCTTTCGAAAACGTTTGCAAGTGCTATTTTTAGAGGGAAGTCATTAGCAGTAGACGTATTTGAGTCGTTTACCTTAGTACTTCATTATGTTAAGATCATTGTAATTTTAAGCTCGCTTATGAACACAAATGGGGATTCCCTTACCATGTTTTATTATAAATCGAGAGTTTCAAATCATCGGCTACCACTGCACGAAGAAGTGATCACCTCTCGGTAGCGAGTCTCATAAATTTATTGCATGTCTTGAAGAACAAGGTTTTGAGAAATGATTGGAGGCTTTTCTTTCTTAAAGTTTCAGTCTACGTTCAAAGGTTTGTTTCCCAGAGAAATATAGGCATTCATTTAGAGAGAATCAATTTTTAAGACTTACTTATTGCTAAAATAAAATTTTATGAGATCGAAAGCATTTTCTACTAAAATTGTGATTCAATTTCATAAAACAAATGGCAGAGCCACTCCTAACTAGAGCTTCGGATAGATTTATGAATTTGATTTTAACTGAGAAATACAAGAGTCAGGCTCCGGGACAATTTAAGCTCTGTATTATGTGTAAATATTTCTCAATGTTAAAAATGACAATTTGAGTTCCAAAAGTCGCGCTGCAAAGATACGGGTTACGGTTATCTAATAAATCAGACTATAGGTTTCGTTGCATTTATATACAAGATGACTCGAAAGTATGGAAAAATTATTCTCTATCAGAAAAAGAAAAAATTACCTTAGTTTCACATAGATTTTGAACAAAACTTTACGATACATATACGGTTGCGAATCGATATAGAAAAAGGATACAGATGTATCTGTTTCATGAGCAAAAGAGTTCTGCTCTAGGAACATGTTTTACCTTTGAGGAACCTCTTCTTCGGGTCCTTCTTCTTCAGGAGCTTCGTTCTCGAAATCGAAGGAATTTTATTCATAATCTAGGCGAAACTAAGACTGTTCTCTCTCTCTCTCTTTTTTTTCTGCCTAATTTAAAATTTTACATTGTCATGTTTCTCATCCATTACGAACATTCTCCATATTGTCTAAACCAGGGTTTCTCAAATTATGATACATGTACCATTAATGGTATATTGTATTATATTTGGTGATACAAATTTTATATAAAAGAATTAAAAGACTTTTCAAAATGAATGTAAAATGACACCTCCTTTGGTATATATATTCGTATATTATGGCACATTTTTTGTCCTTATAGTATATATGGTAGAAATATATGGTATATTTTTTTATTTTTAGATTTTAATTTTAATTTTTATTTGAGAGCCTGTAAACTTAACAATTCTCAGCATGCAAAAATAGAAATCAAAAATTTTTTCGGGGAAAGTAAAATAGAAATTTCATTTGTATTTAAATTAAATCCTATTTTAAATGGTATACTTTACATCTTTATAGTATAAAGGAAGTTTCTGGATTATGTGTGTTTCCCAGTTATCTTTGTATTAATTGTCAGGAATATTCGGAAGTTCACCGCACTTCAGACAGACAATAGATTTCTTTCCCTCATATGAAAAATCACTGGAAGAGGAACAACACTTTTACATCCGCGAATGAAATAAAAGGATTCTTGGCATACCTCCGGTTTAAATGTACAAAACATTCCGACCTTTTGGATATTACTATACTCACGTTTTAAAGTCCTTCAGTTTTTCTCTATGCTTGGTTAACATACCGGCGTAATTGTTAAGAACGATGTCTATCGTGAAGCAGCAAGCTACTTGGGGGAATGTTGAAATTGGTGATCCGAAAGTGGCCCGAGGGGAACTAGTCGTTTTTGTCTTTCAGTAAGATTGCAGTAGTTATCTTGTCTGTTAATGAGGATGGGATGACATAATCATTATGCTCATAGTCTATTGAAAAAGATAAGAAAATGAGGGAATATAATTTTCTTTAAAGTTTTGCGCTGATAGTAATAATGAGAAACAAGTCAGATCCAGTCAGTTTAATATACCGAAACAAATTGACTTACAAGTTGCTTCCTGAATATCGGCAAGAACCCTTTGTTTCTTCCTCAGCTAAAGAATCTGTTGTAAAAGTACTGTTATTTTTTAAGAAGAGCACAAAAAACAGGAACAGAGTAACCACACGAGTTAATAAAAGTTCGAATTATTTTTACTAAATACAAGTATTGCATGCAAATCAAAGCCTACATTTATAGCGTGAGGTTTTTGATTTAACTGAACAGTCCTGCTTAAAATTCCCTCGCTTTACCTCAGTTCTTTTCAGAAGTTGCTAGAATACCTAAGGAAACAATGAAAAAATAGAATTATCACGTTGCACCTACTTTGTTAACTTGCCTAATCGAATTTTGCTCCGTAAGCCATTGGTTTTAATGTAATTAAATTCTCTGAATTGATCAGTAGAGTGGTTAGTGATTCTGGCTGCAGGTTCGGGTGAGAATCTCGGAAAAGGTTTGGATATTTATATGTATAGAGTGTCTGTATGGTATGGAGGTACTTAAAGTATTGTAGAGCCGAAAGTCCCCTTGAGGTGCTTGGTGGTATAGAAAGAGAACTGAAATACGCTTGAATTACTTCCCCGGGGTAATCTCCAACAAAACTGAGTGATAGCTGTTAAAATTAGTGCGATGAGATTATATCTGTGCAACGTGAATTTCTTGTGTCTCTTCCACTTCTTCTTGTTCTGTCCTGATACTTTTCTTATGCGTTTTTCTCGGAAACTACGAGTCGTACAGGTACAGTTCTTTGGGGATTTTTTATGTATTCCAAGCGAGGAATCTGCCTGTGCCTTGATGGGACATTTGTGTATAGCGTTAGCTCAGCTTATTGCAGAAGCGTTGAGGAAGAAAATGTTTGCACAAGCGTTCATGAAATAATAATTTAAAGTTTCAAAAATTGTAGGGCTCTATAATTTTACACAAAAATGATTTTCCGTAATTTGATTTGAAATCTGAAATAAATTTTGAAGCAAATAAATTTAATTTGCTTCAGAGAGCATGGAGTTATATTAGAATAAAAATATTCGCCATCTGTTCTTTAAAGCAGGGATGGGCAGAGCTTCGTACCAGTCATTCCTATGGATCGATTATTTTGCGAACAGCATTCCTTCTTAAGAAGGAGTAAACCAAGCAAACAAGGTTATGCTGTTCTCAGTACCAGAGTTCAATGATGTCGCTTAATTTGATAGAAATGGGCGAAGCGAAGACACAAAAAGAGTAGGGAGTTGTTGCTTTTGAGCAGAGTAAGAATAATTCACGCACACGCTCAAATATTTCTGATCGAGAAAAGCAACCCTTATCTTTGAAACAGAAAAAGATTAAAGACAAAGCCAGGACAAGGGGGATGCAAGTGAAATGAACGGTTAATATGGGCTCCAAATTAGCTAACTAAAGTTTGGAATGTATTTAGAAATAAATTATATGATTAGTTTCAGTTTTGAAATGTATCGAGAGACACCATTTTCAAGCAGCATATTCAAAGCAATAAAAACAACGCTATATTCTTCAGCACTTACGCGCAAAATTTCCAGGATTAATAGACGGATTGATCTTATATCGAATCCCCACAAATGGATTGGCTGCATGAACCTTTTCGTAGTTTTTTCCATGTGTAATGTGATTACGAGCCAGTTTCCGCTAGAAAGTCCTCCACGAAGGAATCCCTCTACTTAGACAAATAATCCTTGTATGTTTTGCATATTTATTTAAACAAACAAATATAATAGAAGGAATATTTTTTTCTTTATGAAAAAATGAGAAAAACATTATTGTAAAATATGAAAATTCCACTTTAAAGAGATAAATATACCAACATAATATGAAAAGAAATGAAAACGAAATGTTCATAAATCAGATTATTAGTAACCAATTGATAAAAAAACTAATTTTGTCAGAAAAATATGAATAGAATGAATGAAATAGTAAAAAGAAAAATTTCATTTCAGAACTGAAGTAGAGACATCAGATAGAGATATAATTTCCCGTTTCCAGTTTCTAACTGATGAAAAATCAATATCATTGGCTTTGAGTATTCTGAAAATGAGCAGCTCGGCATTTAAATATCCAGATGACGAAAATGCTTCAGATATTCCATCAAGAATATAATATTATTTGTTATTTATGAAAAAAGTAATTTGTAATGTTTTCATTTAAAAATTCTAAGTTATTATATGTATTAATTTTCTGAATACATAAAATTATTATTGAAACTATATAATTATAATAATAGTGGTATGGCTTTGTATGGTTATATTTATTGAATACAAAGGTGTGCCGATGTGACTAATTTGACTGCATATAAGGGAGCGCATTTGCTTCTTTGCCTCAGGTGAAAAAATATCTAGGCACGGCTCTGGTCAACGGTATTTGTGTCTTTTCGTTTTGACAAATTAATTATGTAGCATCCCCCCCATAGTTATTTTACACACACGATACATTTGTGTGTGTGTGTGTGTGATTATGGCAAAGCCTCGAGGGCTATCTGCCTAGGAGGAGGGATGCCTTCGTGGAGGACTTTCTAAGGGAAACTGGCCCGTATACACTTTACACATGGGGAAAACCACGAAAACGTCCATGCAGCTAGCCCGTTCGCGGGATTCGAACCTCGGACCGAACTACCGGTGTTTAGCGACTTTACCGCTCCGCCGCTGATGGGCCCACGATACATTTGTATCAAATATTTTAATGTCTACATTTATATGTATAAAATTTAGCTCGCTTTGGAATCAAAAGCTAGTTCCAAGCTCCTAACAGATGTTAAGCGAATTATCGTTGTGTCTGACGTAACCACACAGAACTGAAAAGGTTTAAGAACTTTGAACATAAATGCACTTCTTGCGCTAACAGAATCAACCACCATTTGTGACGATGTAACTAAAGTAACAGTCAAAATCAAATTTAAAACTTAGACCAATAGTGAAAGATTACACAGCTAATTTTAAATCTAACCTTACTCAACAACTCTGACCGGCGTATCAAATTTTATAGAGGAAAGCAATAACGCGAAGCCGAATAACTACATACTTATCAGGGCTGGTAGGAACTTCGCAATGCGGCCACGAGGTCCAGAATTACGCTCTGTCTTTTACAATCCCAAAACTTCAGTTTAAATACTCTCGAACTAAATATAAATATGTTACTAAGATTTATAAATAATAACTACTGTATTGAAGCGGCTTATATTTTGTTAACATTCATTTTCCTACTAAAGTAACAAAATATTATAAACTTGCATACTGGCTCACTTTGTTACCTGATAAACGATATATTATTACAGTAAGAAACATATGTTATTGTTGTTACATATGGTATTATTAAAAAAGATCAATTCAAACATATAAAACAGCTCAAGTATCACACAAGAACAATGATATATAATAAAAAAAAGAGCAAAGATTTAAAGTAAGAATCGGAATAAATAAACATTGGAACAAAGATAAAAATTTAAAAATTTAAGCAACAAGGAAAGGAACATTAGAGATGAAGTCTTTACAAGGAGTTCATGAAAGCTTTGGCATTACAATATAGTTTACTTATCTCAGCACGTTTCTGAGACTCTTTATCTATTTCTGGGCATATAAGAAGATTCTCTTCATTTATGATGCCCGAATTGAAAATTTGGCATATACTAGATTGAAGAATGCCAATTTTTATTAGATGATGCCCGATGCAATCGCGGCCTGTTTGCCATAGCCTCTTTACGGGGTTTTCGACAAAACTTTTGCTATGTGTCTTGAATGTTAGCCCAGGATTTGCCTGTTGATTTCGCTGCCTGGTCAGATTTAAGACTATCCATTAATTCCCCCCCACACACAGTGCTTTTAAGTGACTCTGGGGGAAGTGTTTTGCTGTCTTGTGGCTTAAGTGCTCCTCTCTTGCTAGTGAGTCTGCCTTTTCTTTACCGTCGATACCTACATGTGAAGGGATCCATTGAAAAATGATTGTTTTGTTGTGTTTTATGAAGAAAGTTCAAGGTTTTTGGAATCGACTAGAATAACTGCTTTAGAGAAACAATCGATCTTTATCATGAGCTTTGCCAGAGCCAGTGAGATTGCAAGGATCAGTGCATCAAAATTCGACATGAAGTGGGAGGCAATGTTACTCGCGTCCGTGATATCACTCGTGCCTCCAGAGTGGTGCTAAATGAGTAACAGCTATGACTAAGACAGCTCAGAGCAAAGTATGAAACATATACTGAAGACTATTTGTCAAGGATTTTCATTGTCACAGTTTTATTTATTACCTTCATGATGGGGAAAAATGTTGTGGCGATTTTAAGGTAGGGTATTTTTCATATAGAAAGAATGCAATTAAAGGTTATTTATTATTCGCAAACTTTTGAACAACTTCCATTTTTAAAATGCTTTCACGTGGCCTTTGAAGAAAAAAATTTTGAATCAATGTGTGGGCCGTGTAAGGTTGAAGACCGCTGTTTAACAGTAGCCGTTCCTATTTGTTGAAATGGTACAGGGTGTAAAAAGAAATACATTTTCGCCTTTGACACACGTGCTGATTATTTTTTATATACGATGTCAGAAAGCAAAAAATTATCTTGACTAAATTTCCTATAAGACAGGAAAGAAAACAGTCTTCTTAAAAATATCACTGTCTAGTCGCAATTGTAATCGAATTCGTAACAATTTGCCAGTCATTGTGTGCGTAGGTGTCTAACCTCTATGTTTTTTTTTTCTTTCTTTTTTTCTTTCTTTTTTTTTTTTTTTTTGTGTGTGTGTGTGTGTGTATGCATCTTTTTTTTTTTTTTTCTGTATTCCAAACAAAACGCTGCAGACGATGAAGGAAGAACCGGCTGAGTGGGAAAAAGGGGTGAATGCTCGCCCAAAAACTTTACGCTCGGCGGATTTTTCCGAGTTTCCGGCAAAAAACGACCAACATAGATGCATTTTTGTCCTCACGCGTCGTAACGCTGCTATGTTCTATTCTTTTCTTCTGTAAGTACGAATCATCTGCTGTGAAGGTCAATAAGATGGAAAAGTGAAGGTCGCCACGAGGAAGAAACACGTGTAGGCACAGGCTACAGAAATTATTCGATTTAGAACTTTTCTCGGGCTCGCCTTATGACAACGAAGATAATGACACCTCGTACGAGATTCTTCGCCACTTAATTAGGTTATGCTAAAATAAAACAACTCAAACAGCATATTTAGATTAAATTATAACACTGAGCGAGTCGCTGCTGTGTACCTTCGTGACAGCTTTAGATTAAATAATTTACGATTCCACCTTAACATGTACTAACACTAATAGGACAGATAAAAGCGTGGGCATTTCTGTGATTACATTTTCCTTTCATCCAATAAAGTTGACAAAGCGTCAGCTCTGCCAGTTTAACATTATTTTATTTAAAACCAGACAATACTAATAAAGTTAGAAAAAAAATTCATATATATTTGTAAGATAAAGAAAAAGTAAGATAAAATTCTGACTTTAATTTGTAATAGGTTTCTAAGTCTCTTTTTAAATTTAGTCATTGTCCCTTTATATCCTAAAAATAATAATATTTTTATAACATATCTTTCTGAAGTGTGCCATTCCTAAATTAATCTCATTCACATGAATTTTGTATGATTTTTATGAAGCATATTCTTACATAATGGGAAAAGGGCTTTGGTCCAACAGTCATGTTAAATTTCGCAGACTAAAACCTTAACTAACCAATAAAAATAAAACTTAATTATTTTCACTAATATTCACATGGTATTTAATGCAATTCTGAACATGTCTATTCTTTTAACACATGGGCAGCCGCTTTTCTTTCTTACTTCATGGAGCAAGTACAAATATAATTATTAAAGAACGGGCGAGCATTCTGTGCCAGTTGAGCACGGTAATTTGTATTCAAGGATGTTTCTCAAGAATGAAGAAGTGCTTAACCGACCATTCTTTCAATTAAATATCGATGTACCAGCGAAATCGAATATACTAGATTAGATTTCTTGCGTGGAACAAGAGGAGCACGCTTTGAGTCAGACCGATGTTCTTGGGGAAGGGGAGGGAGTAAACTTTTCGAATGCAGATAAACATTGTTAAGATATTATGCTGTTAACCAGGTTTTATTATCTGAATTTTGATAATGAGACAAAGATTTTATGTTCCTCCTGTGCATCTGTTTTTCGTACAATATTAACATTTCATTGCAAGCTCCTCTGATTTTAATTACAATTTCAGATAGGGCGGATAAAATAAATGCTGTGTGGGGAGGATGACACGCATTACGATCGCAATGGAAAAGGCTGGCAAAAGTCTTGAAGTGACCATTTTAAAGAAGCAGACTATAATAGAAGAATTTTTTTACACCATAAGTTTTTTACCTTAAGCTTTTTTCTGCTTTTCTTGTTTTTCTTCCGTTTTCTGAAGATGTAATGGAATTTTTATAACACATGTTTGAAAGCTGTAATTCTACCTGAATTCTCTTAAAACAACCAAAAGCCTTTTAAGTGCATTCCTCGTTTTTGTTAGGATACAAGAGAGAATGTTTTCTCGTTTCAAGTATTACTAAACGGTTGTTAGGTAAGTAAAGGAAAGTTATTTGAAAGTATTTATTTTACTTCATTTATTTCAGTGATTTTTAGCTCGTGCACTGTATCTCAAACTGGTGATTTGCATGATGGTTAGGAGATTCTCCATTATTATTATTATTACTATTATTATTATTATTATTATTATTATTATTGTTACTATATATTAAGTTGTTGTTGCGCAATATATTAAATCTCTGTAAGTTAATATCAATCTATACCTTTTTACTTCTTTGTACGAAGTAAAAAGGAAGTATTGTAATCGCGAAGAGCTTCAGGCAGCATATTTCAACGAAAATATCCACTTTGACCGCTTTCGAATGCAATTTAACGATGTTTTTGCGTGATATCTGTACGTAAAGACAGAATAAAAGACTCTTTTCCTCCAAAAAAACTAAAAAACTGCTTTAAAATGAATTCTGAAGAGAATTTTTCGTGGCGTCTGTACGAACGTATGTGGCGTGGCATGTGTTTCGTGGCGTCTGTACGAACGCATAACTCAAAAACGAGTAGCCTCAGAACGTTGAAATTTTGTTTATAAGACTACTACAACATGTAGATGTGCACCTCGTATTTTGGTTTCAATCCGCCGAGCCAAAAATATATAAATATATTTATAAATATATCCACTCTGTTACCCGGCTCAGTGATCTCAGTTTCTTTATCTTATATGTTTGTAAATTGTACATTTTTTGCTTTAAAAATGAATGAATTATGTTGTTTTTATCTTCCGGTTAAGGGTTTAATGCCTTTAGTAAATCTGTATGCAATACTTTTAGAATTATCAACAATTTTAAAATTGTTTAAGTGCCGCTAAGCCTAATTTGATGATGGCCATTGCTCTTGTTTACATTTGAAACAGCTGAGTAGCGTATTTGTTGCCAATCTAGAGAAACTTAGCTTCGCAACAACAAAGATAACGCCTTCATTTATTATTTAAATCATGCTTAATTCTTTCTGGAATTTTTTCGAGGAAATAAGAGGTTTAAGATTTACTTCGTAATTTTTAATACAAATATTTTGAGTTTTTATGTATTTTTGCCTTGTCTCGAAGTGAAAACTGAATTAATTGAATGTGAAATACTCAATCGTCTGTGAAAAACTGTTTCTTTTTTGTTTTGTTTGCTTAATTTCTTTTATACATAGTTCTAGCTTTATTATAGTATTTGAATAGAACATGTGGCAACGATTAGATAATTCTTTAAATAATATAAATTTTGTGCATTCTGAGTTATAATATAAACGAAATATAATACTGTTAAGTAAACCTAGCGCCAGAATGTCGCTATGGTAAACAAAGTGAATTTTAAAGAATGCATTTATTCTATTGTGGTTTATGCACTGTCGGCGAAGTAGGTTTAATTCAATCTAATAATTTTAAATGAAATGCAAGAAAAAATACGTATAATTTAATATTCCGTACAAGGAAGTCATGTAGTGTACACATCAGATTTTTTCTTATAACTCTCAACTTGTTAGTCCTGTTAGCAAAATATGTGTTTCCTAAAGAGAAACACCTTTTCTTTCACTCTCAAAATACAAGAAGTTGTTCCATACAATTAACATCAAACTGTGGTTAAATTTCGCTGCATTTTGAATTTTAAAGTAGCATGCTCGATTTCTGCGTATTAAACTGCTTGGTCTTTTTTACAGAATGCTGAAATAATAGAAATTCATACCAGGCCTTTCAAAAAAAAGTGTAGTTTAAGGAAAAAATCTCCAAGGTTCCTCTCAAAACGTTCTATCTCTAAAAGGATAAGTTGTCAGCCGCGGCTATGATAGAAACTGTATACAGATAAAACTTTAATAGTGAGAAAGAAAACGATACTAGCTTACATTTGAATTTGTGCCCAGTTCAAGCAAAACTATGAAGCAGTAAGCAAGCTGTCGCAGTAATAATAGGTGTAAGGAGATAACCATTTCTTTCACTTTATATCTAGTTGCTAATTTTTAAGAGCTTTTATTTAGGTCACTCTTGGTGTTTGTCGCTATGGTTAAAATTTTGTCATTTATTTTTGAACTACTTCCTGATTCTCTATCGAATTCAAATTGTGCACATCCTCTGACTGTGAAAGCCATTACAGTGTGGCGAAACAAGGTTTTCAAGATTTGATTTAGACCTTTTTTAAAATTTAAAGTTGAAACGTTTTTGGTACATACCATCGTTTAATGTATAAACTATAAGTGTGAGAATTTCACTGTTTGCAAAATTGGATAAAGAGGAAGATTTTTTTTAAAAAATAAGTTGCTATGAGATTTGAAAGTATTTTTTTTTGGGGGGGGGCTAAACATCCGGACTTTTTTTATCATTTGAGGTAACAAAATTGGTGGAAGTAAAAGAGAGAATATTCACTCTTGAAAAATGATTTTAAACTAAAATAATTTCACCGATAACGTGACGTTGTGATTAAAACGATAAAAATAAAAACAGTTTTTGTAAAATAAGTTTTTATTTAGAACTCATAAAATCTTTAATGAGCAAATAGGAAAAAAATAATTTATCGTATTATGTCTTAAGAACAAGAGATTAAATAATCCCCTTTACAAGATTCATCTTAAATTTTATATTACGAAAAATAAAAGCATGGAACTTGAAATCAGTTGTCAAAACTGAAACTGCGTTATCAAAATTAGAAGCCAATTTATTAAAGGACCCCATTATTCGTGATACAAAATTGTAGATGAATTTTGTTAAGAGAATTATTTAATGTATTGCTCCCATGAAATTATATGATAAATTATTTTTTCCTTTTAGTTTATTAATGATTTTAGGAGTTTTAAGTAAAACCTTTTTTTATTAAAAAAAATCTTTTATTTATTTATTTGTTCATTTTAATTTTAATGTATAGCAAGTACTGCAAACTGAGAACATTTATTCCATTCTAAAACTGTCGATCTTATTGCTATATCTAACAAGAATAATTAAGTTTTGCTCAAAGTTTAAAAGATTAAAATTAAATTGGGGTAATTTTTTAACTACTGTATAGGTCATAATAAAAGTAGTAGGATTATAAAAGCATGGGATTATAAAAGAAATGTTTTTTGCTTTCTAAACAAATTTGTTTATACAGGATTTCAAGTAAACAACCAGATAAAAGTTAGGGTTGAAAGTAAACTATGGAGTACATTTTTGGCATTGAACCACTCTTTTCCCTGCTCGCTTCAGTTCCTTCGGGCATATAATTAACTACGTTCCTTATGAATCAACATTTATATCATGCTCCCTACTGCTATTCCATTATGTTTTAGTTCCGAGATGCTTTTGGGTTGATGGCATTTAATACTTTTACCAATAATATCCCGAAGGTTTCCTGTGGAATTCCTAAATGAGGAGCTACCAAAGTATGGAAGATTTTCACAGTCAGCGTTCTTCTCCCTTTCCTACAGTTAAAACATAAACAATGAATCTGGGCCAAGCAAAGTGCCTTTAAATGAAAAATAGTGATGACTTCCTTTTTTATTGGATGGCATGGTTCCATCTAGATTTTGTCGAAATAGCTACAACTACCTTAGTGTCAGAAGTGCTTAGATTTTTAGTCAGTACGAGATATTTAAGTGGTATCATGTATTTACTGATTCTCATTCATGGTCTTCTGAATAATGATTGGAACTATGGTTAGAAATACAAGTAATAATTCCGATTGGATGGTTTTTAAACTTAGGAAAACTAAGTAGTAGTTATGTGATATTTATACCAATAAAAATATTCAATTAGTTATCATCTGACTTAAATTATACACAAATTGCTTCGAATGGAGAAGAAATAATAGGTTTCAGCAGGCCTTTTAAAAATAACTGTAGAAAGAAGAAATGTTTCCAAAGGTCAGTTGAACGACTTTCTGTTCTAAAAGAAGAACAGCTTTAATATATGTGGCAACACCTTATTGGAACAGTGGACTTAATTATTAGCGGATAAGATGTGACGACCATAAAATAAACGTTCGCTGAGTAATAATAATAGTAATAATTGCATGATAAATAGATGAATTATTAAGCTACTGTGATGATTTTCTTACTATTTGAACACTCTGCTATTTGAACTAATCGAACAGTTCAATGCGACTTTTAATTAAATATTCAAACAAATAAGTTTTATTTTTACTTCCTTTAAATCACGTTTTAGTATCATGACGTTTTTAAAATATTTATTGGAACAAATGTTAATAATCCTGAATTACAACAGAGAGAATTACGTTTCTGTTTAATTACAATACTTCAAATTCGGAAAATACTTAATAATACTGTTTACAGTCATACGTTTTGCACACCTCGAAAGTCCGAATGCAGTACTATTTTACGAAATGTAAATATTCGAAACTGAGTTATATTTCCAGTCATTTTTCG
This sequence comes from Stegodyphus dumicola, assembly GCF_044657685.1. Classification (NCBI taxonomy): domain Eukaryota; kingdom Metazoa; phylum Arthropoda; class Arachnida; order Araneae; family Eresidae; genus Stegodyphus; species Stegodyphus dumicola. Next base: position 98,505,944 of record NC_140774.1, on the reverse strand, counting down.
GCATATTTTTTTAATAATAATAATAAGAAGAAAAAAAAAAGAAAAGAAAAGAAAATCTGAAGTGATCCGGATTTTAACATCGCACCATAGGAGTTATTAAGGTTTTTTTTATGCTGTCGCTGAGGTCACAGTGTACCAATCTGGTCTCGGACACACTCCTGCTAACACGACACATTTTTACACTTTTTTTTTCGTTTTAGCTAGCATCGCTTTCTTTCCAATTATGCCATATAAAATTCAATAGTAAAATCACAAAATTTCTAGAAGTAGCAGATTTTTAGAATTTCGGTTAGAATGTTAAGTGTCGCTATACATTTTTCTATTTTTTCACTCTTTTCTCAGTTTATCATAATAATGTCCAGTTTTTTTTTAACAGGATGACCTGAACAATATTTTGTTTTCCACTTTACTATTAAACATTACTTTCTTCGCACTAAAATTTAACATTAAAATCACAAAATATTTAAAAGCAATATATGTTTAGAGTTCCCGAAGCAGTGTTAAATGTCGCCCTTAACCTTTTTTTCATTCTTTCCTCACTTCATCATATTAATGCTCAGTTATTTTAGTAAGACAACTTACACAACTTTTTTTTTTTGTATTTATTGCCAACTATTTTTTTAAAACTTATTTATTGAGCATTACTTTGTTCGCACTTACACCACATAAAGCTCAACAGCAGAACTGCAAAATAAATTAAAAGCACTGTTTGAATTCTTTATAGACATATGGTGTGGTGTGGTGGTGTATTTAATTATGGCAAAGCACACTAGGGCTATCTGCCTAAGAGGAGGGATGCCTTTCGTGGAGGACTTTCTAAGGGAAACTGGCTCGTATACACGTTACACATGGGGAAAACCACGAAAACACCCACGCAGCCAGCCCGTTCGCGGGATTCGAACCTCGGACCGAACTACCAGTGTTCAGCGACTTTACCGCTCGGCCGCTGGTGGGCCTCCATAGACATATGAATTCCCAGTTAAGTGTTGCCATACTTTTTTATATTCGCGACATTATTTTTTTAAAAATAGTACATAGTGATAACATTTGGTGGCAATATTTTTTTGTTTGAAAAGTGATACGAATACGAAAGTGATACGCCCAAAAAAAGTGAGGAATCGAAACTAATAGCGCTAGTTATGCTAATAATAAATTATAATTATTATCAAAAAATAATTTTATGAAGCAATAATATATGAATATAATATATGAATATAATATATAATAAAAATAGTTTTATAGTTACGTATGTAGGATAAAGAATATGTAAAATAAAATTCTAACTCTAGATCCTCTAGACCCTTCAATATTCTATTTAATTTAGTTGTTCTCTCTCTTTCTAGTCTAACATTGATAGCAGGTTTTTAATAACTCTCGCTAAATTGCGTCATTTCAAAATTAATGCTTAGTCATATTATTCTTATATAACACTCATATAAGATAAAGAGTTTACAAAAATCCTAACTCTAAATACTCTAGCGCCTTAAATATTCTATTTAATTTAATTATTTCCTCTTCTAGTCTAAAACTAATAGCATGTTTTTAATAAATCTTTCTAAACTGCATTATTTCAAAATTAAGACTTGGCCATATTATTCTTATGTAACACTCATGACACGTGTATTTATATAACACTGCAGCCAATAATAATATTAAAATTTCCAAACTAAAATATTAATTAGCTAGTAGGAATAAAACATAACAGTATTGTTTTTAACTTAAACTTTTATGTAGTAATCCACGCATTCCTTCTCCGCTTTTCTGTCGCCACATATAATTATTATATCAAATATCTTGCCAGAAAAATGTGAAAAAGCACAAATGAGTTACTCAAGGGGCCCAGACTGCACAAATGAGGCTGTATACTTCAAGTTGAAGAATGTTTTGTTAAGATAAAAGAAAGTGTTTAACCAGCCTATGATGGGCGTTACTTTTTCATGCTTGAAAACAACATCATATAAAATATTATATATAAGGAAAAATGTAATACACCATAAATAATAATAATCGATAACAAATCTATAATAATAATAATAATAATAATGTAATAATAACCTATAGTAATAATATATGCAATAATAAAAATAATCCATAATGACTTACAAGTCATATAGTGTGAAAATATAACAACATATTTTATAATAACATAATTTTTTTACTTAATAAATTTTATTCTTTTTTTTTATAATAAAAAAGGTTTTTATTTATTTTATTTTAATTACCATAGTAGAAAGTAGTTTTTTATAATAAAAGAAATTCTCATTATTAATTCTCCTTTTTATTATTAAAAAGGATTTAATATAAACAATTAAAATATGTGTATTAAATAACTAAAAATGCACGTTTTGAATGATTTAAATATAAATAATTACGTTTATATGCTATTTTTGATCGTTTAAACAGAATAAAATATCTGATGCGGACACCACATGACTTCTTCCTTGTACAGCCTATTAAATTATACACATTTTTTGCTGCATTTCATTTAAACTTATTTCCTCGAATTTCATCAGATATATTTCACCAGATATATATCTAATTCAATAATTCAATTCTCACTTCGCGGCATAAAAACTCAAAATATCTCCATTAAAAAATTGCGAAATGCAGAAAAACATAAAACTCCAAATACCTTTAAAAACAGTTAAAGTTTCTACGAATAAACAAGCAATTTGGCCAGCGGGCGGAAGACAGATTTTTCGGTGCACAAAACTGCAAGTTTACTTTCGGTCCCACTCGGCAAAAAGGTACTGAAGTTGGTGCACAAACTGATTTAATTCATTCTTCTGTTAAGGGTTTCGAATGCAAGCAAATGGCGGTCTCGTTAGGCTTAGTACAAATTTTAAATTTTTGATAATTCCACAAGTGTTGTGTGCAGATTAATTAAAGTCATAAAAACCTTAACCGGAGCATAAGAAAAAACATTATTCAATCACTTTTAAAGCAAAAAATGCACGATTTACTAATATATAAGAATAAAAAACTAAACTTAGCCGGGTATCAGACTGGATATATATATATATGTGTGGACGTGTGCATTATTACATGTTATATTAGTCCCATACACAAAATTTCAGCCATCTAAAGCTACTGCTTTTTGAGTTACGCGAGAGCTGTCAAAATGGATATGTTCGTTGAAATATGATACCCGAAATTTTTCGCGATTACAATACATCCTTTATATCGTACAGGGGAGTAAAAATTGTGCTTGAATTGCAGCATCCGTCTAAAAGGATAATAATAACGGATATTTAACAAGCGCTTTAGTAAATATTCATGTTCAATACGAATAATGTTAATAATTCATGTTTAATGTCTATCACACCGACAGTTGATAAACTGCATTTTGTTTATCAATTTAAAGCTATCACACAGACTGATTCCTCTTACTGCCCTTTTTTCCAGCTAAATGATGAATGCGAAATTTTCAATTGCTAATAATATATTTTCATCAGGTTATTATGTAGCAGATTAGATAACGAAAATAATTGACTACTTTTTTAGTTAGGCTAAAGTTTGGTTAAAAATTTTTATCTTCGCTACATTTTAGTTGTTAAAATCCATTGAGCTAATTGTCTTTTCATCCTATATCCATAATACAAGTGTATTACTCTAAAGTAGTTGATGATCAGACAGACAGACAGACTAGAAAAGTTCTTTGAAACGAAGAGACAACTTAATTATCTCTTATTTAACTGTAACTGCTATTATTATAATTATAGCATCCGAAACATATGTGAAGAACGTGTACATGAAGTCGACAATTACAGTTCAGTTTCTTATTTAGCTATTACTTATAATCTTTTGTTTCGAATGGTAAATGGGATTGTTTTTTTCTTTATAAATTAACCTTTCTAATTTCTTTTCTCTGATAAATTCATGACATATATGCTTTCAATTTAAATGTTGATTTTAAACATAAAAAAGAAAAAAGAAACAAGTTTTTCTTGTTGCTTGTGTTTTCAATGTTTATTTTACCACCTCATACTTCATTTATTTGCGAATTATGAAATATTTTCTTTTTGAATTCTTTGAGAGAAGGAGAGCAGTTATGAAGCTGAATGAAAAATATATTTCATATTAATGGTTGGTATAAATATCGCTCGGACCTTAACTTTTAAAATTTATTTCGTTCTATTTAAAAAAATTTTATTTTATAAAGAATGAGTTAATCATCCTTAAATAAAATGCATCATGTTTATCTCATTTACGTTAAACTATGAACTCATATCTGTTCTTTAAACCTTGTAATCACTAATATAACATAAATTAAAATTTAATATAAGTCGGTAGCAAAAGTCTAAGTCTAATGCGGAAGACTACGCATTTTTTATACTGAAAGTAGGACAGAGTCTCAACTGAAGCTGAAACCCTCCAACAATTTTTATGCAAAAAATATTTATGGTCACTTGTAAGCACATGTTGATGATTAAAAAATTTAATTAATTTTCTAAAAGCATTGGTTTCAAGTGGAAACGAAACCTAAGTTTGGTCTGCTCAGTCGAACGTTTGCTCTTGTTAATTCAATAATTCTGAGTTGCAACTAACTAAGAAAATTTCGGCTTACAACTTGATCAAAAAGTATTTGGAATAAATAAATAAATGCAATTTTTTATTTTGTTGGCCGAGATAAGCAGTGAATTTTTTTGTTGCATTAATATAGTCAAAGTGGTGATCATTGAGTGATTATAATAATAGAAGTAAAAATATCCAATCCCTCAATGACATATTGCATGCATGCGGAGCTTGTTAAATAATGTGTTGAATTTTTGCTTGATTCGTGAATTCTTTCTGGTTGGTATCAATAGCTCCAGTTTTATCATTGATAATGTATTTTACGTAGGACTTACCTTCAAAAAAGCATGTCTTAGACCACTGGAGCACATTGATGCTTTTAGAAAAAATTCAACGTCTTTAGAACTACTCGAAAAGCGATGTGCCGCAAGCTCAGGTGATCTTTCATAAATGCTAGACAGGATGTAAATGATTTAGGAGCTTGTTCAATAATATCCCTAAAACAACGATAATTAAACACCATAATTTTGACATGATCACGTGTTGTTGATTTCTTAAAGTGAATGGCCTGTCAAAGCTTTGTTTATCTATTCATTTTTTAGACAAGAGTCTCTGCCTTCCATATGCAGCTCTTGCTTTTCATATTGTCCTCAAAGTTTTTTTTGTGGCAACATTGCAAAAATTTGCTTAGCCAAAATTCCATTTCGAAAGCAAACGTTTATGCATGCTCTTGCTGCCGTGACGGAAAAGTGGTTAGTGACTCTACCGTAATGAAGGGCTCGGGCTCGAATCCCGGAGAAGGCATGGATGTAAATTGTCTATCCCTTCACAGGAGGCAATGAATGTAAATCGCCTATTGGGTGTGTCCATATAAAATGACCACTACTTCTAGTCTTAGTAGTGGTCAAAGCCTAAAATTGTTAGTGCCCCCCATAAAAAATGCGTGTTCTTTGCTTAATTACATTCGTCAAAACAAAAATTCTTTATTTTTGAGTTTAGTTACGAAAGATAAAAAGAAACAGAGAACTGAATGTTGTCAGACATCTATGAAAGTCATAATAGCATATGAAACATTTTGTGAGAGATTTTTTGCTCGTGCATATTTTAAATCACTCATTATCGATACTTTTTGATCCCATCAGTAAACAAAGAGCTAGTAATTTGACATATTTATATAACTACCCTTATTTACATTCTTGTCACGTATTAGTAATTAATACACTAATTTAGTATATGGAATGCATTAGTAATTTGACAGACATATATAGCCACCGTTATTTGCATTTTTGTCTTAAATTCACTTTTTTTTTTTTTTTTTTTTTTTTTTTTTTTTTTTAATTTTCAAAAATTTTGTATTTTTCAAACTCGTTGTTTAAAATAAAAATAGCATTCGTGGTTTTATTTTTAAGCTTTCCAAAAACTTCCCTGTGTTATATATATCATATTTACTCGCGTATTTTTCCCTCTCGGGTTTTCGCGCAAGGCTTCCGAAATTTTTTTTAAATAACGTAATTTTCCTCTTTTTCAAGGAGTTAAAAAGTGTGCTTTCCTAAATTTTAAACTGGATTCGTCTACTTTAGTGATTATTTGCCCTTCTTATTAGTTGATTTGCCCATAGATTCTGGGTGCATGGACTTTGAATAATGAACTATAATTATAGTTCATCATTATAGAGAAGAGCTTCAAGAAATATCATAATAGAGAAGATATCATAATAGAGATATCATAATAGAGAAGAGCTTCAAGAAAATGAATACTCTTGATGGTTCTGAAGATTATTGCACGTGGGAAGACAGACTCAACGGTGAAGAAGACAGTGACGCTGTCGACGACTACAGAAAACACAGACGCAGTTCTAGCCTTACTGAATTATTTGAGATCTAGGGAGTATAGTAGTATATAGCAACAAGAGCCATCGAGATTTAGGATACAGGAAAGGAGAAACGAAGATATTTTATTAGACATTGTAATGTTAATATTACTGTGTATTACTATTGGAATGCAGGTTTCTTTTGATTAAATAATATTGTGATAGCTATCAGTAGTTTATCTATGAATACTGTTCCTTTTTTCTTATTACATTTGAGCGCTTGAGAAATTAAATTATTCGCATATTTTTTCCTCTCGATTTTCGGATAGTAAAATTAGTGAAACCAAAGGAGAAAATAAGGGAGTAAATATGATAAATGTTCACGCATGCTGATAACAATTATTTCGTCTTTATGCAACAATTGCAATTGATATTCATTTTTAGTGCATTACGGCGGTAATTTTTAACTCTGTTCTATTTTCTTAAATTGCCGGTGATAGGTAAGAGGAAAGACGTTTTTAAGAACTGTTTGTGTTTAAACTAAGGAAAATTTATTTCATTTAGAGATCACGTATTTTTAATTTCACTTCTCCTCGTTCTATTTCAAACAACATTTTATGATGCCTTTCATAATCAAATATTTTAGACACAATACGAAAGCATGCGCTAAGGGATTCATATTTTCAGAAGCGGAAATACACACGCGGAAATAGTGCAACGGCATGTGGAATTCTTGCAAAATACATTCAAAACGCATATACTTTCATTGTTTTCGTAAAAGGCATACGGAAGAAAACATATCTCTTTTGAAAAAGTATCGTAATTTTGGGGGGGGGGCGGGGAAAGAAGAAATTAGTAATGCGTGTACATAATCCGAAAGGAAACTGCATATATTCCGAGAATGCAAAGATCTGTACTTTTATTTTAGAGCGTAAAATTAATTAAGTGACTGTAATCGCAATTATGTGAATTTTTACAAACAGATAACATGAATTCTCTTATATTTCAAAATTATGTGTTCGATAGTGATTCCCACTAAATTCTGATTATAAAAATGGAATTATTGACAATAGCCGATATATTAAATGTAATCTGTTATCATCCATACTGTGTGGAAATGAATGTATGATATACGGTAATCAATATTATGCATGAAGCTGTGTGTGCTATTATTCGCATTCCTCGCTGAATAATTTAGCGTTATTAATAATATGTATTATTCCTCAAAAGATAGCATAATTATATGGTCAAACAGAATTAATCTTTAAGCAAAATTCGAATATTCTTTCTTCTCAGCAAAAAATTCACATAATGATGAAGTTAAATTGGGAAATAATTTCTATATTATGGAAAGATTTTAACAACTACGGATACACGTTTCTAATTACTTATGTCTTCAAGAGGTAATTTTTAAATGTTCTAAAGGGAATACTTTAAAACCTTTATAATAGCTACCAACCTTCAATTATACAAAATGAGGCTAATGTTGATTACTTTTAGAGTAAATAATATCCTTATTAATCTAATTATTTAAAGCAAAGTTATTTGAACCGAGTAATTTCCGTACAATAGAATTCCTAATCCTAATTTGTTTTCACCTTATTTTTGTTTTGTCGATCCAGATGGTATGATGGATGCCGGCTACTGCAGCCTTGGACGACTCCAGTTCAAATTCCATGTATGGCATTTGTAACCATATAATATCAATGAAAAATCTGAAATCTGTCGTAAGTCTTTTCGAGAGGTTGCTGGCAAGGGAAGCAGAAACGTGTCTCGTGGATTATATCCGACAAGGTTCGGTGGAGGAAAATTTTCAAGATCTTTATTGTCATTAAAAAAATCTAATCTAAACTTCTAAACTGTCAACAAAACTCTAGCTAGAATTTGTTTGAAAATATTAGAAAATTGTCACTAAAGAAAACATTTTTAAGTTTATTAGGAAAATTTAAGGATATTATGTGGGTTACGAGCTTGGTATTTCGCAATACAAAGCACATTCGTAAGTTCTGAAATAAAAATTAAAATAAAATTTTCAGCAGTTGAAGACTTATTTTGAAACATTCGATATTTTATGATCACTAGCCTCTGCACTATAGCCCAGAAAGTTGTTCGACTATTTCACTTATAAAATGATTCATAGTTATAAAAATGTTATTTCAAGTTACTATTAAAAATAGTAATTTTAATTTGGCAATCGAAACATTTCAGATTACACTCGGATTTATAAATGAAAATATTATATAAAGCATCTAGGTTATAAAACTAAATGTTGGTTGTTAAAGAATACTAAAACTCAAAGAAAAAAATTCAATTTTGGAAGCTTCGTAGTTTATTTCTGCAGTTTTGTCTTTTAACTTTAGCGTCTGAACGGGTTAAATATTTGTCAAGAATTATGTCCGAACATACTATTCTTTATCGAGAGAGTTATTCTTGAACGCTGTCCACAACAGGCTTTGGATATTGCAACAAGGAGGAAGGACACTTATATAGTCAAGCCATACGCAGGAAATGATCTCATACCCTTAATTTCGAATTAAGAAGTTAGCTTCCTCTAACTACCACATCGTCCAGGGTGTGTCTTTTTTGTTTGTTTGTTGTTGTTGTTGGAGGGAGGACACAATGTGTATAAATAAGAAATATCTAATTGTTAAGAAAAGAAGATTATAATTAAAAAAAAAAAAAAACAGTTCGGTTTATTTCCTATACAGATGATGTATTCAAGAAGTGGAATTAATAAATTTTGCAATCGACTGACTATGTGGTAATAAAAGTTCATTTAATTTCTTATAATGATGATATAAAATTAAACTTGATGCAGAAATGCAATTACGTTAGTGTTTTTGTTTAATTTAATAAGATATAGTAAAGTGTATGAGCGTTATCTGCCTAAAAGGAGGGGTACCTACATGAGAACTTGTTACAGAAAACTGGCTCATATTTACCTTGCACATAGAGAAAATTAAAAAACACCCCACGCAGCTAACTCATTCGCGGGATTTAAACTCGGGTCTAATGAACAGAGTTCGGCGGCCCCATCCACTCAATTATTAATAGGATGGAAGTGATATTAAGAAGTACAAAAATTACCTGATTTTGATGCGATGCTGAACATCACACTTTTACAGCAGGGAATTTTGTATATGAAAAGTCTTTTGTCTTGCGGACTGGCAATACCTTCTGATGTTTAGTTCTGCCCATTTAAAAAAAACATGTTAAGGAACTAAAATATGAATAAAAGAAAAATTTGAAAGGTTTCAGATTACGTCCAAAGGGGCTTTTTTTAAATTTTGTGTGTTACCTTTATTTATTAAATATCATGTTTTTCGCACATAAACCATAAAATTCAGTTCAACAGCAATATCGCAATAAAAAATTCGTTGAAATGTTACAGAATATGAAATCGATAATAAAACAAATTTGAAATCCAAATATGGGCTTACACAAGCCCATGTTCTATGGAAGATTACGTTATTCAAATTTCGATGGCTCTAGGTACCATTATTTTAACACAGTGCGAGAAATATACATACTCGTACATCATTATTTAATTTCTTTTAATATAATATAGGGCGATAATATTTGGTGGCAACAATTTGAAAAGTGAAACAACACTTATCGTGAATCGACGCGAAATATCAAAACGAAATTAATAGTCCTTCTGGGAAAATTGCCCCTTTGGACTAAAAATAAGTCCATTATTATCTGAAATTAAACTTATCAGTGCAACTTCCCACTGAAAAAAAAAACTTTACACTGCAAAACATTTATTTTAATAAACTGTTATAATAAAAATAGCATTAAATCCTCTTGTTCAGATTGTTATTATAAACACCAAGCATGAAATAAAATAAAGAAAATATATTCAGTATATATTCGTTAAAGGGTAAAGCATAAGGGGGGATATGCTGTTGATATGAGGAAATTAACTTTCTTCTGAACAGAATGAACGGCAAATTAAGTATCAAACGCAAGCAAACTAATCAGCAGTTTCTTGCAAAAACCGAACGCATCAACCCGTGAACACATCATAAGCGCTCATAGGCCTTTATCTAAGAAAAATAATAATTGTTGAATATTCGTATGATGATAGAAAATAGAAAGCGGGGAAAAGGTATATAATAATAATCATTGCGTGATAATTCCTTATTAAACTATACATTTATAATGCTGCTCGGATGATTCTGGGACATTTAATAAGTAAAATAATATTTAATTTTTGGCGAGTTCGCATTCAATACAAGTTAAATGACGCGAATACAGAACTGTAAATTGCGCAGCCATAGCTCCGTGACTGTGTCGTACATTGCCCCTAGCTTAAAGTGAAGTAATATAACAAACTGTTGATCTGATGTCTTTTGACTTGCTACTTAGTTAAGTGAAACAGCGGCTGATGTTTATTAGTATGCAAATAATTACTTACCTAAAATGTGATTATGAAATTTAATGACAAACAAAAGATATGTATAACTTAATAGTAAAATTATATTTGCTGGTCTAAACTCTAAACGAAACTTCAAACTTCGTATTAGACTCATGGACACTATAAAAGTTTTGGATCCCAAGCCATCGCCAGAAAAGTAAATGTTAAACGGCCAGTGAAAATATTTCAACGTTGTGTACTGTGTACGTTAAAATTGAAAAGAAAATGGTACTTCAATCTAACTTTACTTAATATAAATAGAGTTACTTCATATTTAGTTCGCTGTAATAACAGAATAAAAAAATTATTTACGTAATCATTTTAGTTGTTTAGCTTTACTGACAGCATAGATAAAACAATTTGAAAGAATTTTTATTTTCATTTGTCCAATTTCCAGAAGAATTGTGAGAAACCCCATATTTTGGAATCAAAACTGCTGGATATATTGTTTTTTTCCCTATGTTACAGAATTTTTCAGTTGTTAAAACTTAATGTGGGATTGAAAAAAAAATTCTTTTTTTTTTTTTTTTTTTTTTTTTTTGTCTTTGTTTTATTTTATTACTTACCTTTTTTTTTGGAAGGGGGGCGGTAAAAAGAAAAATAGGCCGACTTTAAACACAGAAGAAATATACTGATTGTAAATACTTGAAATGTAAGGCATCTTCGGGCAATAAGATAATAAGATGATTTTTATAATTTTCAGCATTCTGACCCCATTTTTCAAAGCTTTTTTATTCTGTTATTTTTCTTTCTTTATTACTTCTACCTACTGAGTCAGCATACGTTGGTAGCAGGAATTATATGTTACCCCATCCCTCTCCTTATTTATTTTTATTTTTTTTTTCCAAGAATGGAACATATGAAGGCTCATGAGACAGCATTTTGAAATTTTTGAATTTTGAAATAATACTCCGTCATCGAATATCGTTATTTCTTTAAACTACATGTTTACAACGCTTCAACAGTCAGTCTTTTCATCACTATGTATTTCATAATAGTTAAAATCATGTTTACTTTTTCTGAAATATTGAAAATTCCGGGATCGAAGATATTTCTTCTAAGATCAGATTTATATTTATTAGATTATAGGAACAAACAGTGTGACTCTGCTCCTTCAAGTGAGATTTTGAAAGGAAAATTGGATCATATGTATTCTATCCATAGGGAAAACCACGTTTTCCACAAATGAATGGAGAAAACTTTCAATGTAGCATATGCTGTCCGCTAGTTCGACGATGTTGAACGCTGATAGAACTACCCGTGTTTAGTGGTCTTATCTATTCTGCTTTTGGTAGCACCTTCCTTGTAAGACAAGAGGCTAGCAATATCTTCAAGAGGACACTGTTGCATGTAGCCTATAACCATATGTTTCTTTATTTTAGCTCTACTGAGCGCAACTTACCTCCATTTAGTAAGCTTCATTTCATTCAAGGTTGCTGCCATCTGAAATAAAATAAAATAATGTGGTTCAGCTTAAAACCAATATGAATATTTGCAAGCACAATGTTAATAATCTAAGGTTCAATGTAATAAGAGTAAAAAACTTCTAATGAATTCTGTACTACTCTCTTTTATGGGAAAAGACAGAATAATATAAATTTATTTGAGTTTCCTTTAATATATATAATTTAATGCAAGTTTTCTCTAAAATCTCTGAAAATTATAGAAACATTTATAGTGAAATATTTGACTGAAGCCAACTGAAGTATATGAAGCAACATCTTTTAGTGCAGTGTAAAAAAAAAAAAAAACATTTAATATGCGCTAACACAAAAAAGAGCGAGTTACAGTAAATGTTAGTATACTGTGATTACAGCTGAAGTAATGGCTACTAATTGGTACATAATGAAAAAATATTTTGGAGCTACTGGCATTAGTTATATGCATATGCATTTCCCTAAGTTTCCCCTTCCTGTATGTATACCGCCTTTTCCTTCACTGTAAATACTTTTTATATGTTATTCTCTTACCGTATTTACAAAATAAAATGTGCTTATGAATAAACTACTGCTAACGATCAAGCTACTGGGATCATACTAAAGGGATAAATACTAGAGGAAATATGGCATTTTATGTAATTTTTTACTAAAATCAGATACTGTATACTTCATACGAAATGAAAATCAGTGAACCAATATGCTCTTTACTGATGACTCAGACTAGTTCCCAAGAATACTTAGAGTGAAAATAATTTGAAATTTCTTCTCAAATGCATCTGGATGGAAAAGAACTGATTTAGAAGATACAGGTTTATCGTAAAGACTTTATTAACACATTAAAGAAAACCTATAATTTCTCTTTGGAGCTACATATCAAAAGACGTTTTTCTTTAAAACCAAGCATCAAAATAAATGCAATTTAGCAAAAGATTTTTTTATTATTCCTTTTTATTATAAAAATTTATCTGAGGCTTAGAAACTACTTTTTTGTATGCATGAAAATCCTAATTATATTATTGTAACATATTTTTCAAAAGATGTGGTTTGAGGAAAGTTTATACGTAATTCAATTCTTTTCCTTCCAAAATAAGTTCCATAATTAATTAAGACATATCTTTTAAGCAGAAAGCTCACTCAAAATTCTACAAATCTACAAGCTGAAGAACTAAACTGAGATCGCTAAAGCAAGAAAGCGGTGACTACGCCTTGATGCTCTCATGATGATGGAATGATTAAATCTATCTGTTTTGGACGATATAATTTTGTATCAGAAAAATATCGGGTTTAATTTTTAAAAAAGGAATAGGATACATTTGGAAATACACTAATGTAAGAAATGAAAAAATAAATGCAACTTCATACCAATTTTGAAATAACGTTAATCACTGACAACAGCATCATGTAAAAATCTGTTCTGAACTTTTCTTTTAAGAATTCTCTCTACAGAATCAATAACGTTTGTATTTGCCTACTATCGTAGCCAAAACAAATGCACGGCTTTGATTTCATGCTCCGAGAGCCAGGCTCACAGAGAATTTTAAGTCGGATCCATAACATCTTGAAACAAACTGAATTTCACATTCCTCGAAACTAAGAGCGAAACGTCGCATGAAATTGCCCTATCTCTAAGCTATTATTACTCGTTTGAGAAAAATTACAGTTGCAGAATATCAAATACCACATTCACTTGAAAATGGGCTTAAGGCAATCAATATTTCAAATTTTTCCTATGTTCATTAGAATGTACATGCTAAACGAAATAGAAGATTTGACGAAATTTGACTCATTAAGTTGCAGTTCATGCTTCAATGCGTTTGGATTCAACTTTTATAGTTGCTACACCTTTTTTTAATTGAACATAGTAAGTGATGTTTCTTGGTGTCAACAAAGATTTGACTATTGCAACCTTGTCGCGAAAACTAATTTTGTTTCTTTTAAGTCGGACAGTCACAGATATTCTTACTTTTACAATACTCTTGCCTTTGCAATGAATTCTCAAGAGTCAAGTTTAGTAGCCATTTTTGAACAACGGAGCCTAAGTCCGCTAGTGACGCAGATATAAGAATTGCTCTCTTTACTCCTAAAAATACCCGTCTTAAGCTAGGTATCTGCATATACAAATATATTTAGCAATAAGAGTTACCTGATACGCAGGCCAAATTAGTAGCCAATGACACTAGCTCTGTGGAACAGCCTGCTGTTCTGCCAGTCCCTCATAATAAAAATGATACTATGAGGTTTCGTTTAGAAAAATTAGATCATTGTCTTCGGTTAAGATTGGTCAGAGGATATTTAAATGCTATCACAGGTCATCTTAGGTCTATTTACACACAACTCCTGCACGACATAGTTCCTCAATCTACATGGATCTTTCATGTCCTATTTTAATAGGTTCTCACTACCTGATACAGCATTGTGTGAATGTGGAAGGTATTCCACAACTTCTTTAAGGGCTCTAACACCGAAGAATTTCCCTTAAACTTATAACGTTGCGCGCCTCCAACTTGCACGCAACCAAGGGTGACTGTGAAAGCTTGTATAAACTACAGAGTCTTGTAAAGGGTTTAAGTCCCTTTTTGTTCAACGTAATAAATTACAATTGCGTCCTCTTGACGCTTACAAACTGTGCCAACTTGGCAGTCAAAATAAAAATAATAACCTGAAAAGAAAATAAAGACAAGATTCTAACTACGAGGCTCTCTAAAATAACTAACTCACCGTGTTTTACAATACCGCTGCTAATTCAGCAGACTTGAAGCTCACTGGAACAATTTCCACAACTTCCCGCCAAGCACATAGGCCGCAACGCGGGGTTCTTCAATTCTCGCTAACTACCTCCGCGCTCGCTAAGTAAGAATCTCACACTCACCGAACTTGTTTCCTTCTATTTAAATCAGAATACTTCCGCTGATAATTTGAATCCTTGCGCGTTCTACTAAAATTTACATATTCTGGCATTGGCAGTTCCAGGGGAAAGTAAGGCTTGACAGGAAAGATAGTTTAAACTTAAAATAAATGTTAGTTAAAATAAATATAAACCCTACAAACTGTCCTACTGAAGCTTATAACTCGGAATCAAAATTTCCGGCTAGAGCTTATTACTTGTAATGAGAAGTACTGTCTGATACTTTTAATTTTATTCTTCTTTTAAAATGTCTCATGTAAACAAGTATGGAGTGAAGGATATGTTTTTGCGATTTCGGAGGAGTAATATTCTTATTCCATAACTCAAAAACTTTATAAAATGCATGGCATTAAAATTTAGAAGCGCAAAATAAGCAACATTTTTAATCGGGAAAGGAAAAGCCATCAGTCATTACTTCTACATGGTAAGAAAACTGCAAAAATACGCTGAAAAGGTGCTTACTCTTTCTAATATCAAATCGTTGGTAACAAGAGAAAACTCGCCGACGCAGTCAAGTCAGTTGCAGTCTTTAATCGAAGTCAGTTGCAGTCTTTAAATATATCTGTACCAATAACAAATAAAATAATAAATCAAGATTTAATATTTAGAAAGGTTAAAAAGGTAATATTGACCAACTTTTGCATGGTGGCTTAACTGAGAACAACTTGTAAAGCCTTGTATAAAATCTATTTAACAACTGATAAATAGATATTGTGATCCTTGATAAAACATGGGTTTACCTAAATAAGTGCGATAAACAAAGATCTACTTATTATCGGAAACAAAGAGAAAAAAATATACAAATCTGGTCCCGCCAATGTAAAGAAAGTTTCAGGATAGGGTTTATGATTGTCGCAAGATTGCGTTAGAATAGAAAACTAAAAATAAGACGAGCGGGAAAAAATGTTAAAACTAACTCGGGTAGTATCAAGAGAAAGTTTTTACATCCGATATTTACAGAAGAAATTCAGTTTCTTTATTCCAATGTCTTTCAAAGAGTGAAGCTTTATTAAGACAAAGCAACAAATAATATTTCAAAAATAGCACTGCATTCCTTGAAAATATTAAGACTGATACAGGTATTGCATAGATATCTTTTCAACGTATTCCTGCAAAGTCTCCTTATTTTTCACCTACGGACTGTTGTGCCTTTGGTATCTCGAAACATTATTTTTCTAATCACAAGCACGCCACGACTGATAAATTCTGAGAAGTAGTGGAAGAGGGGTGGAAAACAATACCCCTGAAAATTTTACAAAAAGCTCTTCTATTATGGAAATCATGGTACAGACTTACAGTCCAGAAAAAACGCTATCAGATCAAACATATAAAAAAATACCTTTTGTACTTCAAATATTAATTAAATTACCCTTTTTCATTCTAAAAATGTATAAACACCCTCTGTGTAAGGAAATGATGTTATTAAATGGAATTATGAAGCCGAATTTAATATTTAAGCATTTAGCAACTAAACACCGTAGTTATAAGCAAAAACTCATAAACGTCTTTCCGTTATTGCCTAAAGGCTCCAAATCCCCATTAAAATTTCATGAGGTAACACAGATGACGAAAATGTGATTGAAGTGTCCCACAAAATAAGTTATCGTATTACTAAAGTTGGTAAAAACCACACAGTTGCTGAAAATACGCTGCTGCTAATGTATAACTGGAGAAGAAATATTCGAAAACTTAACCGCACTCTCTTCTAAAAAAATGCATTTGTTGGAGCATAAAGAATATATCCGATGGTTTTTGAATTAGTTTTTTTTCCCTTGCCCAAACTGATGAGAACGCCAATGTACTGAAAGTTTTGAGATCGAAGCTTAATTTTTATTTTAAATTTAGTATGTATGAAGTTCTTACTTCAAAAAAGTTATAGGTTTAATGTTTTACCAATTGTACAACTTTATTTCGAGAATGTTTAAGGTTTTAGTATATAGTACTTGCACGTAATCAACAGTCAATAAATTAATCAAATCACTCATTGTTTCATTTATGTTTTAGAAAACTGGTATTCAAAATAGTTACAATATGTTAAATAGTATTATGCTTCTGTTTAAGATACGTTTTCTTAAAAAGGGTTCTTATTTATTTGAAATAAATAATGTTATAAACAATCATTTGTTTCATTATGTTTTCCTGACCTTATTCATTTTAATCTATTAATTTTAAGGTATTAAAATATAGTGGTGAGATACACTGCAGGAATACTGTAAGAAGCTGAAAGAGGGAGTCGAAGTTCTGAAAGAGGAGATTCAGGGAATTTTATTTTGCGAAGTTTTATTAAAGGTTACGTGAGACAGAAAGAGTTGAGGGCCGTTGATCTACGTCATCGCTACCTGTTAATGTATATTCTAAATTCTTGTTAATATATTTTAAAAGTTAGTATCACTTAATCACGGAAGCGTTGTCTTTTACTGTATTGCGCGTAAATGGCGTAGCTAAAGGAAGGCGGAGGGGCGCTTTGTCCCGAGGGGTGCGGCATTTTTCATGTGACACATATTATATGGGTTAATGATATGGATCTTCGGAGCAGAAAGAATAAATAATTTTCATTCGATTATAGCAAAGTTTACTACAATTACCTGTCTAAAAGGGGGGATGTCTTCGGAAAGAAGTAAAATTCTCAGCTCGAAAAATGGGAATTGGCTCATATTTACGTTACGAAAGGGACACTGGCTCTTTCTCGCGTCATGCTTGCGTGAATACAATGCTACGTTACATGTAATGTAAGTCATGTAAGGCAGCCGGCTCGTTGCTTGAGATTTGACCTTAGGTTGAACTACTAGGTTTGAGCCATGTTATCCAATCGATCACTGTTCAGATGAAAAATCACAAGATGCTGAGTGATACAGACCTGGATTGAGGAGAGAATTACATACAGAGTATTCAGAGAAATTACACTTCACTAATTAAGACACAATAACACGCCGAATAAATACTAATTCAGAAGTCAAACAACAAAAATCAGCGTTATACCTACAAAATTTTCACAGGACTAGTTTCGATGGTTTTACCGAACCATCATCTTCAGCTGCAAAACCGCAAATGAACAAGATAGGAAATAATGATTAGATAAGATAAGAAAGCCTGGACAAGAATAAGCAAGTGGCGCCATCTGTTGGCGAAACCAGAACTAAAACATAATTTCTCTAAAAGCCGAAGGCAAATTTGGATTGGAATTAGGATCGTTAACTAGAACAGAAAGATTTTTATGAATGTGAAATGCCTCTAGAAAATCCAGTTCTCCAATGGAAGATGTTTTTTGAATAATTTTGGCAGCAGAAAAATTGAAAGTGTGATTTTCGGACCAACAATGTTGAGCAACAGAAGACTTCTGTGTTTCCTTTTTTTTAACATATGCCTCATGTTCTTTGACGCGAAATTTTAAGGCTCTCTTAGTTTGGCCAATGTAAATTAAACCGCACTGGCAAGGAATCCTATAAATACCCCAGGAATTCATATCCGGAATGGGGTCCTTGAGTATAGAAGTTGGAATTTTATTGATGGGAGAATAAACAACCCGAAAGTTAAATTTCTGCAAAATATGTGCAACTTTAAAGCTAATTGATGGAAAGAAGGGAATGACAACAGAATTTTTATAATCTCCTAAAATAAGAGTGTGGCTTTTAGTGTGTTGAGATGAGAATTTTTTAACTGCTTGATTAATAATGTTGGGTGAAAAGCCCCTGTCAATAGCTATTGCTTTTAAATAATTTAGTTCTTCATCAAGGGCTAGTTTGGAGGAGCAAACTTGAAGAGCACGGAAAACATAGGAATAAAATGAAGCTAACTTTTGTTTAGTCGGATGACATGATTTAAAGTGTGGTGGAAGGCAAACCGATGAAGGTTTACGGTAAACTGTAGTACTGAAGTTGGATGTGTTACGTGTGACCAGAATGTCGAGAAACGGAAGAGAATTGCAAGTCTCAAGTTCAAAAGTGAACTGAATAGCAGGATCAATAGAATTCATTGTTGAAAGAACTCTATTTAAATCATCTTTATTACCTTCAAACAGGGTAAAAGTATCGTCTACGTAGCGGAACCATGCCGGGAAGTTTAAAGTTTCAAACAATTTTGATTCATAATAATGCATGTAGATATCAGCCAGGATGGGACTGAGGGGACTTCCCATGGCTAATCCCTCAGTTTGCTTGTAATATTTATTTTGGAAAACAAAATGTGTTTGTTTCAAACAGAGTTGAGTGAGAGAAATTAGCTCATCAATTTCGATGCAAGAGAAATGAAATTCGCGAAGTCTGGTTTCTAGACATCTTAATGCACCATCCACTGGGACATTGGTGAATAATGATTTTACATCAAAAGAAACCATAAGTAAATTACTAGGAGAAATGTTTTTAACCTTTTTTACAAACTCTATTGAATTTTTTATGGTGTAAATGTTATTGTCTAAGAGAGCAGAAAATCTAGAAACTAAATATTTAGCTAAAGGATACGAGGCAGTACCTAAATTTGATACAATAGGGCGGAAAGGAATACCACTTTTATGAATTTTGGGAAGAGCATATAATCTGGCACAATTCGCAACAGATGGGATAAGCGAATGTTTTAAGTTGCTTGAAATGATTTGCGAAGATTTGATCGCAGTTTTTATTTTGGATAAGTCCGAAGGTGAAGGATCTTTAGGGATCGGATTATATGGTCCTTCGTTTAAGAGTTTAGTGATACCATCGATGTAAGTGTTCTTATCCATGACGACTATCTGGCCACCTTTGTCAGCCTTTGAAATGATAATATCCGGGTTAGAATGAATTTCGCGCATTGTAGCTCTTTCTCTCGCAGTTAGATTTGGTTTCAAAGGTTTATTATTGAATTTCACATTATGAGCGATAAGATGCCTAATCATTTCTTTCTGTGAATCTGAAACTTTACTGAACTTGAAAGCTTTTCAGATTCACAGAAAGAAATGATTAGGCATCTTATCGCTCATAATGTGAAATTCAATAATAAACCTTTGAAACCAAATCTAACTGCGAGAGAAAGAGCTACAATGCGCGAAATTCATTCTAACCCGGATATTATCATTTCAAAGGCTGACAAAGGTGGCCAGATAGTCGTCATGGATAAGAACACTTACATCGATGGTGTCACTAAACTCTTAAACGAAGGACCATATAATCCGATCCCTAAAGATCCTTCACCTTCGGACTTATCCAAAATAAAAACTGCGATCAAATCTTCGCAAATCATTTCAAGCAACTTAAAACATTCGCTTATCCCATCTGTTGCGAATTGTGCCAGATTATATGCTCTTCCCAAAATTCATAAAAGTGGTATTCCTTTCCGCCCTATTGTATCAAATTTAGGTACTGCCTCGTATCCTTTAGCTAAATATTTAGTTTCTAGATTTTCTGCTCTCTTAGACAATAACATTTACACCATAAAAAATTCAATAGAGTTTGTAAAAAAGGTTAAAAACATTTCTCCTAGTAATTTACTTATGGTTTCTTTTGATGTAAAATCATTATTCACCAATGTCCCAGTGGATGGTGCATTAAGATGTCTAGAAACCAGACTTCGCGAATTTCATTTCTCTTGCATCGAAATTGATGAGCTAATTTCTCTCACTCAACTCTGTTTGAAACAAACACATTTTGTTTTCCAAAATAAATATTACAAGCAAACTGAGGGATTAGCCATGGGAAGTCCCCTCAGTCCCATCCTGGCTGATATCTACATGCATTATTATGAATCAAAATTGTTTGAAACTTTAAACTTCCCGGCATGGTTCCGCTACGTAGACGATACTTTTACCCTGTTTGAAGGTAATAAAGATGATTTAAATAGAGTTCTTTCAACAATGAATTCTATTGATCCTGCTATTCAGTTCACTTTTGAACTTGAGACTTGCAATTCTCTTCTGTTTCTCGACATTCTGGTCACACGTAACACATCCAACTTCAGTACTACAGTTTACCGTAAACCTTCATCGGTTTGCCTTCCACCACACTTTAAATCATGTCATCCGACTAAACAAAAGTTAGCTTCATTTTATTCCTATGTTTTCCGTGCTCTTCAAGTTTGCTCCTCCAAACTAGCCCTTGATGAAGAACTAAATTATTTAAAAGCAATAGCTATTGACAGGGGCTTTTCACCCAACATTATTAATCAAGCAGTTAAAAAATTCTCATCTCAACACACTAAAAGCCACACTCTTATTTTAGGAGATTATAAAAATTCTGTTGTCATTCCCTTCTTTCCATCAATTAGCTTTAAAGTTGCACATATTTTGCAGAAATTTAACTTTCGGGTTGTTTATTCTCCCATCAATAAAATTCCAACTTCTATACTCAAGGACCCCATTCCGGATATGAATTCCTGGGGTATTTATAGGATTCCTTGCCAGTGCGGTTTAATTTACATTGGCCAAACTAAGAGAGCCTTAAAATTTCGCGTCAAAGAACATGAGGCATATGTTAAAAAAAAGGAAACACAGAAGTCTTCTGTTGCTCAACATTGTTGGTCCGAAAATCACACTTTCAATTTTTCTGCTGCCAAAATTATTCAAAAAACATCTTCCATTGGAGAACTGGATTTTCTAGAGGCATTTCACATTCATAAAAATCTTTCTGTTCTAGTTAACGATCCTAATTCCAATCCAAATTTGCCTTCGGCTTTTAGAGAAATTATGTTTTAGTTCTGGTTTCGCCAACAGATGGCGCCACTTGCTTATTCTTGTCCAGGCTTTCTTATCTTATCTAATCATTATTTCCTATCTTGTTCATTTGCGGTTTTGCAGCTGAAGATGATGGTTCGGTAAAACCATCGAAACTAGTCCTGTGAAAATTTTGTAGGTATAACGCTGATTTTTGTTGTTTGACTTCTGAATTACACTTCACTAGTTCAATAACTTCATTTTCTTGCTATGCCTTCCTCTTTTGCTTTGCATCCTTTGAGGTATGCTACACTGTTTGAGGAGATGACCCACAGAGCTTTTAGTTCACGGAGAGGAACAGCAATAGTAAGTTACACAGTCGGAGCTAGGAAGTATTCCTGAACCTGACTTATGTCTTTCTGCCTATTTTGGAGCAGTAAACAAAAGTGAGCAGATAATACCTATCAAATACATTATGATCAACAAAGATTTAAAAATTACCTTCTTAAACTAAAAGAACGCTTCCTAAAGCAATGAGAATTCTGCACTGTGCAGAAAGAAAATCCATTAATCATTTTGGATCTACTTTGATTTGGATAGTGAACAGTTTGGATTAATATTAAAGGCCACATTACGTGGAAGGGCAATCGAAGTTATATCTTTACTTATCAGATATCATTTGATAAGATTTACAAAACATCATACAGCAAATCCTCTCATCACCTGAGTGCCTAACAAGGGAAAAATAAGTCACAAAGAAGCCGAAATATAAATTTAGCCGTGATATGAAGTTTTGCTTGGATTGTATAGTAATCGATTCTTCCACGACCCGATGGGCATGCCACAAGGTAAAGTCCCAGGGCCATTAGTCTCAAGATATCTCTGCACCGCTGTCTGGATACAGACAATGGAATCTTAAATGCTTAAACAGAAGGAATAGAAAGAAGTTTGCCTACGACAAGAGTTATCGGAGCAGAACTATGGGAGGAGAAGACTACCCATTATCACAAGTATCCATCGCTCTCATGGAATTATTGCAATCTGTGAGGAGATAGTTGATTTAAGTATTCTCAACTCTTGGAATCCTGGCACGGCTGGGTTCAAAGAGTTGATTTTAGCCCCGATCAAGAAAAGGGTTTCGCTACGCAGCCGAACTGTCAAGCGGGAAATGAAGATACTTATAGTTGATAAGATTGTGAAGTAGAATATTTACTCACGTGTTGCCATATCCTGGAAACTACGTTACATGAGAAACTATCGAAGTGAGCCGATTATTCTATAAGATCTAATGGATAGATCTGATGTAATTGTTGCTACAACTGCGTAGGGCTGAGTAAGACGAAATTTCAAGAAATAAGCCAGATAAATTATGCGTTATGAATATAATAAAATAAATACCCATCTTCGGAAAGGTAAAAAATATGATATATTTTATCTTCCATCAGATGACAAATTAAAAGTGATGAATAATACATTAATACAGTCAGAATTAATCTGTTCCTAACTTTAGTTTTTTTATATTTTATTTATTCACTGTGCTTTATTTTTACAAAATTGAGCAATTTATTACTAAAATAGTTGTACGCCTTGTACCATTTAAGTAAAAAAACTAAAAATTCTCAATATTTTTACATTTATATAATACATTATATTTTCACATTTTATATACACAAAAAAGAGAATTAAGAACTGAAGTTTGTGCCTATTAAATTTGTCAGAATCTACAATACACAATTTCTAGTGCTTTAAATTTCTTGATATTTTATTGCTTATCTAAACATTTAAAGTTTTCATTAATGTCAAAATTAACTCAATTTAAAATTTAAATTAATTAAAAAATAATCGATAGTTTAGTTTTTAATGTTAAAATTAATTCAATTTTAATTAGATAATACAGCGTAACATCGAACTATTGCATTTCAAGGGAACATAGGGGAAGCGATTTAAGCAGAAAACATTGTAAACAACAAAAAATAAAATTTCATTATGAGTACGCTCGCTGCATTAAAAATTTATTTTTTAATAAGCAAATAAAAATTCCATACATTTTCTTTTACTTCTCGCCTGAATTTGGTCTCAATAGAAAGTGCTACTTTCTGAGACCAAAATATTTTCAAGACCCGCGTAGCCTTCCACTTTACCTGGCTCGTTCTGACACTAAACTGCCACGCAATCATAAGGAAGAATAAAAATTATCTAAAACTGTAGAAAATTATTAATGTGATAAAGTAGTCAGATACTGAAATATTTCATTTTCAAATTATTGCTTTTACATAATGCCGCAAAAATATACGAAGCTATGAATACTATATACGAAATAGTATTCATAACTTCGTATATAGATATAAATAGATACGAAACTATGTTATACTTAATTAACTCATTTATTTGTTTTTAACACATAAAAACATGTAGTTTAAACTATATTTGTACATGTATATTTTCTCTAAAAAGGGAAACTTAAGTTTTTGAAATACGGATTGATCCATCTTCTATAAAACTTATTTTATACAGATCGTAAAATTTAGCCGAGTATCTCTACTAAAATTAAAATAAAATAGATGAAATCTGAAATATTCAATAATTCTTAAGATGCATAGTTCTATTAAATGCTGGGGAAACTCGGGATGAATGATAGAAAACTCAAGAAGAATTCATGTGTGTCAAATCAGATAGAATTTAGTCAACGGTTGACTTAACAAGTTCACTATTGTCATAAGATTAAAGATTCGCAGCTGATGGTAAGAAGATCTGCATACCTAACAAATAGAACTAGAAAAAAGTTAAATATATAGCGGTATCTTTAAAAGTAAATGATTTTATTTTCCATTTCGACTAATGGAGAACGACGGCCAATTTTGAAAATATCTGTTTATGTCTAATTTCAGTGTTTTATTGCACAATCATGGTTTACCTAAATACAGTCCATTGAGACGCTTAACAATGAGCGTTTGAACATACGAATGCTAACATAAAATGAAATAAAATAAAAATGCTTCATCACAGTCCAAAGTTTTTTAGCTATGAGGTTTTTAACAGTGTTGCAAAACAACATAAATATTTCTAAATCGTTTCATATTGTCGTAAATCTGTTATATCGTAAATCATTTGTAACTGTGCAATAAATATCTAAGGATTTGAAGTGGATTTATAAAGGTTCATGTATAATTGTGTAATTATATTTTCGTGAATGAATTTCAATAGCTGTGACCATTGACGATATTTTATACACAGGTACAGGTACAAGCTATGCCAGTAGTACCATACCATAAGTGACTGAGGTATTGTTGTACCTAGTTAACTGATGAGCTTCTTCCCAGTTTGGAATTACGAGAGAAAACACCCCGGGAAACAGCAATAGGCAATTTTTATATTATTGCGTAAATGTTCTTTTATTTAACATTGCAATAGCTTATAAATATCATGCATATTCTAATCTTCAATCTGACGTAATACTTAAAATTGAAAACAGCTAAAAGAAACTTCTGCGTACCTCTACATGCAGGTAAAACATTACATAACTATTTAAAAACGAATTTACATCAGTATCACCAATAACGACGAAATTGCATTGGCCAAGTTTGAATGCGTGAGTAATGGAACATAAACGCAGAATAGGGTCCACATTCCTCTCCTACCTGAAACAGGATTTTTCAAAATACCAAAGAGGGCCGTTTCGATTACAGGTGCATTTTTAACATATACGGCGTGACATTTCCATCCGGAATTCCGTGATCGACGACCTCACGAAGGGTTGAAGTTCAGTCGAGTTAGCCAACGGCCATTGCGGCCAATGCCGTCGGTAGAGCTGAAGGTCGAACTGTGAGGCGAAATGCCTTTCTGAGAAATGGTCTCATTGCCGAACAATAAGCAGATTATTGACTCTTTGTTGGGTCGGTTTACAACGAATAAAGAAAATCCCACAATTGGTTTCCAGTGAACTTACCCCTCGCTTGTGGCAGAAACATAAAAAGTAGAGAGATTAAAACTAAAATGGCAAATAAAAGGTTTATGAAGGAAAAAACAGTAACCAATAGAGATTATTCACATATTCAATGAAAAGTCGTCCATGGAGGAAACTGTTGCTTTCAATTTGAATTAAATGTTTGATTGATGTTTTGGCGATTAATTAGTCGAGAGCTCGGAAAAGAAAACAAAGAAAAGAAAACAAAGAAAGGGAAAAAAAAAACATAAATCATTCGAATTTTGTAATTAGCTATGTTTTAATATCCCTGAGGGTATTTCTAATACAATCATAAAAATAATTATGATTTTGTACGATTTCCGGGAACTTTTACAGGTAGTAATTAGGATAAATTGCACTTTAATTAGTTATGAAATGAACTGAAACATATCTTGATTTCCTTATGATTTCAATAATTTAATAAGCGCTCCGGGGGGGGGAAGAAATGGTTTTCAACTAGTAATTCTGGTAACTGCTTAATTTAACACTGTTTCAGAGGTTTAAATCGAAAATTCACGCCTAAGCATACATTGCAGTTTGTTTTTGTAGGAAGGGAGGGCGAACAAAAATGTCTTTAGCGAATATTTTCTGGAATTTTTGGACCATTTTATTACACTATTCTACCATTCATTTATATACTGTATGATTCATGTAGCCTACAAAGTCTTGCCATTGCACCAACATTAGATCCTTATATTCTGTGCTATAATATAGCATTTTGCCAGATGTCGCCATTAGACACGACATAAGACTTTTAACTGAACTTTGAAATTATAATATAAATCTAAGCGATTAAAAAAGCAATAAATACGTAATTTAATCAACTGAGTCATTAGTTTATACTTTTATGCAATTATTAAAAAGTCTGGATAACAAACAACTTCCTTGTACGGCCTATTAAATTACATACATTTTTTGCTGCACTTCATTTAAATTTATTTCCTCGAATTTCATTAAATATATATTTCTCATTCAATCAATTCAGTTTTCACTTCACGGCAAGGCAAAAATGCATAAACAATCAAAACATCTTCATTAAAAATGGTAAAACACAGAAAAACCTAAAACGCCAAATACATTTCAAAACAGTTTAAAAAAAAAACATTTGGAGTTAAAATTTCTACGTCTAAACAAAAAATTCAGACAATGGGTAAGAAAACAAAAGTTTCGGTGCACAACATTAAAAGTTAACTTTTGATCCCACTGGGCAAAAAGATATTCAAGTTGGTGCAGAAATTAATTCACTATCTTACTAAGAGTTTCAAACGTAAAAAAAGGCGGCCGTGTTAGGCCAGCGCCACTTAAACTTTTAAATTATTGATAATTCTAGAATTATTGCATGCGGATTAACTAAAGGCATGAAAATCTTAACCGGAACGTTAAAAATAACATAATTCATCCACTTTTAAAGCAAAAAAATGCACAATTTACCCACATACAGGACTAAAAAAACAAAGCTCAGCCGGGTAACAGGGTGGTTTCCAAAAATTAAGGGAAAATGGCAATAACTCGTTCAAAAATAAGCCAATCTGCATAAAATTGAATATGTGTTCAAATAAGAACTGGCAAGTAAAATTCCAGTATGCAAATTAGTGGCGCTGCAATCGAAATACGTCATCTGCGAGGAGCATAAAATTGCATGTTTCAGAGCAAGCCTGCAAATTTCGCTGTGATACTGAGATAAGAAATCTGGGATAGCTAATTTGTAACAATGATCTCCATGCATCATTTGCCCGAAGAACTGCTATTTAGAGTTTTTGGCAGACTAGAGGCAGGACAAAGTCAGAAGTGGACAGATGGCTAAATGTGAGTACTTCTGTGGTTCACAGACTTTGGCAACAATTTCTAACCATACATTCGGCATCCAGGAGGTTCAGCCAAGGACGACCAACTGCTAGGACGATCGTTGACGACCGATATTTTTTGTTATGGACACGAAAGAATAGAACATCATCTCCGACTAAACTCAGATTCTCCCTTGCACTGGAAAGTTGGTGTCAACGCCAACCATACGTAGAAGATTTCATGAAGGAGATCTGTACCCGAGGAGACCAGCCATTTGTGTGCCGCTCACATCACGTCATAGAAGTGAGCGCTTGAGGTGGGCAAGTCAACATGTCCACACGGATGAGTCCATGTTTGCTTCCAAAGAGATAGTTGGCGTTATCACACGTCAAACATCCGTAAAGTGATGCATACGGGAGGAGGCAGTATCTGTGTTTGGGGTAGTATCTCTTTGGGTTGGACGCACAGATATTGCCTGTTTTTCCCCGTGGAACCATGAATGTTAAGGCTATAGAGATGATATCCTTGATGCTTATGTGCGCTTTTCTTCCGGGGCAATAAGTGATAATTTCCTGCTACAGGACGGCAACTTTAGATCTCAAAGGGCTCGCATCGTGGATGATTATCTTCAGCAGCAAACAATTCAGCGCAGGGAGTGGCCAGCTCGATCACCGGATCTGAATCCTGTCGAGCATGTTTGGGATGGTTTAAGAAGACGTATAGCTGCTCTGAATCATCCTCTTCAGACCCTTTCCACGCTTGCAACTGATTTCATGAACAATGGTTCTCACTTTCTACGGAGCTGATAGACTAATTGACAGCATCGTACATCGATGTATTGTCCTGCTTCTACAAGAGATTATACTCCATATTGAGGGTAATTTTCCTATACCAAACTGACACATCCAATTTGCTCTTTTTATACATATGCTAATTTCTATAACACCATAATTGTCTGGTAATTTCTTTTCATGCTATCTTACTATGTGTTGTACACTTTGGCACAGTTTCATTAAATTCTACATGTAACGTTTGAGTAATCGTAATTTTTTAGATTTTTCGTTAATTAATAACAACCAGTGTACATATATATATATATATATACACACACGTTTGGAGCAGCCGTTTGCAACCCAAAAAAAGGGGGGCTCACAGCTAGATGTTATAGCTGTCCCATACACAAAATTTCAACGTTGTACGACCAATCGTTTTTGAGTACGTATGCATGAGATACATACATTCGTACGTACAGATGTCACGAAAAGAAACCACTTCAGAATCTATTTTAAATCGATTCTTTAAACCGTTTTGCAAAATTTTTTTTTTCCCTGGAACGGAATGAGTGATAAACAACAGAGCATGGCAACCCACTTCCTACATATCGGCTCTTCCTTTCGCTATTATGTAGCAGATGCTGCCAGAAGAGATGAATGACTATTAAACATGTGGGTGATTGATTACAAGTATTTTAAAGGAATTCGGAGAGATTAGAGAGTCACTCATGCTTGAACTCAGAATTTCGCTCTTGATATCGGAAATAGCTTTTCTTCGAAAAACATTCAAAGACAGTAGTGTTGTTTACGATTCGAGTAAAATAGCATTATTTACGATTCAACTTCTTTTCCTGGTTCACAAAGAATCTGCAAACATTAGTGCAAGCAGAAATTAAATTATTATTTATTCTGAGAATGGAATATTTTTCCCATAAGAATTTCAATGTTTTTTGAGTGTTTAAGAAGTTTGTGTGTTTTTGTTAAGATGTCAACTTTATTCTTGATATGCTTAGGGCTATGAATCTAAAATCAATAATTTGACACTGTAATTTTTTTTTTAACTTACTCTGACAAGAAGTTATTTGAGGTTTTTGACTGCTGCAGTTCCACAAGAAGCACTTTTAATTGGACACAATAGCACACGCCTAAAAAAGTTTTTTGAAAATTTTCTAGTTTGTGTTGTTTGAAGATTCAGAAAAATATCAATTTAATTTACTATTAATTTATGAAAATCATGAAAAATAAACAGTATTAAGTTCAATGCACAGGTTAATATCACAAGAAGGAAAAGTATATGTATATATATAAACACAGTGGCTATCGTCTAAAATCATTTCACCTACATCTACAGTGGTACATAATTGTTTTCGGAGACTTGCATTTTTGAAAGTTATTTGCATAGATCTTGTACTAAATATTGAAATATATATTTTAAATTATTCCCTGATATATTATTTTGTCTCTATTTTAATCTATTTTTGTCTCTATTTTATTGCGTGCGTAGGGTGCGTAAGGTATTTTTCCCACCTTCTTAGCATACCATCGTAGGGTAGTGGTCAGCACGCTCGGCGCGTATTCGAGAGGTCTGTGAGTCGAGTCCCGGCGAGGGCATTGCTCATTTTTCATCTCTCCTGCTTCGAAATAACCTAATGCCTTCGTAATAGACTGAGTGCCTACAGAATTGATGATGGCTTGATAAAATTTATTTTACGAAAAGGAACACTTTACGTTTCTGGAAATTTTCTCAAAAATACTCGTTCTACTCTTCACAGTATCATAGTAATTACACTTCAATAACTGCAGGATAGGACAGGAAAAAGTGCAGGGGGCACCACGATGGCATTGGTATTGCCCCACTGCACTAACCTTTTCTGGCCTTTATTAAGACAAAAGATTACATTTCACGTCGTTACATTACGCAGTTGACATAATAAATTACATTAAAGTAACTAACAAGTTATTTACATAGGAAGAACAATTATACAGATAAACTGGGGTACAGGTAATCGAGGTACAGATATATTAGTATACAGGAATCAATATGGAGATAACATGTTACAATTAATTGGGTGTTGCAGTTTGAGATTTGTTGGTGTGCTTGGAGGAATGCCTTAGCACTTGGGAAGATGGATATGATGTGAGTTATAATGCTATGTTATTTTTATGTTGGTGATATCGTCGCATGATTGTGCACAGATTTTGCAGAGTTTACTTTGCACAGAGTTAATTGTGCATAGAGTTCAATGTGCACAGAATTGTGCGCAGCAGCATGGAAAGCACTTTGTATAATGAGCATCAGATAATAGTGTAAAGTTCAAAGTACTGCGCTTTGGCAGTTTGAAGGCACTGGTAGTTGATAATCATCAATCACATAAATAGTGATGACTTAGGATAGGAGCACTCCCTGTTGAATATCATATTTGAATCAGATGAGTACCTTAGATTGTTTCCACGGAAAGTTAAATGGTAAAGCTGCAGATTAGGTGTCGGTTTTCAGTGGAGGTGAGCAAAAAGTGATGTTTCTTTGGACAGCTGTGTGGTGGCACTTCGATTGCTAGGTATTCATCATTACGTTGTGTTATTTATGAGTGGCATAGTTCTCTACCTTGTTGTTGTAGCTTGTCTATGATTAGTTTAATGTTTTTGTAGGTGTGTTGATGGTTGATTAGGAATCTTTTAAATTCCATTCCCACTTGAGTAGGGTGTTTGACGTGTAGGTTGGCGGTTAGTGCGCAATGAAAGATATAATAGTGCAATCACACATACATACACAATCAGTAATTACACTTCATACTACTAAGAACGTTAAAGACAACGGAATGCAACGCGCATCTAAAGGGCGAAGCTCACACGGAGATATCTCAATACTCCGAACTCAGGCTGAACTAAACAACAACTAAAAAACTGATGTTCTCTCCGGGCTTACATAATTTTCTTCCGACTGCCGAGAATCGCTTCCACCTGTCGAAATTACGGGAAGGCATATGACAGCCGGATATGGCTACAGTTACTTGTAGGATCCATTACAATTATTCAATTACAATACCCGTTACAGCTATAGATAGACCGGCCCAAAATGTCGTCAAGTGTTTGCCAAATTCGACGACTTTGGGAGATGTTTTGTCAAATTTGGGGAGACAAAACATTAATCGCAAAAATCATCGCCTGCTTTGCAAAATCTGCCCAATTATAGCGAGATAGCCATTCACTCAATAGAATAAGTTAAATAGACTTATTCTATTTAACTTATTCCCCCTCCGTGTCCCCCCCCCGATTCGAAAAGTTCCGCTTCCTTAGATTTTTATGTTGCGTTGTATGTTGTTGTTTTGTCTTGTCCATATTACATGGTACAACGGTTGCCACAGCCGACTCCAAAGAGAGGATGGACTTCTGTTTTCCACTTCTAATTTTGAAGGAGAGCACCCCAGGGGGGGATTCGGGTTCTCCTCCTCTTCCCTTTCACCAATCCACACGAGAGGACTTTTGGCTAGCTGGATATTTAGAGTGCCGCCATGCCGCACCGACACTATACATTTACAAACATTCATATCGTCTCCGAGATTCAAACACGGACCCTTCGGTACCGTAGTAGGCATGTTGCAATTATATAAAAAATACTACAATTTCACATTTAATTTCACTAAAATTAATTAAATATGTGCCATATTTGTAACAATATAAATATTCGTTGCTTGTTATAAAAAAAAAGATCATCAAAATATTCCTTGTAATAAAGCAATTTATTCAAAGAGTGCTAATCAATATCTCACATAATAATTCGGATACTCGAATATTTTGCTTAGACCTTTTGGCAGATGATGTTTGCCATCATTTTTTGTTTTAAATGAAAATACGTTACAAGAATTATCGTCTGTATTTGGAAATCATAACTTGTTTAACAAAATACGTTAATAGTTCCACATCTGAAGTGAACATGCAAGGTACTACAAATTATTGGTAACCACTGTTGAAAATTTAATTATTCATTATTCTACATATAACAAAAGTATTCGAAATATCCAACAATTCCTTGATGTAAAGCGTTCAACTATGTTTGATGTATTAAAAAGATATAAATTGCATAGAACGTTTGAAAATGTACTGAAGTCAGGCCTGAATTTCAAACTAACACCAAGGAATCGGAGATTTATCCTATGAAAAATAAAACAAGACCCAAAATTTACTGCTGCGAAACTTGCAGCGGATTTAGAAGAACGGTTTGCAATAAAAGTTATTCCTGAAACTGTCAGTTAAGTCATATGGGCGCATGGATACAGTCCCGCGATCAGCAAGAAGAAAATTCTTCGTTAACAAGAAAACGATGAAAATATATCAGGCATTCCCAAAATCTAAAGTGGGCAACAAATTG
The DNA here is from genome assembly GCF_044657685.1 of Stegodyphus dumicola. Taxonomy (NCBI): domain Eukaryota; kingdom Metazoa; phylum Arthropoda; class Arachnida; order Araneae; family Eresidae; genus Stegodyphus; species Stegodyphus dumicola. Next base: position 98,473,348 of record NC_140774.1, on the reverse strand, counting down.
GAGCATTCTTTCTAGAAAACATTAGTTGAATCCATGGAAAATTAACTAAAATTCAACTAAAGGATATTCAAACATATATTAATTGTTCCGTTATTTTAGAGTTTTTATTTAAACATGAATTGCTTATTCAAAGTGTTTCAGAATTCAGTAAAATATTCTTTTTCACAAATATTTCCAAACGTTTTTTAAAAATAAGCAGCCTTTTAGAAAATTATGAGTAGCATACCTGAAAGAAAAACGCTGTCATTTCGCTAATATTTAGTAGCTGATATTTGAAAAAAAAAATCATAAACACAAGTATCCAAAAACAAAAGTGAACCACTTGTAATCATATCCTTAAGAAATAGCGAGTATACATATAATTCTTTTACACACTACTGTTCACTGTCCTGATATTTAATCTAGCATTTAAAAACAAAAAATAAACTGAGTTTTAAAATAACAAAAGTTTTTAGGTTCCGCTTTAATTCCGAAACGACTATGTTTTGTTTCAAATACTATTTCATATCTGTCAGTTCTATTAATTTCAATTGCACAAACTTTATCGTTCCAGATAACAAACGGACTAACGAGCATTTACAAATGTGTTTCAGAAATGTAGCGGAATAGCTTCCATTATTTCGGTCTATTTCTGAGATATATAAATGAAATGAGATTTTGTTTGTTTCTTACTTACATTGTTCCCCGAAAGTCTTCTAGTTATTAATAAATATTACGTGAGTATTTCAAGTCTTTAAAGCAGCCCGTTTTCATTGTTTTTGTCAGTTGATGAAATCGTTCTTTAAGAAAAACATTTTTGTGAAACTGTTATAAATTTGACCTATAAATGATGTAATGAAAAATTTGCTCGTAGTTGGAATAATTACTTCCATCTTATTCGGGTAAATACAATTGTAATGCATCTCAGCTGTATATTAAAAACCTAAGGTTGTTTAGTATATTAAAGAACTTATTAAAAGATAAATTTCAGATAAAATATGCATTATATTTTCCCCGAAATAATGAAAGTACTGAGCATGATATTTCCAAGATAAATAAGAAAATTCTATAGGTAAAATATGATGCTTGAGTTTTTAGGATAAGTAGCTATATAGCTGATTGTCGAATTGAAATCTTTTGGACCTTTAATACATTTTACTCTCATCTTCCTAATCAGGAATTCAAATCTTAAAAAGTTTAGCCGCCCAAACGGTATAGTGATTAGCGTGGCTGACTGCTGTGCCGAATGGACCAGGTTCGCATCTCGGATAAGGTATGGATGTGTGTAAACGTATAGTGTTGTGCGGCATGGAGGCACTTTAAATGTGCGGCTAGCCGAAAGTCCTCTGGAGAGGTTGTTGGTAAGGGAAGAGGGGTGGGAGACCTCGGGGGCTCTCCATCAAAATTTGGGGCGGAACTGAGCTAAATTGCACTGTCACCTGTGAGTTGCTCAAGGCTGTTGCCAACGACAGGAGTAAAACTTGCGCTTCTTGCCACGAGGAATTTCGTGGGCTTGGCTGATTGTAGGTGATTGTAGGTGAGCAGTAGCAGCAACAACATCTTAAAAAGTATTTTTATACATTTACTATAGAACACGTGATAGTTTATTATTAGCTCTATCACAGTTTTGATCCATAGCCCTCTATGGCATCTTAATAAAAAAAAAAAAAAAAAAACTGAACCTGAATTTGAAATTAAAGTCTATACAAAAAATGCTTAAATCATGTTTAAATGCATCTTTAATAATAAGAGAAATGTGTATGCGCGTGTGCGAGTGTATTAAATGCTTCAGAAATAAAAAGGTACAGAGTTTGTATGCGTTATGTTTGTAAATTAGGAGTTTGTTGAGTAAAAATGTTTGTAATATTCAAGGTAGAGGTTATAATCATTTTTTAGTAGCTCAAGAAGGGAAGGGGGCAACAGAAAAGCCAAAATGTTTAAACTAAATAAATTATTAAAACTCTGTTTTGTCGTCTTTCTTTTCAATAAGTAAGAAATAATGTGATTATTATTCTTGGAATACTGCCAGCTGCAGCTACACATACAAGTTCACACACATGTATTTTCTTCGACCTTCTTGTTCCTTCACTGTTTTCATCTCTTCCTGAATTATATAAACCAAGATGCTCATGTTACTGCCAAAGCTAGGAATAATAACTTAAGTACCAATAAATAATAACTAAACATTAATTTGAGTTTTTATGTATTTTTGCCTTGTCGTGAAGTGAGAACTGAATTAATTGAATGAGAAATACTAAATCGTCTGTGAAAAACTGTTTCTTTTCTGTTTTATTTGCTTAATTTCTTTCATACATCGTTTTAGCTCTATTATAGTATTTGAATAGAACATGTGGCAACGATAATTCTTCAAATGATATAAATTTTGTGCATTCAGTGTCGTTATAGTAAACAAATATAGTGAATTTTAAAGAGTGCATTTATTCTATTGTGGTTTATGCGCTGTCGACGAAGTAGATTTAATTCAATCCAATCAATTTAAATGAAATTCAAGGAAAAAAGGCGTATAATTTAATATTCCGTACAAGGAACTCATGTGGTGTACACATCAGATTTTTTACAACTGTAACTACTTTCACAGGTGAAGGTCACAGGTGAGCAACAAATCATTCGTGCACTTTCATCAATTTATATCCCAAATACAAACAGAATAGCGAATATGGGAAAAAAAAAAAAAAAAAAAGGTAGCACGTAACACTTTTTAAAAGTGAACATTGCGTCCACAGTCGCACATTCACCTTTTCTAACACAAGATGATTTTTGGCAATTTTTCTATAATTGGTCAATTTGTTTTCCATAATTATATCTTTAATAGCCTTAAATTCAGAAAAAATTAGCTTCTATAATTAAAATCTTGGTATTTTCACAAACTAAATTACCAAATTTGGGCCTTCTTTTAAAATAAAAATCATAAAAAAGTATGGTGTTAATTAAGCATTTTTTGCGGGGTTTTATAAATATGCGAATTTACGATTTTTGCAGAAGAAAAATTTTGTTCATTCTAATAACACGTTCTAATCTCACTGGAAAAATACGATATCGAAGTCATGACATCTATTAATACTCTGCACCCTCTTAAAAACACGCGAATGAAACAATGCTATTCGTGTCTTAACACAAATGATACGAGCAATATGATTTCTGCTCAAAATATTTGAATGCCTTCACCTACATTAAATATAGGACTCCACAATAAATTTAATTCAATAATTTCTTAATTTTGGCGATTATTTTAATAAAAGCGTATGCACTATTTTTGTAATTATTTCAAATTGCCTTCTGTTAGCAATTCCTACTTATGTTAGGCAACAGCTTGTGAGTCAATATTTCATAAAAGCGTAGAACATCTATTTTTCTTGATTTCGTACAATACCGTTTTAATTTTATTACACATAACATTAGTTCCTTTCCTCAAGATAAATTTCTCATTTGGTATATACATTTAAATTCATTAATCTCATTTTTTGTTTCGCAATAAAAGAATCATTTGCAACAAAACTTGACTTGCCATTCTTCCAGTATTTAAGCGAAGAAACTCTATAAATCTTTGAAAGATCCACTGTCAGTCTCGTCAATCCAACAACAACGCTCAATCTTTGAAATCTGAATTGAAAGCTCAATCTCTGAACGCTGAAATCTTCAAAAGATCCACTGTCAGTCTCGTCAATCCAACAACAACACACAAATCATTGAGATTTAACCATCTTAAATTACCTTAAAGACGAATTTCACAAAGCATGAATCAAAGTTCTTTCATCTGTTACAGCAACTGGCAAAACTTTCGGAAACATATCCTTATTCAAAGAAAAATTCTACGGTGACTTGTAAGCTCATCAAACAGATGATAGCATTTGAAAATTCAACAGATACGTCACCAGCTTAGCCTTTCCCCCAGTCATTTTACTATTAATAAGCAATAATGTATTTGCGTTTTAATGACCAACACTGTTAAAGTACTAAGCATATATTCAACGATTTTGCCATACGCTGGCAGCTAGCCTGAGAATGTTTTACCAAGAACTGAGACACTGATTTTATTAAAATCAAATTTATAATTAAGTATTTGTGAAAATTAGAAGCAAATAGTTGAGCAAAATAGTTTGCATGTTGTGATTGTTTACTTACTTTGTTTTTTTATAACAATACAATTTTGCAATAAGTTTTGTTGTTATTAAATTTATTTAAAGAAAGCATTTCAAAAGGAATAGCAAATAAAATTTTCGTACTTAAACTATAATTTTTGAGTTAACTCTCAAGCAACTGTTATTTATTAATACATTTAAAAATCAAAAACATTCTCTTGTTCTCTTTTTTCAAGTTTTTCCTTTTTACTTCCTTGTGCAAAGTAAAGGAAGTATGGTAATAACGATAAATTCTGGGTACAATATTTCAACGAAAATATCCATTTTGACTGCTATCGAATGCAATTTAACAATATTTTTGCGTGACATCCGTACGTAAGGATAGAATAAAGACTCTTTTTCTCCAAACGAATTATAAAACTGATTTAAAATGGATTCAGAAAAGATTTTTTGTGGCGTCTGTCCTTACGTATGTATGTACGTATGTATGTATCTCGCATAACACAAAAACAAATACCCTCAGAACGTTAACATTTTGTATGTGGAACTGCTATAACATCTAGATGTGCATATCTCTTTTTGGTTGCAATCGGCTGCACCAAAAGTATATATATACTCTGTTACTCGGCTCCGTGAGCTCAGTTTCTTTATTCTTATATGCTTGTAAATTGTGCATTTTTTGCTTTAAAAACGATTGAATTATGTTGTTCTTATCTTCCGGTTAACGCTTTTATGCATATAGTTAACCTGCAAGTTATATTTGTAGAATTATCAACAATCTAAAAGTTGTTTAAGTTCGGATAAGCCTAATTTTTTACCATCTCGTATTTGTTTACATTTGAAACTTAGCAGAATGGTGGATTTGTTGCCAATCTAGAGAAACTAAGCTTTGCAACAACAAAGTAACGTCTTCTTTTATTACTGCGAATGGAATTATGCTTAATCCATTCTGGAATTATCATTAAGTTATTAAATTATCTCATATATTGACTCAGCATACCGTCTACAACAAATTAAGTCAATTTCTACGCCTTCGGTGTCTTTTGCCGCGTGAGACCAAAAGTAAACTTTCAGTTTTGTGCACCGAAAAATCTGTCTTCTTGCCCGCTGGTCGAATTGCTTGTTTTTGCGTAGAAACTGTAATTTTAATTGTTTTAACTGTATTTGATGTTTTATGTTTTTCTATATCTTTCAGCTTTTAATATTGAAGAAATAAATGAGCCTAAATAGATTGTAATATCAATGAACATTTTTAATGACAGAGATTAACTTAAACATAGTTGCATACAGCAGAGAAAAGGGGGAAGAAGTAAGAATGGTATACATATACATACATACGTAATAAACAGTTACGTCATCATCATCACCGCGCGGATAAACGCGAACGGCGCATGCGTCAGGAGAAGCTCTCTTAAGCTAAACGTCGTATTATAATTTATGATACAACAATCCCCCTTTCGACGTTTGGCGACTAAAAAAAAAATAAACATTAATCATTTACAGTTATTCCAATTAATTTACAGCACTTAGAATGTTTCGAAGCAGTCAATGTTTTTGTCAGTACATCAGCAGGCATTTTCTCTGTTGGCACATATTTAACGTCTATTTCATTTCTTTCATAAATTTCACGAATAAAATGATGTCTAATATCTATGTGTTTAGTGCGTGAGTGATAAACAGCATTTTTCATAAGCTTCTGTGCACCTTGATTGTCACAATATATAATGGTTGGATAATCAGCAGCAAAATTTAATTCTTTAAGAAAACGACGTAAATAAACTGCTTCTTTGGCACTTTCTGAAAGACTGAAGTACTCTGCTTCAGTACTTGATAATGCAACAGTTTGTTGCTTTCGTGATTCCCATGTTATTGGATTTCCAGCTAGCTTGAATAGGTAACCTGTATACGATTTTCTAGTATTAACATCAGACGCCCAGTCGGCATCGGTATATCCAATAAGTGCTTTTCCAGTCTTTCGAAATTTTAAACAATAATTTTTAGTTCCTTTTAAGTATCGAAGAACGCGCTTTGCAGCCAACCAGTGTAATTTTCCAGGATTGTTATTAAATTGGCTCAGGTGACTGACGGCATATGTAATATCCGGCCTAGTAAACACAGAAAGATACATAAGCGAACCAATTAGACGGCGATAAGGTACATTGTTCATTTCTTCCTTTTCGGTTTCAGAAGGACACATTTCTTTACTTAATTTTACACTAGGATCTAAAGGAGTTGCTACTGGTTTTGCATCTTGCATATTAAACCTTCGTAGAATATTATCAACATATTTCTGCTGAGATAAACTAATAGAATTATTATTTACATATTGATTAAATTCTATTCCAAGACAATAATGAAGTTTGCCTAAATCTTTAACATGAAATTCTTTAGAAAGATAACCTTTAAGTTCAGCATATAAATCACAGCTATTTGTTGCTATTATTAAGTCATCCACATATAAAATTAGAATTAACTCACCTTGAGATGTTTTCATTCTGTATACACACTTATCTGATTGTAATGGTTGTAATCCAAAGTTTTTGAGTTTTTTGTCTAATTTTTCATACCACTGTCTTCCACTTTGCTTCAAACCATAAAGAGACTTTTGCAAAGCATAAACATAACCAGGATTATTTTGGTCTTCAAAACCTTTAGCTTGTTCCATGAAAATTTCTTCTTTTAAATCTCCGTTAACATAAGCCATAACAAAATCTAGTTGATATAACATAAGGTCTTGTTCAGCACTGTACGCAATCACAGTTCTTATAGAACTTGTTGTGGCTACTGGAGCAAAGGTTTCATTAAAATCAATCAATCAATTAAAATCAAAGTTCCTGTGCAAATCCTCTAGCAACCAATCGAGCTTTTCTCTTTTGAACTGTTCCATCTGCATTATATTTCGTTCTAAGAACCCAGCGACATCCTATTACCTTTTTTTTCTGTGGTCGCTTTACCAATTTCCATGCACCATTTTTAACAAGTGCTTCATACTCAATTTGCATAGCCTTATGCCATTCTTCAGCATAACTTCCATTTAATGCTTCTTCTAATGTCGGATTTGTATCTTCTTCAGCAATTTGTGCTTCTTCCTTTTCTATGTTTATATTGTGGTACTCCTTTTTTAGTCTTCCTGGCTTCCCAGTCTTGACTTTCTTTGGACGACCTGGCCCCCTTTTAATCTGCATTTCAGGTAGTGCTTCGGAATCAGAATCTTCATTATCAGATGATTCAGCAGATGCTTCTGCCATATTTGAGGGGTCTTCTGTTATTTCATCAGCCGATATCTGCTTTACATTCAGAGGTTCTTCCTTCTTTTTATCAGGAATATTTTCGAGAAATAAAACTTCTAAATCTTTATCATAATTAGTACAGTTTTCAAATTCATCAATGAATCTAACATCTCGGCTTATAACGATTTTTCTGGAATTTTTATTCCACAGCCTGTATGCTTTCGATTCATTTGAGTATCCTATAAATATATGTTCTTCTGATCGAGGATCGAATTTCCCTTTAGACCTTTTATTAAGTACAAAACATTTCTGTCCGAATACTTTGAAGTGAGATACAGTTGGCTTGATGCCAAAAAAACACTCATAAGGTGTTTTGTTTACTCCCAGGCTTCGATTCGGGCAACGATTACGAATATAAACAGAACAGTTCAAGGCTTCAGCCCAAAAGGATTGGGGAAGATTACTTTGTAGTAACAAACATCTGGCCATTTCAGTTAAAGTGCGGTTCATGCGTTCAGCTCTTGAATTCTGTTGAGGAGTCATTGGTGCAGAGAATTCTCGTTTAATACCGCATTCTTGAATACATTTATTATATTCTTCTCCGCGATATTCGAGACCGTTATCGGTACGAAGGATTTTTATTTTCTTTCCTAGACGATTTTCGACCGCAGCTTTGTATTTAATGAATGTATTTTTCACTTCATCTTTAGTTTTAAGAAAACTGACTTCGACATAACGCGATTTGTCGTCTATGAAAGTAACAAAATAACGCGAACCAGCATGGGATGGGACTCTCATAGGTCCACACAAATCTGAGTGAATCAAGTTCAGTAATTCATCACTTTGAAATTTTGATTCTTTTTGAAAAGGTTGCACAGTTTGTTTACCTCGGATACAGACTTTGCAGTCTTTTAGAGATTCAGTGTTATTAAAATTTAAATTTCTAACCATGTTATCAGACTTAAGTCTTTTCAAATCAGACTCATTTAAATGACCTAATTTAAGATGCCACTTTACAAAATCACTTACCTGTGCTATTGCAGCTGTTTCAGTGCTTGGATGTATATAATAAAGATCACCATGACGAATAGCCTGCACTAGTATAGATCCATTTGGTTCTATTATTCTAGCATGTCGTTCTGTAAAAATCACTGAACGATTATTTGCAGTAGCTTTAGATGTTGACAGCAAATTACATTTTAATTCCGGAACACATAACACATTTTTGAGCGTAAGTTTAATTGTCTTATTTCTGTTAGGTACTGTTATAAAGACAGTTCCAATTCCTGTAATTTTTGCTGTTTTGTCAACTGCTAACTTTATGGTTGAATTCGTTCGAGGGTGAAATTCTGAAAATAACCTTCTGTCATTGCACATGTGAGATGTACAGCCACTATCTAAGCACCATGAGGAGGTCTTCTGATAAGCATTGTTTACAGCTAAACTAATCTGCTCTTCATAATTAGAAGCCATCATAGAACCTTGATTTCCCTTATTTGATTGCGCATATTTTCTATCAGCTATTTTCTTTCTGCATTCAGATGCCTTGTGCCCAATTTTCGAGCAGTAATTACACTTCAAGTTTCGAAAATTTCTTTCAGCAGGAAAATTTTTGTTTGAATTTACCTTCCATTTTTCATTTTTCTTCTGTTCTTGATTTCGTCTTTTATAATCAGTATAGTATGCATTCTGTGAATCTTGAGACGTTTTCCCTTTTCTTACTTCCCATTCTTCTAACATTTTGATTTTTAAAGATTCGGGACTAGGTAACTGATCTCTTGATTCGATGGCGCATCTAAAATTTTCAAAATTTTCTGGAATACTATAGAGCAGAAGAATCGATAATAAATCATCAGCTATGTCAATTTCCATTTGTTTAAGCTTATCAACTATTTCGAAGAAATTATTCAAATGTTCAGACATCATTTCGCTTTCCACCATTTTTCTAAATAAAAGCTGTTTTAATAGTGTAGCCTTCTTCGCAGGTCCTTTCGATTCATATACGGCTTTGAGTTTATTCCACACAGCATTTGATGTCACACAATGCTTTATATGACACAGTTCACTAGGATTAATAGCAAGAATTATATCTGCGCGAGCTTTTTGATCAGCTTGGAGCCATTTCGTTTCGTCCTCGGTTCCTTCAGCAGGTTTTAGCGCATTACCGGTTACATAATCTCAATAGTCGTTTTTAATCAATACTACTTCTATTTGTAATCTCCAACTGTCAAAATTATCTTTTCCGAGCTTTTCTATAGTAGTCAAATGCGACATAATGTAATACAGTCTCTCACAGCCAAAAAAAAACAAGATTGAGCGCTATAAAAATAGGCTTAACTGAAAGCTGGTCAGTTCTTACCGTTGATTAGACGTAACAGTTCTTGCACTGAATTAGGTTTAAGAGTTCAATGCTCGAAAACTTCAAAATGTTCATTTTAAAATAAGTATTTTGCTAATTAAGCACACATGAAACGTTCCTGGGCCCATAACCATTGAAGAAATAAATGAGCCTAAATACATTGTAATATCAATGAACATTTTTAATGACAGAGATTAACTTAAACATAGTTGCATACAGCAGAGAAAAGGGGGAAGAAGTAAGAATGGTATACATATACATACATACGTAATAAACAGTTACGTCATCATCATCACCGCGCGGATAAACGCGAACGGCGCATGCGTCAGGAGAAGCTCTCTTAAGCTAAACGTCGTATTATAATTTATGATACAACAAATATAGTTATTTGTAGTTTTTGTGCATTTTTCCCTTTTCGCGAAGTGAGATCTGAATTAATTTAATGAGAAATGTATCTCGAATGAAATTCGAGGAAATAAGTTTAAATGAAGTGCAGGAAAAAATTGCGTATAATATAATATTCCGTACAAGGAAGTCATGTGGTGTACACATTAGATTTTCTTAACTTTATTTTAGGACCGTTACGTTCATCATTTAGCAAATAATGACACGCAGCACTTTATAAGTATGTTTGTCTTTTTCATTACTAGTCTGAAATTTGTGTTCCAACATACTTTTGTTTCAATGAAAAGACTTTAAACTCTTCTGATGCGCAGTGGTATCTCTGTAAATATCACCTTTTATAACAAAAAGTTAAAATAATGATCAGGAAACAGAAGCCTGCTGCGGCTACTCGAACCTGGTTATCTACGTAAAAGCAAATAAAACGAAATAGCGGGGTACGCTGTCTACAGAGAAGAATCAGTCGTCTAGAAAAAGTGATTCTTCGGGTCACTGACTTGTCATTTAATCATTCCTCTAAACAGTTTTAGCTACATTATTTTCCCAAGAAATGGTAATAGCAAATCACTAAGAAGAAGAAACGCTCGCATCCGTTAAAATATCAGGTGTTGCTTAGCATTTCAGTATCGAATATAATCATATCTTCCGTGAGCCTTGAACTATAACGTAAATAAGTCTCTATAAATGGCATCATGTAATTTACCGGTCTTTTGTATTTTTGGTAAATCGTTTAGTTAGGAAATTAAGCAATTTTCTTACTGTTCAATTACATATAATTCCATTGTGAATCTACTCAAATTAACTGAATAGCTCCCAGAAAACTCAAAGGTGAGCAAAGTTATGATCTATTATTAAAGCTATGAATTTATTTCTTTTCTTTATCTTTATGAATTGTATTTATTATTTATTGATTAATTTCAGCTTTATCATCATTCCAATGCTATAGATAACAAAGCTTAATTTTTTTTTTCAAGCGATGGTTTTGCACCTCAGTTTTGTCTTGACAACTTCTTGTACAGAAGGTCGTGGATCCACTTTATGGAAACTATTTTGATAATTACTTTTTATGACTAAAAGATATAGTTCGATTTGCTTCTATCTGAGAGCTCTGATTCTTGGTTACATTAGCTCTCGCTCGAATTTTCTATGGAAGTAAGTTTTTCTCAGATACGTCATGTCAATTTTATTCACTTGTTTTAGGTCTTTTTCTAAAGTCTGTTCAATGTTTTTGGATGCTCTTTTCTTAAAGCTCGTTATAACAAACCGCAAAGTCTATAGGAGAAGTTTCAGATGATTTTACAGACATTTCATTAAATGGAATACATTTTATTTGCGTGTCTTACTCTCTCTTTGCTAAATAAGCAGCAATTGACTTAGACGTGCGACTAGAGGATTTGGCCATATTTGTCAAGCTCTATTAATGTCTTTTCCATATAAGGCTGGAATTTCATCAAAAATTGAATCTAAAATATTCTGCAGATAGTATAGTGAATTAAATTTACTCTTACTTGAGACCTTTTTCAGTTTTAAATTATTGGTGCAACAAAATCCTGCAAATATCATGAATAAACTTTTCTATATCATTTCTTTCAATACTATTTCTTTAAAAAGCGATTTTCATCAGCTGCGCAAGAGAAAATTGATATTTTTTTGTTACAGTAAGTCGACCGTTACTATAAATTTCCATTTATCAGCAGTTAGGTGTTTTTCATATAATTTTCTGAAATTTGATTTCCTTCGCCCAGTATGCTTTGACAAACCCGATGAAATTTAGATTTTAAAAACTTATTCCAATTTCGATGCAATGATCTCTGGTGAATATTTTTTGAGGACCAGAGACTTAACTTTCTTGGTGTTCACCAGCGTTCGAACAGTCTTAGCATGCGGTTTTGCGAACATTTATTTCATTTTTACTTTCAGCTAGGCACTTTTCCCCTTTCAAATTTTATATCTTAAAAATACCTTACTCTGAAATGCAATAATCTCGATTTTTACACCTGTTTCCAATTTTTTAAGCGAAACTTTTCGTCGGAAAGTAACCTTCGAGCCTTCAAGTCTTCCTTCTAGCAATCTGTCAATTAGAAGCCATTTCCAAAATTAATCTCTTATTATGCATTCCGTTCAAAACAAAACAGTAGCAGATGATTATAAAAAAATATAAGTCTTTACCTGAAAATGTTAGCAAGAAAATCACTTCCATAAAGTGTGAACCAAAAAATAACTAATTAAAAAATTAGTTATTTCACTTGTAATATTTATTTTAACTAACACTTTATTTCTTATGTTAAAATATATTCTGAACTTTTACTGTTTTCTCTACGTTACCATAAGAAGTAAATGAAGGGATTTCAAATATTAGTAAAACTACAAATTTAAGAGAGAAGGTTAGCAACATCAGTCTACCCTAGTGATACTCCTCTATTATACTCCTATATTCTGCCTTAAGCTATGTTGCTGCCAGCTGCTGAGTTTTTCTTTCAATGAAAATTAAGTTTGTAATCATAGAATAGCATAGTCAAATTGTTAGGTTTTAAATTTAAGTTTTGACTTGTGAATACTTCGATTCTTCACTGTTAATCAGTACTACAAAAAACGAAAGTTAATATTGCTAAATGTTTTAATTCTGTATTTCGAGTGATGTTTAAACGCAAACAAGGTAAAACAAATAACAAATTGTATTTAAACACTTCTCTTATTTATTTATTTATTTATTTTTTAAGTTTTTGCATTTACTTAGTGTTCTGGTGTTAAAAATAAAAATGGAACGAGAATTCATCCAGAAATCTATAAAATTGAAATAGTCTTTATTTTACTTTCAGTCAAATTGATTTTAATCTTATACTCTTATAGTAAACATGTTTTTAACAAAAACTATTAAACTGTTAGAATTTCACTAAAGTAAGTTAATCTTAGTAAGTTCTTCATTTTTAACTAGAAAATTTGTCTCTAGAGTCAGTTTATCTCTCAAATCCGAAAAAAATATTCTTATTCTAATTTCTTATTTGAATCTCAATTGCAGATGTTTCTACTAATCTCTTAAAAAAAGCTTCATTGAAGTAAAAGAATCTTCCTGGGACTCTGTGCGTATTACAGAAGATTTGTGAAGCGGTTCTCCAACCTCGCAAGGCCTCTGCATAAATTAACAGAAAGTAAACAAAAATTCGTGTGGACCGAGGAGTGCGAGAAGTCCTTTAATCAGTTGAAGGTGGCATTAACACTTACGCCCGTGCTCGCGTATCCCCAGACCGACAAACAATTTATATTAGACACAGATGCAAGCACTTTTGTGTGGAGGCTGTCCTTTCTCAAATGATTAATTGTCAAGAGCGAGTAATAGCCTATTGGAATAAGTACTTGTCCAAACCGGAAAGGAATTATTGCGTCACCCGTAAAGAATTGCTTGCTATCGTAAAGGCCATAGAACATTTCCATCATTATCTCTATGGAACAAAATTCTTCTTGCGGACTGACCATGCTTCTCTAACCTGGCTACTGAATTTCAAAACTCCCAAAGGACAAATAGCCAGATAGATTCAAACACTCCAGGAATATGACTTTGAGATAAAACATCCTAAAGGCTCCTCCCACGGAAATGCGGATGCTTTATCCAGGAAGCATTGTCCTGCACACTGCAGGCATTGTTCAAGAACCGAGGCTAAGTACGGGTTGGTGAATCTGAGTATCCGGCAAGTAACATCTTCAACATCAACTGATCCAGATCCGTGGAGTGATGAAAAAGTTAGAAAAGACCAATTAGCGGATCCTGACATTAGGCCAATAATAGAACTGAAGGAATCATAGAGTGTAAAACCCAAGTGGCAGGAAATTTCCATTTTCTGTCCTATAACTAAAAGGTACTGGGCTTTCTGGGATTCACTCCACTTCCAAAATGGAGTCTTATATCGACTATGGGAAAGCAACGATGGAACTAATAAGAGATGGCAGCTGCTGCTTCCTCGAAACCGAATACCTGATGTTCTGAAGGAAATACACAGCAGCTCAACAGGAGGGCATTTCGGCTATATGAAGACATTAAACAAGGTCCGAGAGCGCTTCTTCTGGAGTTAGGCGAGAAACGATGTTGAGAAATGGTGCCGATCTTGTGATGCTTGCGCAGCTAGGAAAGGACCGAAGAGACGTAGCCGAGGAAGGCTACAGCGATACAATGTAAGAGCGCCTTTCGAGCTAATTGCTGTCGACATACTTGGACCTTTTCCTCGGACCACGTATGGCAACAAATACATCCTTGTTGTCATGGATTACTTTACGAAGTGGCCCGAAGCTTACACAGTTCCAGGTCAAGAGGCTGTCACGACAGCTGAAGTTCTGTTACAGAATTAGGTGTTCAGATTTGGGACACCACTCCAGATTCATTCCGACTAAGGCAGGAACTTCACTTCAGCTGCGTTCAAGGGACTCTGAGACTTGTTGGAAATCAAGAAAACGCCGACGACCCCGCTACATCCGCAGTCTGATGGCATGGTGGAGAGATTTAACTGTACAATCCTGAACCACCTCTCGCTCATGGTTTCCAAAAAAACAAGAAGACTGGGATTGCAAGCTGCCCCTGTTCCTGCTTGCTTACCGTAGTGCCGTCCGCGAAAGCACCGGCTATTCTCCATCACAGATGCTCTTTTGTAGCGATCTCCGTCTGCCAAGTAACCTGCTCTTCGGCCGCTTTCCGGATGTACATTCCTCGCCTAAGGAGTACGTGCAAGACCTCGAGGCCCGGTTGAAAACAGTACACAGGTTTGCTCGAGAGCCGATCAACATCTCGACGGAGAGGATGAAGAAGAGATACCACGCAAGAGCCACCGAACATCAATTCCAGGAAAACAACAAGGTTTGGCTATGGAATCCAAGTCTTCGTAAGGGCGTTTCTCCCAAACCGCAGTCGCATTGGGAGGGTCCCTATACAGTCTTCAACAGATTGAACGATGTTGTGATACGAATCCGTAAATCCCAAGGTCGTTCATTATGACAGATTATCCCCATACTGTGGCCATAGTACATAGTGCTCCTCATTCTTAGGGGTAGAAATAATTCTTGTGCATGAGTTTTCTTACCTAGTTTCTGTGTAAAGATTGTATCTACTCCGATAGTTACTTTTGTATGTACTCCGATAGTTATCCCCTTGGCCGATAATTACTCCCGCCGTTTACCCGTGCTTGGATGAATTTCTTCACTTTGACATTCAGAGCACTGGGCAGAAATCACATTGCGTCAGCACTGGTCACCGGCTATTCCCTTAGTCCGTGCCACTTCTGAGTCGGCTGTTAGTTGCTCGCCGAAACGGTCGCTCCGAGCTTTGTGCCCTGTTCGCCACGTAGCTGAGGCATTCCCCGGGAAGGTCCCGACGCTGATCCGGGCCTGACCGGACCGCTTTCACGGCCAGTCTCGCCCAGTCTCGGTGCAGTGCCACATCCGCTTCGGACACCAGCCCGACGGGCCCAGTCCTCAGAGCCAATCCTTGTCCCGAAGTTACGCATCGAACTTGCCGACTTCCCTTACCTTTTGTTTGTATCGAATCGAATGACCAAGGATTGTACTGCCCGGGAAGTACAGTCCTTGGAAGGGGGGCAGTGTTACGAAATGTACAGGCGCTGTGAGATAGCTTTCCCGCAAAGCAGGTTTAGGGTTGCCTTAAAATAGCAAGGGAAGGCAGGGTTGCCACATTTGACTAGAAATCGCCCTTTTGGCGATATACCATGGAGAACCTTCTGGAACGAATTCTTACCGGTTTAGCCCAGTATGTTCTCGAACACAAGCCGAAAGCTATATAAACCCTGCTGGTCCGCTGTCAGTTAGAGTGTGCCTCGTCGAGAGGGCGAGTCACAGTGCCTCGTCTGGAGTGCGAGTTAGTATCGAGTTAGTGTCTCGTCTAGCGAGTCGATCGAGTTGACAGCCGGGCAGCGACTGCCGAGTGGGTCGTCGAGTGCACCGAAAGAGTCGTAGAGTATCGCGATTAGTGCATCGTCAAGAGAGTGTGTTAAGCTCCGGGAACGACTGAACCGAAGAGTCGGGAGCTGAGCTCTGTGTTTCGTCGAGTACATCGCGAGCTGTAGCGTGGAGAGTCTCGAGAGTACGTGGAGTTCCGAGAACGACCGAGCAAACTCGGAAGCTGTGCTCTGGTTCTTTGCAGTGAAGCTGTCTCCACCGTTATTGCCTGACAGTGTGAAGGCTGTGTCGCTGATTGTTCCAGCGTGTTTAGAGTAGATCTTCGACGACTGTATAAGTGTTTTGGAGCTGTCCTGATTAATATTGGCTAAATAAAGTGTTTCGATATTTCATCAAATAGTGTCGTCATTATTCACTTCAAATCCATACGAACCCCGTACGGACATGAAGGAAGAAAATAACGTAACAACTGGTGTCAGGAAAAAAAAAAAAAAAAAAAAAAAAACTGCAATTTTTAATTTTCAAAGAGTGTGGTATTCTAATTATTTTTCCTTTTGCATTTTATCTAGGTTCCATAAATAGTCATGGAAAAATAAAATATTTCAGGAAGCTTTAAGAAAATAAAGAATAAAAGATTCAATTCAATTAAAATTTGTTCGTTCTTATTATGGTAAACTTTTGATCTTATGATGAGGTTACGAAATCAACTGATGCTCAACTAATGAAATTCGAAAAGTTCTAAAGCCAACTTTAGCTGTAACTAATTTGCTAACAACACTGATATTGTTTTATTTAGGTATAACATCATTGCCGCTAAGATGTAAAGATTAGCTGTCTCTATTTGGGTGAGTATGTTATCTGATATTTTGTTGAAGTAACAAATCAAATTTGAGAAATCTTTAAATCTCTCTGGGATTATCTGAAGCGCTGTGTTCCAAGCCAAATTCCCATGAATTATAAGAACATTCTGTTTATACTGTCGTTTCAATTATTTTACGTTGTATTTATAAGCTAGTTAATAGATAAAAAAATATTTGATTTTATTTTCAGTATTCAGCTTAGTAGTCACCAATCAAAGTTTTCTATTTTGACTTTGTAGTGATCAGATTTGACTTTGTAGTGATCAGTTTTATTTCGGAGCAAGGAACATGAAAAATCTACAATATTTCTCTACCGGATTCGAATTCTGGATCTGCCGACTGCTAGTTGGACATGCTTTCAATTACACTACGAAAGCACGCGCTAAGGAAGGAGTAAGTTAGATAAGATTAGATTATTTGAGAAAGTAAAAACACACGAGAGTTGCCTGTTAGAACAAGGGGATGCTTTTATAGAGAACTTTCTAAGGTAAACTGGCTCGTGCTCTTATCACACATGGAGAAAACCAAGAAACTCAAGCATGCAGCTAGCACGTTCTCCTGGTATCGAGGATTATGTAATAAAGTTACATAATCCAGTTTAAAGCATATCAGAATCCTAAATTTCCTCGAATTGCAGTTCTGAAAAGAGAGGCGAAATTCAAGATATAGGGAAGGAGAAATGGAGATATGGTATTAGATATTGTAATATTAATATTTCTATGCCTTTTTACTTAAATGTAGGTTTTTTTTTTCAAATAAATAATATTGTGATAATTAGTGGTTGTTTATCAATGACTATTTTTCCTTGTTACGTTCTTACTATAACCATATGCTTCGGAAACTGAATTTTTTGCATAATTTTCCCTCTCGATTTTCGTACGATAAAATTAATAAAAAAGCGAGAAGGGAAATACAGGAATAGCTACTATGTGAGATATACTAATCTTTAAACTAATAGTGAAGTGATTTCATTATCTGCGAGAAAATAATTTAATGACATATAACATTATATACTTAAATGCATATAATGTATATATACATAACATTATATATTTAAATATATATAATGTCTATGTCAGCTTTGATTTGTATTAATAACTGTAAAACAGCATTAACTAAACCAAGTGATAAATTATGAACTCTCTTTACTTTTGCTTGAAAAAAAATATATATATCCCTTATGTAAATTCTGCTTTGAATTTATACAGATGAGACACAAGCCGGCTTTTAATATAAAGTTTCTATCCTGTTGTAAAAGCATTGATCCATTAAAAGTGAAGAGTCATTACAGACAGCAAAAAAGGGCTTCAGGATGAAAATGTATTTCGAATGCGCAATTTAGCCCAAAGAACAAAAAAATGAAGTCCGAATTTGAAAGAAGTTTAGCATAATAGAAGTCTGATGGATTTTCTAAACAGTATGTTTGTGAACGCTATCTAAAACGTACTGCTTTCGACGCCTGCGATGGAGATTTCACTACTTTGTTTTCACCTGTTTTTACTTTCGAAATCATTATTACCTCCATTACGGCATAATACATCCTAGATGACTCAAATCATGGAAAAAAATTACAACTAGATTTCCTTGCCATTCGGCCAAGGGGATCAAACTCTTGAGGTCATTTGATGACCTCAAGAGTTCATAACACTGCATTTTATTGTCCTTGTATTGTGTGGAATGGAAAATCCTTTGCGCTCGTCAAATACAAAAAACACGATTTCCTAAAGATTTCTCAACAATTCGAAAATTCTGAAAAGCAGTTTTGAATGCTAGTTATATATATTATATGAGATGAGTCTCATCAATTGGATTTTTTTGCTAAACTAAAGAAACAAGCCAAATCAAATTTTGGCAATGTTTCTAATACTTCATTATTTTTAATTTCATAAACTTATTTGATATAAATGCCAAGAATAACTAAGATAAATGCAGCTTCATTCTTTTAATGTTCGATGAATTCATTGTTAAATGCTCATACTGGAAGGACTGGCAAACCGAATAGGAAAATACTAATCAAAATCTTAAGTAAATTAAATGGAAACATGTGCAGTTTTGACAGAAGAAATATTTAATTTTAATTCTACTATTTTAATGCGCTTCCGTTTCTATAGACGACAACTTAAATTATACTTGCATATTATTTCAACTTTGAAGTACACTACCTTTGATTTACAACTGTAATTTGTGTGATTAATTAAACAGTACGATTTTTACTCTTGCTTGATTTCTGATGCGTAACAGAAAAATGGAAACAGACACTTGTGTCGGCATATCAATTTTAACAACTGTGACATCCTAGACGCTTCGACAAAAGTGTTAACAATGTACAATAAGATAGCTAATATTTTCGGTCTCTGAACTTAATGTCATTTCAAAATGCAATGCAATTTACGCCTACTGCATTTTATTACAACCAGCAATTATACTGGTTCTTCGTGTGAAGTTCATTTTGTCAAAACATACATTCATTCATAAATAAGTAAATAAATAACCTGTAACTGCGGTAGAAATTAACTGTCAGGGTCAATTTATGTCAGAAACATAATCTTTTCAGCTAATTCGTATCCTGCTTTGACAAGTAGAGCATCAAAATTTCAACGTCATTGAATTTCAAGCTTCGTACGACTTCCACACTTAATTAGTAGTCCACTGAAAAAGCAATGATGTTCTGTCCTTTCATGTCAGAATTCAGATAAAAAGAAAGATTTTACGTTTTTAGTTCAAAAGGGGCTGTTAGTCTCGGAATGGGATTTTGCCTCAATTCACTATAATCGGCGAATCCCTTTTCAAATAGTTGCTACTAAATATTATTTATCGTCCTGTATTATTTTTAAAGATATTAAATAATGAAGAATCTGTATATTTATTAGTATTTATGTTCTTCGCATTGTGAAAAACAACAGTTCCTAGAGCCATCAAATTTTGAATAACGTAGTCTTCCACCGAACATGTGTACATGGAAGTCCGAATTTTTAATTTCGAATTTATTGTGAATTTCGTATTTTGTAAAACTTTAATGAATTTTTTATTAACAAACTTGACGCTTTTAAAGGGATCAGTGGCAACACTTTACGGAATAAAACATTTTTATCTCCAGCCCGCGAAACTATCTAACGGAAATTCTAAAGATATGCTCTTTTTAAATATTTTGTAATTTTGCTGTTGAATTGAATTTTATATGGCATAATTCTAAGAGCGCGATATTTTGCATAAAATTAACACTCAAATCATTAATAATAAAAAGACCAAAAAAAAAAAAGTTTTGCAAGCCGCCTTACTAAGAAAATTCGATACTGATATGTTGAAATGAAAAAAGACTTAACTAACTTAAAAAAGACCAACACTTAACTAAATCCGGAATTCTAAACGTATGTTGCTATGCTGTTAAAATTTCTGTAATTTTGCTACTGAATTGTATGTGGCATAACTGCGAATAAAATGGGGCTTAATAATAAAGCTAAAATGACAAAAAGAAATGGGTTAGCAGGAGTGTCAATCCCAAATTTACGTGGGCTTCGAAAATATAGATTTCCTAGTCTCAGACCATTTTCTCCGTTGAAATTTTTTACCTATTAACTAACACATATTGATATCTTGAATTTATCCGTGGTAATTGCTATCTTTATTTCCAAATGTTTACGTTAGTAAATGTAAGACATTATCCTGACTCTAATAGATATAATCTTCAGTGCTTATAAAATCCTAGGTGCTAGTCCTGTTTTTTTATTTGTACAAAACACGCTGATCTATGCTCATAATTATATCTTTTCATTAAATTTGATACTTTGTCCGTTATTTCCATTTGCGTTTTAATTTTGGAAATAGAATAGAGGTGATTTTTCAGTCGAAATTTTTATTACAGTTTAGCATATGATAAAAAATGTTAATCCTTCTTTATTTCAGTCTCAGTATCATTATCAATCGGACTCAATTGTCCATCGTGTAGAAGATTGGAAATACCCATTGTAAATTGTTGAATCATTCTCCATTTACAGATTAATACATACAAGGTGATGCGCAAATCTATGCCAGTTGGAAGAATCCCCTGAAATGTCAGCGCAGAAAGTAATTAGTATCGAAAGTTATTGTTATTCACTAAACATGTATTTTCGCACAGTGCGCCAGAAATAAATCGAGTTGATTTTTATTAAAAGGAAACAAATCAATCATGTAAATTCTACATAGTATCCACCGAAGACTTGATGCGGTCTTTTATTTTCGTAACTGTTAGCCATAGAAATATACTTCCAACCACAAAAGTGTTTTAAATGACGCAACTATTCCTCCATTACTTCAAACATTAACCGAGATATTTAATTTCTTAAGTCTTATATCATATATAGGGATAGTGCATGGAAAATGTTTGCATTCGGATGCATGTAAAAATGAAATATCCATTTCGAAAACGATTTATGAGATTAATACATTAAGACTGAAATCCAAACTGCCGGTGGGCTGAATGCACGATAAAGAAACAGCTGACTGGCCGAAATAAAATTTAAAAAAAGAAAAAAAAAAGAAAAAATCTGAAAAGCTTTCAGATTTTACATTACGCCCAGAAGAGCGTTTTTTAACGCTTTGTGTGTTACCTTTACTTATTAAATATCGTGTTCTTCGATCTTAAACCACATAAAATTCAATTCAACAGCAATATCACAAAATACTTAAAAGCAGCTCTTACACAGTCTCGCGCTCTGGAGATAAAAAAGTCTTTTTTTCGTGCAGTGTTGCCATTTCTCGCTTTGAAATCGTTGAGTTTGTTACCCAAAAATTCGTTAAAATTTACAAAATTTGAAATAGACAATAAAACAAATTCGAATTTAAAAATTCGGGCTTCCAAACGCCCATGTTCGGTTGGAGGACTACGTTATTCAAAATTCGATGGCTCTAGGTACCGTTGTTTTTTAACAATGCGAAAAGCTTTCATGCAGATTCTTCATTATTTAGCTTTTTTAAACATAATACATGGCTATAATATTCCATGGCAACAGTTTGAAAAGTGAATCAACGCAGAAAGTGAAACGACGCAAACTGCCCTTTTGAGACTAATAGCCCTTTGGGTCTAACGTCCCTTTTGGGCTAAAACTTTTTTTTTCCTTTATAATTTTTTAACTAATTTTTTCATATTTGTTAAAACATAAATTAACAGTAATTAGAATGATAATATAAATTTATGCTTATTTTCTGGCTGAACTCTAAGGTTTGATAACTGCAAGAAATTTCTGCAATTTCTGCTTTTTGAAATTACACTTTGTAATTCAAACGTATTTACAGCTAAATATGAAATATTCCGACTGCCATTTATTCAAATAATTTTAGTATATTTAAGTAAGCTCTAAATAGCTTACGTAAACTAAAAATAAAGAAATTACGAAAACTTCCCAAGAAGGACAAAACGTGAGAATAAGTTAAGACAGTTTATTTTCTTTCTTTTATTTGTTAGATTTGTCTGTGATACATACAAAAAGTGCATATTTGTATAGAAACACATAAAAACTTATTACTGCAAATTTAAGCTATGGTGTTTCGATTTTTATAAATTTTGCAACCTTGGCGAAAATGACTTTAAAGCATCTTCATCACAAATTGTAAAAACTCACCCGCAATCCAGGTATTTTCTTTGACTTATTAATTTTAGACTTATTAATTTCGACAACAGTAAAAAAACTCTAAACTCTAAACTTGTAAATATATACCCTCTTATTGCAATAATTCGTAAATAGGTTTCACGCAAATATGAATAAAAGTTAGTCAGATTTGTATCTTCAAATCTTTGAATAAGATTAATTTGCTCCATTTGTAGATTTTGTATAAATTACTCAACAGTGCAAATCATTAGCACCATTTGTAGGTTTTCTAGAGCGTTACCCTCTTATTGCAATAATTCGTTTTTGATATTGAAAATAATGTAAAAATGGAAGCTAAATCATTCAGATCTTAAATTTTTTCTTCAAATTCTTGTTATAATAACGATAATTAAATAACGAGAAATATATTCGCTGATCGTGTGAAATTGCTTTGGAGGCTGCCAGCTTGAGACCACTTAGTGACCAGCATTGTTGCGCAGAGACCATTACGTGACCAGCATTTTTGCGCAGTTTGTAGCAAAATGTATTGATGAACATCAGTTTTTTTTCTGCAAAGGAGATCATATTCACAGACCATTGTTGGTTTGGTTTTGGCAAAGCACTCTCGGGCTAGCTGCCTATTGGAGCATATGCCTTCGCGGTGGACTTCCCAAACCAAAATGTTGAATTTTGTTCTTAAGACATAATATTCTTGTTGAATTCGTATTCTAAAGCAATAAAATAGTAAAAAGCTTCAGTATTCGCATATACTTCCCTTCCCCTATTATAATAAAAATGAAAAATATTTCTAGTTTAATGAATTTTTGAATGGCATTTATGATTTTAGAGCAATAAAAGTGCATCAGAATATTAATAACGAATTTTTGCGTTTGAAACCTTAAAACTTACATCTGCAAAAATAGTTTTAGGATACCAAATGTAGAAACATTGTAAATTAAAGATGGTTGCACACTAGTAAATCATAAAAGAATATTACTAAATGATAATAAAGAGGAAAAAATCAACTTTAAATTATTCTAATTCATTTTGTTACCATTTCCGCAAGAAAAGCTAATAAGGATGGTAAAAATCCCAATTTATGAAATTAAATATCTCATTTAATTTTCGTCGTAGAAGAGACAATTTTTTTCTACTTCTTTTTATAATAAAGACTAACTTAAACTAAATAAATCTATACCGACTGGGGGAGTATATAAAAGTTAGATTTTGTAAGGTTTAAAAAACCGATGTCTTAAGTTTTAAAATGTCAAAACATGAATTTTTACATTATTTAAATATTTTTCTAACTGGAAATACATATCTAAGACCAATGGTTGCGAAAATAAAGGCCGTATAAATACTTTTGTAGATGTTGTATATATGAAGTCTGTTTCAAAGTTATGACTAATTAACCCGAAAAACAAATACTCTGTGGATTATGAATGCAATCCCATTTAAATCCTGACATTACTTACAAATAAGTTTGTAAAATAATTGGGAAAAATTATTTTTTACAAACGTAGCCTTCATATTCAATATTTTAATATTTACAATAAAATGTAAAATGTTTCTACGTGTGTTGAACAACATTATTATCGTTTTTTCACATTTGTAGTAAATTTATCAGTAGTACAAAATGCCTGTTTCAAGAGAGGTTCATGGGAAAAATTTTTAATGAAACACAAGTAACTAGTTGCTCAAGATATTCCTGAGAAAATGCTTATAAATTTGTACTTCTAGAGAATGGATAAGCCATTTAATTAAGCAACATTTTCCCGAAAACGGAATCTTCACGGTATAAAACCTTTGTTATGAGGAAGGCTACTTTTATGTGCATGCTTAAAAATATGCCATGTTTTGAAGATCAATTTCAATTCTACCAAAACGGAAAAGCCCCTTGCCCGCTTGTCTACAGTTCTGTCTCTTTCTAGGAAATACAAATAATGAAACTGGAAAGCTATATATAGTTAGTCATTTCCCAGACACAATAGCTATAATTTTTTTAAATACATCAAGTTTCATTGCAAAAGAAATAAATATCTAATCTCAGGACCATGCACTTATAATTCCGAAAATGCTGAAAAACACTTAGGAAGAAAAAGAAAGCTTATTCTTCTGCACAGATGAACATGAATATTGAAATTTAGAATCTAAATCTGCTAATTCTTTCAGTGTAAACAGCTATACACAGGCATCCTGTTTTATAGTATTTCAACTAACCGAAACAAATGAAATGTAGCATGACTTATTGCTTCTGAGAACATGAATTTTTATCTGAAACTGGTATTGAGGAAGAGAGTTCACAGTACTCGGAATAGCATTCTTAAGTTTTTAATGGTTTTAACCATACACATAGGTGCTGCCTATTTATTTAAAATCATATAAACAAATCACACAGCTGATTGCTTGTTTGCGTTCCAGTTACCTTATAATTTATTTGCATCTTTAATCGTAAAACATTGATAATAATGGTAACACATACGAAGTAATAAATTGCACTCATTGGATGTTTTTTTGGGGTAATAGTCGAGCATTCACCTTTCCACTAAGATATGTAGTCTATTTCTAATTCTACCTACAGGCTTGTGGATTTATAAACTTCAATATATTCACAAAAGAGTAATATAAAAAAATTTTTAAACTCAAATCCTACTTAGGTCAAGAAAGAAAAATTTAAAAAAATTAAAATACAAGAAAAATTAAAGAAAATTTAATCTGTGAAAAACCTGTATTAGCATTAAGTGTGATCCACTACAAGTTAAAAAATATATGTGAACTTGAGTGGATGAATAAAAATTATTTATTAACCACTGAAAATTTTAACACAATATAGGCAGAGCGTGAGCTAATAGTCGGAATTTAAAAATAAACGAAGAAAATATAAGCAGCTTTCTGCGATAGTATGGACCAGGGGGTCTGCAACCTATTTTACTAGGAGGACATATTTCGAAAATGCGGGAGTTCGGCAGACACAGAGGTACACAGTTAAAAAAAAATTGGTTGAAGATTTCATCAAATTATAATACTGGAAAGGATCCAACGAAAAGATGGCGAAGTGTTGACCCATTATTTTGTGTTTTGGTTGAACCATTATTTGGTAATACGTTGAACCATGAATTGGCAGTATGTTGAACCATGAATCAGGAATATGTTGAGCCATACACCCTAGATTGGGAATACCTTAAATCATTCATTATAATTATAATTACCATTAATTTTTAACCATTTTGAGCCAATAACTGTAAAGTATAGGAGTTATTTTAGACCTCAGGAACAATATTTCCTATTAGCTATTTTCTTCTGCTTTTTCTTCGGAAATTATTTTATTCAATTACTTCTATATGTATGACTCCTTGTCCTGAATTTTTTATTTAATACTGCTATGGTTAAGCAATTTGCATATTGCTTATGCAAATAAACATAGCTATTGCAATAATAATTTAGTTACCATAGCAATCTGGCTTATTCGCATAAGCTTATGATTCAGTTTTGAAAGAATGTATGTATCATCAAAATATATATACTTGCAATAGATTAGCATGCATATAAAAATATATTTTTACAGAATTGAATGCTTTACACGCAGTACAAATAAGCTAAAATATCACTGCTCATTGCAACAGTTGAATTTCAATAAAAATTCGCGTTTGATATATATGTACCTTCATTTGTAAATTAAAATTGGATCGATTATTATCAACTTTGTTGTTAGTTCCACTAAATACACCCTGCCGCCCAGACGGTATATTGGTCAGGATAGCCTACTGCGGTAAAGGGCCCGGGTTCGAATGCCGGTGAAGGCATGGATGCTTGTAAGTGTATAGTGTCTTTGCGACATGGGGGGGGGTACTCTAACTATATGGCGAGCCGAACTTCCTCTCAATAAGTTGGTGGGAGGGAAGAGGGGTCGGAGACCTTCGGACCCGTCTCTTCCCCAGAGTTCTCTTCATCAAAGTTGGGGTGTGGAACTGAGCGAAATCGTGCTGCCACCTGTATGGTGCTCCAGGCTCTTGCAAGGACAGGCGCAATCTTCCTGTCCTTGCCACGATGAATTTCGTGGGCCCTTTCTGATGTTACTGTAAGACAAGTAAGATAAGTCACAACACAACAACAACTAAATATACCCTCCATGCATGCAGAAAAAACAGATCTAACATGTTCAGTAAGAGTTCTTAGAAAATTTTCATAGAAGTTTCTTCATTCATTTTACATCCTCATGTGAAAATATGTAAACAAGCAACTTTCTTGTTTAATATTAAAATTGTTAATTTTAGCGTTGTAGAATTTTATCACATATATAATTCAACATTACTTAATGATTTATAACAGTTTGTTTTGACAAAAATATTTGAACAGAGCATTTATGTCACAGATTTTATGTTAATGAGTTGTTATTCTACAAACATACATAGCTGCGAGAATAAATTCAGCACTCCCTTATCTAAACGCAAAAGAGAAAGGCTATCCTATAGTAAAATTGAATGCGTAACTAACAGATAATTAATTGACTACAATTAGATATAAAAAAATATTCCACGCATAATTCTTACATTCAATCACATTCCCTGACACTTACCTTTATAACCTATTAAAATTTAGATATTCCATAGAAGTGTTTACTACGTTCTGTGAAATTTCCCCTGCCCTCCTTCCCACACATAAACAAGTTTTAGTTAACATTTTCAGCATAGACCTATAAACCATAATGTTTTTTAAATTTTCGTGTATGCAGTCAGTTAATTTTCCATTTATGGTACATTAAAATGCATTATAAAGCATACCTAAATGTAAAATAAACAAGTAAAGAAAGAAAATTTTACAAAGCTATTCAAATTGTTCTTGCCGATTTAGCTTTTGGTGCTGTAGAGTAACTTGGTTGTAATACGTAATGTAAAACTTGGTTGCCTACCAAAAGAGTATACTTGCTGTAAGTGAAACATTTAAATTGCTTTTCTTCAGCATAACAAAGCAGATGAGCAAGATATGTGAACTTATGACATGTGAAACAAAACACATGATGAAGAACAGGTGATTAACTTGACTGGTATGACGGTAGGTATGACTGGATGCAACTATTCTATGCGACACTTGATATAAATGCAGTCCTGGACGCTCCGCTAGATTCCTATTCCCAATGTAGACTTCGACAGATTTTTTTCAAGTCAAGATTCCATGCATCGCTTCTGCACACCACGCTGGAGAGAACCACGGCTATTGGCCACGTCGATAACCAAGACGACATACGCATAATCTTCACACATTTCGTGGCTTCTACCGCGGGACTGCCCACCAGCGGCCAAGCGGTAAAGTCGCTGAACACTGGTAGTTCGGTCCGAGGTTCGAATTCCGCGAACGGGCTGTCTGCATGGGTGTTTTCGTGGTTTTCCCCATGTGTAACGTGTATACGAGCCAGTTTCCCTTAAAAAGTCCTCCACGAAGGCATCCCTCCCCTTAGGCAGATAGCCTTCGAGGCTTTGTTTAATTAAATAACCTAACCTAACCTATCTACCGCGGGACTGTATTAGCGTTGAAAATTTCGCCTCTTCTGCACTAAGCAGCCGTAACGGGTTCTTGCAGGCATAAGTTAAAGAAAAGAGCAGTTTCATTAACATTAAAGATGTCTTTTCATTCATATCCATCCATTTTGGTGGATTAATTCCTAAATTATTCTTCAACCGACTTTAGCAGGAACTCTTAACTTTTCAGCAGGAGCACGTTTTGATTCTCCATTTATTAAACGACATGCCATTATTTATGCAGCCATCCAGTTGAAAAGCAAGCTTCCTTCACATTCAGTCGAAGTGTTACTTCTTTTGACTTAATTAACATGGCAGTTCACTTGAATATTAGATGCACGACAATGAATGATAGCTTCGACCCCAGAAAACGTTCCATCTTGAACATGCAATTTCTGCAAGCAGGCTGCTCACAAATTTCTGCTTTTTCTTCAACTTTTTTCCTATCATAAATAACCATTTTTAGTGTTGTCACACGAATGTTCAATTTCTTAGCTAACTCAGCTTTTTTCGACGAGAGTGCCTTTCGCTTTCCTGATATTTTGTACGAGTTAATTCTGCTCCACCTAGTTTGCTTGACACAACGTTCTGTTCAGAAGAAGAAAACCTTACTTATTTTCCATCCAAGAATCCCCTCTATTCATAAGCCTCCTATGCCAGACAGTGATGTCTCATGAGTTCGCTTCCTTGTATCCCGATTTCTGGAGAAAATACTTGAACGGTGGGACTGTGACACGTAAAACAAATGCAGTAAGCGAAGCAAAAGCGACGTGTAACCGAACCGAACTTATGCGATGTATAAAGGAAATACTTTATTATAAATAAGTAGGATAGAATAAGACCAAGATTAAATGTAAAAGACATATTTACGAGAAACATGTAAACGGTGTTTGACTGTTGTAGGAAAAAAGGAAAGCAGAAAGAAAATCAACAATTCAATTCACTAACACAAACTAAATTCAAAATTTTGTTTCAGAAAGCATAAAAGAAGACATATACATTGCAGAACAGCTGCGGTGTTTTTCCTAAATGTAAGTCTTTCCAGTTGGAAACATCGCAGATTTTAAGAGGCAGCTTTACAAATGCTTAGCTCCATATTTCAAAATTTATAAAAGCCTGTCACAGAAATGCCAGCAATCTAAAATGAATGTTAAAAAATAAAGAAAAAGAAAATTAAAATGTCTCAAATGAAACTTTAGACTTTAAAGTTGTTTCACCGAAAGGAAACCACTATCCTTTAACATCTTTTAATAATGCTTAGAAACATTTCCGAAAAATTTCCGTTACATTTCGGAAAGAGTTAAAAAACTAAAAAGGTTTTTTTTAATACTACAATATGAATGGATATAATAATGTACTAAATATATATGTCGAAATGCGGAGTAATAAATATCAGTGTCCTGAGAAGCTAATCGCTAAATTTATATATTTTGCATGCAGATGAAGTATTGCTGGATAAAGAATATGTGTCCTTTTACATGAGCAATAAACAAAAAATCCATTCGTTTATAGCAAGAATTGATTGTCACGTGACATTAAACCTCTAAGCATGTCGCAAAGGACAGTTTTCTTGATCCTTTCTACTGAAGCGAGCGTTGATTACAGATGATTCAGTTCACTCGACCATTTATTTCACTCGCGAAATAAAGGTACAATAGCAGAAATGGCATAATATTAAAACGTAGCACCATTTTCTATTAAATTTAAATAAAGTTACAGTTTACATAGTAAATTACATTAAGTGGATTTATACGAATTCAAGGGAAGTAAACTTGACCAGCGGCACTGAAAAGAATGCATTCTAAAAGGCTAAACATAATGAGACAGTTTTCAAGAAGCCGAAAAGAGGAAAAGGGATATTTTTTGATGTACTTGAATATATTATACCTTTGACCCATTCATGCTTTAGAAACTTTTGAGTTTTTTTCCTTGCTTCTCATAAGGTTCACATTAGTTTTCACGTTAGCTGCGAAAAATAATGATTAAGATTTTCTGCTAATGTAGTTAAACCTCAGTGTAGTTATGATTATTTGAACATGTCAAAACACATCAGTGCTATCTACCTACAGGCAGGAAAGCCTTTGCGGAGAAATATCTAAGAATCCTAACACAGATCGAAGGACTTATTTTCACCCGACATAGTCACTTGGCCAATGAGTGCTATCACAGTACTCCTGCAACTTTCAGCAACATGCTCATTGCACAAACTAAGAAAATCTCTACGCTTTTACGAATAATGTAAATTTTATGTCACACATAAACTGCAGGATCATGACGTCTTAGATGAAAAATGTTTTGATTTTCTCGTTATGTTTTAGAACATTTTTTAAAAATAATATTTTTTCTTCCACCTGCAAGGTAAAGTAGTCGCTACTTGTACTGTAAACTTTTCATATAAAATACCTTTAATTTTCTCGTTATTAATTATTTTTAATAATTATCAAAGGAAAATATGTAAAGGCTGTTAATTGTTTTATCGAAATTGGGATTTTTGTTCCGTTCTACACTTCATACGAAACGTATTGTCATAATACAAATTTTTCAGAAGACTTATTACATTTATTACACGTGGGTTACGGATATAGGCGCAGATTCACTCTTATTCAGAAGAATCCCTTAGACTTTATTAATAACACGGAAGGAATACTGCTTTAAAAGTAGTACAAGTTCGCTTGTCACTAACATAATACAACATCTTAATCATCTGCGAACAAAAGCAGCAGCGCAAGAGGAATGTCGGAAAACAGATAAGACGATATCTAAAGTGGTTGTTCCCGGAAACGTATCAGTTGGAAATATAATAATGAAAGCTTTTGGTTAAAGGAGTCACGTAAGTCACGAAACATAAATTCAAGACAAGAAATAATCACGCATTTTGGAGGCTGTGTCTGTCATGAAAAGGGAAGTTGAATAAATTCTCTTCCAGCACGCATTTTGCTCTTAAGCTTTAGACTGAAGGAAAAAAAAAAAAAAAAATTCTAAATCTTACGGAACCACCATTTTAGAATTAGTTTTCCAATAATTGCGGAAAAACATCTGAAGAAAGTAGATAAGTTATATCTGGATGGTTCTTGATATCATTCTTTCATTCCTCCAAGCTCTAATAATTATTCGTCTAATAGTGGTGGTATACTCTTTTATACCCTCTAGCTTCGTTTTCCATGTAGTAAAACTGAACATAATTTTTTTCTGAGCACATATTAGTAGACCCTCTAGGCATTTTATTCTCATTTTATGAGATATCAGTCACCGGAACATTTATTTTTGAAAGAGACGTCCTGATCTGTATTGTGATTAGTGTTTCTGGCTGCTGCATCATGAATTTGGGTTCGAATTCCGGAAGACACATGGACGTTTGTGAGTAAATAGTGTATGTGTGACATGAGAGCACTCAAAATACACTTCGAACCGAAAGTACTCTGGTGTGGTTTGTTGGTAGGAAAGAGGGATGGAGAACATCCCGATGGTCCCTCGGGATGTTCTCCATCAAAGCTGGAGGATGAGGAGTTTAGCTAGTACGGCAGGACTACACTTGCACGACCAAAGGTATATTTCTGGTGTCCCTCTCCACTTATACATGTACCTGCTTTTGACAATTTTGTGTAGAAAATTAAGAATTTTATTCTAAAATCCCCAAACTGGAAATTACGGGAAAGCATAAATGATAATTATCGTATAGATACTTTCGGGTCAATAATAAGTTTTATCAAGTTATAAGGTATTTCTCCCGCCTTCTTGGCACGCTTTCGAGGTCTGGGCACGTATTCCAGAGGTCCGCGGTTCGATTCCCGGCGAAGGCGTTGCTAATTTTTCATTTCTCTTGCTTTAAAAAATAACCTAATGTCTCTACAGTGGCGCCTGAACTAAAAAAGGCTGTTGGATGAGGTTTCTCAACACCCAGAATTTGGGGATTGGGTCCCCTAAAAACCGCACTCGCCCTCTGGGCGCGTGTTCCAGAGGTCCGCAGTTCGATTCCCGGCGAAAGCGTTGCTAATTTTTCAATCTATCTAGCTTTAAAAATGTCTCTACAAAGTCTGCTGAAAATTATCCAAAATATTTTAGTTTTTGGATCGTAACATGTTACCAAAGTGATATTTCATACTCCTATAAGATGATAACAATAGAGAGTTAAGGATTATTTGGATTATGGCACAGCAAATAAAGTATGCCTGCCTCAGGATAAGGATACCTTTGTGGAGGGATTTCTAAAGGAAACCGTTTCGTATTCATATTACAAACGGGGAAACTATACAACTTTCATACAATTAGCTAGTTCACTAGTATTTGAACCGTGCAGAATTACCAGCGTTCTGCGGTCATACCGCTCCGCCGCTGGTGGGACAAGATATCAACAGAAAACTTTAGATTGCTTTCTGGCATTAAAACTCTAAGATAAAAAATTATGTGTAAGTGATTGAAAGCTAGGAAACCAGGCTGCAATTTTGAAACGAAATTTTCAGTGTTTCTAATATTGGTATCAAATTGTTTTCCACTGCATCAGAAATGAGAAATAAGAAGTTATTCTTATTACTGTAGCAATAATCTCTTCAATACCCGCCAAACTAGGATTTATGTCAGTAACGTTGTCAATATTTTAAATTTTGGTTTATAGATTTAAGATCTATTCGACGAATGAGCAAATATAAACCAAAATTGCCTAACCAGATCTTTTACATAAGTTGGAAATGCTGACAAGTCTGAGAATCAAACGGAAACATTAGCCGTCTCATGTACATATACTTTTATATACTTGATGTAATAGAGATATTCCCACTTCAAAAACATTTTACAGCTTTCCACTAAAACTGTCATTTGCAGGTTCAGTAAAGTTATGGAATACAGTATCATGCTTTTCAGAGAATGATTTAATGGGGTTAAAAGTATACCTAGGAGCGTAGCATTTAATATGCAGAATACTAACATTTATTGATTATTTTAATCGCAGCGCATAGCCTATAGTTATTAAGCGTAGGCTATCAGGTTTTTGAAACTGTAACTGACTAAGATTTAATGCTTCTAAACTGAAATAGATTCCATAGTAAGCAGCAGTACAAAAGTATTAAAAGTACGTTAGTTTTTCTCTCCTTGTATCTTTCAAACCTTGGTAATTTTTATATCAGTGCAGATATTTATAAAGATACAGCCTAGTATTCTAATATATTCTGCTGAGGAATAATCACTTGTGTTAAGAAACATATTGCTGCAGGCTACCAGTTTGTTGATGTTTAAATAATAACTAATATTAAAGAGGAAATTTTTTTAAATTATTCTAAAAATTATATATGCACAGCACAATAAATAGCAGCAAGTAACTCAAGCAGAATGCGAGTTATGAGGTAATACATAAATGAGTTATGAGGCTATGAGTTGCTCACGGACCTTGGCGACCGATTGTTCTCGAAGCGTCTAAAAACTTGTGTTACTCGTGTTTGTGTTGCACTATATAAATACTTCTCCAAGAGCTCTGACGAGCTGTCAGTTAGTTGCTATTCAGCTGTAAAATGAGCGTTAATGAGTGAGTAAATGAATTTGGCATTCGACGATACTTTTCGAGCTCTAAAAAAGGTATTTCTTAATATTCGCGTTCTTCTTAAGATATTTTCTGGTATTTATTGTCCTGCGTAGAGTTGATTTTTTATAATAAATTATCAATTTATTTTTTTATCTGGAGTTATTTAAAAGAGAGTCATCACCGAATCGGGTAGTCTGCAATGATATACTTTTAGTACCTTGTTTCTGCTTGGTTCACGTAACCCGCTAATAGATCATTTGATGCATCATTAAAAATTTTCCGTGTTTCGTAAGAAGTGTTATTCATTTTTCATTTTTATAAGCATGCAGTTTGGAAAAGATATTATAATGGCGATTGCTTTTAGTAGTAATTAGTCTAATGTGCGTCTTGAAACCTGTAAATTTATTGGAAACTTGCATGTGTAAATCTCTTTCGTTCTGAATCTCTCGTCTTTCTTTTCATCTTATTATTATTTATGTCATTTTAAATATTTGATTTTTTGATTTAAACTAATTTTTATCAGAATGAAAATTATAAAATATGGTCAATGTATAACTACTACTATTCTTTACTTTTATTATACGTTAAATCAAAGACAGTATTTCAAAAAACTTTCTAACGAAACAAAGCTTTATACAGAAATACCATTTTTTGTGCTTGCATCTTACTTAAAACAGATCAACCCTTTATAACCCATCTCTCTTTACATATATCATAGGAAAAACGGTGGCCGGACGCAAGGGCTTTATTTACAGTCGGGAATGGCAGAACCCCTCTGTCACTTAGCCGTTTCATCATCGAAAATATTTCTCATTAAACACCAGAGGGAAACACCCACATTACATCCCCAAAGCATTATTTCTGTGAGATTCGAACTCGGGTATAATGATATGGCAGCCTGCTCGCAAACCTCTATTCTGAAGAGGTTGGTATTCGGTGTTATACATCTTCAGATACGGTGAATCCCATTTTTAATCATATGCACAATGATGTCGAAAAAACGAAAATACGAATTGAAGATCAGAAAAGAATAAATGTTGCTATGCTTTTGTAGGGTGAAGGTGTACCAGTCAAAACGAAAGTAAAATCAAAGATTATATTTGATTTAATTGCAACTAACAAAACTTAAGTACATGAGCATTAATGTGTTAAAACTATTATAGTTTCACAAACTTCGCATCAATATATCTTGTTCTCTGTATTTCTTCTTCTCCTAACTTTGTGTATGAATTGTTTAGGCAAAACAGCTTACTCCTAAAAAGGTGGATTTTTTTAAAAAAGTCTCGAATTGTCTTTCTTAAGAATTGACAGATTCCTTACCAAAATAATGCATGCTGATGGGACTTGTGTGCGAGAACTTGGATGGCCATTCCAGAACGTGCGAGAACATTCGCAGATGACCTCCCTTTGAAGAAGAAAGTTCTTTCGGGAGGTTGGTGGAAAAGGGGTGGGAGACCCTCGGACCCATTCCTCCGGGTACTGTCCATCAAAATTGGGGGGGGGGGGGAACTAAACAAAGTCGCACTGTCACCTGTATGTAGCTCAAAGGTTCCGGCCAACGACAGGCGCAACCTTGCACTCCTTGCCACGATGAAATTTCGTAGGCTTGTTCTGATGTTACTGCCAGAAAAGTGAGATAAGCCACAATAACTTTTTCTAAGGAAAAAAACTTCTGCCGCAGACGTGATAATGTGTGCATTTGTTAAACATATTATCCTCTTCCACCTTAAAAATATCCTTCTTTCAAGTTGGTTTCTTTCCATAAAGCTAATGGCATATCTCCCTTTCCCTCCGCGCTGTGGTGAGACATGAACCTATCTGCGGGTTGAATCTGAATTCATAAGTGATTAGCACATTGCTTCAGTAATTCAAAAGCTAATTTCGATGGTTGTAAATGTGCTCGGCGTTTCATGCGGTTGAGCCGCACGCATTTGCTACACGACTTCAGTGCAAAGTTTTTTTTTTTTTTTTTTTTTTTTTTTTTTTTTTTTTTTTGTAGACATTATCGCAAGATGTCGCGCAGTTAATACCAGATACCGAACTTACCGAAGAATTGTCACTTTTGGGTGACCTAGGATTAATTACGTACATTGTCTCAGGTGCAATCTGCTATACATCTGGCATATAGGCAGTTTACCTCAACCACCGACAAACAGTCTCTTTAGAAATATTTCCTCCTGTTCAGATGTCAGTTTCCCAGTAAGATGCTTCTTTTATCTTCAGACATGGTGTAATTGATATTAAATATAGTGAAACCTCGGTTTGTGAATGCAGTTCCTTCCGAATGCTATTCGGAATCTCCTGGTAAATCAAAATTTAAATTGTTTTTCCCTTAGGAATTAGTGCAAAGCGGATTAATCTATACCCAAAGCACCGACGCTTGCTTATGAAAATTTTCAAGTGGTACTTTGTACAAGAATTCATAACACAAACAAATAGAAATCATAAAGTCTCAAAATAAAAAATTATAAACACTATATTAAACAAACAAAATAGACGAAAATTAAATTTCTCCATACCTGTACGAAGGAGAGGGGACGATATAAGCGGAAAACAATAAAGAAGAAAAGTGGGGAAGTATTATTTGGATAAGGAATCCTATTCCATGAAAACGTTTTTCTGGGGCATGTTCTTTTATAGTTTTTTTCCTTTAATTAAAAAATAAATGCCAAAAATTAAAATTAAAATTAATCAGAAATATAACTCTTTTTTTTTATTGAAAATATAAGAAAGTTACAATACGTATATTTTTTATATTACACGGCATTAGAATTAAGCTAGGGCTTCTCCGAGCACGCCAAGCTCGGAGATTTTGGCACATCGAGCTCAAACGGTTCGCCGTCACTTCATGAGGACATAAATAACTGAATAAATACAACTGAACTAATTTACAAAGTTTAAAGTACTTAAAAGAATTTCCCATGCCGATAGCTACTAGATATCAGTTTTATTTTAATTAACAACAGTCAGATTCAATGAATTTAACCCATGAATTACCAGGAAATGCATTTAGATCTAAAAATCTTTTTTAAACAAGTAACGCTACTTCGATTAACAGTGTCAGTATATCAGGAATCGATTTATGGTATAACGATGACAGGAGACAAGTTTAAATCAGTAACAAAATAAGGTATTAAAGAGTTTTAATGCCAGGGTAGTTAACAGACTGCAACACCATAAGATTTATGAGCATAAATTTAGTGATGCGATACATCAACAAAGTGTAAATTCAGTGCATCATCTAGTCACGCTTGAATGTAGCCAAGACCTGATCTTATGAGCGCTGCAGTTACAGTACAATTTGACACCTCTCCTAGAAATGGGCTGAAATAATGACTGAGTTTTCAGTTCACAAGTAGAATAGTAACGACATGTTGCCTTCCTAAAACACTCTACGAGCAATATGGGAGCGGTACAGTAGATTTACTTGAAAATAAATCTGTAAATACTTAAGTAAAATTATTTCTCTGCAAGCTGATTTATATACTTTCTTAATGAAAAAGAAGAAGGTTTTGTTTGTATTAAAGTATGTAACGTATGGCGTTAGATATATTTTTATTAATTACAATAATGCTGTAAATTTTCACAGTTATGTAAGAGCTATATAATGAATTAAATGTAATTTAAATTACATCAAGATTATATAGTACGAAAAAACAAGTTAAATAATTAAAAAATGCGTTTTTTCCCCTTTTAAAATTATTTCTCAGTCTGCCAAGTGTTACAGCTATAACTAAGAGGCATATTAAAGATGTTATTTTACATCAACCAGTAATATTCTGAAAACTAACTACAGTGAAACTTCGATTCACGAA
Source organism: Stegodyphus dumicola (assembly GCF_044657685.1). NCBI lineage: Eukaryota > Metazoa > Arthropoda > Arachnida > Araneae > Eresidae > Stegodyphus > Stegodyphus dumicola. Next base: position 98,436,110 of record NC_140774.1, on the reverse strand, counting down.
TGTGAATTCGTTCTTGAAGGCCTATCGTAACCCGAAGTATTCGCAAACTGATCTCCGTATAAATTAACGTAAAATGAGTTAATTCGTTCCTGGATTACAGTTTATTTGATTATGGTGCTAGTGCTTTCTGACTAAGAAGAGAGATGCCTTCGCAAAGGACTGCCTAAGGAAGAAAGTTTCGTGCCCAGATTAGACGTGCGGAAACCGCGAAAACGCCCACGATGCCAACCGAACCCAGTGTTCCACCACTTTACCGTTTTCTCGAATTACAGATCATTGCTTATTTAAATTTCTACACCACTACTTTGTGAACAGTTTCATAACACAAAACCAAAGTCATTAAATCTAAGACTACTACTACTACTACTACTAATAATAATAATCACAATAATAATAAAAATAAGAATTTTTCTCTTTGATTTAAGTAGACTATATATGCATTTACTGATGTTTTGATCCTTCATTCAAATTCAGAGTAATCACAGACTCATGATACTGACTGAAACTATTTTTACTCTTTCTTCCTTGAAGACGTGCACAGACTGAAGCACGTCGTCAAGCACGCCGAAATCTGTCAAATTCTGCCCCTTAAAAGCTCATCCTAGTTCCACACCTCGTGAAAGCCCACCTCCCACAATTAAGACTTTAGCAATTTAAAAAACTGAAGTTCCAGCCACGGGAGAAACTCTAGAACACTTTTTGCATCTGCACAACGTTTTAGCCCGGTGACGGTAAATAAAATTTACATGACACTGAATAATAATAATAATAATAATAATAATAATAATAATAATAATGACGAATAAATAAAATTAAAACATACAAACACCTTATTTTATCGTACTTGTACGAATAAGAATTGACGGCATAAGTGGAAGTTGGTGAGAAAGCAAAGAGGAGATATGTCATTGTTTGCAAGGGGAATTCCTATCCATTAAAATATGTGAACATGTTCTTGAAAATTCTCCAAATCCTTTTTATTTCTTTATAATAGACGTAAAAAATGTCAAGGACGCGAAACTAAATATTATTTTTGTATTCAAGCCTCTATATAATATACGAGTAAATGATAATGAAATTTTAATTAAGAACAGTGAAATCTGTTATTGAACTGTTTGTTCAACTATAAGAAAACTAACTAACTAACTAAATAAATAAATAAATAAATAAAAATAAAAAATAATAAAATAATAATAATAAAAAAAAAAGCTCTGAATAGCTGAACAAAACTTATTCTCAGACCCTTTCTAATTTGCAGCTTTTCTTTCCTAGAGTTAAAATGTTATTCCAGATATCATTACGATCTTCAGTCCCACCCACGCCGCACGTGAACCTAACACAGAAATAAAAAAGGAAGCAGGAGAAGGCGAAAGTGGGTAAATGTATCGTGTTGAGATAGACTTGATTAAAACTTTACCGATTATGGAGAAAATAACTTTTCGATAAATTTTTGACAGTACCAGGCCACTGTCGAAATGCAAGGCACGAAATATCTGTTATTACCGAAGCCTTTCTTTTTCCCTTTAACTGTGACCTGATACAGTTCTTTACACTGGTACCGAACACACCCTATTTCGGAACAAAGCAAATGTGAAAAAGACTCCATTGTCTTCGACGGACTGCGGTCGAATTATTTAGAGCGACACGTGGGTCTATGTCATTCGTTAAGTGCTGAATTGCACGAATCTGCCATCTTTGGCCGTTTATTGCTGTATGTCATGGAATAACAGGTATAACAATAGCTCATTTTAAAAATATTGTGATTTCTTCCGTTATAAAATCAAAAAAGAAATCTTTTTAAGGGAAAAAGTTTTTTAAGAAATTATCTCAGATTATTTTACAGAAACTGAATGAAAAACTAATTAAGTCAAGACTACTTTATTTAATATAACGTAGATTTGCTTGTCTGACAGATCTCCTAAACTAAAGCTCCTTTAATTATTCGCAACGCTATCCAAGCAAAATTCTGCTATGTTTTCGGTGCATGAATTTGGAGAAGAGATAAAACTCTTCTAAAATATAATAAAATATAATTCTTTTTAAATTCATATTACATGTACATGCACATATCTTCTGGTTTGACGGTGGCATTCACGTGGTAACAAAAACAGTGTCATATTGTGGCGATAATATTCCGTTCGTCTGCTGCTTTGGGAAGAGGTCATCCTTTTATGACTTATTCTTATTTGACGCATCTGTTTCATTGTGAGTTTTAAAAACTCAAAACAAATATTTTTGTATTCCTTGTATTTGTATAGTACCAGTCATGCTCAAATTTTACATATAAGTATAAGCTCGAAGGCAATAGCCGAATTAACTTTTAAAAATCTTTTCTTTGAATATTAACATAAAATATATTTATTTTGTGCAGATTCTACGATATCAGAGATATTAGAGTTCAAATGTTTTCGAAGCATCAAAATTGCACGATTAGTTTGAATTTCATTGCTATTAAGAATATAACTCGACAAAAATGAAATAGAACAATTTAATTAATAACAGGCCTTTTTTCTTAAACCTGTCACCTCCTGTCATTTCGTGAACTGGCTGGCCAAAGCCTGAAATCAAAAAGGATCGGACATTGGCTATTAATTTACAGCCACATTAGCTAGGCGATTCTCCAATTAAAATCGCCATCCACTTCGAAACTGTCCGAATTTTTCTTCGGCCGTATGCACTAAAAATTCCTTTTCAAAGAATTGAGGATTGATTTATAATTAATTTGCTCATTAGCTTATAAAATGGCCGAATACCATCTTTCACAATTTTCCGTGATTCATTTAAAATTTTTGCTTCTTATCTTTAGCGCCGGATAATGGGCGTCCTCTATCTTCATCACCAACACACATGTACTTTACTAGCGCGCTTAAATGCTTAAATGCTAATTGCTTATGCTTATATTAGCCCAGTTGGGCTTTAATAAGCTATATTGATCTAATCCCCTAAGGACAATCAGAATGTCAACTATCAGCTAGTTCCCAGCCAGGAAATCGGAGCGGGTAAGGAAAAGAGGGCCCATCGGCCATAGTGACAAAGTCCAATCTTCAAAGTAACTTAACTCTTACCCCTGAGACAAGAGTAATAATCACGTCTATGGAGCTATGAAGATGCAAAAGAAATGAAAATACATGAAATGTACATAGGATACAGTGTTGAACATGTAGTAAACAAATGAAAGTGAAGTAATGTATGCATAAAAATGTGTTATTTACATATTTGAAAACGAGTGGGCTAAGTGACAAAATTGTGATCCCTCATTCTGTGAGCCGTAAAAGGCCTGATATTGTAGTCCTCAGGAATGCAGACATAGTTCAGTACAGTATTAAAGTTTCCTTTACTGCAATTCAAGCCTTTGTCAAAGAACTTGCTGTTAAGTTTTTGCAGATATTTGTCAATATATTCAACTTGTAAATCATCGTGCAGGAGTTTGTTACGGATGTAAAAATGCGCTCCTGTCATAGTGCGTAAGATTGTGTTTTGAGTCACCTGCAATTTGTTGATATCTGAGCTCGTAGCAGTCGCCCAGACAGGGGACGCATAACACATAATTGGTCTTAAAATGGAAATATAAATCTGTCTTTTCCTTCTCAGATCTAACTGCGAGCTGCGCCCTAGCAGTACTTGTAATTGTTGAGCAATTCCTCTGGTCTTGTTTGCAATGTAATTGACATGCGTACTCCACGTGAGTCTTCGATTCAAGTAAACACCTAAATACTTGGCCTTGTTTACCATCGGGACACGTTGGCCGAATAGGTAAAGTGGCTGAACTGAGACCAGTATTTTCTTCCTTCTAACAAGAAGTAGCTGTGATTTAGTCGCATTGATGGAAATCTTCCACCTGGAGCACCACTCCTCAATGTCCATAATTATATCCTGCATAACAGAAATTGCCCTGTTAGGCTGAATAGATCTGACCGCTACAGCGGTGTCATCCGCATAGCAGGCCAGCAATGTATTTCTGTTGAGTTTATCCCGCGGGAAATCAGCCGCATAGAAAAGATAGAGTACTGGGCCAAGACAGGACCCCTGGGGGACGCCTGCAGCGATAGTTTTGTATCCAGAATGACTTTGCTTGCAACTAACTGTAAAGTAACGATTTGCAATATAAGATCTGGTGAGTAAGATCAGTTCTCTAGGCAAATTCATCATTATCAATTTATATATTAAGCCCTCATGCCAGACACGGTCAAATGCTTTGGCCACGTCCAGCATGAGCACTGCAGTACAACTCTTATGATGCAGAGCAGAGCCGATAAATTCCACAAGCCTAATCAGTTGTTTAGATGTGCAAAGTTCGCTCCTAAATCCATACTGATCTTCCGGAAGTACATGTAAATAAGGCTGGAATTTCCTTAAAATTATTCGTTCAAAGATCTTGCCTATATTAGAGAGCAAGCTTATGGGCCTGTGATTTTCCGCCTTAGTGATGTCTTTTGCAGGCTTCGGTAGTAGGAAAACTTTTGCGTACTTCCAGCAGTCCGGGAAGTAGCATAACGTAATGCATATATTAAAAATGCTGGAAAGTCTTGTGATTCCACCGCGCGGGAGGTTCCTGATCATTAAATTTGTAACTCCATCAATACCTGGGGCTTTCTTGGGGTTCAATTTGGAGATAATATCCGTAACTTCTCTTGGATTAGTTAAACCATCGGCATTTAGAGCCGTGGGAGCACCTAGCCATTCTTCTACTTTCATTCTGACTTGGGTCTCAAAGTGAATATTACGAGGTGTCTGATTGGGAGAAAACTGCTTTTCAAGATGTGAAGCAAAAATCTGACATTTGTCAGTATCTGAATAAGCAGTGACGCCGTTGTCAATAATTGGCCTATCACACTGATGCGTCCTCTTTAACATTTTTGTAAACTGCCAGAAGGCATCACTGTCTAAGTTTAACTCCTCCATTTTAACATTCCAAGCCTCACACTTTAATTTATGCATTTCAAGCTTAATATGCTTACTGATCCTATTTAACTCCGTTTTAATAATTGGGTCCCAGGTGATAGCGCGCTGGGTTTCTGTGGTATTATATCTTGATATTTTTTTTAAATGTAAAAGCTGTTACTGTCGTTTGGAAGACAATATTTATTGTATATATTTAGCTTAAAAATTTCTTAACTACAGATTTCTAAAAGCTCACAGTAACAGTTTTCCTGTTCCTCATGCAGAACCGCACCTTATGTTCTAACAGTTCTGTTACTTGTTGCAGGAATTCGTAATGATCCATGCTAAGACTTCAAAAGATACGGGCAGCGACCTAGCAGTGTGACAAAAACCAATTTTTGGTTGGTCGCAAAAGGTTTTCAAGGTTTTTTTTTTTTTTTTTTTTTTTATGTTTTACGACGCAACAGAAATTAGAAGGTTTTAGTAAGTAATATGGGTAATATTATAATATAATATAATAATATAGGTAATATAAATTAATAATGTAGGAATGCAAAATTTCTATTTGATGAAGCAAAACCGATGCCTCTTTCACATCGAAACAGCATTCTCAAACTTCCGTTATTTTCTCCTCCAGTGGCAACAAACTGACAGTTTAGGGTCAAATTTTCTAACTTGCTTCAAACATCTGTGCAATGAAGCAATGTATGTATAAATAGCTATAATAATTTATCTTCCATTAAATCCCTGCCGATATAGAGTAAGTGTTATAAATAACCGTGTACCAAAATGGACAAGTAGCAAATATGATGTTTTTTTTTCCTCTTACAAATGTTCCAGGCCGTTAACTTATTAAAATATTGTTTCAGTTTATTTACTCCTTATAAAACTGCACGTTAATATGAATTACCAAATATAATAAACTGTGTTAACATTTATTCCTTTTGCATTAATGCGACAAAGCACACGAGAAGTATCTGCCTAACGAGAGTGATACTTTCGTGGAAGACTTTCTAAAAAGAAACTGTCTGGTATTTGTGTTATTCACAATGTTTTTCACCAAAACCATAATTTAAATAGCAAATTCAGAATCATAACATTCAGAGAAATATTTAATTTAAAATTTTATGTTCGAATGTTGTATTTAGTCGTCAAAATTCAAATAGAGATTTTTATCCTCAGTTCTTTGCAAATATTTCTTTTATGCTTACATTTTTTCATTCTGTGTTTATGAAAGTTTCTATGCTTCAATAGACTTGAAAGGACTATAAAAAATTACATGTATTATTAGCCTATTGTTTTAATGCCAAAATTCACGGAATAATGTAATTATAATTTATTCATTTATGCAGGATGATTATTAGCCTGTTGCTTTAATGCCAAAATTCATGGAATAATGTAATTATAGCTTATTCATTTATGCAGGATGATTATAAAAATCTTATAATAAATGAACCCCTAAGGGGCTATCTACTCTGTCAATCGAAATGAAATTGCAGATATTGTTATTTGAAGATATGCGCTCGAGATTTTAATGATTTAAAACAGTAGAGTTCTCACGGTTACAGGAAATACATTTTAAAAGTTTAGAATGGTATCATCTGAGAAAGTAAAGTTTAGAATGGTTTTCCTGAGAAAGCTGATCAGCGCATTGAAAAACTATAAATTGCATTGAGCAACACACGTAGGACAAAAATTGTCGGCGTAAAACATTTGCAAAGAAGATCAGTTGTAAAGGACCAATGACAACACAAGAGAGGAAATGGAAAAAAATTTTTTATTGGAATTACAAGTTTTCAACGTACACACCTTTTCAGACGATAAAGCTTTGCATGCGGAATATTGTTGACAGCAACGACTAAAGTAACACCGCAGAGGATTCCTTTATAACTTCACGTTTTATGTCATCTTTCAATTCCGACTAATCTCGTGGATTTGATGTTTATCCATTAGATTTTAGATAAGCCAGAACCAGAAATCAATCGCAGAGAAGTCGGGAGATTGAGGTGGCCATGAAACTGCAAAGTTGCGGGAGATGAGTCTATCCTGAAACACTTTACACTTTGAAAACTTGTAATTCCAAAAAAAAAAAAAAAAAAAAAAAAAAAAAGTATTTTCCATCTTCTTTCTTGTCTTGTCGTTAGTCCTTTATTCTTCTTTGCAAATGATATATGCCGGCAGTTTTCGTCATATCTGTATCGTTCCAACGCCATTTATCATTTTTCAATGCACTAATAAATTTTCACAAGAAAAAAATTAGGTGATTAAATTCGAAAATTCCTAATTTTTTTGCTGTAATCGCAAACGTGGGAATATTGTTTTAAATAATCAGAATCTCGAGGGCGTACCTTGAAATAACAATATCTGAAATTTCATTTCGAATGGAGCGGATGAGCTGCTGGGGGCTCATATATCGGGAAAGTTTTTTTGTGACAATCCTGTCTCTATCATTCTGATGGGTTAGAAATACTATATAAAAGGATCCTTATAGAATGCAACATTTTAAAGCTGTAAGGAGGATTTTAAAATTGTTAGAAAATGTGGAAAAACACTTATAAGTAATTTCATATTCATTTTGAATTATTGCAAAATGCAGCTGCTATTTAATTACAGACGACTATGTTTATTTTACACACAATTAATAAATTAATTTTAATTATCTTTCAGTTACAAATGTATACAAATTTTAAAATAATTAAATTAATTACTGCAAATTTTGTATTTTCTGGATTCCTCATATTATTTAAAACGAGACTGCACAGAAATATTAATTTAGAATTCAAGCAACAAAAATCAGCGTTATATTTGCCAAAGCGCAGTCACTATATCTATCTCGTTCATTTGTGCTTTTGCAGCTGAGGATTATGGTTCGGCAAAACCATCGAAACTAGTCCTGTAAAAATTTGAAAAAAAAAAAAAAAAAAAAAACCGCTGATTTTTGTTGTTTGAATTTTAAAGTAATACTTATTCGGCGTAATTTTAGCTTAATGCAGAGACATATTTATTGATGTAATATTTCAGACTTATCTGTTTAAAACCTATAATATTAAACCGACTTTAGTGGACAATATGTATTTACTAGAAGTGTGAACATGTTTCACCCTCGTATTAAAAATTAAAGTACTTCTTTTGGCGATTTATAATCAAAAATAAAAAGAGAAATTCCCTAAGTTTGCAATACTTACATTTAAAAAATTTAAGGTATTTTAAGTTAATTAACAAATTTAGGACCATTATTGTAGGATTTAAAACCATTATTGTAATTTCTTTTTATCGTAGTCTTCACCGCAAATCACTTGTTTCTGTATTTAAGCTGATGATTTTAGAGTGAGAGCATCTGGCAGCCTCGTGTTGCTGTTACTTAATGTCGTCAGCTCTGCTTATTTCCGGCTTTAATATCTTGCACTTAAAAATACGTGCCGCTAATTATCTTGAGCCAGGGCCGGTTCTAGGCGGTAGGCAACTACCTATGGCGGCAAAATTTAGGGACAGCAAAACCAACTGAACTACAGTGTATATCCCGATTGCCTGATTCTAAAAAAATTAAATATGAGTTTTATATTATTTTTGTTAATTTTATGATGTTAAACTTTAATAATAAGAAATAATTGTTGAGAACGAATTGCCGAGAACTGCTTATCAAAATTCGCGTTGTTGATCAGTTGTTAAAATTCGACCACCCTTGTTTGGACTTAATTAACAATGGTATTTTCTGGCATTGGCAAAGACGAAACATACTTCACTTACCCATTGCTGAAATTTGAATTAATCGCCAAGCTAAACATACACAGATGTTCTTTGGCCAAGCGACGAAGGTTACCATGCTGAAAATATGCCTATTGCGCATGCGTGAAGCATAAACCATGCTAGGGCTAGACGCTACTTGAAAACATTTTGTAACTGTCTTTGAGATGATACATATCCTACAAGCGCCAGTTAAACAAGTGATGTCAACAAATGAGCTATTCAGATAATTTAGGCAAATAATTTATTTCATAAATACATAAATGTTCTTGAATTTAGCAAACATTGCTCGTATTATTTATAGTGGCAGCAAAAAGCCTAGTGCCGGCCTTGAAAGTGACACTTACGACTAACGTTACGGTAAATTCAGAGGGAAAATAATACAAGTTAGTACTTATTTAGATAGAAATATTATTTAGATAGAAATATTAAAATTAAAATAATTTTTAAAATATAGTTTCTTTATAACAATCAAATTAATTTATTTTATAAACTAAAAATAAAATATCTTCATGTAATTATGTACCTACTTTCTGTGTTTTTCAGCGATATGTATATAATAATTTAGAATATAATTTTAAATTATTTTTTTAGATTTTTGTCATAATGAGTAAGAAAAGAGGATGCAAATTCAATGATGATCTAAGATCTGAATTTACTTTTATTAAAAAAAACCAAAAGCGATTACATGGTAAAATGTGAGAAATGCAATGGTGAATTTTCTACTTCGCACAGCGCAAAGAATGCTATTTCGAAGCACTTGGAGACACAGAAACATAAAAGATATTTAAATACTGCTGCATCTTCCTCCAAAATACAGGAGGATTTTCGGAAAAAAACTTATGGAGATGAAGAAAAGAAATTAGCATTAGCAGAAGGACTTATGTCTTTTCATGCCATTAATCACAATCATTCCTTCAAACCTATGGACTGTACATTACAATTTGTCCAAAAGTTATTCAACAAAAAATTTGCCTGTGCCAGAACAAAATACGAGGGAATTGTGTGTAATGTGCTATCCCCATACGCATTTTCACAGTTAAACAAAAATCTAGAAAAAAATAATTTTATATCCATATACTCTGACGCATCTAATCATAAGGATGTAAAGTTATTTCCAACCATTATCAGATTTTTGATTCGGAAACTGGAATAAAAATTAGAATTTTAGATTTCGTTTCTTTGACCGGCGAAACTTCTGAAATAATTTTCAGTTCCATTATTAACACTTTGGAAAAAAAAAACAATTCAAAATATAAAATGATTGCATATTGTGCAGAAAACACGAACGCAAATTTTGGAGGAAAAGTTCGTACACTGTGTGCGTTGCAATGCTTAAAGAATTTTGTTAAACTGCGGAAGTCGAATATCAGAAAATACTTGGCTACCATAAAACTCGTTGGTTATCTCTTTTGCCAGCTGTCGAAAGAATTTTGAAAAGATACGATCGTTTGAAATCCTACTTTCTGTCACAGGATAAATGTCCTAGAATTTTAGAAGAGTTTTTTGAAAACAAATCTTCAAAAATTTGGCTAGAGTTTGTACACTATCAAGCAGCTCTTTTTCAAAATGCTATAAAACTTATTGAAGGTGACAAAATTTCGGCAATCAAAGTAGGAAATGAAGTTAATACTTTAAAATTTCAGTGCCAAGAGCGGTTAGAAAATAATTTTCTTCCTTTAATTATCCGTATCTGTATAAGCCAGCTAGAAAAACAAGATGCACTAAATCGTGCAGATATCATGAATCACGTTAAAAGGTTCTACAGTAACTGCATAGATTATTTAGAAGAATGGACAGTACATTACAGTGCTATTGAACATTTTCATTGGGTTACATTAAAACAAGAACTTAATTGGAATGATGTGCAAAAATCATTCGATTATATTACTCAGAATTCCCCATATAGTAATATTTCCGAAAATGATCTTTTTAATGAAGTATCATTATTAAAAAATATATTGATGAGGAAAAGGTTAAGCCTTGGGCATCAGCAAAAATCACAATAGAGAATAAATGGTTAGAAATATTTCATCGTTTTGAAACAAACCAAGTTCCATATAATAATGCGCTAAAAATTGTGGAATACGCGCTATCCTTACCAGGAACTAACGCTGCGAGTGAACGTGTTTTTTCTACTGTAAATAAAGTGTGGACATCAGAAAAATCGCAATAAAGTGTTGACACTTTGAAAGCCATTTTATGTGTGAAATATAATTTAACAAATTCTTGTGAAAAATTTCATGACCTTTTAAGCAACGATAGCAATTTACTAAAAAAAATTCACTCAAATGCGAAATATGCCAAAGAATAAAATAATACTATACATAATTTTTAATGTACAATATTTGTAAATTGTACTTATGTTGAAATTAAAAAAAATATATTACAACACTATATTTGCGTTCTATGAACATTTTAGTTGGTTCTATATCGACCAAATTTTTATCAGGAACCCGCCCCCCGCCCCGGTGTCCCGCTTTACCAGTTTTAAAATCTGGTCACCTTATCTTTGGCTGCTGTGCGAGGTCGTGTAATTTTCGATGCTCTCAACCATTTCGTCGGTGCTTATTGTATCGTTATTTTCGAGACACCTGATATTCCGGGAGAGTAATATTTATTTTAAATTTCTTCCGGGAGCCTGGAGATTTTAATATTCAGGACCCAGTTTCGGAAGAGGTGGGAACATTACCAGTGGTATAAGCGACTCAGATCGAACTTGTTTAATTAGGAAAGTCCATTACCTCCTTTATTCGGTTGCGATTTTGAGTTTTACAATCAAATTCCAAATCGTGATAAGTACTATAACAGAATTTAAAAAAAAAAAAAAAAAAAATTAAAACACGTGTCAAGAGATTGGCGATATATTCAGTGTCAAAAGATTCGGTGTTCTACTTTCGTTGCAAACGTTTTGGTAATTCAAAAATTGAGTTCGTTTTTAAATGAGGGCTAAAGCAACTGGAAAAATATTGGTTAGATACTAAGAAAGTATGAATCTTCGAAAACTCGTGCAAATAATTTGAAATCATGGACAGAGTTGAAACGAAGGTTAGAAATTTTTCAAACAGTAGATTTAGCTGTACAAAGATGAATTACTTCTAAAATTAAATATTGGCATTAAGTAATTTTATGCTAATGTCAGTTATTAAATTGCTTGTTGAAAGTTCGCTAGTCTTTCGGAGTACAAGTGACAGGCTTTATGAACATAATAACGGACATTTTCTTAAGCTAATTCATTTGCTAGCTGAAATTGACGCAATAATGGAAGAACCTGTTCGTAGACTCCTCAGTAATGAAGAAAAGACAGCAACATATTTAGGAAAATATCTTAACAAAATTACTGGATTCTTACATGATAACATAAAGTCTTATATTATTAAACTAGTCCAAAAAGCGCAATATTTTTCGGTTACTCTAGATTGTACTCTCGATGCGTGTATGGTTGTCATTTCTAGTAAGACAGGTTTCCATTAATCAATCAGAAGCGATGATTAATGAACATTTTTTGCGTTTTCTTCCCTTTGAAAGATCTACTGGTAAGGAATTATTTCATGTTTTATTAGAATAAATATAGATAAAAAATTAGAAAATATGAGAGGTAAAGGTTACAACAATGGTTCAGATATGAGAGGTGGATAAGTGAGAGTATAATCAAAAATTAGAGTTTAAAATACCAAAGTATTTTACGTACCTTGAAGCTACCATTCATTAAACTTAGTAGTTAATGATATGACAAAATCTTCCTTGGAGGCAGCGAATTTTTGTAATATGGTTCAAAATGAAAATGTGTAAGGATCTTGAGTTTGACTAACGTTTATTTTGTTTTAAAACTTTACTGTCCTCTCTTATTTTCCGCTTCCGGCCAGAATAAACGCGTTAAATTGTTTATGCAAATTGTACTTGGTAACGCTTAAGTATTTAAGTTGTGGCTTTTCGCCAAGAACAGAGTTAGATGGAACGAGAGTGAGCCTCCTTGCCACTGCATTCCAAGCGAGCTTTCAATCAGTTGCTGTCCGCCTTTAAGGCCAGAGATTTAATCCTCTCGATATATAAAACGCATTGTAGTTTTCTGCACTTTACGCTCTACATACGTAATAAACTAAAAGGCCAACCTTAGTGTTAGTCATCTGTGTAAAATATTCAAAGTTAGTTCTTATTTAAATTTAGTTAGTTAGTAGTTTTTATATTTTTACGTTCAGACCACAAGTGTTTGGTCTCTGTATCCCGAAGTGCGGGAGCGCCTATAATATCGTGGAGAATAAAGGGTAATTAAATCCTTCGCATCTTAATCATCTAATTTACAATTCCACAGAACATAGCTTCCAGTAAGCTGTTCCCATTTCAGGACACATCATGTTCGCAGAGTAGATGAGGAGGAATAGTAGTCCTGATAAATGTAGAAATAGATAATATGATTCGAGAGGAGGCAGGTGGTTTATTGACCGCAATAAAATAATTTAATTTTTATGGTCGATCGTTATTTGGTATAAAATTTTGAACCACATCAGTTCGATAAGTAAGCTACTTCAATCAAAAGATTTTAATTTATCTAAAGTCACTGTACAGTTCTTTCTAAAGAAACATTATTTTTCACATACATTTTAACTGACGTCTACTGCATTTAGTGATAAGTTCTTGGTGCTTGTTTAAGTTTTATAGCGCATAACTTGAAAGGTTATGTGCCCATGACCAACTGTTAATCACGGTTTAAGTAACAGGCCGACAGTAATTATGAAAAATATGCCTGACAAAGTGATAATCTATCACAACATAGTCTCTTATTCCCATTACACACGAAGGAAAAAAACCATGCAATCAGCCTATTTGCCTAGTTTTAACTATGAGTCCAATTACCAGTATTCAGTGGTCTTCAGCAATAAGTTATTGATGGTTTATATATATAATATATATATATATATATATATATATATATATATATATATATATATATATATATATATATTATGTATAAATCATCAATAACTTATATTTTTGTTTTTATAAAATGTTTCTTTTTATTTGTTTATATATAAAAACCAGTTTCTTCATTTTTGGTCATAAATATAAAAAGTTTCTTTCTATTTGTTGTTGTTGCTTATACCCACTTGTCTGACGTTGTCATCCCCAGCTCACGAAATTTCTCGTGGCAAAGAGCGATAGAATACGTCTGCCGTTGGCAACAGCCTTGAGCAACTTTCAGGTGACAGTGCGATTTAGCTCAGTTCCGTTTCCAATTTTGAAGGAGAGCACCCCGGAGGAACGGGTCCGAGGGTCTGCCACCCCTCATTCCTTCCACCAAACCACACGAGAGGATTTTCGGCTCGCCGCATATTTAGAGTGCTGCCATGCTGCACCGAAAATTTACAAACATCCATGCCTTCTCCTAGATGCAAACCCGGGTACATCGGCACGGCGGTCAGCGACGCTTACTACTATACCGGTTGGGCGGCTTGTTTTTATTTAAAACCTTCCAGCAGGCCATACTATTATATATACATATATACGTCCTACAGCGCTCTTTGTAACACCTTTAAGAATGTGAACATACTTGCATCTTGATATATGTTCAAGATGAACGTCCAGGTATAAAGTACAAGGGACATTTTGGCGTAGTAATCAAGAAAATATTTTACTTTCAGGGCAGTGGAGTGTTAAATTATTTCACATATTTAGCGCTCTGTCATGTTTAGCAACCTGGGGGGGGGTCTTCCATGTATCCTATCTATTAATTTATATATATATATATATATTATAACACTTAACAATGACCAATAGTTTGGTTTTAAACTGGAACAACCTTAATATTTACTTTGGAAGTTAGAAAGATAGTGAGATAGACATGCTACCCGATTGTAAATCAAAGTCCTCATCACAATAGCTTCTTGGTACCCGTAACATATCAGTGGAAATTTAATAATTAAACACTATAGCAATAGTTTAAATAATAAATAATGATTAAACACGTTCATTTGCAACTAGCAATAGTCTGGGAACATCTGAAATTAATTTGCAAGATTTGAAAAACTTCATAATTTTAAATATGAATTAAACATCATCAGAATCAAAATGAGCCTCGTTAGAGAACACTATCATCATACTTAAAGTAGGGGGGGGGAGAAAGAAAAGAAATAAACCTTAAAAGTAGGTGAAATACACCTTGAACTTGCATTAGAAGGAATTCAATCCATGCTTTTGTGGACTAAGTGACAGTCATCAACCGGAGACCATAACTTGACATTGCTAGATTCGTCCTTTACGAAAGGCCTGAAGGTGCAGACACGCACGAGTGAAGAATGCGTGAAACTAGATGACAATTAGGAGTTTCTTTCAGACTTTTTTCTAAGAATTTTATACAGTTTTCTTTTTACCTTTTGCAGCCTCAGATTCGGAGATAAGTGCAATTATCTCCTTCTGAAATTGGTCGAAAATATCAATAAATGTGAGCAAAATTTAAATTCTTAAAAATATTTCTTAGAACTAAATTTCAGGTTCTGGGAATTTGGAAAAATATATCAATTCCAAGTATTTGTTACACTTATTTTATGTATTTTTATTAAATTTTATAGAATTGCAAAGGAAAACATTTTCTTAAAATAAAGAAAAATGATGAAAAGATGGCCGTATTTTAGATTACTTCTATTGGATATTGTTTCAATCTAAAAAATAGAGCGAGCTGAGATTTTATTTTAGTTGATGAAAATGCTTAAGTCAAATGCAATGGGATTAAGAGACGTTAAGCATCAGGTAAATCATAACTAATGTTACGCATCTGAGAGGTATTTGCCTGAAATGCTTTGCCTTAGTAAATGATCTAACTTAATCCTGATTCATTATAAAAGCAGGTCGTCGAGGAGGACTTTTAAAAGAAAAACTCCTTTGTCTTTACCCGAGCACATAAGAAAAATCTCGAAAAGTTTATGCAGCCAACCCGATGAAACGCCAAGAACCAAACCTAGAGCAATTGTTTTTACACTTTCTGAGATTGGTGGAAGCGATGGAAGTCGGAATCTCTGGCACCTTCTATTCGTATCAAGAAAATTATTTATTTAGTTAATAAGTTGATAGATTGGACACCTATTAATGTCTCCGCTTGAGTGGCCCGCTATACCTTGCCCTTTACCTTGCGCTGAGCCTTTAATGATTTAATGATGAAATATTTGTGAGTTTGGTGAGTAGCATAGAGAATTGTGATAACTGATATGAACGAGTTCCATGACTCGCCTATATGTAACAGTTACTAACGTGTAATTAGGCTATACTCAGGGAACCTATATGTAACTATCATCATACTTAAAGTAGTTACTTCATATATAACTATCCTTTGCGAACATTTTTTAAATACATAATCAGTTATTCAAAGAAACGATTAATGGTTTTATTTTGAGATAAACTACATTTAATTTCTCACTGGTAAAGGAAAAGATAACGAAATAGAAGTTATAACTCTGCATATAAACAGAAGTCATTAGATGAAATAGAGCGCTTGGCCTTCAGCATCTTGTCAGGCTTGTGGTTTACATATTAACACTACCCTGATAATCTGAAATGATAAACTGTTTAATAATGGTTGCTTGAAATAACATTTATGAGTCTTAGAAATTGTGCTTTAATGAAGATTTGATGGGCAAGTATTATTTACATCAGGCTTATCAAGCTAGCGGCTCGCGGACTGCATGTGGCTCTCAGTTGATAACAAGAAAATAACAAAAATGATATTAATTATAATATATGAATAAAAATTGGAATTCCACCAAATATCTCTGCGTTTATAAATCTACGGGTGTTAAAAAGGATTCTTGAGACAGTCCCTTTACAAAAATATTTTCTCAGCCCTCGACGAGAATGTGCTAGTCAAATTTACAGATGAAATTAACAGAGATTTCACTGCAACTGAACTCCAAAAAAAAATTTCAGTGCAGTGGGTATCCCCGAATTTTAAAAGTACTTCCCTAACCTTTCCTTCGGTAGTACATATCAGTGGGAACAACTTCTCGTACTTACAAAACAAGTCCCCCACAAGCTTCAGATTAGCAGACATATATCTGACCTACATTATATTGAAGCTCAGAAGCGGCCAAGCTATAAAGTCACTGAACACTGGTATTTCGGTTTAGGGTTCGAATTCCGTCGAACGGGCTAGTTGCATGGGCGTTTTTGTGGTTTTCCCCTTGTGTAACGTGTATACGAGCTAGTTTCCATTAGAAAGTTGTTGTACGTCTCGCATACAGCGAGGATAAGTCTCGCAACAGCTGCAGGAAAAAAAACTTGGCAGTGCTATAATGGCAACAGCGGATGATATTCTATAGATTATATTTTGATTTTGAGTCGATGTTTCCTTTGCGATAGTATTGCGTTAAAACATTTGAGTTTTGGATGAATGAAATGAACCCGCTGTCCCGCTGCGGATATTAGTAAAATATATTTAGAAAATTAGCTGTGTTGGAAGGGATGAAACCTTGTGTTTAAATTTGCGGTATTTTTCTTACTAAACTTGCGTCGAGTTCAGAATATTATGCCAGGCTTATTCACGCTGGTGCAGATAAGTTTAAATTTTTCGTTATTGTGTTTATAGTGTATAACTTGCAAATATATGAATAGAATTCCATTAAATAAACATTAAAAATTCTGGAATGGTGTTTTAAAATTTTAGATGTAGAGTATTCACATTGCTATGTTGGAGCCAGTGGCAGTCAGGTGTAAAGAAAAATTGTTTTTGCTCCACGACATAACAAAATGGCGAGCCAGCCAGGATTGCGATCCTGATTCGAATGTGTTGGTATTATTATATTAATATAGTTGAGAAAGTATTGTGTTTGCTATATTATATTATTGTAGAAGTAAATATTAATTTAAGTGTTATTTGGAAACGTAATGCGTTTTATCGTCTGCAGTGTTGAATTTCGTATTTGTATTCGAATTAGTTTCAATTTTCAATTGAAATGCTAATGCGCTAAATCGTCTGCAGTGTAAACGTAGAAGGTTATGCGTTAAATCTTCTGCTGTGATATTCAAAATAATTTTGTTTTGCTGTATTATGAATGTTATGACATATTGTTATTCATTTTTATTATATTGAGTTATATTTTTGGAATTGCTGAGTAAAGACGTTTTTGAGGATTTGTCGGATTGATGATAACATTACAGATTTTGAGTTTTAAGTGGGTCTGCATTTAAGGATAAAAATGGATGTTGATATGTTGAAAAAAAAGCGTGCAACGGCACGCAGTGCCTTTACTAGGACGGCTAAGATTCTAAAAACTGAACTTTGTAAAGATGTTCAAGCGGATAGAGATGTATTGAAAGACAAAATTTTGAAGTTGCAAATGATAATTGCTGAGTTGAGATCTTGCGATTCAGAAATGCTAGATTCAATGATTAAAGGAAAAGCCGCTGAAAATGATCTGGAAACAGAGTTCATAGGCTACGAAGAATATTCAGATGAGTTTATCACGCTTAATCGTCGGGTGAAAGAGAATATAGATAATGCGGTTGACCGTAGCGTTAATACGAGTTCTAACACGGATAGTAGCATAAGTGCTTCTAATGAAAAACGGTACAAGTTGCCGAAAATTCAAATTAAAAAATTCGATGGACAATTATTAAGTTACCTTACATTTCGGGGTCAAATTAAAAGGATCCATGAGGATAAGGAGCTTAATGACGTTGACAAATTCCATTATTTATCTCAATCAATGTTACCCGGAACTCGGGCTAGTGAGTTGATAGATAGTTATACTTTAACGGCTGAAAATTACCCGAAAGCCATTTCTGCGTTTGAGGAGCGTTTTGGAAACAAGGAAATTTTAACTGAGATATATGTGAGGGAATTGTTAAAATTAATTATCCAAAATGTACGCTCACAAGGGAAGGATCGGTTGCCGCTAGTGTCACTGTTTGACAAAATCGAATCCCATCTAAGATCTCTAGAGTCTTTAGGTTTAGCCCTGGATACTAATGTTTCCTGGTTATATCCCATGGTCGAGTCTTGTCTGTCTGCTGAGATGCTTCGAGTATGGCAGAGAAGCGTTTTGTTCAGTAAAGAAGGATCACGTCTCACAAATCTCCTGGAATTTTTCCGTAAAGAGGTCGAAGGAGAGCAGAGAGTTAAACTAGCTAGGTCTGGATTTGAAATTTCTTCTACTTCGCGCAATGAACATTCTAAAGATGTAAAAGTTAAGACCAAAAACCTATCGCTAGCGCAGCAAGTCTAGTTGCTGCCAAAGAGCAAAAATGTGTTTTTTGCGGAAAATATCACGAAAGCAAAGAATGTTTTACTGTTCGATCGATGAGCTTCAAGGAAAGATTAGACAAATTAAGAGAATTAAAATGCTGCCTCCGCTGTCTTAAACCAGCGCATTTTGCGAAGAAGTGTCCGCAGTTTATTCAATGCTATTTGTGTAGGCGATCTCACCCTATAATTTTATGCCCGGAGGTATCAGAAAACAATGCTGACAATAAGGAAAACCGAAACGAGTCAGTAATGGTACAAAGTACAATGTCCTCTCCCTTATGTATGAATGAAGTCACTCTTATGACGTTAATGGTTGAAATAGTTGTAGGCACTGTAAAGAAGGTGGTCAGGTGCCTCTTGGATTGTGGATCCCAACGATCTTACATTTTACAATCCACAGTTGAAGCTTTAAATCTGAAAAGCACTTTCTCTGAGACTTTAACTCACGCGTTATTTGGCGGAACAAGGACTGCGTCAAAAATTCACAAGAGATATTCTATAGGTCTAAGCCCGGTTTGGAAAAACAAAGTGTACCAATTTAGTTTTCTGGATCAAAATACCATTTGTGGAGGCATACCACGCATACCTAAAGGACCGTTATTGAAGGAATTAAAAAGACACAGAATTTGGATTTCAGATGTCGGTGAGGGTCACCCGGAAACAGAAATCCTCATAGGGAGTGATATTTATGGGCAAATACTTACTGGTGAAGTAATTCAGCTTGAGTGTGGTTTGACAGCCATAAATACTAAACTGGGATGGATGCTGTGCGGGGAATCGAAAAGAACGATTATCCAAAGTTTTGAGGGTACCCCATCTATGCTAGTAACTAATCTTCTTATTCAAGACATGGAACCTTCCTTTATGTGGAAGTTAGAAACTATTGGCATTGCAGATGATGCGCAAAGCATTTCCAGGGTCGCAGAAGATCAAGCAGCGAAAGAGCAGTTTCTTAGGGGCCTTTGCAGAACCGGAGATGGTAGATATTGCGTGAGTTTACCTTGGACTCTAAAATTCCCTCCTGATATTCCCTCTAACTGGCATATTGCAGAAAAGAGGCTATTTGCTACTACGAGAAAATTGAGAAAATTAAATAAATTTGATGAGTATAGTACAGTATTTAACGAATGACTAGCGGAAGATGTCATAGAAATTGTCCCAAAATCAGTAAAGAATGACGGAGGGCAGTAATAAAATTAGGTAGCCTCACTACCAAGATTAGGCCTGTATTCGATGCGTTGAGCAAAGTCCTTGGTTCGCTTTCGCTAAATGATTGCTTGATAAAAGGTCCAAACCTTGTAGAAGAAATCTCAGCCATTCTAATGCGGTTTAGGGAAAAGGCAATTGGTGTAACATCCGATATTAGGCGGGCCTTTTTACAGATTGAGGTAGAGCGTGAGGATCAAAATTACTTAAAGTTTTTGTGGTGGGTAAATAATAGAATTGAAGTGTTTCGTCACAAGAGTGTTGTTTTTGGGTTAACTAGTATCCCCTATTTATTGGCAGCTGTGATTTCATTTCATTTGTCCCACGTTTCACCTGAATTCAAAGCTGTTGCGAATAAACTTGCCAAATCATTTTATGTTGACAATTCTGTCACGTCAGTCGATGATAACGAAGAGCTGAAGGTTTTTATGAGCCAGTCGATTACTATTACGGCAGAGGCCAAAATGGATCTTCGAATGTGGACTTTTAATCAATATGGTGATCAAGAGCTAGAAGCTGAAGATAGTGATCCAGTCTCCGCAGTTCTAGGCTTGCAGTGGGTCCGACGAGATGACAGCCTTACAATATCCGTCCAAAGAGAAATCGTTAAAAGAGACTTATCAAAAAGGAGACTATTGTCTCTAATCCATACTGTTTTTGACCCGCTAGGTTTCTTTGTGCCCGTCATATTACCTGCGAAAGTAATTCTTCAAGAGGCTTGGGCAACAAAATCAACCTGGGATAAGCCATTACCGGATGAACTTCAAACAAGATTTGAGAGATGGTACGAAAGGTTGCCTAGTCTTTCCAGCCTTAAATTACCTCGTCGCATGGGTCATGGAATTAAGGATTCATGGACTCTACCCGTCTTTTGCGATGCCAGTCAAGCTGCTTATGCAACTGTCATTTACTTACGAAGTAAGGAAGAAGACAAAGTTTTCGTGAAATTCGTCATAGCAAAATCACGGGTATCGCCCTTAAAGCAAATATCTATTCCGCGTTTGAAGTTGCTAGTCTGTGTTCTAGGTGCACGCTTGGCAAGGTATACTGTTGAAACCCTGTGCTTAGTCGATGTCCCAATATATTACTGGACAAACGCTACTGTGGCTCTTAGCTGGATACAAAGAGAGGAAAACTGGAGAGTATTTGTGAATAATAAAGGAGATTCGGAAACTCTCGAAGCAGGAATGTTGGAGATATATCCCTGGGAAATTGAATCCGGCAGATGTGGTATCTCGTGGCTGTACGCCTGAACATTTGCGGCAATGCAATTGGTGGGAGGGTCCCGAATTTCTGAAAAGCTCTCCGAAAGAATGGCTAGACTTTGAGTTACTCCAGACGAAAATTCTGTTGCAGCAGAAATTAAGAAGGGAGTGATTGTCAATTTGAGTGTAAGATTAGAAGATTCTGAGTGGTACAAACGTTTTTCGAAAATAGTTCGAGTATTCTGCTGGGTTCTACGCTTTACTAATAAACTCCTAAAGAAGCCCTCGTATTCTTCGGATACTTTAACAGTAGAAGAAAAAACTAACGCCGAAACATTTTTGTGGAGTTTAGAGCAAAGGAAGCACTTTCAAGAGAAAGAAGATTCCGTCCATGGATTATTGGTAGTGAGAGACAACGGCGGAGTCCTCAGAGTTAAAACTAAAATCATTGAACGTGATGATGAATTCTGCTTCCTTTATCCCCTCTTGCTTCCGTCCAAGCATTACTTAACTGAATGCCTCATAAGAGAGTATCATGAAAAGAACTGTCATGCGGGAGTGCAGATATTAGCTGCTAAGTTAAGAGAGCGATACTGGATCATTTCGTCGAAACGTAATATAAGATCTTGCGTAAGTCGATGTGTAGTATGTAGGAGATTTACCGCTAAGGCTTTATCTACCCCTCCGATCCAGTTACCTCTTGACAGAATAAGATATTCGGCAGTCTTTGAAACATCGATCTTTGTGGACGAGTCGATCTTTGTGGACCTTTACTTCTGAGACCAAAGAGTAAAGCTTGGATCGTCTTGTTCACCTGCGCCGTATACCGGGCAATTCACCTGGAGCCTGTCACCTCTCTGAGTACCGAAACGTTTTTACAGGCTCTGAGACGGTTCATTGCCAGACGAGGCCGTCCTGCGACAATGTATTCAAATAACGGAACCAATTTTACCGGAGCAGAGATGATGGATGATGGATGGATTGGAGAAAATGATGACTGGATTAACTGAGATGCCTGGATTGGAGAAAAATCACAGTAAACGAGTGTTTTCCAATAAGATGGAAATTTACCCCCCCTACGGCTGCGTGGTGGGGGGATGGTGGGAACGCTTAGTTCGTTCCAATAAGACTCTTCTCGTGCGAATTCTAGGGAGATCGTCGGTGAATTTCGAGGAGTTACTGACCGTCCTGTGTGATGTTGAATCCACATTAAACAACCGTCCTTTAACATACATCTATGAAGATTCGGAAGAGCTCGTACCTCTGACACATTCCCTGTTTTTTCAAGACTTGAAACAAGTGGGGGTACCAGATCTGGATTACATCGATTCCCAGAAACTGAATGTGCTTGTAAATTACTGCAATACGTTGAGACAAGAACTGAGAAGTCGCTTCCGCAAGGAATATCTCGCTCAACTAGTGCAGAAGGCAAGCGCTTCATGTCAAAACCTAAAGGTGAGGGATGTAGTCCTCATAGAACTAGACAATAAAAAAAGTGTAATGTGGCCAATGGGCAAAATTGTAAAAATATTCAGTTGTAGAGATGGGGCTACCAGAGTGGTACAGGTAAAAACAAGCAGTGGATAAGACCAATCAAAAAACTGTATCCACTAGAAATTTCAACTACCAGTGATCCTGTGCTAACTCTGGCAACTGAAAACAGATCTAGATACGGTAGACTCTTAAAACCAAGGACATGCTCTTAGACATAATGTGCAATATAGACGTTTTGGACTTATATTCTCTTTTCTTTAGCAATGACTTTAATTAGAAGTTTATTCTTTATTGATCTCATTTTAGTATGATCTGTCATATATATTGTATGTTAACCGAGTTTCTTTTATGTGCTTTCTAAACTAATACATAGTACTGTTTTGTTTTATTCGTAATGTTAGAAAATTTTGTGCAATGTCTGATTTTGAGAAAATCAGGGTGGGAGGATGTTGTACCTCTCACATACAGCGAGGATAAGTCTCGCAACAGCTGCAGGAAAAAAAACTTGGCAGTGCTATAATGGCAACAGCAGATGATATTTTATAGATTATATTTTGATTTTGAGTCGATGTTTCCTTTGCGATAGTATTGCGTTAAAACATTTGAGTTTTGGGTGAATGAAATGAACCCGCTGTCCCGCTGCGGATATTAGTAAAATATATTTAGAAAATTAGCTGCGTTGGAAGGGATGAAACCTTGTGTTTAAATTTGCGGTATTTTTCTTACTAAACTTGCGTCGAGTTCAGAATATTATGCCAGGCTTATTCACGCTGGTGCAGATAAGTTTAAATTTTTCGTTATTGTGTTTATAGTGTATAACTTGCAAATATATGAATAGAATTCTATTAAATAAACATTAAAAATTCTGGAATGGTGTTTTAAAATTTTAGATGTAGAGTATTCACATTGCTATGTTGGAGCCAGTGGCAGTCAGGTGTAAAGAAAAATTGTTTTTGCTCCACGACATAACAAAAGTTCTCCATTAAGGTATCCCTCTCCTTAAGCAGATATCCTCGAGTGCTTCGCCATATTCGAACAAACCAAACATATTTTTCTGTAAATCGCTAGTGACAGCAGAATGTTTCTAGACACCCGAAAGCTTGTTGCAAGGCAAAGATGCTAAGTATCAGGGAAGAAATATTTTTAAGGTACTACAATATTAGATAATACACTGGTTTCTAAAAATTAAGGAAAATCATAAAAATAGAGATAACTCGTTCGAAAATAAACCAATCCGTATAAAATTTGAATATGTTGTGAATAGAGTTGCTGAGTAAAACTGCAGTATGCAAAGTAATGGTGTTGCAAACGGAATACATTATTTGCGAGGAGCATCAAATTGCATATTTGAGAGCAATCCTGCAAATTTCATTGTGATACTTAGCTAAGAAATCTGGGATAGCCAGTTCGTAAAAATAAACTCACAAGCATTACTTGCCTGATGAACTGTGATGGAGAGTTATTGGGAGACTACAGGTAGGACACGGAAATGGCCAGATCGCTAGATGTGAGTCCTCCTGTAGTTCATAGACTTTAAACAATTTTTAAACAAATTCTACAATTTCTAAACAAAGATTCGGCATTAAGGGAGTTCACTTATGGACGGCCAACCGCTACGACGAGCGACGATGACTGATATTTGTTCTTATGTACAAGAAGAAATAGAATCCCAATCCAGATTCGACTCAAATCCTCCTTTGTTGCAACCGCCAGAAGGTTGGTGTCAACTTCAACCGTGCGTATAAGGCTTCACGGAAAAGATCTGTGCGCGAGGCGAGCAGCGATTTCCGTGCCGATCACGTTGCATCATAGAAAGCATCGTTTGAGGTGGACACGTCAACGTGTCCACTGAATGGCTGTTCTCTTTACGGATGAGTCCAGATTTAACCTCCAAAGCGATACTAGGCATCATGTGGAACCCGTTATCATCCATCAAACATCCTTGAAAGAGATGCATACGGAGAAGGCACTGTTTGTGTTTGGGGTGGTATCTCTTTGGATGAACGCACAAACCTTTATATCTTTCCACGTAGAATCTTCAATCCTGACATCTATAGAGATGACGTCTTGATGCTTATGTGTGCCCTTAGGCCGCGGCAATAAGTAATGATTTCTTGCTATAAGAAGACAACGCCTATAGCATGGCTCGCATCGTGGATTATTATCTTCAGCAGTAAACAATTCAGCTCATGAAATGGCCAGCTTGATCACCAGGATCTGAATCCTATTGAGCGTGTTTCAGATGCTTTAGGAACATGTATAGCTATTCTCCTCTTCAAACCCTTGCCACGCTTGTATCTGCTTTTTAAAAGGAATGGCTCTCACTTTCTACCAATAGACCGCAAATTGACATTATCACACATCGCTGTATTGCTTCTAGGGTAGATTATATGGATGACAAATTTCCTATACCAATTGAAACAGCCGATTTTTTCATTTTATACTAATTCCCATAGCACCGTAATTGTCTTGTAATTTCTTTTCATTTTCTTTTATACCTTACTATGTATTGTATATTGCGAGTCAGTTTCATTAAATTCTAGAAGTAACTTTTTGAGTAATCGCCATTTTTGTGATTTTTCCTTAATTAATAAAACTAATATAATTACACGCCTTTTAAGTACATCATTAAGAATCAAAATGGTTTTTCGTTCTCTTGCGGGCAGCACTATTGTATACTGACGGCTACTTGACGCACTTGAAATAGAGTTTGACCTGCCCGATATAAATGATTTATCGTCGTTTTACCGCAGGCGTATTGAAGCGGCGAATGCTGTTGTTGAGTTTTTATTGACAACCGTAGTTCAGGTATACTTGGAAAATATCAGTAGAGGACAAACATCGTGATTTCATGAAAATATTTTCGTGCACAAAATAAGCAGAATTGCAGAAATATGAGACCATATGCTCCTATGAGAGATCGTAAAGGACGGCAAGACTATGTCAAATCACGTTACTGTTTAGTAGTGTTGCTGCTTAAATTATATGTCAATAAGAAAAGTGTTAGACGCTACACAACATTTGACCGATTTCGCTAGTTATTAGCCAACAACGTTATTTTTGTTTCCAGTATGGCAATTAAGTAATGGACTTGGTACTGGAGTTAACATGGGCCAGAAAACAAAGTCATACTGGGGTCATGTGACATGATAAGATGAACTTATTTTTTGTTATTTAGAGCAGATAAATGTGTTCGCGCGTGGAGTAGGTCATAAAAGTCCCTGAATCTATCTTATCAAAAAGATTTTCTGATCGCTTAGTCATGGAGAGTAGTGGGTTCCTTTGAGATCAGTATCACTACACTGCATTAGTCTTCTTTGATAAAAATCATTTACATATTGAGGACTTTTTAACCTCTTTTTTAATCCATAATACTCTGAGGTCATAACATCCATCAGCAGGAAAATGCAACAGCCCACTGTGCACGGGGAACTTAGAACGTTTCGGCCACCTTTACCTATTTCCAGGTATGTCAGCGATTCTTATGCTTTCCGGATTAAATATTTATTGTGCACGCATTAAACACATGGAAGATGTTGCTAGCTGCTTTGCAATAACATTGAACTGATATGGCTTTGTTATGAATAGTCGCAGAATATGTGCCATTTAATATAGGGTTCGCGAAAACTGCAGCTCTTCTTAACTGAATGCGAAATGGAATACTTGTAGTGGAAGAGTAACAGGTTACTATTTAGAATATGCGTAAATATTCGACAACCATCATCAAAGGCAATTGTACTCGAAATTGACACACTTGATGCAATTTCTCTGGATATGATGTTCGCCTTTAATAATCTTTGGTGGCCGGATCTACTAGTACCACTCCAAGACCTTAACTCTCCAGCAAATCTCTAAAATTTACTGATGAATTATCTTCGTAACAGAAAAGTCATCCATAAAAGAGATGGTTTCAATGTTCCAAAAATTATTACAAAGGGATCTAATTTAGGTCTGATTTTGTGGAACATTGTGGCTAATACTACATTAAAGTTAGACTTAGGTAATGATGTCACTCTTCACGCATATACCGATGATTTCACCTTTATTGTCGGCGGTAGAAATCAAATAGACATAGGAAAAAAAGCGAAGAAAGCATTAGAGAATATATAAAAATGGAGTGATAAATATAAACTTAGTTTTAATAGCATTAAAACAAAATGGACAACAATTCCTAAGGGATCGAAACTGGTAAAAAACTCACAAGGATTAGGATAGAAGAATGTCTCGATTCGAAATAATGATGCATTAAAATATCTAGGGTTCGTTCCTGATAAAAAAAAAAAATTAACCTGGATTCCGCACGTCTCGGAAATGCGAGATCGAACTCACGCAGTTGTAAACTACTCAAATCTTCTTATGACTCACAAATGGGATCTTAGAGATAAAACTGGGAGAGAACTATATTTGTGAAATATTAATATTATACAGTTACCCTTGTACGGTGGCATTATAGCGGTATGGTAAGAGTAACAAATAAGTTACTACAAATTCAACGAATAGTTATTATTACATATAACTAGAGCGTTTTGTACTACACCAACAACTGCTGTTCACGTTCTTGTTGGAGCGTTTCCCTAACATATTGAAACAGAACAGGAATCAAAGTTATTCCGTCTCTTTCGTTTTTAAGAGGACTGCATTGTAGATGAATTAAATGTACTAAGTTCTATAGTGGAATTTGAAGTCCCAATATCGAGCAAACACTCAGCTCAATCCACACCAAACGTATGGCCTATGGATGCTCCTAAAGAAAAGGGAATAGGAATTTTTACAGATGGATCAAATATCCAAAATAAAGTTGGAGCTGCATTTATAGCTTAGGAAGCTAAAGAAGTTATAACACGTAAAATATTTAGACAAGCTTATTCAAGCACAGTTTACCAAGCCGAAGCAATGGCTTTGAAGGTAGCTTTTTTATCGCTAAATACCTTTCTCAAAAGTAATACGTCACAATGTTCGAGCACATATACAGAGCCAAAGTGTTTAAAGCCGTTATATTACACGAAGAAAATATGTGTACTTATTTAAAATTCTTCAAAATAAATAAATAAATAAATAAATAAATATAGAAATGAATATTCGTCCTATCAACCTAAATTTGGTTCGGGAATTTGATATAGGTGTAATTTGAATAAGTTATAATATTTGATATAGGTATAATAATAATAACAATACCTGATATAATTTGGAATGAAATTGCTAATACATCAGCTAAGGAAGCCGCTTTTAAAGACATGATTGATATCCATCTAACTATTTCAAAACTTCAAAATTAATCTCTATATATAATAAAAGAAAGAGTCTGTGATTCGTGCTGCACATAAGCTATTAGATCCAGGGCACCAGTGCACCTCAAAGCGATTTTTTCAAAATTCGAATCAGATTTTTTTAAAATTTTATCTTTTCGATTTTATCGCATCATTTTGAATAGTTTCATTTTTTTAGAAATGTGGTTTTGGCAACAGTTTTCCATTCAGTTGTATACCGGACTGCTGACTGTCGAAAATCAGCTCTGTTGCCACTTGGAAAAATGAGGGCGATAATTCTGTGCAGTGTTTAAATTTAGTGTTTCTCTTAGATACTGGACGTTTATTGGGAGAAGACAAGTGGAAGTTGGTTAATTTATTTATTAGGATAATTAATATTTGTATTAAGGGATATTGCTTATTTCATTGTAATTTTGTTATATGTAATACTTTTTTTTAATTTGTGAGATTTTTTTCTTGAGCGGGGGATAAAGTTGTTCTGCAGAGTAAAATTCTGCGCAGATTTTAAATTTAACGGTTGGTGTTCCCTTCAGGCATTTTTCCGGTACATTTAAAAGTCAGATGAAGGCTGGCAGCGTAGCTACTAGTAATAAATAAAATAGAGAATAAATTTTCTAAGCAAACAAGTTTTAATGAAACGACAAAGAAGATGGAACGAGGTAGATGCAGGAAGATTAACTCACGAATACTTCCCACAAGTATC
Source organism: Stegodyphus dumicola (assembly GCF_044657685.1). Classification (NCBI taxonomy): domain Eukaryota; kingdom Metazoa; phylum Arthropoda; class Arachnida; order Araneae; family Eresidae; genus Stegodyphus; species Stegodyphus dumicola. The sequence continues at coordinate 98,407,379 of NC_140774.1, read as the reverse complement.
CCTAAAAAGAATAAAATCAAATTTCCTTCTAGTACAATTAGCAACAAATCATTGAAAGTTTCCATCTTATTTCCAGCGATTCTTGAGAAGAAATGTACGATCAAATTAGCATGAGTCCAAAATTGGCAATTTATTTTAAAAGAAACGCTGACAGTTGCAACATTTCATCTGGATCACATCATCATATTTTGATACAGAAACTAGAAATACGGCGATTTGCATTAAGATTCGTCCCACGTCTGCTCACTCAGAATCAGAAAGACAATCGCCTTGCAGTTCTCATTAACTATTAGATGCCGTAAACGAGGATGAAGATTTCATGAAAAGAGACCATGAGACGTGATTTTATGGGTGATATTAAAATAGAAATCCAATCTTCACAATGGATTGGGAAAGCTTCCTCAAAGCCGAGAAAAGAGCAGCAGTTTAAATCGAAAGCAAAAGTTATGTTGACTACACATTTTGATTTCGAGAATAGTATCAACCGTAAATTTTTGCCTGAAGGGCAAACAACAAATCATTTGTATTCTATTAAAGTACTGAGGTGGCTAAGAGGAAACATTTGGAGAAAAACATTGAAACTGGGTTAAGCAAATCTTGGTTTCCCCACCGAGATAACACACTCGTACACGTATCATTTTTATTTCATGATTTTTGTGCAAAACCAACAATGCTGTACTATCCTAGGGATGAAGGCTTAACACAGTTGACGAGATAAAAGAAAATCTGCCAACAGAACTACTCTTGATACCGGGAAATTGCTGATCATGAATGCTATATGAGTTGGAAACGGCTTCGAGAAGAGTAAATTGAATACCATGTAAATTCAGGCAAAAAGATGTAAAAAATAAAACTTACTGAACACACTTTTGTTTCAAAAGAGAAACTAGTGTCTAATTTCCCTTGAAATCGATAGTTTTTATTAAAAATCTGTAACAGATTAGAGAACGCTTTTTTGCATAACTTTAAACAGATTATGTATCATTCAAATTCTTTGTAATTTTATTTATTACTCCGTAATAGTTGGAGCATTTTATTTTTATGCGTAGCTAAAATTTTCTCAAGTGCTTTCTTATGTTATTCAAATTTAGGAATCCAAGCCAAAAGTAGCCAACTGAAAAGCCTACTGAATGCTGCTATCTTCTCCTTAAGTTTCCCGTATTGCACTGGGCTGGCTGGGTTTATAAGTGAAAAGGGAGGGAGGAATAAAAAAATCAAATTTCCTTTAGGGAATAATATTTTCTGGGCTAGGCATATTTCGTGTACTTTGCCATAATAAAGTTATATTATCTTATAAACTCAAAAATTAAATTTGGAAGATTTTACCGTAACTCTTTACCTTTTTATTTTGGTTTTTGTACAACTTTTGTCAGCTTCTACTAGAATTCAATTTAGTTTAAAATAGATGAGTTTCTGATTGCTAAGTGTTTCAGAAAGCATTTGATTGCGTCAAGCTGCCCTTTATTCTACTCTTAAATTTTCTGGTTTTGCAAGTTATATAGCTTGCTATTTCTACGTCTAATCAGGAGTGAAGCAAGGTTTAGACTAAAGTTATTAAATTTGATTTAATTCGAATGGCTTTTGTTTAGCTTTTGCAAACCAACGGAGGCTTAAATTCCAATTTAGCTAATTGTCAGATGGATGTATTAATAATGTTACATGTGTACGGGGTCATAATGAATTTAAAATGCACAGAACCGATGATAGCTTGATAAATTTTATATCGCTGAAACACTTTACTCTTCAGTAACTTTTCAAACGAAAGTATTCGTACTGTTCTTCTCAGTATGACAGAGCACAACCAGACTTTTGCCTAAGCTCACAGAGTAATCTCTCAATACTCCGAGCTAAAATTTGAACTAAACTCTGAACTCTGTACTAAAAATGGAAACTGATGCTCTTTCCGTTCTTATACAATTTTTTCTCCGCCCACCAAGAAATTTCCAGTACCTTCGGTTTCTCGAAGTTGCTGGAAGGCAACCACAGTTACAGTTACTTAGGTATTAGATCAGTTACAACCCCACAGTGATCGGACAAAAATGTCGCCACGTTTGATGACTTTTAGAGATTTCATGTCAAATTTGGCGGCAAAAGTTAGTAGTTAATACCATTATTCCATTTACGTCAATGTTAAATAGACTTACCCCTTCACCTCTCTTTTTTTCCAGCTGTGTTTCCTGTTACACTTTTCAAGAGATACTCAAATTTACATATAATTTCACTACAATTATTTACATATATACAAAATGGGTAACATTGCCCTCTTCTCGGGGCCCACCAGCGGCCAAGCGGTAAAGACGCTGAACACTGGTAGTTCGGTCCGAGGTTCGAACCCCGCGAACGGGCTGGCTGCATGGGCGTTTTCGTGGTTTTCCCTATGTGTAACGTGTATACGAGCCAGTTCCCCTTAGAAAGTCCTCCACGAAGGCATTCCTCCCCTTAGGCAGATAGCCCTCGAGGCTTTGCCATGATCATACACACACGCCCTCTTCTCGGGGGCTGTATGCCCCGGGCTGTACAACCCCTGCACAGGAATGCACACTTACAACTAGGAAAATCAATAACTAAACACTAAATGCAATACTAAATAATTTCAATAAATAACATACAACAAATAAAATACTAAACCAATTACTAAATGCATGCAGTTACAAATTTATATACAAGTAGTAACATGGTCACAGTATAATATTTACATTATATACAAGTACGTATGATGGGGAATACGTACAATGGCCATAGCAAGGGGCTAGGCTGTCGTAATGAACGACTTTGGGCTCAGAATTTGATGACTTACAAATACAAGCTACGACATCTTTCAACGTATTTAGGACTGTGCATGGACCTTCCTAGAGTGAGTGTTGCTTAGAAGAAAATCCTATCCGCCCAATGGTATTCCATAATCAGAACTTGTCACGTAATTTGAACAGATGTGCTGTGGCTCTCATGTCATATCGGGCATTCATCTTCTCCATCGCCAAGCTGATTCGATCTTGTGAAAAATTGTGCATCATTTCAAATGTGCTTGGAGATATTGAGTGTACTCCCCAGGCGAGGAAAACACATCCGGAGGGCGAGCAAATAGGAGATCGCTAAGCCACGAAAGTCACGACCGAAGACCATCTGAGATGGAAAGTTGCTGGTATAGTCTCATGGACAGCGCTGCGATAGGTCAATAAGAACAGATGTGACATCTGGTACCAGTCCTGTTGGTTTCTGGAAAGTGAGAAGTTCTTAAGGAGTGTTGTATTACGTCTGTCTACCATGCCGACTGACTGTGAATATTAAGGTGTCGTTTGGGTTCTGTCTACGCCGAGTAGTTTACAGAGTTCTTTAACTGGAACCTAAATCAAATTCCTTCCTTGATCGGGATGTAACTAAAGAAGCACTCCAAACCTGCAATCCAATGCTGTATCATTACCTCTGTTACCTTGACAACCTCTTTATCAGAGATAGGATACACTTCAGACCTCCTTGCAAAGTAACCAATGACAACGGGGATGTATTTTTTGCCATCAGCAGAGTCTTTTAAACAGGACACTGGCGTTTGTGTGTTACGATCTATTCCAATGTTGAATGTGAATAGTGAAGTCATATTCCTGGACTTTCAGTATCCATCTGGCTTTTTGGCCTTCGAGATTCTTGAAATTTGTAAGGTTACTACTATTTTGAATAACTAGTTACTTTATGATTTAGATCTTTACTGTAGCTTCTTTTTCTGTTTCCCTACCAGAGTGGAAATCAGGCTTACAGTATTTAAACGAGGTTATTGGATTGTAATAATGAGAGTGTTTCTTCCTCTCGAGGACACGTTAGTAAATTTTGCTAGCAAAGAAAATATTGTATTATAATTGCCGACAGTTAAATTATTATGGGTGAGAAGTTATTAGTCAACTTCGTGTTAATTGAATTGTGTAGTCTTTTGCTACTAGACTTAGTTCCTACTATTGAATTTGACTTTTGTTTTAAGTTACAATGCCATTAACGGTTACAATCCTATTAAGCACGAGACGTGCATTTATGTTCATTGTTCTGATTTAATAATAAAGTTTATTAAACCGTCTGGAGACTCCAGTTCTATACAGACATAGCGATAACTGCGTAACGTCTGTAGGAGTCTGATAGTAGTTTATTCTATCAAAGAACGTTAAATCTATACTGGCGCCCGAAGAAAATCTCGATTTAAGGCTCAACACAACGTAACCTCTAGTCTGGTTCCCCCAGCATTGCAGGTTTTTACCGTGATTAATAATTACCGTAGATGGATTTGGATTCATTGTAGATACGATGTGCTTTCAATGAAGCCAAACTGCGCTCGATGTCAGAAGTTCTGTAATGATCTTTTCGAAAATTTAAATTTGAATTTCTTGCTTTGCTCGGTAGCAGAAGTAAAAAAGGTTAACAGGCACTGAACGATACAAAGACAACAGTAAATTTTTTGTTGGGTGAACCAGGCAATGAGAATTTTACCTTCGAAGTATTTAAAACCGTCCTGATAAAAGCTTTCCCCATGGTTAAAAATAGAGCGAAATCGTTCAGGTACCAGATTAAGGTAGAAGAGCTGATTGATATTAAAACTGATAAATTTTTTGCATGGTAAAAAACCAGATCTAGAGGTTATCCAAATTATACTGTTTCTAAGGAAACTGGCTCGTATACACGTTACACATGAGGAAAAATTTTCAAATATACGTGAAATCAGGGAATTTTCCAAAACCCCGTTTATTACCAAATCAGTCGTTTATGCCCTCATCAGAATGCCGTTTGATTTATGCGGAACACATGTCATGTTTCAAAGGGCCATGGACATCATACTAAAACTTGTTGTAACGTAAGATCATCCGTGGTGGATGAATAAACATACCAGCGGTCTTTTAAACATTTATTTTAAAACTTAATAACGATTTCTTGATTAATAAAAAGTAATTCATCAATTCAGTACAGTACAGCCATAATTCCTCTTGATGCGGCTCCGTCGTGTGGCGCGACTTAGTTAAGCATAATTCCCTCACAATAATCTCTTTCTCTCCGGTTACATTATATATATAGTTACATTATCTCTTTCTCTCCGGTTACGAAACGCATAGGGGGCGTCCTTACTACTTCCTTTTGTTGAATACATTTCCGTTCATTTAACGGACACTGGGTGATAGTTCGCAAGGAAATCGCACCAGGGGAGCCCTTAACGCACTTAAGTAATTAATTTACCTGAAGATTAGTTTCTCTTGAAAACAGAAAGTCCTTTAATTTAAAACGGACGTTTTATCAAAGCCGAGAATGTCACATTTGTCTTCCGAAAATCTACATTTCTTTACCTAGATAATGTAATTGTAACTAGCAAGACTGTAAATGAACGTACTCGAGATTAACGCTAAGTGTTTCCGCTTTGAAAAGAAAAACAAAATTGAAAATAAATGCGTCCAAATGCAAATTGGCGATAACGAACTTCGGTACTTGGGTTATAAGATATCTCAAAAGGAAATGATACCGAAGATTCCAAAACACTTATAATAAAAAAAATTACCCTGTACTTAATACATCAAAGAAGTTAGCCTAATTTTTGGACTTGTGTTCGTATTGCAGAACTTTTATCAAAGATTTCGCACAAGTAGTAGAACCGCTATTAAAATTTAAAAAAAATAAAGCCAAGTTTACTTGGTTGGGCGAAGCAAACACAGCGTTCGAAAGGCTTAAAACCGTATTGATATAAGCTCTGCTTTTGATATTTCTTGCAGGTAACTGGAACCTAGAATATTCCGCAGATGCATTAGATTATGCGATAGGCACCATGCAAGACTAACAGCCAGTGGCATATTATAAATGACCCTTCATCCAACCGAAATAAATTGTACGGCGATAGAAAAGGAAATATTAGCAGTTCTTTTGCTGTTAATAAATTCCAGTGTTATTTTCGTAAAATAACCTAATAAAATTTGTTCAGATCACGGCGCCGCGGATCGTTCGTATTCCGGGAAAAATAAGCATTCCTTTCCTGCCTCAACTCATTGACTTGCCTAGTTAAATCGTCTGGACGAGCTGTCAATTGATCCACAGGCTCCTGGACATCAGCAGCTTTGACTGGATGATGGTTTCTACCGGCTGCTTGCTCGGATGCCTCGAACTTCATGGCGTACACATGTCAGTATCTTAAAAGCTTTTTTAAGATCCTGACATCCGCAAGTCTAAGGGCTTTCTGTATCTCAAGATTCCGAATGTCAACGATGAAGGACTGCAATGACAGAACTTCCCTTGCATCGATTTAGCAATCCTAAAAAGCCAAGATGAGACATCCTTTCAACATCCTTGGCGAGCTACTGGGGTGTTTCCGTAGACTTCTATTGACGAGATTTTAACTGAAGTCGGCTATAGTCTTAAACACTTCTCGGTAAAGTGCAGCTAACGCACGGGATAGAGCTTCGAAGTCTAATCTGGTTTTCGGGCAGTATCTGAAGGATATCCACTATGTCTGTTCTCAGAGAAGCAGCGAGACGGTTAGTCCAGCCTTAGCTTCAGAATACCATTCATTTGCGTCCACCATTATAGAGAACTGATTCTTGTAGAAGTGCAAGAGGTCTTTCCGTCATATGTGGAAAGCTTTAGAGGAGGTCTAGAAGATATAAGTAGGAATCTAAAGCCGTCAGACTTGTTTCCAGCAGTCACTATGAATTTTGTTACTATGAAGTTGTCAACTTCCTCGGAGACAGCAGCAGAAAATCTGACATCAATTTGTCTTAATCAATTTGTTGTTCGACCGCAGAACCTCTCTCTTCAGTTTCTTCAACTTTTCAACCATATCTCTATTGCCCTTCATAACCTCAAGTTTTTTTTTATATAGTATGGGAGTAATTTCTATTTTTTTATTTCGTCTTGACCTGCTTCTGTCTTTTATTGTGCTGCTTTCATCTCTTCTTTAACAGACTTGACAGTCCTTTCAATCTTTCCTTAGCCCGCTGTCACCTCTTCTTGGAATGCAAAGGCTCTCATCAGCAGTGTTAGTTGTCATCAATAGCTCTTGTCGCCGGCATTCAGTCCGGCATACAATACCTTTTCTCATCGATTTAGGTATGACATATAACAATTTCTCCTTTTCCTGATCTTTCACTTTACGAAACAATCGATTATTCTTCAAGACGTAATTTTCAGTTACATATTTCTCTGCATTCTTCTGCACTTCTGACACAAAATTGTTACGTGTGCACGTTTTCGTAATGGGTTGAACTGACACAAAACCAATGATATCTTGACGAAATTTATTTTTCCAGAAACACTTTAAGTTCTTGAACTTTTCCCAGTAGTAAAAGTAGTAGTAAAAGTATTCATACGGCTCTTCTCAATATGACGGAGCACAACCCGCAGGTACCACTTTAAACTTTTAAGAACGTCGTAAAATTTTAAGTGTGTTATTTAAGTAAGTAAATTAAGTAAAGTTTAAATCGTATTGTATTTATTTTCTCACTGAAATTTATCTTATTATTCACCAGGAAAGACTTTCTTTCTTTTCGCCATCGACAGAATAGCTGGCCCACTGGGTTAGGTGCTTTTGAGCCTGTTGGATTGCGTCGATCGAATTAAAAATAAATAAATAAATATAAATAAAGAGCCTAGTACTGTGTCCTCCGGGAATTGGCCATGCTAAACGAGGAACATTGAAAGAAGAATCAGAACATGGAAAGAAGGTACATGGTGAGAACTGCTGAGACTAAGGGGACGAGTTTTCACTGTTATGGTACATGTTAGGCATATAGATCTATTAAAGATATGGTATACACTCAGGTACCGATGTAAAGACAAACAAATACATTACAAATCGTCAAATACATTAAATGAATTCTGGATTAATCATAATATTAAATATAATTAAAAACAAAACAAAACAAAAATAATAAAAAGATCTGAAAGCTTTCTTAAATATCATGTTGTTCGCATTTAAACCATAAAATTTAATTCAACAGCAATATTGTAAAATAATTTTAAAGCATATCTTTAGAATTTCCGATACACAATCTCGCGCGCCAGAGATAAAAATGTTTATATATATCTAAAATATATATATATATAAAAAAATACGATAGCTTTGCTCTTTGCGAAACAGCAACCTTTAATTACTTTTCTGCAATTCAGGATCGTCCCCTAACCCAGTACCTGCTAGAACATTCACGCCTATTACATAACCTCCTCATATAAATGCTGCGTCATAAGTTTTCTACATTTTTCTAGAAGCTACTCTGTTACATAACCATTCATATAAATGCTGAGTCATAAGTTCTCCTAGACAGATGCCTTCTCGCCTTCGTCCTGCTAACGCTTCCGCTATGCTCCTCTTCGTTAGAACGTTATGACGTATTAAAGTTTAAAGTCAGTCGTATCTAATAGTTCAATGACTGAATAAGTTATTTGATTAACTTCATTTGGAAAAAGTCATCTGCTATAAATTAAAATAAAGATATGCTTGGTGTTAAAAGTGAAAAGTCCTGAGTCGTCATTTTTCTCCGTGTTTCAATCACCCCAGCTTCGTCAACCATCTGCCAGAACGTGTAATGGAATAGCCTCACCATTCGCCCACGATGTGTTGGAATAACTGAAAACATTACATATATATGTTAGCAATTAATTAGTTCCTTTATTAAAAACACATTCCGTCAAACATTAATTGTCAAATACTTGCTTTATTCAGAAACATTACCGTCAACATTACTGCTCAAAAACTTACAGTTCAAAATATTATCGTTCTGCCGTAGTATTATTATTAACTTTAATTTCTTCTAAAGTAATCGGTCTCCTAAACTTCTTAATTTCATTTATTATCAGTATTTCCTTTTGACTTGAATTTTCACTTTTCTGATCTGAACTTGGTTCAACTAATTCTGCTACTTCCGCTCTACCGATACATTGATTCTCTTTCAAAATTAGTTTTCGATCGCTGTAGTTAGTGACTGGTATCACTGTTTCTCCCTGTATTACTTCCAATAATGAGCCCAACTCATCTTCCGATCCACTTATTAAAACATAACCGTTATTTATTTCATCAGTTTTAACTTTCACGAAATTAACCGTATTACTTTCGATTTGAGTTTCTTGGGAAGCCTTCAGTTTAATTCGCGGAGTGTTGCTATCATTTTGCAACTGTGAAAATGGGCAATCATTAGCATAACGTATGTGCAAGGTATTACCTATCTTGGCGTATGCAATATGTGGTAAATCGATCCATGTTCGACCAACTAATAAGTCACATGGTTGCGTTTCATCTCCTACAATGAGAACTGTAATGTCCTTTCCTTCCACATTATCAATCTCTAAGTTAACAGTTACTTTTCCCAATGTTCTAGCGGCTGGTTTATTCTGGTTCCCAAAGCCAAACAATTCCTCCACATCAGGTTTTACAATAAGATACAGTCTCTTAGCCGCAGACTATTTCAATAAACACGAACTAGAACCCGTATCTATGATTGCAGTAATTTCTTCTCCATTATTGATGCGAGCATACTTTAAATATACAGCTGGTGAAACACCTGAATTCTGGTCCACGGATAAATTATTTTTAACATTTGTCAAGTCTGGATTCTTAGACGTACACCTTTTAAAAGTATGACCCTTTTCATTACATTTCCTGCAAATAATTTCTTTTTTAGGCTGAGGACAATCCGTCGCTATATGTCCACAATCTTCACAATTGAAGCATTTCGGCTCACCCTTTTCATTGCTGATGCCAGAATTATATTCCCTTTTCCTTTCGTCTGTTTTATAAAATTTATCTCTCAGATTGTTTTTATTATCAAAACTGTTTTTAAAACCCACTTTGAAATTACCATCTGTCTGCATGGAATCTTTAACATTTCTTTGTCTTGAATACTGATTATAGGACCCTTCATAAAATTTAGAACCAGATTTGGGCTTAGAATTATGCCTAAAAGTTTTATTTTCTACTTGAAGTACTTTTATCCCTGCCCGAATATTTTCATATTCATCTAGTTTTTCAGCCATCTCTTCAGGATTAATGAATTTAGACCAATCATCAATGAAATGGTCTCGGATAGCAGCGGGGACCCTCTTTTTTTATTGATCAGTAATAATAAGTTGTTTTAAAGAGTCAAAATCTGTTACATTTAATCCAGCAAGCCACTCTTTAAAATAATTTTTTAATTCAAACGTGAAGTCCTTCCACGTATTACGCAACGTTTTAATATGATCAACGAACTTTTGCCGAAACTGTTCAGGGCTTAACTTAAATTTTCTCAGTAGCAGTTGTTTAACGTGCTTATCGTCGTTAGCTTTCTCTTCTGATTCACGGGCAATTAATTGAGTTATTTCATAAGGCAATAGACCCAACAGCTGAGAAACGCAGTTTTGTTCTTCTAACCCAATACGTCGTGCCTGTCTCTCAAATAAAACTAAATAAAAACTTATATCACCTTCATTCAAATCATACTTATGCATTAATTTACTCATATCACAAATATTACTTCTACTAACATTAGAAGGAACAGAATCATTTACATTGCTACTGATTTCCGCTTCTATTTTCAATTTTTCAAGCTGAAAAGTTCTTTGCTTATCTCTTTCTATAATTTCCATTTCAAATGCTCTTTGCTTATTTTTTTCTATAATTTCCATTTCAAATGCTCTTTGCTTATCTTTTTCTTTTTCTAAAATTTCTAACTTTTCCCTGTCTAAACGATCATTTATAATTCTATCTAGCATTTGTTTCGTAAAGTCTTCGTTATAATTCTTACTATTCAAAATCATATCTCTTAAGGCTACAATTTTAATATCAGAAGGGACATCTACATCAAGTTCCAAAGCAAGTTCTTTTAAATCACATTTTTTGCCTCTTGCCAAATAAGCCATTTTAGACTTCAATTTTCAAATACTAATACAATAATTATACTTAAGTTCTTTCCGTTTAATACTTAAGACATAACATAAACAGTTTATAAATTCACGTACCTTTCTACTTTCAGTTTTGGCGAGCTTTCGCATTCAGTTTAGGCTTAGCGTACGTTAAGACAATACGTTGTTAAATCTAGATAATAATTCTAGTTTATCCCACTTCTGAAATGTTAGCAATTAATTAGTTCCTTTATTAAAAACACATTCCGTCAAACATTAATTGTTAAATACTTTAATTGCTTTATTCAAAAACATTACCGTCAACATTACTGCTCCAAAACTTACAGTTCAAAATATTATCGTTCTGAAAAAAACTGTTGTTGCCAATCGAGAAAATACATTTTAAATAAAATTAATACGTTACGTTTACACATATATATACAGTGTTTCCATTGCTCGCTTTGAAATCGTTGAGTTTCTTAATCAAAAATTCTTTAAAGTTTACAAAATATGAAAAATATAATAAAACAAATTCCGAATTCCAAGTTCAGGCTTCCAGTTTCCCATATTCTAGTGGAGGACAACTTAAACAACAACAACAACAAACGCAATACATTAAGTAAATTAATATACATACAGGGCTGGCTGCTGACGGTACGATGACCAAGAAAAGAAATCACTCCAGGCTGTCAGCAATGCTTTTAGTAATGGTAGTACAGTCTCTAATGCGGCCGAAGGCATATTTATTCTTAATTATGTTTTTGAACCATGCCGGCTTATTGATTGCTGCTGGTCTTTTTAAATGTGAATTTGCTGTGTGCGGGCTATCAAACAGATAGTCATCTGGATCACCAGTACTGCCACAAATACATTGGTCGCTGTCTCTTAGTCGAAATATGTGAGCATAGGACATCTAGGGGCCATGCCCTTTCATATACTGAGTGAGGTGCGAAGAGCTGCTATTTAAATTCTGGGTTGACGTTTGGGTGAAAATTATACAGTTTTCTGCCTGCGGTGCTTGAGTCCCGATAGTTTTGCCGAGACTTTCATTAATTGACATTTTAGAGTGTATTAAGTTTAAATTAATTAAATTAAATTAAGTTTGTTTCATTAATTGACATTTTAGAGTGCAGAAGGGGCACGCTAATGCTACTCACACGGAGATCATTAGCTGTGCTTTTCGCAATCATTCCCTTTAATCCCCGTATGGGCTATAACCCATTGAAACTTGGGCCTCAGACTTGCAGGAATCAAAATTAATATATTTTGTATGTCTCTGACTAAGGAATGTCTACTGCGGCCGCCCTGGATGACTACAAGCTTGACATTGAGTCGGTGAAAATTACTTTATACCTGCCATTGGTAGCAGTAAAGTCCACAGCTGCCTTTAGAGCTGTAAGTTCTGCCTGAAACACTTAGTTAATGAAATGAAGCTTCTTAGCTCAGGAATGGATTATGAGGTCACCGATCATTGCACACCAGGCACTGCCAGTCCCGAGAGTTCTCCTTTGGACTCATCAGTATAGACGGCTGAGGATTGCAATGAACGTGAAGGATTACAGTTTGCTCCCATATCGAAGTCTGCAGGGTGGCAAGGACAGTGGGAAATGTACTTCTCGTATTCCGTGGATACATAAGACTTACTCCAAATAGTAACGTCTTGTTTTAGTGCTCTCACCACAGCACTGTCGCTGTGCACTATCAAATGCAGTGGCAGATGCCCTGCCAATACATATAATTCGGTTGTTGGAGAAGTACGGAATTCTCTGCAGATGCCCAGAAGAAATGTTCTTTGATCGGAGTTCAATGTTTGTTGCATGTTAATCGTGACATTGACGCCCCATACGGAAACGCAACGAAGAGCTATGCGCTCAGCGACTGTGGTATACCATTTGCTGAGCATCTGCGAGGAGATACCTCAGCTAACAACAGCTGTTCTCCGCATTTTGTTAGACAGTTTGTAGAGACATTAGGTATTTTTTTGGAAGCAGAAGACTTGAAAAATGAGCAACGCCTTCCCCGGGAATCGAACCACGGACCTCTGGATAGGCGCCCAGCGTACAGACCACTACACCACGAAGGCACGCTAAGAAGGCGGGAGAAATAATGCAGCCTTTCTTTAAGATCCTTAATGTGAGGAGCCAGGAAAGACTCCCTCACATTAAGGATCTTAAAATGAGGGATCTAAAATGAGATTACAGTTTACCCAAAACTTCTTGTTAAACACACAAATTTTGTTTTAACCTGGAGTCAGAAAAGGTTGCCAACGTGTGCTAAAGATTCTGTTCATTTTAAATGAAGCTTTCCAACCTTTTCCTATTTGTTATCGTAACACCACGTATCGTCGTCACCACTTAGAACTTATTTTCTCTACCTTTTTGCGACTGAAGTTCAAGTCAGTCTTCATTCGCTCGCTTTTCACGAAGTGAATTACACAAAATGAGAAGGAAGATAAATAAATAAATAAATAAATAACCGTAGCTGTTACCATGGTTATGAGATAATCTGAGAGGGAGACAATTATTTTTAAGTGCCTATTCTAAAGTAACAGACTATAAAGCATATAATTAACCAGTTTTTATGATTTAAGCTTTACTATAAATTCTTCTTTCTGCATTAATCACCAGAATGAAAATTAGTTGCTTTACGTATTTAAGCTGAAAGTTTTGAATGTTTAGATCAAAACAGCCGAGTCTAGCTGGTAATCGCTAGCTGTACCTTAATTATATTCCGGCATTAGCGCGCCTTCCAAGCCGACGCTAAATTATATGAGCCAGCTTAAGTAGATTATTCTGTGTTGTAATCTAAGTCAACATTTGAAATTTAGCTTTCTGTTACGTTAATTTAACTATCCTGTAGTTCATTTGTTGCACTAACTGTGACTTTCTTTCATTTAAGACTTAAATAAAAAGGTTATTTTAACCTTCTTTAGATTGTGTGATTTGTTTACAGACAAAACAATAACTCGCCATCAATCTAGTAGGGTCTTCAGTACATTGACACAAGCTTCTAGATACAGTAAAATTCTACATTTAGCTCCCAATGATATCACAAGCCATGTCGAAAGATGATGCCCTTTTTAGACTGCGCCCTCAACTCCAAGATCACCAGCATGTCATATAGAAGGCTTTGGATTTCTCGTGGATGCTATGCTTGCCTCTATGAAACCATCGAGTAGTTCCCACTGTAGACGTTAGGTCCTGGCATTTTTTTAAAATTTATAAAGGTATATTTTATTATACTCTCTTAGAGAATTACAGAAGGTGGCTATAGCAACCACTGCGCTTCGTGTTCAATCACTAAAAGAATAAATTTAGAGCAAATTTTAAGGAACACCATCAAGCAATGACAACTTCCACTGGTTATTCGAAAGAAGTGCATAATTCTTAAAAAGAGCAGCAAAATAAATTGGACCCAGATTTGAAATGCATTATAGTATATGTTATCAACGTCAAGCCAAATTTGCTAATCTGCAAATCTTTCTTTCGAGTAAAGAGTGCTGAAGGGGACACTATATCTTTTACCTAATGAATATTTTATCTCTTATATCTCCCTCTTTTTCAAAATAAAACATAAAAAAAATTTTAAAATCTAGAAAATATAGTTAGCTAAGAAGCAAGCAAAAATTACAGATTGGTGTGAGATTATCATGTATATCACTAATCTCAAACTGGTGGCCCGTGGATCGCATCCTGCTCCCGAAGCAGTTTTATAAGGCCTGCGTATACATTTCAGTTATGCATTTGTTTTGAATACCGTCCTTATAATTTTATATAAAAAGATATATGGACTGAGATTACACGATTGTTATTGAAGGAAAAAGATTTAGAATGAATAGGTTTAGACTTTGTCACTGTCAGGCATATAGTGCGTATAGTGTACGCTTGTATGCCAAACCATGTGACTGGCGTAAGGTGCGAGAACTTCCTATTTCGTTACAATCAATAAATTTTAGTTTTTCAGACAATAGTGGGTGGCACTTCAGTATTCTGGTAGTTCCGCTTTTTCTGTTGAATTGATACTTTTGATATATCTATTTGCTTGAGGAGCTCACGAGTTTGACCAGTTTACTTCTGCTTGTTGTTAGATGTACGTTATAACAACACTTATCATTTAGAATAGTGCATAAGTTTTGATTGCTGCTTTCATGTGAAATTTCATATTTTTGAATGAATTAGTAAATAAATTTATAATAATAATTTTTTAAAAGATTAAATTGCAAAACATATATTTAAAAAAGGGGTTAAAGAAAAGTGCACGAAAATGAACGCGTTTTTCAAGGCAAGTTGAAAATTAATACTTTTATGATAATATGCGAAATAAATTGTATGTTTTATTTGTAATATGGGCATATCCAGATTCGAAAGTATTCACTTAACGTTGCTCCGATTAAGTAAAAAACCAACCTGACTGATGAACATTGCAATCTGTGATGAAGAGAGTTCCAGTAATTTTTCTGCAAGACTTTACCGAATGCCACTAAAATGCAATAAGAAATAAAGAGGTTTATAATAATTTATTTACAAACATGGGTATTTATTACTTCCTTATACGAAGTAAACGAAGTATTGTAATCGCTAAAAATTTCGGTTATTATATTTCAATGAAAATATCCATTTCAACCCCTCTCGAAACCATTTAAACGATGTTTTTAGCTGACATATGTATTTGACAGAATAAAAGACGTATTTTGCTAAAAAGGATTTTAAAATGGGTTTAATTAAGAGATTTTTTTCCTGGACGTCTTGAATGTGTGTACGTACTTATATATATATCTCGCATAACTCAAGAACGAGTAGCCGTAGGGCGTTGAAATTACATGTATGAGACTGCTATAACATTATTCCTTCTCTGTTACCTGGTTCGGTGAGCTTAGTTTATATATATACATATGTATATATGTAAGATAGATGCAACCGATTGCAAAGATAAAGGGAGGTGCATGACTATATGTTATAGCAGACTGATACATGTAATTTCAACGCCCTACGGCTACTCGTTCTTGAGTTATGCGAAAGACATATATAAGTACGTACGTACATGACTCGGCGACCTTAGTTTTTTTTTATTCTTATATGTTGTTAAATTATGCAGTTTCTGCTTTAAAAAGTGATTGAATTATGTGACTTTTCCGGTTAAGGTTTTCATGCCTTTTGTTGATCTGCGTGCTATAGTTGTAGAATTATCAACAATTTAAAAGTGAGAAGTTAAGCCTAACGAACCGCTACGTGTTTACATTTTAAACTCAGTATAATTTTGAATTCAGTCAGTTTCTGCACCTTCAGTGTCTTTTTGCCGAGTGGGACCAAAAGCAGACTTTTAGTTTTATGCTTCGAAAAATCTGCCTTCTTGTCCACTGGCCGAATTGCTTTTTTTTTTTTTTGTGTAGAAAACTTTTAATTGTAAAAATTATGTTTTTAACTGTTTTGACTGTATTTGGTGTTTCATGTTTTTCTGCATTTTAAAATTTTTAATAAAAATGTTTAGAATTTTTATGTATTTTTGCTTTGCAGCGAAGCGAAAACTGAATGAATTGAATAAGAAATATATCTCAAACGAAATTGGAAGAAATAAGTTTAAATGAAATTTATTCCCAAATTTTGTTCCCCTTGTAAAGTTTTCATAATTTGTTCATTGCTAATTTACTGTAAAAGTAATCTGCTTGGAGGCTAATTCAAATTACATGAAAATATTTAAATTTCATTATTCAAGTTACGTGAAATATATGCTATTCTGAAAATTTAATATTTACCTGTTCGTACTTTAGAATTACAGAGTATAACCAACAAAAGTTTCCTGCGAGAAAGAACTTTTATATTTCAGACAGAAAACAAATATAAATTCGAATTATTTCCATCGATTTGTTATTATTATTTTTATACATGTTTTGATAAACCTTAAAAGTAAAATTAAAATTTCTTTAAAAATTATATTTTTTAAAAAAAATCCGGGTCGTCAATTGCTTTCAGATCGTGCATTCGGCCCGCATGCAGTTTGAGTTTCAGACTACTGATGTAGATGATAAATTTGATTATGTAAAATATCATTTTACTCTCCATTTCTCTGTGGAACAACTGAGTACATTTTTCTTTTGAAAGTACAATATTATTACAATATAAAATGAAGAAAATATCTTCTTCATTTATGTAAATACAGAATAACTTATAATGTCACATGACCGGTAGAAAATCTGAAATATTTCAGTTTACAGAGACAGGATGCATATGATATTTTCTGTATAATATGAAGAGCTGAGATATTGATACTACATCATGCCTAACAATATTTTTATCACGTTTTCTAAATTACTTTTCCGATAGAAAATCGTGAGTCACGCAGCCATATTCTCACACGATCGTGATTGAAAAGTAAAGATGAAGTAAGCTGGGAAAATAAAGAAAATATTTTTTTTAGAAATAATGTAGAATCATGTAATGTGGTTCGTGGATATTGATTTGTTGTTTCTCAGTTTCCTTGAAAACAAGATGGTACGTCAAATCATTCTAAGGATACATTTCCTTACCAATGATATTTTAACCTAGTGGCATAGAGGGTTCGTGCTGAAACCCTCTTTTTGCTATATAAATAAAAAATGGAAAATTATATTTAAAAAATAAATAAGGTAAATACGGTTTGAAGGAGTTTTTAAGGTTCTTTAAATGAACTAAACATTCTAAATTTGTCAAAATGCTCTTGCAGGGCAAAATTACAGTCACGAGGGTAATCAGTGGTTTTGGTATTTCAGTAGATCAGAGCACGTCGCAATGTATGCAGCCTGAGTTATGCATATATAACTTGCATATGTATAAAATTACTTTTGTGTTTTAAAAATGTGAAAATTAGAAATATTCGAATATAGATGAACAATTCATAACAAATGAGGGTATTTTTTTCTCATCAACATTAAGGGACTAAAATTCATTGGCTAGCCATGAATTGGTTCTTGACGTCCTTTTCTCAAATTCTATAATACCCCAGATCGTAATTGCGTTATATTGGATGGTGAAAGATATAGATTATAGATTATAGACGTTTTTTCACTATGCAGCAAACAACTTTGCAAAAGATTCGACTTAAGCCATAAACCCTAGAGGGTTGGAAGTGCGAATATTTCCTAAAATCTTTGCATAAATTTAATTGTAACAAACGTAAACGATCATGTCGCTGGGAAACTGAGAGACGAAATGAACGTAAATAATCTAGAAGCAGCTTTCGGGAAGTCCTGTCACTGCGCCAAATATAAGATCTTAATTAAACTGTGCCCTCACGTGTAGCAGCTTCACAGAATATTTTCATTCAGCAAAGCATAAGTATTTTAATTTTTCTTTAAAATTTAAGCGTTCTCTCATTGACTGAATAAAGCTCACTATTCACTGTAGTTATTTTATATAAAAACTATAATTAATGCAGGTATAAAATTCAGTCGTAACATAATAATATTTAGAATTACAGTATAACTGCAAAAGCAATTACATTTATGGCTTAGTAGTAATCGAGTTATTAAGACTATTTTAATTGTGATAGATCGATTAAGTTCGAATTCCGGCGAACAATTTACACCTTTGGGTATCGTCGTGAATTTTCTTCAATGAATACACCCGAGTTTCTATAAGAAAGTCGCTCACGAAAACATCCTTCCTCTTTATGATTTGCCATGCTCAAATACGTCTTTTATTCAATTAAATAAACAATAAATTCATACTTTTCCTTGACCAATGTACACATATTTATTTTTATCCGAAATATATCCTGCATAAGCAATTTGCTAAAGTTTGCTTTAACTATTTATTGCAAATATGTTTGTATTTAATAAGAACCTAAGTTATAGTTAATACCATTATTAGAAGATACAGTTCACACATTTTTGAGCAAGATGATCTTGACATAAAAATGCCATTTTCCTGCCGGCAACTGGCATTGTCAGAAGCTTCTTAATAATATTACGCTTATTTGATAATATTATGCTTTACCTGAAGCTATGTAAAGCAGATGTATGACTTGTAAAAAAATAATCTGTTTTAACAATTTCTTTAATATATGGGTTATTTTAAATAAAAGCTTACTTCATAGTTAATATCATTACTGAAAGTTGAAACTAGCTGAATAATTATGCAGTATGGTCTCAAATACAAAATAATTCCATTTTTCGGCTGACAACTGTCATCTTCAAACACTTCTTTTTAATGAAACTGTGCTTGTTTATTTCTGCCTGAAGCTATCGAAACTTGTTCTGGCAGGTGCACCCATTTGTAAAAAAATAATGTGTTTTAATTATCTAATACAAATATGGGTTACATTTAATAAAGGCCTAATTCACAGTTAATATCACTACTGCAAGTTGGACTTCACTGAATAATTATGCAGGATGATCTCGGATTTATTATACGGCAATTTTTCTTCATTTAGTTTTCACCAGCGGCCGAGCTGGAATATTGCTAATATTATTAGTTTGACCTTGAATCCCGTCGACCGAGCTAGTTGAATAGGCTTTTCAGTGGTTTTTTTGCAATATAAAGTGAATGCCAGCCTCCCTTAGAGAGTCCTCCGCACAAGCATCTCTCTCCTTAGGCAGAACGATTTTGTGTGTTTTATCATAATCCATATAACCTAACCTTCTGCAAGAATAGTCATCTGGACACACACAACAAAATTATGCTTGGTTATTTTTACCTGAAACTTTGGAAGGCAGATCGTACAGGTGCAATCCCTTTAGTAACACAACAAGCAGACAATTTTTTTAACTGTTAAATTGAAAGTGCGTGTTTTATTTAATAATAACCTAATTCGCAACCAAGACCGTTACTGAAAATTTTAATACGCATAGCAATTAAGCAGAATGCTAATGGATCACAATCATATTTCTACAAGTTGAGGTAACAAAACGAAATTCAGATTGAAACACTGAATGAAGACTTTGTGATATATTTCCTGTGTAATTAATGTAAAAAATGACCATTTCCATTAACAAATTCTCCATAATTACGTTTCTTTCCATAGGCATACAGTCTTTGTTTGCTTTCCCTTAATCAAATAATTCAAATCACATGTTTTGTCACATGTCACCAATATTATATACACACTCCTCTTTTAACAAGTTATATTCATTTAGTTGTGTATGAAACAGTCAAAATTAGTTCCTGCAAGTACATCCCGATTTACTTACATTTATTTTCATCACCCAAATATAATTTTAGATATTAGATAAAACGAAAAAAATTATTATAAACATAGAGTAAATTTGATAACTTACCAAATTTTTTAAACATATACTATTTTCATGATAAGTAATGGATAACCGGTTCCATCTGAAAAACTACTGAAATTTAAAAATAAGTACAGATTAAATAACAGAATCATCAAGGCAAAAAGAACTTTAAATTATCGATTACAATTTAAAATTTTCTACTTCTGAATACTGTGTTGCAGTCATCCGATATCCTGTTCGTGATGTCTTTTCTCTATTTTGTTTATTGTAATCTAGCTTTTCCCTTCTTTCTTTAGACTTTAAATTCTGATATCAAATCGAAAATAAAGAAATCCCACATTTTTCCAAAAACTGTGGGAAAATGTTTGAGCATGAGGAAGCTTCTTAAACTTAATGTCACAGATCGGAAGATATATCTTTTCTTATTTTATTACCAGACATGTAGAGTACTATCAAGAAATAAAAAAAATGATGAGTCTAATCTAAATTTAATTTTAAGGAAAAATCTCTCACCCGAGAATCAGAATTATTCGAGCTGAAAATGGGAACGTGAAAAGTAGTAACCGTATCGTGCGTGAGCAAAGATTTTGCATACTAAGTTTTCCCGTCACGGTTGCCAGTAGGTGTAAAAAATGAAATCGTCTGAACTCTTCTGTTGTCGTTAAGTGTTAACATTGTGAAGTTAAACATTTTTGCTTGCCCATGATACTCTTTCTTGTAAGTATAGATGTGAAACGTTTCGATCTGATTTTGATGTTTAAAATGCTTGTGGTTTTATGGTCTAGTTCAGGTTTTCTCATCCGAAACTTTAATTTTCAGCTAGAAATAGTGACGAATAGGATAATCATGTGTGCAAATGTACTTTTGAGACATTCTATAAGGCTTCTTTCGCACATGAATCTTATTTTAAAAGTTCTGTAAGGATTAAAAAGTTGAAAAAACGTTGGACCTATATGCAGAGTGTTTCCAAAATTCTAGGAAATAAGCTCTAGTTCAATTCCTAGATCTTACAGGCCAGAGATAGTTCTTGAAGGCCAGAGATAGTTCTTGATATGTTAATGCAGCTATCCTGCTCAATATTGTTTATTCCAATTTAGTTGTTTACTTGATACTGATGCATTTTTGTAGCACGGTTTTTGCAACCGTGGAAGATGCGAAGACTAATAATTTTCTTTTTGTGAAAAGAGGGTATGAAAACTTAAGAAATTGTTCGAAGACCTCGAGAAGTATTCTTTTTCTACATTTCTGTTGCTATATTTCAAAAAACTTTTACGTAGTGTTCGATTTGAGAGTTTAACCATGCCATAATCAGATGGATTAAGGTGACGCAGGAAAGATAGTTAAAAGGGCGGAGGGGTATGTTGAAAAACTACAGTCTAATATTGATAAAATAAAAAGAATCTATTTCTAAATTCCTGTGGCCTTGTGACACCTATTGCCAAATTCAATATACTAAGGATGTTTGCACATTTTTAGAACGATTTCGATAAAAAAAATTTTAAAAAATGTTTGGGAATACAAATTTCTGACAATATATTGAAATCTGAAATGAGAAATATCGTCTGCTACTTTAAAATTTCTTCTTCTATAAAAGTGTCCCATGTAAACAAGCTGTGGATTAATCGATATGTTTTTGCGCTTTCCGAAGAGAAATATTCCTATTTCATAATTCAAAAAAGCTGTGAAATGCATGCTATTAAATTTTCTAGATGCAAAATAAGCAACATTATTAATCGGAGGTAAAAACAATTAGTCATTACTTCTGCGTAGAACTAAAATTCCAAACCCTTACCTGAAAAACGCACGTGATGTTTCTAATGTTAGATCATTGGTGACAAGACAAAATCCGTCGAACGCAGAAATCAATTGCGAAATCTTTAAGACATCTATATCAATAACAAGTAAAACAATAAACTAAGATTTGCAATTTAAAAAAGCTAAAGAACATAATGTTGACCAGCTTTTGCCGAGGCATGTGGCTCAATGCAGAACAATTTGTAGTATAAGACGCAAAAATCTGTACGAAAACTATTTATCAGGCCATAAATGAAAATACATCGTGACCCTTGATGAAGCATCGGTTTACCAAAATGACTGGAACAAATAAAGGTCTATTTATTATCAAAAACAAAGACAAAAAAGTGTACAAAATTCTACAAATGCAAAGAAAGTTTCAGTAAAAGGTTTGTGATTGTCGAAGAGTTCTTGACAGCGGGAAATTAAAAATAAGAAGAGTGGAAAATGTGTTAAAATCAACTCAACTTACTATCGAGAAAGATTTTTGCGTCCTATACTTACAGACGAAATTTCACTTCTTTATTCCAATAACTTTCATCAAGACATAGCAACAAGTCATATTTCGAAAGGTGCCACTGCATTCCTTGAAAATATTAAGACTGATATACTTTTTCAACGTATTCTAGCGAAATCTGCTGACATTTGAATTATAGACTATTGTGCTTTTGGGCTTTAGAAGAAAGCTACTACTACCTGTTATAATATATGGTGTGTTGCGGTGTTAAATGCAAAAATGAAATAGAATTAAGTGTAATGAATTAAAAATTCTTGAGCACCAAAAAATAGTCACTTGAAGTATTTTGAATTAAATGATCAGCAAATGCAAGTCAAATGAATTGCTTACTTAGTAAATTGCGTTGTGTAGCAATAACCCTTAAATACTTACTAATCGTGCGGATCAAAATGTGTGATCCAGAAGGAAATATGAAATCAAAGTACTTACCCCAAAGTATGACAACTGTATGTTACCAAATCAATTATATTTTATTCTTCATCTTTGATATTGAATTAAGCATTAATATAATCAAAATTATCAACCAGACAGACGAATAAATTTGAACATCAAGCACGAGTGATGCGCATCACCAGAATAAACATTGCACTCAGAATAAAGTCAATCTTTTTCGATCCTCTCGAAACAAAGTCTTGGTGTAAAAGGAATAATCAAATTTTGATGGCAGTCATTAAACATACTTAATCAAAACCTGGTATTTCTGAATTTTCTTTTTTAAATCAGGAAATTCAGATCTCACAAACACGTGCGCGCGAAGAGTTCTCAAAAGGAGGAAGAAGCTCAACAAAATTATTTTCTGCAATGATGTACAGGAAACAGGAGTAATTATTTTCTTGAATCTTCATGTAAAATTCTCGCTAAAAGGATTTTCATGTACAGCAGACAGCATTGAAGGAACAGCAAAGAAAAGCATGAAAAATGGCACATCGCATCGGCCAGGGAGAGAACAGACCCAAAACCGTCCTGCACCCTCGAACGGAAGCAGCAGAAGAGCGAGAAACCGGTTGTTGCAATCTTTTTCGTTGTTGTCCTTGAGCGGTTGCGGATAGCACACCTGAATAATGTGGAGGCTTGCCTGCACACTACCAAGCTCAAACCCACTATGATTGATAGATTCAAGAAAGTAGCGGATGAGGAATGGAAATCGATACTCCTGGAAATTTTCTGAAAAGTTCTATATTGGAAATCAAGACGAAGATTGATAGTCCAGAAAAGAGGCTATCTGGTCAAGCAATTGAAAAAATACTCCTTACATATCAAACATTAGTTAAACAGTCCCGAAATCTTTCTAAAAATATGTACCTGTATAGAAGATCTTGCCTTGTGAATTTCAGCTCAATGTTCTTTTATAACTGAATTTATAATTTAAACTTATAATTTAAACTGAGCTATTTGTGAGCAGTTACGTACTTCTTAAAAATGTTTAGCTTTGTTTTAAATTTTAAATATCTCAAATAATACTATGGTATATTTTCTCCTCCCCTGCCGCGTTCGTTCAGGAGTTACTGAAAAAAATCCGACTAGCAGCGGGAGGTCCAGAGTTCGAAACCCGCCGAGGGCGTTGCTGTTTTCCATATTTTCCTGTTGCTAAATAAACCTAATCTCTCTACAGTACTAGAGATATTTTTAATAATAAATCTGCTTGGTATTACTTGTGATATATCGAAATGAAAATATTATAATTATTTACGTCATTAACAAAAGTTGTTTCTAACACCTAAGTATGATGAATTTGATTACAGTTTTCTTGCCTCCTTTATTGAATAAAACTGTTCTAAAAATTCATTGCTGAGTGAAACAGAGGCCAAAATTTACCCCAACAGCGAAGCATAGTAATCTTTTTTATATCTTTCCAGGAAAAACTCTGAAAAAATATGGCCTCCTTCAGATTTCTGAAAATCATGGGCACTGCTTTTAAAGTTTACACATGGATGCATAAAAAGGTATCACTAGTTTATCTTTATATTTTGGGAAATTCCTTCATTCACTAGTCGGATACGTTGGGCAGTAGAAACATGATGGAAATGTTTTCCACATTTAATCTTCCGATTACACATTTATATACTATTTTATCTCATAGGCCTAAAATTTAAATTCAATAAATTTAAAAATCTAGACTTTAAAAAATGCCGTTGTTTTGATATTCTCAAAACGGCCGCTGTTTTGATATTTATTTGGAATTTACTGTAATATAATTTTGCTAAAATATTTGCTCATTACAATCAAGCAGAGCCGGGACGAGGATGAGGCAGGTGAGGCACATGCTTTCAGGTGAATAAACAGAAGCGGCGCCAAATTAGCTACGAAAACTCAGAAATTTACTTTTCGTTTTACTCTTTGTTCTGTATATTTTCCTACATATTTATTGCTACTTCAGATGGAAAACTTTATGGCGATAATGTAATTTTTTATATGTATTGTACATATATTTCCATATCGTGGTGGTGGTTTTTTTAGTCCAAAAAGGGCTATTGGTCTCGGAATGGGATTTTGCTTCTGTTCACTACAAAAGGCATATCACTTTGTAGAGCCATATTCGTTTACGGGGTATAAAATGTAGACCCTACTGAAGACGAGATAGCGAATTCTCGCTATATCTTGAAAAACAGATGACTACCTACGAAGGTTACAGCAACCTTTTTATTTTAGCGAAACTGAACAGAACATGCACACACTCGGTGCTCACAATCTAACCACCACTTGTGGCGAAGTAACTTAAAATAGTATGTACAATCAGAATGAATCAAATTGGCTGGCTCTTACTTCAATCCAAATCAGAACTATTGACTGCGCACAGAAAAGCCGAGTCTAAATGAAGTAATCTAAAAATAAGTGGCAAGCACAAATATTCAACTACAGAGCTACTTGCGGACACATGGCATAAATAAACTCGCTCTCGGCGTAACCCGCCCTACTCGTAACTAACTATTCTACTCCTAACTCATCAATTTTTCTACTTAAATACTATTTTCCGAACTTATTGATATTTTGCATATACAATCATTTAAATTTGCACGCTCGCAGGAAATTGAAATCAGAAGGGAAAGGAAAGTTTCTTAAAATGAAAATAATTACTAATTCAGAAGTCAAACAACAAAAATCAGCGTTATATTGTTGTTTGACTTCTGAATTAGTACTTATTCGGCGTGCTATTGTGTCTTGAAAATAATTAATTAGTACAAAATACGGTCTTTGCAACATTTCAAAATTTTGCCACCAAATATTATCGTCATGTGTTGTTTTTAAAGAAATTGAATAATGAGAACCAGTATGTATTGTGAAAAACGACGATAAATAGAATCATCTAAATAACGTAGCCCTCCATTCGAACATGTGCACCTGAAAATCGAAATTTGATTTCAAATTTGTTTTGTTATTTAGTTCAAATTTTGTAAAGTGTTAATGAATTTTTGATTAAGAAACTGAACAGTTTAAAAGCGAGCAGTGCGAAAACTGTAAGAAATAAAACATTTTTATCTCCAGCGCGCAAGACTCTTGCCATTCGAAAAATGTAAAGTCATTGTAAGGTCATCTTTAAATTTTAATTAACAAACTCCATGAATTCAACTCTATGAAAGCAATGTGTTGCTGCGGCCGGAAATAAAATACTTTTATCTTCTACGCAGCAGGGTGTTGCCATTCAGTAAAGCCTGAGATGCTTTCAAATTTAATTTTGAATCTTACTGAGGACTAAACGTTTTGCTACATTTTAATGGGATTAATTTAAGTAAACATGTATTAAAATAATGAGATGTCTGATTAGAAAGAATTAAATATTTTTTATGAAATTACACTAGCGTAACTCTTTAAAACCATGATACATTTTTCTTTGTTTAATGATAGCTATTTTAGTCAGTTGACCGCGCGAGCGGTTGGGTTTTAATGAAATAATAGAGCGAGTATAAAAGTCTTTATGACAACCTCTAACACTACATCGGTAATTCTGAAAATATGTCGTTTTTAAATATTTTTGATTTTGCTGTTGACTTGAATTTTATGTAAGTGTAAAGAAAAAGCTAATAATAATAATAAAAAAACATTTTTAGTCACCTTACTCAGCAAACTGAATATTGATACGGAGAACCGAAAAAATGTAAAAATGTGCGCACACTGCATCGGGAATTCTAAAAGTATGCTATTATGCAGCTTTTAAAAAATTTGTGATTTTATTGTTGAACTAAATGAGTGAAGCATAAGAAAACGATGCTTAATAATAAAACTAGGAAAAAAACTTAAAACTTACTAATTTATGCATATACTCGTATATATATATATAAGAAGGAAAGAGAGAAAAAAAAAAAAAAAGAATCGGAAGGGTTTCAGATTTTAACTGTCGCCCAAAAGGTTTCTTCTTAAGGTTTTTCAGAGCTCTCGCTGATCATGCAGTTTACCAGTCTGCTATTACACTCAACTCCTACTAGCCTTTTTTTTAAATCTCTTTAGCTTTATTATTAGGTGTCATTTTCTTCGCAACAGTTCAACAGAAAAAATTTTAAAAATTTTAAAAGCAGCATAGCAGTATATGTTTAGAATTCCTAATGCAATGTAAGTGTTGGCATACATTTTTCTGTTTTGTTGTTGTTGTTTTTTAAATCTTTTCTCAGTCATCATATCATTGCTCAGTTTTCTTACTAAAATGGCTTCATAAAACTTTTGTCTTTTTTCTTTAGTAACGTTTTAAGTGTTTGTTTTATTTGTTAAATATCACGCTTAATTACGCTTAATTGCGTTCAACAGCAAAATTACAAAATATTTAAAAACAAACTTATCTTTAGAATTTCCGATAAACAGTCTCGCGTGTTGGAAATAAAAATATTTTATTCTGTACAGTGTTGCAAATGATCGCCACGAAATCATTGAGTTTGTTAATCACAAATTCGTTTAAAGTTTAATTACATTAAAAATTTAAAGTTTATTAAGTTTATTAAAGTTTATTTTAAGTCAAATTCGTTTAAAATTAAGTTAAAGTTGAAATATATAATAAAACAAATTCGAAATTATAAAATTCAGGCTTCCAGATGCCAGACGTTCGGGTGGAGGACTGCATAAGTGTTTTCCTCCACCCGAACATCCAGAAAATACCGCAACCGGTAGTGAAGAATGTGTCAGAGAAGTTAGAACGACGATGCGTAAGTGCGAAGAAAAGATTAAAAAAAAAGGATGGGGTTAATAGGAATGAGTGTAAGAGCAGACTGGTAGAAGTCCAGCGAGGTTCAACGTTCTTCAAAATTTGATGGCTCTAGGTACCGTCGTTTTTTCACAGTGCGAGAAACACACATATATCCATGCAGATTCTTCATTATTTAATTTCTTTAAATACAATACAGAATGATAATATTTGGTGGCAAAAATTTGAAAAGCAATTCAACGCAATATGCCATTTCGAGACTAAAAGCCTTACTGGGCTAACGCTCCCTTTGGGCTAAAAAGTTTAGTAAAGTCATCTTAATAAGGAAACTGAACACTGATATGATGAACTGTGCAAAGACTGAAAAGAAAATGTATACCGGCACTTAACGCTGCATCTGGAATTCTAAACGTATACTGCTGTGTCACTTATAAAATTTTTGTAATTTTGCTGTTGAATTATATGTGGCGTAAGTGCCAAGAAAATGATGCTGCGTTAAGTGCGAAGAAAATAATAAAGCTAAAAAAAGGGGGGGTTAGTAGTAGTAGAAGTGCAACCGCAGACTGGTAGACTACGAGCTCAGTGAGAATATGAAAAACTTTAACAAAGGCTTTCCAGCCAGCCAAAAACGAGTGCAAGCCTTCATTCAACTAAGCTTCTGACATCTCTAACATATCAAAAGACTTTTAGAGACTTTGCCATTCGGGCTTGTGATGGCAAGCTTTGGAGTGTTCTCTCAACAAACTCAGCTTTTGCTTCTGACCACCCGCGAATAGTTTGCGGTTGCATCTTTTAGACTATTGGCTGAGGCGTAGCTAGAGTTTCCAACGCCCGAGGACAACTAAAGAATTTGCGCCCCTTTCTGTGTGCCAAGATTGGAAAACATTTCATTAACAAATTTCGTAGCATCAAATTGACGCCCCTTGTATGCTGCGTCCGGGAACAGATGTTTCCTCTTGCCCCACTCCAGCTACGCCAATAATATTGGCGGAGCATGATTGTATACAGAGTCATTTATTTCGCATTTGACTAGCTCAGGGATGGGCCAACTGCAGTCCGCCGAAAGGTTCTATCCGGTCCGCGGTGAGAATTTTAATTTTCCGATCCGAGGCAAATTAAAACAAATATATATATTTATATATTATACATCCATCTCCTTTTCTACTTTGTTTAAATATTATTATTTTTTTCTTCTTTTTTTTCAAAGGACTGATGATCTTTTTACTTTCACTAATTTTGTTCTACAAAACATAAATCGACGGAAATAGCAAGCATAGACAGCTTTCAATCGCGGAAGTTCTTTATTAGTTATAGCTGTAAATTGGTGGCAACAAGCGTTATCACTTTATCGGGGAGCAGACATACGGGAATCCAATATACGTGATATTAGACATCACATGTGGCAGACTGCACATTTTAAGCTCCAGCCAGCGGCTTTTTCTTTTGGCGTGAGTTCTGATTTTATTGACTGCGTATGGAAAAATTGCGGACATATAGCATCATTGTGAATAGTGGTGAAACTATTTAAAGTATAGCGTAGCTAATGCTTGTTTGGGTTATTCGAAAAATACTTCAACCCCAAAACGGCTATTAAAAAACGTAAAGTTGATTCAGAATGCCGTGCTTTTAATGATGAATGGACATAGAAATATTTTTTTTTACAGTTGTAAAAGATAAACCAGTGTGTCTGATCTGCAATGAAGCGGTAGCAGTTTTCAAAGAATATAACATTTCCCGTCATTTCACATCTCAGCATTAGAATTCCAATTACGAAGCAATGCCCGAATATGAAGGAAAATAAAATGCAGAAAGTCTGTAAAAAATTATTAGGCCTTCAAAATTTTTTCAAGAAGATAAACAGTATCCAAGAAGCAGCTACATATGCAAGTTATACTGTAGCATACAATATTGCTAAAAATAATAAAGCTCTCAATAATGGGGAATTCGTTAAAAAATGCATACTCTAAGTTTGTGATGTTTTATGTCCAGACACGAAAAATAATTTTGAGACTTTAAGCTTATCTCGAAAATCGGTGACTTCTAGAATAGAAAACACCGATAAAAATTTGACATCACAATTAGAGTCAAAGACTGGCCAGTTTAAATTTTGCTCCATAGCTATGGATGAAAGCACTGATATAAATAATACTACTCAATTAGTATTATTTGTAAGATATGTTGATGAGAACTTTGAAATTACGGAGAAACTGGCGTGCATGCGTTCTTTAAAGGGAACTACCACGGGATTGCGCGAATTTCAGGAAGGGCTTTTAACTTTGAATGTGCCTACAGTGGCGTAGCTAGGGTGGGGCAAGAGGGGACATCTGTCCCCGGGCGCAGCATTCAGGGGGCGCCAAATTAATGCTACGAAATTTTTTAATGAATGTTTTGCATTCTTGGCACATAGAAAGGGGCGCAAATTCTTCAGTTGTCCCCGGGCGCTGGAATCCTAGCTACGCCACTGTGTGCCTATAACAAATAAATGTAATATTACGACCGATGGAGCACCAAATATGACAGGGAAAACAATCTGGATTTCTTGGACTCTTTAATCAAATGTATCCCGGGAACAATATTGTTTTTATACAGTGTTATACATCAAGATGCATTGTGTGAATCTGCATTGTATATGAAACCGGGGCTTGATGCAGTCGTGAAGCATGTAAATACTCTTCGATCTCGCGGGCTTACTCGCAGGCCATTTAGAGATCTTCTTCAGTCCGTGCAATCTGAATACTCTGATGTACTGTATTACACGAAAGTAAGATGGCTTAGTGCAGGATGTATTTTGGAGCAAGTTTGGCAGCTGAAAGACGACATTCTGTCCTTCTTCCATGAGAAACAGTGTTCTGCGGAGTGCGAAATGTTAGAAGATACAAAATGGCTTTCGTACTTTGCATTTTTCACAGGTCTTCTTTGTCATATAAGCAACTTGAATGTCAAGATGCAAGGTAAAAATCAATTTATCGGCGATATCTGGGCCCATCTCAAAGCTTTTAAACTAAAACTTAATCTGTTTTCTGGGCAGCTAGCTAAGAACGATTTGTTTCATTTCCCGAGATTAAATTCAATACCCTCAGTTAATGAAGAGAAGCTTAAGAATTATGAAGATGGTTTGAAAAAAACTGCATTTTGAGTTCGAAAGCTGATTTCAAGAATTCAGTGCCATTCAAACGGAATTGGATATTTTTACCATGCCTTTCAAGGTAAATTGTGAAGCAGTGAGGTCAGATTTGCAGCTTAAATTAATTGATTCGCAATCTAACAATCATCTCAATCAGTTGTTTCTAAATATGCTAAAGTTAGAGTTTTACAAATCATTATCAAAAGTAAGTTTCCCCAATTTAGTATCTCACGCCCAGAAAAATCAGTGCTATGTTTGTTTCAAATTATATATATATGAACATGTGTTTTCACCTATAAACCTTAGAAAGAATTATTTCAGAAGTAAGCTGACAGATGAGCATTTAGCCTCGTTCCTTAGAATCAGTACATCTCACTTCGAAATTCAATATAATTAACTTAATATAATTAACTTTTCTTGTAGATTTCAGCGCTATTGGCAAGAAAGGAGTTTAATGGCCTAACGGCCAATGTAACTGGCATTTGAAAAATAAATAAAAATAAAATGTACCGAAGTATTTTCACTTGTATTCCTTGAACCAAAATATCTTGAAAAACGGATCTTTTCTCGAAAGTCAATATCTCTCAGCCATTTTAAAATTGTAGTTCTCGTACAGATATCAACTTCTTCTGCTAAGTTCCTTGAAGCAATAATTTAGGGATAAGAATGACAGGACAACATATACTAAGAGGATCGAACAATCTATGAGCTGTAGATAAGATTAACCTTTTTTTTTTAATTAACTGCTTTATACTTTTTCAAAACATAAATCTTTTATATTACCAGTGTTTATTGATAGAATGTGAGATTTTTTATTCCATATTAAATCGAGCACATTTGTATGAACAGAAGCATCAGCATTAACATCATTGAACTGCCACCCTCAAATTTCAACTCTCCCAACCTAAGATCAAATTCTCTTTTAGATATTACTTCAGCTGATACATTAATAAAAATATTGAGTTTTTTTTCATTTTTGACACAATTGTCAACATAAAAACTACGCTTTAACTGATTAGTGAGACAAAAGATAGCACAAAAAGTAAAAAATTACTTAAAATTTTATTTTCTCATGACTGATGAGTTGAGCTCAACACAAAACTTTAGTTTCCTTGATTTGTAGCTACTGAGTGGAATTGAATATACAACAAATTTTAACTGGGTGAAACACCTGCGATTCTTCTCGAAGCTGCAATATCAACTAAATTTGGCAACTCAAATTCTACTAAAGTCTACACTTACAAATCCAGCAACGATTCTACTCGAAGATTCAATATCATCTAAGCAACCTAATCTCTACTTAAGTTTACACTTACAAACCCAGATCGTAACATGAATAATCAATATACGTTTCTGACTCATTTCGTTAGAAGAGAATTTTTAGAATACAACAATTGTTTATATTTCTCTTTACATACTATCATTAATATAACTTTTTTGTCTCTAGTGTAGAATTGGGTTCTCCTTGGATAAGCAACAAATTTTCAGTTTTGGCGATGAAACCCCATTTCTGGTTACCATGATAGTTTTAGCTTCTTGATTTTTTTTTCAAAGTGAAAATAGATCGATGTGTACATGGACAAGTTAAGGCAATACGCAATGCCTAATCTGTGCAATTTTCTGATGTTTTTTGAGTGAAAATAGATCTGTGTATACATGGACACCGAGTTTGAGCAATTCTTTGACTTTTTATTTTGGTTCTGTGTAGCTGTCATCTTGAAATTGTGCCCTCCTAATAACTGTGCTCCTCCTAGCGCCGATCTTGGGGTTAAAAAGAATCGCAAAAAAAAAAAACAAGGGGCACCCAATTGTAAACTTTTACTATCTTCTCTTCAATTAGCTTATTAATTTTATCAGCACAATTCAATTTAATTTCTTCCTCATGAAAAGAATTACATGCTCTAGTAAACAACCTTCTAAATTGTTTTCTATCTTTCAATACATTTTCCACAATAAATAAAGAATAAAAACAAAATATATAAATATTTTTTTACTTACTCATAAGAAGCAGCCATATCCTGCCGTGAGACGCCAGATATTACGTTTTGCCTTCGAATATAAGAAGAATAGTGATGGAAATGAGTGTAATCAATTATTCAATTAAACATCTTTTGACATTACAGTTTAATTTTACAGTTTTATTTACAAATTCAACAAGTGACAACTCTAGCTTTGACATCTCAAACAACACTCAAAATACAAGTGGTGTGAAATAATACTCATTAATTCTCAAACACACATCAAAAGCAACTCAAAGCCATTTCTCTCTCAAAAAGAACAAACTCAAAACAAATGTAAAAAAACTCAACTGCTGCCATTCGTAATTTACTAAATTACATCAAAATAAGAATAATAATTAGGTAGATGTTTAACTTGACAGAGGCTAATAGCCCTTTGGGGTCTAACGCCTCTTTGGGCCTAAAAACAAATACAATTCCTAGAACTTTTCACACAAAAGTACTCGTACAGCTATTTTCAGTATGACAGAGCACAATCAACAGTCATCACTTCAAATTATTAAGAATACAGAACAATGCAAAAAGTCTCAAATGCGTAAACTCACACGGTGATCTCTCAATATTCTCACTCGGCAAAAAGACACTGATGGCGTAGAAACTGATTTAATTTGTTATGGATGCTATGCTGAGATATGATATTCCAGAATGGATTAAGCATAATTTATAAGGTATTTCTCCCACTTCCCTAGCGTGCCTTCGTGGTGTAACGTTAGCACGCTGGACCGATATTCCAGAGGTCCGTGGTTCGACTCCCGGCAAAGGCATTTGCTATTTTTCATCTTGTCTGCTTTAAAAAAAATACCTAATGACTCTACAAGTGGCGCCCGAACTAAAAAGGGTTGTGGATGCTAATTCTCTGCACCCAGGATTTGGCGACTAGGCCCCCTAAAACCCTAGTCGCCCTTTAAAAAGGGGAGTATATAAGGTATTTCTCCCACTTCCCTAGCCAGCCTTCGTGGTGTAGTGGTTCTGCACACTGGCCCGGTATCTAGAGGTCCGTGGTTCGATTCCCGGCGAAGGCGGTTGCATATTTTTCATCTTTCCTGCTTCCATTTAGCCTAATGACTCTACAAATTTAATTCGCAGTAATAAAAGAAGACGTTACTATGTTGCTGCGAAGCTTATAGTTTCTCTAGATTGACAATAAATCCACTATTCTGCTAAATTTAATTCGCAGTAATAAAAGAAGACGTTACTATGTTGCTGCGAAGCTTATAGTTTCTCTAGATTGACAATAAATCCACTATTCTGCTAAATTTAATTCGCAGTAATAAAAGAAGACGTTACTATGTTGCTGCGAAGCTTATAGTTTCTCTAGATTGACAATAAATCCACTATTCTGCTAAATTTAATTCGCAGTAATAAAAGAAGACGTTACTATGTTGCTGCGAAGCTTATAGTTTCTCTAGATTGACAATAAATCCACTATTCTGCTAAATTTCAAATGTAAACAAATAGGCTGCTATGGTAAGAAAAATTAGGATTAGGCGCACTTAAATAAATTTTTAAATTGTTACTAATTCTACATCTAAAACATGCAAGTTAACTCAAATAAGATAGATAAGAAAAACATAATTCAATCATTTATAAAGCAAAAAATGCGCAATTTACCAGCATATAAGAATAAAAAGTAGCTGAGCAGAGTAACAGAGTGGATGTATACATATATATGTAGTAGGGGAGTTGAAGATGCTAAATAACAGTTCCAACTTTGTTTTCCACACCACAGAACATTTAATAAAGATAATCAGAAAAGGTACAAATTAGATTAAATACAAGTGCCGTTTGATACAAAGAGGATTCTGTATAGTTTTACCAGTCTTGCCACATAACGAACACTAATACACACTGATTAGCGCCTACTCGCACTTGCTAATGTATTAAACAGTTCAATTTACCACCTTCGCGTGGAAATCTACAGTTCCTTATTCTACACCTTCACGTGCAGCTCACCACCTTCGCGTGGGATAACACAAGAGTCTCTCTGTCTATGTCATACTCATCTTTCACCTCGCTGCTGGCGCATCGGTGAGGCCCTCTGGTGGTTGTGTCGCACTTACGGATACTACATATATATATACTTTGGTGCGGCCGATTGCAACTAAAAAGGGAGGTGCACAATTACATGTTATAGCAGTCCTATATACAAAATTTCAACGTTCTGAGGCTACTCGTTTTTGAGTCATATGAAACGCATACATACATACGTACGTACAGACACCACGAAACAAAAGTCTCTTCTGAATTAATTTTAAAACAGTTTTATAATTCGTTTGGGAAAAAAAATGTCTTTCATTATGTCCTTACGTACAGATGTCACGCAAAAGCATTGTTAAATTGCATTCGATAGCGATCAAAATGGATATTTTCGTTGAAATATGGTACCCGGAAATTTTCATGATTACAATATGTCCTTTACTTCGTACAAGTAAAAATTAGTAAGTAAAAATTAACGAATGGCTGAAAAGTGTCCAAATATGGAATTAAGTCAACAAATTTATTGTTTTTTTATTTTAGTTGAGCACTTAAAACTAGGCAAAAAAGCAACTTTTTGTTTAGTTCGGCGAAAATTTTAAATAACTCTTTGATTTCGAGAGCAATCAGACTTGGATAATTCTTAACACATACATCCTGCCCTAATTTGAAAACTGTTACCCTGTTTCGCATGCTAGAAGGGTTTTGTGCTCGAAATTTTCTAAGCATCATTAATCTATCTATTAAAATTGTCGATTGTTTCCCGCATTTCAAATTGATGTGTGTTTGGTAAATTACGAGTGAGCCTCCATCTTAAAATCCATTTAAAAAATAAGAAAACGAATGTCACTCAAACTTCTCCACGAATTGTAGATTATAAAATACAAATTGTCTTCCTGTTTTGGTGCTACGACAAAAACACGCCTTCTCATTTGACAGCTGCCACCAGTTTCGAGCGCCACTAGTCTGAGAAATACTATTTCTTTTTTTCTTTCTTTCTTTCTTTTTTTTTTTTTTTTTTTTTTTTTTTTTTTATGAATGGGATTTTCAGGAAAACTCATTTGAAGCTGTGTTATGTTAGGATGCTGCACGCCCTCTATTGGAGACTGAAACAATAGAACGTTTCTTCGGCGTGAAATAACAAATTCCGAAGCGGTTAGTCGTGACTTTAAAAGAATACTGCCATTTTGTTTCACAGCAACGCATTTTTGTCATTCATTTAAGCGGGTCATTATACTCCATACATTAACTACTCGAACTGTTTTTAAATGTAGAATTCCTATTTTAACAACAATAAATTTTCTGTGAAGTATTTTACAGTCAAAATTAAGTATATTCATACTAGAAATGTCTTCAGCCGAGGATTGTCTTGATATGGCAGCATCTCAAAGACAGTTTCATTTCATGCTCTTAGTTTTTAGGATAGCTCTGTTTTAATGAAGAGCAAAGTAATGGCCCCAGATCCGCAGTCGCACGTCTATATGACGTTCCGAGACTTTCCGTGGTTATGTGAAATCACAAATACTACCGGATGGTATATTTAACATGATATTTATGCAGCATACATAATTGCGGCAATAATTAATTAAATACTATAAAAAAACAGCATTAAATAAAATGCTGACAAATAATAATAGTGAGTAGAAATTCTATTACTCAAATTTCAATAAGTCGAAACTTTCAATAAGTCATTGTCGAAATGTGCATGGAATTCGAAATTAGTATTAAGTTGTATCGGTAAGTCGCTTTTCTCGTTACTCGAATTTTTTCCTCTAATTATGAGTGCACTGTAAGCCACATAGCATTTGCTTTCTTTTTCTTTTTCTTTTCTTTTCTTTTCTTTTTTTTTTTTTTTTTTTTTTTTTTTTTTTTTTGTCCAAAGGAGCAATTTTCCCAGAAGGATTATTAATTTCGTTTTGGCATTTTGCGTCGAAAACTTTAAAAAGCTGTATCACTTTTCAAATAGTTGCCACCGTATATTATCGCCCTGTCTTATAATTAAAGAAATTATATAATGAAGAATCTGCATGAATGCATGTATGTTACTTGCATTGTGATAAAACAACGGTACCTAGAGCCATCAAAATTTGAATCTTCCATAGAATATGGGCATATTGAAACCCTAATTTGAATTTGAAATTTGTTTTATTACCGATTTCATATTTTGTAACACTTCAACGAATTTTTGATTAACAAACTAAACGACTTCAAAGCAAGTAATGGCAACACTGTACGGGAAAAAAAGACATTTTTATCTCCAGCGCGGGAGATTCTGTATCGGAAATTCTATATGCTCATTTTAAAATTAATTTGCGATATTGCTGTTGAACTGAATTTTATTTTTATGGTTTCAGTACGTAGAACATGTTATTTAATAAACAGAGGTAACACACAAAACACTAAAAAACGAGCCTTTGAACGTAATTTAAAATCTGAAACCTTTCAGATTATTATTATCCCCACCCCCCAGACACATTTTCTTTCTCTTTTGTATGTATGGAAATAAATGATTCTGACTTTCAGTCTACTTTCAAGAGACGAAACAGCAAAACAGCAATGAAAAAAAAAAAAAAAAAAAAAAAAAAATACCTATATTATTTACTATCATGCGGGGTTCAAGGGTTAATAAAAGAATAAAAATCACACATTTTTACCGAAGTACTACATAAGCTAAATCGAGTACATCAATCTAAATCGAGTACTCTTTTTTGTGCTCATTTTTGGGACTACGATAAGATGAGATTTTGGGGTGCTTTTGAGCTTCTGAGAGCTTTTGAGATGAGTATTTCATCAACTTGAAGTCTCTTTTCGCTTGGCGTGGATCTTGTAGCTCATAAAGTGGAATTTCATATAATTTCATCACATTTTTTTAAAAATAATTTTCGAAACGTTTCTTTTGGCTTTAACGGAATTAAGAGGAAACAAGGATTCTGAATTACGCGTCAGAAAAGCATCAGGATTCCATTTCTAAATAAAGTAAAAACATATAAAAAAGTTCTATTTTATTATTAAAAATTGCTCACAGAAAATGGAAGGCATGAGTTATTGCAGTAATGAAACTTTGCATTCTCAGCAATTAAATTGAAAATAAATGAATCAATTTTAATTTAAAGAAGTTATTTAAGAAGTGTTTTTATTGACACTAATTATATGACAATTTATAAATAAAGTGCAACTTAAATTTTATACATACTCTTTGTCGATGGCAATGCATTGCTGCTCAGTGATGTTTTTAAAATATGATTTAGATTTTTACTTCCTTGTACGAAGTAAAGGAAATGTTGTAATCAGGAAAAATTCTGGTTACCATATGTTTCAACGAAAATATCCATTTTTACGGCTATTGAATGCAATTTAACGATGCTTTTGCGTATCTGTATGTAAGGATAGAATAAAAGACTCTTTTTTTCCAAACGAATTATAAAACTGATTAACTGAGGTCTGGAACAAAAAGTTCTACATCGAGTGGATAGAAATCGTTTTAGTTAAGTGTGGAAATGCTCAGTATTGCGAAATACATTCAATATTTGATTTGCCTTTAACGCCCGTCCATGACATTTATCGTAGTTTTTAACTTCCCATGCACGTCAGACTTCTTGTTTCATTGTTTTATCGAATATCAATTTATTCTGTAGCTTTGCAAGCGTAATAAGTGTTTCATGTCTATGGAATATTACTGAAAAGACAGATCACAAATATTAGAGCTATTTTAAGAGTTAGTCATTGCTACAGCAGAGTACCGATTACCTGCACTAACTAGGATCACAAACCCATCAGATAATTGGTCCGTTTTTTACTGTAAACCAAATACACATTTAATCCTATACAACTTATGGAAATTCATTTTTTATTTTGTTTTATTATTATTTAACAAAGGAAATACAGTTAAAAAGTTAAAATATTTTATTTCTGTCAACCAAAATATAGAATACACATATTTCGCAATTTTTTGATCATCTTAAGTTTTTAGTCAAGTTGTGTCTCAAAGGAATAAAACAATAAAACTAATTTTAATATAATATTTATAAGCTCTAAAATTAAAAACAGATCTCAGTTTCCTCGCGTGGAGAGGCACTAAGAAGCGATACCATGATACTGGTTTCAGAAAGGACTATTTTGTCTGAAACCAGTTCAGAAAGTTCTGTTAGTCCAGAAAGGATTAAGCAAACAAAGAACATGCTTATATATAATACGCAATTGGTTTCCTATTAATATTTATAAGCTACCACATAGTATGTGATTTAGTATGGTGTGATATGCATTATTTTCATGATATGCCCTGTGATATATATTATTTATATATGTGTAACCGTTTTTCTATTAAACACTAACGCTAAAAGCTAGCTCTAGAAGTATTTATTAAAAGAGCACAGAAACTCTTACAAAGAAAATATACATCAAAACAGAACATACACCAAACGGAACACCTAGCATTTAGAAGTCATGAAAACATAATGTTGGAGAACTTATATCTTCATCGCGGCTGGAAGATTGACTGGCTGTTAAGTTGATCTCGCAGCCACCAAATGGCGTTGATATAATAGTTCGGTTGCATTCTAATAGTTGTGTTGCATATGGTGATATGTTACTGAATTAAACGAGAATGCTTAAATGCTCTTATTGCTTATAATCTGTGATTTTTTTATTGTAAGCTAGCAAATATGATAACCATATTTATCTAATTAACATATTCTTAAATGTATCTACTGTACTGTTTTATTATTATTTAGAATTAGTATTCTAGGCAATAAAACACATTAAAAAACAACAAACACGTTCATCTACATTATTCATTTGTTTTATAGAGTAAGTACTGCATTGTTTTACTTTTTGTACTTCTGCGGTCAAAGAAAACACACTGAAACAATATAAGCATATTAGTTTAAATTAATGAATAGACTTTCTTAATTTATTTTATCTTTTGCATTATTTTAGTAAAAAATAATATTTAAAGAGAACAAGCACATCGTCTAAATTATTTGTTGGATTCTTAAAATTATGTTCTACATTGTTTTATCATTTTACATTATTTTAATCAACTAAAAGTTAAAAACACGCAAATAAATGTAAGCATACTTAATCTGAAATGATATTCATTGGCACTTATGATTGGATGAAGATTTATCGCAAATTTCGCTTTGATTCCAGGAGTACCTTTTAAATATACTAAAGAAAGCATCTCCGATGTATTCACTATTTTAGCTTCGTATCTTGGCAAAATAGAAAAAAAGGGAATCGGTGGTGTAGAAGGCTTGTAATAAATATTTTGCCACTTGACATAAATATTTATTGCAAATCTCGTACACTAGCGATCTATTGAAGGAGATATACAGCTGCATCTCCCGAGACCTAATTCTTAAATTAATAGGCCTGTCATAATTGCTTCTCTTGAGACTGTTTCAAAAGTTGAACTAAAATCTACAGATTCAGAAGTCAAACAACAAAAATCAGCGTTATATTTACAAAATTTTCACAGAACTAGTTTGGATGGTTTTACCGAACCACCATCCTCATAAAACCATCGAAACTAGTCCTGTGAAAATTTTGAAAATATAACGCTGATTTTTGTTGTTTGACTTCTGAATTAGTATTTGTTCGGCGTGTTATTGTGTCTTAAAATCTACAGATGGTAATTTCTGTCGAATCTTATATTCTTTATTCTTCAATTAAACAAAAATTTTTTAACTTACTGAAACTCGTGTTTCTCATGTGTTCATGTGAAACTCATGTTACGGCTCTTCGCCGTAAATTAACCGAAAAATTACAAGACCAAACGATAAAATGAAAAAGTGAAAGAATGTTTAGAAAGAGTGACATCTCAATTTATTTTAAACTGCTTATTTTGTCGTTTGCATAAGTCATTTTTATTTACTGAGAAGACATTGTACAAAAATAT
This sequence comes from Stegodyphus dumicola, assembly GCF_044657685.1. Classification (NCBI taxonomy): domain Eukaryota; kingdom Metazoa; phylum Arthropoda; class Arachnida; order Araneae; family Eresidae; genus Stegodyphus; species Stegodyphus dumicola. The sequence goes on along the minus strand of NC_140774.1, from coordinate 98,366,896 downwards.
TTGATTCGAGATAGAACAACGTTATAACATTAAATTGTGTTACAAACTAAGTAAATCTACTACTAAAATATTAGAAATGATTTTAAACATTAAGTGAAGATGCATAGTTATAACAAACACTGTATGAGCGGTACAACTGCTTTAAATGTGGGCGCGAAATCATTGAAGATGAGCCAAAGATAGTGTTCCCTCCTACTTCAATTATGAGAAAAATGTGTAGAAAATTAGTTGGAACTATCCACTATCAAATTTGTCCCGGAAAATCGATCAATTTATCAGTATTTTTACAGGAAGGTGCTTTTTCAATTAAGAAATAGGATAAGGCGAAAGGAACTTTTTGATTCTGGGCATTGGTTTCTTTTGCACGATAATATTAGACCCCATACAGCATTGTCTTGCTATGTATTCAGCTGTAATGATAAATTACCCACCGCATTCTCTCCACTTATCCTCAGCTGACTTTTTATTTTTTCCGAAGCTTAAGATAGTCATGAAAGGACGGAGCTTTAAAACGTCTAGGATATTAAATCAAATGTTACGTATATTTTGCAAACGGTTAGTTCAAACGCGGCTATAAATAGTGTTTCGAGGACCTGAAGAAATTTTGAAAAAATTCTATGGACTCCTGTGGCAATATTTTAAGGAGATATATTTATTTGAAGGTTAGTAATCTTTTTCTTATTTAAAAGAAACTGTTCGGTTGCTTTATGAGCGCACCTTGTAGAAACATGCATATTTGAGCAACATACATATACAGCTTTAATTTATTTAATTTAAAGCACTGTTAAACAATTTCGATGCTAGCTAAATTATTTATGAGTTTAACAGGCAGTATTTATGGTAACACCCGCGACCACTTGATTTCAAACAATTTTGCTCATGTGTTTTTGTTAAGTCTCTACAATCGCGTAAGTACTTTAATGGATTTAACGCCTTTGCGACACAGCATAACAACAGCCTTTCTCGAGAAACCAAGCAAGTTACACAACGAAAGACTGTTCTTCGGCTTCTGTTCATCAGAGGCTACAGCTAAAACAAATCTCGATCCCCCTCCTCATAATCAATTTTGGGTCGCTGAAAAATCGATCATTTTAATAAAAGAAACATTACCTCTGAACTACGAGTAATATTCGGAATGCTTTTTTAACGCATACATATCTTTCTTATCGTCTTATCTTACAGATTTTTCGTTTTCGGTTGTAATCATTACATTAACGCTATACTAATATAGAATTCGGAAAAGTAATGCATGCTTTTTATTGTTAATGAATATTAATACTGAATATTTTGAAATGTTCACTTTACAGTAAAAGCATTTTTATTGAAAATTAAGGAAATATTAATTTCAAAATTAAAATAGGAAATACAATTTTTTTCGTAAAATTTCAAGTACGGATATTTAACTTCATCCAGAACTATCATATTAACGTAAATATTATGCTAGCAGAAAATACACCGAATTATGAAAATTTTCATGCAGAATGCAAAAATCTGAAAAGTTTTGTTGTTGGGAAAAAATACTTTCTCATCTAGTTAAAAGCTTGACTTCCGAAATTTTGTTTTTTCAGCCTGTAATGCAATGAAAGTATTTTCATTTCCGAAATTCTGTTTTTTTCGGCCTAAAATGTACTGAAAGAATTTTTATTCTTTAAAAGTTTATTTTATTAATTATAAAATATCAAATTCAAAATTTTGAAAACCGTGAATAAAACATCCTTTCATGATCATGTCATGTTTCGCCGTTTTGCTAACACTCGCATTTTTTTAATGATTATGGAGCGATCATACGGATGGATTACTCTACATTATGATTACACTACGTGAATTACATACACTTTATTCTTATATTCATAATCAGTATCACACCGAGAATATGCTTCATATTTGACTAATAAATGAGTAATCATAATAAAACAGAGAATCAAAAAATATGATAAGAAGAGAAATTCTGTAACATAAAAATTAAGATTAGGCAAAAAGGTAACTTTAAAATGAAGTAAATTTTGAATAAAATTCTATCGATTTCCCTGACGATCTGATAAAGATTCCTCTTCTTTAAACTTCTATAAAGTTGTTGTTGCTCTTCCTCTCTTCTGCAGCTACAGTGAATATCCTGTAAATTTGTTTTTCTTCTTTGTTCCGCCCATTGACTTTCCTACACGTTTATTGCTACTTCAGATAAAATTTTTATGTGGGAATAATTAAGTTTTATATATAATATTGTACATACATTTTCATACGGTGGTGGTGGTTTTTAGCCCAAAAGGGGCTATTAGTCTCGAAATGGGATATTGCGTTTGTTCACTACATAATGCATTTCACGTTTCAAATTGTTGCACCTAAATATTGTTATTTTTAAAATATTTAATAATGAAGGACCTGTATCTGTTGTGAAAAAACGACGGTACCTTGAACCATCAAATTTTGAATAACATAGCCCTCCATTCGAACGTGCGCACCTGGAAGCCCGAATTTGATTTCGAATTTCTTTTATTATTTACTTCATATTTTGTAAAGTGTTAATGAATTTTTGATTAACAAAGTCAACAATTTAAAAGACAACAGAGGAAAAACTGTAAGAAATAAGACATTTTTATCTCCAGCGCACAAAACTGTTGCCATTCGAAAAATGCCAATATAAGGTTATCCTTCAATTTCAATTAACAATTTCAATTCTATGAAAGAATGTGTTGCTGCGGCCGGAAATAAAATACCTTTATCTTCCGCGCCAGGTTGTTTCCATTCAGCAAAGCCTGAGATGTTTTCAGATTTCATCTGGAATCTTACTGAGAACTAAACTAAGCGATTTAAAAGCAATCAAGACAGTTCTTAAGAGTATTTTTGTCTATAATTTAATGTGATTAATTTAAACATGTATAAAAATCATGAGATGTCTAATTAGAAAAAATTCACTATTTTTAGCAAACCACACTAGCGTAACTCATTAAAATTATTATGTAGTACTTTCTTTTTTATGAGAGCTATTTTAGACGGCTGACCGTGCGACCGATTAAGTTTTAAAGAAATAATATAGCGAATATAAAAATCTGTGTGACTGTCTCCAACACTCGATCGAGAATTCTAAAAATATGCATACACGTAAATTCTTCATACATACATACCCACATGCAAATTATTCATTATTTTAATTTCGTTAAAAATAATACAAGGTAATGATATTTGGTGGCATCAATTTGAAAAGCAGCTTACCGTTTATAGTGAATGACGCAACATCCCGTTTCGAGACTAACAGCCCATTCTGGCTAACGCTGTTGTGGGCTTTAAAAAAAAATCTGAAAAACTTCAGATTTTATATTACGCCCAAATGGACTTTTTTTTAACGTTTTGTGTTTTACCATAAACCACAAAGTTCAATTCAACAGCAATATCCAAAAATAGTTTTAAAAGAACATTTCTTTAGAATTTCCGATTCACAATCTCCCGCGCTGGAGTTTTTTTTTTTTTTTTTTTTTTTTTTTTTTTTTCTTGTCCCGTACACTGTTGCCATTGCTCGCTTTGAAATCGCTGAGTTTGTTAATCAAAAATTCATTAAAGTTTTACAAAATTTGAAATAGATAATAAAACAAATTCAAAATTCAAAATTCGGGCTTCCAAGTGCCCATGTTCAGTTGAAGGACTACGTTATTCAAAATTGGATATCTCTAGGTACCGTTGTTTCTTCAGAATTCGAGAAACATTCATGCATTCATGCAGTTTCTTCGTTATTTAGTTTCTTTCAATGTAATACATGGCGATAATATTTGGTGGCAACAGCTTAAAAAGTGAATTGACGCAAAATGCCGTTTTGAAATTGATGACCCTCCTGGCCTAACGCCCTTTGGGCTTAAAGAAAAACTCAGGTAAAATTAAATTAAAATCCGAAAGCTTTCAGATTTTATATTACGCCCAAAGAGGCTCTTTTTAACGTTTTGTGTGTTACCTTTATTTATTAAATATCATGTTCTTCGCAATTAAAATTTCAAAATACATTCGAAATTTAAAATTCGGAATTCCAGTTTCGCATGTTCGGTGGAGGATAACATTATTCAAAATTTGATGGCTCTAAATACCGTCGTGTTTTCACAATGCGAGAAACATGCATACATTGATGCAGATTCTTCATTATTTAATTTCTTTAAATATAATACAGGACGATTTATTTTTTTGGTGGGAACAATTAAAAAAGTGATTTGTCGTTTATAGTGAAATGCCACAAAATGATTTTTTGAGACTAGCCCTTCTGGGCTTTCGCCCCTTTGGGCTAAAAGATTGGTTTAGTAGGAAGGAGTGCAAGAGCATATCGGTAGACTCTGAGAGCGTAAAATACCAAACTGTTTTACCTCAGTTGTAGTATTAGCATATTAGGTCCTAACCGTTTGAATGTGTTGAAATTCGTTTCAATGGCATGCCAATTCTGCTTTTCTAAGAAGCTTAATCACAGATTGCGAACAAATGTGGCAGCAAATTATACTTCATAATTTAGATTTATTTCGGTAATGCAGTGAAAGTTACATGAATGGCAGTAATTTTATAAAATACTCGAAATTAAGGTATTAAATAACTGCAAAATTTGAAATATAATATTTATTTAATTGTGGACTTCTGCTCTCTGTTGATGCAGACACAGAAATGTAGGGGAAAACGTGGTTGGAATAAATGTTTCTGTTTTCCTTACAGAATTTTAATATTTCGAGAACTTTTAACATTTTTCTTATTTCCTGTTTCATTCTTTATTATTAAATAATGAAAAAGCTGTATGTATGTACGTTGCTCGCATTGTGGAAAAAAGGCGGCACCTACAGCCACCAAATTTTGAGCACATGTATTGCTCAAAATTTGCACAAAAGTGCTCAGAAAAGGTAATAGTGTTCAAAAGAGGACATATAGTGCTGCTGGGTGCACCCCTACGTGCCCACGTCGAAGCCCGAAATTTGAATTATTTTTATTTCATACTTTGAGAGAATTTAATGAATTTTTAATAAAAGTGATTTAAAAGTAATGAGCTGCCATTCTCCAAAGCGTAAGATATTAATGCTTCAAACTGAATCAGAAAACTCAGCGATAAAAAATTAGTTTGTTGCCACTCGGCAAAATGAAATTTATTTGTGTTTCGAATTTAATCAACAAGCTCAGGTATGTAAGAGATATGTGTCACCACTGCCTAAAATAAAATATTTCTATATTTCAAGCAGCAGAATATTGCCATTTCGCAAAGCATAAGATATTTAATTGCTTTTTTTTTTCAAATTTTATCCAATTATTATACTTTCTATTATTTTTCTTTCAATTTTATTTAATTATTAATTAATAAAGTAAGCGATTTAAAAGCAATAAAAGTTTTTAGTAGATTCACAATTATTTCATAATTATTCGTAATTTTATCGGATTCATTTCAGTTTTATTAACTGGGTGGTCAAGTTAAATTAACATGGCTGGATTTTATTATGTATCGATTCAGTTACAATGTAATTTATTAATAACTGAATTTAAATGTAGTTACAAGCATAAGTAATTTATTTTCAATGTAATTTATTACATTGTAATTGCAATAAAAATTAAAGCAATTTCATTATAATTGTAATTTGAAATCATTCGATTACAATGTAACTGTAATTATAATTCAGGCAATATCAGTATCAATGCAATTATAATTAATTCAATTACAATGTAACTGTATTTATAATTTGAGCAATATCAATGACATTGAAATTATAATTAATTCAATTAAAATGTAATTGTATTACATTAAAATGAAATTGTAATTGCAGTTGATTCAATTACGATGTAATTGCATTCACAATAAATTCAAATATAATATAATTATATTATAAATTGCAAAAAAAAAATGGGACAGTGCTATATCTCCCGTTCTGCTGGGCCGATTGACAAAACTCAAATTGCGTTCTTCATGTCTCGAAAGCGCGACTTAGGATATATATATTAGATTTATATATAGCACTATTCTAACATAGGTATTTTGACACAAAATCGGACTTTTTCTGAAATAACATACCAATGTTTTTAAATATTTCGATTCTACGACTCAAATTACGCCTAAATATGAAATTTTGTAAAATTTGGGAGCGAAATTTACGGAGAAATTCACAAATTTATGTTGGCACTTTTCTTTCAGGTTGCGCCAAGAATAGATCACTTGGCGAACTTCTTAATATATGGCAACCTAGTTTCCTTTCCCGAAAGAGGAAAAAAAGTCACCAAATTATAACTTTTATTTTAAGTAACTTTTTCAAATTTCATTTTAATTGTTTAAGTTGCATGTTTTTTTCGAATAACTGTTTTAAAAATTTCTATTTACCTATTCGAACTGCGTAAATAAAGGTGCAGCGTTTATTTATTTATTTATTTATTTTTCAAATAGTTTTCTTTATATATATTTTTTGTCATAGTTATTATTTTAGGTAATTTTGAAATTTTTATACTTTTATTTTAATTGTTTGTTTTGCTTGTCTCTTCAGATAATTGTTTTAAAATTTTCTATTTATTCCTTCGAACTGAGCATTTTAAATATATTTATTAATATAAATTTTCCAGAATTTGATTTTATTTATTTGAATTGCGTTTCTTTCGGAAGAATACTTTGTAATCCAGACTACGATGGGTTTGAAAACTGCATATATTAAAAGAGAAAATACAGTAAAGCACAGTTAACACGCCTTTCAATGTTCCGTTCAGAAACGATATATATAAATAAGAGAGATGTATAACCGACATTTTAACTTAGGATGACTTGCATACATTGCTTTAAACAGTTTTATCATTGTGCCCATTGCTTTACACAATTTTATCCTACATTTGGTTTCTTAAAATGTTATTCATATTTTAGTCAAATATTTTATTTTTGAAATCGCAAGAATCAAATATCATAAGATTAAAAGGTTTTAAATTAAAAAAATATACTAATACTAAATTTTACGCAAAAATTTATTTTTTCTTCTCTTTTTCTTCAGGCATTCTACTTTATTCTTGCTCTTTTTCTTTAGGCATTCTGTAAGTATATTAAAAAGTATCCAACTTTTCGAAAGATCTTGATATTTCTGACAATCCTTTTAAATAAAGTTATCCCCTTCCATTTCATAAAGGCCCACAAACGGCCGAGCGGTAAAGTCGCTGAACACTGGTAGTTCACTCCGGGGTTCGAATGCCGGTAAACGGGCTGGTTGCATGGGTGTTTTCGTGGATTTTCTCATGTGTACCGTGTATGACAGCTAGTTTCCCTTAGAAGGTTCTTCACGAAGTATTTCGTCAGAGCCTTTATCAGTCTCTAAAGACTGATTTTAGACAGGCTAAATATTTTAGACAGGCTAAAGATTTTGAAGGTATGAGATGAAAGGAAAGACTGGTTTCATCAAGAGGTTTTGGTTTATTTAATTATGACAAAGCACACTAGGGCTATCTGCCTATGGGGAGGGAGGCCTTCGTGGAGGACTTTCTAAGGGAAACTAGCTCGCATACACGTTACACATGGGGAAAACCACGAAAACGCCCATGCAGCCAGCCCTTTCGCGGGATTCGAATCTCGGACCGAACTACCAGTTTTCAGCGACTTTACCGCTCGGCCGCTGTTTCATCAGGAGGGGAAAAAAACACCTTTTCGTGACATCCACATACAATACTGGATAAACTCCTGAATCTTCAAATAATTCGAGTGAGAAAATCATGGGATTCCCCATTTATGATACGATATGATGTTCTATAAGGTAATTTAAATTTATACAACCATATAGTTTAAAACCAGTCGCTCTTCACTTTAATCTGCAATGATATTGTTTTTGCCTTTTCTCTTAATTACAAGCTCAATTGATGGTATTTGCTGGTGTACACGTCCAAGTGTTTTCTCTTTGAACGCCTAAATTCTTTGAAGTATCCTGAAAGTATATTCAAAAGCGTCCAACTTTTTGAAACATCTTGGTATGTCTGACAGCCAAATTTCCCTGCAAATTTTTGCTTACTTTTCTCCCTAATTTTCTTCTTTCCTTCTACAGTTATTTTCAGTGCTCACACAAGAAAATTAAGATTTTTCGATTGCTAGACTTCCATAAATTTTGCATTCTTGTCAATGTTTTAAAATATCAGTTACATGAATTGCGTTTCAGCTGAAGACAGCTTTTCATTTTCTAGTCATTTTAACTATAAATAAAGTTTAAAGTGAAGTCCAAAGGATAAATATTTTAATTAAAAGATTTTTGCTAAATGACAAAGAAATAAAACAGTCCAGCAGGGCTTATTCTGTACCACCGAGTAACCCTATTCTTATATCGGCTGAAACAATCTAAATCATATTAAAGATCGTGTTTTTTTATACAATCTATAACGCGAGAGAAAAATTAGTTTCTTAAAACATTCTTTCTAAGAGGATTAATATAAAAGATTATATTTATATATATATATATTTAAAGCTGAGACTTGAACCAAACTGTCAAACTTTTAAAGTTTAATTTACATGGTGGTTATAATTAAAGTTTCAATTTGAAATGGTCATAAAAGGAAAACTACCGGACCAAATGTTATCAAACTTGGGAATCGTGTAAAGGAGGTTATGGGAATTAAATTCCCGCGGAAAAAAGAGTTCAAAACTCACCACCAGGGGGAAATGGCGATGTATACAATATTGTTAAAAGTCACGAAAACATTTGTTTAAAATGTGTTTAATATTTTCCGAAACGTGTTACAAAGCATGTTCAATGTAGCGTCCAGCATTTTCCGAAAACAAGTTAAATCCTGTTCCTGCATTCTCAACAACAGCTCTTAGCATATCAGGAGGAATGTTATCTGTGTATCACATTTTTCATTTCTGCCATATTGTTTAGATTATCACTATAAACAGTGCTTTTGAGATAACCCCATAGCCAAAAGTCACAGAGGTTGAGGTCTGGTGGGAAGAAGGGAAGTGTTGGCCTATAAGACGTTCATTCGTGAAATGTTGCCTAAGTAACTGTGCGACACTCGTGAGGTGGGGCCCAGCCCTGCACAAAAATCGTAGTATCTAAAATGCCACGTTTCTGCAGTTCATGTATCACGAAACATTTTAATATTGACTTTAAGTTAGCTGCAATCGCAGTGGTCCAGCTGTCGACTGCTCTTCAGAGAAAAATGGTTCACTTATAAAACTGTCATTCAACACTAAACGGTGTGGAATGACTGCTATGCAATCGAATGCAGTAGGAGAATGCAATAGAACTAGATAAATAACATGAGGAATTTCTTTGGCCCAAATCGATTAAAAGCGTTTTGAATCAGTATCTTCATGTTTTAGTGCCGAATTCAGGCTTCAAAAATTACAAATTAGCGATCTGTAAGAAAACGATTTCCAGATTGTACGCACTTGTGCGAGTGATTTGCGATCTCACATTTTCTAATCGCTAATTCGTGGTTTTCACGGAGGAATTTCTCACTTACACGGATGGCGCACTCGACTTTTATCGAATTTAACGCCTTTAAATGGTAATTTGCTTACTTAAAAGTTTCTTAAGGGTATACAACATATTAAACCCGTATAACAAAAGGTTAAGTTAGATTCCGACCCATATTTCGTTTAACAATATTGCACACAGCGCCATTTCCCCCCCTGGTGGTGAGGTTTCGAAACTTCCTTTTTTTCGCGGAAAATAAATTCCCATGACCTCCTTTACACGATTTCCAAGTTTGATAAAATTTGATCCAGTAGTTTTTCTTTTATGACCGTTTCAATGTGGAACTTTAATTATAACCACTCTGTATATTATTAAACTTTAATTTGAAGCTATGCGTTATATGTATACCATGCGTAAATTTTTCGCTTTTATGGAAAAATAAAGACTCAAAGCAAATATACTTAGGATAATGGACCAAAACTAAAAAAATTTCCCCTCCCTCCGAAAATAAAATGTTGAAACTTCGACCTTGAATTTATTGGGTTATCGAAATATTTAATTTGACTTATCTTCTAAGTCCTAGTTCCGACAACAATTCCGTCAAAAATTCCGAATTACTTAAGCTGAAGTAAAAGATTTAGTACATATTCACTGTATGTTAATAAAGTAATCAGAGTGTAATAAAAATAAATTATAGAATTTACGCTGATGCAACTTTTTGTTTGATTGCACAACATGTATTGGAAGAGAAGGCTTGTAGAGATCTGTTTTTGACATGCTTCTAAAAGTAGATGTCATACTCCTTTAGTCTCTTCAATGTCAAAAAACTTTCCTTTGAGAGGTAACTTTAGTTTTTGGGAAAGAAAAAAAATCACAAGAAGACAAATTTGAAGAACATGCAGGACGATTGAGTACACATACTTATTTTCGGAACACAAGCGGTTCTCCGACTGGTTATTGAATAAAGAAAAGATGCATTGTCATGCAATACAAAACATTTGGAATACGTTTTCTGGCTGAAAACGTAAAATTAAACGTCATCTGCTTAATTCACAGCCATTTACAAGTCAACTACTCGGGCAATTGCAGAATCGTTTTGATCCTGAGCTTGTAAGACAAACCTAATATCACTGGATTTAAACACTTCTATGATCTTCCGAGAACGTTCCTTCTTTAGCTCATATTCCAAGAATATTAAGTGAATACAATTATTTCAAAAGAAATTGAATATTCATTTGCACTACAGCTTGGTAGTTTACTAACGAGTTAACAAAACTTAAATTCTGCTTTTTGTGTCTAAGAATACAACAATATTTTAAATATTTACAAATAAAATATTAATTTGGAGATTATTTGGAGCCTCACGAGTTGCCTAGCATTTGAAAATTGTTAAATACTAATTGCTTGTTGTGAAGTCTAACCCAGGCTGCATAGTTGGTTTTCTTAGTTTTCTAGGTTCTCTTTATAAAGGTTCTCTATAAAAGCATCTTAATCAAATAGCTCCCATGTTCTTTCTATGTTCAAATAACCAACTAACCTAGTTTGAGCGCGATTTCCAAGTGAAGTTGTAAGGATCTTAAGTTTTACTAACGTTTATTTTATTTTAAATCTTTACTATCACTTCTTATTTTCTACTTCCGGCCAGAATTAAAAGCTTTAACTTATTTATGCAAATTTGTCTGGCGAACGCCAAGTACTTAAGTTGTGGCTTTTTGCCAAGCGAGAGAGAGGAAGGAGTTAGTAGAAGCAGGCCGCTTGCTTTAGCAGTTTTACTCGGTTGCCTTCCAGGCCAGAGGTTTAATCCTCTTAATAATTTTAAACGTATTGTAGTGTTAACAGTTCTCTGTACTACATACGGCTTCCTGTTAATATACGGCCAATCTTCCACGTAGGCCCTTGTTTATTATTCCAAAGTTAAGTTAGAGTTTAGTTAATATTTTTATATTCTTACGTTCAGACCACAAGTGGTTGGTCTCTGTATTCCGAAGTCCGGAAATCATTGTAAAGAGTGAAAAATAAAGGGTTTCTTATACCCTTCCTGTGTATCTTGTCTACTTCCCACATTTATTGAACATAGCTTTAGTAAGCTCCCTGTTTCGAGTCAGGTTATTGAATGTTCCCAAAGCAAGTAAGGGGGAACATTGAACCTGATAAAGTTACTAGCAAAACCCGAATACTCATTAAAAATCATGCAGCTTGCCAATCGGGAGTAACATGAAAGATACGGCGCCAATAATTGAATTGTTGTTACGGTACGCTGTTTCTAAACGTAGATGGTCATTCCTTAATTAAATAGCCCGTCAGCTGCCGAGCGGTAAAGACGTTGAACACTGGTAGTTCGGTCCGAGTTTCGACTCCCGCGAACGGGCTGGCCGCATGGGCGTTTTCGAGGTTTTCCCTATGTGTAACGTGTATACGAGCCAGTTTCCCTTAGAAAGTCCTCCACGAAGGCATCCCTCCCTTTAGGAAGATAGCCCTCGTGTGCTTTGCCATAAATAAATAATACAATCCAATCCTTAATTAAATATAATTGATTTGTAACTTCTACTAGAACTGACGGTAAGAATTGAAGTGCAAATAAATAATATGGTGTGCAATCTTGATTAATATAAAATTAAAAATATTTGCATAGAAAAATGTTTGCATTCAGACAGAAAGTTTTTTGAAATATTTGCAATTACTTTATAAGAAGGATTTATTAATAACCGTAATAATTACTTATTATATTAATGATGATTAGGATTCAGTTCTTGACAATTAAATTCTAAATTAGAATTTTTAGGATATAATGAAAATACGCTACGCACAAAATACATTTTCGGATAAAAAATTAGTTGATTTTTTATGTTTTAAAACTTCTTAAATTCATTTAATAAACATCGTATCCTCGTTGTTAATTGAATCCAGAATGTTGGTGTCGTTTATATAATTATTCTTACTTGTCCACAGAATCTGCTGACTTATCCAGCCATTAAGTAGTTGCACATCATTTCTACATAACCATTGAACTTCCATTAATTCAGTATCTAGAGGGTTGTATGTTTAAATACAACCCTCTAGAGAAAAAATAAAAATGATTATAAATGAAAATGATTATAAAAATGATTATTCTAAATCTTATGTTTCTATAAAAATATACTGTGCTTTAAAAACATGGATGATAGTATCAGCCGCTCTTTTAGCCACTTCAAAAGCAACAGTTTGTTTAGAAATAAATTATGCAGTTAATGTCATAAAATTCAAATAAACATCAAACGAAAATTCTCAGTTTTAGACAATTCGATTTAAACGAAGTAAAGTAGCAGACGATAAAACGCCGAAGGTAAAAATTTACTCTTATTAAAAAAAAAAAAAAAAAAAAAAAAAAGATAGGGAAAAATTTAAAAAAATAGTTAAAAATTTGAATAATATCATCTATAATTTTAAAAAATAGCTTTTCATATAGTATTATTAAATATTTATTAAGCATCATTGAGGGAAAAAATGTCATTTAATTAATTCTCCTTAAAATTTTACTTGAAATATAAGGTTAAAAATAGCTGTGGCTATTCACTGTAACAAAAATTCATAGACCACATTTGGCGTTATTATCGCTCAAAAAAAAAGATGCCAAATTTCAAAACGCGAAAATATGTAAATTCGTGTATATCTTAGAAAATTTTGAATAAAAAAGTCTAATTTTTTGCAGATATGCTTAAAAATACACCTACTTTAAGATGATGGTAAAAATTTTATAGGTTATAATTCAAATTTTTTTTTCGAAAAATTTATAAAAATTATTTAAAAATAGAAATTTAAAAAATAAAAGACAAAAAATGGGTAAATTTTATTTGGAATGAACCTAAATTTCGAAATGTGAGAGAAAAAATCAAAAAAGTTAAATAAAAAAAGAGATATTAATAAATATTTGCCAAATTCAATTAACATTGAGGAGCTAATATTTTAAAAACTACTCGTACGATTTTTACAAAATTTGGCATTCTGGCATAATTTGAGTCGTAGAATTGAAATATGGAAAAAAATTGATATGTTATTTCAGAAAAAGTCCGATTTTGTGTTAAAATACCTATGTTAGAATAGTGCTATATATAAATCTAATATATATACTAAGTCGCGCTTTCGAGACATGAAGAACGCAAGCTGAATTTCGTGAATCGCCCCAGTAGAACGGGAGATATAGCACTGTCCCTTTTTTATTTATTTATTTTATTTTTATTTATTTATTTTTTTTTGAGCAGTGTACATTAACTAGAATTACAATGTAACTACAATTAAATTTGTTAGTACTCGTGGTTTATAATACACTAAGAAAGGCGCAATATTTTTACTCATATGATATAAAGTGTTATCGTCGGAAAACAAAATTTTCAGACACGATCAATGCCTCTGAAACTGAAGGACGAAATGAACGTAAATAATCTAGAAGCAGCTATATTTTAATTAAGCTTTCATGTGCCCTGGCATATAGCAGTTTCTCAGAATACTGTCATTCGATAAGACATAGGATCTTTAATTTATCCTTAAAATTTAACCTATTTTTCCTTGATTGAAAAAAGTTGGTGATTCGCTGCAGTTACTTTATAGTTAAAATTATATAATTAATTCAGCTATAATTACAGTTATAACATAACAGCATTTAGAATTACAGTATAAGCATAATACAATTGCAGAAGATATTAAATTTTTGACTTAACAGTAACCAAGTATTATATTTAATACTATTTTAATACGCATTTTTTAATACTGGAGCATCGATTTTTGTTCGAATTCCAGAGAACAATCTAGATTTTGGTTAAAGTCACTGTTTGTCTTTTAAGAACACAAATCAGTCTTCCTCAGAAAGTCCTCTACGATGACACCCTTATCCTTATATGATTTTCCGAGCTCAATTAAATAAGGAATCATCTCATACTTTTCCTTAACCAATATACACGTATTTATTATTATTTTTTTTTTCGAAATATTTCCTGCATAAAGAGTTCACTTGCGGAAAAACTTACTGAAACTAATTATTGCAAATACGCTAGGTATTCAATAAAGACCTTATTCATTGCTTATTCTATTACTAAAATTTTCAGTTCACGCATTATTTAAGCAGGATGGTGTCGGATAAAAAATATTTCTACATTGGGCAACTGTCATCTTCAGAAACTTCTTATTAATAGTATGCTTGTTTAGTTCTACTCGAGGCTAAAAAAAATAGTTCGGGCAAGTGCATACATTTGTAAAAAATTGTGTATTTTAACTATTTATTGAAAATATGGGATATAGTTAATAAATGCCTATTTAATTATTAATATCATTACTGCAAGTTGAAGTTAGCTCAATAATTACGCAGTATGATCTGTGATAGAAAATAATTCCATTTTCTGCTGACGACTGTCATCTTCAGACACTTCTTTTCAATAAAGTTATGCATGTTTATTTCTGCCTGAAGTTATGGAAACAATTTCGAGGTGGAGCATCCACATGTAAAAAAAAATAATGTATTTTAACTAGTTATTGAAAATATAGATTATATTTATTAAAAGGCTATTTCACAATTAATATCATTACTACAAGTTAGACGTCACTGAATAGACAAGCTAGACATTTGGTTTAAACCTCAGCGATAGGTCTTTCCATGGTTTTAACCATTGCAATATAAATACCAGCCAGTCTCCCCTGAAGCATCCTCCACACAAGTATCTCTCTCCTTAGGGGCAGAAAGCCTTTGTGTGCTTTACCTTAATCCATACAACATAACCTTCTGCCAAGACAGTCATCTGCAGACACTTAAGAAAATTATGCTTGTTTATTTTAACTTGGAGCTTTGGAAAATAGATAGTACAAGTGTAATCCCTTATAAATAAATAATGTTTTTAAACTATTAATTCAAAATACGTTTGTATTTAATAATAATCTAATTCGCAACCAATACAGATAATGAAAATTTTAGCATACATAGCAATGAGAGCAGGATGTTTATGGACCAGAGTCATGTTTCTGAAAGATGAGCTAGGAAAATGGAATTCAGACTGAAAGACTATATGAAGATTTTGTGATTTCTTTTCTGTGTAATATGTAAGAAATGGATAGTTCTCTTAAATATGGATATTATGGATAGTTCTCTGTATGGTGTATCTCTTCATGAGTCATAAATTCAAAGATCGTTTCGTTTCAGGAGTCAAGGTTGGGAGAGCATTAGAATTTCAAATCAAACATAGAAATAACATTTATTAACGATAAACTTATATTACTTCCGCCTATAGCGGCCATGAAACAAAATCAAGCATCAAATAAATATGACATGCGTCATTCTTCATGTTCAAGCGTCAAGTGGAATATTTTTCATCGGCGCGCATCAAGAGCGCCACCTATCTACCAAAAAGACGGAACATACTCCGCCCCGATGAACATTGGTTCATTACAACATTATTATAAAGATCTTCAATTTTAGATTCAAACAAGTTTTCCAAAGTTCAACAGTATATCATATAAAATAAAAATGCATGACAAATTTAAATTGAATAACAACATTAAATTTAGCACAAAATTTTACAAATAAAACATACTTACAATCTCTAGAAGGAAAACAAAATAATGAAACTGCTAAATTACCATAATCCACAATTGTGGTCCATTCTCTGAATCTGAAACATAATTGAATTAATCCCACATAGCACAAAAACATCCTTCGGATATCCCGAGGATGTTGCTCGCGGGATATGCGCACATCCTCAGGACATCCCGGAATATCCCGCAAACCTCCTAAACACCTCCTCCCGAGTGCTTAATGTCACATCCCGGGATATCCTCAGGACATCCTAAGTCCCATCGACAGCGTGCGGGATGTTATTAGGATATGAACTCCTACTTACTACATCCTCAGGACATCCCACTAACCTCCTAAACACACCCCATCATATCCTAAAAACATCCTATCTATCTCCCATCGACAGCGTATGGGATGTTATTAGGATTTAACGTCCTACTTACTACATCCTCGGGACATCCCGTAATATCAGAGTTTCCTCCTAAACTCATCCTCCTGAGTGTTTAATGTCACATCCTAGTATATCCTTAGGACATCCTATCTAGGTCCCACCGACAGCGTCTGGGATGTTATCAGGATTTCAAATTTTTACTAGTTACAATATCACTTTAACCTTTTAAATACATACTCTCCACTGCTTAATACCCAGTATATATACAAAGAAACTTCCAGTGAAAATATGTGAAGGTGTCGTAATGATCTAAAACCTACTTATTTTACACAGTCTCAAATCCTTCTCCTAGGGTTACTCTAGAAAAATCAGAAATGTTGAGAATATTTATACAACTTATTTTGTTTTTAAAACTGAATTTGTGAATATATTAAAACTGAGCAAGGAAATTAAAATGAATTATTAATACAAAATATAACAGAAAATTTTGCTTTTAAGATATTAAAAATCCAATAGCCCCCAAATTGAAGTATTCATAATTAAACTATTTTACAAAATCAGTTTCTAATTTCAGCTAATTTGTATTAAAAATTCAATAATAAAATTAGCCATTTAATAATCTTTACATAAATGAATCATCTTTCTTTAAAACATGTAAAGAAATTTTAGTGTTTTGATGAGACTGTTGGGAAATTGTTAAAAGGAATAAATTGTATTTTTAAAACTAAATCAATTCCTAGCCACAGAATAAATAAATATGTTTTCGTGATGATATATAATATAAATATATAACATAATATGAATAAATATGATTTCGTATGAAAATGCTGAAGGCTGTTTCATATATTTAATATTTAGTTGTAAAAATTATGTTCTTGACATTATGTTAACAATTCTTTACATCATTCAAAAGGTAACTCAAGGAGCTCTTCTAAAATTCTATCTTTCTACTCACACACACACAAAAACAAAAAACAAACAAACAAACAAAACAAAAAAATCTGAAAGACCTCAGATTTTAGCAGTTACTTAAAAGGGCTCAAAGTTTATGAGTGCATAGATTATCAATACAGACGGGGCAGTGGAAATAGCAAAACATTTTATAAGATACTGACACCAGACAGTTAAATATCTTCTGTATATTTGAAAAGTGAAGAACTATATCATGTAATTATATAAAAATGTTAAATGTTTTCAATTAGATATATGATGAATTAAATGCATTTTAAATCAATCAGATTAAAACGTAAAATAAATAAATAAATAAATAAACATTGTTAAGAACTGTTTGTATTGCTTTTAAATAGCTTGGCTTGTTAATCGATAAGAGATTAGATTTTAATATGTTAAATTTTGCCAAATGACAAGACTTGAAAAGCGAAGCAAGTTTACGATTGACGATATGAAGTCACATTTTGAAACTAATAGCCCTTTTGGACTAAAAAAAAAAAGTTCTGAAAATAATTTGTACTTGTGCTTATGCAAATTTCAGTAAAATGAAATTTACCAGTTGAAATCAGCACCAAATTAAACTTCGTAAATTTCTAGCACATGTTAAAAATTATCTCATCCAGAATTTTATTACTAACCATTCATTTCAGAGCAAAATAACACAGTAATTGCCATTTATATGACAATCAATATCAAAAATTTAAATCTGCATTTTACGCAACACAGAAAAACTCCAAAAGATCTATTGTTTACCATGCAATTAAGGCATTTTATTCTGCAATCAGCTCTACCAATTATTAATATTTCTAAGTATATTCAGTTTATTCTTTCTGTTTAATATACGCTGTGTAAAATTTTCCATAAATTTATTAATAAATTTTATTTTGAGGTGAGCTGTTGTTCAACTCTCAATGTCAACGAAAATGTTTAGTTCATTTTTTATTCGGTCTCAAAAGAGAAATCAGAATACGTGGATTTATGGACGTGTATTTATGAATCAAAATACATGAGAAATCAGAGTGAGAAAAGCACTACTACCTTAATCTGTGATTATATATAACAAATGCAGTGAATTTATAGTTAACAAATAGTGAAAATATTTATATTTCTGAAATATTTCATGTATAACATTTTAAGTTTCGCATATGTGCACAGTTTGAGAATTTTTTATGTATACCAATTTTTTTTAAATGTCTAAAAATTTTTGTATTTTCAAGGAAAGCTTATTCTTTCACCTTTAGTATATAAGTAATGGTGTAACAAATCCCTTAACATAAAATGTTGGACTAACTGTGACAACAAGGCTGCCCTCTGGTGAGTAGCCAGAGAAGTACTTCAGTAAAAGCCAAGGCTCCCACTAGATAGGTTGTACCAGACTGTTGCTCTGTAATTTTTCTTAAAGTTAAATGTAATGTCCGTGTGTAACTTAAACCTGTTAATAAATATTTGTTACACTATACCGGACTCTTCTATGACCCTTTTACAATGGTAATTTACCAGATAAAATTACTTAATAGGCAATACAGAAAAATATCTAACCTCTTACCTTTGTGACTTCATCTGCAGAGAGACTAAAAAAGTAGTTCAGCTAAATCTGTTATAATAAATATTTATAATAATGCTAAATCCTGCAATAACTATTAATATGACAAATTTTGTAAACCTATTTATGGATGAAAAATAAACACTTTCAGAAATTTATGGCAATATATTATGATTAACAGAGGAAAAACACTTTTCAAAATTCAAAATAGTTTTTATTAATCCAATTTATGACATTTTCTTTTAATTCCTGAAAAATAATCTTAGATCCATGTAAAAAAAAATATGTATGCTTATGTATATAAGAACTCTTGATAAACTGGATCTCTGCTATTGCCTTTCACAGCACCTAAAATAAAAAACACTCACAATTACTATATGTGAATATAATTTATAATTAAATTTAAACAAATGAATATTAGAATGCAAATTAAAGGAAGCATTTAAAATATTTTAACATTTAGTACCTATAAACAGAGTAGCAATTATTTGATTATTCGATTATAGTAAAATAAATATGGGGGATGCCTTTTAAAATTTTTTATGTCAGAAACTAAACTCAAACCACCAGCTGAACATATGAGCAGTTTTATCAATCAGCCACTGGATACCGAATCAACATATAAAGTTGCCAAGATAAAGAGAGAAACAAAATTATGATAATCACATCTTACCTAATCATAAAACTATTTTAAATTTAATGTGTAGGCAAGTCCAAAAAGAATGAGAATGAATTTATTTCGTAACATAAAGTTATCTTGCAGGAGCAAAAAAAACTTGTCTCATGAGATTGGCAAGTAAAAAATAATTAACTGCATCTGGTAACATTTATCTGATAACACATAAGTGATTGTTAACCATGTGCAGAAAATAAAATCTGATCATGATAAGAATCATGATCAGATTTTATTTTCTGAACAGATTAGATTTTATTCATTTTAAACTTTTGAATTTAACTGCAGATATGTACCAAAGAAGTATATATTTTATGTTGTAACAGTAGTAAATGAAGATGTGGCTAATCTTTGCTGTATGGTACACCTTGGTTTCTGTCTGAAAAAAATCGCAAAGTGGTATTGGTTGTTCATGAAATCTGGAAGCCCCCATTGTGTGAAATAAGTTTTTTGGTAACCCTAATGTTGATAATGTTAGCGAAAGTATCTTTGGGAGGGAAATTAAGTTTTTGTCAATAAAAAAGGGTTATTTCCGCAAATATTGTCAATGTGTTGTGATAAATTTAGTTTTGGGCTCTTTTCTTGTAATAGTAACTCTTTTGTATGGACCCAGGTTTTTGGTTATTACCATCCTTTTCAATTGCAGTGTTTGGTTTCATGTAAGTGGTATGGTCTTGTATTTTGAACTTGCTATTATTTTGGTGTGGGTACCATCATTTGAGTATGTCTGAGGTGACTAAGAGACGAAAACTTTAATTGAATTGCTTACCTGGAGGATGGAAGAGATGGTGGTGGGAAGCCTAAACGTATGCATTTGAAAAAAAGTATGTTAAAAAATGACGTTTCATTTATTTATTCGTCTCTGTGTGTTAATTTTTGTGATTTGTTGTTTAATGTTTTTATGTTAGGAAATATGTATTTTTTGTAACTTATTCTGCTCTGTTTGTGCATTTTTGGTTGTCTCTGTGTTTTAAGACAGAGGAGAATTTTTTCTGGTTAACATGACAGTTTTAACTTTCTGATTTTCTTAAAGTGAAAATAGATCGATGTGTACATGGACAAAGTTAAGGCAGTGCACAATGCCTAGTTTGTGCAGTTCTCTGTTTTTTTTTTTTTTAAAGTTAAAATAGGTCGATGTGTACATGGACACCAAGTTTGTGTACGTCTCTGACTTCTTATTTTGGTTTTGTGTAGCACCCCTCTTGAAATTGGTGCCAATCCTCCCAGGTGATGATCAAAAAAGAAACAATTCGCCAAGGGTTACCGTAGAGTAAATTTTTACCAAAGATGTTCTATCATAATCACCATTTCAGTGGTTTAAACACTAGTGGAGCAGTATGCAGAGATGAAGATTTGAGTTTTGTTTACACAGCATGATGGTTTAGGCACTCCAGCTATTACAGTGAACAAGATTAAAATAAACATAGCCACAACAATTGTCTATAAATATTGATGTATAACACTGCATGAACTAATAGATTTCTTATATTAGTATATAGAGAATCCTTAATCGAAGTGAAAATGAGAAGACTGTGCATGCATTTCCTTTAATTGAAACATGGGTTTGACCATACAAATCTCAGTCTTACGGGACCTGCCACACTATGCAGATAGACAGCAAATAGTGCTCATGCTGTTTTTGTTTCTTAGAGCTATGAAATAAATATACTTCTACATTTTAATTTTTTCTTTTCTTGTTTCACATTTGGATTACCTATCAAAAAGTAAGGAATTTTGATATTAGTACGATATCTGAGTTAAAATAACATTCCAAATAACAATTATTGGACATGTTAAGGTAATGAAAATTATAAATTAGGTTAAAAAGTAACCCTTAATGTGGCATATTTTTGAATTAAACTCTATCGACTTTAAAAACAACAAAACATCCCTCTTTATTAGGGAATTTAATAAACTAATTTTAAATACAGAGCTATGTATGAATTCTTTCCCTTCCATGTTATAATAACTGAAACAAAAGTACACTGATACAGTCAAAATTCCTAAATGCAAGTACATAAAATTTACTTTAGCAATTTTAAGCGATGAGACAGACTGAACACATGAATAAATTTCTATCAAAGAATAATTTATTAAATTTGGCCTGTTCCATAGTAAACTTTAACCATTAGATTACATTATTACACCATGTCATCAATTTGGAAAGCAAGACCTTGATTGTAAAAGAAATACAGAGAATAATATATAGATTACTGAAAAATGATCTATACCAGTGTTTATAGATATGATTAAATGTAACAGAAAATTTACTGTCACAACCACATTTTTAAGTGAAATGTATAATTTTAATATTTTATAATATTTAAGATATGGCATTAAATGCAAAACTATGTGCATGGACATAAGTTAGTAAATTAAAAAAAATAATAATAATTAAAGAATGAATGTCATGAAAAATTTCAAAACAAGCAGAATGTAATTTAGAAGGCTTTTAGACACTTATGATAAATAAATTTGAGACTTCTTCACCCAAAATTAAATTATAATTAACTAAAACCAGTGTGACTGACCTTCTACAAAATCCTTCAGCTGCGATTTTTTCAAACTTGAAAACCAAATTCTTCTGGTAATAACAACTTCACCAGTTGAAATCCCTACAGAAAGTTTGATAACACAATAATAGAATTAATACAAGAGAAAAATTAACACAAAATTATTAGAAAAATTAAGACAAAATTATAGAACATCATTTAAACTTAACATTATTACAAATTTTGGTGCTTTCTGACTATCTGCAAAGCTGTGAAATTGGTAAAATGTTTGGTTAGATTCTGGTTCATATCTACTGCTCTGTTCACAAGTAGTAATTCAAATAAGCACTTTATAAGAAACAAGAAATTTTAGGATGCACACACACACAAAAATATATATATTGGGTCAATATTCACATATTTTTCATCCAACGGAATACTATTCGGAAATAAAGATTAAATATAAAGCATGTAAATACATGTGTGTGGTATGCATATTCATAATTTGCTGTTATCGTGTACATACTCTTGCAGTTTTAGCATAAGTTGAAGCTGTGAGGGCAGATGATCAGAAAGTATCAGAATTTTTCATGTACAAGAAAAAAAATGCCCTGACAATAAACAATGACAATAGTATCTCAATTGTTTAGCACTGACATTTACATAGTGCATTAGAAATATATAGTAATATATGTATAATAAAAAGATAATTGCATACTATTAAATCATTTTTTTAAATGACAAACTTATAACAATTCTTTCACATATAATTAAACAGAATTCTTTCACATGAACATCCAAAATCCATTCTTAACTAAAAAATAAATAAAAAAACCATGTAAATTTGTTATGAAGCCCATCATTTCCAAAATGTCCATTTCTGAAAGTTCCCAGCCTTTCTCAGTATATTATTAAATTACTAAACTAAGCATCAGTGATTGTCATGTTCGCTAACGTGACAATATCTTTCACACTTCTTTGTTACAAGTAACAAGTAAGCTTTGATAAATCTTTAACTGATACATGCTGCAGTTGTCTAAAATTTGTACAAAAAATTAAATGAGCTTTATAATATACTCAAAGAAATAATTTTGCATGAAAATTTGTATGTTATGTAGCAGAATATTGGCCTGATTAATGATTTAGGAAATAATTCAAATTTCAGCTTGTGTTAAAATAAAAACTATAACACAAAGATAAGCAAATTTCCTTATGAACAATGCATATTAACAATATTCAATCACTGGCGATCACACAGTACTAATTGCTTCAATAGACATTACTTTAATTGTGTTATTTAAAAGACTAATATTTTAATTATTTTCTTAATTAAAACATTAGTCTTTTTCTTTTCCTCTTTCTAATACCAAAAGAAAACTCAGATAAGAAATATAAAAATATCAATAAAAATAAATTATATTACTGAATGACACTTTACATTAATTACACTTATGCATATATTATTTTATTATAAATTATTTCAAAATAAAAGAAGAGAAGGAGGAGAAACTTTATTATTGGCATTTCTAAAATAATATAAACATTAATAATTTAGTACTGTTTGTTATTTCAGGCAAAAAGAATTCCCTTTTCTGGATAGCATTTATATTTCCATCTCACCTTCGATAAAACATTAAGAAAAATGCATATAATTTAAACACTAGTTTATTTTATTTAACAGACAGATTATGTCAACTAAAAAAAAAAAACCTATCAGTAAAACTCGGTAGAAATAATTCTGAATGTTAGACAACTTGCAATATTCAACAAAAATTATCAATACTTTTATTATAATGACAATACTACAATAACATGGACATAAAATTAAACTGCATATAACTATGAAATAAGCCAGCATATAATAATAGTGCATTAGTTTCTAAAACAATGGGCTGGATGAAAAAATACATGTATTATGGTAGGTATTCATATTCTTCAGCTTTCCTAATATTCTCATGTTCACTTTACACAACTAAAGTATCTAAAATACAATAAAAATGCAAACAATATTTATGAGAAAATGTTAAAAGCATTCATAAGCATTTGATTGAATGACCATATTTTGTCTTCCTGCAAGTCGAATCTTAAAATGATATGCAGTTTGAAAAATGCTTAATCCCTTTATAAAATATTCAAAAAAGATTAAAAAAAGGCACTGTTCTGTTATCAGGACCGGGTTCAGAAATGTATTTATGTATGCTTGTATATTTGTAAATGTATGTGTGTGTGTATACATATGCACATACTTACAAACCCAGGTTCATACATTTCGAAATCCGGTCCCGATAACAGAACAGTACCCCCCAAAAAAACTTAAAACTTCCAATTCTCCATGTTTTAAAATTGAATTACAAACTAGATTAAGATAATGTTTCAACCATACATATTTTGAAACAATGCAAACTCTTATTTTTATACAATCGTTCAAACTATTTAATATAAATTTATTGCTGCAATAAAATAATAATCTGATCACACATAATATTTTGAAACTGAATGCATAAACTGAACTAAAAAGAATTCAGTCATAAACATTTGGATAGCAGAACAAATCAGATATTTGAAGACAGCCATTGAGATATACACGTAATTCACGACAGAACGGTAACAATTCATAAAGCTGTGATAGCTAACATATTTAACTGTCAAAATAACATAAATCGAAAAGCAAAAAAGTAAACATACAAGTATTGCAAATGAACTTACCTTTCATGCAACAAAAAATATCCATAGAGAAAGTAAACCTCATGGCGCAGCCATCTTGGATTTCGTTTCAAATCGAAATCAGACGGAGGTTTACGGATTTGCGGAAGAATACAAGGAAGTAGTAGTTTGCCGGATACAATGTGCAATGACGCGAAAGAATATAGTTCTGCAGAACTTCCTACATTATTTCGTAATAAACAGTACTATGTCATATTTTTTCTTTATCTCATTAATTAATTAATAGGGAAATAGTTAAGTAATGCTGAATTAATTTTCAATGAAATGTAAAATTTTGCATGTATGTGACGACCACCTTCTGTCCAATATATTTCTGAGAATATAAACATATTTTGGAATCTGAGAGTATTAGTAAATAAATGTATAGAATATCGCCTCTCAAACGACCACTCCTGAAAGTGACCAATAGTTCTGAGATTATAAATAAATATTAATATTAAGCATTATTTCTATAAGACGGCCATCTGTATATAAGACCAAAGTATCTAGAATCTTGGATAATCATCAGAGAATTATTTTTACTACGAAATTATCGCAGGACTGTAATTTAATATCAATAACAGAGCGATTGAAAAACATTTTCTGTCCTGTAATTAGGGGGAAAAATTTCCTTATGAGGTATTTCTCCCGCTTTCCTAGCGTGCCTTCGTGGTGTAATGGTTCTGCACGCTGGGCCGGTATTTCAGAGGTCCGTGGTTCGATTCCCGGCGAAGGCGGTTGCTAATTTTTCATCTCTACGGCTTCGCAAAAAAATCCTAATGTCTCTACAGTGGCGCCCGAACTAAAAAGGTGTTGGATGAGGTATATCCACACCTAGGATTTAGTGATTGGGTACCCTTAAAAAAAGTCGCCCTTTAAAAAGGCTAGTAATATAAGGTATTTCTCCCGCTTTCCTAGCGTGTATTCGTGGAGTAGTGGTTCTGCACACTGGGCCGGTATTCCAGAGGTCCGTCGTTCGATTCTTGGCGAAGGCAGTTGCTAATTTTTCATCTTTCCTGCTTCCAAAAAATACCTAATGTCTCTATACCCAAATTAAAAAAAAAAATCGTTTCAGAATTAAAATATATATATATATATATATATATAATTTTACCTATACTTATAGTAGGGTTAGTAATCTGTAAGTAATTATACATGTAATTTATACATTTTTTATAAAAAAATATATGTTATTTAGAATTTTGCAAATATTCTAGAAAATGCTAATCCATTGAAAAAAATCTTTTCCATGACTAAATAAATTTTTAAAAAGTCAGAAAAAAAAGCAGTTAAAATTAATAACAAAATAACAAGAATAAATCATCAATCATATCAATATTTTTAATGTACAGCATTTAGAAACAACTTAGTAAAATGCATATGAAAATTAAATAATGTGCAAGTTTCAGATGTGCAATGTAAAAAAATTAAAACTGGTAAATTGAACAAATATCCACAAAATGTTTGACAAGTCCTCCGGACAATGCAGAATGAATGTCCTCAGGATGTGAATTTGGTGAAGTCCTCAGGACATCTCAGAATCAACATCTTCAGGACATCCTGTCATGTCCCGGGACATAGCGACTTAAATAAGACATCCTCAGGATGTTAAATTACGATCTCCTCAGGACATCTGAGAATCAACATCCTTAGGACATCCTAAGTATGTCCCGGGATATTACGACTTAAATAGGACATCCTGAGGATGTTTTGTGCTATGGGGGATAATAATAATAAAGACACAAATTATGAATATACAATTAATGGTTTTTTTTTAGAGTCTTATTCACTCAATGGTAAGCGGGAAAGTTTATGTATAGGACGCTTCATTTCGCCCAATAAAGTTTTTAGTTTCACAACACGAACTTTTCCATCAGCACCAGGATATAGTTCAATTACTCGTCCAAGTCGCCACTTTAATAGAGGCAAATTTTCGTCCTTTATCAAGACTAAGTCATTGAGGGCTAAATTTGGTTTATCCCTCAACCATTTGGTACGCCCTTGTAATTGTGAAAGATAATCTCTAGACCAACGTTTCCAAAAGCTCTGGAAAATTTGCTGTGTCAATTTCCATCTTTCAGCAGGGGTTAGCTTATTATTTGTAAGATCAGGTTCAGGAATTGCTGTTAATGTAGTCCCAATTAGGAAATGTCCAGGTGTTAGAGGATTAAAATCTTCAGGGTCAGATGAGATGGAAACTATTGGCCTGGAATTCAAACACGCCTCGATTTGTGTAATTAAGGTGTGAAATTCTTCGTATGTCAGAACCTGGGTTCCAATAGTCCGCTTTAAGTGAATCTTCATTTGTTTCACTCCAGCCTCCCAAAGGCCTCCAAAGTGAGGGGCAGCAGGAGGATTGAAGATCCATTGAATATTTTCACCGCTCAGGTAGTTTTGAAATGCTTCTTCAGAGGAAAGTGTAGCTTTGTATCTTCTTAATTCTCGATCAGCCCCAACAAAGTTGGTTCCTCTATCTGAAAAGATTTTCTTGGGTTTTCCTCTGCGTGACACAAATCTTTTCAGAGATGCTAGGAATGCTTCAGTTGTTAGATCACTGACTACTTCTAGGTGAATGGCCTTTGTGGTGAAGCATATGTAAAGGCAAGCGTAACATTTATATCTCGTTCCTCCTCTTCCTTTCCTAGCTTTAATTAAAAAGGGGCCTGCAAAATCTAGTCCTGTATTCGAGAATGTTCTATTCGGCAATACGCGAGAAGCAGGTAGGTCGCCCATTATCTGACTGGATGTGCTTGTTCGATTCTTAAAACATTTTATACATTTCCAAATTATTTTTCTTACAATTTTTCGGCCATTAACGATCCAATATTTCTGTCGCAGAGCAGATAATGTTAATGTGGCTCCTCCGTGAAGATTCACTTCGTGAAAGTGTTTGACTATCAATTCAGTAACTTGGTGACTTTTGGGAAGAATGATTGGATACTTTGTGTTTTCTGAAAGATTCGAGTTACAGAGTCTACCACCCACTCTAAGGATTTCTTCTCTAAATTCGGAATTTTGCATGATTTTAAAAATCAAATTGCTTGCCTTATCCAATTCTTGAACTGTTAAAAAACCCTTGAGTTTTACAGATGTAGGTTTAATATTATGGCAGAATCTTAAACACCATGCAGTTACGCGTTTCAATTTTTTCCAGGATGAAAACCTGGATATCAATTCAAATTCAGCCTCTTGGCTAATAACAGAACATACAGTAGTTTGACGCTGTTCTACCTGTACCTCTTCTACCATAGGCTCAATCAAAGGATCAAAAGTTGATGAAGGTACATTTTTCTCTTTTAACCACACTGGTCCATTGAACCAAAGTTTATTTTCCACTAGATCAGAAGCTCTTAATCCACGTGAAACTATGTCAGCCGGATTGTCATTTCCCTTACAGTATTTCCATTGCGAAGGTGATACAACATCTTGTATTTCACGTACACGATTAGCAACAAAGGGTTTCCATTTATCAGCGGTACCCCTGATCCAGTGAAGAACAATTTTAGAGTCACTAAAACAAAATACATTATCTTCTTGGATATTAAATAATTTCCTTAAATATTTAACTATTCTTGCGGCAATAATGGCTCCCATAAGTTCTAAACGAGGCAAGGTTAATTTTTTAAGTGGGGATACACGGCTCTTTGAAAGAACAAAAGACGTACAGCAAGAATCAGGATCACGAAAATATGCAACAGCTCCATATCCTTTGAGGCTGGCGTCACAAAAGACAAAAAGCTCTATTTTATCGAAATTTACACATTCATCATTTAATATGTATTTTCTAGGAATACACAAGTTGAGAATAACTTCAATTTCAAAGTACCAAGTTTTAAATTTTTCACTCAAATAACTGGGCAAAATTGTGTCCCAATCAATACCCAATTCCTATAACTCTTGTAATAAGAATTTTATTCTGATAACAAAGGGTGCAATGAATCCAACTGGGTCATAAATTTTTGCTACAATCTGTAATACCTTTCGCTTCGTAACGTGTTTCCAGACAACTGGTTGTAAAAGTTCTTGTACATCTAATTTCAATGTGTCCTCATCCAAATCCCAAATTATTCCCAGCACCTTTAATGTTTTCTTATCCAAATTATCTTCCTTATTAATTAAACCAATATCTTGCCAATGATTTTTTAAAGATACGGAATTTGATTCAAATTTTCTTAAGTTCATACCAGCGTCTTGAAGAATTTTAACTGCATCAGTTGATAATGAGAAAACTTCTTCAACGGAGTCTGCTCCATGGATAAGGTCATCAACATATAAGAACTTATTTAACATGTCAACAGCTTTGCTATATTTCTTTTCATAACCCTTAATATGATGTTTGATAGTGGCGGATAAAATAAACGGACTTGTTGTCATTCCAAACGGCACTCGGCACATTCGGAAAACCTTAAAGCCTAAACTATTGTCACTATCGTCGTAAGAATGATAAAACCACAAGAACCTTAAAAAATTTCTCTCTTCACTATCAATTTGAATTTGGTGAAAAGCCTTCTCTATGTCTGCACAAAATGCAACTTTATGTACGCGAAATTTTAAAATTATATCCAACAAGTTAGGATTTAAATTAGGGCCTGATATCAAACATTCATTTAACGATTTAGCTCCTTCAGACTTAGGCATCATAAACTATTCTTATTCTTGTTGTTACTTTTCCTTCACGTATAACGGGCCTATGAGGCATATAATAACAGTTAGGTTCATTTTCAACAAACTTACATTGTTCAATAATCCCCCTTTCAACTTGTTCTCTAATTATATTATCATATTCATTATATAGGAAATCATTTCCCTTTAATTTATGCTTAAGTCCTAGAAATCGTTGTTTAGCAACGAAAAAATTATCAGCGAGTTGTGATTTATTGTCCTTCCAAAAGAGTTTTGTTTCGTATCTGCCGTTATTAAACTTCAAACTGTCGTTAAAATGCTTAATAGTATCCAAATCAGTTTCCGAAAATGTTTTGTTTTCATTTTCAATTCCTATCGAATCCAATTTCCAAAATGACTGCAAATCAAATGTGTTTCCTTCAACGGCAGATAAACGCATTAATTCGAGTATTATTATTTTTTACTTTACCCATCACTGTGTATCCAAATATGGTCGGTACTATAAACAAACCATCATTTATCATTGAATTACTTCCTGTTTGTATATACCAGAAATGCTCCGCGCCAAGCAGAATATTTATGTTCTCATTAACGGGACTTGTATCCGAAAGTTCCAAGCCCTTTTTAGTCATAAATTCTTTAATGTTTTGACATGTTGATGGCGCCTGGAATTCTGTTGATGATATTAATTCTATCCCTATAGCTTCTACAACAAGGCAGCGATCATCGTTTTTATTTTTTATTTTTAGACTATATACATCAAATTCTTGCGAGTTACCGCGCTGATTTCCAAACGAATAAATTGTTAGAAATTCTTTTCTAATGACTTGCAATTCTAAATCGCGCGCTAACTTGTGGGTGATGAAGTTTCGTTCACTACCTGAATCAATTAATAATCTTACGATTCTCGATTTATTTTTGCTTTGAGGAATAACAGAACATGTCTGTAAAAGCACACTATTTTCAGGTTTTAGAGTGTTACAGTGGGAAGTAGATACTAAAGTTTTATTTTGCGTATCTGCGGAGTTAACATCTTCCATTTCTTTCGATTTCAAACGGCAGAAAAGTTTATTATGATTTTTGTCGTTACAATTTTAGCATGGTTGTATTTTTGAATGACAAAACGCCGACAAATGTTTTAGAGAGCATCTGTAACAGCGACCTTCATGTTTCAATTTCTTTCGTTTTTGTTCGTCGGAAAATTTCAAACATCCGGCAGATGTATGTTCGTTTGATTTTCAGAATATGCAAAACATTTTTACCGATGTGTTAAAAGCAGAAGCTTGTGATTTGACTTTATAATTTTTTAACCCTTGTTTAGGATTAACCCCTGTGTATTTATTACCTTTTGAGCTATTAATCAAAATACTTGCTTCTCGGCATTCAGTTTCGATTTTAATGAAATCTATTAATTCACTTACTTCTATATTTTGGTTAGATGTTATTTTTCTATGGAATTCAAGAGCTAAATCTTCAGGTAACAATTTAAGAATTACTGGGTTCAATAACTGTCCGTATGAACCGCTAGTAACATCTAAACTACTTAAATTTCTAACACAGATTTGTAACTGATCATAGAGCTTTCTTAACTCAAAAACATTTGAAGAACTTTTAACTGGTTCTAACTGTAACAACATCTGCATGAATTTTGATATAATAACATCTTTACGACCAAACCTCTCTTCTAAACTTTTAATGCATAGATCATAATTTTCTTCAGATAAAGCATAACCAGAAACACAATTATATGCTGAACCAGATAATAAACTTTTCAAATATGTAAACTTATCTATTTTAGATAAACTTGGATTAGAATGAATAGCATTATCATACGAATTAAAGAATTCGAGCCATTTACTGGGATCACCAGCAAATTTTTCAATATTTAATTTAGGTAACTTTACTGAAGCACTACTTGTAACAACATTATTACCATTCAGAGTACTACTAATACCATTACTAGTTGCAATTATACTTCTTTCAACAACTTCATTACTGTTAATTTTCTTTACTTTACTAACAATCTTAGCTTTAAACGTTATAATTTTTTCATCATACTCTTCACATACAAGTAGTTCGTTATCATATTCTTTTTCATCAATTATGAGAGCATTGATCTTTGAGTCAAGAGTTTTAAGTTTCTCATGGTATTCAATTAACAATTCATATAATGAATTTAAATCTTCTAGATGTTCTTTACTTAATTCTTCCGATAATAATTTCTCAAGTTTATTTAGAAGTGTAGTAACTTTACTACGTACAATAGCACATTTCTTTTTCTCTTTTGCTAAATCATCCATTATGTTTCGTTTTCAAAGATCGATACCAAGAACAAATAAATCAAATTTCTTACCTTTCAAAAGGTAATTCCCCTTGTCGCGGGTTTCAGACACCAGAAAATATGTATGTGGTGTCTCTCTTCATGAGTCATAAATTCAAAGATCGTTTCGTTTCAGGAGTCAAGGTTGGGAGAGCATTAGAATTTCAAATCAAACATAGAAATAACATTTATTAACGATAGACTTATATTACTTATATTACTTCCGCCTATAGCGGCCATGAAACATAATCAAGCATCAAATAAATATGACATGCGTCATTCTTTATGTTCAAGCGTCAAGTGGAATATTTTTCATCGGCGCGCATCAAGAGCGCCACCTATCTACCAAAAAGACGGAACATTCTCCATAAAGGCCTCATTTTCCATAGGTATACAGTCTCTGTTTGGTTTCCCTTAATCAAATAATTCAAATCCGCATATCTTTCGATGAACATCATATAGTACACTCTAGCGGTTTTACAAATTATATTCATTTAGTTCTACATGAAAGAGCCAAAATTAATTCCTTAAAATTATCTTTATATTTCTTTTACATATTTACTGAAACTATGTGTGGTATTTAATAAATGATTAGTTAATAATTTATGTTTATATTCGAATTCGCAGTACATAATCTCGAGAAGTCACGCGCGTTCATTACAAGTAAAAATAGTTAAAAAAAATTATAGCATTTAGTTCATCTTTTACCTCATAATCTGTTAGAGATGAAACTTTTCGCCTCCGAAGTTTTCCTATTCTTCTAAGAGATGAACTTATTTCTTCTTAGGTTTTCTTTAGTTACTGAATTAGCTTGCCGTGCCCCTACATCCAAGGACTAAACATTATTCGAAGCACTCCGAGCTTCCCTGCGTGTGGAGTGAGTCATCGCTTGTTACTATGAAGTCCGTGGCCTTAAATTTGTGAAACAATGTGAAGGCATTAGTCTTAGTGTAACAATATTTAATTTACAATATTAAGTAACCAGCAGCCTGTGGATACCTTGTGTGATGAGTTGTTTCCTTATCATGATATGATCTTTTAGAACCGGAGATCCAATGCTGTTAAAAATCTAAATAATTGTTTTCTCTTGGAGACACCGTGTTTTGGACAGCGCTTCAATGCAGCTATTGTCTGGAAGTACTAAGTTTTTATTGAATCTGTTCTATCTATTTACTTTATTTTAATATGGAACAAATGTGTATCGCTTTAGAAGAGCTAGAAATCCTTAAAAATAAAACTAATCAACCATCTGGAAGAATTAAAAGCAATTTTTGATTCGATTTTTGTGAGCTGTAAAGAAAATGAATTAGAAGAATTTATCACTGAGAGTGAAATTATTCAAGATACTACTTATGAAATTTCCTTGCTATAAAGTCACGCATTTTCAAAATTAACAAAAAATGGTGAATAATTAATTTCTAATAAATCAGAGATACGAATATCAGTGCTTTCTCTGCCAACCTTCTCAGGAAATAAGAAAATATTGAAGAATGGCTAACATTTAAAGACTTATGCACTTCAAGCGTACATAAAAACAAACTATTTCTAATGTTATAAAGCTGCAATATTTAAAAGCCAGTTGTATTAAAAATTATAGACTTAATAACTATTGCTGATGTGCCTTATGAAATTGCTTGGCAATTACTAGAACACTCATTAAAAAAAATAGTGAATGCACTTATTAGGAAACTATTTATTATAACAGCCAAATATTAATGAATCTCTTTAGAGAATCTTAAATTTAGTTCGTGTAGTAAATAAATATGGCTGATTTTTAGCCGTGTTAAATCATAAAATTGGTGCTTTAGGTGAAGCCACGACTGTGTACATTCTGGTTAAAAAAATAGATATGTTACGGCTAAAGCCCGAAGTTCGGCCAGTTCTCGAATTGGCTGGCCATTTCGCACATTGCCCGGGCGTGTGGCCAATGTCCGAGGTACTGGAAATGAATAGCGTATATGCGACTTTGGCCGGCCACTTCCCGAAATGCCCGAAACTCCCTAGCCAATGTTCGATGTGCTATATTTTCAGTGTATCTGGCATACATGTATCGAATCACGAATCTGGCAACGCGTTATTCTTTACGGGCCCACCAACTGAATAGTTTCGATTGCGGGTTAGTGTGTGACGGCGAATTCAAGTTTATACTCAATTACCAGGATCATTTAACAAAGTTCATATTATTGCCAGCTCTGAAAAACAAAAGAGCAGAAGAAGTTGCTTACCAGCTACTGGATGTCTTCACCACCATAGGTGCTTCAAGCGTGATTCAATCAGAAAATGGAAGAGAATTTACGAATCAAATTATTAATGAACTCAAGAACATGTGGCCTGAATTAAAACTAGTTCATGGAAAACCGAGGCATAGCCAAAGCAAAGGTTCAGTAGAACGTGCCAACCAAGATGTTCAGAATATGATGATGACATGGATGCAGACAAATAAATCTACACATTGGGCCGAGAGTCTCAGATTCATTCAATTAATAAAAAACCGTTCTTTTCATCAAGGAATTCAGCAGCCACCTCAGGAGGCTATGTTTGGCTGCAAAGCAAAAGTGAGAGTGAGCACCTCAAATCTGGCCATAGAGGTTATCGATAACTTAGATACATACGAAGATCTCGAGAATGTCGAACAAGAAATGGATGATGCTGTAAATACAGCGACATTTTCCGCAAATAAAACAGCTGCAGTGGCGACGGAGACATTGGAAAGTCCAGATCAGTTGCCTGACAATAAAACTGCGAACAAATTCTGTGTAGTATGTCAGCAAGAGTGCAGTTCAGCCCAATCTTGTGGATCCTGCGGAAAGGTTGTGCACGTAATTTGTGGAATAAGTAATGAAGCAGACGAAGGAGGAAAAATTATCTGTAGACTGTGTCATAATAAACAAGAAATTACGAATAAAAGGTCAGCTGCCCATGCTAGCTTACAAACTCAAGGTGTCAAGATGTTAAAAAATTCAGATGTAAAATTTAATCCAGCGAAAGTTGGAGATAATGTACGCATCAGATAACAGATGTTGACAGAGGTCGCGGTGATCCACGAAGCATCCTTGCAGTTGTCATGAACATCGAGGGAGCTTTCTACAAGCTAGGAACAGAACATGGTGTTCTCAAACAACTCTACTCCAGAAGTGAGTTTACATTGCATCATTACGAACCATTGCCTCTTCACAATCGCTGACCGGCGCCAAGGCTACACTCGATGTAGTTGCACTACCAAGTGCTCAACAAATCGCTGCAGATGTAAAAATAACAAACTGCTGTACAATTCGAAATGCCATGAAAGTTCATCTTGTTGTATCAAGTGATGATACTGATAATTTTCTGTAATAAACTAATTCAGTAGATAATGTGGTTATCTTTTTGTTTGTTTTCTCGAAGGGAGAGGAAATTTTCATAAGAGACTAGGAGGTTTCTGGTGCTTTGAGATCCTTACTCGCTAAAACTTCTCCCTTCAGACTACAGCCCACCTAGGGCCACCGTACCTTCTTGGCCTTTGTTCCGAAGGACGATTCTAGTCGTCTAAGAGGGGCAGATTCTTCGGAAAACACTTCTGTGGCAGTTATAATGTTATTATCATTAGCATTACGGTATACAAACACCCAAAATTTGCTCATGACATTTTTCTTTTGACTTTGGCCGATCGCCCCATGCCATTTCGCGAACTGGCCGGCCAATCCCCGAAATCAAGAAAAGATCGGACATTGGCCGGTCATTGTGAGGCGATATTGGTTGTTTCGCGATTTGGCCGGCCAATTCGGGAACTGGCCGACTTCGGGCTTTGGCCGTAACAGATACATCTACTAGAAATTGGTGGGAAAGAGAACGGAGGGGACCTGATCTAGATACTTTAAGTCAATTGTTATGATTATTACAAACACAAGCACTTACTTAGCAAAATTGTAGATTTAACGAATTTAAAAGGTATTCAGAAGTGAAAATATTAGTGACAGAGACAAATCATTAATGTTCTTCGTATAAAGCAGTGGTTCTTAACCGGGGGTGCGTGGTGCGGGAATGTATTTTGGGGGATGCGGGAGAAGCCCCTACCTAACCATAAAATTATTAAATACCATTTATTAAATTTCTTATAATAAAATATTTGAAATCAGCAATAGTGTCCCCAATATTGAAGCTCATAAAAATTGGTAGCCCCTAGCTCACTTATCAGCAAAAGACACAGGAAAGAGCCGGTGCCCGCTGTGTCTTACTACTACGCTACGAAAAGGCATGAAACACTATAAACGAAAGCGAACAGGCAACTAGGTGACGGAGAAAAGAAAAAAAACTTTGTGGGAATACAAGCGGAGAACATTATCCCAGCTTGCGCATGCGCTGAGTTCAATATGTGCTACTCCATTGGAATCTACAGATTCACAGATTTGTATCTGCATCTACTGCGCCTGTTTTAGGTTGAGTCAAGTTGAGTCAACTATTGTGTCTGCGACATGTGTATTGTGTATTCTGACTAGTCCAGAAACCTCTTGACACTAATACATTCTTAATTGCCCGTTCAAGCCGAATAGCATTCAGTGATATTACAAACGTAAGAACATTATATATATTATATTACATTATTTCTAAATAATTAAACCGATTATAGTGAACCCCATTATATCAAAAAAATGACAATGGAACGATAAGTATGCCGGTTATGGATTTACCCGCACAACCGAAAAAGATGGCACGCAACGACCGCAATGCATCTTGTGTTCCAAAATATTTTCAAACAGCAATCTCAAACCATCAAAGTTATTAGAGCATTTCAACAATCTGCATGGTGGCGAAAAAGCGTATAGCATGAACAGCTTGAAATCAAAGAAGGCTCGGTTTGATACCAATGGAACTATCCTAAAATTGTGCGGACCTGCAATTCAAAAACCTTTGTTAGAAGCGTAATATCAAGTGGCATATTTGTAAGAAAAAAAAAAAAAAAAAAAAGAAAGAAACCTCACACGATCGCTGAAGAGTTTATTAAACCTTCTGCTTTAATTATTGCTAAAACAGTTTTATATTCGGAAGCACATTAAAAAACCCAACAGATTTCATTATCGAATGATATTATACGATCACGAATACAAGATCTCAGTGAAGATATTTTAATGCAAATAATTGAAGACATAAAAATCAGTCCACTAAAAATAAGCATGCAACTGGATGAGTCAACTGATGTTGATAATTGTAGCCAACTTTTGGTATTTGTCAGGTATGTGAAGGAGAAAGAGGTGATAGAAGAATTTCAATTTTGTGAGCCACTGGAGATGAATACGAGAGGAATTGATGTTTTCAATCGCATCAAAGATTTTTTTACTAAATATCAATTACCAATGAATGTGATTGGCTCAATATGCACTGATGGAGCCCCAGCAATGTTAGGAAAAAATTCAGGATTTTTTTCACACATGAAAAGAGAATTACCAGAAGTTATAATAACGCATTGCATGTTGCATCGTCATGCACTTGCGTCGAAAGCATTGCCAGAAAGTTTAAAACAACATCTAACTAACTACAGCAGTAGAAGTAGTAAAATACATCCGAGGGCGAGCGCTTAATCATTGCATTTTTCGTGCATTTTGCGAAGAAATCGGTGCTGATCATACCGTGCTCCTATATATCACACCGAAATACGATGGTTATCTAAGGGTCGCATGCTTCACAGAGTTTTTGAATTGCGTTAGGAAATTATTCAATTACTGACTAGTCAAAACTGTTATTTAGTAAAAGATTTTGAGAGTAATGATGCAATGCTGAGGCTAGCCTACTTAGCAGATATAATTAGCCATTTAAATGAATTGAATCTATCAATGTAAGGATTTGGTATAATTATAATAATATAGTGAAAAATTATCTTCATTTATCGCAAAATTAGAAATTTGGATACGTCGAGTAGAAAAGTGGAATTTTGCAAACTTTCCCTTGCTTGATTCTGTTATTGCAAAAATGAAAAGAATACAATTATACCCGACATTGTAATACATTTGAGACGATTGAGCGAATCATTCAATGGGTATTTTTCTACCGGAAATATTATCAAAACTCAGAGATGGATACTGGATCTATTTCTATTTGACTTAAATTTGATGGATGATAGTGATCTGAAAAAAGATCAACTTATTGAAATGCGAGCACATGGACATGTTCAAATGGAACTCGAACAATTAGAATTGCAACAATTCTGGTGTTCACAGTTACAACGTTATCCAGAGTTGGCGAACGGAGCACTGCAGTTACTCTTACCCTTTGCTACCACCTACTTGTGCGAAATGGGATTTTCATCGCTTTTGCATATAAAAACTAAAGCGAGAAATCGCTTAAATGCAAGTCATGATTGAGCTTATATCTTTCAAAAAAGGAACCTCGCATCGCCAGTATAATGAACAAACAACAACAGACTAGTCATTAACAAAAATAATATTGTTTTGTATTTATATAAAATTTACAATGTTTTTCAATAAACAATAAGTTTCGCAAAATATGTATTTTTCTAGACTAAAAAAATTAAAACACATTTTTCAATGGGGTGCGGAGATATATTTTTAGATTCAATGGGTGCGACTCGATAGAAAGGTTAAGAAACACTGGTATAAAGGCATGAATAATACCTTGATCAAATATTCTAAATTTAACAATATGTCGGTGCAAAAAAAGGATCAGTTTTGTAAAGCGCAATAATGTTTGTTTTAATTGTTTATCTCCTAACCGAAGGTAAAATTGTGTAAGCGTACTCATAAATATAAATCGTATCAAAAGCCACGCAACATTCTTTTGCATATTGAAAGATCAAATGTCCGTGAGGCGCAAACACTTAATCAAGACACTAGCATGTCAAGCTCAATCGAGCCCATCTATTTCAAGGGCATTAGCTAATTCTTCAAGTTCTGTTGCTTATGAGGAACCAGTTGCACGTGTTTGCATTGGTGAGAATGAATTAAACGCATAATTCCAGGTGAAATCAGCAGTAAGTAATGAGGTGTTACTTTGTACAATAGTAAATAACGCTTATGATACCGCGAGAAAATATTAACTAACATAACCGTGCGCTGCTAGATACCGAAAGTCAGGCCAATTTTATTGCAGAAGACTGTGCAGCTTGTCTTTGCCTAGGAAAAACGCAAAAATTTGTTTCATGTATCCGTTTAGTGGCCGCACATATTAATGGCATCAGAAATTTAGAGTTCCTCTCGTTTTGAAGCAGGAAGGAAATTTAATGACTCAGCATTTGTTATAAGCAAACTTGTAGGCGATTTGTCGCACACATCAGTTGCTCATCAGGTCAGAGTTTTCTCTTAGCAATTCGCTTTGTATTTGTGTAGACAATTTCAGGAATAGTTGATATATCAAGATTTACCCCTTCATTTATGATAAATAACAATGAATGTACTACTGATATACATATTAGAAACTTTTGGGGATTAGAAAATGTTCCAAATACAAAAGCACATTTTTATAAGAAAGAAAAAAGTACGTGAACTGCAATTTAAAAATACACATTCGAGAGATACGGATAGGAGATTCATCGCTAGATTTCCATTTAAGAATTCACATGAACGGTTGGGAGAATCAAAATAACAGACAATAAAGAGATTCCACAGTTTCGAGAGAAAGATATTTTTAGCATCTCCTGAGGCTGCGCAGTAGTACCAAGACTTCTTGAAGGAGTACATGAGGCTCGCGTGTATGGAGATAATTCCGAAGGAGGAGATTCAAGAGGATTTATCAAAAGGATTCTTTTTGCCCCACCATGCGATGATTAAGTCAACTGTGACAATGAGTGATGACGAACCGAGTGTGACGACAAAACTGCGAATTGTTTATGAAGCGTCGGCAAAGTCCTGTTCTGATTTTTCTCTGAAGGAGATTTAATGGAAGGTAACAGAATTGACCAGGTGCAAGAAAGAGTCCCTGAAGCAGCGCGATGTGTCTTCGTACGTCGAAAGGCAAACGCTGGTGATATGGGTACCAGAAGAATTTCGCCTTCAGTGCTTTTGAATTGTGATCTATGATTCAAGAAAATGTTCAACTGAAGATATGTTCAACTAAGAGATCCCGAGTCTACAAAGAAGCCATGAAAGAAGAAAGAAAATCAGTAAAAACACCGACTGGAGTCATTAAAGCTGACAGCATCTTCAGTTATTCATTTTGGACAAGGCTGACACGCATGTTTTCTTGGAGCTTGAGGTTTAGTCAAAGTTGTTCCAGAACTTCTAGGAATAGAAGTAAGAGATTCTTGTCTACAGAAGGGGTTACATGAGACTGAAATGGTAATAATTACTAAATACCTCGAGCAGCTGCATTTTTCCCAGTGAATTAAATAGCCTAAGGTCACAGAAGACAGTACTTGTTAGTTGCAGAGTTCTCTGCTTGTCATCATTCATCGATGGTTTTGGAATTCTGGTAGACCGAGAAATGCCCAGATTCCGGGGGAGCAGAAGCATCCAATTTTCCTTCATAAAAATCATCATGTCACTGAAATGCTCATCAGTCATCCGCATGCTGGTCTAACACTTCTGCAAACTGAATTAAGAATGAAGTTTTGGATTGTTTCTTCAAAAGACATAGAAAAACTGTACAAAAATGCATCGTGTGACTTCGCAACCGCTCTCACACGTCGCGGCAAGCTATGACTTCACGTTCCAGAGTTCTGCGCCCTTACATCTAGGGACTAAACATTATTCGAAACACTCTAAGTGTACTTGACTGTAAAGTACAGTTGGACAGTGAGTTCACATGCAGAGCTATGCTTTGAGCCGCAGGAAGCATAATAATTATAACTGTAGTACTACAACTTAATGTATTCAAGAGCACAGAATGTAAATATTATAGTAGTAATTATTATAGTAGTTATATGTGTGTAAATATTATTGCATTCTGTAAATTTTAGTGTATTGAGTGATTTATATATAGCAAATGTGTTAACTTGCATATTATGAAATGTATAGTGCATGGTAAATACGGTATTTAATATATCTAGCACATGTAATTTTTTAAATGCAATTTATTTAATCTGTAATTTTTTTCCCTCAATGTGCATTTCTAACAGTGTATTTTATAAGCTTTTTGTATTAAGAATTATGTTGTATATAACAAAGAGTTACTGCCACTGCCTATATTATTTAATCAAGAGTAATGTTCAATATGTAGCCACTACACACAGTGCATTAAGTGTAGAAGCATTGAGTATTATAGCATTGAGTTGTAAATGAGTTTTGTAAGGTGTCCTAATATAGTGCAGTGTTCAATGTAATATGTATTATAAAAATTTTAGTGTATTGAGTGTTTTATATAT
The DNA here is from genome assembly GCF_044657685.1 of Stegodyphus dumicola. Taxonomy (NCBI): domain Eukaryota; kingdom Metazoa; phylum Arthropoda; class Arachnida; order Araneae; family Eresidae; genus Stegodyphus; species Stegodyphus dumicola. The sequence goes on along the minus strand of NC_140774.1, from coordinate 98,326,005 downwards.
AGTAGTATGTTAAGGTGCAATGTAACCAGTAGAATGTTTAATTACAAAGTTATTTTTGGTATGTTTTAAGAATACAGCAAAATTTATGCCACAGTTAACTTTTAATATGTTATTTAATCAAAAGTAATATGGGCTGTACTGTGTTCTTAAATATGTATTTTATATATTATAAGTACAGCACAAAGTAAACAAAGAGGATTTCTGTGTGCAAAATGTGTAATTTGTCTGTAATGTGCAATTTTGCTCTTTATTTAAGAGCTCTTATTTTATTTATCTGTTGTATCAAGTTATTTATTTAAGTCTGTCTTATATAACGAAGTTATGTTTATATATAATCCAGTTATGTCAGTTTTAAACAATTACATTGTTCAGAATCTATGTTGAATTGTTAAGAATAATGTTTAGCGTAATATGTTGCAAAGAATATATAGTGTATTAAGTGTAGCATTGAGTTGTAAATGTGCCTTAAGTACAGTGCAATGATCAACGCAATGCATATTATGAAATGTATATTGTAGCGAGTATATGTAGCAATGTGTTAGCATGCGATGTAGCCAGGAAAATGTTTAATTTCGCACGCAGGAAAATCTGTATTTTGCCCTTGTAGGGCCATGTACTTTGCCCTTGTATTGTTTTCGGAGTGTAGCTTCAGATAGTTGCGAAATCCAGACGATACCCGACTAGTCTATGTAAGCCGTCCGGGTGTCCGGACCCGCTGTCACCTGTTACTAGCAGCCTTCAAGGCAGTGGCCTTAAATTAGTGTAACAATATTTAATTTACAATGTTAAATAATCAGCAACCCGTGGATACCGTGTGTGATATAATTTTCCTTATAATGCAATGTAATTGCAATTGCTTGCTCCAGTTGTAGAGACATTAGGATTTTTGGAAGCAGAAGATGAAAAATGAGTAATGCCCCCACCGGGAATCGAACCAAGGACCTCTCGAATACGCGCCGAGCATGCTGACCACTACACTACGAAGGCATGCTAAGAAGGCGGGACAAATACCTTATATACTACCCCTTTTAAAGGGCGACTAGGGTTTAGGCGACCCAATCGCCAAATCCTGGCGGTGAAGAATCATCATTCACCACCTTTTAGTTCAGGCGCCATTGTAGAGACATTAGGATTTTTGGAAGCAAGATATGAAAAATGAGCAATTCCCCAGCCGGGAATCGAACCACGGATCTCTTGAATACGCGCCGAACGTGCTGACCATTACACCACGAAGGCATGCTAAGAAGGCGAGAGAAATACCTTATACAGTTACATTACATTGTAATTGCAATTATAGTTCAACCCAACGAAGAAATATATTATAAACCATATTTCTTCGCTTATTCTCCCATAGGTTTCTAGCGTCAGGTTCTGAAAATTCTAAAAATATTCGTGTAATTTACCGCCCCCCTCTTTGAATGCGTTCAGAGAACGAACTTCCCTAAATTTTAAAATGGATTTGTCCACGTAGTAATTTTCGTCTTACTAGCAAAGATAAATCTTCGCAAACTACCTGCGAAGGTCATGCCGAACCTTTCTTGCTTAGCCGTTAAACTTCACGCCAACCTAATGCAAGAACCTACAATTCACACAGAAGCAAATACCACTTGACCCTCAGTCTACGATTTCGCTTTGTCAGCTGCACATTCACCTTCTGTAAATAAGCCTAAGGAGTAGCACAGATAGTAATAAGTCTATGTGAGATTCAGGTTGCAGGGAAATAGAAATAAACATATCTTATATTGTAATGTTAATATTACTATGCATTTTGAAACAGTAGTAAGGTGATAGTTATCTGTAGTTTATCGTTGACTATTTCATTTGCTATGCTCTTACTGTAATTGCGTAGTTTGGAAATTAAACTATTTCATGATTTCCCATTTGGATTTTCGGACGATAAAATTAGTAAAAAAAAAAAGGCGAAAAATATGCGAGGAAATGCGATATTATTCATTTTTATAACAATTATTTCAGGCGGCTGGCCTGAAAGACAAGAAAAATATTCACATGAAATCAATTTTATAATTCTGTAGAATGGTTTTGTATGAATGAATGAAATATTTCAATTTTTAATGTCAAACATAGGTGATGATAACCCTTCTGAGCCTTTCTTTAGTTAAATAAACTAACGATTCATATGCAACTAAAAACAAATCATGTTAACGTCTGTTAAATTTAGATAAGAGTTCTTTTGTTTTTGAAATGAATTTTTTAGTACGAAACACCTGATCTTCAGGATGTTATTTTATCTTTTCACTAACTGTCTTTTCGTCAAAAATTAGAATATTTGGGTCACATTTGGTGCAATGGATGTTATGCGCATTGTAATGGAAAACTGCAGCAATTGTGCGTCACAGAAAATATCTTTCCGATTATATCTAGTTTTCTTTCGAAGAAAAATGTCCTTCGGCTGCCAAGGTGTCTCAGATGACAAACGCAGTCGTTTCGATACCCCAGCTGCTATTTGAAATAACTATGCATCTTATTATTTTCTGAAGAGAGAAACTTCTATTTCATACTAAGAAAACAAATAAGTCTCGAATTCAAGAGCATTTATATACGCATGAGCAGATGGAAGTTCAAAGGCATTTAACAAATCCGTAGAAGAACACATGCAAAATTTTTAATTATAAATATAATTTGTCTCGCTTTTAATTGATGCAACGATTATTAATTAATAGGACTTTGGAAATTTGCTGGATTTGTGTATGGTTTCCTGACTATTGGTACTCGACGGGAACCTGGAAACCTCAGCATCCGATTAATGAATTACAAGTAATTTATGAGAACATTTTTTTTTATCCATCATTTTCTCTCCTTTAATCAGATTGCTTGCCTGGACAGCTAAAAAAACTATTATAAGGTAATACGCGATCTACCAGTTTTAATTAGTTATTTATTTCTTAGAAGGCATTGCTAAAGCGCCATTTTTTAAAAAATGGAAATAAATACAAATAATTAAGACTGCATAAATTAATATGATTCCATTAATTTGTAGAGTTGCTATTAATCTGGCAGTTGAAGTTCTGCAAACTCTACTAGACAAACTCGGACAAACTCGATGAGCTATCGCTTTGTCTGAAATATTGTGATAATGTCTTGAGGAAGTTGAATTTAAAAAATATAAAAGGCACGATCTGTACTACAGAAAAACCACTAGTTGTGGCAATGTAAAATAAGCAATGACACTAAATTCACTTCAAGCGCGGGTAACATAGTCGATGACTAGATACTCAATGAAGTAAGTTAAAACTGGCTCAATTTATTTACCAGTAAATAAGGTTAATGTATTCACTAGCGAGAGAATGCAAAAGCCAGAATAATCACTTTTAGAACTGGCAAAGAATCTAATAGCGCAAAACGTGTCCAAAGCTCTCTTCCTCTGTGCCTAAGGTTCAAAATCCTCAGCTAATATACTCACAAAGCTAATTTACTTTCTGGTAAAGAATGCAGAAAGAATATATTAAAGTACAGGTCTAAATCAGAATGATGAATGAATCTACTAGTTAATTAATATAAGAATCTTACAAATTAATATACCATTAAATTTTTAATTCCATTAAATTTAAACTTCAAAAGCTTCATAAAATAAATTCAGTAGCTTATATTCGAAAGTGTGATAAAATGGCGAGAATAAGAAATGATTCAAAACAACGGCGAATTTTAATGCCGTCATCTAAAAAAAAAAAAAAAAAAAAAAAAAAAAAAACCCTAATTAAAAGCACTGACTGCATACTACATTATTAGCGAAAATTAATTCTACTATGAAAGAATACTGAATTTCATACAGCCATATTATGGCAATGCGAATGATATTACATGAAAGAATATTGAATTTCCCTTTGTTAAACATTGAAATTTAAAATGAAAATCGCTTGGAAATTAACGTTTTTAAGTTAGCTGTTGTGCATATATGTATATAACTAAACATAGAAGAATAATGTGAAAACTGAACAAGACAAATTTCAGAAAAAAACATAGCGGAGAGAAGAAAAATAATATAAATTTAGATTTTACAACTATAGAAAACTACTTTTAATTCCGTTAAGATTTGATAGAGAAGACACACGTAGGAAGTACTAATTCCTAAAAATTTTTTGAAGTTATAAAAAAAGAAAGGAAGTCTTCTGGTGGAAATGCCACCTTTTATAAAGCTGTTAATTCATTATCACTGGCACCATTTACCGGTTACACATTGAAGGCAATTAACATTTCTTGAACCATTGTTTAAATTTAATGTAAGAACATTTTTTCTATGCTCCTTTCCGTGCGATTTACTTCTTCTTTCCTGACATTTAACCCACCGGCGACTGTCTTTATTTCTGACCTATAGAACTACAGACTTTCCTAATGAGGTCACGGAAAGCAGATGGAGCCTTTGTTCTTTCAAAAGACAAAGTGGACGTTTGCACGTCATGTTATTTATTCTATTCGCTTTTTAAAGGTGTCATAGAATGCTAAAAGTATGTTTAACTAGATAATTATGATACCAAATAATTCGTGATAAATATTAGAATGCTGATCAATGAAATGATGAAAACAAACTTCGAATATTTACTTCTGCATAACTGTATTGAAGTAAGGATTCAAAGTATTTTTCACAACAAAGTAAAATGGCCTACTAGCTGTAGAGAGGATAAAGTAACTGAACAATTGTAGTTCAATCCTGATTTAAATACAGACGAACGGAACTGAACGCGAGGCTGTTTTTGTGGATTTCTCTATCTAGAATGTGAACAAAAATCAATTATTCCTAGGAAATCCTCGACGAAGGTATCTCTTCCCATAGACAGGTACTCTTGTGTGCTATACAATAGAAATTAACCCAACCTGTTTTGAAAAAGGAAGAAAGACAACAAATGAAATTGAAGGGAGAATATTTTCAACCTTTTCGTATAGGAGAGAAATCTAAAATAATCCAAGATACAAAGAGGTTAAAAAGCTCGTAGCTGTGTCTCAGTTTCAGACGGGAAGGGGGTGTCACTGTCTGTTCTGATGAGCCAGTCGGTTTCCTTTGATGATCTTCATCGGTTGTCTTGGGTGAACGGCAAGATTACTTTGAAAAAGTTAGAATATCCCAAATAGGCGTGACGCCTCAATAATGGTGCATGGAATAATGAGCTTTTTTAAATATATATATTAAAATAAATAGTGAATCTCGGATACATAACGAAAAACCTAATTAAATAAAATTTCAAAGAAAAGAAATCATAATACGTTAAAAAGAAATATTTAAATACTAATTATATTAAAAAGCAACCTTTTTGTAAACGTTTCATAAGCTTGATTTCCCAAGCCTGATCTTTCTTTTTTACTGAGATATATTTAAGTGTTTTAGTTTCTTTTCATTCTTCCTGCTTATTATTCTGATTTTCTTAGGTTTAGTAAAGTGAAACAATCGATTGTGACGCATTAAATACTGAGTTTCGAGCCTTGATTATTGAAAATATTGGGAAGGGTTTGTCCTTGAAGAAGTTGAGGTTGGGAAAGCTGCCATCCCTCTCCTCGTCTAATACATCATTTTGGGTACAAATTAATTTAGAGGAAATAAAATACAACTGAGAAAATGATACAAAAATTATCTACAATACTTTAATATACTTATCAATGCCCAAGTTTATGATCTTGGTTTCGAAGCTTAATCATCTGTTTGTCTATATTACGCGGGAAAACTATATTATTTGAGTTTTAAAATTGTTGGAGCTGTAAGACTAATTAGTAAATTTTGCTTTATACTTCTGCTTGAATAGTTTATTTAGAAGTTAAAGTAAATTTAAATCAAAATTTAAGTTAAAAATAAAAATGTAAATTAGCTTTTATTTTACAATCATATTAATTTAACTCTGAAGTTTAATAAAGAGGTTTATTGTATTTAAAACCTATAAAAGTCAATGCAAAAATGATATATGATGCTTCATTTCCTTTTTACGCCCTGAAATCATATTAGTTCTGTAGTTCGACATATTTTAACAACTGTGAAGAAAACGTATATTTTAATTTTAAAAATGCGACATGAGATAAAAGTAGAAACTATGTTACTGTACTTCAAAAATCAGTAAACTTTTTAAAGTACTAATTTAAAATTTTATATTACACCAAATTATGTAGTAAAATCCTGCTTAAATGTGGGAATTTTATACAAAGGATATGTTTCTGTTTTTTGTGCAGTATTCTTTTCAGATTTGAAATAATGAATTGGCACAGAAAAATCAAAATTGCTATTGCAAAAACTACTGTAAAAAATTACTATTATTAGATTATATTTTTAAAATAATATATATGTGTGTGTATGTATGCAAGTTAAAAAATATGGAAATCAAAATTGTAACTTAAATTAGCAATAACCGCCTAATTCCTTATTTTAATTTAGGTACTTCCCCTCTCTATTCTAAAAATAGTAACGTACTTTTTCTGTACTGCGAATTTCTACATTAATCCTATCATATGACTTTTACACATCGATAATGACGTACCTAATTCGGAGTTTAACCGAAACCTTTTCTCTTCTGCCATATTGGATAATTGCGCACTTGCTTCTGGTTTTCGGCTTATCTAGACAATTATCTATTTAATTATATTTAGGCATTTGATCAAACAAGTTTAAATACTATAAAATACGTGAGTTACTCATTTGGCTTGCCGTACGACATTGCTCAGTTAATCGCCAGAGAAACGGATGAAATTGCAAACGATTATAAAGAAGTTAGAAACATCTTATTAATACGGTACAAGATTACACCAGAAAAGTTTCGCCCAAAATTTTTACTCACAGTAAGAGTAACCTCATGCAAGTAATTAACTCCAGGTTTGATTTATGTAACACAATTTATAATTCTTTAACTTTATTGTCGTGAACGGAAAACATAATCCTAGATCAACACATAATCCTGCTACAAAAATATTCACATTTTTCTTTAAGTCTCTAAGTACCACATTATCATATTAAAATCACAATCTAAATACTAATAAAGACTTTGTTCTAAACTCTAGAATAAGTATTTACATTCAAAAATTCAGATTTAAATAATCAACTCTCCAGCTAAGAGAAGCTAAAAGGTAATTACGTGGAATCTGGAATCTAAAACAAGTTTACGCGATGGTGAAGGATAGCGCGTGGAGGATCAGGCTTCAAATGAATTAATCTGACCTGTCTCATACAGTCACTTACAGTTCCTAATACTATTCGTTACTAATCATAGAGTGATGTTTAACGTGATATAGTCGTTTGCTATATCACGCTAAACATTCACCACGTATTGCACTATATAGACGGCAACGCTCAACCGGATCCTTGCATATCATCAATCGGAAGCTGATATTCTAAGTCGCTAACTAGTGCCCGACAGGAACAGTGTCTTTACAACGCTCGAACATCATCAGTCGCTCCTAAAAGCTAATATTCTAAATCATTGAATCAAGACTTAGTAATTCTCACGCACCTTTTTATTTCCTTTGCTCATTTAGGAACAGTTCCGAAGCCAGAGTTTCGGTTGATCATAATTTTTGGAGTCATAAATTCGTTATGGTTTTGTGTTAACCCCACAGTCATCGCATTTGTTTCTCAGAGAATGTTTCGTTCAATTCCTCCTTCATCAACTCTAAATCATTCAAAATAGTTCATCCTCTTCCACGAGGCCGATATGTCTGCAGTAATTTCTTCTTTTTCTCGCACATTCTCCAAAATCATTACTCTCATCCCTTTCCTCCGTTTTCACACCCTTCTCTAGTTATCATTCCCAAATTTATTTTCATTTCCTTCTTCATATTACTAAACTTCCATATAACTCAAAGGAAAAGCCCCAAACCCCTCAAAAGTCTCCTTTTTTTACCACCAAATCCTCCTATTTAAGTCCAAGCCAAATTATTTATTAAATGCAATCTTATGATGCACCTGCACCTCACTTGAATTTAATTGGTGAAACACAGTCCAGCAAAATCTTTTCCGATCCAATTACAATCCGTAGCAATAGTTAGACATGGCATATATTTTCGTACATCGCCCGAAAAAAGGGCGAATAAGTTCTTTTTCTCATCTCATTCGCCGTGGGATTTCTCCGAGATAATTTCACGCTCCGGCAAAATGTATGTCACGAAAATAATATGTTTGTCTACTCTTTTATTTGCTCTATAGTCTCAGAACAATTTAAGCAATAAATGACGCTATGTTCCAAGTCAAGTCTTTTTTTTATATATAAAACTTCCACATCCGTTTACTTCTTACAACGAAATAAATTTTAACCTTCTCTTCTAGGCTTTCAGACAAAGAAGTCTTGTTTCAAATACCCATCTGATCCTTAGACGAGACCCTTGTGGCTCGCCCTTCGTCAAGAGAGCAGAAAACATTTTCTCTATCTCCGAAACATTGGTAGTTCGGTCCGAGGTTCGAATCCCGCGAACGGGCTGGCTGCATGGGCGTTTTCGTGGTTTTCCCCATGTGTAACGTGTATACGAGCCAGTTTCCCTTAGAAAGTCCTCCACGAAGGCATCCCTCCTCTTAGGCAGATAGCCCTCGAGGCTTTGCCATGATCACACACACACACACACTATCTCCGAAACATACACAGAAGACGTAAAAGACCCTTTATTCACAATCTAATTGTTTAACATTTACTGAAGCCTACCGCTCAGTAAAATCTTATTTTCTCGACATTTCCTATCAAGGAGTTCTCAACATTTAGAAATAACCCTGAAGCCAGATTGCATAACAAATTCGTAGACTAAAGAAAAATTCCCGTGAAAATTAGGATTATTTAAAAAACAAAACCGGCAAAGTGTTCTACTAGTCTAGTTCTAATGCGTCTTTAAATTCATCCCAAGATAACTTGCATTAGAAATGATGCAACACACTGTCCCTTCGACTTACTGTTCCCAAATTTGGAGAGGTTTATAACACAACTCAGCAACACTAGATAAACTGTATCTGTTCTTTACTTTTCCCCTTGCACAACCATTTCAATGCATTCGAGCATCGTCTCCTTTTATGGACTTTCCCGTTTTGAAAAATGAGGAAAGAGCATTCTTTTTTCCTTCCAGATTATCGATATTTTCACATCTTCGAGAGCTAGTTAATGCATAAATGTAAATAAACAATAATTATTTACTTGTTGGATATACCTTTCGGTAAGGATTATAAATAAATAAGCGTCTTTTGAGTATTTATACTTACAGAAGGATAACAAAAATTTAAAAAAGGGTTTTCATACTTTCAGAAAGAGCTCATTAAATCATTTCTGAAAACTTAATACCAGCCGCTCCTTTATATTTTACTGTAATTTTACAGTTTACTTTATTAAATTTATGATTCTCATTTTAAAATATGTGCAAAATTTCAATTAAAAATTGGATAAGATTGAGTAATAATCTATCTCTAAACTAATATAGTATATATTACTCCTCTCTCCTTGCATTATTGCACGATTTCTCTTGCTTCTTGAATCGACTTAAAATCAAAATAATATTCAAAATATTACTTATTAACAAAACGGCTATAATGTTTATGATTTATCTCCATCAACTGGAGAAGTTTTGAAGTAAAATGTTTTCATCATTTTGTTTTGTTTCGGTTTGGTTTATATGATTATGGCAAAGTCTCGAAGGCTATCTGCCTAAGAGGAGGGATGCCTTCGTGGAGGACTTTCTAAGGGAAACTAAGGCTAGACCCATGGGAAAAACCTCGAAAACGCCCACGCAGCCAGCCCGTTCGCGGGATTCGAACCTCGCACGAAACTACCAGTGTCCAGCGACTTTAACCCTCGGCCGCTGGTGGACCTTTCATTTTGAAGAAGAGTTCCTTCAAAATTTCACATCACATTCATTTTTTCCTCTTTTAAAAATTTTTGCAGAAATAGAAGCAAGAGGTTGTTCGATGGGGTAGAATGAGAGTAAGGCATATAAGAATAAATTTCGTATTAGAGATAAAATAATTTTTATCTAATTTTCAGCGGGTTTTGAAGTAGAGAGTTGATTTGTCGACAGACAAAGTTTTGATTGCTCAGACCAATTATTTTTCTTGATGTCTGGATATGATCATAACTTATGCTTACTGTAGGTATCAGCTGGTTTAACCAGCGACTAGGAGCTCACATAGATAGAATATATTCCAATGTAAAATGTAAAATTAGCAAAAAATAAACTTAGAGTGTAGTAGATCTTAAATGAAAGTTTTAAATATTTTTCATTTCTAAGACAATAAATGGTTTTATTTCTCGCGCAGTGCAGCGCGTGACGAATATTAAAAGAAAGCTAAGCCGGAAAATTGAAAATACAAGACGCGTGCATTAAATAAATAAATAACTCTTTTTGATTTCGAGAAAGTACCGGAAAATTCTAGCGCGTGATTTTAAAATGTTATAAAAGGAAGAAAACATCTCAGTTAGTAGTAGTTGCTTAGTTTGTTGTTGTTTAGAAAACTGCTCTTGTTGATTGTAGCGAATTCGCGGATTAGCTTTCTTTAGCTGTTTTGAATTACGTTCTATTGGACATTTGAGTAGTTAAAAGATAACTACTGTGAGATATTGTAATACTGCATGATAATTTGAGAAGATAACTACTGTGAGATATTGTAATACTGCATGATAATTTGAGAAATGAATGCACAAGTCCGATGCAAAATGAACAAAAATTTATGATCACAACAAAAATGCTAAAATCTTCTCAAATTATCATGCTGTATTACAATATCTCACAGTAGTTATCTTTTAACTACTCAAATGTCCAATAGAACGTAATTCAAAACAGCTAAAGAAAGCTAATCCGCGAATTCGCTACAATCAACAAGAGCAGTTTTCTAAACAACAACAAACTAAGCAACTAGTACTAACTGAGATGTTTTCTTCCTTTTATAACATTTTAAAATCACGCGCTAGAATTTTCCGGTACTTTCTCGAAATCAAAAAGAGTTATTTATTTATTTAATGCACGCGCTCTTGTATTTTCAATTTTCCGGCTTAGCTTTCTTTTAATATTCGTCACGCGCTGCACTGCGCGAGAAATAAAACCATTTAATTTATAATTGAACTAACATTAGCTTTTTAAATACCAAATTCGTAACAATATTTTATTTTTACGTAAATTCCTTATTACAGCGCCTCATAGATGGTCGAGTGATTAAGAGAATTAAAAGCTGAAAGTCCGACTTTGGAAAATTGTCTGTCAGCGTGATTGTTTCGCGCGATGTGTAATGTGAATACGAACCAGTTCTCCTTAGAAAATCCTTCATGAAAGCATCCCTTTCCTAAGGCAGACAGCCATTGAGTGATTTTGCATAACCAAATAACCTAACTTTGTTATCCCAGTGGATTCAGAAAATTATATTTCTTTGCTGAATATTGGACTCAAGCAGAGCCTTCTCATATTGCAAAGAACACAAGTAATCTTTTTGCTGATTGGATTATAGCATACAATCTACTTTTCGTTGCCAATGGCTAATCAGTTCAAAATATATGAGAAATATTTTTTACGGCATGCGTGTAAAACTTGGAGTAAGACTTAATGGCTTGATTTCTCTGAATTCCCCAAAAAGCATCACCCATAAAATTCAAACATACTCGTACTTCAGTTTGTTTACATATGCTGAGACACTGCTTACTATGAAAGCTCGTTTTTATCTCTAAATCTTTGCGGGAAGAGAACGAATCTTCTAGAAGTAAAATGTATAGGGCACTGTCATTGAAATTCAAATGCTTGTTAGAGTACAATTCATATTCGAAAATTAAAACTTTCATTTCGGAATTTTAAGAACCATCTTTAAAAACTATTAATTATTTTTGCAGATTACTTCTCTAGAGTGCTTCATGAATTTTTCGGTAGCTATGGTTACATTATTGTCCTTTAGACACTCATCAACTTGCAGTTTCTTGGATGGACTTTGTTAGCTTTCAAATTTAAGTTATAAAGTCGATGTGAATATGAAACGTTATGTAGCTTATGAAAGCAATTAATAGTAACACGCATTCAGATATGCAGCACATTAAAAAAATTAATCCAATAATGAATGTCGAAGGTAAGCGTACGAAATGCGCGAAAAGTTATGAGACAACTGCACATAAATAAGTACTGTAGGAGGGGGGGGGGGCAATCTGTAGCAATCTTGCTTTTAAGCAAGAAGAAAGGAGATGAGGACTTTGGCGAACGCCGTTTCCTTCAGTCCGTGAGGGCTTGGTAAGTTAGAAGAAGTTGGCGAGTAAACGACTCAACTTCGGAATTTTTAGATTGGAATTATTTACTAATTCTGTACGAAGGAAGTATTGAATGTCCTCTTTATCGCAGAATTTGGCGATATAGTTCCTTAGATGATTGTATTTTTGACACTCATTCAGTCTGTGCTCAAAATCATCTCGTACTTGGCAATTTACGCATAAAAAAAAAAAAAAAAAGGAGTACTTAAAAGTTTTAACTTGAATTTAAGGTAGTTCGTGAGGATACTTCGAGTGAAGATTTTGTTAATTTTACATTCCATTTTCCTTGAGTCAGGCCAATTAATACTAAGGTATTTGGTGTTTAAGACATAAGTTCCCCGTCCTTGTCTTGTTTAATTTCTTTTTTGATATCCAGCCAAGTATAAATAGGAAGGATCGGAGTATTGCGCGAATTAAGCGCCTGTTTTGCCAAAAAATCTGCCTTTTCGTTGATCTCGATGCTTTTGTGACCAGGTATCCAGCAAATTATAATCTTATTATTTGGCATATTTTTGTAAATTTCATATCGAATGTTCTCAATTATGTTGTTATTTGAATCTTATTATTATGTTGTTGTTTATCAATTATGTTGTTATTTGAATTGTTAGTAAAATGTAACTAAAATGTCACTTATCTTCTTTCAAATATATCCATTTATTAGAAGTGTAAAATATTTAATGCTACTTGATAATAAATTTCATAATATTTATTTTATTCTCAAACGTATTAATAATTATGTTCATTAAGTTATAAATACGTACAAATTCGGCGTGTTCTGCTAATCTAAGTAAACATTAGCTGAATCTTGCCAAATTATGAATTCAAACGTATAAATATTTTTTGAAAGGGTTCGAAAAAGGCAACAAAGGTAGCTTATTAATATTTAATAAGATCAATTACTAAGCTGAAAGGCTGAAACAAAGGGGCACGAGGATCATTAGCAGATCGATCTCAATTTAATCTCGAAATCATTCAGCTAAATCGAAGACGGCTCGCTCCGAATAAAATGGTATCAAGGGCAACAAGGTTAAAAAACATTATCTTCAATTAGCATTGGTGCATTAACGCGTTAGATTAATTTAGAACAATTAAGGTCAACACCTCAGAGTGAAGTCTAGATCTAAGACATAATTATTATTCAAATTAAAAACTTACATAAAAACAATGAAAATATGAGCAGTAAATCTGTAGGCATATGTAATGATCTATATAAAAATATAAGCAAACACTTATCAGAGGAAATATAAAAAATGCTAAATAAATTCATTCGATCTATATCTATATCTAAATATTTAATCTACATTTATTATTATTACTTATTTTGTATTGAATAAAATGTTTCGATTGATTCCAGTGCTAATAATATAAATATATAAAAAAATACTAGATGACAGTGAAAATTCAAACTATGGCATGGGGTTTCATTCTGGCTTTGCGTTCAGCTTCCTATCATTTATATCAGTTAAACAACTGGAACTCAAGTGTAAAGTAAATAAATCATCAGTAGTGCTAAGAAATAAATATTGTTAAGAATTTTCTCTATATTTCGTAATTAATTTTAGTAAAATTACATGTAAATTGTATTATCGCTTGTATAATGTAATATGAAAAGTCTCAATAGACGAAGCACTGCCGGAAAAACAGGAATACATGGGTAAAACAGTTTAACAATGAGGTAAATGGCTACGCCAAGCTCCCGATAGTTTTGGCGACTAACTTTTGTTGCCAGACTTTCAAACAATGCTTGAAACGTGGTCAAACTTGGCGACCATTTTGCGAAATTTTGATTCGATCTTTATGCAACTGTAACTGGTCCGATCCCTATGTAACTGCAACTGTATCCGGCCCTATGTATCTATAACTGCATCGCCTTCCAGCAATTTCAAGAAACCGATGTTATTGGAAATTTCTCAACGGACGAGGGAAATTTATGTAACACCGAAGAAAGCATCATCTCTCAGTTTAGTTCAGAGTTGAATTCAAAGTTTAACTCAGATTGTTGACATTGGCGTAGCGACGGGGGGGGGGCAAGGGGGTAAGAACTTGGAAGAGCACCGCCCTCCTGACAAAGCTGTCTCATGGCATAATGGCTACTCTTCCTTCAAACCACAAACGATGGCCTCCAGCAGCCCGACCGTGCTCGCAAAGATAGAAATAAACGGTTTTTAGAACCTTTAAAAAGATTCACGCCGAGAAGCTGAGAGGGTCCGAGCAACTGAAAAATGTTAGTATAAAAACTAAAACAAACAAACAAAAAGTAAAAGATAATAATGGTCACAAAGCTGATAAGCAATTAAACCAAGCAAAGGAGAAGAAAGAAGAAGGTAAGAGAAAGAAAAGAAAACTGTAAGACTGGATTAGAGTAAAATAAAAGAAAAGAGAGCAAAGAGCAAAAAGGAGAAAGGTATCAATTATTCAACCAGACAGACAAACATACATTTACACAGAACTATAAACACACATTCAAACACAATCAAAACAAAACACACATTCAAACACAAAAACACCGGACACATCTGGAAGGGCACAGATCGAATCACTGGTAGGAATTCCCAGTTTTATAAAAAGGAGAGCTGTAACACCGAAAAACTAAACTAACAATACTGTTGGAAGAATCATTCCGATATAATCGCTGAGACGCTAGTTCTCAACGATTTTATATTTATAATATACATAATTATTATTTTCAATTTTAATAAAATTAAATTTTGCATTTATTTAAATCAATTGAAAAAGACCCAACAGAGCTTTTAAAGATTATTGTTTTATAATCTATTTGAAACTTTGAACTTTAATTAAATTTCTGTTGATTACAAAATTAAAATTATCCAACGGATATATAAAAGATATTTAAAGCTGACGAAAAACACTGGTTATATTCCTCCATGAGCTGAACTATTTCATTAATTTAGCATAAATTGTTTAGATCGCAAGTTTTGAATCAGTTACAAGTGTGGTAACCACATATAAATCAGTGTGTAATTCAAAAAGATCAGACACAATGCTTTCTTATGATAATTCATAAACCAATAGTAATTACAAGATTAAGCCATCATTATTATTTCTCTTAAATACAGCATACATGGAGAATAGACTCTTCATTTTCAATACAGCGATCTCCAGCTGGAACCGAAATACTAATAAACATGTCCTCTCTCGGGAAAAAACATATATACATAAAATCCAAATACAATCTAAACACAATGAATATAAAAACAACATATATGTACAATAAAATGCTAAAATTTCAAAAGCCGACAATCTTTCAGCAGTATCAAGCAGTAAAATCATTAAAAAACACCAATATAATACAATAAAAATCAGCACAAAATTAGAATATCAAGGTAAAATTCACAAAACAAATACAGATATTAAAATTCAGGGAATAAAATCATAGATGTATGAATACTAAATTAAAATTCCACATTTGGCTCTATTGGAGTTAATAAACTTCAGGATGGCCTCAGCAAAAGATTGTAATTTTACAAAGTCAGGGGTGGTATTTGTAGAGATATTAAAACTGTTTCTTAAAGACTGAAATATGACACAGTCAAATATACTCGTATAATGGTTTGCATCGCCAGAGACCCCGCACTTTGAACAAACACTGGCATTTTGTACATTGAAACGAAACAGGTATTCAGGGAAGCGGCCGTGGCAAGATCGGCCATCGGAAAGTCTTCATCTTTTTCTTTATATCGATGTGTCTTAAGAAGCCCTTGTTCCTCTCTGAAGTGTTTCAGTCATTCCTCCAGTTTTCGATGTAAGTCTCCAAGTTGATTCTATCGGCATGTTTACGAGATACTGAAATTTCAATATAGGGGATATCATCAGATCTGGCAGCGTGTCTGGCAAGCGCATCCGCTCTCTCGTCGCCTTCGAACCCCACATGGGCTTTGATCCAATGTAGACTTAAAGAACTAAAGCATAAAATATTTTTATATAAACATTTTATATTGTATAAAGTAAAATTAGAAACGATGGGATTCTGCAAATTTTGTAAAAGAGATAAACAATCGCTGTATATATCAATGACAGATTTTGGTTGCAGATTATGATGTACATAAGAAAGGGCTTGTTCGAGAGCACAGCTCTCAGCTTGAAAAACAGAATTGTATTTGTTTAACTTGTATAACGAATAATCAATTTCTACACCGTAAAAATACACCACAAATGCGGCTCCAATGCTATTGTCAATTCCAGAGCCGTCTGTACATATTTCATACATATTATTTCTTGGCAATATTTTATCAAAAGTGCACATAACATTATTGGCGGGATGAACAAGCAATCTATTGAATTTATCATAAGCATGCCTGGTAATTAATTCGCTGCCAAAGGTTTTAAAATCAAGATTTCCAGATCTTAAAAGAAATTTGTCGTAATACATTTGATATAAAATTGAGAGAGGCGGAGTGCCCGCCAGAACACATAAAACCTCGGAAGAGACCGTCCTGAAACATCGAGTAATCAGCAGGCACCAGCTCCTCTGAATGGTGTTTAACTTCAATCTGATCCTCTGAAGTTACCCCGCTCTGGAACCCCAGGCACCTATGCCGTACATCACGATGGGAATAATAACGTTTTTTATAAATATCTAAAATAATCTTATATTTACCAGAAAGAACACTGATTGTAAAGTAACGTTTGTAGAATACAAGAATATTGTCAGTTCTTCTTTGAATGATCTTAAAATGCTCAGTTAGACCGGAGTCAAATATAACACCCAAATATTTCAAAGACTGTACGAATTTGATACGAGAGCCATTATATCTTAATTGAGGAGCACGGCATTTACGCCCGCTCTTTGGGGAAAATAAGGCATTCGTTTTTTCCATACAAAAGGTCAAGTGTTCTTCTGTTTTCCATCTGTCAAAATAGGGAGTGATGCGATTAAAAAGAGCCTCCAATTTTTCTAACGAGTCTTCCTTTAGAAGAATTAAAATATCATCGGCATAGGCGACCAATTCCATGTCCTCTTCATGAAAATCAAACTTTAAAAGTTTGTTCATTATAAGGTTCCAGAATAGGGGTGCACTACAAGAGCCCTGCGGGCAACCTTTAAAGATCTGTAAGGTAGCACTGTCACTATTGTCAAAATATTCGTTATATAGGACATACCTGTTGATGAAGTAAGAAATATAACATCGCACAATCTCTGAAGGCAGTTCCAAATCGATCATATAGTGTAGTAAGGAGGACCAACTAATGGAATCAAAGGCCGAAGTAACATCTAGCGATAAAATGACGACGTGTTTGTGCTGTTTGAATCTGGAGATAAAACTTTCTACGCGATGCAAAGCCATGTCGGTGTTACGGCCAGGTACAAATCCAAATTGTCTGTCATGTAAAATCCCTTTGTTTAAAATCCAATATAAAAGTCGATTGCATAAAATTTTATCTAAAATCTTGCCAAGAAAATCTAATAAAACGATTGGTCTTTTTTTGCCATTCGGCTTTGGGATTAAAATCATTTTTCCAGTTTTCCAAAGATCTGGAAATAAACCAATTTTAAAACATTTGTTAAAAAGTAAAAGCATAAAATCAGAGTAAAAGGTATAAAAGATTTTAATAAAAACGGGGTGTATACAATCGGGACTGGCGCGCTCCTGTTGCGCAAGCCACTGCCCAGCACAGTTCTTCCCTCGTGATATCTGGTTCAAAAGATGTGAGGTTCTCCAATCTTCGGTAAATATCGGTAAAATCTTTTTCATGGCCAAGATCAAAGGTATTTTTCCCAGTATTCTTGTTATACTCAACTTTATCAGCATTGTATACTGCCTCATTCTTCTTCATGTTTCTCATACTTCTCTTACTAGTAGCACATTTAAAATATCCGTCGTAATATTCTTCATTGTCCGAAAAGGCGTTCTTCCTAGCATCTAATCTGGCCTTTCGGAGAGTCTTTTTATTTAAAAGGCTAATTCTCTTTTGTAGTCGGTTTTTCTGAAATCTTTTTCATGATCAGGAATGCCCCAGACCTGTGAGCGTTTTCTCATAGCCCTGACTCTTCTGCGGAGTCTGGTGAGTTCAGGGGTCCATCATCTATATTCTTTTCCCCGACTCGGTTTAGATTTCAGTTTAGACTCGACTCCGGTCTTCAATACAATTAAAAGTTCATCAATAATAACATTTATTTCGCATGGAGAGTCGGTATTAATTAATCGACCAGTAAAATTGGATATTTTCCTTCGAAAATTTTCGCAGAATCTCGAAATCCTATAAACATTTTTAGTAATACCAGTCTGATCTTTTTTCCTGGTCTCAAAATCTAGATGAAGTATCAAATATTTATGGTCACTTAAGGACTCTTCCTGAGATATCTCTAAACTTTCTGAAGAACAATTCATTTCGGGAGAACACGAAACGAGGTCTGTCCATCCCGTGCCAATAGTCGACGAAAAGGTGGGAGGAGAATCAGGGGAGTTTATCAGAAGAACGTTGTTAGCTGCCAAAAAATCAAAGACAATAGAGCCCCTCGGGTCTATATTTGGCGCACCCCAACAGGTATGCCTAGCACTGAAGTCTCCAAATATCAAAAAATCTTTAAAATTTTCACATATGTCCTCCAATTTAGCGATATAAGCTGAGATGTCCTCGGCAGGGAAAAAGTAGCAAGAAAAAATAGAAAATATTTTCGACTGGTGTACAGTAATGCCAGTGATAATATCAGTTTGCAGATCAAACGTGCAATCAATTTTTTCGTTGAGGACAATGATGGCGGTTCGACCTCCAGGAAACATAGCGAGTCTCAAAGAATTGTTAATCGAGGCAAGATTACCATTTATTAGATATGGCTCTTGTAGGCATATAATGTCGGGAATCGACCCAGTGATCTCACCAATAACAGGGAGCTGAGCCGCGGCGATAGAACAATGGTTAAGATTGATACTTAAAATCAACATATTTAAAATGACTAGATTTAAAAAGCTCATAAAATGTACTAAAATCAAAGCAATGATGATAATCAAAAAATGTCAAATTTCAATAAAATAGTATAAAATAGAATAAAATCATAAGATTGGAACCCGAATCCGAAAAATGAGTATATATCAAATACTTAAAACTTGAAATCAAAATTAACATCCAAGTGGTCATTAATGAAATTTATCTCACTGATAAGACACGGGCAGTTTCTATCAGTCACTTTGTGATTACAATCGTACTTCGTGCCATATTAGAGAAGTCACAATTGATGCACTTGAATTCTTTCTTATCACATACTTTTCTACTGTGATCACCAGAACAATTGGAACAACAAGTTTCTGTTTTACAAAATTTCTTAGTATGGCCATATGACCAGCAGTTAGTACATTGTTTTGGGCGTAAGAATAGCTTAGCACTATAGGATTTCCAGCCGCTCATGATACGCTGATGGTGTAAGATCTCGTCCTGACAGATTGGACTCACAGAAAAAACTCTATGGGAACAGTTCTCTCTAGTAGGAATTTCAAATAGAAATTTGGCACATTGTTTGTTGCATTCGCAATTCTCGTGAAGTTTAGAAATCAAAGAGTCACTGGATAGTTCTTTATCAACATTATAAACTATAATTTTTGGTTTGACGAATCTTTTTCTTCTAGTAAAGATTTTAGTATTAAGATTCCGTTTTTCCTGAATGGCATCTTCTAATTTAGTGACCTCATCTTTATTCGCTAACTTCAATTTCAACTCTCCATTATCGTGAATCCTGGAGCGCTGGATATGTATGCCCAAGTCCGAAGGATTGATTTCACTAGTAATCTCCTCGAAAACGTCAATATCAGGAGCCATCGGCTTGATAACAATCTCATCGGCGCTCTTTACAAAGTGAACAGAAGAAGTTTCTTTCTTTTCGAGACAATCCAGTTTATCCATAATTGAGTGCTTCAGACTTACAATCTCCTCTTTTATATCCTTGAGTTCAAAATTAGAGCTGGACTTAAGTTCCTATTTCAGGATTTGAAGTCTTTGGGCAGTAGAAATTTCTAGGATTTTGCTCAGTCCAAGAGATAGTTTATCTGGAACAGCTGCACCCATCTTCTTTTGCGACTTAATTTTGTCAACAATTTTAAACATTTCTTTAACAATTTCATTAATGTTATTAGTCTCTTCAAGGACTCTATCAAATGAATCTTCATCTCTAACATCACTTTTATCCTGCTTAGCCATTAATTTAATAAATTCGGTGTCGGTTTAAAACATATCAAAATGTCTAGTAAAGACTAAAAAACTTTTCAAAGTTCAAGCTTGAACTTCAACAATTTCAATAAAATTTACAATATATACAATAAAATAAAAGTCCGAGGATAACCTCTAAGCATGTAATTTTTATAAAAAAAATAAAATGCTCACAGGGCCTACAACCTTCACCCGCGAATACACACGGTTTAAAAAGGATTTACAGGGGATTTGCCGCGCACCCGCGAACGGTTTCAACTTAAAATCTATAAAATACTTACACTAAATACATATAAAAACATAAAATCGGATACAAAAGTTAAACTACAAAAAACCCACAAACCCGAGAGAAGACAAGACCATAAATACATGAACATAAAAACTACAATAAAACCAAAGACAAATACAAAATACAAAGAAGACAAGAAAAGAATACAAAATAAAATTGACTCAAGGTCAAGGTCAAATCAAGCTATATACGCTATATAAATTTAAGATCTTAATTGATCACAATTGCTATATACGCTATAAAATACAATATGATTAGCTTGACAAAACTTTTACAATTAGGAATAAAAAGGCATAAGCCATACAACGCTTAATAAAATAATGCCAATAGTTCCCGTTTAGGGCAGAATCATCAATCTATATAAAGCTATTTACAGGGGAAAATAAAGGAAAATAAAGGCAATAAGCGGTACAACGCTTAAAATAAAATATGCCAATACAAAAATGCCAAAAGTTCCCGCTTAGGGTAATATCATCAAGCTATATACGCTATAAAATTCAAATTCTTATTGATCACATATATAATAAAATATTTATGGATACAAAGTAAAAGCACAATAAAGTATTACATTAAGGGAAAATGACAAAAAGTCATACAACGCTTAAAAGAAAACATGCCAACGTATCCGTTTAGGGCAGTATCAAAAATTGCCACGTGGGCAATATAAGGACTGTTTCACAGATCGTCCATTGCCAATTATCCAGAAATAATCACCCAATATATATATATATATATATAGAAATGCTCTATCACGCTAAAGTTCTAATTGTTCACTTTGAGTAAAACCAGCAATAGGAAGATTCCAGTGCTCAAATATGACTTCAATGCTGTAATAAATAGAAAACGACCGCTTGCGGTCCTCAGGTACCTTGAATAGTAAATATCCTGGTAACTTTTGTATCCACCCAACTGTCAAATTTAAATATAGTACCTGTTTTCTTTACACTTAATATGCTTCACAAACAATAATCAATCAACAAATGGACTGTATTCCTACACTTTTATTTTATTACACTTGTCAGCGATGCGAAATAATTGATACAAAATAAGCGAGCCATTCTACATGGCTGTCACAAACACAATTCTATCAATCAATTATCTTGTTGCCACACATAAAGTTCAAAACTAAAGGAAGAAAAACAAAAAGAATTTACGCTGTTTGCAACAATAAAATGAAGCAAACGATACTCACATAAACATCCTGGCCCTCGTTGAAATCCCATGGGATTTCAACAGGTGGAGCATTTTGAAACTTCTTAGTCTGTAATAAAAGATAAACATAAGAAAAAATAATACAAAATATTATATGGGAAGCAGTTCATAGTTTTTTAGTCTGAATAGGAAGAGGACACAATTTCACGACTGGTCGTTTTATGACACCATGACCAGTTTTAATACTAGCAACTCTGACTCTTTGATCTGAGCCCGGATGAACAGCAATTATTCTCCCTAACCTCCATTTAAGAGGCGGAAGGTTGTCTTCTTTGATGAGGACTAAGTCATTGACTTCTAAATTGTTTTGACATTTTTGCCATTTAGGTCTTTGTTGAAGCTGAGACAGGTATTCTCGACTCCATCTTTTCCAGAAGTGCTGAAAAATAAACTGTCTCACATGCCATCTGTCAATGTGATTGAAGGAACTATAATTTAGGTCTGGTTCAGGTATGGCAGTTAAAGACGTTCCTATTAGGAAATGACCAGGTGTTAATGCAGTTAAATCATTTGGATCAGCCGATGTTGGACACAATGGCCTAGAGTTGAGACAAGCCTCAACCTGCGCTATCAAGGTCTGAAATTCCGGATAGGTCAGCACAGTATCACCAACAGTCCTTTTTAGATGTAATTTCATTGACTTTACTGCCGATTCCCATAGTCCACCTAAATGGGGAGATGATGGCGGGTTGAATATCCATTTTATTTCCTCTAAAGACAAAAATTTGTGAATTTCTTGATTTTGCTTACATTGCAAAAAACATTTTCTGATTTCTTTGTCTGCACCTTTAAAGTTAGTACCGCAGTCACTATAAATCTCAAATGGTTTCCCTCTTCTTGCAATAAATCGTTTCAATGCACTTAAAAATGCCTTTGTTGACAAATCTTCTACCACTTCAAGATGTACTGCCTTGATTACAAAACACACAAATAAGCATACGTAATATTTAAATGATTTTTGTCCACATCCTGCACGATGTTTAATCATGAACGGTCCAGAAAAATCTATTCCAGTTCGATGAAATGGTCGTGATTGTGTTACTCTAGATTCCGGTAGATCAGCCATTATTTGACTTGCAGTTTTAGCTCTAAGTTCGCAACACGTGATACAAGATTTTACTACTTTTTGGATAGCAGATCTAGCAGCTATGATCCAAAATTGCTGTCTAATTAAAGATAGAAGAAGTTCCGGTGCTGCATGCAGATATTTGACATGAAAGTGTCTAATTATGATTTCTGTCAGATTGTGTTTTGAAGGTAATAAGATTGGATGTTTTTTATTTTCTGATAGTTGCGCATTTTTCAGTCTTCCTCCTACACGTAACACTTTGTTGTCATCTGAAATTGGACACAAGCTAAGGAGGTTGCTGTTTGTAGGTAAGTCCTTTTCCAACTCCAAACATTGAATTTCTTTAAAAAAGTGAAATCGCTGTATTATTCGGACAATACAGAAAGTTGCAGCTCGAATTTCATTACTAGATAAAAAAGACGTATTTCTTTCTAGATATGCTACTTTAGAATTCGATATGAATCTTAATATCCAAGCAAATATGCGTTGTAACTTTGGAAATGAAGATATATTTGATATAATAGCAAGTTCCTGTACAGGTTCAGAAACTACAAATGAGACTGTTTTACGTGCATCTGGTAATGCCTTTTCATCTATAAGAATATTTTTAGACAAGGCAATCTCACTGCACTTTAACCAAGAAGGACCATTCCACCACAATTGATGAGATAATAGTTCTGCAGGAAATAACCCACGTGAAGCACAATCAGATGGATTTTCCTTTCCATCAACATGACTCCAGTTCTCAGGTGGTAAGATGGATTGTATTTCAGAAACTCTATTGGATACGAATACTTGCCATTTTTTAGGATCTGACCTTAGCCATGACAACACGATTTGTGAATCACTCCAAGCTTGCAATAAATCAAAATTTATAACTAATGCAGCTTTTACAGACTGAATCAAGCGTGCCAATAACACTGCTGCACATAATTCCAGTCTTGGAATCGTAATAGATTTTAATGGTGCTACACGAGTTTTAGCTGTTACGAGTTTAACATTAATGTCAGAGTTATTGCAAGTTTTGATATAAATAACTGCTGCATAACCTCTTTCAGACGCATCCCAAAATCCGTGAAGTTCACATCGAAAATAATCAGCAGAATTTTCCTAGGTATATTTATAGAATTCAAAAGTTTAACTTCTCTACATAGATTTCTCCAATTTCGATCAATCTCTTCTGTTACAGGATCATCCCATGATAACTGTAATTTCCACAATTGCTGAAGGATCATTTTAGCGAGAATTACAAACGGAGCTATCCACCCCAATGGATCGAATTAGTTTTGCTACGAATGACAAAATAATTCTTTTAGTCGGAACACTTTGATACTCTATTACACCGACATTACATTTGAATTCATCATTGTCCGGATGCCATTCCAATCCCAGAACTTTCAATGGTTTGTCTTCTATTACACGATGAATATTGTCACTATCTGTGTTTGTTAAGCCAGAGTTTTTTAACAATGACGGTTCACTTGTCGACCATTTGTGAAGCTCAAAGCCACCACTTTTTAGCAGATGTTGCAATTCGTCTATCAATGCAATACCTTCCGAACTATCTTTTACACCAGTTAACATATCATCAACATAAAAATCTCTTAAAACTATATTCTTTGCCTTTGGAAAGTTCAATCCTTCATCAATCGCTAACTGACTCAACACTTTGTTTGCAAGATATGGAGCAGCTGCAGTTCCATATGTAACTGTTTTCAAACGACAAACTTGTATTTGCTTATATGGGCTATCTCTCCATAATATTCTCTGAAAATCTCTATCTTTTTCATGAACCTTTATCTGTCTGTACATCATTTTAATATCAGCGGTTATTGCAATGTTATGAAGTCTAAATCTTAGTAAAATACAAATTAAGTCATCTTGTATTTTTGGGCCTATCATTAGTGTATCATTTAAAGAAACACCTGTGGTTGTTTTAGCGCTCGCATCGAAAACAACTCTCAATTTTGTTGTTAAGCTAGAGTCCTTCAACACGAAGTGATGTGGGATATAATAGTGTTTATTCTCTAATTCATAATCTGTGTCTGGCACTAATTCTACGTGTTCTAGTGAAAAGTACTCTTTCATAAACTGAATATACTGGTTGTAAATTTCTTTCATAGATAACAGCCTCTTCTCCAAGTATTGAAATCTTCTGTACGCCACTTCACGGGAGTCACCTAGAATATCTCTATTATGTTTGAATGGTAATGCAACTGAATAACGACCTGATGTGTCTCTAAAATGCGAGTTTTTAAAATGTTCTTCACAAAGTTTTTCTTCATTTGTTAAAGGTTGTACATTTGGAAACTTTTCTAACTCCCAGAAAGAATTTACTAACTCATCTGTGTTTGTATTCAAATGATTTACATATACTGGCTCAAAATTTGTAGATTCAAAATTTGTAGTACCCGAAATTATCCATCCCAACCTCGAATTTAGAGCAAATGGTAGATCAGGACCACGTTTGACAATTTCTCCCGTCATTAAATGCAGAAATACATTTACTCCAAATAAAATGCCAACTGGTTGTGACTTGTAAAATAATGGATCAGCTAATTGTAAATCACTGAAGTTATCGAAGATGATTGATGGCAAAGATACATAGGGAATGTTATCTGTCACCTTGTCCAGTACAAACGCTGATGTTGATACACGAATGTCACTTTTAAAATGAGAAGTGAATACTAAATCGACTTCCCCATTACTTATAGTATTAAATTCTCCTAGACATGATACAGAAATGGAATTATCTTTCACTCGTAATCCTAATTTCTTCACACAATCCCTTGAAATAAATGATCTCTGAGATCCAGTGTCACATAAACATCTACACTTCACAAATTGTTGCTTAGAATTTTGAACTTTTATTAAAGCAGTACACAATAAAATGTGACTGGTTTGATTACCTTTTGCATTCGAATCATAATGAGAGGCACAAACTGTGGCTGAAACGTCCTTAGGACTCGTTAATTCATCTCTTTTAGGGATAGATTGC
This sequence comes from Stegodyphus dumicola, assembly GCF_044657685.1. Taxonomy (NCBI): domain Eukaryota; kingdom Metazoa; phylum Arthropoda; class Arachnida; order Araneae; family Eresidae; genus Stegodyphus; species Stegodyphus dumicola. Next base: position 98,300,101 of record NC_140774.1, on the reverse strand, counting down.
GTAGGCGGAGATATACTGTTTAACTGAGTTTTATTCTTTGAATTATTTACAATGTGCAAAATACTGTGATGCTTCTTAAAGCAATGTTGACATGTATTTAAACTCTTGCATTTTTTGAGCAAGTGCATATTAGATAAACAATTAAAACAGTAACGATTAGATTTTACAAAATCTATCCTTTGCTGAACCGATAAATTTAGAAATTTCGAACATTTGGCTAAACTATGATCTTCTTTACAATAACCACAACCCAAAGTAGCAACCAGAACATTATTCTTATTTTGAAACACAGATTTAGGTACCTTATTACTTGTTGATTTGCTATTTTGAAGTGTTCTTGCATAGTTTTTTAGGAATTCAATTAAAGTCGTAAGTTTTGGAATTTCATTACATTTTAACTGACGTTCCCACCATAATTTTGTAGCAGGGTCTAATTTTTGCAAAATTAAATAAGTCATTAAAGTGTCACCAAAATTATCAATGGTTTGATTCAATACTTCTAAAGAACGAATTATTTCATTAATATTGTCAACTAAATTTAAAATAGCAAATGCTGATTCATTTTGAATAGTTGGTAAACTTAAAAAACGTTTAATATATGCAAAAATTTGTTCTCTCTTATTTGAATATCTTTCGTCTAACAGATTCCATGCTATTTCAAAATTACAATCCGAAATTTGAATGGTTTGAATAATGAGATATGCTTCACCTTTCAACGAAGCCTTCAAATACTGCAATTTTTGAGCATTAGATAAATTTGTATTATTTCTTACACAAGCACTGAAAAGATCTTTAAAAGCTATCCATTCTGTAATATTACCACCAAAAGTCGGTAATGTTAACTTGGGTAATTTAATATTGTCAAGAACCTGTTCTGAAATTACACTATTAGAATTATTTTTATTATTTTGATTTTTTAATATTTTTTCACCTTTAAATTTCCACAAATAAATTTTATCTGTGTACTCCTGAACATTATCTATTTCGTTTTCTAATTCTTTAGTATCTTTAATTAAACTTTCGATTTCAGAATCAAGCTTCCTTAACTCAGTTTCTTTTTGTTTCAATAATTCGACACATTCCTCTAGTTCTATTAAATTAATTTCATCTGCAGTTAAAATAGTTTCAATTTTCTTTACATAATTAGTAACACTCCTGCGTAAGACCACTCTTTTTGTTTTAAAAGTTATAAGTTCACTCATAATTGATCAATTCAAAAACAGAAATTGTTCTTAAATCACTTAACACTATTATTAAAATGAAATCGAATTCTATGTTGTATTACAACATTGTTCTTAAAATTTAACAACAAATTAAACGAATTTTTGTTCAAAATCCACTTACCTCACAAAGTGGATAATTTTCACAAACCATATACATATTTGCGTTGTTAGAATACACTTAGAACAGTTTCACTAGCTCTCCGGCTAGACTTTTGACCAACAATATGTGTTCTTTACACTTAATATGTTTCACAAACAATAATCAATCAACAAATGGACTGTATTCCTACACTTTTATTTTATTACACTTGTCAGCGATGCGAAATGATTGATACAAAATAAGCGAGCCATTCTACATGGCTGTCACAAACACAATTCTATCAATCAATTATCTTGTTGCCACACATAAAGTTCAAAACTAAAGGAAGAAAAACAAAAAAAATGTACGCTGTTTGCAACAATAAAATGAAGCAAACGATACTCACATAAACAGTACCTGTACACCCTCTTTTACTGATTGTGTTTGTTTTTTGGTGCTGCTTTGCTGCAAATATCTAACCTGTAAATATTGAAAATATTTATTTATTTATTTATTTATTTATTTTTTACTTCCCACTATGTTTATATTTAATGTTATTTTTCGTTATTTTATGCTAACTACTATTGCTATGATTACTACACACATCTGGACTCTCTAGTATTCAGTGAGATTTAGGCATTTTTTCTTGTTTTCTCGCCATGCCATTGCTTTATTCATGCGCACTTACCTTCGTTACGGCCTGCACTGCAGGGGTATTTTCCGTCGGACTCTGTCATTGTAAGTCGTAAGCATTATGCCGGGAGAGCGACATAACGCGGGGACCCATTTTGCGAAAACTCTTCGAGTTTGCCTGAGCCGAGGGAGAGAGATACCTGAGATTCTGGTTAGCACGCGTCCGCCCTTTTAAGCTACTCGGCTACTCTATCTTAAGCTATTGTTACGCTCGGCCGTATTTTAAGCCCTTGATAGTTTCGCAGTCATATAGCGTTAAGGAGCTAATTCCGTTAAAATCTTGATAGCTTCGGCTACATCTTAGTTAAGATTAGTTTAGTTTAATTCTCAAGTTCAAGCCCAAGTGTCAGCTTTATTGTACAACTCCAAGACGGAGTTCTGTTAAATCTTATTTGAATAATAAAGGGTTCTTTTACCCTTCTATCTTGTTGTTTCCTGTCACACGAACTCAAGCGATTATTCGCTTATCAGTTCTTAAGATTCTTCACTTTCAATGTTTACTTAGCATTACGCAGTGGAGAATCCTACAAACTTTATACAAAAATGCAACTCCTAATTTCCTTATCACCAGTGCAGGATTTACGTATAATCTACACAATCTATAGTTTAGGGCCCCGCAAAATTTAAAATATAGTATAACAGACTTATAAAGGGACGCAGTTTGCAAATAGCTTAGGGCCTCATCAAGTTTAAATCCAACCTTGCCTATTACTAATAGTTACAGAGGTTTTTCATTTTTAATTGTATGTAATTGCTTTTAATGTTTTTTTTTATTTCTTTAATAACTTCTCTTCCCGCAACTGTCACAAATAATTTTTTATTTAGACCATGTCAATGCCAAGGAAAAAACTTAGCAGTTCTCAGAATCAGAAAAGAAAACCAGAGCAAGAAAAAGAAGCTCAGAACTCCAGAATAAGAATGGAATTATATTTTATAAACAAATCGCAAAATGAAAAACCAGAAGTTAAGAAGGATGAAGAACTAAAATCAAATTCAAATTGCATTTCTATTAATGCTCAACGTTTATCACAACAAATAAAATACTCTAAAGATGATGAAGTTGGGAGCCCAAGTACATCACAAGTCCCAAATCCATGTCCATACCTAATAAGTACAGAAAATGCAACAGAAACACTTACTGCAATTCTGGACGTTCTGGAGTTCAAAAATGTTGCTTATTTAAAATTCTCTAATAATCGTCCAATAATATCGAACCATCGTTACACCGAAATGATTATTCGTGCATCCCACATATTTCAAAACGGTGGTGTATTTAATTATGGCAAAGCACACGAGGGCTATCTGCCTAAGGGAAGGGATGCCTTCGTGGAGGACTTTCTAAAGGAAACTGGCTCGTATACACGTTACACATGGGGAAAACCACGAAAACGCCCATGCAGCCAGCCCGTTCGCGGGATTTGAACCTCGGACTGAACTACCAGTGTTCAGCGACTTTACCGCTCGGCCCATATTTCAAAACGAATCCAGTCTTAATGCAATAGCAACATCAACTAATCGTCTAATGCCAAAATCTTTGTTTTTTCGACGAATCGTTAATGAAAAAGAAGGAACTGAAATAAACCGATCTTGGTTATTATAATCACCAAAAAATAATGCAACGTACTGCTTCTGTTGTTTACTTGTTACATCAAACTCCGCTACACAGTCATCTTTCGCAACAGCATCTGATTTTAATAACTGGAGGAAAAAAAATAAATTGATTAGCCATGAGAGAAGTCAAATTCATCTAAAATCGTTTACAAAGAAGCAGAAAGAAGATTAATTAATAAAACGGGAATCGATTAATCATTAGAAGCAAATATACAGTCTGAAAAAGAACGGTGGCGAAATATATTGCAACGGATATATTAGCTTGTATAAAGTATCTGATTATACAAATTCTTCCTCTACGTGGTCATGTTGAAAATCTAGCGCTTCAAGACGGTACAAATGTCGGAAACTTATTACCTTTACTTAAACTTGTAGCTCAGTTTGATCCACTGCTAGCTACTCATCTAAAAAATGCCATAGAAACGCCAAGAACTGTCTCATACCTATCACCGCAAATCCAAAATTATTCATCTTTTGGCATCCATAGTTCGAAATCAACTAATAAGTGACATCAAAAGAAATAAATATTACGGACTTTTATTTGATTCGACTCCTGATATAACTCATCGAGAACAAATGTCGCAAGTCTTTTTAGGTATGTAGATATTGATTTTACCAACAGAAAAGTTTCCATCAAAGAATCTTTTTGGGGATTTATTGAAATACATGATAAAGATGCAGCCGCAATTGAAAATACAATTTTAGAAAAATTAAATTCCGATCAGATTTCATTAACAAATTGTAGATCACAATGTTATGTTATGATAATGCTGCCGTGATGTCAGGTCGCATATCTGGCGTTCAACAAAGAATTATGGAAAAAAATAATAAAGCATTATTTGTAAATTGTGATAACCACTCATTAAATTTAGTAGGAGTCACTGCAGCTAAGCAAGATCCAATCGTTATAACATGCTTTGGAATAATTGAAAACATATATCTATTTTTCTCACGTTCAACATTACGATGGGAATTATTAAAAAACGCTTTAAAGGAAACTGTTAAACGTGAATCTGAAACACGATGGAGCGCGAAAGCAGAAGCGGTTAGCGTTATTATTGGAAAACTGGAAGAATTAGTAGAACTATTAGAAAAATTAGCAGAGGATAGTACTACCACAAGTGACACCAGAAGTGAAGCTTAACTTTTTTTGCAAAATATGCTGAATTTTAGTTTCATAACTTTATCCTTGTTAGAAGACGCCGAAAAATGCCCGGAGAATTGTCTAGAGACGTTGGCCTTTCCGCAAAAAGTGAAATTTCTCGCGTTATGAAAAGTGTTCTTGATCGTCTGCAGCAGGAAATAATATAAGCGATTTACACGACTAAGTGATCTTAACTCCAAATTTGGATTTTTACTAGACGTTGAAAACTTATTAAATAAGGGTAATGTTGATAACGATCTTGAAAAGAATTGTAAAAATTTGGGTGAATTTTATGATACAGGTTTTAATGGAACAGAACTCTATGTCGAAATATGCGATTGCAAAATGTTACTCCACAGTAGAAAAGAAATTTAACTTAAAACTCCATTACAGCTTCTTACATTTATAATATCGTATGGAGAAGATGTTTTTCCAAACCTGAAGAGTCGCTGTACAAATATTCTTTACTATTTCAGTATCAATTGCTAGCTGTGAACGTTCGTTCAGCAAATTAAAATTAATTTTGACACATCTACGATCAACGATGGGACAAAATCGCCTAAATGTCCTAGCATTTTTGAGTGTAGAAAGAGAAAAATTTGAAATGATCGACTTTGATGAAGTAATTGACAAATTTGCTTCATCCAAAGCAAGAAAAATATATACATAGTAATTAATTGTATTCATTTATTATAATATAATATTATTATTAAATATAGCGACCTTATATATATTAATTTTTAAATTGTTTTAAAATTATACTTTTTTAAAAAATTAAATAAGTATGTAAAATAACATCTTTAACTTATTCTAGATGACCGTATGTCCGATTTTTCTACTGTTAGACAGATTTCCGAATCCAATTCCAGTCTTGGTTTTTTTAACAAGATACTTTTGTCTCAAATTTAAAGCCTAACCTAAGCCTGTGCCCCTACATATCTCGAAAAACAGTACGGTATTTTGTAGGCGAGTACTTGCAGTGACTATTTGTAATATATTATAGAATATTTTAAGGTATTTTATTTAAGGTATTATAGAATATTTTAGGTACTGTAATCTTTTATCCCTTGTCGGTACTTTTCCGTTTTGCCGGCGCAGGCGATAAAGTCGCCAGTAATGGTACAATTGATGCCAAAGAGAATATCCTCGCTGGTAACCTTTTACGCCTCATTTTCAAAATAAGTCGCAGCCATTTCTTATCAGATTGATTGTTTCTTTCAATACTGGTATAAAATTACATATAATTTTTACCAGATAGTTCAATTTTATGCCCTAAGGACATTCACGGGCGGTAATGAAGTCAATTAAGGTGCAATCATACCGCTCACCCGATGGCGAAAATATAGAAAAGTAAAAGTCAAGAGTTAAATTAATCAATTATAATTAGAATGCACTAACGAAGTAAAACACTGCGGTTTTACAAAATTTCTGAGTAAGCTATGTTTACGAATTGAAATAATTCTGGCATTTAAACGTGTATTCCAAATTAAGATTTGATTTGAAATTAATGTAGATAATTACTGAGAGAATTAGATTTTTGTAACGTAGTTTACATGAGATGAGATCACTTGGGGTCACGTGATATGAACCGGCGAATCAGGATGTTGTACGATGAAAGGATTGTAAATCATTAAATTAACGTCTTTTTACAAATGTATTGTCTTTATTTATAAGATTTTTTTTTTAATTTTAAGCGACATTAAAATGCTTATACCTTCAAAATAAAAAATCCTTAGAACTAACATTTGTCAACATTTTTTATGTGTATACTATGTGTTTTCGCCAATAAAGTCTGCTTGGCGAGATTTGCGCCGGCAAAACGGAAAAGTACCTTTTACGAGTATATTCTATGTATTACATTAATATATGTTTTTCGGGGGGGGCGCCAGAAAGGTATCGTGCCCCGGGCGCCAGTTATGCTAGCTACGCCACTGATCTCAGCAATAAGTTCCGATTTACAGATGCGGTAATTTCACTGCTTTCATTCCTTCTATGACATTCGCCGATTCGTTCTGATATATTGCAGTTCTAGAATATTCCGAATTACTTTTCAAAAATCGTTGAATTATTCCTCTCCATATAATAATTTTATACCGATATTCTTTGACCTAACGTAACTTCATTTTCAATCTCCTTCGAAGATACTTTCGTTTCGATTTCTAAATCTATGCTTTCAGTTCCTTCATTTTCTCAATTAGCTGTTCCTCGATTATTTCAATTTTTTCGTTTAGCGGAACATTATTTGTTTCGAGTTTGGTTAACAGTTTCATAGTTAACTGCCTTTACAACCGATTGTTTCTTTTTCAAATTTTTCGAAATGTTCACTCTGTTGATTATTTCGATTTGTAATAATCTCGAGAAAGAAGCACCATAAAAAAATTATATAAATCTATAATAAATCAGACTGGATCAAATTTAAGGTAATAAACAGAGAGCGTTCGTCTGTACAACGTTTATTCACGAACACCAAAGGCAATACCGCCATCTATCTGCAATCTGAGGAAACATACTGACAAACTTTACATTTAAACAAAATCGCCCATGGGAATTGGTGGAAATCAGTACATTTTGAGCTATGACTTTTAGACGGCCGATTTGCACCAAAAAATTTACTGGCTATTGACACTCCCACTTCTGCTGCAGTTTTATCAAGTGAAAATAGAAGTAACCCATCTAAATGCATTCAATTGGAGGAATCTCTATAATTTTTATCACCGTCTCCCTCATCTGTTTCAAATTCTCTGCGCTTTCGATTAAGAACTCTGAAATTTTGATATGCGCGAAGAGTTTCATTAGGTAATGATGACTGCACCAGTGGTTTTAACATTGCAGCGTATTTATTTTCGTAAGGCTGAAAATTTCTAAACCACGAAATTTCGATTCCAAACTGTCGTATAATTTCCTCAAAGGAAATTTCTTGTTTGAATTTTTCTCGAAGACTAAAATTAATACTTCTGTCCGGAGGTTTTCTTTGTCATAACACCCTTGTATTTGTTCTAATGCTTCGCTACAACTTTCACCCCCCCCCCCGGAGGAAAACTTTTTGAATTCCTCAGCAGATGATCCTCTCTCCACTGGTTTGGTTTTTTGGTTTATTTAATTACGGCAAAGCATTCGGGAAGGAAATTGGCTCGTATACACACTATCCCTCTGCAGTAAATACGCAAAATGCAGTGCAGTAAATACGCAAAATTGTCATGACCGTCTAAACTTCGATCCGTATCAATTTTCTTAAACCGCATGCAAAACCCTAACCAGTTTTTAATATTACCGTCAAACAATGGAATTTTTTTAACGTAGCGAAGGATTATGTTTTCAGAAACATTATTTACGGGAATGGGGGAGTTATGATCTACAACATAGGTTCTCAATCTTATTTTGCCTACCGCCCACTTTGAGAATATTTTTTTCCTAAAGCCCCCAATTTTTTTTTACTCTCGAATCTGAAACAACTATTACCACGATTATATTTAAACGTGTAATATTATATACTATTGTCATATGATAAGATATGACACTATCCTTATTCTGGGGTTTAAAGAAGACTGTTTCAATGAAAACAATTAAAACGCATATTACTTACTAAAATACTTACTACTTACTTTATACTAAAAAGTATTTTCATTAACATTCAAAAGACATTGAATTTATTATTTATCTAATAAGAAGGCTGAATTTAATGCATTTTAAGGAGTTTGTTAATATCAGGTTCTATTTTACTTAAAAACAACCCTAAGTCGCCGCGTTCAGTAACATGGAGCCGGTTTCTCTTTTTAGTTACCAACGTTGCTACAGCACTAAATCCACGTTCAGCTAAATTGGAATATGGGAATGCTATCAGAAATTGTTGAACAATCGCATATAATTCTGGGTACAGTTTCAAATCGGCTTCTGCAGCCAAAATCTTAGTAGCCATTCTTGAATTTAATTTTTAATGTCGTCAGTTCTTCTAACTGGGATGATCCTGCTGTGTTCACATTTGAAAAAGAAGCCAAAACCCAGTCTGGTATGTCCATGTTTAGAATGTCCTGGAATCGTTCCTTGAAATCATTGTGGAGGTTTTTCCAAGTATTGACAGTAAACAAGCAAGTCGCCGTGATTGAATGATACTGCTGATAAATTTGGGAAATTATTGAGTTTGCGTCTGCCAATATTTCATTTGTATAATAGTAATTTTGACACGAAAGCAGCAAGGCTAGGTTTTCTCTTAATCAAATTTAAGTCGTCACCTTGAAGTTGGAGATTGACATCATTAAACAATTTATACAGGCCTGTGAAGTACGCAATATCGTTCTTTAACTGAGATGAGGTTGTTGCGTAGTTCCGTGTCTTTGTTTCCTAGAAACTCTATCACAGACCCAAACAGATTGTAAAATCGAGTCAAAAATGTACCCTTTGATAGCCAGCGCACCTCAGTGAGAAGCAGCAATTCGTTAAAATCTTTATAATTGGCAGTGCAAAGCTGATTAAATAATCAGTCATTCAACGAGTTATTTCTGATTTTATTAACTGCTCTGATAAGATATTGCAGTGATGTATGGAGGCGTTCACTCAGATTTTTCGCAACCAAATGCTGGCGATGAATTACGCAATGCACAAAAAGCACGTCAGGAACTTTATTTTTTTAAGCACGCCATGAAGTTTTTGTGACGCCCTGTCATAGCCAATGCGCCATCCGTAGCACATGACAAAATATTATTAAAAGGAATTTCTTTTTCGTCACAAAACTTTTCCAGCGTATTGAATATGATTTTTCCTTTTGTATCTGTTCCCTCCTTCCCCGGGGGTCGAAGTAGAGAACTCTGTGAAGCTACTGGCTAGGATCTCTACGTAGGCAGTCTCGGTCACGGGGGTATTAAATGTACGAACCTAGTGTTTCTGGATGCCCCGGAAAGATGACTCATTGGCCGACCCGGTGGTCTGGCAGGTCCTAGAGTGGTGTGGCTCTAGTAGTCCAGAGTAGCGCCCTCGGGTTCGTTGGGTAATGTTCCACTGCGACGTTCAGCCCGAGCTACTATCAGGCAGCAAATCTGACGACCAGTGTCGCCTTATGCGACACTTTCTTCTCTTAAGGAGGTTGAACCTCTGTGCCTGGTTCTAAGGGGCGAGGGAACCTGTAGTGCGATTCAATCTCGCGAGGCAGGGAAGCCCAAATTTTACTTACTCTCTAGCCTCGACGCAATCAAAGGTTACAAAAGCAGAAGCCAGTATGTCCAAGAACTTAGCAAAATCCTCCTCAGTCTTCTGCCATCAGAAAGGCCATTCCTCACGTGAGCATAAAAGGTAATGAGGAAGCGGATACCCTGGCAAAAGAAGCGGCAAAGAAGGTCTCAAGAACAGAAGCGCCAGATAAATTACCTAGGTCTCATCTCAAAACGATCACTCTAAAACAACCGATAGACAGATGGCAAGCCAGATGGGACACAGCGGATACAGGAAGGAGAACATATATGTTCTTCCCAAAAACAAAGCTAAATTGCAAAAGTCATGGTCAGACACAGTTTTATACAGGTCATGAATCTTTCCTGACCTATCTGCATAAATTCAGCCTGAGTGACAAAGCAATATCTCAATGTGGAGAGGTGAGGGATCGAGACCACTACGTCTTCCACTACACAAAACCATACAAGAAAGCCAAGTCAAGCTTACTGACCACAATGGGCGGCAAATATGAGAACAAACAAACCAGCAAATAAAAAGCTATAAGCGGTAATCAGCCATTGTCAGAGAAAGTATTCTCTAATACGACGATAAGTTTCCCCAAACAGAAATGAGAAATAATCAAGCGCTCTGAATCATAAAATGAACAAGGTCACACTAAATCAATCTGTTAAGTATGCGGGGCACACACCTCGGGCCTCTCAGCCCAAGACTAATTCAGATAATTAGGACTATGGCAATAACCTGCCTATATTCTTTAAAAATTTTACTTTTGCAATTAATGTACAGGTCTAAGAATCGAAAGACCAGATTGAGCCAAGAAAATCGTCAACAGCAATGAGTTTTTCCTACACTTACTAATTGTATATTTAAATTACAAGTTTGTGATAAGTAGGTTCAAAAACGGCAAGATCAACTTATGTTACCACCTCAACTTAAGTTTGTGAATGATATTATTCTTGGCATGGCATTTTTGGCTTCTTAATTTTAATAAATGTGTAACTTTTTATGCAAATATTAGGGCACAGATATCTGTATTCATGTGATCAGCTGTATGTTTGAATCTCTCCCTAATGATCAGCATTAAGCGCTTAATTATGTTTTTTAATAAATTTTGTGCACGTTCTAAGGTGATAAAAGTAACTATGGAATTAATTTAGGTAAGGTTTTCTTTGTAATTATGTATTCAAGTGTTTGGAATCAGATATCAGTTTTACTGAGCATGGTGCTGTACTTTTCTGTTTATGTTCACTTTAACAAGTTTTTCCTTCATGCAAGACCAACGACTTTACAAAAGCCCAATAAATATATGACAGTTGTGTCAGGATTAGCATCCGCATGTAGACATTTAGCAAGTCAAGAAAATCCACAGCAGTTAATATTTCAGGCAGAGTCCTCCTTTCTTTACTTTATCTAATACAAGTTTCTGCCTATTCTAACAGCGATTCTTAACAGTTTTTTGATTGCTTCTTTCCTTAATTTTAAGTAGTTCCTAACAGAATACTCTTTCCCCGAACAACAATATCCAAGCTTACATGTAGACTTTATGAGGTTCTTAGCCATCTATTCGGCTGCGTTCCCGGAGCAGGATAGAGCAGAGTGTAGATGGTTTCTGCCAGGAAGATAACACACTTTGAAGCTAAGGCCAGGTCAGTGGTCTTCTTTGTGGAGCTCACTCACTCACTTACTTTTGTATTTGTTTCCAAATTGGTAGAAAATAGTTCTTGACATATTTTTCATCTTTGATAAACCTCACATATGACAAAAACAATGCTTCATTGGTTGGTAAAGTGGACTCATCCAGCTGAATTGAAAATTGACAAGTCTGCAGATGATTGCACAATTATTCTTCAATATTTTCAGCCATTTCATCTTTGCACAGAACTATTGCTCAAATGAATTTTTCGGATAATATCTGCAGCTGTTTTATGGAACATAGTGGTTATTACTTCTTTTACTGCTGGTAAAATTGAATCTTGCCCAATAGTACGTGGTTTGCCTGTTTCAGCAATCAACAATGAGATATTGTACGAAGCTCGGAGTCCGTCATCGTCTTGCTTAGAAGTTGATGAAAAAGGTTTTGATATGGTTGGCTGAATTTCTTATTTCTTTTTCATGTCTTGAAAATAGGTCACATCTTTGTCTTTCTTATTCGGGTGTATTTTATTAAAATGATCTTGAAGCTTAGAAGGCCTTCATCACTTCATATGAAAATGTTTTTTGACAAATAAGGCACGTTGGCGATGATGGATTCGTTGGATTTCCGATAAATCCATATTTAATTATTACCCACATTACACTGCCGTTTCTTCTTCTTCTTCTTCTTTTTTTTTTTTTTTTCTTCCTACATGGTTTTTACTATACAGATACGTGAGTAGTTAGACATATCCAAGGGTTATTTATTATAAAATATATATACTGTGACAAGAAAAGTGACATTCAGAGCGTGTTGACAATTAGCTGTCACAAGCTGGTAAAAAACATACGTGCCAAAAGAGGGCTGTTATCAGTTAACTATTTCCATTACCCAAAAATACATGACAAACAGTGCAAGTTCTCAATTAACTATTTCCTTTTGTCATGGAAAAAACAGGTGTTAAACACCGTGCGGGAGATCCGCTCAGGGAGACACAAAAGGAAGACTTTGAAAACACTAAAAGATGCACGAGGAACTGTGATGGATGTGCTGTGAATAGGGTGAGAAGATTGTATCTGCAGAAGCGAATAGTCTGCCTCGGTTTTATTCAATGTGCTAATGCTAATTTTAACATAATTCATCTTTTGCATAAGCAAGAATTAATTAAGTTTTCATTAAAATCAAAAAGACAACCTGTTTATTCTCTCATCTTGGGAAAACTCAGCGACGTTACAATACTAGTGAGTGAGAAGTGAAAAAATCAACTTTTAAAACGCTGTCATCAGTCGCGCGTGATAATGCTAACAAAAATAAAATGAACAAGCATTGTCTTTATATAGGTTGGAGATACATAACATGCATCGACAAGAATAAGATAAACATGCAGTGGATCGTTTATAACACTCGGCGCAGAAGTAAAGCGTGGGTTAAGGGTAATCAGGGAACAGACTGCAGGTTAGAACAAGCACAGATAATATTGTCAATTCCTGCAGGACTGTGAAAATCACGTTATTTAACAAAAACGTGTTATAACCTGAAATGCTGCAAGCATATTTTTTGCTATTTTTTATTAACAGGCTTTTGCTAACTTTACTTGTATTTATATATGAGATATTTCACGTGAAATTAGATGATTTGAAAATTTTTAATTCAAATCTAAAAATAAAAATTTTTATATCATCCAAGTTAATGTAGATCAGAATGGAATGGAAACTTTTACTCATCCACTTCCCAAACTGCAGAAATATGTGAATTTTTTCACATGTGATAAAATTGATTAAAATACATACAATAACAAAAATGAGCCAATAGTGGCACTAGTTCAGTTTTCCTAACCCCCTCAAATATTTATAAACGAGCAAAAAGAGTAAAATGTTTTTAAAAATTCATTGGTTGATTTTTTAAAAGGCAGAATTTTATATAAATCATTAACAAAGTCTATCAGTGGCCATAAAACAACTTTTCCTATATACTTAATTAACTTTATAAATGAAGTTAGGTTATTAGGTTATGATTAGTACCGCCTCTTGCAAGTTATAGCTGCTTAAACTACAATCATACATTTGTAAAGATATTAGCGTGTATTCTAGATGCAATAACAAAATCATGCTATAATTTACTAATTCTCACTATTGCTGAATATAAAGGAACCCATCAGACACATCGTTAAACTAAGTATAACTCTTTATTATTACAAAAAAGTAATTGTTTGTACCCTTCTTTTGCTGTAACCTCCACTAACTACGAAAATGTTATCAAACAATTCCAAGTTGGCAAGCTCCTTCAACATGATTTCCATTTTTGGGGCTATAAAAAAAGAAAAAAAAAAAAAAATTGACCTTTAGTTCACTTTTCCATCTTTGATACATGACTATCCCCTAGACTAAATTATATATATTTTTTTAATAGGAAAGTCAAACTAGAGCCCCAATATTAAAGTTTACTTAGTACATGATTAGCAAGTTTTTGTCTTTTTTAGACAATATTTTTTTAATCTGCCCACGCCCCTCCATGCCATCTCAACGCCCCCTAATTTTCTCTGGGTCTTCTACTGCCCCCCTAAGTCTCAAATGCCCACAAGGGGGTGTTATTGCCCACGTTGAGAATCTAGGACATAGTATAAAATGCTAAAGCCTTCCTGATCTACACTGCATGGGGAAAAAGCATAACTATTGGAGATAAAATATTCTTTTATAAGATCTATCACTTTTCTGTAGCAAGGTAGAAATAAGATGCAGTTTGCAATTCAAAATGCCTTTTTATTCATTTTTTTTTCATCTTTAAAGACATATAATCAGAATCAATATAAGATGTTGGTTCTAATAATCCTCAATATCCCATATATTTTTTATTTTAATTTTTTTATTTCAAGCCTCATATAGGTAGAAAATGATCACTGACCATGCTAAATTAACAATATTTTTGACGCATAAAAAATACAATTGTCGAAGTTAATGGAACTAAATAAATTTTTTGTTTCGTTAATATTAAGGTATTATAGTTTTGATTTTATTTAATATTGTTGCGTGCGTATGGGTTCGTTACGAAATGAATGCACAAATTCGACGAAAAATGAACAAAATTTTATTATTATCACAACAAATATGCTTAAATTTTCTCATAATCGTGCAGTATCACAATATATCAAAGTAGTTATCTTCTAACTACTCAAACGTTCAAGAGAACTTCAAAACAGCTAAAGAAAGCTAATCCGAGAATTCGCTACAGTCAACAAGAGCAGTTTTCTAAGCAAACTCTTAAAACAACAACAAACTAGATAAAATCATCGAATTGTTCCAAGTTCCAAGTACCGCTGGATGCGCCGCTGATTAACTTGCAGGATTTGCAAGTTTTGTTCCGGCTGTCTGAGTTAGTTGCTATAGAGCGCTGAAAGTAGGAGAATGCATGAGTAAGACCTAAGTCAGGATTGCAGATGTTGAGAGAGCATGACTACCTTGTCACGTGAGGTACGAAGAAGTCGTTAATACGTTGCGAAAGCTGGAAACAGCAATAATTTGTCTGATTGATTGATTGGTTAGAAATGCTGAAGAAAACATTAAATGTACAAATTCGCAGAAATAATTACATAAAAGGGAAATTTTTCTAGTAATCATCAGAGTAACAACATATGGAATAAACCAAATTTCATCACATAATACAGTCTAGCAGTCCTGTAAGTTGAAGTTCTGAGTATATGATAACGTGATGGGGTGGTGTAAACAGAATTATGGTTTCATTATAACAGTCGAAGATGTTTCAGGAAAGCAATAATTTTAGTATGAGTTACAAAATTGTTATTTTGTAGAAGATGCAGAAGAAATGCAGAAGAAATGTTAACACAAAATATATATATAATAATTCAAGATGTCTATCCCAGAGCATACTTAGAATAAGTCACATATCACGTGAGTGGAATCAGGCATTCTGATTCGCTTAGCGTAAACTTGTCCAAAACTGACGAAAAGAGTAAAATAATTAAATAATGGGTTGCAATAGCGAAAAATCATTATTTTTCTCATGTTCTTCAATATGATAAATATAAGGAAAACCAGAAATTTCAGTCCTAAAAAATGCAGAAAGTCCTACAGCAAGGCTGAACATAGAATTCAAGTTCTTAGGTCACGTAAGAGGTCACTCTCCCAGGCGCTGACTTTTAGAAGTGCTTCTTGAATATTGAAGAAAAGCAGTATTTTGGAGTAAAAGAAAGGAAAATAAGAGTAAAATCACTATGTACAGATCAAAATTTCCACTAACTTGGTATTAGGTGGGGAAATTTTCGTTTCCACTGAGTATGTAGGCTGCTGTTGATATGGTAAGTCCAGGTAAGACGATCATTAAGAGTGACTCCGAGATATTTGGCACTTTTCACTAGAGGAACTCTTTCATTAAAGAAGAGACGGTGATTCTTCAGTTGCTTACTTCTTTTTCTTCTGCGCATGATCAATAATTGAGATTTTTTAGCATTAATCTTCACTTTCCAATTCGTGCACCATGACTCGATACTTGGAATGAAGGCTTGTACTTTCTTAATAGCGAAGTTAATGTTCGCAGACTTAACTGCCAGGGCAGTATCATCTGCGTATCATGCAAGGATAGAGTCGTTGCTGTTGGGTTTAGGGAAGTCTGCAGCATAAAATAAATAGAGTACAGGGCCTAAACAAGACCCTTAAGATAGTCCTCTTAGCATATTACGTTCTGAGGAGTAAGCTCCTTTCACGCACACTTTAAAATACCTGTCCGAGATAAATGAGAGGATAATCAGAAGAATTTTTCTTTCAAAATTAAGGTTGATTAGTTTTGCAATGAGTCCCTCATGCCAGACGCAGTTGAAAGCTTTCACTACGTCCAGCATGAGGATAACAACATTCAATT
The DNA here is from genome assembly GCF_044657685.1 of Stegodyphus dumicola. Classification (NCBI taxonomy): domain Eukaryota; kingdom Metazoa; phylum Arthropoda; class Arachnida; order Araneae; family Eresidae; genus Stegodyphus; species Stegodyphus dumicola. The sequence goes on along the minus strand of NC_140774.1, from coordinate 98,283,683 downwards.
TATTATGTAAAGCAGCTCCAGAATACTCCGAAAGAAGCTCCAGAAGAAGTTGTTTTGCAGTCGAGAGCTTCTCTCTAAAGCCAAACTGCTCCAGCGGAAGAAGTTGAAGATAATTTTTCATTCGGCTGAGAATAATTCTTTCAAATATTTTACTTAATACAGGCAGTAAACTAATCGGCCTGTATCCGTCAGCTTGTGAGTGGTTTTTTTTTCCAGGTTTTGGTATTAAGATAACCTTAGCAGTTTTCCATAATTTGGGGAAGTATGAGGATGTAAGGCAAGCATTAAAAATACTTGCTATTATTCCGATAGTGTTTCTAGGAAGGCATTTCATAGCTTTATTTGTGATGCCATCTATTCCCGGTGCTTTCCTGGGATGGAGCTTCTTGATAATTTCTTTAATCTCAGCTAGGTTGGTGAATTTAATTAAGTTTCTAGCAGTGGGGGAATATAACCAGTCTTTGACATGTGTCAATGTGCTATGTTCAGAGTCCTTATTATTTGGCCATTCATTGGGTGTAAATTGTTCCTCTAGGTAGGTCGCAAACACATTTGCTTTATCCTGATGAGTGACTGCGAGAGCTCCATTATGGGTAAGAGGGCGATTTGTAGTATAGTGAGATTTAAGATTCTTAATTAATGTCCATAATGACCCATCTCTAGTGTCAATATTAATTAATTTCTCGCATCATAATTCTTCTCGATAATTTTTTATGTCTTTCTGAATTTCTTTATTAAGTTTATTGATTTCGCGTTTCATTCGTGGATCCCAGGTCACGTGATAGGATTTTCTCATTCTGTTGCGTTGTCTAATCTTGATGCGAATGTAATTAGGGAGTCGAAGGCTATTATTTTTAAGTGGTTTAGTGTCACTTGCTTCTGCAATAGCACTTTTAATATTTTCAGTAAGTGCAGAAACCGAATTTTCAATCCCTTGCACTGTATTAAGGTTATAGAGAGGAATAATACGGTCACTCATAAGATTTTCAAAAAGATACCAGTCAGTAATTGTGTTAAGAGTACGAGCTTCAGTTTTAGTAATTCCCAGATAAGCGATAACGGGCAGGTGGTCAGATGAAAGTTCTTGAAGTACTTCAGCAGTAATAGGAATAGTAGTGGTAGACAAAGCGATGTCTAATATATCAGAGTACTCGAGTCTATCTGGACGATAAGTATAATCATTCGGTGCATTAATTACAATAGGATTATTAAGTATGTAATTATATAAAATTTTGCCATTTGCATTGGATCGTCGACAGTTCCAGGCAGTATTCTTTGCATTTAAGTCCCCTGCAAGGACGGTCGGGATGTCACTTGGCAAAAAAGCATTTAATAAGTTACCACTAAGCCTGTTATTAGGCGGGTTGTATAGAGCACTGAAATAAATATTTTTTAAAACTGGTAGCGTCACACAAACTGTAACTAGTTCACAGTTAAAGTCTCTGCTTTCCTTAATTAAACATAATTGTAAAGTGCGTTTAATGTATATACAAACACCTCCACTACGGTAACTAATTCTATCACACCTGTAAAGTAAATAATTTGCAATCCTGAGACGGTGACACTGTTGCGCATGAGTTTCGGTAATCACAGCAATATCAATATCATGATACTGTAGAAAATTATGAAGTTCATATAAACGGTTCTGGAGGCCATTTGCGTTCCAGATGACGAAACGGATGGGATTCACAGTTCTGGTAGTTTTATCCATGTTGCTGGGTTTTGTCAGGAAGTGAAGCTTTATCAGTAGTTAATTGCTTGAAGATTTGTGTTATTCCAGATTCCTGAATGATGGAAACGATGGCCCGTAAGTCACAAAGCACTTCTTTAGCTTCCATGAGAGATTCAGGGGCTAATCCAGAGCTTAAGGCTTCAGCGTATGATTTGTTTGTGATGACTCGATCTGTGAATGGTTTCGGTTGAGAGAAAGTTTTCGTCTTAGGAAATCTTTCACATCCTCTGTAGTTTGCTGTCTGTCCTTCCATAAGGCAATTCGCACACTTTGGAGGAGTAGTTTTATCTTTTTTGCATGTGAAAGATTCATGCTCCTCACCACAGCGAACACAGCGCGGGGCGTGATGACAATTACTTTGAGAGTGGTGGAACCCTTGACAGCGAAAACACTGTAAGGGCCCAGCTCTTCCTTTATAACCTTCGACTTTGATTTTCATTCCAAGCACAAAATGTTCATGGAAGATGACACTGCTTTTTTCCTCTCTTTTTAAAGTCACAAGGAACAGTGGTAAATTTATTATTTCTCCGTCACAGCGACGCTTCATTTGGTTGACTCTGATAACACTATATCCTTTTCCTCTGAGTTCTTCCTCTATATCTTCCGATTTCATATAAGATGGGAGGCTTCTGATGACTGCTTTTACATATCTGGTCTCTGGCAGCTCGTAACAATGATAAAACACACCTTTATCTTTGAGTACTTTAATGATTTGGCAGTAGATCGTAGGATCGTGATTGTTTTAATTCCTCCGCTAATAAGTTGTTTGTAGTAATCTCTGTTAGTTGAGAGGTTATATGCGATTAATAAGGCTTTGAGTTACATGAAATTTTTCCTTTGGTCTTTAATTATTATCGGCGGTGTTCTTTTAAAAGGTGCTGCATCCAGATTGGCTGCGTCTTGAGCTGGATTTTCGTTAGGGACCGTTTCCATATTTTCGGAAGTTTCATTTGCAGTCGTCTCCGGAGCCGGTATTCTCGACGAATCAGAATTATTGGAGGAGTTGGTTTTCCGGACGGGCTTTCTTAGACGTATGGTGGTGTCTCCTCTGGGTCTTGTATCAGAATCGCTGCTATCCTCGTCTAGGGCTTTATATATTTTGGAGCCTTCCTCATCAGAACGGGCTGGGCTGTTGGCTCTTCGAGCGTTAGGTTTGATCTGACCAAGAGTCGGAAATTCATCATCAAATGTTTTAGCAGCAGGGACATTAGGCTTCGGTGCAACGGCGGTTCTTTTCTGGGTGATCTCATTGTGATGTATGCGTGACGCCAACCAACAAGATGTATAGAGGGCTCTAACTCTCAGTCTGGAGAGGCGCCAAAAGTTTAGTTTCCAAGAGGGAGACCGACAGAGAGGTCATAGGGAAGGCTCGTGGGAACCATTAATGAAAACGAAATTAACTTGTATTACTTTATATATTTCAGTTATTAGTATTGTAGTTTAGTATTAGTTTTGTGTTTGTGAAATAAATGTTAAAAATACAAAAGGGTGGAGTTATTTCTCTATGAGGCGGTGGATGAAGAAAGGGATGATATCTTCACAAACACAAAACTAATACTAAACTACAATACTAATAACTGAAATATATAAAGTAATACAAGTTAATTTCGTTTTCATTAAGGTGGAGTTATTTCTCTGTGAGGCGGTGGATGAAGAAAGGGAAGATATCACACTAATTTTCTATGAAAAGTTTTAGTTTTTGAAAAAATAGGAGATCCCTGGCATCTTGTTCACTAAGAGGACCATCTGCTTACTCTATGCACTGCAGATTCGTAATTTCAGCGCTAATGAAATCAATCATACATTCCATGATGAAACGATGAGCAAAACAGTCAGGTGAAATCAGAGTTTTGACGCTGAACCTCTAATGAAGTAATACACAATAGTATTTTTATAAATTTATAGTCCTTGTCAAACAAAACAATTCAAAACTTGGCTAAAAATCCCAATCTAACTCAACGAACTGGTTTTTAACTCGAAAAAAGAACTAATCATCATAGAATTACTAACTACAATCTGAGAGGTTTTCCTTCTTTTATAAGATTTTAAAATCGCGCGCGAGAATTTTCTAGTACTTTCTCGAAATCAAAAAGAGAGATTTATTTATTTAATGTTAAATGCACGTGCTCTTTTTTCCGGCTTAGCTTTCCTTTAATATTCGTCACGCGCTGCACTGCGCGCGAAATAAAACCATTTAATTTACAATTGAACTAACATTAGCTATTTAAATACCAAATCCGTAACACTACCCCCTTCCCAAGGACTGCACGTCCCGGGCAGTACAATCCCTAGACAGGAAGCCAAACTTTCAGCTAAGGCATAAATACTATAATAAGCATTACATTACAATAACAAACAACATGAACAATAAATGCAATAAATAAAACAAATCAAATGCTACCAAATGCAAATCAAATACAAAATATACATTTAGAAACAAAAAGGACCATGCTCTTACACTATTTACAATTATTTACATTACGTACTATGGCCATAGTAATGAGCTAACCTGTCGTAATGAACGACTTTAGGTTTAGAGTTCGAAGACTTACGGATCAGAACCACGACGTCATTCAGCCTGTTTAGGACTGTGTACGGACCATCCCAAGGTGGTTGTAATTTCGGACAGAGTCCTTTCCGTCGAGTCGGATTCCACAACCATACCTTGTCTCCTTCGTGGAACTGATGTTCAGTAGCTCTTGTGTCGTATCGGGTCTTCATCTTCTCCATCGCCAAGTTGACTCGCTCTCATGCTAAGTTGTGCATCACTTCAAACCGGGCCTGGAGATCTTGAATATATTCTTCAGACGATGAAGGAGCATCCGGAGGGCGACCAAACAATAGATCACAAGGCAGACGAAGGTCACGACCGAAGAGCATCTGTGATGGGGAATAGCTGGTAGCATTGTGAACAGCACCGCGGTAAGCCAGTAAAAACAGCGATAATTTCTTGTCCCAGTCCTGCTGGTTTCTGGAAACCACTAATGAGAGGTTATTAAGGATGGTTCGATTGAACCTCTCTACCATGCCGTCCGACTGGGGATGTAATGGCGTCGTTTGGGTTTTGTCAATGCCGAGTAGTTTGCAGAGTTCTTTGATTACTGCCGACATAAAATTCTTTCCCCCATCGGAATGTAACTGAAGAAGCACTCCGAACCTGGAAATCCAGTGCTGTACCATCACCTCAGCTATTGTGACAGCCTCTTGATCAGGAATAGAGTACGCTTCAGGCCACTTGGTGAAGTAATCAATGACAACGAGTATGTATTTGTTGCCATCAGCAGTTCGTGGCAGAGGTCCCAAGATGTCAAAGGCGATACGTTCAAAAGGCGCCCCTATGTTGTAACATTGCAGCTTGCCTTGGCTGCGTCTCTTCGGTCCTTACCGACCTGCACAGGCATCGCAAGATCGGCACCACTTTTGCACGTCATCCTTTGCATTATTCCAGTAAAAGCGCTCACGAACTCTCTGCAAGGTCTTCATTATTCCAAAGTGACCTTCTGTAGGGCTGTTATGTAGTTCGTTAAGGACATCAAGAATCTTGGAAGTATCAGTTGCCATCGGAACGTCTTCCCATCATCCGATTCGAATTTCCGGTATAAGACGCCGTTTCGAATGTGAAATGAATCCCAGAGTGCCCAATATTGTTTTATTGTAGGACTACAGATAGAAATGTCCTGCCAGGTAGGTTTTCTGTTTGATGACTCCATTAAATCAATTATGGGTTTAATGTCGCGGTCTTCCAGCCGGTCATTCCTGACTTCATCATCACTCCACGGGTCTTGATCAGCCAATGTTGATGTTGTAATTTGTCTTACGACCGGAGTCAGCAGCTCGTACTTCGCTTCCACCCTGGAACAATATCGGCAACTTTCTGGGCAAGGTCTTCTAGACAGGGCGTCGGTGTTCCCGTGTGATGATCCCTTACGATGACGGATAGTGATGTCATATTCTTGGAGTCTCTGTATCCACCTGGCTATTTGATCCTCAGGATTCTTAAAATTTAAAAGCCAGGCCAATGAGGCATGGTCCGTACGGAGGAGGAATTTTCTGCCGTATAGATAATGATGGAAATGTCCTACGGCTTTAATTATGGCGAGCAACTCTTTCCTAGCGACACAGTAATTCCCCTCCGGTTTAGACAGGCACTTGCTCCAGTTATCAGGTTCAATGTTCCTTCTAACCTTCTTCGGGAACATACAAGGACCTGACTCGGAACAGAGAGCTTACTAAAGCTATGCTCACTAATTGTGGTAAGTAGACAGGATACAGAGGAAGGGTATACAAAACCCTTTATTTTTCTCTATATACAATAACTTCCGTACTTCGGAATACACTGACCCTCCACTCGGGGTCTAACGTAAAAAAGTATAAAAATAAAACTAAACTCTAATTTAACTTTAGAATAATACACGTGGAAGATTGGCCTTATAATAACAGGAAGCGTATGTAGCACAGACTGTGAACACTACAATACGTTTAATTTATCAAGAGGATTAAAACCTCTGGCCTGGAAGGCGAACAGCAACTGCGTAACTTCTAAGGTAAGCGGCCTGCGTTGACTTACTGCTTCCTCTCTCTCGCTTGGCAAAAAGGCCACACTTAAATACTTGGCGTTCGACAGACAAACTTTGCATAAAAACCTTCACGCTTATAATTCTGGCCGGAAGTAGAAAATAAGAAGTGATAGTAAAGATTTAAAATAAAATAAACGTTAGTAAAACTTAAGATCCTTACATACTTCCCGCCAGAGTTAATTAGTTTGAAACTGAGGTCTAAAACGACCTTGTTGAAAACTTTTAGCTGTAGAATCTAACGCGAGGCCAACCTTTTACAAACACAACTTCCCTAGAAACTAGAAATTTAAAAGAAAGAAATTTGTTACAATAGCAGCTCCCAGGATATACAACAATCTTTTTTTTCATCTGTACTGCATCTAAACAGGAGCTTTATTCAATTCTGGTTCCTTCCAGAGATCTGGAAGGAAAACTAGTTTAATGAAATGTTACACAATGACATTGCAAATAACATATAGAATATACTTCTCTTAACATTCTTATTTCATTCATGACTATTTTAATTATCTCTCCCCGTGCTCTCTGACATGTGTTGTAAAAGAACACCAAACACGAATGTGTTTCTGTCTACGTGTGCCACACTTCCTCCTACAATCAAAACACTAACGTGTTAAAATTCAACATAACGAGACCTCTTAACACACCCTACTTTCAACTCTAAACCCTGAGGTACTATTCTAAAAGTGGCTAACTCTAAAATGTAGCGTCAGAGAGCCTAACTACATCATTCAACCTTTACCACATATTCGCCATGATTTAATCTTTACAGTCACACGAATAACAAATTTTTAACATTACTTTCACTTTTACCATATCACGGTATTTCTTAACATTTAAAATAACAGTTCACATGTATATAAGAACATATCAACATGCCGTTAATTTTACACATTTGAAAACACACATTAGTAGTACATTGTTAACTTCTATTCTTTTCAAAGCAAGTGCCAATTCTTTCTACATTGAAATAATACTACATTTCAAAAAGTCTTTCAGACTAAAACTTCTTTCTTGCTAGAATGTTTTAAATAAAATTTATACAATAACTTTTTACAATATTTAAGTCTTTACACAACGCTATTATACATCAACTTTAGTTTTACGCACGAGTAATTTAAAAACATAATACGAAAATCGGTCACAACTCATTTCTCGCCCTTTTGGCGATAAAGGTAGACCTCGCATGAGATAAAACTTCTTGAAATCTGCCACTTGCAGTAAGAATGAAAGATTAACTTAAGTTTGCAAAGTAACATAAAATTTTACTTATCTTTGTAATATTCGGACATCCTTTTCTGGGCCCAGTCTTTAAAGGTACTGCAGATAGTAGCTTGGTTTATCCTCCTTCTTGTACGGGCTCGCCCTTCAGTGCTTTCCTCTGGAAGCTTCCTTTTTTCACCAATACGGCCACCCTTGAATACTTTCCTTTTCTCCTCTGCTTGTGGTCTTTGCCGTTTGATGGCAGCTGGTCTTGGCGGAACCGGGAAACTTCTGTCGTGATCCTGCTTGGACCTCGTTGTTGGCCGTTCAAATTTTTCTTGTACTTTTTCCTCCGCCGCTAATGGCCCTTCCGCAGTTCGGCGACTTTTGCTGCGGAGAGTTCTGTCGGATGAGTAGATCTTCCGTTTTAAAGCCGGGTTATAGTTGCCGTCATTTTTCCTGGTCCTCTTCACATACGTCGTCCTTCTCCCTTCTTCATTCTGGGGGTGTTCGTGAACTCTGTTTTCTGGACGGTGGAACGGCTTCTTTTTCTTGTTACCTTCCATTTTTCCGCGGGGCAATTTTCTTTTCACTTGCTTCTGTCTCTCATTGGCTTGCCCTTGTACTTGTCGTTTTTTCACCTCTGGAACTTGTACCTGCGGTGTCTGCCGTGCCGGATCCTGCAAAAGATCTGAAAAGATTTGCATTTTATTACGATCGAAGTAGGGCTTGATTTGATCAATGTTTGCGGAACAGGTTTCACCATTTCTGGCTTTTAACACTACAACAGCGTGAGTTATTTTTTCTATAACATATGGTCCTTCAAATCGTGGAAAAAATTTGGCAGTTTTATCTTCTGGTGCTGAAGAAAGTGAATGCTTAATTTTTAAAACTTCATCCCCTACTTTATAAGTTACTCCCCGTCGTTTCAAATCATAATATAATTTCTGTTTTCTTTGTGCTACTTCCGTATTCTTTTTTGCTTCTTTTATTAGTTTTTCTATATCACCCATTTTAAATTCTGGGGCTCTTTGTTGCACATAAAATAGTTTATCTAACGGTGTTATAATCTTTCTGCCTAAAAATAACTCAGCAGGAGTTTTGCCCGTTGTATCATGTTTTGCGGTCCTAAGGGCGAAAGCAAATTCATTGACATAGTTATCCCAGCTTTTATGAAAATTTTTAACATAACAACGGATAATTTTCACTATATTTCTCTTGACCCGTTCCGCTATATTTGATTGCGGCCGATACGGGACCATTTTTAAATGACGTATGCCCAGTTTTTGGCACATGTCTTCAAATATATTACTTACAAATTGAGGACCATTATCCGATATAACTTTTAGGGGCGCCCCGTATTTTAAAATAGCTTTATTTAAAATAGAATCGGTAACCAATTTCGCGGAGGCTCGTTTTAAGGGAACAATTTCGGCCCATTTACTAAAATGATCAACCATAACAAGGAGATAGCGACTTTTATTTAACTGACTTTTTGGGAAAGGGCCCAATAAATCGATGCCAATTATTTCATTTGGAAATTCGGATTTAATACTATTTAGAAACCCGGCCGGGCGGAAATTAATATAATTAACGGCTTGACATGTTGGGCAGGACTGGACATACGCCCTTGTTAACTTTTGCAGTTCAGGAAAGTAGACTGCCTCGCGTACGCGTTGGATAGTTTTTCGAATACCAGCATGAGAAGCTAAAGGGCTGTCATGGAGCTCATGCAGGATATTTAATCTAAGACTAGCTGGGATAACAGGTCGAAATTCGTTGTTGGAATTCGTAGTTTTTGTGTAGAATAATAGACCATCTATTAGTTCGTAATGGGCCGCCCTATTTCTTATCGCCACAATATCTTGGTGGCTAAAATTTTCAGCATCCTTCAAATACTCATAAATACTTCCAAACTCAGGATCTTTACCCAGTTCTGTTATTACAGTTTCTCGGGAATTTATTGTACAGGCTGTAAGCATTGCAACTTTTACGGTATTACCCTGTTCGTCTAATTTAATTCGTGATAGGGCATCTGCTACGATATTTTCCTTTCCGGGGGTATGCTTGATTACCAGATTATATTCTTGCAGCTTGAGTGCCCATCTTATTAACCTTGGGGATAAATTTTTCCCTGAGTACAATCTAGTTACCGCCGCATGATCAGAGTATACTGTTATCGGCGCCTTTCCAAAATAGACTCGGAACTTTTGCACTGCTAACAGAACTCCAAGTGCCTCTCTCTCGGTCGCGGAATAGTTTCTTTGTGTTTGATTTAAAGTTCGGCTAAAAAATGCCACGGGCTGCTGATTTTGCGAAAGTACCGCTCCTACCGCATAATCCGAAGCATCCGCTGAAATTTCTAAATTTTCATCCTTTTCAGGAAATTTTAACACAGGGGCTTGCGTTAATGCTTGTTTTAATTTTTCGAAAGCACTATTGGCTTCGGCCGTCCACGAGAATCTTGCCTTTTTCCTTTTTAATCTTAACAATGGCTCAGCGATAGCCGCAAAATCTTTTATAAAGGACCTATAATATGAACAAAGTCCTAGAAAAGAAGAGAGCTTCTTTGCCGTGTTTGGAGTCGGATACTTTTGTACAGCGATTATTTTTGATTCATCTGTCTCGATCCCTTTTTGAGATATTTTGTAACCTAAATATTTTAATTCAGGGGCTGCAAATTTGCACTTTTCGACATTAACTTTTAGACCGGCCTCATTTAATAAAGAAAACACCTGTCTTAAATCCTGTACATGTTGGTCTAGATTATCACTAGTAATAATGATATCGTCTAAATAGATAAATGTGGACTTTCCGAGAACAGGTCTTAACACAATGTCCATGCATCGCTGGAATGTTGCTGGGGCGCCTGAAAGGCCAAACGGCATACGCAAAAATGCATAAGTGCCAGACTTGGTTATAAAAGCAGTCTTAGGCACGTCCTCAGGCCTCAACCCTATTTGAAAATAACCAGTCGTTAAGTCTAAAGTCGTCATAAATTTGGTTGATTTTATGTTCCTTAAAATTTCTTCTATGATCGGCAACGGATATACCGGATATTTCGTTATGGAATTTAATTTACGGTAATCAATAGCGAATCTCCACCTTTTCGGATGCTCCAAAGGATAATCATTATTTTTCTTACATAAAACCACCGGGCTAGCATAACTACTTGAGATGGGCGTTATGATCTTTTTACGTAGCATATCGGTAATATGCCATTCTATAATTTTTTCCTTATTCTTATCATACCGGTATGGTTTTTGACGAACTGGCAATGCATCTCCGGTGTCAATACTATGGTTAGTAACCTGAGTAAATCCTGGAATATCACTAAATAACGAAGCAAATTCACTTACCACTTGTCGGATTCTATCTTGCTCGTCATTAGGCAGGTGGTCAAGATTTAACCTTGGCGGTTCAACCTTTTCTACACGCACTGGTTTCATTGTCAGCTTAAGGGACGCTTCATTAAAATCCAGTGTAGCTTGTGCGCCTGAAAGAAAGTCTATTCCTAAGATCAAATGTGCTTGCAGATTCTTTACTATAAAAAACATCACCTTTACTTGTTCGTCCTTGATACGGATATACAAAGGTACTTTACCTACGCACTTACATCTTTCTCCTTGCGCCGCTAATACTGTCGTATTATCCGCATTATATATATGCGGTATTTGCGAAAATACTTTCTAAAAAAGACTTCTGCCACACAGGAACACTGCGCGCCGGTATCCAGGAGTGCGGTGGCCGGGATATTATTCACCAAGACTTCAATCTTCGGAAGAGTCAAATTTTTCACCATTACTGTATTTAACTTGTAGGAAGAGGGGTTTTCGTGGCCTTCGGATTTCCGCACCCTCTCGTGCGCAGAAATCCATTTTAGTTTAAATTATTTTTCCTTTCCGTGCTTTCCTTCTTTTTCCCCTGGCCTTGAGACTTTTTTCCTGGGTTGCTATTGAACTGTCGACGTTCGCCGGCTGTTTTTGAATGCTCGGGTTTCCTTGCCCACTGATTCGCTTTTTCTCCGTAGCCATGTGCTTGAGTTTGCTGTAGTCTTGGCGTACCAAATTGGTTTCGCTGTTGATATTGGCGTCTTCTTTCGACGTCCGCCGTTCTTCTACTTTCAAACTGGATTGCTAGCTCAAATAACTTTTCCAGTGTAGTCGGATTTCTTAATTCAATAAAGTCTTGCACTTGGGGCAGTAACCTCGGCAAAATCACTTGAATTATTTCAGGATCCGGACGGTTTCCATACAAGAGCTTGAAAACGTGAATTTTTCTTAAAATAAAGCTCGAGAGGTTTTCGATTCTTTGTTGATATATACTAAAAAGTTCCGTTTCTAATTTCGCACGATCCCTTACAACAGGGAAGGCTTTTAGTAGGGCAGTCTTGAAATTTTCGTAAGTATAGGTGGGACTTCCTGCTTGACCCAAGAGACTTCTGCCGATACATTTGAACCAGTTAAGCGCTTGGCCCCTCAAAGCGCTGGTAGCTAAGGTAACTTTTTGAAACTCGTGCACGGGGTAGAGCATGAAGTGGTCATCCAATTTTTCCAAAAAACTGGTTACCGGTGAGTTTCCATTAAACATTGCTTCTGGTTTCATCGAAGCGCGCATGGTCTGGACGATGTAACCGAATCCTTCCAGGGCGGCAGCTGGCATTTCTGGATTCTGAGCCGTTTCTGCAGGCAGCACAGGTTCTTCTTGAAACTCGGCCATGGTTATTCTTCGTTGGGCGCCACTATCAGGTTCAATGTTCCTTCTAACCTTCTTCGGGAACATACAAGGACCTGACTCGGAACAGAGAGCTTACTAAAGCTATGTTCACTAATTGTGGTAAGTAGACAGGATACAGACGAAGGGTATACAAAACCCTTTATTTTTCTCTATATACAATAACTTCCGTACTTCGGAATACACTGACCCTCCACTCGGGGTCTAACGTAAAAAAGTATAAAAATAAAACTAAACTCTAATTTAACTTTAGAATAATACACGTGGAAGATTGGCCTTATAATAACAGGAAGCGTATGTAGCACAGAGACTGTGAACACTACAATACGTTTAATTTATCAAGAGGATTAAAACCTCTGGCCTGGAAGGCGAACAGCAACTGCGTAACTTCTAAGGTAAGCGGGCTGCGTTGACTTACTGCTTCCTCTCTCTCGCTTGGCAAAAAGGCCACACTTAAATACTTGGCGTTCGCCAGACAAACTTTGCATAAAAACCTTCACGCTTATAATTCTGGCCGGAAGTAGAAAATAAGAAGTGATAGTAAAGATTTAAAATAAAATAAACGTTAGTAAAACTTAAGATCCTTACACAGTAAGCTACTACACGTTCTTAGCCGTCTATTTCTTCGGACAAAACAGCACCGACACTTTCATTGCTCGCGTCCGTATCGAGAATAAATGGTCTGTCGAGCTGAGGATATGTCAGGATTGGAGCAGATGTTAAAGCTTCCTTTAAGTTGTTAAATGCATCCTCGCATTCTTTTGTCCACAAGAACCTTTGCTTGCTCTCTGTCAGCTTGTGAAGGTGTCTTGCGATGGAAGAAAATTCCTTCACGAATCTCCTATAGTACGCTGAAGGCAAAGTCCTAGGAAGCTTCTCAGCTGATGGACATTTTCGGGACGTTTCCAGGATTTAACGGCTGATACCTTTTCAGGATCCGTGCACACACCTTCTGCAGAGATGACATGTCCCAAGTAAGTCACTTCCTTTCGGAACAATTTGCATTTAGCGGGACTCAGCTTAAGATTGGCTTCTTTCAGTTTCTGAATCACCTTTCTAAGATTTTCTAGATGTTCTTCAAAACTCTTTCCGACGATGATTATGTCGTCCAGGTATATCAGACAGGCTTCGTAGGAAAGACCTTTCAAAACAGTCTCCATGAGGCGTTCAAATGTTGCCGGCGCATTACCAAACGGCATCACCTTGAATTGCCAAAGCCCTTGTCCCGTAGTAAATGCCGTCTTTTCTCGGTCTCGGTATTTCTACCTGCCAATACCCACTCTTTAAATCAAGTGTTGGGAACGACTTGCTTCCAGAAAGAGTGTCTAGAATGTCGCCAATTCTAGAAAGAGGGTAACTGTCTCTCTTCGTAACCTCATTCAACCGGCGAAAGTCGACGCAAAATCTTGTTGAGCCGTCTTTCTTTCTGACGAGAACGATGGGAGATGCCAATGGACTTGCTGAAGGCTCGATGACATCGCCTTCTTCCATACCTTTTAACAGCGTTCGCACCTCTTCCTGTTTAGCAAACGGTAGACGTCTTGGATATTGCTTGATCGGAGATGATCGCCGGTATCTATTCTATGTTGTGTCAAACTATTCGCGACCCACGTCTGAAGACAAGCGGGAGAAAACAACTTGAAGATCTTTAATGACGCGATCGGCAGCATTCCTATCTTTATCGTTTAATTGTGCATTCTGCAATAACTCCGATGTAATGCTCTCTGAGGATACGGATTCTGGAATGTTACTCTTTCTTTCAATGCTGGTTACTGGAGTACATGTTGCAACCACTTCACCTTTCTTAATAACTCTCGCCTTCTCAGTTACATTGGCGACTCTCACCAGGATAACCGTTCTGGATAGGTCGACGAGTGTTGAGGCTACTAGTACTCCTTTTGGGCTATTACAGTTATCGGGATATTCTATGATGCCGTAGCGGAAATTTCTATTTTCGGCTATGGATCCAGGAAGTAAAAACTCGGTTCTTGTGGGTACTGTGATATTATCTTGAGCTATAATTTTGTGGATAGATTTCACTCCATCATTAATTCCGAATAGGGCTATGTCCTCAGATGTAGAATACAATTCGTTATTTTTAAAGTCCAAAGAAAAATTGTATTTCCTTAGAAAGTCCAATCCGAGTATGCAAGAATCAGTGATCTCTGCTACATATGCCGTGTGATGGTAAGTGGCACTTCCAAACGTGATGTTAACGTTTACTTTTCCATCGATGTCGATCTTCTCACCGGACACAGTCTGGAGGGTAACATAGGGCAGCGTCCATATAAGTCTGTTTCCCAGTTGTTGAGCCAAATCTTTTCGGATGATGGTAACGTTGGCTCCTGTATCTATCGCCATATTGCAGGGAACTCCATTAATATGTCCTATTATGAAAAGTCCATTACTGCCGCCTCTTACTGCAGAAATCTGAAGCGCTTTAAACTGGGGCTTTTCATTATTTGGCAACCTCCGCCTCGCGAGATGGCCACTAAATAGTTTCCCTGCTGTTTGTTAGGAGCGGTCTTAACATCCATACCCTGGGGTGTTCTGCAGTTTCGTTGTATGCGTCCTTCAGCACCGCAGTTCCAGCACTTAACGGTCGGTTTCTTCTCACCAATATTCCGTCTCAAGGCGTTCAGTTTTCTAGTTAAATCGTCTATGCGATTCACAGTAACGAACCCTTATCTAAAGTAGATAAATATAATTATCTTTTTTGAAAGGACCAGCCTTAATTAGTATTCAAGGATTATTGGTATCGGAAAATAATTATGATTTAGCAGTTGAATTGCTTAAAGAAAGATACGGGAAAAAATTATTGTAAGATCTCATATTAACCATTTGTTAAATTTAAATGCAGTAAAATCAACTTCGTATTTAAAACAGTTAAGGGAGTTATGCGATACGATAGAAATCCAAGTCAGGGGTTTACAAACTCTTGGTGTCGAACTGAATTCATATGGATGTTTGTTGTTTCCACTACTAACCAAACTTATTCCAGATTCCATTGTGCTAGATTTTTATAGACAGCATGAGAAAGGCGATTCTTGGAATGTAACAGAATTATTAAAATTTCTTAAAGAGAAACAGACACTCGAGAACTAACATTATTGTTTCGACAAACAAGGGAAAATAATGCATCAGTTAAAAGCATAGACTATAAACTGTCAGTTATAAATTTTCGGAAAAGGGGAATAGATTTCAGAAGTTTAAAGGTAAGCAGCAAGATTTGATTCCTAACGCAACCGGACTGAGCACATTTAAGAAAATTTGCATTTTTTGCAATAATTCTCAGTACAGTTCCGAAAACTGTGATAAGGAACGCGAACAGAAATTAGAAAGTTTGAAACGGAATGGGAGATGTTTTTTATGTTTGCAAAAACGTCACGTGGTCCGTTTATATAAATTAAAAGAGCGCTGCTTGACATGTAAATGTAAACATTCTAGATTGATTTGTGACGCCAAATGCCTCCCGCGTCAGACAGAGATTCGCAAAGAAATGATGAATGACAAAATGAAAGATCAAATAGTGTTCCAATGAATCATGATGGATTATCTGACATTTCAAAGTATTTGAATAAAGCAATAATTAACGACAGTGAACCGATCGAATATTTGATAGATACTGGAAGCGCTGTCAGTGTATTAAGATTTTCGGTCTTTTCGAAATTACGATTACCAGTCCAACCGGACACAAAAAAAATTTTTGGAATTGGGAGCGTAAATCACGCATCTACAACGACCTTGGGAAAAGTTCAAGTTTCACTTCGAATCGACGAAATCCAAACAACCGCGAATTTGTTTATCGTAAATGATGAGCTACAGCCATATGACGTAATTATTGGGAGATATTTTAAACGATCAAATGTTGGCTTATGGGAAAATAGAGGATTCGTTTAACATGGTATGCTAATAAAATTCCATTCGCGCAATTGATAAACGAAACGGATCGTAAACATATTAAGTTATATTCTGAGAAACCAACAGAAATAAAAAGTAACAGGATAAACTGTGCATTCTGTAACCCCAGATATAAATAACGGACTGATTTTATTTCAAAGCAAGCATGGAAATCCGGATTCAGTAATGGAGGTTACAAATGGTAGGGTAACAGTCCCAGTTATGAACATAGGACACACTAACATCAGATTAAAAGAAAATCAGTGTATCAGCAGGGTAATAGATATAACAGAAGATTGGGAATTAAAGGAAATAGACAAGCTAAATATAAACAAAGATGAAGAACAAAACCGTGTATTTTCCATTTCTCAAAATATTCGCCGAATAAAGATAGATGATATAAAATTTGTTGAGGCAACTACAGATAGTGAAAGAACTGATATCTTAAAATTAGTAAATGAATTTAGGGATTGCTTTACTCTTAATTTAAATGAATTAGGTTGCACGAACATAGTAAAAATGGACATCAAAGAAATTGACGGGAGTAAGCCTGTGTCTTCTCATCTGCACAAAACGAATGCAGCTGAACGTAATGTAATAAAAGAAATTGTTAAGGAATGGAAAGATAATGGAATAGTTTCTGAAACTAGATCGCCTTACGCTAGCCCAGTGTTACTAGTAAAGAAAAAAACAGGAGAATATAGACTGGTAATTGATTACTGCAGACTTAATAATCATACGATAAAGGATAAGTTCCCTTTGCCTCGAATAGATGATCTTTTAGAATGTTTAGGAGGATGTAAAATTTTCACTACTCTGGATTTAGCCCATGGCTATTTGCAAATACCGTTAAGTGAAGAAGCTAAATTGAAGACGGCGTTCATTACTCCAGATGAAACAGGACAGTTCGAAAGGATGACATTTGGGTTAGTAAATGCTCCTGCTGAGTTTCAGCGCCTAATGTCGTATGTCCTAAGCCCCTTGTTGGATACTAAGGTGCTGTGTTATATGGATGATATACTTATTCCTGCAAAATCTTGGAAAGAGATGATTTTCAAATTAAAGGAGGTATTAGAATGCCTAAGAAAAGCAAATTTAACTTTGAAATTATCTAAATGTGCATTTAGGAAAAGAGAAGTAGATTTCTTGGGTTTTATTATAAATGAAGATGGTATTAGACCGGGATATAGAAAAATAAAAGCCATAACAGAATTTCCAGAACCAAAGAATGTGCACGAAGTGCGAAGATTTTGGGAACTGACTGGATTTTTCACACGATTTGTGCCGAAGTATGCGTTTAAAAGCGAACCATTGACCAGATTGACAAAGAAGAATCGAGACTTCAAGTGAAAGCAAGAACAAAAGAAGTCGTTCGAACTACTGAAGGAACAACTGACTGATAAGCTCATATTAGCTCATTATCAACCGCATGCAGATACTGAAGTCCATTGTGATGCAAGTGCAGAAGATTTGAGTGGAATGCTAATGCAACCTGATGAAGATGGAAAATGGCATCTTGTTTATTGCGTCAGCAAGAAAACAACAGAAGCAGAGAGAAAGTATCATTCCAGCAAATTGGAGTTAATGGCCATCATATGGACGTTGGACAGGTTAAGACAGTTCTTAATTGGCATAAGATTTACAATTATTACTGACTGTCAAGCTCTTATATATGAATGCGAAGAAGACTACAAATCCTCAAATAGCCCATTGGTGTAGTTTGATTCAATTCATTCATGTTGCATTAGCATTCCACTCAAATCTTCTGCACTTGCATCACAATGGACTTCAGTATCTGCATGCGGTTGATAATGAGCTAATATGAGCTTATCAGTCAGTTGTTCCTTCATTTATAATAAAACCCAAGAAATCTACTTCTCTTTTCCTTGAGTTTGAGATAAAGCATAGGTCAGGAAAAAGACTGTCTCATATTGATGCTTTGAGCAGAGGTCCTGTATCAGAAGCTGATGATACGATGACGAGAATAGCTGAAAATTTTGAAGTTTGCCAGTCCCTAGCCAAAGAAGAGCAAATACTAATGATACAACATGCTGCCCAAGACCTGAAAAGAATTATCGAAATTTTCAAGGAGAAACAAGAGGAACGAACTGCTGAGGAGAAAAAAACAATTATGAATTACGTGTTTTTAAGAAGAATAAACTATTTTGGAAAACCGTAATGGATGGAAAGGAGAGACTACTCTATGTGATTCCAAAAAGCACGAAGAAGAGTGTAGTGGTGAAATTCCATGATTTATTTGGTCACTTTTCTGTGGATAGAACAGTTAGCAAAATTAAGGAATTATATTGGTTCCCAAGCATGAAACAATATGTACAAAGACACATATCAGCATGTATTGAGTGCCTTATGAATAAAGCGACAGGTGACAAGCAACAAGGACTGTTATATCCCATAAAACCTGGTAAAAGACCATTTGCTATTGTTCACATGGATCACTTGGGTCCTTTTGTAAAGAGTTCGAGAGGTAATCAAGAACTGTTAGTGATAATTGATAACATGACTAGGTTCGTGAGAATTTTTGCAGTTAAGAATACTAGTGCTAAAAATGTTTTACAGTCTTTGAAGAATTTCGTTAATGATTTTTGACTACCGGAAAGAATAATAAGTGATAGAGGATTTTGTTTTACTTCTCACCAATTTAAGCAGTATTGTACAGATAACGGAATATATCATACTTTGAATTCTACCAAACACCCCCAAGCCAATGGTATGGTAGAGCATGTCAACAAAACAATTTTAGCAACGATAATGACAAGTTTGACAGATAAACAACACAGAGATTGGGATTCAAGAATAAGAGACGGAAAGAAATCTTAACAACATGGTAAACAAAACTACGAATAAGACTTCATTTGAAATGCTATATGGGTATTCTCCCAGATTTAATGATGGAATACTTAGGAAGTTAGCAGATGAAGATTCAGATGCAGGGAAAGACCCGCGAGAAATCCAAGAGCAAACGCGAGGAAGAACTGAGGAACAGCAAGTGAAAATGAAAGAGAGATTTGATGCGAAGAGGTGTCTAATATTTGAGCAAGGAGAAATAGTTGTGATGAGATGTGCTCCTAAGGCTATAGGTCAACCTACCAAAACACAGCCGAAATATCGAGAGCCATTTATAATAACGGAAATATTACCTAGCGATACCTACAGAATAACTTAACTAGAAGCGAAGAATCGAGGTCGCTACTTCACTACCACTGCTCATGTGAGTCAGCTGAAGCCATGGAGGTGCGATCCCGGCTCTGACAATGATGATGACTACGGTGACAATCAAGATGCTGATCAGTTATCAAGCTTCATTCCTCGACGGAATCCAATCAAATCTGTTTGTAAGGCCTGATGGAGGTGCTCTCCCCTGTGATTAAGGTGAGATTTTTCCTTTTTTGTTTGTGTGCTTATCTACGTATGTTTGCTGATAGAAAACTTTAGAAACTTTCAACTTTTGAACATTAATTGACTTTGAACTTTTGAACATTAGCTGAAAGACTTTAGTGCATTTGTTTTGAACTTATCATTTTAGGATTGATAAAAATTGAGTTATTTCATATATATCATGTATTAGTAATGATTTTCAGAAAAATTTTGATTATTATGCTAATGTATCAAAAAAATATGTGAATTTATGTATGTGAAAATATTTGAGTAAGTTTATTATCATATCAAATTTTAGTATAATGTGTACTCTTAGTGTATTTGTAATATGTATGTTAAGTAATGTGTACAAGAGTTGAAGTAGAAAATTGTATTAATTATAAAATTTATTTGTACAATCGGGACGATTGTCAGGTAAGAATGACTGAATGTTATCAGCCGATAGATGGCATTGTAGAAAAGCCGCCGATAGGGGGCGCACAATATTAATCAGGAAGCGAGAGAATGTGATTAAGTTTAATAATGTTCTGTAATGATATGTATATATTTACTGTAATAATAAAGCATTTATAAAATGCAATAGTTATCCCAACTGAATGAAAAGTGAAAGCCCCTAGCCGTCCTGAGATTAATAATGGAGATTAAAGTTAACAATTTGCCTTGAAACTTTGATCATTTGAATGCTCGATCAAGATGATTTTGCATACCAAATTTCACCATGATCGCAAAAGTCCTTGGTGCTTCAACTTTTTTGCAAGAGTGTATTTTATACACTTATAACAGTTGGAGATATTTGAAATAAGGTAAGTGACATTTTATTTATGTTTTACTAACAGTTAGCTTTATGTTAATTTTTTTTTTCTTCTTTTTTTTAATGTTTCATTTTGCCACATACTTTCTCAGTCTAGAGGTAGTAAATAGTAGGTAGATTTTATGTCAAGTGGCATAGATTAAAATGAGAAAATAAGACCATAATCAGGATGAAGATTGGATGCTGTCACCGCTGCTGCTTGTCTTGAGAGAGACCTACTGATTAGATCAAAAATGAAAGGCCTGATATAAGCACAGTTGGCAAGTTTTGTAAGTTAGTTGGGCTCTGTCTGAGGCATTTAGTGTCGTACCTTCGTGTAGAGTTCCAGGGATTGTAACCCAGTTAATATACTTATAAGAATTACTACTATTGTAACCCAGTTAATATACACAAGGTTCTAATAAGCCCCTAATGCACCACAGTTTATAAGTTGCTTTGTAACATTTAATTCTCACTAGATGCAAAAAATAAGTTTTACATGAATTTTTACATTTTTGTGTTTTATTTTATGACCACAGTAAGGATTAATGAAAGGGAATAACTTGCTTTAATATGCAAAGATAATTTTTTAAGGGTAAGCAGTTAGTTATAAATAATAAAATTAGGTAGTTAGATAACCTTAGTCATTACGGATTTACATGGCTACTATTAAATTTTATTTATTTTTTAACAATCCCAATCTAATAAAATTTCGCATCTTAAAAAACATGTAATTTATGACACTGATTCTTAAACAGTATTAGGATAATTACACATTAAAAGCTATTAAACAAAATATTTATGCGTGTTTTTTTAATTGGAAGTCTTCCCAGACATTTTGGCTAATTTATCCCAATTTTCTTATTTTTAAACATTTTTCTAACAATTAGAGATATGTTTCAATATACAAACCAATGTTCCCACTAGTTCCTGCGTGCTTTTATTGGTATGTCTGAAAGTAACTACAAAGTCACTAAGATTTAAATAAACCTCTTATTTTAAAAAAAAAAACTTGGTTCGTACAGGCAGGTTATCTAGACTAGTAGTCAAAGACTACACAATTTAAATTTAATTTAGGGTGGCTCAGTAACTCTGCAGTAGTAACAAATTCAAATATTAGCAATGATAATGCAAAGATGAATAATTACAAATTATCAGAGCTGGCGGGAACTAAGGCAACATCTAAGTGGAGGACAAAAACACTCTGTCTTACAATCCAAAAATCTCAGTTTAAAAACTATCTGATTTGCATTATGGTGAGGAAATGGAAAGGGAAAGTTATAGAAAAAGCTAGAATTCTAAACAACTGATTAATTTGTATAATAAAAACTGTACATATCTTTGAAGAATAATTTTCTTCCTTTTTATGCATTCAGTTTCTTTCAATACATTTCTTCTTCACTTTAGAATTTTTGGAATTAAAGATTTCTGTTATTCTAAAAAACCAATTGCATTTAGAATGTGAAGAAAAAGCTACTAATTTTATTTAGTAATATGAACATTCAGGATAAATATGAAACGATATGTGGTAGGGCTGATTTCAGAGATGATGAGACAGAATTTTTGGAATTTAGTGACATGCCAAGCAACAAAATCTAGAAATGGCAAAACTTTTAGAATTTAGGACAGGGACTGGGAGCATAATTTAGGAGAACATTCAGCAGCGTAATTTATAAAGGCACTAGGCGGCAGAAATTAGAATCTACAGAGATCGCATCAGGTGGGAAAATGCCCAGCATCAGCCTTGTATATGATCCATGTATAAGGTGAATTTTTTAAATTGTTGTTTTCAATTTCTTTATTAACAGATTTTTTTTTATAAAAGCCTGTCCATGCGAAAAGATTAGAAACATTTTTTATATTTTTCATGCTTATGTCTAGTGAAATATTGAGAAAATAAAGAGAAGATGTTAAGAAAGATGTTTTTATGTTAAGAAAAAGACTTCTAATATCAGAAGTACAACATTCAAACACTATGTTTTCATTGTCCTTCCAAAATTTTCCAAAATGTAAGAAATTCATCCATTATGTGTTAATATAATAAAGACATTTTTCAGGGGCCTTCTAGAATTGTAGGTCTGTAAATCTTGCCTTCAACTCCTTCTAAACTTTCCAAGTTGCAATGTCTAAAATCTTAAAGAGAAATTAGCCCTACCAATTCTGTAACAGAAAAAAATCTGATGTGTACACCACGACTTCCTTGTACGGAATATTAAATTATACACATTTTTTCTTGCATTTCATTTAAACTTATTAGATTGAATTAAATCTACTTTGCCGACAGTGCATAAACCACAATAGAATAAATGCATTCTTTAAAATTCACTCTAGTATTTGTTTAGCATAGCGACACTCTGGAGCTAGATTCACTTAACAGTATTATATTTCATTCATATTATAACTCATAATGCACAAAATTTATATCATTTAAAGAATAGAATTATCTAATCGTTGCCACATGTTCTATTCAAATACTATAATAAAGCTAGAACAATGTATAAAAGAAATTAAGCAAACAAAACAAAAAAGAAAGTTTTTCACAGACGATTGAGTATTTCTCATTCAATTAATTCAGTTCTCACTTCGCAAGAAGGCAAAAATACATAAAAAATCAAAATATCTATAATAAAAATTACGAAGTAAATCTTAAATACTTATTTCCTTGAAAAAATTCCAGAAAGGACTAAGCATGATTTAATTGGCAATAATAAATGAATGCGTTATCTTTGTTGTTGTGAAGCTAAGTTTCTCTAGATTGGCAACAAATCCACTAGTCTCCTGTTTCAAATGTAAACATCAATGGCCGCCATTAAAAACAGGCTTAATGGCAATTAAACAACTTTAAAATTGCTGATAATTCTAAAAACATTGCACACAGATTTACTAAAGGCATAAAATCCTTAACCGGAAGATTTTTAAAGCAAAAAATGTACAATTTACAAACATATATGAGTAAAGAAACTGAGATCACTGAGCCGGGTAACAGAGTGGATATATATATATAAATATATTTATATACGTTTGGTGCGGCCGATTGCAACCAAAATACGAGGTGCACATCTACATGTTATAGCAGTCCTATATACAAAATTTCAACGTTCTGAGACTACTCGTTTTGAGTTATGCGAGATATATACGAACGTTTCAGAATTAATTTTAAAGCAGTTTTATAATTTTTTTGAAGGAAAAGAGTATTTTGTTCTGTCCTTACGTACAGATATATTTCATGAAAAATCTTTTTACCATGAAAAAATTAAAAGGAAGAAAATTTTAATTAATTACATAGCTATTTTGCTTTTGCTATGAATTGTTTTGTAAACTGTGCTTTATAGCATTTATTATGTTGTTTATTTTTCAGATTCAAAATACTGTATAATAAGTTGCAAAAACGGGAAGTAATGTTGCTTCATAATATGACAGCAAAAAAATACAAATGTTTTTAATGCTATTTCTTAAACATAATTTTAATATATTACCATTATTTTAGTTAAATTTATCAATAATATAATATTTTTAAAAAAATCGTCGAAAATCTCCGAATCATAAATTTTCTATAGAAAATGATCTTAAAATTGCCAAAATGTTGATAAGTAACCAAATTTTGAGCCGTTTAATAAAAGAATTCACATCCCCAAAAGTGGAAAGTTGTTTAAGAGCTCTTCATTAGAAAAAATTTAAATAATTTTGAAATGCTTATGTTTCACTCCTTGAGCAGAAACTCCAGTATCCCATCCTTTATATTAGAAACAGGAACAAATTATAACCCTTGAACCCATTTAAAAGATAATCGTATTTGTCAGTGAACTGTCAAAAGGACTCTTAAGGACCATACAAACCCTGGGTGTAATATTCAAACTGAATCATGCTGGAAAATTTTGAAGCTAAAGATTTTCTATACAGTATGAAAAGTACTATATTACAAATGCTTCTTCATCACCTTGCAGCAGCCTGGTAGACATCCATTCATAAAAGTGACAATTTTTTTTAGCCATGCTGCACAACGTTCCTAGTGTATATGGCCGAATGATTTTTAGGGACACTGGAGTGTGTGTGTGATTATGGCAAAGCCTCGAGGGCTATCTGCCTAAGAGGAGGGATGCCTTCGTGGAGGACTTTCTAAGGGAAACTGGCTCGTATACACGTTACACAAGGGGAAAACCACGAAAACGCCCATGCAGCCAGCCCGTTCGCGGGATTCGAACCTCGGACCGAACTACCAGTGTTCAGCGACTTTACCACTCGGCCGCTGGTGGGCCTAGGGACACTGAAAGTAATTTAAATTTAATGGAATTAAAAATTTAAAAGATCTTAAAATATATATGGAATCATTTTCTTTTATATATTCTTAAACATTTGTACTTATTTTCATACTTAAAAATGGTGTTTTAGTGATGCCACTTAAGAAATAAATATTTAAGTAAAAGCATCAGATCACATACTGCATGGATTTCAAAATGCAATGAACATTTTGCAGTTTGTTTTCAAATAAATGTGAAATTACAAAGAATAGGTTAAGACAATGGCTCCTTGGCATTTTTTTTTTTTTTTTTTTTAT
Organism: Stegodyphus dumicola; assembly: GCF_044657685.1. Lineage (NCBI taxonomy): Eukaryota > Metazoa > Arthropoda > Arachnida > Araneae > Eresidae > Stegodyphus > Stegodyphus dumicola. The sequence continues at coordinate 98,258,799 of NC_140774.1, read as the reverse complement.
AAAGTAGAAGTCCGAGTTCATTCTAGCACCACCCGCATCACTTTAGAATTTTATCTATAGCAGAAAACAAAACTTCCAAATACTTAAATTTGCAGATACCAAACAATAAAATTCTAAATGATTTAAGAACAAGTTACACTACATGAGTCAAGATGGTATTATTCATAGCTTTACGAGTTTTCTGCTTCTTTTAAATTTGTTATATTATACAAAAATAAAGACTTAGTTTGTTATGATTATTCCAACATAGTTTCATCCGACTGAAACTTTGTGTGTTACTGATGCTGTTAGCATTTCTAAAATACCTTTACATTTCTGAACACACTTTGAAAACTTCAATATTGTGATTGGCTGTAAACTATTCCAAAATCTAAACTTGAAAAACACACAGCAGTTAAATGATACATCCAAGTTAACACGAAAGAATCGTGAATTTAACAGTTTAAATAAAAGGAAATTGATTGGTCATACCTTTAATTACAAGTAACAAGTCTAATGGCAATTACCTTGATGATCTTTCCATTTTGGTTTCTGACACTCCATAAAAATAAAAGAACAGAACATTAAAGTGCACTGCCAGCTAGAAATATATAAAGCATTTTAAGTGAATTTTCATATAGTGAAACCCTTGACAATCTGAGTAGATATAATTATCATTTTCAAAAGAAATGTTGTTTTTAAGTCTTTCATACACAGTGGTTATAATTAAAGTGGCCCTATTTAGACCACTTTAGAACCCGTTCTACTTATTGAATTTTGATGAAATTTAGTATATATGTTGTATGAACCATGGGGGAAAAATTTCTGAAAAAAAAAAAAAAAAAAGTTCAAATTTTGACCACCAGAGAAATTGTGATGAAAAAAGGAGAACAAAAAAAAAAAATCTGTCAGAATAATTAAAATAAATATTCAGTTACAGAATGTGTACAATGTGTGCACCACTGACATTAATTATGTGTTGAAAGCGCATTATAGCGTGTTCAATGGTAGCGCAAAGTAACTCTTGAGGGATTTCAGCAAGATGCCGTGTAATGCTGGCTTTCAACTTACGTAAAGTTATAATTCCTCTTCCTTAAACATGGTCTTTTAGAAATCCCCACAACCAGAAATCACAGGAATTTAAGTAGAAAGAAAGAAGAGGCCAGGCATTTGGAAATGCTCTGGATATTACATGATTCTCGCCAAAGTTAGTACAAAGCAGCTCTTTGACTTAATGCCCAATGTGGAGAGTTGCTCCATCTTGCATGAAGACAATGGTCTGATAAAACAGTTTTGCCAGTAAAGCTCGATCTTTCTTCTGTAAGAGCATGATTAAAAATGACAAAGGCAAGCAGAATGATTTTCTGGCTTTGGCTGCAAGTCTCTTTATAGGTTTGACTAATTTGCATTAGGAATTTTTTTAAATTGCCATCTGGTGGTCAAAATTTGAACTATTTTTTTTATTGCAGAAATCTTTTTCCCATAGTCCATATAATGTATATACTAAGTTTCATCAAAATCCGATTGGCAGAAAGGGTTCTACAGGGTCTAAATAGGATCACTTTAATTATGTATTTTAAACCCTGTATTACAAAATTACTACTGAATCATAAATTAGAATGATTTCAGCATTCAGATTACAATCCAACAATGACACCATATTAAGCACTGTTAAGTAAAAACATCATTTCGAGCAAAGAAATTACTGCATTATCTTCAAATTATGGAATCAAGTTGAATATTAAATCTCCCCCCTCCCAACAGTAAACACTTGCCTTTCCAACAATTGTCTCTCCTAAGGCCGGAAATGGTGGCCATTTTATTATGGAGTCACCTAATAGGCAGCCACAATTGCCTCTTATGAAGGGATGAACAGTTAAAACCATGCCTTCTCTGGGATTTGTACCTGGGCCCTTTGGCATCGGAGCCGGCTCCCATAACCACTATACCATCTGGTAGCCTATTTTAAAACAGGGTTCATAGCCACATTTTAGTTAAAAAAATAAGCACCTATAAGCACTTTTCAAGCACATTTTAAGAAAAAAAATAAGCACCTGTCTAATTACATTATACACAACTGCATAACCTTAAAAATTAGACTTGTAATTTAAAATATGAGAAACGCAGTATTTATTAAGAGAGAATAAGCATTACCTCAATCATGGAAAATAATTACCTTTTTTTTAATTTTAAATAACAGTTCAATTTACAGAACTAGTTTACAATGAGAGGGAAAAAAAACTATGCAGAACTAAACTTATATTACAAGATTTAATGATGAAATTTCAGTTCAAAATAGAGAAAATAAATAATAATAAGGCACATTTATTGTATTCGCTTGGAACCTAATAATAAATACAATTTATTTTTACACTCATATTGATATTTAAATAATTTAAATCTAAATTCTGAACATTTTCTAAATTTTCATTGTATATGAGTTTTCCCTTAACAGATACTGCAAGCAAAGTAATTTAAGTAAAAAAGAGGAACATTTCTGAAATCAGAAGACAAAAATTTGCTTCATGCAGTCATCCTTTAACAGTAAAAGCTTAACTAACCCACATACTTGGAAATTGGCGAATATTCGGACAGTCGAGCGTAATTTGAAAAAGAGGAGCAAAAGAAAAAAAGGGGTCCGGGACAGACTGTAGCCGCTCTTTAGATTTTTCTGCTAAATAAATGCTTTTGACATTTCGATATGTGCATCATACAAAAATAAACCAATGGAACTGAAAAATATTCTGCTTAGCAAGCACAGTAAAACTCTTTTAAAACCCCTTCATGCCGACTGTCACATCTACGTGCCAGCAACGAACACACTCACTTCCCGGCCGACAGGCAGGCGTGCCAGAGCATTTTCCCGTTCACTACCGACTGTCATGTATTTGTGCCAGTGTCCTGGAACGTTTTTCAAACTATAATTTCTGCCACAAGATGGCACTGTATGTCCAAATGGTTTCAGATACATGTACATTAGACCTTCTACTCAAAATGAGAGAAGCATGACTCACATATACGTGTTTTTGATTATATAAACAAAAGGGGAAATAAATGTTTCCGAATGGCATGATTTATGACGTCTCTTTAAATCGCACTTTATTCGCACGTGGTAGCTGTTTATTTAAGTAGAGAAAATTTATTTGCGCTAAAGCATTGGGTATTTCGGTTTGCAGTTCAGTTTTTAGAAAATAATTAGATCTTGTTAGACGTGAATTCTTTCTGTTTTTATCGTTGCAATGTCGAAGCGTCGAAAATGTTTAACAGAGCATGAAATAGCAGAAATGATGCAAAATATTTCAGATATTGATTCTGAAATTCTGATATTCTAATATTGATTCTGAAAGATTAACTGAAAGACATTTTCCAAAACTTTGTTCAGAAGAGACTGGTAAGAAAATGAGACGACAATGCTTCGTTTGTTCACATTCCCGGAAAAATCCTCCAAAACAGCAAATGAGTTATTACGAGTGCAAGGAATGTAACGTAGGACTGTGTGTAGATCCCTGTTTTCAAATTTTTCATATGAAAAGAGAATTTTAAGTAATATATTTAGTTTTTAGATGTATAATGTTAATCATAAAATGGTAAGTAATGAAAATAAAATGCGTAAAATATGCATTTAAACAAAAAATAAAGTAATTAAAGTATATAGTATAAAAATATCTATAAAGCATAAGCCGTTTAAATACTCTATAGAGCATTATTAAACAATGCGTTGATACTTCGGAAATTTCATGGATTTAGGCTTAGTAGCAAAAAAGCCCCTGGCCCTGGAGAGACGCTCGCATAAGACACTGCCGGCCTCCGCGATAAGCGGGCGTTTGTGCTACCCGGCTCGAAGGGGTTTTAAGTGTTCATAAACAAATCTCCGACAGAACATCAAAATTAATTATCTCTGCAAAATATCGCAAACGTTATTGAGCAATACGTGTGCCGTAATTCTTCCCTACGTGATATTATGCAATCGGAATCAACAGCTGCCGGTATGGGGAGAATAAAGAACTAAATAACTGCGGTGTTTTTCATTCTAATTTTCAACAGACGGCGTTAAATTTCCGGAATAGAATCATTCTTCGCTTGGGTTGGTAGACCGCAGAACTTTTAGTCCTATTCAATCCAGATTGGAAAAAAAAAAAAAAAAAGTCTGTTGCTTGTTTTGCAGCGAATTGTAACAGTTTCAATATTCGAGATTTTGTGGATAAAGGTGAGAACCTCCCAATCTTCGTACTGTATAATGTATTGGCCAAAAAAATGAAATTATTTTGACTATTCGATTACTTACCCTTTATTTAAGCCATTCCGAATATTATTCCTTAGAAAGCTAATCTGTGTTAAAACACAACCATTTTTGGAAGTTTACTATACTTCAGCAGTTACTGCAACTATGTTATTATAAACATTCATACATATGCTCATAATATAAGCATAATGATCATAATAAACAGGAATATGAACTGACCAAGCAGAACGAGAATGCAAATTATTAAGATCTTGATAGAAATTCAAACATGTGTAGTATTTGGGTGGGAGGAAAAGAATGCCGAATGTACCGGAATTTTTTACTGCTTTCGTAATTCTTTGACCAATAGAATGACGGGCACCTGTCTGTACTCTTCGTGCACACTAAAGGTTACGTTAATACAGAAAAAGGGGAAAAAGCTATTTCATTAAAAAAAAAAAAAAAAAAAAAGCACTAAAAGCAAAAAATAAGCACTAAAAACAAAAAAATAAGGGCTTTAAAGAAAAAGTAAGCACCTATAAGGGCCTTTATATTTTATTTTCAAATATAAGGACTTATAAGCACTTATAAGGACCACTACGAACCCTGTAAAAATGATGGAACTATAGTTTTGTTCAACCCATGATATTGTTATTACAGTATAAATATATAAAATCTGTTTTGTGAAATTTTTGGCTTTCTACATTGATTTGAGCTTTCACATTTACTGGCAATATACATTATTAGCTGTTTTTTAGCATAGTTAGATAAAGTAGACTTTTTATTTCAATGGACAGATTAGATATTTGAGAAGCCACTCAATATTCAAGATTAAAATATTCTTGCACCTTAAAGTATGCTGATTATTGCCATTAATTATGATAGAACAGTTTTCTTTAGCTTATTACTTGTAAGAATCACTATAGTTTGTTATACAGTTGTTTTCTAGGAGATAATGATCTGAATCAGTTAGTCGGTTAATGTTTTAAACAACTTAAACTCTTACATGAGAATTTAAGCCCATATTCACCAAACATTAACCAAATATCTAAATAATGATCTAATTTGATAACAAATAGCTAATGAATAAAAGATTTCATTATGATCTCAACTTGCCTATCATCCTGATCTTTCACTTCGAATGTTTTCTTAAAAACTTCGAAAATACACATTAATCCTCTGAGCGGCACAGGATTACGGAACTGTCATGAATACTTGTATTTAAACTTGTATTTAAACAGAATTTACAAGCTAAATTTGAATAATTACTTTTTTTAGTCTCTTTTTTTTAATAAACTTACATTTATTAAAATGACATTTACATTATTAAAGAAAGTAAGAAAGCAAAATATCTTAAATTACAAACTAATATGTGCCAAATGACCAAAAATCTAATTACCATATAAAGCTCTGAGAGGGTTAAATTTCAAATTCATACCAATTGTTGTATTTATTCCAAGGAGTTAATGAATTAAATCAATAATAATAATAAACTACAAAAGAGATTACAACCTGTTGCTTATTAGGATTATTATGTATCTTCAGTGCTGTCATGAGCAACTCAACAATTGTATAAATGTAATTTCTTTAAAGGTTAAATTTTACGGTTTGGCAACATTGTATCGCTTTTATGTTTTAGAATAAATAAAGTAAAAATGCACCATGATTTTGCATTAAGGTGGATTGCCTAATTTACAGTGAATTAATTGGGTGGATTGCCCGCATTACTTAATTATAAGTTTCTCTTTACAATGGAGTACTGACTGAATGAACAAAATTTAGATAGAGTCTTGTAACAAGTGCAATGCCAAATCTCATACATGCACATTTTTGTAGTTTTATTAGCAATAAATTTTAAAAATGTCCCATTCATGCTGAAACTCCTATCATCTCGTAGCATTAATAAATATATCACACATCACTTTTTTCCCTCCATACTGTCACCATCACCATGGTGCTACCAATGGGCACGATCACAATGCAAATTAATAACCACCATAACTGACAACTATCTATCTATAGTAAAATTATCTGGAGCTGGAAGTAGCAGAATTCACTGTATATTAAGTAACAAATAATCTATTGCTACTGTACCACAATAAATTTTCAAACATAAGCAAGTTTTATTTTCTGCGTCAATAAACAATGACTCACTTTTTTCCATCAAAAAAGACTATAAAAGTTAAAATGCAGAATTGAAATTATAATAAATGAAGTGAAAATGTATTAAATATTGTATAATCTACCGTCAATAGGCAAAAAATAATTTAAAGTTCAGACCAGCAGTTCACAAAATCAATTATATCACGTTATCTGTATGATATCTATTAAGAGTAACTGAAAATAGAAAAGATTAAATTTTATGTAGCACTTAACACAAATTTGCATGTAGTCTCATTAGAAATTAGATGCTTAACATTTTACAAATCATTTCTTGAGTACAATTTTATTACCCTTTTAATTTATGACCTTTATTAAATAATGTAAATATCTAGTTATTCATATTAGCAGCATTTCACTTTGTAATGTAATGTTACTTAACAGTTAAAATGAAATTATTTTTGTTTGTATATACACATTCAATCATTACAGCTAAATACTTTTAGCAACAAAAATCATCAATACAACCCTGCATAATTACAGAAGCATTTTAAAATTAACGTGACTAAAATAATGATTCTTTTTGCAATCATTCATTAGAAACTTTTATATGTTTAGGTATAATTAATTGCAAGCATCAGGAATTAGTTTGTGCAGCATATATTATTTATATATAACTTATGTAAAAGTTAAATTTCCTGACAATATTAATAGAAAGAAATTACTTAATTACAACACAGATTTACACATTTCCACCTACATCTATCAAATAGTTAACACTGTTTTAATACTTTTCAATAAGATGGTTAAGTGCTTCAGAAGGTTACATATTATTATCAAATAAACGTGATATTTTCAATATGAAAATAAATTTCACACAGATTATTGACAATGCTACACATGCTTATAAAATATAACTACTCGTTTTAACAAGATATGTATTTTTTTTATAATAGCCTTTGCATATTTTGAGAATGAACTTTTCAGTTTGTGAAACAGTATACACAGTCTGTGATCAATGAAAAAGACTTTAATGCATGAATTTTGATTTTTATACAAATAGTTTGCCAACTAACAGCTTTTAACTATAAAAGGGGGGATGAATAAAATGATAAAATGTCCTTGTCTCTCATATACAACCTTCTTGAAAACAATCAAACTCTTCCATTTTAAAAATCAGAGGATGAAATAATGATTACCTTTTCATATGAATCGACAGAAATGGTAGAAATTGGAATGTACACTTACTTAACAGAAAATTAACAAACTAGAAATATAATGATTATCTTCATGTACAAATGTATGGCACACGACAAACTACATATGAGAAATGCAATATACAAATAAATACAGTGATGCATAAATGCAATTTGTCACTGTGATGTTTTGTCTAAGATAATAAGGTTATTTTCAATCAACTCTTCATATGCTAATTTAAATTCTCCACCTTCATTTTTTGTACATAAATCAACTTTTGATATTTTCCCTGGTACCTGAAAAAAATAAAGAGAAAGATATTTAAAGGAATCTCAATAAATCATGTAACAAAATTTCCACATTAAAAGAGTAAGTTACATATTATATAGTGTTTCTATATAAACTAAGATTTATGTACATTACAGAAATATATACTCTACATGTTTTCTCTCTTCTTTTTAAGTGACAAATACTTTCTTAAGATGAAGTATAGAAATTTTTATTAATAATTTTAAGCAATTTTAGTAAAATAAGATATTAGTTTCACAGCAAGTGTTATGGCTAGACAGACCTCTTCTCCAAGAAATTATTTAAAGGAATCTACATTAGAACTGTAAGAGAAAAGGCTGCAACAGTACATCCACCTATGAATAATAAATAGGTTTAGACTGCTGCTTCACAGTAAGGCTATTGGAGACTGCAAGATAAAGCCTATTTAAAGATAATGCCAAGATTTCCAAATTACTTTGAAAATCTACATATATTTAAAAAGAACAAAGTAATAATGAGCAGGATCAATTACATGAAGAATACACCATACCTGCCAACCTCTAAAAATAAAAATTCAGAAGATTTCTCCCCCAAATTCAGATTTCTCCAAAATTCAGAAGAACACGAAGAATTAATATCATGCTTTGATATTGAAAAAATAACAATTTATACAAATAGAAAAAAGAAAATTGTACTTATATTAGTAAATCTCAGTTAAGTAGTAACTAAAAAATTTATTAGGAAACATAAAATAAGAACTTAATGTTACACAAAAAAATTATTGCAATGAATTTAGAGTCCATTTTTTGGCTTTAGCCAAAAATTCTTTGGAAAATTTTCTGTCATAACAATTGGTTTCCTCATAACATTTAGCAATTAAAATGTTTTCTAGAGTTTTTGGTGAAATTGAACAACGAATCATAGTTTTGTTTTTCTTTACAACACTGAAGACTCTCTCGCACTCAGCATTACTGTGTGGAATTACGAGAATAGCACATTAAACTCTTGCTAGTCTATCATATTTTGGTGTTCCATGAGCTCTTTTTATTCTTTTTAAGGTACCAACGAGGACATCAAGTCTATCTTCTCCAGAACTGGCAAAGTCTTCAAACTGTGCAGCAGAAAATTGGTTCTGTAGTTTATCTAAAGCATTATGGCATTCATTTTCTTTAATTGTTAACAAAAAATAGAAATTTATCAATAAAAAGATGAATCTTTTCAAAAGATGAATTTTCAATTTGTCAAAAGATGAAACATCCATCTGAAAAGTTAACCGGCGTGATCGGCAGCGCTTAGCGGCATGTTGTGTTCGATGAGGAATGCAGTAAGCAAACACTCTGCCAAAATGACATCGGCATCCGAATTCGTAGCCGAATTTGAAAAAAAATCATCCACTTTTTTTGACGTTGTCGAAGCCGAAGCATTAACTTCATGATTTTTAGACTTAACATGATTCACAATGTCGCTTTTTCCACCGTGACTTATTATGAAGGCACACACGCACACGTTGCAAAATGCATAGTTATTTCCTTTGAAGGATTCTTTAATTGTTGGAAATTCGGCTTTGTAGGCAGGACAAAACTATTGAGAACACGGTTTTTTTGAACTCATTTCGTAACAACGACATATTAACATGTTAAGAAAATTAGCACGTGCAAGCAAAAAAAAAAAAAAAAAAAACCAGAATCCGACAATCCACGCTCGCTGAGTAATTCCCTTGCTACTGAAGCGAACGCGAAAAAAATAATGTGGCGCCCACAAAGAAAAAAGTGGGAAAAACAAGTTCAGCGCATTGGAATGGCTGGTTAAGCGGCGAGTTGGGAGAAACCGCAGGTTACTGGATTCAAAGTAGTCAGTAGTTGGCGGTAAAACACGATGCAATTGGCGAAAATCGCTGAATTGCGAAAAATTCTAAAATTTCGACCAAAAATCACTAAAAAAACATGAAAAAGGAAAAAGATCGTAAAAAATGGATTACGATCGTAAAATCGTAAAGACAAACGCATTTTCGTAAAAGTTGGCAGGTACGAATACACACCAACATGTGGTTACCAAGTAATTTCTTTAATAAGTGAATTCATAAGAATTTTTGTTCCTTTTGCGAAGGCTTATCTTACCAAAAAGAGCATACCATTGGAAATTCTTCTAATGGTGTACTTGTTCCCCTTCAGACTTGGCACATAATTTTGTAAATTATTATGTACAGTCAAAAGTCGTTAATCCGGACTCGTTGGGACTTCGGCGATTCCGGATTATTGATTTTTCCGGATTATTGATCATTACTTTAAATCTGGTAAGATGGCATGCAGAAATTATAAAATTAAAAATATGAAACCATAATTTATGAAATAAAGAACAATTATGATCTAAAGGGTATCAAAATTTACAAAAAAAGAAAGCTTAATATTTATTTGTTTACTTTATTAAACATTTCTTTCAATGTAAGTTGTTTAATTTGCTTCGTTTTAGGTGATAATACTTTCTCTTTAATTCTATAAACAGACATAATTTCTTGTTCAGTATCAAAGTTCCGCTGATCAAGTCCTATAATTGCTGTGTCGAGAATACCGACTAATTTGTGAATCAAAATTTTTCATTTTCAATAACCTCTGTGTCACTTTCTTCACTGTCGGAAGCGAATTATAATGACGAGGAATTTGATTTAAGTCATATCAAAGACAGAGTACATCAAGATCAAATACTACATTTAGAAAGGAATTATAAGCCAAATAAAATAAAAACATTTGCCCTGAAGATAAGGATAGTGCTGACAGATCAACTTCCAATTCATTGCGCGCCGCGGCATTGAAGAAAAGCATTTCTTGGGCTGATATTAAGGAAATGTGATCTGTTTGGGCTACAACACAAGCCATTGTGTAAAAGTGGCATCATAAGACAGCAGTAATGAATAGTATTCAATGATAATGTGATGTTCTATTTTGGAACAACTAGCATTGCTGCAAATGCCAGATTACAGTGGAAAGTTTTTTTTTTTTTTTTTTTTTTTTTTTTTTAAAATTTATTTATTTATTTATTTATTTATTTTTTTTTTAATCTGGAAAAGAGGGAAAGTGAACTCAAACCTTCAAGCAGTAATACAAAGAATCAAAAGAAATAAAATAAGAAAGGTACAGTTATTTAGTGTGATATTACAAAATACAGTACAAAGTCTGTAATCCAGACGTCCCTTATCCGGAATGATCTATAATCCAGACCTCAAACCCACAAACTTTTTTTTTTTTTTGCATGCGTTCACTAGTAATGAGTTTACGCATGCGCATTTAATGTATAGCGGGCGGTATAAGCTAGGCTAAAATTATCTTCACTGATTCTAAGGCATTTCAGTTAATGTTGCAGATTGCACTGTTTCTTAATCTTCTGATTGGATCAGGCTTATTATTTTTAAGACTGTTAGAGCAATTTTATAAAAATTAAGCTTGAACTTTCGATTATGCCAAAAAGAGTTTCCAATTCTGAAGCAGCCAAAGAATCTACAAAGCTAAAGCATGTTTCGACGTCCATCAAACAAAAAATGGATAAAGGCATATCTGTCTCAAAATTATGTGAGCAATATGACATTGGAAAGTCAAGTGTATACGACATAAGCAAAAAGAAAAAGGAACTTTTTGAAGATTCCGACACCTTGAATGAATAACAGAAAAAGGGTTCATTACGCTAAAAGTGACAATCATGACAAAGTGATGATTGAATGGGTCAGACAGCATCACAGCAAGGGCGTGCCATTGACGGGTCCAATGCTAATGGCTCAAGTCAAAATATTTCACGAAGAAATGAACTTAAATATTTAGTGCAGATATTCGACAGGTTGGTTAATCAAATTAAAAAATCGCCATGGTATAAGACAAAAATTTCAGGTGAAAAAACTTCAGCTGACACTGAAGCTGCTGAACAATTTGCAGATGAATTCATTGAACACATTACTAGTGAACAATTATCTCCAGAACAAATTTACAATGCTGATGAAACTGGTCTTTTCTGGCAGTATGTACCACAAAATACCTTGGCAACCTCTACAGAAATGGCTCCAAATGGTGTCAAAGATTCCAAAGCGACTTTAACAATTTTAGCGTGCGCAAATACTGCAGGAATGCACAAGTGCAAACTTTTAGTAATCGGAAAACATGAATGACCTTGAGCATTTAAAGAAGTAACAATTTTCCCTGTTATGTATCATGCAAATAAAAGAGCATTGATGACACAAGCGTTGATGAATGATTGGTTTGAAAATCATTTTAGACCTGAGGCTCGGTGACATTTGAATTCGGTTGGTTTACCTGATGACTCAAAAATAGTCCTAATTGTTGACAACTGTTTGCCGCATACTTCATTTAAAGTTTTAGTGAAAGATAATGTAGCTTATTCTTCCCTCCAAATTATGTGTCTATCATTCAGTCTATGGATATGGGAATAGTGCACACACTGAAATGCAAATATAAAGTAACATTTTAAAAATCTATGTTGAACAATGGCAAGACTATTCAAAACTTTTTGAAATTTTTTAGCATAAAATCTGCTGTGTGGAGCATCACAAGATCTTGGGAGGATGTGTCTCCAGATATGTTAAAAAATGCTTGGCATAATTTATGCCAGCTACCATATTCCATGGTGAGGATGACAAAGATGATAGCCGCGAATTTGAAGGTTTTCTGACATTGCAAACTAAAAGTGAAATTTTCCAGTTATTGGATTTTGTAAAGAAATGTGGAGAAGTGGTAATAAATGAAGATGATATAACAGAAGTTTTTCATTGCGATGACAATGCCCCAATCATCAATCAATTAACAGACGACGAAATCTGTAGTATGGTTCTAGATCCAGAAAATACTGCTTCCGACAGTGAAGAAAGTGACAGAGATGTTATTGAAAACAAAAACATTTTGGTTTAAAAGTTAATCGATATTCTCGACACAGCAGTTACAGGACTTGAACAGTGGCACTTTGTAGCTGAACAAGAAATTATGTCTGCTTATAGAATTAAAGAGAAAGTATTAGCATAAAAAACGAAGCAACTTAAACAACTTACATAGAAATGTTTAATAAAGTAAACAAATAAATATTAAGCTTTTTTTTTTTTTTTTTTTGTAAATTTTGATACCCTTTAGATCATAATTGCTCTTTATTTCATAAATTACGGTTTCATATTTTTAATTGTATAATTTCTGCATGCCATCTTACCAGATTTAAAATAATGATCAATAATCCAGAAAAACCCCTAATCCGGAATTAGCAAAGTCCCGACGAGTCCGGATTACGGACTTTGTACTGTAATTCCTCTTCCACTCATTCTCCCCACTACTTACAAAGGATATTACCTCTCCTCACTAAGGTACTGTAAATGCAATAAGTGCAATTTTCATTTTATTATGCAATATTTACATATTTTATTTATTGTCTTCACGTTATCTTATAATTTAGGGTATTTAACATTGCATTTTTAATTTCAATTAATTTAGTAAAATGGGTAGTTTTTAGGGTCTGTTAATGTATCAATTCACTTTCTATTTAAAACATTTGACCCATTTATGATGGGCATCTTTGTTACCGAAGCATTGTCTTAAGACAGCACATTACCCAGATGCGTCATTTTGTGGGGATGGGCCATTCATGCTGCTTTGGAAAAAAAAAAATTCGTACAAATTAAATTTTTCATCCAATTGTTCCAATTTTTGATACATTATGAGAAGAACATTCAGGTAGTTGTCAGAATTAATTTTAAAGCTTTATTTTACTTAAAAATTTTATAAAATATTCATTCTAGAATAATTTTCCCCTTATCCCACAAATAAATATATATGGAAAAATATCCAAACAATCGCAGATTATATTTAACACAACACATAATTAAAATTTAAAAATATTAAAACTGTCTTTCATTAAAAATTCAATGTGCAAGTAAGGAAAAGGAAGCAATATTTCAAAAAAGAGACAGTGTATGATATTCTTTGAAATATGGGTGTATGCAACATCTAACATCACATATGTCACAGGAATAGAATATCTGCTGCTATTTTACTCAACAAATTTAACTCATTTAACATTTGTGGATGTTGTTCTACAATCAGATAGTGCTTTCGTTTTGTCATAAAAAAAAAAAAAAAAAAAAAAAAAAAAAACACTCTTCACTAAGCGATGATACAAAATATTCAATATTCGTCTCAATGTCCGAAAACTAAAAGAGTAATAAAAGAGTCTCTAATGATAAAACATCTACTCCACTATAATGGGATAAAAAATAAAATAATAATAAAATATAAATATAAATGGATAAAAAATAAAATAAAAATAAGAAAAATTAATAAATTAAATTAAAAAGTGTTCCAGAGCATGGAGAACATGTTCATTTGTTTTGATGCAGTAAGAGCCATTACATTACTCAACACTAAGGAATTAGCATTTGTGTATATTCTACATTCAAACACTGCACAGTACTTTCGTTTGCCATTAAAAAAAATACGTTTCGCTAACGATACAGAATATTCATCTCAATGCCAGAAAAGTAATAAAAAAAAGGGGGAAATCTAAGAAGAGTAATTAAAAAAAATCTCTAATGATTGAACATCTATCCCACTACAGTCAAAAGTCGTTAATCCGGACTCGTCGGGACTTCGGCGATTCCGGATTACCGATTTTTCCGGATTATAGATCATCAGTTTAAATCTCGTAAGATGGCATGCAGATATTCTAAAATTAAAAATATGAAACCGTAATTTATGAAATAAAGAACAATTATGATCTAAAGGGTATCAAAATTTACAAAAAGAAAAAACTTAATATTTATTTGTTTACTTTATTAAACATTTCCTTCAATGTAAGTTGCTTCGTTTCATGTGATAATACTTTCTCTTTAATTCTATTAAACAGACATAATTTCTTGTTTAGTTACATAGTTCCGCTGTTCAAGTCCTATAATTGCTGTGTTGAGAATACCGACTAATTTGTCAATCGAAATGTTTTCAATAACCTCTGGGTCACTTTCTTCACTGTCGGAAGCGAATTATAATGACGAGGAACTTGATTTAAATCACATCAAAGACAGAGTACATCGAGATGAAATACTAAACTTAGTACCGAATTATAATCCAAATAAAATAAAAACATCTGCTCTGAAGATAAGGATAGTGTTGACAGATCAACTTCCAATCCGCAGCGTGAAATTGATAAACAGATTTCGGATTTCAAAACATACTTTCGTTTTGTAGATACAAATTACGTATTAGTAAATATATATTGGAAATTCTATTTGACATAATCTTTCTAATCTATCATAATCTAATAATGACGTTTCTGCCACCCCCCATCTGCCGCAGAGCAGCGTGAATTTGATAAACAGATTTCGGATTTCAAAACATACTTTCGCTTTGTAGTAAATATATATCGGAAATTCTATTTGACATAATCGAAAGTTCAAGCTTACTTTTATAAAATTGCTCTAACAGTCTGCAAAAAATAATAAGCCGGATCCAATTCGAAGATTAAGGAACAACGCAATCTGCAACATTAACTGAATTAGATAACTTTAGCTTAGCGTATAACTCTGTTACACATTAAACGCGCATGCGCACAAACATATTCGCAGCCATAAGGGTCTTACGCGCTCTCGTAAACGCCTGTGCGCATGCGTGAACGCGACGCATGCGCAGAAAGTTTGTAGCTTTGAGGCCCGGATTATAGATCATTCCGGATTATGGGTGTCCGAATTAACGACTTTTGACTGTATATGGCAAAAATAAAAAGTACCTCAATGCAGCGAAAACATGTGCATTTCTTTATACCAAATGACGCAGTTAAAGAGACACTGCTCAACACCCTCCCACGAATCTCACTCTCATTCCGAAACAAAATATCAAAAAAAAAAAAAAAAAAATAATAATAATAATAATAATAAAAAAAAAAAAAAAATAAATAAATAAATAAAAAATAGCATAGGAATGAAGGTAAACATACTGAACTTTCGATATATTTCACCATAACAGACATACAGCCACATCTAGCGGCAATAAAAAATACTAATTAAATGTTCTACAGTCAAAAGTTGTTAATCCGGACTCGTCGGGACTTCGGCGATTCCGGATTACCGATTTTTCCGGATTATAGATCATCAGTTTAAATCTCGTAAGATGGCATGCAGATATTCTAAAATTAAAAATATGAAACCGTAATTTATGAAATAAAGAACAATTATGATCTAAAGGGTATCAAAATTTGCAAAAAGAAAAAGCTTAATATTTATTTGTTTACTTTATTAAACATTTCTTTCAATGTAAGTTGTTTAAGTTTTGCTTCGTTTCATGTGATAATACTTTCTCTTTAATTCTATTAAACAGACATAATTTCTTGTTCAGTTACAAAGTTCCGCCGTTCAAGTCCTATAATTGCTGTGTCAAGAACACCGACTAATTTGTCAATCGAAATTTTTTTGTTTTCAATAACCTCTGTCACTTTTCTTCGCTATCGGAAGCGAATTATAATGACGAGGAACTTGTTTTAAATCATATCAAAGACAGAGCATATCGAGATGAAATACTACATTTGGTAAGGAATTATAAGCCAAATAAAATAAAAACATCTGCGCTGAAGATAAGGATAGTGCTGACAAATCAACTTCCAATTCATTACGCGCCCGCCGCCGAGCAGTGTGAAATTGACAAACAGATTTCGGATTTCAAAACATACTTTCGCTTTAGATCCGTTACATATTAACAAATATATATCGGAAATTCTATTTGATATAATCGAAAGTTTAAGCTTACTTTTATAAAATTGCTCTTACAGTCTGCAAAAAATAATAAGCCGGATGCAATTCGAAAATTAAGGAACAACGCAATCATCAACATTAACTGAAATAGATAATTATTTAGCTTATACGTCCATTATACATAAAATGCGCACGCGAAAACGTATTCTGCACTTGCACACACTCATATGCGCACTCGTAAAAGGTCTTACGCGCACACGTGAATGCCTCTGCGCATGTGCCAACGCGGCGCATGCGCAGAAAGTTTTTAGTTTTGATGTCCGGATTATAGATCATTCCGAATTATGGGTGTCCGAATTAACGACTTTTGACTGTATTTAAAAAGTCAAATGTGGTTAAAAAAAAATCTACACATTAGAAGAACAATTAGAAATTTTACAAGCTGCTTCTTTGAAAGCATTAGATGCAAAAAATAGAGATGTAGCTGATGTACATGACATTGAAACTGAAATCAAAATTGCCCTGGAATACAAGGAAAAGATTACAAAATGGAGTTTCAGAGGCACAAAATTAGAAGAAAAATTAATGTTAACAATTTGCTGTTTTCTAATGGCTCTGCTCATGGTAATGGTAACATGTCTTTTGTTTCTGAAGTTGTTAATAGAAACTCTGATTACAATGATAAATTGTCAAAAATTATGATTGATAAGTTTTATTGAAATGCTGACATTTTATACTTTTGGCATGGCAATAAACCAAAATGAAAAGTTATCTAAAGTTGATAAGTTCAATTATTTGCTTAACTTTTTAGATAATGCACCTTTAAAAGCTGTTGAAGGATTTTCATTATACCTCGAGAATTACTGCCACATATTGGGTTGACGCATTAGGGGTTAATGTTTATATTATTTTTGAAAATGACTCAAGTGTGTAAAGTTGTATCCTTGAAAAGGAGTCCTCTAAAGTTATTGATGGTTATTTGATGAGCAAAGGCAAAAACAGAGGTAATTTTTGCAAGAAGTGCAAAACTCCTTCAGAGCCAATGGAAACATAATCATAGACCTAATGCTTTTAAAAAACTGATATTGCAGTAGATAATATACAAACAAAATGCTTTAGTCACCCTGAATTAAGTCAAGTTATAAAAAGAGCTACTAAAGAAGTTTTGCCTTTGAAGTCAATTTTGAAAAATTTTGATACTGCATTAGAACTTTGTTTAGTGTTGAAAAATTTCCAATAAAAGATTCATCCTTTAATAATTAAAGCTTGTTGTTGCTCATCCCCCTCCCCCCCAAAAAATGCACTGGTGAAAGAAGCCTTTTACTGGATCTTGGTTGGGACATTTTCAAACTAATACAAAACTTTTCTTTCAGGTGTGTACCATTCATCACTTGGGTGAAAATGCAAAAGCACTTCCTCTTGTTTGCACTTCAAAACCAGCAAATAAGAGGAATGTTATACTCATTTATTTCAATATTTTAATGACTTATGCTGCTGAACATGACCTTGAGTTAAATCTTCACTTCATTATGTAGCTATTCATTATGATTGGAAAATGCAGCAATTGATTTGTCTAATGACAAATTCTCAGAAGCTGCAAGTAAAGGATGTTGCTTTCATTTAGGACAAAGTGTGTAAAATCAGGGCTTGCTAAAAGGTATGACAAAGATGACTTTAGTTTGAAACTTCAACACATTATAACTCTTGATTATCTTCCATATGGTGATATTTGTATTTGGGAGATAAAGTCTCTTATTCTGACGTACAGTGGTTAAGAAGATGACTTATGTACATTATGAAATCAGGCAGAACATGAGAACTGAAAGGATTACTCAGAAGTCCTTCTTTATTCCCTCTAGATTTCTGATTCGCACTCAATCTAGTAAATCTTGGTATTCCAAGAACAAAAAATTGAGTCGAAACATGGCACAGATGTTTTGAAACAATTAATGAAAAATCTCAAGTCGGTATTTACACAATAATTTTGATGGTTTTAGAAAGTAACGCTTATACATGCAACATGCAATGTGAGACAGAGGATATTGTTTGTAAGAGACCTCTTTCACCTACTAGATAGGAATATGTTGAGTGAAAAAAAAACACATCATCATTTTATTTCAAATAGAACAAACCTAAGAATTATAGATTTCTTGCAATGTGCTGCACACAATATTGCATTTTAAACCATTAAAAATGAAAAAATCCTCGGAGATATCTGATATAGAATGAACTAAAGTTCTGGAAGGTCCCAAGTTCTTAAACAGGCAAGAAGGTCACTAAGCCCTGTTAGGCAACTGAGTGTCATGCAAAGATACCACACTGGCACCCTTATGTGCTTAGTTGACCCACTAGCCTTCTGTTGATCAATTATCTGCTTTTTCTCAAAGTCCATTATTTGCATGTATTCTCATAACTATGCTAATTATTTGGCCTTTGGTATAATCCACTTTCAGTCATGAGCTTTCTTTAAGTCCATTATCTGTATATATTCTCACAAATATGCTATTTATTTGACCTTTGGTATAATCCACTTTCAGTCATGAGCTTTATCACTTTACTTTTAACAACAAAAAGAAAATAAATAAATAAATAAATAATGTACCTGAGAAAGTTACAATGGTGTAACGAAAAAGTTTAAACAGATTATATAAAAAATATGCCAGGTAAAAGTTTAATATTAATTTTATAATATATCAATGCAATAAAAATAACAGCATTCTGTTCTGCAAATACAAACAGACATGCAAGTAGATACACAATTCTACATGAAAAAGAAGCAACTTACCATGACTCTTGCAAAAATTTCTTGATTGCTAATTAACTTTGAAATTAAAAATTCTTTAACACTTGGATCCCAGTCATCACCAACAGGTTTCACTCCATATAATTCACAGAAATGCACTTGCACAGGAAAGTTAATAAAATGATCTTCCAATATTCTTAAACTAAAATTAAAGAAAATTAAGTAATAATAAAATTTTGTACACTTTATAATTATAATTTTTGAATAAGTTTGCCAAGAGGCACATAGAAATGTCACTCACTCAACACCAAACTGCTGCATAACTTAACACACCGACTGCTCACTACAAACAATTTTAATGTTCTGCTTATATACCATATATGCTATTTTGAGAAGTTAAGTACTTGCCTATATGCTGTTTTGTTACAAAGTCAGTCCAGAAAGCAACGAGACTAAATTTTTCATGCCAAGTAGAAATCCGAAAGGTTGAGTTTGCGGGCAGTACAGGTGGTGAGGGCTGTCAGCTACAGACATAGGTAGAAGTCAGAAGGGCTTGAGTCTTTGCAGCACACAGATCGCTCGTGAAGCGGATATACATTTAAAAGTGGTGTTAGGTGTTCAGAATGTAGAGGAATGTCAAGCAGTGATATGCCACAAGTTTTGTATAGAACTATAGAAGTCGGTTACTCAGGCACTTGCCACGTTACAAAAAGACTATAGGAAGGATTCTTTGTCCAAGGTTCAAGTGTTTAGGTGGCACAAAACTTTCAAACACAAAAGGGAGGCGTCAATGATGAATAACGTGCTGGGCATCCATCAAGTTCTCAAACTTCAGACAATATGGCTAAAATTAAAGCGCTTTGGATTCTAATTGTCAGGTAAGTGTCAGAATGATTGTGGAGATGTTTATTGTTAATGATTGTGCAGATGTAGATTACAAAATCAATTGTGCATCAAACCATCAGAGAAGAACTTTAAAATTGGAAAATTTTTTCCAAACTGGTTCCAAGGTTTTTGACTGATGATCAGAAAGAAAACAGCGAGTCAATTTTGCTTTAATTGTTTAAGTGCATAACAACAAGCGACCCTACTTTTTTTAAGTAAGTGATTACCAGGGACGAAACATTAGTTTTTCAGTATGATCCCGACACAAAGAGACAGATGGCAGAGTGGCATATGCCCCGATCTTGTAAAAAGAAGGCTCAAGTGAGCAAATGAAAACTGAAATCCATGCTCACTGCCTTCTTTGACACCAACTGAATAGTGCACAAAGAGTTCATGCCACTCTACAGACAGTTAATGTAGATTTTTATGAAGAAGTGCTTCACAGGTTGAGGATGGTTAATTGCGTACATCTGCCTGGAGCTCATAAATAAGTGGATTCTGTACCATGATAACGCACCAGTCCACATATCCTTCAAAGTCACTCAGTTCCTCACAAAATACAATGTCGTAACGCCGACTCAACCACAGTACAGCTCCAGTCTGTCAACACAGGCCTTTTTTCTATTTTAAAGGTTAAAATCCAACTTAAAAGGTATTGTCTTGACATTCTGGAGAACTTCAGAAAAAACATAATGAACAGTATTCCAGCTGAAGACTTCCTGGCAGGCATGAATGGGTAGCAGAGTCGGCAATGGTGTATTAATGCAATAGGAGGCTATTTTGAAGAATTAAGTGTCCGTAAAATTATCTTCAAATAAATGGATTTTATGTAAACAGCCTCATTACTTTCTGAACAGACCCTGTACATGTAACTTTTTTACTCTTTTGTACTTTGTCCATATTTTTAAATTTTTTTTGTTTGTTTGTTTACAAGGATTATAATTGAATGTACTAGTAATCCAATAAATAATGTATTATAAAAGCATCTTTTCTAGTTCAAATCCGTTTTTATTTGTTTTTGGTGCATGCTCAATCTTATTTTCTTGATGATATTTTTATACTAAATATATACATTTATTTTAGCATACTTTTGTTTTAGACAACAAATTAAAAACTTTATTGTACTATAAGCATAAAAAATTCAACCAATAAAAAAATTCAACATAAGCATAAAAAAGTATAAAAAGCATAAAAAATTCAACCACTATTATCTGAATTTAAAATCAGAGATATTATCTAAAAATCTGTAAACATGTCGGGCATTTGTTAAAAGATCTCTAGATGATTATTTTAGCAGTGAAATTAGTCAAACAAGAAAAAAGTATGGATTTGAAAAGAAAGATCATCCATCTCTTTCCCTTTGATTTCCTTTTACTGCCAACCGAATAGTTCATCTGAATATTAATATGAGTAAGTCTTGGAAAATGTCAGTTTCATTATTTTCTTAATATTGTCATAATGGAAATAAACAGGGATGTCGCAAATAATATTCAAAATAAATTAATAATTTTGTTTTATCCCCCTCCTCTGCCAAAAAAAAGGGGGGGGGGAGGATCCAAAAACAAACAAGACTATTTAGACTTTAATGTTGGACAATGAATTTTAAATTGCTTCTACCTTTATCATACAAAAGCAAAGCTTTAAAAGGAAGAAATTGCAGTCCATCCCATTATACTGAACTTCAAGGGACTGGAAGTCTGGTGTGCTATATCTGATCTGATAAGAAAAATTGATCATAAAAATTAAAAATGTATAAAAACTGAATGATGACTAAGGAAAAAACTGCTTAATATTTTCCCATCTGCCACAAAAAAAGTGAATAATAAATCTAATTATAAACCAATCATATTAAGATTTGACACAATTATTAATACACACAATTTGTTTTTCTTTATCTGAAGCATTTGTCCAGATATTGACAGATTATGGCTTCTTTTGAATGGTGAACTATTTTAGCAATGCTTTTTTAATATATCTATGCCTTATCTTCTTCAATTTCTAGATTTTTTTCATATGGTATGAAGTGTATATTTGAATAAACTATATTTCTAGCAGATATCAAATTACATACACCCATTTTGTAGTTTTCCAATAATGTTCCCCTTATCTTCAGTGCAGAAGCTTTACGTTTACGACTTGTCATGTGGATGAATTTTTGACACACCATTACCATGTATCTTGCAAATGCAAGACTGAGGACGCTATTCCAAGGTTAGAACTTGGAAAACATTTATATTCAAATAAAAAAAGTTGACAAGGATCAAAACTTTTCATTCCCTGAAAGAAAAGTCAACTGTAAAACCACAAACCCATAAGAATCATTACATCCTCTTTCCCTGAAAAAGGAAAAATCATTATTACACCCTCTTTCCCTGAAAAGAGAAAATTTCTATCACAGCATCAGCCTTGAATAGAGTTTTGCCTGGCAGCTCAATCAAAAAAATTTCAATGAAATCAGAAAGTCTATAAAAAACTTCAACGGAATTACAGAATCTGTTCCTGTTTTTTAGTTCAACAGTCATGTACACCATATGGTATCTTATGATATGTTTATTGTATCCTTGTTCTCATAGAGTAGGATGTCACACCTGTCAATTTAAAAGACAGAAAAGTTTGGGTGAAAGCAACAGAAAAGTAGCATAAAGGTGATTTCCTTTATGAATAAAATGTACAGTGCACAAAAAAAAAAAAAAAAAAGAAGAAGAAGAAGAAGAAGGGACAGTTCTACATCTCCCGTTCTACTGGGCCGATTGACAAAATTCAAATTGCGTTTTTCATGTCTTGAAAGCATGACTTAAGATATATATCAGATTTATATATAGCACTATTCTAACATGGGTATTTTGACACAAAATCGGACTTTTCTGAAATAACATGCCAAGTTTTTTACATATTTCGATTCTATGACTCAAATTATGCCCAAATATGAAATTTTGTATAATTTGGTGTGAAATTTACAGAGAAATTCACAAACAAGAGTTCACTTGGCGAACTTCGAACTTTTTAACCTTTCGACGTGCGCAATATTATTTTTATAATTTTTTCAACTAAAAAATATCACAACATTCTTTCATTCAAATAATGTTCTTTATATTAGATTTTTATGTTGTTACTTTAATTTTTTTTCTTTTACAAATTTCATTTTAATTGTTTAAGTTGCATGGTTTCTTTCAAATAACTGTTTTAGAAATGTCTATTTACCCATTCGAATCGCGTAGTTTAAATATAAGGTGCATTGTTTATTTTTTTTCAAATAGTTTTCTTTATAACATTTTTGTCACAGTTATTATTTTAGGTAATTTTTTAATTTTTAGACCTTTTATTTTAATTGTTTGGGATGCACTGTCTCTTCAAATTTACTATTTTTTCATTCGAACTGAGCATTTTAAATATATTTATTAATATAAATTTTCCAGGATTTTATTTTATTTATTTGAACTGCGTTTCTTTCGAAAGAATACTTTGTGTCTCAGACCACGATGCATCTGAAAACTGAATATATTAAAAGAGAAAATACAGAAAAGCACAGTTAACACGCCTTTCAACGTTCCATTCAGAAAAGATATATAAATGAATAAAAGGATGTATAACTGACATTTTAACTTAGGATGACTTGCATATATTGCTTTAAATAGTTTTAACATTATGCTCATTGCTTTACCCAATTTTATCACCCTACATTTAGTTTCTTAAAATTTTATTCATATTTTAGTCAAATATTTTATTTTTGAAATCGCAAGAATCAAATATCATAAGATTAAAAAGTTTTAAATTTAAAAAAAATACTATATTTTATGCAAAAATATATTTTTTTCTTCTTAATGACTTGCTCTTTTTCTTCAGGCATTCTGCAAGTATATTATAAAGCATTCAACTTTTCGAAACATCTTGGTATTTCTGACATTCATTTTAAATAAATTTATCGCCTTCCATTCCATAAAGCCAGCAACAGCCGAGCGGTAAAGTCACTGAACACTGGTAGTTCGCTCCGGGGTTCGAAAACGGGCTGGTTGCATGGACATTTTCATGGTTTTTCTCATCGTAACATGTATGCCAGCTGGTTTCCCTTAGAAAGTTCTTCATGAAAGCCTTTTACGGCAGATACCCTGCTTTGTCGTAACTTAATAATCTAATTCAATCCATTTCATCAGTACTTGGTCTGAGCCTTTAGAGGCTAAGCATTTTAAAGCATGAGATGAAAGGAAAGACTGGTTTCGTCAAAAGGGAAAACATCTTTAGGTGACATCCACATACATCACTGGATAAATTCCTGAATATTCAAATAGTTTGACTAAGAAATCACGGAATTCTCCGTTTATGATTATATGATGTTCTATAATGTAATTTAAATTTATACAAACATATAGTGGAAAACCAGTCACTCTTAACTTTAATCTGCAATGATATCGTTTTTGTCTTTTCCGTTAGCACAAGCTCAATTGATGATATTTGTTAGTGTACACGTCCAAGTGTTTTCTCTTTGAACATCCAAAGTCCTTGAAGTATTCTCAAAGTATATTCGAAAGCATCCAACTTTTTGAAACACCTTAGTATTTCTCACAGCCAAATTCCCCTTCAAATTTTTGCTTCCTTTTTTCCCTACATTTTTTCCTTCTACATTTATTTTCAGTGCTCACCACAAGAAAATTCAGATTTTTCGATTGTTACACTTCCATAAATTTTGCATTTTTGTCAATTTTTTAAAAATATCAATAACATCAACTGCATTTCTGTTGAAGACAGCTTTTCATTTTCTAGGCATTTTGTTAATTCTGTACCACCGAGTGATCCAATTCTTATATCGGCTGAAACAATCTTAATCATATTAAAGATCGTGTTTTTTTTTAATACAATCTATAACAGAGAAAAATTAGCTTCTTAAAATATTTTTTCTAAGAGGATTGATATAAAAATTTATATTTGTATATATATTTTTAGAGCTGGGACTTGAACCAAACTATCAAACTTTTAAAGTTTAATTTACATGGTGGTTATAATTAAAATTCCACTTTGAAAATAATAAACTATCGGTCATAAAAGGAAAACTACTGGACCAAATGTTATCAAACTTGGTAATCATATAAAGGAGGTTATGGGAATTTATTTTCCGAGGGTGGGGGGAAACTCACCACCAAGGCGGAAATGACGCTGTATGCAATATTGTTAAATGAAATAAGACATGAAGATATCGGTTTAAAATGTATTTAATCTTTTCTGAAACGTCTTACAAGGCATGTTCAATGTAGCGTTCAGCATTTTCCGAAAGCAAGTTAAATCCTGTTACTGCATTTTCAACAGCAGCTCTTAGCATATCAGGGGAATGTTATGGACATGTCGGTGTATCACATTTTTCATTTCTGTTAAATTGTTTAGATTATCACCATAAACAGTGCTTTTGAGATAATCCCATAGCCAATAGTCACAGGGGTTAAGGTCTGGTTACCGAGGTGGCCAAGAAGTGGGGAAGTGTCGGCCTATAAGATGTTCATTCGTGAAATGTTGCCTAAGTAAGTGTGTGACACATGTGAGGTGGGGCCAGGCACTGCATATAACCACATTACTGCAGTTCATGTATCATGAAACATTTTAACATTGACTCCAAGCGAGCTGCAGTCACAGTGGTCCAGCTGTCAACTGCTCTTCAAAGAAAAGTGGTTCAGTTATGAAACTAGCTGTCAATCCACATCAAATGGTGTGGAATGACTGTTATGCAATGGAATGCAGTAGGAGAATGCAATAGAACTAGGTAGATAACATGAGGGATTTCTTTGGCCCAAATCAATTAAAAGCATTTTGAATCAGTACCTTCATGTTTTAGAGTCGAATTCAGGCTTCAAAAATTACAAATTAGCGATCTGTAAGAAAACGATTTCCAGGCACTTTTGAGATTGATTTGCAATTTCACATTTTCTAATCGTTAATTTGTGGTTTTTACGGACGAATTTCTCCCTTATACAGATGGTGCACTCGACTTTAACCCTTTTAAATGGTAATTTGCTTAGTTCAAAGTTTCTTAAGGGTATACAACATGTTAAACCCATGTAACAAAAGGTTAAGTTACAATTCGACTCTTATTTCGTTTAACAATATTGCATACAGCGTCATTTCCCCCCTGGTGGTGAGGTTTTGAACTTTCTTGTTTTCCCCGAAAATACATTCCCATGACCTTCTTTACACGATAACCAAGTTTGATAACGTTTGGTCCAGTAGTTTTCCTTTTATGACCCTTTCAAAGTGAAACTTTAATTACAACCCCCTGTATATTATTAAATTTTAATTTGAAGTTATGTGTTATATGTATATCATGAGTAAGATTTTCGCTTTTAAGGGGGAAAAAAAAAAAAAAAAAAAGAATCGATGCAAATATACTTAGGATAATGGACTAAAACTGAAAAAAATTCCCCTCCCTCAGAAAATAAAATGTTAAATATTTGACCTTGAATGTATTGGATTATCGAAATATTCATTTTGACTTATCGTCTAAATCCTAGTTCCGACAACAATTCTGTTGAAAATTCCCAATTACTGAAGCTTAAGTAAAAGGTTTAGTATATATTCACTGTACGTTAATAAAGTAATCAGAGTGTAATAAAAATAGATTATAGAATTTACGCTGATGCAACTTTCTGTCTGAATGCACAACATATAATGGAAGAGAAGGCTTGTAGAGATCTGTTTTTGACATGACTCTAGAAGTAGTGGCCATACTCCTTTTGTCTCTTCCATGCCAAAAAATTTTCCTGAGAGGCAACTTTAGTTTTGGGGAAAGAAAAAAATCACAACATGCAGGACGATTGAGAACGTATACTTATTTTCGGAACAGAAGTTATTCTGTTTCTCTGATTCTGGTTCTCTGATTGGTTATTGTATAAAAGATGCATTGTCATGGAATACAAAACATTTGGATAATGTTTCTGACTGAATAATGTAAGATTAAAAGTCATCTGCTTAATTCTTAGCCATTTACAAGTCAACTACTTGGGCAATTGCAGAATCGTTTTGATACCTGAGCTTGTAAGACAAACCTAATACAAGTATTATTGGATTTAAACAGTTCTTTAATCTTTCGAGAACATTCCTTCTTTAGCACATATCCAACAATCTTAAAATAATTCAACTGAGAAATCATGGGATGTTCCATTTATGATACGATATGATGCTCTATGACGTAATTTAAATTTATACAACCATATAGACGAAAACTAGTCGCTCTTCAATTTAAACTGCAATGATATGGTTTTTGTCTTTTCCGTTACTAACTCAATTGCTGCTATTTTCTGGTGTGCACATCCAAATGTTTTCTCTTTGAACACTCAACTTCCTTGAAGTAGCTTCCCTTTAAATTTATGCTTCCCCCCCCCTAATTTTCTACATTTGTTTTCAGTGCTGACACAAGAAAATTAAGATTTTCCGATTGTTACATTTCCATAAATTTTTGCATTTTTGTCAAATTTTTTAAAATATTCGTTGCATCAAATGCGTTTCAGCTGACAAGAACTTTTTACGCACTCTCCTCTACGACGGTTCTTCGCTGCACTCCGAAATTGTTATCGAAAAGTTTTGTCTTGCCTCCAACTTTGATGCTATTTTAATACGGACTCTACTTTCTTCATCTAAATCCCTCTCAAAATATGCTTTACCACCTTACCGATTCTCATTATCATCATTAATCGCTACAAACTCAAAATTTTAAGACTCACTGCCATGCTATGCTCAAGATTCGAAAAGTGGATTCATTCGCTATATTGGGATAGTGGTCTGACCCAGGTGTCAACGAGACAAGAGAACTTTTCATTTTCTAGACATTTTAACTATGTTCCTTTGGACTTTGCTTTAAAACTTTATTTAAAGTTTTAAAGCAAAGTCCAAAGGATAAATATTTTAATTAAAAGATTTTTTTTTTTTTAATGAAGAAACAAACCACTCTAGCAGCGCGTATACTGTACTACGGAGTGGCTCGATTTTAATGTTGGGTGCAAACAATCTAAATCATATTATTTAGAGTTTTTAGGCCTAATAATTTCTACATTCAAGGACATTTTTTTATATAATCTACAACATGAGAGAAAATTACTACTTAAAACACTCTTTAAGAGGATTTATGTAAAAATTTATATTTATATACAATTTTTTTAAAGCTGGGACATGACCAAAACTTTCAACATCCTGTTTGCTTAAAAACATTGTGAAACATCAAACGAACTTTCTCAGTTTTAGACAATTCAATTTAAATGCAAAGTAAAGTAGCAGACGATAACACGTTGAAATTAAAAATTTACTCTTACAAATATTTTTTTTAAAAGAAATTTTTAAGTTTAAGAGAAAGAAATTTTTAAGTTTGAATAATATCATCTATAATTAAAAAAATAGCTTTTCATATGGTATTAATAAATATTTATTACGCATCACTGAGGGAAAAAATTTCATATAATGAATTCTCCATAAAATTTTATTTGAAATTTAAGATTAAAAATAGCTGTGGCAATTCGCTGTAACAAAAATCCATAAACCACATTTGGCATTATTATCGCTCAAAAAAAAAAAAAAAAAAAAAAAAAAAAAAAAAAAAAAAAAAGCCAAATTTTAGTACGTGAAAATATGTAAATTCAAGTATATCTTAGAGAATTTTGAATAAAAAATTCTAATTTTTTGCAGGTATGCTCAGAACTACACCTACTATAACATGATGGTAAAACTTTTATAGGTTATAATTCAAAATTTTTTTGGAAAATTTATAAAAATTATTTAAAAATAGAAATTTAAAAAATAAAACACAAAAAATGGCTGAATTTTATTTGGAATGAACCTAAGTTTCGAAATGTGAAAGAAAGAACAAAAGAAGTTTAATTTAAAAAAAAAAAAAAAAAAAGAGATCTTAATAAATATATATGCCAAATTCAATTAACATTGAGAAGCTAAAATTTTGAGAGCTAATTTTTTAAAAACTACTTGTACGATTTTTACAAAAACTTGGCAGTCTGGCATAATTTGAGTCGTAGAATCGAAATATGTAAAAAAAAAATAGCATGTTATTCCAGAAAAAGTCCGTTTTTGGGTCAAAATACCCATATTAGAATAGTGCTATATATAAATCTGATATGTATCCTAAGTCATGCTTTCGAGACATGAAAAACGCAATTTGAATTTTGTCAATCGGCCTAGTAAGAAGGGGAGATATAGAATTGTCCCCCCTTTTTTTGCGCACTGTACATCTTAATATTGTAAATGTGGATGATTTTAACAGTTTGTAATTCTTTTGTTTAAATTTGCAGAAGTTACGGAAAAAAATGTGGAAAAAAAAAAAAAAATCAATTGAAGACATTCATATAATTTAAAACCAATTTTCAAAGTTTTCAAGGTTTGCTACAAGAGTATAAAATAACATTAACTGAACAAGAAATTGGATGGGATCAAAATGCTTGTTATCAGCTGGATTCATTACAATATGGTTTGGAAATATGTGTCAGCAAAATTTTTAAACGTATATTTCTCTGTGTAGAGTATCTCTACTATCTATTTAAGTATTTATACCAGTGGTTTCAAACCTTTTTACAATCTCCATCCCCCTTTAGCCCATACTGTGGCCCCTAATCCCCTGGAATATTTATTTTATAATATGTTTCGATCCCAGTTTTTCAGCAAACCTGTAACTACAAATAAATATATTAACAATAATAATAATAATAAATTAAGGATGTCACACTTTTTTTAAATCTCTAATTTGAAGACCACTGATCTATACAGTTCCTGGATACTACATGCTAAATAATAATAATAATAAACCTTTAAATGAAAACATTACATTTTTCTACATAAAAATTGCTTGAAATCAGGGTTTCTCAAACTATGGATATTACATAAATTACATTCTATTTGGTGTTACACTGAAGCCTTAAATTAATATAAAATTTTCCCTTTTGGTATATATTTTTAATTTTTATTTACATGGTGCAAAATTTAAAAATTGTGAGAATCCCAGCTCTAAATATTTAAATTTCCTAAATGTGAAAAATGTAAATGAAGAAGTTTCATAAAAGAGAAATTAGAATTTTTAATAAAAAGTGCAACAGTTTCTGGATC
The DNA here is from genome assembly GCF_044657685.1 of Stegodyphus dumicola. Classification (NCBI taxonomy): domain Eukaryota; kingdom Metazoa; phylum Arthropoda; class Arachnida; order Araneae; family Eresidae; genus Stegodyphus; species Stegodyphus dumicola. Next base: position 98,228,607 of record NC_140774.1, on the reverse strand, counting down.
ACAAACTCAGAAAAAAAAAAAGAGACAAGTGATGAAGAACTGATCTGAAAGGCTTGAGAGAAATAAAAAACTCACTACCATGAAATTTACACATGTAAACACCAAATGAATGGAAATTTGCATATTATGAAGTCTGTCATGTACTGGTCAGGTAAGATTTTCTCTGTCATTCTGGCTGTTAAGATAGGGCGATAGTGATAGAACTAAACTTGTACCAACATGGTTTGCTTGTAAAGATGTACTGTTGTTGCAGTTTAGTCTAATATGGCAAAACAAATGACAGCTATCATCCCACACAAAGGATGCTTTCATGGAAGAATTTTGATGAAAAACTGGCTCATATTCATGTTATAACATGAGGAAGAAACCACATGGAAATAACCATGCAACCAGCCCATTCATCTAGATTCAAACCTGGATTGATACATTTTTATATACAGAGGTTTTGTCCTCTTGTCCACTGAGGGTCTTTCTAGTAAGGATGAGCTGTCTAAACAAATGTTAATATGTCTAAACAAATGTTAATGATTTTACTCCAAATGTGATCTTCTTTCTGTCTAAAAATGAGAAACAATATTATACGTTAAAACATAAATAAAAGTCGGAACTTTTGCAAATGACCCGTCTGGAGCTGAAATAGATGTGTTGATTAGGTCTTGTCTTCTTTCATTGCTTTCTGCAGGGTTGCTGTACTCAGAACTTATGTCCAGATGGGTGGAAGGTTAAAGGAAGATCTCTGTTGCCAATTTGATGAATGAGATAATCTAAATTTAGATAAATTAAAAAATGGGAAATTTGGAGATTTATTGAGAGATATGATCAAAAATTGGAAGTTTCTCAGTTTTACCTGAATTGGCAGCACTGTCTTTAACTTAAAGTCAAAGACAAGTAATTGTTCCCCCCTCAAAGGATGCTTTAAACTTGCCGCCTCCTAGGACACTATATGAACTAATAACGGTATTTAAAGAGAATTAAATATTCTTCTCACAAAACCTTTTTAAAACTCGTTTATAGAGTCTGATTTGAGTAGCTGATTTTACTCACTCAAAAACTGGATAATTTTAGTACTTCAAAAAGGTACAGAAATATGAAGATTTTGTGCAAATTTCCTGTTTTCAGCAAAAAAGTAATGAAAGCCATGATTATTTCTATCAATTATTTTCTAATTCTTCATTTAATATTATAACATTTTTTATAAGACACAATAAAATATATAATCTTTTATTCTTATGTTCCATAGTAATGTTACTTACTTCTCAATAGGTACAATTTCAGAGTTTCCATAATCCACATACAACACAACAGCTCCATCTGATGTTAAATCAGTTATTTCACAACGATACCAGGCATTATCATATGAATACTTGGCACAGCAAGGCATACCTAATAAAGAAACCAGATGGGAAATGAGCATTATTTAACAGTCTAATCCAAATATACATTGCTTTATTATTCCAATATCAAAAACAGAAAAATTTTGGATTTCAAAAATATAAATTTTTTAACTTGTTCTTTAAACTTGAATTTTATACCTGTAAACTTATGTATACTAATATATATAGACTAAATAGTATATTAATTCTGTTAAGACACTTTAAAATTGTTTATAAAGTACAAAGTCTGAGTTCGGACATCCAATATCCAGAACGATCTAAAATCAGGACCTTAAAGCCACCAACAAAAAAAATTTTTTTAGGAATTTTTTTATGCTTTACGCATGAACATTTGATTTTTCCCCCATAATAAAACATTTGGAGAATCCCAATTTTTAATTTCACTTCACCACTAAATAAAATACCTTATTGAAGAAACAATACTTTAGTATAAATTTGTGCCATCAATAATTTAGCTCTGTAGTTGCGGATCTGCTTGGCATACATCGCAAACTGAAACATTCTACACAGAATCTCTGCTGATTTTACAACTACTAATATTTTATATCACTGATGCCAGCCTGGCGAATCATTATTTATTATATTTTGCTTTCCTCATCACATGTTTAAAACAGATGACAACTTAAGTAATGACTCATGCAGCGATGCCTAAATGATTTAATTATATTAGTAACTGAATAACAAAGTGTATGGAAACTTTTATGTTGCCATTATGCTTCCGATGGTTACAGATTTAAGTTAAATGCACTAAATGTTGACAAGGGAAAATTACTGGAGAGAGAGGGAGAATAATTTTTAATTCACCTAAAACTCAGAACCGGCATATAGCTTGTAAGGCTGCACCGGGCAGCAGAATTTAGAGAAGCTCTGAGTAACAAAATTAAGGGATGATAAAATTTTTAGATTTCAGGGAAAGCACTCGGACCCAAAATTTAGGACTTACGGAGTTGCTTGGCAGAAGAATTTAGGACCCGCAGAGATTACATCAGATGACAAAATATCTAGCGCCAGTCCTCAGTAAGCTTAAGTATATGAAGGAATTTAATTTATTCAGGACTCAGATAAGCTTTAAGCATGTGCAAGAAATAGACATGTATAATAAATAAGTAAATTAATACAATTCAGGTGTTATTGTCTCAGTACATGACAGAAGAAAGAAAAAATTTAGCAGAACAACTTGTCTCTTGTCGCCAGTCTCATCATACACAGCTAATAATGTATAGGAGGCAGTTAAGCTAAGCTAAAATTATCTTGACTGATTCCAAATAATTTCAGTTAATATACCAGATTGAGCTGTTCCTTAACTTTTTGATTTGACCCAGCTTAATATTTTTTACAGGCTGTTACTATTTTATGAAAATTAAACTTTGAACTTTCGATTATGTCCAAAAGACTTTCTAATTCTATAGCTGCAACAGGGTCTTCAAAGCGAAAGCATGTTTCAGTGTCCATTGAACAAAAAGTGGAATTGCTGCAAAAAAGATATAGATGGATATAGGTATATCAATCTCAAAATTATGCAAAGAGGATGACATTGTAACGTCAACTGTATATGACGTTATAGGAAAGGAACTTTATTAATTTTATATGGATTCCGATACCCATCTCACAGCGAATAACAGAAAAATGATTCACTATGGGAATGATTTTTCTGCTATTCACTATTTATGCTAAAAGTGATGATCATGACAAAATTATGATTGAATGGGTCAGACAGCGTAGCAGCGAGGGCGTGCCACTAATGGGTCCAATGCTAATGGCTCAAGTCAAAATACTTCATGGAGATATGAACTTCAAATTCGACAGACTGGTTAACCAAATTTTAAAATCCCCCGCTATAATGCAATTAAAAATTTCAGGTGAAGAAGCTTCAGTTGATACTGAAGCTGCTAAACTATTTGCAGCAGAATTCATTGAATTCCTTAATAGTGAAACGTTATCCCCAGAATAAATTTACAATGCTGATGAAACTGGTCTTTTCTGGCAATATGTACCATGAAATACCATGCCAACAGAAAAGGCTACAACTGGTGTCAAATATTCAAAAACTAGGCTAGCAATTTTAGCATGTGCAAATGTTGCAGGAACGCATAAGCATAAACCTTCCATAAGTGGAAGAAATACGTGACCTCAAGTGTTTTAAGAAGTAAACATTTCCCCCTTTACATATCATGCAAACAAAAGAGCATGAATGACACAAGCGCTAATGTATGATTGGTTTGAAAATTCTTTCACACCCGAGGCTTGGCAAAATTTTGCAAAAATTATCCTCCTTGTAGATAAGTGTTAGGCTCACATTTCACTTAAAATTTTAATGAAAGACATATATCCATGTTATTCTTTCCGCCAAGCTGTACATCCATCATTCAACCTATGAATATCGGAATAGTGCGTGCGCTGAAATGCAAATAAGAAGTGATGAAGATGATATCCGCGAATTTGAAGGTTTTTGGATATCACAAATCATAAGCAAATTTTCCAGTTAATGGATTTTGTAAAGAAATGTTGAGAAGTGGTAATAAATGAAGATGACATAACAGAAGTTTTTTATTTCGATGAAAATTCTCCAATTATCAATCAATTAGCGAACAGCGAAATCTGTACTATGGTTGAAGTTAAAAAAGACACCCAATAGTGAAGAGAGTGACAGAGAGGTTAAAGAAAATGAAAAATTATGATTACTCAGTCGGAATTCTCGACACAGCAACCACAGGACCTGAATAGTGTAACTTTGCATTTGAACAGGAAATTATGTCTGTCCATAGAATTAAAAGTATTAGCACAAAAAAAAAAAAAAAAAAAGAGAGAGAGAGAGAGAGAAAGAAAGAAAGAAAATTTTGTTGTAAATTTTCGTATCCTTTAGACCAGCGGTTCTCAACCTTTTGACTAACGCATTCCGTCTGAACAAAAATTGAAAAACTTTAGTACCACCAACACATTTTACAATTTCTCAATAGAAATATTTAAAAAAATAATAACAACCTATTGATTCTTTACATTAAATATGCATACATAAAAAATATTAGATTAAAAACTGGTTACCATTTTAATTATCAAAATTTAAGTTATAATACTTTTAATTCTAAAATTTAGTGTGAAATTTGGGCCTGTTTAAGAGAGATTAATTTCTTATTTCAAGAGAGATCAATTTCTTTATGTCTAGTCTTATTTCATTTAGTTTTATCTGCAAATTAGGATCCACTTTTGATTTTGTTTTGTATTTATTTTTCAAATATAACATGGAAGAAAATTCTTGTTCAACAAACAAGTTGTGCAATAAGGCAACAAAAATTTAATAGCTTTATTTGAAATGTCTTTAAATTCTTTTTTTTCGGTTCAGTCAAAAGTTAACAAATGTGTTATTTTTGAAATCTTCAGTTAGAGTTCGATCACAGGAAATTTTTATCAATTAATGTTTCTCTTCACGAGATAAAATTTCAGGTACACTTGAATAAAATGGATTTCAAAATAATGGCTTTAAATGTCGGATGCTAATTCTTCATTTACTTCCAAATTATTTTCGGTTAGAAAACTTTCTAAAAGTGGTAAAAATGTTAAAGTGTTATTATCCAATTCTTTGATTATTAGCTCGAGTGTTTTAGCATTGCATTTATGTTATCTCTAATGGTAAACAAATTAACACTTTGCCCTTGTAATCCTAAATTTAATTCATTTCATTTTTCAAAAATATTAGCTAAATATGCTAAATGCTTCAACCATAATTCATTAAATAAACATTTTTGCAATTCATCTAAAAATATCAGCTAAATATGCTAAATGCTTCAACCATAATTCACTAAATAAACATTTTTGCAATTAAAATTTTGAATTACAGAGGAAAATTTGAATTTCTGATCGAAGTTCAGAAAAACCATTTAAAACGTTGCCTCTGGATACCCACCTTACTTCGGAATGTAACAAAAGTGTTCCACGTTCACTGTTCATCTCTTGGCATAAAGTCGTAAATATTCTTGACTTCGGCTTTTAATAAAATTAACAATTTTCACAGCTTGATTCAAAACGGTCTTCCGGTTTTTCTGGGACTTTTTTTTGGCTACTAAAGTTTCACAAAGAATTGAGCAATGAGTAAATTTAGTTTCAGGTATGATTTTCTTTATTTAAGAAATAACAGCAGAATATTTTCCTGTTAAATCCTGAGCTTTATCACTGCATACAACAATGCACTTATTCCAAGTCATATCATTCTTTTCAATTACTTTGAAAATTTCATTTGCAGTTCCTGTATCATGAAGAGATTCACAAAATAAATACCCCTCCACAATTCATTTATCTTCTTTGAAATGTATGTAAACTAATAACAGAACAAAGTTTGTTATATCAGTACTTTCATCCACTTGCAATGTGAAATACTCACTGTACTTTATTTTTTGAATAAGTGTCTCTTTTATGGAATTTGCCATTTCATGAATTCGTCGATTTATTGCATCATTTGAAAACAGAACATTATTAAGTTCATTAGCTGCTTTTTCTTTGAATAATATTAAAACAATATCTTTAGCTGATGGTAATATAAAGTTTTCTCCAATAATGAGAACCTTCTCAGTCTTATCAATTCTTGGGCTTATTAGGAAACTAGCTTCCAAAGCTTTTTCACTTGAAGTAACAAAAACCTTTCATTACTTGTTTACTATTTTTGAATTCCGCTAATTTCCTCTTGAATTATTCAGATTTATCCTTTAAACTGGCAAGATGTCTTTTAAGAAGTGATGGTATTATACTTTGACTGGATAATAGTTCAACGCAAACAACACATTGAAGTTGAGGGTCCATTTTATCTCCATTCCAAGTAAACAAAGATGATAAATAACTTTCATTATATTTTCTAAAAACAACTTTTTGTTTATTTTCATTATTCTTAATGCTATATATTCCAATTTTTCAAAAACAAACAACAATATTCTCAAATCGCTTAAAAAAGTAAGGAATATAAAGTAACAATAAGACAAAATACCTGCCATTAGAGACAGTATATTGAGGAAAAAATTTTATTTTAATTGCAAATAGAGCAGTATGAGCCCAAAAATGGTGACAGCATAAAGTGTAGACATGCTAATAAATCAATCAACTGGAATTAATGAGATACTACTATCCTTTTATAGGGACTTATTTTTATTTCCTCATTCAATACAAAATCCATTTCTATTACTCCTTTTGAATACATCATTTATGATAACTTTGTTACGTCTAAAAGAATATTTGTGAAAATTAAAAAGGATTATTTTGCTTAAGTCTATGAGCATCTATTGACATTAACAAAGCTCAGATTGCATAAATTTATGAGTATTAGAGAAAAAACTTAGACAGACTGTTGGGGTATTTAATTTTTGAATTTAATAGTTAAAAATACTTTTTTTCCTTTGCATACCACCTATTTTTCTCTTTCTTTTTATTCAAATATCTTCCACCAGTGGTACACCAACTACTGGTGAAGAATCGCTGCATAGATAAATGCTTCATTATTTCATAAATCATAAGTTCCTATTTTTAATTTTTTAATTTCTATAAGCTGCCCAGATGGTATAGTGGTTAGGGAAGCTTGACTGCAATACTGAAGGGCCCAAGTTCTAATCCCAGAGAAGGCATGGATGTAAAACTGTCTGTCCCTTCATAGAAAATGATGGCCATTTATTAGGTACCTCCACAATAAAATGACCACCCCTTCTGGCCTTAGAAGTGGCCAATGCCATTATAAGAAAGTGCATGCCATTGAAAAAAAGAAAAATTTCTACATGCTACCTTACTAGGTTTAATGTCCAAAATATAAACACAAAACAAAACTGGATTTGTTTTGCAAGTGAATTATTGTCAACAACTTCAAGTTCTCCTTATCACAAAACTGGATATATTATTCCAAGATTTAGAATTCCTGGGCAGACTGCTCCAAATCCTCCAACATTTAATTACCCAACAGCCAAGTTAATGTTACTCTAGATTAATGAACTATTCTAGATAATGAACTTGAAGTAATTTGAATTATACTGATAATTCTGAAACTGCAGAAGATGAAACTTTGTATAATTATTGTCTGCCTCTGAATACTAGTGACCAAATTCATTAAAGTGCCACATGCAATTTTGAAAGATTAGGTAAAGATGTTATGTTTTATGCAGTAAATGCTTACTTAAATTATTTATTACTGTCTTCAACTTGTGCTTAGTGTTTAAATTACAACTTGATTTTTACAAATATGAAATTTATCAGTTTAAGAGTCATGAGTAAAAAGCGTTAACTTAAACTCTCTTTTAATGTCTCTATGCGCTGTCAAATAGTTATCTATAACCCCTTTTCTCTTCTTACAATTCTGTGAATATGTGAAAAGTAAGTTAATCATTAAAGAATACTGGATATGCATCTTTTGTCAACTTAGCTGTATATGTTTAATGAATGTCACTCTAACAATAAAGAAATATTTAAAAGGTCACAACTTCTTCCTTCCTCTAGTATCTAGCTTCCAGCATCATCAGCTATGACAAACTCAAAATTTTCATTTCAAACATAAAAATTTAGAAAGCAGAGACTTTTTCAGACAGGACATTAAAACCTGTTCTAACACATTTAAACAAGTGATGTTCATGGACGAATAAAATACTATTCAGCAAAGACAGCTTCATTCAGATCAATTACGGCCTGCAACCATTTGTGTACTTGCTCTAATAGTCCCTCATTAAAATCGCAGTGACAGAAAAGCACATGAAATACTCATGCTTTATGAGTTACAAAAAGAAGAACAGCCGCAAATGTTGAAAAATTGTGGAGGAAGTGTATCCTAAAGGTGTTTTGAATACTCGCGAGTGCCAATGATGGTTCTGAAAATTTTGACAGGCCAACCTTAATTTGAAAGCTGCCAGATTCACTTGGCACCCAGTCTTTTTTGATAATGATATGATGAAAGTTGCATCTAAGAGGAATCTACATGCAACTGCTGAAGAGTTGGCAACAGAGGTAATTCATCATCAACAACTGCCATTTGATGTAAATTAAAATCATGTCTAAACTTGGAGATAGATTTCAAACGAACTTACTAATACTAATCAAACAGAACGTGTGAACATCTACACTACTCTTCATTCACGTAAATAAAATTTTCTGTCCCCCCCTTTTTTTTAATTGTCTAGATACTTATGATTCGAAGCTTAAAACTTTCATTGGGTGAAGAGACTTTTATTCCAATGAAGTGCTTGAAATGGACTTTCAAGAGTTTTTTCTTAAGCCAATTGATTTTTAGGGACATCATTAAAAAATATTACAGCACTGGAAGAATGTTACTCATTCAAATGAAGAATAAAGATTAAACTAATATCTTTTTTATTCATTTATTTTTATGATTTCTTCAAAACCTATTTCAGAAAATATTACTTGATGAGATGACCTGAAAGGTAAAAGACTAATCTATATGTCTTACATAAAAATTTAAAAAAGGTTGCCCAAAAGAGTTTGCAAAAGATTTTTCACATTCTTGCTAAGCTCACAGTTTACCAATGTGCTGTTACACTCACGCCTACTAACACATTTCTTTTTTTTTGGGGGGGGGGGTCGTTTTAGCTATATTATTAAGCACCATTTTCTTCACACTTGCACCATACATTCAACAGCAAAATTAAAATTTTAAAAGCAACATAGCAGTATATGTTTAGAATTTCTGATGCAGCATTAAGCGTTGGCGTACGTTTTCCCATTTTTTCGGTTCATCATATCAGTGTTTAGTTTTCTTACAAAGGTGGTTTTACTTTTTTCTGTCTTTTTATAATTAACATTTTGCCTGTTAACTTTATTTATCGAATATCGCATTTTGGCGCTTACGGCACATAAAATTCGATTCAACAGCAAAATCAAAAAATATTTAAGAACAGAATGTCTTTAGAATTTCCAATAAACAGTCTTGCGTGCTGGAGATAAAAATGTTTCCCCCCCCCCGTACAGTGTTGCCACTGCTTGCTTTGAAATCATTGAGTTTGTTAATCAAAAATTCATTAAAATATTACGAAATATGAAATAGATCAAATTCGAAATTTAAAATTCGGGCTTCCAGGTGCCCATATTTGGATGGAGGATTACGTTATTAAAAATTTGATGGCTCTAGGTACCGCTGTTTTCCCCCCCTCAAAGTGCAAGAAACATGCATACATTCATGCACATTCTTCAGTATTCAATTTCTTTAAATATAATACAGGGCAATAATATTTGGTAGCTAAAACATGAAAAGTGATACAACAGATTTAAGTATTTTGATGCAAAATGCCATTTTCAGATTAATATCCCATTTGTGACTAATGTCCTTTTGGGCTTAAAAAAAAAAAAAAAAAAAAAAAAAAAAAAAAAGAAGAAGAAGAAGAAGAAGAAGAAGAAATACTTTACTCTGAAATAAAAAATTTTGTACACCTGGATTAATACATGTAATTAAATGTAAAATTTTGAAAATGTAAAATGTAATATATATAATGAAATATTATTAAAGCAGTCTAAATTGCATAAAAGAATTTGCTTAATTGTATGTCTTCTGTTTCCTTACTGTTAAAAGAATTATTTCAAAACTACACATCAAAATTTATTTTTATAAGGATATGCCTATTAACGGTGCATCCATTTCCAGATTTAAATTAATTTTCTGAATAATCTTCACATACAGAACAACAATACTAGATGAAATTTTAAAAAAAATATTATCAGTTTAAAAATTCTTACTTATTAATTAATAAATTATTTCTGTGTCTCCTCAGTTTTACTTGCACACAAAAAACAGATGTTACATATACAATCCTTTAATTAAAAAATATACAAAACATAATAAAATATTCAAATTTATTCAAGAACTAAAACTCACCAGGCATTGGGCTTGTTAACTTTGGAAAATCATCAGCTTTTTCTTGAAGGTCTTTAATAAGCTGAAGAAAAGCATCATGCTCATTATTACTTTCCTTGTCATTATCTAACTGTGGGTCTTCAATTTTTAACCGTTGTAAATATACAATATTTGGAGTATTAACTTGTGTTATACAGACAGGGAATATATGGCCCTCTATCAAATCTGTGGCTTTTAAAAATGCTGTGTGCACCATGGTATTATTAGTCTGTTTAGAAAAAAATATATTAAGCAACTATTATACTATTAAAATTATATTTTTGCTTAAAAACAATGAAATCAAGCACAGTTATAAAAAAATTTAAAACATTCATTAAAAGTTTTAAAATCATTATTATTTTTTTACAATATTGGAAACTATTTCATTTTTCAGCTAGCATACTCTATCACATCTACTTACAAGATAAGTAACTAATTGATGTCTTCATTAAAAAATTCAGAATTGTGCCCATGCAATTGAAAATTATAATTTATCACAAGAAATAAAGCATATGTACAGAGCCGTAGCTAGGGATTTTAGAGCTCGGGGACAAATGGAGATTTTGCATCCCTTTCTACGGGCCAAAAATGGAAAACCTTTCATTCTAAATTTTGTAACATCAATTTGGGGCTTTCTGGATACTGCGATCGGGGACAGATGTCCCCCCTTGTCCCATCCTAGCTACGCCACAGCATCGGTACTGCAAATGGAGATTTTGCATCCTTTTCTACCGGCCAAGAATGGAAAAACTTTCATTCTAAATTCTGTAACATCAATTTGGGGCTTTCTGGATGCTGCGCTCGGGGACAGATGTGACCCCCTTGTCCCACCCTAGCTACGCCACTGCATCAGTACTGCAAATTAAGAACAACAATTCAAATTCATTGCATTTGTTTATTTATTTTTATACATCTCAAAAAGGTGATTAATGTTTTTGGTACGCAGATTTTCTATCTCAACAAAATAAAAAGTATTGCCACTTGAGGAAAAACACTTTTTCATGACTTACACATAAGTGATCCAATTCTTAAACTAGTAAGCAAATCATAACTTCTTGGTTAAAACTGTTTTCAGATGCGAAATTGAAATCAGAATACCAAAATCAAATAGTACTTTTTTTTTTTTAAATAAGCAGAGTGTTCCTGTATTTGACTGACAAATTCGGAAGGATGATAGTAGGCAGGACGAAAAATTACCATTTAACATATTGTGACCCCCATGTTAAATGGTAATTTTTCATGTTTAGTGTTTTTCAATTTTTCATGTTTAGTGTTTTTTTTAGTGTTTAGTTTTATTTTTCATGTTTAGTGTTTTTCAATTCATGTTTAGTGAGTGAAAATCGCAAAAAAATAGGTATCGAGAGGATAGTGGTCCTGACAAAGAGAGTGGATAAACAACTGCAAGGATCAGGAGCATTGCGGTCAAGAAGAAGGAACTTTATGTAAATTTTCAATGCATATGGGGGGAAAATAAAAGCAGTGAGCAAATATTCCTTATTTGGCATTAAACTTAATTTGGAAACAGCATGTCAGATTACACGAGCAAGGAATATGTGGATAAGCATGATTTACGGGCAAACATGTGGCAATAGAGACTTAGCACAGAGGATGTACCAACAGCAATATTACAGAAGGCACTGTCCACATCATACAACCTTCACGAACATCAATCAGTGTACACAAAACACGAGGCGTCAGCAATAGCAGTACAAGGCAACTTAAAAAGATGACAGGAAGGTACATTTCCAGGTATTCCTCTGCAAGTCAAAGTGAGATTGTATGTGCATTATGGTTACAAGAAAACACCAGGATGCCTTTAACATACACAAATGATTGACAAGCTTGAGGAGAGGTGTAGATTGCTGTCTGTCACCCAAGGGTTTGGAACAGATAAAAGTGTTGTTTCACAAACATGAAAATCTTTCCAAATGACAAGTACAGTTGTAAGAAAGGTTGGTGGTGGCTGTCCAAGGACAACAACAATGATTGATGACCAATATATTGCACTGCAGACGAAAAGAAATCCAACCACCAGACAACACTGCTCAGAAGTGGTGCATAGCAACCAAATAACAAGAGTCTTGGTTTACTGTGGGTGGATGACTTCATAAATATGGCCCATTTGTCTGTCAACCTGATTGCTGATAACATTCACAGCAGAGCAGAACATTAATACTGGATACCTCTTCAGTGGAGTCATGTCCTCTTTACCAAGGAGTGCTGTTTCACTCTGGCAAATGATTCTAAGTGCCATTTGATATGGAGCGATTTGTGGCAAAAAAGATAAATTGAAGCCAGACACTTTTTTTTTGTACGATGATGCTAAAAAGAAAGTTGATCTATCTGACCAAATAACTTCATATTGTAACTGTTTACGGAGAACAGTGAAGTGGTACACAAAAATTTTTATACAGCTGATATGCGGAACTTCTCTCGGGAATGTGTGGTACGTTCATAAAAAATGAGGAACTAAGCACATCAGAATTTTAAAATTTACAGAAAAAATTATTGATCATCTGTTAGTGGATGTTGTGAATCCCCCGTAGTGAAATAATAATAACAAAAAAGGAAAAAAAAAAGTTTTAAATTCATACGAAGGATACGCGAGGAAGATGAGAAAGTAATGCAAAGAATGCTATAAATGCTTAGCAAGCCTAAAAGATACACAGTATACCACGAATAGAACAAAGAAAGTAACAATATATTGCAATAATTGTAAGGGAAAGCCTGCACTTTGTTTAACCTGCTTTAAAAAATTAATAAGTTACATTTTAAGTTATTGTGAATAAGTTTAATATTATATTTAAGTTCTATTGAATGTTTGATTATAAGGTTGAAATGTTAATGTATACCATTGAATAAAAGCAAGACCCATCACTGAGTTAGGCCACCTTGCGGAACAATCAAGCATGACCTACGGTTGGGTCATGCTGCCCCTCGGCACAGACAAGTATGACCCATGGTTGAGTCAGGCTCAACATGTCAAGTCAGGCTGGTGTCAACATGTTAATTTGAGGGAGAATTATAATAGCAGACATAGTTTCCCCCTTTTTTATTTCAAGTCTTTGTAATCTCAATATTAAAGCTCGGCAACTTTTAAACAAAATTCTCACACCACATTTAACAGGCACAGAAAATGCACTTTCAATAAGTTACATGTTATTTTATATTATTTGTAATATAAACAAAACCAGATCTGCAGTGTTAAACAGTTAATATGCATTAGCATAAAAATTAGCAGGCTTACTGCTCATGCCAATATGGGAAAGTCAATAATAATAATAATAATAATAATAATAATAATAATAAATAATAATAATAATAAACAGGAAAAGAAAAGAAAATCTGAAAGCTTTGAGATTTTACATTATGCCCAAAGTTTTTTTTTAAAAAAACATTTTGTGTGTTACCTTTATTTATTAAGTATCCTGTTTTTCGCACGTAAACAATAAAATCCAATTCAACAGAATTATTGCAAAATAATTTTTAAATGAGCGTATCTTTCGAATTTCCAATACACAGTCTCGTGCAATGGAGATACAAATGTTTTCCCCGTGCAGTTTTTTCATTGCTTGCTTTGAAATCGTTCAGTTTGTTAATCAAAAATTCATTGTTAAAGTATTACAAAATATGAAATAGATAATAAAACAAATTTCAAATTCCAAAATTGGGCTTCCAGATGCCCATATTCAGGTCTAGACGTACGTTATTAAAAATTTGATGGCTCTAGGTACCGTTGTTTTAACACAATGCGAGAAACATACATATATTCTTGATTATTTAATTTCTTTAAATATAACATAGGGCTCTAATATTTGGTTGCAACAATTTCAAAAGTAAACCGACATTTTTAGGGAACCAATGCAAAATGCCAAAACAAAATTAATAGCCCTTCCCTAAAAAGGATGCAATGTTGAGTTCTACATTTTATGATTTTCACCAGAAGAAGCATGATAATAAAAAAAAGATGCTTGTTGAAAAAGCTTATACTGCCAGCTTTTGGATATTTACAGCCTACAACAACAACAACAACAACAACAAAGGGGGAAAAAAAAAAAAAAAAAAGATATTATAGTCAGATTCTTTACATTGATAAATCATCTATCAACAGCAACCTAATATTTTTAATAAAGATTGAATCAAATCATCTTGAAGTATTTAATGACTAAGATCAGCCTTCTTGACCACCAGATATCTATCTTATTGAAAAATTAAAGAGTCATCCATCAACAATTGTGGCATCCTATCTGACGCTAGTAAAAGGTGTGGAATACTTTTTCCCTAAAACTGTTTCAAAATATGTATGGTTATTTTGAAAAAGAAAAAGTTAATATAAAATCTGTATTAGTAACTATAATTATTTAATTCAAAATATATGTTAAATAATTGCCTAATTAACTAATTTCTTTAAATTTTTTATTTATAAATTTTTAACACCGTATAACTTACTGAAATATCTGGGGTTGTAATTCTTGAGGAGCTGCTACTAGAAGATTCTGAAATAGGCACTGCTGAGCCCATACTTATTAATAAATCAGCCAGACTCAAACCAGATAATGTTACTATTTCGCACTGCAGTCTTCTGTTTTTATCAGCAGAAGCCTGAAATTTTCAATCATTAGTATTTTAGAGACCAAGAAACACAATTTCTTATTTTATTATCAGGTTTTATACAAATATGACAATTATTATTAATTAAAACAATTAAACACCCTAGAAATAAAAATCATAATGTCAGTGCAGTCATAGAAAATCTCTTTATACTGGCTAAGAGCTTTTATACTAAAATAATAAGGTGGCTTGTGATTATTTTGTTCCAACAATGCAAACCACATATGTGCATTTAACATTTGCATCACTACCTATATAACTTAATGAAATGCATACACATCTTTAAGACAGCATATTAAAAACAAAAAGGCTGCAAGTATAAATTGGTATCAGCTTTTGGAACTAATATAAAAAATATGTCTTTTTCACAAGCCCCCCCCCCCTCCAAAAAAACTTTCAAATTATAAATCTAAGAAGTAAGACAGTATAACAACATACCCATAGCTGCTAACTTTGAAATGTCAGAAACTGTGAGGTTTTGAGGCTTTTCATAATTCAAAAAATACGAAAATTGAATATGGTATTTCATTTTATTTAGTTTTCATGTCATGTCGTAATTTCAGAGGGGTTCCAAATTGAGAAATTTGATTTATAATCACTTTATAATGCATCATTTGATTAACTAAGCTAGCTTCTCATACATTTCTCCGGTCCCTGTACCCATGTTAAAGAAAACGTTATACTCCTTATAAAAAATAAAACACAAAAGGTTTGATTCCCATACAACAAAAAATAACCAAGATATTATATATTAAAGTCGCGCAGCATGTTCATGGGTCATGTACAAAATGAAGAGTGAAATGTTTTCATTTGCATATAACTAAAAATAAAATATCAGTTTAGAAAAAGGTTTCTCATGTTATGTGATTAAGGGATGAGCACTTCTATGCAGATTATTGTGAAAAGTATTAATAAATATAAATTATTTTCAAAATGGAGATCCCATTCGCATAATCTTAAATTCATGTTCTAAGTACAGATACATAGCAAACTCATAATATTATTTGCAGAAATTCAGACCAAAAATTTTTTGTAGAATTATTAGATTATGATTCTAAAGCAATGGTCGGCAAACTACAGCCTGTGAGCAAAATTGCATCTGTGGGATGATTATATTTTTTATATGGAAAATAAATCATATTATGCATTATTATGCAATGGCTGATAGTTGAGTTGAAAAGTTGTAAATAGTGATCGCGAGTAACACTACTGCCATGTCTCATAGCTGTCATCATTTTTAAAAGCATTCTCAACAAGCGAGTATTTGTTCATTATGCAATGGGTGAGCACATATGAAGTTTTACTCTGGCGGTGTGTGTGGTATCATCTACCAAGGTAATCTGCGACATTTGTTTTTATTTTATTTTATTCATAACCTACAATTACCAAGCTACTATCAAAATCAAATAAGGAGAGAAAAATAGACTTCGATTGTCATGCTCTTAGTGCAGAATGGAGTGCCAATTTTATTGTCAAGTTTTATGTTTAATATGCAATGACATAAAGCTGTGAGACAAGAGTACAGTTTATGTTGTCATAACACAAGTAAGCATGTGCTATGATATTTAAACCTCAAAGAAAATGAATCATTCATTAAAATTGGGTGGTTTAAAACAGAATGTGTCATCACAGCATAATTTATTCATAAAAATAACATATGAGAATGTAGCAAATTACTAAAGTCAGCCTTTGAATAGCTCAGTTATAAGCCGCAAAAAGAAAACCAATTACTGATGGTGAATTGATGTACAACGGGAAAAGGATTAGTTGGACAAATTTTTAAGGGTTGTGAAGATGCTAAATGTTTAAAATCTCTTGTAATTAATTGTATTATTCACCAGCAAGCTCTTTGTGGGAAAACACCTCTATCTGTCATGTGTTATTGAACCAGTTTTATCAGAAGTAAACTTTATTCACTCTCGTGGACTTAACCATTGCCAGTTTTGAGAATTTTTATTAAAACTAAATATTCTGACTTAACCTTATCATACAGCTGTTCAATGGTTCAGCAATGGGAAAATTTTATTGAAATTCTTCAAACTGAGAAAGCTCATAGGTATTTTTTTAAACAAGAAAAATTGCCCACAACCTTTATTGTCGAACAGTGAATAGCTAAGTGCTTTGACATAGACATTGTGAGATATTGCAACAAATTCAATTTAAAATTACAAGGGAAAGCAGTATTCATATGTGAAATGAATTATATAGTAAAGAAATATCAATATAATTCATTTCACATATACAAAGAAATATAAAGAAAATTTGCATTGTTTGAAATACAACAACATTAAAAAATCTGACCATTGTCTATGCTGTAAAAAATTTCAAACATTAGCAAAATACCCATTTAAAAAAAAGGGGGGGGAGATATATTTTCTGAACTTATACTATAGTTACAGCAATGTATTGTGGATATTTATGAAAGTACAAAAGATATTTAAATGATTCAAAATCCACTTGACTGTGAAGTATGTAAAATCGCAATCCAGATCATTATTAACAGATGACCATTTGCAAACAACTTTAATGGTACGAAGTACTAATTTTGAACTCCAGTATGAGGAAATATCATCTGAGAAAAACAATTAAATTCTTCGCATCAGAAATTTTAATCTATTAATAACAACACTTGTTAACATGTAAATGCAAATCTTTTATTCTTGTAAAATGTGCATAAATATCATTTTATATACCCCCCCCCAATGAGAAAATTACTCATTTATATCTTCATATCTGCTACTCTTCATTCAACCAAAAATTTTTACAATCTGGCCTCTTCTAAAAAAAGTTTGCCGATCATGTTTTAAATTATTAAAACATACTTTACACATTGAAAATGTATAAATTACTTAAGCAAAAATTCTATTAGCCTACCAAATGTAATAAAATTATAAGTAAATACATTAGTAAATCACAAAAGATGCCATTGAATAGCATCTTTTGTGATTTACTAGTGTATTTACTTATTTAATGGCCTCTATCATGAGGGGGAGGGGGAATTATTCTAATTTGTGAAATTCTAACAGAGGTGGAATTATTCTAACTTGTACATTAATGTCTCAATGCTAATTGAAAAGGATGTCAAAAATCACATATTCTGAGGGGGAAAAAATACTCGGTCAACTTTTTTCGTACAGAAGTCAAACTTTTTGCCTTTTATTTTTAACATTTAAAATACTCTTGTAACTGGACGAATATGTCTACAACTAACAGTTGTAAAAATAAAGGTCTGGTTAGAACTTTTGTGGATATGGTCAGATACACATATACTTATATAATTTTATTGTGATGAAAAGCTTTTATTTATAAGAGATTTTAAACACAATAAAAAGAAAATTGACAGTTAATTGCATATAATCCTGAGGCTAAAGTTGATGAAGGATTTTTAGATTAAAGTAAAATGAAATACTAATAGTCACTTATTAAATTTTCATTAAATCTTCATAAATGTTTTACAGATTTGTATGATGGATTAAAACACATCAAGCTGAATAAAGTAAAAAAAAAAAAAAAAAAAAAAAAAAAAACACAATAAATTCACTTGGAAAGAAAGTATAATTTGCATAATTTTAAGTTTCATTCAGTGATACAATGCCATTGCCTATTTTAGAAACTCACTATCAAAATTTTCTTCACAGCATTTGTATTTCCCCTCAACATTTAATGATCAATAATTCTTCTAAAATTAAAGTGTGATTTAAATTTAATTAAATTTAAAATTGGGAGATTGGCAGGTTGAATAAATTGCAATTTAATATAAAAATTAGACACTTCCATTCAAATAAAAACTTCCTTTAAATTCTGCAGGGTGATCTATAATGATTAGTTAGATGATATAAGTGAAATTAGATTGTAAATTAATGATCAGAAAGCAACACATATAAATTACTGTTTTTAAACCTTGAGATAATTTCCTTTTAGGCCCATATCACACGGCGTTTGTTTCACACGAACAACTGTTTCGGACAATTTTTCTGTCTGGTTTACTATTGAAAGAAAGACGTGCGACTTTTTCCTTCCTTTCGAAAAAAGTTGCAAGTTGTTTGTTTTCAACCAATCAGCTATTGGCTTGTTTGTAATGGAGAACCAGTTTCCCCTGTGTTAACCCCAAAGCGAGCTGTGGTGATTGGCTGTTGTGACAAAGCAGAAACAAACCTACGTGTGATAGCAGCCTTAGAAGCCCTGCACACCTTCCTAATATACCTAGAGCACTTTGCCATATATAAATAACATGACATAACTCTGCTTTCAATCATAACTATGAAAAGAATTTGACAGGCAAACAGCAATAAGTGACACAGTCTAAAATTTTTTTAATAATCTATTAGCTAAATTACTCTAAATGACCCCTTTCAAATTTAGAAATACTCATACATGTCTAGACAATTAAATCTGCCTCCCCCCAGCTTACCAAATTGTTCATACATATTCAACAATATTTTTTTAATTCCTTCAAGTTAAATACATATGTATGCATATTGTACTACCATATTCAAAAGTTGCATTATGTTAAGATGAGTACCAATATATGAATGATAAATTTTTGCAGTGACAGATTTGCAAGTGCATTTGTTAACATTTACACTTTCATATTACACAGTGTTAGGAAATTTGCATTTCTCCTTCGCGGCCATGCTGTGCCGAAAAAGTTATAGTCCTGTGGTACAATGCAAGAAATAGGGTAAAGATTATGTGTCTTCCCAACGTGCCTTATCGACATGGCCAACAGCCGTGAATCATTCCAGGATGGTGTGGCAGTTTCAAGGAAGCATGGTGTGGTGATTTTTATGGAAACCTACAGTGGAATATAGCTGTGGAAGACTAGATTGTAACAGCAATCTAGCACAGTGTTCCGGATAATTTACTACATCACCAAGTACCTGCCTAACTAAATGAACTATCAGGTAGGCTCATGTGTTATTATAAATAAGTTAAGTATATTTACTGTTATTCATCATGTGGTTTTACTAATGTGTCACAGTCTGACATGATATATTCATCTGTTTTAGTAAATTCAAGAAAGCAACTGTTAATTTTTTTTTTTTTTTTGTATGTTTTCAATTTACAGCAAGCGTACTCATACCTTTGGTAGGGAACCATGTTTTACGCTATTGCGTATAATTCTCAAGAACCTTAAAAATCAAGACAACACAGAGAAATGGTAGAAACTTACTGAAAGCATACAGGATAAATAACCTTTGATAAAATGTACAAACCTTTTATTATGAAGTCTGTAGCAATACTAATCACATCACATGACAGAAATGCTACAAAAAATGTAACATTAGCATAAAAGAGAGCATGCAACGTAGAATCACTACTGAAAATGAAAGGGAGGAAGCAACTCATCTGATGTGACCCCTACAACCTTAATTGAAAATACTACCAAAACTTTCTCTCATGTAACTTTTTACATTCTCCTATGGGCAGTTGATAGTGTTTGTATCATTGTGCAATATTTTTCCTTTCTTACAGCTAATAATAGATACGTTACAGTATTTTAATTTTGTTTGCAGTTTGGATTATTCCTTAATGAGCTAAGGAATTTCATGGATCCCCTTAATGAGCAAGAAACTTTGATTATATTTAATATTTGCTTCTCGGCAGTTAACTGCACTTAGATTGGGGAAGGGGGGAAACAACTTCATTTCTTCAACTTTTGATTATGAGACTGAGTACATGTTTACTTCATTAGAATGCATAAAACATAATGAGATAAGCTATTTAGCACGAAAATGAAAACAGAAAAGAAACTGTCATAAATTACCTCTGAATAGTCGGAAAAAGCCAAGCCTGTCTTCAAAAAACAAAACACAAAGGTTGTGATATACATTTGAAAACAGAAACAAAAATGGCTACTAACTGGGAAAATAAATATTTAACTGTGAAATTAAACAACTAGCAGATTTGGAAATATAAAGCAGAAATGATTCTGAAATATAAATTTATGGGAATTTAATTGTTTATGATACACCAAAAGAAATCACTGCTGTTTAAGTCTTGGATCACTGATCACGGCAAAGTGTTTGAGGGCTATCTGCCTAGGGGTAGGGATGCCTTCGTGGAGGATTTTCTACAGTAAACTGGCTTGTATACACATTATACATGGGGAAAACCATGAAAGCGCCCACGCAGTCAGCCCATTCATGGGATTTAAACCTCAGATCAAATTACCAGTATTCAGCAACTTTACTGCTGAGTAAATAAAATGAGATGAACAAGCTACCATAAATCTACTCAAAGAAGACAACCAAACTGTACATGCAAGAAATAAAATGACAGCTAAAAATATATGCAATGAATTAAAAGAAAACAATTTCTCCAGCAGACTTTAATAACTTTTCTTAAACAATTTTTTATCACTGCATTGCTTATTATAATTTTGTTCATTCAATCCTCACATTTATCCATGCAGTAGAAGGAAAATTCTGTAGTTTTATGATGATATGTAAGCATCAAGAGGGCCATCACAATGGATCAATGTTATGTGAATTGTTGAAGCAGTAGAAACAGATTCGACACTGAATTGGGATTTGAAATGTGTTGCTTCTCAGGGTAAGATACTGAACTACAGCCTAATACCAAAAATCCGCGGACCTAAAAATCTGCCAACTCCTGAAATCTGCATTGCCTCTCAAAATATAAACATTCAGTTTATAGGTTTCAGAAACTGCAACATAGAATATGAAATATCGAAGAAAAAATACTTACTCAAAAATGGCATCATAATTACCGAATAATAATGGGTCATAACGAAAATACTAAATTATTGACATCATGATAAAAGTTTTTTCCATCCAATCTGCATCAAGGTAAAAAAGCAGACGATTCACTTACCTCTTCTTTCAAGTTCACGATTCGCGTTGTTGTATTTCCTGAGCTTTGTTATTTCACGAGATTGTTTAGTGCTGCCGTTTTTTTTTATCCAGATATTTTGTGGATAAATTAAAATTATTTTAAATTTCAGCGCTTTTTAATACAATGACAGATAAGAAACGCACTCATGATTTTTCTGCTTGCAACAATGAAACACCTTGCATTGATGGTAATGCAAAAAGTGCAAATTCTGCAAAAGATGGAAACAGGTGCTACTCCTCGGTTTATAGCAGAATTGTATGGAATTGTGACACGGACTGTGTATAATATACTGAAAAATAAAGTAAAGTTGTTGAAATTTTACAGCAACAGTGATTCTAACACCGGAATCCGAAACCGGAAATCTTTGCATGAGGCGAAATCGGCAAACCTCGATGCTGTGTACATATAATACAATGAATAATATAATCAATTTATATATGTAATAATAATTTAATGCATATAATAAATTATTACAATAATGTATATAATAATTTAATTAAATGTATCTAATACGCCTCATTTATTTTGCCCTTTTAATATGAATATTATAGTTTATCTTTTCTGTTTCGAAATCTGCAAAATCCTAAAATCCACACAACCTCTGGTCCCAAGCTTTGCGGATTTCTGGACTTCTACTGTACTAACATTCTCAGAACACAGTATACATTAAAAGCAGAAAATGAACATGCATCAACAAAGCACTTGAGATTGTAGATGAACCTTGAGAAATCGGTGCAGAAATAAATGACAGTCTTATTGCAGCACTATTACTAAGAGACTAATCAAAAAGCTATGAAAATCTTATTACAGATTTAGATGCATCCCTGGAAGAGCTGTCAGAATATGTAAAAACAAAACTAATCGATGAATGCTCGAAAAGAAAATAAAGCATGCCAACAGAAGAGACAGCTACTTTCAAAATGAATTTTAACATAAAATTCAAACTTTTCAATCAATGACGATGCAAAATTATTGCAAAAAATCAGGGTATTTAGAAAAATAATGCAAATTCTTAAATAATGACAAGGAAAAAGACAAAAGTAATCCACTTTTCAAGAATAAAAAACAAGAAAATACAGAAAATTATGGAAATAAACCAAAAGTTGCTGTAAACAAGGATACATCCAAGGAATGAAATAAAAATAAAAGCTTGAGAAGACTGAGAGTTATATAGTGAAAATTACTACGTCTAAAGAAAGAAAATTTGAAAACTCTAATTGGTCAGTTGATTCAGGAGGCACATGTCATATGACCGGACTGAATAACAATTGCTAATGTTATTTTAATGAAGTTCAAAGGTATCAGAAAATGATACTTTTACTGTATAGACGACTAAGATAATGAAATAGAAATAAAACTTATAGACATTTTATACATTTCTGACCTCAATGGATGACTAATGTCCATACAAAAAATAACAAATAAGGGGTTTACAGTTGAATTTGAAGTAGATACTTGCAGAATAGAAAGAAGAAAAATAAAAATACAGGAATTGCTAAAGCGGAAGGACATTTATATAAAATAACTGAATCGCAAAAGAAAAAGCCAATATGAAGATATACAGAAATTATGAAGCAATCAAGAGATTGAAGAACAATGACCAGGCAACTAGAATAAGAATTGACCGAGAAACTGGAAATGATAAAGAATGTGAGTTTTGCATCATAAGGAAAATGCCAGAATTGCCACATCCCAAGTTAAACTGCTAAAGAGCAAAATCAACTCTGAACATGATAGATTCAGACATATGTGGACTGACTGGCAAGACATTCCTAGGAGGAAAGAAATACTTATAATATTCACTTACAATTATTCCAGATAGGCAAGAGTCTACTTACTAGCACTTACAAAAGATGAAGCCAACTCCAAGTTAAAGCAATTTGTAACCATGACAAAGAACAAATTTGAAAAGAAGTCAAAAGCCTTAAGAACAGACAATGGAAGAGACTACACTAACAAAGAATTTAAAGAATAACTAAAAGAAGAAGAAATCGAACATGAAACCGCTAACTCATTCACCATAATAGAATGGTCAAGTAGAAAGAAAAAAAATGATATATAATGGAAAGTACAAGATGCTTACTACTCGATTTAGGACTCAAAAGGGAATTTTGAGGCAAAACCGTACAAAGTTCCCTTTTGAGTGCTGAATCAAGTAGTAAGCATCATCTACAAAAGAGACTGCCATCAAGATCAATTGAAAAAGTGCCACACAAGCTCTGAAATAATAAAAAGCCAAACTTAAGTCACATCAGAATTTTTATCAGCACAGCTTACTCTGAGTTCCAAAGCAAAATAGAAACAAACTGGATGAAAGAGCAGGAAAAGGAATTCTTGTTGGATACAGTAAAGGATACAGAATTATATACCACACACAAACAACATTCTTATTAAAAGAAGTGTAATATTTGATGAAGATGAAAGCTAAAAGAAAGTATACCTTATCAAATAAATGATAAGAATGAGAGAATTCAATGACCTTTTAAAGAAAATGAATTAAGAGAATCATGTAGAGATGCTACAAGAGAAGGAGAAACTGAAACAGAAGAAATTCCCCTATTACCGAGAAGATTCCAAAGAACGACTAAAGGAAACCTTCCAACCAGATTTCCATACATGGCAAAGACCAAAGAAATTAAAATTCCTAAAGAGTAGCAAGAATTGCAAACTTTTTTAACCAAAGAAATGGAATTATGGTTGAAATCCACGAAAGATGAAATGAAATCACTAAAGAGAAATAAAGCACAGGAACTAGTTGATCTTCCAAAAGGAAGGGAAAAGCTTCTCTTTAGAAGAAGCAAACAAAATCTGTAAATTAAACAAAAGTATCGACGGATTAAAGCTGGCAACCAGAAACTGGAATCACAAAATAGCTAAAATACTACACAAACAAAGGATATATTCAAGGGAGGTCTGATCCATGTTCTTTGCTCTTAAATAAGAAAAATACAAGGACTTATATAATTGCATATGCTGCTGACATATTAGTCCTGAGAAAGAAGTGTGAATAAATTCAAGAAGCTGAACGAATTCTCAAAGAATAGTTTGACATTCAAAATTTTGGAGAAGTATCTACATATCTATGAAACGAAACTAAAAAAGAAAGAAAAGAAGTTTTAAGCTTCATCAAGCTAACAAGATTAAGAGAATAATGGAGAAATTTGAAAGAGAATCAGAAAAGAAAGTAAGTTATACGCCTATGACTATGAATTTTACAAACAACAAAAACAAGAGCACTTTTATATTTGGCAACAGTATTAAGAACTGGCATAGCAAATTCTGTTGGAATACTTTGCAGAAATTCCATTGACCTTGGACTGGGATGATATAATTAAAATTATACAATATCTGACAGCTACAATCAATTACAAATCACATCTAAAATCAATGGTGAACCAGACGTCAAAGTTTACAGCGCTGCTGACCGGACAGGAGACAACTCTGACAGAAAATTTCCAGTGGGATATATATTTCAAACAGGAAACAGTACAGTACCACAAATAAGCAAGAAACAAAATTGTGTTACCTTATCTTTGACAGAAGCTGAATACATAGCTTTAACTCTTTAGAAGCTACACTGAATGAGACAACTAATGGGAGACTTAGGTTTCATTCAAGAGGCAGCTAACATTATATTTGAGGACAATATATCCTGCATAAATCTTCCCAGGAAATAAAAAGAGAGCAGTTACCCTAAACACATTGATATAGAATATATCACTACATATGTCATTTACAAAACCAAGAGATCCTTAAATTGCAACACTGCAATAGTAAAATGATGTATGCAAACATGTTCTCTGCCTAAACCACAACAGAAATTTGTAGTGAAAAGAACTGATCTTATTCCAAATGGCATAGTTCCTTCAGTGGGAAACTGTAGAACTGCCACTGAAAACAAAGCAAGGACGCTGCCCATCCAAATTTACCCTCGCCATCTTAACTGAAAATACACTTGATCCTACAGAAACTCTCTCTTATGTAACTTCTTACATTCTGCTACAGAGAATTGACAGCGTTTTTATCATCGTGCAATGTTTTCCCTTTCTTGCAGCTAATAATAAATATGCTTCTATATTCTAATTATGTTTCTTGTGTTCGCAGTTTGGATTATCCCTTAATGAGTTAAGAAACCCTAGTTCTACTCTAATATTAGCTTATCGGCAGTTAACTGCATTCAGATGACATTCATGAATTGTGCATTTCAACACTCAGTAGCCTCAAATGTATATGAATACATCATCTGAAATTCTAATAAAGCCAATCTTGCCCCTGCCACCCCAAAAATTGGATTCATTTTAGAAGTACGCAAACCAGAAGAGACAATGTATATGCAGTGTGGAATGGATACTACTTGCATTTGGTGCCGTGTAATGCTGTTTTGATGTATTTATGGAATCTTAAATGATACATATACATTTAAGATTATTATACATGTAAATATAGATAATGACTTTTCATACAGAGCATGATAAGATGAATGTTATAATCAATTCATTCATATACTTTTAAACACAATACATTTTAAATAATTTTTGCTTTCATTCTAATTCTAAGACAAATAAAGCTGCTGAAATCAAACACCAATCAATCATCATTTACCAGATTTGCCTTACCTTATTTCCACTTACTTTGTAACAGAAACTAAATTACAGGATTTTTTTTTTTTTTTTTTTTTTTTTTTTTTTTTTAAATGTATTACAAGCAAATGGCATTGGGTGCAATGCACAGCGATTTAACAAATAGCTTCTGGTTTACTTTTTTTACTACTTTGTTGAAAATAAACTGGAATATTGTTTAAATAAATTCAAGTACTAAGATAATTACTTACTTTTATTTCAACTGTTACCTCCTTCTCAACAAATTGATTATGCAAGAAGTTTAAAATTTCTTGATCCCAAGTTGCACTATCAACCTATAGAATTTAAATTTAATATCAACAAGGACAGTCTTCATAAATATTTCAAACAGAAATTCACAAGGTGAAGTTCTATGCACTTTATGAAAGGAGTCACAATGGAAAATATATGCATTTAAAACTATGCACTGTACTTTAAAATTAAATGACAACTGTAGTACTTAATTTTGAAATCAAATGGAAGAGAAATATAACTATGTAAAATTTGGCAGAAAAACAACTTTAGCTTGGTGTATATCTTGAATATAACTTTATTAATTTGAAAGGTAATCAGACAAAGTTCTTTCAAAACAAGGGGTGGCGGAAACATTTCTGCAAAAAATTTTTGCTCCTGAAGAGGTAGAAGCGGTATCTGATCACTCTTGAAATTGACAGAGTTTTGTTCCAAAAAAATCTCTCTACTTCCAAATGTCATCGAAATAATAAACTTTTATTCAAAATAAATGCTGAACTAAAGTTGTTTTAAGGAATAATTTTAAATAACTTTGAACATGGTTAATTTCTTCCTGTCAAATCACTTACAGGTTTAATTCCATATAAAATGCATTCTAAGCACTGTCGTGGGAAACGCTGCATGATAATTTCAGTACTAATATCACTCAGAGGAACTAGTTCATTGTTTCCATAATCAACAAAATGCACCTACAGAAAAAGATAAATTAAATTTATTTATAAATCAAGAATACTCAGCAGCAAAATTTACTATAAAATTTTTGAATTTACCTTTACTTTCGATGAAGATGCAGATGCAGATATGACTTCAGCTCGATACCACAAATTATCTACAGAAAATCTTGCAATGCATGCTTCCCCGACTGGTGGAACTTGTTCCAGGCACTTAGGTTTCTCTTTACCATATCTAAGCTGTAATGCCTTCTTAATTACATCTACAGTAACTGGATCTAAAATTAGATATGATATATTACTGATAAAACTGCAAAAATGAAAATATAAATAACACATTTTTTAAAACAAAACTAGAATAAACATACAATAAAATGAATAGCAGTAATAATAATCAAGAGCTACACATTATTTTATATGTGGATGAAGATTTTCTGAATAAGATCCCTCTATACAGGTGATTATCAATACAGATATTAGTTTACGTTCTCAAAAATACAGGTTACTTTCTCAAATCATTTACACCATAAATTTAAGCAATTTCTACATAGATTAATTAAAATTGTAAATATTAAAAATAAGCTGAAGTTAATTGATAAATAATGATAATGATACACAAACTGATCACAAAAAAGCTGAAGTTAATTGTTAAATACTCCATGCAAAGGATCAAAAACAAATCACCTGAAGAATTTTCTAACCAGCCCAATGGGAGATGCAATTCAGAAATTAAAATTGAAACTTTAGGAAAAGTTTTGACAAATTCAAGTATTTATTTCACTGTGGAATAAGTTATACCTCAAGATAAAATGAATTATCAAGATAAAATGAAAAACAAGATAAAATGAAGTTATACCTCAAGATAAAATGAATTATCAAGATAAAATGAAAAAACAAGATAAAATGAAGTTATACCACAAGATAAAAGATTACACAAACCGTAAGGCCCAGCCCAAGATAAACAGAACCCGATATGGAAGACTTAATTTGCTTCGAGTTCAGTTTGGGCCACCTGGTACAAGGAATTTTTATTGTGTAGTTTCTTCAATACTGTTGTTTTGTTCTGTGGAAGTAAGTATAAATACAGTTTACCTACGTGTCATAAAGGCTCGCTTTTCAATTCACACTTACAGCAGAAATCTGGAAATCTTATTCCCCTAAATGAAAAATATAAAAAACCAAGCTGACAGACTCTTTGTAACTATTTTTAAAGCTTTTCATTTGCAGAAGTCCATACAAAAAAATTTTAATATTTTTATTATAAACACTGATGTGACTGCCGGCAGATACTTAAAATCATAAATTACATACAATTACTGATTCTGCTTAGAAGAAAGTTTCAACCAACTGTCTAAATCATAGATGAGCAAAAGCTGGCTCTTTTAATTACTTAATCTGACATTTTATGAAATCCCATTTTCATTCCCCATCAAACAGTGTATATGTGCAGTAAGGTAAGTTACAGATGTGCAGATATATAGGCATAACTATGCTAGCAGTTAACCTAAACTGAGAACAGCAGATACAATAACGCATGTGCATCTACTGAAGACCATAGTACTACTATTTATAGCAGCCAAACAATGAAATATGAATGAAGTTGAGATTAAAAGATTGATATGAAAAGGAAGTTTAAAAAAAGAAAATTTCCCTTAATTTTATTTACAAATGAATCAGCATTACACTTTAAATATGAGCTCAATCTGAGTATTATGACAAAATTTATTCACTGATAATTTGAATTAGAAACAGTTAAATTCCTTTCCCACACTTCAAATCATGACAAGAAAACTTGAAAATGATAATTCTGTCAATGGAAAAATAGTAAAAGAGTTACATGTTTTATTTGGCAGATGATTTAAAGCCTTTAAAAAAATATAAAACATTTGTTATCAAGAAATATGCTATTTAATCTTAATGTGCAGAATGCTCCTGTTCAGATTCAGATAGAATTTATTGATTTGCAGTCATACCATTTGTAAAAGAAAAAGTTTGTTAAAGTGGATTACCGGCTTTCTACGGTTTCCTTTAAATGAAGATAAATGCAAATTTTTCACTTTTATTTAGATCAACATATTTATGTCAGAAAACTTTTTCGTTAATGAAGTACATGGGAAAAAAAAAATATCAATTACAAATTACTGAGAAAAATTTACTTTTGATAATATAAAATTGTTACAGGTTAGTCAGAAATTAATTTGGATGAAAAAAATCACATACGAATATTTCAGATTTTATATCTCCCGCTAAGTATATAAAATAATAATAAATAAATAATAGAATAATAGTAATAACTGTTTTTTTTACCATTCCCAAATCCATTTGGAGACATTTTTTTGTGGCATCTGTACATATGCACAGAATACAGGCTGAATATGCTGCATGTATTTATTCTGTTCAGAAAATCTTCTGTGCATGTATTAATTCTGTTCACAGAATGCACAGAATAAATACATGCACAGAGTGGAGGAGTCTTTTGGCTAAAATAGACTAGTAAAATGAATTTAAAATAGATTCAAAATGGATTTTTTGTGACGTCTGCAAGTATGTAGAACTTCGTTTTGAAACTCTGTTGTTGCTATTCTGTATGTGCGCACTATATTTGTTGGCAAGCCACAGACTTTATTATGAAATTTTTTATCATGTTAATGTGTGTCCTTGAGTATTTAAAATGTTTCTGCCAACTATGAAATACAATTGATTTGTTTTCTTAGTACTAAGAACATTAAAGTGGCTGAAACTCATCATCAGAGTAGTAACGTGTACAAAGAAAACAATATGAGTGATTAAGTTGTACGCAAATCCGAGCTTTTAAAGCAGACCATACAAATGTTCATGTTGAGGAATGAAGCAGACAACCTTCTATCATTACTGAAGGTTTGATGCAGAAAGTTGACAAACAAGTGAAACAGAAGAGATGCTTTAGGATTTCATCATCAACTGATGACTTTCCTCAGGTTTCTCGCAGTGTTCTGTAAGAAATTGTGAACAAATGCTTAAATTATCGAAAATTGTGTGTATGCTGGGTTTCGAAAATGTTGACAGAGGTGCTCAAAATGAAATGTTTAGATACTGCTATAACTTTCCTTCATTAGTACAGTGAGGAAGGTGATGATTTGTAAACTGTCACAGGCAACAAAATCTGGGTGGTTTACACCACAACAGAATTTAAGCAGCAATCCATGCAATGGTGGCCCTCGTTATCCCCAAGACAACAAAGTTCAAGCAAACAATTTCAGTTCATAAAATCATGTGCACTATGTTTTGGGACAGGAAAAGTGTGTTATTTGTTTCTTTTTTCCCTTGTGGTGACTAATTAATAAATATTAAGAATACAGCATTGTGGACTGTATACTTTATCATTTTATTCAGCAGTTTCTAACTTCGGAATATCGCACAGCAAAGCAGTGTCTGAAGGTTAGAGTTAGCGGTTACAAGAATACAAAAAACAAAAATGTGAGCTGCAGAATAAGAATATCTTACTTGTGTAAGTCTCGTGGTATACTTTGTAGAACACAAGGAGTTGAAGTTAGTTAACAAAAAAAAAAAAAAAAAAAAAAAAAAAAAAAAAAAAAACTATCAAATCAAATCTGAACTCTATGAACTACATAACTATAAAAGTTTTACCATAAGAAAATTTCTATGGTTTTTAACTAAAATATTTACTTACCTTCACACAATGAATAAAGGTGAATGCTCCCATCATCCCCAATATTTGTAATAAAAGCTTTAAACTTTGTTTCAGAAGGAGGCACAGCACGTTTCCACACAAATTTTGGCTTTAAATCAAGCACAACATTTTCTTTCTTAGATGCTTCTTTTGGTGGTGGAATGAAGGCTGATGGTTCACTGGTGGTTGGTGTTGTTTCTAATGCACCATTTAAGAAATCTAAAGATTCATTACCAGAAATTGTTTCTTTGTGGGAATTAGGACTAGATTCCTTAATATTCCTTAAAAAAAAAGATGTGGGGATTATTAATACATGTCACAAATGAAATACTTTTACAATATATATTATATATTTCTATATGAATATTATATTCTTTGCATTAAACACTTCATACTGCCTGTCATTAGCAAAAATTTATAAAAATATGTTTTCATACCTATCATAAGACAAAATGATAAATTCAGATGTCAGAATTATCCCTTTACTCTTTATCTAAACATATTACTACATTACATCAAACAATGCAAATACTGCTATCTTCTGTTTATGATTAATATCATCACTATTTTCTATCTGCAAATATATAAAAACATGTTTTCTCTTTGTTTGAGTAGTTTTGCTTTTCTCTTTGTTTGAGCAGTTGAGCAGAGATTGAATGATTTAGAACACATGATTAGCAACATAAATAATAATAATAAAAAAACATTTACAAGCACAGTGAATGAATATAAATTTGATTAATTAAAAAAATATGCAATAAAATTAATATACAAAATGCACTAAAATCAATAAAATAATATATAACATCACAAAAATCTATAAAAACTAAAATATAATTAAAAAGCTCAAATATTTACAAAAATTTAGATTGTAATCTTCTCTGACCAAACTAATTAGCATTAATTATAGCCAACTCATTTGTGTTAATTACTGTTACCAGGAAATGCATAAAGGACAGAGCTGGATAGCAGCCTGTATATCTGAAGAAAGCAGCAAAAATAACAGTACAAGTTAATTCACTTTAATTTTTCACTTTGTTATGAACTTGGGAATGAAATATTCCTTCATCTAATGCCTGAAACAAAGAAGCCACTAAATCTAAGAAAATGATTTATGTTTCAATATCTCATAATTCGTAATTTTAAACAAAAATTAAATTTGGCTCTAGATGGCTTCAAATAAATTTGTAAATCTTGAACATGTTAATTTAGAACTTGATTCCTTCTAATAATTCAAAATGCTGACAGCCAAATCAAGGTGAATGACACTGATATCCCTAATAGCAAATATGATTTTTTTTATTAAAATAAAAATGCCACAAAGTAACTAATTCAAAAATGCCACTCATAAAATAAAGCCATCAAATATAGATAAAACTTAATTTGGTGGTGGTGGTGGGGGGAAATGCTTAAATGAGAATGAAACCTAAGATTACCTAATTGAGAACGAAACTATGATTTTATACATAGATGAGAATGTGGAGGGGAGCAAGGAATACCAAGATGCAACAGAAAATACTTTGTTACTTAAAAAAAAGAAAGGGAAAAAAAAAATCTGTCAAAAATCATGCTTAATTAAGAGTTAAGTGAGTGGCTAGCAAGAACTGGCATACAGCAACTCTCTGTGAAGCTCAATTCTGAAATAAATCACTTATTCAATAAGTTCAACTTTTAATGTTAGGATCACAAAAGTGGCAAAACATATTCCTCCTTTAAATAACAGCATTCTCAAGAAAATACCTTATATTACAGTTAATGCTAAATAAAAAATCACGAAATTAACACTATTTATCAGAAAACACAAGTTAATGTACTGGATTGTTCAGAAAATAATTTCATATTTTTTGGGGGGGAACAAATTATCATAACATATAAATTATGAAATTTAAAATTATTATAATATCTAAATATTTTATTGAATTACATATTGATCATTTTAGTTTAATATTTTTGGCCACCTTTCTGGTAGCTGCATCATTCTATAATAATAAAAGCTCTAACCTTTGCTAACAAAAAATTGCTCCATAATTATCTTTTTTTTTTCTTTAAAAAAAAAAAAAAAAAAAAAACTGATGTGTACACCACATGACTTCCTTGTACGGAATATTAAATTATACGCATTTTTTCTTGCATTTCATTTAAAATTATTGGATTGAATTAAATCTACTTCGCCGACACCGCATAAACCACAATAGAATAAATGCATTCTTTAAAATTCACTGTAGTATGTGTTTACCATAGCAACATTCTGGCGCTAGATTCACTTAGCAGTATTATATTTCGTTCATATTATAACTCATAATGCACAAAATTTATATCATTTAAAGAATAGAATTATCTAATCACTGCCACATGTTCTATTCAAATACCATAATAAAGCTAGAATGATGTATAAAAGAAATTAAGCAAACAAAACAAAAAAGAAACAGTTTTTCACAGACAATTGAGTATTTCTCATTCAATTAATTCAGTTCTCATTTCGCAAGAAGGCAAAAATACATAAAAACTCAAAATATCTATATTCAAAATTACGAAGTAAATCTTAAAGACTTATTTCCTCGAAACAATTCCAGAAAGGATTAAGCATGATTTAATTGGCAATAATAAATGAAGGTGCTATCTTTGTTGTTGCAAAGCTAAGTTTCTCTAGATTGGCAACAAATCCACTAGTTTGCTGTTTCAAATGTAAACAATCAATGGCCGCCATAAAAATAAAGGCTTAGCGGCACTTAAACAACTTTAAAATTGTTGATAATTCTAAAAGTATTGCATACAGATTTACTAAAGGCATAAAAACCTTAACCGGAAGATAAAAACAACATAATTCAATCATTTTTAAAGCAAAAAATGTACAATTTACAAACATATAAGAGCAAAGAAACTGAGATCACTGAGCCGGGTAACAGAGTGGATATATATATAAATATATTTATATACATTTGGTGCGGCCGATTGCAACCAAAATACGAGGTGCGCATCTACATGTTATAGCAGTCCTATATACAAAATTTCAATGCTCTGAGGCTACTCGTTTTTGAGTTATGCGAGATACGTACGTATGTACGCACATATGTACGCCACGAAAAATTCTCTTCAGAATTCATTTTAAAGCAGTTTTATAATTTTTCGGGAGGAAACAAGTCTTTTATTCTGTTCTTACGTACAGATATCACGCAAAAACATCGTTAAATTACATTCGATAGCGGTCAAAATGGATATTTCCGCTGAAATATGCTGCCTGAAACTTTTCGCGATTACAATACTTCCTTTTTACTTCGTACAAGGAAGTAAAAAAGGAGAGGAAACAAATAATAATCCGAGTGTGCCAGATTTGCCAAACATGGTGAATGTGGTAACACATCTCATGTATACCTTCTGACAAATTATTTAACTTGTGCTATGTCTGGCATCATCATAGTGAAACACTAAACCTTTTCTGTTAATCCATTCTGCTGTTTTCTGTTTGACAGTCTCACTCAGTTTGCTTAATTACCAGCAGTATGCTTTGAATCAGTTATAGAACTGTTTTGTTGAAATTTATATGTATATGTGTATACATATGTAAGAAAAATAAAGAATATATAAAAGATTAAATTAGCAGCGTAAATTAATTTCCCTTCTCTATTTTAAAAATAGCAACATCTATTTGCACTGCGTCATTTCGAGAAAAATCTATGTCATATGACTCTTACGTAATTCTGGTGATGTAAACTGAACTAAAACTCAAGCAGCCAATAATAATTTTACAGCAATATTAACTATCCAATCAAAATCCTTTGAAAACCAAAACTAACTTAGTCTGAATAAGATTTCACCCTGAAAATAATGCACTTGCTTTCTATAAGTATTCGTGATATTTATAATGACGAGGAATTTGATTTAAATCATATCAAAGACGGAGTACATTGAGATGAAATACTACATTTAATAAGGAATTATAAGCCGAATAAAATACAAACATCTGCTCTGATGATAAGGATAGTGCTGGCAGATCAACTTTCAGTTCATCGCGCGCTGCATTCCCCCCCTCCCATCACAGAGCAGCGTGAAATTGATAAACATATTTCGGAATGATTAGAGAATTAAAGGATATGCCTTTATCCATTTTTTGCAGCAACTCCACTTTTTGTTTGATGGACATTGAAACATGCTTTCGCTTTGTAGATCCTTTGGTAGCTCCAGAATCGGAAATTCTTTTTGACATAATTGAAAGTTCAAGCTTACTTTGTATAAAATTGTTCTAACAGTCTGCAAAAAATAATAAGCCCGATCCAATTAGAAGATTAAGGAACAATGCAATCTGCAACATTAACTGAAATAGATAATTAGATAATTTTAGATTAGCTTATACCGTCTGTTATACATTAAACGCACATGCGTAAACATATTACGCGCATGCGTAAAGGTATTATGCGCATGTGTTAGTTTGTAGCTTTGAGGTCCGGATTATAGATCATTCTGAATTATGGACGTCCGGATTAAAGACTTTTGAATGTACTTGAAATTCCACACAAAAGAGAGCGCCACATTTTTACTTCCTTGTACAAAGCAAACGGTGTATTGTAATCAAGAAAAATTCTGGGTGTCATATTTCAATGAAAATATCCATTTTGACCACTATCGAATGCAATTTAATGATGTTTTTGCGTGACATCTGTACATAAGGACAGAGTAAAGGACTCTTTTCCCCCAAATGAATATAAAACTGATTTAAAATGGATTCAGAAAAGTTTTTTTTCCATGGCATTTGTATGTACATACATATGTATCTTGCATAACTCAACAACGAGTAGCCTCAGAACATTGAAATTTTGTGTATAGGACTAATATAATATGTAGTTGTGCACCTCTCTTTTTAGTTTCAATCGGCCACACCAAAAGCATATAAATAAATATATATTTACCTACTATGTTACTCAGCTCCGTGAGCTAGCTGTCTTTTTTATTCTTACAAGTTGATAAATTGTGCAATTTTTGCTTTAAAAATGATCGAATTATGTTGTTTTTATCTTTTGGTTAAGGTTTTTATGCCTTTAAAGTTAATTTACGTGCAAGAGTTGTAGAATTATCAATAATTTAAAAGTTGTTTAAGTGCAGCTAAGTCAAATTTTGCTTTTTACCATAGCAACCATATTTGTTTAAATTTGAAACTTGGTAGAATAGTGAATTCAGTTTCTGTACCTTCAGTGTCTTTTTCCATAGTGGAACTAAAATTAAACTTTCATTTTTGTGCACCGAAAAATCTGCCTTGTTACATGCTGCCTGAATTGCTTCTTTTTGTGTAGAAACTAATTTCAATCGTAAACATTTTTTTTTTTTTTATTGTTTTAACTGTATTTCATGTTTTTTCTTTTCTTTTTTTTTTTAAATTTTTAATGAAGATGTTTTATATACTTTTACCTTACCACGAACTGAGAAAAGAATTAATTGAATGAGAAATATATCTCTAATGAAATTTGAGGAAATAAGTATTTCGTATTACGAACAAATATTGTCGCCAGTCTTGTCTCGGACAGAGGAGAATGTTTACGGATGCGCATTAGGTATGCGGCGCTGAATCGTCTGTGAAAAACTGTTCTTTTTTATTTCTTTAATTTCTTTTATATATCTTTCTAGATTTATTATAGTATTTGAATAGAATATGTAGCGATAATTTTTCAGATGATATAATTTTTATGCATTCTGAGTTATAAAATGAATGAGATGAAATGCTGTTATTTGAACCTCTTACCAGAATGTCGATAGAGTAAATAAATATAGTGAATTTTAAACAGTCTATTTATTCTATTGTTCTATCAATAAAGTAGATTTAATTCAACTCAATAAGTTTAAATGAAATGCAGGAAAAAATATGTATAATTTAATATTTCACACAAGGAAGTCATGTGGTGTACACATCAGATTTTTTTAAACGAATACCCACTTAAGAAATACTTTGAGCTGCTTCACCTGTTCTACTCCATGACCACTTGCATTCAAAACTGTTGTAAACCAGCAATTCCTGAAGTGGTTCCTATGAACCCACAGTGGTACTTATGACTGCAAAGGAGGTCTCTGGCAAATTAAAATTAATTTGGGTGTGTGTGGACAATGTCGTTATGTCCATAAATTGTTTAATATTAAATAAAATAACCAGAACTCATTTTAATTATTATGAAAGTTAATAAATAGCTAAAAATAAACTGGAAGCAATTTTTACATCATGAGTAAAGTTTAAAAAAAAAAAGAAAGAAAAGAAACTGGAAATAATTTTGAAGTCATGAGTAAAATAAAACAAGCTCGAAGAAAAAATGCAGACAACAGAGTGTTGAATACATAAAATATGGCTTTATTCCATCACCAGGATATAGTACTTTACCTTTGTGCCTTCTGTGGATTAAAATTTATCAAACAAATCAATGAAGCTTAATATTTGACAAAAGTCCATAGTGACAAAAATGAAACATTTAACTTTTTTAAAACAAACAAAGGAAAATATTTGCAAATGCACCCAGTGTGACAACATCTAAGAGAGATGGTAATGGACTGCATGCTTCTTATAACATTTCTCTACATTTAGCAAAATCAGAAAGCCACACACCATTAATGAACTTTTCTACTAGTAAAGTAACACGCACTATGTTGCATAAATCAATTTTGATATAATAAGAGTAATTTCACTCAGTAGTAATACAGTACAAAGAAGAACTGATGAAATGTCCACAGAAAGTTCTTTCTGTGAGTACTTAAAAACATCTGAATTCTCTATAAAGTTTGATGAGCCAACTTTGGCAGGAAACAAGGCTTTACTTTTAGCTTACGGGAGAAAAGAAAAATTTTTCCAAGAATTGTTATTCATCAATGTTTGGAAATTAACATGAAAGATGATAACATTTATAATTCAAATTAGAAATATCCCCTTAATGATTAATTTTAATTTGGTCATTTCCCCTCCCTATTTCAAATATAGTAAAATCTTTTTTCACAGAGCTTCATTTCAAGACTAATCCATGTCATATGACTCTTACATAACATTGGCGATGTAAATGGAATTAAAACTCAAACAGCTAATAATAATTTTACAGCATTATTAATTATCCAATCAAGTGCATTAAAAACAGAAAACTAATTCATTCTGAAAAATTCAGAACTCATTAATGAGTTAAGATTTCATCTCGAACACAACACTTGCTTTATGCACTTCGACCTAGATAAATTGCTGCTTCACTTCTTACTGCAAAGCTATCCAAAATGTAAACGTTTTTGAAATAAGTACTAAGTAGAGTGCTAAGTTGTTTGTGGCCGCAATGTTTACCGAAAAAATTAATATTTTATCTGCTTCGGCTGCAAAGTTTCTCATTCATTATATGAATGGACATATTCAGTACCTAGGCTACCATTATTTCTATAACATTACAAAATGAAATATCTCAGTATCTACTCAATCAAAATTCCTACAGCATTACATCCTTGTTTGCTTTATTACAATTTACTCAGTATCAGTACCTGTCTTGACCCAAATGGAAAAGTATCTGCAACTAAACAAATTTTCATTACACACACACACACATATATATATAAATTCAAATTCTATTCACATGTTCGTGTGAAGGAGTTACGGGCATTAAAAATTTAGTTGCGCTAAGTGCAGCCATTTTTCGACAGTGTAAGGAACATACAAAGTACATACATACAAGATTCTTTATTACTTAATAACAGAGACAGATAATACAGGTAAATGCAATTTTATAAAATAAACACATTTTTATATGACTGCATCTGCACTCCATATATTGTCACTTAAATTGTATATTATTAATCTGAACATGATTTCATTTTTAGATATCTGAAGAACAATTACTTGCACTCTAAGCAAATACAAGTTGAAATATTACAATTAAACTTATTTCCATTATTTCTGGCATGGGCACATATGACCATATTCTGGAGTATAAGCAAATCAGGTTAACCTATCAAAACTTATTAATGAAAGCCAATTATTAAATTTATTCTAACAGTTAAATAACATATCTAAGAATTTACTTAAATTATTACATACTTTCGAACAGGTAAAGCTAAGCCACTATTTACAAGTTCAGTAGTGATACTCTTATATACTACTCTAGTTGGTTCAAGAGCTCCACCTCTCACGATTTCCTCAATCAGCAAATCAGAAGGCAAAGACTTCCTCTCATCAATTTCGCCCTGATGATAAAATACGCATAAACATAATTAAAATTTCTGAATAACAATTGTGTTTACTTATCATCAATAAATTTCTCTCAAAAAAGGAAAAAACTTTTCAATTCAGGAAACCTGCCTCACCTTTAAACTCAATAATCACACTAGTTTTATATTTTCAATAAAAGGAATTCACATTTTCCCTATATGAATATTATTCTTGGTACTTTTACGTAAGAGCCATACCAGGCATTTCTCCTCTCTTAATGCTTTTGGTTCAATACTAAACATTTTTTCCTCCCATTTGTTTATATTATTAGACATTTAATATTAAGATGTTTTACCCCTCCCATTTTCTCCCTTTTTAAAAAAAATTAAACTCTGACTCCTACTGAATTCTTGTCGGTATTCACCTCTGAAATCCTTTTCAGTAAAGAAGAAACACGAAATAAGAACAAATATTAAAAAAAGTAGCTAAATTTAATCTTCCTTAAATGATTAAATTAAATATGCAAAGCTAAAACAAAAAATAAGAAAACTGATAAGCATTGGAAAAAGGAACTGAAAAGGAATCACGTAAGACAGGTAAAAGCTTAAAGAGGCATAAATGTAAAAGAGAGACATGTGGTTGCAAGAGCAATCTTAATAAAGTCAATTATTGCCACAAAAGAAGTCTAACTAAATTGACAGAGTTTGGCACCCAGGAAATACATCACACCAAAGCAACAAAAGGTATGGCTTTAACAGAAAAGTATCTTATTTTCTCTTCATAAAGTTGAATCAATAATGCAAAAGCTTCAGATCTAAGATAATTTAAGACACAGTTTTATAACTGTATTTCTTATTATATTAAACAAAAGTTAATTGAAATGTTGATCATATACAACAATTTAAAAATAGAAGTCATATTTCCAGAACCAGAGAAATTCAACAGTGCAAAATCAAAATTAATATAATGGTTTAAACATTCCTTAAAACATTAAATGTATTATATAGGATATAATGCTATCATTAATATCATAAATGAAGATATTACCTGACACAGAATGTAATGGATTGTCCTTTGAGGGAGGGCAGTCAGAGACACGTGAAATAAAAAAAATTTCCAAAGGTAGAATTTTGTTACTTCAAATCAGTACATATAACAATATTATTTTTTCATACAACAGAGCTTGAAACTTTACATCTGCTTAAAATTACTTTCACATATCTTGAAATATTTCTTCAAAAACTACATTTTTAAGTTTTCCCCCTTTCAAGTTAAATGAATTTTATATGAAAAGATTAAATTAAATATTTAAAACTCTTTATTACCGAAAGAACTCTGAAAACTCTTTATTGTTCTCATTTGAAAACTCTTTATTACTTGTTTCTCAGACAAAGATTATAATTGTTGTTTGATTTCTAAATTAAGATTATCTCATTTAAAAAGAAAATGCTCTGAAAGGTAATACCTATAATACTACATTGTATTTACAACCCACTTTTTTTAATACTTATCAATAACAATATACCTTCTTCAACAATCAATCATATCTATATTCAACCACTATGGATAACAATATACCTTCTTCAACAATCAATCACATCTATATTCAGAAACTATCAATAACAATATACCTTCTTCAACAATCAATCACATCTATATTCAGCAACTATCAATAACAATATACCTTCTTCAACAATGAATCACATCTACACTGCTGGCCACCCAAATTGCAACACCAAGAAAGACAAGAGATATCACAACAAAATTTATTTAGTAGATAATATGTTGACCAAGTACCAAATGATTAAATTTATAGATTTCCGTGAAGTGTGGTTCCTTCCAGAATCAGTAGCCAGAGTAGCCACCCTATTGTTGGAGATCACCGCTGCCACACGCCTCGGCATTGATTCAAAGTGATTCAAAGAGACTTTGGATGTGTTCTTGGGGTACAGCAGACCAAGCAGCTTCCACACGTTGCCAAAGTTTATCTGGTGTGCAGCTTGGGATGTAATCTGGGTCAATCGTTCAGCAACCATGGACCACATGTTTTCTGTCGGCGAAAGATCCAGAGAGCGAGCCGGCCATGG
Source organism: Stegodyphus dumicola (assembly GCF_044657685.1). NCBI lineage: Eukaryota > Metazoa > Arthropoda > Arachnida > Araneae > Eresidae > Stegodyphus > Stegodyphus dumicola. The sequence goes on along the minus strand of NC_140774.1, from coordinate 98,187,436 downwards.
AAGCAATTCAATCTGGCGATTGACAAAGAACCCTTGGACAAAGCGTGCCACGTGTGGTCACGCATTATCCTGTTGAAATATGGCTCTGAGCAAGCCCTGAAGGTAAGGAAGGACAACTGGCTCCAACACCTCGAGGATGTAGCACTGGCTTTTTAAGTACTGGCAATGCGTATTAGAGGAGTGCGAGAGTGATATCCATTACCGCCCCATGCCATAATACCTGGTGCAGGACCAGTATGGCGGTGCATAACGCAGCTGTTCAGCATTCTCTCTCCACGGTGTCTCCAGACTCGAATCCGACCACCGTGGTGTTCCAGACAGAAGCGTGACTTGACAGTAAAGACAATTTTATTCCATTCTGCCGTCCACATCCTTCTTTCATCGCACCATTGGCGGCAGAGACATCTGTGGTTTTGAGTCAAGGGTAGACGAAGCAATGGACGTCTTGCGGGCAGACCATTTTGCTGTAAACGGCATCGAATGGTACACGCAGACACTGGATGATGCGTTACAGTGCTATGGTTCGTGATGTGACTGAGCAATCCGTCACTGCCATGCGCACAATGTTCCTGTCATCACGTGAAGCTGTACATTGAGGTGGATACTATCGAACACGTCGGTCCGTCGTACCTTCCTACATCCAACGGTCACATATCCGCATTGCAGTTGTTTGGTTTTGTCCAACATAACTACCGATTTCCCTGAAAGATAATCCACACTCTCAGTAGGCCACTATCTTTCCTCTGTCGAACTCGGATACTTGATCAAACGACGATCGCTGTTTACTACGAGGCATAACTGATCTTCCCCCCTTTTTTTTAACCACAAGAAAAACATAATTGCCGAACTTGAAATCATCGAAAACTCCAAGCCTTAAACAGTGCTTTGAAGTGCCATCACAGGTGCACATGATGTGCGTCTGCACTGAAATGCTAATCATTTGCATATCTCACCTCTGCTAATACATGTTGTAAATTTCATGTTATTTGCATGCTTCCTTCAGGGTGTTGCATTTACGGTGGCCAGCAGTGTATATTCAATAACTATCAATAACAATATACCTTCTTTAACAAACAATCACATCTATATTCAACAACTATCAATCACAATATACCTTCTTCAAAAAGTGAAATTCACAGTAGAAAAGCAAAATTAATGGTAGGGGGCATTTCATACATAAAAGCCAATATATTTTTTATAAGCCTTAAAAATATATGAAAATAAAATACCTAGTCCTTCCCATCAGCCATGAAAGCCATGAAAGATACCCCATCCCAAACTTGCACCAATCATTAAAACAAAAGTTTAAAGAATTGACCATTCTCTATTTAGTTAGAATATATACAAGAGATACAAGTTCTGGATATAGAGGAAAAAAAAAAAAAAAAAAAAAAACTTGCCTTTTTCATGTTTTCTCATCATTGTTTACCCATTTTCAATTAATTTTGCTTATCATGCCAATTAACATAAACTTTTGTTAATGACAGGTTTCCATAATTTTATAAATACTCCACCATTAAAGCAAGTCTCAAATTTTACACCTTTTTTCTGAAAATGTGAAGGATAAACAAACACGCATTAGCTTGAATCCTACTTCATAAAAACTCAGCTACTTACTGAGAATTAGTTGTGTATATGTAGAATCAAGCCTATGGCCTCTGTAAGATACAGTTGCACATCTCACTATTTTTAAGCTAAAGAAAACTCCTCCTCACTTCTATAGAATTAAAAGTCTTTGAATTGGAAACAGATTTTTACAACTTTTCATTGAACAGGCCTTCCATTTAAAATATTCTGAAATAGTTGATATTGAGAATTGTACTGTCATATAATGTTACTTTAAAACAAAATTTTTTTTATTTCAAACATGGTTTGAAATTTTGAAAAAAAAAAAAAAAAAAAAAAAAAAAAAAAAAAAAAAAAAAAAAAACTAAATTTATCTAAATTTGTATCTGGTATTTTGAAAAAGAAGCTAGGATATCCAACTCTAGATACACAATTATTGACTATTAACTGACTTGTCTGCATCGTGTGGATACTGTTTAAAATCTAGGAAAATTACATGAATTATATTTTTGTAAACAGGGAAAGTATGAAATATTACCATAATTCTCTTTTCTAATTGTTTTTATACCATTATTAACTACCTTTTGCAAATTACAATGCATTATTTCATTGTAAACAAAGATTTATACATGCAGTGGAACAATAAAAATATGTCGTATTTACCCAAATTTTCAAACAGCTGAATGCAAATTTAGACATTTCAAACTAGATACTAGATTTTATTAATGATAATTTCTTTAATCAAGTTTGGTAAATTTGTACCAAAGAATAAGAATAATGTCAAATTATTTATTCTGTAGCTTGAATTTTCCTCAATTATTAATAGCCTTTGTTTTTTGTAAGGCTGTTCACCAAATAGCATTTATTGGGGAGGGAAGGATATTGTTCATTTTAAGTAATTACAACTGTTAAGCTGATTATGAAAAGAATTTTAAATATAAAAGCAAAGTAAATGGAGAATCTTTCTATAAAATAAGCATCAATTTGATTTAAAATTATTCAGTTATGCACATTCTAGACTGAGTTTGGACAATATCGTCAATTTATGATATATTATTTTAAATGCACAAAATATAGAATAAAATAATTTTATAAAACATATTAAATAATTTCATGAAATTATTAAAAATTATTTACTAAAGTTGTAAATTTCATAATCCAAACAGATATCAATATAAACAGTCACATATGATTTTTAAAAAATTAAAAACCATATGTGACTATGACCTGATTTTTCCAACTTCTTATTCCTAATACGTGAGGACCGCACACGCAGCCCACTTGCTTAGTCTATTTCTTACAAGGCCAATAATGATTACAGACCACTCCTATTTTTTCAGTGTTAGTCACAGAAGATACGGGATTTTATGCAGCTCTACACAGGATGGACGCATTCGCTTTAGAGCCTGGTCATAATGACTGCTGTTCAAAACAGAACCTTAAAAACTTATCAGAGAATTACTGTGTGTAAGAGGTATGCTAGACCTCAGCTTGTTTCTGGTAGAAGTTTCAATTTAGTTTTAGACTTTCTAAACACAAGGAAACAAAGGACCATTCACTTGAATAGGTAGTGAATAAACATGTACTCAGCTTTAAGACTAATTATTTAATTTGTCATTAATGTTGTATCTTAGTATATTTAGTATTTGTCCAGCATGGACTCTTTACTGTATGGATTACTTAGTTTAAACTCTACTTCAATGTGCAAGTTAAGCAGTCAATCCAGGAAGAAAAGATGGGCTCAATTTAGATACTTCTTCTATTGAAACAAAAAAGTCTATCTTTGAAAAACAAACTTTTAACATGGCATCCCTGCAGGATGTGAAAAAAAAATTAACATGGCGTCCTTGCCAGGATGTGAAAATTTTTAACATGGCATCTTTGCCAGGATGTGAACTGTATTTTATATCTATGAAATATTTTTTTACAATATACTTGGAAATCATATTATTATTAATTTTAAATTAGACATATAAACAAAAAATAAAATAAGTAAAATGACCTGTGAACCTTCATACTACGAGGGTTGGGGCAAAAGTAATGGCAACTATTTTTTTTTCTTGTAGATATGTGAACGGATCACAAAACGTATATATGTCATGTGGAAGTTCTGCAGGGATAGTGTGTATGTAGAACAACAGATGGCTCTGAAAGAGAAAGTAGAGAGTACTCTGAAATCAATCAGTTGGTGAGTGTCGTTGGAGATGGAAGTAGCCCATGTTGAGCAGCATGATTACATCAAAATAGCCGTTCTCCAAGGGAGAAATGCGATGGAATGTCACAGTGAATTAATAGAAAGCCCTTGGGAATAATGCCCTACCATATCGTACAGTAGCTTGGTGGGTAGGAAAGTTTCAGCAAGGATGTATGTCAAACAATGATGAGCAACGTTCGGGACGACCGGTGAGTGTGCGGACCAACTTGGCACTTGCTGTCATCGAGCGTCTCATGATGAATACAGACGACGGACATTCTGGAGTTAGAGAGGTCAAGTGGCATCGAGAAATGCACCGTCCACAGGATATTGCATAATGAGCTACAGCTACACAAAATCGCTTTGCGGTGGGTACTGCATGCACTGACGGAAGTTCAAAGGTGGGTGCGCTATGCAATATACTCCGACCATTTTGCATGCCTGCAACAAGACAGCGATTAATTCTTGTCACGAATAATCACCATCGATGAATTCTGAGCCAGGGCATACAAGCCAGAACTGAAACGTCAGTCTGTGGAGTGGCGATATCCTGGATCACCAAGGCAGCAGAAGGTCCGTCAGAATCCTTCCCCAGTCAAATTGATGGTGATTGTCACGTATGATGTCAGGGGTGTCAATGTTTGCCACTTTGTTCCTCATGGCAGAACAGTGACTGCACAGTACTACAAGGACTTCCTGGTGTGACAGGTAAGACGTGGCATTCAGGATAAACGTTCGGATCTTGTGGACAGTGCAATAATTCTGCACAACAATGCAAGACCACATAAAGCAGAGTGTGTACGGCAGCTACTCCGGCGTTGGAGATGGGAAGAATTGGAGCAGTCATCATACTCTCCCTGACCTTTTGCCCCGTGACTTTGATCTCATTCCCAAGATTAAGGAACCAATATGTGGTAGGCGGTTTGCAACACGAAAGGACATTGCTAGTGCTGTGCGCCAACAGATGACCCGATTCACACATGATAAGGCAAATGCTGAGGCTGATGGTATTCAGCACCTCCCACATCGTTGGCAGCGTGTGGTGACAGTAGCAGGGGACTACATTGAGGATCTTTAGGCCCAGGTTTGTGATGTCAACTTTATGTGCATTGTGTTATCATTCTTTTGCAACAGTGAAGGCCATATTGCCCTGTATACTACCATAATAAATTCGTGTGTTACAATATTTCAGTGCTATTCATTGTCCACACATGTAGTTAAGACTTTGTCCTTTCGTCTGTATATGTCACATTTTCCAACTGGACTGATATCTTCAAGAAAAAAATAGTTGCCATGACTTTTGCCCCAACTTATGTATATACATGAAAAGATGTACACATAAAAACATTCAATATTAAGAGGATCAGTTACTAAACTCTGTTGCAAGATTAAAGGTGAAATTTGCAAAAACAGAAATAACTGCCACCGGCAGTGAACTTTATTAGAACAATTAAAAGACTAATTGAAAGTTTTAAATTGATGGACATCAAAATAGAAAAGTTAGTAGATCAAGTTCTTTACCAATAACAAGAAAAAATCATAACTTGGAGATTTACGGCAAACAAATATTTACAATGTCTGAATCAAAAAAATAAATAAATAAATAAATAAATAAATAAATAATAATAATAATAATAATAATTCTTCCAAATCTCCAAATTCATCACTTAATACAGATGCAAATCTGTAGCAAGTGTCTGATGTGAAATTGCCTAAAATAACAATTCCCAAATTTTGTCGAAAGATAAGTGATTCGCTTACATTCTGGAACTCATTCAAAACATTGATACCCAATAAAAAAAATCATTTAAAGAAAAAAAAAAGGGAGGAGTTCCATCCTTCTCATTAAATTTCAGCTTCTTTTTGTTACATACAGTTTTATTAAAATTGATTCCATATTTACTACAAATGCAAGTTTAGAGGCAATAAATACAAAAGTAACTTTTTTTTAGTAGTTCTTTTGGTTGGAAGCTTAGAGTATGATTCAAGCTTTAACAGTCTAAAAAACACTGCTTGGTTACAGTTTTCATTTGTTCTAATCACAGTCTGACAGACACTTTATGATGGTTCCACAGGTCTTTTCATATGGTGTGGTGTATTTAATTATGGCAAAGCACACTAGGGCTATCTGCCTAAGGGGAGGGACGCCTTCGTGGAGGACTTTCTAAGAGAAACTGGCTCGTATACACGTTACACATGGGGAAAACCACGAAAACACCCATGCAGCCAGCCCGTTCGCGGGATTCGAACCTCGGACTGAACTACCAGTGTTTAGCGACTTTACCGCTCGGCCGCTGGTGGGCTCCACAGGTCTTTAATTTTCTAAACTTCCCATTAAAAAATTCTTCCAAATCTCCAAATCAAAAAATTTATATAATTAAAGGCCAGTTTACACCTGTCTGAGCAACCTGCAGCGAGCCCCTCACTATGACTACTTTGACAATGTAAACGTTCCCTTCGTACAAATAGAAACGTAAGGGAGATGAGTCAGCGAGTCCTTTTCTACTTTGAACCAGTTGAAAATCTTATCTGGGCAGTAACTCCAAACAGTGTTTGCAGAGACATCGTGCCCAATTTTTTTGTCATATCGAAAATGCCGATATGGAACAATAATCTAATTATGGTATTTTTTAATGCATATGCATCTTGTGAAGAATTATGGGATACTTCACTATTTGAATATTACAACTATTGTTTACTAATACCTAAATATAATGTGGATATAACTACTGATCAGAATAAATTTAGGTTTTTGATATTGTAGAAAAAACATAGAAGAAAATTAAATTAGGGTATCAGATTCAAAATATTTAATTTAAACTGATTTATTTCAGAATTTTCTTTATTCAAAAAACAATTAAATTATATTTTATTTTCAATTAAAAAAAATAAGTGGAAGAGCAAACATTTATTTTATTTTGTTGATATAAACTTCAAAAAATCAGTTTCTACTCATGACCAATTACATCTAATAAAATATATTCTAAAATTTTGAAATTTCGTTTTATGGACTTTCCTTTTTATTTGAACCACAAATTAGATTTCATTTACAAGCGATCAGTTGGAAGTATTAAAATAAAAATCACCAACAGAAGGCGTATAAAGCTATTATTAACATGTTAAAATTTAAGGGTTCAAGCAAAAGATTCATAATTTTCACTCAACCACATACACAGAAAATGGCCTCAAACACTTCTGGAATATGCCGATTGTACATTTTGGCCTTTGAAATAAATATTGCAGTAGTAGACACCCGTTCCCACAAGCTGAAGTGCTATCTGCGTTTTAATTTTGCTGGCACAGCGTCTTGAAAGATATATATATATATTTTAAATAAATAAGTGGAATGACCATTTCCAATAAAGTTTCAAATTATCCTTCACCTATTCTGATGAAGTTTTTGTAACTTTGGACATCCTCACCCCCAAGTTCATTTAAAAGTTTTTTAAGGTGAACTACACAGTCACATCTTGATTCCCCCCTTTTTTTTAAGCATAGAACAGAAATTAATTCATTGGAAACTGCTTTGCAAACTTCAAGTACAGCAACTTGCATGTTGGTATCCATTTTGCAAACAAACGGAAGCAAGCTGTCAGTCCGCTCTGACTGGTGTAAACAATATATCAGAGTACAGGTCCGTTCACTCGGTTTGAGACACTTGGACGAGGGGCTCACCGACAGTCACTCGGAGCTCAAAATTGGCCTTAATGCATTCAACTAACTGGAATATTTTAGAATTAAATTAACTTTTTTACTATAGCATTATCTGACAATGGAAACCATTCCATCATGTATTCTGTATTTACTTGTGATCATTTTTCATACTCAGAAGGATGCACTTTTGTGTATTATATTACTGTATGTTAATCATTACTATATTATACTATGAGATTTCAGAATCGCATCTCTAGAAAACTTTCTACCCAGAGTCTTGATATTATAGCAGTTAAAAACCAAAAGAAAGAATTAAACAGTCAAAAATAAAGAAGTTTTGAATATATTCAATACTAATTTAAACTAGCTATTAGTCATTAGTTTAATAATAATCATTTTATTCCACAAATACTTATTTATTTTTTTATTCAATACTTTAGATGATTATTTTCAAGACTAGGCTGAAAGGCAAAATAAGACTTCTAACCACATTTTCTATAAAATGTTAAATGTTTTTGAAGACTGCAGGCTTTGCTCTTAAATTAAAAATTTTTAGGTTTCACTCTCCATTGTGATAATGGGGGGGGGGGGGGGGGACTTTACTTATTACTCCGTATATTTATAACAGTAACCTGTAATATTATATCAGTATCATTCCCACACATAAAACACTATGAATTAAAATCCTTACTGTTTTATAATAACAGTTTTTAATAATTACATAATATTCAAGCTGAAACATATTCTCTTCGATCCTATACTCAATCTGCTGCATGGTTGTGATCTGATTAGAGGATCAATTATATTGCATGCTCATCTGTAAGTGTCTCAGCATCAAATGGAAGTTAATCACTAATACAGTTCTTTATAAACCTATGATAACAAATGCATTTTAAGACTGAACATAAATCTCCTTAAATATCTGATCAGTCATAAAAGTTTAGTATTTTTGACCAAATTCAGAATAAAAATTTTTATTTCAATGAAACCCAAGAAAATCTTTAATTCAACAATAACATTTATACACATGGCACTGTTACTATATTGAGCTGTTTTGCATTTAATATTATCCATTTATGTAAAATTCAATGGATTTCATTTTTACATCACAAAGAATTTAAGCTTAGCTACAAGAAATCTATTCATTATATTAAAAAAAAAAAAAAAAAAAGAAAAAAAAAAGAAACCACATAATACATACACTCATATTACTCTTCTAGTAACTTTTATGGCAAAATTCAGTTCAAATGATTAGACTTTTGATTACACATACCTTAGAAGTTAACAGCAATATTTCATAAGAAGCAGCAAGTAACCTAAATTTTTCAACAGTTACATTAGGCCACTTTGAACTTCCACCAGGAGGTATGATTCCAACAAGATGACAACTTACTGCAAATGCCTCATCAAAAGTAAACTTTTCCAATAACTTCCGCATGCCTTTTTTAGAAACTTCTTCTGTCATGCCATAATCAAGATAATGAATCTAAGAAAAGAAAATTAAAATTAATTTCTCTAATCTGAAAGCAAATGTACATTATACCAATACAGCCTATGTATACTAAATCAACATTACAAGCACAGACAACAGTATCAAATTAATTATGTGATATTTATGTAAATATATAAATGAACACTTAGAATTAATGCTAAATATAACTATAAAAATATGTAAATATAAAATTGTAGATTTAAAAACTTCTATAAGTTCTCAACCTTAAATATATATAAAAGAATTTCTATGAAGAAGTTTATTTTACTCAAAATCGTCGTACGACTGAATAAATTCTTATTGAAACTATGATTTTACAGATCCATTCTTCTGACAAGATGTTAATGCAAGCCACGGAAACACACATATTATGTTTTAGATAATTTATCAGAACAATAAAAATGCTTTGCTTAGCCTAATACAAGAAGCAAATTCTTTCAAAATATATGACTTTGCGCAGAAACACATAAAAATTTTGAAGGGGCTATTGCCCAAAATAATTATATTCCAATTCCCAAGCTTCCAAATTAAATATTGCTTTGCAAACAAATATCCTCACCTAATATAGTCTGTATAACCTACAGTACTAGCTACTCATTAAATCAGTACTCATTATCTCTTCAGTAATAAAGAAAAGTTAACAGAACAAAGTTCGAGATCCAAACTTATCACGACTTCAACAATTCCAGATTTGGGATTTTTCTGGATATTATTAGATCATGAGTTTAAAATTTAGTAAGACAACATGCAGAAATTAAAAATATTAAATAATGATTTATGAGATAACAAAGCATTCATGATGAAACATCCCTTAAACAATTCATCCCTCCCCAAAAAACTCAATATTTTTATTTGTTTGCTTTATTAAACATTTCTTTCATAGTAGTTGTTTAATCTGCTTTGTCTTCTGTGCTAATACACTTTGTGCTATACTTTGTGTTATTTTCTCTTTATTTCTGTAGACAGAAATATTTTTTCTGTAGTTACAAAGTTTCACTGTTCAAGTCCTGTAATTGCCATGTCAAGAATTCCCACTAAATTGTCAGTCGAAATTTTCTCGTTCTGTTACCTCTCTGTCACTTTCTTCACTATGGATAGTGATATTTTCTGGACTTAGAACCATGCTACAAATTTTGCTGTCTATTAATTGATTAATGACTGGGTAGGTGATATTGCAATCATGTTATCATCTTCATTTATTACCACTTTCCACATTTCTTTTAAAATTCTATTAACTGAAGAATTTCTCTTTTTGTTCATGATATCTGAAAACTTTCAAATTTGCAGCATTCATCATAAAATTTAGCTAGCTATTAGTGATTTATTATTAGTGAATACATTATTAGTGATGTATCATGAGATTGGCAACTAAAGATGTTTTACTACACTTTGTCTTGCTTCTGTCACATGTTGACAATGTTAAATTTGAATTATTTTAGTTATTTATTATATTTATACCTATTTCCTCCACATGCTTAAGGTTTATCTTAATCCTGAATAAATAGGTTTCCTTATATACTTAAGGCTTATCCAGGCCTGTCCTAGCACAGTCTTTGCGGGTCTGAAATTCTGTTGCCAAGAACTTCCCTAAATTCTAAAAATTTTCCCGTCCTTAATTTTGTTGCTTGGTGCTTAAGTAAATTCTAAAAACTTAGTCTCTCGTAAATTCTAATGTCCAGTGCGGCCACACCGTTTCTAGCACAAATCCTGGGCTTATCTGAACAACAAATCAGTCATTCTTAATTCAAACAGCAATAAATATAATCTTTTGACTTATGAGTATCATTTAGAAAATCTTTTTTGCATATGGAAACAAATTTCTCCTTGTTAGCACACTCAACACTTCGCAACTGAGTTGGTTTAAATCTGTAATCATCATTCAGCATACATAAAAGTTACCATACTCTTTGATATTCAATTACTCTTATAAAAAAGAAAAAGTGTTTAGATATTGCTGCATGAGACATTTCTCAAGCTGCAGTGTGTTGATAGTCATGTGGGTTATGAAAGCAAAAAATAATAACTAATGATTTGCCAGGTTGGGGTTAGCCTCAAAGTGAAACTAAGAAATAGGACTCTTCATGTGTTTTTTTTAATAAAAAAAATATCAAATTCATAAGTGTAAAGCATATAAAAAATTATTAAAAAAAAGAAGAAGTTATTGGTGATCTAGGGGTTTGAGTTTTAGATCATTATGGATATTAGACATCTAGATTTTAGACTTTGTACTGTATATCAAATAGAAATAAAGTCATGCACACTGAAAAACCTAGTAAAAATTATCTGCTTTATTAATTTTGTTAACTCTTTATTACAGTTCGACATTAAGAAAAAATGATACAATAAACACGGAATAACTTGCTCACAGATTTAATTTAATTCAATTTTTTTTAAAAAAATGAATAGTAAGTGAACAAAATAAAAAAGAACCTAAAATTTTTTTCACTATTTTTTTTAATACAAAAATTATTCAGTCATACAGTCAGGCTCCTTTCTGTGCAATTTATTTTTAATGCAAAATTTCAAAAGAAAGTCTCTTGTATTGTTATTAGGTGGAAATATAACACAGGATTTCAAAATAAAAGCAGTGCTTATATAGCAGGCAGAAAATCTTAAACCCAGCTTTAAAGATTTATCAAAACATAATCTCCCAGTATTCTGGCATTCATATAAAAAAGGATTGCTCAAAAAAGTTCATTTGAAGATTAGTTCACTTTCTCACTAGTTATATTTTTATCATATAACAGCCCGTTATTTTGGAGAAATTGGATTAGATTTTAAGACTGTGTTGATAACAGATTTGTAATACATAGCTTTGTAATATAGTGTTACATTATTCAACTACGATTAGCAGCAGATGACCACTACAGACAGAACTTATGCAACTTCAATTATTATTACATGCTTGATATTATATAATGTCTTAGATCATTAAATTGATCTCTGTGATTTAAATGGAAATGTACAAATAACTTTTCTTTCACCTAATATGATGCTTGATGAAACCAATGAATCAAGGTGTCACTGCAACATTTAAGGCATATTATTTGCATTTTTGCAAGCCAAAAAACCCCCAGCAGGAAAAATGCACCTAATTTAATACAATCTTCTAAGAGCTGCATCATGATAAATTTAATGAAACTGTAACCAAAGCATACCATATAGTAACAGCAAAATAAATGATAGAAATATGGAATTTATACCATACAATATAATGCACATTTTGACACTATTTATTATTTCTGTTCTTAACGCTCTCTTATCCCAAATATTGTACTGTCCTGCTGCATATAGAAGCTAGTGTCAATGTCTGGAAGATTCTACAGACTGAGAATTATTGCTCTAGTCAGGAACAAATGACCAAATCTTAAGAAGATCAAAATAACCTTTTTTTTTTTTTTTAAATTTTTTATTATTTTTATATTTAAATCTTAAATTAATAGAAAGGCACTGTTTGTGTAATAGATGAACCTTCACTACTTACAGATATTTAAATTGGCATAAATAAAATTAAATTCAAATGTAGTTAACATAGCCTGAGATTACAAATACACACTAGACTACTTAACTTAGATAATAAGCAGCATGTATTTAAATGTCAGCTAGAAAGTGGTGAAGCCAAAAATAAACTTGGCAGAAGTAGCCACAGCAAACGACAGCAAGATGAGGCTACCAGAAGCTCTCAGCTTAATTATACAATAGCTAGTGTGCAAAGTTATAGTAAAGGTTCCATTCATAATAGCTAGTTAATTAATATAAAATCCTACAATATGCAGCATAAAGTTTTATAATATCAGTTCTGCCCCCTGTTTCTGTTATCAGACAAATGACTATTTATTTGATGGTTTTTGACTTTAGGTCTAACAGAAACTTTTTATCTTTTGAAAGGATACTAGGTAAAATACCTTCTAATTCTAACGAGGTAACGAAACTAGTTGTTTCACCATGCAAAGCAGGATTCATGCCATTAAATGTGATGAAGACAGAACTTTTTGGTGATACATTTTTGTCACATGATAAGCACATTCTATAACTGCTCTATTTTATAGAATCAGCAAATTATATATATGCTTTCAAAATGCACTTCAACTACTTTCCTAACAGATTAACCTTTCAAAAATTCCTAATAATTTTTACAGCCTTTACACCAATAAATATCAGGAAAGTGATTCTGAAAATCATCAAAGTACATTCTAGTGTTTCAAAATAACACAAGTATTTGTCCATTTATCACAATTAATTAAATTGTTTACTTAAATCTGATATATTCATTGGAAGCAAAGAAATCTGCAAGCCAAACTAAAAGAGCAGTAATGTTTTATATCAAGGAACATGAATCTTATGGCCAAAAAGACGAAATTAAGCAATATTCGATACCTAATCATTGTTGGAAATTTAATCATAATTTTGACTTTGGGTCTGCAAAAATCATTCAAAAAGCTTCTTCAACTGGTCAATTAGATTTTCTTGAAGCTTTTCACATTCACAAAGATTTATATTGTTTAGTTAATAACAAAGTCCAATCCAGTCATTCACAATGCCTTTAAAATTCTGTTAGGTTTTTCAATTTTGATAATATTTTAGCTGATAGATGGCACTACCTTCTCATTCTCGATACTGTGGAGTACAAATACAACTATTATGCCTGCTGCTTTCCAATATCATCATTCATCATTTGATCATTACTTTGAACACTAAGCTCTTAGAGATAAATTCAAAATTTTGCTCGTTCTTCATCATCGAATTTCTTGTTTTTTATGCAAGTATATCTTTGGCATATATGACTCTCTTGGGCATCACGTGATCGCACAATGTTGACTAGGAGTGGCGCTCAGAGTGTCAAAGCTAAAGACCACCCAATCGGCTCCCCTTTTTATGGAGATTAAATCGACTTTCTGACTTAGAAAGTGACTACTGTAAGATGCATAACTTTGGCACAGGCCTTACCCCTGTTGATTGCAAAAATTTAATTGCAATAGAGGATGAAATTCACATGCACACTTCAATTTTTAATAAACCAATACCAGATGATGAAATACCACTTAGTACTTCACCAAACAATAAAAGTCAGATACTAGCTATACTTGAAAACAATACTCATACTACACCTCCCCGTAGTCCTTCTAATAACTCAGTTGCAACACCTACCAGCCCATATTCACTCACAAAAATAGAAAGTGATAAGTGCAAAACTATTCCCAAGCAGAAAACTAGACATAACTCACAGGGCGGTAAATAGCCAAAAATGGTAACCACTAACCGATTCAGTACTCTGGATAGTAAAGTTCCGCTTAATGAAAACTCTATCCCAGATGAAAAAAAATGCAAATTTTCAAGAGCCAAATAAATATGCAGGCAAAATACTGCGACTAGTAATTACTGATTAATGCCCTTATAAGGGCACACCAAATTATGATGCTTTGTGTGTGCTTTGTATCGGTTCACATCCAGCATCATCTATTCTATGCCCAAAATGCCCTGGAAATGATCAAAATAATTCCAGTGTCAATCATACTGAAAAGAAAGCCATTAAAACAGCTCCTTCTACAAGTTTAATTTCTAACAACCAACCAAAAGCTCAGGATTTGTCACGTGAAAATGTATACCAATCAACAAATTCTAATCTATCTTATGCTAATGCAGTCAGTAATAATTCTAATATTAAAGCTAATTCTACAGAAAATAGTAAAAAATCTAATAAAAATACAAGATTTATGAGAAATAATGATAAAAAAAAATCTGAAGAAAAACCTTAACAAATTCATCTCTTTCATATCTTCAATTTACGATCTCTACGATGACTTTTGTAATACTGTTACGAAAAAGATGGCAGTCGCCTTCGAGGCATTAAAGATATATGAATCTCTTAATAAAGATTAACCACACCAGTACCAACTGTTATACGAATATGCAGCGTTTCAAATACGTGAAAACTGTTTTCTACAATTGAAATGGCTTAAAAAACCAGCACCTTCCAGTAACACAATTTCTTTTCCAAAATAACCTTGATGTCTTTCTACTAAACAAAACTCATCTTAAACTCAATAGTATATTTAGCATCGCCAATTATACAGCTTACAGGCAGGATTATCTTCATAACAGTGGAGACAGCCCTGCTATTATCCTCAAAAAATTCTATGAAACATGACACTTATGATCTACCCACATTTAATAGCTTTTAAGCCTTTGGTTGTCTGATCACTCCTGATCTGAACACTCCTGATCTGTATTTTCACTTTACTTAAATTGTACATAAAATAATCTAACACTCAAGATATGATAAAAAGCCTTCAATTGTGCCCTATTTGGAATTACACTGTACCACTATAAAGCCTTTACTGGAAGAATTACGACTCTAGTAGTGTTCTTTGATTAGACGGGACTAGAATAAAAGATCATGACCTGACTGCTTTCCAGTCTTGCAGATTTCTTTGCTCCTGACAAAGAGGCACATTTACCTGCTTGCCCTTAAAATCAACTGAGATCTTGACATAGATCTATGCCAAATTCAAGGTTGTTGTGTTACTAATTTTATATTTAAAATATAAATTGCAACATAGAATTCAGAAAAGAGATAATTATGCAGAAAATTCATGGGAAATTGTACCTCAAACACTTCTCCCACATCGAGGTTCGAAACTTTTCTCGCTTCCCTCACATAACACATCTCAAAATGACAAAATTTCAAGCAAAGAATGGCTACTCTCCTTAATTATCTACCAGACCATCTGAAACAAGGCAGTTGCTGCTTTTTGTTCGAGGGGACTGCCTTTCAACACATCTCTTATAATCTGAAACTGCCTCTAGCCTGCCTATGAAAATCTGCCATACTGGCTTCCCATTGGTATTACCCTCATCCTTGTTATTAGGAGGTGTGAGTTATTGGGCGGCATTATTATGTGATGAAAAATGTTTTTAGCATTTTGCTCTTGGTATCTTGTATTGCATCTCAGTTTTGCCTGTATTTCTTCTTCGATGTGTCGACCTAATAGCAAAACTCACAGGCTTTCTGCATTTCAAGTAAATTTTAAATATATTGGTCTAAAATTTCATTTTTTGTCAGCTTTCAGATTTTAATAGCAAAATTTAAATAGTGCTTTGAGAATGGAGTGGTTTTTCTCCTGTGTATGTTAGTAATACAGCAATAAATCATCATACCATCATTCTACTGCAATAACTGCTAGTAAAGCTTTGAAATAAGAATTCTGTAGCCTTTTTCCTGCCATTAATTCATAACCAACATAAAATAAACTATTTCTGAACATATTTACCTTGATTATTAATCAGCAAATAAAAAAAAATCAGTGATTTAATCATCATGCTCTACTATCATCCATTTCATATGATGTTCCGTAAAGCCTATTGGTACTAATACTTCCCTTTACTGAATCAGAAATCCTCCTTATGAGCTAATGATTACACACACATTAAAACAAAATATAATCAAGATATACGTCAAGATATAAAAAGATTCTATAAGAAGTTATTTTATGAATGGCCTTAACTTTGTAACCACTAAAAGAACTTACTGCATAATTCATTTACACACAATTTTGATGTTAAAGATTTCATTTTATGGTATTTTTTATCCAATCCATTTCATTTATTGGTATTTTTTAACTAAATTTGCCAAATACTAAACTAAAATTCGGCACTGCATCTGGATTTTAGATATAACTTTATTTACAGTTATTTCAGAAAATTCTCATCCGCCCCCAATTCTGTTAGTCATACTTCTATTTATTTTACAGAATGCTTAAAAACAACAGCAACTCATATTTACTAATGGAAGACCCTCCAAATAATTACACTTAGAATTATACAACAAAAATACCTGTATTTTGTCATCTGAGATTTTAGATACAACAGTTCCTCTAAACCACTTCTTCTGAAAAGTACTCATTACAGCATATGCACTACCAACTGTACAGTCTATCAGATCTCCTTCCATATTTTCATATGTTTTCTGCATATCATCCATTAGCCTTTAAAAACATTCATTTGTATTACACATTTTGTAGTTATTTATTACAGAAAGGCACAGAACAAAATTAATAAGAGATACAAAATATTAAGAATTATTTAATGCAGCTGAAAATACAAAATTAATAAAAATTCTGACAATAAAATGCATTTGCATACGAAGTACAAGATATATGCACTGTGACTCAACATAAAGCGAGCAACATTGTAAGACATTTGTATACATTATTATATTTATTTAAACAGCATAGTTTCATTTAAATTAAATAGACTCTAGAGTGCATTGTGAATACCTTACAAGCTTCAGAGCAAATACTCTGAAACACTCAAGCTAATGTTCATAGTTACTGATTCCATGTTTTCGTAAAATCAATTTGATATAACTTTATTTTGCATTAGAGTATTTAAAAAAAATTAACTAATAAATAGGAATGAACACAAAAAAAAAAAAAAAAAAAAAAAAAAAAAAAAAAAAAAAAAAAACTGTATTAAGTGATCTCAGAAATACTGCGAAATAGAATAATTCAGGGAATAGCTGAAATATAAGAGCCATTATATGGCAGCCCATAATAAGAAATTAAGACACTTCATTACCACAAAATTTTTCAGGAAAAAATTTCATACCCCTGGATTAATTACATTAAATCAGTCATATGTCACCATGATTCTTTTATTATGGTGACGTACAACAGAGCTTAATATATACAGGGCATTTAAAAAAGGAAGCTATGGAGTTTTTATGTTTTAAATTTGAATTCCAGTTTAAATACTTACAATGTAAACAAAATTTTATAGAAACAATTTCAACATTAGAGGTACTTAACATAAATTAAAAATTGGGGTTTTATATCCTTTGTCAGAAAAGTTACAGGACAACAATTATTTTTATTTATTTATTTTTTAATTATTATTTATTTATTTTCTCCTGAGTTTGCAGTACTAAAATGGAACAAATGCTGTTTTTATGTTACCTGGTATGCATTCTTATTTGACATGACTTGGTCATGTTTCCATGCAAAACTTTTACTAGGTGGCAGGGCTGTGCTTAGCAACACAGTGTTCAGATTGTCACATTCGTTAAGAGGGACACAATAGATGCACATTGTGAGCAAAGAGCGAACATTAAGTTCTGTGTTAGGCTCCGGAAAATTCCTAGCGAAACAAGGAACATGATTAAGCAAGTATATTCTGCAAGGACCTATCAAGAAATCATGTTTTCGAGTGGCACAAAACATTTCGTGAAGGCAGAGACTCAGTGCAAGACAATCCCAGAGCTGGTTGTCCATCTATACCACATACTAATGCAAACGTGTAGCGTGTAAGACAGTTTTGTAAGAAGACCGTGTTATAACTGTGCATATAATATCAGAACTGAATTTGAATCATGATGTGTGTCATATGATTTTATGTGAAGATTTAGGGAAATGGAAACTTAATGCAAGAATCATTCTTCACTCACTAACAGATGAGCAGAAAGAGGAAAGACAAAGAATTTCTCCTAAACTATATAATAGCTCCAGACATGATCCCACATTTGTGTCAGAGATTATTGTGATTTTTTCTTGTTTCTGTGAAGAAAAATGTGTCTGAAGGGAAAGCTTCATAAAGATTATTGCAGACATCCAACAGGCTGTGACAAATGAGCTTCAAAACGTTGCAGTTTAAGATTTCCTTGCTTGCTTTCAAGAGCTCTACAGACGTTGGCAGTTGTGTATAGATAGCCAAGGAGACTACTTGTTAGGATGATTACTTGGTAAATGCAATTTTCTTGTTTTTATGACCTTAGTCCAGAAACTTTTCTAACAAAGGATGTATATTAAAAAAAGTGATACGAGAGATAATTTTTCATGAAATTCATTTATGATTTATTTAAAAGAAGGTATTACCGTATTTGATGGCATATAGATGCACTTTTATTTTCCTAAATTTGGTCTCAAAAATGTTACCTGCGTCTTATACGTGAAGGACACAGGTTAACTTTCAATACTGAATGCTATTTTTAGCCCGGATAAAGGTCTAGACACACATAACGTTTTCTACATCTGCTATAATTATTTTGTGCATGCGTGAAATATCTGTCACCATAAAGCGCCAAAGCTTCAAGCTGATGTCGAAGTTCGAACAGGTTCAACGGTCACATTACGTCTATGGAGCCTTTCCTTCTTTACATAGACTTTCTTGACTCAGCTGGTATCGGTGCTACTCTGTATAAACGTGTCGGTATCGGTGCTTAAAACTATTTGTTTTAAAAAAATACCCTGGAAAATATGAATACAGGAAACAAGAGATTAAGCTATACAATTAAGTATAAACTAGGAGTATTAAACTACGCCAAATTGCATGGAAACAGAGCAGCAGCAATGCATTTCGGTCCACCACCTACCGAAAAAATGATACGTACTTGGCGACTGCAGGAAAATCAACTGAAACTGCTAAAAAAACAAAAACATAACCTTTGATGCCCAGCTCCATCTTGGCCTGAATTTGAAAATGCTGTAAAAATGTGGGTGATAGATAAGAGGAAATCTCGGATAAGTGTTTCAACCAAAATGATAATCAACGAGCCCAAAGGATTTGCAGAAAAACATGGGAATCAGAACTTTTCAGGGTCTGAGGGCTGGTGCTACAGTTTCATGAAAAGGCAAGGCTTATCAATGCGCACAGAAAATGCCAGCAGATTATGAAGAAAAAATACTAGCATTTCATAGGTTTGTTATAAATGAAAAAAACTTCTTTTGATCTCGGTCAAATAGGAAATATGGATGAAATTCCACTCGCATTTGATGTACCATCCAACAAGACTGTGAGTATTAAATGGTCTAAATCAATAACCATAAAAACCACAGTCATGAAAAAACCCGATATAAGGTAGTTCTAACATGTTGTGCTGATGGCACAAAACTACCGCCGTTTTTCAGATTCAAAAGAAAAACTCATCCGAAAGAAAAACTTCCAATGGGTGTAATTGTTCATGTTCATCCGAAAGGCTGGATGGACGAAGCTGGAATGAAACTGTGGTTACAGAACGTATGGGCGAGGCGACCTGGTGGACTCTCGCCCATACGTTTTCTGACTCTCTTTTGGTTTTGGATCTGTTTAGCGCCCATAGAACTGAAACCATAAAAAATAAAGCAAGAGAATTAAAAACCCAGATAGCTGTCATTCCTGGTGCACTGACTAGCCAATTGCAGCCTTTAGATGTATCGGTGAATAAGCCATTTAAGGAAAAAGTGCGAGAACGATGGAACAAGTGGATAGGAGAGCCACATCATGCCCTCACACCCTCAGGTAGAATGAAGCGGCCCTCTATTTCATAAGTGTGTGAGTGGGTAAAAAGATCTTGGGAGGATGTAAAGGCTGAAGTAATTTTTAAGTCCTTTAAGAAGTGAGGAATCAGTAATGCTCTTGATGGAACAGAAGACGATGCATTATTCGAAGAAGGTGATACTAGCGATGACGGAAACATTAGTGATGACGATATTCTCGTTTTCGATGACGATGATAGTGAAAAGGATTTTTATGGTTTTGAAAGTGATTAAAGTCTAATTTCATGATAGGCAACGTTTTCCTTGAATCTGTGTTTTTTGTTGTTTCTGCTTTATTTTGTATTATGTTTGATTGCTTGCCGTTCATTCATTTATTCATTATTGAAATTTACATATCATGTTCAAAATAGCCTGCCGCTTGTTAATTTTCCTTAATAAAAATATGTTTGGTAATTGCATTTAATGATTGTTTATTTGGGTTTTACGAAACGTTGAGAACTAAAAGAAATCACGTTTTAAATTATTGCGGTACCGCGCAAGAGCGCGGACTATTGAAGCTTTTTTACCTTGTGTGTGGCCTTCTAAATAAAGATGCTTCTTATATGCCGTCAAATATGGTAATTCATTTTATATTAAAACGTTCTCATCACTAAAATGAAACTTTCATTTTTGCAAGGCACTAATCTGAGAGTATGATAAAACATTGATTAACAAATCAAATGCATAATAAAGCTCTTAACATAAAGAATTTTCTTTATTTATGCTAAAACTTTCATAACACACACTACTAACTTTTACACTAAAAAATACACAAAACTTCATGCCTAAGTAATATTGTCTTCATTTTCACTCAGGAATTATGAAAACTATAATCTCAAAAAATATCAAACCCGAGACCTACCAATTATCTGCTATGTGGGCTGACTAATGAATCATAAAGAACAAAAAAGAAAAATGTCTTTCATTTCTGTAGCATTAAAAGTAACATTCTGATGCATTCTGAGCAAACTACTACTACAATAACATTGAAAATTTTCACACAGATGAAAATAAAACTTAATAGACCCAAAATTGTTCCATTTTTTTTAGCAGCAGTGATATAGCGTGGCTCGCAAGCCATGTGCAGATATTGCAGTCGAGTGGTGTGGTTTCCACACAAATAATATATTTGTATGAAATACGATAAACTAAAACTACACAATGTCCAAAAGCAAAGTTAATTTATTAGTTTTTTTTAGAAAGTTATCAAACTGATCAATGTTCAAAAGTTAATTATTTTATTACATTTTTTATTATTTAAGTACCTTAATAATGTTGTTCAAAAAAATAAATAAATGAAAATACTCTACTGATCCTATTAAACAATTTTGTAAAGAAAAATCTTTACAACTTAGATTTATTTGCTTGTGGATGCTTTGTGCTATGGATGGATGTTCGTAGATGCTTTACAGGGAGGGTCTGCTGAATATCTGAATAGCAGTCTGGTAGTAGCAGAAACTAAATTGGATGTTTTGTGAGCAGAAAAGAAAACGCATGTAATGTCTTAGAAACATTTAATATCATTCAGAATTTGATACAAGTTAAAAATGGTTTAGGAACTGATTCAATGTCCAAACTGATGATAAATTTATGGCAATTGAAAGCTTTGGAAATTTCTAATAAATCTGATGACAGTTACAGCTTAGAAGACAATGCTAAGTTTAGAGAATTACAAGAATCCGTAAAATTTGAGAACAACTGATATACTTGCCATGGAATGAGCATGCAAGGGAATTACAGGAAAATATTGAGACAGCAGTAAAACAATTTGAGTCACTGAGGTGCAGATTTAAGAAGAATATAAAGTTTTGTGAGCATTACAAAGCTGTGATACATATAAATGAAGCAACATTTACATGAAGGTATTGAAGAATTGGAGTATTTAAAAAACTGAAAAAGAGCACTTTTTACTGTATCAAGCAACAACTACAAAAAAAAAAAAAAAAAAAAAAAAAAAAAAACCCTTCATAATGTATTTGACGCAACCTCACATGCTAAAAGCTAACTCTCATTGCATAACTGTTTAGAATCAGATATTCCTTACCATTTGAAATCTGTTTCACTGTTTTTAAAACATAAATATGGACTTTTGGCTTTTGGAAAATCTAGTTGCTGCTCTTGAACTTTTCTGAATTACAACATGTGGCTCTTACTCACATGTAGTTTGGCCACCCTTGTTATATAACATTATTCAAACAGATTTAACTGCATTCTGTTATATTTCATTAAGGAAAAGAACTTCTAGATAAGTCCAAAAGTTTTCAACTGATTATGGAATTTTACTTTCTGTCCAATACAGATTCAAATGAGCTAAGAAATCATAAACTCAATCATGAGTTATGAGGCTCCACTGAAATGTCTCATCAATTTTCTGGACTTTTTCCTCCAAAACTAGTAGCACC
Source organism: Stegodyphus dumicola (assembly GCF_044657685.1). Taxonomy (NCBI): domain Eukaryota; kingdom Metazoa; phylum Arthropoda; class Arachnida; order Araneae; family Eresidae; genus Stegodyphus; species Stegodyphus dumicola. The sequence continues at coordinate 98,164,840 of NC_140774.1, read as the reverse complement.
AATAATTGTTATAGGACTTAGAAACTGTCCTATTTCATAAGAGTAGTTTCATTCTTTTTGAATGATGCAGTAGTTTTCATAAATATGTTCATTACTGTTGACATGCTTTGGCTTTACTCACTTTTCAAAACAGTAGTTTCAAAGTTTGGAAGAAACATTACCAATGTGTTAAGATAAAGGTAACAACTGCTACATTGGGAATAGGAAATGATATTTTGTGCAATGTTCCTTAATTTAAAGGACTTCTCCCCCCCCCAAAAAAAAAGTTTTGAGGCATGAGCTGTAGAAAGAATGATTAATTTCTTTGATCACTAGGCATGTGAATGTTTGCAATACACAATGTCTGCAATATATATATACAGTAGACTCAAGATTATCCGTGCTTGCCGCACAATTTTTTTATTTTTTTTCAAGCGTAAAGGAAAGAAAATAAAAAAGTTCACTAAACTGAGCGAAACGTTAAATTTGCTAACATCGTGCTCATTTATGGCAAAAATATCCCAGGCCTTCTCGGAACCTTCCCCTCTGATGAGTAAGTGTAAGTATACAAAGCAGTTTTCTGTTTTCATTAACAAAATGCATTTTAGGTTAGTTTTGAGTGATATAATAAAATATTAAGCGTTAGTTAAATATTTCCTGCTGTTTATTTTATGTTTTATTTTACATAAAACGATTTTTCAAAGTTGGAATGACTGTTATCTCTTTTGCTATACCCGTTTTTAGCTTTTTTCGGATTATCTGCGATTTTTGCTACCCAATTCCGCGGATAATCAGGAGTGTACTGCATATTTATGATCTGGCAGGCACTTAGCCAACTTAGGCTTGGACACTATTAAGGCCAGAAATGGTAGCCCAACTTTACGATAGAAGCACCTAATAGGTGGGCCACCATTACCTCCTATGAATGGGGTGGACAGTTACAGCCATGCCTTCTACACAGTCCAGTCACATTAATGTGACCACCACGTACTTTCCATGTCAGAGTTAAATAACCAATCACAGAAGGCAGGTGGCAGCACAGTGCAATTGAGTGTATATAAAGGGTGTGTGAGGGCTTCGGAAAACATTTCAATCGTTGGCGTAATGCAGAAACGAAGCGATTTATCCGACTTCCAAAAGGGCATGATCATTGGCTTTCGGGCCAAGGGTGGAAGCATTTCCGAAATGGCTGAGTTTGTGAAATGGCCCGCCGTGGTAAAAGTGTACTGTGCATGGCAAAATGGGACTGTCCAAAATCAGCGACGTGGCAAATGTGGTGCACCACGGGCCATAGATGACAGAGGCGAACGACGGTTGCGGAGATGCGTTCGGGCAGATAGACAGGCTACCGTTGAGCAACTGACCACCAAAATGAACCAAGGGGCTACCAAAAGTGTCTCCCAAAGTACTATTCAGTGAACATTGCTGCGTCTGGGCCTCCGAAGCAGACGCCTGGTTCGTGCACCTATGCTGACTGCTGTTCATCGACGGCGAAGGCTAGAATTTGCACGCCAGTACAGCAGCTGGACGTCCACTGAGTGGCGACAGGTTGCGTTTTCGGATGAATCGCATTTTATGCTCCATCGGACAGATGGACGTTGGCGTATAAGGCGTGAAACCTCTGAAAGGAACCACCCTGCAACCATTGCCGGAACGGTCCAAGCTGGAGGCGGGAGCATTATGGTCTGGGGAATGTTTTCCTGGCATTCTCTAGGTTCACTGATCATTGTGGAAGGCACAATGGATCAATACAAGTATGCATCTGTCCTTGCGGACCATGTTCACCCCTACATGCGCATTGTTTTTCCTCAGGATGATGGCATCTTCCAGCAGGACAATGCGAGGTGCCATACAGCTGCCAGTGTACGTGCGTGGTTCGAAGAGCACCAGGATGAGTTTACCGTCCTCTCCTGGCCAGCAAACTCACCTGACTTAAACCCAATCGAGCATCTGTGGGACCATCTCGATCGAGTTGTTCGCGCCATGGATCCTCAACCGCGTAATCTAGCGCAGCTGGCCACGGCATTAGAGTCGGCATGGCTCAACATCCCAGAGAACACCTTCAGGGACCTATGTGACTCTCTTCCTGCACGTCTCGCAGCAGTCCGCTCTGCGAAAGGTGGTTATTCTGGCTTTTGACAGATGGTCACATTAATGTGACTGGACTATGTAGTTTGCAATATATGTACAGTGTCAAAAACTCCACATCCATGCTGCAGTATTACAGGGTTCGTACGCTTTTCTACACGGGAATTAAGTACTTTTAAGGACTTTTAAGGACCATTAATGAAAAAATTAATGACCTATGAGCAAATGAGAACTGAACAAATTCAATTAAAAATACTATCTGTGCCTGAACTTTACTTTTGTAATACCGTCCTAAACATAAAAATAGGATGCATTACTATTAAACATAACTTAATTAACATAATTATTAATAAGTTATAGAATAAAATAAAACTATGTGAAATTTATCAAGTAGCATTAAATATTTTACACTTATAATAGTTGGACATATTAGAAAGAAGATAAGTGACATTTTATACGTTTTACTAACAGTTAGACTTATTAAGATTGTTGTTTTACTTCTAAATTAATAGTTAGCTTTATAGTAATTCAGAAGTCAAACAACAAAAATCAGCGTTATATTTACAAAATTTTCACAGGACTAGTTTCGATGGTTTTACCGAACCACCATCTTCAGCTGCAAAACCGCATATGAACTTGATTTTTTTATGTCTCCTGTTGATTTTTTTGTCTCATTTTGGACAGGAACTAATGCAGCAAGTATGTGGAGAACAGAAACACACTCTGTCTTACACTCCATACACCTCAGTTTAAAAACTATCTAATCGAATTGCATTCTGGTGAGAAAACAGAAATGGGAAATTATAGTAAAGGCTAAAATTATAAACAACTGGGTAATTTACATAATAATAACTGTACATATCTTTGAAGAATCTTTCTTCAGCACGTTTCCTTTTCATTTTAGAATTTAAATTAAAGATTTCTGTTATTCTAAAAACACTAAATTTAGAAAGCATAGAAAAAGCTGCTAATTTTATATCTTTAGTAATATGAACATTAAGAAACAATATGAAGTATATATGGTAAGGGCTGGTTACAGAGACGGTGTGGCAGAATTTTTAGAATTTAGTGACACACCAAGCAACAAAATCTAGAAATGGCAAAACTTTTAGAATTTAGAGCAGGCACTGGAAGCAGAATTTAGGATCCGCAGAGATTGCATCAGGTGGGAAAATGCCTAGCGCCAGCTCTGTGTATGATGCATTCAGACATATAATATGAATCATTTAAATTGCCAGTTTTCAATTTCTTTACTAAGAAAAAAATTTCTTTCTATAATGCCTGTCCTTCTGATAAGAATAAAAGCATTTTTGATATTTTCCATGTCTGTGTTTAGTGAAAATTAGAGAAAATAAAGGGAAGATAAACGTGTTAAGAAAAAGATTCTAGTATCAGAAATAAAACATTCAAATATTATGTTTTCTTTGTCACCAGACCTTCTCCAAAAAGTAAGAAATACATCGTAAACTTTCTGCAAAATACATTCATTATGTGTTAATAGCATGAAGACATTTTTCTGTAATTTTCTAGAATCTTGGGTCTATAAATTTTTCCTTCAAATTCTTCTAAACTTTCTCAGCTGCAATGTCTAAAATCCTAAAGAAAAATTCTGTAACAGTAAAAAGCCAGAAATATTTTGAGAAAAAATATCAGAGCGAAAAGGTGTAAAATTAATTTTATAGAGAAAACTGAATATTCTGATAATTCTGAATACTCTGAGACAATTACATTGGAAAAACTCTTACCATGAAAAAATTTAAAAAGACATTTTAAATTTTTTACATAGCTATTTTGCGTTTGCTAAAACTGTTTCTTTAATTGTTTCGTATACCTTGCTTCTTTTGCAGATTCAAAATATTGTATAATAAGTGGCCAAAATGGAACTTTATAATATGACAGAGAAAATTAAAAACGTTTTATTTTAATGTTATTTTTTAAACGTAATTTCAATATTTTACCACTATTTTAATGAAAATTATCCATGTTAGAATGTTTTAAAAAATGTCGATAAATTTCCAGATCTTGAAGTTAAAAAATTTTCTACAGAAACTGATCTTAAAATCGCCAAAATGCTGATAAGTCGCCGCATTCAGAGCCGTTTAATAAAAGAATTCACATCCCGAAAAGCCAAAAGTTGTTTAAGAGCTCTTCATTAGAAAAAATGAAATCATTTTAAAATACTTATGCTGCAATTCTTTTACTATAAAACTCGAAAATCCCACGATTTATATTAGAAATAGGAACGAATTATAACCCATTCACCCATTCAAAAGATAACCACATCTGTCAGTTGAATCACCAAAAATATTTCTCCAAAATGCTAATTCACACTCAAAATGGCAGTCATAAAAAACAGACAGCTATTTCCGATGATTAAAATTAAGGACCTTCTGTCGATTTTGGCCGAAATTAAGGATTTTTAAGGACCAAAAATCGATTCTAAAAAATTTAAGGACTTTTAAGGACTCTTAAGGACCATACGAACCCTGTATTACTTGGGACAAAGTTGTAGTGAATAAATCATGACAGTTTTTCCAAAATCACTCAGACAGCACTGGTAAATAAACTATTGTGTACCATCTGGTAGTGATGGTATGAAGCTCCCCTAAGGTGTGATATTGTTAAAATATGGCCTCTCCAGCTGAAAAACATGGCAATCAATAGTTTACAAGCACTGCATCCCTTGACCTATGACTTTTGTTGACCAGGATTTATTTAGAAAGATTCATAGCACTAACTATTATTTGTTCTAGAGATTATAACAGCATACAAGTTTTATTAACTGTTAAAGCATATACTCTACAAGACTGACAGTCAGTAATGAAATCTTTCAAGCATTTTCATGGACCATCACTACATGCCTGCTTTTGCACTATTATCAGTTAGTGGGGAATCTATAAGTAACAAAGCTCCCAAACATACAGATGACCATACAAGATACTTCGAAGATGATCCCATGGATGCAGAAATTTCTGTACACATCAACTGCACTCTCTTCAATAATATGTTAAACCTGCTCACATTTTCCATATTGGTGCAATCAGAAGATGACTATCATACTATTTGTGTCATCCAGCTTTTCCCAATAATCAAGAAGTCACTAAAATAATTAAAAACAGTAGTGCTATATGAGTACCTGAAAATAAGTTGGTCATTTGCAGTTTTCATATACTAACAAAAAATTATTGCTCATAATATTCGCATTTACTCCATTTTTCTGCTGACCTGATAATATTGTTCACTTTATCCTGGGCAAGAAACAACGTAGTTCAGATTTGTTGCACTGCCACAAGTCATAAACTCGTGCCTACAGCATAGCAGCACAACATTAATGATAAGTCATGCATTTAATACAGTTAAGGTGTTTAAGTACATTGTCCTCTATTTAGCACAGTTTTATAAATCAATCATTAATTAGAATAACTATGAAATCTTTATTTAAGAAGGTAGAGAGTTTGCTTAACTAAAATAAAACACAAATCACAATTAACAGTCTTCACAAATATTTAAATTGAATTAGATTCTTTTATAAGTTTTAAATATCTTCAGGGTTCCCTATTAGGTAATAATATCAGAAGTATATTCCCAAAAGAGTGTAACATGGCTGAATAGAGTTAAACTCGAGTATAATGCAAGAACAAAATCTTTTTAAGACTTCTGCATCAAAACATAGTTAGAAGTTTCTCTCGTCAATAAATTGCTTGGCAATCGTTTGTTTTTGACGTTGCCGAAATTATTATGCAAAAGTGACACAATCATCCTACTCCTTTTATATTGTCAGATATAAAAACTTTTAATGTACACCTTGTATTTACTCAATTAACATTCAGAGCATTTGGCAACATACTTTATAATATTTTTTAAAGTGTTCTATCAGATTCCTTAAAGAAGCAACATCAAATCATACTTCAATATAAAATTTAATGAGCAAAATCTAAAGCTAATTTATCAGTTTATGCTAAATGAAATACTTCTGTTTATACTATGAAGATAATTGCCCTTCAAAAAAACAATAAATTTATACTTTGTGCTTCAAAAGTAAATATTAAAAATAACACTATTATATACATTTCGGTTACAGAGATGAAATAAGATTTTTTTTACTAAATTCCATCTCAGCATAAGTATGTACCCCCCAACTCTGGCTCTTGTTTAGAAATTACAGCAGAGCTCATATTATAATTCAACATCCACCCATAAGCAATATTTTTGCTCATACTTTGAGGATTTGACATAATTTAAATAAAGAAATGAAATAAACATTTTCATACTAAATTTTAAGTCCTAAACACAAATATACACTTTATTTCTTAAAACTAACTCTGGTCTAGAAGTTGCAACAAAATTTTAGAATCAACACTTTCTTACTAAAGCAATTCTCTTGTACAGGAAAATGCAAGAAAAAGGATACTATGAATGTTTAAGATTTTGAAAATGCCTGTACTTTTTAACTTGTCATTTGTAGCTAATTTATGCCTCATCATTTTCAATGCTACAAGAGAAATCAAGTGACATCTCTGTACTAATTGAGCTTTTTAAATATCATTGTCAAGATCAATCTCCCCAAATTATTGAAGATGTAACAAAATATGTGTAATTCAAAAATAATACATATTATATTTAGATACAGTACATAGTAAAAACAAAAGAAGAAAAATTCTTTATGAGATTAGAATTTTTTTTTTTTTTTAGGTTGGCCTAATATTTCTGCTCCAATTGGACAGTGGTTGGGGGAAGGTAAAGAAGATAAAAAAATTCCTCTCAGCCATCAGCACTAAGTAATCTATTTGTCTATACTTTAGATATGTAACTAATGTGAAATATGACCGATTCTCTTCATTTTTCACAAAAAAAAAAAAAAAAAAAAAAATTATCACATCACTTACTCATCAACATAAATGCAAAAGCTCAGTTGCTATAACTGCAACTTAAAACAGAATTTACTAAAAAAACTACTTCCAATACTAGAAAGTATGCAATATAAAGAATATCTCACACTGCAAGTCTATCTATTTGTTACCAAAAGGCTAAAAATTATTAACTAATTAAAAAATAATCAATCATAAAATCATACATCATCAGTTTTCTTTCATTTTCACCAGCAATTCGAATGTAAAATAGATCTGGGCTTTCAATCCAGCTAACATGAACTTCCATATGCTTATTTTCAGTATCTGGAGGTGGTTTTACAAAAGTAGGTTGTGGTTTTTTTTCCTCAGCTACAGGGTCGTTGATTGAGAAATTATCACAAGCTGGTTCTTCCAAAATAGGAGTAATTTCCTTCTTTGGAGAAATTTGTTTTTTCGAAGAGGATGGCTTTGATTTTCTCACTTCTTTAGAACTGAAATAAAAAAGTACAATAACTTTTTCTAAAAAATTTAAAATGTAAATTAAAACTACAACTAAATTTTTAATTAAGCTTACACCATAGCTGCCAGTCTTGAAACCTGGGAGATTTTTGCGAGAATTTGAGAAGGTTTTCAGAAAATGAGAAGGTTTTCATGCTGTGCTTCAATGTAATTTCACGGGAGCTCTACACAGACTTAAATTCACTTTATAACACATCATTTAGATTACTGAACTATTTGTAATACAATTCTGATATAAAATATGTTAGAATTTAATTAGATATTCAAAATTTAATGCTCTTTGGCTAATTTTATTTTGTAATTTTTCTTAAACTTTAACGTTGAGAAAAATCTCAAATAGGAAAGAAAAACTTTGAAATATGATGAAAATTAAATTAATAATTAGTATACATAATATTTCTCTGTGTAACCCCAAAGCCGTGCATGGTCACAGCAAGGCAAAGTTAAAAAAAATAGAAAACTGCAATGATACGAAAAAATTTAAAAGAAAAAGATTTTTAGAAAAATGTAACTGGCAAAATATATAAGGATAAACAGTGTTTTAAAAGGTGCTGAAAAGAACAGACAGTGAAGGACAAGTGTCAACAATGGGATAGGAGTTCTGTAGAAGTTTTATCTTCTGGCTTTAGGCTTTTACATGATTAGCAATTCCTTCTTTTATGATGTGAATAATAAAACGTAAATGCATTTTAGCAATAACGTTTTCTATTATAATGTTAACACACATACCTTCAGTTTAATGTTAGTTTTAAAGAAGAATCAAATATTTACGAAGCTAACAATGCTTAGATTTATGGCATTTCAGTTATATCTAAATAAACTTAGTAACATACTATATAATATACTGAAGTAAAATTAAAAATAAATATTAACTGATTAAACATTGGTTGAATCCTCATATAAAAATATATGTTTGCAGTAGATTAAGATAACTCAGATCAAATGAAATTTAATAATAAGTCAATAAAATGTATTGAGATGCAGTTCAGATGAAATCAAATTTAACAAGAAAAATTATTCTGAAATTACTCATTTAATGTAAGAGACCACTAATTTAATATTAGACTGTTGGTATAGTCTGCTGCTCAATTTTATTGAGTCAAGTAAATTAATGACTCTGACTGAATTCATGTGAGATGAAGGTATTCTACCAAAACATGACCCACAACTGATGAATTTCGAGACAAGTTATGGTACAGTTAATCAGGATGATGACTAAATTATTATACATGCTATTGTTACACAGTTTGACAATCATCATTCCACTCTTACTATAATAAAAAAGGACTTCAAGATGCCCTTCTATACTTTTCAATTTCAGAAGTCCTATTTCGCATTTGTGAACTGGCATATTTTACTGCATTGTCAGCTTGCTGATGAATTTGTATGTTCTTTTGAAATATTTAAACTGTACTTTAAATAACTACTATGTTATATTAAAACTTAGCTATTATTTTGCTTTTAACAATATTATTATGTCAGTTATGAATTTATTTGATATTAACATAACGAACAGAAAATACTAAATACATTAAGTACTGTGATAGGTATGGCCCAGGAAATCATATATTGAAAAAAATACCTGTGCAAGATTTGTTGCATAGATCATTTAATTGACACTAAATGTCAGCAGTATGAAATAATGTCTTTACGCTTATCACAGACAATCAGTGTTAGATGTGTACTTATACGATTTTGCCTCTTCCTCTAGAAAAATATGACCACCTTAACTAGAGTAGACTAATGATGCAACGAATAATGCTTGAAACTAATACTGAAAATGGCTTAAGAAAATAATATTTCCACAGATATTACACCTCAAAAGCAATTAACAGTTAAAATAATGAGCCATAGGCCAAAATTGTAGAAACTTTTCTCAAAAAATATTAGTGGGTTACAACACCACATTTTCTGGAGTAATTTTATAAAACTGAATATCAGTGGAAAGATAATTCAATCAAAAAAGTAAAACTATAACATTGTTATGAGCACCTGGATTCATAATAGATTGAATGCACACAGAACCAATTATAGCTTATAAAACTTATTTCCTAAAAGAAACACTTTACAATTCTGAACTTTTTACAAAAGCAGTCATACAGCTCTTCTCAGTATGAGAGAGCACAATCAGTAGTTACCACTTTAAACTAATCAGAAAGTTAAACATAATAAAATGCAAAGCACATTTAAAGAGCGAAGCTTGCGCAGAGATTTGTCAATACTGCAAACTAAAAATTAATGCTCTCTCTGCTCTTGCATAGTTTCACCCCAACTACCAAGAAATCTACAATTTCTCACAACTGCTGGAAGGCATACACAGTTACATAGGGCCATATATGGTTACAATTGCAAAGTAATAGGACCAGTTAAACTTACCCAGGCACTGAACCAAAATGTCATTAAGTCTGATAACAAAAAGCAGTAGACAAAACTATCGCCAGCTTGGCACTACCTCACTAATTCTGTGTTACAGCCACATACCTCAATGTTAAATGGACTTCCCCGCGTAACCGTCTTTTTCTGTAGCTCTATCGGGGACTTTCACATTACATTACACAAGAGCTACTACAATTTCATTAAAATTATTTACATATACATTTGTCCCTTCCTAAAAACTGCATGGCCAGGGCAGAACAATCACTGAACAGGAGGCTGTACTTACAATTAAGGAAAATCAATGAAATACTAAAATAATTTCAATAAATAACATAAACAAATAAAATACTAAACCAATAAATAAATGCCTGAATTTACAAATTTATACATACACAGGACAATGATGTTAGTAAAATGACATTATTTACATTATGGAGACAGTATTACTACAGTCTGTTATAATAATCGACTTTAGGCTTAAAATTTGATGACTTACAAATTCAAACTATGACATCGTTCAACCTGTTTAGGATTGCGTAAGGATCATCTCAGGGTAACTCCAGTTTAGCGCAACTCCTTTCCAGACATTTGCTCCAGCATGCTATGACATGATCTTCGCTGTTTATTTCTTGGGACAAAACAGCACAAACACCCTCATTTGTTCAGCTAAGGATACATCAAGATTGTCACAAACGTTAAAGACTCCTTCAGTTTGTTAAATGTGCCCTCATATTCCTTGGTCCACAAGAAGACATCACTGGGACTAGGATACAGGCTGAAGGGGTGTCTGCCGATAAAACCGCGGCAAAAACATCGCGGACGAAAACGTTGCGGAGAAAACAACACAAGGAGAAAACGTTGTGCTACAAAACATCGTGGGAGAACACATCGTAAAGAGAAAGCATCGCAGTTCTAAAACATCGTCGTCAAAAATAAAGCGGTTAAAAAACTTCGCAGTTTAAAAGCATCGTTGTCGAAAATATCGTGGTAAAAAAATAAAGTATCTACAAATCATCGCATAACAATAACATTGCAGACATGCCCTTTTCAGGTTTTAATAATAATAAATGGATATTCCCATAAAGATTTGTGAGCCCAAGATGTAAAGAGGGATAATGTTTACTTTCACATTGTTTATTAACTAAAAAATTTTTGCTGAAAAAGTAAGAAGGAAACTTAAGCACAGAAAATTAAATGTAACTTATAGATTATGTTTTTCATGAAATATTTACCAGTAAAAACTTTATAAAAATGATTTATTAATGGCCTTTGTTAGTTAACTATGTTGGTTTAAAATTCTATTAAGTGCTATAAGTTGCATTAATTTTCTATGCTTAAGTTTCCTTCTTATTTTCTCAGCAAAAATTTATTAGTTAATAAAAAATATGAAAGTAAAAATTATCCTTCTTTCCATCTTGCGCTCACAAATCATTATGGGAATATCCATTTACAGTTATTAAAGCCTGAAAAACCATGTCTGCGATGTTATCGTCATATGATGATTTGTAGATACTTTATTTTTTAACACGATATTTTTGACGACGATCTTTTTAAACTGCGAAGTTTTTTAACCACTTTATTTTCGAAGTCGATGTTTTAGAACTGCGAAGTTTTCTCTTTGCGATGTTTTCTCCCACAATGTTTTGTAGCACGACGTTTTCGCCTTGCGTTGTTTTCTCCGCAATGTTTTTGGCTGTAACCGGCTGAAGGACTTACTGAAGCCTGGACTTACTACTACACATTCTACTACACATTCTGCAGCATACCTCTCTTTATTGCTTAGTTGTGCATTCTGCAATAACTCTGATGTTATGCTCTCCGAAGATACACAGAATGGAGGTCTACTAATTTTTTTCAATGCAGGTGGATGGAGTCATGCAACCAATTCACCTTTCCTAAAGACTTTCACCTCATCACTTTCAATAGCAACTCTCACTGGGATGATGGTCCTCAATAGGTCAACAAGTTCTCAAGCTACTAGTACTCCTTACAGACAGTTTCAGTTCTTAAGTCCTGTAAGTCCCTTATGACATACAGGAGAACTCTGTTTTCAACTACAGATCCAAGCAGCAAAAATTCTGTTCCTGCACGTATTGTGATATCGTCTTGAGCTATTATTTGATTCCGACAAATTTAACTCTGAACAAGGCTATATTCTCAGTTTGTTATTTTTAGTTTACAGTGCAGTTCATTATTATGCAGTTTGTTATTTTTATAAAGTTTGCAGTGCAGTTTGTTATTTTTAAAGGTCCAGAAAAAATTGTATTTCAGAAAGTCTAATCTGAGTTTGCAAGAATGTGTAATATCTGCCCCATATTCTGGTAGGCAGCACTTCCAAACATGATGTTGACATTTATCTTTCCATCCATGTTAATTGTATCACCAGATACAGTCTTAAGGATAACACAGGGTAGCATCCAGATCAGTTTATCTTCCAGCTGTTGAGTCAAATCTTTTCAAATGATGACACTTTAGCTTCTGTATAATGGTCATACTGAAAGGAACTTCATTTATATGTCCCACAACGAAATGTCCATTACTGCCACCACTCATAGCAGAAATCTGAAATGCTTAAAAATGGGGCTTTGTAACATCCAACAACCTCCGCTCCATGAGATGGTCACTAATTTCTTTCCTGCTTCCTTTTTGGGAAGCAGTCTTAGCTTCCATGCCTTGGTGTGCTCTGCAGTTCTTTCATACGTGGCTTTCACCACCGCAGTTCCAGCACTTTAGAGTTGGTTTGTTGCCATTCATATTCTGACTACTGAACTATAAAAGATGAATGGGTTCTATGATTTCATTCAAATTCTTTGAACAAGCGCTCAGGCAAAGCTCTATTCAAGGTAGATGATAGAAATTTTGAAGTAATGAATCATGCACACTTAAGGCTATATTATTGACACATCTTCTAGGGAATGAAATTTTGGTCCTTATTAGTTTGTTTCATTAGAGTCTAAATGCTCTCCAAGTTACACCCTTGGAATAAAGACTTCCAAAGACATAACTTGCAAGGGCATTCCTAGATCTCTTGCAAGACAGGGGATATTCTTATAATGGTTATTGAATCTATTTTTCCCAACCATGCATAAAATTTTTCTGTGATCTGTATCATACCAGCAGAAAATTACAAATCAATTTTACACTCAGAAGTTATGTAAAGTTATAAATTGATCAGTTTTTTTTAATTCCTTTTTAGTGTTTTTATAACGTTGAGAGCAAAATAATTATTCATAGTCATTAATATATAATTCAAAGAAAGGATCTGAACAATGATATTTATGCTAGCCAATTTTTTTGTGCGATATTATTAATACATAAACTGGAAAATTACATCCAACAAATTTAGCAACTGCACATTATAATAACTGTAATTAACTCTTATATGATTTTTAAAATTATATTTATTATTCACATTTTTTGGTAGATATCACAATGCTAATCAGTTTTTTTCATGACATATCATTCAATTTTTGGATGCTTTAGGTATACACTTTATTTTTGTTATTTGATCAGATGTAGCGAACCCGACTTCCAGCTCCTTGAAATTCATTAAAAAGGGGTTCAATTCTATATACTCAATAGGCTAAGAAAAATGATTCCAATCTTTTATATTTAATTACATCAGACTTTATAAAAACTAAAAATTAAGAATGGAAATAATAAACATTTCATAAAATCCTGATGAATATCTTGAGCATTTAAATGAATTACATTTGAAATTTCTTTTAAGCCATAAGTAAACCAGTAATTAGATTAGAGGTGGGGAACTTTTTTACCATGAGAGGCCACATTTAAATTAGGCAGTGATAAAGGAAGCCGCATAAGTTGATATACCTACAAATGCGATTTTTGTGAAATTATAATAGTTTTTGTATAGTTTTCTCACTTTATTGCATTATATAGAAATAATGCTAAAAACATTAAGTCATTTATTAAAATAAAAATTTACAATATAAAATATTTTTGTGTTTACATAAGGCTGATAACTTATTATAACATTAATACTTAATAATTTTTAATTAACAACTACATATATTTAAATACTGTTTCAAATAAAAATAATAAAGTAGAAATATTTTTCAATAAATTTATTACAATAATTGTACAAAAAGAATGTAAAAGTAATAATATTAAGTTATAAAAAAAACAACATAGCAACAGTATGTAAAATAATGCTAAAATCTGACGGAAAATTTAATTTAGTGAAATATTTGCATTTGTTTCTTGCCTGAAATGGATATTCAACAGCCTTTTTCCAGATTTCTATGGAATCCTTTTTAACGTCAAAAAGAGATTTGAAGATACTATCTCACTGCAACTCAAATAACTCCATTTGTAGTTCTGTAAGAGTTTTGGATATATCTAATAAATGTGGTTCAAATGGCAGTTTCATAGCAGAAGTGAGTTCGCCAAAATCTGAAAATCTTTCAGTATATTCTTCTATTAAAATGTCCAAGACATCTACATATTCATAGAATGTTTTACTTTTATATTTCTGCTCATTCAAAATTTTTGCTAGCTCCGGAAGTGTTCAGCAGATATATCCAAGCAAAAAAGCAACGTGTTGAAAAACAATAATTTTTTTCAAAAATTTTTTTAAATGCTTTGCTGCATTTCATCTATGTATGCTTCATTTTACCTAGCAGGCAAATATTAAAATTCTTTTATTTTGTCATAATATCAAGTCTTCATAAAGTTAAAACATTTATTTAAACCTGTCCTGTTGATAGCCAGAGAACCTTGCAGTACTACAGTACATTAACACAGTATATTACCTTGTCTATACAGTCAAAAGTTGTTACTTTGGACACCCATAATCCGGACCTCAAGGCTACAAACTTTCTGCGCATGCGTCGCGACGCATGTGATAAAGGAATCTTATCATGTGATAAAGTCTTTAGCATGTGATAAAGTCTTACGCGCATGCGTCGCGACGCATGCGCGTAAGACCTTTACAGCTGCGAATATGCGTGTGCGCATGCGCAAAATACGTTTACGAATGCGCGTTTAATGTATAACGGATGGTATAAGCTAAGCTAAAATTATCTAATTCAGTTAATGTTGCAGTTTGCATTCTTCCTTAATCTTCGAATTGGATCCGGCTTAATATTTTTTGCAGACTGTTAGAGCAATTTTATAAAAGTAAGCTTGAACTTTTGATTATGTGAAATAGAATTTCTGATATATATTTACTAATATGTAAAGGATCTACAAAGCGAAAGTATGTTTTGAAGTCCATTAAACAAAAAGTGGAATTGCTGCAAAAAATGGATAAAGGCATATCCTTTGTTTATCTAACCATTCTGAAATCTGTTTATCAATTTCACGCTGCTCTGCGGCAGGGGAGGACGCCGCGATGCGCAATGAATTGGAAGTTGATCTGTCAGCACTATCCTTATCTTCAGGGCAGATGTTTTTATTTTATTTGGCTTATAATTCCTTACTAAATGTAGTATTTCATCTCGATGTACTCCATCTTTGATATGATTTAAATCAAATTCCTCGTCATTATAATATGCTTCCGATAGCGAAGAAAGTGACACAGAGGTTATTGAAAACGAAAAAATTTCGATTGACAATTAGTCGGTATTCTCGACACAGCAATTATAGGACCTGAACAGCAGAACTTTGTAACTGAACAAGAAATTATGTCTGTTTATAGAATTAAAGAGACAGTATTTTCACATAAAAAACGAAGCAACCTAAACTATTTACATTGAAAAAAATGTTTAATAAAGTAAACAAATAAATATTAAGCTTTTTTTTTTTTTTTGGTTAATTTTGATACCCTTTAGATCATAATTGTTCTTTATTTCATAAATCACGGTTTCATATTTTTAATTTTATAATTTCTGTATGCCATCTTACCAGATTTAAACTAATGATCTATAATCCGGAATCGCCGACAGATGCGAAATACAATCAAAAGTCGTTAATCTGGACTCGTCGGGACTTTAGATCATAATTGTTCTTTATTTCATAAATCACGGTTTCATATTTTTAATTTTATAATTTCTGTATGCCATCTTACCAGATTTAAACTAATGATCTATAATCCGGAATCGTCGAAGTCCCGACGAGTCCAGATTAACGACTTTTGACTGTATTTCCCATCTGCCAAGATTCATGATGATGCATTGTACCTATGCGAATATAGTTGAGAATGGACATAAATCTATCCAGAGGGCCTTGCAAAATGATTATTTTTGCACAATGATTTTGCCATTGCAAAATGCTTCCATTATTTAATTCTATTAATTTTCAAATTATCATAATCTAATATTAAATATTAATTAATACAAGAGCTAGAGGCCATACAAGAAACTCACAGAAGCTGCACATTGTCCACCTCTGAATTAGATAATGTTTTGCAGTGCTCTATAATACTCAATTATTAGAAGTATAAGCCCTCCCCCCAATATCCTTTGAAAAAAGTAATGTGAGATATTAAAAGCTAAGCATGGATAAATTCCATAAGTATAAATATTAACTTACTGTGGGCCACAAGAAGTAGCTAAACCTTCTTCAACTATTAAAGAATTTATACAAATTTCAAAATCTTCATCTGAATAGTAAAGAACAACTTCAGCTTTATTTTCACCTGGGATCATACCTAAAAGAATATATAATAGTATTTCCCTTCAAAAAATACACATTTCACATAAGAACTTAATTTTAGCATATGAACATAATCCAAATTCCCACAGAAACTTAAAAGTCTTATGACACAATAAATTTTCATGAGAAAGAAGGCAAAAGAAATTCAAAGTATGCAAAATTTTGAGAACTATTCATAGGAAACAACATGAGAAAAATGCATTTAAAGTATTTTAAGCTTTGTGCAGTAAATAAAATCTGAGGATAAAGCAATAAGCAGTAAAAACAATAAATCATTAATTAAACTATAAAAGCAATACATCATCTTTGACATTCCAAATGATATTGGATCTAAAGATCGATATTACTTTCAAATGAATTGCATCTGATAAACTATCTAGCTCAGCATTTCCCAACTTTCTTAGATCAGAATTATTTCCTATTTACTTCTTTATTATTTTGTTTTCTTACCCATTCAAATATTTATAAAATAAAAGATGTTGTTCAGCTCCACATTTGAATGCATAAAAGATAAATAATGTTCGAGGTCAGATATTAGAGATACTAATTTATAATTTACATATCTGCTCTTTAATATCAAGGATAATATTTATTTTCACATAGTAACTGATGATGTAATTTTACTCTATAATCTAGCATAACAAATTTCTTCCTACCGTTACTTTTAATAAAAACCAAAAGGAAAACTCAGCTTTGCATTTGAATAACTTTATGAAAGACATTAGTTAAGGTTATTTGAAGGCAAAGCACATGATGGCTTTCTGTCTAAGGATAGAGATGTATCTTTGGAGGACTTCCTAAGGGATATGGGTTCATATTCACAACATGGGTAAAACCATAAAAAATACCCATGCAGCAAATCTATTCACCTGTGTTAAAATCACAGTATCAGAGGTGTACCTGAAGCAAAATGTGAGCATGGAATTCTATGAACTTAGGTAACGGAAACACACAAACTGGGATTCAACAATTCCATTTTCAAAGCAGAACTAATTGCCCTTCTACTGCAATCTGCTATGCAACGTATACCATAACTTTTAGTGACTCAACATCTTGCCATATTGTGCACTTATAGCAGAAGCCATGTACATGCCATTTACTACAGAATGTTGTAAATTCCTTCTCCTAACCATCCTGTTCTATGTTGGGTTCCAGCCCACAAAGGGTATTGCTGGAAATAAACTAGCTGACCATCTGCCGAAGCAGGCAGCAAACCATATCCTAGATGACATGATTACAACTCTCCTCGCTAGCATCACATCTTAAGCAGACCACTCAGAAGTGCATGCTAAAGAAGCGGCAGGAGAGATGACTCACAGCCATCATGGATGCATTCCTTTTCTTTCCAAAGCCCACATTAGAGCTATGCAGTAGATCCTCTTCACTGAACACAGTAAATTCCCAGCATATGTACAATGCTTCAAGCACAGTGACACAAATCTTTGTGTGTGTGGTAGGAAAGAAACAGCAAACCACTATGTATTTGTCTGCCCACAGACATCAGGATACGATCTAAAAAACCAGTTTCCACACACTGGTCATTGAGAGCCACTAATAATAGCTGTGACGGATGTGCATAAAATAGAAGTGGCTCAGTATGGCTACTCCACCATATGCAGCTTGACCCAAACAAGTTGAAAACATTAAGTTTCATACAACAATAGGAATATAGCGGCACATTCCCCCCCCCCAATATTCAATGCCATTACCTATATTCAGTTTTGCACATAGTTTTGTACATAGTTATTGATATGTATATTTTCAATTTGCAACTGCCAATATGTTTGCATGATATGTCCTCCTACATTAGCTTATGCACCAGCTACAATTTAATTTTGTTCATGCAATGCTGTTACAGTTTTATCTATCCCTGACTGCTGAATGTGATATGTGTGCTCAGGCTTCTGTAAATCAAAGTGCCCTGTTATCATTAACAAGTGTCTAAGTTATATTTCAGCTCGGTTAGCGATGAATGGGAACACTTGGTCTTTACCAATGGTTAACATGTATATATTTCAGTTTAACAGAACTCATCTCACTGTTATAGCCCTAGTATGATGAGTTGGCATCTAAACTCCGGATGGCTAACCCCAGTTGAAGGCCAAAACTCGAGCAGGTATCAGTATTAGTGGTTTTTGGCCACTGGCAGAGTCAACAGACATACCTGCCAACCTATGGCACACAAAATTATAAGGATTTTCTTAATATAAAAAGGTTTTTGAAATTACAAAAAAGTATATAGAGAAAATAAAATTTTTAATACTGAATTAATATTGAATAGCAACTAATTAATATCTGAAAGCTCAGTTACTAATTCTTAAATGCAAATATTACAAAAAGTATTACTTATAACTTTTAATAGAAAAACAATACTTTAAAATCAGTTTTTGTACAAACGTTAAAAGCAGTAGCAGAGTTTTTCGTTAAAAAAGAAATTTCGTAATTTTGTGCATAGCAATTGTCATGCAGGCCTGCTTTTGCTAACAAAAGTTTTTTCTAATGTTGCATTACTAATATTAGATTGAAATTAATTCTTGTTTTAGCAACAACACTAAAAACCCTCTTGCACTCTGCATTACTATGGGGAATGGTCAGGATG
Source organism: Stegodyphus dumicola (assembly GCF_044657685.1). NCBI lineage: Eukaryota > Metazoa > Arthropoda > Arachnida > Araneae > Eresidae > Stegodyphus > Stegodyphus dumicola. Next base: position 98,145,811 of record NC_140774.1, on the reverse strand, counting down.
GCTAAGATTATTCTACACCAGTGAGAGTCAACCTTCTCCCTACTGTCCACTAATGGGCGATTTAAGCTTTCAGCGTGGGTGGGCGGTGGGTTGTCTGATAATGATCAAAGAAGATCATCATGGATAGATCTATACAGAGGGTATTCACACAATTTTGTAATGATTTTGATTTTCTCCATGAATTTAAATATTAATTTTAAAATATAAACTTGACTTGCACTAAATTGGAATAAGATTCAATTATCATATGCAGCATTAAAAATATTTTCTTTAAAATGTCGCTGAAAAATAAACAATGGATTGAACGCTATATTTTTGCGCTGTTCGAAGATAAACATGCTTATTCAATTATTAAAACAAGATGTGAAAAGCATGGTTTGAGTATTTCTATACGTAAAATAAGTAACATAATATGAAAGGAATAAAACATCAGAGTTTACATATAACTAGGAAAAAGGCAAAAAATGCATACGCAACAAAGGTACATACAGCTCCTATTAAATCTAAAGCCACATCTCACGCTTTAAAAGAAAATCCAGCCCCTAAACAGCTATTGCAAAATCTTTAAATATCTCTGCAAGAACTGTGAACAAAATTATAAAATCTGATTTAAAGCTAATCAAAACAAAAAAACATGATTTTCATCACCTAACTCCAAAACATGTTTCTCACCGTAAGACTATACAGATTGCTACATGAAAGTTATTTGGCAGGTTAAAAATGGAAATATATAGTTACAACTGATGAGGCTTGGCTATACTTATCTGATTGCAATAGAAAAAGATCAATTTACTACCAAAACAGAGAAGAAAAGATTTAATATGTCGATTCAGAGAAAACAACGAAAGTTTTTCTAAAGGTTTATGGTTTTTACTGGATTCTCTTAAAAAGGAAAACTTAAATTAAGGAAAGTAGAGAAAAATGTAAAAATTAATTCGGATTACTATCAGAAATTTTACCACTTATTTGTAACCTTCACCGTGTTAAGTTCCATGAGGATATAGCTCTAAGCCAAACCTCTAAACCTACTGCTCTATTTTTGAAAAAAAATGAGACATGAAACCGGAATTGAAGCTATTCCCTTTAAATGCATCCCACCCAAGTCCTCTGATGTGTCTCCTATGGATTACTGCACATTTGGACTTTAAAAACAAGCTCTTTATAAGCGGCATCCCAAAACCATGGAAGAGCTCTAGAAGATTGTGAAGGAGAAGTGGAATAAAGTCAACCTATATATATATATGGCATGCATGTATTTATTTATACAGCTTTGTTGTTTGTTAATGAATTTTTCCCTCGTAAAAGTTAAATATTGCAAATTATAGTATAAATAAATACAAAATTTAACTACATATTTTTTACTAAAACTCTATTTAAAAACTTTTTTGCAGTTGTGCTATATTAAGCTACTGTGAAAGGGTGGGCGGTATAGATATTTGACTGCCTAAAATGTGGGGGGTAGGTATAAAAAGGTTGACTACCCCTGTTCTAAACACACTGTACTTTAAAATTCCATCAGTGTTTTTTAAAATCTACTGGGTGTCAGTTATTGCTGTTTTATAATTTTATCCAAATTTTCTAAATTTCAATTTACCAGATGCAACATAAACATCATCATCTTTCAAAACTAAATGAAGTAAAACTGGAAATCTATTCAAAAAAACACCTTATATCAGAAAAAGAATCATTTGCTGGAGCAGAAATATCTGCAAATTAAGCATGTAAAATCACTCATGGATGACTGGAAATTTATGCAGTGTGTAATCACATACTTGGCAGAAGTAGCTTCAAATGTGGAAACAAAGCTTATTTTTGTCTTCCTCTGAAAAGTTCTTCAGCAACTTTGTTAGCTTCAAGCCCTATTACCAAATCTTCATCTTTTATTTTACCACAAATCACATGAGACTATCCGGAAAGTTTGGTGAATCTGTCTATGGTTAGAATGGATTGTCTTACATAAAACAGCTGTTACTGTCCTTTAAAGTAATTCCTGTTGGTGGTAATGCACATCTGGGAATGGTTGTACAAGTCCTGAAAACTCCAGGCGTAGATGTCTTTACGGATGGCTTTCAGCTAGGTCATAACATTATGTTGGATATCCGAAATGCATGAAAACCTCTGGTCCTTCAGGGCCAATTTCAATTTCGGAAACAAGAAAAAGTTTGGGGAGTCGTGTGGGTGATTCGGGGACAAAACTCCCCTGTTCAACAGAAACTGCTGCGCCAGAAGGGCAGTGTGTGGCTGGGCATTATCATGAAGCAGGGTCGACTTGCCTTTCCTTAGCATACTGAGGGTGTACCCGTTTGATCCGTTGCAGCTGATGTTTCAGTATGTCCACATACGTACTGGCATTTAATGCGGTAACCTCAGGAAGGAATCTCCTGAGGGCAACTGAGTGAATCTTATGGATCCCCTAAATCTTATGGATCAGACCCTCTAGAGTCGAAGAACACCACAAGCACTGTCTTGATGCGGGATCTACAAGTCAGGAGCAAACCTTGCATTTATCCAAATTGTGGATCACTAGGAGGTGGGTCATCTCACAACCAATTCCCACTTTTTCTATTATCATTCACAGTGTCACATGATGATCCTTGGCCAAAAATTCCTTCACTCTATGCACGTTCTGTGGGGTGCCTGCAGTTGCAGGCCAACCACTTCGGGGGAAGTCTTGAGCAGTGTCCCACCCTTCTTGAAAGCTTTTAAATGATTCATAGATGCACTTCAGGGTGATGGTACATTCTTTGCAAATTGTTACCAGCATTTCACGAGTCTCTTTTTCTGATTTTCCAATATGAAACAAAACAGCATATTCATTCAGTGATCCATTTTGGGTTTTGATTGCACACACAATACCTTCACTCTACAATGAGCTGTTTCCACAAGATAAAACACTTCCTTCTCTCTATGCACGTTCTGTGGGGTGCCTGCAGTTGCAGGCCAACCACTTCGGGGGAAGTCTTGAGCAGTGTCCCACCCTTCTTGAAAGCTTTTAAATGATTCATAGATGCACTTCAGGGTGATGGTACATTCTTTGCAAATTGTTACCAGCATTTCACGAGTCTCTTTTTCTGATTTTCCAATATGAAACAAAACAGCATATTCATTCAGTGATCCATTTTGGGTTTTGATTGCACACACAATACCTTCACTCTACAATGAGCTGTTTCCACAAGATAAAACACTTCCTTCTCTCTATGCACGTTCTGTGGGGTGCCTGCAGTTGCAGGCCAACCACTTCGGGGGAAGTCTTGAGCAGTGTCCCACCCTTCTTGAAAGATTTTAAATGATTCATAGATGCACTTCAGGGTGATGGTACATTCTTTGCAAATTGTTACCAGCATTTCACGAGTCTCTTTTTCTGATTTTCCAATATGAAACAAAACAGCATATTCATTCAGTGATCCATTTTGGGTTTTGATTGCACACACAATACCTTCACTCTACAATGAGCTGTTTCCACAAGATAAAACGCACTCGCAGCAGCACCGCTCAAGAACTGGTTCATACTAGTCTTCACCTAACTGGAGTGAGATGTGCTGGTTGCACACTCTTACGATTGTCAGCACTACGATGTCATTCACCGAATTTTCTGGACAGAAGTTGTATACAGAATTAGAAGACAAAACAAAGATTGGTTTACAAACTTTGATAAATTGGCTTTAAATAGATCATTACTCATAGATTGCAAAACATGAATTAATGGAATTCTGCACTGTCCAACTGTGCCAAGAATGTCGAATGACAGCAAAATGGAGTGTTAAAAAAGAAAAAGCAGAAAATTTTGTTAAGGTCTGAAGACAAAAACAAAAACATTTGTTCTTCAAAAGATAAACTTATAGTATATGAAAAATGTCAAGCATATTTTTTTTTAACTTTTTGTATCAGTTTATGTTTTATAGTATTATTTTGAGGACTGCTAATTAAATTGCTTTCAGGTGCAGAAATTATTTTTATCACACCTATTTTTAACAAATGAAGTAGTAACTACATCTATTAGATATTTTATAACTTTCAACAGAGTGAATAAAAATAGAGACAATAGAATTTCGACAGAGCTTTTTATCTTAACTCTAGAAGTGCTTACTTCTTTCTTAAAAATATATAAGAAGTGGATTCCATTAGTTAGGATTCTAGATAAACATTTCTCTAAAGAAAATTAGAATGTACATATGTTTCAAAATTTTTCTTATTTCAGTATTATGCAGTGATTGAAATTGTTAAAATTTTTCCTTCCTTTTAGAACTCTTTTCAAGATAATAATAAATATCAACAATGTGTTCATCCATACTTATTGGTAAAGAAGCTTCTATTTTTCAGCTGCTAAATTTACTCAATTTATGAAAACTCGGAATAAATTTTAAAAAAAAGGGGGGTACAGTTTTGAATCAATATATTTCCTCCCATTTGTAGACAAGCAAAATATATCTGTTTATGCAACCAATAACTGGAGATTTATTTTTCATACCCAATAAGTACAGCCATTTTTGTCCTTTCCCTTGGTTATTTCTTACAGATTTTGCTACAGGGAAACATTTTTCTAAATAAAGCTGCAGCATGTTATGATGCATTGCAAAAATATTCTGCTTCCTTGATGAAATAATAGAAGGAAAGTTGTCTGTGTACAATTTTCGAAAGGTACATGAGTATTTTACCTTTTTTGCAGACATAACCAAGATAAGAGATCAAAATTTCTTAAACTATATCTCGAAAGAACCTGAAAATCTCAGAGTTCAGCGGCAAGATGAACGAAATAACAACTGTAATCTTGCTTTGTGCTCATTGACTAATATGTGCCAGATGACCCGCAGTGGCACTAGCTGCTCATTCGAGAGGTGGAATATGATGTTTTTGGACACGTGCTCTCACTCACAAAGCAAAAACGTGCCATAATATCTCACTGATGAAACTATTCCTGTTTTCTTTTATATGTAATCCAGAGAAAAACTAAGTGATTACAGTTACAAAAATCCTTTTTTGGGAGCAAATAATGAAGTATTAAGCCCCGCTACATAAAAAATCATGAGAAATTTTAATAAGAAAAGGTTTAAAGAAATATGTTATGAATTGGGTTGACAGGAGTATGGTCAGAATCAGAACAGTTGGCAACTTTACAAAAGACATTAGTGGAAACTAACAACTTTTTCAGATAAATATATTTATTCAAACTTGGGCTACTAAAAAAAATAAAAAAACTAATGAAGTGATTACGGAATTTACTTCAAGACTGCAATACTGTAAGACTCAATTTAAAGATCTATTTCCTATTCATTTAAATAAAATATTTCTTTTCATCCTTTTATGTTAATATTAAATATATCTATATGCTACTTTGAGCAGTAAATTAAGAGTTTGTAGTTAGAAGATACGATGTAATGCTACAGAAAGCTGTACTGAAGTTATGCATTTCAGCAGAGACCTACAGATTTTATATATATAAAAAACTAAAAAAAGATTTAATATTTTTCCTGCCATCCAACCGGTATCACTGCTGCCGTGATGAAGGGTCCGGGTTTGAATCCTGGAAAAGGTATGGATGTTTGTAAATGTACGGCATGGCGGCACTCTAAATATGCAGCAAGCCGAAAGTCTTCTTGTGTGGTTTGGTGGAAGGGAAGAGGGGTGGGAGACCCTTGGACCCGTCCCCCTGGGGTGCTCTCCATCAAAACTGGAGGCGGAACTGAGCTAAATCACACTCTCACCTGAATGGTGTTCAAGACTGTTGTCAACGGTAGGCATAATCTACCGCTCCTTACCCCTTACCACGAGGAATTTCATGGGCTTGGGCTGAGCACGTCAGACAAGTGAGCAAAAACAACATCAACATATTTTTCCTTCTGAACTCAGTACTATCACAAATGAAGTAAACTGCAACTTGAGCTCTGGCCAGGCAGATGGCCAACAGATGCAGTCCCAAGCAAACTAATGAAAGTTTCTCACAGCAGATATTTGCCACATTAAAGCCAGGCATTACCTTGCTGGAAAGTCATGCTTGATGTGTTCTGCATCCCTGAAATGACCATAGGACAAACAGTCCTAATCACATACAGTACAAAGAGTAAAATCTGAAGTTGCCAGAACTTCTGTGATTAATGATTTTGGAAACATTCAAATTTATTTCAAATCCAGCATAATTACATGCAGAAATTACAAAATAAAAAATAGGAAGGGTTGTTTGTGAAATAATAAAGCATTTAAGGACTCTTCGTTAAAAAAAAAATAGTGTTATCATTTGTTTTGTTTCATTACAAATTTATTTCAACAAGAGTTATTTAAGCAATTTCATTTTAAGTGTTAATACTTTCTCTTTAATTTTATAAAGACAATTTCTTTTTGAGTAACAAATAAATTGTTTCTTGTTCAATTATCATACATGACTGTTTATGTTGCCTATGCAAGCATTTTAAAAAATATATGCAGAACTGTCCTCTCATAACCTTGAAAATGCTCCACACAGCAGGTGCTGTTGTAAAACATTGCAGAAATTCTAGGACGGTCTTGCTTCTGCATCAGTTTTAAAAAGGCTACTTTAAATCTCTATTTCAAGGCATGTAAAATTCTAATATTCACTGAGTGATTAATAGACATAACATTTTGGAGAAAGAGCAAAACGTTGTTTTTCCTTAAAACTAATTTTTATCAAATAATGGTAATAATAATAGACTAAACAAAGTAAAAAGGTGGATGAAATCAGAAAGTTACGAAGCACAATCTACACTGATAGCTGAGCTTAAATTAATCAGAAACTAATTCTTTGGCCTTCTTCCCCATTATGCCAACAAAAGAAAACCAGTATGTAAAACATTCCACTCCATACACTCATCTTTGGGACTCACTCATTTTATATAGGACCAGATAAGATAGAAAAATGGATCCTCACACAGCCATTCAAGAACCAAAAATGGAAATTTAATTCAGTAGGCACCAGGTGTTAAAAATCTGAAATGACATGTAGAATGATTCAATTTTATTGAAGTTAACCATACTTTTCAGGGGAACATCTCAGCTAATGAGAACAAAAAACTATTTATGGCACATTTGCTTCTGCTTACATATTATATTATCCATTCCTACACCGAGGAAAAAAAAAACATGTGTTCTCCTGTTTCTCCCATAAAAGAGGTCTGGATAATTGATCCTTTTGATTATTCAACATCTAGATTTTGAACTTTGTATTGCACTACTTTGCTATCGCATGACGTGAAATGTGCAAATGGGATGTCTGGTGATTGAATGTAATAACACACGAACATGTGGCACTGCTCTAAATGCCTCCACTTCCATTCATGAGTATTGTTGTACTGACAAAATTGAGATTCATCTCATTTTCTGCCATTTATTGCCCTAATTACAATGACTAACATCATGCCAGGCATACAGCCTATGACAAGTGGTTAATGGCAGACTGGTTGGCATCCTTGCTTAAAGCAATATGACCTGCTGTGGTCTGATTTGGATACTGGACTTATTCAATATCAAGCTTTTATTTATTGTTGTCATTTTTGCTTATTTTAAAGGGTACATAACATTTGGGTATTTTTCTCTATTTTAATTCCTTTCACAAAGAGAGGAAGATCATAATGTTTACAAGAATTCCAACATTTTTACATTTCTATTGAATGATTGTTACACTGTTTTCTCAAAAACAGTGACTCCTCCCCTTAAGACCAGTATCATGTTCAAGATCAAAATGTGAAAAAATGTCAATGTTGCTATTAAGGTGTTAAAATTTACAAATGTAACCAATTTTTCTTATCATCTACACACAAAATGAATACAGTCAAAAGTCGTTAATCCGGACTCGTCGGGACTTCGGCGATTCCGGATTATCGATTTTTCCGGATTATAGATCATCAGTTTAAATCTGGTAAAATGGCATGCTGAAATTATAAAAATAAAAATATGAAACCGTAATTTACGAAATAAAGAACAATTATGATCTAAAGGGTATCAAAATTTACAAAAAAAAGCTTAATATTTATTTGTTTACTTTATTAAACATTTCTTTCAATGTAAGTTGTTTCAGTTGCTTCGTTTTTTATGTGATAATGCATTCTCTTTAATTCTATAAACAGACATAATTTCTTGTTCAGTTACGAAGTTCCGCTGTTCAAGTCCTATAATTGCTGTGTTGAGAATAACGACTAATTTGTCAATCGAAATTTTTTCGTTTTCAATAACCTATGTCACTTTCTTCGCTATCGGAAGCGAATTATAATGACGAGGCATTTGATTTAAATCATATCAAAGACGGAGTACATCGAGATGAAATACTACATTGAGTAAGCAATTATAAGCCAAATAAAATAAAAACATCTGCTCTTAAGATAAGGATAGTGCTGACAAATCAACTTCCAATTCATTGCACGCCGCTGCAGCGTTAAAGATAAACAAAGTTTAGATAAACAAACGTTTAAGTTTAGATAAACAAAGAATATGCCTTTATCCATTTTTTTGCAGCAATTCCATTTTTTGTTTAATGGACTCCGAAAGATACTTGCGCTTTGTATATCCTTTACATATTAGTAAATATATATTGGAAATTCTATTTGACATAATTGAAAGTTCAAGCTTACTTTTATAAAATTGCTCTAACAGTCTGCAAAAAATAATAATCCGGATCCAACTCGAACATTAAGGAACAACGCAATCTGCAACATTAACTGAAATAGATAATTAGATAATTTTAGCTTAGCTTATCCCTTCCGTTATACATTAAACGCGCATTCGTAAACGTATTTTGCGCACGCGCACACGCAAATTCGCAGCGGTAAAGGTCTTACGCGTCAATGCGACGCATGTGCAGAAAGTTTGTAGCTTTGAGGTCCGGATTATAGATCATTCCGGATTATGGGTGTCCGAATTAACGACTTTTGACTGTATAATGCAATTAAAGACTGAAATTTAAATTAAGTATTAAAATACTATTTGATATCAAAAGTAATTCTTTATAAGAAAGCTGAAAGCAATTATTTAAACAGAAGGAAACTTGCAAGCGATAAAAGAATAAAAAATAGCAGCAACCTAAGGACTTTAAAGTCAACTGCTTTCTTGCCCCTTGGTTTGTCAGCCATTCCTTTGCCTACAAAAGAACAAATTTCCTAATTTATTTCGTATTGCAGCACACACATATACATACGAGGGCCATCCAGGAAGTAGATTACGTTTCCGTCTGTGTCCGCTAGGGGCGGGGCTAGCGCGGCCATCTTGGGGTCAGAGCGTTGCGCAGCTCAGTCTGCATCTAGCCGTGCTAGTGAGAGGTTCGTGCTGTGCTCCGTTCAGATACTGTGACGGTTTGAAATGTCTGCGTTAATTGAAAATCCCGCGAGCTGCGAGGTGCGTTCAGTAATAAGGTTTCTGACTGCAAAAAACTGTAAACCGATAGAAATCTATCGGCAGCTTCGTGAAGTGTATGGGGACAACATTATCACTGAAGGTGGAGTGCGTCAGTGGGTCATAAGATTTCAAAATGGCCGAACCAATGTTCACGACGAAGATCGAAGTGGGAGACCCAGCATAGTGACCGCCGAACTTCTCGAAAAAGTCAATGCTAAAGTCCGTGAAAATCGAAATTTCACAATAACGGAACTTTCTTTGAGTTTTCCACAAATTTCGCGAAGTTTGTTGCACGAAATCATCAGCGAAAAGCTTGGTTACCACAAGTTTTGTGCAAGATGGATTCCAAAAATCTTGACAGAGGACCACAAAAATCAGCGAATGGCTGCAGCGTTGAACTTTTTGGACGCTTACCATAAGGATGGTGACTCTTTACTCGATCGCATCGTTACTGGTGACGAAACATGGTTGAAACATGTGAACTGTGAAGCGAAATTGCAATCAATGCAGTGGGGGCACACAAGTTCTCCCCAAAAACCCAAGAAATGCATGCAAACAATGTCAGCAAGGAAGATGATGGCGACTGTTTTTTGGGACAGAAAAGGTGTAATTTTGGTGGACTTCCTGGAAAGAGGCACTACAATAAACTCTCAAAGGTATTGCCAAACTCTCCAAAAACTCAGAAGAGCAATTCAAAACAAGCGCAGAGGAATGTTGAGCTCTAAGATCTTGTTGATTCACGACAACGCCCGGCCCCACACGGCAAATGTCACTCGTAAAGTTCTTGAATCTTTTAAGTGGGAGTTGTTTCCTCATCCGCCGTACAGTCCCGACCTGGCACCGAGCGACTTCCACCTATTCCCAACAATGAAGAAGTGGCTGGCTATGCAGCGTTTTGATGACGACGCACAGCTGCAAGAAGAGGTAACGAAGTGGTTGAAGGCGCAGGCGGCCGAATTTTTCGACGAAGGAATTTCCAAGCTCGTACATCGCTACGATAAATGCCTTAATTTGTATGGTGACTATGTAGAAAAGTAGTATTTGAGTGTGGCTTTCATCTGTATATAATAAAATTTGTTTCCTATACTTTGTTTATTTTTTTATTCCAAAACGTAATCTACTTTCTGGATAGCCCTCGTAATAGGCACAGAGGAATACACACTGAAATTTCAAATATATATATATTTACAGAATATTTATTAATATATATATCAATAAATATTCTGTAGATATTTAATGATTCTTGGTGACGCATACATAATGATACAGTTGTGCAGATTTATATGATGACATAATGAAGAAGAGCTTGTAGATGTGATGGTTGATTTCAAGATGTTATTTTATTCTTGATAACTAATTCTTAGGACGTACATTCTTGTTCACACATCATTATGGATGCGATGAACACCCGACAGTTTAATATCACTATATATATTTTACATAACAGATTATCTCTTGAAACACTGGATGAAGTAGAGAAATAAGCAAAACATGTCAGCATAACAAGAAGGCAGAAAAGTTAACAGGGTATTTCAGAAAAAAAAGGTAGAGCTGATTTTTTTGCTAAAATATTAAACACAGATTGGACAAGAAATATGTACAATGCTACTCTTACATAATGGCATGATGTATATTGATTTTTAGATGATACACTGTAAATACCAAGAAGGGGATGTGCAAGCAAGCCTCCACTTTGTATTTATGCATAGTTTTTCTTTTAATCGTCATCAAATCAGCCAACTCTTGAAAGGACTCCACAGCCAGTTTTTCTCCCTCTTCTGTGTCTGGAGTTTAGGCATGAAGGACAGGCTCTTGCTCTTGTTCCTTCCCTGCCACCATGCTGTTGTGTGTAGCTCTTCTACTGCTGCCTTGGGAACGGCATTTCGTCAACAACATACATGTCGATAAGCTGGAGAAATGTAAGATGTTTGGAAACTATTTATTTGTATTGAAAGGCTGATTCTAGAATCCACACTTATGAGCGTAAGAAAAGAATGAGATGTAACTTCGCCATTATTTTTTGAATCCGTGGACCTCGTGCTTGCGATTACAAGCCTCTTCTGACATTTCACAAAAACTTAACCTAGTGTTCATTTCAATTAGTACTTGTCAGACTATGTTTCTCGTTCTGCTTTCTCAAGACCATTTATTTTGTGCAGATTGAATTAGACTGACTTGATCCGGTGTGTTCCACAGCAGTGTATATGGATTTCGTCATGTCAGATGAAAAAACCATGTTCAGTAGATCAGGCATATTTTATGTGTGTTCTAAATATTTAATCAAGAAGTAAAATAAACGTTTGATTTACGTGTGAAATTTTGATATGATTATTTCAGCATCTGGCTTCTGATTCTGGGTGAGTTCCTAATTAAATGTTTCTTTCCTTAGGTCACACATCTCATCTCTTATTCATATGTATCAATGGGTTTAGCGAACACAACGTAATCTTAATTGATGATTTAAGAATTTAAATGCCTTACTTTTGACGGCTTACCACTTATTACAATACTTGCAACCTCATTTTAGTGGACATAGCCAAATTAAAAGGACTAATGCTAAATTATAGTTTCCTTTCATATTTTATATCTCACCTATATACATACAATACAAATGAAATTCTAAACCAATAATTATGTGCTATAAACTGAAATAACTAGTGGTTATATTTAATAATTAAAAACCATTTAAACTCAATATTTATTCAACTCAGAGTAAGAAACTGAAATTTTTTTTTTTTTTTTTTAAATAGATTAAATTATTGCGCCAAAAATAAACATGGTCAACACTGATATTCAGTTAACAATTATATCAAAATTCTATCGAATCAACATGTGCAAAACACAAATAAATTAAGGTAAATTAATCAAATATAATAATTATTTAATAATATAACTTATATAATACAATTTATTATTAGAAAATATAATTCATTATTGGGAAAGGTATTTATATATTATCTCCATGGAAAAGAAATTTAATTAAAGCTATGAATTATTAGAACAAATTTTAGTAAGGGTTTTAAACAGCCTTCCAAGTCAGTAAATTACTGATTTATTAATTAGCAGCTTTAGTGCAAGTTTTTGGCTTTTTAAATTACTCATAATTATTTTTACTTATACATAGTACGTATATATATACAAGGTCCGGCTATTAATTTCCAGGACTAACATAACAGTAGGAGAACGAAAAGTCGGAAGATGGCGCTAATGATTGCATATTGAAGAGCGTTTTCAGCGCATGTGCAGTGCAATTGGCGCCATTCTGAAGTAAGTCTCGTGGAAAGGCCCGTTAAAACGTAGCTCTTAAATTCCTATTGTAGAAGTGAAAATGGAGCAAAGAATTAACATTAAATTTTGCTTCAAATTGGGCAAGACAGCTGAGGAAACCTACTAAATGTTAAAACGCATTTACGGCGAGGAAGAATTATCCCGCTCAAAACCTTCTGAATGGTTTAAACGCTTTCAGGAAGGGAGCGAAAGCGTCGAAGATGATCCACACACAGGTTGGCTGCAGTCCATACACATGCCAAAACCAATTGAAAAAGTTTGCGATATGGTGAAATGTGATCGTCGATTGACTATTCGTTTACTCGCCAATGAATTCAACATGGACAAAGAGACAGTTTGTCGAATTTTGACACAAGACCTAGGCAAACGCAAGATTTGTTCCAGATTCATTCCTCACCATTTAAGGGACGAACAAAAGCAATTGAGACTGGATGCAGGTGGCACACTTATCGACAATGCTGATGCTTACCCTGCGTTCCTGGATAGGATAGTCATGGGAGACAAGTCTTGGTGTTGTCAATATGACCCTGAAAACAAGCGTCAAAGCTCCGAATGGCAGTCTCCAAATTCACCAAGGCAGAAAAAATTTCGATTTGAAAAGTCCAAAATCAAGATCATGTTAATCGCTTTCTTCGATTACAATGGACTCATTCATCATGAACTTCTTCCTCCTAACATGACTATCAATGAACAATTCTACATAGAAGTTCTTGACCGACTTTGAAAACGAATTGGTACAGTGAGGCCTCATTTTTAACAAAATGGGAACTGGCTGCTGCTACATGACAATGCCCGCCCACACTTTGTGTTGCCTGTGAGGCAATTCTTAGCTCATCATGGTGTCGTTGAAATGCAGCATCCACCATACTCTCCAGACCTAGCACCCGCAGACTTTTTCCTGTTTTCTAAGCTGAAAAATTCGCTGAAAGGAACAAGATTTCAGGATGTCGAAGCCATCAAGAAAATTGTAACGTCACTATTACAGAGCATTACAAAAGAGAACTTTAAAAAATCTTTCTGAAATTTGTACAGCCGAGCACAGACGTGCATTACGGCTGATGGGGATTACTTTGAATCATATTAAAGGGCTATGTGTTTAACCTTTTTTTCTTGTGAGTTATTCTATGAGTCCTGAAAATTAATAGCCGAACCTTCTATATATACATTTATATTTTAAAGGTAATAATCTTCCTATATTTTAAAACAACAGTAATTTAATCATTAAAATTCTAATTTAATTTACTCATGAGTATCCAAAAAATGAAAAACTTGTTTTGAAATGTAATTTTAGCTTCATTATTAAAATTTAAATGCAGAAAATTCTAAGAATGACAGCAATTTAGAGGCAAATTTTAAAAATTCAAGATTTTAAATAAGCATTTCATGAAAAGTATAAATAAAAACAAATCAGAATTTTAATACATTTTTTTAATACTTACAGCACAGTTGTAAGTCAGCAATGAATCTTGAAAAGATAAATATTTAATTACCTTTTCATTTTATCAGTATTATTTTTAATTAGGATTTTATTTCATGTGTTGATGAATTTAAATATATATATTTATATATATATTTAAATACATATATATATATATATATATACATACATACATACATACATATATATATATATATATTGCAATTAAATACTATTGGCTTGGAAACTAAGTAATTGCGGATTTCACTCATAGATGGCTTCAGTTGAATTTTTAGGGTTGCAGACGTAGTACAAATGTAAAACACATTTTGTTATTTGATAGTTGGCAATTCAGCTGTCAATCCGTAAAAAAAGCTTTTTGATCGGTTGCGTAGTTTTCGTTTGGCGTTCCTTGAAAAATGGAAAATCAAAAGGAACATTTTCGTCATATTTTGCATTTTTATTTCCGCAAAGGGAAAAACGCATCACAAGCTCATAAAAAGTTATGTGCTGTTTATGGTGATGAAGCCTTAAAAGAATGGCAGTGTCAAAATTGGTTTGCCAAATTTCGTTCTGGTGATTTTTCACTCAAAGATGAAAAACGCTCTGGTCGTCCAGTTGAAGTTGATGACGACCTAATCAAAGCAATAATCGATTCGGATCGTCACAGTACAACACGTGAGATTGCAGAGAAGCTTCATGTATCACATACATGCATTGAAAATCGCTTAAAACAACTTGGCTATGTTCAAAAACTCGATACATGGGTTCCTCACGAACTGAAAGGAATGCATTTAACGCAATGCATTAACAGCTGTGATTTGCTAAAGAAACGTAATAAAAATGATCCATTTTTTAAAACGACTGATAACTGGCGATGATAAATGGGTTGTTTACAACAATATCAAGTGGAAAAGATCGTGGAGCAGGCCAGGTAAACCAACTCATACAACATCAAAAGCTGATATTCATCAAAAGAAAGTTTTGTTATCAGTTTGGTGGGATTACAAAGGAATTGTCAACTTTGAACTCTTACCACCCAACCGAACGATCAATTCTGATGTCTACATTGAACAACTAACGAAATTAAACGATGCAGTTGAAGAAAAGCGGCCCGAATTGACAAAGCAAAAAGGTGTTGTATTCCATCATGACAATGCAAGGCCACACACATCTTTGGTCACTCGGCAAAAACTATTGGAGCTTGGTTGGGATGTTTTGCCACATCCACCATATAGTCCTGACCTTGCACCATCTGATTACTTTTTGTTTCGATCTTTACAAAACTCCTTGAATGGTAAAAATTTCAATAATGATGATGATGTCAAATCGTACCTGATTTAGTTTTTTGCTAATAAAAACCAGAGGTTTTATGAACGTGGGATTATGATGCTGCCTGAAAGATGACAAAAGGTCATTGATCAAAATGGACAATACATTACAGAATAAAGTTATTTAGTTCCAAGGAAAAATTGTCTTTGATTTTCTAAAAAAAATCCTTAATTACTTAGTTGCCAACCCAATAGTTTACCCTTCCACAAAAAAGCTGCCTTTTTTGAAAAAAAAAAATTCTTTTTAAAAGCTTAATAAACCCTTAGTTTAAATTACGTATGTACGCAGAGGCATTTTTAAAGCATGTTAAAATTTTCATAAAAATAACACAATTGTCAGGAGGGAAACAGTATTTTCACAATAAGTACATGCCAATGATTAATCACTGACATGAATTGAAGTGCAGAGCCAATAGTCTTCAATTGTTTTTAAAAACTTTTTGTACAACTGCAGTTCAGTGCATAGCTGCAATAGCTACTCATATTCCATTTTTATACCAAAGTAAATTTCTATGTAACACTTGAGGATCCTTAAGAATTTGTAGAACTTACCTGAAAATGAAACAGAGTCTGTCAACTATTCCAAGAAATACAGAACAATACGTTCTTTCACCTCAAAATGCATGCACAAAAAATGCATTTATTCGCAGTGCAATGTCCTCACAAGTTAGAAAAGTATTAGAATGCAAAAAAGAAATTGCTTTGAAGAAAGCCACAAAACATATACAACAAGTCGCACACACTTATCCGATAGGACACTTAACCGACATCAGTTATAACCGAAACGACATTTAACCGAAACAACATTTAGCCGACATGGACACTTAGCCGATAGGACATTTAGCCGACATGGACACTTAGCCGACAGGACATTTAACCGACATGTACAATTAGCCGACAAGGACACTTAGCTGACAAGGACAATTAGTCGACAGAACATTTAGCCGACACGGACAGTTAGCTGACAGGGCATTTAGCTGACACAGACAGTTAGCAGACAGGACTTTTAGCAGACAGGAAATTTGGCCGACACAGAGAGTTAGACGTCAAGACATTTAGCTATGGGACACTTAACTGTCAATACATTTAGTCTACAGTGCAATAAGCTGACACGTACCCAATAATTATTCAAATTTACTATCAAATACAAAATTTCTTGACTTCTCCATAAGTTCAATATTTAAGTTATTTTTTTTCAATATCTGTAAAATCCATTATTCGATTCTTAAAAATCTCATATGTGCTTTTAATTATTGTGTTAATTTAGCATTGTTTGATATGTATCGTGCTGTTTGGTGTATATTGGCCAAATTGAAAAAGCGCTGAAATTTCTCGTCAGGGAATATGAATTAAATTTCAAAAGGAAAAAAGAATTTTTTTAGCTAAGTACGACGGTCGCTTAATTACATTTTAATATAGGATCTTCAAAAATTATCCGTAATCCTTCTTCATTTAATCAACTGGTTTCTTTTGAACACTTTCACATGATTACTAATTTCCCTTGTTTAATTGTTCCTTGATAATAATTTTCCAATCTCGCTCTTTCAAATGCTTTCAAATTTCTAATATCTTTACGTTTCATTAATATTTTACTCATCACATCATGTTACATTCTTTCCCTTATAAAATCGTTTGGCTCCTCTCACTAATGAAATTTATTTTCCTTGTACTATGAAGCGACACAGTCGCAGTTCAAGGTATCCAAGCATTGCCTTATCCTGTATATAGCAAGTGAAACTGATTAAATATAGCAAGTGAAAAAGATTACTGAGCATAACTTTTTCTGTGCTAGCATTAAGTTCAGGAGATTTGAATGCGAAGCATTCAGATACCACTTTAGCAAAATAGGAGGTGATGAGCAATTATATTCGTAGGGAGCAATTATAGTTATTTATCAAATAGTGTTTAGGCATAACTTGGTTGTAGGAATATCGTGCCAGAATCCGCAATGAGGTGGGATCATTCATTTCTTGTTGCGAAGCGCAGTTACTCG
Organism: Stegodyphus dumicola; assembly: GCF_044657685.1. Lineage (NCBI taxonomy): Eukaryota > Metazoa > Arthropoda > Arachnida > Araneae > Eresidae > Stegodyphus > Stegodyphus dumicola. The sequence continues at coordinate 98,128,446 of NC_140774.1, read as the reverse complement.
AGACATCGTAGGCTAGACTTAACTAGCTGCTGTCCTCAGCGTAGTAGGAGTAGACCGTTCTGAAAAATCTGAATAATGCAATAAAAATTATTGTTATTCTTGAATTATATTTTATACAGAAACATATGGTGGTGAGGGTTAGTTTAGCAAATATATTTTATTGTGTTATTAGAAACAATTACAAAAAGTGAATCTGTAAACAAGCAAAGGTATAAATTATTTGTGACTATAATCTGCAGTTCATGTTACCATTCTTGAAATAAAAATATTGTGACACTTTTTTAACACGCCTGTCACTTAAAATACTTAATTAGGTTAATGTTTATTGCCCTAAACTAGTGCATAATGTTTAATTTAGAAGTAAAATATTTTTTAAGGTTTTGTTTTATTCATAGCTGAAGCTGCAGAAGGAAGGGCCACAAAGTAGGGCGGAGCAAAGCGACACATCGTAAAAAGTCACCGTAATGTAGTGCCATCTAACGATGCTAGATTTAACTATATCTGTCATGTAAATAGATAATATTATTTACTATGTTTTGAAAGTCACAATGTATAATTGGCAATATGTTATATTAATGTTTTTCTTATAAAATATAAATTTTCTCAATATCTGATAAAAATGTATAAATTTTCATTTCATTTTTCATTCATTTTATTTTTTTTTCCTCATTCATTCCTTCTCTTTCTCGTTTTTGGTTTAGCGGCCACCTAACAGAAGTAAGTTTGGTTTATATAATTACGGCAAAGCCAGAGGGCTATTTGCCTAAGGGGAGGGATGCCTTCGTGGAGGACTTTATAAGGAAAACTACCTTGTATACATTTTACACATGGGAAAAACCACGAAAACAGCCTGTCTGTTAGCGGGATTCAAATTTGGACCGAACTGCCAGTGTTCAGTGACTTTACCGCTCGGCAGCTTCTTGAGTCTAACAGAAATAGAGTAACCGTTTTACTTAATATATAACCAGTTTCTTCCAATGAAAATTGTCTTTTCAGGCTAGAACTTTATTAATACATTCATGTCGGCTTAGTGTCCTGTTGACTAAATGTCTTGACAGTTAACTGTCCTGCAGCTAAATGCCCGGACGGCAAATTCTGTGTATCGGCTAAATGTCATGCCGGTTAAGTGTCCTGTCGGCTAAGTGTCCATGTCGGCTTACTGTCCGTGTTGGCTAACTGTCCGTGTCGGCTAAATGACCTGTCGGCTAAGTGTCCTTGTCGGCTAAATGTCCTGTCGTCTAAGTGTCCGTGTCAGCTAAGTGTCCGTGTAGGCTAAATGTCCTGTTGGCTAACTGGTGTCGGTTAAGTGGTTGTCGGCTAAGTGTCACGGACCCGTTGTTATTATCATGCACTAAAACCAGCATATGCTCCTCAGCAACTCCAGTTTTGTGAGTGGCTGTTCCCTGAGATGAATGGCATGGACATGGTTAATTTCTTTATTTCTGATGAACACTGGTTTCACCTGTATGGTTATGTCAACTTACAGAATCACAGGTTCCGGTCAGTGGAGGATCCGCATACCTTCCACCCAACACCATATGATCAGAAGGTTGGGGTTTGTTGTGCAATGTCTGCACACCACATTATTAGTACCATCTTCTTTCATCAGACACTGAATTCAGAGCATTACATTTCCAACATTTTTAATCAATTTGTAGCAGCATTAACTGAGAAGGAAAAGGCCTACAGTTACTTCTAACAGGATGAAGCAACTGTCCATACAGACGACCGCAACTTGGATCACATTTACACAATCATCATGTCTGACAGAGCTGTTAGCAGAGGTCAGTCTGGTCTTGGTCTTAGCTGGCCACCCAGGTCACCTCACCTATCAGTGTGCAATTACTTTTTGTACAGAAATCCTCAAGTCTAAGGTATATCACAACTACTTTCATAGTCTTCTTGAACTGCAACAGACCATTTCAGATGAGATTGCAGTAATTCCTGCGACCCAGCTTCGATCTGCCTTCAGCAATTTGCTGACCAGGGCCCAAAAGATGAATGGTGGTCAGTTTCCACATCTGCTATAGTCAGTTAACTACTATATTTCCTTTCCTTTGCTGTGTTCCTTTGTAACCTGGAATTAAGTTCTACATGCTACATTTATTTCTCTCACCCTGTATAAACAGATGCCTAATGCATAAAATGAAACAGTTGAATTTAATGTTTATCTTTTTCCAAAATTTAATTCCTTTAAATATAATTTTTAGCACTAAACAATATTCTGATAAGTTATAATAGGTTATAAAAAATATTACAAATAATAATTTATATCCTAACATATGTCACTCGAAATAGAATTGGAAAACTCATTCAAATCAGTCATCATATCTAAATCAGAAAATGTCCAAATATATTTGGAAAATTAGTATTTATTTAACTGAATGGACACTTAGCCGACGTTGACACTTAGCAGACACAGACACTTAGTCGACAGAACGTTTAACCGACACGGACACTCAGCCGACAGGACATTTAGCCGACACAGACACTTAACCGACAGGTCATTTACCCGACACGGACACTTGACCGACAGGTCATTTAGCCGAACACGGATAGTTAGCCGACAAGGATGCGTGGCTGACAGGACATTTACCCGACACGGACAGTTAGCCGACAGGACATTTAGCCGACATGGAGAGTTAGCCGTCAGGACATTTAGCTACGGGACACTTAACTGTCAAGACATTTAGTCAACACTAAGCCGACAGTGAAGTTTAGCTGACACTTACCCAATAATTATTCAAACTTACTATGGATTACAAAATTTCTCGACTTCTCCATAAATTCAATACTTAAGTTATTTTTTTCACTATCAGTAAAATTCAGTTTTCGATTCTTAAAGATCTCATATGTCCTTTTAATTATTGTGTTAATTTAGCATTGCTTGATATGTATCGTGCTGTTTTGTGTACATTGGCCAAATTGAAAAAGCGCTGAAATTTCTCGTTAGGGAATATGAACTAAATTTCGAAAGGAAAAAATAATTTTTTTAGCTAAGTACAGAGGTCACTTAATAACATTTTAATTTGATCTTCAAAAATGATCCGTAAAGCTTCTTCATTTAATCAACTGAGTTCTTTTGAACACTTTCACATCATTAATAATTTTTCTTGTGTACTTAATGATATTAATTTTCCAATCTTGCTCTTCCTAATGCTTTCAAATTTCTACGTTTCATTACTATTTTACTCATCACATCATGTTACATTCTTTTCCTTACAATATCGTTTGGCTCCTCCCACTAATGAAATTTCCTTTCCCTGTAATGAAAAATCTGAATAATGCAATAAAAATTACTGTTATCTTCGAATTCAATTGAGCTTATTATTTTTTTGCAGACTTAGAGCAATTTTATAAAAGTAAGCTTGAACTTTCGATTATGTCAAATAGAATTTCCGATATATATCTACTAATATGTAAAGGATCTACAAAGCGAAAGTATGTTTCGAAGTCCATTAAACAAAAAGTGGAGTTGCTGCAAAAAATGGATAAAGGCATATCCTTTGCTTCTCTAACCATTCCGAAATCTGTTTATCAATTTCACGCTGCTCTGCGGGAGCGGGGGGGGGGGGGACGCCGCAACGCACAATGAACTGGAAATTGATCTGTCAGCACTATCCTTATCTTCAGGGCAAATGTTTTTATTTTATCCGGCTTATAATGCCTTATTAAATGTAGTATTTCATCTCGATGTACTCCGTCTTTGATATGATTTAAATCAAATTCCTCGTCATTTTAAATATCACGTTAAATATATTGTCGGCTAACTGTCTGTGTCGGCTAAATGTCCTGTCGGCTAAGTGTCCATGTCGGCTATGTGTCCGTGTCGGTTAAAAGTCCTGTTGGCTGAATGTCCTGTCGGCTAATTGGTGTCGGTTAAGTATCCCGTTGGCTAAGTGTCACGGACCCATATACAACAGCTTTGATAGTGTAACAAGCTAACCTAGGTCAAATTCAGCCAAAAGCAACTACGAATGGGAGACAAAATTATTGTTGATTGGAATAATCATCTATTGGAGATATACGCCTTTAAAAGGGGAAAAAAAAAAATGAGAAAACTGGCAGCAGAGATTTCACTGTGGAGGTCGATGAAAGCATAGTCACAAAACTTCAAAACAAAGCTGGAATAATACTCCCCTAACAATGGATACTGGGATATCTGTTATAAAACACAAAGACATAAACATAAAACATTTCTTCTTGTGCTCCCTGATCACAATGCTGGTAGTAATGAATAAAATAAAATTAAAAAAATTAAAAAAAAAAAAAAAAACATTAAAAATGGACTGACAATTTTTTCGGACAATTCAAAGGAGTATAAGATTGAAGAAATGAAATAATCTGGTTATATTCATTATTAAATATATGCCACAAATACAATTTCATTGATCCTGAAACTAACATGCTCACACAGAATATAAAATGCATCTGGGAAAGTGCAAAATGGCAAAATAAAAAATATCGAGAAACATCTTGCCTTTTCTGCCCAAAACAAAACTTGGTTCATATTCATATATAGCATGCAGTTAATATGAATGTTTAGGCCATATACATGTGTTGTTATATAAAAATTTCTTCATTCCAAAAACTAAGTCCATGCATACATATAGTGGAATATATATATCCCACTATCACTGTTGAAATGCTATTTTCTGAACTGTAGCAATAAATGTTAATACAAACAAAACAAAAGTTTTAAACCTTTTAGAAGTAGAAAATTTCACTGTAGCATAATACTTTCCAAGAAATATATGCTGTTTCAAATGGCTAGACACTTACGATTTAATGCATTCTTCAAAAATGGCCAAAACTCATAAACCATGTTGCAGTCTCACTGCCAAAAATATTACCCAACGTGCACCACATCAGGCAATTGAATTATATCTATGAAAAAGAGAAAGCTCCATCCTAATTTTAATGGAAAACAGCCCAAAAAATGGATTTGAGGTTTACTCTACCACCAAGCATCTAAAAAGGGCTGTTGGTTCAACAGTATTTTAAGTGCCCCAACATAGCAAAGGTACTATATAAATTTTGTCTCAGGGATTCATACCCACAGCATTGCAGCTGGCTACCATTATGGCTGCTGCATGAAATAAACATAATTGCTGCTCTTGCAGGAAATAATGGTTTTATCCCCCTGACTGCTTATTCCATGATTTTCACAGGCAATATGAAAGTAACACAATTAGCTTAGTCCATGATTTTTCACAGGTGTGCACCTTTTCCCTTCATTTAAAAATGTATCCATTTTTCTGGGTTTAATTGTCGATAAGGCATTTACTATAATATTTAAACAGAATCATGTTTTGATCAACAAATGGTATTGTCACCTAAAATTTCATATTTATATATGGAGTTACATGGTATATGTGATATACCTGGAAGACTAGTTTAACTCTTAGCACTTTAAGATTGACAGCTTGTCATTTTGCAAGCCACATACTTCATAATCCTATAATAAAAATGCCTCATGTGCTGTTTGTTCCTAAAAACTACAACTGCCAAGAAAATTAGCCAAGAAAAAAAAATTTAATTCAAAGAATATAAAATATGACTTTGGGTTGGAGCCTTGCTTTGAAATTTACCACACTAAACTTAATTTCTCGTGTAATTTTTGAAATATAAAATACATTTATTAATATACATAGTTTACATTTGCATTTGTATTTTAATGGGTTTTAGAAAATTATTATTCTATAAAGTAAATCAAAATTTAATCAGGGTTAATTTTCAGAATTTTTGTCCTCATATGATTACTCTTAAAAATGGTTTTTATAAAAGCCCGTCCTTGTATACAAAACCTACTTTTAAAAAAAATCTTGTTTACAAAAATGTGCTACATATTTTAACACTCGAATGCAAGCAGATTTAAATTTGTAATAAAAAAAAAATTCAAGTCTTGAAGCGATTTTGATTTAAAAAAATCTAGCAGCCATAGAGTTATTGAAACTTTTATAACAACTTGTGACTAAGGAATCAGAGAAAGAAGAAAATCAAGTGTCTGTTTATCTGCATATATATATACAGTCAAAAGTCTTTAATCCGGACTTGTCAGGCGATTCCGGATTATCGGTTTTTCTGGATTATAGATCATCAATTTAAATCTGGTAAAATGGCATGCAGAAATTATAAAATTAAAAATTTATGAAATAAAGAGCAATTATGATCTAAAGGGTATCAAAATTTACAAGAAAAAAAGCTTAATATTTTTTTGTTTACTTTATTAAACATTTCTTTCAACGTGCGCATGCATAAAGCATACATTACGCATAGTCGAAATTAGAAAATTGCAACCAGAAAACTATTTGATGTGTATTCGTGATATTTAAAATGACGAGGAATTTGATTTAAATCATATCAAAGACGGAGTACATCGAGATGAAATACTACATTTAATAAGGCATTATAAGCCGGATAAAATAAAAACATCTGCCCTGAAGATAAGGATAGTGCTGACAGATCAACTTCCAGTTCATTGCGCGCCGCGACGTCCCCCCCCCCCCGGCAGAGCAGCGTGAAATTGATAAACAGATTTCGAAATGGTTAGAGAAACAAAGGATATGCCTTTATCCATTTTTCGCAGCAATTTCACTTTTTGTTTGATGGACATCGAAACATGCTTTCGCTTTGTAGATCCTTTGGCAGCTCCAGAATCGGAAATTCTTTTTGACATAATCGAAAGTTCAAGCTTACTTTTATAAAATTGCTCTAACAGTCTGCAAAAAAAATAATAAGCTCGACTGAAATCAAAGATTAAGGAACAACGCAATCTACAACATTAACTGAAATAGATAATTAGATAATTTTAGCTTAGCTTATACCGTTCATTATACATTAAACGCACATGCGTAAAGGTACTATGCGCATGCATAAACACACATGTGCATGCATAAAGGTATTATGCGTTTACGCATGCGCAGAATGTTTGTAGCTTTGAGTTCCTGATTATGGACGTCCGGATTAAAGACTTTTGACTGTACAACAATTTAAAAGTTAATGCATGTAGATAGTAATAGTCATTGAAAGCCATTAAATATTTCTTTTACTGTTGACATATGCAGGTAAAATAGCGCAAAAAGCATACCTGTTCCTGAAGAACTTCATCAATGCCTTATCAACAGCTTATATATTTTTAAATTAACATCATCACCTTATAGATTTTAGAAAAACATTTGAAGCAGCAAGCATTAGAAAATCAGCAGCACTGAGGGAATGTGACGTGTTAAAGATGAAAGCCTGATTCAGAATAATCTGACTTTGGTTTAGCATTATTTTGATTGATTAATTTTAAGTTTCTGAAATTTTTATTGGCTGAAATGTTAAGTATGTGCCTCCATAAATAGCACTGTGTAAGAATCATAGGATATAGATAAATTTTGAAATGATACAGTTCATGATTTATTATAAGAATATTACTATTTTTTTGGATAAAAAGCAATTACAAAGTTAAATTGCAAAATTAAGCAACTACTATAAATTAAAGTTATTGTTTCATCTCGCATATTTTTTATCCTACATATACATACATTTATTTATGTACATACTAATAGGTAACACAAGTACTTTCACGACATTCTAATTTTTAAAAATATAGTTGTTACCATAATGTGAAAATGGAAAAAAACTTTAAATGACAAATGGGTAACATACTTGTTGACTCCATGCTTTTTCTTGATTATACGTCACATCAGCTAATTTACAAGGTATTGCTTGAATATTAAGTTTACTAAATTTGTTCAGAAGTTTCCGGAGAAACTTGTGGTGAATAACTTCAGTGTTCCCAAAATCTACATATCTTACTTTTACCTTTGCTCCACCAGGTAAACCTATCACTTGAGCACGATACCACTGATGGTCTAAACTAAACTGAGCAGCACATATCATACCTATCAAAAACACAGATACATGATTAAAAGAACAATTGTGTACTGAAAGGACATATTATCAATTTACAAATAGAAAGGAAGCTAATAACAATAATATCAAAATTTATTATTAAAAGATACATTACTTCTATAAAGATTGATACACAGACAGAAAACTGAAGGTTACTGTTATAGTATATAAGCATTCAACATTTTTATAACTATCTTTCAAAGGGGAGGATTTATAACTCTTCTGAAATAAACACCTAAAGTTAATATCGAATTTAAAAAAGAGTTAACTTCTTAGAATCTGTACATAGCATTCTGACTAAATGCAACAATTTTAAAATATAGTTACTGCTATATTACACAGTTTGAGCAGAATTTCCCAGAATTGATTTAATTAATTTAATTAATAGAACCAGCAATTTCATACTTGTTTTGGAAATGTGCAATTATAAACATTAAATGGAATTCTACAATTTGAAAGCAGATATTACTATAAAAATATTTTGAAAAAAAGGGGTATTTATATTTACTAGCAGATGTGTCTGCTAAAGACCTTATATTTTCTCCCTCCCTTCTGCATGCTTTCGTGGTATAATGGTATCACACTCTGTGTGTATTCAAGAAGTCCAGCTTCGAGTCCCGGTGAGGGCATTGCTAATTTTTCAGGTACTCCTGCTTTAAAATAATCTAATGACTCTTCAGTGGTGCCCGAACTAAAGGGTGGTGGATGAAGGATTTGGCAATTGGGTCCCCTAATCCCTAGTTGCCCTTTAAAGGGGGAGTATATAAGGTATTTTCTCCCTTCTTTCTGCATGCCTTCATGAGCACACTCAGCACATATTCAAGAGGTCCAGGTTTGAATCCCAGGAACAGCACTGCACATTTTTCATGTTTCCAGCATAAAAAAAAAACCTAATGACTTTTACAATCTTCCAATACTAAATGTATTAAATCGTGACATAGAAACTGCATTATAACTTGTAAACAAATACTCCAGATGCACTGCAATTTGTACTGATATAAATGATTTTAAGTCAAATCATATTCAAGCATTTTTTTAAACATGTTATTTCAAATTAAATGAATCATTCTTAATTATTATTTTATTGCTTTTATAGAAAGCATTTTTTCTTAATTTTATTTTTCTAATATACAACCTGAGAAAATATAATAAATATAATCTCTGTGACAATAATTTTCTCCTATTGTCCCTACAGAATTTTTATTATAAATCTAAATAATTCTAACTACAAAACTAGCAACAAATATATATGTTAAATCACTTTTAATATTTTTAATTTATATTTATACTAAGTATTCAAAAATAAGCATTGCCATAAATTTAAGAAGCATAAATATTATTATTATTTTTTTATTTAAAACTTCAAATACAGCCATGCAAGGCATGAACAAATTACAATGAAACCTTCTAGATTATTAAAGAATAGAAGAGAGATTCTGAAGATACTAGCTGATATATACTGCAGGCTATATGCAAATGCTCCAACTGATGTAAGTTATGTTATGTGAAAAAAATTTCTGCCCTCAATATATATCATATTAGTAGAGTCCTAATCATACAAAACAATCAGTGTAATACTGCTCCATACTCAAAAGTTTAAGACCAAAATTTCTGACAAAATGTCTTAGAATAAAGTTAATAATACCTTATATACATTTTACATACATGAAATAAGGAAGACACACTCAATTACTGAAAATTTTATTCTGTGAATGGGATTCTCTGAGAATGGAGTTTCTTACAGTTTTAGATTCCAAAATAAAAAATAAATAAATAAGTAAATATATTTTTGAATGCGCAATGCTTTATAATTTTTTAAAAATTTTAAAAGTTAAAGAATCAGCCATAGATTGATCAATTTATTCTAATAAGTAGAAATTTAAAAATGTTTGCATCCAAAACACAATTTAAGAAATCATGCCTATTTTAAAATATGCATTAAAGTTGGTTAGAAAATGCACGTTTAAAGACACTTCACACTAAAATACCTTGATATTATAACATGCACATTTTTAATCCCTGAAGTCTTAAAACAATTTAAACAGCAGTAACAAAAATAATTTCATTAGATTTTTAACGTATAAGACACTTACCAATACGAGGAGCAAAAATTCCAAATAAAATAGGATTCAATTGATTATTATAAACTTCATTCATTTCAAAAATTAATGATGATAAATAAGATGCTGTAGACATCTAAAATTTATAAAAGAACAAATGACTATTAAAATTTAAAAAACAATAATTTTCAGCAAAATACCTTAAATTGAATGTTTACAAAGTTTAATAAGCATATTTCCTAAACATGTTTTACCTGTTGAACATAAAAATGTGAAGGACTTTCTACATGACTGATAATTGCAGAGATATTCACATTCGCACGTAGAGGTTCTGGGGGCATGTATTGAGGTTCCACATGCTGTTTACCTGAAAAACGAAGCAAAAAATTACAGCAAAGTTAGAATGTTGAAATTTACGAAGCTTCTTTATGCAAAATTTTCAAAATGTGGTTTCACAATACGTAAATAATAAAGTTTAAATAACATATCCAGAGCTTTTCCGTCTTATTACAGAAACATAAAACTTTGCATTTAATAATAATAATAATAATAATAAAAACTGATTAAAATCTCAAGTTTTAATACAGCTATTACATAACAGCAAATTTTCCAGATGTCATTGAATTTTTATTTTTATATTTCTAAGTTCTTAAGCTTTTACCACATCAAATAATGCATACCTCTATGTAAAGCAATATTTACATCAGCGATTCTCAAACATTTTGACTCATAAAGCCATTTTCAGAATTAACTGCTCTAATAGAGTCTCCTTAGGCTTATCCCATGTCTTACAAGTTAATGATGTTAAAGAAAAGTATTACAGGGATAGAAAAAGATACAGACAGTAAAGGAATTTAAAGAAAGAAGATACCTAAATAGTTGTGTAACATCCATCAAAGGAAATTATATTTTAAATTTTTAAAAATTACCAAAATATCTTAATTTATTCTCAATGTGATATTGACAAAGTAAAGGTTCTTTCAAAGGTTGATAAATCAAACTAATATGTGTCAGAACAGATAATTTACACTATTGCTGACAGCATTTAAGGTCATTTTAAATTTGGTTCAAGTAAGTTAATCATTACATGCAGTTCAATTAAAATTTATATTCATTCATTACTTGTTAAATGAAATTTTTTAACGCTTTACAGATGACAATTACCATTTAATTTTACTGTTCTGAAATTATAATGTGCTCTAAGCCAAAATTAAAACATAACAATATGCAAAAGCTTTAATGAGAAACCCATGGTTGCTTTTTTGTGCAGTTTTATTTTAGGTTTACCACTGACAATCACAGATAAATGGCTTGTTCTGCATTGACACAGATTCTGTATGTTGTTTTGGTACTTTTATATGCTGATCTTGATTTATTAGGATTTACAGTTGAGAAAGGTAGCAGCATTAATTTTACTTTCTCAGACAAGATCTGCATTCCTCCTGTATGCAGCCAAAACTGTGGCAGATATTAGTTTGATACAAAATTCTTAGTTTGTGGTGAGATGTCAAATCTCTGAGGACCTTGTATTCCATTAAATTGGACAGTTTTTTGTTTGCAATAAACACTCAATTATTTTGATTTCATCTGACTACCAAAGTTCAAATGAGTCTTTCAAAGTTTTGAGATGTGCCTGAATATTTTTCCATATTCATTCATGAATCCTGATGCTAGACATGATGACATTAAGTCTTTATTCTGAATGTTTGGTTCCCTTTAAAAAAAAAAAAAAAAAAAAAAAAAAAAAAAAAAAAAAAAAAACCCTTAAGATTTTTTTGGAGGGGGAAGGTTTATTTTATTACTGAATTAACAAGCTACACCTTTGCATCTGGGATTTAAGCATTATTTGACCCTTAAAGCAAATAGTTTGTATTGGTATGGTTAATCATATTTTGTCTAATGATTTTTGGCATTTGAAAGAGAGAGACTTGCTTTATAACACTGTGTTGTGAAATATGTAAAAAAATATCATTATTATTGTGTACAAAGTGTCTGAAATGGAACTATCCCACTACCAGATTAGAACCATCATTTATATGCAGCTCTGTTGCAAAAAGTCAGTTACAGAATGTCACCAAATCATGCGCACAGCTTTAGGCACTAATGCTGTATCATATGACATTATAAAGTTTAAGTACCAAAAGTTAAACAAGGACTATGACATTCAAGAACAGAGTGCTGTGGTCTGCTAACTGATGGTGATGAGCTCCACCTGCAAGAACTTGTGGAAGTTTTGCAAGATCAGTATGCAACCACTCAAAGCTTGCTGAAGAGTTAGACATTAGTGCCATGTTCATTAGTCAGACAATGCATCGCATAAACTTGACATATAACTTCAATTGCTGGGTGCTGCACGAGCAGATAAGGAGAGATGTGTTCGTGCCTCCACTAATCTGTACAGATATTAACACAAGGACAAAATTCTGGACCAGATCATCACGTGATGAGAAGTGGATTTACTTCATCAACACAGGCCGAAAAGAGTTTGGTCTGCACCCAGTGAGGCCATCAGCAAAGTTGCAAAGTTCAGTTTGACTAATAAAAAAATCTGGTGCGGTTGCCATGGTATTACCCACAAAGAATAGCTGAAATGCGTAAAAACTCTTGAGGGTAAGGTGTACAGTGAGATGATAGTCCATGTTGACTCTGCTATCAGGGGAAAATGTTGAACTGAAGTTTGGTGCAAAAAGGTCATGTTCCATCAAGATAATGCAAGACCACATGTGTCTGCATTTAGCAGCTGAACTCTGTATGGACTCGAATGGGATCTTCTGCCATACCCACCATTTAGCTTGAACATCGCTCCTACAGACTTCTACCTTATTTCACACATGCAGCTAAATCTTGGTGAAAATACAGGTAGATTTGAAATCTGTAATAAAAAATACTCAATTCTTGAAACGATTTTGATTTTTAAAAAGTTGAGCAGTTAGAGGGTTCATTAAATAATGTCAGAGTCAGAGAGATCAGAGAATAAATAATGCCCGAATCAGATATTTCACTACATTAATAAATACTGATTTTAGTTAATGTAATTTCAAACATTCAACTACTAATTAATAATACGAGATGAAGAAATGCTTTTAAATAACTTAGTTTGTTAATTATTGACTGACAAATTAAATTTGAAAAAAAAAATTGCTTCTGCTTTATCAAATGGCAGCATACTAGCACTTGGAAGATAAAAATATTTTATTTCGGGTAGTGGATTTCTTTTAAATCAACATCTTTGTTGATTAAAATTCAAAGATAAATAAACAAATTTCAAACATTAAACCAATTCACTTTAGTCATGGGAAAGAAGACTTTTCTGTAGATCATGACCGCTATAAAAATCACAACTGGCTTGATGGTTAAAAGAGTTTTTACTTTGAATAAGAAGAATTATTCACAGATACATTTTTGTTTAAATTGATACCACACTTGGGATGGTAAACGCACCCCACAATTTCAATATACGCAGTTTACATTTTAGACAAGAAAGAAGGCAAAATGAGAGACGTGGTTTACTCAAGCAAGAGCAGGTGAGAAAAGCAATCCATACTAATAGCAATCATATTTATAGCCAGAAAGTCTTTGTGTTAATCCTGAGCAGGAATTGGGCTAAAGATTTCAGAGTGTACAGAAATTGCAGGGAAAGAATGACATAACATGCTACAGAGTGACGCAAAATGGTGCAAATCGTATCTTTGAAATAGGGAATCACTTAATAAAAATTTATGAATTTATAGGTCTACTGCCAATTGATTCCAATTAAGTTGTTTCATATTTTATATTTTACTTATATACATGCAGATTCTTCAATATTTAATACCATATACACTTGTGTAATGTCCACGTTCATGGAATGGCCGCAACCCAACTTTACTGATAACATTTATGTAAAAAAAAGACTGACCCGCACTCCAAAAACTACAGAATTTTTTTCTTTAAAAAAAAAAAAAATTTTTTAACATTGCCTTTTTCCCTTTAGTCAGCAACATTAGTCAATAAACATCTTTAAAGGAAGAATATGCATTTGTTTTGTCTTTGTTGGCACCAGGATTGAAAGCACAGACTTTCCTTGCATTCTAGTGCAGCTGTCATTCAGTGATAATGGATGCCAGCAATCCATACACGATAATAAATGAACAGGCAGTCCAAAGAGGTTTCACCACACCGGCTTTCAGGACGAAATACTGTTTTGTAATGAAATTAATTTCCCCTCCTTCCTCCTTGGAGCATATTTCAAGCTTTATCTTTTCATTCATAGTATCATTTGAAATTCATGGTACTTAGCAAGTAGCATGCTTGAAATGGGAAAATACAGCAGCTATACAGCGGCTTTTAAACTAAAAGTCACAGAATTTGAAGAAAATGGAAAAAGAACAGCAGCAAGAATATATAAGGTGGACGAAAAGTGTGTGCGCAGTTGGAGAAAAGAGCGTGATCAACTGGTGAAAAAGAACAAAACAAGACTTGTGTTTCGTGATTTGAAATGTAAATTTCCGAACGTAGGGAAAAAAAAGTAGTTTCATATGTGCATGATATACATGCTCAAGGGTATGCAGTAACATAATAAATGTGCTAAATAAGAGTGCTTGCTGCGGAACGAGAAGAAGACATTCCTACATCGCAATTCAAGGTGAGTGAAGGCTGGTTACGCCGAATGATGAAACGAAATGGATTTTCATACAGTGTGTCAGAACACATTTTTTTTTTTTTTTAAATAATGTGTGCAAGATATTAAAAGAGCCAATGTTTATTTAATTTGTGTAAAAGTAAATATTAAAATTGCAAGTGTTGGTTACTTTGTGCCTCTACATTGTGCTCTTGTGTGAACTAACACATGCCGAGTGTTGATAACATAAACGGGGTAATTTGTATCATATATGTGGATGGGAGAAAGTGAATTTGTAAATTTTAGGTAGCTATTAAACACAGGGTTCGTACACATTTCTGCACAAGGGAATTAAAGTACTTTTACGGACCATTAAAGAAAAAAAATTTGAGGACCTATGAGCAAATGGGAACTGAATAAATTCAATTAAAAATATGATATCTATGCCTGAACTTCACTTTTTACTACTATCCTAAAAATAAAAGAGATTCGTAAGTAGGATGCATTATTATTAAACATAGCTTAATTAACATAATTATTAATACATCTGAGAATAAAATAAATATTATGAAATTTATCAAGTAGCATTAAAATATTTTACACTTATAATAACTGGAAATATATGGAAGAAGAAAAGTAAGTCTCATTTTGTCACATACTTGCTCAGTCTAGAAGTTCAGTAAATAGTAAGTACATTTTATGTAAAGCAGCATAGGTTAAAATGAGCATTAAAATCATAATCAGCATGATTCTTAACAAAAGACTGGCTGTTGTCACCACTCCTGCTCGCCTAGAGAGAGACCTGCTGATCAGAACAAAAACCTGAAAGACCTGATGTAGACACAGTTAGTAAGTTTTGAAAGTTAGCTGAGTTCTGTCTGACGCAGTTAGTGTCATAGCTTCGTGTAGAGTTTCAGGGGTTATAACTCAGTTAAAATACTCTAAGGTTCATAGCTATTTTGCTTCTGCTAAAAACTGTTTCGTAAATTGTGCTTTACAGCATTATACCTTGCTTATTTTTCAGATTCAAAACATTGTATAATATATGGCCAAAATGGAACTTTATAATATGAAAGTGAAAAATAAAAATGTTTTATTTTAATGTTATTTCTTAAATATAATTCCAATATATTACCATTATTTTAATGAAATTTATCACTGTTAGAATGATCTAAAAATGTCGTCAAAAATTTCCAAATCTCGGAATTTAAAAAATGTTCCATAGAAACCAATCTTCAAATCGCCAAAATGTTGACGACCCATGTAATGACCACACCTGCATTTTAGTGATGTAATTTTAGTAAACAAGTTGGGACATTACATGAGTGTATACTGTAATAAAGATAGATCACTTTAATTAATGAATACTTACCTGCTATACAACTGAACACCACACAAAAATAGCTAAAAAAATCACAATATTATCATTATGAACATTTCCCATGAAGTGATTCCAAATCAACTAACAATCTGGATTTACATCAGGCTAAGTCTCAAGAAGTCTCTAGAATGGCGAATTTCCAAAAAATGGCAAAACATTGTCTGCTAGTACACTAAATTCTACTTGGTGAATGTTCTCATTTTAAGCGTAATTTCCAAATTTTGCATTTTGATTCCAATTTTTGCCTACTTTTAAATTTCATTCAATTTTTATTTATTTTATTTTCCTGAAGCAGGGAATGAGCCATAAGAAATACATGCAGAGTCCTAAGGGCTCTATGGAGCATAGATTTGAAATCATTCATTACATTATGTTTATGTTACTATATATGAATAACATAAAAATGAAAATATTAATACACTTTATGACACAGGATGACATTCAATAACTATTGTCTTCTAAATTTTTGAGTATATTGGGACCTATTCACATTTATGTTTAAAGAAATTAAAAATAAATGAATTCACCTTCTCAAAAAATTTCTAAATAATGAGAGAGAAAGATGTAGGCAAGATGAAAATAATAATATCAAAAGAAAAATGATGTCAAAATATTAAGTTCAGAAGGTTTTATTCAAAGATTAATGAAGACTACTTTATACCAAGTTTTATGAAAAACAAAATTGTTGATAAGTAAGTATTGCCAATTTAAGAAATTTAAAGTATAATAACGTATATTTAAATGTGACCACATTAAATAAAAATATAAATGCATATGTCAAATTTCCTTTCACTCCAAGAAATATACTATCTGAAATAATCAAAAAAATTCCAATTTTGCAAATTAAAATCTCTAGAATTGAGACATGTCTCACAAAGCAAAAATTTATTCCCAAATGAAAATACATTCTTCTGAATCTAGTGACAGTATAACAAAATTAGCTATCCTCATTAGTTATGTAAAGGAGTTGGTCAAATTAATAAAAAAAAAAGTTCAAGGTTTTTCAAGAAATTTAAAAAATTTGTTCAGTATGCATTTCTGATTAAACATATCACATTATCTTCACTTTTGAGCTTACCAACTTACGTGATAAGTGACCATGTGTATGGTTCCACTATATCTAGAAGCTTAACTCAAAATCCTAAAGATGCTACTAGACTGAAAAGTGAGTTATCCCTTTAGTCTGAAGCAATGACAAAGTTGTAAGATGGTTGAAATAACCTTTTTATTTAACCTTTTAAATTAATTGAAAACACTACCTATCCTATAGATAAACCTTGCTATAGATGCCACTTGCAAATATTTAAAATAGCATCAGATGAAGTTAAACTCAAATTAAGTTAATGCAGTCTACACACCAAATAGAATACTTAAGGTGGCTCAGGCAATTAATGGTGCAAATTTAACCTTTAAAAGACTGAAGAGGTCGGAAAGATTTCACTTAAGAGGAAGGGTAATCCAAATGCACTTCTACTCCCCCCTTTCAGATGCCATTGTAAAGGGAAACTATTACTATTTTGAAATCTTTCCTTTGGAGGTCGCTTTTGTTAATTTTTGGATAAGAGGCTAGGTAATAATACAAAGAAATATTTTGTCTTTTCTGTTGTGTCTTCTCACTAAACTAGGAAAACACCGGATGGTGAGATTCCGTAACTAAGTAATTGTCGAATGGTGGAATATTAACTTTTAACCCTGATATACATCTTAGCAGCAAATACCTCCTATGTATGCTTAAAATCTGTATACAGTCAAAAGTCGTTAATCCAGACCCGTCGGGACTTCAGCGATTCCGGATTATCGATTTTTCCGTATTATAGATCATCAGTTTAAATCTGGTAAGATGGCATGCAGAAATTGTAAAATTAAAAATATGAAACCGTAATTTATGAAATAAAGAACAATTATGATTTAAAGGGTATCAAAATTTACAAAAAGAAAAAAGCTTAATATTTATTTCTTTACATTATTTTCTTCGCTATCGGAAGCGAATTATAATGACGAGGAATTTGATTTAAATCATATCAAAGACGGAGTATATCGAGATGAAATACTACACTTAGTAAGGAATTATAAGCCAAATAAAATAAAAACATCTGCCCTGAAGATAAGGATAGTGCTGACAGATCAATTTCCAGTTCATTGTGCGTTGCGGCGTCCCCCCCGCTCCCGCAGAGCAGCATGAAATTGATAAACAGATTTCGGAATGGTTAGATAAACAAAGGATATGCCTTTATCCATTTTTTCCAGCAATTCCACTTTTGTTTAATGGACTTCGAAACATACTTTCACTTTGTAGATCCTTTACATATTAGTAAATATATATCGGAAATTCTATTTGACATAATCGAAAGTTCAAGCTTAATTTTATAAAATTGCTCTAACAGTCTTCAAAAAATAATAAGCCGGATCCAATTCGAAGATTAAGGAACAACGCAATCTGCAACATTAACTGAATTAGATAATTTTAGCTTAGCTTATACCGTTCGTTATACATTAAACGCTCATGCGTAAACGTATTTTTGGGCATGCGCACATGCATATTCGCAGCCGTAAAGGTCTTGCGCACATGCGTCAACTTGACGCATGTGCAGAAAGTTTGTAGCTTTGAGGTCCGGATTATAGATCATTCCGGATTATGGGTGTCCGAATTAACGACTTATGACTGTATATTCTAATCAGTTTTTATTTGTTTTCAAACTGAATTTAGAATTACATGTACTGATTAATAGTTTTAATTTATACTCAAAATTGATGTTTAACTATTTGTTTCTTGCATAAATCGGCATTTTGCATTCATTTTGTTACAAACATTGTGTAGCAGCTTATAGTATTTATATATTAAACAAAACCCCCTTGTATTTTTGTGATATTAGCTTTGTTTCGCCTTTTCATTAGTATTTTTATTTTTATTTTATTTTTTTTATTTATTGATCCTCCCATTGTATCGTATGTATTTCATCTTTCAACTGCATTATTGTTCCTTGTTCTTTCTTGCAATTTTGCGATAAAAGCTTCCCCTCCTTTAGTGTGTTGCTGCTAATATCTACCCCACTTGCTAACTGCAAAACTAAATAATACAAATACGGTGCAAAATAACTTAGTCTATCTTGACATAAATATTATTGATTACAATTTTATAAAAGTTTACGACAAGAGAAGAGAATTCACTTTTTCTACACTAAAGTTAACCAACTGGAATTCTAATATTTTCAAAAGAATCATCATTAACACAATTTTTTCGCAGCTACTTAGAATAAAAAGAATATGTAATACAACAGAACACTTTCAAGAAGAAATACTTTACTTCGTGACAATTTTGAAAAATAACCTAATCCCTCATAAAATAATTAAAAATACCTTAAAAAAAGCTGGCATTAGCCTTACCAATTTTTAGATAATGAAATTTTATACTTAAAGCCCAATGGGACGGTATAAAGTGGATGGCTGATTCAGATAATCTAATGTAAAAATGTACAGATAATTCTCGTCACTACATTTTCTTTTCTCCAAAGATTTTGGCACAATACTTTAATACTATTGTTTTAATAGTTTTGAATTACTTAGATGGCCAAAATTCTACTTTTATTAACAAATCGGGCCTTTTCATTTTTCACTGTAGCTTGATCGCCCTCTAGCTTGAAGAATTACGACTTTTATTAACAAATGACTTTTTTCCATTTTACTCTTACTTTTGTGGCCATGATGAGCAATCTTAGCTGAATTAGCCATTTTCAGATTTTGAAGCTGTTTTGTTCTTCTAACAACTTGACCGTAAGCCATTTTAAATTCTTTCCATGTCTTTTCGAGTCTCTCAACCAATCTTTAACAAGGGGAGATAAGAGTTCCCGCCATAGTACAATCTAATCGCATTGGCCGATACGGAATGGCATTGTTTCACCCGCCTACGTCACACGACGAGAGGGATGGCTTTGTAAGACACAGAGGGGATTACACCCCTTTTCAAATATGTTTCGCGATCCAGAGGTCGGCTCAGCCACAGGTCTGTTTTTTTTTTTTTTTTTTTTTGTGTTTCTTAAAATCTTTTTCTTGGTCCTAGCAAGACCCACGACATTTGTTTTCATTAGTATTTAATTTCATTTTAATTTGATTTCAGTAGCATAAAGTTTATAAAGGTTTTCTTCTTCTTTAAGCTAGCAGGACCAGCCCGTATGTTATTGTATTATTTGACTAATAGCAAACCGCTATTTGTTTCGGCAAAACGCGTAATGGTGTTAACTTAGTTTGACATTCAACTATTTTTCCCTTGAAAAGCCCGGTTAGAAGTCCAACTGGGCTAATTTAGCATTTTCTGCTTTGTAATTTTTATAATTTTTGCAATTTATGTTTTAATTATTATATTTTAATTTTGTTTTAACTTGTTCCGTCGCTATTTTTTTTTATATGTATTAACTTTTCACATATCACAACGATCAGATTAGTTTTTTTGTGCATTCACGTTTTCCAACATTGATTTTTACAGTTTTATTTCGCGTGTAAGCTGTTTTTTCACTTTTCCATGTTAGTATTTTTTAAAAAATTACTTCTATGTTAATATTTTAAAAAATACTGCGTTGTACTATTTCATGAAGCCACAGCTCCTGGTAACTTTTTAGCAAGCTCACTACAATATTTATTCCTATTATTTCATATTTTTGCAGCATTTTGCGCAAAAAATTTTTAAGACCAAATAGGTCTTACGTCACATTACTTGTAGCTTTTCAATTTCGATTTCGATTATATATATGTGATAAAAACAAACATAGAAGTAATGACTAGCAGAAATTGTGATGGCGTAGAAGTGTTGATCCATAATGAATAGGAAATTGAAGACGAAGGCAGATTAAATATTCATTTTTACTTCCTTGTCGAAGTAAAAGGGAAGTATGGTAATCGTGAAAAATTTTGGTATTCTATTTCCACTCAAATATCAATTTTGACCGCTATCCAATGCAATTTAATGATGTTTTTGCGTGAACTCCACAAGTAAGGACAGAATAAAGGACTCTTTTTAACCAAAAAAATTATAAAACTCATTTAAAACAAATTCTAAGGAGAATTTTTTGTGGCTTCTGTGCGTACGTACGTATGTACGTTTCGCATAACTCAAAAACGAGCAGCCTCAGAACGTTCAAATTTTGTATCTAGAACTATAAAATGTAGATGTGCACCTCGTTTTTTGGTTGCAATCGGCCGCACTAAAAAGCATACGGTCAAAAATCATTAATCCGGAATGATCTATAATCCGGACCTCAAAGCTACAAGCTTTCTGCGCATGCATCAACACATAATGCATTGACGCATGCGTGTAATACCTTTATGCATGCGCATATGCGTGTACACATGTGCATAATACTTTTACGCATGCACGTTTAATGTATAACAGACAGTATAAGCACAGCTAAAATTATCTAATTATCTATTTCAGTTAATGTTGTAGATTGCGTTGTTCCTTAATCTTCGAATTGGATCCGGTTTATTATTTTTTGCAGACTGTTAGAGCAATTTTATAAAAGTAAGTTGGAACTTTCGATTATGTCAAATAGAATTTCCGATGCTGGAGCTCCCAAAGGATCTAGAAAACGAAAGTATGTTTCGATGTCCATCAAATAAAAAACGAATTGCTGCAAAAAATGGATAAATGCATATCCTTTGTTTCTCTAACCATTCCGAAATCTATTTATCAATTTCACGCTGCGCTGCGCGCGGGGGGGGGGGGGCATCATGGCTCGCAATGAACTGGAAGTTGATCTGTCAGCACTATCCTTATCTTCAGGGCAGATGTTTTTATTTTATTCGGCTTATAATTCCTTACTAAATGTAGTATTTCATCTTGATGTAGTCCTTTGATATGATTTAAATAAAATTCCTTGTCATTATAAATATCACGAATACAAATCAAATAGTTTTCTGGTTGCAATTTTCTAATTTCGACTATGCGTAATGTATGCTTTACGCATGCGCATGTTGAAAGAAATGTTTAATAAAGTAAACAAATAAATATTAAGGTTTTATTTTGTAAATTTTGATATCCTTTAGATCATAATTGCTCTTTATTTCATAAATTACAGTTTCATATTTTTAATTTTATAATTTCTGCATGCAGTCTTACCAAATTTAAACTGATGATCTATAATCAAGAAAAATCGATACTCCAGAATTGCCGAAGTCCCGACCAGTCTGAATAAAGACTTTTGACTACATAAATAACGTATATATGTATCCACTCTGTTACTCGGCTCAGGTTATTTAGTCTTATATGTTTGCAAATTGTGCATTTTTTGCTTTAAAAATGATTGAATTATGTTGTTCTTATCTTCTGGTTAAGGGTTTTATGCCTTTAGTAAAACTGCATGCAATATATCTGTGGAGTTATCAAGAATTTAAAAGTTGTTTAAGTGCAGCTAAGCCTAATGAATTTTGCGATGGCAGACATGTTTATTTACATTTCAAACTTGGCAAAATAGCGGATTTGTTGCCAATCTAGAGAAACTAAGCTTCGCAACAACAAAGATAATGCTTTCTTTTATTATTGCGAATTAAATCATGCTTAATCCATTCTGGAATTTATTCGAGGAAATAAGGGTTTCAGATTTACTTCGTAATTTTTAATATAGATATTTTGAGTTTTTATGTATTTTTGCCTTGTCGGGAAGTGAGAACTGAATTAATTGAATGAGAAATACTGAATTGTCTGTGAAAAACTTTCTTTTTTGTTTGCTTATTTTATTTTATGCATCATTTTAGATTTATTATCGTATTTGAATAGAACATGTGGCAATGATTAGATAATTCTTCAAAGATATAAATTTATATGCATTCTGAGTTATAATATGGATGAAATGTAACACTGTTAAGTGAAGCTAGCATCAGAGTGTCGCTATGGTAAACAAATATAGTGAATTTTAAAAAGTGCATTTATTCTATTGTGGTTTATGCACTATCGACGATGTAGATTTAATTCAAAATAATAAGTTTAAATGAAATGCAAGAAAAAATGTGTATAATTTAATATTCCGTGCAAGGAAGTCATGTGGTGTACACATCAGATTTTTTATTTTAGCAAACATGTTGCGGCCACAAACAAGTTGGCAAATTAATGGTGCTTATTCCAAAAAGTTCACATTTTACATAAATTTGCTGTAAGATAGAAGGAGCAGAGAGACTGCAGTCCAACTAGGCCAAAGCGTAGAAAGCAAGTGTTATTGGCTGCTTGAGTTTTACAGGGTTGCCACTCAAACAGGAGAATGAAATTCCCTGACTTTTCCAGGTTTTCCAGGTGCGTTTCAAGAAAATTTTAGTCTATCCGCGTAATGTACGTTGGCTACGCTAAGAGGTAAATTATGGTATTACTTGTATTGTGTAGCAAATTCACTTAATTATTCAATAAATCCCAGAGGACATTTATTCTTAATTATTCTTGGTATACTTAGTTTGATAATTTTGTTTACTTTTCCACTTAAGAAACTTAATAAAATTTAAGATATATACATTGGATAACAAATTAATGTTTGATTTAATTATTATTCATGATCATCACCAGTTCAACACGAGGCTAATCCGGTCCTTATAAATCACAACGCAATGCTAAATAGTTAGGTTAGATTTTAGGTAAATTTAATTTGTGTGAGGTATGTTCTTAAAAAGCACCTTAACACTTGAAAACACAAATATAATTATAATAGTTGTTGTTTTCTCCATTGAAGATTGAGATTAGAATCTTCCCAATCTGGAATAAAATAAGGCTTTTTTTGCAGACATTCTGCAGCTAAACGAAAGAAAGAAATCTATTTTAATAAATTGAGGTATTTTATATTTAGTTTGCAGCATACATAAGAAAAAAATATGTGCATTAAATTTCGTGATGGTATGTCATCATGCTGCTAGAATTAATTTCAAGATTATGCCAGAGAAAATTTCCTGAAATTTAGAAATATCATTTACTAATAATTAATAAATTTAGAGGGAAGAAGCGTCATTAAATTATACGAATAACATAAAAATAAAGATAATTACTTAAAAATTGAATTAGAATAATCAACGATATTTTAGCGAATATAGTTATATTATATGGTTAGCCTAGATGACAGATTACTATTTTTTATTTTACTGCAAAATGGCAAGGTATTTATTAAAAAGAAAAGTTTAAAAAGATTTTGCGGTAAAATTCTAGTATACGGTAAGGCTTTGGCACGATTTTGAAAATTGTCGCCAAGACCAAAATGACCCGTTTACTGCGCATCATCATGTCGCCAAATCCATACATGGAGATTATTTTAACCAATAAACGTCTAAGCAAAGATTCTCTAATTCTTTGGTCTATGTAAAGAAGAAAATTTTCCATACAAGTAAAATGCTATTACGCCGCTAGAATGTGGAGGGAAAATTTGCCAAGGGATTTGGCGACGGAACCTGGCGGCCAGAATTTCCCTCTCCGCGATGTGTACAGGAAATTGAGAAACACGTGTTAAGAAGAAACGTTCTTTGACAAAAAGAAAGCTACGAAAATCCGTTTTTAAATTATTGCGAAAAATCCAAGAAGAAACGTTTTATCAAAGAACGTTTCTTCTTGGATTTTTCGCAATAATTTTAAAAACGGATTTTCGTAGTTTCGCCCCCCCCCCCCTGAAAATTACTAACCTATGAATTAATTTACTTGCACCAAAAAATATTTTCTTTTAATTTAGAGTTTAACTACTTGCGCTAAGACTAAACTTCACGGTTGCGGTGCCGTGCGCTACAATATAGCAAGCGGTAAAGTGTCTCATTTACGCCGCTCCGCATCTGCGAGTGCAATCCAGAGCTGTAACTCGAGAAATAAACAATCTCGTTGTTAGGTGACGTGTGCACCATGTTATTTTCATTTTTGCGATAAATGCTTATCGACGTGGTGTTCCCGTCGCTCGCAGTTTGAAACAAAAACATCTCGTTTTTGTTTCAAACTGCGTGCGTGCGAAAAACTCGACGTGCGTGCCACGTCTTTTTAGCGCAAGTGGTTAAAGAAATTTTTAAGGATATTCATTTAATGAACTCTTGATAACGTGACCTTCGAACTTCGACACCGGTCTCCAGCTTTGGCGGCAGATATATCATGCATGCACAGCTGTTTCCCTCTATGATGGAACGGTGCCACGTCTGTTGCAGAGAGGTTTTTCCTTCTTTACAATACATATTCTTTGATTCTAACCTCCATGGCACCATATACTAAGATTAAACCCATTTTGTTTTATACGAGAACAGGTACTTTCTTTAGTTCATGCACTGCACATGCGATTCTCGAGAATACTGGAAACCAAACCATTGTGGGAAACTTGCTTTGCCTTTCTAAAAGGCAATCAAATCGGAGCTGTGAAAATTGGCTCTATGCCAGCAGACACTCACGTGATAGGCAATTCGCCAAAAAAGTTATCTCTTCCGATGTCGGCGCAAAAATCGCTTTTTTTGGCGGGATCATTGTATGAACTTCCCTGACTTTTCCAGATTTTGACAAAAATACTTAAATTCCCTGACTTTTTTGGTCAATTTTCGAATTCCCTGACTTTTCCCGGTTTTCCAGGTAGTGTGGCAACCCTGGTTTTAGTTGCATTGAATTATGCAAGGGTCATTATGACATGGATTAATCTAGAAATGATGCAGTACAAAAAGAGGTTACTATTTTTAGAATTGAGTAGGGAAATTTACGTTGCTAATTTAGTCTTCTATGGAGTCTTTTTTTTTTTTTTTTTCCCTTACAAATATATTTTCCTTTAGCATAAAAAAAAAGATTTTATTGATTATATTTTCATTGTATTGCATTTTGCATGTTTCAGACAGCAATATTAAATATAAAAGTTACAATAAAAAAGAGAAATATAAAACAATTAATACTAATATCATAAAATTTCAAGTGGATTTATTAACTTTATTTATTTATTTATATAGATGCAAAGAGGTCAAGGGGTAAAAACGATGAACGCTGACTGCTAGATTCAATTCAATTTTTCGGGAACTAACTGGCTGCATGTGTAACATGAATACCAACCAATTTTCCTTTTCCAATTTCCTCCAGAAAGCCCCTTCTCCCTTGGGCAGACAGACAGACTTCTGTGCTTTGGTCGTAATCCAAATATTCCGACTTTTATTTATATATGCATATAAAGACAAGAACTGTCATAGGCATATAGATAACCTGTCAAAATATAGATCCTGTTATGCAGGTCACTTCTGCAGGAATTTAACTAGTATTTTTATTACACAAATGTTATTAAAATAGCATTTCTCATTATTACTTCACCATGGTGATGATAATATCATTCTTATATAAAAAAAAGGCTTATGCTGAAAAGTAATTCAGTGTCTCAGTAAAATATGAAATAAGATAAAATTCGATAATATAGATAAAACTAGACAGTATAGATGAATTGTATCGTATGATTATGCAAAATTATGCTAGCCCTGTTTGCCTATGTGGGAAAATAACATTGTTACAGACTATATTTATTATTATTTATTTATAATGTACTTCATTAAGCACTATACTGAAAGGGAGGGACCTTCATGAGGATGTTTTACGGAAACTGTCTCGTATCCATGTTACAAACGGGGAAAACCTCATAAATGCCCATGCAGCCAGCCCATTCGACCAAATTTCTGAATTAAATATCATTCACATTTTCTAAAAGTATACTTACGTGGGGAAATTTTGCCTGAAGGAAAAACAGCAAGCTCTAAAAATACTAAAGCATCTCGAACAGAAACAGGAACATCATTAGACACATCACTTTCAGCTGTCTGTGATAAGTCAACATAATAAACATTATTTCTTTCTTCATAAACCTGGAAAGAGGGTGGGGCAAATGATAAAAACATTAAGATATTCCTGTGCATATGAAGGAATGAGCTTTTAACAAGCAATTTCTTACCTGCATTGTTACAGGGCGACTGGCAACAAATTTAGTAAATGTTGTAATGGCTTCAATGGTCCAAGCTGCCTAAAAACAAATTTAATAAAATTAATTTATTTATTTACCCTCTTCATAACAGTTTGAGTTACATAAAATAGTAAAGATTTATAATTACTCTTTAAAATATAATAATTACTTTTAATTTTACTCTCAGTAAAATATGAAATAAGATAAAATTCCATAATATAGATAAAACTAGACAGTATAGATGAATGGTCCAAGCTGCCTAAAAACAAATTTAATAAAATAAATTTATTTATTTACCCTCTTCATAACAGTTTGAGCTACATAAAATAGTAAAGATTTATAATTACTCTTTAAAATATAATAATTACTTTTACTTTGTTTATAAATGTTTACTTACATCATTAATTGGTTTTATATCTACGAGGCTACATTCTTTAGCCATACCTGGCAAATTTAGAAAACGAGTTTGTATGTTCCGGAAGCTGGAATAGAAATTTCATTTAAATAACATTTTCAAATAAAATTTCATTCAAATAACATCAAGAGGGGAAATCAGTCCAAGACAGACAAAAACACATTATTAAAATAATAACAATAATGCATAAGTTCCTTCAGCAAATAAACCATTTTACAACAAAATATCAAATAACATATAATTTCAAATAAAAAACATTAACCTATAACATCAAATGTACTATTAATGTAATTCATTTTCATATAATTTCCTTTCTGCTGTACATGCTTGTTATATTTAATGGTACTTTGTACCTCTATTTTATTTTGTCATTATTAAGAGGACGATGGACATTCAAATACTTTTTTAAAAAATTATTCTTATAGAGAAATGAAATTTTGCATACATGTATATTTTGTCATATATATATACATGTATATATATATAAGGATTGTTCAAATGAAAGAGCCATTGCTGTAATAACTCCACCATTTGAAGAGAAAGACCTACAGAGGGCGCTGAGTGCTGGGATTGCATGGGATATCGTCAGGTCCCACCAGATGTGTGTGTGATAGCGTCAGAGCACATTAAGAGGCATTGTTCGCATCATGGATGCCTCCAAACAATGTCACCGCGCAGACGTGCAATTTTTAACAGCGAGACATGCAAGTGCTTTGAAATCTATCATCGAATTCAAACTGTGTATGGCATGGAGTGCACGAAACGCTGATCAGTATTCCGATGGTGAAGGGATTTTCGTAGTGGAAGAAGCAGTACTGATGACAGGCAAAACCCTGATCAAGCGCATGTGGTGATCACCCAGGAAACATTATTGCAGGCACACTTCCTATGCTCATAGACATTTCCTCCATTATTTCTCAAGTGATGATTCGTCGATTCATTTTCACGAGATAGTCCACATCTGCAACTGCTTCCTGGGTTATCACCATATGCACTTGACCAGGTTGCGGCCTGTCGTCAGTACTGCTTCATCCACTACGAAAATCCTTAAGCCAACGGAATACTAATCTGTGTTTCATACATTCCATGCCATACACAGTTTGCATTCAACAATAGATTTCAGAAGCACCCACATTTCCCACTCTTAAAAATTGCACAACAACGCATTGACACCGTTTGGAGGCATTCATGATGCGAATAATGCCTCTTAACGTGCTCTGACACTATCACACACGCATCTGGTAAGATCTGACGATATCCCATGCAGTCCCAGCACTCAGTGCCCTCTATAGGTGCATGCACAATCATATTTCTCTTCAAATAGCAGAGTTATTACAGCAATGCTACTTTCATTTGAACAACCCTTATACAATGCCCTCCAAAAGTTATGGAACAGCAAGTTTTTCAGAGCTCACCATTACAAAAATCTCAGTAACGTTTAAATTCACAGTTCATATGCATGATAGTAACAAAGTTTATGAAAATATGCGCAAAAACAATAGTTACCACTTTTTAGCTATATGATGAATGAATAGTTGAAGAAAAAATGCAAAAAATTGTTAATTTTGTTCATGAGTGTTAATCTCAGTTGTTATTACATTTCGTAGATAATATCCAGGAGAAGTCGTTTGCCCAATTCTTTGAGGTGGCAAGCGATCGGATGGATGGAAATGGTTATGTCACAAGCTGATGCTGCTAGACATCTTAATGTCTCTCGTAGTGCAATCCATTAACTATAGAATCAGTTTGAATCTGAGGATTCTGTGTCTAGAAGACATGTTCCACACAGACTTAGAGTTACAACACCTGTGGAAGACTGTTATTTAGCTCTTTCAGCCTGAAGAAGGAGTAATATTACTGTGCCTCAGCTCATGGCAGATAATTTAGTGGCAACAGGAACAAGAATCTTAGCTACTATAGTGTGCAGACACTTGCACAATACAGGTCCGTATGGAAGATGACCAGTTGTTTTGTTCTCTTGACCCGAGGACACAGAGGCAACCGTTTATGTTAGGCAAGAGGCATGTCTCCTGAATCAATCAACAATGGACGTCTGTTCTCTTCATCAACGACTCTAGGTTAACATTGGAGAGTGATTCAGTTGCCAGCTGATTTGGAGGCTACAGCGCACCACAACCAATCACACATTGTGGAAAGACACAGTTACAGAGGTGATGGAATAAGGGTTTGGGCTGGGATCTCTCTTGATGGTCACACTGACATGCACGTATTCCATGGAGTAACTTTGACCGGTGTGAGATATCGAGATAGATCTTTGATCAGTATGCCTGTCCATATGCTGCTGCTATTGGTCCTGGATGTCTTCTGATGGACAACAATGCATGACCGCTGTTGCTGAAGAATATCTTGATTGTCACTACGTGGAGTGGGTGGAATGGCCAGCTCAATCCACAGACCTGAATCCGATAGAGCATCTTTGGAACTACCTTGGGAGACAGGTTTCTGCTTTAAATCCTCTTCCAAGGTCACTAGATGAGCTTGAACAAGTATTAATCCACGTCTGGCCGTTGCTTCCCATTTCACTCACCGACAACTTAATTGACAGCATGGAATGTTATTACTGCCAATGTATTGTAGCTAAGGGTGGACACATTCCTTGTTAGAACCCATTTTTGTAATGTGACCACCCCATTTCTCCTCAAAAAACTGTGATATACTGTTTTCCAAAAATGGATTTCTCTGCCAAGAGAGCAATTTTTTGTTGTAATTCATAATTGTGTTATACTTTACAAACGTTCTATGTTGCATTCATTACAGAACTGTTTAGTGAACATGTCCTGTAAATTCCTTGTTTCTATATGGCTTCATTCTCAAATTAGACACAAAAAACATGCTGTTCTTTAACTTTTGGAAGGCAGTCTATATCAAATACCTTTGAAAAAAATTTCTGGTTGATTGCAATTTTAATTTTTTTTCTAAAATTCTTCAATTTTCAATGGTTTTTCAAAATTCTAAATGGTATATGTATATATATTCTATGTTCTTTGTTCTTGTTTTTATGCTGTAACTTTTCATAATCTGCCATTGGAAATAAAAAAAAAAAGTAAGAGTAATGAAAACTTTAAAAAAAAAAAAAAAAAAAAGGTTTTCATTACTCTTACTTTTTTTTATTTCCAATGGCAGATTATGAAAAGTTACAGCATAAAAACAAGAACAAAGAACATAGAATACAGCAACACAATATAAAAAAAGCTGTAACAGAGTCCATTAATCTTACATATGTCTTGCCTCCCAGTAATGCTCAGCGAGAAAAGTCTCGCGAAGAACAGGACAGTGGAGTAGACGTGCAGCATCCATCACCTCTCCAGAGTTGCACAGAGTGCATATCGAAGAAGGAACAATTTCGAATTGAAGGAGACAATATCGTAGGCAATCATGCCCAGTGGCAAGGAGAAATTCAGCGGCCGCTCTACACCTTGGGCCATTACACAAATCCGTGATAGCATTCTTCTAAGACTTATGAATACACGATGGAAGAGATCTTCTTGAGCACGTACTTTGAAAGATCTTTTTATAAGATCCCTAACAGTATGGAAAGGCAAAGGACGAGAAATATGCTGCATGATTAAAGCATCCTTTTTTGCCAGGAAGTTGGCTTTCTCCTTACCTGGAACCCCACAGTGGGCAGGAATCCACTAGAGGACAATAGTTTTCTCAAGTGATGCCTGGTTTTTTAGATAATGTCGACAATCCAATATGTCCTGTGGTATGGGAGTTTTCACCTGAAATAATAGCCAACAGAGCAGCTCGGGAATCACTGAGGGTAACAGCTCTTGTGAATTGTTCTAAGTGGCATGGCAGCTGGTACAGAGCTGTGCAAATCGCAGCAATTTCACCGTGAAACGCCACACAGGGATGTAGAAGGAGAGAATTTCGGAGAGAACTCCGGCACCTGCATTACAACCAACAGACAGGAGGGATCCATCAGTAAAGATCTGAAGCCACTCTTGATTCAGGGTAAAAAAATGTTTAATACTTCGATAGCAAGGGCTCTCAAAATAGAGGGATCCGTATTACTTTTTGACCCAGGTCAAGATTAATCCAGAAAGATTTCAAATTTATTGGATTTCATAACAAGTAATTCTGGTTCATTCATTAAATCAAGTGAATTTTTTAACTGAAAAACTTCCTGGAGAAATACCATCTGGGTCTTAAAGAGTTCTAGTCAGATCTTGATTGACTTCATTCCAGAGTGAAAGACATCCAGGAACTCTAATGATCTTTTCCCAGAGAATTAAGGCCTTCTCTTGAATTAGGGTTCTTAAGGGTTTATTGCCAGTTAACATAAACGTGGCATCAATCGACCTGGTCTTTATGGCTCCAGATAAAATACATAAGAACTGATTTTGGAATTTTTCTATATTATAAACTACATTTTCCCCGGCCACAACAAGTGGATCACAGCAATAAGTCAGAATGGGGAGGATAAACGAATGATAAGTTTGGAGCAGGGTTTGTCTAGAGCAACCCCACCTTGCCCCAGCAAGGCATTTAAGGACATTGAGTCTCTTAGTAGCACGGGTAGACAAGTCATCTACATGTGGCTTTCATGTTAGTTTGTGGTCAAATATCACACCCAAATATTTTAATTTATTGCACAAGGGGATTTGGGTACCCTTATACGTCAGCTGAAGATTCAAAGATTGGTGCATAAGTGAGAAAGTCAGGCAGTATGATTTATTTAAGTTCACCTCCATATTATTAGTATCACACCAAACTTCCAAAGCATTCAAGGCAGCAGAGAGTTTAGTCTCTATGTTTGTCCTGCACTTTCTTGTTTAGAAACTGTTCCGAAACCCAAATCATCAGCATATAAGAGGCGCTTGATGCCAAAAGTCTCTAGCATTTTAGAAATCAAATCATTAATATAAATGTTAAAAAGGGAGCATCTATTAACAGCTCCCTGCGGGAGACCTGCTTTTAAGATCTTAGATTTTGATAGAGCGTTGTTGTACCTGACTCTGAAAGAGCGCTGGAACAGGAAGCCTCTAATCCAATCAAAATGATTTGCTCTAATGCATAGCCCTGACAGTTTCAGTAGAAGGCACTACCGCCTTACTTTATCGTAGGCAGACTTGAAGTCAATAAAAACTGATGTCAGGACCTGTCTGTTATCCAGGGCGTTCTTGACACGTTGACTCAGGAGGATAACATGTTGGTGGTTAGTAGATCTGGAGCTACTAAACTCTGCCTGCTTCTCGGCATGAAGTCCGCAAGTTTCTAAGTAATAATTAAGTCTTCTCACAATCATTTTCTTCATAGCCTTCCCCGTAATACTAGTAAGCAATACTGATCTATAGTTACGGAAACTACCACGGTCTTTGTCTTTCTTATGTATGG
This sequence comes from Stegodyphus dumicola, assembly GCF_044657685.1. Classification (NCBI taxonomy): domain Eukaryota; kingdom Metazoa; phylum Arthropoda; class Arachnida; order Araneae; family Eresidae; genus Stegodyphus; species Stegodyphus dumicola. The sequence continues at coordinate 98,095,820 of NC_140774.1, read as the reverse complement.
GAATAATGATAGAAGTCCGGCATTCAGCTGAAACAATACCAGTGTTCCAAATTAAATTGAAAAAGATTCAAGCAGTTTTAAATGCTTTAGGATCAAGATGGGAGAGAAACTCAGAATGGATTCCATCTTCACTAGGTGATTTACCACAAGGAAGGCTTCTTAGAGTAATTCGTATCAAGGAATGGGTGCTTCAAAAATTTAATCAGTAGAAGATTCAAATTCCGACTGCAAAATTGTAGTTTTTTTGCTTAACTCCGGACGAATGTATTTTTGCATAAGTGTTTTTGTTATTAGCTCTAAATATATTACTCTTATTTTATTTTTATTAAAAAGTATGTTACAAACAAAACTTAGCATTAAGTTGTGATTTGCATAACATGTTGCATAACATGAATAATATTTTCTTTTACAATTACAGGTGGACAAAATTTTGCATTTTCATTACTTTAATACACTTGAATTTGTCTTTTACTGTCTTTATGAATTAGATTCTAAAATGCATACTAAGTTTTGTTACATATATAAACAGGAATCTAAATTATAAGTTATATCCATTTTGAACAAAAATCAGCTCACATGGAGCATTTTGAAAATGTAATAATCATGAAAATTTCATTTTCAGAAAAACCCATTTTAAGAATATTTTTACATTTACCTTTAATACTTAGTTTTCGGTAATGCATATTTTTATTGAACATCTAATATTTTCATGTTATTTTATTTATGCATAATTTTTATTAATATTTAATATAATGGTAGGATGATGGTCACTTTTTGGTTTGTTATTAATTTAATGTAATGGTCAGTATGATTTTACAAATTTTCTCAAACACCTTGGGAAATTCAACTAAATAGTTAATTTTAAACTTCAAATCACTCTTAAGAAACCTTCAGCACCATAAGTTTCCTCTTCCTTATTTACATTTTAATTATGTTTAGCTACTTCACAAAGTTTTTTGGTAATTCACTTTTTCCCCTTTCCTTATATCCACTTTCTTCGCTTTGGCTTATGTGATGTTTATCTTACCTCTGTGCAATATACTGAATGTGAATTTATTTATTCCTGTTGAATACTCGAAGCATTTAAGCATTCAAAATTAAAGCCACTACTCAGTGTAATAAGAGACATTTCAATAATAAGTTGTAATAACAGACATTTCAATAATAAATTGTAATAACAGATATTTTTATACATTTGTTATAATGCACAAAGGTTAGAAATGTTGAATTCAGAATGTATAGTCACATTCTGCAAATCAGGTCAATTTTAACTGAACAGTCAAATTCTTTCTGAAACTACATCTAATGAATAACTGCAGCATTCATCCCATTTCGCATGACCACATACTACTGCTCATCAAAATATAAAACTATTTTTCATACACATTTTGACTAAAATTCGGTGGGGGTGGAATAGTTTCTTTAGCTTAGTTGCACTAACATTGCAGTTATAACTGATATTGATGTTCAAAGTTCATTACTAGTTATGTCCTCTGATGAAGTCTCATTCGCAATGTCAGTAATTTTTTTCTGATATATCAATGTCCATAGAAGACCAACTACTATGAAAGTTTTTCATACAGGCACAAATGTTTTTTGGGGCTCTTATATGGAATTAGACTTCCAATAACATTTACTGATAGAAAGCATTATTGATAATACTGATAACATTTTATCAAAGTGCCTTAACGTCGATAAAATGTTATCAGTATTATCAACAATGCTTGCTGATAAAACACATAAATAATTCACAAGATGATTGATAAAACACATTCACGAGAAAACTGTTACCAAAATAAAACAAATTCACATATAAAATATTATGAACAGTGCTTTTTAGCCCTGAGAAAGGCTTTTTTGTAAGATACACAAAGATAAACTGAAGAAAGAAATGACAAATATATAAAAATTAAAAAGTGACACTTAAAAATGTAAATAAACATGCAGAAAGAAATTAGGGTTACAACTAAGAAGAAAGTTTGCAAATGATAAAAAATATTAAGTTTAGAAATTAAAGTATTATAAAATAATATTTCTGAGATGCTGCTCAGACAGTATAGTGATTTGGGGAGACTGACTGCTATACCGAAGGGCCCAGGTTCGAATCCCAGAGAAGACATGTATGTAAAATTGTCCTTCCCTTCAATACGAGGTAACAGTGGCCACGTATTAGGTGACTCCGCAATAAAATGCCTACCACTTCTGACCTAGTAAAGCCAATGTCGTTATAGGCAAGTGCCCGCCATTGGGGGAAAAAAATTCTGAGATATTGTATGAATGTTGTCATTTGACATTTAAATTACCCTTTAAATATCATCAAAAATATAAACAAATATATAAAGATGCTTATAACTTTTTTAAATAATTTTAGGCACAAGCAGTTTTTTACGGACGATACAATTAAAACCATAGAGTATTGTTATCAAATACTTTTCTCTAGTTTTTGACCCATTTTCGCTATTTTCATCGTCTACTGTCTACTGTTCACTTAGCGAATCAAATAGAAAATTCATTCAAAATAATAATTACACATTTTGTTCATGAAAAGTAAGAATATAAAATTTCAGAATTAAAAAAAGGGGTAGAATAATGCTGCCTGATTACTTACTTTGATAATGGTACAGTTTCTTTATTTCCATAATCAATATATAAAACTTCTATTAGTGGTTCCTTTTTCTTAAGTTTCTTTGCATCTGAAGATGCCACTCCTTCACCTGTATTTTGAGTTTCCTTTGGTTCTAATATTACAGTTACTCTTCCACGATACCATTTTTTATCTTGACTAAACTGAACAAGATATACATCACCTAAAAAGAAATTTTAAAAAATTACTATTTTTTAAATCAATTATAATTACTGCTTTTCAGTACATCATAGTTAAAAACTTTAAAATTCATAAAACATTTTTCTTGTAAGATATTGGTAGATAAAAATACATTGACTAAATAAAAGCACAAATTTAACACAAATTTCTATAAAATTTCAGTTTATTAAAAAAAAATTATAATATTTCATTGAAAGCTTCTTGATTATGCATACTTCAATCATTTATACAAATACTCACAAATATAATGCTTACTATTCATGTTCAAGTAAAAGAAATGCTTGCTAAATGTAACACAAATGATTTATACTAAAATTTTAGTCTTTTGTAAACATTACAAAACTAATTTTGGTATATACATATTTTTCTGTTGATTATTTTTAACAAATAAAAACTGTCATAAAAAATGTGATTTAGATCTAATAATGTATAAGGATGATGTCACAACACAATCATAAGATCTTTACCCCTTTCAGTAAACCTAAATTCTTGAGAAGACAGTTTAATTTTTGAGAAAAAACGATATCAGTTAATTGCTTGAAAAAGGATATAAATTAACATGTCTTTTTCCATCACTTAAAAAAAATATTAAAATTTGAGACCAGCCTTCTACAGAATAGCATGCAGTGGAGTATTTCAAAGTTATAGAATTCTGGTTATTGGCTGCATTAATGGCACAATATGCGACCTTGTTTGAAAATGGATTAACAATGGCAGTGCAACACGAAAAAATATGACAAGTGATTTAAATTTCCATATGCTATATCTGTCATTTGTCTATGTTGATTATCTAACTAAAGAATGGTCTGTTTCTTCAAATTTGCACCAAAATGACTGGTAAAGATTCCAAATTTAACCCAAATTTCACAGTCGATAAGGAAACGTGCAAGTACCTAAATTTTCTGCCTTCATGTTCAAAATTCAGAATGATGGCAATTTTTCCCTATCCAATTTTAACCTATAAAAAATATTTTACATGTAAATCATATTGAACTAAATATTAATTCAAAATGGGAATAAACATTAGTCATCAAAATAACAAATTTTAAAAAGAAAAACTTTTAAGGCAATTTATCTCCTATGTAGAACACTTTTACTAAAAACAAATTGCATCTATAGCAGCAATATAGCACATCATTTGAGCATATCAGCAGAAGATTATCATTTGCTCGAAAGCTATAGAATCCAACAAAAGAATTTAAAGGAATTTTCAGAAAGAAATAATAGTCCAAAAATGCCAGCAACATTTTAATGAATTTAGGTGTTCTCTGGATAAAAAAATAATATGAATCATTCTGCAGATTAAACCCAAATTTGACCTTAAACAAAATAAGGCTAGTCTCTGTTTTCTGAAAAGTGAGACTTGCTGCATTGTGCTTTTTGGGTTTGTTCAGTTAACAGGATAACATTCACAAGATTTCAGGTATGCAAACAGTGGTTTCTCAATCATGTACATGCAATATGCTTGGACACTGATTTTTGTGTCACATACAAAATTTGTTCCAAAATCTGCCTGTATCGACCAAGCTTTTCACAAAATATGCTGAACTATATGATAATCCAAAACTAATGTGTTGATACACATTTTATCCTGTTAGAAGTACTGCCAGATGTAGATTGAGAAATAGCTTTTAATGATATATGCTGAGGTATGTGACCATCTATACAGTCAAAAGTCGTTAATTCGGACACCCATAATACAGAATGATCTATAATCCGGACCTCAAAGCTAAAAACTTTCTGCGCATGGGCGTTTACGCGTGCGAGTACGACCTTTACGGCTGCGAATATACATGTGTGCATGCGCATAATACGTTTACGCATGCGCGTTTAATGTATGACGGACGGTATAAGCAAAAATTATCTAATTATCTATTTCAGTTAATGTTGCAGATTGTGTTGTTTAATTTTCGAATTGGATTCGGCTTATTATTTTTTGCAGACTGTTAGAGCAATTTTATAAAAGCAAGCTTGAACTTCCGATTATGTCAAATAGAATTTCCGATATATTTTTACTAATATGTAAAGGATCTACAAAGCGAAAGTATGTTTCGAAGTCCATTAAACAGAAAGTGAAATTGCTGCAAAAAATGGATAAAGGCATATCCTTTGATTATCTAATCATTCCGAAATATGTTTATCAATTTCACGCTGCTCTGCGGGGGAAGGGAAACGACACGGCGCGCAATGAATTGGAAGTTGATCTGTCAGCACTATCCTAATCTTCAGGGCAGATGTTTTTATTTTATTTAATCATTCTTTACTAAATGTAGTTTTTCATCTCGATGTACTCGGTCTTTGATATGATTTAAGTCAAGTTCCTCGTCATTATAATTCGCTTCCGATATTGAAGAAAGTGACTCAGAGTTTATTGAAAACAAAAAAATTTCGATTGACAAATTAGTCGGTATTCTCGACACAGCAATTATAGGACTTAAACAGCGGAACTTTGTAACTAAAGAAGAAATTATGTCTGCTTAATAGAATTAAAGAGAAAGTATTATCACATGAAACGAAGCAAATTAAACAACTTACATTGATAGAAATGTTTCATAAAGTAAACCAATAAATATTTAGCTTTTTCTTTTTGTAAATTTGGATACCCTTTAGATCATAATTGCTCTATATTTCATAAATTACGGTTTCATATTTTTAATTTTATAATTTCTGCATGCCATCTTACCAGATTTAAACTGAGGATCTATAACCCAGACAAATCGATAATCCGGAATCGTCAAAGTCCCGACGAGTCCGGATTAACGACTTTTGACTGTATTAATGTTTCAGCACACATTTTATCATGCTACAAGCACTGTCAGACTCTGTAAATAGTAATCCGAGAGATATGTAGTTTCGAGGCTACAATTTATTGCTTTGGTCAGGCAGAAACATAGGTCTGAAGTTGATAGATGATTTTGACCTGAAAAAGAATACCATTTATTATGAATTTACTAAACTGTACTATTCATTTGGTATATAAAATTTCTGAACCTCCGAAAATCAAAATTGCTTTTTTGACTCCCAAACTGTTATCTCTCTTTTTTACAATCTATTGCATTCCTTATGATATATGTGGTGCTCCTCATACTAGGAATGGTCTGACTAGATAACTTATGTCTTTGTACTTTCACATCATATTCTTTAGAAAATAGTAGTAATGCCCAGAGTAAATCCTTTTATGTGTGATTAACATTTGTCTGTGATTCCCAATTATCTCTAATTTCTGAGCATGAGAACATAAAACTATGTGACATTAAAGAATATATATATATATTGCTAGCAGTTTCAGATCATCAAATATGTTGTATTGTCAGGTGCTCAATAAGTCCGAAATGCACCATGACAAATACCTGATGCTACTGTTGAATTAGAACAGAAAAAAATTTACATCAAATTCTTTTTCCCTTAACCTCATTATTTCGAGCAAATAAACAAATTAGGAGGAGGTGAATCAGCTTTTTGCATTACATTCTGAATGCTGCAAAATAAATTCCTACAAATATGTTTTGAATATACATCAAATTAATTTTTTAATACTTTTTTGGAAGAAAAAAAATTAAAATAATAAAAATTAATTAGATGGGGCATTTCACAGCAATAAAAAAGAGGCACATTTTCTTTCTTTATGCAAAAGCAGCAGCACAGTAACAAAACAGATAGGAATTAAATAAAGGAATACTTTATTAATGATACAAAGTACACAATTAAATGTTTTTAACAAGTATTTATGCATATTTTCTAGAAAAATTTTTATTATGCTAACAGTTAATATGAGCAAAATACTAATTTTCAAAGCATATTCTTCAATTATATTTTATTCAAAATGATTTTTTTGTTCTTCATAATCACTAAAAGAACATTACATATGTACCTTTATTGGAACTACAAATAATTTAAATGTTTATGAAAAACTAAAGTTTCTAAATAACACCAAAATATATGCTCATAAAACTGCAACATAATACATAAAAATCAATATTTACTGATTTTGCAGTTAATTTAAAGTTGTCATCCCATGTAATTTCACCCAAATTTCATTGGCATAAAAAATATATGAATAAAAAATAAAAAAAAATCTGAAAACTTTACTTTAAAACTAACTTTCCTTTTCTTTGAGATGATGTTCTATAAATCATTTACCTATTAGATCTTAAATACTTCTAAATAGAATTTTTTAAAAGAAGTATTAATGCTTCCTTAGTAAATAACATTTAACACTTTTTTTATTGAAGACATGTGGCTTTTTATTACTCAGTACTTAACTATTTATTTCCAAGTAGTGTAACTGCTATAATTTCATATCACACAGAAAACCCTAAGTCATGCAAGCAACATTAAGTGAAATAGAAAATCATGCCTTAACAAAAACTACTAACTTAAACTTACGTTAAAATAAGAATTAGCAATGTATTTTGACAAATAAATTCTAGTCTTTATAAATTTGTTTACTTATTTTTGACATCAGCAGTAAAAAGTCTATTAGATTGAATTCAACATTTTCTTCCATATTTCTTTGCATTATATTTCAACTTAGTAAACTGCATTTGAATTTCAGAAGTTAACATTTCAAATTTTCTTTCCTGCATTTTCCAATTTACAAATGAAGAATGGAACATAATAACAATTCAAATCAGATTCCTATGCACTTCCAGGAAGACACAATGTTGCAAGATTTCATTTTGGTATCACTGAGAGAAACTCAAATCATCAGCACTGCAGGTTCATTGTTATTAATATTCTACCAATACCTGAAACACTTCAAACATGCATTCTCCCCTGCCTCCAAGAACTGTGTTAATAAAGCATCAGCTTTCCAGCATAAAAATCTTTCTACTAAACCTTCAGTGTACAGCTGAAATGAAACTGAAGTCTCAGTGGCTGCTGCAAACTCTAAACAAGCTCTTGGAAATAAACCAATCTTATAAACCAGTTCTTCTTCTTCTATAATCTCATTTTGGTTATTCCTAATATCAGTTTCAGGTGTGGTGTGGTGTATTTAATTATGGCAAAGCACACTAGGGCTATCTGCCTAAGGGGAGAGATGCCTTCGTGGAGGACTTTCTATGGGAAACTGGCTCGTATACATGTTACACATGGGAAAAACCACGAAAACACCCATGCAGCAAGCCCGTTAACGGGATTCGAACCTTGGACTGAACTACCAGTGTTCAGTGACTTTACCGCTCGGCCACTGGTGGGCCCAATATCAGTTTCAGAATCTTTAAATTATTTCCAGACAGCTCAAACTATCTGCCTTGAAACAGGTGACCATCTTGCCACTTGTGTTACTGTCTGTGCTGCTTCTAAATGACCAATAGAAGATTTTGATTTTAGTGATTCTTTCAAATGATACTTTTGGTGCTACACAAAAAAAAAAAAGTTCTGATTGACAAACAACTATATTCAAACACTGAACTTCAGAAATTTGCCAAGAAATGTCCTGTGAGAAAAATACTTGCCATTCTTAAGATAACTTGTCATTATTTAAGTTTTAGAAACAGACTGAACAAATTGGATTAGATAGTGATAACTAGGTTTTCTTTTTCTTCATTACATGGGAAAAAAAACCATATTGATTGGATATGTGAAAATAATTTTGACACCAAGTGTAGTTGTGATCATTCTAGAAAAAGCTAAGTCCAAAGAATTTTTTGATTAGAATACATTAAAAGTTTGAAAAGCTAAATCTTAATATTTACTAATTTTTTAACATTTCTTTTACAACTGCAAATCCATTTTTCACTAGTTGATACAAAGATAGTTTAATAAAATTTAATCATCATTTTAAAATTTTTAATCTGTTATTAAAACTTTTTCTATCACCTTTTAATTTTTATCATCTAATAATAAATACTAAAATTAGTACAAAGTCTTAATAAATACTAAAATTAGCACAAATTCTCAATAAATTATGCAAGACAGATTTTTAATAAGATATTGCAAACAACACATTTAATCAGAAAATGAAAAACTTCTGCACTATTAAGACATTTTATTTGAAAAACTCAGTTCCAACATGATGCAGAAACTGTTTTAAAATTTAAAGACAAAAATTTAAAAAAACGTTTCTCTAAACCTTTGGCACACTCTGATATTTGCAGACTATAAAAATATTTTTTAATGAATTTAATAAGCATTATTTTATAAATATACCTTTTTCCACTGCAACCGGTTTATGCTTCTTGGGTTCTGCAAATCGACAGAATTTATCTATAGCTAATGAAAGAGCTCTTAATTTTTTCATATCAGAACACTTCTGTACCCAGAAACTAGAAGGACTTTTGATATGAGAAACTACAACATTTTCTGGTTGCACTAGCAATGGAGGAAAAGAAAGAAGTTAAATTTATAATAAGATTCTTCAAATTCTTCAACAAAAAATAATTACACAATAAGTTAGATTAATCAAACTTATTCTTCATAAATTAAATAAGTGATATAACTTCATAAAAATAAAATTTCTTAAAGACAGAAAAACAAGCTACTTACCACTGTAAATAATATAATTAAAGAAAATACACAAATAATACAAAATATATATATGATTATATTCTTATTTAAATGTTAAAACATAAATATATATGTAAGGAAAACAAATATTTATTTTTAACTGATATATATCATCTGATTAAGCATTCTTTGTACATAAAAAGCAAAAATTCTGGAAATCCTGTAAAAAATATTCATTTCTGAAGTTTAACAACTCTTAGTACCAATGTATGAGGTATGTATGACACAAAAAAAGAGACTGTGTAGCTTAAAAGAAAAAAAGTGGAGTTGGAAACAACTGTTTTGGTGACATCATTCCACACACCTCCTCTATCCATGCGGCCAGTTTCAACTTAATCGATCCCACCAGTTGGGAGTATTGCATCATTGAGTGAAAATTAGGAAAAATTCTGCTAGAAAAAATGTTTAACTGAACAGTGAATCAACATGAAGTTTCTTGTGAAACTTAAGGAATCAGCCACAGAAACATTTCAAATGTTAACTGAGGCTTATGGAGATGAAACTTTGTCTCGTGCACACGTGTTTGGCATAAGCAATTTTCAGGGAAAAGGGACAAAGCACACATGTCAGAATCAAAATTAAAGGCAATATTAATTGTTTTCTTCTACATTAATGGAATTGTAATGACTGAATGGGTTCACATTGGTAAGACTTTTAATCAACACTACTACATTGAAGTACTTCCTGAAAAAATTAGGGAAAAAAGGATACAGTTGTGGAGTGATGGATGGCTGCTGCACCAGGACAATGCACTCGCTCACATGGCCCTATCTGTCAAGCAGTTTCTGACCAGCAAAAACATAACTGTGATGGGACATCTTCCTAATTCACCTCCATGCAACTTTTTTTTTCCCTTCCCTTCAAGTTATATCTTGCTTAGAGGGAAGCCATTTTACCTCAGTTGAAGAGGTTCATGCAAAAACGGAGAATCTCCTGAAGGGCCTTCCAAAAACCTCGTTTTAGAATTGTTACCAGCTATGGCAGCACCGAATGCTGAAGGAAACTACTTTGAAGGTGATAATGTCACAGAAAACTGATTTTCTAAATACAATGATTTATTGGCCCAGTCTTTTGTGTGTGTGTGTGTCACACCTCATATTTTAATTATTATACCACAAAACATTATGTCATTACAAAAGGAATTTAGAATATAATACAATGCAGTTCAGGAAATATTTTAACATTTTAATAAATGTCAGGTGCACTGAATTGAAAATGAATTTATTAGTATCTAGCAATTTCTATTAGTACTTTGTTGAGAAGCCTTTTGCTGTAACAATCTGACAGCAACCCCCATGGAGCAGCATGGAGTGAATCGATGATTTGATCTCATCAAGCATTATAATATAATGTCATACTTATATAATCACTGTTATTTTTTATTATACGTTTGTCTGTTAACTTTACTTTAATCTGTGGCTTCCTCAATTAATAAATTTTTTAACTGGTTCCAAAGGTTTTAGGTTAGGCTTAGATCAGGGCATTTTTTTTTGCCCATTCTAGCAAAGCGATTTTATCTTACTGAAGTCCCCCCCCCTTTTTTTTTTTTTTTTTGCACTAAATATAAATATGAGGATACACAGAGTCCTGTTGAAATATAAATCTCATTATCACAGAAAAATTTACAGATTAACAATACTAATTTTCACTGTAATACCTCACTGATGTATTTCCTGCTTTTTAAAGGACCAAATTCTTCTTAAATCAATTGTTGTCATACAGCCCCACAGCGTAACACTAAATAGGATTCTTCACATAAGTAGATATTTTCCAATTCTTTTTGTTTTGATATATTTTATTCTATCACTATCAAATAAAAAACTTCTGTTTTTGTCACTCCAGATGACACAGTTCTATCGTTATTCTGACCAAAATTTTGAAGTTCACATCAAACAGTTATAGAATTTGACTTGCTTTGGGAGTATAAACAAGTTCCAAACTCTAACACACAAATTATTGCAGTGTCTGAAATTAACTACAAAGTCTTGAAAGGGTTTTAAAGCAAATCTTTTTTATTTAAACACAAGCTCTGAACATAAATGTAGTTCTGGTTCAACATCAACCACCACTTCTGACAATATAACTAAAATAACAGTCATATTCAAATTAAAATGTGAATTAGTAGTTAAAGACCACACAATTATAATTTAAATCTATGTAGCTCTGGAAACTCTAACTGGGGTATCAGTTTAAATGACAGCAGCAAATAACACCAGGCTGAATAATTACAAACTTATCAGAGATGGCAAAACTAAAGTAACGTGCACCAGAGAGGCAGAAACACACCCTTTCTTAGAATCTCCAAACCTCAGCTTAAATACTCTCTTACTCATTTTACATTCTGGTGAGGAAAAAAAGTAAACATCAAAGGGGGAAGAAAAGATCTAAATCATAATAACTGGTTAATTCAAATAGCAACCCTACACAGACTTTGCACTTATGCTTACACCACATAGGTAGATCCAGAAGCTTCAGGGCAGATATAGTTCTAAAAAAAATAGAGAAAACTTTTATACAGTTTATTACAATCTTCTTGTACTCTGATAAACTTTTCACACTGTTTAATGAGTAACTCTTTGCTCCTAAAGAAGTAAAAGACATCTGAAGCTTTGTCCTCAAAATGTTCCAAAATTGCTCTGTTCATGACATAAACATTGTTAAATCTCATTACACAAAGGCCATATTTCAGTCAGGAGAACAGATAATAATTACACTGAGCTAAATCTCGGTTGTAGGAGGCAGACAAGCTCCTTAAACTCACATTTCTTTACTACTTCATTAGCAACATCAAGTGAATCCATTGCAGCATAATGGAGTGAAGATGAAAGTGGAGAAGATGAAAGTCACAGATTAGAATTATACACATTTTCTCTTTAATTTTATTTTACAATTTATGCAAAAGGCTGGCACATCATTCCCCAATGATTATTTCTTTCTATAAAGTCTATTAGGAAGATTTCTTGACAGTATCAAAAAATGGTGCCCATTACTTTTTTGTTGATTGTTACACTTTTACTTTTCTTGATGGTGCTTTACATGGCTTTCTCTGAACCATTGATTCCCTTTTTGATAAAGAATCACAGTATAAGACTACCGTTTCATTACTAGATATGATGGACAATAAAAAAATTCTCTGATTTGCAATGTAAATCTGCAACAACTACTCACAGCAAATGCCACAAGCCTTTCTATAATATATAACCTCATGAAATTTTCTTCAAAATAATGGATCAAAACTTACAAATACATATTTTCCAAAAGGCTTTTACAATTTTAGCAACTGTATATTTTGTTCTTTAAACTAAGCACAAATGCTTAAGACTTTTTTTTTTAATTTATCTTTATGATAGATATGCACACACTTCCAAATAAATACTAATCAGTTTCACTCCATACATTACTGTTCTTAAAATACACACATGCACATATAAATATATATATTCACTCCATTAAATTACTGTTTTTAACATATATATATATATATATATATACCAAAAAAAAGGGGGGCGGTCTTCATAAATTACATACTAGGTGGATCTAAAATAGACAGCACAACAAATTTTTTACTTCTATAAGAACAACTAAATAAAAATCATTTAATTTTTAAAATAGATCAGTTAAACAAAACAGAAAGTACTTGATGTAAACTTGAAGATATCTAAAAGCATGGAAAACTGATTCACGTAAGTGGACCATACAACTAACAAAAGCACTATATTTTATAACTTATTAATTTTATTTTGGTTCAAATTTCTGCTAATCATCAATAAAATTTTATCACCAAACAATAACTGATCATCAATAAACTACATCATGAAAGACAGAAATTAGAGAAATTTAGTATTCTCCGGTAATGTCAAATCATACCAAATATATTTTTGAAAGACAAAATATTTAGTTATATTCTTATATATTCAGACCATCACCAGTTTATGTCGACAAGCACTTAAGCTTTGGTGGGGGCTGAAATAACAAGTTGAGAGAGAAGCGACAAAAATGCCAAATCTTTATTCTGCCACAAGAGATCAAATGCTGAGAACACACAGTCAAAGAGAAGTAAAAAAAATCAAATGCCGAATCATTTAAATTGGAGAGATTGAAGTCATACAGCATCTCTTTGTTAGACTATGCTGTTTGTCAGTCTCATGCAAGATTTCCTAGCTCATGCAATGTTTGCTTAGTTTCTACTTATTTATCCTCAAGTTACATGCATTAACTGTGACTAAATGAGAAGACACTTTTCTTATTTTTCTCAAAAAAAAAAAAAAAGTATAAAATATTTCATGAAATCATTTTTGCTAAAATTAAGGGCAGTACATGTTCGGATAACAGATGATTAAAACAATTCGATATTTTAAAAATTAGCAATGTACAGAAATTAATTATGTCATTAAAATCAAAACAGAAACTCATATCAAAACAGGCCTTGGAGGAAGTTAAATACAAAAATAGTACATATGAAGTTGCAATGTATTTACATTTAAGTAAACAATGTCAGATGAAACATGATACACTTAAAAAGGGTACTGCATTAGAACCAATGGCTAGTTCCGAATTAAACTCAAGATGTAGAGTTAATCTGCAGTCACAAAGGGATAGCAAAATAAGTTGATAATGGTATATCAAGGTATTTTAATGAAGTTTATCCAATTATAACCTATAAAAACTAAGACAGCTGAAGAAACAGCATATCACCTTTCTTCAAATATTTTTAAGAATTGGTGGCCCAACTATATTGCATTCCGATAATGATATGGAATTAATTCAGTAACTGTAACTATTTCCAAACTATCCCCTAATTGGAAAAGAAACTTATAACAGTTCACAGAAAATTGAAAGGCTCGGGTAAGTGAGCCAATAAAGAGACACAGAATATGTTAACTGCATGGATGAATGATAGTGACAGAAATAAATGGTCAGATGGTTCTCCCTTTCTTCAATTTGCCAAGAAAGCATCATCATCTCTGCCTGATGAGCAAATCATAAATAATGAAGCCGAAGAACAACTCAAAGAAATTGTTAAAGCTTTTTAAAAAAAATCAGAGCAGTGACCATACCAAAAACTTTATTCCAATAGAAAATACTGAAAAGCAGCTGCAACCTACCACGTTTTCATATCAAATTCTGACTGAACACCATGAGTTTATTTCTGTGAAACAGTAGCCATGAAATGGAATCTTTTACTACAAGCAATAAAAATGTTACAAGCATCAAAAAGAACATCATCTCCATCTTCAGTTGCTGATACCATACAAGTACCTGATGTCAATATGGTCGTCAGTGCGATATATACATTAGCGCAAAAACCGCTTTTTTGGAGATAACAGTATGAAATTTCCTGACTTTTCCCGGTTTTCAGGTAGTAGGTCAAACCTGCCAAGCTGAAAATTGTTTTGGTGACTAATTTTTGTCACTAAACTTAGTGACCATTTGCCGACATTTTGGTCCGGTCCCTGTATCACCGTAATAGGTATTGCAATTAATGAATGTAATTTATCACTATATTAACTTTAACCATAATTCAGCCCTCATATTGCCTTTCAGTAATTTTGAGAAGCAAAAAAAAACTAGAAATATCTTGGCTGCCAGATGAAACTGTAAAAGGCTAAAGAGAGCATCTGCTTTCAGTAGTTGTTAGCTATTAGCTCAGCATGAGTTCCGAGTACAGTCCAAAGTCTTTAATCCGGACTCGTCGGGATTTCGGTGATTCCGGATTAGGGGTTTTTCCGTATTATAGACCATCAATTTAAATCTGGTAAGATGGCATGCAGAAATTATAAAAATAAAAATATGAAACCGTAATTTATGAAATAAAGACCAAATATGATCTAAAAGGTATCAAAATTTACAACAACAACAAAAAAAAAAGAGCTTAATATTTATTTGTTTACTTTATTAAACATTTCTTTCAATGCATGCAAGCATAAAGCATACATTATGCATAATCAAAATTAGAAAATTGCAACAAGAAAACTATTTAATGTGTACTAATTCACAAGTCAAACAACAAAAATCAGCGTTATATTTACAAAATTTTCACAGGACTAGTTTCGATGGTTTTACTGAACCACCATCCTCAGCTGCAAAACCGCAAATGAACACAAGATAAGAAATAATGATTAGATAAGATAAGAAAGCCTGGACAAGAATAAGCAAGTGGTGCCATCTGTTGGTGAAACCAGAACTAAAACATAATTTCTTTAAACGCCGAAGGCAAATTTGGATTGGAATTAGGATCGTTAACTAGAACAGAAAGATTTTTATGAATGTGAAATGCCTCTAGAAAATCCAGTTCTCCAATGGAAGATGTTTTTTTTTTTTTTTTTTTTTTTTTTTTTTTTTTTTTGAATAATTTTGGCAGCAGAAAAATTGAAAGTGTGATTTTCGGACCAACAATGTTGAGCAACAGAAGACTTCTGTGTTTCCTTTTTTCTAACATATGCCTCATGTTCCTTGACGCGAAATTTTAAGGCTCTCTTAGTTTGGCCAATGTAAATTAAACCACACTGGCAAGGAATCCTATAAATACCCCAGGAATTCATATCTGGAATGGGGTCCTTGAGTATGGAACTCGGAATTTTATTCATGGGAGAATAAACAACCCGAAAGTTAAATTTCAGCAAAATATGTGCAACTTTATAGCTAATTGATGGAAAGAAGGGAATGATAACAGAATTTTTATAATGTCCTAAAACAAGAGTGTGCCTTTTAGTGTGTTGAGATGAGAATTTTTTAACTGCTTGATTAATAATGTTGGGTGAAAAGCCCCTGTCAATAGCTACTGCTTTTAAATAATTTAGTTCATCATCAAGGGCTAGTTTGGAGGAGCAAACTTGAAGAGCACAGAAAACATAGGAATAAAATGAAGCTAACTTTTGTTTAGTCGGATGACATGATTTAAAGTGTAGTGAAAGGCAAACGAACGAAGGTTTACGGTAAACCGTAGTATTGAAGTTGGATGTGTTACGTGTGATCAGAATGTTGAGAAACGGAAAAGAATTGCAAGTCTCAAGTTCAAAAGTGAACTGAATAGCTGATCAAGGAACATGAGGCATATGTTAGAAAAAAGGAAACACAGAAGTCTTCTGTTGCTCAACATTGTTGGTCCGAAAATCACACTTTCAATTTTTCTGCTGCCAAAATTATTCAAAAAAAAAAAAAAAAAAAAAAACATCTTCCATTGGAGAACTGGATTTTCTAGAGGCATTTCACATTCATAAAAATCTTTCTGTTATAGTTAACGATCCTAATTCCAATCCAAATTTGCCTTCGGCGTTTAAAGAAATTATGTTTTAGTTCTGGTTTCACCAACAGATGGCACCACTTGCTTATTCTTGTCCAGGCTTTCTTATCTTATCTAATCATTATTTCTTATCTTGTTCATTTGTGGTTTTGCAGCTGAGGATAGTGTTTCGGTAAAACCATCGAAACTAGTCCTGTGAAAATTTTGTAAATATAACCCTGATTTTTGTTGTTTGACTTGTGAATTAGTATTTATTCGGCGTGTTATTGTGTCTTAATTATTTTATGTGTATTTGTGATATTTCTAATGACGAGGAATTTGATTTAAATCATATCAAAGACGGAGTACATCGTGATAAAATACTACATTTAGTAAGGAATTATAGGCCAAATAAAATAAAAACATCTGCCCTGAAGATGAAGATAGTGCTGACAGATCAACTTCCAGTTCATTGTGCGCCGCGACTATATTATTGCTTGAAAACTCTCTCTTTTATTGTCTTGTATGATGTAAAGAAACTATTGTATTCACTAAAATTCTGGGTACCATATTTCAATGAAAATAACCATTCTGAACGCTATTGAATGCAATTTAATGATGTTTTTGTGCAATACCTGTACGTAAGGACAGAATAAAGGACTCTTTTTGCCCAAATGAATTATCAAACTGATTTAAAATGGATTCAGAAGAGATTTCTTCATGACGTCTGTCCGTATGTATGCATATGTATGTATGTACCTCGCATAACTCAAATTTTGTATGTGGGACTGCTATAGCATGTAGATGTGCACCTCCCTTTTTCGTTGCCATTGACCTCACCAAAAGTATATATGTAAAAAGTAAAACAGCTATCTTGCAAAATCTTTCAAATAAATTAATAATAGACATTTAACTTCCATTTTCATTCAATGAAACAAAATAACAACAATAAAACTCTCTGCAGTCATATCACAATAATAATGCAGTCTTATAAAAATAACGGAGTAGTTTTATTATATGTATGGCGCAGTCTGGACTCCAGCTTGCAAGAGATGATCCCTGCTTGATTCAACATTGGTTATGGAATTAAATTGCAGATTTAAAAGTGTTAAATTGTCTAGCAACATCAAGAAAGAAAAAGGAAAGAGAAAATGTTGTTTTACTCTGTTTTAGTGTTTGGACTTGCAATCTACTTCTGCATTACAACTATGATCATTTAAGTTGAAATTAAAACGAAAACTCATCCACCTTAATTCAAGGTTCTTAGGCTGATGTTTAGTGTATATCCGTTTGGAGTGTGCGGCACGGATCTTCATGTAAACATTTATTCTTTAGTTATTTTGATCGGCTAAATTAAGCGATGTTCTTTTCAGTGGAGCAAAAATGAGAGTTATGCAACATATTTTAAATTCTGCATCTAAATTTAGTGCAAGTTACACAATCTTGAAATTTAATTCAAGTGATTTGCAAAACCAAAAATATTGTTTAAGAAATGACTCAAAATTTCCAATATGATTCTTAATTTACAGATTTTGATAGTTTATTTAATGTTATTTTGCAAATGATGTATGCTAAACATTTTTCATTAGCATAAAGTAAGTGACTTTTAATTAAGTACTGAATTGAAATTTAGGTATCTAATGTTGTTTATATTAGATTTTTAAAATGTAGTGTTATGTTTATGAAAATGATTAAAATGTTATACCAAAATTTAGTTTTTCTTAATTATGTTTTATATAATTAAATAACGAATTTAAAGCTATGTAATTATTTTATTCAGGGAAGGTTATTAAAATTACTATATTTATAATTAGAAATGAGAATATTGTTTAAAAATTTGAATTTTAAGAATGATTAAATGTAAAAAATGAATGAGTTAATTTTTAAAAACTGGTACAGAAGGGTTTTGAATATAATGTGGAAAATATGTAATGTTTAGAGTACTGACTATAGTTATGATGAATATAAAAATGCTAAAAAATTAGGGGGCAGAATAAAATAAAAAAAAATAATTGCATGTGAAGATAGAGTATGATAAGGGAGTATTGGTTCAAAACAGATGCCCTGTTTTTTATCTCTATTATTTTGTTTCTTTTACCCTCCTCATATCAAAAAATATAAAATTTGAAGGCTCCCACTTTATAATTTTTTCGTATAATTATTTTTTTAATATATAAATGGAGTGTGTTAATTTCTCTTTTTTTTATAAATGAAATGTATAGTGCAGTTCAAAGAGCCAGTTGCAACAAGGAACAGAGGCCTTTATAAGTAACTGCCAAAGCAACCCTTAACCACTCATGATTTATGAGTCAGTTTTAAAGGGTTTTACCTAACAGATGGAAATGTTTGTATTAGAGAAAGCTGTGAGGTCTTCTAGTTTTGTGTAAAATAAGAAAATTAGAAATGTAACAGTAAAAATCATAATTTTAGTAATACTATTATTATGAAATTTATGATGTTAAAATGTAAGTTATAATAATAAAGACTTAGTTTATCTCTTGAACATTTTGAAATTTGTTGTGATTATTCAAAATAAGTAACGTGTGCAAAATTTTTACAACTGTGATATTGTGTGAAAAGCTCTGCAAAGCCTCCCCTGATAAAATCTAATTATGTGGACTCCTAAAACACAAAGACTTTTGCACTGAAAATTTAATATGATTCTAAAATATTATAAAAGTTTATATTTTGCAATTATGTAAATAAATTTTTTGGTCAAAATTTCAAGATTCATATTTTTCAAATTATATCCCTCCATTTGCTAATGCTTTAGCACTTTCTCTCTAAAAAAGCTTTTCTCGCATCCAGCCACTTTCTTTTTGAAGGGGAGAAATATGTAAAATATAAAATACCTTACAAAATCTTTCAAATAATAAATTAATAATAGCCCCTTACCTTCCACTGTCATTCTAAAAATAGCAGCAATAATTTTTTCTAACTTTTTGCAGTTCTGATGTGCACTTATCGATGAAATCTGAACCCAAAATCTGGACATTAAACTGTCACGTGATTTGAAATGGAATTCGGTATAAAAAGCTCACTGTGTCGCAAATCTCTCTCTTCGCTCTTCACCTCTGCTTATTTTCGCTGGGTCGCCTTGCCCCTAGTTTTATTTTTCTAATTTTGTTCATTGTTTAAGATGTAAGGTGTACAAAATTTGGGAGTGCATAGCTCCCCCATGGTGATGATGTGCATTATCCAGAAATAAAATTATGTGTGGAGTTTACCATTATGTGCGCTCTTCGAGTGTCATCTTGTTAACTATGCAGTCTTTAACCATGTGGTCCTCTCTAATGTCAATACATTGCAACTCCCACCAAATCATCTTTCTAACTACGCAGTTTTCAAGCAATGCATTAAAAATCTCTTCAAAATATAACGCAGAAAACCAACATCAATCCTTTGCAACTCCAAGTCATTCTAGCAACACCAAGTCATTCTAGTACAATAATGCCGCAGACTTATTCCATATATACACTGCTGGCCACCCAAATTGCAACACCAAGAAGACAAGAGATATCACAACAAAATTTATTTAGTAGATAACATGTTGACCAAGTATCAAATGATTAAATTTATAGACTTCTGTGAAGTTTGGTTCCTTCCAGAATCAATAGCCAGAGTAGCCGCCATCGTCGGAAATCACCGGAGCCATACGCCTCAGCATTGATTCGAAGAGACTTTGGATGTGTTCTTGGGGTACAGCAGATCAAGCAGCTTCCACACGTTGCCAAAGTTGATCTGGTGTGACAGCTTGGGATGTAATTTGGGTCAATCGTTCAGCAACCATGGACCACATGTTTTCTATCAGCGAAAGATCCAAAGAGCGAGATGGCCATGGAAGCAATTCAATCTGGCAATTGACGAAGAACAATTGGACAATGAGTGTCATGTGTGGTCACTCATTATCCCGTTAAAATATGGCTGTGGGCAAGCCCTGAAGGTAAGGAAGGACAACTGGCTCCAACACCTCGGAGATGTAGCGCTGGCTGTTTAAAGTACCGCCAATGCATATTAGAGGAGTGCGAAAAGTGATATCCAATACTGCCGCATACTATAATGCCCGGTGCAGGAGCAGTGTGGCGGTGCATAACGCACCTGTTCAGCATACTCTCTCCACGGTGTCTCCAGACTCGAATCCGACCATCGTGGTGTTGCAGACAGAAGCGTGATGCGTCAGTAAAGACAATTTCACTCCATTCTACTGTCCACATGCTTCTTTCATCGCACCATTGGCAGTGGAGATGTCTGCGGTTCTGCGTCAAGGTTAGACGAAGCAATGGACGTCTTGTGGACAGACCACTCTGCTGTAAACGGCGTCGAATGGTACGCGCAGACACTGGATAATGCATTACAGACTGAATGTGCTGTGCTAGGCTTCGTGATATGACTGAGCGATCCGTCACTGCCATGCGCACAATGTTCCTGTCATCACGTGAAGTGGTGCATTGAGGTGGATGCGATCAAAAATGTCGGTCTGTCATACCTGCCTGCATCCAACAGTTACATATCCGCATTACAGTTGTTTGGTTTTGTCCAACATGACTACCAATTTCCCTGAAAAATAATCCACATTCTCGGTAGGCCACTATCCTTCCTCTGTCGAATTTGGATACTTGATCAAACAATGATCAATATTTACTACGAGGCATAATTGATCGTTGTTTCTTTTTTTTTTTTTTAAATCACAAGAAAAACACAATTGCCAAACTTGAAATAATCGAAAACTCCAAGCCTTAAATAGCGCTTTGAAGTGTCACCACAGGTGCATGTGATGTGCGTCTGCACTGAAATTCTAATCATTTGCATATCTCAGCTCCTCTATTGCATGCTGTAAATTTCATGTTATTTGCATGCTTCCTTCAGGTTGTGTTGCATTTGCGGTGGCCAGCTGTGTATATACGAAATACTCAGAAGACAATGCGGGATATTTTCTGATTTTTGTAAATTTTGATGAATTAAATAATATTCTTCTTAGTTATTAATGGATTTACTTGTTACTCCCTTTTTTCTACGTAAAACAGTCAATTTTTTTATTGCTTCTGAATATACTGTATAATAATTTCAGAAGCCATTGTGAGTAAGTCCACCTTTTATCAATATTTTTTTATATAAACTTTGAAATAAAAATTAAATTATTCTTCATCTTTCCATATTTGTTGGCAACACTGAAAAACAACAAATTCATAGCAACTGTTACTTCCATTATTTAGAAATGTTCGAGTTTTATATACATGCTTTCTTTTAATTTGAAATATATAAACTATGGTTAAAACATAAGAATATTACATTGATGTACTAGTGAAAATTACTGTATTATCAAAAAGATTAAATAAATTTTCTTTAATAAATGTAAAAACTCTGACTGATAAAAATGTCAAGGGAAATAGGAAAAGTAAAAGGGAAAATGTCAAGGGAAATTTCTTATCTTTTTCAGCTGCCAAAAAATACAAGTCCTAAAATTTTTAGAGGCTATCATTGTTCCAATAAATACTTACGTTTTTATTTACACATCCTGTACATATGTTAGATTTTTTTTTTTTTTTTTTTTTTTTCCAGAGCTGACACTTAGAAAAAAGACTTTATATACTTTTCTGATCAAATTAATCAACTAAGAATTTAAAAAATCAATGTGTCAAAAAAAAATTAATTTTCTCAATTTTTGTTTTCTGGACTTAACCGCATTTGCTTCTGAGCAACTCATATATATATATATATATCCACTCTATTACTCGGTTCTGTGAGCTCAGTTTTGCTTTATTCTTATATGTCGGTAAATTGTGCATCTTTTGCTTTAAAAAGTAATTGAATTACGTTGTTCTTATTTTCTGATTAAGGCTTTTATGCCTTTAGTTACCTGCATGTTATAGTTGTAGAATTATCAACAATTTAAAAGTTGTTTTAGTGCAGCTAAGTCTAATTTTTTTACCACAGCAGCCATATTTGTTTACATTTGAAACTTAGCAAAATAGTGGATTTGTTGCCAATCTAGAGAAACTAAGCTTCGCAACAACAAAGATAATGTCTTCTTTTATTATTGCGAATTAAACCATGCTTAATCCGTTCTGGAATAATCATTCAAGTTATTAAATTATCCCATATATTGACTCAGCATAACGTCCACAACAAACTGAATTTCTACACCTTTAGTGTCTTTTTGCCGGGTGGGACCAAAATGAAACCTTTAGTTTTGTGCACTGAAAAAACTGCCTTTTTGCCTGCTGGCCGAATTGGTTGTTTTCGCCCAGACACTCTAATTTTAATTTTTTTTTTTAAACTGTATTTGGTATTTTATGTTTTTTTATATTTTCAATTTGCAATTTTTATGTATTTTTGCCTTGCTGTGAAGTGAGAATTGAATTAACTGAATAAGAAATATATTGGAATTTGAGGAAATAAGTGTTTCGTATTAGCAGAAAATATTGTTGCCAGTCTGACTCAGACATAGGACAATGTTTACAAGTAGCGTATGTAAATTAGGTAAGTGGCTCTGAATCGTCTGTGAAAAATTTTTCTTTTGTATTTGTTTATTTTCTTTTATACATCATTTTAGATTTATTATCGTATTTAAATAAAACGTATGGCAACGATAAGGTAATTCTTCAGATGATATAATTTTTGGGCATTCTGAATTATAAAATGAAGGAAATTAATGCTGTTAAGTGAACCTAGCACCAGAGTGTCGCTATGATAAATAAATACAGCGAATTTTAAAGAGTGCATTTATGTCATTTTGGTTTATGTGCTATCGACAAAATAGAATTCAATAAGTTTACATGAAATTCAGGAAAAAATTAGTATAATTTAACATTCCGTACAAGGAAGTCATGTGTACACATCTGATTTTTTTATCTCCCTCTTAAAATGGGTTAATATTCACCTGAAATAAAACAATTGATATCAATCAGCAGATGAAATTAGAAAAAACAGTCACAATTCATAATAACCTAAAAATTGAAAGATGTGTCAAAACAAATGACAAATGTTATGAAACAATTCTGATTGAAGGCTTCACAATTTTGCACTACAACATAACTTACAGCTGCATTCAACAATAATTTGATTATGGGACACAGGGAGTAATTTAAATTTAATTTAGATGGAATAGATCAAAAGTGAAATCTAAGTTTAATCAACTACCTTGTTATAAAAAGCATATTTTTAATAAAAGCTCATAAATTAAAAACACCTCATGATTAAATAAAAGTTCACTTAAATTTCCTGAAAGGAATTTAAAAATTTTAGTTAAACAAAACGTTAACTTTTTACATGAAGATTAAAGTAATTATATGCACACAGCTTGCTAAATATATACTAACTTTTAGTAAAATCTTTGCATTTGAGTGATGCTTGAATACTCGTAGAATCAGCAGCACTGCTAATAGATAAACTATCATCTGAAAATGTATCAGTTGATGTTGAGCAAGATTCTTCAACATCTGAATAAAAAAAAAAAAAAAAAAAAAAATTAAAATTCACAACATATAAATGTAATGTTGCTTAAGGAGAAAAAATAACGATTTTTATAATTCATTCAATGATTCATATAGCATTAAACATTACATTTAGAATCAATCCTATAATGGTTGTAAGTCAGCAATCATGCAATTCTATAAATACAGTGAAACATTTTCATGATGACCACCAACAGTTCAAAATTTTAAGCATCAGCAGAAGTGATTACCTTATAGATCATGACTACTAGTTATATTCAATGCTATTATTTGCTTTTGTTCTTGAAAAATACTGTACATCCCTTGAAGTAAATGACAAGAGAGGTTTCAATGTATATTTATGGTCATAATTCCTTTTATAAAACCTGTGATCACAACTTCAAATATTACTTGCAGAAATTTAAAAGTTCAAGTTGGTTATGTATTTGAAATTCTGCCGTGGTCTATATAATCTTGTAGTCTCTGCATAGGTTACATTCAAATTGAATTTATATCCTTCGTACAAAGAAAATGAAGTGTTGAAACCAAGTCCAGGTTGGCTGGTGTTTTTATATTGTATATTCTAATTTAATTCACTCACAAGTGGTAAGGTAAAATAAAGTGTTTATTCTGTTGTCTGTTTGCTTGATAGTTGGTTATTCAGGTGATGATAATTCATCACTCAGAAAAAAATGTAACACCTTGGTTTTACGTAATTAATATTACAAAATTAGCTGGAACCCACTCTGTGTGTCACAGACTATGTGAAGTATTGGCTATATGCATTTTATAGCATTTGCACTGAAACCTAATAATTTCCTTCCACACCATATTTTTCTGTAAAACAAAATTATAAAAACACTTTTTATAGAATTAAAAACAGTTAATCTTTATTAGTTCTGAATACAGAAAACATACCCTTTAAAAGGAACTCTTTATCAAATTTTGGAAATAATTTTTTAAAAAGTTTTTTAGATAATGCTCCAGTTTATCAAAATTTTTTTAAGTTTTTTTTCAAAAATAAATTTAATCTACTAATTTCCATATATTATTAATTCTTAAAGTATTGCAAGTTAAAAATTTGCAGTATTGAAGATTGTGAGGCGGATTTGATGTAAATTCTAAAATGGTAAAATAGTTTAAATGACAAACCTGTAGCACACAAGCTGTCAGGAATTTCTGGTACAGAATATGTGTCAGGTAGTTCACTCCTTGGCAGTAAAGAAAATCTAAAATATAAATAATAAAAATGAACATATAATAAAAATTTAAAAATAAAAATGTATTCAAATAATTTTTTTTAAATATATTTCATATATCATTTTCTTTTACACTTTTTTTAATTACATGTAATATTATCTCAATACAAAATAAACATGTATCTCCTAAGTAACATATATTATTACCAAATTTATTTCTTACTGTTAAGTTTCAAAGCCCTCAAATAAAATTTATATGCCAAAGCAACAAACAACCTTCTGTTTGGTGTCTATTTTAATAAAGATTCTCAGTTTCGAGAGCAACAGGTGCAGGTCCCTCATCATCATCAGAAAAGAAATTCTGTACAGAAGAATGAAGATTTGTTTATTTATTCTTTTTGGACTTAAGATCAATGTTCCTTGAATATTCGATAGTTAATCATTGCTGGAAATTTAATCACTGTTTTTACTTTTGGTCTGCAAAAATTATCCAGAAAGTTTTTTCAGTTAGTGAATTGAATTTCCTTGAAGCTTTTTGCATTCACAAAAATTTACCTTGTTTAGTTGATGACTTTAATTCCAATCCAGCTCCTCCTAATACTTTTAAAATGCTATTAATTTAATTTCCCATGTTTTGTTTCCATTTCTATCAACCCATTTGTTTTACTGCTTAGCTTCTAGTATAGATACAGCTCCCTTCTTAGCAGAATTTCTTTTCTCTTTATGATGAGAGACCTGCATCCCTTGAAATTGATAAAGTCTTGGTTAAAATATATGCCAAACAAAAGATTGTTGCTTTGCCTAATTTTATGTTTCACTTTAGAATTCTCCTCTTCTAGTTGATCCTTTCTACAGTCAAACAAATAGCAGCAAGAAAATCAAAAGCTTTATTACAGTATTGAAACATCATATTTATAAGCTGCTGTACAAGTTAAATCCAAGAGCATTCAAAGTTATCTTATAAGGCATTTGTCCCGCCTTCCCAGCGTGCCTTCGTGGTGTGGTGGTCTGCACGCTGGGCGCGTATTTCCGGAGGTCTGTGGTTCGATTCCCGGCGAAGGCGTTGCTCATTTTCCACTTCTACTGCTTACAAAAAAAAAAAAAAAAAAAAAAAAAACCCTAATGTCTCTACAGTGATGGCAGAACTAAAAGGGTTGTGGATGATGATTCTCCACACCCAGGATTTGGCGATTGGGTCCCCTAAAACCCCAGTCGCCCTTTAAAAAGGGGAGTATATAAGGTATTGTTCCTGCCTTCTTAGCGTGTCTTCGTGGTGTGGTGGTCTGCATGCTGGGTGCGTTATTTCCAGAGGTCTGGTGGTTTGATTCCAGGCGAAGGCATTGCTCATTTTCCACTTCTCCTGCTTTAAAAAAATACCTAATATCTCTACAATGTAGACTAAATTACACAACTGACTAGCAGAATTTATTTAAATACTATTTCATAAAAACTTTGATTAGAATCAGAATATATTCTCTCAAGAAAATAAGGCTTGAGATTTAATTCCATTCCTCAAAGGCATTTTTGATTAAAATTGAGACATAGATGAAGTTGTTACAACAAAACACGAAGTTATAATGTCAATAAAACAGCCTAAGAACACTGACACTCTCCCATAATTAGTCTGCCTATAATTATCGACATGGTGCTTAATTCGCTATATGCCTCAACCTGGGGTAATAAAAAGCAATTCATGTCTAGTTTCATAGAAACACTTCAAAGCACGTTACAGTTATTTACAACTCAATTAAGAATTAAAATTGTATTAATAAGAAAATGATTCTTCAAACATAAATCTTTAAATCAGAAATTTAAAAAAAAAACAGCTTATTTAAATTAATTATTTAATAAACAAATTAATTATTTAATGCATATGAACAAAGAATTATAATAGAATAAAATAAATGAATATTAATCTTTAAAATTTCTAATTCATTATTGAAAATCTTGATTCCAGAATTGCATTCTAATTCATTAACGGTTTTGATCCTAAATTTATAAATTTCCCAAATCATTTTTTTCTGCACTGATAGTATGCCATGCACTTTAACCAGTATACATGATATCTACACTCTGTTAATTATCAACAGAACAAATAACTCATTATGCATATATTGCATAATTTTGCAAAAACTGTATTCTTTTACTAAATTTATTTAAAACATTAATATGTTTTAACATACAAAAACATGATTTCATGAACTGTCTCAATACTGCAATATCTCTCTTGAGACAGATAAAACAAATGAAATGAAAATACAACAAATCATCTATCCCACAAAACGAATTTTATAAGACTCATCTAGCCTGAGTTGGACATATCGAACTAGATGAAATATACTAAAGAGTTTAGCATCAAAGTTATTCAAGTACTTGCCTTCGGTAGCAGCCTTGGCAAAAAAAAAAAAAAAAAAAAAGAAGAAGAAGAAGAAGAAGAAAAAGAAAGAAAAAAAGAAATTTTGAAAGGTTTCAGATTTCAAATTATGCCCAAGGGGGCACTTTTTTTTAACATTTTGAGTGTTACCTTTATTTATTAAATATCATGTTCTACATACTGAAACCATAAAATTAAAATCAAAAGTAATATCGGAAAGTAATTTTAAAATGAGCATATAGAATTTCCGATACAGAGTCTCACGCGCTGGAGATAAAAATGCTTTTTTCTGTGCAACATTGCCATTGCTTGCTTTGAAATCTTTGAGTTTCTTAATTAAAAATTCGTTAAAGTTTTACAAAATATAAAATCGATAATAACACAAATTCCAAATTTCAAATTTGGGCATCCACATGCCCATATTTGCAGTAGGATTATGTCATTCAAAATTTAATGGCTCTGTGTACCGTTGTTTTATCACAATGCAAGAAATATACATAGATTTATGAAAATTTTTCATTATTTAATTTCTTCAAATATAATGCAGGACTTTAACATTTGGTGGCAACAGCATGAAAAGTGAAACGGACATTTACAGTAAACCAATGCAAAATCACAAAACAAAAACAATAATCCTTCAGGGACAAAGCCCCTTTTGGACTAAAAAAAAATGCGATAGAAAAATTCAGGCTCAAGAATGTACAATTTGTTGCCAAACGTTATAAACATCTCTGAAAACAAAACTGATGGTCGCAAATGATAAATTGGCAATTCATTCTCTATCTTCACAACACAAGAATTTAATAAAAAATTTTATTTCATACAAGTTTGTTAATAATTTATTTACTGCGAAAACATACAACTGAGTTTATTTAATACATACTTTATTACCATATTTAAAACAAATATGTAAACAATTTTGTTCAAATAACAACATATATAAACACAACAGAAAATCTATTCAATATTTTATTTAATACAATTTTGTAAGCAATTTTTTTTTTAAATAATATAAACATACCAGAAGATTAAATTTTTACAGAAACATTCTGGTCAGTCTCACTAGATCAAGTAATTTTTTGCAAATTTGCAACTTTTGACTACTAAAATTTTTAAACATGAATTTTGGGCTACTAAAATTTATGTTAATATGACTTTAATTTGCTACTAAAATTTATGTTGTGATAATGTGATTTTGCGAATTTTCTCCGATTCCATTATTTTATTATGCTTTTTTTCAATATATTGTTGTTATGAATGTGGACAGAATTGGTGAAAGTTTACAGTTCTTGATCTTTCTGCACAAAAGTACTCATAAAGCCCTTCTCCGTATGATACAGCATAATTAGTAATTATTACTTCAAGCTACTAAGAATGCTGACCACAAGACAATGCACAGTGTATCAAAAAACACAAGCTCACACAGTGATCTTTCAATGCTCTGAACTTCCGAGCTAAAATTCTCCAGTCCTATACAGTTTCTTCCATACACCAGAGAAATTTCCAGCACCTTTGATTTCTCGATATTGCTAAAAGGTAAACCAGGTAAGTGACATAGAGACATAAGTTACAGCATTACAGTTACACAGGTATCAGACCAAAATGTTACCAAGTTTAGTAATTTTTTTTTTTTTTTTTTTTTTTTTTGTGTGTGTGTGTGTGTGTGTGTGTGATTTCTCATCAAATATGGTGAGAAAAATTAGTTGCCAAAAAAACTGGTAGCTTGGAACTAATGAGATACCCATTTACCTCAAAGTTAAATGGGCTTTACCCTGTACCCCTATTTTTCCAGCCATGCATCACATTTTGAGGCTTTTCATACTACATTATGTAAAAGATATTAAAATTTATATATAATTTCCCTAAAATTATTTATATGTTTACAAAATTCATAGCATTGCACCCATCCCAAGGACTGCACGTCCTGGGCAGTACAATCCCTAAACAGGAAGCCATACATAAAACTAAGGAAAATCAATAGCTAAATACTAAACACAATAAATGACTGCTTTAATCTACAAATTTATACATACTAAGATCATTATACTATTTACATACACACCATGGGAACTACATAATATGGCATTAGGAAGGGAGAGGTAATGAATGATTAATAAGAGTTATGAATGTAAGTAAGTAATAGTAAGTAGTAATGAGTGACTTTAGGCTTACAAATTCATGACTAACAGATCCGAACTATGACGGCATTCAGCCTGTTTAGGATTGTGCCAATGTGACTGTAGTTTAGGAAAATGTCCTTTCAATCAAACTGGTTTTCATAATCCATGTCACCTATATTGACTCAATGTCTTGTGGCTCTGGTCTCATACTGGGTCTCCACTGCCAAATTCACTTGCTCACAGTCAAAATTGTGCATCACATCAAACTGAATGTACTTCTCAGGCAATGAAAGTGCATCCAGAGGATAACCAAACAACACATGACAAGTCAGATGAAGATCATGAACAAAGAGCATTTCGGATGGGGGAACCAGTAGTCTCATGAGCAGCACTGCAATATGCCAGTAAGAAGAGGCAACTTTTGTCCCAGTCCTTTTGGTTTCTAGAAATGTTTAGAGAGGTTAATGAAAATGGTTAGGTTAAACTTCTCTACCATTCCATCTAAATAAAGATGTAAGGTGTCATTTGGGTTTTGTCTATGCCGAGTAGTTTACAGAGTTCTTTATTTACAGCTGAGATAATATTCCTTCCTTGATCAGAATGTAATCAGAGGCACTCCAAACCTGGAAATCCAATGGTGTACTTTACCTTTGCTACGGTGACAACCTGCTGATGAGAGATAGGATATGCTTCTGGCCACTTTGGAAAGTAATCACAGTAAGGATGTATTTGCTGCCATCAGTATACCATATTAGAGGTCACAGGATATCAAAGGCAATGCGTTCAAAGGGGGCGTTCAAAGGGGGCTTATACACTTAACTTTGCAGCTTTGCTCGGCTACATTTCATTGGTCTTTTCCGACCCACAGAGGCATCATAAAATTGACTCCACTTTTGCACCTAAGCCCTTGCTTTATTCTTGCACAATCAAACTATTTGCAAAGCTGCCATCAGAATGCCTTTCCAACATCAGATTCGAACTTCAGGTAAAAGACCCCA
The DNA here is from genome assembly GCF_044657685.1 of Stegodyphus dumicola. Taxonomy (NCBI): domain Eukaryota; kingdom Metazoa; phylum Arthropoda; class Arachnida; order Araneae; family Eresidae; genus Stegodyphus; species Stegodyphus dumicola. The sequence goes on along the minus strand of NC_140774.1, from coordinate 98,065,140 downwards.
TTTTGAATATGCAGAGAGTCTCAGAGAGCCTGATATTGTTTTGCCTTAGGATTATAAATCAAAATGTCTTGCCAAGTAGCTTTCTTGCTTGAAGACTTCATTAAATCAATTTATGGGTTTAACCCTCTCACAGGCAAGGTAGTATATACAGCGGTGGCCAAAATTGTGGACACTTTTGGAAATTTTTCTATTTTTGAACTTTGTATGCTTATAGAAAACGTTACGTTTCGCAAAATGCAAACTTGTATATATCATTTTAAAGAGAATTTATTACTGAATTTAATACAAAACACAAAATTCAATTATTTGCAATACAAAAAAAAAGTTATATGTACTTTAATATAAATAAAAAACACAGTTATGAAGTGGTTTGTAATGTCTAGCTTTCCTGGCCAATCACTGCTCTTGTTCTGAGAACCAATCAAATGTTAGTAACTGCCAGTAGAAGCTGACATCATGAAATCATGACTTGAAACAATTCATTATTTTGCTTTGCTCTGTAGAAGGAGGACCTGTTTCTTATACACTGCAATTACAAGTAGGAATTTTTGTAAAAATTTTTAATATTTACTCAGGTAATGACATCAAATAAAAGAGTAGATTGGACACCTAGAAAGAGATGTAATATTATTGTGTTACGAGAAAGTGGTCTTTCCTATGCTGAAATTGCAAGACAGGTGGGTGGTTCAGTGACTACATCTGGAGTCCGAAAGTTTTGTTTACAATATCAGGAGACAAATTCAATAAAAAACAAAGAAGGAAAAGGCCGAAAAAGGTGCACCACATCTATTGATGACAGAAGAATAAAAAGACTATGTCTCCAAGATAGAAAAATGTCATCAGCAGCCATCAGAAGTGATCTGAATGATGCTGGGGTTTCTGTCAGTTCAAGAACAATCAGGAGAAGATTAACAGATGTTGGACTGAGAGGTAGAATTCCACGAAAAAGCCTTATCTTAATTTTCAGCAACAAAAAAAAAAAAAAAAAAAAAAGACTGCAGTGGGCAAAGGAACACATTAATTGGACAGATGATCAGTGGTCACAAGTTATATGGAGTGATGAAACTAAGATATCGTTATTCGATAGTGATGGGCAAAAATATGTAAGACGTAGAATAGGAGAAGAGCTACATCTTGACTGCATTCAAGCAACTGTGAAGAACCCAGTTAGTGTTATGATTTGATCATGCATGTCAGCAGATGGTATTGGTCGCCTTCATGTCATCGATGGGACACTGAATGCCAGAAAATACATTGACACTATTCTAGAACCAAAACTTCTACCTTCCATCAGAGATCTCTTTCCCAACAATGCTTCGTTTATTTTTCAGCAGGATTCTGCTCCTTGCCACACGGCCAAAATATCGAAAGAGTGGTTTCGTACAAAGAGCATTAAACTGTTGTCATGGCCAGGAAACAGTGACCTCAATCCTATCGAAAAATTGTGGCACCGTTTGAAAACTCTTGTCCGAATGAGGCGCCCATCAAATAAAAGGGAACTAATTGAGGCTATAATTGTTTCCTGGCATCATGTATAAGGGCGAGTCAAATGAAAGTGAGCCAACCCCTCCTCAGAAAGAATGGTTCGGTCCATCATCTGTGGCGCATGCGCGTAGCACAGAGTTGAAGATGGTAGCGTGACATAATGGACGCTCCAAAAGAGGAACAGCATGGTGTGGTCAGGTTTTTGACAGCTGAAGGTATTTCCCAACATGAATTTAGTCACCGTATGACTGCTGTGTATGGTGAACATTGCATCGCATTGGCCACTGTGAAGCGTTGGAGCAAACGGTTCAGAGAAGGATGTGAAAGTTGCAAAGACGATCCAAGACCGGGCCAAAGCCACCTTGCAATCACCCCCGACACAATTGCACAGGTTGATGAGCTGATTAGACAAGAACGGAGGACAAGCATCGATGAACTGGCAGAGCGTGTGAACATCAGTCACGGTTCAGTTCACACCATAATTCATGATCATCTCGGTTATCGGCTTTTGTGTGCTCAATGGATGCCCAAGATTTTGAACGACCGCCAGAAGACGGAGAGGTTCGGCGCTGCTTTGACTCATCTCATCCGGTATCACAATGAGGGTGACGACTTCTTGTCTGCAATTGTGACCGGAGACGAATCATGGTGCCAACACTACGAACCTGAAACACGCCGGCAAAGCTTACAGTGGAAACATTTGTATTCACCAATCCCGAAGAAAGCAAAGGCTGTCATTTCCTCGGGAAAGGTGCTATTCACTTTTTTTTTTGATCGTCAGGGGCCATTACTGATAGAATTTGCTAAACGTGGAGAGACTATCAATAGTTCGCGATATTGTGCAACGCTGGATCGGCTGTGTATCGCAATCAAGAACAAATGACCTGGAAGATTGACGAATGGTGTGATCTTGCTACACGACAATGCTCGTCCCCACATCACTGATGTGGTTAAGACACAACTGGCAAAGTTCAAGTGGGACACGCTGCAACATCCTCCATACAGCCCAGATTTGTCGCCATGCGACTTTCACATTTTCGGGAAACAAAAAACATCTCAAGGGTACCAGATTCGTGTCGGACGACGCCATGACGGAGTCGGTTACAGACTTTTTGAATCGACAGCCCAAGGAGTTTTATGAGACGGGGATCACGCGGCTCATTTGTCAATGGGATAAATGTCTCAATGTTCATGGAGACTACCTTTAAATAAAGTACTCTGTTTGTCATATATTCGCATTGGCTCACTTTCATTTGACTCACCCTTGTAATAACGAAAGAAGAGCTTAAAACTCTTGTCAGCTCAATGAAACGTCGATCTGAAGCTGTAATCAAAAATAAAGGGTACCCTACTAAGTACTGATAACTCACTGCAATCATCACTATCTAATGTATATCGATAACTATTATCGTTTAACTTTTTTTGTATTGCAAATAATTGAATTTTGTGTTTTGTATTGAATTTAGTAATAAATTCTATTTAAAATGGTATATACAAGTTTGCATTTTGTGAAACGTAACGTTTTCTATAAGCATACAAAGTTCAAAAACATAAAAATTTCCAAAAGTGTCCACAATTTTGGCCACCACTGTAAATAGCCTAGAATACTTTTTGTGATGTCTGGAAGAGCATATATATATGTAAAATATAAAAAAAATACGATTTCTTTGCTCTTTGCGAACCAGCAACCTTTAATTAATTTTCTGCAATTCAGGATCGTCCCCTAACCCAGTACCTTCTAGAACATTCGCACCTATTACATAACCTCCTCATATAAATGCTGCGACATAAGTTTTTCTACATTTTTCTAGAAGCTACTCTGTTACATAACCTTTCATATAAATGCTGCGTCATAAGTTCTCCTACACAGATGCCTTCTCGCCTTCGTTCTGCTAGGTCCTCCGCTATGCTCCTCGTTCTTTGTTAAAATGTTATAACGTATTAAAAACAGTCGTATCTAATAATTCAATTACTGAATACTGCTGTAAATTAAAATAAAGATATGCTTGCTGTTAAAAGTGAAAAGTCCTGAGTCGTCATTTTTCTCCGTGATTCAATCATCCTAGCTTCGTCAACTATCTGCCAGAACATGTAATGGAATAGCCTCACCATTCGCCCACGATGTGTTTTAATAACTGAAAACATTACAGTTATTAATTAGCCGGTAGGATTTATCCTCTACATGGGAAAAAAGCTCCTGGATTTATTTCTAACACGCTTCTAAATTCAACAGTGGGTCAAGGACAGTTTGTGCGATCGTCTTCAGCTTTTGCTCTCTACCGTGCTAAGATGTAATTTCGCTGGCTTGCTTTCTATCCCAACAATATCAAAAATGTAAATCTTCTGTGGAAAGGCACGACTAGAGTGCCAAGTGATTGTGGCCACAAATATCAACTAGAAATAAAAATGGAATTAAAACTGCCTCGACTGCCAAGTTCTTTAAATACTAAGGAATCAAAAATCTTCTTTAATATGGGTCTAATCACGCATTGACACTGCTCCGGCTTTTCCTTGTGCTTTTATTATGACATATACATGCATCTTAAAATATGTCCAAGAAATTACGGTTATATATTAAAAGTACATAAATCATAAACTGAAAGGCCTGAAATATTTTTTTGTGTTAAAGGATATTAAAAAAACATATTCAACAAAATTTAATTTATTAGAGTACATTTTACTTACATAGATATGTATATATGCATGTTTTTAATAAATATCAAAGAAATAAAAACATCACAAGAACGTAATGAAATTTAATACAAAATTTTCAAGTTTTTAGAAAATAATCTGATATTTTTCTCTATGTTGTCTTTTTCAGCATCAAATTGTTCAACATTATTTTATTTGTTATTCATTTCACCATTGCAATGTGCATCTAAATAACTGCGCATACTTTTCATGATGTTCCTCATTTCGGATGACATTGGATCAGGAGCTGCATTATTCATTTTATTTCCGTCGTCGGAATTTGCATCAATAATACTTATTGAGCTTTCAACAAACTCCAAAATGTCTTTGTCTGCCATAATTGGGGTTGTATACTCATTATCATCAACTTCCGATAATACAGTAGGATAGTCCAAAAATACAGAAACTGTCTCAAACATTTCATTAAGTATTAGCTCAGGTTCGATGTCCTCCTTCTGCATTTCTTATGGTGCCAAAGAATCCGATACTTTTGAAAATCGTGCATGACGAAAACAATTTTCATTTATTTTTGGAGTCACTGAATTCCAAGCAGAGTGCAACATATGAAGAGACAGAGACATGCAGAGTGCAACATATCAACCAAACGCACAGATTTTTACTCATACTGTGATGTACTCATCAACTGATGAGAGATGAAATGTTTGTGTGGCGTTTGTAGGGGTGAAGAAGGTGAAAGTACCTTAGATGAACAAAAGTGGCTCATGCCACAGGCTATTCCAGGGGGATTTCAAAGCCATGTTAGCCTCCTTTCTACGAAACATGTGAAACCACCTCCTTTTCACTTCACACCCTTTTTAAATCTCACCTGTGAAGCTGGTTTTTCCGTATTTTGTTCATGCCCGGAAAGGATATCTTTTCATGTTAAGTGATTTTTGTTTCGTGTTAAGAGAAACAAAATGCAAGAAAATATATAGTAGTTTATCAGGACTGTTGTATTTTTTCATGTTAACTAATACTTCGTTTTAAGCATTTTCGCTTTAAACGAATTTCACTGTAATTGTTTCTTAAGCTAATTTTGGGAATTTATGCTTTCTTAGCAAAAACCTGGGCCAGTCAGAGGGTTAGTGTTGTCCAACTGGTCTTTCTTGATTTCTTTACTCCATGGATCTGGGTCAGACGAGATTGAAGTTATAATCTGACGAACACCTTAATAAACCAACTTATATTTTTCTTCAACCCTGAAATAAAACTATCAGCTTTCTGGGCAGAATATTCTAGAAGGGGGAGTCCGTGTTTCAGCATAACAATCCTTTAAATAATGGATATGGATGTCATATTCCTGAATTCTCTGTATCCATCCAGCTATTTGGGCATAGGGTTCTTAAAATTTAACAACCGGATCAAGGATGCATGATATGCACGGAGAAGCAGTTTTCCACTGTAGAGGTAATAGCGAAAATATTCTACCACTTTAACTATAGCAAACAATTCCTTCCCAGGTGACATTGTAATTCCTCTCTGGTTTAGACAGACACTTACCCCATTATGTTATGACACGTTCTTGACCACATTTCTTGGTACATAACAGCACTAGCACTCTCATTACTCCCATCTGTATCAAAAATGAAATATTTGTCGAGCTAAGGATATGTCAGGATTGTCACAGATGTTAAATTCTTCCATCAGTTTGTAAAATGCATCCTCAGATTCTTTCGTCCACCAGAACTTTTGCTTGCTCTCGGTCAGTGTATGAAGGAAAGACAGAAGAAATGTCCTTCAGAAATCTACTACAGAAGGTGCAAATCCTCACGAAATTTCTCAGCTGATGAACCTTTTTGGGTGTCTCCACTCTTTAACTGCCGACAAATTTTCTAGCCTTATATACACACCTTTAGCAGAGATGACATGTCTGAGGTAACTTACTTCATGCCTCAACAATTTACATTTCGTAGGAATTAATTTTAGATTGACATTCTTCAATTTCTAAAGCACCTTCCAAATATTTTCTAAATGTTCTCCAAAATTTTTCCTGACAATGATGGTGTCATCCTGGTACATCAGACACACTTTGTGGCAAATACACTCTTTTCATTAGTCATCAGGATGTATCTCTACCTGCCAAAACCCACGTTTTAATCAAGCATCAGAAACCACTTGCACTTGTCCAGAATGCCATCAATTCTAGGAAGAGGGTAGATGTTTTTCTTCATGATGTCATTCAATAGACGATTATCAATATAAATCTAGTTAAACCATGTTTATTTCTGACCAGGCGATGGAAGAGGCATAAGGATTTGCTCTACATGCTCAATAACATCACTTTCTTATATATACTTTACAAGTTTTCCTTCTTTTCCCTGTTTAGAAATAGGTACACTTTGCTTCATTAGCAGACGATCCTCTGTATCAACTATATGCTGTGCTAAATTGGTTCAACCTATGTCAGAAGACATGGGGTGAAAAACCCCTTGAAATTGCTGAATGACATACTTTGCAGCATTCCTCTTTTCATTGCTCAGTTGCGCATTCTGCAATAACTATGATGTTAAACTCCACGAAGACACAGAGAATGAAGGGCTACTGATTCATTTAATACGTTGACGTCGGCCTGACCCACCAGTGGGTCATGCTTATCTGTTCCCTGGGGCGGCATGAGCCACCTTGTTCAGCGGGCCAGCATGACTCACCGATGGGTCACACTTGTATATAAAAAAATACGTAGTACAAAATTTTATTTTTATTATTCAACATTATAATCAAACATGCAATACATATGCATTAAACATGCATTAAAATGCAACTTATAAATTAAGCATAATTAAATATAAATATTAATTTTATTTATGCAATCTTTTAAAGCAAGATAAACAAAGTGCCAGCTTGCCCTTACAATTATTGCAATATGTTGTTACTTTCTTTGCTCTATCTTTCCTCAGATTTCCCTTTATTTCTTTCCTCAGAAGTTCCTCAAGGAACTTCTGAGGGAAAATATGTACATTTGTGGTACTGCATGGAACACTTGCATAAAAACTATCGGTAAACAATATCCGGCCCTCGAACAAAAAATCCCCTAAAAATTTCATAACTACAGTTTCCGAATGTGCTTTTAAAATTCTTGCTTCATCCTTCCTGGAATAAATATGCATACTGTGTGTATAACTTTCTGGCACAGTCTGGAAGGCACAGTTTGTACAGTTTTATCACATACTTGTGTCGCTTGCCTGGTATATATTGACGAAAACTAAGGCATCCTCTCCATGGAACCACGCTTTGGTCAATTACTGTTTTTACCAGGTTTGAAGCTATTTTTGAAATTACGAACAATTTTATTAACAATGTTTCAAGGTTTATACAACTGATCCTTGGTTCTAGCAGTAGCATTATCAGTAAAATGTAAATATTTCAATATCAATATAAACCGATCATGTTTCATTGCTTTTTTTTTTACATGTGCATTCGCATACATCTCCTTCTTTGGCCAGTAAAATCTAATTTCGGGTAACCACACTACACCCATAATTAGTAAAATACCAATAAAAATATTCATTTCACCTTTCGTAATGGGCTTCTAGGCTTCTTGCTGCCTTTCGTTGCCAGATGCCGCAGACCATCTCCAATATTTCATCGGCAAAGAATAGTTTGTATAATGCAATAGGATTGCCACAGTCTGTCTCTTCCATCAAAAACTGTTCTTCCTCCAAATGCTCTTCCGAATGAATTTGTTACCTATTTCTCTTTTCATTTCCTCTTGACCTGCTTCAATCTTTTGTTGGCCTGTTTACATCTCTTCTTTAACAGATTTGACAGCCCCTTCTATCTTTTCTTGGGCAACATTCATCTCTTTTTTTTTAATGCAATAAAGTCAGTTGCTGCCTTTGTTGCTCTTCTATCACTGCTGTCACTGGCATTAAACTCCATTCAAAATTGCATTCACACCAAAAAACATTCATGTATATGTGGGTTTGAAATAGATTGAATACACACAGAATTGATAACATTTATTTTCCAAAAAACTTTGCAGTTCTGAAACTTCCTATACAAAAGTACTTGTATGGCTCTTCTCAGTATGAGATAGCATAATCAGTAGTTATCACTTCAAGCTACTAAGACCATTGAACACAAGGCAATGTGAAGCACATCAGGAAATGAAAGATCGGACAGTGATCTCTCAATATTTTGAACTTTCGAGCTAAAACTTAGAACTAATACTCTCTCCGGTCCTACATATAGTTTTATCCCATCTGCATAAGAAATTTCCAGTAGCTTTCATTTCTCAAAATTGCTGGGAGGCACACACACAGTTACAATCACAATAACACAGTGACTGAACCAAGTCATAAAATGTTATAAAATTAATTTTTATTAATATAATGTATCTGTTGATATTAATTTATAAATAAAAATAATAATTTATTTAGGCTCAAATAAAAATTAGTATAGTTCGACCGCCTCATCCACGACCATGAGCACAAACACACATGCGCCATTCAGACCGAATTATTCTCAAAATAGGGTGAAAGTATAGGGACTTTCCCTCCAGCACAGCTCTTTCCGGAGAAGAGAAGACCTTTCATGTCGCCCCTTTTGGACAAGACTATGTGGTTTGGCAGAATGCCAACTAGGGTTGTGCTTGAGACGGTCGAACTATAACTAGTAATCTTGCTATTGTAGCCCATGAGAGCATGAACACCAGCACTAGTAGTTAAGTTGGAAACCAGCAATCCTGCAATAATAGTGCAGTGCACTCAATACCAGCACTAGTAGGAGGTATTTTCATGTATTTCATTGATTAATTTAATATTCTAGTGATCTAGGAATAGGATTTAATCAGATTACAATCTATATTGATAAAATGTGAAATACAAGCAACATTAAAAAATTCTGCACCACTTTCCAAAATGCCTAACCTAAAACACGAGTTTGAGAATTGGCTAGAAAGAATGAAAACAATACAAAAGTTTATCGCAAGTTATATAAATGTGAAATGATGCACATAAAATTGATTTAATGAAGCACATTAACTGAGAATTCAGTCAAAATCAAAATGGATATTTAAAGACTTGAAAATTAGCAATCTAATTTTTAAATGTTCGTCAAAACTAATATATGTAATATGAATCGAACTACAATCCATAACTTACAGTACTCTGAAAGACTGAATTTGTGATGATGTCAGAGGTCATGTGAGCAATAACATCACAAAAATCATATGATCTCTGTGCGACTTTTTGATTTTATTCTTTGTACTTAAACTCAAAAATTTCTGGTAGCACTGTTTCTATAGGTGACAGTTCAGCAATAGTTAGAAATAATGCCTCAGGCATCAACAAAACTTCTTTTTCTAATAATGGAAGATTGAACATAATAAGTATGTCATTAGTTCTGAAGTCATTTTAGTCATTAGGGTTTTTGAAGTGGGAGATATGAAAAATGTGTAATGCCCTCGTCGGGACTCAAACTCCGGACCTCTCGAATAAATGCCAAGTATGCTTCCATTTACACCATGAAGGCATGTAGAAAGGAGGAAGAAAAAAACCTTACACACTTTTAAAAGGGCAACTGGAAATTAGGGAAACCAACAGCCAAATCCTGGTGGTGACGAATTATCATCTACCATCTTTTAGTTTGAGCACTACTCATAGAGGCATTAGTTTTTTTTTTTTTTTTTTTTTTCCCCCGGGGGGGGGGGGGGTCTGGAAAAAAATGTGCAATGCCCTTCGTGGGGACTTGAACTCCAGACCTCAAGAATATGTGTGGAGTATGCTTCCAATTACACCATGAATGCGTGTGAAAGGAGGGAGAAAATACATTATAAACATAATGAGTATTTTACAGTGACAAACTGATATACTGATACGATGCAATTCTGAAGAACAGTAGTTAACCAGCTGTTTCTCAAACATGCACATCATCAATGCAGAAATACCACTCCAGTATTCCAATGTCAGAATTTAATGTATTCAATTTTTATAATACAGTCTATATATAATGTTAATCTATAATAATAGTTTTTATAATACAATCTATATAAGGCCTATAAATAAAAGAAAATCTAAAAAAATTACTGTACTTTGAAAAAACTTCGTATTCTACTTTTCCTAACTGTGATATGCTTTCTTCTAATTCTGAATCTAGTTGGAGACTGAAAAAAAAGTTAAAAAAAAAAAAAAAGAAAAAAGAAAAAAAAAAAAAACTTAAAACATTTTCCTTAATTTCAAAATAATAAAAATAATGCTCTCCCTAAAGAAATAGTATGTACTTTATTTTAATTTTCTCCTTATTCTTGTCATCAGAAAGAGGAACAAGGTAGCAAGGTAACGTTTTACATGCTTCTAACTTCTCAAGAATTGCTGGAGCACTAATTGCTAAACATGGGTTTTCTATGACTGATTCAGCATCTAAAAAAATATATTGTACAAAAATTAAGCTTGATGAAATTTCAAAAAGGAAATAAATCTGCAACAAAATTTCAAATAACACAGAATTATTTAATGAAGATATATTAATTATTTACACTGCAATATACCACAGTCTACTAAACATGAAGTTTAAATGCAGTTTAAAAAAAAAAAAAGAAGAAGAAGAAGAAGAACTGCTAGAAAAGTTTGAAACATCTATGCAGTTTGCAGAACAGTAAGTTGCATATAGTAAATCCACCTTAAAAATGATCACTATGGCTGCGTTCAGACGGCGGCATAGAGGGCACAAAGGCATAGTCATAATGTCATAAAATACGGAAGTTCCATTCACACCTGCGAGACGGGGTCTAAGCTGTGGCCAATGAGAGAAGCTAAATTTGTGCATGCATGGATGTGTCTACACCTTTCGCACGCTGTTTTTCCACTCGATTGATTTCCCTTGTTCGCTCTCCTTGCTTTTGATATTTTGTGTCATGGCATTTTTAGTTCACCACAAAGTTTAACTGGCTCAACAGAATGCTCTTTTATCTGCCCTTATTAGCCAAGAAGAAACGGAAGATGGTTAAAAAAAGAAAGAAAGAAAGAAATGATCTAGAGATATTTTTTTGAAAGACCAATACTTGGTTGGCACATATTTCTGTGTAAAACAGTATGGAATATTTTTGCATTGCACTGTAGTACTCTCTATACTATAAACATGTACATGCATATTTATATACATAAAACCTTCTTCAATTTTTATATGTAATTTCTCTTAGGAGAAATACGATATTCTAAACACGCCTAATTTGAAAAAAAAAAAAAAAACTTGAGGATAAGTGACAGATAGCCTGTATATAATATTTTTCCATTTTGCAGGTCTGAAAGCAGTTAAGCAGAAAACGGTACTTACCCTATATTTTTTTGTTTTGTTTAAATTTTAAATCCAAAGAAACATGTTTCTGTGCTTAGCACTCCTTAATCACTGTCACTGTCGATACTAAAGTAGTTGGCTACACTACCAGTATTAATTACCACTAGCACTAGTATTCCACAACTGGTCACCATAACCAGCAACCACAACTAGTACAATACTATGAAACATTCACCCAACAATGTATTTTATGCTCAATCATTAAATACATTTTGCGGTATTGCCAGCTGTTTGTATACATCTATTTCTAATAATTTGCATGTATAAACCGCACCCCTGAATTTCATATGCTTTTTCTAAAAAGAAAAGAGGGTTACACTCGAAAGACTACAGTTCATAGTAAACATTAACTTGAACATGAATTTTTGTGGATAATTCTGCAAACTGGTATGTTTACATCATATGAGTAATTAAAATTATAAACTCTGCTCTGCTGTGATATGTCATAGATGTAAGTTTCATCCAGGTCTGTTGTCATAAGTAATTACTTTTAATGATTTTTCATTTGCTGACAGAGTATGACAATTCTTCACTCACTGGCAGGCATGCATATTAAAGCATCAAAAAGAGTTTAATTTCAACATATGCTGTCATTTCTATTTACGACCAATACCTCTAAAGTAATTTCACATTGACAAATTTTAGGTACCCAAGTCTTCAAATACAACAAAATTATAAACATTCATATCTTATTATATTCACCCATATTATAACTCAGAATGCATATAAATTTATATTTTATAAGAATTATCCAATCGTTGCCGCATGTTCTATTCAAATAGTATAATAAAACTAAAACGATGTATAAAAGAAATTAAGCAAACAAAACAAAAAAGAAACAGTTTTTCACAGACGATTCAGTATTTTTCATTCAATTAATTCAGTTCTCATTTTCCAACAAGGCAAAAATACATAAAAACTCAAAATATTTATATTAGAAATTACAGAATATTAAATTATACCCATTTTTTTCTTGAATTTCATTTAAACTTATTGGATTGAATTAAATCTACTTCGTCGATATTGCATAAACCACAACAGAATAAATGCACTGTTTAAAATTCACTATATTTGTTTACCATAGTGACACTCTGGCCCTAGGTTCACTTAACAGTGTTACATTTCGTTCATTTTTTTAACTCAGAATGTTCATTTTTTAACTCAAAATTTATATCATCTTAAGAATTATCTAATCGTTGCAACATGTTCTGTTCAAATATTATAATAAATCTAGAACGATGTATAAAAGAAATTAAGCAAAGAACAACAACGACAAAAAAGAAACAGATTTCACAGACGATTCAGTATTTCTCATTCAATTTATTCAGTTCTCACTTTGCGACAAGGCAAAAATACATAAAAACTCAAAATATCTATATTAAAAATTACAAAGTAAATATGAAACCCTTATTTCCTCAAATAAATTCCAGAATAGATTAAGCATGATTTAATTCACAATAATAAAAGAAGGTGTTATCTTTGTTGTTGTGAAGCTTAGTTTCTCTAGATTGGCAACAAATCTGCTATACTGCTGTTTCAAGTGTAAACAAACATGGCCGCCATTGCAAAAATAAACAGCTTAGCGGCACTTAAAAAAACTTAAATTGTTAATAATTCTAAATCTGCATGCAATATCGCATGCAGATTTACTAAAGGCATAAAAACCTTAACCGGAAGATAAGGACAACATAATTGAAACAATTTTAAAGCAAAAAGTGTGCAATTTACAAACATACATCAATTTCACGTTGCTCTGCGGGAGGGGGTGCATCACGGCGCACAATGAACTGGAAGTTGACCTGTCAGCACTATCCTTATCTTCAGGGCTGATGTTTTTATTTTATTCGGCTTATAATTTCTTACTATATGTAGTATTTCATCTCAATGTACTCCATCTTTGATATGATTTAAATCAAATTCCTCGTCATTAAAAATATCTTGAATACACATCAAATACTAATTCAGAAGTCGAACAACAAAAATCAGCGTTATATTTACAAAATTTTCACAGGACTAATTTCGATGGTTTTACCAAACCACCATCTTCAGCTGCAAAACCGCAAAAAAACATCTTCCATTGGAGAACTGGATTTTCTAGAGGCATTTCACATTCATAAAAATCTTTCTGTTCTAGTTAGCAATCCTAATTCTAATCCAATTTTGCCTTCGGCCTTTAAAGAAATTATGTTTTAGTTCTGGTTTCACCAACAGATGGTGCCACTTGCTTATTCTTGTCCAGGCTTTCTTATCTTATCTAATCATTTTTTCCTATCTTGTTCATTTGTGATTTTGCAGCTGAGGATGGTGGTTCAGTAAAACCATCGAAACTAGTCCTATGAAAATTTTGTAAATATAACGCTGATTTTTGTTGTTTGACTTCTGAATTAGTATTTATTTGGCGTGTTATTGTGTCTTAACAAATCAAATAGTTTTCTTGGTTGCAATTTTCTAATTTCGACTATGCGTAATGTACGTTTTACGCATGCGCGTGTTAAAAGAAATGTTTAATAAAGTAAACAAATAAATATTTAGCTCTTTTTTTTTTTTTTTTTTTTTTTTTTTTTTGTAAATTTTGATACCCTTTATATCATAATTGCTCTTTATTTCATAAATTACGTTTTCATATTTTTAATTTTATAATTTCTGCATGCCATCTTACCAGATTTAAACTGATCATTTATAATCCAGAAAACCGATAATCCGGAATCACCAAAGTCTTGACGAGTCCGGATTAAAGACTTTTGACTGTACGACAAATGACCATTTTGGAAGAACTAAATAAAACATTTATGCACTTTGAGTATTTTTGTATACAGTCAAAAGTCGTTAATCCGGACTCGTCGGAACTTCGGCGATTCCGGATTATCGATTTTTCCGGATTATAGATCATCAGTTTAAATCTCGTAAGATGGCATGCAGAAATTCTAAAATTAAAATATGAAACCGTAATTTATGAAATAAAGAACAATTATGATATAAAGGGTATCAAAATTTACAAAAAAAAAGTTTAATATTTATTTGTTTACTTTATTAAACATTTCTTTCAAAGTAAGTTGTTTAAGTTGCTTCGTTTTATGTGATAATACTTTCTCTTTAATTCTATAAACAGACATAATTTCTTGTTCAGTTACAAAGTTCCGCTGTTCAAGTCCCATTAATTGCTGTGCCGAGAATACCGACTAACTTATCAATCGAAATTTTTTCGTTTTCACTAACCTCTCTGTCACATTCTTCATGTCTTTATCCATTTTTTGCAGCAATTCCACTTTTTGTTTGTTGGACATCGAAACATACTTTCGTTTTGTAGATCCTTTGGAAGTTCCAGCATCGGAAATTTTATTTGACATAATCGAAAGTTCAAGTTTACTTTTATAAAATTGCTCTTACAGTCTGCAAAAAATAATAAGCGTGATCCAATTCGAAGATTAAGGAACAACACAATCATTAACATTAACTGAAATAGATAATTAGATAATTTTAGCTTACACCGTCCATTATACATTAAATGCGCAGGAGAAAATGTATTCTGCACTTGCGCACACGCATATGCGCAGTAGTCAAGGTCTTACGCGCACGCATAAAACGCCTGTGTGCATGTGCCAACGAGGCGCATGTGCAGGAAGTTTTTAGCTTTGAGGTCCGGATTATGGGTGTCTGAATTAACGACTTTTGACTGTAATTTGAGTATCACTAAACAAATGGTGTATTATTATGGTCATCATTTTCTGAAGCAAACCCATCTCAAGCAATGGGCAATGTGTTATAGTATGACTGGATATTGCTACAATGAAATAGCTGAAGGTCAGCTAAGCAGTAGTTTAGAAAAAGATATGAATGGATTAGGAATGTTGGTAATATTGAATATAGTTAGCAACCATAGACAAACCAGAACACTGTTTTTATTTCAATAAATTTTTTCACAAGTTTTGATTAGATGAAAAATCTAAAAGAGAGAAGTATGTCTACTACAGGAGCAGTAACATGCATATAACAGGACAAATAAATGTCCTATAAAAACAGATAGGGAAATCAAGATAGAATTTTGTCGGGCTTTTGATTATAGCTATGACGAAGTAAATGGAATATTTGGCCTTGACTTGGAAAGATAACAACAATGTCAGGATGGTATCAAATCATTTGGAAGGTTTACCTTCGAAACATGTACAAATATGGTATGTTGTTGTTACACATCTCACTTACTTGATATAGATTAGCATAAGCCCATGACATTCATCAAAGCAAGGAGTCATTTGCAAGAGCCTTGAGCACCATCAAGGTTACAGCCTGACTTTAGCTCAATTCCATATTAAATTTTGAGAGACAGCATCCCAGAGTAGAGGGTTCGAGAGTCTTTCATCCCTCTTTTCTTAACACCAACCTCTCAGGAGGACTTTCAGCTTGCTGCATATTGTGCCACTATGCCATACAGACACTTTATATTTACAAATATCCATGCCTTCTCTGGGATTTGAACCCAGGCCTTTTGGTACAGCGGTCAGAGTCACTAACCACTACCCCGGTTAGCTAGCTAAACATGGTCTAGAACTGAGAAGAAAAGAGTGATAACTCTGCAGCCTAATGAAACTGAAAATTACAATAATAACATGGGTGATGTTGACAAGCTTGAGTGGAATATACAAAAGTATAGAATAAAAATTAGAACAAGAAATGGCACTTTCTTGTTTTTACTATTGCAGTGAATATGGCCATAGAACGTGATAAGAGCAGAAAGTAACGAAAAAACGTCTTTATTAAATTTCAGAAGAATAGTTGCAAGGTTCTATTCAAATTTACACTGTCTATCTGACTATCTAAAAACAATGGAAGGCCATCCTACAGTGTGTGAGCCCACAGAAATACGTAAAAGAAGACATGAGAACAAATCCTGAAGGACATTAGAAAGAACATTGGACAGAAAACAGAAAAAATGTGTGGTTTCTTAAAAGAAATGTTCAGAAACAATGCGTAAAGTGTGATGTTGGATTACATGAAGAATATGTTAATGCACGGCACTCATATGAAAATTACCTCAATACAATTATTTACATACAACATGTCGTGATCACCAAATGAAGATTGATTTTCAAATCAATAAAAATCAAATATTTATTTTTAATAATGTAAAACTTAGTACATTATGTTTTGTTTGCATGCAAATGACGAAATATATTTGAAAAATGTTTTAAAAAAAACTCGGTTAATGGGTTAATATATATTTAATGCCTTTAGTGGGCTAAGACATGGTCACCTTAGATAGCAATATTCTAATTATTAATGCCTATGCTTATTAAAGCTCACAGAAACACTGGTAACTTGCAAGAAGCAATTACTGTGCAAGGGTTCTTTTCATATGGACATATTTTTATTAACATCAAAAACTAACATTATATAAGGACATAATGAATTATTCCTTTTGGTAATCTTTGGATTTGAAAACATTTCAACACGTTATTAATTCTTTTTAAAAAATGAATTTATTTTGAAACTTGTCCTGAAATCTTCCCCTTTCCTCTCTATGGCTTTAATTATAAAAGTCAAAGAGGCCCAACTTATCTATACTTAACCTTTTCTGTTTTGATGTTAAAAATATCTGTACAATTCTTGGACCCATTATATTATATTGCATAATGCTACTCAGACATTTATTATGCATGTGGACTGGCAAGCATTATCATATCAACAACAACAAACAAATAAACAAACAAACAAAACAAAAAAATATATATATGTAAGTTTCAGCCAATACAGCAAACAGCTACTTCTAGCTTTTTCTTTCAAATTAACCACTGTATATGCCAAACAAACACTGTAAAAATAACAAATAATTTCTTAATAGTATGTAACTTTAATTTTAATAGCATATTTGATTGATAAAATTTATAATACACTTAACCCATATAATTTATAATCTTTTTAATTGGTGCAATTTATAGTACATTTAACAGAAAATTCTTATGAATATTTGTTACCATTACAGTGAGTGATAATAGATGTTTCTAAAATCAAATATTACGCACCCCAGCACAGAATAATCATATGCTTAATATGAGCATATAAGAAGAATGTAGGGAGAAGGAAACTTAAAACATATGTTTCACAAGCATTGTTACATATCTTCTTCAAGCTAAGAAAAGATATTTCTTGTGTTACTGTATATATAGTACATATAAAGTTTAATTACATTAACCTCCATAACTTCATCAACTGTAAAAATACCTTTCATTATAAATCACTATTTTAGTTCATGCATTTGGACTGTTAAATGCATACCAAAAAAAAGATGGTTTTACTCAATTCATCATTTTACAAGTCATTAAGTTTCTGACCTTTACCTACACATTTAGCAACAAAATTCTTAAATATGAATTCACTCCCTCTAAAAGACTGAAACATGAAATTTCACATCCCTTCAATAAAGTCAATAAAATCCTCAAAGTGACTATATATACTATATTAATGTACTTAAAATAATAAATATTTATGCCTAACCTTTTCTTACAGCAGCCAAATCCCTCTCCCAATTAGAAATGTCCAGTTTCTGAAAGGGAAAAAAGTTTCGAAATAATTACATGATTTATGTAAATTGCTAGAAGAAATAATTATAAAAAATAAAATTTATAGATAACAAGATTACAAATTATACCATTTTTTCTAATTGTTTAACATTACTCAAAGAAACTTCTTCTATCTGAGAGATAAGCTGATGTTCTCTAAATAAAAACATAAAAAATAATTACAAAAATCATAATGTAAAAGAAAAATAGAATAGTAATTACAATATTAATTTTATTGTTATTGCCATACTAACACAGATGCGGATATTGTTATACACAAATTTTATAATGCTTCTTATATTTTACAACATTCAAATATGTTTATGCATTAATTTGCATAAATTATATTTATGGAACATTCAAATATATATACAGAATAACTGTGCTGTATATTATACATATAATTGCTGGAACACATTATGATTTTCCCATTTTATCAATTTAAAGTTAAGTGTTGCCAGTGTTTTCAAAATTTATATTTTATTAAATATGATGAGTTTGAAACAGATTAACAAGAGATATAATTTGATAAGAGAGCTGACATTACTTCAACCAGCATTAACCAAAATTAAAACTTATACACTGTACAATAAAGTCTGTTGTATGGACTGTTGTATGGACTATTGTAAAACAGAAAAGGAAAAGGAAATGATAATATGGGAATACAATATATGCATATAAATTTCAATGAATAAATATACTGATGCATATTTAAATTGATAAAAATACATAAGTATCAATCAAAAGCTAAGTCAGGTTAATGATGGCATATAACACAGTTCATCAATTATGAGTGGTCCTGTTTCTATGCAGCTTGCATGAAATTGCGTGAAATTCTGAGATTTTAAAGAGTTTTCCATGTTCAAAATAATCTCTCACAGCATTAATGAATGTGTTTTTAAAATGATCAATGCTTAAAGCCAGTTTTACATTTTCTGCTGAAAAAAAGGAAATACTTAAAATTTAAATCGCATTTAGACACACACACACAAATAATAATGTATTTTTTAAAAGATGCGTCATACCTTATGTTTTACATACAGTACCAGATTTCCATACAAGCTGCACAAGCTATAGCTTACAGCTCCCACTTTCTTGGAGCCCCCCCTCCCAAAAATTTGTCTCATATCCCCTAAAAAGGGCTCCATCTCAATAGCTTAAGCCTTAGTTTAAATTCATTTGCACACTGTGGGGATTCATTTAATTTATCTAATAGTTAATTTTATTTCAAAGCAACTTTCCTTTTATTCTCGTTTCCAACCCACATTTCCTTGCCAGAATGTTAATGAGCTAGTATTCAAATGAGGTAGAAAGAAGTAGTATTTAAGGAAAGGTTTGGGAAAGAGATTTTAGAGTGTATTATGCCTGCTTGAAGGACATGTTGTTATTTTTGATTTCCTAGTAATTACATTTCTGCAGTGTTGAGCGCTTCAAGCCATTAGGCTTGTTTACGTCGACTTTTATGAGTCAGAGCCTGCCTGGACATAAAGTAACCTGTGAAAGGCTGTTTGTTAGGCTAATTTAATTCTATTTTATTTCACGTTACTTATTACCTTCTGAGTAAAGCCAAGAGTGTAAGCTTCTGTAAGCATGAGTTGGTGCCATCTGTGAAATTGATATTGAGTTAATAAATGATTCTTTACATCCTGCTCTGGACTTTGTCGTACTTAAGATTTGAGAATAATTCCTCACACATTCTTCAAGCATCTCGTTAGTGTATGCTTTCAAGGAAAACCAGATGTTATAATACTGTAATTATGGATACTTTTGTCAACAAAATGCAAATTAAGATTTCTATTCTACTTATTCAAGATAATAGATTAACATATGTTTGCTAAATATTGTAATTACAAAGTTGCTTAATTTGTTTCTCAAAGATTAAAATTGAAAGCTAATATCTTTTTCACTGAATACGAATGCACTGGTGCATGCATGATAAAAGTACTTTAGTGGTATAGTATAATACTTAGTACTTTAGTGGACAGTGGTACTTAGTACTTTAGTAGTATAATACTTAGTACTTTAGATAAAAGTACTTTAGTGGACAGTGGTAACACACTGCTTTCAAATGGTCAAGTTTGTTTATTAAAATTGATATATATCTTAAAGATAAAAAGATATATATCTTATATTTTGCAAAATGGCAACAGCATGACATACTGGAGATAAAAATGTTTTATACTGAGCAGTGAGGCGACTGTTCAATTTCAAACCACTGTGTTTGTTAACCCCTTAACTGCCACGGTCATATATATATGCCTTGCTCAGCTGATGCGTTAACTACCCCGGGCGTATATGTATATATATATGCCCCTCCGAAATACTATCACTTGCTTTGCGCTGCAACCAGTAAAATTTATTCGCACAGCTTTGGAATGCAACACCACAATGACCTTGACAGAGTATGCGAAGGAGGATACTATTTCAGAGAAGAGGAGGAGAATTGGAGAGGGGAATGTTTCTGAAATGGTAAAAGTAATAACTGTGTGGTATTAGCTTGTGTTTCTGTTTGAGTAAAATGTATCTTTTTTTATTCTGTGTCTTCCATTTTCATTTGCTGTTTGTAGTAGGTGCTAGGAATAAAGAAAGATATAGAGAATGTTTCAAACGAACTTATCTTTTTGGAATTATTTTTTGATGAACTGCTTGTGTTTCATATTGTCACTGAAACTCACCGTTTTGACCAGTATATGAACTAATATTATAATATACCCCAGTATATGAACGCAGTATATTATAATATAACCCAGTATATGAACTAATATCCTGCAAAAGAAAAATCAAGAACAAAATCGTCGCATTCAACCAGTTCAGAAAAAATATACATTTTTTTTTAGATATACTGATTTTACAAGATATAACACTGAAAACTCTGATATAACACTTTACTGGTCTAAAAATAAATTGATCTAAACACCATTTTGGGGGATCTTTTTTTTTTATTACACATCTTTTTCATTATACAAATATCATTTTTATTATACTTACTACATTATTTTATTATACTTTTACTCTAAACATTAAATTTTGTACTTTCATTTTTTCTTTTATTATTTATTTTGTGAAAGTAAACAGTTTTTAGAAAGTAAAACTTGCACTTATTTTCCTCCTAATGCATAGCATAACTACATGCACCTGTGTGAAAAACGGTGGCACTGGAAAATGAATCTTGTACGTTTCCTGTGGCAGTTAAGGGGTTAATAAAAAGTTCATTAAATTTGTAGATACTCTTTTGTTATTGGGACTGAATTCAGAAATGTATGCTGTGTGTGTACATACACGCATACATACATATGTAGTATACAAGCATATATATGAACACATACATGCATACATTTTTCAATCTGGGATCCGATAGCAGAAAAGAATCAATTTGTTCAATATATGAAGCAAATTAAAAACAAATTCAAAATTTGGGCATCCGAGACACATGTTCAGGTGCAAGACTACATGTATTCAAAATTTGATAGCTTTACGTGCCATCATTTTTCCCACAATATGAGGACCATATATCCAGGTTTTTATTTAATTTCTTTAAAAATAATACATCAAGAACAAAATCTGTATAAGCTGTACAAGTTCACTAATGGTAATAACATTAGTTGGTAACAACCTCAAAGTGATTCAGACAAAAAAAAAAAAAAAAAAGAAAAGAAAAAAAAGAAAGAAAGAAAGTTTGAGACTAATAGCATCTCTGGTGCTAAAAATCAATATGTGTGTAACACATGATTAATCAATGCCTTCAAAAAATTTAATTAACCCTCTAAGTGACATGACAGCCTTTATCCAGACATCAGTTTTTTTCTCTCTTGATATATACTAATTTAGAATTCAAAATATTTTGCTTTCTTACTCTCTTTAATGATGTGAATATCTTAATTAATAAAAGTTTATGAAAACAGAGACTAGGTAATTACATAAAATTTAACTATAAAAGTTTATGAAAACAGAGACTAAGTAATTATATAAAATTTAACTATTACATACAGTTTCAATACAGATCTTCATGAGCAGATCGAGGAACCCGCCCCACAAAGAAGATTAAAAAAAGTAACATAAAATAAACTTTAGAGTCTACCTACATAAAAATAAACACACTGACCTGACTTGCAAGACAGAATGAAGCTTATGAAAATGATTATGTACATTCTTGATCAGATCTGAAACATCCACTTTTTCTAATGGTATAGTTTCACTTAATAGCTGTAAAAAATGCATATTTTAACAGAACATTATTAAAAACATTTAAATTAAAATTTTTCAAATTCTTTTCAAATACAGTATCATTTTCACTTTTAAAAAATGACAAATAATTTCAAAATAATGTATAAACATACACACAGACACACTAAAAAAGAAAAAAAAAAAAAAAAAAGCGAAAAACACAATAAATAATTTTAAAAAAATTGATTAGTTATTTTGATTAGTGTCATACTGGCAACATAAAATGCGATATGAAATGCAGAAGAAAGGGGATTATACGAAAAAAAATAATAATAATTACATGTTCAGTGTATTTTAACCGTTTTTGCAAAACAGAAATTTCTTGTACAACAGTTTTCAGATCTTCAGCACATGATTTGTTCTGAAAATAAAGTAAACTAATCAAGCATAATACAAATGCAAAACTTGAAAAGATGCAACAATATTTCATATGAAATTTTCATTTCCTTTTGTTTACAGAACTCTATGAAATTTAAAGAAATCATACCTAAATTTCCAAATGAATGATACAAATTGTAGGGTTGACATTTACAGATTTTATTTATTTCTGAAAATTTATGTGCAAAAAAGTATCACATTAACACAACAGCTACTGATTTGACAAAATTAGATATTAGTCAACAGCTAATGATTTTTGCTTGTACAAATAGGAGTCTCCACTAACTACAAATCTGGCTATTCACCAAAACCATGCACAGTAATGTATTTTATAGCTGTTATGTAAATGGTTAAATTAATAAAATAAGATGTTATAAATGAGTGCATTTACAATGAAACATAGATAACTGCACATAAATATGAAAACTTATATATTTTCAGTTAAATCACAGATTTTTTCACTTCATTATGATAATTTTTTATTAATATAAAGAATCATTTTTCTTCAGGAGAATGAGCTTTCATTACTTACATCTATTACTTATTAACATTACTTTCAGTTCTGGAAAGTATTCAAAAATTTGATCTGGAATATGTATTTTGGCTCAAGTACAGAGCTTGCTGATGCTGCAAACTTCATGTATAGCCAGCCAGTGGTGCAGTACAAACCACTTCTGTCACTGAAAATGCCTTGTTCCTCCCTTCCTTGAAGTGCATTGATGATCTCTTTGTCAAAAGGGTTAATTCAAATTCACAATTATCATCAAAACTGACAAGATGTCAACAATAATTACAAAGCAGATATCATAATTGTAACACTCTGATAACATAATTCTAACATGCTGATATAAAGAAAATAAAAAATAATACTTCAAATTGCTTTTGAAAAACAAGTTAACACATCTTGGAAAAAAAAATCATGCAAAAAGAATGATTTTCTCAATTTTCCTAAATGGCATTCCTTTATTACAAGAAATCTTAAAACTTTTGTCATATTATCCAACAAGCAAATGATTAAATGATGTCTTAAAAAATAAATGTGAACATGCTTTGGACAGGAAAAGAAATCTGCTGGCATTTATACGAAATCCATTTTAGCCAAATTTCACACTAAGGACAATCCATTGTATCTTCCAGACAAACTACTATTACTATTATTATAGATAAGTTTAAATAGAGAACATTTATAACTGGATAGGTTTTTATTATCAAGATCACATAATTCATATTGTTGAATGCTTTTGACATAAATACAGTCATCTCCACTTTGCAAAAAGAATTTTGCTTCTGAAAAAGAGGGACTTGTGTCTGATCATTCTCAAAACTGATAGAGTTTTATTCAAAATCTATGCCCAAATATGGTTATCTTTTTTTGACTAATTTATAATTTTACATTACCATGTTTAACTTTCATTTGATGAATGATGCATTATTAAAAATAGAAATCAAATTAGAAACATTTGGTATTATAAATTTTATAAACATTATAAATTTTGTGTAACTATAATGGCACCAAAGGATTTCAAGTTAAAAACATATTTCTAGCAAACCATATTGTCATTTAAAATTTCAGGAATCAACGCTAAAAAAATTTTTTTTAATTATTTTATTTATTTATTTTATTATTATTATTATTATTATTATTTTGGGCAAATTATGAGTAATAAGATATATCATTGATACAAATATCAAGTTTCTTGTTAATGATTTACATTATTCTCCTTAACAGAAATGAAGGATTGAATTGCAATATCATGAAAGAAAATCCACAAAATTACAAAAATTAAAGACATTAAAATCACAGAAATCACAAAATGATGGCTTAGTGATTGAATAAACAGCGTTTAATAAGTACCTATATTAAGAGCAGCAATACAAGTCTACTCCCTGAAGTCAGACATTAACTTTTCAAGGGATGGACATAAAATTCTGCATAGAAAGCTAGTATTTTAATTCATTACCCACAAAAATTTCTGCCAGCATCTGGTGTATTGATTTGAGATTCAACGTATATTGGAAGAAATGGAGTAAAGATATGAAGTGAGAGGTTCATTTGGGAATTATAATCAACAAAATACCTGCTATTTCTGACATTTTGAGAACTCTGAAACTTCAGGGCTAAATCCATAATACTCATAGGGTTAATCAAGTTATTAAGTATTCTTTGAAGATAGTGTGTTAAGCAACATGGAGAGCATTCAAAACATTCAGAGCTGCTGCAGGAAGTCCACAGTGTGTAACTAATTTCAAAGAAGGTCCTATATATATGTTATATCAGTAAAAAGTCTCAGAATGTGACAGGATTGTCCAGATGTCAAAGCCATTCAACCTGTTATTTGTTAATACAAACCATATATGGCTGCACACATTATCTTGTAGGAAAATGATTACAGATGTTCTTCAAATGGGAGTATAGGAAAGAATGGCCATCCAAGTAAAATTGAGTGTGAAAAAACAGAATGCTGACATAGATTTTATTTTAGGAGGTGCACTCTCAGTGATTCAAACGTCTGCCTGTCTGTCTATTTGTGATACTGGTCTTTCTTTTAGTTACACATGAAGAAAGTATTTTGAATCCCTGAGAGCACTTCTATCAAAATAAAATCTATGACAGTTAATGTGTTTTCTTACACTCAATATATGGCATTATCACAGGTTCCACTCACTACCAAATCATTATAGTGATATATGAATGATTATTCAAACTGTTTGGAAAGTATATTGCCTAAGGTGTATACTGCCTAGACATACTAGTTAAAATGTATACTGTATTATTATATGAATGATCATATCAAATTGCCTACAACATATACTACAGATGACTAATGACCACATGAAATATTATCTCACACTACTGTTATACGTTCATTAGGTTATTTTGATGCTGAAGTGAAAAATGTGTAATGCCCTCGCAGGGACTTGAACCTCGACCTCTCGAATACGTGCTGAGTGTGCTACCATATACCATAAAGGCATGTTGGAAGGAGGGAGAAACTACTTTATACTGTGTTCCGTATCCATCACCAGTTAAACTCACTTATCCCATCCCTTTTGTAATCCTGCCTTCAATGCCTACAGACCATTATTTAACTTTCATTTTGCAGGGCAGAAATAAAACTGTCAGTGAACAAACTTGTCAGTGAACTTAGTTTCGTATCAGCAACAATTTAAACCTAGGATCAGATGCCCTGCAATTTATTATCAGGTATATTTACTGCTGTCATTAGGAATGGAGTCTATATTGTGACTTCGGTGTAGGCACATTTTCATCTGATAATTGCTAAATGATGGCTCTAATTTGATTTTTTGCATGATCATCTATCTAATGTGATGGTTAGTTTATTCAGCAATACACTGAAGAGCTTTACCACCTTGCCATCATATTCTTTGATGATGTTTACCCTTTTGTGATAAACAGTGCTGTACAGTATTCATGTTTCACTCCAAATGAATGACAACTGCATGTACGGACAAACTGGCATCACACAGCTCAATAATCCTGTCCCTCTATGAACTACTTAAGAGGCAAAATGATTTCCAAAGCATTAACATGGCATGGCATGAAAATTTTTCAGTAATTTTTTCTGCCTAAACGATGAGGACATTTTAAAAATGCTATTAATCATCTAAAAGTTTTCACTTTTTTGTATCTTACTAGCTGTTAACCATGAAACTTAGGAATTCAAAAGTATTGTAGATTTTCCTTTATGATGTTGCAACTCATATATTGAGGAGTGTACATTAAAATTTCAACATTAATGTACATTCAATAATCATTATGAATTTTGTACTATACCTTATCCATCAGAGTTTTCACTTGATGCCCAATATGATTACCAATTAGCATACAGTAACTGCAAGTTAAGTGATTATCAACTTCACAATAGAACTCAACAGTTTTATTTTCATGTTCAGAACAGCCTTCAAGGACTACAGAATTGTACCTGTATTGAAGTAGAAAAAAATTAAGAATATTATTTCCATAAAAGTTTTCAGATCATACGAAGACTAGGTACCAGGGCCATCATGTTAAGACATGTGATGCATATGGTGCATGCCTATAAATTTGAGATTTTGAAAAAGGCATTATTAGTTTGTAAATCATTCTTATATTAAGATCCTTATAAATGTGCAGCTTTGCATTGCATCATAGATTTTATTTAAAAACAGGAATTTAAAAGGAATTATAGGCTTTGTATCAATTTTCTGCACTGCATGCTGTCTAAATATTAAAGAAATAATGCATTTTACAAGGTAAAAAGGAAAAAAAAAAATTCCTCCTGTCTTCTTGCTATATAAAAGAGAGGACAAATTTTCCACTATCTGCATGCAGTGGACTTATTGCATTAGGTAGAAGTGTTAGTTATTTAGCATTAAATTTAGCACATTCTACTTCGAAGTTTACGTTGTAATGTACATTTCATTAAATTTAGCACATTCTACTTCGAAGTTTATGTTGTAATGTACATTTAAGTTTAAAGCTACTTAATTCATTTAAAATTGTTTATTTAAAGCTGGTTTATTTTAAAGAAGTTTATTCTTATTTCTAAGTTATTAAAAAAATCTGTAAGATATTGAAGCTCTTTTTTTTTTTTTTTTTTTTTTTTTTTTTTATCTGAAGCATAACTGAAAATGAAACAGATGGACTAAAATATCAAGCAATTTAGACTTATCAGGTATATTTACTGCTGTCATTAGGAATGGAGTCTATATTGTGACTTCGGTGTAGGCACATTTTCATCTGATAATTGCTAAATGATGGCTCTAATTTGATTTTTTGCATGATCATCTATCTAATGTGATGGTTAGTTTATTCAGCAATATTTACTGCTGCTATGACGGTTTTCCTAAAAATGAAAATTACTTAACCGCTTGCCTGATTATCCCGAGTTATCTCAGGTTCGTATATATTGCAGTTAATTATTATCCCGAGAAAACTCGGCGAAGCAGAATTTGTTAGTACGATTTCTTTTATCACGGTTTTACTCGGTCTGGAGGAAATGAAAAGAAATATTCAGCTTTGATTGGCAGTTTGACAAATTTTGTTGGTTGCACGGTTCTTTTGGAGGGACTGGTCGCGTGTTTCCCTATTGTATAGTATACATTGGCTTGTGGATTAGTAATGTATTATAAAGAAGGATGCATGCGTTGGGGAAAAAATAAAATAATGTTGATGATGCAAGATAGCGAAAGCGATGATTTTTCAGATAGTGATTATGAAGAAGAGGGGAATCATATCCAACGAGACAGTGTACTCTGTGCTCCTGTGAAAGAGATTCCAGCGGTAAGCCAGTAAGAAAAGAGACCAGATACCAGTGTAGAACGTCAGGTATCACTCTGTGTTGTCCCTTGTTTCAAAAACAATCATACAAAGATTAATATTTAACTATTTTCGTTTGCCCGAGATAACTCGGGATAGTAAACTAATATTAAAAATAAATGCTTTTACACCTTCAAAAAATTAAAAATTCAACTTAAAACCTACATATTTTGATTTGTTTCATTTTGTAGTATTTAATAATAAAATAAAAAAATGTGATGATTTTTTGCAATTTTTTTCAAAAAAAAAATGTAAGGGAAGCGGTTAATTAAAAAATAAAATTTTTAAAAAAATCTGAAGGCTTTCAAATTTTACATTATGCCCAAAGGTACTTTTTTTAGCATTTTGTGTGTTACCTTTATTTATTAAATATCATGTTCATTGGACTTAAACCATAAAATTCAATTCAACAGCAAAATCGCAAAATAATTTTTAAATAAGCATATCTTTAAAATTTCCAACACACAGTCTCGCGAGCTGGAGAGAAATTCTTATTTTTTTCTATACATTGTTGCCATTGCTCACTTTGAAATCGTTGATTTTGTACATAAAAAATTCATGTTAGAAAATGTGAAATTCATGATAAAACAAATTTCAAACACCAAATTAGGGCTTCCAGATGACCATATTCAGTAGAAGATTACGTTATTCAAAATTTGATGGCTCTATGTACCATTGTTTTTATCACAATGTGATAAACATACATACATTTATGCAGATTCTTCATTATTTAATTTCTTTAAATATAACACAGAGCGATAATATTTGGTGACAACAATTTGAAAAGTGATTCGCCATTTATAGTGAATCACCACAAAATGTCAAAACGAAATTAACAGCCCTTCTGGACTAACGCCCTTTGGGCTGAAAATGATAAAACTTAACAGGCATATGCAGTGTTACAGAAACTAAAAAACATGAGACATGTGCAAATTACATAATGAAAGAAAACTAGCTAATTAAAAGTTTAAAATGTTAATGATTTTTTTTTTTTTTTTTTTTTTTTTTTTTTTTTTTTTTTTGCCACAGTTAGTTGCAAATTATGAGTTTAACAATTTAAGTGTATTTTTAGCATGGCCCACATTTTGATAACCTAAGCATTTTTTAATATTTTGTGCACTTTTTTTAATATTTTCCTCTTTTAAAGTATTTTTAAGGCTTTTAAAGCATTTAGGAGGCATTTTTAGAGCATTTCACAACATTTTAAAGCCTAGTATAACAATCAAACCCAAAAATAAAGCTACCCTTGAAATAACACCGTCTCAACTTTGATGCTTTTTTTTTTTTTTTTTTTTTTTTTTTTTACATGCCTCATTATTCTCATTATTTCTGGGGTATGTAATTCTTAATTTCACTTTTTTGCATTGCAACTAAACCTAGGGATAATCCTTTTCTTCTATCAAAAGCCAGCTAATAATATCTGCTCCTATAGTTCATAAGAGGGGTTAATATCAGTAAAATCAAGAGCTCTTGTCAGTTCCTCTAACAAAGGGCCTTTACTGGCAGTACACTTTCGCATATAATACCTTGATCCAAGACTTCAAAATTGCAAGTGAAATTTCCATTTAGTTGCTTTGACTTTATTTTGTAACAGCACCACAAAATAAAGAGTGTTTAATCACTTCTTGATGATTTATAAGATCTGCAATTTGCCTTAAAGTATATGACCTTTGTGAGCCAGTATAACATAGCATGCAAAATATTCCCTGTTTCATCAGAGATAAGGTTGGCTTTAAAAGTCTGAAGGAATACCTTTGGATTTGAACTTTATCTTCTTCTGATCAGGCTTGTTGCAAATCTGCAGTTGATCACACATCAAAGAAACATGCTTTTGTTTTCCCCTACAAATGAGATGTTTTAAAGACATGTGACACTTCCTAACTAAATGACCAGGAAACAAACATGCAAAACAGCATTTTTTATCCTTTCCAACCAGCACTTGTACGCTTGCCTTCACAAAATATGCATCTTGGTTTATTTCTCATTAACTGATGTCAGCAGCATAGATGCCATAGAAATTTTTCTAGATTATATTTCTTTTTTCTGGGCATCTTTATCTTTAGTTAAATCAAAACCCCAACATATATTCCTTCCTCTCCCTCTACTTCAAACTCGAGGAATGATGCGTTAAGTTGCTCAGACTTTCTTTTGCATCCTTTATAGAGCTGGAAGAAAGGCTTCGATTCGAAGCTTTTAGAAAGTCCTCATCAAAGCATGATTCCAATGCTAGATAAAGAATAGATACGTATTTGTCTATTGTAACTCCCCGGATTTCAACAGCTCTCAAATAAGTTCATCATAGAGGTACAGCAGAGACAATTTTTGGTTAGATTATACACAGATTATTCATTTCAATAAATCGCTGAGATATACTTTCACCGAAATGTCTTCTCTACTGAAATGAGCCTCTAAACTATCTATAGCCTATGCATAATTTGCTCAGGTTGGATGGAAACTTTTCACTACATCTCCTGCTCTAGAACCAATGATAGATGCTTGTACTAAATATTTGAATTTGTTTTTAGGAGCAATATCATCATCTTTATCATTATGTGCCTCCAAAAAGGTACACATTCTTTTAAATCATCACCAAACTGTAATTTAGGCAAAGTAAATGTTCTCTTTGTACTACTAATTTCTAAAATTGGCTGTGAAATTATACCTTGGTTTTGAGAGCTTGAGCTTGTATTCTCATCAGCTCCGCTTCATTGTTTAGTTCAATTTTCTCTAACTCAAATTCTTGATCTTGTTTCTTCATTCTATCAATTTTTTCTAACTCAAATTCCTGATCTTGTTTCTTGAGTCTATCATCAATATTCTCAAAAATTTCTTTCACAAAATCTGGATCACATTTATACTCATTGCTATTTAGAATAATATTCTTCAAATCGGAGATTTTTGCCGATAGTGGCACCACTTCACCAAATTCATCTGCCAAAAGTTTTATATCTTCTTTCTTGATATACTTCAATGATAAAAATATCATTTAAAGCTTGATTAATAAATATTAGCTAACTTTACACGCACCCTCCTTTTCTAAAAAATTTAAATGACAGTTATGTGTGACTGTTTGGGTTTTAATCCATTTGTCAGTGTTTGTCAAATGTGTTATTTTTTAATATTACTTTGGGGATAATTAATTTTAATTATTTAAGAGTATTTTTTCCATTTCAAGTTCTTTTTCCAGCAATTTCAGCGAATTTTAATGTCATTAAAATCCAGGCCCTGATTATTAGTATCTGTCTTACGATATGAAACATTTTGCTGTGATCAAGATTTAAATTCAGCCGATGTACAATTTTCTATATTTTTATGAGAGAAATCATAGTTTTAGACAGAGTGCATTGGAGCTCTAAATACGAGAGACTCTGCTGTACAAATGAATTGCAATATTAATAGAAAGTATTAATTCAGTATATTAATAAAAATATTCACTTTTGCTTTATTGTTCAATTAGACTCTACAACGGTTAGCAGAGGTTCACTGGTAGTCTGAATTGCAGGGTAAGGGTTTGAATCCCATGAAAAACTTGGCATGTTCCGTAACCATCCCTTTTGGTTATTTATGTCCTTTTGATTTTTTGCACACATAATATTAGACCATCCCTTTTGGTGTATTCCATGCAACATTTTCAGTAATTAGATGGTTAAACGACTGATTGGTTTCGGCTATACATAAGTAAGGAGAGTAGTTCACAAACACGTAAGTAGTATTTCATAAGATTCATAAGTAAGCATGGAAGTAAGAAAGGAAGGAGGGGCCAACTCCACACTGCAAGTGATGCGCTGCTCCGAGGCTTCAGTCTCCAGATGGGGTGTTTTTTTTTTTTTTTTTTGTTTGCATCAAGAAGCTCCCTTGGCAGTGCTTTGATAATATTTCGACACACGACAGTTCCATACAAATCAAAAAACGGGACACTTCCGCATAAAAGAAGCATTCATTGTATGATGGATAATAGCAATTTGTATAGTTTAATGACATTTACGCAAAAATCACATCTTGGTTATTTTTTGATAACTAACAATGATTTTGATTATGAATTCTGTTTTATAAAATTCAAAGCTGTTGAACTACAAAAATGCATATTTTGGCAAAAATGTTATGCTTAAAGAATGAAAAATACCTTACAGCACCTTTAAAATTGTATACCTCTTTCGATACCCTCAATAGAGTATTCGCTACTTTTATTTTATGTTACAAACGGCAAAATGTTTTAAATAAATTTAATTTTTTATCATCCACATATTATTATAACATGTACTTTTTAAATATTTTTAGAGAAGAGGCTTTATAGCTATGAAATTTAAACTCATCATTTTATTTTTACATAACTGAAAAATAATCACTTTGGGTTTACACTTCTTAATCATTTGGGTTAATTAAAAAATAAAACTACCACCAAATGTTGCAATCCTTGCCATAATTAATAAATATACACACAGATATTAATAGTTTACTATACTATTATAGTTTACTATATACAAGTTTTTATTAAATAGAGTAAGGCATGCAAGGGCTATCTACCTAAAGGGAGAGATGCCATCATGGAGGAATTTCAAAGAAAAACTCTGACCTTTGAGTAAGTATTAAAAATAATGCATGTAATTTTCATTCAAATTATATTTATACATATTTCTTATATAAAAATTTCAGGTATATGCTAAATTATTGTAAATTACTTTACTCGAAAAATATAGTGAATGCATAGACATTAAAGATTTGCACATGCCGGAACTAAAAATATGAAATATGTATGCATATGCTTGCAAAAAGCATGTGTCTGCTTTTAACAAAATACATAAATATTTATTAAATTATTTATAAATGTATTTGAAATGAAGGATTTATTTATTCATAAACTCCTGTGAAATTTACTGTGAAAAAATCTAATTATTAAAGGCATCTAAATTTATAATGGTTAGAAATATTATCTAAATATATAATAACCTTAACATTGAATTGTAAACATAAACTGAAATCATGTTGACAAATACATTTATAAAACTATGTAAGCAAGAATTGCTCGTACTGGAAAGCAATCTGTTAAAAGGTATTGTAAAGCAAATTCTATGAGATGCATACTTAAGGAAGTAATAAAGAAGAGTTTTAGAATATGTATTGTCGAAATTAAGGTTAAAAAAATATAAGTATAATTAAAAGAATTATTACCTTACATTTTATAATAACTCAGTCACAAGTTTTAAATAATACTTTAAAAAAAATCCTTTTTTATTCCCTTTCAGAAATATTCAGAGAAAATAAAGTACATGGAAATGAGCACCAATATTTAACATACTTCACTATTAAAACAGAAAGTGCTCTAATTTGAATAGAGCATTAATTATAAACTGACTTCGATTTTTGGATTTAAAAGCTGCCTCAGAAGCTGAAAAAAGCATATTTGAGAATGTCATATTTGAGAAAGTATTTTAGGAAGAAGCTCTATAAATAGAAAAGAAATAATGCATAATTTTAATATTCATAATACAATAAACTTTTAATAATAAATTAAATTTTAATAACAATTTTTAATGTAATTAATGAAAACTTGGGATTCAAATTAAACACTTTTGAGCAAACTGTTCTGTGAAAAGTATTGCATTTAATTCCGCTCAGAATGAAATGTTGTTTAAAAATGTATTCTTTTCACATACTTAGGACTCTGAAATATTGTAAAAAAAAGAAAATATATCCATTTATATGTATTTTTATGGCATAATTACAAAATATTCACATTTGATCATGTCAAAACCCATTGATCTTAATGATAAGACTGAATGTTTTGGTCACCATGAAGGGATCGCCAATGCTTCAAAGCAGTGTATGGGGCAAAACGGTTAGGGCCTCTCCTTCTTACTTCCCTCCTACATGGAAGTCATTATGCGGCAACTGGGGAAGGAGGCAGAAAAAGAAAACCTAGTCTTTATCTTCTGTATCATGCCTTGTTCTTATAAAATTAATTGCCTTTCATATGTTTAATTATTTCACTTCATTATTTTAAATTTATTATTGATTTACTCATTTTCATTTAATTTTTTTGCAATTTTAATTAATTATTTACTTAATTATTATTAACTTTATTAAAATTTTATCCCTTTAGCTTTTATCTGGCTCTAAGATTGAATTAATGATTGACTAATGTAATTTATTTACTGATTATACTTGCAAATATTTTATATTATGATATGCACAAAGCAAGCAAAACTGTTTCATGAGTGAATATGTGCATTTCATTACATAATATGTTATACAATATTTAACAAACATTAATACACTAATATTATAGCTGACTTTTGAATATATGTAAATCAAACCTCCATTCATTAATACATATATATATGAACCATTTATTTTGAGAGTGGTGTTAAGTCCCCTTTTTTTTTTCCCCCTTTTATCGAGACATATAAATATTAATATTTTAGTCAATTAAAAAACATAAATAAATTAAAACATAAATAAATTGTACTAAGTTTGGCAATCTTTCAATAAATTTAGAAATATGCAATTTGATTACATAAATGACTTTTATTTGAATTTAACTAAAATAATATATTCTTCTGGGTTATAAATGCACTTACACCACTTTAATAATTATTGAATTGAAAAAATCATTTTATTTCAATACTCAAAAATTTAATTTTACTTGAAATACACTGTGATTTTGTTTATTAATAAAATAATAATAATAAATAAAATATTGGTTTTATTCTTAATATTAAAAAGATTTACTTATTGTTAAACTACTTAATGATAAGTGTATCATTACTGTGAGCTTAGATACTTTTTTTCATCTAAGCTCATTATGTGGATGCTTTTTTAAATATTCATGATGCACAGAAGATATAACTGCATCACATCCTTATATTTTTCATATGTAATGAGTTAAACATCTTTATACAAATGCATTAGTGTAATTCTTCCAAATTTTGGCAGTCTTCCTCGACTAGTTGGTGATAAATCTGAAGTCTTAAATTCCATGTCCTACATTAATGTTTTATATAAAATAGTATTTTCTGCACTTTTACAAAACCTCATCCAATATATTTTCAACGCTCCAATATATTCAATACTCAACGCTTTAGCGCATATAAAACTTCTACTTACAATAAACAACTACCACGTGCGAATAAAGTGCGATTTAAAGAGACGTCATAAATCGGAAACATTTAGTTCCCCGTTTGTTTATATAATCAAAAACACGTGTATGTGAGTCATGCTTCTCTCATTTCGAGTAGAATGTCTAATGTACATGTATCTGAAACATACAGTGCCATCTTGTGCCAGAAATTATAGTTTGAAAAACGTTCCAAGGTACTGGCACAAATACGTGACATTCGGTAGAAAACGCAACAATGCTCTGGCACACCTGCGCGTTGGCCGGTAGATAAGTGTGTTCGTTGCTGGCACGTATACGTGACAGTCGGCACGAAGGGGTTAAAGAAAACAGTTCCTTAAGTGATAAGCTAAATGAACAACAGATTCAAGAATTGCATGATACGCTGCTGAAGTTTTCAAAAATCTTTTCTAATAAACCTGGAAAAACTCATTTAATAATGCATGATATTCAAGTTGACAGAAAACACCCCAATCCACTGTAAACCATACAGAATGTCTCCTAGACAAACGGATATATTTAAAACAAAAATCGATAAAATGCTTCAGCATAAAATAATTGAAATAGGAGATTCAGATTACACTTCTCCTATAATTTTAGTAGAAGTAGCAGGGAGGGATCCAAGACCTTGTATCGACTATAGAAAATTGAATAAATTGACTAAAACACAATTCTTCCCCTTGCCTAACATCGCACAATGAGTAGAAACGGTAGCAGGAGCAAAATATATAACTCTTTTGGATTTAACAAAGGGATACTGGCAAATACCTTTAACACCTAATGCTCAAAGATTAGCCACTTTTGTTACAAGTTTTGGCACATTTAGACCTCTACGAATGCCTTTCGGTCTTAAAAATGCACCATTTTCATTTAGTAAAATGATGGCCGAAATCCTTCACGGTTGTGAAAACTTTGCTGTTCCATATTTAGATGACGTGACAATCTTTTCAAACACCTGGGAAGAACATCTAAGTCACCTGAAAGCCGTTTTGTCCAAAATAAAGGA
Source organism: Stegodyphus dumicola (assembly GCF_044657685.1). Taxonomy (NCBI): domain Eukaryota; kingdom Metazoa; phylum Arthropoda; class Arachnida; order Araneae; family Eresidae; genus Stegodyphus; species Stegodyphus dumicola. The sequence goes on along the minus strand of NC_140774.1, from coordinate 98,029,075 downwards.
CGCTGGTCTAACTATTAAACCAATAAAATGTAAATTTGCTCAAGATAAGATACAGTAAAATATCTAGGACATATTGTAGGTCGTGGTATAAGAATGCCAAGTGAAGTGAAAGTAAAAGCTATTCTTGATTTTCCAGTGCCATCCACAAAAAGTCAAGTCAGAGCATTTTTAGGATTAGCGGGATATTATAATCATTACATTCCCATGTTCTCATCTATCGCAGCACCTTTAACAGAAACTTTGAAAGGAAACTTAAAGAAAAGGAAAATAAATTGGACAAAAGAGTACACAAAAGCATTTGAAGAGCTAAAGGAGAAACTGTCTCAAAGGCCTATACTACATGCACCTGATTTCAATAAGGAGTTTATTTTGCAAACTGATGCTTCAAACTCTGGTATGGGTGTCATTTTAGCTCAAAGCGATGAACGAGACAATGAACATCCAGTATTATACCTCAGTAAGAAGTTTACAGAAACTGAAAAAAAGTACTCTACCACAGAAAAGGAATGCGCCGCCATAATATTTGCTGTAAAGAAACTTCAATGTTATTTAGACGGGCATACTAAATTCCTCATTATGACCGATCATAATCCCTTAATTTGGCTCAAAAATAATGTGAGTCTAAATACACGACTTATGAGATGGGCACTAGTACTACAACCCTACAATTACACGATCGTTCATCAAAGTGGTAAAAACTATAAAAATGTAGACGCATTAAGTCGTACTCCCTGGCCTGATTAAATAATTTGTTTTTCTAAATAGATAAAAAAAAAATATTTTGTTCCTTTCTCTCTTCCTCAGTGTATGTTATTATGTTATATCTTGTATCTCAATTCTGTATTGTGCTGATATTGTTGTTTTGCAAAAAAAAAAAAAAAAAAACCTGTAAACTTTAATTTATAAAAATATAAATTAAAGTTTATCTAGAGGAGGGGAGAGGTTGTAATATCTTGTTATTTAATAAGTAAATATAATTATTGTTGAAGTGGCAACGCCATATTTGTATTAAACCGTTACTCAGCAACGTGAGATATTGTTTTAAAAAAAGATTAGAATTCTGTAGATTTTACCAGCTAGGAGTAGTATAAAAATTTTGCCACTTAAGAATTGTATAAAATTTGTCTATCACCGCGAACTAGAAATAAAATTTATGTTCTACTAAGAAGATTGTCTGTTTTGTAAATTACTGAAAAACACATTACAGGGCATACCCATCTGGAAGTATCAGACGAACTTGGAATTGCCCAGAGTGTCATCTCCAGGCTTTGGCAACGATTCCAAGATGATGGTAATGTGAGTAGATGTTACAGCACAGGTCGCCCCAGAGTTACAACGCCGAATGAGGACTAGTATTTGGCAGTTACTGCCAAAAGAAACAAGAGGAGCACAGCCTGAGACCTGTCTCATCAGCTGTCTTCAGCCACTGTACAAAATTCAAGGCACTGTACAACAATTTCAAGGCAGACCGTGTACAGACGCTTAGGGCAGATTGGTCTATATGCTTGTACACCTGTCAGATGAGTTCCACTTACTGCAACTCACTGTCGCCTGCGGTTAGCCTGGAGTAGAGAGCATGCATTGTGGACACTGCAACAGTGGGATTGTGTGATGTTTTCCGACAAGTCCAGATTTAGCTTGCAGTCTGATTCTCGCCGGACTTTCATATGGAGAGCTCCAGGTACCCGTTACCACCAAGAAAACATCATTGAACGACACCGTTACGGTGGTGCAGGAGTGCTCGTCTGGGGTGGAATTATTCTGGGTTCCAGAACTGACCTGCTTGTTCAAATTGGAACCATGACAAGCCAAATGTATCGGAACGTCATTCTGGAACAACATGTACATTTGTTTTGGGGCGCCATGGGCGCACAATTTGTGTTTATGGATGACAACGCCCGTTCTCACCATGCAAACATCGTAAGTGAATGCCTTCAATCGGAGGATATCATCCATATGGACTGGCCAGCATTCTCACCGAACTTGAATCCAGTGGAGCACGTGTGGGACATGCTTGGCCGACGAGTTGCAGCCTGTCAACCTCCTCCTACATGTCTACCGGAACTTCGGAGAGCACTGCTTTTTGAGTGGTGTAATATCCCCCCAGATCAGATCGATAATTTGATACTCAGCATGACCAGGCGTTGTACGGACTGTATTGCATCGTCTGGGAGACATACAATGTATTAACAATCATACCAACCATGTAATATTGGTTTTTTGTAAATTTTTTTTTTTTTTTTTTTTTTTTTTTTTTTTGTAATTTGCTCCAGGGAGAAAAAAACGCTAATTTTTTTAATAATATCAAACATACAGCATCTTTTTTGCTCTTTACCTTTTGTTTAATAAATAAGCTTTACAAATAAGTCAAATTGGTTTGCTTCTAACTCTTCCTTTGCCTGATTTTGCATTATCCTTAATTTATGGACATGAGTGTAATTTATTTTCAAATATAAGGACTTATAAACACTTATAAGGACTGCTACGATCCCTGTGACAGATTAAGGATCACAGCAGATGATTCAAAACACTATTAAATCCCAAAGGAGAAAAAAAGCACATCAAAGCCAAATTAACATAGAAAATACGGATTTTTCCTTTTGCCGAAGCAGATAAAATACACATATTATTTAAAAATATGTATATATATATATATATATATATACATAAAAGGTAAAAACTATGTAAAGGAAAATTCTAACTTTAATTTTCATGTCCCTTGAATCTCTATTTTAATTTGGTTATTTCTCCTCTCTATTCTAAAAATAATAATTGCTCTTAATAAATCTCTCTAAACTGCATCATTTCAAAATAAATGACTGCCATATTATTCTTACACAAAGCTCATGATGCAGATAGTTATATACAGCTTCAGTCAACAATGATTTTAGAGAGTTATTAACTAGCCAATCAAAGTAAACTTAAACCTAATCACTTTGAATAGGGATTTCATCTTGAACATATCACATTCGCTTTCTGCTTTACTTGCAAGTTAGATGCAAAGCCACTGCTTTTCTCTTTACCACAATGGCATCAAAAATATAAAAAGTTCCAGAACAAGCACTTACTGTGTCAATTCATCAATGCTTGGTTGAAAATGTTTTGTCATCAAGAATAAAAAGAAATATTAAATTTTGACCATAACATAAAAAATTGATACTTAAATACAAAATTATTTTTGATAATCTTAATTCTAACTTTATAAATAATCACAGCAATTCATTGTAAATATAAAGTAACTGAAAATTAAATAGCAATATACCGCTCAGCAAAGATTCTTTTTCCTTCATGTTTTTTCTTAGATTTTATTTTATCATGAATCTGAAAACGAAATTTGATCACAAATTAATCAAATAATTTTGTCATATTTCCATCATATTAATATTTAGAGGAATATAGTTATTGAAACGGTATAAATTAATGTTTTTAATAAAAATTACTATTTGAAATATAAAATTAAAAAACAGAGATTAAAAACCATTATTTTAAAATACCTTATAATAAACGTATTAAAAATTCAGTACAAAAATTATTTAATGCAAAATTTTCAAATATACATAAAAAAAGGACTCACATCATTAAAGCAAACACCACAAAAATTTAATTCACATGCATCACATTGCCATAGTGCTTGATTTAATTTACAGTGCCCACAACTAACTGTATCTAAGAAAATGAAATATATTTCAGGAAAATTCACATTGCATCAACCTATGAACAATTTTCTAGAAAAAGATGTAGAAACTGTCAGCTTTTATGAGTTAAAAATATTTTTGAATAAAAGAATACTAAAATATCTAAAATTTACTTGAAACTTCAGAGGAATCTTCACATTTTCTCCAACTGATGTTTGAATGAAATTTGTTTTTCAGATTCCTAAAAAAATGAACACACTGCGATTCAGCATACCATAAAAAAACTGCTACAAATATTCAGTAAACAATGATTAACAAAATTAATTTTAAATAGAAATGACTAATAAAAACAAGAAATATTGTTTAAATACAAGCATTCCCTAAAATAAGAATAAAAACCAAGGTGTCAGCAATATATATACAAAAAAAAACTATTACAGAATTTTTAAATACAGTAGAATACAAAGGTAATTCAATGAAGTAGCAAAATCATTTCACTAGATGGACACAGAACATAAAGTAGTTCCCTATTTCACACTACAAATATGCCCTAACCTTTTTTATTTATATGGTCTATTCCTGATTAACCAGTTGTGGATTAAACTCAGTTTCTTAAAAAAAAAAGAAAGAAAGAAAGAAAAAAGAAAAAGAAAGAAACTCACGTGGTCACCACGTGACTTCCTTGTACGCCCTATTAAATTACACATATTTTTTGCCTCACTATATTTAAACTTAGTACTGCAAATTATTCTGACTTAATTAACTGATTCCTCAAGGTAAGTTGAAAATGACACCAAGAACTGCATATTTTGAAATTAAATACCGGTCAATTTTTGCCATACGGAGGCCAAACTTCATTTTTATTTTTTCATAACAAGCACAAAATTTTCTAAATATAAGTATAGGAACCGAAAGACCGCATTAAAAATTAGATTTTATTATACATACGTACGGATATCACAGAAAATTCCTTTTGAATCCACTTTTGAAAAATCTGATGTGGGCACCACAAGACTTCCTTATATGGGATATTTAATTATACTTTTTTTTTTTTTCTGCACTTCATTCAAAGTCATTTCCAGAAATTTCATTAGAGATAGTATCTTTCTTATTCAATAAATTCATTTCCCACTTCACAGCAAGGCAAAAATACATAAAAACTCAAATCATCATCATTAAAAATTGTAATACCCACCCCCCAAAAAACTAAGGCTGCCATGCACTTTATTTTTATTTATTTTGAATCCCCTCCTCCCCCAATTAAAGTTTCTATGCAAAAACAAGCAATTCGGTGAATGTGCAGAAAGACAATATTTTCAGTGCACAAAACTGAAAGTTAACCTTTGGTTCCACTGTGAAAAAAGACACTAAAGTTGGTGCACCAACTGACTTATTAATTCATTATTCTATTAACAGTTACAAATGGTGCTCTCGCTAGGCCTAGTGCCACTTTTAAATTGCTGATAATTTTACTACTATTACATGCACATTAACTAAAGGCATAAAAACCTTAACCAGAACAAAAGAACAATATAATTCAATCCCTTTTAAAGCAGAAAATACACATTTTACCAAAATATCAGAGTATAAATAATAATAAAAAATAAATAAATAAATAAATAAAAAAAAGCTCACTCAGCCAGGTAAGAGTGTGTGTGCCTGTGTGTATATATATTGGGTGTGACTGATTGCAACAAAAAAGGGGAGGTGCTCAACTACATGTTCTAGCAGTCCCATATACAAAATTTCAACGATCTACAGCTAATCATTTTTGAGTTATGCAAGATACATATGCACATGCAGGCATCACAAAAAAATCCCTTCTGAATCCCTTTCATAATCCCGCCTGGGAAAAAATAGTCCTTTATTCTGTCTGTATGTACAGATGTCACACCAAAAAAAAAACCCATCAAAATGAATTCGAGAGCTGTCAAAATGGATATCTTCATCAAAATATGATATCTAAAATTTTTCACAGTTACAATACTTACTTTACTTCATACAACAAAGTAAAAAAAGAGTTATTTATTCTGTCCATACACACAGATGTCCCAAAAAAGTGCGAAATTGATTCTTGACTGGTCAAAATGGATATTTCCACTGAAATATGATACCCAAAATTTTTCGTGATACAATAATTCCTTTAGTTCGTACTATGAAGTAAAAAGTTAAGTTTGTTTATTAGAGGACAATGGAAAAATTTCTATCACAAACCAGCAGAATAAAGCAAAATTTTTATGGGAAATACAAAAAGGCGTATAATATGTGTTGGATAACAGTAAAGATTGCACGATGTCACAATATTTAGAAATTGTTTTTATGCATAACAATATGTAATTTAACTGCATATAATCTACAAAATAAAAACATTGCTAAATTGTAAAAATAATTTAAGTGTATAGGTATTAATCATCTTGTTACAAGGTCACACAGATGTTTCTTGTATGGTTTCACCTAGGGGATGGGTTGGACTCAGAATGCAATGATGCCTCTTCGTAACAAAGAGAAGATATTTCTGGTATGAAGATCTTTATACTAGATTTTATACAAGTTGTGACAAAGTCGCATTGTTAATTCTTGTCTGGTTTCACCGTCCAATGTCACACCAATAGTCCCTGAGATAGAAACTCTTTCATCGGGCTTGGAATTGCAGACTGTTGCCTACCAGAGGAGAACCCCCATTTAGTGGAGGATTACCAACACTGTGAGATGGCAGTCAAGGTTTGGGAACGAGAAGCAAAAGAGGTTTCAAGAGAGCATCGGCTGACTGGAGTTTCTGGCTGAGGCTATAAAAATTTTTATGGATGAACTATGACTATTTTAGGTGTGGTGTTGACCTAGCACATTCCTGTTGTGACAATTCCTGAAACTACTGGACTGAGTGTATCAAGTCCCAGATTGTTATTAATCGCACCTGTTAAAGTTATGTTTTTCATTTCAATTCATGTTATTTATAACTTCAGTTGGGAATTCATTTCAACCCTGCAGTACAACAGGGGCTTTGGGTAGCAGGTTCGGGCATTACCCCACAATCTGTTTCATATCGACTATCAAAATATGAGATATATCGACTATCAAAGTATGAGAGTAATATAAGCAAGAACATTGCTTTTAGTGTTTTGAAATGTGTTCTTGTTTGAGTCCAGATTTAATTTACATAACCAAATGAACTTATTCTCCCAATTAAATTACTTAAAAATACAGGTAAATTGTTAATAGCTTTTATCTGTTAATTATTACATGGTTTATTCCCCCATTCCTGTGTTTCAAGAATTGCTAACATTGATTATGAATAACTATATTATGTCATCATCAGTTTCATCCTACTTAATTGAGAATCTTTTGTACATATATATATATGTGTGTGTGTGTGTGTGTGTGTGTGTGTGTGTGTGTGTGTACAAAAGAATGTATACAAATATGTGTGCATGTGTGTAATTTTGGCTATATATATATATGTTTTTATTCCCTGAATCTTTCTTTTCAGCCAAAATTTCAGAAGCTTTTTTTTCCCCTCCTGAAGAAGAACTTGTATGATAGCTCTTGAAATTGATGTGTTTTATTAAAAATCTATGCCAAACTAAGATTGCTTTATTGCTTATTTTAAAATTTTACATTAGCATGTTTCCCCTCTACTTGAATCATATTATTACTGATTATTTCAATCATTTCTTTATTGCCAGTGTCATGATTTTTAAATATTTGTAAGTAATATAGGTGATTTCTTATGCAAGATTCCAAGCCATGTTTCAGACTGTTCCACCTTGTACTTCCAACCATTTGAGGCTCCGCAGCATTCACATTTCCTTTGAGCCAAGCTCTAAAATGCTTCAGAACAGATACCACTTGTTGTGCAATAGGCTAAACCAATGAGGAGAATATGTGTGTGTGTGTGATTATGGCAAAGCCTCGAGAGATATCTGCCTAAGGGGATGGATGCCTTCGTGGAGGGCTTTCTAAGGAAACTGGCTCGTATACACGTTACACAAGGGGAAAACCTCGAAAACGCCCATGCAGCTAGCCCGTTCACTAGATTTGAATCTCGGATCGAACTACCAGTGTTCAGCGACTTTACCGCTTGGCCACTGGTGGGTGAGAGCAGAAATATGAATAAGTTGCAAAAACTAAATAGCTTTTTTCATGACCCTTCTTTCTCATTTAATCTACAGTTCTATTATTGTTTGGTTATTTATGCACAATTACTTACTCAGACTCTGTAATTACTGAATTTAAAAAAACCAAAAACAAAAATGTACATTTAATACCAGCAAAAAAATACTAATAACAGGAAAATCAATATATTATTTCAATCATCTTGAATTACACAGCCAATCTCGAGGCACAGCTGTATCTCAAAATAACAGGCAATGCACAATGCCATTAAAAAGTATTTATATGGCAACCCTGGTATGCAAGTAGCACATGTCTATTTTGGCCCACGTATAATGCAGAAGTTGAACGGATGCCGCGTTACTGATACTCTCATATTTTTTTAAGACAAAACAGATTAATGTGTACACGGGGCAAATGACAGTGCAAAAAAAGAATTTCTAAAAAAATGGTAAGTATTTTATATTCATTTCTTGCTTTTTAACTTTATTACTTACTTTACTTCTTGTGTGGAATTCTTAGCCCACTGCTGCTTTGAAAAATGACTGCCGTCTCTCACATACTAGCAAAAAATTAGTTGCCAGTGAAATTGCAAATGCTTTCCGAAGTTGGCAACAAGTTTGCAACTTGTCCAGGGAGGTGCGGTTAATTTAACAATAATTTTATGAACTCGTTTCTGACAAATATTTCGCCAAGCTAATGTACAAAAGACAACAGACATCTTCAAAATAGCAAAATTTCATATAAGAAGAATTCCATATGAGAGCCATCAAAAAAATAAACCTTAAAAAATACCTTTTTCAAGAAAATTCTATTTCGTCCCTAGGCACACAGCAATCTGTTTTTGCTTTAAAAAAAAAAATTCAGAAATCTGTACAAATTCAGCATCCATACAAATTTTAGCAAAGCACACCACCCAAAACAGACCTATGCTATGCGCTTACCTGGTTGTTATATAAATACCTTTTGGCGACATCATGGGTTGCCATATAACTGTTTCAGCAACATACTGCTTTGCCTCATGAATACTTTTCCATGGGCTTGCAGATAATCAGAAAGTATAAAAAAAATATAGGAACTGGACAAAAATATGGAAACACCTCGTAAAATGCATGTTTAAACTGTAATGTTTATTCTTGCAAAAGCTGTTAGTGGTGCTGAGCCATCTGCACAACATCTTCAATATGTTGTAAGTGTCATTCATCTTCGAGACAGTGTTCTGTGCAATTGTGAGTACATCATGTCAGAGCTAAATGAATTTGAACATGGGCAAATTGTTGGGGCTCGTATGGAGGGTGCTTCCATATTCAAAGTAGCTGAAGTGTTTGATGTTTCAAGACGCACAGTATCAAGGATTTTTAACTCATAGGGGAAAGTCAGAAAAACCACATCTGTTAAATCACAGCACGGAAGAAAACGTGTTAAGTGATCATGACAGACGATCACTGAAGAGATCTATGATGAAAAATAAGAGGACTACAGCTGCAAAAGTGACTGTTGAACTGAATGTAGCACTTGTAAACCCTGTCAGCACCAAAACAATACAAAGGAAGCTCCACTAGCAGAGTATATTTGGACAAGCAGCAATTCAAAAGCCACCCATCAGTGATCAAAATGCCTGTAAGCGGAGAAAATGGTGTCAAAGTCACAAAACCTGGAGTGCAGAGCAATGGAAGACTGCCAATCTGGTTCGATAAATCTTGCTTTATACTGATTCCGACTTCTGTGCGAGTTTAAGTTTCACAAATGTCATCCCAAGAGTATGACGGATACTATTTGCTGCCCCGAGTGAAACATGACGGGGGGTTTGATCATGATTTGAACAGCAATATCATGGTATTCCATGGAAACCATCATTACTGTGCACAGGGTTCGTACACATTTCCTTACATGAAAATTAAGAACTTTTAAGGACCATCAAAGAAAAAATTAAGGACCTATCAGCAAACAAAAAAAAAAAAAATATATATATATATATAGAATAAAGCAATTATCCATACAACCGACTTCATGCTTGTAATTTCACTTTAAGAAACTAACAGAAGTGTGTATTATGCACTATTATTAAATTCACTTTAATACTTACCATAAAACAATTTTGAAAATTAAACTAACTCCCTACAAGTTATGAAGTAAATAACATTAAATTAGGAACATAATTTCTTTAAAAACATGTATAAGTGTGTTTTACACTAATAACAGTCACTATTTTAGAGATTTACATGATTATTATTTAATTTATTTGATATTTATTTAAACACAGTCAACTACTATTATAATCACTATGTAAGAATATTTTGCAGATTAAAATAACTGATTTGTAAACATACAATTTATTTCCTTGGTTTTTTGAAAGATACTAGAATAATAAACTGTACAATAAAAGATACAAAACATTTGTGCTTTTTTTAAATCTGAAATCTTTTCAGCTATTTTAATATCTAATTTATTTATGTCTATTTCCTTTTCTTTAACTATTCTTCTAAGTTCATTTGCTTTGATAAACAAATCAATGTTCATGCTGGTCTCAGCTTCATCTGCTAAAGCATCTACTTCTTCATTAATACCTTTAATGTCCCTTTGAAGAAATTTTTCTTCTGCTTCATATAATCAATTTCTTCCTCAATGATATTTCTTTTCTTCTTTGAATTTTCAGATTTAGCACACATATTCGCAGCCGTAAAAGTCTTAGTTCTTAGTCTAGTTTCTGCGCATGCGTCAAAGTGACGCATGCGCAGAAAGTTTGTAGCTTTGAGGTCCGGATTATGGGTGTCCGAATTAACGACTTTTGACTGTATTAGAGTTCCAATTAATTAGTTTAATAGTAGGAAAATGGAAATTCCTTCTTTTATCAAATAATTTAATTTTGTTGTGTTTAATAATTTGCAGGTCTAGGAATTCAATAGTATCTTGATTCGTATTCATTTTATTAAGTGTTAAACTATTTGGGTAAATTTTGAATTTCTCAAAAGTAGAATTATTATTGAAAGTTATAATATCATCTATGTATCTAAAAGTATGAGCAAATAGCTTTAATTCATTTTTATTTAAACTGAGTTGGAATTTATATTCAAATGTAAAAAGAAATAGGTTACAAATTTGTGTAGAACTGTTTGCTCCCATAGGAATTCCTCTAACTTGCTGAAAGATCTTATTATCGTATTTAATGTAGTTATTAAATAATGCACAATTCAGATAAGTATTCCATCTTTCAATACAAAGGATGTCAAGTATGTCAGGAAAAAGTTGTGGGAGTTGCATTAAACTAGTAAAAATTTCTTCTAATGGTAGAGAAGTATAAAGGTTTTCAAAGTCATAGCAGTTAATGTTCTTGATTGTTAAACTTTTAAAACTGTTGAGAACTGGAGCATTATTATAAATAATCCAACTATAATTGTGTTGTTTGTTAACGAGATGTTAGATTAAATTACATATTTTTTAAGTATAATTGCAAATATGTAATCTATATTCTTTTTATAATTATTTGTACCATTAGCAATAAATCTAAATTTGAGTGGTGATTTATGAAATTTTGGGAGAGTATATAGATTTTCTAATCTATTGTAGTTAGATGGTTGTGAAATTTGCAGTTTCTTATGAAATGCTTTTAGCTTTTTTGCAATAACATTTTCTTGTAGATTGGCGAGTTTGTAAGTAATGGCATTATTGAGTTCAGTATTAATTAATGAGACATAAAAAAAATTTTCATATTATGCTAAAGTTATTATTGGCTTTGTCAATTTTGGTAATTATGAACTTTTGTTTTAAATCCTGTAAAAGAGGTATGAGAATATTCCACTGTAAATGGCTATTAAATTCAATTCTTTGAATTTTTTGCTTGAATTCTTCTAATACTGCATGTTTCCATGCCATAAAGGTAGAATTTGGAATATTTAATTTGAAACTAGTTTTAACTATAAATTTGCCTATATTTTTTATGAAACTTTTAAAACTGTGATGTTTGTTAATTTTTAGTACTGGTCTAAATTTGGTACCTTTTTCCATTAAAATTCTTAAATGTTGGTTTTGAACTATTGCTAAATTGCCTGTTATAATATGTTGATGAAATTTATCTATGAAATCTTTGTATTGAAGCTCTTTACAGTATCAATGGGCTGTAGCTAATTCATGGTGGTTAATTAGTAATTTACTAAGAGGTTTTTGATACTTGAAAGCTGGTGAGATCTGTACTTTGGTAGCTGGAAAAACGTTGTTGTCTTTTTCTGAAAATTTTGCTAAACTGAATATGATCATAGTTAGGATGAAGGAAATTGATTTTGCAGTAATATTTATTGTATTTGTTATTTGTAGAGAACTTATAATTACAAAAGTCAATAATAAGGTCTTTGATAATATTGTGCCCTGTAAAATGCTGTTTTACAAATTTTATTAGTAATTTTAAGAAATTGTGCTTACAAGTATGCAACCAAGTAATTATATTTTTAGTGAAATTATCAGTAAGAAAGTAATTATTTATATTATCGTTTAACTTTTTTGTATCTATTGTTGAAAGAAGTTTATTTTTATGCTTATTACCTGCTCCGGTTCCTCGTAATGATTTTTTACTGAATAATTTAAAATGGCTGTAAGTTGGAATTTCAGAATTTAATTTAATGTGTTGGTTGAATGTATTGAGTCCATAAGGGTAAAGTGTTTTGAATTTAAGCATGTAGAGTGACTTGAAATAATCTAACTTTGTATTCAGGTACAATGTCCAAAATTTGAATATTAATTTTTTTGAAATCATGTATTTGAAAATGTTCTAATTCAGCTGTATTAAGTGTGCTAAAATTAGTAGTTGCAAATTTTTTAATGTGTGCTCTGTGGTTGTTAATTCTTATATTAAGACTATTTTTGGTTTGTCCAATATATACAGTACTTTTATATATAGTACATATATATATATACAATACATATATATATAGTACATATATATATATATATATACAGTACATATATATATATATATATATATATACAGTACAAATTCCGAGATCCGGGAATCCAATATCTGGAATGATCTAAAATCCGGACCTCAAAGCCACCACCAAACAATTTTTTAGGGCTTTTTTGGAGGGAAGGGGTATGCTTTACGCATGCACATTAGATTTTTTTCCTCGTCATAAAAAAACATGCCGGAAATCTCGATTCTTAATCTCAGTTTGGCGCTAAATAAAATATCTCATTATTGAAGAAATAATTATTTTAGCATAAATTTGTGTGATTAGTAACTTGACTCCATAGCTGCGTATCTGCTTGGCATAATCTCAAACCGAAACATTTGTTAATTTTACAGCAACTAATATTTTATATCCTTGATGCCGAAATCGCGAATCATTATTTATTGTATTTTGCTTTCATCACCGCATGTTTATCAACGGATGACAACTTTAGTGATGACTCATGCAGCGATGCCAAATAACATAATATTATCCGATTACAGATTTAAGTTTAATTCGCTAAAATGTTGACAAGGGGAGATTTAACAAAAATTTCTTTCCTTATGCTAAAAATAGATTTTGTTAATGATACTCATATATAGGACAAACGATTATATTTAGTGCTATTTGAATTAAGAATAACTGCTTGTTATTCACATGAAGCCAGAACCAGCGCCAGAGCTCGCATGGGCGCACTAGGCGGCAGAATTTAGGGAAGTTAAACAGAAGTTTTTCATTGCGATGACAATGCCCCAATCATTAATCAATTAATGGAGGGCGAAATCTGTAGTATGGTTCTAAATCCAGAAAATACAGCTACCGATAGTGAAGAAAGTAACAGAGAGGTTACTGAACGAGAAAAAATTTTGATTGACAAGTTATTCGGAATTCTCGACACAGCAATTACAGGACTTGAACAATGGAACTTAATAACTCAACAAGAAATTATATGTCTATAGTATTAGTCTAAAGTATTAGCAGAGAAAACAAATCAAACAACTCACATTGAAAGAAATGTTTAATAAAGTAAACATATAAATATTAAGCTCTTTTCTTTTGTAAATTTTGATAGCCTTTAAATCATAAATGCTTCATTATTTCATAAATCACGATTTCATATTTTTATATTTTCAGTTAAACTTCTACCCAATAACTTTAGTAATTCATGAAAGTTAATTTTGCATCTAGTTAGTTCAGGAAAATTAGTTTCAATTAGTTGTTTTCAGCTTTAAAAATATTAAAAAATTTTTAATTAGTTAGTTGTTTTCAACTAATAATTGTATCGCCATTAGCAAAAATAATGCATTACTATCAACAGCATAGGATTAAACCAAATACTTAATTGCCTATTGAAGCTTCAAAACGTATTTCCTAACTTCACTTTTTCTCGGCTAGCGTTACTGAATTTGCCCTTGGCGACCTAAAATCGAAATGGAGCCATCAGATTTCCCACGAAATCGATAACAGACCCTCTGCAGAAATAAACTCATAATCCCGATATCCCATACATATAGTATGTGCAAAAGAGAATAAACTCCGTAGAAGGTGATAAAAAAATTAATTTATGGCTTAATTGAAACAAACACAGAAATTAAGCTAAGCAAAACCATGTAAAAACAAATTGAAATGATAAAACGAAACTTAATTTTCATGTGAATTTTCAGCACTGACTCTTCCATTATAGAAATTTCAATTTATTTCAAAGACCACATTTAGCTTTATAAGGATTGTCATCGATCAATATCCAGTCTTTGTAGTCAGCTTGATGAAGCCACAGTTTATTGAAAATGCACTTTCCAGGCATCTCGTTCCTATTGGCATCGGAAGGGTTGTGGCCTTCCAGGTTGGGATTGCTCTAACTTTGGCAAATATTTTCAGAATCCCCCCCCCCTTTTTTTTTTCTCGAGCACCTTCATCTTCACTTTCGCCTCTTAAAGAACTTCCGGCTTCACGCTTTCGTCACAATCTGCCTAAATTTATGGATAACACCTGTTTCGAAAGATTGGGTGAATAGCCAATCAGACACCGATACTTTCGTTTAACGCAAATCCGCCAACAGATTGGTTAAGAGCCGTGCAATTTTAATTCCATATTCATGAGAAATCGCAATTCACACATAGAATGGCAATCATTAGAAATGATAAGAAATGTCAAATGAGCAAAATTAAGGACCGTTTATTCATTTTGGCCAAAATTAAGGACTTTTAAGGACCAAAAATCATTTTTGAAAAAATTAAGGACTTTTAAGGACCGTACGAACCCTGTGTGCAAAGTCACATTACTGCCAAGGATTGTGTAACCATTTTGGACGATCATGTCCATCCCATGGTACAAATTTTGTTCTCCAATGGCAAGGCCATATTCCAATTGTCCAGGACTGGTTTCCTGAGTATGAGGGTGAACTTTCACGTCTACTATGGCCACTATAGTCACCAGATATCAATATTATTAAGCCTTTGTGGAATACTTTGGACAGAAATCTGAGTAAATACTATCCACTACCATCATCATTAATTGAACTTGCCAATGTTTTACAGGAAGAATGATATGATTCCTCTATTTATCCATTCTGGGAAAACTGCAAGCTGTTTTGAATGGTTTTCCTACACTGTATTAATCACAACAATATGGTTTTATTTTGGTATTTCCATATTTTTTGTCCAACCCCTGTACTTAACAGTTTAACATAAAACATTAGTCAACAAATATATATTGATTACATATATTAACTAACTGCTTTTTCTCAGGACTGTATAAGCTGGTTTTAATAAACTGATTATATGTACAAAAAAGGCATGCTCACTGCCACACCGCAGAATATTGCAAACGAAAGAGAACATAACCACATACAACACCTCTGAGTTGTTTAATGTTCATGGCCCTCTTTGACATTGAAGATCTGTTTTCTTCCGCTTATTTTTTTCCCTCATTCTGTTTTAACCTTTTCATGACCTAAACACCTGACATGGCCTTTCATTCAAATGATCACAACAGTCCGAAACAGCCAAGATTGCGATATTGTTTTCTTCCCTCCCCCCCCCAAAAAGTATGCAGTAGCAGGTGCAGTTTTCCCAAATGTATTGCATCAGTTTAGTGCACACAGCTTGTCTTAAAAGGGTCTATCTGTGATTTCTTATCTTTATTTGTTAGGAAGCAGAAAGGATGCTATTTGAAATATTCACACTTCTTTGCACGTTCATGGATAGGGAGAGGAGGAAGTTGCTGTGAATCTCGAAAGGCATTTTGGGTTTGGGTGGATATTTTAAGCATACAGTGAAGGCTTTGGTTTTCTAAGAGTTAATTTCTTATCAAACAGAGCAAAATTACCTAGCAAATGATGAAGTACTTACATAATTTCCATTTTAGAACACAAGTTTATTTACTGCTTATTTTTACAATTATGTTTAATCACACTGCCCATACACCTTTTTCTGGCACTCCTTCTTACAAGGATTTGGCACTAACATATCTCTAGCCAATATATTCTACTAT
This sequence comes from Stegodyphus dumicola, assembly GCF_044657685.1. Lineage (NCBI taxonomy): Eukaryota > Metazoa > Arthropoda > Arachnida > Araneae > Eresidae > Stegodyphus > Stegodyphus dumicola. The sequence goes on along the minus strand of NC_140774.1, from coordinate 98,012,898 downwards.
AATTTTGAACTTCTTTTTGTACATAGAAAACAAAATTTAGTCTGTTTTCCTCTAGAAGTACGCATAATAGCATCACCAAACCCTAACAAAATAAATTCAAACTCTTTTTAGAGGAAAAAAATGCTCGTTAAACCTAAAACTACTTCCAAAAAGACTAAATACAATTGGTGAGTAAGCTGTAGTTCACTGCATCAATAAATCAGTTTATTTGATTAGTGCATTAAAATAAGTCAATGAGAATAAACATATTTTTATTTTTTAGCAAATAATTTCTTTACTTAATCAGCAAAGCATGCAAAGGATATATGCTTATGGCAGAGGAATGCCTTCTATTTTATATTACTAAAATTTAATTTTAAGCATGGATTTTGTAGAAATACAGTGATACAAATAAAACAAAATATATTTATAGAATTAAAATTCTGATTAAGATATTAATTATTTGATAAGTAATATTATGTTAATTAAAATATTATATTTATTAATGTATTCCCATATTTTTTTGCTAATTTTATTGTGCTAAACTTGACAGGGTAAAAATTATGCAAATAATTCAATTTTCAAAGAACACAATTGCACTACGAACATAATAAATGAAAAGTAATCATGAATAATCTACTAGTCACCATCACAATATAATTTATTTATAAGAAACCTACATTCCAATAGTAATATATAGTAATATTAACCTCCTCGGTTCCCTTGTATCACATGTGATACAAAAGTTTCATAATTTTTTGTGAAGGCTGAGCTGAAAAAACAAATTTGGGACCGGTTGTATCACATAAGATACAAAGTGAAATACCTCATATATTTTCCTCGTTTAGTCAACAGATGGCAGTACTTGTCCATGATAGCGATTTCTAGTAGCATCTCTGAATCAAAACAAAATGTCTGCACGTCATCGAAGTAAGTATTTTTTTCTTATTTATATACAAATATTAAACTATTTTTAAAATATGCTTTCTCTTTGTATATGTACTTTTTACTAGTTAACAGCAAAAAAAGAAATTTTTACTGAAATATTAAAGTATAATGACTTGTGAAATTTGTTTGTATCACTTGTGATACAATGGGACCCAATCACTTATGAACACACTTTTTAAGACAATTTTGTTTTAATTTTTAGTTATATTTTGGGGGGATTTGAAGATTGATAGAAGTATTTCATGAATTCAAATCTGTAATTGAGGTGTTTGCATTCCATTTTTACCCATTTTTTCCGGATAATTTTTTTACTTAATAAGTATTTTTTTTTTCAGTGAAATATTTGACACCAAATGAAATTTTAGAGCTGATGAATCGCGATGATTCTGTTTTGAGTTCACTGTCAGATGAAGATGATTATCAAAGCGACAATGGATGTGAGATGGATGATGTTGATGAAGATCAGGATGTAACTTTTGACTTTTCTGCTCCAACTTAATGGGGAATACATACAGATAAGTTCAATCCAGTTTCATTTGATTTTCAGGAGGTAGGATGCTTTGAATATCAAAGTACTGCACCCATTGAATATTTTATGGAATATTTAGATGAATGCTTTTATGAAGATTTGGCAAATTTCAGTAACATTCGATCCGTAACACGTACTGGCAAGAGTATTAATGCATCAAAAGAAGAAATGATGACATTCATAGGCTACAGTCTTCTTTTGTCCTGCTGTGGGTATTATCCCAGGATAAAAATGATATGGGAAAGGTCCACACGGTTTTCCATTATAGCTGACAATATTTCTAGGGATAGGTTTTTTTCAAATTCGCAACAATTTGAAAGTTTTAAATGATAATGATGTCGCAAAGGAAATAAAGGAAAAAGATAAATTTTGGAAAGTCAGGACAATGCTAAATAAAATACGAGAACGTTGCTTGAAGCAAAAAAGGCCAAAAATTGTTTCAATTGATGAACAGATTATCTCTTTTCATGGACAGGTTTCTATGCGACAGTATGTCAGAGGAAAGCCAAACCCAGTAGGAATAAAAGTTTTTGTAATGTGCTCTTCGTACGGTTTGCCTTTAGATTTCATCTTTTATGAAGGAAAGGGAACTGATGTTACATCTCCAGAGGATACAAGTTTTCTTGACTTGGGAGGAAAAGTTGCTCTGAAGCTTTCGGACTCATTATTTCCCGGCTCCTCGATATATGTGGACCGGTATTTCGCTTCAGAATTGCTTCTTGACTTCCTCCTGAATAGAGAATTGCATTTAACTGGCACTCTTATGAAAAATAAAGTTCCGAAATTGACACAACTAAAGTCAGATTCAGAAATGAGACGAGAAGGCCGAGGGACAATAGATCAAGTTGTGAGAGTGGATCAAAAAATTTCCCTTGCGAAATGGTTCGACAATAAAAGTGTTTTGCTGATGTCCAGTGAGCATGGGAAAACTCCCATCACAAAATGCAAAAGATGGTCGAAAACGGACAAGTCATACTTAGAAGTTGATTGCCCTCATATTGTAAAAAATTACAACGATTACATGGGGGGCATCGATCATCTGGACCGTACCATTAGTTTCTACAGAATGAAGCACCGAACCAAGAAATGGACAGTACGAGTCATTCTGCATATGATCGACTTTACCATGTCGAGTGCATGGCTCTCGTACAGAAATACTATGACAGAATTAGGGGAACCTAAGAAGAACATTCTGGACTATTTTGCGTTTAGACTCAGTATTGCAAATACACTCATCCACGGCTTACTGAAGAAGCCATCTCCCACTCCTTCGCTAGCCGAAGATGAAAATGATGAACCCCCTCCAAAACGCAGAGTTACAACTTGCATTCCACATCAAGCAGCTCGTAACAATGAAGCTAGGCACATGCCTGAAATGGTTGGGGATAGAACTCATCGAAGTAGGTGCAGGAATGAGAACTGCTCGGCCTTAACAAATGTACAGTGTACAGACTGCAAGGTTTTTCTATGCTTTACAACTAGTAGAAATTGTTTCAAGGCATTTCACGAATATAAATAATAATAATATTATGTACCTACAACGCCAATAAAACTTAATTTTGTGTTGAATTTATGAATTGTATGTATTGTGTGATTAAAGACTAAGATTAAATTAATTACTTCAATCCTGCTTAATACTTAAGAAAATTCTGATTGTAGTGCCTTGTTCCTAATGTATCACATGTGATACATCCTCCCCTAGCTTTCATAAACTAAAAAAAATTTTTTTATTGCACTTTTCTACATCAAAGTGATCGAAACAACTATTTAAATACCTCTTACTAAATATCAAGCTTTTATTTTTGTCTCGGGTCTGAGGAGGTTAACATTACAATATCTAATAACACATCTTCATTCCTGTATTTTGAATCTTGCCTGCTCTTATTGTTGACTACTGTTGTCCCTAGAACTTAAAATCATTCAGTGCTCCAGGAACTGGTGTCTGTGTCATCTGCTACAGTTTACAAGTTGTCACATTACATAAGTGCATTAGGATATCACTCTTATTATTATTTTTTTAAAGCTTGTCACAGCCCTGCATACAAATTCCATGAGCAAATCAATTATGAGGTGCATGAGAAACACACAATCTATGAGCTTGCTTAGTCAGACACAGCCCTGCATACAAAATCCATGAGCAAATCAGTTATGAGACGAAAACAACTAATATGTACATGAACCATTTTAAAACTTAGGGGAAAACTGTTTTCTGAACAGCTTCCCCCACCCCGGGTCGACAGAGAATTCTGCAAAGCTACTGGCTAGAATCTGTGCCTAGGCAGTCTTGGCCACGGGGGTATAAAAATTTATGAATTTGGTGGTTCTGAAGCCCCCGGGAAAAGTCACTCATAGGCCAGCCTCGGGGTCTGGTATGTCCTGAGCGGTTGGAACCGTAGAACCCCACGGGTTGCTGGGTAACAGCCCTCTGCGACGGGCTCGTCCATGCGACTGGCAGGAGCAATTGACAACCAGTGCTGCCTGGTGTCTTATCCAGGTGGTGCGTTGCTCCCCTGGAAGGGTAATAGTGGAGTTTAAACCTCCAAGAAGTGCAAAAAGAGGAGTGGACATGTAGTGTGATTGAGTTCATGGAGCAGAGAATGCCCAAATCTTGTTGTTCTGAACAGCTTGTGTATAGAAAAAACTATATAAATATTTTAAACATTTTCAGAAACCTGTACTTAACCTAACGGAGTTACACATGGGGAGAAAACAGAAAGTCAATAAGGTACATACAATTTTTATGTATTTAAAATACTTCCAAAATTAGCAAGTACTGTTAATTAATGTAACACCTAAATACTTTTATTACTTTCTGCCACTGGCAGGGCAAAAACTAAACTGTGCTTATACTGCTGTATACGATTTTAAACCTATTCATTGTAACAACTAAATTCAATTATATATACAGTCAAAAGTCTTTAATCCAGGCCTCCATAATCCGAACCTCAAAGCTACAAACTTTCTGCGCATGCGTAAACGCATAATGCATCAACGCATGCGCATAATACATTTACGCATGCACATAATGCGTTTACGTATGCACATTTAATGTATAACGAACGCTATAAGCTAAGCTAAAATTATCTAATTATCTATTTCAGTTAATGTTGCAGACTGCATTGTTCCATAATCTTCTAATTGGATCCGGCTTATTATTTTTTGCAGACTGTTAGAGAAATTTTATAAAAGTAAGCTTGAACTTTTGATTATGTCAAAAAGAATTTCCGATTCTGGAGCTGCCAAAGAATCTACAAAGCGAAAGCATGTTTCGATGTCCATCAAACAAAAAGTGGAATTGCTGCAAAAAATGGATAAAGGCATATCCTTTGTTTCTCTAACCATTCCGAAATCTTCACGCTGCTCTACGGGGGGGGGCGTCACGACGTGCACTGAAATGGAACTTGATTTGTCAGCACTATCCTTATCTTCAGGGCAGATGTTTTTATTTTATTCGACTTATAATTCTTTACTAAATGTAGTATTTCATCTCAATGTACTCCATCTTTGATATGATTTAAATCAAATTCCTCGTCATTATAAATACCACAAATATACATCAAATAGTTTTCTGGTTGCAATTTTCTAATTTCGACTCTGCATATTGTATGCTTTACGCATGCGCGCGTTGAAAGAAATGTTTAATAAAGTAAACAAATAAATATTAAGCTTTTTTTTTTGTAAATTTTGATACCTTTTAGATCATAATTGCTCTTTATTCATAAATTATGGTTTCATATTTTTAATTTTATAATTTCTGCATGCCATCTTACCAGATTTAAACTGATGATCAATAATCTGGAAAAATCGATAATGAGGAATCGCTGTAGTCCCGACGAGACCGGATTAAAGACTTTTGACTGTAGTTCAGATTAGCATATATGTTACAATGAAGCTTTCAAAGCAATACATAATTTATTTGTAATATAAAATAATCATAATTCATATATCATAAAAATCCCACTACTTTGCAACTTATTTCAGAAAACTAGCTTCATATTATATGTAAATCCCTGCACTAATATATAAATATAAATTAAAACAAACATACCCTAAGAAAGAAGTTTTAATATTAGCATTTAGGATTCCCAGAGCATAAATATCTGGTTGGAATGTGGACACTGAGATATCTCCTTCAGATAAATCAACAGAAGTCTGTAAAGAAGTACACATATTTAAAAAACCAAGTTCAAAGTGAAGATTTTAAAATATGAAATATACACCGATACATTACCATTGTATATGAACATAATCGGTCAATTATTGATAAATGTTAAATATATTTTTAAATATTATGAAATTAGAATCAAAAGTATTTCTGCACATATAATATCTACAAAATAAACATTTCTCACCTACTGTATATACTCAAAACTAACACCCCTTAATTTTCCTCTATACATATACATACCTGTTTTTTCACCCTAAAATTTACTATGGTTTCATACTCAGATGTTTTGATAAACGAAATCGCCAAATGAAAGGAAGAAGTTTATCATACTATACAAATTATATACTATCATACCTGCCAACCTCTAAAGATAAAAATTCAGAAGATTTCTCCAAAATTCAGAAGAGCACGAACAATTAATATCATGCTTTGATATTAAAAAAATAACAATTTATACAAATAGAAAAAAGAAAATTGTACTTACATTAGTAAATCTCAATTAAATAGCAACTAAAAAATTTATTAGGAAACATAAAACAAGAACTTAATGTTACACAAAAAAATTATTGCAATGAATTTAGAGTGCATTTTTTGGCTTTAGCCAATGGAAAATTTCCTGTCATAACAATTAGTTTCCTCATAACATTTAGCAATTAAAATGTTTTCTAGAGTTTTTGGTGAAATTGAAGAACGAAACATAGTTTTGTTTTTCTTCACAACACTAAAGACTCTCTCACACTCAGCATTACTGTGTGGAATTACGAGAATAGCACATAAAACTCTTGCTAGTCTATCATATTTTGGTGTTCCATCAGCTCTTTTTATTCTTTTTAAGGTACCAACGAGGACATCAAGTCTATCTTCTCCAGAACTGGCAAAGTCTTCAAACTGTGCAGCAGAAAATTGGTTCTGTAGTTCATCTAAAGCATCATTATGGCATTCATTTTCTTTAATTGTTAACAAAAATGGAAATTTATCAATAAAGAAACGAATCTTTTCAAAAGATGAATTTTCAATTTGTTTCAAATTTGCCACTTCATTTAAAAGAACTTCATTTTGCAAAGGAAACTTCCTTACAATGTAATCACAGGCTGAGGAAAGTACTTTCTGACACATTGAAAAAATTCTTTTTTCTCATGATCTTTCAAACAATTTACAAGTTCCCTGGTTTGATTTCCAATTATAAGATCATTGTCATCCTTTTGATTTGCCAAACTATTATAGGCAACACGAATCAACACACTGTTTTTCACAACTGACGGTTTTACAAACTTAGTATGAAGTTCTTTCAAAAGATCATTAAGAATTTGGACAAGGGCAGATTTTGGCGAAGCTGATTGTAGAAGGGTATTTACACTTTCAAAAATCTTAATGGTACTTAACACAAAACTACAATGTGCTTTGTTCAAATCCGAAGAAAGAAGATAGAAAATCCTTTCCTCCCGGCTAATAGAAGACTGTTTTTTAGAAAAAAATAATCTGGCGCCCACAAAGAAAAGAGTGGGAGAAACAAGTTCAGCGCATTGGATTGGCTGGTTAAGCGGCGAGTTGTGAGAAACTGCAGGTTACTGGATTCGAAGTAGTCGGTAGTTGGTGGTAAAACACGATGCAATTGGTAAAAATCGCTGAATTGGCGAAAAATTCTAAAAACAAAAATCACTAAAAACACTTGAAAAAGGAAAAAAATCGTAAAAACGTAAAGACAAACGCGTTTTAGTAAAAATTACGAAAAATTCGTAAAAGTTGGCAGGTATGTACTATGATATAATTTGTATAGTATGTAATTATACCTTTTAAATAAATAATTATATCATTCAACCCATATAACCATTTAAAAATTAAATAAACCTTACAGGTCATTATCATATATATAAACTGATTAATACTAATGATAAAAACCGTGTCTAGTAATACAACTTTAATTTAAGCCAGCATCCATTTTATTGGAATATCTCAAAACTATATATCACTGACAATATCTGAGCTACAGCTAACAGTACTTTTGTTTCAAGAAAATTCTATAGGAAAGGAGGAGGAAACTACATTTTTCTCAATATTACTTCAAGACAAAATAAATATTTACCTACATTTTTATTTATTAAAATACAATTTAAAATGTAGGAAGGGTCTTATATTTGATTTGATTTTACTTTAGAATTACTTTTGATTAATGTAGAAAATATGTACAATTAAAAATTCGGTGCTACTTTGGTACACGGTTGCACGGATTTTGGCGATTTTCCTTTGGCGAGTAATACAACTTATGGTAAACCCATTGCTGGATAAGTTGTTTATGGTAACCGATACTTTGTTGTCATTTTATTTAAAAAATAATGTGTTTTATTGTGCATAAATTCCGTGTTTAAAATATTATTTATGGCTTTTAAATATTAAAAATCAATTTAATTTTGTGTTTTTATTTGAAATAAAAATTTTATTGTTTATCATATTTTATGAAATTTTATGTTGTGGATGATGTAATCAATGACGTCACCTTACTTTAAAAGTAATTCGTTTTAATATGTATAAATTTAATCTAATGTTTTAAACATATTTTATGGCTCTTAAATATTAAAATACAATTTAATTTTGCATTTTTTTTAAAATGATTTTATTATGTATGAATTTTTAAATAATTTTAATTCTAGCCATGATGTAATAAGCTCTCTGATTGTTTATAGAATATTTGTGCATTAACGAGCTGTAATCAGCTCCCTGATTGGTTACTGACAATTTGTGCATTTCCGCGCCGTTTTAAAATTTAATTTATATCTTCGAATTTCTTCAAAGATGTTATCTAAATTATGATTCTGATTTTTTTTTTTTTTTTTTTTTTTTTTTTTTTGTGGTACTTATCAATAAAAAACAGGTTAAACACTCAAAAAAATGCAAGTACATATTTTTCTTTTATTTTATAATTGTATACTTCAATTTTTGTTAAAAAAATTAATACACAATTTTCAGAAATTGCTGAGATAATTATTGTCCATATGTTTTAATGTTAATTATATTCTATATAACATATTTTAAAGTATCTGAATTTAATAATATTCTAATTCTTTTAAATGTTGGTAGGATGGTTTTTAATTCGATATTCAATTTCAGTAATATTTTAATCTAATTAAACGTTGGCCTAATGTTTTTATAGTGGTGTTTTTATTCTCTTCTTTGCTATATGAAAGTAATAATAACCTTACTTTAGTATTTTATACTCATAGTAAATGTATTTATTTATACTTGCCTGCCATCTTAAAAAACGACATTTTCAACAAAAAATTAATCCATTACTTTTAACGATATTTATTTATTTATTTTTAAGTTTCGAATACATTACTATGCGTAAAAACAGTGTTTTTCAAGATGGCTGATGTTTGTAAAAATCGCGCCAACGTGAATCGCCAAAAATCTGTGCAACCGTCTACCAAAATAGCACCAAAAATTCTATGCATTAACTTAAAAAATATACAAGGTATACACCAAGAAATCGCATGTATAAGAGAACACATATCTAAAAACATGTGAAGTTGTTTCAGGTCTTTGGTAGCAATTTAATCAGGTAGCATGAGCCACTGTAACATAAAGGATGCATTGCTATATTAAAAACTGAAATTTACCTCACCTATAATGGTCGTGAATGTAAATGGATAAGTGCATGTCTGTATTACAAATGCTTTCCAACAGACGTGTTTGCTACAGTGACTACGTAAAATTGCATCACTCAAAGAAAGCAGGCATTAATATAAGCAGATAGGAATGACACACCTGCGGAAGTAGCAGTATTATGTCAAAATGAACCTAACCCTTTGTGGACAAGAAAGAAGTTTACCTGGATGCCCACTTGTCTAGCAACTAATTAATCCATGTGCAAGATCACACACTATTTTGAAAATAACAAGACACTTTCAAAGGCCTTCTTTTCACTGTTTCAATGTCTGCAAATGATTTTTAATAAAAATCATTTGAAAAATTACAATAGTTTTTTTTTTTTTTTTTTTTAATCTATTTTAAAATAATTGCTTCTAGTATTTGCCTGCAATGAGAAGCAATGCCCTCGCACATGGGAAGTAATTGCAGTAAAATTTCTTTAGAAATACAGTATTATAACCAAAAACTGCTAAAGATAACAATTATTTTTAGTTTATTTTTTAAAACAATTATAAAATTTCCACCACAACAAAAGAAATAATAATCTGCAAGTAAGTATGTTTGTTAACTGATTGTCAGGATAAATATCTAATTAAAACATAAAACACACATTTAACAATACATGTGTATGTAATAAATTTTTCCTTTAAAAACAAGTCATTATTATTTTTTTCCTCTAAAGAATCACCAAACTGCACCAAGGTGCTTACAAGCACTCAAATAAGTTTGAAAATAATAAAAATTAATTTGTCTCATAACTAGAAGAGAAAAGTTTCCTGTGGAAATTCTCCTTTACATATGTCAAGCAGCATTCTTTTTATCAAGGTAGCTACGCAGAAATTTGTGAGAGACTGGCAAAGATTTTTAGTTTCTGCTTCCTAATTTTCTCCTGAAACCTGCTCATGTCTTGCAAATTTGAAAATCATTCATCTAATAGGTAAAATTAAAAAAATATACTGTCTTACACAGCCCACAAAAAAACAAAGGGGAGAAATACTCGAAATTTAAAAATTATTTTGGCAGCATACTGCATTGCCTCATCCATACTTTTTTGCAGCATTTTGGTCGGAGGCAAATAAACTGAAAGTACCAAACACATTTTCAACAATGGGTTTATCAATATTGCTTATTTTTGTTTTCTATCTTCTCTCATACTAAAGTTTAAAATATCCATTTTTTCTTTTCCTATACATGTGGTAAAAGTGTCTAATGTTGAAAGACTCTTAAGAGTTTCAGCTTTATGTAATCTCTGATTGATTCATTTTTCCTAAAACAAAATTTGAGAAAGATAACGAGTACTTTTCACAAATCCAGAAATATTGAATTTGAGAAAAACTAGAAATTCTGACTACCACATTTCAAACGAAAAAAATCTCTATGTTTCCAATATTTAATTAATATTTTTACAACTATAATATAATTTACCTGGCACACCGCACATTTTAATTCTTTACTGTACTTTGCTGCGCTTCGTAAACAGCCTTCACAAATTGAATGATTGCAAGAGAGAATACGTGGAAATCTTGATACAGCATTGCATCTTGCAGAAACTATACAAAAAATATACACATTAAATTAAGTAATAAGGATAAAACCATTGTAAATAACTTTTTCCAACTAAATTTAAAAGATATAAGCAATAAGATATGAAAACAGTTTCTGATATTCCACAATAACCTCCGTCGTTTCAGTGTGAACAATAAAGAAGAGAAATATACACTGTTCCCAGATTAAAAATAAGAGAGTAAATGTATATTTTAGGATACGAAAATTTGTTACTAATTTATTAATGGCATCAATTGAGCAGTGAGGCAGATGACCAAATGATTCCTAATGATGCAAACATATGGAATCACACGATAGTGCAGATCACCAGCAGCCATGCGGTTAAGTCGCTAACCGCATGACCTTTTCCATGGTTTTTCTTATTGTGTAACATCGATATGAGCCACTACCCATAGAAAGTCCTCTGTGAAGGTGTCCTTCCCCTAGACAAACAATCCTTACGTGTTTTGTTATTATTAAACCAAACTAAAACTAAACATTTGATAGTACATACACACATATACCTACATACAATGCACACATACATACATTTTAGAATCCAGTCCCGATAACAGAAAAGTAACAAGCGTTTTTCTGTTTCTCAAGGGAGTGCGGAATGCTAAGTTTGTGCAATTCTCTGATGTTTTCTGAAGTGAAAATAGGTCGACGTGCACATGGATAAAATCAAGGAAGTGCGCAATGCCTAGTTTGTGCAATTCTGCGATTTGTTTTAAGTGAAAATAGGTCTACATGGATACTGAGTTTGTGCAATTCTTTGACTTGTTATTTTGTCTTTGTGTAGTGAAGACAAAATAACAAGTGAAAGAATTACACAAACTCTGTATCCGTGTACCACCAAAAATTGCCAGTTTTTGCAAAGGGGTACCCGTAAATATACTTTTACCATTTTATAGATTACAATTCAAAATTTTTTTGAAAATTTTTTTAAATGATTTAAAAACACAAATTTTGAAAATAAATCATAAAAAATAGGCAAATTTTAGTTGGAATGAACCTAAATTTCAAAATGCGAAAGGGAGAATCAAATAAGTTTAATAAAGAAAGAGATATTAATAAATATATACCAAATTCAATTAACATTTAGGAGCTAAAATTTTGAGAGCTAAATTTTTTAAAACTACTTGTGCAACTTTTAGAAAACTTGGCAGTTTGGCACAATTTGAGTCATAGAATGGAAATATGGAAAACAACTGGGATGTCATTCGAGAAAAAGGTCCGATTTTGTGTTAAAATACCTATATTAGAACAATGCTTACCTGTATTAGAACAATGCTATATATAAATCTAGTACATATCCTACGTCCCACTTTCGAGACATAAAAAATGCAAGTTAAATTTCATCAATTGGCCCAGTAGAATGAGAGATATAGAACTATTCCCTTTTTTTTTTTTTTTTTTTTTTTTTTTTTGTAAGTTCAGTTTCACTACAAAAAGCTAATCATGAAAAATTTTCTGTTACAAAAAAAATATTACAATTCATTGAGTTTGTAAGTGAAGTAATTCAGCTTGGTTTGTTGAAAGAGCAATACAAATATCACAAGTTGTTGACCAAAGTAACCAATAAGCAGTACAGTACAAAGTCCGTAATCCGAACTTGTTGGGACTTCGGCGATTCTGGATTAGGGGTTTTTCCAGATTAGATCATCAATTTAAATTTGGTAAGATGGCATGCAGAAATTATACAATTAAAAATATGAAACCGTAATTTATGAAATAAAGAGCAATTGTGATCTAAAGGGAATGAAAATTTACAAAAAAAAAAAGCTTAATATTTTACTTTATTAAACATTTTGGTTATGGTAACTTGGCGATTGTTTGGCGACCAACCCTACTACAGCAACCTGCTAGTTTTTGTTTTGGACGCCATTTTGTTTTCACGAAATAAAGGCACTTTTTTTTTTTTTTTCCCTTTTACTCAACATTTTTTTCCAACAATCTGCTAGCCGAATTACACTTATGCTAGAACTTTTATGGAACAAAAGTGCTTAATCATGATGAAGATTAGGTGCGAAATTGGGAGAAAGTGCAGAATCGCAAACTGCTTGCCGCGATTTTAAGAATTGCACATACACGGTATCATCCATGTACACGTCGACCTATTTTCACTTAAGAAAACATCCCAGAATTGCACAAAAATGGCATTGCGCACACTCTTGACTTTATCCATGTACACTGCTGAAATCCTAGCTAGTAACCTATATCGCCTTACCAAAATGTCGCCAAACTACCTGTTACCATATTCCAAAGATTAGCCAACATTTCTTGTTGTTTAAGTTGCTTCATTTTTTGTGCTAATACTTTCTGTTTAATTCTATAAACAGGCATAATTTCTTGTTCAATTACAAAGTTCCACTGTTCAAGTCCTGTAACTGCTGTGTCGAGAACACCGACTAACTTGTCAATTTCAATAACATTCTCTGTTACTTTCTTCACTATTGGAACCGTGCATGGGTAAACGCTTTACTGGCTTTACACGCATGCGTAAGTTTGTGGCTTTGAGGTCCAGATTATAGATCATTCTGGATAATGGACATCCGGATTACGGACTTTGTACTGTAATAAGTACATGTTACAATTCTAGGTATGCTTCTGCTATCAGGACCGGATTCAGGAATGTTTGCACATATGTAATTGTCTGTGCATATATGTGAGTATGTATATATATATGTATACACACATACACGACAGATACATTCAGTTAGAGTTGAACCCTTTGTATTATCGTGAAGTTGTTTCATTTATCGCCAAGTTGTTTCATTTCTGGTACTCTGAGTAGTTGAATGTTATGGAAACGCTATTATGACGTAATCGTTTGCATTATTCTGGGAAATTTGGAATCATGGTATGTTTTGTAAGGGCTTTTGTGGTGTGTGTGTGGTTATGAAATACATTGCTTGTTTCACTGTTTAGACGATAAAATGGCTGAATGTAGTAAGATTAATTTGAAGGTTCTGTACAATTTGGAACGAAAGGGTAAAAGTGCATTAATCGATTGGTGTGTAAATGAAGGTTTACTTGTTAGACATTTTCGGGACAGTCAAGAATATGTAGGACATTTTTTACTCTTATTTTTATGAATTTATGTGGAGACGGCGATATACAGATTCTAATTCAGATGATTTTAGGAAGTTTTTAGATGCTGTTAAGGAATGCTGTGTGCCATAGAGGTAAGTTGATATTTGCTTTGTGTAATGCTTAAATGCATAACAGGTTTTTCCTTTTTTATGTCATTTTATTGTTTGGTTTAAAATGTAGTTTATTGAGCTTGTACATTTTTTGATTGCCTCTACTGTAGAATTGGGTGCTCTTTTGACTCTTTCAGTGAAAATATACCGATCTGTACATGGACAATCTCAAGGGAGTGCGCAAAGCCTCGTTTGTGCAATTCTCTGATGATTTTTAAGTGAAAATAGGTCGATGTGTACATGGATAAAAAGTGCAATGTCATTTTTGTGCAATTCTGGGATGTTTTTTAAAGTGAAAATAAATCGATGCGTACATAGATACAAAGTTTGTGCAATTCTTCGTCTTGTTATTGGCTTCGTGTAGCGGCAATTTTTAGCACAAAAATCACTGCTATGCAATCCAAAATAACAAGACCTTGCACAAAGTCAGAATCCATGTACCGCCAAAAATCGATAAGGGGTACCCTAAAATATACTTTTACCGATACATTCATACACTATACATACATACATTTCTGAACACAGTTCCAATAACAGAAGAGTACCCAATTCTACCATAAAAACTAAAAGAACAAATTATATATTTGATTCAAATGATGGTCAAGAGATCAATTATATCGAACTTTCTCCATTTACAGTTAAAAGAACTTGACATAATACAGCAGCGTTTTTTAAGTATGCAATTTAAAAACAAACTAAAATTCTAAAACTTAAGTAGCATTTGAAAAGCAAAGATATTTTAGGGAGGTCAATAACATTACTACTGTCTAAATAATAATATACTTCAATTTGATATCTTGGCTGATCTTTGGAATATGGTAACTGGTAGTTTGGCGACACTTAGAAGCCGATAAAGGTTACTACCTAGGACTTTGGTAATAATGTGAGAAGTACTCAGTTCCGATTACGCTGTGTGAGGGAAATGAGAGATCATGAGATATGTCATGTGACATTAATGGACGAATTACAGTTCTTTAATCGGAAAAGGGGGGGAAATCTGGAAATTTTGTATTTAGCTTTATTCTGTGTTGTGTGAAACAGTGTTGGTTAATTTTTGGATCCCATGGCCCTAACTAAAGTGAATTCAAAATGGGTATTTAGTGGGATTGAAGGGGGTAGTAATAAGTGTTTTTTTAAGGTTGTGTGAGGTAGAAGTAAAGATGTTTTATTAAGTTATTTATTTTACCTGGTACCTTGCTGTGAACTATAAGTATGATTTTAAAGATCCTGAAACAGGCGCACATACGCTTGCTTTTTATTTGGCGGAGGAAATAAGAAAAGTTTATCAGCCACATAATCAAGATTCTGAAGAAGATCAGGTAAGTTAGTATTTTTAATTATTTGAGGATATTATTTTTATGCATTGTTCTAAATGTAAGGAGTAAATAAAGTAATATGGTATTACTGGAAAATTGTTATTAGCAATGATTTAGTTTAAAGTAATTAGGATTGTAAGCTAATTTTTATTAATTTAATGTATGTGCTTATTTATATTTTAAGTAGTGTTTTTGAATTTAATTATATTTTAATTAAATGATAGTTATTTTGTGAATTGTATGTTTGTAGGAATTTGGTATACATTTCAGTGGAAGTAAAGTGCATAGAAATAATTTAAATATTTGACACTAAGTATTTATAACCATTTGTAATGTTTGAGGTATGAATTCGTTGGTGACGTTTATAATATAATAGATAATTTAGAGGTAAAAGTTTTTGGATATTTTATTTATTTTATACGTGGAAATGTTCATCCTTGGAAAGGATATATACTTTTTCACGATCAGGTAATTTCATATATGTGCTTTTTACCGAGCTTAAAGATTCACAGAATTTTTTTGCATTTTCGTGCAAATTTTTATAATTTATGAGAAAATAGCAGTGTAGATGGATAAAGTTAGGAGTGTATGCAATGCCATTTTTGTGCAATTCTGGGATTTTTTTTTAAGTAAAAATAAGTCGACGTGTAAATGGTTTATGTGTATGTGCTATTCTGAAAAACGTGCAAGGAGTTTGTGATTGTGCACTTTTTCCCAATTTTGCAGTTAATATTTGTCATGATTAAGCAGTTTTGCTACATAAAATTTCTAGCATAAGTGTAATTCGGCTAGTAGATTGTTGGAAAAAGTGTTCAGTAAATAAAAAGAAAAGAAACATGTCTTTAGTGGCGGCGAAAAAAAAATAGAGGGTTGCTGTAGCAGAGTTGGTCGCCAAAAAATCGCCAAGTTACCATAATCCAGAGATCAACCGATATCTCTTCAGAGAAACAAAAGGGAAGAACACAGATTTGAATACATTAAATTAATTAATATCAATAAATCGTAAAATTATGTATATATTATTTCCAAATACACCAGAATACAAATTTTTATGGGGGGGAAAAACAAGGAATATTATATTTAGATAAAAAGAAATTCTGAATTTTTTTTTTTTTTTTTTTTAGTTTCCTTTTTTAACGTAATAAAATATAAAAAGCATATTCAAACATAATAAAATTAAAAATTATACATAGAATTAATGTGAATAGTTCAAATTTTCCACACAACTTTTTTTCATTGATTCAATAAAGTTAAATTCTGAATTATGTTTTTATAACCTAACAGTTCAACTACAATTTAACACTCATTTAATCGTTTAAAGAAACTTCCGGTTTTATGGGTATCAAGCCCATATGTCTAATTTATTTCAATATTTCCGCACCATAATGTATATTTAACTGTACATATTACAAATAACTATAATAAATACTTATCACAATAAACAATGTTTGTTACAGCTAACAATATTCGTAATAGGATAAAAATAACACGAAATTTTGGTTTTATTCGCGTGGACCTAGCCTAAACTCACGTGCAAATAAACTAAACACACTTGAAATTATAGCAATACTTGGATTTAGTGCAAATATTATAACCACACAAGATTAAAGAACACAGGAACCTGTAAATGTTGATCTGCAAGCAGGACAATCAAAAGGTTTCAAAGATCCTGACATAATTGAAGACACAAGAAAATGATCTTGAACAGAAAAATATTATGGACACAGTAAAAATGAATTCTTAGAAAAGTCCGATGGCCGAAAATTATTAGAATATTAACTAAAATGCTCGTTAGAAAACTAATACTTTTAAATGCAACTCGCTTAGACCATAGACAAAGACATGCTGATTTCAAATAGTGTTCTTGCAGAATATCAACAAATCCCTTTCAAAGAGTGTTGCCATTCATGCATTTAATGATTAGACAATACGGGAAAAGATGGAAAAATTGAGATGTGGCACCGCTAGTGGATTTCTAGCAAAAAAGCAAGGTAGTAATTATTGCAGTGAATCCAGTGAAAGTTAATCATGTAGTATAAAGAGGTTATCACTTTTAACAACAGTCCCTGCTAGACGGGACTTTTCTGAGAAACGAGATTCTGGTAGCACTGGTTTAAAGGGAAGGATTCCTAAAAAAAAAAAAGAGCTCCGAAGTCCCGCCTATCTACGGAAACGATGTTGCGGCTACTCGGGATTTTTTTCAAACCTCACCGAAATGTCTCGGCTGGACCTCTGTTCTGGGTAGAGATCAACCAATCAGACGAAAGTTCTGCTTCTAAAGGATCAAGATTAATTGGTAAAGATCCGCCTGCATCATAGAAGTCTATCCTAACCTCCACGACCTGCATCTACTTACTAGTTCTCTATATCTTCTGTTCTTAGCATTTGCGCAATCATGCTTAAAGGAAAGAATGATGGCAATCATACTTACGATTTTCTCTTTAGTTAGAAAAATTCTTTTGGTTCCACACACACAGATCGTATTTTATTCTCGAGTGTCAAGATGTAGAAACAGCTTTTTACTCGGCTTCTGATAAAGATCGGGTGGGGGAGAAAGAGAAGGGTGAAAGGAGTGTTGGAGGCGGATGAAAGAGAGTAAGGTCCGCACTAGCGGCGGCGAAAAAAGGGGGGTCAAGTTCAGTGTCGTTATAAGATGTAGCCGCGGGTGGTAAAACCGCAGAGTCAGTTTAGCGTGAATGAGTCAATTAAGGTTGTGATTCTTATGTGGGAAGGATATCACACGGGTAACAATGTTTTTCTCTGGGACGCGGGGAGTGTCTGAGAGTGCTAATAAGGCTATTACTGTGGGTTTGTACTGAATAAAAGAAGTTGACCGCTAATCGTTTAATATACTCTTGAATAAGTTCGATTCGAAGGTCTCTGTGAATATAGATGTTGGGAATATACCAAGGAGGATTGATAATTTCTCGTAGAATTTTATTTTGTAGAATTTGTAATTGTTTAATATTGGTTTTAGCTGCATGTCTCCAGATCGGTGCTGCATACAGGAGAGCTGGGCGCAGTATGGAGCGATAAAGAATTAATTTGTTTGTAGTAGATAAGTTGCTTTTTCTACCAAGAAGAGGTCGCATAGTAGCTGTGGTGATTTTAAATTTTTCTAGTACGGACCGGAAATGGGTTCTGAAGGTAAGTTTTTGGTCGAGGGTGACTCCAAGGTATTTGGTTTCATTAATCCAGTCTATTTCTTCGTCAAATATTTCAGGGGGTGGAGGATAGTATTTCATGTTTCCTTTACGGAAAATTATTGCCTTGGTTTTATCAGTGTTAATTTTAATCCTCCAAAGGGTAAGCCATTTTTCCAGTTTTATGAGATAGTTTTGGAGTTGGTTTCTTACGGCGATAACTGTACAGGCTTTAGTAAGTATGGCGGTGTCATCGGCAAAGAGTGCAAGATGAACAGAAGGGTCTTTAGGGATGTCTTGTGTATAAATATTAAAAAGGTACAGCGAAAGTGCCGACCCCTGTGGGACAACAGCATTGATTACTCTGGTGGTAGAGTAAGCAGTACCGATTTTGATTCTGAATGTTCTGTTGCTGAGAAAAGAGGCTATTAAGCGAATAAAATGATCTGGAAAATTGAGAGTGATTAGTTTGTAAATAAGGCCTCGATGCCATACCCTGTCAAAAGCTTTCGCGATATCGAGAAATATAGCACCGGTCGGAAGCTTGCAGTTGTAGCCTTCAGTGATAATGTTGATAACTCCAAGAAGTTGGTGGCAAGTGCTATGATGATTACGAAAACCGAATTGTTCTTCTGGGAGAAAATTCATGGAAGGGTGAATTTTTTGGATGTGGAAAAGTAGGATTTTCTCAGTAACTTTAGACAGGTGGCTAAGTAAACTGATAGGGCGATAGTTTTGTGGGAGAGTTGGATTTTGTTGCGGTTTAGCAAAAACAATTATTATAGCTTGCTTCCATGAGTTAGGAAAATGAGCGAATTTGATAATGTTGTTGATTATCTTAGACAGGTAAGAGCGTTAATCGGAAGATGCTTCAGTGCTTTAGTCGAGATGCCATCGTGCCCTGGGGCTTTCTTCGTTTGTAAGGCCCTGATGGTGTTAGCAACGATTGTTGGGGTAGTCAGGAAAGTGAAGTTGTACGGAGCAGGGTGTTAAGGAAGTTATTGAGCACCTGGTTGACCCGTTCAATATGTTTATTGTCGTACGGAGTGGGATTAAGAGTGAATGTATCTTCCATATAGTCCGCAAAAGATTTAGCTTTATCTTCTTCTGTATATGAAATTCCACTAGGTCCATGGATAGGTGGAATAGGTTTATAAGGTTTCTTGAATTTGCGGGAAATGTCAAATAGGGAATCCTCTATAGCTAGGTTATTTAGGAAATTGGTCCATTTTTGGTTTTTGAAGTTCTTGATTTTTCTGTTGATTTCTTTTTGCATAGAATTTAGTTCGTGTTTGAGTTGTGGATCCCTGGTGGTTTGCCATCTTTTACGGATCCGGTTTTTCTCTTTAATACTATTTCTTATATCAGCAGGCAGAGGAAGGAAAGGCTTGTTCACATCAAAAGTATTGGTGGCTTCCTTTAAAGCAGAATTTATGCTGTTGGTAAATTTTGAGACTTCGTTTTCTAAATCTTCTTTGTTGTTGATGCATGGGTTACCTTGTATGGAGTTATTCAGAATTTCAGAGTATTTGATCCAATTTGTAACTCCTATACTTCTGTCAAGTAAGGGGAGGTATTTATTAATGGGGATTTCAAATACAATGGGGTTGTGGTCGGAAGACAGGGCTGAAATTACAGAAATATTGCATCTGTTAGTAATGTTATTTGAGATGAAGAAGTCAATTGTGGTGGCGCTATTGTACCCGTAATGGGTGGGCTCGTCTGGAGTATGAATGTTATAATTATTTGATTGAATGAGTTTAAATATGTCATTTCCTTTTTTGTTAGCAGGTCCTCGGTTCCAGCAGGGGTGTTTGGCGTTGAAGTCCCCTCCGACAATGGTAGAAGTATTAGAATTAAGGAGGTGAATCAATTCTTGTTCGCTGGGATTATTATTTGGTGGGATGTATATATTCGAAATTTTGAATTTTTTATGTTCTATTACAATTTCTATTGTGTTACTTTCGAAAGCGGTGCTGGGATTAGGAATTTGACAGTGTTTCATGCTCCTTTTAACAAATGTGATGATGCCACCGCCTCTTCCTGCCTCACGATCCTTACGGTAGGTGTTATAATTAGCATAAAGTACTTTGAGTGCTGATTTAAGGTGAGTCTCTTGTATGAGTATTACGTCAGGTTCAATTTCAATAATGAGGTTGGATAATTCCTCTTTTTTATGGTAAAGAGCGTTAGCGTTCCAAGAGAGGATTTTTATGTTGCATCTGTTCTTGAATTTATTAGAATTAAAGATGATCTCCTATTTTTTCAATGATTTCGACTACTGCGATTATTTTATCAAGAGGTGATTTCTGGGTTTTGATGTTTTTGAGTCCTTGTATCACTATTGTCCAGATTGTTTTTAGCGAAGAGAAGTCAAAGAGGTCTGACAGGGAGGATTCTGCGGTGCTGGTAGTTTCTTCTGTTAGATTTTCGTTGAGAGAGATTTTCGTTACTGTTTGATGTCAGCGGAGGAAAGTCTTGGCCTCTGTTAGTCCAGGGATTGGTTGCTGGTAGAGGAGTGGGTTGGAACTGAACTTGTTTGTTTTTTGGTCTGGCCGGGCAATTTGAGAAGTTGGCTGGGTGAGGACCTTTGCAGTGATAACATATGGCTGGCTGGTCTCGACTACGGGTGCATTCTATAGGTTTGTGATTGCCTCCGCAACGAACGCATACCCAGTATCTGGTGCAGAGCAGGGAACTGTGAAAAACTCCCTGGCATCTATAGCATTGTGAAGGGCCAGATTTCTTGCGTAATGATTCTATTATTACGTTCATATAACCTATGCGTTTGATTTTGAATACTTCCTTATTTTCTTCTGATTTTGGTATATGTACTAAGAAAAGCGGCATTGGTTTATTTTCTTTTCTGTTTCTTAATAGTGTATTAAAGCTAACCTTGAATCCTTTGTCAAGAAGTTCTTGAGTGATGGTTTGGGGATCTGTGGTGATGGGTAAGCCTCTTATTATGAGTTTTAAAACTTTATCATCGGGCAATAAGTAGGTGTGAGCTTTAAGCTTCGTTTCTTCAACTATTTTGCGAATGAATCGATGTGAGTCGAGTCTGTATTTCAAGGCGCCGTCCTTTTAAGGTGCCAGTTATCTCTTTTCCGGTTTGCTTGTTTAAGTTTTTTAAGAATTCATCCGCTTTTGGTACATCATCTACGACAATAATTGGCACTTTATCAATTCTGCTTGTTTTGGGGCTGGAGTTTGGTTTTCTATTTACGGGAATGGTGTCACTTTTGTTTGGTTGGTCTTTTGAGGTGGTAGTGAGCTGAGTGGCTGATTCATCTTCGTTGTCCAAATGCATGTCGTCTATTTGGTTCTCTAATTGTTTATATCGATTGCTGGTTTTAAGGGAAGGCTCCTCATCGGAGTCAGAATCCGTTTGTCTAGGGCGCAATTTTCTTTTTCTTTGAAACCACTAGTGGATTGAAGTATGTCGCAGAAGTTTTTAATCTCTTCAAATTGTTTAGCGAGCTTTTCGTTAGAGGTTTGTAATTCGTTTATTTTTGCATTGGCCATCTCGTTTTCCTGCATACGCAGTTGATTAATTGCTTTTACAAGGAGAAAGTTTAGTTCTTTTTGATCACTAGCGGACATAATCACATTTGGGTCGTTACGGATATCTTGGACATCTTGCACCAAGGATCTGGTAGTTTCGACGTCATTGGATAAAGTAATTTTGTGACTTAATATTTGGAGAACGTTGGGTTCATCATTGAGATGTCTCATGTGAGGATTTTCTGAGTTTGGAGGTGAATTTTCCATGTTTGTGTTATTATTAGTTACAGTTATGTTTGTTGTGTCATATTGATTAATCATGTTAGGCAAATAAGTTGGAAAAAAGGCCTAACTACCCACATAGCACAAAAACATCCTTGGGATATACCAAGGATGTTGCTCGCGGGATATGCGCACATCCTTAGGACATCCCGGAATATCCCGCGAACCTCCTAAACACCTCCTCCCGAGTGCTTAATGTCACATTCCGGGATATCCTCAGGACATCCTAACCAAGTCCCATCGACAGCGTGCGGGATGTTATTAGGATATGAACTCCTACTTACTACATCCTCAGGATATCCCACAAACCTCCTAAGCACATCCCATTATATCCTAAAAACATCCTATGCCCCATCGACAGCATATGGGAGGTTATTAGGATTTAAAGTCCTACTTACTACATCCTCAGGACATCCCGTAATATCCCAATTTCCTCCTAAACTCATCCTCCTGAGCGCTTAATGTCACATCCCAGTATATCCTTAGGACATCCTATCTACGTCTCACCGACAGCGTATGGGATGTTATCAGGATTTGAAACACTAGTTACAATATCCCTTTAACCTCTTAAATACATACTCTCAACTGCTTAGTGTCACATCCCAGTATATATACAGAGGAAAATTCCAGTGAAAGTATGTGAAGGTGTGATGATCTAAAACCTACTTTTTTTACAAAGATAGTCTCAAATCCTTCTCCTATGGTTACTATGGAAAAATCAGAAATGTTGAAAATATTTATACAACTTATTTTGTTTTTAAATCTGAATTTGTGAATATATTAAAACTGAGCAAGGAATTTAAAATGAATTATTAATAAAAAATATTAAAACTGAAAATTTTGCTTTTATTTTTAAGATATTAAAAATCTTTTGATCATTTTTAAACATCCAATAGACCCCAAATTGAATTATTCATAATTAAATTATTTTACAAAATCAGTTAATTTGTATTAAAAATTGAATAATAAAATTAGCCATTTAATAATCTTTACATAAATGAATCATCTTTCTTTAAAACATGTAAGGAATTTATAGTGTTTTGATGACACTGTTGGGAAATTGTTAAAAGAAATAAATTGTATCTTTAAAACTAAATCAATTCCTAGCCTCAGAATAAATAAATATGTTTTCGTAACATGAGAATGCTGCAGGCTTTTTTATATATTTAATATTTAGTTGTAAAAATTTGACATTATGTTAACAATTCTTTATATCATTCAAAAGGTAACTCAAGAAGCTCTTCTAAAATTCTATCTTTCTGCTCACACAATTAAAAAAAAAATTTGAAAGGCCTCAGATTTTAGCAGTCACTCAAAGAGGCTAAAAGTTTATGAATGCATAGATTATCAATACAGATGGGGCAGTAGAAATAGCAAAACATTTTATAAGATACTGACACCAGAAAGTTATATATCTTCTATATATTTGAAAAATGAAGAAATATATCATGTAATTATGTAAAAATATTAAAATGTTTTCAATTAGATATATCATGAATTAAATGCATTTTAAATCAATCAGATTAAAAATTACAAAAAGCATTGTTAAGAACTGTGTGTAATGCTTTTAAATAGCTTGGCTTGTTAGTCAATAATATATTAGATTTTAAAGGTAAATATGTTAAATTTTGCCAAATGGCAAGACTTGAATGAAAAGCGAAACAAGTTTACGATTGACAATATGAAGTCACATTTCAAAACTAATAGCCCTTTTAGATTAAAAAAAAAGTTTTGAAAATAATTTGGAATGGTTCATTGGTATTATTTTACGCAAAATTCAGTAAAATGAAATTTACCCGTTGAAATCAGCACCAAATTAAACTTTGTAAATTCTAGCGCATGTTAAAGGTTGTCTCATCCATAATTTTATTACTAACCATTCATTTAAGAGCAAAATAAAACAGTAATTGCCATTTATATGACAATCAATATCAAAAATTTAAATCTGCATTTTACGCAACATAGAAAAACTTCAAAAGATCTATTGTTTACCATGCAATTAAGGCATTTTATTCTGCAATCAACTCCACCAATTATTAATTCCATTAAGTATATTCAGTTTACACTTTCTGCTCAATATATGCTATGTAAAATTTTCCATAAATTTATTAATTCATTTTATTTTGAGGTGAGCTTTTATTCAACTCTCAATGTCAACGAGAATGTTTAGTTCATTTTTTATTCGGTCTCAAAAGAGAAATCAAAATACGTGGATTTATGTACGTGTATTTATGAATCAAAATACATGAGAAATCACAGTGAGAAAAGCACTGCTACCTTAAACTGTGATTATATATAACAAATGCAGTGAATTATAGTTAAAAAATAGTGAAAATATTTATATTTATGAACTATTTCATATATAACATTTTCAGTTTCGCATATGTGGCAATTTAAGAACTTTACGTATACCAATTTTTTGAAATATCTGCAAATTTTTGTATTTTCAAGGAAAGCTTATTCTTTCACCTTTAGTATATAAGTAATGGTAATTTACCAGATAAAATTACTTAATGGGAAATACAGAAAAATATCTAACCACTTACCATTGTGACTTCATCTGCAGAGAGACTAAAAAAGTAGTTCAGCTAAATCTGCTATAATAAATATGTATAATAATGCTAAATTATGTAATATCTATTAATATGACAAATTTTTGTAAAACTATTTATTTGGATGAAAAATAAACACATTCAGAAATTTATGGCACTATATTATGATTAACAGAGGAAAAACACTTTTCAAAATTCAAAATAGTTTTTATTAATCCAATTTATCACATTTTATTTGAATTCATGAAAAACAATCTTATATCCATGTATTCTTATATATATAAGAACTCTTGATAAACTGGATCTCTGTCATTGCCTTTCACAGCACCTAAAATAAAAAAACACTCACAATTACTATATGTGAATATAATTCATAATTAAATTTAAACAAATGACTATTAGAATGCAAATTAAATGAAGCATTTAAAATATTTTAACATTTAGCACCTATAAACAGAGTAGCAATTATTTGATTTTTCGATTATAGTAAAATAAACATGGGGGATGCCTTTTAAAATTTTTTATGTCAAAAAATAAACTCAAACCACCAGCTGAACATATGAGCAGTTTTATCAATCAGCCACTGGTAGGTAACCTGGATACTGAATCAACATATAAAGTTGCCAAGATAAAGAGAGAAACAAAATTATGATAATCACATCTTACCTATTCATAAAACTATTTTAAATTTAATGTGTAGGCAAGTCCAAAAAGAGTGAGAATGAATTTATTTTGCAACACAAAGTAAAGTCTTGCAGGAGCAAAAAAAAACTTGTCTCATGAGATTGGCAAGTAAAAAATAATTAACTGCATCTGGTAACATTTATCTGACAACTCACAAGTAATTGTTAGCTATGTGCAGAAAATAAAATCTGATCATATTAATGCAATTTTAAACTTTTGAATTTAACCGCAGAAATTTACCAAAGTACTTGTAACAGTAGTAAATGAAGATGTGGCTAATCTTTACTGTATGGTACACTTTGGTTTCTGTCTGAAAAAAAATCGCAAAGTGGTATTGGTTGTTTGTGAAATGTGGAAGCCCGTTGCGTCAAATAAGTTTTTCGGTAACCCTAATGTTGATAATGTTGGCGAAAGTAGCCTTTGGGGGGGGGGAACTTTTTTTTTTTTTTTGTCAATAAAAAGGAGTTATTTCTGCAAATATTGCGAATGTGTTGTGATAAATTTAGTTTTGGGCTACTTTTTTTAATAGTAAACCTTTTGTACGGACTCAGGTTTTTGGTTCTTACCATTCTTTTCAATTTCTGTGTTTGGTTGCACGGAAGTGGTATGGTCTTGTATTTTGAACATGCTATTTATTATTTTGGTGTGGGTACCATCGTTTGAGTATGTCTGAGGTGACTAAGAGATGAAAAATTTAATTGAATTGCTTACCTGGATGGTGCTGGGAAGCCTAAACATATGCATGTGAAAAAAAAAGGTATGTTAAAAAAATGATGTTTCATTTATTTTTTTGTCTCTGTGTGTTAATTTTTGTTAGAAGATTTGTTGTTTAATGTTTTTATGCTAGGAAATATGTATTTTTGGTAACTTATTCCTCTCTGTTTGTGTATTTTTGGTTGTCTGTGTGTTAGGCAGTGGCAAATTTTTTCCGGTAACTATGATATTTTTAACTTTCTGATTTTCTTAAAGTGAAAATAGATCAATGTGTACATGGACAAAGTTAAGGCAGTGCACAATGCCCAGTTTGTGCAGTTCTCTGTTTTAATAGGTTGATGTGTACATGGACACAGAGTTTGTGTACGCCTTTGACTTCTTATTTTGGTTTTGTGTAGCGGCTACCTTGAAATTGATGCCGATCCTCTCAGGTGATGATCTTGATATAAAAAAAAGAAACGATTCGCCAAGGGTTACATTAGAGTAAATTTTTATCAAAGATGTTCTACCATAATCACCATTTCAGTGGTTTAAACACTAGTGGAGCAGTATGCAGAGATGAAGATTTGAGTTTTGTTTACACAACATGATGGTTTAGGCACTACAGCCATTACAGTGAACAAAATTATAATAAACATAGCCACAATAATTGTCTATAAATATTGATGTATAACACTGCATTAACTAATATATTTCTTATGCTAGTATAAACAGAATCCTTATTCGAAGGGAAAATCAGAAGACTGTGCATACATTTTCCTTTAACTGAAACATGGATTTGACCATACAAATCTCAGTCTTACGGGACATGCCACACTATGCAGATAGACAGTAAAAAGTGCTTGTGTTGTTTTTATTTGTTAGAGGTATGAAATAAATATACTTCTAGATTTTAATTTTTTCTTTTCTTGTTTTACATTTGGATTACCTATCAAAAAGTAAGGAATTTTGATATTATTACAATATCGGAGTTAAAATAACAATTATTGGACATGTTAAAGTAATGAAAATTTTAAATTAGGTTGAAAAGTAACCCTTAATGTGGCATATTTTTGAATTAAACTCTATCAACATTAAAAACAACAAAACGTCCCTCTTTATTAAGGAATTTGATTAACTAATTTTAAATACGGAGCTATGAATGAATTTTTTCCCTTGCATGTTATAATAACTGAAATAAAATTACTCTGATACAGTCAAAATTCCTAAATGCAAGTACATAAAATTTACTTTAGCAATTTAATGAGATGAGACACACTGAACACATGAATAAATTTCTATCAAAGAATAATTTATTAAATTTGGCCCATTCCATAGTAAACTTTAACCACTAGATTACATTATTACACCATGTTATCAGTTTGAAAAGCAAGTCATATGCCAGATCTTGGATGTAAAAGAAATGCACAAAATAATATACAGATTATTGAAAAATGATGTATACCAATGTTTATAGATATGATTAAATGTAACAGAAAATTTACTGTCACAACCACATTTTTAAGTGAAATGTATTATTTTAACATTTTACAATATTTAAGGTATGGCATTAAATGCAACATTATGTGCCTGGACATAAGTTAGTAAATTAAAAAAAAAATAATAATCAAAGAATGAATGTCATGAAAAATTTCAAAAACAAGCAGAATTTAAGTTAGAAGACCTTTAGACACTTATGATAAATAAATTTGAGAATTCTTCACCCAAAATTAAATTATAATTAACTAAAACCAGTTTGACTGACCTTCTACAAAATCCTTCAGCTGCAATTTTTTCTAGCTTGAAAACCAAATTCTTCTCCACATGGTAATAACATCTCAACCAGTTGAAATTTCTGCAGAAAGTTTGATAACACAGTAACAGAATTAATAGAATAGAAAAATTAACACAAAAGTATAGAACATCATTTAAACTTAACATTATTACAAATTTTGGTGCTTTCTGACTATCTGCAAAGCTGTGAAAATTGGCAAAATGGTTAGTTTATGGTTCATATCTACTGCTCTGTTCACAAGTAGTAATTCAAATAAGCACTTTATAAGAAACAAGAAATTTTAGGATGCACACACACAAAAATATATATATTGGGTCAATATTCACATATTTTTCATTGAATGGAATACTATTCAGAAATAAAGATTAAATATAAAGCATGTAAATACATGTGTGTGGTATGCATATTCATAGTTTGCTATTATCGTGTGCATATTCTTGCTGTTTTAGCTTAAGTTGAAGCTGTGAGGGTAGATGATAAGAAAGTATCAGAATTTTTCATGTATAAGAAAAAATTGCCCTGACAATAGTATCTCAATTGTTTAGCACTGACATTTACATAGCGCATTAGAAATATATAGTAATATATGTATAATAAAAGATAATTGCATATTATTAATTCATTTTTTTAAATGCCAAACTTTAACAATTCTTTCACATATAATTAAACAGAATTCTTTCACATGAACATCTAAAATCCATTCTTAACTAAAGAATAAATAATAAAACCATGTAAATTTCTTATCAAGCCCATCATTTCTGAAATGTCTACTTCTGAAAGTTCCCAGCATTTCTCAATATATTATTAAACTAAGCATCGATGATCGTCATGTTCGCTAATGTGGCAATATCTTTCACACTTCTTTGTTACCACAAGTAACAAGTAGGCTTCAATACATCTTTAACTGTTACATGCTACTTTTGTCTAAAATTTGTACAAATAATAAAATTAAATGAGCTCTTTATAATATGCTCAAAGAAATAATTTTGTATGAAAATTTGTATGTTATATATTGGCATGATTAATGATTCAGGAAATAATTCAGGTTTTCAAAGTGCTTCCAATAATTCAAATTTCAGCTTGTGTCAAAATAAAATCTATAACACAAAGATAAGCAAATTTCCTTATGAACAATGCATTTTAACATTATTCAATCACACAGTACTGATTGCTTCAATGAACATTACTGTAACTGTGTTATTTAAAAGACTGTAATGTTTTAATTATTTCCTTAATTAAAACATTACAGTCTTTTCCTTCCTGCTAACACCAAAAGAAAACCCAGATAAGAAATATAAAAATATCAGCAAAAATAAATTATATTATTGAATGACACTTTACATTAATTAAACTTATGCATACATTATTTTATTATAAATTATTTCAAAATCAAAGAAGAGAAGAGCGAGAAACTTTAATATTGACATTTCTAAAATGATATAAACATTAATCATTTAGTACAGTTTGTTATTTCAGGCAAAAAGAATTCACTTTTCTGGATAGCATTTGTATTTCCATCTCACTTTCAATGAAACATTAAGAGAAATGCATATAATTTAAACACCAGTTTATTTTATTTATCAGACAGATTATGTCAACTCGAAAAAACCTATCAGTAAAATTCGGAAGCAATAATTCTGAATGTTAGGCAACTTGCAAGATTCAACAAAAATTATCAATACTTTTATTATAATGACAATACTACAGTAACATGAACATAAAATTAAACTGCATATAACTATAAAATAAGCCAGCATATAATAATGGTGCATTGGTTTCTAAAACAATGGGCTCGATGAAAAAATACATGTATTATGGTAGCTATTCATATTGTTCAGCTTTCCTAATATTCTCATGTTCACTTTACATAACTAAAGTATCTAAAACACAATAAAAATGCAAACAATATTTATGAGAAAATGTTAAAAGCCATTATTACATAAGCATTTGATTGAATGACCATATTTTGTCTTCCTGCAAGTCGAATCTTAAAATGATATGCAGTTTGAAAAATGCTCAATCCTTTTATAAAATATTCAAAAAAGATTAAAAAAAGGTACTGTTCTGTTATCAGGACCGGGTTCAGAATTGTATTTATGTATGCTCGTATATTTGTATGTCTACATATAGACATCTATGCACATACTTACGAACACAGGTTCATACGTTTCCGATTCTGGTCCCAATAACAGAACAGTACCCCAAAAAAAACTTGAATTACAAACTAGATTAAGATAATGTTTCAACCATACATATTTTGGACAAAACAATGCAAACTCTTATTTTTATAAAATTGTTCAAACTATTTAACATAAATGTATTGCTGCAATAAAATAATAAGCAATCTGATCACACATATTATTTTGAAACTGAATGCATAAACTAGACTAAAAAAAATTCAGTCATAAACATTTGGATAGCAGGGCTAATTAGATATTTGAAAAGACAGCTAGCCATTGAGATACACGTAATTCACGACAGAATGGTAACAATTCATAAAGCTGTGAAACATTTAACTGTCAAAATGACATAAATAACATAAATTCGAAAAGCAAAAAAAGTAAACATACAAGTATTGCAACTGAACTTACCTTTCATGCAACAAAAAATATCCATACAAGTTAACCTCATGGCGCATCCATTTTGGATTTCGGTTCAAATCAGACAGATGTTTACGGATTTGCGGAAGAATACGAGGAACTAGTAGTTTGCCGGATACAATGTGCAATGACGCAAAAGAATATAGTTCTGTAGAACTTCCTACATTATTCCGTAATAAACAGTACTATTTCCTAATTTTTTCTTTATCTAATTAATTAATTAATAGGTAAATAGTTAAGTAATGCCGAATTCATTTTTAATGAAATGTAAAATTTTGCATGTATGGGACGACCACCTTCCATCCAATATTTCTGAGAATATAAACAAATTTTGGAATCTCAGAAATTTTGGAATCAGTAAATAAATATATAGAATATCGCCTCTCAAACGACCACTTCTGAAAGTGACCAATAGTTCTGAGATTATAAATAAATATTGATATTAAGCATTATTTCTATAAGACGACCATCTCTATATAAGACCAAAGTTTCTAGAATCTTGGATAGTCATCAGAGATGTATCTTTACTGCGAAATTATCGCAAGACTGTAATTCAATATCAATAACAGATCGCGCGATTGAAAAACATTTTCTGTCCTTTAATTAGAGGAAAAAAATTTTCCTTATGAGGTATTTCTCCCGCTTTCCTAGCGTGCCTTCGTGGTGTAATAGTTCTGCACGCTGGGCCGGTATTTCAGAGGTCCGTGGTTCGATTCACGGCGAAGGCGGTTGCTAATTTTTCATCTCTACGGCTTCCCAAAAAAATCTTAATGTCTCTACAGTGGCGCCCGAACTAAAAAGGTGTTGGATGAGGTATATCCACACCCAGGATTTAGTGATTGGATCCCCTTAAAAAAAAGTCGGCTTTTAAAAAGAGAAGTAATATAAGGTATTTCTTCCGCTTTCCTAGCGTGTCTTCGGCCCACCAGCGGCCGAGCGGTAAAGTCGCTGAACCCTGGTAGTGCGATCCGAGGTTCGAATCCCGCGAACGGGCTGGCTGCATGGGTGTTTTCGTGGTTTTCCCCATGTGTAACGTGTATACGAGCCAGTTTCCCTTAGAAAGTCCTCCACGAAGACATCCCTCCCCTTAGGCAGATAGCCCTAGTGTGCTTTGCCATAATTAAATACACCACCACCACACTTAGCGTGGTGTAGTGGTTTTGCACACTGGGCCGATATTCCAGAGGTCCGTCCTTCGATTCCCGGCGAAGGCAGTTGCTAATTTTTCATGTTCCCTGCTTCCAAAAAAATACCTAATGTCTCTATACCCAAATTTAAAAAAAAATTCGTTTCCGTAATTAAATATATATATATCTAATTTTACCTATATTTGTAGTAGGGTTTGTAATCTGTAAGTAATTATACATGTAATTTATTCATTTTTTATAAAAAAAATATATGTTATTTAGAATTTTGCAAATATTCTAGAAAATGCTAATCCATTGAAAAAAATCTTTTCCGTGACTAAATAAATTTTTAAAAACGTCAGAAAAAATAGCAGTTAAAATTAATAACAAAATAACAAGAATAAATCATCAATCATATCAATATTTTTAATGTACAGCATTTAGAAACAACTTAGTAAAATACATATGAAAAATAAAATAATGTGCAAGTTTCAGATGTGCAATGTCAAAAAATTAAAACTGGTAAATTTGAGAACAAATATCCTCAAAATATTTGACAACGAATGTCCTTCGGACAATGCAGAATGAATGTCCTCAGGATGTGAAATTGGTGAACTCCTCAGGACATCTGAGAATCAACATCCTTAGGACATCCTAAGTATGTCCCGGGATATTGCGACTTAAATAGGACATCCTGAGGATGTTTTGTGCTATGGGGGTAGAGACCGTATACGAAGGTACCCTTATCAGCACGGTGAATAAAGAAAATCAGAAGAAAGAATAAAATACGACCTGTTTTATCCAGCGAAGGGTGCAGCAGTGGAGTTAAGGCGACGCTTTTGCGAGGCGAAAGCCAAAGAAAAAAGCAGCCCAGAGCCCGTGAGGCGAGGTCGATGAACTCGGTACAGTAGCGGGGGTGGCAGCAACGCAAAGAACGGAGAGCGAAGCGATAAGACGTCTATCTCGAACGCTGTCCCACCTCGGAATGTGGTTTTGGTTCCAATTACTATCATGAATGATTTCGTGATTTGTCATTGTACTAAACGTTTCCTACTTCTGTCTTTCATCATTTCATTCCAACCTTAAGGAATTCTGTAGTATATTTCATCCAGTGTGGACCCTCCCACCATTTCGATTTGATTGGATATTTCATTTTGCAACCTCTGAATGGTAGAGCAGAATGATTCTTTTGTCCAAAAGACAATTCGACGCAGAAAGGTTTCACGTTTTTTTTTAATCTCCCCCTTAACATGGTTTCAGATCAGTTTCATCACACTAAATTAGAAACTGATCAGTTTCATCTCTTTTTATCCATGCGAGCACTGTTATGGAATCACTCCAGTAAGATTTGTTAATTCTTTCCCGTCCCAGAGTTTTAGTTCCAGGATCCGCCAATCTGGCTCCAATTACAGCTGACAAAAGTTCTATTCTTTTAAAGGAGCAATTAAAGATTAGGTAGCAAGAAGAAACGGTTCCACTTGATCGCTTTTTTTAAAAATGTAATCGCTGCATAAGCACATTTGCTCCCATCAACAAAAGTATGAAGAGCAGACTTATTTAAATTTTTGATGTGACTTAAATAAATATGAGAATTTCAGTGTCACCCAGAGATTTTAATTCTTGAAGTGATTGTTAAAAATCTTTACGAAGATTACCAGTCAACTCGTGGTCCAAACTGACACTTTTGCTCCATGCCTTTTATAACAGCATTTACGGGCAAAGCATAACGGGGAGAAAGCAAAAGGATCGACTACTTTATGAACTGCAGATAGCATGCTTCGTTTAGTAATTATTTCCAATTTTTTACCTATCCCGTACTGATTTTCAGAATATCCAGTTCTTTATTCCAAAGCATATTTAATACATGTATACTTAATACATTCCAAAGCATACTTAATACTTTCTTACTTATTGTTGATTTTATCGCAATCACCAGAATCTGTCTCTTAGAACAAAGGTGCCTTTGGGCATTAATATCTTATAATCGGATACAAATTTTTCTAATTGTTATTTACTGCCATTATCGGAGGCCGAAAGGAAAGGACTTTATTTTGCCCCCCAGAACAAGTCTAGCATGTCGAAAACCTCTGACGGTTTTCTCTTCCATATTTTTCTACGGTAAAACCGGAAGGAACATTCTATCCTCTTTCTGAATACTCATTTACAGAACGCTTTTTTATAACAGGTATGATTCCATATCGCCAATCTTTGTATCGCAGTAAGGCTCACCAGCGGCCGAGCCGTAAAGTCGCTGAACACTGGGTAGTTCAATCCGAGGTTCGAATCCCGCGAACGGGCTGGCTTCATGGATGTTTTCGTGGTTTTTCCCATGTGTAACGTGTATACGAGTCAGTTCCCTTAGAAAGTCTTCCACGAAGGCATCCCTCCCATTAGGCAGATAGCCCTCGAGGCTTTGCCGTAACTAACTAACCAACTATCTAACTGTAGCGCAGTATAACGTCTCGAATGAGTTCAGTTAAATTAAAACCGGACTGCAGTCATTCGTTCAGAGAATTATGATTTGCTAATGCCGCTGAAACATGAAATCCTGAACGAATTGGTGTTTGCCTTTAGAAAAGGACGATGAGATAAGTAATTGCTACAGTACTTCACTTCAGATGTGGGGACTTTTTTTTACTATACCTTCATCAAGCTAATTTAAAAATACTTTTTTATTCTGTTGATACAAACACATTGCTAAAAGTGTCGAAATGGTTTACTCGAAACTTTTTTTAGTCAAAGTAAAATTATCGTTCAAAACTGATTTACAGTCAAATCTCAAATGTTTACCTTCACAAAAAATGCGTGATTCGTAACTTTGTAAATAGAAGCAGTTGTTAATAATCCTGCTGCTTTAAAATGTTTAATCGGTCTTTCGCATGCCTTTTAGAATAAAAAGAATTACCACGATTCCATGCTTTTAAAAAATACGAAAAGCAAGACTCAATCGCTGGATATAATATGGAGGCTCATTTATCCGTTAGTAGTAACCCGGGGTACTCGGTAGGCGGAAGTGACGTCACAGAAAAGGGGCGTGGTCGCCGCCATCTTGAATCACGTGACAACCAAAAATGACGTAGATGGAAGGAATGACATCCTCAAAGTTTCGTTTTGATTCTGTGGCAACGATTTTATCGTCTCAAAGTTTTTTATTTTTTGTGGCAACACTATTTCTTATGTTTGTGGCAACGAACTCTTAAACCACGTGTTTGGAATGACATCACTTATAATTTATTATTTTTAAGTATTTGACATGTGATTAATATTATTTTGTTATTTGATTAATTTTTAATACGTCATTAATTTTAACTTTTTAATTATTAACTATTATTTTTAACTATTTAGTACATCATTATTTTACTTATTACCTTTAATGAATTTTTGTGGAAATTAATATTATTTTGCCTGAATTTTAAAAGTAACTCCACGGCTGAGATTCGAACTCGCTATCTCTGGGATGGGAGGTCTAGCGCTTTACCGCTCGGCTACCCGGTCCTCTTATCAGACTTGTTATTTGAAACCCTTTTCGCTTTTTGACTTTTTGCAGCATTGATGACATAAGGCTGAAAGTCTGAGTATGCGCTTCATTTGTTTTTACACCACGGCTAGGATTTCTTTTGGCTTCTTAATCATTACTTTATTCATTGCTGTTTTAAATGTAAGATTTTCCCACAGTTTAATTTTTTATTATTATTAAGATATTTTTAATTGTTTTCATTTTTCATCTTATTACTATTTTTTTAGTAAATTTATTAATTTTTTATTTCATTTTTTCCCTTTCCCAAACATAAATTTTATTTTTAATTTTCGCAAATTGACGTATACTTCCACAAAAGTGAACTTAAATTTTCTTTTTACTTTTTATCTTGCAAAGTTTACTTTTTTAGATTTAATTTTCTTTTCGGTTTTACAAAAGTAATATTTATTTTTACGAATTGAATTTTTCCTTTTCACTTTTTTATTTTGCAAAAGTTTTTTTTTTTTTTTTTTCGAAATTTTTTTCCTGTTCGTAATTTACTTTACTTTATTTTAATTTTTTTTATATTTAATTTTCTTTTTGGTTCTACCCCCATAACACAAGACATCCTCAGGATATCCTATTTAAGTCGCAATCTCCCGGGAAGCAGTTAGGATATCCTGAGGATGTTGATTCTCAGATATCCTGAGGACTTCTTAAGTCAACATCCTGAGGATATCCTATTCAAGTCTCAATGTCCCGGGATATATGAAGATCTCCTCAGGATGTTGATTTTCAGATATCCTGAGGACATCGTAAATCAACATCTTAAGGATGTCCTGTTCAAGTCGTAATGTCCCGGGATATATGAAGATCTCCTGAGAATGTTTTTTCTCAGATATCTTCAGTACTTACTTTTTATGGAAGCTCATATCTGAAAATATTAAAGTAACCTTGTACCACACGCAAGTCATGTTATAAGAATCGAAATCTTACTCTATGGATTACCTATTCTGCATATGAAAATTTAATTGTTATGCTTACACTGGATTTCGTCTTGTATATGTTGGCTGTAAATATTAAGTAATAATATTTTCAAATTTTTCTTGTTGTTTCACAGTTGATCAGAGAACTTTCTTACAAGTTATAGGCACGTGTTTTCATCCGTTTTTGAGTTTCATATTGAAAATGTGTTTACGATTAAATTCTAATTGCTACATAATATATTTTGTAAACATTATTTTAGATACTTTTCTAATATCTTTGAACACAAATATTATGTACGTTACAGGTTAACTCAGAAAATCTTTTACGAAGACATTTATCCTATGAACAGATGGGCATGATGTGCATCCATGCCTTATATGGCATTCGAACTTGAGCCCTTCTGTACGGCAATCGGTCAATATAATCACTTACCCGTCTCTGAGGCACTAATCAGAAATATCAAGTTATAAAAGTATTCTATTAAATTCATCGATAGTTCTTAGCATAGAAATAACTATACTTTGAAACTGCAAAAGAAAAATAATACTTTTTGATCTATTACACTATTATATTAGTAATGAATGACGTTTAGTGCTGTGCAGTAATAAGTAACAATATTTTTTTTTTTAAAACAAACGAAATTTTAGTTTACAAACGCAGTTAAAAACTAGTCTGTACGAGGTTAACTTTAATTTGAATTTATAAACAGAAGAATAATTTTATTGGGCTAAAAAATTCATTGCAGTTTCTTCGTTCATTTTCTGGTAAGTTCTTTAATAATGAGAATTAGTTTTTCAAAGCGACTGAGGTAAGAAGTAACTTGTTTTTTACCTCTCTGTAATAGGAAAATAAGGTTTGAGAATGGGAAGAACTAACATTAAGTTCTTACTCTCCTCAAACCTCACTTTGCTACCTCTTTAACCATACAAATATTCGGTCTCTGCTAAACAAAGCGCGAAAAAAACATATCCAGCGCTCTGCAGTCTTATATGTTATGCCGACAATGCTACATGACTCCTCATAATTTAACAATAATTGCTGCTTTATTAATTTATTTGTAACATCCAGAAAATGCAGTAAACACGTTTCTTCAAGGTATATAACACAAAATTAAATGTTGTTATGAAAACTCAAAATTAGATAACGGATTAAATAGATGTTCAAACTTTAAATTAAAATGATTTAATTTTTAAATTAAACGCGTTCTTTAAACTCAGCAGTTTTATTACTTTATTTTATACTATAAATAACAATTGAAGTTGAAAATCTTAAAGTTTTGATCATCATTATCATTGGTCGTAAAACTGCTTCTCAAATTTTCTTTGCTTTTGAGAAACCGAGCTCCGCTCAGAATGTAACACCTCTGAGCACTTTTTCTGTAGCCGATGCCCCAAGAAGATTTCTCTTTTGTTAATGTGGCAGATTTATGTGTCAGACCTTCCCTTCTTTTGTATCCCCCTACAAGGAAAACATCCCTTCACATCCCTTCCCCCTTCACAACAAAGTCGCAAAACGCCCCCAACGGTTTTAATTGTTCCGTAATAGTGATATCCTTGAAGAACCCCACAAAGTG
Source organism: Stegodyphus dumicola (assembly GCF_044657685.1). Classification (NCBI taxonomy): domain Eukaryota; kingdom Metazoa; phylum Arthropoda; class Arachnida; order Araneae; family Eresidae; genus Stegodyphus; species Stegodyphus dumicola. The sequence continues at coordinate 97,975,165 of NC_140774.1, read as the reverse complement.
GAAAGTACTTACCTTCTGATTTCCAGAATTCAGCTATTCTGCTAAACGTTAATAGCCGTCGTTCCAAATTCTCTTTCAGTTACGAACTGACTTGCTGACGCTTGCAAGCGTTACATTGACAGAGTGTGAAAAGTAAGTTTCTAAATGTTTCCTTTATTCTACAAAAATGATCAGAACTAAAAAAAAATATCTCAGATATCTAAAAGACGATTTACAGCAGAATAAATCAACGTATATTATCGGATTCGTCAGAAGATGAAGTAGTATTTAATTATGAAAAAGGACTGTGTCGAATTTTCGCTCTAGCAAATATTCTTTAAGTTCCATTTCAAACTGTGATTCGAAATATGAACTTTTATGTCTCAAGAAGAACTGACTGATGACGATTACCAAAACGATTATCCCATTTTAAGGAATATTCCAAATATAGGACTAATAAATATTCCGTTAGACTTTATGTCCCTTGCGTGCTTAGGAGTAGTACAAAAAATGATTACTATTAGGATAGGCGGAGGCACCTTACAAGCACGATTACCACATAAAAAATGTTGAACTATTTTTTTTTTTTAATGACCAGTTTTTAAAGCCTTATGTACCAATTGAATTTGCAAGAAAACCAAGGAACTAACTCTAAAAGAATTGAAACACTGGAAAGCTACAGAATACCGTCAATTTTTACTGTACACTAGCCCACTTATTTTTTTATTTATTTATTTACTTTTAAATTTAACAAAAAGCTACATGATCATTTTTTACTACTTCATATTTCGATTAGACTCTTATGTAAAATACAGAATCAGACGGCAAATGATGAATACGCACAGTCTCTATTAAAACTCTTCGCAGTAAATTTTGGGCTTTATTATGAAAAACAGTATATTGCTCATAATGTTCACGGCCTACTGCATATTTGCGAAGATGTAAAAATGTTTGAGCCGTTAGATAATTACAGTGCATTTAAATTTGAAAGCTATATATCTTCTATTAAAAAATTGATTAGAAAATCTTCCGCTCCATTACAGCAAATAGCAAGACGAACTCATGAACTGTTTAATCATATTGTAGCCATGAATAATGATTCAATCAACATAACCGACTTAAGTTCAGAATTTCAAAATTTACACACATCTGGTCCGCTACTTAAAGGTTATTAAATGCTTAATTTTATTATTCAATTCTGAATACAAATTAACTGAAGTCAGAACTGAATTTGTAGAATAATTTAATTATGAATATATCGAAGAATTCAGTTTTGTGCTATTGAATGGTTAAAAATGATCGAAAGATTTTTAATACTTTAAAGCAAAATTTTCTCTTATAATATTTTGTATTAATAATTCATTTCAAGTCTCTTGCTCAGTTTTAGATATATTTACAAATTATTAAATAAATTGAAATTCAAATTAGAAAATAAATTGTATAAATATTCTTAACATTTCTTATTTTTCCATAGTAACCACAGATGGAGGACCTGAGACTGTCTGTGGAAAATAAGCAAGTTTCAGGTTATCACAACACCTTCACACACTTTCACTGGAATATAAAGAAGATTTCTGGGGATATACTGGGATGTAACATTAAGCAGTTGAGAGTATGTATTTAAGAGGTTAAAGGGATATTGTAACTAGTATTTCAAATCCTGATAACATCCCATACGCTGTCGGTGGGACCTAGATAGGATGTCCTAAGGATATACTGGGATGTGACATTAAGCACTAGGGAGGATGAGTTTAGGAGGAAACTGGGTTATTACGGGATATCCTGAGGATGTAGTAAGTAAGACTTTAAATCCTAATAACATCCCATACGCTGTCGATGGGACATAGATAGGATGTTTTTAGGAGGTTAGTGGGATATCCCGGGATGTCCTGAGGATGTAGTATGTAGGAGTTCATATCCTAATAACATCCCGCACGCTGTCAATGGGACTTAGTTAGGATGTCCCGGGATGTGACATTAAGCACTCGGCAGGAGGTGTTTAGGAGGTTCGCGGGATATTCCGAGGATGTGCGCATATCCCGCGAGCAACATTCTCGGGATATCCCAAGGATGTTTTTGTGCTATGTGGGTACAAAAGTAATATTTATATTTACGAATTGAGTTTTTCCTTTTCACTTCTTTATTTTGCAAAAGTTTTTTTTTTTTTTTTTCCCTTTCCAAAATTTATTCCTTTTCGTATTTTTACTTTACTTTATTTTAATTTTTTGTTTAAACTTTCCCACATAGCACAAAAACATCCTTGGAATATCCCAAGGATGTTGCTCGCGGGATATGCGCACATCCTTAGGACATCCCGGAATATCCCGCGAACCTCCTAAACACCTCCTCCCGAGTGCTTAAAGTCACATCCCGGGATATCCTCAGGACATCCTAACCAAGTCCCATCGCCAGCGTGCGGGATGTTATTAGGATATGAACTCCTTCTTACTACATCCTCAGGACATCCCGTAATATCCCAATTTCCTCCTAAACTCATCCTCCTGAGCGCTTAATGTCACATCCCAGTATATCCTTAGGACATCCTATCTACGTCTCACCGACAGCGTATGGGATGTTATCAGGATTTGAAACACTAGTTACAATATCTCTTTAACCTCTTAAATACATACTCTCAACTGCTTAGTGTCACATCCCAGTATATATACAGAGGAAAATTCCAGTGAAAGTATGTGAAGGTGTGATGATCTAAAATCTACTTTTTTCACACAGATAGTCTCAAATCCTTTTCCTATGGTTGCTATGGAAAAATCAGAAATGTTGAAAATATTTATACAACTTATTTTGTTTTTAAATCTGAATTTGTGAATATATTAAAACTGAGCAAGGAATTTAAAATGAATTATTAATACAAAATATTAAAACTGAAAATTTTGCTTTTATTTTTAAGATATTAAAAATCTTTTGATCATTTTTAAACATCCAATAGACCCCAAATTGAATTATTCATAATTAAATTATTTTACAAAATCAGTTTCTAATTTCAGTTAATTTGTATTAAAAATTGAATAATAAAATAAGCCATTTAATAATCTTTACATAAATGAATCATCTTTCTTTAAAACATGTAAGAAATTTATAGTGTTTTGATGACACTGTTGGGAAATTGTTAAAAGAAATAAATTGTATTTTTAAAACTAAATTCCTAGCCTCAGAATAAATAAATATGTTTTCGTAACATGAGAATGCTGCAGGCTTTTTTATATATTTAATATTTAGTCGTAAAAATTTGACATTATGTTAACAATTCTTTATATCATTCAAAAGGTAACTCAAGAAGCTCTTCTAAAATTCTATCTTTCTGCTCACACAATTAAAAAAAAAATCTGAAAGGCCTCAGATTTTAGCAGTCACTCAAAGAGGCTAAAAGTTTAAGAATGCATAGATTATCAATACAGATGGGGCAGTGGAAATAGCAAAACATTTTATAAGATACTGACACCAGAAAGTTATATATCTTCTATATATTTGAAAAATGAAGAAATATATCATGTAATTATGTAAAAATATTAAAATGTTTTCAATTAGATATATCATGAATTAAATGCATTTTAAATCAATCAGATTAAAAATTAAAAAAAGCATTGTTAAGAATTGTGTGTAATGCTTTTAAATAGCTTGGCTTATTAGTCAATAATATATTAGATTTTAAAGGTAAATATATTAAATTTTGCCAAATGACAAGACTTGAATGAAAAGCGAAACAAGTTTACGATTGACAATATGAAGTCACATTTCAAAACTAATAGCCCTTTTAGATTAAAAAAACGTTCTGAAAATAATCTGCAATGGTTCATTGGTATTATTTTACGCAAAATTCAGTAAAATGAAATTTACCCGTTGAAATCAGCACCAAATTAAAATTTGGCATGTTAAAGGCTTTGTAAATTCTAGCGCATGTTAAAAGGTTGTCTCATCCATAATTTTATTACTAACCATTCATTTAAGAGCAAAATAAAACAGTAATTGCCATTTATATGACAATCAATATCAAAAATTTAAATCTGCATTTTACGCAACATAGAAAAACTTCAAAAGATCTACTGTTTACCATGCAATTAAGGAATTTTATTCTGCAATCAACTCCACCAATTATTAATTCCATTAAGTATATTCAGTTTACACTTTCTGCTCAATATATACTATGTAAAATTTTCCATAAATTTATTAATTCATTTTATTTTGAGGTGAGCTTTTATTCAACTCTCAATGTCAACGAGAATGTTTAGTTCATTTTTTATTCGGTCTCAAAAGAGAAATCAAAATACGTGGATTTATGTACGTGTATTTATGAATCAAAATACATGAGAAATCACAGTGAGAAAAGCACTGCTACCTTAAACTGTGATTATATATAACAAATGCAGTGAATTATAGTTAAAAAATAGTGAAAATATTTATATTTATGAACTATTTCATATATAACATTTTCAGTTTCGCATATGTGGCAATTTAAGAACTTTACGTATACCAATTTTTTGAAATATCTGCAAATTTTTGTATTTTCAAGGAAAGCTTATTCTTTCACCTTTAGTATATAAGTAATGGTAATTTACCAGATAAAATTACTTAATGGGAATTACAGAAAAATATCTAACCACTTACCATCGTGACTTCATCTGCAGAGAGACTAAAAAAGTAGTTCAGCTAAATCTGCTATAATAAATATGTATAATAATGCTAAATTATGTAATATCTATTAATATGACAAATTTTTGTAAAACTATTTATTTGGATGAAAAATAAACACATTCAGAAATTTATGGCACTATATTATGATTAACAGAGGAAAAACACTTTTCAAAATTCAAAATAGTTTTTATTAATCCAATTTATCACATTTTATTTGAATTCATGAAAAACAATCTTATATCCATGTATTCTTATATATATAAGAACTCTTGATAAACTGGATCTCTGTCATTGCCTTTCACAGCACCTAAAATAAAAAAACACTCACAATTACTATATGTGAATATAATTCATAATTAAATTTAAACAAATGACTATTAGAATGCAAATTAAAGGAAGCATTTAAAATATTTTAACATTTAGCACCTATAAACAGAGTAGCAATTATTTGATTTTTCGATTATAGTAAAATAAACATGGGGGATGCCTTTTAAAATTTTTTATGTCAGAAAATAAACTCAAACCACCAGCTGAACATATGAGCAGTTTTATCAATCAGCCACTGGTAGGTAACCTGGATACTGAATCAACATATAAAGTTGCCAAGATAAAGAAAGAAACAAAATTATGATAATCACATCTTACCTATTCATAAAACTATTTTAAATTTAATGTGTAGGCAAGTCCAAAAAGAGTGAGAATGAATTTATTTTGCAACACAAAGTAAAGTCTTGCAGGAGCAAAAAAAAAACTTGTCTCATGAGATTGGAAGTAAAAAATAATTAACTGCATCTGGTAACATTTATCTGACAACTCATAAGTAATTGTTAGCTACGTGCAGAAAATAAAATCTGATCATGTTAATGCAATTTTAAACTTTTGAATTTAACTGCAGAAATTTACCAAAGAAGTACTTGTAACAGTAGTAAATGAAGATGTGGCTAATCTTTACTGTATGGTACACTTTGGTTTCTGTCTGAAAAAAAATCGCAAAATGGTATTGGTTGTTTGTGAAATGTGGAAGCCCGTTGCGTCAAATAAGTTTTTCGGTAACCCTAATGTTGGCGAAAGTAGCCTTTGGGGGGGGGGGAAAAAACCATCGTTTGAGTATGTCTGAGGTGACTAAGAGACGAAAAATTTAATTGAATTGCTTACCTGGAGGATGGTGGTGGGAAGCCTAAATATATGCATGTGAAAAAAAAAAGGTATGTTAAAAAAATGATGTTTCATTTATTTTTTTGTCTCTGTGTGTTAATTTTTGTTAGAAGATTTGTTGTTTAATGTTTTTATGCTAGGAAATATGTATTTTTGGTAACTTATTCCTCTCTGTTTGTGTATTTTTGGTTGTCTGTGTGTTAGGCAGTGGCAAATTTTTTCTGGTAACTATGATATTTTTAACTTTCTGATTTTCTTAAAGTGAAAATAGATCAATGTGTACATGGACAAAGTTAAGGCAGTGCACAATGCCCAGTTTGTGCAGTTCTCTGTTTTAATAGGTCGATGTGTACATGGACACAGAGTTTGTGTATGTCTTTGACTTCTTATTTTGGTTTTGTGTAGCGGCCACCTTGAAATTGGTGCCGATCCTCTCAGGTGACGATCTTGATATAAAAAAAAAAGAAACGATTCGCCAAGGGTTACATTAGAGTAAATTTTTATCAAAGATGTTCTACCATAATCACCATTTCAGTGGTTTAAACACTAGGTGGAGCAGTAGGCAGAGATGAAGATTTTTGAGTTTTGTTTACACAGCATGATGGTTTAGGCACTCCAGCCATTACAGTGAACAAAATTATAATAAACATAGCCACAATAATTGTCTATAAATATTGATGTATAACACTGCATTAACTAATATATTTCTTATGCTAGTATATACAGAATCCTTAATCGAAGGGAAAATCAGAAGACTGTGCATACATTTTCCTTTAACTGAAACATGGATTTGACCATACAAATCTCAGTCTTACGGGACATGCCACACTATGCAGATAGACAGTAAAAAGTGCTTGTGTTGTTTTTATTTGTTAGAGATATGAAATAAATATACTTCTAGATTTTAATTTTTTCTTTTCTTGTTTTACATTTGGATTACCTATCAAAAAGTAAGGAATTTTGATATTATTACAATATCGGAGTTAAAATAACAATTATTGGACATGTTAAAGTAATGAAAATTTTAAATTAGGTTAAAAAGTAACCCTTAATGTGGCATATTTTTGAATTAAACTCTATCAACATTAAAAACAACAAAACGTCCCTCTTTATTAAGGAATTTGATTAACTAATTTTAAATACGGAGCTATGAATGAATTTTTTCCCTTGCATGTTATAATAACTGAAATAAAATTACTCTGATACAGTCAAAATTCCTAAATGCAAGTACATAAAATTTACTTTAGCAATTTAATGAGATGAGACACACTGAACACATGAATAAATTTCTATCAAAGAATAATTTATTAAATTTGGCCCATTCCATAGTAAACTTTAACCACTAGATTACATTATTACACCATGTTATCAGTTTGAAAAGCAAGTCATATGCCAGATCTTGGATGTAAAAGAAATGCACAAAATAATATACAGATTATTGAAAAATGATGTATACCAATGTTTATAGATATGATTAAATGTAACAGAAAATTTACTGTCACAACCACATTTTTAAGTGAAATGTATTATTTTAACATTTTACAATATTTAAGGTATGGCATTAAATGCAACATTATGTGCCTGGACATAAGTTAGTAAATTAAAAAAAAAATAATAATCAAAGAATGAATGTCATGAAAAATTTCAAAAACAAGCAGAATTTAAGTTAGAAGACCTTTAGACACTTATGATAAATAAATTTGAGAATTCTTCACCCAAAATTAAATTATAATTAACTAAAACCAGTTTGACTGACCTTCTACAAAATCCTTCAGCTGCAATTTTTTCTAGCTTGAAAACCAAATTCTTCTCCACATGGTAATAACATCTCAACCAGTTGAAATTTCTGCAGAAAGTTTGATAACACAGTAACAGAATTAATAGAATAGAAAAATTAACACAAAAGTATAGAACATCATTTAAACTTAACATTATTACAAATTTTGGTGCTTTCTGACTATCTGCAAAGCTGTGAAAATTGGCAAAATGGTTAGTTTATGGTTCATATCTACTGCTCTGTTCACAAGTAGTAATTCAAATAAGCACTTTATAAGAAACAAGAAATTTTAGGATGCACACACACAAAAATATATATATTGGGTCAATATTCACATATTTTTCATTGAATGGAATACTATTCAGAAATAAAGATTAAATATAAAGCATGTAAATACATGTGTGTGGTATGCATATTCATAGTTTGCTATTATCGTGTGCATATTCTTGCTGTTTTAGCTTAAGTTGAAGCTGTGAGGGTAGATGATAAGAAAGTATCAGAATTTTTCATGTATAAGAAAAAATTGCCCTGACAATAGTATCTCAATTGTTTAGCACTGACATTTACATAGCGCATTAGAAATATATAGTAATATATGTATAATAAAAGATAATTGCATATTATTAATTCATTTTTTTAAATGCCAAACTTTAACAATTCTTTCACATATAATTAAACAGAATTCTTTCACATGAACATCTAAAATCCATTCTTAACTAAAGAATAAATAATAAAACCATGTAAATTTCTTATCAAGCCCATCATTTCTGAAATGTCTACTTCTGAAAGTTCCCAGCATTTCTCAATATATTATTAAACTAAGCATCGATGATCGTCATGTTCGCTAATGTGGCAATATCTTTCACACTTCTTTGTTACCACAAGTAACAAGTAGGCTTCAATACATCTTTAACTGTTACATGCTACTTTTGTCTAAAATTTGTACAAATAATAAAATTAAATGAGCTCTTTATAATATGCTCAAAGAAATAATTTTGTATGAAAATTTGTATGTTATATATTGGCATGATTAATGATTCAGGAAATAATTCAGGTTTTCAAAGTGCTTCCAATAATTCAAATTTCAGCTTGTGTCAAAATAAAATCTATAACACAAAGATAAGCAAATTTCCTTATGAACAATGCATTTTAACATTATTCAATCACACAGTACTGATTGCTTCAATAAACATTACTGTAACTGTGTTATTTAAAAGACTGTAATGTTTTAATTATTTCCTTAATTAAAACATTACAGTCTTTTCCTTCCTGCTAACACCAAAAGAAAACCCAGATAAGAAATATAAAAATATCAGCAAAAATAAATTATATTATTGAATGACACTTTACATTAATTAAACTTATGCATACATTATTTTATTATAAATTATTTCAAAATCAAAGAAGAGAAGAGCGAGAAACTTTAATATTGACATTTCTAAAATGATATAAACATTAATCATTTAGTACAGTTTGTTATTTCAGGCAAAAAGAATTCACTTTTCTGGATAGCATTTGTATTTCCATCTCACTTTCAATGAAACATTAAGAGAAATGCATATAATTTAAACACCAGTTTATTTTATTTATCAGACAGATTATGTCAACTCGAAAAAACCTATCAGTAAAATTCGGAAGCAATAATTCTGAATGTTAGGCAACTTGCAAGATTCAACAAAAATTATCAATACTTTTATTATAATGACAATACTACAGTAACATGAACATAAAATTAAACTGCATATAATTATAAAATAAGCCAGCATATAATAATGGTGCATTGGTTTCTAAAACAATGGGCTCCATGAAAAAATACATATATTATGGTAGCTATTCATATTCTTCAGCTTTCCTAATATTCTCATGTTCACTTTACATAACTAAAGTATCTAAAATACAATAAAAATGCAAACAATATTTATGAGAAAATGTTAAAAGCAATCATAAGCATTTGGATTGAATGACCATATTTTGTCTTCCTGCAAGATGAATCTTAAAATGATATGCAGTTTGAAAAATGCTTAATCATTTTATAAAATATTCAAAAAAGATTAAAAAAAGGTACTGTTCTGTTATCAGGACCGGGTTCAGAAATGTATTTATGTATGCTTGTATATTTGTATGTGTGTGTGTCTACATTCAAACATCTATGCACGTACTTATGAACACAGGTTCATACATTTCCGATTCTGGTCCCAATAACAGAACAGTACCCCCAAAAAAACTTGAATTACAAACTAGATTAAGATAATGTTTCAACCATACATATTTTGGACGAAACAATGCAAATTCTTATTTTTATACAATTGTTCAAACTATTTAACATAAATTTATTGCTGCAATAAAATAATAAGCAATCTGATCACACATATTATTTTGAAACTGAATGCATAAACTAGACTAAAAAAAATTCAGTCATAAACATTTGGATAGCAGGGCAAATTAGATATTTGAAAAGACAGCCAGCCATTGAGATACACGTAATTCACGATAGAATGGTAACAATTCATAAAGCTGTGAAATATTTAACTGTCAAAATGACATAAATAACATAAATTCGAAAAGCAAAAAAAAGTAAACATACAAGTATTGCAACTGAACATACCTTTCATGCAACAAAAAATATCCATACAAGTTAACCTCATGGCGCAGCCATTTTGGATTTCGTTTCAAATGACAGATGTTTACGGATATGCGGAGGAATACGAAGAACTAGTAGTTTGCCGGATACAATGTGCAATGACGCGAAAAAATATAGTTCTGTAGAACTTCCTACATTATTCCGTAATAAAAAGAACTATTTCCTAATTTTTTCTTTATCTAATTAATTAATTAATAGGGAAATAGTTAAACAATGCCGAATTCATTTTTAATGAAATGTAAAATTTTGCATGTATGGGACGACCACCTTCCATCCAATATTTCTGAGAATATAAACAAATTTTGGAATCTCAGAAATTTTGGAATCAGTAAATAAATATATAGAATATCGCCTCTCAAACGACCACTTCTGAAAGTGACCAATAGTTCTGAGATTATAAATAAATATTGATATTAAGCATTATTTCTATAAGACGACCATCTCTATATAAGACCAAAGTTTCTAGAATCTTGGATAGTCATCAGAGATGTATCTTTACTGCGAAATTATCGCAAGACTGTAATTCAATATCAATAACAGATCGCGCGATTGAAAAACATTTTCTGTCCTTTAATTAGAGGAAAAAAATTTTCCTTATGAGGTATTTCTCCCGCTTTCCTAGCGTGCCTTCGTGGTGTAATAGTTCTGCACGCTGGGCCGGTATTTCAGAGGTCCGTGGTTCGATTCACGGCGAAGGCGGTTGCTAATTTTTCATCTCTACGGCTTCCCAAAAAAATCTTAATGTCTCTACAGTGGCGCCCGAACTAAAAAGGTGTTGGATGAGGTATATCCACACCCAGGATTTAGTGATTGGATCCCCTTAAAAAAAAGTCGGCTTTTAAAAAGAGAAGTAATATAAGGTATTTCTTCCGCTTTCCTAGCGTGTCTTCGGCCCACCAGCGGCCGAGCGGTAAAGTCGCTGAACCCTGGTAGTGCGATCCGAGGTTCGAATCCCGCGAACGGGCTGGCTGCATGGGTGTTTTCGTGGTTTTCCCCATGTGTAACGTGTATACGAGCCAGTTTCCCTTAGAAAGTCCTCCACGAAGACATCCCTCCCCTTAGGTAGATAGCCCTAGTGTGCTTTGCCATAATTAAATACACCACCACCACACCTAGCGTGTCTTCGTGGTGTAGTGGTTCTGCACACTGGGCCGATATTCCAGAGGTCCATCCTTCGATTCCCGGCGAAGGCAGTTGCTAATTTTTCATGTTTCCTGCTTCCAAAAAAATACCTAATGTCTCTATACTCAAATTTAAAAAAAAAAATTCGTTTCCGTAATTAAATATATATATATCTAATTTTACCTATATTTGTAGTAGGGTTTGTAATCTGTAAGTAATTATACATGTAATTTATTCATTTTTTATAAAAAAAAATATATGTTATTTAGAATTTTGCAAATATTCTAGAAAATGCTAATCCATTGAAAAAAATCTTTTCCATGACTAAATAAATTTTTAAAAACGTCAGAAAAAATAGCAACAAAATAACGAGAATAAATCATCAATCATATCAATATTTTTAATGTACAGCATTTAGAAACAACTTAGTAAAATACATATGAAAAATAAAATAATGTGCAAGTTTCAGATGTGCAATGTCAAAAAATTAAAACTGGTAAATTTGAGAACAAATATCCTCAAAATATTTGACAACGAAAGTCCTCCGGACAATGCAGAATGAATGTCCTCAGGATGTGAAATTGGTGAACTCCTCAGGACATCTGAGAATCAACATCTTCAGGACATCCTGTCATATCCCGGGACATAGCGACTTTAATAAGACATCCTCAGGATGTTAAATTACGATCTCCTCAGGACATCTGAGAATCAACATCCTTAGGACATCCTAAGTATATCCCGGGATATTGCGACTTAAATAGGACATCCTGAGGATGTTTTGTGCTATGGGTTTTTTTTTTTTTTTTTTGGTTTTACAAAAGTAATATTTATTTTTACAAATTTAATTTCCCTTTCCGCTTTTTACTTTAAAAAAGGTGTTACTATATTTTTAACTTAATTTTTTTACAAAAGTAATATTTAGTTTCATAATTTTAATTTTTTTGAGTTTTTTTGTTTACACAAATGTTTTTTTTTTTTTGTTACATTTTTTATTTTACCCTTAACTTTTTCCCTTGTTTTAAATACAATACGATGTTACATTTGCATTTCTCTAAAAGTAAACTTACCTACATTTCTCTGTCTTTGAAATTTTAAGCTGGAATTTACATGCATATAACTTCACTATATAATATTTTCTGTAACATTAAGCCAATATACACAATGCTCTTTCTATATAGTTTAACTGGAATACTACATTTCTTACTTTTTTAGTACTAAGTTCGAGATACTCAGAACGTTTCCTTCTAATGCATTGTACTAACTATTAATGACTGTATTAACTTTTTTGGCCAACTATACAAAACTTTGTTGATTCCCTTTTACACGTCTTACTTTTATTTAAAGGATTCACCAAACTATGTCTGACAAATGTAATTTTTACACTTTCCATTTACACATTTACCCTTATATTTAACTTATAAAACATATTTATGCTGTATTTCTGATTCCTTTTTCCCATAATAAATACAGACTTACACATGTTTCTTTATTGTAAGACTTACTAACTTTAAAACAAATCTTACAAGGAGAAATAAATTTTCATGGTATGAAGCCAACTCAAACCAATGCATGGAGCATTTCTACCCAGTTATGTTTAGATACATACCAATAGTACTTCATTTCTTCTTATTTTACTCTACAGACATTTATACATATATATTCAGAACACTCCCTTTTATTCAGTAAGATTCATTTATACTACTAAAACAAATTTTGCTAACTCTTTGAAATATTTTACGAAAAATATCTTGTATTTTCTTGCACACATCCTACTTAAATCACGAAACATACACGAAACATTTGATTTTTCCTTCATGTGAAAACGTCACTCGGATTCTTAATATGATTCCACCATTTACCGAAGAACTTTATAAACACTACTCTATTTGAACTTATCACAGCCTAACTCTCTTAACAAAGTACAGAAGATTGAATTATATTTTAACTACAGAGAAGAATATCCACATTGTAATGAATTATTTTAAATTTGAATTATAGTCACATTTTGTGAAGAGCTTAAAGTCTATAATACACATGGCATTAATATTCAGCCATGGAAATGAAACTTTATCGCCTTTTTCCCAATTTGGAATATAAAAATTTTTTAACTTGGAATATTTTTAACGTATTCATTGTATTTTAACTGAAATATACCCATATTTCCCATTGTCAATCATTTATTTAGCACTGAAATCTTACAGCCTTTTGAGAACGAAATTTAATTTATCATACCTGACAAATGACTCCTACATAGTTATGATACATTACACGAAATATTGAGTAGAGTTCCAAATTATGATCTAACATAGTAATTAACATAAAAGACCTAACACAAATAATTTTAAGATAGAAATTTCAAACTGACATTGCTTACTAATGAACTTTTACAGCTTTTTTTGACTGACATTTAACTTCTCATAGATAATAAATAAAATTACACACAAATAATTATACAAAATAGGTAATAATGACAGAAAGTCCATATAATGATCTACTATAGTCACCAACTTTAAAAATTTTAACGCATTTCTAATATAAGAAAGACCACACTTTTTTTGAAAAGCATTATTTTAATTAAACATTGGAGCCACGCAGTCCTGCGCACATGCATAACATCTTTATTTATCATGAGCATGACACATAATAAGTAAATAAAATTTTCACAAAGTACGAAACACATTTCTCTTTTAACTGAACTGTACTCTTAAGAAAAATGCAGTATGGAATGCTTAGAACACTCAGGGCCACAGTTCCTCATTTCCCCACGCATTGACCAAAATATACATGTACTTTAAAATCAGTTAAACAAATTCAACTGTTAGTATTCAAAGAGGAATACTTCACAAATTAGATGAAAGAAAGGTACACAATGAACTTGAGTGAAAAATACACAAAAGCATGTAAGGACCGAGAAAAAGATGTATTCGTGGAGAACTTTTTTAAGATAAACTTGCTCTATTTTTGCACATGCGTTACATTTTGCATTTCAGATTAAGGAAACATTCAAGATAATTCCTGTATAACTAGGGATTTTATTCACACTTGTTAGTACTGTAATTTATTAGAACAGTCACAGACATATAGGACAAGTATGCCATTTCCAAGGAAAACAATTTTCCCAAGCCAGACTTTAACAGTGAAATATAAAAGGGAATAAGAATATCCCATATTTAAAACAAAATTAGTATCTGAGTATGCAAAAACATGAACAAGAAACGAATATTTTTTCTGAAAATGTTCCGAATGGTTTAAGTCAGGACTAGTTTCATGAACAGAGCATGAAAAATAACGATGAATTTTTAATTTTATTTTGTCTGTAGTACACTTACTTATGCTAAAATCTTCCATTTTGGTTGACTGTACTTTACATTCAGACCTAAGTTGATAAATCAGAGTGATTTTGTGTTTTAAAGCTTCAAATTCAGAAATACTACAACTCAAAAGCAAAAAGATTAAAACGACAAGAGAATATACTGCAAGCAAGCGAACGTGATAAATGACTTTTTGTGCTGAATTTCATGAATTCATAGATGGGGTGCAAAATTTTAATGCACTGTATATGAACTATTTTTCAAATGTATTACGATCACCAACTTTACATAGACTTTAAGTAAACATTTCATGTTAATTTACCATTTTATCTATGTATTTACTAAATTTTTGCATTTTGTTTATAAATATAATAACAAAAGGACATAAGAGAACATTTGTTTCTTGAAAATGTCCATAATTTTACCCAACTGTTATTTCTTTCATAGCTTTGAAGTAACCTATTAAACACATAGTTATCTTGTATTGACCAGACAGCCGTTGGTCTTGCCAATGTCTGAGGGAAGTCACAAAGCTAGAGAATTTAAGTAATATTTTACCAGTACGGAGAACTTCTTACGGCGTTTTCGATGAAAATTGACCGAATTTAGTAGTTCATTACTAACCTAGGAGCCTTTAACTATTTTTTTTATTCGAAAAAAACACACCAGAAATTATCATCAAGATTTTCCATACAGATATATTGTACTACTTTTCATGCCATTACATTTCAAATGAAATTTGATTCATTGTCAGATAGTTAAATGTTTGTTATTTTTTCGCATACGAATGCATTTTCGTGTCTCACATACGCTCATTACATATGATTTAACAAAATTACGAACAAGTTAGAAGTTAAATGAATATTTCCTGAAATACTGTACATTTCATTCCGGAAAGTTTACATGAGTACCTTCATTTCGAAACCCCTAATGTTTCTTTTCCTGAATTCAAAGTAAATTTTGAGTGTAGAATTTTCAGTTTTGACAGAAGTTATTTGTAAGTGGCTGTGATGTGTTCGTGTTTTCATAAACCGTTTTTGTGAAACACCCTATTGGTAACCTTTAGAACAGTTTAAATATTACCATTTTTTACCTTACTGCCACTGCAAATCATTGAATTTTCAAATATTTTCCTTTTTTATCGTTTACAGTGCCTCGTAAAGTCTTGAGAACAAATTTTTACTAAATACTTATATCATTCGATTTAATAATTTTGTTACACGTTTGGAAGATTTAACTTCACTATCACGCTAAACCAGAAGTTAAGAAAAGAAATGTAATTGTTATCTTAGTATTCTATGGGGATAGATTAATTTTCTCTGGCATTGACGTATTCGTATGTAGATAATAGAGACTTTTAACCCAGCTCATACAGACTTGGAATATTTTCTCTAAGTCACCACGATGACAGACTTGCAATGTCATAGACGTTTTTCTCGTGAAATATATTTCTTTCTTAAAAGTTTATATACTAATTTCTTTAGAAACATGTCTAAGAAAATACCTCATCTTCATAAGAAACATCAGATTTGATTTAAATTAATAATAAAATAAGAATCATTAATTTGTAAATATATTTCTCTTTGACTCAAAAGTTTCTTTATCATATTCGAAATGAACAATTAATTGTACATAACTAATATATTGTATTGATGAACCAGAGTTATATTTTACCTTACTGCATTATATTTCAAAGTGAATGTGTTTTATTGCATATTTTAATAAAATCTTAAAAGCTTAAATGAGTGTTTCATTACAAAATTTGTACTTTCTAACTTCATTCTACTGAAACGAAAACATTCATAACTTATTACGAAGAAAAAGTTTTACATATTATACTTTTTGATTAATTTTCATACCACGGTATTATCTTTGAAAATTTGTTTCCTAATCCACTGCTAATATATTACTAATTTTCGCTCTTTCAATACACTTCGTACGTGATAAAAAAACTCAATTTAGAAACTTTTTTCCTTAACGCCTTGTATTGCATTGCTGAACCGGGGCCATGCTTTCATTTTTATTACACATCATGCGAATATTTTAAAAAAAGCATATTTTTTCTGAATGTAAAGTGCAGTCAACCAAAATGGAAGATTTTAGCATAAGTAAATGTACTACAGACAAAATAAAATTAAAAATTCATCATTATTTTTCATGCTCTGTTCATGAAACTAGTCCTGACTTAAACCATTCGGAACATTTTCAGAAAAAATATTCGTTTCTTGTTCATGTTTTTGCATACTCAGATACTAATTTTGTTTTAAATATGGGATATTCTTATTCCCTTTTATATTTCACTGTTAAAGTCTGGCTTGGGAAAATTGTTTTCCTTGGAAATGGCATACTTGTCCTATATGTCTGTGACTGTTCTAATAAATTACAGTACTAACAAGTGTGAATAAAATCCCTAGTTATACAGGAATTATCTTGAATGTTTCCTTAATCTGAAATGCAAAATGTAACGCATGTGCAAAAATAGAGCAAGTTTATCTTAAAAAAGTTCTCCACGAATACATCTTTTTCTCGGTCCTTACATGCTTTTGTGTATTTTTCACTCAAGTTCATTGTGTACCTTTCTTTCATCTAATTTGTGAAGTATTCCTCTTTGAATACTAACATTTGAATTTGTTTAACTGATTTTAAAGTACATGTATATTTTGGTCAATGCGTGGGGAAATGAGGAACTGTGGCCCTGAGTGTTCTAAGCATTCCATACTGCATTTTTCTTAAGAGTACAGTTTAGTTAAAAGAGAAATGTGTTTCGTACTTTGTGAAAATTTTATTTACTTATTATGTGTCATGCTCATGATAAATAAAGATGTTATGCATGTGCGCAGGACTGCGTGGCTCCAATGTTTAATTAAAATAATGTTTTTAAAAAAAAGTGTGGTCTTTCTTATATTAGAAATGCGTTAAAATTTTTAAAGTTGGTGACTATAGTAGATCATTATATGGACTTTCTGTCATTATTACCTATTTTGTATAATTATTTGTGTGTAATTTTATTTATTATCTATGAGAAGTTAAATGTCAGTCAAAAAAAGCTGTAAAAGTTCATTAGTAAGCAATGTCAGTTTGAAATTTCTATCTTAAAATTATTTGTGTTAGGTCTTTTATGTTAATTACTATGTTAGATCATAATTTGGAACTCTACTCAATATTTCGTGTAATGTATCATAACTATGTAGGAGTCATTTGTCAGGTATGATAAATTAAATTTCGTTCTCAAAAGGCTGTAAGATTTCAGTGCTAAATAAATGATTGACAATGGGAAATATGGGTATATTTCAGTTAAAATACAATGAATACCTTAAAAATATTCCAAGTTAAAAAATTTTTATATTCCAAATTGGGAAAAAGGCGATAAAGTTTCATTTCCATGGCTGAATATTAATGCCATGTGTATTATAGACTTTAAGCTCTTCACAAAATGTGACTATAATTCAAATTTAAAATAATTCATTACAATGTGGATATTCTTCTCTGTAGTTAAAATATAATTCAATCTTCTGTACCTTGTTAAGAGAGTTAGGCTGTGATAAGTTCAAATAGAGTAGTGTTTATAAAGTTCTTCGGTAAATGGTGGAATCATATTAAGAATCCGAGTGACGTTTTCACATGAAGGAAAAATCAAGGTTCAGTGTATGTTTCGTGATTTAAGTAGGATGTGTGCAAGAAAATACAAGATATTTTTCGTAAAATATTTCAAAGAGTTAGCAAAATTTGTTTTAGTAGTATAAATGAATCTTACTGAATAAAAGGGAGTGTTCTGAATATATATGTATAAATGTCTGTAGAGTAAAATAAGAAGAAATGAAGTACTATTGGTATGTATCTAAACTTAACTGGGTAGAAATGCTCCATGCATTGGTTTGAGTTGGCTTCATACCATGAAAATTTATTTCTCCTTGTAAGATTTGTTTTAAAGTTAGTAAGTCTTACAATAAAGAAACATGTGTAAGTCTGTATTTATTATGGGAAAAAGGAATCAGAAATACAGCATAAATATGTTTTATAAGTTAAATATAAGGGTAAATGTGTAAATGGAAAGTGTAAAAATTACATTTGTCAGACATAGTTTGGTGAATCCTTTAAATAAAAGTAAGACGTGTAAAAGGGAATCAACAAAGTTTTGTATAGTTGGCCAAAAAAGTTAATACAGTCATTAATAGTTAGTACAATGCAATAGAAGGAAAAGTTCTGAGTATCTCCAACTTAGTAGTAAAAAAGTAAGAAATGTAGTATTCCAGTTAAACTATATAGAAAGAGCATTGTGTATATTGGCTTAATGTTACAGAAAATATTATATAGTGAAGTTATATGCATGTAAATTCCAGCTTAAAATTTCAAAGACAGAGAAATGTAGGTAAGTTTACTTTTAGAGAAATGCAAATGTAACATCGTATTGTATTTAAAACAAGGGAAAAAGTTAAGAGTAAAATAAAAAATGTAACAAAAAAAAAAAAAACATTTGTGTAAACAAAAAAACTCAAAAAAATTAAAATTATGAAACTAAATATTACTTTTGTAAAAAAATTAAGTTAAAAATATAGTAACACCTTTTTTAAAGTAAAAAGCGGAAAGGAAAATTAAATTTTTAAAAATAAATATTACTTTTGTAAAACCAAAAAAAAAAAAAAAAAAGTTTAAACAAAAAATTAAAATAAAGTAAAGTAAAAATACGAAAAGGAATAAATTTTGGAAAGGGGAAAAAAAAAAAAAAAAAACCTTTTGCAAAATAAAGAAGTGAAAAGGAAAAACTCAATTCGTAAATATAAATATTACTTTTGTAGAACCAAAAAGAAAATTAAATATAAAAAAAATAAAATAAAGTAAAGTAAATTACGAACAGGAAAAAAATTTCGAAAAAAAAAAAAAAACTTTTGCAAAATAAAAAAGTGAAAAGGAAAAATTCAATTCGTAAAAATAAATATTACTTTTGTAAAACCGAAAAGAAAATTAAATCTAAAAAAGTAAACTTTGCAAGATAAAAAGTAAAAAGAAAATTTAAGTTCACTTTTGTATAAGTATACGTCAATTTGCGAAAATTAAAAATAAAATTTATGTTTGGGAAAGAGAAAAAAATGAAATAAAAAATTAATAAATTTACTAAAAAAATAGTAATAAGATGAAAAATGAAAACAATTAAAAATATCTTAATAATAATAAAAAATTAAACTGTGGGAAAATCTTACATTTAAAACAGCAATGAATAAAGTAATTATTAAGAAGCCAAAAGAAATCCTAGCCGTCGTGTAAAAACAAATGAAGCGCATACTCAGACTTTCAGCCTTATGTCATCAATGCTGCAAAAAGTCAAAAAGCGAAAAGGGTTTCAAATAACAAGTCTGATAAGAGGACCGGGTAGCCGAGCGGTAAAGCGCTAGACCTCCCATCCCAGAGATAGCGAGTTCGAATCTCAGCCGTGGAGTTACTTTTAAAATTCAGGCAAAATAATATTAATTTCCACAAAAATTCATTAAAGGTAATAAGTAAAATAATGATGTACTAAATAGTTAAAAATAATAGTTAATAATTAAAAAGTTAAAATTAATGACGTATTAAAAATTAATCAAATAACAAAATAATATTAATCACATGTCAAATACTTAAAAATAATAAATTATAAGTGATGTCATTCCAAACACGTGGTTTAAGAGTTCGTTGCCACAAACATAAGAAATAGTATCGTTGCCACAAAAAATAAAAAACTTTGAGACGATAAAATCGTTGCCACAGAATCAAAACGAAACTTTGAGGATGTCATTCCGTCTACGTCATTCCTTCCATCTACGTCATTTCCGGTTGTCACGTGATTCAAGATGGCGGCGACCACGCCCCCTTTTCTGTAACGTCACTTCCGCCTACCGAGTACCCCGGGTTACTACTTCCGTTGTTACTCCTAATGTTTGTAAAGCATGTAAATAAGAATGAAGTTTATCGTACAAAGAAGTTAATAAAAACTTTGCCCTAGTTTTAACACTTATGATTAGTTTCAATAATTCTCTTACGTATACTTGGACTAAAATATCATCCCTACCTGAAGTGTTTCGTATGCAAACATTGGAAAATAACACTTCCCAAGGCCCAAGGCGATAGTTTCCGGAGTACCTTTGTAAATTAATGCAATTACCTCCACAACTTCGTTAAGAGAACTGAAGTAATTAAGAATTAGCAATGGCTAAAGAGTGTCAAACAAAACCGTTAAGGGTTTAACGAAGAAGAATTGAATAAGGAGTCCACACTAAGGACGAAATAATTCTTTCAGCTTTCAACTTGTTTTGCAAGATTGAAAGTGAGAGAAGAGATAATTAAGGCGAATTCCTGAACGCACTGCGTTAATGGAATCAGAAAGTTTGGAAGACAATCAGCCGGGAAACAAAATTTTCCAAGGCTTGGGAAAGGTATATTAGGTATTCCGGAAAACCGCAGAGATTGCTAATGCCTTGGGGATGGGCGGGGGGGGGAAGGAGTCTTGCGACTAAAACTTGAATCCAGGGAGGGAAGAGCTAAAGGTCATAGAGGTAGGAAGTAAGATGGAGTCGCCCTAAACAAGTTTCTCCCGTACCCTGCTCTGAAGCACCGGCGATCCCTACGTGGTGACCAAAACATTGGGTCATTTACCATTGAGTTCAAAGGGATTTGACGCGTTCGGAGGTAAATATTTTGTAATTACGTCGTAAATATAGATATAAATGTATATATTTTCTTTTTCTACCACACTTCAGAGTCCTAAGTATATGAAAACAACATATTTTTAAACAACATTTCATTCTGAACGGAATTAAATGCTATACTTTTCACAGGACAGTTTTCTCAGAATGGTTCAATTTGAATGAAATATTTTCACAAGTTTTCGTTAATTACATTAGAAAAAAATTAAGGTAATTCGATTTTATTCGGTTAAAGTACAAAAATTAAGATCAAAGTTTATTGTATTATTAATATTAAAATTATGCAATATTTCTTTTCAATTTATAGAGCTTCTTCCTAAAATACTTTCTTAAATATGACATGATTTTTTGGCTTCTAAGGCATCTTTTAAATCGAAAAATGTATGTCAATTTATAATTAATGCTCTATTCGGTTCGTTTTAAATTAGAGAATTATTAGGAATTAGCGAAATACTTTAAATAGTACTTGACTTTCTCTGAAGATTTCTGAAAGTTAATAAAATAAGTTTTTTTTTTTTTTTTTTTAAGTATTATTTAAAACTTGTAACTGAGTTATTATAAAATGTAAGGGGAAGAATTCTTTTAATTATACTTACCAGACTTTTTTTTACTCTTCATTTCAACAATACATATTCCAAAACTCTTTATTACGTTCTTAAGTGCGCATCTCATAGCATTTGCTTTACAATACCTTTTAACAGATTGCTTTCCAATACGAACAATTCTTACTTAAATAGTTTTATAACGTATTTGTCAACAGGATTTCAATTTATGTTTACAATTCAGTATTAAGGTTATTATATAATAAGATAACATTTATAATCATTATAAATTAGATACATTTAATAATTAGATTTCTTCACAGTATCAAGGGAAAGCTAACTTATTGGCATATCTGTGTGTATATTTATTAATTTTGACGAGGATTGCAGCATTTGATGGTAATTTTATTTTTAATTAACCCCAATAAATAAAACGTGTAAGCGCAAAGTGATTATTTTTATTTTTCAGATATACAAAATTAAAACGATGAGTTTAAAATGGGCAGCAGTAAAGCCTCTCCTCTAAAAAATTTCAAAAGGTACATGTTAAATAATATATGGATGTAAAAAAAAATTGTTTTATTTCAAACATTTTGGCGTTTGGAAAATAAAATAGAAGTAGCGAATACTCTATAAAGGGTATCGAAAGACGTATACAATTTTAAATGTACCGTAAGGTGTTTTTCATTCTTTAAGCATAACATTTTTCTTAAAATCTATATTTTTGTAGTTCAACAGCTTAGAATTTTATAAAACAAATTCATAATCAAAATCGCTGTTGTTAGTTATCGAAAAATAACCAAGATGTGATTTTTGCGTAAATGTCACTAAACTATACAAATTGCTATTATCCATCACACTATGAACGTTTCTTTCATGCGAAAGTGTCCCTTTTTCGATTTTTATGGAACTGTCGTGTGTCGAAATACTATCAGAACACTGTCAAGCGAGCTTCTGAATGTAAACAAAGAACACCCCATCTGGTGACCCAAGCTTCAAAGCAGTGCTTCACTTCTAGCGCCGCTTGGCTCCTCCTTCCTTTCCTACCTCCATGCTAGAGGTGGAGGGGGGGGGAGATAGTCTATTCATTGAAGGCGAAAAGTTTTCCAACCGCCCGTGGCAAACTGAATAACTGGAGCAGGTTTTCGAAAGGAAGGAGGACCGCGAGGAAAGTTAACTGTGAAAAAGACGGAGAAATTTTTGGGAGAGGATTAAAGGGAAGACCTGCGAGGTAAAGTGGCTTAAGAAGAGGGATAAAAAAAAGGAATTAAAGGGGGGAGAATCAATTTTAAGGGCAGGATTAAGTTAATTTTTGGGAGTAAGGATGCGAATGGAAGAATATGCAAGCTTGTATGCTTTAGGAGTATTGAATTGATAAATTTTAATCAGAAGAATATTTACTGTATAGATTTAAGGTAGAGTAACTTCAATAAGTACAAAATCTGACGTGAAGATTATGAATTTACTGACTTTCATGGAGTGGCGTTAAATGTTATTTAGTCTGTTATTCTAGTGCAATATTGAATCCTAATTGTCTGGACCGTGAGATATGAAAAGCTGAGGTCTTGGCAAGTGGAGGAGCATGATATGTATAGCAGCACGGATATATTGCCGAAAGAACTAGGCCGAATTAAGTCCGGCGGGTAATTGATAATAATTAAGAAATAGTTAAGGGTCGCCGGGTTAGGCCCGTGAAGTGCTGGTTGATTTTAAAATTAGAAAGAATTCCTAGTCAAGCAAACACCTCCGCTTTGGCTTCCTAGGACACTTCCCTGACTCCAAGGTCGTGCGCAGCACGAAGGCGCTGAATCAAAAAGGCGCCGGGCAATCATTAAAGCAAGCAGTTCGTCTCGCTGCCTGTCTGGAGAAGAAACAAATAAAACTTTCTGACCAAATGGTCTAAACAAGAAAATTCTTGTCTTATTTGAACGCCTCTCTGGGAGTCGATTCAGGTAAAACCTGGGAAACTACTCATTAGGATCTGCACTTAGGCAGTCTCGGCCACGGGTGTTTAAATTCAGTCTCTGAAGGACTAAAGTCAATGCTGGAGATGTCTGTTTCAGGCTTGGCAGGGACCGTATGATACTGTCTTGTTAGTTGGTTATGGTGGAGCTATATAGTCAGATATTCATGGTTGTCCGGAGCGAAAACGAAACACCCCCATCGATGGAGTTAAAGAATTCAGCAAGCCTTTAAACTGCTTGAGGTTTCCAGTGGGGGCCTGGAGCCTCAAAACTTCATATTCATATCCTTCTTTGGCGTCCCACTGGGACGCCTAAAGCTGACATCTATATAACGTAACGTAGTGTTAGCAGGCCCGGTCTGTAGTGTGGCCCGGTCTGTCTGAGAGTGTTTAAGTGACTTCGATCTACTGTCCGGGGTTGGGGGCCCCTGTTGATAGCAGATGTTTTTACCATCCCTCCAGCACGGAACAGAGTTTGTGAGTTGCTGAGTATTCCTGTCGACTCAACTTAGTCTTAGCTCATCGGCATCGACTTAAGTTAGCGGCTTTTTGGATCGCCTCTAAGGGTTGGGACGTTTAACCATGTTAAGGCAGCCTGGAGCTTGCCAGGTCTGTGTGTCCCTTCCTCCTAGCACTCTGTCTTATTTGAGCGAAAGTTATAACGAAGGCAGGATTTCACTTCTGGTGTTCTCTTCTGTCTTGTTTGAACATGAAAATACCTGAAGCCGATGCGTATGTAAGAGTAGACGCGCTCTACAAATTGCTTAATCCTTATTTTGTGTCTACTGTTGAAATCGTAAATGTGTGCAACATTTATCTTTTTTTTTTTTTTTTTTTTTTTTTTTTTTTTTTGTGATTGCTTGTTGTTATTGTTTTTCCTTACATTAAAAAAAAGGTAAGTGTAGTTACATATTTCGTTAAACCTGAGTTAAATTTTTAATTCGGAAAAGCAATGATTTGAGCATAATTACTCGAAAAATGTTTACATCTCCTGTTTGAACCATTGTCGTATTCTTGGCCGCGTAAACTACTAATATCTAAACCATTTTCTTCTAGTCTTTAATAAGAATGTTGTTCGTATCTATTGTAATACAAAATACTGAAAACCTTTCTTCAATACTCATGCCCGTATTTTCTAAATTAAGATATCTCATACAAATTGATATCTGTTCTTAATAAGCGGAACTAAGCAGGGGTACAATAAAGAAAAATAGAAAAATGCTTTGCCTGTTTGATCGTCTTTAACATAATTTGTTTTATATTGTCTCCTAATAAGCTAATTGTTTTATTTTGAATTTTATTTTCAAGGTAATGAAGCATATTTTTTTAGTTTGAATTTTATTAATATACACAGACATGATAGGGTCAAATTTTGTGATAATTTCTATACACTTTAAAAAATCATTATTTCTTTCGAATAACTTATTACTGGAACCACGGAAGGCTAAGTTTTCTTAAGCTAAAAACTTAATTTTCACAGATACATCTCATGTTTACGTCTCATGTTTGACAGCAACATCTCGCCAATGCTTAGTCTCTTTTTTTAATAAAATGTGAAATTCCGAATTAACAGGTTTATTCTTTCCTAATCGTTTTAAGAAATCAGGTTAACTTTTTCTTTGTCTGGCAAGATTCGACAAAAGTAAATCTAAAGAAATTTACGTCAATTTATGTCTTTCGGGAAACTGAAACTCGAAAGCAAGTTTTGGTAATATCCAGGACCGTTTTCTATTCTTTCTATTCAGGCTTGAACTTGGGATGGCAATGATGGACTTGGACATAATCAGTACCTCCTACATACAAAGCCACGATAACAGCGATAAGTGGCTTCATGTGACAACCATTCTGTCTGTAGATACGGCAGTACCTCCTACATGTATATAGGAGGTACTGGCATAATCCGGAATCACCAGGCACAGGCAAATGCGTATCTAATGCAGAAATTGTAGATTTCAATAGTATTTCTTCTGCTTTTTCGACTGGCTGTATTGAATTTAAAGGTAATTGCCACATGAAAACACTTTCTGTTTCTGATTATTAGGTTCTTTTGGTAATTTCAGTGGTAGCTGAGACGTTGATGAACAACTAGACCTAGTAGTGTCAGCTTAGGTATTCTTTGGATTTTGGAAAACCTGAGTAATTTTGAAGTTCTGTTTTATTAAGGCTTCCTCTCATTTTCTTTTCTTCATTACATTCTGATATTTATACAGTTTTTCCTGTTTTTCTTCCAACATATGGGGGAAATGGAAGGAGAAAAAGTGGAAGTAAAATAAAAGTAGAAAATAATTTTTATAAGAACTATTGCGTAAAACACTTCTTAATAACATTCGGAAAGTCACTGTTTGAAATATTTTACCTTACATCTGAAAAAGTGAGTATATCTTAAACCATTGGTTGGAAAATATATGAACTATTAGATAAATACCGAATAATTCAAGGAGGTGGTGGTAGTCTTTTGTTTATTAAAGTAAATAAATCAAATTTAAAGCATGTATTTAAGACGCAATGAAATAACGAAACATTTTCCTTTGATTTTCCGTATAGCTAAAAATCGGAAAATGGCCAATTTTTGATTTCAGAATACCTTCTATATTTTTACTTCACTTCAAATTTCAAATAGGTATATTTTAAATTCAGTGGTACTCCGTAAATATGTCAATCCTTTCTCCTCTAAAGATAATAATTTTTAGTTTAATAAACAAATGGTTCATCATGTAAAAAAAAACCTTTTTCGAGTAATTATGCTCAAATCGTCGCTTTTCTCAATAAAAAAGCTAACCTAAGTTTAACATAATATGAAACTGCACTTACCTTTTTTAATGTAGAACAACAATAACAACAAGCAACCATCAAATAAAAAACCAAAAAAGATAAATGTTGCACAAATTACTACGACTGCAACAGTAGACGCAAAATAAGAACTAAGTAATTTGTCAAACGCGTTTACGGCGCCCCTGTACTCTTACATACGCATCGGCATCACGTATTTTCGTTCACATATATTTACAAGATTAGCTGAACTTATGTTAAAAACTGCAAAAAGTATTAACTGATAAAATTCAAAGTGTATATCACTTTCTGATTATTATTATATATTATTAGTTTCTGATTATTAGTAATTGTATAGATTTTATGCATGAATTGCAGTTTTGCAAACTTTTGGAGGAAATGTAGCATAGTCGGTTGAAACTCTACGTTATATCGTTGTCAACAACATAGCGATGTGCAGAAAAAATTTGGATATATCCCTAGATATCAGCCCTAGAGCACTTTTTGTGCCGTGTTGTAATCACAGTTTGAACCTTGTCGTAAAACGCAATTCATTCAGTGCAAACTTATCAGGTATGTATATTACTTTGTTTTTAATTTTAAGATAATAAATAGTGTTCAGCAACATAGTGGGTATCCAATGCGTTTAGTATATTAATTTCGCTTCGTTTGCAGTGTTACTTTTTATAACATGTTATTGTTGACTAATGCTCACTTGTCTGACCTATAGTCAGCCCAAGTTCACGAAATTCCTCGTGGCAAGGAGCGCAAGATACACCAATCGCTGGCTACAGCCTTGAGCACCTTACGGGTGACAGTGCGATTTAACTCAGTTTCGCCTGCAATTTTGATGGAGAGCACCCTGGGGTGACGGGTCCGAGTGTCCCCTCTTCCCTTACCACCAACCTTTCGAGAGGACTTTCGCCTCGCATATTTAGAATGCCCCCATGCCGCATGGACACTATATACTTACAAACAACCATGTCTTTTCCGGGATTCGAACCCGAGCCCTTCGGCACGGCAATCAGCAACGCTAACCGCTATACCTGTTGGGCGGCTTTTTATAACATAAATGGATGCATAATTCTTCAATAAATATATTTGCGTGTGGGTTTTAACAAAGCACAAAATGTTTGTATATTTAGCCAAAAGATAAAATGCAATTGTTTTTGTTTTTCATATTATTATGTTAATAATGCGTCATTTTAAGTGTTAACAATAAGTAATGTCCCTTTAATATCGTTAATATATAAATGCGCTCGCTAGATATTTGCACGACGGTGCCGATTAGGCTTGGCGCGGGCCTGGAAGAAGTGTTGCCATTCCACTTTAATTGAATTAGAAACTTGACAAAACTGAAGATACGCTACACATCCCTTTCCTAGTGACAGCGATTATGGAAGATAATCTTTAAAGTGACTGGGGAACTTCACATGTCTGTCAATTCTAGTAGTCTTGGTTTCATGCTGAGTTTCTGAATTTTCTTCAGTGTTCTTGAGTGTAGGTGTTTCCCCAAGTTCTGCTTTCTTGGAATGGGAGTCATGGAAAGGAATATCAGAATCTTTCACTAGAAAACATGGCTTTAGTCTGTCTATTGAAAATCTTTTAACTTTTCCGTGGATTTCAATATCGAAATACTTATCCTTTCTTGCTCTTACAGAATAAGGTCCAAGATATATAGGCTGTAGTGAAGAATTGTTAATGTTGTTGTATAGAAATATGTGAAAAATGTTGTTGTATAGAAATATGGAAAGATGTTTAGAAACAAAGACTGTTCTATTTCCATGGGTGGTGGTAGGACTTGGCTTCATATCTCTTATTATTTTCTGAAAGTTTTGAGAAAATTCAGACTGTTTCATATGAGCTACTGTTGCAAAAATGCTAAAGTGGTTCTCTCAAAAATGGCTGTGTATGTCTGTGAACATTAGATCTTTGGCAATATAAACATGCTCTAGTCCATAATTGACAGTCTTTATTCATATTGGATCATGTGAAACGTTGTGTTATCAATTTTATCGTGGATCTTATTCCAGAATGAGATAAATTATGGATTGACGAAAATATTTTCTGCCGAAACTTTGCAGGGATGTATGTCGATTATAACTTGTATAAGTATCACAGTAAATTTTCTTGTCGCTGTCTGGCATAGGGATCTGTATAATTTTTAAGTTTGGGTTGTTTTTCAGTATCTCCGAACCTTCATCTTCTTGACAGTCTACTATAATTTGTAAGTCTATTGCAGATGGTACAGAAATGGTGTCTATGCGACAGAGAGCGTCAGTGACGTTATTTTCATCCCCTTGTATGAATCGGATATCGGTTGAGAACTGGCTAATATATGACAGTGGCCTAGCTTGCCGTGGCGAAGCTTCCAAATTTTGATGGAAGGCAAATGTTAGTGGTTTGTGATCCGTGTATATTACAAAAGGTCGCCCTTCTAAGATGTATTTGAAATGTTTCACTGCTGCATAAATGGCTAAGAGTTTTCTGTCGTAGGCACAATATTTTTGTTGTGCTGGTGTCAAATTTCGGGAAAAGAAACTTAAGGGTTTCACAATCTCATGTAAAACGGCTCCAATGGCAGTATCGGAAACATCAGTTGTTAGCGATACTTCAGTCTTTTCGGATGGGTGAGTTAAGTTTGTGGCATGAATAAGTACATCTTTTAACCCATTAACGGTTTGGCCCGGATTTTCTCGTTCTTTTATGCAGGTCTCTTAACGGTTCGTTACGGATTATTGTTAGTTTAAATGTACCCTCGAAAACGGACAGTCCCGTGTTTTTGTATTATCGAAAAAACATGCTAAAAAGGACTAGCCCGTATTTTTGTATGTCTTCCAACCCCCAATGCCTAAGGGTACAAGGGTCCATGCAATTCTGACGACGATGGGTAATGACTGTCATTAGCGTGGGGAGAAATCTTCTTGATGTTTTGGGATAAAGGCCTTACACTGACTCTAAAGAAACAAATTTATTACCAGTTACAAAGTGGATGCATATATAAAGGGATTTAAGAATTTCCGTTTTAGAGCAGTTATTGAATAAAAAATAGAATTTTTTACAAAATGAACGTTTACCTATAAGAGCATTAATGAATTAAAACGAGAAAAATAAAAGTAATAAATGCAAATCTTTCAGATTTTACATTAGGCCCAAAGTGCGTTTTTTAACGGTTTGTGGGTTACCTTTATTTTTAAATATCATGTTCTTCGTACTTAAACCATAAAACTTCAGTTAAACAGCAATACCGCAAAATAAATTTTAAATGAGCATATCTTTAGAATTTCCGATACACAGTCTCGCCCGTTGAAGATAATTTTTTATATTATTATTTTCATACAGTGTTGCCTTTGCTCGCTTTAAAATCGTTGAGTTTCTTAATTAAAAATTCATTGAAGTTTTACGAAATATGAAACATATAATAAAACAAATTCCAAATCTCGGCTTCGAGATGCCCATATTCGGGTGGAAATGTACGTTATTCAAAATTGGATGGGTCTAGGTACCGTTGTTTTATCACAATGCGAGAAACATACATATATTTATGCAAATTATTCATTATTTAATTTCAAAGCAGATAGCCTTGAGTGCTTTGCCGTAATCTAATAAACCAAAACCATTATTTAATTTCTTTAAATATAATACAGGGCTGTAATATGTGGTAGCAACAGTTTGAAAAGTGAACTGACATAGTTTTCAACGGAAAATGAAAAAATGAAGTTAATAGACCTTCTCGGCTAACGCCCTTTGTTTTAAAAATAATGTATCGTGTAATTTGATGGGAATACGAGATTAAATAATTCTCTTTAAGAAATTTATCTAGAAATTTAAATCAGTGAATACAAATTTATATCACGAATAGCAAAAACGTGAGGCTGTCTTGATAAATTTATAAATATTATGCATCTGACAATGCGATTCAATTATTTGATTTCGTAATTTAAGAACCTATGATTCTTCTTATAAAACTGTACAGGAATTTAGCAAAGAAGCTATTAAGTAATCTCTTATTACCATTAATCTATGCTATAAATTATTATTATTATTATTATTATTACTATTGGTTCAGTCTTTTACTTCCAAGTATCCTTTTACCTCAAATAATCGAAAAGATATATAAATTTAAAACAAAATTCGCCCCAAAATCAGAAATTAGGTTACGAATTTCATGCAAATTTTATTTCAAAAGCTATTTTACGCTCTGTAAAATGATGCAAATTTAAAAATTTTGAGATTTTTAGTTTATTCTTAAATGGAAATATGCGCAAAAAATTTCTTCGACATTAAATTTTAAAAACTCTAAATCGAATTATTATCATCCGTAAACGGTGTGTGTACAAAATTTGAATTCAATAGCTTATCGATAAGTAGTTCAAAAACCGACGACGAGCTTTTGATTAAACACCGTGAATGAACTGAATACAATTTTTGGAACAGCTCTATTTTTAAGCACTTTGGAAAGATCGGTAAGTTGTTGATATAGCATAACCGTTATTTTTATAACATTCTTGGCATTATGAAACGTGTAAGTGACATTCATAAGCGATTCCCGACAGTTCTGTTCATTTGTCAAAGTGGCTGCTTTTGAAAATATTGTGAAGCTCACTCGATGTGCTCCACTATCTATGATACTCATTAAAGATATTTAATTATGTTTTATTTCTATACAGAAATACTAGTAAAATTAAGAGGTCAAATATTTAATTTTTTGAGTTATATAACTACTTATACTGTCTCAAGAAATTTTGAGTCATTTTGTAAAAATAATCTTTTCTTTAAAATTCCTTTTTCCCCCTACCCCCTATGCTTCATAACTTTATTACTATTCTGATGAATGGAAGGTTTGTAGAGACATTACATTTTTTAACAGCAAGAGACATGAAAAATGAGCAATGCCTTACCCGGGACGCGAACCACGGACTTCTCGAATGCGCGCCGAGCGTACTGAGACCACGAAGGCATGCTAAAAGGGCGGGAGAAAATACCATATATACTCCCCCTTTTAAAGGGCGACTGGGGATTAGGGGACCGAATCGCCAAATCCTTGCGGCGGAGAATCATCATCCACCACCTTTTTTGGTTTGGGTGCCACTACAGAAACATTAGGTTATTTCTAAGCAGGACATGTGAAATAGGAGCAATGCCTTCGCCGGGACTCGAACCACCAACCTCTCGAATACACGCCGTGCGTGCTGATCATTACACCACGAAGGTATGCTAAGAAGGCGGGAGAAAATACCTTATAGGTTATGAAAACCAAAAGTTGAGTAGGTAGTCACAAATCTAACTAATAAATGCTCTACAAATACAACTTTTAATATTTTAGCAGAATTTTTTGGAAACGTATTTATATAGATTGTTGTAGAAATCGACACAGTTTGATGCCAATTTAGAGGAGGGGTTGTTTATGAGCGTATTAAAAATGCTTTTCCCACTCAAAATGTTAACTACTTTAAAATAAAAATTCATAATCGCACTGAATCTGATGTTTACAATTATTTCCCCTGAGATTTCTTTAAAAAGAAAGAATTACAATTGTGTTTAATACAGAAAATTTAATGGAATTTGCATCTGCGCAAGAGGATGGAAACTATCAGGGAGGACTTTCTAATGAAAACTAGATTTCCTTCACACTGAACGTAGAAAACCTTCACCGAACAAGCGTGTTCACCAGGATTTGAACTTATGTAGGATTACCAGTACTCAGCGGTTTTAGCGCTTGATCACCGATTAAAAATCTTGTTTAGAAGCCTTTTATCTTGATTTAGTGTGACAGGTGCCGTAGTTTGAAGGTTAGGATTACTTGAATACAGCAAAACACACGAAGACTATCTGCTTTTAAGGAAAGAGATGCCTTCGTAGAGGACTTTTTAACGAGAAAAGTTTCATATTCATGTTATACATAGGAAGAAACATGGGAAAATACCATTCAGCCATCGTATTCGTTCGTCAGGGTGTAAATCTAAGTCGAACTACCAGTATTTACCGGCCACTAATATGGCCGTATTTTAATAGGGGAAATAACTGTTGGATTGTAAGGCATCTAAATTAAGAAATAAAAAAAAAAAATTCACTTCTGAGGTAATCTTAAACCCAAATTAAGTTTTTTATTATAATTATGAAAGAGTTCAACTCATTTGTTAATTTTCAGATCGTTAAAATTAGTGTGACTGTAATGAATGATTATTTAGACCTGTTACAGGAAACAAATACATCAAAAGTTTCCTTTAAAATATCAGGAATTATTGAAAAATCTTCTGTAATTTATAAACGAGAAAACGTATTTATCCAGATTTTACATGTGTGAAAAAATAATGAATTTTGATCTTCCCTAGTAGAGACATTTGTAATTATATTTCTAGTTCCAAATTCAAAGTGAAAAATCTAGGTGAAGCCAGAGAACACTATCGATTCTTCTTAGCTTCTATTTTCAGCGACGAAATAGATCAACTGCATGGAATTTTTATGATTTTTCTCAACATGTAAACTAAATGCTTGGAAGTGTTTCTTAGAAAGCTCGTCGGAAGTAGAATATCTCTATCTTGGTAGATAGATATCGTGTGCTTTAGTAAATTTAGCAAATCTAAACACAGAGCCGACAGTACTATGTTTGAGGCCTTTCTCTAACATAGTCGAATAGTGTATGGAATAGTCGAACAGTGAAATCACTCTATATCGCCCTCTTTTACTTACATTAGTAACTTAGACATACTTTTATCTCAATATTATATATTGCATCCACAAAAATTTCTCTAAATTAATGTTATTTTGATTCGAAAACCATTTTATGCTTATACATCTTTCCAGATGTTTGTCTTTTACTCTGAGAGTCAATGCTTCTTGAAGATGTCAATTCATGAATGAAAAATTATTTCTTGCTTTTCCGGTTTCCCTTAACCGTTCCCACAAAAGCCGAACATTTGGGCAAAAACAGCCCTCCTATGATGTTAATTCCTTAGTAAAAGAGAAAGCACTGAACGGGGGAAAGTAGTAGAAATCTTGACTTTCCTTTTCACTTAAAATTCAAGCATTCCCAAAATCTACTATAAAAGATATACTCCCTAAGGTATAAAATTTTTGTGTAATGAAATTATAAAATGAAATATATATATATATATATATATGCATTCTAATATATACATATGCTAAAATATGAATGCATATATATATCATTGATTATATATATATATCATTGATGACATATATATATCAATTAAACCATTAGACACACTCACACACATACATACATATACAGATATATAATCACATAGTATCAGTAGGTGAAAGAAGAAAATAAATCCTACTGGTGAAAGATTGCTGAAGAAATTCAAAGCATAATGAAAGTTTCTTTTATCTTGGAATCAAAGAACTTTTTTATCGCTTTAGTTTTTTGGGAGACTATTAGATTAAAATGTAATAAATAAATAAGTATATGGAAGAAAAATAAATCTTTAAAGGAAGAAAAAGGAAAAATAGAACCAAACAATCAAATCATTTTCAGCATTAAAACCAATTTTAAATGCGACAGTATATTTTTCTTCCGACACGAAAACTTAAGAAAATAAACAGAAATCTGCATTGTTTCACCTATCAATATACGACAAATGGAAAAACGATACAAGAAAAAGTAAATTTGAAAAATTTGCGAAAGCGGAATAATTTCGAATGCTGCACAAACAGAAAGATACCATGCAGAGACATTGAATTTTTTTCGAAGCAAGAAATGCGAAAATTCAGCAGTGCCCTCATTGTGCTTCTAATAAGGAGGTCTTCCAAATTCTAGCTGGAAGGACTTCCATTTATAACAAGATAGTGAGAATGACATAATTCCTTTATTATTTGTTTTATTTAAAGGGAGAGAGAGAGAAGAAGCACGAGGCACTGTCGGAATAATTCATGTGTTAACGAATTATCGTCTGACATGTTTTCGTTGGGGTGCCATTGAAGAGACATAGCGTTTTTACGAGGAAAAAAAAAAAAAAAAAACACGAAACATCCGTTATCCTATCAGCGGAATACGCACCACAGGCATTCCGACTGATAGTCCGATCTACTATCACTTACACCCCGAGTTCAAATTCTAGCTGGAAGAAGCTCCATTGAGCAATTTCCAGCTCAAAGAAAAATGAGATAATTTCTCATAATCAATACGGATATATAACTGATGATTCTAAAATTTTATTATCATTAAGACTGGAAAAAATACACGATTTAATTCATTTTCATACATTTTAAAAGAAGTTAAATTTTTCAGAGAGTTACTATAAAATATTTATTAGAATGTCAAATTTAAGCATTTCAATTATTTATATAATAAAGGATAAATTTTATATTTATATAATAAAGAAAAATCGTTGATAATATCACTCTGATTTTAGTGGAGATATTTTAAGAAGTGAATAAGTGAAAGCTGGAGGAAGAAAAACTATTTCAAGTTATATGTTTATCTTAAAAGTAACGAGAGAAAATCAATGTTAAAAGAAAAGGCACGCATATCGAAATTGTTTCCTGTACTGCTGACAAATTATTATATGGCATGCATACTATAATGTTCATGAATAATTGATTGCTACTAGATTAATACAGGCATAGCATATTTCTAGGGACTGATTTGTTGTAATTCCCAATTTGATTTTTACATATTTTTATATTTAGGACACTAATTACATCACACTGAAGATTACTCATTGCAATAATTCCATTGCAGTTTTATAGAAAATTATAAAATTTTCAGTTTCAATAAACAAATATATAATATTTCGATGACTCAGCAGGTAACATAATTTATTATCTTTCAAGTTTTTTTGAAAACACCTCGGCAGATATAGAATCAGCCGCAGACTGTACTAACTTTAACAAGCGCAGTATCTGATTGTTCACATTTCTGTTTATAACTGCAATAAGAACAAGTATAAGTTTGAAAAGTTTACCAATGGCTATGTGGATAAAAGAGATGATCATAAGTATTTTGACCTGGTTTTGGTTTCTGGTCAATACGTTGGCTGTAAGGAAGATTTCGTGATTTTTTCCATGTGAACTAGTTTTCTTTATAAATTCCTCTAAGTCTTTCGTTAAGTACATACAAAGTTGCTACATTAAACATTAGTAAGTGTTTACATAGGTAAACATTTTAAAAGCGACTAGCGTAAAGAAAGATTATTTAAATTATGTTTTTAAAATGCAAATTCAGAACACTGAAAACCAAACAGTAAACATTATAAGACTAATTTAATAATCTTTGGTTTGGTTTATTTGAAATCTTTACTTAAAAAAACGTTGAAATTTACAATGTTTACAACAAACTATTATTCTGCCATATTCATCGATTGCGTTAATCAAAATCTAAAATTATTTAACGTAAAATGTAATTATCCGAAAATTATGTAAAATGAGAATTTTTTCCCACTATATCTGTAGCTTACAATGGCTAGAAAAAAAGATAGCTCTAAATAATGAGTATTTCTACAATGAAAAAAACTCTATTGACTAGAAATAGTCTTTGGAGACCTTAGTGTCAGTTAGCCTGCGGAGGTCAGGTTCCCTTCCAAGTCGTTTTCTTTTCCCAGGAGGCAGGGGTAGAAAGGATTCTTCCCGATTATTATTACTTTTAGCAAAGACGTTTACAATTATCTATTCAATCCTTGCTAATCAGACGAATTTGAGAAGAAAGGGAAAGTTGTAGATAAATTTTGCTTCTTCCAGTGCCAGTTACAAATCGTACAGTTGTTCAATAACATTTGAACTATATCATTAACGTTGCATATTACTAAAATGTACTTGTTCTTTAAAGTCCTTGATCTGTTCTAAAAATAATACCGCAGAAGTTTCAGAAGTGAAGTACAGTTTAAAGCTACTTAACATTTGTATGCATATAAAGAAGTAAAACTGTTTAAAATGCATATAGTTTAACGCTTCCTGTTTTATTTGGAATAATATTTCAAAAATAAAACTCGTGTTGGTTACGACCCAAGCAATACTTAACGGGATAAAGAGCCGTACTTTGATAATGCATTCAGTTTTCGTCGTTTTAATAAAATCCATTATGATACTTATGCTGGTAATTATAAACTGCATTTACCGATACAGAAGTATGATTAATACACTAATATCACAGAATATACGCTTTTTATGCTCTGACAAGTTTTGTCAAGATACCAATTTTTAGTTCATATACAAGTCGTAAATTCCCTAGCCAGATTCCTTTTTGTATATAAATAGATGCATAGAGGACAAAATGGAACAGTTAATTATATTTTTTATTCTTTTACAAAATTTAATTCTTTTAGATATAATTTTTAACGGTAAACGATATTCTGTATAATACAAAAATTATTACTACTAATAATTTTTATCCTAATATTTATATCCTAATTTAATAATATTTATATCCTCATTTATATCACTCAAAACAGAATTGGAAAACTCATTCAAATCATATTTAATCAAAACATTTTACGAAGTTATGGGAAAAAGGAATTTTGGAGTTAGTTTGATTTTTAACGGTGAATTCAATCATTAAAACATTTTTACCGTGTTTCCTCATTCATAAAACATTAGCAAAATAATTTACTAAATAATTCTTAGATGTAATAGTATCTTTCGTTATATTGTTTATCTTTCGTTATACGACTAAAAATAAATAAAAAAGCGGCTGGTATTCAATATTTATTTTTATTTAATTACAAATACTTGGCTATTGGTACTTAAGACATAGTCTTTCCATATTATCACTTTTCTATTCGGCCTTGAAATTATGTTAACGACCTAATAGAATTCGGAAAATCCTATGATTGCATAAAACTGCGGGAGGTGCTAATAATGACAAATTTTAAATGAAAATAGAAATTTATTTAAATAAATTTATTTAAATTCTATTTGTGCGTGTCTGCTTTATGCATTTAATCTATCAAATGCAGAAAAGTGAGAAAAATCCATCCAACACAGAGAAATAATTCTTCTAGTCTGTGCTAAGATTGTATCAAATTCATTTAAACTTCCGTTTAAATTCGAAATGCGATCTCTCAAATCAACGAAGGAATACATTTTTGGCTTTAAATTCCACATTAGTAGCAACTGCATAATAGCTAAACGTATCCAAAATATTTGTAGAAAACCGCCAAAATTCTAGAAATTGCTATAAAATCCCGAAAAATATTAGGAAGATTATTGCTTGCCATTTCCATGCTGAAAAGATCAAGCGTTTACGAGGATGAGCTCGACTGTTAACGAACAACTTGTGGAAAAAATTCAACGCTAAAATATAAATACGTATGCCAAATTTTCCAAAAATTCCTGATAAATATTGTACTCTCATCGTAAATATATATGGACTTATAATGTGATGAACACAGTCGGTAAAAGAATGGATTAAAATTTAATTTCCAAAAATAAATTGGCGTACTAAAACTAAATAAAATAGATTAGTAAATAGTAAAAAATTGTGTAACAAAATAAATAATGATCTTT
The DNA here is from genome assembly GCF_044657685.1 of Stegodyphus dumicola. NCBI lineage: Eukaryota > Metazoa > Arthropoda > Arachnida > Araneae > Eresidae > Stegodyphus > Stegodyphus dumicola. Next base: position 97,937,113 of record NC_140774.1, on the reverse strand, counting down.
CTTAAAATACTGCCAAATAAAACATGTCGAATAATTGAATGTTCACAAGCTTGGAAGCTAAAATTCTAAAAAGATTTCGGAAAATTCGGCCGTCACATGTTAAAAGAAACAAGTCTACAGGCTACTATAGTACAAAGAAAGAGGAGGGAGACGAAACGAAACGCAAGCCATTCAATACCGGGGAGGCAATTTTATGGCTTATCCATCACACTAAGGGGAAGCAAACATACTGCCTTAGGCTGGGCCATCTTAGAGAGATTTCAGAAAACGAAAGTGATTTTTTTGGAGGGGTTTGTTGTCTGACAACGCGGCCGTTTTCAAAGCATTTCGTTCCGAGAGGCGGGCTCGTTGATGGGTTAAAATCTGGAATGCGTTCCTTGTTTCTGCCGTTCAGGTTATTTCTTTTCTGCAGTTCTTTTTAATACCACTGAGAAATGTTGTTAAAGGTTGTTGCAGTTTTGCACAATTTAGTATGAATCTGTGACAAAAATTCACCACACCTAAAAATCGTCTTAAACTAGTAAATGACTTTGGGTCTGGGAACTTTTTGATGGCATCAACTTTTGTTGAAGGAGGTTTAAGTCCTTCAGCTGACACTTCGTATCCTAAGAATGCAAGTTTTGTTTGAGCGAATTTACACTTTGTCGCATTAATACGCAGACGATATTCATTTAGTCTCTCAAGGACTGCTCATATATGTTGTTGATGAGATTCTTCGTCAGGAGAGGCTATTAGAATGTCATCCAAATAGTAAAACACGTCCATTCTAGTCCATTCAACACACTGTTCATGAAACGTTGGAACGTTTGGGCCGCATTTCGTAGGCCGAACGTCACAGATGGGAACTCAAATAAGACAAAGGGAGTGAAAATGGCCGTTTTCGGTATATCGTCTTCGCGAACCGAAATTTGTTGGTACTCTCTAATGAGGTCTATGGATGAAAAAACTCTTTTTCCAGCTAAAATGGAACTGCAATCTGTTAAAAATGGGAGAGGATATCTATCAAGAATAGTGGCGTTGTTTAACTCTCGATAGTCTCCGCAAGATCTTCAATCACCTGATTTCTTCATAGCGAGATGTAGTGGGCTCCACCAGTTACTTTTCGTTGGCCTGCATAAATCCATTTGGAGCATAAATTCAAAGTCGTTTTTGGCCGCTTTCAGTTTCTCAGCTGATAGTCTCCTAGCTTTAGCGAAAACTGGTGGACCTTTGGTTTCAATATAATGTTCGATGTTATGATTCTTAATTTCATTATTAACTACATTCAGTTTTAAAAAATCCGGAAAATCGTTAATGATAGGTTTATATGGATCAAATACGGCATTTATAATTTGAATATTGTTACGAAATGTACAGGCGTGGTAGGATGGCTTCCCGGCAAAGCAGTTTTAGAGTTGCCATAAAATGACAAGGGAAGGCAGGGTTGCCATATTTTAGCGAGAAATCGCCCTTTTGGCGACATTTGGCGACAAAATTGGTGATATGCCATGGACGGATGGAGAACCTTCTGGAACGAATTCTTACCGGTTTAGCCTAAGGCTCCTATATACCAGGCTGAATCATCAGGCATTCGCGCTCCCAAGTGGGAGATTTAATGGCGGCTGTTTAGTTACGGTGCAACAATTTTTGTGTTTTTTTTGTGTAAAATAGGCGGATGTACAGCTATTAATTATTCAAATCATTCACGGAAAGGTCATACATTGGTAAAATTTCCTAAAAATGAAGAAAGAAGAAAAATATGGGTAAATAATTGCCGAAGAGACGATTGGAAACCTGGTGCAGGCGCTGAACTTTGCTTAGTAAGTATAATGTTAATTACGCCTTCATTTAGAGTTTATATCTTCTCTGATGTTTATAATGTGCAAGTAAAGTGAAATTCTTGTGTACAATAACCTGAGTATCTGCTAATTTCTGTAATAATAGCTATAATTAAATTAGTCTAGGGTTAATGTACCCGTCGCCAAACATCGCCAATGTAGATGTTTTGAATGTAGAAAAGAAATTTCTCTTCTAATATAAAGCGCGAATTTTGTTTTCCTGTGCTAATTGTGGAATTTATACTAATGTAACATGAAAATCATTAGCATATTGAAATTTATTAAAAAATAAATAATAATTTGGAAAGTCAAGATAAAATCTGAATGTTTGCTAAAGATATATGTAACATTATACTATAGTTGCAATATCGTTGGAATGATATATAATTTTTTTCTTTATTTTATAATCACTATTGTTAAAAAGTTAGATGAGTTGTTTATGCACAGTGCCCACTACTGTTTCTTGGATAAAATAACTTCCAGAATTTTGACATTGACATCTGAAGTCAATAGAATAAATTGAATAGTGTGAGACAAAATATATATAATCTGACTTCAATAATTGCAAGGATTGTGCAAGTTTATTTATAATCACAGTATTATACAATTTGGCAATGGAGTAAAGATTTAGAAATGAATGCAGAACATTCAAATTAGTATTTTCTTGTTTCTAATATGTAGAAATATAGTCTATTTTCCAGTATAAAAGTTTTACTTAAAAGTATGGAAAGCAGATTTTTTTCATGCATGATCTTTATAATACTGGTATGAAATGAATGAATTTTAATCTGTAAAAAATTTTTTGTTAATATTGAAATGTGTTTCTTTGGGTACATTTTTAGGCACTTGTGGATCATGTCAGACAACATGCAATAGAAAAAAAGATGTCCGTGTGCATAAATTTTCCCATTGTGTTACTTCATTTTATCTAAATTTCAAGGATAATTCTTTTCATTTTTATATGGCATGTTATCAGTATAAAAGCTAGTGAAAATAAATTGGTATGTGTATCTGTTTTTGAAGTGTAATGCTTAAATAAAAAGATGGTGTGTGTTTCTTCATTTAAACAAAATTTCAAGAATAGTATTTTTCAGTGTTGTACTGTTTGTTATTTCTCAATGTAAAGGGTAACAAGGGGAAAAAAACTGGTATGGTATATCTGTTTTGTAAGCATGATAATTTTATTTATTTCTTTAGTGATGCATATATATAAAGAGAAGGTGTTTGGTCCAACTGAAGTTATAATAAATCTAATTTTACTAGATCTCTCCCTCCCCTCAGGTGTAGAAAATTTTCAAGTGCAGAAAGTTTATTTGCAGAATTAATTCATTTCTGATAAACTTATCATTAATTTTTTTATATAACATGTTATTAAGTTACACATTTGACTACTGTGTAATAAAATTGTATTTAGGGCAAAAAATTAACTATAATTTTGCATCTGGTGACTAATATCATATGCTTCTAAGAATATTACTTTAACTTTTTCCATAATTTTTGTATTTCAGGAACATGAAACTGTTATTTTGATATACTTAAATAATAAAAGTGTGTATCTGAATCAATTAATGGATACAAATATTTTACAGTTATTTTTAGAAGATATTTGCCATATCGCTTCTAATAATTCATAAAGTATGTTAAAATATAGGTAAATAATTTGGTGCAGAATTCAAATTTAGGGTTTAAAATATAGTGAATCATAAGACTAAATGATTTTTATTGCCATGATTTGCCTGGGCTTAAGAATGTACTTTTCGCCCGGTGGAAATTGTCATCAAACTGTCCTGAACAGGCTTTTTGTTGATAATAACTTCCAGGCTTATCAGTACCTCCTTTTGAGTGGAGGGTATGCAAATATAGTACCCAATTTAAATTACATTGTGATTGTAATAATATTGTGGTATTAAAGAAGTGATTATAATTACAATTTAGGTAATTGCATTGTAATTATATTACATTGTATCTGTGAACTCTTAATTTCATTACTTTATGCAATTATGTTGTAAGTGCATAATCTAATTGCAATAATATAATCTATTCGCAATTACAAAATAATTATAAATGCAGTTACATCTTAAATAGAGGCCATTTTAATACTTTTAAATTTTGAAATTTATTTTGAAAATTGCAATAATATAATCTATTCGCAATTACAAAATAATTATAAATGCAGTTACATCTTAAATAGAGGCCATTTTAATACTTTTAAATTTTCGCAAGATAACTTCCCATTAAGGTTCATTTGGAGGAAAACTATGCAAATACTAAAAAAGAAGTTATGCTAAATTTACATATTTTGTACAGTACTTTCTTGTTATAATGCTGTTCAATATATCTTCAATACTTTTGTAAATTTAACGACATTCTTTGCAATCACTGTGGTGCTTTAAAAAGAAGTTTCTTAGTTATGCTTTCTAATAAGAATGGGTTTAAAATTAAGTATTATGTATAATAACTAGCAGTTAAAAAAACTTGACTGTATGAAAATGCTGTTGCTGTGTAAAATAAAAAATAAGCTTTCTTTTATGCTTTGAAATGAATTACATGTGGTTAAGTCATCCTTTTACTATTTAAGAATGTGGTTAACACATATTCTTAAATTGGACAGGTTTTATCTAAATTGTTAGTATAAAATATATAAACTATGAATTATTTTGTAACATAACTCAAATTACAAAATTCATTCTATATACATTCAAAGTTATTATCTTTTATGGAATAACTGTTTTTTAATTTAGGTAAAAATTGGATTTTTAGAAGTATTGCAAATACAATGCAACACAAAGGTGATCTGATTGAAGAGGAAGGACTTTTTATTACGGTTTCTAGTTCGTATTTATATTACATTTGATGAAAAGCATCCAAAACACAGAATGCTGTACTTATTCCATATATGTTATGAAATATTTCACACATTTAAAAGAAAGTGTTTCTTCAGAATCTTGCACAATTATTTCCATATACCTCAGACTTAAATGACAACATATTCTTAAGTTATTTTTTTAGTATGAATTTACAGTGTTTTTATGGAAATTTTTGTTAAAATGTCATTAAGATAAATTTATTTGCACACTCTACGCTTTAACTATTTCCCCATTTGACACTATTGAAAGTTTTCATTCATATCTTATTTATTTTAGTCTGCTAACGAAACTGAAACATCTAAAGAATAAGTTATTTTGAATATGTTTACAAAATGTACGCGAAATTTTTATTTAAGTGAAAACGTCCATATACTATTCGAGAATTAATAAATTATCCGAAAAGTTTATATGCGCTGAATGCCTCGCGTCTATAAATAAATCTTTAAAAAAACAGCAGACATTCAGCCAGCGTGTGCGATAAACGCGCCAAAATTGGCAGCGCGTTCACTCCCTCGCCAAGAGAGAAAAGTTGGTGATTCAGCCTGGTTTAGAGGAGCCTTAGTTTAGCCCAGAATGTTCTCGAACACAAGCCGAAAACTATATAAACCCTGCTGGTGCGCAGTCAGAGTGGAGATATACATCTCACTTTCGATTTGGTAGTGCTGGCATGAGGTGTTGCTGTTGATTAAAGAAATTGTTCTTTCTGTCTACGGCGTTGCTTTTCTTGCGATTTTGTGAAGTAAGGGAAAACGACATTGCTCTCACTACTGAAGCTGATCCTGAGTTGCTGTCGTCTCTTCTTGATGTTCACGATAAGTATGTTTTCTTTATTCTTTTCGCCATTAGGTTAAAAGTTAGGATTCATGCATATCATGGACAAGGAGGCGATTGAAAACCGTATGAAATCTGTGTGTGATCACAGAAATCTGGAAGTTACCTGCGATAACTTAGAAAAACTTAAGCAACTTATGCTTTCTGAGTTTCATGCTTATCAAAATTCATTTAATCCAAAAAATGCGACTGAAGTTCACTTAGCCCACGTCAATGCTATGGAAAAGGTATACAAATCTTAGAATTATACATTAATGAAATGAAACAAAAAGAAACCCTAAATAATCCAACAGAGGAAACAAATCAATCTGATATTACTGCTAGTCAAAAATCTTGAATCAAAAAGGAAACCACAATAGATAAAGAAGGATACATAAACCCTAGAAAAACTCATAAAAGAACTCTATCAAATTCCGAAATTGAAGAACCAGCTCAAAAAAATAAATTCGAGGAACTAAACCCTGGAGACAATATGGAAGCAGAGGAAGGTGAATTTATTACACCCAACAAAAAAGCAGGACACATTCCCCCTATAGTCTTAGCAGACTTCACGGGGGATTGGGATAAGATGAAAGAAGATTTTGAAGAGCAATTAAATATAAAAAAATATCGTGGAAACCTAAGGGGAGGTACACTGACCATAAGAGTTTATGACTCAGACCACTACCGCACAGTTACTGAATACCTAACTAAACTACTTATTCCTTTTCATACTTATAAACTCAACAGTGAAAAGCCTATCAAGGCAATAATTAAAAAACTTCCAAAAACAGCTAATATGGAACTAATCAAAAACGAAATTGCCCAAGAAGGTATCCCAATTCAAAAAATTCGACAAGTAATTCACACTATTGAAGGAAAGAAAGTTCATCTTCCTGTTTTTATAGCAGAATGTACTAGAAATAAAGAAGGTAAAAGAATATATGATCTAAAGAAACTCAGAGGTCTGGATGTCTTCATCGAGCCTTTTAAAGCTCGCCCTGGACCCGTGCAGTGCCATAAGTGCCAAAGGTACGGGCACACACGGGACAAATGTCACTATAAACCTCGCTGTTTAAAATGTGCAGAGCCTCATGAAACATTCACTTGTAAACAAACAAAAAATGACAACAAACTCCCTGTCTGTGCCCTCTGTGGGCAAAATCACGTTTCTTCCTTCAAAGGTTGCAGTAAACATCCTTATAATGTTGAGAAGCAAATCGAAGAATCTAAAGCTTTCAAAGAAGAAAAGAAAAAAGAACAATTTAAATTTAACAAAAAGGATTTTCCTTCACTCCCTGAGAACAAACCAAAAAATGCATGGAATACTTCCAAGGAAAATGAAAACACTAGTAAAACAGAAGACACAAACTCAAACCCACTTAGCTTTTTTGACTGGATAAAAATCCAATTCACTCAAGTTAAAGAATTCTTTCAGAAATTTAAAACAGCAAAAACAATATTAGACAAACTAGAGGTCGGTATGGCGGCCTTCGAATATTTCTCAAATCTAAACTATGAATTTTAATCAAACTCATAATCAAATAAATTTTATCTCAGCTACAAATAGCTTCTTAAAGATTTGTTACTATAATGCAAACGGCATCAGATACCAACAAGTGGAAATTTCAAATTTTCTTACTAGACATAACATTGATGTTATGCTAGTAAATGAAACCCATCTCCGCTCTTGCGACAAATTTAAAATACAAGGCTACCGCATCTACAGAAAAGACAGAAGACATAATAGAGGGGGAGGAAACGCAATTCTCATTAAAAACCATATCAAAACAGCCAAATATGATTTAAATCCCGCTTGTACTATAGAAAATGCTGCAGTACTTATCTATAGTGGTTTTAGAGAACCTTTTCTTTTTATCTCCGTATACAATCCCCCCTCCAGCACTCTTGATCTCAATAATCTGAAACTACTTACTGAAAATAACTACCCCACCTTAATAGCAGGTGATTTAAATGCTAAACATTCCTCTTGGAACTGTAGAGTCACAAATAGAAGTGGAAAAAATTTAAGCAACTTCATCCACAATAGTAACATCAATCTCATTGCTCCCAATCACCCAACGCACTATACGCACAACGGACTAGGGGATATTTTAGATATAGTTTTGATGAAAAACCTTCCTAATATTCCTAATCTTGATGTTCTACCAGAACTTTCGTCTGACCATCTCCCTATAGTCTTTATCTTCTATGGATTTTATCCCCCTCTCCCTAAAGCTCATACAAAAGTTAATTGGTATATGGTTACCGAACAGCTAAATTCTGTAAACAGCAGAGCCATACTTTGTTATGATTGCGATATTGAGCTGGAAATCACCAGATTAAACTCCAAAATTCAAAACGCTATCAATAATGCTACCTATACAGTCAAGAATAAAAATCCCTATGACATCCCAGAAGAAATTAAATCCCTTATACAAGAAAGAAATAGACTTAGAAAAAGATGGCATATTACTCACAATCCTACTGAAAAACGTCATATTAATTATTTAAACAGAAAAATAAAAGAAGACATCGCCACCCATCGATCAAATTCGTGGGATAATTTCCTAGAAAACATGGATCTTTACCCAAACTCTGTTTGGAAAGTAGCTAAATCACTCATCAATCTTTCATCCAATCAAATTCACCCCCTGTATCACATGGGCAAATTTCACCACTCCGAAGACTCCATAGCTGAAATTCATGCAAAAGAATTAGAAAACATTTTTAAACAACATGAAAATAAAAATTCTGATCACGAAAAAGATATTAATTACTCTGTCAATAGCATCCTCAACAGTCCCAGCATTAATTTTTTTATGCCTGCATCTCCAAACGAAGTTCAGCAAATTATTAAAAAATTAAAGAAGCGCAAAGCTAAAGGATATGACATGATTTCTAATGAAGCGTTGCAAGCTTTACCTAGAAGATGCATAGTCTTAATTACAAATATTTTTAATGCTTGTATTAGACTCAGCTACTTTCCATCGCAGTGGAAACATTCGATCATTGTTACGATCCCGAAACCAGGAAAAGATCCAAAGCTAGCAAATAATTACAGACCCATCAGTCTTCTGCCAGCGCTTGGAAAAGTTTTCGAACGAGTACTTAGTGCTCGGCTCACCAATCATCTAGAACGCCTTAATCTAATAGACAAGCATCAATTTGGATTCCGCAAAGGCCACAATACCACACATCAAATATTAAATTTAGTTGAATTTATTGCCCAAGAATTTACAAAAAAGAACGGAGTAGCGGCATGCTTCCTCGATTTCGAAAAAGCTTTCGATCGAGTGTGGCATGCTGGCTTACTTCATAAGCTATCTAACTTCCTTTTACCAAACAGCTTTATTAAGCTTATGCATTCTTATTTTAAACATCGTACTTTTCAAGTGCGCTGTGGTGAAGCAATCTCTTCAAAAAAAGTGATTTACAGTGGAGTAGCTCAAGGCAGTGTTTTAGGACCGAAGCTTTTTACAATATTCATAAATGATATGCCTCTACCTTTTCATTCTAATATACTCAAATATGCCGACGACACAGTCATCCTCACCAGTTCACGAAGTCCAAATAATGCTTTAGAGAAACTTCACCTCCAAGTCAACATTATTAACAAATTTTGTCAAGACTGGAAAATCAAACTAAATACTGATAAATGCTGCGTAGTTCTCTTTCGCAGATACAGAAAAAATATCCCAGTGAATATAAATATCCGACTCAATAACCAAGATATTCCTGTTGCCAACTCCTATAAATATTTAGGTGTCTATATTGACAAAACCCTAAATTTCAAAGATCATATTCAATATGTTACAAATAAGGCTAACGCTGCTTTCATTGCTCTCTACTCATTAATTGGAAGAAACTCTAAGTTAAGCCTCCGTACCAAGAAAAATATCTACATCTCACTTATTCGCCCAATAATCCTCTATGCAGTTCCAGCCTGGGCTACTGCCCGAAAAATAGACAGACAAAAATTAAATGTACTCCAAAACAAAATCTTACGTAGCATAGTGAACGCACCCTGGTTCGTGCGAAATTCTCAAATTCACAAAGACCTGGATATCAATCCAATTCACGACCAAATCTTAATTTCTGCACACAACTTCTTTGAAGATATGAGAAACTCTCCCTATGAAGCTATTAAATCGCTTACAGACTATGACCCTACTATTGAGAACGTAGTGAAAAGACCTCGAACGATCCACCACAATTCTAAGTGGTGGTAGTGTATATAATGTATAAAAAAAAAAAAAATTACTATTCGTTTGCAGTTACTATCCTAGAAAGATGAACTTTGCAAAATTAGGACTTTATTTTTCATCGATGAATTCTTCGTTTTACTACTTATTTAACCAAGATGTTTACTTTTTATTTTTAATATTTCGTATCGTGTGTTTTAAAATCAAAGTTCGTGGTAACACCAAGTGCTTACTCTCACTCATTAGCCCTAGTGAGCTACATGACCTCATTTTCACCTTTTACAGTTTCCTATTCATTTAATGATTATATCGCAAGTTTAGAAGATTTTCAAGTGTTTCAAAAGACATAAGACTCTTAAATTCACAAATAGATGTTGCTTTTACTATGTTCGAACATTATTTATTGCCAAAAACTACAAAAACTTCATTTTTCGAACTCTGACTCCTCGACCAATCTAAATGCCGGACGCTGATCACGTGCTCCTGCTCTTCTTGACTCACGCAGAAGCTTAGAATTTCATTTCGCTTCTCGCCACCATTTACGTATATAATCACCCATGCTATGCCATGATATGCAACTTAGCAAAACTTATTTTATGAGTTCTCTCATTTATTGATCTCGCCTTCGGGCGCGGTGTATTTTAAATACACCTCTTAAATTTTTAACTTTATGGCCTATGGTAAAATGATAATATACTGGTAAGTATATGGTAAGAGCTCCTAGTAGCTAAAGCCAGCAGTAAAGATATGATCCAAGATCCAAGAAGTCAGAGTGTGTGCCTCTTCGAGAGGGCCAGTGTATGTGCCTCGTCTAGAGTGCGAGTTAGTAGTATTGAGAGTCAATCCCTGCGGAGTCGATCGAGCTGACAGCCGGGCAGCGAGTGCACCGAAGGAGTCTGTTAGTGTAGCGCGGTTAATGCATCGTCGAGAGAGTGCGTTGAGCCGTGGCCTTCGAGATAACATGGCCTGGTTAGCTACGAGTGACGTCACGAAAGGCGTCCGATTCTTCCATGACTTTCTTTGCTTCAGATTTGAATGCGAGCGTTTCGTTCGATGTTTAGAGAGTTTTGTTTTTAATAATGCATAATAATTAAATTTCCAGAGACTTGAAAACGTATATAAAAGGTCGTATATTCATTTGCAGTTAAGATTAATAACTTAATAAATATTATTTTTTAAGAAATATTCACGAAATTTTCTATGCCATGTTTTAGGTTATCTTGTGCATTTTTTTTACAATGTATTGTAATAATTTGTTAGAATACACTCAAAAAAGAAAGTACTGAAATAAGTAAATAAAAAGGCTGTTATTTATTAACATAAAAATGTCTTTACAGTTTGAGAAGGAGAGGAATGAAAGGAATGAAAAGATTTAGAAATATAAATAATTCACTAACAAAAGTAAATATAATTTAGCATATTAAAAGACATAAAAAATAATTTTTTTTAAAACTATAAATATTTCAGAGCTTCCAAACATTATGCAAATGTATTTTTAATTCATTTAAATTATTATCTAATAAAATGAACAGAAAAGCCACAGAAAAAATTTAAATCTCAAACCTTTGTAAATTAAATAAATTACAATTTTGCTGCAACATTACAGAAAACGAATAATTTTCACATATTTATATGTTATCTATAGCAATAATTATAAGGATATTTACATCATTTAATAATATTTACATTATTAGTTATATGTAGATGCATAATAAATAATATATTTACAAATAAAAGCCATCCATATAATGTTTCACAAAAGCGTAAAATCAATAAATTTGCCAACGAAAACCTCAAAGCAACTATACATAGAACAAACCATGATTTCTGTCTAATTAGGAAATACTGTGCAAGTTGTACTAGTATACTGAAGCAATAATTAATCGCAATTGATAATTTATTTCGAAAAATTATGAAGTATTATCAAATAATAAGGAAACAGCAAAAGGATTAATAAATTTAAATGTAAAAGATACATTATTGAAAATATATTTGAACTGCATCATATTTAGTACACTATTTTTAAAAAATAAAACAATGTCATTTACATACTCATATCTTTTCATCACGTATTCTTGATTTTTTTAAGTTTCCTTTCATCGATTTTTGTATGCATATTATTTTGAAGAACTTTAATATAATTGTTTAAACAAATATTTGAAACGGTGCTCATTATTTTTTTTAATCTGCTAAAAAAGGGAATTCCACACATTAAACAAGTTTCATGAACATCAAACATGTTAATCTTTTGAACATATATCTCGGTAAGTTTGACCAGTAAAGAATGCTGTTCAACTTCTTTACTGGTTCTTTACTTTCAACTGGAACAACTTTATCTCCTAGATAAACTGCTATATTTATATGAAGCGATACAAAGATACTTTTTCAATTTTAGGATATGGATGAAAACTGAGCAATAAAATATAAATACCAGCAATAGATTTGTGTAAAATAATATTTGAAGTATCTGAAATATTTAATTTATTTGGTAACATAGAAGAAAAATCCTCAAATGATGCTATTTTGTCCTTTCTCAAAAATTCATTAAAAATATGCTTCTCCATCTTAGCTCTTTTTTCCTCCCTGCTCATCCTCCGAGGGGTTGGACTTTCAGATAAGTATTTTGGACAACCAGAAAAAATGCATGGGTAAGCATCGTTATTAATTTAGGATGCCCTCTACACATCTGAATAAAAGTACTTTCGTTTGTTGGTAAATAATCATAGCGAATAATATCATCTTTTCGAAATGTTTTTCACATTGAATTCATCTGCGATCACTTGAAATAAAATTTTTCCTTGGAATTTTTTTGATCCATAAATCTCGTTTTACTGTATCTTTTGGAAATTTTAATACTGATACATATTCATTAGTGCCATCGTAATTGGATTTGCATGCTGGAACGCAACATCGTGCAGGCATGATGAAGACAGCTCTACGTAGAACGTCGATCGTTATTCTTGTTAACAAATAAGTTAACTACTAATCTCAATTTAAAAACGAAAATATCCTTAACAACATTATTTAAATTTAGCAATAAAAAAGACGCGAATAACAAAAATATACAGCACGCAATCAACGTAATAAGAAGTCTTCGCTTGCAGTGCGAAGGGTGAAAGTTCAGACGCCTTACGTGACGTCAAATCACGTGATTCTGCAGCTGACCAGGCCATCTAATCTCGAAGACCACGGTTGAGCTCCGGGAAGCGTATTTCCAAACCCTACCCCACTTTTCGAATTTTTGACGTCACGGAAATATCTACTAGTTTCACCTGGCGAGACTCCTACCCCACTTTTGACTACTACAGCGCGCTTTCCAAAGAATTGTAATGCTAAATAGTGTGTTTAGGTGCTAATTGTGAGATTTTCGCAATTTAAATTATTATGAGTGGGAATTTACGCAAAATCTTTAGTGAATGGTTATTGTTTATCGCCGTAGTGTATTTGAGGAAGGAGGAGAATAATTCACTGCTGATGTATATATTAACATCTGAAAAATCTGGAAGGTGATACTCGGCAATAAATGTGCTGCATTTCATCGCAAAATTCAGCGACGCCAGTAAAACAAACGAAAGTGTTCGAAAAACTTATCCACATCTGAAGCCACTATACAAAAATTGTATGTGTGCCAATACAGCAATTTAAATTTAAAAAAAAAAAAAAAAAAAAAAAAAAAAAAAAAATTGCAGAAAACTTCAGATCAAGGAATAAGAATTGCAGTGCCTCTATGTGCTTAAAAACTACGAAGCATTCTGCAGACTTTCGTGCCAAAATCATGGTTGACAAATAGATTAATACATTTTATTGTTCCTTTTAGTGTATATATTTCAAAATTATTAAAATAACTTGAACAGTTGTTTAATTGCTTAACACAGCAATAAAGTTCATTTATAAAGATATACAAGGAACTTCATAATTCATTGCTTTGGTGAACAACTGAAATTTACTAAATTACCTAACTTTATAACATTAAATATCTTTGTAATGCTCTGTTTTATAAAAACTTAACTACTTCTAAAAGCTAACTACTAACTAAAAGCTTAGCTACTTACTATTCATTTGTTATACATTAAAATATTTTCTGATTTATTTACTAAACGCGTAATCAATCATCAGGATTATTAAATGTATTAAGAATTTCATACCTGCTTGTGCAGTGTGAATGCATGTTTGTGTAATGAACTTTGATTTTCATGAACGAAAAAGAAATACAATCTCCGAATAAATACATTTTTTGTTTTCAAGTTCCTGTGTTTAGCTGTAAAAGTAAATTCACTTCAAGTATGTGTCTGTGTAATTTTGACGATGTAAATGCTGAAATGTATGTATAGTAAAAACTCAACAAAAAAATATCCAGAAAGCTCTTGAAATTTTGGATAGCTGAGCATATAAAAAATGAAATATTGTAATAAGTGAATGGAAGAATAAACTACTAGTCTAAAATCATAAAAACAGATCATCTTATTTGTATCAACTTGACTATCAAAAGCCAATATTTAATATTATGCACGATTTTGAAAAAAATGTATGCTGCTGATCTTTGGAATATGATAACGAGTGACTTTTACAATGGTTGTTATGTGGATTAAGACTGAAAGTTGAGACTTTAAATATGAACAATAGTAATCTGAAAATTTGAAGTAGTAATTTTATATCCAACAATCTCTGCCAAATAACTTCCATGTTTTAAGAAATTAAAAAATATATTTTAACCACTTATTATTAATTTTTTAAAGTACATTCTATAATTTAAATTTTGTTTACTTTCATCTATTTTTAATGCTTGCCATTATAAATTTCCTACTATGTACTTTTTTAAGATTTCACAGTTATTTTATGTAAGAAAGGGATTTATGTGCAACAGATATACAGTGAAAATCATTTAACACAAAACTGAGGGGACTGAAATATTTTTTCGTGTTAAAGAATATTGAAAAGAAAAGAAAAGAAAAAAAACATATATTCAACAAAATTAAGCTTATTAGAGTACATTTTATTTACATAGATATGTATTTAATAAAAACCAATGAAACAAAAACATCCACAAGAACATAATGGAATTCAATGCAAAATTTTCAAGTTTTTGAAAAACAAAACATTTTTTGAGTTTTGGGAAAATAATCTGATATTTTTCTTTGCATTGTCTTTTTTAGCATTTTCGCCTAGCACGGGTTTCTCCCCTATATCGGGCTCAAGAGGGAAATTTCGTAAAGCCTCTTTTCACGTCATTTCCCTCTTGGCGTCAAAAAAATCCTTCCGAGGATTTGGCGATTTTCGCCGATTCAAGATGGCGGAAAAAATTGCGCTAAGTGCCGGTTATCTGAGTCTTCCCAACTACTGCAACGAATTCTTCCGATAGTACAGTAGGACAGTTCATTAATACAGAAACTTTCTCAAACATTTCATTAAGTGTCAGCTCAGTTTCAATATCCTACTTCTCCATTTCTTTCGGCGCCGAAGAATCTGATACTTTTGAGAATCGTGTGTAATGAAAATAATTTTCATTCATCCTTGGAGTCGTTGAATTCTGTGCAGTGCAACATATGAGCCAAACTCACTAATTTTTACTGACACTGCCATGTACTCATCACTGAATTCCAAAGCTAACTGATGAAAGATGAGATGTTTGTGTGGCGTTTGTAGACGTGGAAGGCGAAAGTACCGTAGATAAACAACTGCAGGATTTTAATTTTTTCTACATTTTTAAGGGCATGTTTTCTTTTCTTTCTTTCTTTTTTTTTTTTTTTTTTTTTTTTGGTGAACTATTAAGATAAAAAAATATATTGAAATGGTTCATCAGCTGATTCTGGATACAGAGAAGCAAGGATTTTGTTTTAGAAGGGGAAATGTAATTAAATTCGACATATCTCCTCTTGATGATATTATGTTAAAGTTGGTTGGATTCCTCACCTTTCTTGTTCTTTTATACTACTTTTTTGGTTTTTCTTGTGATGGTTTATTTTAACATATTGACTGCCGTGGGGGTCACCGGTGACCTGCACTCGACTTGGCTACAGCGCCGTGGGTGCTACTGGCAACGCGACCAATAGTAAAATACATAACTAGAATAAATATTGATACTGATAAATTTTTAAATAGTACCACTGTTACTATAATGGTTTGAAGAATAATAAATCGTAAAAATTTAAATTATAAATCACAAAAATGGTCTACAGATGTTTGGAGGTCGCTGGTGACCCCCAGCATGAAGCACAATTATATAACATTATTTTCTGTAGATAATATTTCGACATAATATATATCGCATAATAAAAATTTCAAGTTGCCGTCATGAGCAAATCACGTAAAATGCGCGCGGCAGTCAACGTGTTAATTTTTACATTTTAAAGTATTCTTGTTCTACATTTATGATTTTATGAAGATCATTTGAACTTCAATTTTTAAGTCTTTGTGAAAAGTTGGTTCCAAATTTCTTTATATACTATATATAAGAACTCCTACACTCCTAGAAAAAACTAATTTATAAATTTATTTATCCCACATTTTCATTTTGAAACATTTTAGTACATGCTTTTCCTCAATATTTTAAAAGTTGATTTTTTGTTGAACTGAAATATGTAATATGGAAAAATTCCATCAAAAAAACATAACTCAGAATCAAAACAGGAGATAAATAGAGATAATACTAATGTGGGGTATTTAATTCTCTTCCCCTAATAGTCATTTGAAACATTTTAGCGTGTTTTTCCGTTCAGCTGAAACAGTAAAAATATAGAAAAATTCCCATAGAAACATAATTCGGCAGAGAAACAAAACAGGCAAAAAATTGGGTTGGCATCAGGAAACTGATTGGTCTTAAACAGAGCTTCTTAAACGTTTTTTCAGTCGTGAGCCTTTTTTATCATAGATTTTTTTCACGACCCCAAAATATTTATGAAAATTTTGTGGGACCCTATAAGCATTCGGAAAATCTGACACACGTGCGAGTGAAACTGTCAATTTTTTCACTTGTATTGTAAGATAGTATTGCAGTTTTAGGTCATATCTTTAATTTCTCATTTTAAGACATAGAACAATGTGAAAGTTTAATTAATTAACAGACGAAATGACAGCGTTACATGCAAAGCAAGTAAAGTGAACATTTATATTATAAACAGAATGCGTTGAAACATTTTTGTTTTTCTTTTTGTCTGTATGGTCTCATCTTTATCTATTTTCAGATACATTGTGTAAAAATATTGGATAATTGTAAAATTATTATATTAAGTTTAAGAAATACCAAAACTACTGAAATTTTTTGCGACCCCCTGCTGTAGAGGGGGGTTGCGATCTACAGTTTAAGAAAGTCTGGTCTAAAATAACGTTACAATATTTGATTTTGTTGGAACATTGGATAACTGAGGCCACATCCAGTGCAGTTATGGCAGGTGTGCAAATTTTGGAATTTACAGAAATATCAAGTAGCAAAATTTTTGGAATTTAGGAGTGGAAAAGTTTTTAGAATTTAGGACCCACAGAGATTGCATAGCAGAACAAAATGTATCTGCTGAAGCTAGGACTCCAGTGCATGGTTATATTCTTATAAAGAGTGTATGCCTGAATGCAAAGATGCATTTTGAGTCATCATCGCTAGGTCACCAGCCTACACAGCATTGTGTGATACATCCTTCATGTAAATAAGAAATAAAATTGACAGCACTTTAGTTAAATAACCTAACTCATTCCTTGTAAGTATTATGCAAGAGTATTGTAATTGTTGAATAAGAATACAACACTTGCTTTCGGTTCATCTGAAATGGGATAGATATTCTAGCAGTTATTCCAGCAGAAGTTTGCAAGAACGGATCATTCTTTATTTAGTTAGATAATCAAAATACACAAGCTATGAACATAACATATTAAACCGTAATTCACTTTTCACATTAGACAGCCAATGTTTATCAATTTTCACATAAAAATTTCACAATTTCACTTTCTCGTAAATTTGAAAATATTCTATTGTATGCTGTTCTGTTCAAGACAAGCCTGAAATCATTTTTTTCTTTCAAAATGCAATTGATAACTTGTTTTTTTACAAAATTTTAACCTGGGAGTTATGAACAAATTTGTGGGGGGTCACCAAATTCAAAGAAATTTATTTCACGATAAAAGATATACAGAATTTGAAGAGAATTTTGGATGTTTTTTAACATTTGCCAGGAATTTTAAATTAAACATTTCCATATTTTAATTCTGATTTTATTGCTTTTCACTTGATTTATGTGTTATGTTTGATGATTTTCAAACAGCTCGAATCAAATTTCAAAGCAACTGCATACGCGCAGCTAAGATTTAGTTTTTTCGGCTATCTTAGTAATGTCTTGCATGCAATTTGTAATTGTAATACGCATCATTTATAAACTATGTTTCTTATTTCTAATCAAATTTGTTGTCAAGTAAGTGCAAAACATTTCCTAAGCATTGGAAAATTCAGTAGTGTCTCAAAGGATAATAAAAACAATTTTGTTTTCGTTGCAATTTTGTTCATGATGGTTAAATGGCCCAAAATCTCTTGTAAGAGAAATGGGATGGATGCACCAACATCAAATAAACTTAGAGAAAAACTATTAATGAAAATGCAAACAAAAATGTAACCATTGGCTCTCTTTCTACTTCTAAAAAAAAAAAAAAAATTGTGTAAATATCAAGAAGAGTTTATTTTATACTGTTTTACATGTTGCATTATCAATGGAAAAAGAATATCCATTGTGTGTTAAATGCAGTGAAAACTTGGCACATGGAAAGCATGAAACCTGCGAAATTAAAAATACATTTAGAAACGGCACTTTTCCCGTTTTGCCGCCTCAAACAGTAAAGTCGCCAACAACGGTACTACTGATGCCAAACGGAATATCTTCGCTGCCAACGTTTTACGCCTCATTTTCGAAACAAGTCGCAGCCATTTCTTATCAGATTGTTTCTTTCAATACTGGCATACAACTACATAGAATTTTTACAAGATAATTAAAATTTATGCCCCAAGACCATTCGCGGTAATTAAGACAATTACACTGGTGTGCAAAAATTAAGGACGAAGTCGAAAAATTAGCATATCAGCTAAACGAAGAGGCAGAGCTGACAGAAAGACCAATCAGGAGATTAAGTAAGGTGATGTACGGTAGCACATGCGCAGATATGCAGGTAGACATAATGGGGGAGTGTCTGAGTAGTATAAAGCATGTTGTCGGTGTAAGATCAGTATTTCTGGCAAAGAGATTGCACGCCGTATAGCAGTTAAAATCACACCGAGTTGCTGCCTCAGCGAGAAATGGCGAATAATCATTCTGTTAGACGACATCTGGATGCTTTTACCCGAGGTCGAATCATTGGGAAGGTGTAGGAAGGCCGCAGTGTGACAAGTGTGGCTGCGGAGTTCGGAATTGCTCACAGCATCGTTTCACGACTTTGGAGACAATTTCAAACTACAGGAACAGCTATCCGGAGGTTTAGTAGTGGTCGTCCACGAGGAACCACACCCACAGATGACCGGTATATTGCCTTACAGGCCAGAAGAAACAGGCGGGAGAAATCGCTAGACACACGACACAGGCGATTGGACGACCGATATCGCGTTTTACCGTGGCCAGAAGACTGGACGGTGGTGGTCTGTTTGCACGACGCCCTGTACGGTGTGTACCTCTAACGCCTGCCCATCGGAGAAGGCGTTCTCTGTGGTGCCGGGAACACCGGAATTGGAGAGACAATGAATGGGGACGAGTACTCTTTACAGATGAGAGCAGATTCAGTCTGAGTAGCGATTCTCATCGCATACTTATCTGGAGAGAGCGGGGAAGTCGCAATCATCCCTCGAACATCATTGAAAGGGACAGGTATGGAGGTGGCGGTGTTCTCGTTTGGGGAGGCATCATGCTTGGTAGTCGTACAGACCTTCACATCTTCGACGCAGGTTCAGTCAACGGGACTCGTTATTGTAACGAGATTCTTCTTCCATATGTGCGTCTTTTTAGAGGCGCTATGGGTCCGCAGTTCCTTTTCATGGACGACAATGCACCATGTCATCGCACAGTAGCTGCCGAACAGCTCTTAGAGAGTGAGGATATTGAACGTATGGATTTGCCGGCACGATCTCCGGATCTCAATCCCATCGAGCATGTATGGGATTTTCTAGGCAGACGCTGGGCAGCTCGTACCTTACCACCAGTAACGATTCCGGAGCTTCGATTGCCGCTCCAAGACGAATGGGCAGCAATGCGTCAACAACTCATTGACACCCTCATTCTCAGCATGGGCAGACGCTGTGAAACCTGCCTAGCAGTCAGGACAGATCATATCCCCTATTAAAGATTGGATGTTTCTTGCTGGACACCCATCACAGGGATGTTTCGGCCTTCAGTCGCATTGCGCTCTATTCTACTTTTTCAATAAAGCTTCTTTTTATCCCTCTGATTTCTCTTTTAATAAGTGTTGCTTACATTATTCAGGTCCTTACGTATTGGGGGATCTTACGGTATTAAATGTGTTGATTTGGAAAGCTTTTGTACAAAGTTATATTGAAAAAACCGTCTCGTCCTTAATTTTTGCACACCAGTATAGACTGCAATCACACCACTCACTCGAAGGCAAAAATATAGAAAAGGCAAAATCAAGGGTTAAATTCATCAATTCTAATGAGAATGCAGTAGCGAAGTAAAGCACTGCGGTTTTACAAAATTTCTGAGTAAGCTATTTGTACAAATTGAAATAATTCTTGCATTTAAACTTGTATTCCAAATTAAGATTTAACTTAAAAATTAATGTAGGTAATTACTGAGAGAATTAGATTTTTGTAGCGTAGTTTACGCGAGATGAGATCACGTGGTGTTACGTGATACGAACCGGCAAATCAGGATGTTGAACCATGAAAACATAGTAAATTCTTAATGTCTTTTTAATAATTTAATAATTTTAACTTTATTTATTTGCTTTTTACAAAATTTTAAAAGATATTAAAATGTTTGTGCCTTCAAAATAAAAAATTCTTAGAATTAACAGTTGTTAACATTTTTTATGTGTATATTGTATGTTGTCGTCAACAAAGTCTGCTTGGCGACATTTGCGCCAGTGAAACTGAAAAGTACCTCAGAAACTAAACATAAAGATTAAATAAATAAATCTGAAGAATTTTTTTAAGAAATGAGCTGAGAGCATGAAAAATTAAAATATGTTTTTGAAAAAATATACAACAGTTCCTGAGAAGGATTTACAGGCATCCTTAACAGTTTCATATTTAATTGCAAAAAATTTAAAACCTCATACAATTGGAGAATCGCTCATTCTTCCTTCAGCAATTAAAATGACATCATTTATGCATGCAGAAAAATATAGTAACGATTTAAAAACAATAACATTAAAAAAGATACTGTTTCTCACCAAATTTTTGTCATATCAGACACTATAGAATACAAAATTCAGTCTTTACTATAAAACTTGAAACTACCGACATTACTAAAATGTTTCAATTTATCGCTTATGTGAGATATGTTTTTGAAAACGACGCAGTAGAATATTTTTTATGTTGTAATATTTGGGAAGAAAAAGAAACTGGAGAGAAAATATTTGAAATTATTAACAGACATTTTGAAACAATGTTACCTAGACACACTGTGTCGCAGTTTGTACTAATGTAAGCTTTTAAAACTAAGACAATTCTTTGGCAAGGAGAATTGAACAACAAAAAAACAAACAAACAAAACAAAACAAAACAAACAACAACAACAACAACAAAAAAAAAAAAAAAAAAAAAAAAAAAAAAACAGAACCATGCTTTTCACAATTTACTAAAGAACATAATACAGATTTCTTGTTTAAAACAACATATGATAAAATTGACAGAAATGTTTTTGAAAAATTTCCAAATAAGGAATTAGGTTGGATCTGTGACCCATTTTGCCTTTGGTGTTTTCAATTCCAATGTATCTCTAAATGAAAAAGAACAATTAATTGATATTTTAAGTGACGGAATACTGTGTGTTAAGTTAAGTAACTTACCAAAAATTTTAGTTGATTGGAAACTAATATGCCGATTTAAAAGGAATGAAAGTAAATTATTACGTTTCTTACATAAAATTGTACAGTAAACCTTTAGCTTCTATTTAAAACTTCTAAAATGCTTATGTTACATTTTTCTGTTATATAAGCATTGAAAGTGGATTTCTCACTGAAATAGAAATAATTTTGCTATTGAATTAGCATGGAGAACTTTTTTATTGAAATATTTTTTCTCTGTGATATTAGCTGCATCTACTACAAAATAAAGATTAAAGAACTGTTTTTAAAACATTTTGAATTCGTTGTCATATTGATCTATGAAGCACTAGATTAGTGAGTTTTTATTACATTATTGACAAATATAGTTTTTAAACAATCAAAAAATTTAAAGCGGAGATAATTATTTGTCAAATATGAATGTGTTTTCAAAGAGGAAATAAATAATAAGTGACAAAAAGAAAATTAAGTCAGAACATTCACATCTCTAGCAAAGTAATTTGCTTTGATTTAATCTTTATAATACAATATATTTTAAAATGATAAGGCAAAATCCAATGTGAAAGGTTATGCGAAGATTACGATAGTATCTAGAGTTTTCAGCATTTCGTATACTCCTATAACCAGATAATAATAATATTAAAATAAATTTTATCTGAATGAAGTTTTCTTACAGAAACAGTAAAATTATGCATTTACATAAACGAATACACTTTCAGACAATATACTTAATATTGCTTACAAGCGCAAGCCAAAGTTCTGTTTATGTTACATCTCGCCCTTCAGCGCATGCTCAAGAATTACCATCCAGGCGAAACTAGTCGATTTGTCCATGACGTCAAAAATTCACTCAGTAATTTTGGGTTTTTCTGAGTGTCTGAATCTGCATATAATGAAATTAGTCTATTTTTAATTGCCTGATATTTATTATCTTGTGGTGGACTTAGCAAAATAGCAGATACATGTGACAAAATATCGGATTCAATGGAACTTATAACATAATCATATTTTGTTTGATCTGCGTTTATGTTTGCATTTCTAAATTTTGCTTTTAATTGAATAAACCATATTTTGGCTTTCAAAAAGGAGGAACATTAACGCTAACCTTGGCCACAGACGCAGTTGTTTCGGTTTCCTCGTCGTCAGCCATTGTAGAATTCGATCACGCCGAGATACACCAGTGAAGTGTCTCGTATGCAAATGTAGGAAAATAACACTTCCTTGACTCCTGACTGAAATAAATAATAAATTGACAATCGCTTCACTAGTATTACCAAAAGTGCGGAAGCAGGAGCATCAATAAAAATTTACTCTAATTTTTGTCTCATTGCATAGAAATTTTAATTTAGAGAGTCAGTTTCATTTAGTAAATATATAATTCAATTTCTGTTGCTTTTAAAATTAAAAGATAAGGAGAAAAAGCAATTTATTTTATGTGTGTTATTTTATATACTTTGCATCGTGCTCTGATATTTTTCAGAATGAATTTTACAAATTAATTTATTATTTCCATGCATGGTACTTTTCGTCATATCACAAATGATACCATATTTCCGTAAGATTACAAATGGTGACTAGGTAACCAGGTTCTAGTTATATATAATAAGATATTTCATTATTATAATTTTACAAATGACATACTGCTTTACAGTGCTGAACTTTTTACATATTCCCTTTCGCTAAACTTCTGAGATTATTTCTAAAATTTATTATATTAGATTTTTTCTTCCAGTAAATAACACAATATAACTGGGAAGATGCCTGCTGAATTATTTCTTGATACTTCATTGATAAACTATTTTTTTAGGAGAAGTCTGTAGAATTCGAGTTGGCAAACATTCAGAAATTAGCGGAAGAGGCAAATAGTCATTTGCATATGGCCCATGTGAAACAAAAATTTTATTATGATAAGAAAAGACGAAAGGTTAATTTTAAGGTAGGAGGAAAAGTTTTAAAAATTAAGCATTGTGTTTCGTGTACACCAAAAGAAAAGTTGGCAAAACGTAACGAGCTCGAAGGCTCCTTTGGTAACTGGCAGAATCATGGAAACTGGTGTTTTTGAAATGAAAAAAGAACGAATACCTAAAAGCACATGTGGGTCAGATAAAACGTTATTATGAGTGGGCTGATATGCCATTGTTACAAAGAGTATTGTGGGAATCATCTAGCTTGAACAACAAAGGGCCAGGAAAGAATGAAACAGTTCTGACGTCCAAGTTACAAGATCTTCCAAACGATCCCAGAAAATGTGAGAAAAAAAAAAGGCCGAGGTTCGAGGCTTCAAAAAACGAAGCTACAGAGAATAGGAGGGGGGAGGCAAGAAGAAAGAAGCGAACAAAAAATGTATCCAAGCTACAAAAGAGGAAGTTTAAAGAATCCTGAGTTGTCTCAACGACCCGAGGGCTAAACAACGACAGTGGGATGAAGGACGAAAGAAAAGCGGTAGATTTAGATTGGTTTATTGAGATTATGGCAAAGCACACTAGGACTATCAGCCTAAGAAGAGGGATGCTATCGTGGAGGACGTTTTAAAGAAAACTGACTCGTATACATGTTGCGCATGGGGAAAACCAGGAAAATGGGCCTATAGCCAGCTCGTTCGCGGGACTCGAACCTCAGACAGAACTACCAGTGTTCAGCAATTTTACCGTTCGACCATAAATCGGTAGAGAAAACCAGTAGCAAACTTGCAGCAACAGGAAAATGACAGGTCAGCCAAGCCGAAATCTAAGCTTTAAATCAATTCAATGGTCAAAATTCAAGACGGCAAGCGAAACAAAGTCATTGACGGCAGATCAACTACCTAGAAGGAAAGCACCAGAGAAACAGCCAGTTTCTGCTGAATTTCTGCAAGGCCAGCAAAATTCATAAGGATAAAAAACCAGTTCACAGAAGAGGAAAACGCTTGTATGAGGAAGAAAGCGACACAGGCATATTTACAAAGCCTACAGACCGTTTCTTCTACTGTTTGCTCCCATTGGTTAAAATAGGAAACTTAGGGTTACAGAATCTTGTGCTTGGCGACTTTTGCTTCATCGCCTGTACTATTTGTATATGAGCGTAGTGTACCGAAAACTGTGCGAAAGCCAACGCAGAAACCGCACCTCAGACAAGCGCCTAGCCCCTCAGATGCTACTTTCCTCCTGATTCCTCCCTGATCGTTTGCGCAGATTCACGCGCAGCATGTTTATGTCAGGGAGCTCGGCATGCAGAAAGGAATCAGCTGGCACCGACGCCACGCCATTAAGTTACGAACGTGGTGCGCATTACTCAGTGCAAATTAATTTCTTTTATTAGTTTTTCTACAGTATTTTTCTTTTTTGAATACATATATACATACGGATACATATTTAGATGTTTGATATTGATTTTTGGTTGTTTCTCATTTTCTGTCAAATAATATATTATTTTGATTTGTGTTTTCCCCTTTGCACCGTTTTGTTTAGTTGTTGTTGGCAACCGCCGTTGATTTCCCTAGTGCATGCGCATGATAAGCAAGTTCTCTGCTGCGTAATACTTATACTTAGTTAATAGGTAGTTAGCCAAAAGTCAATGGTGAGTAGTGCTTGTAAGAGAGAAGTGCAAACGCTGTGTAATATCATGTTTCTACTCTGCTGTTCAACTTCTTCATAGTTTAAATAAATGTTTGTCATGTATATGGAAGATGTCATTTTATTCTTCATAGGTTATTGGCCCAGATAGCGCTTAACTTTACAG
Organism: Stegodyphus dumicola; assembly: GCF_044657685.1. Classification (NCBI taxonomy): domain Eukaryota; kingdom Metazoa; phylum Arthropoda; class Arachnida; order Araneae; family Eresidae; genus Stegodyphus; species Stegodyphus dumicola. Next base: position 97,911,712 of record NC_140774.1, on the reverse strand, counting down.
TCCAACTACCATTGTTAAATTCTTTCGGCAAGCCAAGCTGCGTCGACTGAAATGAAAATGACGACGACTAATACAGTGTCAACTGAAAAGCTAAACAAGGGCAACTTTGATACGTGGAAGTTGCAAATGAAAGCAATACTGATTAAAAATTATCATTGGGACTACGTAACTGGGAAAATTCCGAAACCAGAATGTGGTGATGAAGAATTTGCTAAATGGAAAACTACTGACCAAAAAGCACGAGCGGATATAATCCTATCCATCTTACCCAGTGAACTTCCACAAGTAAAGAATTGTGTAACATCTCACGAACTGTGGAGTAAATTGCATTCTATTTACGAATCGAAGGGACCATCTAGAAGGCCCATAATTCTAAAAAAAATTGATTTTTACCAAAATGAGTGATTCAAAATAAATGAATGATCATCTAAATGATTTTTTCATTCTTGTGGATAAACTATGAGAAATGGAAATAAACATTGCGGATGATTTGCTTACAATATTGCTTTTATATAGCATACCGGACTCTTATGAAAATTTTCGAATAGCCATCGAATTTCGTGATGAAATGCCTCCTCCAGAAATGCTGAAAATTAAACTGTTGGAAGAAGCTAACGCTCGCAAAAATAAAGATTCATCGTTTTCTGAACCACAACATGCGTTCTATTCAAAAGATCGGAATTATACTCAACGACCGGTTCCTAAACCGAAATCAGATATGTCTGCAAACCGAAGACAGTATCCAGTTAACTACAGATGCAACTTCTGCCATATTCTATGGGCATAGAGCATCGGAATGTAGGAAGAAAAGTAAAGAAATTAAAAGCAAACGCCTCAGTGAAACTGCGATGTCTGCAGAAAATCAGAATTCCTTGGAACAAGAAAAAGCCGTAGCATGCACTAATAGTAATTCTAAAGACATTTTTTGTCTGGATAGTGGTGCAACATCGCATATGTGTAACAGCAAGGAACTGTTTCAAGAAATTCACGAGGTAGGTGATACTTATGTTAAATTAGCTGCTGATAAAACTGTTAAAGCTATTGGAAAAGGAACTGTTAAATTTAAAGTTCGCATAGGTTCTAAAACTGAAAATATCAAACTGAAAAATGTATTGTGTGTACCTGATTTGAAAAATAATTTAATCTCAGTGTCTAAAGTAACTGAAAATAATCTTTCAGTAATTTTCAAAGAAAAATGTGCTCAAATAATTAATTGTAATAACGAAACAGTAATTTTAGCTAAACGCGAAAATGATCTTTATTTTGTCATGCCAATATTTGAATCTGTATCAATTGCTAAAGAAATAGATCAGTGGCATATAAGATTTGGCCATTTAAATGAAAATGATCTTAAAAAACTTCAAATAAATAACATGGTTAGAGGTCTTTCTTTTTCTCAAAATGACTCTCTTTCTACTTGTAAGGTATGCATTCAGGGTAAACAAACCGCAACCCCCCTTCCCAAAGAATCTGAATATAGAAGTACTGAATTGTTAAATCTAATTCATTCTGATTTGTGTGGTCCCATGAGAACCGAATCAATAGGTGGATCATTTTATTTCGCAACATTTATCGATGATAAATCTCGATATGTTCGTGTTTATTTTCTGAAATCTAAGGATGAGGTTAAAGAAGCTTTCAGAAATTTTAAAGCATCTTTTGAAAATAAACTTAACTCTAAAATCAGAATCCTGCGAACCGATAACGGGCTAGAATATTTAGGGAGAAACTTTAATAAATTTCTTAATAATGCGGAAATAAAACACGAAATGAGCACTCATTACACGCCAGCCGAGAATGGCGTCGCCGAAAGATTAAATCGCACTTTAGTTTAAATGGCGCGATGTTTGTTATTGCAATCCAATCTGCCTCAGAAATTCTGGGCCGAAGCCGTCAATACGGCTGCTTACATTCAAAATCGCTGCCCAACGCGAGGTTTAAAAAACGAAATAAAAACACCTTACGAAGTGATGTTTGGCAGAGTACCAGCTGTCTCTCACTTCAGAACCTTTGGCCAAAAAGCATTTTTGCTAAATAAAAGGCCAGGAATAGGCAAATTTGATATTCGATCTAAGGAATGTATTTTTATTGGCTATTCTGATGAATCAAATTATAGACTTTGGGATCCTGAGGCATGTAAAGTGATAATAAGCAGAGACGTAAAATTTATTAATGAGTTTGAAAACTGTTGTAGTTATGACTCAGAGCAAGAAATAAATCTGCCTTTCGCTCCGGAGAAAAAAAATTATAAATAAAACATGTTGTGAAAAATCATCACCTCTGGACAGTAGTGACTCGCCACTTCACTCTGAAGCTGAAAAGGAAAGCGGAAGTGATTTAGATAGCGAATCAATGCTTCCTATTCTGATTAAAAGGGGGCCTGGTCGACCCAAGAAAATAAAACCAGGTTTGCCAGGAAGGCCTAAAAAAGAATATCACTATACAGTTGTAAATAAAAATGAACAAACTCTAAATGTTGTTGCCGAAAGCATTAATCCTACGGTGCAAGAAGCATTAAATGGACCATATGCTGAAAATTGGCATAATGTTATGCTGTTAGAATATAACTCGCTTGTTCAAGAAAAGGCTTGGGAATTAGTAAAAAGACCTGAAAACAAGAAAGTTATTGGTAGTAAATGGGTTCTTAAATTAAAATATAATCACGACGGCACTATCGAAAAATACAAAGCTAGGCTAGTTGCTAAAGGGTGCGCTCAAATCCCTGGTCTCGATTTCACTGAAAACTTTTTCCCTGTTGCTAGATTAAGTTCTATAAGAACAGTTTTAGCCTATGCAGTAGAACACAATCTGAAAGGTTACCAATTAGATTTTGTAATGGCCTATGTAAATGGAAATTTAGATGAAGAAATCTACATGGAAATTCCCGAAGGTTTTCGCGATAAAACTCATTCAGATAAAGTATGTCTTTTAAAGAGATCATTATACGGTCTTAAACAATCAGGACGTCAGTGGTACAAAAAGTTGGATGAAAAATTAAAATCTATGAAATTTAAATCTCTTAATTCAGATAATTGTGTTTACATTAAAAAGACGCCTAAAAGTGAAACTATTATAATTGTTTATGTAGACGATCTTATCGTTTTTACTGATTCTAAGCAAACGTATGAAACAATTCAGATAGTTTAGCTTCTGCCTTCAAAATGAAAGACTTGGGAAAATTACATTATTGCTTAGGCATAGAATTTTACCAAAATGAGAATTCAATTAAAATTTCTCAAAAGAAATACGTTGATGATATTTTAAATCGGTATAATATGCAAAATGCTAAATCCGTATCTTCACCTGTAGATAACAGCAAAAAATTATTAAAAGAGACGAGTCTTAAAAACGAAAACGAAATCGCTGACATGAAAAATGTTCCATTTAGAAATCTGATCGGATCACTAATGTACCTTTCAGTAGCTACTAGACCAGATATCACATACGCTGTGAATTTCTTAAGTCAATTTGAGAACATTCCGGGAAAAGAACATTGGCATGCTGCGAAAAGAATACTTCGATATCTAAAGGAAACGCAAGATCAAGGACTAATTGATACAAAACCAGGAAAACCACTCATCGCCTTTGTGGATTCAGATTGGGCATCAAATGTCGATGATAGAAAATCCCACACCGGTTTTGTATATATATTAAGTGGTTCAGCCATAACCTGGGAATCACGAAAACAACGCACTGTAGCTCTATCTTCAACGGAGGCGGAATATATGGCTTTGTCTGAGGCCGCCAAAGAAACCGTCTACCTACGTCATTTCCTCAAGGAGCTGGGTTACAGCATAGAAAACCCAACAACAATATACTGCGACAATCAAGGAGCTCAGAAAATTACAAAGAACTCTGTGTTTCACTCCCGTACAAAGCACATAGACATTCGCCATCATTTTGTGCGTGAAGTATATAAACGCGGTGAATTAGATGTGCAGTGCATACCTACAGTGAAATGGGAGCTGATGTGTTAACCAAACCCCTGACTCCCGTTAAACATCAAAACTGTTGTACAATTATAGGATTGAATGCTGTTTAATATGTATTTTGTTTTGCTTTTCAGGAATAGGAGAATCGACGTCGAAAGGGGGTATATTGGGAACCGCCGTTGATTCCCATAGCGTATGCGCATGATAAGCAAGTTTTCTGCTGCGTAATACTTATACTTAGTTAATAGGTAGTTAGCCAAAAGTCAATGGTGAGTATTGCTTGTAAGAGAGAAGTGCAAAGCGCTCTGTAATATCATGTTTCTACTCTGCTGTTCAACTTCTTCCTAGTTTAAATAAATGTTTGTCATGTATATGGAAGACGTCATTTTATTCTTCGTAGGTTATGGGCCCAGATAGCGCTTAACTGTGCAGTCCAACTACCATTGTTAAATTCTTTCGGCAAGCCAAGCTGCGTCGACTGAAATGAAAATGACGACGACTAATACAGTGTCAACTGAAAAATTAAACAAGGGCAACTTTGATGCGTGGAAGTTGCAAATGAATGCAATACTGATTAAAAATTGTCATAGGGACTACGTAACTGGGGAAATTCCGAAACCAGAATGTGGTGATGAAGAATTTGCTAAATGGAAAACTACTGACCAAAAAGCACGAGCGGATATAATCCTATCCATCTTACCCAGTGAACTTCCACAAGTAAAGAATTGTGTAACATCTCACGAACTGTGGAGTAAATTGCATTCTATTTACGAATCGAAGGGACCAGCTAGAAGGACCACAATTCTAAAAAAATTGATTTTTAATTCATTCCTGATATTCCTGATAAAAGAATTCCTGATATTTATTCATTCATTCATCTATACATCATCGTCCAAAGCTATTACAGATGCAGATATCAAAACCTAGGAGCTCATTTCTTGTCTACTGAAGACAAGACTTAAAGCAAGACTCTTGTGTACATCTGTTTCTTCCTTATATGAAAAAACGTAAAAACGTGTTTTGCCCTCCCCCCACTGGGTGCTGAATTTTCAAAAATCTCTTCTTAAAATGTATGGAACATGAATACCTAAAAATCAATTTCAGAAGTTCGGCCCCCAAGAACCCCTACCCTTGAGAATTCGCCGCCAAGGGGGTAGGGGGCTGTGGTAATACAATTTTAATTAATGTAGTACAATAATTGAGACAGATCGTTAATAATCATAACAATAGAATAAATATTATTTTATCTTTCATTGCTATGGGTTACCACACTGGTAGCGTGGAGTTGTAATAGGCAAGTCGCCACAGGGGCAAAAAATTTTTTTCACATATTCCTTCATACTTTAGATATCCGTAAGACTCCGTGGTCGATAAGGCCAGCGGGTTGGTGCGGTTTCGGGCTGATCAAGAAATTCGAACAAGCGAATTGACACAGATGACTCGGCCCTGCTAGGGGGGTATGTGCGTAGAATTAATACTTTCTCTGAAAAGTATATCTTCCAATGTTATACCAAATTCACAGATACGACAAATGGCAAAATCTATTCTGGATAAAATATCAACTTTTAGAATAATTTTGTCTGCTCACGTATATTTGAAAATATTTCAATATACTGAGCCAGTAATGAAATATTTGCAGACTAAAGGATTAGATTACATCCTAGCATATAATATAGTTAGGGAGGGTGCAAGCTCTTTGAAAGCCATTTTTAGAAACTTCAATTTAATATTTAATGCATCAAAATTGTTTGCAACGGATTGCAATAATAAACTAGAAAGGCTGGGTGTGATATAATTATAAAAGAAGAGCTACCTAATATATTAATTATATTAATTAGAACCTATTATATTAATTAGAAGATACCAAAAAGTGAAACAAATGGACGAGGAAGAATCGGCCGACTATAATTTCAATTGCTCTATCAAACAATTCAAAGTTATTGTCTTTACTTTTATATTGGATAACGCCATTTAATCGATGGAAAGTTGGTTAAAGGACATAGGAAGTTGTATGAAGACATATCACTTCTCGATCCCCAAAACTTTTCGAAGCCATTGTCGTCGAACACTTTCGACTATTTTTATGTATTAGTAGGGCATTATGAAGGTATAACAGCTGATTAAAATTCTTAAGGACGAATATCAGGACCTAGTAATTAAATGTGAAATAATAAAAAATTCAATTGAAAATCGTTATTCTGAATCTAATATCGAGTCAGAAAGAGAAAGAGCTCTATCTATTCATGAGCATTCATCCATTCATCCAAAGCTAAATGCAATTTCTTGTGTGCATATGAATTACTCTTGAAGTATAATTTATATAGTATTGTGTATGCCAATGTCTTTTTTGCTTATACGTTTGTACTCGTCTTATCTATAACGATGAATGCGATGATGAACTCTGTTTTCAACACAAGTATAAAATAATTTAAAATTTAAATATACATTTAGTAAAGTTTTATAGTTTTTGTTATTAAAGATTTACTTTTATTTATTTATAATGTGCTTATATTGTTCGTGTAGCTCCATATTTTATTTAAAGGATGGAAAAATCAAAGACAAGGAAGTGCTATTTCAACAATCATTTGAAGGAGGAATTTCCATTTCTCGTATCAAAGAAAGACACCATTGTTTTCTGCAATATTTGCAGAGGAGAATTTTGTATTGCAGTTGGAGGCAAAGCAGCCCTAAGGCAAAGCAGCCCTAACTAAGCACTTAAACACCAACAAACATAAGCAATTATTAGATGCATCAGCTTCTAGTAGCAAAGTAACGATTTTTTTTTAAACTTCTAATTACTCCGAAGAGAAAAACAGTTAGCTGTAATGGAGGGAACATTTTCATTTCATATAATAATTCACAAAGTTTTTGTAGTATGGATTATACAACGAAATTATTGAAAAACTCACAATCCTAAATTATCATGTGCCAGAAAAAAAACGTGAGGCTATTATTAAATCAGTATTCAAAAATTACTGTGAAAATATACTTGAGAAGACTTGAAAAAGGGTAGCATTTGTAACGGTTTTATCTGATGCATCAAATCATGATGAAACAAAATTGTATCCAATACTAGTAAGATATTATAATGTTTAACAAGGGCATTCACGCAAAAATTTTAAATTTAGAGTCCATTAAGGACGAAAATGCTGAAATTTTGGCAAACCACCTATACAGAGTAATAAATGAAAATTTGAAATATAAAATTGTTGCACTAACAGCAGATAATACAAACACAAATTTTGGTGGGTGAAGAAGCAAAGGAGTAAATAATGTCTATGTAAAATTACAAGATTTACTCCAAAAGAAAATACTAGGCATAGGTTGTAATGCACATATTTTGTCAAATGCAATAAACACAGTGTCATCTGCCATGCCAATTGTTGTAGAAATAATAATAACGACAATTTATTTGTATTTTAGTCGTTTTACAGTTCGTGTGAATGCATCAAAAATTTTTTGTGAAGACTCAAATGCTGAATACAAGAAATTTTTAGGATATTCAGAAAATAGATGGCCTGATTTAACACTTGCTATAGAGCATGTTTTACAATTATTTGAGCCTCTCTGTTCATATCTTTTTTAGAGAAATTTCAAAAAAAATCTAGAATCTTTTTCCAATAATGAATTATCGGAGGTAATAATGTATTTTGTCCATAATCAGGCATCTGTTTTCCACAAAACGATTCAAAAGATTGAATGTGAACGTGTTTCAGCTACAAAAGTCTGCTTTATTTTGAACGATTTTATCCTTCAATATAAATCACGATTTGAAGAAAAATTCATTCCTTTAAAAATAAAAAGGAAATTCTCAAACTTGGAGGAATCAAATCCGGGTATAATGGAAAAGTTTACCAAAGAAGCAAAAAATTTTTATGAAATATGTTTCCAATATGTCGAAGAATGGTCAGAAACAATAAATAACAGTTTTAAATGGTGCTTTTTGACTTCAGCGCAAGTAAACTGGGCAGGTATTTGAAAATTGTCTTGATTTTTTATTGAAAGAAATGGCTGATATTAAAATAAATGACAATCATCTGTTTGAAAAAATTAGAAGATTGAACATATATTTAAACACTGATAAATTACAACAATGGTAAAATCAACATATTGAAATTGATAAAAGATGGGTGGAAATTTTTAACCATTTTAAAAATGAACACATTTTATATGAAAATATAATTATTCTTGTTGAATTTATGTTTTTTGCCCTGGAACTAATGCAGCAGTTGAAAGAGTTTTTTCAATTGGTAATGATTTTTGGACAAGCGAGAAATCAAGGTTGAATATTGATACTTTAGCTGCAGCACCTTATCGTAAAATTCAATATGAAGTATATATTTCTTGCTTCGATATTTCTAGTATTTGGTTAGAAAATGTTGTATTGACAAAAAATATTCCTTTAATTAAATAATTAAAAGAGATGTAAACATAATTGTTGTATTTTTGTTTAAATTAATAAAATGTTTCACTTATTTGCGATTTACGTTTTTCTTAAATTTTTTGTTCTCATTTTCATTGTAAAAAAATTGGTCACCTTAGTCATTATCTTATTATTAAAGAGAAGGTCTGAAGAATGAGAGAGAGAGTGTTATATAAATAAATGAAAAGTATCACCTGACACATATAAAACACAGGGGCAGTTGAAGGAAGATGTTTAGATGATAAAAATGGGCAAAAAGAATTATGAATAGGTACTAATGACTATTCTTAAAATATATATTTTTCACTAGATGTGTTAAGATTCTTCAGTGGGACTGCAGGTAAAATTTTTGTCATCCAAAATAATGTTTAGAATCGTATTACTGTCTTCATTCTGTGAAGTTACTGTACAAGTTTTGGTCAGTTTCCTTTTCTTTTTTGTATTTGAGAATCTTTGGGGTATTACATTTTTATTAGCTGGAATGTCTTTATTAGCATTTGGGAAATGTATTTCTTGCGCATTTAACATATTAACAGCTTCTAGTTGTAGAGGTGCTGATTTTAGAATCCTGCTTAACACATCACATTGTTTGTCAGATTTTATTGAATCTAATTCTAAGCACATTTTGTTTTAGTTCATTCTTTCTATGTTCCAGTGAGAGGGTCTGTGACTTTGTTTTTGCTACTTCATTCAAAATTAATTCCTTTTTGTCATCTATAATAAGTGGAGATTCATTATGTGTTGTGGTATCTGTATAAGTAGCAGTATTTGTAGTGTGCTGATGTAAGTAATGTGTATGTTTGTACATATTCCACCTAACTGAAGAATCAATACAGTTGCATATATATCGGTGAATGCATATATTGCCCTCAGTGCACTGTATATGACATGTACAAGTTTTGTTATTTTCCTGTATAGTGTATATTTCTGTATTCTGTGTAGATGACACAGAACACCCATTCTCATTTTGTATTACTTGTAAAGATAGTGTTTCACTTGTTTTATGTCTGATTCTTAAATCTCGTATCTTGCTTGTCAATTTACCTTTGTGTGCTGTAATTAAGTGATCAATCATTTTATCTCTTATAAATCTCATAATGCCATGTATAGCTTTATCCAATCTCTTAACATTTTTTCCATGAAGATAGATATAATTTAATGTTCGGTGCATTCGTTCGATGTGCATGTTTGCGTTAATTCCACTGTGAAGTCTGTAACAGTATGCCCAGCTGGATGTATTTTGTAAATAATGTGTTTCAAAGTAATTTGCTAATTCAATAGTGTCAGGATCTTCTTTAAGTAATTTTATTGCTGCTTCTGTCAGTATATGCAAAGTATGAATGTCTTGTTCTTCTAAGAGAGATCTAATAATTTTATACGTTTTTTCCTGTTTTTCTGCACCATTGATCTTTTAAAAATGTTTTCTCCAGGCTCTATCAATATGCCATGCACAAAAAAAAAAAAAAAAAAAAAAAAAAAAAAAAAAAAAAAAGTTTCTGTGGTAAACCCATTTCAGCCTTCCAAGAATTAAAAAAAGATTCACACATATCAGACATAAATATTTGTGGTTGTATTTGCCCAACTTTACATGAAAAAAAATTTGATAGCACAGGTTGGTCACATCGATTAGAAATTAAAAAAGCACACGGGAATCCTTGGCGCAAATCATCTATTGTAAGTAAAGTCATGAGTTCAAATCCGTATCCATTATTCACCTCATGTATACCATTAATACATATACAGTCAGAACAAAATTTTTTCAGTATCTCCCCTTGTGCTTCTGTCACAATTATTAAAACAAAATCCTTTTCTTTTAGGAATGAATATTGTGCACATGTTGATCCCTCGATTTTATAAAATAAAATACATGGATTTTCGGAATTTTGTATATCTCGTACCCACATATCTACACTGACCCAACCATTTTCCTGTTTCACAGAATTAGAAGACAAATTGAAAGATTTTTCAATGGTTTGCAAATCTTTTTTCGTAAGTAAATGAACCCTTTCAAGCCCAGTATCTGATATAGAATTTCTAATTTCATTTAAAATATTATCCAGAGGAATTTTGGCTGCTATCATTGACGCAATATTTTTCTGTTGTTAAAGATAAGTGGCCTAAATCATTCTGATGCCCAATATGTATTTTCTGATATGACACTACACATTTGCCATCTGTATGTTCTGTTACTTTTAATGCAGCTAGGCAGTATGCATTTATTTTATTGCTACCTAGGATTTTTAAGTGGCGCAGACCTTTACTTTCTGATATAAAACTTCCTGAACGGTGGCATATCAAATTATAATATTGTTACGTTTTTTTCTTTCTTCACGTTCGTACAGGGTTCGTAGATTTGGAGTGAATAACGACGACACGTTATGAAGTATCGAAACACACTTTATTAGCCAGTATTGTCAGGACAGCTCCAAAACAGGTTTTACAGTCGTCGAAGATCTACTATAAACACGCTGGAACAATCAGCGACACAGAAGGTTATCAGGTTATCAGGCTATCACGGTGAAGAGAGCTTCCTGCAAAGCACCCGACTCTACTTTCCGGAGTGCAGCTCCCGACTCTGCTTTCCGGAGTGCAGCTCCCGACTCTGCTTGATTGTTCTCGGAACTCCACGTACTCTCGAGATTCTCCACGTTACAACTCGCGATGCACTCGACGACACACGAGCACAGCTCCTGACACTTCGGTTCAGTCTTTCCCGGAGCTCAACACGCTCTCTCGACGATGCACTAACCGCGATACTCTACGAGACTCTTTCGGTGCACTCGAAGACCCACTCGGCACTCCCTGGCCGGCTGTCAACGCGATCGCCTCCGCAGGGATTGACTCGCTAGACGAGACACACTCACTCGATGAGAGACGCAAACTAACTGACTTGGATCTTGGATCATATCTTTACTGCTGGCTTTAGCTACTAGGAGCTCTTACCAGTATATTATCATTTTACTATAGGCCATAAAGTTAAAAATTTAAGAGGTGTATTTAAAAATACACCGCACCCAAAGGCGAGATCAATAAATGAGAGAACTCCTAAAATAGTTTTGCTAAATTGCATATCATGGCATAGCATGGGTGATTATATAAATGGTGGCGAGAAGCGAAATGAAAGTCTAAGCTTCTGGGTGAATCAAGAAGAGCAGAAACACGTGATCAGCGTCCGGCATTTAGATTGGTCGAGGAGTCAGAGTTCGAAAAATGTTTTTTCTAGTTTTTGGAAATAAATAAAGTTCGAACATAGTAAAAGCAACATCTATTTGTGAATTTAAAGAGTCCTATGTCTTTTTTGAAACACTTGAAAATCTTCTAAACTAGCGATATAATCATTAAATGAATAGGAAATTGTAAAAGGCGAAAACGAGGTCATGTAGCTCACTAGGGATAATGAGTGAGAGTAAGCACTTGGTGTTACCACGAACTTTGATTTTAAAACACACGATACGAAATAGTAAAAATAAAAAGTAAAAGTAAAAATCTTGGTTAAATAAGTAGTAAAACGAAGAATTCATCGATGAAAAATAAAGTCCTAATTTTGCAAAGTTCATCTTTCTTGAATAGTAACTGCAGAGGAATAGTAATTTTTTTTTTTTTTTTTTTTTTACATTATATACACTACCACCACTTAGAATTGTGGTGGATCGTTCGAGGTCTTTTCACTACGTGCTCAATAGTAGGATCATAGTCTGTAAGCGATTTAATAGCTTCATAGGGAGAATTTCTCATATCTTCAAAGAAGTTGTGTGCAGAAATTAGGATTTGGTCGTGAATTTGGTTGATATCCAGGTCTTTGTGAATTTGAGAATTTCGCACGAACCAGGGTGCGTTCACTATGCTACGTAAGATTTTGTTTTGGAGTACATTTAATTTTTGTCTGTCTATTTTTCGGGCAGTAGCCCAGGCTGGAACTGCATAGAGGATTATTGGGCGAATAAGTGAGATGTAGATATTTTTCTTGCTACGGAGGTTTAACTTAGAGTTTCTTCCAATTAATGAGTAGAGAGCAATGAAAGCAGCGTTAGCCTTATTTGTAACATATTGAATATGATCTTTGAAATTTAGGGTTTTGTCAATATAGACACCTAAATATTTATAGGAGTTGGCAACAGGAATATCTTGGTTATTGAGTCGGATATTTATATTCACTGGGATATTTTTTCTGTATCTGCGGAAGAGAACTACGCAGCATTTATCAGTATTTAGTTTGATTTTCCAGTCTTGACAAAATTTGTTAATAATGTTGACTTGGAGGTGAAGTTTCTCTAAAGCATTATTTGGACTTCGTGAACTGGTGAGGATGACTGTGTCGTCGGCATATTTGAGTATATTAGAATGAAAAGGTAGGGGCATATCATTTATGAATATTGTAAAAAGCTTCGGTCCTAAAACGCTGCCTTGAGCTACTCCACTGTAAAGCACTTTTTTTGAAGAGATTGCTTCACCACAGCGCACTTGAAAAGTACGAGTAAAAGTACGAAAAGTACGAAAAGTAAGAATGCATAAGCTTGATAAAGCTGTTTGGTAAAAGGAAGTTAGATAGCTTATGAAGTAAGCCAGCATGCGACACTCGATCGAAAGCTTTTTCGAAATCGAGGAAGCATGCTGCTACTCCGTTCTTTTTTGTAAATTCTTGGGCAATAAATTCAACTAAATTTAATATTTGATGTGTGGTGGTGTGGCCTTTGTGGAATCCAAATTGATGCTTGTCTATTAGATTAAGGCGTTCTAGATGATTGGTGAGCCGAGCACTAAGTACTCGTTCGAAAACTTTTCCAAGCGCTGGCAGAAGACTGATGAGTCTATAATTTTTTGCTAGCTTTGGATCTTTTCCTGGTTTCGGGATGGTAACAACGATTGAGTGTTTCCACTGCGATGGAAAGTAGCTGAGCCTAATACAAGCATTAAAAATATTTGTAATTAAGACAATGCATCTTCTAGGTAAAGCTTGCAACGCTTCATTAGAAATCATGTCATATCCTTTAGCTTTGCGCTTCTTTAATTTTTTAATAATTTGCTGAACTTCGTTTGGAGATGCAGGCGTAAAAATATTAATGCTGGGACTGTTGAGGATGCTATTAGCAGAGTAATTAATATCTTTTCCGTGATAAGAATTATTATTTTCATGTTGTTTAAAAATGTTTTCTAATTCTTTTGCATGAATTTCAGCAATGGAGTCTTCGAAGTGGTGAAATTTGCCCATGTGATACAGGGGGTGAATTTGATTGGATGAAAGATTGATGAGTGATTTAGCTACTTTTCCAAACAGAGTTTGGGTAAAGATCCATGTTTTCTAGGAAATTATCCCACGAATTTGATCGATGGGGGGCGATGTCTTCTTTTATTTTTCTGTTTAAATAATTAATATGACCTTTTTCAGTAGGATTGCGAGTAATATGCCATCTTTTTCTAAGTCTATTTCTTTCTTGTATAAGGGATTTAATTTCTTCTGGGATGTCATAGGGATTTTTATTCTTGACTATATAGGTAGCATTGTTGATAGCGTTTTGAATTTTTGAGTTTAATCTGGTGATTTCCAGCTCAATATCGCAATCATAACAAAGTATGGCTCTGCTGTTTACAGAATTTAGCTGTTCGGTAACCATATACCAATTAACTTTTGTATAAGCTTTAGGGAGAAGGGGATGAAATCCATAGAAGTTGAAGACTATAGGGAGGTGGTGAGACGGAAGTTCCGGGAGAACATCAAGATTAGGAATATTAGGAAGATTTTTCATCATAACTATATCTAAAATATCTTCGAGTCCGTTGTGCGTATAGTGCGTTGGGTGATTGGGAGCAATGAGATTGATGTTACTATTGTGGATGAAGTTGTTTAAATTTTCTCCATTTCTATTTGTGACAGTTCCAAGAAGAGTGTTTAGCATTGAAATCACCTGCTATTAAGGTGGGGTAGTTATTTTCAGTAAGTAGTTTCAGATTATTGAGATGAAGAGTGCTTGAGGGGGGATTGTAGACGGAGATAAAAGGAAAAGGTTCTCTAAAACCACTATAGATAAGTACTGCAGCATTTTCTATAGTACAAGCAGGGTTTAAATCATATTTGGCTGTTTTGATATGGTTTTTAATGAGAACTGCGTTTCCTCCTCCTCTATTATGTCTTCTGTCTTTTCTGTAGATGCCGTAGCCTTGTATTTTAAATTTGTCGCAAGAGCGGAGGTGGGTTTCATTTACTAGAATAACATCAATGTTATGTCTAGTAAGAAAATTTGAAATTTCCACTTGTTGGTATCTGATGCCGTTTGCATTATAGTAACAAATCTTTAAGAAGCTATTTGTAGCTGAGATAAAATTTATTTGGCTATGAGTTTGATTAAAATTCATAGTTTAGATTTGAGAAATATTCGAAGGCCTCCATACCGACCTCTAGTTTGTCAAATATTGTGTTTGCTGTTTTAAATTTCTGGAAGAATTCTTTAATTTGAGTGAATTGGAATTTTATCCAGTTAAAAAAGCCAAGTGGGTTTGAGTTTGTGTCTTCTGTTTTATTATTGTTTTCATTTTCCTTGGAAGTATTCCATGCATTTTTTTGGTTTGTTCTCAGGGAGTGAAGGAAAATCCTTTCTGTTAAATTTAAATTGTTCTTTTTTCTTTTCTTCTTTTAAAGCTTTAAATTCTTCGATTTGCTTCTAAACATTGTAAGGATGTTTACTGCAACCTTTGAAGGAAGAAACGTGATTTTGCCCACAGAGGGCACAAACAGGGGGTTTGTTGTCATTTTTTGTTTGCTTACAAGTGAATGTTTCATGAGGCTCTGCACATTTTAAACACCGAGGTTTATAGTGACATTTGTCTCGTGTGTGCCCGTACGTTTGGCACTTATGGCACTGCACGGGTCCAGAGCGAGCTTTAAAAGGCTCGATAAAGACATCCTGAGTTTCTTTAGATCATATATTCTTTTACCTTCTTTATTTCTAGTACATTCTGCTATAAAAATAGGAAGATGAACTTTCTTTCCTTCAATAGTGTGAATTACTTGTCGAATTTTTTGAATTGGGATACCTTCTTGGGCAATTTCGTTTTTGATTAGTTCCATATTAGCTGTTTTTGGAAGTTTTTTTAATTATTGCCTTGATAGGTTTTTCACAGTTGAGTTTAAAAGTATGAAAAGGAATATGTAGTTTAGTTAGGTATTCAGTAACTGTGCGGTAGTGGCCTGAGTCATAAACTCTTATGGTCAGTGTACCTCCACTTAGGTTTCCACGATATTTTTTTTATATTTAATTGCTCTTCAAAAATCTTCCTTCATCTTATTCCAATCCCCCGTGAAGTCTGCTAAGACTATAGGGGGAATGTGTCCTGCTTTTATGTTGGGTGTAATAAATTCACCTTCCTCTGCTTCCATATTGTCTTCAGGGTTTAGTTCCTCGAATTTATTTTTTTGAGCTGGTTCTTCAATTTCGGAATTTGATAGAGTTCTTTTATGAGTTTTTCTAGGGATTATGTATCCTTCTTTATCTATTGTGATTTTCTTTTTGATTCAAGATTTTTGACTAGCAGTAATATCAGATTGATTTGTTTCCTCTGTTGGATTATTTAGGGTTTCTTTTTGTTTCATTTCATTAATATATAATTCTAAGATTTGTATAACCTTTTCCATAGCATTGACGTGGGCTAAGTGAACTTCAGTCGCATTTTTTGGATTAAATGAATTTTGATAAGCATGAAAATCAGAAAGCATAAGTTGCTTAAGTTTTTCTAAGTTATCGCAGGTAACTTTCAGATTTCTGTAATCACACACAGATTTGATACGGTTTTCGATCGCCTCCTTGTCCATGATATGCATGAATCCTAACTTTTAACCTAATGGCGAAAAGAATAAAGAAAACATACTTATCGTGAACATCAAGAAGAGACGACAGCAACTCAGCATCAGCTTCAGTAGTGAGAGCAATGTCGTTTTCCCTTGCTTCACAAAATCGCAGGAATAAAGCAACGCCGTAGACAGAACTAACTGACTGCGGACCAGCAGGGCTTATATAGCTTTTGGCTTGTGTTCGGGAACATTCTGGGCTAAACTGGTAAGAATTCGTTCCAGAAGGTTCTCCAACCGTCCATGGTATATCGCCAATTTTGTCGCCAAAAGGGCGATTTTTCGCCAAATGTGGCAACTTTGTCCTACTTCGACATTTTATGGCAACCCTTAAACTGCTTTGCGAGGAAGCCATCTCAACACGCCTTTATATTTCGTAACACTGCCCCCTCCCAAGGACTGCACGTCCCGGGCAGTACAACCCTTGGTCAGAAGCCTAATTCGATACAATCAAATCGTTTTAAAACATACAGATAACATAACTAAAGCAACAAATATTTACACTATGTACAAGTTATATACTCAAATTAAGCACACCACAAATTTAAAAGAAACAAATATTTACACTATGTTCAAGTCATATTCACAAATTAAACATAGCAGTTTTAAATTTTACAAATGAAAAGTTCATAATGAAATTCAGTCTCAGTTTCACGAAGATATACCCGGGTCAAATACTTTTCCACTGCAGTTCTCAGATATATTTATGTTTTGCATATCACAGTATGAAGATTCAGTCCTTTCAAACTTTTCATCCACAAGAAAATCTAAAACAATTCATACACCACTCTGTAGATCATTCGCAGCATGCGTATAGTTCACCTCGGTATTATAGGCTGATGGTACATGCTTATTTACCTCTATTTCCTGAAAACCAGTTCCGATGTTTGCACCAGGGTCATGAATAGAATCCGATCCTTTACAAGCAGAAGTATCCAGGTTTGGAATCAAGTCCTTGTCTGCAAAATCTGCACTATAAGGCACATACATAGTTTGCAAAGTGGGTGAATATTCTTGCAATACTGGAGCAAACTGCTTAAGCTGCACATCAACTTCTGCCATCTCTGCATCACATGCATTTTCAGATGGTTCAATACTCGCGAACTGCGACTTCATAACTTCACTATCAGTTTTGACGAACTTAACAATCGCATTTTCACTTTCTTCCACTTCAGGCACTTCAGAATCAAAATCTACTTTCCCGTCTCTTATTTCTTCGTGTTTTCGTTCTTTATCTGTAATCCCGTTAGTTGTTTCAGCTTTCATTTCTGGATCTTTCTCAGGCAGTTCGCTAGCTACTAACTTTCATTTCTTCCTCCTTGGATTCTCCTAATGCCACTACTCTCATTTTCACATCTTCTTTTATGGCTCCACTTTCTTCTGCAAGCTCCACTTTCAGCTGTTGGAGGAGTTGCTCTCGCACCTTTTCTCGGACGACATTTATTTCTTCTCCCCCGGCTTTCTTATCTTCCAGTCCCGCTTTCATCTCTTTCAGTCCGGCTTTGATCTCAGCTGCCATCTCTTTATATCCAGCTTTTATATCATCATATCCGACGTCCATCTTTCCTTGATTTACAGCAAAGGCAGTCACAAGCTGTGTTACTAGTTCTTCCATTGCTCTTGTCATTGGCATTCACCCTCAAACCCCACTCCTGACACCAGTTGTTACGTTTTTTCCTTTCTTCACGTTCGCACGGGGTTCGTAGATTTGGAGTGAATAACGACGACACTTTAGGAAGTATCGAAACACACTTTATTAGCCAGTATTGTCAGGACAGCTCCAAAACTGGTTTTACAGTCGTCGAAGATCTACTATAAACACGCTGGAACAATCAGCGACACAGAAGGTTATCAGGCTATCACGGTGGAGACAGCTTCCTGCAAAGCACCCGACTCTGCTTTCCGGAGTGCAGCTCCCGACTCTGCTTGGTCGTTCTCGGAACTCCACGTACTCTCGAGACTCTCCACGTCACAACTCGCGATGCACTCGACGACACACGAGCACAGCTCCTGACTCTTCGGTTCAGTTTTTCCCGGAGCTCAACACGCTCTCTCGACGATGCACTAACCGCGATACTCTACGAGACTCTTTCGGTGCACTCGACGACCCACTCGGCACTCGCTGGCCGGCTGTCAACGCGATCACCTTCGCAGGGATTGACTCGCTAGACGAGATACACTCACTCGATGAGAGACGCAAACTAACTGACTGCGGACCAGCAGGGCTTATATAGCTTTTGGCTTGTGTTCGGGAACATTCTGGGCTAAACCGGTAAGAATTCGTTCCAGAAGGTTCTCCAACCGTCCATGGTATATCGCCAAATTTGTCACCAAATGGGCGATTTCTCGCCAAATGTAGCAACCCTGCCCTTCTTTGCCATCTCACCGCGCCTTTACATTTCGTAACAATATTTTACACCATGTATATTACAATGCTTAGTACCATAAGAAACAAATTTTGACTTCGTATTTATTTCAGTTTCTGCCTTCCATGCCAAACACTCATAAAATGAATTAAATTCTAGCGCAGTATGATTCATATCAACATCATGAACATTCTTGAAATGAAATATTTTTTCTCGCTTTTCAAAATTAGCATAACATAGAGGACACACATAATTACCTGTTTGATTGACTTTCGAAGTATGAATTTTATTTTGATGATATTTCAAATTTTTTAGGTCACTAAATTTCAGATGGCAGTCCTAACATTTATAGCCTAGTGATCGATCACTTTTTAAAGAATCAATTAATGCAGTATTATTAGAGTGTAATTTATTTGCATGGCGTTTCAAATTGTATTTATTTTTGAAAGTTTTCAAGCAATCAGGGCATACAAAATTACTCTCTGCCAAACTAAAATCATTTGCACAATCAACCATACTACTAAAACTTTCCCCATGACACGCAACAGAACTTTGATTTTTTAAAGATTCAATTAATGTAGTATTACTATGATGAAATTTATATACATGGCGTTTCAAATTGCATTTATATTTGAAAGTTTTTAAGCAATCAGGGCAAACAAAATCATTCTCATCCACACTAAAATCATTTTCACACTCAACCATATCAGTCGCAACAGACTCAGAATTATCACATATACTAGAATTGGAATTATCCCACACGATTACTCTTTTCAGATTTTGATTCCATTCAAAATCAAAAATTCCTTCTGAGGAAACAGAAGTATTTGGCTGTAAAATACTTCTCTCAGCCACACTAATATCATTGGACAATCATGCATACCACTCACAATAGAATCAGAATAATTGGAATTATCGCACACCTGAGGAAACAAAATTCCTTCTCAGTAAACAGAAGTATTTGGCCCTGAAAAGGGCCGTTTTTCTTGATTTTGTGCAGAAGACATGAAAATCAAAGTAAAATATAAAAGAAAAATGTTCAGCAATCACACGCAATTAGAGCAGTGCAAAGAGCAGAATAAATAATAGAGTAATAAGGCACGCTTGCGCGCCTTCAGGGAAATGACGACATACGCAGTAATCTGCGCAGATGTTCAGGGAGGAACCAAGAGGAAACTAGCGTCTGAGGGGCTAGACGCTTGTCACCTCAGCGGTAACGAGCATAGAAGAAATTCTCGGTCTTCAAATCGTCGGTTCTATCCCCGCTCGTGACTCTTATAAACTTTGCCCTGCACGGATTTATTTTTATTCTCACTTTATTGAATGATTTTGTCATTATTGGTCTTTTCGATTTAGGGTGCGGTGTTAAAAATTTGACATCTTTATTTTCTCTATTTTTGTTAACACTAATTTTGCTTATTTTTGTACTCTTTGTAGTAGGTACCAGTAGCAAGATTACGATCCAAGATCCCGAAAAGCGTTTCAATAGAAATAGCGTATAATGGAAGAACATATAATTTTAGCTACACTTACTCATAATTTACGTAAAAAGAATAGGTATCCAATGCCTTTAAATATTTACTGAATGCTTTCATGTTTTTCTTTTAAATATTCCTTTATTTGCCTAAATTATTGCGCTATGGAAATTTACAAAATAGACTCTTTCTAACAGGAATGACGAAAAAGTACATATGCCATTTCCATGTAAGCCCTTTTTTCTTGCAAAACAATTATCGTAGTTTTAACAGTTTAAATTCAAATACAAGTAAATTATTAATAAGATCAGTAGGTTATTTAAAATATATTCCACACAATTCCCCTTAGCTTTCATTCATAAAAAAAAAAAAAAAAAAAAAAAAAAAAAAAAATATCGAATGAAATAAACGCTGCTTCTCCTCGCTGCACTGAAAGCCTACAAGGTTTGTTTGGCGTTAAATACGATTGCACCACACCTACAAGGCGATAATTCCAAATATGACCGACAAGCAGATCTAGAAAATATAACACTACGGCAAATTACTAGATGCCGCTGGCTTATTCGAAATGCAGCAATCCACGAGGAGTTTAAAATCCCTCATCTTCAATGGTATATGGCAAAATTGCCAAGAAATTCTTTAGGAAAATCAGCACTGTAGAAAATCCAAGTATACCAGAAATGAACTCTGATGTTAACGACAGAAACACCACCAGGAGAGCTGGTGCGCTTCTTCGAGCCTTGAATTAGTTATTATCTTAGAATTCAATCACTATTGCCCAAGACGGGCTCAGTTTATCTAATTTTAATTTCTCATTATATATTTGCATTATTTTCAACTTAAATTCTACTGCTAAATTAATTCTTTGAATGTTCTGCCTCAACTTCAGAAAAAAGTCTTAGCACACAAATTGCACTGTATCCAATATGCTCTCTACTTGCTCCTGGCAATGTTAACATCTACCTCTGGCTATCGATCACCACTCAGCTGCTGCACTCCTACGATGAAGCTGTACATCTCATCACAGAGTAACTGTCGAAAATATCTCGCTTCAACATTTTACGTGTATCTTATATTGACTACTGCATCTTATCGGACTTGAAAAAATTGCTACAAATTTGCTATCTGCTGCTACTGAATTCCCATAACTTTTTCTTCCTTTACCATGTGTTGCTCAAAACATCACATTATCCTCTTCAATGTTCGGAAAGTTATTTACATATTACATTGGGATAAGGAGTCTTCCCAGGAGCCCAAGGAAATGAACTATGCTCACGAAGCGAAAAAAGTCCTGATAAATTTCTATTACTTTAGTCCCTCCCCCCTTTTCGGCTCATCCTATTCCAAAATTTTGTATGGCTATGAAAATCCTCCCCTTGCTCCTTCCCCACCATTGCCTGCCAATAGTTATTACTCCACCATGCCTATCTCTCTTCCAATTGCTTTAGCTCCTGCAGTCACCTGACCGTCCTACCTCCTCTACGCCGTGAGCAGCAGTCACTTCAGTCTAGCATCGCCGAAAACTTAAGAATTTGGAAGACGAGATCGAACAGATACGTTCCTCCGTTAGATGCTACTAGAAAAACCATCCTGTTACAGAAGAAGACGCTATTACCGCCCTGATGTCGAAACTTCTGAAGGAGTTGAAAGTCGAAGCAGACGTATTAAGAGGTAAGTGCAAATTTCTTAGTTCTTCAGGCATTAACACCCCCTAAATCAAAGAAACAGGAAAAAATTTCTGAAACTAATAGTAAACGTAGAATTAGTCTTAATACTGAAAGTACTGATAGTAACGGCTTCCAATTAGCTACTAAAACGACTAAATTGCAAAAATTAGAAAAAGTTAATGATAATATTGAAACTAGTAATGAATTTAATGTATGAAAGGATCAAAGGGTCACTGATAATAATATTGATGATGCTACTGTTAACCAAGCTGTGCAGCAGCAGACGAGCCCCCAACCCTAGGGCTGTTCCGCCCATTATGGTCAATCCAGGCGATCTAACGCACGAGGATTTTCTAAAAGAACTTGCTAATATCATTGAAGCCAAATTCTTAGGAAACGTTAAAGGAGAATTGCTTAAAATTCTACCACATAGTCAGGAAGATTATCGAACGCTCACTGCACTGTTGAAAAGCAAGCATATAGAGCATTATGTTATTAATGCCATGCATGACCGGCCGATTAAAGTCGTCATTAGATCGACCAAAACTGAAAATATTATTAATGCCCTGACTGCCAAAGGTTTTGCAATCGCCAAAGTAACTCAGCTCACCAGAAGAACAAGAGCGCCAATGCCGTTATTTTTGGTTCAAGTCATCAAGAACGAGAATTCCGACAACATATACCATCTGAAGGCCCTTCTACTTTTCTCAGTTGAAGTGGAAAAATTTGTCTTGAAAAGCCAAGTGCCCCAATGTTATACCTGTCAGCGGTGGCACCATTCCTCTGAGAATTGCTTCTTTAACTTCGCTGTGTAAAATTTTCACTCGGCCACTACGCCCGGACGCATAGAAAATCCGAAGTGTAGCAACTGTCTCAAAATCACACAGCGTCCTATCGTGGATGCCCTAGATTTCCAAGAAGCAAGCCATCACAGCCAAGAAAAAATTACCAAGTCAACTAGATCCAGGCAACAACGGGAGAGAGTTGTCCCGATTCCGCCAAGAACAGCTGCTATCAAGCGTCCGGAAGTACAATCAGAAGTTAAGAAGTTCTTAAAGGGTCATCAAACAGGCAAAAAAAGAAAGCTCACTGAGGAAGGAACTGAAGGGCCTACCTTTATCGCCAAAAAAGCGAGAAATGAGTTTTACCTATTTTGTTACTATGTTTTTCACAAGGAGGTTAGAATAGGAGAAGGGAGGATTCGTAGTTTCCTCCACTATCGGAGAATGAAACTCCCCCAAACAAGCGGCGTCCATGTTAGTAACTTCAAAACATTGAACTACGGCAGTGAAACGTACGTGTTTTTAAGCTGTCCGTGTTTTAGCTGTAAAAACATTAAAATGTATTTAACATATTTTTATTATTAAGTCCTTTTTTTTCACATCTGGAAAGAAAACATGATATTGTGCTATTTTTTACCATAGTTATCAAATTACATAAGAAAAAAAAAAGAAACTCAATACTTACGCGTGAAAAGTAATCCAAGGAATCTTTTTAGAAAACTGTTTGTACATCCAATATACAACACAAGCTGACATGCTTCAAAAAGGAAAGGAAAAAAATATTGCAATTACAGATTTCCTTGCACAAGTCACAGAGATAACAGGAACATGGCCGCCAAGCTTCACCGTTTGAGTTGAACCTTCCCTCATTCTATTCTAACCTCCTTGGTTTTTCAACTACTCGCGAGTAAACTAAAATTATTGTATAATAGGAATGTGTAAATACTTGAGTATTGTAAAAGCTTTGGTAATCTATGAGGAAGGTACCTTAAGAAAATTGTAAAATTATTGTATAAAATTTTATTAAAAAAAAAAAATTCTGTCAAGAAAAGAAATTTTAGTCTGAAGGACTTTTGAAATGTAGTATTTAAATGTAAAAGAATTAGCACTTGCTTTGAAGAAATAAGAAGTTAACAAACATTGTACTACTAATTTATGTTCTGAAATGCGTAAAATTAATGGCATGTTAATATGTTCTTATGTACAATGTGAAATGTTATCTTAAAAGTTAAGAAGTACTGTGATATGTTAGAAATGAAAATGTTGTAGTAATGCCAAAATTTTAACTTATTTGTATGACTGAAAAAAAAAAAGAGTTAAGCATGGTGAATATGTGCTAAAGGTTGAATGAACGTAGTTAGGCTGTCTGACACTACACTTCAGAGTTAGCCACTTCTTGAGAATAGTACCTCAGGGTTCAGAGATGAATATAAGGTGTATTCTGAGGTCCTGTTATGTTGAATTTTAACACGTTAGTGTTTTGATTGCAGGTGGTAGTGTTGAACATTTGTAAATAGACACGCACGTGTTGGGTGTTTCTCTTTACAACACATGTCAGAGAGCACGGGGAGATAATTAAATAATGGCATGAATGAAATAAGAATAGTTTTAAAAGAAAGATATACGTGTTCATGTTACTTGCCATTTGATTGTTTTAACGTTTCATTAAACTAGTTTTCCTTCTAGATCTCTGGAAGGAACCAGATTCAACTAAGAAAAACTGTTTATAGATGCAGTACAGATGAAAAGTAATTGTTCATGGAATTGATCATGTAAAAACGACTTTTTAATTTCTAAATTAGATAGTTTCTAGTGAGGAATGTTTGTAAAAGATTGGCCTCGTGTTAGATTTAGAATCTAGAGCTAAAAGTTTTCAACAAGGTCATTTTAGACCTCCGTTTCAAACTAATTAACTCTGGTGGGAACTATGTAAGGATCCTAAGTTTTACTAACGTTTATTTTATTTTAAAACTGTAATATCACTTGTTATTTTCTACTTCCGGCCAGAATTAAATGCTTTAACTTGTTTATGCAAATTGTCTTGCTAACACCCAAGTATTTAAGTTGTGGCTTTTTGCCAAGAGTTAGGGAGAGAGAAGGAGATTTAGGAAGCAAGCCGCTTGCCACTGCAGTTTAACGAGTTTTCATTCAGTTGCTGGTTGCCTTTAAGGCCAGAGGTTTAGCCCTCTTGATATTTGAGAACGTATTGTAGTTTCAGCAGCTCGGCGAACTACATACATACCCTTTTAAATAAAGGCCAGTCTTAGTGCTAGGCATTTGTATACTAATTCAAAGTTAGCTTTTAGTTAGTAGTTTTATATTCTTATGTTCAGACCACAAGTGGTTGGTCTCTGTATTCCGGAAGTACCTGCAAAGTATTGAAAATAAAGGGTTTCGTATACCGTTACTGCTTGTGTTGTCTGTTATACACAAATCTTGAACATAGCTTGAGTAAACTCCCTGTTCTTATTCAGGACACACCATGTTTCCAAAGCAAATCAAGAGAAACTTAAGTCCTGATAACATTAGATTAAAATAAAAGATTATTTAAAACCTTATCTTGTATTTCTGAATATTTAAGATGTAATGATGACTTGCTAATCTAGTAGGATCAGCAGGATTTAGCTTCCAGATTAATAGCAACCCTACAACATTTAAAAATTCATCTTTCTTAATGTGCTTTGTTACAGAATAAATTTAAAGACGTACGATAAAAAATATATTTCCACTATGGAATTCAAGAGACAAAAAACAAAAAGAAACATTTTAACTTTTTTTATGCAACAAGTAGGAAATAAGTTCTACATTAAAAAAAAGTACTAAAAGCAGTCTACAGAAAGAAGTCACGAAAGTTGACTTCTCATTTCAGTGAACAAAAAAAAAAAAAAAAAAAAAAAAAAAAAAAAAAAAAAAAAAATCTTTTAAATGTTTAGAAATTATTTTTCAAACTAAACTATGAGACTTAACAATTTTACATGAGCACGCGTGCGCCGTATTTTTTTACGACATCCGTTATTTTACCGTTTTTGGCGCGAAAAATGACAGAAATAAGTTATTATTGATAAAATATTTGTTAAAAAATAAAATATTAATCTTATTATTGTAAAATACAAATGATATTACATTCAAATATAAGTAAATTATTTTTAAGTTCTTATGCTAGTGAGATGGAAATACAATGATGTAATTCATTATAGAAAATTTTAAATTTATTATTTAATTATATTTTAAAATCGAACCTAATTTTAATATTCATCAAAGACAAGTATAGACAATAAAAAAGGAAACCACCTTGGTAGGAAAAAAAGTAAGTTTAGCATTACTTTACTTCTGCAAGGAAATTTACTTCTTACTGGTTACAAAAACACACTTTAAACTAACTTTAATGTTTTTATTTATTTCTAAAAAGTAGAAATAAAAGAAAATAAGAAATATTCAATATTTAGAAAGAAAGAAAGAAATGGAAATCGCTATTGTTCTTCCATCCAAAGGTTTCCTTATCTTCCTTTTCTTCATCAGATAATTCTTGAAGAATCCGAGCAAAATCAGCTGGTTGCACATATTGTTTTGCCTTGAAAACCGATATAAAATTTACAGAGCCAAATGTATTCAAATTAAAAGAATACACAGCAATTAATAATGCAAAATTACAAAATATTTGAGAAAAAAAATATTTTCCAAATTTTAAAACACGACCACGCGCATGTCGCAACTTTTATGAAAAAGCTACCAAGTAGCACAAAAGCCCAGTTAAAAAAAAAAAAAGTCAAATGACTTCCTGTTGGTACATTCCATGATGTGGGAAAGGGTAGAAAGGAGAAATAGAAATGACCTTCAGGCATCCCAGCTTTGATATGCGAAAAATGTGCATTAAGAACTGAATTTGTCATAAATTTTGTGCATAAACGCATGCTGGAAAGTTAAGTATGATCCAGCCTTCCTTATCTTATCACTATATTTTAACTTGTTCATTTGTGCTTTTGTAGCTGAGGATGATGTTTCAGTAAAACCATCAAAGCAAGTCCTCTGAAAATTTGAAAATATAAGGATGATTTTTGTTGTTTGACTTCTAAGTTAATGAGACTTAAGTCTCAGCAAATAACAGAACTGCAATATGATTTGAATAAAAGAGTTGATACAGTTAATCAGTTTTCATTCAATAGTTAGAACTTTAAAATTAGAAAGGAAAATTAAATAACTGATTACAAGTTAAAAAAAACACAAATAAGAGAAATATTAATTAAAAGTTCTTAAAACCTTCATTTTCGCCCTCATTTTTCTGAGTGCCAACAGTGCTGATATCAGCAACAGTGATGTATCAGCAACAATGGCTGTGTGCTATTGTTGCTGATATAATGAGACAGAATTAGTTTATTTTTCCATCAAAATTTTTATGTGGGTTCCACTTCACTCAAAATAATGATGTAGTATTTGTTTTTATTTTTTCTGACCCAAATGGGAATTCCATATGTCATATGGTTATATATACCATATGATTCTATGATTACATAGTCAGTTGTGGTACAAATATTGAATATTACTTTTTGTTTCTTTAGCATTTTTTATGCATTACAATGATACATCATATTCCTCATGACCTGTAATATGCTATTAACAAATTTCCAAATGATATCATGAGTAAAATAATACATTACTCTTAATCTAACTTAACTGGCATACGACACTTCCACTAGTGAATGAATAAAGAAGTTTAATTTTTATATTATAAAACTGCTTTATTAAAAAACATGCACAGTCATAAGAATAGTCTTTTCAAAGATAATGATGAACATGGATATATACTATTTAGTGTACCAACAACTCCAAACAATTTTTTGAAAGAAAATGTATTATTTTACCATTTTCTATGTAGCACACTGATATAAATCTTCAAAAATTTATTATAAAATACATACTTAAAATTAAATTTTGTAGTTTTATTGAGGCTTTCATATGTAATAACGGGAAATACTAAATCCAGAAAATGCAACACATTACACTATTAAAGCAAACATCAGAAACTGACATTTAAACATTGCTTAACCAGTGGCAAATACTTGACACAATACATTACAAATATGATATTACCAATACATATTAGGTTTTTATTATAATTTCTAATTTTAAAAGTGTCTGAACCAATTCTAAAAATATAATGAGAATCTTTTATATTGCATGATAATGAACATATAATTTTATTTCTATATAGCATTTTTCTATAAATAAGGTAAAGGAAACATAAAATGAGAAATCATAATGCAACAATGCATCATTTTTCAAATAACCAAAGTCAGAAATATGTATACTCCTGAAAAGACACAGGGGAAAAAAAAAAAAAAAAAAAAAAAAAAAAAAAAAATTCTCAAACAATATAATCTTAGTTATATAAAATCTTTTAAAAGCTTTTAAACTATACTTTTAAAAAAGCATTTTAATAATTTTACCAGTCTAGAACTTCTAAAGCTTCTATGACATTAAGTATAAAAACTGAGTATTTTGTAAAAATATGAAAAATGTAAAAAAATAGCTTTAGGACTATAAAATGATTCACATGCATAATTTTCCTGACATACAGTCACATTTAATCTCAACCATTAAATAACAAACTGTGATTTAAAATTACCGTACATTCTATTGCAAGTAAAATGCTAATATAAATTTAATTCCAGGATATATCTTCGTCTGATAAATGAGCTTTAAAATCTTGTAAAGAATGTAGGAATTTACGTCTTCCTTGTGAAGTTACGTTACATTGGGTCCTGACATTTGGTATAATGATTTTTTCTTCTTGAACTTTAGATGACATTTTAGAAGGTTTTTGAGAACAGTTGCCTTGATTATGTATCCCTTTCTAAATCATGAAGAAAATATAATTCAGAAACACTGAATAGTAACATTATATTCAAATGACATTTAAATTATTTAAAATAACATAGTGAAATCATTGCATTAAAATAAATTAAAAAGTCATTACTGTAGATCACTATGAAAGAACAAATTTATATTCCAAACCAGATACAGAAATTATTGAACATAAAAACAAAATATTTTAGTATTTGGAAATAATTACAAACGACAGTTCACCGTACAAACAGAGCATCTCAAGAGGAAGAATGATGATTGTTTTTTTCTTGAAATATATTCTTACTAGGTAATTTAAATAAAATGAAATGTAATGCTAAATGGCATGCAAATGATTATTTTGTATTAAGATATATAAACCCTTGCCAAACGTGAGGTTTGTGTCATTAATACATTACGCGTACAGCAAAATAGTGTTCCACAAAGTTAACTGCCTATGAAAAAAATGGAGTAGGTATATTTCAGATTAAGTAGGTAGCTATAATTTAAATGAACATAAATACTGTTGTAATGAAAAGGAAACAATGTATTAATTGAAAGAATTTTTATTAGAGCATAATAAATATATGATTTAAAAAAAAAAAAAAAAGCTGATGATTTTTTGCTCAGGACAATGACTGATGCAACTCTTTAAAAGTTTCACAATAAGGAGTGCTAAATTTTTCAATGTCTCTCATGAAGAATTCTCTTCTTTCTTCTTTTGGGTCAATAGTCATTGTAAAATCAGACAATTTCTGTTTTTTTTAAACAATTAATTTAACTTCTTGTAAATAAACGAGCTTTATAATCTGCTTCTTTATCGCTATTCTCATTGTCAGATGGTGTTATAAGATTATCCATTCTTCATTTGTCATTTCTTGATATTCATTTCTCAACTAACTCTTTGCCTTCTTCCTTTTCCATATCTGAAAATGCTTCATGTTTTCTGCAAGTTATACAATTTTTTTTGGGGGGGGTCTCCATTTTAAACTGATGGAAATCTTTAAAATTACTGATAACTTCTGACAAAAGCTGATTCCAGCAAACATTCAGTGTTGATGAATTAATGTTTAACCGCATATGAATGAAATTCTAATGTAGAAGAAATGAAATGGAAACAACTGAGATAATACTTGTACTGAGATATTACAAGCAAAATTGCATTCCACAAATTTTCTGTTGGGCAAGAATCATATAAATTAAATTACTGAATATATAATTAGAAATTAAATACAGTTATAATGTAGAGTCATAAGGTTATTTGAAGCAAGAGACATGAAATATGCACAGTGCCCTTGGTGAGACTCGAATACCAGACTTCCTGATTGCCAGCCAGATGAGTTACACCATGAAAGTTCACAATAAGGAGGCAGATAATTCTTACATATTCCCCCCTCTTAAAAGGTGAATGAGAAGGTTGGGGACTCAACTGCCAGCTCCTGGTGGTGATGAATTACTGTCCGTCACCTTTTTAGTTCGGGTGTCACTTTGTAGAGTCATTAAATTATTCAAAGCAGGAGACATAAAAAATGTGCTATGCCTTCACTAGGATTTGAACACAGGACCTCTTGATTGCCAGTTTTACACGTTATTTAGTTATATCATGAAGGAAAGCAGTAAGAAGAGAGAAAATACCTTACAATAAATTATTAATAAATATGTTTTATTGCTTTTAAAGTTTTCAGATTTTAAGTAATTTACAGATTTGATTTTAAAGATAAGTTCTTATGCCTCATGAAATAGCAGCACTTCCGGGAGTTGAAATTTGCCAGGTGACATGAATGCAGCCCTGGTAACATAACATAACACAATGCAAAACTACAGGGAAAATGGAAAGCTATAACATATTTAACTTTTTCCTTAAAGGTTGGTATTAAAACAGTGCAATGTTAATATTAAATGAATATGACAGTATTTATTATAATATGTTTCACAAACTGAAATCTAAAATATCATTACAAATTTCACAAGTATTTAGAAATAAGCATGCAAAATATTTTATTAAATCAATATGAGCAATCACTCAGCATACATGCATACGAGAAAACGGCACAGAAATTTAAAAAAAATTTTCTCAATATTTGTGGCTAAGGGATTAATGTTATAAAACTGAATTTTAACAACCTTTAGACTACAGCTAAGTTCCATTTTACTTCCAAACCGATCTCTCTTTTCAATATGATCAATCTTTTCTTTCAGTCCCTCTTGTTTCCTTGAAAGTAAAATTACAAAGCATTATAATAGATACTTAGAGAAAGAAGTGAATTTTATATATATGTATGTATACTTAATCTTAGAAATAAGTGAATCTTTACTATATACAATCAGTCTTTGAAGAAAACTTTTAGAATACCATAATAAATGAAACAGAAGATTAAAATTGTTACACTGGACCATAATAAAACAAAATTAAAATACACTTATACGATATTTACGGGAAAGTAATTTTTATCCACAATATTGGGAACAATGTTTATTGTACATTTTATTTAATTTCGAATTTACAGGCACTGGTTGTGTTTGCAGATTTTATTTTGAGTATTATGGTATAGATCTTTGAATACTAAGTTAATTGACACTGGAATTTTAGTAAAAAGCTCAGACAGAACCAGAGATATGCATAGAAACGGTCCTACTTACCAAGCCTTAAAAACAAGTTTTAAAGTTATGTCAGTGGCACTCAGGAAATTTCAAGAAAATGCATTTTTATAGGCCCTCGTTTAGGAATATATATATGGAAGGTTCACATTAACTTGCCTTTCAAGCCCTGGATTACAAACATCATTGAAAGCAGACTTTTTCTACTGTTGCAATGTCAGTAACAAGAGCTTTCCTAAATAAGGTATTCCTGTCCTGAAATACTCTTTACCCAACTGATTATGTTAATATCTGCAACTAAAAATTTGTTTTAAGTAGGTCTGTGGAATTCTTTTAAATTTTGAAAAAGCTACTTTGGCAAAAGTAGCTTCTTTGAAGCTTTCAATGATTTTCTCTTTATTAAGAGTATTTAAACTTATTTTCTTTCAATGAAACATCTTGCCAATATCTAATGAAAACTGAAGCTTAAGTCCACATTCATTCATCACAGATCACATGATTTGTTTTGAATCAGTTCTACAATTTAATATAGAATGATTTAAAAAGCCCTGCTTTGTCATTTTAGCACTCATTACCTTGTTTTATCAGCGGAGAGCTCGAGCAGGCAGTACAAAGAAGAATAATAAGCTCAAAAAAGAATAATCAATTATAAGTTGATATCAGTTTCACCAGCTGGGACACTACCTCGAAAATTTTGAAACTCTTAATGCAAATGCCTTATGTTATTAAACTGAAATGAAAATGATTAACATTAGAGACTTGACATTATATGCAGTAAACTTACACTTGAAATCATATATATTCAGCTGATATTAAAATGTGCCACTATAAGCAAGGTGATCCTATATTCAAGTAATCTTTAGAATGAAATTTCAGTGCTGCCCCATGGGTTACAGGCATATTTGTGCAAATTTATAACTTTTTATCTTCCCTAATAAAAATTTGAAAATTAAAATTAATTTCAAGAAATTATTACTTAACTAGCACAAAATATAAGAAAAAATAAGATATACATATGTATGTTTTTAATAATACCAGTAATAAAAATAAAAATCAGTTATCACAAAAAGTGCAGTACAAAAATATACTTTCAACTTTTGATATTTACAATGCAATGCAAGTGGTTACACACTTAATCTCCCAGTAATTCTTAATTAATTCATTTATATATAAATAATGTTAATGTTATTTTATATCATTATTATGTCTGAAGAAGGTTATTTGGGCAATGTTGATTGCAAGTAATCTTTTATTAATTTTAGTTCTGAAAAACATTTTTGCCTAGAAGAATAGGATATAGGTAACATTAAATAAATATATAAACATGAGAGCATTTGGAAATGTTTGTTTCTATATAAATTTTTATAAGTGAGAAGACACACACACAATGCATTTGCAAAATTTAAGGAGTGACTTCATAAAAAGTTGAGATATAGAGAGAAGCCTTCTGCATGCATTTCATCTAATGTCTACTTTTCGTAATGCATGCATTTCACCTTCTTGACATGTTGTAGAGCTCTTGAATTGGTTTGCAAAATTCTAATCTTGGAATATTTATTCATTTCATTGTTCCAGTTTCCTAAATTTCTGAAGCATGGGTGCCTTTAGAGCAAGTTTTCATTTAAGAGAGCTGAAAGTTGTCATTTATTTAACTGATTAGGGCAAAGATGAGGCTATTTGCCAAAAAGAAGGGATGCTTTTGTAGAGGGTTTCAGTATAAAAATTAATTTGCAATTGATCAAATCTGCCTAGTCGTGGTATTTACTATTAAGAACAGCTGCAGTGTAAGAATATTTTCGCATACAGTCAAAAGTCTTTAATCCGGACGTCCATAATCCAGACCTCAAAGCTACAAACTTTCTGTGCATATGCGTTTACGCATGCGCATAATACCTTTACTCATGCACATATTCGTTTACGCTTGCACACAATATGTTTACGCATGCTCATTTAATGTATAACGGACGGTATAAGCTAGGCTAAAATTATCTAATTATCTATTTCAGTTAATGTTGCAGATTGCGTTGTTCCTTAATCTTCTAATTGGATCCAGCTTATTATGTTTTTCAGACTGTTAGAGCAATTTTATAAAAGTAAGCTTGAACTTTCGATTATGTCAAAAAGAATTTCTGATTCTGGAGCTGCCAAAGGATCTACAAAGCGAAACCATGTTTCGATGTTCATCAAACAAAAAGTGGAATTGCTGCAAAAAATGGATAAAAGCATATCCTTTGTTTCTCTAACCATTCCGAAATCTGTTTATCAATTTCAAAATAAAATTTCTCATCATTATAAATATCACGACTACACATCAAATAGTTTTCTGGTTGCAATTTTCTAATTTCGACTATGCGTAATGTGCGCGTTAAAAGAAATGTTTAATAAAGTAAACAAATAAATATTAAGCTTTTTTTTTTGTAAATTTTGATATCCTTTAGATCATAATTGTTTTTTATTTCATAAATTACGGTTTCATATTTTTAATTTTATGATTTCTGCATGCCATCTTACCAGATTTAAATTGATGATCTATAATCCGGAATCGCCGAATTCCCGGCGAGTCCGGATTAAAGACTTTTGACTGTATATATTAAGGGCACAATTGCTTTCTTCAGGTTCCTGACTTCTAGAAAAAGTATAAAAAATCTCCCATTGGTACCTGAATTAAAATTTGATTAACGATAATTCATCACTACCTGAATTTGGTCGAAAAGATCTCATGCTTCTGTTCAGTCCTTTTTTTAAATGGGAAAAATGAAAGGATTTACCAAATTCACACAAACTGTTGTTATGTAAATAGTTAGTCCACACAGCTAGAAACTGGAAGATCTGTGATCTGTTTCTTAATTATGGAACAATTAATTTCTCTTATATTCTTGCTTCAAAAATGTATAAAAAAGCTCTCTATAATATTATTTGAATCTGTTAACATATATTAAAACTTTCTCTGAAATGGTATGTTAAAGTAAGATGTCTGATAAATTATCCAATTGCTGCCTTTAGATTTTTTGCTGCTAGAAACCTTGCAAAGTCAATTGCGTCTTTTACTTAATTCAACTCAAGATAACTACTAGATATGTTAATACTACACTGTAAGGGAGAAAAGTCTTTTAGCTCCTTACCAGTCTACTGTTACCTTTTTATATATGAGTTTACTAAAGTTACGCAATCTACGTATTAAGTCATCCAAAAAATCCTGCAATTTTTCAAACTGATGTGCTTTTCCTTCTAATTATTTTGTTACTGCTGACAAGGAGTGACCTTTATTGGAGCAGATGCATAAATATGGTCTCTTTTACTAATGCTACATAATTCTATGATGTGTTGAGGCATAACTTTTGTTTCAACGATGTGATAAGAAAGGGTAATCCAAAAGTTCATTTGTATCATTTATACGTATTTGGAAATATAAAAAAGAAGAAGTGCTAATCAAAGACTTCTTGTAAAATTTGTGCTGTATATGGATAAAATACTGTTTTTGATGACACTTCAAAGGTGATTTGAGAAGTTCAAGCATGAAAATTTCAGCCTTGATGACGCCCACTTTGGATGACTATCATCTGAAAGCAAGAACCTGTTAAGAGAACAGGGTTCGTACACATTTCTGCACATGGAAATTAAGTACTTTTAAGGATTTTTAAGAACCATTAATGGAAAACATTAAGGAGCTATGAGCAAATGGAAACTCAATTAATTCAGTTAAAAATATTATCTATGCCCGAACTTCACTTTTGTAATACCATCCTAAAAATAAAATAGATCTCAAAGTAGGATGCATTATTATTAAACATAGCTTAATTAACATAATTATTAATAAGTTTGAGAGTAAAATAAACTTTATGAAATTTATCAAGTAGCATTAAATATTTTACACTTATAATAGTTGGACATATTTGAAAGAAGATAAGTGACAGTTTTGAAAGTTAGTAGGGTTCTGTCTGATGCAGTTAGTATCATAGCTTCGTGTAGAGTTCCAGGGGTTGCAACCTAGTTAATGCAATTTACGTTTCCACTAAAGGACCAGATGTGATAAGTTGTTTGGTATTATTTTAAGTCTTACTAGATGGAGAAAATAAGTTTTACATGAATTTTTACATTTTTATGTTTTATCTTGTGACCACGGTACAGATTAATGAAAGGCAATAACTCACTTTAATATGCAGAAATAATTTTTAAGGGTTAGTTATAGATAATTAAATTAGGTAGTCATTATGGATAACCTTAGTCATTACAACCTTAGTCCTTATGGATTTACATGGTCACTATTACATGTTATTTAATTTTTCAAAATATTTGTTAAAAAGCCCTATTCAAATCACAATGTAATAAAATTTCGCAGTTTAAAATACATGTAATTTATGACATCGATTCATAAATGATATTAGAAAAATTACACATTTTGTAGCCACAACACTCAACAAAATATTTATACATCTTTTTGATTTAAAGGCTTCCTAGATATTTTGGCTAATTTATATCGATTTCCTTCTCTTTAAGCATCTTTCTGACAATTAGAAATTTGTCTCAATATGCAAACCAATGTTCTCACTAGTTTCTGTGTGCTTTAAACTTGTCAACCTCTCCACAATGTATCTATGAGGGTTTACTTGATCTGATAAAATTAAATAATCCCCCCCCCCGACAGACGTGAAGCAAATTATCACTATGTGTAAAAGTAACTACAAAGTCAGACCAAAGTATAAATGAGCCTCTTATTTTAAAAGAACTTATGCAAAAGCATGTTCTCATGCTAAGAAAATAGATTACAGCTAGTAGTGATGTAATTAAACAAGAAGAGTCGATTTAAACTAAAAACGTAGACTGGTGGTCAAAGACTATACAATTAGATTTAAGCTGGCTAAGTAATTCTATCATCATAACAAATTTGAATGTCGGCAGTAATAATGCAAAGACAAATAATTACAAATTATCAGAGCTGGCAGGAACTAATGCAGCGACCAAGCGAGGCTCAGAAACACACCGTCTTGCACTCCAAAAACCTCAGTTTAAAAACTCTCTAAGTGGTTTGCATTCTAGTGAGGAAATAGAAATGGGAAATTATAGAAGGCTAAAATTATAAGCAATTAAGCAACTTAATAATAATAACTGTACATATCTTTGAAGAATAATTTTCTTTCTCTTTATGCATTCAGTTTCCTTTTCTTTTTAGAATTTTTGAATTTAATTAAAGATTCCTGTTATTCTAAAAAACTAAAAGAATTTAGAAAGTATAGAAAAAGTATATTTCATTTCTTTAGTTATATGAACATTCAGAAGGAATATGAAATATATATGGTAAGGGCAGTTACAGACCTGGTGCGGCAGAATTTTTAGAATTTAGTGATACACCGAGCAACAAAAAGAACATCTAGAAATGGCAAAACTTTTAGAATTTACAGCAGGCACTGGAAGCAGAATTTAGGATCCACAGAGATTACATCACAGGGGGAAATGTCTAGTGCTAGCCCTGTGTATGATGCATTAAGATGTATTAAATAAATCTTTAAAATTGTCAGTTCTCAATTTTTTTGTTAATAAAAAATTCCTTTCTATAATGCCCGTCCATGTGATAAAATTAGAAGCATTTTTGGTATTTTCCATGCTTCGGTCTAGTAAAAAAGTAGGGAAGATAAACATGTTAAGAAAAAGGTTCTAGTATCAGAAGTAAAACATTCAAAAATTATGTTTTCGATGTTCTTCCAGATGTTCTCCAAAGAAATTCATTGTAAACTTTCTGTAAAATACAACCATTATGTGTTAACACCGTGGAAACATTTTTCATTTTGGAACGTTTTTCTGGAATCTTCTAGAATCGTGGTTCTATAAATCTTGCCTTTATCCTTCTAAGCTTTCCAAGTTGCAGTGTCAAAATCCTAAAGAAAAATTACCCCTACCAATTCTGTAACAGCGAAAAGCCAGAAATATTTTGAAAAGAAAAATCAGAGGGAAGTGTAAAATTCGTTTTATAGAGAAAATTAATGCATATTATGAGAATTCTGAATATTTTGAGACAATTACATGGAAAAAACTCTTACCATGAAATAATTTTTAAAAAACATTTTTAATCAGTTAGATAGCTATTTTTCTAAGAACTGTTTCCTAAATTGTGCTTTAAGCATACCTTGTTTATTTTTCAGATTCAAAATATTATGTAATAAGTGGCCAAAATTGAACTTTATAATATGACAGCAAAAAATAAAAATATTTTATTTTAATGTTATTTTTTCTTTTTCCAATATATTACCATTATTATAATGAAATTTATCAATGTTACAATATTTTCTAAAAAATCGTCAAAACATTCCCAGATCACGGAATTAAAAATTTTCTATAGAAACTATCATAAAATTGCCAAATTTAGAAAAGTTTAATAAAAGAATTCACATTCCCCCAAAGCAAAAAGTTGTTTAAGAGCTATGTTGTTTAAGTTGTTCATTAGAAAAAATGAAATAATTTCGAAATACTTATGCTTCACTTCTTGCTCAGGAACTCAAGTATCCCAACATTTATTTATATTATATCCAAACAAATTATAACATATGAACCCATTCAAAAGATAGCCATACTTATCAGGAAATCACCAAAAATATTCCTCCAAAATGCTAAAACCAGGTGCAGTAGGAACTGACAGAAATCACTCTTATACAACTGTAATCCTAAAAAGGGATAAATGTCCCCATTTTTTTATCATCAATAGATTATCGACTAATTTCATGCTAAATGTTTTTGCTTTAATTGCAGCCCACAAGAAATGGCTCAGTAAACTGTTATTTCATTTTAATTTGTCTGTTTATGAGATTACTACATTCTTCAGGGTGATACTTTGCCCAAACTCAAAGGAATACTCTTGCATGGAGCACCGTTAGGTAGGTAGACTTAAGTTTAAAAGCAGGGTTATAAGCAGAGTGAATATGCTAAGATCATGGGCTTAGCCAAAAACAGCCTGGCAGAAGGCATTATGAGAAAGTCTACTGTTATAGTGAAAAACTCCCTTTCTCATTTCAGAGAATTTTCTTTTCACTTTCTCACAAAGAATTGTCAAAAACGTTTTGTTTAGCTCTTAACTGATACAAAATAATCAGGTGCAGTAAGAACTGATAGAAATCAATCTTGTACAACTGTAATCATAAAAAGGGAAAAATTCCCTCATTTTGTTTTTATCATCAATAGGTTATTAACTAATTTTGTGTTGTATATTTTTGCTTTAAACGTAGCCCATGTGAGATGGCTCAGTAAACTGTTATTTAATTTTAATTTGCCCGTTTATGAGATTACTACATACTTCAGGGTGATACATTGCCAAAACCCAAAGGAATACTCTTGCGTGGAGCACCATTAGGTAGGTAGACTTAAGTTTAATAGCAGGGTTCTAAGCAGAGTGAATACGCTAAGATTCTGATCATGGGCTTAGCCAAAAAGCTGCGTAATTAGCTGTGAAATTTCAAATATGTACTCCATGTCAACATTTCCTTTGATACTTAAAAAATTATCATTGCTTTATACCTGATTTGTTTTGCTGTGTATTCTTTGCCTTGGTGAACATAAATTTTTCCACTCTGTGATTTGGCACTTAATTTTAAAGCCATATTAGAGGGAATGAGGGAAGGCTGAATGTGACTTACCAAAAGCTGTAACGTTTTTAAAAATATTTGAGTTATTTTTTATATTTTGAAGCATGTCAGTGGAAGTATTTTCTTGAATTTCTTTTGTTTAGGAGTGAAGAGTGTATTTTTTTGCATTCAAAACTGTCATATAAAATTTATCAAGGAGTCTTTTACTCTATGTTTACTAATTTAGCCATTGCTTGAATGTTCAGCTGATGATTTTCCCTACAATTTCACAACATTTTGGGTGTGCATCTTGGTCTTGTTTCTTTCTTCACTATTGAAATTGTTCTAACCCAAATTTCTATCTTATTTTGAGAACCTTTGTAACTGAAAATGCATCTCCAAGATTATTATTCCAAGCAAAAATAGCCCACAGCCACTTTTTGAATACCACATATATGCTGCTGAATTACATAATGTTGAATACTATACCAAAAAGAAATCTAATAAATTCATTTTAGCGAAATAAAGGCAAATAGAAAATAAAAATACTAATACGATTTTAATTTGCATCTGTCTTTGTGTGATATATATTAAAGCAGCCATTAAAAAGTATTTTTCAGAATAATAATAAAAAATAAATGAGGTAATAAAAAAGCACTTTTTAGAGATAGAGCAAAAAAGTGTGAAAAAATAAGTTGTCAAGATAAACAAACTCACTGTGAAAGTTCTGACAATTCTTTATATAAATTCTTCAACATTTTAGATGTATCTACGCTCTCTTGCTTCTGTTTCTTGTTAGTTGCAGGAACTGAATTGCGCTGAATGGGAAGTTTATGACCACAGGTTGCTTTGTTGTGAGATTTCAACTTTGCAATAATATTCTGAAGATTAGCAATTACAGAATGGCTATCTGATGTAGACTACAATTAAATTGGAGAGGGGGAAAAAAAGATAAATTACAGTATTCACTCATTTTTAACTTCATAAAGACATTATAGCTACATATGTGACAATATACAGAAAAAGAACATAAAATGTAGAAAAGTTAGTCCAAAACTGCCATGAAAATATTTCTCTCTCTTTCCAAAGAATTCAATATGATAACCATTAAAACTGAAAAATTTGCTGTTGCTGATTATTATATGAATAAAACAAAAAGGCACAACTCAGTTTCTTTTCAAGAAAACCTTGCATAAAAATATGAAGTTAATCTTCTGTTCTCAGAATTCTTTTCTTTTCCACTTATACTAGGGCAGCCATCCACTGAGTAATAAACTGACTGATTTTCCAACTTTATTCTTCATTTCATTTCAGATAATTTATTTGGAATATTTCATAAAGTGTTTCATTTCTATCTGCTAAATTGTTAGCTTTTCCATCAACCAACAAATACTTTTATACTACCAATTTATATAAAAGCAAAATTGTCCAATTCTGTTTTTAATTCAATAAATGATCAAAGTTTTAATAATACTGCAATCTAAAAATTTAGAATTAAATTAGAGTTTGATTTTAAATAGGCAGGAATTTGATAGCCATTGTTATTACAGCTACATATATGCCTATTCTTTTTTTTTTCTATTGGCATATTCTAAACTGCAATGAGGGTAAAGGCCAATGCGTGCTAAATAGTATCTCTAGCTTGTAAAAAAATTTATGTATATAACACATAATTTGCAAAAATTATAAGATCATTATATGGCAATTTCTGTTCTTTTTCTAATAAGGCCCTTTTCATTTCAACAGTAGCATCATAGCCAGTTTGCATGAAGAATTTATTACTATTTTACATTATCTTTTTCATTTTTCCATGCTTTTGCCAGATTTTGATTTTGTTTTTAAAGTTTAAAAAAAATTTACTAGAAAACAGTAACCCTTCTGTACATTCTTCCCGGTAACCATCCTTAAACTTGATATTGCCACATAAAGATTCTTTTCACCTTGACTTGACAAGCACGCATTACTTTTTCTTAGGCCACTGATTTATATATATATATGTTCTCGTAATTAAAGAAGTATTGGCATTTTATTTTATTATGATGTTATTAATCATTGTAGATAAATTGTGATTAATTTTTTCAATATTTTATTATCGCATTTTAAATTAGTTTAAGTAGATTATACTACAAAGTACCTTCTACGAAATTTGCACCATTTTTACATTTGTTGGTATCTAAAATACATAGAGGTAGTCTCCTTAATTTATCAAAACATGCATGAACTAATTTAAAACTGATTTTTTAATTACAAAGCACTTGATAACTAGAGGTGAAACAGAAACATATTTTTGAGTACTAGATGCTAGTTTGGATGTCTGTTCTAGCTGATCACCTCCAGATGAATTTCAGCGAGAGATGGATCTTAAAACTGCATCAATTAATTGTTTTTTAATACTGTCTAATTAAATTTTTTTTAGTTTAAAAAATGTCACTCTTAGCCAAAGGCTGTTGACATCCCTACTTCACAGTATATTTCAAGTCTTAAAATTTTGGTTATTAAATATTTAATATCTTTTACTTTCAAAATTATTATAAATTGCCTATAATCTGCTTTAATTTATTATATATATGTAATAATGAATTGACACAATGACAGAATTTAGTAGAATAATTCACCAATAATTATGGCTGGAGTGGTAGAGATAGTGTCAGCACATAGCTTGACTGTGTGACATAGTAGATAACTGAAATTCTTTTGAAGAATCAACAAAACCACTAGATAGTCCCAGAATCTCTTTATCTGAAAACATGAGACGTTAAAATACACATCATTAAAATAGAAAGATAAAACTTAAATAAAATTATAAAGACCTATTTCTTTTGGGTATTCAAATAAATTAATATTAATCTCTTTTCCGATTATATGATGAAGAGGCAAGTCACACATAATAAAATGCTTCAGTTGAAGACTGTTAAAAAACAGACAATACAATAAAAAATTACATATGGACAAAATGTTGTGACAGTTAAGACACAATGGCTCACTCTGCAATGTTAGGAGGTACTTATGAGCGATTTGGGTATGACGGATTCTTAAACGAGTTATCAAAACTTCCTCCCTATGACTTTAACTCTCCCAAACTTTGATTCTCGGTTTCACACTTCTTAGCTTGTTATTAAGCTGAATGTCCCAGAGTAACTGCTATTTATTTAAAATTTTCAATTTAATATACGACCTTATATCTGAAAACACAACAGCTTTACTGGATACTTTCTTTGCTGCAATATCTGCAAGTTCGTTCTCTTTTATTGCAACATATCTGGGTACCCAGCAGTAAATAATATCATATCCTTCACTTAGACAAAGTTCAAATTCAAGACTTCTAAAACATATGAAATTAAAATTAGTAATTTTGAGCTCATATTTTTTTTATCTTTTATATATATTGAGAAATCTTGATTTATTAATTTAAAACTAAATGCTAATATTGTGAATACGAAACATAAAATTTAAACAAATAAATTATATTTTGTGTACAAGAAATAATAAATAGAAAATGATATCCAGTTGATACAAATCTTAATTGTTACTATTTATGGACTGATCATTCTAATTTTAAAATTATTCACATAAACATAAGATGAAGTGAAAAATAAAAGGCTATAATACTTTGAAAATTGAAGCAAATGAAATGAAGACCATGTTTTTATGTAATATTTTTATATTTTAATAAAAAAATATATACAGTCAAAAGTCTTTAATCCAGACTCATCGGGACTTCGGCGATTCCGGATTATCCGTTTTTCCGGATTATAGATCATCAGTTTAAATCTGGTAAAATGGCATGCAGAAATCATAAAATTAAAAATATGAAACCATAATTTATGAAATAAAGAGCAATTATGATCCAAAGGGTATCAAAATTTACAAAAAAAAAAAGCTTAATATTTATTTGTTTACTTTATTAAACATTTCTTTTAACGCGCACATTACACATAGTCGAAATTAGAAAATTGCAACCAGAAAACTATTTGATGTGTAGTCGTGATATTTATAATGACGAGGAATTTTATTTTGAAATTAATAAACAGATTTCGGAATGGTTAGAGAAACAAAGGATATGTTTTTATCCATTTTTTGCAGCAATTCCACTTTTTGTTTGATGGACATTGAAACATGCTTTCGCTTTGTAGATCCTTTGGCAGCTCCAGAATCAGAAATTCTTTTTGACATAATCAAAAGTTCAAGCTTACTTTTATAAAATTGCTCTAACAGTCTGAAAAACATAATAAGCTGGATCCAGTTAGAAGATTAAGGAACAACGCAATATGCAACATTAACTGAAATAGATAATTAGATAATTTTAGCTTAGCTTATACCATCCGTTATACATTACATGCGCATGCATAAAAGCATATGCACATGCGTAAACATATTATGCGCATGTGTAAACACATATGCACATGCATAAATGC
The DNA here is from genome assembly GCF_044657685.1 of Stegodyphus dumicola. Taxonomy (NCBI): domain Eukaryota; kingdom Metazoa; phylum Arthropoda; class Arachnida; order Araneae; family Eresidae; genus Stegodyphus; species Stegodyphus dumicola. The sequence continues at coordinate 97,868,823 of NC_140774.1, read as the reverse complement.
ATTATGCATTTACGCAGGCACAGAAAGTTTGTAGCTTTGAGGTCCGGATTATTGATCACTCTGGATTATGAACGTCCGGATTAAAGACTTTTGACTGTACAGGGTTTTAGGATTTTTTTTTAGATGGAGAGAATTTCATCTTGCTCCATAAAAGGAAAAATATAATACAAAGTTTTGAAATGCATCATAATAATACATTAAAATGGAGAATACCATTATTACGCTGTGTTTACCAACTTACATTACTGCATAATACTTACAGCTCCAATAATGAACGGCACATCAGAAAGTTTTAGAAAGTAATGTGGATGAGTCGACTTAAAATTTGTAGGCACAGGTTTTGAACTTTCAGATTTGAAATCGGCAGTATTATCTGTTTCATCAAATGTCTGAACTGCAGCAGCAACCTTAAAAAAAATGTAAAAAAAAAAAAAAAAAAAAAAAAAAAGGGGGGGGGGGAAGTAAAGGGGAGAATTCAAATAAAATTTTAAAATTCAAGCTGGGTACATTTTTCATATTAATAAGAAACAGTATGGGCGAAAAGAATATGAAATTTATAAATAAAACACAACTATGAAAAATATATTAAAAATAAATTTTAAATATGAAAGATTATAACATTTATAGCAATATTATTCTCAAATTTCCAAAAGTACATAACTATTTTAAAAGCATAACTGAAAATCCATTTAGTGTTCATTATTCTAATATTTGTATTAATGTAATTTTTTAAAAATATGGTAAAAAATAAAAGAATAAAGATAAGTTAGTGCAGTAGTCTCAGATTCAAATGGCATGTGGGATGAATGCACAACATAAAAACAGTTGACAGGCTACCCTTTTTTTAATAAAACAAAAAATATTTTAAATACATTTTAAATCTTGCTTACTAAATATTTATCTAAACATACATAAACAATAATAACATCATAAATGGAAAAATTCAAATTTATATTTATTTTCTATCTGAAATCTGAAGTTTGGTACAAGCAAGACATTTTTTGTTGGTTGCATTTATTAATTCAAATATATTGTGATAGCTAAATATTAAATTCTTAGACTGATATTAATTTCAAATAATCCAAGCTCCTTTAATTAATAATTAAATAACTTACTTAAATTTAAACTAAAATAAGCAAATTATGAAAACTAAGTTTTTGAAGAAAATTTACCAAGTGAGACAAATTTCAGAATAAATAATCACAACATAGTCTCCTATTCACTAAATTTTTGTTCGACACATGAATAAAAACACATATGTTTGTATGTAAATAACGATAAATTTTTTTAATTTCTTACTATAGCTTAAGACTTGATGTCCTTTCGATTCTAATAAAGTTTGTAGCCTTGGTGAGAAATTACTAGAAATTATCTTCATTATGGATTGAAGATGCTCATCAGCGAACAGGGTTCTTAATAATTTTCAAGAGTGAAAAAAAAATTGTTCACATATAAATGTATATCCAAACAAAACAATTGTTCTTAGGTGCAAAAACTGGGCTTATTTATTTTTTTAAAATTACAAATAAAAGTTAATAAAATCTGTCTGTTCATTAACTAACTTACAGTGTGATTTATATATCATACTGTAAATTAGTTAGTTCCATTTATAGGTATCCTGGCACTTTAATCGTGTTCATTTTTAAGGCAAATGAAACTAAAATAAACTCAGACCTCAAATAATTAAAATCTTGAAATCTTTGTAACAAATGCATAATTGATATGTCTTTGCAAGCCACATAAAATTGCTTTGGAGGCCATCAGTTTGAGAACAACAAGTTAGTGGATATTTTACAGTTATACAATTTGCATATTTTTAAATTAACATTAGCCCATTAGAAGATTTTGCCCTTCTGTTGAAAAATATTTTGCCCTATAAATTAAATATGCCAAAAGGAAAATGTTTAACTTCAGAGAAAGTTCTTACTAAGATACAATAAGATGTGTTGATCTTGCTGCTGTATCTGTGAGTAAATGGAATAAATGATAAAGATAAAAACAAAGATGAACATATTGCTATAATCAATGATTTACCATAAGTTATAATATGTTCACTTAAAATTTATTCAAAAAGATGATGGGATTTATCAAGAACATAGAGTACTACAAGCTAAGAGAAAAAGAAAATCAAGAACTCTTTACAAATTTATGGATAAAATAAAAATAAAAATAAAAATAAAAATAAAAATCTGAATATTCTACTAGTTCTATAGATTTGGAGCTAAAAAATAATTAATTAATAATTAACATTTATGATGTTACTTTTGTCTTCTGTTTATTAATCTGAGGTGCATTCCCTTTTTGCTAATCAGACAAATATTTATTCCCATCAAAATAAAAGAAGACATTTTATTAACATGCTCAAAATATGAAACATATCATTTGTACCCCTTTGTTAACACAGTTTGACATTTGTCAATATAGTGTTACGAATTTGGTATTTAAAAAGCTAATGTTAGTTCAGTTATAAATTAAATGGTTTTATTTCCCGCGCAGTGCAGCACGTTACAAATATTTAAAGAAAGCTAAGCTGGAAAATTGAAAATACAAGAGCACGTGCATTTAATAAATATCTCTTTTTTATTTCGAGAAAGTACTAGAAAATTCTCGTGTGCGATTTTAAAATCTTATAAAAGGAGGAAACCTCTCAGTTCATTGTAGTTACTTAGTTTGTTGTTTAGAAAACTGCTCTTGTTGACTGTAGCGAATTCACGGATTAGCTTTCTTTAGCTGCTTTGAATTAAGTTCTATTGCACGTTTGAGTAGTTAAAAGGAAACTACTGTGAGATATTGTAATACTGCACGAATATTTTAGGAAATTTAAGCATTTTTATTATGATAATAATAAAATTTTGTTCATTTTTCATCAGACTTGTGCATTCATTTCGTAACGAACCCGTACACACGCAACAATTTTTGGTGTCAGGAGTGGGGTTTTTGAATGCCAATTACTAGAGCGATGTAGGAACATTTGAGGCAGCTGATTACTGCTTTTGCTGCCTTCCAAGAAAAGATGGAAGCTGGCCAAGCATCATTTAAAGAACAGATGAAAGATTCTGTTAAAGAGGAGATGCATTCCGTTAAAGAGGAGATGAATTTGGGCCAGGAATCCGTTAAGGACGAAATGAAAGCCATTCAAGCTGGTCAAGAAAAGATTGAAGCAGGTCAAGAAGAAATGAAAAGAGAAATTACCTGCATAATAGAAAATAAATTTGAAGCTATGGAAGGCAGAATTGACACAGTTGAAAATAAAGTTGAACAAATTGAAGAAAAAGTTTCTTCCGTAAAAGATCAAATTGAAGAAAGAGTTTCTTCGGTGAAAGATGAAATAGAAGAAAGAGTTTCTTCTGTAAAAGAACATATAGAAGGGAGAGTTTCTGCTGTGGAGGAACGAATTGAAGGAAGTGTTTGTGCCGTACAACACCAAATCGAACAACAAATTGATGATAGGGTTTCTGCAGTAGCCAAAGAAGTGGATATTTTAAAGAAATTTGTAGCGACGGCAGGGAACAATAATGATGGTTTTAAATTTTTACCCATGTCTGCTCGTCCCTCTCTGAAGTTATCCACTTATGATGGGAAGACCTCCTGGCAAGTGTATAAAACACACTTTTCTATAGTGGCGGATGCGAATGGATGGGATTCCCAAACTAAGGCCTGTCATCTCGCCTCTTCGCTGAGAGCAGACGCAGCGGATATATTGCAGACACTTACCGAAAACCAAAGACTTGACTTCGAAACTCTATCCGGCGCATTGGAGTTGCGCTTTGGCAAGAAATGTTTAAAAGACTACAGCAGGCTTCAATTAAAATCCTGTCAACAGAAGCCCATACGAATCACTCCAGGAACTCGCCATAGATGTTGAAAGGCTGTCCCACCTCGCCTTTACGGAGTTCCCGAGAGAAACGAGGGAAATCCTGTCGCTGCAATATTTCATCGATGGCATCCGGGACCCTGAAAGACAGAAAGCACTGCGAATGGCGGATGTTAAAGATTTGAAAAGCGCTTTAGTGTACGCCATGAAATTCGAGGCAGCCCAGCAAGCCACTCGTCGAGGCTGCCACCCAGTCAAAGCTGCTCAAGTCCAGGAGCCAGGGGATCAATTCACCGCTTGTCCAGATGATTTAACTAGACAACTGAATGCCTTGAGATGGAATATTGGTGAGAAGAAACCGACTGTTAAGTGCTGGAACTGCGGTGCTGAAGGACACATACGACGAAACTGCAGAACACGCCAGGGTACGGATGTTAAGACCGCTCCTAACAAACAGCAGAGAAACTAATTAGTGGCCATCTCGCTGGGTGGAGGTTGCCATATAATGAAAAGCCCCAGTTTAAAGCGTTTCAGATTTCTGCAGTGAGAGGCAGCAGTAATGGACTTTTCATAATAGGACATATTAATGGAGTTCCCTGCAATATGACGATAGATACAGGAGCCAACTTTACCATCATCCGAAAAGATTTGGCTCAACAAGTGGGGAACAAACTTATCTGGACGCCGCCCTGCGTTACCCTCCAGACTGTGTCCGGTGAGAAAATCAACATCGATGGAAAAGTAAACGTTAACATCACGTTTGGAAGTGCCGCTTACCATCACACAGCATATGTAACAGAGATCACTGATTCTTGCATACTCGGATTAGACTTTCTAAGGAAATACAATTTTCCCTTGGACTTTAAAAATAACGAATTGCATTTTACATCTGAGGACATAGCCCTATTCAGAATTAATAATGGAGTAAAATCTATCCACAAAATTATAGCTCAAGATGATATCACAATATCCACAAAAACCAAGTTCTTACTTCCTGGATCCATGGCCGAAAATAGAAATTTCCGCTACGGCATCATAGAATATCCCAATAACTGTAATAGCCCAAAAGGAGTACTAGTAGCCTCAACACCCGTCGACCTATCCAGAACGGTTATCCCGGTGAGAGTCACCAATGTAACTGAGAAGCCGAGAGTTATTAAGAAAGGTGAAGTGGTTGCAACATGTACTCCAGTAACCAGCATTGAAAGAAAGAGTAACATTCCAGAATCTGTGTCCTCCAAGAGCATTACATCGGAGTTATTGCAGAATACACGAATAAACGATAAAAAGAGAAATGCTGCCGATTGCGTCATTAAAGATCTTCAAGTTGTTTTCTCCCGCTCGTCTTCTGACGTGGGTCGAACTAGTTTGATACAACATAGAATAGATACCGGCGATCATCCCCCGATCAAGCAACACCCAAGACGTCTACTGTTTGCTAAACAGGAAGAGGTGCGAACAGTGTTAAAAGATATGGAAGAAGGCGATGTCATCGAGCCTTCAGCGAGTCCATGGGCATCTCCCATCGTTCTCGTCAGAAAGAAAGATGGCTCAACAAGATTTTGCGTCGACTATTGCCGGTCGAATGAGGTTAAGAAGAAAGACAGTTACCCTCTTCATTAGAATTGATGACATTCTAGACACTCTTTCTGGAAGCAAGTGGTTCTCAACACTTGATTTAAAGAGTGGGTATTGGCAGGTAGAAATACATCCTGATGACTGAGAAAAGACGGCATTTACTACAGGGCAAGGGCTTTGGCAATTCTAGGTGATGCCGTTTGGACTGCGTAATGCGCCGGCAACATTCGAACGCCTCATGGAGACTGTTTTGAAAGGTCTTTTCTACGAAGCTGTCTGATATACCTGGACAGCATCATCATCGTCTGAAAGAGTTTTGAAGAACATCTAGAAAAATCTTAGAAAGGTGCTTCAGAAACTGAAAGAAGCCAATCTTAAGCTGAGTTCCACTAAATGCAAATTATTCCGAAAGGAAGTGACTTACTTGGGACATGTTATCTCTGCAGAAGGTGTGTGCACAGATCCTGAAAAGGTGTCAGCCGTTAAATCCTGGAAACGTCCCGAAAATGTCCATCAGCTGAGAAGCTTCCTAGGGTTTTGCACCTACTCTAGGAGATTCTTTAAGGACATTTCTTCCATTACAAGACCCCTTCACAAGCTGACATAGAGCAAGCAAAGGTTCTTGTGGGCAAAAGAATGTGAGGATGCATTTAACAACTTAAAGGAAGCTTTAACATCTGCTCCAATCCTGACGTATCCTCAGCTCGACAGACCATTTATTCTCGACACAGACGTGAGCAATGAAAGTGTCGGTGCTGTTTTGTCCCAAGAAATAGATGGCCAAGAACATGTAGTAGCTTACTGGAGCAAGTGCCTGTCTAAACCGGAGAGGAATTACTGTGTCACTAGGAAAGAGTTGCTCGCCATGGTTAAAGCCGTAGAGCATTTTCATCACTATCTATACGACAGAAAATTTCTCCTCCGCACGGACCATGCCTCATTGGCCTGGCTTTTAAATTTCAAGAATCCTGAGGGTCAAATAGCCAGGTGGATACAGAGACTCCAAGAATATGACATCACTATCCGTCATAGTAAGGGATCATCACACGGGCACGCCGACGCCCTGTCTAGAAGACCTTGTCCAGAATGCTGCCGATAATGTTCCAGGGTGGAAGCAAAATACGAGCTGCTGACTCCGGTCACAAGACAAATTATAACATCAATATCGGCTGATAGAGACCCGTGGAGTGATGATGAAATCAGGAAAGACCAGCTGGAAGACCGCGACATTAAACCCATAATTAATTTAATGGAGTCATCAAATAGAAAACCTACCTGGCAGGACATTTCTATCTGTAGTCTTACAACAAAACAATACTGGGCACTCTGGGATTCACTTCACATTCGAAACGGCCCCTTATACCGGAAGTTCAAATCGGATGATGGGAAGACGTTCCGATGGCAACTGATACTTCCAAGATACCGGATTCCTGATGTCCTTAAAGAACTACATAACAGCCCTACAGGAGGTCACTTTTGAATAATGAAGACCTTGCAGAGAGTTCGTGAGCACTTTTACTGGAATAATGCAAAGGATGACGTGCAAAAGTGGTGCCGATCTTGCGATGCCTGTGCAGGTCGGAAAGGACCGAAGACACGCAGCCGAGGGAAGCTGCAACGTTACAATGTAAGGGAGCATTTTGAACGTACCGCCTTTGACATTTTGGGACCTCTGCCACGAACCGCTGATGGCAACAAATACATACTCGTTGTCATTGATTACTTCACCAAGTGGCCTGAAGCGTACCCTATTCCTGATCAAGAGGCAGTCACAATACACAATAGCTGAAGTGATGGTACAGCACTGGATTTCAGGTTTGGAGTGCCTTACAGTTACATTCCAATCAGGGAAGGAATTTTACGTCAGCAGCAATCAAAGAACTCTACAAACTACTTGGCATTGACAAAACCCAAACGACGCCATTACATCCCCAGTCGGACGGCATGGTAGAGAGGTTCAATCGAACCATCCTTAATAACCTCTCATTAGTGGTTTCCAGAAACCAGCAGGACAGGGGCGAGAAATTATCACTGTTTTTACTGGCTTACCACAGTGCTGTCAACGAGACTACCGGCTATTCCCCATCACAGATGCTCTTCGGTCGTGACCTTCGTCTGCCTTGTGATCTCTTGTTTGGTCACCCTCCGGATGCTCCTTCATCGTTTGAGGAATATATTCAAGATCTCCAGGCCCGGGTTGAAGTGATGCACAACTTAGCACGAGAGCGAGTCAACTTGGCGACAGAGAAGATGAAGACCCGATACGACACAAGAGCTACTGAACATCAATTCCACGAAGGAGACAAGGTGTGGTTGTGGAATCCGACTCGACGGAAAGGACTTTGTCTGAAATTACAGTCACCTTGGGATTGTCCGTACATAGTCCTAAACAGGCTGAATGACGTCGTGGTTCGGATTCGTAATTCTTCGAACTCTAAACCTAAAGTCGTTCATTACGACAGGTTAGCTCATTACTATAGCTATAGTACGTAGTGTAAATAATTGTAAATAGTGTAAGACCATGGTCCCTTTTTGTTTCTAAATGTGTATTTAGTATTTGATTTGTATTTTGTATTTGATTTGTATTTAGTATTTGATTTGTATTTAGTATTTGATTGCATTTATTGTTCATGTTTTTTTGTTATTGTAATAAAATGCTTATTATTGCATTTATACCTTTAGTTGTAAGTTTCGCTTCCTGTCCAGGGATTGCACTGCCCGGGACGTGCAGTCCTTGGGAAAGGGTCAGTGTTATGAATTTGGTATTTAAAAAGCTAATGTTAGTTCAGTTATAAAGTAAATGGTTTTATTTCCTGCGCAATGCAGCGCGTGACGAATATTAAAAGAAAGCTAAGCTGGAAAATTGAAAATACAAGAGTGTGTGCATTTAACATTTAATAAATATCTCTTTTTTATTTCGAGAAAGTACTAGAAAATTCTCGCGCGCGATTTTAAAATCTTATAAAAGGAGGAAAACCTTTCAGTTTGTTGTTGTTTAGAAAACTGCTCTTGTTGACTGTAGCGAATTCGCGGATTAGCTTTCTTTAGCTGTTTTGAATTAAGTTCTATTGAATGTTTGAGTAGTTAAAAGATAACTACCGTGAGATATTGTACTACTGCACGAATATTTTATGAAATTTAAGCATATTTGTTGTGATAATAATAAATTTTTCTTCCTTTTTCATCGGACTTGTGCATAGAATGTTTGGCGCTAAGCAATAAAAATATAATATGAGTTGCAAATATCTGAATAGCTGAATTAAAATAAATTAAATAATAAAAAATAGTAGCAATAAGCATGTGCCATCTAACAAGAAAGAAGAAATCAAAGGGATAAAAAACTATGAGATAATTCTTTTAAAAGCTTTTTGAGGAAATTATAATTAATATTTAATTAAAACTGACAGATTTTGGTAAATGTGGAAAGCTTCACGCAAATCCAATTTCCCAAATGAAGAAGTCTTTTGGATAATTTAGCAGAATTAAAATTTTAAAAATTATTCAAACAAATAATGATTCGTTTTATTTTCAGGTTATTTATAAAATTCAGGTTTTTTACATGAAATTTTAATACTTTCGTATTTGACTGACGTATATCTGCTATATACAATATAGTACATAAGATCAGTTATAATATATATTTTTTTGTTTATGGCCCATTTTCAAATTTTGCTTACATATGCTGTCCCAGAAGAAAAGAAAGAAAATTCAAGATAAATTAATATTTCAAGTTTAATTTTAGCAATACATTGCATAAAGATGACTAAAAATATATTTCTACAATTTAAAATATAAAAAAATCAATTGAAAATTTTTACACATAAACTTAGCAAATCAATAAAATTAATTTGTCTTCCACATCTTGTCAAGTCCATTACCTTGAGATTATTTTACCCTCAATTAGTTTGTAAATCTGCCTTTAGGAGGCAGTACATATTCAAAGTAGTCAATCTTAGCATGACCAGTTTATTTATGCCACTGAATATGTACTGCCCCTTTTAGGCAGATTTACAAATTAATTGTGGGTAAAATAATCTCCAGGTAACAAACTTGGCAAGAAGTGGAAGACAAAATTTTTTAATTGATTTGCTAAAGAAAAAAAAAACTTCTGTAATTAATTTTTATTATAAATATAACACACTAATAAATTCATATTTAAAATAATTAAACTTCTTTATTTAAAAAAATGAATTAGGTTACAAAACAAAGAGATTGAATAACATAAAACTGAAAGGGACAGGTATTTTTGCCTACGATTGTATTTTTAAAGATTTATACAGTACGAAGTCGTTAATCCGGACCTCAAAGCTACAAACTTTACCAGATTTAATTGATGATCTATAATCCGGAATCGCCGAAGTCCCGACAAGTCCATATTAAAGAGTTTGTACTCTATATAAAAAATCTCAGTTGATTTTTTTTTTTTTTTTAAATTTTAAAATTGTAGAAATATATTTATACAGTCAAAAGTCGTTGATCCGGACACGTCGGGACTTCGGCGATTCCGGATTATCGATTTTTCTGGATTATAGATCATCAGTTTAAATCTCGTAAGATGGCATGCAGAAATTCTAAAATTAAAAATATGAAACCGTAATTTATGAAATAAAGAACAATTATGATCTAAAGGGTATCAAAATTTACAAAAAAAAAAAAAAAAAATGCTTAATATTTATTTCTTTACTTTATTAAACATTTCTTTCAATGTAAGTTGTTTAAGTTGCTTTGTTTTATGTGATAATACTTTCTCTTTAATTCTATAAACAGACATAATTTCTTGTTCAGTTACAAAGTTCCGCTGTTCAAGTCCCGTAATTCCTGTGCCGAGAATACCGACTAACTTGTCAATCGAAATTTTTTCGTTTTCACTAACCTCTCTGTTACCTTCTTCATGTCTTTATCCATTTTTTGCAGCAATTCCCCTTTTTGCTTGATGGACATCTAAACATACTTTCGTTTTGTATATCCTTTGGGAGCTCCAGCATTGGAAATTCTATTTGACATAATCGAAAGTTCAAGTTTACTTTTATAAAATTGCTCTCACAGTCTGCAAAAAATAATAAGCCCGATCCAATTCGAAGATTAAGGTACAACACAATCATCAACATTAACTGAAATAGATAATTAGATAATTTAGCTTATACCTTCCGTTATACACAAAACGTGCACGCGAAAACGTATTCTGCGCTTGCGCACACGCAAATGCGCAGTCGTAAAGGTCTTGCACGCACGCGTAAACGCCTATGCACATGTGTCAACGCGGTGCATGCGCAGAAAGTTTTTAGCTTTGAGGTCCGGATTATGGGTGTCCGAATTAACGACTTTTGACTGTAGTAATTTTTATGCTCAAACTTTAAATCTAATTTATCTTGGATTTTCTTTCTTTTCTTCTGGGACAACATACATAAGCAAAATTTGAAATGAGCCGTTACATAGTTTGCTTAATGTTCATGTAGGCTTTTTTTGGGGGGGGGTATGAATTTTATATACTTATTTTGTGTATAAGCAATAAATTTACTTTTTTCTAGTTCTGAAAGTTTTATAAAACTTTGCTGGTCACCCCACTCCCATTACTCCTCTCATGTATTTTGTATGAAAGAGAGGTGCATTATTGTCAGTAGCCCATGGGTGTTGATATCTTAGGACTGCATGATGCTAAAACTCGCTTTGAAAAACTTCACAATGATATTCATGCATTAGAAAAGAGGAAAGAAATTAAAGTGGAAAAGCAAAATGTATAAAGTTACCAATTGAACATTATATATAGTTGACCACTTAATTAGAAAGCAGAGCAGCTCGCATTGCTAACACACTTATAGAATATTTCTAAATATACTTTTCAATTATCACGTTGCTATCTTCGAAAAATATCTTCAAGAAGATTCTGGAGAAGTTTATCTTCAACCCATAGCCCAAATATAGTTCTGAGACATCAAAAATGAGTTTGACTCAGATACTCCATATATTACCATTAAAACTGTAAATACATTCTATATTGACAAGAATAAGAATATGGCTTACTAAATTAATTTAATGCCTTGCTTCTTGGCAACAATAAAATTTCTGGACTTGATACAATGCTATTACAGTCAAAAGTTGTTGATCCGGACTCGTCGGGACTTCAGCGATTCCGGATTATAGATCATCAGTTTAAATCTGGTAAGATGGCATGCAGAAATTACAAAATTAAAAATATGAAACCGTAATTTATGAAATAAAGAACAATTATGATCTAAAGGGTTGAAAATTTACAAAAAGAAAAAGCTTAATATTTATTTGTTTACTTTATTAAACATTTCTTTCAATGTAAGTTGTTTAAGTTGCTTCCTTTCATGTGATAATACTTTCTCTTTAATTCTATTAAACAGACATAATTTCTTGTTTAGTTAGTTAGTTCCGCTGTTCAAGTCCTATAATTGCTCTGTTGAGAATACCGACTAATTTGTCAATCGAAATTTTTTCGTTTTCAATAACCTCTGGGTCACTTTCTTCACTATCGGAAGCGAATTATAATGACGAGGAACTTCATTTAAATCATATCAAAGACGGAGTACATCGAGATGACATACTACATTTAGTAAGGAATTATAAGCCAAATAAAATAAAAACATCTGCCCTGAAGATAAGGATAGTGCTAACAGATCAACTTCCAATTCATTGCGCGCCGCGGCATGAAAATGATAAACAGATTTCAGATTTCGAAACATACTTTCGCTTTGTAGATCCTTTAGATATTAGTAAATATATACTGGAAATTCTGTTTGACATAATCGAAAGTTCAAGCTTACTTTTATAAAATTGCTCTAACAGTCTGCAAAAAATAGTAAGCCGGATCCAATTCGAAAATTAAGGAACAACGCAATCTTTGAGGTCTGGATTATAGATCATTCCGGATTATGGGTGTCCGAATTAACGACTTTTGACTGTATCAGACAAGTGAAATAACACACGTAATGCTTTATTAAGAATTAATTATTTGATAACATTGTGAATAATTAAGACACAATAACACGCCGAATAAATACTAATTCATAAGTCAAACAACAAAAATCAGCGTTATATTTTCAAAGTTTTCGCAGAAGCATCTGCCCTCTTATCCATGTTGGCTTTTACTGTGAAGGAGTTTTATCCATACAGGTATTTTTCACAGGAGCTAACTGTGCATTTTTTTTTTCCTTCCCCCTGTGTGCTTTTTTCACCTGACCTTACATAAGGGAACTGAAAAACATCTCATTAATTTCTTAGAGCCTTTCACATTTACCAAAATCCATTAACTTTAATTAATGATACTAATTCCAATTCAAATTTTTCAACTGCTTTTAAAATCCTTTTTCTTATAGTTTTGAAGTGTTTGATTTCTATTTTATTCATCAGATGAGACTATATTTGTTGCTTCTCATTGCTTTTAAATATTTCTTTACTTTTGCTTATTCAAATAACATATTTCAGGTTTACAGAGCAAGGTACTTTTACTGTTGAAGAAGGACTCTTTGCTGCTTCTTTCAGAATCTGAAGTTTTTCTATAAAGCATTAATCTAAGATTGATTTTTGAATAAATTTAAGCCACTTCTATGAGAATTAAAAAAAAAAAAAAAAAAAAAAAAAAAAAAAAAAAAAAAAAAGAATTGTTGCATGCAAAAACTTTACAAATAATGAATTAATTCCAGTAAATTACCTACCTTTACAATGTTCCCATTTTCTTTAATTGGACACTGTTTGCTATTATCCCTTTCCTCTTCCTGTAAATAAACCTTCGCAAAACTAGAGCCAATCTGAGTTTCTTTATCTTGATTATTTTTGCCGTATCTATCACTTGTATTTCCTAAATTAATGCCTGTAGATAATGGGATGTTATTGTTAGATAAACTTTTACTCCTGGTAACTTCTTCTGAAGATGCAGAATTTTGTTGATCAACAGTTTTTTTCTTTAAAATACCGCGGACATACTTAAGCTGCAGAAGTAGCAATAGATACTGGATGTCAGTAAGTGTCAAATCTATAAAATACAATATCAAATATAATATTTCAGAAAACTGATAGTGATTAAAAATTTTGTAATTGACATGTGAATTAGTTATCTCTTCTAAATTAGGACTGTATAATTTAAATAAGACAGATATACTTCCATCACAACAACTAAAACATATATAAAAGGCATTTACCTTTTAGAACTGATACAGATAGATTTTTTTCACATTTAATGTACATGACAGAAATCTCCTCAGTCATTATAATTAGATTTTCAGTTATATATTAAGCACAGATTTATATCATGATTAATATTTCATTTATTTACACAATATAATGCATTATTACATCATTTAATTCATTATTACAGTCAAAAGTCTTTAATCTGGGCATCCATAATCCGGAATGATCTATAATCTAGACTTCAAAGCTACAAACTTTCTGCGCATGCGTAATGCATAATGCGTTTACGCATGCGCATATGACCTTTACGCAAGCGCATATGACATTTATGCATGCGCGTTTAATGTATAACGGACGGTATTAAGCCAAGCTAAAATTATCTAATTATCTATTTCAGTTAATGTTGCAGATTGCGTTGTTCCTTAATTTTCGAATTGAATCCAGCTTATTATTTTTTGCAGACTGTTAGAGCAATTTTATAAAAGTAAGCTTGAACTTTCAATTATGTCAAAAAGAATTTCCGATTCTGGAGCTGCCAAAGGATCTACAAAGCGAAAGCATGTTTCGATGTTCATTAAACAAAAAGTTGAATTGCTGCAAAAAATGGATAAAGGCATATCCTTTGTTTCTCTAACAATTCCGAAATCTGTTTACCAATTTCATGCTGCTCTGCGGGGGGAAGGGGGGACGTCTCGGCGAGCAATGTACTGGAAGTTCATCTGTCAGCACTATCCTTATCTTCAGGGCAGATGTTTTTATTTTGCTTATAATTCCTTACTAAATGTAGTATTTAATCTCGATGTACTTCGTCTTTGATATGATTTAAATCAAATTCATAGTCATTATAAATATCACGAATACACATCAAATAGTTTTCTGGTTGCAATTTTCTAATTTCGACTATGCGCAATGTAGGCTTTACGCATGCGCGCGTTGAAAGAAATGTTTAATAAAATAAACAAATAAATATTAAGCTTTTTTTTTTTTTTTTTTTTTTTTTTTGTAGATTTTGATACTCTTTAGGTCATAATTGCTCTTTATTTCATAAATTACGGTTCCATTTTTTTAATTTTATAATTTCTGCATGCCATCTTACCAGATTTAAATTGATGATCTATAATCCGGAAAAACCAATAATACGGAATCGAAGTCCTGAGGAGTCCGGATTAGACTTTTGACCGTACATCAATTTATGATGTGTATTAAAACAGATGGTTCAAACAAACCAATATTTATTATATATTCAACAATTCCATAGAAGCTCAGTATTTTCATCCTTGGATAAGTTGACATAACAGAGAAACCTCACTAATTTCATATTGTAAAAAAGAGATTTTCACTCAAGTCAAAAGAAAATTTATATCACATACATTACAATCTTATTTATCCAACATTTTCCAAAATGATGAAGTGATTAATTTACAAAACAGACATCCAGATATGGATACTTGACATATGAAAATGATTTTGTAACTAACCTGAAAACTCAGTTGCAATATTCTAAAAACCTCTTACTCGGGAATGGGGGGGTGATTAGTTAACAGTTATAGTAGGATTTAATGTTAATAAGTGATAAGCATGACACTGTAATACAAACATAACATCTTGTTTTTATGTAAACCTGAATAATTCTTGACAAGCTAGTGTGGAGAACTCTTTATTATTATTATTTGTCCGCTGCCCCGAGAGAGGGCACTACCAGCTTTCTCCCACTTCCTCTCTGGAGGAAAATTCGAACTGGTTACTCGGTTCCTGGCTGCCGTCTGTGAAGCACGCACTCACCTTCTTTCTCTCCGTGATGTTATCGTAGCTGTAATATGACTTTCTTGATTTTTACTCATGCAGACTTGTGAAATGAAAAATGCTCTCTCTTGTAACTACATGCAATGTGATTGTGTATAAGTGAATGTATGTTAAAATATATATCATCCTAGAATTAAATATAAATGTTAATATTACCGAGTCAGATTTCGTTAACATTCAACGTGCAATCAAAACTGGCATCCATCAACAACAGCCATAAATGGTGACTCGTCAAGTTAGTGAACACGTGCCTCCTGTAACCTGCTTGCATCCTCAAGTTCTGTGATTATAATGTGCTATGAAGTGAAAATTATTTCTGTTCATGCAAACTACTAGCGTAATCCATCATTATTTTCGTGTCATCAGCAATATAGTGTGAAAAAGAGTTGTGCCTGCTTAACAACGTGCTTGTGAATTATCATGTGTCTCATGCAAATCATCAAAGTGCTTTGAAGTTATCTCCATATAAATCGTACAATGTGGTTACATATCATAAAATAAGTTTTTTCGGAATATTTTTTCTATGAGTGAATTGTGTTGTGCTGAATCTGCTGCTGACTGAGCAAATATTTCTCGCATAATTTGGAGGTAAGCCACGCAAATTCTTAGTATTACTTATGCTTATATTCAGATAGCTTACCTGCAAAAGTGTTTCTCTCACGTTAATGTTTACATTAACTTTATTTATTTTGCACTAGTGTCGTATGTGAACTTATTAGTGACTGATTATTGTGTATTTATTTGTGTCATATTGGCAATATATATTTGTTTTTGTGAATCATGGCTCCACCACAACCCATCACAGACGATCTTAATATTTCACGTGTTTCCGTCAAACCTCCCCCATTTTGGAAGGTCAACCCTACTTTGTGGTTTGCACAACTAGAGGCCCAGTTTGATATCGCCGGAATCACTGATGACTCCACGAAATTCAATCATGTGATATCTGCAATCGAGTCTGATATTCTCAATAGCGTTTGTGATATCGTTTTACACCTACCTGTGACTGGCAAATATGATACACTAAAAACACGCTTAATTGAATTGCATTCTGAAAGTGAGAAGTCAAAGATACGTACACTTCTTTAAGGGCTAGAACTTGGTGATCAACGCCCATCACAATTACTTTGCCGTATGCGAAACCTCGCTGGATAGACCGTTGGAGAACCTATGTTGAAATCCCTATGGATATCTCGTCTCCCACAAAATACACAAAGTATTCTTGCTGCCTTAAGTGATGATCTTCCAAAACTAGCAGTTATAGCTGATAAAATTACAGATCTCACAACTCTCCTGCACATAAATAGTGCTGCTACGGCATCTACCTCTCCCAATGAACAGCAAGTTGCAGAGTTGACAAAGCAGGTAAATGAACTTTCGCTAGCCCTCAAAAACAGCCGTGAGCGTTCCTGTGAACGAAGAGACTATTCCAAACGCAACAGTAGGCGTAATAGATCTAGTGGACGCTATCGACAGTATAAAGAACTGTGCAACAACATCTGTTTCTACCATACTAATTTTGGTTCCAAGGTACGAAAATGTGTCTCTCCGTGCAATTTCCGGCAGTCGGAAAACTAGATCGGCGATCGCTTGCCGGCCAACGTTGCGACCGCCACATCAATCGAATTCTTATAGCCGATTCATCCTCAAAGCTGACTTTTTTAATTGACACTGGAGCCGATTTATAGGTCATTCCCAAGAGTTACAGTCAGCATGCCAAAATACCAGCTGCATTGGAACTCTTTGCCGCTAACGGCACTAAAATTGCAACATATGGCACCAAACTTTTGACCATCAATTTAAACTTATGTCGCTCATTTACTTGGCCTTTTATCCTGGCAGACGTCAATCAACCCATCATAGGTGTTGACTTTCTCACAAAGTTCAACTTACTCATAGACGTTAAAAACAACCGTTTAATTGATGGACAAACAAAACTATATTCTTGCGGTAGACTTCCTAATGTGAACCCGCTCAGTACTAGCATTCATATTTTGATGGGTAACTCAAAATTCGACAAAATTCTTGCCGATTACCCTAGCTTGACGAATCCTTTGCAAACTTTTGAGAAGCCACCAATGTCAACGATTTTCCATCACATTGAAACTAAAGGACCTCCTATTTTCTCCAAACCTAGAATATTATCTCCAGAATTACTTCAAGCTGCACGTCAAGAGTTTGATTTTCTCCTATCAAAAGGCATCATTCAGCCTTCAAAAAGTCCTTTGGCAAGCCCCCTGCACATGGTTCGTAAGGCTAATGGCGACCGTGCGGGGATTATCGTCGCTTAAATGCCGTTACAATTCCGAATCGCTATCCCGTACCCCATATTCAGAATTGCACTCAAATGTTTTCAGGAAAGAACATATTCTCAACACTTGATTTAGCATGTGCCTATCATCAAATTCCTGTTAACCCTGCAGACATTCCGAAAACTGCCGTCATAACTCCTTTTGGTCTTTTTGAATTTTTGGCTATGCCATTTGGTTTACGAAATTCAGGCCAAACTTTCCAACGTTTTATACATGAAGTTTTATTTGGATTGGATTTTTGCATCCCTTATTTGCATCCTTTATCCCTTTTGACGACATCCTTATTGCATCAACTAGCGAAGAAGCGCACAGCCGTCATCTTCGTCAAGTGTTTGATCTTTTGAATAAACATGGTTTGACATTAAACCCTAACAAATGTGTTTCATTTTTATGTTGCCTCATTACTGCCTCAGGTGTAAAACCCCTGCCTGAGAAAACAAAAGCAATTGCCGACTTCCCAAAACCTACCACTATTGTCGAGCTCAGATGTTTTTTAGCCATGATAAACTTTTATCGCTGCTTCTTACCAAAGGCAGCCGAGACCCAAGCTTCACTGAATGAACTCTCAAAAGACTCACGTAAAAATGATAAACGCCCTGTTCCTTGGAACGACGAACTTAATCAGGCATTTGAAAAATGTAAACATGACCTTAGTAATGCTGCAACTCTCTCCTATCACTCTCCTAACCAAAAGCTGAGTGTTATGGTCGACGCTTCTGACATTTCCATCGGAGCTGTCTTAAACGTTTGACATTCTAATGACTACCAGCCGCTAGGATTTTTCTCACATAAGCTGTCCCCTACAGAACAAAAATACAGCACGTATGACAGAGAATTATTAGCTATTTATACAGCTATTAAGTATTTCAGACATAATCTTGAAGGTCAACACTTCACTATATTTACTGATCACCGACCTCTAACTCATGCATTCACAGCAAAATCAAATTCTGCTTCCCCGAGACAAATTTGGCATTTAAATTATATAGCTCAATTCAGCATATATCAGGTTCCAGCAATGTCGTCGCGGATACTCTCTCACGTATTCAGGGCGTCGATGCCAATGCACCACTGGATTTCACACTTATTGCTTACTTGCAAGCCACTTATGAGGAGCTAAAACGTCTGAGTGAAGACCCAAACTGCTCGCCGAAATTCCACTCATTACAACTTACTCGGGAAATCCAACTATTGTGCGATACCTCCCAACAACAGACTGCGACCTTATGTACCATTTGAGTTCAGGAAAAAAGTTTTTGACTGTTTTCACAACCTATCGCACCCAGGTATCCGGGCTTCCAAAGAGCTCATACAAGAAAGATTTGTTTGGCCATCCATGCTAAAGGACATTGCTAACTGGACTCGTTCCTGCATCATGTGCCAACGTTCAAAAGTTACCCGGCACACACATAGCCCTTTGGAAAAAATTGCGATGCCATCCGAACGATTCGACCATGTCCATATAGACATCGTCAGTCTTCTGCCACCATCTGACGGTTAACGATATCTACTCACCTGCATTGACAGATTTACTCGTTGGCCTGAAGCTTTTCTCATTCAGGATATCTCTGCTGACTCTGTGGCTCGACAATTCATCACCTGTTGGATTGCACGATTTGGTGTACCATCAGTCGTGACTACTGATCAAGGTCGACAATTCTAGTCACACCTTTTCGCTTCTCTGACATCTATGCTTGGAATACGCCGAATTCGCACTTCACCATACCATCCTTCCGCCAACGGCTTAGTGGAATGCTTACATCGTGACCTGAAAGCAGCCCTGAAGTGCCGTAATGACACCCGCAAGGACTATTTCACTTCCTCTTGTGCTTCTTGGTTTGCGTTCTTCTTTCAAGCAAGACCTCACAGGTACATCCGCTGAACTTGTCTACGGCACACCCCTTCAATTACCATCTGAGTTCTTTCAGCCATCCTCTGCTCCAGTCGATCCAGCATCCTTTGTCCAGACTTTCCGAGAGGCGATGAAGAAGCTGTCTCCGACTCCTACTTCGTGCCACAACAAATCTGCTCCTTTTGTGCACCATGCACTGAGCACTTGCACTCACGTGTTTGTGCGAAACGATGCGGTCAAACCACCACTCACTCCTCCATACGATGGACCCTTCAAGGTCTGTGCACGTAACAATAAGCATTTCACCGTTCTCGTGTGCGACAAGGAAACCATCCTGAGCATAGATCATCTGATGCCTGCTTTCTTCGAAGCTTCAAACACTCAGGTTCCTGTGACCAGCGATCCTCCTGACGCCCCGGATCCAATTGCTACTCCAGATACTCCTCCTTCGACCAACCTTACGCTTCCTCCCAGTGCTCCACCAGTCGTCACACGATCGGGAAGACATGTGCGCTTCAACACCAGATATTTGTGAACTGATTTTTTTCATCGTACCTTTGGTACTCGGTGGGGGGGGGAATACTGTGGAGAACTCTTCATTATTATTATTTGTCCGCTGCCCCAAGAGAGGACGCTACCAGCTTTCTCCCTCTTCCTCTCTGGAGGAAAATTCGAACTGGTTACTCGGTTGGTGAAGCACGCACTCACCTCTCTTTCTCTCTGTGATGTTATCGTAGCTGTAATATGACTTTCTTGATTTTTACTCATGCGGACTTGCGAACTGAAAAATGCTCATATCGTATTTACATGCAATGTGATTGTGTATAAGTGAATGTATGTTAAAATATATATCATCCTAGAATTAAATATAAATGTTAATATTACCAAGTCAGATTTCATTAACATTCAACGTGCAATCAAAAATGGCATTCATCAACAACAGCCATACTAGTTTAGTTTTTGTGAAGAATGCAAGTTAATCCCTATTTATCTGTTTTTTCTTTGTGTTTTGAAAAATAAATAAAGAAATAAAATAAATCAGAACTTAGGACCTATGTTAATCAAAACAGCATGCAGTAGAATACAAACTAACAGGTTTGTGGCATCAAAGTGTGTTAATGGGCATGATATGCGGTGAAAAGTAAAGAACGGAAAGTGTATGTTAGTGGGCATGATACACGACTTCCATCTGTAAATGGATGAATAATTGCAATAAAACATGAAAAACGATGGCAAGTAATTAATTTTTTTGCATATCATATATCTGTAACTTGTATCTTTCAATTATCTAACTAAATAAAGTGAAATCACTTCTTTCAAACCTCTGTCAGAATAATTGCTACAAGTTTGGCAGGATCTATAATAAACTTTCATCATAGAACTTTCATTATTGGACAAGACGTTTTACTTTCATGTGTTACAAAGGCCTTTAAAAATACATTGGGTTTTATGTATGAAATGCATTTTTTCCAAACTTCTATAATATATAATGTACAATACAGTCAAAAGTCGTTAATCCGGACTCGTCGGGACTTCGCCAATTCTGGATTATCGATTTTTCCGGATTATAGATCATCAGTTTAAATCTCGTAAGATGGCATGCAGAAATTCTACAATTAAAAATATGAAACCGTAATTTATGAAATAAAGAACAATTATGATCTAAAGGGTATCTAAATTTACAAAAAAAAAAAAAAAAAATGCTTAATATTTATTTCTTTACTTTATTAAACATTTCTTTCAATGTAAGTTGTTTAAGTTGCTTCGTTTTATGTGATAATACTTTCTCTTTAATTCTATAAACAGACATAATTTCTTGTTCAGTTACAGAGTTCCGCTGTTCAAGTCCCGTAATTGATGGGCCGAGAATACCGACTAACTTGTCAATCGAAATTTTTTTCGTTTTCACTAACCTCTCTGTCACATTCTTCATGTCTTTATCCATTTTTTGCAGCAATTCCACTTTTTGTTTGTTGGACATCGAAACATACTTTTGTTTTGTAGATCCTTTGGAAGTTCCAGCATCGGAAATTCTATTTGACATAATCGAAAGTTCAAGTTTACTTTTATAAAATTGCTCTTACAGTCTGCAAAAAATAATAAGCGGGATCCAATTCGAAGATTAAGGAACAACGCAATCATTAACATTAACTGAAATAGATAATTAGCTAATTTTAGCTTACACCGTCCGTTATACATTAAACGCGCAGGCAAAAACGTATTCTGCACTTGCGCACATGCATGCGCAGTAGTCAAGGTCTTACACGCACGCGTAAAACGCCTGTGCGCATGTGCCAATTCGGCACATGCGCAGAAAGTTTTTAGCTTTGAGGTCCGGATTATAGATCATTCCGGATTATGGGTGTCCGAATTAACGACTTTTGACTGTATAAAGAAATAAGATTATTGTACGATGATTTTAGATTTTCGATGTTTTGATGATTTTAGATTGGAAATTTATTCTTCCATTCACGAACTGCAATTTTCATACACTCAAATACCTGAAATTTTCCTTATACTGCATTTTTCAGCACTGTTCTGTTATCAGGGGGGACTGGATCCAGAAATATATGTATGTATGTGTGTGTATACATATACACATATATGCACATACATACACCCGCATATACATTCATACATTTCTGAATCAGGTTCTGGTAACAGAACAGTACCCATTTTTAAGCTTTCCAGACTCTCAAGGTTTTACTGTATATTGCAATTTAAATTATATTACTTAAAGTTTTCAGAGATTTTATTGCTAAACTGAGTACCATAGGCCTTTGGTGACATTTGGAATTTGCACGTTACAGATCAGACAATTAAGTTTACCAGTTTTTGTGATTAAGTGCAGTAGCTGCTTTTACAAGGCCCCAATTCTATTTAAATAATTCAACACTTACATAGCTTGATATAAATTATTTAACCCACAACTGAAATTACCAGATTTTTCAAAAACCAATGCAGGAGAAAATAGTTTTAACTTAAGTGAGTGGGGGTGGGAGGCACCTCTTTGGTTAAAGCATAACAGTATTACTTCAGATATTAATATTTAGTTGGGTAATCAGTCATATGTTACAGTAAAATAACCCAAACAGATCCCACTGTTCTAAATGATTTTGATCTTATTTTTTTTGTTGATAATATGTCTTTCCTGTGAAACTGTTATAAATCAAACATTTTCTAAAGAGAAATGAAATAAATTAATTATTTTGTTTTAGACACAGAGTAGTTTACAATATTTCATACATTTATCTGCACTACAGTTGTACCCACCCCTGATGTATAACATTGAAAACTCTCCTAAATATATATATATATATAAATGTAAATAGCAAAAAATGTAGATCTCTGGTTTTAGTTAGGACAAATAATTTATAAACCAGTCAAATTTTAGCAATGCCTCTATTTGAAATAAAGTTTCCCACTAGGAGAAAGTAATTTTGAAACATTATATAAACTTTGTAACTATACATATCCAATTTTTTCATTCATTTAAAAATTTTAAGATTTAGATTAAATAACCTTTTAGCTTTAAAACTGCTTGTTGGGCTGTTATTGGAGAGCAATTTTACATCACTTTGGAAATATTTCTTCGTATTCCCCAAGTCTTACACACATTCGGAGGTTATTCAAGATTGAAAACACATTCAGAGGTTATTTAAGATTGAAAATTCTGCTTCAGATTTGGGAACAGAATTTCCTGCGTATTTTTTACACAAATTCTAATGAAAGGTATTAAAGTTAAAAACTATCTTGCAATTTTAACAGAAACTAAAAAATAAGAAAAAAAAGGTCTGAAATTTCATTATTCATTCTTGGCATATTGAAAAATGTCAGAAAATCCTATATAATTTACAAAACTAAGTGCAGAAATTTGAAATCCAATAAAATTACCACTTTACCTATAGGCAATACAAACCACTTTAAATTTTATATCACAAAATGTGTATGATAGAATATCATAATAAAAGCTGTTAGCTAATTAAAAAGAAACAAAAACTATTTTCATCTAATAGTGAAAATTTCCAGTGTGTCTGCACCTCTCTTTTCTGCTTAGGGGTATAAAAATAAGGTACTTCCTTATTTCATAGCCCCCATTAAAATGGTGCCAAGATTACTGCCAAGCTTGTGTTTACTTCCCACAAGGATATTATAAAATACATGAAGATGTTCCTCCTTCAGTTTACCCATGCCCTTACGAATTAAGAACTAGTTTTTAAAATATTTTTATAATGAATAAAGTAAATTACAGGCATTATATTATTTAATTTAAAAAAGACTTAAGCATAATGGTGGTACTCCTTCTCACCTCCATAAGCGTTACAAAGTTTTGGAGCCGATAAGATATTATCCAAAGAGCATGCACAGCCCACTAGCGGCTGAGCAGTAAAATCGCTGAACGCTCATAATTCAGTCCAAGGTTCGAATCCCCCGAACAGGCTGGATGCATGGGCATTTTCGTGGTTTCCCCATATGTAATGTGCATACAAGCCAGTTTCCCTTAGAAAGTCTTTCACGTAGGCACCCCTCCCCTTACACAGATAGCCCTCGAGGCTTTGCCATTAACCACATAAACCAAACAAAAGACCATACCTCTTACTCAATTATATGAAAACTTGGTATTGAAAGAACTAAACTGTTCCATAATGTTAAAAAATTGATTTTAAATGTTTTCATTAAGAGTGCATATTGAATGTTTGCTAAGCTTTCTTTTTTGCAGAAAGGAGCTGTGACATACTCTAGATACATGTAATTTTATTTTTAAGCGACTACAGTGGTCTTGCACTGTATTGTGTGCATTATATTTTGAACTTTTAGAGTATTCAATGGTGCATATTTTTTCAATATAAAGTTATTGAACTTTCTTTAACAAAATATGTTTCCAAATATGTGCTAAAGTTGTATACATTTACATGCAGCATAACAGTTAAAATATTTCGTATTCACCAGAATTGAGCATTTGAAACCGACAAGTCCAGAACGGTTTAAATACTTAATTTCTTCAAACAAGTTTGAGTTTAAGAATATTTTTTAATAGGGTTTGAAAAATTTGCTATAAAGACCAAGACTAAAATCTAATTATTAAACTTACATAGCTTGCCCTTGGTTTGATAATATCCTTAAAATGAAATTCTGTTACCCCCAAATTAAATATTTGTTTTTAATAACAGTATAAACAGGAAATAATAATGTAAAATTAATTCAGATAAAATGCAAAAATCATAACATCCTTAGTGGTTGCAAAATCAAAAAGTTTTAAAATAGGCCAAAAGGCTGGCAGTGTTTTGAGAAAGTGTTAATTCACATAACACTGCTAGCCTATTGGCAATAGTCTATCATATATTAATTTATTGCTAATCTTGGTAGAATTTAAAAAAGAGGAGCCATAAATAGGTTCCCAAAACTCCTGGATTTGAGCCCTGAAAATTAAAATCTCCTGGCTCCGAGAAGGAATTTAAAATAAATATTACTCTCCCAGAATATCAAGTTTCTCGAAAATAACGACACAATGTGCACAGACGAAATGGTCAATAGCATCAAAAATCACAAGACACTCTATTTTTATAGCACTCTATATTTAATTTAAGGTGCAGGACTACATTATCTATACCACTCTATTTCCTGATTCTTCGTTGCCAAAAACAATTTGTACAAAGATAAGAGGGTGAGGGAAGATACGGCCAAGAGGTGGCAACACTAGCCATAAAGGTAAAGAAGTACAGTCAAATACCGAAAATCCGCCGACCTGAAATCCGTGTTGCCTCTCAAATATAAACATTCAGTTTATGGGTTCCAGAAGCCGCAACATTGAGTACGAAATATTGAAGAAAAAAATACTTACCGAATAATAACGAGTCAAAACGGAAATACTAAATTATTGATATAAAAGTTTAAAAAAATATAATCAATTTATATATGTAACAAAAATTTAATGCATATAATAATTTATTGCAATAATGTATATAATAATTTAATTAAATGTATCTAATATGCCTTATTCATTTTGCACTTTTAGTCCAAATATTATGCTTTATCTTTTCTGTTCTGAAACCCGCAAAATCCTAAAATCCGCTCAACGTCTGGTTCCAAGCTTTGCGGATTTCTGGAATTCTACTGTACAATAAATAATGAAAAAAAATTTTTTTAAGAACTCATTTTATATTACGCCCAAAAGGTTTTTTTTTTTTTTTTTTTTTTCATTTATACATACATGCATACACATTTTAAGAGCATTTCGGCTAAGAATATTTAAAAACAGCATATCTTTAGAATTTATGATAGACAGTTTTGCATGTTGGAGATAAAAATGTTTTGTTCCATACAGTGTTGCCACTGCTTGCTTTGAAATTGTTGAGTTTTTTAATCTAGAATTCGTTAAAGTTTTACAAAACATAAAACAGCTAATAAAACAAAATCAAAATTAGAGCCCATATTTAGGTGCAGGACTACATTATTCAAAAATAAAAAAATTCTATGTATCATTTTTTCACAAGAGAAGCATACATACATTCAGGCAGATTCTTCATTATTTAATTTCTAAAAATAATACAGGAAAATAATACTTGATGGCAACAATTCGAAAAGTGATTCAATGTGTGACTCTACACAAAATGCCGCTTCAAGACCAATAGCCCTTCTGAGCTAAAAATACATTGGTATGCTTAAAATATTGAGCAATACTACAAACAAGAAAATGTGCATTTCCAAAAATCATAATTTAACAATCCTTCGCAGCAAGTCACGTAACGGGGAGGGTTAGGAAACAATTTTCCGTTTCACCGGCGCAAATCTTGCCAAGTAGACTTTATTGGCAACAACATACAGTATACACATAAAAAATGTTAGTTCTAAGAATTCTTTATTTTGAAGGCATGAACATTTTAATACCGTTTAAAATTTTGTAAAAAGCCAATAAATAAAGACAAATTTGTACAGACATTAATTTAAGAACTTACTACGCTTTCATGGTTCAACATCCTGATTCGCTGGTTCATATCACGTGACACCAAGTGATCTCATCTCACATAAACTACACTACAAAAATCTAATTCTCACATAAACTACGCTACAAAAATCTAATTCTCTCAGCAATTATCTACATTAATTTCAAGTTAAATCTTAATTTGGAATAATAGTTTAAATGCAAGAATTATTTCAATTCATATGAATAGCTTATTCAGAAATTATGTAAAACAGCAGTGCTTTACTTTGCTAGTGTATTCTCATTAGAACTGATGAACGTCCTTGACTTTACCTCTTCTATATTTCGCCTTCAGATGAGCGGTGTGATTGCATCCTGACTTAATTATCACGAATGGCCTTAGGGCATAAAATTTAATTATCTGGTAAAAATTCTATGTAATTGTATGCCAATATTGAAAGAAAAAATCAACCTGATAAGAAATGGCTGCAACTTGTTTTGAAAATGAGGCGTAAAAAAGATATTACGTTTGGCATTAGTTTTACCACAATTGGTGACTTTATCACCTGCGCCAGCAAAACGGAAAAGTACCCAATTTTTTCTTATGTAACAGATTATACTGACTCTACACAACAATAATAACTTACACTAAAAAATTAAAGCCTGAAAAGTTATATTAAAAAATATTTTCCACTTATTGCATTGATATATATCATTTCGAATCATTAAAGAATTTGAATTTCTTCTCAAATATTTTCACATCACGTGAATTTTCATAAAAGATCTTCAAAGTCAAAAGTGTCATGAAAATAATGTATTATTACAATGCAACCTCTTCCACGTAAAATTTTTCTTCACATTTAAGTGGAATAACTTATAGGAATTTTAAATGTGAAATTATTATATTGCAGTCAAATCGTGAGATTTTTTTACTTATTACAAATCTTACCTCCATCATCAACTCCAGTCTGTACCTCAGCTGATATTGCCTGCTTCTCCGACCTTCTAACCTGTTCTAAACGTTGTATCTTTTCATGCAGCTTTTGAAGGGCTTTAATAATTCCTGCTGAAAACAGAAATCATGAGAAAATTGGTTTAAGAAAATATGCTACAACTCTTTCACCTACCTTTCCACAAATTCAATGCTTTGCCTCAAAAGATTTTTTAAGATTAAAAAATTAACCATATTAAATGCTCTCTGTAACACATCTAAGATATAAATTAGTAACAAATTTCATTCATAAAGAAACTTGAAATGCTAATGTAAGTTTTTGAACAATTATTTGAAAGCACCTGTATAAATTTCACTTGTAGCAAAAGCATTACAAATAAGTGAACAGCAAATACAATAAATAAGCAAATAAAAATGAAAATTAGTTGATTTTCCTGGTTTAAGTCTGGAAATTTGCCATTTTAGTACCTCAGCTATTGTAAAACATACAAAATAAATGCTAAAATTTTAATTCAAAGAAATATTTACTTACACATTACTTAAATTACGATGCATGGATTGGCAAATGTTACATAGTAATCAAAAATTGGTATCTAGTTTTCTTTTTATACAGGATATATTTCCTAATTTTACAGGATGCAAATTTTGTCACTTTACATTAATAAAAATGTTTGCAGATAATCTTTGGAATATGGTAACAGGTAGTTTGGTGACATTTTGGTAAGGCGATAAAGGTTACTAGCTAGGACTTTAGCAATGTACATGGATAAATTCAAGAGTGTGCGCAATGCCATTTTTGTGCAATTCTATGATTTTTTTAAAGTGAAAATAGGTTGACGTGTACATGGATGATACAGTGTATCTGCAATTCTTAAAAACGCGGCAAGCAGTGGCCAATTCTGCACTTTCTCCCAATTTTGCACCTAATCTTCGTGAGGATTAAGCACTTTGGTTCCATAAAAGTTCTAGCATAAGCATAATTCAGCTAGCAGATTGTTGGAAAAAAAATGTTGAGTAAAAAAAAAAAAAAAAAAAAAAAAGCCTTTACCTCGTGAAAACAAAATGGCGTCCAAAACAAAACTAGCAGGTTGCTGTAGCAGGGTTGGTCGCCAAAAAATCGCCGAGTTACCAAAATCCATAGATTAACCACGTTTGCTTTCAGAAATTTAAGGGAAAAAATCATAACACTTTTATTTATATACATAACTGCTTAAAGAGAAAAGGTCAGCCTTAATTTCATTCTTATAAACAAAAATATTCAGTTTAATTAGAAGGTAATGTACCACTTTCATCTAAAGTCAATGCAAAATTAGATTAAATTTACCATTTTTAAATTTAAAGCAGAATAGCATTTACTGAACACATTAAATGATTGGTAATCAATTTCCTTCTCTTAACTAATTAATATATATATTACATGTTCTTTTATCTTTAAAAAACATTCTTAGTTTTACATACATATATTTCGTTGAGTGTGATTTTATCTTAAAGAGGAATAACACATGACAAAACAATTTAGTTCTAGAAATTTTATTTAACCCATAGACATTTTAACTTACAAAAATGAATTAAAAACAAACAATTATTTTAATGCCAGCATAAAAAATGACTTGTCTTGCCACAATGTACACACACTAGCAATTAATCTTTTTTTTTTTTTTTTTTTTTCCATACAAGCTATCATATACACTTGTAGTCTTTTTGTCATTCAAAGTCACTACACTTCAGAAGAAAGATTCACACTTAATGATAAACACAAAACATTTGGCAAAATGAAATTACTGCCACAAGGTGTACTAGATTACTTGCAATATGCAAAAAATTATGTACAATAAAAAGCCTATAACTTGGGCTTTTTATTTGTTTTATATATTACAAACAGGAAAAAAGCTAAAACAGCACAGAGAAATATGGAAACAGAAAATGTATAGAAGGAGATCAACAGATAACAAATAGTAGAGTATTAATGTTTTAATACAAAAGTATTTCTTACATCTGATATTCAGTCATAACACAGATGGGATATCTCCTTTAAATAACAATATCACAAACAAATCAGACATAGTTTAAAATTTCTACAGTCAATACCAAAAAGAATAATACCCATATCACATTAGGTATCACATATATTACAACTTAAAACTTCTATATATTTTGCACGAAAAGGAAGAAAAATTAAAAATAAATTAATCCACATTTGGAATTTTTTAACTACAAATTTTCAAATTAAGCAAAAAATACAATTTTTTCTAAAATAAAAAATATTTAAACATTGAAAATAAAAATTAGGAAGGAAATATTCCAAAAATATACTCATTTCAGAAAGCTCAGATCAAAATCTAAATAAGGAAACATAATTTATTACATGGTAATATATTTTACTGTTGTCGTTGGATAAAATTTGAGCATGTAACAAATTAAATGATAACGCAATTTTTACAAAAACAAAAATCTGAAACCCACAGCGATAGATTTCTGAACCGCAGTTTCTGTGACATGAAATAAAAAATGCACACATTATAGCACCAAGTAATTACAATTTATTATTCATTTTTAACAGCTCACATAGTAATATTACTACAATTAGCTAAATGAGTACATTTCAGTAAAAAATAATCATTAATACTTTCCTACTTTAAACGTTTGCACAGAAAGTTTTTACGTTTATAATCAAAGTAGCTATAAAAAATGCTATTTTTCATTTTGTAAAAACTTAAATAAAAGTTCTCGAAAAACATGTCAGATCAAAATCAATTACTTTCTGAACAAATTTAAAGACTTAAAAAAAAAAAAAAAAATCATGTGTTAAAAAATTCTGCAGATGAAATAAACTAACCAAAAACTTCAAATTTAGCTTTAGCATGAGTAAGGATATGAGATTTTAAGTTAGTTGACTGGGCAAATTTCTTATTACATTCATCAAAAGGACAAACATATGGTCGATCTCCCGTGTGAATACGAACATGAGTACGCAAATTGAAGTCCAGAGAAAAACGTTTCCCACACCCCTCAAATGTACACTGAAAAGGCTTTTCCCCAGTATGGACAAGTTGGTGCCTTTTCAATTTAGAGCTTTCCACAAATGCTTTACCACACTCAGCACACACATGAACTCTGGGGCCATGTGTATGTAAGTGTTTTCTCATAGCAGAATTATCGCGAAACATTTTATTACAGCCTTTATGAGGACAAGCTATAGTTCTAGCAACATCATCATTCTGTTTACGAGGCTTCATCTTAGCAAATTCAGCAAGTTGTTTAGGATCACTCAAATCAACACCAGGTATACCGCCAGGCAAAGTCTTCTTTCCTGTCATGTATTCTGTGTAATCAGGATCAGGTTCTGGCGTTAAAGAATCGTCAACAGACATACCTTTTTTATCATCATCACTACCAGATGCCCATACTGTTACGGAAAACTCTCCTTCCAGAGTTTTTATCTGAACTTGCTTTCGATCCCATTTTCGTGCTGCACGTTTGTTTTCTGTTAACTGTTCTCCAGTCAACTTGCCTTTGTTGGCTAATTTTTTGCCTTTTCTTCCTCGCTTATTTACAGGCCCAGCACTAGTGTCTAAGATAACGTCATTTGTAGAGACTGGTATCTGTTCGTAAGCTGACAAACCTTCCGATTCGGAATCAGCACCAACTATTTCTTCCTGGGGTTGTAAAATTATCCCTTGACTACTGGCATCCAGTAATGGTTGCAAGGCAATTAATGGCTGTTCTTCTGAAACTTCAACACCTGAAACTACAGTCTCAACAGGCATACCAACTAAGATATCCGCAATTTCAACTTCACGGGTATCAGAAACTACAACTTCAGAAGCTATATCTGTAGATCCTAGACTATTCATATTCATATTTACATTACAACAGATTTCAGTTATGTAAGGAGTTCAATAACCTTTTAATGTCTCTAAAAATCCGATTCTGAAGTGCTCTTAAATTCGGTCAGCGATATTAATTATACAACCAAGTCAAAAATTCTCTTTTTACATTAAAACATCAGATACGTACGTTCACGTTTCGGGAAATGAAAACCAGGTGCGACATTGAAAAGACCTTTTTCTCTGTTGAAACTCATTTCGGCATCTGCTTCTTTATACATAGAAAACAGAATATTACGACTATACGCTATTTTTTCAAAATATAAACATTTTCAAATCATAAACAGTTTCACAGACTTTAGAAACATACACCACCATTTTCTTTTTCGCGATGTTGCCAGATTTATTCAACTACTCATTGCAAATAATCCAAATTGCTTGTTGCTAAGCAGGACTTAGAAGAGAAGGGCTAGCTCATAGAGCTTTTTCCCCTGAAGCAGAAAGTGAGAAGTGATGACGTAGCCATGATGACGCTGAGCGCGCCAATATAATTCACAGCTTGGAAATTAGCGTTTTTGAACCAGCGTTTAAAATGAGCTGTGTGTGAAAGATAGCTATAATTTGGAAGAGGCAATGTTACTGATTTATGAATTTTAGACTGAACCATTAAAAAATTTAATAATGCTTACTCAATTTTAAAATAATAGATAAAATGTGCTACTCTTTTAACATAAAGTTCCGTGGTTTTTTTTAATTTTTATTTGCAGGTTTTTTTATTTAATGCACGTTTATTTCTAATCATTTTTTTATTTGCATGCTAACTGTGAGAATTTTTATGCTGCTTCTAAGATAACTATAATAGCAGCTATTTAAATTTACTCAAAAAACAACTTTACACTGACATAGGTTTAAACATATATGACATATATGGCAACATTTCTGCTAACCTACGTTTGATTTTTTGCCTAATTGTAAATTTTACATTGTTATAATTCTCTTCCGATTCAATATAATAGATATTTTTTAAATAATTTTGTAATTTATACTTATATCTATATTACAATTAAATAAATGTATATAAGATTGTTACCTTAATTATGACAAAATAGCTTTATTCAGAGTACCTAAAATAGTTATTTAATTTTTCAAAAGTGTGAGTAAAGTGTGAGGAAGCAGGTCTTTTTATGCCAATTACTTTGATGTTTTATACTATTATATTTTATCTAGAATGCTAATCTAGCACAAAATCTAATCAATAATTAGTTACAAAGGATACAATAAGAATAACTTTAAAAGTACGTTTTAACAAAATTAGTTTGTTAAATACTTGTTATTCTTCTTGGTACTATTTTGGTACTATTCATAATACCGAAGAGGCCCACCAGCGGCCAAGCGGTAAAGTCGCTGAACACTGGTAGTTTGGTCCGAGGTTCGAATCCCGCAAACGGGCTGGCTGCATGGGTGTTTTCGTGGTTTTCCCCATGTTTAACGTGTATACGAGCCAGTTTCCCTTAGAAAGTCCTCCACGAAGGCATCCCTCTCCTTAGGCAGATAGCCCTAGTGTGCTTTGCCATAATTAAATACACACATACACATAATACCGAAGATATTATCGATTAACTCATAGAAGTCAGATGCTTTCTGATTTCCTGTGCGGTAGAGTATACCTTTTGCGGTACTTTTTGAAAATAATGTTTTCTCTGGAGAGACTTTTTGTCTCTCGTTTCCCTTGAACATTAAATAATTTTAGTTTTTGACACAATTTGATTTCTTCTCAATCTCTATTTAAAACCTCTTTAATAATATCAAAATTTAAAACAGATCCATCTTCTAAAACAAATCCTCTATCTAAAACGCGGTTTCTCAGTAATTTGAGGCAGAGCGCGAAATGAGACCTCTGATTAAAACAAACTGCACATTTTGAAAAGAACCAACTTAGTCCAGTTTAGAGTCATAGCAAAGTTTTCAATCTATATGCATTTCGTCGAAACTGAGAACGCCTATTTTTTCTACAGAATACAAATATTCGCCTCCTTCCTTCTTTAGAGTAAGAATATTACTTTGAATTCTTTGACTACAATAAAATTTAGAAAACACTAAAAAATAAAATAAACACCATTTCTTTAATTTGATAATACCAGGTAAAGATATTCCAATTTTTTTTCTTTCCAAAAATCATAGCTTTAAGATGACAGAGCTCTTATGACGATGCTACGTGAAATATTTTCACTAGTCCACCTGATTTTTTTCTTCTTTTTCAGTAATGCATTAATCTGCGTCTTTATAAAAATAAGCTTTAGACATTTTTCAAAATTCTCCGATTTGTGCTCCCCTCCCCAAATTTCGCTATTTGAGATTTTAATTTCTGTCTAGATGTCGTCCACCTTCTTTGTCGCTGAACAAACATTCTAAAATTGTTCTTTTCTCTATTTTTCAATACTTTAATACAATTTAATACAATTTTCCAAGGATATTATTTTGTTCTTCAAATTATCAATGCATTCTTGTTTATCCTTAAACATTCAGGATGATCTACATTTTCATTTGTGAGTTTTATTTCAAAATCATTAAAATTTGATTCATTATTGTCATCATCAATTTCGATTTATTATTGTCATCAAAATTTACTTTCGGCACAGCATTCCATTCCAACAGTTTCTTTTTGTGGCTATCCAAACAAGCGATTTTTCATATCATCTTCATAAACACTGCATAGAAAATGTTCGCTGCAAATTTTTCCGCTCTTCACATTAATAGAATCTTCTCTTTGACATTTGTGTATCCATACTTTCTTCAAAAGCAAACTCTCATTTGGATCCTTTGGTCCCATGAAATAAAATATATCATCCTTTCATACTTCTGTAAGTGCTACGGCATGTTACTGCAGCGCAAAAAGCCATATTACGTAAACGATACTTTACAATATAGAATTTAAAATAAAAACTGATTAAAATTACATATATATAAATTATTTTAAATATATACATTATTAGAAAACAGATATATATATTATTAAAATTAATTTGGGATACGTAACCTCTAGAAAATCGTCTCGCAGCTCAATGAAAATACTGTTTTAAACGCGAGAAATCAGGACAGGTGGCATCACAGTGACGTCAGATTATTGCCTGTTACGTCCCCCCATTAGGCTCGCGTCGGCGAGGAGTCGAACAAAGAAATGAGCTAGCCCTTCTATTTATCCCTGGTTGCTAAGTGCATGATCCTTGTTCGCAAACGTGAAAGAATTACATTAAAGTTTGCAAAAACAACTAATTTCTGTTTAACTAGTTTATTGGTTCGTCGTATAGGTTTTCCCTCAAAAATCGTAAAACTGGACATGCATTATAGGCTTTTTTTTTTTTAATTTGTGCACGAGGCAATTTTGCCTTTAAAATAAATAACTACTATAGATGGTATACAAAGCAAAACATCTCATATAAGTTTTTTCCACATCATAAAAATATCTAAGTAATGAGCAGAAATAGGAAAATTGCAGAAGTAGTTAGTTTGATGCAATATAGAGGGAGCCACATTAGCTCAAGAGAGCTTTATTTTTTGCCCATGTGATCGAAATCGGAAAGCAATCATTCAAGGGTCTATATTTCGCGACAAGCTAACTTGAGAACACAAACAAGGCTAGTACGACCTTTTCACCCTGTTCTTCAAGTTATCCGTATGCAGTAAACTGCCCGCGGATATTCAGTTCCTCCAATTTGCTACACATTTGGCGACTTCTTGCCAATCCAGCGTATTTAATAACAATCGTTTTATGCAGTGAAGCTGTAATTGAAATTGATAGTTCATCATAGTGTAAAATGTAGGGCATGTTATTCATTGTCTTAATTTATGTGAAATATTTCACTATTATCTAAATCCGACGAATACTAATTTGACGATATTTAAAACTTGAAACCGGAAGAGCCAACAATGTATTTTTTGGAGTTTGAGTTAATTTTTTTCCCAAGACCGTTCGCTTATTTAAAAGTAAAATATATAAATTTCGAATATCTAGTAGTAAGTTATTTTCTTTTAATTTTTAAGAGTTTACGCGGATAAGGTTCGGAGAACAGCCTTAACGCTTGTGTTATATATGTAACTGTAACTGTATCTATTATTATCTTTAACTATAACTGTAATATAGAATAGTAGATGAGTAATGTAGAATAAACGATGTGAATAAGGAGGGCGCTGCGATCACCGAGGCAAGCGGCTGGACGTTCGCAGCGCTCCGTAAAAAAGTGAAAAAAATTCCTTTCCCCTTGGGGAATATCTATTAAATTACTTTGAAATACTGATTTTTCTACAATACCTACACGTTTTCAAAAGTTTTTCAGTTGCGATGTTGATGAGAATGAAACAGCGGACAATGTGAGGAAGTACAACGAAAGGCTGGAATTTTAAGATAAGTACCCTTCTTTCATCTACACTCAATCAAATTTCTATAAATATGTGCGTTTAAATCAATAAATTTTAACTTTTAATCAGTTTTTAGCATTAAAAAATACTTGAAATTGCTTATTGCCTGTGGCTTCCTTTGTTAAACAATTCCGAACAGACGCCAACGTTATCAGTTCATGTCTGTCGTCACTTACAAAGCCCCCTTATCTTGCTTTGAGGAATCTCGTGAGAGGGAAAATAGGGGACTCACGGCATCGCGCTATTTCCTCTCGGATCCTCTGGATTCTTTTTTTTTTTTTTAGATCGCTTAAATATTTTTGCCTTTAAATAATATTATACCTCACCGATTTTTTCTCATACTGTTCCTTGCTATCTGTTAAATGTCCATATGTAACGAATGGATTATTCGTCACTGCCTTAAATAAATTCTTAGAACTATGAGCTTATATAAACAACGGTGTCCCTCATTGTGTAATTAATTAAGTAATTAATTGTGTAATTAATTAATTAAGTAGTAATAAATTATGATAGCAAAATAATAAATCTTGTAACAAATTATGATATATAAATTAATAAATACTATGTTTAATTTGTGTTTTTAATACATATACTCAGTAATTTACATACACACACACATATATATATATATATCTTTTTTTTTTTTGTGTGTGTGTGTACGGTTGTGGTCTTGTATTGTATATGGTTCTATCTTGTTTGTCTGCTGCTGTTTTTTGCAAAAATGTATGAAAATGTTGGGAACGAAAATAGCACAATTTACTTTAGTTAAATTAATATATACTTTGTATGATGACTTTTGTTGATATCTCAGGATGCAATACATATTACTTTGCATATACTCAGCATACATATTACTTTGTATTTCATGCTAAATACCTTGATACGAAGCAATTTAACACCGTCAATATTTTTTTCTCCCCCAGTAACACATCTATTCATCATTACCAAACACACTCACCACACACACACACACACACACTTGTGAGACACTATTTATTGTAAATGAAGAAAAATTTTCCTCCTTTTAACTACACTCATGGACACAATCGTATTTTAGGATATTTTCTACTTCTTTTCCTTTTTTTCTATAGGCCTTTTTTTTTCCTCTCTATTATTTTTGGGCCATTTATTTTAAATTTTATTTTGTCCCATCTTTTCTTCCTGACCTTTTGAACTCGTGCAAGATGTACGAAGTTCCCTTTTTACTCTCCTCAAATACGAAATTGCCCCCTTTCTATATACCTTTCCTTCGCACCTATGCTTGATTTTTCGCCCATCGGTGCAGAAAGACTTAGCGGGTGCAAAACAAGACATCTGTCTACTTTGTCTGTCTGTCTGTCTAATAAACGATGTTTGTGTACATCTTGTAATCATCACTGAGCACGTACCCAACACATATAAAATACAACACATGGCGCAGCCCGTCGTTGATTAAAAAAGAAAATCTTTTTTGAAGAACCATGCAGCCTCGGTAAAGATGTTCTAAACAAAAACATCATGGGAAGTTGTTTACTGTGAAATCGAAACTTATATCGCTGGTAAGTGAGTTGTTTATTTCTATTGGAAGTGGCTAAAAATACGTATATATAAACTATTTAAAGTCCTAAATTAAATATGGATGGATTAAAGCCACCAAGTAATCTAAGTTTCGAAGGAAATTTAAGCGAAAATTGGAAGAAATGGAAACAAAAATTCCAAATTTATATGTTAGCGTTTGGTGGTATTACTAAATCACCTGAAATTAATTAAAGTAGCTATTTTATTGCATATAATTGGTGAAGAAGCACTTGAAAAATTTAATACTTTTAATTTAAGTGAAGAAGATAAGAAGGATGTTGACAAAGTAATTGAAGCTTTCGAAAATTTTTGCATACCGAAAGCAAACGAAAGTGTTGATAGACATATATTTTTCTGTCGAACACAACATGTAGGTGAATCGTTTGATGATTTCTTAACCGATTTAAAGAAATTAAATAGCAACTGTGGATTTTCAGAATTAAAAGATAGTTTAATAAGGGATAGAATAGTAAATGGAATTCTAAATAAAAATCTCAAAGATAGATTATTAAGGGAAGATCAGTTAACATTGGAGAAATGTATTAAAATGTGTACAGCTTCTGAATTAGCAGAACTTCAGCTGAAAACTTTAACTGAAGAAAATAAAATAGAAGCTATCAAACGTAATAAATTTCGACCTTCAGAGGAAAAAAGTCAGCCTTGTAAGAAAGACTTTCATGTAAAACAAAAGCAACAAAGTACTAAATCTTCTTCAAACTATCAAGGAAATAAGTACAATAATACAAAACCATGTAGAAAATGTGGAACTCTTCATAAGTTATACAACTGTCCTGCTTATAATAAGATTTGCTTGTACTGTAAAAAGAAAAATCACTTTTCTAAAATGTGCACTTTTAAAAATGTTAATGTTGTACAGAATAATTTAGAGCATGAGTTACATAATAATGGTAATGAATATATTTTAGGGTCAGTAGAAGATATAAATCCATTTTCTAAAAATAAAACTGAATGGTTTGAAAAACTAAAAGTAAACATATCTAAATATTTATTTGTTAAGTTGGATACTGGAGCTCAGTGTAATGTGCTACTATTGCCTAAATTTAAACAATTAAATTTAAGAGAGAAATGTTTGACTAAATCAAAAGTCACTTTAAATAATTACAATGGTACTACAATTGATGTAGTTGGAAAATGTAAATTATTATGTGAAACATCGAAAGGGGACAAGGATGAAATAGAATTTCAAGTCGTAGCAAGTGATAAAACTGTTCCAGCTATTTTAGGTTTACCTACATTGCAAAAATTAAACCTAATACAAAGGATTTGTACAGTAAATCCTGATTCTAATGAAAGGTTACCAGAACTTTTAAAAGGATATCAAGATTTGTTTAAAGGAACTGGGAATTTAACTGAATATACATATCATATTAAATTAAAATCAGGAGCTGTTGGTAAAATAGAACCCTGTAGGAAAATTCCACTTAGCTTATTAAATCCATTAAAAAAGGAATTAGCAAGAATGGAAAAAGATGGTATTATAAAGAAAGTTAACCAACCAACAGAATTCGTGAAATCATTAGTGGTAGTAAGGAAAAAGGATGGAAATTTAAGAGTGTGTTTAGATCCTCAGCACCTTAACCAAAATATACTGAGAGAACATTATCACATACCAACCTTTGAAGAAATTTCATCTCAAATGACAAATGCAAAGGTCTTTAGTATTTTAGATGCAAACAAAGCATTTTGGCAAATTAAACTGTCAGATTCAAGTTGTGAATTTACTACATTTAACACACCGTTTGGTAGATATTGTTTTTTGAAATTGCCATATGGACTGAATTCATCACCAGAAGTTTACCACAGAAGTTTTTCTGAAATTTTTAGTGATTTAGAAGGAGTTCAAATACATATAGATGACTTATTAGTTTGGGGTAAAGATAAAAAAGAACGTGATTCAAGATTAAAGAAATTGTTGGACAGAGCCAGAGAAAAGAATGTTAAATTTAATTTAAATAAATGTAAATTTGGGCTGAATGAAGTGAAATATATGGGACATATATTTTCTAAAGATGGTTTAAAACCAGATGAAGACAAAATTAAGGCTATTCTAGATATAAAACCACCAAAAAATGTGAAAGAATTAGAAACTTTCCTAGGAATGATTACATATGTTTCTAGATTTATACCTAATGTATCAAAATTGACATCATGTTTAAGAGATTTGTTGAAAAAACAAGTTATCTGGAACTGGAATGCAACACATGAAAAAGCATTTAGAAGACTAAAAGATGTCTTGGTAAATAAACCAGTTTTAATGATATAAACATGCCAGTAGTTTTATCTGTAGATGCATCTCAAGAAGGACTAGGAGCAGTCTTACTGCAGAATAATTTACCAGTGGCATATGCATCTAAGGCATTAACAGATACACAGAAGAATTATGCTCAAATTGAAAAGGAAACTTTAGCTATTGTATTTGCGTGTGAGAAATTTCACCAGTATATATTTGGAAAAAATATTACTGTGGAAAGTGATCATAAACCACTGGAATCAATTTTCAAAAAGCCATTAAATAAATGCCCTGTAAGACTACAAAGAATGCATATAAGATTACAGACATATCAGTTTGAGATAAAATATAAACCAGGAAAAGAACTTTTTATAGCGGATGCATTATCAAGATCATTCACTGATAAAGGATCTGATTTCTTTGAAGGAGAAATAGAAGCTCATGTTGGATTAGTTGTAGAATGTATACCAATGTCTAATGGTAAAATGGAAGTTTTTCAACTGGAAACAGAAAAAGATGAAGTTTTAAGAAAATTAATTAAAACTGGATGGCCAGATGAAAAATGTATGGTTCCAGAACTGGCAAAACCATATTTTAACTTCAGAGAAGAACTATCAGAAGCAAATGGATTAATATTTAAAAATTCCTGTGTTGTTGTATCAAGAAGTTTACGAAAAGATATGTTAAGCAGAATTCATTATGGTCATTTAGGAGTAGTAAAATGCAAAATCAAAGCAAGAGAAATATTATATTGGCCAGGAATGTCCAAAGAAATTGAAGATTTGGTACTGAATTGTCAAACATGTTTAAGTTTACAAAAAGCTAATACTAAAGAACCAATGATATCTAAAGAAATACCTAATGGTCCATGGGAAGTATTGGGAACAGACCTCTTTTACTTTCAAGGAAGGGATTATCTAATAGTTATAGATTATTTTAGCAAATATGTTGAAATTGGACATTTGGAAGATTTGTCAAGTGTAGCAGTGATAAAGCAATTGAAATCAATTTTTGCAAGACATGGTATTCCGAAAATAGTATATTCGGATAATGGTCCACAATATAATTGTAGAAAATATAAAGATTTTGCAAGAAGATGGAATTTTGAAACCAGAACTTCAAGTCCAAATTATCCACAGTCTAATGGAATGGTTGAAAGACATATTCAAACTGTCAAGCGAATGTTAGAAAAAGCTGTAGTTGACAACAAAGATCCATATTTAGTTTTACTGGAATATCGTAACTCTCCTATTTCAGATGAAATTAAGTCACCTTCAGAATTGATGTTTGGAAGAAAAGTAAATGGATTGATGCCTATAAAAGAGAATTTTGTCCAAGCTAAACGATATGAAGACCATAAACAACATTTATTGAAGAGACAAACCTTACAAAAAAGTTATTATGATAGGAATGCAAGACCATTAAAACCACTGAAAACAGGAGATCATGTTTACATAAAAGAGAATGGGAAAAAACTAAATGAAAGAGGGAAAATTATAGAAGAAGCAGAAAGACCACATTCATATAGAATTATAAGAACAGATGGAAGAATTGTAGAAAGGAACAGAAGAGACCTTCTTAAAGGAACTAATCAGGAAGAGTTTGCAATACAAAACTATGAGAATGAAGTTATAGATGAACCCGAGATACATGAAAATAGTAGGAGCACTTCAAATTTAGATGTGCCTGTAAGGTCCTTCAAAATCTAACAGAAGTGTTGTGTCACCAAATAGTGAAAGAGGTATAGTATCATCAAAGTTTTCAAATGGACATAACTACGTCACTCGATCTGGTAGGACTGTTAAGAAACCTTATTATTTAAAAGAATATGTTTAATTTTACTACTATTATTATTTTTTTATAAAAAAGGGAGATGTTATATATGTAACTGTAACTGTATCTATTATTATCTTTAACTGTAATATAGAATAGTAGATGAGTAATGTAGAATAAACGATGTTTGTGTACATCTTGTAATCATCACTGAGCACGTACCCAACACATATAAAATACAACACAGCTTGTTCTTAACGGCTTGTTGCTACCAAAACAGTGAACGAGGAGAAAATATTTATTTTTATTTTTTAAAGACATTAATTTGATTTTAATTTGCGATATAATAACTCTGACAATATTTTATAGCAGGCATTATGAATATTATATCCTGTATTAATTGTCTCCTAAGACAAGCATTTAAAGTCAGTCTCAGAAAATCACTCTCCTACAATACGTTTTATCTTATCTTTCTGGTTACTGTTTAAAAGCACGATTGTAAATTATTTAATTGTTATTAGACAAAATATCTATTAAAAAATGGCATCAGCTAATTTCTGGATGTGGTTCTATTTATAATTTTAAAAAAGATAATTCAGATGATGTACGCTTAAGAAAAAAATCAATTTAATTTTGCATTTTTATTTGAAACAAAAATCTTGTTGTTTATAATATTTTATATAATTTTATGTTGTGGATGATGTAATCAATGACGTCACCTTACTTAAAAAGTAATTGGTTTTATTAATATCTATAAATTTAATCTAATGTTTTAAACATTATTTATGGCTGTTAAATATTAAAATACAATTTAATTTTGCATTTGTTTTAAAAATAATTTTATTATGAACGGTTATTTAAATAATTTTAATTCTAGGCGTAATGTAATCAGCTTTCTGATTGGTTATAGAATATTTGTGCATTAACGAGCTGTAATCAGCTCCCTGATAGGTTGCTGAAAATTTGTGCATTACCGCGCCATTTTAAAATTTAATTCATATCTTCGAATTCCTTCAAAAATGTCTCCTTCAAAGATGAATGTTGTTTTTGATAAGTACCAAGAATTATTGGTATCGGAATCAAAAATTGTCCTTTGAGACCTTATTTTGGCCAGCCTGGCTTTCCTAATCAAAGATTTATTTATAAATTCTTTCAAGGGTCAGAGGAAATTTATTTTAAATATTTTGAGAAAACCTCGATCACAGATGAAGATCGTTAGAAGAGTCCATTCTGAAGACGGCCGTATATGGTATTG
This sequence comes from Stegodyphus dumicola, assembly GCF_044657685.1. Classification (NCBI taxonomy): domain Eukaryota; kingdom Metazoa; phylum Arthropoda; class Arachnida; order Araneae; family Eresidae; genus Stegodyphus; species Stegodyphus dumicola. The sequence continues at coordinate 97,826,360 of NC_140774.1, read as the reverse complement.
TGGTCATGTTGGAAGAAATAATCGCTGTAACGGTAAGAAAAATATTAGACATTCCTCCTTTTTGACCGACAAGAAACTAATTGCTGTAATTTTAGCTTTAAAATAAGTAAATAAGAACGCTTACGAAGCCTACTTATTTTAAAGTATTTAATTTAAGTAATATTTTAATTCTTTGAAACGTTGGTATGATGGTTTTTAATTCGATATTCAATTTACGAAATATTTTAATCCAATTAAACGTTGGCGCAATGTTTTTATAGCGGTATTTTTATTCTATTTCTGTGCTTTATGAAAGTAATAATTTAACCTTTCTTTAGTATTTTATACTCGTAGTAAATGTATTTATTTACATTTGCTTGCCATCTTAAAAAACAAAGTTTTCAACAAAAAAATTAATCTATTATTTTTAACGATATTTATTTTTTTTAAGTTTCGAATACTTTACTATGCGGAAAATAACGTAAAAACGGCGTTTTACAAGATGGCTGACGATTGTAAAAACCGCGCCAACAATTGCGCCAAAGTAAATCGCCAAAAATCCGTGCAACCGTCTACCAAAGTAGTACCTTAGGGTTATTCAGTTATGGCAAAGCACACGAAGGCTATCTGCCTAAATGGAGAGATGCCTTCGTGGAGTACTTTCTAAGGGAAACTAGCCCGTATACACGTTACATCCATATTCACAAAGCCTACAGACCATTCTTCTACGGTCTGCTCTCATTGTATGAAACATCTGCTTGGCGTCGTATTTGGCATGGCGAGTTATCGCTCTGTAGGCGTGTTAATTAACGACAAACAAACCTTTTGGGCTTTCAGTAAAGCGAGAAGAAACAGCGTTTATTTCATTCGATAATCTTTTAATTTTTGAATGAAAGCTAAGGGGAATTGTGCGGAATATATTTTAAATAACCTACTGATCTTATTAATAGTTTATTTGTATTTGAATTTAAACTATTAAAAGTACGATAATTCTTTTGCAAGGAAAAGTGTTTGCATGGAAATGACATATGTACTTTTTCGTCATTTTTAGAAAGAGTCTGCTGTGTAAATTTCCACAGCGCATTTATTTATATAAATAAAGGAATATTAAAAAATAAACCAAATGAAAACATTTAACGGCGTCGAATACCTATTCGTTTCACTTAAATTATGAAGTAAGTATAACTAAAATTATATTTTATTCCATCATGCGCTATTTCAATTGAAACGCTTTTCGTAATCTTGCTACTTGTATCAACTAAAAAGAGCACAAACCAGTAATAAAAAAACAAGAACAATTAGCATTAACAAGAATAGAGAAAATAAAGGTGTTAAAATTTTAACAGCGCACCCGAAGACGAAACGACAAATAACGACAAAGTCATTCAATAAAGCTAGGGTAAAAATAAATCCGTGCAGGGCAGAGTTTCTAAAAGTCACAAACGGGGATAGAACCGGCGATCAAGAAGCCAAAGAATTTTTTCCGTGTTCATTACCGCTGAGCTGTGGTTTCTCCAGTGGTTTTCGCACACTTTTCGGTACGGCACGCTCATAGTAAAGGCGATGAAGCAAAAGTAGCCAAGCACAAAATTCTGTAACCCAACGTTTCCTGTTTTAACCAATCGGAGCAAACAGTAGCAGAAACGGTCTGTAGGCTTTGTGAATATGCACGTTACACATGGGGAAAACCACGAAAATGCCCATGCAGCCAGCCCGTTCGCAGGATTCGAACCTCGGACCGAACTACCAGTGTTCAGCGTCTTAACCGCTCGGCCACTGGTGGGCACAAAAATAAAATGAATAAAAAGACTGGAAATTGAGATCTTCAGATTGCAGTCTACTAAAGAGCTTACCATTAAAAATTTGAAGGTATTAGAAAAATATTAAAGCTTTAAAATTGTGAAACAAACATAAAAATTAAGAATGAAATGATTATATACCCATTAATTAATTCATATACCAACTAATTCCACTAATCAATTAAAATTATAGCATTAGAAATGTCTTATATTAGTTACAAGAAAGCGAAAATATTCATAAGAACTAAAAAAGTATTAAAAAAATTAAATTCTTAAAAAGTGCATTTGGTAAAAGTATAGTTTAGGGTGCCCTTTGGCGAAACTTGCAGGTTCATGGATACCGATTTTGTGCAGTTCTTTGACTCGTTATTTTGGCTTGCGAAGCGGCGATTTTTGGCGCAAAAATCGCCGGTACACAAAGCCAAAATAACAAGACAAACAATTGCACAAACTCGGTATCCATGTACACATCGACTTATTTTCACTTAAACCACCCCCCGAATTGCACAAAAAATGGCATTGCGCACTCCTTTGACTTTATCCATGTACACGTCGACCTATTTTCAGTTAAAAAAAATCCCCGAATAGCACAAAAATGGTATTGCGCACTCTTTTAACTTTATCCATGTACACGTCGAACTATTTTCACTTAAAAAAAATCCCAGAATTGCACAAACTTGCATTGCGCACTCCCTTTACTTTGTCCATGTACACATCGATATATTATCACTTAAAAAGTCAAAGAGCACCAAAGTCTACAATATAGGCAAACAAAAAATACATAATCTCAATAAAATACATTTTAAACCAAACAATAAAATAACATAAAAAAGGAAAAACATGTTATACATTTAAGCACTACCAGAAGCAAATATTCACTTACCATGATTTTCGAGTTCGCTTCGTACACTCGGCTACTGGTGCCGAATGGTTAGTTACCATTGTTGCCGAGTGGTTAATTGCAGAGTGGTAGTACTGGTGCCAAGTTCTATATTATATTTTCTAAAGGATTTGTTAGCTTGTATTTATAATGTTATTTACAACTGTTTATAGGTCTGCCTTCTTTTTTTGGCCTTGAAAACGGCTGTTGTATTTTTAATTTGTGGCATTGGAAAATGCTATCGTATTTATTAAAAAAATGCCCTCCCGTAATTGACAAAAACATTCATTACCATAATCTTAGTGGTACTGTTTATTCAGGTTTATGAGATTTTCCAGCTTTATGAGGTTGAAAATTATACACATATGTCGAAGATGAAGCAGATACCATAACAATAGCTTTTTTCTCCTCCCGGTCAGTGAATGAATGAATGCCTTAATTGCTTTTCTCGTCAAGAGTCAACGCCACCTAGACTTGTAGTCTAGATGGCGTTGCAAGAGTGGGGTGAGGTCGGGGTTGCTAGAATTTGCAGTTTCGCCAACAGCGCCGACGCAAGGTTACCGAGCGCCCGCCAGCAAAATAGCTAAAGTCACCCCCCTTTTTCTTAATTTTTATATAGGAGAAGGAAGTTTTGAAGGAGTCATTTGTTGAAATTTTTTGTAACAATTTCTCGAGAATAATTTATTTTTCTGCATTTCATATTTAAAATTTTTCTATAATTCCTTTTGCGTCTATTTCTTGACAGATTTCATTTTCAATGGCAATCAAAGCTAGATTCGTGAGTCTTTCCTGCGATACACTTGACCGTATGTGTCTTGATCAATTTTAATTTGGAGAATAATTTTTCGTTACTAGAAACACTAACAGGAATGCTAAGTGGTATTCTCAATATGATCTTCAAGTTCAGGGAAGCACCAATTATCTGACACAGCTAAGTTCAGAATATCGAATGGGTCATTCATACCGGCTGTAAAATTGTCTTTCGAAGCTGTTTCGTTATAAAGTTCTTCTGCGTTAATATATTTATTGTCACCACACTGTAACAATTTTTCTAATTTACTGCATTTCATTTTCAAATTTGTATTATCGATTTCTGATAAATTACCCAGGAAACTAAAATTATCACAGTGATTTTTCATTGCATCAAATTTTTCATTTAATAATGCCCATGCAGTATCCATAATTCTAAAAAAGACATTTATCCTAAACTTCTCTTCTGGAGATCCTTTTCCTTCGTCGAACTTATTCAACAGTTTTAAACCGCGGCTCACCATCCAGTGCTTCATTAAGTTGTTTGGCTTTCTCAAGAATACTTTTGTAATTGATGTCACTTCTTATATTCTCCGATGAATGTTTTTAAGTTTGCAACTGTTTGCTGACAAGATTAATTCTGTTAAGCAAATCGTGCCTAAGTATCAAGGATAAATAAATAAAAATAATAATAAAATGAATTAAATGAGGATAAATAGAAAGTATATTAAGTAAAATAAAATAAGTACGTACTTCATCAAATGGATTTTTCTTTTCCAGTAGGAAGGTTATTGTGCATCGAAAATTTTCTTCGCCAAACGCTTAATAAATATTAAGAATGTGCAGATGATACATAACACGCGGCTTTCTAGACTCATGGAAAATGACCATTATATGGTACTAAGTGCGTAGAGGAGTTATTTTAAGTAGTGCATAACATCTTCGTGTGTAGTCGGTGTAAGTACGATATTACCGAGATTAAACTTGATTCAAAGCGTGATTTCCCACGGCTTTTGGAACTCGAACTTCTTTGTGTGGCACTGTACCTAACGATTGATGGATGGGTGGCAAGGCGTTAATGGATGGTCTAGAGAGGCAAGGGGGGGCGCAAACGCCCACGGTCCCTGTTCTGCGAAGCATTCAATGTAAATTCGTTTTTCTTCTCGGTAAGCGCACATTCTTTTGCATTAAAAAAATAGCTTTAGGTCGTCGGCTGGTAGCGCCTCTCTTGGTCGGCGCCCGCCTACAAAGGCCTTGCAAGCCCGCTTCTGCCGGGCCTGTTCGCCAATAATGCCGAAAAAGGGGATGTCTTCCTGCTGGTCATTGAATGATTGACAAGATTTAGCTAATTTTTAAACAAAAAGCTGGACGCTGAAGTATAGTCTGGACACCGATCGAGATCGATGTCGGAAAACCAGTCAGGATTCTCTTTCCACTCAACAGCAGATGGGACAGCGAGTCTGACTGACACCACGGGAGATGTCGATCAGGTTACTTTCTTGTGGGTCTGTAAATCTTGCCTTCAAATCCTTCTACATTTTTCAAGTAGAAATGTTTAAAACCCTAAAGAAAAATTACCCCTAGCAATTCCGTAACAGTAAAAAGCCAAAAATATGTTGAAAAAAAAAAGAGGAAAGAATAGATAAAATTAATTTTATAGAGAAAACTGATGTATACATTCTGAGTTAATTACTCATATATGCAATCCATTTTATACTCATATATGCAATACCCATATATGCAATCCATTTTATACTCATATATGCAATACCCATATATGCAATCCATTTTATACTCATATATGCAATACCCATATATGCAATCCATTTTATACTCATATATGCAATACCCATATATGCTGTAGAGACATTATGATACTTTTTGGAGGCCTGAGAAACGAAAAATTAACAACGCCTTCGCCGGGAATCGAACCACGGACCTCTGGAATACCGGCCCAGCGTACAGAACCACTACACCACGAAGGACGCTAGGAAAGTGGGAGAAATACCTTATATACTCCCCTTTTTAAAGGGCGACTAGGGTTTTAGGGGACCTAGTCGCCAAATCCTGGGTGCGGAGAATCATCATCCACAACCCTTTTAGTTCGAGCGCCACTGTAGAGACATTAGGATACTTTTTGGAGGCCTAAGAAACGAAAAATTAACAACGCCTTCGCCGGGAATCTAACCGCGAACCTCTGGAATACCGGCCCAGTGCGCAGAACCACTACACCACGAAGGACGCTAGGAAAAGTGGGAGAAATACCTTATAATGCAATTCATTTTATACTCATATATGCAATCCATTTTATACTCATATATGCAATACCCATATATGCAATCCATTTTATACCCAAATACGCAATCCATTTTATACCTGCAGTGTGAAGTAAGGTTAATGAGATAATTTCTTAAATCTTCGCATTTTCATGGTATCCGTAGAGAGCGAAAGCACTTTTAGGCTTCTTTCAACTATTTATCGAAGAGAATTTTAATGTATGATTTAAAATTTTAGAAAACATAAATTTAACAAAAATATTTTTCAGGACAGTTTTAAATGTTGATAAAGAATGCTACGCCAATTTTCTTTCATAGGCGCATTTCGTCCAAAACCATCGTTATATCCAAAGATTTATTTTTCTTTGATTTTAAATGAAATGGATATACATATGTTCTACATAATAAATTTTCTAATTTATTTTAAAAAGATTAATCTTTTATACTTTCAAAAGAATAAGGGCATACAGGGTGTTGACATTTAGATGCAGGAAATATGTTTTTTATATTTCTTTCAGTGATCAAAACGATTACCCAGGAATATTTTCAAAGCAAAATTAAGAAAATTGTTGCTGACAAATTTTTCATAAAAGATCCTCTTATGTGTCTTCTCTTTGACAATCTCTTTGACAAAGGCGAAATCTTCTCTTTGACAGAATAAAGAATCAGAATGATGAACGGAGCAAAATAAATACATGAGAAATAACTCCAAATTGCTGTAATTCCATGTAAAATCGTAAAATGAAACATTGAAATTCCATATAAAATCGTAATATGAAAATTTGGAGAAAACTACAATATAGTTTATTCACAAACAATCAGCTTGTAGGGTTTATATTTATTTTAACTAACATTTATTTTAAGCTATCTTTCCTGTCAAGCCTTTACTTTCCCCTAGAATTGCCAATGACAGAGTATGTAAATTGTAGTAGAACGTGCAGTATATTCAAATTTTAGCAGAAGTAAGTTGAGTTTAAATAGAAGGGAAACGAGTTTGTAAGTGTGCTTCTTGAATCGCTAACGTGAAGGTTACTAGGTAGAAATTGAAGAACCGCGCGTTTCGGCCTGTGTGCCTATCTCGGCAGTTCGCTGAATCTTTCAACTGCTTAACCAGTAAGCTCGCTGAACCTCATTTGTATTTTAGAACGCGGTTAGGTTAGTTACGATTTCAGAGCCTCGTAGGTAGTGATCTAGTTGTTTATTCATCCTATCTTTAATTTTTAGTTTTACATTTCTGTTTTTGTTAAACCGCCGGGTCGGCGTAGATTGTGAGAGTCAAGTGAACGCGGCTGTTATTTCTAAAGTGGAATAAAAAGGGTTTTAAATCCTTCTTACGTGTTTGTGTAAATTTACAGTTCATAGCAGTCACCACCACGGTTGCTGACAAGTTGGGGCCACACAATACTACATTGACGCCCGAACAACTTACGAACTCAAATGGCCGATAACCTGATGGAAGCTCCTGTACAACTCCAACAGCAAGAAATGGCGAACCAGTTAGAAGGGTTTGGATACATGGTCCAAACGATGAGAGCATCTATCAAGCCAAACGTCAATTTCGACGGAAAAAATCGGTGCCAATATTCTTAGAAGGCGTCGAAAATCACTTCCAGTTATACCCTGTGCCTGAAAGACAAAAAGTTGCCATTACCACGTCTGCACTAAGAGGACAGGCCTCACTATGGTGGAAGAGTATAGGGACATTTTTATTAAGAGAATTCGGAGGCCAAACATATACCTTTGAAAATTTTAAAATATCTTTATTAAAGGCCTTCCCCATAGTGAAAGACCGAGCAAAGCTAGAAGCCGAACTGTATAGTTTTTATCAACGTAATATGGAAGATTTGACAGACTTTATTCTGCGAAAAGTTAAGCTGACAAACATGCTGTATGGAAAGAAACCCAACACGGAGATAATTGAAATAATTTTACCAAGATTGCTACCTACTGTCCAAGATTACTTGGAAATCCGAAATCCAAGCACCTTGCAGGAACTCTTGGAGTTGGCGGTCAAGTTCCAAAACCGAAGAATAGCGGAAAAATCTAGAAGGGAATCGTATTCTCAAATTTCCCGAAGGCAATTCTCAAATCAACAGACCGGAAACACAAATCGCTCTTATGGGGGAAAGAGCTATCAAGCCAACTCATCGAAGCTCGAAGGTCAAGGCACAAAAAGGAAATTTGAAAAAAACCGTCCGCGTACCTAAAAGACTGAAGTTGAAAAGAAAGCTTTAAACGATTAGATGGGCCTGTAAAAGCGAGGGTCCAGACCCCGGAAGTTTCGAAAAAATCCTCAAGAAGATACCTAAATACGGTCGTGGTAAAGAATTCACAATTACAATTATACAAGTCTTGGTTGGCGATGTACCAGTGGAAGACCTCATTGATACAGAGGCAGAAGGTAATTTTATGAGTGATAAATTTTTCAATAAGAATTTTAATTGATTACGGTTATTTAAAAATAAAAACACAGAAATTATAGCGGCCCAAGGAAAAATCTGTCAATGTATCGGGAAATTATCATTAAAAATACACATAAAAGATGAGAGCCTTAAAGTATTAATTTTTGTGGAGAAAAATTTACAGAATCCAGTCATCTTAGGCATGGAGTTCTTAAAGGCCGCGAAAGCCAAGCTAAATTTTCAGGAGAATTCGATCATGCTGGAAATGGATCGGAGGGTGGTGGAGCCAGTGGAAGAATCTCAGGTAGACTTGAGCCATTTGAGTGTCCTTGAAAGCCAAGCCATCCAGCAAGTGGTGAGTACTTTTTCAAACTTGTTTTCAGAACGGCCTGGTAACTGTCAAATTGTAACACATGATATACAACTAACTGCCAATAAACCCTGTAGGACTAAACCCTACAGGTATGATCAACAGAAAGAGCAAGTTATTGAGGAACACATTAAAGAAATGCTGCATAACCAGATAATAACGCCCATAAATAGTGAGTACGCGAGTCCAGTCGTACTATGTAGGAAAAAGAACGATTTCCCTCCTTCGGATAAAAGGGCTTGGAGGTTTGCTATCGATTACAGAAAACTTAATAGTATTACTAAGTTCCCGGTTTCCCCTTTGCCGGTAATAGAGGAAATTATTAGAAAGATTAAGTCTACGAGATACATGACTACATTGGACTTAACGTCTGGCCTACTATCAAATAGCTATGAGACCTGAAGATATACATAAAACCGCGTTTATCACAAAATCGGGCACTTATGCATTTTTACGCATGCCCTTTGGGTTGTGTGGGGCCCCGTCAACATTCCAGAGAGCTATGGACATTGTTCTAAAGCCTGTCCTAGGAAAATCGATTTAATCTATCTAGATAATATAATTATAACGAGTAGTACGTTGGAGCAACATATTAAAGATTTGGAAGAGGTTTTTAAATTATTAAAGGAGGCCGGTCTTACAATTAACGCATCAAAATGCAAGTTCGCGACTAAAGAACTTAAATATCTGGGTTATAAAATTTCGCAAAAGGGTATAGAAACTCAAGATTCAAAAATAAAAGCTATCAAGAATTTCCCACCTCCCAATACCGCCAAGAAACTTTCTACTTTCCTTGGGTTATGTTCTTATTATCGGTCGTTCATAAAAGATTTCGCGAATATTGTTGAACCGTTGTTAGTAATTAAAAGGAAAAAAAGTAAGTTTACGTGGACAGCAGAAGCAAATACATCATTTGAAAGGTTAAAAGAAGCACTCATCAATGCCCCTGTTTTGAAATTCCCGGAAGGACACGAAAACCTGGAAATTGCATCAGATGCGTCGGACTATGCCGTAGGTGCCGTTCTCATGCAGAATGGGCATCCTTTGGCATTTTTTAGTAAAACTTTAAATTCTATGCAAAGGAATTATACAGCTACAGAGAGAGAAACATTAGCCGTATTAATGGCTGTACAGAAATTTCGAGTTTATTTCGGCAAAGCGCCAGTAACAGTCTTTTCGGATCATGCGGCTGTTGATAGACTATACTCGGGGAAAAACTTAATGCCCAGGTTAATAAGATGGGCTTTAAAACTTCAAGAATATAATCTAATAATTAAATATAAACCAGGAAAGAAAATAATGTAGCTGACGCACTATCCCGAATAAAACTGGACGATGAAGGGAATGAACTCAAATGCGGTGTGTTGACTTCTAAAATTTTAGATTCTAGAGAAACAATTATTGCTGAAATAAAAGCTGATCCTGAATTTGGAAGTATTTATGCTTATTTAAAAGACCCCGAAATCTTTGAACATACAGATGTCGCCGCAATAAGAAGTAGAGCAGAAAACTATGAAATAATACATAATTTATTGTTTTATACGAAATCAACAAACGAAAATTTTGAGTTTAGACCAGTCATCCCAGCCTCTCTTCGATTGAGCATTTTGAAGGAATTACACGACGCGCCAACATCGGGTCATTCAGGGGTCAGAAAGACTATAAAAAAGGGTACGCGAGGCGGTATATTTCCCGCAATTATACAAAATAGTAACTGCGTATGTCAGGTCCTGCAATCAATGTCAATTAATAAATGATATTAATTACAGCCCGGCCGGGTACTTAAATAGCATTCGCCCTACATTTCCAAATGAAATTTTAGGCATAGATCTTGGTCCTTTTCCCCAGAGTGAGTTAAATAAAAATCGTTTTCTTTTAGTAATTGTAGATCATTTTTCAAAGTGGACAGAAATTGTTGCACTTAAACGCGCGTCAGACAAAACAGTTGCAGATGCATTCTTACACAGGTACATTTTAAAATACGGTGCACCGATAAAAGTCATTAGCCATAACGGTAAACAATTCGTTAGCCAAATTTTTGAAAACATTTGCTCTGGACTTAACATACGCCATATCAAAATGGTTCCGTATAGACCACAGGCAAACATCGCAGAAAGAGTTAATAAAAATATTGTAAGACTAATTCGAAGCTATGTTAGCACACATCACAAGCGCTGGGATGGCTACATAAATGAGTTAGCTTATGCTTTAAGAACTGCAAATCATGATACTACTGGAAAAAATCAAGCAGAATTATTTTTAGGACGTAAGTTAATTACGCCACTAGATGAATTATTCTTTGTGCAACAAAGGGAACAAGAATTCAAACAAAAAGATATACAGAAACTTATTGATTAGGCGGTTAAAAGTTCGGATACGGCAAGAAATAGACAGAAACTTTACTATGATCGAAAACGCCGTGAAGCAGATTTTAAAGTAGGGGATAAAGTGTTAAAGCGGAAATTTTCTTTATCAAGTGCCCCAGATAATTTCACTGGAAAATGGGCTCCAAAGTTTGAAGGCCCCTATGTAATACAGGAAATCAAAGGAGTCGTATTGTACCTTAAGAGCGACAGAGGGGAAACCTGTAAAGCAAGTCCCGACCAGGTGAAAAAATATTGTAATCAAAATGATTTCGAAATCCTTAAAAGTTTCTTACAGGACTCAAGCGCAAAAGAAGTGGAAATTCCAGAATTAACGCCGCCCGCTCCACCACCCAAGAAGCAGAGAAGAGAAAAGGAACCTAGCCCTTCTACAAGTCATTCTAGGGTCCCGAAAAGAAGGAAGGAAAATGGTCACACTCCAGCATTCAAGAAGTGCAGGAAATCAACGCCGCCTCGTAAAGAATCTTTGGTAAACAGGAAAAGACCAGGTACAACTTCCCACAGTAGAAAATCTGAGTCGACGAAACCACTTCCAGGGCCAGATAGTCAGGAGGAAACAAGGCCGCCGTTCACGAGAAGAAAAAGACAGCAAGAGGAAAGAAAAGATTGGCACTAGCAGAAAAAATTCAAGCAAGAATCCAGACCGGAAGCCGCCAAGACCAGCCGTCCAGGGGCCAAATGTAAAAGACAGGAACCCGAAGACTACCACCCCAAGAGGCCGGCGTAGAGAGTTCGAAAAAGGAAAGTCACCATGGAGGAAACTCGAAGAAACCAAAAGAGGAGATTAACTTCCATGAACTCTGTAACCTGGGATCAATTCTGCCAGATGAGGATGTCGGAGTTCCAAGCATCGAAAAGTCAAAGATAAGTTAAAATCTTCTATAAATTTTTCTTTTGTTCTGAAATGTTATGTGTAAATACGAAGTTCTATGTGTTGACGGAAGTCAATTTGTCCCGGTTGAGACTTAGTTTTGTTTTACTGTATTTAGTTAAGGCAAAAACATTATTTTCTTTAGGTGTAAAATCTAAGAGCAAGCAGTTCGTGTTGGTCAAAAGACTGGTTCTGTTATGTTAAAGCCAAAATTTGGCCGAAAGTAAAATAACTTCGTAACTTAGAATTTTGTAAATATAGGTAAATACTTGAAAGTTACGTAAAAGTAGAATTTAGTCTAGAAGCATAAAATTTTAGATGCTGAAAATAAATGCTCAAAAGAAATGAGTTCAAATCTAAGTATTAAACAGTAGATAAAATCATGCTTTAGAGCGAAAGCCTGCATGTCTAAAAATGAATGAGGGGGGAAAATTAGAATAAATGTGTTTTTTAGGGTTCTCCACCTACACTTGAATTTAAGAATGTTAAACATAGCTCATCGAGTTTCAGTATGCTGGATTAAGGTGTGTCATATTTGGTCGTTTGAATTCTAACAAATCATTGTGGTTAGGGGAAGTGTTGTAATACAAAAACACGAAGATTCCCGTTTGACACCACACATGGTGGAGAACCAAGGTAAAGTTAAATTCATGTTTGAATATTTGAATGAATGTGAATGTAAGCAGTTAATTAAGGAAAAGAAAAGGATCGAAAACGAAAACGTTATCCAGTGTTAAGAAAGTGTAAATCATAATGTATTTAGAATATACTGATACTTATTCCTTCCAGATGCTGGAAGGAAGAGAAAAAGATTGATTGATGAAGACCAAACAGCAAAAAGGATCCTGTAAGAAGATATTGTATCCTAACCATCTACATAAACGATTGGTAAATGTTTTAGGCAAAAGTTTGTCTTATGTAAACGGAGTTCTTGAGTCTTAGGTCAGAATATGGAAACTTTTCAACAGGTCGTTTCTAGGACCTGCTTTCAAGTTTACCAAATTCTGGCAGCTGCAAATGTAAGGTTTATATTTATTTTAACTAACATTTATTTTAAGCTATCTTTCCTGTCAAGCCTTTACTTTCCCCTAGAATTCCCAATGCCAGAGTATGTAAATTGGAGTAGAACGCGCAGTATATTCAAATTTTAGCAGAAGTAAGTTGAGTTTAAATAGAAGGGAAACAAGTTTGTAAGTGTGCTTCTTGAATCGCTAACGTGAAGGTTGCTAGGTAGAAATTGAAGAACCGCGCATTTCGGCCTGTGTGCCTATCTCGGCAGTTCGCTGAATCTTTCAACTGCTTAACTAGTAAGCTCGCTGAATCTCATTTGTATTTTAGAACGCGGTTAGGTTAGTTACGATTTCAGAGCCTCGTAGGTAGTGATCTAGTTGTTTATTCATCCTATCATTAATTTTTAATTTTACATTTCTGTTTTTGTTAAACCGCCGGGTCGGCGTAGTTTGTGAGAGTCAAGTGAACGCAGCTGTTATTTCTAAAGTGGAATAAAAAGGGTTTTAAATCCTTCTTACGTGTTTGTGTAAATTTACAGTTCATAGCAGTCACCACCACGGTTGCTGACAAGTTGGGGCCACACAATACTACAAGCTAAAATGTCTAATTTATGAACTGCCGAGTGATAAACATAGGTTAGCAAATTAAATCGGTTATTTCAATAATTATTCTTAATCTATTTCTTACGGGCCCACCAGCGGCGAGCGCTAAAGTGCTGAAGACTAATAGTTTTCTCGGATTCGTATCACAGGCTTCATGGGCGTTTTCCTGGTTTTTGTCGTAACGTCGGTATAAGCCAGCTTTACTGAGCAAGTCCTCGACGAAGGCATCCCTCCCCTTATACAGATAGCTGCCGAGTGATTCGGTGTAATCTAGTGAACGCACCAAACCAGGCCAATCAAATCCCAGAGAACAATCTGATTTCATGTTGATTTTTCCATTTTATTTACTTAACAATGAATTAACATCACAAAAGGATAAATGAGCGAAAGTTGCATGCATAATAGTAGAAAATAGACCTTTAAAAACTAGTTTTGCCCACTTTGTAAAAGGAGCTGGAGAAACATTAAATCTCGAACAGAGCGCAAGATCGCTGAAATCTGAAACATAACATAAAAATATATGCATCTGTAGCGAATGTTATTAGCCAGGTGAAAAACATATTTTATGGGGTTTATTATAAAATAGAAATGGTTACCGCTTACTCGATTTTGATAAAGGAAGCTAAGATTACTTTTTAGAGTCATTAGGTTATTTTGATGCAGGAGACGTGAAAAATGAGCAATGCCCTTGCCGGGACTCGAACCCGGACCTCTTGAAATACGCACCGATGGTGCTAATCATTACAAGGCATACTAGAAGGAGGGAGAAAATACTTTATATACTCCCCCTTTTAAAGGGCGACTGGAGATTGGACCCAATTGCAAATTCCTGGTGGTGAAGAATCATTATCCACCAACTTTTAGTCCGTTCGCCACTGTAAAGTCTTTAGGTTATTTTTTGAAACGCAAGACATGAAAAAACGAGCAATGCCTTCTCCGGGACGCGAATCTGGATCTCTCAAAATACGCGCCGAGTCTGCTAACCGTTACACTATGAAGGCATGCAGAAAGGAGCGAGAAAATACCTTATAAGTTGCCTCAAAATAGGGATGCCTTCGTGGAGGAATCCACCAGGTTGAAGAGCGGTAAAATCACTCAAACCTGGTAGTTCGACCTGGAATAAAATCCAGATGAACATGAGAAATTTCGTGGTTTTCTTAATGTATAATTTGAAAGCGAGACAGTTTTCCTTAGAAAGACTTCTGTGATGACATCTCTACCCATATAGAGAGAGAGAGCCCTCGAGTTGCTTTTCTGAATTAATTAAGCTTAGCCTTAGTCGAGGACATTTGGAGAAAAAGCGGTTTATAATCACGTTACACATGGGGGAAAAGCCTATGGAGCCTATTTATTCGCTTGTATTGAACTATCTGTTCCCAAACGAAATCGTCAATAATCTTATCTACATAACAACTGAGTGTAGCGATGTAACTAAATCCCATATTTACTGGCGTAAAGAAAGAAGCTTAAACATCATACGGATTATTTAATTAAGTATAATAGTACTATTTGCTGAAGAGTGATGTTTCGTGAAGGACTCTGACAGAAAAACTGGAAGGACTTTGACACATTTACGTTTTTGACGGGGAAAACTACGAAACGAACCATACAGATAGCTCATTCACCGGTATCTAAACCGAGTTGTTTACACATGAAAAATTCAGTGTTATATATTCAATGTTACGTTCATCGTGATCATCTGAGTGTAGTTTCTTTTTTTCCCCCAATTTTTGGCGCTTATAAAAAGGCCTTTAATAGAGACATGCTCTATTAAATTCTGCTTCTGTTTTCTGATGTAAAATAAGTAATTTTTTGCTTTGTTTTTTCTATTATAGGAAGTTTGCTTTCATTTAATAACTATCGCTATTTTTTTTTTTTTTTTAGTTAATTGTTTTTCTGAAATAACGTGTGATAAGCTTCAAAACAGTTTATGCAGAGTGCTACATCACATGCTAGTTGACCTCCGCTGTAAACCTTTTGCAGAACAAACAGCACATATTCGTCTTTTCTTTGAACAAAAGGGAAATAGGAGCATAGATACTTGCATTGCTTTTTCGACTTGACGGAGACGGTGTATGAGCTTGAAGATCAAAATAATGAATCAGCTCTGTAATCAAATTCATCCGAAAAATTTTGTGATTCTTTTCGATATTGCTCAATGTACGCGTTTAGCACAGTTAGGTCAAGTAGATGAAAAAATAGTTTTTTCGTCCACTTCAAAGCTCTCTTCTGCAAAAAGTATAACTATTGGCCATGCGAATCAATTAAATCAACATAGCTCATATTTTTGTTGTAACATGTTATGATGTCGGTTTTCGTCTGCTCATCGGCTATAACCAATGCATTGTGCATATTTGACAACATGAAAACATCACGCATAACATTCCAGCGTAGAGCTGTCATCCCATTTGTGAAACGCACAGTGGTTTCTCCTCTATTCACTTTTCCTTTGCTTACTTCTTTTGGGAAATGCTTCCTATTCGGAAGAATAGTTCCCCATGAATTAATTTTATTTTCATTTAATAAATAAATAAAAAATTCTAACGAGGAAAAGAAATTGTCCATAAATAATTTATGGCCTTTGTATCTGTTAGTGCCGCTTATTTCTTTAACAACATTATAAGACGCTGTGAAGTTGGGATCCTTAGATTTATCTTTCCTAAGGTAAACTTCCATATCGAAGATGTAACCTTCCTTATCAGCGATCTTGTATAATTATATACCCCCACTGCTTGCGCTTCTTTGGGATAATATTGCATACCTGCCAACCTCTAAAGATAAAAATTCAGAAGACTTCTCCAAAATTCAGAAGAACACGAAGAATTCATATCATGCTTTGATATTAAAAAAATAACAATTTATACAAATAGAAAAAAGAAAATTGTACTTATATTAGTAAATCTCAATTAAGTAGTAACTAAAAAATTTATTAGGAAACATAAAACAAGAACTTAATGTTACACAAAAAAGTTATTGCAATGAATTTAGAGTGCATTTTTTGACCTTAGCCAAAAATTCTTTGGAAAATTTCCTGTCATAACAATTAGTTTCCTCATAACATTTGGCAATTAAAATGTTTTCTAGAGTTTTTGGTGAATTTGAAGATCGAAACATAGTTTTGTTTTTCATCACAACACTGAAGACTCTCTCGCACTCAGCATTACTGTGTGGAATTACGAGAATAGCACATAAAACTCTTGCTAGTCTATCATATTTTGGTGCTACATCAGCTCTTTTTATTCTTTTTAAGGTACGAACGAGGACATCAAGTCTATCTTCTCCAGAACTGGCAAAGTCTTCAAACTGTGCAGCAGAAAATTGGTTCTGTAGTTCATCTAAAGCATTATTATGGCATTCATTTTCTTTAATTGTTAACAAAAATGGAAATTTATCAATAAAAAAAACAAATCTTTTCAAAAGATGAATTTTCAATTTGTTTCAAATTTGCCACTTCAGCATTTAAAAGCTTTTTCTGCTGCCAAATTAATTAAGTGGCACGGGTATCCAATAACAGTTAATTCATTTTGTTCTTTTTTGAGGAAAGAGGCTACACCCTTTTTGTCACCCACCATGACATGAGCATTATCTGCACCAAATGAAATGCAGTTTGATATTGGGATGTTAAGTTGTTTCAACTCATTAATTACCAAGAAGGCAATATTTTCCCCCGTAGCGTCTCCATTTAACAATGGAAGACGCAAAAGATGAGTTTTCATTTCATCAGAAACATCACAGAAATATGTGACAACGATGGGGTAAAGCTTCCAATCGCTGTCGTTGCTGCCATCGATTGACACCGAAAATGCTGAATTCTGGAGTGCAGCTATCGTTTTACTTTGTGCATCGCAAGCAATTTCGTTCACAATAGAAGATGTTTTCGTGCGAGCACAAGCATATTTCCGAGCAATCTTGGAGTCGGGAAACATCCGACTGAAAAGTTGACCGGCGTGATTGGCAGCGCTTAGCGGCACGTTCTGTTCGATGAGGAATGCAGTAAACAAACACTCTGCCAAAATGACATCGGCATCCGAATTCGTAGCCGAATTTGAAAAAAAAAAATCATCTACTTTCTTTGACGTTGTCGAAGCCGAAGCATTAACTTCATGCTTTTTAGACTTAACGTGCTTCACAATGTCGCTTCTTCTTTCGTGACTTATTATGAAGACACACACGCACACGTTGCAAAATGCATAGTTATTTCCTTTGAAGGATTCTTTAATTGTTGGAAATTGTAGGCTGGCCGAAAATATTGAGAATACGGTTTCTTTTTAACTCATTTCGTAACAACGACGTATTAAGAAAATTCGTAGCGCGTGCAAACAAAAAAAAAAAAAAAAAAAAAAAAAAAAACCCAGAATGCGACAATCTACGCTCGCTCAGTCCGAGATGAGTAATTCCCTTGCTGCTGAAGCGAGCGCGAAAAAAATAACCTGGCGCCCACAAAGAAAAGAGAGGGAGAAACAAGTTCAGCGCATTGGATTGGCTGGTTAAGCGGCGAGTTGTGAGAAACCACAGGTTACTGGATTCGAAGTAGTCGGTAGTTGGCGGTAAAACACGATGCAATTGGCGAAAAATTCTAAAATTTCGACAAAAATCAGTGAAAACACTTGAAAAAGGAAAAAAATCGTAAAAAATCGATTACGATCGTAAAATCGTAAAGACAAACGCATTTTCGTAAAAATTACGAAAAATTCGTAAAAGTTGGCAGGTATGATATTGTCTAAACATTATTCGTCCTTTAAACTTGACAATAATTTCGTCTATCGCGAGTTCTTCTGCGGGGCTGTCAATTTGTTTATAAGCTGTTTTCAAGTGATCAAAAGCTTTTCGAATTTTTCATAGTATGTCATAATTATATCAGGTTTTTCTTTATTGTTTTCAAAATTCAAAAAATTTTTAAATCATTAAAAATCTGTCTCTTGACATTACCTTATGAAAAATTGGTGTGTCAATTAATTCGTCCGTGGACCAATAATTGAATCGCTGTCTTTTTCAGTATGTCCCATGAGTAAGACCAATCCAAAAAAATTCTGAAGCTCATCAGATGTAACTTTCGTCCAGTCGCTTTTCAGGTTTTCTTTTTCCACTTATATTTAGCCGCAACTCTAAGATTTAAGAAGCATATCGATTAGTTTCTCTGTTTAACTTTTTAAACAATTCATCTGAAAATCATAGTTTAAAAAAATCAGCAACAAGATGAGTTCCCGAAAATTCAGTCTTTATACCATGTTTACTAGTAAAGATCAATATGTTAGCTTTGTCATGCTCATTTGGCTGTCTCCAAATAAATTATTAGCGTTGCTTTTGAAGTCATAGGCAAATTTATCTTCATTAAAAGATTGATTAAAACATATTTCCTCTAAATCTGTATCAGCAAAAGTTCCCTCTTCTAAATCTCTCAGCGACTTATTAATTTCGGCCTGATTGAGACCTTTGAAACGAGGTGCCATTATGAGAACTGAATAAGAGCGCGAGTTACACAGAAATCATGAGAAAAAGCTCACTCCTGCTTCGTCACTCGTGTGGACGGGCCTTTAATGTTGGAGAGAGAGCATCTATTTTATTTTCAAGCACATTGGCTCGAGACGAAGCCTACGGTCTTCGCCAAAACGTAGCCAACAGAGTCGTAGCTAAGGTTTTCAGCGCCCAGGGACAACTGAAGATTTCGCGGCCCCCTACTGCTTGCCAAGGATGGAAAACATTTTAAATTCTAAAATGACGTAACATCACTTTGGCGCCCCTTGGATTCTGCGCCCGGGGACAGATGCCCCCCCTCTAGCTACGCCCCTGGTAGCCAACCAGATAAGAAACGGGAACCAATGCATATCCAGGGGCTGCTCAGAAAAGGAAACTGGACCACCCAGAGAATCTAAAGATGGGCAATTGATCGGCATAGTCAAGATTTCATCGATTACACAAAATTTATAATTGAAATTATAATTGTTTGTCGATATAAAGCTATATCATAAAGTATGGAAGAAATCTAGAAAATACAGAAAGGGGGGAAATATACAAAAATTTTATATATTTCAAAAATAAAATTAAGTGCAGCAGAAAAAAGAAACTCAGGAACACCAAGAATACACAAGAAAAAGATATGAAGAAAGCAATACCGATGAAAAACAGCACTACCCCTGCCCCACTATTACGATTATACCCTATAATGTCTGTTTCTCAAAGTGAGGTACGCGTATCTTCTGGGGGATACGAAGAGTTTGATGGGGGTATGCACGACACCGGGCTGTAAATACCAGGTCAAGGTGCACGGCTAGAAATGACGAGAAACTAAACACTTTAAAACAAGGAATAATAATAATAATAATAATAATAATAAAAACTTTCATTATTGAACATCAGAAGCGCAAAAACAAAATGGCTGCATTCAAAACAACCAGCAAAGGAAATTATGATGATCTGCCATCTCGACATAGACAATTTTGTCCTTCTCATTGGTTATAATGAAAGTTATAAATAACTTTCATTTATAGTTTATAATGAATGAATTTTATTTAACGTTTATTATTTTGTTTATGTACTAAAAATATGTGATGTGTACACCACATAACTTCCTTTCACGAAACTAAATTATATGCATTTCATTTAAACTTATTGAATTGAATTAAATCTACTTCGTCGACAGAGCATAAACCACAAAAGAATAAATGCACTCTTTACAATTCACTATATTTGTTTACCACACGACAGTCTGGCGCTAGGTTCACTTAACAGTATTACATTTATTCATTTTGTAACTACTTAAAACCAAGATAAATTCATTGCATAACGTTGCCAGTTCCTCATTTCATTTTATAACTCAGAATGCACAAAATTTATATCATATGAAGAATTATCTAATCGTTGCCACATGTTCTATTCAACTATAAGAAATATAAAACGATCTATAAAAGAAATTAAAAAAACAAAACAAAAAAAAAGAAACAGCTTTACACAGACAATTTACAAACATATAAGAATAAAAACACCGAGTCGAGTAACAGTATATATATATATATATATATGCCATATATTTATATACTTTTGGTGTGCCAGATTGCAACCAAAATAGGAGGTGCACATAAGTCCTATATACAAAATTTAAATGTTCCGAGGCTACTCATTCTTGAGTTATGAGAGATGCATACATACGTGCACACAGACGCCACGAAAAATTCTCTTCAGAATTAATTTTAAATCAGTTTTATATTTTTTTGGAAAGGGGGGGCAAAAGAGTCCTTACGTACAGATGTCACCCAAAAACATCGCTAAATTGCATTTGATAGCGGTCAAAATGGATCGAAATTTTTTGTGATTACGATACTTCCTTTTTCTTCGTACAAGGGTAAAAAGGGAAAAATATATTTTAATTGTTATTAATGTGTAAGCAAATTCTTTGACGAGAGGTACTCAGTATTATGAAAAGTACAGAAGTGTTACACAGATGTCGAAAGTTTGGGAAATACAGCTGTACATTATACAGAAAAAGGGGCGATGTAAGAAAAATGTTGGGAATTTTTAACAGAGGGAAAGAAATGCCAAATCGGTTGTTTTGGAGACACTCTTCAAGCATTTTTGGTACCCAACAGGCACAAAATCATGCTGTTTGTAGGAAAAAAACTGGCCTCAAACAGTTCTTGAAATTCCATCAAAAAAGCATCGACAGTGAGTTCTTTTGAAATTTTTCATAAATTTACTTCACAAATCATTAACAACAGATGACTGCCTGGTCCATGTTTTGTCATCACATTTGTTTGTCCTTCATGAAATATTCTAATTCACCTTCTCAATACACTATCGCTCAGTGCAGGATTTATGTACAAGCTACAGCTTACGCTCCCCCGAAATTAAAATATAGTATAAGTGACTTATAAAGGGCCTTATCAAGTCTAAATCCGCTTCTGCTATCGCTCATTACATTTTCACCATAAATCTCAGTAATCCAATAATGAATTTCAGCAAACTTCACATACCTTGCAGTCAAGAAAGGAATTACAGAACAAATCTCGCAGTCGGTGGGTGGGTTCTTAAATTTTAGCATGATCACAACAAACGGAAAACGCAACACAGAACGACTGTAATAGTGTCAAAGGAAAGGCAAGGTACAAGGAAGAGTAGTGGCACATGCTTGAAATACTGTCAACAGCGCTATGGTAGCAGGAACAAAGAAAACAAAACTTATTTCCCAGACATGCCTCGTATGATTTTGTTTCACATGCTGTTCTAATCTTCGAAATTACACGTTACGGAAATGACTTTGATGCCATTTCTTCCTATTATGTGTATTAAAAACAGCAATAAAAATAACTAAAAAATTATCAAATTTACCCTTACTATGCAGGATATTATCTAGTATTCCTACAGCCATCTATACCATGTAAAATCAACTAATTTGCAAGTTGAACTCATTCTAACGCTGAATATTCTTTGATTATTTCATTACCATTTGGGCAGAAATTTGCAATGCAAGCTGTGGTTGCATAACTTGAAATGAAAGTTCAGCTTGTTCATGAGTAGACAACAAAACACTCGTGTATAAATTTTTTTAAAAACATTTCCCCCTCAAGATTTTGGAATAATCTGCAGTTTTAAGAGTTTACATTTTACAAATTTTAATTTATAAAACTGCTATGCCCTGGTAAGATTTAAATTAACAAATTTGTTAGCAGCATTCATTAACTTGTAAAATTTCGGTTCTCTCAATTACTTTAGTTTATTTTCTCATCTTTCAATGCACATACCAACTTTTATTCCTACATATCAAGAGCAAAAAATTGAATTATTCTTTTTCTTTGGAAAATCGATGTTTTCAAATTGTTTCCGACTGCCAGAATTATCCAGCATTCTACCATGTAATTTAAATTTGATGCAGAATCAAAATATTGTTGTGTGTGTAATAAATTGAATACACAAGTCCAATTAAAAGTGAATAAAATTTATTCTTATCACAACAAATAAAAACAGAATACTGAAATTTCCTCAGAGATATTAGTACAATATCGCAATATCTCACAGTAGCTATATTTTAAACTACTAAAATGTTTTACGGAACACAATTTAAAGCTAATTCAATCTCGCTCCACTAAACAACAGAATTGGATGTTTTCTTCAGCATTTTAAATACATGAGAACATTCTCGTATTTTTGATTTTTCTGGATAGCAAGAGTACAATTACAAGAGATCTATTTATTAAAATGTTAAATGTGCGTGCTCCTGTATTTTAATTTTTCCAGTACAGCTTTCTCTTCAAATAAGTCTCATGCTGCATTGCACATGAATACAAAACAATTTTAATTACAGATTCTACTAAAAATAGCTAAATACAAAAACCGTAACACTGCCTCCTTCCCAAGGAGTGCATGTCCTAGGCAGTACAATCCGTGGACAGGAAACCAAATTTACAACTAAGGCATAAATGCAATAATAAACTTCACATTACAATAACAAACAAATAATTGCAATAAGTTACTTTAAAAAGCAAATCAAACGCAAATTTGGAAACAAAAAGGACATTGGTCTTACACTATGTACTACGACCATAGTAAGGTCTGTCGTAATGAATGACTAAGTTTAGAGTTCGATAACTTAAGGATCTGAACAAGGATGTTGTGTAGCCTGTTTGGGACTGCATACGGACCATCCCAAGGTGACTGTAATTGCGGAGTGAGTTTTTTCCAGAGAGTTGGATTCCACAACCACACCTTGTCTCCCTCATTGAATCGATGTTCAGTAGCTCTCGTGTCGTATCAGGTCATCATGTTCACCGTTGCCAAGTTGACTTGCTCTCGTGCAAAGTTGTGCATCACCTCAAACTGGGCCTGGAGATCTTAAATGTCCTCAGACAATGAAGGTGCATCTGGAGGGTGACCAAACAGAAGCTCACAAGACAGACGAAGGTCACGACCGATGAGCATCTGGTATGGAGAGTAGCCAGTAGTCTGGAGTTAATCTACCACCCTAGTATGATTTTGGCAGCTTTATGAGCAGGGTCTTTCAGAGAAGATATTGCCCTTTTCAGGTGAGTATCTCTTCTGATGATAGATAGTGGTGTCCTCTGATGCTGCAAGCAGTCTGTTGTTTTCAAGCGCAAGGAAAAATTGTATATCCTTAAAAAGTTCAATTTGAGTATGCAAGGATCTGCAGTATCTGTCACATATGCCATGTGATAGTAGGCGGGACTTCCAAACGTGATGCTCATGTTTAATTTCCCAGCTGTGTCAATTTCATTACCAAACACGGTTTGGAGGGTAATACAGGATGGCGTCCGAAATGAGTTTATTTTTAAATTGTTGAGCTAAAGCTTTCCAAATAATAGTAACACTAGCTCCTGTCAATGATCAAATTTAAAGGAACTCCATCGATGGCCAATCCATTACTTTTGCAGCCCACCGCAGAAATCTTCAGCACATTAAAACAAGTTTTTCACTTTTGTCCAAACTACACTCCGCGATATGATCATTAATTTGTTTCCTGTGTCGCTGCTGGGAAATGGTTTTATTTTCTGCAGCCTGTGGTGTTCTTCAGTTCCTTTGTACATGGCCTTCAGCTCCACAGTTCCAGCACTTTGGATTCTTGTCACTCCTTTTTCATTTCATGACATTAAATTGTCTGTTTAAATCATCTGCCTTATTTTCCGCACTCTGGAGTGTTCTGCAATGCTGTCTTATGTGGCCTTCAGTACCACATTTCCAACACTTTACAGGCAGTTTGTTCTCACTCCTACTTTGTATCAAAGCATTGACTTGTCTGGATGAATCATCTAATTTATCAACTGATCCACTGGTTAGTGTACTTGCACAGCTCTGACTGGGTGGCGATCTCTACAAGTTGCTTGCAGGGCTACCTCAAATTTCACAGTGTACAAGAGAGCACTTTTCAAGTCCTTGACATCCGCCATTTGCAGAGCTTTCTGTACTTCAGGATCCTGGATGGCGTCGATGAAGTATTGCAGGGACAGGATTCCCCTTGTTTCTGTTGGACACTTTGAGAAGATGAGATAGGACAGCCTTTCAACATCCGTGATGAGCTCCTGTTGACGGTATTTTAATTGAAGCCTGCTGTAGTCTGCAGCTCCAATGCGCCAGATAAAGCTTCAAAGTCTAGCCTTTAGTTTTCTGGAAGAGTCTGAAGGATATCCACAGTGTCTGCTCTCAAAGAAGCTGTGCGAGATGACATGCTTTAGCTTCGGAATCCCATTTATTCGCATTCGCAACTATAGAAAGTTGTGTCTTATATACTTGCCAGGAGTCTTCCCATTTTATGTGGATAATTTAAGAGAGGGACGAGTAGGCATTGGTAAAAATTTAAAACCCATCTGTACCGCTCCCTGCCATCGCTATGAATTTCTTTAAGGTATCAACTTCTTTTGCAACCGCAGAAACTCTGTCGTCAATTTGTTGTCCGATGGCAGAAACTCTCTTCTATCTGTTCTTTCACAGAAGAAACTCTGCAATCGATTTGCTGTTCTACGACAGAAACTCTCTCTTCTATTTGTTCCTTGACAGAAGAAACTTTCTCTTCAAATTATACAACTTTATTTTTAACCATGTCCATTCTGTTTTTCTCATAGCCTCGACTTTGTTTTCTATTATGCAAGTAATTTCTCTTTTCATTTCTGTTTGACCTTCTTCAAACTTTTCTTGAATGGCTTCCACCTTTTTTTAAACAGATTCCTGTTCTGCTTTCATTTCTTTAACAGAATCTTTCATCTCTTCTTTAAATGCAACAAAGGCTGCCATGAATTGCCTTAATTGGTCTTCCAACACTCTTGCGATTGGCATTATTCAAACTCCTGACACCAAAATGTGTTGTGTACATATGGGTTTGTAATAAATTGAATGTAGAAGTCCAATGAAAATTGAATAAATTTATTCTTATCACAACAAATTTAAAAAAAAAAAAAAAAATTTCCTTAGGGATATTAGTACAATATCGCAATATCTCAAAGTAGTTATACTTTAAACTACTAAAATATTTTACAGAACACAATTTAAAGCTAATCTGATCTCGCTGCGAATTCACTACAATAAACAACATTTTTCTAAACAACTGAATTGGGATTTTTTCTCCAGCTTTTATAAGCTTTTTAAATGAACAAGGACATTCTCGTATTTCTCGATTTTTCTGTATAGCAAGAGTACAATTACAAGATATCTATTTATTGAAATGTTCAATGCACATGCTCTTGTATTTTAATTTTTCCAGCATAGCTCTCTTTTCAAATAAGTCTTGTGCTGCACTGCACGGGAACATAAAGCAATTTTAATTACAAATTCTGCTATAAACAGCTAAATAAATACAAAAACCATAACAATATATTTAATAGAAATATAGTGGACAGAAAATTTATGGCAATCAATCATCTTCCATTGTAGATATTACCATGATAATAAGGGAAGCTAGAAAAGAAAATATGACCTTCTGATGTTTATTTTAAAGTGAGACTATAATATTATTCCACTTTTATAGTGATTCAAAAATACATTTTATAATATTTATTAACTCTACTGAGAGGTAGTGGTACACAAGAAACCAAAATACAAGTGTTACAATTACTTTTAATAAAAATGAAAAGTTTCAATTTAAGCTTAATTATGTCAAAACAACTATTTGAATATGGTTTGGTTTATTCAGTTACGGCAAAAAACTTAAAGGTCTATCTGCCTACGGGAAGGGATGCCTTTGTAGAGGACTACTGAGGGAAACTGGCTCGCGTACATGTTACACAAAGGGAAAACCATGAAAACGCCCATGCAGCCAGCCCTTTCATCGAATTCAGAGTTCAGTGACCAGTATCACTCGGCCGCTAGTGGGCTCCATTTGAATATGGAAATAAATGGTTTCATAGAAGGCTTTTTGAGGGAAAAAGAGGCCCATATTTACTTTCTACATGGTAATAATCATGAAAACATCCCTGAAGCCAATTAGTTCAGCAGGATAGGAATTTGGGTCAATTACAGGGTGATCTTTTATAAAGTGACAGTGTTTGGAGCACCCTGTAGCGCGATCTAATAGCCGAAATGGCACCAAACTTGGTATTTAGACTAATCAAGACATGGACATCAAGACAAACAATCGTACAGTTGAATTATTAATGCTTATTTACTACATTTACTTCCCCGGTGAGGAATTAGACCACATTCAATGTGAGCATCGTTCTCAGAAATAACACTGTGCATTCTGTGCACAATGTTCCCCATAGCCGTATGTAACATATCACGAGAAATATTCCGCAGTGTCTTTGTTATGTTGTCCTTTAGAATAGACAAATTTGATACTCCACCAACATAAACTTGACATTTCGAATAACCCCAGTGCCAAAAATCGCATGGCGCGAGGTCAGGGGAGCTGCGGATGCATTACATTGTTTCATGTAATGCAGCTTCACCAGTATAACGCACATTCCGGTAATGTGAGAGGCATGTCCACTGGAGCTCGTTTAATTCAGCTGAGATTATTTGTCGAACCTGTCTACTACTTGCTTTTATATCCCCTAATACTGGTGCTGTCATCGCACAACATTTGCATTTTTCTTTGATACCCATGTTTTATGCTAACTCACGCTACTGTAAGCTACAGCAGTGCCACAAAATAGCGTAGTAGCGATTTTTGGAACTATTTTTTTCCCCCACGTCTTGATTAGTCTAAACACCAAGTTTGGGGCCATTTCGGTTAATAGATCATGCTACAGGGCGCTGCGCTCCAAACACTGTCACTTTAAAAAAGATCACCCTGTACATACCCTGCTTAACTAGCATTCAGTGGTCTTAACTACTAAGTCCTTAATGGCCAAATTTCTGATAATGAATTTGTACTTAAATTTCTTGTTTTAAGATTTCTATAATCTTTATATTCTATCATGGCAGGAGAAACAATTTTCCATAACTCAGAAACATAACAAATATTGAAATAAAGCTGGCTTACTTTTGCATTCGACAAGCAAGTCTCAATTACAAACAGTTAACAGCTAGTATTTCACCACTCTCTTTACTTAATGATCATCATATACTACATAAACAATAGCTTATAAATATAATATTAACATATGACAGTGGTATTACAATCCTATTTAATAAAATTTTCTGTTTCAGAAACCATGGAAAATGAATATATATTCTCAGATATGAAGAACGATTTTGAAAAAAAAAATGTTTCTTCGAAACATGAAATCTGTTGCTACCCCTCAGTAATCTTTTCCCCTACTAGACAGAGATTTTTCAGTTTAAGATAAGCAAATACTTTTTTTGTTCAAGTATTACATCAAACATGTAGTGAATTACCACTACATCTTAAGTAGTATAACAAAGTCTTAGAAGGGTTTTGAAACAACCTTTTTAAATAGAACTTAGAACATAAAAACCTTTTCTTACAAATTACATATAGCTTGCGGAAATGCAAATTTAAAATAAGAACACGTTGATTCCCAGTCCAAGACTACACAGTTAAATATTAATCTATTATTTGGCTCAATAATTTACCATTGCATAATTTTAATTTATTGGTGGCACAAGAATGTAAAGCCA
The DNA here is from genome assembly GCF_044657685.1 of Stegodyphus dumicola. NCBI lineage: Eukaryota > Metazoa > Arthropoda > Arachnida > Araneae > Eresidae > Stegodyphus > Stegodyphus dumicola. The sequence goes on along the minus strand of NC_140774.1, from coordinate 97,798,519 downwards.
AGACTACAGCTGACAGAACCCAACCACTTACCACACATGCCAGAAAACTCTCCCTCAACATCTAAACACCTCAGCTTATATACACAACCAACTAATTTGCATTTTAGCTAGGAATTCGGAGACAGGACATTAAACATACAAATCACAATAACTAAATATTTTAAAATAAGAAACTTACGCACTAAAAACGAAAAGAGAAACAACTCAAAGCTTTTTAAGATGAGACAAAGGAATTGAGAATATGTTCTTTATTATCCTTTACAATAAATTTTCACAACCATTCAATGCGATCTTTGAAAACATAACACTTATTAATTTTCACCTATGAAAATATAAAGAATATGTAAAAATAATGGTATAAATTTAATTATCAACAAAAGGAATGACATGGTCAAAATTAACCAGGATTAATTAGTAATGCCAATTACTCCACAAGCCAGCCTTCCTCCTGCATTACCAGTTGTTTTACTAAGCTCATGACCACCTTTGCCTAAATCATCAGGGTCTGCATGTACCTACAAGAAATACATCATGAACATAAATATTTACTTTAACATAAACAATTGCCTATTAAATTTCTAAATATTTAATACAGTCAAAAGTCTCTAATCCGGACCCATCAGGACTTCGGCGATTCCATACTATCGGTTTTTTCGGATTATAGATCATCAGTTTAAATCTGGTAAGATGGCATGCAGAAATTATAAAATTAAAAATATGAAACCGTAAATTAAGAAATAAAGGGTATCGAAATTTACAAAAGAAAAGCATAATATTTATTTATTTACTTTATTAAACATTTCTTTCAATGTGCACATACGTAAAGCATACATTACGCATAGTCGAAATCAGAAAATTGCAACCAGAAAACTATTTGATGTGTATTCGTGATATTTATAATGACGAGGAATTTGATTTAAATCATATCAGAGACGAAGTACATCGAGATTAAATACTACATTTAGTAAGGAATTATAAGCAAAATAAAAACATCTGCCCTGAAGATAAGGATAATGCTCACAGATCAACTTCCAGTTCACTACGCACCGCAACGTCCCCCCCGCAGAGCAGCGTGAAATTGATAAACAGATTTCGGAAGAGAAACAAAGGATAAAGTTAGAGAAACAAAGGATATGCATTTATTTATTTTTTGCAGCAATTCCACTTTTTGTTTGATGGACATCGAAACATGCTTTCGCTTTGTAAATCCTTTGGCAGCTCCAGAATCGGAAATTCTTTTTGACATAATCGAAAGTTCAAGCTTACTTTTATAAAATTGCTCTAACTGTCTGCAAAAAATAATAAGCCGAATCCAAGTCAAAGATTAAGGAACAACGCAAGTTGCAACATTAACTGAAATAGGTAATTAGATAATTTTAGCTTAGCTTATACAGTCCGTTATACATTAAACGCGCATGCGTAAAGGTATTATGCGCATGCGTCAATGCATTCTGCGTCAACGCAGGCACAGAAAGTTTGTAGCTTTGAGGTCCGGATTATGGACGTCCAGATTAGAGACTTTTGACTGTAAATGAAACAATCCAGAAGTTTTCTAGAAATCAGAATTTAAGGGAAACCTTACATTTTATTATTTAGATTTGACTTTTATTACTCAATATCTAGTCTTCAAACTAGAATTTATTGTTTAATATTTAAAATTTTTATAAACCTCTTTTTTAATCCCAAAAATCTTTGCGGCCTAATCAGTACACAGGGTTCGTAGCCACATTTTAGTTAAAAAAATCTGATGTGTAACACCACATGACTTCCTTGTATGGAATATTAAATTATACGCATCTTTTCTTGCATTTCATTTAAACTTATTGGATTGAATTAAATCTACTTTGCCGACAGCGCATAAACCACAATAGAATAAATGCATTCTTTAAAATTCACTCTAGTATTTGTTTACCATAGCGACACTCTGGCGTTAGATTCACTTAACAGTATTATATTTCGTTCATATTATAACTCATAATGCACAAAATTTATGATTTAAAGAATAGAAATATCTAATCGTTGCCACATTATATTCACATTATATCTATTCAAATACTATAATAAAGCTAGAATGATGTATAAGAGAAATTAAGCAAACAAAACAAAAAAGAAGGTTTTTCACAGACGATTGAGTATTTCTCATTCAATTAATTCAGTTCTCACTTCGCAAGAAGGCAAAAATACATAAAAATTCAAAATATCTATATTAAAAATTACGAAGTAAATCTTAAACATTTATTTCCTCAAAAAAATTCCAGAAAGGATTAAGCATGATTTAATTCGCAATAATAAATGAAGGCGTTATTTCTGTTGTTGCAAAGCTAAGTTTCTCTAGATGGGCAACAAATCCACTATTCTGCTGTTTCAAATGTAAACAAGCAATGGCCGCCATAAAAAAAATTACTAGGCTTAGCGGCACTTAAACAACTTTAAAATTGTTGATAATTCTAAAAATATTGCATACAGATTTACTAAAGGCATAAAAACCTTAACCGGATGATAAAAACACCATAATTCAACCATTTTTAAAGCAAAAAATGTACAATTTACAAACATATAATAAGAGTAAAGAAACTGAGATCACCGAGCCGGGTAACAGAGTGGATATATATATAAATATATTTGTATACGTTTGGTGCGGCCGATTGCAACCAAAATATGAGGTGCACATCTACATGTTATAGCAGTCCTATATACAATACTTCAACATTCTGAGGCTACTCGTTTTTGAGTTATGCATGTGTGTGTGTGTTTATGGCAAAGCCTCAAGGGCTATCTGCCTAAGAGGAGGGATGCCTTTGTGGAGGACTTTCTAAGGGAAACTGGCTCGTATACACGTTACACATGGGGAAAACCACGAAAACCCCCATGCAGCCAGCCCTTTCGCGGGATTCGAACCTCGGACCGAACTACCAGTGTTCAGCGACTTTACCGCTCGGCCGCTGGTGAGCCCTTTGAGTTATGCGAGATACGTACGTACAGATGCCACGAAAAATTCTCTTCAGAATCAATTTTAAAGTAGTTTTATAATTTTTTTGGAGGAAACGAGTCTTATTCTGTCCTTACGTACAGATATCGCACAAAAACATCTTTAAATTGCATTCGATAGCGGTCAAAATGGATATTTTCGTTGAAATATGCTGCCTGAAACTTTTCACGATTACAATACTTCCTTTTTACTTCGTACAAGGAAGTAAAAATAAGCACCTGTCTAATTACATTATACACAACTGCATGATCTTAAAAGAAAAATTAGACTTGTAATTTAAAATATGAGAAATCTAGTATTAATTAAGAGAGAATGAGCATTACTCAACCATGGAAAACAATTACATTCTTTTTTTTTAAATTTTAAATAACAGTTCAATTCACAGAATTAGTTTATGAGAGAAAAAAAAAAATTACGCAGAACTAACTCATATTACAAGATTTAATGACGAAATTTCAGTTCAAAATAGAGAAAATAAATAAAAATAAACCATATTTATTATATTCGTTTGGCACCTAAAATAAATACAAATTACTTTTCCAATCTTATTAATATTTAAATAACTTAAATCAAAATTCTGAACATGTTCTAAATTTTCATTGTATAACAGTTTTCCTTTAACAGATATTGCAGGCAAAGTAATTTAAGTAAAAATAAGTAAAAAAAGGAGATTTTCTAAAATCAGAAGATGGGAAATTTCTTCATGCAATCATCCTTTAACAGTAAAAGCTTAAATAACCGGCATACTCAGAAATTTCCGAATATTTGAAAATTTCAGATAGTCGAGCATAACTGGTTAAAGTGGAAAAGGGGGTAGGTTGTAGCCATTCTTTAGATTTTTCAGCTAAATAATGCTCTTGACATTTCGATATGTGCATCATATAAAAAATAGTCCAATGGAACTGAAAATTAATCTGCTTAGCAAGCAGAGTAAGACTCTTATCTCTGTGAAATATCGCAAACGTTATTGCACAATACGTGCACCTTAATTCTTCCGCACGTGATATTACGCAATCGGAATCAACAGCTGTAGGTATTCGGAGAATAAACAACTAAATAAAGGAAAACGCACCTTTGCTTTGTCTGGTTTTCACTGTCATGCACCCATGCGGCATATTTATCATTGAGCAGGACACGTCGCGCGGCTTCCTCGCTCATATTTATTAATAAAGAGATTTACCTATCTGGATGTTTGTCATTCTAATTTTGAATAGACTGCGTTAGATTTCCGGAATAGAATCATTCTTCGCTTGGGTTGGTACACCGCAGAACTTTTAGTCCTATTCGATACAGATGGGAAAGTGACCATAAAAAAAAAATCTGTTGCTTTCTTTGTTGTGAACTGTAACAGTTTCAATATTCGAGATTTTGCGGAGAAAGGGGAGAACCCCCAACTTCCATAATGTATAATGCATTCGGAAAAAAAAAAAAAAAAAAAAAAAAAAAAAAATTTTTTTGACCATTTGATTACTGTCATTTTATTTATGCCATTCCGAATATTATTCCTTTGAAAACTAATTTGCGTTAAAACACACTTATCCATTTTTGAAATTTATCTATATTTCAGCAGTTACTGCAAATATAATAATATAAATATTCATACATATGTTCATAACTAGAACGCCCGGCGGTCATACGAAATGACCGCTGTTCTAGATATTATAAATTGTAATTAAAATGATTTGTGCAAAGGTGTCTGCTAATTTAAACTGAATTACCCAGGGCAGGCAGCGAGGATGCTCCTTTGCTTACCGCCTCACGGGGTTTCCCCCTTCTACTTCGTTAATGTAGAGTGCAATGAAGGAAACCACAGAAAGAAGAACAGCGGTACATTTCTAAAGAGTCCACCACTAGCTCAATCAATAAAGGTGATTTAAATAATGAAATCACATGTCAAAGATCTCTTTGTACACAACATGTCTTGTGTAGATCTTTCCATCATTTTTAAGCTTGCCCTTGCAGAAGACCATTCATTATTTTCAATTTTACGTCCGTTCTTTCATGAACTCTTGAACAGGCAACATAAAGTTGACCATGTTCAGGCTCAGGTAAAAAAATGCCAACACGCTTTAGCGTTTAGCCCTGAGACCTATGGATGGTCATAGCAAAGGCAAGTTTTAGAGGAAATTGTCTACGTCTCAATTGAAACGGCAAACCTGTGCCGTGGCAACTTCACCCCACTGGCTCCTACAGTTACGCAAGCAACCAATAAACTATCGGCGACAAACAGATACTTAAGCCGCATATATATATATATATATATATGGGGTGAAGTAACAATCTCCTCCGAAACGGCTCGCTCCTGGGCTTAGCGAAGTACACCGTTGGATTCCGCAGGTCCATGGCACACCATTTTGACCATTCACGTCTTCTTGGGACTTTATTTAGCCAAGATATTAATTAAAAACTAATATTCCCCTACGTTTTCCACTTTCTTTCTTGGGTTTTCCCTATTACAGGGATTTGGCTATGTGCCAAATTCTTTTTCTCTCGAATATCTATGGAACAGCGGCGAGTTGAAATTCGAGACGCGTATCCTCGGATTCTAAAAAATTCTCCGAATCCATCGATACCATTCTCATCTTCGTACGACTTTAATTGGCCGAAAAATTGCGGAAACGTTAATTTCCGAGTGGCAGCAATAAACTATTGGCGACACACACTTTAGCCGCTTATATATATAAAGATATAAGCATACCGATCATAATAAAAGTGAATATGAACTCACCATGTGGAACAAGAATGTAAATTATTAAAATCTTGATAGAAATTGAAACGTGTGTAGTACTGCTGAGTGGGAGCAAAAGAATATGGAATGTACCGGAATTTTCTACCGCTTTCGCAATTCTTTGACCAATAGAGCAACATGCACGTTATGTTAATGCAGAGAAAGGGGCGGAAAGCTATTTCTGGGATTATGATTCCCCATCTTTCGTTCCATAAGTAAGAAAAGTTGTTTATTTAGTTTCAGTTTTGGTATGGAGAAAAAATGTATGTTCATTAAAAAAAAAAAAAAAAAAAAAAAAAAAAAAAAAAAAAAAAACCTTTAGAGAAAAAATAAGCACCTATAAGGGCTTTTATACTTTATTTTCAAATATAATGACTTAATAAGCACTTGCAAGGATCGCTACGAACCCTGGTACAGCTTTTATACAATCAGAATTACATGACATTTTCTCGATAATGATTTTCATTTATTAGACTGAATTAAGAGAGAAAAGTGACAAATTATCAATCTGCTGTGTCTGCATGTTAAAGCGAATAAATAGGCCCCATTTAAAAGAATGCACCAAAATGAATTTCAGTTCATAAGCACATTGGCAATACTTAATAATCAAAATAATGAAATAAGCTGAATTTAAGCTGTCAAATTACATGACTTTAAATATTCCGACGTGGTAAACTGAGGCATTGAGGTAAAGAAGAAGAGAGGCAACAAGAGGCCGCAAGCCCAAGAAGGCAAGACAATAAAACACGCAACAAGACGAAGCAGTGCTGGGCAGTTGAGTCATGAATTTGTACGGTTGTACAGTGAATAAAAGACTTGAAACGACGAAATTGCAGGAAAACCCGCAAGATCTCAAAAGACATTTTATTTATACAGAATACAATATTATAATTGAATACAGGTTACATATAAGATAAATACTAAATAATGATATAAGAAGGATAAATACGGAGTTTATATACACTATTTACAATTATTTACAGTACTATCTTACATTGAGTAGGGAAGTTTGCGTCTCATGCAAGATGTGCCCTCTGGTAGTATGATGTAGTCAAATACCTTTAGTTTCTCTAAGTGGGGGCACTTGACTGCTTTTTCAAAGAAGTTTGAGTTTAGTCTGTGAATATGTTCTAAGACCGTTTCAATCCTTATGTAAGGTTTTGTTAGAAACAAGGTAATGAGCATTTGTAAATGTATGTAACAGTTTATTTTGCGTCAAATTTCATGTAAATGTTGTAAATGTTCTTCCACATTTCAGAAAAAATAGCAATATCATCTAAATAAGGGGTAGCTTATTTCTCACATCTGCACAATATTTCGCTCATCATTTTACTGAAATAATAAGGAGCATTTTTAAGTCCAAATGGCATGCGCAAAGGCCTATGTACACCAAAATTTGTAGCAAATGCACCAATTTTCTGCGCCTTAGGGGTCAGTGGAATTTGCCAGTAACCTTTAGTTAAGTCTATCAAGGTGATAAATTTGGCTGCTGCAACAGTTTCAACACGTTGCTCTATATTGGGGATCGGATAGAACTCAGTACGCGTTATTTCGTTTAACTTTCTGTAATCAATACACGGCCTAGGATCCCTACCTGGTGCTTCAACAAGGATCATGGGTGAAGTATACTCAGAGGGTCCTGGTTCAATAATCTTGTATTTTAACATTTTCTCAATTTCGACTTTAAGAATTTCGTTCTGTCGATTTGTCATTCTATAAGTCTTATGCTGTACGCGTTTGTCACTGATTAGTTCGATATCATGTTTGACTAAATTTGTTTTCCCTGGAATATTCGGAAATATAGCAGAAAACTTTACCAACAACTTTCCCAACTGCAGGATTTGTTCATCACTAAGTCTTTAAGATTATCTTTTGTTATTATTTCATTAAAATCAAACGCATTGGGGTTGGTTAACATATAAGGAAAATCCTCCTCTAATTCCGAGGGTTCAACTACCTCTTCTCTTATGATAAGGTTTTAATATATTGATGTGATACACTTTATTCCCTTCCTGATTCCCTTCAAAACTAACCACATAGTTTGTTTCTGATAATCTTTTCTCTATTTTTCCCGGCCCTTTCCACTGAGGAGCAAGTTTATGGGGTCGGTTCACTGCTAATACTAATACTGAATCTCCTGGCTGGAATTCCCTTTTAACAAATTTGTCAAAGGTGCGGCTATAGCAGAAAACATAGGTATATATTGTCTGTAGTATCCAGCTAACCCTAAGAAAGCTGGGAACAGGAAAATTTTGAACTGCTTCGATTTGACTGTCGCCTAAGAAGGGCACGCATATGTGAAGATAGGTCATATAACTGAGACATATAGATGTCTTTTCCAGAGTAGATCTAATTTAGAATATTCATTTAAGATAGGATTTAGACATTGGATAACACCAAGAGGTTTACCTCTCACATGAATTAAGTGGTCTTTCCATGAAAATTTGTCGCTGATGATTACTCCAAGATAGTTTGCTTTGCAGACCCTGGGGATTTCCACGTTGAAAAGGGCGAGTTTCTCTGTGACCTGGGCAGCTGTGCGTTTTTTTCCTGATTATAAGTTGTTTCGATTTATCGGCATTAATAAAGATGCGCCATTTTGTGCACCAGAATTCGATTTGAGGCATTAGTTGCTGCATCTTCTTGATTGCAAGGTCTGGGCACATGGATTTAACGGCCACAGCCGTGTCATCAGCGTAACAGCCCAAAAAGTAACTGCAGTTTAAACCCATCTTTGGGAAGTCAGTTACAAAGAATAGATAAAGTACAGGCCCTAAAATTGACCCTTGCAGGATGCCAGCATGAATGTTCTTTACGTCTGAGATTTCATTTTCTATAGCTACATGAAAACTCCTGCCTTTGAGGAAAGAATGTATGAGACATACAATTTCTTTTGAGAAGCTGAGTGATCTAAGCTTGAAAATAAGACCATCAATGGCAGACGTGGTCAAAGGCTTTGGCCACGTCTAGCATGAGTAAGACCATGTTAAGTTTATTGCGTAGGGCTCCGCCAATCTGACCAGTTGCTTTGTGGTAGATAAGTTGCTTATTATTGCAGATATTGCTTTGCGGAAGCCGAACTGCTCCTCTGGTAGTTTTTCTAAATACGGTTTCATTCTGTGATAAATTATCCTTTCATATATTTTTCCTCAGACTGGAAGCAGGCTGATGGGTCTGAACGCTTCAGGTCTTGAGGTATCTTTACCAGCTTTTGGTAAGACAATCACCTTAGCCCTTTTCCTGGCCATCGGAAATATTTGTTGCATAAACAAGCATTAAGAATGCTGGTATATCTGACTATATAATTAATCAGAAGATTTTTAATTGCTACATTTGTTATTGCATCATAACCATGAGCTTTTCTGTTTTTAAGTTTTCTTATGATATCCTGTATTTCTCTCGGGGAAGTGAGCTCTAAATTATTGCCAAAGTCTTCTGGTGAGGTTAGCCATTTGTTTATACAATATCTGACATCATAAGCAAAATCCAGATCACATGGGCCATCACTGGGTTTGAATTGATTTTTGAAGTGCTCTGCTAGTACATTTGCCTTTTCTTTATTCGTGAGAGCTATTGAGTTAATAGCATGAAGGGGCTTGTTTACAACTGGTTTTCCTTTTAAATTACGCACGAATGCCCAGAAAGCATTATCTGGTTCATTGAAATTCATAATTTTTTCATCCCACAGATCATTTCTGAGTTGTTGGATTTGTTGCTTGATTTCCCTATTTAATCTGTTTATCTCCGTTTTGGTACTAGGATTCCAGGTTCTGTTCCATATCTTGCGTAATCTATTTCTTTCTCTGATCTCCCCTTTGATATATGGGGCAAGTTTCCCCGAAACTTGATTTTTAGAGACTTTTTTGGTAGCCGAATTGATTGCATCATTTCACTTGTAGCCAAATGCTACAAGTGAAATGATGTACGGCAAGTTCTATATCTTGAGTGGTTCTGAGCGCAGAGCGGGGAAAGGGGCTATTGCTTAGAATACTGTTAAATAATTTCCAGTCTGATCTTTTTCTCTTGCTTTGATTAATTCTTAAATATGCCTAATGTGGCCATTACAGGTAAATGATCCGAGCTTAAATCGTTGATGACATCCATATAAACTGGAATAGAGGCTGAAGTGATCATCAAATCTAGAATGTCTCCTCTAGCAGGATTGTGAGGCAGGTATGTGAATTCCTCTGGGGGCAAAGAAGTACACAGGATAGTTATTTAAAAATTCCAAGAGATGTTCACCGTTTAAGTTTGTTTTGCGGCAGTTCCATTCTACATGCTTAGCATTAGTCTCCTGCTAATATTACAGGAAGGGTGGTAAATATGATTTCTTTCAGCAATTCACCATCTAGATGCTACAACCTTTAGATGTCTCTCTGAATAAGCTGTTCACAGATCATATGCACAAACAATGGACTCATTGGATGAGGAGTGGCGAAAAGTCATATACAAAAGGTGGAGCTAAGCAGGCTTCATTACTTGACATGTTGTGCGATTTTGTGATCAAATCACATGGAAAAAAATGAAAATGGTGATCAAATCCTAGGATTTCTAATGTTATGGGATGGCACTGAGGACAGTTTGTTATGGAATATGACTTTATTATGACGACTTGTTAGGTACAGAATGGGATCCATATGATAAACTTCTTAACAATAAAAATAAGAATATACTTGAGGAACTATTTACCTTAGATAATGAATGTGAAGATTTTAAATACACTAGCGAGTGATATGTTTAGATTTTGGAGGCTCTTTTTTTATGATCCAGAAATACATGGCGCTTGAAATTAAATTTTCATTTATAGCACTACTATTTTACACATTTTAACACATTCACTGATATCTACAAGAATACTTGTATTTGGTAAACTTAGTTTATTTGCCAGCTATGAGATAACTCGTTACCAGCTGCAATACCTAAATCAATGGGTACAAGTATTATTGTAAAAGTTTAGGTGTCTAGCGCATAGGAAGGAACTAAATGATGCACTTGGTGTTCTGAAATGGATCATTTATTTTTTAAAATATATGTACAATAACTAAACGTTAACAAGCCCAGCCTTTTTTTTTTTTTTTTCTTTTGGTTTATTCACTTGGGAAATGTTATAAACGAACTGCTAAATTTTTGTTCGATGACTCGCATAAAACTAAAGGCCCATTTACACTAGTGAAATTTCACTGCTGAGAAACATATGCTAACTTCTTTACCTAACTTAAGCACAGTGACCAATTTTGAATGGGATTTTGAAATGGCTGACGTAAGCCTAAGAATTACAATTTTCCATTTCTTAGGGTTATGTCAACCAGCTCGAATTCACTCAAAGCTGGTCATTCTACTTACATCAGGTGGAACAGCTGACTTTAGCACATTTCTTGGAAGCAGAGTTCCACTAGTACAAGCAGCCTTAATCGAAAGTAACATATACCACATGCAAGAGTTTTGCCTGAAAGCACCGAAACAGAAGTATTGTTTGTCTAGTTCTGGGTTATCTAGTAACTAGAGGAAGCCAAAATCTTATTTCGTATTTCAACTACATATGCACACAACTTCTCTTTTTTTCTATTTTAGGATAATTTGATAACATCCTATCCTGGCGGTCCACTCCTCCCATTTTGTTGTTGTAATCTCTTACAATTATTGTTTTTTTTACAGTTCTTTTCCGTGTTCCAACATCAATCATCGAGTTATTATGGCCTGTACTCATCAAACGTATATCCGTCTTGTCTTTCCAATTCACAACCTCATTTTTTCTCTTTTTCTGCTGAGTAGACATTGAAGCCATCTCTCACTGTCTTGTATCATATGCAAAATGGCACGAATATTCATAAAAAACCTGGGGCAAATTCAATTAGAAATAGAATGCCCGATTAGTGCTGCTTTCTAGGAGGTATTAGAACAAACAAAAATAAAAACTCAAACAAGTACACATTTAGAAAGCGTTTTAAACGTTTAAAAGCTTTAAAATGTAGAAGAACGCTTAAAGCGTGTTACGGCCGATGAAGAGGTTAAAGTAGATGTATTTCTAAGCATACATGCAAAAAATTAAAATTTTTTATTCAAAATTTTCGAAGATGCATGTGAATTACCATGTTTTGAAATTTGGCGCATTTGCTGAAAGTGATAATAACATCAAATTTGGCTTAGGCACTTTGTTAAAAATTATTTGAAAGGAGAACGCTGTGACTTTTTTTTCCACTCATGCAGAATATAAAAAGGTAGGAACGATAACACATTTTTCCTGGTCCTTCACAATGGAAGGGAAAAGAAAATGGGTTGCCATACATTAAGTTCGCCAAATGAATTATTCTTGGCGCAACATGAAAAAAAAAAAATGTGGCAAGATAACTCTGCGAATTTCTCCCCAAATTTTACAAAATTTAATAATTAGGCATAATTTGAGTCGTAGAATCAAAATATGTAAAAAAATTGGTATGTTATTTCAGAAAAAGTCAGATTGCCCAAGTTAGAACAGTGCTATATATAAATCTAATATATAGACTAAGTTATGCTTTCGAGACATGAAAAATGCAATTTTAATTTCGTCAATCATCCAGCAGAACAGGAGATATAGAACTGCCCCCCTTTTTTTGCGCAGTGTACTTATGTAAATTTATTTACTGCTAAAAGTAATCTGTTATGTCATATAAAAAGATGACTTTAGGAATAACTCAATATTTAAAAGTCTTATCTCACAAGCATCATTAGAAGAAGATTACGTGTAATGAACCTATTAACATTTTATGAACAAATCAAGAACACAAACAGTCTTCTGGAATGTAACTCATTTGTAAGGTGGAGAGCATCTGTATATTCAATTGTATCAATTTTATAGCATGAATTCTGAAATTCCCTTTAACACATCTACCATACTGCATAAGACCAATACTATTTGCATTCAAATATGCTATCTTTTCAAATTGACTAAAGCAAAAATGATAAAAATTGTAATGATTATAAATTGTTATATATATATATATTTAATGCATGACCTTAAGAACAACTCAATTTCTTCAATGCTTGTCATTAACAAATGTGTTATAAATGCAATATAATATAAAAATTTAACTATCTGAATTTCTTAAAACAAATACAAGACATTTCTTTATTTAAATTTACCCCCCCCCCCAAAAAAAAAGTCATGAGTTCCTTAACTTTATGCCAGAGGAAAATATTTAGTTTTACACCATGGTATAAAATTATTTTTACATTCATGTTCCCTATGGAATGTCTTCGTGCAACAAGTCATATCTGCAAATCCTTTTACTGAAATAACTTCAGAAATGTAGTAGCTTGCAAATGAGCACATTTAACTACTAGGTTGGCAAGAAAATTTTAGTTTGCACAAAGAGATAGTAATTTTTTTTAATTTTTCAATCAATCTTAATAATTTTTTTCGAGATTTGGCAGCTGGCACTTTCAGATTGCTATAGGAAAAAACTTTGTGTATTTTTGTTAAAAAATGCTAGTTTATGCTCGGTTTTAACATGGAGTTCAAAAATAAAAATTTGACATATTTTACTTTTTTATTTTCAGAAAGACAAGAAAGCAGCTCAGGCTCACAAAGAGATACATGAAGTTTATCGTGTTGACTGCTTGTGCCAGAATCGGTTTAAAAAATTTTGTTCTGGAGGTTTTTCACAAGATGACCAACATATTGATGAGGACAAAATTAAGCCATAATTGTCATATTACTTTGCAATAGATTGCAAAAAGATTAAATGCATTAAACATAACAAATGAAAATCTTATAAGATTGATATTTTGGTTCCACATGAATTGAAAGAAATTCCCTTAATGTAGCATATCAATATTTTAATAAACATTGGAAGTGATTGCATTTGGATTAACTACAGGGGGTTATTACCAATAGATCATGTATACAGTTTTCGGTATTATTGCTTCCATCCGTAGAGAGGCAGAACAGAGCTGTTTTAATGCAATCAATAACTGAAGATTTATTTTTTAAACCCATTTCTTTAACAATTGCACCTGTTTTGGTTCTTGCACTTGAGTATTTCTTAGAGATTTCACTTTCGAGAAACATTTTTCTAAATAAAGCTGCAGCGTGATCCGATGCATTCAGTGGCAGGTTGTGTTCCAGTAAAAAGGCAGAGAACAGACATTCTCTATTAATAATTTTTTGATCCTTTGTTTCTGAAGAAAAATTTATTTTTTCATTTTTTTCAAAGCAACTCATGTTGTCCTTGCGTTTTTGTGTACGCACATGTTTGAGAACATCGCCCTTCCGCCACGCGAAATCGAAAAATCGCAACGACAGGCATTACACATCGCAAATTTATTACATTTCCTTGAGGAAATAATGGAAGGAAAGTCAGATGTGTACAATTTTTGAAACGTACATGAGTATTTCACCTTTCTCGCAGACATAACAAAAGATGATAATTTCTAAAACTTTTTCTTGAAGGCACGTATACTCGCACAACTCAGGACAAAATGAATGAAATAACTAAAGAACATCCAAATAAAAGCTTGCTTTGTCCTCATTGGCTAATATATGCCAGATGACACGCAGTGAAGCTCGATGCCTATTGGAGAACTGGAGAACGACGTTTCTGGATACGCATATGCTCTCGCTCAAAGCAGAAGTTATCTGATTTGCAAAGTTTTGTTTTAGATATAATCTAGAGAAAATTCAATTGCTTTCAGACATCACTTTTTTTTTTTTGTTCATATAACAAAGTATTAAGCCAAGTTCCATAAAAATCATAAGAAACTTTAAGAATAAGAAAAAGTCAGGAGAAATATATTGTAAATCGGGTTGGTGGGACAGCGGTCGAAAATCAGGAGTTTCCGCCTAAATAGGGAGAGTTGGCAACTCTGCATCCCCCATATAGTCTGACCTACACTGTCAGATCATTTATTCCAAAGTTTACAAAACATCCTATATGGTAAAAATTTCAGTATTAGCGATGACCTCAAACCACAACTGGTAGAGTATTTTGCTGATAAAGACCAGAAGTTCTATCAGTCCAAACCTACAATATGTTGCTAGATGCGCTTCAATTTTTATTTATAAACTGTTACTATAGAGCTGAGGTTTCATGAAATATCCATTTAAAGTTATATTTCAACACAGAAATTAACCTTTCCTAAATTCTAATGAGAAATAAGATTATTTACTACATGTTTTAATTTTATTGAGACAAAATAAAATATGAGAAAATAGCTGTAATATCTACTTTCTTTTTCCTTGCATGAAGTAAAGGAAGTACTGTAATTTCAGAAAATGTTGGATACCTTATTTCAACAAAAATATCCATTTTTTACAGCTTTCAAATCCATCTAAACAATGTTTTTGCATGTACACACAGAAAAGGTCTCTTTCCCAAAATGGATTTAAAAATGTATTCAGAAGTGATTTTTTGTGACATCTGTACATACCTAGGTATCTCGCATAACTCAAAAACAAGTAGCCTTAGAATGTTGAAATTATATATATGGGACTGCTATAACATGTAGTTGTGTACCTCCCTTTTTGGATGAAATTAGCCACAGCAAAAGTATATACATACACATACATATATATATATATATATATACAACCAACTCTGTTACTCAGCTCGGTGAGCTCAAATTTTTTTAATCATATATCTTGGTAAATTACGCACTTTTTGCTTTAAAAGTGATTGAAATATGTTATGTTCTGGTTAAGGTTTTTAAGTCTTTAGTTAATATGCATGCAATAGTTGTAGAATTATTAACAATTTAAAAGATGTTTAAGCACAACTTTTTCCAAAAGAGCTGATTTGTTCACTTTTGAAAATTAGAATAGTGAATTAAGTCTTCTGCATCTTCAGTGTCTTTTGCCGAGTGGGACCTAGAGTAAACTTTCCGTTTTGTGTACCGAAATAGCTCCTTTTCTGCGTCAAAACTAATTGTAAAAATTGTTTTCTAAGTGCTTTAATTGTATTTGGCCTATTTTTTTTAAAAAAATATTTTTCAATTTTTAATGAACACGTTTTTATGTATTTTTGTCCTTTGCCTTCTCTTGCATTTGGATCAACTACAGGGAGTTATTACCAATAGATCATGTATGCCATAGGCCAATCACAGTAGTAGCAAAAATAAGATGTACTTTGGGTACACCTATCACCTGGAGGCATAGAAAACTTTCAGTACCACGGTCTGGCATTATCTGGTTGTGAAGCAAATAATTTCTTTTCTTAAATTTACAAGCTATCAAAACTCAAATGGTCGTATTCAGTTTCTGCTAAAATTTATATAGGAGTTTAAATGGAGAAGCATCCGGCAATTGAGAGCACTAGTCACGAGATGTAAGAAAACAAGTTAAGTTTGTGATCATATAAGCAGTTAATGTCCTTAACATACACCAAAACATTAAAAGTTTTTACGTCTTTTTTACGGACAAACATACAAACTTCAATTAAAATTAGTTTAATTTGCAGTGACACTTATTTTCGAGTCACATGACGAAACTTCGAATTTTGATTTGCGAATACACTCAAGTAGGCGTGTCTATTTAGACTACACACCTTGGTTTTGAACAAAATAAATTAGCACGATAATTTCTTGAATAAATAGCATAATAAGTGAAAAAAGTAAATCATTTTTTAAAAACACAGTTCTCTGCCCTCTGCAGGTGCAAAGTCCATTACTGGCTTTGCCAGAAGAGTAAAGCGTGTAGAAGTAATATTTACAGCAGTATTCACACAAAATCTTTACACATAGACTATTTACATATTTACAATTACCAAGACCTGTTATGGTGAATTGTGCGGGGTCTTTTTATCACGCTTTCGATTGCAGGGTCATAATCACACAAACTTCGAAGAGAGGCAGGCATAGGAAGAGTTTTTTAGACTTTTAAAGAAATTATACGATGAGAGATTAAGATCTGTTCGTGCATAGCTTTCACATTTAGATCATGTTAAATTTCTGAGTTCCTCACATACCACAGAGAGTTCACTATTGAGCGTAGTATTTTATTTTGTAGTACATCTAGTTTAGCACATTCAGTTTTATTGGCCGTCACCCAAGCTGGAACGGCATAAAGCATGATTGGTCTAATTAACATTATGTACAGTGTTCTTTTAATCTTGAGAGATAAATTTGACTTCCTGCCCATTAGGCTATAGAGTGCACAAAATGACGCATTTGCTTTATCTGCTATTGCTTTCACATGATAAGCGAAGGCGAGGCGATTATCTACAATTACTCCTAAATATTTGTGAGAGCTTGGTATCGGGCCAGCTTCATTCTTGATTTTGATTTCAGTATTTATAATTAGACTTTTTTTGCAATGTCGGAAAAGAACGACACAACATTTGCTTGAATTTAAATTTATCTTCCAATCCTCATACCAGTTATTTACGATATTGACTTTAGATTGCAATTTTTCCATGGCGAGTATTTTTGTCCTCCCGCAAAATAAGAACTGAATGATAAATGTATCTCTAAAGAAATTTGAGGAAATAAGTTTAAATGAAATTTAGCAAAAATGTGTATATAATTAAATATGCTGTAACAAGGAAGGCATATGGTGACCACATCAGATTTTTAATACAGAAATCAATAATGAACAAAAATTTTTGTAATATTATTAAAACCATCTACCATAATTACTAAATCTAGTCTTTCACTTACCACAACAGATCGTCCAATAATTGAAAGTGGTCCAGAAAGAGAAATGATTTTATCTTGAATATTTACTTTAGCTACTCCATCATCACCAGCCTCAACATTTCCAAGGTCTCCAACATGCCTTCAAAATTTTTAATGCCATTTTAGCTTTAGCAATATATAACAGTACTTAAGCTACTCTGTATTTAACAGACTAAAATGATATATAATACAAACCTATTTTCATCTTCAGGAGCACCATGTTCTTTGCCAAATGGGTTGAAATGAGCTCCAGCACTTATACAGCCTGTAAATTTAAAACAGAAAGAAAAATAATTTAAATACGGAATTAAAGGCTGGTTTTCAATGAAGAATATAATATGAAATAATTGTAATCATAACACAAAATTATAAGCTTTTAAAATGTTAAAGACAATAATGAAGTTTCATGAAGTTATTCACCTGCTTAATAAATTCTAGTCTTTGAGAGGGAAAAGAAAAAATGAATATTTATTATTCTTACTTTGTCGTTATGCAATGATTTTACTTTGGCAACATTAATTTTGTTCATAACCTGAATCAATGGAACTGTGAGATACTTCTCATTTAACTGCTGTCTGTTCTTTAAATGCTATTTGTTATTTTTAAAACTGCAGCAATGCAAGGTGGTTTATTTCGATCAAAAATGAATCATGTTTTCTGTGAGCAGTGATAGGACACATTTGGTAATCGGCTGGTATGCAATGCCAAGTTTCTGCAATTCTTATTTTTTTTAAAAGGAAGCCAAACCACTATGTACACTGCGGGGGGGGGGGATATAGTCCTATATCTTCTGTTCTACTTGGCCGATTGACGAAATTCAAGTTGCATTTTTTATGCCTCGAAAGTACGTCTTAGCATATGTATTAGTTTTAGATATAGCGTTGTTCTAATACAGGTATTTTGACACAAAATCGGACTTTTTCTGAAATGACATGCCAATGTTTTTCCATCTTCCAATTTTGCGACTCAAATTACAAATTATGCCTAAATATTCAGTTTTGTAAAGTTTGGTGCGAAAGTTATGCAGAAATTTCAAAATTTATCTCGCCGTATATTTTTCAGTTTGTGCCAAGAATAATTCACTTGTCTAACTTCTTAATTTATAGCAACCTATTTTCCCTTCCCTTCTCCCCTACATACAAGCGGAAAAAAGGTCATGTTCATTACCTTTCAATTAATTTTAACAAAGTGTGTAAACCACATTTGACGTTGTTATCACTTGTAACAAATATGCCAAATTTCAAAACACGCCAATACGTAAATTCAAGTACAGTCAAAAGTCTTTAATCCGGACCTCAAAGCTACAAACTTTCTGCTCATGCGTTAGCGGAAGCGCATAATACGTTTATGTATGCGCGTTTACTGTATAACGGACGGTATAAGCTAAGCTAAAATTATCTAATTATCCATTTCAGTTAATGTCGCAGATTGCATTGTTCCTTAATCTTCTAATTGGATTCAACTTATTATTTTTTGCAGACTGTTAGAGCAATTTTATAAAAGTAAGCTTGAACTTTCGATTATGACAAAAAGAATTTCCGATTCTGGAGCTACCAAAGCATCTACAAAGCGAAAGCATGTTTCGATGTCCATCAAACAAAAAGTGGAATTGGTGCAAAAAATGGATAAAGGCATATCCTTTGATTCTCTAATACTTCCGAAATAAGTTTATCAATTTCACGCTGCTCTGCAGAGGAGGGGGGACATCGAGGCGCACAATGACCTGGAAGTTGATCTGTCAGCACTATCCTCATCTTCAGGGCAGATGTTTTTATTTTATTCGGCATATAATTCCTTACTAAATGTAGTACTTCCTCTCGATATACTCCGTCTTTGATATGATTTAAATAAAATTCCTTCTGGTTGCAATTTTCTAATATCAACTATGCGTAATGTATGCTTTACGCATGCGCGTGTCGAAAGAAATGTTTAATAAAGTAAACAAATAAATATAAAGCTTTTTTTTTGATACCTTTTAGATCCTAATTGCTCTTTATTTCATATATTACGGTTTCATATTTTTAATTTTATAATTTCTGCATGCCATCTTACCAGATTTAAACTGATGATCCGGAATCGCGCCGAAGTCCCGACGAGTCTGGATCAAAGACTTTTGACTGTATATGTTATGAAATTTTGAATAAAGAATTAACTGTTTGCAGATGTGCCTAGAAATAATATCTACTTTAAGATGTTAAAAATTTTGTAGGTTATAATAAAATGTTTTTGAAAAAATTATAAAAAATATTTAAAAATACAAATTATATTTGGATTTAGCCTAAATTTCGAATTCTGGGAGAAGAAATCGATTAAATTTAATAAAAAAGGGGATATTAATAAATATATATCAAATTTAATTAATATTGAGGAGCTAAAATTTTGAGAGCTAATTTTTTAATAACTACTCGTGTAATTTTTACAAAACTTTGCAGTTTGGAATAATTTGAGCTGTAGGATTGAAATATGAAAAAAATTAGCATGTCATTTCAGAAATAGTTTTTCAAGTTCAATTTTTTTGCCAGAATGCCTATATTAGAACAATTATATATATGAATCTAATACATATCCTAAATTGCACTTTCAAGACGTGGAAAACGCAAGTTGAATTTCATCAATCGGCCGAGTAGAACAGAAGATAAAGAGCTGTCCTATTTTTTGCACAGTGTACATGAAGCGAACAACAGTGGGGGCGGGAATAAAAAAGTACTGAAAGAGTCTGCGAATTTTTTTAAATGCATTCGTGTTTATTTAATAATTAAAATTTCATATTCTAAATTGCTAAAGTGTATTTTCTTTTGATATGCTGATAAAGTTTGATGACATTTCAGATATACAAGAATTTCATAAATGAATGGAGTGGCTTGTGCATTATTTTATAAGTGCAAGCCTTACAAACATAAGCAGCGGCAAGTGTCCAAGTTTTTGATACATTGATCACAATTCTTTAATACGTACATCCTTGGTCACACGACACACATTTACATGGTAATCAAATTCTTCCCATACTCAATGCAACATATCCGTCATGATTGACTGCATTGCATGCTTTATCCGACACAAACTTCCTCAAGGGACACAGACTTAGCGGTATATAAACTCGGTGGTTGATCTTTGGATTATGGTAACTTGGCGATTTTTTGGCGACCAACTCTGCTACAGCAAACCTCTATTTTTTTTTCGCCGCCATTTTGTCTTTACAAAGTAAAGACATGTTTCTTTTCTTTTTATTTACTGAACACTTTTTCCAACAATCTACTAGCCGAATTACACTTATGCTAGAAATTTTATGTAACAAAACTGCTTAATCATGACAAATATTAACTGCAAAATTCGGAAAAAATACACAATCGCAAACTCCTTGCACGTTTTTCAGAATAGCACATACATATAAACCATTTACACGTCGACTTATTTTTACTTAAAAAAAACATACCAGAATTGCACAAAAATGGCATTGCACACACTCTTAACTTTATCCATCTACACTGCTATTTTCTCATAAATTACAAAAATTTGCACGAAAATGCAAAAAAAATCTGTGAATCTTTAAACTTGGTAAAAAAGCACATACGGTCAAAAGTCGTTAATTCGGACAGCCATAATTCGAAATGATCTATAATACGGACCTCAAAACTAAAAACTTTCTGCGCATGCGCCGCGTTGACACATGTGTGTTGGAAAATATAGCTAATTTTTAAAACTTTTACTGCATCATCTCTCCTCCTTGAAATGTTTATTTAATTTAGTCCTTATTTTAATGTAATATAGTAGTTACTTCTACTTCTTTTTCTTGCTGCCACTGTTTGCATTGAGAACGGACTGTTTCAACCTAATTGAGATGCAAAAACGAAACATGATGTTACGTCATCTGAAAAGCCGATTCGTGCCAATAGCTGACTAGTTGCTGTGAGATGACGTCATTCCTACTTCTGCTATAAGTATCTCGCGTCGCTCTGGCTCAACTCTTCTAGTTCCTGGTTTCCCGGCAAGTGAGTGAGCGGTTTCCAGCCCCTTCAAAAAGATGCATGCAGTCCGGTGAATAAAAATGCCTTGATTCCGGTTTGCGAAATGATGGTTCCAGAATAAAGTTCTTCGGCTACCATGTGAGTGACTGCCGTGGGCGGCATCCATGTTTCTTCAATGAAGGCGGAATTAAAAATACGTGAGCGGCGACGACTCCTTGTGCAAACGGGGTTAGGCCTGCTTTAAGTGCTTTCAAGAACTTCATTTAAATTTTCAGGTGTTTTTCTTGGCCATTGATTATGGACTTATTGAATGGGTAGCCAGCTTTATTTTTAGGCCGCATAATTACTGTTTAGGACATTTTTGTTTGTATAGAATGCCAGTGTTTTGGAGACAAGGTAAAAATATTATTTGATGAATGATGATTATATTATATTTTTCCTAAGACTCTAATATTATTGACATTTATTTTCTGTGTTTTTATTCTTTATTATATTGTTAATAAATTGGTTAAGTTCAAAATCTTTTATTGTCTTCAATGTCTGCACAACATATCTCAGGGAGCTTTCATTGCTACTACTGCTAAATGTTTAATTTCTTTAAACTTTGCTTTAGCATCAATGTGCATAGACGCGTGCGTGTAAGACCTTTTACGACTGTGCATATGAGTGTGCGCAAGTGCAGAATACGTTTTCGCGTGTGCGTTTTATGTATAATGGACGTATAAGCTAAATAATTATCTATTTCAGTTAATGTTGATGATTGCGTTGTTCCTCAATTTTCGAATTGGATCCGGCTTATTACTTTTTGCAGACTGTAAGAGCAATTTTATAAAAGTAAGCTTAAACTTTCGATTATATCAAATAGAATTTTCGATATATATTTGTTAATATATAAAGGATCTAAAGCAAAAGTATGTTTTGAAATCCAAAATCTGTTTATCAATTTCACGCCCCGGCGGGCGCATAATGAATTCGAAGTTGAACTGTCAGCACTATCCTTATCTTCAGAGCAGATGTTTTTATTTTATTTGGCTTATAATTCCTTACCAAATGTAGTATTTCATCTCGATGTGCTCAGTCTTTGATATAATTTAAAACAAGTTCCTCGTCATTATAATTCGCTTCCCATAGCGAAGAAAGTAACAGAAGTTATTGAAAACGAAAAAATTTCGATAGACAAATTAGTCAGTATTCTCGACACAGCAATTATAGGACTTGAACAGCCGAACTTTGTAACTGAACAAGAAATTATGTCTGTTTAATAGAATTAAAGAGAAAGTATTATCACATGAAACGAAGCAAAACTTAAACAACCTACATTGAAAGAAATGTTTAATAAAGTAAACAAATAAATATTAAGCCTTTTCTTTTTGCAAATTTTGATACCCTTTAGATCATAATTGTTCTTTATTTCATAAATTACGGTTTCATATTTATAATTTTAGAATTTCTGCATGCGATCTTACGAGATTTAAACTGATGATCTATAATCCGGAATCGCCAAAGTCCCGACGAGTCCGGATTAACGGCTTTTGACTGTATACGAAATTACCTGATCGCGAAAAAGTATATACCCTTTCCAAGGATGAATATTTCCACGTATAAAATAAATAAAATAATCAAAAACTTTTACCTCTAAATTATCTATTATATTATAAACGTCACCAACGAATTCCTACCGCAAACATTACAAATGGTTACAAATACTTAGTGTCAAATATTTAAATTATTTCCATGCACGTTTACTTCAACTGAAACGTATACCAAATTCCTACAAACATAAAATTCACAAAATAACTATCATTTAATTAAAATATCACTAAACCATGTACACGTCGACTTATTTTTATTTAAAAAAAATCCCAGAATCGCACAAAAATAGCATTGCGCACACTTTTCACTATATCCATGTACACTGCTTTTTTCTCATAAATTAGAAAAATTTCACGAAAATGCATGAAAATTTTGTGAATCTTTAAATCCGGTAAAAAGAACATACATGAAATTACCTGATCGCGAAAAAGTATATACCCTTTCCAAAGATGAACATTTCCACGTATAAAATAAATAAAATATCCAAAAACTTTTACCTCTAAATTATCTATTATATTATAAACGTCACCAACAAATTCATACCTCAAACATTACAAATACTTAGTGTCAAATATTTAAATTATTTCCATGCACTTTACTTCCACTGAAACGTATACCAAATTCCTACAAACATATAATTCACAAAATAACTATCATTTAATTAAAATATAATTAAATTCAAAAACACTACTTAAAATATAAATAAGCACATAGATTAAATTAATAAAAATTAGCTTAGAATCCTAATTACTTTAAACTAAATCATTGCTAATAACAATTTTCCAATAATACCATATTACTTTATTTACTCCTTACATTTAGAACAATGCATAAAAATAATATCCTCAAATAATTAAAAATACTAACTTACCTAATCTTCTTCAGAATCTTGATTACGTGGCCGATAAACTTTTCTTATTTCCTCCGCTAAATAAAAAGCAAGCGTATGTGCTCCTGTTTCAGGATCTTTAAAATCATACTTATAATTCACAGCAAGGTACCAGGTAAAATAAATAACTTAATAAAACATCTTTACTTCTATCTCGCACAACCTTAAAAAAACAATTATTACTACCCCTTTCAATTCCACTAAATACCCATTTCGAATTCACTTTAGTTAGGGCCATGGGATCCAAAAATTAACCAACACTGTTTCACACAACACAGAATAAAGCTAAATACAAAATTTCCAGATTTCCCCCCTTTTCCGATTAAAGAACTGTAATTCGTCCATTAATGTCACATGACATATCTCATGATCTCTCATTTCCCTCACACAAAATAATGCGTAATCGGAACTGAGTACTTCTCACATTATTACCAAAGTCCTAGGTAGTAACCTTTATTGCCTCCAAAATGTCGCCAAACTACCAGTTACCATATTACAAAGATCAGCCAACTCGGTCTTTAACAAACCCCAAGAATCTGGCAAAGAAAAGAAATCTGGCATGCCCAAGGAAGAAGGTTGTCTGCTGTTGCAGCACATCCTACCCAAGTTTGGTGAAGAACAAGTTTTCCCACATTCCTGTAAAAATGGGGCAGAGCACTGTCCAGTCGCAAAATGTAATTATCATAATTGGTGTTTAGCTGGGCAACAACGATATATACAGCATGTCTCGCAATGAGTCACTGATCAATTTCCTGTTCGAAGGAAAATAGGCATATGCACTTTCTTGCGAAACACCACACAGAAAACATGTACTAAATTCACGCTGCACTGAAACCACAGATATGGACATCTCATAATAGAACACCCAGAAAGCTTTCTCCATGCTGTTGCAGCGGCATCTTGGAATCTGATGCTGCGGCAACCCAGCAAACATGAAAAGCAAACAATAAATAGCATATGAGGAACTTGGACAATTGCCAATGCTTACAGTGAAGGTTTTGTATGGATAAAGTAATAGATCTATTTATTACTAATTTTTAAAACCACACATTTCATTTATAAACACCATGTATGTTCAAAAGTTGAGAAACAGCATGTTTTTCAAAACTCACTATTATAGAAATACCAGTAACATTTAAATTCAGTTTATATACATGATAGAATGAAGTTTAAGGAAATACAATTCATTTATAAACATCATGTATATATACACTGCAGTCCAAAAGTTGAGGAACAGCATGTTTTTCAAAACTCACTATTATAGAAATACCAGTAATATTTAAATTCAGTTTATATGCATGATAAAATGAAGTTTAAGGAAGTATAAGATATGTCTGTCTCTCTACATATTAGAAAGTGATTTAGGTCATTGGCAGATGTGGAGGAAACAATGCAGCAGAGACAATCAATCCCATATTGTGGAAATACACAGTTACAGAGAGAGTGGAATAATAGTTTGGGCTGGGATCTCTCGGCGGTCACACTGATCTGCACGTGTTTATAAAGATGAGATCCTTGATCAATATGTCCATCCATACACCACTGCTATTGGTTCTGGATTTCATCCAATAGATGACAATACGACTGCACCAAGCTCAGGTTCCCGAAGAATATCTTGAGAGTATGGAGCTGATGGAATGATCAGCTCAATCCTCTGACCTGAATTAGATACAGCATCTTTAGGATTACTATGGGAGTCAGGTTGCAGATTTAAGGCCTCCTCCAAGGTCTTGAACAAGGATTACTCCGTATCTGGTCGTTGCTTCCCATTTCAATGACCAACAACTTAATTGATAGCATGGAACATTGCTGCCGCAGATAGGGATGTAGCTAGCTTTTAAAATGTTACCACCACATTTTCCCTAATAAAAAACTGGCCTATACTGTTTTGCCAAGACTGTAATTTTTTATTGCAATTCATGTTTTTGTTGAACTTTAGAAAGATTTTAAGTCACATTCATTAAAGAACTGTTTAGTGACCATATTCTCTAAATTTCTTGTTTCTATATTGCTTCATTCTCAAATACAACACAAAAACATGCTTTTCCAAAACTTTGGAACGGCGGTATATTTGTCAGTTTTGGGATCACATGAAAACAAAGCTACTTTTGGCAAATTAATTTCTCACAAATTGCTTTGATAATTCTTCTCATGCAAGTCCTACTATAAGGTTACCTTAAAATGTACATGCACTTAATCATTTATACAACATGCTGTTTAGCTGGTAAATACAGAAAAAATATTAGGTCAAATACCAATTTTTGATTAGTCTACATTTTAGGTTGCCCTTGGATTATCGCGAGTTGTTGTTTCATTTACGATCACCTGAGTAGTTGAATGGTATGGAAACCCTATTATGACGTGATTGCAGTGAATCTGAATGATGGGAAAATATTTGTAAGGGCTTATTTTTGCACTGGATGCCAGTTAGCAAGTACATTGCTTATTATATGCTGTACACTATAAAATGGCTATATGTGATAAGATTAATGAGAATTTTTTACATGATTTGGAACAAAATGGGAAAAAAACATTAATTGACTGGGGTGTAAATGAAGATTTACTCAGTAGTCATTATAAGCATCCTGTTTATATGAAGGAAACGCATACGGTCGAATATAAAGATCCTTTGCTGTATAAAAGGTTCATGCAAGAAATGCCACCGACAGTCCGGTCCTATGGAAGATATTTTTGACTTGTTACTTTTGTGAATTTATGTGGTGACAGCAGTATGCATCTTCTAGTTCAGATAATCTTGGAAAGTTTTTGGACGCTGTTAAGGAATTTTGTGTGCCGTAGACTGACCACACAATAATTTCTAAATATGACAAGTCAATATTTTTTCTTTTCTAGTTCGTATATGCAATAACATGTATTTCCTTCTTATATGTTATTTCATTGTGTGATTTAAAATGCAGTTTGCAGAGCTTCGATTGGCTATAAATTTTGTTCAATTTTGCTAATGAGTAACTAACATTACATGATGTTGTCATTCTCCTGTTTTTTTTTTTTTTTTTTTTTTTTTTTTAAAGGAAAATAGATTGATGTGTACATGGACAAAGTCAAGAGAGTGTGCAATTCTTTGACTTGTTATTTTGGTTTTGTGTAGCAGCCATCTTGAAACTGTGCCTTGCTGACCAACTGCCATTTTTGCCTAGGGGCACCCTCAAATACATTTTTACCCAATACTTTTAGAAATAGCAGGAAGTTTTGCAGTTCTTCCTATATTTTTTGCAAGTTAAATAATAAGAGTTCATATTAAATTCTCACTGTAACATTTATTCTGATCAGTCAACTAAAAATCTTTTGCCGAATTGTTCCAATTGCATGTTTCCTTTTTATTCTCTTATAAACACATTAATTAAGTTTTAAAAATATGTTTAATAAATAAAGAAAGAGAATACATATATGCAAGATATAACAAAATACAATAGTTGCTTTAAAAATAACAGGCAACCTCAAAATTAACATTCTAGATTTGGTGATCACGCCTAAATTCATCTATTCTCCCAAATTCGAGATCTTTCTACGTTATGTAACACTACCAAGGGTGTTTGTGGGACCCCCAAAAATCCCCTGAAACTTTTACGGACTTACTAACCAACATTTTGGAGTTTCGAGAAGGGGGGGGAGAGAAATGAAAAATTACAATTATGAAGTATTGAATGACCTAATTATAAAAGTTCAATGAATTACTTTTTTTGCAAAATTAATAACCATAAATTTTCAAACATAAAAACTACTACATTTTATGTAAATATTTTAAATTATTTGAATTAATTCTTTAAAAAAAATATCTAATTTCTGCTGCTTTTTTTCATTTTCTGATGTTTGTGGGCTTGTCTTTCTTTTGTGGTGAACTTCATAATTGCAGGAAGGTTGACTTTTATTTTCCTCATTTACAGTTGAAGAAATTCCCTCGAGAACTGCACATGCAGAGGTAGAAGCAGTTTGCTTTTCTGCTAATGTAGGTTTTTCAGATACTTTTATAGGTGACTCATCTGAAATACATGTTTTTAAGTCCTCTTGAGATATGTTTTCCAACTTCTGTTCATATTCAGTAAGAGATCTTTGTGAATTGGATCAGTCATTGGATTTTTTTAGCCATATTTTTCACACGAGGTTTCTTTAGAAGCCATTAAATCATATTTAATAGTCTGCACTGCATCTAGGGAATCAATCTTAAGAGAGGTTCTATAGTCAGTGACAAGTGTATCCATTAAGTTGAATGCACTTTCCACTAATGGGCCATGGAAGCAGCTAAGGCAGGCTTTGACCAATTTAGCCAATGTAGGATACTTATAATCATTTGTGAAATCATCTTTAAATTAAAAACTTTAGACCAATATTTATCAATTGTACACTTGACTTGATTTCCACTTTCATCAGATGTGTAGAGCATTTCTTTGGTGATATCAATATCACTCTGGTATAACCTTATTTCAGCTTCTACTTTTGACTTTTCATTATCACTAAAAATATGAGACATAAAAGATAATTTTTCTAAAGCTAATATTGTACTGGTTTTACCTCTTAGCTCTGGATCTAATGCTGTAAAACTAATTAGATATGAATTTTTAAGGGGTAATTTCTGTTTCATATGCTGTGCTGTATTAGTATAAGCTTTCATCAGAGAAATTTGGAATTCTTTTGCTATTGGATGATTTTTTGATAATTTCTTCAGGAGAGTGGAAGCTTCTGGATTTGTAACATCAACCTTTAATAAATCATTATAAGATGTGCACTCTATATTTTCTGGCTTCATAAAAAAAAGAGAAAAATTTTGCCATCAATTTATGAATACTGGAATGTATTAAATGAAGCATTGTTTTTTTTTGTTTCAAATAATTTAATATATGTGTTGAACTCTGGTAATACTGCTGAATATAATGCCATATGCAATAAAGTTTTGTTTTGCATAACAAATAACCCATTTAGTATTCTTTTTTTCCGAGCTAAAGCATCCTTTGCGAGTTGTTGGGAATGCAAGCAAGAATACACCCCTTCAACAATTTTTTTCCGAGCTGCAGAAATATTTCTTTTATTGCATACAGTTTCAACATAAGAAAAATAATCCCCTTTATCAGTTTTATCCAAGTAGTGAAAATAAAATGCAATAAGAGCATCCCACAGATTTTTTATTCTTTCTAAAACACATAAAATGTACACCCACCTATGGTCTGGTCTCTTCAAGGGCTTAAGTTTTTAAATGGCAAGGGATTCACAGATTTTGAAAAAAATTTTCTCTTTTACTGCAGCTTTTCGTATCAAAATAGATATCAAACAAATCTTCTAAGTATCTATTAAAACATGAAGCAAATTTTTTTGCACAGTTATTAGCTGTGTGACATGTGTCACCATCAATATTTAATAAGTGGGGTGCTTCGTTTGATCGTAGTCTGGTTTCAACACCCTTTTTTTTTTTTCACGCATGGTGTCCAACACGAGTCCATTAATACACTAAGTTTGCCCATGGACTATTATTATCTTCAATAGTATTAAAAACTGCTTTAAAAACAGCTTCTGAATTGCAAGATTCCATCTTTAGAGATGCAAAATGATGAACTACAACTTCATTTTGATTGTTGTCATAAAACTGCACCAATTTTGCCAGTATACTTTCTTGAGCATTGCTAGTACTTTCATCCAAATTTAGAGAAAATGGAGTCTCCTTTAAAGTTTTAATGATATTTTCCTTAATAGTTTTTGCGAGCCCACATTTCATCTTATAACATGCAGTAGTCCTGGACATTTCCAACGAGTTTAGTGCCGTCTGATCGCGGCTCAACTGTTTGCAGAGTTCAATTAAATTGGGAGCTACATTGAAAGAAAGAGAATTCTCGTCGATAAACGAAGTCATTAATACCTCTTAGCGTGCTTTTCTTGTCACTATATCCAATGGCCGAGCATCAGTCTCCAGTAAGTCATCAGTATTTTTTGAATTAGCATAATTACTTAAAGTCATTGAATGTCTAATGCACTTTGAATATTTTATGTGCGTCACAGTTTTAGAATGATTTGTGAAAGCCTTGAATCCTTCCCCACCATACTTCAGCAGTAAGTTACAAAAAACACAATATGCTTGTCCAGCAACATTTATTTTCTTGCACCATGTGCCGATGGTATCCCCATTACCATCTCTCCGTTCAATCCAGTTCCACCTAAATGCATTCCGGACACCTTCTTCTAATTGTATAATATCACTTTTTATATCGAGAAATTTCATAGTGAAATTCTCTTGCGTATAAAAATAAAAAAATATTTCAATAAACGAAACGAAAAATTTACACGTGCATCAATAAATGAAACGAAAATTTTACACAGCGGAGAAAAAAAAGTTGAGAAGCAATCAATGACAAATAGCTAATACGGTGAAAAATCCCCCTTCTCTACTTATTGATGCCACGCCAGGAGAGATAAGACCTTTGAACCCAGAGTCGTGATCGCACGTCTGGTCGAATGAAGTCTCTCCCTTTTTTTCCAGCCGCGCCTACTTGCCGAAAAGAATCCAGAAGAGAATGTCCAAGAACCGGGGGGAATGAGTCATAACTCGGAATAAGGTTAAGAAGTTTTTCCCCCCATTTCACGCATTATCACTGCCTTTGGAGAAAGAAAGGAAAAGTTTTTACCACACACACTGACCGTGCGTTTTCTGCTTTCAAAGCAAACAAAATTACCCAGATCAAAATAAATAATTCATCATTATTCCTACTTCCTTTTGAACGACGATCCCTGGAATTTCCAGGTATCAAAGTTCAAAATCCCCGGAATTCCAGGGTTTCCCCGGAGCACAAACACCCCTGCACTACTGTAAAAGGGCAACTAAAATTAATACTAACCAATCATGCGATTCTAGAGAAACAGAACTGGACGTACTTTGGGATAAATACCTCCGGGGAACTAAATTATATAGTCATTATTCTGCTAGCTTCTACATTACTAATATCTTCCCGATTCACTTCTTTAAAATGCCTAAGAAATTATCTTAATTGTATGATTAAAGAGTATATTGTCTATGAGAAATTATTCTAGCGTGCCTGGAAAATCTGGAAATAAAGATAATTGGCTGAACTTAGTTTGAAATCCAACTTCTTCCTCTCGCCCTACCCCTCAGCCATCGTGACTGTGTTTCGAAATCATTACATATATACATACAGGGTGTCCCGCAGATGTTGCGACAAACTTCTGTGGGAGGTACGGCACATCATAAGGATTAAGAATTGCATACGATCCCATGCCGAGAAATGTCAGGGATAAGTGGTAGCAGAGGTAGATGATGAGAAAGGAAACAAGAAAGTGGTTAATTTGAAACATTCATTGGAAATGAATACAAACGGTGTACCACAGCTTGAATGTTACAACATATGCTCGAAGTTTGCATCACTAGATGCTAAACATGCCTAATACCGACTAACCATTGATTGCCGAAATGTTCAAACACACCAGGATTTTCTTTGATTATAGCAGCTGCGCGAGTTTTGCCACGAGATCCATTTCAGGCACAACAGGATCGTGACATGACACTTTTGACGGCTCCCCTCAAAAAGAAATCAAGGCTCGATAAATCTGGTGAGCATGGGGACCAGGAAACCGGTCTCTCCAATCCATCAATGGGAGAATTATCTGATCAAATGGCTATGAACATCCAGTCCAAAAAGAGCAGGTGTGCTATTATGTTGTGCCTCCCATTTAATGGAACATCGTCAAGCAAGCCGGGATGAACCTGCTCCAGAACAAATAATTCAAAACATTCAACCTGGATGGTAAAAGGTACAGCCCGACTAAGCAGTCGCCGACAAAACCTGCCCCCCCACATTTACTTGTATATAGTGTTTATTGCCTTCAGGCAATAAACATGCTATATGAAGAATGAAATGCTATATAAGGCAATAAACATGCTATATGAAGAAATATGAAGAATGCAATAAACATGCTATATGCAGCGTTGTGCCACGGGGTGCCACACACTGTGGGGATTTTCTTGAACCCATAAATTCTGACTGGATATGCCCTTCCTATTGAATGTCGCCTCATCCATGAATAACACATAAGCTGGGAAAATTAACATCACGACACTTGTTCTGTCTATGTTCTGGATAGTCATTGGGGAGCAGCAACTGAACCCTTTGGAGAATAAAGGCGTGGAAGGACTCGGCGTTTCTTGGATGTGGATAATATGAGACATTCTTAATTGAGAGGCAATGGCATGTATGTTCTTTGATTATTCTCCCCCCTATCTAACACACTTCCTTCCCAGGGTTCGTACACATTTCTGCACATGGAAATTAAGTACTTTTAAGGACCATTAATGAAAAAAATTAAGGACCTATCAGCCAATAGAAGCTAAAAAAATTTAATTCAATCAGGTTATATCTGAATTTCACTTTTGTAATAACATTCTAAGAATAAAATAGATCCGTAGGATGCATTCTTATTAAACATAACTTTAAAACAAATTTCAGAATGAATCCACATTATAAAATTTATCAAATAGTATTAAATATTTTACATGTATAATAATTGGACATATTTGAAAGAAGATTGGGGACATTTCATTTACATTTTATTAACAGCTTTATGCTGATTTTTTCTTTTATGTCTCATTTTGCCATGTATTTATTCAGTCTAGAGGTTTAGTAATTAGCAGGTAAATTTTATGTCAAATGGCATAGGTTAAAATGAGAAAAAAAATCATAATCAGTATGATTTGTAACAGAAGATTAACTGTTGCTAGCCGAGAGAGAGACCTGTTGATCAGAAAAAAACCTTGAAAGCCTGTTGTAGGTAAGGTATTTCTCCCGCATTTCTTGGCATGTCTTCGTGATGTGGTGTTCTGCACACTCGGCTCGTATTTGACAGTTCCGTGGTTTGATTCCCGGGGAAGGCTTTACATATTTTTCAGCTTTCCTGCTTCCAAAAAAATACCTAATGTCTCTACAGAGACGCCCGAACTAAAAGGATGGTAGATGATGATTCTCCTCACCCAGGATTTGGCGACTGGGTTCCCTAAAACCCCAGTCACCTTTTAAAAGGGGGTGTATATAAGGAATTTCTCCCGCCTTCTTGGTGTGGTGGTCTGCACACTGGGCATGCATTTCAGAGGTCCGCGGTTCGATTCTGGTGAAGGCGCTTGCTCATTTTTCATTTGTTCCTGTTTAAAAAATAAATTCTAATGTCTCTACAAGTGTTATACCTTCATATACAGTTTCTGGGATTGTAACCTGGTTAATCTATTTTAAGGTTCCAATAAGCCACTAATATAGCAGAGGTGATAAGTTGTTTTGTATTATTTTAAGTCTCCCTAGATGCAAAGAATAAGTTTATAATAATTTTTACATTTTCGTGCGTTATCTTGTGGCCACAATAATGATTAATGAAAAGCAATAACTTGCTTTAATATGCATAGATAACTTTTAAAGATGAGTAGTTAGTTATAATTAAATTAGGTAGTTAAATACCCTCAGTCGTTATAGATTTACATAAAATCCCAATCTAATAACATTTTACAGTTTAAAATACACACAATTTATGACACTGATTCTTAAACAGTATTAGGATAATTACACATTAGAAGTTACAAAACAAAATAGTTATGTGTCGTTTTAATTTGAAGTGTTCCTAGACATTTTGGCTAATTTATATCATTTTTCATCTCTTCAGACATCTTTTCTAACAATTAGAAATCTGTTTCAGTACACAAACTAGTGTTCCCACTAGCTTCTGCGTGCTGTATCTCCTAACTTGTAGTCTCTCAACAGTGTACCTAACGAGGTTTTACGTGATCTGGTAAAAGTTAAATAATCCAAAACCTCTGATAGACATGAAGCAAATTATCGTTATGTCTAAAGGAAACTACAGAGTCACAAAGATTCAAATATACCTCTTATTTAAAAAGACTATGGAACATACAGGCACGTTCTTATGTTATGTTGACTACAGCTTTTGGTGATGCAAGTAAACAGGAACAGCCAAATTCAAACAAAAAATGTGGACTAGTATTCAAAGACTATGCAATTTAAATTTAATCTAAGGTGACTCAGTAACTTTATTGTAGTAACAAATTCAAATATTAGCAATGCTAATGCAAAGATGAATAATTACAAATTATCAGATGTAGCAGGAACTAAGGCAACATCCAAGTGGAGAGCAAAAACTTTCCGTCTTACAATCCAAAAATCTCAGTTAAAAAACTACCTGATTTGCATTATAATGAGGAAACGGAAAGGGAAAGCTATAGTAAACGCTAAAATTCTAAACAACTGATTAATTTGCATATGTATTCAGTTTCTTTCAATATGTTTCCTCTGCACTTCAGAATTTTTGGAATTAAAGATTTCCGTTATTCTAAAAAACAAATTCATTTAGAATATAAAGGAAAAGCTGCTGATTTTATTTCTTTAGTAGTATGAACATTCAGAATAAATATGAAATTATGAATGAGACAGAATTTTTAGATTTTAGTGACACGCCGAGCAACAAAATCTAGAAATGGCAAAACATTTTAGAATTTAGGACAGGGACTGGAAGCAGAATTTAAGAGAGCATTAAGCAGCAGAATTTAGGAAGGCACTAGGCAGCAAAATTTAAGAACCACAGAGATTTCATCAGGTGGGAAAAAGGCACAGTGCCAGCCCTGTGTATGATTGATTGAGATGTATAATGTGAATCTTTTAAATTGTCAGTTTTCAACTTCTTTATTAATAAAAAAATTATTTTTTTATAAATGACTGTCTAAGCGAAAAGATTAGAAACAATTTTGGTATTTTCGATGCCTGTGTCTAGTGAAAAGTTGAGAAAATAAAGAGAAGATAAACAGGAAAGAGAAGATAAAAAGAAAAAGACTTCTAGCATCAGAAGTACAACATTCAAACATTATATTTTCAGTGTCCTTCCAAAAATTCTTCACAATGTATAAAATTCATCATAAAATTTCTGTAAAATACATCCATTATGTGTTAATACAATGAAGATATTTTTTGTTTTGTCACATTTTAATGGAGCCTTCTAGAATTGTGGGTCTGTAAATCTTGCCTTCAAATCCTTCTAAACTTTCCAAGTTGCAATGTCTAAAATCCTAAAGTAAAATTAGCCTTACCAATTCTGTAATAGAAAAAAAAGGCCAGAAATAGTTTGAAAAAAAATCAGTGGAAAAAAGTGTGAAATTAATTTTATAGAGAAAACTGATGCATATTCTAATAATTCTGAAACAATTACATGGGAAAACTTTTTACCATGAAAAAATTGAAAGGAAGAAATTTTTAATTATTTACATAGCTATTTTGCTTTTGCTATGAATTGTTTTGTAAACTGTGCTTTATAACATTTATTATCATGTTTATTTTTCATATTCCAAATACTGCATAGTAAATAGCCAAAACAGAAAGTAATGTCTTTTGATAATACGAGAGAAAAAAAAAAAATACAATTTCAATATACTACCATTAATTTAGTTAAATTTGTCAAAGTTATAATGTTTTTTAAAAAAAAATCGACAAACAATTCCCAGATCTCAGAATTAAAAATTTTCTACAGAAAGTGATATTAAAATCGCCGAAATGCTGATAAGTCACCAAATTTCGAGCCGTTTTATAAAAGAATTCACATCTACAAAAGTGGAAAGTTGTTTAAGAGCTTTTCATTAGAAAAAAGTGAAAAAATTATGAAATCCTTATGTTTCACTTCTTGCTCAGAAACTCCAAGTACCCAACCCTTTCTATTAGAAATAGGAACAAATTATAACCCATGAACTCATTCAAAAGATAATCATATTTGTCAGTAAATCGCCAAAAATATTCCTCCAAAATGGTAATTCACACTCAAAATAGTAGTTGTAAAAACAAGACCAAAATTTCAGATGATTAAAATTAAAAACCTTCTGACGATTTTGGCCGAAATTAAGGACTTTAAAGGACCAAAAATCGATTTAAAAAAAAGTTTGATCTTTACATTATGGTAACTTGGCGTTTTTTTGGTGAAAATTTGGCGACCAACTCTCTTACAGCAACCCTCTATTTTTTTTTCCCGCCGCCATTTTGTCTTCACGAAGTAAAGACATGTTTCTTTTCTTTTTATCTACTGAACACTTCTTCCAAGAATCTACTAGCCGAATTACACTTATGCTAGAAATTTTATCTAACAAAACTGCTTAATCATGACAAATATTCACTGCAAAATTGGGAAAAAGTGCACAATACCATACTCCTTACGCGTTTTTCAAAATAACACATACACATAAACCATGTACACGCCGACTTATTTTTACTTAAAAAGACATCCCAGAATTGCACAAAAATGACATTGCGCACACTCTTCACTATATCCATGTACACTGCTTTTTTCTCATAAATTACAAAAATTTCACGAAAATACATGACAATTTTCTCAATCTTTAAACCCGGTAAAAAGAACATATATGAAATTACCTCATCGCAAAAAAGTATTTACCCTTTCCAAATATGAACATTTCCACATATAAAATAAATAAAATATCCAAAAACTTTTACCTCTAAATCATCTATTACATTATACACGTCACCAACGATTTCATACCGCAAGCATTACAAATACTTAGTATCAAATATTTAAATTATTTCCATACACGTTTACTTCAACTTAAACGTGTACCAAATTCCTACAAACATAAAATTCACAAAATAACTAACATTTAATTAAAATATCACTAAACCATGTACACGTCGACTTATTTTTACTTAAAAAAACATCCCAGAATTGCACAAAAATGGCATTGCGCACACTCTTCACTATATCCATGTACACTGCTTTTTTCTCATAAATTAGAAAAATTTCACGAAAATACATGACAATTTTCTCAATCTTTAAACCCGGTAAAAAGAACATATATGAAATTACCTGATCGCGAAAAAGTATTTACCCTTTCCAAATATGAACATTTCCACATATAAAATAAATAAAATATCCAAAAACTTTTACCTCTAAATCATCTATTACATTATACATGTCACCAACGAATTCATACCGCAAGCATTACAAATACTTAGTATCAAATATTTAAATTATTTCCATGCACGTTTACTTCAACTAAAACGTATACCAAATTCCTACAAACATAAAATTCACAAAATAACTATCATTTAATTAAAATATAATTAAATTCAAAAACACTACTTAAAATATAAATGAGCACATACATTAAATTAATACATACATAAATACCCATTTTGAATTCACTTTAGTTACGGCCATGGGATCCAAAAATTCACGAATACTGTTTCACACAACACAGAATAAAGCCAAATACAAAATTTCCAGATTTTTTCCTGATTTCCTCCCTTTACCGATTAAAGAACCGTAATTCGTCCATTAATATCACATGACATATCCCATGATCTCTCATTTCCCTCACACAAAATAATGCGTAATCGGAACTGAGTACTGCTCACATTATTACCAAAGTCCCAGGTAGTAACCTTTATCACCTCCAAAATGTCGCCAAACTACCAGTTACCATACTGTAAAGATCAACCAAAAAAAATTAAGGACTTTTAAGGACTCTTAAGGACCATACGAACCCTGCTTCCCTAATGACCAAGAGAGTTGATCGTGGCCTGCTACTTCATAATGACCTGTAGTTGCACAAATCTTGATGCAGACGTACAAACAGTGTTGTGGTTGATATCTCTTGGGGAAGCGTTCTCGATAAGTGGCTTGTCCATTACCCTCAGCTATTCCATACCCTAAGTTTTCAAAAGTTTTTTGTACAGGGCATGTTTGGAAACTCGTATACTTACTACTCGTATAAACTTGTTCGTATAGCATAATGCCTACAGTTCGAATGAGGCAATCTCCTGTACAGCACCTCATGGCGGCATACAATGGCATTTTTGGGCAAGTGTTCCTGAACAATTCTTAATCCTTATGATATGCCTCACCTCTCCCGGAAGTTTTCCCAACATTTATGACACACCCTGTATATGAAATTTTAAATAAGGAACTAAATGAAGCAATTTATTTCATACAGCAAAACTAAAATATTTAAGATTCTAAGTTTGTACTATAGCTTTTTGAACAGCTACATATATAAGTATTTAATATTTTGACATCAAAATGAAATTCTGAATTTGCTGATATGTTTAAAATGATCACTGAAACAAGTCTTAACTTTTTAAATGTCTGAAGGCAATAAACATGCTATATACATGAACTAGAAACACCCAATTATAGGTAAATTAAATCTCCAATCCATTTAAGCAAAACAATTTCAATGGACAAGTTTGAATTAACATTTGCAAACGTATGCTGATTTTATTTATGAAGATGAATTAATGAAAGTAATTAAATACGAGAATTTCTCACCATATTAAGCACTAGCTGTAAATAATTACAATACATGACTGAATTTATATATAAAATAAGCTATAGCTTACTCTTAACACGTTGACTACCATAGCACTTTTCGGATTCCAGTCCGAGAATCCAAATTGATTTAATCATATTATATTATTAAAAATACAAATTATGATTCGCAACAACCATTAAAAAGTTAACAGGATTTTTTTTTTTTTTTTTTTTTTTTTTTTTTTTTTTTTACAAAAAAGGATCCTACAAATTATCTCTTAATCAGCTTTTGTTAAACAAAGCTCTTCGCAGAAACCCACTAAGAGTCTATTCGTACAGACACGCTTCGACTTGTCGCCTGGGTACAGCTAAAACGAGTGCTAAGCGAGTTAAGTAACTCCTAGCGATGCAAAAGTGACAAGTCAAGAAACTACGAGATAACTCATATCGGGTGTCCTGAAGAAGAGCGCTAATACGAGTTATCTCGTGTTGGGCAGTCAACGTGTTAAACAGTGTCTCAATACACTGATGTGCAGTAAAACTCCATGGGATGTTGTGAATTTTAAAAGACATTTCTTGCTATTTAGAAAATCTTTACATAGTTTCAAAACTCTGCATAGCATTTAATTCTGAGACAGGCTATTCCAAATCCTCACCACCTCCATAGAACGTTTAGCCAGTTCTTTTTGCCCTTCTGCAGTAACCAAGATAAGAGAAACAGGAAACGATGACAACTTATCCTTTTAGAAATGTTATACAGCACTAATACATCCCGTTTGATTGTAAACTAATAAGATTCATAACAATATAAAAGAAAATAAATGAATAAATAGAATAAATACATATACATATATGAGATCTCTCCAATATATAAAATAGTACTTACGCTATATATAGCATAAACTAGTAAGTAGCTATATAAATTAGAACTTTGCTACAGTACTATATACGGTACATAAGCACATAAAAAATTCAACATTTTAAGTGCGAAACAATACTGAATTATGAAATTTAAAGTAAATTTTCATAATTTTTAATAAGTACTTCTATTTGACCATTTGAAAGTCATCTTCAATTCATTAAACAAATTCAGCTAAGTCATGAAGGAAAAATTAACATATTTACCATTTGTATTATCCCCAAACTCATGAATATGGAATCCATGCAGGCCTTTCGAAAGTGGAGAAATTTCACCAGTTATTACAACAGGGCTATCAGGAGACTAAAAATTAGACATTACATTATATTAAACGATAAAAAACTGAAAAAAGGAATGGTAGATTTTAAAAGAAAACTTAATTTCCAAATGCAGCACAGCTGTTTTTAATAATTTTTTTTATACGTTAGGAATATTCTACTAATAATTGGTAAGGAATTTAACTGCTAAATATCTAATCTATGCAGTAACAAAACAAGTTAATATTTGAATTTAACAGCATGTAACAATGATAACTTAAAATACGTTTTCCTTTCTCCGCAAAGTAAAGGTATTCCATTCTCAGACACACGCAGGAACATAAGAAGTAATATAGGAGGATAAGGAAGAACGTAAGTTTATGATTTTGATACAACGCATAATACAAAATTACCTCTTGAGTAAAGTGCACAGTGCCCTTTACTTTTTCTCCAACTAAAACACACACTGCTTTCATATTTGATAAAATTTTTGCAGAAATAGGCAGATACTACACTATTTATCGAGAAATTAAGGCGAGAAGCACGTTCTTGTTATCTTCGAACACTTACAGAACAGGAAGAAGGAAGACTCCCCTTATTGGATGAATGACGACCGCCGAATAGATTACATAATCAAAATCTGCCGGTTAGGAAGCGCCAAGGTTCTTTAATATTAATAGGAAGCGCTTATAACCTCTTAGGTTTTGGGCCAAAATATGGACAAAGCCGGTTAGGAAATACACGCAGATTCGCACATGTACTTTAATTATTCGTATATTTTGTTTTTATTCATCATAAAACAGTTTTTAGCACTACTATAAATATGCTTTATTGAGTTACTTTTTCTGTCATTTGTGAGCATAGTAGCATACATATATATAATTAATTCATATACGGAAAGTTTAAGAGTGTGTTTAATATTTCATTAAATGGATGATAATTATGGCCATTAATAATAATGATAATAATAAATCTTGCACAATAGCAAAGTTAAGACTGAAAAGTCATACTTAAAAGCATCTAAATACCAAAAGAATTGATAAATTGTCTTCTGAATATCTCAGACATTTTATCTATAAGAATACCTATATATCTATAAGACTTAATATTTTTATAAGTTAATATTGGAATTTAGCAGCCTTGCGAACTGGAGACGAGAAACGCGATTCTAATAATTATTAAGCTAGTTAAGAGTGGCAACACAAAATAAGAATAACATATGAGGTGGCAACTGCTAATCCAAATAGTTTTGATTTGTAATTGGTTTCCCTTTGTATAATTTTTCTATTTCTGTTGTTATTATATTATAAATTCACTGTTAAAAGTAGCAAATCATGCCGAAGAATAAGGGTTAGTATTGAATTAAAAAAAAATTTTTGGGGTCGTTTCCTAATGCGTAGTTTTCCCTCTTTAAAAATTTCCATTTTAATATTTTTTTTATTTTATGAAATAAATTGAAATTGCTTGTATGAAAACAAGTGTTCTGAAATTATGTAGTATTTCTTTAGGAAAACGGATTTGAAAAATATTGGCATGCTTAAATTTGTAAAAACGTTTTAGTGAAAAGCAGTTGTCAGTCATCCATGAGTATGTAGTTAAAAATAATAAAAGGTATATTTTATAGTATAATATAAATATAACATAAGAACACTGATGAAATTTCACACTCATTAAGTCAAGGGACAAAAGTATTGATATAGTTTAAAATAAACTTGTACTGTAGTTAATACTTTGTTGTGAAACCGTGGTTCTTAATTATAGATGTATCTCTGCTTTAGCATAACGGGTTTAAGTTTTAGGGCTGTTTAAAATGAAGATTTCTCTCAGTTTTTTAGAAGGTTTTTTGGGTTTTCATCCGCAGAGAACCCGTTGGCGCCGTTGCATTTTTACTCGCCAAGCTCGCCGTTCATTGACGATTAGCCGATCCGTAAACATGATATTTTGTAAACGTGATTTTTAGTGCATGTAAATTCAAATTAGCAGACAAAACAATATATTAAGCATATGGTAGTAAAAATTCACAGATAATAAGCATGTAGATGTAAAACTAACCGGTTAAACGTGATATACGAAAATAAATGTGTATTAAATTCAAGTTAGCACAGAAAAGAATATATTAAGCATAAGACAATATATAAGGATTTATAACGGAAATAAAAATTTATTTAAAAATATAAATTAGTATTAATATACTGAAATTAACCGGTTAAGCGTGATATACGAAAAAATTTGTCATAAATTCCAGTTAACACAGAAAACAATATATTCCTTACACCAGCAGTGGTTTGCTAATTTTGATGACCATGGTGATGCATCAAACTATCCTGACATCTTAGATAATCAATATTTTTTATTTCAATTTAATCATTTATTTATGTCACACCTGCCATCCTCTGAAAAGTTATTGTTAGAAAAGTATTAACAATATGTTATGTTGTTAAAATTTTACTCCATAAAAATTGATTTATTCTCATAATTTTAGATGACAATAACCAATAATAAAAATAAAAGCATTACTTAATTATTTAAAATGCACATGCACATTTTTTCGGTCTACGAAATCAAATTATTTTAGACTCATGGTTCTTAGAGCTGTTAATAATTAAGAATACAACGTGAACAGCCGTGTTACAAATTAGCATTCACCTCTCCTTTCACCCCGAACCGAGAACCGGCATCTATCTACGAAAATATTTCTATCTATTCGTTGTTAAAAATTCAGAAAAAATAATAATAAATAAGAGAAGAATAATATAAATCTGCAAATACGAACAACGACAGTCTTAATTCAACAAAATAAACGCAAGAGAATGGTTGCAAACTTAGAACAAGCGAATAGGATAAATCCGATGGGTTACCAAGTTTGAACTATTATCGCCAATGTTGGCGATGTTTACATTTACCGGGCTCTCTGCGGAAGTGCTTCAGGTTTTTTAATTGGTCTCAAGATCAATATGAATTCTATCATCAACTTCTTTGGATACCTATTTTGTCCTGTAATTTTCCCTCTAGCTTTCTGGCAGTAGGTTCTGAAAATTAAAAAAATATTTCCCTAATGTTCTCTGTTATGCATTGTTTCCCTTCTGAAGGCTAGTTTATTGGTAAATTATATTCCCATGATTATTTTTATTTCAGTGTATTTAATTCATATTTGCATTTTTGGGTAAAAGTATAGTTTAGGGTACCCCTTGGCGATTTTTGGCGGTACATGGATACCGATTTTGTGCAATTCTTTGACTCGTTATTTTGGCTTGTGAAGCGCCGATTTTTGAGCCCAAAATCGCCACTATACAAAGCCAAAATAACAAGACAAACAATTGCACAAACTCGGTATCCATGTACACATGGACTTATTTTCACTTAAAAAAACCCCCGAATTGCACAAAAATGACATTGTGCTCTCCTTTGACTTTATCTATCTACACGTCAACCTACTTTCACTTAAAAAAAAAAATCCGAGAATTGCACAAACATGCATTGCGCACTCCCTTTACGTTGTCCATGTACACATTGATATATTTTCACTTAAAAAGTCAAAGGGGCACTAAAGTCTACAATATAGGCAAACAAAAAAATACATAATCTCAATAAAATACATTTTAAACCAAACAATAACAAAAAAGGAAAAACATATTATACATTTAAGCACTACCAAAAGCAAATATTCATTTACCATGATTTTCGAGTTCGCTTCGTACACCCAGAGCCACGTAAAAATCAAAATATCAATCATACTCGAATGACTTTTTTCAAACCAGGTACTCTTTCTGATCGAACACTTCACATAGTAACCATTTGAACCTTTCTTCCTACAAACCCATTCAAATCCATCTAAACGGTTTTAACACCACAAAATGCTTACAAAACATCCCATTATTCAAAATTTACCAAAATCATGCACCCGATTATGTCGCGATAGGGTTTCCATAGCATTCAACTACTCAGGCTACCATAAATGAAACAACAACTTGGCGATAAATCAAACAACAACTTCGCAATAATACAAGGGGTACCTTAAAGTCTACTCTACCCACATTTTTGTATTAATATTTCATCCATTTTATTTTTTCTTGCCTTTATTATTTTAAATATATTTTGTGCAAATTATTAAATTACCAAGATGTGGTAAATGTTCTCTCACACTTAACGTGATTTCACTATTTCTGTTAAATAAGTACCTGCTGACTGTAGCTTTATCTACTGTTGATGTATTTGATCTTTTGAAATCCAGGTCTTTTGTTTGCCCTTCTTTTTCCTTCCTCCAGTGTTCTCCTTGGGAACTGTAGTCAAGACTCATTCATGTGAGGTGCTAGTAGAGTTTTACAAAGTAATTGAGCCGAGTACATTATGCAGCCGGGCACACTGTCAAGATTGTTTTAAATGGGGTCGTAAAAGAGTCCTTTATAGTGTAACAATAATTTATTAACGGGTTTAAGTTACACATGAACATCATATTTAATTTTAAGAATATTACAGAGTGATAGTCATACAACTTAATAGGTTCATCACTTGGCTTTTACTGAGGAGTAAAAATATAACTGTGGGCGCCCCTTGGTGAAAATTACCAATTTTTGGCGATAAAAGGACACCAAGATTGTACAATTCTTTGACTTGTTATTTTGGCTTTGTGTAGTGCTAATTTTTGCACCAAAAATCGCCGTTACACAAAGCAGAAATAAGTAAAAGAATTGCACAAACTCTATCCATGTATAAATCAACCTATTTTCAGTTCAGAAAAAATCAGAATTGTGCAAACTTGGCATTGCACACTCCCTTGACTATGTCCATGTATACATCGATTTATTTTCACTTAAAAAGTAAAAAAAAAAGCTAATTCTACACTAGAGCCTAACAAAAATATCCAATCTCAGTAAACTCCATTTTAAATCGAACATTGAAATAACATAAAATAAATTAATCGTAGCACTACACAAAGCAAATATCCATTTTCATTAATTAGAAATTTCCATGTCTTCAGTCAAACAAAATTCCTTAACAGCATCCAAAAAAATTTCTAAAATTATCTGAACTAGAATCTATATACTGACGTCGCTACATAAATTCACAAAAATAAGAGTAAAAAATATCCTCCTGACATTCAACCAAACACATTTCCTTTGTGCAGACAGGACACTTATAATGGCTACTAAGTAAACCTTCATTTACTCACCAGTCAATTAATACTTTTTTCGCTTTCATTCCAAATTGTACAGAAATTCGAATTCATCTTACCGCATTCAGCCATTTTACCATGTAAATCACAA
The DNA here is from genome assembly GCF_044657685.1 of Stegodyphus dumicola. Classification (NCBI taxonomy): domain Eukaryota; kingdom Metazoa; phylum Arthropoda; class Arachnida; order Araneae; family Eresidae; genus Stegodyphus; species Stegodyphus dumicola. The sequence continues at coordinate 97,753,953 of NC_140774.1, read as the reverse complement.
AATAACCAACATCTAGCACACAAACAAGCCTTACAAATCTTTTCTCGTCATTCAAATTCACCGCAATCACGCAAAAAATGACATTATAATAGGGTTTCCATAGCATTCAACTACTCAGGTTACCATAAACGAAACAACAACTTAGCGATAATTCAAGGGGCACCCTTAAATATACTCTTAACCTACTGAAGTATTTGTCTGGCTGCTCACCTAATGGCACCCTCGTTGATAGAGGCAGTCCAATATAGTTTATATTAACAGTTTATATTAACAGCAGTGTTTATATTGAAGGATTGTTACAATCTCCCCCTCTAGCTCTGCCAACGTCTTGGCAAGGAGACATAATTGGAAGATTTGGGAGCTCTTGTAATATTGTCTCTAGTGTCAGGTATTTTGGTTTCCTGGGCAAGCACCATCCAGAACTCAAGTTCTTTAGTTCTCTTTGAAGCACTGTCAGGAACCTTGAATTCTTGATTAGTTTGGGAATGCAAAGTAACTTTTAGCATGGGAGAAAAGCACGTTTTTGAAAGGTGTCATTGCAGACAAATGGTACGTCTGTAAGAGTTCTGATGATTTATCATGGCTTGATATGAAATAGGAAGTAGGTTTCTGTGTCATTACTAAGTATGTTCCATCACGCTTTGATATGAACAGTGTTTGTACCATCCTTAAAAGCCCTTAGATTTTTTGGAATCAATTTTTGGTCCTTAAAAGTCCTTAATTTTGGCCAAAATTGGTAGAAGGTCCTTAATTTTAATAATCTGAAATTTCTCTCTATTTTTACGACTGTCATTTTGAGTGTAAATTAGCATTTTGGAGGAATATTTTTGGCGATTCACTGACATATATGGTTATCTTTTGAATGGGTTTATGGGTTATAATTTGTTCCTATTTCTAATATAAATAAATGGTGGGATACTCGAGTTTCTAAGCAAGAAGTGAAACATAAGCATTTCGAAATTCATTTTTTCTAATAAAGAGCTCTTAAACAACTTTTTGCTTTTGGGCATGTTAATTCTTTTATTAAACGGTTCTAAATTTGACAACTTATCAACATTTAGGCGATTTTAAGATCAGTTTCTATAGAAAATTTTTTTTATTCCGAGATTTGGGAACTTTCCAACGATTTTTGTAAAACATCATAACATTAATCAATTTCATTAAAACAATGGTAATATATTGAAATTGTAGTTAAAAAAATAACATTAAAATTAAAAATTTTAATTTTTCGCTTTCTTATTATAAAGTTTCATTTTGGCAACTTATTATACAATACTTTAAACTGAAAAATAAACAAGGTATAATGTTATAAAGCACAATTTAAGAAACAGCTCTTCACTAAAGCAAAATTAGCTATGCAATTAATTAAAAAGTTCTTCATTTAATTTTTTCATAGTAAGAGTTTTTCCCATGTAATTTTCTCAGAATTCTCAGAATATTCATCAGTTTTCTCTATAAAATTAATTTTTTCTTTTTTTTTCCCCAAAATATTTCTGGCTTTTTGCTGTTACACTATTAGTAGGGATAATTTTTTAGTATTTTAGACATTCTAACTTGGAAAGTTTAGAAGGAATTTGAAGGCAAGATTTATAGACCCACGATTTTAGAAGATTCCAGAAATATGTGACAAAATGAAAAATGTCTGCATGGTATTAACACATAATGGATGTATTTTACAGAAAGTTTGTGATGAAGATCTTACTTTTTGGCGAACATCTTGAAGAACAACGAAAACATAATATTTGAATGTTTTACTTCTGATACTAGAATCTTTTTCTTAACATGTTTATATTTATATTATGTTATGTACCCTTTATTTTCTCTACTTTTCACTAGACACAAGCATGGAAAGTATCAAAAATGCTTCTAATCGTATCACGTAGCAGGCATTAGTATTGAAAGGAATTTTTTTATTAATAAAGAAATTGAAAAACTTGCGATTTAAAAGATTCATGTAATATGTCTTAATGCATCATACACAGAGCCTGGCACTAGGCATTTTCCCATCTGATGCAATCTCTGTGGATCCTAAATTCTGCTGCCTAGTGCCTTTCTAAATTCTGATACCAATGCCTGCTCTAAATTCTAAAAGTTTTGCCATTTCTAGATTTTGTTCGGTGTGTCACTAAATTCTGAAAATTCAGCCACAACAGCTCTGTAACCGACTCTTACCATACATATTTCATATTACTTCTGAATGTTCATATTACTAAAGAAATAAAATTAGCCACTTTTTTCTATACATTCTAAATGCATTTACGTTTTTTTTTAGAATAACAGAAATCTTTAATTAAATCCAAAAATTCTATGTTGAAGTTGTTGCATGTTGAAGAAAGCAATTGAATACATAAATTATTGTTCAAAAATATGTGCAGTTTTTATTATGTAAATTGCTCAGTTGTTTATGATTTGAGCCTTTACTATAATTTCCCATTTCTATTTCCTTATATGATACAGTTGTTGAGCCAGATTCAGTGGCGTAGCTAGCGTGGGGCAAGGAGGCACATCTGTCCTCGGTGCAGCATCAAGAGGGCACCAAATTGTAATTAAGAAATTTTAAAATGAAATGTTTTGCATTCTTGGCACACAGAAGGGGCTCAAAATCTTCAATTGTCCCCGGGCGCTGAGAATCCTAGCTACGCCTCTGACCAGATTAAATTAAAATTAAATTGTACAATCTTTGACCACTAGTCCACTTTTTTAGTTTGAATTTGTCTGTTCTTGTTCAGCTACATCACCATGAGCTGTAATTGATTTTGTTAATATCAGAACATGCCTTTATGTTTTAAGTTCTTTTTAAATAAGAGGCTTCTTTAAAACTTTGCTTGATACTGTAGTTACTTTCAGACGTAGCGATAATTTGCTTCATGTCTGTCGGAGGGTTTTGGACTATTTAACTTTTACCAAATCAAGTAAATCCTCATAGTTACATTGTGGAGAGATTGAAAGGTTAGCAGATAAAGCATGCAGAAACTAGGAAACATTGATTTGTGTATTGAGACAAATTTCTGAAATTGTTAGAAAAGATGCTTAAAGAGAAGAAAATCGATAAAAATTAGCCAAAATGTCTGGGAAGGTTTCAAATTAAAATGACACATAAATATTTTGTTCAGTGTTGTTGTTACAAAACATGGTACTATTCCGTTTTGAGGACCGTAAAAAAATACATACGCATAATACGTTTACGCATGCTCATTTAATGTATAACGGACGGTATAAGCTAGGCTAAAATTATCTAATTATCTATTTCAGTTAATGTTGCAGATTGTGTTGTTCCTTAATCTTCTAATTGGATCCGGCGTATTATTTTTTGCAGACTGTTAGAGCAATTTTATAAAAAGTAAGCTTGAACTTTCCATTATGTCAAAAAGAGTTTCCGATTCTGGAGCTGCCAAAGGATCTACAAAGTGAAAGCATGTTTTGATGTCCAACAAACAAAAAGTGGAATTACTGCAAAAAATGGATAAAGGCATGAAGAAAGTGACAGAAAGGTTAGTGAAAACGAAAAAATTTTGATTGCAAGTTAGTCGGCACAGCAATTACAGGACTTGAACAGCGGAACTTTGTAACTGAACAAGAAATTATGTCTGTTTATAGAATTAAATAGAAAGTATTAACACAGAAAATGAAGCAAACAATGAAAGAAATGTTTAATGAAGTAAACAAATAAATATTAAGCTTTTTTTTTTTTTTTTTTGTAAATTTTGATACCCTTTAGATCATAATTGCTCTTTATTTCATAAATTACAGTTTCATATTTTTAATTTTATAATTTCTGCATCCCATCTTACCAGATTTAAATTGATGATCTACAATCCGGGAAAACCCCTAATCCGGAATCACCGAAGTCCCAAAGTGTCCGGATTAAAGACTTTGTACTGTATAAAATAAAACTTAGTACTCCTCAATTGATTAATAGGAACATAAATTACAAGCTTTTGTTTAAAACCTTATCTGGCAAGATATATTGCAAAATAATCATAAAACGCAAGTAGAATTTTTCTTTACCTCTTTTTGTTTTCTAAAATGCGCTCAAAACATTTTTAATAAAACATAATTAATTATAATATATTTTCTAAAACACTGATAATCATTATTATTAATATTAATTTGTTGTTTTATTCAGTATTTTAAAAAGCAAAATTTGAAATTTTAACAGACATAAAACCACTCAGCAGCTTATGCGATTTCTTCTCTTATTTTAGCCATTTGTTCTCGTATACGAGTTGCATTTTAAATTAATTTATGTGCATTTTAATTAGTAAAGAGTTTAATGTTTGTTCCAGCACTATTTCAATAATGCTACAGTCACAAACTTGATCACTTTCATTACACCACCTCTTTCTGTTCGTGTCCAATCACAGATAATTTCAATTTTTGAATAAGCATAGCAAAGTTGACTGATAATGCAAATAAAATGATTTCCTGAGCTCAGTATAAATATATAAACTTGCCAGTTTAAAGGCAAAAAGAAATTTTTTCCAGCTTTAATTTGTATTTAAATAAATCAGTATATACAGTCAAAAGTCTTTAATCCAGACTCGTTGGGACTTCGGCAATTCCAGATTATCGGTTTTTCCGGATTATAGATCATCAGTTTAAATCTGGTAAAATGGCATGCAGAAATTATAAAATTAAAAATATGAACCGTAATTTATGAAATAAACAGCAATTATGATCTAAAGGGTATCGAAATTTACGAAAAAAAAACACCTTAATATTTATTTGCTTATTTTATTAAACATTTCTTTCAACGCGCGCATTACGCATAGTCGAAATTAGAAAATTGCAACCAGAAAATTATTTGATGTGTATTCGTGATATTTATAATGACGATGAATTTGATTTAAATCATACCAAAGACTGAGTACAACAAGATGAAATACTATATTTAGTAAGGAATTATAAGTCAAATAAAATAAAAACATCTGCCCTGAAGATGAGGATAGTGCTGACAGATCAACTTCCAGTTCATTGCGTGCCCTCCTCTCCCTGCAGAGCAGCGTGAAATTGATAAACAGATTTCGGAATGGTTAGAGAAACAAATCACCTCTCTGTCACTTTCTTCATGCCTTTATCCATTTTTTGCAGCAATTCCACTTTTTGTTTGATGGACATTGAAATATGCTTTCGTTTTGTAGATCCTTCGGCAGCTCCAGAATAGGAAATTCTTTTTGACATAATCGAAAGTTCAAGCTTACTTTTATAAAATTGCTCTAACAGTCTGCAAAAAATAATAAGCCACATCTAATTAGAAGATTAAGGAACAACACAATCTGCAACATTAACTGAAATAAATAATTTTAGCTTAGCTTATGCCGCTCGTTATACATTAAACGCGCATCCATAAACACGTATGCACATGCGTAAAGGTATTATGCATTTACACATGCGCAGAAAGTTTGTAGCTTTGAGGTCCGGATTATAGATCATTCCGGATTATGGACGTCCGGATTAAAGACTTTTGACTGTACACATAAACAGAGTTTTTTGGTAGAGTCATTTAATTACACTCCTTTTCATTTACACTGATTTTTAGTAAGTTACTGAAGAAATTAAGAAGTTGAAAGGGAAAAAAAAAAAAAACAGAGGGGGTGTGGCAGTTAAAGGGGTGTTGAAATTTTTAAAAGCTTTTTTTATAGCATATATTATTGTCAGATTATTTCAAAATTTCTCTTTAGTGTTGTAAGAGTATTAAGGTACTTTTCCAGCAAAAAATGGAAAGTCGGTAATTTCTTTGAGTTTGGGGTACCGAGTCCCCTTAAGTGTGCATATTTAATATACACTCATGTCCATAAATTAAGGATAATACAAAGTCAGGCAAAGGAAGAGTTATAAGCAAAACAAATTTGACTTATTTGTAAAGCTTATTTATTAAACAAAAGGTAAAGAGCTATATGTTTGATATTATTAAAAAAATTATCGAGTTTCTTTCCCTGGAGCAAATTACAAAAAAAAAAACCTATTTACAAAAAACCAATATTACATGGTTGGTATGATTGTTAATACATTGTTTGTCTCCCAGACGATGCAATACAGTCCGTACAACGCCTAGGCATGCTGAGTATCAAATTACCGATCTGATCTTGGGGGATATTACACCGCTCAAAAAGCAATGCTCTCTGAAGTTCCGGTAGACATGTAGGAGGAGGTTGACGGGCTGCAACTCGTCGGCCAAGCATATCCCTCACGTGGTCTACTGGATTCAAGTCTGGTGAGAAAGTTGGCCAGTCCATACGGGTGATATCCTGCGATTGAAGGCATTCGCTTACGATGTTTGCACGGTGAGGACGGGCGTTGTCATCCATAAACACAAATTATGCGCCCATGGCACCCCGAAACAAACGTACATGTTGTTCCAGAATGACATCCCGATAGATTTGGCTTTTCATGGTTCCAATTTGAACATGCAGGTCAGTTCTGGAACCCGGAATAATTCCACCCCAGACGAGCACTCCTGCACCACCGTAACGGTGTTGTTCAATGATGTTTTTTTGGTGGTAACGGGTACCTGGAGCTCTCCATATGAAAGTCCAGCGAGAATCAGACTGCAAGCTAAACCTGCACTTGTCGGAAAACATCACACAAGCCCACTGTTGCGGTGTCCACAATGCATGCGCTCTACTCCAGGCTAACCGCAGGCGGCAGTGAGTTGCAGTAAGTGGAATGCATCTGACAGGTCTACGAGCATATAGACCAATCTGCCCTATGCGTGTGTACACGGTCTGCCTTGAAATTGTTGTACCAGTGGCCGAAGAGAGCTGATAAGACAGGTCTGAGGCTGTGCTCCGCCTGTTTCTTTTGGCAATAACTGCCAAATACCGGTCCTCATTCGGCTTTGTAACTTTGGGGCGACCTGTGGTGTAACGTCTACTCACATTACCATCATCTTGGAATCGTTGCCAAAGCCTGGAGATGACACTCTGGTCAAATCCAAGTTCCAACTTCCAGTTGGGTACGCCCACATTCCAGACAGCCAATAATTCTACCACGTAAAAAATCATCCAAATGCGTCCTTTGTGTCATAAATATTCGGTTATTGCACTGAAATGTTTATAAAGCGCCTGCGAACAATTTTACTTCTTTGCCTGTATTCCTTATATATCACTCTCTTACACCCTCGTCATTGTGACGTACCATCGGTGTCATCTGGTTACTTCCTGAAATTTGCATATGATTCTTGAAGATATGTGTAGTGATTTTACAGGTGATATGTTTATTTTAGAGTTCAATTTCCTCATGACTCCGAATTATCCTTAATTAATGGACATGAGTGTAAATAGCCAATAGATTGTGCAAATGGCAAAGTATGTACTTTTATAATATTTCTATTGAGAAAGCAAAAAATAATCATTATAAAATGTAGTGGTCGTACTAAGTTTTTTGATTGTTGTTTAGATCAGTACTCTGCAACCTTTTCTCACCTGCGACGCACAAAAAATCTTTCTGGAATTTCGTGGCACACCAAAGAATTCCGAGTTATCAAGGAAGTGCCGAAAAAATTCAAGTGCTGACACACTTACAATCACACACACAACCACACAACAGTGAAATATATAAAAACATTTAAAATAGACATTATTAAGGAAAACAATTGTCATTGTGTATTAAATACATGATAAAAAATTGCAAAATGTCAAATACATGTATTTGATTGCGGCACACCTATATCCTACTCATGGCACACCAGTGTGCCGCGGCACACCGGTTGCGGAGCACTGGTTTAGATGATACATGCTAGTCAAAAGTTTGAGAACTGCTAGTCTAAACCAAGAACACATTTGAAGGGAGGATTGGAGTTCCTTGACATTTTCGGGAGGTGGCATTCTCTGGATAGAGAAAACTTTTTCTGGATCAACTTTGATTCCTTTTCGTGTGATCCAAAATCCCAAATATTTGACATGGAAAGAAGAGAAGTGGCACTTTTCTCTGTTTGTATGAAGTTTGAAGAGCAAAAGTCTTTTGAAAATAGCTTTGAGATTGGAAAAGATTGGATTGAATGATTCTGATAAAACGATTATGCTGTCCAGATAGGTGAGGGTTAGGATGTCCTCAAGTCCTTGTGAAAACGATCTATCAATCTCTGGAATATTACTGAGCCATTTCAAAGACCAAAAGTCATTCGTAAGAAACAATATGTTCTGAAGGGACACATGAATGCCGTCTTGTCTTGATAATCAGTATGAACCTTCGCTTGGTGATAACCTGCACGAAGATCAAGGGTTGATATGAAAATAGTTGGTTTTGCTTCATGTAACAGGCCATCCATTCTTGGAAGTGAGTAGGAATCCGAAACTGTGATCGCGTTCAATTTCTGGTAATCTATTCAGAGGTGTACTATTAGGTTTCAGTATTAAAACAACTGGGGATGCATAAGGTGATTTGCATTCTTCAATTATTCCTTCAGATAATAAGATAAGAGCATGTCAATTTCATGCCATTATTCATTCTGCATCGGTGGTTCAGTAGTAGAATGCTCGCCTGCTACGTGAGTGGCCGGGCTAGCTCAGTCGATAGATCACAAGACTCTTAATCTCAGGCTTGTGGGTTTGAACCTCTCGGGGTTGTGGGTTTAAACCTTGCTTTGGGTGCCAATTATAAGGGAGGTTGTTTTGGATGGGGTCATAAAAGAGCCCTTTATAGTGTAACAGTTTATTAATAGGTTTAAGATACACATGGACATCATATGTAATTTTAAGAATATTACAGAGCATGAGTCTGATACAACTAACAGGTTCATTACTTGGTTTTTACTGAAGTATTTCTCAGGCTACTCACCAGAGTTGCTACAGTTAGTCCAACATAGTTTATATTAATAGCAGAGTTTATATTAAAGGATTGGTTACAGAGTTTAATTACCATAAGATATTGGCTTAGTATCCATCAGATATTTTAATGATGTAATATTAATATAACTACAGTAAAACCGTCTTGTCTTGATAATGTGGGGGTTATGTTCCATCATATTAGAGCGTTATACGAAATAGCATTAAATGAGATCATCCATCATGTAAATAATCGGGTTAGGTGAAAATTGGTATGAAATAAAAAAAAAAAAAAATTTCAAGTATTTTGTTATTTAAGTTGTATGTGAGATGTCAAGAAAAAAGGGCATTCCAGACATAAACGCTGAAGTAAAATATCACATTTGATTACGAAATGCTATCAACCATGAAAATTCGACAGAGATCTCGCTAAACTTGCATCAGTCATTCTGGCAGAAATTTGAAGGAACAGATTGCTTTTAGTTAATCAACATATAACATATACATATAGTTAATCGAACTAAAGTTTGAGTTTGGATATAGAATATAAAAAAGTTGCTTGTGATAATTTTTCATGTTGTAGCAAATGTTTATCCATTTTCATATGAATCACAATTTTTTTTTTTTTTTTTTTTAATGCCAGGATCCCATAAATTTGAAAATACTCTACTGCATGTTTTTCATTAAAGACAAATGCCAGGTTTTAATAATTTGTTAAAAAAATGGTATTGAAAAGCAGAGAAACAGCAATTGACTTAGTTATAGTCAATTGTGTTTAAAAAAATTAAACTGACTTGTCAAGAATTAATTGGGTTCAAAGCATTACATCACACTTATTCATTATTGGTGCTAAATAGCATTGTTTGGCAACAATTTATGTTTGATTCAAATCATAGTCCTATTCTTGCTTTATATTGGAGCTACAATTCTCTTATTTTGTTAATTTTATATTAAAAAAAGTTTCTAGAATTCAAAAATATTCTGGTTATTTGAGCTTTTTGATTAGTTGAATGCTAAATAATTGCCTTTTACTGTACTAACATTTCTAGTGGTGGAATAATATGTAAATACTCATATTATTATTTTTTAAAGTACTGGTAGTTGAATTTGTGCCCTTTCATGAAAATTGCCTCGTATGTTCATTTTGAAAAATAACTAAATTTACATTTAATTATGTAATCATTAATTATTTAACCAGGCATTAAAAGACTTTCAATATCGTGGGAGAGATGGCCTCTTGTAAGTAGATCAGTCAGCTGTTGGTACACATGTACTATTTTCATACAAGAAGTTATAAATTATTTCATATTTGGAATAATTTTATTGGTATTTATCAGTAAATTTATACTACACAGTGATTCTTATGTGTGAAAGTACATAACCAGAACTGGATTTATGGAGAGTTGAAATGCAGTAAAATGTTTTAATTTATAATCATTATGAATTTCTGTGGATGGCCATAACTTTTGACACAGCTCTGTTATAAGAGGATCTACTTCTTATCTTCAGTCTTTTTTTTTTAAGTTTTTTAAGTTCTTTTTCTAATTCACTTACTTTCCTATTAAACTAGGAAAGGGAGGAAAGAATAGAAGGCGGGGAAAGAATGAAAATGAAACTGAAAAACGTGAGTTGGTATTTAGGGAAGATGGTCAAGGTAAGCATTGACTTCTTTTAATTGTTAATTCTATAATTTAATGCACCTTGAATGCTCTTCTCGGAGCACATTTGTTATGCATTAAAATTTTTTTGAATATGTACGAGGGCTATCCAGAAAGTAGATTACGTTTTGGAATAAAAAATTAACAAAGTATAGGAAACAAATTTTATTATATACAGATGAAAGCCACACTCAAATACTACTTTTCTACATAGTCACCATACAAATTAAGGCATTTATCGTAGCGATGTACGAGCTTGGAAATTCCTTCGTCGAAAAATTCGGCCGCCTGCGCCTTCAACCACTTCGTTACCTCTTCTTCTTTTCGCTGATGATTTCGTGCAACAAACTTCGCGAAATTTGTGGAAAACTCAAAGAAAGTTCCGTTATTGTGAAATTTCGATTTTCACGGACTTTAGCATCGACTTTTTCGAGAAGTTCGGCGGTCACTATGCTGGGTCTCCCACTTCGATCTTCGTCGTGAACATTGGTTCGGCCATTTTGAAATCTTATGACCCACTGACGCACTCCACCTTCAGTGATAATGTTGTCCCCATACACTTCACGAAGCTGCCGATAGATTTCTATCGGTTTACAGTTTTTTGCAGTCAGAAACCTTATTACTGAGCGCACCTCGCAGCTCGCGGGATTTTCAATTAACGCAGACATTTCAAACCGTCACAGTATCTGAACGGAGCACAGCACGAACCTCTCACTAGCACGGCTAGATGCAGACTGAGCTGCGCAACGCTCTGACCCCAAGATGGCCGCGCTAGCCCCGCCCCTAGCGGACACAGACGGAAACGTAATCTACTTCCTGGATGGCCCTCGTACAATATATATTTTCTTCTGTGTATTATGTGCTAAATTTTTTAAAAATTAAAATATTAATAAACATATAATGATGAAAACAATTTTTCATCATTTGCACATGTTTGCAGAATCGATTATTAAATTTTTTGCTGTTTCTGTAATTTTATACATTTTTAGCAAAATCTATAAATATTTATATTTAGATCATTGAAAGTGGATTGATTATAAAAATAACGATAAATATGATTTAGTATATTGGAATTTATAAATATGGTATGCAAATTATGTTTTAAAAGAAGGGGAGGAGGTATTTTGGTATTATTTTCGGAATGTATGTTATAGTGTTATCAGTAAAGAAATCTAGTTATCATTTTTACAGGAATACATCATTTTTATTTTCAAATTAGTCAGAATTCTGTAGTGTAAAAACTGCTGAGATTTGTACTTTTTAAAAAAGCTAGCATGCATGTTGGTTTTTTTTTTTTTTTTTTATATAAAATTTAACAGTCTATTGCAGTGGTTCCCAAACTTCTCGACTCATTAAGCCCTTTTAGAATCGTTTCTTGTATGGAGACCCTTAGGTCTATTCTATATCTTGCAAGTTACTGATGTTTAAAAACAGCATTACATAAAAAAAAAAAAAAAAAAAAAAAAAAAAAAAAAGGCAAAAATAGTGCAATTTAAGCTTAAATTAAGAAATAGCTTTTAAAAAAATGTTTAATGAAATACCTGTGGTTGCAATTTTGTGCATTTTTTCAGTTTGGTAATTGCAAGTGAATGCCCTATTCTACATTTATGCAGATTCTCCGTATATTGTTTTGGTACCTGATAATGTGAAGAATCCCGTTTTATAGCAGTGTGTAATTGAGAAAGAAGTAGTACCAATTTTGGTTTCTCTGACAAGATTTTGAATTCATCTTGTATGCAGCCAAAGCTCCAGTAGGTTTTTGTTTTTGAAACATGATATTTAGTTTGCTGTTAGATGTTAAATCTATCAAGATATCCCCCCCTCGCCCAAATCCTGCTATGCTACCTCAACATGGCGGGGTGTGTGTCACTGGGCGGAATGGGCGAAGCACGTCGAGAGCATAGCTCCTGGTAGCGCCACCTTAGGCGTGAAGGCCGTTCCAACATGCCCAGCTAAAGCATAGCAGGTGAAGATGCTTCTGGGGATTACTGTCTCGGTGATCCAGTGTCACAATCCTGGAGCCCCAGTGATCTCTCTTCCTTTTCTGCCTCCTCTCCTCTTAACTGCAATTTTTCCCATTCTCCTTCTCCTATGTGGTTTCCTCTTCCAAGGTTCGGGCTCGTCATAAGAAACTGGAACAGCCTTGTCCCTAGTTCTTCGAGTTGGAAGAAAACTGCCCACATATTTGCCGTGCGTGGAGACCCGTGTCACTGGAAAGGTGGGTCCTGATAGTTGAGGGGCGAGATATTGTACCCAATACACTGCTTTGGCCTCTGCTTCAGTTAAACGGGAGGCACCTTGTCGTCCTCACGGGTGTCAATCGTATGGTCACTAGTCCTTGTGTCAGTGGCTTGGGGACAAGCTCTCGGTAGTACCTGCTTTTGGGAAAGCCAACAGTGGGACTTCAGTTTGCATATAGGTCCGGCTAGCCCTGGCGTAGGAATCTGCGTCCCCTTGTTGGGCTCCATGATGGGTGGGGCTGTCGGACCCGAATCTTTCTCCATTTATATATGAATGCTATGATACCTTCCTGCTCCAACAATGTACCCGATACTTCAACTGTGACCAAAAGACTAAGAAGCGATATAGAAAGCACTGTATCATATGTACTTTGTCCACATTTCTTAATTATAACCAGCTCTGAAGAATTGAAAAAAATTTCACTCTTTCTAATAAAGAAACATCTTTTGTCTTCTCTAGGAGAACTGAAAAATATTAAGAGACTTCGGTCTGGAGACCTTTTGATAGAAACTGTGTCCGGAAAGCAGTCTAATAATCTTTTGAAACTAACTAAATTAGGACAAGCAGACATTGCAGTTAAGCCACATAACACTCTAAATTCGTCCTGAGGAGTAATCTCTGAAATAGATTTACTGTCAGTAACTGAAGAGGAATTTGTTAAAGAGTTGCCAGATCAAAATGTGTGTGGTGCTCATAGGATCAAAATATGGAAAGAAGGTTATCTCATTCTCACTAAACATGTCATACTTACATTCAAATCTCCTAACCTGCCTAAAACATCAAAGCTGGATACCTAAACTGTTCAGTCAGGTCATATATACCAAATCCAATGCGTTGCTTTCAATGTCAGCGCTTTGGACATGGAAAGACCTCTTGTCGCAGTAGCCTCATGTGCGCTCAATGTTCCATCGTAGGCCATGCTAGTGAAGGCTGCTCTGCTGCCCTCTTGTGTATAAACTGTAAAGGCAAGCATCCAGCTTTTTCAAGATCATGTTCGAAATGGTAGACAGAAAAACAAATTCAAAACATTAAAGTTACACAAAAGATATTTGCAGAAGCCAAAAGACTTGTTCTCTCTAATCAGCCAAGAACTTATAAATCTTATGCATCCGCAACAAAATCATTCAGATCAATATCAACGCAAACCACAATAACTTCACAGACAAAAGAACTAGCAATGACAGAAGATGCTAGAAACCAAAAATTAGGGAAAAAGGCCTGATGTTGAAAGTAGTATGCCGGTGACTGCACCCAAAGGAAAACAGGATGCCCAACAGAATAAACATAGAGATGGTATCAAAGAGAAAAAAAAGCAAAAACCCAGGACCCCCAGTCAAAGTTCCATTGCAAGCATGAGTTTAGGACGCCTAGATGACTTAGACGAAATGGACATTGCAGAAAGGTTATCCCTTCCGAAACGCCCTTTGCCTCGAAAGTCAAAACAACAACACCGCCAAAACAAGCATCCATAATGGGTACATTTATTTCGTGGAATTGCCGGGGTTTTCTTCAAAACCTGGATGATATCAAGGATTTAATAAACATGCATCAACCTGCCTACCTTGCGCTTCAGGGGACCTTGTTAAAACCAAGCAGACATGCTAAGATACGTAGATATACCACAGTAAGAAAGGACAACTCATCTGTGGATCGTGCCAATGGTGGTGGGGGCCGTATTGCCTCCAACAATCACTCATACACTGCTCTCCCTTTGGCAACCTCCCTTCAAGCTGTGGTGGTTCAGATTAATTTACGTTTTTCAATCTCTGTATGCACCATTTATTTACCCCCATATGAGCATGTTGATCAGCGAGAGTTGGATAGAATAATAGAGCAGTTCCCAGAACTGTGTTTGCTTTTAGGTGACTTTAATGCCCATTGTACCTTATGGGAAAGTAGGGAAGCTAATTCAATTGGCCGGCAGGTCAAAAAATTAATGGAAGATCATTCTATTTGTCTCCTTAATAATGGAGAATACACTTACTTTCGTCTGTCAACTAGAACATTTCATGCAATTGATCTGGTTTTTTTGTTCTCCGTCTCTACTACCTTTCTACTCTTTCAGTGTAGGGGAGAATCTCTACGATAGTGACCACTTCCCAGTCATTCTAAATATTACAGGAAAATCAAAGATCTCAAAACAACCACACTTACATTATGATAAAGTTGATTAGGATCTTTTTGCATCTTGTGCTGTGCTGATTGAAGAAATAGTTATTGATGTAGACATTAATACAACAGTAAAAATGATCTCTGATATTATTGTACAAGCAGCTGAACTCTGTATTCTGAAGTCCTCGGCAAAGTTCCCTAAACCCTGGTGGAACAGTGATTGTCATGAAACTTTGAGAGAGCAAAAGAAAGCTTGGCGTATCTTTTGCCGATATCCGATACTGGAAAATCTTCTTGCCTTTAAAAAAGCTAAGGCGAATGCAAGAAAAGTGAGGCTGAAAAGTCAGAGAAAATCACGAGCAGCCTACGTATCCACTATTACCTCCTCAATGTCTAGCAAACAGTTTAGGGAAAGAGTCCGCAAACCTTCTGGACTATATAATGATTATTCCTTTTCTGTTTTAGAAAAAAACAGAAATGTTATAAGCACTAGAGAAGAAATAGCTGATGCTTTAGGTGATACATTTGCTGCTGTATTTGGGAGTAGCAATTACTCAAAAGATCTTCTGCCCACAAAGATGTGCTTGGAAAGGATTCATATCGACTTTTCCCATTATAATGTGCAAAATCTTATAATAAAGATCTCACCATGTTTGAATTAAGAAGTGTAATATCTTGCACTGATAGGACTTGCCCTGGTCCTGATGGCATAAGTTATTTGATGATAAAGCACCTGCCCTATGAATCTCTAGTGGTCCTGCTTGCTCTTTATAATAAAATATAGAAGGAACAAATTTTTCCAACTGCCTGGTCCAAGGCCTTTGTTATCCCTATAGCAAAACCCGGCAAGGACCCGAAAAATCCTTTAAATTATCGCCCCATCGCTCTCACTAGCTGCCTTTGCAAGATCATGGAAAAAATGGCAAATCGCCGTCTCACCTACTATCTGGAGACTAATCATTGCCTATCGCCTTACCAAAGTGGTTTCCTTAAGGGAAGATAATGCCCTGTTTTTAGAAACTGCAGTACACAATGCATTTGTGAAAAGAAATCATGTGGTTTCAATCTTCTTTGACATCGAAAAGGTGTACGATAGAACTTGGCAGCATGGAACTCTTCATGACTTTTACAGCACTGGATTGTGATGTAATTTACCCATTTCATTCAAAACTTTATGAAGGACTGCACTTTCCAAGTCAAGATTGGTTTGTTGTTTTCTCAAGTATTTGTACAGCAACAAGGTGTACCACAAGGTTCAGTGCTCAGTGTCACTCTTTTTCAGCCTGAAAATTAATTGCATTTTAAGAGAACTTCCTCCCACAGTGCATGGTTCCCTGTATGTTAATGATCTGATGGTCTATTGTCAAGGTCAAGATATGAGATACATTGAGAGACAACTACAAATTGCTCTAAATAGAACAATAAAGTTGTCCAACAACAATGGTTTTAAATTTTTTAACCAGAAGACAGTCTGCGTGCACTTCTGTTGCAAAAGAAATCTACATCCTGATCCAGAGCTGCATCTTGATGGCTCTTTGATCTGCGTTGAGCCAGAAGCAAAATTCTTTAGGACTTATATTTGACAGAAAGCTCACTTTCCTTCCGCATATCTTAAATCTAAAGAAAAAATGTGCTAAAGCTCTCAACATACTGAAAGTCCTGGCCAATACTTCATGGGGAGCAGAATGTTGTTCTATGCTCCATATATATAGAGCTTTAATCCAGACTTTTATAGAGTTTCAATTTCAGACTTGACTATGGCTCTGTTATCAATGAATCAGCAAGACCTTCTGTGCAACTGAAATTGGATCCAGTCCACCATCAAGCACTATGGATTTGCTGTGGAGCCTTCATATCATCTCCAGTCCAAAGTTTATATGTCATCTGTTCTGAACCATCTCTGGAATTCAGACCCAAGCAATTGTCCATCGAATTTCATTATAAAGTAATGTCACAGGCCGAACATTCTGTCTGACTCATGACATCTGATCAGTACTGGCATCTTAACCAAGCCCGTCCTTCATGTATCCCATCTTTTGATCTTCGCATTCACTCATTGATTGGAGAATTCAACCTAAATGATCTGCATTCCAAAAGCTTTGACCTTTTCAGTATTGCTCTCTGCCAAGAAGTGAATATTCACCTACTTAACATTTTTGGAGAACTAAAGAAGAGCAGTGCCAATGATGTCCAATATCGACAAATTTTCTTAGAGCATAGAAGCAGTCATTCTAACTATAAAGCAATTTTTACTGATGGCTCAAAGAATCATGATCATGTTGGGGCAACTTTTGTTTGTGATAAAGAAATAAAGAGTAGTAAACTTCATAAAGCTGCATCTGCGGAAACTTTACCATTTTGAATTCCTTAATCTAGGCAGAATAGCAGAAAGTTCACCATCTACTCTGAGTGCTCTGGGCTCAATAAATACAAATACCAGCCAACCCTTAGTATTAGAAATTTAAAAGGCACACCTCTGTTTGAAAAAACTCAGGTTATTATATTGCGTATTGCTGGGTGCCTGGACATGCTGGCATCAAAGGCAATGAACTCGCCCATATCGCAGCAAAATCTGCTGATATTACCTCTGAAAATGATGTCCCTTTTACAGACATACGGAATTACATCAGAACAAAGATCTTGTCCAGGTGGCAAGAACTCTGGGAATGCCAAACTCTGAACAAATAAAGGCAGGTAAAACCCAATTTGGAGTACTGGGAGTCGAGAGGGAATCGGAAGGAGGATGTACTACTGACTAGCCTACGAATTGGTCATTGCAGACTGACACATCAGTATCTCTTGAAAGGAGATAATGAGCCTATTTGTGGCACTTGCAACGTTCCCGTTTCAGTCAATCACATTTTAACCTGCTGTCCTGCTTCAGATTTCATTGGAAGAAACCCTCACATCAACCTCATAAGATTTTTAAAAGACATGTCTTTTTACCATATGATTTGAACTACACTTTATCGTGTTCTACCTGTTGCTAGAGCATTTCTCAGTTATTTCTCCATGCCTTCATCTCATTGGAAGAAACCCCCACATCAACCTCATTAGATTTTTAAAAGACAGCTCTTTTTATATGATTTGAAATTATTTTCCTTTTATCCTGTTCTACCTGTTGCTAGAGCATTTCTCAAGTCATTTCTCCATGCCTTCAATATCATTTCAGGTTCATTTCATCAATTCATTTGATACAGTGTGTATGTGCATGTTGAATTTTATTCACCATTTGTCTGGCGCATAATAACCCTTGATATTTTGTACCATTAAAAAATCAACCAACCTATCAAGATATCGTATTTCATTGGGTTTGAGTTGGATAGTTTTTTTAAAAAATTATTTTTAGTTTTGTGTATGTTGAACACATTCAGTACCCAATTAAAGTCATTTCAGCATATTCTCGTAAGTTAGAAAAAATTTCAAGTGAATCAATCTTTGAGATGTGCCTGAACATTTTTATGTGTTTTTTCTTGAACGTTAATGTTACTTTCTTCCCAGAAGATTTTTCTAAAAAGGATGCAGTCATTGTCTTCTTTTCCTACTTTAGTCAATACCTGAGTGTCTGTTAAAAAAGTGCATTTTGCCATTTACAGTGTTATGGTCCATTAAAAATGCCACTACCCATGCAAGCTGTGTTGTCGGATAAATCAAAGCTTTTCCTCAAAACAGTCACCTTATTTCGATGTGTAGCTGGAAAGACTCACAGGGGCTTCTTGAGTCTGCTTTTATCACGTCTGCTTTTAAGAGATCATGATTTTATAATAGTTTATTTTCTTTATTAATAAACACTTATTTGCTAATAGCTAAACCTCATAAATGAACAGAAAACTCATGGCAGAATATCACTAACAAATCACAATTTTATCGCTATGAGCATTCACAGTGAAGTGACTTTTAAGTCATTTCACTGTGCCGTGTGTGTGGCTGTCTGTATTTATATGGGGCTAGTTTAGAGAAGCTTTGAGTGGATTCCAGGATTCCCAAAAGATTGTTAATGAGCAAGAATCTTCTTGAATGTGCAGTTTTGAGAAATGGTCGAGCATCATTTAACAGAGTAGATGGAAAATTGAACATGGCAAATTTCAGCATTCAGAATGTAATTTCTAAACTTTTTTTTTTTAGTTCCAGTTTTCATTTCTTATTCTTTAATTCCATTCAGTTTTTATTTATTTTATTTTTCTGCAGTGATAGAAGCCCCTGCAAATTGTATGCAGAGTTCCTAATGAGGGCTGTATAGAGCACGGATTGGAAACTGCTGGTCTATTATATATAAGCCTACTTATGGTCCTAAAATTAATGACATATTTCATTTGCAAAATTCCTTAATTTCTTTTTTATTTCTTCAGTAACAAAAGTGGATGTATTTATGATGGTTTTAAGAAAATTTGGAATTTTTAAAATAATAAGCATGTAACAAGTTGCAGAAGCCTTTAACAGTTTGTAGTGTTTGCATTTTATTAATTCAGATTTGCTAAACTGTTATTTTTCCTTGACAAATTCTTTTATCTTGTACATACGAGGGTTGGGACTTTAATAGTGGCAACTATTTATTTACAAGGAATACAAAAGTGATTCATGTCACCATGTTTTATAGTCCTTCAATATAGTCGCCAGCATTGTGTACAACCTGTTTCCAATGATGTGGAAGTCGCAGAATACCTGTAGCAGCGGCTGTTTTGTTGATAGTTTAAATGGACCGGTCTACTGCCGCAAGAATCTCAGGAACAGTTTGGAAGCGAGTGCCACGAAGTGGTTCCTTCATCTTAGGAATTAAGTCATAGTCACAAGGGCTTAGATATGGAGAGTATGGTGGATGGTAAAGCACTTCCCAGCCCCATCGCTTGAACAAATCAGTCACAGCTTGCACTGCATGCGGCCAAGCATTGTCATGCAAAATGAGAGGAGCATTCTGCAGAAAATGTCGCCATTTTTTTCTCAAAGCTGGTCGGAGATCCAAAAATGAGCAGTAATACTGTGCAGTGACGGTCTGCTGTGGGGGAATGGTATGCGTTAGGATGACACCATCACTGTCATACAAGAAAATCACCATAACTTTCACATTGCTAGAGTTCTGACGAAATTTCGAATGTCGTGGTGACCCGTGATGATGCCATTCGTTTGACTGGCATTTCAGTTCTGGCTGGTATGATCGGGCCCAAGTCTCATCCATCCTGATGATACAGCATAAAAAAGCATCTCCTTCGCGCTCATAGCGCTCCAGGTGGGTTCGGGCAGCATCGTATCGTAGCCATTTCTGCATTTCCATCAGTTGATGTGGAACCCATCATGAAGCAATTTTTCTCATGGACAGGCGTTCCTTCAGAATGTGCAACACAGTCGTATGCGCTAATCCTGTTTGTCCGACCAGCTGACAAATTGTTTGGCGGTGATCACTGTCCATTAGTGCGGCAACAGCTGGCACGTCTGCATCGCTGACACTCGGACGACCTGGCCACAGCATGTCTGCCAAGTTTTGCCGTCCTTCATTGAATGCTTTCACCCATCTTGCTACGGTTCTGTAAGGCAATGCAGATTCCCCGCAAGCCTTTTGAAGCCCTTGATGACACTGTCGTGCTGTACGACCTCTGGCACATTAAATTTTTATCCAACATCGTTGTTCTTGTTTTGAAAACATCCTGACAGCACTTACTTTAGACCGCGAGCTAATACAAGGATCCGTTCTTCGCGTCACTCTGCATGCGCATGACATAGGCAGGACGAGTCTTTTTGCTGAGAGGTAAGGTAGGTATGTAGTTGACGTGTGGTATACGCGATATTCTTTGGTTTTGTTGCGTAGCGTTTTTTCAGCTGTGTTGCCACTATTAAAGTTCCAACCCTCGTATTTTGGTACTGTTTTGCAGTATTTCTGGTCCTAATACCTATATTTTAGATATTTTCTAGAATCCTCCATTTCAGTAAAAGCAGCTGTTTTTTTGTTATCATACATTCTAATTTAACCCTCAGATACTATTTCCTTTAATTATGTTTCTGTTAGCATGTGAGCTATTTTTAGATTGGAAAAGAAAATGCACATTAATCTTGATATATTAGAAATGAACAGTAGGTGGGGGAAATTATTCTGCAATTAAACCAGTTGCTGTATTAGATTGAAGACGCTTATTGTAATTATGAGGTCTCAAAGGGTCTAGTCATAATTTCCTGTGTTTTAAAATCCTATGCTATATTGTAATATGTAAAAATAGTGTTTCAGATAAACATTTCTAGTTCATAGTATTTTAATTGCAACACTATGCTGCAGTTATATATTTTATTCTCTAATGTGATACATTTACATTATTTAAAATTTTGTTTTGGGTCTTTGTTAGAAATTAGTTTTATTATACTTTCAGTATATGCTCAGGTTGTGAAAATGTTGGGAAATGGAAGATTGGAGGCTATGTGTTTTGATGGTGTCAAACGATTGTGCCACATAAGAGGAAAGCTGCGTAAAAAGGTAAAATATTGTAATTACTATTATTCAGGATGATTTTTTTTATACACCGGAAAATGTATAAAAAGTTATATTGTTATGTATTATGGACATGCATATTTGTTACTCAAATGGCTTTCCATTTCTCCAGATATTTTTGTCAGTGTAACAGCAGTTATGATTCTTTTTGCAAGAATGTCAATCTTTTACTCTCATCTTTGGCGAAATCTCGAACTTAGCTTTCTGCATAGAGTATAATGTGTCTTAGTTAAAGAATCATATGCCTTCTTTTGTTTCTCGTTTTTGGATTTTGTTACCAAAGTTGTGTGCAGTGCCTATTTTATACAATTCTCTGATTTATTTTAAGTGAAAACAGACCTTTGTGTACCCGGAGAGAACAACAGCACAAAAAGAGAGATATGTGCATGTTTATATGGAAAAAGAAGAATGTAAAAATGTAGCAGTATTCAATGCATTGTTGAAATAGGTGTAAAGATATCCAAATAAACAATTCTGTACAAAATCCTCAACGAGTTCGTTAATGATCTTGAAAGTCACAAATGAGTTCATGACTTCTTGGTGAGGGGGCAGATAATCAGAAAGTACCATAGGTAGTTGTGCTCTATACATATTACATTGATTTAATACTGTGATCCACTTTCTTACTTGGAATACCATGTTCTTATACTTTTAATCTAAAAAAAGTCCCAAAATGTTTTTACTTTTATGCATACAAAATCCAGATATCTAGCAGTTTCTTTTTTTTTTTTTTTTTTTCGAATTTTTTTTTTTGTGAAAAAGGAAAAAGAATTAGATTTTCTTTTTCTTTTTATAATTTTTTTCTCTTTAAGGTCATAAAAGCTTCATTACTTCATAAACAACTGTTTCATCTTTTTAATTTTAAATTTTGATGTGTCATCTGATTAGATTTAAACTGACGATCTAAAATCCAGCAAATTCGGAAATTTGGAATCACCAAAGTCCCGTCCATCTCCAACTTTATATTATATTTATGTTTACATCTGAAAAATTTCAGTATGAGTACTTAAACTAGGATGAAAGATTTACTAAAGTTATTGTTTTGTTTTTGAAATATAGAACTATGTATCATCAACTATATTATATGTATATCAACTATATATGTATTTTCAATGTACACAAAAGAATTTTGGCTACTTTCTGATTAACCATAATCCCCCTGAAATTCATTCATGAGGCAACATGCTGTGTTGCCAAAATAGGCAGCCCGTGACATCACCAGAATGTATTTATGTGGCAACCCAGGATTTTGTATGCACGTTGCAGACAAATGCTGGTCAGTAGCATTTTTTTGTTGCATTAATGACGGTCATTAGTGTTTGTTTTTGTTGAGTACATTTTCTTGCATGGAATCCTTTTGGGACTGTAGAGTTTGCCAGCTGATGAAAAAGAAAGCATATCTGCATATCTTCAGAAATATGCATAACCGAAATTTTTTGCTCATCATAAAGAGAATGCAAAAATTCTCTTTCCATGAAGTTGTACTTTGTAAAGGATCAAATTTTATATATCAAAATTTATGTAATTCTCTAATGCTTTCGTAAACAAAAAGAAATCACTGTGTATATGTTTATAGCAACAGTGTGCACAGTTTGTGATGTTGCGTTTGTGTAAATTGCCTGATGTTTCTTGAAGATAAAACTGATATCTGTGTACAGAGGGAAAACAGCGCAGTGATTTTATAGAATTTTTAAAAAAAATTTTTAATTTGTAATTGGTTACTGTTTTATGTAATACCTAATGCACCATTATTTTTTAAAAGGGCTTTTGTCTTTTGTGTCTTAACTTGGGAAAAAATTACAGGGTTCGTAGCGGTCCTTACAAGTGCTTATAAGTCCTTATATTTGAAAATAAAATATAAAGGCCCTTATAGGTGCTTACTTTTTCTTTAAAGCCCTTATTTTTTTGTTTTTAGTGCTTATTTTTTGCTTTTAGTGTTTTTTTTTAATGAACGCGCATTTCCCCCCCTCCGTACCAAACCCAAAACTAAATAAACAACTTTTCTTCCTTATATGGAACGTCAGATGCTGAATCATACTCCCGGAAATACCTTTTCCCCTTTCTCTGCATTAAGGTAACCTATGGTGCGCACGAGAGTACAGACAGGTGCACGTCGATCTATTGGTCAAAGAATTGCGAAAACCGTAGGAGATTCCGGTACATTCAGTATTCTTTTCCTCCCACCCAAATACTACACACGTTTAAATTTCTATCAAGATTTTAATAATTTACATTCTCGTTCTGCGTGGTCAGTTCATATTCGTGTTTATTATGATCGTTATGCTTACTACACTGGTGTGCAAAAATTAAGGACGAAGTCGAAAAATTAGCATATCAGCTGAACGAAGAGGCAGAGCAGACAGAAAGACCAATTAGGAGATTAAGTAAGGTGATGTACGGTAGCACATGCGCAGATATGCAGGTAGACGTAATGGGGGAGTGTCTGAGTAGTATAAAGCATGTTGTCGGTGTAAGATCAGTATTTCTGGCAAAGAGATTGCACGCCGTATAGCAGTTAAAATCACACCGAGTTGTTGCCTCAGCGAGAAATGGCGAATAATCAATCTGTTAGACGACATCTGGATGCTTTTACCCGAGGTCGAATCATTGGGAAGTTGGAGGAAGGCCGCAGTGTGACAAGTGTGGTTGCAGAGTTCGGAATTGCTCACAGCATCGTTTGAAAATGACTTTGGAGACAATTTCAAACTACAGGAACAGCTATCCGAGGGTTTAGTAGTGGTCGTCTACGAGGAACCACACCCGCAGATGACCGGTATATTGCCTTACAGGCTAGAAGAAACAGGCAGCAGACAGCGGGAGAAATCGCTAGACACACGACACAGGCGACTGGACGACCGATATCGTGTTTTACCGTGGCCAGAAGACTGCACGGTGGTGGTCTGTTTGCACGACGCGCTGTACGGTGTGTACCTCTAACGCCTGCCCATCGGAGAAGGCGTTCTCTGTGGTGCCGGGAACACCGGAATTGGAGAGACAATGAATGGGGACGAGTACTCTTTACAGATGAGAGCAGATTCAGTCTGAGTAGCGATTCTCATCGCATACTCATCTGGAGAGAGCGGGGAAGCCGCAATCATCCCTCGAACATCATTGAAAGGGACAGGTATGGAGGTGGCGGTGTTCTCGTTTGGGGAGGCATCATGCTTGGTAGTCGTACAGACCTTCACATCTTCGACGCAGGTTCAGTCAACGGGACTCGTTATTGTAACGAGATTCTTCTTCCATATGTGCGTCTTTTTAGAGGCGCTATGGGTCCGCAGTTCCTTTTCATGGGCGACAATGCACCATGTCATCGCACAGTAGCTGCCGAACAGCTCTTAGAGAGTGAGGATATTGAACGTATGGATTTGCCGGCACGATCTCCGGATCTCAATCCCATCGAGCATGTATGGGATTTTCTAGGCAGACGCTTGGCAGCTCGTACCTTACCACCAGTAAGGATTCCGGAGCTTCGATTGGCGCTGCAAGACGAATGGGCAGCAGTGCCTCAACAACTCAATGACACCCTCATTCTCAGCATGGGCAGACGCTGTGAAACCTGCCTAGCAGTCAGGGGAGATCATATCCCCTATTAAAGACCGGATGTTTCTTGCTGGACACCCATCACAGGGATGTTTCGGCCTTCAGTCGCATTGCGCTCCATGCTACTTTTTCAATAAAGCTTCTTTTTATCCCTCTGATTTCTCTTTTAGTAAGTGTTGCTTACATTACTCAAGTCCTTACGTATTGGGGATCTTACGGTATTACATGTGTTGATTTGGAAAGCTTTTGTACAAAGTTATATTGAAGAAACCGTCTCGTCCTTAATTTTTACACACCAGTGTATATTATGAGCATATGTATGAATATTTATAATAATATAGTTGCAGTAGCTGCTGAAGTGTAAATAAACTTCCAAAAATGGGTTTATTTTTACACAGATTAGCTTTCTAAGGAATAATATTCCGAATGGCTTAAATAAAATGAAAGTAATCGGTAGTCAGAATAATTTTTTTTTTTCGCCAATACATTATACAGTACGGAGGCTGGGAGGTTCTCCCCTTTCTCCGCAAAATCGCTAATTATTGAAGCAGCGGACCTTTTTTTTTTTTTTTTTGTCACTGTCCAATTTGCATTGGATAGGACTAAAAGTTTTGCGGTCTACCCAACCCAAGCGAAGAATGATTCTATTCCGGAAATTTAACGGTCTGTTCAAAATTAGAACGAAAACACCCCAGATTAGTAAGTTTCTTTATTTTCCTTTATTTAGTTCTTTATTCTTCGAATACCGGCAGCTGTTGATTCCGATTGTGTAATATCACGTATGGAAGAATTACGCCACACGTATTGCACAATAACGTTTGCGGTATTTTGCAGAGATAATTAATTTTGATGTTCAATCTGAGATTTATTTATGAATACTTGAAAGAGTTTTGCTGTTCTTTCTAAGCAGAATATTTCTCAGTTCTGCTGGTCTATTTTTATATGATGCACATATAGAAATGTTAAAATCATTTATTTAGCCGAGAAATCTAAAGAACGGCTACAATCTCCAGCTCCCTCCTCTTTTTCCAGTTACACTCGACTATATGGAATATTCGGCAATTTCCGAGTATGCGGTTTAGTTATGCTTTTACTGTTAAAGGATGACTGCATGAAGCAATTTTCCGTCTCCTGATACCAGAAATGTTCCTCTTTTTCACTTAAATTACTTTGCTTGTAATGTATGTTAAGGGAAAATTGTTATGCAATGAAAATTTAGAAAATGTTCAGAATTTTAATTTAAGTTAAATTATTTAAATATTAATATGAGTGGAAAAATAAATTGTATTTATTATTAGGTGCCAAGCGAATACAATTAATATGGCTTATTATTATTTATTTTCTATATTTTGAACTGAAATTTCATCATTAAATCTTGTAATATAGTTTAGTTCTGCATAGTTTTTTTTTCCCTCTCATTGTAAACTAATTCTGTAAATTGAATTGTCATTTAAAATTAAAAAAAAAAGTTAATTGTTTTCCATGGTTGAGGTAATGCTCATTCTCTTAATAAATATTGTATTGCTAAATATTTTGAATTGCAAGTCTAATTTTTCTTTTAAGGTTATGCAGTTGTGTATAATGTAATTAGACAGGTGCTTATTTTTTTTTCTTAAAATGTGCTTGAAAAGTGCTTATAGGTGCTTATTTTTTTAACTAAAATGTGGCTATGAACCCTGAATTAGTTGTCAGTGCCTGATGACTTCGGGAAGGGTTATATGTTAAAGTGACTATCACATTTGTTTGTCAAAATTGCGAACTTAATCATCCCATCTGTAGGATGCAAATTTCAGGTGTTGCTGATGATATATGCAGCGGCTGCATTAACAAAGAAGTATTGAAATTTGTTTTATGAAAGAAATAATATAGTGTAACATTGATCTAAAATGTGGAAAATAAATGAGTAAAAATAGATGAGTAATGATAAGATAAATGAGTAAACTTAAACCTTCAAGAATATTGAAGAATAAAATGACATCTTCCATATACATGACAAACATTTATTTAAGCTATGAAGACATTGAACAACAGGGTAGAAACATAATATTACACAGCGCTTAGCACTTCTCTCTTACATGTGATACTCACCATTGACATTTGCTAACTACATAGAAAAGTATTACGCAGCAGAGAACTTGCTTCTCATGCGCATGTGCTAGGGAAATCAGCGGCGGTTGCCAACATACCCCATTTCAACGTTGTTTCTCCTATTCCTGAAAAGTAAAACAAAGTACATATTAAACAGTATTCAATCCTATAATGTACAACAGTTCAGGAGTCAAGGGTTTGGTTAGCACATCAGCTCCCATTTCACCGGTAGGTATGTACTGCACATCCAATTCACCGTGTTCATATACTTCACGCACAAAATGATGGCGAATGTCTGTGTGCTGTGTACAGGAGTGAAACACCGAGTTCTTTGTAATTTTCTGAGCTCCTTGATTGTCGCAGTATATTGTTGTTGGGTTTTCTATGTTGTAACCCAGCTCCTTCAGGAACAGCAGAGGTAGACGGTTTCTTTGGCAGCCTCAGACAGAGCCATATATTCCACCTCCGTTGAAGATAGAGCTGTGCGTTGTTTTCGTGATTCCCAGGTTATGGCTGAACCACTTAATATATATACAAAACCTGTGTAGGATTTTCAATCATCGGCATTTGATGCCCAATCTTATCCACAAAGGCGATGAGTGGTTTTCCTGTTTTTGTATAAATTAGTTCTTGATCTTGGGTTCCCTTTAGATATCGAAGTATTCTTTTTGCAGCATGCCAGTGTTCTTTTCCGGGATTGTTGATTAAAATAAGAAATTCATGGCATATGTGATATCTGGCCTAGTAGCTACTGAAAGGTACATTAGTGATTGAATCAGATTTCTAAATGGAACACTTTTCATGTCAGCGATTTCGTTTTTAGGACTCGTCTCTTTTGATAATTTTTTGCTATTATCTATAGGTGAGGACACGGATTTAGCATTTTGCATATTATACCGATTTAAAATATTATCAACGTATTTCTTTTGAGAAATTTTAATTGAATTCTCAATTTCTAAAATTCTATGCCTAAGCAATAATGTAATTTCCATAAGTCTTTCATTTTGAAAGCAGAAGCTAAGCTATCGCGAATTGTGTCATATGTTTGCTTAGAATCAGTAAAAACGATAAAATCATCTACATAAACAATTATAATAGTTTCACTGTTGGATGTCTTTTTAATATAAGCACAATTATGTGAATTAAGAGATTTAAATTTCATAGATTTTAATTTTTCATCCAACTTTTTGTATCACTGACGTCCTGACTGTTTAAGACCGTATAGTGATCTCTTTAAAAGACACACTTTATCCGAATTAGTTTAATCACGAAAACCTTTGGGAATTTCCATGTAGATTTCTTCATTTAAATTTCTATTTACATAGGCCATTACAAAATCTAATTGGAAACCTTTGAGACAGTGTTCTACAGTGTAGGCTAAAACTATTCTTATGGAACTTGAATCTAGCAACAGAGAAAAAGTTTTCAGTGAAATCGAGACTAGGGATTTGAGCGCACCCTTTAGTGATTAGCCTAGCTTTGTATTTTTTGATAGTGCCGTCATGATTATATTTTAATTTAAGAACCATTTACTACCAATAACTTTCTTGTTTTCAGGTCTTTTTACTAATTTCCAAGCCTTTTCTTGAACAAGCAAGTTATATTTTGACAGCATTGCATTATGCCAATTTTCAGAATATGGTCCATTTAATTCTCCTTTCACCGTAGGATTAATGCTTTCCTCAACAACATTTTGAGTTTGTTCATTTTTATTTACAGCTGTATAGTGATATTCCTTTTTAGACCTTCCTGTCAAACCTGTTTTTATTTTCTTGGGTTGACCAGGCACACTTTTAATCGGGATAGGGGCCATTGATTTGCTATCTAAATCACTCAAGCTTTCCTTTTCAGATTTAGAGTCAAGTGGCGACTTGCTGCTGTCCAGAGGTGATGATTTATCACAACATGCTTTATTTATAATTTTTTCCTCCAGAGCAAAAGGCAGATATATTTCTTGCTCTGAGTCATAACTACAGCAGTTTTCAAACTCATTAATAAATTTTACGTCTCTGCTTACTTTATTACTTTATTACATATTGAATTTTACGTCTCTCTTACTTTACTTGCCTCAGGATCCCAAAGTCTATACCCTTTTGATTCTTCAGAATAGCCAATAAAAATACATTCAGATCGAATATAAAATTTGCCTATTCCTGGCCTTTTATTTAGTGGAAATGCTTTTTGGCCAGTATTACGTAGCAGAGAACTTGCTTATCATGCGCATGGCTAGAGAAATCAACGGTGGTTGCCAACAAATATTTTGAAGTACAAAATGATATTTCATGCAAGAAAAATTGGTGTTCATCATTAACTCTCCCATGTTTACTAGTTTTTAAAAATTTGGTGCAGTTTTTGATTTTGCTTGATGATAAAAACTAATCTGCAGTAACCTTGAAGAAAAAGCATGTAACTTAGAAATGTTTCTTAATTAAAAAATTAATGTTACAATAAATAAAAGCTTTGTTAATGATTATAAAAGGAAAAATCATATATGTTTGTTCTTAAAATATCTGTAAAATATGTGAAACAAAATCTTAAATTTCTATAATAATACTGAAATCAGTAATTATGTGACATGTTTAAATTCTAACATTTAAAATATTGCCACAACAAAAATATAGTTATTTTAATCAGACTGAAAAAGTATGATATGCAGATGTTAAGGTACTTTTCTGTTAAAGCTAACCATTTAGCATTTTTTAATTTTTGTATATTTCATCGTGTTTTGTGCATTGCCAGTTTTTTTTGTATGGCTTCTTTGCTGGTGATAGGTGTCTCTATGTTTATTATTGTGCAAGTGGATTTTTCATCTAATTTTTTTTTTAGACTTCACTTGGTTTTGTGATGGTACTTATGTATTAATGCAAATGACTTTGTGCAATTTGGGAATTTTTTACAAAATTACTTGGTAAAAGTTGGTTATCGAATGCAAGTTGATGATTTCCAGGAACTTTTAAGAAAAATTATGAAACTGTTGATATTTATTGTAAGTTGGTAAGCATTATCAATGTATAAGAAGAAAATATGCTTTAACAATTTAAAATACAACTTTTAGTTATTAAATAATTACACGATACATTAAAAAAATAAAACATTCTTCATCAAATCTTTTGGTAATTTACTTGTATTGTTCTTCTCCCTAAGTACACAGTAATCGGTTTCCTCTTTAAAAAAAAGAGAATTGCAGAGACTCTGCATTGTGCAAACCTCCGATCTGTTTGTTATATAATTGGTAGGTTATATTTCCTCGTAGCATCTCTTTAGAGATTTTGCCGGAAAATCCTGTAGTCTAGCAGTAATTTTACCACAGTTTTCCCTGTAGGGGGCAAATACGCTAGCAAGTATTTTAAAATTAAATTAATGCAAAAATTATCACAGTTTGTTTGCAAAAACCCTTGAAACTTAAAAAATACAAAATTAGAAAGAACAAAAAGAATGCATATGAAATGAGCATAATGCATATGAACAAAAAGAATATGCATGAAAATGGCGATGTTGCTTGACTAAAGAATTGTTATGAGTATGGTTGCTTGAAATATGGTTATGCCCATGTGTACCAGAGTTTGGTACATTCTGAAAGTTTAGTGACTTATAATAAGGTGATTACAGTAACACCTATGTGATCTGGAATTTTTCAAGAGATGAGCAACCAGTTATTCCACTTTTCAGTGGGGAAAAATTGTCTTAAAAATAAAGATTGTGTTCAAATAACACCTCATGAACTTAAAATGTAACAAAAAATCGAAATGGCTGTGCAGCCTTCGTTCATACTAAGAAGGAAAAGATTTCCAAACTCAAGCATGATTTACACACTCCCTCATTTATTTTATTACTGCCATACACTTTATATACTTTCTAATGTCAAGTATTTAAAGTAATTTGAGTTTTATGAATTAAAGTTTGAAATGAATCACAATGGTTTTATAATAATTACATGTGAGAAGTGTACCAGTTCCTTGTTATTTTTTGCTAATGTTAAAATCAGTGGACACCAGAAGAATTAAGAAACTTGACAAAAGCTTATTCATAAAAGTAAAAATAATGTAAGCTATGTTTTTTCGCTCAATTTTTAGGAGATTGTGTCATTCCCATGTCACTGTTCTTGATCATTCTGTGAAACTTTAATGGCTGGAGTAGAATATATTGTGGATCTAGGGTGGTGTTTTTTTTTCCCCCCCCTCAAATCTGAAAATTCTAGATTTGAGAAATCATATGTACCATATTATTATCAGGACACATAACATTCATGGACAGTAATCTTGAAGATGAATATCTGTGATTAAGTTTTAAAGGTGCAGAGGCTTAAGAAATTATAAGGAATTCTGAAAAGTTTAATCCATTAGGAAAGGAGTTCAAAAAGAGAATGTGCTGCTTATTTGGGAAAAAAAAAATTACTGCTAAAGAATGTTTTTATCAAATTTAATAGTATAAACCCTGTCTGTGCAGAACTCTCATTGCTTTGGTGAATTAACAGATAATTTGGCAAATATCATTTCAGAAGCTGAAAAAATTTTTGTTAGGCAATGAAGTCGGAAACTATCATATAGATCAGTGCTTTTTGACATAAGTAATACCATAATGCATCTCGCAAATATAAATAAATTCACAACGCACCGTGAAGAAATGTTTTTCTATCAGTATGATTAATTCTTTCTATCTAATCCTACAGATTCAGTCATTAAGATATTTCTTTCAAGTATTTTTGCATTGTAATACATAAACATTTCAGCTGGACATTAATTTAAAATGCAGAGGGTTGTTCACAGATTTTTGTAACAATTTTGATTTTCTCCATGAATATGACTGGCATCAAATTGGAATAAGGATTAATTATCATCTGCACTAAAAATATTTTTTTCTTTAAAATGTTTCTGAAAAATAAACAATTGATCGAAGGCTATATTTTTGCACTGTCCAAAGAGAAATTCTATTATTCAGTTATTAAAAAAATGTATACCCAACAAAGGTATGTACAGCTCTTATTAAATCTAAAATCGCATGTCATGTTTTAAAGGAAAATCCAGCCCCATTCCAAAGAGCTATTTCAAAATCTTTAAATATCTCTGTAGGAACTGTAAACAAAATTATAAAATCTGATTTAAAAAGCTAATTGAAACAACAAAACATGATTTTCATTGCCTAACTCCGAAACAAGTTTCTCAGCGTAAGACTGTGCAAATTGCTAAGCAATGTGACTGTGCAAATTGCTGTGCAAATTTGGCAGGTTTAAAATGGAAATATATAGTTACAACTGATGAGGCTTGGCTATACTTATCTGATTGTTATAGAAAAAGATTGATATTCTTCCAAAAAAGAGTAGAAAAAGATTTAATATGTTGGTTCAGAGAAAACAAGGAAAGTTTTTCTAAAGGTTTTATTGTTGTTACTGGATTCTTTTATAATGGAAAACTTAAGGAAAGTAGAAAAAAATGTCAAAATTAGTTTGGATTGGTATCAGAAATATGTTTTAATACCTATTTGTAAAGAAGAAATTCCATCTCTTTATTTAAATAATATTCACTAAGTTCCATGAGAATAAGGCTCCAAGCCACACCTCTAAATCTACTGCTCTGTTTTTTTTGGGAGGAGGAAGTGAAATGAAACCAGAATTGAAGCTATTCCTTTTAAATTAATCCCATTTAAGTCCCTGATGTGTCTCCTATGGATTACTATGCATTTGGACTTTTAAAACAAGCTCTTTATAAGTGGCATCCCAAAACATTGGATGGACTCAGGAAGATTGTGAAGGAGGAATGGAATAAAATCAGCCTTGATGTTTCAAGAAAAGGACTGAAATTAAGATATAATATAATAGTTCAACAAAAGGGTTATCAGATTGAGTATATTAGAAAATAGAATTATAAGGTTTGTTTATATATAAAGCTTTGCAAAATTGTTACAAAAATGTGTAAACACCCTCTATATCTTCTCATGTAGTGATAAGTACAAAACAAATGGAATGAAAGTACCTAGTCTGCAAGCTGTCATTGATTGATATTTGGTGTAGTTATTATGAAGCATTTATGGACTAAATGTCATATTTGACTGAGTAAAACTATGATCAAAGTTTTAAAGCACTTATTTTATAATCTATAATGTGAAAATACAAAAGTAAAATTAATTATATGCAGAATTATTGCTGTGTATAAATATGCTAATAATAATTAAATGAAAAACATTATAAGTATCAATAGAAATATCTGTAATATTCTTTTGTGCAGTGTTATCTTCATATTTTAGTGAGTTACTTGAGCTTGTTTCTGTGAACATGACTTTTTTGTATCTGACTGTATGGTCACAAAAGTTGTATGCAGTTCATGACCAAGACTGTTCAGTGATGATTGATGTGTTTCATTTCTTTGTAATGTCATAAAATGTTTGAGAATCTATTTTTGTTTTCAAAAAGGAAGACCTGCATCTGATAGTAATATTGATAATTCAAAACCTATGCCGGAATAAGATTGCTTTTTTGCGTAGTTTAAATTTTTACATTGGTTGTCAACGTAAAAATTTAAGCTAACAACAGCAGTTGTCAACATCTGTTGATTCATTTAACATGTCGGGAAAATTTCTTAATTCCACAAATTTTTTAGATTATATTCCTTCTGTGCTATCTGACATGTCTTAAGTGTGCCTAGGATTTGGTAAAGCTCGATGATTTGAAGCTCGGTTAAGCTTGAGCTTGAGCGTTTTTTCGGGCTTTCGAGCATTTGAAGTTGACATATTTACATTATCAAAAGACTTATAATGGACTTATAATTAAAATAATATTTTTTAGAAGTTTAAAAGAAACTTATTCTTTACTTATACATTTATTTATACATTTATATTAACGAACAAATATTTTAAAAACGCCCGTGCATGTAGTGATTTATCTGATAGCTTCGATCTAATTTTGGTGCAAAAAATTGTTGGCCACGGAGTCAATTCACCATTACTTTTTGACAAAGTAAATTCTTGACTTAATTTTTTAAAGCAGTCACCTTCCGGTAGTTTGCTGGTTGGAGCTTCTAATAGTACTCTAAGTTGTTCTTCAAGAGAAGCACCAACTTTGGTAGTTGTTTCTGCTTGATTTTTCATTTGATGAATTTGGTGATGAATCTGGTGAAGAAATAAACGCTTTATCAAAGCAGCTGCTAGTTCTATAGAAGCTATTGATGGCGTTTTATTTAAGTTGTTTAGTGAATTCTTCAAATCTATGATGTTTTTGTTGATCCTGCTATTGATGTAAAAATCGATATTTTCAGAAAGAGAACTACTTATTTCAGATTCTTGTTCAGTTAACTTTTCTCGCATAAAGTTGATAGAAATATATGCTGTTCGTAAAGTGGCTTGTTTATCACCCATAGCGGTAAGTGCCACTTCAATTGATTTTAACGGCAAGACTATCGATTTTATTAATTCAAGGTTTAAATTTGTTAAAAGACGTTCAGTTCCAAGTTCAACGAGTACATCCTTTGTAACGTCATACAATTTTACAAATGTTTCAAGCATTTCCAGCATTGAATTCAATCTGGCTTTACAATCCAGAGAGAGTTGTTGCTCTATCTGTAATTTTTCTCTACATTTAGACTTGAACAAATCTGAACGCACATCAGAATTTTTGAAAAAAATTGCAACTTGTCTCGCAATATTTCTGTTTTCCTTGAACGATTCATTCTGTAATTGTTTCATTAATGCTCAAACCATTATCAACATCATCAAAATCATGAGTCTCTCCTGAGCTTTCTTCTATACTTTCTTCTGTCCCTGATTTTTCTTTATAAAAAGTTTTTGGTAACAGCCAAATGCAAGGCATACACAAGACATGTTTGATAAAAAGAAGGTGATTCTTTTCTGAACATGATCATAACACTTGCTCCATCCCCTGTAGTGGATACAATATCGTGCTTAAATGGTAGACCAAAAGATTCAAGGTACTTTTCTACGAGTTCTTGCATTTTTTTTGCATCGCAACTTCCAAAAATTCTCAGTCCAAGATTGATGCTTTTTTTGGCAGGCAGTATGCAGATTTATATTCGTGAATCTCCGGTTACCAATGTTGGTCCATTCATCCATGGTAATGAAGAATTTCTTTGATCCGGCAATATCTTTTTTAATATCAGTTTTGATTTTCTTGTTTCACAGTTTCCATATGGTTATGAACAAGAGCCATTACAGATTTTTCGTTGGCTGGAAGCTTCATACCTCTTAAGACCAATGATTGTCAAATAAACTCTACCTGAGTGATTTGACGAATTGATAAACCATCTACTGCAGCCATTTTTGCAACAATCTCTTCAATTGATGTTTTGATTATGAAATTATCCAAAGTTTTTGTTTTTTTTAGCTGTCGTTTCTGCTTCTGCTTTGTCAACGTCAATGTTATGAACGTTGCTTAGATGACGATGCATTGTTGACTTATTTCCATTTAAAATGATAATTTTTTTATTGCATTCATTGCAGTATGCATAATTTTGGTCTGCCATGGCGAAATGACTCCAAACGGTTGATCTTTTGTTTTTTGGCATGATTACTATTCTAGAAAAAAAATAGAAAATACTTTTCTAGAATATGCGTGTGATCACAGCTGTAACTCCAAAAATATTAACCATTTTTACTAAAATATTGCTAAAATTTCAACTAAATTTGTGTTGAGATATTAGTAATCGCATTCTTATTGGTTAAAAGGAAGTATAGCATTCTGTCACATCCGATGCATTAGCTTTCTGTCAGGTCTGAAGTATTCCGAAACTTAATCCCATTCTATTTATTATTATTATTTGTTTATGATTTGTTAAAACATGATCTGCTTGTATCTCTTTTTGTATTTCTGCTTGTGTCTGCGTATTACTCTGTAATAAATGCTTGTTTTGTGAAACACGGCATTTTCAACGTTCAACAATTTGTAATTTTGTTTTTTTACCTATGCTAAGAAAATCATTATTTAATATTACATACACGTTACTACTTAAAATTAAAAGTATATTGTTTCTATTGGTAAAGATTAAAAATCCTTGCATTTCTATGTCCTGTACTATATGTACTGTAGGCGGCAACAAATTCATCTCTTTACCAAAACAAGTTTCAACACTGTTCAGGTAAAAATACTGGCATTATTTTACTGTATATATTTATAATCCTTTTATTGTTTAACTTTACTTACCTGTAATACAATTACAAAAGTTTTAGTTTTTATGTACTTAAAAAGGAGCAGTTTTATGACACCAATAAAATGTCTTCCAGGATTCTTAAGAAATATGTTGTCAAATAAATTAAAAATAAAATGCAGAACGAAAAACATTTTGTATGTACAGAGCTCGAAAGCCCGTCGGGCTTTGATTCGAGTATTGAGTACTCGACTAAAAATTATCGAGTATCAAACTCGAGCCTAAGCTTGTTCCAAACGCTAAGTGTGCCTACTAATACATGGCACAGTACATAATCCAAGATCTAGAATTTTCAAAACTTTAGAAATTCTGAATTATAAACCATCAATTTAAATCTGGTAAGATGACATATGGAAACTGTAAAATTGAAAAGTATGAAGTGGTTGTTTATGAAATAATAAAGCATTTATGACATTAAGACACCAAGCTTTGTAATAGAAAGCTTAATGTTAAAATATATTTTTATATTCCCGAATATTTCTTTCAATATAAGTCTTTCAAACTCATCTTATGTGTCTTTTTATAGAGAGACATAATTTCTTATTTAGGAACAAAATTCCATCATCTTCTCTAATTTTACAGAAAGACATAATTTCTTGTTTAGGTACCAAGTTATTGACTTGTTCTGAAAGCCCCATAATTACCATGTCGAGAATTTCCAGTAAAAAGGTCAATTTAAATCTTTTCATCCTGAATAATCTGTATATCATGTTCTTCACATGTCTGGATAATAGATGATTTTGGTTATTGGACATCTGAATTCAGATTTTGAATATATTTGAAAATGGTACTTTTACAATTTCATTTGCTTCATTGATTCAAAATCTAGTTTTGCTAGTTTTCATATAAGTTTGTAAACTAAGTGATCCAGCTATTGTGGAAACTTTTTAGTTTTATAGATCCTAGTTGGGTGACTTTATAACTTGCTGATAAAACATTGCTGCTCAGCCTTTAACTTGATGTGAGCTAGTTTAGAATTAAAAAAAAAAAAAAAAAAAAAGGCAAGTCACAATTATATGTTGTTTGCATTTTATATTAAGATACAAAGTTTGAGTATTGAAGTACTTGTTGGTATTTCAGTGATTCTGGTTTTAGGATTTTTCTGGGTATTAGATAATCAGTTTAAATCTAGCAAGATAACATGTAGAAATTATAAAATTAAAAATATGAAGTAGTGGTTTATGAAATAATAAAGCATATAATCATAAGGGAATCAAAATTTACAAACAACAACAAAAAAAAAAGCTAAATATTTAATTGTTTGCTTTTTTAAACATTTCTTTCAATGCAAGTCGCTTCATTTTTTTGTAATAATACTTTTTTTTTTAAAAAATTTTATAGATAGATATAATTTCTTCTTTAGTTAGTTCCTTTGTTACAGTCTTGTAATTGCCATATTTTGAATTCCCACTGTATTTTCAGATGAAGTTGTTTCTCTCTCAACAACTTGTTTGTCACTATCTTCACTATTGGAAGCAATATTTCTTTTTAGAACTGTGTTACAGATTTTGCCATTCATCAGTTGATTGATGATTGGGGCATTGTAATCGAAATGGAAAATCTTCTGTTATATCATTTTTATTTATTATCACTTCTCCACAAATTCCATCAGTTGGAAAATGTTGCTTTTTGTTTGCAATACCTGAAAACCTTCAAATTCGCGGTATCATTGTACAGCTTAGTTAGCATCCCTATACACTGTATAGGAACACTAGCAATGTATAATGAGATTTGAGACTAAAAATATTATTCAGCTAAATTTTGTCTTGCTTCTATTGCGTGCTGACGAAGTTAAGCCTTAATCAGTTTAGTTATTTATAATACACATGCATATTTCCTGTGCATATTTAAAACTTGTGATTCCTGAATAAATAAATAAATTCCCTCATATACTTAAGGCTTATCCAAAGCTGGTGCTAGACATAT
The DNA here is from genome assembly GCF_044657685.1 of Stegodyphus dumicola. Taxonomy (NCBI): domain Eukaryota; kingdom Metazoa; phylum Arthropoda; class Arachnida; order Araneae; family Eresidae; genus Stegodyphus; species Stegodyphus dumicola. Next base: position 97,715,999 of record NC_140774.1, on the reverse strand, counting down.
TCAGCCTGAGTCTATTCAGGTATTAAATTCTGCTGGCAAGCATCTTTTTAAATTATGAAAATTTTGCTCTAGCTAAATTTTCTATTCCACTGCCTACCCTAAATTCTAAAGATTTTCTCTCTTGTAATTTTGTTGCTCTCTAATTGAAATGCCTCTACATTAAAAAATTTTTGCCACCGCTAAATTCTGAACCCAATGTAGCCATATTAGCTCTGACGCGTTATTCTCAGTTCAAACATAACCTTTTCGTGTATGAATATCATTTACAAAACATATTTTTTGCATATTGAAAGAAATTTCTGTTAAATTTCTCTTGGCAAGATGCTCAACACTTCATAGCACGCTTAGCCAAGCAAATAATCATCGCCAAGCATAATGTCAGCATAAAAGGTTACCATTTTCTTTGGTATTCAATTACTAATATGTATATAAAAATTTTTTTTTTGACATTGCTGCTTGAGTAATATTTTTAAGTTGTCATCTGCTAATAGTCATGCAGTGATGAAAGAAGACAAATTATAAATGATTCACCAGGTTAGTGCCAGGGATAAAAATTTTTCATGAGTCATAAAATTGATGTAAAATGTTTCAGTGAGATGTGTGCCAAGGAAAAAGGCAGTTGAGCCAGATTATTGATCATACAGAGTTATGCTAATAAAATATTGTTTCTTCAATATGGAAATATTTTATTTAATGCCAAAGTGAAATTAGCAAGTGGAATTCTCCACATGTTTTACTATGAAAAATATAAAATGTGACTATGTAAAGCATACATGCACCCTCTCCCCCCCAAAAAAAAGTTGCTGGTGGTTTGGAGGTTTGGATTTTAAAACATTCTAGTATTAGACATCTAAATGTCATACTTTGTGCTGTAGTATTTATTAAAAATTCATTAAGATGCAAATTAAATGCAGGAAAAGCATATTTTAATATGAAGTCTGCATGTCATTACTCTACACATCTTCTGGAAATTTACTATACTCTGGTACATGTGATGTTATGGCTCAATTCATGCAGTCATTTGAATGTGCATTTGTTCTCCTGAATCTGAACTTTAATTTTGACAAATTCATTTTTGAAAAACCACTTTCACGCTGGTAAGTTGATCCAAAGGAATTTTTTCCCAATAGACTGTGTTGAACCGTAAATCAAACCAATACATTTGTATTTAAAATTAATGGAAACATATTTTTCTTTCTCTTCATGGTTAAAATTATCATTGTAGGTACTTTTTTTCTGACTCATGTGATGACACATTTAAGGCAAAACCATTAGCATTTGTTAAAACTAATGATTAACACATATAGAAGAAATGAATATTTTTTATACCTTTATGAAACCACCAAATTAGCTACTTCATGTACAAATTTGAAAATTCATTTTATGTTCATTGATATGCGTTTAATGGAGGCTACAGCAAGAGGCTGACGATGTTGCTAGAAAGTAAATAGATGTTGCATGGAAAAGCTAATCCTCAAGAATCGGTTTACCAGAATGCTGATTCTATTCAATCTGAAGCAGCCTACTATGACGTAAGTGATGACATATTGAATGCTGAGAGGAACATTGCCATGCAACGTCTGCTAAAATATAATGTGTCGAATCGAAGTCCCTTGAGGAAGATTTACCTTCGGTGTGTATGACACGACTGAAATTTAATCTTTGCTTCCTCTCTTGGTACTTCACGAGACTAAAAAGGGACCAGACCTGCAATAAGAGCCATATCAAAAAGTTGCGCAAGCCACATGTGGCTGATGAGCTACAGGGTGGGCATCCCTGTCCTAAGATTGATTTGGTACTGTTGTGGCTGATCTCATAAAAGAACTATGCTTAAATTGTAACTTGTATATTAAAAAAATAAAATAAAATAAAAAAAAAACTTTGATTGTAGACAACTATGTTGAAACTATATCAGTACATTGAATTGGAAAAAACACACTTTAATTTTGAAATTTTAAATGAAGAAAAAGCAACCTTACTTTGGTATGTATTTTGAATAAAACTATATTGATTTTGAGGGCAATCAGACATATATTCTTCTTCATCAGGAGCAAATGGTATGAGGAAGTCTAATGGATGCTTTTAAATTCTTCATTTAAGAATATTATTAATTTTGTGATAAATGCAGCAGATAAAATAACTGAAATATAGAGTCAGGCAATTATAATATTATGGTTGATGCTTGATATAGCAATTCCTTGCATCCTACTGAAAAAAAGATATAATGAATGGTTGCTTTAGTCAGAACAAATTTAAGTGAGTATTGACTGTAGTAATGTAGAGTTGTTGCCTCAGGATGCTGATTAATCTCCTGTTTCATTTCCATAGAACAGCAATAATTGCAACTGATAATACTTAAAAATTAAATTTTATAAAATTATTGAAGATAAATAATGACTGCTAGAATATTTTCAATCTCATATGTCCAGCAAATAACAAATTAAAAAAACACACCTTTCACAATGAAACAAAATTGACTGTTACCAGTTGGTATTGGTAAATTTATCATAATCATTTAGTGAAAGCTCCAAATGGAAGCGTTTATAGGCATTTTTCAGAGCTTTGTGAACCTGCTATACAATTCACTGATCAAGCACAGGACTTGCAATTTTCATGCTTTTACAATAAATGAACATCTTACTATTTGAGTTCTGGATATTTAAATGTCAGTTATAGGTCTTAAGCATATATCCCAATATATTATATATATCAACGTGTCTTACTTCTTGTAAAATTTATTATAACTCTTTTGATAGATTCATGGTTTATGAATCTTTAAATATGGGAAATAAGTGCGAATATTTCTCATGGATTAAAGTACATTCTTGTATGTTTGCTTCTTATGCCTTTGCTTCTTGCAGATTGTATCAAGATTAAAATACATAAATGTAGAAAATTAGTTGAAGGCATGCTTTTTTATGTATACTGGGGCCTCAATTCATGTAGTACTTGTTCAATATTCTGTAGTAAGTGTCAATCTCATATTTAGTTCCCACATCCTTTTTAATGTAGGTTTGGATTAATCAAGGTGATATAATTCTTCTTGGATTAAGAGACTTTCAAGATTCAAAAGGAGATGTTATACTGAAATACAATCCTGATGAAGCTCGTAATTTAAAAGCATATGGAGAACTTCCTGAGCATGGTATGCTAATTAAAAAATTAATAATAGCTTTAGTATTAGTTCTAAGTGTTATTAAATATAGTAAAGCATTCATCCCAGTATGAAAATGCGTTATATTTCCTTTGCATAAACTAAAAGAGCAAAACTGAAAATAAATAAGTTCTTGAAAGAATAGTTTTCCTTCCCTTTTTACTTCCTTGTACAAAGTAAAGAAAATATTTTAATAGTGAAAAATTTCGTGGATCATATTTCAATAAAAATATCCATTCCAACTGCTCTTGAACCATTTGAATGGTGCTTTGTGCGACATCTGTATGTACTGACAGAATACAGGACTCTTTTTTTTTTTTTTTCCAAAACAGATTGTAAAATAGATTTAAAATGAATTTAGAAGAGATTTTTTTTCATATCTGTATGTACGTATCTTACGTAAGTAAAAAATTACTAGCCATAGAATGTTGAAATTTTGTATTTGGTACTGCTATAGCATGCAGTTATTTGCCTCTCTTTTTGGTTGCAGTTGGCTGCATTCTTATATGTTAGTAAAATGTGCACTTTTTGCTTTGAAAGTAATTTAGTTATATTTGTATGTTCTAGTTAAGGTTTTTATGCCTTTAGTTAATCTGCATGCAATAGTTGTAGAATCATCAACAATTTAAAAGTTTAAGTGGTGCTAAGCCTGATGTGAACGCCATTTGTTTACATTTGAAACTCTTAGTAGAACAGTGAATTAAAGTCATCTGGGACACCAACTTAAGTGTAATTTTCCCCAGTTAGAATAAAAGTCAACTTTCAATTTTGTGCGTCGAGAAATCTGTCTTCTTGCCCACTAGCTGAATTGCTTATTTTTGCATAGAAACTCTAATTTGAATTGTAGAATTTTTTTTTAAACTGTTTTTAACTATATGTATTGTGTTATGTTTTTCATTTTTTACATTTTTTAATAAGATGTTTTGAGTTTTTATGTATTTTTGCCTTGTCATGAGGTGAGAACTGAATTAGTTGAATAAGAAATATATCTCTAATGAAATTTGAGGAAATAAGTTTAAATGAAATGCAGAAAAAATGTATATGATTTGATAGGCTGTGCAAGGAAGTCATATGATATCCACATTAAATATTTAAATGTGTTTTCGTGATGTTCGTATTAAATAATTTCTTTAAATAGCAAATCTGCAAAGCATCAATTAAAATGCTAAAACTAAATTTTTGTTTTAATTTTCATAAATGAAATCATTCTACAGATTTTTTAAGTTTTGAACTACTGAAAATGATTTTTTAAAAATATTGTTATTAAAATATATTAAATTGTTATTAAAATGTTATTAAAATATATAAAATATTTTTCAGCTAAAATAAATGATACTGTTACATTTGGTGAAGAAGAGGAAGATGACAACATTATTGAGTTTGATGAAGTTGGTGGTGAAGATGATATTGAAAATGTAAGTATCATGGGAAAAAATTAGTTGTAATTTAATTTTAAAAGGCAATTATTTCTTAAGAAATTACAGACCTGCTAATTAGATTTTACTATTTCAGTTTAATTACTTGTGTGTACTCTCCTGTGGAGTAGTTACAGCTGCTCAGAGAGCCCATAAATGAAATTTCTGTGTGACTAGTTAATCATAATTGATAGCTTACTCATTGATTCTGAATGTAATTATCAATTAATTTTTTAATGTTTCAGATTTTGTTTTTAATTGTAAGAACTATTTATTTTCCCTTTAAAAGTAATGTTTTCTAACATCATTAGTGTTATTTTTTTAATTCTTTATTTAGTATAAAATCTTAATGAAATTAAGTAGAATTTCATATAATCTGAGGCAAACTTTGTGATCAGAAGCATCGGAATACTACTGGAAGGTACTCAGTAGTGACACCTTTTTAGGAGAGCTGTTTTTGTTAAATTTATCTCGGATTTCCAAGCTCTGTATTTATTTCTTTTTATGTTCCAAGAAAAATAAATACATGTTTTGTGTGGCATAATCATACTTATGTTAATCTTTGTTTCCCTAAAGAAATTTATGTGGTCTTGTTTAACTTCGGCCAAATGTGTTGCAAATAGCCTAAAATTGAAACAGTTACTGGAAAATGATATTTGTTTTCAATGAATTTATTTTTGGGTGTCAAATTATTTAACATCAAAATGATGGAATGAAATTGTGTTGTTTATATTTCCATTAACATGCCAATAAATAAGTTATTTGTATTCTTGAAAAACCATTGCTCTCAGCCTTTGAATGTTGTAAGATCAACTGACATGAAACAAGTAGAAAACACGTGGCAGCTTTTGCCTTAAACTGTGCCTAAAATTAAATTTAGTCATTACTTAACATAATTTCTTTAGCATTAAAAAAAAAATTTTAATTTTTAATTGTTTTTATTTTTTTATAATGTTTTCCTATTCATGTACAGTTATTTGCATTTTCTGTTTTATAAAAAAATAAACATTAAATTTTTTAAAAATAAGTATGAGTTCTTTGTTAAAATTTTCATAGCTCTGCACTTGAGGTAGGGGATTCACAACAGAAGCTCAGAGGGGTATAAAAGGAAATACATAAGTTTGCAAAGCATATTGTAATGTCGAAAACAATTGGATAAAAGTGTAAGTGAAATGATCCTGTTAAACTGATTGGGGAAATTATTTTGCTAAATCTATAAAATTTTTCTGTTGCTTAGTTTCCATTTCACTGTAAATGATGCCATTGGGAAATGGAAAGATATAGGAGCTGTCATTGATATAGTAGATCACTGTCTGTGAGAGTGTTGTGAAACAGAATTGCATAGAATTAGCAGAAAACATTTATATCAAATTCTGTTAGGCTTTTATTTCTGACTCTAGTGCAATAGCAATTAATTGAAAGCTCATATTTAAGTTTCCATGACTGAGTAGTTGCATATAAATCAAACACTGATGCTATGAGCATCATGTATTATGTACAGCAAGGTAAATTTTTGATGTCTTTGGAGTCTTAAAATAAATGACAATAGTGACATTTTCCAAGAACAATGAATCTTTGTGGACTCTCTTGGCAGTTCACTAAGTATGGAGAATCTGTGTTGAATGGTACTGATGTGTGTCGCAGGATGAGGTTTTGTAATGAAGTGTAATGGTTTGGAGTTGTTTCTCATGGGTTGAATTTGACTCCATAGTTATGAACAAACAAGTGTATTATAATAATTTAAACTCTTTTGTTAATTGTATTAGCAACACTTTGGTGTTTTCTTTTTTTTCTGATTTTAACATGATTATGCTCCTACATGTACGATATATGTTGTACAGTAATGATTGACTGACCTGGATTTGAAGAGTTGGTAAGAACCTTGACTGTAGCCCTGTAAGAGTTCTTTGTGATTAAATGTGAATCTGATATAAGCAGGCCACCTTGCTATACATCATTTATTTACAAAACTGACCATTGCCAGAATGGCTTTTAGTTCCAGTTGCAGTGCCCCAAAAATTAATATATTGCTCAGCAGAATTAAGGGGCACTGATTGAAATAAAATGTAATTATTGAAAAATTGAATTTTGAATTTAAAATCAAATTTATGGAAATTTTATATAGATGGAAAAATTATTTTTCCAGTTTTATAACAAATCTTTCTTTAATATACTGTATGGTCATCTCTGACAGAAATGCAAACCTCACATCTTGATTTCATAGAATTTATCAAAGTATTAATCAGGTTTTCTGAAATTGTGTACTATTGGAGGTATTTTTCTTAGATCTCAGAGGTCCAAAGAGGCATTTGGTGAACTGTATTTCAGTGGCCTTAAAGCATTTCCCACATTCCCAGTTGGGTTTAAGGCTAGTAAATAAGTGACTTGCTCAGTTGAGTGGTAGCTTGTGTTTCCAGCAGCAGAGATGCTCGATGTAGATGAGAATTAACATTCGTTAGGAAAAAAAAATGCATCGTACATAGCGTATTCGGAAACTAAGAACCGTTTCATTCTAGCGCCGTCGCAGCGCTGTGGTAGGCGTCCCGCGCATGCACACTAGTCTTTCTTGTTCACTGACTTTCAGTTGTCGCCATTTTGGTTGCTCTATGTTGTGTTTTCAGTTTGCCGTGCACATTCAAAATGTTTAAGACAATTAGTTCTCCCGCTGACTGTGAGATGCGTGCCCTGATTAAATTTTTGAATGCAAGGAATGTTAAACCAGCCGAAATTTATCGTCAAGTGACAGAAGTTTATGGTGAATACGCGATAAGTGATGGAATGGTGAGAAAGTGGGTAAGAATGTTTAATGCAGGTCGAACAAATGTCCACGCCGAGGCTTGGAGTGGTCGGCCTTCTGTTGTCACCGATGATTTGGTAAGGAAAGTTGATGAAGCAATTCATGAGAACAGACGCTTCACAATGACAACTCTTTCAGAGGCATTTCCACAAATTTCATGTACTGTTTTGTTCGAAATTGTGTCTGACCGCTTGAATTATCGCAAACTGTGTTCCCAATGGGTTCCAAAAATGCTCACTGATGTTCACAAAACAAAGTGACTTGGTAGTGCCCTGACATTTCTCATGTGATACAGTGATGAGGGAGAAAACTTTTTAAACCAAATTGGGACAGGTGATGAAACTTGGGTGTGTCATTTCACACCAGAATTGAAACAACAATCGATGGAGTGGAGACACACTCATTCTCCGAAAAAACAAAAGCTCAAAGTGACAATGTCATCACAAAAAATCATATGCACTGTCTTCTGGGATAGGAAAGGCGTTTTGCTTACTGAATTTCTTCCCAGAGGTGAAACCATTAAAGCGGCACGATATTGTGAGACTTTAACAAAACTAAGGCATGCCATTCAAACAAACAAAGAGGAACGCTCAGTAAAGGAATTGTGTTGCTCCGTGACAATGCTCGACTCCATACTGCTGGTGTCACTCAATCGTTAATTCGACAGTTTCATTGGGAGCAGTTCGATCACCCGCCGTACAGCCCGGACTCGGCGCCGTCCAACTATCACTTGTTCCTTCCTGCACATGAAGCGCGAGCTTGGTGGCAAGCGCTTTGGATCTGACAATGACACGAAAAATGCTGTGGAGTCGTGGTTATTGAAACTGGTGGGAAGTTTCTTTGACGATGGTATACAAAAACTGGTCACCCGCTATAAGTGTTTCATCATTGGCGGAAACTATGTTGAAAAATAGTTTAAGACATGTATTTTCATGTAAAAATAAAATTGGATTTGAAAAAATTGTTTTACTATTTTTTTTTTTTTTTAAAAACGGTACTTAGTTTGCGAATACGCCTCGTACAATTAAAAAAATTCAGCATCTCTAACAAACCTTACATTAGGTATTAAGACTTTGTCCATATATCCGTAACCAGTTACTAGCCCATTTTTTGATGATTCTGTCCCAAGCTACGAAACCATTTCTATGAAAATGGGATATTTCATGACTGATCACTTTCAAAAACTGCATTAACTTTAAACATCACTAGAATTCCAATGTAAGTTCATTGCACATTTTCTTTTGCCTAATTTGTATATTTTGTGTGCAAACCTATATGCAGAAATAAAATTTTGCATTAAATTGCAGGACAAATATAGTTATGCCATTAGAAATAAGTCCGAAATTTAAAATCTATGAGCAGGTTTTTCAAATGTTCCTTTAATTTTCACTAGTAGAGTATTATTCCTAATAGAGAGACACCTGTCATCATAGCAAAAAATTAATCTTACCATATAAATTTCTTATTTATTTAAGAACTAACATGTCAAGATACTTGAATCTATGTAATTCCTTATTCGATTTTGCATTAAAATTAATTCTGAAATCAATTTGGAAACATGTAATGGGGTTTGAGAAGTCTGATATATATCTTAATTAAATCATTGATTGTTATAACAGATGAGTTGTCAGATGATATATCAAGAATAGTTAATTATTGTTTACTGCATATTCTCTGTGCTGCATTCACCCGTTTTTACTTTCTTGTAGGAAGTAAAGGAAGTATTATAACGAAAAATAACGAAAAATTTCATATTTCAAAGGAAAAATCCATTTAACTTTTTTTTCCATAAAAATTTCTGTGCACAGACAGAATAAAGTACTCTTCATTGTAAAATGGATTCAGAATGGATTTTTTGTGACATCAGGGTTGCCACGCTACCTGGAGAACCGGGAAAAGTCAGAGAATTCGAAAATTGACCAAAATATTCAGGGAAAAGTCAGGGAATTTAAGTATTTTTGTCAAAATCTGGAAAAGTCAGGGAAGTTCATACGACGATCCCGCCAAAAAAAGCGATATTTGCGCCGACGTCGGAAGAGATAACTTTTTTGGCGAATTATGTATCACGTGAGTGTCATTCGGGTAGCTGGCATAGAGCCAATTTTCGCAGCTCCAATTTGATTGTCTTTTAGAAAGGCAAAGCAACTTTCCCGCAACTTTTGGTTTCCAGTATTCTCGAGAATCGCATGTGCAGTGCATGAACTAAAAGTACCTGTTCTCGTATAAAACAAAATGGGTTTAATCCTAGTATACTGTACCATGGAGGTTAGAATCAACGAATATGTATTGTAAAGAAGGAAAACCTCTCTGCAACAGACGTGGCTCCGTTCCATCATAGAGGGAAACAGCTGTGCATGTCTGATATATCTGTTGCCAAAGCTCGAAACCGATGTCGAAGTTCGAAGGTCACGTTATCAAGAGTTCATAAAATGAATATCGTTTAAAATTTCTTTAATGACTTGCGCTAAAAAGACGTGCCACGCATGTTGAGATGCTTTTGTCTCAAACCGTGAGCGACGTGAACACCACGTCGATAAGCATTTATCGCAAAAATGAAAATAACGTGGTGCACACGTCGCCTAACAACGAGATTGTTTATTTCTCGAGTTACAGCTCTGGATTGCACTCGCAGATGCGGAGCGGCGTAAATGAGACACTTTACCGCTTGTTATATTGTAGCGCACGGAACCGCAACCTTGAAGTTTAGTCTTAGCGCAAGTGGTTAAACTCTAAAGGAAAAGAAAATATTTTTTGGCGCAAGTAAATTAATTCATGGATTAGTTATTTTCAGGGGAAAAAAAAACTACGAAAATCCGTTTTTAATTTTCGCAATAATTTTAAAAACGGATTTTCGTAGTTTTCTTTTTGTCAAAGAGCGTTTCTTCTTAACACGTGTTTCTCAATTTCCTGTACACATCGCGGAGAGGGAAATTCTGGCCGTCAGGTTCCGTCGCCAAATCCCTTGGCAAATTTTTCCTCCGCATTCTAACGGCGTAATAGCATTTTACTTGTATGGAACCTTTTCTTCTTTACATAGACGTTCTTTGGTTAGAATAATAATGAGATTTGGCGACATCATAATGCGCAGTAAACGGGTCATTTTGGTCTTGGCAAGAATTTTTTTCAAAATCGTGCCAAAGCCTTACCGTATACTAGAATTTTACCGTAAAATCTTTTTAAACCTTTTTTTTTTCTTTTTAATAAATACCTTGCCATTTTGCAGTAAAATAAAAAATAGTAATCAGTCGTCATCTAGGCTAGCCATGTAATACAGTCAAAAGTCGTTAATTCGGACACCCATAATCCGGAATGATCTATAATCCGGACCTCAAAGCTACAAACTTTCTGCGCAAGCGTCGTGTTCACGCATGCGCACAGGCGTTTACGAGAGCGCGTAAGACCCTTACGGCTGCGAATATGTTTGTGCGTATGCGCGTTTAATGTGTAACGGAGTTATACGCTAAGCTAAAGTTATCTAATTCAGTTAATGTTGCAGATTGCGTTGTTCCTTAATCTTTGAAATGGATCCGGCTTATTATTTTTTGCAGACTGTTAGAGCAATTTTATTAAAGTAAGCTTGAACTTTCGATTATGTCAAATAGAATTTCCGATATATATTTACTACAAAGCGAAAGTATGTTTTGAAATCCGAAATCTGTTTATCAATTTCACGCTGCTCTGCGGCAGAGGGGGGGGGGTCAGAAACGTCATTATTAGATTATGATAGATTAGAAAGATTATGTCAAATAGAATTTCCGATATATGTTTACTAATATGTAATTTGTATCTACAAAGCGAAAGTATGTTTTGAAATCCGAAATCTGTTTATCAATTTCACGCCGGGGATTGGAAGTTGATATGTCAGCACTATCCTTGTCTTCAGGGCAGATGTTTTTATTTTATTTGGTTTATAATTCCGTACTAAGTGTAGTATTTCATTTGGATGTACTCGGTCTTTGATATGATTTAAATCAAGTTCCTCGTCATTATAATTCGCTTCCGATAGTGAAGAAAGTGACCCAGAGGTTATTGAAAACGAAAACATTTCGATTGACAAATTAGTCGGTATTCTCAACACAGCAATTATAGGACTTGAACAGCGGAACTTTGTAATTAAACAAGAAATTATGTCTGTTTAATAGAATTAAAGAGAAAGTATTATCACATGAAACGAAGCAACTTGCATTGAAAGAAATGTTTAATAAAGTAAACAAATAAATATTAAGCTTTTTCTTTTTGTAAATTTTGATACCCTTTAGATCATAATTGTTCTTTATTTCATAAATTACGGTTTCATATTTTTAATTTTGTAATTTCTGCATGCCATCTTACCAGATTTAAACTGATGATCTATAATCCGGAAAAATCGATAATCCGGAATCGCCGAAGTCCCGACGAGTCCGGATTAACGACTTTTGACTGTATAACTATATTCGCTAAAATATCGTTGATTATTTTAATTCAATTTTTAAGTAATTATTTTTATGTTATTCATATAATTTAATGTTGCTTCTTCCCTCTAAATTTATTTATTATTAGTAAATAATATTTCCAAATTTCAGGAAATTTTCTCCGGCATAATCCTGAAATTAATTATAGCAGTCTGATGACATACCATCACGAAATTTAATGCACATATTTTTTCCTTATGTATGCTGCGAAATAAATATAAAATACCTCAATTTATTAAAATAGATTTCTTTCTTCCGTTTAGCTGCAGAATGTCTGCAAAAAAAAAAAAAAAAAAAAAAAAAAAAAAAAAGAGCCTTATTTTGTTCCAGATTGGGAAGATTCTAATCTCAATCTTCAGTGGAGAAAACAACAACTATTATAATTATACTTGTGTTTTCAAGTGTTAAGGTGCCTTTTAAGAACATACCTCACACAAATTAAATTTACCTAAAATCTAACCTAACTATTTAGCATTGCGTTGTGATTTATAAGGACCGGATTAGCCTCGTGTTGAACTGGTGATGATCATGAGTAATAATTAAATAAAACATACATTTGTTATCCAATGTATATATCTTAAATTTTATTAAGTGGAAAACTAAACAAAATTATCAAACAAAGTATACCAAGAATAATTAAGAATAAATGTCCTCTGGGATTTATTGAATAATTAAGTGAATTTGCTACACAATACAAGTAATACCATAATTAATTTACCTCTTAGCACAGCCAACGTACATTACGCAGATAGACTGGAATTTTCTTGAAACACACCTGGAAAACCTGGAAAAGTCAGGGAATTTCATTCTCCTGTTTGAGTGGCAACCCTGTGACATCTGTGCATATGTATGTATCTTGCATAACTAAAAACTGTAGAATGTTGAAATTTTGTTTTTAGGAATGCTATTGCACCTGATTGTGCATCTCTCTGTTTCATTGCAATTGGGTATTCCAAAAGGACACTTTGCTTAAAAGGTTTTTTTGAATTTTTTGCATAACTCAGAAATGGCTAGCTGTAGAAATGTTGATATTTTGTATATAGGACTGTTATCTAATTGTGCACTGTTCTGATTTTTATTTCTTTGTACGAAGCAAAGGAAGTATTGTAATTGTTGAAATTTTCAGTTTTCATTGGAAATATCTATTTTCATCATTTCCGAATCCATTTTGACTAGTTCCATCGTGGAATTTTCTCAAAAGACACCTGGAAAAGTCAGGGAATTTCATTCTCCTGTTTGAATGGCAACCCTGTGAAGATGTGTAAACGTTCATCTGACATACTTCCAGATCATGTTTGGCAGCTACTAAAGTGAGCTTTATTTGTATAGAGTTGTAAGAAACTATGAGAGTTTCCGTAATAGTTTGATCTGTACTTTAGCGAGCAGCCTTTGGCAAAATATCTTGCTTTGTACTGATCGACTGTGCCATCTGCCTTTTGCTTTATTCGGAATACCCATTTTCATCCGACGGCTTTTATGTTCTGTGGCAAATTGTTTAATTCTAACGTATTGCTTCTCGTTAAGGATATGTATTCTTCTTGCATAGCTGCTTTCCATTTATTTGTATCTGATTTGGTTAAAGCTTCTTTTTTCTAGATATGCAGAAACTTCAGTTTACTAAATTAGCGTGTTTTTGATGATGGATTTTTCTTGGTTTGCCCAGTTTTCCTCTTTTCAGAAATGTAGGTTTTCCTGGTCTTCTTTCTGAATTTTGATCTTGAATTGTTTTATTCAGCATCTGCTCTCCTTTCTTTTGGCAGTTTAGAATTCTTGTTAGCTTCTGAATTTCCTTCAGTTGGAACAAATTTGATGAATTCTTGTTCAGCTGTTGAAGTTTCTGATCTTGCTTCATTTTCCAGCAATTGCAAAAATCTTGCATCACGAGTGTGCATGTGATGTTCTTTGTGTCACTTCACAAGTTCCAGGTTTCCATAGATGATAAGCTTTTGGTTCCTCAGAATATTCAGTAAGAATGTATATATTCTCCACTTTTCAGGAGAAATATATTTTTCTTATTTGAATTGGTTAATGCAAAAGCTTTGCTTCTTATGATCTTGAAATGCGATACTATAGGCTTTCTTTTAGATTATATTACTTCAGGCATTTTTGTTCTGCTTGTAGTAGGACATCGGTTATGAACGTAAGCAGCTATAATCCTTGGGGTAATTTTAATTTGAATAGTAGATATCTGGCCATTTCTAATAGGGTATAATTGGCACGTTCTGCAGCTCTGTTCTGTTGCGATCTCAACTGAAATAAGGTGTTTAATGCCTTCTCTTTTCTAAGAACTGATTACCGTAATTTCTGGAAGAAAGGCCGCATCAGCATAATAAAAATTACACAGAAATGCCGCATCAGCTTAAACGTCGCAATAGATTAAATTGTGCATGACATCGTCGTGGGCCGTATTGATGCAAAATCTCAACCTATGTCCTGATATATGACATATCAGTAAAGAAAAATGCATGAAATGAAACCATAATTCAAAAATAAATTAAAAGTAAGAAATGTTGAAAATATATTTACGAATATACTTATATTTACCCACTAAAGAAGTCCATATTTATAATACTCAGACTATATTATAAAAAAAAAAAATGTTGCAACAACGAAATATTAAATTTGGATGACAAAAGGAAATTTTAAATTTTACTTACAAAAGGAATTACAGCAAACTATACATCATATGAAGCCATCAAAATCTGGTTATTCACTATCTGAATTAAAAAGATTTAATAAATCCTGATCTAAGTAAAAGTCTTCCAGATCTTCACATTCATTCACCACCAGGAAAGGAATTACAGCAAACTATACATCATATGAAGCCATCAAAATCTGGTTATTCACTATCTGAATTAAAAAGATTTAATAAATCCTGATCTAAGTAAAAGTCTTCCAGATCTTCACATTCATCCTTTTGGTTTACAGTCTCTTTATCTAAGGATATAATTTCAGCTTCTTTGAACCCTGCAATTATTGACGATGTTTTTACCGATTTCCACACACTTCCTACCCACTTTGCAACTTCTTCATAAGATGCTCTACGCATTTAACCGCTTTTGGTATACGTATGCAATCCTTCACTCTCCAACACTCCCACCGCTTTCTGACTTCAGCTTTGAAGGATTTATTACCTGACAAATCTCTAATGGTTGTAAGATTTTTGTCAAACCACCAGGAATTATTGCTATGGTCGTAGACTATTTTTGACATTTGTTTTTCACTGACTTAAGTAAATGAGCACATATGGAATCCATTATCAATAACCCTTTTGGTTGGAAAAAAGATCTCTTACGACACTGCCAAACCTTTTGTATCCACTCATACATGATTGTTTCGCACATCCAGCCGTTCTCGTTTGCACAAGTAATTACGTCATTAGTTTTTTTGTCAATAATATCTGTCACATATTTTAGAAAAGATGCCTTTTTATCCTGCTAGTCCATTGGTAATTGTTGCCCGACTGTTGCTCTAGTATGCACAGAAATATTTTTCTTTTCATAAATCTGCTACACCAGCAAGGCCCTCTTTTGAAATCATTTATGTTCATTTGTTTTGCTATAAATTTTGCTTGTAAGCTAATTTTTACAGTCAAAATTGCCATTCCCTTTCCTTGTTTCTCCTTTATCCAGTTTGTAAGGTCGTCCTCTAGATTTGGCCACCTAACAGTACCATTTCTTTTGACTCGTTTCTGTTGTGGCATATTTTTAAGTTCTTTTTCAGTTCGCCAACGTTGAATACATCTCCCGCCCACTTCAAACTCTCGAGCTGCTGCTCTCTTTCCAGTATGTTCAGCACATGAAATTACATTAAGCAGTATAGCTTCTGTGCTGTTTAGGTGCCAGTTTCAAAAATTTTCCGCTCCCTTCTTACTTCAAAACTATCCAACAAGTACTTGTACCCAAACTGATGGGATCTGTATCTGGCAGAATGCCAAGAAAAATCGATTCATGTTGAAGGGGAAATACGTCAGAGTTCGTTATTGGGAGGCAGGTGGAGTCATGTCTG
This sequence comes from Stegodyphus dumicola, assembly GCF_044657685.1. Lineage (NCBI taxonomy): Eukaryota > Metazoa > Arthropoda > Arachnida > Araneae > Eresidae > Stegodyphus > Stegodyphus dumicola. The sequence goes on along the minus strand of NC_140774.1, from coordinate 97,700,174 downwards.
CCTTTGAAAAAAATTGCAGAAAAAGCAGGGGTGGGGAGAGGATCCTTACTAATTTAACTGAAATTAAGTTCAATTTTAGATTGTTAACATATAAATACATCATAAAGTGTCGTATGTTGTAAAGTTGAATAGACACTTGCATATATCTCAACTTTTTCTTTCTTTTTGACTTCTAGAAATGAATTATTTGCTAAGTGAATTTCACTTTGCATTTCAGTTATTGATGCAACTTTACTTCTGTTCGTTGCACATGTGTATGTTTGTGCCTGAATCAAGTGACCAGTTATATGTTCCTAATTCTCACGTTGTATTCACAATGCTGAGAGAACAACTTTGTTTAGAAGATTGTTGCTTTTATTTTTTCTGCATTCTGATTCTTTATGTCCTTTTCACGTACAGTTAGCACTTAAAGTTTTTCACATTTTTAGACTTCTCTTTCGCATTGCATGATATTTAGTAACTAATGCTTCCTGCACTTGGCTGTTTTCATATGCTTTAGACTGGCAACTTTTAGATTCTTCTAGTAACTTAACATGTAACATGTTTAAGTCAGGCAATTTGTCACAAGATTCTACTGTGATTCTAAAACTTTTGAATTGTTCGGTTAAGCTATGTAATAGTAAAATAGTTAGAAATTCTTCTGGAATTTCAGATCATATTTCTGCAAATTTTTCTGCAATTTCAAAGAAGTTGGATGGTCCCGTATTTTTTTCATTTGTGTTTATCTTTTTCGTGATAGTTGCTTCATAAGGCTAACTTTTGTAAAAGGATTTTTAGGCTAATGAAGTTCATGCGCTTTCATCTATATTTTGTAGGAAGTTTATCATTTTTTAATATGCATTACCTCAGATGATTTCATATCAGATCAATAATTGCTAAATATTTTTTGATCTTTTGAGACCTATTTGTCAAGTTTGGCTTGGTTAATTTCTGTCTTGATTGACTATCCACTCTTGAAAACTCTGAGTGGATTAAAACAATTTTCACTCAGAAGCACCATATTTCAAAGTTATTGTTATCCAGTTTTTCAATTTGAATATTCAGGTTCATCATTTTCATCAGTTACACACAATTACAGTAAAGAAAAGGAAGAAAGAAGTAATTTGCTAGCCTTGTTTTACACCAAAAGACCTTTCAGTTTATTGTTTTTGTTTCATTTTGTTGATAGTTACAGCATAAGAATTTAGAAAACAAAGTATTAGATAGATAAAAGACTTATAATTATTTAAAAATGGACTTTTACTTTAAAAGGGACTTTTACTGTATCCTAATATTTCAAAAAAGATTGCTGAATTAATAATTGTGTAAATATATGATGTTAATAAAAACTAATATTTTAACAACTGTCTAACTGTCCACTTCATTAAAGAATTGGAGGATTGTATCTCCCTTTCAAATTAAGTAAGTTTAAATGAAATGAAGCAAAACTTGTACAATTTATTAGGTGTCATCAAATTTTTTAAGTATATTGTTTACTTAGTAGCATCATGCAGATACAAAGCAAATAAAATATTGATTGAAATTATTATAGTACTATATGGTTTGTATGTATTAACTTTTTCTTTTTTAAATAATATGTAATTTTATCTTATTTTCTCCTTATCTTTTTTTTTTTTCATACCATTAGATCTAAAGATTGGTTGAGAACTGCTGATTGTCTTCCCAGCATTGGTGCCATTTGTTGGAAATTTTTCTTACAGTTTTGCTAGCTTGGTACATCCAGTCAGCTGACTTAATTAGCTTGTTGTGTAATATGTAAATATTTATTTATAAATTGCAGTTCATTTCTTTGTAAAAAAGACTTTTAATGCTGTTACAATAAAGATTTCAGAGTTTGTTGTTTAATGGCTTATACATTTTTCTTTTAAAGTACGTTTAAGATGAGCATTTTTAAAAATTGAATATGGTAATATCTTTAGATATCTATGAATTTTGAAAATTTGGGAGCCATAAGCTAATGAATGTTTGTATAGATGCAAAAACTTGCATCTTAATTTCTAGGTTTGGCGTTATATGCAAAGAAATTGATTCCAATAAATTTTAAACTCATCTTACTCTTCTTTCAGTAGAAATGTCATCAAAAAATTAAATACTTTGTACATAGTGTTTTAAGCTGAATTATGATAGGATTATTAAATCTGCACACTAGGTGATAATTAACACATTGAATTTTTGCAGGGAAAAAAATGTATCTGCTTACGATATATTTTGCAATGATTTTTTTTTATTAGGAAAAAATTTATAAACTGAATGCCTGTAAAAGTTTCTGAGGTAAAATCATCTGTATTAAATGCCCATTTTGTGCTAATAAGACATTTTGCATTAATGGAAATAAACAGATCTTCCAATGCATGCAAAAACATAATTGCACATTCTTTTCAAATTAATGAGATTGCTTTTGTGTTTTCTATATGAATGTGTTTCTGAAAGTGATGGTTGTAAAATGATACCATGTCTTGTCAGGCATACTAATAATTTAGTTTTACCTCAAATTTTGAAGAAATTACTTTTTATTCAAACAAAATTTTCAGTTTATCAATGTGTTTATTTGTTTTAAAATATTCTACCTGAGAAAAAATATCTATCACAATTATTTTAATCCTAATTATATACACAAAATGTAATCTAGATCCATTGCTTAGAGAATTAGACAAAACTGGAGATCATGTTTTCTACAATGATCTCACTCAGTTTAACCCTTTGTGGCACACACAGAAAATTTGAATGAAGAGGGATTTATAGGTTACTCTGAACTTGCTTTATTTACACTAAACAAACCAGTCCATATATTTTAGCCTTATTTAATTTTTAAAGACCCTTTTTTTCAAAGAAATTTTCCAGATTTTTTTAGGATATAAAAGAACGTGTTTAAAAAGAAATTTCTATATTATTTTCTTAGGTGTATGCTAATCTCCTTATTCTATATTAGTTTTAAATTTTTACCTTGAAATCTTGCCTAAAACAGCAAACATCTGGTGTGCCCAGAGTGGGATCACTGTAACACTAGGACCAGACCAACAACTGTACCTTTGTTTCTCCAGTAAGCTCATTCACAATAGAAAGGTGTGTCCATATTTGTGTTTCATTGCCCTCCTTTTTTTGTTTTTGTTTTTTGGAGGAGAGCTTTGGTTATGAACTAAGAAATTGTTGGGGTGTTTTTATGAAGGTCAGGGGTAGTTTTATCAGTTAGCTCTTTGGCTTTTCACTAGAGCAGTTCTCTTTTTTATTTTGCTTTCATTAGCTCTTTTTTTAGCTCTACCTGTGGATAGTTTTGAGTTGTAGATGTTTATTTAATTTTATTTTATAGTTTATATTTTCTAATTGTAGCTATAATATTAGTTTATTTTTTTCTGATTTTTAGTTATTTTGCAAATGGATTGGAGAGGGCACTGAAATTTCATTTCTGAAGCACTGAAAGGAGTACACTGTTCAAAAAAAAAGGGGGGGGGTCAGTGCTATATTTCCCATTCTACTGGCCCGAATGACAAAATTCAAACTGTTGTGTTTTTCATGTCTTGAAAGCGCCACTTAAGATATATATTAGATTTATATATAACACTATTCTAACATAGGTAGTTTGACACAAAATCGGACTTTTTCTGAAATAACATACCAATTTTTTTTCCATATTTCGATTCTACGACTCAAATTATGCCAGAATGCCAAATTTTGTAAAAATCGTATGAGTAGTTTTTAAAATAGTGGCTCTCAAAATTTTAGCTCCTCAATGTTAATTGAATTTGGCAAATATTTATTAATGTCTCTTTTTTTTTATTAAACTTTTTTTATTTTTCCTTTCACATTTCGAAATTTAGGTTCATTCCAAATCAAATTTACTCATTTTTTTGTGTTTTATTTTTTAAATTTCTATTTTTAAATAATTTTTATAAATTTTTCGAAAAAATTTTAAAATTATAACCTATAAAATTTTTACCTTCATCTTAAAGTAGGTGTATTTCTAAGCATACGTGCAAAAAATTAGACTTTTTTATTCAAAATTTTCTAAGATATTCAAGAATTTACATATTTTCCCGTTTTGAAATTTGGCATCTTTTTTTTGAGCGATAATAACAGCAAATGTAGTTTATGGATTTTTGTTAAACTGAATTGCCACAACTATTGTTAACCTTAAATTTCAAATAAAATTTTACAGAGAATTAATTTTATGAAATTTTTCCCCTCAATGATGCATAATAAATATTTATTAATACTATACAAAAAATTATTATTTTTTAAATTATAGATGATATAATTCAAATTTTTAACTATTTTTTTAAATTTCTCTCTTTCTTCCTTTTTTTAAAAATATGTTTGTAAGAGTAAAAATTTTTATCTTTGGTGTTTTATCGTCTGCTACTTTACTGTAACTTCGTTTAAGTCGAATTGTCTAAAACTGAGAACTTTCGTTTGATGTGTATGTGAATTTTATGAAAATATTTTATGACATTAACTGCATAATTTATTTCTAAATAAGCTGTTGCTTACAAAGTGGCTGAAAGAGCAGCTGATACTATCATCCATATTTTTAAAGCACAGTATATTTTTATAGAATCATAAGATTTAGAATAATTCCTGGAACCTACTACAAAAAGTAAACGAAAACGGAGGACACAGAATAAAAAAAAAATACGTTTTACTCAAACAACACTAGCCAATACCACGCAGTCATTACTTTCAGTACTTTAGACACGTCCCTCTCTCCAATTTCTCCCCACACTTCTCTGAAATAATATCCTCCTTCACATACTTCGTCAAGGTCATTCTGGTGTTGCATTCCAAAAGTTTGCGAATAATTTAACGGGTAGCAGCGCAAAGCAACTGATAGTATTTTGTAAGGGCGTATATATACGCCCGGGGCAGTTAACGCATCGGCTGAGCAAGGCGTATATATACGCCCGCGGCAGTTAAGGGGTTAAAGGAATTTAAGAAGTTTTTTTAATGTAAAAAATCAACTCATTTTTTATCCTAAAATGTATTTTTATGTGTAGCGTATTTTCATTATAACCTTAAAATTCTAATTTAGAATGTAATTGTCAAGAACTGAATTCTAATCATCAATAATATAATAAGTAATTATTACGGTTATTAAAAAATCCTTCTTAAAGTAATTGCAGATATTTCAAAAAACGTTCTGTCTGAAGGAAAATATTTTTCTATGCAAATATTTCTAATTTTATATTAATCAAGATTGCACACGATATTATTTATTTGCACTTCAATTCTTACCGTCAGCTCTAGTAGAAGTTACAAATCAATTATATTTAATTAAGGAATGACCATCTAAGTTTAGAAACAGCGTACAATTCAATTATTGGCGCCGTATCTTTCATGTTACTCCCGATTGGCAAGCTACATGATTTTTAATGACTATTCGGGTTTTGCTAGTAACTTCTCTTGGAAATCGCGCTTAAACCAGGTTAGTTGGTTATTTGAACATAGAAAGAACATGGGAGCTATTTGGTTAAGATGCCTTCATGGAGAACCTTTGTAAAGAGAACCCAGAAAACTACGAAAACCAACCATGCAGCCTGTGTTAGACTTCGAAATAAACAATTAGTATTTAACAATCTTCAAATGCTAGGCAACTGGTGAGGCTCCAATTAAATCTCCAACTTAATATTTTATTTGTAAATATTTAAAATATTGTTGTATTCTTAGACACAAAAAGTAGAATTTAAGTTTTGCTAACTCGTTAGTAATTTACCAAGCCGTAGTCCAAATGAATATTCAATTTCTTTTGCAATAATTGTATTCACTTAATATTCTTGGAATATGAGCTAAAGAAGGAATGTTCTCGGAAGATTAAAGAAGTGTTTAAATCCAGTGATATTAGGTTTGGCTTACAAGCTCAGGATCAAAACGATTCTGCAATAGCCCTAGTAGTTGACTTGTAAATGGCTGTGAATTAAGCAGATGACTTTTAATCTTAGGCACAGCTTTAGTATAGCCCACCCGGAATTTTAAACAAAAAAAATATCGCCAAGAGCGGCGATGAATGATATGATCTGGTAACCCATACTATTCGCCAAACGCAATGTAAACAAGAGGAGGGAATTACGGTTACAGCTAATTTAGTAGTCAGTTACATTTATTCAATTTCAATACAAATTACCGACATATCCGTTTACTCAAAGTTTAATGCACGTGCCCTGTATTCTTACTTCTCCAGTAGGCCCACCAGCGGCCGAGCGGTAAAGACGCTGAACACTGGTAGTTCGGTCTGAGGTTCGAATCCCGCGAACGGGCTGGCTGCATGGGCGTTTTCGTGGTTTTCCCCATGTGTAACGTGTATACGAGCCAGTTTCCCTTAGAAAGTCCTCCACGAAAGGCATCCCTCCCTATAGGCAGATAGCCCTCGTGTGCTTTGCCATAATTAAATACACCACCACACCTTACTTTTCCAGTATAGATTTCTCTTAAAATTTGTCTCATGCTGTGTTGCAGGAGGAAATACAACATTTTAAATTAGAATTCTACTAAAATTAATATCTAAATACACAATTCGTAACGCTGTTATTGGCGATTGTTTAACGCTGAGATACCGTGAATACTATTTTGTATATATATTTTTGGCTACTTGAGGTGATATTTTTGCGTTTAGTTATTGCTTGCTCTAAAACTGCTGTTAGTGATGTTGTAATTAAATATCAGGAGATTATAAAGGAAAATTTAAGGTGGGAGTTTTCAAACAAGCGTAAAATTTTGGGAACAGATATTTTATGTATGAATTAACAATAGTATGAACTTTTTAGAGGATTTTTGATGGATTGTCGATTATTGAAGGATAACGTTTTCTGTGAAAAATGTAAGATACCATGCTGGTTAGTTAGTCAGAAAAAGTCATCGAATGGTAGTATTTGCAAGAAATGTACGGCTGAGAAATCAATTAGGCTAGGACCTTGATTCGCCTGTAGTAAACTCAATTTTTCTAGACACTTTTTTTTTTTTTTTTTTTTTTTAATGCGAATCAATGGAGTTGCTTATGCGCGAATTTCTGCAATTCTCCGATTTCTTTTAAGTGAAAGCAGATTTCTTAGTATATGAGCAATGCAGAGTTTATTCAATTTCTGATTTTTAAGTAAAAAGAGATTGCCATATACATGGGCAAAGCCAATGCAGTGCGCAATGCCGAGGCTGTGCGCGGTGCCTAATTTGTGCAATTCTAGGATGTTTTTTTAAGTGAAAATAGATCGATGTGTACATGGGCAGAGCCAGTGTAGTGCGCAATGCCGAGGTTGTGCGCGATGCCTAGTTTCTGCAATTCTAGGATGTTTTTTTAAGTGGGAATAGATCGATGTGTACATGGGCAGAGCCAATGTAGTGCGCAATGCCGAGGTTGTGCGCGGTGCCTAGTTTGTGCAATTCTAGGATTTTGTTTAAGTGAAAATAGATCGATGTGTACATGGGCACAGCCAATGTAGTGCGCAATGCCGAGGTCGTGCGCGGTGCCTATTTTGCGCAATTCTAGGATGTTTTTTAAGTGAAAATAGATCGATGTGTACATGGGCAGAGCCAGTGTAGTGCGCAATGCCGAGGCTGTGCGCGGTGCCTAGTTTGTGCAATTCTAGGATGTTTTTTTAAGTGAAAATAGATCGATGTGTTCATGGGCACAGCCAATGTAGTGCGCAATGCCGAGGTTGTGCGCGGTGCCTAGTTTGTGCAATTCTAGGATGTTTTTTTAAGTGAAAATAGATCGATGTGTTCATGGGCACAGCCAATGTAGTGCGCAATGCCGAGGTTGTGCGCGGTGCCTAGTTTGCGCAATTCCACGATGTTTTTTAAGTGAAAATAGATCGATGTGTACATGGGCAAAGCCAATGTAGTGCGCTATGCCGAGGTTGTGCGCGGTGCCTAGTTTGTGCAATTATAGGATGTTTTTTAAGTGAAAATAGATCGATGGGTACATGGGCAAAACCAATGTAGTGCGCAATGCTGAGGCTGTGCGCGGTGCCTAGTTTGTGCAATTCTAGGATGTTTTTTAAGTGAAAATAGATCGATGTGTACATGGGCAGAGCCAATGTAGTGCGCAATGCCGAGGTTGTGCAATTCTCTGATATTTTTAAGGTGGAAATAGATGGATGTGTACATGGACACCGAGCTTTGATTTTTTTCGGGCGAATACGGATCGTTGTGTACAAAGGAAAACGAGATAATGTGTGATGACGAGCTGTAATGTAATGTATTTTATATGCAATGTTTAACATATCGTTTGTGTATTTTAAATTTGTATTGTTGTTTTAATTGTGAATTATATTTAAGACATCATTTTTCATTTAAATTGTATTTTTAATTTTTTGGTTTTGATATGTTTATAATGCTTTCCGACTTACTTATCGATAGCCCGACGATCTACTCAACAGTAGCAAAACTGTAAACTTTGACCCTATAAGTAACTTTTACCTCATTATTATAATACGTAGTGTTTGCAATCGTAATCGCACTTGATAATATGAGTTCTTTGATAATACAGTGTCTCACAAAAGTGATGGGACACTTGTGCTTTACAAAAGGAAACTGTAATAAAATAAATTAAAAAAAACATGTAAAAATTTTGGTGGGTGTGTTTCATACTTAAATTTAGTAACAATTATTACATAACATACATTTTCTCAAAATATTAATTTAATAAAAATTTAGAACGGAGCAAAAAATGGTTCACATAAGTGATGGGACACCATTGGATACTACTACGTACCATGCAACAAAAATTGTTTGAAGTAAGCAATAAAAACATTTTTTGGGGTTTTTATTTTTACTCAAAAGCAATTGGCAATAATTTATCGCAATCGTCTGCAGTATTTCTCTCCAGTTTGTTTTGGAATTCTTGTGTTTTTTATCTCTGTGCAGCCATGGATGCTAAACGAAAAGAAACTTTGCCTGAAATTCGAAAATTAGTTATTAATTTGCATATTGAACGTGGAAATTCTATTAGAGAAACTGCTTAAACCGTTAACCTGAGTCATTCAACAGTTTTTAATATCATTAAACGATATAAAAAGAATCATATGATTCAGGATAAAAGAAGACCTGGCCGACCATCAAAGCTATCCAATGGACTAAAGCGAATTATCGTTCGAAATATTAAAAAAAAATCCAAGAATGAGTGCTCCCAAAGTTGCTGCCTGATTTACAAGCATTATATGGAGTAATTGTTCATCCTGAGACTATTGGAAGAGTAATTCGATCTGCTGGATATCACGGTAGAGCAGTCAGGAAAAGGAAAAAATTCTTCGTGAGTGAAAAGAATAGAAACCTCAGACTGGCTTTCTCAAAATCCAGCATAAATAAGAATTCTGATTACTGGAATGAAGTTATATTTGCTGATGAGAGTAAATTTAATATATTTGATTCTGACGGTAGAATCTTGGTGTGCAGAAAACCCAGGGAAGAATTTCGCAAACGCACCATTTCTTCAAAACAGCAATTAAAATCGGTGCTTCAAGAAGAATAGGGTAAAATCACTCCAGAAATCGCAAAAAAATTAGTCGAATCCATCCCAAGTAGATTAAATCATGTTTTAAAAGTAAAAGGAAATCCAACAAAATATTAAAACCTATTATAAAGTAAAATTTTTAGATAAATATTTGATGGAAAAGTAAGTGTCCCATCACTTATGTGAGCCATTTTTTGCTCCGTTCTAAACAATTGTATTTTTATTAAATTGATATTTTAATATTTTGAGAAAATGTATGTTATGTAATAATTGTTACTAAACTTAAGTATGAAACACACCCACAAAAAACTTTTACATGTTTTTTTTAATTTATTTTACTACAGTTTCCTTTTGTAAAGCACAAGTGTCCCATCACTTTTGTGAGACACTGTATGTGTGTGTGTATGTGAAGCATTGCTTAGTGTTCCTAATTTGTAGTATTTATTTTCTTATAATATTATCTTTCATTGCGAGAAATTAAATTTTTTATTTATTTTTGTGTAGAATTCTAGTATGCCTGCCTACAGAAAATATAATGTGATTTAGAAATTTAAGAACCTGTTTTTCATTAATGTGAAGTTTAAAATTTTTAGAAAATAATGAAAATTGTCTACTTACTGGTATATAAGGGATTATGTTGTTACGTAGCAAAACGTTAATTTTTAAATATGATAAAATTTATATGTTCCAGAGTATTAATTAAAAAAACTTTTTTTATTTGTATAAATGCTAAAGCTTAAAAATCTTTGAAAATATGGAAGCTGTATGAAATACAAGTATGAGAGACTGCGACGTTCTTTATCGTTGTAATAACTGGTAGAATTCGCTTATTGTATCATGATAATTTTAAATATAAACAATTTATTATACTTATTTTCAGTTACGTCTAAGCTCAGAAATGTAAATTTAAAGAATTTGATGTTAATTTACAATAATAAACAATTCATTATTTTTTTTAAAGAGAAAATACAAATTACGCGTAGCATGGAGAATACATTGTGACGTCACACCAAATTATTTATTAAAGGTGAAATAGCTAAAGGTTTCCGGTATTGTTTTTAAAATTACATCCTTTTAACCTTAATCATTTTTATTAATCATTTCTTTCTCTTAAAATCGTGTATAATAGTCGTAAACTTATTTCTATTATCCACGATTTCTGGTGAAATCAAGATGGCCGCCATTTTTTGAAACACGGAATTTCGTTGAAAATCTGGATGGCAACCATTTTTCAAAACAACGTATTTCATGTTTTGGCGCCAAACCAAATTCGCCAAACTTTGAAGGTGGGCTATACTAAAGCTGTTCCTAATCTTACCTTATTCAGTCAGAAAACGTATTCTAAATGTTTTGCATTGCATTACAATGCATCTTTTTATTATTCAATAACCAATCGGAGAACCGCTTGTGTTCCGAAAATAAGTATGTGTATTCAATCGTCCTGCATGTTCATCAAATATGTCTTGCGTTTTTTTTTTTTTCCCAAAAACTAAAGTTGCCTCTCAAAGAAAAGTTTTTTTGACATTGTATTGAGATATTTGTAATCGCATTCTAACTGGTTAAAAGGAAGTATAGCTTTCTGTCAAGTCCGAAACATTCATTAGCTTTCAGCCAGGTCCGAGTTATTCTGAAACTAAATCCCATTCTGTATGTTTCTTATGATTGGTTATTTATTGTGTCTTGTTTATGATTTGTTAAACCATGATCTGTTGTGAAGTTATATATGACCTTTGTAACCGCTTATCGTTGCGTTTTTACTCCAGAATACTGCTTTTCTTCAATATTCAAGAAGCACTTTTAAAAGTCAGCGCCTGGGAGAGTGACCTCCCACGTGACCTAAGAACTTGAGTTCTATGTTCAGCCTTGTTGTAGGACTTTCTGCATTTTTTAGGACTGAAATTTCTGGTATTCCTTATATTTATCATATTGAAGAACATGAGAAAAATAGTGATTTTTCGCTATTGCAACCCATTATTTAATTATTTTACTCTTTTCATCAGTTTTGGACAAGTTTACGCTAAGCGAATCAGAATGCCTGATTCCGCTCACGTGATATGTGACTTATTCTAAGTATACTCTGGAATAGACATTTTGAATTTGTAATATATGTATTTTGTGTTAACATTTTTTCTGCATTTATTTTGTTATTTTGTAACTCTTACTAAAATTATTGCTTTCCTGAAGCATCTTCGACTGTTATAATGAAACCATGATTCTGTTTACACCACCCCCATCACGTTATCATGGACTCAGAATTTCAACTTACAGGACTGCTAGACTGTATTATGTGATGAAATTTGGTTTATTCCATATGTTGTTACTCTGATGATTACTAGAAAAATTTCCCTTTTATGTAATTATTTCTGCAAATTTGTACATTTAAGGTTTTCTTCAGCATTTCTAACCTGAAATCTCGCAACGTATTAACGACTTCTTCACACCTCACGTGACAAGGTAGTCACGCCCTCTCAACATCTGCAATCCTGACTTAGGTCTCACTCATGTATTCTCCTACTTTCAGCGCTCTATAGCAACTAACTCAGACAGCCGGAACAAAACTTGCAAATCCTGCAAGTTAATCAGCGGCGCATCCAGCGGTACTTGGAACTTGGAACTTATCGTTGCGATTTGCGCAGCTGGCCACTTTTGGTTTGAATTTGCTTCGAGCTGGTTGTCTTTCACGCATCCGGATTCTTGGTAAGCATTTTCAAGCTTTGTTCTTAGCGATTGTTTTCTTTTGATGAAAAATGCTTTGCTTCGAGTTACGTTAAGGATCTCGTAAAGTTTAGATTTTGTTATGGATTTAGATTTTCTTAGGAATAGGGATTTAATTCATGATATTATTGATAATGGCACTCCGGAGGATAAGTATAAGTTATGGATTAACTACTCACTGAAGTCCTTAACTTAGGCATGAAAATGTTCAAAAATGTTGATGAACTTAATGAAAATTTTCCTATTGATAATGAATCTTCTGTTAGTAAGCCTAGTACTAGTAAACCAACTGATTCTCAAAATATGCAAAGCATAATAATACCTCCCGATAATATTCAGAAGGCTACTGCTGATAAACAGAAAGAGGAATGGATCTATCCCCAAAAAAAAAAAAAAAAAAAAAAAAAAAAAAAAAAAAAAAAAACCCACAAACGCAATCTTAGCGAAGATAGCAATCATTCAACCACATCTGTTAAAAATAAATATTCCGCTCTCCCTAACGAAGACGATATGGATGTTCAAGTCATCAGTTCTCAGAATTCTCAAGATAGCGAAGGATTCGTTAAACCCAGAAAAACCTCTAATAGAATACCTCCTATAATCATTTCGGACGTAAACGATTGGAAAAAACTCCGCGATGAAATTAAGAAACTAACTTCCCAAATGGAATGCAACTTTAAAGGCACTGATATACACATCAAAGTTAAAAGTTCAGATGATTACAGATTAATCACTAAATTCTTAGATGATAAAACTATCTCGTATCACACATTTCCTCTGCCAACTGAAAAACCCATACGCGCTGTGATTAAAAAACTCCCAGCACACACTAAAACAGAAGACATCTTTGAAGAGTTAACTGAAAAAGGAATCCCAGTTAAAGCTGTTAAGCAGTTCACCAAGAAAATTAATGGCGAAATTGTCAAAATGCCCACCTTCTTAGTGGAAGTAAAAACAAGCATCGAAGGGAAAAATATTTATAAAATTACACATATCCTAGATTTAGGAATTAAAGTTGTTAGCTTCCAAACTACGCCAGGTCCGACACAGTGTCACAACTGTCAAAGGTACGGTCATAGTAAAATGCACTGCAAGCATAAAACGCGCTGCCTAAAATGTGGGCAAAATCATGCTACGTATACTTGTACTAAAGATAAAAATCTACCTGGTACCTGTGCCCTTTGCGGAGGTTCGCATATAAGTTCTTATCGTGGGTGTGAAATGCAGCCTGATAATATAAAAGAGAAGATAGCCCAGCAGAAATCAAGAGAAGAAAATCGTAATACCAGAAGAAATAACCCACCCCCACCTCCAAGGGACTTAGAAAATTTTCCGCCGCTTCCTACTCAAAATCAAACCCAAAATGTTGAAAATAATAACAACGAAAATAATACAAGTCGAACCAATCGGAACACAGAAAGTTCAGGAGAAGCACAAAACTCCGCCCCCGGATTCATATTATGGCTAAAAAACTTATTCAACCAAAGCAAATTACTTTTCCAAAAATTTATAACAGCAAAATCATTAATTGACAAAATCCAAATCGGATTTGAAGCATTTGAACTCTTAAGCAATATGAACTATGAATTCTAATCCTTATATTAATGTTACTAGTTATCATATCACTGCCTCGAGTAGTTTAAATGTCGCATATTTTAACGCAAATGGTATAAAAAATAAAAATACCGAGATACTTAATTACATTAATCGTCATGATATTGATATTTTTCTCGCTAACGAAACTCATCTCAGAGCATGTGACAAATTTAAAATACAAGGATTTAGAACTTATCGTTCTGACCGCTCTCATAATAGAGGAGGCGGGACTTTGATTCTTGTTAAAAATTATCTTCGCTCCACTCCATTTAGTCTCAGCGGCAATACCAGCATCGAACACACAGCTATCATTGTGCACTCTCGTACCAACGAACCAGTGGTTTTTATCTCTGCCTACAATCCACCAAGGAACACCATCAGTGGTCACGATCTCATCAGCTTTAGCAACATCGCTTTTCCGGTTGTCATAGCCGGCGACCTTAATGCCAAACATAATTCATGGAACTCAAGAATCAGGAACACTAATGGTAACATACTCTATAATTTCGCACTAAATAACGATCTCAGAATTTATGGCCCTACTGACCCTACCCGTTACCACCATACAGGTACAGCTGATGTTCTTGACATTGTCATTACGAAAAATATTCTTCAAATTCCATATCTTAAAGTGAATAATGAAATGAGTTCAGATCACCTTCCAGTCAATTTCACATTTTATGGATACGAAAGGTCACTCCCTCTCAAAAGCATCACTAACTGGACTAAATTTAAGGAAATCCTTGAAACACTACCTGCACATCCGGTTTTAGCTGATATTTCACACATCGAAGAACAAATCACTAAAATCAACAGAAGAATTAACACTGCTATTATCAATTCTACTACTTTTAAAGAATATCAGAAGCCCAAATTACCTGACTACTTAATTGATAAAATTAAAGACAAAAATAGGACTGCCAAGCAATGGAGAAGGACGGCTGATCCTACTATTAAAAACGAATTAAATAGAAAAATCCGTTTAATTCAAGAAGCTATCTCTGAATATAGGTCAAATTCTTGGGATGATCTCCTTGATTCCATGGACTTTAACACAGGAACTGTCTGGAAAATTGCAAAAACACTCCGTAAAAATCAAGACTATAATATTGGTCCTATTAACACTAATTATGGCATCGCCTACTCTGAAAAAGATATTGCAGAAGCTCTTGCAGCCCATCTGGAAAATACTTTTACTAACAACAATTATTACAATGAGGAAATAGAAGAGGATGTTTATAATTTTAATATTCACCTCTCGGACCGTATTGGTAATGAGCATATTAATCCCACCTCACCTAATGAAATCACCTCACTCACGACTCTAATTTTCCAACATAATCAAGATTTGTATATATTTGTAAAGCATCTTGTATATAGTATTTTATATTTATTATATAGTATATATTTATTATATAGTATATAGTATATATTTGTAAAGCATCTTGTATATAGTTTTTGTATTTACTTATGTATTTGTTTATTTCACACTGATGACTTTCACACTACCCGTCTGTCCATGATCGTCTCCTTGCTTGGTCTGCAATGTTGGCCCCCCTTATTACCACCTACCTCTCTTAACTGAAGATTGTACTACTGCGAAGTGCCTTCATGGCAATTTATGGAGCCGGACAAGCGGCCATGTGCTGCATTCTGGCAATATACAAACAGTCAGTCAGTCATGAAATTTATGACATAATCAAAAATCTAAAAATCAGAAAAGCTCCGGGTTTCGACGGGATTTCAAATAAAATTCTAAAAATTCTGCCTAAAAGCTACATTGTCCTAACAACTAATATCATAAATGCGTGTCTCAGGTTAAACTATTTTCCACAGCAGTGGAAACATGCAAATATTGTTACTTTCCTTAAACCGGGGAAAAATCCAAGAGAGCTTAACTCATACCGTCCAATTAGTCTGCTTCCTGGGCTGGGCAAAGTTTTCGAAAGGGTCATACAAAGAAGACTTACAAAGCACCTTCAAGATAAAAATATCATAAATAGTGAACAATTCGGCTTCAGAACTGGACACAGTACTGTTCGTCAACTGCTTAATGTAACAGAGTATATCGCTGATTCATTCGTTAAAAAGAATACAATTGCAAGTTGTTTTTTGGACTTAGAAAAAGCATTTGACAAGGTGTGGCATGATGGTTTAATTTACAAGCTACACCTTGCTCATCTGCCAATTAACTTCATTAAACTTCTAAAAAGTTATCTGAGAAACCGTACCTTTCAAGTAAAAATTAACAACACTTATTCTACGAAGAAATATATCAAAAGCGGAATTCCACAAGGAAGTGTTCTTGGACCCAGTCTTTTTTGCATTTATACAAATGACATGCCCGTCCCACTTAATTCAAAAATAGTTAAGTTTGCTGATGATACAGCGATATTGACCAGATCAATGAAACCACAACTTGCTGTTGATAAGCTTGAAATTGCAGTGAATCACGTTGTGCATTACCTTAAATCATGGAGACTCAGCATTAATCCCTCTAAAAGCAACATACTACTTTTTCGCCGACATCGAAAATTCACCCCAGTTGAAGTGAACATTAAAATTAATAATCAAGAAGTTCCTGTGGTTAACAGCACTAAATATTTAGGTATCTATTTTGATTCACAATTGCTCTTTAAAGAACATTCCGAATATGCACTCAGAAAAGCGACTGTCGCAAAAATTGCTCTTCAACCCTTGATTGGCAGAAAATCCAAGTTAAATGTGAGAATTAAAAAGAAAATATATATTACACTTATTCGTCCGATACTTCTGTACGCTATCCCTGTTTGGGCCACCGTTTATAAAACCTACAGAAGAAGACTACAAATTTTTCAAAATAAAATTCTACGCGATATCATCAATGCGCCGTGGTTTGTCAGAAACTTACAGATTCATAAAGAATTGAAGATCCGGCCCGTTCCTGATGAGATACTCACTACAAGCCACAATTTCTTTCAAAAAATAGCTAACTCAAGATATGACCATATAAGGGACCTAATTAATTATGATCCTACCCTGGAATGTGCTGCAAAAAGGCCCAGAAGCATCTTCCATAATGTGAAGTGGTGAATTGTAAATAGTGTATATAAAAAATTTTATTATATGAGACTGTACAATATCCCACAGCATCGGACTTTGGATTAAAGCTCACTTATTCTTCTTATTTTCAACTACCTCAGATGAACATTGCGACATCCTAATGGATAATGGCATTGCTGTTTGGTAGCTTTTTATATTTTTTATGTTCAATTTGTTTTCTACTACTTATGATTGACTTTGCGACACCCAAATGGGTAATGGCTTAGCTCACAGGTATCTGCTTTTGTGTACATATTGTGTATATAGAGAAACTCACCACTTCGCGTTTTGAGAATAACAGCTACAGAGTACAAGACTAAAACCACTGTCTGTTGGTTGATCAAGTGTTCTCTTGCTGTTTCATTGTGTATACATTTAATTTACTATGCTTTACAAGTATTGTGTGTCTTCAAGTGTGAATTCTTCATTTTCACTTTTTTATTTGACTGTGCTTACCTGCAAGTACTGATTTCTTTTTCCACCGGAGTGTGAACTTTCAAGAAACATTGGCCGAGGTCAGTTTACGGGAGGGTGACTCCTGTCGTAACTGCCGCCGACCTACGACGTTTCAAGCCACACCCACTGGGTAGAACTCATTGCAATTCAGCCTGGCAAGTGCCATTTGATTTAAATTATGAAATTCAAAGTATTAGTGATTTAATTATGATTGTTCATCACTAGTTTACTACATAATATATTTTCATATTTTGTTGCCAGCTCTAACAGTTTCCCAGATGCACTTCTAAATTCTAAATTGCATTGTGTACTCATGTACTATTCTAGCTCCGCCTATAGAGGCGCGGCGGTTACTGCCTTATTCTCATTTTTCCAAGCCTTAGGGCAATACCATGACAGGCAGTTAAAGCAGTGGGCTGCTAAATGCTGTCTAAATCAGATAACTGAACTGAACTGAACTTATCGTTGCTTAGTATTATTCTGTCTGTACTTATTTATCTGTGCTAGTGCTTGTATTACTCTGCTTATGCTTATCTCTGTTTGCATGTAACTCTGCGTATTACTCTGCAATATCTCAGTAATAAATATTTGTTTTGCGAACCACGGCATTTTCTATGTTTAACAGCAGAGCGTGGTTCCTTCAAAAGTTAGAATTCGCTGATAGTTTCCCTAATTGAACCTTCAGTGTAATAATTTATCGTTCGCGTGATTTTGATTTGGTATATTGCGAATGATGGCTTTTTTCGGAGGTGAAAGGGAAGCTTTTGGTGTAGCGCCATTTGACGGTGTTAATAACTTTACTGTTTGGTGTCGAAGAGTTCGAGCAGTATTTACGGCAAGGGAATTGGATACGTTTTTGGAAACAGAAGCAGTTGCGGACAGAGTTGCAGATGTTTTGAAATCAAAAAAGGCTTATGCCTTAATACTTGCCCTTCTAAGTGATAATGTAATTGCTTCTCTTCAACGTGAAGACACTGCATGTAAAATATGGAAGAAACTACAAGCTACGTATAGTGCTAAAGGTGCAGTGAGTCAAATTTTAACGCGTAAACGTCTAACTACCATAAGGAAATCCAAGGACGTGTCAATGAGACAGCATATTGACAGCATAATGAACCTGGTGAGTAGTCTACGCGTCTCTGGCTCTGAAGTAAGCGATTTTGATATTATTATTTACATTTTAATGTCTTTGCCAAAAGAATATGAAAATATTAAGGCAGCTCTAGAGAATCAGCCAAGCAATAATTTGAGTTTAGATTTTGTTACAAGTAGACTTATTGATTGTGAATCTCTTATGTTTGATTATAAAAATGAAAATAAGTATTCTAAACCAAATACAGATAACTCTGTTTTTATTAGTGCTCGTAAAGAATTGTTTTGTACTTATTGTAAAAGAAAAGGACATTCTGTTAAATTTTGTAGGAAAAAGAACTGCGTTTGTCATAACTGTGGGAAAACTGGTCATTTTAAAAGTGAATGTTTTGATAATTCTAAAAAGCAGGCAAATTCAAATAGTAATAAGTATGCTTCCCCTGCAATATCTTTTATGGCTGGAAATCTTGTGCATGATCAATTTATTATTGATTCTGGTGCAACTTCTCATATGTCTTCTCACAAGGAATGGTTCACCTCAATTAAGCCTAAGACTGGAACTGTTAAGTGCGCGTCTAAGTCGGCGGTTTTAGAAGTGGAAGGAATTGATATTTGCGGTAAAACTAAGAATGGTGTTGAAATAATGTTAAAAGATGTTCTTTACGTTCCAAAATTAAACAGACAGTTAATTTCTGTTAAAAATATTGAAGCAGCAGGTTTGAGTGTAATTTTTAAAAATGAAATAGTTTATATTGAAAACAAAAACAAGCGTTTTAGATTTGGATACTTGGATAAATGCGGACAATATTTTAGTGATTTTTCACCAAATTTATTTACAGCTTTAGCAGTAAAGAATGATGATTTATGGCACAGAAGGTTAGGACACTGTTGTGATCAAAAATTAAAACTGATGAATCTTCCTGCAAAAGAATCCTTTTGTGAAGTATGTGTTCGTGCCAAACAAAGTGCTTTGCCTATAGGAAAGGGTCCTCGCATAAAAGAATCCAAACCGCTTATAACTATACACACTGATATATGTGGTCCAATAGAACCTCAAACACTCCATGGGGAAAGGTATTTCATGACTATAATTGATTACTATTCGAGATTTATGGAAATCGGACTGCTCAAAAGAAAAAGTGACATTGCTGATGAACTCAAGCTATTCTTTAAATTGAATCCAACTGTTGCAAAACTGCGCTGTGACAATGCCAAAGAATATGTCAGTGGAGAATTGCATGAAGTTGCTAAAAGAGCAGGTGTAAAAATAGATCCTGCACCTCCCTATACACCTTTTCTAAATGGTGTTGCTGAACGAGCAAATAGAACTGTACTGGAAAAAGCTAGAGCAATGATACTTGAGGCAAAATTACCAAAATTTCTTTGGGGTGAAGCAGTACTTACGGCTGCTTACATAAATAATCGACTCCCAAATAGTTCAATTGACAATCATGTTCCTTATTTTCTGAAGTATGGTGAAAATCCTGATTTAAAAAACATGCGTGTATTTGGCTGTGATGCTTATACTCTAGTGCCACCATCGCAAAGAAAGAAACTAGATGAAAATTCTGTCAGAATGATATTTGTAGGTTATTCCACAATGGGATATCGTTTAATGATTCCAGAAACAAGACGCATCATTGTTTCCAGAAATGTTAAATTTAATGAAGAAAAGAAGAAAGTAGAAAATCAAAAATATATTTGCGATAGTTCTGATTTGAGTGAAAATGACAATGATGACATTAAAAATGAAGACAAATCAATTTCAGACACTGATAACGGCGAATTAAATGATGCAAATAAGAAGGAAGAACAAAGGAAATCCTCAAGAGAAAAGAAACAGCCAGTTAGGTATCCTGATCCTGAGATTTACCAAGTAATGTTTGCACAAGACACTCTGACATTTGAAGATATTGCAAATCTACCACAAGTAGAACAAGAACCATGGAAAAGAGATATGGACGAGGAAATGAAATCTATGGAAGATAACGACGTCTGGGACCTACAAAGTTTACCCCCTGATAAAAGAGCTATATACTGCAAATGGGTTCTACGTAAAAAACGAGATGGAACTTACAAAGCGAGGCTTGTTGCTCGTGGCTTTATGCAAAAGGAAGGCATAGATTATACAGAAACGTTTTCTCCAGTGATTAGTATGTGCTCTTTACGTTTAATCCTGGTAATTATCAATAATGAAGGTCTGCAAACTTTTACTTTAGATGTCAAGACAGCTTTCTTGAACGGTAAGTTACATGAAATCATCTACATGGACCAGCCAAAAGGATATGATGATATGAGTGGCAAGAAATGTAAACTTAAAAAGAGTTTATATGGTCTTAAACAGTCTCCTCGACAATGGTATCAGAAATTTCTTAATTTTGTTATTAAATTAGATTTTAAGCAATTGGACTCTGAACCATGTATTTTTATCAGAAATTTAAATTGTAAGAAAGTAATTATGGCTCTTTATGTAGATGACTTATTAATTGCAGGTTCAGATGTAAAAGAAACAAATATTATAATATCATTGTTATCAAATGAATTTAAAATGTCAAAATCTGAAAGGGTCTCAGTAGTTTTAGGCATTAGACTAAAATTTGAGTCTGGTTGTTTATATTTAGATCAGAAACCATACATTGAAAAATTAATTGATAAATTTAAAATGTCTGATTGTAAAACAGCCCAAACTCCCATTGAACCAAAATCTACAGCAGCTGATTTTTCAGAAAGGAAATGCATTTCATGACCCATACAAAAAATTAATTGGATCTTTACTTAGCATATATTACAAGGCCAGATATTTTATTTGCAGTAAATTGCTTAAGCCAACTGCAGGAGCATCCTACTGATGTTGCATGGTGTGCTCTAAAAAGAATTCTTAGGTACTTGAAAAACACCTTAAATTTAAAATTGATATACAAAAAGGGTGATTTGGAAAGGGCAAACTTATGTTTGTATGTAGATGCAGTTTGGGGGGAGATATTCAAGATAAAAAAATCAATTACTGGTTATTTTATAACGTTTTCAAACTGTCCTATTATGTGGTGCTGTAACAAGCAAAAGTGTATTGCACTTTCATCAACAGAAGCGGAAATAATTGCTTTATGCAAAGGTATTCGAGATGTTTTATGGATAAAAATGTAGTAAATGAAATTTCCAGTGTTAAAATTGTTTATATTTTTGAAGATAACCAGTCATGTATCAAAAGTATTGTTAACGAAAACTTTTCAGCTAGGTTGAAACATATAGATATAAAATTAAAGTTCACTCATAAGACTGTTAAGGAAAATAATATTAGAATTGAATATGCACAATCAGGTTTACAAATTGCAGATATGTTAACTAAGGCTTTGTTAACAAATTCGTCCGTGAAAACCACGAATTAGCGATTAGAAAATGTGAGATCGCAAATCACACGCACAAGTGCGTACAATCTGGAAATCGTTTTCTTACAGATCGCTAATTTGTAATCTTTGAAGCCTGAATTCGTACCTAAAACATGAGGATACTGATTCAAAAGGCTTTTAATCGATTTGGGCCAAAGAAATCCCCCTTGTTATCTACCTAGTTCCATTGCATTCTCTTACTGCATTCGATTGCATACCAGTCATTCCACATCCCGTTTGGTGTGGAATGACAGTTAGTTTTATAACTGAACTTTGAAGAGCAGGCGACAGCAGGACCACTGTCATTGCAGCTCACTTAGAGTCAATGTTAAAATGTTACGTGATACATGAACAGCAGTAACGTGGCATTTTAGATACTACGATTTTTATGCAGGGCTGGGCGCCACCTCATGTGTGTCGCACGGTTACTTAGGCAACATTTCACGAATGAACGTCTTATAGGCCGAAACTTCCCACCAGACCTCAACCTCTGTGACTTTTGGCTATGGGGTTATCTTAAAAGCACTGTTTATGGTGATAATCTAAACGATTTGGCAGAAATGAAAAATATGATACACCGACAGGTCCGTAACATTCCTTTTGATATGCTAAGAGCTGCTGTTGAGAATGCAGTAACAGGATTTAACTTCCTTTCGGAAAATGCTGGACGCTACATTGAACATGCTTTGTAACACGTTTCGGAAACGATTAAACACATTTTAAACCCATGTTTTCATGTTTTATTTTATTTAACTATACATATTGCATACATAGCTATTTTTCTCCTGGTAGAGAGTTTTTGAACTCTTTTTTTTTCTCCCCCCCGCGGAAAATAAATTCCCATAACCTCCTTTACACGATTCCTAAGTTTGATAACATTTGGTCCGGTAGTTTTCCTTTTATGACTATTTCAAAGTGGAACTTTAATTATAACCACCATGTAAATTGAACTTTAAAAGTGTGACAGTTTGGTTCATCTCCCAGCTTTAAAAAATATACATATAAATATAAAATTTTATATTAATCATCTTAGGAAGAATGTTTTAAGAAGCTAATTTTTCTCTCGCGTTATAGATTGTATAAAAATCATTATCTTTAATATGATTTAGATTGTTTCAGCCGGTATAAGAATCGTGTCAATCGGTGGTACAGAATAAACTCTGCTGGACAGTTTTATTTCTTTGTCATTTAGCAAAAAATCTTTTAATTAAAATATTTATCCTTTGGACTTCGCTTTAAACTTTATTTATAGTTAAAATGACTAGAAAAAAAATAGCTGTTTCCAGCTGAAACGCAATTCATGTAATTGATATTTAAAAAAATTGACAAGAATGCAAAATTCATGGAAGTCTAGCAATCGAAAAATCTTAATTTTCTTGTGTGAGCACTGAAAATAACTGTAGAAGGAAAGAAGAAAATTAGGGAGAAAAGTAAGCAAAAATTTGCAAGGAAATTTGGCTGTCAGACATACCAAGATGTTTCATAATGTTCGACGCTTTTGAATATACTTTCAGGATACTTCAAAGAATTTTGGTGTTCAAAGAGAAAACACTTGAACGTGTACACCAGAAAATACCATCAATTGAGCTTGTGTGTGGGTGGGGGTTAACAGAAAAGATAAAAATATTGCAGATTAAAGTGAAGAGCGACTGGTTTTAGACTATATGGTTGTATAAATTTAAATTACGTTACAGAACATCATATCGTATCATAAACGGAGAATCCCAAGATTTCTCAGTCGAATTATCTGAAGATTCAGGAGTTTATCCAGTGATGTATGCGGATGTCACCTAAAGACGTTTTTTTTCCTCCTGATGAAACAGCGGCCGAGCGGTAAAGTCGCTGAACACTGGTATTTTGTTCCGAGATTCGAATCCTGCGAACGGGCTGGCTGCATGGGCGTATTCGTGGTTTTCCCCACGTGTAACGTGTATAGGAGCCAGTTTCCCTTAGAAAGTCCTCCACGAAGGCATCCCCCCGTTAGGCAGATAGCCCTAGTGTGCTTTGTCATAATTAAATAAACCAAAACCTCTTGATGAAACCAGTGTTTCCTTTCATCTCATACCTTCAAAATGCTTAGCCTCTAAAGACTGATAAAGGCTCTGACCAAATACTGATGAAATGGATTGAATTGGATTTTTAAGTTACGGCAAAGCAGGGCTATCTGCTTAAAAGGAAGGATGCCTTCGTGAAGAACTTTCTAAGGGAAACCAGCTGGCATACACGTTATACATGAGAAAATCCACGAAAACGC
The DNA here is from genome assembly GCF_044657685.1 of Stegodyphus dumicola. Lineage (NCBI taxonomy): Eukaryota > Metazoa > Arthropoda > Arachnida > Araneae > Eresidae > Stegodyphus > Stegodyphus dumicola. Next base: position 97,676,161 of record NC_140774.1, on the reverse strand, counting down.
CCATGCAACCAGCCCGTTTACCGGGATTCGAACCCCGGAGTGAACTACCAGTATTCAGCGACATTATCGCTCGGCCGTTTGTGGACCTTTATGAAATGAAAGGCGATAACTTTATTTAAAAGGATTGTCAGAAATACCAAGATGTTTCGAAAAGTTGGATACTTTTTAATATACTTGCAGAATGCCTAAAGAAAAAGAGCAAGAATGAAGCAGAATGCCTGAAGAAAAAGAGAAGAAAAATTAAATTTTTGCGTAAAATTTAGTATTTGTATTTTTTTTTTTTTTAATTTAAAACTTTGTAATCTAATGATATTTGATTCTTGCGATTTCAAAAATAAAATAGTTGACTAAAATATGAATAACATTTTAAGAAACCAAATGTAGGATAAAATTATGTAAAGCAATGGGCACAATGATAAAATGTAATGATAAATGATAAAATGTTTAAAGCAGTGTATGCAAGTCATCCTAAGTTAAAATGTCGGTTATACATCTCTCTTATTTATATATATCTTTTCTGAACGGAACATTGAATAGCGTGTTAACTGTGCTTTACTGTATTTTCTCTTTTAATATATGCAGTTTTCAAACGCATCTTAGTCTGGGATGCAAAGTATTCTTCCGTAAGAAACGCAATTCAAATAAATAAAATCAAATTCTGTAAAATTTATATTAATAAATATATTTAAAATTCTCAAGTCGAATGAATAAATAGAAAATATTAAAATAATTATTTGAAGATACAATGCAACACTAACAATTAAAATAAAAGTCTAAAAATTACCTAAAATAGAAACTAAAAATGCAGTATAAAGAAAACTATTTGAAAAAAAATAAAAAAAAAAAAATAAATAAAAATAAAAAAAATAAAATAAATGATGCACCTTTGATTTAAACTACGCAGTTCGAATGAGTAAATAGAAATTTAAAAATTTTTTTATTCGAAAGAAACCGTGCAACTTAAACAATTAAAATAAAATTCGAAAAAAAAATTGCTTAAAATTAATAATTATAATTAAAAATATAATATAAAAATTAATAACAATTATAATTAAATAATATTTTTAATTATATTTCAAATAATATTTTTAATTATATTTTTAATTATAATTGTTATTAATTATTAAAATTAATAACAATTATAATTAAAAATATAATTAAAAATATTATTTGAAAGAAGGAACGATTGGGTCTTTTTTTCCTCTCACGCACTATGTAAAATTTAAAATGAAAATAGGTTGCCACATATTAAGAAGTTCACCAAGTGAACTAATTTTGTCGGAAACTGAATAAAAAGCGCCAACATAAATTGTTGAATTTCTCCGTAAATTTCGCACCAAATTTTACAAAATTTCATATTTAGGCATAATTTGAGTCGTAGAAGCGAAATATGTAAAAAAAAATGTTATATTATTTCAGAAAAAGTCCGATTTCGTGTCAAAATAACTATGTTAGAGTAGAGCTATATATAAATCTAATATATATCCTAAGTCGCGCTTTCGAGACATGAGGAACGCAATTTGAATTTCGTCAATCGGTCCAGTAGAAAGGGAGATACTAAACTGTCCCTTTTTTTTTTTTTTTTTTTTGAGCAGTATGCATGAATTGCTTTCAGATAGTGAATCTGATACGAATCCCGGTACGTGTGCGAAACATGCAATGTTGGGTTGTGCCTTTTTAAAGGTGGCGTCGCTTTCTTTGAAAAGTACCGCCATGAGGGGGGTGAGAACAAAAACAAACAAACAAAAAAAAAATGTAAGTAATGTAAATATCATATAGACAAAGTTATTTTTTTTTCATTTATATGCACCTAATCATCTTATAACCAAGAAGAGCTTTTGGGAGGGGGGGGGGGTAGAGAAGCAGGCCTACCCGTGGGCACACCCTGGGAAATGCTAAATCTGCTACGGCATAATCTAGTGTTTTCTAATCATAGGCAAAATCTTTTACTCTATTATGCACTTCCCAGTAATGCTCGCTTCAGCACTTTTTTCGAAGCTCTATTCATTCAATGAGCTTACTTCGAGCTCATTCACAGAATTAAAACAGTAAGTGCTATTTTTACAAAATTTTACACATGTACTCCTGTAGGCTTGATTAGATTGCCTACACCTTTTTTTTTTTTTTTGTTGAAATTCCAACTTTAACTCTTTGAAGGGCGGTGTTTACATACAGTAACCACTTTTTCTATTGAACGTCTTGCTCACTCACTCGTGTGAGTGGTTTTCAAGACTGATCGTTTCTGGAGTTTCCTTGTAGCTCACTAGATAGCAGTCAAGAAACGTAAGCTAGTAGTTGATGCAGCAATTCGTCTTCAAGGAAATAGGAAATAAGCATCAGCTATCGAAAACAACATCATGACGATGTGCACTCTGCAGCAGCAAGAAAAAGCATGTAAGAACAGTGTGGGAATGCAGTACATGCAAAGTTGCATTCTGCTTGAAAAAGAAAACTGTTTCCATGAGTACCATAGAGACTGATTTGTAGGGATGTGTTTTGTGGGTGGTGATCACTGACACTAACCACCAGAAGTGGTCATTTTTATCACGTATCTTGGACAAAATATGTATAATTGTCGCAAAATATGCGTAATTCATTGTAACACCTGTCATAGTAAATAAAACAAGAGTTGTGCTGAAAAGGTTAATTGCCTTTTCCTGCCCTCAAAGAGTGAAAAGGTAGTGTGCCAGAAAGGGTTAACTAGAATGTTAAAGCAGAAGTAACAATGCTCCCAAGTTGCAGTTATGTTAAAAATGATTTAATTAAAAAGTGATAAGTCTCTTGATTCATGGGTTTATGAGGGCCAGATCAGTTAGAATCTGCGGAATGGGGAGACTGGCTTTTGCTCCTAAACTTAGCATTTCATGATTTTTACTCCAATTGGCCAGAAAATAAGCTACTGGGTTTTTTTCCCATAAAGATTTAAATTAAAAATAAGTATTTTATTGCCAATAACACCACAGCCAATTTTTCGGAAGATAATTCAGTATTCTTAATTTAACCAGATGCCAGTGAGTAATTGCTATTATGAACTGAAGTAAAATGACTAATGGTCTTTACGTGTTTTACAAAACATTTTTTAGAACTACAGTTCGGTATTCAGTTTGCAGTTGCATTAGATATATAAGTTTTATTTTCTGTGTGTTTCACGTGAGAATAAATTTTTACATAGTGTTTGATCATTATGGATCTGTGAAATTTACCTCAAAAATGAAATGGAGTTAGTGAGCTATTTCCAGTAATAAGCGTATTACTAGAAATCATATTGCAGTCTTTCACATCCAGTGAAATTGTATTTCTACAAAAAATGCGTTTATAGGCAATGCAACATTTGTACATGTTGAAAATTCTTAGAATGCATATAAAAAAATTAGTTTGATGGAAACCATATAACATGTATAACAGCTTTACGATTCATTTATTGACAGTATGAAGAGCTAACATCAATTAAGTTTTGCCCAAAGCTACTAGGAATGGCAAACAAAATGATCTGGGGAGGTATATGCCTTTGAAATGGCAGAAGAAGAAAGTGATAAAACTGGCAGCAGAGATTGCATAGTGGAAGTCAATGAAAGCATGTTGACAAGACTTAATGCTGGAATAATAATCTCTCTACAATGGATACTTTGGGTTATCTGTCGTGAAACAGGAGTAACATTTCGTGTGGTTCTTGATCATATAATGCAGTGAATGAAATAAAAAATGCATTAAGGATGTATTGACCATTTTTTCTGGCTGTTGCAAGGAATATAAGATTGCAGAAATGGAACAATCTGGTTATATTTACTGCCAAGTGAATCATAAATACAGTTTCATTTATCCTGAAACTAGCATGCACACGCAGAATATAGAGCGTATTTGGAGAGGTGCATAATGGAAAAAAAAAAAAAAAAAAAAAAAAAAAAAAAAAAAAATTAAGGTACATCTTACTATCACCTCGAATCCTACCTCACAGAGTTTATATGGAGGGAAAAACGAGCCTCGCATGATAATTCAGTGTTATCCTAAGGCAGTGCTCCGCAACCTTTTCTCACCTGCGACGCACAAAAAATCTTTCTGGAATTTCGTGGCACACGAAAGAGTTCCGAGTTATCAAGGAAGTGCCGAAAAAATTTAAATGCTGACACACTTACAATCACACACGCAACCACACAACAGTGAAATATATAAAAACATTTAAAATAGACATTATTAAGGAAAAAAAAATTGTCATTGTGTATTAAATACATGATAAAAAAATTGCAAAATGTCAAATACATGTATTTGATTGCGGCACACCTATATCCTACTCATGGCACACCAGTGTGCCGCGGCACACCGGTTGCGGAGCACTGTCCTAAGGGAAATGACTAAACATTTTCTGCCTGAAATAAAACTTGGTTGATATTCGTGGATGGCATATAGTTAATGTGAAAATGCCAGTAATTATTTTCATATACAATTTCATTATTCATCCTGATTACTAAATTGGTGATTATATAGTTATAGGCACGCTTACCAGATGTCTCGCTTTGACCTGGACTGACATGGTTTGATGTCATTCCTGCATTCCAGCCAGTTAGTAATTTTGTCCTGGCTATTTAGTAAAATTTAAAAGTGCTGAATGTAGAAGAAGTAGAAATAGTACAACCCTGGGTAAAATGGTGATTTGGCAATTAAAGTATTCCCTGTGTTATACTTACTGTTGTCAGTCTAAGTATTTTGTATATAAGTATTTTTAATTTTGTCTATGTGTTTTCTCCAAAATTATAGCATGTATCCTAAGAAATTTAGGTGTTACGTTTTTTAGAATAGCACGTACAGAATCTTTAATAGCATGTAGTCTATAATATCCAGATAATTTTATTTCAATTTTTAGTTATTTGGTTTGAATTAAAATTGGTGGCACTGGCACTTGGACTGGGCATGTCATTGTTGCACATATCTTTTCTTAGCTGAATTCAAATTGCAAGTCGGCATTCGCGATTAATGCATAAAAGAAATTGTGTTTACTGAAGAAGATTATTCATTTTTGGGAAAAAAAAGTTGTGATTGTGCTGACAAAGGGACATGTGAATTGTGCTTTCTAGGGTTTTCAGTAATTGTGGTTGGCACTTAGATATTAGAGATCACCTAACTATGCAAAACATAAGTCCCTCAAATATATTGTCGTAATTTAAAGGTACCAAGTTAAATGACAAAGAATTGTTAGCCACAGCTTAAGGAACAACTTCTGCATTTCATGTTGCTATTCATCGTCTCAGCTTTTTCATCTAAATTGATTTCTAAGCTCTTTGAAACAAAGTTTCAGAAAGCCAGAACAAAATATGAGCTGTAATTAATGCTATTGAATCACTCTTATTTCAGAAGCTTTGTGAAAAAAACTGTGTGATGGTATCAATAAAGTGCTATCAATAAATCACCTCAGATGCTTATCAATAAAGCACCTAATCTCTTAAAATGTAACTCCCTCCAACTGCATGAGGGTCTTCCATCACAGGACATTTTCACAGTCATTAAAGAATCTGTTCCAAACTTTCAAGACTTTCAACCTGCTGACTTCCATTCAGTGAACTCAAAATTTATTGGACTAATTAACACTAGAACGAACACAAGAAGAGGAAGCCACTATATCATCCCCGAGGCGCTAAGAGACAACCCCAGAGAAGTAATTTATCCGATAGTTATGTTTGCAATCCCGTACTCATCGCAAAATACATCAGATTCTCAGCAGCACCCTGTTAAAGGGACTCATACACCTTAAATCCCTTACGATCTTCAAATATGTGGCTGTTGCAAGAATTGAAATATTTTATTTATTTTAAAAGCAATTACTTCCAACTTTTTACAGCTGACTACATAATATAGCTGCTTTGGGAACTAGTAACCAAAAAGTTTGTGTTGCCACAAATATTTTTGTAATTTAATCCACTTTGTGAAAAAATATTTCGTCATATTTCTACCTTGCGCGCATGATATTTTAAAAATGGCTAATGGTACGTACTTGAAAGTTGATGGAATTCTTTATATAGGCACTATCTTCTACCTGAACCAAAAATTTGATGAAAATTTTAATATTAAAAAATTTTGTGCGCAAAAACAGTACAGATTTTTTTTAATAAAATACATTTTATAAACTCAACTTCAAATAAAATAAAAAATTAACATGAAATTCTTAGAATTATTGGTTCACAATAGTTTGGAAATGTTATGAAAGCTACATATTAAATATGGAATCAAATTATGCAACAGAATGTTTTAAATTGTGCGCTCAAGGTGGAAGCATGACGAAAATTTTTTGTCACAAAGCGGATTAAATTATAAAAATATTTGTGGCAACACAAACTTTGTGATTACTATTTCAGAAAGCAGCTATTTTATGTAGTTTATTCAAATCAAATCTAATCAAAAACCTTCGAGTCGCGTTTCAAGAATTCTGTTAAATTGCAAGCTTGCCTTACTTCGGTCCGTGTTAAGGAATACACGTCAACAATTGTCCAAAATTGAACATGAACTCTATAAGCTTCATCTGGAACTCGCTAAACCATATCCAAAATTCACTGCCCTTGAACTTGTCTTGGTCTAGAACGGAGAATGCAGTTATTCATCATAAAAACACCCTTGCAGTTAAATTCGAAAAACTTCTTTTGCAGTTTTCCAGTTCAAGTAGCTCAAAAAATCTTCCCATTGTAAACATCAAGCCAATAGTTAATATTTCTAATGTTAGTCTTTCGGAAGAACAAGAGAGAATTCTAAAATATAATTTTAACTTCTCACAAACCTGTAAACCTTCGATTACAAAGATTTTGGCTCCTATAGAAAAAGCTTTCAAGTTCAGTAAAGTTTCAGATTCACAGAAAGAAATGATTAGGCATCTTATCGCTCATAATGTGAAATTCAATAATAAACCTTTGAAACCAAATCTAACTGCGAGAGAAAGAGCTACAATGCGCGAAATTCATTCTAACCCGGATATTATCATTTCAAAGGCCGACAAAGGTGGCCAGATAGTCGTCATGGATAAGAAAACTTACATCGATGGTGTCACTAAACTCTTAAACGAAGGACCATATAATCCGATCCCTAAAGATCCTTCACCTTCGGACTTATCCAAAATAAAAACTGCGATCAAATCTTCGCAAATCATTTCAAGCAACTTAAAACATTCGCTTATCCCACCTGTTGCGAATTGTGCCAGATTATATGCTCTTCCCAAAATTCATAAAAGTGGTATTCCTTTCCGCCCTATTGTATCAAATTTAGGTACTGCCTCGTATCCATTAGCTAAATATTTAGTTTCTAGATTTTCCACTCTATTAGACAATAACATTTACACCATAAAAAATTCAATAGAGTTTGTAAAAAAGGTTAAAAACATTTCTCCTAGTAATTTACTCATGGTTTTTTTTGATGTAAAATCATTATTCACCAATGTCCCAGTGGAGGGTGCATTAAGATGTCTAGAAACCAGACTTCGTGAATTTCATTTCTCTTGCATCGAAATTGATGAGCTAATTTCTCTCACTCAACTCTGTTTGAAACAAACACATTTTGTTTTCCAAAATAAATATTACAAGCAAACTGAGGGATTAGCCATGGGAAGCCCCCTCAGTCCCATCCTGGCTGATATCTACATGCATTATTATGAATCAAAATTGTTTGAAACTTTAAACTTCCCGGCATGGTTCCGCTACGTAGACGATACTTTTACCCTGTTTGAAGGTAATAAAGATGATTTAAATAAAGTTCTTTCAACAATGAATTCTATTGATCCTGCTATTCAGTTCACTTTTGAACTTGAGACTTGCAATTCTCTTCCGTTTCTCGACATTCTGGTCACACGTAACACATCCAACTTCAGTACTACAGTTTACCGTAAACCTTCATCGGTTTGCCTTCCACCACACTTTAAATCATGTCATCCGACTAAACAAAAGTTAGCTTCATTTTATTCCTATGTTTTCCGTGCTCTTCAAGTTTGCTCCTCCAAACTAGCCCTTGACGAAGAACTAAATTATTTAAAAGCAATAGCTATTGACAGGGGCTTTTCACCCAACATTATTAATCAAGCAGTTAAAAAATTCTCATCTCAACACACTAAAAGCCACACTCTTATTTTAGGAGATTATAAAAATTCTGTTGTCATTCCTTTCTTTCCATCAATTAGCTATAAAGTTGCACATATTTTGCAGAAATTTAACTTTCGAGTTGTTTATTCTCCCATCAATAAAATTCCAACTTCTATACTCAAGGACCCCATTCCGGATATGAATTCCTGGGGTATTTATAGGATTCCTTGCCAGTGTGGTTTAATTTACATTGGCCAAACTAAGAGAGCCTTAAAATTTCGCGTCAAAGAACATGAGGCATATGTTAGAAAAAAGGAAACACAGAAGTCTTCTGTTGCTCAACATTGTTGGTCCGAAAATCACACTTTCAATTTTTCTGCTGCCAAAATTATTCAAAAAACATCTTCCATTGGAGAACTGGATTTTCTAGAGGCATTTCACATTCATAAAAATCTTTCTGTTCTAGTTAACGATCCTAATTCCAATCCAAATTTGCCTTCGGCTTTTAGAGAAATTATGTTTTAGTTCTGGTTTCGCCAACAGATGGCGCCACTTGCTTATTCTTGTCCAGGCTTCCTTATCTTATCTAATCATTATTTCTTATCTTGTTCATTTGCGGTTTTGCAGCTGAAGATGATGGTTCGGTAAAACCATCGAAACTAGTCCTGTGAAAATTTTGTGAATATAACGCTGATTTTTGTTGTTTGACTTCTGAATTAGTATTTGTTCGGCGTGTTATTGTGTCTTAATTGCTCTAATAGTTTGCAAAAAATAATAAGCCGGATCCAATTAGAAGATTAAGGAACAATGCAATCTGCAACATTAACTGAAGTAGATAATTAGATAATTTTAGCTTAGCTTATACCGTCTGTTATACAGTAAACGCGCATGCGTAAAGCATACAAAAAGTTTGTGGCTTTGAGGTCCGGATTATAGATCATTCCGGATAATGGGCGTCCGGATTACGGACTTTGTACTGTATTGAATTTTGTTGAGATAATTGCAGTGCTAAATTTGGGGTATTTAATGTTGAGGAGAATACAATGTTTAGAATAGACTGAAGAATGAACTAAAATATTATTTACATTGGTTGTACGTCTCACATCGTGCACAACTTCCTTCACGCTGCAATTGATCATCTCTACCTATTGAAATATAAGTTTTAGTGGTCAAAATTTATAAATATTTACACATTTATATGGTTCGAATGATGGAACTATGAGTTCTCTGAATTTGTAGATGTATAAAAAGTTTCTTCAGCATGGCTACATCTGTTTTCATTCATAGTTCCCAGCTGCTGACAGAATGCTTGAAATCTATGGAGGTCTGAAATTTTATTTCAGAACACTGTCTAGTGATCATAAAGTAGTTTTCTTGGTAATGATTTTGGTGAGAATTTGTGTTAAGAGAAACTCAAATTGTTTAACAAAGTTATCTTGATTATGGAATGTACAAAAGTGAGGGAAACTGATATTGTCAGTGAAGTTGGAAACTTAAAAAATCTTAAGGAAATTTGTGATAGTAAATTTATGCCTCAAAAAGTTATAGAATATTAGAAAATAATAGAGTTATTAATATCAGTACAATCCTACAAGAGTTAACAGCATTTTGTGACAGATGTCATTCTTACATTTAACTGTAGAAAAACCAACAAATTGGTGAAATAAAATTTGATTAAACAACAGTAAATTAACATGGTCTGAATCTGAAGCTTTAAATGAAAAAAACTATGGAACTGCCACAAATGATACTGTAAACATGGACCAGTTTTTTTGAGAAGTGATCGCAAAACCGTTTTGGTGAGCTAAGTGTGGAATTTTTAGATAAAAAAAGTTCTGAACAAAAATGGGTACAAATTCTCAGTTGTTTCAAAGAAAAAAGCATTTCATTTCCCAGTCTTGTTCAAATAACAGAATGCATTTTCAGCCTTCGAGGCACATCAGCACTAGTCAAAAGAGTATTCTCAATATCATATAGTCTGATGAAAGCGGTAGAATAGCTAAATCAATTGTGAAAGTTTTATTAATCTGTGCAAAATTAACAGCAAACTAAGTTGCAGCAAGTTACTCGATTCCATTAAAAATAACAAAGAATTTCTAAAGTTTGCACTTTTGATAAATGCCAGTAACTTCTTAATGTGAAGGTATGTTCATTTGAGTTATTAAAAATTTCTTTTAATGTGTTTTTTATTAATAACTTCTTTATTTAGTTTTTTTCAGTCATGAGTACTTATCCAGTTTTTTCAGTCATGAGTACTTATCCAGTAGATTTTATTTCTAGTTGCATTTTCTGAAAATTCTCCTGATTTGAGCAAAACATAATACAGTAAGTCTAGTTATATGATCATTAAATCAAGAATAACTATCTTCTAGCTTTTTGAATTATTGCCTCTTTGTATGAAAATAATCACAATTTGTAGGAGATTACTTTTTGTAGTACTAGAATAATAATGTGATAGGAAGATTTATTTTACTAGCTAGTCTCATATTTTTTGAGCCAGAGTTACATAGCATTAAAATTGAGAGTTGTATAGCATTAATGATAATTTAAAATTAGCTTCTGTTGAAAGATTATTGATTTAAAATGTCCATAATAACTGCCAGCATCTACTGCTGTGGAATTTTGAGCATGATAGGTGTAATAGTTGATTTAGGAAATTAAGTCAAAACCTGAAATTGCTTTCTTGAAATTTCAATTTTTTGACATAACATATTGTTCTCTATTCAAATAATAAACAAATACTTTTTGGGCAAGTATTTGCTTATTATTTGAATATACAGCAATATGTTACAGTCTTATGAAAAGAATAAGACTGAATTCTAGTGAAAGTTAATGAAATAATTTTTATGGGCAAATGTGTTGCAGATAATAAATACAGCTATTTATATATTAATGCATTTATAAATCAGTAGACATAAAGTAAGAAATTTAGAACTAATTTTTTACAAAGACCAAAAATTGAAATTCATAATTAATAAGTTTCAAATAATCTATTAAATGTTACAAAAAATTTAAAAAAGTGTTGAAACCAAAACTTTTCAAACAAGCAGTACCCCAATTCAAAAAATTAATGAAATTTAAAGAAAAATGAACATAAAAGATGAGGAATTCTAATAAGTTTCAATGTCACTTTATCAGGGGAAAGGAACATTGAAATTACTTGAAATCTCTCTTCTACAAAAATCCTTGCTTTTCTGTTTCCAAAATTAGCCGGTGAACCGTTTTAATGTATTTTAATTATAATAGTACACCCGAAAATTCTGGCCCTTTCCCAAAGCAAGGAAAAAAATACATTTATATATATTGTGCATTCCTCATAAATATAAATGCTATTTTGAAAAAAATAACGGAAGATTGTCATTAAAAAACTTTTAGTCATAATGCGCAAAGAAAAATGAAAGTAAAAAGGCATGAAAAATGAAAATAAAATAATTGAAAAATGAACATCAGAAAAACAGTGTGGGAAATGTATGGAATTATGTAATGAATGCATTAAATATATCTATAAATGTATGGATATTTGATATGATTTGGAGATGTATTTCATTCTTTGCTGATTTGTCATTTGGCATTCTGTAGAATAAATGAATGCATAGAAGATGTATGAAATGCTAATCGTTTATACATTGCAGACCAGTTTTTTTGCATACTGTAAAATGCCTTAGAATGCCAGCTTTCATGCATTGCTATTAATATATGTATAATTTTTCAGTCATCGAGAAATTAGTATATTTGTGGTTCTGTTGTTGTGCAATGATGATATGCCTTGTGGAGAGAGTTTAATGATAAGCTTCATATTGCCCAAATGAACATTACAAGCTTGCTAGTCTAACAGCTATTTACATGCTTTTCCGCTGCTTTCACCATTATGTCCATAAGAAAATTTACGGAAAAAAAAAACAAAACAAAACAAAACACACACACAACAACAACAACAACCAAAAAAAAAAAAAAAAAAAAAAAAAAAAAAACCTCTTCCCCCCCCAAAAAAAAATTAGACATCACAAGTGTGTCTCAGAAATAATTCAGTGATATCTGATGGCAATAAATGTAATTTATTTTCAAAAATGCACTCTTAGACAAAAAAAAAAAAAAAAAAAAGACGCACCAAGAAGAAGTTATTTGAATGGGTCGGTACAAGTGATGTACATGTACAGAAAAACAAATGATCACAGTTTGAGAAAAATTGGATGATTTATTGAAGTGATAGAGTTTCACAAAGTGAAAAAGTCAGTAACGCGTTTTTCCACCTCTGGCCCTTATGCAAGTAGTTATTCGGCTTAGCATCGATTGATAGAGGTTAAGGATGTCCTCTGGAGGGATAACGTGCCAAATTCTGTCCAACTGGCGGGTTAGATCGTCAACATCCCGAGCTGGTTGGAGGGCCCTGCCCATAATGCTCCAAATGTGCTCAATAGGAGAGAGATCCAGCGACCTTGCTGGCCAAGGTAATGTTCGGCAAGCACTAAGGCAAGCAGTAGAAACATGTGCAGTGTGGGGGCAGGCATTATCTTGCTGAAATGTAAGCCCAGGGTGGCGTGACATGAAGGGCAACACAACGGGCCTTAGAACTTCGTCGACGTACCACTGTGCTGTAAGGTTGCGATGGATGACAAACAAAGGGGTATAACTATGAAATGAAATGGCAACCCAGACCATCACTCCTGGTTGTCTGCCTGACTGCCGGAAAACAGCCAGGTTGGTATCACACCGCTGTCCAGGGCGTCTTTAGACTCGCCTTCGCTGGTCATCGGGGCTCAGTTCAAAGTAGGACTTATCACTGAAGACTATTCTACTCCAGTCAGTGATACTCCAGTGCGAATGAGCCCGACAACACTGCAAACGGGCTTGACGTTGTACAGAGGTCAATGGTAGTCGGCGCAAGGGGCGTCGTGACCTTAGCTTCCTTTCTGTGAGCCATCTATGAATGGCCCTTGCGGTCACTGAAGCACTAGTTACACGTATAATCGATGATAATGATGCATCTGGGGCTGTGAGTGCCGCTCTGAAGATTGCTCGGTCTTCAGGTTCTGTCGTTTCTCTAGGCCTACCACTTCCTTCTTGACGCTGAGTGCGGCCATGGTTAACCCATTCCCGCCAACATCATCTAATAGTGGCATCGCTCGTACTCAAATGTCGAGCTATTCGCCTATAAGACCAACCGGCTCCTTTGAGTCCAACTACACTACCTCTCTCAAATTCTGACATCTGCGCATATCGTTCGCGCACCTGTATGCGAGGCATAGTTACTGTCTATCGGAGTACACGGAATGAAATTTGTGAAGAATTTATGACCTGGAACTGACTGACTAATTAGGTATCGCCGCAATACCGCACGAAGTGCGGTTTATCCGGCTCAATCAATTTATTGCCACATGGGCGCATGAAGTTAGACTGTGAGTACATTAAACGCGTAGGTAATGAGTGGAATAAAATTGATGTACTCATGATTCTTTTCATCTCAGGTAAACCTTAAGCGTAATTATTTATGACTTGGAATCGTAATTTCTCCTCTTAAATATCCTGCCAGCTGCGCAGATCAGATGCGCTGTAGCGACAACCGTTCATTCATTGGCAGCCAAAATGTAAGATTTTGCATTTTTCGTGAAAACCTGTATGCATATCAATTTGTGTCCAATTTGCTTTATATCTTCTCCGTGCGTCCATTTTTTTGTCTAAGAGTGTACATATATGTACACCGCGAGGGGGACAGTTCTATATCTCCTGTTCTACTGGTCCGATTGACGCAATTCAAATTGCGTTTTTCAAGTCTCGAAAGCGCGACTTAGGATATAAATTAGATTTATATATAGTATTGTTATAATACAGGTATTTTGACACAAAATCGGACTTCTGAAATGACATTCCAAATGTTTTCCATATTTCGGTTCTACGACTCAAGTTATGCCTAAATATTAAATTTTGTAAAATTTGGTGCGAAACTTACGGAGAAATTCAAAAATTTATCTTGGCTCATGTTTTTTAGTTTAGTTAATTTTTTTTAGAATAATTCACTTGGCCAATTTCTTAACTTATAGCAACCTACTCCTTTGGTTTCTTTCATTGCAGACGAGCGGGAAAAAAGTTATCGTTCATACTTTCAAATAATTTTAACTCATACGTTCAAATTTCAAAGTTCAACTTTCAAAGTTCATACTTTCAAATAATTTTTAGTGCGTAAACAACTATTGGCGGTATTATCTCTTATAACGAATATGCCAAACTAAAAACGCACCAGTTTGTAAATTCATGTATATCTTATGAAATTTTGAGTAAAAAAAACTCTAATTTTTTGCTGGTGTGCCTAGAAATACATCTGCTTTAAGATGACGTTAAAAGTTTTATAGATTATAATTGAAAAATGTTTTCGAAAAAATTTATAACAATTCCTTAAAAATACAAATTTAAAAAACAAATTATAAAAAATGGGAGAGTTTTATTTGAAATGAACCTAAATTTCGAAATGTGAAAAGAAGAATAAAATAAGTTTAATAAAAAAAGAGATATTAACAAATATATATATATATAATAATATAATTAACATTGAGGAGCTAAAATTTTGAGAGCTAATTTTTTAAAAACTACTCGTGAGATTTTCACAAAGCTTGGCAGTTTGGCATAATTTGAGTCGTAGAATGGAAGAATGGAAATATGGAAAAAAATTGGCCTGTCATTTCAAGAAGTCCGATTTTTGCCAAAATACATTAGAACAATGCTATATATAAATCTAATACATATCCTAAGTTGTGTTTTCGAGACATGAAAAACGCAATTTCAATTTTGTCAATTGAAACAGTAGAAGAGGTATAGAACCCCCCCCCCCCCTCCGCAGTGTACCTTAACAATGGGTGTTTTCATAGGAATGTAATTTGCATTAGGAAATTTTCTTCTGCTATAGAAATGGAATTCTTACGTACTGGATCGGTGAAAAGGAGGTCTAGTTTCCATATGTGCCAGTTGTTTTCATAGTAGTAATAACAGAACTATTTAAAAAAAAATCAGAATGTATCCAGGAATTACAGTGTTAAAATTTATACAGGTTGGCCTGTAAATCCCTACTCATTAAATATGTCTTATGTATCGAGCATATCTGTGTTCTGTTGTGCATTGCCGTTCATAGTATTATTCGATGCCATGTTCCATGGAATGAAGGACATTTCCATCTATATGTTATTATGTTATATTATTCAATTAAGCCTTTACGTTTTATAGATTTTGCTTGTGTTCTTTTCCAGATAATGATCGATTTAAGCCCATTTATGACTGAACAGCGTATTATGATTTTGTTTCTGTCATTTTCCAGATAATAGGCAATTTAAACACATATATGATTGAAGAGTATATATGAGTACTACAAAGTGGGCCTACGGACCACTTTGTACGGAAGTACAAAGTGGGACTTACGGACCACTTTGTACTTTGTAAACTTCATTAAATCTCTCACATAATTTTTGTAAAATTTTGATATAATCCAAAATTTCATGGTCCAAAATTTAATCCAAAATCCAAATTCTAAGACATAGATTTTGCAAAGCTTAGACTCTTTGTTCAGAGTACAAATTTGTGGTTGGGTTTATGTAGTGGATTTAACAGTATTTAAATGTGCATACATATAATTTCAAAATTTGTGTATTGAGATTCCCTAGTCGAAGAAAAATTTCCTTTTAGTGTTCTGAAATAGCATAAGACTTTGATTTGACTTCATTTTGGGGGAAAAATGCTGTTGAAATGTATCTATACCAATATATATACATTTTATTGTTGTTATTTGCTAAAGATTTGCATGTGATATTTTGAATTTTCCAAATTTGTTTTAAAGAAACATTCACAAAACTAAGTGATAGGAATATATTTATTTTACGTATATAAATTTATAGATAAATATAGAGAAAGGTATATATTAATTTTCGTAAAACTGTTGTACACTCAGATATTTAGATTATTAAAGCACAACCACGATAGGCACCGAATTAAAAGTCTAAAAATTTTCAGTTTTCACTTTTTAAACATACATTGATACATTGGTGGTGAAGTAACTTGTAATATGGATTGTCATGCAGTATTCAAATTTATGGAAATAAGTTATTTTTGACCACCATACTTAATAAAATTCCAGCACTAAGTAAAACTTGAGTAAAAACATGGCTTGGCTAATTTATTTCAAAATATGTCTTTTGTTTTCTGTAACTGAAAATAGAATAATACATTATTCCTCTTGCTCATACAAGCAGTAACATTCTGTTTCAGCTTCTGATATTTATATGCAATATTACATTTTTATTTGGTTTAATTTTCTTTGTATTTTGTGTGCGTTGAAGTTGTTTGAAACTTATCCTCACTTATAGAATTATGCAGTTTCTTTGTAACCTACCTAATTTTCTTTATTATTATTTTTTTTATATAAAAGGGCTAGGTATTTTTTGATTTACTACATCTCTGCCTTAATTATATTCACATGCACAACTATATTTGATTAGTTGGTTAATTAATGTTTTAGTACAAAACCTTAGAGATTATTACACCGAACACAATGTGATTTATAAATAATATTGCTATGAAATATGATGTGAGAAATGAAAACTAAATTTGAGAATTCTGTTTGTATTATTCCTACATTAATGTAGTGTGCGAGCATACACCTGTGTATTATCTATCTCAAAATTTGTGTGCTACATATTATTCTTAATTATGCTTTTAAACTTTTCATTAATTTCGAGCGAAATATTCTGGCATGTATTTCTGATTAATTTAATCTTCCGAGTCAAATTTGACCAATATTTAATTCATGTATGTAGTGATTCAGCAAAGTAAATATGTGATAGAAGAACTGTCTATCTGAATCTGTGTATTTTTTGCTATATTATGGATAATCACACCAGTGTTTTACTCATTTAATTATGACAAAAGGAAAATATTAAGAATTTTTCTGAAAGTCCGATATTGTGTTCATAAGTAGTATTTGAATGATTTCAATTTTTTTTGCTGACTCTATTTTATCACATTGATTTAATTTATGATTATGCGTAGGATACAAAAAATGATTTTATTTCATGCATATTAATTGAATATTCTTAAAAATTTTATAACTATTAGTGCATTTTATTTGCGATAAATTAATTTTTGTGATCAAATTTCCATATTAAAAAAATTATATCTTTCTGAACTGCCTTTGCTGAAACTAACAAGTTTGCACCAGAGATGTATTACTGTTTCTGGATATTTGATCATTTAAAATTTTTATTGTTTAGTAATGGATCTCTTAGGTAGAATCTTTAGTAACTGTGTTTTAAACTGATTCATACTTTTTTATAATTATTAATTAAACCACAACCATCATTGATATTGAATTCAAAAATTAGATCAAAATTATATTGCAGTTCACTAAAAAATATATTTAAAAGTTACGTAAAGACTCAATGACTTATACTCCACTTCTTTAGAAGTTTTCTTTTCTTTTCTTTTTTTTTTTTTAAAGGAAAGCAAGATCCATAATAAGCGATATATGATTATCACAAATCAAATGTATCTTTTCAATGTACCTTGGCTATTCCATGAATCTTGCAGAAACAGAGTATACAGGTAGGTTTTCTTCTTGCTTAGGTAGGCAGAAGTTATTCGTTTCCATCTACAGAGTTGTTTTCCATTTTTATAACTTTCAGCAATAACGTAGAAAAAGTAAGCTTAAAGATTTGGAAAAGGAGTAAATTTTGAGAAACTTGATTTTCAGTTAAAGATCTTTGATGTTATTAATAAGTTTGGTTCCATCTGGTTAGATTTTATTGTAAATTATCATCTTTTTATTCATTGTAGGCTAGAATGGCCTGCTATCTACATATATTTATGAACTATTGAGAAGATTTTTTTATAAACATAACTTTCAGTTTATGATGCTTCCCACATCAATAGTAACATGAAGACTTTAATTAATTTCAGTACAGAAATTTGAAACTAATAGTCATTCAGTTAAATAATCGAAATACAGTCTTTTGTAAGTCTCTAGTGCAGTGGTGCCCGACCTTGAGCCAAATTAGAATTTAAAACGTTTCAGCCAAACACAATTATATATTGCACATTTAATATTTCAATGATAAACATATATAATACACATACTATACAATCGTGTGGTATAATAATGTTAAAGAAAAATTTAATTATGTGCTATTTTATAGTCCTATTTACTAAACCTTCAGTAAGATGCAAATTAAATACAGGAAAAGCATATTTTAATTTGAAACCTGACACGGCGTGTCTTCTGTGAGTTTACTGTACTCTGATACATACGATGTTATGGCTAAAGTCATGCAATCATTTGGATGTTGCTTTGTTATGCTGGAACTGAACTTTGATTTTAATAAGTTTATTGTTGAAAAACCACTTTTTCAGTGGTAAAATGATTCAGGGCATTGGTTTCAGTGGTATAATAAGTTTAATCTTTAAAAAGTTTTCTACAACAGTGGAATTTTGTCTCATTTAACGAGTATTCAAAATTCTTGCGATATTCATGTTTTTAATTGTAGATCAGATGTAAAATCAATTATTCCCTTTCTAGATAGTAGATTTTTTTTTATTTAATGTATTCCGATATTTCGGAAATATTAGTATCAACAAATGTAATTGAAGGAAAAAAAATAAAGGAGGGGGGGGGCAGGAAATGAAAAGAAAATGTTTCACTTTTAAGTCTCAAAAAGAAATATCCACTTAGATTTTCTAATAGTTTCAACTCATCAATATTTTCAAAAGAATATATTTTCTTAAATATGAAGAAGTAAGATACTTCGAAAATTTTCGTAAAATTCATTAGAAAATGGCTGAATTTTACGAAATTCAAAATCTAATTTCGAAATTATTTTTAAGCTCGATGAGATTTTCAGAATATTTACTTGTTTCTTTTTTTAAGATTTTTTATGTAGGTCTCCAAATCTATAAAGCTGCAAAAGTTACATTCCTTTATAGTTAAAAGCGTGTGTATGTGTGATTATGGCAAAGCCTCAAGGGCTATCTGCCTAAGGGGAGGGATGCCTTCGTGGAGGACTTTCTAAGGGAAACTGGCTCGTATACACGTTTCACATGGGGAAAACCACGAAAATGTTCATGCAGCCAGCCCGTTCGCAGGATTCGAATCTCGGACCGAAACTAGCAGTGTTCAGCGACTTTACCGCTCAGCCGTTGGTGGGCTTTATAGTTAAAAGTTACAATCAAAAGTTATTTAGTATTATTATTCAAAGGTTATATGTTTTTCCATTTGTTATTGCCTGTTTTTCTCAAATTTAGTTCTAGTTTAAATGCCTTTTTAAATTCAATAATAGTCTTTTTTTTTAACCTGAAGTTTAAAACTTAGTTTTATTCACTTTGGTTGTTACGTCTAAAAACGGCTAAATCAGATAACCAGTTATGGTCATTAACCACTTCATAAGTTTCATTTTTGGATTCTAAACATTGTTTTATCCCTGGAAGGAACTTTAAAAATCATTCTAGGACTTTACCGTTACCATCTAATTTCAGAATGTAACATTAAAGTTTCATACTCAGCAAAGTTCATTGGTCAGTACTTTGAACAGTCTATTCTGAAGTCGTCTGGCACGAATAGGATTTACGATTTTTCGAACAACTTTCATTACGTGTTCTTAATGTAAAGCTTTTATATATAATGCCTGCTGCCGATGATACAATGGTAGTTAAAATAGTTTGGAAAGAAAAAGTCAGAATCATTATTATATAACAGAGGCGGCCAAACTTCATATCAGCAGGAGCCGTATGTTGGCATTTAGGAAAGTTTGAAAGCCGATTTTCCAAAATCAAGTCCATATTTACATCATTTTAAATGTAGCGATTCAGATTTAAACTGAATTTATAAGCAGATGTCATGGCCTTTACGAATACAATAATGTAAAAATATTTTCATTTCGATGAAGAATAACTAACTAATTCGAAACATAAATGTAGTGATCTCTCTTTAACTCAGTCCTCTATAAAAATAGTAAATGACACAAGACAGCTCGTTCTTCTCTGAAAATGCTATTCGTAAAAGGAAAATTTGTTTTAAAATAAGATATCAATTTTCGAAGTTTTTGCTTAAAAAATCATTTAGTTTTTAATCCTCTCCAATACAATATGATAAGCACTATATCGAAATCGAATCTAACCTTTAATAATTGAACTGAATTTTCAGTTACACCTTTTAGTAATGGAACATTCGAATCTTGAGGTTATGTTAAATGATTTAAGACAAAGTAACTTGAGGGCTATGCACCTGTGTGGAGGTTGCCTTCATGAAAGACCTTTTAAGGATAAACGACTAGTATCCACGGTATGCATGGGGAAAACCACGATAATTACAATTCAGGTACCCCATTCGTCAAGATACGAACTCGAGTCGAAATGCCAGTGTTCAGCAACTTTACCGCTCAGTCGCTGGTGAATCTTTGCATTTCCCATAAAATTTCTGATTTATGGAAACTTGATACTCTTGGGATATTAGACCCTTCAGAAAGTCAAACTAAAAGGGAATTAGAAAAACAAACAATGACACATTTTCTTTCCAATGTGAAAAGAGATGAAGAAGGAAGGTTTCAAGTTTGTTTACCTTGGATTGAAAATCGTTCCCTACTTCCAAACTATCGAGAAATAGCAGAAAAGAGATTAAAGAGCACAGTGAAGAATTTAAGGGATGGAGGATTTTTAGAAGATTATAACGCAATTTTTAAATCTTGGGAAGATGATAAAATAATAGAGATTGTTCCTGAGGAAGAAGTTAATAACCCCTCTCATTATTTACCCCATCGTACTGTTATTCGAATGAATTCCACCACGACAAAAATAAGACCGGTTTTCGATGGATCCGTAAGAACTAAAGGATCACCTTCCGTAAATGACTGTTTGGAAAAGGGTCCAAATTTGATTGATACTGTTCCAGCTATAATAAATAGATTTCGACTGGGAAAAATTGGCGTGAGCGCTGATATCAAGAAGGCTTTTCTGCAGATAGCACTTAATCCTAAAGACAGAGATTATTTAAGATTTTTATGGTGGGAACAGGGAAATTCTGAGCGTTTGAAAATATACAGGCATAGAAGAGTGGTCTTTGGAATAACCAGCAGTCCATTTTTCTTAAATGCAACACTAACGAAATTAATGAATGAAGTACCAGAAAATTATCGTGCGAGTGCTAATAAATTAGTAGAATCCTGGTACGTTGATAATTTAGTTACAAGTGTGAATGATGAATCAGAATTAAAGAAGTTAAAAAATGATGCCACTGAAATTTTGGCAAGTGCTAAATTTGAATTACAAGAGTGGGCATATAACTATCCTCGAAATAAAAGGGATGCATTTGTTGTTGAACCCATTTTAGAACAGTCGAAGCTTGATAAATTAAATGAGAATGAGTTTTTCGATGATCCTTGTGAAGCTAAAACGGTCAACATTTTGGGACTTCTTTGGAATTTGCATGATGACACATTAAGTTGTGATATTAAGGGATTAAATGAATCAAAAAACAAACCTGTTACTAAAAGAACAATTTTGTCTGAAATTCATAAAATTTATGACCCTATTGGATTCACCTGCCCTATAATTTTAATTCCTAAAATTCTGTTACAAAACTGCTGGGAATTAAAAGTAACTTGGGATGAAGCTCTTCCTGAAGAAATTCAAAGGAAATACATGAAATGGAAAAATGATGCAAATCGTTTAACAGAAATAAAAATTCCTCGACAGATGATGCTTAATATTGATTCTGAATTGAAATTATCCTTTCATATATTTTGTGATGCATCCCGAATGGCATATGCAACCTGCGTTTATTTAAGAAATGAAAATGAAAATTAAGTTTCTTGTCATTTAGTTCAAGCACGATCTAGAGTTGCTCCTCTAAAACCCACATCAATTTGTAGACTAGAATTATTAGCTTGTGTTGTTGGTGCAAGGATAATGAAATCTATAAAACAAGATTTGAAGGAAGAAAATATACCTATGTTTTATTGGACAGATTCAAGGAACATATTGTACTGGATGAAGAATGAAGAAAATTGGGGTGTATTTGTTATGAATAGAGTGAAAGAAATACGAGCTCTTACTAATCCTGATACATGGAATTATGTTCCTGGCAACTTGAATCCTGCGGATATTCCGTCAAGAGGATGTTCTGTTGAAACTATTAAAGCCAAAAGATGGCATGAAGGTCCAGCATGGTTGAAGTTGAATCCAGACTGTTGGCCTACTTGTGATATTTCTCCTGATAAAGATATGATTGATCGAGAAAGAAGAAAAACAGTTGTATCCTCGTTAACAAATGTAGATGAAGAATTTTCGCATTTCTCACGAATTTCTTCTTTTGAGAAAATAATTAGAGTTACAGCCTGGATAAAAAGGTATATTGACAACTGCAGAGATAAAAACAGAACAACGTCAAAGAACTTAGAAATCGAAGAATTGAATGCAGCTGAAGTCCTTGTTTGGAAAATTGTGCAAAAGGTCTCCTTTAAAACAGAAAAGGATAAACGCTTACGACATTTAAAACCATTTGTTGATTCATCTGGTCTTTTAAGAGTAAAGTCAAGAATATTAATGAAACAAGACTTCGAAAATTTTAGAACACCTGTAATCCTACCTCCTGAACATCCAGTTGTCTCTAAACTGATTATGGAAAAACATGAACAACAAATGCATTGCGGAACTCAGACTTTAATGGCAATGCTACGAGAAAATTTCTGGATTTTGAAAAGTCGTAAAACTATTCGTAAAGTGTTGAAAAACTGCACTAAATGTAGAAGATTTGATTCGAGGCCCTCCACGGTACAATCCGCACCTTTGCCAAAGGACCGTGTTAAAGATTCTTCTATTTTTGAAGTGACAGGTATCGACCCTTTGTTTTTAAAAAATGGATCGAAAGCGTGGATCATTTTATTTACATGTGCTGTATACAGGGCAATTCATCTTGAACTTTTAACGTCTTAATAACAGATAACTTTTTATTGGCTTTCCGACGTTTTATAGCACGCAGAGGAAGACCTGAAATTGTCTACACTGATAACGGTAGTAATTTTATTGGTACAAATTCGCTCTTAAAAATGATTGACTGGGATAAACTTATTAAAAATCATGTTGTCAACCGCATTAAGTGGAAATTTATCCCACCAGCTTCTCCCTGGTGGGGTGGATTTTGGGAAAGAATGATTGGCCTGAAAAGTTTTAGGTAATGCCTCACTGAAATATGAAGAACTCTATACGATCCTCTGTGATTGCGAAAATATCTTAAATTGCAGACCATTAACTTATATTTCCGAGGACTTGGAACTGGAACCCTTAACACCTGCAATGTTTTTTCGTGATCTAAAAGAAAGTGGCGTTCCAGATCTAGATATTATTGATGCCAAATACTTACAAAAAAGGTATGCATATCAGATGAAGGTTAGAGAAGATCTAAGAAAACGGTTCAAAACTGAATACTTAGGACAACTGAAAAACCATATTTTAAAAACAGAGAAATATGTTAAACTATCGGTTGGAGACATTGTGTTAAGAGAAACACCTGAGAAAAGAATTAAGTGGCCTCTACGAAAAATTATAACACTCATCCCAGAGGAAATGATGGTGTAGTTCGTTTAGTATACGCACCAAAAGTGGCGAAATCCTTCGTCCCATACAACGAATTTATCTGTTGGAAGTCCATTTACAAACAGATAATATAGGAGACTGTTTGAGAAAGAAGCATTCTGATCAAAAAATGTGTGATAAGCCTACAACTTCTATTGGATCTACAGAGTTTCGTGCCACTGACAAAGATCAGTCAGATGAACTCAATCAGAATCCCCTCAAAACAACTAGATGTGGACGAGTGATTCGAACTCCTGAACGATTAAGCCTCATGAACTTTCAACCAGACTGTGGCTGAGTTTCAACTTGGCGAAACTCATCGGGGGAAGTGTGTCGCGAACGACGCACGCTCCGCTCTTGGGGAACGGATTGAGCCTCCAGACCGACGAGAATTGAAAAAGAAAGTTTGTTTTTTGAGAACTGGCAACGATAAGTGTATGCTTTTAGAACAGTGACGCAGTAGACTAATGACGCTGTTAGATATGTAGAACAATGATGTTAAGTAGTTAGAAGTGTTTTTTGATAGTGTAATGATTTAGATATTGTTCCTCTTTGTGTCAAATGTCAAATAAAGTGATTCATACAAAATAGTGTCAATTTTAGATGAGTTTGAAACCAAATCGGAGTCTACTAAAGCGGCGGACCAGAATCGAAGAAAGCGGATCATAAAGGTAAGCAACCTTTCTTTATTTGCTTATCTAGAATTTTGAATGATCTGTTTTTTACTGAATTGAAACGATACCAGGGTGCATTAAGAATTTCACGACGGATTCTATTTTGAATAACTTGAATCTTTTTTACGTGGGTCTTAGTGGCGTATCCCCATACTGAACTGGCGTAAAGTAAAGTAGGTCTAAGGATGGACTTGTATAAAACAAGTTTATTGTTAATAGTCAGACTGCTATGTCTGCCGAGGAGAGGACGCATAGTAGCTATTGAGATATTGAATTTCCTGGCAGTTTCGTGTAAATGTTGACGAAAAGTGAGTTTTTTGTCAAGTGTGACTCCGAGATACTTCACTTGATCCGTCCACTGAATATCGTCGTCAAAGAAGATGGGATTAGGCGGAAGGAAGTTTGTTTGTCCTTTTCTGAAAATAATGGCTTTGGTTTTGTCAGTGTTAACGGCAATTCTCCACAGCGTCATCCAGTTTTCAAGAAGCTCCAAATAGTTTTGTAGAAAAATTTGTACAGTATTGATGGTTGAAGCTTGAGTTAGGATAGCGGTATCGCCGGCAAATAAGGCGATAGTAATATGAGATTCTTTTGGAATGTCTTGAGTATAAATATTGTAAAGAAAAGGAGGAAGAACGGAACCTTGAGGGGACACCTGCAGTAATATTTCTTGTAGTTGAGAGGGTGTGTCCAGTTTTGACAGCGAAAGTGCGATTTCTGAGGTAAGAGGCAATAAGTCGAATAAAGTGGTTCGGAAAATTGAGCCCAATTAGTTTGAATATAAGTCTTTGGTGCCACACTCTGTCAAAGGCTTTGGCAATATTATCTAAGAAAATTGCGCCAGTAGGAAATTTGCAATTGAATCCATCAGTAATGTAGTTGATAACGCGGAGAAGCTGATGATTGGTGTTGTGCAGATGTCTGAACCCAAATTGGTCATTAGGAGTATAAGAGCTAGGACGTATAATTCGATTAATATAAAACAGAATAATGTTTTTAACAATTTTAGAAATTTGACGAAGATAGGGCGATTATTTTGAGGAAAAGTAGAACTTTGATGAGGCTTAGGGAAGACAACATGCATGTTTACATGCTTTTGAGAAGTAAGAGAGCTTGATAACTGAGTTAATTATTTTAGTTAAGCACGTAATTGCATTAATTGGAAGATGCTTGAGTGCTTTGGAAGAAATGCTATCATATCCAGCAGCTTTTTTAGTTTTTAAAGAGGTAATAAAATTCGCAACAATTCTCGGAGAAGCGAGAAAGGTGAAATTAAGTGTCTAGGGCTAGTAAGGAAAGAGGATACTGTGCTATTGACTTTGGTGATATGATCATTATCATATGGGGAAGCACTGGGAGTAAAGGTATCTTCAAGAATGTCAGAGAAAGTATTGGATTTATCTTCATCAGAATAAACAAGTCCATTGCAACCATGAAGTGGAGGAATCTGCTTGAAAGGCTTTTTGAATTTACGAGCAATGTCATAGAAGCAATTGTCTTCAGTAGCAAGAGTGTTTAAGAAGTTGCGCCACCGTTGAGATTTAAATTCCCTGATATCTTTTTTAATGTCCTTTAAAGAGCGTTTAGGTGAGCTTTAATTCTTGGGTTTCTAGTAGATTGCCATAATTTCCGAAAGCGATTTTTATTTTAATATTTTACCTGATGTTATTCGGAAGAGGAAGAAAATGATGCTTAGTGATGAATTTATTGGTAGCAGAACTTAAAGCTTGTTCAACACTGTTGGTAAAATTTTGAATTTCCGTTTTGAATTTCCGGCTTCTTTACTGCATATGCAAGGATTTCCTGGTATAGTTCCAGTCAGAATTTGAGAATATTTATTACAATTGGTAATTCCAATGCTGCGACCTAATGCAAGAAGGAGGCAGTTGATATTAATTTCAAGCAAGATAGGATTATGATCAGAAGATAAAGCAGGAATAAGGGAAGTTTGACTATTGTAACTGAGGTTATTTGAAAGAAAACGTCAGTGATGGGAGCTATCTATTGCTTGCACCAGGAATCTAACATTGATGTTTCGCATTAAAATCACCACCTGCAAGAGAGGGATAATTAGAGTCCAAAAGATGTTCAATTTCAGCCATAATTGGTCTATGATTCGATGGAATATAAATATTGGAGATTTTGAATTTGTTAAATTTAATTTCAATTTCAATAGAATTACTCTAAAAAAAGTAGATTGTTTTTTTTTTTTAAGTTGATGCTGTATACTCCTTTTAACGAAAGTAATAATTCCACCTCCTCGCCCTGTAGTTATATCAGATCTGTAAGTAGCATAATTTGCATAAAGTACTTTGTTTGCAGGTTGTAAGTGAGTCTCTTGTATTAACAGAACATCCGGTTCTAATTCAAGAATAAGATCACCCAATTCATCCTTTTTGTTATTTAAGCCATTTGCATTCCAGGAAATAATTTTAAAGCTTCTCATATTGACGTTTTTAGGCATATTAAATGCAACTGCAGACTTTATCAATGATGTTAACTACGATGCTGATTTTGCCAATAGCAAATTTTTGTTTTTCATTTCTTTTTGGCCTTCGGTTCTTAGTCCATATAATTTTAAAGATCCAAGATTGAAAATTTCTGAGAGCGAATTATTTGCTTCTTGGGGTTCAGCGATGTGCGCATTTTGATTGATTTCTGGATTTGTGTTGAGAGGAGGGAAATTTTTATGAAAATTCCCCATAGGAGTTGGCTGGGAGTAAATTTTGATCTATTTTGTTGAGGTCTTGCTGGACACTGAGAGAAATTTGCCGGATGTGGCCCTTTGCAGTGATAACACGTTGCAGGTTTATTCTTGTCAACAGGACAATTTTTGTGTTCATGATTATCTCCACAACGAACCCAGTCTCTAGTACGGTGGCACTGTAGAATAATTAGACGTTGTGCGGCAAAGGTCAGCAAATGAAAACGCAGCATTCAGTTCAATCTAGGCATTCCGAGCTGTGACTCCGAGCGTGTTGGACGCACTTTGGTTTACTGCTCAATTTTCTACGATTTGATCCAGTCCCGTAGGCGGTCAGTGAGTTTACTAGTTTAGTTTACTATAGTTTTAGTGAGTATCTTTTAGACTTCGAGTGATCCTTTAGGGTGTTACGGTAGGCAAGTCCTTTTTTAGAGCAGTAAATACGGATGATGAAATTGGTTGACTGCCCGGATTTTGGATTATCGACTTTGTCTCTGCCATCTGCTTCAAAACTCGAGGAATTCTTGAAGGATCCCAGACTCAGGAAGAAAGTGAAAATAAAAAACGGAGAATGCGAATTCGGAGAAGGAAATTAAGAAGGCGGAAAAAGCCAGAGAAGAAAAAAATACAGGAACTTATCCAGGAGTTCGGAACTGATTATCTGACACAACACTTGGAATTCGAGCAACGATTAAAGGAAGCAAAAATCCCCGAAGAACAGAACGAACTCGTGTTGGAACATGCAAGGAAAACTAACCAACTCGTCGGCAAGAGGCAGCGAACGGAGCAAATCGCCACAATCCCGGATAATGAAAGTAATTGCATTACCCCAAAGAAGACTGCGAAAATTCAAGCAAAGCCGATATCGATGGAGATACCATAAAAGAACCGTTTTCAATTACTCAGGAAAATCGCAGAGGAAAACACCTAAGGAGAAGCCAACGCTGATAACCCGCCCCCACCCATTGTACGTTTGCGAAATCAATTGGATGACTTTGGATGAATTGTTCTCGCTAAATTGTACAGATCCCCACAAATCCCAAATGAGAGGAAAATCCATCTTCGTACACACTAAGAACCTGAAATATTACAGCACGATGAATGAACTTCTACATGAAAAAAAGATTCTCTGTCACTCCTACCAGTTAGAATTCGAAAATACGATTCGGGCCATTATGAAGAACCTCCCCGCTACTATCAAAGAAGACGCCATACACCGAGACCTTAAATTCAGGAATTATCCTATCGAAAAAGTCAAAGAGTTTTCCAAAAATCATGAAGGACAAAAAATTAAACTTCCCATCTACCTACTGGAACTAAATAGATCACCCAAAGGAAATAAGATTTACCAGCTCAATAATATGTTCAGTTTCAACGTCAACATAGAAAAATTCAACCTCAAGAAAAGGCCAGTCCAATGTTACCGCTGCTAGCAATTCGGTCACTCTCAATTCTGTTGCAGTAATCCCATTAGATGCGTGAAGTGCAGGCAATAACATCAAAGCAATCAAGGCACCATGAAACCCGAAGATAAGTCAAAATATATTTTCTGCGGACTCTGTCACGTGAGCAGCTATAGAGGTTGCAACGAGTATAAGAAAAGATTTGAAAAGAAAAGCAGCCCATCCCAGCCTAAAGTTCCCGAATTGTCTGAGGAAAACTTCCCTAGCTCAAAGAAT
Source organism: Stegodyphus dumicola (assembly GCF_044657685.1). NCBI lineage: Eukaryota > Metazoa > Arthropoda > Arachnida > Araneae > Eresidae > Stegodyphus > Stegodyphus dumicola. The sequence continues at coordinate 97,647,462 of NC_140774.1, read as the reverse complement.
GCCTCAATTCCAGCGCAGAAAAATCCCCATCAAGGCACTTGCAGCGAGAAATTGAAAGGAAAAGTCACTCCGCCACCGAAAGACCTAAACGATGCTATTAAATGGATTCAAGACGAAAAAATTAACTCATTCTTAACTTCGATCATCTCATCTATTGGTAAAATCAGAGCAGCAAAGAATGCAGCAGAAAAATTACAAATAGGCCACTCCTTCTAAGACGGGCCACTAGGAATACAGGAAATTCACGCAGCTATATTCTGGACTTAATTCTACATTCTACCTCCCTCAATCAATGTAGTAGTACTGTCTGTTAGGCGGAGTACGTCCGAAGGTGTTTACGCAAGGCTCATCACATCGTAACATCGAGAACCCTATTCTAGAATTCTCAGCCAACATTCCTTAATGCTATGGTAGGAAAGTTATGTCATTTCTTCATGCGTTACACACAGAATGTGGCTTTTAGCCTAGGCGTCTGTTCTCCATGTGCTTTGCACCTGAGCCTTCAATCTAAGCAACGCACCGTGATGTCAGTAATTGACGGGTAGAATATTGAAAACAATGTTGTCGCACAACGTCTGATGTAAAATAGTTGTCTCGGCTGCATTTCGGAGTGTATGGCGTAACTAAAATTCGAATGTTCCTTTACCCTCTTGGCATTTGACTTCGCAAGAAACACGACGTCTTGAGAAGAGACCCGATGTGGGCTCGCGAGCTACGGCTTGAACATCCCCGCTCTAGTGCATATGCATTTTTTTGATGCGAAAACGTTTTTAAACTGAATTTACGAGTATCGATTGACATTCTTTGTTACTATTATTAATTTTACAAAGACGAATTATAATGCACCATTTTAAAATGATTTGAAAATGTACTGAGTAAAGTCTTATTTTTGATAAATATTTTGCAGAAATCGAAGCTAAAGCCTGGTTATGTGTGATAGGTAAAAAACACTTTCTGTTGTGCCGTCATACCTGCCAGCTTGAATCTTGCTGAAACATTTTAAATGGGTAAGGCGTATATGTTACAAGAACTATATTATAATTACCATCAAAAGACAGTGGTGATATTACTTTTTGATATCGTTATTTGTTAAGAGGGTGTTGACTTGTTACGCTTACTTTACGGATTATTATATCTTCATTTCAGGTGATCCAGCATGGCTGATTGTTAAAGAACAATTGAAATAATCATTGTGAGTGTTTAAGAAACTCCATAACGTAGTAATTAAAAAGTATTAATAGATTCTATCAAACAATGCTAATAGGATCTGGTCTTACTGACGCCAGTATTTTAATGTTAATTTACTGTTCTCCAGGAAAAGAGTCACTGGACACAATCCTCCGTTGGAACATGTGGGGTTCATATAGATATATTGCCAAGTTTATATTGCGAACTGGAACAATCCGTCAGAGTCATTTTCATTTAATTTTGCATAAATTGAACTCTATAACCATTTAGGTATGAGTAATAACCCTGCAGTCGAATGAAACATGCTCATTTCGCTTTGCTAAAATACCTGTTTCAGCTAACGTACAGAACTGAGAACTTTTCTTGAAACTAGCCGTAACCGTGGTGGCTGTTGTCTCATTTATTGCAGTATTCTGAAGTTGGTGTCTATCTAGAATATGTTCATAGAAACGTTTTATTGATTTTAGAAATAATCATAAACATCCTTCATAGAAACAACTTTTTAAATCACTTTGCTACTGTACTGTGAGTAATGTTTTAGTTTCATTGAGGTGACGATTTTTAAAACTCCTCAGGAATAACATAGGAACTTCTTCCACCGCTTATAGACAGAATGATCTGAGTTTATTCCGAGACCATGAATGTCATTCTGGATCAAGAATAAAATAAAACAGGCCGATGCCACTTCACTTGTATCAGTTTGATAGGTTATTATGCCTCCTGAATGAAGGTATATAAAAAAAAACTAATTGGAAAGATTCAAGGTAGTGGTATTGAGGCTTAAACTCTCCTCCCACAAATAATTAGCGCATTTATCAATCATCCACTCCCAGCATTTAGTTTCAATTTCTGCAACAGTTTACAAAAACTACTAAAAGATGTTCACTTTGAATTTTTGTGTTTCAAGGAAAAATACGTATGCAATGCATAAAGACAGGGTTTAATTTCTAAAATTAGAAGTGTGCGGTATAATAAATAAATAAAATAGTTAATAATTAAAATAATAAAATTATTAAATTTAAAATCCAATAAAATTAATGTAAGAAGATAAATAAAAATTTAATAAATTACTAAATTAATGATAAATAGTTAAATAAAATACTGGGCCTCATCGTATTTGGAGCTGCAGCTGGAATTACAGTTTCGCTTAAAAACTGTGAAGTAATTTAGCCGGGTAGTGTACAGTGTAATGTACTTCTTCAAGGAATTATAAAAACAAAAGGTTATTCTTTTTCCTGCACATCGATGGAAAAAAGTAAACCGTTCCCAAAGAGAGCAGAGAAAATACTAGGAACAGTGGGAGAGTATGGAAAGAAATTTTAATGAATATGTGTAGATATGAGAACAAAGGTAAAGAGCGCAACACTTTCTCACCTGTCGGTATATAATTCTAGTTGTCAACCAGAATATGGCACGGAATAAAATTTTTCTCAAATCCAAGAATTGATTTTTAAGCTGAGAACAAGGCAAGTTTCATTCCCCGTACTTCAGTGCATTGTTCCAAAAAATTCTGCAGGTGCTCTTTTTCGTGGCAAGTCATCAGACGTGAACAACCAGCGTAATATTTCGTGGACGAAATGTTTACTCTTAAATTTACTGCATATTTAAGAGAATAAGCGTTGAACATATGGGTAAGTGCTTTTCTTTCTCAAATGTCTCAACATCCGTCAGAAGGTTTGTTTCTCAGGGAAAGACTGGTATGCTTTAAGAAGTTAGAATCGATTTTTAAGGCTTACTTATTAAAATAAAATTTTCGAAGTAAAAAAAAAATCTACTGAAATGCTGGTTCAGTTACATTAAAGAAGTAAGAAGAAGGGTCTGAGTTTATTCCGGGATCATGAATGTTATTCTGGATCAAGAATAAAATATACTAACCCGATGCCAGTTCACTTGTATTAGTTTCATAGGTTATTGCCTCCTCAAAGAAGGTATAAAAAACTAATTAAAAAGATTCAAGATAGTGGTCTTGAGTCTTAAACCTTCCTCCCACAAATAATTATCGCTTTTTATTCATCATCCACGCCCAACATTTAGCCTCAATTTCTGCAACTGTTTACAAAACTCAGCATGTTAACTCTGCATTTTTGGGTTTCAAAGAAATATACGTATGCATCGGCGTAATTTAAGCTCTGTGTAAAGATATCTGATATTTAAAATAATACACAACCGAAAATTGTACGAGTGGTTTTATGAAATAACATGTTATGTGTGAAATAATTAAAAATACCCAAAGAGTATTATGTGCAAGGATGCTGATATGTTTGAATGAAATATATTACTTTCTATCAGAAAATCGCTCGTTATCGTAAGATTGTCACATCATATTTATATTTTCATAAAACCTTTATTTTTACACAAATTTGATTTTGGTATTTATAGTAAAGTACTTGAGTATATGGTATCCAGATTGTGTGTGAACTTCTTGAATTCTTATGGGTTTGCATAATTTAGCCAAACCATGTTTCACGTAAAAATTTATGGATATATATGTATATATATATAAGGCAGTGGAAAAGTCACCTGACATTAACTGCATATTTAAGCATTTGAATGTCAAATGACTTCTGCGCTATCCTGGATATTTTTTATGAACATATCACGAAGATATTTAGCAAGAGGATATGTATATTTTTCGTTTGAAGCCAAGCATTAGTGATCTGATATGAAACATTGTTTCTATTATCTCACAACATAGTTTCTGGTTTAAAGTTTTAGGTGGGAAATAGGCATAGGAACGAATATAAGTTTGATTCCACTTTTTAAAACATGAAATCGTAGCAATCCCATGCGTCCATTAACCACTCTTCAAAATTTAAATTTTGTTCTTCGTCCAGTACTTTCTCTTCCAAACTTTGCTGCCAGTTCCTTATATTAAAATACTTAGTATATGGAGTCTTAGTACCGTCCTCTGGCCCACCGAAGAAGAGCATCAGCCAAGACATCTAAATGTGCTTTTGTCTAGAAGGGAGAGAAATTACAAAAATTGTCAAATATATTTAAATTATACAGAATTAAAATAAGAATTTTTGCAGTAATTTATATATACGAGTATATTATAGTAGAAAAGAGTTGTTACTTTTTCGAAAGTTAATTGAATTCATTTCTGGCCTTTAATATATATTAATTTTGAATATTTTCTTAAGTTCATACGTTTTCTTTATTTCTTAAATACTAAGTCTAATGAGAATGTATTTTTGTACATTAGTTTACTATTTTTATTCATTGTTTTATATAATCAACGGCGAAAGTGTCGAGGAGCATTTTTCTCAAGTAAAGAAATTCAACTTACTCTAATTTAATTATAAGATGTTCAACTTATTCTAGTTTAATTAAGCATATTCAGCTTACTTTAATTTAATTATAAGCATATTCTACTTATTCTAATTTAATTATAAGCATATTTAACTCACTATAATTTAATTATAAGTTCCGATTCTGAGAATGTACTTCAAGTAAAACAGAACAACTGATCCTCAACTATCAAATTATATAATTTTAAACTCAATCTTATTGAAAAGTTTATCTAGTATTGATTCTGACTTGAGAAAAATGAAGAAACACTTTCGCTTCTATTAATTATTGTTAACTGATCGGGGGTTAGTTTGTCCTCTTTGACAAGTCAACTGATTTCCGGTCAGTGGCGATAATTACTTAGTTTGTTGGTTTCACTTTCGCTTTTAAAGTTTTTTAATTTTTCAATTATTTTTCTGCACTCTTATGTTCCCCAATTCGGTATAGAATTCTAACCTTGTTACTTTGATTTCCAATATTCTACTGATAAATAAATTTATATATATTTATTTTCTTTACTACATAGGTTAAGCTTAGGAAAAAAACGACAGGCTTGAAACAATCTTTCAGCTGTGAATAGAAATCTTATTTTTTCAAACAGTCTTTAGAAAAAGCTGATAAGATAGATTTGATTGCATTGACAAATGAGTTGGATTTAATTTCCCCAAATCCAAATATTGTTCAGTTATGCAGCGTTATTATTGAAATGAAAGCTTATAATTTACCAGAAATTTATTGAATGCATTTATCTCTGAGTGAGAAGTGAAGTAAAAAATTAAATTAGAGAAAGTAGAGCAGAAAAAAAATTAATAAATTGAAAATAAGGATAAATAAATGTGTTTTGCAGTACCATGCCATTTCCCTCCTACCCTTCCTCCATCGGAAACTATTATATTTTCATTACACAGACCCTCCCACTGGAGCTTTCCTATAAAAAGCTAAAATGTTTTTTTTTTTTTTTTTTTTTTTTTTTTTTTTTTTTTTACAGCGCTTTAAGATTTTATATTACCCCAAAGGGACTTTTTTTCATATTTTCATTTACCCATACATACACGTTTCGAGAGCATTTTGACTAACGCACCTTTAGGATAAAAATATTTACAAACAGCATATCTTTAAAATTTTCGATAGACAGTCTCGCGCGCTGGAGATAAAAATATTTTATTCTCCACAGTGTGTTGCCACTGATCGCTTTAAAACTGTTGAATATCTTAATAAAAAATTCTCTAAAATTTGAAAAATATGAACTAGGTAATAAAACAAATTCGAAATTCAAGATTCGGGCTTCTAGGTGCCCATATTCGGGTGAAGGACTTCGTTATTCGAAATTTGATGGCTCTAGATATCGTTGTTTTTTCACAATCGAGAAACATACTGTTGCGTTCTACAGGTTCGTGGATTTGGAGTAATTGATGACAGCACTTGACGAAAAATCAAAACACAATTTATTCTCCAGTATTCCACAGGACAGTTCGAAAGACACGTTATAGTCTTCGAAAAACTAGAACAAACACACTGAAACAATCAGAAACATATCATTCAGATTATCAGGCTATAACGATGAAGACAGCTTCACGGCACTAAAGTACAGCTCCCGACTCGGTCGATCGCTTTCAAGCTAACCTCTGAACTCAAATCACTACTACTGAACTCAAGATACTATCACTACTACGCGTACAGGCAGGGTAGCTTTTAACGTACCTACGAGAGCATTTCCAAGGAAAACGGCTAAGAATGTGTTTTAGAATGTTCTTGCTCCGTCTATGGCATATCGCCATATCACCCTTGTATAATTGTACCTTGTGTACCATTGTTCATTCAAGCCTGAAACTCGATTAGAAAATAAGCTGGATACTAAAGATTAATTTGTACCAAGACGTTAGAAAAATCTTCCGTTAATTAGGGTTAAAGTGCCAAAGTTTATAAAAATTATCATTTAAATATAAATTGCCTGAATACAGTACAACAATATGCAAATTGTAACACACAGTAATATCTGTAATAAAAACGCAAATATGATGCGAGTTTAAAAAGAAATGACCGGGAAATTAAAAATTCCGAGATACGAATATACGAAGTTAGAAATTATTTTATTAATTATGAAAATGCTGCAGCTGCTCATAATTATCAGTTGGATATATTATAAATTAAATGTGTTTCAAATTATATCAGTTAGGAAAGTAACTGAAAAACCAAAATTAAACATTTCAAGTATCAAAATATGAAGTTTGTAAGAAAGTTAAATAATTTAAAATTAACCTAAATAATTAAAAAATGGGAAGTAAATAACAATATTAGAAGACACTTAGTTTAATTAGACACACGCACTCACTTGCAATAATATTAGTAGGAATTTAAAACTGTTTATCTAGAAAAATTCTTAGATTTAAGAAAGTGATTTTTTAAAATTAAATTAGGTCTATTTACATAAAAATATGAAATAAATTAAAATCTGTATAATATTTAAGATGATTTGTTAATATTTATGTAAAAAAGAAAAATAATATGAACTGTGCTACTAATTAATATTAGTAGCTTCTCTCAAATCTAGTAATTGATAGATTGGCTTTATATATAATTAAATGTATCAGTTTTATGCATAACGAAATTGATATATAGAAGTGTGTTTACATACTCTTAGAAAGATTTCGGGATTGTTTAATTAATGTTTAAAATGTAGAGAGTATTTTGGACTATGTCGTGACACAGCTTGTTTACTTGTGACATTTTGGAAAAAGAATAAATTTAAAAATAGCACACGATATTTCTCATTTCAAATAATAGGCTGTTGCCAGAACTTTTTTAATTTCAAAACATTTGCTTTTTTAAAAAAAAAAATCTTTATCGAAATCATTCTAAAAATGTGTAAACACCCTCTTATATATATATACATAGGGTTACACACACATATATATATATACAGAGAGTTACACATTTTTATACAGAGGGTTACACAGTTTACACATTTTTAGAATGATTTCGATAAAGAATTTTTTTAAAAAAGCAAATATATATATAATCTATTATATATATATATGAATCTATTACACACAAACACACACACACACACATATATATATATATGTAATAGATTCTGTAGTAGAACGCAGGTGATTGTATCCACAATGAACAGCTAGAATTTTGATGCCATAGAATGCTGAAATGCCGATCCACAAGGAATAAGAAATTTAGCAGTCAAGGTATATTTAACGTAACTTTTATTTCAGTAAACATGTTGTGGCCACAAACAAATTGGCACATTTATTGTGCCTATTCCAAAAAGATTACATTTTTGATAGATTTGCAGTAAAACAGAAGGAGCAGACAGACAGCAGTCCAGCTAAGTCAAAGCGGTGTAAGCAAGTGCTTTATGTTCAAAGTGAAATCTTAATTCAGACTTAGTTTTGGTTCTCAATGCATTTTGGTTGAATGGTTAATATTGCTGTAAAATTACTATTGACAGTTTGAGTTTTAGTTTCATTTACATCATCAGAATTATGTAAGAGTGATATGACATAGATTTTTTTCGTGTTCCAATGTGTTCCATCATTGGAGTTGCTTCATTTCGCCAAAGAAGCATCACAGTCTTAATTATTTGGCGAAATGAAGCAACTCCAATGGTGGAACACAGCAATAACTTTTATTTAGCACTCAAAATGGCGACATACAAACAAGAAGAGAAAACCTATTCTAACATTTAAAAATAAATTACATTCTTCGTGCGAGAGTCGCACGAGGCACTCGAGTCTGGTTTCAAATATTGCCATTCACAAATACCTTAATGTTCATCTATTTAAATTATTTAAACTACAAGATTTTAATATTATTTAAAGCTGTTACAGTTGCTTTTGGCAGTTGCTTACAAAGGCCTCCGTTCCTTGTTTAAAGGCAACTGGCCTTTTGAACTGCACCATTCATTCCATTTATATATATATATATATATATATATAAATTACCCACACTCCATTTATTTAAAAAAATATTTCTATTAAAAAATTAAAATGTGGGAGGCCTTCAAAGTTTGTTTCTTCTGATATGAGGAGGGTAAAAACAGAGGCAAAAACAGGGCCTCTGCTTTGAACCAGCACTCCCTCGTCATAATCTTTCTTTACATGCAATTATCCTCTTTTCAATATTTTTCCAGTTGGAAATTTTTATATTTTTGAACTTTGTATGCTTATAAAAAATGTTACGCTTCGCAAAATGCAAACTTGTATATATCATTTTAAAGAGAATTTATTACTGAATTCACTACAAAACACAAAATTCAATTATTTGCAATACAAAAAAGTTATATGTACTTTAATATAAATAAAAAACACAGTTATGAAGTGGTTTGTAATGTCTAGCTTTCCTGGCCAATCACTGTTCTTGTTCTGAGAACCAATCAAATGTTAGTAACTGCCAGTAGAAGCTGACATCATGTTTACACTTGAAAAAATTCATTATTTTGCTTTGTTCTGTAGAAGGAGGACCTGTTTCTTATACACTGCAATTACAAGTAGGAATTTTTGTAAAAAATTTTAATATTTAGTCAAGAAGCAATGGTACCAAATAAAAGAGTAGATTGGACACCTAGAAAGAGATATAATATTATTGTATTACGAGAAAGTGGTCTTTCCTATGCTGAAATTGCAAGACAGGTGGGTGGTTCAGTGAGTACATCTGGAGTTCGAAAGTTTTGTTTACGATATCAGGAGACAAATTCAATGAAAAACAAAGAAGGAAAAGACCGAAAAAGGTGCACCACATCTATTGATGACAGAAGAATAAAAAGACTATGTCTCCAAGATAGAAAAATGTCACCAGCGGCCATCAGAAGTGATCTGAATGATGCTGGGGTTTCTGTCAGTTCAAGAACAATCAGGAGAAGATTAACAGATGTTGGACTGAGAGGTAGAATTCCACGAAAAAAGCCTTATCTTAATTTTCAGCAACGAAAACAAAGACTACAGTGGGCAAAGGAACGCATTAATTGGACAGATGATCAGTGGTCACAAGTTATATGGAGTGATGAAACTAAGATATCATTATTCGGTAGTGATGGGGGAAAATATGTAAGACGTAGAATAGGAGAAGAGAATTGCTTGAATACAGATCCTGACTGCATTCAAGCAACTGTGAAGAACCCAGTTAGTGTTATGATTTGGTCATGCATGTCAGCAGATGGTATTGGTCGCCTTCATGTCATCGATGGGACACTGAATGCCAGAAAATACATTGACACTATTCTAGAACCAAAACTTCTACCTTCCATCTGAGATCTCTTTCCCAACAATGCTTCGTTTAATTTTCAGCAGGATTCTGCTCCTTGCCACACGGCCAACATATCGAAAGAGTGGTTTCGTACAAAGAGCATTAAATTGTTGTCATGGCCAGGAAACAGTCTTAACCTCAATCCTATCGAAAATTTGTGGCACCGTTTGAAAACTCTTGTCCGAATGAGGCGCTCATCAAATAAAAGGGAACTAATTGAGGCTATAATTGTTTCCTGGCATCATGTAATAACGAAAGAAGAGCTTAAAACTCTTGTCAGCTCAATGAAACGTCGCTGTAATCAAAAATAAAGGGTACCCTACTAAGTACTGATAACTCACTGCAATCATCACTATCTAATGTATATAAGTACTGATAATATAAGTACTGATAACTCACTGCAATCATCACTATCTAATGTATATCGATAACTATTATCGTTTAACTTTTTTTTGTATTGCAAATAATTGAATTTTGTGTTGAATTTAGTAATAAATTCTCTTTAAAATGATATATACGAGTTTGCATTTTGTGAAACGTAACGTTTTCTATAAGCATACAAAGTTCAAAAACATAAAAATTTCCAAAAGTGTCCACAATTTTGGCCACCACTGTATATTCATCATAGCTATGCTAAATTATAAACATTACATATTTTCTAAATTATATTCAAAACACTTCTGTACCAGTTTTTCAAAATTAACTCATTCATTTTTCAAATTATTCAAAATTCTTAAACTTCAAATTTTTAAACAGTAATGTCATTTCTAATTAATACTACAGTAATTTTTATAACCTTCCCTAAATAAAATAATTATAAATCTTTAAATTTATTATTTAATTATGTGAAACAATTAAGAAAACAAAATTTTTAGTATCATAAAACTTGAGCCAATAAAAATGGTACTAAAATTTTTAAATCTAATATGAACAACATCAGATACCTGAATTTCAAAGCAGTACTTAATTAAAAATCACTTACTTCATAGCAATAGTTTAGAATACATCATTTTTAAAATAACATTTAAGTTTGTAAGGATTATGTTAATTTTATTAACAGATAAATTTTAAGTTCCTTTTCTGTCAAATTCTTAACTTCAACTTACTACTTCCGGCCAGAACGAAGTTTTGGAATCTTTCTGAATACTTAATGAGGAGGAGCGGTATTTAAACCGCGAAGTTACTTACAGAGTTAGAGAGAATCAGAGTTCCTGATTTTCGCGCGTCTGCCTTTTGGCTACTCTCCCTCTCAGAGCTGTTATTACGCTCGGCCGTACTCAGGCCCTTGATAAGCTTCGTAGTCAAATAAAGTTAAGGGCCAACTCAGTTAGAATCTTAATAGCTTCGGCTATATTTTTTTAGTTAATCTTAGTTTTAGTTTAATTCTTAGTCTCCTTAGTTCAAGCCCAAGTATCGGCTTTGATTGTACACTCCAAGACGGAGTTTTGTTAAATCTTATTGGAATAATAAAGGGTTAGTTACCCTTCCATCTTGTTGTTTCCTTTTACACGAACTTAAGCGATTATTCGCTAACTAGTTCTTAAGATTCGTCACTTTCTACAGTAACTGAGAATTACACTAGTGAGAATCTTACAAGTTAATCTAATTAATTATTCCACAGTAACGAAAAATTTAAACGTACTCAAGCCGCAGAAAATATCAAATAAAATGCGCGAACAAAATTAATAAATGCCAAACCATTAAATAAAAATTTCAGAATACTTGTGTTTTCATTCTTTGAACACTATATGAGAGCAGCAGCATAGGTCTCGACAGCAGTAGAGGCAGAAGCCGTCTGTCTCCCTTTGTTAGAATACTATGACGCAGTGAATTAATCTTATTTAGTAAAGAATTATAATATGCCTTTGAATTGAATAAAGATATGGAGCTATAAATTTAAAATCTTCTATATCATTTCATGCCAAGCTTCATTCATGTGCCCGACTGCCAAAATATTACAGTTAATTAATTAGCCGGTAGGATCTGTTCTGCGTGGAAAAAGCTTCTCTGGATTTATTTTCTAAATTCATTGTCTATCGTAAAGTGGATCAAGGACATAATATAGTGTCAATCATCTGCAGACAGAATCTCCCTGTACTTCGTCGGCTACGAAATGAGGTGTCGCCAAGTGCGCAGTGTTTAAAAGTGTCATCGAGTGTGACGTCACGTTTTCGTCTAGTGATGTGCCTACCTTTGAAACTTTTTCAGAAAAGTGTATTGTGATTAAAGTTAGTATTTTCGTATAATATGAAAAAATTCTAATAATTTGAAATTATATTCAATAATCAAGAGTGGTGCTTCAAAAATGGAGACAAGAGCTAAAGCCGCGATGTCAAAAAATACGCAAGAATCAATAGCCACTATCGACGTAACAAAATTCCAATTTGCTATTTTTTATGGTTCTAAAAGTGATATTCCTGTTGATAATTACATTCTGCTATTTGAACAAAAATGCAACCCAGAAAATATTGAAGATAAGGACAAACCGCTAGTATTCTTTGAGTGCCTGAGAGGATAAGCACTTGCATACTTCTTTCGCGAGTGCTTAGACAAAGACTGGGAAGCAGTAAAAGAAAAATTCAGTACATACTTTTCCAGTGCAGAGGTAGTGACATTTAATGACTTTGTATCTGTCACATACGGAAAATTTAATAATATTGACCTCTATTTTCGTAACAAATTAAGATATGGATCTAGTTTGAAACTGAATGATGCTACAATGATTGAAGCCCTCAACCAGGGTGTTCCTGAAGCCAAGCGTATGCTGCTTACTATACAAAAAATAAAAACTCCGAAAGAATGGATTGAGATAGCTCGCAAACTTTGACTTGAAAACTTTTGTGTTAGCGTTTGGAATCTCTGGAAAGCATTAACAAGGTCGGATTTAAATCTTTTAAACATTGTGATTTTTTAAACATTATAAAAGTATAATAGGAGGCTTAATATATTTAAATTTTATTCAAGCGCATACCAATTTTTCATTTAATATTTGTTTTATATGAATAATTTTCAAAGCAGTTGAAAGACGAAAATGGCGATATACAGTTACAACCAAATGTTCCATTTATAAAAGACTTAACGCAGCAATCATGTTCTTCTTGCGAATTCAAGTTCTTAGAAAAGAGGGGAGAGGCAAAACAAAGTCGTGCAGTTCACAATTTTTCTAGAATATTCCTTGATGGGTTTACCCTTAGTTTAATAAAGTAGGAAGATGGAAAAGTTGGCTTGTTCGTTAGCATCGGTGTAGTTGGTACATTAATAAGACCCCACGTAATGAAATTTCGAGCAGCTGGTATACTACCATTTTCGAAATGAAATTAGAAAATAAGTAAATTTTGCTTTGAAAATCATACCCAGATCCCTGACCATCAACGTACAGACCCTCGAGAATTTTGGATTACAGGCAAAAATCGTTGTTTCTATATCAGAATTTTGATATAGAAATTTCTCATTTTTGTTGTATTTACCTGGAAGATTAAAATTGATTTCGAGAAAAGACAGTAATTATTATTTACAAATGACGAAAAGAATGAGCTTAATCCACAGTGTTAATTATAGATTTATTATTATATATTATACTATTATGATTTATAGTTCACTATGTGAATTATAAACTTTGGCAATAGATATGAAGTAACTTCTCCTCCGTCACTGGATTCTGTTGTATTTCTAAAGTGGCATTCGAATGAAAGCTCACAGATTCAAAATTCTGAGTAGAGAAAAAATTCATTTATTCCGAATTTCCCTCAAATTTATAATGCAGTTTGACGTGACATACATTTTTACGCGTTGTGAAGGCTACGTTCTATCGTCAGTCCAAGAACTTAACTCGACTTAGCGGAAGATGTTGCATAATGATCGTCCATTCATTTCCATAGCAACTTTGCAGCTGTTTCGATGGAAAATTATTTGTCATCTTAGTATTAGACCTTTAGCAGTGTGATAATTATAGCTTCCGTTTCCTTGAAGCACTTGAAAACAAAGCCTGATCATGTGAAGCAATATTATCGTTGACAACCTAGATTATTCGACTTACCAAGATACCTAACTCATATAAAAAGTTATTGTTATTATTTTATTTTTATTTTAACAAATTATTATTCGTTGTCCTCTGTATTTCCTCCAAGACATATAGTCTTGTATTATTTCATAATTTTCAGACTAATTAGTAATAAAATTTCATAATGAGACTAACTAGCTTTTTCTTTCGAAAAACTTCGTGTTGAATTCCCCGGGACGCTTCGTTATTCCTTCATTTAATACATGTTTGTATTAAACTGAAGTATGTATGTATTGAATGAAATATGTATGTATTTTAGCAATTTTTATGCAATGCATATTGTAATCGAGAGTAATTTCGGGTATCCTATTTCAACGAAAATATCCATTTTGACCGCTCTCGAATCTATATGGACGATTTTTTTGTGTGACATCTGTATGGACAGAAAACAAAAAGACTCCTTTTTCCAAAACCGACTGTAAAATGGATTCAAAGGAGATTTTCTTCCTTGACGTCTGTACGTACGTATGCATTTATCTCCAATTCAATCGTGCTTGGGTTCGGTTAAGCTCAGTTCTTTTATTCTTCTGTGTTGGTAAATTGTCTATTTTTTGCTTTAAAACAGATTGAGTTATGTTGCGCTTATATTTCGATTAAGGTTTTTATGCCTTTGGTTAATTTGCATGCGATAGTTTTAGAATTATCTACAGTTTAAAAGTTTAGATGTCACTAGGCTAAATGCGGCGGCTATTTGTTTATATTTTAAGCTCTTAGTTGTATAGCGATTTAAGTCAGTTGGTACAAAAACTTCAGTGTCTTTTTGCCCAGTAGGGCCAGAAGCTGACTTTAAATTTTTGTGAAGTGAATACTTTATCTTTCTGCTGTTGGCTGATTTGCTTGTTTTGGTGTACAATCCCTAATTTTAATTGCAAAAATGGTTTTTCTAAACTGTTTTTAACTGTATTCAGTGTTTTAACCTTTTCCATATTTTTCAATTTTTAATGAGGATATTTTGAGTTTTTATGCATTTTCGCCCTGTTGCGAAGTGAAAAGTGAATTGATTGAATGAGAAATATATATCTGTAATGTAATTCAAGGAAATAAGTTTAAATGAAGGCAGCAAAAATGTGTATAATTTAATAGGCCGTACATGGAAGTCATGTGTTGCCCTCATCAGATATTTATTTTTTAATGAAAGAATTTTATTACTGTAGACGTAAAAAGCCAGAATTATGTGCGAATTTCAATTTGCAGTATTTATTTTTTATTATTATATTATTATAAAGGGAAGTTAGTACCGAATGGGATATTAGTTTCGGAATGGTTTTCGCGTATCGTTTGTTTTCGTTCGTTTGAATGAATGTACATTTCTCGCATTGTGACAAAAAAAAAAAAAAAAAAAAAAAAAAAGGTACTTAGAGCCATCAAGTTTTGAATAACGTAGTCCTTCACGCAAGAATGAGTACCCGGAAGCATTTGGAATTTGGAGTTTGTTTTACTGTCTATTTCATACGTTGCAAAACTTTAACGAATTTTCGAACAAAAGTCAACGATTTCAAAGCGAACAGTGGCAACAATGTGCGGAAAAAAGGATTTTTATTTCCAGCGCGTGAGACTGTCTATCAAAAATTTTAAAGGTATGCTGTTTTTAAATATGTTTAGCCAAAAGCTACATCGGCCCAAATGCTTTCGAAACGTGTATGTGTGTGTAAATGAAAAAAGAAAAAGCTCCTTTGGTCGTAATATAAAATCTGGAAGTTTTCAGGTTTTTTTTTCATTATCTACTTTATAATTAATAAAAACGAATTTTTAATTTGCTGTTGATTCGAATTTTATGTGGCGTAAGCGCTAAGAGCATGATATGTAATAAATAAAGTAAATACACAAAACTTTAATAATAAAAAGACCAGAATGTTTGGTAAAGCCATTTTAGTAAGTAAACTACACATTGATATGATAAATTGAGAAAAGAATGGAAAGAACATAAAAATGTATGCCAACACTTAACGCTGGATTGGAAATTCGAAACGTATGCTGCTATGCTGCTTTTAAAATTTTTGTAATTTTGCATTTGAATTGTATATAGCGTTGAGTGCGAAGAAAATTATTCTTCGCACTCAACGCCATATACAATTCAGACGCAAAATGCTAAAAAGCTAAAAAGACAAAAAAATGGGTTAATAGAAGTGAATGTAACAGCAGACTGGTAGACTGCGAGATCAGCAAGAGCTTACAAAATCTCAACAAACTCTTTTGGGCGACCATTAAAATCTGAAAGCTTTCAGACTTTTTATTTTAAGTAACTTAAAACTTTCTTCTTTTTTTATTTTCTTATTATGTTTGCAATAAAGTATGGTTAGCGCAGTAGATAGATTTTTAGAAACCCATCTTCAAAAGATCATCAGCCGGTTATTTAAACACCATTCAATCCTATGTCAAATAATTTTGACCAGACTGATCCCTATTAGTACTTCTGTACCAGATTTAGTACATCCATATTATTATATGTTTCTGTTTAGTTCACCAATTGTGTTTCATATACGACATTTTTAACTTACTTTTTGATATCTGAATGTCGGGAAATCGCTCGATTTTTTAGACCATTTGACGTAACATTATTGTTGGAGTTCTAAATGTATATTGAGTGATTATTCATTGTTGGAAAAGTTATTTTTCAATGGAATTATTTCATTGATGATTTGTTGTTGAGACTAAAATGGTGAAATTTTTAAGAAAATTTATAAAATAAGCTTTTATTTAAAACTCGCAGAATAAATGACTAGAAAAAAAAGTAACTTATTATAGGGTTTCACGAGAATAGGAGATTAAATAATTCTCTTCACAAAACTAATCTACAATTTTATATCACGAATAATAAATTTCTTTATTCATTATTTGAATAACGAAATCTATTAATCGAACTGCATTGTGAAAAAGTATAAGTTATTATCTTCATAAATGTATCAATTAATAGTTCCGATGTTTATATTTAGAAAACTTTTGCTATACATATAAAGCAAAATATGTTTGACTCCCGTACTACGAAAATTAAATGAGAGATTTAATTTCAGAATTTGGGATATTTGACATAATTTTAAATTTGCATTGACGAGCTGGTTAATAAACAAATGAGAATAATTTAGAGTTTGAGCTTTACCGCTTAAATATTATTGAATGATATTCTTTGGTGATTTAATAATGTATTTTATTTATAGTTTTATTACAATTGGTATGCCGAAATAATTTTCACTCTAGTAATTTAAAAGTAAAATACATTATTAGTATTATCACGAATTTTTTGTTTATTTTAAAATTCTAATCTGGTGATCGTAAATTAATTCATTAAAGTACAAATATTTTTCTTTTTTGATTATTGCAAATAATCGTTGGCTGCGTGCTATTTACTGAAGCTACCAGTTTTTTCGAGAACACGAATTCTGTACGCTTCAGTACATAAGATCATCATTTTGAGCAAAGTGATGCTGATTCTCTCAGTAATCTACATAATGATGCTTATACTCTCAGTAATCTACATAATGATGCTTATACTCTCAGTAATCTACATAATGATGCTTATACTCTCAGTAATCTACATAATGATGCTTATACTCTCAGTAATCTACATAGAACTGCTCGTTACTTAATATCTTAACAACAACAGTTGTTTTCTAAACAATATTTATTCTTAGTTATGTAACAAATGCAAACAACGCTTTTTAGCCGATAGGCTAACATTCCTCCCGAAAAATGTTGGCATTGTATGACAGAAAATATCTTTAATTTAACATGCAGCCTGGAGAATGGCTAGTTTGTGTACAGACCCTGAATATGATTTCAGTATCAAATACTATATCTGTCAATATTTTTCGTACGGGAATCGCATTTTCTGTGTTTTATTTTTTTATAACGTAAAAAATAATTTACCCGATTCGAAGTACAGGGAGGGAAAGAACGAGTTAAACTAATTTTATAAAACTAATTTCTTTCAAAATACCAAAACATGAATATTTGCTTTATTTAAACATTTTTACTACTGGAAGTATATGTGTGCGTCCAACTGTCACAAAAATAAAGACAAGAACTTTGTGAACACGATGTATAGTAGAATATTTTATATGCCGAGTGCAGATTTTGAAATCAGTCACATTTCAACAGATTTGAATATTTCAACATATATAGTGGAACGCTACCGAGTTCCTGCTTACGATAAAGTTATGCAATATATTTTATTATTACGTTTGGTTAATGTAAATTTTATTCAGCTTGTTTGCAACATCTTAAAGATACCGAGGTTATTAATGATAAAAGAGTTTAAAGAGTGTGTTCTCTTTTTTTCTTAATGAAATATTTTGCAAACAATCTTATCTCGTATTAATGCTGCAGCAAAGCCTAAAGCTTAGATTAATCATGATTTTAGAAAATGAAGAGTCGCATTTGCAAAAAACGTTTTTCAGAGATGAGTTTAATCCTCCGAGTGTTATGTGTTTCCCGCTTGAAATTTGAAAATTTCTCAAATTGTCATGTATAAGTGTTTTTTTAAAATTAGAATTTCTAAATAACCCTTTCATTTTGTACTTTGATTTCTTTTATTTCAAGCTACTAGTGTTTCACATATATATGTATATGCGATGACATTAAAATATTTCACAAAATATTTTTCCAAATTCGATAAGAATTTTTTCCCTTTTTTCCTTCATTCTTTTGATAATTTTTTAAAACTCGGTGTTCAGTTTTCCTCACATGGCGTTGTTTATTGATCAAAAAGTCATTACAGGAGTTTCTATTTTTGTATCATTGAAAAGATAGTAAAATAATTTTCGAAATAAAGATTTTTCGGAATTTGAATTTAAAATTACCGAATTTTAGCCGACATTTTAGTTATCCTGCAATTGCTAAAAACGATAGAATTCTAAATCAGACGATTTAATCTTTTTTTGTTAGCAGCCCCATGTTTTTGCGCGATTAACATCAGATTTCTAAATCTAATTGGACTTTAAACGAACTGAGCATAAATTTATGCCATCGGATATGTTGCAAGAACTTGCCCCCACCCAAAAAAAGGATGACATCATGCATACTTTCTTGCTACGCTGATATTAGATGGATAACTTTCCTGCATCGAATGGTTATGATTTTTTTTCTTTATTAGTTTTCCGCATTCTCTAAGCTAAAGAGTGTATAATATATATGACCTTCATAAATTATAAGGTTTTACTTAAATGAACCAGTTTTTTTTTTTTACTTGTCGTAATAGTCTTGGTCCTATATGTCTAAATAAAATGGTGGGGCCCCATGTATAAACTATATTAGGAAATTAGCAGAACTTCAGGGAATATATTGTTATGAATTTTGTATTTAGATAGATAATTTGAGTAGAATTATAATTTAAATTATTGTATTTTCCCGTGCAATGCAGTGCGAGACAAATTTTAAGAGGAATCTATGCCGGAAAAGTAAAAATACAGGAGTACGTGGATTTAACATTCAGTAAATGGTTATCTCGTAATTTGTATTAAAATTGAATAAATGTAATTGAATGCTATGTTAGTTGTAACCGTAATTCCAGCCTCTTATAACTTTCCAGAAATCTCGAGAAGCAGAAACTGCTAGAAATATATCCCGACCGTGGGAATTTTATAAAAGGCCGGAGAGAGAGTGTTTTAGTTATTCTAGGTTTCTCTTTTATTACCAATAGAAATTCATCGTTTAGATGGGTGATACGGTATCTACGGGAAGACCTATAAGAAGTGTTGTTCCATAGGGCTCGGTTTTAGAACCCGTCCTGTACTTATTCTACGCAGCAGACTTTGCATATGTTCCTCATCACAATAACTCAATCCTAGCATGTTACGCAGACGATACTGCCCTGGCAGTTAAGTCTTCGAACATTTATCATGCAATAAAGAAACTTCAAGACCAAGTTCCGCTTTTTGAAGAATGGTGCAGGAACTAGAAAGTGAAAATTAACGCACAGAAATCGCAACTACTTATTACCAGACGAAGGAAAAGAAACCCCAGCTTAAAGCAAAATTTGCTGCTCTTCAATGAAGTAGTCCCAGTAGCCCCCCGGTTGTGAACCAAGCCAAATACTTAGAAGTGATTCTTAACAGCAGACGTACTTGGAGCACATTAACCATGTGAGGAATAAAGCTCTAGATGTGATAAAGTGCTTATTCCCAATCATAGGACGTTACTCTAAATTGGACCTTAAGAAAAAGAGACTAATTTACTTATCTACTACAAGGCCAATAATGACAGATGCTTCTCCTGCTTGCCTGCTGTGACTAATACATACTTAAACAAACTCCAGGTCTTACTAAGCAGATTTCTCCGCATTATCACTAGTACTCACTACTTTGTACGCAATAAAGGTGCTAGACGATGATTTAAAAATTGATTCTTTTGATACTTTTATCAGGAAGACTAATGACAAATTTTCCAAAGGAACTGCTGAATGTGAACATATGCAACAGGTTAATCGATTTTATCACGAAATTCTTGATGATGATAGACATCTCCTTCCCTTTACTGCTCATATTCTAAGCAACAATCAGAATTTCCCAACCTAGACTTTACAGTGTAATGTAAAATACTATTGCATATAATATTTTATGAACTTGGTGTTGAACTCAAAGGATGCTGCTTGAACTCATATCAAACAGCATCCTCTGAGTCTGCACTTGGGAGGATGACCTGTCATTGACCAGACCTCCTGACTTAGAGCTATTTGTCCTGCATTCGCTATTCAACTTTGAACTTTGTAAATATGTATATAGTTCTTCATAGTCAAGAAAACAACTTTTGCATGTTATTTTATCAGGTTTTTATGTATTATTTTCTTGTATTTGCTTGTAAATTCTTGTTTTCAGCTGGATTTACCTCATCTAAAGAGACGACTCAGCGATGCTGACGTTACTTGGTCACCCCCTTCATACCTGCTACTCTGTTCTCTGCGTCATCTTTCTGCATTTCTCTACCTTAAGTGCTCTATGAAGCAACTACATGACGATAGCCGGAAAACAGCAAGCAAACATGATTACTTTTCACGGCAACAACGGAACTTTGAACTTGGTTTTAGTAAGTTGAAGTTAGGAAGTTAGGGTGAAGTTAGGTTGAAGTAAAGATATAACAGTAACTTGTGATGATTTTATGCTCCTGCATTTTGCTTGCAAGTGTGGTGTTCATTCTGAAATACGTCCCTGCTCTTTACATGCTGTTATTCAGCATGCCGCCGACATGTTTTCCTATAATTATTGCTTATGGGAAGGATCTTTTGACTGATTTACATTATCATGAACAGCAGCTGAGAAATAAGGAAGAGACTTTGCCAAACATTTGGCCACGGACAGCTTTCCTGTAATGATTTACCTCGTTGTCTCAGAGGTGGAAAAGGTCATCTGACTTATACCTGAGACTTCAGGAATTCTGATAAACCGACCGTTTTCTGTTGTGTACAAAGTCATGTTTAATCTTTTACAGGGTGGGAATTTTACCCAACAATTCAAAACAGAAAATCAGAAGAAATCCTAATTTTAATAGCCAGCTCCTGAGTTGACTAAAAACCGTTCAAGAAAGCTTCAAAGTCCGGGAAGGAATGCCCCGATGAGCGTGCTAGAGCGCATGCTTAACTCTCTCCATCTACGATGATAACTTTCACCTCTCTGACGGATTTTTATCCTGAAGTTACGATGCTAAATTTTGCTGGTTTCTTCAGCAGAATTTTGAAGTTTGCTGAGCTTTTCAAGAAACTGAAAACAAAGGAAGGCAAACTGCAGCTTGCTATGCAGTTTATTTAACTATTTGAAGAACTGGAAATCTAATTCTCCATTCTATTTGTACGATGACTGAGCTTTTTACGACTTCAATCTCTTTCAAGCCAGTAATGTTTTCTACCTCCTTCCTTCAACATTAAGACGTTTATTTTTCCACTTATGGACTTTCTTTACTTTCATCGCCTTAGTGCAATCTACGTCATTGAGCAGGCACACAGCTAATTCGTAAATAAAATTAAAAAAAAATTAGTTTTTCGCTTAGTTATTGTTGTTGCGATTTGTTTAGTTCTGCGTGAACTGAGATATCTGAATTAGTTTTCTCTAAGATAACGCTTTGTATTGCATTGTATTTTAACGTTTTTAGTTGTCTGAAGTAAAACTACTCATTATACTGCGTTATTGTGAACACTTATACGAATATGCCTGAGAAAAATTCAAGCTTTCTGATATATTTCTTTTGATCAGAATAAATTTTAATAACCTGTTATTGAATTTGTGCATTCAATGTATTACGAACCTGTACGTACGTAACGCTTTGTGGTGTCAGGAGTGGTGTTGAATGCCAGTGACAATTAAGGCAGCCTTTGCTGCGTTCAAAGAAGAGGTGAAAGCTATCAAAGAAGTGATGAAAGCTCTTCAAGAATCTGTAAAAGAAGAGATAAAAGCCGGTTAAGTAGAAATGAAAGCCGGTCAAGTATCCGTTAAAGAGGAGATGAAAGCTTTTCAAGAAAGATTGAAGCAGGTCAAAAAGAAATGAAAAATGTAATTAACTGCATAATAGAAAACAAATTTGAGGCTATGAAAGGCAGAACAGACGCCGTTGAAAGTACAGCTGGACAGATTGAAAAGAGAGTTTCTTCTGCCAAAGAACAAATAGAAGGAAAAGTCTCTGCCGTTCACAAACAAATCAAACAACAAACTAATGACAGAGTTTTTGCAGTCGGCAAAGAAGTTCATACCTTGAAGAAATGCGGGGCGATCGCAGGGAGCAATAGCGATGGTTTTCCTTTCTGAAGCTATCCACATATGATGGAAAGACCTGTTGGTAAGTATATAAGACGCAGTTTTCTAAAGTGGTGGAAGCGAATGGATGGAGTTCCCAAGCTAAGTCTGTCATCTCGCCGCTTCTCTGAGAGCAGACGCTATAGATATCCTTCAGACGCTTCCCGAAAACCAAAGGCTAGATTTCGAAGCTTTATCTAGCGCGCTGGAGCTGTGCTTTGACGAGAAGTGTTTAAAAGATTACATCAGGCTTCAATTAAAATATCGTCAACGGAAGCGCACGCTAGCACTCCGGGAGCTCGCCACGGGTGTTGAAAAGCTGTCTCATCTCACCTTAAAGAGAAATCCTGTCCCTGCAGTACTTTATCGATGGCATCCGGGATTGCGAAATAGAGAAAGCTTTGCGAATGGCGGATGTCAAGGATGTAAAAAGCGCTCTGGTGTACGCCATGAAATTCAAGGTAGCCCTGCAAGCAACTGGTAGAGATCGCTGAGTTCAGAGCTGCTCAAGTTCAGGAGCCAGTGGATCAAGTGACTGCTCTTTTAGAGGATTTAGCCAGACAAATCAATGCTTTGATACGGTATAGGACTGAGAGGAAACTATCTCTAAAGTGTTGGAAGTGTGACGCTGAAGGCCACTTACGAAGGAACTGCAGAACACCCCAGTGCACGAAAAATAACACAGACGATTTAAACAGAAAGGTCAAAGACCACTTCCCAGCAACGACGCAAGAAACAAATTAGTGCCCATTTCGCTGAGCGGAGTTTGAACGATAATGAAAAACCCCATTTTAAAGCAGTCAAGATTTCTTCAGTGAGTAGCAACACTAATGGACTATTAATCAGTGGGCCTGTCGATGGAGTTCCTTGGAATATGACCATCAACACATCAGCCAATGTTACCATCATTCGGAAAGATTCAGGTCAACAATTTAAACTCATTTGAACGCCATCTTCGTTCCCATTCAGACTGTGTCCGGTGATAAAAGCGCAGTTGATGTGAAGTTAAACGTAAACATCTCATTTGGAGGTGCCGTCTACCATTACACGTCATATATGGTGGTTTGCATATAGATCCTTGCATACTCGGATTGGACTTTCTAAGGAAATACAATTTTTCCTTGAACTTCAACAAATTGCTTTCAGCATCTGAGGACATAACTATCCGTCACCAGAAGGGACGTCGTCGCCTTGTCTCGAAGACCCTGCTCAGAAAGCTGCCAATATCATCCTAGGGTCGAAGAAAAGCCCGAACCCGGTCGCACGACAAATTACAGCATCAACATCGGCTGATCGAGACGCATGGAGTGAAGATCAAGTCAGAAAAGACCAGTTGGAAGACTGCGACATTAAACCCATAATTGACTTAATGGAGTCTTCAAACAGAAAACCTACTTGGCATGACATTTCGATCTATAGTCCTACGACAAAACAATATTGGGCTCTCTGGACTAACTCCACATTTGAAAGTGCTTCTTATACCAAGAATTCGAATCGGATGATGGAAAGGCATTCCGATTGCAGCTGATACTTCCAAGGTCCAGGATGTCCTGAAAGAACTACATAGCAGCCGTGCAGAAGGCTACTTCGGAATATTGAAGACTGCAGAGAGTTCGAGACGCTTTTACTTGAGTAATGCAAAGGATGACGGGCAAAAGTGATGCCGATTTTGCAATGCTTGTTTGGGTCGGAAAGGACCGAAGACAGCAACGTGTCGTTGAACCAACAGGACTGGGACAAGAAGTAATCTTTATTTTTACTGGCTTTTTGCAGTGCCGTCCACGAGACTACCAGCTATTCCCCATCCCAGATGCTCTTTGGTCGTGACCTTCGTCTGCCTTATGATCTCCATACTATGGCCATACAACGTAGTGTATGTAATATAAGCAGTATAAGACCATGGTACTATTTGTTTCTAAATTTGTAAATTCGTGCATTCATTACTGATTTAGTATTTGATTAAGTTATTTATTGCAATTATTGTTCATGTTGTTTGTTATTGTATTGCAGTGTTTATTATTGCATTGAAGCCTTAGTTGTAAGTATGGCTTCCTGTCCAAGAATTGTACTGCTCAGAAGGTGCAACCTTGGGAAGGAGGCAGTGTTACGAATTTTGTATTTAGATAGATAATTTGAGTAGAATTATAATTAAAATTGTGTTTCCCCGTTCAATGCAGCGCGAGATGAATTCTGAAAGAAAGCTATGTCGGAAAAGTAAAAATACAGGAGCACTTGCTTTTAACAGTGAGTAAATGGTTATCTCGGTAATTTGTATTGAAACTGAATAAATGTAATTGACTGCTATGTTAGCTGTAATCTTAATTCCATCTTCTTATTGCTTTCCAGAAATGTCGAGAAGCAGAAATTGCTGTAAATATCTCGCGACTGGTTGATATCTATAAAAGACCGGAGGGAGACCGTTTTAATAAGTTGCTTAGATATTGTTGTTGCGATTTGTTTAGTTCCGCATGAACTGAGATATCTGAATTAGATTTATGTTTAGATAACGCTTTGCATTGTGTTGTATTTTAACGTTTTTAGTAGTTTGAAGTATAATTACTGATTATTACTGCGTGATATTGTGAACACTTGTACGAATATCTCTAAAGAAAATTTAAGCATTCTGATATTTTCTTCTGCTAAGAATAAATTTTATTAATCTATTATCGAACTTGTGCTTCAATATTTTATTTATATGAATGGACAATTTTTTTACATGGCGCAATAGTCTTAGTCACATGAATCTAAAAATAAAAAGGTGGGGCCCCATATATAAACTATATGAGGACAGTAACAGAATTTCAAGGAACAGTAGAAGTGAAAGTGCAAAAATATCATATGGAAGAGTCATTGCATTAAGTGAGCTTAAATTTAAATAATTTAAAATTTAGAATTCTCTATTTTTAGTAGTGTCGTGATTTGTTATTTAGGCGGAAGGAGAGAGGGTCACATACAATGAAAATTATTAGACAGCTAAAATAGTTACTTTTAATGCACTCAACTAAAGCCAGGTAACTTAAAATTGTTTTATTTGTATATTTTATATTATAATAAATTTGCATGATTTTTGAATTTTTCAAGAAAAGTGATTAGTGTATGAAGGAAAAATACACCATTTTTTACATATTCCTGAATATTATTCGCATGTTAAACCACCATCCCATTAAGCATTTAATCTCCTTATGAGCGGAAATTTCAGGGTAAAAATAGTTCCGACTAAGACATTTTATCAGACAGAAAAATTCCGATAAATTATAATGTTACATATTGCATTTTTAAAACACTTCTCACATTTTTAACATCCGTTATCCCATTAAGTTACAATTCTTTAAAATACGAACGAAAAGAAACTTTTTGTTTCTTTTTTTCACTTTAAGTACCATAGAAAGGGAAACGGTTTCCTCCTAGTTCAGGGAATAGGAGGAAAAAGTTTCTTACTTTGAAAGAAGGAAATTATTCTTGTTAAAAATGCTGAAATATTTAATAAGAACAGCGTTAAAACGTTAAATAAATGTTTCGCTTGTAAGTTTTTTCTTTCCAGCACAGGTATTGCTTAAAAATAAACGGGGAAATCATTCGCAAGTTCCGTTCCGGTGTTCAAAGAAGATAGAGAAACCGTCGAAAAGTATAATCAGCGCTAAGCCTTTTATCTACATTTAAATTCAGCTATATCATTTTCTTTTTATGTCTGCATTTGAATGTATATGTCTGTGTCTTAAATTAGAAATGTATGAAGGATAACATTATTTTTTATGGAGTTATAAAATCTAATATGATGCAGTAAAAAATGCAGTTTAAAATTTTGGTTTTTATAAGCCTTTCTCGGTCACAAATGTGTCGAAAAAGGTTTTTAAAGAAAAGAAGAAGAATGTAGTGGAGATTCTAAAATTAGAATTATTTATTGTACATACTGTTGCAGTTTGGATAAAACTAAAGTGAAAACAATTCGATAATCATACGTTTTCCCGACATGTCGATAGAAAAGTTTTCACAATAACAAATTCAATAGCAAATTTTTACATATCGCACAAAACTAATTAGACATCTTTGTTTTCCGAAACATATAAAAAATTAAATGTAACTGATTCTGTACAGCTTATTTTTCGTCAAACTATGTATCTGCATAGTGCTGTTCTATACCAAATGCATTTTCCAAAAACTCCTAAGCAACATAAGTTATCCGAAACATCAACGTTAAAGAATCAATCATCATCAAAACATCAAAGTCAAAGAATTGTCCGAAACATTAAAGTTAAGTTATCCGAAACGGGAAGTAAAAAAATCTATGGAAATGGTGCAAAGAAAAATTTACGAAGCACAAATTGGTTTAGATAAATAAAACATGGTGGAGGAGGAGCTAATGATGGCTTTGCTACATATCTAATGTTGGAACTGTACTATAGTGGATATGTTGTCCATACTGCAATTGCAATCTTGAGTTTATTGTTAGAAAATTAGGTTAGTGTAAACATATTGATCTTTTTAAATGGAATTTGAAATCGTTAACGCAAAAACTTGACAAGTTCATTTAAAACTTTGTAAAGATAAATGGTCGTGTTATGAATATCTAATTTTGGTTGTTATGCAATTCTACTGAAGCAATCAAAATACCTCTTAAATATCTAGATTAAAATTTTTTCGAACATATTCCCCATATACGTCTTTAATCTATCAACTAAATTTATTAATACAAGATGAGCAATATAAAATTAGGTGAGAAATAATTTAAAAAGATAGTTAAATGCATGTCAAGAAGATTAAAATGTTTTTGAAAGTTAATACTTATTCAAAAAATATTTAAAACAGGATAAATATAGTCAGAATCGGTTGTAGATAAACCTACAGCTCGTTGATTCAATGTACATTTCAATATATGTTCATTTCCGTCAGAACGTGACGTTCAGTCAAAAATTGGAAAATTACTACTTTTTACTGAAGGCTTTTTTTTTTTCAGGTTGAATTTTCGACCAAACTAGTAACCATTTTTTTTAATATGCGCAATTTCTTTATTCCTGCGCTTTGAAATGTATGATGCAGAACAGAAGAACAGCTTCCCCTCTCGAACTATATTTTCTTTCTAATGCGGTAAGTGAGCGAATTTTTAATTTTTAAAAATGTAAAACTGTTCTCAAAACATTTTCTCTAATAAGCTTCTCTTTCAGAAATTCAATAAATAAGTCGCAGATAAAGAAAAACGGTGTAACTTACTGTTTTGTAAAACATGCAGGATCTCATGTCTTCATCCTCAGCATTGGGACAGTCAATGAATCCGTCGCAGAGACCGCGGTCATCTATGCATCTATAGCGTTTTGTGTGGTCTGGAGAGGGACATGAAAAACGCTCCGTTCCATCTCTTGCTGGAGGGCATTCTGCAAACCATATAATGATTTTCATTACAATATAATGGTGTCATTTGAAAAAGTATGTATAGAATAAAGAAATAATAATATATTTTTCATAAAAACAAGTTTTTATTTAAAATTCCTTAAATAGTTAATGAACTAAAAGAAGAAAAATAATTGGCAATACAGTTTAATGGGAACAAGATGTTAAAGAATTCTCTTTACAAAAATCGTCAGCAATTTTATATCATGAATAGGAAAAACATGAGAGGATAGTTAAATTTTGATTAAATTTATAAAGATGATCACTTTTCACAATGGCATTCGATTATTCGGTTTCATTGTTTAGGCGCTTACGAGTTTATCGTTAGCGACATAAAATTATAGACGAATTTTGTAATGAGAATTATTTAATCTCTTGTTCCCACCGAATTATATGTCCAATTCTTTTTCTTTTTTTTAGTTCATTAGTTATTTTACGAGTTTTAAATAAAAGTTTATTTTATAAATTCAAAAATTTTTTCATCGCTTTTAGCTTAACGACACGTTATCAATGAAATTATTCAATTGAAAAGTAGCTTTTTTCAACAATTAATAAATCGCTCTTTTATTTTCAGAAGTTCTCATACGTCAAATGATCGAATAAATCTAGAAATTTTACAAAAAAAATCAGAAACTAAGTTAAAGTTTCATATAAACTTCATTTAAGCTTTTTTTTCCTGTTATGTTCGATGATGTAAGCAGTAAAATCTTGAGAGTTTTTTAGTTTGTTTGTTAAACAAAGATATGTACCAACAATCGTTTCAAAAATAAATTTCAGGTAATCTAAATTAAATGAAAAAATCTTCTCACCACATTGTATTGCCATCCATAATGAGTATGTGTGTAAAATTTGATCTCAGCTGAACAAAGAAGTTGTTGACCTCAGTTGAAATTTGACCTCAGTTTGACACAGAAGCAAGAGAAGCAGAGTGACATAATGATATCATGGATTGGTTTAAAAATGGATGACAAAGGTTTTTGACCATGTTGACGAAAATTAAACGAATTAAATGAAAGCTTATAAATAGGTAGGCAATTAAAAAGTATAAAAATCGTATACTTAATATTTTCTTCTTATTGTTTTTAAAGAGGGTGAAGAGTTTGTTTTCCATCCTTTGAAAATTTCAATATTTATTATTGGTATGTATGTTAGAATTTTGTATAATAAGTTCCATGCAAAATAATATTCATTAGCACAATAAAATTAAGAAAAGTTAGCTCTTAAAATGAAATACTGAGAAAAATATCTATAAACTTGGTAAGGATCATGTTAATTTATCTAACAGTTAAATTTTGAGTTAAAATTACTTTCCTATCGCTTCTTAATTTCAAGCTTACAACTTAACAACTCTTAAGTTCAAGCTTACGGCCAGAACGTAGTTTTAGAATCGCGGTTGAATGCAAATGAGGAGAAGTATTTAACTCTGAAGTTCGACTGACTTCGTTAGAGAGAACCAGTAATTCTGACTAGCGCGCGTTGGCCTTTTTGGGCTACTCTCTCTTAAGCTGTTTTTACGTTCGGCCGTACTTTAGGCCTTTGATAGCTTCGCCGTTATTTAGTGTTAAGACGCCAACTCTGTTAGAATCTTAATAGCTTCGGCTATATCTTTTTAATTAAGATTAGTTAAGTTTAATTTCTTAGTTCTTGAGTTTAAGCCCGAGTGGAGGTTTTATTGTAAAACTCTAAGAAGGAGTTCTGTAAAATTAATTTGGAATAATAAAGGGTATTTGACCCTCCTAAAGTTTTATTCTCTGCCTCACGAACTCAAGCGATTATTCGCTTACCAGTTCTTAAGATTATTCAACATTAACTGTAACTTAAAAGTACACAGGTTAGAATCTTACATACTTATGAAATGGAAAAAGCTAAAACTGAAGTGTTAGATTTCATTGCAAATGATTTCAAACTCTAATCAGTCACAAGTTTTATTTACAGTGTTATGAGAAATGTATTACAGAAGCAAGAAAAACAGAGTGATGCAAGCACTTTGCTTTTCTTGTTATAGTGTAATAATTTTATAGTTATATAGTTATAGATTTATAATTATAAATATATATATCTATAACTATAAATCTGAAGAACTGATAATTCGCCTTCTATTTCATACCGTAGTATATTTAAAAACAATTTAGAAAAAGGCCCAATGAATATCTTTCTATCATGCCTGTTTAAAAAGAGAGCGAAGCGTTTGTTTTATAATCTGCGAAAATTTCAAAACCTTGTAAGGGATGTATTTTTAGATGTTGAAATTTTAATATCATAGATGTAATAAAGTAATAATAGTAGTAGAAAAAAGTCGAGTGATTTTGAGAATTCGCTAAAAGATCAGAAAGTATTTTAAAATTACATACAGATTTCTTTTCACCAACTTTTTGCCTTTTGGTGCAGATTTCTGAGAATTTCAGTTTGTTCGTTAAATGATTATACGTACGAAAAATGTGATCTAATCACGGAGATGAGAAACAACAACAGCAACACGTATGAAAATCATTTAAACGTTAAATTGAAAAATATCTAAATCGAGTTTTGAAAACCAAACTCGAAATCTTATGAGTTTAAAAATCAATTACAAACGTTTTAACAAGCGGCAAACACTATGAACTAAGTAAAATCTTTTAAATCGTCAAGTGACTTTCTTGGGCAATTTTTATTTTCAGAATTATTTCAGTTCGAAGTGCAGCGCTGACAAATAATAGTATTTGTCAATGTGTTTGAAGGCATACAAATATTGATATTTTTGTGAAAGATAAGCAATGAAAATTAAAATAACAATGAAAATTAAATCTCACAGAATTTAATTATACCATGTTACTTAGAAGGAAAGAACGTACGACAATTAAAAACTTGTGTCTTGTTCAGAAAGTGTAGAATTGCAAATGGTTTGAGGTATTTTTAAGGAAATTAAAAATATTTCAAAGTACTTTACGAATATATCAAGTCACTTAGAAGTTGGACATTTCCTAAATCGTCAATTTGCAATTATGAAGCAGAGCAGTTTAGGGGAAAATTAAAGTAGATATAACTACAAGTATATTTCCACCTAGCACAATACAAATGTGGACCAGACGGTATAGTGGTTAGGGCAGCCTACAGCGGTACCGAAGGGCCCTTGTTATAATCCCGCAGAAGGCATGGATGTTTGTAACTGTAGAGTGTCTTCGCGATATGGTGGCCCTTTAAATATATGGCGAGCCGAAAGGCCTTTTATATTTGGTGGTAGGGGAGAGGAGTGGGAGACTCTCGAACCACCCCTCAGTATGCTTTATCTCAAAATTGGGATGGAAGTAGAAGTCCAACTTTCTTAAAGCAATCATTCCGTCATGAAATACATGGGCAAGACAACAATAAGAACTACACAAATGAAAGAAGACTGTAATGTTGGGTGTGAGAAATGACGTAATAAAGGAAATTATTTGCTACAAACCTTTTTTTTTTTTTAAATCAGAAAGCTGTTTATAAATTCTTTATTTCAGCCTAACTATCAGAATAGAAGCAAGGAAAATAAACTGGTACGAAGGAGCGTTCGTTCGCCGAGTGAAATTTAAGGCACGATGTTTTATATCATTATAATTTGAGATGAGAGTTCATAGAAAAAGACTTACTTTCAAAAACTGAAAATTAAGTGACTATTTCTAAGATTTTTACCCAGAACGTATTCTTACTGCATTACGTTTTTGATTATTGGTGATGGAAACGTCTCTGAGATCGTATTAAGAAAGTCAGATATATAGTGCAAGCTGAAATACATATTCTACCAAATTTTAGCTTAAGGGCGTTATTCAAAGAAAAATAGTTAGCCGAAGTTGGTGAATAAAATGATACAGGTAGAAGTACAGCAGAGTACGTTATATATTAAAATTGATATAATGAGAAAGAGGACCCATGCATTAAAAATGAGATTATGTGATCTAAAAATGAATATTAAAATTTTATTACTTGCATATAGAAAGCAATATTAAGTTTTGATTTACTTAAAAAGTAATTCCGGAGTGCTTACCGCTAATTACAAAATCGGCTAGTTTACAAAGAGAAGAAAGCGAGAAAATGCATGTTGGTTTATTTTACTTTTGTCTTCTGGTTAGTTTGAAGTTATTTTAGAACAAAATACCCTGACTTTAGGAAAGATGATAATTCTCGCAACGAAGTATTCTGTTTTAAATTAAGCAAACTAGCAAACTTAATTTGGCGTAGACTTTTAATAAATTCTATCGATTTTGAAGTGATCAGACCCAAGTCTCTTTTCCTCTGAAGCAAAAGAAATTTTTTACATTTTGCTCCTGTAAAAGAGAGACCTTGTCTGATCATCTTCGAAATAGACATTCTTCCAGACAGAGCATGTTTTTTCCTGTTCGAAGTATTCGAAAGTTTAGAATTTTAAGAATGCAATAGCAATTTGAAGACTAATTTTTTAAGCGTAATTGCGAAGGGGTTAAAAGCACTTTACCGAAATTCCTCTAAAGGGTATCATATAAGCAGTAAGAATAGTAGGCCAGTTTTAATAGTAGTAGGACTATTAAGGTGTGATTTTTCATAGCCTTAAAGGCACGAAGATAAAACTTACAAACTAGTATATACATAATATTTATTAGCTTTTGGCATAGATTATGAATAAAACTCTATCGATTTCCAGAGTGACCAGACACAATTCCCTATTTTTTTTTTTTTTTTTTTTTTTTTTTTTTTTTAAGTGAGCAAAATAATTTGCTTGCAAGAATGGGGAAATAAAATTAAAAGGCTGTAAAATATTTGTGATGTATTTCATTACTCAGATTCCTTGATTGATAGGTTTTTATTGATGTATACGTTTAAGAAGAAATGAAACAGAAGCATTTTACAAGACAATTTATCACTCATAAAGATAAACTAGCTCATTATCAAGGATGTAGATATCTGAGCTTGCGAAAAGGTAAATATAATTTGTGTTACGAAATTTTTTTAAAAATCATGTTGCTATATTTTATAACAATTTTCCTTTTTCTGCATTGCCGAGAAAAAGATTATATTCAGTTTTTAACTATTAAAATGTGGTTAGTTTAATAGTTAAAAACTGAATTAAAACAGAAAAGCAAAAGGATTTTAACAAATTAATTTAAAATTAACAATAACGCCCACTGTGGGAAAAGTGCAGTGGGTTTAGAACAAACTTAATTTTCTTTTCATTTTGATATTATCAACATGTACTTGTGTTTAGCCATTCAGTTCATTTATAATGAAAGAAGCCAGCTGCTGAAATGACAGATGTCAGGCAGAAAAATATTACCTCTTCTGAATGAAATACTAATATAAATTTTGGAAGAGAAAATTTTTTTTTCTTAACTAGTGTTCGCTGTTGTATTACACAGTATAAAAAATCTTATGCTAAATATCAGTTTACCATTAAATGTGAATGGTCTTTTTCACCAGCTAGCCTTTTATATATGTTACGTGAATGTTAAATATATTAATGATACTGATGACTATTTTTAAATTAGTGACAAAGTTTCACATTATACACTTTAATACATATTGAAAAATGAAAGAAATTATCAGTATTTTCTATAAAAGTTGCATTTATTCGCATAACCAGCTTATTTAAAATTAAAAAAGCTACAGTGAAAAAGCTTTATCTTAATTAACCATTTATTTATAATTATTGGAGAAGTTAAACAACAGAAATCAGCTTAATGTTTGTAAATTTTGCAGAACTAGTTTCCATGATTTAAATACAGGATCGTCTTATTCAGCTGCCAGGCGCAAATGAATGAGATAGAATATGGTGATAAGATAAGAATGATTGGAAAGAAGTCAAGGTACTGGCGCCATCTATTGTTGAAACAAGAAAACTAAAACATAATTTCCTTAAAGGCTGAGAGTAAAGATGGATTGGAATTAGGGTCGTTGACTAGAACAGAAAGATTTTTGAGTGCGAAACGTCTCAATAAAATATAATTCACCAACAAAAGATGTTTCTTGAATAATTTCGGCTGCAGAAAAATGGGAAGTGGGATTTTAGGACCAACAATCCTGGGCAATAGAGGATTTCTTTGTTTCCTTTTCCTAACATGTGCCTCATTTTCTTTAACGCGAAATTTTAACAATAACGCCCACTGTGGGAAAAGTGCAGTGGGTTCTAGAACAAACTTAATTTTCTTTTCATTTTGATATTAGTCTGTCTTAGCTTGAGCAATGTAAATTAAACCATACTAGCAAAGAATTCTGTAAATACTCCTGAAATTCATATCCGGAATGGGTCCAGTAAGTATGGAACTAGGAATTTTCCTGATAGAAGCAAAAAACGACCCGAATGTTAAATTTCTGTAAAATACCTGCAGTTTTTATAGATAATCAATGGAAAGATAGGAATGACAACAGAATTCTTATAATCTCCTAAAACGAGACGGTGCCTTTTGATGTGTTGAGAAGAGAATTTTTTAACCGTTTGGTTAATAATGTTGGGTGAAAAAAGCCCCTGTCAATAGCAACTGCTGAGAAATTTAGTTCTTGGTCAAGAGCCAATTTGGAGGAGCGAACTTCTGCAGGGAAGACAAAGGAATAAAATGAAACTAACTTCTGATTAGTCGAATGACATGATTTGTGTAATGGAAGACAAATCGATAAAGGTTTACGGTAAACAGTAGTACTGAAGTTGGATATGTTATGTGTGATCAAAATGTTCAGGAAAGGAAGAGAATTGGACGTCTCAAGTATAAAAGTGAACTGACTAGCACGATCAATGGAATTCATTATTGAAAGAAGTTTATTTAAATCATCTTTATTACCGTCAAAATAGAGTAAAAGTATCGTCTACGTAGTAGCGGAACCATACCGGGAAGCTTAAATTTTTAAATAATTTTGATTCATAATAATGCATATAGATATCAGCAAGGATGAGACTAAGAGGGTTTGTCATGGCTAATCCCTTAGTTTGCTTGGAATACTTATTTTGGAAAACATAATGTGTTTGTTTCAAACAGAGCAAGGGAAATTAGCTCATCAATTTCGATGCAGGAGAAATGAAATTCACGAAATTTGGTTTTTAGACATCTTATTGCTCCTTCCACTGGAATATGGTGAATTATGATTTTACATCAAACGTAACTATGAGCAAATTTAGAGGAGAAATGTTTTTAACTTTTTTTTATAAATTCTATTGCATTTTTTATGGTGTAAATGTTATGATCTAATAAATTTGAAAATTTGGAAAATAAATATTTAGCTAACAGGTACGAGGTAGTGCGTAAATTTGATACAGGGCGGAAAAAGAACCAATTAGTTATAATTTCAGCCTTTACTCTAACTTCTCTTTTCCGTATTACTCATCAGAATGCAAATGAGTAGCCAGTATTTAAACTGATATTTTTAGATTTTTATTCATGGGATCGCGTGTGCGCTATTTTGTTAGTTTCCTGACAGCTCTGATGACTTTAATTATTTGGCCTAACGTTTTATCGCTGCAGGAACTTAAATTCTAACGTTCTAGTAGAGCCAGCATCCACGTTTAACTTAAAATTGACTGTTCTATATAGTTGTATCACCTCGAATAGTTGCTCTTATTGTAGCACAAGAGAGTGCATTTGTGTTCTAAATTCTCTTTAAGAAAAACGGTTATTTTTACTCTTTTCACGACTTTGGTTTCAGTCATAGCGATAATTCGCTTCACATCTGCTAGGGTTATTGGAATTAATTAGCATTACCAGATTAAGTGAAACCTCAAGCTGTCAAAAAAGTCATATTTGTTTTTGCAAAATATTTTTCATTATTAATAGAAGTGCATACCAAGTTGTAAGGAAAAATATTTAAAGTAAGACGTTTAAGAATCCTTGAACCTTAAAAGGTTTTCGAATCCTTCAATAATAATAATAAAAAGAGAAAAATTGTTTTTTATTTGATACTAAAAGTTTCAAATAAAGCAAAACTTGAAAAGGCATAGTTTCTCAACCTTTCGTGGTTCAGTGTTTCCTTTTTTTGTGTTCCCTCCTCAACGCATCCTGCTCTAGCAGCATGCACTATGATTGTAAACGCATAAAAATTTTAGGTATTTATTTCACTAACATTGCATCAAATTATTAATTAAATTTCGTCACGCGATATGGAAAAAATTGATAACGATTAAAGACTTCTCAAAGCATTTATAGTAACGAATCTCTTAAAATATGTACAGCTTCCTGTCATGGAGGGATCTATATTGAAAAAAAAACGCCACTTGGTCCTATTGGATATTACTGCAAGTACAGATTTTTGGTTCTGTTTTCAGAGTATTAGAGTTCTTAATTCACTTGGAAGGCACCCTCTTCCAAGATACCATGAGCAGCCATTGCCGAGATATAAAGTACATACTGAGAAACTATTATTTAACAGAAAACAGATCTAAAAATGTGTTTTCTTAAAAATACAGTTCCTAAAACTGTTTATTAAGAAACTGCGAACGAAATTTGGCAAATGAAGCACATAATTAAACCTCTTGAATCTTGAGATTCATTTTCTCAACATAATGTTGCAAAAATATATTAAAAACAGTTATGATTTGAATTAACAGTTCAAAACAATAGTTAAGGCCGAGTACTTGTAGAAGACTGGAGTCATGTGCGAGACGCAGTTTTTACGTACTGTAGCAAGAGCTACTAGAAACATACAGGACTTACTACTAGTAAATCATGTATGTCCAAAATTATCAAGATGATTTGAGGAAGGAATTTTCTTCTTCCTTATTGCATGCATCCGTAGTATAATTTGAAGCACAGATGGTCTGGAAATCGAATCCCGGCTGTAGCATTACTGATTTTTCATGTTTCCTGGCTTCTAAAAAATTCTAAATCGTTCTACAAGCGGTGGTTGAACTAAAATAGGGTGGGGGATAATAATTCATCACCACCTGGATTTGGCGATTGAGTCCCTCTTTCTTGATCGCCTTTTAAGTGGGAAGAATATAAGTCATTTTCCCCTTCTTTAATTGCATGCCTTCGTGGTGTAACTGGAAGACTATTAGTTGGGAGGTTCAAAGATCAAATTTCGTGTAGGCATTGCTGATTTTTCATGTTTCTTGTTCGGAAACAAATCTAACGCTTCTACAGGCATTTCGGGGAAAGCACAGTGCATCGGTGACTTGAATATTCCGGAAGATTTTGCTAGATGGCATACAATGGCGCACTAGGGCCGCGAACGAAATTATACTCGTGATTCAAATACTACATATATTGAAACGATTACTTTTTTTAAAAAAATAAGCCTTCTTCTGAATGTCAATAAAATTAACCTTTTCAAATTTAAACTGAAACATGCTAATTTTTTAGATTAGGCTTTGAAAATTCGAATAATGAAAAAAAAAAAAAAAAAAAAAAGCGCGAAGATTCCAATTTTTAAATCTCGAATCTTTTTCAAGATTTGCGGGTTCGAAGACTTGAATGTCCCATTGCTTTTCAAAATACAGTTTCCATTTCTTTTGCTTAACTGATAGCAGTTTTTTTAAAAAAAAGCTATACAAACATATTTCATGACTGTAACATTGCGAGGAAAATTACTCAAAAGGCAAATGAGGCACAATAAGCAATTTCGGATCACCCAATTTTCAAAACCGATCAATATCAGTTTTACAAAAATGTAACAAAAACGTAAGATTCTGTTTTAGAGGGAAAAAGTTTAAAAAATAATAATGGCATATATATTCACTTCCCTTGCCACATATCAAGGTTACAATTATCATATTACCGTTAAGCATACGAACGAGTGAGATTAGAAGTAGACTAACTCAAAATGCAATAGGCTGCGATTATTTTGTGAGAGATAACGGGTATTTCAATGTTTAGTTTCAAGATAATATTAATTTTTCGTTTTGAAGAAAATGTTCAATTACACATTCGTCAAGAGCGATTTTAAATAGTATGCCGTAAGACAATGTTTAGTGCCTTATAAAGTTTGATACTACGGGTATGAAAAAAAAAAACTTTTAAAGCAAAATTAATATGTTCATTCAATCTGAATAATAAACGATTAAATACCTCTTAAAATTTAAGAATAAATGTATTTTAAGCGTAATTATCGCACTTTTAACTTCATCTTAAGTATAATATATTAATAACATAAATATTCTCTAAGGATTCGTGTTAAGTTATATTCATTGAAGTAACTTGGAAAATTAGGAAACTTAATAAGCTTTAATGCAATTTTTAGTTTAGTTTTATGCTCGTGAATTTGTGATTGACGTACATTTTCTGAAAGGCCATAACGCAGGCTTCTTGTACATTT
The DNA here is from genome assembly GCF_044657685.1 of Stegodyphus dumicola. Taxonomy (NCBI): domain Eukaryota; kingdom Metazoa; phylum Arthropoda; class Arachnida; order Araneae; family Eresidae; genus Stegodyphus; species Stegodyphus dumicola. The sequence continues at coordinate 97,609,347 of NC_140774.1, read as the reverse complement.
TTAGTTTATGATTACCCAGCTTTTTGCATAAATTCCGTACAGTTCTCTTTCACCAGATAATGTTTTAAAAATCTGACATAACAAATCTTTTCATGTATATAAGTTTCTAAAGGTACTTTCCACGCTGCTGCAAAAATATCAAGAGGTTCGCTTAAAATTAAAAAACACATTTTTGAGAGAAAAGAGGAGTTAATCAAACTATCATTAGGAACGCAAACATATATTAAACATTATTTTAAAGGAAAATGTCATTTATCAACGAATAACTATATAACATTATATGGAATTTTCTCACTCCTAACCATATACCTTCATCGAATAACTGGAAGCACAATAGGCACAGCGATCGGAATATCCGAAGTTCGAATCCTGGCGAGGGAATCCCTGATTTTTACAGTTCCCCACTCCGATAAAACCTAATAACTTTAAAGGAGGTGCCCGAACTAAAATCTAAGAGAAGTTAATCCTCCCAAGTCGCCCTTTAATTGGTGGAGATATAAGGAATTTTCTCTTTCCTCAATGCGTTATTTCGTCATGTAATTTGTAGCACGTCTAGCTAGCATCAGGAGGCCTGCAGTTCTAATCCCAGTGAAAACATTGCTGTGTTTTCGTGTTTGCTGCTCCAGAATAAGATTAACGACTCTACAAAATTATATGCAAAAAACAGTCAATGGAAAACGAGAATGAATTAAATCATCATCCCCCCGTGCATTTTGAAATCTTGGCACAAGTTTGGAAACTGTAATTCTTATGCCTTTCTTGTAATATACTTTGTTTTGATGACGGCTATTGCTGAAAATCAACTTCTGAAGACTCCTTTTCACTATAAGAACTGTAGTAGGAAAGAAGATGCAAAGATTGAAGGGTAGAATTTCATAAATGAAATTTCAGGAATGAATGAATTTAATAAAATTTCAAAAAAAAAAATGTTCTATTACTGCGCAATTACTTATATTGATGAAATTCGGCGTTCAAGAGACTTTTATCCAGATGCGCTGCACAGCTTCTTATGGAAAGTTCATGTCGAAATGAATAATGGGGATAATGAGATTTGTCTTCCACTGATAGAAATATGCCAATTCTCAGAACCTATTTTCTTAAGTACATTGTAGGAATAATTACTTTATAAAAAATTATGTTAATAGCTTATGCGTTTACTTAGTTTTATCATTATTTAAGACAATTATTAATTTTTAATTATCTTTATCTTTTAATTTAATATACCATGTTTGAGAATTTTATTTCTTTCCGAGATAAATGATACGTAATTTCGTTACCTACATATTCTTTATATTAATTAATCAAAAAATTATTTTGAATTTTAAATCACTTTGCTGCATGTAACTATTCTTAAGTTGTTTTGTATGTTTTCATTTACAGCTATGATATAGGAATTACTTGCCTAGTTTTCCTATCTGATAAATATCTTAGTTTAAATTATGGAATTTAACTATTTTCTGTTATATTTTTTGCATGAATCTGTGATTTCTAGATGGAAATTATGAAGTGGAAACTAAGCCGATTATGTACATATTTGCTGAAAAAGATAGAAAATGAAAATAGAAATGCGTGAACTGCAGTTGATATATTTAGCTCAAACGAATTCTATTCGCTTGGATGTGGTGTTTGTTCTCCTTTAAAAAAGCGCTTTTGTGGAGCATTTACGGTTAAGGGTAAATGAGATTCTTTTACGAAAGAAATTGCCGAAGAATTAGCAGAAAAGATACTTTTAAGTTGCGCAATGTTTACTTTCCTATAATTAATTTTCTTTAGATTCTTTCTTTATAATTTCTGAAAATCTGTATTGCCTAACTTATGAAAGTCCTTTTTCTTATTATAAGAAACAAGTTTTATCAACAGAATCACAAAAAATTACTCTAATTATTTAGTTATTTTTCTGAATAGCAAACTGTCTTGGGAAGATATATGAAAACATTACCGTATTATCTTCTTTTTTTAAATCTTAGCAAAGTTTAACAGCAAGTAACTTACAGGATCATAAATTCGACCTGGAAGAAATTATAGCTTCAGGCAGAACTTTCGAGGATTCCGACACTAAGCGTTGGCAAAAGAATTATAGGCTTGCTGGTTAACAATGAAGACATTGAGGAGTTATTACAGGAACATACAAATGAATTCATCAAGAAAGAACAACTTCAGTAATAACAATCAAAGGCGAATTTGGAGAAAATATCTTCAGAAAAAGAGAAGAAGTCTCTTCTTCTGAAGATATTTTCTCCAAAGAAAACGAATCTATGCCTTGATGCGCGAAATTTGTGCAGACTGGAATGAGGTGCTGATAAGATGATATCACTCTGATAAAGGAGCAGCAACCTATAACATAAACATTTTCAGTGACACTGCCATGTCTCACTTTAGCACCATTTTAAACCGTAGACAGGAACAATCACATTTCATAAATTTTGAGTGAAACGGAGGCTCAGTGAATCTCAAGCACAGTCGAGTGGAGAAAGAAAGGATAAAAGAAGACGAGAAAGAGAGTTACTGATGTTTTTGTGCAAGGGAATTTCTTGTCCAAACAAAAATGTCTCTTTCTATTCTTTTTCACTTATGCCGCCTTCCCTACTTCTTACAGTACAGTCAAATTAAATTAAGATTGTGCCTAATTTTATCTGATTAATATTATTATCTGCTTAACCTTTATTGTCTTATATTTAAGGATTTCTGTTTGTCTTGTGTTATGAATTTGCACCCAAAATACTGTTGTAAAGTTAATAAAATAAATAATCGCTTGTCTTTCAGAAACAAGCGTTTTACAGTAATTGCCATCGAGAAAATAGCTTTAGTTTAACAAAGCATTTTGTGTGATGAACTGTTTTTAGGAACGAATTACATTCATAAACCATGGTTTCACAGTGTAATTAAAAATAATATGTTTTGCCAAACGGCAACACTTTCAAAATAAGTTATTGAAAAGAAAATAAATTAAACAGCTTATGTTTCGTTCCATTGCAGGGGGGAAGGGATGATATGTCTGTGATTGCATAAAATAGCATAACGAATGTAATGATTTAAAACTTTTGGAATGATACTGTTAAAGATGTTTCTAATATTAATTTGATAAAATTACGTCACCTGAAAGATTTTTCTTTTTTTCGCTTCCTATCGTATAGTTCTACTATTAGCGGAAATTCAGCGGCAATACAACATTAGAAAGTTAAAACTCCTAGTTTCTTTATAGTATAATGAAAAAATAACTTTCGCATGTATTGGGAAGCTAAATAAATACACATGACACGTTTTAATTTGACATCGGAAGCTGAATGTGAGCCCAAGGCGAGACCTGTACCACGTTATGTAGAAACAGCTAAGAAAAAATATTACTGTAAAAATAGTTAAGATTCTAGAACTAAAACTGAGCCGCATTGCAAAATGTAATGAAATCTTAATGAAGAATTATTCCACACATTTAAAGTTTTTTCAACTATCATGAGTCCATTTTAACAGATTTTTGAGTAATATAAGCTAAAGTATCGTCCCTCTGCTTAGCTGGAAATGTATGAATTGTCTAATTTGAGCTCGTAGCTGATATTTATCAAATGTCAGCGAAAAAGATGTGATCAGTGGAGGAAGTGCAAGAATCAGCGCTTTTTCCGTTTTTTTCCCCTCTTCAGTGTTCATCGACATATATAAAGATAAAAATAGTGCTCTCGATGCAGTTATTTCTCGCAGATGGATGTTCTCTGATTTCTGTTTTTTTTTTTTTTTTTTTTTTTTTTCTCAAATGGATGTCCATGACTGGTTGCATAGTGGATGCTTTTTTCAGCAAGTTATAAGCTAATTGTTCATAAAGTATTACATCACTTACGATGAATAACAAATTGTAAATTTATTTCTGTAGCCTCAATATTAAACACATTAGGACATCGATTATATCAACACGCAGAGAGTAACCCAGTTTGGATAACTGAACAGGCAATGTCAAATTTATAACAGACAAGTACTAAAATATTACAGCAGTTGTTAAAAAAATTCCAAAATAATTATGTTATTTATTATCAATGAAAAATAGAGAAATTATTTCTGTTGCAAGAAGGAATTTGCTTTACATTTTGTGATAAGAATTCATCTAGGCATTAATTTGACTTTAATCAGTCTTGCTGCAGTACCTGTCACTTGACAAGTGCTTCTAAATTTGTAAAGGCTTAATTACTTGGCGGTCTCTATGATTAACGTAAAAAATCACTGATGCATTGCAATACGGTATTATAAAATAAATATAACAAATCATTTAAATTTGTTTTCGATTTCTTTTTTTAGGTTTGAGATTTGATTAAGAACTGGAATAAAACGATAACTAGGTATTTCGGATAAGTGGCGTTCTAGTGAATCTTAAGCAGAATCCCGTAGCCCTAAGAGAAAGAAAGGATAAAAGAAGACATCCGAGAAAGAGAGTTACCTGATGTTTTTGTGAAAGGGAATTTCTCATCCAAACAAAAATGTCTGTTTCCTTTCCTTTTCACTTATGCCGCCTTCCCTTCTTAAATTCCTTTTCTTAGTTAAACTAAATTCAGTTTTTGCCTAATTTTATCTGCTTAATATTATTACATGCTTTAAGATTTTCTTATATTTAATTATTTCTGTTGTTATTGTTTTGTCCGTTAATTTTTTGGAAGAATGGTTGCCAAAGCCTCAAGGAGGATCCCAAATTTGAGGACAGCACACGGGGAAATGGTCCAAGGGTCTCCAAACCTTCTCCCCTATCACCAATTTACAAGACGGGGGCTTTCGCCTCGCCGTATATTTAGAGTGCCCGCATTCCACAAACACACTGTAAATTTACAAGTGCCTTCTTCGGGATTCCAACCCGGGTCCTTCGATACCTCACAGTAGGCTCCCCTAATCACAATACCGTCTGGGCGGCAATGATTTCTTGTTTGCCGTGTTTTATGAACTTGCGCCCAGAATAAACGTTATTGATTAACAAACTAAGCAATTTAAAAGCAAACAATGCATTCTTCATCTCTATTGTTACTAGCTACTAGCTAAACCTGTGAAATTACACTAGCCGAACTCATTAAAACCATTATATATATTCCTTTTCTTGTAAAATGGTTGATATTAATTTCATAGTTTAGGAAATCAGGAATTTTTCCAAAATTATAAAGAATACGTTTGTCCCATCCTTACGTTTTTCCTAATTATATTTATAACTAGTAGTATCACAAACAAAACTTCTTTAATAGGTAACAAAAATTGTTTTATTCGTAAGTACTTTCATTTTCAATGCCTTTTAGAAAAGGTTTGAAGCATATTTTAATCAAGTAAGTGATATTTTAATGACATGAAAAAAATTAGATCTAATGCATAAAGCTTACGAAGTCTTCGAGCAATAATAGCCGCAAATTTATATGACATTTTAGTCAAATTAAATACCATATTATTTTTTCCAAGTTTGTATCATAGAATCTGAGATCTGAGAATAATATCTGAGAAATTTAGAAATTAATATCTCAATACTTTAAGTAGCTATTTTCATTTCATCAGCGCTAAAATTATTGAGAAATATTATCTTCTTATTTTATCTATTTATTATGTTTAAAAGGAAGGATGTATTATTCATAAAGCAAAAATTAAGTCTTTGCTCATAATTAAAATTTTAATCATTGTGCTATTTTTAAAACTACTGTTTTATATGGATTTCAAAAGACGTACTTTGCGCTTTGTTAAAAAAGATTTAACTTTCTAATTAAAACAACGAATTGATGCATTGCTGGGAAAGGGAAAAATGGTGGAAAACGCTGAAGACACTTTAATGTTTTCGAAAAATGTTCTCTCCGTTTCCATTATTTTATTATTTTCTCAATGTAATAAAAATAAAATCTCTTTTAATAAAATCAATTTTTAATTAAAGTGGTCTATTATATCATGATAAAGTATGTTGGTATACTTCTTTTAACTTCGTTTCCTGAATAATACGCTTATATATATATATTTTTAACTCTACATGAATTCACGTGTAAAGGTTTTAATGCCAAAAATATTGATTTTATTATATGTCTTGTTAATACTATCTTGTTAATACTATTTTTTCAATAAAAAATTAACTTTCTGCGTTGATTCACTTTTCAAATTAATGCCACTTAATATTATCACCATGTATTATATTTAAAGAAACTAAATAATGAAAAATCTGCATGAATGCATGAATGTTTCTCGCACTGTGAAAAAATAACGGTATTCAGAACCATCCAGTTTTTAATAAGGTAGTCCTCCAACCGAACAGGGGCATTTGGAAGCCTAAATTTTGAATTTCGAATTTGCTTTATTATCTATTTCAAATTCTGTAGAACTTGAATGAACTTTTCATTAACAAACTCAACGATTTCAAAGCGGGCAACGGCAAAACTGTACGGAAAAAAACATTTTTAATCTCCAGCGCGAGACTGTGTATCGGAAATTCTAAGGATATGCTGTATTGCTGTTTTTAAATATTTTGTGATATTGCTGTTGAATTGAATTTTATGTGGTTTAAGTGCGAAGAATATAATATTTACTAAATAAAGGTAACACACAAAACGTTAAAAAAACGCCCTTTTGGGCGTAATACAAAATCTGAACGTTTTCTGATTTTTTAAAAACCTTTCAGAAAAGAAATAATCATTTTAGAACCTCTCTTTCTGGAGAAAACGTATGAGATAGTGACGTATGAGATCTGTCTCTTCATGTTCAGAGTACTGTGTTCTTATGTAAATGAGAAAGGGAATGGGAAAGTTCTAAATTAAAAAAAAATGAAATTTACTGACTTTTATTAAACGCACTACATAATAAGACGTATTTTATGCTTTAAGCCAAGAGATATTTTATTTATGAATTATTACCAACATTAAAACATAGTATGATTTAAATTATACGGACAATCGAATACATATTTTAATGCGCCTATTATATTCAACGAATTTTAACTGCACGTTACTTTCTTAGTCCAACATTTATTAAATGTTTCATCGAAAGCTCTTCATCCCTTATTTTTCATTTCTATCAATAAATTGTGTAAATGAAGATACAAAGAAAACAGAACAGTACCAAGTACACTAACATTGCCAGAAATAACCATCGTCCTTAGGACTGCTATTTACAAAACTAAGACAAGGATGAGGCCTGCAGTCAAACAGCAATCATTTATTTAAATCCTCAAAAATAATTTTTTTACTTTCATGTTATTAAATTACATAAAATTTCAAAGTAATACTCCGATTTGTATAAGATTCTTTTGAAAAGTGAAAATAAGTTGATTTTAAAATTCTAACTCATTAAAGTTTACAGTATTACGAGAGAAGTACTGAAGGTGCATGTTGCTTGAAATTGTTTTTGTAGTCTCTGTATACAGAACGCAAAGAACAAATTTTACACAAAGATACGAATTACGATATACTAAACACAATTACAAATAAAATTGAAACACTAGTAAAAAAACTTTCTCAGTTATAGTTAAGCAAGAATACAGTATGGGCCTGGAGCTGTACAAAAGCAGATCTCATTACTTTAGTACATAGAGATAGAATCGATAATTCGTACAAAATACAGATACAATAATATTCATTAAACATTAAATAAAGATTCTAATACAAATACGCAAAAGGAAAGTACTATAAATAAACATTTTAACAAAATAATTACGCATTAATATTAATGAATAAATATTAAATGAACCGCCGCCCAGTCGGTATAGTGGTCATGGAAACTGACTGCGATGCCGAAGGGCCTGGATTAGAATCCCGGAAGTGAGCTAAGCATGCATTGTATAAAAATTGTCACGTTTATGCTCACGAATTCACGATTCTATTTTTTTTTATATAAAAACAAATCATTTAATGAAGAGCTTATGTACATTATTTACATTATTGAAAACACAATCATACATATATTATAAATTTTCCCATCATAGGGCCAATATTCGTTTATCAAGAACAATTACCGCTATGCGGCCAAGAACAGATCATTTTAAGGCTAAGTTATCTCAAGCTAACTGAAAAGAGTATTACATTCCTTCTCTGCCGCCAGTCACGTGACCTAGTCGGCGACAGACGATAAAAAATAAAAGAAAAAATGAATCCATCGGAGGGAAAAAGAAATAATTTCAACAAACTCCCCCCCGATGAACAATAGGTTCATCATAAATTTAACTAACTATTACAATATTACAACAATATAACTATTACAACAATAAGAAACAAATAAAAATTACTTACATATACAGGTCACATTATATCAATAATTTCTTAACACCAAGAAAAAAAAAGTTTTTCTGAAACTATAGAAAAAACAAAACATTTAAATTAATATTTCTCAAGATCACCACAAATCATTAAACCAAGGAAAATAATAATGAATAAATGAAAACATTATGAAAAAGAACATTTTTTTTTTATCATCAGTTTATCAGTCATTCAGTCCAATTTTTTTTTTTACCAGTCACTGATTATTGCAATTACTGATATCATCAATTTCTAAATTGTACAATAGCTGCACTGGACGTTTGATTACCGAATTACCAGTTTTCACTTCACACGATCTGATCATTCCATCTCTACCAATAAAGGTTTAGGTTATTCTTCCTAATTTCCACCAGCTTCTAGGTAAATTTTCATCATGAACATGTACTATATCATTTACGTTGAATGCAGATGGTTTCTTCTGACCGGTATCATGAGCAGATCTCAAGCACAGGAGATATTCTTTTTTCCATCTGTTCCAAAAGTGATTTATTAGATTTTCTCGTGTACGGAAACGTTTTAACATAAATTCTCTGGAACCTGGTAAATTCAAGTCATTCCTCCTTACAGCTGGCAAACTCAAGAGTCGTTTACCAATCAACAGGTGGGCTGGAGTAAGTGCGGAGGGCTCTTCAAGATCAGAAAAGACGTATGTTAATGGACGCGAGTTTATCATCGCTTCTATTTCAAGCAAAAGCGTTTCTAATTCACTTTGAGTCAAAGATGATTTCCCAATGTTCTTTCTTAAACTAGTTTTTACACTGCGAACTAAACGTTCATAAAAACCGCCCCACCAGGCAGCACGTTCCACAATGTATTTCCATGTGATTCCATGCGAAGCATAAAATTTTTTAACTTCAGGGTGGTTAATCACTTTCCACATTTGCTTTAATTCAAGTTCGGCTCTTTTAAATGTTCTAGCATTGTCCGAGTACACAGTGGAACACAAACCTCTTCGGGATACGAACCTGCGGAACGCAAGTAAAAATTCTTCAGTGCTCATGCCTTTTACGAGCTCAAGGTGAATAGCTCTTGTAGTAGCGCAAGTAAACAATAAAATGTAGTATTTGTTGTTATTTTCTTTTACATACAAAGGACCTGCAAAATCGAGTCGACAAATTGCGAAAGGTGGAGATTCATTAACTCTATCCGCTGGAAGAGGTGCAGTGATTTGTTGTCCAGGACGTACATTATATTTTTTGCATATTAAGCATTTACTCAGGATTGTTTTGACGTATTGTTTTCCTCTTAAGAGCCAGAATTTTTCACGTATATGCACTAGAGTATCCGATACACCCGCATGATAAACCTTTTCATGAGCGTCTCGTACTACTAATTCACTTAATTTATGTTTTGAAGGGATTACTATTGGATGTTTTTTGTTAAATAGTAGGTTTGACTTTTGTAACCGACCTCGTACCGAAAGTAGACCTTCATCTGATAATATGGGATTTAATTCGAACAATTTTGAATCTTTTGGAATATGCTTGTTTTCTCTTAGAGACTCTATAACTTCAGGAAAACTATCTTCTTGAGCTTGTTTTAACCAAATGATTTCAGATTTAGTGATTTCTTCTGCTGAAATTTCCGCAAAATTTCAATTTTTCCTTTTTACTTTTAAATTTGATATAAATCTGAAAATCCAAGCAGTCACACGATAAAGTTTTTTCAAGGAACTAAATTTTGTCAAATTCATGAGTGGAACATTTTCAATTTTGTCTGTTTTGATCAAACACGCTAGGATAGCTTCCGATTTTCGAGATTCTTCTGATACATCATGTAATTTTGACGTCGATTGTTTGGGTTTTGGCCATTGACTTTCAGGTAACGAAAGAAATGCAGGGCCATGCCACCATTTCGAAGAATTTATCAGTTCTTTTGCAGAACAACCCTTTGTTATTAGATCTGCAGGGTTGAGTTTTCCTTCGCAATGTCTCCATGAACAAGGATCTGAAATTTCATGTATTTCTGAAATTCTATTAGCAATGAAAGGTTTCCATCTTTTAGCTGTACCTTTAATCCAATGTAGAACTATTTCCGAATCTGACCATAAAATGATATTTGAAATATGTAGAATAATTTTCAGGTAGTTGGCAACCCTAGCACCCACCAGTGCTCCCATCAATTCAAGGCGGGGAAGCGTTAATTTCTTTAATGGTGCAACACGTGATTTTGCCAAAACAAATGTAGTTTCAAATTTATCTTCATCAGTTCTATATCTCAAGTATGCGACTGAGCCATACGCATTCGGATTAGCGTCACTAAAAATGTGTAACTGAACAGTGTCCCTGTCTAAATTTGGTACATGAAAATAATATCTGGGAATTTTCAACATTTTAAGTTCTTTTATTTCAGAGAGCCATATTTTCCAGTCATTTTCGAGTTCTTCAGAAAAGATCTCATCCCAAGGTACCGCTTGAAGCCATAGCTGTTGCAATAAACATTTAATTCGAATTACAAAGGGTGCGATAAATCCAGATGGGTCAAAAATTTTGGCTGCTAATTTTAATACATTACGTTTGGTACATTCAGTGTTTATAGAGGACAGTAAGGGTGTTAATTCTAGTCCTAAGACATCTTCATCATTGTTCCATATTAAACCTAGTACTTTTAAGGATGTACATGGAGTGTCACTATTGAGAGAGATTAACTTTTCCTCAAGCCATTTCTGCTTAAGCTCTAGGGAATTGGTTTCGAATTTTCTTAGATTTAGACCTCCTTCAGCAAGAATTTTAACAGATTCATTTGATAGATTAAGCGCTTCTTCAACAGTTGTCGCTCCAGAAAATAGGTCATCCACGTAAAGATTTGAGTTAAGCATTTCAAAAGTCTTAAAGTTAGAATTCTTGTACTTATCAATGTGATGTTTTATTGTGCAGGCAAGGATGAAAGGACTACAAGTTACACCAAAGGTTGCTCTTATCATTTTGTAAGAAATTACACTCTTTTTTCTATCAAGGTTTTTAAAATAAAGAAATCTCAGATAATCTCTGTCTTCTTCTGCGATTGATATTTGAAGGAATGCCTTTTCGATATCTGCCGAAAAGGCGATCCTATTTTCGCGGAATTTCAAAATAACGTCCAAAACATTTGGATTTAGATTTGGCCCTGGATGAAGACAATCATTGAGAGAAAGAGCATTATTTGATTTTGAAGAAGCATCGTAAACGATGCGTACCTTTGTTGTTGTTTTGTCGTCTCTAATTACAGGATGGTGAGGCATATAATAAGAATTAAGTGTCGAGCTGTTTTCAGGGCATACTTCTACAATTCCTAAATGTTCTTGTTCCCTGAGAATATTGTTGTATTCTTCAAATAACATTTCATTACACTTAAATTTATTTTCTAGACTAGCAAATCTTCTTTTAGCCACTTCAAGATTATTTCTCAATAAATCGCGAGATTTGCTCCATAGTAACCTTGCCTCATAACGACCATTTTTAAATTTCAAATTATTTTGAAAGTCATTTATGATTTCTAAATCACTAGAATTCTTTTCGTTATTCTCAACAATACCCATGACTTCTAAATCCCAAAATTTCTTCAGTTCATCATTTTCACTCTCAACTGATACACTACAACAATTTATTCTTCTATCTTTTGATTCTATCTGCCCCTGAATAGTATGTCCGAAAATAGTTTCTGCAATGTATAAATGCTTCCCAATTTTTCCCACAATACCTAATTGAATTTGCCATAAAAAGTCTGACCCTAGTAAAATAGTTATTTCCCGTTCATGCCCTGTATCAGCAGGATTAAATCATCTCATTTTCAAGCGTTGAATCAAACCTTTGTCTGGAATTTTGACTGTAGCGCCAGTTATTTTTTCAACTACCAAGCCTTCAATATTTATGGAATTGTTTGTTTGCGAAACATTTTGTAATTCAAGAGAAACTACGTCAAATGATGATTCTTGTGGTTTTCGTCGGCCAAATGAATATACTAATAAATTTTCTTTTCTAATAGGCTTTAAATTCAGTTTTCTTACTAAATTTTCTTTTATAAAGCATTTTTCTGAACCACTATCACACAAAACCCTAGCATGGATTCTGTTTTCACCACCAGAGACACATACAATACAAGTTTGGAGTAATGTAGAAATAGTTTTATTTTTCTGTTCAGAAACGCAAGATACTAAGGTTGTGGATTTATCTGCGTTAATATTTTCAGGACTTTCATGTTTTTCTGATTTATTACAGAACAGCTCATTGTGAAATTTATTACCACATTTCGAACATGGGGTTAATTTACATTTACAGTTAGAAGACAGGTGTGATTTTAAGAAACACTTGTAACAGCGTCCTCCCTTCTTCAATTTAAAACGTTTCTCTTGGTCTGTATACCTTTTACAACCCAAGCTTGTATGATCCGAAGAGTCACAAAATACACAAAATATTTTTATAGAAGTGTTCAAGGCAGCAGCCGAAGGAACACTTTTCTTAGAAGAAAAGTTCTGATTATATTTTTGTTTAGAATTAAAATTAGTGTAAGTGTCATGTATTTTATTACTAGAAGAATTATTTACTAATATTGTGGCCTCACGGGCACGTAAATCTTCTCTTATAAATTCCAATAGGTCATTGACCTTATACTCATTTTCTGTATTATTTTTCTTATGAAATTCTAGAACCATGTTTTCTGGTAACAATTTTAACAGTATAGGCAAAAGTAGATGCCCGTATGAACCTGTTGTTACCCCCATTGACTTGAGATTTCTGATATGTATTTCACATTTATCATACAGATTTCTAAGTCCCCTTATATTATTTGATGATTTTACTGGCTCTAAGTTCAAAATTTTATTTATATGACAGTTTATGATTGTATCACGCCTACCATATCTTTCGTTTAACAATTTTAGGCATTCATCATAATTTTCATCAGTGAGATCAAACCCTGATACAACATTATATGTAGTATCTGTCAAAAGAGATTTCAGGTATTGAAATTTACTTATTTTTGACAAAGATTCATTGTTATCCACAGCATTCTTGAAACAGTTAATAAATTCTAAATAAGTGCTGGGATCACCTGAGAATTTTTCAATATTTAATTTCGGCAACTTAACTGCCGCAACAAATTTACTTTCGATTACAGGAGTTACAGGTACATTTTGAACTACGTTAACTTCGGTATCTGCTTTACATTTTCTTAACCTATTCTTAATTTTGGATTTCATACTCAAAATTTTATGAGAGTATTCTTCAACCGATTTTAATTCTTTTTCATATTCAGCTTTATCTTCAATCAATTTATCTATCTCTTTATCAATTTCATTTAAAGAATTTTCTTTTTCTGACAAAATATCCTGACACTCTAACAAGGAATCTGTGTCAGTTCTTTCAATCGCTGCTACCAGCAAATCTTCTGCTTTATTTATTTGTTTAGTGATTGCAGATCTGATAGCAGCTCTTTTCGACTTTAATTTGTCTATATTTTCCATATTTCAAGTAATGGAATATAACCTTATAAAATTCAACAAATAATTGTAACAAAAATTAAAGTACAGTATTTCAATATTTTAAGCACTTCCTTTAAAAACAATATATTTATAGTCCACAAATTCCTTCGATTAAGACCAATTATTTTTTTTTCAAGCATCAATGAAGTATTATTCTTTCAAGTAATATTTCAATAAAACAACATAAATATTCAATACTTTTATTCAACTCAATCATTATTTTTTAAGGTTGAATACTTCAAGAATGAAAGAAAATGGCTTACCTGATATTTTCAGGTATCCTTCCATTATTCCAGCATAGAACTATATTCAACTATATTCAGTTTCGATTTTAAAGTATCTAAAGGTCCGGGAATTTCGGCACCAAAGATATGTGTATAAAAATTGTCACGTTTATGCTCACGAATTCACGATTCTATTTTTTTTTATATAAAAACAAATCATTTAATGAAGAGCTTATGTACATTATTTACATTATTGAAAACACAATCATACATATATTATAAATTTTCCCATCATAGGGCCAATATTCGTTTATCAAGAACAATTACCGCTATGCGGCCAAGAACAGATCATTTTAAGGCTAAGTTATCTCAAGCTAACTGAAAAGAGTATTACATTCCTTCTCTGCCGCCAGTCACGTGACCTAGTCGGCGACAGACGATAAAAAATAAAAGAAAAAATGAATCCATCGGAGGGAAAAAGAAATAATTTCAACATGCATAAAATATTTTGTCTCCTTCCGCAGTGACAATAATATTTAGGCATGGTTGTAACTGTAAGGCGATGGTGGCTCACCTAATTAGGTGCCTCCATAATAAAGGGACCACCACATCTGGCCTTGTATAGATTAATGGACTGGGTTACATTTGTAATTATTCACAATCTGCCATTGGAAAAAAATATTAAATAAACCTTTTTTGAACCACATTTGTGCATAGTAAGTGAGATGGCAAGAAACAAGTAAGTAAAAATATTTCACACGTGAAAGGAAGCAGTTTTGTGACAATTCTTTGGTCCCTATCAGCATGACTCTATGCAGGAATTTAATGTCACACCATTAATTTTAATGGTCTCAAGACAACAAAGAGTGGCAGACGTCTGTTATATTGAACATCAGCAGTTCACAGCTCGGTGTGCTCTGTGCCCTGAAACTTGGAATAGTCCACTGGTTCACTATTTAAAGTAAAGAGTTTACTTTCATAAATTGAAACGTAGTACTGCTTTATGATCCTATAACTATTGTTGTTCCACTGGATTGCAGTTGGAGACGTTTGCATATTTTTCTGCACAGTATTTCATAATTGAGTTTGTGCAGTGTTCTTTTATTTCATAGAAGACCTTGGTGCAATATGCTATGCTTATCGAGATGAAATGGACTCCTAGTTGCACCAGTGGAAGAGATAATGATTTGGGTCACATACCTCTACACATCTGCGCAGATCTAGATCTTATCTTACCGAAATGCTTCAGATAACCGAGGAACGAATCATGACCCGCGAGGAAGTGTGTTGGGGCTCAATGTGTGGTTTTGAAAGCAAGTCCTTTGTTCGGGATAGAACGCATGGGTGCGTCTACCTGTAGCTATAATGTCCCATTGAGCCTACCAGGTATCCAGTAAAGTTTTCAAGGATCAAGGATTTTTATCAGATTTTCTAAAATTTTGCCCCATTAATAAAAATGAAAGATATATATATCATCATGTACCAATAAATGTACCAAAAGAGACGCCATTTTATGAACATTCAAATAATTCTTTTGTATGAAAATTGTACCACCTGAAATGAAGCACATGTGCCATTAGTTGTTGGTACAGGTATCACAGTTTGAGAATGTAACGCAATACTTTAAATTTCCAAAATTCTGATTTTTAAATTGGCCTTTCAATGAAGGATAACTTTGACCAGCTTCCCGCGAAACAGCTTAAGTAGCAGAAAGTGAGAAGTGTATGCAAACATACACAAATATCTCCCATTTGTCTTCAACTTGATAAGTGTCTTCCCTATGACCCTTGTAAACTTTTTCTTTTCTTTTTTTTACCTCTCCTAAAATTCTGTCCTTTTCCTCTTCAAACTGAATACAGTAACAAAAGCAGCACATTTGAAATGTGTGACTTATAAAATCAAATCAAATATTATCGTCACTGCGGAAGGAGACAAAATATTTTATGCAAGCTTAGCTCACAGCTATAATTCATTAGACCTATATAAAAATTTTGAGTTATGCTTTTGAACGAAATATGCAAGAAAGTTGACCTTAAACTTGGGGAGAGATGAAAAGAATTTAATTTCCAATTAAAGAAATTTATTCAGAATTTAATGTGTTAGAGTGCACCTGAAAGCCATTTTACTCGATTCTACTTATAAAAAGCTAAAAGGTGTTTAAAGTGTCCTAAGGTTCTTGCCGAAAATATCTTAGGAAACCTGATGCTTTTCAAACGTTTTTAATTTACGACTACCTTGACACATGCGTGTATTTTAAATGACTACTAAGTTCTAAAAAGTTAGGTTTCATAACTAGGGCTGCTAGAAGAAAAGAGATAAACGTTCTATGGTTTCTATCCCTTAGGAATACGCCCAGGTCTAGATAGAGTGTAAAAAATAAAACAGTAACAGTGTTTAAAAGTATTTTTAAGCAATGGGGTATATAGAAGCAGCATTGTAACTGGTATAATAACTGTATGCACATTACAGTGAATCTATATCTCTAAATTATATAGCATCGATTTTGTATCGTTTTGTGCCTTCCCACAATACTATAAAGGTCGATCAAAACGTAACGCATAATGCTCGTTTATAGCTCGATACTACAAAAAGGAAATTTTATTGTTAGAAGAATTGATTTTTTAATCCTTTGGAGTTGTCACTCAATATATGATCCATTTGCTCTACTGCACTGAAGCCATTTTTGTTTCCATGACACGAATGCACGTCCATTCCATCGACTGCGTTTTGCTCTCAGGATCGGAATGAAACAACCAGGTTTTATCCCACGTGTGATCAATCCAGAAAAACATTTTAGGCAGTCCCAAGAGAAACTTTACAGAAGATCGTCTACTCGCATCATCTCACATGTCAAAAGCTGTATCCCAATCATTGGATTCTCATTAACACAGATTCTTTTGCCGTACCTATGTGCCTCATGCATGATCTATCACTGAATTTGTTTGATTTGTTTGGTGAAGCATACGCCATTTTGGATGAGTTCCTTTATGATGCATTTTCATCGGTTTTGACGGCTAACGGTCTGCCTGAGTTTAAGTTGAGCTTAGTGTGGCAGTTACCAAGCCGAAGTACTGAAGTTGTCGATATACATTGATTTGATTCATTGCGTTGTCCCCATTGACTGGCAGGAGCTTACTGTGAATCTATGTTGCTGAGATAACCCCAATTTGTAGAATTCGATTACTACATAGTAGGGTCTCACAATGATTATCCATGATGGTTTACTTGCAACAACAGGAAAACAAAATGAGGTACAGGCTGTAAAACAAATACTTCTACCTACAAAATTTCATGTATCTAGTGCGCACCATTAATGAACTACAGTGGATTGTGCGTTATATTTTTACTGACTTCTGTATGTTCTGACCCTGTGCACACATAATATTTTTGGAATTAGTCTGTGAAGAATATCTGCTTTAGTATAATTCTGTTCTCTCGAGACGGGGCTTGACAGTTATTAGACTACACTGCTGATAGAGTACGTTGGCTATGCTCTCGGGCGCTGGTAAACTCAGCTGCCAGCGGAGTAAAAGGGATATTCTGGGTAAAAATTAGGACGCAGCCGGGCAGTTTACCATGGTAACCATCAGGTGCCTCTATCCGTCACCTATCTACCTACTTTACAGGCCCTAAGTCTATTTATTCCTCACAGCAGTATAAAGTTTGAGCGTACACTAATGTCAGAATATGGATTCGTGCTATCTTGAGTTTAGTGTTAGAATATCGATTTTAAAGAAAGATGACTAAAGATTATTTTAATTACCGTAAAGGTATATGTACTTTGTTTAAAAAATGCTCTAAAGGCGACTAAATTATATTCTGATTGCTTTAGATTGTTTTTACATTTAAATATATTTGTTCGGTTAAAATTTAAATTATTGAGAATACCTGAGGTAATGCTGCCATTTTTATCCTTTCATCACAAATTCGATCTTATGCGGTGGATAAATTCTATTTTTAACTCTCGCCGAAGCGGTTGACCATTGATTCTATCTTAACGTTGCAACCTGAGAAAAACATAAAAAAAAGAGATTATTTTTAGATCGGAGAAGATGTGCTCTCAGGCTTTTGTCGCTACTTAACTATTCTCACCTCCTTCCCCCATACAGAAGACATCTCTCCCCTCATCTCCACGCTTCTCCCTCTTTTTTTACACTCTTCCCATTCTCTCTGTCTCTTTTTTTATTAATAAGCGGTATCGATTTTTTTTTAACTAGTTTTTGCAGGCGGCAGAGTCGTTTGTGTCTGCTTTCCCCATATGTTAAAGAATGTGTGTATGTATGTATTCCTACAGAGATTAGCCTCTTTTCTACCCCCCCCCTCCACGACAGAAAAACTTTAATGATATGCTATAGGAGGTTGTTAAAGTATCTGCCGCATGACGAAAAATTTTTAGAGCGCAGGCAATTTTTTATGCTTCCGAAATAAACGCTGTTAATTGAAAAAAATCGGATTTTGTGTTCTATTTTTAGCAATACATAGTTTTAAAGTATTGGGAAGAGAACCTGGAAGCTAAATTGTTCAGGTCACTTTGAAATATCAGTCCGATCAGTCTCTTCTAGGTGCAATTAATTGCATTTATTTGCTATATATAGCTTGAGCGAGTCCGAATCATTATAATCGAATCAGTTAAACAAAATCAAATCAGGCAACTTTTGTGATTAATTATCTGAAGGTGGTTAACAGCTCCAGATTGCTCAGCTGAAAAGAGCACCTGCTTGCGGAGGGCTGATGCTCGATCTTCAGCCTGGGTCTTACAGTTGAAATAGAATTCCTAGTGCAGACGCCTCTAACGTCATTGCAGTGTGCAGGGACATGGCACGATCTAAATAAGAGACAGATTTTATCACATCATGGTGAAATCAATTAAGTTCAAACTATGCCACTCTTATTCTTAAGGAAATTATCCAGAGCTGTTTAAGATCCGAGTTGACTGAGTACGTAAAAGACTCAAGAGGAGAAGGATGTGTAGAGAATATTCATGATTTGATTTTTCTTTCTTGGTTCGGACTATATTTTAAGTTTTTTTTATCAGAACCCAAATAAGAGATTTTTCAAGCTGACATTATCCACTTATTAAGCTACTGAAGCCAAATTTCTAAAAGTTTAAATTAATATTTTTTTCTTTCTACACAAAAACTTTTTATGATATTTGAAAACAGGTAAAGAAAGAGCTTTTCTCTTTTGTTTTATTAGACACTAAATCGAAGAAAAACCCGCCATCTGAAAATTCAAAATTAGATAAAATTCAGACTTCATTTGATGCTTTCGTAGAAAAATTCCTATTTCTGGCAAAACAAGGAAGAATATTTTTTTTTTGCCTTTCATAAGTCAGGGATCCGTTTCAATTTTACTCCGTATGCATAGAGTTTTTCACTGTAATTAAACGCCGGACTGAAGTTCCTTAATTTTTAAATTATAAAGTAACTGAAAGAAAATTCTGCCAATTTAAAATTAAAAATTAGGCAAAATTTAACCTTAACATAATGTTGATTTTGTAGAAAAAAATCCTTTTCCGCCCCTCCTCAGCTTTTTTTTTCACCCTAGGGAAGAGGATTTGTCTCATTCGAAAACCATAGTTTTTCGGTAAAATTTACAACAGGTTGAAATCTGCGCAATTTTAAACATTATAATAAAACTTTTAATTTGACAATGTATTCTATTTATTTATCTATTTTAAAGTTTAAGTATATGCAGCATTGCTCAAGTTATTACTGTTATAATTACTTATTACAATTGTTCAACTTATTATCGTTACGAGATTATTGCAGTTAATTTCTGGTCCTTTCGTTTACGAAAACTCATTTCTAACTGAAAAAAGTCTATAGTATAAAATAGTTACAAAATTTATGCAAACGATTGCCTTCCATTGGAAATAAACATTACTACTTAAATTACGTCGTTAATATGTAGGACTCAATAAACGAAGTGTATTACAGCAGTACTGTTTTGATGTAGAAGATAAAGTTCCTGAGGGAAATAAAAACATAAAAAAAGACCTTTTAAACATAAGTTTTTATTTAAAACTCATAAAACAGTTAATGAACTAAAAGAAAGAAAAAAATAATTTATCAAGTAGTCTAATAGAAACAATGAATTTTTTTTTTTTTTTTTTTTTTTTTTTTTTTTTTTTTTTACAGAATTCAACTGCAACGTTATCTCGCGAATAATAAAAGCATGGGGCTCGACTGATAAGTTTATAAAAATGATGGTTTATACTTTTGACAAGAAATCTATTATTAGATTTTGTTATTTAAGCGCCCACGCGTTTGTTATTCAAGATATAAAATAGTAGAGGAATTTCGTAAAAATAATTTTTTAATCAGTTTTTCCCATCAAGTTGCATGAAAAGTTATTTTTCGCGTTTTAACCTGGACCTCTCGAATACCGCGTGTGCTACCGTTACACCATGACGAAGAAGGAGGGAGAAAATATCTACCAAATATTCCGTGATGTTTAAAAAGTATTGCGGTTTACCACAAAATCCGATATTACGTTAAAAATCTCACATAAGCTTCATATAAAATATTTTTTCCAATTTATTCGATGGCCTTAACAATGAAACTATAATAACTTTAGTTTGTCTATTAAACTCAGATATGCTGAAAATCATTTTAATATTAAATTAAAAATGATCTAAATCAAAATTTGAAAACATTGCTTCACCACATTGTTGTTATCCACAATGTGTGTGTATGCAAAAATTTAAGCCTCATAGCTTCTCAGGAAATAGTTTAAAAATTGACGACCAGGTTTTGACCTTAATAACAAATATTATGATAGAGTTAAGTAAAAGCTTATAAATATGCGGCTAGTTAAAAAAAAAATCTAGAAACTTGAGTAATTATTAATTTTTTCATCATTTTTGTTTTAAAAGAGGATGAAGAGTTTATTTCTAACTTCTGAAAATTTCAAATCTTTATATCAGATATACTTTAGAATGTTAGAATTTAGAAGTTTCATAAAAGAATATAATATAATATATTACATACCAAAATAAAAAGCAGCTTTTAAAATGAAAGGATGAGAAAAATGTGTAACATAGTGTTACGAAATGTACAGGCGCGGTAAGATGGCTTCCCCGCAAAGCAGTTTTAAGGTTGCCATAAAATGGCAAGGGAAGGCAGGTTTGCCACATTTGGCGAGAAATCGCTCATTTGGTGACAAAATTAGCGATGTGTCATGGACGGATGGAGAACCTCCTGGATTGAATTCTTACCGGTTTAGCCCAGAATGTTCTCGAACACAAGCCAAAAGCTATATAAACCCTGCTGGTCCGCAGTCAGTGTGTGCTTCGTCTAGCGAGCTGATAGTCAGTCACTGAGCGAGTGTCTCGAAGTTTAGCGCCGAGTTGGTCGTCGAGTGCATCGAGAGAGTCTTTTAGTGCATCGCGAATTAGTGCTCATCGAGTTTTGTCTTAGACTGTGCTGAGTCGAGATCTATACTCTTGTGTATCGTCGAGTGCATCGCGTGGAGAGTCTCGAGAGTACGTGGAGTTCCGAGAACGACCAAGCAGAGTTGGGAACTGTATTTGGGTGCTTTTCAGTGAAGCTGTTTTCACCGTTATTGCCTGACAGTGTGAAGGCTGTGTTTCTGAACGTGTCAGCGTGTTTATAACAGTTCGACGACTCTAAAAGTGATTTTGAAGCTATCTGATTAATATTGGTAAATTAAGTGCGTTTCGATACTTCATCAAGTGTCGTCGTTATTCACTCCAAATCTACAAACGCCGTACGAACGTGAAGGAAGAAAATAACGTAACAACTGGTGTCAGAAAAGAAAAACGCAACAATATTAACAATATAAGACTGACAAAAATAAAAATAACACTCTAGATTTCGTTGCAAATAATCACTTCTTAAACCTTAACGAAAACCTTTCTTAAACCTTGTTAGTCCAAAGGGATTTCAGTCCCGAAGGACTATTGCTTTCGTTTTGGCATTTTGCGTCGGACTCATAAACGTCGGTTCACTTTTCAAACTGTTGCCACAAAATGTTAGAGTCCTGCATTATATTTGAAGAAATTAAATAATGAAAAATCTGCATAAATGATTGTCTATTTCTCGCATTGTGATAAAACAATGGTACATAGAGCCATCGAATTTTGAATGATGAAATCCTACTGCGAATATGGGCATTTGAAATCCCAAATTTAGAATTTGTTTTATTATAGATTTTATATTTTGTAAAACTTTAACGAATTTTTGATTTACAAACTCAATGCTTTAAAAGCGAGAAATGGCAACGTTATATAGAAAAAAAAATACTTTTATCTCCAGCTCGCGAAACTGTGTATATCGGAAATTCTAAAGATATGCTTAATTTAACATTATTTTGCGATATTGCTCTTGAACTGAATTTTATGGTTTAAGTGAAAAGAACATGATATTTAATAAATAAAGGTAACACTCAAAACGTTAAAAAAACGCCCCTTTAGACGTAATTTAAAATCTGAAAAATTTCAGATTTTTTTTTTTTTTTAACCTTAATGAAATGAACTGTAAATACAACATCAGTGTATTAAAAAAAAGGGCGGGAGACTTCTATGGTAAGTGCAAGTTAGGTATTTACAGCGAGCGGAATAATATAATAACATTATAATTTTGAACTATTTATGTTTCGAAGCGATGGTGAAGAACTGATATATTTTTTCTCTTTGCTTATTGTAGCATATTTTTAAAAAGGTGTAGAAAATTGTCCAATTAATATATTTTCAATCTTTTTTTATTTTTATTTTTTTTTTTTTTAAAGAAGGCAAAGAGTTTGTTTTATAATACGAGAAAAGTTCAAAATTTAGTAACTGATACATTTTTAGATGTCGAAAGTATAAAATTGTTAATGTCAAATAATATAAAAAAAAATCGAGCGATTTCGAAGATTCGGCAAAAAATTAGAAATGACGTCAAAAAATTTTATACAAATTTCATTCAAAGGATTTTCCCCCACTTTATCCGATAGTGCAAGTAATAAAGTTCTGACGTTTTTAGTTTGTTCGTTAAACGAAGTTATGTGCTAAAATAGTTTAGACAATAAATTAAAAAATCTAAATAGAATTTTGTAAAAATCACTTAATCACTTTGGCATTGGCATCCACAAACAGTGTGTGTACAAAATCTGAATTTGATAGGTTATCAGGAAGTTGTTGAACATCAGTGATCAAATTTTGTCATTGCGACAAGCAGGAGTGAACTAAATAAAAAGAAAACGTAAGATGTAACATGTGTATGAAAAAACTCGAGATTTGTTTTAGATGGAAAAACTGCTATAAAAAATAACTTAAGACAGCATAATGAATAAGATGCATTGTATAATAAAGTCTAGAAAATTTTGTAGTTACGCTAATGCAGTCTTTATTTGAAAATTTTAGAGCATGAAATATGTTTTCGAATCCATAATTACTTCAAAAATCTAATCTTAAGTGGCAGATAATATAAAATGAATAATAAATGCAGTCTCTAAGAATTTTTCTCGACTGGAAATAATTTTTTGGAGTTAAAATCGATGGAGATTTTCAAAAGAGCATTTTTAGAAGTGCATAGATCAAAATAAATCAAATGAAAACGGAGCTGGATATTTTTTTCGTAGGAAATAAAACAGCTGTATAAAAACAGATCTAGTTGCACATCTAATATAAATCAGCAATTTAGCTGTTGTTTTGTCACTGTCACTTTTGTTCCTAGCTTAGGTAATTATTTTTAGAAAAAAAATCAGTTTTTAGAATTTAATACTTCTCTCTCTCTCTTTTTTTATAGAACATTTTTATTGTCTGGAAGAAAAAACTATTTCAAGAATTAGGAGAGATAATTAATTTTTGGATTCCCTAATTACTTGTCCAAATTACTATCTTTTTGTATTTTAATTTTACTCAGGCGAAAGGATTTCATTTTAATAAACAGCAGCTTCATTTTGAGTTTTTTTAAAACAAAAAAAGGAAAAAAAATGAAATATATATGTCTGCTCTTTTCCTTTGGTAAATAATTATTTCTGGAATTCAAAGTCTAGGTTTTTGAATATTTATTAAAACTTTAATTTCTAAAGAGCTTATTGAAAGTTGTATTCTTAGTCAAGTTATTTAGCATGTTTTTTACTTCCTTGTACAAAGTAAAGGAAGTATTGTAATCACGAAAAATTACGGGTATCATATTTCAACGAAAATATCCATTTTGACCACTATCGAGTGCAATTTAACTATATTTTTTGCGTGACATCTGTACGTAAGGACAGAATAAAGGCCTCTTTTCTCCAAATGAATTATAACAGATTTAAAATGGATTGAGAAGTGATTTTTTGGTGCTCTACGTACGTATGTATTTATGTATCTCACATAACTCGAAAACGAGTAGCCTCAGAAAGTTGAAATTTTATATATAGGACTGCTATAACATGCAGTAGTGCACATCCCTTTCTGGTTGCAATCGGACGCCCCTTAAGCATTATATATGTATATATACGCACTCAGCTCAGTGAGCTCAGTTTTTTTATTCTTATATGTTGGTAAATTGTGCATGTTTTGCTTTAAAAAGGATTGAAATATGTTGTTCTTATTTCCCAATTAAGGATTTTATGCCTTTAGTTAATCTGCATGCAATAGTTGTAGAATTATCAAAAATTTAAAAGTTGTTTATGTGGGGCTAAGCCTAATTTTTTACCATAGCAGCCATATATGTTTACGTTTAAAACGCAGAATAGTGAATAAAGTCAGTTTATTTTCAATTCCGCACATTCAGTGTCTTTTTGCCGAGTGGGACCAAAAGTAAACTTTTAGTTTTGTGCACTGAAAGATTTGCCTTCTTACCCGCTACCCGAATTGTTTGTTTTTGCGTTAGCTCAAAGGGGCAATTTGCCCAGAAGGGCTATTAATTTCGCTTTGGCATTTTGCGTCGATTCACTTTTGAAATTATTGAAAATAAAATGTTCATCTGATCTCTGGCAATCGTCCGTTTGCAATCGTCTGATATCTTTTTCTGGCAGGCCTTGCAATAAATGCTTTGTAAACAAATATTTAGGATTCGGAATGTAACGGTTATTTTTTGCTAGTTTATTATTTATCCTTTTTCTCGGATTAACTTAACGATATTTTTTGCTTATACTTGGATTATATTTCAGTCTAATATGTTTATGTATGAGATGTGTTGTGAATAAAAATAAGAAAAACATGGTCCTCATGCGAGAATCACGCTTATTCTTTAGTGGGATCTGATATTATTATTATTATTATTTGTGATATTGATGTTGAATTGAATTTTGTCGTTTAAGTGCGAAGAACACGATATTTAATAAATAAAAGTTATAAGGTATTTCTCCCACATTCTTCGTATGCTTTCGTGGTGTGGTGGTCTGCACGCTGGGCGCGTATTCCAGAGGTCCGCAGTTTGATTCCTGGCGAAGGCATGGCTCATTTTTCACTTCTCCAGCTTCGAAAAAATACCTAATATCTCTATAGTGGCGTCCGAACTAAAATGATGGCGGGTGATGATTTTCCACACCCAGGATTTGGCGACTAGGTTTCCTAAAACCCCAGTTGCGCTTTAAAAGGGGGAGTATATAAAGTATTTCGCCCGCCTTCTTGGCATGCCTTCGTGGTGTGGTGGTCTGCACGTTGGGCGAATACTCCAGAGGTCCGCGGTTCGATTCCCGGCGAATGCGTTGCTAATTTTTAAATCTCTCTTGCTTCCAAAAAATACCTAATGTATTTACAAGGTAACACACAAAACGTTAAAAAACGCCACTTTGGGAATTAAATAATAAAGTCTGAAAACTTTCAGACATTTTTTAATATTTTTAATTTTTAATAAAGATATTTTGAGGCTTTATGTATTTTATCCTTGTCGAGAAGTGAGAACTGAATTAGTTGAATGAGAAATATATTTAATGAGAAATATATCTGTAATGAAATTCGAGGAAATAAGTTTAAATGAAATGTAGCAAAAAATGCGTATAATTCAATACAAGACTGTCATGTAATATATCAGATTTTTTTTAAAGCATGTGCTGTAGCTTTAAAAACTGGGTACCGCCGTTTTTCATTTCTACACAACGTCAAGTATCACACTAGCATTTTTCAAAATATTTAGTTTTTCCACATAGATATACTAAAATGAAGTGACTCAACAATGTACTGAGCGTAGGTTTTAAAATTTTATACATAATCGCGGACGCAAAATGATAGTTTTCTTTTTATGATTTTGAAGACTTTACTTACTGATGACTTATCCAAAAATTAGAAACCTATACTCAGCAGTGAGATTACTCTCATCTTTGTTATTAAATAATAGAGAATCTCTCTATCTGTATGTCTGTATGCATGCATTTATGTACGGACATATATTTGTGTGTATGTATATATGTACATATGTATGAACGTGTGTATGTATGTATGCGTGTCTTTCTGTCTGTATTGTATGTATGTAAATATGTACAGACATATGTATGTTCTCTCCGTGCATTATGAAAAATGGCGGCACCTAGAACACCCTATTTTGAACACGCGTAATCTTGCACCCGAACATGTACAATTTCATCAATGATACAGCAACTGGGTACAAGCAAATTATAAAACAGAATTCTTTCATTATTCTTTACAGATTAAAAAAATTAATAAAGATGCATTTATTTTAAAAAGCTCATCTATCAGTTGTCGAATAATCAGTAAAACACGCTGAAACCTTTTCACTTAGCGCCGAAACGCTGTAATTAAATTCTTATAACAGTTAATATTCTTTAACTTACCTTTAAAGGCTCGTGAACTCGAAATCCCAATAATAGAATGATAAACAAGGTTACTGTAGTCCAGAAAGAAGGATTTCTCTTTCTCTCCAGAGAATAAGAAGCAAAAGACTGATCTTTTGCAAGTTTATCCTTCGGTGACTACTTGTTGACGTGATCCGTTAATGGTATCTTGCACGGCATCTCTCTCACCCCGGATGAAACAGGAAAAACAGAAGAGAGAGAAAGCTCTACGCCAGCTTTTAGTTCTTTTTTTACTTATGCATTGGTAAAAATCAGAAAAATTGAAAATAACATTTATTTCATCAGTTAGAGGTAATCTAACATTTTATTGAAGTGAGGTATGCTTACCCATTACTTTTTGAGTCTGATCTGTGCTTATATCTGAAAGTTTCATGAAATATTTGTTGTGCAAATGAAGATTATGATGAACTTTGCCTTCTTTCTTTTTCTTTGGCAACACGTTTCTTTGGCAAAAATGCCTGAAGTTTGTTCAGAGTATGGTTGAGAATAAGATTAAAATGGCTATCAATTGGTTGCTAATAAGAATTTTAAATTAAATATTCTTTTGTTACTTGCCGCTGAAATATCGGTTTAAGAACCTGTAAAATATTTGCCTTCTTTTTACTCTGCAGTTTCGATACTTTTCAGTAACGTACAGTATTCAAGAAACAGTATCATATAAGCCAAATAGAATGATAGTTATGTTCAGAAACGTAAATATGTGCAGAATAAGACAAGTTAAAATAAAAATAATTAAAAAGAGCTTTTGTATAGTTTATTTTCTAACGTCGTAACGAATATTACTTTCAGATGCGTAAAATGTAATTATGTCTTCCTTTATCTTCAATATTCTGTAAGTTAAACCATGCTTTTTATAAGCTTTTATATAGCTTATAAAAAGCATAATACTTGTCGCTATGGACAAAAGGTTGTGACTGCTTTTGAACCTAATTCCTGATAATTAGGTTCTATCGAGTTCTAATTTTCTACACGTGCTGATTCTGAATGACAATACGATGAGGTGAAGCCACTTTTTTAAAATTCGATTTCTATTTTTAAATTTATTATTGAAATTCTATTTCGCATAAATCTTTGTTTAACGAACAAACGATAAATCTGTTACTGTTTGCACCAAGGGATAGAGTATGAAAAAAACACCTCTTAAATGAAATTTATTTCAAAATTTTAATATAATTTCTCATTTTTTGGCAAATTTTTCAAAACTGCTCTATTTTTGTGGACTATTTAACGTTTATGATTTTAAATTTCTACACGTAAAAATGTATTGGTCACAAAACTGTGAAATTTTGATAGATTATAAACAATTTGTCCTCTTTTAAAAAGGATAAAAAATATTTATTGATTGGGCGAGTTTCTACTTTAAACAAAATATGGTACAATATGAAACAGAAAAGAATGTATCGGTTCTTAAGTTTCAAGGTCATAATGTCATTATGCCATTCTATTTTTTCTTGCGTCTGTATAGATTTTTCTGAAACTGATTTTGTCGTTAAAGTCAAAAGTTTGTCAACGATTTTTAAAATCTGATAAGCTATCGAGTTCAAAATTCAATTTATGTTTCTAAAATTTAATACTGAAATGCTTTTTTGCACACATCTTAGTTTAATGAATAAACTAAAACTTTCAGAGTTTTACTGTTTGCACCACAGGAGGAGATGTTTTACATGAAGGAGAAATAACATCTTGTTCACATTCTATTGCATGATAAATTATTTTTATCCTTTTAATTCATTAATGATTTTTTGAGTTTTAAATAAATGCTTATTTCATAAAAACTCTTTATTGTTACTAGTAAGTTAATAACATCATTTTAAAAGTTTCTGTTGCTAAGAACTGGCCATGTAATTTTGGCAGTTGGCCAGTTTAAATCTTAGTTGCAGAATACAAATGCTAATTCCTGATTTTTATAATTATTATTGCGTACGTATCAAGAAGAGCAATTATTCTTATCGTCTATTCAAGAAATACGGATGATATTTAAAGTTTCAAAAAAATTACACTTCGGGCAACCATTTTCCAGTTTGTTAAAAGGAAAATTCGTTTCTTTAATCTCAATACACTGGACAAGATTTCATATTTATTTATTCTTAGAAATTTGTATACGTAGATAAAGGAAATTAAGTGATTTTTGCATTTTACTTCAGTATAGAAGAAGAATATAATAACAAAACAAAAAATTGCATTTTCAATGAATTTAAATGCCTTTATAAAGCACTATCGTATTGGCAACCTAAAGAATGCACTGCAGGGGTCTCCAACCTTTTTGTCCCTAAGAGCGCATTCTAGATCTGTTGAACGGCGGGCATATCGGTCAAATTTCGCTTTGTGCTGGTATCTATGTTCGACGCAATTTCTATTTCATTAAGAATGAGAAAACGTTTACATAGAATTTTATTGAAAACTAAAACATTTTTATTCTGATCACACAGTGACGGACACATGTTAAACGATTCGCGGGCGCTATGGTGCCCACGGACATAGGGTTGGGAACCCCTGATGTATAGAGATCTTTTTGTTACGTATAATTCACTATACAAGTTGTCTGCTTAGATCTATTTAAAAGCTATCATTATAGAAATTGAACGTGTGGTATATGTAGCCTTTCAAATAAGGAAAATCTGAAAGAGGTTTTACATGTGTAAAATTACTTCAGAATGAATTACTCTGCTGTAATGAAAAATGTCCAGTATATATAATATACTAGGTACCTTAACTTAACAGCATCTGTTAGACTACATTCTTGACTGACATAAATCTTGTCGATATTGTTTAAATGGGGTTCGAGTATACATCAGTTCAATTTACGTCTGGTCTTTAACAAATCTCCTTAAGAAAACAATAAGTGAAGTTAGATTTTTGTTGTTTACAGACAATTGAATAAAATATTCTCTCCAGTTTGTAATGTAATGGCTGATTGGTTAGTTGATTATGATAAATCACGCGTGGGACTTTATTAAGAGAATGGATACCCAAAGTGTTGAAAAATTGTGTTTTCAAGTGATTCAGTGAGACACAGCGTTTTTCTATAACATTTCCATTTCTTTTGAACTAGTTACAGGGGCTTCGAGCAGAATAATTATTTGCATTTATTTATTAAGACAGATTCACCAATTTTGTAATTTTTATGTTTCAAGTTTGAAGTTAAATTCTGATGTAAGAAACTTGGGCGAAGTCTTAAAAGGAAATTTTTTTTTCGTATGAATGAGAGGTACCGGTAAAATAACTTAGCATAATATTATTCCATTTAATAGAAAAAAGGTTTTGGATTTTTCAATGTAGTATAGAATTTTACAGGAATAAGTAGTATTATTTTTCATCAGGATGTTTAAAAATTTCAGATAATTGATTTACCTTGTGCACCAGATGCATATTTATCAAAATAAAAGTAAAGGAATTTTATTTATTATCTAATGTATTCTATTTCAGAAAGGTTACAGAGGGAAAAAATATAACATATTTATACTTTCACAAATAAAACAAGAAAATATTATTTCTTCTACTAAATTAAACGATGAAATTTATTTTTATAGTTACTTGAATATTCAACTCATTTTTCTATTTCAGCTAAAATAATTAAAACGATTAAGAACTGAAATGATCGAAGAAGTAAACAAATTAAAAAAGAACTAAATTTTTTACATGAAACAACAGACATAACCAATTTCATTTCCTTTAAAATAAAACTAAGAAATTAATTTTTTATTGAAAACTAATAGTATAACATTAAAATTAACAATAAATAAATAACAAAAATGATTTAAATATGAAAAACTCAGATTATAATTTAGTACCTTAAAGAAGAGATTTTCTGTAAAATGTATTTAAAATCAAGAAACTCTGAAAATTTTACTTCAGTATTCATGCAAACGTTAAATTTTTTTTTCTTATATAAAAATAATATCTGCGCTTTCCAGCTCATAAAACTGTATATTTATTTCTTCAAAGTCAACTTAGAGAGAATTTCGATTTTAAAAGCTAAAGCATTTGTTTACATATTATAGTTTCGAATCTGAAATAACATTCAGCAGTAATGAAGAATAAAAATGTTGCTTATCGTATACTTTCAACGAACATGGCCTTTCTTGGTTGTGAAAAGAAAATAGAATAATTTGCTAATATTTGCAATATTGCGCTATATGATGCTGTTTTGCTTACCTACTAATTCATATTCATTATTTCTTACAGCATAAATACTTACACCATGGCAATTTTAGAAACATAAGCGTCACGTTATGCGAGGAATGATTGCCTGTAATTTAAATATATTGATGACGATTAGAAAAAAGGATGTACATGATTTGTAATCAATGACCTCACTAGAGAAATCAACAGGTGTTTTACAGAAATTCGTGGCCATCTTGTGATTAGACCCATTTTTCACTTAAATTGCATTTTATTTTCATAAATATTCAGTACAGTCTGTTACGCGCCTTGAAAGCTGACAGAAAACGCAGCAGCATTTAAACAAAAAAGAGATTGTTGTAATGAAGGTAGAAGAAGGGCAGAGGAAATATCTAAAACAAGGATGTCAAACTCGCGGCCCACAACAAATATTTTTTCGGCCCGGCCAATATATCGGCGAATAATAATATATAATAATAAAATAACATATCGACGAAGAAAAAAATTAAATGTTTACTGCTAAGTAATTAACGATAATTTATTCAGTGTTGTTAGATTACTCACAGCGAGCTGACACACACACTACTTAAATTACAAATGCGTGTGAGTAGCTTGCGTTGAGCTACCTTCGGCTTTTGGTGGACACGTGCACTCAGAACTTGCACGCATCCTCCGATAGCCGAATGTGGCCGAACTCATGGTCTCAGTTTTCCAATCATAGTTTTGTACGATATATTGGTGCATGCATGTGCATGCACTTTGCTTTATTATTAATTATTACTTAATTCATATTGTTACGGATTTCATAGTTATTTATTTATTTAGTTTTTTTTATTTAGAATTGTATTTAGAATTGCTTCATGTTGCCTTAGCAACGCAGACGATTTTTGAAAAGACAGTTGCGTTGGAAGGTTAAAAATAGAACAGCGCGTGCATTTAATACCTAATAAATAAATATCTCGTAATTGCTGTTGCCATCCACAAAAATCCAGATATTTATAGATGTTTTCAGTATATTCGAGAAATTAATTATAAAGCTTATAAAAGCCGAGAACAAACAACTTATCTCAGTAGTATCTGTAGTTCTAGCGAACTGTTTGTTTACTTAATGCTGTGATTGATTTGTAGCTATTTCGCTGTGAGATAGAATTAGTTTCTCTGTTTTGAATTGATTTTTGCTAAACGTTTGACATTTTGTGATATTGTTAGAATATTTTTGAAGAAATATTTCAGCATTTTGATTTATCTCTTGTGAAAAGAATAAATGTTTGTTAACTTTTTAACGTTAACCGTGTTTATTCCAGCCCTTTGTATTCAGTATGTCTATATCAAAACCAAGTGGTAGTAAAATTAAACGAAAAATCGCTGACGAACATAGAATATTCCAAGTAAAATGGGAATTAGAATATATTTGCTGTGAAATAAAAGATAAAATAATCTGCTTGATATGTAATAATACTATTAATGTACCAAAGTTATATAATATTAAACGTCATTACGAACAACACAAATCGAAATATAACAATTACGAAGGATTAATGAGAGAAGAAAAGTTGAAAGAGCTCAAGTTAGGAGTGAAAAAGCAACAGTCCATGTTTAGTAAAGTATTGCAAGAAAGTGAAGCGGCGGTACATGCAAGCTACGTCTTGTCCGAGTTAATAGCTAAACATTCGAAGCCTTTTACTGACGGTGATTTCAGCAAGGAATGCCTAATGAAAGCTGGAGAAATTGTTTGTCCTGGAAATGTGAAGGCTTTTCAATCAATTTCATTGTCTCGAAATACAGTTGCGGAAAGAGTTACTGATTTAGCCGCGAATTTAAGTGATCAGTCATCAAAATCATCTAGTTTCGAAAGTTTCTCCATTGCCTGTGACGAGAGCACGGACATTAGTGGCAAAGCTCAATTAGCAGTGTTTCTTCGTTCTTATGACAAGAATTTTAACATTTTTGAGGAATTACTGGAACTAATACCGATGCCTGGTACTACCACAGGAGAAGATATATTTACTTGTGTTTTTGGACTTCTTCAGAAATACAATCTACCTTTGGCAAAATTAAATTCTGTAGCTACAGATGGCGCTCCATCAATGACCGGGAAAAACGAGGGCTTCGTAGCATCACTAAGAAAAAAACTTAGTGAAATTCACGGTTCAAACATTCATCATATGCATTGTATATATTATACATCAAGAAGTTCTATGCACGAAAGTAATAAATATGGAGAATGTTTTGTCATATATAAAAAAATTTATAAATTTTATAAGATCTCGAGGTTTAAATCAGCGTCAATTCACTGCTTTCTTAAGTGAGTTAGATAGTGAATATTCGTGTTTGTCCTACTATACCGAGGTACGTTGGTTATCTTGCTCCAAGATTCTCAAACAATTCTGGGATTTGAAAGAAGAAATATGTCAGTTTTTAAAAACGGAAAATCAAGACGTAATTCAATGTGACCTCGTCACAGTAAGTTTGTTTTACGATCCAATATGAATACAAGATTTATCTTTCTTAGTTGATATAACCAAACACTTAACCGATTTAAATTTATCGTTACAAGGAAAAGATCATATCATTACGAACATGTTTGACATAATTAAAGCATTCAAATGTCAACTAGTTCTTTGGGAAAAACAACTTAAAAATGAAGATTTGACGCACTTCCCGACGTGCAGCATGAACAAATCAAGTTTAGATGATACTTGTTCGTATCAAAAATACGCAGAAAAAATTGAAAATTTAACAACTGAATTTGAAACGAGGTTTAATGATTTTAGTTCCCTCTAAGACAATTTTGTTTTGTTTTCTTCAATTTTCTCAATAAGTATTGACTCAGTACCCAGCCATATGCAAATGGAGGTGATCGAGATTCAATGCAACTCAAATTTGAAAGCAAAATTCATTGAAGTGGGCATGCCTGAATTTTACAAATATTTACCAACCAGGTTTCAAAATACTCGAAAATTCGCATATGAAATTATTTCCATGTTTGGTAGCACTTATCGGTGCGAGCAGTTATTTTCAGTCATGAAAGGTAATAAGTCTGCTATTAGAAACCGTATTAATGATGCTCACCTTGGGTCAGCGTTGAAAGTTATCACTGCAAACAAAATGTCTCCCGAAATAGGAAAGATAATAGCAGAGAAGAGATGTCAAGTATTAGGACGTAAACATTAAATTTTTCTTGTTCTTTTCTATATAAATATACATATATATATATGTTTATTATTGTATTATTCGAAATAAATCTACGTTTCTATGAATATTGATTTTTTTTTGCGGCCCCCCTAAAGTTAAACCTTGTTTGTTTGGCCCAAGTGTACCTATGAGTTTGACATCCCTGATCTAAAACAAACGAGTAACACGGCGGCTATATTTTGTTAAAAACAAAATGTAGTGATAAAAAAGCATTCTACCAATACAGTAGATAAACGTAGGTAATCATTAAAGCGAGGATAAATAGTGGGTCCGAATTACTGGTCAGTAGCCATTTGTGACCACCAATAAAGAAAAATTCAGATGACTTAAAAGACGATAATTTTTTTATGTACGAGATGTTATTGCATAGAGAGGCGATAAATCACATCAGTTTGATTGTTTGATGTGTACAGTCGCTCATATTTGTTTTCGGATACTTGTGTTTTCCAAAATTATTTGCAAAGCATATCTGTTGAATATTAAAGAACAGACATCTGTTGGTTTGGAATTAGCATATAAATGATATTCTCTAAAGAATTATCTGCTTCTAATAAAAACACATTATAGTAATATATATATAAAGAAAACTTTATTAAGTAAAATTAGTCATAAGAAACCTTACTGCATTCTACAAAACCATAACAAATTCTCATTCGATGCCAGATACATCTTTTAGCTCATTCTTTTATAACTTTTAGCTCATTCTTTTATAACTTAAGAAAATATCAATGTTGCCAAAATATTAAAACTTAAACAAATACTATCAACATCAGATTAATTTCACATAAACTACTTTTCATTTCAGAAGCCGCTTTTTGTAATAATATAGCTTTAAAATATTTCTAGAAATAAAATAATTTATTCGGAAAGTGCTAAAATCGAACTTCGGTAATAATTAGATAACTCAAATCTTTTATAGAGAACTTCTGAAGAAGAGTCTTTTTATCGCATTTTGTAAATTTATATGACGATAAATTATTGCTCGCAGATTAAAACTCTTAATTCTTCAGTACAAGTGCAAGTTAATTTTTACAGACACAAAAATAATGACATGCCGTGAAATATCTAATCGATGTAATTCATTTTTGCAAGGAATGTCTGAAAGACAAGTGTAATTGGCATTTTCCAACCAAAAGCGGTCAAACGGTTTCTGATATACAAATCAAGGTGCTACGTCAATTGCATGCATAAAATGCGTTTAATTTAGGATGTATCTAATTTAAAATATTAAAGATATGGGCCAGTATTTCAAAGGTCCGTGGTTCGATTCCCGGCGAAGGCGATTGCTCATTTTTCGTCTTGCCTGCTTCCAATTAACCTAATATATTTACAGTGGCGCCCGAACTAAAAGGATGTTGGATGATGATTCTCCTCACCCAGGGTTTGGCGATTGGGTCCCTTAAAAACCCCAGTCGCCCTTTAAAAGGGGGAGTATATAAGGTATTTCTCTCGCCTTTCCTTTGTGGTGTAGTGATTCTGCACGCTGGGCCGGTATTCCAGAGATCCGTGGTTTGATTCCCGAAGAAGGCGATTGGTCATTTTGGTTTTACCTGCATCCAAAAAATACCTAATGTCTCTACAAGATTTTTATTTTTTCGCTTTTCAAAAGAACGGAAGATGGATATAACATCCTGATGTTAGTCTAAATGTACATTCATCTACTATCCTACAAAATGTTTAATAATAGACATCAACACAGATCATACACCAAAACGGAACACCTAACATTTAGAATTAACATTCGAGTCACAAAGACGTAATATTGTAGAACCTATCTTCATCGTAGCTGGAGGTTGACTGGTTGTGTGGCGTTTGATAAAATAGTTCGGTTACGTTCAAATATTTCTCTTACATCCTTTCCCTCTGACTTTGTCTCGGCAAGAAGTCAGGAACTGACATTTGTCTACCTGGTGCAGTAGATAGAGAAGATGGACGGGGTCGAGTGTGGCGTGTAGTAGCTTTAGATTCGGGAGCAACTTTTGAAATGTGTACAGGTTCGGTGGTTATTACACGTTTTGGGAGTCCCTTTTTCAAGTGAGCCACTGGAGTTACCTGACTTGAAGTCTGAAACTTATTTAGATATGGTTTCAAGGCTCAAACATGATATTTGCAAAGAACTTTACCTACCTGGTTCGTTGTGATCAGAATATCAAAAGTCGTTGGAGATCTTGTGGTCACTATCACATAGGGACCGTCTAGCTTGGGCATGAATTTACTAGTTTTCTTTAGTAGGCAACTGCTGACAGGATTCAGGCTAACCCGACTTTTATCTCCAGAAGTAAATTTCGAAGTCTTTTATCGTTCCATATCAGCTATGTTTATCTTGGTGTAACTTTACTCTTTCTCGTACCTGTTGTACAGTTCTCGCAAAACGTTTCAAATATGGAATAATTTTCCGAACGAAATTCTCTTCTCAATTATGGCTTTTATATCATCTTTTACACCATCTACGGTTCGTAACTCTCGCGCAAATTGGGGAAATGCAGCAGATTGCTAAACGAGGTTTCAAATCTCTTTCGAGATTCTTTTCGTTTCAAACGAGGTTCTTTCTTTCAATAGCGTTAGATCGTATATGATAGACAGGAGTAAGATTTTGATTAATGTTCAAGATATAGCATAGTTGTTGCATGATATCGCTCGTAAATTGAGCACTATTATCACTTATTATTTTTCTGGGTAATTCGAATTGAAAGGCGACTTCTTCTAAAAGAGTCATGGCGCGTTCTCTGTCCGTTGCTTCCTTTAAAGCAAATAGTTCTGCCCACTTTGCAGCACAGTCTTATACAATAAAAACCCATTTTTCACATGATGGCTATTCAGGAAGGGGCCGAAAAGGTCAGTTGGCAGAATCTAAAAGCGTTGAGCATGTAGAGGAATTGGAAGAAACCCAGATAGCTTTTCATTAGAGGCTTTATAGCGACAGCATCTGACATACAGCGCTATATCTCATTCTAAACCAGTAGTATCTTTTTGGTATTCGATAAAATGTTTTTTCAGATCCATGGTGACCTGTCAAGAGCGAATAATGATATTCGTTTGAGACTTCTGCTTTTCTTTGTTGAGGTATAACTAGTTGCGCTTCTGCTTCTTCCGAATACGGAGAATATCGGTACAACACTCCTTTGTTCGTAATATATCTTGTTACAGTCAGAGTTGCGCAGTCTGCTTATTTCTCTGGACTCTGAAAAGTTTCAATGTCCTTTCGAAGATCTTACCCTTCCAGTTGTGGAATTGGCGTAATTCTGCAGGACCAGTGTTAGGGATTTCGATGGAGACAGCACAGACTTGATAGTAATCTGTATTCGTGTATTTACGAACAGGGCGAGATAATAGATCAGCAATAAAGTTTAATCCTCCAGAGATGTAACTGATAGTCAGATTGTAAAATTGGATTCGTAGTGCCCATATTACTGCTAAAGCTTCTTTTTCCATGGGGGGGGGGAGTAGTTTCGCTCTGACAAGAAGAGTAAGCGATTGGCATATTCTAGAAGGTGTTCTTCATTCTCAAAGGTCTAGATTTTGCTTCATTCAGTAAGTTGTCTATGAGTGACAAAGGATCAGTGCCTGGAATGGTTTGAGCATTCAGGCTGCAATAATTAATGCATAGCCGCACGTTTCCATCCGGCTTGTAAATCAAAGCCACAGGAGAGTCATAAGGGCTTTCACACTCTCCTTCGATACCTTGTATCTGTAGAGAATCAAGTTCGTTTTTCACCATTTCTTTCTTACTTCGGCTCATCTAATATTCAGAAACTAAAACAGGGAGCTGTTAATATGACGTTAAATGAATGTAGTGGCTTTTACCCTACTTTGAAGGCAGTCTTCAAGAAAGTGCGTTCAAGAAAAATACTTTGTTCGGTGCGAAGTATCCCTTTTTCCTATACCAAAACATCAGCGAAAGACACGTGTAATGTTATCTTTTCAAATACTGCACCTTGTTGTTGCAGAATATGATAGAGTGATCCACTCACGAAAGAGTGACTAGCACCACTGTCGAAAAAGGCAATACCCGAAACACCTGCAATACTAATTCGGAATACAACAGTACGTGTGGAAGATAAACAAGGTCGGATTTGTACAGTGCCAAATTAGATTAATTTGAAGTCTGACGGGGGTTACAGTCTGGACACTTAGACTTGAGAAAACTAGTTCTTCTGCGCCCATAGCATGTTAAAGAAGATTGGGTTACCTGTCCTTGATACTTACCACGATTTGAAAACGGTCTGCAGCTCTTACTGAGAATTGAAACTAATAATTTCTAATGAACAATATCAGTGAACCCATTCAAAATTTTATCATTAAAATATGTATTCAGTTTGCTGATAGAAGCCCTAATTTAGTTTATATAGTATGCACATTAAAACATTTTAAAATAACAAATTAACCAAAGTTTAAAAGTAACCTTTTTTGTAAAGAAAGCTGGTTATCTTTCGTCTAATGCTTTTATGTAATATGTATAAATCTGATTTCAGTAAGTAATTTACATTTGCTTTAAGAAGCAGTTTACAACAAATAAATAATTTTAAAAAGAATTTTAAACTCAAATTAAACAATAATTTAAAAGAAACCTATCTTTTTAAAAATAATTTAAAAGAAACTTAACTTTTTATTTCTTTGAAACTTGTTCGTTTTCCATTCGGTGTACTAGCAGCATAACACGATAATTTTACTTTAAGGTTTGGTTTCGAAAATTATTTTGACCAGCAGTCCATACCTGAATGGATACTGAATCGATCTCCAGCAGCCAAGACCTAAATTCGGGGGTAAGGGCTTTTTAAAACCAAACAGAAATTCTCAACATTTCGTTGGAAGCCGTTTTGTGAACAGAAATTCTAAACATTTCGTTGGGCACCATTTTGTAACCTTTCTTCTATAAACACAAACACCGGTTAGCTCTAAACCTATTTATTGACAAAGCACAGAAAAAAGAAAAATACACTTACAGAGAAAACATACATCAAAATAGAACATACGACAAAACGGAGCACCTAACGTCTCTTCTATTAAAATCTGTGATCGTCTGTTTGTTTGTGGCATTATTCTCCTGCGGAACGGCGGGGAGTTGAATTTCAAGGCCGGATTCCAAAAAATTGTGGGAAGCCCATTTCGACCATTCTCATCTTCGTACGACGTTAATTAGCGGAGATATTAATTAAAAATTCTGAAAAGGCTAATTTTCGCTTTCGTTTTTCCGAATGGTAACAATCTAGCACGCTATAAATAAAAATCTTTTTTATTTCGAGAAGTGTTGCCACTGCCAACTTTCAAACTGTAGAGTTTGTTAATAAAAATTTGTAAGTTTTACAAAATATGAAATAAAAAAAAAACATTGGGAAACATTAAAAATATTACTATTACATAAGGTCATATTTGTACATTTTACAAAATATGAAATAAAAATAACACTGGCAAACATAGCACTTATTATTATTACATAAGGTCACATTCTGACGCTGAAAAAAGCACGTGATTCCATGTGACGTCACTGTATGTCGAAAATTTTTTGTTAATGTCAGCATTTTAAATAAATAGCTGCTGCTGGCACCTTTTTTGTTTCAGGT
Organism: Stegodyphus dumicola; assembly: GCF_044657685.1. Classification (NCBI taxonomy): domain Eukaryota; kingdom Metazoa; phylum Arthropoda; class Arachnida; order Araneae; family Eresidae; genus Stegodyphus; species Stegodyphus dumicola. Next base: position 97,569,797 of record NC_140774.1, on the reverse strand, counting down.
TAGTATAATTGATGCGATACATCATTGCTACTTTAATTCTTTTATTAATATTTAGAAAATGCTTTTATATTACATTAAATTTAAATTATGACATCATACGTATTAACCTAAAGTGTAAAGATTTTGTTTCCTGGTTCGGCATCTTGGCATAGAAGTTGGTGAGCTCTTTAATTTATGCTTTTATTTTGTGTTCATTTAAATTGAAATTAAGTGTTATATGTTAAGTGCAATTTAAGTGATATTCCATTTAGTATGACTTACTATTTTTGATTTTGAGTGAAACTGAAAAAAAAAAGTTTTCGTGTTGTATGTAGCTAAGCGTAATTAGACTTAATATGTTTTTTACATGAACTCTGAGGTTCATTCTAAGGATTTGCTGTTTTGATGATGCAGAGAATTGCGTTTTCTGATATTCATTTGCGCCCCATAGCTTTTGGTTTCAAGGTAAATATTATTTTCTCTTCTTTTTGCTTTCTTTGATGATAGATACGATAAAGGACTTAGATCCGAATGCTAGGATTGATACTTTTAGACAAAATCTTCAGTTATTTGAAGCTAAATACGATTCTATTGATTTAGAGGAACTCCATCAAATTAAAAATGGACATTTCTTAAATATTGTAAATCCTTTAGGAATAGTGATCCTCACATACCTGAAGATTTAGCTGTACGATCTCAAAAGCTCATTCAAAGTACTGACTTTAAATCAGATAATGAACTAATCAGGAAACTGCTAAGACTAACCAATCGGAAAACGAAAAGTGTCTACCACTAAAATTGCCCCAGCTAAAAAATCTAAAACGGAATAGATTAACCCTCGGCAAACTCATAAACGGACTGTAAATGAAACTTCGGACCACCAAAACAAGTGTAGTACTGATAATCCGAATAATGAATTTATTACACCGCGTAAAAAGGCAGGGAGAACTCCCCCTATAATTATCGCCAACATCGATCAGAGATGATATACTAAAGAATGGAGTAGAAAAAGTTGAAGGAAATTTGAAAGGTGGAGATCTCCACATCAAAGTTTTTACTCCTGATGACTATCGTAAACTTACTGCTCTGCTAAACGAGCGTCAACGCTCTTACCATACCTTCCCTCTAGCACAAGATAAACCTATTCGTGCAGTAATAAAAAACTAATAATTCTTATTCCAGTTGCTGAAACTGAAGATGCCCTAATAGAAAAGATATACCTGTTAAATCAGTAAAACAAATTACTAGGAAAATAGATGACGAAAATTAGAATTTTATCGCTATTCTTAGCGGAAGTAGCTCGAAGTGAAAAAGCAAACAAATGTTTAATTTAACCCATCTCACGGGATTTTCTATATTATTTGAACAATTTAAACCAATGCCAGGACCAAAGCAGTGCCGTAATGCCGAAACTCTGGACATAGTAAATCGCACTGCCACCATAAATCTCGCTGTTTAAAATGTGGTGAAAGTCACGAAACATCAAGCTGTAAGAAATACTTCCCGGCAAGTGTTGTTTATGTGGAGGACGGCACGTTCCGTCCTATCGCGGGTGTGAGAAATACTCCAAAAATACACACAAAAACACCAACACTCGCAGAAATCGAATGATGAAGAAAGCTTTCCGTCACTACCTCGAAAGAAACTGGAAAATCTCTAGAGGCTCCTCTTCAAGAGTCAGAAAATATTTCCATCAAAGATGAGTTACAGTTATTCATTTCTTGGATTAAATACCTTTCAAACGGCTAAAATCCATTATGGACAAAATCCAAATTGGGATGGAAGCATTTGACCTATCAGTGAACATGAAGTGTGGCCCAGAAAATTCTGAAAAGAATTTTACACATATGACAGATACTACTATATGTAGTTTAAATATCGCCTGTTTTAATGCAAATAACATTAAACGTCAAGAGACTGAATTTCAGCATTTTTAAAATAAACATAATACTGACATAAGGCTTATTGAAACTCATTTACGTCGCTGTTATCGTTTTAAAATTGCTGGGTATAAAGTATATTGCAACGACCGTCTACATAACAGAGGAGGAGGTACCCTCATTATGCTGAAAAAATCATCTCAAATCAACTTTATATGAGACGTCTAGAAATACGTGCATTGAGCACACCGCGGTTATCATTTACAGCGGAACTGGTGATCCTTATTTATTTATCTTCGCTTAGAATCCCGCAAGAAGCAAATTACCGACAGAAACCTGGACTGCTTAACTAATACAAATCTTCCTTTACTTATTGGAGATCTAAATTCTCAACAACCGTTATGAAATTCATGTAGAACCAACAATAAAGGCACCGTCCTCGATAATTATGTTCTTCACAATAATCTTAAACTACCAGAACTGGAAACTCCTACAAGATTTCACTACACAGACTCTTCGGAAGTTCTCGACATTGTTATCACTAAAGATATTATCCAAACTCCTTACCTTGATGTCCTACAGGAAATATCATCTGATCACTTACCTGTTAAATTCATCCTAAATGGCTTTGAACAAAATGAACTAACTTTGAAACGCATTGTTAACTGGGAGAAATTTAATACTATTATTCAAATCCCAAATGCTCACCCTAATTTTTCTAACATTTCTGATATCGAAAATGAAATCCCTAAAATCAATCCCAGAATTCAAAGTGCTCTACGAGAAGCTACTACCATTAAAGTAGATCGCTCTCAAAATTCCCTTTCAGATTATATTAAAAAAAGCAAAAATAAGAATAGATTGGCAAACCGATGGAGAAATACTGGAGAACCCAGATTAAAAAGAGTAAGAAAGATTTGATTAAAAGAATTAATCAAAAGGTTTGAGAAATCTCTAAATTACTCAGTGATTATAGATAAAGCAAATGGAAAGAACTCATAGATAACATGGAATATGAACCTACCCTTATTTGGAAAATTGCCAGAGCTCTTAAAAAGCCATTTGCAGATCACATCGGCCTTGTAAATACACCCAGTGGACTGGTTTATTCTGAACAGAAAATGGCAGAAGTTTTAATCAACACCTCAAAAACACCTTTACTCCTAATCCCAGCTTCTATCCTGAAATTAAACAAGAAGTACAAGACTTCAGCGAGAATTAAATTCATCGGACTGACGTAAATTATTTACTATCTACCTCCCCTAGAGAAGTACAAAACATCATTAAGAATCTCAAGATTAGAAAAGCACAAGGATATGATTCAATCTGCAATAAATCTATCAGAGAACTCCTCTGGCTTTACATCGTATTATTAACAAATCTCTTTAATGCCTGCTTTCGTTTAAATTATTTCTCACATCAATGGAAGCATGCTATAGTCATAAACTTCCTCAAACCAGGTAAAAATCCAAAAGAAACCACCAGTTACTGCCCAATAAGCCTGCTTTTCTGCATTGGCAAAATTTTTCAAAAAATTATTCAAATTTGTCTAATTGGTTACATAGAAAAGAATAATATTATCGATTCCGAACAATATGGATTTCGCTAGAGACAGTACCGCACACCAGCTCATTAATGTGACTGAATTTATTGTTGACCCTTTATTAAGAAAACTGCTGTTGCTGCATGCATTTTAGACATAGAAAAGACATTCGACAGAGTATGGCGCACCGGCCTTCTCTTCAAAATGCAAAAGCTCCTCTCCCTATCAATCTCATGAAATTAATATACTCCTATTTAAAGAATCGTACATTTCAAGTTCGAGTTGGAAAATCTGTCTTCAATAGAAAGATCATTAAAAGTGGCGTCCCTCAAGGAACATTTTAGCTCCGTTCCTATTTAACATCTTTATAAATGACATGCCACAGCCATTAAATGCTAAAATCGCTAAATATGCTGATGATACTGTCGGTTCTTACGAAGTCTTTAAAACCGCAACTCGTTATTGACAAACTAAAATTCACAATTAATATTACTGTTCATTGCTACTGTTCAAGATCTGGAGAATTAAACTCAAATAAGCGTAATGTCACTATTTTTAGAAGATATAAAAAGAATACTCCTGTCGACGTTGACATTGATATTCAAATTAATAATATGCAAATACCACTTAACAGCTCCATTAAATACCTAGGCGTGCTCTTTAAAGAACAACTACTGTTTAATGAACAAACTATGAATGCATTACGGAAAGCTAACGTAGAGGTCATTGCCCTTTATCCTGTTGTACAAAGAAACTCGAAACTTTACATAAGAACAAAAAGTATGTTATATCTCTCTATGATTTGACTCATTTTACTATACGGTATTCCTGCCTAGAGTACTGTTGTAAAAATCTATAGTAAAAAATTAGAAGAGTTTTTAAAATAAATTACTAGGATGATTTTAAACGCCCCATGATATGTTCGGAACAAGCAAAATTCTTAAAGAAATGAAGATCGATTCCATACATGACGAAATACTTTCTACTTGCCATAACTTTTTCCAGAAAATGCAAAATTCAAAATACCGCCATATAAGTTGTAGAGTCCTACTGATGAACTTCTGTATTTCCGGTACCGGATACAATTGGAAGAGCGTCTCAAGGGCTTTCAGAAATGGGGTGACGGAGTTCTTGCCATCGAATACCACTGCTGGTTTAATTGCCGCCCTCATTGTCTGTGTTAGGAAGCCAAATCCATCTAGAGAGTTGGCATCATTGGGTCTGCAACTTCTAAGCCTTGTGGAGATACTTCTTCGTTGGCCATAAGATTCACGTATTAATTTGGGTGCCAATATAGAGACATTAGGTATTTTTTGGAAACAGGCAAGATGAAAAATGAGCAATCGCCTTCGCCGGAAATTGAACCACGGACCTCTAGAATACCGGCCCAGCGTGCAGAATCATTACACCACGAAGGCGCGCTAGGAAGTCGGGGGAAATACTTTATATACTCTCCCTTTTAAAGGGCAATTGGGGTTTTTAGGGGACCCAATCGCCAAATCCTGGGTGAGGAGAATCATCATCCAACACCCTTTTAGTTCGGGCCCAACTGTAGAGACATTATTTTTTTTTCGAAGCAGGAAAGATGAAAAATTAGCAAAGCCTTCGCCGGGAATCGAACCATGGACCTCTGGAATACCAGCCCAGCGTGCAGACCACCACACCACGAAGGCACGCCAAGAAGGTGGGAGAAATACCTTATAAAGTGATCTTCTAAACTATGACCCAACTATTGAACATACTATCAAAAGACCAAGAACCATTCATCACAATTCAAATTGGTAAATCTTTAATTTTTTCTCAAGCCTAAAACTTCAAATTCTCGCTGATTTTCCAGCAACAATGCCATGGTCCACACTTTGGTGGGCAATCAGCAACGTAATTGACAACAATCCAGAGCAGGTTATGGACTCTGTTTCCTCAAATATTTATTAATAACAGGATAAAGGGCAGATACTTTCACTTATTATCATCATCTTCAAATGCATTTTCCAAGTTAATGTGTTTTATCACCCGACAAAGCGAGTTATAATTTTTGTAATACCTGACTAAGCAGATTTTGGACTTAATGATTTGTGTTCTGCATTTTCATCTTCAAATCGTTATAGCTCCAAGTGTAAAATTACAGCATACTCCAAATAAATATTAAAAGAAATATGCGTTCTCCATCTGGAAATTATATTTTCACTTCACTTATACTGACTGAGTCCCCCCTCCCTACAAAAGCTCAAGCTCGTGATTAAATCTCTTTCTTTCAGTTAAAGACTCTTTCGGTCGCTATATAGCGGAACTGATCCATGGATTCACCTTTTCAGCGTGAGCATTCCTGTGTTCTTAAATATTTAAATAACGCCAGCGCCCTCGGCCCAAAACTTCAAATATAGGTAAAAGCATATTTTAAATGCTAAATGCCTATTGTATCCTGATGACCAATGACCAATTGGTTGTTGCTTGAAAAGAATGAATTAATATCTTTCATACTGAAATGTTTTCATACATTTGCATTTAAAGGGTATATAGAACTTACAAATTTTGCTTTGGTTGCAGCCCACTGATCTGACGGGCTTGTCCGCTAATTTAGAATTCACATTCGAGTCACGGAAACATAATATTGTAGAACCTATCTTCATCACAACTGGTGGCTGTGATGGATGTAAGTTATTCGCGTTACCGCTAGATGGTGGTTGATAGAATAGTTCGGTTACATCCAGATAGTTCTGTTATATTGTGATGTCACGTATTATTCCACACTAATTCATAAAATTATAGTTCACAGTTCCTGAGAAATACGTAATTTCATACACGTTAAAATAATTTCGGACATGAACGTATTTTTAGTAGTTTCAGATTTGAAGTGACTTGTCGAGACACTATACAATAACGGAAAGTTCTGTTAGAAATTTCAAGATGCGGATTTTAAAGGAGTAAAATGCATTAGAAGCATTGCAAAATTTGTTGATATTGCTATAATTTTTGTATTGAGTTAGCTATTTTTAAATAGAACTGTTATTAAATTGTTTTATTTCCCGTGTAATGCTGCACGCGACTTATTTGAAGAGAAAGCTACGCCGGAAAAATGAAAAATACCGGAGCACGTGCGCTTAATAAATCAATATCTCGTAAGTGTATGCTTTTGCTTTTCAGGAAAAATCGAGAAAATACCAGAATGTGCTCGTGCGTGATTTAAAAAGCTTATAAAAGGAGGAAAACATCTCAATTCAGTAGTTGTTTTATGAGTTTGTTTAGAAAACTGTTGTTGTTTACTATAGCGAATTCGCGGTGAAATCGGATTAGTTTTCTGTGTTTTGAATTTAGTTCTGCTGAACGTTTGAGTAGTTTAAAAGATAACTACTGCGAGATATTGCAATATTGTACGCATATTTGTGGAAATTTAAGCATTTTGTTTCATTCGTTGTGATAATAATAAATTTTATTCACTTTTAATGGACTTGTGCATTCATTTTATTACGAACTCGTACGCACGCAACAATGTAAAGCATCCAGCTATTTTTGATAGTATGGAATAAACTATATTCCGAGGAACGATTGAAACGACAATAAAATCAAGACTGAATTTTAAACTAAGAGTAGTGAATCGTAAGTTAATTTTTCGAAAAATCAAGCCGAATCCAGAATTTATTGCTGAAAAACTTCCAACGGAATTAAAAGATTAGTTTAGAATAAAATTTAATTCTGAATATAATCCTATAGGATAAGTTATCAGGGCATATGGATACAACGGTCAAGTAATAAGAAGAAAACTTATAATCAACAAGAACACAAGAAAATTATGCCTAGGACATGTAGAAAGCAAAGCAATCATTTATCAAATTGGATTAATGTGATATTTACAGTCTACTCCAAAGGTAATATATTTATCTCGTAGGGATAAAATGTTCTGTGACTAAAGTCCAACAAAGAATCGAATTATGAAAACCTATTAAACACGAAAGTGAATGCATAGTGATTGAGGGTGGTTTGTTGCCATATCACATCTAGCGATGAGAAACACTATATAGAAGAAAAATTTTCGAAATAACAGTTTCTTCCAGCATTCGCATAAATAGGGGAGTTCCTACCCGAAACAGTTGCACTGGATGCGAACTTAGGATATTTTACGAAACTGGTGGAAACGTTTCACTACTGTAATGTACTTCTGAGAGGACTTCGCGTAGACAAGCTAATCAGATTTGTTAAAAGCGGTGGTCGGAAAAGATTCCTTCGAAGCGCAGCTGAGGCAAAGGAGTTAGAGAAGAAGTTTGTTCAAGGTAGTTAGCAGATCTGATAGCAGTTGTTGTTGCCATCTCAAGAAAATTTGAAGTTGGAAAGGCTGAATGACACACTACGGTTACTGAAACTCTTAATTTGAAAGTATAGCATTAAGAAGCAATAAATAATTCATGATATAAATTAGAAGTTGCATAGAAATTAATAGTCATATTGTTAGAATCTTATGACTTTTCAGAAGTATTCGCAGTACATATGTTGTTGAAGTGCTAGCTCAAATATCACAATATTAAATGGGTTGGAACTTTTAATTAGTTGCGAAAGATCTTTCAGTATAAGAAATCCTTGGTTCATCGGAAGGAACAGAAGAAGAAAATAAAATTTAAAAAAAGGGTACAATATGAAAATTTAAGATCGCAATCTAACGTCTTATTAAAGTTTTTAAAGCTTTTAAAATTCAGAATGTAATAGATATACTAGTTTAAGAACTAGTTTTCCAGAAATTAAAGATTTAGAACACAAGAGAACTATTTAAATTGGCGAAACTAAGTGCTAGAAAAAAATTTGTTCCGATATAACTTCATCGTAAATTAACGCCACATGAAGAATCGTACATTTATTTAAATAAATGTACGATAAAGAAAAGACTTAAATTATTCAAGAAGTTAAATGTACATTTGTTTCATTGGATCTTTCGCATGAGGCTTTAAACGAATATACTGCTGGCCATTAAAATTGCAGCACCATGAAGTAAAGCAAATACAAAAAAGATATTTATTGCACGTAAATAGTATGGCATGAAGACAAATTGATTAAATTTGCAAGCATTTTGGAGGTTTACAGGGGTGCGAAATTAGTAGATAACGCTGTCACCCCTGGCAGCTAAAACGGCCCTTACCTGGTTAGGTATGAAGTCAAACTGTGATTGGATGACAGAAATGGGCAACTCAGTCCATGCTTCTTCAAGTCTATGCCACACTTCATCAACCCTATTAGCTGGAAAGGGGTGGCGGGCTAGTCTCTCAGCGACCCATGACAAGATGTTTTCAATGGTTGACAGATCCTATGACATTGCAGGCCAGGGCAGCGATCGAATACCCTGTGTATTTAGGAAGGTCAGAACACGACGTGAAACATGTGGTGTTGCATTATCTTGTTGGGACAGGGCGTTTGGGAGCGTTGAAGATAAGGCACAACATGTCAGAAATGTACCCATCTGCGGTCAAATTACCATTGATCCGAACTAAAGACGTGTATGTCATGTACCCAATGGCTGTCCAAACCATCACAAAAGGTGCAGGGCCCCTATGTTGATATCGAATTCAAGCAGGCTGTCTCCTCGGACCCTCCACACACGTATGCGGCCATCGAAATATGCACGTAGAACCGAGACTCGTTTGAAAAGGTGACATTGTGCCACTTCTGTACCCCGCTTGCTTTGCCGTCTGGCGCATCAGAGTCGCCGTCTCTCTCTATGCTGCATTGTCAAGGAAAGCCGAAGTAATGGTCACCCTCCTGATAGTCCACGCTGCTGCAAACGTCAACGCACCTTGTGAGTTTAGCATGGCCATTTCCTGACTAATGTTCCGTGATGTGGGCGTAAGGCTTTGCAGGGCTGACCTCACGATATGTCTATTTTCTCTGGCGTTACTCATGGGAGGGCGTTGAGATCCTGCATGCCGTTCAGTATGACCCTCAGCAATCCATTGATTCCATATTTGCATGACAGTGGTTGGATGTCGACCAGTGCGACTGGCGATATCACGGAACGATAATCTACACTTTCGAATGGCAACGATCTTGCCTCTATTGAATTTTGGAACTTCCTGGTAAGCATTTCCTCTTCTTATTCGAAGCATAACACGATATTATGAGCAAACTCCACCCTTACAAAGCACTTTCCAAATGAAAAATCCACTACGCAATTTTTCTTTTATGCAATGCTACAGATGTCGTTTCTCCCTCCTGTGTCGTTTAAATGCTCTGAAATATTAATTATTTGCATATGCCAGCCTCTTATTCCTTTCATGTGACTTTGACGTTCGTCAGATCATTCTTTCCTAGTGTTGCAATTTTAATGGCCAGCAGTGTATATCTTTCAAGTAAGAATGCTATTTTTCATTTTACTAGAATGCGAAATCCAGGAACTGAAAACAGAACAGTAAGCATCTAGAAGAAATAAATATACTTTGAGATATTTAATACGAACCATTCGGAAGATTTTTGCTACACTCGCAACACATATACGTTTGAAAAAGTAAAAATATAAAATTAATGTGAAATGAACAAAATATTAAAGGGACTTGGTGCCTTTTGATTTATTTTTTTTATTTAAGAACATTCATTTATTTTTTATGAATATTATTAAACGTATTAAATGTTTTTGTTAGGTAAAATGATTTTAAGCTGAAGAAATTTTTTTCCAAACATGTTTTTTTAACTGAAAATATCTGTAATAATACTTAAAAATTAAAATAACTTTCTTCATTATCAGTTTCCGTTGCTTTTGCCCCAAGTTTCTTATTATTTGTTAAAAAGTTATTTAAAGATCAGTTTTGCAATTAATAAATTATATTTATTGTTGATAAATTATATAATTTATTATTATATAAGGAAAAAATAATAAGCATATTTATATGAAAAAATCCACCTATCCGGGACAGTGATTAGTGACCGAAGGGCACGGGTTTGAATCCTGGAGAAGGCATGGATGTTTGTAAATGTATGGTGTCTGTGCGGCATGCGGGCATTATAAATATACGGCGAGCCGAAAGTCTTCTAGAGAAGTTGTTTATAAGAGAAGAGGGCTGAGAGACCCTTGGACCTGTCCCTTACAAAGGGGTGAGGCCCTTGGACCTGTCCCTTACAAAGGGGTGAGGCCCTTGGACCCGTACTACTGTCTTACTTCAACATAGCACGACTTTCTTGCAGTTCAGTGTATAATGCTATGTTTTAAACGTCCAACATGCTTGAAAATGTAAAATGTACAATTACTAGGAGTAACTCTACTTTTTGATGTAAGGTATCTTTACATTGTCATATAGTTGTATAATAAACATTGGTATTGTAGGAATCCGCAATACGGCTGACTTTCAACATCAGCCCCTGTTAGGCAGTGTTGCAACTGTGCAGAAAAGCACAGTTGCAGTATCTGGACAATACCCGAATAGTTAGTGAAAGCCGCCCGGGTGTCCGGACTCTGCTGTCACCAATCATTTGTACGCTGCCCAAAGCTCGTGCCAACGATAGGCGCGATCTTGCCTCCTTGTAACGATGAATTTCGTGGGCTTGCTCTGATATCAGACACTTGATATTGGTCGAAATAATATATATAAAAACTTTTAAAAACATTATTTAAATTACATTTCCATATCCAATAATTTCACTTTCAATATTTTTTCAAAATCCATCCTTGAATTTATTCAATAGATTCATAAATAAGATGCAGCGAAAATATTAAACAATTTGATGCATGTTTGTATATATTACATCTTTAAGTAAAAGAATTACCCTGGTGAGTAACTCAAAGTAGAAATTCAAATGTAAAGCTGGCTTTAAATAACTAATACCCAAAGGCTACGCAATAAGTAGCAAATTAAAGCAATGTTGGCTCAGGCTTCACCGGCGTGAATTTAACTATCGGCAAGTATAATGCAAGGCTGAAGATAGGAAATCTTATCTTAGAACAGTAATCTTAATAACGTGGCATTTGAAAGGCAGAATGTACTCTAACTCTTAACAATCTCAAATCTTCACTTAAATACACACGAACTCATTTGCATTCCCGCGGGAAAACGAAAAGAGAAGATTGACAGTAAAGATTTAAAACATTAAATCAAAGGAGACCTCACAAATTTATCGGAAAATGCAAACTGAGAAAACGTAGAATTGGAAAATTTTTAATAACCATTTTCAGTATATAAACTCTTAAAACAGTTATTAAAATCTTTGCAGGTTTTCAAATATTTTTCTTGGAATTTATAAGTTTGAGCATATACATATCTAAAATTAAACCTATTGTAATTCAACTGGTGAATTTAAAAATAAATTACAAGCATTTAGTTGAAAACTTATTCGACTGGAAGTATTGCCAAGGAAAAAAAAGTCATGAAAGTAAATAATATATATATATATATATATATATATATATATATATATATATATTTGTTCTGTAAAACACGCTCAAAACAATTTTAATCTATAAAACAATAATACTATTTGTTCTAAAATATTTATAGTTAATACCAAGCAATAATAACTTGTTGTTTAAATTAAATTTTTTAAAATTATAATTTGAAATTTGAACAAAGTAGAATCTTTATATTCAAAACTGCCCAGCATCATACGTGACTTCTCTTTTATAGCCATTTGTTCTTCCTGTATAAATTACCTTTATGATTAGTTTAGGAGTATTTTAATTGTATACAGATCTTAGTCACTTTCTGTTCATTTTATCACAAGTGATTTCTAATTCATGAAGAAGTATACAAAAATTCATTGATGATACACACATAAATATTTGCTGAGATGAGTAAAAAGGAAAAAAAAGCCTGCAAGTTAAAAAAAAATGCACATAAGGGGAATTTTTTTTTTTTTTTTTTTTTTTTAAATTTTCACTCAGCATTTAAAAAATATAAGTAGAATTTGTTGATAGTTGGGTCTCACACACGACTTTTATACTACTGATTTTTAACAAATAATTCAGGCAACAAAGAAGTAAAAGAAAATAAACACTGAAGTGGGCGTGAAATTTCAAGAGCTATTCAAAGTGTTTAAAAACCTTTTTTTGCCATTTAGTTTCGTCAGATCGTTTCAAAATTTCGTCACAAGAGTAAAGCATATTTTTAGCAAAAAGTTGACAAATCGGTATTTTTATAGATTTTTGCCAACTGTAGGGTAGCAAGTAAAATGCCTTAAAAAATTGAGTGATTTCCAAAATGTCCGAAAATATGTTAAAAATTTAAATGAATTTCAGTTAAAAAATTTTTTCCCGCTCTATCCCATTGTGTAAACAGTAAAGTTCTGAGAGTTTTAGTTTGTTCGTTAAACAAAGATATGTGCGAAAAATTGTTACAGTATTAAATTTAATAAAATATAAAAAAATATAAATAGTTATAAATATCTATCGTGACGTTTTAACCGTGGTGAAAAACATTCTGAGCAAGTTAAAAAAGTTTATAAAAACGCGGCTAGTTAAAAAAATTAAAAGGACGTTTAATTAATATTTTTTATCATTCTTGTATGTTGAAAGAGGATGAAGAGTATATTGTATAACGTTTGAAAATTAAAAATTTTTCCGTATCTTAGCTAAAAAAAAAAAAGATTATTGCCCTTTCTGCTTCTGACCACAATATATATATATATATATTTTTAATGTAGAAATTCGCCTAATTAGTATTTCTTATAATTCTTGCTTCATTAAAAGATTGGGAATTGTTTTTAATAATCTATGAACATTTCAAAATTTTGTGTCCCATATATTTTTAGATGTCGAAATTTTAAAATAATGGACCTCAGATAGTCGAAAATATAGGAAATTTTTAAAAATTCGCCAAAATTTCAGATATTAAGATAAAAATTTCATAATAAAACACTGATATTTTAATTTGGTCCTTAAACAATGATATGTGCGGAAAATCGTCTAAATACTAAAGTATTTAGACGAAATGAATCTCAATCGAATAGTGTGTGTGTAAATTTTAATAGCAGGTAGTAGTTTAAAAACCGATGCCGAGATTTTGACTAAAGGAAGGAATCTGAGTGAACTAAGTAAGTATGTAAATAAAGTGCGAAATAAAAGAATAATTGATTGAGTTGCAATGTTTTCATCCCATCAATAACATTGCAAAGCAAGCAAAAATGACATTAGAGGGTAGGTTTCTAAAATTGTTGGAAACGAAAACTTAAAGCCTTTTTTTAACCAAATGCTCGAGATAAACTTATTCGAATGCTTGTACGATAAACTTTATCGAAATGAAAAATGTTATTATCGCTGTTGATCGTGATTGTCCTAGTTGGAGTTTTATTATTGCTATACATAAGTTTTTAATTAAACATCTTTCTCTGCCTATTTCATCATTCACCAACCTAGAAACAAACGAAGAGAAACTTTAGATTAGCAGAAGAAACAATTTAGTTTAAGAATTTTAATTTAAGAAAATATGAATATTTTTTAATAATGACTAATTTTACTATACAGATACCAAGAAAAATGTAAAGAGAAGGCTTAGCGAAATACAAAAAATATCTGAATGCCTGCAGTGTTGCTGGCAGTTTAATGCCCGTTATTCGGAGAACCTTTGAGAACATACCGTAAAGTTACTTGCTATAGCTTTAAGACTTTTGTTGGATTATTTATACGCTTAAGTTATTTATTTTACTTTATTTTATTTATTTATTTAAAAATGCGTAGCTTTCATTACATAATCCATTATCCTTCTTGCTTTCTAGTATCTCAGGGTTGTCCTGAGTCACAAAAAGAACACATTTTAGAAATTATATAGCGATATAACTGCAGCCTCTAATATTTAAAACAGAAAGTCAAGGAATTTCATATTACGGATGATGTAAAAAAAATCCTTTTGGATATTTATTACTAGAATATTCTATCGCTGCCAAAAGACAAATAGTGGCGAAAAAAAAGGAACACCCTTTTAAGTTCTATTGTTTTGTGTTTAAAAGCTCATTATAACCACACAGCAAGCATTTAGGAAAACGTAAAAAATTATCTCCGCTGTTCGAATTTTGGTTGCAAGTGATGTCAGCAATTCCGAGGGAATGACTGCATTTGTAAAATAAAAAGTCCCACCCGACCGCAAAATGAGTAAGGAAATATTTGATCTTACTCGATAGCCATTTCTTCGAAATTCGAGGAGTCAGTGTGAAAGTATGTGAATAAAACTTACCACAGGACTGTGGCGAATTCTGTGAAAACGCGTTGTTCTTCTTCCATATCACATGTAATTACTGAAGGATAATCGCAAATAATATTTTATTTTTATTCAAGTATTCACTTGATAAAGGTAAAACGTTTATGCCATGTTTTGTCAATAAAACTATATTGTTTTATTAAAAAAAGTGAACTTAATCGGCATTCGTACATAGAACGTTTAGTTCCCGCACAGGGACAATAAATAGTCAAGAAATTAAAAATTTCTCCCTCTAAAGTTAAAAATGAATCGGTAGAAGATAAATGCGTCCAAAGCTAATTGTTTTTTATTCTTTGAAATTTAGGGATCTTTCATGTTTCCTGAAAAATCGTTGCAAATGGAAGTGTAGAGAAGAAATATTTCACTATGCACTTTCGTTTGCCCCAAATCGAAGATCGTATATTATATACTCTCATTTGCGGGCTATTGTCGTAAATTCTGACAGTTAGATCCAACGTTGTCTTTATCAACAACGGGCCCATCAGCTGCCGGATGGTAAAGTCGCTGAACACTGGTAGTTCGACCTGACTTAGAATCCAGGCGAACAGGTTGTCTACATGGGCATTTTCGTTGTTTTTTATATGTGTAACGTGTATACGAGCCAGGTTTCCTCCCCGAAAGCATTTCTGTTCTTAGGCAGTTAGCCCTAGTGTGCTTTGTCGAATCAAATCTTTATCAAAAAGCGTGAATATGAGCCAGTTTTCCTTAAAACGTCTTTCACAAAGGCATCCCTTTCCTCAGGCAGATAACCTTCGTTTTCTTTGCCGTTATCACACTAAACCTTATCATAAAGGAACATCATCATACAATAATCACGAAATCAAGCATCTTTCGAGCATAGAGTTCAAAGTTTCGAGCATATGTCAAATAATTGTTACTATCCGGTCGATGCTGTAACGGTACTTTATATTTCGGTAACCAGGACTTAGTCTAGTGTGGAAAGGTAATGCTACGAGATATCGTTTCCATAAAACATGGGTTGCTTTGAAGTTCGCAGATATAGAGGTGTAGAGTGATTGACTATCTGATTCTTGCTATGTGTTAACAAGTCACCTATCGATTTCGTGCTTATTTTGCGAAGCCTGGGAATTATATTAACCTATCGTAAATCAGATAAAACCGCCCAACTGATATATTGGTTAGCGTCGCTAACTGTCGTGCCGAAGGGCCCGGCTTCGAATCCCAGAGGAGGCATGCATGTTTGTAAATGCATAGTGTCGGTGCGGCAATAGTGTAAATATGCGGCGAACCGAAAGTCGTTTGGTGGAAGGAAATTGTTTAGGGTGGGAATGTTTAGATGAGAATGTAGACAATGTTTAGGGGGGAGAGACTCTCGACCCGTACTCCTCGGGGTGCTCTCCATCAGAATTGAGGGGGGGGACTGAGCTAATCGCACTGTCACCTAAATGGTGCTCAAAGCTGTTGCCAACGGCAGGCGTTATCTAGCGGTCCTTGCACGTTACAACACAACAAAAAATCAGATAAAATTATTTTTAAATTTTCTATTTCAAATAAGGCAGTTCTGTTTTGTTGTCTTATAAAAGTGATATGTGATTTCATCCGATGTTATAAAGTAAATTTGAAAGATTTAGTACATCAAGATCAAAATTTACTTGAAATAATATACTGCATAATGTTGTCTATAACGAACAAAAATTTATAGGCAAGACACTAGGACTTCATTGTGATTGTGATCGAAGTGTCACAATTTTAGGCTAGATAAAGATTTAGCAAATGTATAATATCTGGACTATACACCCCGAAGATGACGTCCGTCCTAGTTCTTGCTGTACCGAATTGAACGTCGCTTCTGTGGAAATCAGTTACATTAGCATACAAGGCCTGTTGTTCAGTACATATTATTTTCTTTTGTTACAAGATATTTTGAAAAGCACAGTATTACATATGAACACTCTTATAACATAAATCAATGCTATATATTAGTGAAATTATATTGTATGTATACACATATATGCATTTGGCAGTGCATTAAATGAATGCTACATTTGGTATATAAATAAGTCAAATGTGATACATTTAAGTAATGACAATCAGTGTGGAAGAAATATTTTTACACTACGGAAATACATAGACATTATGCAACATTGTTATTGGTATTTCATGTGTTAGGTTGGCATATTTACTATATTGGAATGAACACTTATATTACGAAAGTTAGATAACTGTATGAACAATGTATTACACCGGATGAGTACAAATATTTGTATATATCAAGAAGTTGATTCTATGGAACAAAGATTTTTATAACAAAAGGGTTAAATAACTACATTTATGCAAAAAAAAAAAAAAAAAAAAAAAAAAAAAAAAAAAAAAGATAAATAATATATATATATGTATATGCATATATATATATAAATAAATACTTATATTACAGGAGTTGAAACAGTAATTTAGCTATTTGGGGAATGATTGTGATGAGAGCTGTTCCAGGTTACTTTGTTTTTGCAGCGCAGTAGGTAGTGATAGCATGTAGTTTCGATAGAGCAACATTGTTATTTGAATATTATTCCACCACGCTGCGCGAAACGTTGGTGCTGTTTTTTTTTAGATGGAACTTCGCCGTCAAGCGACATTCAAAGTAATAGTGGTGTGGACTGCCCACTTTCCCACAGTCGCAGATGTCTGTGTTGGATAGACCAAACCTATGCAGATAGGCTTTGTACGGTCCACGTCCTGTTAGGAAATGTGACATGCTGCCAGTTTTGCTCTGCAGATCCATGCTTACACTTGGTAGCATTGCATGTGTACGTCGACCCGTTGTAGCCTCATTCCAGCTGGTTTGCCACTGTCTTATAAGAAGTTTGCATGTGGAATGCTTTAGCAGCAAGGTTGGAAGTGTTGTTGGGCACTCAAGTAAGGATGCACTATTGGCAGCTTCTTTAGCCGCAATGTCTGCACTTTCATTTCCTAGTATTCCTACGGGCACTGGCACCCAACAGAGTACAGGACGAAAAGGTATAGGGATACTAAGGAGAGTTCTCTGTATTTTGTTAACCAAATGGCTTCTGCTGTGCATTCTTGAAAGTGCTTGGAGGCTTGAGGCGGAGTCCGTATGAATATGAACTTGATTAAGACCATTCCTACGACTGTGGATGATTGCTGCGTGTAAGGCTGTGAGTTCTGCCTGAAATTCTGAATTACTTTCGTTCAGTCTTCGCTTCCAGGAGAAGATAATGCTGCCTTTATTCAATTCGCAGAATCCACATCTTGTGCCAGCCTTTGTCTTGGATCCATCAGGGTATAATGCATGATCATTTTGCGCCGGAGAATCTGAGTTTATATGGATGGTGTCCATTAGGTCAAATTGTGCTGGGTGACAAAGATAACGAGATTTGTATTTTTCATAGTCTGTGTGGATTATGCTCTGTCCCCACAGTGATGTATTTTTATTAAGCCTTGTAGCTTTTATCACTGTGGCTTCCCACTCAGCTACAAGATCAAGAGGGGGAAGACCCGTAATGACTTGTAGGGCAGATGTTCGAGAAGTCCGATAGGCCCGAGAGATAAGCAGAAGTTGACTTCTTTGTATGGAAAGCAAAGTTTTCTTCATAGTAGAAGTGAGGTTCTGGCCCCAGATGGAAGCTCCGTACAAAATAATGCATTCTGAAATGGTTTTGTACCAAGATTTCAGGAGATTTGCCAGTATGCCCCATTTCATACCTGCAGTACGTTCCATACTGTTAGTGAGATTGCCAGTGCCCTGCCTGAGAATTTTAAGATGAGGAGTCCATGAAAGTTTATTATCAAAGGAGAGACCTAGGTATGTCATTTCTGAGACTGTTTTTAATGAATGTCCCTGTAGTTTTAGATAGGTTTTTCTCCTAAGGGGATGACGACGTCCTATTATCATGGCTTGCATTTTTTCTGCACTTATTTCAAGTTTATGTTCCTTGGCTCATTGAGCAAAGATATCTAGACAATCCTGGGATCTATGTTGGATATCGCTGCGGCCCGCTACTACAATGAGGAAGTCATCAGCGTATGCCAGATACCATTAGGAAACATAACAACATTTTACCATACCATTGCATTAATAAAGAGGCAGTAATACTTATTTACGTAATGCACTCTGTCCTTACCCGGCTTTTATTTTCACAATCGTTATATTTGGTTGGTCGTATACATATTGCAGATATAAAATCTTTTGAATTGAACAAATCTTTATGACGCTTTGATACTTTTGGCTTTGCTGGCATTAGCTAGATTATTTCTTGCTTAATTCTTCCGCTGCAACTCATAATCCGGTGGTAGAGTTATCAGGTTCAATGTTCCGCCTTACTTTCTTTGGGAACATGCACAGACCTGACTCGGAACAGGGAGCTTACTAAAGCTATGTTCAATAAATGTGGGAAGTAGACAAGATACACAGGAAGGGTATACGAAACCCTTTATTTTTCACTCTTTACAATAATTTCCGTACTTCGGAATACAGAGACCAACTACTTGTGGTCTGAACGTAAGAATATAAAAAATATTTAACTAAACTCTAACTTAACTTTGGAATAATAAACAAGGGCCTACGTGGAAGATTGGCCGTATATTAACAGGAAGCCGTATGTAGTACAGAGAACTGTTAACACTACAATACGTTTAAAATTATCACGAGGATTAAACCTCTGGCCTCGAGTAAAACTGCTATGGCAAGCGGCCTGCTCCTAATCACTCCTTCCTCTCTCTTGCTTGGCAAAAAGCCACAACTTAAGTATTTGGCGTTCGCCAGACAAATTTGCATAAATAAGTTAAAGCTTTTAATTCTGGCCGGAAGTAGAAAATAAGAAGTGATAGTAAAGATTTAAAATAAAAATAAACGTTAGTAAAACTTAAGATCCTTACATGCTTCCCGCCAGAGTTAATTAGTTTGAAACTGAGGTCTCAAACGACCTTGTTGAAAACTTTTAGCTCTAGAATCTAACGCGAGGCCAATCTTTTACAAACATTTCTCACTAGAAACTAGAAATTTAAAAAAAAAATTTGTTTTTATAATATCAGCTCCATGGACAACCAATTTTTCATCTGTACTACATCTAAACAGGAGCTCTTAGTTGAAATCTGGTTCCTTCCAGAGATATGGAAGGAAAACTAGTTTAATGAAATGTTACACAATTAAATGGCAAGTAACATGAATATTTATATTTCTTATTTCATTCATGACGTTATTTAATTCTCTCCCCGTGCTCTCTGACATGTGTTGTAAAAGAAAACACCAAACACGAACGTGTTTATGTACAAGTGTTCAACACTTTCGCCTGCAATCAAAACACTAACGTGTTAAAATTCAACATAACAAGACCTCATAACACACCTTATATTCATCTCAAAACCCTGAGGTACTATTCTGAAAGTGGCTAACTCTGAAGTGTAGCGTCAGAGAGCCTAACTACATTCATTCCACCTTTAACACATATTCACAATAATTTGGCTCTTTTTACAGTCACACGAATAAGTTAAAAATTTTTGGCATTACTTTCACTTTTAACATATCACAGTATTTCTTAACGTTTAACATAACAGTTCACATTGTATAAGGACATCTTAACATGCCGTTAATTTTACGCATTTTAAAACATGCATTAGTAGTACATTGTTAACTTCTATTCTTTTCCAAGCAAGTGCCAATTCTTCTCCATTGAAACACTACATTTCAAAAGTCTTTCAGACTAAAACTTCTTTCTTGCCAGAATCTTTTAAATAAAATTTTATACAATAACTTTTACAATATTCAAGTATTTACACATTCCTATTATATATTAATTTTAGTTTTACTCGCGAGTAATTGAAAAACATAATACCAAAATAGGTAACAACGCATTTCTCGCCTTTTTGGCGATAAAGGTAGACCTCACATGAGGTAAAACGTCTTGAATTCTGCCACTTGCAGTAAGAATGAAAGATTAACTTAAGATTGCAAAGTAACATAAAGTTTTACTTATCTTTGTGATATTCGGACATTGTTTTTTCTGCCCAGTCCTGGAAGGTAGCGAAGATTCTAGTTTGATTTATCCTCCTTCTTGTGCGGGCTCGCCCTTCAGTGGCTTCCTCTAGAAGCTTTCTTTTTCCTCCAGTTCGGTCACCCTGGAATACCTTCTTTTTCGCCTCTGCCTGTGGTCTTGACCGTTTGATGGCAGCTGGTCTTGGCGGAACCGGGACACTTCTCTCTCGTTCCTGCTTGGACCTCGTTGCTGGCCGTTCAAATTTTCCTTATATCTTTTCCTCCGCCGCTAGTGGCCCTTCCGCAGTTCGGCGACATTTGCTGCAGAGAGTCCTGTCCGATGAGTAGATCTTCCGTCCGTACTTCTCCCTTCTTCATTCTGGGGGTGGTCGTGAGCTCTCTTTTCTGGACGGTGGAACGGCTTCTTTTTCTTGTTACCTTCATATTTCCAACGGGGAAACTTTCTTTTCAATTGCTCCTGCCTCCTAATGGCTTGCCCTTGTACTTGTCGTTGTTCCACCTCTGAAGCTTGTGCCTGCCGTGACTGCCGTGACGGATCCTGCAAAAGATCTTTGAATATTTGCATTTTATTACGATCATAATATGGTTTTATTTGATCAATGTTTGCGGAGCATGTTTCACCATTCCTTGCTTTTAACACTACTACAGCGTGAGTTATTTTTCTATGACATATGGTCCTTCAAATCGTGGAAAAAATTTGGCGGTTTTATCTTCTGGTGCTGAAGAAAGTGAATGCTTAATTCTTAATACTTCATCTCCTACTTTATAAGTTACTCCCCGTCGTTTCAAATTGTAATAAAGTTTTTGTTTTCTCTGTGCTACTTTAGTATTCTTTTTTGCTTCTTTAATTAATTTTTCTATATCACCCATTTTAAATTCTGGGGCTCTTTGTTGCACATAAAATAATTTATCTAACGGCGTTATAATCTTTCTGCCTAAAAATAACTCAGCAGGAGTTTTTCCCGTTGTATCATGTTTTGCGGTCCTAAGGGCGAAAGCAAATTCATTGACATAGTTATCCCAGCTTTTATGAAAATTTTTAACATAACTACGGATAATTTTCACTATATTTCTATTGACCCGTTCCACTATATTTGATTGCGTCCGATACGGGACCATTTTTAAATGACGTATGCCCAGTTTTTGGCACATGTCTTCAAATACATTACTTACAAATTGAGGACCATTATCCGATATAACTTTTAGGGGCGCCCCGTATTTTAAAATATATTTATTTAAAATAGAATCAGTAACTAATTTCGCGGAGGCTCGTTTTAAGGGAACAATTTCGGTCCACTTACTAAAATGATCAACCATAACAAGGAGATAGCGACTTTTATTTAACTGACTTGTTGGGCAGGACTGGACATACGCCCTTGTTAACTTTTGCAGTTCAGGAAAATAGACTGCCTCGCGTACGCGTTGGATATTCGAATGAGTTATTTTCGAATACCAGCATGAGAAGCTAAAGGGCTGTCATGTAACTCCCGCAGGATATTTAATCTAAGACTAGCTGGGATAACAGGTCGAAATTCGTTGTTGGAATTTGTAGTTTTTGTATAAAATAATAGACCATCTATTACTTCGTAATGGGCCGCCCTATTTCTTATCGCCACAATATCTTGGTGGCTAAACTTTTCAGGATCCTTTAAATACTCATAAATGCTACCAAACTCAGGATCCTTACCCAGTTCGGTTATTACAGTTTCTCGGGAATTTATTGTACATGCTGTGAGCATTGCCACCTTTACAGTATTACTTTCTTCACCTATTTTTATTCTGGATAGGGCATCTGCTACGATATTTTCCTTTCCGGGGGTATGCTTGATTACCAGATTATATTCTTGTAGCTTGAGTGCCCATCTTATTAACCTTGGGGATAAGTTTTTCCCTGAGTACAATCTAGTTACCGCCGCATGATCAGAATACACTGTTATGGTCGATATTTCTAATTTCTTATCCTAAAATATCTGAGAGAATGTTTTCCCATCAATTTTTATACTGACTGATTCTTTCACTAGAGAACTGTTCTGTTATAATTTTCCATTTGAATTCTATACCAGAAATTAATATTTGTTTGAAAATCTTGTATTCTTCAAAACTTTTCTCAACGTTCTGCATATCAATGTTTGTCACTTGATCTGTTAACATTACACATCTGTTCCTAATATAATATTTTATTTTTAGTTGCATACGGATTTAAATATTACTCTCAGCAGTTTGTATACGATTCCTGAGTTTCCAAGAATGGTTATCTCAAAATTTAAATTAAATGTCTCAATCAACTTTTGTCATACGGAAGTCACACTTTTATATTTTGCTTTTTTATCATGAGTATATATTTTCCTAATATTAGTATATGAACTGCGGGAATGTATGAAAAATTATATTTCGTAATTTTTATTAATGCAATTTCTTTTAATTTAAAAATACCAAATCATGACTATTTGCTTCATTTAAAATATTTTCGTAGTTGGAAGTACACTGGTGAAATAAATTAAGAGAATATGCATATTTTATCGAATTGCATGAAAAGAACTGAACTGAAAGAAAAACCACTGCTTCTAGATAAACATGCAAATCTTGTACAGTAAATACATAAGCGTACACTTGCGTGTAGGCGGAGACGGCAGAAAAACGGGCTTTATAAGCGCGTGGAGGTTAAGACGAATTGCGTTCGCTAGCACACCTAGTCGAATTTCTCGATGTTATCTTGCAGCAATTGGCTAAATTCACATCGGAACAGTAAAAATGAGTAACCACCAACGTTTAGATGATGAAATGAGGTGGAGAATTGTGGGGAGACTAGAGGCATTAACGCTCAGCGTCGTGTGTAACCTATGAAAACAGTTCCGGGATACTGGATCCATCCAGAGGAAGCCTGGGCAAGGTCGTCTGAGAGCCATGAAGGCCAGAGAAGATCGCTATTTGTCCATTTTAACGAGGCGTGACAGAGGGGCTACAGCTTCTCAGCTCTCTCGAGACCTGTATGCAGGCACAGGAACCCGTGTAACAAGGGTGATTGTTTCCAAAAGACTGAAGGAAAGAGAGTTGTTTTCCAGAAGTTTGACTGTTTGCGTCCCGCTCACGTCCTCAGAAGAGTCCGATTAGCATGATGCAGGCAGCACAGTGATTGGAGACCGGAGCAATGGACGACCGTCCTGTTCACCGACGAGTCCCGTTTTAGCCTAAACACCAGTTCTCGCCGTACTTTCATATAAAGAGAACCACGGACCCGCTACCTACCCTCCAATGTCCACGAAATCAATAATTATGGGGGTGGCGGTGTAATGGTCTGGGCAGGCATCATGTTGGATGGCCGCACACCTCTCCACGTTTTTTACAGAGGCTCTGTGACTGGTGTGAGGTATAGGGATGAGGTCTTGGAGCCCTATGTTCGCCTTTTTTGGGGTGCAGTGGACCCCGAGTTCATCTTACAGGACAATAACGCGAGGCCACATAGAGCTCTTCTTGTCGACGAACTTCTCGAGAGTGAGGATATTGGCCGGATGGATTGTCCAACCAGGCCTCCAGACCTCAACCCTATAGAGCATGTCTGGGAAGCTCTGGGAAGAGCAATTGCAACTTACAACCCCCTTCGATAACCATCCAGGAACTGAAAACAGCGTTGCTGAATGAGTGCGACCATTTGCCACAGGCACTGAATAAACTGACTTATTTCCAATATGATATCACGCTGCGAGACCTGTATGGCTGTAAGATGGGACCATACCCCCTATTAACCCATTTCTTTTGACTCTTCTGCAACCGCTGTTTCAGACCTTCAAACTCCCATGAGTGTTACACACGAACCTGTGTGTCTATTATAACTGTTGAATATTTATTTTGTTTGTATTATATGAACCTATGTTCACACCAAATTTTATTAAAATATATCCAGTAGTTCTGGAGATCGTAGATCAAATATGAAAATTTTCCTAATTTATTTCACCAGGATATATGCATATTACCAACGGTTGCGAAATTAAAGGCCGAGCAAGGACTTTTGTGGACGCACGATGTATATATATGACAATCCTAGTAACATTTCAGGATTCATATGATATGGAGAAGTTAATTCTGCAAATACCTTGATGGCTAAAGCTTCGCACGTGATAGGTATAAAGTTTTTAATTCTCGTTTTGTAAAATTTGGTGCTCTGAATGCTGAGGAACTCCTCTATATTCCTTGCACTGGGGCATTAAAAAGCTATTGAGAGCTGGAAAATTTTTTAAATCACTTGACGTCAACGTGCCAGATGATCGGCTCATATCTAAAGAAAATTCTGGAATATCCGGCTATATACAATATTCATACAACTAATATGATTTGAAAACAATTACACATTTTACTAAGAATTCTGAATTTAAGTATTCTGATTCATATTTAAATCTATGAAACCATCCGTGAAGAATATTTCGCTATGTATCTAACATAATAATGTAGACACGCAGTAAATTAAAAAGAAAACTTTGCATTGTGGGAAAAAATAAATGAAAAATGTATTCATACACTTAAAATTATGTTAATATTGAAACAGGGAAACACCTTTAGAGTCATTAAGTTATTTTGTAGCAGGAGATGTGAAAAATGTGCCCTCGCCGGGACTCTAACCTGAACCTCTCGAATACGCGCCGAGTGAGGTACCGTACACCACAAAGGCATAAAATGTGCTCGCAGGAGGGAGAAAATAACTCATATACTCATCCTTTTAAAGGGCAATTGGGGATTAGGATACCCATTTTTTTTTTTTTTTTTTTTAAATCAGGAGACATGTAAAAATGTAAAAGGAGCAATGCTCTTGCCGGGACTTGAACCTGGACCTCTGGAATACGCGCCGAGTGTGCTGCCGTTGCAGCAGGAAGGCATACTAGAAGCAGGGAGAAAAAAACCACAAACCTTAATATTAGGGAAATAGCCTTTAGCTTTAACAACGGTTTAATGATTTGTAGACACTTGAATTTACCAAATTAAACATACTTCCATATTAATATTTCCCATTTATGTTCTGCATGATGACTGAGATCGTGTTTATTTGAATATGAGCACTTTTAAACTTTCCTTTGCATTTCTTCCCAGTTATGTTCGACTGGGTTAGCGGATGGTGACTTAGATGGAGTTTCCAGAAAATGTAGTGTATAGTAACTTCTTGGCTAGTAATGGAGCAGAAAGTGAAGTAGAAAATGATATTTTTCAAGAGAAATTAATATAAAGATTATTCTTATAACTAAGAAATATGAATATGTAAAAGTTCTTAAATTATTATTTTACTTTATTCCTTTATCCGGCAGATTTGAGAAACGAAAATGGAAAATTAAAATTCGTTACATATTTATCTGACTAGATCCTCAGTCTTATTAGGTTAAGAAGAAATTTTCAGAAGGAACAGACTGAATCATAAAAACATAATCCTTAAAAGAACGATAGAAGAAAGTAAACATAATCTGCAACAGGAAGGAGTGAATCACTTAAAACTGGAATTACCTGCGTTGAAAGCATACAGTTTAACCACATTCTTCGATTTTATGAGTATTTGGAAAGAATGAAACTCGGATGTTATATTTTACACATTTAAGGTAATAAATAAATAAAAAAAAAGTTTTCACTTGTATTTTTTTTAATACAGTAGAACCTGGATATATTTTTCCCGCGTATTATTCGTGGATATTGTTTTAATACAATAGATTCTCGTTCCTATTATGATTATTTTTCCGCATGTATCATTCGTCGTTTCTAATCCGGAATAAAATTCTGTATGCATAACGTTATTTATAAGTAACCGTTTAAATGCTTTTGTCCTCCGAACAATCATTTTACCACATTAACCGATTGTAAACCAAGTTTCCAATGTATAATTTCCCGCATGGATCGTTTGGAGGAAAACATTTGAAGTAAAATTATGTTTGTATTATTTACTTTTACCTTTTTTTGGGGGGGGGATTATTTAGCAATGGAATAACGCGTTAATGCTTTATACGTGGTTCTAAGCTGCGCCTGCGTTATTAATGTCATTTCCATACTTTATTTCTTTGCAAGTTGCAATAAGTTTATTTCTGTTATTTTTCATTAGCTTATTTCTATTTCGTCAAAGTTTTTAAAAGTTTCAGATTAGTTTTCAGTTTAGATGTAGAAGACATATCGAGGAAACTGTCAAAAGTAAATAAAAAATGACACAAACTTCAAGACTTCAGAAATTTTAGAAAAAAATTACAGCACTTTTGTATGCGAAAAGTAAAATGGATGTGATCTGTGAGAGCAATTTGAGTCAGGAAAAGTAATAGTGCTATTTTCAACTACTACAAAAGTAAGTAGTTTACGGCTATGCAAGACTTTTTATGTTTAAAAGCAATTTTTTAATGTAGTGTATTCTTGGTGATAGTAATAAATGCTATTTATTTAGAATATGTGATAGTTTCTCGGCTTAACCGCTTTTCGGCGTTCAGTGCTCCCCCTCTTCAACCCAAGCCTAAATTTAAAACGATCAAGCGACACATTACCATTCTTCTATTGCTATGAAATTTCAAGGAGTTTTATGCAAGTAGGTTGTTGCATTTTGAGCATAAATTGCCCATATAGGTTTATTACGTTCTACAGAAGAAGCATCCCCCCTAATATTAGGTTTGGAGGGATATACGTGTAGTAGAATTTTCGGATGGAATCATTAGATAGCAATCTAGTGGTATATTACAGCTTTCAATTTCTGTCAGATTATAAAGAAATTTATTTTCATTGTCTGAAAGTTCAACTTCCTTACATTCATCAAAGACTAAGAGCTTAATTTTATTTTCCCCTTTATCCGGGTTAAAACTATCTTCAGCTGTCTTAATTACTTTGATCAGGAAATGTAACCCTATTTCTGAATCCTTTTGTAAATGCAACGTATTAATTTTATTTAAAATGTATTTTCCCGATTAGCAACAACAGTGTTTTTCAGAACGATAATAATTTGAACGGTAATGTTTTTTGAGCAGTAATGTTGACGGTAATGTTTCTGAATAAAGCAAGTATTTAACAATTAATGTTTGACGGAATGTGTTTTTAATAAACTAATTAAATGCTAACATTTCAGAAGTGGGATAAACTAGAATTATTATTTAGATTTAACAACGTATTGCCTTAACGTACGCTGAGCCTAAACTGAATGCGGAAACTCGCCAAAACTGAAAGTAGAAAGGTACGTGAATTTATAAACTGTTTATGTTATGTCTAAGTATTAAACGGAAAGAACTTAAGTATAATTATTGTATTAGTATTTGAAAATTGAAGTCTAAGATGGTTTATTTGGCAAGAGGCAAAAAATGTGATTTAAAAGAACTTGCTTTGGAACTTGATGTAGATGTCTTTTCTGATATTAAAATTGTAGGCTTAAGAGATATGATTTTGAATAGTAAGAATTATAACGAAGACTTTACTAAACAAATACTAGATAGAATTATAAATGATCGTTTAGACAAGGAAAAGTTAGAAATTTTAGAAAAAGAAAAAGATAAGCAAAGAGCATTTGAACTTGAAAAATTGAAAATAGAAGCGGAAATCAGAAGTAGTAATGTAAATGATTCTGTTCCTTCTAATGTTAGTAGAAGTAATATTTGTGATATGAGTAAATTAATGCATATGTATGATTTGAATGAAGGTGATAAAAGTTTTTATCTAGTTTTATTTGAGAGACAGGCACGACGTATTGGGTTAGAAGAACAAAACTGGGTTTCTCAGCTGTTGGGTCTATTGCCTTATGAAATAACTCAATTTTGCCCGTGAATCAGAAGAAAAAGCTAACCACTATAAAGCACGTTAAGCAACTGCTACTGAGAAAATTTAAATTAAGCCCTGAACAGTTTCGGCAAAAGTTCGTTGATCATATTAAAACATTGCGTAATACGTGGAAGGACTTCACGTTTGAATTAAAAAATTATTTTGAAGAGTGGCTTGCTGGATTAAATGTAACAGATTTTGACTCTTTAAAACAACTTATTATTACTGATCAATTAAAGAAAAGTGTCCCCGCTGCTATCCGAGACCATTTCATTGATGATT
Source organism: Stegodyphus dumicola (assembly GCF_044657685.1). NCBI lineage: Eukaryota > Metazoa > Arthropoda > Arachnida > Araneae > Eresidae > Stegodyphus > Stegodyphus dumicola. Next base: position 97,541,234 of record NC_140774.1, on the reverse strand, counting down.
GGTCTAAATTCGTTAATCCTGAAGAGTTGGCTGAAAAACTAGATGCATATGAAAATATTCGGGCAGGGATAAAAGTACTTCAAGTAGAAAATAAAACTTTTAGGCATAATTCAAAGCCCAAATCTGGTTCTAAATTTTATGAAGGATCCTATAATCAGTATTCAAGACAAAGAAATGTTAACGATTCCATGCAGACAGATGGTAATTTCAAAGTGGGTTTTAAAAACAGTTTTGATAATAAATACAATCTGAGAGATAAATTTTATAAAACAGACGAAAGGAAAAGGGAATATAATCCTGACATCCGCAATGAAAAGGGTGAGCCGAAATGCTTCAATTGTAATGATATGGACATATAGCGACGGATTGTCCTCAGCCTAAAAAAGAAATTATTTGCAGGAAATGTAATGAAAAGGGTCATACTTTTAAAAGGTGTACGTCTAAGAATCCAGACTTGACAAATGTTAAAAATAATTTATCCGTGGACCAGAATTCAGGTGTTTCACCAGCTGTATATTTAAAGTATGCTCGCATCAATAATGGAGAAGAGATTACTGCAATCATAGATACGGGTTCTAGTTCGTGTTTGTTGAAACAGTCTGCGGCTAAGAGACTGAATCTTATTGTATAACCTGATGTGGAGGAATTGTTTGGCTTTGGGAACCAGAATAAACCAGCCGCTAGAACATTGGGAAAAGTAACTGTTAACTTAGAGATTGATAATGTGGAAGGAAAGGACATTACAGTTCTCATTGTAGGAGATGAAACGCAACCATGCGACTTATTAGTTGGTCGAACATGGATTGATTTACCGCATATTGCATACGCCAAGATAGGAAATACCTTGCACATACGCTATGCTAATGACTGCCCATTTTCACAGTTGCAAAATGTTAGCAACACTCCGCGAATTAAACTGAAGGCTTCCCAAGAAACTCAAATGGAAAGTAATACGGTTAATTTCGTGAAAGTTAAAACTGATGAAATAAATAACGGTTATGTTTTAATAAGTGGATCAGAAGATGAGTTAGGCTCATTATTGGAAGTAATACAGGGAGAAACAGTGATACCAGCCACTAACTACAGCGATCGAAAACTAATTTTGAAAGAGAATCAATGTATCGGTAGAGCGGAAGTAGCAGAATTAGTTGAACCAAGTTCAGATCAGAAAACTGAAATTTCAAGTCAAAAGGAAATACTGATAATAAATGAAATTAAGAAGTTTAGGATACCGATTACTTTAGAAGAAATTAAAGTTAATAACAATATTATGCCAGAGAGAAAACAGGAAGTTTTACATTTGATAAATGAGTATCGAGATTGTTTGCATTAAATATGGAGGAATTAAATATGGACAAACTTAACAAAAATGGATATTAAAGAAATTGAAGGGAGTAAGCCTATTTGCATGAAGTCGTATAAAACCAATGTCGAAGAGCGTGCTTCTATAAAGAAGATAATAAATGAATAGAAGAAATATGGAGAATTGTTACTGAAACAAGATCTCCGTATGCTAGTCCAGTTTTACTCGTAAAGAAAAAAACAGGTGAATTACGATTAGTCATAGATTATAGAAAGTTGAATTCGCAAACTGTTAAAGATAAATTTCCCCTCCCTAGGATAGATGATCTTCTTGAATGTCTTAGTGAGTGTAAAGTTTTCACTACATTGGACTTAGCTCATGGATATTTGCAGATTCCTTTAACTGAAGAAGCGAAACTGAAAACAGTTTTCATCACTCCAGATGATACTGGTCAATTTGAACGTATGATCTTTGGGTTAGCTAATGCACCTGCAGAATTTCAGAGACTTATGAATCACGTTTTAGGTCCATTGCTTAATAAAGAAGTATTGTGCTATTTGGACGACATATTAATTCCGGCTAAATCTTGGGAAGAAATGATGGAAAAACTTAGGAAAGTGTTTGATAGATTGAAAGAAGCAATGCTGACATTGAAACTGACAAAATGCGAATTTTGAAAAGATGAAGTTGAGTGTTTGGGATTTCTAATAAAATCAAATAGTATGCAACCTGGACCAAGAAAAGTACGAGCCATATTAAACTTTCCTAAACCAACCAATGAACATGAAGTTAAACAATTTTTAGGTCTTACAAGTTTCTTTAGAAGGTTTGTACCGAAATACGCAGAGAAAGCTGAGCCGCTAACGAGACTGACGAGGAAGGATGAAACATTTCGTTGGAACGAAGATCAGCAAGAAGCATTCAGTACTTTAAAGGATCATTTAACTAATGAACAAATACTAGCATTATATAATCCCGAAGCAGAGACTGAAGTGCACACAGACGCGAGCAACAAAGGACTGGCAGGAATGCTGTTGCAAAAAGGTGAAGATAGAAAGTGGCATTTAGTTTATTGTGTAAGTAAAGGAACAACAGAAACAGAAAAGAATTATCATTCCAGCAAATTAGAATTAATGGCTATAGTTTGGACTTTGACACGACTTCGACAATTTTTAATTGGAATCCGATTTACGGTAGTTACAGACTGCCAAGCTTTAGTTTATTTAAACGCGAAGAAAACTTCAAATCCTCAGATAGCAAGGTGGAGTAATCTGATCCAGGAATACAATCTTGAAATAAAGCACAGGCAAGGCAAAAGAATGAGTCACATAGATGCATTGAGCCGATCGCCAGTTGATCAGCCAGAAGAAACTTTAGACTCTATAACTGAAAACAACTTGGAAGTTTGTTTAACGCTAACGATAGATGAACAAATTCTTATGATTCAGCATTCAGATCCAGAATTACGCAAATTAATAGACATTTTAAAGAAAAAGATAAATGATAGAACGAATGCAGAGAAATATGTAACTGAAAATTACGTCTTGAAGAATAATCGATTGTTTCGTAAAGTGAAAGATCAGGAAAAGGAGAAATTGTTATATTTCATACCTAAATCGATGAGAAAAGGTATTGTAGTAAAATTTCACGATCTTTTGGGACATTTTTCAGCAGACAGAACTGTTGCCAAAATTAAGGAATCATACTGGTTTAAAGGAATGAAACGATATGTTATGCGTCACATTTCGATGTGTTTCGAATGCCTAGTAAATAAAATGCCTAGTGGTAAGAAACAAGTAGTACTGCATCCAATTAGACCTGGTAGAAGACCTTTTGCAATTATACATATAGATCATTTAGGACCATTCGTAAAAAGTTCAAGAGGAAATACAGAATTATTTGTAATAATTGATAATTTTACGAGATTTACACGCTTATATCCTATGAAAAGTACTGCAACCAAGTATGTGTTAGTTGCATTGAAGAGTTTTGTAGATGATTTTGGGTTACCAGAAAAAATTATCAGCGATAGAGGAACATGTTTCACAGCGAAGGAATTTCGAGAGTACTGTCAAAATAATGGAATCAGTCATACACTCAATTCAACTCAGCATCCAAGTGGTAATGGAATGGTGGAAAGAGCAAATCGAACAATTTTGGCTACGATTAAAACGAGTATGGAAAATCCGAATCAGAGAGACTGGGACAAAAAGATTAAGGAATGCGAAAGAAATCTAAACAATATGATAAATAAGACTACAAATAAAACTCCTTTCGAAATGCTTCACGGTTATTCACCAAAATTTAACGACGGATTGATGAGGATGATTACAGATGAAAACGCAGATGAATGGGAGAATCCAGTAATCTTACAGAATGAAGGTAGAAAGAGAATTGAAGATATGCAGATGAAAATGAAAGCAAATTATGACAAGAAGAAAAGCAATTCTTTAACATTCGAACGAGGAGAAATAGTAGTTATGAGAAGAGTACCTAAATCAACTGGAGAATCAACCAAAACACAACAAAAGTATCGAGGACCTTTGGTAGTTACAGAAGTTTTACCAAGTGATACCTATAGAGTGACTCAATTAGAAGAGAAGGTGAAAGGACATTTCTTTAGTACGACAGCTCAGGTGAGCCAATTAAAGTCATGGCAGTGTCAAGCTGAATCAGAAGAAGACGATGATGATGGTGATGACATTAGTGTTACTGGGGATAACGATAACAACACGCCGCATATTACTAAAACTAGGACACGGAAAAAGAATAGAAAACGACGGTGAATCTATATGACAGCTAAAGACTTTCGAACTATAAACATTAATATTACAGATTTAATTTTTTTAAATATAAGTTCTTAATGTTCCGAGGTCGTAACTTAGTCAGGATGCCCGAATGTAAACGCAACGTATTAATTTTATTTAAAATGTATTTTCCCGATTGGCAACAACAGTTTTTTTTCAGAACGATAATAATTTGAACGGTAATGTTTTTTGAGCAGTAATGTTGATGGTAATGTTTCTGAATAAAGCAAGTATTTAACAATTAATGTTTGACGGAATGTGTTTTTAATAAACTAATTAAATGCTAACATTTTTCATCAGTATCCTGTCTTATTATGCTTTAAATAAATAGATTCGATCCCATTTTATCATGAAAATATTTTCAAGATATCGTTCAATTCTAGCAACCGCAATCATGTTTCAAAACTAAAATTTCCAACATTATTGGAAAGGCCAGTATAACTAAATATAGTATATATAACGTGGAAGGTTTCTTGGCATTAAGGCTAGAAAGCGAACTTTGTTGTATTTATATTAAATTAGTTAAATTCCACTGCTGCTTTCAAGGATATTTTTTTTCATATCTTAATGTTATCATTCGGTTTCTGTTATCAAAACTTGGATGAACGTAAACGCATTAAGAGTCTTCTACTGTACCTGAAATAATTTTTCTACTCAATAAAAGTTAAAAAAAATTAGAGAAAAGGACCTTTACAATCTTAGTAACTGCTAAGCAAAAAATTCAATATCCGCCATTTTGATTGGAGGCTATTTCGAAGCAGGAGAGATGAAAAATGAGCAACGCTCGCCTTCGCCAGGACTCGAACCAAGGGCCTCTCGAATACGCGCCGAGCATGCTGACTACTACACTACGAAGGCATGCTAAGAAGGCAGGAGAAATACCTTATGTAATCCCACTTTTAAAGGGCTACTGGGGATTAGGGGACCCAATCGCCAAATCCTGGTAGTGGAGAATCATCATCCACAACCGTTTTCAGTCAGGGCACTACTGTAGAGACATTAGATATTTTTTGAAAGCATGAGAGATAAAAAAATGAGCAGCGCCTTCGCCGGGTTTCGAACTATGGGCCTCTCGAATACGCGCCGAACGTGCTGACCACTACACTACAATGACATGATTGCAAGCATACGATAGCAAGCAGGGTAATATTGCTTTAAAACTTTTGTGTACGAAGCCAACAGTTTATGGATTTAAATTAAAGTTCACAATATTTTTTTGTAGTTTGTGATTTTACAGGTATTATTTTAATTGCTTTATGCAATAATTTTGCCCAATGATTTTTAATACTTGTACTTTATACGTGTATTTTATATGTATTTTATGCGGGTATTTTTTTAATATTTGTATGTACAAGGTCACTTTGTAAGTGCACTTTCTGTTTGTAGTAGGAAGTAAAAGAATTTCTCTATCCAAACTTCAGCAAATGATTTATTCGAATCCTGATTAGCCTTTGAAATCACATGACCTAACATTATATGATCTCACAATTTCAAGGATGGGAATTTTCAGGGTTATAAGTCTAAGAAATTCTAAAGAAAGAAATTCTCAAGTCTTGAAAGAAAGTATTACAGCGCATTTTATTAGCTGGTTTTTAGTCTACTTTGATGTACATTTTATTTAGCTGAATATAAATGTGTTAACGAAACAATTAATGAAATAACAATAATATAAAAACAACTAACGTTACTTCGAGTTATCTTAGACCCAACTTGAAGAGATTTTTTGGCCATTGCATTTCTTCCTTTAATCGAAATTTTGTTCTCATAAAAGTAATCATATCATAAAACTACATCCTAAACGTTTTCAGACATCAAGAAGGTCAAAAACAAAATCGTCTTTGATAAATATGGACTTTTACTTTGGATTGAAGCAATGGATAACGTTTCAGTTGTCGTCTACTTAATGAAATGAAAGCATACTAAATTTATATTAATATTTCAATGTTTTGTTGGCATGGTTGCTTCAAAGAAGTAAACATCTTTAGAATTCCGTAATTTTAATTTGCTTCTAGAAAAAGGAAAATTGCTACAGTTAATTATTTTAAGCATTAAAAAATTTATAATACAATAATACATCATAGAAAACCTCATAGGATTCAAAAGTTCTGAGATATCATCACCTTTAGAGAACGGACCTTAATGCTAGAAACGTTAAAAAGGTCCACCTTCTCAGACTTGTAGCAGAGCTTTATAAATCACGTGAAGTATCAATTAATCCCAGAATTATCAGAGAAATAATCGGATCTGCTGGATAAAGTGAGAGAGTAGCCCAGGGAAAAAAATCTATGTTAGTGTTGCTTGGCTACAATTCAGCAGAGAAGGATAGCTTTCCTGTTCGTTACATCAAGATTTTTGACAGCTCTTGATATATCTAGTTTTAGGTTGATTCTGTATTTGAAGATAAGATGTTAAGTACAAAGTGTGAGGGTCATTTTCGAATTGCAAATAAAGAAAAAAAATACTTATATATGACATTTTCGGAATTTTGAAATTTCAGTGCCAAAACCGTAATGCTCTGCGTAATAACTTCGAGCCGGGTAAGTTTCTGTAGACAATCTTTCCTTTCCTGGCTCAGAGTTCGATTCTTCTTCCTTTGTCCACTTTTGGGAAATATAGAAAGCGGTAAATTCATTTTTATGATAGTTTCTTTTTTATTTTTGGAACAAAAAATAATTAGTTATCTAACTTTAATTGAATTTTTTATGACATTGTGCGATTACATTAGGAAGATACAAAACTGGAATTTGTTTTCCGAATAGGTTTCCAAAAACGAAATCAAATGATACAAATAATACAAATTTACAAATAGAAAGTGATATACCTTGCACACACAGGTATTGATAATTGCTAATTGTTTTTATTTTACTAATTGTTTTTATTTTGCTAATTTTTAAAGACTTTTTTCATTGTAGATTAATTTTTAAATTTTTTGTTACTAATCCTAAGTATCATTTTGATAAGAGCGATGCATAGTTCTGTTAAAAAATTTAAAATATTTCTAGAAATTCAGTGAAAAATATTCATTTTGAAACTCTTTAGTACTACCCGTACAATAAAATATAAGGGCCCTGTCTCAACAATTTTGGTAACCATTATACGATGAAATATCGTAAAATTCTGAATATGCTTTTGCAAACAATTCCATCTAATTTTTCCCATGTTGTGTGCATGTATCTCTTTGTTGATACAGACACGAATCTATCAGATATTGTATAAAGGTTCCACATTTTGTTTATAAGGTGTTCTATATTAAAAATGTTTCACCTATTAATTAGTGTAAATTAGATGTTTTATTCTGGCATAATAGTTATTTGTTTGCGTAGCTCTTAGTTACCTCTCTGTGTAAAATATGGACCTTATAAGAGATAGACTAACCCAGTGGGCGGGGCTCGCGTCACCGACATGTCGGCAAGAAAGAGTAGGGACGATCTGGTTTACTTTAACACTGAAACCTATGGCGTTTGTATCAAATAACTCTTTTTAATTATTAAATGCGATACGTTGTATAGTGATGAAATTATGAAAGCCACAGTTTTTACAAATAGGATTTAATATATCGCATTAAAGCACTTTTTACTGCATTTCGCGCATTTTTTACACGCGTAATTCTTGTACCAACATCTTTACTTTGGTAAAACGGTAAAAACCCTAAGCACAAAATTTATGAACTTAATTTTGCGTAAAAATAAAGTAAAATTAAATAAAATTGATAGTACGCGATGCTTTGAAATAAATAAGGTAAAATTAAACAATATCTAATAATTTTTTAAAAAAAAATTAATGAACATTTTCAGGCAGTGATTTTTAAAACTATAATAACATTACAAAACGATCGTATTTATTTGATTATATGATCATTAAATTATTAACATTAGAGTGGATTAGTTATTTTAATAATTCTTAAAATTCCGAGCATAAAATTTTCGGAGCGCAATGAAGGAAAAAAAAAAGAGATAAAATAAAATCTAGAAGCACTCTTTTTTTAAAGTTTTGTGTGTTACCTATATTTATTGAATATCATGTTCTTCGCCCGTAAACCACATACATTTGAAAACAGCATATCTTTAGAATTTCCGCACTGGAGATAAAACTGTTATTTTCCGTACAGCGCTCGCTCTGAACACGTTGAGTTTGTAAATCAAAAATTCGTTAAAGTTTTACAAAATATGAAATAGATTAAAACAAATTCGAAATTCGGCCGTCCAGATGCCTATGTTCGGGTGGAGGATTACATTATTCAAAATTTGATGGCTCTAGATACCGTCGTTTTTGTCACAGTGCGAGATACATACATGTATTCATGCAGATTCTTCATTATTTAATTTCTTTACATATAATACAGGGCGATAATATTTAATAACAACAATTTGCAAGGGGACACGGACATTTATAGTAAAACAGCGCAAAATGCCGCTTCGAAACTAACAGCATTTCTAAAAAATAATCACTATAAAATACAAGCAAAACTAATTATTACGGTTAAATACAATTTTAATATTAGAATTAAATGTATAAAAATTTTTAAGAAGTCTTTATCACTATGATGTATTATGAAATATAATTGAAATAAAATTCCTTTATAGAAAATGTGCTATAATATTCATCTATAATTTTAAAAAGCAGCACAATTTACAATTTTAAACAAAACTTTCAAAAATTCGTTTTTAAATATTTTAGTATTTTTTATTTATTTACACCAATAATAAGCATAAAAATTGCAAGAAAAAATTGCTTGTTTGAAATTTTCTATTAGTTCAGATTTAAGATATTATTTTCTAAAAGAAGTAGTTACAAATTTCCTTATAGCATACGAAAAGCTAAAAAAATATCCAGCCCTGAAAGCATGCAATAGCTTTATAATTATTTGGAACGCTAATTATGCTTGATAAATATGCTAAATTTTTAAAAATTAATCTCAATTTCAAAATTAAAAATATGTAGAAATTCTAATTTGTGAAATGAGGCGCTACAACCAGCTTTTCTTGACAATTATACACGCTGCGATAGGCAACCAATGTTAAATTTCTGCAAGTCGTCCCTACTCCTCCGGATGTGATCAAGGTGACAGCCGGCAACGCCTCAGACAAGGGAGAAAACCCGTTTGGGTTAGTCTATTTCTTTTAAGTTCCATGGTGTAAAATGAGAATTCCACTGAGTTGTTTAAACTCGAAATATTTAATTGGTATTTTAAAATACATTTTGTTCTACAGTACATAGAACACAATTTTGTTATTCATTTTATTCATATTTTTGTATCTCGTGGTTCAAAATGTCGGAGCATAGGAGGTGATAATCCAAGTTTCATTCGAAGCGATTCTGACGTCATTGGTGACGTCATGGTTTCAGCCACTACCGTCATTTGGGGCAACGGAACGTCAAATATAGAAACTCGTTATAAAACTCAATAAAGTGCTTTGCCTGTACAGTAGTCAGAAAGTAAAAAGGATGAGAATGAGGTAAGAAAGGGGGGGAAAGAGACTTCTAGAAACAAAGAGAAGAAAGACAATAAATAATTGTGGTCTATTGCCTCCGCACACAATAGAGATTTTTCAAAGTTACAAAAATTTTGCGTACTATTTCACTTGAGTCATTATTTAATGATTAAAACTTAAGAACAATTTCAATGTCATTTTTTTGTTGACTATTCTTATTTCTATTAAATTAATTAATTTAAATTTTTTAAAAAGAATTCTATTTTATTTCCATTTTTTTGAAAAGAATGCTTTATCTAAAAAAGTATGTTTTTACTAAGGAATGACTTATTTTTCAATTTTAAAATATTTGTTCAGAAATTAGAGCTAACCTATTATATTCATATTAATAGAAAGGAAAAAATATTACAAAATAAACATTTCTTTGTAATTTGTTATATTTAACTATATATTCTTGAAATCTTCAACAAAAACAATCTAACGTCGAATTAAAAGATATAAAAAAGATAAAATGAAAAGCACAGAAGAATTTTGGGTTTCGGAGGTTCTAAGTAACAAAATTACTCTAATGAGAAAATCGAAAGGTTAAATAACAGAATAGATCTACGTCAGACTTGCTTATTGTCAGTACCATGCCAAAGCCACGAATCAGCGTTATATGCTTTTTCATTAATATCCTACTCTTAAATGTTTTATCCTACGTCAAAATAAAGAGATGCGTATTTTGTAGAGTGAATATAAGGAAATTATACAGAAATCCTGATTCGACTTTTCCCAAAGTTCTTACAGACATTTCTCGTAACAATAAATTCGTATAGTCTGAGTTTTGGCATCGCGTGAACAATATATAAAAGATAAAATTTAGCTTTGCTCGTAACACTAATTTTGCGCATTCGATGTTTTGGCATGGTGTAAACAATACGTAAAAGGTAAAACTTAGCTTCGCATTTTAACCGATTAAGTCCGTTTCAATACTGAGCTGCGACATATGATAAAATCAGGCAGCTCGTTTTAAAATTTTCCTTGTCAAGAAACGTACAAAACAAAAGGATAAAATTTACCTCTAGGGACCTCCAAAATTATTATTTTTTTTACAGATTTTTATTTTCTGATTATATACTAATAGAGATTAAGATACATAAATTATTACTATTATTTTAGCATCATATATAGTGAGAACACCAGCCCCTGATCAAATCAGACAATGGCGTAACTTGTAAAGCCGTGTTCATAAAAAACACTCAATGCGTACGTAAGATAATATATCTTTTCTTTATGATATTTTGTTATAAGGATAAGGGTTATATTAACAAAACATTTTAAACTGGATACGTATAAATTGTTTCGCAGTTTCGAAATTTCCGAAACTGTGAGTGTAAAATCTTTTGATAAAGGAAAAAAAAAATGTTCTTGCTTCCTTTCATGAAAAACATTGTCCTCGGATGGCATGTATTTTAAGGAATTATTTGTCATGAAAATACAAGTATATTTCTGGAAGTTCTAGAATAAAGTATCCATTATTTTTCTGCAGTGTGCAATGTAACGGTGACCATTTAGATAATTTTTTGTTTTAGTTTTCAAGTCTAAATAAAAATACAACAATAAATTTAAATTTGTCTTGCAATACGAATGTAATAGCAGTTTTGAGGTAAATATTACTTTTGATACAGGCGTGCTTCGAAATATTGCGAACTCATTTAAACAGGTTTACTATATTAAAGTTTTAAAATGCTGTGCATTTTCCTGAAAAAAAAAAGTCGATACAAAAATGAAAGCAATTGAGTTAATAAAATGTTTTATAGTCGAACTCCACTATAACGAACTTCAAAGGACCAAAAATTTGTTTCGCTAATAGTTTGCTAAATCCGATATGATAAGAAAACACTGGGTTATCTCACAAAATAGCGTAAAAATTGATTTAGGAATCACAGAAAAAGAGTGATTAGCATTGTCACATCTCGTAAAAGAAGCTAGTGATAACTCTAGTTTTAAAAGACATATTAAGGACTAATTACTATTATTATTACATACAATTATTATTTGTTTTTGTAATTTTCCTGTTTTACCGTACAACGACAATTTTATTATTTGTTTTTGTAGTTTTCAAAACAAAAATTATACATTACAATCACATTATTATTCATTCAATTATATTTTAATTTTTACAATATTATTTGTTTTTGTAGTTTTCCTGTTTTACCATACACCGACAATTTTACACGAGACCCTCCTCCCCCCAAAAAAACGTGATAAGTGATAAGGATAAAAAGAATTTCATTTCCTAAAGACGAATCACCTGCATAGGCTCAAGTTCACAAGAATCTATTCATTACTCTACTTTCCCTGAACAAAAAATTCAAAACTTCTGTCACAGCATCGACCTTCTACAGAGCATTGCCTGAGAGCTCAGAATTTAAATGGAATTTAAACACCGATTCAAATTCATTGGCTCATTTTATGTGGTTGTTTGGCTCAATGCATGACACAATAGGATCTCCTAAGATATGTTTATGGTGTGTTCTAGCTTTCTAAAAACTGGGTGCTACACTTGCCTCGTATAGTGTCTGTTTAAAACAGAAAAAAATGGGAGTAACGTTAAAAGAATAGTAACATAAAGATGGTTTTCGATATTCTAATAGCCTAAGTATGGTTGACTTCAAGGGTTATTAATTTTTAAGTTTTCAGAAATTCGGGATAAAGTTTGAAAAACACCAATTTGGAGTTTCGTTATATCCGTATAAAATGACATTAAGTGTATTGGAAATTGGGTGGAGCCAAAAAATTCGTTCATTGCATCCGGGCCGCATATAAGCAAAGTGTACACTGCTAGAACAACGGCTTAAGTTTGGCCAATGACAAACCAGATAAGGATCACCATTAACTCCGCCCACATGAGTGTGTCACATTTCTGACGTTTGTTTACATTCTGTTATTCGGCGTTAGGAAGTGCGTTGATTGAATGAAAAACATTTTTACTTTGCAACGTAAATCTGTTCTAGTGACACTATTTTTTAAATTTTCCTTTGAAGTATTATTTCCTTACTGTTCCAGAAGGAATATAAATTTATGTCTCAAACATTACAAAATTTCTCACTATATGCGTGAGTGTGTATACACACGCATGCTCACATACATATATTTTCAATATATAATTAATCATATGTGAATTATATCTATCAATATGTGTGTGTTTTATGCATAGAAATATGAGTGTGTGTGTATTCAGTTTTCAGAATGTCAGATTTCTAGCAAATAATCTACAAAGCTTTTTTCTCTTAATTTTTCCCATCTTCACATTCAGTTTTTTAAATAATTAAGATGAATATATTCATACTTAATATTTCTGCACAACTTGATTTACCACTTAAAAATGCATTTATTTAATTTTGGATAACGTGGGATGTTAATTCCAGTAGTATATGGTTTTAAATAGTAGAATAATTTCTCTAAAGAAGCTTTTGTTTGTTTTTATTTTTTAATTCCTTTATAAGAAAATTACGTAATAATATTAGAAATAATTAATCTGTTACTCCTTACACATGTCTGAAATATGTTAACAGAAAATTTTCATTCAATAGCTTTATAAATTTATTTTAAGCAGTATTTTAATTTAATAAAGAACTAGTGTTGATAAGTGAATTTCCATTGTTTTCTTTATACATTTAGTTTAGAATTCAGTTTTCAGTGCATGTAATTATTCTCCTTCATGGCCCTCCAGCGGCCGAGCGGTAAAGTCGCTTAAAATTGGTAGTTCGGTTCGAGGTTCGAAGCCCGTGAATGGGCTGGCTGCATGAGTGTTTTCGTGGTTTTCTCCATGTGTAACATGTATACGAGCCAGTTTCCCTTAGAAAGTCCTCCACGAAGGCATCCCTCCCCTTAGGCAGATAGCCCTCGAGGCTTTGCCGTAATTAAATAACCTAACCTAGCCTTCATGGCCCTCCCCACACAGCCCAACAGCGGATGAGTGGTAAAGTGACTGGAACGCTGATAGTTCGCTCTGAGTTTGATTTCAGTTGGACAGGCTGGCTGCATGAGCACTTACCTGGTTTTCCACATGCGTAACGTGGAGAGTTTTTCCCTTAGAAAATCCTCCACAAAGACATACCTCCCACATACACCTTGTATGCTTTCCATAATCAAACAAACCAAACCAACCCTCCAAGCAAAACAGCTCCTCAAAAGAAATTCTTCATATCTGTCAAGCAAATGACATTCGTTAATGTAACAAACTGTAATCATACATGCTAAATCAAACTCAGAAGTTGTTATTAATTATGCTTACAGAAACAAAGTACAGATTTTGTTGATTAATTTGCATTTTTAGAAATAGTTGAATAAATTTCTGACCTTTATTAAATACAGTGAACTCTCTCTAAGATGACCACTAGCAGTTCTACATGATTTTAATTTTGTGTAAAGCTTGTCATTTCAAAAAGAAGATGTTCAGTACCAGAATTTGTGTATTCAGGAGAAGTAGTCAGTTTCAGAAGTGATCACAAAGAAAAAGTTTACTGTATTAAAATGATAATCTGTTTCTATCTTTTTTGCAGGGTTTGATTTGGTTTATGTGATTTATAGCAATTTATAGCTCGAGGGCTATCTGCCTAAGCAGAGGGATGCCTTCATGGAGGACTTTCTAAGGGAAACTGACTTGTATACACATTACGCATGGGAAAACCATGAAAATGTCCATGCAGCCAGCCTGTTCGAGGGATTCGAACCTCAGACCGAACTACCAGTGTTCAGCGAATTAATCGCTTGACGCTGGTGGGCTTTATCTAAATAGTCCATGTTAAGATTTAATCTAGGAAATGAATAATGTTGAAGCTGAAATTAAAATTACATAAATTTGAATATCATGTAATGTTAATCTCAAATTTCGTTTCCTGTGATGTGATTTTTTTTTTTAATGTAAAGACCAGACTCTGGTATATTGATATATATATATATAAACTTTAAATATAGTATGTATGAAGCCTTATATTTGAGTATAATACTGAAAAAGGTTCGACATATGAGAAAATAAATATATGTTTTCTTCACATGTTATGGAATATTCATCCTTGACTTAAGGGAACATGAAGTTACACAGTTTTAAATTTAAAGTTTACAGAAAAATGTATGATAGTCACAAGTTTGACAAAAGATCCTTTGCTCAAGTGATAAAAGGCTTTTGGGAACATAGATTCTAATTAGAAATGTGTGCTAAATGTGAGGCAATTGGCATCCACAAAAATCCAGTGTATTAATTTTAATACTGTTTTAGGTTCTTACATATTATCCCTTTGACCGGCCAAGTAGCATGATCGGTTTGGTTTGGTTTATTTAATTATGCAAAGCACTCGAGTGCTATCTGCTTAACAGGAGGGATGCTTTTATGGAAGACTTTTTTATGGCTTTTATGGAAGACTTTTGGAAGAAGAAGGGAAACTGGCTCTTAAACACATTACACTTGAGGAAAACCATGAAAGAGCCCATGCATTCGGCAAAATTGGAACCCTGGGCTAAATATCTAGTATCCAGCGACTTTACCACTCAGGTGTTGGTGGTCTGGCCCTCGATCCTATTAAACTAAAATTCATCTATATTTATAAACGGCTTATCAAAAAAATGCACACACTTTAATAATAAAAGAAAATTCGGTTAATCTTCGGATTATGGTAACTTGTCGAAAATTTGGCAACCAACTCTGCTACAGCTACCTGCTAGTTTTTTTTTTTTTTTTTGTACGCCATTATGGCATTGCGCACACTCTTGACTTTATCCATGTGCACTGCTAAAGTCCTAGCTAGCAACATTTATCGCCTTACCAAAATGTCGCCAAACTACCTGTTACCATATTCCAAAGATTAGCCGAAAATTCTTGTGCTTTAGTATTGAACTTAATTATAATTAAATCATACATATCAGAGGCTATGCTAGGATTAATAAAAATATTTATGAATATGTACCTGTACAGTTACTTAGATTGCTCAGTCACAGCGGTAGCCATTAACAGCTAGAGTTATAGCACAATACTGAGCAGCTATTTGAACAATGTTTAGTCGATGTGTCTGAGGCGACTGCTGCACATTCTGCCATAATTTTTTGATGAAGGACCTCTAGCCTAACCAATTTCTTATACTACACAACATCCCTCAGAGTCCTTCAAATCCATTTTGGTTCACTGTCATGTATTACATATATGTGAGAGTACACATGTTAAGGAAATATCATATTACATATTATAAAGGTAATTCAACTTAGAAACCAATATATAGATATCATCTATTAAAGTTTCTATGTATTTTTCTGACAGATCCTGTATGTGAAGTTGTACGTTTCATTAGTTTCACCTATTAATTAACTTAGGGTTTTATTGTACAGGATATCTATGAAACTGAACTGATAAATTTTCATATCTGTTCATTTGTTTGCTTTTCATATATTTTTTTAATAGTTTTATTTTTTATGTTGCTTTACATGACGTCAATTTAAACATAAGAAAGCAGAGAACAAAAGAAATTCACACTGAAACTAAATTTAAAATTAGTCTGAAGATTACTGATATAAAATAGTGTCTAATTTATCAAAATTACATAAGAGGGCAAATAAATAATTAGCATATTCAGATATTTATTATAAGCAAAACTTTTATATTCTTAACAGTAAAAATGCACATATTACAATGCAATTAATTTATTACTTGCAACCACCTCAGTAGAACTCGTCAAATTTTTAAAATGTGCCTAACTCTAGCAACCATGCTCATAACAATCCTTTAATAGAACAATGTCGCCATTTTTGTATAGTACATTCTTTATGTTGTATTTCAAGTTTCAACATTTTTTATGAACAAATTGTGATATTTTTTGCCTTAATTTTAAAATATGCTCTTTGGAATTTATCAACAATGGAAAAAACTACAGTGGAAACTCTACAGCAATACAAAATTTCTAAAAGATAGAAAAAGGAAATGCATTTGGTAGATAGCTGATGCTGCTGAAGTTTGTGTGATGCCGAGTCTCTGAAATTATTTAATTTTTTTTTTCAAGAAAAACAAACCGCTTACAGAAAGATTTGGAGATGAACGTGCTTTATTTCCTTATTTAATAATTAAAATTTATATTTCAAATTCTAAAGTATGTTTTCTTTTCATAATTTGATAATCTTAGCCAACTTATGATAGATATCAATAATTTGGGTATCTATTTAAGAAAAGTTGTGAAAACCATCAATTTGCACCCAATGAATAATTTTTACATATTCATGTGTTAAATCCAAGTTGAGCTAAGGTGGTTGTGTTAATCTGTAAGTATTATTAATTTTACAGGCAAAACACTGTATTCTTTTATATACTGTAATATTGAGTTTGTGCTGAAATTTATGTAGTGGCAATAATTTTACTTAAGAGAGAAATTTTTCAATATTACAAGTTTACATTTTGGTTAATTTTTTTATGTGATAAAAAGCAGCATGTTAAAAGTTGTAGTTCTTAAATTTTGTAATAGTACCAAGTATTATATTTTAAATTACTCAATGACTAATCCAGAAATAAATAATTTAATTCTGTATACTCGAAGAAAATCATTTCTGACTGGCATAAAAATCAGAATTTTGAAACAGTAGTAGAAAAATCATTAAAAATACTTAGTTTTAAAACTTGAATGCAATAAAAACAGGTTAGCATGAAATGTCTGAGTAAAAGATATCTTGTTATCATTATGTATATGTTACCGTGAAAGACCGAAAAATGTGAGTGTCGACTTTCAATGGAGAATGTCAACATTCACCAAATGTGTTGGTGAAAGATCGGATATTGCACTACGTTCTTGTACATTCGGATCCTCACCAGTGTATGTCGACAATCACAGATATGCTCTGGTGTAGGTCGAAAAGAGAGGAGTATATGTACACGCTGTCATTGCAAAAGGAAGTGTTCCACAAATAAATGCAGTTGTAAAAGCAAGGACCTCTTGTGCAATTCAAAGAGTAATAATAGTTTATGTTGTTGCAATAAATAAGATTGGAATCACATAATTTATTAAGTTTTTAACTTCTATTATTTTCCTTTCTCATTTTGAATGTACTGTGTGTTTTAAGTTCTTATGTTCTTATTTTAAGTCTCAAGTGTGTTTTTTTGAGACTGAATTACAGAGAAGAAAATATAATATTCTTATATGTTCAACATTCACCATTGGCACATGGTGAATGTCGACATTTACCGGTGTAAGTCAGAAATAAAAGTATTTGGAAAATATTTCAGACATACACCAAGCGACTATGTGAATGTTGACATTCACCGGCGAATGTCGACATTCTCCAGATTTCAGTGTTTCACCGTAACATATATACAGTCATTCTTATGTAAAATAAATGTTACACGCTTTCTTAGACCTCTGCTTTTCAAACTCTATCTATTAATCTGAGAATTTGATTATTTCAGTGTAGTAAATAAATAAGTTTTAATAAATGTATTATAGACATCAATATGTTTGTTTTTGTAACATATACTTTGAACATTTTAATTAAATAATTTTTCATCAATAATGTGTGCATATATTTTACTTATGATGAAGAGAAATTAACATTTAAAAAAGGAATTATAGACTGAAAGTATTTTGTAAAAGAAGATATTGGAAAAGGAAATTATTGCAATTCATAGAACTTGTAAATGAATAAATGTAATAATTAGTATCATATTGTTCTTATTTATTAAGAATGGATATTAAATTATTGATAATAGAATGGACTTCTAAATGTGAAGCACTTATGCGAACAATAATACTAATTCATAACATTCTGATCTTGATTTTCAGTACTTAATGTACAGCATTAGTGACAGCTTAGTGGAACTTATATTAAATAGTTGCAGTGTAATGTTAAGTCCAATGTATTTATTACAAGATAATGAAATTATAGTCTGGATTTTAATTCAAAACTCTTTTCACATATCTTTAAAAGCCCAATTTTAACCGGTACTTTTCTGTTCTCGGGACAGGATTCAGACATGTAATGTATGTATCCACGAGTGGTTTGGGTTTCATTTTAGTTTAGTATGGCAAAGTACACTAGGTCTATCTGCCTGTGGGAAGGGATGCCTTTGTGGAGGACTTTCTAAAGGAAACTGGCTGGTATACACTTTACAAATGGGGAAAACCACGAAAATGCCCATGAAGCCAAAGAATTTGCCTGGATTCGAATTCAGTGTTAAAAGATTTTACCACTCTGCCACAGGTAGGCCTATGCACATGTGTATAAGTGTGTGTGCATACACACACGTAACATGAATACATCCATCCATCCATACAAAATCTGGTTCCGAAAATAGAATAGTACCTTTTAACCATATATCTTACAGTTTTGATTAATTTTATGTACTGTCATCAATAATACATCTTATTAGATATATCAATGCATCTTATTATCATTAATTTCTTACTAACAATTCAATTTCAATTGCCATGAGTTGATGCATGATTCGTACATATATAATACATAAGTTGTTTCAATATAAAGATCACAATATAAGTTACATAGCATATTTACAATAATTATTTATTACTCATACATATAATGTATAAAATCAGGCAATAATTGTAAAAAAATACTTTTAATGAAATTGGAAATAAATGAAAATATAATAATCTGCATGTCATTACAATTTTTAAATGCACAAACTTCACAGTTAAAAATACATACTAATGTAAGAAAATTAATATTAAATGCTTTTTCTCAAAAGAAAAAAAAAATTGCCTGTTCAAGACATATTTTATCAAGTCCTGGAAACCCAGGTAATCAGTCTTTAATACGACAAAATGTAAAATTTGAAATACAACTTTAAGTTATTCTTTTTAATCCATTCAGTTTTGGCTTATGTAAGTTTCACTGTATTTAACTAGATGTAAAGAACTATAAACACACATTCACATAATTCACTTGAAGGTATGTTTCCAGGAAATAAAAGTATACTTATTGGATTCAATTCAACATTACACCTTAGAACACGTAATGATACCTCATTGTTAGACATTTCCGATAGTCTTGAAATAGCATAACTGGTAAAATATCTTTCTAAATTCAGTTCTTGTTAAATTATGTTCAGCATCATTTAGCATTTGCAGTTTTATAACTAAATTAGATTTCAGTAGGTCTATTAACTAAGCACTTACAGTTATTCACTATTATTTTCTTAACATTTCAACAAAACAATGAACTTCCTTTCTGAGAATGCATACTGAACAATGAAAATTCCAAATATTATATATGCTTTATCAGAACTATAATGTCAGTTAATAGTGGTTTTTTTAAATTGAATTTGATTAATTCAAGCAATTCACTTGAAGGTATGTTTCCTGGAAATAAAAGTATACTTATTCAATTCAGCGTTACGCCTTAGAACAGGTAATGATACCTCATTGTTAGGCATTTTCAATAGTCTTGAAATATCATTACTGGTAACATATCTTACTAAATTCAGTTCTTGCTAAATTTTGTTCAGCATCATTTAGCATTTGCAGTTTTATAGCTAAATTAGATTTCAGTAGGTCTATTACACTAAGCACTTACAGTTATTCAGTATTATTTTTTTTACATTTCAGAAAAACAATGAACTTCCTTTCTACGATTCCAAATATGATATATGCTTTACCAGAACCATAATTTGTCAGTTAATAGTGATTTAATCTTCATAGATAAGCATATCCAACAGTCTTGAAATATCAGAGCTGGTACATCTTAAATATATTCAGTTCTTATTAAATAACATGTTCATCATTTAACTTCAGTAGTTTCACAGCTAAATTACATTCCAATATGTTCATTAGAGTGGACATACTTTTTCATCTTTTATACTCTTTACGTTCAATAATGAAATGAGGTTTATTTCTAAGAAAGCATATTGAATCCTGTAAAGCATATTGATTTCTTAATCAAAGCACAATTAATGTTGTAAATATTCAGATAGATATATATGAAATGTATTTTAAGGATTTCTTGACACACACTATGTCAATTCACTGCAATAGTTACTGGTGGCATTTTGATTCAAAATATTTACTGCATTAATTACTGACACAAAATAGCACTTGGATTCACTAACTTAATATTAACTTCACTTTGTTTAATTCCCGCAGGTACATTTTATATAGTAGATGATTTAAGTCATTATCACTTAAAAGTTTCTGATTATCAATATGCAGAATAATTTGTAAATCACACTTTACATATAGTATCTTCCAGCCATCAGTTACTTCTATCTGACTAGATCTAATTTTGTATTGGAACAGTAGAATAATCCTTAATATTCCGAAACAAACATTAAATCGTTATATACAGATATATACGCATATATATACACTTTTATTCCGAAAAACTAAATGTACATTCAAAAAACGCACTTCGTAACTTCCGAAAAGTAGAATGTAAACAAACGTCAGAAATATGACGTCACTCATGTGGGCGGAGTTAATGGGACCCTCATCTGGACTGTCATTGGCCAAATTCAAGCCGTTGTCCTAGCAGTGTACATTTCGCTTATATGCATCCGGGCCTCATTATGAACGCTGTTCGGTATAACTGAATTTGACTGTAATATATTTGGATAACTATATAATATTGCTGTCAGTTTTTGAGAGCGTGCTTTTAAACCGTCTTGTACTGGATAGAAGACATCACATGAAATACCGCATGAAATGTCTTTCCAGTGGTATTTTATGTGACTAAAGGTTCTCATTTTTACTCATTACTTATATCTTTTATTGCACAGAACTTATAATCCTCAGTTCACAAAATGTTGAGTAGGTACTAAAAATTTAGAACAGTTGAAAACAGTAAAAATCATACTATGCAACCAACTCCAGCACACTTCCAGATGCTGTGGTGTATGCTCCAGTTAATGGCAAGAAGGTGAAAATAGCAATAAAATAAACATAATTTTTACGTTTCCTCCATAAACAAGGTGATACAAAAGTCAGATATCACTAAAAAAAATCTGCGTTTCATTAAATTTGCAAAGTATTGCTAGGATATTTAGCCTCGAAATACTTAAAATTAGTTTCTTTTTTTAAGAAATTTATCATGCAAATCTTTTAGCAACAATTAGCACCAGGCAACGCTATATTTGAAATTCTACTTTTGAATTGATGGAAAAAATTGAAATAATGAAGAAAATATTGTGAGAGTTGTTCGATTGTGATACAGAGAACACCAGAAATGCCAGTACTGTTTAGTAAATGAATACCGATCTTCCGCTTCGGTGTAGACAGATCTTCGATTTGCAATAAAGTGCAATCGTTGCACTTTGTAAATCGTTGCACGTTGTTTTCCACATATTAAAACGAGATATGGCTATAATAAAGAGTTTCGGATTGAATGTTACAATCATATCATTATTCATTCAATTATATTTGAATTTTTATTATATTCAAATTTACTAGATTATGCTATATTTACCTCCGCGATTTGGCGCTGGTGTTGCAGTTTATAGAAAGTATTCTTTCGAAAATATTTATTATCTGTGTATGAATGTTTATTTAATCTCAACTTTCGGAGAATTCTAGTGGATTGCACAATTGTTATATTATATTTTAAAAAATGGCCTCTTTCAGAGGGAATACGTACGGGCGACTGATGTCATGTGAGAGATTTCATGGCATTACGGTACGTAATTTATTAATTTATGCAGCAAAACTCCATATGCTTTCTCTCCGATTATCTAAGGAAATTATTTTCGTCTATTAAACCTAAAATAAGAACATATAACTTCATTAAGGGACTTGAACACTATCTATCCTCTCAGTTTTTTTTAATATTGGTTAAAACGTTCTAATATTTTTAAACATAATTAGCAGAATTACGTATTACCAATAGTTTAAAGCAAATTCTTTATAAAATTTAATTGCAGTTAAAAGTTTGATGGCATTAATGGTTCTAAATCAGATTTCTAGCGGTCTCATTTACCATAGATTTCTTTGTTTTTCACTGCAAATTCTGCATTTATAGTCGTCAAGTGTACCAGAATGCTAAAAATGAGGAAAACGTATTATGCAGTTCGAATAATGACGCCAAACAGATTTTACTTCCTTAACTAAAAAAAAAAATTAAACCCATTTTTCCAGATATATTAATTTTAGCGAACAGAATAATGGTTAATAAAAATTTCTGCCAAATATTTATACAGAACTTGGAGTCAGAGTTAGTATAGAACGGTTTTTGAGCTAGAATCGTTGGAATAAAGGTGAATTCGAAAAATCTATTTTGAATAAAATATGAAAGGAAATTTAATTTATTTACAAGTTATGTTCTGTATTAAACTTGCGGTTAATATTCTACTGTTTTGTAAGTTCTATTTTGTGCTTATTGATGTTGACCTTATTTTCCCTTTTTGGAGTTCGGACGTGCTGGGAGATAATTTCAACAGGTACCTGTTCTTTCTGCATCCATGTCTAGTTCATTTGTATTCATTAAAGCTAGAAAAACTCTCTAAGAATAGAACTTGCAATAAAAACTTAATTATATATCAAAAATATAACTTATAGCAAAAGGTAAAGTGTGAAAAACATTATGCATTCAAAGTGGCAATGATGTCTTTTTTTTACATTAATCAAGCATTAGTATATGAATAACAAAAGTTAAACTTGCAATTATTAGAACATAAATAAATGATATAATATAAAAAGAGTTTATAATTAAATTTCGTGCTAAAATAATGTAACTTATAGCATAGGGCTGATAAAAAATTAAAACGAAATGCTAGTTCCTTATTTATTTCAAATCCCTATCAAAAATTTAAATTTCAGAAAAAAATAAACCTGCCTGGTAAGTACAGTAGTTAGCGCTGCTGGTTGTTATATTATTGAGCCCGGATTTGGATTCCGGAGAGGTTTTCGACGTTTTTAAGTGCTTTTTAAGTGTTTGTGAAGCATGGGAGGTTTGTGAAGCATGGGAGCATGGGAGTAAGGACTAATCGAATATCCTTTCAATAGGTTTCTGGTGCCCGGAGAAGAGAGGTGAGAAATCCTCAGGTACGTCCCCTGGGTTATTTATGAAAACTTGGACGGAGTCCGTTCTCGCGGGTTAAAACTGATCCCCTTGTAGGATGCAGATAATGAAGAATTTCAGATTGCTACAAAAACTGCAAAACATCAAAAAAAAATGTTAGATCAAATTAAGAAATTTCTTGTAACACAAAATAAATTGAATGCTATAGCTATTGGTAATATATGATAATATAACCCTTGAGGTGCTGGCAGTAAAGAAGCAGCCAGTACCCTGCCCAAGGCTATACTCCATTTCGGCTAACCCGGGAAATATTACTCATGAGGACCCTTTTAGACCAATTATTAAAACTCATAGACGCCAAATTTTAGCGCTCTCGTTCATGAAAAGAGTGTCGAATATTGTGTAGTATTCAAAGCCTACGAAAGTTGTAACACATGGATTACCTACGAATACTAATAACGACAAAATCGTCTTAGCACTTAAAGAAAGAGAATTCACCATCAATAAAGTTAGGAAGTTAATTCGATGAAAGACTAAGATTCATATGCCGCTGTTTACGGTTCAAATTACGAAAACTGAGCACAACGAGGAAAAAACTATGAATTATTTGATCTATGAATTATGTATTTTGCAATCAAAGCAGACATTGTGTATCGAAAAATCAAATGCTGCAGTATGCTAACTGCCAGGTGTGGCACAATTGTTCGGAAAATTACTTTTCCGAGCCACGTTGCGTAAAATGTGCTCTCCTTCACAAAACAGTGCACTACCAGCATAAAGGAAAGATGGAAGGATTCATTTTCAGAAAAAGCCAGGTCTTTCATTTCACAATCTGGGGAAAGGCCCTGGATTTTGACCCACTATCGTGGTGTTTAAAATTTTTGAAAAGCAGGTCTTCAAATATTACAAGAAAAGCATTATCAAACTAGGTTTTAATTTTGCTCAGGTTGCTGGAAATCATGTAATGAACTCATGTAACAGCAAACTGAAAATACTGCAAAATCTGAAAATTGCTGCAAAATTTACTGCACCCAGAACTTCTGAAATTGCCAATAATAATGTTACAGATAAGAAATCATTACTCAGTGACTTAAATACTAATAATAAAACCCAAATTTCTGATTTCATAAATTGTTTCCAAGTATATATCGGAAATTAATGACATTTTCGCTAAAATTAAGATCACTGCAGGAACATTATCTTTAAAAAATATATGCCTAAACTTCACCTGTTCAAACCCAATTGACAAAATATACATCCTTTGTCAGAAAAGTTCCAAAACAATTTTTTTTATTTCCGAGTTTGTTGTACTAAAAAGGAACAAATATTTTTATGTTACGTGGTATGTGTTCTTACTTGACATGACCTTGGTCATGTTTCCGCGCAAACTCATTAGGTGGCAGGGCTGTGCTTAGCAACACGTTTTTCGGGTTTTTAAGGTAACACAATGGATGCTGATTGTGAGCAAAGAGTAAACATTAAGTTCTGCGCTGAGCTCGAGAAAACCCTTAGTGAAACGTGGACCATGATTAAGCAAGCAACCTTCTCTCAAGAGGCTGAAATGCAACCGACTCTTCCTCCAAGCCTGTACCAACCACGGGAAATTCCCAGCGTATTACAGACGTTTCCTCAGACGGGACGTCAACTGTTCTTGCGGTTTTCGCGGGGAAGACGCGGACGCACTTCATTACCTGCTCTCCTGCCCTCTGACAGAGCACTTTCGACAGCAGTTCTTTCCTTCCGACTACATCACATATCCTGTGAATAGACTGTTCACGGACTATTACTGCAACAAGGGCATCTTAGAGATAATGAAGCAAGTGAATGAAAATAATTATATCCAAGAAACTACAGAAAAAAGTAAAATGTAGAAAGGCGGCCTAACCGTCAGATTGATAGCAATGACTAGGATGACTTCCTAACTCTGTAGTGCCATTAACTAAGTTTGGCGGAACAGGTTAAGTAAAGTGACCATATGCAGACGAGGCACTTTCAAGAAGTCGTGTTTTCGATTGACACAAAAGTTTTCGCGAAGGAAGAGATTGTGCAAGACGATCCCAGAGCTGGTCACCCGTCTATAGCACATGCCGATGCAAACATGGAGCATGGAAGGCAGAAGACCGTCGTGGAACTGTGCGTATGATATCAAAAGAACTGAATTTGAATCGTGATGTGTGTAATAAGATCGTGATGTGTGTACTTTACGCGAAGATTTAGGGAAACGGAAACGTAATGCAAACATCGTCCCTCATTCACTAACAGACGAATAGAAAAAGGAAAGACGAAGAATTTCTTCTGAACTATTGGATAGAACCAGACTTGATCCCACGTTTGTGTCAAAGATTAGTTGGCAGGGGATGAAAGTTGGTGCTACCAGTATGACCCTCACACGAAGCGTCAAAGTGCTGAATGGCGGAACCATGAATCACCAGCTTCGAAAAAACGTCAAACGACAACCTTCGAGAACAATGTTTATAGCATTCTTTGATTGTAAGGGATTGGTTCATCATAAGTATATTTCTTCGGTCAAACATTGAACCAAACACTTTACATCGAAGTCCTGAAGCATTTGCGACAAGCAATTCGACGTCGCCACCGTGAATTGTAGCAATCTCAGGATTGCCAGGATTGGTTCTTACATTGCAAGAACCCATACTGCTTTTTCTGTTAACGAGTACCTGACCAGATAAGCTGTTATTGCCATCCCACATCCGCCTGACCGCTCACCTTGTGATTTTTTTCTTGTTTCTGTGACTGAAAAGGCGACTGAAAGGAAAGCTTCATCGAGGTATCGCAGACATCTAACGGGCTGTGACAAATAAGGTTACAAGCACCGCAGCTGAAAATTTCCCTGCTTGCTTCCAAGTCCTCCAGAAACGTCGGCAATCGTGTATAGGTAGACAAGGGGACTACTTTGGTAGAATGTAGGATCATTACTTATAAATGCAATTTTCTATTTTTTAGAACTATTGTCCTGTAACTTTTCTGACAAAGTATGTACATCCTTTTGAAATTACAAATGAAAGTAACGGTTATGGGTCCGAGTAGTTTTACTAGTTATCTGATAGTAATTAAATGGAATGCAAAAGGTCTTATCCATAAATCACCCCCCTCCATGCCTGAATTGCTTGCAAATTTACTTAAATTTCCAACCAATTCTGTTACTCTTAATCAGCATCATGACCAGCTTAGCTGACAATATTCATGCATCAGGAGAAAGCGTACTGTGTTTTGTAATGCGCCAAAACATCATCGTTTATCATCATCCAAACACATTTGTGCATGAAATTTGGTAAAGAGCTACCGCATTGACACAACATCGAACGGTGAGTCACGCAGTTTCCGGCCACGGGCTGCTTGCGAACGAAAACGAGGCCAGTATAAACAGCAGACAAAACGGAAGTGTTTGGAAAAATTCGTGAAACGTTTAACCAAGTCCCACAAAATCAATGCGTAATGGGAGTTCTGAACTGTGTGTATCCTATATAGAGATGCATGTGTTTAATGCAGTTTGAGTCAATGATTTTACGCTTAATATAATTCAAAATTTTATTAAAACCGTATCCAGATATTAAGAATTCATTGACAGTCTATTTCAGTAAAGCGAATATTACAATAAGGCGTGCCACGTAAGGTTGAATAATTGTAAAATTCTGGTTATTCAAACACCGAATTTTCTTCTTCTAAAGCAAATGGCGGTAAACATCATTTTACTTCATCTAACGGTACTCGAATCTTTGCCTCTGTGCAAACTAATTTTACGTTTATTGAAGAGGTTTATATATTTCTCTCGGAAGCTCGTTTAGAGTTCATCACCAGTTTTAAATTAAAAGTTGAACATGTTGAATAATAAATGAATGTTAAATTTAGCAAAATTAATTACAATTAAATTAAAAAGCAAACCTATATTTATTCCTGTGCTTGCAATTAAAATTGATGCCCTTGTGACATTAAATATAAGTATATCGACAAAAGGCTTCTCAGAGCTCGTAAACCAAATAAAATTTTTAGATATTTAACATCGAGGGAAACTTCCGTGAAACTATGAAAGACAAAGACAATTTCTACAAATGAGTTAATTCATTAAAATTAAAAGAGAGTATTTTGTAGTTAATATTTAAGTTTAAAATGTATTGAAATATTCTTTACTATTTCCAAAAATCATCCATCTATTTGTTAAATTTAACGCTTCCGTAAATTTAAATAATAAACTGGAAGTCTGTAAGCCACTTTTGAATATTTTCTCTCCTATTTATGACAACTAACAGAAATAATCCATTTTGCATTGTTTACTAGGCGATAAGTTTGCTGCAACTGTTTTGTCTTTTTAAATATCAATAAAGTTTACAATTAAACGGATGAATTAAAGTTTCTGCTTCACTTTAGGACCACAACCATTTATTAGAAACATTGGGCAGTATCTTTTTTCACTTATTGTGACATATAATCTTATTAAAAGAGCTCACAATATTGTAATGCATACCCCTTTTATTCTACTCAGAATTAGATACTGTATCACGCTCATTCGAGATCCAAATGCGAAAAAAGAGCCGTTGGGTAAGCAAAGGAGACAGCACAGAAAATAAAGATTTCATTGGATTATGCTATTATTGACATAAAAGGAAACTGCTGACCCTACATCTTGTCATATTTTCCGATTTTACTTAGATATTTACTGTTCGTATCGTATATATTCTTTACTAAAGGATAGAGTCTTATAAACCACAATAATTTTCCAATTATTTCTTTATTCTATGTATCGGCTGAGACAGTCACACTATTTTATGTATAATTTAAAAATTATCGATCAATTAATCAATATTTTATGTAAAGTATTTAAAGTCCGCTCTTGAATCAGCACTACAAATGACATAAATCAGTGAACTACACTGCTCGACATTGAAAATGCAACACTAAGAAGGAGTGGTCAGAAAGTGATGAAATTTGGAAAAACGATAGAGACAGCTAGCAGCATGATCTTTATTTCAAAATGATAGTCAGAACACAGAGCGAGAACACGGCGTCGGCTCAGTAGTATGTAGGACAACCGCTGACAGCGATGCACGAAGAAACACGTCCAGGCATAGAGTCAATAAGAGTGCGGACTGTGTCCTGAGGGATGGCTCTCCATTCCCTTTCAACCATTTGCCGCAGTTCGCCTTCTGAACGAGGCAGGGGAAGAGTCTGCAAACGACGTCCAATCATATCCCACATATGTTCGATTGGTGACAGGTCAGGAGAGTTACGGTGGCCAGGGAAGCATCTGTATACTTTGCAAAGCATGTTGGCAGATGCGAGCACTGTGTGGTCGGGCGTTATCCTGCTGAAAAATTGCATTAGGCAGCCCCTGAAGGTAGGGGATTGCCACCAGTCGCAGTACATTATCCAAGTATCGTTGGGCCGTCATAGTGCCCTGAATACGAACTAACGGCGACCTGGAATCGTAGGCAATAGCGCCCCAAACCATTATGCCACGTTGTCACGCGGTGGGGCGTTCCACAGTTACTGCCGCATTAGATATGTCTCCCCGTCGACGCCACACACGTATGCGACGACTGTCACTGGATAAACAGAAGCGTGACTCATCTGAGAACACGACATTTCGCCATTCTGTCATCCAAATCGCTCCAGTCCGGCACCATTCTAAACGTTGGCGTCTATGCTGTGGGGTCAATGGCAGTCTTCTTAACGGACGCCGTAAATGCAGGCTACGTTCAACCAATCGACGGGAAATGGTTCTAGTCGACACGAGAACATCCAGGGTGTCTTGCACATGCTGCAGAATTTCGCGGTACAAGTGAGTTGAGGGACCGCCACAGCTTGTCGGCGGATGCGTCGATCCCCGCGTGCTGACGTCACTCTGGCTGCACCTGCACCCCTCCTTCTTCCCACATTTCCTTGTTCCAACCATGTTCGCCATAGCCGATGCACCGTGCTCGCATCCATGTGGATATCAGCTGCGATTTGACGTAAGGACCAACCCGCCCTTCTCAGTCCGATCACCATACCCCTCATAAAATCGTCTATCTGCTGGAAGTGCCTTCGTTGACGCCGGCCTAGCATTCTCTCCTATTACACGTATACCCCGGGACAAAAACCAACTTTCTTCGATAATTCGTATGGCAGAAATAAGAACACGAATATTGCCCATTCTGCACGTTCCTTCCCTTACATCTTACTTCACGTGCGTTGGAGAGCTGCGCATTTCACATCATTCGCATAGCTCAGTGACGTACGTCTTCTCTAAAATTTGCATAAATTTCTGACCACTCCTTCTTGGTGTTGCATTTTCAATGTCGAGCAGTGTATTTATATCACATGCTATAAACAAAATGATATTCGTATCTGTAATTGTGACTCTCTTCAGGATAATAGTTGCTGGAAAATTCCTTCCGTATGTTTCTTCTTAATGCCAGAGAAGTCGCTTATAGTGATTATGGCAAAAGTTGGGCTCAATCATCAAAACGGAAGATTTTATGTAGAAGATTCTTCCTCTATAAGTATTTAGAAGAGATGAGAAAATTACATTACTTATCTTTCACAAGAGCACCACTCGAAATTAAGGATTCCGTAAACTTGAAGCAACTTAGAATTAGTTGAATCTAACCTGAATAACTATACCAGCATCTACTTCAATAAAGAATCAAGTGCTTTGCTGTTATTAATCAACCAACTAACCATCTTCAATGATGATTCGATTCATAGGTTAATAAATTGCTAAAAATTAGAATATTTTTAGTTCTACTTTAATTCCTGAAGGTATAACCGGGGTTGATACCATTTTCTTTCCTTGGAATCATTGCTCCAACATTATTTAACTGGTAGTAATGAAATCAGAAAAATGATTTACATCAACATTATAAGGCCCACGTATTTAAACTTAAGTTGTCTAACATTAATTACAGCTAGAAGGACTTGAAGAACATTCATATTGCTCTTTCGTAGTGTGGTGGCCAGCGAATGTAAATTGAAATTGGAAGACTGGATGTTTTATTTTTGGAGAGAGCACAGTTTCGATTTTTCAAGATTTTCTGGTCCTAAAACCTAATGGCACTACATTGCGTCTCGAACTAAATCGTACTGGAGGGTAATTAATTACCGATTTTGATTTATCCGACAGCTCACCACTTCCTGTCCCTGTTGGGCGAAGGACAGGTAAAGATGATATGCAGTCGAATAAGTCAAGTCGTAAGAAAGTAAAAGACATTTGTGCCATAAATGCTTTTATACTCAGCACTTCCACCTAACAAAGGTTGTGTTGTTATTTGCCTTCAGGGATTCTAACCGTTTGTTTGGGTGTCATGACAGGAAAAGCAAATAATTTTGTTGCGTTAGGCGCTGGGAAGATAAAGCAAAAGAATCGGAATAAAAGGTTTTTTTCAGTTGCAGTAAAAGAGAAAAATTTCTTTTCGTGTTACTGAACCAAATCGTTTCACAGCAGTGTGTTCTCGATATGAAGGAAAAGATGCTGTTTTAAAAAACAGTGTTCCCTGTCGCTTAATTGTTGAAATAGCTAGAAGACCTAATTTTAGGGAAAGTTGAAATATATAATGCACAGATTCGTTGTGTGAGATTAAATATAAGCTGTAGCCTTTGAAAAAGTGTGCTTAATTAAATACGCCTTAAGGTTTACTATTGAATTTCCTTTGGCTTGATAAAAGACTAGCTACGAAGCCTATTATTTCATAAAACTCGCTTCGACTAATCCCCTGGGTCTCTTGCTATGCCAGAGGAGAGTTACAAAATACGTTACTTTCCTTTTCTCGCGACGGGGAAAAATAAAACCAAATGGTATTTAAGGGGGGAAATCAATCTAGCAACAGTTTAATTTATTTATTAACCGACCCCTCAGTGCTAAATGAAAACTGCGTCAGAAATCGTAAATTTCGATCAATTTTTGTTGTACAAGAGTCCAATGTTTCGTCTTATTTTTTAGAACGAGCATAAAATTTTTGCAAATTTAAGGATCGGAAGAACGTATGCAAAATTAAAATTCGTGATTTTTACGAAACTGATGACATTAAGTTAAAAAAAAGTTGAGAGGTTTCAGATTTTAAATTACGTCCAAAGTGGCGTTTTTTTAACGTTTTGTGTGTAACCTTTATTTATTAAATATCATGTTCTATGTACTCAAACCATAAAATTTAGTTCAACAGCAGTATCGCAAAATAATTGTCCCCCCCCCCGTACCGTGTTGCCATTGCTTGCTTTGAAATCGTTTAGTTTTTTTAATCAAAAATTCGTTGAAGTGTTAAAAAATATGAAATCGATAATAAAACAAGTTTCAAATTCAAATTAGGGCTTCCACATGCCCATATTCTATGGAAGATTTCCTTATTCAAATTTTGATGGCTCTAGTGACCGTTGTTTTATCCCATTGCGAGAAACACAGATACATTCCTGCAGATTCTTCATTATTTAATTTCTTTAAATATAATACAGGGCTACAATATTTGGGGGCAACAATTTGAAAGTGAAACAACGCTTGTTGTGAATCCACGCAAAATGCCAAAACGAAATTAATAATTCTTCTGGGCGAATTGCCCCTTTGGACTAAAAATGCGAAAATGTGAATATTTCATCTATATATCTACGAACAAATTTGCGAAAATAATATTTTCCTTGTTGAGAATAAATATTCAGTTTATTTGCTGGGGATTTACTTTTATACTTTTGATAGGCTTGTGCTTTTGATTTTGATCCCACTCTATTCGCTCACTAGCTAAAACAAGGAAACACTATATTTAGTAAATAAATATATAATTCCCGCTATTTGCTGAACGAATGCTTTTAAGGACAGCTTTTTTATAAATGGCCATCTTCATTACATTGATAACTGGCTTCAGTATTGCTCGAGTGATAAAGGTTACCAGAAAAGACCTTTACGCAGTTGAGGTGTTATAAATGTTTGGTCTACTGGTATCATAGGATGATACCAGTAGATTATAGAAATCTACTGGTATCATCCTATGATAGATGAGATGAAAAAAAAATAAGAAGTAAAAAAATATTTTCAGTAGGTTTATAAAATATTCTAATTTCTCTTCAAGAAGGAAAATTCTCTTCCCAAGAAAGTCAGAATTACTTTTTTTTTCTTTTTCAATTCAAAAACCGCTTACTTCGCTTTTCGTAGTATATTTATTCTCTTTTCTAATTCATGTACCTTTCCCAGTTCAATGTGATTCAAGTCGAGCAAAAATGAATAATATGTTATCAAGAACGAAAACATGTGTCCGATTGTTCTTAATTTTCCTTGTCTAAAGTGTAGATGAATAGTAGACATTGTCAAGAAAAATGATAATGATATTTAGGAATATTCTTATTTTTAATTTCTGAAGTGAATAATACTATGGGATAAAGGGGGAAAATGAACACGAGCTTTCAGTCATCTTACCGGTTAAAACCGGAATCCTTTCCGAATCTGGAAAGCCCCCAATACCTGGGCATTGCGCAGAAAGGGTAGTGCTCCGGAGCCCCAGGGCGCAGGTAAAATTGCGGGGGCGTTTTGAAGATGGGTATATACACCACTAGATCCGTATTTATTAAATTGTCCCGTTCGTTGTTTAAACTTCGTTTCCAACGTCACAACCCCTGACATTTTGTGCTCTCCGTGCTCTGCATGTTATTATTTGCATGGCTGACAAAAGGAGGCATGTTTTCAATTTTGTTTTCTTTCCAATTAATGCGTTCGAGAATTTTTTGCTAGGGAATTGTCGCATCGTCTCGGAAGTATGCGGTAGATCCACGTTATTTGAGCAGCTCTTTGAATACGGCTTACGTCTGTTTATACAATCAAACCTCGACAGTACGTCACACTCTAGACCCTAAAATATGACATACTGAGCTGGGTGACTTCTAAAGCTGAGGGGATTAAAATGCTTTTTTTTTAAATGATTTTCTCATTATGTTAAAATTTTGATCTTTAGAGAGGAAGAAGTATTTATTTGCCCATATAATGTTTTCTTTCTTTTAAAACAACTGCTGATTCGATTTTGGGTACATATAGTATTAAAAACCAGCTATGTTGTTTTTAGAAATATATCATAATTTTACGTGTTCTTTCATTCATAAATAAAAAAACATAATTTCTCAATATATCTTACATGTCAAAGCATTTTTCTTAGTTGGTGGTTTCGAGGAATGTTCTATTTTAATGTCGTTACTCGATTGAAAATTAGAGTTATATGGCTTTAAAACTTGAATTATTAAATGGGGTTTGCATTTTCTGCAGGACCAGATAAGTTACTGCCTACAATTACATATAGGTGAAATCACGTAAAGTGATTATAAATGATCACGTATAAGTACAATCATATTAAAGTGAAAGATTTGTTTGCGCTGATAACTTTAAATAGATTTATATTTAATCTTAGCACTTAAGTTAATATTTAATTTTAGTGTTTGTGAATTTATAAATTTGCGTATACTTATTTTTAGTTTATTTATAATTTTAGCCTAACTTTAATTTAGTTTAATTGGTGTTATTTGATAGGTTATGCTCTAAAACTGCATGTTTAGCTAGAAAACACGCTTAGTTCTGTAAGACCAGACTGTTCATTATATACTATAAAAAATAATCATCATTAATGTAGCATTTATGTACTCTCACCCTTGCCTGCCCATGTCAAAATTATTTTTGTTGCAATAAACTCCTGATAGGAGGGTGTCTCCACAAAGAGTCTCCGCTCTCAGTCACCTGTTCACAATCACACAAATCACATTCCTTTGAATTAACAAAATTCAAGTTCAAAATGGCGTAATATCTAGATGTTCCTGATGGAAAAGGTACTCGAAAAGAGATTAATTTATATAGTGACCAGAAATATATGCTGAAACTTTGAATAAATAATGTGATAAGCTGTGTAACTTGTTATCTCTGGCACGATTTAAAAAAAATTAATTACGTGTATTAGTTCTTGACAAAATCAATTGTTTAAAAAACTTAGTTTTTAAGTACGCCAGGATTTAGGCTTAAGTCTGACTAACCGCTTGCGCTGCAGCTGCCTAAAATAACTATAATACAGAAGAAAAAATATATATATAATTATTTTAATGAATCCATCTAATGTAATTTCACAGGTCCGTCTAATAATTAATAGTAGTTGAAATGAATCTGTGCTTATTGTTTTAAATCACTAAGTTTTTATTTTTCATGATATAAAATTGAAGATGGATTTTGTGAAGAGAGTTATTTAATATCATGTTCCTATTTAACTATAACACAAATTATCCTCCCCCTTTAGTTCATTAAATATTTTATGAGTTTCATATAAATGTTTATTGCAATAATTTTTTTTTTATTTTTTTTTTATATATATATATATATATATTGAGTTTTATGAAATTTATCAGTATTAGTTAAAAATGTAAGTATGTATTGTACCCCCTCATTCTTCAGTAAAAATTGAAAGCTGTGGAAATGAATAAAAGTAGGATAAGAAAATAAAAATTAAATCCATCATCAGCGAAAGCTTTTACTGTGTCTTTAAAATTAATTCATTTAGAAAATTCTGCTAAA
The DNA here is from genome assembly GCF_044657685.1 of Stegodyphus dumicola. NCBI lineage: Eukaryota > Metazoa > Arthropoda > Arachnida > Araneae > Eresidae > Stegodyphus > Stegodyphus dumicola. The sequence goes on along the minus strand of NC_140774.1, from coordinate 97,506,194 downwards.
AATAATAAATAAGTATTTTCATTGTTCTTCTAGTATGTAAGAAAGTTTTTAATTAATATATTAAATAAGTGATTTATGTTAATTTAGTTGAATTCATTTTTGCTGATAAAACAGAAACTTCGTAGATAGCGTAGAGCAAAAGCAAATATAAATTTAGTACTTGTTTCCCCTGAGATATATAACCTTTTCGTCTGTGAGTTATTAAAAATAGTTTTGCTGGTCTGAAGATCAGTCTAAAGGCATCCACGGTGCAGAAATAGTTGATGAGAAAATGGGGGAAATTACAGAAACATTTGAGTAAATGGCGACGCTACAGTTATGTAATAGTACAATAATTAACATAGTTCTTACCCAGCTTTTATCTTTGCAAATGTTGGTCATAGACATATACTTCCGAATACAAAAATGTTTTAAATGACTCAAAGATTCGTGTTTTCGTATTTTTAAACTTAAAAAGTTTATTTTATTTAAAATATTAAATTTAACTTTTATCATACTCCCGGTCCTTATATTTAAAAAACTGTTATTCTCATAAATAACCCTCATACTAAGAAATCTGATGTATACACCACATGACTTCCTTGTACGGAACATTAATTTATACGCAATTTTTTCTGCATTTCATTTAAACTTATTGAATTTATTAAAGCTTATTAAACATTAAAATTAGATTTATTAAATATACTTCGTCGATAGCGCATAAACCACAGTAGATAAATGCACTCTTTAAAATTCACTATATTTATTTACCAAAGCGAAACTCTGGCTCTAGTTTCACTTAACAGCTTTTTATAACGCAAAATGTACAAAAATTATATCACCTAAAGAATTATCTAATCGTTGCTACATGTTCTATTCAAATACTATGATAAATCTAAAACGATGTATAAAAGAAATCAAACAAATAAAAAAGAAACAGTTTTTCACAAATGATTCAGCGCCGCTAATGCGCATGCGCTACTCGTAAACATTCCCCTCTGTCCGAGACAGACTGACGACAATATTTGCTGCTAATACGAAATACTTATTTCCTCGAATTTCATTAGAGATATATTTCTCATTCAATTAATCCAGTTTTCACTTGGCGTCAAAGCAAAAATAATAAAACTCAAATTACCTTCATTAAACATTGAAAGATATACAAAAACATAAAACCACCAAATACAGTTAAATAAAGCAAAACAATTTTTACAATTAAAATTAGAGTTCCTGCTCGAAAACAAACAATTAGGCCAGCAAGCAAGAAGGCAGATTTTTCGGTGCAGAAAACTAAAAGTTTCCTTTTGGTCTCACTCGGCAAAAAGACAAAGGTGCAGAATGACGTAATTCACTATTCTGCAAAGTTTCAAATGTAAAGAAATATGGTTGCTTTGGTAAGAAAAATTAGGCTTAGCCGAACTTAAATAACTTTCAAATTGTTGATAATTCTACAACTATTGCATGCAGATTAACTAAAGGCATAAAAACCTTAACCGGAAGATAAGAACAACATAATTATATTATTTTTAAAGCAAAAAAAGCACAATTTCCCAACATATAGGAATAAAAGAACCGATATCACGGAGCCGAGTAACAGAGTGGGCGTATATTTACATTTGGTGTGGCCGATTGCAATCAAAAAAGGAGCTGCATAGCTACATGTTATAGCAGTCCTATATACAAAATTTCAAGGTTCTGAGGCTCTACTCGCTTTTGAGTTATGCTAGATACATACATACGTACGTACATACGCCACGAAAAAATTCTCTTCTGAATTCATTTAAAATAAGTTTTATTATTCGTTTAGGAAAAAAAAAAAAAAAAAAAAGAGTCCTTTATTCTATCCTTGCATACAGATATCACGCAAAAACAGCGTTAAATTGCATTCGATAGCGGTCAAAATGGATATTTTCTTTGAAATATGATATCTGGAATTTTCTGTGATTACAATTCTACCTTTACTTCGTACGAGGAAGTAAAAATTAAGCAGAAAAATTTATTTCCGAACAACAAAAACTGACAAAGATTAATTTCAAAATTTGCGATTCTTGACGTCTTATTTAATTTGCCTGACGGTCGGTTGATAAATAAATTAGAATAATTCAAGTCCTGTAGTAATTAATGGTAGTTTAATTTCACAGATTTCCCCCTTATTCAGAGACATGGTTTTATGATTTACTAGTGCCTTTAATGGATACTTTTGTTATATTGCTAGAATAAATTTCTCACACGTAATTTATACGTTTTCTAATAAGACGAAAAATACGTGGCAATAAACGTTATAATATATAAATATATATGTTTATAATAAGTCTAAAAGTACGTTATTAATATTCTCATATTTTATTAATTTAAAATCATAATCTGGTAATCATACAAAAAATCATTAAAGTGCAAACATTTTTCATTTCAAATGAATACAAATCGTATTACATATTGGCTGCTTGGCAAAACTGAAGTCTTCCTATAATTCCAAGAGCACGAATTTTATAAGATTTTGTGAAAAAGATTTCAATTATATAAGAATATTGTATATATGTATATATATGTATTTATTGGTCAATACTTTTCCAAACAACCTACTTGGAAAGTTTCGTCATTTAATCTCTTACCATCAGAAACTTTTTTTAAACTGATATTTTAATTTAGCTACGTACACTTGCAAATATTTCGCTCTTTAATTTATGAATGGGCCTTGAATAAAATCCCCGACTTTAATACCAAATACCTCGGTCAATGTTTTGTCCTACGGAAATCAAACTTTTTGAATTTTATGTCTCAAATGCAGCACAAAATTTTCCGAAAGCTAAGTATAGGGACCGGGAGCACGTACAAAAAATTAGATTTCGTATTTTTTACAAAAATGAATTGTTTAAATTTTAAAGTGCGAAAACATGAATATTTGTGTCATTTAAAACATTTTTGTAGCTGGAAGTATATGTCTACGCTTAACGAATGCGAAATAAAAGCCGGTTGAGAACTGTTATGAACACGATGTATAGTAAAATTTGAAATGCTCACAGCAAAAATAAACGCATTATGTACACGTTCCACGATGATTTCTCGTCGTATGACAAGGATTTATTAAGAGACGAGATAACTGAGTAGGTATTTACGTATAAAAGGATGTGCCGAAGCGAAAATTACGAAAATTTGAGACGGAAAGCTGTTTAGAAGCTGATTCCAGAAATACTTTTTCTGATCGCTATATTTCTCTTTTTAACGAATCTCTCCTTAACGGCAAGAGATTTTGCAGTGGCTTTGGCGATTTCTTGCTTTACAATCTTCAGCGTTAATTTTACATTCTCTAATTCTCTTTTTTATATTTTTCTTCTAAACAATAATGCATATTGTAACTTCCGACGCCTTAAGATTTCCTTATTTCTTATTCTTTCTTCCTTTTCTTCATTATTTCTGAGAGTGACCAATAGTTTTGAGATATTATTTAAATAATCGAAACGAACATTTCAAAAAAGTTCTAAAGCGATCATCTTTATCGTGTTTTGGTATTTAAATAGCTAATGTTAGTTGAAATGTAAATTAAATGGTTTTATTTCCCGTGCAGTGCAGCGCGTGACGAATACTAAAAGAAAGCTAAGCCGGAAAATTGAAAATACAAGAGCGCGTGCATTTAATAAATATCTCTTTTTGATTTCGAGAAAGTTCCAGAAAATTCTCGTGCGCGATGTAAAAATCTTATAAAAAGGAGGAAAACCTCTCAATTCGATGATACTTAAAGATAATAGCCTTCGACTTCCTAATTACATTCGCATCAAGATTAGACAACGCGACAGAATGAGAAAATCCTATCACGTGACCTGGGACCCAAGAATAAAACGCGAAATCAATAAACTTAATAAAGAAATTCAGAAAGACATAAAAAATTATAGAGAAGAATTATGGTGCGAGAAATTAATTAGTATTAACACTAGAGATGGGTCATTATGGACATTAATTAAGAATCTTAAATCTCACTATACTACAAATCGCCCTCTTACCCATAATGGAGCTCTCGCAGTCACTCATCAGGATAAAGCAAATGTGTTTGCGACCTACCTAGAGGAACAATTTACACCCAATGAATGGCCAAATAATAAGGACTTTGAACATAGCACATTGACACATGTCAAAGACTGGTTATATTCCCCCACTGCCAGAAACTTAATTAAATTCACCAATCCAGCTGAGATTAAAGAAATTATCAAGAAACTTCATCCCAGGAAAGCACCGGGAATAGATGGCATCACAAATAAAGCTATGAAATGCCTTCCCAGAAAAACTATCGGAATAATAGCAAGTATTTTTAATGCTTGCCTTACATCCTCATACTTTCCCAAATTATGGAAAACTGCTAAGGTCATCTTAATACCAAAACCTGGAAAAAACCACTCACAAGCTGACGGATACAGGCCCATTAGTTTACTGCCTGTATTAAGTAAAATATTTGAAAGAATTATTCTCAGCCGAATGAAAAATTATCTTCAACTTCTTCCGCCGGAGCAGTTTGGCTTTAGAGAGAAGCTCTCGAGCGCAAAACAACTTCTTCGTATTACGGAGTATTCTGGAGCTGCTTTACATAACAAATTGAATGTTGTTATCCTCATGCTGGACGTAGCGAAAGCTTTCGACCGCGTCTGGCATGAGGGACTCATTGCAAAACTAATCAACCTTAATTTTGAAAGAGAAATTCTTCTGATCATCCTCTCATTCATCTCGGACAGGACTTTTAAAGTGTACGTGAAAGGAGCTTACTCCTCAGAACGTAATATGCAAAGTGGACTACCTCAAGGGTCTTGTTTAGGCCCTGTACTCTATTTATTTTATGCTGCAGACTTCCCTAAACCCAACAGTAACGACTCTATCTTTGCATGTTACGCAGATGATACTGCCCTGGCAGTTAAGTCTGCGAACATTAACTTCGCTATTAAGAAACTACAAGCCTTCATTCCAAGTATAGAGTCATGGTGCGCGAATTGGAAAGTGAAGATTAATGCTCAAAAATCTCAATTATTGATCATTCGCAGAAGGAAAAGAAATAAGCAACTGAAGAATCACCTTCTCCTCTTTAATGAAAGAGTTCCTATAGTGAAAAGTGCCAAATATCTCGGAGTCACTCTTAATGATCGTCTTACTTGGACTGACTATATCAACAATGTTCGAACCACTGCACTACAAATTATCAAGTGTTTGCTTCCTATACTCGGTAAATACTCTAGAATGGATTTGGGCAAGAAAAGACTTGTTTATCTCTCCACAATTAGACCTATTTTGACTTATGCATCTCCTGCCTGGGCGGCAGCCAAAGACTCAGATGTGAACAAACTCCAAATCGTTCAAAATAAACTCCTGCGTATTATCACGAACGCACCTATTATGTCCGCAACAAGACCCTCCATGAGGACCTCAAAATTGATACCATCGCGGTACATCTGCGGAAACTTAACGATAAATTCTTCAAAAATGCGCAGGAATGTAACTTTATGAATCATTTCAACATGTTTCATTATGAAGTTCTCACCGATGATCGATTTCTTCGACCTTTCGCAGCTTACATACTCAGTGGAAACGAAAATTTCCCCACCTAATACCAAGTTAGTGGAAATTTTGATCTGTACATAGTGATTTTACTCTTATTTTCCTTTACTTTACTCTAGAATACTGCTTTTCTTCAATATTCAAGAAGCACTTTTAAAAGTCAGCGCCTGGGAGAGTGACCTCCCACGTGACCTAAGAACTTGAGTTCTATGTTCAGCCTTGTTGTAGGATTTTCTGCATTTTTTAGGACTGAAATTTCTGGTATTCCTTATATTTATCATATTGAAGAACATGAGAAAAATAGTGATTTTTCGCTATTGCAACCCATTATTTAATTATTTTACTCTTTTCATCAGTTTTGGACAAGTTTACGCTAAGCGAATCAGAATGCCTGATTCCGCTCACGTGATATGTGACTTATTCTAAGTATACTCTGGGATAGACATTTTGAATTTGTAATATATGTATTTTGTGTTAACATTTGTTCTGCATTTATTTTGTTATTTTGTAACTTTTACTAAAATTATTGCTTTCCTGAAACATCTTCGACTGTTATAATGAAACCATGATTCTGTTTACACCACCCCCATCACGTTATCATGGACTCAGAAGTTCAACTTACAGGACTGCTAGACTGTATTATGTGATGAAATTTGGTTTATTCCATATGTTGTTACTCTGATGATTACTAGAAAAATTTCCCTTTTATGTAATTATTTCTGCAAATTTGTACATTTAAGGTTTTCTTCAGCATTTCTAACCTGAAATCTCGCAACGTATTAACGACTTCTTCACACCTCAAGTGACAAGGTAGCCACGCCCTCTCAACATCTGCAATCCTGACTTAGGTCTCACTCATGTATTCTCCTACTTTCAGCGCTCTATAGCAACTAACTCAGACAGCCGGAACAAAACTTGCAAATCCTGCAAGTTAATCAGCGGCGCATCCAGCGGTACTTGGAACTTGGAACAATTCGATGATTTTATCTAGTTTGTTGTTGTTTTAAGAGTTTGTTAGAAAACTGCTCTTGTTAATTGTAGCGAATTTGCGAATTAGCTTTCTTTAGCTGTTTTGAATTAAGTTCTCTTGAACGCATGAGTAGTTAGAAGATAACTACTGTGATATATTGTAATACTGCACGAATATTTGAGGAAATTTAAGCATTTTTTGTTGTGATAATAATAAATTTGTTCATTTTTCATCGGACTTGTGCATTCAATTCAAACGAACCCGTACGCACGCAACAATTTTTAGTGTCAAGAGTAGGGTTTGAATGCCAATAACAAGAGCGATGGAAGAACAATTGAGGCAGCTCATCAGTGCTTTTACTGCATTCCAAGAAAAGATGGAAGCTGGCCAAACATCTTTTAAAGAAGAAATTAAAGAGAAAATGGATGCTGGTCAAAAATCCGTTAAGGAAGAGATTAAGGCGGGACAGGAAGCCGTTCAAGAAAAGATGGAAGCAGTTAAAGTAGAAATGAAGACTGTTCAAGAAAAGATTGAAGTAGGTCAAGAGGAGATGAAAATAGAAATTACCAGCGTAATAGAAAACAAATTCGAGGTTATGGAAAGCAGAATTGACGCAGTTGAAAATAAAGTTGGAAACATTGAAGAAAAAGTTTCTTCGGTAAAAGAAGAAATAGAAGAGAGAGTTTCTGCCGTGGAACAGCAAATTAATGATAGAGTTTCTGCGGTCACCAAAGAAGTTGATGATTTAAAGAAATTCGTAGCGACGGCAGGGAGCAATCCGGATGGTTTTAAATTTCTATCGATGCCTGTTCGTCCATCTCTGAAGCTATCCACATATGATGGAAAGACATCCTGGCAAGTGTATAAGACCCAATTTTCTATAGTTGCGGATGCGAATGGACGGGATTCCCAAGCTAAGGCCTGTCATCTCGCCGCTTCTTTAAGAGCAGACGCAGCGGATATCCTTCAGACTCTTCCCGATAATAAAAGGCTAGATTTCGAAGCTCTGTCCGGCGCCTTGGAACTGCGCTTTGGGGAGAAGTGTTTAAAAGACTAAAGCAGGCTCCAATTAAAATCTCGTTAACAGAAGCCTACCGAAACACTTCAGGAGCTCGCCTCAGATGTTGAAAGGCTGTTCCATCTCGCCTCTTCGGAGTACCCGACAGAAACGAGGGAAATCCTTTCTCTGCAATACTTCATCGACAGGCATCCGGGATCCTGAAATACAGAAAGCTATACGAATGGCGGATGTGAAGGATATAAAAAGTGCTCTGTTGTACGCCATGAAATTCGAGGCAGCCCAGCAAGCAACTCATAGAGACCGCTACCCAGTCAGAGCTATGCGAGTCCACGATCCAGTGGATCAACTGATGGCTCGTTTAGATGATTTATCCAGACAAGTCGACGCTTTGATACGGAGTAGCAGTGAGAACAAAGTGGCTCGAAGGTGTTGGAGATTTGGTCCAGAAGGTCATCTACGACGGCGTTGCAGAACACCCCAGGGCACGGATAATAAAATGGATGATTTGACAAGACCAGTGAATGCCTTGAGACAAAATATTGGTGAGAAGAAACCAACCATAAAGTGCTGGAACTGCGGTGTTGAAGGCCGCTACGAAGGAACTGCAGAACACCCCAGAGCACGGAAAATAAGAGAGGCGGGTTAAACAGACAATTAAATGCCATGGGACGGAAAAGATTGACAAGAAACTAAAGTGCTGGAACTGTGGAGCTGAAGGCCACGTACAAAAGAATTGCAGAACACCCCAGGGTACGAAAATTGAAACCATTTCTGAGCAACGACGCAGGAAACAAATTAATGACCATATCAAGGAACGGAGGTTGCCAGATAATGAAAAACCTTGTTTTAAAGCACTCAAGATTTCTACGGTAGGTGGCAACGGTAACGGACTGTCCATCAACGAACATATCGATGGAGTTCCTTGCAATATGATCATTGACACAGGAGCTAATGTTACCATCAATTGGAGAGATTTAGCTCAACAGTTTAAAGATAAACTTATTAGGATGCCATCCTGTATTACCCTTCAGACTGCGTCTGGTGACAAGATCGAGATAGCTGGGAAGTTAAACGTGAACATCACGTTTGGAAGTGCCGCCTACCATCACACGGCATATGTGGCGGATATTACAGATCCATTCATACTCGGACTGGACTTTTTAACCCTCCAGGCGGCAAGGCCGTATATATGCGTTCGAAAATAATGGCTCTCATAGCGGCAAGGCAGCATATATGCGTCCAAATATTTTGGTCCTCATGGCGGCAAGGCAGCATATATACGTAAACCTAAATTTGGCACGAAACGGCAAAGCAGCATATATACGGCCTGTCTCAGAATGCCCTCCCCTCACTGCTCTTAATGTAAACTGACAGGTGATAATTTTTCTCTGCGGGAGGTAATTGAGGAGAGGAAACTATCTATTCGCTAGGGGCAAATGGGTTTTATCGTTAGGTTTTGAATAACAGTTCGAAATAAATAGCTCGTTCAAAACTTCCAGCTGTTCCAGCTGTTCTGTGCTTATACCAGCTATAGTAAACTTAAATGTTTATATATAAATGTAAAGAGAATTTTCATTTTCCAGCCTAATTATTCTCCAAATTTTAGATGCAGTTTGGCAAAATGTAATTGGAATTAAAATTAAAATGGCAAGAAACTGCAACAATATTTTGAAATATGTGATTTCAATTATATTGCAATTGTAATTAGCTTCGGAATTACAATTAGAAAGTAAGTACTTTTTAAATGCAACAATAATGTATGCAATTGCATTTTAATTCTTAAGTCTTACAATTACAATGCAATGATAATCACAAACATTATAATTATATAATCTAATTACAATTACAAATTTTATTGCATCTAATCACAACTACGGTAATATTAGCTAATTACAACGTAATTTTAACTGCAATTGCAGTAGGTAATTATAACTACGTAATTAGGAAAGTAATTGTCTCTGATAATTAGAATTACTTAACATAGTGAAATTATGATCATAATTGTAATTCTAAGTGTAGTATGCAATTGTAATAAAATTATGCAATTACTAAGTAGTTATAGTTAAAAAGTAGCTGTTTTTTTAATTACAATTGCAATTTACGTAATTTCATTTAAATTACAATTACTCTATATTTGTGAAATCCAATTTTATATTCAATGCAACTGCAATCATATAATCTAATTACAATTAGACTCTCATTGTAACTCCAGTAAGTAATTATAATAATGTAATTAGGATAGTAATTGTTTCTGATAAAAGCAGTTACGTAGCCCAGGAAAATCATGATCTTAATTGCAAATGTAATTGCAGAATGCAATTGAAAACACATAGTAATTGGAATAATATTATGCAATTATCTTATAATTACAATGTAACAATTTTTAATTACATATACAATTTACTCATATGCATTTTAATTATAATTGCATTTTAATTGTGAAATCTAATTGAATAAACAGTATAACTGTAATTATATAATCTAATAAAAATTACAATGCAATTGTAATGACCTCTTAATTAAAATTGCGCAGCAGATGATTGTAACTATTTAATCAGAAAAACAACTGCCCCTTATAATTTCAGTGACATAGGCTAAGGAAATCGTGATAATTTTTGAAAATTACAGTCAATAATATTGTATTCGAAATGTTTCTGCATTTTGGATAATGAGTTTTTAAATAATACAACGGGATAATCACCTATAAGAAAAATATTAATATTTTCTGTCATGTCTTCTGAATCATCTTACATATATTGTAGTTTGTGGTACCAGCATAAATAGGAGTTTATTTAAAGGGAATATTTTATATAGACCGAAATGCACATAACGTTAGTAAGCAAATATGTATGCTTATGATCTTCGATATACATGTGAACTTAAATTACAAGATTAAGGGAAAGCAAGCGAAGAGTTTATGCCAGTGCAAAGGGATGTTTTCGCAAAGGATTTGTTACGGTACGCTTGTCTTGTTTACATTACACAAGAAATAAATCATAAAAATTACATTTATCCTTTTCTTTTCAGAAAGGTTTGGTTTGGTTTATTTATATGGCAAAGCACACTAGGGCTAGCTGCCTATGAGGAGGGATGCCTCCGTGGAGGACTTTTTAAGGGAAACTGGCTCGTATACACGTTACACATTGGGAAAACCACGAAAACACCCATGCAGCCAGCCCGTTCGCGAGATTCGAACCTCGGACCGAACTACCAGTGTTCAGCGACTTTACCGCTCGGCCGCTGGTGGGCCTCTTTTCAGAAAGGAGATCATCAAGGACCAAACTAAGCCTCATAATTTTATCCAACCTATTGCTTTAGCTGGTAAAAAAAGGATTCTGATCAGCAATCAGTATGCTTAATTGCTGTGTGTATTAGACATTTTACTAAATCCATTTATTATGAATTACCGCCCAGACAGTAAAGTGGTTCATGACTCTGGTTGCCGTACCGAAGAGCCTGGGTTCGAATCCCGGATAGGGCATGAATGTAATTTCTTCGTCCTCTTCATAGGTGGCAACGGTGGTCCACGTATTAGTTCCCTCCTTAATAACATGACCGGCCTTAGTAGTGATCAATGTCTATAAACGGCTACTACCTGCCATTGGAAAAAAAAAAAATTACGAATTGGTCTTTTATTCAACATAACACACATTTTCCATAAATAGTTAAAATGCATTATTCAGTTACAAGTGAAAGTACTTGCATGAACTATTTTCCATCATTGTTTCACGTAAGAACAAATAAAAGTACAATTTTCTTATGCACCTGTGATTGTCATATTATTTGGATTACGGTCAAGACTGCAAAGATGCTTCTGTGGAGGACTTTCTAAGGAAAACTGGCTCATGTTCACATCACCCGTTAATAAAAGCAGAAAAAGATCTTTACTTAATTGAATGCAACGAAACGTTTAAGAAGAATGATGTACTCATAGAGAACTTTCTAAAATAAAATGATTTGTATTCATGTTATACATAAGGAAATCCACGGAGCTATCTAAACATTTAGATTGTTTGCCAAAATGGGCATCCGATTTGAACTAGTAGTATTCAAAAGACGACTTATTACTCTGCTGAGCGAAAAATCTAATTGCTTTTGAAGTTATATTGTAATTCGAACAATCATTGTATTACAATTATTATTATTATTTTTCCCTAATGGCAGATTGTGAACAGTTACAGTGCAACACAGTCCATTAGTCTATACAAGGCCAGAAGTTGCAGTCACTTTATTATGGAGGCATCTAATATGTGGGCCACCATCGCCTCCTATGAAAGGACAAACAGTTAAAGCCAGGCCTTCTCTGGAATTCGAACCCAGGCACTTCGGTATCGCAGTCAGGCTTCCCTAACCACTATACCATCTCGGCGGCACAATTACAATTATAACTGCATTAGTTGTAGTTTTAACTACAATGAATTACCAGCTTTTCTCAGTCAATAACAGATAGCTTAAACTTTTAAGATAAATGGAAGGTCTTATAATTTGTCGAGTGGCAATATTCTAAGAAAGTGTAGTCTCCAGGATGGTCGAAGTTTAATTACAGTCTTACATTTCGCATACTCGCAGCACTTGCCCAAAGGCTGTTCCAAGATTATTTCTGTTCACCTCATCCAGTAATTTTGGAGCAGAATCATGTCTAGAGACATTTTTTTCTGAGGACGGTATTTTATATAATAGAAAAAAAAATAATAATAATGCGTCTCCTTCAAGGTGCAGGAAACAACAAGTACTGAGAAATTTAATTGAAATTACAATTATAATTTTAGTTAATACAAATACAATGTTACTTTAACGGTTAGAATTACATTATAGTAGTTCTAATGGCAAAAATATCAAATGAGTGTTATAGATTAATATACTTTTACTTATCACAATATTAAACTTTTAATGCCGTTTTATTTTATTTAGCTTATCACAATATTGAGCTTTTTAATACCGTCGGTACTGAAAAAATGTTTTACTACTGTCATGAAATGTATATTCGATAATAGTTTCTCATTGATGTTTTTCTTATATATTTTTCTGCATAATTTATAAATGTTTGCAATGGAAATAATTCTGAGGCTTTTATAATACTTCTAAATTTTCATGAAATAAAGTTCCATTAAAGTTTACTTGAAGGAGACTCTCAGTGCAAGCACTCGAAAAGAAGTTATGCTACATTTACATATTATGAAACGGTTGAATGTACAGTATTTACTTGTAACAGCGGTGCTCAATATATCGCGTTTTCTGAAAGAATGCATATGTTGCCTAAAATCGAATTTAAATCACTATAATCAGAATAATTGGCTAAAGTATTAAATTGTAATTTTTACAGCATCAATCGAATTAGTGGACTTTATTGAAGATAAAAATGTGTTGATATTGACAAGCTATATTAGTTTTTGTACTATAATGAATGCTAGCTAGTAGCTATATGAATATAATGAATGTACTATAATGAATGCTATCTAGTAGCTACTCTAGTTAATAGCTAGAGTAAAACTCAGGATATGGTAACATATCCTAAGCAGAAAACGAACATAAGAAGAAGCAGAAAACGAAAGCGAAAAGGAACTGAATACATTCGGAAAAAGAAGGCTTACTATGGTGAAACATTAGAAACGTGTAGACAAAGTGTTAATACTATATGTGAGAAAATACTAAGGACAAATTGAAATACATCATAACTACGTTTGGTGCTTTCTATATTATTTGTATCAATATTAATATAAGTACCGAAAAATACTTAAAAAATAGGTATTTTCGAAACTTTAAAGGAACAAAATTGCAGTCTGAAAATTTATAGCAGCGGAACTTTTGAAGTAATTTCATGCCTTCTGAAGGTCGCCATGAACATAACAATTTATAACTGTCAGCTTTTACAACTAGGAATCAGATAAACTCTATTGTTTGGTAAACCAGACTGTCTAGTAATGTTTTCGGTACTGTCTAGTTTCCGGGAATGGCGGTGTATGCAAGCTTTTTCCTCTTTCTGCCCTAAGAATAAACAGCTCATAGGGGAATTCTGAAAAATATATAACCTTTTCATATATGTACTCATACCCTGATATTCACAATAGCGTTTCTTTATTTAGATAGCTTTGAGCATGCAAATTCAGTAAAAATCAGAAAACAAGTACCATACTTATAACAAAGCAGGTTACCTCAGTAAATGAAGGGAATTAAGTACCGGCGATGGCAAGATTTTCCCATGGTTTGAAGACTAAGTAATTTATTCCTTTCAGAAAATTTTCTCGGAAAGCAAATCATCACTTACGGATAGAAGAATGTTCTAAGAACTACGGGACAAATTTATAATGGGAATAAAAGAATGAAAGAAATCGGAAACTCTTTTCTAGTAATCATTTTACTCCTCGAAAGTTGGTTTCAGTATCACCTTTTTAAGGAAATGACACATGAAATGGATTTCAGAAACTGAATCTCGAAATAATCAATAACTATCCAATATTCTGCATTTGTAAATATTTATTTAATTTGCATTTCAACCAAATGTTGAAAACAAAGCGGAAAAAAATCTCCTTACAAAAGAAAAAAAAAAAAAAAAAAAAAAAAAAAAAAAAAAGATTACCATTTTTTTACAGTGATATTCCATTAAATTATATCAGAAAATCATATCACTGATGGATGCAATAAATACTAATTTCAGACATGTTGCCTGTTTATGTTGGTAACTCTCTTTTGCAACTGAACACTGGTAGTTTTGCCTAAGTTTGAATTCCGGCGAATGCGTTCGTTGCTTGGTATTTTGGTGAATTTTAGGTTGAATATATCAAACCAGTTTCCCTGAAAAAGTCATCTACAAATGCATTCTTTTCCTCAAGCAGGTGCCCATCGTATGCTGCCTGACGAATGTGCAAGAATTTTTCTTCTTTTACACAGCTTTCATAATCATATATTACCCACCAGCGGCCGAGCGGTAAAGACGCTGAACACTGGTAATTCGGTCCGAGGTTCGAATCCCGCGAACGGGCTGGCTGCATGGTCGTTTTCGTGGTTTTCTCCATGTGTAACGTGTATACGAGCCAGTTTCCCTTAGAAAGTCTTCCACGAAAGCATCTCTCCATTTAGGCAGATAACCCTCGTGTGCTTTGCCTTGAATAGCACCATACCAATAATACCATAATCACATATTATATTATTGAACATTTTTAATTTGCAAAACTATAAGTTATGGAAAACTCAATGACATATTTATTTAGATAAATAAAAAGATAAAAATTAAATGCGTCATCGGCATCATTTTGTTAGTAATATCATTATATAATTTATTGTACTTTTTTTTTTTTTTTTTTTTTTTAGTGTACTGGGGAATTAAAGAAAATTTCTCAAAAGTATCATCATGTTTTCGTAAACTGATATATAGTGTTAAATTATTATATTAAATTTCAGTTTATTATAGCAGAAATCGTAAATAGCTGCATTGTGTATAGCTCTTGCTTCACTGAGCTTTCGGAAGTTAATCTGCGTCCATCCGCATAATCGAGAAGCAGGTCGATTTGTTTCTCAGTGCAATCGCTGTGGGATCTTAATTCTACTGACCGATGTTCTATAAATTTAAAATATTTTGCCCTGCCTAAATTCTGTAGCTCTCTACATTCTAAAACTTTTGCCGTTGTCAAGTGCCAAATTCTTAGAATTTCGCCATCCCTAAATTTTCTTGTTCGATGCCTCTTTAAATTCTAAGAATTTTTCAGCCATTAAGCTGCCTCCTGACCAGACTTGTTTTTCGATGCCACATATGTCACTGAAAAAGTTGAAAAATCGGAATTTTAAAAGCAAACTTCCTACTTTTCATCAAATAAATTTTATCGATTAGCAGTGCTATGGAAGCATTAAAACATTTATGTAATAAATACACAAATACTTCAGAAACATTTTTTTCTCTCTACTGAAGAAAGGCCTGTCTCTGACTACCTGCGAATTTGATTGAGTTTTATCCAAAATCTACGTCAAAGCGTTTCTTTTTGGCCTAATATTAAATTTTACATTGGCATGTTCCTGTCCCTGCTTGATGTTAACAAGATTTATTCAAAACTTACTGTTCTTATTTTTTATTTTAAAACAAACAATTTAAATGGAAATCCTCAGCTTGCTTTTATTTATTTAAATAATAACATTTGATAATGTGAATTGAGATCAAGAAGTAATTTGCGTATTTGAACCCAAAAAAATGTTAAACACCAATTTTGAAGCTTTTGTTTTGGTTTGCTTTATTTTTCCTTCAAAGCACGCGAGAGCTATCTGCCTAAAGGGAGGAATGCCTCCGTGGAGGACATTCTAAGAAAAACTTACTCGCGCCCACATTATGCACAGAGAATAAGAATTAAAACAATGTTCTTTTGTGATTTACGTAAGGTAACTCTTTCTGTCAAAATTAATAATATGAAAATGCACCGAATTTCAGTACCATGTAATTTAGTTCGGAAACTGAGAGGTATCTGTGACTTCTTGTGTATATGTAGAAAATTTTTAATAAGGTTATTATAACTGAAATTTGTTTCAAAATATTCAATATTCCATAACTTCTATCAACCAATAAATGCGATAAAGGTAAACTCCCCTTTTATAAATATGAAACAAGATAAACGAAATAAATTTGTGGTAAAATGAATTACAAACATTATGTCGATATGACTGACACTGAGCATGTGTTTGTTATTTTAATAGTAATTTAATTAACAATTACATGTAGCTTTCAATAGGAATTAGGTATTTTAAGCCTCTTATAAATTTTTTCTTAGCGTTAAAGCTCGATAACATGAATCAAAAGCAGAAAATTAGTTAAACTACACTGTCTCACTAATCGTAAGATTATATTACTGAAATATGCATATAAAAACAAATTAACATTTTATAAACGTACATTAAAATACCGAAACGCAATAAAAATCAATAACATTTATACTTAAAAAGCAACAAAGCCGGGCTCATATGAATCACTATAAGAGGCGCCAAATTGGCTATACGAATTCGAAAATTACTTTAATTATTAGAGGAAATAGGCTTCGTCAAACTTAAAATAATTGGCTACATTATTTCTCTGAATTTATAAAACTATGATTAAAAAATACTTTAAGAATTATGGTATAATTATGCTATAAGAGTTATGACATTTTGACTTAATACAATTACTTTTGCTTAATACAATAATTGACCTTTCTGCCTCAGGTGAAAAATCATCTTGGCACGGCTCTGATAAGCAATTAAGACTAGAAATATGCACAAAATTAGTAACAAGGCAATACAAAACTTCCTTTTCTGTTTTGGATTTCCAGAAAAAAATATCTTTTTTCGTCTAACCAAAGCATGGACACAAAACGTGTTCCTTCCTCCGTAAGGCAAAAGCAGCCCATCTGCTTACTCGCCTCTAGGCGGTAATCAAAGGACAGTAGGAAACCATCAATTAAGTGAAACGACTTGTTGATCGCCCTACAAGAAGGGGGGAAGAAAATCTAACAAAGGCCGTTTTCAGGACAATTTTGGTTCACACTAAATGAAAAAAAAAAATTGTAAACATGGTTAATTTTTACTGCAGTTTTCGAGACGTAAATAGATTTGAATGCGAACCGCCCGGTGGGTTTTAAGGAAATACAATTTTCCCTTAGACTTCAAAAACAACAAACTGCTTTCAGCATCTGAAGACATGACTATCCATCCTCAGAAAGGATCCTCACCTGGAAATGCCGACGCCTTGTCCTAAAGACCCAGCTCGGGAAGCTGACGAAATTATACTAGGGTCGAACAGAAACGCAAGACTACCAGCTATTCTCCATCACAAATGCTCTTCGGTAGTGACCTTCGTCTGCCTTGTGACCGCCTGTTTTATCTTCATACAGATGAGCCTTCATCGCCTGAGGAATACATCCAAGATGTCTAGGCTCGTTTTGAAGTGATGCACCGTTCCGCACGAAAGCGAGTCAACTTGGCGACGGAGAAGGTGAAGACCAGATACGACATGAGAGCTACTAGACATAGATCCAACAAAGAAGACAAGGTGTGATTGTGGAACCCGATTCAACGAAAAGGACTCAGTCCTAAATTACAGTCACCTTCGGATGGTTCATATACAGTGCTGAACAGACTGAATGACGGATCCGTAAGTCTTCGAACTCTAAACCTAAAGTCGTTCATTACGACAGGTTAGCTCATTACTATGGCCATAGTACGTAGTGTAAATAATTGTAAATAGTGTAAGACCATGGTCCTTTTTGTTTCTAAATGTGTATTTAGTATTTGATTTGTATTTTGTATTTGATAGCATTTGTTTACGTTAGTTATTGCATTTATTGTTCATGTTATTTGATATTGTAATGTAATGTTTATGCCTCAGTTATAAGTTCGACTTCCTGTCCAGGGATTGTACTGCCCGGCACGTGCAGTCCTTGGGAAGGGGGCAGTGTTACGAATTTGGTATTTAAATAGCTAATGTTAGTTGAAATGTAAATTAAATGGTTTTATTTCCCGCGCAGTGCAGCGCGTGACGAATATTAAAAGAAAGCTAAGCCGGAAAATTGAAAATACAAGGGCGCATGCATTTAACATTTAATAAATATCTCTTTTTGATTTCGAGAAAGTTCCAGAAAATTCTCGCGCGCGATGTAAAAATCTTATAAAAAGGAGGAAAACCTCTGAATTCGATGATTTTAGCTAGTTTGTTTTTGTTTTAAGAGTTTGTTAGAAAACTGCTCTTGTTAATTGTAGCGAATTCGCCGATTAGCTTTCTTTAGCTGTTTTGAATTAAGTTCTCTTGAACGCACGAGTAGTTAGAAGATAACTACGGTGGGTACTACTTTGGTAGACGGTTGCATGGATTTTTGGCGATTGACTTTGGCGCAATTGTTAGCGCGGTTTTTACAATCGTCAGCCATCTTGAAAAATGCCGTTTTTACGTTATTTTCCGCATAGCAAAGTATTCGAAACTTTAAAAAAATAAATATCGTTAAAAATAATGGATTAATTTTTTTGTTGAAAACGTTGTTTTTTAAGATGGCAAGCAAATGTAAATAAATACATTTACTACGAGTATAAAATACTAAAGAAAGGTTAAATTATTACTTTCATATAGCATAGAAATAGAATAAAAATACCGCTATAAAAACATTACGTTTAATTGGATTAAAATATTAGGTAAATTGAACATCGAATTAAAAACCGTCATACCAACGTTTAAAAGAATTAAAATATTACTTAAATTAAATACTTTAAAATAAGTAAATAAGAACGCTACACTAGAGCTAAAATGACAGCAATTAGTTTATTGTCGGTAAAAAAGGAGGAATGTCTAATAATTTTCTTACCGTTACAACGGTTATTTCTCCCAACATGACCACAATACCATATACGGCCGTCTCAGAATCGGCTCTTCTAACGATTCATCTGTGATCTACATTTTCGCACTTCATTATGAAGAAGCAATTAGCGAAGTTTCCTCCAAAAATTTAAAATAAATTTCCTCTGACCCTTGTAAGAATTTATAAATAAATCTTTGATTAGGAAAGCCAGGCTGGCGAAAATAAGGTCTCAAAGGACAATTTTTTGATTCCGATACCAAAAATTCTTGGTACTTATCAAAAACAACATTCATCTTTGAAGGAGACATTTTTGAAGGAATTCGAAGGTATGAATTAAATTTTAAAATGGCATGGTAATGCACAAATTTTCAGCAACCTATCAGGGAACTGATTACAGCTCGTTAATGGACAAATATTCTATAACCAATCAGAGAGTTGATTACATCACGCCTAGAATTAAAATTATTTTAATAAATATACATAATAAAATCATTTTAAAAAAGAAATGCAAAATTAAATTGTATTTTAATATTTAACAGCCATAAATAATGTTTAAAACATTAGATTAAATTTATAGATAGTAAAACCAATTACTTTTAAAGTAAGGTGACGTCATTGATTACATCATCCACAGCATAAAATTTCATAAAATATCATAAACAATAAAATTTTTATTTCAAATAAAAATGCAAAATTAAATTGATTTTTAATATTTAGAAGCCGTAAATAATATTTAAAACACAGAGTTTATGCATAATAACACGCATTATTTTTTAAATAAAATGACAACAAAGTATCGGTTACCATAAATAACTTATCCAGCAATGGGTTTACCATAAGTCGTAATACTCGCCGAAAGAAAAATTGCGAAAACTCGCCAAAATCCGTGCAACCGTCTACCAAAGTAGTACCCTACTATGATATATTGTAATACTGCACGAATATTTGAAGAAATTGAAGCATTTTTTTGTTGTGATAATAATAAATTTGTTCATTTTTAATCGGACTTGTGCATTCAATTCAAACGAACCCGTACGCACGCAATAATATGTTATAATGAATTCAGATTGTGTATGATCTACTCAGGTGAAGACAAGATATGCAAATGTTGCCAAATAAAGCTATAAGAAAGAGTTTAAACGCTATTTGATATCTAAAGAGCTCTACTTAACATCTGGATTTAAAGATTTACTCGACCGCAGCGAAATCCTTGTTTCTCCACAATTTTACTATGTCTGTCAGAGCATAACACTAATTTAATCAGCAATCAAAGTGATTGTAATTACTACTAGTAAGAAATCGATCTAACGTAAAATACTAAACTCTTAAATGTCCCAGACGAGTGTTTCCTAAGTACTCATTGATATCGTAACCTTGAGAGGGGCTATTCAAATGGACCAATAGGCTTCAATTGCAAAATTTGCTTATGTTTATGAAAATGGGAAACAGGAGTTCATTTTCTGAAATTCTAAGGAGTATCTGTCAGGTAATCACATTCTTTCGAAACAGAATTATTCAGATTATGAGCATTTGACTGCAATCTGAATTATTTCATGTATAAAATTAAATAGCAAAATTTTTTCTTCGATTACAAATCGGGGGCAAAATTCTAACGAATTAGCAACAAAAGTTGACAATTGACTTTTAAAGACAATTACTGCAACCCATTAGTCCGATACAAGTAGCTCCTCTCACTGTTGCGATAATAATGTGCAGTTAGGAAATTCACTAACGGGGCCAGTTTTTTTTAACAAAATGAGAGTAAATTTATATATACATATAGTCGGAAATGCTTACAAATGAAGCTTATTCTAGAAATGTTTTTCTGATCTTTGTATTTCTCTTTCTGTCGAGTCTCTCCTTAACGGCAAGAAATTCTGTAATTTCTTCCTTTACAAGCCTCAACGTTTCTGCTTTTATATTCTTAAGAATTTGATTATAAGATAATTTATACTTAATAAGTTAATTATTACCTATATTCCTAAGAATTTGTTAATTTAAGAAATTCTGCGAGAAAAGTCTTAATTCATATATATAATATATATAAATATATATTACACATAAATTCGATCGTGTATGTATACTTACATACGTATATATTGCGTCTTATATATGCCGTATTGTATGGATATCACCTCTTTGGAACCTGATGTTAGTGATACGTGTGTGTGGTGTGTTGTGTGTGTGTTTATAATGTGTTTGGAAATTACATTTTTAAAATTTAATTTGCCTGGAACATGGTTTAGTTGAAAATTCATTTCGATAATATTTATTTGTATTTTCTACAACGTTTTCCTTTATGCTTATTTTTTATTTCTCGAACTTATCATTTTGTCTCGCGAGTCGCCCTTTAAGCATTTTTCTAGAGTTTTTTCCCTCATGCATGCAATGATACCGCAAACTTAATGAAGCATTCCATTACCTATTTCAACATGCATGATAAATTAAAAATATATGCACCCATTAATAAGTAATATTCTGAAATATTAAAAATGAACTTCTCTGCAATAATTTCGTACATGAATATTAAAAGAAAGCTTGATTTTGATTCACTGATTAAGAGAACGGAAATAATACTGATTACCTAAGAGTGCTTAAATTCACTTCATTTCCTTCAGAGAATAGATATCTCATGTGAATTTGCTACAAGACGGCGTAGGAAGAAACATAATATGACTTACGTCAAACTTCTCGCCTGTTCTGTTTCTATTTTTGAGCTTCCTCAAGTTTTCAGCTACTTATTCTTTTGTTCGCTTTAAATACTTATTTAGAAGCACATCCCATGAATTAAAAATAACAATTTTATTTTATTACTAATTTTTAATTGAAAATTTACAGTGAACATTTTATGAAGATAAAATTATTGAATGATGTATTTTGATAAGCTTTGATTTATTTCCCTCATGGTGTTTCTCACATGGTCAAAAGTTTGTGATCGATTTTTAATCTATTTCCTGATAAGCTGTTGAGTTCAAATTTTCTACACATTGGAATTAACAGTGCAATGTGATGAAGTATTTTTTTGATAATTTGAGTTCGAATTTTTTAAACTTAATATTTAAAACAATGTTTTGCACATATATTCGTTTAACGAACAAACTAAACAGTTAAGAAATTTACTACTTGAATAAGCGGATAGAACGGAGAAAAATCTTTTAAACAAAGTTTACATAAGATTTTTAACATAATTCCTCATTTTTATTTTCCAAAATCGTTGTAAGTTTTGGATCAGTTGACGTAACAAAGTTGTTGGATTTAAAAGAGTATATTTGTTATTGAAAAATTAATTTTCCCTTTTCATTGAGATTAAAAAGATCAGAATAAAAACTAAGTTTTCTATAAAATAAGTTTCTGTTTTATAAAAGTAATGATCTAAAAGAGAATTATAATTTATCATATAGTTTAATGTTAACAAGATATTCAATAATTCATCTACAGTTTTATATCTCGAATAATAAAAGTGTGGGCACCTAAATAAGGAAATCTAATATTCTAATTACCAAAAATTTAAGCCATTGTTAAATTTATCAACAGCGACCACGCTTTCCTTATTCGGGATATGAAATTGTATACGAATCCAGTTTTGATGGAGAATCATCGGGGGACAAGTTCGAAAGTACTATCAGCTTTGTCTCTTCCTCTATCAGCAAATTTTTAAGAAAATTTTCGGCTCGGCAGCATCTGAAGTACCTCATGCCGCAAATACATTTTCAATCATCTATACTTTTTCCAGGTTTCAAACCTGGGCCCAAGGCAATGGAAGCTGCCTTCCCCGCCATCGCATCAATGTTAGCGAATCGGCACATCAAAGTTTTTGTAGGTTCTGTACTCATCACAGTAGCGTTGTGAGTTTACGAATATAATTCTTTATGTTTAGTGTATTTTCAATACTAATGATCTAGACGTTTTGCCCAAACTTTTCTGTTCGGTCACATTCAACTTACAAAATTATTTTCAACAAAACTTGCTACCTCAAACAGGGTAGTAGTACATCTTTTCACTTAGCTGGTGTAGATGCTATGAAGTATGACAGGTTCGAGAATTTTGTCTCGTGATATACCTCTTACATTTAACGCTAAACAGAAGCTTATGGCTAAGCCAAGTAGTTTAATACCTCAACATACATTGAAAATTTTGAACAATCATAGTATCCATTGTGTGCTTAGCCTTGAAATGAATCCTAAAACAAAGCTATCTGAATCACTATTAATTCAGTACAAATTCGCACATAAGTATGTTTGTTTCAAAGCAATACATATAAAAGAATTTATATTTGAAGACGTAGAATATGCTGGTAATTACTGTTGAATATAGCTTTATAATAACTAGATGATGGTGTACAACATTAACTCTTCCTCACTCCATTAAGAGTTAAATTTCATAACTTCACAAATTTTCCGGTGTTGATGCTAGAATCATGATATTCTATTATGCAGGAGTACTTTACTAGAGAAAGCTCTAACTGTACAGTCTGGGATCATTCATTTCAAATAAAAAAACCTGCATCCGTGCTTTTCTTTAGACCTTGTATATACTATTTGAAATTATAAGTTTTATGATTGTAAAGGCATCTGTTCATTTCATTAATAAACTGAAAAGCGAAGTGAGTTTCTTATTAACATCATTTAGTAAACTAGTCTCCGACAGTTGCTGTATGACATTGTTTTTACAGCTGCTGTTGTTTGCA
The DNA here is from genome assembly GCF_044657685.1 of Stegodyphus dumicola. Taxonomy (NCBI): domain Eukaryota; kingdom Metazoa; phylum Arthropoda; class Arachnida; order Araneae; family Eresidae; genus Stegodyphus; species Stegodyphus dumicola. The sequence goes on along the minus strand of NC_140774.1, from coordinate 97,482,702 downwards.
ACAGTTGCTGTTATTTCCGATAATTTCTGTAGTTAGTTTTTCTTTTCTACCGTTCATGAGATAATAGGAAAATATATTGCACGTAGAAATGCAAATGAGTTTGAAAATAACAATACAGATACTTAACATTCTTTAAAGTACTTCAAATTAATAAAATCGCATGATATTTCAAGTATCTGGCAACTCAGTTTACATTAATAGCCCTGAGTTTAATAAAATATTGAGAAAGTTGAATACTTATCCAATACTTCATCTGCTACTGCTCATACTAAAAAAATATAGATGCTCAAAATATTTTTATTCAAACAAAAAAATAATTTTTGCTGAACGATAGTATCCAAACAATTTGTACAACTACATTTCACAAGAAAATCATGATTAGGTCTTACGCAACTGAGGTATAAACTATTTTTTCCAGTTTGGTTGTAATGGTTGTTAGCACGTAAGAAGCTAGAAGCAACTGATATTTCAGAACATTCTACGATAGAAATGTTTTCGTGAAAATAAAAATGTCAGAGTTGATGAAATGTCACAGGGCCTTCTTGTTTAATGAACAATTTTTTTCGTGAGAAAAATTTTTAAAAAAATTGTTTGCATTTTGTTAGACTTTATCGCGCAATTTAATTCCTACAGAATCAAAAAACAAAAATTTAATCCAGTAAAAGCAAAAATGAATGAAAACTTAACAGGTAAATTATTGTAGTAATATATAAATTGTAATAGCCTGCATAGTTTTGTAATCGAAATTGAGTCAAACTACACAAAACTTCGGAATTTTTGTAGAGATCAGAAAGTACTTCGGAGCGAGAAACATACAGGGAGACAATCCTCTATGTGATTGCTAGAGATCGAATCATAAATCTTCACACTGCTAAATCGTTATATCACAAGGATAAGTTCAAAATAATGAATACCTTAATACTTTAACAATATATTAAGTGAAATACATTATTTTCGTTTAAAAACCTTTAATAATGTCAATTGTTTTGTTCTGCAAACTAATTAAAACGATTTGCTTGTTTAATTTTTGCCATACTATAGACTTTTGAATAATGCCTTGAATAATGTCTAAACCCTATAGAAAGCTGAGATGGAAAAATATATCTTCATTCCCACTATTGAATCCGCTATTTAGCGAAAGGATCAGAAATTTCTGTCACCAGAACTTTTGGCGATGTGTTCAAAACTTTCTCGCTGGAGACCTTTAAAATGCACATTTTCGCATCCATTCAAGCAAACTTCTATCCTGAGATCTTTATTACACTTCAAAATTTATTTAATTGTAATTTTCAGACTTTCTGGAGAAAAGTTTTAAGTCAATTATATTCTATGCAACATAAATCAAATCAACATGGCAATTTTTGCCTCTTAGTTTGCATCTAATGTTAAAAGGATCATCCTTACTAGCTCTTTAAAAGAGGCCTTTAAAAATACACGTTTAAATCTATGTCTAATAATTTACCTTGATCTTGATGCAGCTGGTAATTGTTTTTTATGTAAACAGTCGGTTTTATCATGATTGAATCTAGCTCTACAGAAATGCTTTATATGAAAGATTATTTGCAGACGTGAATTTTCGTGTTCTGTTTCTCTAGTACTTTGTCTTGTTCTCTCAATCAGAATCAGAATTTAGAAGTTAACCCAGCTTTGTTCACTTGCCAAATAATCAGATAATCAGTTCACTTGGCAGATAAATTTGAAATCCCTATAAAATACACAAGTTTCTTAGACATATCAATCATAGCGGTGTTTCTGTTATTTGCATTGTAAATATTGCTTTCAAGTAAATATTACTTATTTATTTGAAAATAATATTTAAATAATATTAAACAGTATATTTTTAGAATTCCCGATAGAGTGTTAAGTGTTGTCATACGTTTTTATATTCACTATATTATTTCATTAAAAATAAATAAACGAATCCTGAAACAACGTTTTTTCATTGTCAATATTAGGGCAAAAAGAATTAACCGTTTTCCTACTTTGCTTCTTCGTGTTGGAAAAGATTTTTTTCTTCTTCGTCATTTTTTATAAATTTAAAACATTGGAAAGCTGTAACTCCTAATTCTGTAACAAAGTCATTCTTCTCCCTATCATTGTCAGTAACTTATATGAGTTTTATTTTTTTCTCGTTTAACTTAGTTTCACATTTTGTTGCCATTCTTGCCCACATAGTGATGAAACGTTTGTCCCGAATTGAATAGAAAAAAATTGAAAGGGTTTGTTAAGATTTTATTATGCTCTTTCTGAGCTCTCAGTTTATCAGTCTGCTCTTAGACATAATTTTTTGTCGTTCATTATTAAACATAATTTTCTTGGAATTTACGTCGCATTCAGCTGCAAAATCGCAAACTATTTAAAAACAGCATATTTTTAGAATTCCCGATAGAGTGTTAAGTTTTGTCGTACTTTTTTATATTCACTATGTTATTTCATTAAAAATAAATGCATGGCCATAACATTTGGTAGCAACGTTTTTGAAGTGAGATGGCGCTACCAATTGTTACTGTTAAAGAACTAATTTTTTCTTTTGCTCTGACTTGCGAAGCTCGGTGTATAAGGATTCTAGAGTGTTTTTAACAAATATGCGAATAAATTGATAAAGTATAATTAACATAAAGAGTTACAATTCATTCTTCAGTAACTAGCTGGAGAGTTTGAGAGATTCAATAGAGCCGGAACGAAATTGGCTAAGCAAGCTGCTGTACGGACGATTTTACCATTTTTAGTTTCTGGAGAATTCATGTTTGTGGATTACAACGAGATGCTGAAAGAAAGGGGTAAGTAGCCCGTGTAATACTATTTATTATTAACTATTCCACAGAGTAAATTATCTGAATTAAATTTTTGTGATAGTTTGTTATTATTGACAATGCAGCGAGAATGGCTAAGAAACTGAAAGGCGTTCTCTCTAAAAAGACAACTAAAAAAACTATCCTATTGAAATTGTAGAAGAAATTTTCTGAGTCAGAACTGTTAAAAACTGAATTTAACAATCTGGAAAATGAATTTAATAATATTTATGATTTCATTATTAGTTTAAGTACCGAAGATGTCGAAAAGATCTTGAATGAGCAAGATGAAATCAATAGTATGCTTATTGTTCACTTCCACGCCTATCGAATTAATTTCTACCTTTTCGTTGCCCTGCGTTGGCAACACGCTTTTGAGATTTGTCGTTCGTAGGATTCGGTCGCTAAAAGCGTAGCTGGCCTGTAACGGTTGTAATTCTTATTTTATGCTTATCTGTACTCCTGAATTATTACTAAATGTTTACGTGTGAATGTTATATTATTAAATGTATTCAGTTTGGTTGAAATAGACCGAGAGTGACTGAATTTATTAAGTATAATCAAAGTCGAAACTGCGTCATCCATGTCGGCGCCATTCTAATACGAAGTACGTAAACATCATTTGGAGGCACGCCGGCGAGATCATATCAAGAATTCGTCAGCAGATCAAATACAGATAAGTGATGATTTTTTAGTTCGATTTACATCTAAATTTGATTCTTGAAGATTTATATCTATTTTGTATTGATTTTGATTTTGAACTTGAATACTTCGATTACTTATTATGGATCAAACTACTGTCATTAGATTGCGTGGTAGGGCAAAAGCGGCCTTCACAAGGCTTCAGAATACTATTTCTTCCGATTTATCTAAAAATGAAGTAATTTTGCATCTGGAGCGCTTGGAAAGGATTTATTCAGATTTTGATAAATTTGATGCCCAATTACCAGAAGAACAGTCAGAAATTGAAGATTTTGAATCGAAGTATTTTAGTTTGAAACTTCAGTATCAAAATTTATTAGATGTATTAAATGCGGCTAATGTGCCAAATATTACAGGAAATTCTAATATTAGTAACTTTAAGTTACCTAAGTTGAATATTCCTATTTTTTCGGGTAACTTTAATGACTGGATGAATTTTAAAGATTTGTTTGTTGCAACAGTGCATAATACTTCTTTATCGAATATACAGAAATTTCAGTATTTAATCGGATCACTTGCTGATGAACCAGCTTCTATAATTAAACATATTCCGTTATCAAATAATTCTTATGAAGAAGCATGGACAAAATTGCTCGCTAGGTACGATAAAAAGAAACAAATCGTACAATCGTTAATTAAAACATTTATGGATCAAAAATGTATTTCACAGGTTGATAATGTTAATTTACGGCAATTAGCTGATACTTCCGATGAAGTTATCAGAGGTTTAAAAGCTCTTGGTGACAAAGCAACTTCTAGGGATCCATGGTTAATATTTATGTTGCTTCAAAAGGTAGATTCAGAAACTCGAAAGTTATGGGCACAGAAACCAGCGGAAGATGATTTTCCTACATTGGAATCATTTTTTGAATTTTTAAATTTAAGGTGTTCTTCTCTCGAAATTATCATAAATAAAGAAGCGAAGCTAAAGTTCTTGATAAAAGTAGTAATGTTAGTTCTAAAACATTACAGAATTCTAAATTTAGTAATACTAAATGTTCGAAATGTAACGGACTTCATGCGTTATATAAATGCGTTAAATTTAAGAATTTGGATGTTACTGCTAGAAAGAACTTTGTATGGAAACGAGGATTGTGTTTTTTATGTTTAAATTCACATCTAATCAAAAACTGTAATTCACAGTTAAAGTGTAATTTGTGTAATTCAAAAACGCATAATAGTTTGTTGCATGAAGATATTAAAGCTAACAACGTACAGCTTTTAAAAGCGCCAAATGAAAACGAAAGCACTCCAGAGAGAATTTCGAATGAATCATGCGAGGGTCAATGTCAAGTAGTTGTCAGTAATACGATTCAAAATTTCAACTCGTCGATTTTGCCTACAGTTCTCGCACTCGCATTTTCATCCAGTGGCGAAACTATCGAAATTAAATTATTGCTGGATTCTGGAAGTGAAAGTTTGTTTATTTCTGAACGAGCTGTTCGAAGATTAAGATTAAAAAGAACAAATAAAAGGTTATTTTTGCGTGGAATTGGCGGAGTGCCAGCTTCCAAAACTCGTGGTTTTGTTGATTTTAAAGTTCGGTCAAAGATAAATAATCAAGTAATTGACGTTAACGCATACATTTTGGATAGGTTAACTTTGCCATTGCCGGAACAAGTGATTAATGTAAAGCATATAGAATACATTAAATCTATTCCGTTAGCGGATCCGAATTTTGCTCAACCCAAAGAAATTGATTTGATTTTAGGAGCTGATTATTTTTTCTCAGTTTTAAGATGTGGCCAAATATATGGTTCGAAAAATGAGCCTGTAGCTCAAAATACAATTTTCGGTTGGATGATTGCTGGAAAGGTCGGAAATAATATGGAAGGCCCAAAAACAGCAAATGCACACTTCATAAAGTTAGAAGATAATATAAATATTGATTACGAACTTAAACGTTTCTGGGAAATGGAGGATATTGTCGATGTTGGGAAGAAGGAATTTCTGACACCTGGGGAACAATGTTGTGAATCACATTTTCAAAACACTCATGCTGTTAATTCAGATGGGCGATTTGTTGTAAAACTTCCATTTTATATATCGCATAAGTTGGGTGATTCAAAACCGGCAGCAATTTCTAGGTTGCGTTCCATGGAACGAAAATTCAAAGATAATCCGGAATTTGAAAAACAGTATAAAGATTTCATACGTGAATATGAACAGTTAGGACATATGACTGTGATTAATGATGATTTATCTAACAGATCGGATACAGAAAAGTTTTATCTTCCTCATCATGCAGTAATTAAAACTTCTAGCACAACGACAAAATTAAGAGTAGTTTTTGATGCATCCTGAAAATCTGAAAATGGTATATCATTGAATTCTCTTTTAGGGGTAGGTCCGAAATAACAAAGACATATTTTTGAGATTTTGATTAATTTTCGATTTCCTAAAATTGTTTTCACAGCCGATTTGGAGAAGATATATCGTCAGGTGATGGTAGCCCCTGAAGATCAGAATTATCAATTAATACTTTGGAGATACAATTCCAGTGATAAAATGCGCACGTACAAGTTGAAAACAATTACTTATGGTCTTTCCTCTGCTTCATTTTTAGCAACTCGATGTCTGAAGCAGATAGCTTTAGAGTCTAAAGAGGAATCAGATGTATCTCGTATATTGCAAGAGGATATGTATATGGACGACTTATTATCGGGTGCAAATACAGTTGATGATGCAGTATTTGTCTGCAAGAAAATATCTTCAATTTTACATGCACGTGGTTTCGATTTGAGGAAGTGGAATTCAAATTCTGTAGAATTCCTAACTGAATTTAAGGAACATTGTTCATTGAATTCTGATTTTGAGATATCTCCTAATTCGAGTTCGAAAGTCTTAGGACATTTTTGGAATTTGACTACTGATAAATTCAGTTTTAAAGCTACACTGCACATCAACGCACCTATAACAAAAAGACGCATATTAGCAGAATCTGCTCACATTTTCGATCCTTTATGTCTCTTATCTCCCTGTACTATAGTGATTAAAATATTCTATCAAAAACTATGGTTAGTTAAAGGCGACTGGGATTCAGTTGTTCCCCAGCATACCTCAGATGATTGGTTTAAATTTCAAGAGACATTCAGTCAAATCAATAATTGTGAAATTCCGAGATGTGTCATACTTACAACGGACAGTGTTATCCAACTACATGGATTTTCCGATGCATCTTCGCAGACTTATGCAGCAGCCATTTACTGTCGCCAAAGGTGCAATGGTACGGTTAACGTTAATCTTTTGGTATCAAAGACTAAAGTCGCGCCTATAAAGCAAGTATCCATTCCTCGATTAGAACTCTGTGCTGCGTATTTGTTGACCAGATTAATGCGATCTCTATTGAACATTTTAAAGAAGTTTGATTTTGAAATCTTTGTGTGGACGGATTCCAAGGTAGTTCTGTCTTGGCTATCAGCTCATCCACGTAAGTTGAAAACTTTTGTGGCAAACAGAACATCTCAAATCATAGAAGTGATACCTATTAAACATTGGAATCATGTTCCCTCTAAACAGAATTCTGCAGACATTGCTTCTCGTGGTATTGAACCTCAACTCCTACCAAATTGTACTTTGTGGTGGAATGGTACACCAGGGTTGCGTCAGGAAGAGGAAAAATTGCCTGAATATGAATTAAAATCTGAAGATGATGCTGAAGTAAAGGCCGAACAAAGATCTGATCCTATTTTTATTTCTCATATACGTGAATCGAATGATTTATTAGCTAATTTGTTCGAGCATTATTCTTCGCGTTGTAAAATTGTTCGTATTCTGGCTTACTGCCAAAGATTTATTACTAATTGCAAGAAGCATCATGTTACTCAGAACATTTCACGTAGTGGCATTAACTCCAGCTGCCTTATGCCGCTAACATTTCTAGAGATTCTAGTAGCAGAAAATTTCATTATTCGTTGGATTCAGAATCATCATTTCAAAGATGATTTACAATGTATCAAAGAAGAGAAACCTTTACCCAAGAAGAGCCAACTACGTTCTTTGTATCCATTCGTAGATAAAGATGGTCTCTTACGGGTGGGAGGACGTCTTCGAAATTCATCTTTAGCATTTAACATCAAACATCCTGTCATACTTCCTTCTCGACATAAATTTAGCGAATTACTAGTGAAAGAACTTCATATTACTTACCTTCATGCTGGCCCTTCTTTATTATCACACCTCATCAGACAATCTTACTGGATAATTGGAGGAAAGAAACTGATACGCAATTGTGTCAACCATTGCTTAATATGTCACCGATTTAAAGCTGCTTCAAATCCGCAATTGATGGGTGACTTACCTGAACATCGTGTGACTTTGGAACGACCTTTTTATGCATATGGGGTGGATTACGCTGGTCCTATTACCATGAAATTTAATAAGGGTTGTGGCTCTAAAACAACGAAAGGCTATATAGCTCTGTTTGTTTGCTTGTCGACTAAAGCTGTGCATATAGAAGCAGTCAGTGACCTGACGGCAGACTCGTTTATCGCTGCACTCAGACGTTTCATTTCACGTCGCGGTGCACCACGGCACATTTACAGTGACAACGGTACCAATTTTGTGGGAGCATGCCGAAAACTACAAGAACTAAATCAGATTTGGTCTTCCTTGTATGCAACGGAATCGGTTTCCCGACAACTAACTAAGTCATCTATTGAATGGCATTTTATACCGCCTGCTTCGCCCCACTTCGGAGGAATATGGGAAGCCGGCATTCGCTCAGCGAAATTTCATCTGAGAAGAGTATTGAAAGAGACTCTTTTAACCTACGAAGAGTTGTCAACACTACTTACCCAGATCGAGGCTATTTTGAATTCACGTCCACTTACTTACGTGAACGATACTGATATTGACTGTATTAATGTTTTAACCCCTTCTCATTTCAGTACAGGTGATACTTTAACTTCCTTTTCAGAAAGCCATCAGACTTTACGCACAAGGAGTTCTAGGTGGGAACTTGTACAGAATCTACGTCTGGGATTCTGGAAGCGATGGAAAAAGGAATACTTGACTTCGCTTCAGCAGAGATCCAAGTGGCAGTACAACAGACCCAATCTAAAAATCGACACCGTGGTTCTTATCATCGAAGATGGATCTCCACCGCTAGCTTGGCCTATTGGACGGATCATCGATGTCCATCCGGGCAAGGACGGCTTAGCTCGTGTAGCCACTGTCAAAACTAAAACTGGTGTTTTCAAAAGAGGAATTAATAAACTTTCACCTTTGCCTGTGTATCAGGACTAAACCTGATAGGGTGGGAGTATGTTCACTTCCACGCCTATCGAATTAATTTCTACCTTTTCGTTGCCCTGCGTTGGCAACACGCTTTTGAGATTTGTCGTTCGTAGGATTCGGTCGCTAAAAGCGTAGCTGGCCTGTAACGGTTGTAATTCTTATTTTATGCTTATCTGTACTCCTGAATTATTACTAAATGTTTACGTGTGAATGTTATATTATTAAATGTATTCGGTTTGGTTGAAAGAGACCGAGAGTGACTGAATTTATTAAGTATAATCAAAGTCGAAACTGCGTCATCCATGTCGGCGCCATTCTAATACGAAGTACGTAAACACTTATTGATATGAAATTTGAAATAAATAATAGATTGTCGAAAATTATTAAAAAGAAAAAATTGAAAATACTGCAATTTCTGAGAATTCCGTTGTATATTTACCTAAGATTTCGTTACCCGCATTTTCTGGAGAAATGCATTTCTGGCTTTCATTTAAAGATGTTTTAAACTAAGTACTGATTAAGACTCTGATTTATAAGATACTGTAAAACTACAATACTTAAAATTAGCATTTAAAGGAGACGGCTTTAGAATAATACATTTCTGATGAAAGGACAGCTTCTGTCCTAATCTGTAACTGGTCCTAATTATAATTTAGCATGGTATCTCCTTGAGGAGAGGTACTGAAAAACTACACAACATGGGCATGCCCAATTAAAGAGACTTATGAGCATTCAAGTTATTCAAGATGAGTCGGCTTCTGTGATTCTAAATTTAACTGAAGTTACAAGTGATGTCGTGAGATCGTTAGAATATCTAGAACAAAAATTAGATGTGTTTTCGTCCTCTATATTTTCCTTTATTCTTAACCAGATACTTATTCAGAATACCAAATTACGGTAAGAAAAAAATTTAAAAAAAGAAAAAGTTCCTACCACTACAGATTTATTAGAATTCCTGAAAGACAACGAGGACATTAAAAGCTTATAGAATTCCAGTAATGTTTAGAAGAAATCACCCAAAGATTTCTTCAGTGGTTTCGTATGTGACATAGAAACATGCATATATTTGTAAAATGTGTAATGCGGAACATAAATTATTTAACTGTTCTAAGTTTCAAAAATTAAGCTTGGAAGCTTAATGAAGCATGCCGAAAAACAAAATTTATCCTTTTGCTGTTTTGGAAATAATGGAGTAAGAAATTGCCCTTCGAATTATTCTTGGCATCTACGGAAAAAAAATTCGTCGCTTTGTTATGAGGGAGAAAAAGTTTTGATTCTACAAAATCAAAATAGTTGGGAAATCACGATTCCCATCATATGAAAGGTCAAACACCAGTCAGTAAAAGATGTACATTCAAAAGTATAGACATGTATATACAGATATCTTTAAAGTTTTTGATACGTATATGTATCAAAAACTTTAAAGATAATCGTTAAAGTAATTTCGTTTTTAGTAATTTCGTTCTCCTGATAAGGAGGGACCTGTAGCTGCCCTCGAAATCGATTGAGTGTTTTAATAAATGTACGCAAAATACAAGGTAGTTATTGCGATTTTGACTTATATGTACGTTGATGATATTTTTACAGCAGCAGATGATGTATTAGAAGCTTTAAAGATTTCAAGTGAAGGAAAGGAAATTTTGTGTCGAGCTGAGGTTAATCATCTCACATGGGTGACAAACAATAAGCATTCTGTTAAGAAACGGGAATAAGTGGGACGCTCAGGAAGATTGTTTGAGTGTAGAGAATTCTTGTTTGAGTTAAATATTGAGAAGAAAGAAAAATACCAAGCGCATCGTTCTTCAACCAGCTATAAAGGTTATATATTGTATTAATATTATTAACTTCTCTGAGAGAACTACGTTGATTGACATGAACTCTAACATTTTAAACGAACTTTTGAATATTAGTAACAATTATTACAAAATCACTAATGTTCATATATTTTTAGGTTTATTTATAACTGCGGGAACAGATCTGAGATAGCCGGACTTCTTAAACTAGAAGAGGTAAAAGCAGCTGAGGAAACACTTATTGAGCATGAGAAGAGGGTCTACTTAGTAAAATGGGCATAACAAGTAACTTAAAAAATTTTGGTCTCTTTTGTTGATCGTAAAGAAATTATTCGTGTTGGTGGCTGTCTTGGTAGGCGTCTTTGCCATTTTATCAAAAATATTCCGCGAAGAATATCGTGCCAAGAAATTCTAAGCCAAGTAAGCTTTATTTTTGTAGTGTAATCAAATGAGTATTGCATGTTGGACCTCAAGGATCACTAAATGCAGTACGTTTAAAGTTTTGGCCATTAGGTGGCAGAAATTTGGCACCAAAAATAGTAAGACATGATTTAAATGTAAACGAATTTTATTTTCGCAGATTATGGGTAATTTACGGTATGAGAGAGTTAATAGGCCACCCTCATTTAGTGTTTCAGGTTTGGATGTATGCTGTCCATTTTATGTATCTTACAAGAATCAGAAAAAGGACGTGCTAATAAAATTTACATTTGTGTGTGTATATTCGTAATACGAGCTATTCAGCTTGAACCTTCGTCAGATTGTGACTTCTAATGCTTTAATTACCACTTTAAAGCGTTTCGTGGCTAGACGCAGCAAATGTGCGAAAATATTCACTGATAATGCTCCTAATTTTGTGAAGAAATTTTACAGCGTAATTAATTTTCCGAACAAAAATTTGTCCTCATATTTTACTTCTGAAGAGATAGACTGGGACTTTATTCTTCATTTCGGAGGGCTATGGGAAGCCGGTAAGTTATTTTTCTCCTTTAGTTCATTAATTAATTTACGAGTTTAATAGAAAACTTATTTTATAATCCTTCTTAAAATTTTTTTTTATAAATAACTTATTGATATAAAATAATAAAGACACATATAAAAATTATACAGGAATTTCGAATTGCAGTAAATTTTACTTAAATCACTTTCGAAATTTTGATCCTGTTGGTCATTAATGCTCTGTCCGAAATAGAAAACGCAGCAATATGAAAATTCGGCCGTGTAAACATGGTAATTTCGGGGTATACGCCGCGTACCAAGTCATGCATATGATGCAAAATTGTTCACGTGACTACAGGAAAAAGGGTTCAAAGCATATAGGCTAAAAACTGAATCTGTACCTCGTAGGGTTGCAGCGTGCAAAGCTGCAAGAGGTGGTCATACATCTAACTGACTGTGTTTCACCAGTGTATAAATTTATCTTAAAATGAATAACATCACTTATTTACATACGGATGACCTGTCTATGTATCATTTGGCATTACATTCTACCCAACCTTTTATGGTATTGCATTTTCTATCTCGGGCAGTGTAAAAGCGGTTACCATACTTCACTAAATCAATCGGACAAATTTTGGATTAATTATGAAAAAAACTAATGAAACTGCTTTCTTCAAAAAATTTTTCTTTATTACCTATCGATGTATTTTACCTTATTTTTAAAAAAATCTGGTGTGGACACCACATGACTTTCTTGTTCAAAATACACTCATGTCCATAAATTAAAGATAATGCAAAATAAGGCAAAGGAAGAGTTAGAATCAAAACAAATTTGACTTATTTGTAAAGCTTATTTATTAAACAAAAGGTAAAGAGCAGAAAAAGATGCTATATGTTTGATATTATTAAAAAAAATAGCGATTATTTCTCCCTGGAGCAAATTACAAAAAAAAAAAACCTATTTACAAAAAACCAATATTACATGGTTGGTATGATTGTTAATACATTGTATGTCTCCCAGACGATGCAATACAGTCCGTACAACGCCTAGGCATGCTGAGTATCAAATTATCGATCTGATCTTGGGGGATAATACACCATTCAAAAAGCAATGCTCTCCGAAGTTCCGGTAGAAGTGTAGAAGGAGGTTGACGGGCTGCAACTCGTCGGCCAAGTATGTCCCACACGTGCTCTACTGGATTCAAGTCCGGTGAGAATGCTGGCCAGTCTATACGGGCGATATCCTCCGATTGAAGGCATTCGCTTACGATGTTTGCATGGTGAGGACGGGCGTTGTCATCCATAAACAGAAATTGTGCTCCCATGGCGCCCCGAAACAAACGTACATGTTGTTCCAGAATGACGTCCCGATAGATTTGGCTTGTCATGGTTCCAATTTGAACATGCAGGTCAGTTCTGGAACCCAGAATAATTCCACCCCAAACGAGCACTCCTGCACCACCGTAATGGTGTCGTTCAATGATGTTTTCTTGGTGGTAACGGTTACCTGGAGTTCTCCATATGAAAGTCCGGCGAGAATCAGACTGCAAGCTAAGCCTGGACTCGTCGGAAAACATCACACAAGCCCATTGTTTCGGTGTCCACAATGCATGCTCTCTACTCCAGGCTAACCGCAGGCGACAGTGAGTTGCAGTAAATGGAACGCATCTGACAGGTCTACGAGCATATAGACCAATCTGCCCTAAGCGTCTGTACACGGTCTGCCTTGAAATTGTCTTACCAGTGGCTGAAGAGAGCTGACGAGACAAGTCTGAGGCTGTGCTCCGTCTGTTTCTTTTGGCAGTAACTGCCAAATACCGGTCTTCATTCGGCGTTGTAACTCTGGGGCGACCTGTGCTGTAACGTGTATTCACATTACTATCATCTTGGAATCGTTGCCAAAGCCTTGAGATGACACTCTGGGCAATTCCAAGTTCGTCTGATACTTCCAGTTGGGTACGCCCACATTTCAGACGGCCGATAATTCTACCACGTAAAAAATCATCCAAATGCGTCCTTTGTGTCATAACTATTCGGTTATTGCACTGAAATGCTTATAAAGCGCCTGCGAACAATTTTACTTCTTTGCCTGTATTCCTTATATATCACTCTCTTCCACTCTCGTCATTGTGACGTACCATCGGTGTCATCTGGTTACTTCCTGAAATTTGCATATGATTCTTGAAGATGTGTGTAGTGATTTTACAGGTGATATATTTATTTTAGAGTTCGATTTTCGTGTGACTCCGAATTATCCTTAATTTATAGACATGAGTGTATTAAATTATACGCATTTTTTGCTGCATTTCATTTAAACTTATTTCCTTGAATTTCATTAGATACATTTCTTATTTAATTAACTCAGTTCTCACTTCGCGGAAAAGCAAAAATACATAAATCCTCAAATTATCTTTATTAAAAAATGAAAAATATAGAAAAATATAACACCAAATACAGTAAAAAAAAAAAAAAAAAAAAAAAAAAAAACATTTTACAATTAAAATTAGAGTCTCTACGGAGTAAGAAGGCAGATTTTTCGGTCCAAAAAACTGAAAGTTTACTTTTGGTCCCACTTCGCAAAAAGATACTGAAGGTGCAGAAACTGAATTCACTATTCTACTATGCGTTTAAAATGTAAGAGTAAACAAATATGGCTGCTATGGTTAAAAAAAAAAGGCCCACATACAGAATTTCAACGTTCTAAGACCACTCCTTTTTGAGTTATGTGAGATGTATGACGTACATACGCACAGACGTCACGAAAAAATGTCTTCTGAATCCATTTTAAATTAATTTTACAATCCATTTTGAAGAAAAGAGTCCTTTATTCTGTCCGCACATGCAGATGTCACGCAAAAGCATCTTTCAAATGGATTCGAGAGCGTCCAAAATGGATATTTTCCCTGAAAGACGATACGCGAAATTTTTTACGATTACAATAGTTCCTTAACTTCGTACAAGGGAGTAAAAAGTATTGCAATCGTACAATAGGTATGCATTAAATGTATTAAATGAAGTATGTATGTATTAAATGAAATATTGTACTAAATGAAATATGTATGCATTATAACAATTTTTATGCAGTGCATATTGCAATCGAGAAAAATTTCAGTTATCGTATTTCAACAAAAATATCCATTCTGACCATTCTCGAGTCCATTTGAACGATTTTTTTGCGTGACATATGTACGTGCGGACAAAGTAACGGACTCTTGTTTCCAAAACGGATTGTAGAATGGATTTTAATGATTCAGAAGAGATTTTTTTGGGTGACATATGTACCTACGTATACGTAAGTACGTATGTATCTCGTCTGATTGCTGTAGAATATTGAAATTTTGTATATGTACCACTAAGAACCTATCATTTTACTTTCTTAACAAAATTATATAAAACAACAATTTTATGTTTGGCTTAGATTTTAATTGAATTTCTATCGATTTCGAAGGCGTATTGGTGCAGGACCTTCCTCGTTAAAAGCAAACAAATTCTCCAGAATGTTTTGGGCCAAAAACATTTTTGGCAAAACTTTTTTTCTCCCTCGAAATGTTTGTTTTGCAAATCGATAGAATTCCGATTAAAACCTACTCCAAAAACAAGGTTGTCGTTTTGCCTAATTTTAGTTTTATTTTAGCGTGTTTTACTCTTCTCTCATTAGTTGTCTCCGTTTTTGTAACACTGTTAGATAAAAAATCAGTCGAAAACTAAATGAGCGGAAAAAAAATCAGAAAATCATCATATCTTACCCAAACTACCTTGTTCTTGTTGTCGTTATGGCTAATCTCTCTTTTCTTACCGAATGAGAACAAGTCTACGAACTTTATTGCGGTAAGGACTACAAAATTGAGCCTGTAGTTGGTTATGAGCCTTTTACACCATACAAGTGACAGTACGATTTTTAGAGGTGCTCATAAGACCTTTTACTGCATAATACGTTACAGAGGATGTTTGCATATTTTTATAACGATTTCGGATCCGTTTAATTAATGTTTTAAATGTAAAAAGTACTTTTTTAAATGTTCGATCTTATAGCCTTTTTTTCTGCATTCTAAGTCTGCATTATGGTTCCCATGATAGGTTTTCCGTAAAATTTCCAGGTTTACTGATTTCCATTCTTTTCCATTGTTTTGTAGAGTCCATCAATCGTGGTGAGTTTACGCTTAGGTAGAGTTATTTTCAACACAGTCTATTGATCATAGTTTTCAGTAGTCCATAGGTAAAACGTCAGGGGACTTTGCAGGAATACATTGAAAAGGTATCTCTACAATACCTATATCAGTTTTCGTATTTTTCAAGGAATGTGGCGTTACTTTTAGAAGTATGACTTGTTGCTTTAACTCGATGAAGTTTCATTCATTGAAAGGTATTGGGATAAAAAAATGAATTTACCCCTAAGTTTATCATTTTTCCCTCAATTTTCTTATTTTTAATTTTCCGTTGTAATTTGATTTCTTTTTCGATTCTTTATCGAAATCGTTTTAAAATTGTGTAAATATCTTCTTTACTTATTGATGGCGTAAAATTACCTTCATCAGTTCTTAATTATTTTAGTTTCTCAGTTTTCATTCTCTTAGTTGTCTCAGGAGTGTGTTTAAAATTGGGATCGGCCTTAGGCTCTAAAGAATGTAGAAACAAATCAGACTTGATACAAGTCTAAATTTTATGACAAAACTAAACAAATCCCGCAGGAAGTAAGAGAATTAAATAAGCAGTATCTCTTAAAAAAAGCGCACTCTTTAAAAAGGAGGAAACATTTCACATTTCTCTGTGCAGCAAAAAGAATGTGAAAATTTTACCTGCAAAAGAATTTTAGCCCTTTTTCCCCTTCTAATTTTTTTTAGTCCAAAGGGATTTGAATCCCGAAGGACTATTAGTTTCGTTTTGGCATTTTGCGTCGGACGGATAAATGTCGGTTCACTTTTTAAACTGTTGCCATAAAATGTTAGAGTCCTGCATTATATTTGAAGAAATTAAATAATGAAAATCTGCGTAAATGTATGTATATTTCTCACATTGTCATAAAATAACGGTACATAGAGTCATCGAATTTTGAATAACGTAATCCTCCAACGAATATGAGCATGTGGAAGACCAAATTTGAAATTTGAAATTTGTTTTATGATCGATTTCCTATTTTTTAAAACTTTGACGAATTTTTGATTAACAAACTCAAGGATTTCAAAGCGAGCAATGGCAACGTTGTGCAGAAAAAAACATTTTTATCTCCAGCGCGTGAGTCTCTGCATCGGAAATTCT
Organism: Stegodyphus dumicola; assembly: GCF_044657685.1. Taxonomy (NCBI): domain Eukaryota; kingdom Metazoa; phylum Arthropoda; class Arachnida; order Araneae; family Eresidae; genus Stegodyphus; species Stegodyphus dumicola. The sequence continues at coordinate 97,465,982 of NC_140774.1, read as the reverse complement.
AAAGATATGCTCGTTTTAAAACTATTTTGCGATATTGCTGTTGCACTGGATCTTATGGTTTCAGTGCGAGGAACATGATATTTAATAAAGAAAGGTAACACACAAAATGCTAAAAAACGCCCCTTTGGACGTAATTTAAAATCTGAAACATTTCAGATTTTTTTTTTTTATTTATTTTTTTGTTATTTTTTGTTATTTTTATTTTTATTTTTTATTTTATTTTATTTTTATTTTTATTTTTTTGTTGTTGTTGTTGTTGTTGGGAATACAGCGAGGCGAGTGGCGAATGTACACGCTTTTGTAACCAAGCGAAATAATCGGCACATTGCGTGACGATGGTTTTTTTCTCTATTTATAGAAGCTCCTTTTAAATTAACTGAATGGCTTCATTGTCTTAATTGAGTGGAGGAAGGAATCTGCTGATTTTTCTATCAGACCTGGTTATATATTTATCAAAGTGCATTAAAGTTATCATAAAGCTCTGTTTTTAGAAATCGCGAAGTTTTTGATTCTATTTATAAGGCAAAGGACTGTTGAGCGCTATTATTTCTCGTTTCGATTAGTTGCTTGTTCGGCCAGCCGCCTTACATAATTATAGTAAAAAATATATATAATATAGTTATATATATTAAAATTACCATGCATTTATAATTTCATGGTACAGTCTGAGAACTAATAATTAAACAGAGATAAGCATTTGCGTTTGTATCAGTAACTGACAAATTAAATTTAAAAGAAAAATCAAATATCTTAAGTTTTGAAGAATGGCAATATGCTTGCTCTTAGAAGATAAATACATTTTATTTCGGATAATGTAATACATTCCTTTTAAATTGCCGAGTATGTTAATCAAATTTAAAAGATCAATAAATATATTTCATTTTCCGCGTGTGAACCATTCTTTTAAATGGTTGAACTTTCTGATTAAATTTGAAACATATATATCTTATGCTTTGTGGAGTGGCAACACACTGAGTTTAAAACGCTGAGTTCCTTAATAAAAAAATCCTTAAATTCACCCAAAATAAGAGAGAAATCAAAATTCGGGCTTCAACGTGCACATGTTCGAGCAGAGGACTACGTGCATTTAAAATTTGGTAGCTCTAGGTGCTACGGATTTTACAAAAGATTATTATTTAACTATAGAGATTACAGAAAATTTCTTCCATTAAATCTTTTTTATCTCGAAAATGAAGAGGTTTCAAATATAGTTTTTAGGTGAAATGCTTTTATCTCTCCTTCTTAAGAAAAAAGTACAGCTGTTATCCAATAATCAGCGAAAATTTGGAGTCATGGAACTTTCCTGAATTTGACTTTATAAGTTTTAAATGATGCCTTCTCGAAGGGAAATTTAGGTTCATCCAAGTACGTGGGTCATTCCTTAAAGGATGTAATATTTCTGCTGAAGAGAAAAATTTGATGAAATTTATTTACAGTTATAATCCCCGCAATTTTAGAAGTTATCAGTTATGTTATAATAATTATGATATTTCCTGAAGTGATGTAATATAATATACAACAATTAAAGAAATTTCACAATATAAACAATAATTAAATATTATTGTTTAAAAATTGTATATCCAAGGACATGATTTATTCTGATAAATGAAATATTAGACAACGGATGTAAAGAAATGATGTTTCGAATATTAACACTGAACGTATTAAGCTCACAGCAGTTAATCTAATATTTTACGTATGAAGTAATTAGTTATTGCTTATTATTACTATTTAGTATTATATTATGGCTTCTTTTATCTACTGTTAATATAAAATATCTACGATCCAACATAAACAGTCGAGATCAGTTAAAAAAATTAACCAGTAATAAACACGTACTGACGGCAAATGAAATCTCAACATCAATAAGAAATTTGAGAGAAATGTTTGCACTTGTGAAGGATGACGTCTATTCAGATTTCACTCTAGACGATTAAGAATGGCGCCAGTAGCGCCGCTATAAACATGGAAATCAAGTTTGCTTTAAATACGCAATGTAAACTTCGTGTGTTTTATTTATCTTTTGGTTTGGACGCTGCGGAGGAGTCAAGAATGCCTTTGAGGAGACGATGAAAGTACTATCAGCTGTTAACTGAATTTGAACGAAGCTGTATAAAAGAAAGTGTATTTTCTTTTTCCAGCACTGCAGGAAGACTTAGCAGAGATGAATCTGCTGTGCGTGCGTGTTGGCAGCAATGACTGTCTCAAGATGGCCGGCGTCCTGCCGCACACATGGCACCACTCAAAGGGCAGACCGCCGTGTTCGTCGCATGTCTGTGGAGCATTACACTATATCTTCAGCAGACGTTCGAGCTTTCGTTGGCACCAAAGTGACACAAGGAAGTCTAACAAATCTGTTATTTGAGGGACAGCTCCGAGCGAGACGCCCTGTAGCAGTCATAATTCTCACTCCAAACCACCGCAATTTGCGACTTCGATGGTGTGAAACTAGAGCTCATTAGAGTAGAAATCTGTTGTGTTCTCAGATGACAGCAGTTTCTTTCTTGGTTTTAATGGCCGTATATTGGTTAAAAGAAGGCCAGGTGAGCGCTTGGAATGAAGCTGTTTGCAGCGGAGACACGTTCAATCTACACCAGGAGTTAGGTTTAGGAAGCAGTTCTTTATTACACCAGGAAACAATCCCAGGCATCTTGATAGCAAATTCGTACGTGAATGCACCGGATGTGCTGCCATACATAAGCAATATTCTGGCGGAAATTTTCCAACAGTCTTACTATATCGCTGTTATCACCCAACGCACTCTACGGAGTGTCGATAATTTTCTTTGAACGAGAACACCCGATCTTTCTCCCATCGAGCACGCATGGGATATGATTCGGCGACAAATCCTGCGTCATCCACAACCAGCACGGAAAACTACTGATTTGCCTTACTGAGTTCAACAGATATGAAACTTCATTCCACAAAATGACATACGGCATCTGTACGGCAGAATGCATGCGTGTTTGCATGCTTGCATTCAACATCGTGGAGACTACAGCTGTTATTAATATACCACCATTTCACATTTGAAACGGCTCTTCTCGAGCCTCCTTTAACCTGTGACCTAGAAGCATTAATCAGTTAATTATGGTACCCAGAAATTGCTTTGCCTACATTTCATTTTTCTGAACTGATTTTTCTCATGATGTCGGGATTTCACTTTTCCATCAACGTATTGAGTAAAATTCGTATTAAACAGCCTCTAATTTGAATTTTTAATTATGATTAAACACGATGTACTGTACATTATAATGCAATAAGATTTTTTAAGAACTCTTTTCAATTAGATTAAAATAACACACCGAGTTACGATTATTGTAAACGTTAAACAACAAGAATCAGCATAATGTTTGTAAATTTTGCAGGACTAGTTTTGATGGTTTATATACAGAACCATCTTCTTCAGCTACCGAAGTACAAATGAACGAGACAGAATTGGTGATAAGAAGATTGGAAAAAATGAAGTTACTGGGGCCATCTATTAATGAAAAAAAACCTAAAACATAATTTCCTTAAATGCTGAGGGTAAAGATGGATCGAAATTAGTCTCTTGAACTAGAACAAAAAGATTTTTTTTAATAAATATTTTTTCTGCAGAAAAATGGAAAGTGTGGTCTTCTGATTAACAGTGCTGGACAAGGACAGAGGATTTTTGTGTTTCTTTTTCACATTTATTTGATTCTTATTTTGCATATTTATAGAATGTTCTGAAATTTACTGGTACTGAATTTAACTTCTTTTGGGTCTTTGTTTAAAATTAGTTTTAAATTTCTTACTTTTTGCCTATACTGATCAATTATCAGCAACACATTTCGCGGTAATACATGGAATGATTATGTTTTTAAATAAAAAAAATGTGATACTACATACATATGTACAATGCATATAATTCAGCCTTATTTTTTATATTATATCTGGCATGCAGACAAATCATAAATCAGAGAGCATGAACAGGTAACGTTCAATGAGGCTACTTCTTATACGACATTATCATGATCATGTGAGGCTATTGTTAATGGAATCGAAAAGAGCTTAAGCACTGCTATCGAGATTCTAAATCATTTGTCATTTTCCACTGTAAAAGTAGTCTTGGGTCGCTTATAAGGTTGCTTGACTAATTCATTGTAGACTCTTGATTATCTTAGTAGGTCCAAACTTTAGCTCTCAAACTTCGCATTGAAAGTTTGAGACTGAGCAAGCCATTACGTATAAAAGGAGTCTTAAGTTTGGTATGGACGATGAGCAGAAGTGTCTTTATGCAGTGCTTGAAAGAAATAAGTTTCCAATTTTAACTCTCGAGCAGGAAGAGTAATTTCTTTACATTGAATACACCATAGCATAAATATTAGAAAAGGAAGGACCAGGGCAATTTAAAAATTATTGTAAGAGCCTTTTATTATCTCTTCTATGGTTTTCTTTGCCGCAGCTTCTCGGAATCGAGAGGGTACATCATTAGCGGTTTAATTAAAGGTTAGGTTAATGGAATATTGGAAAACACGCTTTGGCTACCTGCCTAAGGGTACGTGTGCCTGCGTATAGGGCTGTCTAGGGAGAAACTTGCTCGTACTCACCTTACACAGGGTAAAAATCAACTATGAAATTAATCCGTTCTTTAGGGTAGAACTACCAGTAAGCAGCCATCCACTGGGGAAGGCCAGTTTAATTAAAGCAAGGTACAAGATCTTTTCCGCCATGACACTTGGAGCGACATACATTTTATGCGTAGACATTCATAAGCAAATCCAAGATAAGGGTGAGGCAAGTAACGCACTTGCATTAGGTCGAAGGTTGGCAAACCGGGCTCGCGAGGCAAATGTGGCTATTTGACTCCTTGAGTGTGGTTATTCCACAAAATAGCAGATGCGGGCGCCCCCACATAAAAACAAAAAAATCATGAAAATACAACAGAAAGGCCGTCAAATTTTACATATTACTGAGCGTTTCAAATGTAAAGAAATTCGCCACGTTAGGTCTAACTCCAACCTTAACCGGCACACAAGAATAACGTAATTCAATGATTATCAAAGCAAACAATGCGCAGTTTATCAATATATAAGGATAAAAAAAAGATTTCACCGAGTCCAATAAAAAGTTGGGTAAATATATATATTTGGTGCCGCCGATTGCTGTAAAAAAAAGAGGCACACAGCTAGATCTTATAGCAGTCCCATATGCAAAATTTCAATGTTCTACTCCTAATAGTTTTAAGTTATGCGAGATACAAACATACGTACGTCCGTTAGTACAGATGTCACGCAAAATCTTAATTCAAATGGATTCGATAGCTATAAAAATGGATATTTTCGTTGAAATATGATACCCGAAATTTTCCTTGATTGCAGTTCTTTTACTTCGTACAAGAAAGTTAAAATTTGAGAAAATTGGTTCGATTATGGGTAAACAAACCTCGTTATGTGCAGCTGGTTAAAACATTGCAGTCGTCCATGAAAGTATCAATAAGAATTCAGGAACATCAACACCTCGCCATTTTCAACAACTGATCTTTAGTAGAATCAGTTTGGAATGACTTTTCACTAAAAATCTTCACCTTCATTCTTACGAGATCTGCCCTTACGAGATGTTATAAATGAAAAACCGATGCGCCCACAAAGAACTACTAATTGATGCAGATAATGCCCTGAAAGTGTAATTGGGCCATTCTTCTTTTAGAATGATTCTGATCAGCCTTAACTGTAAATGGAATGCAATATTGTGACATGATATCGAACTTTTTGTGGGCTTGTTTGGACAATAAGGAACTCTAAGAAATGTGGTTTCAACAGAATGGTGCTCCACCACATGCCACACAGCAACAGAACCTATCTATTCGCTAAGAGAACGTTTCCTGGTCGTGTGCTAGACTTAGTCCAGAAGTATTGATGTTAATTGGTAGCCCAGACATTGTGCCTTGACGCTATGTAACTTTTTACTGTGGGGTTTTATAAAGTACAAGGTTTATGCTAACAAACCACAAACAATTCCTCATCTGAAACGAGAAATCAAATGTGTTATTTTTGAAACAGGACTAACTGACTTGGAAAACATTTCGAAAATTTGATCAACAAAGCCACAGCTAGTTCTTTGGCCATCACCTTATGTCATAATTAATGTCAACATATCTACTTTATTAATCAGCAAAGATCCTAGAATTAAGAAATGATTTATTGTGTTTCATTTTGAAATAAATCCTACGTACTTGATGGGCAACGTTTTGTGTGTTGACTTCAATGTATGGAAAATAGGCATTCTATAGAATTTCTATAGAATATATAGAACTTCTGGCATTTGGGGGGAAAAGTACGAAATATCTGAATTATTTTAATATTATATAAGGCTTATTTTAATATATCCTTATTTTAATTAATAAATTATTATTTATTATATTATTTATTATTATATATTATTATTTTAATATTACTCTTTCCAGTCACTGCACATAATCGTTGGCATGATATATACTGCTAGATACTCTTTAGGCAAAGGATTAAAAAAGAGCCAGGAAAAGGCTTCTGTGGAAAAAATGCGACGTAGAATTCGATAACTCCTTCTTGAAAAGAATCAATTATTTTACTTTTGTTTTCCACTGACATCTCATCCTAGCGATTCAGCAGCTTATAGTTCCGTGATTCCTGCTTAGTAGTCATCTTAACCCTTTCCTGATTTCTGGTCAGTAGTTTCGATTATGAAGGCCCTATTTAGACAATTCACTGTAGAATTATCGTAGCATATCAGTATGCCTTGATTCCATCTCGGATACTAGACCTTGCTCTTACATTTTCATTTAGCACAGTCTGGGCTAAATAAATTAGTCTTTAGCTGAACAAATTCCAAAGTAGCTTATTTTGTCATTCCCGAACAAAGAATGAAATGCAAATTCTTTGTCTGCGGCGAGCATGGCTTTGTCTGCGGCGAGTGCCTGTCTACACTATAGAAACATTCATTAGAGGGAGTATTTTATGCTTTGCCACCGTGGCTTTTGGTATTGCATAGAATGACTAGGAAATATGAGAACTACTAAATATTTCATAACTCTTCCTGAAAGTTTTTCGTATTCTATACACTGCCTAAGCATTCTATACAACGCCTGCTTTCCTACATTACGGGCAATACATACACACTTTTAACAGATGATATCTGTTGACATTTTCAGAAGATGGCTCGAAAGATGGTAATAATGCATAGTATGATTTTCTCTCAACAGATCATGATTTACGTGATCATAAAGTAAACATGCGGCGTAAGAAAATGAAACAAAGTGGCCGACGCACGAGTTTCGTTTGAAAAACATAAAAATATTGTTAAAGTTTTGGAAGTTTAAGAATGTTGCTGAGGTGAAAGTAAATGGAGGTGTGAGTTTGCAACATAACTTTCAACGGGATCGATAACCACACACTTTTATAATATGTTTGAGGTACATATGCCGTTTTTTTTTCAGAAAATCTGAAAGACTTCGTATAATAACAAGTTTTGTTTCACAATTGTTGCAAATTTGCCGAAAATTGTTGCAAATTTGCCGAAAAAATTCGCCACAGACGTGAATGTGAAATAGGAGTTAGCAATAAAAGTGTAATTTCCTTGCATGAGAATTTTCAAGGACATTGGTTATAAGTATTTGAATTGTTGTGGTACTCACTTGATTTAACACCTTAATACATTTGTCTTTGTCTATGGGAAATCGTATATCCCAGAAAATCGACTACGCAGTTATATCCTTTTGAAGAAATTAAAACGATATGGGAAACAATTTCCTTTGGCAGTTTGGCTGACGATGCTGTAGCAACATTTCGAAATTATATTGTTTGGTCATAAACTATTACCACTTTGATTGCTTCCTGTAACTGTAGAGGTTGAAGGTAGCTTGCATCTATCTCGTGTTGTATGAATAAATGTGCTAATAAGCTTACATCGCATAAAATAAGTACCCATTATTGGGGATTCTATATGTAATTTCAATATTATTACTTCTATTGTTCCTCGATTTTTTTTTATATTCTAACGTAATTTAATTCTAATCCGCATATGACCAAGAATATTATGATAGCAAATGAAAATTACGTTTCTCTCTTTTTATGAATTCGATTGAAACAGCATACCTTTTTTTACATATTTTATTTCATATATTTTACTCTACCGAGCATGAAAAGTTAATAAACAAAGAAAATCGTCGTTCTGAGCCCCAAAAATGTATTCTTTCTGATAAGTGTAGCAATGGACTCGAGTGACATCAACCTTTTCTTAAGGTCTTCTAAACTGTCCACTGACGTAAGTTTAATTTCAATGCATTTAAATTTATGTTTAGTTTAGAAATCCAATCTCATCATGACTTAATGGCCTCGGAACTGCTAACAATCTTTCGATTAACAAAAACTATCACTGTTAGCAAACGAGATGTAAAATAAAAAGAATTATTCTTAGAAAAACTTTAAAATTCCATAAAGCACTTCGGAAGTTTAAAACAATTTTCATTTGGAAGATAACTTTTGAATTTATCCAATAGTATAAACATCACAATTCTACTATGATTAGTTGACCATTAAACAATGATATGTGAAAATAATTCAGTAGGTTAAAAAGAAAAAAAATGCCTAGGTTTAATTTTGAAAATATTTCTAGGGATAATGTGCTATAAATCAAAAATACATTCATTAAAAATATTTCAAGGAAATTGGTCTTCAGAAGGAAGTCAAATAATAAATTAAATATTTGACCCAAATAGACTTAATTAACTAAAACCATGCAAAGAGAAAGTTCTTAAATTGAATTATTAAAACTTTGCGAAAACGTAACCTGATATGGATAAGTCGTATGTACTTACTTATAAAGTCCATCATCTCAAGCCAGAAAGTCTTACTTAAGCAAAATTAAGTCATTAAAGTCTTACTTAAGCAAAATATATATTTCCTTTGTTTTTCCTTTGTAGTGAAAATCAGTGGTTGTATTTGTAAACTAAAGCAAACAATTAAAAAAGTATATTTACATTTATATAAATATGGGTTTATAATTTTTGTATATTTTCCTTTTGTATTGCTTTCTTAGCTTGATTTGTATGTGTGCTTGTTTATTTTATTGTTCGAATCAAATCTTGAGACTATTATTCCACTTATTTATACGATTACTTTAAAATTTCTTACAAGTGCATATTTTCGATGAGAGCGCAAATATTCCACAGGATTTCTTTTTATTTGATGAAGAATTTTTAAACTTTATTAATGAATTTTTCTCGCAGATTCTTGCGTAACAGTCAGATTACTCAAGGATTACGCAGACTTTTGATCTGTATGCCACTGGATAAAGCAAAGCATAATTTATCTTATGAAAGCAATGAATAATTTTTAATGGAACTCGATGAATTTTGGATTGCTTTCTAAAACCGTTTTAGACATTTCCAATTATTACAAGATCTAAAAATCATGGATTCTTAAATTAGAATATTAGCCCGATGATTTCAAGGGGATGAAATGGAATTTCTAAACTAAATAGAAATTTAAATGAATAGAGCGTAAATTTACACAGTAGAGTACATTAAAAGATCTTGAAAAGAAATGACTTCACTCGTACTTCTTTTCTATACTGAACAGAAGGAATAGTTTTCCTATGTTCAGAGGCCATGATTTTCTTTATTAATGACTTTTCCTCATTCTCTAGAAGAGAAAGCATAAAATAAATGTTATAAGAAAGGTTTTTTAAACAACAATGTATTAATCAAATGCACGAAGCAGTAATGAAGAATTTTTAACTAACATAATATTTCTAATTAATGCTTCTAATTACACCATAAGAAGGAAGACTACCTTAGAGTGTGAATAAAAATATAAGTATCAGGACCTCCCAGAGTGTATTAATATATTAACGCAATTTCAAGAAACACTAAAAGTAATAATGTAAAAAGAACATAATATCTAGCTATGTTTAACTGCCTTATAAATTTTTCATTAAGAATTTTTATTTAAAGTCCTCTGTTGTTAATAGCCGCATAATTATATTTTTAATTACATATGACCAAATAACATTTTGATAAATGAAATAAATGTTTTCTGCTGTTTGTATCTTTAACCTAAACCATATTTTTAAAACGTTCCTTGCATATTTTATTTTTATTTATCTACTATTTGTTTTGGACATTGTTTTATAGTAATATAATGTTTTATAATAATATGTAGCATACTATATGCCATTATGTGTAAGCATACTGGAATTATGCATATCATTAAACTGAAATAATAATTTGAAAATATTAAAGAACTATCATCCATTGAAACAGATTTGGTCTTCGGCTCTCCCAATTGCTAGCCGGACGTACTTCTAGTCAAACTACAAAGAAACACGATAAGAATGAAAAAATAGCGTTCTTCTTCATTTAAAAGACGACTTTGAAGGGAGGAACACAATTACCAGATCTGGCCGGTGAGGAATTATCGTCCATCATAAGTTCAGCCATCACTAACTTCATTTCATTTTTCAACTACTGTTTCGTAAGAGTCTTTCTTGTCTTTTTAATCTTCACCTAGATGCCCACTTAAAATAATTATTGTCTTAAAATCATGCTCCACAGGCGGCATTCAAGTACAGGCTCTCTAATCTACTCTCCACAGTCTAAGGTCTTTATGTAGACCAGCGATTCTCAACCGATAGTAAGCGTACCACTAAAGGTACACAAGAGAAAAATAGGTGGTATTCAAAGAAGCAAGATATTTTAACTCTTAGATTCAAAAATTAAATAACCCAACATCCTGCTTCAGCTTTTTCTCTATTACGTGTAAATTTATGCGATCTGAGCTTTGTTCAACGTCAATAGCCGTTCGTAGACTTTAGCAATATAATCCGTTTTTATTTTCACAAATATTCTTATAGCCGTAGACATAACAAAATTTCTCATAAATGATGTTTTTGAAATTAGTAATAGAAATGGATATTGTATTTAATAGAAAATAAAAATAAGTTCCAAAAAAAGAGAATACTCATTAATTCTTTTAGAGTTGATCGATTTATTAGCATGTCTACACTTTAATTCGCCATCATTTACGGACTCATATTGCTCTATTTTCATTTAGAATAATTTTTTTGTCAATTTGCTGTCTCTAACAGCAGGTATTTTGTCTTCTTGTTGCTTTGTATTCCTTACTTTTCTACACGACTCGAGAATATCGTGGTTTGATTTTGAAGAACTCGTAATATATTGTGCATTTAAATATTTGTGATAAAATAATAAAAAAAACCTAGATTTTCAAAGTGGAAAAATGGCTAAGATTGACTAAGCGGAAAAGTGATGATTTACAGGTGATAGATCTATGGCAATTCACTAGCGCTAAGAATATTGAAAAGAAAAGAAAAATAGAAAATATAATGAATGTGATTTATCATTTGGGTTTACTCGGAATGGAGATGAAATAGATCCTCAATCTCAATGTGTTGTTTACCGTGAACTGTCATCCAATCAAAGTATGAAACCATCGTTTCTTAAAAGATATCTTCAATCTAAGCATGCCAATATAAGGATACATCTCAACAATATTTTAAGAGGAAATTATCGGAGTTCAAAAATAGTAATCAAATAATGAAATGTTTTGCTATTTCAAATGAAAAAGCTTTGGAAGCTAGTTACCTAGTTAGCCTATGAACTGCCAAGACTATTTCTCACACTATTGGAGCACACCCTTATATTACTAGCAGTTAAAGATATCGTTTTATCATTATTTAACGAAAAAACGGCTAATGAACTTAATAATATTCCGTTATGAAATGTTGTAGCAAGTCGACGAATTCATAAAATGGCTAATTCCATAAAGGGAAACTGATTTAAAAAATAAAACAAAATGAGTATTTCGCATAGAAACTGAGTAAAAATACTGATATAACGAACTTTGTTCAATTATTAGTTTGCAAACGTTTCGAAGATAAACAAATTGCCGAAGAGTATTACTTTTGTGATTATCATCATGATAGAGCAATTGTAAATAAAATTTTCAAAGTAATTGACAGTTTTTGTCTGAGAATTATATATTCCTTGGAATAAGCTCATTGCCGTACTCAGTGACGAAGCTCGGGCTTTAACAGGAAAACATTCCAATGTTATTTCTCAAATAAAGAAAGTCGCACCTGAAACTAAATTTACTCACTGCTCCATACATCGTGAAGCTTTAGTATCCAAAATAATCCTCGAAAATCTGAAAATCCTTTTGAATCAAGCTGTGAAAATTATTAATTTTATTAAAAGGCGAGCTTTAAATTCAAGAATATTTATGATTTTATACCAAGAGATGGGCAGTGAATGCTTTTGCTATATTCCGAAGTTAAGGTGGTTACCCAGAGGCAAAGTTTTACGTCGTCTTCTTGAACTTCGATCAGAAATTCAAATCTTCCTCTGTGATTCAAAATTTGAATTGCAAAAATGTTTATTTAGTGTATTATGATCGACGTTTTAGGCATATTTAGCTGTGTTTTTTTAAGTTGAATGAATTAAATTCAGGAATACAAGGACAAAGAATTAATTTGTTTACGAATAGAGATAAAATAAATGCAATGATAAAAAAATCGAGCTAATAATCAGAGAATTGGATAATAATATTTTAAGATTTTTATCAGTTTTGTAAAGTTTTCAAACCGAAAAAAAATTGAGAATAAAAGAAGAATTAGCATGTGGCATTAAAAACGTTGTTTTTCATTGATAAATAATTTCAACATGTAATCTTTCTGAGGATTATGAAAACGAAAATTCGATTAGAAACCCATTTTGTTCAAATGTACCTGAAATTTTATCTAGAGAAGAAAAGAAACAATTGATAGAAATTTCCTGTGATCGAATTCTAAATGAAGATTTCAAAAATAATACACTTGCTAACTTTTGGCTGAATTGAAAAACGAATTTGAAAAGCATTTCAAATAGAACTATTAAGTTTTTACTGCCATTTCGTACAATCTATTTGTGTGAACAAGAATTTTCTTCTATGATATATTTGAAAAATAAATACAGAACAAAATTAAAAGCGGGTCCTAATTTACGGTTAAAACCAAGTGAAATGTGAACAGACATAAAGAAATTGATCTCTCTTAGACAGGTCCAAATTTCACATTAATTTTAGAATTAAAGTATTATAACTTAAATTTTGATAATTAAAATGGTATTTAATATTTAATATAATATTTTTTATGAGTGCATACTTAATACAAATAGCCAATAGGTTGTGCAAATAGCAAAATATATTTTTTTAAATATTTGTATTGAGAATTTAAAAAATAGTCATTCTAAAATGTAGTGGTGGTACAGAAGGTTTTCAGTTTTTGTTTAGATATGGTACACGTTAGACAAAAGGTTAAGAACGCTGATGTAGATTAAACGGATTAAGTCATTCCGATAGTATATGTCTTTATTCAGTTTTATAAAAGAAATTTACAAATTTACATACTTATTTTGTTAATTTTCCCGTGACATATTGCAATTTTAGTGGTTCAAACGATGGGTATAATTTGTATACTGACATTTAGCAAAAGAATAGTCTTGATTACATGTACAAAGATGTTATATAGACCATAGATATGCATTATATAGTCCAGGAAAGAGTAGCATGTAGATAGCGGTTGACCGGTCAATTACTAAGCGGTTTTTGGTCGATCGTAGCCTACAGGAGAGGACTTCAATACGCAAATGCGAATACTCGGGACTCGTAGAAACAAACGGTCGTGGCTTCCTTTATTATTATAGCTGATGTTGACAAATCTTCCGCGCCAACCATTGCTACAATGGGCGGCATCCCATGTCACATGTAATCCGCTAGCTGTCTAGCATGCCATTTAGCGGGCTCTTCGGCGCGCCCTCTTTTAATCCTTGGTGTAACAATACATATGTTGCATTCCTTTAGTCTTTATTTAGTATTTATATGCAATATAGAAATACTATTTTTAGCGTTTCTGGAAAAAGTGACAATTTTTCTTGACTTTACTGCTATGCAAAACTGTAAGTACCTTCTGCCTTTGATTTAAATTGAAATTACCTTCTTTTCTATACGTTTTATACATTTTATTACTCATTAAAATAGGAAGTAAACACCAGAAAGTCAAAGAACTCGTAATTTTGATTGCGAATTGGGAGCCTGGTTACTTTTTTACAGTCATGAATGATAAATGTTGTTGCCCAATATTCAGCGTCTCCTTAGTCGTTACTAAAAGAGGTAGTCCTGAGAGGCATTTCTTAATTTTATACAGCAAATATCAAACAGATTATCCAAAACATAGTGACTTGAAAAACTTAAAGATCTTAAGTCTCAACTAATAATCCAACAAAATGTTTTTTAAAAAGCCCATATTGAAATCACGTGCAGTGACTATTGCATTATTGAAACTAATCCAAAAATAGAGAAAAAAATCAGACCATTTTCTTGCGGTAAATTTACAAAGACCTTTATTTTTAGCCCAAAAGGCTATTAATTTCGAAATGGAAATTTGCATCGTCCACTATAAACGGTGAAGCACTTTTCAAATTATTGCCACCAAATATTATCATCCTGTATTATTTTTAAAGAAATTAATAACAAAGAATCCGTATGTATGTATGTTCCGCGCATTGTGAAATAACGACGGTACCTAGGGCCTTCAAATTTGGAACGATGTAGACCTTCACCCAAACATGTGCCAATGGAAGACCAAATTTTAAATTTCGAATTTTATGTTTCATATTTTGTAGCATTTCAATGAATTTTTGATTAACAAACTGAACGATTTGAAAGCGAGCAGTGGCAACACTGTACGAGAAAATATAATTTTATCTCCAGTGCGCGAGGAGATCTAAAGGAAATTTTAAGATACGCTGTTTTTAAATATTTTGTGGTTTTGCTGACGAATTGAATTTTATGGTTCGTAATTTCGAAAAGCAATTCTTAATATTCTTAATATCTTTCTTAATATTTAGCAAATAAAGTTATCACAGAAAGCATTAATAATGAAAAGACAACAAAAAAAAAAAAAAACAAAACAAAACAAAACAAAAAAACGTTTTACAAACCATCTTACTAAGAAAACTGAACATTGATATGATAAAATGAGGAAAGACTGAAAAAAAATAGAAAACTTTATGCCAACACTTTACACTGCATAGGTAATTCTAAACATATGCTGCTTTTAAAATTTTTTAAATTTTGCTGTTGAACTGCATATGGCGTAAGTTCGAAGAAAATGATGCTTAGTTATAAAGCTAAAAAGACAAAAAGAAATGGAATAGCAGGAGTGAGTTTAACAGCAGAGTTGTAGACTGCAAACTGAGAAAGCGCGTAAAAACCGTAATAAACCCTTTAGAACGACCGTTAAAATTTGGACTCTTTCAGATTTTTCGTTTTCTTTTTTTTTTCCTTTTATTTTGTTTTTAAAGTGTCAAAATAATTTTTTAACTATTTTAAGAAAAAGATCGAAATTTTTTCTGCCTCAAAGATCTAAAATGATCTCGAAATACTTTGATTTGGTGAACTAGAGGAAATAAGAGAAAATATGAGAGAACTGAAACACAACGGAATTAATACATATTCTTGCTTTTCTATTAAGTTTGACGAATTGGCACATATAAATAACACAACTCAATTGCTTATTTTTCTTATTATGTGTTTTAAGGATTATACATGGAATGGATACTACAGGGAGGGAAATGAAATATAGCTATTGAACCCTTGCGTTAAGATTTTGTGCTTGTACATATGATAGGAGTATAAAGACTATTATCTGTTCTCTCAGTGCCTTAGTTCGCGTATCAGAGTTATTTTAATCTGTCCGTTTTCCCTATGATCTTTCGCAGGGAGTCCAAGTGCCCTCTAATTTAACAGTGAACCAAAAGTCCGTTTACACGAGTAAGGCGGATTTTTTGCATTAGGATTGTGAGCTGTTTGCTTTCCAGTTCTTTGGCCAGTTGCTACTGGATACGTGAACGGTCGGAGTTTTTTCGCGCGATGATAAATACATGCTCTGACAGCTTTTGCTTCGATTTGGTAGAGCGCGTTTTCTTCCCTGTTATGGAGGTTAACGGTGCCTTGTTGTTTTCCAACTACAGGAAACGATAAATGTTTTTAGGGGTATAACATGATAAGCAACTTATCAATATGGAATAAACATATACACCACGTCCACAAAACTTCTTACCCGGCGTCTGTTTCCACAGTCGTTGGTCCATACACTGCATATACTTCTAATTACAGAAATAGTTTAAAGGACGCCAGAATTTATGTTTTGCCAAATTAAATTTAAAACATTATTTATTCTTTAAGAAAACCTTTTTATATGTTCTGCTGGTTCCTATACTTATATTTAGGGAAATCTGGAACTCGTTATGAAATACAAATTTTCCTAAATTCAAGTGTAGGAACCGAAGAAATGTGTTAAAAGTTAATTTCGTAATTATTACAAAATTGATTTTCTTCAAACTTAAAAATGTACAAACATGAATATTTGCATTATTTGAATATGGAAGTATATGCATACGACCAGCGGTTGTTAAAAAGAAGGCCGGGTGAGAACTGTTGTGGATACGGTGCATATCTAGGATATGTGTTCTCAAGACCTAGTTTAAGATGTAAATTGGAGTCACGAACCCGCAATGCATTTTGCTAAGTCGTTGTTTAAAAAAAAGTCCCGGAATCCTTACTCTTTATTGTCAAAGGAGAAATTATTTCAAATCATCGTGATGATTTCAAATGAGCGAATATCGTTTTAATCCCTAAGAATAGTGGTCCTTCTGTCCCGCATTTAGATAACTTGAGATGCATTAGTCTTCCTCCCAGTTTAGGAAAATGCCTAGAAAAGCTGTTTGTTAATAGAATTATATGGTTTTTGCATAATAAAAAACTGTTAAGTAAAGCACAGTATTGTTTTACTCCTCACAAGAGTTGTAAAGATGCTCTGTTGTACTTAAAAGACATAGTGGACGAAGGTAAGAAGAGAAATTTACACAGTTTTAGTGATATCAAAGGTGCTTTTGACCACGCCTGGCGGCTTGGGATACTTGTTTCTTTAAGGAAAGCTGGTATTACGTGTAATAGTTTCCACCTTATTAAAGATTTTATGCATGACATATCTGCATTGCTTTCCCTTGGCCACGTTACTTCCACCCGCATTTTGGAAAGAGGTTGCCCTCTAGGCTCGATTTCCGGACTTTTACTGTGGAATTTAATTATGAATGATCTACTCAATAGACTCTCACATTGTCCGAGTGGTAAAAAAATTGCTTTTGCTGATGATCTACTAATTTGTTTTCAAGAGAAGTGTCCCATTACTCTCTTTAATACGGCTCAGAACACCCTTAATATTATTTCCAATTGGTCCAGACAACAGAAATTGGAATTCAATCCTAATAAATCTAAAATTATGATAATTAAAAGAAAGCAAAAGCATGTCAGCTATACAAACCAACAATTGTACTTGGATAATACCTTACTCGAAAGGGTGAATGAAATTAAATATTTAGGCGTTATTCTTGATCACAAGTTTTGTTGGAAAAATTCTATTATATATTTATCCAATAAGTGTGAAAATATACTTAGAGGACTTAATTGTGTCTCTTGCAATACATTTGGTTTAAAATCTAATGTTATTGATTTGATATATAAGCAGGATATTGTCCCCTTTATTTGCTATGCTTCTAGAGTGTGGGGAACAGCTTTAGAAAAGTAGATTAATTCCAGTATACTTCGCAGAATTCAAAGAGGAATTTTACTAAGAGTTGTGCATGGCTACAGAACAATTAGCTATGAAGCTTGTTTCGCAATTTCAGGATTTCCTCCGATTGACCTTCATGTTTTAAATGACAAAAAGTTTAAAGATATCATCAGCAAATTTATGTTCGATACCAAGGTGTTGTTTGAAGATCTTCCATATCCTGCCAATCGTTTGCCGATTCAAACTATCATTTATGACAATTCTGTTGATGATAATTTCCTTTTGTGTGTTATACAGATGGCAGTAAAATTAATAATCGAGTGGGATTAGCTTATGTTGTTTTCAATCATGGTTCTGAACTGAAATACAATTTCTTTTGAATTCCCAATGAATGCAATGCTTTCCAAGCTGAATTACTGTGCATTAGTGAGTGGATTAAGTGAATATCTAACGACTGTTCGCTAAGTGCTAAATTTCTTATTTGCACTGATTCTCTTTCATCCCTATATCCTCTTAGGAATGTCTTTCCATGTAATAAATTAATTGTTACTTCTCATGCCCTTCTTAAAGACCTTAATAATAAAGGTGTTGATGTTATCTTTTCTCATGTACGTGGCCACACTGGCAATCTAGGAAATGAAAGGGCTGATTGGTTGACAAAACAAGCTACACATCTTCAAGTAAATACTCCAATGATACTGCCCAAGTCATTTTTCAAGAACAAAAATAGAGATGATACAATATGCAAGTAGAATGAACTATACAGCAGTTCTATTACTGCCTCTTTGACTAAACTATATTTTCCTTCCATTCTTCACAGATTGAATAATAAACACTTTTTCTGCAATTTTGAAGTTACTCGATTTCTAACTGGACATGGTAAATTCAATTCATATCTGAATAGATTTAGATTATCTAGTACAGACTTGTGTTCAAAGTTCAAGGAAGAAACGAAACGAACTCATTTCTAGGTTAAACTCTGTGAATATTACATTTCCTCCCCCTCTTTACGTATTTGTCCAACATAAAATGGCTTTCTCGTTCTTCTGTAAATTTATCTCTTACGTGTCATCTGTGAATTTGTAAGTTTATTTTATTTTGTGTTGTGTTGTTGTATTTGTTTTTTTTTACTTACCTCTGTAAGCCTTGTGTAATACTATGGGGTGCACAAGGACTTTAAAATTTTCAATTAAAACAAAATTTTAAAAAATCATCCTGATAGATAATTTAAGGATAGAACAATTTCGCCATCTATTAAAATTGTAATTTGAATAAATTTTTCCTTAAAATAGGTAACATCTTAAATTTTACGATTTCAAATAGACTACATGCTGAATGCACTCATGCGGAAAGTAAGTTTCGCAAATTTAACTTTCAGAATTAATATTTTCAGAAGATGGTCCTAAGATGCACTTCTGTGCAGAACGAGGTACTCAATAAAAAATGATAAGCAGTGCGGAAGCGAAATGTAGTAAATTAAATATTGATGTGAAACTGATTTAAGAAATGTTTTTGATGCACAATTTTCAGATTTGCCTCAGGTATTACATTCTGTAGGGACAGCTGAGGTAAGATGGTTAACATTCCGACATTCGCGATCAAAAATAAGAATAAATTTTGTTAATCTAGCCTCCAACCGCAGATTAAAACTTCGTGAACTGCATTAGTCCATAAGTCTGCAAATAATCATTAGTGCATTACAGTATATATCATCAGTAACATCTATAATACAATACGGAATATATGTCTCATCGGTCGCTCGCAAAATTTTGCTTTGCCATTCTGCAAAACTTAAGATGCTTCAAATTTAATCAAAACGCTCAGCCATATAAAAGAAGTGTGTTACAACTCACTATAAATTTGTCTTTCTAATTTAATAAACAAACTCGTTGACTTAAAAGAAATGTGTGCCACTAGCCGAGTTAAAATACTTTTAGCTTCCATGCGCCAGTATTTTGTCATTCAGCAAAGAGTAAGTTATTGATTCTGTTATTAAATTTATGTTATTAATTAAAAGATTAAGAGATTTAAAAGCAATAAATGCAGATTCATTTCAATTATTATTAATTGCTAACCGGATCCGTGAAATTATGCTAGATAGATTCATTAAAATCATTTATACAATATATATATAGGTTAAGAACTTTGCGCATTGAGCTGCAAAATTTAGAAAACAAGTTAAAAGAAAATTCTTAGTGCTTACGCTAAAAAGTAGCTTAGATACTGTGGTTCCGATGACAAATTTTTAACATAAATAAAATATAAAGTGTAATGAAAAGTGTAAACATTAAATAAATAATATTATCACTAGAATATTTACAAATAAAATTCAAATCTAATTATAAGTAATATGTTGATAAAGGTAAGGCAAACTTTAAACAATAGAATAAAAGTGTGACATAAGACTTAAGCAAAAATACAAAAACAAAAAAGCGGTAAATGGTAGATTAGCCCAATTCGAATCTCATTACTGACTCTTCAGGGAAATTTTTTATAGTGATTTTCGAATCCAGCTAATTCCATATCGCGTTTCGTCGAAACAGACAATTTAAATTGTATACGAAACTCTTTTTGAATGTTAACTGTAAAAAACTTAGTCAGAAACTTTAGTCTCAATTCTCTGTTCCATTTCCCGACACGTCCGCTTGAAAAAACACATTAAGGTATAAGAAAAAACCATGCATAATGGCCTGGTTATGCCAATGTACAAAATAAAATAAATATCGATTTGCTATTAGTCAAAATTACAAGATTTTTAGGGAGGACCTACTAGCTCATACATATATATATATATATATATATATATATATATATATACAATATAAAAGTAGCAAGTAGTAAATTAGAAAAGATTTTTTGAGACCTAGTTAGTCAAAATTTGCGCGTTGAGTTACAAATTTTAAAAAAGAATGATAATGAAAGGAGAGGGAAAATTTAGCTAAAGCTGTAAAGAACATTTGAATAATCCTATTCCAGAGACTACATGTTAATAAAAATTAAAATAACTAAAACTACGTTAAAGCAATAAATTGTTCGCAGAAAAAAACCTACATATTAAACAAGAAAAACTATACAACAAAAGCAAAATGGGTACGCGAAAAAATCTAAAAAACTAATATAGTACAGAGAAATATTACATAGAAAAAACATGGTCAATCTACTTTGTTCAAGGCCTTACGCAGAATTTGTCAAGAGAAAAGTGCCCGAAGCCTCCTACCAAGCCGATTTACCAGTAAATAGGCACGTTTCCTAGAACAGATCCATTGAGACTGTAATCGGCTTTCCTAGTATAAAATTTAATTAAAATTTTTTATTTATTATTAACGATGTCTCATTTGATCTGTTCCTTTTTCCGACGTGCCTGCGCATGAGAAAACACAAAAGTGAACTTAGAAAGTTACCAAATTTTTAAACAAGAAAAACTTGTAATCTAATTAAAATAGAAAAATTATCTAAAAGATGTAAGAAAAATCCCATACAAAGTAGCTTGGTTAGGCAAATGTACACATAAATTCGACAGTGTTAAACCTACAAGTAATTAATAAACAACATTTCAAGTTACTGGCCCCTGCACTCGAAAAATAAAAACTTTATCCTAATGAAAAAAAAATGATATATAATAATATATATATATACATATATAATATAATATATTGGGCCATATAAAAAGTCTCCGCGGATTTTTGGTACATTTTTGAACAAATATTTTATTTATTGAAAAATCACTTTTAATCAAGTACATATTGACCATTATTATCTATGACCTTTTGCTATTTTTCGGGTAGCTTCATAGTTCGATTGGTGTAAAACTTCTGTGGTTTATCATTGAAAACTTGGCCAAGTAATTTTCAGCGGCGCTTTGGTCGGCTAATTTTTTTACCATCAAGAGAGTTTTGCAGAGACCGAAATAAATGGTAGTCAAACCGTACAAGGTCCCGTCTATACGGTGGATGCGTCAAAACATCCCAACCAAGCTCCGTCAATTTGTTCCGAGTCATCAAAGATATGCGTGGCCGCGCATTGTCATGATGGAACACAACTCCCTTTCTGTTGGCCAATTCTGGTCACTCTTTCTGGATTGCTTCATTCAAATGGTCCAATTGTGCACAGTACAGGGCCGAATTGATGGTTTCGCCAGGTTGCAGCAGCTCATAGTGGTCAATTCCGAATCTTTGACATCGAAATTTCCGGAACGGAATCGAGCAAACCACTCCTAGGTCTCTCGTTCACTCACAGCATTCTCACCGTACGCTTCACATATTTTTCGATATGTTTTGCCTTTTTTTATAGTAAAAAAGCATCACATAGCATATTTCTTCAGCTATTTAATTCATTTTCAAATCAATATAACTTTTTATTCAAACAACGAATAAGAAAACTATCTTCACAAATAATGGAAGCTAAATGTCACCTTTTAAGCACATGTTCGTTTGAGACAATGGGATGAGTTTTGCCGGCTATATCGGCATCAACACCATGCATCAACACCATCTAGTAGGGGAAAAAAACCTCGGAGACTTTTTATGTGGCCCAATATAATATATAATATATAACTACAAAACAATTTTTTAAAAACAAAATATAAACATGTCTAGTATTTTCGCTCAAAACTGCTGAAAAATTATCAGTAAAAACATAAAGTAAGAAATTTAGAACTGTAACCAATCCTTTAAAATAAACTGTTGGACTAACTGTGACAACAAGGGTGCCCTCTGGTGAGTAATCAGAGAAGGTCTTTAGTAGAAGCCAAGTGTTTAACATGATAGGTTGTTTCAGACTCTTGCTCTGTAATTTTCACAAAGTTAAATGTAATGTCGGTGTGTAACTTAAACCTGTTAATAAATACTTGTTACACTATAAACGATTCTTCTGTGACCCTATCCAAAACGATATCCCTCATAGAACCAATTTTTCACAAAGACCAAGAATTTAAATTCATAATTAATAAATTTCAAAAAATCCTACAAATGCAATAAAGAATTTAAAAATGTTAAAACCAAAACTTTTCGAACAAGCAATACCCCAATTAAAAAAATAAAGGAAATTTAAAGAAAAACGAATATAATAGAAGAGGAATTTAAACAACTTCAATGCCTTTTCGTCAGGAGGAGGAACACTGAAATCAATAGAAATCTCTCTTACGCAAAAATCCTTTCTTTCCTGCATTCAGAAGTAACCGACGAGCCATTTCAATGTATTTTAATATAATACTTCACCGGAAAATTCTGACTCCTCCCCAAAGCAAGAAAATAAACAAAGTAAATTCTAATTAGAATCTTGTACATTAAATAAAGAGAATTCTAGTTAAAGAATGGAAACGTAAGTGAAATAACAAAATACTTCAATGAAAAATTCAAATCAAAATTTTACCTTTAAACAAATAGCATATATTCCAAAGATTTTATAACGTAAATGAAATTATAAAACTTTAGTGAAGAGACTTAATTAAATAATTAATATATATAGCTATTTATCTAATATATGTAATATATGTGGATACTCGATCTTACAACGTATCCACCTTTCTCCTTCCTGCACTTGGCAACCGCATCAGCAGCTAGATGATTCTCGAAGCTGTGTGATAAGTTGACTTCTCCACTTCTGCGCGTGAGAGATGCTGCAACAGCAACGTGGTGAACGGATCCTAAAAACTATTATGTAGTAGCTAGAGACTTTGAAACATTCCCATTTGATGTGAGGATTACCACTATTGTGATGCCACCCTATGCTATGGAGCTAAATTTTTATCTCACTTCTTTTCATCTTTCTATGTTTCTTTTTTTTTTTTTTTTTTTCATTAAAACACTAAATCTACTAAATCTTAACATTGGTGTCATTCTTAAAGTAAAGTAGAAAGACACCCACATGGGGGCTCGGCCCCAAGAACTCTTTCGACTCCTTGAACTAAAATCTGTTCTTCTCTTCAGCTTTTTAAACCGCCTACACTACCATATAACATACCGAGTATAGCTATTAATGATGGAATACTTTGGAAACCTATGAACTAATATCGCAAGATCCCAGTTGTTGTGATTCGTCAGCACGCAAGTAGAGCTAATTTTATTTGATGAAGTAATACTAATGAGGAAGTAATATTCTTTCAAGTTATTATGAATATTTGATGACGCCTTTTTATGAAGTTTATTTGAAGAAGCAAAAGGCATTTGATTTTGATGAAAATTCATTTTATTTTTGAATGATTATTACTTTGAAGAATTAACACTTCCGTTTTCGAATTTGATGTTGATGATAATTATTTAAACAGTTTGATGAAGTTTAATTGAATAAACTAAAGGTATTTGACTTTGATGGAAATACATTACTGACTATTTACAGAATTGTGATGTATTAAAAAGTTACTTTGAAGAATTACTTTCGTTTTTGAATTTGATGCATAAATTTCTTATTTCTTGTGATGCCTATATTTTCCAAGAACTGTACAATATTATTTGAAGTTATTAATTTTTATATCATATCTTAACGTGAAATTCTATTTTCCATTAGTCTTATATAAAGATTTGTTTGACGATACATTTTACCATTTGTTTGAATCATATGTTCACAATTTCATTTATGAGTTTTGAGTGTTTTAACATCATAGTTATTGTGTAATATATTAAGAAGAATTAATATTATTGTGAATAATAACAAAAATGAACATATTTTGTTGTGATAATTTCTGAAACCAGATAAATAATATTTGATGAAATCGAAACATACATATTTTGTGGAATTTCATATTTGGTTAAAACAAAACTGATAACTAATGGCTACACTTAACGATTATCCCAACATTGCACAGTCATTAAACACTGCCAGTACAAAGCATATCAAGCTTTTACATCGTTTAGTTTTTGGCTCAGATGGTGATAATGATGTTGATCAAGATGACGTTGCTGTTGTTGATGAAGATCATGTCAATGAAGATGATGTTGATGACAACGAAGATCATGATGATGATGACAGTCATAAAGCTAATGATGATGATGATGATGTCGATAATGATCCAAACGTGCAGAATACTGAAGAAACTGTGAAAAATAAACTGAATCAGTTTGAACAAGCATGTGCTGATCAAGCAAACAAGAAAACACCTGCTAAAAGTGCAGAAACTCCCAAAGAACAGAAGGCCTGGAAGTATAAACGAAGAAAATTTAAACGAACTTCAAAGACAATGAAATTGCTAACACAGCATGATGATGAAAAAGCTGCATTATGCATTGAAGCTCAACGAAACCTCCTCCGTTTACATCAAGCACATATACGACAGTATAAGAAACGTCGCAAACCTGCCCGCAAATATAAACTTGGACACCAAATGCCAATCCGAACTGAAACTTCGACTTAAACTGAAACTTGAACTTAAACTTCGTCCCAAATTCTTCGGTTCTAATGAGACAGTTCATCCCTCTGATTGTTACGAAGTACGAAAGATACGCGATGAAGGAACCCTTATAATATCAACCTGTACTGATAAGATGAACTGGTGGTGCACAAAGCTAACATTCGCCACCTGGACTTTGATTTTTTTTCACTTTCTCTGCTTTTTTTTTCTTTCTTTTCAGATCAACCCCCAGGCGAGGACGCCCGGCAAGGCAGAATGGCCGTGTGGACATTCGATCTTACAACGTATCCGCCTTTCTCCTTCCTGCACCTGGCAACCGCATCAGCAGCTAGATGATTCTCAAAGCTGTGTGATAAGTTGACTTCTCCACTTCTGCGCGTGAGAGATGCTGCGACAGCAACGTGGTGAACGGATCCTAAAAACTATTACGTAGTAGCTAGAGACTTTGAAACATTCCCATTTGGTGTGAGGATTACCATTGTGATGCCACCCTATGCTATGGAGCTAAATTTTTTTTTATCTTACTTCTTTTCATCTTTCTATGTTTCTTTTTTTTTTTTTTTTCATTAAAATACTAAATCTTAACATTGGTGTCATTCTTAAAGTAAAGTAGAAAGACACCCATATATATATATATATAAAAGAAGGGTGTTCGTTTGTTTGTTTGCTGTGTGTGTAATTCATACAAATGTATTGTTTTATTCCAATCGTGGCGAAATTTTGAAACTTGACCATCAAAATAAGAAAAAGGCAGTCTCTATATAAGATTTCCGTACACCACGCCACGAAGAATCGACACTTAGGACGTTTATATTATAACGCTGTGTTCACGTCACCCAACCGAGGTTCATGTAAGCGTTGTTGCGTTTCGGCTGTCAATAAAAATCATACATGATAGGCAAGGAAGTGAATTCTTGTTGTACAAAATAAAAAGCATTAAGATTTTTACGCAGTTTCAATTTTGAAATCAAGTTACCCATCTCTGACTCATGTCGCCGTTGTTGTGTCCTCGCTATCAGTTCCCTCAAAAATTGTTTAATGGTGTAGTGTTTGTCTACTTCCTTAAATTTTCCAGAACAAATTTAAGTTCCCTCTGTATCAGTTTTTCCGACATATTTCGAAAACGGTGAAGAAATTGTCTTAGGGATCTTCAGAAAACATATGCTCAAAAAAAGATGTAACCGATAATAAAGCAAGTACCAATTCTTATTAAAACCTTTTCATGGCGCTATGGTAGTTCTACATAGTTCAACATTTTATTCGAGCTTGGTCAATTTTACATAATTCGTAACCAAAATAAGAGAGAAATCACTGTCTATGGGCACTGTCAGGGCCAATACCCGAAAAATAATAGAAGAAAATTCTAATAATTCATTAGTTATCGTCAGCAATTGAATATCAACTCAGAATTTCAGTAGAAAAATGCAGAACTCTATATATATCAGAAACAAGAGCTTCAGGAAGAAATATACGAAATCCTATCATAAAATTATCTCAAAACAAAATAAAATTTGAAAACACCTTAACTTATCTTGGCATCGTAAGAGAGGATCATCTATCGTGGCATCAACATATCAAATACTTTAAAAACGAAACGCTTATATACTCTCCAATTCATTACGCACCATTTGTACAAGTACTTGGGGCATCAATCCAACATTCCGAAAAATACGGCACTCTACAGTTATTGAAAAAATACTTCTTCATGGAGCCTCTGCCTGGGGTAATAAATAAACTAAAACACTCATGCTCAAAGACGCTTACAATCCGCCCAAAGACTATTTCCATTATTAATATCCAAAGCATACAGAACTACTCCAACAAATACAATTCAAATCATCACTAGCATACCACCCATTAATATTTCAATCAAAAATGAAGCCACAAAAGTCCAAGTCTCAAGATTACGTATCACAAACTCATTTAACAATTTACTCTTTTGGGTATCGTGGAAAACATAGATATCGGAGATATTCAATATGATATATATTTATGTTTTCAATAAACACAAAGCTCAGTTTATTTGGTGTGAAAAAGTTTACTGAACTTATCATCGAAACTTAGTTTCCGTACCACGTTTATTCCGGTAAGCGCTACTCAATTATTAATGCTACAATTTAAAAAAAAGTTGACGAAACATTGGTTGGGCTTGTTCAATTTCAGTTTTATAGTTACACAACTGCTAATTATTGCAGCCGTCACACATCTTTCTCAATACAACATTCCGTCGAATAATTTATCATCAAATAATAAACTTTTTATGGGAGCTAAAAATTTGTTTCACTTTTGTTTTACATCCCACACTGTTTTCCAAAAAAATGTTGCATTTAAAATTGTACAAAAAGAGCAATTTCCCTCTTCCGGTTTAGCGAATACAAAACGCAGCTGCAGTGAAAAACCTCAAATAAGCTTTCATGAATTGTTTCATAAAATGTTGCGTGAATGTCGCGAGTTCTCTAAAATACGTAATCATTGACCCACGAAAGCATACTCGCGACCGTAAAGAGCAACTCTAAAGTAATTTATGACAATAATAGATCGCCCATTCCAAAATTGAAAAATAATCACATAATCCAGGACATGTCCTGAAATGGGACACAGCACTAATATTTGTAATAGCTGATGACTCTGAAATAAAGCTAAAAAAAAACACCCTGATTTAGTACTTGCTTCTTACTCGTAGGTGAACTGAGAATTGAACTCCCTGGCAGTTGGTGTCGATTGTTTTTTTACACTTTTCACCCGAATGGGATCTGAGAAACAGACTTGAAATTTTCTGCAAAATTCTTCAGAAATTTCTATACGACTACAAGTACGTGTCAACGCACCAAACCTGCCAAAATTTTGCCAGATGTCGCAAAGCTTAGCTAGATTTTAATAAGAGATGTATCAGATTGTTCACGAGTCTTACCAGTCCAATGATTATGCAATCTAGCATCAAGATATAAGTGTTATCAAAATGCGATGGAACTCCATTTTGTTGAAGCACAACTGCATTGTAAAGCCATTTGAAATTGGTTATAATAAGCTCTATTCTTTCGTCTAGCTACTCAAGCTGTGGATTTGAGGCTTTTTTACGCCTTCTTTAATTCTTTGAACAATCTGTGTTGATGAAAATGCATCTCTGAACGATGCTCATCCAGATCAATTCCATTCTTCGAAACTGGATGGTCAATAATCTTATACTGAGTCTTGTTAGATTTGGTTTACAGAATTTCCACTGAAAATGTTTTGGTTCTCAGTATAATATTGATTCAGGCCATCATACAAGCAAAAATAATTTTGTCTACAACTGTCAGCATGATTCATTTCACATGCGAAAAAAAAAATCGTCAATGTGTTCATGGATCGGAACTTTAAAAAATGTATGTATTTAATATTTGCTAATAGATTTGTGAAGAATAAACACAAGTATAATAATAATTATAAAAATAATTATGTGTGAAATATATGTTTAATGACAGGATTTTTTTCTGCTTTTCTATCCAGCTGCTTATCCACCTAGCTAAATTCATAGGCTTCATCATTTTGTTCTGCATGAAAATCCAGGTGCATTTCCAACAATTAACTTCTTAAAATCTAATTAACTAAAGCTTCTTCCCTTTCATGCGGCATAAGAGTGTTATATTATTTTTCAAATTAAAACAGTATGTTGTTTGACTCCCCAAGGCTTATGGCTAAAAATTCCGTATAGAAAGACAAGACAGCTTTCTAATTCCTTCCACATGATAATTTTTGCAAGCACCCTGATCTATCCAATTTTGGATTGGAAATACACCGGAAAAAAATATTCAAGATTGAAAAGATTATTTCGGAACTATGATCAAGAAAATATTATTCACTCATGAGGGTTTAGAGAACATTCACGAGATTTGAAATTTCAGACTCAAATTCCCCGTAACGCTTAGAGAAACCGAAGTGATTTTAAAAAAATAATATATATCTTAATAACATTATTAATGTTTATATTACACTACTGCAATTAAAAAAGCGTTCTTATCATACGTTATGTACTTCAGATACAAAACTTTTATTTAGTTGTAAATTTCGGCAACTTTACGATGGCAAGAAATTTTAAAGTTTCTTTTAAATTTCCTAAAAGTATAAAATAAAACCAAAATTGGCGTTGATTAGTTTTGAAAATTAGATGATCAGAAACAGTTTATACTCTGTCGATGTTATATTCAAAACTGTGCCTATATAACTTTGTAAAACTGTTTTCAATCAAATCGCGCTTTCGTGAAGTTCAAAATGAAATAAAGTTTATATAATATATAATTACAATTAACGGTTGTAAAAATAAAGGTCGGGTAAGGACTTTTAATCCAAGTAAAGCGGTGGGTGCATATATTAATAATTTTGGTGCTGTCGATTGCAATAAAAATTAAATGTGCATAGCTAGATGTTAAAGTATTCCCATATACAAAATTTCAATGTTCTACGGCGAATCATTTTCGAGCTATGCGAGATACATACATACGTACATATGTACGTACGTAGAGACATTACAGAAAAAAATCCCTTTTAATGCATTTTAAATCCAATTTGCAATGCGCTTTGGAAAAAAGAGTCCTGTATTCTGTGTGTACGTACAGAGGCAACACACACACAAATGTCGAAGTGGATTCAGGAACGGTCAGAATGGATGCTCCCATTGAAATATGAAACCAGAACCTTTTCATAATTGCAAAACTTCTTTTGCTTCGTACAAGGAAGTAAAAATGAAAGTTGTAAGCTAAAATGTATCACCAAAACCATAATATGTTTTTTAAATCCATTCTTTTGGCATAGTGGCAGGAAAGCTGCCATAGCCTTGCACCCAAATTCGAGTCCTTAGAAAACATAGATGTTTGTAAGTGCATAGTGTCTCGGCTTGCATGAACTTAAAGTATTATTAGGCCGAAAGTCTTCTCGATAGATTTAGGAGAATGTGGAAGTTTGGGAAGAAGAGTAAACCGTTCCCCGGGATGTTCTTCATCAAATATGATATATCTTACCCTTTGTTACAGCTGTAATTCGATCACCGTTGAGATGCAACGTGGACAGCGTTCTCCGTGATGAGATGGCTAAATGACGGTTAGCTTTTGATTATTATCAACGAACGCGGTTGCAGGTACAGGTAAAAGCAAATGAAACATGAAATCGTCACAGCCAACCACTATGTATTTTTCCCATTTGCTAGACTATCGACAAAGCTCGACCACACCGGAACCCTTCAGGATTTGCAGTTGTGTTTGTTCTACATCATAGAACCAGCTCCGGCACCTCATCATACACATTCTGAGCGATGATATCACAATGTCTTTTAAACAAGTGACTTACATAAAAAACGTAGGATTACAATTTCAGATGGAAACTGATTGAATTTGTATAAAGCTGTCAGATTATCCATCGGTTATTGAGTTCCATTAACCAATGTTATTTACATTCAAGCAATATAATGAATATGCATATGTGGGAAATCACAACGTCCAATGCTGAATTAGAATTGCCCGTTATGACGTCATCAGTATAGCATCACCCAGCGCAGTAAGAATCATCCCAGACAGCTCTGAGACCTGGTCGAGAGCGGAGGGCAGACGTGAGCAGACGGCTCACACGTCTTCAAGAGTTTATAAACTTAGATTGTGCTTTCGATGTTATGCCTTTACATCATTATGTTAATCCTGCATACCGTTAACTTCATCTTTATATACTTTTCTTAATTACTTTTATTTCTTCCTATTAAATAAACCATTTAAATATTACTTCGTGCTCTCATGCTGTGAATTAAGTCAAAGTCTACAAAAAAATATGGCGCCCAACGTGGGGCCTCGAATTCCAAAATGTGCGAGTAGTAGAACTGTGCTTTGAACTGTGAACTGAGGGAACTGTTGTCACAATTTATTGGATTACTCGTATAAAGTGTGGATTACCCAATTGACGACGATCATCTGTCGGGTGAGTACAAAACTTTCTTTCCAATATGAAGTTAGTAGAAATTCCAGAATTGGAAGCAGCTTTTAAAGAACAGTAAAAGTTCTGAAATCAAAAGTTTGCATAAGCTTATTTTTAATACTGATGGAGACCGAAATAACCGGAAAAGATTACGTGAATTTTCTGGCTTTATATTTAAACCAGATTCTGAAGAATTTAATAAGAAAATAGATACAGTGCAGAATAGTTTTACTTTGAATGAGTTAATTAAAGTTTGCAATGTACTGTGCATAAATTCAGAAGGTTTGAAATCGGAAGTAGTAACCCGAATTGTCTCTTTCCTATGTGATTTATCTGTACTATTTGAAAATATTTTGCATGAAGAAAATAGTGATATTGAAGATGAAACTATTAATAAAATTTCTGAAGTAATGCTTGATGATAATCAAAGAGACAATCCTGGTTTTAATGAGTCTCAAGTAAACAACAGTATGCAGCTTCCAATTCAAGATCATTTTAAAACTCATCTTAGTTTTTCGGATATTGAAAGTATTGTTAATCCTTTTTCTGGTAATGCATATGAAAATGTTGATAAATGGATTGATGAATTTGAAGATGTTATAAATTCTTTGAAATTAAGTGATTTGCATAAATTAGTTTTTGCTAAAAGATCATTAAAAGGTAAAGCGAAACTATTTATTCAGAGTGAACCTAAAGTTAATGATTGGTGTAAGTTAAAAAAGCTTTTGAAATCTGAATATGGTAAAGCTTTTAATTCTGCTGAGTTGCATGAAATGTTATGTAAACGTAAATTAATGCCTAATGAATCCTTAGATGAGTATTTTTTGAAAATGAAAGAAATGTGTTCGCGAGGTAACATTGAAGATGCTTCATTAATTAAATATGTTATTCATGGTATTCCCGATTCTGTGGTTAGGAAAACTATACTATATGGTTGCG
This sequence comes from Stegodyphus dumicola, assembly GCF_044657685.1. Classification (NCBI taxonomy): domain Eukaryota; kingdom Metazoa; phylum Arthropoda; class Arachnida; order Araneae; family Eresidae; genus Stegodyphus; species Stegodyphus dumicola. The sequence goes on along the minus strand of NC_140774.1, from coordinate 97,434,130 downwards.
AAACAATATCTGAATTTAAACAAAGGCTTAAAATTTATGATAAAATGAGATCGGACAATGATAAGTTTAAAAATCCGAAACCGAAAGTAGACACTCAAGTTAAAGATAGAAGTAAGCTTTCGTCATCAAACCGAAATCAATATAACGTTAATAAGGTCAAATGTTTTAATTGCCAGGAATTTGGGCATTATTCTAAGCATTGTGTAAACAAATCGAAGGGTGCAAAATGTAAAAATGTAAGAAGTTCGGGCATTATTCAACAAACTGTCCAGAGCAGACCCCCGAGACACATCAAGCAGCTTTATTACAACGAATTTCCGACAAGGATAGAATTATGAAGACTGTAGAAATAAATAATCATTTAGTTAATAGTTTAGTTGACACTGGTTCAGATGTAACGATATGCAGCGTAGAGTTACACAAGCAGATTGGTTCTCCTAATTTAAATTGTAGCGATATCACATTAAACGGAATTGAATCAAAGCAAACGTACCCCATCGGCTTTTTCATTTCTGATATTTTAATTGATAGTTTTTCACTGCGTACTAAAATTTATGTTGTTAAGTCATTATGTAATCAAATTGTACTAGGTTTGGATGTATTGAGTCAGTTTAACTTCTCTTTTACTGAGAATGGCCTTCAAATAATTTCTCATCGGAATAAAAGTAACGTAAACTTGATAACTGCTGAGTCATCTCGAAATTCTAACGTTCGTTGCGTTATGGGAAATTTGAATATTGCTATGTCATTGAAGAATGTTTATGATCCTTCGCAATCGTCTGGCGTCTCTGTTAATGTAAACAAAAGTCCCGAAAGCGGAAGTAGCGCGACGTTTAATTACCTTTCACATCTGGTGAATGCTATTTCTGTCAACGAGATTGATTTATCGCATATTTCGAATGTAGAACATAAAGAAAGACTGTGTAATTTAATTAATTCGTACCAGCCTCGGAAAAATAGACAATCTGACTTCAAGATGCAAATAAATTTATGTGATGATATTCCTGTCTGTCAAAATAGAAGATACATGTCTTTCGCGGAACAAAAAGTTGTTGACGATCAAATTAAGGAATGGTTAAAGAGGGCATAATAAAGCCTAGCAATTCTAATTATTCGGCGCCTATTGTTTTGTGTAACAAGCGTAATAATTCGAAACGTTTATGTATAGATTATCGGAAATTAAATAAGAAGATTATTAAAGACAAATTTTCACTGCCTTTAATTCCGGAAGTACTTGATCGCTTAGAACAGTCAAAAGTCTTCACGACACTAGATTTGAAAAATGGCTTTTTCCATGTAGACATAGACGAAAATTGCACCAAATATACCGCTTTTGTAACACATAATGGTATCTACGAATTTCTTAAAGCTCCTTTTGGTTTATGTATTAGTCCAAATGTTTTTCAAAGGTATATTTATTCAGTATTTCGTGACTTGCTAAATGAAGGTGTACTAATTATTTATATGGATGATATAGTCATACCGGCTAATGATGAAGCTGAATGTTTAGACAAATTAGAAAGAGTATTCAAAACTGCTTCGGAGTATGGGTTACAAATAAATTTCAAAAAGTGCCAATTCTTAAAACGTAAAATTGAATTTTTGGGACATGTAATTGAAAACGGAACTATTCGACCATCACCTTCCAAAACCGTTGCTGTTCGAAACTTTCCACAACCGCGTAACTGTAAACAATTACAAAGCTTTTTAGGACTAACGGGATATTTTCGTAAATTCATTCCTCAGTATGCTAAAATAGCTAAACCTCTTAGTGACTTACTTAGAAAAGGTATTGGTTTTAAGTTCGATTCCGAACAACAGGAAGCGTTTAGCAGATTAAAAGAAATTCTCTCTCAGGCACCTGTTCTACACATATTTAGGCAAGGATATCCATTACAACTTCATACTGATGCTAGTAGTCAAGGCTTTGGTGCGGTATTACTCCAATTGTCTGATGATGGTAATTATCACCCAATCCAGTATATGAGTAAGAAGACTTCACCGCAGCAAGAGAAACTCTGTAGTTACGAATTAGAAGCCCTTGCAGTAATAGAAGCTCTGAAGAAATTTCGAAACTATTTGTTAGGGACTAAATTCAAAATTGTAACTGATTGCTGTGCTTTTCAGAAAATTTAGATAAGAAAGATTTAACTCCTAAGATTGCAAGATGGGCAATGTTTATTGAAGAATTCGATTACGAAATTGTACATCGTTCAGGAAGCCAAATGAAACATGCTGATGCTTTAAGTAGAAATGCTCTAATTTTAACATCATACACATCCGATGTAACTGAGAAGATTCGGTTAGTACAACAACAGAATGAAGACGAACATGTGAAGTTAATCAAGAATTTAGTTGAGAAAGGAGAAGAAAATGGATTCTTCGTGAGAAATGATATTTTGCACAAATTTGAAAATGGTAAAGATCTTCTAGTAGTGCCAGAATCCTTACAGAATGAAATCATACAGAAGGTACATATAAAAGGTCACTTTGCTGTAGATAAAACTGTGAATGCTGTAGAGCAAGAATTCTATATTCCCAGACTGAAATGCAAAGTTGAAAAAGTAATTGCTAACTGTATAGAATGTATACTGTACAACAAGAAGCAAGGAAAAGCAGAAGGATTTCTTCATCCTGTACCGAAAGAAAACGTTCCCTTGAGTACGTATCATATCGACTTTATTGGACCTCTTCCATCAACGAACAAGAGATACCAACACATTCTAACTGTTGTCGACGCTTTTACGAAATTTACTTGGTTCTATCCAGTGAAATCACCAACCACGCAAGAAGTTATTTCAAAATTGAAGCAACAACAGACTGTATTTGGGAATCCAGCCAGAATCATTTCAGATCGAGGTAGTGCCTTTACATCGAAAGAATTTTCAGCTTATTGTACTGAAGAAGGAATAGAACATGTCAAAATTACTACCGGTATTCCAAGAGGTAACGGACAAATTGAGCGAATTCATAGAATTTTGATTCCTGTTTTGTCAAAATTATCACATGAAGATTCAACGAAATGGTTTAAGTATGTTCCAGATGTTCAGAGAATAATCAACAGTACAACTACGAGAAGTACGAAATATTCACCGTTTGAGCTTCTCATAGGCACGAAAATGAAGAATAAAGAAGATTTGAGAATTAGTGAAATATTGAATGAAGAATATTTAAAGCAATTGATGCAAGAACGTGATGAGATGAGAGAAGATGCTAAAAACAACATTTTGAAGATGCAAGAAGAGAATCGTAAACAATTCAACAAGAGACGTAAGAAACCGAAACTATACAAGATTGGCGACTTGGTCGCCATTCAAAGAACTCAATATGGGACTAGTTTGAAACTACGACCTAAGTTTCATGGACCGTATAAAATCATAGCTGTTCGATCAAATGACAGATATGAAGTAGGGTGCCATGAAGGACCAAATTTGACATCTACTGCGGCTGACCATATGAAGCCATGGTCAAATTGATTTGATGTGTGTATCAGCTCAAAACCTAAGGACCTGATACTCTTTTTTCTTTTTCTTTCTTTCTTTTTTTTTTTTTTTATTATCTTTGCAGGTACATGATAGTGATATGTCCATTCAACAGACATCGAGGACGATGCCTCTTCAGGCTGGCCGAAGCTGTGGGAAATCACAACGTCCAATGCTGAATTAGAATTGCCCATTATGACGTCATCAGTATAGCATCACCCAGCGCAGTAAGAATCATCCCAAACAGCGCTGAGACCTGGTCGAGAGCGGAGGGCAGACGTGAGCAGACGGCTCACACGTCTTCAAGAGTTTATAAACTTAGATTGTGCTTTCGATGTTATGCCTTTACATCATTATGTTAATCCTGCATACCGTTAACTTCATCTTTATATACTTTTCTTAATTACTTTTATTTCTTCCTATTAAATAAACCATTTAAATATTACTTCGTGCTCTCATGCTGTGAATTAAGTCAAAGTCTACACATATATTATACAAAAAGTATTCATTTTTAGTACAATTAAATCGGTTTCTCAATCTCGAACACACAGTCGTATCGTAAATTAATAATGTAAGTTAAAAGAGTTTTTAAATTCTTAAAAGAAAATTACTTATTTTGAGAAAAAGGCCATGTACAGAAATGTAGCAGTTGGATGAAGTGCATTAACGGTTATTGTAAGGTTAAACAAATGAAAACTATGTAATGGATATCGTGATATAAGCAGAAGCGCAGCGATAAGAAAATCGTAAAAGATACAAACATCATATCATTTGAATGGAAATTAGAATCAACATAGGCGTGGTTCACTCACACTTTCCATTAGTCAAAAATCTGAACATAATGATATGCTATCTTTATGATATGCTAATATATCACGTGACAGAACTATTGTCACGTGACAACAAGAAAAGTCGCTTATGCCAAAGTCGAATCATGTGAGCAGAAATTGGATATGCAAATAAAAACTAAGAATGACAGCGAATTATATTGCTCGACGTCCAAATTTTGCTAGTGCATGATACAAACATAGAAATTAAGGAAGTAGTTAAAAGCCCGCAGATAATTGTTAGGTATTTTTGGATTTTGGCAGTTTTGCACGAGATACGTTTGATTAAAAAGGTAAAGCAGGACTAAAATAGATTCTCAGAACATGTTTCTTTTACCGTTTTGCAAATGATAAACTTGCTCGCAAGCCATGACGTCTCTGTAGTTAAAAGTCGTGAATTCTGCAATAAATATTTAATGAGAACTATATGAGGCTTTCCTTGCGATAAATATCAGCTTATCTTTATTTTGTGATATGATTGCGACTTCTGTACTTAGTAATAAATTTTGGCAAGTATTTCACTTATTTAAATTTTCATAAAAGCGTTCTTAATAGAGTGTAGTGTAGCACGACAATTTGAGATTTAAAGTTAGATTAACTTTGGTTTTATAAAAAAGCGAGGTCGTTCTTCTAGGAGGTAAACAAAATTCCATGACATTTCTAAAGCAAACAGTATAATTTTTAACTACTTCATTTAAAAATAATGGTTTAAATAAAGTTAATACATCACATCTCATATTTTCATAGCACTGCACTTGGATATAAAACGCATTTTTACTTAGTAAAGAATATAGCTAATGTCGGTATTATATTTTTAGTCATAAATTGTATATACGATGGAAAAATGTTCAAAATTTAAGAAGACAGATAGAGGTCAAGCAAATAACATTTATTTGACGCATCGCAGTTAAACATTATATGTAGGAAAATTCACAAAAAAAAAAAAAATAAAAATAAACTATATTCTTTAGGCACAAGAAAAATGAGTATTCCTTCGCTTGAAATGAATATATTCAACAAATGCCTACACGTGGTTTGTGTTCTGAAAATATATAGTTAACATGTTTTAAAAGCAGGTTTGACATCCATCAGCATCTATGATTGCAGCAAGTCTCGCTGGCATGGATTTCACAAGTTTTTCTGCGTCGTTCCCTGTAATTTTCTCTTATTCTGTGGAAGGAACATCTTGCAATTCTGTTGCACTAGAATTTGACCTTTTGATCTTTTTGACAATCTTGTTTTTAGTTCATCCTGCAAACGTTCCATCGGATTGCGGTCTGCGAATTGTGGAAGTATTCAGAATTCATTTTTAGCTTGATATAAAAGCCATTCCCTCATAAGACCCAACGTATGTTTTATGTCGTTTTTTTTTTTTTTTTTTTTTTTTTTTTTTTTTTTTTTTTTTGAACATGCAATTTGCGAATAAGCCTAGATAAGCCGCACTATTGAGAAAACGCGTCTTCAATGTATTCAGAATCCCGCGAACGGGCTGGCTGCATGGGCGGTTTCGTGGTTTTCCCCATGTGTAACGTGTATACGAGCCAGTTTCCCTTAGAAAGTCCTCCACGAAAGGCATCCCTCCTTTAGACAGATAGCCCTCGTGTGCTTTGCCATAAATGAATAATCCAATCCAATCCAATGTATTCAGATGTATATACTTATCCATTGTTGTATATAAAAGGGGAACTTTCTAATACCATTGGCGGTTCTGCATTCTCAGATCATGATAGAATCCTTTCCGTGTTTTACATTGGGCATCATGTTTTACAGTTTGAGATCTTCATTCCTCATTCTTCCCACTTTAGTTATTTCATCATTCCCGAATATATTAAACTTGCACTCATCAGTAGATAATATTCTGTTGGAAACTAAGGAACTTTTTCATGAACCTTATACTATGATTTTGCAAAATGCAACTTTTTCCCTTGGTAGATGGCACTTATGAATGCGTTTTCCTCGGAACTCTAGAACAAAGCCTCGTTTTCTGAGACAATGGCAAACAGTTTCGGGTTGTACTTTACCTTCCGTTGTCACTTGAAGCTCAGTTGTTAATTATGCATTTATTTATTCTAGGGTTCAAGTTAACTTTCCTTATAGAGGATCTCGTTTCTCGATCATTTAACTTCGGTGGTCTTCCAAACTTCGGTTGCTTCAAAAGTACCAATTTTCCAACTATCTGTTATTGACTTCGCCCATTCAAAGGTTTTCCAATTTCTTGCATTTAACCTTCTGAGTGGCACGGGTTTTGAATCTGCTCAAGGAGACCTGTACTAAAACCGCATTTAATTGTTAAATTTGCATAATTACTTATTTTAGTCTCTGGTTTCATAAACATTTATTCATTAAGATCGTATTTACATCATTAAAGAAAGTAAGAAAGGAAAATATTTTAAATTAAACTAACATATACCAAGAGACAAGAAATCTCATGACTGGATAAGGGCGGTTATTCCACTATATCATCATGTTCCGTTCGGCAATTTGCACTTCCTTTCTTTTATTGCTCATATTCATCTAATACCTAAAATACGTAAGTTTTCTTATCTGAAAGAAACTACTCTAAACGAGATAAACGAAAAAGTGAAGATATTAATCTTCTGCTTTGGCAATTTGCTTTACTTATGTTAGCAGTATGTACACTCTTAAGTGCACAAGAATTTAATCTGAAATTTTACTAGATTTTTAAAATATAAAATTATTTTTCTTCTAATCTTTGTTGGTATCTTATAAAACTTTAATCTAGAAAATAAATATGTCTAAAAAAGAGCTGCTTTTATTTTCCTTTTCTGTTTTTTAACATTTTTGAACTGTATGTACACTTTCGTGGATAAGTCTACATACGACAGAGTCCGGATTATGATATGTAAAATGATAGTTCGTGTTCCGTAAATTTCAACAACTAGCCTTTCTTAATATCAGATAAACGAAGGTCCGACAAATGAGATTTTGTTTTCATTCATGAAATATACATTGACGAGCCAAATCATGACCATCCCACATTTTTCAATGAAATCGTCTGAATGACGCGGAGGGCACGTGCTTCAGGGGGGGTGGTATTTAACTGCTGCTGGAGAAGGTAAGGAATTATTCCTGCACTTACCTTTGCGAGTGATGGGACAATCTACTTATCTAAGCGAATTTGATAGAGGGCAGTTTGCAATGGCTCGAAGACTCCAGCCACTACAACTCGAGTATCTCCAAAACTGCACGACTAGTATGCTATTCACGATCTGGCGTTGTTAGTATTTATGCAAAGTGAATAAATAGCCGTGAAACCAGCAGTAGACTCCAAGGTGTTGGACATTCACGCTTCATCAAAGAAAAAAGATATCGAGACTGTCCTGCTCTGTAGAATAAAATCGGCGCCAAACAGTGGTTCAGCTGATATAATGCAGATCCAACTGTAAGTGTTTCGGAACACATAATTCAACGGACACTGTTGAACATGGGACTGCGTAGTTGACATCTTACTCCTGTGCCTCTTTACCAATCATCATTGTCAACTACGCCTACCGTGGGCCCGGAAACACCGAGACTTACTTACTTACTTACCACCAGCTGAGTTGCTGTACCGCCTGTTATATGACTACCAGCATTTTTACTCAATTGGTGGAACATTCTATTGTCACCAGACCTAGTCAAATATCTCTATTGCATATTTAAAATTTGTAGCGGAATTTATAAAGTTACATAGGAAGAAAAAATTTACTTCGAAAGTTATAAGTTTTATAAAGTTTATAAAGTTTTATAAACTTACTTCGGAATATCGAGACCGGACCACGGATAAGTGGAAGACAGTTGCCTGGTAAGATGAATCACGATTTCAAATTCATCAAGTCGATGGTCCTGTCAGGATACGCCGTCTTCAAGGCGAATATTTGCTCCCCCAGTATAACATGTCATACATAGGCTGTCAGTGGTGGTATTAAGCTTTGGGGAAGAGGTTCTCATAGGCGGCTGTAGGACATTTAGCTGCGGTAGAAGAGATCATGAAAGCTACGGTCTATCTTGTAAGGATCTTAAGTTTTACTAACGTTTATTTTATTTTAAATCTTTACTATCACTTCTTATTTTCTACTTCCGGCCAGAATTAAAAGCTTTAACTTATTTATGCAAATTTGTCTTGCGAACGCCAAGTACTTAAGTTGTGGCTTTTTGCCAAGCAAGAGAGAGGAAGGAGTGATTAGGAGCGGACCGCTTGCCATTACAGTTTTACTCGGTTGCTGGTTGCCTTCAAGGCCAGAGGTTTAATCCTCTTGATAATTTTAAACGTATCGTAGGGTTAAAAGTTCTCTGTACTACATACGGCCTTTCTGTTAAATTACGGCCAATCTTCAAGTAGACACTTGTTTATTAATCCAAAGTTAGTTTAGTTAGAATTTAGTTAATATTTTTATATTCTTACGTTCAGACCACAAGTGGTTGGTCTCT